>NC_136068.1:1866228784-1871228784 GCF_964261635.1 Lissotriton helveticus
TTATTGGTTTCCCCGTGAGCAGCTCTTTGGCCGCTGCCAAAATTTCTCCAAAATTTGAGAGGACCTCTGCATGATTTGTCACTGGGTCCAGGCACTTGATGATATTCGAGTATGTCTGGTTCACTTCTCCCATTTTATGGAATAGCCATTATGTTTTCCCAATTGCAGACTTTCTTGTACAAGAGCTTCAGCTATATGGGGGGTCTTAGATTTGTGCTCAGGTAGGTGAAGTTCTATCCTTAAGGCATAATGGTCACTAAGTGTGTTTGGCAACACTTTGTGATCTGTAATCATTGTGGTAAGTCCTTGGGAGAGCAGAATATAGTCCACCGTTGTCTGGTAGCCTCTGCCCACGTAGGTTGGGTCGAACTGATGTTCTTTCTCTTTTGGAGAATTAGCTATCACTAAGTCAAACTCTGACAGAGTATTGTTCATGGCTTTGCCAGGTTTGTTGTGAGCGAAGTGAGCTAATGGGACTTCCTGTTCGTCCACAAACCCACACTGTTGGAGGGCTCCCTTTGTACACGGATGTAGATTAAAATCGCCTCCCCAGAGAAGATGAATCGGTTTGGAGGTAGTCTCCCGCTGTAGTAGGGATCCTAATCTCTCCTGCATGTTTTCAACGAAGATCAGGAAATCATTTTCCGATAGGTTGTTATATGAGTTGACAAGGATGATGGTAGAGTCTCCTTTTGCAAAGGAGAGAGAGATTATCTGACAATTAGGATCGGTAAACAGATTGGTCGCTTTTAGGCGGGATAGAGTGTTAGCAATGTAAGTTGTTAATCCTCCTTTAGGTCCACCCAATGTACTACTAATAGCTGGGGAGGAATAAGTTTTATACCCCAGTAGATGAACCTCTGAGGTTATCCAAGTCTCTTGAAGGCAGATGATTTTGCCTTGTTCAAGAAAATTCATGGCCGCGGGATCTTCAATCTTAGATCGTAGACCTGCCACGTTCCAAAATAAGAGAGGTATTGTGGGAAGATTGGCTTTTGGGACCAAAGTTAGTGGGCTTTTCGCGATGTTGTTTCTTGACAGAGGGGTAGCTGGGATGGTAGGATCGATGTATTCCATAACTATTGGTGGTCAATCAACCATTTCCAGTGAGCTATATCTGTTTGCTACCGGGATGTTGAACCAGGAATCCCATCTGGGCGGTTCTCTTCGGGGCATCCTCTGCTGTTGGTGTCCCCATTCTCCCCAATTTGGCCCATAATGACGTGAGTTTGTTGCGTGCCAGAAATTCTCCTGCTCTCGAGGACGAGAGGGAGCGTATTGTCTGGTCTCATAGGCTATGGGTTGGCGCTGGGATCTTTCTATCCAAGGGGGGGCTGGGTCCTCGAAAAAGTTATTATTTACATTCTGGATGGAAGGATAGAAAAAGGAGAGTGGCTTAATTCTGATTCCACCAATTTCATAGGGTTGGTCCCAGGAACTAATGTAGTCTGCCACCCAGGGATCTTCAAAGGTAATGATAATGCAGTCGCCTGAGAGCTGTTTGTTACCTTTGCCCACCCATGGGGTCCTACGTAGGGAGGAGATCCTTCCGTGGCAATTTGGTGGCATAGGGCGATTTGTTTGTAGCCAGTGGTGTACTTTGTTTTTTAGGGACCAGGGAGGTTCCACCGTGTTAGGGGCTAATTCGGGGACTCCAATCATTACCGCTACGTAAGGGGCAGCCTCAGGGGGAAGATCAAAATAAGTTTTGTTTTCGCCAACTCCTCTTAGCGTGTTTCTTTGGGTCACTTGCGAGAAGGGGTTAGATGCCGGGGTCTTAGAAGAGGCGTTTTTTCTAGTCACCGATTGTGGTGCAGCGATTGCGGGGGCCGGATTACTATTGTCTTGTTTTGACGAGGTTGACGCTGTGCTATTAGGGTTTGTACTGGTTGAAGTCAGCGTGGCTATCGGTAAAGAGATAGGAGTCGGGACTGTCGGTGTGACTGGCTGTGGCGTAATTGTTTGAGGATTGGGGGGTTTTAGGTTTGTGCCCTGAGGGTTCGGAAGGGTATTATGAAAAGGATTTGTACCCCCTTTCTTTTGCTGGGGAGGTCCCTGTTTGACTTCTGGCGTAGAGGTGAGCTTCGAGATGTGGATCTCTATCTTTGCTAGTTTTTGTTCCAAGGGCAATATGAATTGTTTAAAATGTTCGACTAGCTTATTTATAAGAACAGAATTGTCATGCTCAACTAAGCTCTTCTCTATGGGAGGTTGAGTTTGTGAAAGCAGTGAGATGGGAATAACACTTTCTTGTTGATCATGGTGCACTATTGCAGTGCAGAGTTGTTTCTGAACTGGTGGGAGGGAAAAAGGGATAGGGACTGTTGGCAATATGATGGGAATTGTTTTGGTTGAAATGTTTTTACTGATTGCTCCTTCTCTCCTACCTCTAGCGTGAGTATCCTCCGTTGGTGGTAATTGAGTGGGTGATTGGGGAGGTAGCTCTGGTGTCTTTTCTAGCTCTGACCCCAAAGGAGAGTCTGCCAGCTCCGATACTGAGAGATCTACATTGTTTGGCAGGCTACGTCTGCCTTCACATATAGTCCCTGATGCCTTGGTGTTGATGTTTGGCACAGGGGTTCTAGCTTGGGCTAAGTTTCCCAGAGAGGAACGTTTGGCAAATTCCAGGTCTAGTGAGACTCTATTTTCCATGAGGGAGATGCTTTGGTCGATGAACGTATTGGCCTTTGTAATAAAATCGTCCATGGGGCCCACTAGGCTTCCAACACTCCCTGGGGGTAGAGTCTTTTTCCCCCTCGTAACTACCATTTTATCGCTTGTAAAATCACGGGAATAATAAATAATGCTAAAATACAGGAGTAGCAATGTTTGGGTGATGTGGGTAGCTACTTACAGGGGGTGTGGCCCAGCCCAGTCTCTCAGTCCTCGAACGGCCTCAAACGGCCCGCTCTTTGCCCGGTCTTCGCCCCGGGCGCGTTCCGCGAGGCGCGTTCCTGGGTCGATTTAAGAAGTGGGGCTGGGAGTGAGGGGCGTGGCACTGGGAGGGGGCGCGGCTGCACACGGGAAGAGGACCAGCTGTAGTTGGTGTATGCTGGTCCTCGCAGTCCCGGGGCCGGCGCCTCACCCTCCTCTGCGGCCACGAGCACTTCTCAGGGTCTCAGCCTCTCAGCCGTTCAAAGCGCGGTGAAAGCGACTCTAGTCACGGTAGCTCCTCGGAAAGGGGAAGCAGAAACGCAGTCAGGAAAACGAGTGGCATCCGCGCAGCGGGTGCCGCGAGAAGTTAACAGGCTCAGCTGGGGGCGTGGCACTGGGAGGGGGCGCGGCTGCACACGGGAAGAGGACCAGCTGTAGTTGGTGTATGCTGGTCCTCGCAGTCCCGGGGCCGGCGCCTCACCCTCCTCTGCGGCCACGAGCACTTCTCAGGGTCTCAGCCTCTCAGCCGTTCAAAGCGCGGTGAAAGCGACTCCAGTCGCGGTAGCTCCTCGGAAAGGGGAAGCAGAAACACAGTCAGGAAAACGAGTGGCACCCGCGCAGCGGGTGCCGCGAGAAGTTAACAGGCTCAGCTGGGGGCGTGGCACTGGGAGGGGGCGCGGCTGCACACGGGAAGAGGACCAGCTGTAGTTGGTGTATGCTGGTCCTCGCAGTCCCGGGGCCGGCGCCTCACCCTCCTCTGCGGCCACGAGCACTTCTCAGGGTCTCAGCCTCTCAGCCGTTCAAAGCGCGGTGAAAGCGACTCCAGTCGCGGTAGCTCCTCGGAAAGGGGAAGCAGAAACACAGTCAGGAAAACGAGTGACTATATCTAAAACTGCTGGTTTTGAAAAGACTCTGAATGTGTGCTTAAATTGCCGTATCATTTTGAGAAGGAATTTACATGTTGAAAGAGGTCTGGTAAATGGATCAATGGGTAATGTTGTTGATTTTGAGAAATACAGAAATAGAGATGGAATTGAATTTTTTTAAATTAAATTTGACGGCATTGAGGAAGTACAGTTAATTGGTCGTTGCTCTGCTAGATTTTTGCTTGTAAAAGACTTATATGTTCGCCGTAAGCAGTTTCCTGTTTGCTTGGCATATGCGGTGACAATCCATAAATCGCAAGGTTTAAGTGTAGACAGTGCATTGGTGAATATTGGCAGTTCTGTGTTCAAGGAGGGAATGGCATATGTGGCATTGTCACGAGTCAGAACTTTATCAGGATTATACTTGATTGACTGTGATGTCACAAACATTTGTGCGGATCTAGATTGTGTTAAGGAATACAATAGGTTAAGAAGAGAGTATGCGCCACATTTGCCTCAATATCCTTTGTTTGAGAAACGTGTGGTAGGCCGGAAACGAAGAAATGTGACCAATAGTAGGGAGGTTGTAGCAAAAAGACGAAAAGTCGATGAACCCGAAATTATAAGCAGAAATAAAATGGATTCTGTTGAAGATGTTGTTGGTTTTCAATTTGAAAATAGTTCTGGTGTCAACTGCTATGCTAATGTAGTGGTTAATGTTGTCTTTTCTCTAGAAACTTTAAAAGAACAGATTGTGATCAATTCGGATCAAAGTTTTTGCTGTTTACTGAACTCTGTGTTAGAGAAATGTAGCACTGATAGAACAAAAATAGAAAGTGTGTCTGAAATTCGAAATTTGTTAGACAAATGTTCAGGTGAAACGCAATTCTCTCAAAATATTCAGCAAGATTGTCAGGAGTTTTTAATGTATATTCTTGATGTATTGCAAGATGAAGGTGTAGATGTAGATCATCTGTTTGGCCTTTCTTATCAATGGCAGCATGACTGTGAGAACTGTAGGGTATCAAGTACTACTAGTGTAGACTCAGAAAGATTTATATATTTAACTTTGCCAGACAGTAAATCAGTGTCCTTTAGTAAGCTAGTAAAAGCAGCCGATCACAACATGGAGTGTAGCCAATGTAAGTCTGCAATGCTGTCCACATTATTTATACGAACATATGGCCAGTATGTCATTTTAATGTTCCAACGATGTAGGCCTGATGGAACAAAATTGACAACTTTAATTAAAAATGTTGTGGCTTCGCAGTTGTCAATATCAGGAAGTACTTTTGTAACTACAGCAATTATATATCATGACGGTCCTTCAACAACATCAGGACATTACACAGCTTATTTGAAGTCTAGAAACGGCTGGTCATTCTGCAATGATTCTGTTTTAACTTTAAAAAAAAAATTGCCTTTTGACCTTAAAAATTCTTATCTGGTGTTTTTACAACCAAAATTTTAGGGAAAGAATCTCGGGATTTGCTCTGAGGAATTTCAAGAGGTTCTAATGGCTCCTACACTATTTGGCCTTGAGGATAAGTGTAGTACAGAGTAAAAAGTTATTTTTGAGTTTTAAGTAGTTCCTGAAAAAAAAGAAGGTTTTCTTAAAGAAAGTGGTGGGCACGGATTAGTTAAAGGACAACAGAGTATTTCCCAAAGCAAACGGTGTTCTTACCATAACACTTGACGTCATGGAAAAATAACTGCACTTTGAATGAGTTCAGAAAAACTGTTTCTTTTAATAAGCTAATTCAAGCAGCCAATCAAAACATGGAGTAGAGGTAATGTAAGTCTGCAATGCTGTACACATTATTTGTACAAACTTTTGGGTATAATGTCATTTTAAAATTCCAACTATATAAACCTGATGAAAGTAAGTTTTCAACTTTAATTACAAATATTGTGGCTGCACAGTCGTTGATTTTAGGAAGAACATTTGTAACTGCAGCTATTATATGACATAATGGTCATTTGACAACATCCGCTTATTACACAGCTTATTTAAAATGTAAAAAAAAGCTGATGTTTCGGAAATGATTCACATTTGACTGTGAAACAATGTTGCCTTTTGACTTAAAAATATTCTTACTTTCTGTTTTCAGAACAGAGAATTTTGGGTAGGTAACTGGCCTATAATGATTCTAGGAGTTGATATAATTGTATGTACTGTTTTAAGTTGCTTTGTGATTAAAAGTGATGTAGAGAATTAAATAATTGTAGTAGTCATAGAGGTAGTGTAAGTGTGCCTCATAGTAAGCAGTATCAGTGTCATAGGAAATGTGGAACATGAGTGAGCAAGAAGGGTGAGATATTACTAGTACAGGATTGTGAAAGTGATCTTCAACGTTTTCTTTCTGAAAGTTGCGGGGAAAAAAATGACGGGATTTGCTTAGAAGAATTCCAAGAGTTATAAATGGCTCTTACACGATTTGGCCTTGAGGAGAAGTGTGGTAGAGAGCGAGAAGTCATTTATTGTATGTAACATATTTGTCAAAACGATGGAGCTTTTCTTTCAGAAAGTGGCGGGCTGAAAATATTAACAGCACAACAGAGTATAAGCTGTTCATAGGACATCCTTCGACGTCATGGAAAGTAAGTTACTTTTAAGGAGTTCTGATTTCTGATTGGTTATGTTATATGGGTTTTTAAACACAATCATTTTGATTGTGTTTTTTTTCCCCGCTGTTATATGATGAATACCTTCAACTCATGGTTTTTAGTGAAATTTGATATATTCTGAGAACAGCAAAAATAAACCATTTAACATGTATAATTAATACTGTACTTTGTATAGTGAATTTTAATTTGTACTCGTCTTATCTCATGCTCACTCATCTTTTACTACCTTCTATCAATCCTCCTTACATACTCACATTGCCTTTTGTTTTATTCTCTTTCACCCTTGCTATCTAACTCCACTTATCTTTCAACCTTTGTTTCCCTAATCCAACTCTGCTTTTTTCTTTTCTCCCTTGCACCATTTTTCAGCTTTTAGACATTGTGCTTCGCTTGTCTTTTCCATCTTTCCTCCCTTTGTTTTCTAAATTAAATATTTGTGGGTTCTCCTTTTTTGGTGCAATCAGTTAGTATAACTCACCCTCACTCATTTATCTTTCTTTGTTGCCTCACTCAGTCTGTATCTGACGCCCTTTCCTTCACTTCCTCTGTCTCCTCTCTCCCTCATTCTCTTTTCTTTATTCACCTTTTCCTTATATAGTTTACCTTACTCACTTTTAGTAGCTTACACAACTTCAATTTAGTTTTCTCTTTTATCCTTCTTTTCTGTCACTGAAAGTATCTTCCTTTTTTTCTCTTACTAATTTACTCTATTACAATTTCTTTTTGTCTCTGACTGTCTATCACGGTTTCTTTCTCTTTTTTTCTGCATGTTTATCTCTAACTTTATTTCTTTGTAAAATTGGATGATTTTCAATCTTTTCCCTTGTCTTTTCTAATTTTTAAATACATGTTTTAATATTTTAAAAATTTTTGTTCTTTCTTTCACAGATTGAAAGTATAAAAATAACAAGTGACTAAGTTAACGACAATTATAAGGTAAGTGTTTTGTACTCTTTTCGTTACATTTCTATCACATTTAACTTCTATTAGTTCCACTGCTTCATTTCTTTAACCCTCAGTTTCCTGCCTTTGCTACTTCCCTCATTCCTTTCTCTATTACTTTCTTACTCTAGTCCTTCCACTCCTTTTCTCAGTCCCTCTGTTCTCATAGTTCCTCACTCCTGTTCACTTACTCCGTCTCTATTACTCTTACTGTCTCTGACTGATCACTCTTTCACTACTTGTTCATTATGCTTTCTCCCTGTAGTTCAAGCACACTATGTTATTTACATTTCTTTGCTGTTTCAATTATTCCTTTTCTCTCACTTCTGCTTTTCTGCTTTCTGTTTTTTCTCTCTGTTATTCCACATGTTTTAACCTTAGTCACTGTCATACATCTTGTTTTATTCCTATTTACTTTCACTCACTCTTTTCTTAACACTTTCCCTCAGGGTTGTTCTCTTAGTCCGGTTCTATCCCTACCTCTCATTCCACATCCTTTACTGTTTTTCTTCTTAATTTGACCATTCACTCCTATTCTCCAAGAAACTCTTGTTTATTATTCTTCTACTCTCCTTTTTTTCTTTCACTTCCTTATCTATTTTGTGTTTCTCAATTATACCCTCTTACATCTTTTCTTTGGTAAATAGATGTATTAAACAGTATCTCTGTGTTACTCCCTGTAGCTGTCTTTCTTTTAACATTACTCTCTGTTTCCTTCCCTTGTACTCACTCTTCCTTTTTTTTAAAAAAATTTTTTGTTTTGCTTCCGGTTCGCGTACCGGCGCGCGAACCGGGAAGCGAATCAAAAGAAATAGAGGTTGCCAGAGTGCTAAACATTCTAGCAATTTTTTATAAAGGGGAGGTAGTTCTGAAAATAACTTTTTTTTAAATTATTTTTGTTGTTTTATATTTTTTTATTATTTTTCTGATTTTTTTTTTACTTTTTTAGTTTTTTTTTAACTGTTTTATATTTTTTTTGTTTTTTTTGGGGGGGGAAACGAAAATGATTCATTAAAAAGGGCTCAACAGGAGCAAAAAAAAAAAGATAATTTATTTTCTGGGGCGTTTTGGACAATTATGATTGTCAATAGCAACGTTGATTAAATTTATGCTACTCTCCCTGTAGCAAATCAAATGGCCGCAATAAACGCACACTTGTTTCACACTCCCAAACTTCAGCTGGATATTTGAGACTGTCTCCCTCGCCTCTGGTCCCATCACTGCCTCTTCATTTGATGTTCTGGCCACAGGAGGGGGGTTATCCTGCAGGTGACGTACCTGCGCAGCACTATAATTAATAGGGTGCCACCTCTCCATGTGGCGATGCATGGTGAAATTGCCATAGCTGTATTTCTTATCAGTCACTCTGGACAAATCTTTTTTGCAGATGAGACAAGTAACATTGCGGGCATTTACTTTCTTTTGGCCCCGGGGAAATGAATAAAATTGCCAGATGTAATCTTCTTTTACATGGGACCTCCTTGGTTCTTCAGGCAAAAACTGCCTCTCCCCTTGCTCCTCTTCCTCTTCTTCCTCTACTTCCTCCTCTTGCTGAAGGATAACCTGAGGAGGTGGTCCTCTCTTCCTAGGAGGTGGTGGTGGTGGTGGGGGTGCACCAGCTGCAGCTACTACTGAAGCCATTTCTTAGTAGGCAAAATAGGTCTTCCTCTCACAAAGTTGAAAGTCAGAGTGAGAAAAAAGGTGTGGGCTTTCATCATTTTGGAAAAAAAATAGTTCTAAACCAATGAAAAGTGTTATTTTTAGGTCACATGACCTAGCCTTACATCATTAGGAAACCAAAAGTGAAATGAACCAATGAAAAGTTTTAATAACAAGTCACATGACCTGTTACGCTTACGTTACGCGCTGCGCGCCGCGCCCCGGATCGCTTCCGGGGAGCTGCGCTTCGCGCCTCGGTTCGTGCTCCGGAGCACTTCCGGGTGTGCTAACGCGGCGCGTCATAAGACGCGTTACGCGAGAACGCCATACGTCGCGCTTACGCGACGCGTCACGATGTTGTTTTCTAACGCTGCAGTTGCGCAAACGGAACGTTTACCGGTTCGCGGACCGGGTCGCTTCACCAAATTGAGCTAACGGGAAGCTACCCGGCTCGCGGACCGGGAGCGAAACAAAAAAAAATAATTAAAAAAAAAATACATAAAAAAATTGTATTACAAACATATCAAATATATTTTTCGAATTAAAGAAGAATACATTTTAAAGCTTTTGATATTTGCTATTAAAAAACCATTGAAATTCACTGAAAAAACCATAGGTTATAGACCATATATAGTTAGGAATTAGCATTTACAAAACCTTGAAAATTCACTGAAAAAACCATAGGTTATAGACCATATATAGTTAGGAATTAGCGTTTACAAAACCTTATTTTACTCACACAAAACCATTGAAATTTGCATATATAGTTAGTTGTACTAACTATATATCGCGCACCCGCAATCCACTGCTGATCTTGTCACATATTACATCATTCATGACATGGTCAGTGACATCACTGATGACATCACCGATGACATCTCAAATGACATCACTGATGACATCACTGATGACAACATCCAGTGACTGTGAATTTCTGTAAAGTTAAAATATGTCTTACATATTGAAGAATGAGTGGATGTATAAGTGTCTGGATGAAGGATTTAGTAGGTGCATGACTGACTGTATGAGTGAGTGATTAAATGTGTCTCACTGAGTGCATGGGTTAGTGACTAAAGTGTCTTAATTTGTGCATCATTATGTCTGTTGTTCTGTAAACTGCTGCATGTGTTGATCAGTAGCTATATGAGTAACTATATGGGTTATTGATTGGTTGCCCAAGTATTTGTATGGGAGACTGAGTGTGTGTGTGGGTGGCTGGGAGGTGTATGACTCTGTGAATAGATGTGTGAGCAGTTGATTCACTAGATGTATGGGTTCAAAAGTGCATGTGGAAACAGCTGTATGAGCAGTTGACTGTGTGCATGAGTGTATTGGTGAGTGAATGGATATCTCAGTGCTACATGTCAAAGTAAGTAGATATGTAAAACACAGTACATGTGAGAGTTGACATATATAAATAACTGTGCATAAGAGCTAGTGAATGTGTGAGTGGCTGTATGGGTCATTGTGAACTTGTATCAGGGATTGTATAAGAGAGTAAATATGTGTTAGTATATGTTTGAATAAGTAAGGTGTGTATAACTGTATAGTTGAGAAAATGGAGGTGTGATTGATTCTTTGCATGACTAAGTAGGTGTGTGAGTAACTCCATGGATGAGTGACAGTCTGTGAGTGTCTGTTTACACTGAGTTTATCTAAGGTTATATTAGAGTCTGAAGAGGTTCATCGTATTATCACATGAATAATGTCATCAGTGATGTGCTCAGTAATGTCATCAGTGATGTCATCAGTGATGTCATTTGAGATGTCATCAGTGATGTCATCAGTGATGTCACTGACCATGTCATGAATGATGTAATATGTGACATGATCAGCAGTGGATTGCGGGTGCGCAATATATAGTTAGTACAACGAACTATATATGCGAATTTCAATGGTTTTGTGTGAGTAAAATAAGGTTTTGTAAATGCTAATTCCTAACTATATATGGTCTATAACCTATGGTTTTTTCAGTGAATTTTCAAGGTTTTGTAAATGCTAATTCCTAACTATATATGGTCTATAACCTATGGTTTATTCAGGGAATATATATATATATATATATAACACAGTTTGGGAAACACTGGGTTAGAATATTGAAATGGTCTTCTCATTTCCGCTAATGAAGACGTGCTTAACCGACTGCAAGTGGCCCAAAATACAGCGGCCAGACTAGTCCTTGATGTCCCATCGAGAACTCCATCCAGGCCCCTTTTGAAAGAGCTTCACTGGCTGCCCATCCACCAGCGTATAAAATTCAAGATCTGCTGCATAATACATAAAAGCCTCTTCGTCACAGGTCCGCATTATCTAGCCCAAAAATTTCAGATTCATAAACCGGAACGCCTTCTGCGCTCCAGCAGCCAACTTCTATTAAAAAACTCCTCCAATTAGGAAGGCCAGGCAGGGTGGTCGAGCCCTTTTAGACATAGGGCCCACCCTCTGGAATAAACTCCCTATTAGCATGAGGCAAAACTCCAATCTTCTTTCTTTCAGGAAAACATTGTTTTTAGAAGCATAGTTTTGTTGGCACCTCGCAAAGGCTCAGATTCTGGTATTAATGGCGAATAAAGCGCAGAGATACCCCTTCGGGGGACGAGTCCTGCGCTATATAAGCGTATAAATAAATAAAATAAATACATTCCTCCAAAAAGTGTATTTAGAGTTGGAAGATCGCTGCTTTTCCTGTAAGCAGCTAGAAGGAGGCGAATGGTTACATACGCTTTTTACCTGTCCAATGATTGCCCGGCTCTGAGAACAAATATTTGATGCCTTAAGCAGAGGGTTAAACATGGGGATTGAACCTGAGGGCGGTGTCACACTCTTCACTGAAGGAGCTGATGTATTTACTACTATTGCCTCTTTAGTTGCTCGATGGTTGATTCTGCAGAATTGGAAGACAAATGGAGCACCAACTTATCAGGAATGGTATACACAAAATGTGTTGTAATAAGAAGTATGAGGAGGCATATGCAAAAAGGTTTGGCGGTTTCAAAAGTTTCCATGCCGCTTGGCAATTCATGGAGGAGATGGAAAAAGAACAGGGTAAGACTCCAGCCAGCAGTATTTGACATCCTTTATGAGCTAATAAGAAACACAGTATACAGAAATATTAAAATCTCCATATTAGATCAATATTTGAAAGGTTTACTTTTAAAAGGATGGTCTCTTAAGGATATTAAGAATGAAAGCTGATGAGATGCACTTTTGAATCGAAATGGCTTGCTGCTAAAGAAAGCACAGTTGCACTTTTTTTTAGAGTTCTTCAAAGCATTGGTTAAACACGGGGCGGAAGGGTTATATATAGAGTTTCTAGAAGACCAAGGGGTCCATTAGCATGTAAGGCGGATCTCCACCGCTCGCATGGTGGTGGTGATCCGCCCTACATCCTACCCCGCCTGCCACCCATTTCCTCCCTGCCATATTAGTATAGCTGGCGATCCCTGTGGTTTGAAAGACCATTGCAGCTTTTCCACCTGGTCGACGAGTCGACCGGGTAGAAAAGGGTTTAAAATGGTGGCGGTGTCTGCTAGACACCGCCATCCATATTAGTATGCTGGTGGAGAGCAGCCTTTCCGTGGCAGTGTTGCCGCCACAGAAAGGCATGCGGAGTTGACAATTGGGGCCCGTTGCGGACCCCCAGAAAGTTGGGGGGGTGTGGACATGGGGTCCCCCTGCATTTGCATGCACAATGTGGCAGGCACCGGGCGGTGCCTGCCACTTTGCGCATGCAAATGCACAACAAGCATTTTTACCATTGCAGCGTGTGCTGCTGAATGCACCGGCAGCCGCAATTTTAAAAATGCGTGATGCACCCACCAGTGTGGCGGGCACATCCTAATCTCACCCACGGGGCCGCCGCACATATGGCGGTCGGTCCCGTTTTCCATCAGGATGGCCCAAGACTGAAACTCGAGGAATTGTATCTTGAATGGCTTTGAACGTTTCTCTGCTAAATCTTGCACTGTTGCACTTTATTAACTATTCCCTCTGGACATATTAAGGATTTAATGTATTGAACGGGTGGCTTATAATCTAACACAGTTGCACTTTATTGAAAGTATACCGGGCTATCCCCTTTATGCACATCTGCACTTTGTGGTCATATTAAGGATCTGATGTATTGATGAAAGGATAATGATGAATGTGCTATGTATCTGTTTGTTAAAAAATAAAAATAAATAAAGGATCTAATTCTAATCAAACAAGAACTGGGTAAAGTGTGAATATTTTGGACACCAGATTCACTACATTTAATTAATATAAGTACCTTTTTGAAATAATTTCTGAGACTTTTGAAAATCTAAAATGCATTTCAATTTCTTAAACTTTGAAATGATATGACAAATTCCATGATGCAGATCAAAATGATGATAAGTCTATTTGTATACTACGCTGCTACCCAAAACTTTTCGTGGGGTAAAAAAAGTAAAATGTCTCCCCGGATTTTTATTCGTTCATTTCATCTAAAGTCTTGGTTGATCTTTCCGTAGAAAGTAGAAATGACTCCCTGGTTTGAGAAAACAATGGGGGATATTCTAAAGGAAATGGCGGTGAAAGGCGTTAGCCTCCTTTGCTTAACCCCTCCCACCTCTCACCACTTAGGAAACGCGAGGCCGCACCCTATTCTCAAGAACGTGGTGCAACCTGGCATTTCCCCCTGTGATGGCGCTAAGTTTCACGACTTAGCGCCAACGCAGACATCCTTGCACCAGAGTGCAAGGGTGTCTGTGTGCAGGGGAGGGTTGTAGTTATGTACAGGAAGGTGCCCCTTCCTTCACATAAACAATCCTAAACTACCATGTTGTAACTTTCATGTGAGTTGCACGAAGCAGCACACACCCATTTTACAAATTGGCATTTTTGAAAAGGTTTGTTCATGTACTGGAAGGGACACCTTTCTGTACATGAACAAACCATGACATTTTGCTGTGTCTATGTAGGCTGCACAAGGCAGCACACAGTGAAAAAGCAAAAACGAGGAAAAATAAAGCATTTCTCCTAATTTTGCCACCTTAAGACCAGGATTTTTCTGGTCTTAAGTTTGGCGCTGCCACCTATTATCGCCGCCCTTGATTTTAGGTGGCACCGTTGATCACAATTAGTATTGCGGTGGAACACCCACCACAACCCCCACTGCACGCCCCTTTTCATGCTAAATTTAGCATGAAAGGGGCCTTATTCTCAAGGTAACATTAAGTGGGTTAACGCTGCCTTGACAATAAGGCGCTGACCCTATCGCAACGGGAACGCCAAAAAGAGTGACGTTCCCGTGGCAATAGGGGCTTGAGAATATGCCCCAATATTTCAAGCCTGGCCCCATCTTGCACATCGACAATGGAGCACGAGCAGAGTTCCTAATTCCTTTCTAGGTACAAGACCCTGCCGGTGCTAAATCACTGTGGTGCATCGTGTCCCTGCAACACATTATGTGTCATTCCTAAGACACATTTTTTGCAGCGCCACTTCCTATATATTTAGCAAAAATGATGTAAACTGAATCTGCTTTAACTTGTGGAGTAGTTGAATTCTTTACAATAGAGATAATTCCATTTCCTGTCAGGACACTAAAATGGTAAATACATCCGCTAAGATTACAGTGAAATCATTTGAGTAGGAAGTCTGGTATTTACCTGGACGCAAAGCACCCCAGAGAAGCACATATGAAATATTTTAAGATGGAGCGACTCACCTTTGGGAAGATGGCACAAGTTGTTTGTGGGCAGGTACAAGATCCCACCGCCTGCTCACAAAAAATATGTGGCTGAAAACTATAATTGAAAAGCATGATTTAGATACAGTAAACCCGGGTGCAAAGTAGACGTCTAGTCTAAGTGAAAGTGACTGCTGTGAGCTCCAGAAGAGGAGAGGGAATAAATATTACTTCGTACATAGAGGCAGGCAATAAAAATATGTCATCCGAGAATCATCACCGTAGGACAAATTCGAGCAGGGCAACCTCTCTCTAAGTCCCCTCTTCCTCCTGCTCTGGTTCACTACAACAAGCGGTATTTAACTACTCTGGGATTCAAAACTTGGCGGAAGAAAATCATCAACATGTATTTGTTAATTATAGTTTTAACCATTGTTTCCCCCAAGGCATAATGTTTCATTAGTTGAACAACCTGTCTCGAAGGTAGATATGGCAAGGTTTCATCACCAGTAAATACAAATGATCTGTTCCTTAACAGTAGGTTTGTGCAAAGTTCTGATTTTCCCCAGCGAATTCGGCGAAGTTTCTCGATTCTCTTTCGCCTCTGAAACAAACCCATGTTCATGGTAAAGCATGATCATTTATCTCAAATTCAACAAAGTTCAGCTTCGAAATGTCTGTACCCAGAGACAAAAGTATGCAGATCTTATCTCTGGAAGTTTAGATATTTTTCTATGCCCAAAGCTTCCACGGCAGCAAGTATGCTGGTTCTTGGTCCTGTAGAGCTTTTTAGGAGTGACTGAGGAAGTTGAAAGAGACTCTCTTGATTGGGACCCAGTAGAGTTGTCGAAGGTGTTGCCTGATGAGAACGATATCAATTCGTCTGTACTAGTGGGAGTGAAGGCGCAGAATAAAATGAAGGTACAAATGACCCTCAATAAATTGGAGGCAAGGATGATTGAGAAGTATGAAACTGCCCGGGGAGGACTTAATGACCGTGATGAAATTTGGGCACTGATAAGATCTTAGGTCCATGATGAGGTGTCTTTGAAAACTAGAGCACCCCTGCTGTTCCGCATATAGGCTATAGGCTAATGTGTATATAGTGTATATAAAATATTATTATGTTGGTATTGTTTTTTGTTGATGATAATGTCATTTTTTCCATTGTTTTAACGCTTGAAATGCTGTGTGATATTGTCACTATGTATATACTTTAATGTAATTGCTTGGAGATGACCGTTCACTCTGTGACCACCTGGCGTCCTGCCCCATCCATTTCATCACAGGTCACCACTATTAGTTGGTACTTATTGTGGTCAAGTCATGAGGGGAGCCTAGTTTATAATGTAGATGCCCCATGTACTTAATATCAGGAGGCTTAGTTCAATGTAATGGCTTGGAGATGACCATTCACTCCGTGACCACCTGGCGCCCTGCCTCTCCCATTTCATTGCAGGTCACCACTAATGGTTGTTATTTTTTGTGGTCACGTCATGAGGGGAGCCCAGTTTATAATTTAGATACCACATGAACTTAATATCGGAGGCTTTCCCCTCACCCTTAGAATTCATCGGTATTTCTGCCCTTAGTACAGTTATGCACCTGTGTTTAGGCAGTTGAATTACGAGGACCTGCAACCCTCACGGAGAGAGGCTACTCCCTTAATTCATTTGGATGAGGAGGAATAGTCTTTTGATCAATCAGCCCACAGGCGTTTGATCTCGGTTCTCCTGGAGCTTCTGTATTTATAATAGAAAATCTGGTATTTTTAATTTGGTAACACCTTTGTATATATTTTTTGATATGGTTAAATGTACCCCAGTACGTCGACTTGGGTAGTTTTGTCTTCGAGTAAGGCGGGAGAAGGGAGCAGAGTAGGGACACATCGTAGTCCCCTTTCTATCCCCATTGCTTGCATTCGGAATGTCCCGGACACGTGGGGGGCCACGGCGAGGACGGCACCTGTGGATTTATGCCGTGATAGCTGAGTCAGTGTTTGATCGGACCTTCATGGCGACGTGTTGCTGCAGTACTTTGGCCTGCCGACATTGGATTTTCCGGTGAGTTTCGTAGCGCGTGTGACGAGGGAAATTGGTCTCAGATACAACGTGGGTGTGGACTTGAACTGGCTGGCCTCCACATTAAACGTGATTCCATTTCCGTTTCGTTTTTTGCAGTGCACACAGGTGATTCTAGAACACTGCGATGGACCCCCTTGAATAAAAGATAGGACAACGTAAGGTAGGATACCAGGGTATGGGGTGTATGTGCACTTTGAAGTTGTTTTGTCACCTTTGCCCGTTTATGTCAAAAGGGATGTGCCCGACTTACGTGTGCTTTCTTTTTGTGGAAATATTTGGCGTTTCTCGACATAGTAGGTGGCTTGCCACCGTGAAGTTCAAGTAAGTTATCGGGTTTAGTTCTGCGGCTTCAGTAGTCCATGCTAATAATCTAAGGCATGTGGTGATCACTGATTGTACGCACCCTTTCTTACTTTGAGCACTGACCAATTTAGTTAACCACCACAATGGTTTTTGCATTATGTGGACCTAGAGCACAGTTTCCCCGACCCTTATTCTCCTTTTCCTTTTGGGGATGTTACAGTTTCACAGGTTAGCCATGGTGTTTTCCTCTGCTTTTCTCCCCGTTTTTGAGCTTGTTACTTGGATGTACCCTGGTTGGTAGAGACACGTGACCATAGTTGAAGTAGGACGGTGACGGTTGTGGAGCGGGGCGTGGTGGCACACGGAGTGTTCATCATCTGCCTGCAAGTTAATGTATTGTATTATATGTATTTCTAGGTTTGTTTCCCCCTATTTCTGTCGCCCTGTCCTGAGGAGGCCTAATTCTTTAGAAGGCGACCGCGTCGACACTTTCCCTTTGGAGGAGTCCTGTTATTCTCAATTTATTTGTGAAAGATACTTCACTGGACACATGTGAAGAGTGGGGTTCCACAAAGTTCTCGTTTGGAACCGGTGTGTTCGACTACCTCCCAGTGTACCACCTAGATTCAATAGGAGGACACTTTTTGTAGAACTGTTCTATAGGGTGTAAGATAGGAAGTACTTAATAGAGATATATATACAAATTAGACCCTCCCCTTTTCTTTCATATATTGTTTTTGTTATATGTTTTTGCTGTATAAAGTGTACATGTTGTTCCATTGTGTACATTTGTTGTATATAGGTATGTACATAGGTAGGCTTATTTGTTGCGTATAATGTATACATTTTTGAGAGGATTTTGTGCTTGTGTTTTGTGATATATATAAAATAAATGAAAAAAGTATAATTTGAACAGATTACAAAAAATAAAAAGTGTAATCTTATCCTCCCATGGGTGTGATGAAATTAGAAAACATTCGAATAATTCCGCAGTGGACGTTAGTCACAGGACCAATAGGTGAATTTATTGTCATCTATTGTGAAAATGTGTCCATATCTATTCCTCCTTTTGCCAATTTTCCTTTTTCTATATATGCGTGATGTGGATGTGGCAGGGAATGTCAAGGACTTGTCTGGCAGCGGCATTTTGGATGTTTTGTAGTTTCTTGAGATGTGCCTGGGTCAAGCCGGCATAGAGCCACTGGCATAACGAAAAGTGAGGGGGCCTCCCTGCACTGTAAATAGGGGGGCCCCCACCGGCCTCAATCAGGAGCTCTCCCTGCCAGAGTTCAGTGCCGCGGAGGCCCCTTGCAGCTGGGGGCCTCCCCGCACCGCGTGGGCTGCGGGGGCCTGTGTTACGCCCCTGCATAGAGCATGTTGCAGTAGTTGAGTCTGCTTTTGATGAGTGCATGGGTGAACATGTTTCTGGATTCTGTGAGGATCTATCTGAATGTCTTTTGGAGCAGGCATAGAGTGTGGTAGCAAGCTGAAGGCACTGCGTTGAGTTGGGTGTTCATTATGAGTGAAGAGTCCAGTATATTGTCAAGTTCACGTGCGTGGTCCATCGGGGTCAGGTGTGTCCCAGAGCGGCTTGCCACCAGGAGTCGTCCCAGGCTGAAGGAGTGTGTCCCAGGATGAGTACTTTGGTCTTGTTCTAGATGAGTGTGAGGCAGATGTCTTTCATCTATGAAGAGTTAGCCTTCATTACACTGTGGAACTTGGTTCTGGTGGTTTTAGTTTCATTGGTGAGGGAGAGAATCAGCTGGGTGTCGTCAGTGTAAGAGACAATATTGAGTCTGTGACTTCTGACAATGGCAGCAAGGGGTGCCATGTAGACGTTGAAGTGAGTGGGGCTCAGGGAGGAACCATGGTGAATTCCACAGCTAATCTCCATAGGTTCTAAGAGAAACAATGGTAGTCTGACTTGCTGGATCCGGCCAGTGAGGAAGGAGTGCATCCAGTCCAGGGCCTTGTTGTGGATGCCAGTGTCCTGGAGTCTGGTGATTAGGGTGCGGTGGGGGACAGTGTCGAATGAAGCTGAGATGTCTAATAGGATGAGGGCTGTGTGCACGAAATCGCAGCAGCGGCAAATGGGTTAAAACATAAAAATATTTGAATGGTCATATATCTGGACCCATTTGGCCAATTTCCTTGTTCTTGTACTCTTTTTAATCCTGGCTGTGAGCTCTAGCTAGTTTTAATGCATAGACCAATAAAAGTGCTTTAATTGCAAATGATTTACTCTTCATTATGCAGGACAGGTGTGTATTGAACTGCCTATCCAAGGACTTCACTAAAGCTTACATAAAATGACCCAAGGGACTACCCATCCACTCATTGAATGAAAAGATACTATGAATGCATTAATGCAATCACACACTCACTACCTGTACACTCATTCTTTACTATCTATGCACTCATAGAATCAGTCAAACAGTGCTGTTGAACTCATGTATTCATCTATCCACTAGCCATGCACTCATCCATTTACTCATGCACTGCCCATGTTCTCATCCAATCAGCAAGGCAGTACCCCTGCACTCATGCAATCACCCAGACACAACCCATGCACTCATCCATTCGCTCAGGCACAAATCATGCACTAAAGGAATAACCCATGTATTACTCTTGAACCTATCCTTTCAGTCAAGCACTACCCATGCACTCATTCACTCTTCCAATCACCCAGGCAGTAGGTCTGCACTCAAGCAATCATTCAGGCAGTATTCTTGTACTCAGTCATTCACATAGATATTACCCATGCACTCATAAATTCTCGCAGTCACTACCCATGCACTCATCCAATGACCAGTGCCCTACCCTTGCACTGATCCTTTCACTCATGCATTACCCATGCATTACCCTTGCACTCATGAAGTCACTCAAGTGCTACACATGCAGTCATCCAATCACCCATGCAGCACTCCTGCACTCATGCAATCACCCATACACTACCCATGCATTCATGCAATCACTCAGGCACTACACTTGTACTCAACCATTCACTGGGCACTACCCATGCACTCATCTTTTCTCTTAGGCACAACCCACATACTCATCCATTGGCCCAGGCACTACCCTTGTACTGACCCTTTCACTCATGCACTACCCATGCACTCATCTAAGCACCCAAGCATTACCGTTGTACTCATGAACTTACTCAGGTACTACACATGCAGTTATCCAAATACCCAGGCAGTACTCCTGCGCTCATGCAATCACTCAGGCACTACCCATGAAATCACGCAATCACCTAGACACTACTCTTGCACTCAACCATTCACTCAGGCACTACCCATACACTCACCTTTTCTCTTAGACCCTATCCATGCACTCATCCAATTAGCCAGACTTTACCCTTGCACTGATCCTTTCACACAGACACTACCCTTGCACTCATCCATTTCACCTAGGCTCTACACCTGTACTCTTACAATCACCCAGGTACTACCCATGCTCTCATGCAATCACTCAGGCACTATTCTTGTACTCAACCATTCATCCAATGACCCTTGCACTGACACTTTCACTCATGCACTGCCCATGCACTCATCCATTCTCTCAGGCACTTCTCATGCACTCATCCAATGACCCAGGTACTACCCTTGCACTCATCCTTTCACTCACGCACTACACATGCACTCATCCAATCACCCATGCACTACCCCTACACTCATGCAATCACCCAGACACTACCCATGCACTCATGCAATCACATAGGCACTATTCTTGCAGTATACCAATCACTCAGGCACTATCCATGCACACATTCATTTACACAGCTACTATTCATGCACACATGGAATCACAGAGACACCGCTCTTGCATTTATCCATTCATTAAGTCTAAGCATGGGCGTAAAATCCGCTCCGATCGCGGATTTTTCGAATTTTCGGCAAATTCGCAATCCGCGAACTCTCGCGAATTTGTCGAAAATCCGTGAATCCGCTCGCGGCGGATTTTTTGCTTGGTTGCGGCGCGCGGCGTGGTGCACGGCGTTCACTTTCCGTCATTTTAGCGTTTGCCGAGTTGTTTTTCTTTGCGAGTGACGCGCCATTTTAGATCTTGCTGCGTGTTCCCGCGGGAGTTTGTCGCCCGCGAATACGTACTCGCGGCTTGCCACCTTGCACAGCACACCTCGCGAGAGTTCGCAATTGCGAACACGTAGTTGCGGCGGAAAGGAACAATCTCGCACTTGCGAAATAGAGATTTTGCAATTTCGCACAAGAAAATCACCAGCAAACAGGATAAACCTTCAGAAAATTATGATTTTTATCAGAATCACTCCTCAGGTTGACATTTGCATGGCCTTTTTTTTTGCAAGGAGTCCATTTTGGGGGGGGGGAGGAAGGAAGTGCCCCACAGTCTCCAACTTCCTGTTCCTGTCCAGCAGGCTCCTCCCAGTGCTTTGTCCATCTCCTGGTCACTTTCATTTGGATCTGGAGCTGGAAGGATTACTTTTTGTGGGTGCTGCTGGATATTTGGATTTGAGGCCTTTTTGACTGTCTTTGGATCACTTTTGGATTAGAAATCAACTTTCACAAGTAAGTTTGTTTGGGGCATTACAGTTGCTGCAAGTACAATTTTGGAACTTTTTCAGAAAATTAAATACATTATATTGTGGGTAGCCACAGTATCCAGTAGGACCAGGGTTGGTTATGGGTGCATGATACAACTGTTTTGTTGAATTTAAACACCATTGAGGCCATGGATGGGCTGGGATTGTGCAGATTTTATTGTTTTTTGTCGTTTTTTTGGGCCTGCTGGTGTGGACCTTTGCCCAGGGGTGGTGAGTGTTGCATGGGCCTAGTCTTTCTGTGGGGTGTCTTCTTGAATTTAAACATAATTGAGGCCATGGATGGGCTGGGATTGTGCTTATTTTATTGTTTTTTGTCGTTTTTGGGTGGCTGCTGGTGTGGCCTTTTGCTTGCCCAGGGGTGGTGGTGGTGCATGGACTGAGTGTGCCTGTGGTGTGGTCTCACTCTCTTTGATGTAAACATCATGGATGGCATTGGATTGTGGTGATTTCTGGCTGTTTTTCTGTTTTTTGGGGGTGTACTGTTGATGTGGTCTGGCCATGTGGGTGGTGGTGGTGGCCATCTTGAGTGCTGGCTGGTACAGGCAACATGTGCTTGGGGTGTAAGGGGGCCATTTTGAGGAGAGGCAGTGTCTGAGGCCTGCACTTATTTTGCCTACTTTTCATCCCTTATGCCCAGGGGTAGTGAGTGTTGCATGGGCCTAGTGTTTCTGAGGGGTGTCTTCTTGAATTTAAACACCATTGAGGCCATGGATGGGCTGGGATTGTGCAGATTTTATTGTTTTTTGTCATTTTTTTGGGCCTGCTGGTGTGGCCCTTTGCCCAGGGGTGGTGAGTGTTGCATGGGCCTAGTCTTTCTGTGGGGTGTCTTCTTGAATTTAAACACCATTGAGGCCATGGATGGGCTGGGATTGTGCAGATTTTATTGGTTTTTGTCGTTTTTTTGGGCCTGCTGGTGTGGCCCTTTGCCCAGGGGTGGTGAGTGTTGCATGGGCCTAGTCTTTCTGTGGGGTGTCTTCTTGAATTTAAACATAATTAAGGCCATGGATGGGCTGGGATTGTGCTAATTTTATTGTTTTTTGTCGTTTTTGGGGGGCTGCTGGTGTGGCCTTTTGCTTGCCCAGGGGTGGTGGTGGTGCATGGACTGAGTGTGCCTGTGGTGTGGTCTCACTCTCTTTGATGTAAACATCATGGATGGCATTGGATTGTGGTGATTTCTGGCTGTTTTTCTGTTTTTTGGGGGTGTACTGTTGATGTGGACTGGCCATGTGGGTGGTGGTGGTGGCCATCTTGAGTGCTGGCTGGTACAGGCAACATGTGCTTGGGGTGTAAGTGGGCCATTTTGAGGAGAGGCAGTGTCTGAGGCCTGCACTTATTTTGCCTACTTTTCATCCCTTATGCCCAGGGGTAGTGAGTGTTGCATGGGCCTAGTGTTTCTGAGGGGTGTCTTCTTGAATTTAAACACCATTGAGGCCATGGATGGGCTGGGATTGTGCAGATTTTATTGTTTTTAGTCGTTTTTCTGGGCCTGCTGGTGTGGCCCTTTGCCCAGGGGTGGTGAGTGTTGCATGGGCCTAGTCTTTCTGTGGGGTGTCTTCTTGAATTTAAACATAATTGAGGCCATGGATGGGTTGGGATTGTGCTTATTTTATTGTTTTTGTCGTTTTTGGGGGGCTGCTGGTGTGGCCTTTTGCTTGCCCAGGGGTGGTGGTGGTGCATGGACTGAGTGTGCCTGTGGTGTGGTCTCACTCTCTTTGATGTAAACATCATGGATGGCATTGGATTGTGGTGATTTCTGGCTGTTTTTCTGTTTTTTGGGGGTGTACTGTTGATGTGGACTGGCCATGTGGGTGGTGGTGGTGGCCATCTTGAGTGCTGGCTGGTACAGGCAACATGTGCTTGGGGTGTAAGGGGGCCATTTTGAGGAGAGGCAGTGTCTGAGGCCTGCACTTATTTTGCCTACTTTTCATCCCTTATGCCCAGGGGTAGTGAGTGTTGCATGGGCCTAGTGTTTCTGAGGGGTGTCTTCTTGAATTTAAACACCATTGAGGCCATGGATGGGCTGGGATTGTGCAGATTTTATTGTTTTTTGTCGTTTTTTTGGGCCTGCTGGTGTGGCCCTTTGCCCAGGGGTGGTGAGTGTTGCATGGGCCTAGTCTTTCTGTGGGGTGTCTTCTTGAATTTAAACACCATTGAGGCCATGGATGGGCTGGGATTGTGCAGATTTTATTGGTTTTTGTCGTTTTTTTGGGCCTGCTGGTGTGGCCCTTTGCCCAGGGGTGGTGAGTGTTGCATGGGCCTAGTCTTTCTGTGGGGTGTCTTCTTGAATTTAAACATAATTGAGGCCATGGATGGGCTGGGATTGTGCTTATTTTATTGTTTTTTGTCGTTTTTGGGGGGCTGCTGGTGTGGCCTTTTGCTTGCCCAGGGGTGGTGGTGGTGCATGGACTGAGTGTGCCTGTGGTGTGGTCTCACTCTCTTTGATGTAAACATCATGGATGGCATTGGATTGTGGTGATTTCTGGCTGTTTTTCTGTTTTTAGGGGGTGTACTGTTGATGTGGACTGGCCATGTGGGTGGTGGTGGTGGCCATCTTGAGTGCTGGCTGGTACAGGCAACATGTGCTTGGGGTGTAAGGGGGCCATTTTGAGGAGAGGCAGTGTCTGAGGCCTGCACTTATTTTGCCTACTTTTCATCCCTTATGCCCAGGGGTAGTGAGTGTTGCATACTTGCATGTCCCTAGTCTTTCTGTGGGGTGTCTTCAATGTAAACATCATGGATGGCATGGGATTGTGCTCATTTTTCTGTGTTTTGTCGATTTTTTGGGGTGTATAACTGAACTGATGTTCCTCTGTCTTCCATTGCTTTTAGGTGCACAAGAAGACTCAATAGAACCACCAGTGCCAGGAAGAAGTCCTGCAGCGGTGTGTGCAGCATAACGTCACGTGACGTCACGTCACTCTGGACACAGAACCCTCTGCAACTCGTGCAACTGCTGCCTGCTGACCTGCTCTGAAGAAGATGGCCCCAAAAAAAGTAACCCGTAGCTCCTCTAGCAAGAAAGGTGCCAGTAAGGAGCAGAAGAAGCAAGTTACCAAGGACACTGGTGTGCCGCCCGCCCCTTTTTTTGGGAGTAAAAAAAAAAGTATGCCTGCAGCAGCTGCAGCGGGATCTGCTGGGGACCAAGCTGGCAGCAGCACCCCCGCTCCATTGGGCTCAGTGCCACCACCACCACCACGCCAACTTAAGTCCAAGCCCTTGAGTGCTGCAGAGGCAGCCAGTATACTTCTTCAATCACCATCGACCAGTGATGTTGGCTCATCGCAAGAAAGCAGCAGCAATGTCCCTCAATCAACACAGGTTGTTGTAGCTCATCTGACGAGTGTTGAACAACCACAGCCGCAACAACAATCACATGTGCAAGTACAAGCCCAAGTACATGTGGAAGGAGAGGCAGCGCAAGGAGATGCGCAAGCAGAGGTGCATGGAGGGTCACAACAAGTGCCCACAATAGTTGTTCCTCCCGAAGTAGGGGCACATCAGGAAATCGACAATCAAGGCGAGGTATCATTTGAGGAAGCCACTCCTCCTGATGATCCTTCATTGTCTTCCACACCCCTAGCAAGGAAGAGATCAAGGGTGGTGTCTACATCCTCTTCAAGCACACCTCTTCTGATGATACGGATCAAACTTGGGAACAAACAAAGGTAGTTAAGCGTAAAAGGAAGCTCGTCCAAAGTCTCAGAGTTATGGAGTGTGATGAGTCTCAACAAGAAGTGGCGGATACTGCTGCTGATGAAGACTCTGCCAACGACGACCCAGTCATCATAAAGGTCACTGCAGCCCCAGCGGGCATGCAGCAAACAGACATTTTGACCCTAGCCCGAAGAGCTGCTGAGCGTGATGATGATGTTGTCGATGAGGAGGCAGTGGAAACACCACAATCATTGGAGTTAAGTAGTACACCAACTCGTCCCGCTTCCATATTTCTTTCTGGCAAGAAGAGACCTCCGTCAATCTCGACCTTAATTAGTGGCGGTGAAAGTGCAAAACGTACAAAAGTTGGGCAATCCACATCCTCCACTTCTTCTGGCATTAGCTTCATGACCACCACCACCAGTATCGCCGCCTCCTCCATGTCCCACAGACACTTCAAGTCCCCAGTTTGGGACTTCTTTACTGTTTGTCCAAAAAATCCAAAGTTTGCCATTTGTACCATTTGTAAGCAAGCAGTTAGTCGTGGTAAGCCAGGTACCAACTATGGTACCGGAGGCCAGAGAGGTCATCTTAGGAGACAGCACACTGTCAAATGGTTTGCGCACCTAGATGCGATCAAGAAAGGCCAAATTCAAGGAAACGTTGATGTTTCATCTGATGATGACGAGCAGGAAGAAGACGTGTCAAACACTTCCCTTACACCCAGTACCCCTGTCAGCAGCACACCCAATGTGAGGCACACTAAGAGTGTTGGAGCGAGTGAGACACCAACGCACAAAAGTTCACCAGCGAGCAAAATTGGGTCAACGAAGTCATTATCAGCCCGTAAATGCTTGGTCCAGGGCAACATTAGAACAATGCTTACTTCAGACGTGCCATATGAACGCAACCACCCACTGACGCGTCTGTATAACACTAAGCTGGCTAAAATGCTAGCTGTGGACCTTCTACCTTTTTCTTTTGTAGAAGCGGTAGGTTTTCTTGAATTAGTGGCAACGCTCTGCCCTAAATGGAAGGTTCCGAGCCGGTTCTATTTTGCCAGAGTTGCGGTTCCAGCACTACATGAAGATGTGCTGCAGGCGATTGGGGCAGCTTTGCAGAAGAGTGCTGTTCACACAATACATCTGACAACAGACATGTGGACCAGTGGCCCAGGCGATGATTACATGTGCATCACTGCACACTGGGTCTCTTTTTCAGGTGTTATAGCAAAGCTAAACGCAGGTGTTGACCCGGACCAAGTTTTCAAAGCTGCTCGGAAACATGCAACACTAGCCATGTTTGGCTTGGAGAAAAGTCCCACAGCAGAAAACCTTTTGGAAGAGTTTGACAAAAAGGTCTTGACAATGCTATCCCCCCTAAAACGCAAGATTGGTTATGTTTCCACGGATAATGGCGCCAATGTAGTTAAGGCCATGTTCCTTGGTGACCATGTTAGAGTGCCGTGTTTGGCGCACTGTATCAACCTGGTAGTTCAAAAATTCTTGAGTGATAAAGAGAGTCCAGCGTTCGAGGTAATGGCCACCTGCCGCAAAATGTGCAACCATTTCAGCCATTCTTTTAAGGCCCGGAAGCATCTGCGGAGACTGCTACTTCAACGTGGAATGCCAGTGAAAGCACTCATCCAGGAGGTGGCAACACGTTGGAACTCAACCTTCTACATGCTTGAGCGTCTGCATGAGCAGTATACGGTACTCGATCACTATTTCTTGACAGAGGCTACATCTCAGAAGGAGGACCTGCGGATGAGTAAGGCGCAATGGGACATAGTTAAAAGCCTGACAGACATGCTTCGTCCTTTTGAGTTCTTCACGCGTGCAGTCAGCCAGGAGGACTGTAATTTGGGAAAAGCTATCCCATTGTTGTGCATACTGGAGCACCAACTGATGGCGGTTTCTTCTGAGTTTGCAAAAGATGAAAAAAAAAAAACCATTTCATTTTGTCTGAGAAATTATTACATCGCCTACGTGGTGATGAACGTCTTCAAAACATCAACTCAGATCAGCATTACATTTGTGCTACTATTCTGGATCCACGCTACAAAAAGGCGCTGGCAGACAACGCATTCTTTCCTTTCGCTGATGCAGATGTTCAAAAGTACAAACATTGGTTAGCCTGGTCAGCCAAGAGGTTTGAAAAAGAACGGCAGGTTATTGAAGGAGAAGCCAGTACATCAGCATCAGCATCAGCAGGCCATCCGCAGTCACAAGAATCCACTTCTGCACCTGTGGCTGGGGCACAAGTGACCTCTCAGCCGTTAAAGACACCGGCAACTGGATCATCTGCACCACACACAATGACAACACTAACAGTGGCTGGGGAGGAGGATTGGCTAAGTTTGATGGGGTATGGTTCTCGAAAAAATGTCACAGGCACAGCAAAAAGTAAGCAAAGTGGAGGAACAGTTGATGACCTTGAGTCGATGGTGCAGGACTATCTGAATGACTCAACAGTGGTCTTTCTTAATGAGGAGCCATTGCAGTATTGGCATGGCAAAAAACAATTGTGGCCACAGCTCTACAACCTGGCTATAAACTATTTGTCTTGCCCACTCGCAAGTGTGTCTTCTGAACGTGTTTTCAGTGCTGCTGGTGGCATTGTAACTCCCAAACGGAGCCGCCTCTCGCCCAAAAATGTGGAGCGGCTGACAATGATCAAGATGAATCAGCACCTCATACCACCAGATTACAAAGTACGAGAAAGCACGCCGCATGAAGACGAGGAGGACAGCAACGTAGATGAGGGGATTTTTTCTCTGTTCGGTGCCACTGACCTCATCCAGCCTGAATTCGCAGAGTATGATGACGAAATCTTGTTCTTATTCCCTGACACCGAGCCCTGAAAATGAGACAATCAATCAAGAACTTTCTTTTTCGTCCTTATTCACTTTTATTCCTGTGTGCTTTGTGTCTCTCTTTCTTTGTTTTGCACAGTTAATTTAATTCAAACTTTAATCACCTAATCCCAAAAACAAGACCATCATCAGAACTGTCTTCACTTGTTTGCTTATTGATTTGAAGGTGCCGCAGTCTACATTCCTCAGGTTCACAAGTTCTGAAGAACATGCTCCTCTATCCTCCTCCTCCAGACTGCGATTTCCCTCCAAGCAGAGTGCTGGATTACGCACAATGAAGAAAGACTCAGCACTTGTGGGGGTGTTGTACTTCTTTGCGGGTGAGTTGACGGTTTTGGGCCCATTGCTGTGAAGCTCTAATAATGGACAAAAGTGTTTTGGACCAAATATGAGGTGGAAATTTCTTGCCGTTTTTGCTGACTTGCTTGCCTTTGAGGTGCTCTTTGGCAGGGTTCCGGGGGTTTGTGTGTAATTTTTGGTGTCTGTCGAAGCACTGCTGCGACAGTCTAATCTTGATTGCATTTGCTTTTCAGGAAATCCGTGGTGGAAAACAGGAGTTATGATGATTGATGATGATGACGACCTAGCTGCACAGCGCCGCGTTTGGACCGAAGGCCGAGAGACATTGTAAGTATGAGATTTAGCTTTTCCGCTGTTTGGGGGTGTTGTGTCGGGTGTTTTTTTGCGGGTGGGTTGGCGGGTCTTGCCTGGGGCATTCCTGGGAAGGTCTAATACCGGATACAAGTGTTTTGGACAAAATCCATAAGGAACAGCCTTTTTTTTGCCATTTCTTCAGACATCTTGCTCAATGTAGCGTTTTGGGGGGCTTCCTGCTGTTCGTGGGTGGGTTGCGGCCGGGGTCTCTGTCGAAGCACTGCTGCGACAGTCTAATCTTGATTGCATTTGCTTTTCAGGAAATCCGTGGTGGAAAACAGGAGTTATGATGATTGATGATGACCTAGCTGCACAGCGCGTTACTTTGGACCGAAGGCCGAGAGATATTGTAAGTATGAGATTTAGCTTTTTCGCTGTTTGGGGGTGTTGTCGCGTGTTTTTTTGCGGGTGGGTTGGCGGGTCTTGGCTGGGGCATTCCTGGGAAGGTCTAATGCCGGATAGAAGTGTTTTGGACAAAATCCTTAAGGAAAAGCCTTTTTTTTGCCATTTCTTCAGACATCTTGCTCAATGTAGCGTTTTGGGGGGCTTCCTGCTGTTCGTGGGTGGGTTGCGGCCGGGGTCTCTGTCGAAGCACTGCTGCGACAGTCTAATCTTGATTGCATTTGCTTTTCAGGAAATCCGTGGTGGAAAACAGGAGTTATGATGATTGATGATGATGACGACCTAGCTGCACAGCGCCGCGTTTGGACCGAAGGCCGAGAGACATTGTAAGTATGAGATTTAGCTTTTTCGCTGTTTGGTGGTGTTGTGTCGGGTGTTTTTTTGCGGGTGGGTTGGCGGGTCTTGCCTGGGGCATTCCTGGGAAGGTCTAATACCGGCTAGAAGTTTGTTGGACAAAATCCATAAGGAAACACCAGTTTTGGCACTTTTTGTAAGTTAGGGTTCGTTAGGGTTAGCCCTAGCAGCAGGATTGCATGTGTTTAGGGGGGTTCTATTGCAACGCGGTTCTGTTGTTGTAGAGCACTGTTGGAGCGATGCTGGCTATGGATACTTTTGCTTGCAGGCAAGTGGTTTGAATACAATCCACGGTCTGTATTTGGGTCTACTGTTACTTTCAAAGTACGTTTTGTAACCATTTTTCTGCTAGGCATCGTTTTTGGAGATATGATTGGGTTCTTCTACATTTTTGCGACTGGCTTTAGTAAGGGTCTTGGTGGGAGCATTGCTGGGAAGGTCAAATTTTGTTCTAAAACACAGTAGTACACCCACCTTGAGGGGAAAGATCCGCTATAATATTTTGGCCATACTTATTGATCCTTAAAAAGGTGACTCAGACAGAGCACGCAATTTCAAAAATATTGTACTGTCTATTAGGGAAATCAAAGTGTCACTTTTTGAACCACACAGCGTACATACCTTTTATTTATTTATCAGTGGTATTGTAATAGCACTTCCTGTTTTCCGTTCAATAATTACAGGCCGGGTTTCAGTCAACATCCGCCAGGCAGGCAGTGGACAGGGTGTCTCTTCTGTCAGTGGTCACCACCACATTGATGGACGAAGCGTCAGCTGGAATGGAGGAGTGCCGCCAATAAGAGGAATTGTTTGCTGCATGCAACTTACTTACCAATTTCAACAGGACAACTCCAACAACATACGCAATACAGATACAGTATCCATTGTTGTCTTTTATTCTATGAGTGTGACTGCATGTGCTTACCTTTAGTTTGTAACCAAAGATTGTCTGTAAACTCTGTATCTTCAATTATTGTTTGTCCATGCTCTGCTTTTTTTTTCTTCTCTCAACAAAACCTACCCAAAAAGAAACCCCCATTCCCATCCATTTTACAAACCCTAACCCTCTTCCCCCGGGCTGTGTTGTTTTGCTTGATGTCTGACTAAAATGACATCAATAATTCCACACACTTGCTGGGGAGGATAAGGTGATAGCAGCAACAGGCTGGTGAAGGAATACGAGGATATCTTCTAGACTTACTCAGCTTCAGTACTATATCTTCTAGTAGTAGTAGCCAATGTCAAATAAATTCAACGCAAGTACTAGTTATACTTGCAATACTTTACCATTTGTTAGGCTACATTATGGCACTGTTCTAGTGTACTGTCACCTGCTATTTTCTCGATCGTACCGTAACCGTTGTAATGCTACAGTAAGGAGTACAAACAAGGTTTTGTTTTCTTTTTTTCCATAGGCATGCAACTGCCACTGTGTCACACCACTAGTACCACCGCAATGAGGAAATGTCACCCGCCCAGGAATGACAACGTTAATCCCCATTTCACCTGGAGCCAGCCCTGGGCCTAGCCCTAATTTCTAACACAAATTACAGGTAAGATAAGCGTTTGGTGGGAGGTAGTATAATGGAGTATTATTTCGGAGTAGACAAGAGATTGACGGTTGTACTACTAAAGTCCTACGACTGTTCAGGAAAACAAAGTTACTGTTACACCCCCGCCCCCCACCCACCAGACTGAAAAGCAGTAAAAAACAGGTATGGTCAGATAAAGTTGAAAAATATATTTATTTATCCCTAACAAAATAATCTCCCTCACCCACCCTAACCCCAACGATTGTCTCTGAAACGTCCCAAAACGATCCCAACTCCCAAATACCACCCCCCAAAAGTCTATAAAAAAAGGGCAAGGGACACTCCACTACTGGAGGGTGCTGGTGCTGGTGCATGATGCGGCATGGGCATCATACTCCTTGCGGAGGGTGGCAAGCTCGGAGCGGAGGCCCTTAACCAAGGTCTTATACCTCAGGACCTCCTGCTCCAGGTTGGACATGCAGACTCGTAGGCGGCGTTGGCGTTCCTTGCAGCTCCTGTGGGGGGCAGCTGGTATTTCGGTTGCTTGGCGGTGGCGGTCGGCTTTCTTAGCCCGGCTCGGTCCCGCTGGCTTAGTCACGGAGGAGGATGCAGTGGTCACAGTCGAAGATGTTGCCCCGCTCGACTGCGTGTCCTCCTCCTCCTCCAGGGCCACCAGCCGCCGATACTCGGCGACTGTGGCCTCCAGCCTCCGTTGCCGGGCCAATCTAGCCTGCTCCCTCCTTGTTGTTGATTTGGAAGGAGCAACTATATGAAGAAAGAAAGACATAGTCTGTAACCAATGCTCCTTATTAATAACACAAAGTGATTGAGCCGAAAGTTGGGTCACAGAGTACAAGTAGCAAATTGAAAGCACAGTACATAACTATTGAGGACAGTATCTATGTAACCTCCCACTTCTGCATCCTTGCTCTAACAGTAGTGGTAGTTTAATGAACTAATTCTACGACCACTATGGACTTCCATTACAGTCGACTATGACAGTACACCAGTCTTATTCTTCTTCTTCTCTCTTGTTTAGGGAAATGGGTACGTTATCTTATGCAAGCCGGCAGAATGACATGGACACAGCACAGTGAAGTTGCACCCGAGAAAAAAAGTTGCACACCATGATGATGGAGACAGACTTGCGTTACTGTACCGGTCCAGTACATGCAGGTGGTGAAGCTATTACTTTTCTATTACGGGTGGCACTGAGAATACTCTGTTACAAGGGCTACTGCTTAATTAATTTACCTTTCACCCTACAGTGCAAATGAGTACTAGAAAAGGAAACTGAAGAAGCTAACTAATTTGATTATCTATCACTTCACATGGGACGTATTTAATGACAGATGAGATGACTTTAGGTGCTTTGCTTAATATTGAGTGAACAGTGATACACCCACACATGAATGACGTACTACAAGTAAACTAAAGTTATTAAGAGAGGTACGGAGTGTCCACCGTAATAACCAGATATATGCTGTGAATGCAAACGCAATACAAAGTACTGCTACTATTCATGGTAGTATTGGACACATTTACAATTTCTTTTCCTTGCCTTCCCTGCACTGGGACGGACGTGCGGGTGCGGTGGTACATGCTCTTCAAGGTAACACTTACTTCACCTGGCGACCATCTACTCTCTCTAGATACACATGTGCTATGTAAGAGTCAGAGAATACCATGCTCCAGGCATCCATTCAGTCAAAGTATACGCACACATACAGTTTCTGTTTCACCCACCCAGGCTGCTGTCCTTCCACCCATCCTTGCTTCATCATTGACCCAGCCATGCACCATACCATATTCTTTCCTTCCCAGCCACCTCTGGGTCCAAGCAAACACATATCGTTCTTCTTTGCCAGCCATCATACAAGTTCGCGTCCCACTTACTTACACCCTTCTTTCGCTTTTCGTTCATCCCATCCATCACGTTCGTCTAAGAACTTATTGGGATTCTTCTCACCAAAAACTTCACAGCTAAGTCGAAGTACATTTCGAGGAGGCTACTACCTGGTTGATTTGTAATTGTAATACACCCGTGCAGAAAGCACACTATGCAGTCTTCAATCTCAATAAGTAAGGAATATATAGCTTACCTGTTTCCGCCACCACCGTTTGATCCCCCACAGGAACGGCCACCAGCTCTTCTAACGCCGCCTCCTCCCCAGAGGCCTCCGAGTCCAAGTCCAACACAGCCACCTCCGCGCTGGCCCCGTCACCAGATGTTACACCTACAAAGTACATTTAAGAATGTTAGAATACACCACTCACTACTATATAATATTTGGTCTAGGAGAAATGTTAAAAAAACAGAATACAATGTAATAATTTGTGACTGTCTACTCCATAGTAAAAATGTCCCATTTTCCAGGGAAGGCTGTTGTCTTGCTGCACTTTTATGCACAACTGATGAATGCTTGCTTTTGATTTTTAACACGCACCACTTTTTCTCCTAACAGACAGAAGCTTGACTCCTGAGTCCTAAGAACACGACCAGGATCAAGTTCAAACTAGGTGAGAGTTCGGCTCGACCACAAGAAATGTGTCCAATTAATCGTCAGCACTAACCACTTTTCCGTTTACAGTTAAATAGTTTTATGACAAAGTAGATTTTAATAAATGTGTTTACTTTTAATAAAGCTTTTACACTTAAATAGACTCTGTGGTTTTTGTTCCTCTAGACTAGAGTGGATGAGCTAAAGGTTTTGGAATTTTTGCAAGCATGAGTGCCTCTGACACTTCTTGACTGTGCTGTGACTCCGTAGTACTACTCTCTTGTCCTGCGTACGATAATCTAGAGATCATTGGGGATCTATAATCGGTGACTTCGAGAGCTGAATGACTCTGCCACACTATCTAGTCAGTAAGGAGACAGTGCATAGAGGTATTGCTGAATATAATGGGAGTCCAATGGAATTGCCAAATGTCCAATCTTAGTTAGCTACACAGACAGACTAATAAGAATAGTCTAGTAATACCACAGGGAGTCATATTCGAGGCAGGATAAGAATTTATATCCAGTCTACAAGAAGATCAAAGACGATTTAGAAAAAATCGAATGAGGAACGCTAGGAAAAAATATGTACTGTTTATTAAAATGTAAACTTACTGGGGCCAGCAAAGGAGCCCTCGCCTGCCCGATCCTGGCCTGCATCCTCAGCACCCTCCTCCTGTGTCCTCTTGCCCTTGGGGGGAGCTGATGTACAACATGAAAGAAAGAAAAACCAGAAAACATGGATGAGATTTTTCAACCAAATCAAACATTTCAAAAGAACAATAACAACATATTTTGGAAAAATAGCAAATAGATAGACAACTATTCCACGGGATCTATCTCATGTGGTATACTACGTTATTCGTATTGCCTGATTTGCGGAACGTTGACTTAGAAAGTTCCTATGTAACTCAATAAACAGACTACTAAAGAGGTTTGCCTAGGCCTGGCACTGCAGGCAGCAGTGCGCAACACGTGACAGACAAAGTCCATCCTGCTTGCAGATCAGTGAATACTCAAACTATCAATCCACCCGCCACCACCGCCACTATTTCTTCTGATAGCCATGTGACTGTCTAAAGGAAGGACTGGACTTCAGTCTGTTGGGGCTGATTTATAAGTCCCTTGCGGAAGTTGCGGCTGATTTTCCTCCATTGTTGCGTGCCTTTTCTGACGCAGCGGCAGAACAAAAGACTCGCCATGGTGTTGGTGCGGCGTATATATAAAAAAAAAAAACACATATGGGCATATGGGCGATGCATCACGTTGTAAAGCCCTGCGCCATCAGGGGGCGTTCCGGCGCAAGGGAGGGCGTACCTGCGCAGGAACGAATCCTAAAAGTGGCTGAGGGAAATCTACAAGATGTCAATCAGTCATTTTTAGGACAATGATGCATGACTCAAACCCTGCACGCTTGAAGCCGACGTACGGCTTGATGCAGCATTGGGGAGATAGGGTACCCCAGAGCATTGCTGGAGCTGCGCCATCGTTGGCACGCAACTCCAGCAATGCGCTGCCTTTACGGCACAGATGCGTAAGGCTTCTGTGACGTTTTGGGCCAATGGGTGGTGGTGGCATGGCACACAATTACTGCCGCATCCCTGCTACTTTGCAGGGATGCGCCGGTAATTGAAAATATGACCCTTACTGTCTAGCATTACGCAGTTCTTTTCTTTACAGTACACTCATACATAATTTCTCAGGCCAATGAAATGCTTCTGAACACAACATACAAAACAAAGAAGCATAGTAGCAAGCAAGGCTACTGAGAAGGAGAGCAGTGCACCTGAAAATGAAATGCATAGAAGATTTTGAAATATAATTTACCTCAATGTAATCGGCAGCATTATTGCTCTTGGTAAAGAACAAAGATTTGCAAATAACAGAGCAGGATAAAACAGAGTAGTAAATGTACTACTACTACTACTCACCAAGCCCGGGGACCTCTACGCCGAGCGCGTCCAGCAAGTCCCGCTCCCGGTCCATGACATCGGTCCAGCGGTGGGTGGCCTGGTTATATGTGCGCCGGACCCCAGAGATCTTGTATATGGCCCGGCACACCTTCTCCCACCGCTGGCGGCGCTCCCGGATGCCATAGCCGGTCGCGATCTTGCCGCCTCCCAGGATCGTCTTGGGGAGGCGGCGCTGGACGTGGAAGATCAGTGCCGCCACTTCCTCCGCGCTGAAGATCTCCCTCGGGACCACTTGCTCCCCCCTTAAACGCCCGCACGGGAGCCGGGCACGGGGTGCGGGACCCTTCCCCTTCTCAGGGTGCTTCCCGGCTCCCTTTACCATGGTCTGGGCAGAAATAAACTTAAATGATAAAGAAGAAATAGAATAGTGAAGAAGAAAAGAAAAGAGTTGAAAAAAGTAGTTTAAAAGTAAATAAAAGCTGCAGAAAACACAAAAATATAGAGCTAGAAAAATAGAGGGTTAGATAATAAGTAAAATTAGATCAAAAAAACTTCAAACAAGCAAAGGATGGCAGAGATTGAGAGAGGATACAGAAAGCATGCCCAGAACCATAGCAATGAATGAGAAACAAGATGGCCGCGCCCGTTCACGACCGTGTGGGTAAGTTCGCGCGAGATTTTCCTTGCGAGTACGCGCGAAATTGTACTAGCGAGCAGCACACTTTGCGAGATTACACATAGCGGGCGGAAACGGAATTACGTCACGCCAACAAGATGGCCGCGCCCGTGTACGACCGATAGGGTAACTTGGCAAACGAATAGCTAGAAGCGCCTCGCGAACACGCGCAAGATCACGCGAACATACACGTCGCAACAAAAACAATTTTGTATTCGCACGTATTCGCGGCTTCCGAAATCGATCTCGCACGGATTCGCGCCCCAAAAAACGCGCGAAATTGCAAAAAAAACGATTTTAGCTAAAATGAAAGCAATGAGCAGGTGCAAAAGTTCAAACTTAACATTAGTAACATTCAAGGTAGTGCTTCCTGATGGGCCCCTCCAGAGTTTGCAACTATTCAATGACCCTGCTATGACCCAAACAGCAGGCTCATAGAATAGCACCATAAAGGTCCTGTAAAAAAAAAATTTCACTGCAACAAAAAGCAAATTACAGATAAGGAAGGAAGCAGGTGCCAGCCAGACTGGAACTTTCAAAATTACTGACACATTAATGAAACACAAATTAATTGATGGCAGTTGAAGAAGGGCAGGTGTGCTTGCTTTTTTCAACCACCATAATCTACAGTGATAAATAAACCTAATAGGTGCCAGTGAGGATGTACTAGAGGGTGGCATGGGTGTCCCAGAGGGTGGCAGTGGTGAAACAGAGGGTGCTGTGAACCTGTGATGATAAACCAGACGTAGAAACAACATAGTCGCGGCCTTTGCAAGCCGAAAAGTAAGTTCGCAATTGCGAACTTGTCCCAAAATCGGCGCGAACACGCGCCAACACAAAAAACGGAAAAATCCGCAAATCCGCTAGAGTTCGCGGATCTTCGCGGATTGCGAATCCGTAAATCCGCAATTTCGCGTACGCGAGATCCGCTAGATCCGCCCATGCTTAATTAAGTCACTACACATGCATTCATCCATTTACTCACACACTGCCAATGGACTCCTGAAGTCATTAAGGTACTACCAAAGCACTCATCCAATCACCCAGGCAGTACCCATACACTCATCAATTCACCCAGGCACTACCCATGCACTTATGGAATCACCCAGGCACTGCTCTTACACTCACCCATTCTTCCAGGCACTATCCATACACTCATCCATTCACCCAGGCACTACCATGCACTCATGCATTCACTCAGCCACCATCCATGTTCTCATAGAATCACCCAGTAACTATCCATACACTCATCCAATACAACACATACTAGTGTGTCTAACTTTAACCAAAAAGGCGGATCTAAAAATAACCATTTTTGCTTTTTCATTTTGAGGGTGTTTTCTAACTCCTATTTATTTTGTGGGTGTTTTAAAAAAGTGTTATAAAAAAAGAGAACAAACTGATATAAAGCAGTAAAAACCTTTTGCAATTAGAACTTTATTGCAAAAACAAAACAACAAACTAGAATTTTAGATTTTTGGCAGCAAGAATAACTGCTCTGATAGACAGCTCTCCAGCACAAAGAAGCTTCTTACACTTTAAGCAGTGTTGCTTTAAACCAGCAAATTCATGCACGAGCAAGGTTGTTTCAGCAGTTAAAGTAGAAGTTGCAGATGTACTGGGTTCTGGAACTTCAGCATCATGTGATTGTTTTTCCAGTTGTCGAGGGTGCTGTTCTTTGGTGAGACGTTTAGGATGTATTGTCTGCCGATGCTTCATCATTGATGAGGTTCCACAGGAGTACTTTTTATCGGAGCCCTGAGATAAACCTTTTGCACACAATGTGCAAGTCACTTTGCGTGCATTTTCTTTTTTCTCCCCAGGTGAAATTGAGAAAAAGGTGCAGACACTACCTTTTTTTCTTTTCTTCACAGGCTCTTCCTCCAACCTGAACCTCATCTGTGGGTGGATTTACAGATGACATTTGCAGTGTTGAGTTTAAACACCAAATGAATAAATGCAAGACTAATAGAGAACACAAGAGGTGTTCATTCTAAAGAAGCTCCTGAAAGAAAAAACAGATTGGGTGGGGTGCTCCAAATAGTCGGATAGAAATATTCTTAGCCAATTAAATAGTTTCTTTTAAAGTCACATGGGATTCCCAAACTGGACGCGTAGCTACTGTGTACCAGATGTGAATCTGGTAAGCCTGTGTACACAATACTGTATATCTATTTCAGTTATAAATATAATAGATTTACAAATATGAAAGTAAATCTATTGGTATAATGTATGATATAAAATTATTTATATTTATTTATTTATTTTATTTATTTGAGTTGTATATAGCGCTGGCTAGACCTGAAGGTATCAGAGCGATTTACATGAGGATTAAGACGTGTTACAGCATTACATCAGTTACAGTTACATTACAGTTACTTCCGTTGCTAGTGCATTCATTAAACATAGAAAAACAAGACTCAGGGAGGGAGGGAAGGGAACATAATGGAGAGATGAGGAAGAAAACAATGTCTGATCTCCAGCTGGGTAGGTGCTGGCCAAGGGGGTGAACCAGAGTCAAGCTCCTCTTTAGCTACATATGATAGCTCCACCGGGCATCAGCCAAAGGTTACGGATTCTGCCCAGGGGGCAATGGCATAGTTCTATCGAAGGAATTCATTAAAGAAGGGGGAGGGACTGGGAGTAACTGTGCCCAATGTTCGGCTAGGTAGGTGACGGCCGAGGGGATGAACCAGGGCCGATCTCCTCAATAGATGAACCGAGCAGCTCCACCGGGCGTCGGACATAATGTTCGGACTCCTCTGTCAGGATAGTGATCAGGTGTACTCAGAGAATGTCAGTGTAGCATGGGGAGGGGGAGGGGGAGTTGGGGGGGGTGAGAAAACATGGTCCGAATGAAATCCAGACGCCATCTTGAGGTCAGGCACTGTCCTGAGAGGGTTCTGTAAGCAAAAGTTTGGTTCGGTAGAAAAAAAAGTCCCCTGGCCAGATTGATATGACAGGGGGGTGGTTCTCTGAGAAGTCTCTGCTGCTATCAATGGTATAAGCATCGGGGATGGGGCCTGCAGCGTGCGTTGATAGGATTGCCTGATGCAATGCTTAAAGTCTGAAGATACTGGCGGCAATGTTAGGGTCAGGCAGCCATCAGCCTCAGCTTCTCGTATGTAGTGGCCCCAGCGACCCCTCTCCACACCCTACGTATGCCAGGTACTCACTGTATTTTACTAGAAAAGGATGAGTCATTCTCTCTTTGCTCTTCAGCTACCGGGGCCCGGGGCAGCCCTACTCAATCCTTCCTCTCAGTGGCCATTGCAGGGTCAGGGACATCGTGGTCTGGGAGCCAGGTAGGCTCTGCTCAACTCGCTTCGTGGCCCCCACCAAACCGGCGCTCAAATAGTAGCTCCAGAAATCACTGCGGCCTTCACTAGACTGTTACCGATCCATCAGCGGCCCAGAGAGCGGTAGCTGAGACACCTCTCATCCACGCCTCACCCCCGATGAAGCGCAAAACAATCAGTCCGCCATCTTTGTTCAGTGCGGAACCGTGAACTCTCGATTCGGCCAGATATTCAGGTTAGGGCAGCGATGTTATATCCAAGCGCCTCCAACCATAGTCTGGCGCCAGAACCTGCCTTTTGTTCTGTAGTGGACTACTGGAAAGCTTATTTCTGCAGCCTGGAGTGCGGGACCGACACTGAGCTTCAGCTCCAAGCGGTATGCGCAGCGCCAGGACTGGTTAACTTCATCAGAAGAAGTCAATTTTTCTAATTATTTATATTAATGTCACTTTTATAACTCTTTCTATAAAATACATACGATTGCTTTCAAAATTATATAGCATATATTATGTATTTAAATTTTACAATTGAAAATGTTGAGAACTGTGCACCCATCGCACACCCTACGCGTACTCTACGCGAGTATTAAAATATGGCGGTGCGATGGTAGGGTTCGCGCACCTATCGCGACCGGTCTGTGATCGGTATGCGATTTTTACAGTTTCAAAAAATATCTATAAATTAGTAAATATATATGAAAAGAGTTAAAAAATTATGTTACCTTTAGCAATGTGAAAATATTTTTAACAAGCCTCCTTAAGATGTACTGTAACTTGTACGCATTGCAATCCTTCAGAAATGGTTGAACATGTAGCACCATTTCTGTTCATTTCTGAAAATTCAACCACTAGTTAAACTTTAGAAATTCATTGAAAAAAAAACCCATTGGTTTCAGCGACGTTATAGTTAGAATGTAGCATTTAAAAAAAACTTTGAAATTCACTGAAAAAAAACCAGGTTTCAGGGATGTTATAGTTAGAAATCAGCATTTAAAAAACCTTAGAAATTCACTAAAAAAAACATAAGTTTCAGGGACGTTATAGTTAGAAATTTGTTTTAAAAAAACCTTAGAAATTCACTGAAAGAAAATCACAGGAAATTCAGCCGTTATATTTAGCTGAGCTAACTATAACTTGCGCCCCCACAATATACTGCTGATAATACCACATATTACATCTCTCATGACATGGTCAATGAAATATGTATTTCTGCACGTCAACGGAATCCCACAGAGATTTAAACAACTATGCAGAATTCTGCAGAGTCAAATTTTGCGAGCTCTAAAAGCCTCTGCTAATGAGCCACTAGGTATCCCCAGATTCCCAAAATGATTCAGTGGGAGTCCCAGTGTTACCAAAATGATTAAGTGGGGTCTAAAAATGTCCACCGGCCAAACACCTCTACTCTTGGTCAATGCTACTGCTTGGCTATCTCTGTTCAGCATAACCTGCCTGAGGAAACTGCTGCATTTTCGTCTTCACAGAGCCTAATGTCTTTGGTCATATTTTGGTCACTTTTTTATCTTTTATTTTTAAAATGTTGTGAAAAGGGAGATGTACCACAGGCCGAACGGATTATTTATTGCAAACCTCTGGTTTACGCGTGCTACATAGGTACCATTCACCGGTGCATCTCACATTACTCATCAGCTTGTTGAATAACACTTCTAAAAATATCACTAGTGTCTAAAACCTGCAAGTTGGAGGCCAGTGCCTTCTTGAAAGTGTAGATCTGTATTTTGCTCATGTGTGACACATTGTTTTACAATTACATTCTACAATTGAGATGTTGGATTCAACACTTGGTAAAATGTTGCTGCGGAGGATTGGGAGCTTTCTCTGTGCACAGTAGCTTGTGAAGGAGGAGCAGAATAACATATGTAATGTCACTGCTTGCTGCTAAGTGTAGTGTTAATATTCCAACTTGTACCGAAGCCTTTTATTTTTGGAAATTAGATTGATGGATTAAACATTCAATCATCTTTTGCTGGTAATGGGTAACATATTGTGTTTTTCAACTATTAGCCTTTACAATTATGTTTTGTAATTTAGAAGAAATCTCCACTTGGCAGCATCTCACTAAGCATGTACATGTTTCGGTATTCAAACATTGGTCTTTGCCAACCCTTTAATGTATGATTGTGTCACTGTCTTACGTGGTGTTGTACACTGTTCAAGGTTATTGGTCAGTTCAAAGAAAGCTAAAACATCTTCTTCAGGCTTCCTTTCTTCTCATCATTTTTCTGGCCCACTAAAATGTTCTTCTGTATTGCAGTCCTGCTGGGAAAGTCTCATATTTAATGCTACATGGGAATAGCAGGGCAGGGCTGAGGGATGGAGGAAATGGTTACTACATGAGCCTCTTACATTGATGGACAGCAGAGAGAAACACATTATAAAAATGTGTGCAAACTAGAGAGACAGTAGGTGAAACAAAGAGGGTGGGAGAGGAATAAGAATGGTGAAAAGTCAAGAAGGGTGGATAGAAGAATTAACAAGATATGGAGTAGGAAATAAGCAAGATAAGAAGCCTGGTAAAAGGAAGGAAAGAAACATAATAGGAAGTAAACGAGAAATGAAGAATGGAAGGAGGACAGGTGAAAAGAAGTAAGGGTGTAGAAATGCATGGAATGCAAGTTAATGTGATTGATATAAAGAAGAGATGGAAATGACAGGTGGATACCAAAAAAGATAACATAGATTAAATAGCAGAAGTGGTCGGGGCAGAACCACTCAGATGGATCCAAAAGACAGATGAGACAGAAGACAGAAAGCAATAAGGAGGGAAATAAATAGAAACCTGCCTGTGGCTGGCTACATATATGTGAACATATGAAATCACCAAAATGCCCCATGTCCCGGTAGCAACTCAGACTTATGTATGTGGCATGTTGCGAAGTGACTATAATATACAAACAGTAGTAACACACTGAACAGCTACAGGATACCCCACATACTCTCGTTCGTACAGCTAGAAATGGGGTGTTTGGGACAAAAGTCCTCTGAATGGCAATGAATTTTCCTCCTTGAGTGTGTAACTGTACAGATGTCTAGATCCCTAATGCTGATTTTTGTATTCATAGGCAAACACAGACCATGCGTGTGAGGAATGACATAGACATGTCACACAGATTGCAGTCTTGTTGGACTTGGATGGGTGTCCAAAGTGCAACCCTCATAGTGGGAAAAGGCTACTCCCTTCACAAAGAGTGAGCAAAAGACACACAGTTGATTGGCGGAATGCCTAGCAAATCAAACATTCACCCCCAGTCAATAGATCTGGGTTAAATCCATTGTTCTTTTGCTCACCATGCCACCCCAGTTTAGACCCAGCCATATGCAAATCAGTCTTGACCCTGTGCCTCATGGGAAAAGGCCAGCCCAAACTGCCATGCCAGGTCCTCCCTGGACCAGAAACAAGGATCCTGGGACCGGTTTCTAGGCATCACTCCTCATCAGCCAGGCAGCCTTGAATCCATCGACACAGTGAACCCGAGACCCATGCCTGGGTATACCTGGTGCACTTTTAAAGAAACAACAGGGGTAGGAGCACACCACTCCACCACTCAGGCAAGGTTTGCCCTTGTCATTCTGGTAAATGCAGTCTCTAGTAGCTCGCTTGACAAGTGTTTCTGGTTTATTAACCATCATCAGTAGAGATTACAGGCTTTCCAATTTAGGTTTGCTGAGTAGGCTAAAAAATATCATATCAGGTCAGGTACCTCTCACCGGCACACAGGTGCTTCATCCATGAGCTCGTCAGCTCCATCACTCACAGGAGAACTTTTAAACAAACAACAGGAGTGGGAGCACAAATCCTTCAACTCTCAGGCAAGGTTTGGCGCTGGCATTCTAGTAAAGGCTGTATCTAGTAGCTCGCTTGACACGTGTTTCTGGTTTATTAACCATCATCAGTAGAGATTACAGGCTTTACAATTTGGGGTTTGCTGAGTAGGCTGCCAAACATCATATCAGGTCAGGTACTTCTCACCGGCGCGCAGGTGCCTCATCCACAAGCTCTCCAGCTCCATGACTTATAGGAGTACTTTTCAATAAACAACAGGGGTGGGAGCACACAGCTTCACCTCTCAGTCAAGGTTCGCCCCTGGCATTCTGGTAAACGCAGTCTCTAGTAGCTCGTTTGACACCTGTTTCTGGCACACTTAGGGTGAGAAAGCAAAAGACAAACTTATGACAGACAGAATGCAGAGCAAATCAAACATTCACCCCCAGGCAATAGGTCTGGGTTAAATCCATCTCTATTTTGCTCATCATGCCACTCCAGTTTGGACCCAGCCATATGCAAATCACTCTTCACCCTGTGCCTCATAGGAACAGCCCAGCCTACAATCTCATAATGTCAATCACAACAATAACTGAATTAAACTGGCTATGTCTGTGCAACAGGTCAATAGGTATAGTATTTTATGTTGAACGTACAAATTCAAAATGTCTGAAACATTAGCAACTGAGTTTTATGTTTTTATGTTGGTGAAAAGATATCTTATCCACTTGGGGAGGAAAGGCAGAGGCATCAGCCTAACTTACCATGCGAAGATTAATTTGACACATTTTCTATTAACCATACCATCATTGTTGTGGCATGTATATAGGACAAATATATACAATTGATTAATGGTGATAACAACAATGACTGCAGAAAACTGGGTATTTATGTGCCATCTGACCACATGTATGGTATTGCCACTTACAATTTCAAAGTGTCTGATGCATTGACAAGTCGGCTAAAGTCTGTATTTTATGTTAATTTTACGTTGTCAAACTATATGTTGGTAAAATATCTTCACTTCAGACAAGTGAGTAAGGCAAAATGCATCAGGATTTGAAGCCTATTCTTCAACAAGTCACTGTCAGAGCCTCTTTCAGAGAGTTTTTTGAGATATTTGAAACCATTGACACACCAATACCAGTTTCTAAAAACCCCTCAGTGATTCCTACATTTACATAGGCAATAGACTTTTAAGTACAGGAGTTACAGTTGTTGCAATGGGCAACACAATTTCAAACATAATGCAACATTGAGCTGAATGGGAATTTCTAGTTAAATGCAATTAGTTATTTTATAGATTACTTTTCTAACCACAGGACTGGATCCTAGATTCAGTCCTAGGACATTTACTGTAAATAGTTGAGTAAAAGCGTTTTGGTCACAGTAGTGATTTTTAAGGAATATTATTGTATTTTAAAAGTTGACAGAAACGTTTTCACATAGAATCGCCAATGTTATCCTATGGGATGAAATTCACTTAGCAGCTAAGTAGTGTTATCTTTACTTTTTCTTACTCAGTGGTGGATCCCGGATCCAGCACTGGTGCATCTCCTGTAAAAAGTTGAAAGAATGCATTTAAATCATACAGTAGATTTTTAAGGAATATTTGTAGTTTGTGAAAATTGACACTAAGAAACTTTTCTGGTGAAAACCCGACAATGGATTTCTATGGAAGGAAATACAAGTTACTGGTAAGTACGGTTAGAATTACTTTTCAGGGTCAGTGCTGGGCTAAAGGATGCAGAACTGCGTTCTCTCCTGATAACAGGTGAGGTAATCAGAATTCGTTGTTCGGATGATTTTAGGTGAATATTTTAAAGTTCAAAACCCCACACTTAGAAGAATTTCCAAGTGAAACCAGTCAATGTTAGCCTATGGAAGGACATTCAAGTTAATGGTAAGTATGTTTAGAATTACTTTTCAGGATCAGTACTGGGCTCAAAGATGCAGCACTGATGTCTCTCCTGATAACAGGTGAGTAAATTAGAATTCGCAGTTCAGCTGATATTATATGAATATTTGTAAGTTTTAAAAATCGACACTTAGAAACTTTTTCAGCATAAAGCAGGCAATGATATCCTATGGAAGGAAATTCAAGTTACTGGTAAGTACGGTTAGAATTACTTTTCAGGATCAGTACTGGGCTCAAAGATGCAGCACTGAGGTCTCTCCTGATAACAGATGAGTAAATCAGGATTCGTAGTTTGGCTGATTTTACTTTGGTCCACTATATATAGAACCACTTTCCTACACCATCCCCTCCCTTCACCACTGTCTAAACGCGCCCGGTGCCCGTTTTAATTTGGGAGATTAAGTCACCTTGAATCCTGCAGGTCCCTGGGTTCCAAGTAGCCTGCTAGGTACCTCCAGTAAGCGCCACAGGGCTGCGTTGCAGAGAGGTGTAAAATGGGACACGGCCTGGGCCACCTCTCTGCAACGCAGGGCAGTGGCGCTTACTGGAAGCACCTGGTGGGTTAGTTATCCCCCAGGGGCCCTCAGGATTGAAGGGGAATTATTTCCCCAACTTAAAACATGCCACAGGGCGTGTTTGCACACGGCACCTCAAGCCCCATCCCCTCCCTTCGCCCCTGTGTAAACGTGCCCTGTGTCCCTTTTAATTTGGGAGATTAAGGCCCCTTGAATCCTAAGGGTCCCTTGGGTCCAACGAGTCCACCAAATACCTCCAGTAAGCGCCACAGAGCAGCATTGCAGAGAGGTGTTAAAAGGGGCGTGGCCTCTGAACACGTCTCTGCAACACAGCTTCCTGGGGCATACTGGAGGAACCTGGTGGGCTAGTTGGCCCCCAGGGACCCTCAAGATTGAAGCAGAATTAAATCCTCAACTTAAAATGCACCACGGGGCACGTTTGCACAATGGTAAAAGAAGGGGTGGGGCTGAGGTGACAAGTGTGCAAACACGCCCTGTGCCGAGTTTTAAGTTGGTGAATATATAAGTAAATTACGTTAAACATTTTTAAATTGAAACATAGCTATCCCTTTGTGGGACCATACTTCTCTAGACATTGCAGCAAGGCTACGTTAGAAATGAGCATCTCTCCTACCAACACTAAAACCCTAAATGCCTAAGAAATACCAACAGAAATACAATCCCAAGGGCGGGCATGTGGACCATTAGAGACAATGATAGACTCCATGGAGGTAGCCTCTGATCTTTGCGATACTTTTCATACTCAATGTTCTCATAGATGTTCAAGCACAGGTTATGGCAGGAGTATTTGAGGTGGTGATTACAAGCGGCATGGGGACAGAAGGCTATGTATCAAACTATTTAGTGTATGGGCAATCAGGCAAAAAGAAACACTAAGAAATGGGTTTTGCACCTCTTCTAATGGAGCTCTATTTCCCATAATATTTGTCCTGGGATTAAAGAAGGTATATGATACTCATATGTTGTCCAAAAGATATAAGAACAGGGTAGTTTTCAAGGAACAGATAATCCCCTGTGTGGTCTTCCTCTGGCACAAGTATGTTAGCCCCTTCGCCGTGGGGGTAATTCCCCCGCTGTGCTGGGGGTGGGGGCGACTGCACAGCGCCCCTGTGCTCGTGACTAGTTCAGCTAGTCATGAGCCACGGTGGCTGTGTACTCATGAAGAGCTGAGATCGTCATGGCCACACCAGTTTTCATCGAACGCTCAGCACAGCGGGGAATTTATCCCCGGGTGCGAGCGTTGGAGCCGTTATGACAAGCTCCGCTCGTCATGAGCACACGGCAACCGTGGCTCATGACGGGCTGAGCCCGATAAGGTTAAAAACAACTTAAGACCCGATTTTTCATAGTCTCAAAAGAAAAAGGGCTGCACTAGACAGAGGGATACTTCCCATTTCTTTTCACCAATGAGGCTGACCAAGACAGATGGAAGTCACTTGCAAGAATCTACTAGACAACCAAGGGATCCATAAGAAAGATGTCCCTCATGTGACAGTCACGATAATTGTGCAGAATCTTGGGTGAACAGGGACAAACTTCTCTGAGAGAATGTAAAAAACTTTTTGAAGTGACACTTGCATTTTATGATTTGGAGCAATTGCTCTCTGGCAAAAATAGCCACATTGTGGGCCGCTGACTAAAAACTAAAATCCTAAGAAAATAGAGACATTTCCTTTTAATGTGATGTTCGACCTACCCTAGTTTTTTCGCAGTTACTGAGAACCTTGGCTACATTCATTTACATATTGCATCAACGGGCATTAAAGAACTTTAAGAGAAATTGGTGGGGATTTTGTTTGCTTTCTGTGTAGATCTATTCTAAGTGGAGATTATTTCACAAATTTAGCACTTTAAGTCTAGTTAGCTCCTGTTTGTGGTGTATTAATGGGAACTCAGCCACACTTCATATTAAGAATATTGCTTTTCTGCCTCAGTGTTAAACCGCATGGTTTCCTGCCATAAAGATCACTTTTTCTGCAGCAAGGAATCCTCAATATATATATCTCAAATTCGAATAAATCCCAACCATCAGGCCAGACCTCAGAAACATTATTTTTTTTCTTTTTCTTTTAAACATTCTTTAAAAATGTGATTATCTTAACAAAGGGAAGCAACTGTTACTAGCAGGTTGTTGTACCATACGATTTGTTTTAATAGTGTGAGCTATGAGTTTTGGATGAACCAGTTTATGTCAGTTGTTTGTTCCATTCCAACCAAACAAAATAGGGTCTAGTTTTCCTCTTTTACAAATGGTATGTACTTTAAAGAGACATCTTTATTTTCCAAGAAGAGGTGTGTTTGACTTTCTTACCAAATTCAATGCTATTGTGTGGGACAGCTCTTCTGCACCCTTCTCAGTGAATACAAGTGGCCATTTAATATTCTGTGACTACAAATGGAATCATGCAGGTACTGCCATGATTTTGATGGCAATGTGTGAATGGTGAATTCTAAGTAACTGAATTGACTGCTTCCTCCTTTAAGCATTCTGTCTCATCCAGCTTGCATGCTTAATAATAGGCCTAGGAGAAATTAATACCTGAAAAGGCCTAGGAGAAATTCACTCTCAAAAGTCATGTGAATAAGCTGCAGCATGATGCACTTTTTCTAAAAATAATTCCTTTTATTTTCAGCTAGTAAAAATCGAACATGAATGAACAATGCGTCCAAATAGAATCATCAATATATTAATGCTCATTGATTAACAAACTGAAAAATCTATACTTATATATCCCAAAAATAACTTTACGTGCATGAGAACGTATTTAGACCTACCTCTCACCATATTTCATTACACTTTCTCAAGGCTCCTAACCTTTGCGAAAAAAAGTTCTCTTTAGATTTAATGCGAGACATCTTAGCCGACCATTGCGAAAATATTGGAGGATCAGCTTCCTTCCATCTTTGCAAAATTAGTGACCGAGCAACAAGTGATGCTATAAATACAAACTGTTGCTGATGAATTAGTAAATCGAGTGAATTAGTCATATCTAATAGCGCCGTATTTGGTTTGGGTGCTAGATTTATCTCAAGCTTGTTGCTAAGTCACTGATACATCTGATTCCAGAATTTAGCTAAAACCAGACATTCAACATTTAGATATGGAGACAATCCCCAATAGGATGTGTATACCTAAAACATGCTCCTGAATTAGAAGAATACATTTTAGAAAGTTTGACAGGAGTGTAGTAGAGATTCCACTTAGAAAGGAAAGTCATACGTTTAAAATTAGCACCCCTTGGAGCTTTCTGAGCCCAACTACTATAGGCTTTCCTTGCTAGCATATCCAGTCTACAACCAAAGGAGTTTTGGATCATTTGGAGAGTTTTCGGCACAGTTTTAATCTGAAGATTAAAGAGTAGTATTTTATACCAATTACCTATCCCTCGGATAGCTTTTACGTAAAAATTAAGACTGATCAGATCTATTTGTGGATCTGAAAAAGGTTGAAGATTTCTTACACATTTCCTAAATTGAAATAAAGAAAAAAAATATGAAAATGGAAGTCCTGCATATGATTGTTTAATTTGATTCCAGGATTTGATTTGATTGCCTACAAGGAGGTCCTCAATAGATATACTTCTAATCTCTTCCATGCTGTTATACTTCTTAGGCTGATTTGTAAACCTATCTCTCTACTTTTAGATATTAACATTTCGGGATGAAAGGCGGTAAACTGAAACTCCACTCTGTTGAAAAAATCTATCAGAGATAATTTGGAGAATCTTACATCTGCTTCGCTTTAGGAGCCTTGGCTTTTAATAAAAGGCGAGATCCAAATTCCAAAACCATTTGCTTCAAATAAAAATTGGATCCCACATTACTTCTAGTAAGTAACCATACACACCAATCAAAAAATGCAGCTTGGTAATATTTTTTTTAATGAGGTAATGCAAGTCTTCCATCAATAATCGGTAATTGTAAAGTTTCTACTTTCATATGAGGTTTCCTGCCAGACCAGACAAAATACCGAAACATTTGGTCTATCTCATGAAAAAAATTTGAAGGCACTTTGATTAATAGATTTGAAAAGACGAAAAGAAACAAAGGCAGGATCATCATTTTGACCCTGCAATTCTGCGAAACAAAGTGAGTGTTTTATTCTGTCACTGTTATAAAAGATTTCTGGCTTTCATAAGCTTTCTTTCATAGTTTAACTGATATAACTGTGAATATCCTGAGAGGCATGTATTCTTAGGTATCTAATTGCTCGTGAAGAGCAAACCCGGCTCCTCATTTCTGATGGAAGAACCTGGTCAGAGCAATTGAACAGATGAATTTCTGATTTGGAATGATTAATCTTTTATCCACTCAGATCGGAGAAAAATTAGATTTTTTTTAAAGCATTCACAATGTTATGTTGCTCGTCCGATAAATATGGAATTAGATCATCAGTGAAGAGCATAAGTTTGGAGCACCCGGGAATGGTGCTCTAATTTGCGGATCCTGACACAGTAAGGATGCTAAAGCCTCTATGAATAGTGCAAAAAGTACTGGAGACATTGGGCATCCTTGCTGAGTGCCAGGTTTTATTTGAATTGTACCTACCGTTTGAGAGTTTATTATAATCTTTGCTTCAGCATTATAATAGAGATTATTTAATAATTCTATACTTTCAAGGGAGAAATAAAATGTTCTTAAAATCTCAAATAGGAAATTCAAAGAAACAAAATCAAAAGCTTTTTTAGCGTCAATCATAATTATTGTGGTCTCTATATCTTTTAGTATATAGTAATCGATTGCCTGTATTAAAAAGTTGGTATGACTTGCCAACATTCTACCAGGCAGGAAACCTGACTGATATTCATGGACCACCTATTGAGTGGCAATGGCAATTCTCTGTGCCGTTATTTTAGTGAGCAATATATAGTCGGTATTTAGCAAACTGATCGGGTGATAGGAGCCGGGACGTGCGCAGCGGGCGCGCCGCAGGCGCACCGAAGGCGCACCTAAGGCAAGCCCGTCTGCACCCGTCCGTACCTGGACTGCGCCCAGCACCAGAACCCCTGGCCCCCGCACCAGAGACAAGGCAAGACTCCGCTACGACGCCAACACCCTCATCACTCTCAACCAAGGACGGCCCTCCAACTGCTACAAAGACACCCACAAGCGCACCCACGGCCCTTTCACCTGCTAAAACTGCACCTTCACCTGCACCAACGACGCCAAAGCTCTGACAGCAATGGGATCCGACCGACTGCGATGCATCCTGCTCAACACCTGCTCCGCACGCAAGCACGCCGTCGAGCCCTGGGACCTACTCACCACCACAGCACCACATGTCGCCTTCCTGACCGAGACCTGGCTGAACGAAACCTCTGCCCCTGACATCACAATGGCCATTCCCGACGGGTACAACATCTCCCGAAGAGACCGCGCCAACAAGGTCGGAGGAGGAATCGCCATCATACACAACAACACCATCAAGGTCTCCACGAAAACCGACAACACCCTCACCACCACCGAAAACATGCACTTCAAGATCCACACTGACCCCAAGACCACCCTCAGAGGCACCCTCGTCTACTGACCGCCGGGCCCACGCCCCCAATTCGGCAACTTCATCGCGGACTTCATCAGCACGCTCGCAGTGACCCCCACCAACTACATCCTGCTCGGCGACCTGAACTTCCATCTGGAAAACATCAACGACAGCAACTCCTCCACCCTGGTCGACAACCTCGCCACCCTCGGACTGAAACAGATCATCACAACCCCGACCCACATCGCTGGCCACACGCTCTATGACATCTTCTCCTCCAGCGCCCACGTCACTTTCGGCCGCAACTCCGAGCTCACCTGGACCGACCACCACTGCATCCACTTCACCTTCCAGAAGCCCGTCACCCACCACTGCACCCCACAGATCCCCTGCCGTCGCTGGGGCAAAGTAACCAAGGAACTGCTGGAAGCTCACCTCGCAATCGACCCTCCGACCAGCCCCACCGACCCAGAGGAGGGGGCCCGCACCCTCAGACTCCGGATGGAAAAATGCGCCAACACCGCAGCACCTCTACGACTACCCGCAGACAGAGACTCCAACGAGAGAGCCAGCTGGTTCACCCCAGAGCTCCTGGACTCCAAGCGTGCCTGCCGGACACTCGAAAACATCTGGCTCAGCGACAGAACACCCGCCAACCACGCAGCCCACAAAGACGCCATCCGCAACCATCACCACCTCATCAGAACAACCAAAAGAGCCTCATTCACAGACCGCCTCGACAACAATGCCCACAACAGCAAAGAGCTCTTCAACATAGTGAAATAATTCTCCAATCCCAGCTCCTGCACCAACGACATCCCGCCGTCGCAAGCTCTGTGCGACACCCTCGCCGTCTTCTTCCACCACAAGATCACCGACATCCACAACAGCTTCAACACTCAGATCAATCCAACGCACCCCACCACGACAAAGACACCCAACCCCACCGACCAGGACCTTCTGACCACATGGACCAACGTGAGCACTGAAGACATAATCGAGACCATGAGCACCATCCACTCAGGTGCCCCTTCGGACCCTCTCCCCCACGACATCGCCAACAAAGCCAACAGCCTCATCACACCTAACCTGCGCAACATCATCAACCTCTCCTTTGAAACCGCCACTTTCCCTGAGAGCTGGAAGCATGCCGAGATCCACGCCCTCCTGAAGAAACACAAGGCGGACCTGAGCGACCTCAAGAACTTCCGGCCCATCTCCCTGCTTCCGTTCCAAGCGAAAGTCATTGAAAAGACGGTCAACACCCAGCTCACCCGCTACCTAGAAGACAACAACATCTTGGACCAATCCCAGTCTGGCTTTCGCAGCAACCACAGCACTGAAACCGCCCTCATCGCCGCCACAGATGACATCAGAATCCTCCTCGACAACAGCGAGACAGCAGCCCTCATTCTCCTGGACCTCTCTGCCCCTTTCGACACCGTCTGCCACCAACCTCTCCGCACACGCCTCTATGACGCAGAGATCCGAGCAAAGGCCCTGGACTGGACCACCTCCTTCCTCACCGGCAAAACCCAGAGAGTCCTCCTCCCCCCGTTCCAATCCAGAACCACCAATACCATCTGCAGCATCCCTCAGGGATCTTCCCTCAGCCCGACGCTGTTCAACATCTACATGGCCCCCCTCGCCCACATCGCCAGACTACACGACCTCAACATAATCTCCTATGCCAACGACATCCAGCTGATCCTCTCCCTCACCAAGGACCCCCTCATCGGCAAATCCAATCTGCACCAGGGGATGAAGGCCGTCACCGACTGGATGGAGGCAAGCCGGCTCAAGCTGAACTCGGACAAGATGACGATCCTCATCCTTGGGCCCAACCCATTGGCGTGGGACGACTTCTGGTGGCCTCCTTCCCTGGGAACCCCCCCGACACCGACCAACCACGCACGCAACCAAGGGATCATCCTCGACTCCACGCTCAGCATGACCAACCAAGTCAACGCAGTCTCCTCCTCATGCTTCCGCACCCTCCGTATACTCTGCAAGATCTACAGATGGATCCCAACGAACACTCGGAAAACAGTCACCCACGCCCTCATCAGCAGCCGACTCGACTACGGAAACGCCCTCTATGCCGGAGCCCCGGCCAAACTCATCAGCAAACTCCAAAGAATCCAGAACGCCTCAGCACGCCTGGTCCTAGATGTCCCTCACAGAGACCACATCACCCCCCACCTGAGAGACCTGCATTGGCTCCCCATCGACAAAAGAATCACCTTCAAACTCATGACCACGCACACAAAGCACTCCACAAGACCGGCCCAGCCTACCTCAACAGCAGACTCTCCTTCTACGCACCCAACAGGAAACTCCGCTCCGCCGACCTTTCCCTGGCCGCCGTCCCATGCATCCACAGAACCACCTCCGGGGGCAGATCCTTCTCCCTCCGCTCTGCCAAGACCTGGAACGCCCTCCCCCTCCACCTACGACGGACCTCCCGGCATTCGAAAGACTGCTCAAGACCTGGCTCTTTGACCACTGACTGCAGCCCCCCCCCAGCGCCTTGAGACCCTACCGGGTAGGTAGCGCGATTGATTGATTGATTGATTATTGGGTGCTGTCCCTTTTTTAATTAGACTGATAATAACAACTTCGGAAAAGGATTTTGGGAGATAATTTCCATTTAAAATCGAATTAAAGAGTTCAGCTGAAGTTTCCAATAATTAAGGCAAAAAGATCTTATAAAATTCGGATGGAAAACCATCACAGCTGCAAGCTTTACCATTAGCGGACCCCCTTGTCGCCGCATGAACTTCTTCTGTTGTATTTGGAGTCATTATATATGTTCGCTGAAGATCATTGATTTTTGGTAATTTGATAGGATTGAGAAACTCTTCTATGGAAAAAGAAGAAATTAAAGAAGGAGAATATAAATAAATAAATCTGTGTTTGCAAAGGGCAAACTACTCAACCTTATGGGTCTCAAGGCGCTGGGGGCCATCATGGAAATTAAGTGAGCTATTGCCTAGAGTGACATGGTGCTCAGCTGAGCTGACGCTGGAGCCGGGGATTAAACCGTGAACCCTGTGCTCCGAAGTCAGCTGCCCTGGCCGCTGCACCACACCACAGAAGAGTATATTGTTTGATCAACTACTTGATTTCCACTTAGATCAAAAATGGTCTTAAACGCTGCTTTAGTCTTTCTCTTTTTTGAAAAACCATGCTAGAAGCTTACCGGCATACTCGCTTTCATAACAGTGTTTCTGAAAGCAAGTATTTTGATTAACTTTGATAGTGGATGTGTATAAATCTTTTCATTTGGATTGTGGTTTATCCACATTATTTTATGAGTTTGGGGAATAAACGATTAAATCTTTTTGGACGGCTTAATCTAAATTGTGTTGTAGCGCCAGAGCAGTTGCCCTTCTTAATTCAGTTATATTAGACTCATATGAAATCATTTTGCCTCTTATATAAGCTTTACAGACTAGAAAAGGGGGGCTGACCCCTCATTTTTCCTAAAAACTCCTCATTTTTATTTGCATATTCTTGACCCAGTCTTCCTCACTTAAGAAAGACTAATCTAAAGTCCAACGAGGATGCTCGCGTATAACTACGTGAACCTTCATTTATATTACCGGGACGGAGTGATCTGAAAATGGGTTTGCAAGAATATTACTATCACCTCATTCCCAGTAATGTGAAATTTGGAAGAAAAAAACTCTTTATGCGGAATTTTATCTTTTTGAAAAACACATATATTTGTGTGCCTGAGGATGCTGAATTTGCCAAGGATCTACCAGAGCAAATTTTTGTTTAAATGTGGCAACAAATCTCGCTACTCTGGGTTTATTATGAGTTTTATTCTTTTCAGAAGAGTTCGAGCTGTAGATTCTGAATCATGTTGACATCGCCCCTATAATGATATGACCTGGAAGTGTAGAAAGAGAGTCTTGAAGACCCTCCTGTGTGAATGTGTCGTCCGGAATTGGACCATAAAAACGAACTATCTGTAAAATGTGATTACTCGTCTTCCAACTTACAATAATCCATCTAGCATTTGGATCTTTTTGAATTTGTAAAATGCATAAACCATATTGCTACCCCTCTAACAGCAGCCCCTGTAGAGACAAGAAAGGTCTGAGAAATGAAGCTCGGTAGTTTGAAGGAAAATGTTTCTCCTTTTAAATGTGTCTCCTGTAGAAGGATAATCTGAACTTGTGCAGAAACCAACCATTGCAGCATGGCCTTCAATTTAATCTGATTCTTAGCCCCATTAATATTGCATGAAGCCAATCTAATAATTTATTGTGTAGACATATGGATTTTGAATTATACCAGAAAAATAAAACTCACATTTCAAAATGATTACATATTTTGGTGGAAAAATGTTTTCTAAATTCCGACCCCACTCCTGGGCACCCCCAAGGTGAAGTCAGGCATCCTCAGCGTTGTTGGGGCCGTTGTAGAGATTAAGCAAGCTATTGACCAGAGGTGCAGAGTGGGACTCATGATTAGAATAGGCACCAAGGCGAGAATTATCAGGTCCCAGGAAATTGAGCCCGAGACCCGCCGAGGCGGGAATTGAACCCTGGTACCAGCCAGACTACTGCATCAGGGTCTGCCGCTCTAACCATTGAGCCACACTTCTCTACTTCTCTACATACTGAGGATGTGAGATTAACTATTAAAGATGTAGTAGATGTTGAAGTAACAGGCATGGTTAAGTCTTGCTGAATATTTCCATTCTGATTCGAGGACTGAGAAAGATCAGATGGCAGCTTGAGTGATGGTTGAGATGATAAAAACTCATTGGTTGCTTGATTCAATTGTGAAGATGGCTGGATTTCGATTTGTAGGTCTTTTAAGGCGGTCCAGGTAAATAAGGGATAGAGTTGCTACTATTTGTCGAACTTAGTTGATGTAGTTGCTGATGCAAGGATTGTAGGAAGATAGGTGGCTTCTACTGGTACGGAGAAGGAGACGAACTCTGCGCTTGATGTAGTTAACAAGGTTGGCATATTTGGTGCTATTCCTGAGAGCGGATATACAGTGAGACATATTGTACCAAAGCTCCTCCTGATGATGATACTGTATATCCGACATGAGAGGCTGCTTCCCACGTGTTTAATGTGCTACTGCACAGCTATTTGAAGTGGCAGCTTTGTCGGTCTTATCTCATTTGAGATTCTGTCAAACAGATCTTTTTTTTCATAGAGGAGTCCCTTGAGATACGCTTCATTGATTGTGCCTGATTATCAAACAGATTGATAAACTGGCAAACAGGCTATCTAATCCAGTCCAATAAAGGGTTAGATACGATGGCCGCAAGCTGCATCCATGGTAAACAGACTACTTCTGCTGCACACCGCATTAACACCCAACCTAAAATAGTCCTGCAGATATAGCAGTATAGATTTAGTTCATGCCAAATTTCCCCTCGTTTTGTCAGTTTATCTCTTTAGCTGGTCTAATTGAAATTGAAAGTGAGCTCTGCTTTCTTCTTAGACGAAAAACTTTCAAAAGTCAAAGGTCGAGAAGCATAGCAGAAATATGATATATAATGCTTAAAGCGAGTGAGCCAAAAGCAAGGAGGTGCAAATAAAGGAGGTACCCTGCAGTCGCTGGTAGTAGAGATAACCACGTAACTAGCAAGAATATACGTATAATTGTAGATATCACAGGCTCCAAGTTATTTATTTTTTTAACTCTGGAGCTTACCCCGCCTAGAGGCTGATGTGCTTTCTTAGTCCTCTTCAAGTATTGAAAACTGCACTCCCTGCCTCCCTCATTCCCTGCTCCTCCTCCTGCCCCGCTGCTGCCACAAGAATACTAGACAGTGCTTTTTTTTGGGGGGGGGGTTCTTTATGACCCCCTCCGTGGTCTGCGTAGATCGAAAGAAGGAAAGTGCCTGCAGAAGCTGCCCGCTTCTCTCCTCCTCTCCTCTCCCAGTGACCGACTGCTTCAACACGCTTAGCTTTCCGGATCATGGCCAGATCCAACTCTGGTACGCGATCCGCTCCTGGGAACGGGAGTGGGGGCACCAAGCGCTTCTGGCTCCGCTCCAACTCCAACTCGGGGTATATGGAGCCCTCTTTCCTTGGCTTGCTCCTTCTATCCTCACTCCAATGGTGCTCATATGGCACGGAAAAATCACTTCACTCCGTTTTTTTAATTCAGGGAGCAGAGGTTCACAGCAACGTACACACCAATACCATCACTTCTCCAGCTACCAGAAACAAGCTTGCTACGGAGCATGGTGGGAGCTCCTCGCAGGTTTGTCAAGGAGAAGAAATGTTGGCCCCTGCAGCATGATGCACTTAGTACCAGCCAATTATCCCTCACTCTGCTATCATTTTGGCACTGAGTACATTAACGTCTCATTATCTGATCAGATCAGCTGTGTTTAAAAGGTTCCCAGGATAGTTGAGCAACAAATGATAGAGAGAATGAAGTAATGTCCAGAGAAAGAAAGGGCCCAGTTCTCAAGCGCCACCAGTGACTCCTGCATTCTGTGTAGACCAAAAATGAATGTTTTCGATATAATTTAATGTTTCATTTGATATAGTCCATCCAAGAGGATGGACTTTTAAGTGATCTTTTTCAAACTCTTACCCATTGCAAGCCAACTTACCAGCTGTGGATATCACACATGTATCTTCTAGGCAAGTTGCTCCTTGTTTAGATCTCCATATATATTTTGGTTGTGTCAGGCCTTCAGTCAGAGGCTCAGCTAAAGACAGAAAACATGTTTTTTTCAGGCACTGTCCTGTTTTATCTGCATAAAGTTGAGAAAATAAAGCAAATGATAACAAGAAGTAATAGCGTTTAAAATCTTCAACTTAACATAGCACCGCCACAAGGAAGTAAATTTGAGTTCCATTGACATATGTTGCATGGCAACCTAAAGTAAGGCAAGGTGCATAATATTCTTATTGACAGTACATATGTTACTAGATACTCTTGGGTGTTGATGGCTATGCAGCTATGCCCTGGATTTAGGAAATTTGCTCTGGAGATACTCCCATGGCTAGGCTAATGTGCAGTGGAACATCTTGTGTTCCTACAAAACACGCTGGCAAAAGTAGCAGAGATGAAACTCCACAAAAAGCAAGGGTATGAAGTGCACTGCAGACATTTTCTGACACTCAAGAAAAAAGGGGAATGAAAAACTAGACCAACACTACACCCACCTTTCCTCATCAGATTTATGGCAAAATAATATGAACCATGGTCACATAGACCCCAATAGCTACCTGCAATGACCTCTAAGATAAATAATCATCTGGTTATATTATAGCTGTTATGTTTGGTCAGTCTCATTATCAAGTCTATCTTTCAGACTGCAGTAAGAGACAAATGAGTTGACAGTGTACTTGGGGGAGGTAGCATGAGTCCCTGCAGATCTTATACGTCAGGAAAATAGCATCTCATGATGAGTACTATCTCTCTTTGATTTCGGATACCCATTTGCAAATTAAACATTTGCAAGAGTGGTTGAGCTCAAGTGAGCACAGATTTTGAGGAAGGTGGAAAACAGATCTGATATGTTCTCCCACATATTTCAGTGTCTAAGCTGGTTGTGAGGGTTTCATAAACACAAGGAACATTTTCCTTTAGGAGTTTCCCTGAAGCTTAGGGAGCACAACTGAAGACCTCGGCATGTCTGAAAATCTCTCCCTTCACATGTTCTGTTCTTAATTGGTGTCTTTTGCCATGTAATCATACTGATACTGACAGACATCAAGTTAGTGCTTCACACACAGATTCATACACTTCAAGAGAAAAATAAACCTGTTGGTTCAAGTAGAGCAGGTAGGAATAAGGGTAATCATTCTTTCTACGTAGGATCTATCAGTAAAGCACTAAGTGTTAAGACAAAACACTGGTTCATCTCACAGTCCTCTACAGTGTGGAAGCAAAATGTTTAAGCCATCATATTTCTTTAGAGAACAATTTTAACTGCCTCCAATCTTGTTGCAAAATGTATAACACCTCGGCAAACCCTCAATTTTTAACAAAAAGGAAAATTCATATGCATCTCACCATCAGTATTTGGAAATTTTCAGAGAATAGTTTTGTTAAAGGCAACATTATGTGTTCCCTCCACACCCATTGATTGCAAGAATTGGAAGAGGTTCACAACTTTGACATTCATGACCATTCTTACTGTATCAAACTGAGCAAGGCAGATGTGGTATCCTGACCAGTTGAGGATACCTGACACATCGCCCAAAGGATTTTAGTGCGTACTGTACCTGCTTTTCAGGAACAAGGGTCACGTTTTCAACCACACTATGTGCTCTTCCTCTCAGCTTACACTCTAGTACAGATACCTCAATCTTCTTGAGAAATGTATGCAAATATTAGGGGAAGTCAAACGCCAGTCAACTAGAAATTCCTCTTTTGGAAAATGAAGGAGTTTTTGCCTGAGGTGTGTTTCATACCATTACAATCCCTTCTAACGCCAGAGATAAGTGGTTACACCATATGTGTTTCTCCCTCAAATCTCGGTCTTAAGGATTTTTTAACATGAGCTCAACTTTAAGCTATTACACTACAGAGAACATATCCCAGTAATCCTCTCTCCCGTTGGCCAGGACACAACCTTTCCCTGGGAATATGAATGCTCTACTATTAAAACAGATGCATACAAATTGTTCCCCAAGCTCTTTTGTGACATTTTTGTGTCATTAAAGGTGGATGCCCCTGGAGAGTAAGTCACTTTCAGACAACATTCGTGAATCAACTTTTGATGTTTTTTCACGGGTAAACAGTTATCTGTGGTCACACTTTCATTTCATCTATGTTGATTTCAGAATTCCAGATTAAGTACTCAATTGACTTCTGAACCCTTTTTCAAAACTCATAGATGCCAAAAGGTGAGTCCTGACCAGGCAATTGCACAATGCACCAATACTTTTCAAATCCCATTATGTCCTTCCTAAGTATACCAAATGCATACATCTGATTATGTTTGTTGTACCACACCACCCTTAGGTGGTATGATTCATCATAAGGTCCTTCCTCACACCAGGGCCACTGGTACCTGTGTGGGCAACAACTCTCTATAATAGAGAGGAGCTTTTGAGATGTTTTCAAGTAATATGGGTCCTAACAGGAGTGAGAAGTGCAGAGTTCTAAGCATACGTGAAGTGAATTACGGCTAAGGGTCCGGGCTCAGAACCTACTGGCCACCCCACGAATCAGGAAAGAGCGCTGGGGTTGTAGGTTCTTTGTGGTGAGAGTAGATAGACTCCTGGAATTCCTTGCCACCAGCATTAAGGCTAATTGACCCAGAATGCCTTTTCAGGAAGGCAGTCAAAACTTGGCTTTTTAACCTAGATTGATTCTGGAGGGGGACTTGATTCTGATCTTGTCTTTTTTATCATGCTGTAGCTTTGTCGTTTTAGCGCTGGACACCTCCTTCGGGAGGTAACTGTTTTGCGCTTTATAAATAGCTGTATTATTATTATTACTTGACCATTACTCCATCTATTCTCTAGGCTACATACACAGTTTTTGTATTCTCCTTTTCATAGTGACCAGTATGACTGAAAATATAGGTTTAGGGTTTGATGAAACAATGGTACATTTACTCTAACTACTTGCAGCCTTTAAGACACACAGGTGACTGAAGCTATTTCCCAAACTGATGAATGGACTACATTATCTAATCTAAAAAAACAACATGTTCAAACAGTCCTACATGGTGCAATTCTAACCTATCTTCCCAGCAATCTAGCTTTGCAAGAACTAATAGTCACCAATGAGATTAGATTGTTTGCAGATAATAAGATGTTTAGGAAAGACGTGTCCTTGATTATGTAGTGATGCACCAGGGACTGGCTACTTCTAATTATTAATACAGCCCAAACGACTGCTGTTCTCTTTCTAGCCGAAATTCAATACTTAGAGAAACAAATAAAATGCACAATACAACTGACTCAGTTCAATAAAAGGCTTAAAGAAGAGAATAGCATAAGGAATGAAACCAAAGAACAACTGCTACATAATATGATCAGCAAATTGAAGAACAGAATACTTCCAAACTCAGCTCCAAAATAGGAACAAAAGAGGCTGGCATTAGAACACCGAAGACTGGACTTACAATTCAGAAGATTGGTGAGTATTGAGGATTATGATTATTCTTCTGTTGGACATATCATGAAGTATAGGTCAAGATAGCCTAGAGGTTGAGTTTTTTTTCCTGGCTCTGTAAATCAATCCCCATTGGGCCTCCATACCCTTGGGGATTTTGTGTTCCATCCTTTAAGCCACTGTTATTTCAGAATCAAGGATATGTGCCTTTTTATGACAAGTCCAAAGGAGATCTGGAGGAAGAAGAATATGATGTCTCCAAACTACTCCAATGACAGAGACTCCACAAACAGTGGGATGAAACATTGGCCCCACAACAAATATGCAGCATGATGGAAGATCACACTCCATTAAAGAGAAGCAGCAACCTAATTGCCAAATTAAGTAAATAAATGTTGACCTTGAAAATAAAAGTGTATTGAACAAAGGCTTGGGCTTTGTCCGGACAAATATAGGAGATTACTTCATTACACATAAGGAACTGGCTTGTTTCTTTCGAAAAATCCATTTAACATTTTTCCTTAGACAGACAGAGGATATTACTACTACCAACAGCATCACCCATACTGACATAAGAGAGAAGTCTAGTTTCAATCCTCACCCCCATTTCATTCCAACGGCATTGAACACCTCTGTGAAGGCTTTTTTAAAAGAAATTGAGAAACTGTAAGAACGAGTAACGAAACCCTACCTCATTTTATTAAAAGAAACATAAAGTTATACAATTACTAGGCTCAGACACTCAAACTGTAATAAAACCAGCAGACAAAGAGGACCACCATGTCCGTGATTGCTTTTCAATAAAGCAAAACCAAAGGGGAGTATGGATGGAGTGTTTAGCATTTCATGCACTCACCCCCAGTCAACTGATATGGGTTTAATCCATCATCATTATTTAGCTCACTCTGCCACCCCAGTTCAGACATGGCCATATGCAAATCAGTCTGACCCTGTGCCTCATGGGGACAGTCCAGCCCAAACTGCACAGCCATGTCTTCCCTGGACCGGAAACAAGCATCCTGGGACCGGTGAACACTCTGTCCATCATCCCCTTTGGTTTTGCTTTGTTCGCCCTAAGTTGCCAGGGTATGCCCAGACGTGGGTCCCTTGCTCACTTTGCCACTGGATTCAAGCTAGCCTGGCTGATGACAGCTTATTAGCCAGAAACCGGTCCCAAAAATAACTGATTGGGCGCCATTTAAACATCTCTGTCAACTTAGCTAGAGTATGACAGCATGAAGCAATGACATGGATGACTTGGGAAGTTATGTTAAGTTTGATGTTAATGACGATCCTGAGGTTCTTGGCAGAGCTCGTGCCCCAGGGTGAAGTTCTCTTGCAAACGATCACAGTTGTTCTTTTGCTGGTGTTCAGCTAGTCTTCATTCAATGGCTGATTTCATTCATGTAGGCATTGAACTTGATCGAAGTACCAGGTGTCTTGTTCATAAGGGAGCGAATGAGTTGCATGTCATTAGCGTAGGAGCGGACATTGATGTAGTGAGAGTGGAAGATTCTGGCTAGGGAAACCAGGCATGCATTTAAAAGGGTTGCAGTACTACACACTTGAGCCATGAGCATCAGATGTGCACAGTGCCAGGGTGACTAACAGGGTCCTTTCATTTAGGAAGAAGTAGATATATCGGAGAGTGTGTCCTTGGATTCTGATGTTGTGCTGGGGTTGGATGAAGGTGGGGGGGAGACAATTTCATAAGCTGCAGGGAGGTCCAGTAGAATCAGGGTCGCCACATCTCCTTTTGCCAGAGTCATGCAGACATCATACGTGGTAGCAATGAGGACAGTTTCCATGATAATGGTTGGGTCTAACAGAAGCCCACATTTTTGTGTCTATCTGGGGTGGGCAATAGACCTTGGCATGCCTTGAAATGACCACCCTTAAAATCGGGATATACCTCAATTATTTTCAAGTCTTTTTTGATCAATGATATTTAGGGCATTGTCAATTCAAATATTATGTTCTATTTTTGTATTTGCTGATTATTTTCTCCATGCAGGTACATGCATATGTTTACCATCTTCATTCTCCCCCTTTGATCTAACTAAGCCTGGGCGGAGTTCGCAGAGTTTTGCTACGGAAACTCCGCAAAGTTACAAAAAAACTCAGTGAAGCTCCCCAAGAAGCAGCCTGTAGTGAAAACTGCTGTTTGTGCTGGTCCTCCTACTGATTGGTAGAAATTCTAACCCAAGTGGAAGCTTGTGCTCACAAACCTACGGTTCGCAAGTGGGGAAAAAACTCTGCTGCACTATGCAAAGCTGATTTTTACGCACTCCGTGAGCTCAGCGGAGTAGTGAGTGCAGAAAACTGCAAACTCCGTGAATGGAGCAGTTTACTGCCCAGGCCTAACTAACCAGTGGCCTTAAGCATGCCCCATAAGTCAGCATTTCTATCTATAGAACTATGACTGGTACTTTACTTTGAGTGATGTTTTTGTGCTTGGTAATTCAACCAAAATAACAAATGTGTTTGTGAATTGGGTCCTACATTGTTGTTTTTGATTTCTGGAGGGCATTTTTAAAATCTTTATTTTTCAGGGTATATATAAAAGGGTTACACAATGGAGTAATCACAGTATATAATAAAGACAATAGTTTGTTTTCCTTCATGGAAAATGTTGATGTTGGTCGTATGTATGCAGAACTCAGAGACCCATAGAATAGAGTAACAACAGTAAGGTGGGAGGAGCAAGTGGAGAAGGCCTTCCACCTCCCCTGTATTGATTGTATTTTAAGGATGGCAATGAGGATGTTGGCATAAGATACCACCACTAATAAAAAGGGCAACACGACTACAAACGAACCAAAGATGTAGCTTGCTGTTTCTATCGATCTTGTGCTGCTACAAGAAAGTGTCATGAGGGCTGTCACATCACAGAAGAAGTGGTTGATTATGTGAGAAGAACAGAAGGAGAGACGTGACAGTAGCACAGTATGGAGTATTGGGTCAGCAAAGCCAACTACCCAGGTTGCCACTGCCAGACGAATGCAGACATCTTTGCTCATGATGTTCATATAACGTAAGGGTTTGCAGACAGCCACGTACCGATCATAAGCCATGATTGCTAAGAGAATGAGTTCTGTAGCTATAATAACTTGAAAGAAATAGATCTGCAGCAGGCATTCTGTGAGGGAAAATGCATTTTTTTTCTGAAAGAAAGATGCCAGCAACTTTGGTGAAATAATTGTTGTGCAGTTGATGTCAAGGAGTGACAAATTTGTGAGGAAGAAGTACATAGGGGTGTGCAAATGTATATTTAAATAAACAATTGCCATGATAAGAAGATTTCCAATTAAAGTTATCAGATAAACTACCAGCAAAGTAGCAAAAAAGAAAGCTTGCAGCTGTGGCATACCCACAAAACCCACAATGACAAACTTGTTTGCTTCAGTTTCATTTTCTCCTTCCATTTGTCTGGGCATAGCGTCACTCATGCAGGGATCTTAGGACCTTCTGAAATTAAAGAGACACAAAAATGTTAGTTAAGTCAAAAACCATTAAATACTGAACACAAAAACACACTCATAAGACATCCTTTAATTGTACATTCCTGATTAGACTGATAATTTATATTTCTGACATGGATATTTATCATTTATATTTAATATATTCAAAATAACATTCGAGGAAAAGTTTGGTGAATTCCTTTTTTAGGTTCGGCCTAGAGACAGATTCAGCTGTTCCACCAGCCTTATGTTTTTCAAAACTTAAAAATGAAAATACACACATGCACTATCTAAATGAATAAATATATATATATATAAATATATATATATATATATATATATATATATATATATATATATATATATATAAAAAATGTAAATGTCGGAATTTGTAAAGCGCACAGCTACCTCCACCGGAGGTGTCCCGGCGCTGTCCGTATACCACTTAGGAACCCTTCCTGGCTTTCCTGGGAAATGTCCACTCCTGGGCACCCCCCAGGTGCAGCCAGGCATCCCAGCGCTTTTGGGGCCGTTGTGGAGACTAAGCAAGCTATTGCCCAGAGTTGCAGCGTGGGACCCGTGATCAGAACATGTACTGAGGCGAGAATATCCAGTCAGGGGAATTAATGAGCCGGAGACCTGCCGAGGCAGGAATCGAACCCTGGTCCCTGGCCAGAGCTCTGCATCAAGGTCTGCCTGCTCTAACCATTGAGCCACACTTCTCCACAATATATATATATATATATATATTCACTGAAAAAACTCATAGGTTTCACAAACGTTATAGTTAGGAATTAGCATTTAAAAAACCTTTGAAATTCACTAAAACAAACATAGGTTTCACAATCGTTATAGTTAGGAATTAGCATTTAAAAAACCTTCACAATTCACTGAAAAAACCATAGGTTTCACACTCGTTATAGTTAGGAATTAGCATTTAAAAAACCTTTGCAATTCACTGAAAAAACCATAGGTTTCACACCAGTTATAGTTAGCTGAACATTTTACTCATACAAAACCATTGAAATTCCCACGTTATAGTTAGTTGGACTCACTATAACTCGCGCGCCTGCAATCCACTGCTGATGATGTCACATTACATCATTCATGACATGGTCAGTGACATCACTGATGACATCTCAAATGATATCACTGATGACATCACTGATGACATCTCAAATGACATCACTGATGACATCATCCAGTGTCTGTGTGTTTCTGTAAAGTTTAAATATGTTTTACATATTGAAGAATTAGTGGATGTATAGGTGTCTGGATGAAGGATTTAGAAGATGCGTGACTGACTGTATGAGTGAGTGATTAAATGTGTCTTACTGAATGCATGGGTTAGTGACTAAACTGTCTGAATGTGTGCATCAGCATGTCTGTTGTTGTGTAAGCTGCTGCATGTGTTGATCAGTAGCTATATGGGTTATTGATTGGTTGCCCAAGTATGTGTATGTGAGGGTGAGTGTGTGTGTGGGTGGCTGGGAGGTGTGTGACTCTGTGCATATATGTGTGAGCAGTTGATTCACTTGGTATATGGGTTCAAGAGTGCATGTGGAAAGAGCTGTATGGGTTGTTGACTGTGTGCATGGGTGTGTTGGTGAGTGAATGGCTATCTCAGTGCTCCATGTCCAAGTAAGTACATATGTAAAACACAGTGCATGTGAGAGTTGGCATATATAAATGACTATACATGAGAGCCTGTGATTGCGTAAGTGACTGTATGGATCAATGTGTACTTGTATCAGTGATTGCAAAAGAGAGTAAGTATGTGTTAGTATATGTTTGAATAAGTAAGGTTTAGTGTGTATAACTGTGTAGTTGAGGAAATGGGAGTGTGATTGATTCTTTGCATAACTGACTAGGTGTGTGAGTAACTCTGTGGATGAGTGTCAGCATATGAGTGTCTGTATAGGTGTATGAGTGGATATGATAGTGTTCTATTGATGAGTGACTGTATGTATGAGTGATTTTATGGGTGAATGAGTGGATGTGTGTGTAGACCTAGAAATCAGTGAGTGCGTATGTAGTTACTGGTATTGGTGTGTCAATAATTTCAGGAATGGTAGTTTGTATTTAACACTGGGTGTATCAAAGGTTAGAATAGAGTGTGAGGAGGTGCATCGTATTATCACATGGATGATGTCATCAGTGATGTCATTTGAGATGTCATCAGTGATGTCATCAGTGATGTCACTGACCATGTCATGAATGATGTAATATGTGACATCTTCAGCAGTGGATTGCGGGCGCGTGAGTTATAGTGAGTCCAACTAACGATAACGTGGGAATTTCAATGGTTTTGTATGAGTAAAATGTTCTGCTAACTATAACTGGTGTGAAACCTAAGGTTTTTTCAGTGAATTTCAAAGGTTTTTTAAATGCTAATTCCTAACTATAACGAGTGTGAAACCTATGGTTTTTTCAGTGAATTTCAAAGGTTTTTTTAAATGCTAATTCCTAACTATAACGATTGTGAAACCTATGTTTTTTTAGTGAATTTCAAAGGTTTAAATTGGCCAATCAAACTTGGTACTGAAGTTAACTACTACAAAGTAGTTAACTTCAGTACCAAGTTTGATTGGCCAATCTTTGCTTTCATTACAGCTTGGGTTAAGATCACTGCTTTTAGATTTTAATGTGGGACCACCTGGATGTTGCAAAGATAGTTTTAGAGGACGCAGTGTAGCAGCTGATGGGTTGACTATGACAAACTTGTACCTGGTGTACTGAAGGCTTTGACTTTTCCTGAAGATTTTCTTCTTCACATTCGAATATAACACAGCCTGATTCTTTACCCCATTCTGAAATGTTGAGACTTCTGTTACATTTTGTTATCCTGGACCAGAACATAGCTTGCTTTGTTCATTCATCATAAATACTTATACAGGACAGTATCACTTATTTTGCCATTTGACCTGTCAACCTCAGGCACGATGTACACTTTTGTCTCCATGATCAATAGAACAAATTTGTATCACTTCATAAAACATTCACAAGAACTCCCAAAGTTTGACACTTCCAGTCTTTGGGAGCAGTTCTTTGCTTTACAACCACCTTTGGGATGATGACAAGCATGTCTGCTTTCAAAATCACCTTCACATGTTCAATGTGGGCCATGCCGCTGTAGATGTTTTGGTCCTGCCTTGCTTCCTGCTATAACTGGATTGGTTGCAGTGTTGGTAATACTTGTTTGGGTGAATCCTGCATTCAAACTTGCTAAGTAGATTCGGAAAGGGTTGTTCATAATTAGTTATCCCTTTTCCTGTTTTTTCCATCACCACTATTTTATTAAGCAGGCTTCAAGTTAGGCTACCATCTGAACATAATTTGGTAAGAATAGACTATTAGGTCGAACAATAATTACTAATGGTCTTCATCAAAACTTTTGCTGTCATCATAAGGCAAAGGGACACCATCCTTCTGACTTGCACATTCATGAGACTCATTTAAGGGTGAGTCAGTCTTAAGATGTGAAGGAAATTGTGTGTTACTCCTTGAGGGACTGAGTTGTTGGTGAAGTATAGCTGTCTCAAAGGTTCAGAGTAGATAGGGTAAGATCAAATGTTTTGCTTGGAATCTCCTTTTCTACCTTGCTTGTTCACTTACCATTGCCCTGATTTATTCATTGCAATTGTGCTGGGATTCAGGTTTACCCCATTGTTAGTATTTACCTCTGAGCTGCATATATTTTCAGTCCCTTTAAAAGCTTCCCTCTGCTAATGCTGAAGATGCATGTTCTCCTCTCATTGTGTTCATCAGTACATCTAAAAGTGTAATCCTCATGATCGAAGACCAACGCTATGTCCCTGTCTGCAAAAACTGGTATCCCAATACTTCTACTTTTGATTATATTTTTGCCCAGTGTATGTATTTTTGGTGTTTGGTACGTTTTGGACTATTGCATTGTCGAAGGTACCAAGGCAGGCATGATGTAACTATCTTGAAAAGACATGGGGATATACTCTATGTCCATGTCTTACCTTTTTTTAAACTAATTAATTTGTCAACATATCCCAGATGTGGATGTGCGTCCTTATCAGAGTCCCCTTTTGAATGTTTGGGTATCACTGAATCTCATTCCTAACAAGCTCCAACTATCCTCTGGTGAATATTTGGGCAAAGGGTTCATTGGAGGTTGAACATGTTGTTTTAGAAAGTTATGCTCTGGTAAGCAGTTTGCTACAGGTGGAAATGTTTATCGTTTGCATTGCCTCTCAACAAAAAAAAAAACATCGAATTTGTACACAAAGTTAGAAAATATCAAAATAGCATATCTAAACAGACCAATGGAGCAATGCCAGGTACATCAAGAGATGTCTAGCTTGCCACCACATCCACCAGCTCAACACTTCTCACAACATCACAATTCCACACAAAAGGGAAACTACAAAGTGACATATTCACCTGTTCCTCCAACACTGCGCTATACCAAATCATGTATATAAAATGCTTATGTAGGGGCTCTTTTATGTGAGAAATCAGCTAAGAACCATATAAAGAAAATAAGTTCAATTGGCAGAGCCTAAAGGTGCCATGTTCAGATAATGAAAGTGGTGTTAGTGAGCACAATTCAGAACTCAACCACAGAATGCAAGATCTAAATACTGCAGTACTCAAAGGTGTGTACAAACAGAAAGAAACAGGAAGGCATCAATATAAATGCATGCAATTCTTCAGTACACTGAGAAGTAGTTTGATCAGGCGCTTAATCTTAATGAATTGCTTTCCCAGCTGGAAAACGTTAATTCCTTTCTCTCCAACTAAAATCAATGTGGCCTGAGCGACCTTTCTTCTCTGTAGGCCCAATTATGAGTTCCACTGTAATGATGGGGTGCAAACTTTACATCCATAAAACCATATCATGCATACACATCTCACCGGTATTATACATTTATGAGTTTATCCCCATGGAATACGGAATACCAGTGGGAACTATTGTGATGTGTCTATGTTGCATTTTGGGTCGTTTCCTGTTGCCTGTGGTAGACCTAAACAAGGGGTAAAGACTAGAGCTAGAAACAGGTAATTGGATTCAATTGAAGTACAATATATCAGACTACTTTTTCACATCAAAAGACATACATTTAAGTGCATTAACAAAAATATATATTCATGACCATGAGTAAGTATTATTTCCACAAATAACTTTTTTTATTTCAATTGCTGAAAGGGAATGTACATTTTTTTGTATATACATAAAAAGGTATCAACAACACATTTTTTTTTTTTTAGACATTTGTTAATTTCTCAAATCATTGTTCATCCATATATACAATAAACTCATTGGTCAGTGAAGGACATCTAGATAGACAGATTCACCTGTCAGGAGGACCTTTAAATATGACAACATTTAAATGAAAAAACAAATAATAATTAGATTCTCAAACAATTTGAGAGCTGGCGGTAGATGAGAGTACTACGCGCATTTCGACTTGTATTTATGTCTTCTTTAGGTAGACTGTCTCAGTTTTCTCTACAACACAATAGACATGGTGTAAGCTCACAAGTGCACTGAGATGCCTGAAAGTGGAGACTTCTTCATATTATAAGAGCAGTTCATGCTTCTTTTAGATAAATGTTCAGTGCAGATTCTTCAGGGGGAACACTCGTATCTAAATATTCTATTAAAAAACCAAGTGATCTTAAAAACGCACAATGCTGCTCATGCAGTGTGCTGAGTACATACCACCATCACCGTGATTACTCAATATAAATACCTTATAGCCCAATGGAATGTAGAGAATAAGGAACCTACCAAGAGAACACCTAACAAGGTCACATTTAGAAAGCACATATAACTATTACTCCCAAGTGGTTTGCACATGTATAGTGAAGCATGTTCAAAATATATACAGAGATATTCTCTGCGTGTTCTATCTATTTAGATTGTCAATCCTCTGAGAATTAAACTGATGACTCACAAAAGCCAATAAAAGGAGGTCCTTGTAATGCTGCAGCCAAATAGGTACACACCATAACTTTATTGAGAATAAACAAGAACCCATCAACCTAGGAAATGTGTTTAAATATATAATTTATCGTTCCATTTAACTGCAGGACTACGCATAACAGACCTAATGCCAGGACCACAAAAATCCATCTTAGACTCTAGAAAAGCAGCGCCCCATATACGTAAAAGGTATATATTTTTAACATGCTTCACTATGCATGTTCTAAACAACTTGCATGAACAGTAACTCTTCTTTCAGAGACATCAAGGCTTTACTGTGACCCAGTCCTACAAAGGGATATGTATACTAAACCCCATCCTATGACATTTGTCAGGAAGGTTTGCAATGCAGTCGCTCTTCTTACTTCATCTGTCAGAACTCTCAATATAAAATCCCTTGTTATTGCATTTGTCAGTGTCTTCACAATGTAATGCCTCTGCCTAGGCTATTTGGCAAAGGATGTTACAATGAAAAAGAAAAATCAAACTGTAAGCCACTTTGTATGTGTTCGGCAAGCAGTTCCATAGAGGCCTAATGCATCACATGCTTTTCATAATAAATCAATTGGACCTACAAACTTGATGATTACCTTAGCACAATACCATACCCAGGTATACTATTCTGAGCATAATATGTGCACTACAAGCACTCTTTTTCAATGGGAGCACACAACTTCTGCTCAATAAAAATGAGTGGGGAGGAAAGTCAACACGTGGGAGGAGCAAAATCCCCTCTCTATGCTGTGCTCTTAACACTCTTTTTCCTGTTAATCACATAAGGTAAAGCGAAAGCTGAGCCTTCAAGCTTGAACTACTGAACTCTGGCAGAATCAATCTGCTTGCAAGACATCATTACATTGACAATAGTGATGCTGTACTGGAATTCAGATAACAACACCCATTTTGAAGGATAATTTAGAGAAATTCACACACCATACAAACAAAACCCAAATAAGATATAGAGACCAACTTTAGTTTGCCCCCATACAATAACCTCCTGTGTAAACCACTGATGCAGCAGATACACCTGCTGGCTATAGGATGTCTGCCCTTTCATGCTACACTTAGGCCAAAATATAGTCTATTGTACTCTCCCTGAACAGACACCTGCCACCATTATGACAGTTATTTGGGGCTACATATGCTTATGTTTACAATGGCTCCCACTGGAGTCCAGAATAAAATTTAAAATGTCATTTATACCACACAAATCAATATAATACAATCAATTCAACTAAATGAAAAGATCTCAAATGCACTCTGGAGAATACAGAATATTTAGAATCAGATAGATCCTGTCACTAAAGCCTTGGAAATTCAAATCAAGGCAACCACAACAGAGAACATTCACAGGAGTGGCAAAGATTTTTGGAGCTTTTCGATTATTCAACTAAGAAACAGAATTATCCAGATTTGCTTAAGCTGACTTTCTAAAATATCCACTCTGGGACTTAAGACAAGCTGGAGTCAACATGTTCCCCTTTTTTTGAAACTCACAGGAAGAGTTTGTGATAGCCTTGCCCAGTATAAAAAACAATAGGACTTAGTCTGCATTCTTCCGTCAAGGAAGGGAATGGGCCAATCTACTGAAAAATGGACATGCGCTGCTACTTTCAGAACAGAATATATTTGTATCTAGTAAGTCGATGGAAGAAAACTATCAAATCTTCTGTGATCAAATAAACTATACTCTGGGTCAGATTATTCCAGTTAAAAGGCTAAAGAACTGAAAGAAACCGTCAGCCCCCTGGTACAGTGAAGAACTGAAACTGATGCGAAAAAAATGCAAACAGGCTGAAAGAAAAGGGAAAAAGTTCTACGGTGAATCAGATAAAAAAGCGCTGAAACTACTACAGGCCTTATATAAGGAAGCGATTGCCAGGTCAAAAGCCAAATATAATGCCAAAACCATCTTGCAGGCACCTAACAGTACCAGAACTCTCTTTACCATAATGAAGGACCTATCTAATCGTGCATGTGCGAGCAATAAGGTTAGAGCGATACAGAAGCTTTGTGATGATATCGCTGTCTACTTTGATCAATGAAATTATTGATAGTCTCAATTCAAATAATACAACTATCTCGGATGCGGAAAAAGATTTATCTACAACAGTAGTGATGGAGCAACAGGAAGAGGCAATTGATGGTGATCAAGCAGCAGTGTTGAAGTATTTTCAAATTCCCACTGGGGAAATATTTATTAAACTAGCCCTGAGTGTGTCCTCTGGTTCCTCTTCCGCATAGGATATGGAAAGAATTTAATTCAGAAATGTTCCCGCAGTTTTGGCAGATCTGCTGCCAATCACTGGAAAAAGGAACTGTTCCAGAAGGTTGGAAGCAGGCAATAGTGACTCCATTACTTAGGAAACCCTCACTTGACCCTCATTGTCCATCAAGTTTTAGGCCTATCACCCTGCTGCCTTAACCGGTAAAAATCTTGGAGCGAGCAGTACTTGATAACCTAAGAATGAAGGCTAACAATGGCGATTCAACCGTATTAGTATTATTGGATATGTCGGCCGCAATTGAATCATAGTATTTTGTTAAAGAGACTCGAGAACATTGGAGTGAAAGGAATGGCACTGAAATGGCTTTGTTCGTATTTGACGGGCAGGCAACAGGCGGTGACAATTCCACCTTTTACATCCCCAAAGACTCTTGTACACCACGGTGTACCACATGGATCAGCAATAAGCCCAATTCTATTAAACATTTATCTGCATCCTCTTATCCCTATTATTAAGTACTTTGACGTTGATATAGTCAACTATGCAGATGACATGTAATTGGTCTTTTTTCTAGAAGGAAACTGGGCAGTTTCTCTAGATAAGTTCCAGGAGTGCATGCAAAACACCACAAAATGTCTCAGAAATAACTCCCTACAATTTAACAGAGATGGTATACTGCTCTACGACTACAATTGCTCACCCCTTCCCTTCTGAATTAAGACTCACCCCTATAGATAAACCGCTCCCTCCAGTTTGAGTCACCAGTTAATAAAACAGTTGGCACCTGTTTCTCCCTGATAAGAGCCTTACGACAGATCAATCCACTGCTGCCTGCTACTACCAGATCAGAAGTAGTGAGGAGTGTAATATTTAGCAGGTTGGATTATTGCAACTCATTATACCTGGGAGCACCTAACTCAGGGTTACTGAAGTTGCAAATGATTCAGTCTATAGCAGCTAAATTGGCTTTAAATAGGAAGCATAGATCTTCAACTTCTCTAGCTCTGAAGGACCTTTATTGGTTGCCAATCTGTCAGATAATACAATTAAAATCCCTCTGTATTGGGTTTAGAGCAGTACATGGATTGGGTCAGAAATCCTTGCATAAAACATTTGCTTGGTATGTACCCGGTCATCAAGCACAAATTTGGTGATTACTACGAGATATAAGAAGACTAGTACGGGTGGCAGAGCTTTTTGGCGTAGCAGCCTCACAACTCTGGAATGATCTCCCCTTAAATATTAGACAAATTCAGACTTTGCTCCCATTCAGGAAGAGTTTGAAGACTTGGCTATTCCAGAGGGAAGAATAATACGAGTTATTCATTATCTGTGGGCAGGTCGTTTAAATGTACACTGACAACAGGATAAATCTCAGCGCCAGGATACCCGTGGGGTGACAGTACTTACTTTACAATTTCAATTTACATTACATTACATTACATTGGTCAATATTCAGAGATGCCTGCTAGGCATGACCATACCGGTGTGCCTCTATTGAAGGCACTGACATTTGCAGAGCAGGTGCCATGTTTGTTGCAAAGTTTTTCATTTTGAAGTAACAAACTAACAAGCAAAAAAAACATACAATGTCCCTGATGCACAGGAAGAATTCTCACTGTGCTTGGCTGTCTTTATGCACTTCTCCTGCAAGGCATCATCTGTCATCGTAGGCCCAGGAAGGAAAAATGAGTGATAGTTGCTGTGTTTTACATAGGGTAGGACAATGAACAATTTGATATGCCTGACATGCTTGCCCTGTGGTGGATGGGTGAGGAGTTCAAACGTTTACCAAACTCTGAGGTTCAGACTGAGTTTCATTGAACAGCTCACGCTCATTCTGAGGCCATTCTTTCCAGAAAACTCTTCTTCAGAGTTCAAAATATTCAGTTAATTTGTGAGTGGAAAAGCTTGAACCCTTTCATCAAGAGAGGAGAATTTCTGGGACACTGACTGAGCATCAAATTTAGATTGAGATTTTCAGCCTACATGCACACTGAGAGGGCAATTTTTGCATCGGGGATCCATCACTTTTATGGCACAGCCGCAATGCAAAATCCTTGTTGTCATTTACTATGCCATGCAACGTCACCTTCATTGGATTTCAGTGGTTTAGTCAATCTGCAGTAACATAAGGCAGCTCAAAGATCATCCTTGTGTTACTTTGTGATGGGGAGGCTTTACATGGGTGGAGCATGGGAGTTCCAAACATCTACCCATGTTATTGGTCAGATCCAGATTTGCAAAGACTTGTAAAGCAGGGAATGCATCAAAAAGCTATAACTCCCTGAAGAAGGTATAATGAGGAAAAATATCTTTCTTATTCCTCATAACCTCTTATTATGTGTGCTGGTTTGTGCAGCTCAAATAAACAGAACAAAACACCTGTAAGGATTGTTTTGTGCAGGAAAGTGTCCCTTCTTGCATAAAAACAATCCTAAACTATAATGCATGCACTCTTGCACTATGGTGCAAGGGTGCCTGCATTGGAGCTAGGTAGCCACAAGTGTGCCACCGCAGAACATCATATCTTAGTAGATGTGGTGCTTTTCAGCACTCTTCCATTCACGCAACGCTGTACAGCGACTTGTCTTAATTCACTGCATTGTGTGAATTGCAGAAAAATATGCTCAAGTGAGTTATGATCAGTAACGAGGTTGTGACATTTCAACATTAACAGTGACAAACTTAACTAAACAAAAGAACATATTCTCACCCTGAAAATGGGATCATTTGGTCCAAACAGTGTGGTCTAGAACACAGAATCAGGGTGTACCATTTTGTGGACTAGCTTAGCTGGGCATCTGCCATTTTGTGAGTGTTAGGTGTGAGGTGTTGCACAAAAAGCGATGGGAAGAATCCTTTTATAAAGCTCTGGCAGTTGATATAGGAAATGTTCTTGCCCATGGTTTTTGCCCACTGTGCCACTCTAGACAGAGGCCCATCTTGTGCAAATCAGTACTGACCCTATCTCCATAGAATTGTCCATCCTGTACTGCCAGGTGAGGTTCCCTCCAGAAGGGAACAGAAGTAACCACAAACGGGAAGGAAACACAGCAATACATAGGTACCCTAAAGTCCTGCAGCTGAAGTAACAGGAACATACAGTGTAGACTGAAGTGATGAGTTGTAGTAGACCTCCCGCTACTAAAGTAAGACACATTGTCTTGGTAAAATAAAAATACATTGTTCATTGCAAGAACCTATACCATGTAATGGCAGCTAAGAAAAATGTACAGCTCTGCCAGAAGCTATCACCAAAATTGCCACCACTTACAGTGGCGTCTCACAATGTACAGAGACCAGGGCTGCAGAGTTTCATGATCAAGCATCTAACGCCAATCAAACAAGGACTGGAGAATGCACAACTATTTTGGGCATAAGATTCACTACATTCAATTAATATAAATTAATATAAATAACTGCTAAACATTATTTCTGAGATTTAAAAGACTTTTAAAAATCTAAAATTCAATTACATTTCTTAAAAGTGAAAATTACAGGACAAAGTCGATGATGCAGATCAGAATGATGACAAGTCGATTTGAATGCCACACTGCTACTCAAAACATTGTGTGTGGTAAATCAAACAAACTTTCCCCCCAGGGAAGTGGCGCCTTTCCGCTAAGATGGAGGAGCATTGCCCGACTGCTTTTTCAGCAGTGCATAAAAGAAAATTAAAATTATAATAACGGGACGTTATTATCATTTTATTATTCTATGCGGGCATTTGGAATCGGGGTGGGGTTGGGTTCTGTGTTGCCAGGGCAGAGTGCACATGACGGTTTGGCCAGCTCTTTGAGCTGCACAGCCTTGTCAGGAACATGCCCAGCCTCCCAGACACTGCTTGAGCGGCCAAACAGGCCCCTCAGACCAATCACAACTCTGCTTATGCGGCCTCGCGATTGGCTGGGAGAGTCCGGACGCCTGGGTTCTGGCTGCAGCAAATCTGAAGAGGATGGAGGCGATGCATGCAGCGGCACGGCGGAGAAGGTAAGCGTATTTTTTCAATCCATTCCCCCCCACCCTACCACCCCTGTTCCGAGGCAGCCGCCACTGCTTATGGGTACATTTCATCTAAAGTCTTAATTTGATCTTTCTGTAGAAGGAAGAGATGATTCCCTGGTTGAGCAAACAATATGTCAAGCCAGGCCCCATTTTTCACATTGACACTGGAGCACAAACAGTGTTCCTAATTCATTTTTAGATACACATCTTAACCGGTGCTCAATCAGTGTGGTGCATCGTTTTCCCTGTAAGACTTTAGGTATATCCATAAGGCACATTTTTGCTGCGCCACTTCCTACATATTTTGAAAAAATTATGTGAACTGAATCTGCTTTAAATTGTGCACTAGTTAAATTCCTCACAAAAGACATGATTCCATTTCTAGTCAGGACACTAGAATGGTCAACACATCCGCTAAGATTACAGTGAAAGAATTTAACGTAGGAAGTCTGACCTTTACCTGGATGCAAAGCACCCCGCTGAAGCACATATGAAATATTTTAGGATTCGGCTACTCACCTTTGTGAAGATGGTTCAAGTTGTTAGTGGGCAGGTACAAGATTACACCGCCTGCTCACAAAATAAAAAATGTGGCTGAACACGAAAAATTCAAAACCCCATTTGAGATACAGTAAAACCGGGTGCAAAGTAGACGGCTTGTCCAAGTGAAGGTGACTGATGTGAGCTCCAGAAGAGGAGAAGGAATAAATATTACTTTGTACATAGAGTCGGACAATAAAATAAGTCTAGCGATAATCATCACCTTAGGACAAGTACAAGCAGAGACTCCTTTCTCTTTAAGTCCCCTCTTCCACCTGCTCTGGTACATTACGGCAAGCGGTATTTAACTGTTCTGGGATTCAAAACCTGTCAGAAGAAAATCAATAACATGTATTTGTTAATTATAGTTTTAACCATTGTTCCCCCAAGGCATAATGGTTCATTAGTTGAACAACCTGTCTCAAAGGTAGATATGGCAAGGTTTTATCACCAGTAAATAAAAATTACCTGTTGATTACCAGTAGGTTTTTGGACACACAGTTCTGATTTTCTCCAGCTAAATTCGGCACTGTTTCTCAATTCTCTTTTGCCTCAGCAACAAATCCATGTTCATGGTGTGGCATGCTAATTTAACTCAAATTTAACAAACTTGAGCTTCGAAATGTCTGTATCCAGTGACAAAAGTATGCAGATCTTATCTCTGGAAGTTTAGATATTTTTCTTGGCCCAAAGCTTCCACAGCAGAAAACAGTAAAGGCCACATTGCAGCCAAATTGTGATTATAATTTCTGCTGGAGCATCACATTTGCATCATTCATCTAAACCTGGTAATCTGTTTGGGGGGGGGCGTAAGACCCAGAAGAGTTGAAATACCTGTTGGGGTCATTCTAGACAACAGTTTTCTGCAGATATATGTCCCAATCCCAGGTGCTAGCTCAAAATACTGGGACAATTCTCCACCCCGGAAAAGCGGCACTCAATGGTTACTAATGTGGAATTGACACACTTAATAGCACTGGAATCTGGAACCAGTTTTAAAAGCAATGCTTTTTTAATCAATAATAGCATAGCAATGCTTAATATTAAACAGTAATATAGTTATCAACATCACATGTGTGTTTCTGTCTTGCTTTACACCTTTAGGCCACATAAAATGCAGTCATAGGACCGGCCACTAGAGGTCCCCATACTTCGAGGCGGTAGACAGGGGCATAGCTGGAAATATATTTTTCAGGAGTCTGGCCCTTAGCTATGATTAAAGATTAAAGATGTGAACTATATGTGCATTGTCTCCCAAATACTGGCTTTACTTATACATAATAGCTCCGGAATATCATTGTACAACAACATCGAGGACAGAGTTTCCAAAGGTAAGTGCACATCGAGAAGAATAGATTTATTATGCATAACTTCTTATTTACATAACTTGAAGATATATATTGTGTAGGTGCATATGTGTGGAACAAAGTATAGAAAAGCAATACTTACCTGTCAATATTTCGGATTGGATCTTCTGTCCATGATATTCTGTGCGATCCATGTTCTGTTTTTTATATTCAGGTTCACACTATGTGATTCTACGTGAAGGAATATGTTATATTTTTTAACATACATAATAGAGCACAATCAATCTGATGTTCACATTCCAATTTTAAATCCTAGCAATTAAATGGTATTTTAAGCAAAAGTGGGTAGAACTTGTGGAGTTTCACTCCATGGAATTCTGGAGAGTTACATGAAAACTCTGCAAGATTCCACAGAGAGTTCTTTCCAAAGGACGGAATTAGGCTTGTCGCACTGCTCGAGCTGATTTTTAGTACCTGTAAACCTGTTCCATGTTGAGAAATCAGCATGAAATGCACCACTCGGTATGCCAGAGAGTACTGCTTCTCAGGTTGGTTTTTATGCTGATCGAGTAGCAGCACTCTCGTTGCGAATGGTCGCAAAGTCTCTCGCCGGTGCATATAAATTGTGCTTGGGGATGCAAATTCTTTTACTTGTTTTCATGCAGGTTGGCAGAGTTTGACTTGAACTCCACATAACATGTGCAAACCAGAGTGGCCAAAACTCAATCGGCAGAGTAGAATTTATTGCCCACAGGATAGTGTAAAATTGTAGAGTAGGCTTGCTTACAACTTGACATTGCCGGAGCAATGTCAGTACCTGTACTTGTGCTGGGGGGGACTCCGCCCCAGCACAATAGGCTAATCAAAGCACTATGCCATATTGCAATCTGGGTGGTTTCCTGATTGGACATTGCTTCTGAATGGCTGGGAGATTTGTTAGTGACAACCACCTATGTCAGAGGAATTGGAAAGGTCTTGGAAGTTTCTGGGTGAAGAACAACATGATCTAGAGGCCTCTAAAAGTTTTGCAATCTCTTCACACAGGTTATTTTTTGATACACTATATGTGACAAGCAAGATGGAGTTAAGCTAATGTCCATTGAATTATTGGCTTCTCTGCTGTGATAGTGAAGTAGTGTTGGTACCACCTTGCATATCAGCTCCTCACACACAATGCTGTGGTGTCCCACAGAGTCCATCATACCCACTCTATTATTCTACATCCACCTAACCCGTTTACTAAACCTGATTAAATCATGAAATGTCACTTGTTACAAATATGTTGATGACATAATTTTTTTTTTAAATAGATGGTCTGGAAGACATTCACAATTAAAAAATTGTTGACTGCCTTTAGGCCATAAACACATGGATGATAAATAACCATCTAAAGCTAAATACCGCAAAGACAGAGCTTATGACCTGTGGACAGTAGCACAAAAACCGGCCTACCGCCAACAGATTCAGAAAACTAGGGATAATCATGCGTTCAGAACTATATTTTATACCACTTGCTAACAACATAAAACAGAGTGCCTTGTACACAATATAAATACTAAGGGGCCTATTATGATGGTGGGCGGATCGCCACCGCCCGGCCGTATGGCGATCTGCCCGCCATCACAACTACATTTACCCCCGCCATATTACCATGGAGGGGGGAACTGCGACGGCCGAAAAGTCTGTCCACCGATTTTCCGCCGGTCGGCAATCGTCACGATTGCCGGCCGGCAGGCACCCCCATCCATATTAGGATGGTTGCGGTGGGTATGCCTTTCCATGGAAAGACATGGGGAAATAACTATGGGGACCCGTTGCGGGCCTCGGAGGGGTGGGGGGCCAATGGTTTCAAAGAATCTAGGAGTCTATGGACCTCAGAAGACTGTAAAAAAACTAGGCTATTTCCAAGATTACTAAACCACCACACATCCCAGGGAATAGAGCCTGAAAAGACTGTTGGATCCTCCAGCTCAAGCCTTAGTTTACAATCTACAGATTGGAAACAACCCTCTCATCAAACTGCTTTTGATAAACAGGTACGTTAAGGGGGCTGACCTGTCCTTCGCTGAGGAATTATTTAGTTATGCAAGTTCATACATATCATTTGTGGCCCACACTTATACTAACACCATAACACTCAGCAGTCGACATTGAACTGTAACTTACTCCTCAAATGTTTCATTAAGGCAAATAAGTTACGGGGGTTGTCCATCACCAGTTCTGTACAGTCATTAAACCAGCCATCACTAAATGAACAGCACATGGGTTAACTGAAGAGATCTGTCACACACTGCAAGTCAATCGAAGGCTGATAATTTAGTTCAAAAGTTAGGGCTCCAAACATCAATACACAATGGACGCTTCTTTACATCTCACAATGGCTTTCAGTTATGAGATGATAGTAACAATGCACATCCCACCAGATCTCTTCACTTCTCTCTCCCTTCAACAATGACAGCTCTGGCCCAGAACTAAATACTAGGCGGTCAGAATTACTAAGATTTTGCTTCAGTATTACATCACTTTTGTGCCGCAGCTCCAACACAAAATCATTTTCGCATTTACTAACCCATGCAAAGCTGCTTTATGTGGCCTAGTAAATACAAAGTAAAACAAGGCACATGTGATCCTTTTCAACTCCTAGGTTTGATGTCAAGATCTTGATACCAATAAAATGATGACAGAAAAACAAAGGTGTGATCTAATTGTGACCGAGGTATGCATCGATCAAAAAGGTTGGTGTAATCTTGAACAGCCATGAGGCCTTTTGAACTTGAAGTGTGTAAATTGATCAAAAATATTGTACCCCTTATATCAGGTCTATGGATAGGCCTGGGACCTTTAGGAATGTTCCGAAAATAAAACTATTGCAAAGCAGAAAAACATCTTCAAGTCCTTTCCATCAGTTTAAGTGGTTACATAGTTAGGCTTCAGGTTGGCTGAAACATAAATGAAATCCTCCCCCCGCCGCCCGCAATTCCTGTCCCTATCCACTGATTCCTCTCTTCAGCTCTCAACAATATTTTGAGGGGCTGGTTGCTCAAAGCTACATATAAAATACAACAAATATCAGGGATTCAATAGAAACAGTTCTTTGTAGACTACATACAACCCTTTATAACAATATGAAATTACATAACAAAATTATCTAATGTGCTGGAATAAGCAGGATATTAGGCTAAGATTAAAATGTCAAAATAGTGGCTAAATTGATTTGTATTTAGGTAGCACCTATTGCCCCAAACAAGGCATTGAAGCACTTTACGATTTTCAGAGGAGACGTTGTGATCTTGTAAATGAATTGTGATCAGCATGCAAAAAAATAAATAAAGATTAAGGCAAACCTGCACATGGCAGAGTAAGTTCGGCGCAGAGAGACAAGGCATGCAGACAGTGGAAAGGAAGAAGAGGGCATTGGTAAAAACAAGGAGCGGCAACAGCAAGACATTTTGAGTAAAGGTCCATTTTTTCTGCAATATTTTAGGGCTATAGAACAGTAAGCAACTTGTTTTAGGTCATGAAAGTCGAAGGAATAAAAATGATGCCTTTCTGTATGTATCCAGTCTGACTATTTTATTGTTTGATTAGTTAAAATCTTACACTATTTTAAAAGTACAATAATTCATATTATAGCAATACAGTTAGTGATAAAAATCTAACTTTAGGATAAACAACATAAATTAAATACGTTAATCAAAATCATCCATATTATACAGCGACAGTAATGCAAACCTCGTAATACAGATTAATTATTCATTAATAACCTATGTTAACTTTCCGATCAGTTTTATGGATCTGATTTCATTCTTGTCATTAATGTAAACTTTGCAAAGGCAAAGTTCAAAGCTATGTCATTCGATTGTAGACTTCTTATAAGTGCTTGTCTACAGGTCCGTATTCTGTAGGTGTTAAAATGCCACTTAAGTGCAGATTTTCTTTCTTCCTTCAAATTTGGCCATATGCAAAGCAAATGGATACAATTCTCTTCTCCCATTTTATGTAAACGCAAGGCTTTGGTTCCATTGTTCAGAGCAATGGCATTACATGACTAGATCTAGGGTAAAGGCCAAACCGTACTTTAAAAAAAATGTTTTTTAGCCTCAAAGACCAAGGCGTTTCTAAAAATGAGTGAACATTCATTAATGTATACCCCTACATTAGTGACCATGCATGTGTTCTTTTTGCAAGAGTGTCTTCTAATATTAGATGTTTTAACCAATTCTATAGTTATAGGCATGTCCCAGATCTCATAATCTGAATATTCGTCCAAGGCATCTTGTAAATATTTCCAAAATTGAGATTTCCAATTTGTTTGCATTTCCTGCCACAACCAATAGGACATTTGATTGGATTTATCAGTTTTTATTCTTTTCCACACTTTTATGAATTGGCCTTTCCTTGCACTTAGCTGATTGCCTAGCCCAAATTCTAATCTAATTTAGTCAGGCGATGTATTGTGTGGAAGGTGAAAAAGTGATTTGGAGGATTTTGTCCCAGCATTATTAATTGTTATAGAGTCTTTCCCGCACAGAGCTTCACTGCAATATGTTAGCGTTGGTAAAAATGTTGCCGATATTACTTTATCCAGTCACATTTAGTGCACTACAATGACAGAGGTCAAATATTAGACTATGACCTCACAAATTGCTGCTGTTTTAAACACGAAGTTTTGTGCTTACAAATTTGCAGTTAGGGAAAGAAAAGTAAAGTGAATTATGAGACAATCTTGCTGAGTTTTAGGTGTGTGAAAAGAAAGCCTGTGGGATGTCATTTTTATGTTGCACACAAATGTACATACCTGTAAAAGAACAGTACACACAATTAAGAAAAGCAAAAGTGAAGCATATTTTGGGGAAATTCTGAAGTGTGATATAAAGAAAGATTTGAATAGGCTCAAAGCAAACCAAGACGCTTTATTTGGTGGCTCACAAATGATAAATGATTTCTGAAATCCATCTCCACACATTATCATTTGAGTGCACATAGTGTTGTTATCAGTGTAATTGTATATTTGTACAACTTTAGTGGCCTCCAGGTGCATGCAGACATCCCCCAGGTTTAACTACCTTCACAATCTCACAAGCACTATTGCAAATTGGAAAACAATTCAAAGTCTGTTTATTCAGGGAGTCCGTCTCTGAACTAGAAATCCCAAATATTGATTTTGGATTTTTTCTTTTTCATACAAAATTTCTACCCTACAGGCGTTGTGCCAAATTCCCTCAAATTATATTAAAATAAAGTGTGCACTAGTCTAATTGCCTAATTATTATACCACGTCATTAACTCCCGCAATTAAAATAATACAATTATAATATGACGTCACAATCCGCTTCATGCCTTCGGCCTGAAAACAATTGAACGGAACATCGAATATATGTGGGCATGCTGACGTGCACATTTAAGTTTAAATCGTCAAGTGAATTGAACACAAATGCAAACACTTCCCTAAAGCATGCATTGGGCCAGATTAGAGAAAAGTTACAGTGGTGCAAAAATGATAAGAACCATTTCAAATTGTTTTGCTATATCTGTAACATGGAATGGAACAAACACATTTTGCCCCATTTCCTATTAAATAAAGATTTTTTGCTACAGAGGAAACGTGACACATTTTTAAACATACACAGCATACATTTTGCTTAAATACGATTTTACATGTAACAGAAGGAGATTTTAACAAAGAAATCTTGCAGTTGTATTTATTTATATATTTGTTTTATTATTTTTTTTTGTTTAAGAGATTTTTATTAGGAGTTTGCAAATACAATACATAAGCCATAAGAAAAATAAGTATTAAACTTGATATTATAAAACATGAGGCATATGACATATGAAAAATATACCTTAAAAGGAAGAAGGAGAAAAGATTGGGGAGATAGATAAAGAGAAAGAAACAGAAATAAGGAAAAGAAAAAAAAAGGGAAAGAAAATAGAGGGAGAAAAAGAGAAAGCAAATTTATGTATAAGGGGGATATTTGCATAAAAGGAGGAAACAGAATTAACATGGGGAAGATTTGGAAGAGAGGTAGGTAGTAAAGGGGAGCCAGAAGAGCCTAAAAAAACATGTATTAGCGATAAAGGGGTGGTATAGCTAAACATTGGCATGCAAATATTCCAAACAGAATTCCAAAAGGATAAAACAGAAGGACAATCGTATTACTGATGTTTGAGCGTTCCTGTTTCTTTGGAACATGACCAACAGAGAGGGGAAGATGATGGTGAACATTTATAAATATGAACAGGAGTAATACGAGCTCTAAGCTATATAAAAAAAAAGATTGAGTAATGCGGGCAGCAGCAGAAACCTTAAACAATTTGGACCATAATTTATCCCAAGATATAACAGAGAGAGAAATGGACAAATCAGTTTCCCAAGCAATCTCAACAGTTGACTTAGAACGAACCATAACAGTTGACAACAGTAATGTATATACATGTGCAGCTTTGGGTAGGTGAGTCGAAAACAAAAGATATAAAGGAGTAGAGGGAATAAAAGGTGGTGAGGTAGAGGGCATTGAAAATGTACACAAATTAGATTGTATAGCAGTAGTAATGATGGTATATTCATGGAGACATGTGGTAGGTAAGTGATGGTTTGCAGTTCATTGAAAGGAATAATAGAATTATTGGAAAGAAATTGATGAACGAACAAAATATCCTTTTCCTTCCAATATTTGTAGTAAAAGGATTTGCCTTTGTATTTTAGAAATTTGTTATACCACACAATAGAGGACAAAAAGCTCTGAAGAGGGGTAAAATCCTTGGAAAACGTATTATAAAGTAGTGTTTGGGAGTATTTCAAAACAGGGTGCTCAGTCAAAAATGAGCAATTTGACATAAAAACAATTTGAGGAAAGGAGAAATCCTTTAATAGCGAACGTTCGAAAAGAACCCATCTGGGAACTGGATTTTCCCAAAACTTGTATGCTAAATAAAAGGATTGTTTAATCAAAAAAGCAGAATGGTAATTTTTAAAAAGAGGGAAACGTACACCCCCTTCATTTTTAGGACGAATATGTTTAGTGAGAGAAATACGAGGGTGCTTATTATTCCACAGAAATGTAGTACAAATGGAATTTATGCGGGAGAAATAAACATTAGGAATTTTAATAGGGAGCATAGAAACAATATATAGTCCATGGGGAGTAATCATCATTTTGATAGTATCTAATCTACCCCACCAGGAAAGATATTAGGGAGACCAAAGTTGGAGTAGCGATTTTCTACAAAAGGGCAGTAAAGGTAAATTTAGGCGTGTCAGCTAGGGATGTAGAAAACCAAATGCCAAGGTATTTAATTTTGGAGGGACACCACGTAAAGTCAGTAGAATTAAACATATATTGATAACAAATAGCATTTAAGGGTAAAACCTCCGTTTTAGATACGTTCCGTTTATAACCCGAAATGGAAGTGTATAATCGAACTTCATCTAAAAAAGAAGGTAAAGATGCAACTGGGATAGCCATATAAATCAGTATTTCATCTGCATATGCAGATATTTTAGTCTCCACAGAGGAGAGTGTAAAGCCAGCAATCTGAGAAATAATTCTAATGCGTTCTAGAAAAGGTTCGAGGCAGAGGATAAATAATAAAAGGGAGAGAGGACAACCTTGTCTTGTACCTCTGTACAGTGAAAAGAACCTTGAAAACTGGTTATTAACAAGAATACTGGCTCCGGGGTAGGAATATAAAAGTTTGACAAAGGAAATAAAGGAGGGACCAAAACCAAACCTAATTTATGTCTGAAACATAAATTGCCAATTCATTCGATCAAAAGCTTTCTCAGCGTCTAAAGATAGGGCTGCAGGAGGGTCTTTGAATTTTTTGCCCTGTGAAATGATATTAGAGAACATACGAGCATTGTCAGAGGCCAATCTACCTTTTACAACTCCAACTTGGTACGTTTTAATCAAAAGTGGAATGATAAAGGGGGCGTGGCCAACTGCCGAGCATGGCGGCTGCTTAACGAGGGAGCTCCGCAGGCACTAACGGCCTGACCACATATCCGTAGTCCCATCCGTGACATCGCCCGCTCGAAGGAGCGACATCGGCTGGGGGTAACCAGCGGCACGCACCGACCCGCTCCCGGCAATCGTCAGAGAACGAGAGGTGCTCCGATCAGGGGCGGACTGCTGCGGCCTTTCACTGCCCGGCAGCACCGGGCTGACGTACTAGGCGGACCCGGGCGGAAGTGCGCCCTGGGCGGCTGTGGCGCACTGACTTCACCCGGCACCTGCGGACACCCGGTGAAGAGACTTGCGCCGGCGCTCCCTGCTGCCAACCTGCACCCCTTGGGAGAGCGACGTCGGCTGCCATACCCCGGACGGGCGGAACGCCCACACAAGAGAGGACATCCCTGCTCCTCAGCGGCGCCATCACTGGGGAAAGAGAAGGGCTGACACCGCCGCTCCGTCTGAGAGGTGAGACGGCAGCGCGCCCACAGATCCGTGCTGAGGTCACTGGCTTCAGCTCACCTGGGGGGCTGGTGCTGAACATTGTCCCGTGGTCAGCGGACACTACCCTGGGCACTGCGGCTCAAAACGCAGCGAAATCCTGCCGCTATTTACAAGACGCCACCTGTCCTGGGGGCACAGAAGACACCACGAGGCACGGAAGGTACACGTGCTGTAGCGCGCAGAGGAGCAAAGTACACACGTGGGGAGCCGCACGGCACGGGCACGGGCACAGATCCTCTACGAATGCACCCCATCAGTCACAGTGAACTAGAAGCCTGTAACTAACGGTGCAAGGGACTGCAGACGGTGGGAATCCTGAAGGGCCGCACGTGGCGGTCTGCGTTGGACATTTTTAGGGGTCCGGGTCGCACGACAGAGAACGCGACGCCATGGCAGGCAAAGGCTTAAGGAATACGACGACGCAGGCAAAACTTGATAAATTTGCATATGGTCAACAAAGCCATTCTCAGGGAGGCGGGCGCCACTCCACTGGTACTCCTCCGGACACAGAAGGGGCGAAGAAAGTAACCCTGGAGGACATTATGAAAACGCTCACTGATGTACAGGCGACGGTGGGCACTATTTCTTCCGAAGTAAATTTGCTGAGGGCGGACTTTAGGAAGATGTCTGAAAGAGTGTCCCAAGTGGAAGTGGTCACAAAATCTCTCATTGAAGACACTTCGGACCTGCAGGTGGCGATGGAGCGAATGGAAAAGGTCGCGAAGCAACTACAGGACAAGCTGGATGACCAGGAAGGGCGCTCCCGTAGAAACAACGTACGCATCCTGGGCCTTCCGGAGTCGGAAGGGAAAGGCGCCATGGACTTGTATGTAGAAGACCTTATCAAAAACAAGCTACAACCAAAGGGCCTGTCCAACTTTTTCTCTGTTGAGAGGGCGCACCGGGTCCCCGGAGGTACGGCCAAACCGGGAGCAACGCCGCGGCCTGTCCTGGCCAGGCTGTTTAACTTCAGAGATAGGGACGCCATCTTGCAGGCAGCGAGGGTCGCACCGCCTGTAAAAGTCCAGAACTCGACCCTGGCCTTCTTTCCGGACTATACGGCGGATGTGGCTAGGCGCAGAAAATCATTCACTGAAGTAAAAAAGACGCTACGCGATAGGGGCGTACCCTACTCGATGCTTTTCCCCGCCAAATTGCGGGTTGTGGCCGAGGGCAAGACATGGTTCTTCGACACACCGGAGGTGGCACGAGAATGGCTGGATGGATGGAGGCAGGTGGGCCAACCCCAACGTCCACACAGGGACCGCCGGAACCAGCGTAACGAAGGGACGCCGGAACGCCGAACCAACAGCCCTACAACTGAAGAAGGAGCCGCGGGGCTGGATTCGGATCTAGAAAGAGACCCTCTCGGCTCGGGACAACCTGCTAGGGGCTGAATGACTGTGATACATTTGGATCGACAAATCTGCTGCCGTTGGGACCTTGTGGCTGTTGGAGCTGAGTAGGGCGGGCATGGGCCGATGCCTGTGGGGGACTCACCGACCCCACGAGCAAGTAAGATAGTTAGGGATGGGACTAAGCACTCTGCCAAGTTGGGGATGCGGGCGGGTCATCGTCCGTGGAGCAGGGGAGCAGGGAGGGGGTGGGGAGGAAAATTGTACTGTTATTGTTATGGTTATCGTTATTGGTCATCACTACTTCCATGAAGAAAACGGTCACACTGTGGGCCATCCACATCGGGCACACAGGCCCACGTCATTCCTTACAGATAGCGCCACATAGCCGCACGTTGGGGTCATGGGCCTTAAATACGGATGGCAAGGCGAGCACAAAATGCACCCACTGAGGGCGCTCCCGCTCTAACAATGGTGCCCCCACTGAGACTACTTACGTGGAACGTCCGGGGATTGGGTGATAAAATAAAAAGGGGTTTGGTAATGCACACCATCAAACGCCACGGGCCTGAGTTGGTTCTACTTCAAGAAACACACCTGACAGGGAATACATGCAAGGCTTTAAATAGACGTGGATACACCATGGCAGTTCACGCTCAATTTACTACGGGCTCCAGGGGCACTGGGATACTTATTAAGAAAAACTCGCCCTTTCTGGTCCGCAGCCATAAGGCAGACGACCAGGGACGCTTTGCGGCGATCTCTGGTCAATGGGAGGGGAGAACCTTTAATGTGGTGTCAGTATACATCCCCCCGGCGCTGCACTCTACTGCGCTGCCGGCACTGGGGCAGTTTCTTCTAGAACTTCCGGAGGGGGACATAATCATCGGGGGGGACTTCAATGCTATAACAGATCCCTTGCTAGACACTTTTCCGACACGGGACCGCCCGAGAGGGGCCTCTGCTCTTCCCAGCTTCCTGAACGCAATGGGCCTCACGGATGCATGGCGTCAACTCAATCCCACAGCACATCAATACACGCACTACTCCTCCTCACATAACAGCCTCTCACGTATTGATTTCTTCTTTCTTTTGGGGGTAGGTGTAGGCTCCATAGATAAGCTAGAGATTCTACCCAGGGGCATTTCAGATCACTCCCCGATATCACTACATCTTACCAACAAAGAGTCAAAGCGCGCCAGAATATACCCGATTTATCCCAACTATCTACAGGTCCCTGGGATCAGGAAGAAACTTAAGCTAGCCACGACACATTACTTTACCGAAAATGCAGGAACAGTCTGCTCACCCTCGGTACTCTGGGAGGCGTATAAAGCGGTTTTACGTGGAGCTGCCATAGAGGCCATCGCTGGGCATAAAAAGGACTCCAGAACAGAACTTACGAATTTAGAGCTGGCGCTTGGCGCGGCGAACAATGCTCACATGTCAGACCCCACCCCGGACACTACTCATACATTGCACCTCCGACAGCAGCAATACCAGGCTCACTTGACAACAATCACTAAGGGTCACTTAGCTCACACCGCACACCGAATATACGATGTGGGAGACAAGGCCGGAAGGATGTTGGCATGGCTAGACAAACGGGGCGGCATTAATAGAGGGATACAGAGACTATACGACAGTGAGGGCCAACTACAGACACACCCGGAACAAATAGTACGTGCCTTGGCACGCCACTTTCAGGGGATATACACCCCGGAGCGGTCCGTCACGGAACGGGAGGCGATGGCCTCGATTAGTCACATTGATATCCCAGAGCTTTCCAACGAAACACAGCTAGAACTAGACGCAGACCTGACTGAGGACGAGATCCAGTTGGCAATACAGGCACTGCAGTCAGGCAAAGCGCTAGGACCCAACGGCATACCGGTAGAGTGGTATAAAGCGACGGCCTCAGTGCTGGCGGAACCCCTGTTAGATATGTACACTGAAAGCGTAGAGAAGGCGATGCTCCCGCTCGACCAGCGCACAGCCACGATCGTGGCCATTCCCAAGCCAGCCAAGCCACCAACTGATTGTAGCTCTTACCGACCCATTTCCCTACTCAACATTGAAGCAAAGATACTAGCGAAACTCCTAGCCGGTCGCCTAACTCAACACCTACACACCTTGATACACCCAGACCAGTCGGGTTTCATGCCGCACCGTAGCACGGCGCTGAACCTACGGAGACTGCATGGGGTGATGGCACGGGCGCATCTTCTTACAGACCAGGCAGCGATAATTTCCCTGGATGCTAGGATGGCGTTCGACCTGGTTGAATGGGAATATTTATTCGCTGTACTGACCCGAATGGGCTTCGGCCCAAAATATCTTGCATGGGTACGGCTACTGTACACGTCGCCAGTCGCACAGGTGGTTGCGAATGGTCACATCTCACCGCCATTCCCACTGGGGCGGGGAACCAGACAAGGGTGCCCGCTATCGCCCCTTCTCTTTGCACTGGTGCTGGAACCTTTGGCAATTCTGCTCAGAGCGACGCCGCTGTTCCGGGGCATCTCCTGGGAGGGAGGATGGGAAGACAAAGTCTCCTTGTATGCAGACGACATGCTTATTTACATGATCAATCCTACCGAAGGAGTCCCTGCCCTATTGGCAATATGCGATGAACATAGCAAGGCGTCGGGCTACACCCTGAATTGGTCCAAATCCATCTTATACATACTCCGGGCCCGGCCCCTTTGTTGCAAGACGACTGTCCCCTAAAGATAACGTCCACCTCTTTTAAGTACCTGGGAATCTTCGTTACTGCTGATGCTAAGGGATTTTATACAGAGAACTTGCTGCCGCCTCTAGTTCGCCTGCGTGCGGACGTTAAATTCTGGGCTACACTGCCGCTGACCCTCCTTGGAAGGGCAGCGCTGTATAAGATGATGGCTCTCCCAAGGTTTCTATATGTGCTTGAGAATTCCCCCTATATCGTGGACCCACGCTACTTTACGCAAATCGCTGCACTGGTATCGGGCTTGTTGTGGAGTAATGGCCCAGCGCGGATAGCACAGGATAAACTGGTTAAGAGCTGGTATGAGGGAGGGATTGCGTTGCCTAATCTTCAATTATATTATTGGGCGTCCCAGCTTAAAATAATTAACCACTGGATACACACTCCACGGGACGATCCCGCTTATAAGGCGGACTGGTCTCAGCTGGGCACGGCCGGCATGCTCGCGGTGTTATACAACTACTCGCAAGTTAAGACCCTACTAGGCCCGACATTTCACACAGCAACACTGTGGCACACAGCACAATCGCGTCTGGGCTGGAAGGGCAGACTTACCAGGTTAACACCGTTGTGGGACACTAAGGCGCTGGGAAACTTGAGGTCCTGTAAGGGATTCACACAGTGGGACAACATAGGGATCTCAGTGGTAGGGGACCTCTGGGAGGGGGGCACGGTGCTTCCGTTTTCCCAACTCCAACAACAATATGGATTAGGCCCCACGGAGACATTCAGGTATGTTCAGATCAGACACGCCCTCCTACGAGCGATTCCACCTGACACCACACTCCCAGACTCATCACCGCTGGAGGACAGGCTACTGACAGAATTTATGGAACAAAAGGCTACCTCTCTCACATATAAAAAACTAGTTAACAACTTCCCGGACCCCACACAGAAGCTCAAGGTGAAATGGGTTGGGGAGCTGGGCGAAATGGACGAGACGGAATGGAACGAGGCGCTTGCATCACCACGGGAGGTAGGCATATCGTCCAGGTTCCGCTTAATACAACTCAAGATTCTACACCGCACATATTACACCAGACCGCTCCTCCATAGAATACAGCGGGCGCCACACCCATACTGCCTCGGGGGCTGCGGGGAGGAGGGTACTCTGCTCCACACACTGTGGGATTGCCCACGAATCCAGGAGGTGTGGAGGCAGGTTATGCGCACTGTCTCCCAGGCCATGGAAATATCAGTCCTGCCAGAACCCCGTCTGTGCCTGTTAAACATTTGGGAACCTACTGACCTGGACAGGTATGGGCGATTGTGGGTTACGTTGGCAGTCACGGTGGCCAAACGGGATATTGCGCAATAATGGGGTGCCCCGGAACTGCCTACAGTAGCTGGGTGGATCAGGAATATGGACCTTTTAATGGTAAAAGAAAGGGCAGTATATCTAATGCGAGCTTGCCCCCGTAAGTGGAATAAGGTATGGTCACCGTGGAACAAATATAGGGGGGAACCATGTACACCATTGCCGGAGGGCCAGGACTCAGAGTCGGAGGAGGATGAAGACTAGATGGACTGAGTCCACACACTGAAAACTGGGGAGGGCTGAGAGGGTGCGGGGTGGCGAAGCTATCTTGGAACCAGTAATGCATGTGTGGAATGGCCGAATGCTGACCATATACGGACTTACCTATTGCCATGTGATGACCTTAGTTGAGTTAATTGTTTTTGTTATGCTTACACTTTGGCCTGTTGGGAGCGGGTAAACCAACCACGAGTAAGAACCGTAAGGACTACCATGTGAGACTGTTATGAAGGTATGACCTGAAACCTGTCTTTCACGGACTCTTAAGACTGCTCCATGGACAAATCAAGGTGGCAACCGTAAGTTGCTGGATCGCGACATGTTGTTGTTTTTCCTACTCTCTTGTTCGACAATGCCAATGATACATGAGCGAGATGCATGTCTGTTTATGTGATTGTATATTATGCCATCTTGACAATAAAGATCTGTTATTAAAAAAAAAAAAAAAAAAAAAGTGGAATGATAAAATCAAGGTGGAATGCAAGAATTTTAGCAAAAATCCTACAGTCATAATTAATTATTGATATAGGGCGGACATTTTTGCAATGGGAGTGGTCTTTATCAGGTTTGGGAATAATGACAATTAATGCATCCATAAAGGATCCAGAGGCCTTAGCATCAGCAATAAAAGAGTTAAAAAGCTGTAGTAATTTAGGTGCAAAAATTGAATGAAAAGTGGAGTAAAATTCAACAGGCAGACCATCAGGGCCTGGTGCTTTCGTTTTTTTCAGAGAATTAATGGCCTGAAGTACTTCCTGAAGAGTAATATCTCTCTCTAATTGTGCAAATTCATCAGGAAGTGAAGGTGGTGATGGAAGTCCAGCAAAAAAAGAGGTTGAGTTCTGGGCGGAGGGATGAGTATCATCAGTATAAAGAGATTGATAGTAATCATGGAAAACCTCTGCAATTTCTTCATCTGAGGAGACTAGTTTATTTATAGATTCATTGAGAATAGGACCAACAGCTTTACGTTCAGATTTGATTTTTAGGTAATTCGCTAGCTTTTTAACCGCTTTGTTTTGACCTCCATGAAATTTGGATTTAATCTTGAGCAGAGTATTACATGCTTCAATTGTGGCAATTTTATTAATCTCAGTTTTTGCTACAATTAGGTCCTGAAGGGCAGTAGTAGACTTAGAGGTGAAATAGGTATGTTCTAGTCCTTTAATCTTTTGCATCTGATCTTTATATTTAATCCTATTTAGTTTCTTTTTTTCTAGAAACATATGAAATAGTGAAGGCCCGAAGTGCAGACTTAAAGGCGTCCCAATTATTAGGAATAGACGTTTCCGACGGATTGTTAAAAGTAAAAAATTCATTAAGAAAAATAGTAACTTCTTTTATATAGACATCATCAGACAGGAGAAAGGTGTTGAATTTCCACCGACTAAATTTAGAAGAGGTAAGAGAAAGGTCCAGAACAGCATAATCAGGCGCATGGTCGGAAATAAAAATAGAACCAATTTCGGAGTTTGAATAGAGGGGAGTAAAGACTTACTAACCAAAATGTAGTCAATTTGTGAATGGGTATGATGTACATTCAAGAAAAAAGTATATTCAAGTGAGTCAGGGTTACAAGTTTTCCAAACATCATAAAACGGACGCGAGGCAATGGCAGAAAGACTTATGGGACTTGTCTGGTTGAAATTTACATGAGGAGAGTCTGTCAGAAAAAGGATCTAACCATTGGTTAAAGTCACCTGCAACTACTATATTGAGGCAATCAATAGAGATAGAAGAATTTTAATATCAATCCAAAATTTGGGACCGGGTCGGACAGGACCATAGATGTTTAGTAAAACCAATGTTTTATTCTGAATCACAATCTTAGCCATTAACCAGCGACCGTCATCATCATTTTGAGAAGACAATATTTGGACTGATAAAGCTTTATGAAACAATATAGCAACACCCCCTTTTTTGTTAATAGCAGGAGAAAATACAACTTGGCCCACCCATTGTCTTTTCAATTTAGCCAATTCCACATCTGTACAATGAGTTTCTTGGAGAAAAACAATTTGAGAATTAAGCTTAGATAAATGGGATAGTACCTTTTGTCGTTTAACGGGGTGTCCAAGGCCTCGAACGTTCCACGAAACAAAATTACACATGGTGGATGGTAGGGTAGATGGGGAACAGTTGGAGTGGAAACACTTCAAGGAGACAACTACAAAGAGAAATACAACAAATAGAAACATTACAGTGGAACAAGTCATTTAACTTACACACATTATTAGAATACAATGATGCAAAAGCTACAGCAGAGAACATGAAAAAATGTTGAATCAAAAAAAGAGATTGTTGAGAAAAAGAGCAATAGAAAAATACAAGGGCAATGAGAAAACACCAGGAAGAGAAAGAACGTATGAGGGAAACGAGAAAAGGGGAATAGATGGAAAAAGAAAGGAAGAAATAAGAGAACAGATCAAGGCAAAAGAGCCAGGTCTGAGCAGAAAAGGAAAACCAAAACAGCAGGAGCATGATGATGCCAAAGAGGATACGGACCCCAGTGAGCAGTGTAGAGGAAGAAAGAGGAAACGGAACCTCAAGAAGGAAAAAAAGACATGGAATAGAAATTTACAAAGGAGACTAACAATTACAAATAGCATAACAATCCTGGCAAAGAGAAATAGCAATATCAAATATTGGTGTCCATGCCAAAGGGAGAGATATTCTGCAACAATGAGTGAAGCTTCTGTGAGTCGTCAAAAGAGCGAGTACGGCCATTGTGTATAATTTTCCAGAAACATGGATGAAGCATACCATATTGGATATTCAACTGTCTCATTTGAGGACGGAGATTAAAAAATTCTTTGCGTCGAGCATTTGTTGCGTTAGAGAGATCCTGAGAAATAAAAATATTATGGCCAGACCATACAAGACGTCGTTTAAGCTTAGCAGCCTTCAACACATTCATTAACTCTGTAAACTCAAGGAAAAGCAAAATGATGCCACAAGGTTTAGCTGCATTGGGACTAAGCCGACCTAAACGGTGGGCTCTCTGAATATTAAGAGGGTGTGACGTAGGTTGGAGTTCCAGAAGATCCTGAAATTTCTGTAGGAATGACACCATGTCAGGACCCTCAATATTTTCCGGAAGACCATAAAGGCGTAGGTTATTTCTACGATTACGGTTTTCAAGGTCCTCGGTGTGAAGCTTCAGCTTGTGAATCTCTTGTTCCAATAAAGGGATCTTAGAGGAAACATCCTGAATGTCACTGACACGTTGTTCTAAGTCCAAAACTTTACCTTCCATGACAACCAACTTTTCTTCAATTTGGCTGAGTTTTACATTGGTAGCAGACATAAAAGGCTGAAGACTGCAGACTTCCTCCAAAATAGAGTCCAGAACAGGGTTTGGTCGCTTTGATTTAGCTCCAGTGAAAGAAGATTTTGAATTAGTGGACTCATGAGCCATGTTGAGAACTGCAGGAAAGATCCAAAAGGAGGTAAAGAACTACACAACTTGTAAAGAGCAAGCAGTTTGCAGAAATATTGAAGTCAAAGATACATAGGCGAGCACCAAAAATTCGAAAATGCAACCACAGATAGTCTCGCTCAAAGATATGCAGGATATAGAAATATCTATCAGTTCCAAAATAACATTGAGGCAAACATAGGTAAGGATTTGAGAGATCGAGTTTCAAGACAATAGTATGTTTGCCTGTCAGAATGAGTAGCCTCCACATAAAAAGAAAAGCATAGAGAATAGTTCAGGATATGTTGGGCTGCAGTGAAGAAGAAAAATAATCCATTCATAAAAAAGCTGTACTTAATTGGCGGTGAAACAACATAGCAATATCAACAATATATCATTAAAAATCCATCAGGCACTCTGTGTATCTCAACGTACCCTCAATTATGCTCCAATTCGTTTTTTTGTGCGACTCCCTCCAAGTGTTTTGTCTAGGAACACTGTATTCCATAAATACATTTGGAGAAAGTGGAATTACCACTTCCGAGTGGTGGTGTGCACAGTTCTACTCAGACCTATTTGGTCTTAATCCATCTTTTTCAAGTTAAGTAAATGATTTTTACACCATTGATCCAATTTTCTTCTTTTTTTTTTCAATTTTCAATTCGAAAAGATTTATTTTTTCTTATTTTATTTCATTTCTTTTGATATTTCATTTAAGCAAATTCATTCTTTGCAAAAAGGTCATGCTTCTACATTCCACATCTACCCAATGCATTTCGGGTCTAGTGTGACCCTTCCTCAGGGGTCTGTTTGGAAGAAACAAGGAAATATTTTGAGCCATTCATCCACATATTCGAATATATATTACAAAATTACATGATACAACAACGTAATCTCTTATTGCATCTATGGGGTTCATACTATGCTATTATGGCTTATGTCCACAGTAAAAACTGCAATGTAATGTATCAAGATTCATCACCATTTCATGTGGTTGACTGAAGTGACAATGTAAAAAGTGAAACGTAAAAAGTAAAACATCCTATTGCATGCTATAGATTTTTAAGCTCTGGTTCCAATCGTCTAATAATGCGTTGTATAAAAGTGAGAACAACAAGTGCTATCTATTTCAAACCGCTTAAGTTCTCTGTGTCCTTGTTATCCACCCGCGTTAACCCAGCATCAAGTAAACAATAACAATTTCACTCTGTTACATGAAAAGGATTCGATGCACAGAGAAACGGTAAACATTTCCACGCTGGCACTTACAGGAAATGCAAGAGCGATTCGCGCCTCTGTCTTCCTCCAATCAGAATGCCGCTAACTGCATTGAACGTAACCTCCCTTTTCTTAAGTGCTTTCATTGGCTTACTGCGTGATCACGTGACCGCGATCTCACCTAGCAAAGTTGTATTCAAATACACTATTAATCTTTCGATCATAGCTACACTCTATAGTTCATGCAACATTAGAACACTTCTGAGGAACTTATTATGCTAAACAAAAAACATTCTTTTCGTATGGCAAAAATTACTCGTATTTCAACAAACTCAAAAAAACGTAAGCATGTCACAATAATAGACGATATACTGTATGTTCAAATAAATTCCTAAATTCAACTGGAATAAAAAAGAGATGGAATAAAACCTGCAGGGGTAAGCCAGTTAAGTAAGACTTATGTCAGCCATTTTGGGATGGGATAGGATATCAATTCACTGTAAGATCTGTTGCTAGCAGGGATACAATAAATGCGTTCCTAATATATGTTCATAGAAAGCAGGATAATTCTATCCTGTCATTGAGTCCTTGGGGTTGTAAACTGCCCATTTTGCGAATCCAGAAGTACTCAGATCTCAGTCTTTGCTTGTGTGTGTCTCTATCTGGTTGTGGTTTAATCACCTCTAATATGGTGAAGCGAAGCTATGAGATATTGTGTCATGCTTCCATCCAATGCATTGCCACTGACGATTTTAGATTTTTTTGTCGAATACTGCTTTTATGTTTTGTGATTCTTACTTACATTTTTCGCTCAGTTTGCCCTACGTATAATTTCCCGCAGAGACATTTTATGCCATAAATCACTACTTTTGTGTCACAAGTGCTGGAGTGAAACAAAGAAATCTTCTTTCCTGTCATTGGATGTGTGAGGGTTTGACCAATCATAACATTATTACAATGCGTACAGTTTTCACATGTTTGCATTCCTTTATAGGTTTTTTCTTCTCTCACCATTTTCTGCAGTTTTAACAGTTCCTTTAGATTCTTTGACCTGTTGTACGCAAATGTAATTCGGTTTGCAAAAAGTGACTGAAGGTCCGGTTCTTGCGTTATGAGTGACCAATGTTTTCGCATGATGTTGGTAATTTGAGTGGTCTGCATTGAGTGTTTCAACACACATACTGTGAGTTTGGTTTCAATTTTTTCTTTCTTCTTCAGAAGAGAGTCTCTGCTCATTGTCATTACTTTGGTTTTGGTTTCTTGAAGTAAAGTCTTGGGGTAACCTCATTTCAGATATTTTTGGATCTGGTTATTGATGGTAGTTGTCAGGTCATTTGGGTCAGATGTGATTCATTTCTGGCGGATAAATTGGGACAAAGGTAAATGTTTTTTAAGAGAGTGATTTTGGAAACTGTTGTAATGTAAGCCACTATTTCTGTCAGTGTCTTTGATATGTACTTTCGTGTGTATCTGTCCATTAGCAATGATGATATTCACATCCAAAAATGATAGTTCATGTTGATTCATTTGATGTGTGAATTTAATTCGTTCATGTTGCGAATTGAGGACATGAATATTCTCAACCAATTTTTCTTTAGCTCCTCTCCATATTATAAAGATATCATCGATATATCTTTTGAATACCATGAGACCAGTTAACCAATTTGGGTTGTTGATTATATAATCGCTTTCGAATTTTGCCATAAAGGTATTCGCGTAGGAAGGCGCCCCCGCGAAACCCATCGACGTTCCGCTGCATTGTTCATAGAAGTAATTTTCCCATTGTAGATAACTTTGAAATAACGCGAAATGCAGTAATTCCAACGTGAACATTTTCTCAGACCCTACAATATCGTTCTCCAGTAAACACCATTCCATAGCTTGTAACCCCTCATTATGAGGGATAGAAGTGTACAATGATGTCACGTGAATGGAACATAACCATATTTCTTCATTGGCTGGAATTTCAATCGTTTCCAACATGTTAAAAAATGAGGTAGTATCTTTTATATGGGTACTCCATTTTTGTACCAACGGTTGCAGAAACCAATCTAGGTATTGGCCTAGTGGATCAGAAAGTGATCCACATGCGGAGACTATCGGTCTGAAAGGCGGTTTGGTGGCATCTTTATGGATTTTTGGGAGCATGTAAAACTGAGGTCTCCGTGGGTGTTTAATATTCAAAAATTGGTATGTTTTTACAGTGATCCACTTCTTTTTTAATGCTTTATCCAAAGTCTCTTTCAGTATAGCTGCGAATGCTTCTGTAGGATCTTTATCCAATTTGTGGTACGTGTTGATGCCCTGTAAATGTGTTCGCACACTTTCTATATAAAATTCCGTGTTCATTATCACTATTGCTCCCCCTTTGTCCACTTTTTGTATAGTTATGTCTTTCATGTCAACTAAAGATTTTAAAGTATGCCATTCTTTTTTTGAGAAATTGCTGTTGGTACCACTCGAGTAATTAATTTTTTTCATTTCCGTGGTGATGACTCTTTCATAAGCATCAATAGTTTTATGCGATGTTGGTGCGCAAAACGTGCTCTTTGTTCTGAACTCCTTAAGATCGCTTTCAGATTTTTCCATTGGTGGAAAGTGTTAAAGAAATTCTTTAAGCGTAGTGTGCGCAAAAATTTGAAAATGGATATTTCCGTTTCCTGAGCATTTGATTTGTATACTGGAACAAAAGTCAAACCTTTCTTTACTAAATTCATTTGAGCCATGGTTAACGGTATATCTGATATATTTATGACAAGGTTGTCTTCTTCTGAAAGTAATGGTAAAGTCAGATTTTATATTACTATTTTGAAAATGAAAATTGTTGAAAATTGCTGTTTCGTATCTAAGCTAAATGAGCCTTTCTGCCAGTGTCACTTGACCGTTGAATGGCTCCCCTATGGCGAGTTGCGGATTGCTCCTAGACAGTGTGCAGCAGCCTTTGGTGGGGAGAGTTATATTTCCTCCTAGAACACAAGGGACTGAGTGATGTGTATGGCCCATTCCAGAGATTCAAAGTATGCCTTCCCTGTTACTGACAGTTATAGGGACTGTGGAATAGTCTGTAGTAAACCACACAGGAAGTGCTGTAAAAGTGCATAGGGGCACCCCTGGGACTTTTACTCAATTGGTCAGGGATTGGCCAGGAGTTTTCCCCACCTACAGGTTAGCGCTGGGATGAATGTGGAAACCCCAGTTCCTTGCTGAGAACACTGCTTTACCTGTGCGGAATAGAAGGAGGACTGTCATGCCATCAGGATCCTGAAGGAAGACTAAACCTTCTTACCTTGAATTTAGGATGCCAGAGGTGACTCGAAGGGCCTGTTGACTGACAACCTGTTTGAGCTATAGGGACGCAGCAAGTTTTTATAGGCTTTTTCCTGTTACTGCCCAGCTGACCAGTACCAAATGCACTTGCCCAGTACCTTGCTGCTGGCCTCTTTTGACGTGAGCCCACCAGGTCCAGCAGTCATGAATGTAAGTAGAGTGTACTTTTCCTTTTCCCAAACTGTTTAGAAAAGTTTTGCCAACTTTTTGTTCAGAGAACTGCCAAAGAATGGGACCAGCATCAAAACCACAGCCATTGACACAGAATCACCAGTCAGCTTCAGCTTGCTGGTGTGCCCTGCTGAAGGAGTTCTGACTGCCAGAAAAGTCTGAATGTAGTTGGCTTCACCAAAAACCAAACACTGAATGGAAGTTGATCAACTTTGAGGCCTCCTCTGGCACAGATTTGGCCTTCGAACCTTTTTTGTTTGTGTTTCTGTATTTGTTTGCATTGTTTTGCTGTTAAAATCATCAATAATGCTTAGGGTGGCACTCCCAACTTCCAGTAATGACTCGGGTGGGTGGAATATTCCGTATTTAGTGGGATTTTGCCAACTCTGCATTACTCTTGTAACACAAAATTGTAGCCAAATTCCGCCAATCATGGCGTGGTGTTTTTTTTCTTCAGAATGGTAAGTTGGTGAGTGCAAACAAAAATTGTTGTTCCCTAGTGCGATTTCCGGTCACTAGGAGGATAACTTGTGAGATTTTTCTAACGCAGGCAGTGTGGGGGGTCCCGACCGTCACAGACAGAAGGTTGCCGTTCGAGTATAATATTTTACATGCGTTGCATCAAAATCAACTTGAGTAGCTGCACCTCTGGTGTGCTGCGCGGTACCATTCACACTGAGATTTAACATGGAATGCATTACAGATGTTAAATTACAATTCACGCAGCATGATGTGCCTTTTTCCACCCGTTTTTATGTAACTCCACAGAATTCTGCAAAGTCAATTTCTGAAAGCTCTGCCCACCCCTACTAATGACTCCCATGGTATGCCCAGAGTGCCACAATGATTCAGTGGGAGTCCCCGGGTTCCTATAATGATTAAGTGGGATCCACAGAAGTTAAGAACCACTACTCCAGGTCAATGCTACTACATGGCTATTTCCATGCAGGTTTGCCTGCCTGAGGGAGCTGCTGCATCTTCGTCTTCAAGGAGCTTGATGTCTTTGGTCGGCCTCTGTTCACTTTATTTTCTTTTATTTCTAAAATGTTGTGAAGAACGACACATCCAACAGGTTTAAAGTAAACCGGTTTACTTTGCACCGCTTCACAGGCTCATCTCACCATACTCATCCGCTTGTTGAATACCACTTGTTATAAGTATCACTGCTGTCCAAAACCCTCAAGTTGGATGCCAGTGGTTGCCAAAAAGCAGTAGCATTTGGGGATGCAGTGCCTATAACAACGTTTATTTTATTTATTTATATGTTTACTTACCTGTAATTCTCTGTAATCCATAGATTCCTACCCCCCACTCTGCCCCTCCCCCTCCCCTTTGTCACCGCCCAGCAGCTTCTCCCACCACCGACCACTACTGCCGAGAAGTATAGTTCTGATATTTTAGCTTATGCATGCCACATTTTTTAGCAATTACATTCTACAATTGAGATGTTGGATACAACACTTGGAAACATTTTGCTGGGGGGATGAGGAACTTACTGTGTGCACAGTAGCTTATGAAGGAGGGGGACTCTATCATATGTAACATCACTGCTTGCTGCTTTTGTTTTTGGAAATTGGACTGATGGATTGAACCCTCAATCATCATCATCAGAGGAGCGAGGCTGTCATGAGAACAACCAAACATCGACCCCTGGAAGATGGATCAGCTCCAGAAACTCAGCATCACATCCCCACATCACGAGGAGAGACTGAAAGACCTGCAAAGAAGAGCACCATTGAACTTCTGGTGCCTACAAGAGCACAACTGCAAGTGGGGAGATTAGGGATCAGAAAGAGCAGCTTGCTTATGGACGTGCAGTGAAATCACCTTTTTTTAAAAATTTGTATTGCATTTTCACATAAACGCAATTAACTTGGGCATCAACAAGCTCAGCTACTTCCTCCCTGGCCTGACCTAGTTAATGTAGTGTGACTCCAGAGTTCAGTACAAAGTGTATGGAGAGGCACGGGATATAGTAATTTCAAGGTAGTGGTTAAATTACAAATGTAAGGTTTAGCTATTACTTTAGAATTTCTAACATGTGCGTAATTTAAGTTTGGTTTGTATAGTGTAACCATAACTTTTGAATTTCTAGTGTTTGTGTAGGTTACATTTGGTTTGTATAGGAAGAATACATTCTGTTTTCTTTAATATAACTAAGGTTTAACCTTGTGTTTTTTCTTTGAATGGATTATATATTTGCAAATTATAATCTTAATGTGCATAATTTCACAGATTTACTTCGTGTTCTGCGTCTTTCTGCTGCTTACTGTGAAAAGTTACAACCAGTAGCGCTACAGAGTTTATGGAAAATTGGGTCTGTCTGTCTTGCTGAATACATTCCTTTCATATTCCTTTTCATATTTGTTAGATGATGTCCTTAGTGATATCATTAATGATGTCATTTGAGATGTCTTCAGTGATGTAATTATTTATGTTATTTAACAGGTTAGGGATGATGTATTATGTGAGGTCATAAGCAGTGCATGGCAGGAGTGCAAGTGACATTTAGCTCAGTAAATATAACTGGAAAACTTCAGTGTTTTTTTTCTTCTATTAAACATTAGTGTTTGTATCATTTTAACAGCTAACTTTGTTGTCATTTCATACTATTCAGTAATTTCTGAGGTTTTGTTAACTTAAGCTAAATTCTTATTACCATAACTGACTACAATGCCACTTACTTTTTCCAAAATAGGCCCTTAGAATCTATTAGTATATCTGTTAATGCCAATGCAAAAATTAACCACCACAGTTATCTCTGCTTATATAGATGGGAACAAATCTTTGTACTAATCTTATACAGTAGGTTTCGCTTTTAGCAGCTGTCAGCAAAAATGGTTGGAACAGAGATATTCTTGTTAAGGAAGCAAAATGAATATATGAAGTTAAACGCAAACATTTACAACACATGCCTTTACAACGCAGTTTTTACATCGCAACATCCATTACAACGCATGTTTTTACAACGCTTGCCATTACAGCACATACCATTACAAGGCATACCATTACATCGCATAATCTTTGGGGGTAACAGATGGGTAAGTGTTGCATAGTGTAGGGGTAACAATTACTATTCCCACTCCAGTGAGTGCAACAGTAGGGTCATTGTTGGATAGTGTAGGAGTAAAAATGACTATTCCCAGGGGGCTTAAATACGGGGACTTTGGCTCCCGGTGCTGATCAACTTTCCTGCATAGCGAGCAAAGACCAACGAAGAAGTTCTACTAGTGCCACTAGAACAGTGCAACAAAAACAAGTAGGGCATATGCATATTAATCATGCAGGGAATCCAAATCTGCCTCCTGGAATCGCAAGCCAACAATACCACATGCAACTCCTGTCGGGGGGTAGTAGATTGTAATATCATAATGCCCGTTAAAACACCATCAAATTTGCGACCTAAAAATAATTAAATCAGCCAAGATGATAAGTTGACCTTGCACCTTCTACCGAAGGGTTGCCCTTATGTGGCAATTCTTACTAGTGTTCCCGCATTGCAGGATGGCTAAAAGGAATCACAGACTGAGTTGAAAAAAAGTCTGCTATTGGTTAATACAGAATACACATTTTTCTAAAATTCATTATCATGATATTCTGTTCCTAAGGTGTGTAGGCTGGATTGGTCCATTGGCAAAGTTCCTTGATGGAGACTGAATTGTTATAAATTGTAGATCTCCATTTTTGGCAGGATATCTGGTTGGTAGGGGGTCACAATCAGTGAGCCAAAAACAAACCAGTTCAATAGCCTGACCCATGCATACAAGGCCCTACATAACTGCTGACCCAATCCAGGCATTATCAATACAGAAAGAAAGCCTCAATCCAGAGACTGGAAGTCACCTGTTTACACATAACAGGGCGTATTTAACTGTCCTCTAATTTACATAACAATAACAATAATGGAGAACGTGTCAACGACAAGAGACACGCATTGAAAATGCCTCTGATCAGTATTAGGAACTTCCTACACAGAAAGGAAGGGGGAAGTTTGTCTAGCTTGCCAGACACTAGCGCGAAGAAACACTTTTTTTAAGACCTAAAGAATTATATCACCAAAGGTATGGACGAGGAAGCAGAAAGGAGGACAGTGGCCCTAAGCCTTTTTGCAAGAGCACCTAACAAAATACAACTGTTAGATTTGGGGGTCTCTAGTTGGCAAAGGTAGGTACCTTTGACCAAATAGGGACCTTTCGTCTAGTCAGCGTAAGTGGGTACACTCCTAAAATGACCCCTGATCACCCTCTTGGTAGCTTGGCACGAGCAGACTGGCTTATCTCTGAGGCAGTGTGTAAAGCATTTGTGAACACATAGAGTAACCCAGCGACAACAGTACAGATGGACACCACACAAGGTGTAGTTTTTATATAGACTTAACACAAGACAGATAAAAATCCACAGTATTGTACTTTAAAAATGGTAGAATTAGCTTAGTTCTCTTTAGATGTAAAATGCAACACTTTGAGTTCAATGTACCTTTGGATGTGTAACACTATACAATGAGAGTGTTTTGCCGAGAAGGTTATGCGTCGGTTCCTTACATGCAAGAACAGTGATGCGTCGGGTCCTATACTGTGCTTCCGTGGCGATGCGACTAGCAGCGCCGTGGTGCAATGAGGATCCGGTGCCGAGAAACGAAAATGGTGTCTTCTCCTTAATGGGACACGATGCGTGCATACCCAATAGACATGCAGCGACTCAACAATTTTTCTGACCCGCGACAGGCCCTGCGAAAAGCTTCACCAGTGCTCCAAGCGCGTCTGAAGTGCGGGCAAAACTCTTCTCCGGGGATGCGTGAATGCGTGGCGCTTCGGCGATGCAAAGCAACAGCGAAAACGGCGACACCCTTCTTCAGTGATGCGACGACAGCGGCAGCGACATGCTTCTCCGATGATGTGGCGGCATCTGATGCGAAGGCGACGCCTTCTCCAGCGATACGAGGCACTTCTGCGAGGCGAAGCGGTAGCGGTGACACCCTTCTCCAGTGATGCAAAAAAAACGGCTGCAGCGGCGACACACTTTTTCTTCGTGAGTCGCGGTCCCAGCTCCTTGCGACACGCAGTCCCTCAGAAGGATCAACACAACAGTAGGCACTTCAAAAGAACTCTTGGGGACATGGTTGGTGAAGTCTGTTGTCCCTGAGACTTCAGCAAGAAGCAAGCTCTATCTCAAGCCCTTGGAGATCCTTTACAAGTTGATTTGTAAGTAGCACAAAGTCCTTTCTCCTTTATTTGGCAGTCAGGCACCACTGCATGCCAATCCCCCAAACAGCACTCAGCTTAGGAATAGTCTCCTCCTCAGTTCCTCTGGTTCCTCTCCTCAGCAAAGGTTCTTCTTGTTTCCCAAAGTGATCTAAAGTTCTGAGACTTAGGTTCCCTCTTTTATACTCGTTTGTTTTCTGAAGGCAGAGATGCCTTTGCCTAGTCCGAACCAGTTCTGGTCAGTCCTGGAGTACTTTGTTGACAAGACTTCTTCTTTCCTTTCACAGTGTAGGCCAGGGACATCAGAAGCACCACAGGAGGTGGAGCCAGCATTGTGGAGGGAAGGCACAGCCCTATTCAGGTCCCAGGTGCAGCTCCTCTCTCCCACCTACATGCAGATCTCTGTTTTTAGCCCTGTGCTGACTCACCCTGTCTCCTTGAATCCCCCAGCCTTTGTCACTCAAACTCCAGACAAGGAATACACAATCTAGCAGAGACAGGCTTGGATAGTTAGACAAGAAAATGCCTACTTTCTAAAAGTGATATTTTCAAACACAGAATGTTAAAACCAACTTCAGTAAAAGATGTATTTTACCATTCTGATTTCAGGCATACTAAAGTGGAATTTCCACCTAGTTCCCTGAGTCAGTTAGGATGATAAGATTTAATAATCAAACTGCCCTGGAACACTGAAACAGGTAACCTTGTAATAGTGAAAAACAAAAATGGCTGTAATTCACTATTGGGACATGCCACATACATCAGGGCATGTCCTACCTTATGCAGAAAAGGTAAGGGTTAGGGACTGGTAAACTGGTGCACTTGCCCGGTCAGCATGGCAGCACCAGACTGCGCACAGGCTCAGCAATGGCAGACCTGAGACACACTTTTACAGGATGCTTCTGTGGGTGGCACAACCAGTGCTGCAAGCCCGCAAGCAGTGTTTGGTTTACAACCCCTGGGCACACTCAGTGCACTGTACTAGGGTCTGACAAGTAAACCAAACCAGCCAATAATGGAATCACTAAACCATACATCAATTTACCATAGGGAGCACTTGCACTGTGGCACTGAATAGCAGTGGCACAGTGCCCAAAGCATCTATAACCAACAAAAACACATGAGGCAACAGCAAAAAATGGACGGAAGACCCACGCCAAGGTGCCAGGTCTATCAACGACCCACCAAAGTACCGACCATGAGGATACAGCTCTCCCTGATAAACTCAAAAAACTTGAAAAATTAAAAAAAGCTGAAACATCTAAATGGTGGGAATCAATTTCACTCCAAGATTATATAGACGAGGAGATGGTCGCACGCGGACTACAGATTTATACCACTCCCTCATATAAATCCCCCAATCTAAGAATACTTAAGGAATGGGTAGAGAATTCTGCAAGAAGTTCAAAAACAATGGTAACAATTCTGGTGAATTATGCCTGGGTGGACAGGGAAGCGGTAGAAAAGGGGGTGGTGATGGACGGAGCATCTGAATCAATCAAACACTCACACCCAGTCAAAAGATCTGGGTTTAATCCATCACCGTTCTTTAGCCCACTCTGCCACCCCAGTTCAGACATGGCTATATGCAAATCAGTCTGACCCTGTGCCTCATGGGAACAGACCAGCCCGAACTGCCAAGCCATGTCTTCCCTGGACCGGAAACAAGCTTCCGAGGACCGGTTTCTGGCATTCCAGCCGTCTTCAGCCCGGCTTGCTTGAATCCAGTGGCAAAATGAGCAAGGGACTCACGTCTGAGCATACCCTGCCACACTTATGGCGGCCAAAAGCGGTACAAAAGGGGGTGGACGGAGCATCTGAATCAATCAAACACTCACACCCAATCAAAAGATCTGGGTTTAATCCATCACCGTTCTTTAGCCCACTCTGCCACCCCAGTTCAGACATGGCTATATGCAAATCAGTCTGACCCTGTGCCTCATGGGAACAGTCCAGCCCGAACTGCCAAGCCATGTCTTCCCAGGACCGGAAACAAGCTTCCGAGGACCGGTTTCTGGCATTCCAGCCGTCTTCAGCCAGGCTTGCTTGAATCCAGTGGCAAAATGAGCAAGGGACTTACGTCTGAGCATACCCTGCCACACTTATGGCGGCCAAAAGCGGTACAAAAGGGGGTGGTGATGGACGGAGCATCTGAATCAATCAAACACTCACACCCAGTCAAAAGATCTGGGTGGACAGGGAAGGCATTCTAAAAGAATTGAAATCTTTGGAAGAAGATCTAAAGACACACAAAGAACAAGAAATCTTAAGAAAATACGTAGAGGGCTTGAAACATAGACTCAAACTATACGAGGACGAAACAAAAGCACACAAACAACGGTAGTTACTTAGGGACTGTACAGATTACGAAACAGGCAGGATTCAAACCTACAGCCATAAATATAAGCACATGTATGAGAAACTCATACAACGAGAATCAATTGAAGCCAAGACAGCGGCTACGAGTGGAACAGAGTCCATAACAAGCAGTGATGCAGAGGATCAGTCCGGCCCATCTTCAAGTCTAACATTGAGAGAGGAAATCACAGCAAAAACCCAGATCACTTGTTTAGACAAATATTGCCTCTCTTGACTGGAGTGACAAACACTGAGAGCAACACCTACCCCCAAAACACGAGAATGGGGCAGAGAGGAAGGGGCCGGGGAAGAGTCTGGGAAGAAACAAGCGGAGACGAGAGTGAGACAAGCAAAGGAAACAGAAGAGACAGAGGACGTGGAAAAGCACCAATGGGAAACAGAGGAACAGTTCCCAAGAACCATGTATGATGGACGAAATAACAGTAAATAAAACTATTGTGAACTTATCCAATCGACCCCTTAACACTCTTGAAAAACAAACACTGGCTTAGGAAGAATGTTAGCGACCCAGAGTGGAGTAATTACATTGAAACAAGTGATATTTGTTTCTTGCAGGAAACCTGGGCGTTAAATACCCCGCATAGAGTGGGATATATGACATTCAATGTTGATGCAGTTCCCTCTGTTAGAGGTAGGCCCTCGTGAGGGCTTGTAATATGGGCAAAAGTTACACTTGAGCTCCAAATCACAATATTAAATATTAACTCAATTTTTATTCTCGGATTAAGAATAATCACCAAAGAAGGAAGGGTGCTATATTTATTTAATGCCTATAATAGACCATGCCCCTTATCAAAAGAGTCAGTGATACTGGAAAAGTTAAACTTCTTCCTAAACTGTATGGAGGAGAAACCAAGTATAATATTAGGTTGCGACCTGAACTGTAATTATGAGCCAATTATAGGCCTTGGAGACATCTTTGAAGATGAGGATAGGGCTAACAATATCCCCATACTACATAATACCGATCCGGTCCAGTATACCGTATTGGCAGTTCAAATTATGATGCTGACAGCCGCTCATGGATTGAGAGCATGCAATGGTCGACTACCATCAGATACACTAAAAGCCCTGACTTTTATAAGGAATAACTCACAAGGAAAAATTTACTTTGTTATGGTTTCCCTGGATATCTGGTCTTATGTAATTGATCTTGAGATTATGCCTAGGATTGAGAGCGACCATCGTCCACTCCAACTGTTATTTTCCACCAGCCTACTGTCAAATGTAATTTAAAAAAACGAAGTAGTCAACTTAGCCAGCGTAACTAATGATGTTATATTAGCCAGCAACAATCGCCGTTCACTAAAATGGGCCCATATATTGGAGCCAGGAGAAGTGCTAGCGGAAATCTATAGATTACTAGCTGACACGTTTGCTAGATATCTAAGCATACTTGAGGAGAGTACTTTTGTTGATCTACATAACAGGTTTTTTAAATCACTAATACCATTGGTAACTAAAATGCAAAAAAAAAACAATCAAAATATAAATAATATACCAAGTAGGAAACCCTGGTACAGCAAGAATTGCCGTAATGCCAAGGCTAGACTACTACAAGCAATGAAAAATAAGACTCCTGTCGAGATTAAGGAGGCTAGAAAAGAATGTAAGACGATACAAGAGAAGGCGAGAATAAATTATGATGAGCAAAGTTGGTCTGAATTGCTTATGGCAGCTAAGACTAAGGCCCAAGTGGGGTTCTGGAGATTGATGGTGAAGGGGAACCATACTGGAGGAGTGGTCAGGCATGTGTTTCTTGATGAAATTAAATTTTTCCCAGTTATATATGGCTCCAGAAAATACTGGGGTACTGGACAAGGATATATTATGGCCAAGCCTCAGTGTAGCCAAATTGGAGTTTGAAATAGAGGAAACAATGCTAGCAATTAACGCAGTCAAAAACAGAAAGGCACCCCGACTAGATAAAATCTCGGGCGATTTATATAAGCACGAAATCAATGTCTGGGTGCCTTACATTAATTCTCTATGCAATGCCCTAGCAGCAGGCGTAGATTTTCTGGATAGCTGGAGGGGTGCGGAAATCGTACTAATTTTTTAAAAGGGCATTAGGAACGAGCAAGCAAATTATCGCCCCATTAGTTTCATGGATATTTTACGAAAAATCGGTGCAAGGCACATTTTAACACGTGTGAATATATGGATGGAGGAAAGTTCTGTACTCACTAAGTTCTAATCTGGCTTTAGACCCAGAATAAGCACTATAGATCAGGTTTTTAGATTTTGTTGCTTATGTTGGAAATATGTCCACATAAGGAAAGGGCATCTTTACGTTGCATTTGTAGATCTTAGGGCTGCCTTTGATCTTGTTTCACGCAAACTTTTATGGGAGTCTTTATATTCTCAAGGGCATCCGGTTTGTCTTCTGCAACAGATTATAAGGTTGCATGAAAATAACTATGCCAAAGGAAGATGGGGGCCAAACGGCTAACCAACAAATGCTATCCCGATTAAGCGAGGAGTCCGCCAAGGATGTGTGCTGGCCCCCACATTATTTTCAATGTTTGTCAATGACATCCCATCATACTTAGAGGGCTGCACCGAATCTGAATGGAGAAAGGGTTCCAGCCCTTTTATTTGCAGACGACACTATATTGATATCTCAAACGCCCAGAGGTCTGCAATCCCCTTTAAATTCATTTCAAATATATTGCAACAGGAACGGCCTTGAGATTAATACTAACAAGTCTAAATATATGGCCATTTCACTGGACTCAAAACTTAAGCAGAAAACGAAAATCAGTAGAGCCAGCCATATCCAGAAAGATATCTGACTAAACACCCTATATCTAGTGATCCCACATTTTGCCGAAAGGTACAGTCATAATAACCTAAATGTCACTCTTGGAGGCTTAAGATACTGGGTCTTAGAATGCAAAATTAGATGGCAGATAATATATATATATAGGAATATTTATTGGAACATTGGAGCTTAAAAATCATTTTAGGAATTTAATTCATTCATTTATATTTTGTCCAGCTGAAGTAGAATGGAAAATACAGTTTCTCAACTCACCCACTTCTTGAGACCCATACTGACTGGGCAGTCTTCATTACATATCCTGTCATCGTACTCAAAGGATTATCCCTGTATGATCACCCTACATTCCTATCCAACCCCCACACAGGTACGTATGTATCTAACTAGTGATGTTATGTCGTGGGGCCCTAGGCCCACATGGTGGCAATAACTGCGACACAGACACGGAGCTTAGCTGGGTTAGAGAGCCACGAGCTCGAGCGCTCGGCCCTATTTATTAACTGTGTCACGTGATATCGTGACATCAGTGGTGGCACGTTTCTTCTTCACACTTGAGTACTTGCCTGGCACGTCTTCTGGTGCTTTGGGTGTGGCTTACTCTCTGTTAGGCGCTGTCCTGTACTGTCCGCGTCCGGAGTACACTTGCGCTCTTCCATCGGTTGCCTTGAATCTTGCTGCTTGCAGTGGACATCTTGACTCTCCCTCAACGTCCAGCGTGAGGTTGTTGTCTCTCCTGCGTTTGCGATGAACACCTGTGTCCACAGGCGTCACTTCTGCAGTGGTGATGGGTCTCCGTCTTCGTCCGCGTCGCTGCAGGCTTGTTCTCCCTATAGACTGTCCCTTGTGCTGTCTTGTGCTTGTTTTATTCTTGCTTCATGGGCTGCAGTACCATTACATGTCTACTAGATGGCAATGTAGGATTCAGGTTTCCCTCAGTAGCAGCTTCCTCCTCTTGGTGCTTTCCCTTCCTGTTTTGATTGTTTCCTTTGTAGTCCCGGGCTGGCAGGACCTGCTGTTGTCCAGGAGTGTGCAGGACAGGAGGGGGCTGAAGTTACTGCTGGGAAGAGGTAAGTCCCATTTCTTTTGTTGTAGCTGGGGCAGTGTGCAGCTGTGGTGTGGGCTCCCACTCTGCTGCAGGATGCCCTCTCGCTGGTTTCATTTCATGCCGGCAGCTCAGGGGGTGGGGGCCCATTTCTTTTCACCGGCGGCGGCCATACTCTGTTTTCAGTTTGCCCTCTCTGCCTGCCAGCCACACGTGGGCAGGGATGGGGCTGGGGGCCAGGTGTGTTCGTGCGGTGCTGCAGGCACTTTCCTCTTTGGGCCAGAGGTGAAGCGAGTTGCTTGTCCGGGAAGGGGGTAACGGGGAAGTGGTTAGCTACTCCACTCCCCGTCACTGCTTCCTCCGGTACTTCATATGCGGCCGGCAGTGCATCCGGTCCCGTGGACGTCCCTACATGCCCTGCAGCTCTCCACATGGTGTGGGCTTGGCTTTGTGTGTCCTTCGCCCGTTCCGCCGCTCGTCTCTCTCCCTGAGGCTGTGCTGCGGGGGAGGGGGAGCAAGTGTCCATCGGGATATAAGCTTTGTTCCCTTACTGCTCGGCAGCTCTTCACACGCTGCGAGTGGTCCCTCCTGTAGTTCTCTCACCCCGCCACCTTCACACCACACGCGGCACGGGGTGGGGAGGAGTTGGCAGCACTTATAATGTTACGGCAGGGGGGCGATGGAGGCAGGTCACGGGTGGGCTCCGCTGGCCTTGCTTACTTGTGAAATCTTTCACCCTCGCCGCGGCCGCCTCGTCACACATGCGGCGCGGTGGGGGACAGCAGACGCTGCAGGCAGGCCGTGGGTGGGCTCCGCTGGCGCTGCTTTAAATAAAGTTTTTTGTGCCAGGCGCGCTGGTCATGCGGGTGGGCTCCGCTTGGTGCGTTTATATGAGGGGGGATCGCTTCTGGCATCTGTGACCCCCCCCGGGGCCATTCGCAGCCCCCGGGCTCGCCTCCGGCCTGCGGGCCTCTTCTGCCACGCGGGTGGGCTCCGTGTTGGCTCTTCAGTTTGGGCACAGTCGCGGCCGACACGGGTGGGCTCCGGTCGGTCCGCTTATTACTGCGAGGCACTCCTGTGACACGGCAGCCCTCGGCAGGGCTGGAGAGGTGCGGAGTGGGCTCCCGGTCACCTCCACCACAAAGACTAGGCCCAGGGCACGGCTCACGCCCCGTGGGCCTCTCGGCGGCCGGCGCTGCTTCCACGTAGGGGGTGCCCACAGGCAGCCTGCATTCTCCCCCCTTTTTCGTTAGCAGTGGCACGCCGGGGGTTCTGCCACTCCTCGTCGCCAAGGCCCACATGGTGGCAATAACTGCGACACAGACACGGAGCTTAGCTGGGTTAGTGAGCCACGAGCTCGAGCGCTCGGCCCTATTTATTAACTGTGTCACGTGATATCGTGACATCAGTGGCGGGTGGGTGTTTAGTGTAGCTTTATATTTTAACCCTATCCTGTGTCTGCTAGGACACAACAAGTGATATACGATCCAGCCAGTTATGGTTGAGCATAATATTCAAGCTGACATGACTTAAGGAATTCCCAACTGGGAGTTTACAAATAAATAAATGAGAGAGAGAGTGAGAGAGAGAGAGAGAGAGAGAGAGAGAGAGAGAGAGAGAGAGAGAGAGAGAGAGAGAAAGACAGAGAGAGAAAGAGAGACTTATCATGCAGAGGGCTAGTTCAACATCAGTTGTTGTCTGCACCTTTCGAAACCGTAGTAATGTGGGCCACCACTCTAGATTAAACGTCTTTGATGGCCAGGCAGTGGGGAAGGCTTACTTGATCGGTCTCTTAATTCACATCCTTCTCAGCTTCCACAAACAAGCAGAGTTTTGAAAGAAAAACAATTTCTTACCACAGTGTTTGAATTTTGTTATCTGTTACTACATTTTCTTCTTTTTTGCAGTTTCAACCTAATTGCAGTTTTTGGTGGAATCTGGGGTAAATCTCATTAGTGAAAAGGGAAAGCTACACTTTTTTGAAAAAAACAATTCTGAAATCAGGTAAGGATATTCTGTAATAGATTGTTAATGGTTTGCAAACAAAACTAATTCTTGAAATCCCAAAATAATGAAAAAATAAGAAAAACATGGCAATTAGTGAAAATGCTTTAATCTGTATTTTTTCGCTTCGAAGGACATTTTACGAAAGTACCATATCCTCACATCCATCAGGCCCTTCTGATCTCAGCATAGGGTGTTTGTTGCTTTCTAAAATCACGCTATACCCAGAGTTCACAACTGAGCTGCAGCTTGCAATGATTGTTGTTGTGTCCCTGCCATGCAGCAATACATGTGGTAAAATCTAATGAATAAAAAATAGGTAAAACAGAAATCTCTTTGCTTTGGAAATGTGCACAAGGTCTGACTTTAGGAATGGTCGGTATTTGTACACCCCGAAATTTGGGTTACCCCTGTTAGTAAGTGGTTCAGAGGGAAATTTGCAAAAGGTTATCATTCTTCCACACTGAAGCCAATCATAATGAGACATACATTCATATTAACAAATGTTATACTGTGCTCTCAAACTTCTCCCCAAAAGAACACTATACCACTTGTTTGGCTGGTCTAGCGCCCACGATACAACGTACCCCAAAATGCAACACAGAAAAAATCGAAATCCCTGTAAAAAGCATTACCTGTTTTTGAATGCAAGTTTTGCATGGTTTTGAATTGATCTGTTCTTGTTTCAAGCGATAGAGCTCGCCACACAAATGGGGTTCAATTCTTATTAGGAGAATTGTGGATGTGTGCAGATTCCGGAGGTTTTCCTCACAAAAAGGTGGGGACATGGTTTGATTTTAGCCGATATATGAGGTCTGCAGGGTATTCAGGGTGACAAATGTAGTGGGATTCACAGAAAGCACACCACCAGGGGCTCCCCTAGGTGTCTAGGTTCTGGGTTTACGAGGTTTCCTTATGTGGTGGCTGAATCCAGGCCCTAGTATTGCAGCCACTCAGCAGGGCAAGTAAAAGGAAATTTGGAATGACCCCAACTCTGCTGGTCCGTATGTCAACATTGAATTCAAATAATTAAAATGTCCTCATGCTTTCCACGGTGATGGGGATGCTTTGCATGCCAAGTGGGCATAACACTGTAGGGGCTGTAGGGGTAGGGGATAATCACATATTCAAGGTCAGTAGGCCTACTTCCCATATTTGTTTCACTACAAAAATGCTCATAGAGACCAGTGTGCTTTTTACCCCACCCACACTGAGGACAGGGTTGTGATAAACCCCCAAGTCAACCCCCAGTGAGCAGAAAGTCTGTTGGACCCATTCTGGGTTGGGGCAAAACCTGATGGCTGGGTGTCCTGACCAAAATAATATATTTTCTTTAACCATGCCTCCACCTGAATGCAGATTGAGAGTAAACTTCCCAGTTTGCATCTCCAAAGAACAAAAAGACGTATGTGCTCATTCTGGGATGGGGGCACCAATGCCTGGGCAGGATACCCCCACATTTTCATCTTTTCCCCTGATATTTAGAGGACTTTCTACCTCTGGAGAGATAGTGTTGGATATTGGCCGAGTGGTGCATGTTTTCACTTTTGTTGTGTGTATCCATTTAGAGCAGGTTACTTTGTATGTTATCCGATGTTTGGAATCTAGCGCTGCCTGGTGGCCTTCCCTTCAATCATGGATGCCACTCACTTCTTCTGCACTTGAAGACCCTGGTGCACCGTCTGGCATCTCCAGCATTACATGGTGTTCAAGCTCCTAAAAGCAAGTGTTCCATTATAGCTCCTAGCAACTCCATTCCAAGAATGGAGAAAGATAGCCAGAGAGCTGTCACATATCATCTTTTCTGGATGCAAAGATTTATTTTTAGCGAGCTCCAGAAATTACACCCACCAGCTTCTCTATTAAAAATGTCGGAGCTTTATTGCATCCGTCGTAATGTTGCCTCCTTATCAGCACTAAGATTTGATTTTCTCTTTACTGAACTGAAAGCAGCGCCTCGGGTGCTTTTCACCTTTTCAGACAAAGCAAATATTCAGCCACAGTCAGAGTGTGAATAATTAACCACAAGATGGCAGTGCGGCTCCATGTGTTTTTTTCTAAAGCCTTTTCTTGGTGACGATAAGATTTCCTTTATATTTGGTTGTTTCACCCATAAAACTAACCAAGCATCTTTACAACAATAGCTCATTTTAGCAAAGAATCATTGATTTCTTTGGGGAGACAAGGTGATGGCGATGCTGTTGAAATTTGAAACTGATAAGGCAGAAACAACCAACATGTATTTCTCTTTGTGAGAAAACAAGTGTGTTTCTTCCACAGGGTTTATAATTTCTGCTTGGCCCTATGGGCATCAATGTAGCCGTGCCGGAGACAGCCTCAAAAGCACGGGTTTAATGCGTGCTGCCAGGGAAAGAAAGTAAACACACAACAGCAGAGGAACACAGTCACGCTGCTTTTAGAGTGAAAGGGGCGTGCAGTGGGTGTTAATGAGGGTGTTCCACCGCAACACCCATTGAGGTTGATGCTACCTCCTATTCACAAGGGCAGCCTAAACACGAGGTAGCGCCAAACTTAAGACCAGGAAAAACTTGGTCTTAAGGTGACGAAACGAGGAGAAATGAAGCATTTCTCCTCGTTTTTGCTTTTTCCACGTATGCTGCCTTGTGCAGCACACACACAAAAAGTAAAAATGCCTTGGTTTGTTTATGTACAGGAAGGTGTCCCCTCCTGTACATAAACAAACATTTTTTCAAAATGCAGTTTTGTAACTTACATGTGTGCTGCATGAAGCAGCACACATGTAAGTTACAAAATGGCATTATAGGTTTGTTTATGTGCAGGAAGGGACACCTTCCGGTACATTAACAAACCTCCCTGCTAGCAGGCCCACTTGCACTCTGATGCAAAGGTGCCTGCGTTGGCGCTAACTTGTGAAACTTAGCGCCATAGCAGAGAGAAATGCGAGGCTGCACCATGTCCTTCAGAATAGGGAGCAGCCTCACATTTCCGAGGTGGTGGAGAGAAGCGTTAGGCCAAGAAGGCTAACGCCTCTCTCCGCTAATTCATTGAGAATATGACCCACTGTATTTTGGTCACGGGAAGTGATAAGAGCCCCCTATTAATATATAACAAATACAAGAGATTTCACAAGCACAGAGCAAGTGCTGTGCAGGTGAAACCTAAATTTTGTTGTGATTTTCCTCAAATTTTAATGTCCTATAAGACTAATTATTTCCCTTGTTTAAATAACATTTAAAGTAAAGTAAAGTAAAGTCCACATTTGTAAAGCGCACAATCACCCGTAAGGGTCTCTAGGCGCTGGGGGGCCGTCGGGAAGATTAAGCGAGCTATTTCCCAGAGTCACATGGTGCTGGGCTAACCTGCCGCCGGAGCCGGGGATCGAACCGTGGTCCCCAGATTCCAGCGTCAGTCGCCCTGGCCGCGGCGCCACACCTCTTCGAAAGCATGATTCATCATGAATTGAAATCCATTCTCTTGTCCATCAAAAAGGGCCTTGATTGTATTTGGACCACGTTTTCATTTTTGCTGAAGTGTTTGTCTCCATGTTGCACTACGTGTGCTATGTTCATTTGCACATTTTTATCAGTTTGAGATAGTACTATTTTTTAAGTCTGTCTTAAGTTTGTCTTAAGACAAACTTAAGACAAAATCCTAACTTCTGTGAATACCAGAAGTAGTAAGTTTAGGATTTTGTCTTAAGTTAGTTCTGTGAATCGGGCCCTAAGATTTGATTTTCTCTTTACTGAACTGAAAGCAGCGCCTCGGGTGCTTTTGATCTTTGCAGAAAAAGCAAATATTCAGCCACTGTCAGGGTGTGAATGATTAACCACAAGATGGCAGTGCGGCCCCATGGTTTTTTTTCGAAAGCATTTTCTTGGTGACGACAACATTTCCTTTATATTTGGTTGTTTCACCTATAAAACTAACCACACATCTTTACAACAATAGCTAATTTTAGCAAAGAATCATTGATTTCCTTGGGGAGACAAGGTGATGGCGATGCTGTTGAAATTTGAAACTGATAAGGCAGAAAAAACCAACATGTATTCTCTGTGTGAGAAAACAAGTTTGTTTCTTCCACAGGGTTTATAATTTATGCTTGGCCCTATGGGCATCAATGTAGCCGTGCCGGAGACATGCTCAAAAGCACGGGTTGATTGTATTTGGACCACGTTTTCATTTTTGCGTATTGTTTGTCTCCAGGTTGCACTACGTGTGCCATGTTCATTTGCACATTTTTATCAGCTAGAGATAGTAGTATTTTTTTGTTGAAATCTGTAGATGTTGAAGTAAGTGGCAAGTGGTGCAAACCCAGTGTTAAATGGACACTGCCTTTCTCCTACCAATCTAGTGACAAAATAAATAGGGCTTTACACAACAGGGATTTTACAGGCAGTAGTGTGTAGATTGGTATGTGTTGAGAAACTCAATAAGAGTGTTTTTTTCTTTATTATTTTACAGCGCTCAAATGTTTTGTGTCCTGAGGAGAATACTCCAATGACTAAAAGGGTCCGAAACACGTTGACAGTTGTTTCACCAAACAAAGTGCTTTCAAAATAAGTACTACTAGAGCTCAGTGTTATTAGAGTGTACATTTGTATAGGAGCAATACATTCTCCCTGATTTTTGTAGAGGCCAGTTTGGTTATAGCCCATTCAGCGTGGAGCTATAAATGGTTATATCAGATAACATAATAAATATGGCAATACAATTCTGAATTGGGCTAATATAATTGTCTTAAAAAATTATTTGTATACTGTTTTGTTCAATGTTATTTTGTCATTGTATATGTATAATGCACATTTAAATATAGTTTTTCATTTTTTTTATTTGCTTTGTTGGGTATATTTAAAAATATCTGATCGTGTTTATAATGCAAAAACAACAGTTGATGGACAGAATGCAGAACAATGTCATACATTCACCCCAGTACAGAGATCTGGGCCTAAATCCATTATTTTTTTTGCTCACCATGCCATTACAGCCATACGCAAACCAGCCTTGACCCTGTGCCTCATGCGAACAGTCCAGCCCGAACTGCCAAGCCAAGTCCTCCCTGGACTGGAAACAAGCATCCTAGGACCGGTTTTGGGATTTCAGCCCTCATCAGCCAGGATAGCTTGATTCCAGTGGCAAAGTGAGCTAGGGACTCACGTCTGAGCATACCCGTCCCACTCGGGGTGACAAATGCAAAAACAACAGTTGATGGACAGAATGCAGAACAATGTCATACATTCACCCCAGTACATTGCCACCCTCAAGGTGTGGACTCTTGAACATGGACTCTTCTTTCTCCTTCTCAACAGCAGTGACAACACCATGCACTCGCAGGATTTGGTACAGTCATATTACAGCACAGTCTGGAACTGCACTGAGACACTGGGGGACCCTTTCATAGCATAGGTCACTTCTGGATCTGTCTCTTGCAATCTTCGGCTTCCTCTGGGTGTTTGTCATACAAGGAACAACTCTGGCCTCTTCTTCTGGTCAGTCTCTCCTCTTTCAGATCCAGGCACACTTCTTCCCTCTCTCATAAATCAGGCTTCTAAACATTTAGGCAGATCTGCATTTCTTTCAAAAAAAGTTTAGACTGCAGGTGATGTGCCCTCTAGAAGCCTAGATGACTGGGTGTCATTACAAAAAACATCACTCTGGTTGCATTAGAAGTATGTTGTGGAGCTATTTCTTCCTTGGTCAAGAAAAATGTGGGACTGGAATCACTTGGGGTGTTTTGAATCCCACTTCAACACATTTACCAGGCAGAGGATGTGGATCCAGTGTCTAGTGTTTAAGAACCAGTTTGGGTTGGTTTTGTTATAAATGTAATTCTCAGGATGCTATCGAGATACACATTTGTGAAACATAATGCTTCTTAAAGCAGGAAGCACTGGGGCTGGCTCGAAACAGAAGAACCAAACATTGGGCCACTTTGAAGTTTGAAAGCCCTGCACCTGGCTGTCCTCTACCTTCTGAACCAGAAATCAGATACAGGAAAAAGGGCAGGATATGCCTAGAAACGTCCTCACCTTGAACAACAGAAATTGCAGCCCCACCACTCTTCCTTACCATTCTACAAATGTTAATGCTAAGGAGGAAATAATCAGCTGTCCTTTGCTAACAATGACCCATAGGAAATTCTAAAGGCAACCCTGTCGCTATCCTACTCACTTCAGTAGAATTCAGGCAATAATATTCCACTGTTTGGAGATGCTATCCTCGCCCTCCTTGTTGTGCCTTACTAAAGAAGGGGCATCTAAAATGGATCCCACTGCATATATTACTTACACAACACTCAGAGTCGTATTAGCCTGCATGTACAATACACAGACTACACATGTCCACTCACACTCAACATGAACATGAAATACCAGTGCAAGGCCCTATGTTTAACATAATAGCTTTACATTACACACAAGGGTCAGTAGCTCATGCTCTAACTAACACAAAGAAAAAAAGTCTGGCTATACTACACATTTGGAGGTGGGTTTCACTGTTATGTCCACTGGCCATCTTGTATATGTGTGTAATTTTGAGTGCAGTATTCAGTTTTGAGTGTATTTTAGTACTGTAGGTTTTTAAAGAAAATGCACTGGCTGGAAATTGATTTTACAGTTATTTGTTGTGATTCTGAGTTCTGAGTCTCTAACCCAAAGACCTCTCTGAGTAAATCTTGGACTGCTCTCCCTCTCCGCCCTGACATCTATAAATGTGTACATGGTTCACAGTTCAGGGGTCAGCAGTGTGAGGGCTCCAGGACAACAGAACCAAGACTCCAGTCTGGCCCTGCAATCCCCTGACCAAGATTTTTTGCAGCTTCAGTTTAGAAATATCTGTTAATAAATGATTCTGCCATAGGCCTGATGTTGTGTGCTGTCTAGTATTTTCTCACTCTCTTTTAGTTCCCTTTCCTTTTTAGTTTGAGCATCAACAGTGCTTGCGCTGCCTGGAAGACCTGTTGTATCCTCTTCTATGGGCTTTGGCACACCCACTGATTGCCAATGGTTGTTTTCTGTGGGACTCAGAAATGCTGGCTTATTGCTGGTGCATTTTCGTTAATGTCTCTCCTTTGGGTGGCTGTTTCTCTTCAAGGCAATTTCACTCAGTCAACATTTTTGTTGCCTACACATTGTCCTTCATGCTTCCTTCTCTTACAGTTTGTGATGGCCCCTCCTCCCTCCTGGGACTGCTTGAGGCTGGCGAGTGTAAACACACCCATCAAGAGGCCCCATGTTATGTGCTTTACCTTGCAGTGGGCTCAGTCCTATTGCTTGTTTTAAAATGTGAATCCCCTGGAGTACTGCCGGGGGGAACCATCAGTGACATGAATGCAGTCCTGCCTTTCCATTTCCAGAACAATGCATGTCTTTGGCATTGCCCTCATGTAGCGTGCACTTTACTATGACCCTGGGGCACAAGCAGGATTGACTAGAGTGCACCTGAATAAGCATGTACTCTACTACCCCCTGGCATAATCAGGTATCCACTCCAGCACACCTTTCATGCACCCTTCACACTTCCTCCTGTTACATTATGCTGTTATTTTGGAACTCTCCATTTGTTAATTTTAGGAAATATTATTATGTTGAGTGAAATATAATCCGTTTGACTCCATATGAATGCATTTGTTTAGTACAGTGCCTATTAAACATGTCAGGGGCTCACCAGAGTTTGCAATTATTGAGACAAAGCAGGTTTAGGTCCCCATGACAAGGTCAAGTGAGGGCATCTGAGTTATATCATGCAAACTTGTAGTTTATATAATTCTCAATTGAATTATTTATCCATTCTTTATTTGTATTCTTGATGCACATGACCTCTACTGTGTTTGCTGTACTCCTGTAAATGATGGCCCGTGCTGGACTTGAAAGTCAACCCAGGATACTTTCACTGGCGAAGGTGAGCGCTTCTTAATATGTAATAATCATTGCATGCACTAAATGCTTGCACATAAATACAACATTCTAGAGAAACTGTCCATTTGGGAGCCAGGCCTCAGGCTGTAAATTATTTGAATAGACCTGGTAACCTGTGCCTGGCAACACCGCCTTTCATCCTTCTGTGACCATTAAAATGAGTACCACTGGGTGAGGAGCAGTGGATTCCCAGAGGCAGCTCGGTTCGTCCTCATAGTGCAAATGTTCCAGATTGCCTGTGCTTTGCTGCAGTCGGGCCTATTTAACCACAGTCTCTGCTCTGCAAAAACAACAATTGATGGACAAAATGCAGAAAAATGTCACACATTCACCCCAGTACAGAGATCTGGGTCTAAATCCATCGTTTTTTTGCACTCCACACCACCCCAGTTCAGACATGACCATATGCAAATCAGCGTTGACCCTGTGCCTCATGGGAACAGTCCAGCCCGAACTGCCAAGCCATGTCTTTCCTGGACCGGAATCAAGCATCCTAGGACCAGTTTCTGGCTATCAGTCTGGGCACATGGGTAGCATGGGAGCACCAATGCCAAGGTCAGAGACTGGACTTGCAGATTCTGAGGCTGGCCTCTGAGGAGCAGGTATGTCTGGTTATGGCAGAGGTAAGGGGCACCAGAAGTAGGCATGCAGGGGTGTTGCAGCACATCCAAAAAAAACCTGCAGGGCTTTAGAAGGAGAACAAGGCATAAAGAAGCGTTCACATTTTGTATTTGAATCCTGTGCAGTACGAGTTCAACAACAGGGGTCAAAAGTCATGAAATGTCTTCTGACGAAGTGATTCTTGTTTAACATGGAAATTAGTGTTTAGTTACGTCTTTCCCTGATTGGAAAGTCAAAGAAATGTGTAGTGTGAACCAAATGACACACTTTCTGGGGTTCATGAAGTGTTAAATGTTTTATAATCCAAAACAACAATTTAAATACTTGTTAATGAATTTTACAAATATTTCAAAATAAATCAGCAGCAAGGAAGGTACAAATGAGGCTCATTATATTTTGGAATTCTAATATATGATGTATATATTTAAATATGGTCAAGACACTTTATTTGTGTGAAGCACAAATGACAAATCACATGACAATCCAATTTCTACCCTTGTTGTACCATTTTGTAGTATAACTAGTTGCCTGATACAAATTAAGTGGCCCTTTCAAGAGCCACTTTCATGACTATCGCACCATGCTTCAGTCAAATATTTGGAACAATGTGCTGAAATATTTGCCACTAGACGCACACTGCTCCACCACCATTTTCTGCTGAATGGGCATGTCTCCTTTGGTAAAGAAGTTCTTTGTATAATGCTTTGATTTTTCAGAACCCCTACTACCACATATTTCAACTCAACAACAGAATATCACAATACACCACATGCATCCAATCCACAAAACACAACTCCACCTCATGCTACAAAATTCAACAGCACACCACATAATTAAACTCCACTGCACACCACTCCACAGCACAAAATACAAACCCACATAATTACTCTCAATGACATACAATCCCACTCCACATACTATCAGGACACTAAATACCACATAATTACTATACACATAATTCCACTGCACACCATGCCACATAATTCACAGCACTTTAACCTAATTCCAAACACTACTATTCACTACTATCACTCACTAGCCACCACGGTAAGGCAAGACCAATTGCCATTGGCAGTGTTTTCTCTTGCCTTTCATGCTCTAGTCTTTGTGTTCAATGCTCTTGCAGAATGTTTCGAGTTGCAAAACTTTTGTCTAAACTCTACCGTATGTAAGTGATATTAAAACAAGCTGAACCTTATATTCTACAAAGTAAGCAAATCATACACTAACAGAAGAGAAAGATATGAAGTTATGGTGGTGCAACCAAGAATGCAAGAGGAGGAGCGACAGTTTAAAGAGTACTGACATACGTGCAAAAGGGTAATCCGTGTGAAAGAAGAATTGTTCGTGGTTCAAGAAGAGAAGTGACGTTTGAAGAAAAAAAGGAAGTCTTAGTAGTTGACCAATAGGAAAGTGTCCTTTTGTAGCAAACAAAGAGTACGCCATGTTGTGAGAGTATATACGGCACAGCATTATTATGCCCACAAACTTTCATTCATTGACTCACCTGACCGCCCACAGCCCATGCAGCAAGAACCTGTGTGCACGAATAAAAGTCTGTGTTGTTAATATTACATGCTGCTGGCGCAATGGAGATGTTGGTGGAGTTCGGACAGGCGTACAGCAGGATGTGATGAACCAGGTCCTCCTTGCCACTTTGTATGGTCGCACCAAACTGTGATGGGGAAAGACATCTTATGTTAATGAGTAGGAGCACACACTGGAAATGTCACCTTAAAGACACTGAATAGCAGGGCAGGGGAGTGCATCTGATGAAATTGTTACTATTTAACATGAGTAATGTATTTCTTTCAAAGCCATGGGGTTTAGGTCTCTGGGTATGACCCCTCGAGCTGCTAAGTTCCAAATACCAGGTACCACACAATTGCATTCAAATAAAAGAATATCCAGATTTAGTGATGCCTAGTGGAGTTCAAATTCCAACATTTGCATTAAATAATTGTAGCTATAATGCCAGCATACAAGGTCATGGTAGCTCAGCTGGCTACTGCACTTAGAGACTGTTTCAAAACCTCGGGTTGATGTGCACATTCCATTTAGAATATGATTTTGAGAGTTATAAAATGACATTTACACAATAATCACAAAGAGTGTTGGTATACTCCTGTTTAGTCACCAAGCATAGAGGTCAAAAAAAAATTGTGAATATTTTTTCAGTATCAGGATAGGCAAAGGCTTATTTGTTGAACCATATCTGTGATCACAGCATACTAGTTACACCATTTTCAGCATAATCCCATCACAATAAGCATGAACGGAGAAACATACATTAAGTCACACCATTAATGAAAACAACTATTCTTTTAACCTTGTCCCTTGAATTTCACTGTTGTGCAGGTGTTCAATCAATTAATCAATCAATCAAAACATTTATAGAGCGTGCTACTCACCCGTGAGGGTCTCAAGGCGCTGGAGGGGGGGTGCTGCTACTGCTCGAAAAGCCAGGTCTTGAGGTGTTTCTTGAAGGTGAGGTGGTCCTGGGTCATTCGTAGGTGTGCGGGGAGGGAGTTCCATGTTTTGGCGGCCAGGTAGGAGAACGATCTTCCTCCGGCGGTGGTTCTGCAAATCCATGGGATGGTGGCGAGGGCGAGGCTGGCGGATCGGAGCTGGCGGGTGGGAGTGTAGAACGAGAGGCGGTTGTTGAGGTATTCGGGGCCCATGTCGTGGAGTGCTTTGTGTGCGCAGGTGAGGAGCCTGAATGTGTTCCTCTTGTTGACGGGGAGCCAGTGCAGGTTTCTCAGGTGGGTGGATATGTGGCTGTGGCGAGGGATGTCGAGGATTAGTCGTGCGGAGGCGTTTTGTATGCGTGGTAGTCGTTTCTGAAGTTTGGCAGTGGTCCCTGCTTATAGGGCGTTTCTGCTTCTTTAAACCTGCTGCTTGCTTGTACAGAGGTCAAATAAAGCCTTGAGAAGATTTATCAATGCTGGTGTCATACCTCAAAACAAGTGAGCAAATCATTGGGCAAATACATGGGAAATGGGTTCCTATGTCAGTTTTCAGTGGATGAACGTCAGGTAAATTAATATGCATAAAGGCTTATTTGCAGCTGACACATAATGAATTTATACCTTCTTAATCCACTAGATAACAAGTATACCTCATTGGTGCTGCTATGCTGATTCTTCTAGTCATACCCGCATGTGTGTTCAATTTTTGACTAAATAAAATCAGACAAGGTGGTATACTTGATACCGAGTGGATTAAGAATGTATACGTTCATTGTGTAAGTTGCAACTAGGCCTTTGTGTTTTGTAACTAAGTGAGTGGAAGGCGGCCTGGTTACATATCCCTCGGATGCTCCTTGTGTAAAAGTTACATTTATATGGATGCCTGGGCTTCGTCACTAACTTGAGTCTGCTCCTGCATTGACCTTTGGCTACTTTCCTTGAGCGCTTAGAATTTAAGGCCAGCCTTGCTCACCGGTGAACCATGCATCTTTTAACGGTGAACTGTACAAACTAGAGTGGAAGATGACCCACTCTTTGAGAGGCATTGATCCATCTCTTTTAGACCACCGAATCAAATACTAATTGATGTTGGATTCTAATTGATGTGGGGTTACCTTCATTACATATACATTTGTATATACATTAGGTATTGGAAGAAGAACTATTACAGATAATACCCTCAAGTTCTGATCCATTTTGAGCATTCAGGATTGTTTAGCCGTTACAAATTTCAAGGGGGCCTTGATTAACACACCCCTTCATTTTTTATGAACATATTTAATAGACAAATTGTTTGCAGTGTAGGTTTTAGGGCATTGTAGAGACCACCAAAATATTTTGAACAAGGGTATTTCTTGAGCATGGACTCACAAGCCACGAAACTGTAAATCCAGCTAGGTCTTCTCAAGATCCATAATGATTATGTGTGATTGAAATGTACACGTATTGATTTTGTGAATAGATTATTTGCTTACTTGGTAGTCATCTGCAGACACTGGGCTTGACAATTCATTAGTTAAACAAGAGAATCTACAGCCCATTATTTATCCCTAGATAATGAAAGTAATCTATTAATTCTTAATTTTTTTCCTTCTGAAAAGCAGGGGTTTTAGATAGCGTTGTGTGGCCCTAGGCTCATACCCATTGTTTATTGCTGAAACGTGTAGTCTCTTTCTCTGCAATAAACGTACGAGGCTACCAAGAGTTTATATAGGTACTTCTCAGTGTAGCACAGTCAGGAAGTCACTTTTCCTCTTTATAGGATGACTTACATAATTTTTAACGTATGTCCTTAGGAAATTTGTCCACACCCTAAGAAATGGGGGCCAACTCAATTTATTAAGCATAAATATAGTGGTCAATAGTCTTGTTTGCCTACTCAGATTGAGGGCACTCAACTTATGTGATTAAAAAAGGAAGCTCTGAGAATCTTGAATAAACACCGGGCCAGATTCACAAAGGTAAACTGAGACGAAAGTCTAACTTGACAACTTTTGATACGCACAAACGGCATTTACGAGTAGTAAAGTTAGACTTTAGTCTAACTTTACTACTCCTAAATGCCCTCATCTCAGTTTACCTTTGAGAATCGGGCCCATTATGTTTTATCCACCCTTTCTAGCTCAGAAGCTGCAACAATGCTCCATCATTTTTTAACTTCTAGGCCTAATAATAGGAATTTGCAGTGGACCCTCACTATTACACTAATACAACCGCATGATCAACCCACTTTGATCCCCCCTCCATGGGTACTACAATCTATAGAGTGCAAAAACATGTTTTTATTTCTTCCCTAGGATATTGTTTGTTTATTCTACGGTTCTTCTAGATGTATTGTTTCACCATTTTCCTGTCTTCATAAGCTAGGTTGGTTGAAACACTCCATTTTTGTTCTTCTTTTCTCCTGTTCTATTATAAATTGCATCAGTAAGATGCTTTGGTTGATTGATGTTGTACTGTAATGTAATGCTTCTCGAGTCTGTTTAATAAAATATATTTGAAGGAGTTACAAAGGGCAAGTGAATACAACCCTGAATAACTTCTTCCTGTGTGGTTGAGCAGATCAGTTTTTCATATTTTGTTTGTTTGCTTACATCAATGGAATTACTTTTAAGACACTCTAATCAGATTCACCATGCATGAATAAACACTAGTCTTTCTACAGTTGCCCATAATATATTTTTTCTGACAACGCCACCAAATGTTGTAGTTTAAGCCCACAAATATTAGATACAAACTGACTATTTTTCTGGGATTACATATTTCACCATGATCATATAAATTTCATAGCATTGGATATGAGAATTTAGAAATATGGATGCGTAGGACCAGGGAGTTACAATTAAATGTAATATACCTAGATATGCATGTTCACTCAAGGTTACCTAACAGCAATCTGGAAGAAATATAATTCTCAATAACATGTAATGTCATAAGGTATAACATGGCAAGCTGGCCTACAGATTAATATATAATGGACTCTATTGAGTATACAGAAAGTTACCTTATAGATATGATTCTTCCCTGACACTTGTGGCAGTGGTAGGTGTTCACAGGCATATGTTGTGTCAGCAGATGGCACAGGAAACTAAATATTGGGAATAAAAAATTATAATGTAAGAGTTCAGTTTTCAACACTCAGATGCTTGGTGTTTGTAGTAAGAATCATGCAAGAACAGATTTCCAAGGTGTCTGGTGACAATTCTTTCAGAAAATAATTACTTTACTCCTTGGCTTTCACATAGGTGGCCCTGGGAAGGCAAAGCCACACATTTGGTGCAATAATATAGCTTCAGTAAAATCCAGACACCCACCCAGGAGTCATAAATCTTCCATAGGTTAAAGAACGTTTGAGCTGATTTAAATTTTGGAAGATAGAATTCTCCATCACAAATATGACACATATTCCATCCACTCTATCACAACTGTCACAGAATATACTGAACTTGTGATACGTCAGACAGGATTTTCATCACATTGGGAGTGACTATTTCATATGCCAAACTCTTAATCAGGTGGAATACATTAATTTGTCTGCCAGCCTAGAATCATCTCAGTCTTACCCTTAAAACAGTGAGAGCGACTCAAAACAAACATTGAAAATGCCAAAAGATCTGCCTTTCTAGTATAACTGGAAGTGCTGATTCACTGTTTGACATTGTTGCGTTTATGATTGTGTAAATGTATGAGTTGTGAAATACAACACTAGGTACATGGGTGGCTGAATGAATGAATGATTGAATGAATGAATGAATGAATGAATGCAGAGATGGATGAATTAACCTTTGGAATGTATGGATGAATGGGCTGGTAAGTGGGCAATCAACATCTGTCACTTCAACGCATATCATCAACATATTCAACCTGTTCTTGGCTTTTTAGTCATAGGTCTTTGCATGAAAGGACAAGCATTGTCAATCCAAATCCTTTCACGAAACTACTCATGGTGTTGGGTATCAAATCAGGACACACAAGAATATTGTTGATATTTCAATTATCATCATCATCATCATCAACAAACTTTATTATGGTCACACGGACCCTAAAAAGTATACAGCACAGATTGTTTGTCCTTTAAAAAAGATGAATCAACAATATAATTAAATGGTATGGGTTAAAGAGAAAATCCAAAACAACATTTTACAAATTCATAATAGAAAGGGCCCGCAAAACATTTCAAAATGTGCCACGTGCAAAAGCAGGAAAAGTATAATAAATATTACGATGCTAAGCTCTCATATTTACACAGCCATTAATGAACAATTACATAAAATTCAGGTCTAGCAACACTTTTCAAGATGAGGTGTCTCCCATACTTATTTTCCTGTGCCTAATCCAAAGGGCATGCCAGAATCTAGCAAGACCAAATACTGAAAATTGACGAGTGTCAGTATACAAAAAACGTAGGACCTCTAAGTAATGCCCCCGTCCCGCTAGAAAACATAGCGGGACAATCCATTTTTTCCTCAAGAACTGGTAGCTCGGATAAAAAAGAGTAGATGGAGTATGGATTCTGGACTACCTTGGCATGCAGGGAAAAGATCAACCAAGTCATTATTGAAGATGTATGTCAGTACAACGTGATCTTTTAGATCGCTGTACATGACAACGCTGCCATTACAACGCAAGTCGTTACAACGACTTGCATTGTAGGGCGTGAATTGTGGAATATTATAATTTTATATTCCAACACCAGTCCATGTAACAGTAGGGAAGGTGTTGGAATATAAAATTGCAATATTCCTTATACAACAGCGCCAGTAGTAACGACTTGCATTGTAATGGCATCGTTATAAAGGCAACGCAGTGTTTTCACCGCATTGTAAAGGATGTTACCCCATTATGGATAGACCATTTTGAACAAAACAGTTTGGTGGGAAGAGATTTGGAGCGAAACTGCAGAAAGAGTTTCCGTGCCATCGGCGGAACAATTTCATCGATGGTTAGCTCAAAGAGCAAAGAACATTTCAATTTAAGAAAGTTTTTGGTCAGGGTGGATTCTGAAACTGTATAATGCTCTTTTAGAATCGATTTCCAAAGCAGTTCTTTCATTATTGCTCTTGGGGTTCGCCTCATGTTTTCCGGGTTTGTCCAAAAGGCATCCATGCCCAACTTTACTAGGGCATTCCGTAAGGTAGTACACCAGTTTATTGTTGACGCCTTTGGAAAACCTAGGAGGTCAAACGGAAATTCACAGTAAGACTCAAGCTCTTCTACAGTCCACAACCTAAACCAAAACATTATCAATCGATAGATTGCCTTGTGTTTCAATTGTCTGTGCGCCAGATCCATGTACAAAGGTTTCAGTGGGGTGCTAGGGGGAGGTCAACCAGGGATCTTAAAAAACGATTTTCCACAGCTGTTAAAGGCAATATATTTCCTGTCTCCCACAGCTCTACACCATACAATATGCTCTCCAAAACCTTAGAATTGTACATTTTGAGTGCAGGTGTAATCTGCCATGACACTGTTTTTCTGTGTATCTTGCTAATATGGTTACATTGAAAAATTTGATGTAACTTAGCCTGCTTCCTGTGTGCGTTCCAGTTTACTGATGGGGATACACAAATTCCTAAATAATCAAAGACGTCAACTTGTTCAACAGAGCTGCTACCTGCCCGAATGGATCTGCTGGGATTTTTTTTTCCATCTCTTATTGAACATCATGTACTTTTTCCCTCATTTAAGAACAACCCCCTATCATCACAAAACTGTATAAAATCATTTTAAAGTTGTTTGAGGCCCTGGGGAGATTTGGAAATTAAAAGGGTGTCATCCGCAAATAACATGGCATGGATTCTACTATTGTTTATTTTGGGGGCATCGCAGCCATCCCTGTCCACGAAATCAATAACCCCACTAATAAATTAAGTAAAAAGAGTGGGTGTCAACACACCTCCCTGCCTCACTTCAAGCTTTACAGGGATATTATCAACAGAGCTTACTTATGGACAATACTAACCTCAGTGAACCACAAGAAAGTCTGAAGGTATGTGTCCATTGCAAGCTTTGACAGAGGTATTACATGTAATTGATTTATGATGCATGCAACATCATTTTCTATAGGTATATTATTTGAATGCAAAAATGTTCTGCATGCTGAATTTTCTATTTTCTAGTTACCTTTTCTTTAAGAGGTGGATGAAACCTGTGTCATTCTCAGAACAAGTCAGGGTAGTTGGTGAAATGCATAAACAACAAAAACACTGAGAGTGGAGGGTACTAGGGGAAGTTTACCGACTTAGAATCTGCTATAACCCCTAATTACATCAATACACCAACACAAGATAGCAGTAAGTCAAAACACAAAATATATGTAACTTGAGTGTGTATCTGGATAGAAAAACAAGTGATAGAAAAATCTACCCCGTGGAACATCATCTGAGTGTACGAGTTCCCATCAGTCAACTCACGAGACCGCCCTTCATCATTTGGGGACCGTCACATTTCCACAATAGATTGGCAGATGTTTTTAAGCCTAATCTATATCAAACATAGGAGGACTGGGTATCTGTGGGTGACTGGGTAGCAGTGCAACAAAAAGTGAAAGTGAATCAGTGAATAATTATTAAAATTGGGTAGTGATCGGGGAAAAAAACTTTTATTCTGTACCCCTTCAATCCCAAACTATAAAAATCAGTGCAATAGTAGTGTAACAAAATAACTATTAGGGAGTATCTTAGGTCGACATGTTTCTGCAGACTATCGGAGCCAGGTGGTCTCCCGCTGCTTCCTCAGGACCATTACATGCTACTGCTAAAAAACGTGAAATTAATATCACCTTAGACGTGCTCTGTTACCATCTTCCAGACTTCATGGTGCAATCATCCAAGGTGGAACACCAGATACATACAAAAGAAACAAAAAGAAAACCACATGGCATTATTAATATATGCCAGAATTATAAAACTAATATAATTCCAACCATTGGCTGGTCTGATGACAGCCACTATTGACAGTTGAACTTGTCATAGCATTTTCCTGCTCACTCACCTTGTTAGCAGGAAGGAATAGCCCCACCTCACCTGGCTTCAGCTCAGGTACATGGAGCACCGCTGTGGCAGGGGAATAAACATGTATTTACAATCAAGAAATACAGCACCATTAAACTGCCATGATTTCACTGTCTATAACAGCCAACCAGTCAGTATCAAGTACTTTCCATATTTCACAAAGTGGCCAAATGATTTCGTTAGTTGTCACCAAATGATAATTGTTGTGACAGTTCGCTGGGATAAAATACAGCCTTCAGGAGCGGGATTAGTGATGTTTGCAGAATCACTCGCTCCCGTTATATTTTGAATTTAAGTTATTCAGTCGTAGTGAATTTTAAGGCCAGATAGACTTGGCAGTTCAATCAGCGTGCTCACACCACTCCACTCGTCAATTTAAACTAACCCGGGCGAAGAACTACGCTCCGTTCGCGGAGCTTGCGGAGTTTCGGCAACTCCGCGTTCTACGGAGAACGCGAAGCTGTCGATTACTCCGCGATCCGGTGCGTAGCGTAGTTCTCGCGCGCTGAATAACATTATCGCGTGCGCGGCAATGGCTTACCTTGGTTCTGCATTTGCTTTTTCCCGGTCGCGTGTGCCACCATGTTTGTAAACACTCTCGCACAATCCAGTGCGACTGTGCGAACGCGATAACGTCATTTGGATGCGCGATAGCGTCATAAGTATGCGCGAGGATGCTTGTTGGTAAGATCGAGTTGCCGAACACGCAGAAACTGCATTCTTGCACAGAATAACTCGCGAGCATGTTAAAACTATAATAAATTACCATTTTGGTTAGCAAAAAAATGAAAAAAAACCTTAAAGTTGTACCTTTGGCTGTATTTTTTGGGGGAAGGAGTCCTCTTTTTGTTTCTACTCTTGTTTTGAAGAGTAAGGAGGATGGAGGAAGGGCCCTTGAGTTTACAACTTCCTGTTCCTGTCCACCAGGCTCCTCCCAGTGCTTTGTCCATGTGGTGCTCACTTTCCTTTGGATTTTGAGCTAGAAGGATCACTTTCTGTGTGTGTTGGCTGCATTACTGATTTTTCTTGGATTTATTGAGGACTTTTGGATTTGGAATTCTCTTTTTCAAGTAAGTTTGTGTAATGTATGAGTGAGTATGATGTAGACTTGTGTTTGTTTGATTTGATTTTTTTTTTAACTACAGTATTCAATCCTGGAATTAAATTATTGATGGAGGCCTGTACTTTTATGAGGTCCCAACTTGTATTTTTTTTTTAATTTCATCCAGGCTACATAGAGAGGTACCCATGGGTCCAATCATGTTTCTGTAGTCTGTGTTTAAATTTTTATTCCAGTTTGTAAACAAACATCATGGATGGCATTGGATTATGTTCATTATGCAATAGCAATGTCTGTTGTGGAATTTCTGTTTGTGGAATTTAAAATTGTTTTTATTTTTTAAGCCAATAGCTGACCCTAGTACTCCATGTAGTTAGTGTGTAGGCATGCTTGAGTTCATTGTATTAACTTTCTGTGGTTGGCCTGGCCATGTGTTGGCGGCCATGTTATGTTTCCAGCCACTTTGCTCTTGCCATAGGCCTCCAACCTTGTGGCCTACGCTGCCAGTAGGCCAGAGGTACTACTCATAGGGTCATGAAAGTTAATCAACTGTTTTTGTGGTGTACCCTTAATTTGAACATCATGGATGGCTTGGATTGATGTAGAAAATCTTATTTTTATGTGTGGGGTATTTCAGGTTTTGGGTGTGTTTAAATACTCTGTCAATTTCTGCCATTAGATAAGCCTAGGAATACAGCTTGGGTAGTTTTGGTAACTTCGCACAGTGTGAGAACGTGACCTTACATTTTTTGTCTTGTTCGCGCACTCAATGTACTTGCTCGGGAACGCAAAAACGACGTTTTATTCCATTCGCGCTGCCGAACACGCCGAAAATGTTTAATGTGTTTCTTGTGCTACAAAAAGTCCTCATTTATGTTATGTTGTCATTTGGTTGTAGTTTTCTCTTTTTGGAGCATGGACCACTTCCATTTTCTGTCCTCTATGTAATGATTTCTTGTTTATGGGTGGGGTGACCAATTTGGGCGGTGGTGTGGTGTGTCCATTTTGTGAAGCAAAGCATTGTCCCTTTGCCATAGGCATTATTGTCTGCCTTCTCTTTCTTTTCATGTTGTTGTTGGTGGCCAGGCCATGTGGTGGCGGCCATTTTGTGTATGCTTCCTTTGTGATTTTGCCATGTTGTTGTTGGTGGCCAGGCCATGTTTTGGAGGCCATTTTGTGTATACATCCTTTGTATACATCCTTTGTGATTTTCCCATGTTGTTGTTGGTGGCCAGGCCCTATGGTGGCGGCCATTTTGTGTGTCCTTCCTTTGTGCTTTTGCCATAGGCATCCAAGGTTTTTGACTATTCTGGCAGTAGGGCAGAGGTACTACTACTCATAGCCATAGGTGCATTAAAGTTAATCAACTCTTGACACGCGACATTACATTTTTTGTCTTGTTCGCGCGCTCAATGTACTTGCTCGGGAACGCGATAACGACGTTTTATTCCATTCGCGCTGCCGAACACGCCGATTTTGCATTCTCGCGAACAATATGTCCCGAGTTGCATAAAAGTTTCTCGAAAATGTTGCATGTGTTTCTTGTGCACCCAAAAAAACTGAAGTTGTCATTTGGTTGTAGTTTTTGGAGCCTGGAACAATTCCTGTGTCTGTCTTCTGGTTTGTGGGTGGGCTGACCACGTGGGCAGCGGTGCAGCTACTTTGTGAAGCAAAACAAAGCATTGTCCCTTTCCCATAGGCATTTATTGTCTGTCTTCTCTTTTCTCTTTCTTTTCATGTTGCTGGGGTTGTCCAGGCCATGTGGTGGCGGCCATTTTGTAGGTACTTCCTTTGTGCATTTATCATTGGCCTCCCAGCTTTTGGTCTGATCTGACAGTAGGCCAGAGTCCCAGAGGTAGTAGTTAGCGGGGGTGCTGCCTTTATGTAGCTGTTTCCATTCGGTGTATTCAATTAACATCATTAGGGCATGTGTGTATGGCATTGCATTCCAAAATGTGTTGTCTGGTCAGGGGTGTATTAATAAATGTATGCCTGTGTTTTTGCGGTGTAGGTTTACAACCTCTTAGCCATGAGGTATTTTTATTCCTTGCATTAACCTGTCATGTGCAGCAGGCATCCTCCTTTTTCTGTCCATATTGGTATATATAGGCCTGCTTGACTTTATTGGTTCTTTCTGGACTTCATGTGGCTTGGACTGTGGTGCTGGACTGGTAGTATTAGTCTTCTGTTTTGTCTTTTATACATTTGCCTGTGTGTCTTTCAATTGTTCATGTTGGCTTACTGCTTGTTTGACTGATGTTGTTCTGCCTTCTTTGCTTGTAGGTGCACAAAAGACTGAGGAGGTGCTGGTTGTTTTTTCATCCATCGCCCGTTCTACTGCCAGACGGACGTCCTTCAGTTGTACGCCACGTGTGGTGTGTGACTCATCTGACCAGACATCTCTGCAATTTGTGCTGCTGTGTGCTGACATCAGAAGAAGATGGGCCCTAAGAAAGCTACCAGGTCCTCCACCACCAAGAAAGTTGCTGAGAAGAAGGAACAGAAGAAGGAAGTGTCACTTAAGTCTGGTATGGACCCCAAAACCTTTTTTGGGACCCCAAAAGGTACGCCTGCAGCAGCGGTGTCTGGGATGCAAGCTGGGACCAGCACACCCGCATTAGTGGGGGCAAGCCACCAACCCAGGGCCAAGCACATGATGAGGGTCGAAGAGGTAGCCAGCCTAATGTTTGCAAGCAGTGATACTGAGCCTGAACTAAACTTATCGCTGTCTCAAAGTAGTACACAATCCACGCAAGATGGAAGTGCTCAACAACCACCGCCAGCAGTAGATGTTCAACAACCACAACCACCGCCCACAATAGGAGTTGTTCACCCACAACCACTTCCCCCAACAGTTGTTGAACAACCACAACCACCGCCCGCAACAGTTGTTGAACAACCACAACCACCGCCCGCAATTGGAGTTGTTCAACAACAACAACCAAATCCCACAATAGTAGTTGTTGAAGAACCACAGCCCGCAATAGTACTTCCTCAAGAACAACAACCACCATCTCCGCACGCAATAGTAGTAGTTGTTCCTCCCGAAGTCGGGGCAGTTCAGGAAGTAGAGCCTCATTCCGAGCAAGAAGAAGAGGAAGCCACTTCTGGAGGTGATCTATTGTCTTTCAATTCACCAAGGGAAAGGAGGGTTAGTGCATCGAGTTCTTCGCCAAGCATCCCTGCCGATGACCTTGATAAGGATTGGCAGCCACAACTATCTGAGCATTCAAAGGAGAGACATCCCAAGACCAGGCTAGGAAAAAGGAAGTTTCCAGCAAGGCTTGAACTTATGGAGGTCGATGTAGGTGAGCAGGATACTGCTGGTGATAAAGACGGGTCTGACACTGTCATCATCACGAGCGTTATTCCAGGTGCAGAGGATGTAGAGACCAACATTTTCACCCTATCCAGAAATGCTGCGATTAGTGATGAGCAGGTAGCACGCATAACTCCTACACACTCAACACCCAAAGTAACACCAGCTCCCATTTTTTCATCAGCGAAGGCCCGGCAGCATCCGACATCCAGCAGAAGCGCCACTTCAACAGAAGGAGGTAGTGGCAGTACTAGGACTGAGCTGTCACATAGGGAAATTCAACAATCCTCCAGTCCATCCGGCATTGGAAGTGGGTCCTCCTCTTCCTATGGCAGGAGACAAAAGTTTACCTCCCCAGTGTGGGACTTCTTTACGGTTCACCCAGTTCAGGAGAACATTGCTGTATGCACCATTTGTCATGTCAATGTTAGTCGTGGTAAGATTGGTACAAACTATGGTACTGGAGGCCAAACGACCCATTTGAAAAAAACACACTTAATCAGGTGGGAGAACCACCTTGCAAGCTTAAAAAATGTGAGCACTGGTGTTGGTGGGGATACAGTGCTACAAGGTCCACTCATGGTTGACCAGGAGGTAGAAGAAGAGGGAGACGATGACCTTCTATCTGGGAGTGGTACACAAATGAGCCCTGTCGCCAGCACTGAAGTGGTAAAGTCCACATCCTCCGCATCAGCAACTTCTCAGTGGCACCAGAGTCAGCTGGAGACACCAAGGAGTGCAAAGTCTGCGATGCAAGGTGGTCCGTCTAGCATAACTGAAAGAAATACAAAGCAGCGTACCATTACTAGCATGTTTAGGCAGGAGGGAAAGTACGAGCGGAACCACCCAATAGCACGTTTGTACAATGTGAAACTTGCAAAAATGTTGGCACTGGACCTTCTCCCATTTTCATTTGTTGAGGCTGTGGGATTTCGGGAATTAGTGGCAACCCTCTGCCCAAAATGGAACGTTCCCAGTCGCTACTATTTTGCCCGAGTTGCTGTTCCAGCACTACACCACGACGTGCTGGAATTGATTGGGAAAGCCTTACAACAGAGTGTTGTCCATTGTATCCACCTGACAACAGACATGTGGAGCAGTTGCGATGCTACAGATTTCATGTGCATCACCGCACACTGGATCTCTTTTGCAGGTGTTAAAGACAAGTTAACTTCAGGCCTCCTTGACGTTGCTGGGATTTTTAATGATACGCGCAGACATGCAACTGTAGCCATGTTTGCTATGGAGAAAAGTCATACTGCTGAAAACATTTTGTCTGAGTTTAACACCAAGGTCTTTGAATGGCTGAAACCAAGAGGCCTTAAGATTGGTTTTGTTGCCACCGACAATGGCAGTAATGTAGTGAAGGCAATGAGAGAAGGACATTATTTCAGGGTACCCTGTTTGGCATACTGCATTAACTTAGTCGTGCAAGACTTTCTGAAAACTGAAGCCAAAGTCAGCAACATACTGACCATCTTCAGAAGAATATGCACGCACTTTAACCATTCTTTTAAAGGACAGAAGCTGCTACGGGTCATTCAGCGTGAGCATAAATTGCCAGTCAAAGCACTGATCCAGGAGGTCCCAACACGTTGGAACTCTACTATTTCATGCTTGAGCGTCTCTTTGAGCAGTACATACCACTGAATGCTTATGTCATGTCAAGAAGATTAGGGGATCCTACTGTTAATCTTAAAGCCCTGACCGTTGAGATGTGGCAGTGGGACCTCATTAAATGCATCACAGAGATGCTACTACCCTTTGAGGTCTTCACACGTGCAGTTAGCAGGGAGGACTGTACTATGGGCCAAGCCATCCCATTGTTGTACATGCTTGAGCAACAGTTGAAGGAGGTCTGTGAAACATACGAAGGTGACGAACAAAAAGTTGATGCATATACCTTGGCCAAGGCCTTAGCCAACCGCTTATCTGTAAACGCAAGGCTTCAAATGATTGTGTCAGGTGAACATTACATAACTGCAACAATGTTGGATCCACGGTACAAAATATTTGTCAGCAGTAGCGCAGTAATTCCTTTTTCAGATGAGGATGTTGCCAAGTACAAAACTTCCATAGCTGCGGAAGCTAATGATTTAGAAACTGAACGGCTGTTACTTAAAGGCCTGCCAGTGCCAGCCCAGGCCAGTCAAAGTACTCCTGACGCAAGTTCTTCAGAGCATGAGAGCAGTGCGTCTGCTTTCCAGCAGGCACCAACAGTACCAAAAGCAGCACCTACACGATCTGATTCAGCATACCCAACCAAAAGCATAACTGCTTTTTTTCTACAGAAAGGGATGGGTAAGTCCGTTGCTGTTGCAAAGGGGAAAGAGGACCAGCAAAGCCAAGCCCCAATGAACACTGAGCGGATGGTTCAGGCCTATCTGGATGACACAACGGAGGTGTTCATGGAGCAAAGCCCATTGGTCTATTGGTATGAAAGAAGGAGACAGTGGCCAGTGCTGAGCAGGCTGGCGATAAAGTATCTGGCTTGTCCTGTAGCCAGTGTCTCTTCTGAGTGGGTTTTCAGTGCTGCTGGTGCCATTGTGACATCGAAAAGGACTAGTCTCTCCCCCAAAAGCATGGAGAGGCTGACAATGATAAAAATGAATCAACACTTCATACCACCAGACTATAAAGTACGTGAATCAGAGCAGGATGAAGAAAGCGAGTCCGAAGACCTCCTCACTACTGGGTTACATGACCTACTTCTGTCCGAACGCACAGAGTTTGAGGACGAGCTCCTCTTCCCTGACAACTAGGCTTTTAAATTGTTACTTTCTCCCTTCCTTTATTTGTGTTATTTTCTTATTAACCATGGCTTTCTGGTGCTAAACTGCAAATAAAAACCACAACCAAATCCATCCCCACCACTGATTCTTTTTATGTACCTACTGGAGTTGCACGCCTGTGCATTTATTTTCACGGTATCTTTTTATTTACCTATTGGAGTTGCACGCCTGTGCATTTGTTGACTGCAGCACTCCTCAGAGTCTTGCTCCATCTTCTTGACTCCCACTCAAGTCAATACAATTCCCTCTTGCCAGCCATACATTGGATGTTGTAGATGGAGTATAGTACAATAATGTAGCCTCTAACAGTCCCTCCATAACAAGTGAACCGTACAGTCATGACTACAGCCATCCTCTATATCATTTGAAATCTGCAACTCATCACTGTCTTACTCTTAAGGCTACCACCTCTGTCTGCAGGCATTCATAGACGACTCTTCAGTGTCAATACTTGAGCAGGCATCCACAACTGAAGTCAACTTGTTGTGACTCGTCATTACTTTTAAAAGGCTCGGCAGCATCTGTGATCAATCATCTGACAGTGAAAGACAAGAGCAATACAGGTATATTAAATGAATGATGCAATCCATTGCATAGGATGTTTAGCTGACTCTGAGCAAATGTGCATGGAATTGAAGTATACTAGTAACTTCAGACTCACGTGATGTGATGGCCAATTTTTCCATGTTATTTAATAATATAAATTATTTACGCACTTGTGATCCTACTACTACAGGCGCAGTCAGGACTTAATTTATCATTCGTAGTCACTCACTACAGAGTAGACTGAGTTGCTGTTGCTGTTGGACTAGACGTGCCACACCTGATAATGATGGTGACGCTACACATATCTTTGCACGCTGTCAGGCAGTTGGATCTGAGCTGATTGATGTACGATGTTTCTTGGAGTGGAATACAAGGTAAATACAAGGTAAATACAAATAAGAGGCACAGCACAGTAGACCCAGGCTACTTCATGTGTGTGCACTGTGCAGTGGTACAGTACAATAGTGGTATGATTGGTGACTGAGAATGAGGCATTGATTTTGTTGATTAATTTTTAAAACGCTAGGTTGCTTTTTTAATTTTTATGCCCCTTTCTCTGGCTCTGGCTCAGTCAAATTGTTGGTAAATGCAGTTTGTGTTACTGGCGACCCTGTGTCGTGGGTCTGTTCTGTGCTGGCTCCTATCTTTTCTTGTACTTCTAGATTAATAATGATGTGCAACTAGTAGACTTATACATAACATATTGTATCGAAGCCGCCTCAGTCTGAAAGTCCTCTCTTTACGACTACTCCGCTTGTATTATTTTTTTGATCTTCACTGTATTTCAAATACACTTTGTTTAGGTCATTCACATTCTTTTGTATTTGCCTTTTCTTTTTCAATCCACACAGGCTGGACGTTTTTCACCCACTGCTATTATACTATGAGCATCTACTCACCATTACCACTAATCATCATCATCAAGCAATTGGATGGCGGGAAACCAAGAATGATATTCAGCGTATCCTGTTTCTACGTTTATTCCTTACATTCATTGGCTAGTGGATCAAATTCAACATCATAAATCATCGTCTTCATTGTTTTGCTTTTGTTGTCTACATGCGTACTGTTTTTCTTTCTCAAACCTTTCCCAAAACCCCCGTACCCATCCATTCAACAAACCCTAACCCTCTTCCCCTGGGCTGCGTGGTTTCATTGAGGTGCGATGTTTGTTACATTAAATATACACCAACAATTTGATCACGCGCTTGCTGGGGCAGATGTGGTGAAAGCAACAATAGTGTAATTTCAACAAGGCTTCCCAACTCAAGCTCTGTGTATAATGCCAAATAATTTACCATTACCATCAAACAACGAATACGTAATGAATTGGCGTCATTGTTTGGGTTTAAGTTTACAGCATTATGATTTAGAAAAGTTTGACGTTGACGTGAGTACTACAACTACAGTTGAACTTCTTATCTTCTCTTGCACTTACTTTCCAGTCCCCAAAACCATTGTTTTGTTTCAGTTTAGCAGTTGCAAAATTTGTTTTGGGTCAGTCGTGTAATGTACTGTACTTAATACTTATACTACCCCCACATTGTCTATCACGCAAATGACTGCCTCTTTCTTTTTGTCTCAAAATGCTACTGGCAGGGTCTGTCTACTACTACTATCACAGTAGTTCAGAACAACAGATTCTTATCCATTGTCTTGGGAAACAAATGCAGCCCACTTCATCATCAGCGATCACAGGTAAGATAAGTTTGCTGTGAGGTATAACGCAAGACAGACTGGTAGTTCTTCTAATACTACAAATATAACTCGGTGAGGGTTTACCGCATCTATCTGTCTGCATGTTAAAGATTTGGCCAATATATTTTTTTATTCGAAAGCACTGTCCCCTGACCTGCATGGCCAATTAAACGTTGCGATGTTGCACAACGTACATTATTTGGTGAAACAGTCCCCCCTCCACCCCCCCAACAAACACAAATTAACTTCAAATGTTTTCTTTGGAAAATAACTTTGTGTCTCATTTTTATTTTAACATAATATAAAGAAAGATGATACAAAAATAAAATATATATGAAATCTTACCCCACAGCTGTCCCTACCCTCCCCTAACCCCAACCAAATTTCAAAGTTAAATGTAAACCCCAACACCCAAATCCCACCCACCAACAAAAGGATTGAAAAAGGGGCAAACAGGGTCCATCTCAAAGCCGGCGGGCTTTCAGGTGTTTGTTCACAATGAGCTTCACCCGCTCCTCTATTCCATCCTCAAGCTTCACCCGCTCCTCCTCAAGCCTCGCTACCCGGCGGAGAATCTTTTGTTGAAATTTCCGGCACCTACATTAGCACGCATGTTGTGGGGGGGCCGCCGATGATGTAAAAATTCGGCGGCGGGCGGCTGCCTGACCACGGCGACGTACTCCTGCAGGCTTAGGGGCCGGGGCATTGGAAGAGGCAGCAGCTGCTGCCGCCGCCTCCTCCTCCTCGGCCTGAGCCACCAGCCGGCGGTAGGCCTCAACGATGGCCTGCAGTTTCCGCTGCCGGGCCCGGACTGCCAACTCCTTCCTTGTTGGTTTTGAAGGAGTAACTATAAAGAAAGAAACAGAATTGTTGTAATCCAAAATCCCAGCAAATCAAGAACACAAAATTGATTCAACACATAGTGGCACAGTAGCACTAGCAAGCAAGCTGAGTACAAAAAATTGTGTTGCATCTATCTTGAACATTCTACGGCCTATATAATGAATTTGTTGGACTTTTTGGCACGGCATTATGCCTGCCCTAGTAGCATGGGTGTACTTCAACGGTCACACACATACGAACGAACACCTGTCTTTTTGATATCTCGTTTTATATTATATACTCTGCTTCCGGGAAGGCGGGAACAGTCTCAAACTAACATTAATTAACAGGGGGAAGCTAGTAGTAAATGTCTAGTAGAGACTATCATTCTTTATATCGCGCAACAAACCTTATTTGGTTTGTGTTTCACCAGCAACGACCCATGCATCCAGTCGTCCCCTCCTTCCCTTGCCTTTGGGTTTGACCAAAACACCGCTGCTGCTGAGACTATCCACTAACCACCGATATTGGGTGTGTCTCCCAACCACGCAGGCAGCTGTGTTTTCCCCTTTCCATGCTTCAACAACAACCCATGCATCCGACTGCTATCAGCCACCTGCATTACTGTAGTGGTAATGCTAAGCATGGTAATGACAAGTAAAGGTGGCGTCATATATTGTCCAGTAGAACTTCAAGTTCTTAATTCTCAGAGTACAGTGAGGAAGTTTTCCCCTCCCACCAAGTAATGCGGATCACTATTGAATGTAACTTACCATCGCCCACCGCTGTTGGCTCCTCCCCCACTGCTGCTGGTGCTGGTGTAGGTGCCTCTGATCCTCATGTCCCCTCCGGGATCGCTGACGCTGCGCCGCTGTCCCCGTCGGCACTGGCGGATGGCACGGGTTCTGCACCTATAAAAATAAGTACACCTTTTTAGATGGATGCACAGCCCCCATTGTACTTGTTCACCAAGAATGGAGTTCTGCAAAACAGTTAAGTACAACGTACGTAATCAGTAGTAGTCCACATTGCATAGTACAGCAGAGTCACTACACATATTAGCATTCATTTGTTATGGTATGGTACCCAAGCTCATCTCATCTGTACTGCTACTCTAGTCCTTGGAAATTTGAAGTGAACTATGTAACCTTTGTACATCAATGTATCCAATTTTGCGCATGCTACCTCGCAGCTTGTTGCGCAGTAGAAGACGCCTTTGAGGCAACATGATTGTTCAATGCATACACCTGAAGAGGTTGGAAAATAAAAGGGCCCGTATTTACGTTTTGTATGTGGAGTGTGGAATCGAGTTTGCTTACAGGTTACAACTTTTTTTTAGCATGGCTGCATAAAACTTGCCTAAATGTATTTCATACTGTCTAACGTGCACCACTTTTGTCATTAATTTTCGGCAGATGAGAAGATTTCCTTCTACGAAGCTGACATTTCCAGAGCTTACCAAAAAGAGGCATATGTAACCAGTATACGTTCAATGGTGAGGGGCTCCGACATTTCCCACATTTCCCTATCGTGCACTAGTAGCTGTACAAATGTTGATTACTTTATTCAGCCTTTTTTAACTCTGGATTTTTTCTGGTGGGCCCCTCGACGTATTTCACGGAACAACTTAAAAACATTGATGTTACTTACTTACTTCTAACAAAATAAAGCTTTTGAAGTACCACTTTGACTCTGAAGTTTATTTTCAGTGTCTGTTGTCTTGTAGACTTACACGAGTGAGTGAGCAAAAGGGGGTTACTTAGGTTATGGATTGTGTAATAAAAGCATTGGGCATCTTGGTATTGGGGTTCAGGAGTGTGATAATTGAATAATTGACCAATGACTGAGCCCATATAGGTTGTCGTTCAGTGAATTGTGGGTTCCTCAGAGTTCTGTGACTGAGGTGTAAGTAAGGTTCAACCTGCCTATCAGCACCAACATCCAATTTTCTGGTACATACATAGTTATCTAATATGTATATGACTCCATAGAAGATAGAATACCCACAAGACTACTAGTGGTATACTAACGTTTACAAAATACTAGACCAACATCTGGATGCATACTTGGTTGGTGTCAATTGCCAAAGCAGAGACATTACAGAGGAAAAAGCATAAGACAGGAGTGGACCCTGTGCCTACAGCTATTCTAATTTTTATCACATATTTATGGAAAAGATTAATACCTTAACTAAAGAGTCAAAATTTCTTTAGGAAGTAAATGTAATTAATCGGTTGAAAAAAAAAAGCTCCGTTACAAAGTTAGGGAAATATCATTGTTCCAAAAGAAAGCACTGTTGGACTTACTGGGGACAGCAGCAGGATCCTCAGTAGAGGAGCTCTGTGCCTGTGGTGGTTCACCCGCCGACTCGGTCCCAGCCTTCTGCTTGCCCCTGGGTTCTGTGGTTCATGTAAGAAATAATAAACAAAGAGAAAAACATTGAGTGCTGTGAAACATAGACATCATTTCAAATCAAAAACCACTGCTAGAACATTAAAAGAAACAAACATTGATCTACCAAATGACTACTGCTTTGCAGGATTCACTGACTGTATACTTGGAGAAAACAAATCAAATGTTCCATAAACATTCTGATTGCAGATTACTAAGTAACACAGAGGCAGTAACACCTAAACAACACCACTGATTCAAGATTCAAGAATGGGGTAATCAATTATCTGTGAGTAGTCATTTCTTTTTCATTTTTGCCAGCAAAATGCATAGATCACAAGGAGGGGACATGCAGAAACTTTGTGCATACACGAAATTGTACGTTCGTTGCATCATATTTTGTTCTGCTACTGACTGAATGCTACTGCTGCCAAGCCTACCCACTCATTAAACAAACTACATCAGTTCTATGGAGGGCTGAGGCAGGGGTGGCTCTAGGCTCATGGTGGTCCTGGGCAGGGAGCGTAGGTAGGGGGCCCCGGAAGAGGAGGTCGGACCGGCTTTCCAAGCGTGGCCCGCATTGATGATGTCACACGCCACTGCGACGCCGCCCTCGAAAACAATGAAAATGGTGAGTCCTCATCGCGTCGGTACCTCCCCAACAGACAGCCCAGAGGGACGTCCGGGGTACCGATGGAGAGGTCAGTACATAGCGTGCAGCGTGCCTGTTTTTCAGTATGTTTTTTCAAATGGCGGACAGGCAATTTGTCGACATAGCGTGTAATATGTCTGGATGTTTAAATTGACGAGTGGAGTGGTGTGAGCACACTGATTGAACTGCCAAGTCTATCTGGCCTTAAAATTCACTACGACTGAATAACTTAAATTCGAAATATAACGGGAGCGAGTGATTCTGCAAACATCACTAATCCCGCTCCTGAAGGCTGTATTTTATCCTAGCGAACTGTCACAACAAACATCATTTGGTGACAACTAACGAAATCATTTGGCCACTTTGTGAAATATGGAAAGTACTTGATACTGACTGGTTGGCTGTTATAGACAGTGAAATCATTGCAGTTTAATGGTGCTGTATTTCTTGATTGTAAATACATGTTTATTCCCCTGCCACAGCGGTGCTCCATGTACCTGAGCTGAAGCCAGGTGATGTGGGGCTATTCCTTCCTGCTAACAAGGTGAGTGAGCAGGAAAATGCTATGACAAGTTCAACTGTCAATAGTGGTTGTCATCAGACCAGCCAATGGTTGGAATTATATTAGTTTTATAATTCTGGCATATATTAATAATGCCATGTGGTTTTCTTTTTGTTTCTTTTGTATGTATCTGGTGTTCCACCTTGGATGATTGCACCATGAAGTCTGGAAGATGGTAACAGATCACGTCTAAGGTGATATTAATTTTACGTTTTTTAGCAGTAGCATGTAATGGTCCTGAGGAAGCAGCGGTAGACCACCTGGCTCCGATAGTCTGCAGAAACATGTCGACCTAAGATACTCCCTAGTAGTTATTTTGTTACACTACTATTGCACTGATTTTTATAGTTTGGGATTGAAGGGGTACAGAATAAAAGTTTTTTTCCCCGATCACTACCCAATTTTAATAATTATTCACTGATTCACTTTCACTTTTTGTTGCACTGCTACCCAGTCACCCACAGATACCCAGTCCTCCTATGTTTGATATAGATTAGGCTTAAAAACATCTGCCAATCTATTGTGGAAATGTGACGGTCCCCAAATGATGAAGGGCGGTCTCGTGAGTTGACTGATGGGAACTCGTACACTCAGATGATGTTCCACGAAATGCATAAACCCCAAAATGTCACATTTACACTGGAAATTTGATAACAGTTTATTGGACAATGAAGATTTACAAAAATAAGGGTTTGTATACATAGATCTGCTATTGAAAATAGGGATACCGTTGCACAACACTTTGTCTGGGATGATATTAATGTTGCACTGTGTGGAAGAAACAATTACATTAACAAAAATACTTCATTTCCAAAGTTGGTGCAGGGCATATTGTTTACAACTTGATCAAAGATACAACAACTGAAGCAGTGGATATGTGTGATGAAAAGTCAGGCAATATAGCTCTCAGGGACACCTGAAAACATCCTATTTTATCCACTACCTTGCTAGTCAACACAATTCTTAATCTTACTTCTATACAGCTTAATTGCAAGCTTTTTGAAGCCCAACAAACTGAAAACAATTGTGAATGTTACCAAACCATAACTGTGCCAACTAGTCTACACAGTCGTAGCTAAAGCATCATCCTTCACATAACAATCCACACATCTGATTGTACCCAAATAGTTCAGTAGATTTTTTCTTAGAAAATAATCGACTTTAAATAGCATATTGTTAGATGAAGCAGTTTTTCTTTCAAGGAACTGTTTTGAGATATGATTCACGAAATTTGCAGTCTTGATCTTTGGGTCTATCACAATTTTATTCAACTATTGGCCACCTGAGGGTTTGAGAAAAGGTTTATAAGTGGGTTGCTAGAAGCCTGTTAACCACTAAAGTTATGCATTTCAGAGATGCTCAGTTTTATTAATCATAGCATATGGTATGATTACCCGCAGGACCAGTTGTGATCAGTCTTGGTATAACATGAAATAGCTAAGATTTGTACAGCACTTGTTCTCTCCTATGCATAACAAAATCCACATCTAAGATTGGGAATTAGGAGAAGGCACCCCCACAAAAAAAAATTAGCACATTTAACTCTGTGTCCCACCCCCATTTCCAAACTTGCTCTATTGATACACTTGCACAGACTTGTTGTGTTAAAATTCTAAATGGCCTTAAATGATCTCTACTCAACAAATGAAGCACTAGTGTAATGCTACCCGTGTTCTCCATAGTAATGAATTTGTCATACTAAGGATTCTAAGAAAGAATCAAGCTAATAAGACACAAAACTGACTTACCAATAAGCTTAAAGTACTGTGGAGTAGGGTGAGGAGATTAGAACACACTTAGAGGAAATAACCCATTGATGATTTCTTAACTGAACTCAAGCTCAATAACAAATGCAACCATGAAAACCCAAAAAGATTATTCTACTGTACATAGTAGAGAAGGTACAAGCTCCACAAAGAGCCTTTTCTATACACTAAAGGAGATCACAACCCAAAGTCACAGCACACATATGGAGCCATCTAATAAAACAGATCCACCTATGAATCGGAATCGATGGTGCAGAGACACACTCTGTTTGTCTCTAGGAAGATCTTCCCGAAAGAAAATATTGAGGTAATGAAATCTACCAAAGTCTATTTTAGTTTATTGTTTTTTTTTCTCATCCCATTTCTCAAAATAGGTTCCTGCCTTTATTTTATTTATTCATTTTATTTGCAGTATTTATAGAGCGCGACAGTCATCCCATGGGATATCACGGCGCTATGTACCAGAGATGACTACTTGATGGCGTATGCTAGAAGGTTACAGTTTAGGGAAGAGGGGTGTTTTCAGTCTTTTTCGAAACTGGAGGTAATTTGTGGTATGTCTTAGGTCAGTAGGCAGGTCGTTCCACCTTTTTGCTGCAAGGTAAGAAAAGGAGCGGCCGCCTGTTCTGACTTTGTAGATGCGTTTGGTTTTAGCCCGAGCTGATTGACCCGAACGTAGGTTCCTTTTGGGTACATAGAAATCGATCTTCCCTTGAAAAATCGAGGGGCCTGTTTTATGTAAAGCCCTGTGGGCATGGCTAAGCAGTTTGAAGGCAGACCTTTCTTGCACCTTGTTTGTAAATTCTGTTTCCCTTGCTCCATTCCTCTGGTTCTCTCTTGCATTTGTGTTCAAATCATATGGCATCATTTTGATTCCAGTGGCTAGGTTACTCTGTCACCAGCATAACTGATATTCGATCCACCTTATTACAAGTGCATTATAGGCTACAGCTCTTGTATTAAGGCAGATCGGATATCTGTCGCATTTGTGATATCATACTCATCCTCCAAACCTTAGATCAGGCCCTTAGTTATCATTATCTAAGGGTGCCAGTGACTTCTGAGGCTTGGTGTCTTATGTACGGAGATTCCTCTAGTGTGATCCATAAGAGATGCTGGGTGTCTGCCAAGATTCTATGAGAATAATTACTCCTTGCTCTTTTATTCTAGACAGATCATGTCACGCAGAACATAATATCTATAATTTACTGACAATTAGTCTATTGTTATCCTTCTGTGCACTATCATGTTACCTTCCTTTGTTTATTGTACGCTCGTTGTGTTATCTTTCTATTTTTGTGGGCGTTACCTGATACTAATGCAGTATTCAAACCTCAGACTGCACCAACCTGCTCCAGTCTTCAGCTTCTGTTAAGTTTTTCTCTTTCCAATTTCCATATGCTGCTTTGTAGATGCTAAACTCCTCCTCTAATCATTGTGTCCCTAGCTCTTCCTTGAGTTATTGTCGTCCATGTCTTGGCAGGGCTTCTGATATCCACACGTCTTAATATGGATTGTCATATTCCGTCCCAAGCATCAAGCTGTCTAGCTAAGTATTGAGGTTTTTCTGGGTATATGTGCTTGAGATGTGATAAGTTGAGCCACTACTTGTATGGTACCTTAATGAAAGAACCCTTCTTTTGAATTTATGCAACAATATTGATGATCAGACAGTTTTCCTCTACAAAGACAGCTCTAGTTAATTCCCTAGCTCTTTGTCTCAGGTTAACTGAACAGAGGTTTCTCTGACATCTTCCTCAAAAGATTTTTTCATATACCAGAAACAACGTGTTTAGAAAGCTCTAGTGTTTGACAATTTGATTTGTTCTGTGTAATAGAACACTTGTTCATACCACATTAATAGAGTGTTGGGCCATCCTCTTATACCTTAAAGCATGGCATTCTGCATGGATATATGATATTGACAACACAAACACAGAAGAATTAGGTCACACAATAATTGCACAATTGGCAGGCAATTCTGCCCCTAAACCAAACAAATAATCAAAGTAAGATTATTAGAACTATTGAAATGAAATGGTGGCTAAACCACTTCCTTGCATACCTATGCATGTCTATAGTTGCCACCAGATGGCAGAATGCTTGCAAATTGTCTAAGCCATTGGAAATTCTTCTGAGTAGTATTTCAACTTATCATTTTTATCACCTGTGTCACTCTAGGCAGAAGCCCACCTTGTGCAAATCAGTACTGACCCTGTTGCTCATCAGTGGTGGCTGGTGTTAGAGAGCACTGGGGCTATGCCTCGCTGATAGATAAGCACTAAGTTACACTTTGTTTCTCTGTTTTTTTAATGTTCAATATATCTGTCCCATATTGCATAGTCTGAGGTCCCATTGAGGGTCAGCAAGTCAGGCACTTCAGGCTAATCCTGTAAATGTGAGCACTCACAGAGTGTGGAAATCATTATGAAAGGGCTTATATTTTTATAGTTCTTTATTCCCACAAACAAAGGCAGACCAGTAGTGGAGCATGGTACTGATATACTGAAGCATGTCTTGCTGCTGCAGGCTGTAGCTCTGCGTCATACGTCACAAGTGATAGCCCTTTTCAAATTCAAAGCATTCTGTCATCCTGAAGACCAATTTTAGTTTCTGCTAGACCACAGACTGCCACATAGTTAATACATTTGATATCCTGCAAGTAAGCAGTGATTAGGAGTACTTTTCATCAAAATCATCCCCACCCTCTGAATAAATATATGATCCTTGTGAAGGAAACGTTTTTCTTAATTATTTTTCCAGCTGCTGCAAGGCCATAATGATTGGCTGCATGCACACAACAGCCCTATACCTGCGCAAAATTTCCTGACCCGGAAGCAGACCTGGAAGTGAAGAAGACGTGCCATGCCGTGGGGTAATATCGCTGAGGCTTGGGTCGCAGAGGAGCAATATTGAGTCACCACAGTTGCAGCCCCAGGCAAAATTCTAAGCAAGGGAGGCGTGGCCATAATTGCGTCTGAGGCGGAGAAGGGAAAGCCGCTCTGAGGGTTTAAGGGGGCCGCTGCAAAGAGTGTGCCCCAGGAGGCACACAGTCTCTCCCCCTCCAAGCTGCCCTAATCATTGCCTACGTCTCTCTACTGCAACTGTTTACCGCACTTCCTTTTTGCAGCATTGATCCAGGCGGAGGTGTAGCTAGAGCTCGTGGCGCCCGGGGCTATCCCTCAGAGTTCCGCCCCTGGGGGGGGGGGGTGCTGTGGAAAAAGGATGGCGAGCACTTGAAAGAGGTCCGAGAGACATGTAGTATCGCTGCTAATAGTTACCTCAATCATGCAAGTTACATGCACATACATGACAAGTTCCAAGGCTACACCAGTGACTGGCAGTCGAAGGCGAACACACAGATGGCATGATCTATCTGGTGACTCGGAAAAACCTCATGTGACATCCATCAGAGAGCTCTGTGAACAATTTCCTGGTAATGCCCTCAGCACAATGCAAACATGCACATACATGACACTGTTCAGGGATCCATCATCTACAGCTGACATTAAATGACCATTCATCATGGTCCCCCCATTAAAGCAGTGCACTTTGTGATCTGCATGGTATATGTTCCTTGCAGCAGGCACATTAACCCTCTGTGCTACCTTTCCAGGATCCAACACTCCCACTAGACAAAACTCCGATCTCTCTCTAGGAAGAACATTAATCACCGAAGTTATCATGACATTTTTATTGTTTCTGAAAATTGCTGGAGGCCAGGAATGAGGCAGCAAGTTTGTTTTAAACAATAATATACTTGCAAACACTATGCACCCACCCGAAATAAGTACCCAGTGCGGTCACACAGTTCGCACCACCCGTACCTGCTCAAGGTTCATGTGACCTCTGTGACAGAGTCACAGTGACTGGATCCCTGTTGCTCGAGGGTGTGCTGCTTCATAGGCCTGCCCGCAAGACTGGAGATGAACTTCAGTATGGATTGTGGTGGACAGGCCCTCAAGGTTAACCCACTATTGACACCACTAGGGTACACCTGCTTGTACTAAGACATCAAGCCTTCCAAGGTCTATTGGGGCCTTCTAAGGTCGAGCATGGGAATATGCTCCCTCAGTAGAGTGGGCTGGTGGACTGGTCATGAAGGCTGAACCCGGTTCCCCAGTTCCAAATTCAACAGCTCTGGCCATAGTGCCACATCCTCTCCTCCACTGAACACCATACTGCCCCACTGAGAGAAACTCGCATTGCCTTCAGCTACAACCTAATTGTGCCCGATATAAACACTTGGATGTGGCGCAAATAAAATTATGCACTTGATAAGAGTAATATGCTGCCAAAAAAAAGTAAAAGCAAACACTCATAGGGAATGCAGGATTAAGTGAAGCATGTGAAATCTAAGCAGAAACAACATGGTTACCTTAACGATCTCTCACTCAGTATTCAGAAATCAGCGAGTGGTTTTACCTGAAAAGTTAAGGACATGATTACAGGGCCCTGAAGGGAACCGTTTCAATGTCTATTGCTTATACCTCTGACCCTGGTTCAGGGCCGGTCGCTCCACACACCGCACAGCTCCCTGTAGGTGCGCCCAGCCTCACCGCTGCTGCCGCGCGTTCGCCTCTGCCCCGTGCTGCCTGGTATCTATTGTATTCACTGCTGTACTGTATTTTGTGCCCTGTGACTCCGCTTATTGACTGTGTTTGTTTTTGTGACCACTGATCCTCCTGTTTGTTTTGGTCTTCCGCCGCCCGTTCTCGGCACCATTTCACCCGCCCTTAACTCCCTCCTCGCTCCCCGCCGCTACACCCCTGCAGCCCCGCCCCTTTTTCTCTTCTGGACCCCTTTCTCCCCCTCCCATTCGCCGCCCTGCTCCCGCCTCCCAGCTGCTCCTCCCTCCCTCTGGATACTAGGGTGAAGCCAGGCGGTGTTGAGCAGTGACCTCTAACCCTGGTTCAGGGCCGGTCGCTCCACGCACCGCACAGCTCCCTGTAGGTGCACCCAGCCTCACCGCTGCCGCCGCAAGTTCGCCTCTGCTCCATGCTGCCTGGTATCTATTGTATTCATTGCTGTACTGTATTTTGTGCCCTGTGACTCCGTTTATTGACTGTGTTTGTTTTTGTGACCACTGATCCTCCTGTTTGTTTTTGTCTTCTGCCGCCCGTTCTCTGGACTGTTTCTCCCGCCCTTAGCTCCCTCCTCGCTCCCCGCCGCTGCTCCCCTGCAGCCCGCCCCTTTTTCCTTTCTGGACCCCTCTCTCCCCCTCCCATTCGCCGCCCCGCTCCCGCCTCCGAGCTGCTCCTCCCTCTCTCCTTCCCCCCTCGCCACTTTTGGCGGAGACCACGGGTGCGCCCAGCAGCCACGCGCAGCGGGCCGCCGATTGTGCGCCGAAGGCACGCCAAAGGCAAGCCCGTCTGCGCCCGTCCGTGCCTGGACCGCGCCCAGCACCAGGACCCCTGGCCCCCGATGATGCCAGCCCTCACGACGGACCAACAACGCCGCCACCCTCAACGCACTCAAACCCGACCGGAATCCCGCCTGCTACCGAGCCACCCCGAAACACACCCACGGACCCTTCACGTGCCAAGCCTGCAAGTTCACCTGCCTCCGGACCTGCACCGCACCCGCAAGGCCAGGCACCACCAACAACCACCTCAAGTGCATCCTGCTCAACACCCGCTCCGTCCACAGACACGCCTTCGAACTCTGGAACCTCCTCGACACAACATCACCAGACGTCGCCTTCCTCACGGAAACCTGGATGAACGCCTCCTCAGCCTCCGACATCGCCATAGCCATCCCGGATGGATACAAGATCACCCAGAGGGACCCCGTCAACCAGACTGGATGAGGCATTGCCATTGTCCACAGAAGCACCATCCGCATCACGACCAACTCCGACGACACCCTCACCGCCACCGAGCACCTCCACTTCCAGATACACACCGACCCCAAGACCACCCTCAGAGGCACCCTCATCTACAGACCCTGGGACCACGCACACAATTCAGCGAAGCCATCGCAGACTTCATCAGCCCGCTCGCCCTCGCCTCCTCCGACTACATCCTCCTAGGAGACTTCAACTTCCACCTGGAGAACAACAAGGACAGCAACACCACCTCCCTCCTAGACAACCTCACCAACCTCGGACTCAAGTAACTGGTGAACACCCCCACCCACTACGCCGGCCACACGCTCGATCCCATCTTCTCCTCCAGCAAGCAGATCTACTTCAGCCACTCCACCGGACTTCATTGGACTGATCACACCGTACACTTCAGCTTCAGGAGAACCACGACCCATCACCACCCGCAACAAGCTCCCCGCAGGAGCTGGAGCAAGATCACCGCCGACCAGCTCACCACCTCCCTCAGCCAGTACCCTCCCGCCAGCACAATGGACCCCAACGAAGCAGCCCACATCTTCACTCAGTGGCTCACCAACTGCGCCGATGACCTCGCACCACTGAAGAACCATCCCAGCAGACCCGGCAGCAAGAAAGCCTCGTGGTTCACCGACGAAATCAAAACATCCAAGAAAAACTGCCGCACCATTGAAAAAGCCTCACGCCACGACCAAACCACAGAAAACATGACTGCCCTCAAGAACGCCACCTCCGCACACCACCAGCTGATCCGCACCACCAAAAGGACAACATTCAAAGAACGACTGTACAACAACACCCACAACAGCAAGGAACTCTTCAGCATCATCAAAGAGCTCTCCAAACCCAGCGCCGGAAACAACGACATCACTCCCTCGCAAGACCTCTGCGACTCACTCGCCTCCTTCTTCCACCGCAAGATCGCCGACATACACAACAGCTTCGGCGCACCAACCACGCACCCCACCACCGAACCAACGCCCCCCACCACCACCCTCTGTGCCTGGACCCCGGTCAGCACCGAAGACACCACCCGCATGATGAACACCATCCACTCCGGATCCCCAACCGACCCCTGCCCCCACCACGTCTTCAACAAGGCCGACTCCATCATCGCACCCCAACTCCGGGACATCTTCAACATCTCCTTCAACACCGCCACCTTCCCGGAGAGCTGGAAGCATGCTGAGCTCAGCGCCCTCCTGAAGAAACCAACAGCGGACCCCACCAACCTCAAGAACTTCCGCCCCATCCCGCTCCTCCCTTTTCCTGCCAAAGTCATCGAGAAGACCGTCAACAAACAGCTCGCCGCCTTCCTCGAGGCGAACGGATCCCTCGACCCCTCACAATCCAGTTTCCGAGCCAACCACAGCACTGAGACCACCCTCATCGCAGCCACCGACGACATCAGATCCCTGATCGACAACGGGGAAACAGCTGCCCTCATCCTCCTGGACCTCTCTGCAGGGTTCACCACTGTCTGCCACCGCACCCTAATGCAGCGCCTCAGCAATATCGGAATCCAAGAGAAAGCACTGGAGTGGATCATCTCATTCCTCGCCGGAAGAACCCAGAGAGTCCGCCTCCCACCGTTCAGATCCAAGGCCACCGAAGTCATCTGCGGCGTACCACAAGGATCCTCTCTCAGCCCCACCCTCTTCAATGCCTACATGAGCCCCCTCGCAGCCATCCCACGCCAACACAACCTTAACATCATCTCCCACGCCGACAACACCCAGCTGATCCTCTCCCTCACCAACGACCCCGCCACCGCCAGAGCCAGCCTACACAAAGGAATGAAAGACATCGCCGAGTGGATGAAGAACAGCCGCCTGAAACTGAACTCAGACAAGACGGAAGTCCTCATCCTGGGATCATCCCCTTCCGCCTGGGACGACTCCTGGTGGCCCCCTGCCCTGGGCACCACCCCCAAACCAACAGACCACGCACAAAACCTAGGCTTCATCCTGGACTCCTCCCTCACGATGACCAGGCAAGTCAACGACGTCTCGTCATCCTGCTTCAACAACTTGCGCATGCTCCGTAAGATCTCCCGATGGATCCCCACCGAAACCAGGAAGACGGTCACCCAGAAACTGGTCACCAGCCGACTGCACTACGGGAACACCCTCTATGTGGGTACCACTGCCAAACTACAGAAAAGACTCCAGCGCATACAGAACGCTTCCGCACGACTAATCCTGGACATCCCCCGCCGCAACCACATCTCCATCCACCTGAGAGACCTGCACTGGCGCCCCGTCAGCAAGAGGATCACGTTCAGGCTCCTCACCCACGCACACAAGGCTCTCCACGACCTGGGCCCCAAGTACCTCAACAACCGCCTCACTTTCTACACGCCCACCCACCAGCTGCGATCGACCAGCCTCGCCCTCGCCACAGTACCACGCATTCGCAGAGCCACCGCCGGAGGAAGATCCTTCTCCTACCTGTCCGCTAAGACATGGAACTCCCTCCCCATCCACCTACGGCTGACCCACGACCATCTCTCCTTCAGGAAGCAACTCAAGACCTGGCTTTTCGAGCAGTAACGGACCCCTCCCTCCCAGTGCCTTGAGACTCTTCCGGGTGAGTAGCGCGCTATTAAAATTGTTTGATTGATTGATTGATTGATATCCTTACAAAACATAAGCAGTATGGTTTAAAAAGACCACATCCATAACCAGGTATTGCAGTACCTCCAGGAATGGTACACTTCCCCACTTCGGGACAACAACGCTGTTCAAAGACAGACGAGAAAACAAAAGTAGTACTTTACTGGAAAACTCTGGAAAGTGAGGCTGATGTATGTGGATGTGAATACAACTAATCTGGCTACTGTGCAACCACTTGGTCTTGCTTTATTTAGTTATGTATATATTTTTCATATTTAAAACCTTCTATTTCTCTCCATCCTGCTGCACTTTGGAATAGAAAAATGTCAGAAAAAGGGTATTCCCCGCAAGACTGTTTTTCTTTTTTGGATCTATTTCACAGGGAAGCAACTAAATAACCATTTCTTCAATTCCCGGTTTTCAGTAAGTGAGGAGCAAGACAGAAAGAGAGGGAATGATAGGAAGAGAGGGGGGGCAGCGGCCTGCACAAAGAAGAAGAGGACATTGTCCGAATCCTATTCCTTCTCTGCTTGTCCCTGAACGTCCACGAGAGCAAGCCGAGCCTTATCTGAAGCGAGCAGTGGCCCAAACAATTATATAGGCCGCCACAACGGGCCACCAGTGCCACGCAGTCGCCCCCAAAAAAGTGCCGCTTAGGCTGGACGGCCCCCACTGCCCCCCCCCCCCCAGCTATCTCCACTGGATGCAGGCATCCAGAAGAGACAAGAGAGGAGACCTTGCACCAAACCTGATACAGAAGTAAAGACACTGCCAAGGTGATGCAAGTTGGTGTCTTTTCGTTTCTTGTTTCTGATTTTGTTCTTCATGTCCTGCTGCTGGCCTGGCTGCGTCACCATTCTTCTTGTTTACTGCCTGGATTCTTTGCAAGCCCACTGCTCCAGAGTCATCGCCCCTGCCCCTACTCTGAAGCCGTGTCCCTTCCTCCTTGGTGTGGGAAAGGCGTATCACAGCAACGCTACTCCGTTTGCGGAGAGGGTTGAACACTGTGTTTAGGTCATGCCCTAGGAGCCCACTAGCCCAATACAACTAGAGATCTTTGCCATCATTGTGACCCCAGGCCAGAACAGGGTCGCAGAGGGCCAGGATGATCTAGGTAAGGCCACGGAGTATGGGGTCCCTGGGGCCCAAAAAAGGGAAGGTGGGCCATGCAGCTCCCTTCCTTAAAAGAAAAATAAATTCCAAAGAAGGCAACTTACTGGAGGCCCCACCCCCTTTCTCTACTACTCTGCAAACACATCTCCTGGCACGCTCTTGTTTGGGGATGGGGTAGGCTGGATGTAGGCAGGATGGGCCACCATGCCTGGATTTTAGGGGGTGGATCAGTGGTTGTACTATCACTTTATTACTGTTTTGGGGCTGCATAAATACTTTACATAGTGCCACTGCATTAATCCTAAGTTCTTTTGTGACAAGCTGCCTGAAGTTTAAGCAAAGAATCTAGCAGCCTTTGTGGCTTACCCTGACCAGGATAGTGGTTGTCGTCTTTTTGGGGCTTGAACCCCCTCAACCAATAGCACAATTTGATAAAATGAGAAGGGGTAGTCAGATATGATGAGATCAACAGACAAATAGATAATCAAGCAGGACAGAGATGGATGAATGGATGTATGCATGGATGTATGAATGCATGGATGGATGGACGGACAGAAGGATGATAGATGGACAGATAGTTTGATAGATAGATAGACACTCTGCACGGAGACCGTTACCTGTTAGAGGAGTACGGCGGACCTGCTGACCTGTTGCCCAGCGGACCCTTCTCCCTCCATTCTTCCTGTACTCGGCGCTACGACTCGCCGGACCCGCTCCGCGGGTCCCGCAGCGCGTCATCTGCCTGGGGGCTGCATAGAGGAGCTGAGGAGGAGCGCGGGGTCAGGCAAGTGTGCTAGCGGGGTTGCGAGCTAGGCAGGGGACTCCAGCAACCAGGAGCCCCTGCGCGCCCAACCAGGAACACCTGGGCTGCTCTCCCCGCTGGCCACGCCCCCCGCCAACGGAGCCAAAAGCTGCCTCAACCCCTGCGCTTGTGGGACACTCTGCACGGAGACCGTTACCTGTTAGAGGAGTACGGCGGACCTGCTGACCTGTTGCCCAGCGGACCCTTCTCCCTCCATTCTTCCTGTACTCGGCGCTACGACTCGCCGGACCCGCTCCGCGGGTCCCGCAGCGCGTCATCTGCCTGGGGGCTGCATAGAGGAGCTGAGGAGGAGCGCGGGGTCAGGCAAGTGTGCTAGCGGGGTTGCGAGCTAGGCAGGGGACTCCAGCGACCAGGAACACCTGGGCTGCTCTCCCCGCTGGCCACGCCCCCCCGCCTATCACCAAATCAACACATAGTAGCAGCATCTTAAGGAGGGTAGGACATCCGCTTCGCGGGAGCGACCGGGAGAAGCCCGGGACAAGGGCGGGACCGTCTGTGGCCGTCCGGGGCAGGAGGAGGCAGGGCAGGGCCACCCCATTTCCATCTACCGTACCGGTTTCAACCTGTGGTACCGCATCTCAGCATGTCAACACGCTCCGGTAAGGCCTTGAGGGGTTGCGGGGAGAGTGCCCCCGGGGGTGCTATGTTTGGCTCTATGGACAAATTTCTGACAAGGGTGGCGGCTGTCATAGACAATGAACTTGCCATATCTGAACGGCGCCTTTCACTTGACTTCCCTCTTGCTAAAAGTCCATCGCCAGCAATAGTGTTGTCCCCTCCAAATCCTACTTCCCCTGCACCTTTGCTTGGGGATTTACCTGGGGATTCCCTTATTGCACCTCCAATGGGTGGTTTAGAGGGGTTCGATAGCTCACTGGTTGGTGTCCACAGTACGAGTCCATGTGCTGTGCTTGTGGATCCATGCAGTGAGCTCTCTTTAGTAGGCTCACCTGGCATACAGTCCCTACACTGCCCTGAGGTTCCTGCTACCGTCCCACAAGCTCTGACCAAAAAGCAACCCATCCAGGAGCCTATCAAAAGGAAGGGGAAAAGGGCAAATTACACTAGAAAGGGTTGCCCATCTAAGACCACTAACCATCCCAGGTACCCGCCCCTGAGGGGTCCTCCCCCCCAGAGCAACGCCGGACCGGTATCTACAGGGCCAGCCATTAGCGCTCCGGCTGTTACTGATACAGTACCACCCTTCTTGTCGGCCCCACTAACACCTGTTCAGGACAACGTGGGTCACTCTATGGAGGCGTTTGAGAAGATGGTCAAGTCTCTTGTGTTGCCACTTATAGACCAGGTCAAGAGGTTGGGGGAAAGGCTTGACTGCTTTGAGCAGGCTACTAGGGACAATTTCTTTGCCCTAAAGACCCTTCTCAAGCACCAGCCAAAGCCCAGTAAGGATAGGACTGATAGGTTAGATGAGTCCAACAGGATAGAGGTCCCAGTGAGACCCCCCAGGGAGACCAACTGATGCAGCCGCCCAAGCACCCTGCACCTGGGAATATGATCTTGGCTGCTCCAAAGGTCGGTCTTAGACAGGTAAAGCCGAAGGCTCCAACTTGTGTTGCCCACGTGCATGCTACCCTTCCCCCAGCAGCAATATCCCCGGTGGCTACCCAGGCCCCAAGGCAACACAAGAAGGGAGGGACGGGCCCTATTTCACAGCCTGGGGTTGTTATATCTGATGCAACTGGTGGTGTTGCATCAACTCCTAAGGTTGCATCTATTCCCGTCCCACCTACAAATCGGCTCCCTTTGGGTCCTCCTCAGAACAGTAGACGCAAGTGCCCCCCAGTTAACCTCCCCCCTGAGTGCCACCCGTATGTTGTCATCCTTACGAAAGTCCCCCCCATTGGGAGTACCCAGCGGGAAAACCATCAGGCACTAAAGAATAAGGTCATCCACTGGTTGAAAGCCAACAGGCCCTTGCCTGCGGGAGTGGATGGAATTATTCTTGGTGTACGCAGGGTGGGTTGGATTGGACACGGGAAAAAATCGTTTGAAGGGGATTGTGTGGTTGTAAATTTCCAAGATGCTAGGGTTGCCCAATTTATATGCTCCCAAGGCCAACCCACGGCTGGTTCGGGTATCGACATAGTAGATCTAACATTTTTTTATCCACGGCCTATTAGGACCACCCCCTCCATCCACCTTGGACAACCCTCCTTCATTGGCAGCCCAGGGGGCCAATTTTTGATGGAAAACACTGCCCATGGCCTTTTGACCCCGGGAGTTCTTTCTCGGCAGCTATGCCCAGCTCCAGTGATACCAAACTGGGGACCTGGGAGTTGTTGACTCAGTTATGATCCGGGGGAGGATGTTGTGGCCCCAGGCTTTGTCGCTGGGTCAACACCATACCACAGATCCAATGGCTCCTCCTCCCCACTGCAGACTCTGGCTACGGCCGAGTCTGTAGAGGGGAAGGGGGAGACTGGGGTCTCCCACAATTCTCCGCTTGGTCCCCTCGATGTGGGTTCTGCGGACTTGTCACCCCCTGTCGAGAATTGTAGCATTGCAGCTGTAACGGACCCCCAGATTAGGGTTTTCAGCTGGAATGTTGCGGGCCTCGAAAGGAAGCTGGCGTTGCCGGATTGGAGCGAGCGTGTGGGGCAATACTCCATTTGCCTGTTCCAGGAAACCTGGAGTCGGGTGCCCCTTCACAAGGCGGGTTATTCCACCCACTTTTTGCCGGCAGCAGAAAGCGTAACTGGTAGGGGCCGCCCCTCTGGCGGTTTGCTAATCTGGGTAGCCACCGAACTTAATTGTAGGGTGGAGGAGAAGGACACTAACTGCCCTGACCTCCTAAATATTTTGCTTAGAAACCCCCAGGGCAGAGTCATTCTAAACATTTTTAACATCTATGCCCGTGGCACTAAGGGGGGAAGAGAATCCCCAGTTATAGCCTGCTTGGAAGCGCAACTCCGCTCATCTCCATACAGGTTTTGTACACTGTTGGCAGGTGATCTGAACTGCACTTTCGAGCCTCTCGATCTGGACATCCTAGCAGATCAGGAGGAACTTGATAATGGGTGGGGGATTCCTCCCATCGAGCTTGGCCCTGTCAAAAAGTGGACAGAAGTGGCCCTCCAGATCAACTCCTTAGTTATGGAGTTTGGGCTTAGAGCTGCCAATGGCAGAACCAGGTCCGACAAAGTAGGGGCGCACACCTATAACAGGCCAGGACACACGTCACGAATTGATTATTTCCTCCTTGACATACACCTGTGGGACATGGTGGAGGACATGGTAGTTTTACCCTCTGTGGAGAGTGATCACAATCTCCTGTCCCTCACCCTCTCCCACAGGTGCGTCAACAGCACCGTGAGTGGTTCTCCGTGTAACCCCGCTCCAGACCTGTCAGTGGTCACGAACTGTGGGCGAAGGATAAAGTGGGCGAAGCTGGCTCTTTCGGAGGAGAAAACCTCTGCGATTAGGCAGCTTCTGGTCTCAGCCCTGGCCAATCTCGACTGCCAAGAGGAAGGGCTGATGGAGGTGACACCTAGGTTTTGTGCCATAATTCAGGCCATTGGCGACCTCTTTGTAGTCCCAGCCCACCCGAGCGGAAGGAAACCCAGCCTACGACCGGGTCAGGGCTGGTACAACCAAAAGTGTAGGGAGGCGAAATCACTTCTTATCGAGGCAGTTAAGTCCAAATTGCCGCTTAGGACTAGGGAGGCCAGGAGACACTACACACTCTGCCAGAAAAATGCTAGGATGGAATGGGAGAATAATTTCTGGCAGGACCTCCTGGCTGCCAGCCGAGGGAAAGATGCTAAAGGTTTTTGGGACATGGTGGGCAAAAGGAATCGTCCCGACGATTCCCGGAGGACTTGTGCGATCAACGCCCAGACTTGGTTCTCCCATTTCCAAAATCTTTACTCTCCTGTTGAAGGCCCCCTTAATGATCACTTTAAAATCCCAGCCTTTACTCTAGACCGTGACCTGGATCTGTTTTCCCCCCTAGATGTAACAAAGCAGATCAAAACCTTGGTCCCCTTGAAAGCAGCTGGCCCGGATGGCCTGCCGGGGGACATACTCCGTGCCTACCCGGAAGAATGGGGGGCTTTAATCTCTGCACTTCTCAATGCAATCATGGGGGGAGGGCTTGTGCCTGACTCCTGGAGAGGTGCGGAGGTGATCCCCATCTTTAAAAAGGGCAGTCGGGATTTACCCGGGAACTATAGGCCTATAAGCCTAATAGACTCCAGCCAGAAATTGGCCGGGAAAACCATCTTGGGGAGAATTACTCAATGGGTGGACGACAATCACATTCTGTCCGACATGCAGGCTGGGTTCCGTTCAGGTACAGGAACTATCGAACAGGCCTTTAGGCTTTTGTTGTTACACTGGAAGGTGGTGGTGCTGGGCAAAGGCAGTCTCTATTTGGCCTTTATTGACCTTAAGACTGCCTTTGACCTGGTACCAAGGGAGGAACTTTGGAGGGTGCTTCATGGTTTAGGGATGCCCCCGTACCTACTGAACCTCCTCATTAACCTGCACACCAACACCTATGCCCAGGTTAGATGGGGGCTGAATGGGGAAAAGACCGATAAAATCAGGGTCGAGAGGGGAGTAAGACAGGGCTGTGTTTTGGCCCCTACCTTATTCTCCCTCTATATTAACGGGGTGGTAGATCACCTACTGGGCGAACCAACAGACGCTCCCAGCTTGGGTGGAGTAAAAATTCCAACTCTGTTGTTCGCCGACGACACCCTCCTCATCTCCAAAACCCCCCAAGGTTTACAGTCTTTGCTGAACCGCTTCCAGGATTTCTGTACCACTAAAGGCCTCGTCATTAACATAGACAAGACCAAGTACCTAGTCATGCACCCACCCCGCAAACTTGGTCCCCCTCCAATTCTGAACTCCATACCTCTAGAAAGAGTGGCGGAATTTGATTATCTGGGGATCCGTCTGAATGATGCAATGAGCTGGACTGCCCACATCGATAAAATGACTCTGGCCCACAAAAGGGTGGGGGGCGCCCTTCTTAAAGAGTACAATAACTCCTCAAAACATTGTGTTGCACCCATACTGGAGATTTACAAAGCTCGTGCAGTCCCTGCTTCTCTCTATGGATCGGAACTGTGGGGCTTGGGCAAAGTTGACTCACTGAGCAAGGCCGAAAATAAATTTATCAAGGATCTTCTTGCTATTCCATCGAGCAGCCCGACCATCCCAATGCTCTTGGACACGGGCTGTAAAGCCATAAGGGACCAGGCTCGGCTTCGTCCCCTTCTGCTCTGGGCACGCTTGTGGAGCGTCCCGGAGCTACAATCGTATGCCAATGGGCTGGCAGAAGTAATGCATGCTGATGGTTGGAGTAGCATCAAATGGCTGAAGGACATAAAACATCTTTTAGGGGAATTGGGTTTGGCCTCTTGCTGGCATAGTCACTCCGCTCCACCAAAGAAGATTCTAAAAAAACTTTTCTGGGAGTGGGTAGACGTGAAGCGTTCTAGTAGCCAGCAGCATTGCAAAACCACCGCAGCTTTCCTGTTGTTCAAAGACGTTGTCCTGTATGAGCCATATATGGATATCATAACAGTTGCTATGGATAGGTCCTTGTTCATTAAATTTCGGCTAGGAACCTTGCCCTTGGCGGATCTCTGTTCAAGGTGGAATAAAGCCCAGCCCACCTCACGTTTTTGTGCCTCTTGTCCGGACAAACCAGAGACGGTGCCACACTTCCTTTTTGAATGCCCGGACTATGGTCGCCCCAGATCACGTTGGCTTGCCCCCATTTGTAGAGAACTGGGGACTCGTCTGCACTCTGTTGCCCTCCGGATTCTTTTAACCAATACAGCCCCTCCTATTGTTTGTGCTGTTGCAAAATTTTTAAAATGGGCTTGGTTGATAAGACTTAGAAGACTGTCCATATCAATTTAATTCTTTTTTAGTTAATTTATGCTGACATACCGTGTTTTAATTATCATTCCAGTTGTACAGTCTTACCTATTTCGACATGCTGTTTTTATCTTTTTGTACTGCTTTTATGATATGTGCATATCGAAATAAAGCATCAATCAATCAGATAGATAGATAGATAGATAGATAGATAGATAGATAGATAGATAGATAGATAGATAGATAGATAGATAGATAGGTGAAATGAAATGAAATGAAATGATTACGCACTCGTATAGTGCACGACTACCCATAGGCATCTCGGCGCTTGTACGAATACCACCGAGGAACGCTTCCTGGCCTTTCCCTGTGAGGATCACACTCCTGGGCACCCCCAAGGTGAAGTCAGGCATCCTCAGCGTTGTTGGGGCCGTTGTAGAAATTAAGCAAGCTATTGCCTAGAGGTGCAGAGTGGGTCTCATGATTAGAATAGGCACCGAGGCGAGAATTATCAGGTCCGAGGAAATTGAGCCCGAGACCCGCCCAAGGGGGAAATTGAACACTGGTCCCGGCCAGACTACTGCATCAGGGTCTGCTGCTCTAACCATTGAGCCACAATTCTCTACATAACAAAATACAGGTGGATAGTGGATATAAGGCATGAAAGCACTAAACAAACATTTTAATATCCATATATCAGTCTTAAGGTAGTATTGATAGATATATTGAATAAGTAGGATAATATTTATAGTTGAAGGTCTTCAGTAATTCAATAAATCAGTAATTTCATAAAGAATGTCAGAACTCCCAGCAAACTTAAAGAAACAGCAGCACACGTATGAGGCAAAAAGCCACACAAGGCATGCTATTTATTAATGTTAACATCAGATTAAAGAATCACAGAAAGTGCTGACATTCCTAACTATTTATTAGTGCAGAATTATTTGTTTCATAAGGTTATGATAATAATAAGAAAATATGTCTTCAAAACTTTGGTGGAAACTATTGGAAAAAAACACTAATGCAGAGCCTGATTTCATCAATACATTACAAACCAAAACCAAATTATCTTAATTAATATAAAATAACTCAACAGTATAGCTTCTTAAGAAAAAAGTATTTTTCATCACACTTAAACAAATGAATATAAAGACACTCTTGTAACATTCGACATCAGTCAGCCGGACAGGCATTTGAAATGCATGGCACAGCTTAAATCAGCAATTTAATAATTCAATCGAAATTAATACAATGTACTGGGGCCCTGCTAAACACAGAATGAAAAGGTCAACTCCACAGACAAAAATAAATTCCAGTGTGAACAGCTGAAGAGGAAAGGATGCCCCAGTTACTTACCAGAATCGTCATTACTCTGAATAGTGTCTTCTTCGCCACATGAGTAACAAAGTGAACTTCAGATCCACACCCGAACCCTGTAAAGCAAATTTAACATCACATGCCTCCCATCCCTCCCCAACATGGCCGACCCACATCACCCCTGACTTACTATATGAGGAGAGTCGGTCCATCCCACTACCTGATGAACTACCAAGCCCCAGGAACCAATGAAGCCGATAGCACAAGAGGGGGGAAGAGATGCAAACTCATGTGGCGAAGAAGACAATACTCAGAGTAATGAAGATTACAGGTAAGTAACAGGGCCATTATTTCCTAGTAAGTCTTCCTCACCACATGAGTAACAAAGTGAGTACATACCCAAGCCAAGCAGCTTCATGGCACACCCAAGAAACCACTGACAAGTAGGAGATGTAAAAGAAACGGATTTAAACCAAAACAGCACAGGCAATAGGAAGAAAACAACCCAGGCAATACAACAGCAGACAGAAAACATCACAAGCTATAAGAACCAGCCTCTAAAACAGCCCCAGCAAAAAACCCCATTGAAGGACCATTCAAAACCACCCATTTGTGATCCATGAACATGTGCCGGGGGCACCAAGTCTTGGCCCAACAGATATCCTCGATAGACACACCCTTGAAAGTCGAGACAGACAAACCCGTGGTGGACCAACCCTGAACCCGGGCGCCACCTCTGAACCCTGAGAGTCATAGGCAAGCTGACGAAAACCCCTCACCAGAAGCGGTGGGCTCCTATAAGGGTAAGGAAGTTCCGGAATGGGCCAGCACTCCTGGGCAGCCAATTCCCTCAGAAGAGGATACCAGGGATGGCGAACCCAGCCGGAAATCACCAACAGAACCAATGCCCCTTCCTGGAAAATGTTGCACAGGACAAGAGGATTTAAGGCAATCAGGGGGATAGGCGTAAAGCAGGGAATCCCCCACGGAACCACAATGCATCTGGCTGACATGCCATCGGGCACGCACAAGAGTGCAGAAGCAAGGCAGGGGAGCATTGAATTTGTGTGTGAACAAATCCGTCATCGGACACCCGAATGGGACCTGCAGCTGACAGAACACAGCCAGCCTCAGGGAAATGGCAGCTATTGAAGGAAACACCCTGCTCAGGTGATCTGCCACACGGTTCTCCATCCTTGGGAGGTAAATCACCCTGAGGGACAAGACCTACACCTCTGCCCACAACAGGATCTTCTGAACCAGGAGCCAAAGAGAGCGAACACTGCATCCCCCCTGATGATTGATGTAACCCATCACCACCTGATTGTCTGTCTGGACCAGAACATGATGACCCCGGAGAACTGGGGCAAACTCCGGACAGGACAGATGGATGGTTTTCAACTCTTGAAAGTTAAAAGAGCAACCCGCCTGCAGGCAATCCCACTGACCCTGAACATACTCCGAATCTAAGGTGGCTGGCATCGGTTGTGACCACCCAGGAAGGGGACATCATGACCGTAGGACCTTTGGAGAGATGGGACTCCACTAACCACCAACCCAGATTGACATGAAACTACAGGGACACAACCACTGGGAAATCGTAGCTCTCCAAACAGGGACCCCATTGGGACATAAGACGGTTCACCAAGGGGTATAAATGAAGGCAAACCCTGGGCAGCGCATTGATAGTCACCAACATCAACCCCTGTACCCTCAACAACTGAGGCACAGAGGAGTAGTCCTGAGCCAGCAGACAACCCAGATCACTCCATAAGGTAGTCATCCACTCCACTGGTAAAAAAAAAAACGATTCCCCGAACCATGTCCAGATGACCCCTGATGAACCCCAAGTCCTGAGAAGGCACCAGTTGAAATTTATGAGGTTGATCAGGAATCCATGGGCGAGCAGGACCTCGTAGACCCTCTGGACGTGAAGAGTCCCCTTAGATCAGCCAGTCAACCATATAGGGAAAAACCCTAATCCCTTCCCTGTGTAGGATCCCAAACATGGGGGCCAAAACCTTTGTGAAGACCCGTGGGGCAGAGGACATAGCAAAAGGAAATACCTGGAACTGGAAGTGGAGGCCCCATGCAAAACCTGAGGAAACGCGGAGAATACGAATGGATGGGCCGTGGCGATTGGCATCCTGGCGATACAGGAAAGCCACCACCTCCCCTGAACCAGTAGCGGGAGGATCTCCTGCAATGAGCATTTCAACTTTTACATGGGCAATGGAAAAATTAACCCGCTTCAAATCTAACACTGGCCAGAAGTTCCCAGACACCCTCCTCACCAGAAACAGGATGAAATAAACACCTTCCCCATAAACACCTTGCACTTCTCTGTCCTTTACTCATATTTTATTGGAAATATTTTTTATTTTTCTCTAGTTTGTCAATTGAGGAAAGCATGATTTGTTCGAAGGCATAAACCTGTTTAGGAATTTTTTGACTAGGTATGAAGGTTGATTTACCTACGTAACCCTGTAGTTTCTTTTTCTATCATAGGTGGCTGATTGGCAAAAAAGGCCCTCAGTCGAATTTTGCGCCAAAATTCTATGGTCTCTAACTTCATTTGGGTAAAGTCTGTTTGTTGACGAGGTACAAATTTTAATCCAAGATTTAGTACGGATTCCTCATCTTTTGTAAGTGTTTTGTCTGATAGATTGACTATTGTGGATGGCGCCTTTATGATTTGTAAAAATTCCTCCTTGTCCGCATCTCCCATGGCACCTTGAATGTGGTTTTTCCTTGCTGGTCCTTCTCTAAAAAAGACACCTGCTTTTTATTTTGGTTTCCTCGCGTATCAGAGCCCGATGAATCTGATGATGATGAGGTTTCGGAAAAGGTTTTAAACCTATATCGGGACCTCCCCTGATAATTACGCAATGCTCCCCTTGACTCAGGCTGAGTATAGTACTCGTCCTTCAGAAATGGATATGCTTTCTCGAGCGTGAATGCCTTAGAGTCTCTCTCGTATTGTGCGATTTTATTATTCAGTGTGTTATCTTTAAATGTAGAAATTTCTTTGTCGATTTTTTCTAATAGCGCTTTAGCGTCAGAAATTGTGGGACTGTCTTTTATCGCCTGGGTTAATGTTTCTATTTCCTCGAGTTCCTTTTTGCTGATTCTTTGAGCAGTTTCTATCGTATGGACCATCAGGTCCCTACTGCATTTCGTATTAATACAGCTAAATCCTTTTCTGTATTCAGTGTCCTCGGTAAAGATCACAGGGACATTCTTCACCTGTAACCCCCAGGGAATAGTTCCACCTCTCAAATGTTTTAATAAAAAGTGCCCATGCAGTTCTGTCCGTAAGTGTTTTTTACTCAGCCTTATTAATTTGTCCGATTCGTTTTGCTGTTGAGCCGAAGAGCTCAAAGCAACATTCGAAAATGCAGAGGAAGCAATCAGATTCTGTATCCTTTCTTCACTAAACGATAAGGTGTCCTTCTCAGCCATTCCTTTTTGGAAGGATAGAATATCCCTCCTGTTTTAATCTTAGCGTATGTTCTCATATGTGATTTAAATTCACCTTTTTTTACATCTAAATGATAGCCTTCTCTAGCGACCCCACTCTAAGATGGCCGCCAAGCAAGTAGCTATAAGTAGGTCAAAAACCACGTTACAACATGGCCGCCAAACTAAGTGAATGAGAGCTTTCTTTAGAGACCCCACTCTAAGATGGCCGCCAAGTAAGTAGCTATAAGTAGGTCCAAAGCCATGTTACAACATGGCTGCCAAACTAAGTGAATGAGAGCTAGATGCCGAGTCACAGCTTTTTCAAGTAAGTCTAGAGCTAACATGGGTTCGATTTGCCACTAATATTGCAGTAGCCCCTGATACCTAATAAAACGCTGTCATTTCCTCTAGGGAAAGCGAGCGCAAATAATAAGGATTGAGAAAAGCGGTGCCCACATGGTCAGAAAGCGTTTACCGCTGCAACCGATTAGAACACGAACAGCCCAAGCGAGGAATCCCTCAGAGCAGGTATGCCGAGTAGAGCAACGAGTGCCATACTCTCTCCGTCTGTGCATAAAAAGCGCGTAAAACGTTATTACCATTATTTTCAGGCTGTAATACAAGACTGAAAAGTAACTCCCATTTGGTGTAAACGTAGGATCACGAGCATGATCCAGTAAGGTATGTTAATAACATATGTGCCCCATTCTGGTCTTAAAAAGTGAGCAAGAACAGGTCATGATACCTGCGTTTGTTTTTAGATCCCGAAAAGAAAAGAAACTCAGTCAGAACAAATACCTTACCCTTGACCGGCGGCTGCTGGTTCAACAGGTAATATGAGGAATCCGAGTTAAATGTAGTTGGAAGCTAAACAACTGTCAAAAATGTAGCTAAAACAAGTCTTATTTTATACACTTGCAGATATCCCGTATTAAGACAGAGCCCTGATGAGAATCCGTAGAGTTGACATACCGGATTCGAAACGCGTTGGCGTAAAAAGATTAGCCATTTATTGGTTGAATGGACTGAAGTAATTAATTTGGAGTCTATTTTTCCTTATTTGAACTGCCTACATTCAGCTGTAGTTCATTGATTTATGATTGTCATCAAGTTTATACTTTTGACTCTGGTCTTTATGGAATTACGGATGATTTTTTCTTCATAGTATGAATATTTGAGTGTATATATATCAGAGCAATTCACTTTGTATAATACAACTTGCTGTTATTGTCCTCCTGAGGCTTGAGCCGGGAGGTTGATTTTTAATATTGTGTGCTGTACCTTCTTTTTCTTCCTTTGTGTCCGCTCCCCCCCTCGCACTGCTTTTAAAATTGAAATCGGAACCTCTATCCCAGCAACTTTAGCGCCGCTCCCCTTACAAAGCTAGGACAAAGTCTTTAGTTTATTTACACTCCTGCCCGTTCTGGGAAGCGGTCGACTGTTAGATCGGCTCCAGGTGGGACTACAGAGGGGCAAGGAAGTCAGGCAGCGGCCATCTTGGTGAGGGCTCGCGCTGCACGTCGCGCTTCGAACGCTTAAAACCTCACTTCCATGGCTCCGCGCAGCGGACGCGCATTGCGGGCGCGCCGATCGCGCGCCGGAGTCAAGCCAGAGTCCTGCCCGTCTGCGCCCGTCCGCGACCAGACGGGACGCGGGGCAGGAGACTCTGGCCACAATGTCAACACGCAGGCACCCGAGAGAGTGCTCTCTCATAAGCCAATCCGCTATACTCGCGAGATGCTACTTGAAATCGGTAAGACCCCCACTACACCATGTCATCACTTCATAGACCCTAACGCACTGTCTTCTCAATGCAACTCTTGCAACTTTCGCCTTGCTGATGTCCCCAATTCTAATAATCCTGTAACCTGTCTTAAACTGATGCTACTTAATTGTAGATCCATGGTCAAACACAAACTGGAACTTCGCGACCTATTACTTCATCATGATTTCGATATATTGTTTTTAACAGAAACCTGGCTAGAAGAATCCTCTTCACCAGAAATACTCGAGGCTGTCCCACTGAGCTACAGCTTATTGAGAATTGACAGGCCTATACAGCGCGGTGGTGGTCTTGCTATGATTTTTAAAAAGGAACTGGAGTGCACCCTCACTCACAAAGGCATTACTAATAGCGAATGCGGCACTTTCACCATCAAAGTGACCCCCCACATGACCATAACTGGGCTTCTCATTTATCGACCCCCTGGCAATGCCACTCCTTTCTGTAATCAACTTATTGAAACGGCGACGCAACTAGCTATCAAATATAACAACTTCATGATACTAGGCGATCTCAATCTTCATTTTGAAGATTTACATGCCAAGGAAGCTCAACTTCTGAAGACAGCCTTGCATGCTCTGGGGATCACGCTGCTCTCCACTTCACCCACACATAAACAGGGCCACCTTCTCGACCCCATCTTTGCGACTTGGGAAGGCATTAACATACTACCTCCGGTCCCTATCATATGGTCAGATCACCATATGATCATGTTCAACATACCAAAGACCAGGACTAAGAATAATGCCCATAAACCCGTATATGCCAAACGTCGCAATTGGAAAAACTATACCCCAGAACGCCTCACTGACGAATTAAAAACTCACCCTCCTCCCCAAGGTCAATCCCTTCAAGACTCCTGGAATTCTTATGAACTTTGGTTGAGCAAGGCACTTGATAAAATCGCCCCTTGGACTTGCAAGCCCCCAACTAGGCGAACAAAATCTGAACCGTGGTTTTCAGAAAAACTAAAGGCAGCTAAAGCCCGATGCAAAGTGATTGAAAGAAAATGGAGAAAAGAACTACTCCACGGAACTGAAGGAGAACTACAAACGTGAATTAAAGGCTTATCAGAGACTCATAAGAGAGGAAAAAAGTCTCTTTTTCCAAAACAGAATTGAACAGGCTATAAATCCCTCCAAAGAACTGTTTCGGATTTATAAAGAACTTACAGACACATCGAGCCTGGACACGCAAGACACGTACTCTAATGAGTTATGTGAAGAAATTGCTGATTTCTTTGTCAACAAAGTAGATAAAATTCATGCCACATTCTCCGCTCCCCCCACTTCTGGTACGATATCTTCTCCTCGTCATAAAACCACTCTTACCCACTTCCTCACTCCTGACAAAGCAAAATTGTCCAGCATAATCAACAGTATCCACTCTGGCTCCCCTAACGATGCGTGTCCATTAGACAAATGCAAAGACATCATGGACAACACCCTCATGGATCAAATAAGCCATCTCATCACCCTCTCCTTCAAAGAATGTCACGTTCCGGAGGCTTGGAAAAACGCCATAGTCATCCCCCTGAAAAAAAAACCTAATATTCCAATCACTCTATTTCAAAATCTCCGGCCAATATCTCTATTGCCCCAATGCGCCAAAATAATAGAAAAAATAGTGAACACCCAACTCATGGCGTATTTAGAGGAAGAAAACATCCTCCATCCCACCCAATCCGGTTTTAGACCCAAATACTCCACGGAAACTGCTGTCTTGTATTCCACGGAATTTATCCGCAAGATGGTGGACGAGGGTGAAACAGCAGCGCTGTTCATGCTTGACTTAAGCGCCGCTTTTGATACGGTGCTACATGCCACGCTGCTGTCCCGGCTCTCCGACATTGGAGTAAAAGACGATGCATTGGAGTGGATTAAATCTTTCCTCACCAATAGAACCTTCCAGCTTCATTGCCCGCCTTTTAAATCATCCTCTCGGACCGTGAGCTATGGGGTTCCACAGGGCTCTAGCTTGAGCCCGACTTTGTTCAATATCTATATGGAACCCCTGGCTCAAATCATAGAGAACTTTGGCGTGGGCATAGTTAGCTATGCCGATGATACGCAGCTCATGTTCAAGCTTACTCCGGATACTGACAAGTATGCTTCAAACTTCTCGGAGTGCATGACTGCTGTTGCCAGGTGGATGGACAGTAATTGCCTCCGGTTAAATGGTGACAAAACAGAGGTACTAGTGATAGGGAACAAAACCTCCCTTTGGTCTCAAGCGTGGTGGCCTACATCGCTTGGTGAATGCCCTCAACCTGTCGAGAAAGTCAAGAACCTCGAGATCATGATCGACTCGGATCTTTCAGGCAAATCCCAAGTTCACAAGATCATTGGCAAATGCATTGGAACACTAATAATCCTTCGAAAAATCATTGACCTAATACCTATTACAGCCAGGAAAACCATCGTGCATGCTCTTATCACACCGCACCTGGACTACGGGAATGCCCTTCTTCTAGGCATTAACCAAAAACTTCTTCACCAGCTGCAATGTGTACAAAATGCAGCCGCCCGATTGGTATTAGGCCTTCCGAAAAGAACCTCAGCCAAGACAGCACTGTCCAAATTGCACTGGCTCCCCGTAAGGGAAAGAATAAAATTCAAGAGCCTCTGCTATGTCCACAGGATAGCCAACAACAAGGGCCCCACATATCTAAGAAGCCTCATGACCATTCATCGCCCTACTCGTCATCTGAGGTCTTCAGGAATGTCCCTTTTCAAACTACCCCGCGTTCAAAAAGCAAAAATCGGTGGTCGCTCCTTTTGTTATCTAGGAGTGAAACTCTGGAACGCTCTTCCGACTCATTTAAGAATGGAACCCTCTGAAACTCTTTTCAGAGCGAACCTGAAAACATACCTTTTCCCTCAATAACTCTGTCCCTCTCTTTCCCCCCGACTTGATTCTCGGATGAGAGTCTTCAGCAATTAGCGCGGGGATACACAGTTGTGCAGCCATGCACTCAATAAATGTTTTATTATTATTATTATTACAACTAGTTATGTGTATGTGTATGTGTTTGTGTTGTAAATAATCGCGAATTGTAAATAATTGTATATAAGGTGTACAAACGATAAGGTGTCCCTTTCATACATCAATACTTTAAAAAAAGACAAAAAACAAATAAATAATAAAAGGGTTTGAGTGATATACCCGAACGAACCAGGAAGTCTCTTATGGTTTGTTCCCTCAAAAATAGAGGATTTGAGTAAGTGTGTGGCTGGCAATTTGTGTACTTAGAATTTATATTAATGGTCCAGCTAGCCCCACGTCCCTGGACCTGACTCCCCCATTCTTCTTCAAGGTGGCAGTGCCCTTGTCAGACCAACCTCTTGGAACTAGAGGACGAACAGGACCAGTGTAAGTATCCAGGGTTTACTGCCGGACAGAAATCATGAAAAGGGTTAATCTGTAGGGAGCACGGGGATTTTATTAGGAAGCCAGGCACTGTGCTATGAAAGCGGTAGCGCGTGATGGTGTTCTGGTAACGTGAACTGGTGTTTTACATCTACCTGATCATGGGGAGTTATGCATTAACCGGGTTTTTTAATAGGGAGCTCGTCTGTGTGATCGCGAAGTAGTAGTTTAGGTAGCTAGCAGGTTTGACCACGCAAAGCTCAACTTCCTAACCTAGCATGAAGACATCCTTAGAGCTCATCACAAGCATGACTCCAACAACAAGCACAATTTCCAATCCTGGCCTTATGTATTTCATCCATATGTATTATGGTTGTTGTTGTAGTACTTTGATTCCTTAGAACTAATTAAATTGACACACCTGTTAGCAAGTATTTGTTGGTGAAAAGTTCGGGACTGCAACCACTTTCCATGATGACACGGAATTACGTTGGCACCCTACTCCCATGTTTTTCTGCTCACGACAGCCCCCTTACTAAGCTCAGCAACAGACTCGGAAATCAGACCCTATAAGTAGCCACCTCTCTCTTCTGAGATAGTTGTCCATCACCCGCCTCAGGGATCTCTAACTCATAACCTCCGCTTTGCGGCCCTTATAAAACAAACCTATCCACTCTCCTTTTTCATCTCTCAACCATCATGCCCCTACGTGTACATTCTCAGTTGGTAGAAACTAGAGGCAAGTATGCCAAGAAATTCATTTAAAAAATAAAGGGGCACATGCATCAATATTGCATTTTGCGATTCCTTAATTGCGAAAAATAAGGAATCGCAATTAAGGAATTGCAAACTGCAATGCATCAAGAAATCGCTATAAAAATAGCGATTTCTTAAAATTCCTTAATTGCGATTCTCTAATTGAGAATTGCAATTAAGGAATAGCTCCCCATCCATTCCATTCCTATGGGCCTAGAGGCCCATAGGAATGAATGGAAAGACATTCTTAATTTGCAATTCACCATTAAAAATTCTCAAATTAAGAATGCAATTTCAAGGGTGCAGGGGTGTCCAAAGAACACCCTGTTGCACCCCTGAAATCTTCTTAGAAGTACATTTTGCACACACACATGCCCATGGGGCAAATGGAACTTTGAAAAATGCACTTTTGAAAAATGCACTTTAGTGCATTTTTCAAAGTTTTCGCAAATTACCATGAAGGTCAACTTCATGGTAATTTGCTCCCCTTATTTGCGAATTCGCACATTTTTAGAGTTTGATGCAATGCATTTAAGGAATCTCAATTTGAGATTCCTTAAATGCAATCGCAATTTAAGAAATCGCAATTTTGCGATTTCTTAAATTGCGAAAAATACAAAAATGTTAATGCATCCCAAAAATGGGAATTGCATTCGCAAACGGTCGAATTTTGCGTTTCGCACCATTTGCGAATGCAATTTCCTTTGATGCATGTGCCCCAAAGCTCTTTAGCTTATATGGGCATGAGTAAGCCACATTTTAAAATTGTTTAGGGGTAGATATTCGCTGCATATAAAGTCAGAATTGTAGTTTAGGTACATAATCTCGCTGTAGATATAGCTGAGAATACCCTAACGTTAATTTAAATAATCAAAACTTACTTTAGCGGTTCGTCAGCCTGCTGCAGATCATTATATTTAATATGCAGGTCGCAGGTATGTACTCGGTGTAACGTAGCTCACTGATTTATGGTGTTTCTTTTTTTTGTGCAAGAAGCACTGATCCATGTGTGACCTGCAGGTTACAAGTTCCACTTGCTGCTGCTGTAAGCAGACGCATGTAACCTGCCTAGGTTTGAATCCTTGCAGTTTATAACTCGATTAATTAATTTTATTAATTTGTGTTTTGTCAGACACTTTTAATACCATTGGAAGCTGCAGCATGCTGGACAGAAAGGGATGAGGAGTAGTGGAGTTGAAATGTCAGGTTAAAGTAGTCTGGTATAAGCTTAGCAGAAGAGGTTGTCTTCAGTTATTAGTGACATGATCTTATTTAAAGCGGTAACTGCAAACACAACAATGATGGACAGAATGTGGATCAATGTCACACATTCACCCCAGTCTGGATTCAAGATAGCCTGGCTGATGAGGATTATGAATCCGAAACCGGTCCCAGGATGCTTGTTTCCGGTCCAGGGAAGACATGGCTTGGCAGTTCGGGCTGGACAGTTCCCATAAGGCACAGGGCCAGACTGATTTGCATATAGCCATGTCTGAACTGGGGTGGCTGAGTGAACTAAAGAATGGTGATGGATTAAACCCAGATCAGTTGACTGGGGGTGAGTGTTTGATTTATACAAACGCTCCGTCCATCATCCCCTTTTGTATCGCTTTGTTCGCCCTAAGTGTGGCAGGGTATGCTCAGACGTGAGTCCCTTGTTCACTTGGCCACTGGATTCAAGATAGCCTGGCTGATGAGGATTATGAATCCGAAACCGGTCCCAGGATGCTTGTTTCCGGTCCAGGGAAGACATGGCTTGGCAGGTCGGGCTGGACTGTTCCCATAAGGCACAGGGTCAGACTGATTTGCATATAGCCATGTCTGAACTGGGGTGGCTGAGTGAACTAAAGAATGGTGATGGATTAAACCAAGATCAGTTGACTGGGGGTGAGTGTTTGATTTATATAAACGCTCCGTTCATCATCCCCTTTTGTATCGCTTTGTTCGCCCTAAGTGTGGCAGGGTATGCTCAGACGTGAGTCCCTTGTTCACTTGGCCACTGGATTCAAGATAGCCTGGCTGATGAGGATTATGAATCCGAAACCGGTCCCAGGATGCTTGTTTCCGGTCCAGGGAAGACATGGCTTGGCAGTTCGGGCTGGACTGTTCCCATAAGGCACAGGGTCAGACTGATTTGCATATAGCCATGTCTGAACTGGGGTGGCTGAGTGAACTAAAGAATGGTGATGGATTAAACCCAGATCAGTTGACTGGGGGTGAGTGTTTGATTTATACAAACGCTCCGTCCATCATCCCCTTTTGTATCGCTATGATCTTATTTAAGACTCCACTGTTTAAATTAAGAGGGTCCATTATGTAGTAAAGATAAGACACATGGCAAATTGTTTCTCCAATTTAGCTTGGCCACGTGACATCCATCCCGCCATGTGAATCCAAGCATCAATGTTTAGTGAAAATATTCAAGAGACTTCCATTTCACACTTTTACAGAAAAAGAGACTTACGTCTTAACTGCTTAGATTTCAGGGAATGTGTCACTGGGTTACTGCCATTATTAAAGAACTGTGATAATTTCCTTATGTCCATTGATTTGTCTAACTATAACTTCCAATTACCTGAAGTGATAAAGGGATATCTCCACCAAAGCGGTAAGGGTCGGATGTAAATACAACTGGTTGCACAATACTGGTCACCATTTGCAACCAGTATTTTTTCAACCAGGTGGTAATTTACAAACCAACCTGTATACTAATAGGTAAGTTTGCAGATTACTGATCTGTAGTGGGTCCAAATTCGACCAACCTTATAAATATAAATGAGGTAGGGTGCTGATTGCAATCCACTAAGAATCACAGTTATTTCACGAACGGTAGCATGCTGGTGTCAGCATCAGCATGTCTGTGATTGCTTTTTAATAGACCATATTGTTTCCTTTTAGGACAGCCAACTCCATTTAAAGAACACAGGACTACATTTAAAAAGCAATGTTTCTTTGGCTCTTCATATAGGGCAAGGGTTTCCAAGATGGACGAATTTTGTTTGACAAGGAGCTTCCACTGCAAGCAGTGTAGTCCGTACAGAATTATATTTTGCTACCGGAATTCGGTTGCAAAACATTCATACATACCATTCCAATTTGGTATTTAGAAGGGACGTCCTAAACACACCACTTCCACATACCAAATTGGAATTTAGTCCTAATTCAAAATTCAATTTAGTAATGAGTTAGCGAATCACAGTTTAGGTTTCCTATATACCAAAATGCATTGTCATGTTCACAAACGACCCGATTCTGCGAATCGACCAGTTAGGAATGCAAAAAACTTTAGTACATCTGACACTAGCATTCTCAAAAATGCCGGCAAAGGGAGGGAATGGTTATAATGAAAACCAGAGAAGCTTTTGTAGAAATGAAAGAAGAGTTTTCAGCACAACTCTCTGAATGAAACAGTATGTAAGGTCACTGAAAAGATAGTGCTTGATTTTCACTAACCCTACAAACTGATTTATTGTCAGAGAGAAAGGCTCCATGCCATGAAAGCAGCTACAAAGGTGGAGTCTTCAATCATCCAACTGACATGGTGAAAAATAACTTTACAAAATGACTCATTCTGTATCACATAATCATCTGAAAACTAATAGAGAAATACCCTACGTCTTTTCAGGTACACTATAACAAATTCTTGTAGTGGTATTATGTCTTCCCCACACCACAAACTTTTTTGGCACTATGGGAACTAAGAAATACTTTTGCTTTAGAACCCATGAGCACATTATGTTTTCTATTTTTGTTGGTGGAAATCTTTGATAAGGGGCCAGCATCAACATTTTCCTCATTTCCATGTCTTCCCTTTATTCAAGTTTAGGATTGATCAGTAATTGATCCTGGGCCCCTCTTTTCATATGAAAAAGTATCTTGAGTAGATTGATTTTCCCTTTTATGATTGTGGAATTGGTCTGTGGCTCTTTAAAATAGAAGTGATTCTTTAGAACTTGGAGACCACTTATAGATTTTCAGACATTTTAGGCCAAACAAAAACTTTTTTTGTACTCTTATCCCGAGATGCCAAAATGTGTTACAGTAATCTACCAAAATTAAATATTTAATATGTGCCTGTGTTCACTACTAATTTATGTGTTTATACATTTTATTTTCCCTAACAATCTAAATATAAAAAAAATAACAATTGTGTGAGAAACAAATGCATATTCGACAGACTTGAGAATTGCAAGTCAAAAGCATCATCTTATATTTTGAATAGTATCTTACCCTGTAGTTATTTAGACACCACTCAAACTGCAAAGTATCTTACACTGTTATGTTTATTGTGACCTAGAGAGGTATACCCACATACAAATTATCAAGAATACATTCCTTTGAGCGATCTATTGGGGAAAAACTACTAAAAGCCATAACAGTGTGATGATACCTGTGTTTGTTTCCTCCACAGGCAGGAATATACCTATGATTCTCTCTTTTTTTGTTTTAATTCACTGTTTACTTTGATATTTGTTCCTGCTTCACTTCCATTAGGATTACCATACACTTCACTATCTTACATTTGCAATGGATGGTTCATGGCTTTGAAGGACTGGTTGGTCCATACTGTTTCTGAGACTGTGGAGAAGGAATACTGAACATTTGGAAGGCCAGAGTTAAGGTCAGGAAAAGCCTAGGGCCAGAAATCTTGCTCCTTTGTACCCAAGGTAGGAGTTTCACATATCCGTTGTCCAACGTCTTACACTATCCTTCCTCAAAATCACACCCAAAGACCACACAAACACTCAAACCATGTTCTCAAACATCATAGATCTAAACTCATATGAATGCCACTACCTACCACATTCTCACAATTTGCCAAACACTCACTAAAAGATATGCTCATTAACAGTCTCTCTGAAGTATGCCAAGCTTGAGGAATTGCAGACCTATTGCAACATTGTTGCACTCTTCATCATAGAAAGAAATATGGCTCACCTCCACATCTTCACACTTCAAAGATGTGTTTGTTGCAACAGGCTATGACACCTAGCATTTGAACTGCACATATTTTAGAGGAGAAAACCCACTGTCATCCATCAGTCCCTCTGGTCCACAGCCTTTGTAAAGAAAGTAAGATATAACTTCACAAAGTGACTTCTCACTCTTCAAAACATAGTTCATCATCTCCCACCCCATCTAAAGGATAATTGGAATGATCAAGTACATTATTAACACATCTTCAAATGTTTGTTAAAACACCTCATCCATCCAACATGCCCACACACCAATCTCCTCACCGACTTCAATGTCTCATACAACTAAAAGCAAGAAATATACTATTTACTTCATAGACACACTCAATCTGGTATCACATGTCTCTCAACCAAGACACTTCACCTCATCTGTTGACCTACTGCAGAGAATAAGAACTTCATAGACAAATTATCTAACATCCTCACCACCTAAACCATCTGACAAACCCACACCATCCTCCTCAGTAATTTCAATATCATGGGCAGCTCAACTATGTATAACTTTTTCAACTCGGCACAGCATGTCACCAGAATAAGACACTCAAAAAGCCACACCATCTCACCTAGTGATGGAATGGACTTTCCACTATCAGCATCCACTGTTCAGTGTCAACACCAAAGTTAGACCAAAAGAGAACAAACTGAAAATAAAAAAAATTACTGAAGTCTGTTTCAACACCTCAATATCTCAATATCTGAATTATTTCATATACTCATCTTTTATAATATTTGAATCTTTTGAAAGGGATTTGTAGTGCTCTCTGCCCATATATTGGCTCATTATTCAACCTCAAATTTATGTGTGACTGGTCTGGGACCGGTTACTGACAAAAGAATGAGTGTCAAAACTTTAAATGCAAGAAATTCACTCGCCAAACATTTTACACCTTCCTCTTAGAACATACTCATTACATGCACTTATTTCCAATCTGTGATCAAATCTTCTGCATGACAAGGGTATGCTCCAGGGAGGCAGATGCTTGCGGAGAGTTCTGTTTTGCCAGCATGTGATGCGGTTCAAGCCCTTTTGGACTTGCATATGGATTTTGTCAATGCCCTACTTCAGTGTCTCCTTGTCCTCAAACTTTTCACACTTAAACACATCCTGCTGGCAGCTTCGCACCTTGTGAAAACACCTGGAGTATTATCATCACATTGTCCCACTCCATTGGAAGTTCACTGGCTCTCATTGCCAATCGTCCCCCTCTTTAAAATCATATTGTTCATATACAAAGTTGTCACAACCGTATCTCCTGCTTATCTGGCTGAGAAGCTTACCAACTGTGGTGGTTTTCAGCACACATAAGCTGGTACCATATATCCAGGATCTGCCACAGCATCTTCATATCAATCAGGACCTCCCCATCCCAACTCCAATTTAGGAAAGAGTTAAAGTCATACCTGTTCAAATCTTATGATATCATAACCCAGTAGCAGTCTACTTCTGCTCTCAAAACCCAGTTACATCTCTGAATACTTGTTGACTATACTTGTCTTTGACTCTTTCTTTTGTCAAGTAGTGTGCTATACAAACAAGACATATACACACCAAATACATAGTCTGTACACTTTCCTTTCCACAATACTCCTCCTCACACACCTGCAAAGCGCTAGAATATTGTGACAGGTGATGCTGCACTATAAAAATATGTCCTTTCCCTCCCCTTCTTCCCTTCAGTCTGTTAAAACATTTGTCTTAGGGTGTATAGAGATGTCCTTTTTTGAAGCATCACCTATTGTTGCCCTTTACTGTCTGTATTCGGATTTAACCAAGATTCATTTTCTTTATGTCGATTTTAATTAAGGCTTCCTTCGACCTAGAAAGTTCACATTTCTCATTTTACTCACTGCACCATTAATATTTTTCGAGTTGACAGAAAACAGCTGGCTTAATCACAATCCTATTGCACAATATTTGTATTTTTGAAGTAATACTTGAGTCATGTTCCATTTATTCAGATTTCAAATGCAAATGAAGGAAACACTGAACAGCTTGATTAGAAAAGATCACTAACCATTAATTAAAAAATAAACCAAGGTTACAGTAAAGGACAAGGAAATAGGAGAACAGCATACAGCAATGTAACTCAAACAATGTGATTAAAACCCATCACCCGATGGTTCCAAGAGTCCTGCAAAAGGAAGATAGAAAAATTACATCATAAGGTAGGAGTTATCCTGGATGTGCTCCACCTTTTTAGTAGTTCACTGGATATTTGCACTCTCATATTTCATCGCATAAACCTCACACATTTCTATTTAGTACTCAGTGAACAAATGGGCAGATGTTTCTTCAGAGTTCCTTGCAATAGTAGTTTTGCCAGCATCCATGGCATATGATACTAATTATGTTAATGTGATACAAAAAGGTGATTGTTCAACTTGGTCCTCTCTGCAGGCTAATCCCCAAACGTTTTGCCTTCACCCCTCCTATTTTTCTGAATTTGTATTTTTTTTGGCTTTTAGGACTCTGCACTTTACCACTGGTACACAGTGCTAAAGAGCTTGGGCTCACTCCCTAAAATATGGTAGAATTGGTTTTCACCTGAATGGCATATTAATTTAGCATATGCCCCTTGTAAAGTGGTATACCATATACCCAGGGCCTTTACAGTAAATGCTACTAGTGAGTCTGCTTGGCTTAATGTGCCACCCTCGTAAGTAGCCCCCTAAAACATTTCCCAGGTCTTCCATTTCCTCCCACGTGCAGTTGTATAACCTTCTTGCCAAGCCTAAGCTCCCCTTTTATTGCATGTAAGTCACCACTAATATAGATTATAGGCCACAAGTTTCACCCCATAGGCAAGGGTGTATTGTAATTTAAAAATCAGATATGTAGTTTTATGTTTTAAATGTACCAGTAATTAAAAACTCCTAAATTAGTTCACAGTACTGTGAGGCTCACCTCTCCAATAAGATAACATTGGGTTGTCTTATTAAATTTACTACGTGCTAACTTTTGATTGATAAAAGGTGGGGATTTCATGTTTGGTGTCTAACAAATTGTATTTTAAAATCTTCTTTAATGGTAAAGTTGGATTTTAAGTCGCAATTTTGAAAATACCACTTTAGAAAGTTGGCATTTTTCTTCCCCAACTATTTTATGCCTGCAGCCAGTTCCTAAGTCACATGACTAGGTGTAGTTAACAGTTGGACTTTACATAGACAGCCAGACAAAATAGGGTTTAGGTGTACCTGGGTTGGTACTCACTGGCTAGCACAGCCTCACTTGCAAATCAGTAGACAGTATACTGCCTGCACACTACGTCATTGTTCATGTACTATGGCTGGAGCCAGGTTAGGGGAGGCAGGACATTTTTACCACCTCGAAAGGAATGAATTCTCCTACTTCAAAGAAGGGACAAGGTATAAAAAAAAGATCCCCAGACTGACCCTTAAGTTCACTTTCATGGGCCTACAGAATGATCTCACAGGGTTGCCTGCTGCTGTGACCTGCTGTGTACTTCAGAAGGCTGAATCTAGAAGGACTACCCTGCTGCTTGAAGCCTACCTTGAACACTCAGAGGCCTGCCCAGCTGTCTGGACCCTGTTTCACTACTTTAACCATGGACTACAAGTGTGCCGCCAACGACCAGCTCGCTGACCTCCTAATAAGAGTCTCTGAGACAGAAAAAGCTCCAGCCATCTTTTTTGCTCAAACGTGCTTTGAGAACTGGGAAGAGACCAGGACCTGCCTGCTGGTCGATCCACCCAAGGTGCATCACTTGTCTGTCTGACTATGCAGAAGCTCATGCTGCTTTCGTCTCTGCAGCAGCCAATCCTGTTGATTGGTCCTTCGCAGAAGGGCCATCCAGCCTTGTGGAATCCTCACCAGCTACACCTTGCAGCTTTGTCACGCTGGAGATTTTTTACTTCCGAAAAAGAGACTGAAAATTGAAGCCTTCACCACTACTTTGCCCAGTGGCTCCCTAACGACAATGCTTCCTCCTCACACATTTCATGAATCCTTGCCCCATTGAACTGTACCTTCTCAGACATGTTTTCTTCCAAGTACGACAGTAAGTGTAGACTTGGCGTAATCCACTTTTTATATACAACTTGTGCTCCATCATGGTCATCCATAATTTTTAACTTTGCCCCGGTCCTGTGCAACTAGATACCCACGGTTGGTTCTTTAATCTTTTAGGCACTCGTTTTTATCTTAAAAGAAGTAAAACACTCACAACTTTTGTACTACTGATTGTATTGTTGTTGTTTTGGTATCAAATGATTTAATATATTTACTCTAATTTTCTTAATTGGTGTGTGTTTTCACTTTACTAATCTGTGTCTGCTGCATAAATACTTTACACTTTGTCTCTAGGTTGAGTCTGAATCATTTTGTACCTAGCTACCAGAAGGTTTAGCACAGGATTGTGTAGTGGTTTTTGTGCTTTATATTGTCAGAGATTGAGATTGTTGCTTTTGTAAAGGTAACATCCCAATAAACCAACAAACTAGGCTCTCAAACTTGTATATTGGTTAGGTAAAGTACAATTTAGAATGCTAAGTTAAATGAAAACCATGTAGTAATAAAAGGCAGGTGCAAAACGTGGATTTATGCCACTTTCAAGGTCATCATTTCCAATATATTGTAGAAATGAAAATTGTTTTACATTGCAGTAACCCACATTTCAACAGAATGATTTAGCCTCCAGACCTGTGTCTCTGCACAGTTATTCCAGTCTTTTTTCTTATACTGACCTATATATCATAGCATGTTATAAGAGAAGATACACCAGTTTGATATCGTAAATATAGACAATACTTTTATATGAATATAGCTTTCTGGAGATTCCTTTTGTGGAAAACGTCTACATTTGAAGTTATCATTTGGCAAATTAAGGTTAGTATCAAGCTGAAAATAGCTTTACAATTGAGCATTCCCAAACAGATCTTCAGGGTTGTAAAGGATTTGCATATTTGTTGTATTCTCATCCCCAGGTCATCCATGAACCAGAAGACAAGCGTCCTAAAACCTGTTTCCCCCTTGTTAAGGGTTCATCAACCAGATATAGCTTGATTCCAGTGGGAAAGTGTGCCCAAGTGATACATGTCTGGGCACACCCATCTCTCTTTGGGTGACATACTAAAGTATACAAAAAGTGATGAATGGAATATGTGACTTAATCTCAACCACTGGTAATGTCTTTGGGTGCACTTCAGATTGTGATGTTTACACTAACATGAAATGTAATTTAACATACTCTTAAATGGTAAAGTCGAATTTTAATTTACAATTCTGAAAATTCCACTGTTAGAAATCTGTCATTTTTCTACTCAAACTAGCTGTTCCTTTCTGATAGTGTCCTGGGTCATATGGCTCTGCTTATGTCGGTTGTGTATTACTTAGATACCTAAGTGTTAGGAGAGAGGATCTTCCTGATAGGATGGCTCAGGGGGAGCTTTATATTGCCCTGATTACACTTTCAATGGGCACTGACTGCAGCACATTGAAAAGAGTCTGACACCAGGTCTGCACTGACTTTTTGTCATCGTAGACAGTTTTGAGCCAAGACCAGCGAAAGGGGAAGAACTTACCAGAACCGGCTTTGGGGTAGGCTTGGGAATTCCCCCACACAAAGGCTGGTGCCAGGCATGAAAATGGGACCTTCAGAATCTACCATAAGAACAGTCCTCCACCTTTGACTCAGAAGAAGGAATGCTCTGCTGTGGTGTTGGGTTCAATCAGGCCTACATACTCTGCTAAACTCTCGAACACCTTAGTATAGAAGTTGGCACGGACACTGGAAAATGCAAAAGACAAGTTTATTAGGACCCCATGGGGTGGTGGTACATTCCTACAGCACCCTTCGGCAATGCAAGAAGTAGCACACCGAACATCGGTGCGCGACCTCTTTTATACAATTTAATAGCAATAAAAAGGTAGGCGTTTACAAGTTACACATTTTAGGTACATATAAGGTCATTTTTGGAACACAGCCAGCATGTGGGAGGAGTTCAGTAGTACCGGTCAGTTTGTGCTAACATTCCTAAAGAATGACCAGTCGATGTATAATGCGCATGTGTGTTTGACCAGTACTAAAAATAGCCTGTTGCTGAGCAAAGTAGACGACCATGGGTATCGAGAAAGTACGAAAGGGCATGCTGACCACGAGGCAGTGTGTTCATACAAAATGGAAGCCAAAAGGATTCAAAATGGCCCCGTACATTTTAGTCAAGTTAATGAAAAAGACCGTGTAGCTGAGCTAAACGCTAACTCAGGAGCTGCCAAAATACGACAGACGGCCCTTTTAGCGTTTAGCAAAAGCTACCTCATAATGAAAGTAATCAGGGTTTTCATCATCAATATTGATCGCCATTATCTTCATCACTTCATCATTAATTAGTTTCTCTTGCTTAATAATAGGTCGTTTGGACGGGATACAAGCTGTGATACATACAGAGCATAAGGTAGGGCCACATTGAATACATAAACAAAGAGAAAACAGTATTCCGATAATAATACATACAATAGTTAATAATTTCCAACCCCATGTACCAAGGAGAGTCCAGAACCAACTAGAAAAGGTCCATGTTCCATTCTCTGGGTGAATCTCAGCAGCTATTTTATGCAGCTTAGTAATAGCATCATACACGGAAGGTGAATTATCTGGCACGTACACGCAGCAGCTTCTGCCGATAATGCGGCATGCTCCTCCACGATCAGCTAGTATCACGTCTAGAACCATCCGGTTCTGGAGCGTCACAATTCTAGTAATTTGCAATTCTTCAGTTATGTTTCCCAAAGCAGAGGCAGCTTCATTAGCAACTGCTTCCATGACGCGTGTAAGCCGTCTTATCTTTCTACTGTTTAATGCAGCTCCTAGGAATGAAAATAATCCCAAATGGAAATCTACATATTGCTGTAAGGAGGTATCGGTCTGATCTATTCCATCAATATCTAATGTTCTTTTAACTCTATTTAGTACGAAATCGTGGTATAATACATAGTCATTGTGATACATAGGTGGAGCAATAAACACAGGCGGTAATACAAAAGATATGTAACAGGCTCCTAACCATCCCATTGGAAGACAATGATATCCCTTATTTCCACAAATGAAATATGTGTTACGTGAGGCTACAAATGCAATTCCATTTGGTGTATCAAATGTAAGTGTGATATTACATTCACTTCGGCCTACAGGGATTGTACCTTTATTTCTAATGCAAAGATCTGCTTTTGTATCAATAACAGTTATCACATGAGAGGTCGACACATTTATGAGTCTTTGATTTGTAAAAATACGAGGTGTAGATACATTGTCCGGACGGTATTCTTCCCACTCAAATTTAGTTCCTTCAGCTTGTGGATAGCCATCCTTGTCATTGAAACAAATTTTATTTAGTCGAAAGAGTAGTCCACCTTTCGTTGGCCATCGTAAAGTGAAAAGAAGAGTGTACCAAGCATTGCAAGAACCATTATGAGAAAACGGGAGAGGAATAAGTGGAGTTCCTCCCCTCTTCTGATGTCCAGGCAACATTCCGCATACCCAACAGTTCGACATGTTGGTCATGTTGTGAGTGTGATGCAAAATCTGAATGAAACTGTTATTCAAATAAGTCTGCCTATGTCTCTCTTCATGATAAGGCAAAGTAAAATGAAAATGTTCGGATGGGCTTGGAGTGGTAGGCAGTAAATGTTCTCGTGCAGGAAACAATTGTTCTATAGTCCAAGCTATTACTGCTATTACCACTATAGTCAAAACAAACAGTACAGCACCACAAATTCTCCCCTTTCGTGTCGGAAGAGGTGCCATAATTCACGAAACAATGTTCTCCAGAAGCAAAATAAAAAATAAAAAGGTAGTTCTGGACTGAGGCTGCCGTTGGTTTGTTCTCCGAGATTCAAGACGGGTACACTGGACAGAACTGATCCCCCCCCCCTTGATATTCCCGGCTTCCGTTTCACAAACCTCAGAACGGTCACAAACCAGTTAAAAAAAATACAAGAAAAAATTATTTCCTGGGACGTAGGTTGTACTTCACTCCATCAGGTACAGTGTGGTCCGGGAAGGCTCCCTCCGATTCATTGGACGTAACAGCTGGGCTCTTTTCTGCATCCAAAATATTTCTGTAGTCGGATAGCACCACAGGGTTCACCTGGTCCGGGGAAACACGACGACAATGGGTGGAATGAATCCACCATTTTTTGTTGGTTACCCTCACTGCCGTTCGGGTCGCAAGCAGCACCTGCTCAGGGCCATGCCATCTCGGTTCCAAACTGCTGGACCTCTCAAACGCACGTATCATCACGTGATCCCCAGGATGAAGATCGTGAGCCTCACCAGTGGAGTTATCAGGGAGCGCTTCTCGAACCTGTTGATGAATAGAAAGTAAATCATTTGTTAATCGTGCCAAATAATCGTTCATCATTATACAAGGCACATCATGTATCAAACGAGGCTTAGGAACTCCCCAAATATTCATCGGCCTTCCAAACACCACTTCATAGGGTGTGAGGCCAGATCGGGAATGTGGCACTGATCAAAAAGACAGCAATGCCAAAGGCAAAGCATCCGGCCATTTCAAAGATGTGGATGCCACGATGTTTGCAAGCTTCAGCTTCAGACTTGCATTATACCTTTCTACTAAACCTGCTGATTGTGGGTGAAAGACAGCGTGGAATCTTTGCTTGATTCCCAATCCTTTCAGGACGTACTCCACTACTTTCCCAATAAAATGAGGACCATTATCATTCCACATAAACTTACAAACACCATAGCGCGGGAAGTACTCTTTGAGTAACACCTTAGCTGTTGTCAATGCTGTATTATCTTTCGTGGGGTAAGCCTCAATCCATTTACTGAAGGCACACACCACCACTAAGACATACTTGAGGTTATTACAGCGCTCCAGCTGGATGTAGTCCATTTGCAGTACTTCGAATGGTGCAGTAGGTGGAACAAACCCTCCTTTGGGAGTATAAGTCCCTTGTCCAGGATTGTGCTGTAAACATATCAGACAGGTCTGAACCACTCTCTTAGCCGTACTAGCAATCTCAGAATTTTCCCAAACCCGTGTAAGCAATTTAGTAATTGCAAGAGCTCCAACATGTGCCAGCCCATGTGTCATTTGCACCATTGTTTGTAAATAGGCGGTAGGTAATTTCCATCTTTCCATGTCTTTACTACGCCAGCAACCCTCATCATCCAACACTCCTTCAGTGGCCCATCTCACAAGTTCTGCTTCAGATGCTGACCTCTGTATGTCTAATATTTCTTCTCTAGCATCATGCCATCGCTCAGCTTGTGATTTCACCACGTACATGGGAGAATCATTTTGTAGCATAGCAGTCTCTCTCGCAATACGATCTGCAAAAGCATTTCCTTGTCCTATTTTATCTGTCACCTTTTTGTGTGCGCTGCATTTGACTATCGCTACTTTCTTTGGACACAATAGTGCATTCAGGAGATCGCGTACCAATTCTCCATGCATGATGTGTACTCCATGTGAAGTCAAGAACCCTCGTTCTTTCCAGAGTAGGCCAAAATCATGCACTACTCCAAAAGCGTAGCGACTATCCGTGTAAATGTTCACACATAGTCCAGCACTTAACTCACATGCTTTCGTTAAGGCTATCAATTCCGCTGCTTGAGCCGATTTCTGTGGTATTCGTGCTGCTTCTACCACTGTCTTAAGTGTCGTGATCGCATAGGCTGCGGAAGTCGTACCATCTGGTAACCTCACACACGATCCATCAACCCACAGTTCCCCATCTACATCTGGAAATGGTGTATCCTGTAAGTCAATACGACCCTTTGTTTGCTGATCAGTCAGAAAAACACAGTCATGTTGTTCTTCCTTCTGGGTCTCAGCAGCAGGATACGGCAATAAAGTAGCAGGGTTCAGTGTAGCGCATCGTTTTAGTGTGATGTGCGGCGCCAACAACTCATATCCTGTTAGGCGTGCACTAGTTAGATGCTGTGTTTTCGTTTGATTCAACAACGCATCTACCGCATGGGGGACTAACACCAACAATTTGTGTGACAAAACTATACCCTCACTCTGTCGTATAGCTACTGCTGTTGCTGCAACTGCTCGAAAACATCCAGGCAGTCCTCGAGCCACAGGGTCGAGTACCGCCGAGAAATATGCACAAGGTCTCTGTTTGTCTCCGTGTGTCTGCACTAAGACTGACAATGCGCACCCATCCTTCTCATGTACGTACAATGTAAAGATCTTCGTGTAATCAGGTGTACCTAACACTGGTGCAGAGCAAAGAGCTTGTCTCAATTGTTCCAAAGCATTCTGACATTCATCTGTCCATTCAATGGGAATCGGTGTATCTTTGGACAACAATGCTAACAAAGGCTTAACAATGTGAGAAAAACCCAGTATCCATTGCCTACAAAAAGACGTCAGACCTATGAAGGCACGAACATCTTTCTGAATACGGGGGACTGGTGTATCTAAAACTGCTTGGATTCGATCTGGTGTCAATGCACGGCCCTCCTTAGACAAAAGATGACCGAGGTACGTCACCTTGGGTCTACAGTATTGTAACTTTTTCTTCGAAACCTTATGATTATTTTTAGCAAGGAAGGAAAGCAAGGAAAAAGTACTTTTCTCACATTGTTCCTGCGTGTCTGCTGCAAGTAAAATATCATCCACATACTAAATAAGAGCCACTACTGCTTGTAATTCAAAAGAATCAAGCTGTCTTTTTAAAGCCTGACTATAGATGCTAGGACTTTCTGTATAACCTTGAGGAACTCGACAGAATCTATACGATTTGTTATTTAATGTAAAACCAAAAAGATATCGACTGTCAGGATGTACAGGAATCGAGAAAAATGCATTTTTCAAGTCGATGACTGTAAAAGTGGTTGCCGTCGGTGGAACCAACGTAAGCAACGTGGTGATGTCAGACACCACCGGGTACTGAGGCACTACTATCTTGTTAATTTCCCTCAAATCAATGATAAAACGGTAAACCTTAGCATCTGTATCTCTTTTAAGGATCGGAAGAATTGGGCTGTTACAAACATTATAGGGAACTTCCTCAACTACTCCTGCTGTAATCAAATCATTCACAATATGTATCAATGCAATTTCGCCTTCCCTCGATATTTTGTATTGTGGGACACGTGGCAGAGAAACTCCCTCCTTTACAGTAATATGTACTGGAGGAGTAATCATCTGCCCTACATCAGTATCAGAAGTGGCCCACAGCGTTTTTGGTAGGGAGGCTAACACTTCAGATTCTTGGAGAAGACACACTCGCTCAATTTCTGGATAATTTTCATTCAACACAACCCGCACTCCTTCCGGAGCACAGCGAATAGTAGCTCGAAAATATTTTAACATATCGAGTCCCATAATGTTATCTGGTGTGTTTGGGGACAGCAAAAAGGGACATGGGGCAGCAAATTTATCAACATAAAATGTAACAGGTTGAGACAGTGGGCTAGAAGTAGGTGTTCCATCGAACCCTATAGCTGTAATTACCTCGCGAGACAGGGGAGCCCTTGGAACAAAGTGTTTGGACAAAGCGCTACGAGTAGCTCTTGTATCAACCAGAAACTGATCAGTAGAACCCAAGACATGTGCTTCTATATATGGACCCCTTTGATCAACTGGTACCTCAACCGATTCCACACCCCATCCTACGCAATCCTATGCATGACGCTCGTCGTGTGACTCAGCAGAGCCACCCTCATTTATCTGATATTGATTGCGGTTATCGAACGTATTATAGTCTGTCTGTCCACGACCCCTTGCTCCATTCCCTCCTCGATCATTCGCTCCACCTCTCGATCCTCCATAATTATTCCTAGACCTTCCACTTCCTCGACCACGCTGATTACGCTGTTCTCTCAGCACCGGACAATCTGAAACCCAATGTCCAAACTGTCTGCAGTATGCACACTGATCCTCAGAGATGTCGGAACGGGGAGGAGGCGCATTATTATACGATCCTCGTCTACCCCTATTATTCCCCCTCGTAGCCTGGACCTGAGCCAACATTACCTTCGTCTTCAAATCCTTCACTTTCTTATCACTACTTTCCTTTGCCTCCAATTCCTGTCTTTCATAGTATTGAGCCATAGTCAATAAAGAAGCAGGGGTTGCCGTGGTCCATGAACTTTCACTCGCCTTTAATCGTTTTGCAATCTCCGGTAGGAGATTAGCCACATACTTATCAACAAATAAATGTCTGCCTGTAACTTCTGTTAATGATTGCCCACTGTAATCATGGAACGCTTCCTCAAAGCGAGAAAAGAAATCAGAAACCGATTCATCCGTTTTCTGTTTACAAGAGGCTAACATGGTCCAATCAATTTTTTTAGCGGGAACAAGCGTTTTTAATTTGTTTAGTATAGCCCCTGGGAGTTCCAATATTAATTGACAAGGCTTACATGCTGGTTCCCTGTCTAAATCAGCTTGAACTACATCCTTCCAACTTGCCCCGAGAACCGTTTGATCATCAAACTTACGAATCGCTCTCCACATATCAGGGGCAATATTAGCCCAAAGAACAAATCAATATCAACTAGCGTCATAATACACGAGGAAATTGCACTTTCAACACTTTCATAAAAAGCCGCTGGATTTTTACGGGGATCAGGCAAAGCATTCTTAAGTGCCATAACATCTGCTCTATTCCAAGGCGTATAAACCCAATTATATATAAAATAACCCTTCGCGTCTTTGGATGTTTTATCGTCATCTGTGCCATCCCCTTTATGAGGGACATACAAAGGCGCAGCTTCTCGCATAGGTCTAACATTAATCGCAGCGATCTTATCTGTTCCAAAGATAGAGCATTCTTTGGATATCCCCGTCGATCCAGACGCAGGCGAACCCGATGTCTTTTCCAACTCCCGTAGCCGCGACGCCTCATTCCGTAGCTGAACCAAGCGTTTGAAAAATTCATCCGCATCTGAAAGAATAAAAAGACCTTTTCGAAAGTTATCGCGACCCTTTGATATATCCTTAGGTTCTAACTCAGAAGAATACTTTCTAAATCGTTCAACAACCTCATCTCCAAACTGATCTAAGAAACACAATCGCTCCTTATCAGACCATTGTTCCATTTGCTTACTAATCTCAGAAACAGTTACAGTATTAACATTTAGCTTTCGTGCAAACGAACGCAATTCCGCAGTTCGATCCGAAGATAACCTTGTACGTTGTGTACGCTGATCGTCCTCATCCGATTCCTCATTCGGAGCCGTAGGTGCGATGTACGGAGGCGGACAACGATCTAGTAATGAAAAATCATCTTTTTCGTTAGTAAGGACCGGATAAAGAGGATGCCGGATAGGGAACTGACCATTAACCTGCAAATTACGTTCTCGAGTCTCCCTCTTTTTCTGTTCCTGTAACTCCTTCTCCTGTAGCTGTAAAGCTTTATCACGCGCAGCCTTTCGCTGCACCTTCTCCGCCAAGGCTTCCTCATGCTTCAATCGTTCACGCACCTCTTTCTCCCACATACGCACACATTCAAACATATCCTGTCTAGACCTGCGCTGAAACAAACACTGCTCCACATATTGAACCTTTCGCAAATCAAATGACCCATGTAGTGGCCATTGTAGTTCACGATCGGCTTTACTATATTTGTGCCATAACGTGCTGTACATTATTGGCGGAATGCCAAATTTTACATACATCTCACGATTAGGGGTCCCCTCTGGGGGAGCCGGTTGTGATTTATTTAATCGATAACTGGTACCATTTCCAAAACAGCACATTCCTCGGAGTGTGCTGAGAACAGGCATGTCAAAATATCACGGAAACGTGATACTACATAAAATGGCACTTAATGTGCTTCATACACGCTCAAACAAAACAAAATCAGAGAAATATCCCTACATGCCTGCCTATGTGAGGTGCACTCCACATATAAGTCAAATTCATAGATCCAAACGTTAGCTAACTCAAACAAATTCAAATTCAAATTAAAAAAGCCACAGTAAGTGTCAGTAGACTACCTTACCAATCATAAGCTTACCAAGTATCTTCAAACGTCCAAGGTCCAACTGCCAAGTTCTTTAATCGAATCAGCCAAACGGCACTAGACGACAATCCAAGATCAGAATCTCAGTCGAGGACCGGCGCCACCTGGAAGGTCAGATCAGAAGGAAGGAAAAAACACCGTGGATGCCAAGACTCGGGTCACTCAATGGCAGCGATCGCTTCCATGGCGAGTTTCCAAACCTTCGTCGCGACCTCTCCTTCGGGCATCCGAGTCGCCGATGAGTCCCTTCGTGTTCGCCAATTGTGGTGTTGGGTTCAATCAGGCCTACATACTCTGCTAAACTCTCGAACACCTTAGTATAGAAGTTGGCACGGACACTGGAAAATGCAAAAGACAAGTTTATTAAGACCCCATGGGGTGGTGGTACATTCCTACAGCACCCTTCGGCAATGCAAGAAGTAGCACACCGAACATCGGTGTGCGACCTCTTTTATACAGTTTAATAGCAATAAAAAGGTAGGCGTTTACAAGTTACACATTTTAGGTACATATAAGGTCATTTTTGGAACACAGCCAGCATGTGGGAGGAGTTCATTAGTACCGGTCAGTTTGTGCTAACATTCCTAAAGAATGACCAGTCGATGTATAATGCGCATGTGCGTTTGACCAGCACTAAAAATAGCCTGTTGCTGAGCAAAGTAGATGACCATGGGTATCGAGAAAGGACGAAAGGGCATGCTGACCACGAGGCAGCGTGTTCATACAAAATGGAAGCCAAAAGGATTCAAAATGGCCCCCGTACATTTTAGTCAAGTTAATGAAAAAGACCGAGTAGCTGAGCTAAACGCTAACTCAGGAGCTGCCAAAATACGACACTGCTGCCAGAAGGATTGCACCACTGCATGAAGGAAGGATTTGCAATTGGCTTCCCATGATCCTAGACAACCCAGCGTCACACCAAGGTTCAGTCTGCTGACCATCTTTGTTAGCTACAGGGACACAATATGCATAAAGAGCCCCTCTGCAACTGCTCAACTGAGTAGCATCAACTAAACCTGCCTCAACCCTGCTGTTGGCCTCTAGCGGTGTGTGTTTTGATACACAAATCTTACCCCCCCCAGGTCCTGAATTCACTAGTGGCAAGGTGAAAATCCTGACATTTTGGGCCCTTTGTGACCTGCTCACCACACTGACAACAGACTATTTGCAGCTTCCTCCAGCTCAAACCTCTGATCTATGCTCCTCACATGGACATTGAAGAACACAACTCTTTAGCAACACTATTTTGGTCCCTGTATGCAACCCATGCTAAATCATGGTTGACCTGAGCTTTTGAATGGAAGTTACTGCAAATTGCTGTCTGTGCCACTTGGGGCTATTTTTACCTGGATAATTTGAAAAACAATATATCTGGTTCTAATGATTACATTTTGTAAGTTTTTGGTATTATTTTATTTATCAACATTTACTCTATTTTACTAAATTGGTTTTGAGATTTTTCTTGTCTTGTGTTTTCACTATATTCCTGCTTGTGGCTGCATAAATTGTCTCTAAGTTTAGCCCAGCTGCTTTGTGCCAAGGTACCTGAGGGTCGCGCACAGGTTAAGTTAATTACCTTTGTGATTCTCCCTGGCAAGGATTGTCGTTAATATTTGAGTGGCAATTCCATCACACTTAACAAAAAACCCTATTTCGTACAACTGGGATAATAAAGCACTTGCAAATGAAAGATAATGGGACGAGGATGTCAGTGAGGATAAATAAAGAGGCATGAGACCAAATGAAGCCTGGCCACCCAGTGTTCGGCAATCACAGAATTTGGCAGCTCTGTCAGCTGGCTCCGAAGAGATTATTTGGACCCATAAGTGCACGTGCAAGCACATGCACTCATATTTTAGTTATTTTTCAATTTCAGCAATATTTTTTGCCCTAAAGCTAATGCAGACATTTCAACCATGCCCGTTCTACACAACTTTTTTTTCTCATGTTGAATCTTGGTACAGATAGAGGTCACCAATTTCTAACTTTTGAAACCCACTCAGGTATAACTTCATGTACGTAAAATGCCCAAACTTCATTGGTTCAGGTATAAAAATGGAAAAAACTCATACCTTCCAACCTGGGCTTGAGCAAGACTATCCAAAAGTATCACCTTAATAACTTGTAGAATGTAGGGGCACCCCAATTATTAATAATAATAATAATAATAATAATAATAATAATAATAATAATAATAATAATAATAATAATAATAATAATCATCATCATCATCATCATCATCATAATAATAATCATCATCATAATAATAATCATAATAATAATCATAATGAAAATAATGCCAATCAGCACCATCATCTTCAGCAGCAGCATACTAATAATGATAATAACTATAATATTATTATTAATAATATAGTGATATAATTAGGACACTGTATCACATTCCGGACTGTAAATGTGCCCCCAATTTTATTTAACACAATATAGAACATCATTATGTTCATGAAATTGCTAATCATGTCATTCAAAATTACAAAACCTATTCATTATTGACCTGTGGACATCTCACCATCCATAAATTCAAGTTTAAAGGTTTGGGTGAATTGAGTCCACAGATACCCTCACAAGCTTACTTCATAAACATGGCCAAATTAGGTAAACTGAGAAGTGGTGTAAATAAATGTCAAAATTATTTTTAATAATGTTGCTGCTCCTGTAATAATTAGTAGCAAAAACACATTTTGCATAGTGCATGTAAAAAAGATTTTTGGATCATATAAAAAATGAGACTGAGATTGTGTAACCAGTGAAACATTTCCAGCACAATGTTCACTTATACAAATTTTAAAGTATATTGAGATTTTAACACAGTATGCACACTTTTGATAACACAGAGGCACCAGTCTCAAACTGGGTAAGGTAAACCCTGAATGGTGTTGTAATAGGGAGTAATCAATCCAAAGCAGAAGTCAGGCTCAAAGTGATTAGATCAACAATCTATATCCTAACTAATTTTTTCCGATTGATAAAAACTGGATGGAGAAAGCTTTTTGCCTATATCATTTCACAACCATCTGTACCTGACCATCTAGGGCCCGATGTAGGTCGGTCGGTAACGGCCGAAAATCTGTATTTTCAGCCGTTACCGACCGGTATCAAAGAAATGGTATGTAGGGACAGTCATTTTACAGAATCGGTAAATTTACCGATCGGTAAATTTACCGATTCTGTAAAATACCGATTCGGTATTTTTACCGATTTGGTAAATTTGAAATGTAGGTGGGACTCTTCAGAGTCCCACAAGCCTTACCGAATCGGTATTTTACCACCAAATCAATTTGATGGTAAAATACCGATTCCGGTGTGCATGCACATGTGTGCATGCACACCTGTGCCATATGACAGGCAGACCTGCCCTTAGGGCAGGTATGCCTGCCACATGGCACCCAAACCTGTTTTGGGGGTGCTAGAGGGTGTCAAAGTGACACCCCCTGCACCCTTGTGGACTTCGGTATTTACCGATTCGGTAAATACCGAATCGGTATTGCCCATTCATTCCTATGGGCTTCAAAGCCCATAGGAATGAATGGGCATTACCGGTCGGTATTTACCGAATCGGTAAATACAGATTTTTACCGATTCGGTAAAAAAACCATCTGGATGGTCCTACATGTCCCCCCTCCATATTTACCGATTCTTAATTACCGATTAAAATCGGTAAATAAATCCTACCTACATTTGGCCCCTAATAATTTAATTAGGGACCATCTACACAAATCATTCTTAGTTTTGCAAGCCCTGCAACTATTGTTTATCTCCATGCCACTGCTGAATTCTCCTGTTTCACAGGCATTGGTTGAAAGTGATGTATTCCACAAGAGCCCAGTAGTTCATATGAAGAGGATCCAGTGCCATTTAAAATAAGATCTGGTGCCACTTAATTAAACTTTAAACAACCAGGCCATCACACAAGAGTCACAGCACTTACTGTAAAATAGGTAGTTTGATTTGGCATCACCCCACCAATCACAATGTCTGCTCCATCATGCCCCCTGTGGGGCTCAATCTGAACCCGACCCATCCAATGGTCTGCACTTGAAGTTCAAACGTGATCTCTTCTGCAGATTTATTGAAGTCCCACCGCAGAATGACTGCACCTTCGGTGTCTAGGACTTTCACGAACTTCAGTTCAGCCACCTGGCCCACAGCCAGAGGAAGTAAGGAAAGAAAAAATAGTATTTGGTGTCTCATGTTCAGTAAATTGGAGCTGCAATAGTTTGATTGGAAATCAGAAAGTAGAGGAACATCACTTAGTGCGAGTCTTTCTTTGTGGATCTTAGTGCATGTACTGGCTATTTATCACTTATTCACAGAATGCCGGTCCCCGGTCCAGCCCATGGCAATTTTAAGACAACCCTCATTGTAGAATGCTGATGCCAGACCAGAATGATTTGAAAGCACATGGGATAATTACCACACGCCCCAGTAATCTTCAGGGAGGGTTGCTGCCATTCTATTTTGGTGCATTGAAATACTTTTGGCCACAGATGCTTGTCAATAAATCCTTTGATATGCCAGGCTGGCAGGGTTGGCAGCAATCATTGGCTGAACACGAAACTTGGCACCAGAACACATTACTATGTATAGTCATTACTTTTACATTTTATTTGCTATTATGCAATCATGACAAAATAATTACTATCCAGCATTTCTTAGCTCTTTGTGCTATGAGTTGAGTGGGCAGTCCTGACTTAGTCAGAAACGGTCGCTTCACCCGCTCCTTGGCCTTCCTTGTGCCTCCTTGGTCTTTCCTTGTGCCGATCTCGCCTGCAATCACCAGCCTGGTATTGTATTGCCTTACTGTATTCCTGATTGTGCCCCAATAGAGCCTGGAATCGTATTGCCTTACTTGTATTGGTATCGTATTGCCTTACTGTATTGCCTTACTTGTGGCCCCGATCTCGCCTGCATTGTTTTTGTTCTCTTTACCCTCCCCGCTCCCTGCCACTGCTCGCCCGCGGCCCCACCACCGTTCCCTCGAGCATCCCCGGACCTCGCAACCCCGCTCCCTCCTCCCAGCTGCTCCTCCCTAGCTCCGCCCCCTCCACTCTCCACTTATGGCAGAGTTGCATCCGCGCAGCGTTCACGCGCAGCGGGCGTGCCAAAGGTAAGCCCGTCTACGCCCGTCCGCACCTGGACCGCACCCAGCGCCAGACCCCCTGGACCCCGCAAAGGCCATCCCGCCCGCCGAACTTACGACGCCGCAACCCTTACCGCACTAAACACCGGCCGCCACCGCGACTGCCACCGAGCCGCCCCAGGAAGCACCCATGGACCCTTCACCTGCCAATCCTGCAAGTTCTGCTGCATCAGGACCCACATTAAAACCACAAACGCCAAACAGAGCTCCAACAACAACCACCTGAAGTGCATCCTGCTCAACACCCGCTCAGTCCACAGACACGCCATTGACCTATGGAACCTATTCGACACCACATCGCCGGACGTCGCCTTTCTCACGGAAACCTGGATGAACGCCTCATCAGCACCCGACATCGCCATAGCCTTCCCGGACGGATACTAGATCATCCAAAGGGACCGCATCAACCAAACAGGAGGAGGTATCGCCATCGTCCACAAGAACACCATCCGCATCTCGACCAACTCTGACGACACCACCATAGCCACCGAACACCTCCACTTGCAGATGCACACCGACCCCAAGACCACACTCAGAGGCACCCTCATTTACAGACCCCCAGGACCCCACACACAATTCAGCGAAGACATCGCTGACTTTGTCAGCCCACATGCCCTCCCCTCCGATGACTACATTCTCCTAGGGGAGCTCAACTTCCACCTGGTAAACAAAACGACAACAACACCACCACCATGCTGGATAACCTCGCCAATCTTGGACTCAAACAACTGGTGAACACCCCCACCCACTACGCCGGACACAGGCTCGACCCAATGTCTCCCCCAGCAAGCACATCTCCTTCAATCACACCACAGGACTCCACTGGACAGACCACAGCTGCGTCCATTTTAGCTTCAGAAAGACCACGACCCACCACCACCCGCAACAAATTCCCCGCAGAAATTGGAACAAAATCACCACTGACCAGCTCACCACATCTCTGAACCAAAACCCTCCCGCCATATCAACGGACTCAAATCAAGCAGCCATCAATCTCGCACAGTGGATCACCCACTGCGCTAACGAACTAGCACCCTTAAAAAACCATCCCAACAAGCCAGGAAGCAAAAAAGCCTCCTGGTTCATCGACGACCTCAAGAACTCCAAAAAGAACTGCCGCACCCTCGAGAAAGCCTGGCGAAGAAACCCAACCACAGACAACATGACCGCCCTCAAGAACGCCACCCGCAAACACCACCAGCTGATCCGCACCACCAAGAAATCAGCATTCAAGGATCGACTAGACAACAACGCCCACAACAGCAAGGAACTCTTCAGCATTGTCAAAGAGCTCATCAATCCCAACGCCGGCAACAACAACATCACTCCCTCTCAAGACCTCTGCGACTCTCTAGCCTCGTTCTTCCACAGCAAGATCGCAGACATTCATAACAGCTTCGACGACCAGTCTACTCCCCTCACCACTGAACCGAAACCCCTCACCACCACTCTTCACGCCTGGACCCCGATCAGCACCAAAGACACCATCCGCTTGATGAGCTCCATCCACTCCGGATCGCCAACCGACCCATGCCCCCATCACATCTTCAACAAGGCCGACTCCGTCATCGCACCCCATCTCCGGGACATCATCAACTGCTCCTTCAACACCGCTACCTTCGCGGAAAGCTGGAAACATGCCGAACTCAGCGCCCTCCTGAAGAAACCTACAGCAGACCCCACCGAACTTGAGAACTACAGCCCCATCTCGCTCCTCCCGTTCCCCACCAAAGTCATAGAGAAGACCGTCAACAATCAGCTCGCCGCCTTCCTCGAGTCTAACGATTCCCTCGACCCCTCACAGTCCAGCTTCCGAGCCAACCACAGCACCGAGACCACCCTCATCGCAGCCACAGACGACATCCGGACTCTGCTCGACAACGGGGAAACAACGGCCCTCATCCTCCTGGACCTCTCCGCAGCGTTCGACACGGTCTGCCACCGCACCCTTGTACAACGCCTCAGGGACGTCGGGATACAAGATAAGGCATTGGATTGGATCATCTCGTTCCTCGCCGGAAGAACCCAGAGAGTCCACCTCCCCCCTTTCAGATCAGAGGCCACCGAAGTCATACGCGGCGTTCCACAAGGATCATCGCTCAACCCCACCCTCTTCAACATCTACATGAGCCCCCTCGCATCCATCGCACGCCAACACAACCTCAACATCTTCTCCTACGCAGACGACACCCAGCTGATCCTCTCCCTCACCAAAGACCCAACCACCGCCAAAACCAACGTACACGAAGGGATGAAAGACGTAGCCGAGTGGATGAAGAACAGCCGCCTTAAACTGAACTCAGACAAGATGGAAGTCCTCATCCTAGGATCATCCCCCTCTGCCTGGGACGACTCATGGTGGCAGCGCACCCAAACCAACGGACCATGCTCGCAACTTGGGATTCATCCTAGACTTCTCCCTCTCGATGACCAGACAAGTCAAAGCTGTCTTATCCTCATGTTTTAACATCCTACGCATGCTCCGAAAGATCTTCCTATGGATCCCCACCGAAACAAGGAAGACGGTCACCTAAGCACTTGTCACCAGCCGACTGGAATACGGAAACACCCTCTACGCCGGAACCACAGCCAAATTGCAGAAAAGACTTCAACACATTCAGAACGCCTCCGCTCGACTCATCCTAGACTTACCTCGCCACAACCACATATCCGGTCACCTGAGAGACCTGCACTGGCTCCCCGTCAACAAGAGAATCACGTTCCATCTCCTCACCCACGCACACAAGGCACTCCACGAACTAGGACCCAGATACCTCAACACTCGCCTGTCCTTTTACACCCCCACTTGCCAATTACGATCGTCCAACCAAGTCCTTGCTGCGATTCCTCTCATCTGAAGAGCCACCATGGGAGGAAGATCCTTCTCCTACTTGGCGGCCAAGACCTGGAACTCCCTCCCCACCCACCTCCGTCTTACACAGAACAACCTCTCCTTCAGAAAGCAACTCAAAACCTGGCTGTTCGATAAGTAGCGAACTCCTCTCCCTTAAGCGCCTTGAGACCCTCTGGGTGAGTAGCGTGCTATACAAATTTTGACTTGACTTGACTTGACTTGGCAGACCATCAACGCCACCAGGAATGATTCCCTGGTGATGGCGAGGTAGGGTAGAGGCAGCAATATGCTTAGTGGGACTGCCGCAGTCCCTCCAAGCATATTATGAGTGTCCTCTCCAGAGGTAGTATCATTAAGGTTCCTACTCCATGAACAGGGTGTAAGTAAGTAAGTAATTCTTTATTGTTTTAGGTTAATAAAAACCGTTACAAAAAGTGCAATAAAACAATCTCATGAACAGGGTGGTGGAGAGGAAACAAATGGGGCCCTATAGGGCCGCTGTGCCACCTCCACAGGGAGATGCATGCAGGGAGATATATTATGTGCCCCTGGTATATGATGTCAACTAATGTAAGTGGGCACCTTGCATCAGTCCAGATAACACTTATGGTGATTTATGGGGTCTCAGATAACCTTAGAAAGCTATCTAAGTGGTAGCTGTGGAGAGCAGCCTTCAGGCTCAGTGTAGTAGGGGTGTAAAGCAGCTTGATTCTGGTCACAGGACATGCTTGAGGTTGGGGCTACTTGGAGCCCAAAGATCTTCTTGCAAGGAGACCAACAAGCCTTTGCAACTGCAATTTGAATGCCGTAACCAGGGGTTCGGTTATTGCAACCTCCACAAGAACTACTGACCTCAAACTTGGTAAGAGGGTAGAGCAGGCCTCAGGAGCTGAGAAAAACTACCACCAGTGTTGCAGAGCCCAAGGAGTCCGGAGATCTGCAGAATGGTCGACTTAGTTGCAGTGCCTGCGAATGCAGGGGAGTGACTCCTTCTCTCCAAGGGAGATAACTTTTGTTGTCCTTGATGCTTCACAGGCATTTGAAGGTTCCTGTATGATGCACAGGCACAGACGATGCAGCAGACTGCAAAGGAGACAAAGGCAGGCCCATCACAGTCCAGCGAAGTCCAGAGCGCCCAGATGGTAAAAGTGCCGTGGTATCAGCTCTGATTCTTATCCCACAATGAGTCTAAGGAACAACACCCAGGTAACTCCTTTAGTACACTAAGGAAAGGGTTTTGACGAATCAGGGACCCTCCCAGGGGAGGGTCTGGACAGGGGGGAGTTTACTCCCATGCCCTTTGTACAGTTTCACACCAAAGCAGGAGCCAACAGCTCTCAGGACTGGTCTGAACTGGACTATGCACAGGGAAACCAAATGTGCCCCTCATGCAGACTTTCAGATGCTGACAAACGCACCCGCCCTAATAGACTAAATCCTGTCTGGGAGGTGGTCACACCTCCCTGTGACAGGATGCCTATTTCTCCACATTTCTCAACTCAAGATTGGCTCAGCAGCAGGAGGGCAGAAATGTGTCTCTGGTCGCCAGCAACCATTTTGTGCTGTCCGGGGCTAGTAGGATGGTACCGGGAACACTGAGAGCCTAATGTAGGGCTCTCCCAGTGCTTGAAATCATACCTCCCACACCGTTTACGGTGTGGGGGTATGATTCCAACATGCTTGAAACCAAACGTGATGGGATTAGTTGCAGCCATTTTCGAGATAGTCATTGTGTGATTACGCTGTGCCCCTCTATGTAGCATATGGTTGCTTCACTGACCCGGTAGAATGAGCTCTGTAGCCTGCAGAGGTGTCCTGCTCTTGCAGAGGCATCCTCTCACTTAGAAACCTGTCTTCAGGATTGTAAAGGCCTGCTATAGGGGTGACTTATAGGTTTTAACTGCAGTTACCCTTAGATATAGTAAACCAATATATTTAGTACGTGATGCATTCACCTACTTACACAGGCTGCAATGGCAGGCCTGTTATTCCATTTTGAACGGTATCTCAGGCGTGGCAAAAAACATGCTTTAGCCCATGGGATGCCTCAGTGGTACCTATGCCCTGGGTACATGGGGACCATATACTAGGGACTGACAAGGGTGCCTCAGTATCCAATCTGGGGTCTACCTAACTACTGAACAGAACACTATAGGGAGAAAGCAGATAGCCTGGGGTCCTGATTAGCAGAAACCCAGTCAGACTAGTCAAAAACAGTATCACATCAAACAAACGGTGAGGGTGACCATAAGAAGCAGGCCCTACTTTCCTACATGCATGCAACCCAATTCCTGTACAAATTTTAAGTCTATACTGTGCAGTCCCATTGCATTGCCTTTTTTTTCTAAGGCACTTCAATGGATCGCCACACCACCCAACCACCAGACCACTTTAAAATTGTAATGTGGTGGGCGGGCAGACTTGACCTAAGGATGTGGAGGAGCATGGTTGTGGAGTACCACCCACTCCGGCAATTCAGAAAGTTGTAATTATTCCCTTAATCTCCACTGAGACGACTTGTAAAAATTCCCAGAAATCTTCAATTCTGTGGCAATGGTTGCTTTGATTCCAACTTCTCCTGAATTGATGAGTTACTCAGCACTGAAGTCTAAGTCGAGAATGCAGATTGTGACCTTCCTAAGTTGTCTAAAAACATCTCAGTACCCTATACAGGGTTTTGTCGGTTGGGAACTTGATCACAACTGTGGCGGATGTCATGTCCTTTGAGTTAGATGTGCATTATAGCCTACGGCAGATTGGATATCCGCCACTATAAATAAGACTCTCAATTTTCTAAAAACATTGCCATCTGTGTAGTTATATTGTCAATTAATGTATACTTGTTTCATAAAGATGAGCTTTATAGTTTTCTAAGCATACATCTTTTACTATACATATATGGATGATTAAAAAAAACAGCAATCACTACCCACAGGACACAGGACTTACTTGAGTACAGGTTAAGGAACTATGGTACAATTAATTTCGACAGCATCTATAAAAAATCTGCGTCTGGTACTGAATTACAATGACTGACTTATTTGTGTGCACTGTACAATCACATTGCTCTATTTGATTTCAACATTTGTGCTTCTGCTTTAACTTGTGCTGTTTCCTGTATTACAAAAGTAAAAGAAAGGAATAACCTGACCCGAAAAGCTCAATGTGTAAGGACCTTACATAATTCGAATCATGCTCTGTCAATAGTTATCCTGTTAATGGGAAAAGGGTTTCTATTAATGGATTTTGGACGGCAGACCAAACCTGTCAATTCCTCCTTCTTGGCAAGAAAGTTTAACTACACCAATTTTTAGAAAAGGTCCTTGAACTCTACTAGTGGTATAGAAACGGAGCACTGCTTAATGCCTCTGCTAAATTATTTACTAAATGTTTGCTAAATCATCTCCATGCATGAGTAGAAGTTGAAATTATTGCATAATTTTTCATGCTAAATGCAGTCCACTCACTTTAATAATATCAGTGGATTGCAGTATGAGGAATAAAACAAACGCATATGCTTTCTTCATTAATTCCTTTAGTTTGATAGTTTAGTACCTACTCTGGGATAACTTGAGTTCTTGGGATTTTTCTTAAGTCCTTCTGAAACATATAGTTGTACTTCACACCAACACCTGGATTACTGACAGGCTTGTGTAGGGAGTTCACTAAGAAAGCCACCATTGTTAATTTTCTAATACAGGGGTGTGCCAATGCCCTCAGTTTTTTTCAAAGTCAGACTTCCCTAAAGCAGTTTTGAGATGCAGCAGTTTTTCTCCATTGAGAGGCGGCAGCCCACTGCGAGTGATTCTGAATGTAGATGCTGACGTATTATAGCCTTATTGCCCACCGTAGCGGACTATCCCAGCTATTAAACGCCCGCTCCAGGGTTAAAGGCATGAATCGAAGACGAGGACCTTTAACAAGGGAGCAGGACTTTATTAGCCGGTATAGCCCAGCCTCAAAGGGCTATAAGGCTATTAGAACATTCTGCCACTGGAGGGCAGAATGTTCTAATCAATTAACCAAAGTCCTCTCATAGCCCAAGGGGGTTTAAATCCCCTCAGGCTCCGAGAGGCCTTTGTGAAAACAACATTGGAATGTTGCTTTGTGGGCTTTTACTGGCCTGTAGAAGCTCGGAGCACTCCATTGTATTCAATGGAGTGGTCCACATTCCAATGTTGTAATATTAGTTAACATCCCAATCAGCCTGCAGTGATAGCTACAGGCTGCTAATTAATATAAAATATCACATTAATTGAAATTATATCTGATATTTGGTAAGGGCATTGCAAAACCACCAAGAAAATATGGGGATTTCAAATTTGATGTATGTTAAATTTTTGACAGCCTGCTCTGAAGAGTCTGTTAAGTAAGATTTAATAGCTCACAGAAAAATCTTAAAGGATTGGGGCAGCTGGGAGATTGCAATCACTACAATGGCACAGCTTATCGAAAGCAAAAACAGCAGAGCTGGGTACTCCAACCTAGTCAAACACCCAATTGGGAAGGCTGGAACAGAAAATTTGGTGTAACAAACTACTGCAGTTTGGAAAAAAACAGCCCCTTTAATAACCTGGCCAGATGAGGTAATTACCAGAAATTTCATCAAAATCCAATTTTGTATAGACTGTAATGCTCTGTGATTTCCCTATAATAGTTCGAATGCACCTGACGTGCCTATGTTAGATCTGAAATCTGTTTCAAGTTGTGAATAAACAATTTAGAAGTAATTAAAATACAATAGTAAAAATGAGGTGTGGCCTCACAGCCTGATAATAGCAATGATAATGTGACGTCACATCAATAAAGTGCACTTGAATTTAATTGTATAAACCTACTGTTGGAAAATGGCCCTCTTAGAAGAGTCACCCCAAACTGTTTGCATTCCTCTTCCTATTTTTCAGACCTTCTTTTTGTTGGCTTTAGGACTGAGCACGTTACCACTGGAAACCAGTGCTAAAGTGCATGTGCTAGACATGGTGACATTGGTATATCCTTGATTGTCATATTTAAGTTACCACAATATCAAATAGCCTTTTACACCTGTCGCAGGCCTGCCATTGCAAGGCCTTGGGTGCATACTACAACTTTGACTTGGCATTTTAAACCACTTGCCAAGCCTTAAAACCCCCTTTTATTACACATCAGGCACCCCTAAGGTAGGACCTAAGTAGCCCTATGGGCAGAGTGCAGCATAAGTTAAAGGCGGGACATGCACTTTTAAGTTCAACATGTTCTGGAAATGACAAATAGCTTAATTATTTTTTTCTCTACTGTGAGGTCTACTCCTCTCATAGGCTAGCTTTGAGAATGCCTTAAAACTCTTTTAAACTGTAATTTCTGATTTGAAAGGTGTAGCTAAACCATGTTTCATATCTTTGGAACGGTATTGATAAATCCTCTTAGTGGTAAAGTTGGATTTTACTACTTTTTCAAAAATGACACTTTTAGAAAGCAGACATTTTTCGGGTCTTAACTTAGCTCTATGTGCCTGCTGCCTGTCTCCAACACATGTCTTGGGTGGTGTGACAGCTACACTTGTGGATTCCCTCTAGACAGCCAAAGCACAGGAAGGATAGGTGTGTCTAAGTATCCATCTGTATTTATTCATCTGCTATCTGTTGGCGTTACCTGGGCAGGATCGAAAGGGAGCGGCTAAAACTTTACTTGATTAGGAAGTGTCCTGTCCCCACACAAAGGACCTGACTACTCCTCACAGATGGTCTGGCAGACAAGGTTGGGATAAAAGGGGACCTGTGCCGTACAAGGAGCTCCTTTGAAGCCCCCCCATTTCAAAGGTACATTTGGGTGTAAGTACTGGGGCTCTGAGCCTGCCAAGGCAGTACACTACTGGACCTGGGAAGAACTCAGCTGGAGTAAAGCCTGCTGTGCTGTAAGGATTGCCACTTTTGACTTGACTGACTGCTCTTAGACACTGCTTCCCTTGGGCTTGATGACTTGCCTCCTGTATTCTGAAGACTCAGGGAGAAAAAAGACTTCCCTGCAAATCTGGTGCTATTGGACTCTGTCGTCTGTGAGGCCCTGTGGTGCCCCCATCTAGTCCTGGCCCTCATAAGTGTGTTCTGCAGCTTTTGTGCTACAAAACTGACCCATTGTCACCTTTGCGCCAATCAGAACTGATGCATTACATTGGATGCAAAAGCTTTTTGACAACAGCAATTCTACAACATGCGTGGCTTGACAATGACACATTGCCTGCATCCCAACAGAGCTTGATGACAATGCGGTGACAGGACTGCATGGAAAAGATTGATGCATTATGCCCTCAGAATCAGCGCTTTGCTCCATCCCAGGTACTTTTTCAGCAGATGCCTACCCTCCATCACGGTCGACCAGAACCTTTGATTATCAAGGACCGTCACGACCTCAAGTAACCTTTTAGCGCTATTGATGTAAAAGCACTGCTTTTGTATTTATCCTTAAAGAATTCCTATCTCAACTTCTACTAATTGGAATATTACTGTTTTGGTTTTGTTTTATTCAGGAAAATCTCTTTTTTTCTAGACATGTGTGGAGTCTTTTTGTTGGGGTTTCATTGTGTAACTGTGTGTTTGTGTGTGTGTGTGTGTCTATGTTGCACAAATACTTTACACATTGCCTTTAAGTTAAGCTTGCCTGCTCTGTGCAAGCTACCAGAGGGGGTGCACAGGTTACATTAAAATTGTGCACTCCTCTGCCAACTAGGAACCAACTTTCTAACACCTACCCCTCTCCTCTCTTGAAAGGAAGACATGTGATAAACCTTATGGTAATGGTTTCATTGGTATCATACAGAAAGCCCATCTCCCACAGCCCTTCAAAGTTTCCCAGGCATGAGAGGCTTGCTTCTACAGCCCATTTTTTCCTTTTCATTCAGAGACTTGCACTCTTTTATATTTGATGTGTCTCCAGGAATAAAAGTCCCAGAATGCTGAGAAACAACGGCACAGAAGCAGGGAGTCATACCTGGATCTGGGAAACTTGGTAGCTGTGTTCATGCCTTTATTCGCGTACTAATTTGAGTGTCTCTAATCCTCAAAGTCTGCACATTTTTTAATAATATTCTTTCTTCATTGCAATGGGGCATTCACAGGCCTACCCCCTCTCTTGGGCATGTCTCTAACTGTCCCCTTATGAGACTGTCATTATTTGATCTTGTGGTATTACCTGACTGCTTCTCCGCGACTAATCTCGTCTGTGTTGCTGAGAATTTTTAGGTGCATTGGGACTTGGCTGTGGATAGAACTGGGATTGAGTTCACAAATATAAAAGTTGTGACTGGGCCTCTAGAAAAGAACCTCTGTCACAAAGGTGGTGGCATTTCAGGATCTTAGTGCTGACAACAAGGGGCCTATTTATGAGTCACTGGGTAAAAGCAGAAATGCGCCATATTTATCCCCTTAGTCGCTGGGCTAATTCCCCTGTGGTGCGGGGGGGAGAGGGGCCGCGTGTGGCGCTGTGGTGCTTGTGACAAGCTCGGCTCGTCACGCTGCACGGTGGCGCTGTGCTCATGATGAGCTGAGCTCGTCATGACCATGCCCGTTTTAATGGAACGCCCAGCACAGCAGGAGAATTATACCCGCGTAGGCGTTCCGCAGCAGTCATGACGAGCTCAGCTCGTCATGAGCACAGTGCCACTGTGCCTCATGACGAGCTGAGCTCGTCATGAGGGCCCAAGGGGTTAAGGCTTCCAGCACATTCCTGACATTTCCTCCTGCACTGGCACACAATGGGCTGCCTATTGCCAATGCAGACACCCTTGCACCATTGTTCAAGGTGCCTGCACTACTGGCAGGATTGTTTTTGTGCAGGAAGGGACACCAAGAGAGACATATCTTTTTGGCGCAGTCACAGGTTTGCAAGGTATTCTAAATCTGTGACTGGTTCAAAAACCATGGGAATTACGTGAGAACACCCACGCAACACCCATGGAACGCCTTCCCAGGGCAGAGTAACGCAACGCAGTGATGTGCGCTGCCTTTCTTTGCTCCCGTTTTTTTTAGAGTCACTTACAGCTACACAAAGTGGTTTTGTATGGCTTCACAAATCAGACTTAAGGTTTGCATCGCTCTTGCGCCATGTTGCATGGTACAAGATTGACGCAAACCAGGTCATAAATATGGCCCTGAGCTTACTGAGGTCCATGACCAAAAGTCTATGTCCATAATTACGAGTTTAGGTGTTATTTATTGTAATTGATCAGTAACAATACCACAGACGTTATTTATTGTGTGTGATAAATAACACTTATTACGAGTTTGTGGGGGAGTAAGAAGCAGATAATGGTGTTTAACCTGTTTTGTGTGTCGAACGTTCAGCACCAGTGCTGAACGTTCTAAGAAATGGGTGGGGCCGTGTCGGCCGTTGGATGTGCGCAGCACTACGGAGGTAGTGTTGCACAATGTCCAACGGCCGACGGCAGCACTAAAGGGGTTAAGGCACCAAATATGCATGGTACCATAAATACCATACAATTTCCCCTGTTAAATTGTTTCAGTTTTAACCTAATCAAGTTTATCGACACCTGAGGTATTTAACGTATCCGATAATTATGGAATGTGTTGAATGCAGACATACTCAAAATGAGTAAACAGGGGTTTAGGCAGGGGCTGGAATTGCCCAGCCTACTCGTAATCAGGGCCTGAGGGGTATCGCGTGTTATCCTTACTTATCATGTGTGATCAATAACTCCTCAGCTCGTAATAAGGGCACATGTTTAAATCGAAAGAATAAAACATGTCAAACTGGACAAACCGGATCTAAGGAGCCGGGGTGAACAATACATTAATGCAACACAGGCAAGATGAAATGTTTCACACTGAGAGCCTAGTTTTACTGTTGGAGGAAACCTGTGTATTCAAATGCCACCCTCACACGCTCATCCCGGTGACTTTGCACCAGCTGCTCGTGGTGGGATAGCCGTGCCCCGCCCTTGTGATGCGTCACTTTGTAAATATGACGCAACATGGCGCATTTTTTACACTGCTAGTGCGTCACAAAAAGTGGCACGCCAGTGGCGTAATAGTGACGCAAGTCCTCATAAATAGGGCCCTTGGTGCTCTGTCTCTGCCTTACACAAACACACCTAAAAGAGTGGAGCAAGGTTTGAAAGGCTGATGTTGGAAAATGGATAAACTTGGAATTTGGTTTTGCTATCCTGCCATTTGGCGGGAATTGAGACTGCACACGTTCAGCGGGTGTATTATGTTTTTCCGGTAAGAGGCCATATTATAAATTATAATATGCCCTCTCACTTTCAGATTAGAGAATAGAGCACCCGAAAGTTGAAGATACCCACTGCTAAGGCGCTAAACTTGTGCAGTGTCGTGATTGGTGTTGAAATAGTATGTTGCATTTATCTTTAGTGCCCCCAGTGATACTAACCCTGTTAGACACTTTATTTGTACTTTTTTCAAAGGCATTAGCACTTTATCAACTATAAGCACTCTTTCCCACTAAGGACATAATTTTGCAAATAATTAATCACTTTATAATAATGTAAGATTGAAATATGTTACTGGTGCATTTTACCTGATTATATAATTGTGTTTATCAATGGACCAGGCACTATCGTTGAGCTTGCTGTATTTCAATATATCTTCTTCTTGTGATAAAAAATATAGTAAAAGGGCCTTATTTATGAAAAATGATGCATTGCTGCATGAAAGCAGCGGTTTGTCACTTCTCAGTGCGCACTCCTTGCGTCATGATTGATGCATCATATTTATAATATGACGCATCATGTCGCAAGGAGTTACAGATACGTCAGTATTTCTGACGTATCTGTAGGCGCAAAAGTGACGCATTGCTGGAGTGTGTCACAAAAGTGACGCAGCTTCAGCAATGTGTACTTTCACATGGGCAAGCCCCATGTTGTTAGTGCCTGCGTCAGTCTTACGCCTGCCATGAAGCAGGTGTAAGATTTTGACGCAATAGCGGCCAAGAACTGGCACAGTGAAATATTATTATATCGCTTCCATGAACCTTTCTTGCGTCAAAATGCCCCCTTGCATACATTATACCTGGCGCAGGTATAATGTAGCTCAGGAGTTTACCAATTCTCTACCATGAAATGCACTGTATTATTTAGAGTTTCAACACCTCAATTGACAGTATTACTGATAAAAAGGCTATGGGTGACCTACTGAAAATCCAGACCTCAATCAACTGGCTTTAGATTCCATCATCTGCCATCATATTCATGATGGTAAGTACCCCATGCCTGTTATGAAGGGAAAATGTGCATATTGCCAAATACTCTACCAGGTTCCTACTGTTAGGAATGTGTGTGTGAGGGAAGGTTTGTGGCCCAAATGGCTACTGCACTACAAGGTTTAAAGTAAGTCCATAACAAATTAAAAACATTACATTATAGATTTGGTTACCAAATACATTTGGTGAGATTAGCTTTTGGATGTACTAAAACAAGTAAACTTGATAAATGCAGCAAACATCAGGGTAGGTTTGGGTTAACCCGTTTCTTGCGTCGAATGTTCAGCGCCAGTGCTGAACGTTCTAAGAAATGGGTGGGGCCGCGTCGGCCGTTGGACGTGCGCAGCACTACGGAGGTAGTGCTCGCAACGTCCAACGTCCGACGGCAGCACTAAAGGGGTTAATGGAACATTAAGATTTTGAGCTTGGAGGCTGTTGGCAGAATTATTGTTACAGGGATCCTGAGGACCAACTCTTGATTTGCAGAACCACATGGTTTTAAGTTTTAAGTTGCTTTCCATGGTTTTGAAGAACGGTATAAATGAGCATGTCGTCGTTGATGATCCTGTTGATGCTGAGGGATCTTGTCAACGAGGGACTCACACTCGACAAGAGTGTCATCTACAGGAGCCTAATCTATAACGATATCCTCTACAGAGACACAGTCTACAAGTTTGTCATCTACAGCACTTGGTTGACAAAAATATATTTATCAGCGTACAAGCATCAGCGGAAGCATTTTGACAAGAAACAGAGTATATGATATAAGCTACACATTAGATAGGAGTTGTCTTAATGGGAACATGCTGAGGAGAGGAATGGATGCATGGGATATTGGTGGCCAGTCAAGCCAGACAAGAAAATGCAAGCAGAAGATTGATGAAAGCATGTAATGCAGTTGGCGATTATAATTCTTCTGATGTGAGATGGTCTATGAGAGCAGTCTTGAAGGAGGTTGGTGATGGTATGGAACTTGAATCTTGAAGCTCCACATGGAGGTTTGAGGATGACCGGAAGATTGTTTTTCCCTGAGCTCAGTTTGCAAGTAAGGCACACAGAATAGGATAGAAGAGTTGTCTGTGAAGGATCCATTTAAGCTTCTGTAGAACTCTTTTTTTTGGGATGAAGCCAGAAGTGGTGAAAAAGACTAGAGGGAAAGACTACCCAAACTCATTCTTCAGTAGTCAAGTTTGCTGAGCATGCCAGGGGGCAGAGCGGTGGATGGAAGGGAGGAACCGGGTCAAGACACTTGTTGAAGGAATAAGTCATTGCGCGGTAGCTTACCCGGAGAACCATTGACGATTTATAGTCTCCTGTTCCTCGTGAATGTTGTTGATGTATTGTCGAAACCTCACCATTTACAATCACATGTGATTCATGTAAATTATGTCTTTTGAGAAATGTTAATAAAAAGAGTTTAACCAAAAGTTTGCTGAGCACTAGTGAGGATTGGTTTGACTGTGAGTATAACGTGGATTTCCCTAACGTTCAATTGTTTTAAACCTGGCTGCTGTGAATGCATTATATATGCCAATTTCCATTTTTATGGACAAGTCAAATTGTACACCAAGGTTTCTGGCTTAGGTCGCAGACTGTAAGATAGCAGGGTATTAGGGCGTTTTGTGTGGAAGGAGATGGGGTTTGAAGTGGCAGGGACTTTGATGAGCTCTCTTTCACAGCAGTTCAGTTTATGAGATGTAATCACCATCCAGTGGTGATGAAGTCAGGCAGATAGAGGGCTTTGTTTGAAGGTGGATAATGAGTGCGGAAAAGGAGAGACAGATTTGCATAAAGTCAGCATACATTTAATATAAAGGGATGCAAGGGACAGAAAACTTGGTTGTTTAGTCAGTGATAATCCTTTTTTGATGCTTCAACAATTTGCATGAGACTGAGGAGTTTTTTTTTGTTGAGAAATTTGGCCACAGTTCCTAACAAAAAGTCACAAAATTAACCTATGCTTAACCCTCTGGTAGGTTGGCACAAAAAGCAGCCTGGCTTAAATTAGAGACAATATGTAAAGTATGTATTCAATACACAAACAGTAATAAAGTTAAAATGCAACAGAAGAAAAATTCTGCACCAATTTAAACAATTTTTAATAAATTAATTGACACCAAAACAATAAAACTCCAATCTGGAGTTATTAATTTTAAAAGTTTTTAGTAAAAACTAGACCCTAGATCAAAGTGCCAACTGCGGACATCTAATCATGCTACCTGGTCAAAGTCAAAAAATAGTGTTGACCACTATGTTCAGATACAAGAAGTGCACTTACTTGCGGACTTAGAAGAATTTTCAAGAAAAATGTTCTGAGAAGATGAAGTTCAGCAGGGAAAGGCAGCAGGCGGTGTCCAAGGAGGGTGTGTTATCATTGGGGAACCTCTAGACGAAGCTGTGGAGAAGATTTCTATGTTATCACTTTTGTGGAAGCTGCAAATTACGAGCGTGATGAGGCAGGAGGCCGTAGTTAAAACAGTTGCGGAAGATACCCCTTTGCCAGAGTGTTGAACAAAGCAGATTTTCCCCAGATATCCTGAAGCACTGCTATGGCGTTAGTCGCCTCTGATTCAATCGTAATTATCAAATAAAGAGGCGGGCGCTGGATTCTGGAAAGCAGGAAACTGATTTATTCTTCGAAGGAAAGCACGTCAGATCAGACAAGCAGAGTGTCGTCTCGAGGTGCTCTAACTGCATCTCTGTGGCCTGGCCTTTTATACACATTCGTAACTCTTTATTGCAGTGTAACACATTCTTGGCATTTCTTTGATGCATTGTAAACCATCTTTGGAATCCCTGCTTCAGGCCCGTTCCCACACATACCAACAGTACTGTACCCCCACCCCGGTTTCAGTAGGTGATTGCTATCGCACAGCTGGGCATTCGGGCAGGAGCTAAAATACGCGCGTCGGATCTTATGGGGTTGTGGCATTGATTAATTCCGGCTCCTTTGATGAGAGGCAGAATCCTACTGTATGGGGCAATAAACTGTATCCGCAGGGGTTGGTTATGGCGTGGGATCAGATCGAATAGCCAGGTGCAGGGGAGGAGATTATCGAAGGGCCTGTTCGTGCGCGAGGGATAAAAGGGTATGTGGGCTCGGCACGGGAAGTGGCTCCGGGGCAGGGTCGCGCCGAGGATGCTTTATGACTCTAGCATGTGTGCTTGGGGCTGCCAGCGCGTGGGGGATGATCGCGGGGTCGGGGAGACGCGCAGGCAATCGGCAATGTTAGGAAACTGGCCACAGTGTCTAAAATGGCTGCCGCTTACGCATTCGCAAAAGCCTAAGTTGGACAAGATGGCGCCGGTAATGTTCACATCGCAATCTAATATTTAACAGTCCTTCCTTTGAACATACCACGACATTTTGCTAATCTATGTCGATGTTCATGATATTGTGTAATTCTCTATCGTACAATGCTTTCATGTTTTCAAACTTATTGTCCAAAGTCTTAGGGCATATCAAAATCACAAAAAGAGAGCATAAGGGCGGTATGCATTGTATCCCTAGGCAGCACCCACACAATACAAAAACTGGTACCAATATTATTATACAGTTTCCAGCCCCAGTCTTTCAAAATGTTCCAAAACCAGCCTCCAAGTGTCCAGCCTTCTTGGTCCTGATGGATCTCTAATTCAGTTTGTGAAGGTGTTCGATTGCCTTGTAAACAGAAGGTGAGTAGTCTGGAACGAAGGTGCAGCAGCTGGCACCGATGATCGGCATGATCCTCCACGATCCGCTAGTACCACGTCGAGCACAAGGCGGTTCTGCAAAGCCACAAGGCGGACCGCCTGCAGTTCAGCTGTGTTGTTAGCGAGGATGCCAGCCGTGATGTTCAAAGCTGTTTGGACTGCTTGGGTCAGATGACAGATGGCTCGACTGTTTGACATCGGGCCCCAAAATGGGATGAGTCCTTTTGCGGCATCGAGGAACTATGATGAGGTGGAGTCTGCTTGCTCCGTGTCCTTCGAGCGTTTCTGTCTGTGATAGGCTGCTGGTGCCATGTATGTTGGAGGAAGGACAAAAGCGATGTAGCATGTGCCCCCCCAATCTTTTGGGAGCCAGGTGTAGGCCTTAGTGCCGCAGACAAAATACATATTTGGTGATGCAACAAATGAAGGGGTGTCGGCAGTGTTCAGGGTCCTTTTTATGGGGCAGGAGCTGTGGCCCACGATTTTCGTACCCTGGCCCTCAATGCAAACAAGGCCTGAGACGTTTACCACAGATAGTGCCACAGTCAGAGTTGCGGCAGTTAGTTTTCGTAGATATGGGAAGGTGGGTCTGGCTGGGTTGTTGAACACTTGCATTTCGATTCGGTCTTTTTCTGGAATGTCCATTTGAAGGGTTGCGTTTGAGGTCAGAGGGCAAAAGGGAACAGAGGTTTTCCTAGTTTTGTCCAGCCAGAACTCATCGTAGAACTGTGAGATGGTTTCACCTGACGTAGCATTGTCTTTATAGCTCTCCTGCAGGGGCATCAGCCAGGCAAGACAGGATCCATGGACAGAGAAAGGTGAAGGGATGAAGGAAATAGAATGTTCGGTTGCATGTGGTAGCATTCCACAGATCCAACAGTTCGTGGTATTGGCAGCAAGATTGTGTTGATGCAGCAATTGTACAAAGGAGTTGTTCCAAAATTCTTTGCGTCGTTCTCGGAGATGAGGGGAGAGTGAGACCAGATGGTGTTCTTTCTTGGTGGTGGGCTGCATAGTGGGTATCATTGTTTGGTGAGCGGGAGCATTTTCTTCTATGATCCAAACTGTGATCATGAGCAGGAGGCAGAGGAAATGAAATGAAAAGTACGATTGTCTTTGTGCTATGTAGCTTGGCAGTCTTGGGGTCTTTGCGGTGGGTCTTCGGTTGTCCGGGATCTTCCATCACCTTCAAGAGGCCCAGTAGCGGGCAGGACCACACACTTTGTCTGGTGTCTCTCCTGGTAGCCTTTGTAGTGTTAGCTACCGCTCTGAGACTGTTGACTCAGTTAGTGGCCTGCTTTGCCGGAGCTTTCTCCTTTCGTCACAAGTTGTACCCTTTTCTGGATGGCACAGTGGGGTCAGGAAACTCTGCCAATTCGAGTGTCTCTGATTCTGGGTAACAACTCAGGGCTGGCCTGTCTTTGCTCAGGAGTTCTTCTTGGGTGTCCACGTCTTCATTCGTTACCAGTGTTGGGGGTATTCTCTTGCAGTGATGTGCATGCAGCCAGTTCTTTTTGCCTTCCACTCGGAGTGCAGTTCGGGTGGTGATCAAGACTTGCCAGGGGCCCGTCCACCGGGGTTCCAGACTCTTCGATCTCTGAAAATTCCGGATCAAGACGTATTCTCCAGGTTTGATGTTGTGTCCGGGGCCCCTGGATGCGTCCGGTATGGCTTGCTGCACCTGTTGGTGGATAACAGTTAGTTCTTTGGTAAGGGTATGCAAATAATCAGGCATTAGGATGTCTGGGACATCGAGGATGGAAGTTGGCTTTGGCGCGGCCCATATGTTCATTGGACTGCCAAAGACAACCTCATACGGAGTCAAGTGGTGCCTGGTTGGGGTAGAGCGCATTGATAGCAATGCTAGTGGGAGGGCGTCAGGCCACTTCAGTCCTGTGGTGGTGACTATCTTGGCTAGTTTCAGTTTCACTGTGGCGTTGTGCCTTTCTACTAGGCCTGCAGATTGGGGGTGGAAAACTGTGTGGAACTTTTGTTCTACACCCAACCCTTTCAGTATGAGTTGGATAACTTCGGCTAAGAAGTGGGGGCCATTGTCGCTCCACAAAATTCGGCAAAGGCCGTAGCGTGGGAAAAATTATTTTAACAACACCTTTGCAGTAGTGGTGGCGGTGTAGTCGTGGGTAGGGTTCGATTCTACCCATTTGCTGAATGCACATACAATAACTAGAGCCTATTTCAGACCATGGCACCTGTCTAACTGTATGTAATCCATTTGGAGGACTTCAAACGGATGATCGGGGACTCCAAATCCTCCCCGTGGTACTGCTGTCCCTTTCGCTGGATTGTGTTGCAGGCATACCATGCATTGCTGAACTAGGCGTTTCGCTGAATCTGCTATCCTGTCATTATGCCATACTCTGGTGATTAGTTCGGTCATGGGGGTGGAACCTATGTGTGCCGGTAAGTGTGCCATGGTCAATATGGGGATCAGATATGCATTGGGTAACAGCCATTTATCTTTGTCTTTTGTCCTCCAGCAGCCTTCCACGTCTTTTAGTCCCACCCGAGCCCATTCAGTCAGTTCATGTGGTGTACTCGTCTGTTGGATATCCCTAATAGTGGTCTTAGCGTCTGTCCATTTCTCTGCTTGTGACCTGGTCACATACATTTGTGTCGTCATTCTGTTTTCAGCTGTGGCTCGGGCAGTGATGCCGGCTAGTGTGTTTCCCTGTCCTATGATGTCCGTTACTTTCTTGTGTGCTTTGCATTTGATTACTGCTAGCTGTTTGGGGAGAAGGACTGCTTCAGTCAAGGTGGAGACTAGATCTCCATGTAAGATCGGTGTGCCGTGTGAGGTCAGGAATCCTCTCTCCCTCCAAAGGAGCCCGAAATGATGAACTACCCCGAAGGCATACTGGCTGTCCGTGTAAATGTTTACTGTCGTCCCTGCTGCTAAAATACATGCTCGTGTGAGGGCAATCGGCTCTGCCGCCTGCGCGGATCGCTGGGCAATGCGGGCGGTTTCAATAATGGTTCGGGCTGTGGTGACTTCATATGCGGCTGAGGTGGTGCCATCGGGGAGTTTGATGCATGAGCCATCTACCCATAGTTCTCTGTCAGGTTCTGGGAAGGCAGTGTCTTGGAGGTCTACTCTACTCTTTGTCTGTTCGTCGGTGAGGGTCACACAGCCATGTAGGGGAGTTACGTTAGGGTCGTTTTCAGGTAATGGTAACAACGTGGCCGGGTTTAGAGTGGTGCATCGTTTCAGAGTAATGTGTGGAGCCAATAGGGTCAACTCATATCCGGTCAGTCGTGCACTAGTCAGGTGCTGTGTCTTGGTCTGGTTCAGGAGGGTGTAAACAGCATGGGGTACTAACACTGTAAGGGGGTTGGAAAGCACAATTCCTTCACTTTGTCGTATCGAAACTGCTGCGGCTGCACCAGCTCGTAGGCAGTCTGGTAATGCTCTTGCTACGGGGTCTAGAGTGGCTGAGAAATAGGCGCAAGGGCGCTGTTTGGGGCCAATCAATTGTGTCAGGACAGATAATGCACATCCCTCTCTTTCGTGTGTGAAAAGGGAGAATGGTTTGGAGTAGTCTGGGGTTCCTACAACGGGTGCCGAACAAAGGGCGTCTCATAATTCTTTGAAAGAGGTTTGGCATTCAGGGGTCCAAGGGAGGGGAAAGGGAACATCTTTGGCTAAAAGGTAAAGTAGGGGCTTAACATTGAGGCTAAAGTTCGGCAACCACTGTCGGCAGAATGAGGTGAGGCCTACCAGAGAGCGGACTTGCTTTTGGTTCTTAGGGACGGGAGTGTCAAGGATAGTCTGGATTCTGTCAGGTATGAGTTTCCTTCCTTCCTTTGATAAGAGGTGTCCTAGGTAGGTTACTTGGGATTTACAAAACTGCAACTTCTTTCGGGAAACTTTGTGACCATTCTCTGCAAGGAAGTGTAGGAGCTCGATGGTGGCTGTGACTGCAAGTGGAGTGTTGCCACGGGAATGTTGGCTTTTTTGAGGATGCTGGTGAGTGGCTCCATGTAGATGTTGAACAATGCGGGTGAAAGAACTGAGCCTTGGGGAACACCTCTGATTATAGGGTGTAGGTCGGACGTGGAGCTTCCTATTTTTATTCTTTGGGAGCGGTTTGTAGGAAGGAGGTGAACCACTGTGAGACCACCCCTTTTGCTCCTACCCTTTCTTGGAGAGTGTTAATGAGTAGTTTGTGGTCGACTGTGTCAAAGGCCGCCAAAAGGTCAAGGAGTATGAGTAGACAGCAGCGGTTTTTGTCCAGTGATTTGTGCAAATCATCTATGACATTTAAGATGGCAGTCTCTGTGCTACATCCTTTTCTGAAGCCTGATTGGTGCGGGTCGAGGAGGTTGCTATTGTCCATGTGGTGGGTGAGTTGAGGGGTAACACATTTTTTCTAGTAATTTTGCTAGGAAAGGAAGATTGGAGACAGGCGTGTAGTTGTTGAGATCGTTCGGGTCGGCTCCTGTTTCCAGGGAGCTGTTTACAATTTCAGTCCAGATAGGGGCTAAGGAGTGTTTTTTTGCCAGTTGCACGGGGAGGGGGTCTTCAAGGTGTGATGATGGGTTGGATCCGGTAGTTAGTTCAATAATTTCCGTTTCAGTTGTGGGTGTAAACGTTAGCCAGTTATTGGTTGATTGGCTAGGTGGGTTTACCTCTTCTTTGATGAGTAGAGGGCCTGCCTTGGAGAGATGCGAGTGGTGCATCAGTGAGAGCTCAATCTTTAGTATTTTTTCATTGAAGAAATTGGCAAATTTGTTACATAGGTCTTTGGAGGCCGGAATTGCAGCAGGTGTTGGTTTGGATGTTTATTGTCTGATAATGTTAAAGAGTTATTTGGGGTGCTTTTTCGCATTATTCAGTGAGTCGCAAAAGAAGGAGGATTTTTCCTGCGCGATGTGCTTATTATATTTCCTATGTTTCTTTTTGAGTAGTTCGAGGTTGGTTGTCGAGGGGTTGTTTTGCCAAAGTCTTTCAGATGCTCTTAGTTGTCTTCTTTCCAAGTTTAGTTCAGTGTTGAACCACGATCTCGATGGTAGGGTCTCTTTTTTTGTTTCAGGGGTGCTATTTCGTCCAGCATGTCGGTCAGAGCCTCATTATATTGTGAGGTAAGTTCTACTGTGGACCTTTCTCCTACGTTGGAGGGGAAGAGTGTGCTCAGTCTTTCTTCTAGTTCTTTCAAGGGGATCTGTCTCAGGTTTCTCGTCCAGTGGAAGTGAACATTAGCGCGAGGAATTCGATGTGTTTTTTGATTGATGTGGAAGAGGATGAGACGATGGTCTGAACAGTCGACAGGGAGGGTGCGATCGATGGCGATTGCATCTTTGTGGGCTTTGATGGCATCTAGGATTGAGCCTTTGTCGTGGGTTTGTTGACTGCAGTGTTGGATCAAGTTGTTATTGTGAAGGAGTTAATTTAAGGTTTGTATTTGAAGGTTGTTGGTCTCATTCCAGTGAAGGTTTAGGTCCCCTAGTATTAGGTTGTTCTCGTTTGAGAGTGAGCAGTGTGAGATCAGGTCAGCCAGCTCTTCACCAAATATGGTATTGTTTCCTGGTGGTTGGTAGATGAGGTGACAGTGAAGCATTTTGTTATCCGACGTTTTGATGGTGGCTGTAAGGTATTCCAGTTTATGATATTTGGAGGAGTCGGTTTCTGTTATAAAGATATTCTTTTTATGTATGATTGCAGTCCCTCCACCTCTTTGGTTGTTCCTGTCCTTGTTGATGATAGAGAATCTCAGGGGTACAAGCATATCGAAGATAGGGGGAGAGGATTCATTCAACCATGTTTCAGTGATGAAGATGATGTCTATGTCATGTGTTAGGATGGTTTCTGCCAGTTCTGTTGCATGATTGTTTGCAGATCTGTAGTATATGAGCATAGAGCTGACCACCTTCTTGCTGTTTAGTTCCTCATTTGGGGGAACCTTAGGAGTAATTGTGAGGGGCGCTGGAGGTATGGCTATTTTTGTGGTTGTGATTTCTCTCCCAAATCCAGTGATTACTGGGATCACAGAACTAGGGGTGGTGATTGGCGCTGCTTTATAGGATTTTGCAAGATCCCACGCCTCTTGCATGGACATTGCAGCGACGTTCTCATGGGTCTGTGTGGTTGGTTACTTAGGGGGGTTGTCTTCCATTTGAGTCGTGTATTTTTGTGGTGATATCTATGTTTATTGGGGGTGCCAGGGAGTGAGAGGGGTGGGCCCTGAGTGGAGGGGATGTTGTGTTAAGATAAGATTCAGTTAATATTTTGCGTAGCTATTCCTAGTTGGAATTCTAGTCGAGCCAGTCTTTGGGTTATGCTCAAGGAGGGAGGGGTGGGGGGGTTTGGTCTCTGTGTGTCGTGGGTCAGACCATTAGTGGTTGGAGGGTGTTTTGTTGTGATTGGTGGTGATAGCGTATCTCTGAGGTTGTTGTTCCCTATGTCTGTGGCCTCAGTATGGTTTATGGGGGTAATCACAGGTATCGGTGGGTTTGCTAGGATTTGTGCAGGAGGGGAGTTCAGGGTTTTTCTCTATGTGGGTCAATTTCTTTGGTTACCGGATGGGGGAGGGGAGAGGGGATACTGGAGGGGGGTTGGGGCGTAGTATCTAGGGTGGGTCTAGTGTTGGGTGTGTCTAAGCGGGATGAGTATTGTGGGCTCAGGGAGGCATTGATGGAGATAGTGGGACTGGGGGGCGGTATATTGGTGGGGGGCTGAGTGGATGGTATATTGTTGGGGGGTTGAGTGGGTTGATCGGTTATAAGGTTTTCTCTGTGTGTGCGGCTTGAGGCTAGGGTTTGTCTCACGTTGGGCTGGGATGGATGGGTGAGAGCAAGGCGTAGCGTGGGGAAGAGTGAGTCAAAGGCCTCTAGGTTGTCGTTGTTGGCTTGAATCAGGATTGTGCCATTGCTGTATATGGTCACAAAGGTGTTTCCGCAGCTAGTGCAGTTGTTGGGTATTAGTAACGTTAGTTTACAGCTTACAGGGGTGGTGGTAGTTTTGTAAACTATTTCCTCTATTTTATCCGTCAAATAATTGCTGATCATTTCACAGTTCCCTGTTGAGGGGTGCAGAGTTTGGGATAAGCAGTTGGGTTTGCACAGTTCATTTATGTTTTTATATAATTCTTTTGCAGAGTTGCCGTTTTCATTTATTCTTTGTGCATAGTGTGTTTTTTTGCATTTTTTATGGCTAGGTAGTACGCTCTGAGCCCGGCTTTATAGCTTAGTTTGTCAGTATCTGAGCGGGACATTCTCCAGGTATGCTCCTTTGTTTTGCAGTTTCTTTTTAGAGCTTTGATTTCTGGGGTATACCATTTTTAGGAGATTATTCTTTTAGTGGATTTAGATTTGATTTTGGGGGTGCATAGGTCTAAAGTATTACTATTCTCTGTCTCGAGGTTCAGGGCGCTATTGTTTGTACAGGAGGTGCCAGGGAGGTCTAGAACGATGTTTGCAAGCCAGTGGGCTTTGAAGACTTCCAGGGTGACAAGTTTCCAGGGTCTGTAGAATTCTGGCATTGGTAGAGATGGTCTGGTGGGTAGTGTGAGTTGGGCAAATGAGAAGGATATTAGGGAGTGATTCGTCCATGTTACTGGTTTAATCTCCTCAATCGAGGTGGTATCCATACTGGAGAACAGTAAATCCAATGTGTGGCCTGCACTGTGTGTGGGGCCTTGAATCCACTGTTTGAGCTAGAGGATTGTCATGTCATTGTTTGGGTGTATGGCCACTTGATTGTCAGATTTTTCTAAATGAATATTGAAGTGTCCATTTATCATGTAGTTTTTATATTTGAGGCAGGCATGGAATATTTTTGTGAGTAGCCTCGCACTGAAGTCTGCATGGTGGCTGTGGGGGTTGTAGATCACAGCTCCTCCCAGAAGGTTGTGATTGTCTTCGGATATTTGAAAAGCTAATAGTTTGTGTTCATCATTCAGAGTGGTTGAAATGGGGAGACAGTTGAGGTTGTCTTTGAATATTATAGCGAGTCCCCCTCCTCTTTTCCTTTGTCTGTCCTGACGTAAGGTTTTGTGTTTTGGGGGGAGGGCAGTGGCAATATCAGGGCAGTTGTTCTCACTCAACCAAGTTTCGGTGATGAAAACTTGGTCTGGGTTCGTTTCGTTGACAATGTCCCAAATCTCCAGATAGTGTACTGATCTGGTTTTAAAGTATAAGCATTTAATTCTAGAATCGCTTTTCCCTATGAGGTCTAGGGTCGTTAGGCTGCTCCATTTGCATTTCAGACAGGTAAATGGTCCTTCTATGAGTTCGGGACAGGCCCTAATACAGTCCGCGTAGCTGTGTTGGGTATGAGTGTTTAGGTCGGTAAGGGTCACTCTGGGTAAGTTAAAATATTCCTAGGGTTTGTTCTTCTGAGAGCAGGGGTCCTGCCCCCTGGTCCCGATCGGGCGCGGATGGGCGCAGACGGGGTTGGCGCGCCGGCTGCGCGCGTCCGCTGCGCGCACTCTGACACATTGATTTTATGGCGTGTGAGGCTCAGAGACAGCTCCGCCCTCTCCGCTGCCGCACACGCCCTGCGCGTTCTAGTGCCCGGTTTCCACGCCCTCCACACAAACAGCAATCAGCTGTGGCGATCGAGGCGGGAGCCAAATGATGTGTAGGTAAGAGAGTATGAACAGTTATGAACAGTTTTAAGATTTTTTTTAATCGCTACTGAGCGTCCTTTTCAAAATATCACAACAAGCATTTTACCCCCAGTGAATGTTTGGGGAGGGCAGGCAGCCGCCTACTCACCGCAATCCTCTGAGATTATGCTGACACCTCGGCTTTAGTAGCGAGCGATGCTCAGAGACAGCTCCACCGCCTCCGCTTCCGGAAATGCCCTGCGCGTTCTAGTGCCCCGTCTCCACGCCCTCCACATAAACAGCAATCAGCTGAGGGACCGAGGTGGGAGCAAAATGATGTGTAGGTAAGCGAGTACAATTGTATTTTAAGCAAATGTGCAAAATTTACAGTTATGAACAGTTTTAAGATTTTTTTTAAATCGCTACTGAGCGTCCTTTTCAAAATATCACAACAAGCGTTTTACCCCCAGTGAATGTTTGGTGAGGTCAGGCAGCCGCCTACTCACTGCAATCCTCTGAGATTATGCTGACAACTCGGCTTTAGTAGTGAGCGAGGCTCAGAGATAGCTCCGCCCCCTCCGCTGCCAGAAACGCCCTGCGCGTTCTAGTGCCCGGTCGCCACGCCCTCCACATAAACAGCAATCAGCTGCGGGACCGAGGCGGGACCAAAATGATGTGTAGGTAAGCGAGTACAATTGTATTTAAAAGTAAATGTGCAAAATAGGCAGATATGAACAGTTTTAAGATTTTTTTTAGATCGCTACTGAGCTTCCTTCTCAAAATATCACAACAACCGTTTTACCCCCAGTGAATGTTTGGTGAGTTGTTATTATTATTATTATTATTAAGGTTTTTTGTAGAGCGCGCAGTAACCCTGGAGCATCCCGGCGCTGAGTTCAGGCAGCCGCCTACTCACCGCAATCCTCCTTTACATTAAAAGAGAGGAGATCTGTGTGGCCCCATGTCCCGGAGTCCATATTGGCCCTGGGAACCCCATCCCACAGGTCTGGCTCACTTGTTGTGTCCTGGTGAGACTGACCCCAGGGCACAGCACTGGCATGGCCAGGGAAACATGTGTTTGCTCCTGCGTGGCAGGAGCATTTTTAGTATTCACTTACTGGAAATATTGACCAAATAATGGTCGGTGCATGGTGGAGGTATCATTTTAATGATTTATGTAAACGTAGGCAGAGAAATGGGGACTGAATAAACCTGCAGTTAACATCCAGTTCTACTTAACATTTCTTTTGCTGAAGTCATTTGCAGTATAAATTCTACTGCTAGTGAGAGGGTCCCTGGAACTGATGGGTTCCGGGTTGATGTTTTTAAGGCATACAAAGAACTATGGTGGCCTATTTTAACTTTGGTATTTAACGCAGCTTCTGAAAGTACAATTTCCCTGGTCTGTATCAATAATCATCCCCATTTTTAAAGAAGGTGACAAATCAGATCCTAAATGCTACTGCCCCATTTACCTGCTGGACTCTTCTGTAAAATTGATGAGCAGAGTTTTGTTACAGAGGCTGGTGAAATGGGCCCGGGAGAATTCTATAATTTCCCCATCCCAATATAGGTTCTAGACAGGCCTGGGGGCAATGGAACAATGCGTTCATTTAGACCCGTTAATAGGGAAATATATGCTCACCTGAGTTTAGTGTAGGTAAGGGTATTAGACAGGAATGCATACTAGCCCCTTTATTGTTTTCCCTTTTTATCAATGGAGTGGGCGGAGCCCTGCAGGTGCTTCAGGCAGATGTACCCCTCATTTATGGGTGCCCTATTCCAGTGTTCTAATATCCTGCTGATAAGGTATTAATATCTAGAACCCCCAACGGATTACAGAAATTGATGGTAGCTTTCAGGGAGTTTATGAGATTAAAAAATTTGCTGATCAATAAATAAAAGACTTTCACAATAATATGCAGGACACAACTAAATAAATGTAAGGCATTTTATACCGTAGTCTCCATAATCAACAGAGTGAACACATTATGCTATCTGGATGTCCAGTTTACAATACATATTTAAAATGACTGCTCTGTTGCCAACCCTGTCCCTGATTGTGCATAAAGAGGTGGGGTTGTTTTATCTGGAGGATATTATTTTAATAAAAATTTTTTTTCTTTAGTTCACCATCTGGATGAAAGAAGAAACTAACTTTACCAAACTGAATATACTTGATTGGTTAAAATGGGATTATTGTTTTTGCATCCCATGACTGGCTTATATAGTTTCCACGTTTAAGTCTATGCTTAATTTGGCAGTAGGGGAGGTGCCATCCCAGATGTGAGACGTTGGCCTGGTATATGCTGTGCACTAATGAAAATCGACATCTTGAACAAGTCCAAACAACCCTTATGATGATTTTCAGAGGTCAAAGATAACCTTAGAAATCTATCAAAGTGGTAACTTTGGAGAGCAGCCTTCAGGGTTAGTCTTGAAGGAATGTTAAGCAGCTTGTTTTACCAGAATGCAACCTTATAGTATCAGTTAAATGAAAGGAGAACCACACAGTAGTTACAGTAGTTATAAAAGCATGTATTTATTATTATAACACTCTCTAGTAGCACAGTACCCTCTACATAAGGATACTCCCAAAGCACACGATACTGTAACACAGAAACAATCGTAAGTAGCACTAATACACAGTGGGCTTCAGGGGGGAGACCAAACCATACACTAAAATAGTAGTATAAGAACCACGACTCTAGTCGAGACAGTGTCTAGAGTACGTATAATCGCTAGGACCCCATGGAACCACCCAAGGTGAGTAAGTATGGACCCATGGAGAACGGATGCAGTGTGGGAACACAACCACGTGCTCTGTAAAATTCTATGGGGAAGTCGGGGATAACGTTTTTAAGCTTAAGGACCCTTCCCGAAAGACTTTGAAGAAACCCAATGGAAGTTAGGAGGCTGGAGAGCCACCCCACCTGTGGATACTGTAGTACCAGAGTTACCTATCCGAGGGGAGCCAGGTGCCTAGGTCTGAAGTGGCCTCTGAAAAGACCGTTGATCTCTATGGAGGACTTCGAAGAACAGCCACTGCTGTGAAGTAAAAAAATGTCCAATGGAATCCAAAGGTGAATTCTAGTTGACGAGTACCTGAAAGCAGAGGGGACAGAGTCTGGGTCACTCAGGAGTGACCAGGGGATTGGTAGACGAATGCCCACCAGGTGCGTTAGGGGAGTTCTTTACTCTGCAGCCATGTGGACCAGGAGACATCAAGGATGAACAAGGGCTGAATACGAGCTGTCCCACAAAGGATGACAAGTGGTGAGCGGTCAGTGTCCGGTGGTAGCACCAACAAGCCTTTGCAGCGGCAACCCACAAAGAAAGGTCAAGAAAGGTTACAATTTAGACAAGCAAAGTCCAGGAGACTCACCAAACACAGGGAAGTCAGGAAAAACCTGGAACAATCAGGGGAGCCCAAGAAAAGCAAAGTTGACCGACAAGAGGACTCACAAGCCTGAGGCACAGGAGTCGCAAGAGGACCTCGAGCACTTTCACAAAGCTGCAGCCCATGGAGCACTCGGTGTGAAGAGGCCTGGGTTCTTTGTAGACAATATTGCCAGAAATTGGGGCTACTCGGAGCCCAGTGCACTTGTTGTGTTGCATTATGACGGCGATTGAGTTGAGCGTTAGCAAAAGACATCTGAGTTTTAGCCATTATCTTGACGTTTAGCGGCATCCATTTTGGATTCGTGGCAGCCATTTTGTCTGCCACACGCTGCCTCGTGGCGACCATGTGCGTTGTCCTATCTTTCTGCTCATGGCCTTTGAATCTGCCCGGCAACAGGCTAATAATAGTATCTCTGTGTTTTGCTGCTGACCGTTAGGGTCTGCATCTGCTAATGGTTAGCCCTAGATTGGAATGTGTTAGCCGAGACCCCAAGACTGTTAACTCCTCCCACTGATCGATTGTGCCTCTCAATATTACCTTGTATGGACATAAAATGTGCTCTTATGCTTTGTACCGCCTTCTCTGTGTGGGTATAAATAAACCATGTGTTTAGTAGCCCTTTGTGCTACTTCTCACAGTGCCGAAGGGTACTGTCCGAGCTTTAGCACCACCTCATGAGGTGTAATAAACTATGTGTTTGTCATTTCCAGTTTCCGTGCCAACTTTTTTCCTTTGGGTCTGAGGACTTCGTGCGCAGAAGGGCGAACCCCTCGCACTAGCGGGTCTGGCTGAGGCCTGCACGACAAATTGGCGCCCGGCACGTGGGGCTCATCGGCGACTCGGATGCCCGAAGGATTGGTCGTGACGAAGGTTCGGAACTTCGCTAAGGACGCGATCGCTGCCAGAAAAGACCCATGTCTTGGCATCCGAGGTGATCCTTCCCTACTTTCTAAGTCCGACCATCCAGGTGGCGCCGGTCCTCGACTGAGATCTCTTCTGCTGGTCTGCCGTGCAGTGACCGTTTAGTCGAATTTAGAACTTCGCAGTTGGAATCTGGACAGCCTATAATTGGTAAGAGCTGTTTTGCGGCGCCTGTTGTAGGTTTTGGACTTTGGAGTGCCTCGTATGGTAAGGTAGTCTTAGGACGCTTACCGTGGCATGTTTGAATTTGGGATAGACTTGTCTACTTTGGATTTTGTTTGATATGTTTGTGTGATATTTGGATATATGTGTTGCAACTCATATAGGCAGGCGATGCATGGAGTTTTTCTCTGCTTTTGATATGTATAGCGCAACGTACTAAGAAAGTACCTTAAGCGCTCTTTCCCTATAGTAGTGTATATCTTGCACTATTCTTGAGCATGCCTGTTTGTCGCTCACTTCGAAAGATGTACTGCTTGTTTGGTGGTACCAGTTTACGACTTGAGGAATCGCAGCCTGCTCCCCCCGAGGGGACTCCTAATCGAGATATGTATGTGAAGTTTGGTCTTTCTGCCATAATGTACAGCACGTTGTGGCATAAATATACCAAAAAGGATCCTGAGTTACGTTGGCCATTGCATGGGTCGTTTGATGCGCGAAAGGTTGAATATGTGGAGCGATGTTTGTTTGAGCGAAAGTCTAGGGGTGATATGTTTGAGAGTCTGCGAATGTGGGAGAAAGAAGTACGACAGCAAGAGAAGCATGAGCAAGCGTTGATTGAAAAAGAACTGCGAAAGACTGTGTATGAGAAAGCGCTGTAGTTGAGAAAGAAAGAAGCAAAAGAAATACAGGAGCGAGAGGAAAAAGAACGTAGGTTACAGATATCTGGCCAATATCCTGTCCGTCAGCCTCTCTATCCTGTCCTTAATAACCCACAAGATGATTTTTTGTTATTAGATCGACCTCCACCTCCATATATCGCTCCGTCTGCTCCGTCCGGGGACGAAGAGGATTCCGATTCGGAACAACAGAAAGCGCGGGGCACTTGATCCTTGTTGCCTGCGGATCGTGCGGCTGAAATCAGACAAGCTGCTCGTAAAGCATTACGTAGCACTAATTCTGCTTCCGATCTTTTAGCTATTATAAACGATTGGTCAGAAAAGGAGCAGTTATATTTCACTGCATCATTTGCCGATGAAGTTGTAGAAATGTTTCGGAAATATTCTGCAGTTTTAGAACCTGCTGATATTGCAACTGATCATAAACAGTTACGTGATAGTCTTTTTGTTTTTTCCCAGGCACATGATCTGATTAGACGGCTGGTTAAAATATGAGATGAGGCGAAATATCTGAAGGAGCAGAAAAAAGCCGCCGATGCCGTACCACAGACTAATCCGCCCGGAGAGACGCAGCGTTCTGTCTTCGTGACAGATAAGATAATACCAGTTGTCATGAAACCTATGCGGGAAGCCGCGCCTTTGTATGTTCCTCCTAAAGGAGCGGGTGATAATGATGATAAAAATTCTTTCGATGCAAAAGGATATTTTATTTACAATTGGGTGTATACCCCCTGGAATAGAGCAGATGTAATGGCACTTAAAAATGCGTTGCCTGACCCGCGTAAAAACCCAGCCCACGTTTACGAAGAAGTTGAGGGTGCTTTAAATTCTTGTGTCATGACTTTATGTGATATAGATTTGTTTTTCGGTCTTATTTTACCCCCAGATATGTGGAGGACCGTTCGTAAAATTGATGATCGCACTGTTCTTGGTGCCAAATGGAAGGAGATAGAGCGCACGGATGCGGATAGAGAGCCCGCCCAAAAACCGCATCAGCTAATATTAGATCTTCCTGAAGCTATTTTGACTAAACTTAAAACGATTATTCCCCCTAAAAAGATTAATTGGACTGTTTTAGCGTCCTGTAAACAAAAGACAGATGAATCGGTTTCTGATTTCTTTACTCGTTTCGAGGAAGCTTTTCATGATTTTAGCGGTCAGTCTCTTACTGACGATACCTGCAGACATTTGTTTGTCGATAAATATGTTTAGAATTTGTTACTTGGCATAGCAAGCCGCCTAAAAGCTAGCGAAAGTTCTTGGACTACGTCCTCTCCAGCCTCTGTGTTGACGATGGCTCAGTATTATGAGCTTTGAAAGTGGTTTTAAATTGGATGGGTGCACAGCTCTTTAGATATCTGGGTATTTTGTTTAGTTTTGGGGTTCTTCCACAAGTGACGTCACGACCCCTCTGACGTTCTTGAAATCAATGCGTTAGTGGTTCCAGTTCCAGACGATCGGCACAACAAACAGCTAGATTACGAAACATACATAATAAACCCGTTCATGCCAATCCCCCGATCCGTTACACCACTTTTTTACAGCACTTACGAATCAAGACCAAAGCAGGCATGTAAGTTTCAAACCTACCGTTATTTTGTATTTCACCAGGAATTGAATGTATGTGATAGATAACCAATATGAGATGATGATTAATGACAATGAGTGACATTCATGTTCTTATGTTTTTCATTAATGGTATCCTCCCTGATGAATGGCTATATGAATGCCCGAAATGCATTGGATATGAAGTAATGTTGATAATGCCTCGTATGTTGAAAATAGAATACTAAGATGAACTTTGACAAATAAACTTTTGAATCACATTGAATTGCATTAAAAAAACGATTAAATTGTGTGGAATCCCCTTTATTGAGAGGAGAACTCTGAGTTCCCACAGGGATGGTTCCAGTGAATCACTGGAACCACTAACGCATCAGTATTATGAGCGCCAGGAGGCAGAGGCGAAGGGGACTGAGGACAAGAAGTCAAAATAGTTAAAAACGAAAGTTATGTTGGCCCAGGTGTATGGTCCGCCTTCTAGAGGTTATGATAGGGGCCCTGATAGGAATTATGATAGAGGTGGCCGAACGCTTTCCAATACTCCTTATGGTCGTACAGACCTATTTTCGAATCAAAGTGCATATTGTAAGCAGCATGGCCATTGGGCACGTAATTGCCTAGTGTTACGTTCTCAGCAGGATGTTAGGGGGCGGGGTCAAGGGAGAACTGGTTCAGGTTCCTCGGAGAATATGGGGAATATGAATGATCGTGCCCGATCCGACATGAATACACGCCCACAGCAGAGACAGAACACATTCGATAGGTGGAATCAATGTCAAATGTCTGATTATGTCCAGCCTGATTTGTACGATTCTGCTCATGCATAGGATTGCCTAGGATGGGGTAAGGAATCAGTTCAAGTTCCAGTAGATCAGACGGGTCCCTATGTTACAGCACATGTTTTGGGCTCTACTGATCGGTTTCTGGTTGATACAGGAGCTACACGTTGCGCTTTGTCTAAACAATTGGTTCCGAGAGCTCCCCTGTCTGGCACAACTATTACTTCGATAGGTTTCGATGGAACACCTTCCCTTAGCCCATTGTCACAGCCACTCTCATTGTATGTTGATAAATTCAATGATCCATGTCCGATTTTGCTTTCTCCTAACACACCAGACAATATTTTGGGCCTTGATATGTTAAAGCACTTTAGAGCTACAATACGATGTTTTCCTGAAGGGGTGCGAGTAATTTTGAATGATAATTACACCGAACTTGACAGAATTTGCCTGGTTAAAGAAGACACTGCATTAGCCTCACTTCCTGAATCCTTATGGGCTACCTCAGACACCGATGTGGGTCAGACGGTCATACCTCCGATCCAGATTAGTGTCAAGGAGGGAGCTGTGTTACCTCGTTTGCCACAAAATCGCATTTCACAGGAGGGAGAAGAGGCACTCATACGAATTGTACATGATTTGATACGAGTTGGGGTTGTTGAGGAAGTTCCATACAATGTTTGCAATAGCCCGATTCTTCCGACTTTGAAGAGAGATACAGATACACAAATTTACAGATTCATTATTGATTTGAGAGAGGTAAATAAGATAGTAATACCACAATACCCCGTGGTTTCTGATATCACAACACTTCTCACTTTAGTCCCTCCAACTGCCACTACATTTACTGTAATCGACTTGAAAAATGCTTTCTTTTCGATCCCTATTCGTCCTGATAGCCGATATTTGTTCGGTTTCACTTTGAATAATCGATCGTATAGATTTTGAAGAGTTCCTCAGGGCTATACTGAAAGTCAGAGTATTTACAGCCAAGCATTGAAAAGGGAACTTGATTATTTTGTACTGACCGAAGGTGTGGCTCTCATACAATATATTGATGACATCTTGTTGGCAGCCAACACTCCAGAGCACTGTGAAAAATGTACTTTATCTTTGCTTTCTTTTCTTGCTACACATCATCACAAAGTCTCTCGAAAGAAATTGCAATACTGTAGACCAAAGGTAACCTACTTAGGTCACCTTTTGTCTAAGGAGGGACGTGCATTGACATCAGATCGCATACAAGCTATTTTAGACACGCCAGTTCCTACCTCACAGAAAGGAGTACGTGCATTTTTGGGTCTTACTTCATTTTGTAGACAGTGGATTTTAGGATTTTCACACATTGTTAAGCCCCTGTTAGCACTTTTGACGAAAGATACCCCAGTACCTCTTCCATGGACAGAAGAATGTGAAAGTGCTTTTTGACAATTGCGACAAGCCCTTTGTTCAGCACCAGTGTTAGGTACACCAGATTACACAAAGATTTTCACACTTTACATGCACGAGAAAGATGGATGTGCATTGTCAGTGTTGGTCCAGTTACACGGCGATAAGCAACGTCCGTGTGCATACTTTTCTGCAGTTCTTGACCCTGTTGCTAGAGCATTACCTGGATGCTTTCGTTCAGTTGCAGCAACAGTGGTATCTATTCGACAGAGTGAAGGAATAGTTTTGTCACATAAATTGTTAGTGCTAGTACCACATGCTGTCGATGCCCTCCTGAATCAGACAAAGACGCAGCACTTGACTAGCGCACGTCTTACAGGATATGAATTAACATTGCTAGCCCCCCACATTACATTGAAGAGATGTGCAATTTTGAATCCAGCCACTCTGTTGCCATATCCGGTGACCCAGTCTCAGTCACAAGAAACGCACGATTCTATTTTTCTGACTGAAGAACAGACAAAGGGTCGCATTGATTTACAGGATACGCCCCTTCCAGATGTAGATGATGAATTGTGGGTTGATGGGTCCTGTTTCAAATTACCAGATGGTACGACCTCAGCCGCATATGCAATCACCACGCTTGAGACAGTAGTGGAGACAGCTCGCATACCACAGAAATCGGCTCCAGAAGCTGAATTGATAGCGCTGACGCGAGCGTGTGAGCTCAGTGCTGGTTTGTGTGTGAACATTTACACAGATAGCCGCTATGCCTTTGGAGTAGTGCATGATTTTGGCCTACTCTGGAAGGAAAGAGGCTTTCTTACATGGAATACAGATAATGCACGGAGATTTAGTGCACAATCTCTTGACTGCATTGACATTCCCGAAGAAAATTGCCATAGTGAAGTGTAGTGCACATAAGGAAGTCACAGACAAGATTGGATAAGGAAATGCTTTTGTAGACCGTATAGCACGTGAGACTGCAATGCAGAGAAATACCACTTCTATGTATTTAGTGAAGTCGCAAGCTGAAAGATGGCACGATGCTAGGCAGGAAGTGCGAGAGATACAGAAGACAGCTTCTGACAAAGAGCGTGAACAATGGTCTAAAGAAGGAGAGTTAGATGATGAAGGTTGTTGGAGAAACAAGCAAATGGATCGATGGAAGCTGCCTATAGCTTTCGTGCAACCTATGGTGCAGATGGCACATGGGGGGGAAACATCCTTTACAATGCAACTTTTACCACGCCGTGCCATTACGATGCAACTTTTACAATGCAAACCATTACAACGCATTGCGCTGGGGGGCGCTCTAGAATAGGGAATAAGTTTAATTTACTATCCAACACCTTCCCTAGTGTCCACGGGGACTGGAGATGGAATGGTAAATTAAACTATTCACTATCCAGCACCCCAAAGCGCTATGCGTTTTAAAGGTTTGCGTTGTAAAAACTGCGTTGTAAAGGCATGCGATGTAAAAGCATGCGTTGTAATGTCATATATCCCACATGGGGTAGCACATGTTGGAGCTCTTGCGATGACGAAAATGCTTACGCAAGTTTGGGAGCATCCTGAGATTGCTAACACAGCTAAGAGAGTAGTAGAGTCCTGCTTGAATTGCTTACAATACAATCCTGGAAAGGGGACACGAGTTCCATCTGGAGGGTTTGTTACACCAACTGCACCTTTTGAAGTCTTGCAAATGGACTACATTCAACTTGAGCGGTGTAATAATTTAAAGTATGTCCTAGTGGTGGTTTGTGCCTTCAGTAAATGGATTGAGGCATACCCTACAAAAGATAATACTGCTATTACTACTGCTAAGGTGCTACTGAAGGAGTTCTTCCCGAGGTTCGGTGTTTGCAGACTTTTATGGAATGATAACGGACCTCATTTTGTCGGGGAAGTTATCAAGTATGTCCTGAAGGGATCAGGAATCAAGCAGAAGTTTCATGCTGTGTTCCATCCACAATCTGCAGGATTGGTGGAGAGGTATAATGGTACTCTCAAGCTCAAAATCGCGAAAATTCAAGCCTCCACGAATTTGACGTAGCCAGATGCGCTGCCATTGGCATTATTGTCCATTAGACCGGTACCACATTCTAGGACGGGTCTTACCCCGTACGAGGTGGTATTTGGATGGCCGATGAATATTTGGGGAGTTCCAAAGCCAAGTTCTGTGTATGATGTACCTTGTGTTTTAATGAATGACTATTTGGCACAATTAACTGACAGCTTGGTTTCTATTCATCAACAGGTTCGAGAAGCGCTCCCTGATAAATCCCGAGGTGAGGGCCATGAACTCCGTCCTGGTGATCATGTAATGATCAAGCTATTAGAGAGGTCAAGCAGCTTGGAACCGAGGTGGCGTGGATCAGAGCAAGTACTCCTCGCCACGAGAACGGCAGTCAGAGTTACCAACAAACATAATTAGGTTCATAGTACCCATTGTCGTAAAGTACTGCCGACCTTGGTGGAACCTGCTGTGCTGACCGATCATCGGGATATCTTGACTACGGAGAAAGGCCCTGCTGTATCACCTGACGGATCTGCGGAGTTCTTCCCGGACCAGACGACTCCTGGAGCAGCACGCTACGATTTGAGATCAAAGAAAGCGATTTGAAGTTTTGTTTTGTTGCGAGACTGGTTGAACAACCGCTCTGGGTAGTGGAAAGGGAGAGCCGATATGACAAGGGAGGGGGATCAGCCCTGCGTAGTGTAGTGACACCTGTCTTGGTCTGTGGTGAAGAAACCAACGTCTGCCCAGAGTAAAGAGCTCATTGACTATTTTGGTTTTTCTATTTTTTAGTTTGAAGAAGACATTGTGACTATGAATACTACTAAGAAGAAGATTTTAGGAGTATTAGGTGTTTTTGTTGTTCTAACAGTTATAGCAGTGATCACTTGGTCTGTCGAAATGGTGAGTCCTGCTCGGAAATTCCATATGGTTCCTACTTCTCCGATTCCGGAAGAGCATCAGCATTTTACTCTTCCCTATCATGAGCATAAGCATCGAGAGTCTTATCTGAATAATACTTTTGTTCAAATGCTCCACCACACTCACGATGCCACCAATACTACAAACTGCTGGATTTGTGGTATGCTTCCAGCTCATCAGAAGAAAGGTGGAACGCCGTTTATTCCACTTCCTTTTTCGCACAATGGTTCTTGTCGAGCCTGGTACACTCTTCTCTTTTCGAACAGAAAACCTGCAGTAGGTGGACTTCTCTTCCGTTTGAATAAAGAGTGTTATCAAGATGAACATGGTTATCCTCAAGCGAATGGAACTATATGGGAGTGGGAAGAATATCGACCGGACAATGTTTCTACACCTTATGTTTTCACCCATACAAGAGACTCTACCACGAGCAGTGAATCTGTAATTACTGTAACACGAACTAAAGCTAATCTCTGTGTGCAAAGTACTGGACGAATTCCAGTGGGAGTTAGTGAATATGTTGTTGTGTTAAATATAGATGGAATAAATGATAGTACTTTTCTGGCTTCACATAACACATATTTGTATGTGGAAGTCATGGGTATCATAGATTACCTATAGGGTAGTCTGGTATTTGTTATGTGTCTTTTCTATTACCCCCTGTTTTTCTTGCACCTGCGTCCTATCACCGAGATTTTAAACTGTTTCAAAATATTTCCATGAACCGTTATAAGCGAACAATTCGGATTGATGATATCGATCAGACAGACACTAGTTTGCAGCAATATGTTGACTTTAATTTAGGCGTGTTCCCGTTTGTAGGTGCTGCATTAAATAGCAGGAAAATACGATGATTAACTAGAGTTGTGGAAGCTGTCACCAATCAAACTGCTGTAGCGCTTGGTAATATTACCGAGGAACTGCAAGTTGCTAGAATTGTAACTCTTCAGAACCGAATGGTTCTGGATGTTATGTTAGCAGATAGAGGAGGAGCATGTAAAGTCATCGGAAGTAGTTGTTGCGTATTCATCCCTGATAATTCACCTTCTGTATATGAAGCAATTCTTAAACTGCATAAGATAGCCTCTGATATTCATGAGAAAAATGGTACCTGGACATTTGCTGGATGGTTTTGGGCTTTAATTTCAGCTTGGGGTTGGAAACTACTGACTATTCTGTGTATTGCAGCTGCACTAATTTTCACCTGTTGCATGTGTAAACACTGTGGCCCAATGCTATGTTCTATGTGCATAACTGCCTGCATACCGTCCAAACGAAATGCCGTAAAAGCGCAACAATCGTTGGATAAAGAAGTGACCAATATAATGTGCATAGATATACGAGATGAATGTACAGATTATCCAAAAAGACCATATGTCTTTAGCTAACGCTAAAAGGGTCGTCTGTTGTATTATGACGGCGATTGAGTTGAGCGTTACCAAAAGACATCTGAGTTTTAGCCATTATCTTGATGTTTAGCTGCATCCATTTTGGATTCGTGGCAGCCATTTTGTCTGCCACACGCTGCCTCGTGGCGACCATGTGCGTTGTCCTATCTTTCTGCTCATGGCCTTTAAATCTGCCCGGCAACAGGCTAATAATAGTATCTCTGTGTTTTGCTGCTGACCGTTAGGGTCTGCATCTGCTAATGGTTAGCCCTAGATTGGAATGTGTTAGCCGAGACCCCAAGACTGTTAACTCCTCCCACTGATCGATTGTGCCTCTCAATATTACCTTGTATGGACATAAAATGTGCTCTTATGCTTTGTACCGCCTTCTCTTGAGCCCCTGTGTGGGTATAAATAAACCATGTGTTTAGTAGCCCTTTGTGCTACTTCTCACAGTGCCGAAGGGTACTGTCCGAACTTTAGCACCACCTCATGAGGTGTAATAAACTATGTGTTTGTCATTTCCAGTTTCTGTGCCAACTTTTTTCCTTTGGGTCTGAGGACTTCGTGCGCAGAAGGGCGAACCCCTTTCACTAGCGGGTCTGGCTGAGGCCTGCACGACAGTTGGGGAAACACCAAAAAGCACACGCACTTGCAAATGAATGCTCTGCACAATGGGGAGGATACTCCCCTGTTCTTTGTCCAGGTTTGTGCCAGAGCAGGAGCCACCGGCCCCCAGGACTGGTTTGAAATGGGCAATGCACAGGGACACCAAATTTGCTCCTCATGCAGACTTTTGGTCACTGGCAAGCGCACCCACCCAGGCCTAATACACTAAATCCTGTCTGGGAGGTGGTCACACCTCCCCGTGACAGGCTGCCTATTGTTCCACCTTCCTCTGCCCGAGCTTGGCTCAGCAGCTGGAGGGCAAACATGTGTCTCTGATTGGCAGCAACCATTTTGTACTACCTGGGACTAGAAGGCTGGTACCAGTAACACCACGGACCCAACGAAGCTCGCTTCTGAGGGGTGGAATCATACCTCCCACACTGGTTACCGGTGGGGGGGGTAGGATTCCACAATGTTTGATGACAAACACAAAAGGGTTTCTTTTCAGCCATTTTAGAGTTGGTCATCACCCATTCGTGTAAACCATTTGCTGATGTACTAAAATCCTTGGACATTCGATTCCATACCCTAATGACTACTCAAACCTGGCTAACAGAGAACCACCTCCTGCTAAACACCACCAAAACAGAATTCCTCTTCATCTCTCCCCCGAAACACACTCCCAATATCGACCTCTGATGAACCAACTCACAGCTTTCAACTGCTCCCCCCGCATTATTGACTCAGCTAAATCACTAGGAATCACATTGGACAAACACCTGAATATAAATACCCATATCAGCAACGTAAGCAAGGGAGCTAACCACCTTCTGAGAACTCTCAGGAACCTCAAACCTTTCTTATCTCAAGCCGACTTCAAGCAGGTGGTCCAAGCGCTTGTTCTACCGAGGCTTGACTATGACAGTGCTACTTTATGTGGCCTCCCCAAATACATTTTGGCTCCGCTAAAGGCTTCATTGAATGCTGCGTCCAGACTGATTATGGGCACCAAGCGAAATGCCCACATCTCCCCGGTCCTAAAATCTCTAAAGTGGCTGCCCTACGAAGCTGGAATTCAACTAAAGATCGCATGCTTATCGCACAAAGCGCTTCACTTAAACACCCACAATTACCTGGAGCAAAAGTTAAAACTATCCGGAGGGGGGCGACCATTAAGGCGTGCTCATTCCTTCCTCCTGAAACCCCAGATCTTCCGAAAAAGAGAACTTGTCAACGAGTGTTCTCGGGATCCGCTCCAAAAATGTGGAACTCCCTTCCACCGGAAATCCGGAGAATCTCCTCCAAGGTTGCTTTCAAACTGGAAGCAAACAGATTCCTCATGAACAAATTCTGACCTTCATAAGAAGAGTGATTGTCAGCTCTTAGCGCTTCGGACATACTTCAAGAATGGATGTCACTCTGGTATTTTTCTATTGTACTTGCTCCCCTTGCCGTTATGTTTTCAATGCCTAGCATGTGATACGCCTAGCCAAGGCCTATATTGGTCTTTTCTTGTGCACAATTTTTGCATTGCCTATGTATATTCTCTATTTGGCTCTCGTATTGATGTTACCTCACTCCGTCAATTTGTAACGTGCTCTGATATCCTTCGGGATCAAGTTCGCGCTATATAAAACTTTATAAATAAATAAATAAAATAAGAGAAGAGAAAAAGTAAGAAACATATTTTTTTCTCTAGGACTTATTTAGTCTATTAGAATGCTGGTGCAAGGATACATGCGTCGTGGGGAGATTTCTTTTGTGCAGGAAGGGGCACCTTCCTGCACAAAACGATCACTACAGGCATTTTCCTCTGTCAATGCATGCTGTAGAATGCAGCACACATTGAAAGAGGAAAATAATGAGGAGAAATAAAAACTTTTTTACAGTATTCAGACGCATCTCCAGATTTACGATTTCTCGTAAATCTGGAGATGTGTCTTGTTCCATAGGTGTTGCGTAGGAACACCCACAGCAAAAATTATGTAACGTCCCTTCAACGCAAAGTGCTGCATGTGAAGGGGCTGTATTTAGTCGCACATAGTGGCTTTACCTGTCCTTGTAAATATGGAGGAGCACCCAGGGTGCTGGTAAATCTGCCCCAAAATTGCTAAATCTACCCCTAAAAGCACTGGATCAGTGAATGAGCAAGGTCACCCTACCTCCAGTAATGCTTATATAAGGCACCTGCACTTTACAATTCCAGTTCAAGAAGTTGACTTTTAAAATTGCCCGAAAAACTTTTGTGGGAATTTGAAGGAGCACCGACAAGTTACTATTAATAGAGTACTTTTGCACAAGACACATGCACTTTGTGACCTGGTTTAAGGGTTACACCTACACTTTGCAATCCCGCTTTAAAAAGTTGACTTTTGGAACTGCTCAAAAACTATGTGTGAGAATATGATGGGGCAAGGACATATTACTTTTAATAGAGCTCTTTGCCCATGACACTTGCACTTTACAACCTGGCTTAAGGGGTTTATATTTACACTAGGAAATTGCACTTTGTTGTGCTCTCTGCTGCTGCCTGTTCTCTATTCTAAATACCACAGGCACTGTTTGAAATGGGCATCTTTTCAAAGTGGTTAGATGCTCTTAAGAAGAGCATCCTATGTAGTTCAATGCTAAGATATGGTGCCCTCAACCATGCCCCAAGAATAAGTCCCCTTACTCTAAAATAGGAAGTTTGATTCAGCATCACCCCAACAATTACAATATCTGCCTCCATGATGTCGGCCTCCACCATGCCCCCGCTGGGGCTCAGTCCAAATCTGACTCAGATGGTCATTGGTGCTTTAATCTGCACTGTTATCTCCTCAGTGGCCTTGTTGAAGAGCCACCACAGAATGGCTATACCTTCGGTGTTCAAGATCTTTGAGAATCTGAGATTAAAAATCGGGCCTTCAGCCAGAGGCAGGAAGGAAAGAAAATATAGTACTTGATTGGTTCCTGTTTTAGTGAACTGGTCCTACAGTGGCACACTGAATATCAGAAAGTACAGAGCATCAGCTCTTTGTAAGAGTATTTCTTTAAGGACATCAGCTAATGCATCAGGCATTAATCACTAACTCTTGTAGTGCAGTTCACAAGTTCAAACCATCAAAACCCTGAGAATCTGAACCCTCCCCCACAACCTTCTACTACCACCTACACAGACCCTGTTCCCACAACCCTTCCTTCCCCCTGGTCTAACATCATTTCCAATCCAGTGGTCTCTCTGTGAGAAAGTGCCATCTTTCTTGCCTTGGTATACCTCCACTTTTTTTCTGAACTGCTGATGTGCTTTGACTGAGTGTGCCCTGGGTTCCTGCCAACCAGGTACCCAGGGCCTGTGTTCCTTTCCGCAAACTGTGTTGAAACTAAAACCCAATTGGCATCTCTGCCACCTGTCAGCCCCTAGCAAATGGTACCCAGGGCATGGTGACCAGAGGAGACCCCTGAGGGCTGCAGCACCTATTGTGCCACCCTCAGGGGCCCTGTACCCTGGCACCCACACACTGCCTTTGCAGGCTGAGTGCCTAAGTACAGAACTAAACAGAGAGTCGACATGGCACACATCCCTTTGTGCCATGCCCATAGAAGCCACTGCCCTGGCATACTTCAGTTACCCCTCTAGCTGGATGCCCTATGCCAGAGGTGTGGGCACGGGTGCATGAGCCCTGTGCCCCTACAGTACCCGGGGCCATTCCTGGGCACTGTTAGTGCAGTGATGCCATTAAGAGTATATGGTGCTGGGAGGTTGTCATTATGAACTCCACAGCACCATAATGGCTACACAGAAGACTGACAAGTTTGGTACCAAACTTCTCAGCACATTAAACCCGCACTGATGCCAGTATGGGATTTAATGTAAAATGCACCAGAGGGCATCTTTGAGGTACCCCCTGAAACCCTAACCTACAATCCACGTCTTTGCTGAGTGGCTGCAGAGGCTGCCACACAGCAGACATGTCGCTGAACCCCTGGGTGGAGAGCCCCCGATCTCCTGGGCCTGCAACAATGCACATCCTGGGCAAGGTGCTAGGTCTCCTCCCCCAGGATGGGCAGGGGGAAGCTTCAAAGGTATGCCGCCTCTGTGAGCTTCTCCAGACCATTTGCTGTACCCAGCAACTGGCCCACACCAGTCCTGACCCCCACTCTGGTGGGGAGACTGGTGGGAAAAACTACATCAGGAAGGGGGGTGTGCCAGCCTATGCCAACCCAACCTCTCAGGTGGGGGAGACATACCCTGCCGAGCACCCGCCAAGCCCGGGCCGTACCCAACCGACCACAAGGACGTCCCCCCGGCGACTGGGACCCGAAGTCCAATGCCAAAAGACACTCCTCGATGAACCAGAAGACGCCTGCAGACTCAGAACCAGGGGCCACCCCAACCGCGACCAGCTGAGGGTAATCTTTTCCGACACCCAAAGACACCCCTGCACCCAACGCCCTACAGCCCTCTGTGCCTCCCTTTGGGGTACCTACCTGTGCTCCAAGATCCCAACGTACCTTTTGAAGTGCTGGTCGCCCTTGGAGAGTCTCCGTCCCCGAGCCTGCAGCCTTTGATCCTTTTTGACCTTTCCCATTGGATAAAATTGAGGGCCCGACGGCTCAAGAGCACCCTGCACCCAGCCGCCAGAGTGCCGCTGGCTGTGCCACCTTTATCCTACCCTACTTCCCCCTTTGCCCTGAGCAAGTGACCAGGAGCCCAGCTCCCACAGCCGCATTACCTGCTAGCCAGCAACCACCAACCGGAGGTCCCCTTTCCCTCATTGGATAACATTGGGCCTAACTACCTTTGCACTGGGTCGCCCTTGTGCCGCTGAGGGTGAACTAACTGTACCTGGGGGACCCCATAGTCTATGCCCAGAACCTTAACTTCACCAGCCAAGTACTCACCTGGAAACGGGTAACTCCCTTACCTGTCTTTGGATAACATTGACTGGTTTTGACTCGAAAATGTTCGATGTGTGAAGTTTCGGAAACTGAAAATATTCATATAAAATCACCCGAATTCCGAATTCAGAATTAATCACCTGTGATCAGGGGAGAAGCCAGTACTGTACCTTGTATCACAGTACTTAGCCGCAAAAGTAATCCTTACCGGGTTTACTAGTAATCTGTATTTTCTCTGCTTTTCTATGAAATTTCTTCTAAGGGTCTACTTTTGAAAACTTGAAATATTCTTTAAAAACCATATGAAACACTGAAACGCAAATCCCTACCCGTTTTAAGTTAAGACCCCAGTGCTGGCCCTAGGAGCCCAGTACCGGATTACAAAAGTAACGCGATCGTACTTCACCTGCAACCTGAATTTTCTACCATTGGATAACATTGCCAGATTTTCATTGAAAAGTTTCTAAGTGTGAACTTTTAAAACAGCTTTATATTCATGAAAATTCACTACAGTCACTAAAACGTTTTTGCTAATCTGGATTCAGATTGCTCCTAAGGAAGATGGCGGCCGGCTAAAGAGGTCCGGTCGGGAGCTCCACAATCATCATCCATACCATAACAAAGACTTAACCCTGGGCAATATAACTATGATTTAGCAGTCTGTGGCAGCCTATATGCTATCGATAGTACCTACGGTGTGACTCGAAAACAAGCGATTCTTCTCATTCGGTGAGACCCTGCAGATTCGGTAATCTCTGTGACCGGCAAGACTGTAGCCTGTGTTCAGGTCCACCGCCACAACGGACGCCCCACACAGATGGGCAGCAGCCTCGGGAGCTCAGCGCGACTGCCGGAAGGCTCAGGGGAGAGTACGCTTTCACTTCCGGGGGAAAAGCGGCAGCAACAGCGCCAGCAACAGCGCCAGCGCCAGCTACAGCTACAGCTACAGCGGCAGCAGCGTCAGTTTCTGGACCCAACATTCGGAGGTTTTCTCGGAGGAGGAATGGAGCGCTAGTAAACAGGAGGATTATAGGGGAGGAGAAGCTCCTGTTTCAACCGGTACACAGCGTTTTCATCCTGAGGGGAGGCTTTCCAAACTGCAAAGGCTGGACAACAAGTCTATAATAAGAAGCAAGGGAAGAAAAGCGGGCCATAATCCCTACTACAGCCATATCAGTCAGGTATGTGGGGAAAAAGAGATCTCGGGGGGGATTGCCCTAGATTTAATTGAAGGGTGTGAGGCAGGTGAGCAGGGGGCCACATGAAAAACAGATTCTAAAAAAGACAGTGGCACAGGAGGAAGTGGTTCAGAAGTGCTTGACTTTTTCCAGAAGACAAGAAGTAGAACAGAGGGAAAGGACCTTATAAAAAAAACAGAAGTTGAGAGGGGGAACGAAGTAATCTCGAGTTACTGTCTTAGAAACAGACAATTTCCAAAACAAAGTTTTTCACAACCTCCTAAACAGGTAACCCTGCCATTACAAAAAAAGAACAAAAAAGGTACCAACAGAGAATGTCAAATTAAACCAAAATCAGACAAAACAGGTGCCCCCCCAGAGCACAAATTAAAGATTACACCTTCACTGAGATATTTTTTCAAAGTGTTACAACCCCATCAAATAGAAGGAAAAAAATCCCACCTTTTGTAGTACCAAACTGAAGAAATGCCTGGGGATCGGATTAATAAAAATTTGGAAATAGATCCGGAGCCCTCTGGTGACTCAAACACACAAAATGAAACTTCAGAGACTCCCGAGACCCGTGAGACTCCAGTGACTCCGGAGAACTCCACATCTGTAAACGAACCAGGCACAAGTGCCACCAACTATTCTCTACCGCAGAACTTCCTTGAGCAAACTGGAAAACTCATGGAAAACCTCATGGAGAAGGTCTTAGAAGAGATGAGGGAGAGGTTCTTAGTATCTGAATCTAATCAGGCCAAGATTCAGGAAGCCTGCGAGACACTAGAACAGAAGTTGAATACTCTGGGGGATAGAGTATCTGCAGTGGAATCAGAGATGGTGTCCATTAACAAAAAGGTAGACTCCAATCAGGCTGAAATCCGGAAATTAAGAGACTCGGATAAAACCATAAAAGAAAAATTGGAATCTCTCGAAAATCAGGCAAGAAGAAACAATCTTAGGATCCTGAATGTACCAGAAAATTTGGAAGGACAAGACATAAGGAACTTCACTATCTCCCTGCTTGAAGAGTTCTTTCCATGGGCAAAGGATGTGAATTTGAGTGAAGACATCCAAAGAGTACATCGAGACCCATTCAGAAAAAGCAAAGACAGGAAGACGCCAAGAAAGATTTTAATCAATTTCAAAACGTATACCCTAAAAGAGAGATTGCTAAGTGAAGGACTAAAGAGCAGCTCATTAAAGAAAGATAACTGGACTTTCAGGATCCGTTCTGATATGTCGAAAGCCACCCAGGACAGACAATGGGAACTAGGTCAACATATGGCTGAATTAAAATCCCTAGGGGCTACCGTTCAAATGAGATTCCCTGCCGCACTAAGAATCATGTGGCAGAACAAAATGTACAATATTCGAGAGCCAAGCGAAGTAGAGGATCTTATTCAACAGATAAAGACTAAGCTACGGACAGATAAAGACTAAGCTATGGACCACTACATAACTTAAGAACAGGCAAACGTAACTAAAGATGAAATGTGGAGCTTGAAAAGGGCGATTAACACCGCCCAAAAGAAAGAAGGGAGGCTTCCTCGGGGAGGGCGATGACAAGCACGGAAAACAAAAAACCAAATAAAAAAGACACCATGGGTGGGGAGCAAACTAGGGAAAAAATTGAAAAAATTATCCTCAAAAGCGAAGTAATAGAGAGTACAAGAAAACAACGAAAAAAAACGAAATCGGGACTTAAAAATTCAAAAAAACGAAAATATCATGTCTAAATTGCCAAAAGAATTTAAAATTTTATCATGGAATGTAATTGGACTCAGAACATTGAGTAGACGGAGGAGAATCTTTGAATATTTAAAACTAGTAGACAGCGAAGTGATCATTCTGCAAGAGACGCACCTTTTAAACCATGAATGGGATCCTATAATTAAATCACTGAACTGGGTAGATTCTTATGTCTGTACTAACCAAAATTGCAATATAAAGGGAATTGCAATACTTTTCAAGAAAACACTTAATGTGAAAATCATTCAGAAAACAGTAGATAATAAAGGTAGATGGGCAGTAGCAAGAGTGAAGATATACGATAACAATCTAACAATAGCGGGATACTATGGACCAAATATTGATGATCCAAACCACCTACAAAATCTATATACAGAACTCTTAACAACACCTGATCATATACTGCTCGGAGGCGACTTCAACATCATGATTGACCCCAATTTAGATAGATCGCCCCCAGGAAGACAATCTAATCTACCAAAAATGAGAGAGTGGCTAAACATATATAAAAAGGACTTAGACCTGGTTGATATGTGGAGAGAGAAAGGGAACAAAGAGCACCCTTTTACCTTACACAACAAAAAACTAGGCCACAAGTCTAGAATTGACTATTTCTTGATCAGTAAAAATCTCCACAAAAATATCAAAACGCTGGACCATCTGCCTGAACACCTATCTGATCATTCTGCGGTGCTACTAGCTGTACAACTGGAAATAAATAAATCTAAATCTAGATGGACAGTAGATCGCACTCTGTTTCTTGATCCGGAGATAAGAGAAGATCTGAATATTACCTCAGCAAATTTCTTTAAGGATAATAGAGTAGGTACCTCAGATCAAATAACCTGGGACGCCTACAAAGCAGTTATCAGAGGTAAACTCATGAGCTTGGGGGAACACAGATCTAAACTCACCAAACAAGAGATGAGTGAAAAAGAAAAGAGTATAAGTCAACTAGATATACGGATAAACACAGCACCAAACTTAGAGATAAGAAATATTTTAGAAAAGGAAAGAAAAGTTCTAAGCGAAAAGTTGGCAGACTATCTTGAAGACCGAGTGAAAACTAAGTGGGAGGCTAGCAAACTCGCCACGCATGAGTATGGAGAAGGGTGCGGAAAACTACTGGCCTGGAAAACAAAAACAGAACAAACCAGAAATAAAATAGATAAAATACAACTAAGTAATCAATCGGGGACAACTTCTGATGAAGCAGAGATTAAGCAGGAGTTCGAAAAATTCTTCTCCGATTTGTATAGGGAATATTCCTCCTCTTCCTCTGAACAATTAGGAGAATATCTGGGTTCACTAAATTTACCAAGGCTATCAGAACAGGAAAACGAAGAGTTAAATGCAGAAATAAAAACAGAAGAAGTAAGAACAGCCTTAAAATCCTTGAAAAAAGGGAAAGCCGCTGGGCCCGATGCCATACCAAATGAACTCTATTCAACGCTAAGGAAAGTTATAGCCCCACCACTAACTCGATTACTAAATAAAATCTATAGGGAAAAAGAAAAAATTCCTGATACCTGGCATGACGCTATTATTAGCCTGATCTTAAAACCAGGAAAAAATCCTACAGTCTGTGAGTCATATAGACCCATATCCCTGCTAAATTGTGACTATAAAATCTTCACCAAAATAATAGCAGGCAGACTAGCGTTGGTAATGCCAAATCTGATACACTCAGATCAAAAGGGTTTCATAAAAGAGAGGCAAATATCTGATCTTACCCACAAACTTTTTGCAGCAGTTGATATAGCCACTAGTGAAAAAATCCCCCTTACAATAATAACCTTTGACGCAGCTAAAGCGTTTGATAGAGTCAATTGGTCTTTTCTAAATAGAGTGGTCAACAAATACAACCTTGGTCAAAACTTTAGCCATCTGATAATTGAGACTTATAGAACCCCAAGAGCAAAGATCCTAATTAACGGAGGCTTAACTAACAACTTCACAATACAAAGAGGAACTAGACAAGGTTGCCCGCTCTCTCCCTTGCTTTTCAACTTATACATTGAACCTTTAGCAGCCACAATCAGAATAAATGATTCAATAATTCCTTTTCAATATCAGGACTGGGTCAAAAAGGTGGCACTCTATGCAGACGACTTAATGATTTTTACAGGAAACTATCAAAACTCCTTCCCAGCAATAAATGAGGCAATTACAAAGTTTGGCAAGGTATCCGGATACTTAACAAATGAAGCAAAAACAGAATCAATGAGCTGGAACACTCAACAGAATAATCCATATACAAGAGATAAAATAACATATCTGGGTATAATCGTAGTAAAAGAACTCGAAAAAATTCCCCAAATAAATCTGAATAGGATTTCATTAGAAATGAAAAAAACTTTTAAAAGTATGGGACAAGCTACCTTTAAACATGATTGGAAGATCAAATTTAGTAAAAATGTCGATTCTTCCCAAATTTACCTTCCTTTTTAACGCCATTCCTTTGGAGTTCAAGAAAGATCAATTGAAAAAAATTCAAGGAGAAATAACAACCTTCATATGGGCCTCAAAAAGTTCAAGAATTGCTTGGAACAAAATGAGAAGAAAAAAACTACAAGGAGGAATAGCTAGCCCAGATATTATGGAATATTGTAGAGCTTTCCAATTCAAGAATGCAAGAACTCTGGTGAATCGTCATGATTGCTACCCCCAGTATCTCCAAATATTAACAAATAAAACAGACCACTTCCTGTTTAAATTCAGACACCCCAAATTCTTTAAAAAAATTAAATTAAAGGTACTAAAAAGTCTGGCAAAACTCTGGTATCAAGTAAGAAGTGCATTAAATATTCCTTACTATTGCAACGCAGCCCCTATATGGGATTCGCCAGGTACCCCGGAGTGCTTAAAAGATGCCCTATCAACTCCACTAAGATCAGCAGGAATTAACAAATGGGGACAACTAATGACAGAGAAGTCAATAGTGCCTTGGGAACAACTTATAGAAATCACCAACGGGACACTCTCAAAATTTAAGTACTATCAACTTACAAGTTGGTCTAGTTCTCTGTCAGAGAAAAAAACTGGAAATACAGAGATGGAGAAAGAGATCATGAAAATCTCCCCAATATGGTACTGGGCCATAATCACCTCAGGAGATGATAACGCTTCAATCTCGGAATCAATCTGGAGTAAAAATATTCCACACTCGGATCTCGACAATCTATGGCAGAAATCTTGCGAAAAATGTTGAACTATTGTCAAACCAGCGCGATTGAAGAGCAATCATCTATTCACACTGCATAGGGCATATTGGACACCTAAAAGATTGTCAAAATTCAAGGGAGCAAGTATAAAATCCTGCCCCAAGTGTGGATTAGAAAAAGCCGACGATATCCACATGTTCCATAGATGTCCACAACTGGAACCCTTCTGGCAAGATGTAGGTAACACGTTAAGTCGGATATTGGGAGCAACTCTAAAAGTAAGTACAACATTAATTATTTTTGGGATATGTACCGAGTTAAATGTAAGTAACAAAAGGTTAACCAGGAAACAAGAAAATGTATTATTCATCCTGATACTCCTTGCTAGAAGAGAGATTTGTCTGAATTGGGTTAATCCAACATCTCCATTACATAAAGACTGGCTTAATTCCGTTATAAATACCAATAAATTAGATAGAAAGGGAAAATTCTCCAAAAAGTTTAACTTCTGGGAAATTTGGGAAAACCATTATACTAATCAATATACAAGAGATACCTGAAACAGTAACAATATGTTCAATGATTAAAGCGGTGACAATAATTCAGACGGGAATTATTTCCCGCCGAGTAGTCAAAAAGGCTAGCTCTACCCTCTCTACGCCATGAATTATTGAATATGGTAAAGGACACAGAAGGCTTTTAATATGACAGTTCCACCAAAGGGATACTCTATATGGCCGGATACTTACAAGAAAAGAGTGAAGGAATAAAAGTGGAAGTCCCAATTTCTTCTGTGGTACTCCTTATACATTCATACGCAAAATGAGGATAAAAAAAAAAAAAAAATCTGGATTCAGATTAGACCCCAGGACAGAATCTAGGATCTAGTCCTGGAACTACTAAAGTAATCTGTATTGTAATCAACTGAACTTATATGATGTCAACCCATTGAGTTCAATGCTAAAGTGTATTTAGAATTGTGTTGCCTACTGCAACCCTGTAACCATTGTGTTCACAAACTTCATTGCTTCCTTGCAAAGTAATTACATGAGAGTACTCATATTGAGAAAAGTATATTTTGATACCTGTTGGTTCTAAAAATAAAACAACTATATCTGTGGATATAAAAACCATTGGCCTGGAGTTCAGTCATTGAGTGTGTGAAACCTTTTGCTGACTGAGCGTATACAACAAATGCTTTTCACTGTCCTCTGGTACTGCCTTACTGCTTGGCCAAGCTACCACTTTGGAGAGTAAGGTCCTCTGGGCTTTGTGGAATCTATACACGCTTACCTCATTCTGGTCCAGCATATATAGAGCCACTTCTCACAATCCCCCGTTTTACAACTGCACCATCCACTTCCGCTGTCACACCGCTCCATACACAACCCGTCTTCAACTCTATCCTCTCGGACATGCCCCGGTACTCTGATGGCCTTTCTTTAATTTCTCTTCCTCCTCACCTGAACACTAGTCCCACTTCTCCTCCTCTGAACTCCTCGGAAGGGAAGATTACAAATCTGGCTCCCTGCGTCCAACCTCTCCCCTCTCCTAATCACAAGGACCTCACAGACTCTCCCCTCTCTACCCCTGATAATCGGAACCCTCCCTCACAATCTTCCCCTACCAACTACACTGTCCCTGTTCCCCCGACCTTTACTTCCCCCCTGTCTAACGTCAGTTCCAGTCCAGTTGTCTCTCTCCCCCTTCTACCACCACATACTCCCCTTCTGCTGTCGCACCCCCACATTCACAACCTGCCTCCACCGCCAATTTCTCTGACAATGCCGGGAGCTCCAACGTCCCAGAATTTCTCTCCCTCTTCACTTGGACACCAGTCCCACTTCTCCTCCACCAAACTCCTCGAATATTAACATTACAATACCGACTCCCCGCGTACAACCTCCCCCCTATCCTTATCCCAGGGACTCCATCCAATCCTGGACCCCTGCTCAATCTCCCTCCATAGACTCAAGTCATCCTCGACCCCTGACTAAAACATTAAACATTCTCAGCTCAATAGCACAGCAGCTAAACAGAATGGAGGAGAAAATTAATTCCCTTGCTGCTCATTTCCTGTACTTACAACAAGACCTTCTTAACAGACCTAAGCCACTGTGCTCCCTCCCCCCAAGGTGTTGTGCTCCTACTACACTCAATACAATTCACATGGCCCCACAGAGCACCCCTCTACCCTCCAACCCATCCCATCATCGAACCAGGCCCTCAGTCCCAACAGGGATAGCCACCCCTTTTCGGTACCGAAACCTGATGAGCTCTACGACTCCCACCTTGCTTTGTACCAGAAGTCAGCCCCTTTCCACATCCCTGTTATTATTGGCACCAACAGAATCGCGAATACTGTCCACTCGCCTAGACCCCCTGCTCAATACACTTCTATCCACCTAACTCCACACATCATCGAGGTTCCCCGTCCTCTCTCTTTCATGCTCCTAAACTGCAGACCAGCAGTACAACACGCTTCTGATATTGCTGAAGCTCTTCTCGCTGAAGAAATTGACAGTGCCTTCCACACAGAATATTGGCTCAATGCCCACTCCACCCCCATTCTTGACATTCTCACTCCTCCAGGGTACTACATCATCAGACAAGACAGGCCGATCAAAACTGGGGGGGACTAGCCATAATTTATAGAGATGGAATACAGATTACCAAACTCAAACCTACAGAATACCTATTGTTTGAATGCCTAGGCGTCAAACTCACCACCAAGGGCACCCCACCCATCAAATTCCACATCATCTACCATCCACCTGAGAGCGTACCCTTTTCCCCTAAGAAATAACAGACCTAATAACACAATTTTTCTTGACAGACACCAAAGACGTGTTCTTGGGTGCCCTCAATATCCACTGGAATGACCCAGAAGACTCCACTGTCCTGAACCTTTCCAACCTTGTGGAAATATATAACCTCAAGCAACTCTGCAATAAACCAACTCACATCAAGGTGCAATACTAAATGCGATCATAACCAACAATGATCTGATCGCCCTGAGATAAATTTTTCCCATTGATTGGTCCGACCACCACCTCATTCTGTTCCGGATTGACACACTTGCCAGCCTCCAACCTATTTGTGTTGTCAAACCTAAACTCGACCAGCAACATCAAAACAATACCTTTATCCAAACTTGAAGCCAAGATTCATCCCCATCTTGAACTCCATCCCTCATCATGGACGGCTGATGACCTTACTTCACACTCAAGAATGACAGATGTTTTAGACCAAGTAGCTCTTCTCAAACTCAAACAACTGAGGAGAACCACATCAAAACCCTGGTTTAACGTGGAGCTGAATGATGAACGGAGTCAACTCAGACAAATGGAAAGGTCTTGGAGACAAAATCCTCGTCCCTGCACCTAACACATCTTAGATCTGCTCGGCGGTCAGACAAACACACATCTTCAGTGAAAAGGCATCTTTTCTGTAATATATATCTTTTTTCCACAGCAAACTTGATCTGGCAAAGAGCAGACCAAGAGAACTCTTCAACATTGTTAAAAACCAAACTAACTGCACTCCCTATCAAGAAATCGAAGCCACCAATGAGCGATTTGAAGAAATTGCCACCATCTTCACTAATAAAGTCTCTAAAATTCATCAATCTGCTAACCCTCCTTCCCCCTTAACCTGCCTCCCTCCCTTGACCACTCTGAAAGTGCTCTTAACAAGGACAATGAGACCTACCTCTAGCTAAAAACAATGCACATTGGTCCGACTTTGAGCTAATGTCGTTAAGCAAGGTCTTCAAGATAATTTGTAATCTAAAACCTTCCTCCCACACTATGGACTCCCTCCCTTCCACAATTATAAAACAACTCAACCACACCTTTTCCCTTTACTGGACAAAAATCATCAACGCCTCTCTCACCTCAAGGCCGTAGATGAAGGTGATGCCTGCCTACTCATCCTTTTTGACCTATCTGCTTCATTCGACACAGTAAACCATCCAGCCCTTGTGGAGACCCTGTGGAAACGTTCCGGCATAAATGGCATAGTTCTAAAATGGTTCACCTCCTTCCTTCAACACCCCTCACAACAAATTAAAATTAACTCCTGTATCTCAAAGCCAAATAATGTCACACTTGGGGTCTCGCAAGGCTCGATCCCCTCCCCGTCCCTCTTCAATCTCTTCATGGAGACCCTCACAATCATATTGAAAAAAGCTGGAATGAATTACCACCTTTACGCGGACGATATATTTCAGGATCAAGTCTCCCACTGACATCCAACTCCTCAATACCACCCTAAACGAGATGCAAACTTGGTTCTAGGTTAACTACTTAAAGCTCAACCCAGAAAAACTGAACTAATCCTATTCTCGCCAAAAAGTAACCATTGTCCAATACAAGAGTGGCTCAAGAATCTGGCTTCCCTAAACTGCCCCCTTACCCTATCCGACTCAGTTAAGTCTCTAGGCATCACCCTTGACAAAAACTTATCAATGGAGGCCCACATCAAAAACTCTGCAAAAAGTGCCCTGTTCTCTCTAAAACACCGATTTTTTTTAAAAACTTTTCTACCCCATGATGACCTCAAGACAGTAGTCCAATCCCTAGTTCTCTCTAAAATCGACTACGGGAACGCCATCCTTACAGGGACTGCAAAAGCTCACCTAGCCCCTCTAGGGGCAGTGCTAAAAATGTCCGCTCGACTCGTATCTGGAGTTAAAAGATTTGAACACATCACTCCAGCTCTCAACTGCCTCAATTGGCTTCCCATGGAAGGGAGATGTATCTATAAACTGGCCTGCATCACACACAAAACCCTTCACTCTCCTGCCCTCAACTACCTAAATATGACAAAGAGATAAGAGCAGGTCAATCCAGAATGCTGAGAAGCTCCAACTCACTCCTTATTCCTCCAAAACTGAAAAAGAAAACCACCCAATACCGATCGTTTTCTGGCAACGCTCCCAGGATATGGAGCGCTCTCCCTGGAGTCCTCAGATGCAACCCCTCCTTCTCCTGTTTCAAAAGGGACCTGAAACTCCATCTCCTAAACGGATGTATGACATTACAACGCATGCTTTTACCACACATGCTTTTACATCGCAAGTTTTACAACGCATGACTTTACAACGCATAGCGCTTTGGGGTGCTGGATAGTGAATAGTTTAATTTACTATTCCAACTCCAGTCCCCGTGGATAGTAGGGAAGGTGTTGGATAGTAAATTAAATCTATTCCCTATCCTAGAGTGCCCCCCAGCGCAATGCGTTGTAATGGTTAGCATTGTAAAAGTTGCGATGTAAAAGCGTTGCGTGGTAAAAGTTGCATTGTAAGTGATGTTTCCCCTCCTAAACACATACTTTCATGACCAACGTCAACTTACCTAGACTTCTATATCCGAGTTGTCTCATCTCTCTCTGGATATTCAAGGATAGTGGGTGACCGGACTATGTCATTCGCATGTTTTTCTTTTTATTGCTCTCTCCCCCTCCGCCACACTGCATATTTATTTCCCATGCTTAATTTTTGTTCTTTGGTTTGCTTCCTTACTGCCAGCCTACTATGTAATGTAATGTCCTTTCTGCTGTTTACTGTGTGTATGAAAAGTGCTCTGATACCTACGGGTCAAGCTAGCGCTATATAAAAGTGTTTAGAATAAAAAAGTAATTACATAGAAGAGCAAACTTCAGGAAGGGTGGCTGCTGTTTTTGCTTTATGCAATACAATATCTTTGACCTGATGCTTATCATTACATTTCTTTGACATTTCTGTCTAACTGGTTGGCTGGGATTGCAGCAATGACGTGCATGAACTTGGCATTGGAACAGAGTTCAATGTATAGTCAGATCTGCGTTATAATGCCAACTTTTAAAATGTTGACTGCATTAAAGTCAAGTTGAAACTGTTGTTTCCTTCATTATTACCTATGACAATTCTGAAGATGTTGCATTTTGAAACAAATTTTTATTGAATGTGTTTTCAGGTCAAGCATTCAAGACCTGTTGTTATTTCTCCCGAGGGATAAAAGTCATCCCCTTACATTTGATTTGTTTGCTTCAGTGTCCTTTAAATATCATTGCTTGCTCGTGGCCAGTCCTGCCTCTATGACCCTCCTTTTTCCCTTCCGTTCCTCCCAGGCAGCAGAGACTAATAACTGTGTCATTTCATCATGGTTCTTGATGTGTTCTGTGAGGGACTCATTTTTTTGGGGTTTCCTATGCCCACATGCATCAAAGTGAATTGCATTCGCAAACGGTGCGAATCGCAAAGTTCGGCCGTTTGCGAATGCAATTTCATTTTTTGGGATGCATCATGTTTTTTTCTTTTTTCGCAATTTAAGGAATCGCAATTATGTTGCGATTTCTTAAATTGCGATTGCATTTAAGAAATCGCAATTTGTGATTTCTTGAATGCAATGCATGAATATTTTTTTTTTTGCGAATTCGCAAATTGGAAGAGGTAAATTACCATGAAGTTGCACTTCATGGTAATTTGCGAAAACTTTCAAAAATGCACCGAAGTGCATTTTTGAAAGTTTCATTTTACACACACTGTGAAAAATGTTCTTAAAAATTAATTTCAGGGGTGCACCCTTGAAATAGCATTCTCATTTTGCGATTCCTTAATTGTGAATCGCAAAATGAGAATGGCTTCCCATTGATTCCTATGGGCTTCTAGGCCCATAGGAATCAATGGGAAGGGATTCCTTATTTGCGATTCGCAAATTGTGAATCGCAATTAAGGAAAATTAAGAAATCGCAAAAAAAATTGCAATTTCTTAATGCATAGCCGTTTGCGAATTATTAATTGCGATTCCTTAATTTTCGCAATTAAGAATTCGCAAACGGGAACATTGTTGCATGTGGCCGCTAGGTTCTTACTGTATGCCTGTGTTCAGCTTTGGAGGCATAGCTGCTTACTCATCTCAGGTACTCTCCGGGACCTCTACTGGCTAAGAATTGAGAACCGGACTAAATTCTGGAAATGTTTCTAAGGAAAAAAATCACTTTAATAAACACGGCACATAATAAATCTTTCAACTCATTCCAATTGTAATCCTTTGTTCTCCTTATAACATGACCACTGTCATTGTTGCTGGTTTTTTTTGTCCAGTGTGCGTATTTAGTGAAATATTGCTTGCATGCTAAACATGTACTGGTGTGATGTGAACGGCAGACCCAAGACCTGCTGACCTTCAGAAAACTCCTCAACCCCTAGCTTTTCGAGCAGTAGCAGCATCCCCTACCCCAGCGCCTTGAGACCGTCACGGGTGAGTAGTGCGCTTTACAAATGATTTGATTGAGTGATTGATTGATTGAATGTATTACTGTAGTAAGTGTCACATGTATATGTATTGCTAAATAGAGCAAAACGTGCAGGGCAGTGTGGCTCATTCATTTGAAGGGTTGCTATCAGAGATCTAAAGGGCACAGTTTCAAATACTGGCAAAGAAAACTCACCCTTTCATCCTTCCGAGGTCATGAAAATCGAAGACCCTAAATAGGGTAATATCAACACCTGTCATTTCCAAAGCTCGGAAAAAGCGCAATTTTAGTAGGAAGCACTATGTATGAAAATAAGTTGTTTTTATTTGACTGTGGTGTAACAAAATATTCTTTGGTAAGAACTTGCCTATGTAAAAGGTAATGATGCTCGTGAGCCTTCTCGTGATTTGCAGACATTCCTGTACAAATTCTCCTCATAGACAAGCAAAGTAAGAGGTGAGAATTTGTGTCATAAAATGTATAACAAAAGTATTGACTGACATACATTTTGTGCCCTTTGTATTGTTGGCTGAAATGTCGCTCCATTGGGTTTACATTTACTCTTATGAACTACATTGAGGTACTATAATTCTGTTACCATACCAGCTGAGTGGAGTTGGGTCGACTGGTGGTTTGGGACACACTTTTTCTTATTTTAGATCACTTTGGGATTCCAGTGGCTATCATAAATCTGATTCAGAACCTTTATTCAGGGGCCCAGGCCAACATTATTATTAATGCAGAGTCTGTGGGTTTAGTGCCGGTTAAACGCGGTGTCCGCTTTCCCCCGTTTTATTTGCATTTTTTTATCGAACCTTTGGCAACTGCAATTAGGAAGTCTGCTTATTTACTCCCCCCCATCACTTTGATGCCCAAAATTAAATTGACAAATAGTGAAGTGCAGAAAAATCTGCTGGTGACAAACAAACACAAAAATAACAGAGTGCTTAAAAACACACAGCACACCTTGGAAAACTTAACAATCGTCACGTGCTCGGAAGACTCCTTTCCTCAGCCGACGGTTGAGGAAAGGAGTCTTCGGAGCCTGTGACGATTGTTAAGCCGACGGCTGAGGAAAGGAGTCTTCCGAGCCCGTGACGATTGTTAAGTTTTCCAAGGTTCAAGGGATATTCCCAGGCTAGCAGCACCCGGTGACCTTGTCGAAATCCGAGCAGCCAGTATGAGTAGTTTGGCTGTCTCCTGCATTTTACAGAACTAGTGTCCAAAAAAGTGAAGTGGCAGCAATTGAGTGCAGACCTGATGAAACTGCTTAACGTAACATAGCAGTGAGACATGTCGGCACTGGCAGTAGGTAATGGTATGCATGATTAGCTACCAGCCTTTTTAACATTTAATAACACACGATCACCGCCCTATGAATAAAATTGGTTAAGGGACTGGTGTGCTGTGTGTTTTTAAGCACTCTGTTATTTTTGTGTTTGTTTGTCACCAGCAGATTTTTCTGCACTTCACTATTTGTCACTTTAAATGCTGTTTGTTTTGGACACATCTTTTCTTTCCTCTCACTTTTCTTTGAGAAGCAAGTGACCACCGATGATGAGACAGGGGCCTGTCTGGAAATTTCATACCAGTTACCCCGATGGTGGTGTTTCCGTGAGGGGTCATTTGCTTCTCGCACATATTTTCTCTCTATTATGAGGAACGTCTAATGTTTGTGGTTGACGTCTGTGACCAATTCTGGGTTGGCTCATTGTGAGTGAGTGTTCTGAGGTGTTACCAGAGAGAACAGGTGTTTTAATATGAGCGGAGCACAGTGCATTACCTCCTTATAATGTTTATAAGAGTATAGTGGGGAGAAGATTTCCAAAAATACCCCCCTGTTTGTCACTGTTATAGCAGCACGCGATCGGACTGGGTCTTTATTTTGAAATATAGCTTATGAGGGGAGGGCGACCCTTTCCATTTTCCCTCTTAGCTCCTGTGTGGTTTGATCATTTTTGGCTAAAACAGAATCTTTGTTTTCATTTTTTATTTGGGCTAAAAAGACTCCACAAATAGCCTTCAATACAATATATGAGGATAAGGAGCAAGGAGGGCTTGCTCTCCCAAATCTAAAAGATTATTACAATGCGTATTTAGCTCAATTCCTATTTAGATTTAAAGACCGTAACCAGAAACTTTTTATTCATTTTTTTTGTTGATTTAATTCGTCGAGAGACCCAGATTCCCTCTCCTCTTCAAATATTTAAATCACCCAAACTGGTTCGTTACAAGGTTTTACATTGGTTCTTAAAGAGGCGCGCAGCGATGCTTAAAAGATATTCCCTCCCATTTTTTAATCTAGCTTCTTCTTTGAACAGCGCATTTTCTTTTTTAGGGTTCGACATTAGTCTGGAAATAGTAGAAAATTGGCAGAGAGCAGGGTTCACAATGTTAAACAACTTCATGGAAGATAGGGCTTGGATTACTTTTTTTGATATGGCTCCTCGGGTTCAAGGCAACTTTTTACTGTTGGGTTCGTATAAACTGATTTACAGTGTACTGTGTCAATTAGATCCTACACTTCTTTCTCCTGCTGTCAAGCTATTTAGTGAAGTGTTTATGTCTATACAGGAGAAGAAACCAGGGGAGTGGAAACGTTGTCTAACTTTGAACAGAGCCCCTGACCTATGTCTTAAAGCAATTTACAAATGGCACGGGCAGGAAAATCTAGCGTTAACCCCTACTGTTTGGCACAAAATTAACAGACTGAACTTCTCTGTACTAAGAGGCGCTAAATGGCGCAGAATGCTGTTTTTTTAGTAAATGGCTTCTGTATTATACTCCGGCGATTGTATCGAAAATGGATTCCAATAGCTCATCTAACTGCTTTAGGTGCATGCTCTATAATCCTGCCAATTGGTCCCATATTATAGCTCTCTGTCCCAAAATAGCATCTTTTTGGGAGGATATTTTTGCATTTCTTCAAAACCAACAGAAAATTATGATTTCTCAGAATGTTAAGTTGATTTTGTTTGGTTTTGATTCGGATTTGATGCTAACTGGGCAATTAGTCAAACTATTGTATATAGCTATGGCGGTGGCTAGATTGTTACTACTTCAGAATTGGTGCTCACAATATTGCCCTACTGTACAAGAATGGCGCTACAAAATGGAAAGAGTTAGAAAATGTGAACAAAGTTATGCTCAGAGAATTGGGGCGGTTCGGAAATTTGAGAAAATCTGGGAATCGTATTTCGATTAACGAATTCTGTGAATGTATTGTGAATGTATTTTATTTAGTTTCTTTCTTTTTAATTCATCTGGTTCCTGACGTACTTTGGATACGTTATTATATTTTCTTTGATGCAGTTCATCCAAGACTTCAATAAAAAAAAGTTCAAAAAAAAGAAAAGAACTACATTGAGGTACTATAATTCTGTTACCATACAAGCTGAATGGAGTTGGGTCGACTGGGACACAAAACAGACCTAAGCACCAGGGAAATGTTAAGGTTTTTTGGGGCCCTGGGCCAAATCTATATTGAGGGCCCCTGTTTAGAACTGATTTAAATTTTTGATGCAATTTCAGCTCTTTCATGCCCTCTTTGGCCAGGTCAATTGTCCAAACACTCCCACATTTCTTATATGTTTGGTCCTATTGTGGTCTAAAAGAAACCTTTTTCATGGGCATTGCGTGAAAAATAAACACAACATTTCTCTGCGAAATGTCTGTGATAAAATAACACTTGCAAAACAAAGGAAAATGGGATTCAAAACAATTTGTTTATTAATTATTCAAGTTCATCAGGACAAGACTCTGCAGCACAGAGCTGGCTCATCGAAGGGGGGCCCTGAAAGGCTGGAGCCCTAGGCCAGATGCCAGTTTGTCCATGCCTTAAAATATCTCTGCCAGGCACTAAAAAAGTGGCCCACATTTGTGAATCAGGACAGTTTTGAACTTGTAAAGGCGCGCCATGTGAGTATTTTGCAGGGTATAGGAGACTGCATGCATTTTTGTTTGCTGCAGGTAATGTTTGCTTCGATATCAGCGAAAACAACACAAAATGGTCATGTGGCCATAAAACTTCCCCACAAACTTTAAAAAAAACGGTCTCACTCACTGATCTGTGAAACCAGCCAATCGGGCCCTGCCATTTGCCCTGTAGGCCAGTCCGACCCTGGAGTGGGAGAGTTATAAGGATTCATGAAGTATAATGGGAAACTTGAAGATTGCAAAAGCAGATACAGCGATGTCACTGCAAGCCAAGGATGTAAATCACGCCCCTGCGCCATAGGCAGGGCCACTGTACTCATGCAATTTTGTGCCATTGTATTTTTTGAATAATTACAGATTTTCATCATTTTCCACATAATCCATCATCTGTATTACGCTTTTGCAAAAATTTGAGCTACTGGCATTGTAAATGACAATGCCTTTTATGTATGTGTTTTGAAAACCTGCAAGCAGTGTGTGAACATGCACTTTATACTTATAGTCATTACTGCCATTAGAATCATACGAAAATAATTCCCTAAGACAGACACAAGGAACCAAGATATATTAGGGTGATCGTTTTTGACCCATAGACCCAGTGTTTCACTGCCAATCTACTCTAAATAAACATCTGGCTGATCTACATGGAGAGATTGTTTCTTCCCTCTTCTCACCAATGATAGGAAAACCCTGGGGAGATTTGCATTAATTGTTTATGAGCCTGAAGAAGGTGGAATATTATCAGATACCACCGAAACGCGTCGCTTCTGTGTTCAAGAAATATCGAAGAAACAACTCCTGTTTACAAAATAGGTGGCCCGCCTAGTAATTTTGTAGTAACATCTTGGTCAAGAAAAGAAAAGGAATACCTATGTGTTTATTATATGTGATGTCTGAGCACATATAGGGTTTGGTTTTCCAAGTGGCTTCCTATGATGAACAGATTGTTTTGAGATCTAGTGATCACACTTTTAGAATTCCCCTACATTTGTGAAATTGGTTGATAACATTTTCTATGTAAAATTGTTTTTTTATAACATGTTTTGTAACAAGCTCTCGTAGGAAAGGTTTTTATCAAAGAGACTATAGTTTTTTTTATATCCAATGAATTATAAAGATTCATGACTTTTTGACATTATTTTCTTGAGTTCTAATTGGTGCTGGTAATAGTGCTGTCAGAGTGATCCTTGAATGGGAGTAGTATGTGTGTGATGTGCTGATAAAAACAGAAACCCAAGGGGATTGTTGTTTTTAGTGTTTATAGTCATTACTTACAAGAAGCAAGACTGGCAGTAAAAGAGATGCAGTTACTACCAGCCTTGCTTCTCATAAGCAACAACTATAAGTACTAAGTGCGTGTTTACACACCGCTACACAAAAATAAGAGGCATTGTTATTTACAATGCCAATAGCTCAAACTTTCGTAAATACAAGACCTATTGCATTGCAAATGCTTGTTTAATTTAGCTAACTGTACCTTAATAACTCTCAAGTACTTCTTAACTCTACATATTCCAGAACCCTTAAAAGTGTTGGATACTCTTTTTATTGCTCCGCTCCTGAGCCCTTGCTTCCTCTTCGCATCATCCTTTTCTAACCAGTAAAAATCCTTCCAACCACTTAACATTACCCATCCCTGAACACTAAAAATCCCATACTATAATTTTGGCTACCTGGTCTTCACAATTCCTTTCTTCCCCTTATTACTTCGTTCCTCATAATCTAAAAATCCCTAACAACCCTTAACGCTACCTTTCCCTGACCTCTAATGTTGCCTTATTTTCCTTTACTGCTATAGTTCCCTAAACCTTACCGGTCTTTTACTACTCTCAATGCAACACCTCCCTGAGGCCCAAAAATGTCTTACTACCCTTTAACACTCATCCTTGAAACCTAAAAACAATTGAATTCCATAAATGCACCCGTCCTTGAATCCTAAAAGCCTGTTAATGCTCATTAATTTTAAACTTCCCTGAGCCCTACAAGTCTCTTACAGCCTTATAACTCCACCCTACCCTAAATCCTAACAACCCTTTACAATCCTTCTGCCCCCTTGGCCACACGACTGTAAATGCCTGCTAAACAGTTTTTATTAATTTGATAATAATGTTTAACCAATAAACCACACATTTAATTTACAGAACTTTTGCCCCACTGATATCCATTTTAAAGTTCTGAAACATGTGGGGGCAGATTTACAAGCCCCTTGCGCCACTTTTGCGTCACTTTTCCCATGTTAAAAGTGCTCTGAGTCGCAAGGGGCTTGTAAATCGGGCCCGTGCTTTCTAAATTGAATGAACAAGTTTCCTACATGTATGTTTATCTTCTGTGTTTTTCCTTTTCACACAATTGACACAATTGTATTTATTTCATGGTGTTACTTTCATATACTGAATACATTGTTTTTGTCTGTGTGCTTTAGGAGGAAACCATGTCACTATTTTGCAATATTCATGGCCTGATCCTGCCAAAGCCACCGCTGTATTTTCATTCATTTAAAAATGTTCAGTTTGCTTTAGTAGTGCAATGCTGTTTCCTTTACTTGTAGGATAAAGAGTGTCTGATGGAGCAAGGATTCGCATGTCAAACGACTTGTTTTGATCAGTCCTATCAGAATAACATATAAAATACTAACTAACATGTTTCGTCTTATTAATATTGCACTACACGACATATATAGCATCTAGGGGAAGCTTGTCTATGTGCTTTTACTAACCATAATTCGCTTGCACTAAAATGGCTGCTGCTACGCAGGATTTTACATTGCGCATGCGTCTGTCACACTCATGTGACATGACGTACTTCTCTGCTTGGAGGGAAACTTTTGCTTCTGCGCACTAGAACTAAGATGGCTGCTCTGTGTCCTAACGTGCAAGAAGCTTGCATTGCTGCTTTTGCTCAGCTGTTCGTTCTGCCTAATACTTAATGCTATAATTAAAATAAAATAATGGGAATAGTGTAGAGATAATTGGTATACAGAACATTCAGTTATTCTTTGTTCTAAAACTGTTTCTTTTCTATTTCTCATATGTATCGAATTTTGGGCCTGACATGTACTTCTGAACTCCATCTCTGGAGGAACTGCGACTGCGCAGAAAAAGCACAAGTCCATGAAGCACCTTTGAAACCCGGCCAAGTTCTGACTTGCTAGAAAATGTTCTTGGGAACCTCAAATTTTGACCCTTATGGAGGAAGCTAAACTGAAATATGGACTACATTGTATTCATTATTGATACATTCACTGCCAGGTGGAATAAAAGTGCATAAGAAAATAAAAATGATGGGAGGGAACATACATTTGAATATAGAATACAAGTTACCTCATATTAAAATGGTGTGATGACCTCTCCTCGTCTTTTTGTCCAATCAAAATTGGGAATTCACACATTTGCAACATTGGGGGGTGGTACACTGCCCTGGAAAATGGTATAACTTGGGTAGGCTTAGCTAGCTAGATTGTCCTACTTCTCCGAATAGCTGACCTGTCACTGACCCAACGCACTCAATAGGCGATCGAGAGCAGAGGTGCTGGGGGAGCACTCTGTCAGAAGAATCGATAACCCAATCGGGGTTCTGGGAAGGAGTTCGTAACCTAATCGAGGTTCTAAGGGAGAAGATTTCATTAACCCAATCGGGGTCTGACTGTTAGCTGCAGTGAGGGTGTGACGCAGGCGTTGTGCTCTATCTGTGGGCGCCAGTCTTAGCCTGTGGTGGTCCTGTCCTGATCCAATTTGGCTCGTACCTGTCCTGATTCTGGTCTGCACCTGTTCTTTCATGCTGGCACCTGCAATCTTGGAGTTCTGTCCTTTAACCCAGCCCGTGGCCAGGGTTGGTCTTCACACCATTCTAGGTAACTATAAATGTGGGTTTGTCATTGTACTGTTTTCCCTCTCTTTACCCACCCTATGTTTAAATGCTTAACAACATTTCTTTCCAAATCATTGCATATTTAGTTTCAATCTTTATCTTTCTAACTGAACAAGCAATCATTGGTTTAGTATGGTCTCAGACATTTAAGAATTTACATTAGATAAAGAACTTAAAACTTTTCCAGAGTTTGTGGTTATTTTATTAGAATGCGAATGTTATTTACTGCCTATTATTCTAACACCCTTGATCCGTTAGGAATCTAGGTACCGGTGACTTGGATTGGTAAGTCGGTGGTATAGATCCTGAAGAAGGTTAATTATAATATATGGTTAGAAGCACTGGTTCACCTGTTCAAAAAGTGTATGTGTTTTTAATGGGCAAAGGGATTTGGAGCACCCTGCTGACACGTCACAGCTGAATTACCTCATGCATCATGGTCGATGTGGTTCAGTGTTACTCGCTTCACACACAGTTCTCACAGTTTGTTGGCCAGTGCCAGTACCAGTATTCTTTTCAAGTGTACCCCAGACACGTGTTTCTAGATTCCTCTTTCATCAGTGGGGAAAATGTTCATAGGTCGCTGGACGTGCTGCCGCAGTTTCCTCAGGGTTAGTGCCACTCTCAGCGCACAGGTGTTTTTAATGGGCCCAGGTGAGTATGGTAAAACGGGCAGGTGGGCCTGCGCTCTATCATTTGCAATAATTATTAATAATGCAGGTGTTTACTGGAATATTTTTTTTCATGCGTCACAATGGCTAGAGAGTTGATTGTTTCATGTCATATATCTTTGTTAGTACAGCCCTATGATACCACTTCACACCATATCGAGTGCATCGAGTGCATTGATTTTCACTTATCCGAAATTAGAAAAGATGCATTTTCTAGGAAGTGCGTCTGTCTTTCCAGAGACTTTGTTGATACTTTTTACTCAGTTGATAGATGGTTAGACACTTTCCCTTGCTTTCATCTGGAGCAGTCCCCATGTTGGACTGTTACCTGACTTAATAATTTGACTTCTCTTTGCTTTCGAACTGAGCAGGCTGCATGCTAGACTGTCACTGTTTTATCTCCGCAGACTATGACCGTCTTTTTTTTATTGATCTCACTTGATTACGAACTTTGTAGATTAATGGTAGTTAAGTACAGAACTATATTTGGTTATGGCTAGTCTATTATGTTAAGTTATCTTGCTTTATTTTTATGCATTATTGTTGCTTATTTAAATGTTGCAAAAAATGTTTTGCCTCCTGTAATGATTCATACATTTTGAATAAACCATTACAGATTTTGACTTTGAATATTGTCCTGCAAAGTGCTTCTTCGTCTGCTTAAATGTTCCCATACTATGAGACTCACTTGGCCCGATAATGTGCATCGAAAATTTACATTAATTTATGAAATTACCAAACATGTCAATCTCAACTGCCACTGCTCCATGTGCCATATAAATCACAACAGTTTACGACTATTTTGTAGCCACAAAGTTTTCATTATATTTTTTAAATACATTACATTTTTGAGAGCCCTATTTTCAGTATGCTTATATGTTTACTGCAAACTGTGTAGTCATAATTGCTGTTAGTTATTTATTGGATGCTATGCAATCATGACAAAATGAAAAAATATCCAGCTATTCTTGGCATTAAATTGCTCAACTTGTTTAGAAAAAATGGGCTTAGTGAGCGGCACCCCTTGGCAGGCACCTTGGGTGCAGGGATGAACGGCACCTCTTCTCTTTACAGTCAGAATGCATGATCCCATTGTAAAGAAAAGGACTGTGACTGAACAGTGTTCAGTTGCATCCTAATTACTGGGTTGGGACTGCTGACATGAGGTCGGTCGGTCCCAGTACAAAATCAATATTGGACGGACTCAGGTCCGTCCAACATCGAAATCGGGCCCTCAGTATTTAATATGGGCAGGATTAGGGGGAGTGGCTGGGAAAAGGGGAAAATTACTACTATCTGGAAGAGGTTTAGGGAGGAGTACATAGGGGTTTGGGGATTGGCATGCACCCATTCACAAAGAGTTCGCCCATTGCCATTCACAAAATGCAATTTTGAAGTTATTACACCCAAAAAAGAAACCAACATAATAGTAAATTACTCCACCTCGGAGCTGGAGTACGTACAGCACCCCACAAGACCAACGGCTAGTGCTAACGAGGAAAGAGCGCTGTCCTGAGGCGGAAAGCCGGGACTGTTTATGAAGTAAAATTGCTGCTAATATTTAAAAAAAACTGCTGCTATTGTTTTTATACAGACTGCGTGTATGAATACTGCCCATGTGTTTTTATACTTAATTGGAGAGTGCAGGGCGCGAACCCCCGATCCCACCTCACCGGTCCCGCCATCTTGCGTGAGGGGGACGAGCTGAGCGAGCATTCTAGTGCTCCGCCCCGCCCGCCCCTGACTCTACAAAAGCCCCAAAAACCCTTGTCCTCGCTGATTGGTAACGAGGGAAGAGCGCTGCCCTGAGGCGGAAAGCCGGGACTGTTTATGAAGTAAAATTGCTGCTAATATTTAAAAAAAACTGATGCTATTTTTTTTATACAGACTGCGTGTATGAATACTGCCCATGTGTTTTTATACTTAATTGGAGAGTGCAGGGCGCGAACCCCTGATCCCACCTCACCGGTCCCGCCATCTTGCGTGAGCGGGACGAGCTGAGCGAGCATTCTAGTGCTCCGCCCCGCCCGCCCCTGACTCTACAAAAGCCCCAAAAACCCTTGTCCTCGCTGATTGCTAACGAGGAAAGAGCGCTGTCCTGAGGCGGAAAGCCGGGACTGTTTATGAAGTAAAATTGCTGCTAATATTTTTAAAAAACTGCTGCTATTGTTTTTATACAGACTGCGTGTATGAATACTGCCCATGTGTTTTTATACCTAATTGGAGAGTGCAGGGCGCGAACCCCCGATCCCGCCATCTTGCGTGAGGGGGACGAGCTGAGCGAGCATTCTAGTGCATAGCCCCGCCCGCCCCTGACTCCATATAATGTTATCCTGGCCCAGGAAGCGCAGCGGACGGGCGCAGCGGGCGCGCCGGGCGCGCGCCGAAGCCGCGCCAAAGCCAAGCTCGTCTGCGCCCGTCCGCGACCGGACACGGCCCAGGGCCACAACCCCTGGTCCAGTGAATCGGATCATATGGAGTAGGGACGAGCTTTTAAATCTGTCCTCCGCAACATGCAGACCCGGACTTCACATCTTGCACACAGGGGTGGACATAGGCTGCAAGTACTGCCAATATCGGTTCAGCACTGCTATGTCAGATATCGGGGACAACCCCTCCCTGTCGTGCGGCCTGCTTAACGTGAGATCGCTGCGCTGCCATAAGCTCGACATCCATGACTTACTCATGGATAAACCACTGGACCTACTGTTCCTCACAGAAACATGGCTGGATGCGCACTCCGACCCTGAAATCATTCAGGCACTGCCGGAAGATTATCTGATGGTTAGATTGGATAGATCTGAGGGCAGAGGAGGAGGCATAGCGCTTGCATTCAAACATCACCTGGCCTGTCAACTGGAATCAGTCCATCTGGCGGCAGGTGAAGTGGGGGTGTTCACAATAAAAATTAATGGGGGCACCACTGTGAAGGGTTACTCAGTTTATCGCCCGCCGGGCCCTCTGGCAAGGTTTAAGGGCACTCTTATAGAATGTGTCACGGCGATAGCACTGCGGAGAGACAAGTTTCTGCTACTTGGAGATCTTAAGATGCATCTCGAAGATCTGTCAGACACAGGAGCGAGGGAGTTCCTGCAGGAACTTCAAGCACTTCAATTAGAGCTGAAAAGCCAACTCCCTACACACCAACATGGCCACCTACTTGATCCAGTATTTGCAAACTGGGAGGAAGTAAGTGTGGTGCCCCCAGTGCCTCTCCCGTGGACTGATCATTTTTTGGTACCTTTTGACATCCACCTCCCCAAGCAAAATTTGACCGTTCCCACTCCTCTCAATTATCCTAGACGCAAATGGGCTAGGTTCTCCCTGCCCAAATTCCATGAAGCTCTCACAGCCGAGGGCCCCCCTGGAGGCGATGATGCGGATTCGGCAAATAAACTGCTCAACGACCGCATCACGGCTGCACTGGACCGCACTGCCCCATTGGGTCATTCTAAGGAGGGCGGGCGTAAACAGAGATCGGCACCCTGGTTCAATGAGGAGCTGCGCGGTGCCAAGAGGGAGTGCAAGCGAGCGGAAAGGCAGTGGAGGGATGCCTATGACAGTCAGGCGAGAGAGAGATATCTCGTCAACAGACGAGCATATCACAATCTGATTAGGAGAATTAAAACCGGCCACTATACCAGTAGAATAATGGATGCAGAGAACTCAGTGAAAGAACTGTTCGGTGTATACGAGTCTCTGGCTGTCCCCAACTCATCAGCGGGACCAGAGGACCGCTCTGCGGCCGCCTGCAATCGCATTGCCGAGTATTTCGCTGACAAAGTGTCCAAAATGTATTCCGCCTTTCCCGCCCAACCAATGGTCGGAGGAGAGTTCGAAGCACCAGATAGAGAGGTGAATGGACATAACTTGCTGCTCAACTTTTCCACCCCGTCAGCAGAAGGCCTGATCAAAATATGTAGATCAGTGAAGTCAGGCTCCCCACGGGACCCAGCGTCTCCTAAACGGCTGGGCGACAGCCTGACGACACTAGAACCATATATCAGGCATTTGTTGGACATCTCCTTCAGGTCCAGCACCTTGCCTCGGGAGTGGAAACAGGCAGTTGTGCTCCCCCTCCGAAAAAAGCCTAATATCAGCTTCGAAAAACTGGAGAATCTACGACCCATATCTCTCCTACCCTACTTCTCGAAAGTGGCGGAGAAGGTGGCAAATTTGCAGCTAATGCAGTTTGTGGAAGAGACAAATCTCCTCCACCCCACCCAGTTTGGATTCAGACCTCGACACTCGACTGAGTCGGCGCTCCTTATGGCATCTGAATCCATCAGACAGGGGGCCGACGAGGGCCATACCATGGCCCTGATCCTGCTGGATCTCAGCGCCGCGTTCGACACTGTAGCACATTCCATCCTGCTACAGTGTCTGAACATAGCAGGGGTAGGCAACGCAGCGCTAAAATGGATCCAGTCGTTTCTATCTGGCCGAGGTTTTCAAGTCAGGCAGGGCGACTGCTATTCCAGGCGAGTGGCACTGGACCAGGGGGTACCACAGGACTCGTCCCTAAGCCCAACGCTCTTTAACCTTTATATTGCCCCGGTCGCCTCCATAGTTGAGAGGCACGGCCTGCGCATGGTGTCATACACTGACGACACGCAGCTAGTCGTCTCTCTATTGCGCGCACCCGGTCTTGCGGCGGACATCTTCAGAGCATGCATGCAAGAACTTGCTGCCTGGATGTCTGCCAACTGCCTTAAACTCAACGGCGACAAGACTGAGGTGCTGGTGGTAGGGGGAGACCGGGCGGCATGGACGTCAGCGTGGTGGCCGCCTTGCTTGGGACCAGCACCCACTCCCTGCCGGGAGGCGAGAAATTTAGGTATCTGGTTCGATTGCGATCTGACCTTTGGCCCCCAGGTAAACAAGGTGGTCGGCACCTGTTTTGGGATCCTTAAGACCATCAGGAAGGTATTGGAGCTCCTTCCCACCGAAGCCCGCAGAACACTAGTGCACGCTTTAGTCACGTCTAAAATGGACTATGGCAACCTGCTCTATTTGGGAACCCTGGAGAAGAACCTGAGCCGCCTACAGGTTTTGCAAAATGCCGCTGCCCGGCTGGTGCTCAAACTGCCGAGAAGATCAGCCTCCAAAGCCGCTCTCCAGGCCTTACACTGGCTCCCGGTCAGAAGCAGGGTAGAATTCAAGGCCCTCTGCACCTGTCATCGGATTATTAACGGCAGGGCACCCCTCCCACTACAGGGTCTCCTGACTCAATATGAGCCTTCACGCGCACTTAGGTCCTCTGGATCAGGGCGCCTTACCATCCCCAAAGTGACCAGAGCTAGGATGGGCGGCAGATCCTTCAGGTATCTTGCCGCATCCAGCTGGAACAAACTTCCGGCTGAGCTGCGTTTGGAACCTACAGAGTCTATATTTAGAGCAAAGCTAAAAACAATCCTATATGTGAAATAGCGGCCTTCCCCTCAGCACCTCCTCTAGCCACGCTCGTATCTCAGCGCGGGGACACGCCGTTGTGCATCACCATGCGCTTTACAAGACCCCCTATTATTATTATTATTATTAAAACGCCCTCCCATAAAAAAGAATCAAGGAAGGAACTTAAAATCAAACCACATCGGAAATTATTTTAAATTGATTTTAAATAGTTCACATAGTTAAATATATAAATACATATAATACATTAACATTCTAAAAATAAACTATATTTATTATTTTGTTATAAGACATTTCACACCTTTTTGGGAAATAATAACTTACTGGAACATTAATTATGTAACATTTGATTAATTTATTATTCACTTTTGACAATTCTTAATTTATAATAAAAACGCATTTGCTTACTTAAGGTGGGGATTTATTTTTTAATTTCAATGTCAAAAATATTTTTTATTTAGCCATTTAAATAATTATTTTATTCAAATTTATGTTAATTGTATTGTAGCATTTATTTTGTTTAAATGTCTACATTTAAAATAAATATATTCAATTCATTTACATTAATTTTCAACATTGCCATATTGTTTATTTGTTTTAGGTAAGCAAACTGCTTTTTGTTGGATGTGGACACTGGTATTGACACAGAGGGTAAACAGTCATAATATTGATTCCAAAATATAGAATGGACATAATATCGAAGTAAAAATATAGAATGGACAAAATATCGAATGGACACAATATAGTGGTTAAAAATATCGAATTTAAGGTGAGTAATATCGATTTTCAAAGTATAGAAGTCAAAATATCGAAGTATACAATATAGGCATTAAATATATCGATTTTTTAATAATATCAATTTTTTTAAAGTGTTTTGTATGTTAGTATATGTGTGAAAAGTGTATATTAATTTTTGTAATGTATGTTTAATGTATTTTAAGTAATGAATTTTATGTTATTTAATTTTTGCGTAATTTAATTCTGGGTGGGAAGTAATTTAATTATATTAAATTAAACATTAATTTTTAGCAATTATTATAACTTTTTAATAAAATTTTGCTTTTTATTTCTGTAGCGGGTTGTGGGTTTATAGGGGAATAGGGTGGGAAGTAATTTAATTGTAATTAATTAAATATTTTTATTTATTTATTGGTATTCATTTTGAATTTATTGTTATTTTTTAATTGATAATTAATTTGTATTAATTGATTAATTGTTAATTATGTTAATTTTCTAAATTTATTTTCTGTAGCGGGTTGTGGGTTTATAGGGGAATAGGGTGGGAAGTAATTTAATTGTAATTAAGTAAATACTTCTTTTCATTTATTGGTATTGATTTTGAATTTATTGTTAAATAATTTTTAATTGGTAATACAATTCTATTAATTGGCAATTAATTTTTATTAATTGGTAATTATTTTGTATTAATTAAATATTTGATAATTATGATAATTGAATCATGTATTTTCTGTAGTGGGATGTGGGTTTATAGGGGAATAGGGTGGGAAGTAATGTAATTGTAATTAATTACATATTAAAAATACTTTTTGTGTATTGATAATTAATTTACTGTTACTTTTTAATTGGTATTAATGTGTATTATTAATTAGTTTTTGTTATTGAAAATGAATTAGTTGTTAAATAATTACGAATAGGTTATTAATTTCTAATAACTAATATGTAGTTGTATTTCTAATTAATTATTACATAATATTAAATTGGTTATTAATTTCAATTAATGTTTTATTGGTATTGATATTTAATTGATTTTTAATAATATATTAAATCATTACTTTCCCTACTGTTAAACTCACTGGAGTGGGAATAGTAATTTTCACCCTCCCGCTATCCAACGCTTTCCCTACTGTTGCACTCTCTGGAGTGGGAATAGTATTTTTTACCCCTACGCTATCCAACGCTTTCCCTACTGTTGCACTCTCTGGAGTGGGAATAGTAATTTTTACTCCTACGCTATCCAAAGCTTTCCCTACTGTTGCACTATCTGGAGTGGGAATAGTAATTTTCACACTCCCGCTATCCAACGCTTTCCCTACTGTTGCACTCTCTGGAGTGGGAATAGTATTTTTTACCCCTACGCTATCCAACGCTTTCCCTACTGTTGCACTCTCTGGAGTGGGAATAGTAATTTTTACCCCTACGCTATCCAATGCTTTCCCTACTGTTGTACTCTATGGAGTGGAAATAGTAATTTTTACCCTTCCAATATCCAACGCTTTCCCTACTGTTGCACTCTCTGGAGTGGGAATAGTAATTTTTACCCCTACGCTAGCCAACGCTTTCCCTACTGTTGCACTCTCTGGAGTGGGAATAGTAATTTTTACTCCTACGCTATCCAAAGCTTTCCCTACTGTTGCACTATCTGGAGTGGGAATAGTAATTTTCACACTCCCGCTATCCAACGCTTTCCCTACTGTTGCACTCTCTGGAGTGGGAATAGTATTTTTTACCCCTACGCTATCCAACGCTTTCCCTACTGTTGCACTCTCTGGAGTGGGAATAGTAATTTTTACCCCTACGCTATCCAATGCTTTCCCTACTGTTGTACTCTCTGGAGTGGAAATAGTAATTTTTACCCTTCCAATATCCAACGCTTTCCCTACTGTTGCCCTCTCTGGAGTGGGAATAGTAATTTTCACCCCTACGCTATCCAACGCTTTCCCTACTGTTGCACTCTCTGGAGTGGGAATAGTATTTTTTACCCCTACGCTATCCAACGCTTTCCCTTCTGTTGCACTCACTGGAGTGGGAATAGTATTTTTTACCCCTACGCTATCCAACGCTTTCCCTTCTGTTGCACTCACTGGAGTGGGAATAGTATTTTTTACCCCTACGCTATCCAACGCTTTCCCTACTGTTGCACTCACTGGAGTGGTAATATTAAATGTTACCCTCCTGTTATCCTACGGTAAAATATTGTACATTTTTTATTAATAACTTAAATTAATTATATCTTAATTTTAAGGTTATTTGAGTATTTTTAAGTATGTTTTAGTTAATTATATTTATTATATCATTAATTTTAAATTCGATATTTTGACTGACTATATTTTTTACAGACTATATTTTGGATTCGATATTTTTGTACTTACCTGTTTGTAGATAGGAATTCGATATTTTGGCATTCTATATTTTGGTGACTATATTTTGGGTAAGTCTACATTTTGTCATTCTATATTATGTCAGTGATCCGACACAGAGGCATCAGCCATGGACAAGTGGAAGGGCAAGCCTCCTGATGTCCTAATGTACCAAAGACTCTGCCCACAGTTGACCTCAGGAGCGGATTGGTCCCGCCAAGGGCCAGTGAGGCTGGCCTCCTTATATCCCCTGAGGAACACTTGGGGAAATACTTTGTGCTCCACTGCCCGCACAGATCCCTCACAAGATGGCCAGGAGGCCATGGGATCTGCAGAGGGCACAGCAGATAAGGCTGGTGCAGGGAGTAGAGTGCGCCACCTTTGAGGAGAGGATGCCTGCTGCAAATACTCCAGGTGGCTAAAGCTCACCACCACAAATGCAGCAAGCCCAAGCTTATCAACACAGGCCAAATGGGGCCCGAGTTATGGCAAGATTTGAGGTTTGAGCCTCAACCCCCCCCACTCCAACCCCCCACCCCAAGAAAATAAACATGTGGTGCTCTGCTGTATTAATTTAAATGTCCCATTGATGGGCCAGGGCGTCAGAGTCATCACAAGATATAATGTATTATTTCCAGGAAGTGGATGTGCATTGGGCCCACTACTCAAGTTTCTATTAAGCCGAGAGGCTCCATCTCCAGGGCTGCACCTTTAGTGGAAGAGGCCCAGACACCCATCTCTGGGCCCTTATGATTTGGGGAGATCCAGCCACACATTGCTGTTACCACTGCCAGTGGGAGCAGGAGACATGCTGCTCCTGATAAACCAACATTAGAGGGGGCATTTGATGACATCAGTGACCCATTCATCTGCAAAGGTTTGAGCTCTAAGCCAGGTATAAAGGCTCAGGTGCAGATTAACCCATGCTAATGTTTGTGCACTCAGTTATTTTCAAATAGTCCCTGTCTGTTCTCACCACAGCTGCAGTATTACAGTCCTTTACAAGAGGCCAACAGGTGCTCACAGCACACATCTTCCTTCTTGCTTATTTTCTGGGAGGAGAGGCACCAGCTGGATGGCCTCCTCTGCAGGAGTAGTTGAGGTCCATGCCTGGAATCCTTGCAGGCATTCAGGAGTACAGCGCCAATGCAGTCCTCATGTTGATGATGAACCTGCATCTTGGGTTCCGGTCAAAGGTAATATATTAAAAAGTTGAATACACTTTTTATTTTCCCAAATACTTTAGCATAGGGAGATCTCCACCTCTTCTATGGTCGAATTGCACACTGAGCAACTGCCACACGTATGGTGACCTTGAATTAGTTTTAGGTTGAGCATAGAACGGAGAGTGTCGGTTCTTTCTTCAGGCTGATCGGAGGTCATTATGATTTGCTGATCAATGCTGTGGTTCTTTTTCAATGTGAATAGCAGCAAGGTGCTTTGAAATTTTTTTAACTATGCGGTTTGCGTTACAAGCTGCTACCTGCAGCAAAGCCTTGACAGCGGCTTGACCAATTACATTATTAATGTTACCGGAGATACACGCATCTCACACAATCAGTCAGCATGGGACCGGAAGCAATGTAACATGTGTACTGTGCTCCTCTCTCTCCCCAGAGTAAAAGAAGTTTTAAAGAAGGGCCTACGTCCTGGAGCCTCTTTGAACACGACCCTGGTACCACCAACCAAGGTACAGTGACTGCATGAGTTTCACCACTCTCTTTTCCACCTACTCATAGGAAAGCAGACTAAAACATGTTTTGCTTACACTTGCAAAGTTCACTTATGAGAACCATTGCGCCTCTGATCTACACAACTGCTGTCTTCCCGACAAATTTACAGGTACTTAATCATTGGGTTTTACCCTACAAGGAAATAGTAGTGGGAGAACAGGGTTTCACAATCATAAAACTTGTCTATCATTATTCCCTTCACAGCTCGCAAGACCAAGTCCTAGTCCTGAGGAGAACCTCAGAATGACATGGGGTCTGAAGTGCATTGGCTTATGCTAATGGGTTAAGCGACTCTGGGTGTGCCACAAGGGAATATCATTGATCTCTTTTTTTCCCCTTTTTAGACAACACCCTTTCTAATTTAATATACCCTTAGGTTTGTACACAGGCAGGACTTCAGGCTGTAGCCTCAGTCCATGACTAATTAATTGTCCACCCAGTGTCAGTTCAAGCCAGGACTGGTCGCTCCGTTTACACTGTATATTTTGCATGTCAAATGTAAATGTGTTATAATGTGTTTTACTGTGTTGTTTCACTATTAAGTTTTTGTATATTGCTTTGAATATCACAACAAACGATTTTGTTTATGTTTCAAAAAAAGTGCTGTCTGACAAGAATGTTGGGACATGCTGTTTCTTAAAGATTTCTAAAGAAAAGTGAAATAAATCACACATACTTTGGAAGTTCCATCCATAGTTTTAATATTCATTTACCACGAATGGTCTATCTGGACACTATGTTTGTTTAATATTAGTTGAGTGGTCCAGTCCAGGTAGTATACGGATCTAAGCCTGTTTAGTCAAACAAGCAGAGAATACAAGGGCAGCTTGAAGATTTTGGGTGGTTTATCTGTGAACAGATTTTTAATCTGTAAGATGTGTAGTCATTTTACTTTACAGTGATTTACCCAATATGATATATATTGCATGCAGATGTGATCTAAAAGATTGTGCTTAAGTCATGCCATTTTGCCTGTTTTGATGACAGAGTTTGCATGGAATATGCATGTTGTCTAATTGAGTGTGAATGAATGGACTGCATTACAAGTGGTGTGTTTTATAGGTTCTCCAAAGGGGAGATATTTATTCTTTTGTTTTCACAGTGCTCTCCGCTCTTGGTTTGAGGGGCCCTCTCATTTCCCTGATTGACTAGTTTACCAGCATCACAAGATTTTGAACCTACCGGTCAGCATAAATACATCTTAACTGCTAATTATGAACCCAAACTTTTAAGGCCACGATCCTGAGCACATGGATGAATACTTGCTCTATGTGTGAGAAGGCCTTTACACATGCATGAGTGTGTGAGTGGGCCAGAGTCACCAGTCCTGAAGGTTTCCATTTGGAATCCCCTGGTCTGTTCATGTTAACTTGATGGAGATGAGGTTGCTTTGCCAGACAGGGTAAGTTTTATTGCTGACATTTCTGAGACTGCAAGGAGGGAAGATAGACAGTGAAGTGGGCATAGAGGATACTGGTTGATAAAGAAGGCTGCTGATTAGTCTTCCAAAATATTACATTTGTTGGCTGGTAGAGGAGAAGGGTGGAACTGTAGTTTCTGTGTGAGGGGGTTCAGATCTTTTGTCTATTCCTGAGCACAGTCATATCTGGCTGTTGATAGTCGGGTGCAGAAAGCTCACACATCTTTGTGCCTCTGTTGTTGGTGTTCCAGCCTGGAGACTACTCTGCTGTGAAGAGCATCACTCTAAATAACAGCTGACTCTGGAAGGTACCTCACAAAGGTCACATGTAAGGAGAACCAATACAAACTGGTTCTGAAGGTGCAGAAAATCCACATCCCCCGTGTGCCATCCCTGCATAAGAGCGCGGGCTGTTGACACCTTTGCAGTTTCAGTTCCTAGTTCTCTTTGCAACCAGAATTGTGGCCTGCCAGACAGCCAGCTTCCCTTATGGAAGGTGACTTCACCTGGAGTTTTTTCTGGAGGAAGAACTGTCTGTCTTGTCCCAGAAATACCTGGGAATTCCTGTCTGAGCAAGAGGGAAGAAGTGAGCTGACCACACAGGCTGAGCTGAATTCTGGTGTTGACAGAAGCAGTTCACCCTGGGATTGTGGTCCATCTTGGATGACTCGCAACAAGGGGAATTGATGTACTCTCATTCAAGAACCACACACCAAGTTTAGGCATAACCAATGAATTTCCAATGCGTGGCTGAGCAGCGAGAAAGGAAGAATGAATGAAGTGAGAATGGTGAGAAAACAGATGACAAAAGGAAAGAGTTGAAACTGTATAAGCGAAACATCTGGAGAAGGTTTGAGGAATTTCTGAGCCCTTAGCAAGAAGCAAAAGATAGATCGTCTTTAAATCAGTATCTTGGTTCCCTTATTATCCAGCTATCTAGGTACCAGTCTTACAGGCATGTGGTACTGGAGAACATTCTGACTTTTAAGCTCTAAATATGTAGGGCACTCCACATGTGAAATTTCCTTTACTTTAGGGATAATATAGCAGAGATAATTCCTTCATTGTATACTCCCCCAAATAAGGAGGCTTTTCATCACAAACCAACCCTAATTCGGGCCACAGATCTGTCACTGCATAAGAGCACTTACCTTCCTTGCTCAAGCTTAAGGCACATTCAGCACTGGGTCAAGCCAATGGAAAGTCCATGAGGAAAGGTCTATGTCTGTAAATGTAAAGGCCTGCTTCTTTTGTGGACAGGTAATGCCCAACTCACCACCAGTTCTGTTCCTAAATCTCTCACCAGCTTATGTCGAAAGGAAACAGAATGGGACCAAACTATAGGCGCTGTACCAGCATACTAAGCAGGCTGTGTCAACAAAACCTCCATTAGTGGAACTCAACATTATTTTGTCAAATGCTGCAACCCTTGCACAGTGTACTTTTTAAACCATTCTTAGGTCTTGAACCTTGAAAAAGCTGCATGCCTTTGCACCTCAAGAAGGCGAAACACGTGTTGCCTCCTAAATGGCTCACCTACAATATACTCACATGGCAATTTTGTTCTCAAATTTTGGACATTACAGTGATTTGAAAGCATATTACAGGATTTAGGCTGTATTATACAGAATCCCTTACAGTCTGAAATATACATTTATCTCTGCGTAATAAGCATTATTTTGTAAGTGTTGCAAGAAGAGTATGTGTATATATGATCCCAATTTATAATTCTTAATGCAAGAGATTATACTCTTTTAAGATTATCTCTCTGGTAGATTTTTGATCAGAAATATATTAACATTGAATTAATTAGCAATTTGCTGTTTAAATTATAGTGTCAGCACTTCATACCTTTTCTCCTAATCGAAACTATATTTGGTAAAGCAAAAATATGAATATTGAAGTATTCATGTTAGACTTTGACTGCTCTTGAGACGGAAATAGAGAAGAAGTGAGAAGGGTAGGGAGAACTAGAAAGGAAGGAGGGAAAGAAGTCAGTTTAGTGTTAGCAGATTAAAGTGAAGCTGCCAGATTAAAGATTCTAGGAGGACTACGTCAGCGAGTGATGCCAGAATATCAGGATAGCCATAGAATGAGGACAAGTAGAAAAAAATTCAAATTTTTTCTATGTGGATGAAGAGGGAACGATGTAGTGAAATGAATACAAATTAAAAATAACAACCTGATTCTCCCAACTGCATTCATCAGGCTTCTTTACACAAGTTGAATTTTCACAAGTAAATGTGCAAGCTAGAGCATTTCGATACTTGCATTGTCAAGCAAAGGATTTAAGTTGCTAGGAGTTTCAAATTGGCAAAGGCAAAAATAAACGATAGGTAAATCAACATACCAAAATGATTCACACGTGGATCAGCAGATGAGAAAATTAATAGGGAATAATAAGGGGTGGTGACGTGAGAAGCGACTTGTGAAGAGGAGCTTCAAAAGAGAGCATAACGTGGAAAAATGTGTTCACTTAGACAATGGTTGTGTACCTTTTATTGGTCCATAGTATTTTTACAACCACTTTTTAATAATGAAGCAGAGGCCTGTTTTAACAGATTGCAAACGTTTATGAATATGTTTTAGTTTTTTTTAGCTTCTGCTTTTGTGTATTTGAGAAGACAATTAGCAAATTCACAATCATTTTGCCTTGGAGGTGGATATAGAGGAGGGAGCATATTGGGTAGAGCAAAACTGGAAACTAGAAGAGGCCATTTCTTCAGAAAGGAAAGGTAGGTTTGAGTGAAAGACGACTTAGGCAGATTTGAGAGAGCCTACGAACTATAGTAGGGTGACTGTTGAATATGTAACATGATTCTTATGTGGTGCAAGAGTCTGGGAAATGAAAGTAATTGAGATAATTTGGTGGTAATTAAAAGGCATTCAGGGTTTATGAATAGGTGGTAATGTAAATTCAGATACAATCTAAAGCAAAGAAAATTTGAGATTTTAAACTGGGCAGGTAAATCGTTGAGGATGAACGTGCATAAGAACTTCAATGGTGATGAGAGGGATTTCTTGTGTTTTACCTATCACACTTATCTTGTCATACTGGGTTAGGTTGAAGAAAAATTGCCAGGAAAACTTACATTTCCTGATGTAAGGATCATTGGGAGAGAGTTATCTTTGGGTTAGGAGGAGTAGATTTTGGAGGAGAAAGAAAACATAAGTTGATATAGGGTGAGGGAAAAAAGAGAAACATAATATGGGGAATGTGCACACTTTCATACTTGTGATCTCAGTGGTAGAAAGAGTCAGGAAGCTGTGCAAAAGGTGAGACAGGAATGTTGAGCTAAATTTGATAAGACTGTAGAGTAGAAGTAGTGGTGTGTGCATGAATGCTGTTTCACACATGTCCATCATCTCCACCTTGTTTGCAGTGAAAAGTTAGAAGTATTTGCTTGCATGGGTTGGAGGATTGGACAGCAAAGGTTTGGCCTGGATTAACCGGGGCACAATTTGCCATCATTGGAAAGTTAGAAGAAAATGTATGATGTTAGTATCCTAGGTTGGAAGTGACCCCAAATAAAATGTAAACAATGACTAAGGAGTTGCTCAGATTCCTGTTGCACTGTGGAATTCGAATACACACATATGTAGACTTCCACAGGCCTCCAGGCAGGTGATACCCATCCATATGAAGTTTTAGGAAAGTTAAGAATGTAAGTGATCTGTGAGGGATCATTTTCTGCTGTGTAGAATATGAACAGAAGAGGCTCATCACAAAGGTGAATTTACCTATGGGTCTAGCTATTTAACTATATGTGTAAATTTACAATTTATAGTGAATTTACTCATTTTGATTATTCATCCTTTCCAACTGTCTACTTTTTACAAAGTGTAGCCATACAGGGGTGATCATCTCCCTGAGGAAAACATAGGCACATGTTAACAGGATTATTAAAATTAAAAAAACACCAAAAAAATAGGTTTATGTTAAATACTAACTTTAATCTTTAAATCTTTAAATCACATAATATCAGTCTTGTGAATTATTCTGATGACACTCAACTGATTTTGTCTCTTGAAGGCCACCAGTCACTTTCACTGGATACATTTCAAGACTGTTTGCAAGACACTGCTTTATGGCTACAAAATAACTATCTGCAATTTAATGGGGAAAAAACTGAGATCCTATGTTACTCAGCTGGGAAGGTTCCCCTTCCACTACCTACTGGGTTTTGGCCACTACCGGTGACAGCTCCACTGATTCCCAACAAGGTAGTACGTAATCTAGGAGTCCGCTTTGATTGTAACTTGAGCCTAGAGTCCCAAGTAAACAAGATAGTTGGTGGTTGCTTCGCTTTGATGAGAGTGCTCCGAAGGATCCTTCCATTGCTCCCTAAACAGTTTTTCAGTTTCAAATACTTTATTCGGTTTTTCATGTTAAAAACCATAAAAGCAATATTACAATATCCACATAAAATTTGAGAAAATAAATACATGTGTAAATTCCCAAAAGGTATTATATAATTCATTTCAAAATTCATAAAAATACAATATTAAAATACAGCTAAAAGAGGATCATCACTCTTCCCGACTATTTCTAATTTTCAGAGCTGATTTAAGGAACCCTACCAGATATAAAGTGCTTTCAGGTTTTACAATTTGTACGTGATATAAGGCCTGACTGACCTGTTTAAAGTTTAAACTCTTTAATATAGGCTTTAGGTAGAACCTGAGTGGAATGTCATAAAATGGGCTAAACAGACTGGATCGCTGGTAGTTGTGAGTATTGTCCTGAGCCGACTGAATTACTGCAACGCATTGTTGCTGGAGTCTCCTAAATATCTGATAGGGAGACCCCATAGAATCCAGTCGATGGTGGCCAAGCTAGCTCTAATGAGACCAAGCCAGTCATCCACATCCCAGGCCCTTGCCGAGCTCCATTGGCTTCCATTTATGCAGAGGGTACAGTTCAAGTCGATATGAATAGTCTTTAAGGCTCTGCATGGCCTTGGGCCCAAGCCATTACAGAGAAGATTTGAATGGTGAGAGCATCCACTCTTAGAAGAGTTAGATCTGGAGGAAGAGCTTTTAGTATTGCAGCAGCTTCGGCTTGGAACAAACTCCCAGCCAAACTTAGACAGATGGAAAATCTGCTGCCGTTTAGAGGGAAGCTAAAGACTTGGTTCTTTCCTAGGGCTTAAGTATGTGGCTGTGACCTTATTAGCCTTTCTGACCCTATGCTCTCTATTATACTCAAAGGTTAGCTGATCTCACGTGCTCATGTGCCAGGATACCCGTAGGGTCACAGTGCGCTATATAAACGCTGAATACAATACAATACAATACAATATATTTATGTATTCTTTTAAACTTTTAAATGTAGTACAAAATAAAAAAAATGTTCTACGTATTTTAAATACATATTTAATGAATTAAATATAAACAGTAAAAATGTAAATGATTTATTAAACAATAAATTGATCCATCCCACCTCAAGTAAATTGTTTATATTTGTCATGTACTGGAAAGTATATGCATTGTTTTAAATTACATTATTTGAATTATTGTTTTAAATAATATACATTGATTTATTTTTTCAATTAAAGAAAGGTTATTGCAATAGCTTAAAATACAATATTTTTTAATGTATATGTAATTAAATACAATTTAGATATGAAGATTTCCTATGTTAGAGTGTTGCAAAACCAATGGTTAGCTATGTATGGTGCTGCAAGTACTCTAGGTCTTGGCTGAGTACATTTATGACTGTTTAGGGTACTTTTTGGCTGCTGTTACTATGTATATGTAGTTTGTGAAAAAGGAAGTCCTTACTCTTTTCATGATGGGTGCATGCCCACCTAACCTTCTCATTTGCCCTCCCTTAATCCATCCTTGCTTTTTCCTAAACCCTTCCTATTTATTAGTAAATATTCACCATTTTCCAACCACTCCCCACCCACTCTCAGGTGATAGGGCTTTACAAATTCACATACCATACCTGCGTGTGCCAAGATTCCATAGTTGGGGTGGAGATCGCTGTACATAAAAGATAGAGGAAACGGAGACATAGCCCTTTACGCATATATTTATGAATATTATTACTTAGTACATATGTAATATACCATTGTAGGTACTATTAAACATACTGCAATATGCATTTTTTGAGTAGGCCCCAGAGTGTCCTATTTCTTAAAAAATTGTGACATTCATATATAACGAAAGTGTACAAAACATAAATTAGAATGATGTTATTATTGACATGTTGATCAAAGAGATGTGGCTGACTTTTAAAATTGGCAGTTTTTTCTGTTTTTGCAACTACATCATGGTTTGTCAAAAGACAGTGAATATGAAGAACTACATTGAAAATAAATGCCATTGCATTGTGGTAAGTACATCAAGAGTACCTTCACAACAAGAGCATTGATATTGAGAGTGCTGTTACTGCACTACTTTAATGCTATTTGCATTTATTTTTACATAGATATATATATAGATATATATAGTTATAGACAAATACATATATATATATATATATATATATATATATATATATATAATTAAATACATCTTAGTTTCTTATAATTAATTTGAATATTAATGTTAAAAAAATATTATAATAATTTGGTAATTACAAAACATAGTGTAACCCTATTTATTAATAATCATGATATAATAGTTCAAAATGAAGTAATAATAATAATACTAATGAAATAATGATAAACATACTTTTATATTACATTCACAAATCGAAAGGAGTCCATTGGGGACCCATTGCCCTTTGCAAATAGTTTACCACCTCCTTTCATTCAATATACTATCAATAGTTTGTGAGCATGATTACAGTCACAAACCATTAATTTATAGCATTGCGAATCGAATTTTGGAAGGGATGGCTTAAATAACCCTTCCAAATTGGTATTCAACTGAATTTTTAAACCCTTTTTGTGATTTTGTTAGCGCTTACTGGTTCACAAAAGGGGTTTAATGCATACTAAATACTTGTGTTGTGTTTATGAACACTAAAAGGGATCCTACATCTAGTTCTAGGACTTATTTTTCTGTAATTCGGCTGGTTTGTTTTGGTTGACAGATTATTATAGAATAGATGTTGACATTTGCCCTAAGTGTGTTGTTTTATTAGTGAAATCTGGAGTAACTGCAGTGACATTGCGAACAAGTGGAACAGTGTGTTATGGCAGTTTTGCTTTACTTGAGGTACTCACAACAGGGTGCATTGAACCCTTTATAAACGGACCCAGAGAGGTGCCTGTGGTCATAGAGGTTGATGAAGAAACTAATGTCTGAGATTAATCATGCAGTAATCTCACTTCGGTATTTCTGGTTAATTTCAAGTCCTGCTGCATCTTCTCCTCCTAGTGATTTCCGTAGAAAATTATATTGCTCCATTATGGAATTCATCTGGATGCTGAGAAGACTTACGTTTTTGCTGAAAGAGTCTCATTGTCTACGTTGGACTGCATCAAGCAGCTTGAGTCAATTGCACATCTTCATGCAACGACTATCTCGTGCTCTAGCTTGAGGATAATGGGGTATTTTTATTTCTGCCCCACCATGTTCAATCAATCAATCAGGGATTTGTAAATCACGGGTCTCAAGGAACTTGGGGGGAGCTGCTGATCCATCGGGGTATGGAGGTTCAGTTGAAGAGCCAGGTCTTGAGGTACTTCCTGAATTGGTGAGGTGGAAGGGCAGGACGTTCCAGGTTGGCGGCGAGGTTGGAGAAGGATCTTCCTATGGTTATGGTCTTGTGGATCCATGTTATGGAGGTCAGGGCGAGTTGGGCAAAGCGTAGTTGTCTGGCTGGTGCATGGTAGGCCAGGTGGCGGTTGAGTTATTCTCGTCCGATGTAGTGGAGAGCCTTCTATGCATGTGTGAGGAGCTTTATATTGATTTTCCTGTTAATTGGGAGCCTGTAAAGATGTTGGAGGCTATGCGTTACGTGGCTGCAGCAGGGGATGTCGAGGACCAGTCTGGCTGCAGCGTTTTGGATGTTCTGTAGTTTCCTGAGCTGTTTCTGGGTGCGCAAGCATAGAGTGCGTTGCCGTAGTCAAGTCTGCTGGTGATGAGTGAGTGGGTGACCATCTTTCTGGAGTCTGTGGGGTGCAATCTGAAAGACCTTTTGAAGCAGGCGGAGCATGAGGAAACAGGATGAGGACACTGCGTTGATTTGGCGGTTCATTGAGAGCAAAGAGTCCAGTATGATGCCTTGGTTATGTACATGGTCAGTAGGAGTGGGAGTGGTTGCTAGTGCTGCAGGCCATCAGGAGTCATCATAGACTGAGGGGGTGGGTCCCCGGATGCGTACTTCAGTCTTGTCCGAGTTGAGCTTTAGGCATCTATCTTTCATGCAGTTAGCGACAACCTTCAATCCATTGTGAAAGTTGATTCTGGTGGCTGTGGGTTCACTGGAGAGGGAGATGATCAGCTGGGTGTTGTCGGTGTAGGAGATGATGTGAAACACTAGTTGTCCAATCTTTGTTCACCAGCACCTTTTTCAAATGTATCACTGCAGCTTTCATTTAGACCTCAAAAGTCTGCTATTTCTGTGATGTGAAGTTTTGGTTCAGACATGGAGGGGTAATCTCCTTGCTTTGCCTCTGGGAGCTCTGTTTCTCTTCCTGCCTACCTGCAATGGTAGTCAACTGTTCCCGACCTCCGGAGTTAGAGCCTGACCAAAGCCATGCCACTAGAGGCAGGCTGCAATTTCATGGCAGCTTCGGGGCTGTGCCACTGGCACACCGAAGGCACACCAAAGGCAAGCCAGTCCTACCCGTCCGGGCCTTGATCGACCAAAGGCCACTCTCTCTCTCTCCCTACCCCAGTCTCCGCCAGAAAATTAAAGGTAGGCACACATGGTTTCTACTCTTGAAATGACCTAATAAAGTTCCATACCCTTTAAGAGAAATGTGCTTGCATAGTTTAAACCTATCCCTAAGCCCTACCGGATGGAGCGTTTGTGATTTCCATCTGGGTGAACGCCACTCAATGAACTCTCCTGGCAGGAATTGTGTGCCCGACATTGGGAAGATGCAATGTTTATTATTAAATTGTCACTCCTTACTCAAACACAAAATGGAGATAGCAGACCTCATCTCAGAGCTTTGGCCTGATGCCCTCTTTTTAAACTGAGACTTGGCAGACATCAGCCTCAGTCCCCAAAATACTTGAACCAGTAGCCCTCGGCTATGCCATACTTCGCTTGGACCGTGCTACACTCAGGGGGAGAGGTCTGGTGATACATTTTAAAAGTAATTTGCGGTGTCAGTTGAAACCAACATTGCTAAATCAGTCAGTTTTTTTAGTTTAACCTTGAACAGTCAGCTTCCGCTAACTGGGTTTCTAACCCCTTTTCGTTGCTGTCCAGCACAGCAGGGGAAACTACCAAGCAACGATGTTTCTAATGTATCGCCTCCCAGGACCAGCTGCTACGTTTGCAAAAAGTCTAGCATATATAATACCGGACTATGCAGTAAGATATGCTAATTTTGTACTTTTGAAGGACCTCAATATACACATAGAGAATAAGGACTGCCCATCACCAAAAATCTGATGGAAGATTTAAGCATATTCAAATTCACACAGCCGAACCTGTCATAATCAATCTCACAAATGTACTTCATGTTTCGGGTGCCTTTCAAGCTCACGCCTGATGATGGAGCAACAAATCTAAGATATTCCTTGAAATGTTTGTGTCATATTCACAAAACAAATCTCAAGGGCATAGATGTTTAGTTTTCCAGTATGTAGCAACAGTTCCTATTTTCAAAGGTATACTGAAGTCTTTTTGTGAATGTATTTCTTGCTTGAGCATATATACACATAAATGTTTGCACATGCAGAAATTCCTCATCATGTGCTGCTAAAGCATTTTTGAGCTCCCTTCACAACCCCACACATTAAGGGACCTCTTCCTTCCAATCTGCATGCTAGAAATACAATGATACCTTCCACTAATGACAGTAAATCTCAGTTGCAGATTGGGAATGTAGCCACACTTTTATGAGTACTGCGATGCACAAGAGTTTACGGGCAGTCCCATCTGAACTGTTTTTCTACATCCTTCAAAGAAACTTTGCGTAATATAATTATCTACATGGATCAGGTATGTTTTGTGAATCACAAGCATGATCTTATACTCATTAAAAAAGTTCATTTGTCTGTGCAAGTTGAATTTACACAATCAAATGTTTTCTCAGATGGTCCATTGAGTTATAAGGTGCATTAAGGCTAAGATAAGCTCATCTTTCACAGCCTATAATGGATTCCACCTGACCATACATCTGACTGCATAAGGGGCTCCAGTCAACACTTGGCTGATGACATTGAACACAACATTCCCGCTCCTGTCTGCTCAATCTCAATGGTAACACTGTGCAGTGCATTCCTGTAGTTAAAGTAGCAATCAGGGAAAGATCTCAAAACCTTGCTCTTTGACTGACCTCCTTACCCAGACAGATCAGAACAACCTTCCCCCCCCCCCCACCTGCTTAACCCATTGGATGTTTTTTAAGAATTCCTTATATGATTATAATGCCTATTGATCCTGTGCTTTTTGATATACTGTGTTTTGTGTTTCTGTTTTTGAATTTTTGGATATGAAATGCCATTTGTGAATTTATATATCAAATTGTATACTTTTATGATTTTCTTGAATCGAATAACGTTCTTTATGATGATGATGATGATTGATTGAATGTAGCAGAGCTAGCTGAAAGAATAAAGGATAGTTTCTTACTCATTTCAGATTCTCCTTTCTTATTTTAAGGAGATTTCTGTCTTTATTTATTCAGCAGGAATTGGTGCAGGGGACCTGTATGTCTCCAACAGTCACAGATCACCAGTCCCATCCTCAAAACACTCATGCTTTTTCCTCTAGATGAGTAATTAATGCAGAAATAATTCATGCAGAAATTTCCATACAGATATTTACCTTTATTTATTCCACATACGAAAAATATTTTACTCCATGGGAAACCTCCCATTAGATTTAAGGGTGTTTCCTTCCATTTCATTCCTCTGAAGGGTTATTATTCTTGCTTTTCACTGCAGTAGAGTTGCGGTCATTTTCAGAAAATGAAGAAAAATCCAAAGATTTGTGAAAAACCCAAAACTCAATTTTTTTTTGTATGCACACTAAAGTTTGCATTGTGACCCGTCTCCCAATAAACCCAATTTTTATTATTTGAACTCATACAACAGCGAGAACGCCTCATTCTGGAATTACCGCACTCAAATGACTTTTTGGCGCATTTTGATACTCAAAGATGTTTTGAATCAGGACCATACAGAATAATTAATGATTTGAATGAATTAACATGTGTACAACGACATAAAGGGCTATATTTATCAAGGGCTTGCATTGCTGTTGCATTGACAGCAAGACCAACACACGCCCTTAAGTGAGATTTAGTATGCCATACAGACCCACCGTGCGTGGCCCTGCGAGGCGTAGTAAATCTGGAGTAAAGCAAGGCAGCGCAAGTCATCTCCTTGCGTTACTATTCTCTGGAAAGGTGTTCCATAGGTGGCGCTTGTGTGTTCTAACGCATCCACTCATGGTTTTTGGTGCATTCCTAGATTAACTAACATTATCCAACCTGAGAATGTGTCAAAATGATACACCTTCAGAGGGGAGGCCTAACAAGGAGAAATATGTTTTTTTCTTCTCATTTTATGTGTGCTGCATGCTGCAGAGAGAGAAAAAAGCATCAGATTATTGCTTTTGTGCAGGAAGGTATCCCTCCCTGCACAGAAACAGTCCTGTCTGCACCATGGCAGAGGGGTGACTGCATCATGGCTAGGCTGCACACAGTGCGGCAAGGGAGAGAGAGCAGGAACATTGCAAATCCTAGTAAATATGGCTCATCCCATCTCTCTCTCTCTATTTGATCCAATGCAGTTGATTTGCTATGTTGTCTCACATGTTAGTAAATTTGCTCCTCAGAGTTCTGATTACTTCATTTTTCCAGACACAAGTTCGAGTGGCCTAGAATTTTCACCAAAACTCTTCATTATATTAAGCAGACCCTCCAGGATTTCACGATTTCGTGGTTGGCTTGTAAAAATGTAGCAATTTTTACAAAAGTGCCCGCAAAATCGGCACTTTTGTAAAAATGTTGCAATTTTTACAAATATGCCGCAAAATCGGCAATGTACGACCCCTAGACCTCTTTCCACTGTGAGGGATCGCTGGGCCTGAATCTAAACCAACTGGCTACTTGTCTCACAGACCGCCTGAAGCCGGGCCAGCTCCCAGCGTCACTGGGTGACTTAACTGAACAAAGTGTTCTTGGCACGCAGCAAAAATTTGTTCAGCGTCAGGCTAGAATGAATATCTGCACACATCGCAAATCAATAAAAGAGGCCATAAAGTCGGTAAACACACAGTCAGCAGTTATGCGAAAAGGTGGAATCGACTTGGGGCCTCGGCCTGTTTGTCTGTACTGGTAAAACATGCTCACAGGTACGAAGCACTGGCTGAAAACAAGCATGTGCTACCTACTCCCCCAGCCAACGACACCCTTTTTCTTCCCCTTTTCCCCTCCTCCACTGCCTACATAGGCCCTTCCAACCTTTAAAATTGGAAAATTCAAGCATGCCATACCACCCAGGCGCGCAAGGTGTGACAGCCAGAGAGAGGGGGTCTGAGTTACTTCCGCCCAAACATCAAAGCCGGGCATGCAGCTCTGCTTTCTCACGCCATGCGGCGCTGTAAGGCTCACACCACTCACCGTAATCCACCTGGCGTGGTTTATTCCAGGAGATACAGATAGATGAACCCTTGACTGACAAAGGCCACCCGTGGTGTCAGTAAACAATGTTGTGTTGTGTTATCAAAGAAGGGAGACAGTGTGGGGCGGGTTTACCATTCTCAGGGGGAGTGGAAGGTCCAGCTAGGTGTTTGCCCCAATTGTAATGAGATACAAGAGGTACCCGGCTGTTCCTATTCCAGGTGGAGGTTTGGTGTTGGTGACAACCGTGCACAGTAATAAAACACTTGGGTATCAAATTTGTTGGCTATAGTGGCCTCACACACCCTTGCAGGTGTCATGCTTCATCATCGTCAATGCTCCTCGTTGGGTCGGCGGTGCAATACCCAACGGGCAACACCTCAAAGAGGGGCTCTTTGGCAGAGATCTTTTTCCAACTACCGTATTGGTGAAGTGCGGGTGAGGGGCCAGTACTGTGTAGACGTTTATCGGAGGTTAAAATAGGGGTAAAGGGTACCAGGATCAGGTTTATTCTAGCGGTCCCTTACTCCAAGTTAAAAAAGAGATAGAATAAACTCGAAGGGAAATAATGCTCCCTGGTGCGAGTCTAGACTAGTAAATAGATAAATGGGTTGACATGTTTCTCGCTGGGGGTCTCTTGACCCGCGATTCTTCAGGACCGTCTATAAAAAAGGCTAGTCTGCGCTATTTCAAACTGTCTACAAGGAGCCTTTACATTGCTAAGGTGACTCTTTCAGTGTGTGTAAACGTTCAAAGGTACCTGTGTTGTGCTGTAATTGCCTGTTGAGGTAGACAAAAAAGCAAATCACAACAGGTCGCGTATATCACTAACTTAAAATTGTGACACCAAACAAAGGTTGCATTATTCTATATTTTATATTACTTGATTTAGTGTAAATTATGTATAATATAGCCAACCAAAGAAAGACATCAACAGTTTTGATCACTTTGATCACTTCCAAAGTTCTTTATTTATTGTCACAATTCATCAATGAATGCAGGTACTTACACAAAATTATTTATTCACACGTGATCAATAATCTATACTTTATGCAGCAAGAAGTATGTGTGATGGTCTCAAGGGCATTGTGAACCCCAAACATTAGAAGCTATGGAAGGTGTATTACCTGTTAGCCTAATGAACTGGTAAGCTTTGTCCTGCTAAAATGTTCTTCTGTCTTGCAGGCTGCTGAGAAAAGCTTATCTATGATGCTGTAAAGGAACATCAGGGAAGAGCAGAGCTGATGGATGGAGGCTGTAATTGATAAAGTACAGAAAGAGAAAGTGAGGCGGCAAAAAAAGGTAGTTGGAGACATAATGGTAGTGGCATAATAATTAGTGGTATTGGAAAGGATGCATGATAGAAAGAAGTAAGGAAGCTGGGAAGAAGGAAAGATCAAGCTAGGATGCCAGGAAAAAGGAGGGAAAGAGACATAAAAGAAAGGAAACATGAAAAAAACACAGAAGAAAGGACAGGTGAAAAGAAAAAGGAAGGAATGTTTGAAGAAAGGTTTGTTGAAATGGTGAAAGATGATAGAATAAAAATGATCCAGAAATAAAAAAATAGGGAACCAAATGGCCAATTGACCAAGGAAATTGACATCAACAAAGGAGTCCACCTAGGTTGTGTTCTGGTCCTGAATCTTTTTCTTTTATTTATCAACAAATGTATAGACTGTTTGTTGTGACAACAGTTCTGTTGAGCGGTGTTAATGACTCACCAATTCTAGCAGGCTCGAGGACCCAGCACAATTTTTTGCAGATGACACGCTCCTTCTTTCAAAAACAAGCTCAGGCCTACAAACTTAGGATTCAGCTGTTTTTTGATATACACGAGCTAGATATTAACACGCAAAAACAGTGAGTCACAAGAGATGGTAAAGGAGTTTGCCTATTGCTTGTTGGACTCAGAGTTGTAGGTATGCCAGATCTCCAAAAGCTGTCTCCTGACAAAGAACTGGGCTTCTGCCATACTCAGATTTGGAAAGAGGGCTCCCTTTCACTCAAACTCACCAGAGATAGAAATATGTAAAGCTCAAGCCAGGCGTGCGGTATTAAATGAATCAGAACTATGTGGTCTGTGATCCACTACTAGTTTCAGGGTGGATGACAACTATTTTTTAAGGGCACAATTTTCTACGGGGCTAGGTACTCCTTTACTTCTTCTTGGATTAGACTTTGCTCTTAAGACCATTACAGAGTTGGCTAGGTTAAGACTCATACTTCATTGACTTTGCATATAGTCCATTGAGGATTTACAATAACACAGGGAAGCCCTTTGTGATATCTTGAGCGTTGGTAGTACATAGAAGACACCTTGGCTGGTTCAGTCACCGAATGACCTGGAATAGAGCAATTTTTGGCATGATAATTTTTTTGTTCTATCCTCTATATCAGAGGCTGTTAACCATAGGTTTTGGACTTAATTTAACACCCATTGTGAGCTTTTTTACTCTATGGGTGGGTGGGTGCTGTAAGTCATTTAATCTAAACAAAAACATTTTCAGGGTTGATACTTTTTTAAATTACATCTCTCCTCATGTTCAAGAAACTTATTTTCGTGCAATTTAGATGTGGTATTTTTCCAGTTACCAAATTTACTTCAGCATGGTTGTCATTATCGGAATAAATCTAACTTGTGTCTGGCTTGTTGGCAAGTTGATGAGACAGAAGAAAACCTTTTATTCTTCTGCATGACTTACTCCAAGCCAGGACCTAAGTGTGCCTCACGCTGACGGAGTGTGTAATTGCACTGCACATTTAGAAAAGTGCTTCTATGGGGGGGGGGGGTGATTGCAGTATCCACATTGTTGTATGCTGAATGGAAATTAAGACAGAATGCAGTGTCCCCTGTATAATTCCCCATTTCAGCCACATGACATGAGCTCATTGTTGTCCTAGTGCCTTGTAATACCTCCCTGTGTGTCTTTTAACCATGGACTTCTTTTTTACTACAAGCTACACTCATTTTTAACCCCTTTGAGGGCTTTTATGATTTGTGCAAGTTAAAATGGTATACTGAATAGTGTTATGTTGTACTTAAGGTATTACGAGTTAAAGTCATTTAGTATGGTATCCCTACTTTGTTTTATCTTGCACTATTTTAGATTTACCACTTTTTGCAGTTTTTTTAATCAGTTTTTATTTATTGGGAGGTTATATCCTGACATCATATTTTATGAATTGTGTAGTTAATCTGTTGTTTACCATGCATGTTCGAAGAAGATGTTAATATGTATTTGTTCAATGAACTAAATTGTTCGATATGCCCAAACAAATTAACAGATGAATACAAGACAAAATCTACAATAGATCACTTACTTGGCAGGGAGGAGGGGCAGACCCTCCCAGATCCAAACACATGACAGAAAGGAAGTACAAGGAGAGAAAACAGTGCCAAAGACAAGAGAGCAAGGTCTTCTGATCCCTTCAAAATATTGACCTAGAGATATCGATATTCATTCATGAATGAAACCTGTTTTAACTCAGTAGATCCATTTGGAACTCATCACATAAACAACACTTTGAGACCTGCCTTTAGTATCACTGTAATTGCTGATGCCCATATGTGGCTCATCAGTGTAACATCAAGATCACATATCTGACACACAACACTTCAGGAAACCTAATATTGCAAACTAGCACCAAAAATGTATGTCTCACATCCTTGTAAGGTCACATAGAATGGTTAATTTTGATATCATTCAGAACAAGATAACAATGAATAAATAATACATCTTGCAATATTTAATATGTTTGCTAGCAATGTTGAACCCATGCATCAAAATATATCACAAAGCATTTTGGTCAGTGAGTGACATGCATGTTAGTGATGTACATGGAATGCATGTAATTTATGGTGTCATTCAGAAGCATTTTTTTATATTTTGAGCTTGTCCATGAAAGTGAAATTCCTGAACTGTGGCCCAGAACCTGTCCATGCTTGCAAATCAATGTTTCCACTGGGTTACTTCTTGCAGCAAAAAAAAGAATGAACACAGTATCCCCTCAGTAGTGTACAAAAGGAGGCATGGAACCTAATACAAGCAACAAACTGGGTCCCCATTCACCAGGTTTGGGAGTGGAAACAACAGCTACTAATAGGGATGCAGCGAGCCCTCTAAATTCCTGGACCACTACACCTGCTACAATTTTGATAGGTACATCTTCATCATAGATTCATCTACACACTCAGTAGGGTCTTACTCACCCAGCCTTCTCTATCTCTGAGCTGCAAGTTTGCTCATCTCTGATCTCTAAGTTGTGAATACTGCCCAAGCCCCACAAACCAAATGTCTTCACCTGGGCATGGGTTATGTATAGTACGCACTGACCTGATGGATGTGGTGATGCACCGTTACATCGCAACTTTTACAACGGGAGTCTATTACAACGGAACTTTTACAACGCAGGATCCATTACATCGGATGCCATTACAACGCATGGCATTACATAGCAGATGCTATTACAACGCATGGCATTACATCGTAAATATAGGTAAGTATTTTATTTAATTAATATTAATTATAATTAAAGGGTTTGGGTTTTGGGGTACAGGGGAGTTTTTAGGTTTTAGGGTAGGGTTTGGGTTTTGGGGTAAAGGGGTGTTTTTAGGTTTTAGGGCAGTGTTTGGGTTTTGGGGTACAGGGGTGTTTTTAGGTTTCAGGGCAGGGTTTGGGTTTTGGGGTACAGGGGTGTTTTTAGGTTTCAGGGCAGGGTTTGGGTTTTGGGGTAAAGGGGTGTTTTTAGGTTTTAGGGCAGGGTTTGGGTTTTGGGGTACAGGGGTGTTTTTAGGTTTCAGGGCAGGGTTTGGGTTTTGGGGTACAGGGGTGTTTTTAGGTTTCAGGGCAGGGTTTGGGTTTTGGGGTACAGGGGTGTTTTTAGGTTTCAGGGCAGGGTTCGGGTTTTGGGGTAAAGGGGTGTTTTTAGGTTTTAGGGCAGGGTTTGGGTTTTGGGGTACAAGGGTGTTTTTAGGTTTCAGGGCAGGGTTTGGGTTTAGGGGTACAGGGGTGTTTTTAGGTTTCAGGGCAGGGTTTGGGTTTTGGGGTACAGGGGTGTTTTTAGGTTTCAGGGCAGGGTTTGGGTTTTGGGGTACAGGGGTGTTTTTAGGTTTCAGGGCAGGGTTTGGGTTTTGGGGTACAGGGGTGTTTTTAGGTTTCAGGGCAGGGTTTGGGTTTTGGGGTACAGGGGTATTTTTAGGTTTTAGGGTTGGGTTTGGGTTTTGGGGTACAGGGGTGTTTTAGGGTTCAGGGTTGGGTTTGTGCTTAGGGCTAATTAAATTATATTTACCATTTATAAATTAATTAAAATATATTTATTAAATTAAATTAATTATATTATATTAATTACATTTTTTAATTAAATTAATTAAATTAAATTACAATTTTAAAAATATTTAAATTAAATTAATTTCATTATATTAATTAATTAAAATTAATTACAATTGTTATTAAAATTAAATTAAATAAATAGATTTAAATCTATTAAATTAAATTAATTACTATTTTAAAATGTATTTTAATTATATTAATTAAATTAAATTAATTAAATTAACTTAATTACATTTTTTTTAAAAAGGTATACTTACCTACACTTACGATGTAATGCCATGCGTTGTAATAGCATATGCTATGTAATGCCATGCGTTGTAATGGCATCCGATGTAATGGATCCTGCGTTGTAAAAATTCCGATGTAACGGAATGCGATGTAAAAAACCGCGTTGTAGTGACACCAATCCGATGGATGTGCACCATATCACACCTTTAACAGACTGCGAAAGGTGCAGACTGAGTCTCCACCACACAGCGGCGAACTTGTGCCGCTGTGTAAGGTGGACTTGCTGTTTGAAGAAGCCAGTCCACCTTTCACAGTGCAGGCATCAACCAGCCAGCACTGGAAAGGGGGACTCTACTGGTGGGAGGCAGTATGTAACTATATCTCGTGCAGGGGGATGTCAGGGGAGTTCAAGGGGACTCATTTTCCTCCTTTTTAAGGGTCACCCTCAGGGGGAAACTGACTGTGCAATGCCACATTGTGGTGCACAGCCAGAGCATTATTTGACATCTCTGCTGCCTGGCAGCCTCCAACTGTAAATCAGCCAGTATGCAGCTGTACATTATTCCATCATGTGCACAATGCTTCAGCCCAATGCATATGAGCAGAGCTATATGTGTGCCAGTGCAATCTGCACTACAGTATGGGTAGCATAAGCATCTGCAGCCCTTCTGTATTAACAAAGTACCATGAGAATACATAAAGTGAGTGTACATACTGATGTCCTTTCTTCTCTTTAATTTCTAATCTAATCGACTTCTATTATAGTTACCACTCACTGAATATTCAGTCACTGAAAACTCTGTCTCCCCAATACTGTTGCCAGCCCCCTTAAATATATTGTTCAAGAAGGCCTTCTAGCTGCAAAATGCAATCATGCCCCTGACATAATTTTTACACTTCATTCACCTTTTTCATCTTTTTCTTTTTTAAAGTATTGTATTTCATTTTATCATTGTAACACAGGCATCTTCCATATAAGATAGTTACATTAAAAGTTTAGACTGTGGTCACAATGCATGTGCGCGCATCTAAGAACATGTATCATGAAACTAGTGGACATCTTGGGATGGATTTTCTTCATTAGATGGTCCATCACAAAGTTTCCATTGAATGCATGCGTATGCATCTTCAAAAAGATCAGCAGTTTAGATCTCAGACCTATTGGCTTGACTAACATTTGTTAAAAAGCGCTCTAGGCAATGGTCTGCTGGACCATTCAAAATGAGGTCCTTCAAATCAAGAATCAACAAAATGAAAACCTAATAGAATTAGTAATAAGGAGATGTGGGCTGGTGGGCAGAGCTGAAGACTTAGGGCAGCCAGGTTCTAAACACATCCCTTAACCCCCCTGTGCCAAAAATATAGGGCCAATCCACAAAGGTAAACGTATACCTGATGTCTGAACTTAGACTTCAGGTATGGTTTGTAGCCTGATTTACAAAGGAACTCCACAATCATGAGTCTCTTCACACGGATCAGAATATCTACAATGAGAATTCGAAGTGCAGAGATTCCGCTTCAAGTGTGGAGACTCCCCCACAACTACAGGACGATTATGGCTCGTACAGAGTAGGCAGACAAAATATTGATTTTTTAACCGCTACCGCGCTAGCGGGTTTTCCCGCTGTGCGCTGAAATTTGAAAATCGCGCGGTTTGTGACAAAGCCAGCTCGTCATCCGCGCAGCGCAGGTAACGCCCTTGACGAGCTGGCTTTGTCATCCGCATCGAAGAGGTTAATATCGACCTACAATAATATCGGTGTTTTAATATTGAAGGGACAGAATGTAGAAGTTAAGTAATATCAAATTTTTTAATATCGAAAGGACAGAATATCGAAGGTAAGTAATATCGATTTTGTTAATATCGATGTAAGTAATATCGATGTTACTAATATCAATGTTACTAATATCGGTTACTAATATCGATTTTTATATTATTTTTATGTATAATAATATGTATTTCATATGTATTTTAATATTTTTATGTAATTTAAGTACATTTTGTATTTTAGTACCGTAGTGGGTTGTGGGATTATAGGGGATTAGGGAGGGAAGTAATTTAATTATACTAAATTGTTTATTAATTTTTAGGAATTACAAATTAATTTTCATGAATTGGTAATTCATTTTTATTAATTGATAATAAATGTTAATTAATTGATTAATTGATAATTATGTTCTGTAGCGGGTTATGGGTTTATAGGGGAATAGAATGGGAAGTAATTTAAATTTAAGTGAGTAATAATTTATTTTTATTAATTGTTTTTGCTAATTATATTATTGTTAATTATTAATTGGTAATTCATTTTTATTAATTGGTAATTAACGTGTCTGAATTGATTAATTGATAACTATGTTAAGTGTATTTTTTTATTATTGGAGTTTGTTGTGCGTTTAAAGGGAATAGTGTTTAAAGTAACTGATATGTAGTTAAGTAGTTATCACATTTATAGTTGTGTATTAATAATTAATTTATTGGATATTAAATATTCATTGGTAATTATGTTTTTAATCAGTATTTCTTGGTATTTGTAATTATATTAGATTTGTTTAAAAATTAATTCATTAAATATTTTTAAATATTAATTTATTTATAACTATGTTATTTTTAACTTCTACACTATCCGACACTTTCCCTACTGTTGCACTCTCTGGAGTTGGAATAGTAATTTTTACACCTACACCATCCAACACTTTCCCTACTGTTGCACTCCCTGGAGTGGGAATAGTAATTTTTAACCCTACGCTATCCAACACTTTCTCTACTGTTGCACTCTCTGGAGTTGGATTAGTAATTTATACCCCTACGCCATCCAACACTTTCCCTACTGTTGCACTCCCTGGAGTTGGAATAGTAATTTTTACCCATACGCTATCCAACACTTTCCCTACTGTTGCACTCTTTGGAGTGGGAATAGTAATTTTTACCCCTACGCTATCCAACATTTTCCTTACTGTTATTTTTTTTTGCAGTTGTAATAGTATTTTATTCCCTCTGTTATTTAATATGTTTTGTATTGTTTTAGTTAAAGTAGTATTTAATTAATTTTACAAATATTAAAAGTACATTTCTTTTTTTAATTTGTTTTGCATAATTATTTAATTTTTATTTGTTATTTATGTGTATAGATGATTTTGTAATTCATAATATTTTTAAATATTTATAAAGTATTAAAATAATTATTAAAATTGATTAAATATCTATATTACATTTTATATGTATATGTTTAATTAAATTTGTATTACATTTTGTATATTACTTATTTATTTGTAATATTATAAAGTACTTTTAACTATGTTTATTATATTTTTAAGTATTATTTACTTTATTTTACATCATTTTTTAATGGAAAAAAATGATATTTTTTTTAAAACGATATTTTTGACATCGGTATCTTTTTTCGATATATTTCTGCTTACCATGTTGTAGATAGGATGTTGATATTGTTGACATCTATATTTTTGCTCCGATATTTTTGTAGGTCTACATTTTCTCTTTCTATATTTTGTCAGACATTCGCATACAGAGCCCCTTTGTAAATCAGGTCTAAAGTTATACTTCAGGCCTAAAGTTAGACTTCAGGTCAACGTTTACCTTTCTGAATTGGGCCCGTAACGTCTGGTTCTCATGTAAAAGTGTTTTCTGTTTGAAGTGCAATAATGCACTTGGGCCAAGTTTGCGGAACATAGAGCTGAAAAAAAGCAGTTTTGGCAAATATCACATGTTTTCATCATAGCTGCTCTAAACTACATTTTTAATTAACTTAATAAGTTAAATAGTTTGTAAAAGAATGTGTTATGCTATTTTCAGAGATATTCTGGGTGAGTAAGCAAAGAGTACCAAGTGGCTAATGTGAAGAAAATTCAACCCATAAACACATTCACACACATATATAAATTATATATGTATGTTTTATATTGTGTGCTTCCATTCCTATTGCATTTACCCAGTACTATTTGGTGTACATATATTTAGCCTTTGGAAATCTAAAATGACAAAACAATGACAGAGAATGTTGACAGGAGAACGAGTGAGAGGCAAAGGTGTCCTGATGAAGGGTATTGTCCATTGGGGCAATAAGCTACAGTCATTGGTGACATGGATGACATAGTTGGGGTGGTGCTGGATGTCTCTGAACTGTTGCAGGGAGGGACTTCTGGTGGGGTGATGTTGCGAACAAATCCAGTATCCTGTATTAATGATCCCTGAAAGCAGAGAACATATTGGAAGACATTAATTATCACAAAACACTGTGTCAATTGACAAAGCTATTAAACTAGCTTATAATATGCCAATTGTTCAAAGACCTACAACATACAGTTCTGATTGGCCTGCTGATACTCCATCCTCCATGTGTTCCAATTTCCTATGATTAGTGACATGTCTCAGCAAATTGCACTCACACACTCTAGCGCATACATGCATGCATGGGTGCACACATTCATGCCATAACACAACCACACCAGCAACTGTGGCTCAAATAAAAGGAGGCACTGAGTGGATTCATTATTTTGGTTGTGGAACCTAGGGAAGCTTTGCTCAGCCTGTCACTTTTGACCATGCATTTTGGTTTCCTCTGGGAAAAGAGGGTTTATTGATGCACCCTTTCAGGTGCCAATTCCGTGCACCTTCCTAACAGCCCAAGGCAAGGACAGCATGATAGTGATACCGAGACCATAAAGGCCATATTTCCAAGTTTTCAATTGCATTCCATGTTTGTGCTTTGCATTTTTATGTTTCTTTTTCAGGTTCTCATTGGTCCTTTCAAAAACATGTTCAATAGATTTCTTTTCAACTTATTCAATTAATGCATTTGCTTTACCTATAGGGTCTGATTTACAAATTATAAAATACATGTGTAGATTTGTTCATGTGGAGCAAGACATACCGCTCCACTTGATTGCTATTAATTATTTCTGTGTTTAAATGTACAATGAGGGAGAGGATACTCCTACATGTAAAGTTAAAAGATGAATACCAAAAAAGTGAAGACTTGCATCTTGGTGTAGTAGTAGTAAGTATACATGTGAGTAAATATATGTTTGTATATGTACATTTGTGAATAAGCCCCCCATTGTCCAGGCCACAATCCACAGGTCTAAACAGAAATGGAAAGTATTATATTAACAGCATCTGCCTTCTGAGCACTTTCTGTGATTTGATGCTGAAAAAAAGCTACTAATCCCACTCTATAAACACAGCAGAACACTTTGAAGTGCACAGGATCATGAGCAGGATTTTGGAAAATCAAATCTGTAAAGTAGCTCAAGTGAATGCTTGACACCGGAGAGAATAGTCTACAAATATGAGAGACAAAACAAGAAGAAGAAATTGGTGGTTGACATGTAGAAGATATTTGCATATAATGAATATATGGTAGGTCTAAAACGTCTTTGGGCACTCACAATAGGCAACCAAGCTCCCTGCCCATTCTATTAACCATTTATCTATTAGGAAAAACAATACTAGTGAAAGTATGATAATACCTATACCTAATATATAATGTCCCTGTCTTCATCTTCCTTCAAAACCTCATCTTTCACTTTTGATTAGGTTTGTACTGTCAGCCAGCATGAAGGGAACTATTCTAATTGTTTGTTTCTATAGGAATGTATAGGATCAAATGTATGCCTTTAGGCCACAAAACTCTCTAGTCATTGAAGGAGAACCTCGTTAGAGAAAAGCATCTATTTTATGTGCTGAACACTATTCTAACTGCCTTATGAATCCCAAAGCAGAGGCCTGCAGACTCCTATAGATTACGTTTGAAGCCATAGAGATTTTGAGCTCAAGTATGTGGATATGATCTCTCCATTTCAGAGCATCTGTTTCGATAAACTCCATGTCATACAATGTTATCAATATAGTCTTTCATATTCCCAAAGGTATTGAGACACAGGATAGTTTGACTCATTTGGAGTTGGTTATGAAAACACTTGAAACATATATGCCAACCTAATATTGCCCAAGTATGTACACTGTTAACCTGCAACAATTAGTTAAGGGAAGGAATGAGTGGGAAACGGAAAGGAAAAGGAAAATGGGGGAGTGGACTCATTGCTTGTTATTTGGTATATACCATAGCATATATTATACTTTAGAATTGCCACCTCTTTCCTTTTTCTTTGGATAATGTTTTAAGAATAACATGATTCTTTATTTTTGTGGATTACATCTCTTAAAAATAAGTAGGAGTTGGTGACATGGGGCCAGTAGGTAATGCATGAACTATCCCTTATAATTGATAATCAGACAGATAAAAAGAATTAACTTAGAAACTGCTTTTCTTCCCTTAATAATGCTGCCCTATGTCCCTCAGGATGTCTCCTGACATTGCAAAAGGGGTAATATCCACATAGAGGAAGTGTTTAGGCCATCAAACATTAAAACCTATACTTGGGTAAGGGCAGCCTGCAGGAATAGATAAAGTCATAGTTGGTCTGATTTTAACATACAAATCCCCCAATCCAACCCCCTCTCTCTAACCCCGTTCCAAGCCAAGAAAAATCTAATTCATCCATTGAGAAAGTTACAAATGACGGAAAACAAAAAACAACTCATACATACAGGAAAGAATAAAAGAAATCATCAGAACAAGTTCATCATGGCCTAGGCTGTCCCGCTCCCTTCCAACCCCGGCCTACACCCCCGAGCGCCTTCCCCATCCATAGCATCCCCATCCAAATCTCTTTTCCAGTTCCTCAAAGGTGCCCAGATTTTCAACCCCCATTTCTTTGCTACTCTGTCCTCCTGAACATAAACTGCTGATTCCATATGATATATAGCTAAGAGTCGAGCCATTCAATGCTGAATTGTGATCGGGACTGGGTCTAGTTATTCTGTGGCCAGACAGAGCCTTAGTACTGTCATACCAACAAACATAATGGCCTGGGCATGGCTTGGTATCCAGTCCTCGCCTACCCCTGTGATGATGAGCTGGGGAGTAACTGCTACCCAAAGCCCCAACTGTGTCTCTATTATTCTACCTACATCCTTTTTGTGGCTGTCAATGCTAGGGCAGGTTGCAAACATGTTAATAAGGTCCACCGCGTAGAACCTCCCCATTTCACTATTTTTGCTGGAGTAATATAAAGATTATACCAAGCTTTGAAATGCTTCATCTGTAGGTTAGCTGAAACTAAAGTGGATTGTGCAAAACTCAAAGGGGCATATTACCAAGGGTGGCGATAGGCAATTATCGCCGGTTTAGCGGCCGTTTTCGGCCGCTAAGCGGCGATAATTCTATTGCTCTATTAGCAAGCTGTTGCTAACTGATGTTAGCGACAGCTTTTAGGCGATAGCGAGCGGTTTGGGGCCCGCTTTGCATGTTAGCGATATTTATCGCTAATGACATGCAAAGTGGGCGTACCCAACCTGTTAGCGACTGAAAGCAGTCGCTAACGTCGCTATCGCCTATTAGCAAGGCAGGCGTATTGATGGAAATATTCCGGCTATCGCCAAAAATCAATGCCTGCTCCAACCAGTTCTTAGCCATGTTATCCAATGGGAGATGGATAACATGGCTAAGAGCATTTCATCGCTAATACGTGAATATCGCTGTATTGTCAGCGATATTCACGCATTTTGCCGCTATCGCTGGATATTTTAGCACAATGGAGAAAAACGTTGCTAATAGCATGTTTTCTCCGCTAACATATCCAGCCTTAGGCAGCGATAAAAAAATGTTCGCTAAGCCTATTTAGCAATAATTATCTCTACTTGTTGGTATTATGCCCCAAAGAGTCTTTGCACTCCCCTATACCCACTCGTAAGATTTCTTCCCACCTACTAATATGCTTAGCTAGGTCATCCACCGTCCTGGCATTCTGTTTCCTATATAGTATACCCAGCAAGGGTTGAGATTTGAATTGTAAGTCAATCTCATCAAATCTAAAAAAAACACTTATCTCCCACCTTTATTTTCAGGAAATCTCTTATTTATTCATTCTTGCAAAATCAAGTTTAGTTCTATGAATCAGCGGGCCCAAGTTATTCTCCACAATTTTCTCTGTCTCAGAGGAGATACCCACTCCAAGATAGACGACATGTGAAACCACCAGGCTATTGCTTGGTTGAACCATTCTGTTGACCACAGTTTGGGTTTTGTTCTGGTTTAGCAGTTAAACCGACAACTGTCCAAACTTTGCCCCCTACATCTCTTTCTCTCTCATGGCACCCTCGGGGTCAGACTTGGTAACTGCCAAGTCATCGACATAGGCTAGTTTTTTACACCCCCACCCCCTCTACAATGAAATTTGGGGATTATCAGTGATTTTCCTAATCAATGGATTTATGCAGAGGGGAACAATAGAGGAGAACAGGGACACCTTTGTCTTGTACCACATTCTGTAGCCAATACATCGGACATCCCTCACATTACTAAGATCTTGGTGATAGGATTGCAACATAGAGATTGAATTGCAGTAATGAACCCTGGTCCCAGACCTTTTTTACCCATTACTGCCCATAGGAAAGGCCAGGACACCCTATTAAAACCTTACACTGCGTCAAGTAGAATTAAAGCCATAGGACCTCCAGCTACGCTTGCGGCATCAAATAATGTGATTGCCCGAATAATATATTCTACTGTACTCCATCCGGGAATGAAACTATGTTGAGCTGGAGAGAATAATGTTTTGAAGACCTCAGCCAATGTGATGGCAAAAACATTGGCATAGATTTGAACGTCACTACTAACCAAAGTGATTGGCCGGTCTAATTCTAGTTCTTGGGAAGGTTTCCCTTTCTTAGAGAAAACTATTAAATACGCCAAAGCTCAATACTCTGGTGCCTCTCTCCCTGATAGTGTTTTAAAAAAAAAAAACTCCTCCACAAGAGCATGCAGGCGGGAGGCAAACACCTTATATAGCTCTCCAGGTATAAGATCCATCCTGGACAGATTCAATAGCTTTAATGACCTCTTCTCCCAAAATTGGGTGCTCCAACAGTCTGTTCTTTTGTGTAGTTAATCCCCCATATGGCATAACCTCTAGGTAATTGTCAATTTTTGGCCTATTTGAGACTTCTCCTTCATATATAATTGCTGATAGTATTTTTGAAAGGAGGCTCGTATGCCGACCCAATCAGAGATCAACCCACTGAATGGATCCTGAATCTCCCTAATCTGACCATATGTTAACTTTTGTCTTGTGCGCACCGCCAGCTGGTGCCTCGCGCTTTCATTAAATTCATACGTCATATTCTTCCATGCTGAGTATTTCTCTGTGGCCTATTTTGCTGAAATATCAACTATCGCTGATTTGGCAATCACCACACACAGCTGAGTCTGTTCTAAATTATCCCCCCTAGGTACTGCCATAATTAGTTGTTTTTCTGCAGCCACTAGCTTCTCATACAGTTCCTGGAGCAGTTTTTTCCCCTTTTTCTGTTGGGCCCAGGTGACTCCAGTAGTCTCCCCCCCCCCGGGCCCCCGACTTAAAAACATCCCACACAACCTCTATCATGACACTCCCTAATTTATCAGCAATGAACCTCAATATCCAATTATTCATATGATTTATATATTCCTCGTCATACAGCAAGGCACTATCAAATGACCGGATTGAGGCAGAAGGGAGAGCTACATCCATCTCTAACTCTACCACCAAAGGGTTATGATCAGATATAACCCTGGTGTATTTATATGTTCTGCATGTCAGAGCTAATTCATATGACATAAATAAAAATCTAGCCTAAAGCTAGGACCCAATGTGGGGCAGCGAAGAACATGTATCCTAGATTGAGTGGCTCCTTTTTAGCCCAAACATCGGATATCCTATGGGTCTGACATAGGTACCCCAGGGATCTATATACCTTTGGTTTTCGGCCCTGGTATTGTGCCTCCACTGTCACAAAAAATACCATCTGTACCATTAGTGTAATTATTAAAGTTGCCACAAATTATGAGAGGGAGGGGCTAGTCAGCCAATTCATTGTTGAGCCAGTCAAAGATCGCCACTGAGCCATAAACTGCACATAGTACAAACGTGTTGTTGTGTACACAAAACAACATTGCACCATAATCCATCGGCCATATTTATCCACACTAGTCTGTGGGAACCTAACACTCCCCTTACAGGCCATAATAGCCACACCCCGTATTGGTCTCTAATTGATACCCGGCTAGGTCTACAACTTCACGCCTACGTGCCTCTACATGCGTCTCTTGAAGACATAGAATATCTACATTCAAGAATTGTCTGTCCACATTGATCCTTCATTTTCGCAAGGGATTATTTAAAATACATATATTTAATGATGCTATCCTTAGCTGACTCATCTATATTTGGTTGTAATCCACCGCTCACATATCAGCTGTCCTATCCATAGCCATTCTCCTAAAAAACATGCTTAGGACTTCCCCTCCACCCACCAGCCAGTCCCCCCACCAAGTCCCCCAGCCTCCAGCCCCCAGCTCCCAACCACCCCTAAACCCACCATGCCTCTCGTAATGAGCAATGGCATCAAAAAGACCCTTATGATGCCTCCTACATACCCGCCGCCCCCAAGCTTCGTTCCCAGAACCACCCCACCACATACTATCAGACTGGTGATCAAAAAGAGTCCAAGAAAATCCAAAAAGAAAAACCAAGCACAGACAAAAATGAGGACTAACCATTTGTGAAAGAATCACCTCAGCCCACTCCATGACGTTGGTTAAACCCCTGGGCAGATTTTAATTGTCATCATTTCTAAGCTCTTCATCATGGAACTTTTAGTCCTGAACATGCCTATTATTCAACCCATAATCACTCACTACTCCCCCTGGTCTAAATCTTATTCAGGAATACTTGGGATTTAATTTCGAATGAAAAAACCCTAGTGTTTCCTTTAAAAATGACCATAAGTTGGGCAGGGCTCAACAGTTAAACTTCGCAGTCAAGTCTTTGGAAGGGCCCAATCATTTGTCATAGTCGCCACCTTCTCTCCACAGTCATGTGGCAGAAATAGGACTTGACAAAAAAGGTTTGGCCCTCAAATGTACTCAGGCTTAGCCTTTACAAATTCCCCAAAAATGTCATGATGGCTCCAGGTTTCTCATTAGTATCTGGTTACCTCTTTTTTTTTCATGAGAGGGAATTTACGCACTCTCTTCACCTCCGCCTCTCAATCCCAATGTGCCAGCTTGGGGAAGGCTCCCATCAACACTCTCAGCATAAAGACCTAAATATCGCCCCCTCAGCATTCTCAGCCATACCAAGAAATCTGAGATTGTTTCTATGCTGGTGATTCCCAAAATCTTCGGACTTCCATAGCATGTCTGACACTAGACCTTCTTGAGAGGCTAACTGACATCCCATAGCCTCAGCCCCAGCCTCTAGCACTACTGTCCGTTCTGCCACAGCAGTTGTACGCTCTGAAATTTCCATAGAAATCTTGTTGACCTTACACATGGCCCCTTGAAGCTTTTTAGTGGCCAAACCAGCTCTCTTATAAGGACTTCAATTTGCATTTGTTTCTGATTGGAATAGATCCGTTTCATCGAGGGGGGAGTTTCGGACTCTAGATTCGAGACTGGCACATCCCACAGGGTTCCTCTAGCTGCTGAACCACCCTACCCAGAGCCAAATTTGAATCAGAATTGTCCCATTTCAATTGATTGGTAGAGCTATGATCAGAATCAAATCCAACCTCGCCAGATAACAATTTTCCATTCCATGTTTTTCTTTTCTGAGACGCCACCCAATTTTGAGTGGCGGGCTTGACTGAAGAACTGTCAAGACAGTCCCCAGAGGTGCCTCGTGCAGAGGCTGTATCAGATTGGATATCACTAGCCCCAGATAGATCAGAATCATCAGTAAGAGAAAAAAAAGCCTCACCTGGAGTGCCCTCAGCTTTCAGCTTCTGTCCCCCAGGATTAGGCTGGTGCTCCCCCCACCCCCAGGAGTTGATTTCTGAGTCAGTCAGGCCTGAAGTTAGCAAAGCTTGGATTAATGGAGAGACACAATACGCTGACCCGTCCCCTATCTCGCCTGGATGCAGGTTTAAACAAACTTATCTGCTGCTATATTGCCAAGTGATGTCAAACAGGTTGAAGCAGGTAAAGCAGAAACTCATGGTATTTGTACCCAAAGAGACATTTGCTGCCATTACTCTTGCCCGAAGGGACCCAGCTGGAGCCTCCAAGGAGCCGACTTTATTGTTGCTGCCCCAACTCCTCCCACAAAGATCTCTGGGAGTACTGCCTGTTTCCCTCTCGGCGGGTTTGCGGTAGACAAAATCACCTTCAATTTTGCTCTGCTGCCTGCGTCTTCCGCATCGTACCTATGAATGGATCTGCCATCCAACCTTTGTCGACCAACATCTTCCGGCTGAGAGAGTCTCCCCTCGCCTCTTGAGTGCTCCAGCTTCGCTGCAATCCTTAGCAGCCTTATTCCCCTTCAAAGTGATCGCAACCTTCTAGCTCCACCAGCATTGAGAGTCAAGCCCACCAAGCACCTCTGTTGCTGCTTGGAGCTTTTGCAAGGTAAGCTTTTTAACTTCAATAGGCTCCAAATAGAGTTTTCCTTTCAGGTGGGATTGCAGCCTTCTAACAACCTGAAATACCACCGTCTGCATTACTTAGTGTCAGAAGGAAATTGGTTAATATTTGCAAGCTTGGGAAGGCTGCTGGCACAGCGATCAAGCAGCCACCATCTTGCTCCCTGTGACATGAGCATTTCAAAGGAGCTTAGGACTTAGGTTTTCCCAATTTCATATCTCAATTGTGATGAACTGCACTAGACAGTGATTTTTCCTATTTTTGGTGTCCAAAGAGGCTATACAAAGTTGGGCAATTTTTTCTAAACATACCTTCAAGACCGTTGCTTTTGCAGGAGAGGCACAAATCTCATATAGAAAGCAACTAAATATTCTAGGAAACCACAAGAAGGGTTCCCCCATGGAAAATCCACTGTGACTACACAGAGGACCTCTTAAGGGGGGCCATTTCACTGAGAGTATGTGAACACACTAAGATTGCAAAGCTACCACTTTCATTTATTGATTTAGGACCATTGGTCACCCACAAAAACAGCCATACCTTTGGATACTGACTGCATACACATCATTAGAAAAGGAAGACTTTTCCACTTAAAGTTGTGCTCTAGCTCTCCCTGTTAATTCTCAGTTTTTTGGCTACATGTATCTACATATTGCATCAAAGTGCATTAAAAAATGTTGTTAGAGATTTTGGTTTGTGAGCTCGTTTGTTTTCTCTGTAGATTGGAATAGCTTGGAGACTAATTCACAAATCTCCTGATTTATGGTTGTATTCATAATGATACCACCGTGAGTCATTGCTGCTTCTCATGTTTAATGCCCCTGACACTAGTCTGGGTTAATGGGCAACTCCTGTTTGTTTGGATTTGTGGAGACTCAGTACCACTTCTCAATATGATTCCTGCAGTAAATATCGGGTAATCCTGCACTTATTGCTCATCATTTTTCAACTTTGAATAATTCCTGGCCGTGAGGCTGTACCTCCAAACACTTAAAGGTTTTATTTAATTCTCTTTAAGCATTTGGTTATATTTGATGCGTCAGAGTAAATAGCAGTGCTACTAGGTTGTGGTGCATTTACATTTCATTTTTAGCGTGGCAGCTGCACATTTGGGGAAAACATTACTGCCAAGTAGTTCTTTCAACTGAACAACAGATGGTCTAGATACAGTTTTGATATTTTCCTTATTATGTATTATAGAATTCAAAGTACACTTTCTTACAATTATAATACCTAAAGTGCTTATTGTTTGCAATCCTGCAGCTGAAACGTCAGGGGTCTTGTGGCCAGTCTATAATGATTCAACAAATCCAATGTATATACCTTTACTTTGTCACAAACACATTTAAGAAATGTTGTGGGGCTGTCCAAGTTTAGTTGCTTCTCAACATTGAAAACATCAAGTAGATCCTTACTCAACAGATTGATATCTTGTTGAGTATTATTTCTCTGCTGGACCAAATATCACACTTGAAATCCTTATTAAATCACAGCATTATCAACACATCTTCAAACCCTAAAAAAGCCCAATTTTAAGAATAATTCTAATAAATACCTCATCCCTAAAAGTTTGCATCGCTGGGCAAGTGGTAAACATTCGCTCTCAGTCTGCCTCTTGAAATCTAAATCTATGATGGGAGGATCCTTTATTAATATATCAGTTAGACATCTTAGCTGGTGTGTTGAGAGAATCAATTATATTTAGGTGCAGATTCAATTGCTATTTCACCATTCTGATTAAGTATGTGTGCATAACACACACATTAACACAGTGAAAACACTACAAATTGACACCAAATAAGCAATCTTTATCTAAGCCAAACAAGACCAAAACAACATACATAACTCAAAATATAACTTTTTAAAGGTTTAATCAATTCTGTCTATAAAACTCTATGCATGTGGTGATTTTACTCAAAGTACCTTAGATGTATCAAAAGCCGCAAGGAAAAACAGCTGCAGAGGAGGGAAGCATCGTAAAACACAGCTATGTGTAAGTTCTTGAGTCCCTGAGGAGGCGATGCATCAGTTCTGCTGCACACAGGGGATGGGTTGTGTGGACCGTAAGGGGAAGTGATGCATCAAAATCCAAGATGATTCTGGTCAGCGGGGGTTGCAGTGGAAAACTTGGAGCATAGGTACGATGCCTTGTGCACCAAAGATGGTGAATTTCTTTGCAAGGCTTTGGGTCGTCCGGCGCTGGTTCTGGGATGCTGAGCGGCGAGGCTTTGCGGGCCTTCGAGGGGCTTCACGTCATTTGGTTGTCAGCTGTGTGGTGGGATTTGGTGAGGGTTTGCATCTCCCTGCGTCGGTTCTGAGAAGCTGCATGGCAGTACTTTGCTCCATCCGGCATCGGTTTCCGAAGAGCTGTCAGCTGTGCGCAGAGCTTGGTGAGGCTTGGTGTAATCCAGCGTTGGCCCCCAGAGGCTTTGCAAAGCTTTGTGTTGCTTCTATCCAGTTATTACACAGATCAGTTGCAGAATACACTTCTGAGGCCCTTTGACTGGTGGAAGGCATCTCAGGCAAGGGCAGGACTCACAGATGACAGAGTCCAGCAGCACCAGCAGAGTTTCAGGTTGTCTTTTGTGTTGCTGAGACTTCTTAATAGGAAACAAGCACACACAAGCCCTTGGAGAAACTTGGAAAGCAGGATTCAAAAGAAAAGTTCTGTCCTTTCACTGCCCACAGACAGAAGTATTAACTGCAGGCCAACCCAGCAAAGTAACACAAATCAAAGGGACAGTATTCCTCCTGACAGCTCTTCAGCTCTCTTTCTTGGGAGAGTCCTCAGTCCAGATGTGTTCTAAAAGTCTGGAGTTTTTCGTCCAATACTTATACCCCTTTTGGCCTTTGAAGTAGGCATACTTCAAAGCAAAGAATGTGTTGTCCACAAGTTCTTGCCTTGCGCTGCCTTGGCTCCATACACACTACAGGGGTTAGAGACAGCATTGTGGGAGGCCAGGCACAGCCCAATTCAGGGGTCAGTGAGAACTTCTCCCACCCACTACTCTAGCACAGGAAGGCCCATCAGTCTGTTGATGGGCCATCAGGATATGCAGGACGCACCTCAACTCCCTGTTTGTGCCTTTTTAGAGGGAAAGCACGAACAGGCATGGCATGATGGCATGGGCTGGTTAAACAAGAACATGCCCAGTTTTTAAAGGTTTTAAGAAAACAACAACGGCTCCGGTGGATAGATATAAAATACTTATAATAAGTATTTATGCACAATGTCAATGTGGGTCAGTTTGTCAGTGCATTTCCATTTTTTATAAGAACATAGACAAATAATTTTTTACATAGTATACGAAATATTTACATACAAGGTATAACAAGTGACGGTGTGTCCCAAGTGAGTATATCAAAGAAACTACACTTCTATAGTGAAAAATAAATAACATATAGAAAAAGGAAGGTTTCGTATAAAAAATGGAAATGCACTGGCAAACTGACCAAATGTGTAGACAGCTTCTTTCTTTGACATCCAACATACCACCACATTGCCATTGTGCATAACTACTTATTATAAGTGTTTTAGATCTATCCACTGGAGCGGTTGTTGTTTTCTTAAAGCTTTATACCCAGGCTCCAATAGAGTAGGGTTCCCTTGTTGTCCTTCCAAATACACTTTTTAAAAGTGGCATTTTTAAACACACAATTTTGATGAGCCCAATCTTCAAATCTCTATCTTTTCCAAATTGAAAGTTACATGTGCAGTTTGTTACAAGGCAGCTCCAATGATAACATAAGGGACGGAAAGTCCTTGAAATAGTGAAAAAAGAAATTAGCAGTATTTAACTATCAGGGCAGTGAAAACACACCTATCCATGTCCTACTTTTCACATACACTACACCCTGCCCATGAGGCTAAATTGATTGGGCCTACCTTATTGGTACCTTACATGTGATGAAAGGGAAGGTTTGGGCCTGGCAAGAGGGTTCACTTGCCCGATTGACATGGTAGTTTAAACTTGCACTTGGGTACTCTTGCAATATCGAATAGGACACATTACAACGCAAACATTTACAATGCGTGCCTTTACAAGGCAGTTTTTACATCGCAACATCCATTACAACACATGATTTCACAACGCATGCCATTTTTAAAAACTACATTTACAACGTATTCCATTGCAACGCATACCACTACAACGCATACCATCACAATGCATAATACTTTTAAGGCAACAGTAGCATAATTGTTGGATAGTGTTGGGGTAATAGGTTGTAATGGCATGCGTTGTAGTGACATGCACTGTAATTTCATGTTTTATAGTGACATGCGTTGTAATGGCTGCGCTGTAATGCCATGCGATGTAAAGGTTGTTGCGTTTGAATGACTGTGATGTAAATGTATTGTGTTGTAATGACTGCGTTGTAATAGTTGTTTCCCGCAAGATCTACATTGTACTTTAAAACTGCACTTGCAGACACTGCAGTGGGAGGCACAATCAGTGCTGCAGGCCCACTATTAGCATTGGATTTGCAGGACGTACAAGTAAATTAAACACGCCAATTATAGATAACCAATCATAATCACAATTTACACAGTGAGGATATGCACTTTAGCACTGATCAGCAGTGGTAAAGTGCCCAGAGTCCTAGAGCCAACAAAAACAAGTAAGAAAAAATAGGAGGAAGAAGGCAAAAAATTAGGGAATAGCCCTGCAAAAAGGCCCTGAGTTAACACCTCCTTTTCTTGCAGATTTGCATATCAGAAAATATTTATAAAATTAAACCTGTGAGATATCAAACTCATCATTGATCTGCTAAAAAAATGTAAATATTCTCTTAATATAACTAACATAAAAATAGGATTTTGACCCACAAGGATACATAGGTATTTGACTATCACTAAAACTATCCTAAAAGTGATTATAGCAATGGGATTTCGTCACATAAAATATTTCTGAACATCTATCCATTCATTGCCTAGATAAGAAAACCTCAGTATTTAATGTGTTTAGGATAGTGTTTGAGATCTAAGTGTTGGTGTAATACTAAAATGAGCACTTTATTTCATACTGCTATTACTTCATAATTAAACACGGGGGTTACTTAAATAGTGCAAGCCAATACTAAAATAGAATATTGGAAAAAGTTCACTGTTCTCATATCATTGGTTGTTTTATCTATTTCAATCCCCATATAAAATTGAAGAAATAAGGTTATCTACTTTCCTGCAAAAGGAGTGCGGTCAGTGAATGGGTACGGTCCTACATTATAATGTGCAACTCTTGTTGCCTTACAATTTGGTGTAGGTTTACCACCAATATAATTCATACAGTTTACGGCATATTCTCATGTGTCCAGTGAAATTCCATTTTCAGAATCTCAGATTTGTCTTGGTTTACCTTATTTCATTATACAGCTCTAAACTGTACTGCTATCCAGACTTGTGGGTTCAATACTAGTAGAAAGTCACTCCTGAAATACATGCAGTAGAAGTCTCATGCTTCTGCCACCTCAGTTGTTTCCTCTACACATATAAACATGCTGGTCTTGGTATATGCAACCTACACCTCCTTCTTCTCTTCTGCCTATCATTGTTGTTAACAAGCCCATTTTAAATAATATCCAGTTCGGCACCTTTGGAAACTTGTTAATTGAATGCCCTGCTTGTGCCAAGAGAGGAGCTTGCCCTTTTTGCTTTAAATGACTATTTCAATTTGGGTAGACCAAAACATTATGATATCAAATTTGTATCTTTCTTTTCTTAAGTGTTACATCAAATTACTTAGCCAGGAAAGCAGTGTGTAAAATGCTCCCCAGAAGTCATGGTACTGCAGCACCTAATGACACGTTTGATTGTGAATGTCCATGAAGGACTACTGACAACTGTTTTCTGAGCAGACTAGAAAGAAATAGATTGGATATTATGGAATATTGTATTCAATGCTTATTTAATGACAAGAGGCTAGAGGTGCTCTTGCAGTGGTAGTTCAGAGTTACTCTTGTTTGAGGTAATCAGAAATATGGTCTGAGGCTCAGATGGGCAACAGAAAGAAACATATCTTTCCGATACTACCTTTTCATGTCTGTGTACAGCTGAAGAAATGAATCAAATGAGAACAAGCAATCAAGACAGTGCTGTCCGTAGGCATATGGATTTCTTTCCCCATATGTGAGAAACACTCAGAGAAGAAACTACTATGACATTCAACTTTCAATAGAATGACAACAGGGATGCAAATATCGGGTCCCAATGACCCCAGCTGCATGGCACCCTGGTGGAAGGCGGGTTCAAGATAATCATACCGACCGAGAAAATTATATTAAATGCTCTTGAATGTTGAAGGTTGTGATCTGGAGTTTATTTGTTTTCTGTGGAAATAACACACAGGGTACCATGTTGCTCAGTGGGCCATCTGGTGTTCAATCCCATGGCAGATGTTACTTACCAGGCAAATAGAGAGGAGAGACAGCTGTGACACTCCATCAATTGCAAGAACATGAAGAATACTGGAAAACAGTATTATGAAGTAATAGACCAATTCTACATCTAAGGTTTCTCACCAAATCAAGACTGAGAGAATAACTAAGGACTGCCATATTGATCTCAGTAACCATCTACCAGAACTGTTTGCTTATACCAAAATGCACATTCCTGTCAGACAGTGTATCTGACCATATCTGCACTTTGTGGTGGGACAGGTTTTTTTTCAATTAATGTTTCTAGCTTTCAGAATGATATAGACAATCTGTGTATTTACAGATTACTATGAGGTGGCAGCAGTGTGTCTTCAGTTACAAGGTATATACATGTTTCCAGATGTGGATGAATGACCTCTAGTCAATTACATTATAGATGTCTTGGGGTGGTAGCATTTGACTTTGATGTCTCAGACTGAGATGCAGTCTTTTGGAAAGATTACTCTGTTAATGACTTTCCTTTGAAAGGCTTATGTTTCAGAGAGGGACCAAAGGCATCAGATTCGAGCAACTCCCTTTGGCAAGAATAATTGCATCTCTATTAAGCCTGATGTTGTGTTACACCTCCTTGATCACAATCTTCCATTTGCATATAAGCATTTGGAAGAATGTGGTGAACTCCAGTGGGCACAGACGTTGATGAAATGTGAAAACAGAATTGTAATGTGGTCTAAAGCGTTTCATATTTTAGGCTGTTGGATGGACCTTAGAAACACAATGAATATTTTCTTCATGGAGTTACTGTAAATTCAAGATACAGTATTTAGGGAAGCTTCCCTTAACGTTTAGGCAGCAAAACAGAGTTCAAATGCTAAAAATCGTTGATGCACATTGGGATCTTTTACTGTTTCATCATACTGATTCTCACTGGTATCAGGTTGGTGCTTCACATGGTGCTTTAAGAGCTTCTGGGACACAAATCCATCGGTTTAGGTGGAGCAGAAGGGAACAAGGTAGATAACTTTTTCTAGGTAAGACCAAAAGGTTTTAGGGAGAGAGATAAGACACAGTGTTCTCCGTGCAATCTATCATCTCTCAGGCTTATGCAACGAGGAAGAAAATTAGTTTAAGGAGAACAATCAAGAGCTGAATCTAGATAGTTTGCAAAATCTTTAAAATCTTGACTGAATCTCTTGATGGTCTACTTTCTGCAAAAACAAAACACTATGCCTCTGATCATCTCTTTCTGGTGCCTTGGAAGAATATGATTCTTAGGGGCATCATTATATGCCTCCCGTCCTTTCTGTTGAAGATGTTCTGGACTTTTGCATCCATGATCATTCTCATAGGACATTTTAATTGGAGCCAGGCAGATGTGGTATCCTGGCCTGTGATGCTTTCTGTCACATTTTATAAGACTTCCTAGCATACTGTACATGCTATTCAGAAACCGGGGAATACCATTCTTCCACAACTTGAGCTCTCTCTCAGCCTGACTGTTTGGGCCCTGAGGTCCTCCTTCTTGGACACCTAAGCTTTCCTCCGAAATACATAGAAATGTTAATGGCAGTCATACAATATGTAAGAAATTCTTCCTATGATAGAAAAGTAAGGAAGTTCTGCATGTAGTGTCTTTCACATTGTAAATATTCCCTATCATGCAAGAGAGAGGTGGTTGCACTACATTTGTGACTCCTTGCAAAGTAATATCTTCAGCATTGTTTGATAAGAGATCACTTATGAATCATTACACTACATATAACATCCCCCTGTTGTCCGTACTTCCTTTAGTCAGGACACCAGCTTTCTCGAAGATCCTCATGCTGTACAATCAAAACTGTTTCTATCAGACCATGCACAGATGTGGCATGAGCATTCTAAAATAAACACCGACTTTGGTGATAAAGATCACATCTCTCTGGAAAGTGATTAAGCTTCAGGCAAAGTCGGTCGATCATACTTTTATGCATTATTTATCGAGATAAGACCAATCTTGTGAGTCAATCTTTAATCCTGTCTATGTTATTTTCTCAAATACACATAAATCAACCAATAGCCCTCTAAACCTTTTTTCAAAATTCACAAATGCAAAAGGGTGACCCCTGACCCTGTCTCAGCACCATGCGTCACTACTTTTCTAATCTCAATTTGTACTTCCTAAGTAAACCTAATACCATCAATCTGATTATAAGCTGCTTTTAAGGAGAATGATTTTGTGATATAAATAAAAATTTTAAACAATTTTTGTACATACTTCAACCCTGTTCTTACAACCAGCTCAGCTATAGCGGTCGGAAGAAGACAGATGTATTTATATGCACCGAATTTGCAGGTAGTAGACTCTCTCCCCAACCTTTGAACCCCAAACCCAAAATGACGGTTCAGTCATACAAATATTGTGCTTCATATTTACATCGCAGATCTCTCGAAGAGGCAATCATGTAAAAAAGTTACTAAATATGTAAACAAAATTGTAAGTGTAAATCTCTTTACATTTTTTATGTTCTTTTGTTATGAAATATTGAGAGAAAGAAAGAGAGAGAAAGAGAGAGAGAAAGAGAGAGCAAGAGAGAGAGAGGGAGAGCGAGCAAGGATTTAACCCCTTCGCTGCGGCTGCGATCTTTCCCCTGTGCTGTAAACAAACGAACAGGGCGGGCCGTGACGAACCCCAGCCGTCATCAGCACACTCCCACCGCGGGAGGTGACGGCTGGGATTCGTCACCAACATGGGAGGGGTAAAAATGCTCACAAAAGCAGCAGTGTATTTACTGCAATACATTTTGAAGTAAGATTTGGTCAACATTGTATATACTTTACACAAACCTTTGACTATGTGGTCAGTGGCAATTTATTAATTGTGTGGGAATTAATCTCTGCAAGATTTGCTGCAATTGTTTTTGTTATGAGGCATGTTGTATAAATACCCCCAATAATTGTCCAAAAATAATGTAGCATAACGTATGGTATTAATACCATTTAATCACAGAACCTGTCTACTAATTTCTGCATAATTTGTAAAATGCAACATAAAACCAGCAGCCCCACATGTATACTGTTCAGGATTCAGGAGGTGCTCTCCATCATTTTTTTAACATTCAATATGGTGTTTTGTGTTGGTGTACCCTATGATAGCCTGAAACTTATAAACAAATGTTCCCTTGCTGTATAGTGTCGTTGGGCAAAGTTCTGGTGCAATGACTCCCAATTTGTTTTTAGGGTTTTACCTCTCAGCTAGAAACAAGGCAAATTATGGCAATTGGTAACCTGTTTGCATTTTTAGGAGATATCCCAAGGCACCCTCAAGATAGATTTCCATAAGATACCTAATTTTAGCAAAAGTTATTATTATCAAAATATCTAGGAGGGAAACAAGGGCAACACTTGTACTTTCATTCTGAAGAAGCATGAAATATGATGGTTGGAAAAGAAACATCATCTCTGCATAGAATGTGAGACTAGCTTCAATTGCACAGGTTGCATGTCTGAACATTGACAGTGCCTGTAAGAGATATCACACCGGTGTTCCCATTTAGGGGTCCCGCGTGCTGGCAGGTGTTCCACACCACAGGGTGCATCCTAGATGATGAGTCCAATCTAGCTTGTGGAAATCCTGGTATTTCCACATTAAAGAGGCCTTACATTGATACCACAGATTATGAGGCAGTAGTATGGTTGCTTTATCCTCCTCATTAAAGTGCATCAATGGAAAATGTGATTGTGTCCATGCCATATTACTCAACCTGAAGAGTTGTGCACATTTGAAATGCTCTAGCATTCTGCATATTTCTCCAGGTCCCAGTATTGCTATCCCTCAAAGACATCTTAAAAACTCTCTCATTCCTGAAATGAAAATTGAAAAACTTACATTAAAATGTAGCACCACAATATTCTGAGTTGATTCTGTGGTGACCTTTTGTACCAGCGAAATATTTTCAGGTGTCCACGATACCATGTTCAATGCAGCAGGGTTGCTTAAAAAAAGTTAAGGAGAGGACAGTTTGGATGTGGAGATTGTGACACACAATTTCGTTTAGTATTTATCGTCCTCCCCCACAATGATGATGCCCACATAAATTAGAGTTAGAGAGACTCTTCTAATAAAGACAAATAACACATCATGAAGATATGGGCAGCCATTAAAAGAATCTTCTTTTCCACGCTTTTGATTTGATTCCCCCTGGAACTGCCCTGGCTATCTGTGGTGCTGGTTTGTGAAGGCAGCAGAAGTAAGACAAAGTAAACACGCCTATAGGAATGAATGATGTTTGGATTCTATATTTTTTCATTACTAGAAGCACCTCAACTGCAAACAAGATAGCACATTCTACAACAACAGTGGCACAAGAAGCCATTACTGTGGTCAATATCCCTTGATTTCAAATTCCTGGCATTTTGGTGGACCAATGTCAATGCAATATCTCTTAATGGAAAGCAATCTTACCAACAGGAACTAGAGGAACTTGAGGAGCAGATATATATTTCAATTAAACATGTCAGCAAACCCCTCTGACGCAACCTTCTAGCACATGGTTCACAATCACTGGGCCCAGACAGGCACCATTCTTGATGTTAAGGTGTTTATTCTAGGACTGCAACCAGCTATGTTTACAAGCTTCTACAGCTTGGTGGTAATGGTGGTAGTCAATGAGGTTTAAGCTATTATTGAGCTAGTTTCAACTATGATAAGATGGAGCCCTTAAGCTCTCTGCTCTGTGAGACCATCGTAGTATTTAAACCTTCAGACCTCCCCCTAAACCTGTGGACAAAGCAAAACATCTTGGGGTCATTATAGATGGAAAGTTGAATTTTAAGACCCAAGTCTATAAAGTAGTGTTGTCTTCATTTTATATGATAAATACGATTAGGACAGTTTTGCCATTTATTCCTAAATCCTGCAGTAAATCAGTAGTGACAACCATAGTTTTGTCAAAACTTGATTATTGTAATAGTTTGTACATCAAGGTCCAGGCTGCCTTCTTAGGAAGTTGCAGGCAGTACAAAATGTGGCGGCAAGACTGATCCTGGATATTCCAAAATTTCAATCGGTAAGAGCAGAAATGAGAAAACTCCACTGGCTGCCAGTCCACCAGCGGATAACATTCTAAACTCTCTGCATTGCACACAAGGTACTACATAGAGAAGGACCAAGGTTCGAAGAGAACTTGTTTAGATGGTACTCCCCAAACAGAGCGCTGCGGCCAGCAAATGCCTACCTTATGCAGCCGGCCAGGATCCATAAGATGAATTGGGGTGGAAGGAGTTTAGCATTTAATGCCATCAAAGAATGGAACTTCCTCCCGCTATATCTTAGAAAAATTACCCATCATCTGGAATTCAGGAAACCGCTTAAAACCAGGTTATTCCAGTAGTAGTATAATTGAGCACAGCACTATTTGGTCCGTTAGCGCAAAGACGCCTGAGGGTATTTGTGCGCTGTATACATTTTATTAACATTAACATTAATATTAACATAACATTAACAAAGGTTGCCAAATCTGCAGTGGCTAATAATATTTGGTTTAAGACTGTCATGCCTTCATTGAAAGTCTCCTGGAAGTCATCCTGTCTATCCCTGAGTAAATCTGTAATCATTGTTAGAAAGAGCCTCACAGAGTAAAATCTATCTGCTTAAACGTGCAGTAGTATTAGTGGCTTTCATGGCTACAGTTGAGGTGCCATATATGTTCCTCCTACAGAATCAAGGGGCATATTATCAAGAACAGCGTTAAGAATTATCGCCGGTTTAGCGGCAGAAAACTAATGCTAAAGCGGTGATAATGGACTCGATAACATGCCCTTTCGAAAATTCCAATAGAAGTCCATGTTCTTCGATTGGAAGCCTCCCGGGCATATTATTGAGCCCATTATCGCTGCTTTAGCGGCATTTTTCTGCCGCTAAACTGGCGATCATTTTAACACCTTCCTTGATAATATGCCCACTAGTTTCTCGCTCTCCTTTTGCTGGTGGTACAGTTGAAAATGAAGCTGTAGCATTAGGTATCAAAATCAGTGGTGCAATTGTGGAATCTGGTTGTGGATCCGATCTTCAGAATACGTCATCTTGATCCATAGGTTTCTTGTTCTGCAGCAAATGGGAAGAAGCAGCTTAGACCGAAGTTGAGCCTAGAAAAAGCTGCCTGTGCTTATTTGAATGTGCCTAGTACCAATAGCAGCACATGTCTCAAATGCAGAGTTTGAACAATCAGAGAAAACAATTATGATAAAATCAACACTGAAACAGAAAGATTTGCAGCACCCCTTGTATGCACTACAAGAAAGGTATTCTTTTTGTCTAGAGAAAATGACAGGAATAACTCAATGATTACCTCCATCACATAGGAAATGAGAATGTAGGCATACCTATATATATTGAAGCCAAAGGTTGATGACAGTGATCCGTAATCTGGGTTGCTTGCGCACTCAGCGATCATGTTCCTAGGATAGTATAACAAGAAACAAAAGCACATCTCAGAGGTTGTGCTATATCCTCCCTGAAGTAAAACAAAATAAAAACATCAAAATTGATTAGTCATGTACAGCTATCACAGTGCATGGCCACATTAGTGAGTAGACTCTTTACCTGCACACAAAGTGATAACATATTGTCTTCAATATTGTAGGTGCATGGTTGTAGACAAGTGTTGCTTCTTGTTCCATGTCTCAAAATTGCAAGGGCTGTTAGCCTGTTAACTCCTCTTAAATTATTTGCCTGACATAAACCATGACCAAAAAGATATTCTGTCACTCTCACTGACACACATATGTAGCTGTACCCACTCTTCCTAACATTTTCAGAACTGATTCGCTAGTACCTCTTGAAATTAATTTCAAGGTCATTGGATGACTATCAGGTAGATTCATGAAAGAAAAATCGGCTCGCAAAGGGCCAGATTCTGAGAATCTGGCCCTTTGCGAGTGCAATTTTTGCATTTGGGATTCATCATCCCAAATGCAAAAATTGCTTATTGCGAAATCGCATATTTGCGAGGAATTGCATTTAAGGAATCTCTATTTGAGATTCCTTAAATGCAATTCATTAACCAATTTTAATTTGCGAATTCGCAATTTTTGGCCGCTATTTACCACGAATGGTAACTTTGTGGTAAATAGCGAAAACGTAGAAAAATGCACTTCAGTGCATTTTTCTAAGTTGCATGTTACACACACACATGTCCTTTGGACATGTGTGTGCGCAACACATGTGTACATTTGCATTTCAGGGGTGCTACAGGGTGTCCTTTGGACACCCCTGGCACCCTTGAAATCGCATCCTTATTTGCGATTAGCAAATTGCTAATCGCAAATAAGGAATAACTCCCCATTCATTCCTATGGGCTAAAGGCCCATAGGAATGAATGGGGAGTTTTCCTTATTTGTGAATAGCAATTTGCTAATCGCAAATAAGGAAGATGTAGGAATCGCAATATTTTTTGTAATTCCTACATGAAACCTGTTTTGCAAGTCCTTAATAGCGATTCCTTATGAATCGCTATTACAGATTCGCAAAACGGGACTTTGATGAATCTAGCTGTAAGTGTGGAATTTAAAGCATATTTCTGCAAAGTGCACATTATCCTTGGAGCCTGGTTTTAGACCTTGTCGGGAAGAAATAAGTGTCTTGGTATGGCATAGGACTTTCCACCCTGCAGACCTACTGCCATCTATTTTTGAGTTGTCACAACAGCGGGTCCTGTAAATGTTGTGAAAGTGTGTTGGAATGCTCCATCAAACATGACGGCTGACCGTCAAACCTTTGAAACATTTTATATTTTTGGAAAAACAAACTTTCAAAGCGAGAGACTGTTAATAAATGTGAAAGCAATGGTCCCCATACAATGGGAGTCCTTTCCCAGGTTTGGCGGTGATTTCTTTTTTTTGCACCATCCCTCTCCTCCAGGGTTTACTTGGCAGTGACCAACAGCAAAGCGATGGAACACTTTAAACTCTAAATAGGGCATTAGTGACCATATTGATTAAGTATTGACTTAGGGCCCGATTCACAGAACTAACTTAAGAAAAAACCTGAAACTTACTACTTTTGGTATTCACAGAAGTTGGAAGTTAGGATTTTGTCTTAAGTTTGTCTTAAGACAGACTTAGGACAGACTTAAGACAAAATCCTAACTTAAGTCTGTCTTAAGTCTGTCTTAATTATGTCTTAAGACAAACTTAAGACAAAATCCTAACTTCTGTGAATACCAAAAGTAGTAAGCTTAGGATTTTGTCTTAAGTTAGTTCTGTGAATTGGGCCCTAAGGATGGAAGTGTATCAGACCAAATGTAATCAGAGATAGTTCATGGATGTAAAAATCCAAATGGGTTCACCAGGTGAGTATAGTTATAAGCGAATATCAAATAGAAGGCAATATTGTTCTTCCTATTATTAATCTTCTTTGTTCCCAAATGTCAAAGACTGATGTGCTGGGAAGGACACGCATTAAATATTGTGATTAACAAAATCATGGGAAGTTTTGGACATATACTATCTGACTAGAGTGTGAGAGTACTATGCTTAATTTCCCTAATCTGTTCTCCTAGGTGGCAACATATTGTAACAAACCTTATTGTGTAGAACTATACGTTAGTGTAATTTTTTGGTGAAGGTGTAATTACATAACGTGTGTGGGATATTAAGTATTCTGAAGAAAGGGATGGAGCATAAATTGAAAGGGTGACAAAAAGAGGTTTAGGCCCTAGCGTTCATCCTAAAGAAAAAGAATAAACAGGAACATTGAATGGTCATAAAGAAAAGGTTTGTCATGGGACCTGTTACTGTAAGGCTAGTGGGGCTGGCCGAACAATAAATGCATTACTTCTGGAACGTATAGAAAGGTGAATTCCACCCAGACACCAACGCCTGAAAAGCCGGGAGTGCTTTATTGCAGCATGGTTTCCGCTGCCCTTTCCCTCTAATCTGCTTAGGTGAACATTTTTAGAGACCCAGGCAATGTAACTGTGTATATTGACCCAATTGTAGCACTGACGAAGGCTCTGGGGCCCTTAAATGAATTTTCCATATTAAGGAAATATTTGTTATATTCAAGCATTCACCAGAGATTGAGGGCTAGTATTAACTTTTGTTTTGACTCACGGCCTAAGATCTTGACGCTGATTTCCTTTTCTTATTGCAGGCACAGCAGGACTTTATCAGTTGATGAAGGAACACATTTATGCATATTTTGTTTCCAAGCAGTTTCAAACTAGTGATTGAAAGCACTATTGTCAAAGTTAACTTACAAACGTTACATTGGTACGTTTCATGCTGTTGTAGGAGCATTCTACCTGCAACTCATCACCCTGTAAGAGAAAAGAAAGACAATTGATTTGCATTTGTACAATAATATTTACACTTTGCAGTATGCTCTGCACAAATGGGCTCTCTGTGTTGGTATTTGTAACATTTCAAACTTCTTGGATAGTCAAAGAGAACTAAGTAGACATTGCAAAATAAGGTGCACTTAACTTGAATCGTATGGAAGTCAGAATCCTACATGATTATTTACCCTCCAAACCTCTCAATAAATGCTGCAAAAATATAATATAGGCTGATGCAAGAATATCCGTCAACTCTCTGATTCTGTCCATTTATAAACGCCCGAAGAGTGAAAATCAAAACACCACTCTCAAGGTTATCTCTCTCAAAGTGTCCCTGTGGATTGATCTCTTCAATAATCAACTGAACATTTGTCATAAGAACAAGATTCCCGACGGACCTATACTTACCTCTATTCCATAATCCCTCCTCAAAACTAACCTCCTGATAGCACCTTCAAGAACAAACATATTATGATTAGGCCCCTGGTGAGAACCTTGAAAAATTTTATCTCCCCTTCCTGAAACTCCATGACGGCTTTGCCTGTTGGGCTTCGAACTCCTTTTTCACCTAGCTCGTTATTGCATGACTCACCCTGACACCTCTTTACAAGTTCCTCTTCCCTTCTCAAAATGTATTTTCTCCCTGCAACCTGCACTCGGTGATGGGGATTCCTTAAGGGATCCTGAAGAATACCTGGGCAATAATGTAGATGGATTGAAAAATCCCAGGAAAGTGCAATCAGATCTGGATACCATATCTGATCTCTCCAAATCGGAGTCACCACAACTAGATCTGCCTCATTGTAACCTTCTTTGTTTCAAAAGGTTGATTATCATCAAAAAGGGTAGACCTGCTCTTTGACACAGTCACAGTCTACCCTTAATCATTGACACATATAAACCTATAGGTCACTCCTATGGCAGGCCTTATCAATCCTGAAGGCAGAGTGCTTGGTTTGTTGTGAGAGGGTGCCCATGCATGAGCAGGACCCCTCTGCAGCTTTCAGAATCTATTCTCTGTAGTTGTTCTGTGATGCAGCCAGACCATATACTCTTATAACCTTGCAGTAAATGCTAACTTTGGAATGGCTGCATGGAAGACATGTGCACACTTACCTGACCGGTAATAGTTTAAAAGAGCCCCAGAATCACAAAATGGATGCTGCAGCCACAGACACGAGTCTGACCTCCTGCTGCTGGATGAAACTCCGGCAGGGGAGGCCTGGACAATAGGTTTCCTGTCATAGGGAGGTGTAACCACCTCCCCAGACAGGCTTTAATGTATTGAGGCTGGGTGGGTGCATTCAGTGAATGTTTTTCAGACAGTGCTGGGGCACACTTGGTGTCCCTGTGTATATCCCAGTTCAAACCGGTTGCAGGGGTGCTCAGCCCCTGCTCTGGCATGAAAATGGACAAAGGGAAAGGGGTGTAACCACCCCCTCCCTGGATCCACCCAAAGGTGGGTCCCTAGAGTAAGTTCAACCTCTAAACTTAGTATAAGTATAGGAAGCCAGTCCTTAGGACTTTAGATTACCCTGGACGAAACTCTGCAACATATATACTGGACCTTCAACATTCTATTTTGACTAGAAGACAGAAGAATCTCTCTTGGGGTCAAGGAGTAACTCCCCCGTTCAAACAGGAACCAAAGAAACATCTTGCCGGTCTGCATTTCCAAGGCTCCCACCGGAACATAGGACATGGACTTCCAGACATCTCCGAGGCCGACACGAGATCCCAGCAAAACTGAGACCTGTAGACATCACGAGAGACATGGGACCAGAACTCCTGAACACCATGAACATTTGCAAGTGCATCAACTTCCCGAGCTTTCTTAAAGTTGTGCATTGGGATACTTGTAGTGCAAGCCCCGAGCACCATTTGCACTTAAGATTGTGGGCCTACACTCCACGAGTGTCCCATGGGCCTGCTTCTAGCATTTCCTCATGAGGCGTCTTCGCAGTCCCTGGTCCGTTGACTGGTGGGTCCCCACAAAGGTAACTCTTCTGTTCTGGTTGCTCAAGACATGACCTGACTCCCCTCCAAAGGGTGATTACTTCGGACCTTGCTGGTCTGCACAGATGCCAATCTCTGCTTTCTGAGAGAAGGCGGGGACAGATGGAGAGAAAACTGTGATCATCAGCCGCAATCAGATAGTGCCCAGATAGTGCTCTAAAAAACTGATCCATCTCTGCAGCAGTCACACAGGTAATGAGCCAGCTGTCAGTTTCAAAGACATGCAGCATCATCAGAACTGTTATAACAGCATTGGGGTGCACTATGTTCTGTAGTTGCTAATAATGACAAATCTTACTATTAATTCCTGTAGTTAATAGTAATTTTTGTATCACACATATTCTGTTTGTGTAGTATTGTATTGCTTGTAGAATAAAGTACTTTTTATAAATCATGTTACAGTATTTTCTTGGCAAGAGGTGCTTGGGAGCAATTGTGTTTTGAGTCTCTAACCCCAGACCAATCTCCCATATAAGCCTTGAAATGTTTGCACTACTATTCTCCTAGTGAACTACCAAAGGAGTGTACATGTTGCTCAGTTTTCAGAGTTCATACCAGGACAGCCTAGTCATCAGTGGTGAAATGGGTCAATCGCCAAGATTGTGGCACAGAATCCCTGTGTGCCTCATGACCCCAGCACAGGTTTTGGTGCGTTCTTTTCGAACATGGCAACCACAAAGGTTTATAGGTGAATAAATCCTGTTTGTACTTCTGACACATATCCAATGTGAGAATCCTCAGTCTACTTATTGTAAGCAAGTGTCTTGAATCAACCTCTTTATTCTATTCTTGGTCAGATATATCAATTGCCAAATTATTTGAAGAATGGTATCCATGTTTTAAAAGATGACCAAAGAGTTTTCTCCTTCATTATCATAAGAGAAGCTATTGTCTCAGTAAAAAAGCACCTGAAAAAGCAGTCCAAACTTATGATCATGCAGAATTTGCCAGCCGTATCTGAGACTTTTTTTAAACCCATACGAGACTTAAATTCTTTTATTATTTTTACCCTAGCATCATGTTTATACTGAAAAATGAGACAACAAATATACAACTAAATACTAGCTATTGGTTTCTCTATTCATAAAGTCAATCAGAGGTGTAATTTTTCATTTTTCCTATACAGTTATATTGTTCTAATTCTTACTGTGAAAATAACTAATATCAACAAACTTTAAGGTTGTTATTTAGAGAAATGTGGATGTAGGGCATTCACTAAAGATTGAATTATGCCCCTTTCCACCCTATTTGGGTGTACACTCAGCTGCTGACCACCGTCATATGATGGCCATGGTTGCAAGTAGAGGGTGCACAACTTGGAGGACAGGTAAGGGGAGGAAGAGGACGAGTGGCATAGACAGAAAATACCCTTTGATGCTATCACCATTTGGTTGCTGTGTTGAATAATAAGTGACAGCAACAGATTAGGGAGGAAATGCAGTGTGGCCAGGCCAAATGAGGGAAATCTTGGCGAAGATGCATAGAAAATATACTCTAGAACTATTGATATAATGGTCACTTGGTTATCTATCAAGGCATGGGGATCATTTATGCAGATAGTCCAGGAATCTAGGCTACGAAATAGCACTTGTGACCATCATCCACTTGGTATTTGCAGCAATAATGTAAACTTACAAATATTGTGCTATGCAGTGAAGCTCCCGAGGTTTTGGATATTTATTATTACCCTATTGATCAATTTAATAAAATCACAATATGTGTAATATGTTTTTCTGCAGTGAAAATGTTTGAAAATAATTCAGGTCAAGCCTATTGGACATTGTCCATCAATGTTTTATAATGTGAATATAATAGAGATTATGCATACATTATAATAAAGAGACCCCTGGAAGAACATACTATTTACAATAACTCGTAGGATCGTTCACATTGGCTAGGGGTCACTCTTGGGGGCTATTATTGGTGCCTATTTGTTCAACGTTAATCAGTTCAGAAAATAAGGGTTTAAATAAGACAGTAAATTAGCATATAAACTGGTCTATAAATACACAAACATAGCTTATTCTATTGAGCATTGAAAACAATTAACGTAATCACGTTTTTAGTAGACTCATTCTTTATAAAATACCATAGCCCCATAGAGAAGTGTTTCCTTATATTGAAATGATATTGCACAATTCGTCCTATTTAATAATAATTCAACATTCTGAATTAAAACATGGAAAATATGTATGGTACATAGTAAAGAAAAATAGAAGTATCAACAAATTCTTTAATGGAGCTTGTCTCAGATATAATAGCACTCTATGTATCAACAGTCATTCATTCTAGATGAATGTCCATATATTTAACGTGTCCTTACTATTTTGACGGTTGTGGTATTTGGCAGGTGTCTTGTCTCCTGCAGGCTGAAATCATAGGACATGTCACTGCTAATAATTCCGATCTGTTTTCCATCCCTTGGAAAAAAAAAGAAAGGCTGTTAAGATCGTTCTCACTTAATAAAAATCTTTGAGTGACAAGACTGAACGTTTTAATCCTATGGTCACCCAGAAAGAATAATAGCTAAAACTCTCTTCAACTAAAACAAAACATAAGTTCAAGACAGTCAAAGCTCAAAACAGTCGTCAGGCTTCCTCAAGCAAGAAATACATTTTTGTAAGTCAGAGGGACAAAATTTTGCATTGAAAAGTCTAGAATTTATAAATCTCTTCCATCAGGTGCAAATACTTGAGGTACCCCTTTGCCTCAGCATGTTCCAAAACTAATGGGACACTAGACATCATCTGGCTCATTATGCTGTTTCTGTTTATGTGACATTATTATTTGCTAGTATAGTTGAATTTACACCCTCTTGTAATTCAAAGTTACTTCCAAAATTCCTATTCAGTTTTCAAATTGAAGGAAACTAATCCTTCATCTTATCATTTTTTAGGTAATGTATTGGTCAAAAATATCGAAATGGCTGTTGAATAATAAAAAAATCAACATGCTGCAAATGTTTAATAAAAAAAGGGAAGATGCTGCATAGCTCAATGAAGAAAACATTGTAAGTTAGGAATGACAAGTAACAGAAATTTGGAAAAACTTCTGAATGAACAAGTGGTTTACCTTAATCTAATCATAACAACCCAGGGTCCCCGAAGTAAAATAATCGACACCTTATTAAGAAAGAATGATTGTAATATAAAATGGCCTCCACTACTCACATATACATGAAGGAGCCAGCCAAATTTGAGTTGGGGCACTGGGGAATAACGCTGTGTATGGTGGAATACTTTGTGATGTTTTAAACAAGAACTATAGTAAATAAGAAAATCTTAACTATAAGATAGAAGACCTGTGATCATTCAAAACGTTAAATACAATATTAATATTTGTCTTTGTCCATGTCTATGTACTGTTTCTTGTAGAGCGCATATATCACCCAGAGGTCTCATAGCGCTTTGCCGAAGACTCAGGAACAGACAAACGATGGATAGGAATAAAATAGATTTAGAATAGCTAGGTCTTAAGGGACTTGAGAAACTTTGTATGCTCAATCTTGGTTCGTAGGTGTATAGGTAGAGAGTTCCAAAGGGTAGGGGCCAATTTTGCAAAAGAATTACTGCCATGCTTAACTCTTCGGACCTTCGGAACTATTAGTAGGTGTTTGTTTGCAGAGCAAAGTGTCCTAGAAGGCTGATACTTCTTTAGTTTAGTTGCTAGACACTGAGGGCTCTGAACATTCAGGGTTTTATGGACAAGACAGCAGATTTTGAAGTGTATTCGCTTATTGATAGGCAGCCAATGAAGCGATCATTGACCATAAGTAATGATTTACTAGTATTTGGCATTTTAAAATATTTCTCGAAATGAGCCAATTCATTCATCAAAGCATTCTCTGTCTAGATAACATACTCAGCTTCGTCACCCAGGAGTGCTGAGATGCTACCAATAGTGTTGTACTGTTTACGGTATGCAACGTTTACAACAAAATTTTTACAACGCACTACCATTACAACGCAGGTATTACCACGCATACCATTACAACGCATTGCGCTGGGGGGCGCTCTAGGGTAAGTAATAAGTTTAATTTTCTATCCAACACCTTCCCTAGTGTCCACGGGGACTGGAGTTGGAATAGAAAATTATACTTACCACTATCCAGCACCTCTAAGCGCTATGCGTTGTAACGGTATTTGTTGTAAATACTGCGTTGTAAAGGTATGCGTGGTAAAAGTATGCGTTGTAACGTCATACATCCACTGTTTACAGTATCTTGAAAACTGGGGTTCACCTTAGTAGAGTTTAGTAAGCTATGCTACAGATGAAACTTTTTTTAATATATCTTTATTGATCTTTTGTACATACAAACTCCATGAATAGTGACGTGTGCCTTATCAATGTGCATACAATGCCAAGTGTTCACACTTCAAGTATAATCAGCCGAATCCCAAATATAGCAGCATTAAGCTTCATCCAAGGTCAGACATCTCCCCCATGTATCTTATGTGTGATGCCTTTATCCTGAACACACTTGCTGATCTCTGCTATGGTGCATGGCCACCAGGCTTCAGCCACCCTAACTCCCTTCAACCCCCTCTTCCCAAACACAACTCCCCCTCTTCCCCATCCATGTTTAGTGTGACCTTCCTGTTGATGTACGCTAATGAACCGAGCATCTCTACTCCGTCTTACCCCCCTCCAAAAGTACTGTGCTACCCTGCCTCTCTCATCTCCTCAGTATTGTCTGCCTCATGTCCTGAGTGTATAATCCCCCCTTCTATGTCTCTGTCTGCTCCGTCTGTTCCACCGGCTACCAACTCCGCCACCATTGCTCTCCAAGCCTGTACATCGTCTTCTAGTTTCTCATCGCGTCTGGTCTGCTGCTTAGAGACCACCTCAGCTGTCACCCATTCCTGCATATCCTGTACCCATTGTGACAAGCTGGGAGGACATCGACCCATACATGATATGGCTTTCCGCGGCTTTGCGAGTACCAGCCCCAAAAGACTAACTTCCGACTGAGGTTCTTAATTTTTAGGTCAAGACAACAGTCCCAGCAACACCACCCGGATCTCTCCTGCTATCACCCACCCTGTTGCAACTCTTAATGCCTCCAGAACTGTCGCCCAAAACTCCAGGAGCTCAGGGCATGAACACCACATCCGACTCTCCATACCTAGGGCAGTGCCCTGACTGCTCTGGGTAGATCTTGCTAAGCAGTTTTGGGGTCAAATAAAGTTGTTGGACATAATTAAATTGTATTAATTTAAACCGTGTATTAGCACTGGTTTGTTTGACCACTTCATGGATCAAGACCCAGTCCATATAAATGAGCTGATCCCCTGTCAGTGCCTCCCATTTCACTTGGATTGGTAACTCACCATTCACTCAGTCACCACTGATCGCCCCATATAAATCAGAGATAAACTTCCAGCCTTTATCCATCACCATCAACGTCTGTAGTGTCTGGAATACTGGGGGTTCATCCAGGAATGTGGGCCGAAGGTCCCTTGACAACTGCACAATATTGACCGGGCTCCATCTCAAACATCTCCCACGCCTGTGCACGTGTGAGTTATTTTGCATTATCATATAGATCTCCCATGGATTGGGGACCTTATATTCTCAGAACAGCTCATGGAACTGATCTCAATCAACAATGGACGTCAAATCACCCAAATATACCTTGGAGATTTCAATCTCCACTGGAATGACAACAAAGACTCAGTGGTCAACGGCCTCAAAAGCTTCCTCGATACCCTTGCTCTTACCCAAACCTGCAATAGCCCCACACATAAGAAAGGATCAACCTTGGATCGAATTATCTCCAAAAGTAACGTCATTCAGCTGGAATCGATACAACCCTGTGACTGGTCCGACCACCACGCTATCACCTTCTTCATCAAAGAAACAGTCAAATTTAACTCAATTCAAGTCACAAAACCAAAGGTATGGAAAAGAGACCTAAAACGCCTCAACCTAAACTTATTACCCGTAGCAACCTGCAACCTGCTATTGCCACCTGCTGGCATCTCAGGCGTCAATGACCTCACCACCCATTACCTCAATTCCATGACCTCTATTATGAATGAGGTTGCCCCCCTTCAACTTAAGAGAATTTCCACTAAAGACTCTAAACCGTGGTATAGTGGCCGACTCAATGAAGACAGAAGATCTCTCAGAGCCCTTGAACGTAACTGGAGATCAGTCCCTTCCTCTTTTCACCTTGTACTACTAAGGAAAAAAAGAAATGCTTATTACAAAAAGATTAAGCGCACCAAAGCCGACTTCTTTAGCCAACAACCAGACCAAGCTAAAAATCGCCCTAAAAAGCTTTTTGAACTAATCAAATCTCAATCTAAAGATGCACCTCTACGGCTACATAATTCAGACCAACCGCAACCCAATTGTGAACAATTCTCTGCCTTCTTTACTCAGAAGACGATCAACATCGAGACTGATCTCCTAAATGATCGTCTACTGTGCTCGCTACAACCTATGCATAACCCCGCTTCTATTCCTGCTTCTACACTCAAAATCCTCTCAAAGTATGATCTGAAAAATGAAGCAACATGGTCCTCCTTTCACAACTACACTGAAGAGGCCATAGGAAAGATTCTCAATGTCCTGAAACCTTCCAACTACCTCATCGATCCACTTCCTGCGAACGCTGTCAAAGACCTAACACCGTGGCTTCTTCCGCAATGGACCAAAATCATTAATACTTCACTGCATCAAGGATGCATCCCAAACGCCCTCAAAGTCGGACAGGTTTCACCCATCCTAAAGAAACCCACTGCCGACCCCACTGATCTTAACAACTACCGTCCTATTACCAATATCCCCACCTTAGCCAAATTACTTGAAAAATGCGTACACCAACAACTGACTAAGCATATTGCTCACTTTGACCTTCTTAACACTCATCAATCAGGCTTCAGAGCAGGTCCCAGCACTGAATCAGCCATGACACACATCATCGATGATGCGCTACAAATCCTTGACCAGAACGGATCTTTCCTTCTCATTCTTCTAAACCTATCCTCGGCTTTAGATACGGTCAAACACGGGAATCTGATTGATCTTCTCAACTGTAGGATGGGTCTGTCTGGAGTAGTATTAAATTGGTTTTCCTCTTTTTTACATAACCGCACACAACAATTCAAGATCAACAACAACCTTTCCAAGCCAGACCCAGTAAGGCTGGGCGTCCCACAAGGATCTTCTCTATCACCAGCACTTTTAACCTATTTATGGAGCTATTATGCTACAGGAGTCTAACGTGCAATATCATATGTATGCCGACGATACACAACTTTATCTTAAGATCAATACCTTAGAAGACAGTAAACGGCTTAATACCACACTCAAGAATACCCAAAACTGGTTGGCACAAAATCACCTCAAATTGAACGCTTTAAAGACCGAATTCCTCCTTATTGCTCCACCTGCTAATATCCCTGCTATGCAAGACCTAATCCAACATATCACCGCATTTAACATTCAACCTACTATCGTTGACTCTGCAAAGTCCTTGGGTATAACCCTAGACAGTAATCTCTCTATGCAGAAACACATTAGCAACGCCACAAAGGGAGCAAACTTCCAGATCAACATTTTGAGGAAGCTAAAGCCCTTCTTGCCAGCCAATGACTTCAAGGCGGCTGTTCAAGTGCTAGTCATCCCTCGAGTGGATTATGGTAGTGTCTCACTCTGCGGCCTCCCAAAAGTCATCACAGCCCCCCTGAGAGCCTCAATAAACACAGTAGCAAGACTCATTACGGGCTCGAGAAGAAGCTCTCACATCTCCCCTGTTCTGAAAGCCTTGAATTGGCTCCCGCTTGAAGCTAGAATCCATCTAAAAATAGCATGCATGACACACAAGGCCTTACACCACTAGGCTCCTATCTACCTTGCTCAGAAACTGACAATCTCTGGCGGGTATAGATCCTCTAGAGGGGCGGACAACCTACTTCTAAAACCTCAAAGATTCAACAAAAAGAAAACATATAAACAAACCTTTTCAGGAATGGCACCTAGGATTTGGAACTCTCTTCCCCCAGAAACCAGATTGAACTCCTCTACCGTCTCCTTCAAAAAGGATGTAAAAGCGATCGTCATGGCAAAATATACGTGACTAGACCCTAAACCTAGCTGAAGAATAATTCTGCCCATTTGGGGGGGTCCTTCCACTTTCCCCAGGAGCGTGGAAGCCACGGAACTTAAGAATTCAAGACATTCACGTTATAGAACTTAAGAATTCGAGACATTCACGGTAAGTCTTCTACTACTGTTTTTGATCTCTGATTTTAATGTTATTCCATGTTTCTGTCACCACGTATTGTATTCTGCACCCTTTTATTATTCCTTGTGCAATTCTTTTTACCTATTTTTAATTTGTCACTCTTCTCCCTATGTATTATGTAATTCTGAATACTGGAAATCGCTCTGATATCCGCAAGGATCTTGTTCGCTCTCTACAAAACCTTAAAAATAAAATAAAATAGCTAAGTCTTGCTTAGAAATAGTCATAGGAACTATTTTTTGCCCATTATCACTGTTATACTTTTATCACTGGAGATTCCGAATACAGCATATTGGGTGTGTAACAATGTGGATCGTGACCTTGAGTTGTCTGACTATATGACATCTATGTTTGAAATGATGGTGGAAGAAAAACAACTACCATTAGTTGTTCAAGTTTGAATCTAATAGAGGTTTGTCAAATAAGCATCCCAGGTTCATTCACCATTTGAATTGAATGACCACTTGGATGTAATTAGGATGAAGATCAGGCTCCGAAATGCTGAGCTGTCTTTGATGTGAGTCTATTTATTGATGTCAACCCATCTCTTGGCTTAAAATTCAGATCTGCATCCCAACAAGTTAGCTGTTGAATGCAGATTCTCATTATAGGATTTGATTCAGCATCGTGTGAGTACCTTTTTAATTTGTGTATAGATTTGATTATCTTTATTTTTCTTTATCTTTATCATTATTCATTATCTCTTAGCTCTGGTGAATACCAGGTGGTGAGTGTATCCTTCTCAGTTTTCTCCTTCTTACCCTTAGTGTTGAGTATTTGTAGGCACACACTATGATGATAGTTGACAAAAGTATTCAAAAAGAAACACCATCCATTGCTGATCTTGTCTTTCGCATGTTGTTCGGAGAGCTGGTGATCAGGTTATGCCATCCACTTGCCTCCATTGTTTATATTTATGTTCAGAATGGATAATCCATTTTATTTTATACTGGCTAGTAATAGCAATCTCTGACAAGATTGTTTTTATAAAAGTCATTATGCTTTGGCTTCCAATTCATTTTTAGCTCTTGATGTAAATTATCACTTTTCTTGCTGAATACAATTCAAAATATATCAATTGCCAGTAAGAGACATGGAGTGACCAAAGTGTTGTCCAGTATTGTGGCAACATGTTTGTTAAATGAGTGGCCATTGCAGGAATGTCCAGTTTAAAGCTGTCATTTAGATTTATCAAGACCTGATTAAAAAATAGTGACCAGAAGTGCTTACTTTTCATGCTTTACTTCTTTGGGGCAAAGGACATAGGTGGAATGTAGTACATTGTATTTAATTCATGGAGGACTGGTGATTATAATGCTTTAATTCATGGAGGACTGATTATTGTAAAGCTTCAGGGGTCAATATCTCATTTATTTCTCCAGTTACTATCAATTCATGGTCCAGAAATGTTGAGCGCCTAGATGCGGAAATAGAATGTTCTGATAAGATCTTTTTCTGATCTCATCTGGGGGAATATGCACAATATAAAGGAAAACTCCTGGCATGTTGTGAAATATTATTTCAGAAATTAGGAGATAATCTGACGAAATCAAGACAGCAGACCAATTACATTTCAAATGTAATTAAATATGGGTGGGCAATCCTCATGAGACTGAAACATGTATAGATAGATGCAGAGCTGTTTTCCCCATCGAAATAATGCCAGGAACGGCAAACTTGTGCCTATCCCATGATTGCTGAAAATAAATTATAGAAAAACATGTGAGTCAGCCTGTCAGTTTTGAGACATTTGTAAGTGAATGAGCCCCTGTCAAATTTCAAGAGACCATTGAGAGACATTGAGCTGTAGCATCTGCACTCTCCTTGCCAAAATGTGCATGGGAGAAGCAGAAAGAACACAGGGCAATCAGCTCCAGATCCAAAATGCCTGCACAGGGGTTACTTTATGATGCATAACAAGACGATTGACTGTCCCGTTTCTAGACCCGTCTGCTGTGACTGATATGTTTTCCGTTAACACTGGGGCTGTCATTTGTCCATGTGTGCTTCGCAGATTACATTGAGGACTGAGTTTTATTGTTTGCGGGGCTAGACCATCTGGCTATATGTAGTCTCAACTCAGTGGGTATTAGGATTTAGCTTCTGTCTGTATATCAATACCCCAATTGAGAAAGTTAGAATGAGGGCAGCGATATCCTCATTTCGTTTTCCTTAGGTACATATTTCTACTGTAACTTCTCTTCTCTTGTAGTGTAGTTCCTATATTCCCAGTAGGCTCTGCGCATAGGAATAATATATCCTATAGATGTGACATAGGACTTATGTCTAATAGGTCTCTATCGAAGTATATTAGACTTAATTGTGAGTGCCAGCTATCTCAGAAGTCATTAGAAACTTTCTTTAGTTCACAAGTTAGTTTCTGACAACCGCATAAACATGACAACTCTGTTTCCCCAAGATAAAACTGATCTTCAGAGTCGTGGAAACAATAGATAGATATTTCACTCTGTCAATTGTGCATGCTTCGTTTCACCAGAGGTGCAGAGAATTTGTTCATTTAATTGGATTTATTGAACAGCCTTCTTTCTCAAGCATAAGAAATTAACTGCTACAATCGTAAAACTGGTTGCAAAATATAATGCATACAGTAAAAAGAGTGGAATAAAATAATACTGTAGGAGCATTGTATGGTCCCTAAACCATAGATAAATACATACATAAATAACAGAGGCTAAAAGTACTCAACTGGTGCTTCTTAAATACGCCTACCCCGATGTATCTAGCCTAAGCTTAGTACGAGGGAAGAAATAAGTGAGGTGTAGCCTAAATGTAGTATTCTTTTGCCAAGGATCTGTCCGAGATTTCTCTTAGGGTCTAATCAGCTCCATACCTTGATTAGGAAAGAATAAGGTCAGGCTCAGGACTCGATTTCCTAACAACCCGCAGGGGTAGCTTGGAAACACTGGAGCTGGATTTCTCAGCAGGAGAAAAGACAGTTTCTCTCTGCTGGAGGGTCGGCTTCCTTCGGCACTTGATAAAGGATCAAGTTTTACCATCTGAGTCCCCAATATGGCATTTTGATCGACCTTGGTAGAATGAAGGTCTCTCTTGGGCTTGCTAGAGAAAATCTGAAAGTATGCTAAATTTACCATTTTATTTCACCATATACAGTCAGTAAGTAACAGCCCACCCATTCTTTGACCCCCCTGCATATAGGCCGAAGCCAAAGGCCAAAGGCCACCACCTCATGATAATAATATCTACTAGGCCCAAACGCTCATGAAAATGCATTTCTTTTTGTGCACAACACAGCGATGTAGCCTAGGCTACCGCAGAATCACAGAAACTTTCCACAGTTACAAGTACTAGTGTTTTGGGGTAAAGGGTATATTTATAGGCTAAAGCTGGGTTAGTGTTTAGGGTGTTGGGGTATTTTAAGGAGTAAGGGTGGGTTATGATTATGTGGTGCAGGGGTATTTAAAGGGAGCAGGGTGGACACCCGGAGCTGGAATGTACTGATCCTGGGAAGAAAAAAGAATGAAATATTGGGCACAACCCTCCCTTTTTTTCCGTATTCCCGCGCCCGCACACGGCCACTCCCCCAGCACACGCCCACAGCACACAATATGAGACATGGCATGAAGGGCGGAACGTACCACACACCCCCAGCGTTTGTCACGCCCCCGGCAGACGCCCACAGCACAACGCAGACACGCCCACAAGGGACTACTTTGCTGGCACAGTTCTTTTACCTTTTAAATGTATATGGTGGGCGTCTGCATAGCCTATGTCCATCTGCTGCAACTGCCCTTTCTAATGCTGTATTGGGTGTTATGATTGGTGCTGTGGTTCCTGAGATTACCCGCCTCAAAGGTTTGGACTCTCTTTTTATTATATTAGTATGGATAAATCGGAAAAATTATAATAGGGTCCTAAAATGTTCCACAACACCCACTCCACGTTATCATGTTCATCCCATTGCAGAATATACATGCTATTTTGGTCTGTGGATTAGGTTAATATTGTTTCTGGGAAGTATTCAAAGAATCCTTGTTCTCTAATAGTTCTACTTTAAGCAGATTGCTTTGCGCCAAAGTTCATTGTGTTTGGAAAAAAGTCCAATCAAATCGTAGAAAAATACAATTCCAAAATTAGAAGTTCTGTTTTGAAAAAAGTGAAGGTCGAATACAGAGTTGAAAGACCGCTGTGTGCTAACTTCAAAAGTGATTCTCGGTGTCAGGAGAAAACATTAAGTCATCAAGGCTGGCAAAGAAATCGTCTACCACAGTAGATGAAAGTCGAACCACTTCATTAAGAAGGTTGATTGTACCCAGATGTGAAACATCGCCATCAGCATCAGTCGCTTTAGCAATGTTCGCAGCAGATGGTACCTGTATGCCTGCTGGTCCGCGCATCTCACCTTCAGTTGGAATTAGTGGTGAGATCTCAATGAATGCCGTCATCAGGATCAGTAGCCGTTGGGGGCAACACAGTACATGAGCCGTCACCAGTCTCAGTAAAGCGTCAACATCCGTTAGCATTGCTGATGGAAGTGTTAGACAGACATCTAACATGCATTCCTCTTCACAAAGCAAGCATCGTAGAACAGGTAAGATGCAATCTTGCCAGATTATTCTAAATGACAGGAACCATGTGGTGTTCACATCTCTCAATCGACCCAAGCCATGGATCTGTGTTATTCTGTCACGAAACTGCATGGCCAGGAAAGCATTCTCCATGGTGATTTGGGTATCACTGGTGGCGGGATTTGCCATTACGGAGCAGGAGGAATAAAAATAGGATCCCTGCTACGAGTACCAAGATGAGCGGCAGGCCTCCGAACACAGAGAGCAAGAAGTTAGGAAAAATGCCCAGGACTGCTTCAAAGGGTGCTAACAGTCCCGAAAAAATTGTCTTAAATACATGTACCATACCGCTGGTATCAGACATGTTTAAGATATAACCTATCATTTCTGCGAAATGTATTTGACAGTTTGTTGATAATAATGCATGTATCTCTGCAGAGGACCTTGCAACTTGCAGATCATACTTCTCTCTGGATGAGGTCAGTGGCACAGTTTATTGTAAAAGAATGTCTTTCATTCTGCTTAAAGTATCAATTCGTATAGAAGAGATGTTCAGTGAAGGCCATAGTGGCGACTCGCCATCTGTCTTAGTTTTCGGAAACAATACTTGCATACAACAAGTGACCTTGGCTGACACACTAACCAGATATGCTGTCCCTGACATCATTCCACAACAGTTGTGATCATTCAGCATTATGTAGCTTCCATTGGAAAGCTGACTAAAAATCGGATCTATCACCGCTGCCGGGGAACCCTGCTGGTGGCATGATAAGTTGTTTGAAGAACCCTCACAGGCTCCATGTAAATTAATGCCTTGACACAGAAGTGTACCGCTTAATGTGGTTGTTCAAGTTTTTTACACTAAGAAATACCTCCTTTTCCCCACTCCAACATTTGTGTGTGTATGGTAAATCCCAGGTTGACTTTATGTATTCTTTACCCAACCTTTCATACAGGCCTGCTGGTATACATTTTAAGCAATATTGAAACTGGAAAATCGTCACTGGTATCGTGATGGTGCCATGTATTTTCCATTCAACTAATGGTTTCTCAGAAACGGTCAATAGTAATCTCTCCAGTTTTTCTATGCTCAGCACCGTATAGTCTGCTCCCCTCTGTGCCAAAGATATTTGTTTATCTGCAAGGTTAAATACAGTAAACATTGACGTAGTGTTGATTAGATGCCAAGGCACATAGCCAGAACGAAGGTTATGTACTGTCCAGCCTATAATAATCCACATTTGTAAAGCGCACACTCACCCGTTAGGGTCTCTAGGCGCTGGGGGCCGTCAGGAAGATTAAGCAAGCTATTGCCCAGAGTCACATGGTGCTGGGCTGACCTGCCGCCGGAGCAGGGGATCGAACCCTGATCCCCAGATTCCGGAGTCAGTCGCCCTGGCCGCGGCGCCACACCTCTCCCCTTCAGCCTATCAGCATTATAGAACGTAATTGAGACTGGCCGTGTTGTAACATTAGCAAGTCCTGTTACATTATGTCTATGGCAGAGGATACAATACTGTCCAAAGAATACATTCTGGACGACAGAGTTGTTAACCAATTGTCAACTACTGAGAGTGCTTTCTCTAAATTAATACAATGAATTTCTTGTATTCGTTCAGCTGTTTCCATTTGCGTGACTTTCCATGCTTTATTGTAAGTAGCTTATGTACCGGCATATATGAAACGTTTATGACAAGGTTTGCGAGGACCAAGTAAGAATTCTCATAAATCAACGCCATCTTTAAATGAAGTTCAGTGTTGTTTTATCTCCCGAAGTGTGTATTCTTGTAGCCATTCAAGGCACAGTATTCCTACACTGTAAGTTGGTATTATACCTGGATGTTGTCTCTGGATATATTTCGGATCTGGACGAGTTACTGTAAACCCTTGTGTCTTGCACAGGACTTATCTTGACAGATATTCGTGTCTGTGGGCCAGATTAACCATTTTTTCCATTCAGGATTTGTTCTGTTTTGTAGAAAAATATAATTTACGTCTACCTCCTCCTCTGAAGTTAAATTACTATCAGGTGTGGGCTTAGGTATTGACGGTTTGTTTAAATCTTTTATCTTTGCCCGGCCATGGCAAGATATCTGTTGAACAGTTTCATTTAAGACCAGTATCTGTTCTGGGATAATGCAGACTCTGAATAATGCTTCTAAACCTTGTATCTGCCAGTCTTTTGTGCCCCAAATAGTTTTTGTCTCAATTTTGTCTTTCCAAAAGTCAAAGCCTAATGTGGACAATTGAGCATAAAAGGCTGCAGAATAAATCTGTTTAGTATTTGTCAACATACTTTTCAGGCCTGTCTTATTAACATTTTTTAAGTAAAAGCTTTCTGGGTTTGTGACATTAAAAACTGTAAAATATGGAATTTTTCTATAGAATGTTTTAGAGCTTCCTTTTGGAGGTGTTGGACAATGTTCCCATTGATTATAAGCTAAAACATTTCGAGGGTTTGCAGATTTATGCAAATAATGTAGACCAAAATGATTAAAACAATACATTTATTCATACTTTGATGAACCTTCTAAGTATTCATGTATTGCAAATTTCGGTGACATTTCTAAGTCTGCCATCATGTTGTTAACAGTTTCAAAGTCCCAATCATCAGAAAATGTACTAGGTGAGACAAAATCACTCAAGGAAACCTTAAATTGGTGTGGAATTGTCAGCAGCTCGACAGGGCCATAAATGTCATAATCAGTTCTATCCCATGCTATTCCACCAGGTAGAGAAACTGCAGTGATGCTCACTGATGACAGGTCTTGTTGTTCATGATGAGATGATTTGTGTGGTTTCAGGAGCAAGTTGGTGTTCTTACTTGCTGGGTCCATTTTAATATGTTTTCCATCTATCAGCTTTCCCAAACTTAAAACAAGAATGAGCCATAGCAGGAGATAAAATACACCTAACCCAATCCAAAATTCAATCCATGGTGAAACCAGATATTTATTTGCAAGCTCTTGACCAAGTTCCGTTAATTGTTCCTTGAAAGTATTCTCTGTTTGCACTGTTTCAGATTCACTGGGATCCTCAGAAAAGGAAGTTGATGAAATAGCCAGAGGCAGTTCTGACAATAGTTGGTATTGCATCCAGATTATTTGAAACTGCTGGAGCTGCTTGTTCCCTTGACATGTTGGTATAGTCAGATGCTACATCATTGTAGACGGGAGTTTCTTGAAGAACTGTAATTTGGGTTTCAAGAGGCACAAGTTCCATGGCTTTATTGCATAGTCCTTTTCTCACTGCAGAATCTTCAAAACTGATGAGTCTTTCAGTTTGAACCTCTTGGATAGTAGCAAGATTTGGTTGTCTGCTACTTCTTGGGAGTCCACTGGGCCTACTACTTATTATCGGCCACATGATGTGTTTTTACTAGGTCAATTGATACAGACCGTTCTCCTTTCTTCCAGCAAGGGGCGGCAGTAACACTGTTCTTGATCCGTGGATTGCTAGTACAGGTACTGGTTTCCTGTAAAAGGCTCAAATTACTTTTTGTCCGCTATTTTCTCTCTGACCAGATCCCCAATCTTTGGAATCCAGACAGGTTTTGCTGGGATAGGTGGTTTTTCTTCAGTGGTTGTTGGCTTTTCACTGGTGTTGCTTGGATTTCTTTTAAGTTCTGTAAAACAGCCAAACGATCTGTGATATCAAAGAGTTTTGTTCCACCACTGAAGTATGACGATCACGGTATTCAACCATCATTCTAGTACCAAAAAGGATTTCATATGGAGTGATTCCACCCAGAGAATTTCTTGGCAGGTTATTAAGACTACTTTGAACACTTATTAGATGTTTGACCCACCTGTCACCTGAACCTAATACCTTAGCTGTTATAGATTGCTATATGTCACATTTTTTTCTCTCCATAACCAAATTTCCCTCAGGATGGAATGGACTCGAAAACCGCAATGCAATGCCCAAGCTGGCCATGGCCTCCTTGTAAGCCCTAGAGCTAAACGCAGGACCCTTGTCAGAATGTAGCGTGCCGATTTTGTATGTGCCGATAAAGACTCGCAAATCTTTTATAACAGTTCGGGCATCAGCCGAGCGCTGAGGCCACATCCAAATAAATCTTGTCCTAGTGTTTGTGGGACTACTTTTGTCCATAGGGATATTTGAGCGTCAATAGTCTAATGCTATCTAACTGTGGTGTCTGTACCGGGCTGGCTACACTGTGGTCAGGAATCTGGTGGTGCTCCAAGCTGTGATATTTGTAACAGTCATCGCAATTAATTCCGAATTCGTATACGTGAGCTTTCATCCCTCGCCAAAAGTACATCTCTTCTAAATCTAATAGAGATTTTGAGATCCGTTGATGTATCAGACCCTCTACCATATGTGCTTCGTGAATAAGAGCACCTCTCCGGTTCCTGTTTGGAATTACCCTATTCCCCACTCCAGGGATTCGAGCACAAGGAACACAGTTTGCATCAATTATGTATATATACTCGAGTGGATAATTTAGCGGGAATTCAGCTCCACTACCTTTGCTTGTGGCATTGACAGCGAGCATGGTTTCACCGTCTATTTTTGTTTTTTAAGAGTGATTGCAGCTACGGAAGCCATTTGCACAGCTGCCTTCGCGGCTTCATCAACCAATGAATTCCCTTCAACGTGAACGCCATCACGCTGATGACTCAGTGTATGGATCACATGAGTCTTTTGTAGTCCTTTCTGTAAAAGAACTACTTATTTCCAAAGCATGTTATGCTTGATTGTACCATCTTTTGCATCTTTAAAACCATTTTGAACCCAGTTCTGCAGATATTCATTGTAAGACTGGACACAGTAATACGAATCGCACACTATAAGTGTGGGGAATTCTCGAGCAGTATTTTCCAGCGTCATCTTGAAAGCCTGTAGTTCAGCTCGCTGAGCTGTACAGTCTCCGAGAGATTGAGTTTTTGTGACCATCCCGCCAGCACCCTTTAACAATCACGCACCCTGCACTATAAGCGTGTTTTCCCCCAATTGCGGGCTGTGCTGATCCGTCTGTATATATTACACAGCCGTAATGTTCTAGTGGAAGAATTTCAGTAGGCAGAGGACATTCTTGTTCATATTGGAGAAATCCTTGTGTCTTCAAGTAAGGATCGAAAACGTATTCAACGTCTGATGCAGCAAGAGAATTGACCCATTGTATCCATCTTGGATGTAAAGCTTTTGCATATGGAATGCTTGAATTTGTCACTGCCTCTAAGGCAGGTACAGGAGTAATGATTTTTATACGTTTACCCTGTGCGAGGGCTCTCTCTTTTGCTACCGCAGTCTAAACCAGTGTCATAATTTTTTCTGTTGAAGTGAATTTCCTTTCAGCTTGTGTGTACTAGTGTGACTTGTTAGCTATTGGTACCTTTTCACCTTCATTAAAGGAAAGGTATGTGAATCAGCTTCTTCCTGGGATGATTCGGATTATGAGGTTGCGTTCATTTACACGTGTCTGTAAATGTGTTGTTGTGAACATGTCTGTTGGCACTGAACGTAAAATTTCTGTGTGTTTTGAGTCCCAATTACTTGGTTTGAAATCAGGTTTAAATAGTTTGCAGAGAGGTTTAATCCTTTCTGCGTAGTTTAAAATGTAAGTTCTTCAGAAATTCAGGAATCTTAGAACTGATTGTAAGTTTTTCAGCGTTTTTGGAGGTTGGAGCAGCGCACATTTCTCTAAAAAGTTTGCTGCCAGGTTTTTGCCTTCACTTGAATGTTCGTATCCTAAGAATAGGACATTGAGGCGGGCAATTCTTGATTTTTATAAGTTGAATTTATACCCTTCAGAGGTGAATCAAAGTATTATGGTGTTCACCCTGGTCAAGTGCCTGTCCAAATCCTCATCTGTTAGATAGATGTCATCGACATAAGATAACTCCTCATCATCATACGTTTGTAGTAACTCTGTTACTCTGGCTGAAAATAAATCCAGGACTGTTCTTGAATCCCTGGGGGGGGTGACAAAAGTGTTGTTGTGTCTCCATTATTGAGAAAGCGGTCAAGTACCTGCTTTCAGGTGCAATGTTTTGACAGAAGAAACCGTTTGAAATATCTAATGTCGTTTTTTTATTTCTTGCGAACAATGTTATTCATCAGTGCTGCACTCTGTGAATTTTGTACTGCAAAGATTTTGCAGCACGAGTTTAAATGTCTGTAATCTAAGACTAGACAATATGTATTGTGTGGTTTGGAGACAGGAAACAAAGAATTGTTCATGGAAGAGGTGCATGTTTCAATCACCCCTTGGCATTCAAGTTGATCTAAGATCTCCCTGACCTGTTTTTTAGCTTCTTGCTTAACTGGATACTGCCTTTGAGTAGTTGGTTGATTCTTTAACTGGATTGTGTGGTGAGGAGAATCCTCATCCCATCTCACATGATTTTTATTTAATGTGGAGCCTGGGCCACATCCCATTTTCTGGAATATGTGTATTTTTTATGAATAGGAATGTGATTTGGGAAGGCTGGCATAATGATCTCTTCACCATGTGGGCACTCCCTGACAAATTCAGGTGGCCAGTCTTTTTCAGCCAGAAGAATGTCATGACCCTTTGATAGTTTTTCCCAAAAGAGTGCTTTTATTTTCCTAGTTATGTCCCCCTTTATTCGGAGTGTGACTTCATATAACTTGTGTGGTACACTAACCCTGGTATGTGCAGTTTCAACTTGAATGCATTCATTCAGATCCACTGTCTCCAGATGATCCTTCAGGATCCTGCGAGCTATGGTGACCTCTGCTGCACTGTCCAGCATTGTCTGGGCCCACTCCCCGTTCTTGAGTTGTGTCCTCAAGATCCTACGCATGTCTGATTTTAATACTTGCTACCTTTTTTTTGGTGAATTGAGTTTTCTTATTTTTTGGAACGTGTTGCTCGTCTTTGGACTTCACGCATTCTTCTTTGTGATCTGATCGTCCTCTTCTTTCGGATTTCTGCGAGGAAGTCTGAAAGGTACGAGAGGATTGTGTATCAGTATCTTGATATCTATCGGGTTTTCTTAGATTATCCCTATTTCTAAAGCTATAACTCTTTTCAGAGTGCTCCTTTTGAGAAGATCTACCTCTGGATTGAGAACATTTCTCTTTAGGAAGTGTCTGTCTACTATTATCCCACTTCTTTTTAGGTGTAGTGAGATGGTTTTTTTCAGGATTTTCTGTCAGTTCAGATTTTACTGGTTTCCCACCCAAACTATCTCTTCCTAGTTCTTCATAGGCTTTTTCAATAATTCTAGCAAGGTCATACGGTTGCTCGGTGATATCAAGTTCTTTAATTTTTGGCGATTGCCACGGACGTTGCTTCACCTTTAATGTTAGCTAATAAGTTAGCCGAGACCTGTTTGTAATCTTTTAGTGATTTCATACCAAGATTCAAGGCAGGTTCTGGTCCGTATTCATTTTGAATCTGTTTTAGGATGTCAGGTATTACTGCCATTGACAGGACACCATGTGTTTTTGTGTAGATTGAAGCAAAGACTGTACCCCAAGTGTCACAGTCATCCATGTGTGGTGCGATCCCCATCGGTAAACAGATTGTTAAAATCCTGTGTTAAAATCCTGTGTTTCTCATGAGGTGTACTATCCGGAAATACTGCCTCTATTTGAGTATTTTTTTGAGCTTTTGCAGGCAACTTACCAATGACTGATTGTATAGTCTGTGGTGCAATTTTGTTTATGTTCCCCTGATGAAGGGTGTGCTGTGGATTTATTAGAGCAGGTTGAACTGTTAGAGTCCGCATGACATATTGTACCAATTGTCTATGGATTTTAATTATTTGTTTTAGCTGACCTAACAGTTCTACATCTGTCATTCTTTCAATGTCCGGATGTGGTGTATAGCTGGCTAGTACCGGCCATGTTGCTCCTGGTCTACCTAGTGGACCGAGCCTAGTAATGTGATTTTGATGTTGTAGGGCTCCTTTAAACCAGATCTGATGCTCTTGGTAAGTTGGTGGAATTTCAATGTCCTCAAAAGGAGCGTATTCCACTGGAGGTTCCTCCATCTTGTAGAAGTGGAACACATGTGTTGTTGGATTTGCTTGTGAAAAGATAATCCATGAATAGAATACCTCTGTCTGCCAATATTCATGTGCCTCTATGACAGATATGACTCTACCACCTCTTGCTGATAGGCCATTTTCTATAAGCTTTATTCCTTACATTTTCTGGGATGATTATAGCATCCACGTCGTCTTCATTAAAAGATGTTGTGTCAAAACCTGGTCGAGGATTTACAGATCCACTGGCTTCGGTGTTGTCGTTAGTCAACATTGTTTAATGAAAGTTTGCAGAGCAAGTTTTAAGGAAATAAAGGTAAGATGCACAATATTTTGGAACAGTGTATCCTTCAACGTTGAACAAAACCAAAATTAATACATAGAATGTTTTGTCCTACTCAGTATGTGGTGGATATTTGATCCTTTAACCCACTCCAGACGTCTTTTGGAGTTTTTTTACGGGATAAAGGGGTCTCTGTGAAAAGCACGACTGAGTTACTCTAGTATCTAGCGTTAAATTAGTGCCATACCAAACGTTGGGTGTCATGTAGTGTAGTTCCTATATTCCCAATAGGCTCCTCACATATGAGTAATATATCCTATAGATGTGAAGTAAGACTTATGTCTACTAGGTCTCTATCGAAGTATATTAGACTTAATTGTGAGTGCCAGCTAGCTCAGAGGTCACTAGAAATGTTCTCAAGTTCACAAGAAGGCTAAAAGTACTTAACTGGTGCTTCTAAAATATGCCTACCCCGATGTACCTAACCTAAGCTCAGTATGAGGGAAGAAGTAAGTGAAGTGTAGCCTAAATGGAATATTATTTTGCCAAGAATCTGTCCAAGATTTCTCTTAGGGTCTTGGTCAACCGTGTCGAACAGGCCGGTCTTCGAGACTCGGCCTTGGCCTGGCTCAAGTCCTTCATTTCAGAACGTACCCAGTCGGTTCGACTAGGTTCTTTTACAGCCCCTAAAAACATCTCTTTTTGTGGGGTTCCTCAAGGATCTTCCTTGTCCCCTTTATTATTTAATTTGTATATGCGGCCTCTTTTGTTTTCCCTACGAGAGTTTAAGGTTGATGTATATAATTATGCAGACGACCTGCAGTTGGTTTTTGTGTTAAATTCACCCAATGCGGCCGAGGACTTTCGAGCAACTATGTCTTTTATCCAAAGGTGGATGTCTTTAAACCACCTTAAGTTAAACCCGGGAAAAACTGAGCTCATTTTGCCTGGGAAGAGTGAGATCAGTTGGAGTCCTTGTTTTTGGCCGTCGGACATGGGCTCCCCCCCAAAAAAAGCCCGAACAGTAAAAAGTCTGGGAGTGACTCTCAGTGAGGATCTTACCTTGGAAAGTCAAGTCGGAACGGTGGTCTCCTCGGGTTTTTTCCAACTGAGGAAGATTAAGAAAATAGCACACCTCCTCACCGGTTTGGCCTTAATTCCGGCAGTTAGTGCTCTAGTCCTGTCTCACATCGACTTCTCAAATGGCCTCTATTTGGGGGCGCCTATTGGCCACCTCAAAAGATTGCAATACTTGCAAAATCAAGCTGCGAGACTTATTTGCAAAGTCCCGAAGTGGGAATCGATCAGACATGGACTAGAGACCTTGCACTGGCTGCCTGTGGAACAGCGAGCTACATTCAAGGTGGGCTGCATTGTGTTCAAGGCTTTGGAGGGTAAGGGTCCTATGTTCCTTAGACAATTGCTGAGCAAATATAAACCCTTACGCAGCTTGAGATCAGCCCACAAAGACCTACTTGAAGTCCCTTGTTTCAAAAAGAAACGACAGGGAGGCAGCAGTTTTCAATTTTTAGCTGCTTCATTGTGGAACTCCCTCCCTTTGACTCTGCGACACAGTAGGGACCTCCTTGCCTTCAGGAAGGCATTTAAAACTTTTCTTTTTTCTCAGGCCTATTGTAAATAGTGATTATATGTCTTTTATGTACTGTTATGTTTGATTCTCTCACCAGCGCCAAGAAGCCCTCGGGCGTATGTGCGCTTAACAAATAATAAATAACATAACATAACATAACATAACATAACATAACATAACATAATCAGCTCCGTACCTTGATTTGGAAAGAAGATGGTCAGGCTCAGGACTCGATTTCCCAACAACCCGTAAGGGTAGCTTGGAAACACTGGAGCTGGATTTCCCAGCAGGAGAAAAGACAGCGTCTCTCTCAGTGCGTCTGCTGGAGGGTCGGCTTCCTTCGGCACTTGCAGAAACAGGGCGCATTGGGCATGTAGGTAGTCGAACTGCTCCAAACCGCTGTGTGTTTGCTATGGCAAGTGTGGGCATATTTATACCTTGAAGGTACCAAGTTTGACGTAAAGGTGGACATAATAACACCATCAAAGAGTCTTAGTTCTTTGAAAACTCCATGAGTTCTTGGACAAGTCAGTGTTCGAGCAAGGGGAAGTCCCTAGCTGCTGAAGCCGAGTTTTCAAAGAAATCATTGTAGAATGTCGGAACTAGTGGAAGTAGCCCTGCCGTATTTGGACTGCATTAGCTATGTCTAAATATGGTTATGATTCTGATGCCTATATAAGGACATGATGATTTATGCCTATATAAGGGCATGAATCGAGAACATTTCAATAGGGTCCTAAAATGTTCCACAACACTCTGAAAAGGTGACGCACTGCATGTTACTTGATTTAATGATTGAAAGGGCCTCAATTTCAGCAAATATAGAGAAGATCATTCCCCGATTAAGTATGTCATGTGCGACTTCGCTATCATATAGGGGTGTGAAGAGTTTTGAACAATTAGGTGAGGTCTCCAATGATTTTGGAGGATAAGGCTTTCATAAGCAGGCAAATTGCTCTGAGATCCTTGTTCCAAATGCTTCAAGCACCTTGCTATTTTAATGCTAGAGTTTGCTGATGCTTGATTATGTTCATAGGCGGTACAAAAGGGGGGTGGTGATGGACGAAGCATCTGAATCAATCAAACACTCACACCCAGTCAAAAGATCTGGGTTTAATCCATCACCGTTCTTTAGCCCACTCTGCCACCCCAGTTCAGACATGGCTATCTGCAAATCAGTCTGACCCTGCGCCTCATGGGAACAGTCCAGCTCGGACTGCCAAGCCATGTCTTCCCTGGACCGGAAACAAGCTTCCGAGGACAGGTTTCTGGCATGCAGAACGGTGATGGATCAAACCCAGATCTTTTGACTGGGTGTGAGTGTTTGATTGGTTCAGATGCTCCGTCCATCACCACCCCCCTTTTGTACCGCGTTGGCCCCCATAAGTGTGGTAGGGTATGCTCAGACGTGAGTCCCTTGCTCACTTTGCCACTGGATTCAAGCAAGCCGGGTTGAAGACGGCTGGAATGCCAGAAACCGGTCCTCGGAAGCTTGTTTCTGGTCCAGGGAAGAAATGGCTTGGCAGTTCGGGCTGGACTGTTCCCATGAGGCACAGGGTCAGACTGATTTGCATATAGCCATGTCCGAACTGGGGTGGCAGAGTGGGCTAAAGAACGGTGATGGATCAAACCCATATCTTTTGACTGGGTGTGAGTGTTTGATTGGTTCAGATGCTCCGTCCATCACCACCCCCCTTTTGTACCGCTTTGGCCGCCATAAGTGTGGCAGTGTATGCTTAGACGTGAGTCCCTTGCTCACTTTGCCACTGGATTCAAGCAAGCCGGGCTGAAGGCGGCTGGAATGCCAGAAACCAGTCCTCGGAAGCTTGTTTCCGGTCCTGGGAAGGCATGGCTTGGCAGTTCGGGCTGGACTGTTCCCATGAGGCACAGGGTCAGACTGATTTGCATATAGCAATGTCTGAACTGGGGTGGCAGAGTGGGCTAAAGAATGGTGATGGATCAAACCCAGATCTTTTGACTGGGTGTGAGTGTTTGATTGGTTCAGATGCTCCTTCCATCACCACCTCCCTTTTGTACCGCTTTGGCCGCCATAAGTGTGGCAGGGTATGCTCAGACGTTAGTCCCTTGCTCACTTTGCCACTGGATTCAAGCAAGATGGGCTGAAAATGGCTGGAATGCCAGAAACCGGTCCTCTGAAGCTTGTTTCCGGTCCAGGGAAGCTATGGCTTGGCTGTTCGGGCTGGACTGTTCCCATGAGGCACAGGGTCAGACTGATTTGCATATAGCCATGTCTGAACTGGGGTGGCAGAGTGGGCTAAAGAACGGTGATGGATCAAACCCAGATCTTTTGACTGGGTGTGAGTGTTTGATTGGTTCAGATGCTCCTTCCATCACCACCTCCCTTTTGTACCGCTTTGGCCGCCATAAGTGTGGCAGGGTATGCTCAGACATGAGTCCCTTGCTCACTTTGCCACTGGATTCAAGCAAGCCGGGCTGAAAATGGCTGGAATGTCAGAAACCGGTCCTCTGAAGCTTGTTTCCGGTCCAGGGAAGGCATGGCTTGGCAGTTCGGGCTGGACTGTTCCCATGAGGCACAGGGTCAGACTGATTTGCATATAGCCATGTCTGAACTGGGGTGGCAGAGTGGGCTAAAGAACGATGATGGATCAAACCCAGATCTTTTGACTGGGTGTGAGTGTTTGATTGGTTCAGATGCTCCTTCCATCACCACCCCCCTTTTGTACCGCTTTGGCCGCCATAAGTGTGGTAGGGTTTGCTCAGACGTGAGTCCCTTGCTCACTCTGCCACTGGATTCAAGCAAGCCGGGCTGAAGACGGCTGGAATGCCAGAAACCGGTCCTCGGAAGCTTGTTTCCGGTCCAGGGAAGGTATGGCTTGGCAGTTCGGGCTGGACTGTTCCCATGAGGCAAAGGGTCAGACTGATTTGCATATAGCCATGTCTGAACTGGGGAGGCAGAGTGGGCTTAAGAACGGTGATGGATCAAACCCAGATCTTTTGACTGGGTGTGAGTGTTTGATTGGTTCAGATGCTCCGTCCATCACCACCCCCCTTTTATACCGCTTTGGCCGCCATAAGTGTGGCAGGGTATGCTCAGATGTGAGTCCCTTGCTCACTTTTCCACTGGATTCAAGCAAGCCGGGCTGAAGACGGCCGGAATGCCAGAAACCGGTCTTCGGAAGCTTGTTTCCGGTCCAGGGAAGGCATGGCTTGGCAGTTCGGGCTGGACTGTTCCCATGATGCACAGGGTCCGACTGATTTGCATATAGCCATGTCTGAACTGGGGTGGCAGAGTGGGCTAACGAATGTTGATGGATCAAACCCACATCTTTTGACTGGGTGTGAGTGTTTGATTGATTCAGATGCTCCGTCCATCACCCCCCCTTTTTTTACCACTTTGACCGCCATAAGTGTGGCAGGGTATGCTCAAACGTGAGTCCCTTGCTCACTTTGCCACTGGATTCAAGCAAGCCATGCTGAAGACGGCTGGAATGCCAGAAACCGGTCCTCTGAAGCTTGTTTCCGGTTCAGGCAAGGCATGGCTTGGCAGTTCGGGCTGGCCTGTTCCCATGAGGCACAGGGTCAGACTGATTTGCATATAGCCATGTCTGAACTGGGGTGGCAGAGTGGGCTAAAGAACGTTGATGGCTCAAACCCAGATCTTTTGACTGGGTGTGAGTGTTTGATTGGTTCAGATGCTCCGTCCATCACCACCCCCCTTTTGTACTGATTATGTTCATAGTCACAATTAAACGATGTTCTAATGAATTCATCTTATTTGTTGGTATAGATTGTGGTAGCAACTTGAGTGCCAGGACTTGATATCTGGCACAAGGATTATTGAACACAATCTCTGTTTTAAACATTGTATCCCAAGAGTGAGCCTAGAAACTTCCATCTACTTGCTCTAAGTTACTTTGTGTTTCAGCATCTATTGCTCATTCTATTGGTGCAGGTGCTAGATTGTCTAACTTGGAAATCATCAACGTTTCCCTTACCCTTGGCTCCTGTTGTGCAGATGTATTTGCTGTAAGATTTATCCATTTGGGAGATGTTATCACACTTGAGGGTAGAGCCCACTTCTGCAGCCTCATATCAGACACCTGCTTGTGATCGCACAGAGTAAGCAGGGATGTGCTCTGTAGGATGAAGACCCTCCGGGGCTTTGTAGGATGTATTTGCATAGATTCAGAGTTGGCCAGCTTCTCTGAGCGGTTGGTTTAGTTCTCAAGGGTTTGTATAAAGTGCTGTTCTTTTTAAAATTGAAGAATAGTGCAATATAACTAATAGGTTTACATTTATTTGATGTTTTAAATTTTTTCTTGTTAAGTTTGCAGGGCACTTCTGCATTATATGGAGTTCCTGGGATGCTAAGTTGGTCACCAAAACCTCAGTAATATGGGAATTTGGTGCTTTCAGGCAAAATCCCTCTTCCTGGGAATTTAATGCCATAGCTGATAAGGTGGTAGGTGTTGATTAAGATTGCAAATATTTTGAGAGCTTATCATCTGACGTTTTAATAGGTGAACTGGATGCCAAGCCAGATCAATTATTGGATTGGCTATCAGAAGAATTATCAGTGCTGGCTTCACTTGAGCCATGGGGATGCAATACATGTTTGTCCAGACCCTGGTTTGAGAGATTATGAGCTGTTTCATGCATCTAAATTTCTCTTTAGATCTGAATCTAAGCTGTGATCGTTGTGTGAGGGATGCTAGGTAATGTTGCCAATTTCTCAATAATATCTCCACAGAAACAGTGTGCGGTAGAAGAGGGGCTTGCCATAGGGCAGGTCACCTTTTTCTCGGAACCCTGAAGCTGGATCACAGTTCTTGAAAGTATGTCAATTTGTACCTCCATCTTAGGGATTGCAGGTTTATGGCTTCCACTATTGTAGTTAGTAGCGTTGCCATAGAGTTTAGTGTATTAAGTGAAGACGCTATGGTTGAGGTCTTGGGGGAGCTATGAAGTATTTTACCTAGTAGATACATTTATTTATATTTATAGTTTTGGTCCTGTGGGTTCCGTGCTTTGCTCTGGGTTTTCTGGTTTAACTATTTTTGGGTGAGTCCCAGTCTGTATGATTAGAGTTGCAACACTCTTTAATTGCTGTTCTACCTTGAGTGGGAGGGACTTCTTTTTCCTCCCTCCCTCATTGAAGCTCCGGATTATTATCAAAGTTTCAGAGGGCCACTTTGGAGGAAATGAAATTGAAGTTGCGTTGCAATGTGTCTTAGTATTTGTAAGCATTTGTTGTTCCTCAGTTTCCAAAGTGGGTCAGACTAGACAAGACCCGGGGGCTTCTTGGAGCCCCTGTTGCGTTTTAATAGGCTCAGGGGTCAGTACTGTTGGTGAGCTATGTGAGCATATTTCAAGTTTATCAACATGTTTCAGCTCCCCCACTATGGTGCGCCTTTCTAGATTTCATATGAGCCTTCATTTCCCTGATTGTATTAGCAGTGCTGTTGGGGTAGTGGAAGTAGATTTCGAGTAGCTTATCAATGAGGATTTTGTGGTATTGGGCCTTGTCATCATATTCCCTCCCCGTTGGAGCTTCAACCATGCTCTTGTTTATCTCATCCAACTTAAATAAGGCATTGAGGATATTGGAAAACGTAACTCTAAGCAGAAGCTGAAGGTGAAGAGAGACAGTGAAGGATGAGGTTGTGCTTATTAGCCTTAGGCTGTTGTTGCCTTAGCAGCTACATAGCAGGTGCCCAGAATTATTTTGCATTATTGAGATCATTGCCATGATTATCAATCATTTTGCATTAAAAGAGTTCTGACAGTGCCTTGTACTTCACACTAACCAGCATAGGCTATCTTGGGCTGTTGTGCAAGAGTGTCTAAAGAGGGAGGCACATTGATGTGGAGTAACTCAGAGGAAGTGGGGGGGCACAAAGACCAAGGACAAAAGCCTCACCATTCCTTCAGTTGCCTGCTTTCCTGAAAATATCTGTGGGTACCCAGGTGCTCTGAGGCCAATCACCTACAGTAGAACTACTCTTGTACTAGACTGTACCTTCCTACTCCCTGTTCCCAGGTTCATTGAGTCATTGAATCGGCGAGCCTTCTGCACAGTCCAGCCCAGGTGCGATTCCACACCCCCCCGGCCGCACTTACCCTAGCCTTAACTTCCGGCAACAAGACTCCCTATGCCCATAACCCCCCCTTGAGGCTCTGCGCCCAGATAAAGGGACTCTAAGGGTGGAGGAAGTGTAGCAATGGAGGGGCTGAGGAAGCAGCACTAAGCCACGTCTAGTGAGCCAACCAATACTATGCGGCACCGTGACACACAGCCCACAATTTACAGTGGGAGTATGTGGGCGCTACCAGGAAACTTCAGCTAGCATCTCTGGTTTCTCAGGGGAAGATCCACTCACTGTTCACAGCTTGTCTTGTCTTGATGCTGATGGCTGGAGGATGGATGCTTAACTGGAGGTTCGACTTTCTGAGCAGAAAGTTCACAGCTAAATTAGCCATTGCAAAAGTCTGAGTGGTACATGGAGGTATATAAATCTGTAGCACCATCAGTATCAGTATACAGCTTCACTTAGCAGTAATCTTGCCACTGTATGCCACTACATTGTATGCTGTCCCACTGGATGCCACTCCACTGTACTCTGCTGCCCTCTACCCCACTCCAGTGTAAACCACTCCACTCACTGACACTCAATTATACATTATTCCATTGGATGCCACTCAACTTTACGGCACTACACTGTATGTTAATCCACTCTAGCCCACTCCTCTGTACGCCACTCCAGTCAATGCCACTATACTATATGCCACTCCACTCCAAGTTACTTCATTATGTGCTGTGCCACTGTACACCACTGCACTGTACACCACTGCACTAAATGCTATTCCACTGAATGTCACTCCAATCTATGACACCCCACTGTACACTATTTCACTGTATGCCACTCCACTGTATGCTAATTCATTCAATGCTATTCCATTGGATGCCACTTTCCTCTGTGCCACTTCACTTTATGGTATTCAGTACACTCCACCCACTCCCTGGAATTCAACTCCAGTCTATACTACCCCATTCTATGCTGTTCTATTGGATGCCACTTCCCAATATGCCACTTCACTTTAAAGTAACCCTGGGCGTAGTTCGCGAAGTAGTGCTACGCGAAGTCGACTTCGCACTACACGAACTTCACGTAGCACTACGCGAGCTGCGTAGTAGCATGTTCGCACGGTGCAAGATGCGTTTTCAATGATTGCACAGTGTGGACAAGCATCTGGCACTGTGCAATCATTGAAATCGGCATCTTGCACAGTGCAAGCTGTAGTTTTCTGCGCTCGAGTAGATTTTTACTCGAGCGTCAGCTTTCTCAACGCTGACTGGTAGTTTCTCATCGCGAGCATGCGCGACCACTCTCAATGAGAAACCTGACCTTCCTACATTGAGAATCTCGCCGGGATGTCATTTTTCTTGCTCGCGGTCGCGAACATGACGTTGAGGACCACGAACAAGCAAAAAGTGACCGCTGCACTATGCTACGCGTGTTCGCACTGTGCTACGTGCTGCTCGTGTAGTGCGAAGTTGCGCAAACTACTCGAGCGTAGCGTAGTGCTTCGCCCAGGGTTACTTTAAAGCATTCAGTCTACCCCACTCCATTGTACACCACTCCAGTTTATGCCACTTCACTTCTATGCTACTCCACTGTACGCTACTCCACTGTACGCTATTCTATTATGAAATGAAATGAAATGAAATGAAATGAAATGAAAAATTGCATTTGTATAGCGCATAACTGCCCTAAAACTCCACTGTACACTCTACACTATTCTACTGTGCGGTACTGCACTCTAAGCCACTCCACTATGATCTTCCACAGTATGCCACTCCACTGTGCACCACACCACTTTAAGCTATTCCACTGTATTGGACACCAATGTATACTACTCAACTCTATACAATTCGACTCCACGCCACTCCACTGTACTCCACTCTGGAATATTCCACTGTACGCCACTTCATTCTATGTAACTACCCTATACGCAATTCCACTTTACGCCGCACACCGTATGGTAGTTCAGCCTACCACACTCTGAAGTATGTCTCTCAACTGTATGCCACTCCACGATGCACTCTTCCACTGCATGCCACTCCACTCTACAACACTCCACTTTCAAATATTCTACTGTAAACCACTCGGCTTGCCACTCCACTCTATGCAACTCCAATTATGCGCTATTCCATTGGACACCACTCCACTCTATGCCACTCCACTATATGTTATTCCACTCTACCCCACTCCACTGTCCACCACTCCACTGTATGCCATTCCACTATGTGCCACCCCACTGTATGGTGCTCCACTCCAAGCTATTCCACTCTACACCACTCCTCTTTTTTCTTCTATATGCTATTCCACTGTAAGCCACTCTCCTGTATACCACTTTACACTGTACACCACTCAACTCTACACTATTACACTGCATGCAACTCCATTCTAGGCCACTCTACTGTATGGTATCTCACTGTACCCCACTCACCTCTATGCCCCTCCTATCTATGGCGCTCTACAATACACTACTCCACTGTACGTTATTCAACTCTACGTCACTGCACTGTATGCCACTCCACTGGGTGCTATTCCACTGTATGCCACTTTACTCTATGGCAATCCACTGTACACTATTCAACTGCCATGCAGTCCACTCTCAGTCTCTCCAGAGGATGCCTCTCTACTCTACGCCACTCCCTTCTATGCTATTCCATTAGACCCCACTCCACTCTAAGCCACTTCCCTGTATGCCACTCCACTGTATACCACTTCACTGTACAGGACTCCACTGTGCTCTATTCCACTCTACACCACTGCACTCCACTCTACTCTATTCCACTGTATACAACTCCACTGTATGCAGGCAACCCTACACCATTACACTGTACTCCACTCAATCTACACCACTCCACTGTATGGTATTCCACTCTATCCCACTCCATTGTATGCCACTCCAGGCTATGCACTCCACTATGCCACCCTCCACTGTACACTTTTCCACTATATACTGTTCCACTCTACACCACTCCACTGTACAACAGTACACTGAACACAATTCCACTGTATACCACTATAGTCTAAGACAATCCACTGTATGCTATTCTACTGTAGTCTACTCCACTATAAACTATACAACATTCAATGCCACTCCCCTCTGCCACACTGTACTGGACTGTATTCTTCTCCATTCCACTCGACTCTACAACACACCAATACACTCAGCGTCACTCTACTCCACTATCTGACACTTTTCAATACTGCACAACACGGCGGTCCACTCCACTGTATGAAACAACACTCTACTCCTGTCTATGACATTTTACTACAATAATCTATGCTTCGCCAGGCCACTTTATTCCACTCCACTGTACTCTACTCCACAACATACCACTACACTCTATGGCACTTTAATCCACTCTATCCATTGCAACTCCCATCGACTACACGGCACCCTGCAATACTTTACCCCACTCTATGCCACTGTTCGAAACTCCTTTTGACACCGCTCCCCTCTAGCACACTCTACTCCACTCTGTATGACATTTTCCTCCACTCCATGGTACAACACTCCTTATAATGACACCGACTCCACTCAATGACACCGAACTCTATGATTTAAAACCCATTTTTATTAACAATTTGAAAAAAAGTTGAACTTTAAAGACAAAACTAAAGGTTAAAGCCTATTTATAGTTAAGAAAACATTTTTTTCCTCTATACAAATCAAATTTAAACAGCACAAACGTTAGAAATTCTAAAGTTGTAGTTATAACTTTCATTTGCAGCTTATTTACCACATTTCAAATAATTATGAGTAGCACACAACCATTCACACCCTTTTCAGCTTGCTAACCAGACCACACTAACTATATATCTACTGATTTGTATTCACACTGCTACTTAAGCATTTATAGATCTGTACCAAAATTGGGTGAGGAAAGGAAGCTGGCCCTGATAATTAACACATTCTTCACCATTGCTTCAATTTATAGTCCTTCCAGGGGCAAAGTTCAATTTTGTCTCAAAACCTGCTGATTATTTTAAGCAAAATCTTAGTGCAGAGATGGATCCTAAAATTGATTAATCCACATAGTCCACAGGAAATGACAGGCAAGGTACTCTTGTGGGCATCTTTTATTGCCACAAGACTAACATTGAACTGTTCACCCACCATAAGTGACGTATGTATGATTTCACATCTGCTGTTTATAGTGCATTAGGCTATTTTGGATTAATGGTCAGTCTCTTCTTTAGCCTGGCATGCGGTCTAAAAATCATGTTACTTATTAGTGACCAGCTACCCCAAGTTTTACTTTTTATAGGCAAATCTGCTAGTCTTTTAGGCCCAGATGTAGGTAAAACTTATTTACCGATTCTTAATTACCGAATTTTACCGATTCGGTAATTAAGAATCGGTAAATAAGAAGTGGGGGTATGTAGGAACATCCAGATGTTCCATTTACCGAATCGTTAAGAATCGGTATTTACCGATTCGGTAAATACCGACCGGTAATGCCCCATTCATTCCTATGGGCTTTGAAGCCCATAGGAATGAATGGGGCATTACCCGTCGGTATTTACCGATCGGTAAATACCGATTTTTGGCAAGGGTGCAGGGGGTGTCACTTTGACACCCTCTAGCACCCCCAAAAAAGGTTCGGGGGCCATATGGCAGGCATACCTGCCCTAAGGGCAGGTCTGCCTGTCATATGGCACAGGTGTGCATGCACACATGTGCATGCACACCTGAATCGGTATTTCACCATCAAATTGAATTTGATGGTAAAATACCGATTTCTTAGGCCTTGTGGGACTCATGAGAGTCCCACCTACATATCGATTTTACAGATTCTGTAAATATACCGGTCGGTAAATTTAACGACCGGTATATTTACAGATTCGGTAAAATTACCGATCGGTAAATTTACCGAACGGTAAAATTACCGATTCTGCCCCCTACATCTCAAATTCCTTTTACCGGTCGGTAACGGCCGAATTCGGCCGTTACCGACCGGTAAAACCCTACCTACATCTGGCCCTTAGTGAATTGGGAGCACTGATGTGTTCAAACACCCTGTGCTAATGTTCCATTGAAGTGAAGGATGCCATTAAAAGATCAGAGTGGTGACATGTCTTTAAAACTTCTAGTTGCATAGACTGTGGACCCTTACTATTCTGTACAATGGTACCTATGGATATTTGCGGTCCACTTTGGGCTGATCTAGGGAGCAGACAACTGCCTTTATTTAAGATAAATTGAAATATGCCTCCCCATACAGAAGAGATATGTGTGGCCATTATTACAGCGAAGACAGAATTTGATGATCTAAGATGGAATAAGGTGTTAGCAACTTGGGAGACCTGCAGGAACGCTGTGTTGTAGGAAATGTGTGGATCCACACAAATTCCAGAACTTTCCTAACACAGATTTTGGGGAAAAATTATGTTTTCAGCAAAATTTGAGGTTTGCAGGGGACTTTGGGTAGGAAAACGTTGGGGAGCCCATACAACCCATACCTTGCTGGACTCCCGTGGGGGTCTAGTTTTCATAAATGTGTGGGTTTGGTAGGTTTCTCAAGATGGCTACCAAGCCCGGGGCCAAAAACCCAGGTGACCCCCTTGCAAAACCAGGTTGTCTTGTGATGAGTATGCCATCTTAGGGCCTGATTATGATTGCAGTTTTCCCGATCCTCCGGGCCGGCGGAAGCCACCGCCGGCCCGGAGGATGCGGGAAAACCGCAGCGGACTGAAAAAGACCCCCCGCCAGATTAGGATGGCTGGGGGATCGATTTTTCAGTCCGCAGCTTTTCCGCCGCGGTCGGCTCCGTCCGCGGCGGAAAAGCACTAACATGGCTGGCGGTGTCTTTCAGACACCGCCAGCCATATTAGGATGACTGGAGGAACATGCATTTACACGGCGGCATTTCCGCCATGTAAAGGCATACAGATTTTTGTTTGGGTGCCCGTTGCGGGCCCCCAGGGGTGAAGGGGGTGGGGGGTGCACATGGGGTGTACCTATGGTACCCCCCTGCATTTGCCTGCACAAAGCGGCAGGCACCACGAGGTGCCTGCCGCTTTGTGCATGCAAATGCACACCTTGCATTTTTATCATTGCGGCGGGTGCTGCTTTAAGCAGCACCCGCCGCAATGATAAAGATACAGGATGTGACCGCCAGGGTGGCGGTCACATCCTAATTTGCACGGAGGGACCGCCGCTGCCCCTGCGGACGGTCCCTCCTACTCTGGGGTGGCGGACGGACGCACGTCCGTCCGCCATCCTAATCGACCCCATATTTTGCATGCGTTTACAACGCATGGCGTTACAATGTGGTTGTTAAAACAACTGCGTTGATAGTTTGCATACCATTACATTGCAAGTCGGAACTGTCTAAGTAAAATGACAAAACTGTGTAAAAAATGTTGGTTTTCTGACAAAAGTCTGTCAGTCCCTGAAAGCTGGGAACAAACCCTTTGTTGATACCATTAGCTGAGGAAAAATAGACACTTTCATTTTCAGCACTTTTTTCCCATTTTTCCTTAAAAAGCAAAATGTAGCTGTATTTTTGCTAATTTCTGGGTCCCCTCCAAATTTGCTGTGAATGCATTATGATATCAAAAAGTCACAGGGATCTAAGCGTGAACTACCCCAAAATAGCCCCAAAAAAAGGCTTAGCACAGGGGAGGGTAAAGGCTTTGCAGTGAAGGTGTTAAGGAAAGCTGCAAATCTGGAAATGTCCATTATGTCTCATATATAGTAAATAAATGCCCTTGATAATATGGCCACAGCACTCCCTCAAGCAGGCTGGTAAGCTGAAAGTATTCACCCACTCAAGAACTGCAAGTTTACAAAATGAGAATTTTGATTGATTCGTTTTCTGTGGGTAACTGCAAAAGAGGCGAACGAGAACAGATTATCCTATTCTCAAAGTGATCTTTGTAGGTAAAGTGGAGACACATAGATCCAAGTATTGTAACAGATGGTCCGAATGCAATTGTAAACATGAAAATGGCATTAGAAACCTACTAAGGAGTCACAGTGTCACCAATGACCTGTATAAATTAAAAAATACATTCAGGTCAGTAAACCACACTTGTGAGGAGAATGCTAGGACTCCCTTGTGTCATTGTGGTAACATCTATGCCAGAGCATAAAGAGGGATGATGCATCGGCAAACCCAGAGAGACCAAAAGGTGTTTACACATACATCTCCATCATTAATACCAATACGACATACCTTGGGAGCATTTAACCACACATTCACTTCTTTGGTGACCCATAGTGAAGCAAACATCTGCATCTATAGTAGAACCTGACAAGCTACTCTCGGGGACATATTTATCATTATGTCGGGCAGCAAGACACCTTGATACAGTGTGTTGTGTGAGAGGGCAGGAATGAGCTATATGAGCAGGTATGCAACGTTTACAACGAAATTTTTACAACGCACTACCATTACAACGCAGGCATGACAACGCAAACCATTACAACGCATTGCGCTGGGGGGCGCTCTAGGGTAGGGAATAAGTTTAATTTTCTATCCAACTCCTTCCCTAGTGTCCACGGGGACTGGAGTTGAAATAGAAAATTATACTTACCACTATCCAGCACCTCTAAGCGCTATGCGTTGTAATGGTATGCGTGGTAAAAACCACGCTGTAAAGGTATGCGTGGTAAAAGTATGCGTTGTAACGTCATACATCCATATGAGCATGATATGGTGCATCCCTGTCCTTTACTTGTGCTGGTGCACTACGTGCTGTCTTGCGTCTATGGAGGCAAAGGTCGCTGTGTTTGGGGGAAGATTGTTTTTGTGCAGGAAGGCGGACCATAGGTTTTGCATCACCCCTGTGTGGCACAAGGGCATTGCAACACCATAATACATTTACTCCTAGATCTCAAGTACTGTTTTTTACTCAAATGGCAGTCTGACAAAAGACCAAAAAGCTCAAGAAAATAAGAGATATTTTTGATCGCTGGTTTTCTAAACATTAACTAAGTGGCAAATCAGCCTTTCCAACTCGTAAGCATACCCACAGAGTCCAAGGATGGTTGAACATAATTACTGCAATGTTTAGTGATCCAGCCAGACTCGGACACCATGCAACCTGCCTTACTGGTGCTTCACATATGGCCAACCTGAGCTCCAATTTCCCTTGGCACTGTCATCAAACCATTGCTTAGAAACAACCTACCTGTACTGCATGGTTCGTACAGATTTTCCAAGCAAGTGAGTATGGGGAAGTGAAGCAAACACCTGCATGTCTGGAATTGGCTCACCGACCACCTACCAGAAGACATAAAACACACATTTAGTCATTTTGCAAAATAGAAAAACCAACAGCCCGCCACCATCAGAGCGCAGAAGGACATTAACTACACTACAACAATACATTAATCAGCTAAGGGGCTTTGGGGCTAACTCTGAATGGCGAGCTACAAAAGATATACATATTTTGTTTGAATAGGTAAAAAAAATATTTTTCAGAAGCCACATTTCTGTAGAATTTACATGATCTAGAAAGGTCGTACTACCTGATAAAGAGTGTAAGTAGGTACCAATTGTAATTTAAACTGTTTGTTTTAACAACAATTAATTTAGCTGAAACAATGGTATAGCAATGCTTCATATTTATATAAAAATCATTAGCAACTTTGTGAGTTTGTGGTGTGCTAATAATCATGAGACAGAGAGAGTATAAGCGGAAATCCCTAATTTGAATCTTGGCAGGGACATTCAACATTACAGTCATCTAAGGTCGATAAAAGTAGTACAATTCGGATATCTATTAGTGTGATGCAGTAGCTAAAGTTAATATGATGTAGATTGGCTGTTTGCCAAGATGTTTTTGTGTCCTAAAAGTCTTGCTTGTTTATGGCTGTGGAGCTGTCTAACTTTTTTATTCTTTTGGAGTTAATAAAATTAGTTCCACTGAGTTGGGAAATATTGCCATAAAAAAACGTATAAAATGAAGAAAAATGAGCAGCAGATGGTTCATGTCCCAGTATTCACCTGCATTCCAAAGCGGGGTACATACTGGGTTAAGTGGGCGTGATTCAGGATTGTGTGTGTGTTGGGGAACACATTGCTCTCAAGAGATTGCACATTCCAGTTGTTCTAAACCATACTGCTGAGGACTATACCGAAGGGCAGCTTTAAGGTAGTGCCACCATTGCGGCCAACCTGGGCAATGGCAGGGTGGGTGGCACTGATCTCAGGGGAGAACACTGTGTTTAGCAACAACTTTTAATTCAAAAGCACCTGCAACCGAGTTCCGTCTGTATTTAGATTTCAGGCAACAATAAAAAAGTCAAGAATCAAGAAAACTCATTTGATTAATGCTCCAAAGAGAGATCAGAGTTTTGTCTAGTGTGAGTGTTGACTCAACATAAAGAAGTACTAAGTCGTAATATGCCTGCTGCAAAGAACAAATCTGTAGTTTATGTTGATAGCTGAGCATATTAGCAAAACCAGCCTTTACTAGCATTTTAAAACAAATGAAATGTATGTGAGTGGGGCTATAGAAAGATGGAGGAGCACTTTTGCTGGAGGAGGAGGTCATGGGAGGGCACCAAAAAAAACAGTCGCACTGGGCGGCACCAGCATTGAGGATGGCCCTAGCCATACTCCCTCATTGGAGACCCTCAAGTGCAGCTGGGCATTTGACTCAGAATGAGGACTTTGAGTGGCTGATCACACCCTTATAAGTAGGTTTTAATCTTATAGCTGCATTCTATACAATATGTTAAGATTGACCTACCTAAGTTTAAAGCTTATAAATGCTGTAGTTGTCTTGCATTCTAACTGACATGAGCTTGGTTAGTGGCTACCATTAGACATGGCAAACACAAGGAGATAATGGAGGGAGCACTGAAAGGTTTCAGATTCTCAACCCCAGTCACAGATCTGGGTTGAATACGTCATTGTTCTTTAGCTCACTTCGCTACCCCAGTTCAGACACAGCTATATGCAAATCAGTCTTGATACTGTGCCTCATTAGAACCATCCAGGCAGAACTGCCAAGCCATGTTTTCCCTGGACCAGAAATAAGCATCCTGGGACCGGTTTCAGGCTAACACCCTTCATCAGGGAGGCTAGATTGAATCCAGTGGCAAAGTGAGCAAGGGACCCATGTTTGGGCATACCCTGGTAACAAAGGGCAAACAAAGCAAACACAAGGAGATGATGGATGGAGCACTGAAACTTTTCAGACACTCTCCCCGTCACAGATCTGGGTTGAATCCATCATTGTTCCTTAGCTAGTTTCACCACCCCAGTTCAGACACAGCTATATGCAAATCAGTATTGACCATGTGCCTCTTGGTAACAGTCCAGCTGGAACTGAGAAGCCATGTTTACCCTGGACTGAAAACAAGCATCCTGGAACCAGTTTCAGGCTAACAGCCCTCAACAGCCAGACTAGCTTGAATCCAGTGGCAAAGTGAACAAGGGACCCCAAGTCTGGGCATACCCTGCCAACTTAGGGCAAGCAAAGTAAACACAAAGAGATAATGGACAGAGAGCTGAAACTTTTCAGACACTCACCACCATCACAGATCTGGGTTGAATCCATCATCGTTCTTTAGCTAGTTTCACCATCCCAGTTCAGACACAGCTATATGCAAATCAGTCTTGACCATGTGCCTCATGGGAACAGTCCAGCCTGAACTGCCAATCCATGTCTCCCCTGGACTGGAAACAAGCATCCTGGGACTGGTTTCAGGCGAACAGCCCCCAACAGCCAGGCTAACTTGAATCCAGTGGCAAAGTGAACAAGGGACTCAGAGTCTGGGCATTCCCTGACAACTTATGGCAAACAAAGTAAACACAAGGAGATGACGGACGAAGCGCTGAAACTTTTCAGACACTCACCCCCAGACATAGATCTGTGTTGAATGCATCATCATTCTTTAGCTCTCTTCACTACCCCATTTCAGACAACGCTATATGCAAATCAGTATTGACCCTGACCAGACCGAACTGCCAAGCCATGTCTTGCCTGGACCAGAAACAAGCATCTTGGGACCAGTTTCAGGCTAACAGCCCTCATCAGCCATGCTAGCTTGAATACAGAGGCAAAGTGAGCAGTGAGTGTGTTTACTATTACACATAACCACATGGAGCTGGGAATTAACTACTTGCTTTCCCCTCCATTTTGCACCCTCACGTTTGGCTAGTCTCTTAATAGGAAAGTGCACAAATAGCTGATTTTACCACTTGAAAAAAGCATTAAAACTAATTATTATCATAGACTGTTAATGCAGCAGGATTTATCCAATGGTTAACATCAGTGTTTAGCTTTTTAGTGAACGATTCTACAATATTTAAAGTGGATTTTTTTTAAAATATATATTTGATTCACAACTTTATAAAAATAATGGCTCTTAAATTGCACACAAAAGAGCGAATGTTGAGTGGCCAGGAATGGAGTCCTGATAATGCTTCATACAAAAACGTATTGCACACCTTCTTTTTACTCAATTTCTTCTTCGTATTTACGAACCAAATGTTAATCTCGTGCGTGCTCACTGTTGACGTGCTGAGCCCACAACAACACGTGTAGAATTAAACTCATCAAAACTTGAGGCACCTTTTTGCCTCAACATCAGTGGCGACAGCTTTTTTAATTATGCAGTTGCATCCATTTCTTAAACTTTTCCATTATTTCAAAACTTCATTTTCATCCTGTTCATCCTCGATTTTATATCAGTTTCATCCTTTTAACACCTCCTGCAAGAGTCTGCAATTTCCTACGTTTCTCATGTTACAGCGGGCCATCCGAACCTCTATCCAATAACACGTTCTGAGGCAACGTTCATTAAAAAGCAGTTTATTTCACCCAATGCATTTCAGACCGCACGGGTCCTTCGGCAGGGGTAACTGTGAAATCAATCAAACATATTTATCAGTAAATACACCAATGTATCCACTAATTAAATTTAAAACATTTCTTAAGTCGGCATCATATATTACATTAATCATCTAGTTATCAAAATTTTTAAAAATTTTCATGGTCGCGATTACACTCCCTTCTTTGTGGCTCCATTCTCCCCTACCCCTTTTCCATCTTCCGCTGTGCCCCACTTTCCCACCATGCATGCCTTCCCTCCTTGTTCCAACTCTTCTCCCGTGAACCTTTCCCAGCCAAATGGCTGAAACCCTGTACTTGGAAAGTTTTCACCTCGCGGTCTAGCAGTTCTGGTTAACCAACACTCTCTCCGGTGGTTGCTATGTTTACAATTCACACTTTCTCTCCTACATTTATAAACTGGATCGAAATTCCTCTAACACTTCAAACCCCCGTCTTCAAGCACTCCCTCTCAATTTCCACATCGCCTACCTGCTACTCCGTATTACTTCTCACCTCCCCGGCATAGATCGTAACATCCTTTGTCAACCCCCGAATTTTAACTTCCTTCCTTATGATGTCACTTCCTATTCCCTCCCCTATCGGACACTCCCTCAGCCACCCAATCTTTACAATAACCACTATCGGTCCCATAATGCATCATGTTTTTCACCAATGTCTTAATGTAAAAGTTTTTTTCTAAGATCTTGATGCTTCTGCACTCAGATTAATGTTTGTGAATCTTCAGTTTACTCTTAGACGTCCGTAAAAAGCGCGTTTATTTTTGAGTTTTACGGACGTCTAAGAGTAAACTGAAGATTCACAAACATTAATCTGAGTGCAGAAGCATCAAGATCTTAGAAAAAAACTTTTACATTAAGACATTGGTGAAAAACATGATGCATTATGGGACCGATAGTGGTTATTGTAAAGATTGGGTGGCTGAGGGAGTGTCCGATAGGGGAGGGAATAGGAAGTGACATCATAAGGAAGGAAGTTAAAATTCGGGGGTTGACAAAGGATGTTACGATCTATGCCGGGGAGGTGAGAAGAAATACGGAGTACCAGGTAGGCGATGTGGAAATTGAGAGGGAGTGCTTGAAGACGGGGGTTTGAAGTGATAGAGGAATTTCGATCCAGTTTATAAATGTAGGAGAGAAAGTGTGAATTGTAAACATAGCAACCACCGGAGAGAGTGTTGGTTAACCAGAACTGCTAGACCGCGAGGTGAAAACTTTCCAAGTACAGGGTTTCAGCCATTTGGCTGGGAAAGGTTCACGGGAGAAGAGTTGGAACAAGGAGGGAAGGCATGCATGGTGGGAAAGTGGGGCACAGCGGAAGATGGAAAAGGGGTAGGGGAGAATGGAGCCACAAAGAAGGGAGTGTAATCGCGACCATGAAAATTTTGATAACTAGATGATTAATGTAATATATGATGCCGACTTAAGAAATGTTTTAAATTTAATTAGTGGATACATTGGTGTATTTACTGATAAATATGTTTGATTGATTTCACAGTTACCCCTGACGAAGGACCCGTGCGGTCTGAAATGCATTGGGTGAAATAAACTGCTTTTTAATGAACGTTGCCTCAGAACGTGTTATTGGATAGAGGTTCGGATGGCCCGCTGTAACATGAGAAACTTAGGAAATTGCAGACTCTTGCAGGAGGTGTTAAAAGGATGAAACTGATATAAAATCGAGGATGAACAGGATGAAAATGAAGTTTTGAAATAATGGAAAAGTTTAAGAAATGGATGCAACTGCATAATTAAAAAAGCTGTCGCCACTGATGTTGAGGCAAAAAGGTGCCTCAAGTTTTGATGAGTCCTGATAATGCTGCCACAGCAGCGCATCTGGAACTTGTGTGAAGGGAATTGAAAAGTGTATTTTGGCGGATCATCCAATCATAAAGTAGATGGGAGAGATACGCAAATATTCACCGCATAGATTAAGGTAATAATAGTATGATTTGTAATTATGAATCCTTGCTTTGCTGCTTATTACTGCAAAGGCAGCAAGGCAGATTACTTAAAAATATTTCAAAACATAGAACATTTATAACATTAGCTTCCCACAAGGATGCCTGTGACTATCTAAGGCAATCATCATAACTTTCCAGAGAAATAAGGAGGAGAGAATTATGGTCGAAAGAGCCAGAAAAGGTGTGTTTTAGGTTGTAATGAAATGTCAAGAGATCTGGGGTTCCTCACAACTGGCCGATTCACAAAGGCAATCTGAGACAAAAATCTAATGTTTTACGACTTTTGGTATTCCCAGAGGTCATTGACGAATAATATCTTTACATCCACAGCTAGGCCGGAATCTCTGGCTCAATCCATATTTTCCATTTCGGGTCGGGATCCCTGGCTCGAGCTAAATGAACTGTAATCAATGAGTCGGAATGCAATTTTTACAAAAAGGAACATTAGGAATGAGAGAAAAATTGTAGAGGAGATCATAAAAATCAGTTTGGGCAGGGAAAAGGGTGTGGCCAGACACTACATCACATCCCAGAAAAGTTTGCTCCTTTGCTTCCTGGTAAATGCAGCCCACAATTACTCTCCCCTCTGTGTTAGCTGTAGTGTTACACCAAAGTTTGGTGCAACACTAATCAATACTGAGTGGGGTGTAACACTACAGTCAATACCGAGAGGAGCGCACATTTTGGACTGCATGATGCAAAGGAGCATTACTTGTACATCTGGGAATGTGTCATGTCCCTCCTTATATTTCCCAAATCTCCACCCTTTTAGCCACAAACAGTTTATATTGTCCCTGCACTGTCCTTAAGACCTCCCACACTTACTATATAGTAGTTTTCAAACTTTGTGCAAAGAACAGAAAAGACACGAACGTCAGAGGCAGAAGTCTCTGGTCATATGTTTGTGATCTAAATTTACATTAACAAAAAGGGAGGTAGAGGGAGATAGGCTAGGGCTCACCCTCCAAGTATTAATAAGTCACACAGGATCTCTGAGGACAGAGATCAAGAACCCAGCCGTAGTCTATGCGTTTATTCCCAAAACACACAATGGTGTTGGAATAGTGTCAATAGTTCCAAGAAAGAAAAAAAGGGAAAAATACATTCCTTTTCTAGGTGTCCCCTCACTCACCAGGGTTGCCCCACGGTGACATGCTTCATCATAGGGACCATCCCAGCCCTCTACGGACTGGGGCGCGCTGCGACTTGCGGAATTACGTAGGAGCACTTACAAAGGACTATGTGTGGTGCAAGGAATGTGATGTGAAGGAGTGGAGTTATGTGATAAGTTAAAATTACCTGCCAAGTGAGTTGAAAAAACATTATTCCGGCTCCTAGGTGGTAAAGCTAAAAATGGGGTAGAAATGGTAGGATACCTAAATTGTAATGGGTTTAGGTGTACCTAACAACTCCTGTCTGCCAACATGTTTCGTGCGTCCCTCTAGCACTTCCTCAGGGCTATACAGGGACCAGCCCTGTGTTCGCCACTCCTTATCTAAAGCCTAATAAGCTATTAAATACAAACTGATAATAATTAATTCAATGCTGCAAATAAATGAGGCATGCATCTGGTACCTACGCAACCAAATTTAATCACGTGGTCCTGTAAGATAAAAGGAAAACAATAGGGATAGTTACGGGGTATCAAGTTTCCTTTGTAATTTCTCACGACACACATATTGCATGGACCTTTGAAAATATTGACTGTATGTAATGTGGCCCATTGATGTGAAGACGTTTTTTCAGGAATAAAAAAGTGGTTAAGCACGTCTTAGTGGGCATACAGTGAACACACACATAACACAAACATACTGTTGTGACTACGCTCACACAAAAACATTTTTACATACATGAAAAAAGGCTTAACTGTGCCCCATGGAATCAGTGCCCGATTCCATGGGGCACAGTTAAGCCTTTTTTCATATATGTAAAAATGTTTTTGTGTGAGCGTAGTCACAACAGTATGTTTGTGTTATGTGGGTGTTCACTGTGTGCTCACCAAGAGGTGCTTAACCACGGTTTTATACCTGAAAAAACGTTTTCACATCAATAGGCCACATTAAATACAGTCAATATTTTCTAAGGTCCATGCAATATGTGTGTCGTGTGAAATTACATGTGAGGGGACACCTAAAAAAGGAATATATTTTTCCCTTTTTTTCTTTCTTGGAACTATTGACACTATTCCAACACCATTGTGTGTTTTTGGAATAAAGTCATAGACTACGGCTGGGTTCTTGATCTCTGTCCTCAGAGATCTTGTGTGACATGTGATCTAAATTTTGCATTATGTTTGTATTACTAATTTAATGCTAACCTATGCACTACACAATGCAGTTGATCAATCTGGCCCACAGTAATTTCACTTTAGCCTGTATGCCAAGTTGCAACAGCATAATTGTAAATGAATCAAGCTGTTAAATCTATTTACCTGAGGGAACTTATCTGTTTTGCATACTGAAGTCAGTTTGAATGATTCTGCATGTGGAGGGATAAAGGCAAGTCTTTCTACGAAGATCCCTGGCATCATTACTGAAGAATCATGTTGCCTCAAAACTGGGGTGTAGTGAATGAGAATACCAGAGCTGTCTAATTGACCTAGAAGAAAAGAGACAAAAAACACTTCATAACTGCAATACTTTGAACACATGAGACATATTAGTCTAAGTTCTGACCGGTACAATGTGTCACCAAATAGGTTTCAGTTAAAACAGCTTGGGGAAAGGTTGCATTCATATCTTTAGCCTTCTTTTGTGTAGCTGATTTTCTAGCTACATTCCTTTGTCTTAAACAAAAACTGTCCAAGTTACAATTATTTGTTCCAAAGCTGGTTTTAAAGAAACACTAAAACATTAGATGTACATTTTCTTTAACTCTCTGTTATGACATTTCTCAAATTAGTGATTTTGAGATGGGTTAAATACCCCTTTATGGCTTCTTGATCAAGCACACACAGGTGTAGGGAGGAATGGTTCCCAAAGTTCCATCCAATGGCAACCACTTGTGGTGACATTCCAACTGGAACTACCGGACGACTGCTCTCAAGAAGGGAACTCAAGCAATCCCGGACCTGTTTCAGTGAAATCAATTATTAGTAATGCAATCCAAAGTGATTTCCAGTCAATGGATAATTTGCAAGTGTTCCTCTCATTAATATTTTGCATATATTATATGATGCTCTAAGTGGCCAAGTGCTGGACTTTGCCCTCTCTGCAGGGTCATCCCCAAAGTTTTGCCTTCTCACTGCTGTTTCTATAACCCAATTTCATTGGCTCTTAGAACTCTGTGCACTTTACCACTGCTAACCATGGCTAAAGTGCTTGTGCTTACTCAGTACAACATTGTAAAATTGGCTTACATCTGATTGGCATACGTAATTTACCTATATGCCCCTAGTAAAGTTGTATACCATATACCCAGGGTCAGTAAATGAATTGCTACTAGTATACCCGCTGCATTTATGGTGGCACCAACTTAAGTAGCCAAGCTTCATGCCTGCCATTGCAGCTTGTGTGTGGAGTTTTAACCGCATGCGTGCGGGCGGAATTCCGCTCGTACGCGGAGTTTTGCGAAACCGCATTTTACGTGACGAGCTGGGCTCGTCATCAGCGTAGCAGGAGGCTACCTCATGACGAGCCCAGCTCGTCATCAGCGTGGAAGGGGTTAAACTGCCATTTTGACCTGGCATAATAAACCGAATATAGGCCTAAACCTATAAAATAAAATATAAATAAATTGCTATCCAGGATACCACACTGTGCAAGCACCTGAGCTTTAGGAGCGCTCAACACAACAAAATTAGTTAATAAATATTTGTATGTCAAAAATAGTGCTGGACCCAATATAGAGGGTAAAAAATATTGTTTTAGTTTCACATACAGTTGAAATTGTTCCTTTTTCATTTTTTTGTTGTATTTCATTAGTGTTTATTTTGCAAGTTATTATTGTTTTAATGTTAAGCATCTGTAATTCTTTCAGTATAGTTTGTTTGATTGATTTTGTAACTCATATATAGAGATATAAATATATATCTATAGACGTATCTGTATATATATATATATATATATATATATATATATATATATATATATAGAGAGAGAGAGATAGAGAGAGAGAGAGAGAGAGAGAGAGAGATAGGCAGGTTGTTGGTTTGGTAGGGAAATGCGGTAGGAAGCTTTATCACTATCTATTTTTATTTTTAATGAATGTATTTATACTGATTAATTATGTACTTCAAATTAATTGTAAATTATTTGATAGATCCGTTTAAATAAATTATTATTATTTTTAATTGTTACTTGGATAATTATAGTATTGATTTGTAATATTTAATTGGTAATAAAACAGTGTATATTAATGGGTTGCGATAATTTGTGTGCCAAACATTTTAATTTAATCTGTGGGTTTTGTTTGGGGTGCTAAGTTGAAAGTGTTTTGCAATTTTTAATTGGTAATTATTTTTTATCGTGAATGTATTAATTATTTTTGTAATGATTTTTAGACAATTTTAATGTACAAACTACGTATTTTGTACATTTGTCAAAATAAATTCTATGCTAACACTTTTAAATATGAATGTTGCTTATTTTGAAGTGTGAACAGAAGATCTGTCCTCTCCAGCCAGAGCGCTTCCATGAGTAGAAAAACTCACCCGTTTCCCTATTTTTTATTAAGCTTGGGTGTAAATAGTTTATCTGACGCCTCCAAAGTACAACATTTTGCCTACTGTTGCTTGAGTTGGAGTAGGAATAGAAAATAAAGTAGAAAATATAGAAAATCAGTCCTCTCCTACGTCCAGCACTTTCCTTACTGTTGTTTTTGCTGGAATGACAATAGCAAATGAGACCCCTCCAAAGACCAACATTTTCTCTGATCTTTTTCCGGTTGTAGTGGGGATAATACAATCAATGCCTAGAAAGTCCAAAGCTGCCCAAAGTATCGATTATGTCGGAGTAAGAATATTAATTCTAACTCTTCCAAAAATCACCCTTTCCTTACTGTTGCTCATGTTGGAGTGAGAATAGTAAATCTATCCATTCTAAAGATCACACTTTCCTCACGGTTGCTCAAGTTCGAGTGAGAATATCAAATCTAACCATTCTAAAGATCACAAGTACCTACTTTTGCTCAGGTTAGAGTGGGAATAGTGCCCTGCAATATCCACCAGTTTCCCTACTGTTGCTTACTTTGGAGTGAGAATGGTACATATGAACCTTGCAAATGTAAGCTGTTGTTTATGCTGGAGTGGGAATAGTAATTCTAACCTCTCCAAAGTCCAACAATATTTACTTTGGTTTGTCACAATATTTTGGTCTTTTGTATTTTATGTAGACAATATTTTTACTTTAATATTGCAATAATGAAGACTTGATATTTTTGTCCACCATAGTGTTTTGCATATGATTTTGCATTTTGCCTTGGATATTTTGTCGTGCGACCAAATAGGATGCACTTGGAATGCACCTATGTGACCATATGTAGTGGAAGCCCTTCCTTGTGGTAATTAGAACTCACACATAATTTACATCCATGACCATATAACACACACTGTATAGGTGGGTGGACTACTGCACTGAGGTGAAGCAGATGTATGTAGAACACTAGTCATAGATCAGACACAACAATGAATAGAAAACAGAGAAGTAGACTTAAGTGTCAGTCCCAAGACGATAGAAAGAATTGTCTCTGAAACTGATAATAACAGCAAATCATCCAAAGATAAGTTTAGAAGGAAGCAATGGGTTCGACATCCAAACACCTACCACTTTTCATCAACTGGTTATTGTAGTGGATTTCCATTCTGACGAACTGGGGATCGATGCTTGTGCCCATTGAGATTCCAGCATTGGGTGGTAATGAGAATGGCTGGAAAGGGGAAAACAAATTTTGACAAAAGGATTAGGAGCAATGATATTTGGATTGGAAAAATATACCACTGCTATGTATGTATGCACATATGTGTCTTATCTCCTTGTCCACTGGAATTATGCAGCAATGGAGGAGTGGATAGACTATGTTATGCAGACTTACGTGGGACATTCTGTGAATTATTATCTCGCTATTTTAACATTTTAACAAGTACATTGATACAAAACCAATATCAGACAAATCGGCAAAAATTTTAAAATGTGGGGCAGATTTACAATAAGTGACGCATCCCTGCATATCAGCAGGGATGCGCCAATTAATGTGTGCCATGCCTCCGCCACCATTGATGCGCCGCATTTACAATGCGTGACATTGATCCACATTCAGTCCATCACTTGTTGTTTTTGCAATTGCCGCCCTAAGTGCGCTGGGGATGCCCAGACGTGGGTCCCAGGCACTCCACACCACTTGGAGTCAAGCTAGCCGGGCTGAAGAGAGGTGTTACCTCGAAACCGGTCCGGTCCTCGGATGCTTGATTCCGTTCTGGGAAGGACATGGCTTTTGTAGTTCGGACTGGACTGTTCCCATAGGGCAACAGGGTCAGAGCTGATTTGCATATCGCCATTGTCTAACCCAGGGTGGTGTGGAGTGCAAAAAAACGATGGATTTGGGCCCAGATCTTTTGACTGGGGGAGTGTGTGACATTGATCCACATTCAGTCCATCACTTGTTGTTTTTGCATTTACAATGCGGCGCACCATGGGGCAAAAACGGCACAGATGTGTGACGCATCTGTGCCGTAAATGCGTCGCATTGCTGGAGTTGCGTCGCAAGCGCGACGCAGCTTCAGCATTGTTTGGGGGACCCTATTCTTGCAAAGCTGCGTCAATCCTTACGCCTGCTTCAGGCAGGCGCAGGGTTTTGACGCAGCATGGGTTCAAAAGTGACTGAGTGAAATCTACAAGATTTCACTCAGCCACTTTTAGGAAGTGTTCCTGCGCCAGAACGCCCCCCCCCCTGCACAGGAATGCCTCCTTCTGGCGCAGGGCTTTACAACGTGACGCATCTCCCAGATGCGTCACGTTGTAAGTACCCCGCACCAGGGTGCATCCTTTGCGCCGCCGCTGCGTCACAAAAGTGACACAACGGCAGCGTAAAAGGGCCGCAAGGGACTTGTAAATCTGCCCCTTTGTTTTTATTCTGGCAAAGAAAATCTGAATCACCTTTTTCTGTAAACTGCCCAGTCTAACTCTCAGAATACAACAACTTGTATAAAACATGCAGTGCTACATTCAACCATAAACAAACCGATCCACACTTCTGGAAATAAAAGGTCTAACTTTTGTATTGTGTACATCCAAAATATGTTTTTAAATCTGTCTTCATTTTTTAGATGTATTCTCTTTCCAAAGTGAAGTTCTTTCGCTTCTGACATTACAAAGAGAAATACATTGCTTGTGCGTTTACTGAAAATTATTGAAATGTAGCAAGATGTTGTAAGAATAATTAAATCAAAAATCAACTATTAGTTTCACTTCTTTAATTAATTTTCAAAGTGAAAATATATTTTCAAGGTACAGTCAGTGAGATATTCTAGTCCATGAAAAAGTGCGTTGATACCTATTGGATGACAGGCGCTTCTATTTTGTACCTGGTTAGTACCTATACATAGTATTAACTGCGCTGTGTCGAATCTCATTTACCATTTAGGACCTGATTAAGATGCTAATAGAAAACGTCCCATTCATATGGCATCGTAATCGGCTGTTTGGATTCCTTTCTGACCAACCCATTCGGAAAGCCTTCAGTAATCCCTCAGGCGGCTCTTGCCGCCCGAGGGGATTAAATTGCCAGATTTCAACAGTCTTTCTGTGCTGGCCTTTCTGATACAGAATGGCTGTGGAAATCTGACTTTGGGGTCCAACAGAGGGGCTCCCATGAGTGCAAGGCCACCGGATTGTGGCCTTGTGGGCACCTATGGTGTCCCGCTGTTGATCCCTGCACCCAGTGGCAGGCACCTTGAGGTGCTTGACATGGGGTGCCAGTATGAACTGCACCTCAGCTGTTTACAATGAGAGCAGGCATTCTGGTCAGAATGCATGCTCCCATTTTACTGAATAGGAATGCAACCTAATTGCTGGGTTTGGACCAACGACAGGAGGCTGTTTGGTCCCAGTTCTCAAACGATGTCAGACCGACTCAAGTCCGACTGACATCATAATTGGGCCAAAAGTGTTAGAAAAAGACACAACTCGCAGAGCTATGGTGTCAGAAGGGGCCAAGTGGCAAAAGCCGGAGCATTCAATGTGCTAAATTCAGTTTCAGAAATCAAATACAGAAGATCAAATACAGCTCCAAGGACCAATAGGAAATTCAAAAGGCAGTCAAGAGTTCTTAGGACATAACTCTCTGGGTGAGCAAAAGCAATTCCAAATTAATTTCCCAAAGTAGCACTGACCAATGAGAATTCGAAATAGTTGAAAGAAACCTAAACAAAAATAGGTATTCCAAAGGTCAAACAAATGCAGTTTTTTAAACAGCATCTAAGAACTCTTTAACATCGTATTCTTCAGTGAAAGTACACTAATGCTTGTTGCTAGATCAGGGGGTCTCTGGTTGGCAGAGGAAGGTACCACTGTCCAAATAGGGACCCTTGCTTCTAGTCAGGGTAAGTAGGAAACATTCTTAGATAATCTCTGCTCACCCCCTGGGTAGTTTGGCACAAGCAGTCAAGGCTTATCGAAGGCAATGTGTAAAGTATTTGTATCAACACTCACAGTAACACAGTGAAAACACCACAAACTGACTCCACAACAGTTAAAAAAAACTAAAGGTATTTTAATCTAAACTACACATGACCAAAACGACAAAAATCTAACATACACAGTTCAAGAATATGGTTTCAAAAGGGTTCTTAAGGTTGTGTTAAAATAATCCACAATTGTGTCACGTTTTAGCCAACAGTACCTTTAGATGCGACAAAGTTCCATGTAAAAAACTGTAGCTGTGAAAAGCAAGCAATGCTTCACTCCTGAGACCCTGGGGAGGCAATGCGACAACCCCCCTCGATGTAGCGGGCATGTTGCGGTGACTCTGGTCTGTACGGGGAGTGATGCGATACCTTGCTTGGATTCTGGTGCACAGGTTTTCATGGAAGCAGCTCGCAAAAGGGACGATGCGACGATCTTTGGGGCAGTGACAATCTCCGGTGCGATGACGATGCACGGCTCAGTGACAATCTTCTACTCTCTCGGCCCCTCGATGAGATGGCTCTGTGACGACTCTCGCGGTGACGTGATGCGGTCCGCAAGCAAGCGATTCAACGATCTCACCCAGTGATGACTGGCTCTGGGACGATACTCGAAGCGATGGTAACAGGTGCTGCGACGATCTCGGCCTTTGTAGCGACGGGAATGCCCTCCGCAAGCGAGCGATGCGATAAACTTTGCAGAAATTTCTTCAAAGCTTGGTTTCCAGCTTCCCAACACAGGTACAACTTCCAAAGGCACCACGCATGGGCCAAGCACTCCAGGAAGGACAGAACTCTCCCAGCAGTGTTCAGGGAAGCTGGGAGAGAAGTCCTTTTGTTCCTGGGACTTCCTAACAGGAAGCCAGCTCTTCTCAGTGTAGGAAGGTGGATATCTGACTATGGTTACCCCCAAACTTTTTGCCTGGTGTTTAGCTGGTTTTTGACATAGTTGGCCTGGGATCCTGCTATTTAGGGCCCCAGGCTAATTGCTCTCTCCTTAAAATGGACTCCATGTACCTTAGGTACATACACAATTGGAACTGGTTCACCTTATTGGCCCCTGTAACAGTGTACCCAGGTACCCAGGGCATAGGTGCTTCCAAGGCCCACCAGGGGCTGCAGCATGTATTATGCCACCCCTGGCCTGGCCTCCATATTTGACACAACTGGCTGATCACTCAGCTGGGGTAAGTCGGTGTAATCACCCCTTACTTAGGTGTAGTATGCCTATACCTAACCTAAAATGGACACATATGTTCCTATCAGTCACTCCTATGGAAGGCCTCATCAATCGTGGAGGCAGAGGGCTTGGAAATATGTGAGATGGTGCTCTGGCATGAGCTGAGCCTGTCTGCAGCTTTCGGAACCATGTCCTTTAGCTGTTTCATGATACTGCCATACCATTTACTCTTAAGTGCATTATAATCCTCGCGGTTAAATGCTATCTTAGGTTTGGCTTTATCAAAACATGTCGAGTAAGGTGTCATACGAATTGGAATACTACCCCCTCGCCAGTTCTGGCGACGGGGGTAGCATTCCACCCTTCTAGAGGGACACGACATGTACCTAACCTGAACCCCTGTTAAAGTTAAACAGAGCCTTAGCATCACAAAATGGATGCTGCCACCACAGACACAAGTCTGACCTCCTGCTGCTGGGAGTCCTTCCAGCGAGGGCAGCTTGGACAAAGGGGTTCCTGCCTTGGGAGGTGCTAGCACCACCCCAGACAGGATTTTGTGTATTGGGTAGGACAGGGCTGAATAGAATCAGACATGCCTGGGGCACACAAGGTGTCCTGTGCATAGGCCAGTTCAAACCGGTGCTGGGGCTTTCCAGCCCCAGTCCTGGCGCGAAACTGGACAAAGGAAAGGGGGTGTAACCACTCCCCTTCCTGGTTCCACCCAGAGGAGGGACCTAGTAGGTGATCCGGCCCCCCAGATTCGAATAAGAATAGGAGCTGTGTCCTGAGACTTCAGATCATCCTGAATCAACTTAAAATACAGAAGAAGACTGGACTTCGACATTCTGCTGCACAGAAGACGGAAGAGAAACTCCCTTGTGGCCAAGGAGTTACCACCCTGTGAACACAGGCACCAACCAGCAACTCGACGTCTGCTTTGCCGCCGCCTCCCGCCTCCCGCCGGAGCCCAGAGCCTGACAAAACCCAGACTCCCAGACTTCTCACCGCCCGATCCACAGTCCCTGCAAAGAAGGGACCCGTGGAGGCACCGAGAGACGTGGGACCGGACCTCTTGGAAGACCCCCGAAACGCTGACTGCGCAGCATCAGCGGTACCCTCGACGCTGTGCTTTGGGGTTTGAGAAGCCCCAACCTCGAGCAGCCCTTGCACCGAAGATCAGCCCCCCAGCATCTCCACGATATGCGTGGGGCCCTTTTGACTGTGCCACTTGACGCGCCATCCCGTCCACTTGCCACGTGGCTAGCGGCCATCTTGGCGACGAAACCTTCAACTTACACTGCGGGTCTGGTTGCTCCAGACCTGCCCTCACTCCTGTAAAAAGGAGCACCTGCTCTGACCTTGCTGGTCCGAGTAACAAGCCTTTTTCGATTCCTGCGTGGCTTGCATTAGCCAAGGCCTGTTTGCTCCAATCAAGTTGACGACACCGCCAACAGCGAGAAGCCTGCGTGGGACAGCTTGTGATCGACTCCTAGACGTCTTCGACCCCTCATGTCCACATGGCTGCAGAGAGAAGCTACACTTCAACGCCTGTTTGCACCCGACATCGCCCGGTTCCAGTCTGGTTCCACGGTAGTCACTGGCTAGTGACTTTGAACATTGTCCCCTCTGCTTTCAGGTCTTCACCTCTTCAGATCCAGCCTTGGATCCACCGGAACTCTTCACATCGAGCCGCCTGCAGCATCTTCAGCTCCAAGCACCATCGACCTGCGTGACGAAACCCGACACTACTTCGACCCTGTGCACCCGCTTCCTGTGGGTGAGGTATCTCAGCAACGCCGGTGTTCCCACACTGGTACACACCTCTAGGGTCTGTGTCTAAAGTTTCATCCTTCTAGGTCACTCGGAAGGTTCCTTTTTAACTAACTTTGTAACTTTTACGCACCATTGACATTGCATTGGTAAAGCGTGCACTTTCCGCACTGCACCCGAGTCCCGCGGGCCTTTCCCGACTTCTTCACTGCTAGTCCCGAACAGCTCCAGTGATTCCCCAGGCCCTAGGCCTCTTCACTTTCCCCATAGTGGTTCTTATACCACTATTTTAGTATATGGTTTAGGTGGCCCCTAGGGCTCATCCATATTGTGCAACTTTTGTGTATTTAAACTGTGTTTTGTTTTAACGCATTTGCTTCTGTGCTCATAAAGAGTATCAGGGTTACTTGTAGTAATAAATCTATATATATTTTCAATATATATCTGTGTGGTGTCCTTTCATTTGGTATTCAAGGGATTGTGTATGGTAAAACAGCTTGCTTCGCATGCCTTTACAGAGTTTAGCCTAAGACTGCTTAGTCCATGCTACCCCTAGGATAGCTTGTCTATAAGGTTGACTTTACAACCTGCACCATAAGGGTTGCTTGGCATGGTACAAGGTGATCACTAGAACTAGTGAGCATCATATACCAGGCCAACTTCTCACACTCAGGCCCTTGGAGATTCCTTTAAGCAAGGGGACACAGCACAAAGCAAAGTCCTGCCCCTCTACTTGGCAGCAAAGCAACAGCAGGTCAGCCCAGCACAGCAACAGCAGGACAGTCTTCCTACTTCGGTTTCAGCTTTCTCCTTGGCAGACGTTCCTTCTTGATTCCAGGATGATCTCATTTTCTGTAGTCTGGGGTACTGTACTTATACCCCTAAAAGTCTTTGTTCCCTTTGTGCAGGAGGGCTCTGAGCCCGGTCTGAACCAGTTCTGGGTGTTCCTTGAGCAATTATCTTTTCCATTCAGAGAGAGGGGCAGGGTCTCAGCCGCCCAGCAGGAGGTAGAGCCAGCATTGTGTAAGGCCGACACAGCCCTATTAAGGCCCAGGTGCTACCCCCTCCCACCACTCTAGATGCAGATGGAGCTATTCAGCCCAGGGATGGCCCACTCAGCCTCTGGGAGCCACCCAGCCCCTGTCACTCACAAAGCAGACAGTCAATTCACAAACAGGCCTAAGCACACAGATAGATCAGACAAGAGAACAGCAACTTTCTAAAAGTGCTGTTCTCAAACACAGGATTTAAAAACAACCTTTCCTAAAATATGTGTTATTAAATTCTGACTTCAGGGATACGAGACTGTTATGTCCTATCTTGCTCCTATGTGAAGATATGCTGGTAGCCACTGTAGCCAGCATTCGATAGCCTATAGGGTAAGATAGCCTTGCAATAGTGAAAAACGAAAATGGCTGTGATTCACTACCAGTGCTTGTCACCTGCACTAATACATGATCTAACTTTCACATGCACTGCACCCTGCCCAAGGGGGTACATTGGGCCTTCCATAGGGGTGACCAATGTGTACAGAAAGGGAAGGGTTAGGCCTGGTCAGTGGGGACACTGACCAGGAGGACTTTGCAGTTCACAGACTGCACACAGGCCCTGCGGAGGCAGCCTGAGACAGCATTTTAGGAATACTCATGTGGGTGGCACTATCAGTGCTGCAGGCTCACTAGTAGCATGTGTTATCACCAGCCCTGGCACACTGCACTTTACTAGAGACTTCTTGGTGACACAAATATGTATCAATTTACACAGAGAGCACTTGCACTTTGACACTGATCGGCAGTGGCAAAGTGCCCAAAGCATCTACACCAGCAAACACGAAATCCAGCACAGCATCAAAAATACAGGCGGTAGAGGCAAAAAGCCAAGGGAAACCACGCCAAAGATGCCAGGTCTAACACTTGTTATAGGTGTCAGTCATCTACAGTGTAAGATAGCCAAGAGTGTTACTGGACAGTATCTGACAGATGCTGCTCGCTCATACTTTCAGCTTGTAGCAGCTCAACTGAACATGTCCACAGCCTGCATTCTACACGGCTGCACAAACAGACCATCTAGGTCCTGCTGACTTCCAATAGGGATGCACTGGAACTAAGCATAGGGATAGGCAACTCCGAAAAATCTTTCCAATGCTCTCTTTTTCCACACGAAGGATGGTGTTGTCCGCAATGATCCTAGGACGTCTCGACTATGGAAATGCCCTCAATGTTGGGCTTCCCCAGCAGCAACTTTCGAGACTGCAAATCGTGATGAACGATGCAGCCAGACTGATTTTTGGAAAGCCTAGAAACACTCATGCCTCTCCTCTTTTGCGCCAATTACATTGGCTTCCCATCAGGCAGAGGATTTTATTTAAAGGTCTGTGCATCGCTCTTAAAGCGGTCTACGGCAATGCACCCAACTATATTAAAGCAAGGTTGGTGCAGTATACCCCTAGAACCTTGCGTTCATCTGAGGATGCTCTTCTGGTAAATCCGCGTTATCGTTTGACAACCCTAGGCGGACGGGCGTTCTCAACCACTCTTCCCGCAGCCTGGAACAAGCTACCATCTAGTCTTAGGAAGGAACCAAATTTAATGTCCTTTAGACGATCCTTAAAAACAGTGCTTTTTCGAGAAGCGTGGGTTGTGATATATTTGGGCCTGCTCTCTGAAAAGATCAGTTTCTCAAGTACAAGCGCTTAGAGACCAATTGGTGATAACGCGCTATACAAATGTAATAAATAAATAAATAAATAAATAAGATATAGACTACCCCAACCCAATTTCCAGACTGGAGGACTACATGGCTCATTGTGCAGTTAGTATGCTGTAGCTTAGCCAACCTTCAGCAGGATACCAAGTAGTGTACTTATGAGCAACATAACTTCAGAGAGTAAATGCTCTCAAGTCATGTCTTATGCAAGAAGGGATTCCCGAAGCCATTTGGTGCATTAGATGCTACGCATGTATAACGTGTGCCTCCTAAGGAGTCAGAACAGGCACATGGTAAAATACAAAACATTATAGACATCTATCCGGTATGTAATACAGATATGGTGATTATGCAACTCTTGTGAACAGCATACGATGGAGAGATACCTCTGCAGAGGGCAGGGCAACTAGCGGAGTACATTGCATACCCGCACCCCATAGGATAGGGTAGAGGTTGAAGCCATTGTTGTGTAAACAAAAATGGTCAAATTAACGTAACAACCACAAAGCATCATGGGATTTGTCACCGTGGCGCTAACTTGTGGTATCTGATATACACCATAACAAATAGGGGTGTACTTATATTATAGGCACTAACAATGTCACCACAAGAGGGTCAAAGTTGGAGGGGTGAGGTCCAGGCATGAGTGTGTGACCATAGATGCATCAAGTATAACAATCTAGATAGGTGGCTTACACCTGAGGTGAACATAATTTTGGAAACGCTGCATGGCACACAATGAACATATAATGTGGATGTAGCAAACACTCAGATAAAGGGCCAAAATCCACATCTCAGAAAATGTGACATGCACCTTCAGCATCACCTGCGGCTGGAGGATTTTGACTTAGTAATGGTTGTTTTTTAGATTGTATTGAATAATTGATGAATGTTTTTATGATGTGCTTTTATGACTCAACTGTCGGATAAAGTTATGATGATGATAGAAAACTTCAGTTTTGATAGTATACATAGCTGGTTTACATATATGTCATCTGTAATACTCACAAATGGTCCACTATTTCTTTTCTGCACCCAGAACTACCCCATCTTGTATTGCTATAGGCGGTAAGCGGTGGGCAGGCTTGGGGCAACTAGGTAAGGCAGGGTCAGTCATGGATCCCAAGATGGCTTGACAGATTTATAAAGCATTAAAGGCAAATCAGAGTGAAGACCCCTAAAGTATTTCACCTGTCCAGATTTAGAATATTTTTATTTTGAATTGTGCTAACTATACAGTGATATATTTTAGCCGGGACATTTGCACAGCATTGAGAACTGATTTAGGTGTCAAGGTGTTCACATTTCACTTTGGTTTTATTTTCATGAATGCATTATATTTGTCCTCTGGAAGGGAATTTCCCTGCTTCAACTATACATCCTTTGTGAAGACAACAAGGGGAGCAGAGAATGGGCTCTCCCATTGAGATGGAAAAAATTGTGCCATGTGGGTAAAGGGCCCAACTATTGTGGGTCAGAGACCAAAGGAGGAGCCATGGACATCCACAAAAAAAAACGTATTTGCAGAAACCCAAAAAGTAGACAATTACTGGTCCTCGTCAGCTAGACAAAAGGCCTAGCCACAGACCCAGTGGATCACCCTGGAAGCTACTGGGATTCTGCAGGGAAATGGGCATATTTGATGGGCATGCCCCAGATGGGTCAGGGCACTGAAAAAGAGGCAGATTTCTGTTTGGAGGCCACCTAGTAGCAAGAGTGTGTACTCTCTCATCAATTTAAATATGTGTCCCTGTACATTTTACAAGGCGTGGTGTTCGGAGGCGTAACAAAAAATGATGAGCCCCCCCCCCCTTCAAAATGTGATGAATGTCACGTTGTCTCCCAGATCACACAGATATCCATTGGTCTGGGGCTCAATGGGGCCTCCCGGAAGGGTTAGAGCCTACCTATTAATCAATCAATCATAAAACGGTGCTTATAGTACAGCTTGTTACCTGAGAGTGTATTAAGGTGCTGGTGTATTTACGCTGGGTATCTATTATGCAGGGGTCTGCTCAGGAAGAAGTTTGACTTCCTGAGCATTTACCAATGGGGATTGATTTAGGAGGTGAGGGGGCCCCCTCCAAAACAAGCATTACAGGGGCAACAGGGTCCTGGGTTACTCGACTGGCAGTATTGCCAAGAACTTCCTTTTGGTTTACAAGGAGTGCATGTACCTGAGTTGTTTTGGTCCTATCTGGTTGTTCAGCAACCTGGTTAATAATACAAACGGGATTGATCCATTTCTTATCCAGACTATGGATGCCCACCTTCTTCCTCCATGGCTTCATCATTGACAGCACCTCTTATTTAAACTGCACATTAGCAAACTGGTCCGAACTGCAAATTTCCATTTGCAGCAACTAAAAGAATAAAGCATCTGCTTTCCAATGATCAATTAAAGACTGTTGCTCAGAAGTTGTAATCTCAAAGTTAGACACGGGATTATCAACTTGTCTGGCTTCCCTGTGAGCACCATGCCACCCCTAAAGCGTTTATTGCATCCTCAGCCCAATTACTCACAGAGAAAAGGAACTCTGATCACATCTGCCCTCTCTTAAAGAAGCTTTGTGAGCTCCTTCTATAGGTTAGAATAAAATTAAACTTCTGCATCATGTTCAAGGCCCTATCTATAGGAATTTTCAGCTGATTTACTGATCTGCTGAACATCTCTGGTGGTACAAAAAACAGTGGTCCTAAAACCTAATTTGCGGAGGGTAACTTAGACACCTCCTCCCAGGTAGCCCTTCAACAACTCACCCCAGTCCTGAAGAAGATCCACACGGCCGAGGCCCCCAACCTCCCTTGTGCCCTAAGCCAGATCGAAACATCGACACCCTTGGATAGGCCTAGACTGACCTTTCTCTTGTGTAACCCTTATCGTGTGAAAGTGGAATCTATTCCTGTACTTGTGTAACAAACATAAATGATATGTATTGTATATGCAGCTAGGCTGAATACGATGGTGACTGACAACCGTGCATACTGTATATAAGAAAAGAATACCAAGTGTCCTAATTCCTTCAATGCCACTGAATCTCCCTTCCTTTTCACTGACCAACACTGAGCACCTCTCCTTCATGCACGTTCCCCTTTAGAGCAACCTTGATCTCCCTATATTGATTGAATTTAATTTGATCTTTCACCAGAAATTAAGTACAATAAATTGCTTGGTGAATATAGTTTGTGGTTTGCTGCTTTTTTGCTTTTGTGTCCATTTGATGCTTAAATATTTGACTTAGATTTAAGGAGATTGTCCTAAATATATCCCTCACGGCTCTGACTTACATTTAACAAATTATACCAACTATGCTATTTGATTAACTGCTTTTATGAATTAGGTTCTAGAACCACTAAGGGCCCGATGTAGGTAAAATAGATTTACCGATTTTTAATTACCGAATCATACCGATTCGGTAATTAAAAATCGGTAAATCTAAGGGGTTGAGATGTAGGAACATCCAGATGTTCCTGCTACCGAATCGGTAAAAATCTGTATTTACCGATTCGGTAAATACCGACCGGTAATGGCCCATTCATTCCTATGGGCTTTGAAGCCCATAGGAAAGAATGGGGCATTACCGGTCGGTATTTACCGAATCGGTAAATACAGATTTTGACAAGGGTGCAGGGGGTATCACTTTGACACCCTCTAGCACCCCCAAAAAAGAATTGCAGGCCATGTGGCAGGCATACCTGCCCTAAGGGCAGGTCTGCCTGTCATATGGCACAGGTGTGCATGCACACATGTGCATGCACACCTGAATCGGTATTTTACCATCAAATATATTTGATGGTAAAATACAGAATCGGTAAGGGTTGTGGGACTCAGAAGAGTCCCACCTACATATCAAAAATACCGAATAGGTATAAATACCGATTCGGTATTTTACAGATTCGGTAAATTTACCGATCGGTAAATATACCGAATCTGTAAAATTCTGGGCCCTACATACCAAATCTGATTTTCCGGTCGGTAACGGCCGAAAATACCGATTTTCGGCCGTTACCGACCGACCTACATCTGGCCCCTAAGTGCCCAGGTCCAGGATTAACCTAGGGTAAAACCCGTTTTTTTAAATGAACATCTCTGGTGAGTTGCAGCAGGGTTGCAGAAGAGTATTGCAGCTTTAGTCATCTGCCTCTGAGCACAAACCATGAGGGATGTCTCCAGCTTTGGGTCTAGCAGGCATGGATGGAGGTATTTGGTGACCATGACCTGTCCCTAATGTGATCTCCGTGCATGTTGCGAGACACCTTACACATATTATCAATGGTATTTCTATCTGCCATCTTGTATATATCTGTAAATGTGTTTTGCTTATTTTTGGAGAGAAATCACTGATTGCTATTTGATTGATTGTTTTATTTTTTTGGTTGCTGAGTTCTGTATCTCTCACCAAGGCACCTCTGGGAGTAACCTTAGACTGCGCTACCTCTCCTCCCTGATAGACAGATCTTCAAATGGGTACTGCTTTCCAGTGTTTATTTCCACAGAACAGGGGTTCCTGGAAGATAGAATTGAAAAAGTCTGGTTGTTAAAATTGAAACCCTGTGACTTCTGGTTGCCCAGGGACCTCTATTTTATCACCACATTTCAGAAATATTTGTTAAACAATTATTCTGACGTATGCTTGACATTTTTTCTTTATAGTTTTTTCTACTCCTTTCTTTTTCTTTTCTCTTTCTTCTCCTCCCGTTAGCTTTTATCTTCTTGGTGCTTAACTGCTTCTCAGACTTTTTTAAGCTGCGATACTCCTGAGCAAACTCGCAGTAAGTGATATTGAAATGCTGGTGGTGCAGGAACCTCCTATTATTTAAGTTAAGGAAATCATACAGTGACAGAGGAGAACAATATAAAGTAATGGTGTTGCAACCAATGACACAAGAGCAGAAGCGTACATTGTGTTGCAAGTTTGATAAAAGCAGCAACTTAGGAAAAATCATGGTGTGATATAGAAGTATCGCTTGTGATGCAATAGGGGAAGTGGTGTTTGAACAAAAAATCAAGCAATGGCCAAGAGGTATGGCCCTTGTGGCAAGCCAAGAGTTAAAAATGTTGTGTGGAGGTATATAATACATGGTATTTATGAACACAGACTTTGGACAACCTCAGTTCTTCAATATTTGACTCACCCCACCACCAACAGCCCATCCAACAATAACTTGTCTGCAGGGGAAAAATTCTGTATTGTTCATACATATCCCCTGTGGGACGGAGACGTTCGTAGCGTTGGGGCATCCATAGACAATAATGTGATGAACCAGATTCTCGTTGCCTTTTTGTATGGCCGGCTCAAACTGTGAAGGGGAAAGATACATGTTACACTTCAGATATGGCTCTCAGTTGCTTGTAAGATTATATATAATTTATTCACTGCCAGTGGAGTTCTTTACTAGTCACAACTTTTCCTGTTTTTTCCTGAGACTCGTTTATGTGTCCAATACAGAGATCATTGACAAGAGTGATTTTCAGGCTATTTACACACATGAAATACATTTCCAAACAAATTAACTTAAATCTAATCCTGCTGCTTTATGGTTATCCAAAAAATCTAATTTATATTTGAAACTTGTAGATAAAAAGTAACTACATTTGTATGAACCTGTGGGCTTTCCACTCACTCCAGTTTATTTAGGCAAGCCTTGCTCATTGGAGGATCATTACAAATTTTAATGTCAGTCTGTACAGTGGCAATTCTTCACTGGACTGAAGTCTGGTCCACTGTTAAATAGGCATTGAGCTAACTCATTCAGATAATTAATTAGAGCTATATTAGTATATTTACTGACACCCTCAAGCTTCTATTCCATTTTAAGCCTTCAGCATTGTTTTGCAGTTAATAAACATGTTAGGAGTGCCTTGATAGATACACCCTTGAGTGTTTTGCAGAACCTTTTTAATGGCCACATTTCTTAATATCTAAAAGTAAAAATAATTCTGGGTCATTCATGTTTTTCCTGATGTGTATTCCTTGAGACAGAGCTCACAACCCACCAATGATAAATTCCATTTCTTCTGGAGATCCATAATGAATATGCATAATAAAATCACATATAATATATTTGCATACTTGCTAGCCATCCTGCACACCATACTGGGATTTACTATTTATTAATTAAACTAGTAAACGCAATATCCCATCCATTTGTCTCTAGATTATTAATTATCTATTTGTTTTTCCTTTTGAATAGTAGGAATTTGAAGTAGGCCTGGCCAGAGTTCATGGAGCTGCTCTAAGCAAAACTCTGCAAACAGCCCAAAAACCTCCACCTCAGATCCACCAGAGGCGGAGTGCGGTACATCATGTTATTGGAACTATTCATGCACATTTTAAATTATGATTGACTACTCCCCCTTATGATTATCAATGCTCATATTTATATCCACCCATGATTGTGCAATGATGCAATGTCTCCTTACAAAATTCGTGTTGTTCTCTTCTTGTAACTTTTATGATACAGTGTATCGAAATAAAGATTAAAATGAAAACATCATGTTATTCCTGCAGATTTGTAGCACCAAGAGATTCTCCCCCGCAGTAAAACAAGCACAAGTGACATCACGCAGAGCACCCCGCTTCTTGCTGCAGCACGATAGATATTCTACTTGAGCGGCAGCTTCCTCAATGCGAGCAACAGTTGCCTCAATGCGAGCAGAATCTTTCGCAATATGAGCGGTAGTGCCCTCCCACGACCGCCTGTGTTCAGAAGTCTAGCGGGGCGGTGGTCTGTGGAACGTTTTCTCAACTTAACATTGGCAAGCTGAGCAAACAAAAAACTCCACGCTGCGTAGTTTTTTTTCGGCAAAACTCTACAAACCAAACAGGTGGAGTGGGATTCTTCACCAACCCCTAGTTTTAAGTTGCATTGTTTGTGACCCTATGCCCATCAGCATTGATGATTGTTAATATATAGTTATGTTTCTTTGCTTCCAAATACCTAATTGTTCTGAGAATGTATACAGTTTCTTCTCATTATATAAGGCCACGGGGGGCTCTTCTTCCCTTAAGGGAAGACTGTATTGTTATTACCATATGTCCCTGGGTAATATTCCTGGACCTCTTGTAGTATTGGACAACTCTCCTCAATTAATAGTGTGAAAAGGAACACAACCTTGCACCACTCTTTCCTTCCTTTTTGGTGAAGTAAACTATTTATCACATTAATCACGTTTTTTGTACTGTGTTTTTACTTTGTATAACATATTTTTAACAATATTTTTAACCACTTTGTATATGTATAGCATACTTTTATGATTTTAATTAATCGAATAAAGTGGTTTGACTGACTGACACATTAATCAGGTTCACCTTGGCTGCATCCATACTAGTTTTGCTAGAGTCAGCCATTGTTTTTTTCTGTGAATATCACTAAATGCTGTTATTCCCAACAGGTTTTAGAGATTGAATGGATTGGTTTCAGAGTCCATATTTTACCACTATCATTTGCCTATTATAGCACTAGATGCTGCTATATGTGCAATGTGGATGCTAAAGACCAAGGTACGATCTAACTTTATAAACATGCCTGGTCATGACGTTGGTGGTGTATAGTCAGGTAAACCACTAGTATCAAGCAATATAATGGTCAATTACAAGAATGCCAATCATTACAATGTTCTAAATTCTAAAATGATGAACATGGCACATGGGTTAACAAGGCAATGAACTCTACTGAGTAAACAGAAAGTTACCTTAATGATTTGATGCTTCACTTGCACCTGAGGCAGCGGTAGGTATGCACAGCCATATGTCGTGTCAGTAGATGGCACAGGAAACTAAAAATTGGACATGAGGAAAAAAGATAATGTAAGGGCACAGTTTGTAATACCCTGATGGAGGATCCTTTCAATAAGAATTATTCTAGAACAAACCTTTTCAAGTGTCTGTTGACAGTAATCAGAAAAAATAGCTTTACTCCCTAGCTTTACATGTGTGTCCCTTGCTTAAAAAAATTAGTGAAAATCAACCCATTCACCAGTACAGAGGCAGGGTTCAAATATGTGCCTGGAGGAATGCTTACACCTTCAGAATGTTAAAATACCTAATTATGGGCCATATGTATCAAACCTTTTGCGAATCGCAAAGGCCATAATTCGCAGAATTTCTGCCTTTGCTAATCGCAAACAGCCTTTTTGCATGTTTTGGGATGTATGAAATATTCCCAAAATAAGGAATGACAAATATTTGCGATTCCTTATTTTGCCGTAGCATTTAAGGAATCGCAATTTTGCGATTCCTTAAATGCTATGTATGTAGCATTTTTGGGTTCGAATTCTGGTTAAGAATTTGCTAATTATCACCAACTTGTAGTTGATGGTAACTTGCGAATTCTTCAAAAAATGCACAATTTGGCATTTTTGAAGGTGGCATGTGATGCACACACATGCCCATAGGGCATGTATGTGCGCAATATGCACAAACGTGTACATTTCAGGGGTACAGCAGGGTGTCTTTGAGACACCCCTGCACCCTTGAAATAATTCTCCAATTGCGATTAGCAAATTGCGAATTCGCAATTTGAGAATTATTTCGCAATCATTCCAATGGGCCTCCTGGCCCATAGGAATGCATTGGAAATTATTCCTTAATTGCGAGTTCGCAAAATGCGAATTCGCAAATAAGGAAGATTAAGGAATCACAAAAAAATAGCGATTTTCTTCATACATACCATTTTGCGATTCCTAAATAGCGATTCCTTAAAAATCGCTATTTAGGAATCGCAAAAGGGTTTGTTGATACATATGGCCCTATGAGCAGTAATATTGCTTAAGGAACTTCCAAACACCTGCTCAAGGAGTCTTCAAAACTGGCCATGTTAAAGACCACAATCAGGTGGAATAAATTGATCCATCTACCAGCAAAGCAGGTTCTTCACCATTCACTTGAAAGCAAGGAACCAATTCTAATTAAAAACTAAAACTTCCAAAAGTTCTTGTGTGCTTAAAGAGCCTTTTCAGTGATTGAATTTGTGCATGTGATGGGCCAAATACAAGTCAATGGGAAGATGTATGAGTACATAGATACACTCTATTTGAGTGGAGGGCGTGGAGACCGGCACCAGAACGCCCAGGGCGTTGCCGGCAGCACATGGGGCGGAGCTGATCTTGAACTCCGCTCCCTTTATATCCCATGTGTCAACGAACGCGCAGCGGGCGAGCGCAGCGGGCGCGCCGATGGCACGCCGAAGGCGCGCCTAAGGCAAGCCCGTCTGCGCCCGTCCGCGCCTGTCCCGCGCCCAGCGCCGGTCACTATGCCCAAACCGACCTGGCAGAACGCCGCAGCTGGTCCAGAGAAAGCCTCTTGGAACTCAGACCCCTTTCAAGCGACAATCACATAAGGTATAACCCAGTGCTGGCTAAACAACGGTACACATGCCCTACCTGTCAATTTTCCCTTGCCGTAACTCCTAGGTATAACGGTGGGGACGCCAGCAAGAGTAGCTCTCCCACTCCACTGCCTCTGGCTGTAAAGGCCTGTTTAATCAATTGCCGCTCCTTACCTAAGCATGCTAGCGACATTTGGCTTTCTCTTACAACTAACGCCTGGGACCTGATGTTTCTCACTGAAACGTGGACCAAAGACGTTTCACATCCGGATATTGCCCTTGCAGTCCCTTCTGATTATCAATTCGTGGGACTGAATAGACCTGGCCCTAAAGCAGGGGGGGGGAATAGCTATTATTCTCAGATCCCACTGGAAAATAGCTTCTAGAAAATTAGACAATTTGGGATCCATAGAAGCAATGTATTTTAGCATCTCGGAGGCAGCTCGTCTGATCTGTGCAGGGGTACTCATTTACAACCCTCCCAGCACCCCTCCCATCCATATGACAGATCTCCTAACGATCTCAGCTGACCTTTCCCTGAAACACCCTCACTTCATTGTCCTGGGGGATTTTAATGTACACGCCGATGATAGTAATTGCGCAAAGGCGTGCTCCCTGTTGGATACAATGGAGGGCATTAATCTCTGTCAGAAAGTCATTGGCCCTACACACACGGCCGGTCACACGCTGGACCTTATTTTCTCTAATCTTCCCTCTCTCTCCACATTGACTCCTCTCCCCGTGACCTGGTCGGACCACTTTATTATTCCTTTTAATCTTAGTTTCCCTCCTATGGTAACCCCGGTCTGTAGGATGGAGAGGACGGGAAGAAAGTGGTTCAAAGTAACGCTGGAGGAGTTTGAACCTGCCTTAGCCAAACTGAACTGGCAACCCTCCACTAACATTGATGAGGATGTCGCCAATTTGAATCAATGTTTGACGGTGGCCCTTGAAAACATCGCCCCTCTCACTGTTCTTTCCTCAGCCAGAACCAAACCTTCTGCCCCTTGGTTCTCCCAGCTGCTGAGGGAAGAAAAAAGTAAATGTAAAAGACTGGAACGCCTTTGGCGGCGTTCCTATGACCCAGCCGCCAAACTATTGTATAGGGTGGCACTGAAAAAGTTTCACAAACTTAAACAAACTATTATGAGGGAGTATTTTTCCAATAAAATCAAATCGGCAGACAACTCGGCTAAGGTACTCTTTCAAGTGGTGAAAGACTTCACCAATCCCGCAGCCCTTCTGCGTAAAACAGAACCTTGCCAAGAACTCTGCGATAATCTGTCTGATTATTTTCATGAGAAAATTGCCCTCATCTATGCCTCATTTAAGGCAGTAAATAATTCAGACATAGCATGCCTACCGCCCAGTGATCTTACGCCCAAGGTCAGTGGGCTTAGGGCGTTTAAACCTATCACCTTGGATACGGCAATGAAGAAACTTCAACTTTGTAAATCTGGTTCACCCTTAGACCTTATGCCCGCTCAAGTCTTCTCCACAGTCGCCCCTGCGATTATTCAGCCTCTCCTGTCTATATGGAACTCTTCTCTGGCTTCGGGCCAATTCCCGGAGACCTGGAAGCAGGCAACTCTTGTTCCTTTGCTTAAAAAATCTGATGCTGACCCTGCTGTGCTCAGTAACTATCGGCCGATATCTCTCCTACCTAAACCGGCCAAAGTGTTGGAAAAAATTGTGCAAGAACAACTTTCGGACTTTGTCGAAAGCAATGGTCTGTTACACGATTCACAATCCGGCTTTAGGACCGGTTACAGCACGGAGACGGCCCTTTTGGAGGTGGCGGAGACCGTGCGCGAGACTGTGGACAGGGGAGAGGTAGCCATGCTTGTGCTCCTCGACCTATCCGCAGCCTTTGACACGGTCTCCCATGCCATTCTCCTGAGTAGACTACAAGAGCTAGGAATTGGTGGCCCTCCACTTGCCTGGATTTCTTCCTTTCTTACTGATCGCACTCAACAAGTCTGGTGCCATCCTTTCTGGTCGAAGGACAGGAAACCGCTAGGCTGTGGCGTGCCCCAAGGATCTGCCCTCAGCCCTCTCTTTTTTAATATTTACGTGGCACCTTTGGCAAAGCTGATTGAATCTCTGGGGGTTAGAGTAATATCCTACGCTGACGATACGCAGCTTATTGTCTCCCTCCGAGATAACTCACTTGTTGGCTCTGAAATTTTTAAAATCTGTCTCTCCAATATTGTGGCCTGGATGACCGCCAACACGCTAAAACTTAATACCGACAAGACGGAGGTGCTGTTTTTCAATCAAACTGTCCCGTGGTCGCCTTCCATCTGGTGGCCACAGGAACTTAACCCCCCTCCTATTCCGGTAAAAGTGGCTCGCAATCTTGGAGTCCAATTTGACAATGATCTATCTTTTAAAACTCACATCCAGAAAGTCACTTCAGCATGCTTCGGGAAACTTCACATGATAAAGAAAATTTCCCCCTTCCTCCCGACGGAAGCGCTGAAGACTGTGATACATGCCCTGATCACTTCGCATTTGGATTATGCGAATGGCCTGTTTGTGGGACTACCAGCGTACATCCTCCATAGGCTGCAGATTGTGCAGAACGCCGCTGCTAGGTTGATCTGCAAAGTCCCTTATCGACATTCTATCTCCCCCCACTTGAAGAAATTACATTGGCTCCCGATCACGGCCCGTGTCAAGTTTAAGGCCCTGGTCCTTGCTTTTAGGGCTCTCAACGGAAAAGGCCCAAAATATTTGAAGCAAAGATTAAAACCAGTCCACTCCTCCCTTAACCTCAGGTCTAACCATCTGCATCTTCTACTTACCCCTAGATTCCGTCTAGTAAGAAAGGGTGGCAGAGCATTTGCGGTGGTAGTGTCAAAACTCTGGAACTCACTCCCCATCAGCCTTCGGCTCATTGACGTCGAGTCTCAATTCAGGGGCAAACTGAAAACCTTTCTCTTTGCGGGTCAATAAAAATTTCTCTCCCCTGAGCTGCATTCCTCAGCGCCGGGACACCCCCGTTGGGGGTAGCTGTGCGCTTAATAAATGTCTAAATAATAATAATAATAAATACATGACAAAGTAGCGGAATAAATGAATGGATGAGTTTACATGCAACCCTTACTACATACAGTTGTGTCCCTTACTACATACAGTTGTGTCACTGACATATTCAGCCAGCTCCTTGCTTTTGACTCAATAGCATTTTACATGCATTGCATGTAGATGTAGCACATAGCCTTTATGTTTATGTATCTGCCAGTAAAAACATAGAAACAAGCAGTGATACTGTTACTTCCTACCTGCATATATCTAAACCTAAAGCCGATATCATGAGATAAATTTCATTAAGAACTGTTTGGGAGATATATTATAAGTGTGAGAAAACAGGTCACTAGATGTGTGGGCTGCACAAGTAATGGGTCCACATTGGCCCTACAATGGGAACTAAACACCACTTGTAGCGCTTGACTCTCTCACGGTCAGGGTAACATCTATCGGCATGTTATGTCCCATTTTGAGGCTAATTCTTCAAAGAATAAAGTCAGAACATCTGGAAGATTTTATCATGTGCGATAATTATTGTGCAGGACTCTGGGTCCCTTGTAATGAGGCCCTCTTACTTACCCATAACTAAAGAGGAAATGTTTCTGCCTATCGAGTTGGCTAAAACGACTCCAAATCTCAATTTTCCAAACCAACCTATTTGTACTAGGTCGCTTTGGAAAATTATTTATTGGTTGAAAAAAATCTGATCACAAAAATTGGAGGAGTATTTTGCAAGCAGTAAATAGCACATCTGGAGCACAGTCCTGCACACACTCAAGACAGACCTTGATACTCTTTAATGCAGCCAGTGCTTACGTTGAGCCAGTTGTTTCTGTTGCTCAGCACCGGCACGTAATCATCAGCACTGATGCTTTTCATGAGCACCAGTTAAGGACACAATAATTTATGGTAAGCATGGGGCGATTAAGTGATTTGCCCAAAATCACAGGATGTGGAGCCAGACACCGAGACTCCAACTTGGTTCCCCAACTCCGAAGTCAGCAGCTCTGGCCATTACACCACATCCTCTCCCAACTTTCAGAGATAGTAGTTGGTTATGTTTTAGGTAGCGCTAAGAGGAGAAATGCGCATGTGGCAGCTGCCACCTGACGTGAGCACTGGCACTTTCACAAATTAACCACTGAAGTCAGCAGTAGAAGGACTCAAATCATCCTTTCAAAAGACTCTGAACCAAAGTGCTCCTGATTGAGACAGACATGAGTATAGGGAATACAGCCCTCAAATCAAGACCACAAATCTGGTACAGACAATAATACCATCCAATCATGAGCATGTGTCTGAACATAGGTTCACTACAAACATGTGGTATATTGTGTAAACAATAGGTCTGCCTAGAGACAGTGGAAATAGAACCTAAGATTGTCCTTTAGTGCGTCATGATTCTTCTGCAATGACGCAAATGCTGCCATGGATGAGCACATGTGCACACATAGTGGCCATCTTGGAATGGGATAAAAGATGGCTAGTTTGGGAGCACGTATCCATCCAAACAATGGAAGCACGTGTATCGAGATGAAAGTTATACGACATTCAAACCACTGGCAATGGCCACAAGCCAGCACCGATCTTTGAAGGGAAGACCTGTTAACTTTAAAATGGTTCCTTGTTAGTGCATGTGGAATACTTCAGTTGCAAACTGATCTATTTCTTTGGTGACCCAAACATCCCTACACATGTCCTATGGACAGTTTTAAAGGCAATCGCCTATAATTGATACCTAAGATCCCATCCTATCAAACACACAATGTCTAAGGATCAAAGCCCAACAAACACGGCCTCTTTAAGATATACTATACCACAGATACACATACATAATTAAATAAACATTCTATTTTTTAAATGCTCACGTTGGTCATTTTTAGGACGTGGGTAAAGGTCGGAACCGGATCAGGCTGTGGGACGGGTGTTTCTGACAGCAGCTGGACAGACGCCTGGAAATGTTGATTCGATCCATGGTACTGAAGGTTGTCGGTTTTCCCGAAGGCAGCGATGATGCGCTGGGTGTTTGCCTGTAGAGGGGGGAAGATAGACGCCATTATGTTACTTAAACTTTTCATTTGCATTCTGCCTATGTTATTTCATATTGATACTGAATTTAAGAACAGCCATGGTTTCAGGAATTGCAGTTTCTAGATACTGCAGAATCCCCAAGTGTCCGATCTGATATGTCTTGAACTTTAAATGTCTTCATTCTTTCTCAATATTATTCAAAGTCAGTTTCCTGATTAAGGGGCGCTGGCATAACATAACGTGTATTTGTAAAGCACCTTTGCTATCGTCTTGGCGCTACATAGCAGGTTGGAATTGGCAGTAGAGCAGCATTCAAAAACAGGTGCCCAGTGAATGCCAAGCTCCGCCCCAGGCCACAATTACACTGCAGAAAAATTAAGAAAATGTTGTGGAAACCAACCTTAGGTATTTTATTGGGTATTATGGGGCATCTGGATCAAAGGTAATCTAGCCTATACCTCTCAGAATCTTGGGGCACTGCAATTAGTGGCATCAGCCACATGACAGCACCGCTTCATATCCTGGAGTGATGACGGATTGGCCCCCGCTACTCATCGGGGACATTTAATGGTCTTGCTTGCAACAGGATATTGGGGCTTATTTACGAGACCAGTGCCCCGTTGGTACGTCACTTTTTCCCATATTAAAAGTGACGCACGGACAGCTCAACAGGCTTGTGAATAGGCCCCATTGTTTTTGGATGCCGTAAAAGACCGGACATCCTTTGATATTATTGGTGTGAGTTACTGCTTGGTTTCAGGCGGTTTGATGTCAATGTAAATGTAAATTGATTGTGTTGCACCTTTATTGGATATAAACTATCCTAAATATTCTTTGACATGATTATCCCCTTGGATATAGGTTTTTAAACATTAACTTCAGTGGGGCAATATTTTGCAGCATTTAGTTAAGACACAATTTATCGATCTTAAAGATTTTGTGCACTCCCCCTGTTTTCAGTATCGGACTACTGCCTCTGCGTTTTCATATAGTTCTCTGATAAATGAGATTATGAATGCGTCCACGGCCAATGACTCTGTGATCGACCACAATTTATTGTGGCTCATGCGGTCAAAGGCCGCTGACAGATCCATAAATGCCAAAATTAGCTGCCCCTGTTTTGTAACTGTGAATATTGTGGCAATTTGGCATGGTTGAAGCACTGGTCTATTGTGCCCCTCTCCTCCCTGAAGCCGAATTGGGCTTCAGCAAGTATTCTGTTCTCAAATGCCCACTCCCCCAGCCAATTTACTAGCAGTCTGGCCATTGACTTTGCTGTGCTGTCCAGTAGAGAGATTGGGCGGTAGTTAGCCGGATCTGCGCCGCTCCCCTCCTTATGGATTGAGACTATGACGGACTGTCTACAATACGGCAGAAGGCCGGCTTTAGCTTTGGCATTCAATGCTGTTGTGAAGACCGGTACTCAGAGAGGTGTATTAGTTGTAAAGACATCCAGTGGGACACCATCTGGCCCAGGTGCCCTCAGCACTGGTCATTGATTTAAAGCTAGTTCTACTTCATCTATGGAGAACTCCAGTGCTGGTGGAGTCCTTGAATATGGCTCAGGTAGCTCTAGCATTTTGGGTGTTTGATCATGGAATATTTTTGGGAAATTGCTTATCCTTGTGGCCGCATCTATGTGGAGGTCCAGTGATGGCCCACTCTCTTCCTGGAAAAGAGGCACTATTAACTACTTTCCAGAAAGATTTGCTGTCTTTGGAAATAGAAGCTGATCTCAGGTTTTCCCAGGCTGTGTTAGCTATCACCCTTTTTCTTTATTGCCTTGCAGATTTATAAGCAGAACTGAGGCTTCTGATAAGATTTTGACCTCTAGGTTGCGATTTGAGAGCTTTATGAAGTTCCGCTAATGATCGGGATCAATTTTTTCCAAACCACCTTTGTTGTGAGGGTGTTTTTGGGGATATTTGACAAGTAAGGTGCTCCTTTATGGAAGTTAGATTTCTGCTAAATGCTTCCATGGTTTGGTTAACCTTGGAAGGTAAGTTCAAACATAGAAAGATCTCCTTATATGAGGAGGACACTATTTTCAGTAACAATTTTTTGGGTCCAATGTTCTCCCATTTTAAAGTGTAGCCTTTTTTCCTGCCTAGTGTTGGTTTGGGTAAGCAATTGGTGCCTAGTCTTTTGGGTGAGTGCCAGCTAAATGTAAAATGCAGAAAGGAGTGATCACTGAATTCAGATGGTGTGACCTCAAAGTTCTTAACGTTTCTGCATCAGGATATAGGGAACAAAATGAATCAATACTTGAGGACCCCCCTGCCCGATGAATCATTGCCGCCATTTGTCCTGTGATAGGGCATTTTGGATTAACAATTTCCAAGTGCCATGCCATCAGTAAGCTATTTAGGGAGTTGCCATAGTTAAGATGGTTGAAATGAGTCAGGGGGTGACCCTTTCCATCAATAACCCCACATATGTTAGTGTTAGTGTGATTACAAGTGTGAGAGTTAAAATCCCTGACCCATATAATAAATGAACAAACAATAGGAGGAGTACCACCACAAGACCTGTCAGGGTCTCAAAACATGGGGAGAGGAAGTACAAGAAAGGGAATTAACCTTTCTTAAGAAGACCCCTCACTCACCAACCTAGTTGGTGACATGCTTCATCTGAATGCTGTCTGGGTGTGTTGCGACACCTGATTACAGTAGAGCAGGTTGTTTTGTTGTGTGAATGTAAGTGAAAAAGTGAGTTAGAAATTGTCCTGATGTAGCTCGTTGTAAAAAAAATTATATTGGAGCTACAGGGCAATGTTAAAAAGTTGTTTAGATACTTGCATAGGTTAAATTAACCACCAGTATCTGTCTGGGGTGAAGAAATAGTGCAAAAAAAGGTCTACATGTTTCACACGCTAAGGTGTACCCAACCCTCGGTCACAGTAACCTAACCGTGTACTTTCAGTTGGTGTCCTTTCGTCCACTGTGGGAAAGGAAAAAACCTGCAGAGATAAAAATACAATCACAAGCATACAATTTACGTGCCTGCAACGTAGTGTCTAGATGGTCGAGTACTCCATTCTCTCCCAGTATGGTGTACTACGTAAGCGTGACAAATACACATTTAGTAGTGTCTGTCTCCTTAGTAGAGAGACTGTAATCAATTTTTAGTTTGCGCATCAATATTAACGTGACTGATTAAATTTCAGAGGTATAGTAAAACAAGCACTCTAAGGTTTGTCGGCTATAGTGCACGATATAATGCGGTTTCAGTCATCAACTCACATGATATCAATTGAAAACCAGTGAGTGTACTTTATCACACAACTTTCATACATCTTTAAAAGTGGGTGATTACGCTCTCGTATCATCCGCACGGGCGTAATCAATATTGCATGCATGCCAGTTAGCAGTGCGTCATTATATGAGGTACCAAAAGATCAAAGGGGTTTAAAAAGGACGGTGCTTACTCAAATTCACAGCGTTGTGTGCCTCATGGGAGTCGGGGTCGTGACGCTAACTCCTTTGACACAATCTGAGTTGTGGAGATAGTGGTGAGTATGGATATCACAAAAAGAGGTTCTAAGTACTGAAGTGTTGAGTACTCAGTGTGCCCTGGTTAGACACCTGCCATTCCGCCTAGTTCTTGACCGCTGCCCCCCATGGTAACTGCACCGGATCGACTCTGCTGCTGAAATGCAGATCGCTTCCTGGTGGGTGTGGCCACGGGGTCACGTGGTCTGCAAGATTCATATTGAATGAGCTAAACCCTTTTTCCACCAACTATGGAAACACTAAAAGACTTTACCAGGTGGATCAACACCTGCGACCAAAACCTGAGGTTCACAAACACCATTGACTCAGACATGATGATATTTCTGGATATCACTATTACCAAGGAGAACGGCTGGTTAGAGACCAAGACTTACCACAAACCAAGTGCTAGGAACAACTTACTCAGGTTCGAGATCTTCCATCCGAGACCTCTGAGAGAGAATTTGCCGTATGGCCAATACCTGAGGCTACACCACAAGACCTGACAGGTCTTGTGGTGGTACTCCTCCTATTGTTTGTTCATTTTACGGCCAAGGGGACCAGGAGTATTCCCCTCCACATAGTGCAAATCCCTTTCTCTCTCCTGTTGTTTTCCATATAATAAATGGCCATCTGGTATAACTAGAAAGCAAGCCCTCCATTGTGTGTCCCAGTTCTTCTACAACCTCTGCTGGATTTATGAAGTTGTTGTTGTACAAATGTATTAATACTAAATCAGGATTTTTCCGTTCCCTCGCTACTATGATGTGAAAATAATTAGAGCTGTTAACAAATACTATTTTGTCAAACACGAGTGTGTTGACCATGAGTGCTATTAGACTCCATTTGGCTCTACCATTGATAGCAGGGATGGCTTGCGTGAAAAAAAATGCGATAGCAATTTAGAAAAAAAGGTTTCTGTGCCCATGTCTACCTCAAACAAATTATGCTGATGTCACTCAGCTCTGATTCCCACACTGAACAGCCTTTTTCCTTTCTAAAGCCAGCTATATTCCATGAGATGAGTGAAATAGCTCCTTCGTCAGGTTGGAATGAAAACTCCCCCCTAGGGGCAGATGATGGTGGGGATAGTGGATCGTGTAAGGCCTATATGCTAGTAGGTGAGCTACCCATCCTGGTGGGTCTTCCTGTCACGAGTTGTTTTCCCTCTGCCTCAGAGTCTTAAATGCTGGGTGGGGATAGTGGATTAAGGAGGGGCAGAGTCAATCACAGGTGTCCAAATCTTCAAGTGCAGCATATCTGTTTCCAAACAATGGGTGGTATTCAAATAACTGGGGAATTAAGGTTGGGTTATTAGCTGCCACGAGTACCACATTATTAGTCGTGATTTTGAGTTGAGGTAATGGTTTGTAGAAGAAACCTAGCGGAACTGTGAAGATCTGGGATTGTATGGTGGGAGCTGATGGTAATTGTCATAGTAGGTACCTCACCAGACCGTGTTTGTCGAAATTAAGAACAATGCAGTTGTTGTTAATTAATTTTGGGCCATGACCCACCCAAGGTAGAGTCACAATAGGGCCAGGGTCCATAAGATCAGGCGTGAGAAGGTCGATGGAGGAATCAGTGCTTTTTGACCTGTAGTGCAAATTAGGCTCTATTTTCTGCCTTTTAGATTGCAACGAGTCGCAGATCCTACCTATTTTCTCTGCAAAATAGTGAAGGAGTTTGTCAGCAAGTTCCTCAGAAAGTACAATGGTTGATCCAGCAAGTGAGCATTCAATGTTAGAAGCTTCCTTAGAGGTGTTCTCTGCAGCTGTAACCTACTAGGAGCAAAATTCAGCTTTTGCAGATGCTATGGTTTTTTCATATTTAAATAGTTCCTGTTTTAAATTAAAACTTAAGACTTAAAGGGATAGTCAGTGCACCACATCACTTCCTAAATTCCTACACCATTCTTTGCCCACAGAGAGTTCAGTGGTGTATCAAGGTGTGATCTGTCTGGCTCATTTTGAACTGATTTTTTTTAAGTGCAGAACCACATCCAGTTAAGGTTTAATCTAGCAAGAATAGTGATTGTAGCTGTTGTCTAAGGATGAGCTTAAGAATAGAAATTTTGCTCCAAAGGTGTTTTATTAATGGTGCCAAATAGCTAGATAAGTCCTGAGAACAGTCACATTTTAGATTCAAAATAACAAGATAAGCATTGACCAGCCGTGAGGTAGGGTTTCCATACTGTCTGTAGATTTTTCTGAATCATAAATAAAATCTAATGTGTGGCTCTTGTTGTGCTTGTGGACGCTGGGCATTCTAAAAGAGCTCCATGGAGGCCATGCCTTCAATGAAAGTGGAAATGGAATTAGAGGGAGAGGATGTTTCAAATCACAGTTTAAAGTCCCCCATCATAAACAAATTAGACTGAGCCAAACCCAGAGGCAGTATAAAGTCAAGGAGAGAATTGACCATATAACACATTTCTTGTTTTTTTGCATTTTGGGACCCGTTTGCTGTTTGCTCCACGGACTTTGCCCTTTTGCCCTTGGATATTTGTGTGGGAGCCTTTTCACTCTCTGAACCCCCTCTCTGGACCCCCACACCTCATTGGACCCGCTCCGCGGGTCCCGCATCATTCCTGAAGCCTGAGGGGAACTGCTGCTTCAAGTGCTAATTGGGGAGTTCAGGGCTGCTGCCGGGCTGCGAGCGAAGACCGGGACTACAGATCCCAGGAGTCCCCGGTCGGCCAATCACTATCATCTGGCCCGCTCTCCCTGCAAGCGCCGCCCCCAACTCACAGGTGGAGTTAAAAACGTTTCCCTTCACTCTCCTCTGTGGGACCCGTTTGCTGTTTGCTCCACGGACTTTGCCCTTTTGCCGTTGGATATTTGTGTGGGAGCCTTTTCACTCTCTGGACCCCCACACCTCGCCGGACCCACTCCGCGGGTCCCGCATCGTTCCTGAAGCCTGAGGGGAACTGCTGCTTCAAGTGCTAGTTGGGGAGTTCAGGGCTGCTGCCGGGCTGCGAACGAAGACCGGGACTACAGATCCCAGGAGTCCCCGGTCGGCCAATAACCATCATCTGGCCCGCTCTCCCTGCAAGCGCCGCCCCCAACTCACAGGTGGAGTTAAAAACGTTCCCCTTCACTCTCCTCTGTGGGACCCGTTTGCTGTTTGCTCCACGGACTTTGCCCTTTTGCCCTTGGATATCTGTGTGGGAGCCTTTTCACTCTCTGGACCCCCACACCTCGCCGGACCCGCTCCGCGGGTCCCGCATCGTTCCTGAAGCCTGAGGGGAACTGCTGCTTCAAGTGCTAGTTGGGGAGTTCAGGGCTGCTGCCAGGCTGCGAGCGAAGACCGGGACTACAGATCCCAGGAGTCCCCGGTCGGCCAATCACCATCATCTGGCCCGCTCTCCCTGCAAGCGCCGCCCCCAACTCACAGGTGGAGTTCCTTTTTTCTACTTAGTCCAGCCCTGTGACGCGAACGCGGGACGCTCGCGGATGGAGGCGCGGGCGAAGACCGGGCAAAGAGCGGGCCGTTTGAGGCCGTTCGAGGACGGCAGAGGACGGCCCTGGCCCACACCCCCTGCCTGCAGACTCCTGTAAAAGAAAGAAACGATGTGTACCAGGGAAACCAGGAGTAAATCTTCCTTGGCTGCGGCTGGAGCCGCAAAAGGTACCATCGACAACTATTTTGTCAAAGCTGGATCACTCTTGATTGAGGAAATAGAGGTCCTGGAGAGAAGAATTTCCCAGGAAATAGATTGGGTCAGGAGATCTTCAGTGGGACCATTGGCACAAGCTAGAACTCCAGAGGGGAGATCAGAACCTATAAATAATGCATCGAAGGATAGGGGGGCTAATTACTTATCGAGCGATTTAACCACCAACCCAGACTTTACACTAGAGGCTCCGAGTGACCTTGACGACATGAGCCTAATGGCCCTGCCCAAAGCCCAAATACCCCATAACGTACCTGCAATCCCACCCCCGATTCTTGAATCAAACATAGTCCAAGTTATTAACAAAGAGATTAACTCTGAGCTAACTAGGGGCACCAGGGAAGGCGCCATCCAGAAAAAGAGAAAGGCGGGATCAAACAAGAAGGCAGTAGGACAAAAGCCCCAAAATCCAAGTTACCAAAGGGAAATGTTACTAACATCACCAACATCGACATTAGTCAGAACACCCCTAGTATAACAATTTCACCTTCGGCCCCCACGCATATAGCTGAATCGGCTGATTTAAATAACATCGTAGTGGAAGATTCCAGAGACGATATTACACTGGCTGATATAGGCGCACTCCTTAAGTCATTATTGAGCCCCCTTGAAGCTCGTTTAATTAAGATCGAAGCTAGGTTGGTCAATATTGAAAAGTCTACCGTCCAACTAGCAGACTTAATGAAACTTGAACTGAAAGGAGGTAAGGGGGACATAGACCCAAAATGCGCAAAAGGAACTGCGTCCACAACAATTCCAAATAAAAAGGCCCCGACTTTAGCCATTCAGGAGCCCCAACCCACACCACTCCAAAAGAAGACCCCCAAATCTCACCCTAACCCTAACACAAACACTGCCCCTCTAACGACCCAGCAGTCTTCGCTTCCAGCTCCCACTACTCTTCCCCCATCCAAAGACCCAGTCACAACCCAGATCACACCTCAGACTGAATTAACTCTCTCGGGGAAGAAATCCACCATTCCCCGCAAATCGAAACCTGTGAATCTTCCACCAGAGGCGTCCCCTTATACTGTGATTTTGACAGGGGTCCCTGAACTAAAACCTGCGACACAAAAACCAATCCCCTCCCTTAAAAATAAAGTCATTAGTTGGTTGTCTATTAATAGACCGCTCCCACATGGCATAACTAGTGACATCATCATGGTAAGGCGGGCCCCGTGGGTGGGACATTCTAGGAAAACAATTAGAGGAGACTGCGTCCTGGTCACTTTCAGAGAGCCAAACACAGCTTCTTACATCTCTACATGGCCCTCTGATGACCAAGGCAGTAACATCCAAGTCCTCCCGCTCTCGTTTTTCTATCCTTCGAGTTTGTATAATTCGGAGGATCAAAGATGGGGGCTACATCAGGAAATGCTGGACGACTGGGGGAGTCGCTGCAGGGATAGAAGGGATCCTTACTATCAGAAATACTGAGTCCCTGATCACGTCTTACCATACGGGGAGGAGGCAGGATGGGAGTACAAAGCTGGGAGGAGGGGTGGAGGAGGGGGAATTGGGAGAGGATTTCTAGGGCCGCATAGAATGCACTACCCAGCCCAATTCCCAACCTACAACAGATATAGTAGCCTAGAAATGGTTGACTGACAATTCAACTTACAAGGAAGAGAGTCCCCCCCAACCACCATGACAGGGAAGAGCACATCCCCAGAAAGATCACAATCTACAGGAGCACACAGGGAATTAACACCTCACCACATAACAGAGCCTCCCTTAGTGGACATATCTGAGACTAATTCTAACAACATTTTGGACCAGGGGAAACTGCCGCCTCTTCCATGGGTCATCCACGAGACTAATGGCTCTAAGGCCCCAAATACAGGGCCACCTAATAGCAAACCATCATCCATGACAATAATTTCATGGAATATTGCTGGGTTGGCCAATAAAATCGATAATTTGGAGTGGGTTTCTGTGGTATTTAAGTCAGGAACACAGGAAACGCTGTCATTGAAGTTTGTAGTTTATTACAGCTTACAGAGAACACAACGACACAAGTGAACACCAGGCTTCAACTCCCGAGTCTTAACATTCTACTCGTAGCCCTAGAACCCTCAAAGTGGAGGGTTCTATCTACAGGTGCCAGTGAGGCACAGTACAGAACACTACAGTTTCCTTTATCAATTCAAAGAGTGTATGTCTCTTTCAGGAAACTTGGGCTAGAGAAGAACTCATACCACAAGGTTATGCAGTATTCTCCAAATCAGCCAAGTGGGGGGGTCGGGGTGGACCGTCAGGAGGGCTGGCAACTTGGGTAGCTTCAGACCTGGGCTGCCAGGCCAGATGTATGGCGACAGGTTCTGAGGACATCTTGGCTGTCCTCCTTGAGTGGCCCAACTCCACGAAATTGGTGGTAGTCAATGTGTACTCGAGGCCCGTACCCACATCACAAGAATCTACTACTATAGAGGAGCTTTCGGCTTTCTTAGCTAGTATCCCAGGGGAACTCCACTGTATAGTGGGCGCTGACTTAAATTCGCACTTTGAACCATTACCAGGCCTTCGTGATGGATCCTCCTTTGAAGAAGACTCACGATGGCTAATCCCGACCACGGTGGCGCCCCCACCCAGAGCTTGGACCCCTCTCGCATTGCAGATAACCGCCCTTATTCTAAACCAGGGTTTAAGGGCCTGCAATGGGCGCTGCAAATCAGACATGCCCAGCAAACATACCTATAATAAACCAGGTAGCGAATCGCGACTTGACTATATTCTTGTCAAATTACCGCTGTGGTCTCAAATCATTGATTTTAAGATTACCGAGAGATGGGATAGCGACCACAACGCCTTGGAGCTTGAATATGCTTTGCCAGCAAAAGAGGATACAGCCCCCGCTCCTAGTAACAATAAGTCAGGCCTGCTCTTGGTAAATAACCGGAGAAGAGTAAGGTGGGAGAAACTGGCTACTCGCAGCAATAAGCTACCAAAATTGTATGCCAGAATCACCCCACTCTTAGAGAGCGCATTTTACACCGGGCCGAAAATAGAAGAAGAGGGTAACAAGGAAAAGTTGGCTCAGATTCATGTAGATTTAATTAGTACCTTGGAGCTGGACCTTTTCTCCAAACAAGATGGAAAAACCGGCCCAACAACTAAGAGGACATGGTACAATGCTACATGTAGGGACGCAAAAACTAAATTGCTTTTAGCAATAAAGGAGCATAAACCTAGGGAGGAAATTCAATCCTGGAGAAGGGCCTACAGGAAACTCCTGGTGAATGCCAGGGTCGAGTGGGACAAACAATACTGGGAAGAACTAGCAAGAACACTAACCATCAGAGATTCCTGTAAATTTTGGAGAATAGTGGCCAATGGAACAGAGGATTCATCCTCGGCTATTGAACCGAATATAGCTCCCAGTACATGGCAGAACCACTTCCAGTCACTGTACTCAATAGAGGAGGGGGCACTCACCATATTAGCCAACAGGATAGTACCAGATTCCAAAGGGGAGCGATTTACAGAAAAAGAGGTGAGGGTAGCTATAGCTGGGTTAACAACAGGGAAAGCCCCAGGCCTTGACGGGGTACCAGGCGATCTATTCAAGCAGGAACCTGGGATATGGGCCCCTTACCTTATGCTCATATTTAATGCTGTCTTGGGGGGGATGGAGGTCCCCTATACTTGGCTGGGGGCAGAGGTGGTCCCTATCTTCAAGAAGGGATCCCCTCTGCTCCCATCCAATTATCGTCCGATCAGTCTTATTGACGTATTCCAAAAGCTTTTTGGGAGACTGATCTTAGATAGGCTACAGAACTGGATTGAAGAGATGGAGATTTTGACTCCTTACCAGGCGGGATTTAGGCAAGGGGTGTCCACAACCGATCAAATTTTCAGGTTGAACCTGTTATATTGGAAAACAGCACTAATCGAGGGCGGCACTTTGTACACAGTCTTTGTGGACTTACGTGCCGCTTTCGATTTGGTTCCAAGAGCGAGACTATGGCAGGTTATGGAGGAGATGAATGTCCCGGGAGACATTTTGGCAATCCTCATGAGACTACACCACAACAACGGCATTTTGAACTTGTCCCCCTAAAATCAAGAGTGAAAGTACCATACAAATCTCATGCTTTCTTAGGAAGTAAGAAATAATGGGAGCAGAATTTTGTCCTAAGGTGAAAACTTTTGAGGACCCTTTCTTAATCAGATCAAGAAGCTCCACTCCATCATAGGTGTGTGTGCAAAAAAGTACTTTCTTGCAGTCAGAGGGCAATCAGGTGGGAGGGACTGGTAGTGCAAGGCTTAGCCCTTTTGGATCAACTCGATCACCCAACGGACCATACCCCTCAGTGGAAGGTGGTGTTGTTGAGGGGAGAGACAATAGAATAAGGGGAATTTAGCGGGACTAATGTGTTTTTGCTAGTGATGGTGAAGCCCTGCTGGGAGGTGGTTCTGTTTCACTAGGATTACCTGAAGGGTACAGGGATTGCTTCTGTATGACTTTGCAGTTATTGGCTAAAACTAGCTTGGCAAATCTGTGATGGTCTTTGGGGTGTTTGGGTGCATCAATAAACAGAAACTGGCTGAAGGGTAGTCTTCAGATCCTAGACGCCACTTCAGGATGACCAGCGGGTCTGAGAAGAACTTCTGCTTTAACCATCTGCAATAGGATTCGGACCCTGGAAACTAAGAAGGGGACTTTTTATGTACTTACTTTCAAAAGCTGAGGAGTTTTGTTGGTGAAGCACTCTGGCGTTAAAGATGTGAACTGATGCCAGCACACCAGTTAGCACACTGTATTCCCTTATATCATCATATCTAGATCAGAGGAAGTCAAGACTGATACCACATGGATGCACCTGGTAACACAGGAGAGCTTTTGCTAGAGAAAAAAGTTTCTGAACCAAACTGGCATCTTCAGGAAATTCATAAGGTGAAGACTATGCAGGTAGAATTGTCAAATCTTTGGAAGTGTGTTAAATTGTTCAGTAAATGTAACTTTCACAAACACATTTACAGAGAAACATTGCATCAATATGCCCTTTTCACACAATCAGCAATTTTAAGTGTACATCTTATCTATCAACTTGGTAAATGTGTACTGCAGTATCTATCACATAAGCCCACATGAAGGAATGCATGCTGATGGTCATGATGTCACTGTACATCAAAAGGAACTATTGCGCTGTCTTTAATCCCTTAACAGTCTAATCCTTGCAGAATACGTTTTTAGTTGTGAATGCTATCAGTTTTTTCAACTCAGTCTGTCTTGGTAGGAATTGTGCCAGGTTTGAAGTGTGACTGGAACAATAAATCTTCCAGACTATTGTATTTTTGTGGAGAAAATTTCCTAAGCTGCTGTTTCTGGCTTTGTGCTCTTCTCTTAGTATGCATCTCCAAAGCTTCCAATTTTCAGCAGAAACAGATGAAGTCCTCACAGCAGCCGCTATTCATAAGGATGCAACTACTTATGTAATCATGTACAGTGTAATGTTTAAGATCCACAAGGTGGGCAATTCTTTTACAGAGAATGCCTGGTTAAGGTGTGCGCATCATCTGTAGAATAGTGGCTTAGCATGTCTGTTGAGTAAATAATAAGAAAATATTTGGGGGAGTTGAGCCCTGTAGACTGAGGAAGCAGTGCACATAATGGTAGTTGTGTTTTAATGGTCAGCATAAGCAGTGTTAGAAGTCTCCTTCTATGGAGCCTATACAGGTGGTGATGCCTGGCTGGGTATTTTGAATAATTTCACTGTGTAGCATGCAATCTTTCCACCTAATAACTCTCAGGCTGATCAGCAGGGGTGTAGGGATTTACAGGAGTCACCTATTTGCTTCTTTTAATCATTGGTTTTAGAGTGCCAAGCACTGCACAAAGAAGTGTCTCTGAAACAATTCCATGGTCTGATGAATCATTAAATACTTTAGATTTCCCATGAATTTTGATCAGCATGGTAACTAAATCTAGGATAACAATTCAGATAAAACATTTGCAGAGAGTAAGCTGCAATGCTAGGAACTTTTCACTTCGGATGCTGGGCTCTTGGGAAAATTCGGCTCAAACAGTGATAGGTGCCTCCACCTTTTCATGTGGGACAGACTTCTAAACCACATAGAGAGTCTGACAGGCATGTTGATGCCACAGGAAACAGGCAATGACTGAGATGTTCTTCTTGGCTTTTTTTCAAGATCATGTTCTGTGCACTATTTAAAATTCAAAGGGTGGAGAGAATTCTATGACCAGTACATCATGGGGGATATTGACATGAAAGCCATATACATTTTTACCATCTACTTTTTCTGGGCCTCTATCAACTGTATATTATCCATCCTGTTCCTAACCTCTAAGTCGAATGGTTTGTACTGGGCATTTGCAGTAAAAAATTTACTGCAACCGCACCATTTGTGGTTAAGCAAATTACAGTAAATGCACAAAAATAACTGAATGCGAGTTAAAAGTCTAAAAGTGGGGGGTTGGTGGTCTAGGAAGTAGAGGCGCCCTGCTGCTACTGTGTGTAGTGTGATGAATGCCTGTAAGTACGGCGCCAAAAGGTAGAGGAAACACCCTATAACCTCTATGTGTGTGACGGAGAAATCCTGCACACAGTAATGAACCAAAGTCCTGTACACACGTATAAGTGTGCACAGGACTTTGGTTCATAACTGCATGCGAGTGTCTGTTATGCACACTGCTTTTTTGTAATTCCACGTAATCTTTCTGTCAATTTGCGTAAATAGGCACAGACAAATTCTACAAACTTGGCACACTCCGAACACAGAAGGGGAGATGTATTAAACTTTGTCAAATTAATACATTTTGTACTGGAGTACTCTTCCATTACAAAATCTATGCTTAACATCACACACGCACCCTTGCACTGTGGTGCACAATGTGTGTGTGTGTGTTGACACAGGACACTCTAAAGTAAAGCAGCACAGAGGGAGCAACACAAAACACTGTATCTTAGTAGATATGGCACTCCTCAAATTTTGATGCAACTCATCAAGGAAGCTTTCATTCCAATCTGATCTAATATTTGATCTTATGGTAAAAGCTTAAACAATCAGGACTGCAGCAACCCCAGTTCACTCTGTCTTTAATAAAAAAAACACTCAAAACAATAACTAGGACCATTTGGCCAAAGACAAACTTGATATAATGTGATACCTGTTCACTTACATTGATCTTCAGAGATAATTTTTAAATGCAATTAGGCATGCTCATCATGATTAGCATATTACATATTACATATTGTTCATGATTCTTTAACTAAATGGAATGATACTGTACTTTATTTAGGTTTGTATATTATCTACTACCACAAGATGAGACTAGGCTGAAACCTTGAAGGGTCATGTCTAAGTGGCTGCACTTTGTCATTAATATTTGGCTGGAACCCTCAACTACAAGACATTGTTTGTGATGATTATTCCAATGCCAACCAGTAGACTCAAAATTACAAGACAACATGAACACAAAATCACCATCATCAACATCAGATTGACATGATATTTTCATCTCATTTTTCCAAGCTTAGAGATTGCTTTCATCATGGCACAGGGGAAATGCTTTAATGATCACATTCGTCTTAAGTCAATCCTGATCATACAAGCGCCTATATGGATTCAACATACTGCAATTGGTGAAAATCACGAATCCCACACCCAAACCATCACCACTTACTGTGACATCGACATCATCTGGGTCGCATGTTCTGAATTTGCGGGTGTACCTCATAGTGGTACTTGTCTCATTTTCAGTCACAGAAATGAGCCTGAAGTTCTGCATCGGATCCAATATTGGCTTAATATGCCCAATCGCATGGTAGTCCTGAAATGAAATACAATTTGCCGATTATTCATCAGTGCATAGATATCCCTTTCTTGGTTTTGAGTGATAGTACAGATGCCTTTGCAAATATATTTTTATTAGGTTGTTGGAGATGAATGGAGTACATAATAGCATTACATAATATTTAAGTGAGTGTAATTGGATTTTATTATAAAAGCTAATATCACTATTAAGAGATATGGAAAGGTATATTGTATGTTATGTTGTGTTTTTAATGTTCTCTGTGCACACGACCTGATTCGCCTACTTTGATCAGCCAAGCTCATAATGTGACATGTTGGTAAATGACTGAAAAGATAGATGTCAGTCAGTAAGAGTGGGCTGAGCCGAGAGGATGGTGCTTCTGGTGGAGTCTTCTAAGTAGCCTGTAACCTCATCAATATACCTACACCCTTTTAACCTATGCGGACAGGGTACGTTACTCCTGCTTACGAGGAAGGAATATGCCACTATAACAGTAACCTATCAATGCAGCCCAACATGACATGTTTAAGACATTTCTGTACACAAAATCTATTGCTAAGAAACTCAAGCATTATCACTACAAGCTCTGAAACTCATAATCATCACTAATTAACAATAAATAAAATAGGCAGATCCAATCATGTGTTGAACTAGAGAGCTGTCACCACCTTCAGTGGCAAAAAGTCATGGGGAAAAATATATCATCCCACACCAATCAAACGTCTCTGTTCGTAACATACCAATATGTTTCCAAGTTGCGCCGCACAGATACTGTGAAACAAAACATTCAAGATGGCATTCTCTGCATATTAGAAGCATCATTGATTGTCTTGGGTTATTAGCAGGCTTTCATGTGTTGGCCTACCTAAGCTTGTTAAAATTCTTGACCAAGGCATGTATCTTTAAAAAAATGTCTACTTTGGTCTGCTACTCTCCAATCCAAGCAATCACTGAGTTTAGGCTAATCCTCCTCCAAACTAACTATGATCACATGTATCACGACCATCTGCTGGAAAGGATATCACAGCACTTCCCACCATCTATCTCAGTGGTATGTAGACTTCAACCTGGGGTCCTTATCCTGAGGGAATTACCACACAGATAAGTACCACACATTTATTTTTATTATTACTTTACAATGCTGCACTTTATTATGCAGGTAAGTATGTTTTTTTTTTAAATGGCATAAAAGCAATGTTTTTTAAGAAACAGGGATGCATGGGTTATGTGATGGGTAAGAGTTCAGGGTGGTATGGGTTTTAAGGGGGTGTTTAGGGTGCAGGGGTGGATAAGGAACATGTTAGAAAGGTTTGTAAAGGGGTTTTAATGTTATGGGATGTCTAAGGGTATGGGGTAGTAATGGATGTGTAGGGTGTTTTGCATTCAAAGATGGATTGCGGTAAAATGAAGTGAGGGTTGTTTAAATTGCACACAGATGCAAAAGGAACTAAGGTTTTTTTGGGGTTTCTTTGTGGGTAGAGATAAAGGGAGCTAAGAGATTTTTAAGGTTAAGTTGAGAAAAAAAGTAACAGTGAGGTAAGGGATTAAAAAAGCAGCGGTATATACATTTATGTAATTTTTTATGTACGTCGCTGAGGTTAAAGTGATGTTACAGTTAGGTGAAAAGGTCAGTTAAAACATAATGGTTTAAACTACCAAAACCTCAGAAATTCTCCACAGTGTGGGGTAATGGTTAAAAAAAGTAATAGTGAGGTAAGGGATTAAATCCAAAGCATTATATATCATATCTGTGAAATACCAGAAATGACCCAAGATTACACCTATTTAGTGGAGATTGTGCTCAGGCTTACAAAGAATCTGGGGCCAACAAGAGGCTGGGATTCCAGCCTGCTACACAAAGGTTTGCAATGGCACATAAGATCTTTGAGGAGTACACATTTTTATTGTTTAGATTGTGCTTAAATGTGAATTAGGTTTGCTAGACATGCCTAGCCTGCCAAGGGTTTGCGGTGAAATTGCATCTCCCCTGGTGTTAATTACAGAGTTTGATTTTGTGTTTTAAAGTGTAGGGGTTAAATGTATCTGCAATCAATAACAATTCTACCACTTTAGTTAACAAATAAACTCTTGTTGTGGTAGCGTTTTCTGTTAGATACCCTGACGCATTGCAATTTAGGAGCATATCTGTCTGATTGGTTATGCATCTATCTTGAGACCATTGTTTTATCCATCTTCTCAAACTCAGTCTCTCTGAGAGGACCCCACTTCATATCCATTGCATGAAGGTGTTTGGGATGATTGCAGAATAAATTACAAATTATTCACAAAAAATGAAAAATCTGATGACTGCTCCAGAATAAGAAGTGGAACATCATCCTGCCATTTCAACATTTAGTTTACTGGAGAGCTGCCAAGAAAGTCCTGGAATTCAGACCTTTTAGCCACCTCTCTGGCCAACCTGAAGGGAATTACTTTGTCATCAAGGGCTGAAGCAGCAACCCAATATCTCCAAGAAAGCAAAGTTAAGTGACTACATGCTGCAGCATTGAGAGGAGCTCATACACCAAGCCAATATTACTCATATGCCCAAAAAGATTATCATCTAGATTAGTAGGACCTTGAGTTATCAATAATTCTACATTTTTTAAATTATTTTTATTTTATTTATTTTTGATACATGAAGCGGTTGGTATGAGTCATTCCGATCAATACAAATAAGTACAGCATAGATCATCGCTTATTAGCATATTGCACAAATAATAACATTGCTTTTTAAATCAAGCAAAAATTACATAACATGTCATGAACAGTCAGCAAAGAGAAGATTGATAATTATAGATAGAGAAACAAAGAGGAAAAAGCAATATCTAGAAATTCACTTAACACATTGGTCTATTAGAAAAGAAAAAGAAGAAAGAGAAGGAAAAACAAATCCAGACATTGGCTTAATTCTGCGGGCAGGCACTAATAGAGAGATATAACCCTATTTTATAACTCCACATACTGTGTGACTCTGCCCCATATTTGTGCGCCAAGTTTCTTTTTAGAAAGCCCTTCAACGCATACAGACTGTGCTCCATATTATGAGTAACAAAGAATCTGGACCGCCATTCCACAAATGAGGGTGGTTCCTGTTGTAGCCAGTACGAAGCGATACACAATCTATAAACAGCAGTCGCAACAAATATTAATTTAGCATATTGCTTTGCAGTTCCAGTATCCTTTAATCCCATTTCTACCCCCAAAAGAATCTGAGTTGCAGATAATTGAATTTGATATCCTACAATTCCCGATAGAAATCGTTCTATCTGTAACAGAAGGGGAGCCAATGATGGACACATAAAAAAGATATGTACATCATTTGCAGAAATGTGGCCAAATCGGAAGCATCCCCAGACCATTTAGAGACCTTATCGGGTGTATAATATAAATTAAAGAGGGATTTGAAATGTTGAGCAAGGAGCTTTGCAGATAGAAATAAGTCTGTTGCCATATCCAGAGAGATTTCAATGTGAATATCTTGTCTTTCTAATTTAGTCCCCCATTTAAGATTCTGCTGTTCAATATCGTTGGTTTTTGTGTTTAACATCAGATTATATAAAATACCTATCTTTGCTCTTCTTGTATTAGCTTCAATCAGGGGATTTAGTTGAAAGATAATGCCACTTTTCTCTAAAAACTCCCTAATCTGAAGATATTTAGAAAAATGCTCTCTGGGGAGTTGATATTGCATACGTAACTTTTCAAAAGATTTAAGAGCACCATCAGAATACAGATCTCCCACCACTCTTATTCCTCTCCCCCTCCAGTTATACACCACTCTATCCCATAGATCAACTGGTAAAAATATTGGCGATACCAACGGTGTGTAATAGGAAATTTTCACAAAACCAAACATTTCTCTAGCTGCTCGCCAAACCTTGTATGCCGCTTCTAACATTTTAAACCGTGTTCGCTTGTAATAGCTCCATTCTAGGTAGAGAAATAAGAGATTTTTTACTTTTATACCCAATACCATTTGATATATCGAGGGACATTCTGCCAACTGCTCTGGTGCTGTTCCTGTCAACAAGATACCCATCCCTTGTAACCTACACGCATAATAATACAGTGAAAAGTCTGGTACCGAAAATCCTCCTAGCTTTTTCGGCAATGTCATGAAGTGCCTAGCCCATCGTGCTTTTTTCCCTGACCACATAAAACTCATACAAATTGCTTGTAATTGTGCCAATCTAACTTTAGAGATCTCCAAGGGTATACAACGAAAAAAATATAATATTTGGGGCAATATCAGCATCTTTAATAGATTACATCGCCCTACTAGGGAAAGGTGTAGGCATTCAGCCCGATCTAATTGTTTCTTAGCACCAACCAGTAGTTGATCCCAATTTACTTTAACCAAAGTGGCAGTACATGTTCGTAATTTAACCCCTAAGTATATAACTTCTTGACACAGCCTTGGATCAGTAAATTTCGGAATGTTTATACTTAGCAGCTGAGTCTTGGCAGAATTCAACTTATAGCCAGATAGCCTACCAAAAATGGTGGCCAGTTGTTCAATTGCTGGCATTGCTACTGTTGGATTCGGCGTGACCACGGCCACGTCATCCGCATATACTAATACTTTGAATTGATAGTACTGTATAAGTAAAGGGGGTATATGCACACTTAGTTCTAACATCTTTAAAAAAGGTTCAATATATAAGGAGAATAGCAGCGGAGAGCATGGGCAACCTTGCCTTGTACCTCTATTGATTTCTACCTCTGCCGACTCGAGTCCCATTGTGTTAATACGTGCGACTGGTCGATAATACAGTGTCTGGATGTATTTTATGAACTGTGGCCCAAAACCTCGTCTCCTCATCACCTCCCATAAAAACCGCCATGTAACACGGTCAAAAGCCTTCTCGGCAACAAGCAAGATTAAACAAAATGGTTCCCGAGTGACTTTAACATAATCCAAAAAGGAAATCACCCAATTAACGTGGTTTGTTGTACTGCGTTGAGGGATAAACGCATGTTGTACTGATGATACTAATCCTGCTATAACTACAGAAAGTCTATTGGCTAAAATCTTTGAATATGTTTTCCCATCTGCATTTAAAAGCGAGATGGGCCTATATGATCCTGGAATATTAGCCGGCTTACCCTTTTTGTGGAACACTACAATCGACGCCTCCCTCCATGTTTTAGGGGGTGCACCTTTCTGTGCCTCTAACATTGTTGACAATAGATCAGTCTTCAGAACAGGGAAAAAAGTTTTGTATATTTCCAGCGGCAGCTTATCCGGCCCTGCCGCCTTCCCTAATGCTAACCCATTTACTGCCTTTTCGAGTTCTTCTAATGAGATGGGAGTCTCCATTAATTGTATCTCCTCCGACGAGAGATCTCGGGTACAATATTGATTGGTCAAAGTAATAGCCGCTGCCTCATCATATACTTCATCTTTATATAAAATCTCGTAAAATTGTCTAAATACCTCCAAAATTCCCTGATCATCCTTAACAGAGTCACCCTTCATATCTAATAATTCATCTATACGCTGAGCAGTCTCCCTTGATCTCATTTTTTGGGCGAGGCATCTGCCGCTTGCCTCACCGTACTCATAATGGATTTGCCTTTTAACAAAAAACTTTTTTGCTGCCTCTTTAGCCCAGATCAAATTTAGTCTTGCTTTTAGCCGTGCCACTGCTGTAACCTGATCCGATGGGTCTCTTTCAGCCTGTATACCTTGCATAAGGTTTTCCTCAGCTGTAATCAAATCCTGATATAGTTTTTTGGTATTGGCTGTCTGTTTTTTTTTATTGTATATACCATAACTGAGTACCTCTCCACGAAAGGCGGCTTTAAAACAGTCCCACACTCCTCCAACACTACTACTCCCTCGATTAATATTGAAAAAAAAATTATCCGTTGTTTCATCTGCTCGATGAATTGCTGTTCCACTAATAATTTACGGTCAAAAGAGAAAGCTGTTGGTCGAGTCGTTGATATTATACCAGCAATAGAGAGAACTACTGGTCCATGATCAGAAGTGATTCTAGGATATACTTGTATCGTTGCCTGATTTTGAAGTGATTGAGTGGTGAAAAAATAATCTAATCGGACGAGCGTCCGATGGGGGAAAGAAAAAAAGTATACCCAGGTGCAGCCCCCCTTAAGAAGGCCCACGCGTCCACTAACCCATGATCGCCCGTTATTGCCTGTAATGCTTTAAACACGCGTGGCTTCCTACCAACATACTTTGACTGTTCATTATTTAGAATATTCGGTGCAAGATTTATGTTAAAGTCACCACATAAAATCAGAGGTGTGGGCCACGCTGCTAGCTCAACATTCAGATTTTCCAGAATCCTTGCTTCATTCAAATTTGCACCATATACTACACAGACCGTAAATTTAATATGACCCACAAGGCATTCTGCAATTGCCCATCGTCCTAGCCCATCTGATAGACTCCTGCCCGTGTTGGTAACGTGTCTTTTAGCAAGGATAGCTACACCTCTTGCAGCACCGGAATATTTGGTACAAGTAATTACATTAAACCCTAGTTCTTCTAACAGTTGCCGCTTTGACCAAACTATATGAATCTCCTGCAGACATATTATATCACATTGGAGAACTCGTAATTCCTGTGCAACCCGGCGTTGTTTCTCCAATGAATTCAGCCCCTTGACATTCAACGTGCCTACCCTAATCCCCCTACCTGCCATCTAATCTGATCTATTCTTTTCTCTCTTTTTTCTTCCCTATTTTTCCCGCTTATCCTCCATTGAAAAAAAACAAAATTACTGACTGCTTTATCATAAGGACTCCTTCCCAACCCTGCTTCATGTATTATTTTCTTTTCGATAATTCTACTTTTAATGGAACCAGTAGATACTAATCCTAACATCGCAGACTAGCATGTCTTCAAGGATTTGCAACTCTTGGATTTGAAACACAGTTTAGGCCTAGGGTGATGCTAGTAATTGTGATTCCAAATCAATGGTTTCATAGTCAGGTGTGCTGCAGGTGAACCGCTGGTGGCCTGACTCAAATGGATAGTAATAGGGTTAATCCATTGAATTAACCCTAATCATTCACACCCTCTTTAAGCTGTCTAGATACAACTAAGACATAGGCCAGTTAGGTGTGGGAGCTCTGTTCCGCAATGAGTGGGACTCTTCAGTACATTAGCACCAACTACTGTAGTGATGGATCCATATTCAAAAAAAGAATGGGTATCAGAAAAGGGCACAAGAGTGAAGGAAACAGGAACAAATTGTGCTCAATAAGTACTGCCACAAGTCAGATCATCAACACTTGAACAAATGAGGGGGCAGATATAATAAGGATTTATTTTGCCCTTGCAACATGCAAGGTGATGTTGTGCAACCCAGTTCCTTAACCCAGATTTACAAAACCATCAAGTGGTGATTTGTGCTGACATGTTTTACAGTTTGTGCTGGGAGGTGCTCCATATGGGTGGAGCATTGGTGTTTCTGTGCATCTACCCATAGATTTAATGCAATTCAAAAGTAACAGAAATGTGTGGATTGCTTAAAATCGGTATGCCTCCTACATGATGTGGTGATGAGATTTATTTTTCCCCTCATATTTCTTGTTTCTATGCATGATGCAAAATTCACAGAACGAGGAAAACGTCTCTTATTTTTTTGTGCAAGACAGCATCCCTTCCTGCACTAAAACAATCATGCACTAAGACAAGCTCTCCCTCACTATATAACTCAGTTCCATCTTATTGACCAATTCCAGTGCAGTTTCTGTCAGGGTCACAGTACGCAAACAGTATTGACATATGATGACACATCTTGCCTCCTAATCCTCCTGGTCCTCTCCTCAGCCTTTGAATTGGTCAAACATGACAGCCTACTTGACCTACTTGAATATAGAACAGGGTTATATATATATATATATATATATATATATATATATATTCACTGAAAAAAACCATAGGTTTCAGGGGTGTTATAGTTAGCTGGACATTTGACTCATACAAAACCATTGAAATTCCTCCGCTATAGTTGTACTAACTGTATATCTTGCGCCCGCATTCCATTGGTGAAGATGTCACATATTACATCTTTCATGACATGGTCAGTGACATCACTGATGACATCACTGATACTATCTCAAATGACATCACTGATGACTTCACTGATGACATCATACATGTGACAATCTGATACATCTCATCATACACTAGTGTAAACTTTCAACACTCATTATAAAATATGCAGTACCATATCTGAAACCATTGACACACCAATACAAGTTTCTAAAATCCCACTCAGTGATTCCCACATCTACACACACATCTAAACATTTACCTATATATTCACTCATACATGCTAACAAAGATCAATAGAACACTATTAAATTTACTATCACGGTTCTGAGGCCGCAGAGGTCCGATCGAACACCTAAACCTGCCAAGATCTTCAGGGCCTGGAACAAAATAGATGGGTGACTATTCGAGGATCTCCTGTCCGCTTCCACAGAGGTACTCCCAATGGAGGTGGAGGCGGCAGCTCTAGCCTACACAAAATGGATTGAAAAGGCCTGTGCCACTCTTGCCCCTCCCATCCTCTGCCTCCCCACCAGATCGCAGCCTTCAGCTCCCTAGTTCTCGGAAGAACTCAGAATGCAGAAATTAGGTTACAAGAGACTGGAAAGGATATGGTGCAAAGAGTATAAGGACACTGATAAAAGGCCATTCAAAGACAGCCTGCTAGTTTATAAAAAAATGGCGATAGCGGCGAAGCAAGGCTTCTTCACCAACCGCAATAACCTAGCTAAAAATTCGGCAAAAGAACTGTTCAAAACGGTTTCCTGTTTCGCCTCCCCAAACCCGCAGCTATGCCCCCGAGCCTCGAGCTATGTGAGGAGCTGGCGAAGTTCTTTTCTAACAAGGTAGAGACCCTTTTCAAGGCATTTTCTGGCCTGGATATGTTGAAGCGCCCGCTCACTAGAGTGGAAAATACTACCGAATATCCCCTGGGGGCAAAGTTGGAGTGTTTTACCCCAGTGAAGGTTGAGGATATAAAGGGACTGCTTCAAGGGATAAAATCAGGCACACCGACAGACCCATGTACGGTAGCTGTTATTAAGTTGGCTTCAACCCCGATTGCTACTTCATTGACGGCCTTGTTTAATAACATGTTTGCGACCGGAGACTTTCCGTCCTGTAGGAAACGAGCATCTATTTTGCCTCTATTAAAAAAGCCAAATCTGGATATCATGGATCCCAACAATTTCCGCCCTATAGCGAGACTCCCCCTCCAAGCTAAAGCCATAGAAAAAGTGATGAATGCCCAACTCAGTGCGTTCTTAACGGCCACTCAGGCGTTAGACCCATCGCAACATGGGTTCAGAGCCAGCCATAGCACTGAATCAGCATTAATTAAAGCCACTGAGGAGATCAGAGCAGTAGTCGATGCTGGGGGGAGAGCAGCGCTGGTCCTTTTGGACCTTTCCGTGGCCTTCGATACGGTCCACCATGTAATATTGTTGGACCATTTGAAGGCTTGTGGGGTACAAGGGAAAGCACTTGGCATCATGGCAGCTTTCCTCACCAACAGAGTTCAGAGTGTGGCACTCGGTGAATACGATTCTAGACCTTTCGTTTTAACTTGTGGGGTGCCCCAGGGTTCGTCCCTGAGCCCCACTCTGTTCAATGTATATGTTACCTCACTAGCACCAGTAATTGGAGCTTTTGACTTTGAACTTACCTCTAATGCCGATAACACCCAGATAGTGGTGTCGCTGTTACCGGGCAAAGAGGAAGGAGTTGCAAACAAATTTCAGCATTGCATGTTGGCAGTGGGAAACTGGATGGCTGGAAATTGCCTGAAATTGAACTCGGCAAAAACGGAAGTTATAGTGTTTGGTTCAAACGCTAATTTCTGTCCAAAGTAGTGGCCTGAAGGCATGGGCAATGTCCCTTCACCTGTATCCAAGGTCAAGAACCTAGGGGTACTGATGGATGACCAGCTTTCCTTTGGGCCTCAGGTCAACGTGTTGTCCTCCTCCATCTTTTTCCTTATTAAGACAATCCGTAAAATTCTCCCCTTCCTTCCAGAAACCCTCTTGTTCAACCGCACAGTCACTTATAAACCCACTCACTCATAAAGGGTACTCATGCAACCACTCACACCCACTAACACAACCACTCACTCATCCATACAGAAATTGACATACACACTCTCTCATATTTAGACTGTCTCACATAGCACTCAAGCTTCTGCTTACCACTTACTCACCCACTCACATTACCATAGAGGTACTCCGACAGCCACTTACCTTAGTATATATGTTTAAAGTATAATATATTTAGAAAACACTCACTGGATGATATCATACACATACTCCCACCCCCACACAACCTCTTGTATATGAAATTAAACAGCCACACAACCACCTACATACTTATTCACAGTGATTCCAGGACTCATTCAAGCATTTACTCCTCTATAGAGTCCATTTACTCCTCTACACATCCACTTACTCATTCATACAGCCACTCACCCACACAGCACATACAGTAATGGTATACAACTACACAGAATGTGTAGTTGTATACAGATACCACTACACACTCTGATATAAAGAAGCATACATACAATGACACTGCCATTCGCAATATATTTGTTAAAAGTAGTAGTGTAAGGGAATTTTCGCACATGTATTCTGTATGTTTATAATTGACAAATAGAAAGGTGTGAACTATTAGTATTTATAAAAATTGTATATATTTGAAAATTTTGTTTTTAAATCAGATTAGGGTATTCTTGGTATGCTTTTATGGGTGTAGATTTTACTCCGAATAAAGCTGATTTGACTAAAAAACCCTTACCCCAAAAAGTGCTACCCACAACTATAAAAATAAAGTTGCTTGATCCCCAAAACAGTATTCACATCTGAACCCATTTAAAAAAAAATAATGTAAATAAATGTATTTATATATTTTAATTTTACATGACATACTTTTGATTTCATACGTTTTAGGAATTTTGCATTTATTAATTTAATATTTTCTTTCATTTTAGCATAGAGTAGATTAATATTGACTACTAACTAGTAAATTATAATGTGTTTTTATTTTTAAAATATGGATATTTATATTTTTTTAAATGTCTGTATATCTGTAAAAATATCCTATATATACATGTTGCCGCTCCATGGGCAGGCTCCTAAGAAAAACTGTTGACTCCTGTGCTTGTATTTTTCTTAAACAAACTAAGCACTGTTGTGTCCCCAAAGCAAAAGCAAGACTGTTTAATTCTGATGCCTGCTTAAATCTATAGAACTGTGGTTTTATCACATTAAACTAACACTGTGAGTTCTAAGTTCAGACTCAGTCTCTGCCACTGTTTTGGGTTGAGTGTTGTCTTGGGTAGCTGAGGAGTTGGAGCAGCGCTGTTTTACCACCATAGACATTGGTTAATGACACAGGAAGTTTCAATGCACATACTTATTTTTGCTGGAAATTTAGCACCATTTGTTGACATATTTTACAGTAATGAGCAGATCCTATCACAATAACATGTAGAAAGCAATATAACAGCACAAACATAACAGAACATATCACAACAAAACAGTGAGAACAGAAGGATATTTGAAAACGGTTGCAGAATACAACAAAACCACATTGCAATAATGCTGCACGATAGCATAGCAACACAAAGAACAAGGTACGTTCTTGGGTACTCTTAACATTTAAGAAAAGTGTTGAAAGCTTATCACTTTAGAAGGAACATGAGAGATCTCAATTTTACATTTTAGTTCAGTTTTGTTGGACCACTCCTATCTTATTTATTTTCAAAATCATGCATACTTAGTCAACTAGTGAAGAGATGTGGCGCAGCGGCCGGGGTGGCTGAATACAGAACCTGGGGGCTCACTGTTGAATTGCCGGCGGCAGGTTAGCCCAGCAACATGTGACTTTGTGTAATAGCTCACTTAATCTTCCCAATTTCTCCCAACGCCTTAATACCTTTGGGTAATTGTTGCACTTTTCAAATACTGGTATATTAATATTATTATTATTAACTAGAACTTTAATCAAGGGTTACCTCCACCACTCTTTCTCCAACTACTGCTCCATTCACTCTTTTCCTCACTGCCACTACCTGTCCTCTATTCTGAACTTCACACAACTGTTTGAAAGGGGAATCTTTTAAAAAGAGGTGAGCTATTCCTAAGAGGAGGATCCACCATAGTTTAAGATTTGGTCCCACCATACCCCCAACATATTTCCTCCAAACATTGGTGCACTTACTCCGAAATAGGTAGTTTGATTCGGCCACACTCCACCAATCGCAATGTCAGCCCCAGTCATGCCTCCGCTGGGGCTGAGTCCGAACCCGATCCATCCGTGTGTCTGTGCTTCCACCTGAAATGTGATATCCTTGTTGGCCTTGTTGAAGCCCCACCTAACAACCACTGTACCTTCGGGGTTCATGGCCTTTGAGAATCTCAGATCCTCCATCTCACCTGCAGCCAGAGACAGCAAGGAAAGAAAATATAGTACTTGGCGGCTCATGTTTAATGAATTGGACCACCAATGGCCCATAGAATATCAGAAAGTAGAGAACAGCAGCTTTGTGTACGAGTCCTTCTCTGAGGATCTCAGAGCATGCACCTCTTATTTATCACCCACTCTTGGAATGAAGTTCTCAAGTCCAACCCACAGCATTTTTAAGACAACCCAGCATCAATACAAAACATACAAAATTAATTTAAATTAAACCAGATGAGGTCATAATCAAACAGAGCAGCAACCTTCAGGAAGGGTGGCTGCTTTTCTATTTTGGTGCAGTAAACTGCCTATGACTTCACCCTTATCATGAAATTCCTTTGACATTACCGTCTAACTGGTTGGCTGGCATTGTAGCAATCTTCTACTGTGCATACATTTGGCATCTGAACACAGGGCAAAGTACTGTCATTACTGCTGTGAGCTTGTTATTTGCTGTAATTTCATTAAGACAAAATGAACAAATGTCTAATACATACCGCCATTTTTTGTAGACAATTGGCTAGGGAGCAAAAGGAAGATGGTCTGTCTGCAGAGGATCTCCAGGGTAAGTGAGGAAATGTAAACAACAACCCTGAATTTAGATTCTCAGATTTTCCAAAGGATATTTTGTGTGTGCCTGAGGCTTAGACTAAAGTTTCTAGATTGAGATTTTATCTTTGGTTAACTGGGTGGCACGGACCACCTACACACATTTGTGCTGGAGGTATTGGAATCTGTCGGGATATTCTTTTACTCACATAAACATATGTTGGTCTTCGTGAGTTTGAACAAAGCCTCAGGAAGTCAAAATTAGGGAGTGGTGAATTGATTAGTAGTGTTATATGATATTTGTCACAAGTATTTCAAAGCATAGAGTTTTACAACACAATTATGTACAACTAACATATCTTATAGGTGATCTTTTTAAATCCCGCCAACACAAAAGTTGTTCTTTGTTTCACTCAGTACAGCTGATACATTTCACCAGAACTGGCACAAAAACATTTGCCTGATCCGGACAATTGACCTTTCCTGCTGCATGGCTTTCTATAGCAAAGAGGCTCATTCATTCAACAGGTCCAGATTAATTCTGGCCGATCAGCCTGGGCAAAATCTAGTACCCCAGTTATATATTTTCATCTGATTCTGCCATTAGGTTTCCTTTTGTGGAAGTACATTGTATTCTAAGTGCTAATCGCTAATTGTAGAAAGGACAGGGTGTGAACTAGCAGGTGCTTATCCCAGACTGACTAGTTTCTGAACTCCTTTGCATTTTGACATGTGACTGATTTCCTTAGCAGTAGCACTGAAAAATGCACGTTCGCATAAGGCCACTAACCTCGAGCCACATTAATATGTATGAGTCTGGAGGTATTATTATGCATCATTCTGCAAGTGACTACAAATGATAGGGTTGACTCCTGTGATGGAAAGCACATTTAATTCATTCACATTCCCTGCATGTCCCAGTTTTTTTAAAGCAGCGCCTTTAAAGAGAGGGCGAATGCTTTTGGAAAAAAACAAGCCGTGCCAAAGTAAATAGGTCTGTGTTGGCCACCAGGCTTTCGATAATTCTTTTTTTGCTTTGCCATGATTTTTCAAAACTGTATTGTTCGGGAAGGTGCTGGGCCCCAATTAAGTCTAAAGAAAAACATTGGCTAAAATTCTCAAGAAATTACATATTACCATGGTATGTCTGACAATGAAGAAAACTACCTTGTGTGGATGTGATCCTTGTGAAAGGACAGCATGGTGAAACTCATAGCAAAGCCAGTCAGTAGCTGAAGTGGGCTAACATTGCCCCTCGATACCCATGGAGAAGAAAATTGTGAATGACACAATTAAAGCCCTATAAGTAACTATGTTATAAATTATGTTAGTGAAATCAACAGGTCTTGTCTAACACAGACCTAAAAAAAAGCCATTGGTGTGGCATTGGCTGTGAGAGTCTCCTTCAAGAAAGAAGACAAGAAAGCCTGAAAGGTAACAAAGGACAAAGAGCAGAAGAAGAAAGAATGAAGGATGAGATAAAAGGAAGGACGTAGGACAAAAAAAGAAAGGAAGGGAAGAACAAAGGAAAGGAACAAGGAAAGAAAGAAGGTAAGTAAAAATGAGAGGAAGGTATGGAAAAGGGAAGAAAGAAAGAAAGCAGAAGGAAACAAGGCAAAAGATGAAAGAAAGAAAGGAAGAAAGAAGGAAGGCAGGAAGAAAGAAAGAAAGAAAGAAAGAAAGAAAGAAAGAAAGAAAGAACAAAAGAAAGAAAGATGACTAAGGTTAAAAAAGAACAACAAGGAGTAAAGGAGTCAACAAGAAAGAAAGTTGGGAGGAAAGAGAGAAAAAACAAAGAAAGAATGAAAAAAGGCAAGCAATGAAAATGCATCATTTTAAATGTCATATTTCATGATTGGAAAAGCCTGGGATTGTGAGGAAGGGAGCGTGTTATGTTATGTTATGTGCACTTTTAAAGCTCACTTCCCACCCGGGAGGGTATCTTGATGCTGATGAGGAGTGTTACTTCCACCCTGTCAGGGTCCTATGTGAAGAATCAAGTTGTCAGTTTGTGCCTGAATTCTAAGACTCAACTGGTGGCTCTAATGTGAAGGAGGAGTTTGTTCCAGACAACAGGAGATAGGTGCGGGAAGGCTTGGCCACCAGCTTTGGCTCCTTGGATGGAGGGTGCGTGGGCAGTGGAGAGCTGAGAGCTGAAGGTTTGCTGAGGAGGGGTGTGAGGTGGGGATGTGGAAGGTGATGCTCATTCCATTTACCCAGAGATGCTGTTGATTACCATCAGGGTGCACAAGTTTTTCTAATTTACCATTCAGGCTTAGTTCTCAATAATGCTTTGTTGGTTTTGCTGTATTTTTGCATCTTTGTGATGATTCTAACTATGTACTCTGTATTGCATTATGTTCATGACAATTAATTATTCTGTACTGTCTTTTCTACTTCTCATTCACCTTGCAATGTTATAGGCCCCCTCCTTGTAACCTTATGACAATCCATCTAGGCTGTTATCTTTACCCTTTGTTGTACTTCGGCAACCGAGCAACCTTTGACCGATGACCAATGGGGTTGCCCTGCGCAGCTATTGAGGAGCTTGGCTCTAGTCCCCCCCCACTTGGCCATCTCCTACCCATCCGTCCGTCTGACTCTGTTTCTTTTCTAGTCGCCCGTTGCAACCCCTCCCTCTCCAGTCTCCTCCCTCACTCCTCTCTTCCCCTTATTTCTCTCTCCCCTGCCTACTTTTCCCCTCTCCATACCTAACCTATGCCTTTATAACTCCTGTTTCTCCATCATTTTTGTACCTGAAACTGCTGTAATTATGTAACTACGTTCTTAAAGAAACTGTACCTCCTTATGTAAAGCGCTCTGATACCTCTGGGTTTGCCGGCGCTTTATAAGATTTTTCAAATAAATAAATAAGAATACAACTTAGTTATTCAGTGACCTCATTTATTCACTGATTTAATGATGTTACTTGGTTGCCTCCCATTTTGAGAATAGTGGAGTCTTTACGTCTAGATCATGGGTGTTTGAGTGAATCCATTTGAGGTCATTTTAATTAATTTGGGGGATCTGAAATATTGGTGTTTGGTCAAATTATTGGGTTCTGCTCCCACATGCACACAGTGTGGGTTAAATGTACCACACATGCACACACATTTACAGGTACACATACAGGTTCAAGCAACAATTGTGAATACTGGATTGATGGATTAATTGATTGATGATTGTGCAGGTGTGTATAGCGATGGACGTTTGGATAGCAAGATAAACAGATGAGCCCAAGTGTATGGATGACTAAATGGGTGGATGTTTATATGATGGCATCTATAGAAGAATGCATTGATCTAGGATGAAGAATATATGGGTGTGGTTCTGGATGGATGGGTGGAATTATAATTAGTTTATTCATGTGCAGAGGTGACAGTGAGTAAAGCTACCTGTGACTCATCTAATGGCTGTTGTAAATTGATTATATTATCCGTGCATGTGCGTTTTTGTAGTCTGATGTGGTGTTTAACATTTTATTTAGGTCATTATGTGTATGCATGATGCATGAATGTGCTCAGGGACAGGATGCTTTAAGGGCTCCTTCTGGCAAGGCCAGCCTTTGGTCTCATTTCTGATCACTGTATTCATTCTGGAAGTTGATAGCCAAGTGCAAAAAGCTCATACCTCATGTGCCTCTTTTGTGGGCACTCCAGGCTGCAAACCACCTTGCTGTCAGGAACATCAATCTACAAAAAGGCTATGTCTGGAGAACAGCCTACAGTGGACACATGGAAAGAGAATCAGCCCAAACCTCTTCTTCATCCCCTGTCTGCTTTGATTGTGCAAGGGACACTGAACCACTTTGTATCCCAGTTTCAAGCTCTCCTTGACCAAGGAAGGGACTGCACTGCAGATGACCCGGAACTGCTGTGCCACCAGATAAAGGGTCTGCTTGACAGCCATCTGGGGCCTAATGTTGCTGGAAAGAGCTGATCTCTAACTGAAGCACCTTGCAACCAACATGCTGCTGAGAGAGAGCCTACTAACCCTGCTTGAGTGTGAGGTAACTGAAACACCAGAGCAGCTGTGACTCCTTGTCATTGCTGCCACTGTGAGTGAAGCTCCTAAGGGATTGTACTTGGCCCTGTTTCTTAGAGCCATAGCAGATGCACCCCAGGACATCAGAAGAAAAGGACCCCAGCCCCACAGCTGACACCCTCTATCCCCTGCTTTCCATGTTCCCCCTCAGACCTGGGCTGGCATTTGGAAATACTCAATTAGATAATGAATGAATTGATGATTGTGTGGGTGTATATGGAATGAATAGATGGCTGGGTGAGAAGGACTGCTTATAATTGTGGGAAGTTGGTAGGATGATGCGTGTGGTTAGGTAGCTGGATCTGTGCAAGTATAGGTTTATGGATGAATACATGGATGACAATAATTAGATATATTCATTGCAAGGTTGTATATTAGATGCATGGATAAGCATGGATGGAAGCGTAAATGCTGTCAATAGCTGTCTGGATAGCAGGATAAGTAGAAATGTCCATAGGTAAGTAGCTGAGAATACATGGGTGGATGGGAATGGGAATTCATGTACATGCAGAGCAGTGCATGGATCTGGGATGAGAAAAGCATGGGTAGAGTTAAATGGATAGATAGGTAAAGGTGTAGCACATGGGAGGAACTATAATTAGGTGATTGACTCCTTGTTAGTATATCCTTGGTATAATCTAAGTATATAAGCCCTTGTTAGTGTGATGTGGTGTCTTACATGGGGGCAGCCTGATCCTAGTCATTGTATCATGTCAAAAATGTAATTTTTGAGGTGTTAACCAGCCAGAAAAGCTCTGTGAGCGGATTTTAATTTGACAGACGACACTATTAGAGGGTCAGGAATTAGCATTGAAGACAAAAAAGTGTGGACCAGCTTCTTTGAAGATGCTTCAATGAAAGAAGTCACAGAGTAGATAACAATGAAATAATACTATGGAGGCAGCATAGGTCATGAGGAAATTCACATTTGTTTAGAATACCAATCTGGATCCAGACTGCAGCCATACTTCAGTGGTGCACTGAGAGATTAGATATAGTCTGATGTATCACAGGATGAACAATATACCAGCAGCACCCTCACATGTGCAGCACTGAGAGAAAGTGTGCGTGATTCTCTTTGGGATAACTACTCTGGCAGCCCATAGGATTGAATGAATGAGGACTGGTGATGAGAAAAAAAAACTTGTATTCTCTTTTGTCTCTTTGTCTAGGTGTAGTTGAGGAGAGTTGTTATCGCTAAAATGGGAAATTTACTTTCTTGAGATAAGTCCTAGCAAAAAACACAGTTATTGCTTTTTAACATCTGAGAAGTCAATGTGATGCAGTGGTGCCACTGTACTAAAATTACCTAAGGCAATGGTTTTGAACTGTTTGTTTATTTGAAGGGTAGAAATACCAGGTATGCTGTTAAGTTAGAAGTTACTCAAACTAAGTTGAGTATCCAAAGTGCTTGCAAAGTCTTTACATAAGCAAGTCATACACTGCCCTGCTTCGAAATGTGCACATTAGTTTCATTCAAATACAGTTAATTGGTAGATGCTAAATTATATGACATTTCGGAAAGTGAATATACACCTAATAGTCCAGAATCAATGGGGATTCCTAATACTCTAAATTTATAAACTACAGTAGGTACTTTGTACGTTATGGCTTTGGTTAGTGTTTTATTCCACATGGGCTTCCAAAGGACTAATAATATTCCACAAAGGCTGTAGTAATGATAACCAGGACTCTGAAATGGAGCATGGCCATGTCTTCGAAAGAATCTAGACCAGATGAAATGGCTGTCTTTTGGGCAACGCTGTCAGAGTCTTCTTTGTTTGAAGATATGGCCACTTACTTCCGGAGGCAGTAGAGGTATCCAGATTGAAACAGGATGTCCAGCACTACTACAGAAAATAACCCAGAAGGAAGGCGAAAAAACTAGAGACCACAAAAACCTTCAAGCTGACCAGACCAAGCAGCAGAGGACAAGTAGGGAATAAAGGGAGGAACTGGAGTGAAGGGGAGTCCAAAGAGTCCAGTGAGTAGGCAATGATTCAGGAACAACTGCGACACAACTGGCCAACACAATTGAACTACTTTTATTTTGGAAAAAAAAGAAATTAGCAATTTAAGAAAGGTATTGGCTATCTCAAATTGGGACAAAAAGAAACATATTTAATGATAACAAAATTATTGCAAACAGCAAAACAGAGGGCAGAGGCTAATAGAATCCTCACCCAACATGTGAGTAGTGTCCCCTTATTTAATTAAAGGTGCACAAAACCAAGGAGTACTTCCCTCTATACTCCCCAAAGTATAGAAACTAATCCTACAAATGTGATACTTCAACAAAGGTTTCAGCACTCTATAGAAGAATTAACAATATTTCATGTCACAATCCACAGTCAATAAGTATCATCAAATAATTGCACATAAGGAAAAAGGCATCCAAATTCGATAGATGTATATCTTGTTCCAAAGTTCTCTTCATTATTCACAAAACAGAGTCTTCTTTCACAGACGGATTCATCATAGCCAACGCGTTTCGTCTCTATAAGACTTCTTCAGGGCTTTAAGTGTATGGCATATGGTATATTCTTCAAGAAAAGTGTAGTATATCAAAAAGCAGTGTGAGTAAATCACTCTGTACAGTATTCTAACAATCTTAAAATGGCATAATAACTGCATGCAGTCTGTGTGCAGTTATTTAGCAGTTTTAACTTGTAAAGGTGATCAGGACAGATATTCCTGAAAGAAAATGTGTGGAAATGTCTTGGAGTTGAAACTTAGGGACTGATTCCGATGTCGGACGGACCTGAGATCGTCCGACATCGGAAAGGAGCTGTAACCGACCGACCTGCTGTCATCGGTTACAGCCCTGCTAGTATGATGCGACCGAACAGGGTTCGGTCGCATTCGTATACTTTGCAAAACAAGCATGCATTCCGAGTGGAATGCATGCCTGCATTGCTGAAAGCAGGGCTGCAATTCATCCCTGCACCCTGTGGGGTGCAGGAATCAATGGAGGGGCACCATAGGTGCCCCCAGGCTGCCATCCAGCAGACTCACACCCATGGGGGCCCTGCTGTCGGCCCCCAGAAACAGCTTCCGACTGCCTTTTCATGGCAGACACACCGGCACGAAAAAGCAGAGAAAAGCTGCCATCATACTTCCTCGGTCGTAAAGAGGCGACCTGGGGAGTACTGAGCCTATGGTCTGCAACCTGGAAATCTGACTTGGATTCCTTTCTGACCGAGCCCATCGGAATGGCTCGGTCGGAAAGGAATCCGGCCATCACTGACCGATTCGGTCGGAAGGGCTCCAAACATGGTTCCGAGACCTTCCGGCCGAAATCGAAATTGGCCCCTTTGACTAACAAGTGTTTTTCCCTTGGATCTGTACTGTTTATAGCCTGTCAGGGAGCCACCTGAGATCATCTCAGATGTAAACATAACTACATTCCTCATATTAGAAAATGCATTGATTACTTTAAAGATATTATATTTCTTTTGTTAGAGGATATTTATTGACTTATCTTTTGTCTTAGTGTTTATGTTTGTTTCCACTATTTCATTTATTAAATAATTTGTTTATGGTATGTAGTCATATATTGTTTTATTATGATTTTTTGGCGTGCTGTTGGGTTCACTGGAAGTAGAGTGAGACTTTTTTATATGTTTTAATAAAATCTTCATAGATCAATGTACAAATTACCTAAATTAATTAAATAATGAAATATTGAATTATTATTAATTAATTTGTGTTTGTATTAGTAGTATATTTTCTAAATAATGGTAATAACTGATAGTTAAGTTTGCGTATGTTATTTTTAATTGGCAGGTTGTGGGTTTCATAGGGGAGATGGGTGGGCAATCTGTTTAAATTTTGAAGTTTCGTATTTGTAATTTATTTTTAAATGTTAATTTACAAATGTATTACTTGTATTAATTAATGAAGGTGTATAGGGAAATAGCAGAACATAAGGTGAAGCACATAATTGTATGACTATACAGGGTAGGTGGAATCTCAACTGAGATGTCTGTGGTAACCATCAAAGCTGACTTCAGTAGGCAGAAACTTGTGTATGATTCTGAAGTGAGAAAATAAGGTGAATGCAATAGTAACATGCTGGGAGGAGCAGTAGTTAATTCAAGGAAATATCAACATGGAAGCAGCAATTTGACAAAGGAAAAGGGTAGAAGGAATTCGATGTTATAGATATTAAGAAGCTGGAACTGACAACTCTTGACAACCGATGAGAGTTGTTCAGAAACATTCAGTGGTGAATCAAAGATCTCAAGATTACTAGTTGAGGACGAAATGAAAATAGAAGAGACATAAATCAAAGAAAAAATATATATAGCTGAAAAAGGCCGGTAAAAAGAATCTCTGTTTTCTTATAGTACAATTTTGAGTAATTTAATGATTTCCAGTTTTCAAAGGGCAGAAAGACAGGTATTACTAAGAAAATCAGTAAAAGAACAAAATTAGAAATAAGTCTCAGAGTCGGCAGCATAAATGTGTGAATTAAAGCCAAAGTAATATTTATTCAGAGTGAAAGGAATAGTTTACAAAAGAACTTAAGTGGACCAAGAACCATGCCTTGAGGAACACTAGAGAGAAGAGAAAAGATAGACAATACAAACCATAGGCTAGGGCCTGCGAGCACACATAAGCAAGTCTATTTTTGAACAATTCCAGAGAAAAGCCATTTTTCCAGTTGTGCCAATTAACAGCAGATTGCTATTGAAGGGCATGTTCAGAAAGCTTCTGCAATACATTCAGCCCTACCTGCATTAAGTAAGCACTGCAATATATAATAGTTTATTGCATCAGCCAAATCCAGGCCACATTTAAGGATATACTCAAACAAGTGCAGACCTCCACTGACCAAATCAGTAAAAAGTTTCTTCATGTGATCCAGAAGGCTCACGACAGTCATCCTACCTAATGCACACAATACTGAGACATGCTATTCAATGAAGCCAACAATGTTAGTAGAGCACAGTACTTAGGTGCCCAAAGCAAACAACTTTTCACACATGGAGTCAGGTCATTTGGACTCATGGTGTTACCAGACAGGAGCACTGTTATTTATTTGTAGTTGATGCTTTACCTTTTAAGATATCTGGAGTAGTATGCATCTATAAGACCCTTGACCCTCTGGTGGGTCGCTCCCCTCCTGCCGTAGCTCGCCGTTACCGCCTCCTGACCTGTGTGTGCTATTCCTGAGACTGCTTGCACTCCCGAGCTCCCTGCGCTGTTCTGAGCTCCTGGCCCCTGGTTTTCTTGCCGCCCCGGTTTTTCGCTGCCTCCTCTGGAACCCACCCTCTCTCTCTCTCCTCGCGCTGCTTTAGGTTTTTCCCGCAGCTGCCTCCCCTGCGACCCCGCCCCCTGCTGCTGATTTGTTTGCCCCTCCTGCCCCACCCTCCTCCCAGCTGAGCCTCCCTCCCTCTCCTCCTCTTAAACGGCCGTTGCGCAACGAGGAGAGCGACCCTAGACCCTCTGGTGGGTCACTCCCCTCCTGCCGCAGCTCGCCGTTGCCGCCTCCTGACCTGTATGTGCTGTTCCTGGGACTGCTCGTACTCCCGAGCTCCCTGCGCTGTTCCGGGCTCCTGGCCCCTGGTTTTCTCGCCGCCTCAGTTTTTCGCCGCCTCCTCTGGACCCAGCTCCCTCTCCCTCTCCCCGCGCTGCTGTAGGTTTTTTCCCACCACTGCCTCCCCTGCGGCCGCCCCCCTGCTGCTGATTCGTTCGCCCCACCTGCCCCACCCTCCTAAGGCTAGCCCGTCAGCGCCCGTCCGTGCCTGGACCACGCCAAACGCCACGACCCCTGGTCCTCGCACACTCCATGAAGACCGCATCCGGTACGATGCCAACAGCCTCCTCGCACTCAACCTCGGGCGACCATCCAGATACCACAAGGACGCCCCAAATCGCAACTAAGGCCCCTTCACCTGCTGGAACTGCGGCTTCTCCTGCACCAAAGACGCCGAGTCACCGACCACAACGGAACCCAACCAGCTCCGCTGCATCCTGCTCAACACCCGCTCCGCACGCAAACATGCAGTTGAGCTCTGAGACCTGCTCGACTCCACATCACCTGACTTCGCCTTCCTGACCGATACCTGGTTAAACGAAGCCTCTGCCCCAGACATCACAGTGGCCATCCCCGACGGATACAAGATCACCCGCAGAGACTGCGCTAACGGAGTCGGTGGAGGCATCGCCATCATCCACAAGTGCACCTTTAGGGTCTCCACAAGCACCGCCGACACCCTCAACACTCCCGAACACATGCACTTCCAGATCCACATGGACCCAGATCCCTCGTCTACAGACCACCCGGACCTCGTCCCCAATTCTGCAACTCCATCACCGACTTCGTCAGCACGCACGCACTGACCTCCAACAACTACATCCTCCTTGGCGACCTGAACTACCACCTGGAAAACAACAATGATAGCAACTCATCCACCCTGATCGACAACCTCACCACCCTTGGACTAACACAGATCGTCACGACACCCACCCACATCGCCGGCCACACGCTCGATGCCATCTTCACCTCCAGCCCCCACGTTACCTTCAGCCACACCTCTGAACTCACCTGGACTGACCACCACTGCGTCCACGTCAGCTTCCAGAAACACGTCTCACATCACCGCACCCCACAGATCCCTAGACGCCGCTGGGGAAAAGTCACCAAGGATCTACTGCAAGCTCACCTTGCACTCAACCCCCCGACCAACCCCACCGACCCCGAGGAGGGTGCCCACTAAGGGTGGGCGTAAAATCCGTTTCGCTGGCGAATTTGCGGATTTTTGATGATTTTGCGATCTGCGAATCGCGCGAAATTGCCCAATAATCCGCAAATTCGCAAGCTACGAATTATATTGCTTGGTCGCGCTTGAAAAATACAATATCGCGCGCGCGGTGTTGACTCTGAGCCTGCCGAGTTGTTTTTCTCCCAGTTTTGCGTGTGCTGTGCCATTTTCGATCTTGCTGCGTGATCGCGCGAGAGTTTTTCTAACGCAATTAGGTCATCGCGGCTTGCCATCTTGCACGGCGAGAGTTTGACAACGCAAGTACGTTATAAATGCCCGCGACGGCGCGCAGCTGACTTCCAGCTGGAGGTTTGAACAGTTCCCGTTCCCGAAATTGCAAAAATTGCAATTCTGAACAAGAAATCCACCACAGGAAGCATAAACCTTGAAAATTATGATTTTGATCAGAATAACTCATCAGATTGACATTTGGCTGCACTTTTTGGTGCAGGAGTCCATTTTTTTGGGGTGGGGTGGGAGGAAGGAAGTGCCCCAGAGTCTCCAACTTCCTGTTCCTGTCCAGCAGGCTCCTCCCAGTGCTTTGTCCATGTACTGGTCACTTTTCATTTGGCTGTGGAGCTGGAAGGATTACTTTCTGTGACTGCTGCTGGATATTTGTCTTTGAGGACTTTTTGGACTTTGGAGTTTGGATCACTTTTCGACTTGAGATTTTACAAGTAAGTTGGTGTTGTTTGTTTGGGGCATTGCAGTTGAGGCAACTACAGTTCTAAAACTTTTTTCACAACTTAAAAAAAATATATATTGTGGTGGGTAGCTAGCCGCAGTATCCAGTAGGCCCAGGGTTAGTCATGGGTGCATGATACAACTGTTTCTCTGATTTTTTTTTAACTCAATTCTCATTTATGTCATGGAATTTTAGCTCACTGTTATATGTTTTTATTTTTATTTTGGCGTGCCTGTAAAGCCTCACTAGCCATTAGGCCCAGGGGTAGTGAGTGGTGCATGGACCAAGTCTTTCTGTGGGGTGTCTTGAATTTAAACATCATTGAGGGCATGGATGGCATGGGATTGTGGTGATTTTTATGTGTTTTTCGATTTTTTGGGGTGTTGTTGGTCACTGGCCATGTGGGTGGGGGCCATTTTGAGGGCTGGTACAGGCAGGGCCTGGCCATGTGCTGGGGGTCAAGGGGCCATTTTGAAGGCAGGCAGTGTGCTAAGGCCTTCGCCCAGTTTGCCTTGCTTTCAACCATTATGCCCAGGGGTAATCAGTTGTGCATGGGCCTAGTCTTTCTGTGGGGTGTCTTGAATTTAAACATCATTGAAGGCATGGCTGGCATGGGATTGTGGTGATATATGTGTTTTTCAATTTTTTGGGGTGTTGTTGGGGACTGACCATGTGGGTGGGGGCCATTTTGAGGCTGGTACAGGCAGGTGCTGGGGGTCAAGGGGCCATTTTAAATGCAGGCAGTGTGCTCAGGCCTGCACCCAGTTTACCTTGCTTTCAACCGTTATGCCCAGGGGTACTCAGTGGTGCATGGGCCTAGTCTTTCTGTGGGGTGTCTTGCATTTAAACATCATTGAGGGCATGGATGGCATGGGATTGTGGTGATTTTTATGTGTTTTTTGATTTTTTTGGGGTGTTGTTAGGGACTGGCCATGTGGGTAAGGGCCATTTTGAGGGCTGGTACAGGCAGGGCCTGGTCATGTGCTGGGGGTCAAGGGGCCATTTTGAAGGCAGGCAGTGTGCTCAGGCCTGCAACCAGTTTGCCTTGCTTTCAACCATTATGCCCAGGGGTACTCAGTGGTGCATGGGCCTAGTCTTTCTGTGGGGTGTCTTGAATTTAAACATCATTGAGGGCATGGATGGCATGGGATTGTGGTGATTTTTATGTGTTTTTCGACTTTTTGGGGTGTATAACTGATGTTCTTCTGTCTTCCATTGCTTTTAGGTGCACAAGAGAACCACCAGTGCCAGGAAGAAGTCCTGCAGCGATGTGTGCAGCACAACGTCACGCGACGTCATGTGTGGCCACCGACAAGACAACTCTGCAACTCGTGCAACTGTGGCCTGCTGTTCTGACATCTGAAGAAGATGGGCCCAAAGAAAGGTGGCCGTAGCGCCTCAGCGAAGAAAGTTGCCAGTGCCACTGCCAGTAAGAAGGAGCAGAAGAAGCAAGTTGCACCACCTACCAAGGAGACTGGTGTGCCCACGACACCTTTTTTGGGAAAAAAAACTACACCTGCAGCAGCAGCGGTGTCCGCCGGGGACCAAGCTGGAAGCAGCACCTCCGCCTCATTGAGGTCTGTGCCACCATGCCAAGTTAGGTCCAAGACCATGAGTGCTGATGAGGCAGCCACTCTGGTTGTTCAATCACCATCGACCAGTGATGTTGGCTCATCACAAGAAAGTACCATCCAATCAACGCCGGGTGTAACTCAGCTGGCAAGTGTTCAACAATCACAGCCGCAACGACAACCACAAGTGCAACTAGTACAAGCGCAAGTACATGGGCAAGGAGAGGCAGAAGTACATGGTCAAGGAGAGGCGCAAGTACATGGGCAAGGAGAGGCGCAAGTACATGGGCAAGGAGAGGCGTAAGTACATGGGCAAGGAGAGGCGCAAGTACATGCATAACGAGAGGCGCAAGTACATGCGCAAGGAGAGGCGCCAGTACATGGGCAAGCAGAGGCACAAGTACATGCACAAGGAGAGGCGCAAGTAGAGGTGCATGGAGAGGTGCAACTAGAGGTTCATGGAGCGGCACAACTGCCTACAACGCTTGTTCCTCCAGAAGTAGGGGCACATCAGGAAATTGATATTCAAGTGGAGGTATCATCTGAGGAAGCCACTCCTCCTGAGGATGAACCATTGTCTTCCAGATCCCCAGCAAGAAAAAGGTCAAGGAGGGCTGCTCCTACTACTACTACAAGTTCTTCTTCAAGTCCCCTTCATTCTGATGACCTTGATCGTGATTAGAACCCAGAAATGCAGTCTGACAGTGAGGCACGCCATGAGCCGACAAAGGTAGCTAAGCCTAAACGGAAGGTTCCCGCAAGGCTTCGACGTATGGGTGATGACGACGAACAAGAAGTGGTGTCTTCTGCTGATGAACAGTCTGATGATGACCCAGTCATCACAGACGTCACTCCAGTCACAGCGGGCATGCAGCAGACAAACATTTTAACCCTAGCCCGAATGGCTGCTGAGCGTGATGTGGGCGGCGTGGCACTGATTCCACCACCAACGCAGTTAACTACAACACGACCTACAGCTTCCATACTTTCTCATCAGAAGGGCCGGCAGGGACCTCCATCCAGCTCGATCTCCATTACCTCAAGTAGTGGTGCTGTAAGTGAACAACTGAAACGAATTCAGCCACGCCCATCCTCCACTTCATCTGGCATTGAAAGTCAAAGTAGCACCTCCACCACCAGCAGACATCTCCAGTCCCCAGTTTGGGACTTCTTTACTGTTAGCAAAAAGGCGGAAAACATGGTTGTTTGTTTGATTTGTAAAGTATCAGTTAGTCGGGGTAAGCTTGGTACCAACTATGGTACCAGAGACCAAAGAGGTCATCTCAAACAACACCACCCTATCCAGTGGTATAAGCACCTAAGTGACATTGAGGAAGCCAAAACAAAAACAAATCCAAATGTAACCCTATGATATTGTATCTGATGATGACGAGAGGCTGATGATCTTGCAGGAGGGAAGTGAAGAAGTGACAGACATTTTTTCTGGTACACCCAGTACCCCTGGCAGCAGCACTGCAGTGGTAGCGCCCACACCCTCTACCCCTACAACATGTATGAGGCACACTAAGAGTCTAGAACAGACACCAATGCAAAAAACGAAATCAATGAGCCTAACTGGTTTGAAGTCTGCATCATCATCATCATCATCATCATCATCACGTAAAACGGTCCAGCTCACCATTAGCAGCATGTTTTGGTCGAATGCGCCATTTGAACGCAACCACCCAACGGTGCGTCTGTATAACGCAAAGCTGGCAAAAATGCTAGTGCTGGACCTTCTCCCTTTCTCTTTCGTGGAAGGGGTGGGTTTTCGTGAATTGGTGGCAACAGTCTGCCCTAAATGGAAGGTTCCTAGCCGGTCCTATTTTGCAAGGGTTGCTGTTCCAGTACTACATCAAGATGTGCTGGAGGTGATTGGTGCAGCTATTCTGAAGAGTGCTGTTCACACTATCCACATGACAACAGACAGCCCTTGATTACATGTGCATCACTGCACACTGGGTCTCTTTTGCAGGGGTCGAAAAACAGTTAAAACACAAAGATGTTGACACGGAGGAAGTTTTTCAAGCTACTGGCAAACATGAAATAGTAGGCATGTTTGCCATGGAGAAATCTCACACTGCACCTAACCTTTTGGAGGAGTTTAACAGGAAGTTCAATGAATGGCTGCATCCAAGAAATCGCACAGTTGGTTATGTTTCCACAAATAATGGCAGTAATGTAGTTAAGGCCATGAAGCACGGTGGCTATTTCAGAGTGCCGTGTTTGGCGCACAGTATTAACTTCGTGGTGCGAGCCTTCTTGAAAACAGAAGCCCCAGTCGTCAAATTACTGACCATCTGCCGAAGGATCTGCACACATTTCAGCCATTCTTTTAAGGCCCGGAAGCAGCTGAGGAGCCTTCAATATGAACGTAAACTGCCAGTCAAAGGACTAATCCAGGAGGTGGCAACACGTTTGAACACAACCTTTTACATGCTTGAGCGTCTGTCTGAGCAGTGGGAGGTAATACATGAGTATGTCTTTAAACTGGGTTCTACTCACAAAGAGATGATGCTAGAGTTGGAGGAATGGAAGCTAATTGCAAGCCTGACAGACATGCTTCGTCCTTTTGAGCACTTCACGTGTGAAGTCAGCAGGAAGGACTGTTCTTTGAGTAAAGCTATCCCATTGTTGCGCATGCTAGAGCACCAACTGAAGGAGATGTCTTCAACGTTCCGAGATGATGGGGAAAAGCGAGAAGCATATGATTTGGCGGAGAAGTTATTAAGGCGCCTACTTGACAATGAAAGGCTTAAAAATATACATAGAAAACAACATTACATTTGTGCGACTATTCTTGATCCACGGTACAAAAAGGCAGTGGATAGCAAAGCATTCATTCCTTTTGATGAGGCAGATGTTTCTAAGTACAAACATTGGCTAGCTGCGTCAGCCACTCGGTTAAAAAAAGAGCGGCAGAACCTTCAAGGAGGCAGCACAAGTACAACTGAATCAGCAGGCCATCCGGCGTCAAGTTCCACTTCTCAATCCGTGGCCAAAGGGAGTCACTTTCCCTCACAAACATTAACGACACCAGCAACCATATCATCATCCTCACCTGCACCAGGCCGCAAACAAATATTGTCGGAAGGGGATTGGCTAACTCAGCAAGGGCTTGCTAGGTCCACTGATGAAAAGGTCGCAGATGGTACGCAAAGTGGATCAACCATGGAGAACCTTGAGTCGGTGGTGCAGGCCTATCTGGATGACACAACAGAGGTCAGTCATAATGACAAACCATTGGGAAGAGGTGTGGCGCCGCGGCCAGGGCGACTGACTCCGGAATCTGGGGATCACGGTTCGATCCCCAGCACCGGCGGCAGATTAGCCCAGCACCATGTGACTCTGGGCAATAGCTTGCTTAATCTTCCTGACGGCCCCCTGCGCCTAGAGACCCTTACGGGTGATTGTGCGCTTTACAAATGTGGATTAATATTATTATTATTATATTGGTATACGAAAAGCTCTGTATGGCGACTGATCACCAACCTGGCTCTAAATTATTTGACTTGCCCACTTGCAAGTGTGTCGTCTGAAAGTGTTTTCAGTGCTGCTGGTGCCATTGTTACTTCAAAAAGGACCCACCTTTTGCCCAAAAATGTGGAGAGGTTAACAATACTCACGATGAATCAGCACTTCATACCACCCGATTACAAAATACGTGAATGCACGCAGGAAGAAGAGGACACCGACTTAGGTAACGCCGACGGAAGTTCTTCTCGGTCACCAGACCTACTCCCATCTCAATTCATAGACTTGGAGGACGAGCTCTGCTTCCCTGACACCGAGGCCTGAAAATGACTTCCTTTATCCGTACTTATTCACTTTTATTCCTGTGTGTCTTCTTTGTTTTGCTACTTTTACCACAACAAAACTTTAATCACCTAATCACAATAAGTCCATCATCAGCCCTGTCTTCATCTTATTTTCCTTATTGATTTGAAGGTGCCGCAGTCTGCATTCAGATGATCACAAGTTCACAACTCAATCATGCTCCTCTATCCTCCTCCTCCAGACTCCCCCTATCCATTTCCCTCAAGGCAGATGGATGGATTATGGAGAAAAAACAAACTTTGTCTTCGTAGACGAGTCCCCTCAAGTGGGACTGAAATAACTGACTGACTACATGCTTGCTGATTGTTGACAGACCTACTTCTGAAATTTACAGGAGAGGCTGCCCTGTGGGCCCTCACTTTCCGAAGAAGATGCTGACAAAAAGTAGAACAGGTAATGAATAATGAGAAGATGGCATACAGTGGACAGCAATGGCTGTCTGTCTCTGTTGAAACCAATTGCTGTTTGTTTTTTGGTGAACAGCGCAATTTGCCATGTTTTGAATATACCAGTATTGCAGGTTTTTGGGGGTTTCTTTGGGGGTGTTCTAGATTTGCGGTGCTGGGTCGGGGGGTCTAGGAGCTCTTCTGGCACAGTCTAATGTTGATTGCATTTGTTTTTCAGGAAATCCATGGTGGAAAAGGGGAGTTAGGGCATAGCTGTACAGCGCATTTGGACTGAATTCCAGGTTGGACCAAAATTTGCTAAGTCTCACTTTTTGAGGTTTTGCTTTTTGGCTGTTTGGGGGTGTTAAACTTGTTTCCGCCTGGGTTGACGGGTTTAGGGGCATTGCTAGGAAGGTCTAATACCGGATAAAAGTGTTTTCGATAAAATACATGGTGAAAAAGTTTTTCACTTTTTAGAGTTTTCACTCACTTTCGTGTTTTCGGGGGCCTGCTTGGGGGGGTTCCGGGTGTTTGGGGGGGTTGGGGGGGGCTTGGAGCAATGCTGGGTATGGATACTTTTGATTGCAAGAGGTTTGAAGCAAATCCATGGTGGCAAAGGGGAGTCAGGGCCTAGCTGCAGAGCGCGCACGGAGTGATTTTGGAAATTTGCCTAAAAAGTTCTAAGTCCCCATTTTAGTATTTTTGCTTTTTGGCTGTTTGGGGGTCTTCTAATTGTTTCCGCCTGGGTTGACGGGTCTGGGGGCATTGCTGGGAATGTCTAATACCGGATAAAAGTGTTTTGGAGAAAATCGGAGGTGAAAAAGTTTTTCCATTTTCAGGCATTTCGCTCATTTTAGCATTTTTGAGGGCCTGTTTGGGGGGTTCCTGGTGTTTGTGGGTGGGTTTTGGGGTCTTGGAGCAACGCTGGGTATGGATACTTTTGATTGCAAGAGGTTTGAAGCAAATCCATGGTGGCAAAGGGGAGTTAGGGCCTAGCTGCAGAGCTCGCGTGGAGTGATTTTGGAAATTTGCCTAAAAATTTCTAAGTCCCCATTTTTGTATTTTTGCTTTTTGGCTGTTTGGGGGTCTTCTACTTCTTTCCGCATGGGTTGACGGGTCTGGGGGCATTGCTGGGAAGGTCTAATACCGGATAAAAGTGTTTTGGAGAAAATCGGAGGTGAAAAAGTTTTTGCGTTTTTGCTCACTTGCTTGCTTTGGGGTGCTGTTTGGGGGTGTCCTGGTGTTTGGGGGTGGGGTTTGGGGTCTGGGAGCACTGCTGGCACAGTCTAATGCTGATTGGATTTGTTTTTCAGGAAATCCATGGTGGAAAAGTGGAGTTATGTCCTAGCTGCACAGCGCGTTTGGACCGAATTGAAAGAAGGGCGAAAATATTCTAAGTATGAGATTTTCCATTTTTGCTTTTTGCGTGTTTGGGGGTGTTCTGCTTTTTTGCGGGTGGGTTGGCGGGTCTTGGGGCATTGCTGGGAAGGTCTAATACCGGATAAAAGTAGTTCGGAGAAAATCCATGCTGAAAAGCGTTTTGGCACTTTTTTTAACTTAGGGCTTGTTAGGGTTAGCAGCAGTATTGCATGTGTTTGGGGGTGTTCTAGATTGTTGCAACTGGGTTCTGGGGTCTTGGAACACTTGTTGGAATGTCTAATTTTGATTGCAAGTGGTTTGAAGATAATCCATGGTGGGAAGGGGGGTTTTGGGCAACTTTCTGAGTGCGTTTTGGCACGATTTGAAATTAGGCCTCTGCGAGGTAGCAGCAGTATTCTGCACGTTTTTGGGAGGGTAATGTGGGGTGTTCTACATTTTGGGGATTGTCATCTCTGAAAGTGACAGTATAATTTTTGCACTATACAGCGTGCCTTATATATTTTTTCTTCCGAGGTGTCTTTAACACTTACTGTTTTGTTTTTCCATCATCAATTACAGGCAGGCTTTTACCCTGTGCCATCGATGTACTACTCAGGCTTACAATTAGCGATCCGCAAATCCGCATCAGGCAGGCAGTGGACAGTGTGTCTGGTCACCAAGATTGATCGACGGAGCATCCGATGGAATGAAGGAGTACCGCGAATAAGAGGAATGTCTGGATCAACTTCACAAATTCAACCGGACAACTACAAAAAACAGTAACAGTATCCAAAATTCTCCTTATCTTTTAAATGATATTCTTGTGAACTTGAACTTACTACTGACGAGTGCGTTTGTTTGATCTCTGCTTCAAATTCATACCTCCAGCTATTTGATACGTCTTTGCTATGTTTAACACTGATTTAATGTTCTAACTGTTTATTCTCTCTGAGGGCAGAGAGGCAAGTGAAATTGCGTAATGACTGCAGCCCTGTACTGTCAACTTGTTTCTTCGTAGTTACTAGTAAGTTGCAGTACGTAGTAGTACTACTTTTCAGTACGCTAATAACCATCCATTTAGTAAACGACTTCTGGCATGCATTAGTGCACTTCCTTTATGTCCCTTTAAAGATTTATCAATATCTTCAAATCCAAAGATTTGTTTCTCTTCATTTGTTGTTTGACTGTCCATGCTGTGTTTTTTTTCCTCTCTACCAAACTTTCCCAAAAACCCCCATTCCCATCCAATTTTCAAACCCTAACCCTCTTCCCCTGGGCTGTGTGGTATTTCATTGAGGTTTGACTGACAACAACAATAAATTCCACAGACTTGCTGGGGAGGATGAGGTCAAAGCAACCAGAAGTTCATGTGGGCCCTCGTGGATTGATAAGAACATCCTCCTCCTACACAACGTGAACAATCAAATGCTTAATGCTTACCTTACGTTGGCACTGCTTTGGCTATAATTTAGGGCACTTTTCTGTACCGTACTATCTATTGTACTGTTTCTAATGCTACGCTCAGGCCACTCAATGTTTAATTTCCTCTTTTTTTCATATGGTGATACTGCCAGTGTGTACCACTACTGCTACCAGCACAACAATGATATTGCATCCGTCGAGGATTCAAGTCAACAACCAACCTTAATCACCATTTGCAATGCAGCCAGCCCTGGGGCTACCCCGATTCTCAATCACAAATCACAGGTAAGATAAGCATATTGGAGAGGTAGTAGAATAATGGGCTAGGAGGACTAAGTTGGGAGGAAAGCAGAGACTGACCGTACTACTAGTAAAGTACAGTAGTAGGGCTACTAAATTTACTAACTCGGTTACTTGCATTTTGGTAAATTTCAGGACTAGATGTTTCATTCATGCTGGTAAGTTTGAAGAAAACAAACGTCCAGTAACCACGGCCAACCCCCAAACAAAATAATATATGAACGCATATACTGTGTTTTTGTAAGAAAAATAATTATTAAAAAATATATATTCGTGTTGTTTTCAGCACAACAATAATAAAATTAATTACCCGAACTCACCCCCCTCCCGAACCCAACCAATGTCAAAAAGTCCAAAAGACCCCTTTCCCAAACACCCAATTCCCACCCCCCCCCCCCAACAGTCTTTAAAAAAGGGGCAAGGGACAGTCACTTCCTCCGGTGGCGTAGTTTGGCAAGCTTTTGCTGCATGTCCCGCTGCTCTTTGCGGGGGTCCCGGAGCTGGCGCTGATGTTTTTCGGCCAACCGCTACAGGTAGTCCACTATTTTGTGTAGCCGGCGCACACGAACCATCCAGGATCTGGGGGGGGGGGCGCTGATGTTGTTGCTGCTGTGAGGCGGCGGCGGGAGGCCGTCGGGCCACGGCTCCGTTTGGCTGGAGGCTTCTGGCTGGTGGACCCGGGGCAGTGGAGGAGGATGTAGATGTTGATGTCTCCTCATGCTCCCGAGCCCACAACCGCCGATACTCGGCACAAATAGCCTCCAGCTTACGGGCCCTGGCCCGGACAGCCATCTCCTTACGGGAGAGCTTTTTGGGAGTAGCATCTATGAAGAAAGAAAGAAAAATACTGTAGCCAATAGTCTTTAACATAAAGTAAAAAAAAACAGACGGTGGCAGTGGTGAGTGCTGATGCTGAACCTTAGAGTGGCGGGGGTGAACCAGAGAGTGTCAGTGGTGAACCAGAGGGTGCTGCGATGAACCAGAGGGTGGCAGTGGTGAACCAGAGGGTGGCAGTGGTGAACTAGAGGGTGGCAGTCGTGAACCAGAGGGTGGCAGTGGTGAACCAGAGGTGCTATGATGAACCAGAGGGTGGCAGTCATGAACCAGAGGGTGGCAGTGGTGAACAAGAGGGTCACAGTGCTGTACCAGAGGGTGGCAGAGATGAACCAGAGGTGCTGTGATGAACCAGAGGGTGGCAGTCGTAAATGAGAGGGTGGTAGTGGTGAAACAGGGGGTGAAGGTGCTGTACCAGAGGGTGGCAGGGTGAACCAGAGGGTGCTGTGATGAACCAGAGGGTGGCAGTGGTGAACCAGGGGATGGCAGGGGTGAACCAGAGGGTGGCAGTGGTGAACCAGAGGGTGGCAGTGGTGAACCAGAGGGTGACAGTGGTGAACCAGAGGGTGCTGTGATGAACCAGAGGGTGGCAGCAGGGGTGAACCAGAGGGTGCTGTGATGAACCAGAGGGTGGCAGTAGTGAGTGCTGAACCTGAGGGTGGCAGGGTGAACCAGAGGGTGGCAGTGATGAACCAGAGGGTGGCAGTGGTGAACCAGAGGGTGTCAGTGGTGAACCAGAGGGTGGCATTGGTGAACCAGAGGGTGCTGTGATGAACCAGAGGGTGGCAGTGATGAACCAGAGGGTGGCAGTGATGAACCAGAGGGTGCTGTGCCAGTACACGACCGCATGGGTAACTTCGCCATGCAAGCGGCCTGCGAACACGCAAAAAGCCCCGCGAACACGCAAAAATCCCCGCGAACACGCAAAAAAACCAAAAAATTCCCAATTTTGCTCGTATTCGCGAATTATGCGGATCGCAAATTCGCTTTTGCACGATTTCGCGGACCGCGATTTCGCTGATTTCATCCCATACTTTGTGCCCACACCCTCAGACACTGGATGGAAGACTGCCCCAACACCCTAGCCCCATTGAGACAACACACCAACAGGGACACCAGCCAGCGAGCCAGATGGTTCACCCCGGAACTCCTAGCCTCCAAGCCCGCCTGTCGGAGACTGGAGAACACCTAGCACGATGAGAAAATGCCCATTGGCCACGCAGCCCTCAAGGACGCCATCCACAACCACCACCAACTCATCAAGACCACCAAGATGGCCTCCTTCAAAGACCGCCTCGACAACAACACACACAACAGCAAGGAGCTCTTCAACATCGTGAAGGAACTCTCAAACCCTGGCTCCTGCATCAATGACATCCTACCATCACAAGCCCTCTGCGACGCCCTTGCTGCCTTCTCCCACCGCAATATCACCGACATCCACAACAGCCTCAATCCCTGAACGCGACCCATCAACCCCACCGTACCGTCACCACCAACACCCACCGACCACAACCACCTCACCGCATGGACCAACGTGACCACCGAATACACCGTCACAACCATGAGCACCATCCACTCCGGCGCCCCATCCGACCCTCTTCCCCACCATATCATCAACAAGGCCGACAGCTCCATCACACCCCACCTGCGCAACATCATCAACCTCTCTTTTGAGACCATAACCTTCCCTGCGTGCTGGAAGCACGCCGAAATCAACACCCTACTGAAGAAACCCAAGGCGGACCCGAGCAACCTCAAAAACTTCCGGCCCATCTCCCTGCTCCCGTTCCCGGCGAAGGTCATCGAAAAGACCGTCAACATCCAGCTCACCCGCTTCTTGGAAGAGAACAAGATCCTTAACCCCTCCCAGTCAGGTTTTCGCAAGAATCACAGCACTGAAACCGCCCTCATCGCCGCCACAGACGACATCAGAATCCTACTCGACAATGGCGAGACAGCAGCCCTCATCCTCCTGGACCTCTCCGCCGCCTTCGACACCATTTGCCATCACAAGCTACGCACACGCTTCCACGACGCAGGGATCCGCGACAAGGCCCTGCATTGGATCACCACCTTCTTCTCCGACAGAACCCAAAGAGTCTGCCTCCCCCGTACCACTCAGGAGTCACCAAGACCATCTGCGGCGTCCCGCAAGGATCATCTGTCAGCCCGACGCTCTTCAACATCTACTTGGCTCCACTCGCACGCATCGCCAGACTCCACGACCTCAACATGATCTCGTATGCCAACGACACCCAGCTGATCCTCTCCCTCACCAGAGACCCCCTCACAGCCAAAGCCAACCTCCACCATGGCATGAAGTCTGTCGCCAACTGGATGGAAGACAGCCGACTCAAACTGAACACGGACAAGACAGAGGTCCTCCTCCACCTGGGACGACTCCTGGTGGCCCTCCAACCGGGGCACCGCCCATATACCAACCAACCACGCACGCAACCAGGGAGTCATCCTAGACTCGAAACTTACCATGTCCAACCAAATCAACGCAGTCTCCTCAACCTGCTTCTACACCCACCACATGCTCCGCAAGATCTACAGATGGATCCCTACAGGCACACGGAAAACCGTTACCCACACCCTCATCAGCAGCAGACTCGACTACGGAAACGCCCTCTACAGCGGAGCCCCATCCAAGCTCATCAGCAGACTTCAAAGAATACAGAACACCTCGGCACGCCTGGTCCTCAACTTTCCCCACCGAGACCACATCACCCCCCACCTGAGAGACCTGCACTGGCTCCCCGTCAACAAAAGAATCACCTTCAAACTCCTGACGCACGCACACAAAGCACTCCACAACACCAGACCAGAATACCTCAACAGCCGACTGTCATTCTACGCACCCAACAGAGAACTCCGCTCCGCCGACCTCTCACTGGCCACCGTCCCACGCATCCACAAAACCACCTCCGGGGGAAGATCCTTCTCCCACCTAGCCGCCAAGACATGGAACGCCCTCCCTCTACACCTACGACGAACAGAAGACCCACAGACCTTCAGGAGTCTACTCAAGACCTGGCTCTTCGACCGCTAGCTGCAGCTACCCTATCCCAGCGCCTTGAGACCCTCGCGGGTGTGTAGTGCGCTCTAGAAATTTTCTGATTGATTGATTGATTGATTGAAGTCGGATGGCAGAGGCCAATGTCACTGAGAGATCGTTCTGTGGAATGCTAGATCAGAAATGAGTTTCTCCTAGTTGGGCAGAACCAGTTTCAGCAACACCATGTTCAATCAATAAACAGATTCTTCGGCAGCAAAATATGACTTCAGGATTTCCACCCATATGTTTGGTGTAGGCGCTCCAGTTAATGAAGGAAACCGTACACTTATGTTGCCTTAATTCGTACAGAGTTAGGGCCATATCTATTGTTTCTACACACAATGCAGTGTAGCAAAACACCTTGTTGAGCTGTTTTGCTTCAATAGGAGAGGCAGCAAGGTGCCATATCTACCAAGATATTGGTCATTCCTGGTCTCTCCTCGTGATGAAACAATTTCTGGCTGCCTAGGGCCAATGCAGGCACACTTCTACCATGGTGCAAGGATCCCTACGTTGTAGGAAAGAGTGTTTTTGTTCAGGAAGGGACACCTTCCTGCATTGAAACAATCATTTGAATCTTTTTCCTCCATCCATTTTGTTGTGGAACATTTTAGGACCCTATTTTAATTTTCCCTATGCATGCCCTTATATAGGTATAATTAACTGTATCTTTATATAGGCATAAGAAGCATAACCATATTTAGACATAGCTCATGCAGTCCATATACGGCAGGGCTACTTCCGCTAGTTCGGAAAATCTACAACAATTTCTTGGAAAACTCGGCTTCAGCAGCTTGGGACTTCCCCTTGCTCGAATACTGACTTGTCCAAGAAATCCTGAAGTTTTCAAAGAACTGATAGTCTTTAATGACGTTATTATGTCCACCTTCACGTCAATCTTGGCACCTTTAAGGTATAAATATGCCCAAACTTGCCATAACAAACACACTGTGGTTTGGAGCATTTCGACTATCCACTTGCTCAACCCGCCCTGCTACTAAAAGTGCCGAAGGAAGCCGACCCTCCAGCAGACGCACTGAGAAAGACGCTGTCTTTTCTCCTGCTGAGAAATCCAGCTCCAGTGTTTCTAAGCTACCCTTGCGGGTTGTTGGGAAATCGAGTCCTGTGCCTGACCTTCTTCCTTCCAAATCAAGGTACGGAGCTGATTAGACCCTAAGAGAAATCTTGGACAGATTTTTGGCAAAACAATACTATATTATGCTATAACTCACTTAATTCTTCCCTCGTACTAAGCTTAGGTTAGGTACATCGGGGTAGGCGTATTTTAGAAGTAGGAGTTGAGTACTTTTAGCCTCTGTTATTTATGTATGTATTTATTTATGGTTTAGGAACCAAACAATGCTCTTACAGTATTATTTTATTCTACTCTTTCTACTGTATGCATTATATTTTACAACTAGTTTTACGATTGTAGCAGTTCATTTCTTATGCTTGAGAAAGAAACTGTTCAATAAATCCTTTTATTGAAAACGCCAGTCTATTGATTTTCTCTGCATCTCTGGTGGTGAAACGAAGCATGCACGATTGACTGAGTGCAATATCTATCTATTGTTTCCATGACTCTGAAGATACATTTTATGTTTGGGAAACAAAGCTGTCATGTTTATGCAGTTGTCAGAGACTAATCCCTTCTTGTGAATTCGAGAAAGTTTCTAGTGACCCCTGAGCTAGCTGGCACTCACAAATTAAGTCTAATATAATATATAACTGTAAAATGTTCAACACATTAAAACATGTTCTGACAAAATACAAAAAGATAGTTAGAAATTGATAAAAAATGTATGTGTATGACAATTACTCTAAAATATGTATGACAAGTTATCTTGGAATTTGAATAAAATCCACATGCAAATAGCAAGTACTTCACTATATGTTATTAAAATGAATACATGCAATGAATAAACCTTACCTTAGAAAAGCAGCATAATTATTCTTGAATTTTTGCTTGACAACCTAAATTTAAATAAAAGTATATAATTAAAAATGTCACATTTAAATAAATACAGTATTTTCACCCATAAAACTACAAACACCATAAAACAAAAAACTAACAATGATCGAAAACTGAATATTTATTCCTAACTTTTTCTAAAAAAGATTTTTATGTTTAAGATTAAATTATGCAACTCCAAACTAAAATACACTGTAGAGCATTTTAAACATTGAAGGGTGTAGATTTTCTATTTCCACTCCAGTGTAAGTCGCAGTGGAGAAACACTGCACATTGAGGGAAGTAGATTTACTATTCTCACTACAGTTTAAATCACATTAGGGAAAGTTTTAACTTTGAGGGGAATATGTAGCACAGAGTGGAGATGTGCATTGTTTGGAGGAAGAGGTGGAGCTACTCGCTGCTACTTGCCGCTGCCGTTGCTGTTTGGGGTCGCCGCCGATTGCTGCCCGCTTGTAGCCCGCTTGTAGCCGCTGCTTTGCCGATTGCTGCCTGCCTGAATTTTTCCACCCCCTATTGCCCTCTCTTTCCTGGGCGTTTGTGAGAGTGGCATTAAAGAGAGCGGGGTTTGAGTGTGCAGCTGTAACACTCGGCTGGCGGTGGTGGAGGAGCATGTAGCATGGTAGCTGTGACGGGCTCACATGCAAGCTGGAAGTGCTGGGTGTGCACCGGACTTAGATGCTTGGGCCTTGGCATGGCTTTGACCAAGTTCTGTTGGCTGTCGGCTGCTGGCTGCTGGGCTAGTCCTGGCTCCCAGATCGCCACAGAACTGCTATTGGCCAAGAGAGCGGGTTGTGAGCTGTGCGCCGTGAGCCTGCCTGCCGGCCCCAGGTTCACCTAGCCCATCCAGACTTAGGACTTAGGACCACCGGCTGCGAACAGCAAACAAGTGAGTGAGAGATGTGGGGTGTGGGTGGGGTTTCAAACTTGGTCGAACGTTCACCTGATGTCGCAGACCAATTTTTTGCGAGTCTGTCTGAAATGATGTTCTCCCCTGAACAGAAAGAATAACTTTTAAAGCAGCGAGCACACAGTGTTCCCTGAACTCTGAATTCGGCCTTCAGCTTTGATAAACAAAAGCTACTGAAAACATTTGGAACTATTTTTTCCCCTGAAAGCGAAATAATTTTTTTTTTCCCTTCCAAAATATTTACATTTTTCTGGCACATGTACTCTGCTTAAAGTAGAACTATTCTTAGAGAACAGAGCTTCTATTTTAGGAAATCTAGAGACAATATTTAACCTCAGCCTCCAGCACATGTACAGCATTTTTGTATTATTATGTGATGGAATGGTCTCGACCTTCTCTTCTGTGTTCAGACCCATTTCATGTGTAATTTTCGCAATTCATTCAGCTGCTATATAAATGCATTTTTTAACTGAATGATACCACTGCTTGAAAAGCGTACAGTACCAATACTAATTTTCGTGTATTTACCATATACCATTTCAAATGCAAAATTATGTATTTTGGGGTGGGTTGGAAAACACATGCACCATTATATGTTTGCTATTGCTTAGTTTTAAGTAATGTGGGACATTAGATCGTGGAATGTGTGTTGTATTTCTATCTAGGACCCTAATTCGATATTCCTGATTTATGCCCTTATGTGGTTATAATAAATATTATCCTTATAAAGGCATAAGAATCATATCCATATTTAGTCGTAGCCCATGCAGTCCAAATTAAGCAAGGCTACTTCCCCAGACTCCTAGAAAGTACAACGAGTTCTCTAAGCAAACCAAACCTTCAGCAACCTGGGAATTCCCCATGCTTTTGTTTTGATTTGTCCTAGAACTCCTGTGAGCACTGTAAGACCGGCCAGTTCTTAGTGACATCTTTATTGACGTCTTATGTCCAACCTTACGTCAAACCCGGCACCTTTCAGGTATAAATATACCAACGTTGCCTTAAGCAAACACACGGTGGTGTGGAGCAGAGCGGCTATCTACTTGCCTGAGAGCCCAGCTGATGCGAGAGCCCACGGACGCCGCCCCTCCCCTTTGACGCACTGTGAAAGACGCTGTCTTTTTCTCCAGCTGAGAAAATCCAGCTCCGGTGTTTTCAGCCGCCCTTGCGGATTGCTGGGATATCGAGTCCTGAGAGAGAGATACCAGACCTCCTGCATTCTATTACCAAGGTAGGGGGGTTGACTAAACCCTTAAGAGAATTCTTGACTCAGATTCTTGGCAAAAACCAACTTAACTTAAACTGCTACTTACTTACCCCTTCCCACGTATTAGGCTTAGGTCAGGTACACCGGGTTAGGCGTATTTAGAAGCACCAGTTGAGTACGTTAGTCAATGTATTTATGTATGTATATATTTTATCCATTTTAGAGTATCATATGGCTAAGAAACCATATCCATGCTTTTACAGTATTATTTTATAATACTCCTTTTACTGTACGCACTTTACTTTATGATAAGTATTGCAATTGTGGCAATTCATTTCTCTTGCATGAGAAAGAAGACTGCTCAATAAATAACACATTTTATTGAAAACGCCCGTCTCTCTATTTCTCTGCACTCTGGTGAAACTAAGTATGCACGATTGACTGAGTGAAATAGCTGTCTATTGTTTTCACACGACTCTAGAGATACACTCTTATTCTGAGGGAGCAAAGTTGTCATGTTTATGGTTGTCAGAAGCTAATCACTTCTTGTCTATCCAGGGAAGTTAAACTCCTCCTTGTTTATTCGAGAAAGTTTCTAGTGACCTCTGAGCTAGCTGGCAAAACTAATTAAGTCTAATATAGTCAGTAGAGACCTAGTCGACCTCAGTCCTACGTCTACACTGCTGTTTATATTATTCCAATGCGCAGAGCCTATTGGGAATATAGGAACTACACTACAAACCAACCTTACTTTGCCACGTCTGCATGGACAGCCACATTTGCAGTGACTGCCTATGATGTTAAAGTCTGATGTTCAATATGTCTCAAATCAAGGTACCCGTAGATAGTGGCACTTTTGCTCAGAGCCCACACAAAATAACAGGTCCATGATTGGACCCCTCACATTACTACCCCAGAGTTTCTGCAGTAGATGCGCTGGGATGATGTCCCACTCATGCAGTACCAAAGAAAACACAATAATTGACCCTATCACTATTCACTTTCTGACCTATACATATCATGCAACTCTTAAATGAATGGACATGTTACTTGATTTCAGAAGGATGAAAGTGTGAGTCAGCCTGCTAGGATTTGAAATTGGCCTGTAGGGTGCACACCAATTGCTTCAGTAAAACAGGGGCCAGCAGTACTTTACTTTTATTGCACACACCTTTTTTTCCCTTGAATGTTGCCTGAAAGCAATGACAAGCAGCATGAATCACTCCTTTGCACTACTTAGCATCAATGAGTTGTTCCATGGGCATTCCAATGCAACCACCCATACACTTTTTGATACAAAACACTATTTACCAATAATTGTATATAGTGTTTGTGTGTGACACTCAGCAGCAACATTCTGAGCCGGAGCCAGAGAGATGAAAGGAGAGTGCCATATGTCTGTAGATATCACACTGTCCTGCTACCTCCCTGTCATCCAGCACAGAATGTTTTGGCAGCTGTGTGACTTGGGTGACACTGTGCTAAATCTGGCCCAGAATGTGGTATTGATGCATCAGAGATAAGCTGTGGTTTTGGCAAGATGTAGGTCACATTTCTTCATCTGTTAATTCATACCCTAGGAAATTGTAGTTCAACATCTGAATATGCATGAAATGTCTCTAAACTATGCAGCAAACTGTTTAGCAGATTATGCCTCCAGAGTCTTGTTTAAGCATGCACTTTATAGTCCTTGAGTGAACCCATAATGTGCCAGAAACCAGGTCAGATTTCCGCTGTGATGTCCTTGGATCCCTTGTCACACTGGGAGATCTTGAACATGCTCCCACACAATGTACCACAGCTGCTCTTTTACACTGGAAAGTGGGCGAATTGTGCTAGATCACATAGCACATAGACACTCCCTTTATTATCAGACCACTCCCCCCATTTTATGCAATCAACCCCACACCAAATGGACTTCATCTGTGTCTTGTACAAAATCTCTGTAGGTTACGAAAATTGGTAATCAATTGCACAAACAAAAGGGTATGCTGAGCATCAGAGAGTGTGCTCTGTGTGCAACTCACCCAATGAGGCCTCCTCCTTCATAATGTTACTTGAGTTTCAAATCCCTTAAAAAAATAGAAGACAAGAAATCTTTGACAAATGCGGAACAGTTTGTATAATTACACTTTATGGCTGGCAGAAAAGTAAGAGGGTCCGCGGATTGTCTCAATTTACAATATGTAAGCCTACTTCTTTCATACCAAATATGACAAGTTGAAATATGTTTTGGCGTACCTTATTGGGTGAGGAATGTTTGTTGCTGCTTTTACAATCATTAATTTACTGTGGAATGGTTACCACAAGTGGGTTGCAACCTCGCATAGACACACTACAGTGAGTAGATAACGTGTCCAGATGTCTGGCATGGGGACCGTGTGATCACTACATGTGCTAGGTCCAGATTGGGTATGCATTCCTAACTCATGTGGCATCTGACTTTATGGTGTTGCTAGGAGCGCGTGTATCCCCTCTGGACATTATTGGGGGAATCTTCCTTGACCAATCAAATGCATCTATCTGTGGGATTGATCAAGAGTTTCCTGCCCAAGCATTTGCCTACCAGCTTCGCACCCTCCCACCGTGACATATCAATCAGAAATCATTCGGCCTAGGTCCCAGGGCCTGCCTAATTACATATTTGCAAGTTGAGGCTGCTGTAAAGTTCAGGACGAGCGATTTTGATACAACAGATAAGTTTTAATTTTTATTGATGCATGTGCCAAATTCCATATTAACAATGATGTATACCTGCAAGCTTGAGAATAAGCACCCATGCATCGAAGGCCCTCGTACAATAATAAGGATGTTGTATGAGATGTGGCAAATTGACATTACAGCGTTGTTAATCTTATTTTACACGCTTGGGTCACCTAAAAAACTCAACTGTGTGAAGAGTGATTGAGCATAATGGGTGCAAAAAGAAGGTGAAAATCCTCAAAAATTGCTCTTAAAAATAACAATACTAAGGGCCTGATTCACAATGGTAACTTACAATGTTGTGCAAGTTTACACTTTTGGGCAAGATTGCTACTTTTTGATATTCATAATCAGAACTTTTTTAGTAATGAACACTTTTGAGGTAATATGCCCAACCACTGGTATTGCATCACATTTCCATAGAAACTAATCGTGTTATAAATATGTAAGTTACTACAAACATGAAGTTTGTGCATAGCATTTTGGGGCAAGAACAAAACTTAAAACAAAGACCAGTTTGTGAATCAGAATGTTGGTGTTGTTATTTGGACTATCTTGCTCAACGGCACTCCTAGTCTATTCTGTGCTTCCTCTCCTCCACACATATTCACTCCCTGTACTCTATTGCAGAGCTGTAGTCTGTATGAGTCTCACATGTATGTGTCTCAGTGATTCACTGACAATGGGCCACCCTCTAGCTTGCAGGGTGTTGTACTGATAACACACACAACAACCGCTGTGATCATGCAGTGTTATAGTGATAGCCTCACAGTCACCCAGATTATTCTGGATGGATCACAGTGACAACTCTTACTTGCAAACGTTTTGTATCTCTTGAAGTGATAACTCTCATTTCCAAGATCATGAAAATCTCTCAGTGATACCTCACACTGCTAAAGCTCGGAACACGGTGTCTCTCAATAATATACATATGATCAATAACCCATTAATTGATGCAGGATCTCCATATCCTTTCCAGTATGTGTGCCAGTTGCATCACTAATAAAGGACTGCCTGAGGGCATTGCATGTTCCAAGAATGGAGGCGGTGCACAGTCACCAACCAGAGGCTGATTGAAAGGTTGTTGTCTCACTCTGAGCTCTGATATCAGGCCTTCAACTGTACCACATATCACAGGGGCACCACGTTGTTGCAGACATGGGATGAACAATGGTTTCCCCAAGTCAACAAATTGAATGATCGTGAGTCAATCAGTGAATCTCAGCTTTGCCTGAACAGGCTGCGCAAATTGCTGTGTTACCTTGCTCTGTGCTAGGGAGGCAATCCAAGGGCATTTCGGTGGGTGTTCCCATGCAACACCTATGGATTTTGATGCATCACTAGATTTAAATGTCCATGTAAACCTGGGGGTGTGTGTAAACCTCATGCCTCTCCAGGAGATGTGCAACAAGGAGAAATATGTGTATTTCTCCTTGTTTGTTATTCTTTCTATGTGTGCTGCAATCTGAAGCATGTGCTGCATTCTGCAGTACGCATAAAAATGAGAAAATGACTCCCAGGATGGTTTTTATGCAGGAAGAGACTTCAGTTCTGGATGCAACACAGACACCCTTGCACCATGACGCAAGGGTTCCTTCATTGGTGCTAGGCTGCTGAAATGGCACCAGCAAAGGGGGAACGGACAGGACAGCACTGTAGACCATAGATAAGAGCATTCCTGCCCTTGCAATTTGACACCGGGTGCAGCCCTGCACCAAATCCCCATAAATACGCCTCTTTATTTTCTCCTTACTTATTCCTTTTTCTATATGTGTTGCAGACAGAGGAAAAAGCCTCCTAGGTTTGTTTTTTTGTGCAAGAAGGTGCCCCTTCCTGACAATAACAGTTCCGCATGCAATGCTGGTTCCCTTACACCATGGCAAAAATGTGTCAGCAGAGCGGGAACGGGCAGGAATGCACAGTATGCTATAGATACGGTGCTTTCCTTCCCTTTCACTTTGAACTGCACCAAATTCCCATAAATATATCCCTTGGTGAATGCACTCAGATCATTTTCCAGAAACCTCAGTCAAAAATGACAGAGTGAGTTCCCCCCAAACATTATGATCATGTTGACATATGGACCGATTATGAGCTAAGGAGATATTTATTGCCTAGACAATTTACAATACCACGGGCTACGTTGTTATTCGGGTGAGGTCATGTTTTTGATTTGAGAGAAAGTTTACAAAAAAAAGTGGTGGCAACATAGTTACTGCCAATAATTTCCCATTTTCATGGTCCTGTTTGGATTTAGAGCAGTACGCTCTGCCAATGACAATAATACTAGCTCTCTTTTCCACCATATTTACTAGCCAAGCTCATTATCTGGGCTAAAGCCACTGGACCAGATATTTTCAATTTTTACGCGTGGCAGAGACTGATTTAGTTGTCTGCCATGCTGTCTGTTTTAGCATTATAATAATACACAGGGTTAATGGGTCAGTTCCTCTCAGCCATTACTGGTTGTTAGTCTCATTTCCATTTTGCATCAACCAACTTTGTTATGTTATGTTATATGTATTTCATCGAGGTCAAAATCACCTTCAGTTCTTTAAGCACTTTCAGAGTGAGTGACCAGAGTCACTGACGGCAGCTGGAAACACAAGGCAGCAACAGAAATTACACTGTGACTAACATCTCCCTAAATAGGAGCATTTTGCGTTGTGTCCTAAATGTAAGGAGGACCGGCTACCTATGAAGGTACTCAGGTAGATTATTCCAGATTTGAGGGAGCAGGTCAGAAAACACTCTGCCCTGTCAGATTCGGTGATATATTGAGGAGGGGCTAGACGGCAGGGCTCAGAAGAATGCAGTGTCCAGCCAGGAACATATTTCTTCAGGCGTTCTTTTATATACACTGGTGATTGGCCATAAATTGCTATTGGGAAATACAGAGACCTTTATATTACCTGTCTAATGGGGAGCCAATGCAATTTATGTAGCAGAGGGGTAGCGTGGGTCCTTCTGTGAAGCCTGAAAATGAGCCTGGCTGCATCATTTAGCACCACCTGTAGTATCTTGATAAGTTTCTGGGGAGGCCGATATAGAGGGCTTTCCCATAGTCTAGCCTCGAGATAGCAGTGGCTGAGACAATTGCCTGTAGTGAGGACGTTGAAAGAAGGGGGGCAAGTTTCCATAGCTGACTCATCAGTCCTATACAGCTTCCCACCACCGTGGTGACCTGGCTGGACATGGAGAGCTCAGAGTTAATTTTTATGCCCAGGCTTTTTACAGCCAGGACTGGTACGGGGCAGTACCCAGTTCCAGTGGCCAAAAAAGGTCACACCAAGGGCTGTTTTTTTGTGGGAGTGATCAGCACTTCAGTCTTTCCAGGGTTTATTTTCAGAGAATTGGCCGTCATCCAGCTTACTGTGAATCTGAGCAGCATTTGCGCCGATTCCTGGGCCTGACTAGAGTTGCTGATCCAGATGAGGAGTTGTGTATCATCAGCGTTGAGCCAGAGTCTCCACCAGGGGTTGCAAGTAGATATTACAGAGGAGCGGGGATAGTGTGAAGCCCTGGGGTATGCCGCAAGTAAGAGTACCCTCCTCCGATGTATGCTCACCCAACTGCATCGTCTGAGTCCGGTCTGATAGAAATGATTCTAGCCATTGATGAGCTGGCCCACTGATGCCTATGTCAAAGAGACGGGACAGCAGATTTTTATGGCTGACCATATCGAATGCCACTGATAGGTCTAATAAAATCAGGGCATTCGGTTGTTTGTTGTCAGCCATAATTCTGAGCTCATCAAGAACAGACAACATCTCTAGCTCAGTACATTGATGGGTTCTACTCGTGCTTGGAGTAGCTGGTGGTCCTTCAAGTAGTTCGAGAGTGTCCTCAGTGCATGTTGTTTTATTACTTTTGCCAGGAAGGGGAGCTGGGAGATAGGTCTATAATTCTTAAGAATGGAAGCATCCGCACCAGGCTTCTTTAGCAGGCGGGTGACCCCAGCTCCAGGGTGTTGTTTAGTAACATGATAATCTTTTTCTCCAGCCCTGGAAGGGACATTTGGAGAATCCTTGGAGGACATGGGTCTGCCGAGGAGCCCGATTTTGTGTGATTCATTAATAGAGACAGAGAGGCTGAGTCTATTTTAGGGAAGTTGGTGAGTTGTCTACCAGGAGAGGGAGAGGCCTGGGTCTAAAAGGAGGAACCAAGGTTGGTCGGGGTATTAGCAATTTCCTAAATGATATCCCTGACTTTCTGAGGAAAGAATACCTGAAAGACGTTACAGTCGATGGGTGCAACCACAGGTTTTTTCTCAGACTTTTTACTTAGTTCTTTCAGAATTATGAACGTCTCCTTCTGTAGCTGCCTCTGTAATCCTTCCCTCATACTACTCCACTTTCCTAGTTATAATGGCAAGTTTGTAGGAGGTGAGAAGGGCTTTGCAGGCAATCAATTTAGCTGAGTCATAACTTTTGTGCCACTGCGTCAAATAAGGTCAAGGGTATGGCCCCTAACATGGGTGGGGCTAGTGACCATTTGGTGGAGGTCCATTGACAGCATGGCAGTCTCGAATAGGCTAGCAGATGGCTCTCTTTGTGCTTTATCCCAGTGATAGTTAAAATCACCAACTTCTAGGAGACGTCTATATCTAGAACATAAATCAGTGATGAGCTCCATGAAGAGGTTGTTAAGTCTGGGGGGACGATATACTACCAAAAGTAAAATGCATGATTATTTAAGGAAATTTTGACCCCTAAAATGTCTGCAATATCACAGTGCTCTGCTGTTATCTTAGTGACCATTAAACTTTACTTTAAAAAGATTGCCACTCCCCTCCTCTACTGTCCCCTGGTCTATTTTGCCAGAGGTCGTCAAAGTCCTCCGGAAGAGCTGCAATAATGTCTGGGGCTGAGGAGTCCCCTAACCAGGTTTCTGTGAGGACCAGAATGTCTGTGTCTCCATCTTGCAGGAGTGAGAAAACTTCAAGGTGGTGTTTCTGTAGGGAGCATCTGTTGAGACCGCCACCTTCAGACCTGGTGAATTGGAAGGAGGTGTGCGTTTCTGGGCTAGTATGCGCAGGGACGTAGGTATACACTCAGCCCCATTTCTTCTCAGTAAGTCTTCTGCTTGCAGATTGGCTATAGAGTTGACATCTAAAACATTGCACCGATTCCGTGTTGGACCCATCAGTCAAAAGCAGATGTGTCTTTCCTTGTTTATTGCCTCAATATTCAACCATTCAAAAGTCTGCATCCAGAGACATTTCTATGGCACTGGAGATATGTGCTATTACCTAGGGATAGCCATGGTGAATGCATGTCCAGGAGATGATCATTAAGGCACGCATCTGCATTGTAGAGACGTTTGAGGACTCCAGTGGCCACAATCGACTAAAAAAGCCTGAGCAGTACCAGTAAACAACATTCAGTCTGTATATGTTTCATCTCACTTACAAGGAGGCAGCAGTATGTTAATATTGTCTCAGCACTATGAGGTAACTGGAGAATTTACAAAATGACCTCTGGGCCAATGGACATTTGCAGGCTGAGCCACTAAGAAATGGGTTCAGCTAATGCTTCAGCAACATGTCAGTTCTGGAGGTGACAGATGTGCATTCAGGCAGGTTAATCTTTAACATGTACTTCTCTGTCTTTCAACTGAGCTGTGCCTTTTTTGATTGATGCTGCCAACTTGAGGCAACTTGTCTTTCTCTCGGTAGCCATAAGTAAAGCTACTCTCCTAGGCTCAAGATGGCAGGTTTTTCATTTGCACCTCAACAAAACCAAGACATTTTTTGCCATTACTTTAATTCTGGATGTATAGCAACCTCAATGCAATCTTCCTCTGCTTCTTATTGTTACTTTCTATGATGACGATTAGAGGCTACTGGATCTTGCTGAACAACTTAGGTGCTTTATGATCCTCATCAGGGGCCTGATTATATCCACGGTCTACTGAAACCCTTAGAGAGTTTGGCATCACAAATTAAACACTGCTCAGGACAAGGCAGTGGACTCCTTAAGGAAGATATGTCTCAAGCATCTTCCTATTGATATAGAGTCAGGTGAAGCTAGGGTTCAGTTTATATCAAGCCATCTCAGGCAAAAGTGCGGTCATTAACACCTTGGCTGTTAAGGTTTTTCCCCTCAGGCGCTGAAAGTTTGATAATCCCATTATACATGACGAGTTGACCTTGTCATGAGCACAGCTCCAGTGTGCCTCATGACGAGTTCACCTTGTCATTAGCATGGAAAAGGTTAAGCTTCGGTATTTTCCTCTGCTTGATGTATTGTTGAATCTGCTTAAGAAGGTCCCAATATTAGTCCTCTCGTTCTGCCTGATAGACCAGCTGACTGGATGGCTACCTAGCTTTTAATTGCACATACTACCAAAAAGGTAATTGTATGTTCCACAGATGCTCTGAACATTTGATTCAAATGGGTTTCACTGATTTAGTATGCAAGGATTTTTTGCTTTTTAACCGCCCTCTTTTTACCTTTATTGTGAGTCTTGCTGCCTGAGTCTCATTCACTCGAATTGCCTGGCAATTGGATTGCAATTGTTCACGGCCAGTGCCGCCTTTTAAGATAAGCCCACTGCAAAGCAAGTAGTGCAAGGAGCAGTGGGCTGGTTACACTTGAACAAGTGTGCACATGTGTGAGACACTACATTTGTGTGCAACCTAATACGTGCACACAGGTAACCTGCCTATGGCAGTTTGAACCTGGAAATACCACCTGTCAAAATACCCTGTCAAGGTGGCTGATGTTTGAATGCAGGAAATGTAGAAATTAATGGTGAACATGTCCTTACAGAGAGACATTCCCAAAACACGATTTTCACTTTAGCAAGGCTGGCTGCTTTCAGAGGGTATCTTTGGGCTACATTGTTGCATTTATTTAATACTAAATTTAGTTTGGTAGCTGGTAGAGAAGAGCTTCTACCTCTCATTTGAACTGTAATTTAAAGGAAATCCTCCTTAATTGTAAAGTTACATTTTATATTATGCTTTTGAAAATACCACTTTTAGTTTCCCTGAGTAACGGTTTGCTTCTGAGGTCTTTCTGTAAGTGACCAGATGCATGGCTGGTAATGATTCTCCCATTGGTAAATGTGTACTGGGGCCACACAGGAGACAATGAGGACTGAGCATAGTGGTGAGTGGGTCTTCCTGATACAATGACTAAGGAGGAGTCATGCCCTGCCCTGGTTACACTTCAAAGAAACCTGCCTCAAGCACACACACAGATAACTGACACAAGGCCTGCCCCTGCCTTTGTCTACCTGGCCATGCTGGAGTCAAACCCCAGGGAAAACAGTTTTAGCACTGGACAAAGAAGAGCCGCCTCACTCACATGCTGACCCTCGACATAAAAGTGGCATGTCCAGAACATGAAGAAGAGCAAGACCCCTGTCCAGGACTGTCTCAGCAGCAACATCATGGACAGCTAGAGGGACAAGCCCCCTGATGGACTTAGTGCTCTGCCTGCAGCTGCAGAGGACTAGATGGGTTCTTCAGGGCTAGTGACTGTGGTCCCGTGCACAGGTACCTGACACAGGGCCTGCCCTTGCCTTTGTTTACCTAGCCATGCTGGAGTCCAACCCAGGGAAAACAGTTTTAGGACTGGACAAAGGAGTACCACACCACTCACAGGCTGGCCCTTGACATAAAAGTGGCATGTCCAGAACATGAAGATGAGTAAGACCCCTGACCTGGACTGTGACAGCAGCAACACCATGGACATCTAGAGGGAGAAGCCCCCTGATGAACTTAGTAATGTGCCTGCAGCTGCAGAGGACTAGATGGGTTCTCTAGGGCCAGTGACTGTGGTCCCCTTGCACCTTCATGCGGAAACATTAGAGGAAGAGTTCAAATTATGTGACTTAGCAGAAAGGGAGGTGTGGCAGGAGCCAGACAAAAGACAAAACCGTTGCAGAAAGCCAGTGAAACCATTTTCCCGGCAGATTGTGCTCTTTTTGGGGCTAGGAGGCCTGCTGAAAATGCTCTTGTTTGGGTAGAGCTTGTCAGCAGGAGTAAAACAAGCCAGACATAATTTGAATCAGCCCAGTGGGGCCGGAAAACTACTTCTAAAGATTTTGATCTTTAACCCCCTGTGAAAAACAAAACTTGTAGCGCTTTGCTGAATTTCTAGAAAGCCCCAAAGGTTCTCCAGTGCCAAGAGTTATTACAACTTCAAATAAAAAAAAATTCTGTGGGGGTGGCTTGCATGGTGCCCCCTCCTGAGACAAATTCTTGCCCCAGTGAACCTATCCCCGGGGCCTGATACAGAAACAAATGCTCTACTTTGGGTGGCCCTGAAGACAAAGGAAGAGTCCTTGGGACCAGAGAACTGCTGTCTGCAGTCATCTTTGCACCAGCATGGACCACGGGTGACAGGAAGATAAATGCAGGCTCCTTCACCAGCACAGGTTAGGAGCCAGCAGGCTAGCAAATGTGTCGATTCCCAGTGCAACCCCAGCATAGAAAAAGGCTCCAGGTGTTCGGGTGGGAAAGGGGCATCCCTTAAAAAATAGGAATAAAGAAAATGCATGCACAAGTCTGTGGTTGCAGTGGGTGAACCTATTCATATATTAAATAGGCTATCCTGTTTAAGTTTAAACCTATAACAATTAATAATACCCCACTGAAAGGAAAATAGCCCTTTTCAGTGTAAACATATAAACAATGAAAAAACACCTCCACAACCATAAACTAAATGTCATTCGAAGAAAGGAAAAGTCGAGTGAAAGAGTCATTTGTTTTCTTCCTGAAGGGGCCAATTCAAAGTAACAGCAGCAGCAGCAAGTCTAGGCTAGCATTATTCTTATTATTCTTATTGGAGAAGTGTGGCTCACCGATTAGAGCGGCAGACCCTGAGGCAGAGGTCTGGCCCGGGACCAGGATTCAATCCCCGTCGTGGCAGGGTCATTGGCTCAATGTCCTCGGACCCGATATTTCTCGCCTCGGTGCCAACTCTAATCATGGGTTCCTCTCTGTAACTCTGGCAATACCTTGCTTAATCTCCACACCGGCCCTAACAACGCTAGGATGCCTGGCTTCACCTTGGGGATGCCCAGGAGTGGACACCTCACAGGAACAGGCCAGGAAGGGTTCCACAGTGGTATTTGTACAGCGCTTAGAGACCCCTGGGTGATAGGCGCTATACAAGTGCAAATTACATTTACATTTACCTTTTTGTATTATTTTAAGGATTTCACTAAAATATTGTGCCTTCTTCCTTTTGCTTTTTTTGGTTTTGTTGTCTTTGTCTAAAGTTGTACGGTTTAGGGATTCTTTAAATATTTTATAAACTGTAGAGAATCAGGAAATACTTTGGTATTTAGGCTACGGTTGATTGATTTACTGATAGGTAAAATGGCTTTTTTCATAAGAATCTTTCCCAATATGTACCATCACATTTACCCACAGAGAATGTGTAAAACCACTTGATACATCAGCCCCGTTTTCTAGCGAGTCAACATTGATAGTAGGTGAATTTCCAAACACACCCAGGCTTTAAACATTCAATGCTAGGTGTAGTGACAGGTATATGTGAAAAGAGTTCTGTCATCAAGAATCTGGGATAATAGTGAAAACATGACATCAGAGTCTTGGAAATCATAGAAAGCAGTGTCACTTGGAATGTTGATGCAAAAAGTTCTTACCAAGTTCACCAAAGATTGGAGTGATATTTTTTGTATGTATGATTCATCTACGTATATAAAAAAATGGTGTTGAGACCTGTCAAAATTGATAACTGAGCTTCCCTTTAAGAAATGCTTGTCACTTTCTGGATGGTATGCTGAAAGTATCTTTACTATCTTAATTGGTAATGAAGAATGCTTTTGACTTTTTAGTCCATTCTGGTGCACTGTTTACTTATAAGTGGGAACGAAAACACAAATATTTCTCGCTTTGTGTGGCATTAAAGAAAGAGTGATCCCAACTGTGTCATTTCAAAGTCCCTCTATGGATAGAGCAAAGGAGTAAAGCGTGGTCGCTAATTGGTGAGTAGCTAACTTGAAAGTTACTTATCCAGGTGAAATACTGAGAAGAGACCTAGATATTGTCAATTAGCGAGGTCCATACTTCCACTTCCATTTAAGGTTTGTAGATCCAAGACATTTAAGGCAGAATCTAATTTATGACCAGGTTTATCTCTATTAAGGAGACCTGCCACAATCTCCGGAATATTCCATATATTGACCTCTTCTTGCTGCCCAGGGGACATGTAGGATGTCCCAAGCAAAAACACAGTAAAATCTCCTGCCAGGATGTTGTTGGCGTAGAACCTTAATCAGTTACAAAATCTCCAGGGTGATTAATGTATTTTTAAGTTGCTTTAGATTTATATATATATGCTTCTTATGATTAGCGATGAGCTCTTCTTTATTCAGTGAATGATGCTGCTGCAAGCCTGAGCAGGATGCAAGCTTCCGGAACAAGTGCCATGATTGACCCCTCCATCTCAAGATATTTATGGACCAGGATTGAGACTCCTCCTTATGCATGTCCTCCTGATGTAGAGGGAGAGGCAAATATGCAGGTTCATTGTGTTCAGGCTAGGACTTGTGCGCTAATTGCCAGGTTTGTTGAAGGCAAATCATGTCTTTGGAAAATATTTCATTAAGAGCTGAGTTGTCCTTCAAAAGCTAGCTTAGGCCACGTACATTCCATGAACATAGGGGCAATACTAACTTACATATTTGTTTTGTGGGAGTCTGGGGGCTCCTATTTACTGGAACATTTTGCAAACTTCAGTGGCTGTTTCTTTGTGAGGGGGCACACTCTTATATTTGCTGCATGGTCCATTGAAATTGTAATACGTTCTGCTTCCAACTCGGAGAAAGCCGAGACCCTTCAAACCGCACAATACTGAATCTAAGTGCTGGCGATGCATGTTGTTTGCAAGGAGTCATGGATACTTTAGTTTGGCCTGCTTAGGCTTATGCCCGATTCTACCAGGGTTTTTTGACATGCTTCTCTCCGCCTGGAGATCTCTTTATTTCTAAAGAGAACTTTTGTTTTTGTCCTGTGAACTCTCTTTGGCCCCCTGGATGAACATAGTACAGATCAAGTCTCTTGAATCCAGCCTCCACCATTCTGGTAGAGCTGACAGCAGCTTAAGCAGATTGCTTCTGTTTAAACTATCGTCTTAACTTCGTGAGACATACTCCAGTTGGAATATCAGGAGTGCTTCCACAGTTTCCAGCTCATGTAGGTCACTTTTTTGGGGAGAACATAGAGGCTGGCAGCTATGCTAGAAGTTCACTGTTTCATAATTTGCATGTGGTTTGGCTATAGATGTTGCCAGAAAAAGGGGTCTCCCCTGCTGGGGAATCCAGAGTGTGATTTATTTTCGGGCAGTCCAGGACTCCTCGAAGTAGTGGGAGTATCCATGGCACTCAGACCAATCACAACTCTTCATTGCAGCTTTGTGATTTGCTTGCTGCTTTAGAGGACAACATGAGACAGTGGTCCGGCAGCAAGGTAAGTTACATTATAATTTATTTTTCAACCCCTGCTCACCATGCTACTTGGTGGCAGCCGCCACTGTCCTAAAATGTTCTCTTGTGAAGCAAAGATCTATTTAAAAATCCCTTTATTCTGGGCGCCTATGCCTTCGGGAGAATTCAAGAGAAAACAAAGGCCTAGTTTATAAAAGGAATGTCTAACATAAGCCAGCCTTGGAATAGCAGACATATTGTCAGGATTTAAACAATGCTTCAAAGGTTCCCTTGAAAAAACAGCCATAGGAGTGCTCCATAACTTCACCCAAAGTAGTAAGGGAGCTATACCAATAAAATCATCCAAACATCCTAATCCCAATTCTGTATGTATAATAAATCTTGGGATAGGTTTGGGTAAGGCTAAGAGTCCACATACAAATGTATTTTCTGCTGCCTGTAGCTTCCCTATGGTAGTGCATTTCCACACTCCTCCCTCATAAACATCAAGAGATAATCATTAGCTTTAATACAGCAGAATCATCTCCTGATGTATGCCCTAGCATTTAGCAAACCTAACATAATTTTACAAGCTTCCTACGCACTGATTTATTAGCTTCTCCCAAGACCCATTAGCATGAAGCATAAGGCCTAGGTAATTAAAAGAAAAACGTTTTTTATCGGTGTCAAAACTCTTAGACTTAGTACATTTTAGGGCCAAAGAGTATTCTAAACGACTTTTGGTGATTCACCTTAAAGGTTATTTAAATTGTATTGATGGAGTAAGGTTGCGCACGTAAAGCGACTTGCTTGGATTCAACCCTCACAAAATAATGCGTAATACATTTATCAATATGTTTTGTCCTACTAATATTGTACCCCATGACATTTTTAGTATCTAGAGAAAGCTTTCATATGACCTGTAATGCGAGTGCACTAATATGGCTGTCGCAACCCCGGGATCTGTACTGCGCATACGTCTGTCACACTCACGTGACAAGACATCCTTTTGCTTTGGTGGGAATTCTTGCTTCTGCGCACGAGAACTAAGATGGCTGCTTCCTGTTTACTTACTAAAAGCACCTACTGCTGCTTTTTACTAAATTGTTCATTCTGCTAATAATTAATGCCATAGGTAAAAATAAATTAATGGGAATAGAGTAGAGATAAGTGGTATACAGTGCATTCTTTTATTTCTTTGTTCTAAAACTGTTTCTCTTCTGTTTTTGAATGTATCGCATTTCAGTCTGGAATGTACTTGAACTCCATTTTTGGAGGAACTGCACCTGTGCAAAGAAACTCAATGTCACTGTCATTGAATGATGGCCAAATCCTGGACTTGCTAGAAGATGTTCATGGGAACTTTACCTCCTGACCCTTGGAGAGGAAGCCAAACTGAATTTGTAATACAATGTTATTGATATTGATACATTCACTGCCGGGTGGAATAAAAGTGCAGGGAAAATAAAATTATGGGCGGGATTGCTAATTTCAATATTTAAAGCAGAGGATCTCATAACTGGCATGGCGTGACCACCTCTCCTCGTCTATTGTCCAATCAAATTGCTGGAATACATGAATTTGCAACATTGGGGGGTTGTACACTGCCCTGGTGTATCTAAGGTAGGCTTAGCTAGCTAGATTGTCCGACTTGTCCGAATAGCTGAAGTGTCACTTACCCAACACACTCAATAGGGATCGAGAGCAGAAGTGCTGGCGGAGCACTCTGTCAGAAGATTCGGGAGCAGAGGTGCTAGCGGTGCACTATGTCAGAAGATTCGATAACCCAATCAGGGTTAAGGGGAGAAGAATTTTTTGACAACCCAATCGGGGTCCACTGTTAGTCGCAGAGAGGGGTGTGATGCTGGCTTTGCAATTAGCTGAGGGAACCAGGTTCAGGCTGCATCCATCCTAATTTGGCATTCACCTGTCCTGATCTGCACCTGTGCTGTCTACTGACACCTGAACCTTCGGGAGTCCTGTTTCTTTTATCCCAGCCTGTGGCCAGGGTTTGTCTTCGCACCATTCTAGGTATCTATAAATCCGTGTGGGTTTGTCAATGTATTGTCTCCTTTCTCTACCCTCCCTATGTTTAAATGCTTAACTTCAGTGCTAGGCAAATCTTTGCATATTATGCTTTAATCATTGTCTTTCTAATCGAACAAACTCTTATTGAAATTATTTGGTCTCTGATGACAACTTAATTTACTTAGATAAAGTGTTTAAACCTTTCCCGAGTCTGTGCTTATTTTATAAAGAAATATTATTTTCTACCTATTTTCCTGCTAACTCCCTTGATCCCTTAGGTCTCTAGGCACCTATGACAAGGATTGGTAAGTCAATGGTACAGGACCTAAACAGGTAAACTTATAACTTGATGTAGTGTAAAGGCTTACCTGTTCAAAGTATGAATGTTATTGTGTTATGGGCCCAGGTGAGTATGGTCAATACGACCAGGTTAGCCCACACACTATCAGTACAATCATTAAAACCATTTAAAAGATTTTGAAGACCATTTATTGTTAACGCTTCAATTACTGCATTGTCTGTGTATAAAAGTACCAAGACTGCATGGGTACCAATTTGTGAGGTTAATAGTCATTTGGATACACTGAATCAAGAACCTCTTTCACTTCAAAGAATAGGTAGATCTTATAGATTGGTCCATACATACTTATAAAATGTCTATGTAATCGTGGGAGAGAATCCTGTGTCTGAACTGAATGGCCTGAAGAGCCAGATCAAGAAGTTTAATGGTGGAAGGTTCAGTTGAAAGATCTGGCTTCCAGAGAAGTAAGACTATTTGGTCTGCAATCAATCTCCTGTGAGCTATTTAATGTTGGTGTCAACCATTTTGTTGAGTCAGGGTATGACAGCCTAGGACTGCCATTTTGTCTTTATACTCCAAGCCTCCTTCTTTGCGTGCCATGTGGGCATTCACCACTTTCGGAAGTCAGTGTGTGTCTAATTGTTAATAATTGTATGGCACTTTAAAAAAATCTTCAGCTGGCAGCATTCATTGTTATGGTTCTTTGGAGCCATGCTATGTTTAAATAATTCTCAAAATACTACATTCATTGAATTAATGTGTGCTTTTATTTTCTTGTAGTATTCTGTAGTATATGATGCCAGTTTGTAATTATGGCTTCCATAGGGGCCCCAAAGGTCATGGTGAAACATTAGGTGTTTATTTACATATTAAATTAATCAAACTTGCCTGCCTCACCTAAGCCCCCATAGGAGATTCACGGGACCTGCACAAACTCAAGGTATTTAGTTAAATTAATGAAATATTATATTTCATGGCTCCCACTGGGGTCAAATGGCATCTGGTGGGACTCTAGGTAGTTATTCATTCATTTAAGCAGTTTTTGCTTGCCTCCACAAGCTCCTGTTGTAGACCCATGTGCCCTGAAGAGGCACCAGGTACTTTATATATTTCCTCCTGAATATAAGAAGTGTTGTATCAAAGACGTTAATATACATTTGGGTAAATTCTTGTTATGATAATGACAATGATGACTTGTATTGCATTCACTGTCTTCCTTTTTTATTTCCTGCAGATTATCTCTAGGATACTGAGATGGAGAGGAATCTGTGAATTAGCTGACACCATATCCCAGAACTTGACAATGAACTCTGTTCTACCGAATGAAAAGAACATAATACAGCAGAAATGTCTTCTGTAGAAAATTACACCAAACCACCGAAAAGGTGAGCCAGATGAATTGTTAAACATTTAACACCATCAGTGCTGCAGCAATTCCCCCTCTGTGCTGAGGATCATTGAAGACCATTGTTCATGACGAGCTGAGCTCGTCATGAGCATGGAAGGGGTTAAGGTATAAAGCATTAAGAAAAACACACCAATCAGAAGTCACTATTCATGGTTGACTGGGACATAAATGCAAATGTAGGCCAACTGCGATAAAGAACAAGTCCAATACACCAAGTATGTTTGTCTACAGACTTCAGATTTTCCTGCAGACTTGGAAACAGATTTAATAACATTTCACACAAAGCAACAGAGCAAAGAAAATTGCTACGCCAAGTGGAGCACTGTGTGCTCCCATATCGCCACTGCAGGCATACTCGTGCCATGGTGTAAGGGTGCTTACGCTACAGGAAGGATTGTTGTGCATGAAGAGACATCACCCTGCACAAAAGAATCCTTAAAGGCATTTGTAATGCTGAATGCATCACAGATAGAACAATTTATATTTCTTCTCATTACACCTTGGTCTGGGGGCATCGAAGTTTGACGCATTCCCATGTTTCCAATTCTTTGTAAATCTGGGATTTCACCAAGATCAATGTGTGGATGCTTGGTAACACCCATACTCCACCCACGAACTACCTACCTGCCGCAAGGTAACGTAATACAGCGAAATGCGCTGCCTTGCATTACTTTGGTTTTACTAAACTATACAGAGCCACACAAATTAGCTTTGCGTGACATAGTAAATCCCTGTTAAGGTCTTACATTATCCTTGCGTTATCTTGTGTAACGCAAAGGCCAGAGCAAGACATTAATAAACCTGCCACAATGTTCAAAATCTTCTTTGCAAGGGTCAGCTGAAATTAATTTGCTGCTATGGGGAAGCTGCAAGCTAAAGAGACCATTTTTATAACCTAGTGAAGACAAGTTCACACAACACCAAATAAAACTAGTGCTTTCACCTACTCTTTGGAAAAATTATTCTACAGGATCACACCCCATTTTGCTTTTGGGATCAGAAGTGCTCAGTTACACTGTTTGTCTCTGTGATGACACTGAGGGGATGGAGACAAAAATCAAAGCACAGACAAGCAAGGGAAAATTGAAAAGTAAACTCACAAGGTCATAGGAAGTGGATTTAAAGTGAAAGTAAAGTAGGAAAAAACGGGACACATTGGCAGGAAGAAGGTACAATTGCAGTGAGATGAGCATGGAAACACTATTGAACAGGCAGACGGGAGCAGGCTGGCATCTTGGAGTACCACGCTATAATGCAAATGGTTGCTCACATGCATCGCATTATGTTGCTTTTGTGCATTTTAGCACAAAATTAGTCTCTATGCCTTTTTGTGCATGAGGTTTTGGAACTGCATTTTGCATATTAATGTGTAATTTTCGGCAAGACCTTCCACTAAGGAAATTACACAGGTTTGAACCTTGCAGAGATATTATATGGAGTGGAGAGGTATTGACCATGAAGGTACATGACTGTTTGGTGCATAAAATGATGTCTGTCAAATGAAGAGTGTTTTAGAGTTTGAGACATTTACCCTGGCTAAGCCACAGTCTATCCTTGAAGGAAAAAATCTTATGCTTTTGTTCATCCAATACTTCTCACAGATGGACTGCACTGGTGTGATATTGTCAAAGCTGACTTGCAAGGTGAGTTATGTAGGATCTCAACTGTTGAGAAGGACATCCTACTTGCAAAGGAGTGGATGCTTTGATAAGCAGGGCATTCAGGTGTGGGTCGGTGAGAGAGCTGTCACCACTGCAAGATACTCAGAAAGGTCCTTGGGATTAAATTAATCTTTTTCAACTGTTATTCTCAGGATTTGTTTTTATTTGACATTTGCTCCAGCCAATACAACCTTTCCAAGTAATATGTGCAAATACGTATGCTTAAGTTAATTTCATGGTTTTTTTGTATAAAAAAATTCCTTTCAAGCCTTTGTCCCAGCCTTTCTCTCTCTGACCCATCCTAAACCTTTCTGAGTACTATGAACCCAAAAATCCTTTTCAATGACACCCAACTAACAGATGACTACTACACACAAAAACAACTTACTTCTTCTCTTTTCAAATCCATTATCCTCATTGCATCATTGCTCTAAATTCTACTACCCATGCAATGCCTTGACGGGGGTAGTAACAGTTAATGTTAACTTAGAATTGCTATGACAATACTGAAGACCTTCTGCTCTTATGAAGTGCCCTTGAGTTTCTAGTATATGTGGCATATCCTGATTTGTTCTTTTTGATCCTTGTGTCTTCTATTTTTATATTTTGAATGAATTTGAACTAGTACTTGGGTCAAACCAGATAGTAGCAGCAGTAAATCCCCTTTTATTTTCAATGATCTAGAAGGGGAGAAGAATTTTTTGACAACCCAATCGGGGTCCACTGTTAGTCGCAGAGAGGGGTGTGATGCTGGCTTTGCAATTAGCTGAGGGAACCAGGTTCAGGCTGCATCCATCCTAATTTGGCATTCACCTGTCCTGATCTGCACCTGTGCTGTCTACTGACACCTGAACCTTCGGGAGTCCTGTTTCTTTTATCCCAGCCTGTGGCCAGGGTTTGTCTTCGCACCATTCTAGGTATCTATAAATCCGTGTGGGTTTGTCAATGTATTGTCTCCTTTCTCTACCCTCCCTATGTTTAAATGCTTAACTTCAGTGCTAGGCAAATCTTTGCATATTATGCTTTAATCATTGTCTTTCTAATCGAACAAACTCTTATTGAAATTATTTGGTCTCTGATGACAACTTAATTTACTTAGATAAAGTGTTTAAACCTTTCCCGAGTCTGTGCTTATTTTATAAAGAAATATTATTTTCTACCTATTTTCCTGCTAACTCCCTTGATCCCTTAGGTCTCTAGGCACCTATGACAAGGATTGGTAAGTCAATGGTACAGGACCTAAACAGGTAAACTTATAACTTGATGTAGTGTAAAGGCTTACCTGTTCAAAGTATGAATGTTATTGTGTTATGGGCCCAGGTGAGTATGGTCAATACGACCAGGTTAGCCCACACACTATCAGTACAATCATTAAAACCATTTAAAAGATTTTGAAGACCATTTATTGTTAACGCTTCAATTACTGCATTGTCTGTGTATAAAAGTACCAAGACTGCATGGGTACCAATTTGTGAGGTTAATAGTCATTTGGATACACTGAATCAAGAACCTCTTTCACTTCAAAGAATAGGTAGATCTTATAGATTGGTCCATACATACTTATAAAATGTCTATGTAATCGTGGGAGAGAATCCTGTGTCTGAACTGAATGGCCTGAAGAGCCAGATCAAGAAGTTTAATGGTGGAAGGTTCAGTTGAAAGATCTGGCTTCCAGAGAAGTAAGACTATTTGGTCTGCAATCAATCTCCTGTGAGCTATTTAATGTTGGTGTCAACCATTTTGTTGAGTCAGGGTATGACAGCCTAGGACTGCCATTTTGTCTTTATACTCCAAGCCTCCTTCTTTGCGTGCCATGTGGGCATTCACCACTTTCGGAAGTCAGTGTGTGTCTAATTGTTAATAATTGTATGGCACTTTAAAAAAATCTTCAGCTGGCAGCATTCATTGTTATGGTTCTTTGGAGCCATGCTATGTTTAAATAATTCTCAAAATACTACATTCATTGAATTAATGTGTGCTTTTATTTTCTTGTAGTATTCTGTAGTATATGATGCCAGTTTGTAATTATGGCTTCCATAGGGGCCCCAAAGGTCATGGTGAAACATTAGGTGTTTATTTACATATTAAATTAATCAAACTTGCCTGCCTCACCTAAGCCCCCATAGGAGATTCACGGGACCTGCACAAACTCAAGGTATTTAGTTAAATTAATGAAATATTATATTTCATGGCTCCCACTGGGGTCAAATGGCATCTGGTGGGACTCTAGGTAGTTATTCATTCATTTAAGCAGTTTTTGCTTGCCTCCACAAGCTCCTGTTGTAGACCCATGTGCCCTGAAGAGGCACCAGGTACTTTATATATTTCCTCCTGAATATAAGAAGTGTTGTATCAAAGACGTTAATATACATTTGGGTAAATTCTTGTTATGATAATGACAATGATGACTTGTATTGCATTCACTGTCTTCCTTTTTTATTTCCTGCAGATTATCTCTAGGATACTGAGATGGAGAGGAATCTGTGAATTAGCTGACACCATATCCCAGAACTTGACAATGAACTCTGTTCTACCGAATGAAAAGAACATAATACAGCAGAAATGTCTTCTGTAGAAAATTACACCAAACCACCGAAAAGGTGAGCCAGATGAATTGTTAAACATTTAACACCATCAGTGCTGCAGCAATTCCCCCTCTGTGCTGAGGATCATTGAAGACCATTGTTCATGACGAGCTGAGCTCGTCATGAGCATGGAAGGGGTTAAGGTATAAAGCATTAAGAAAAACACACCAATCAGAAGTCACTATTCATGGTTGACTGGGACATAAATGCAAATGTAGGCCAACTGCGATAAAGAACAAGTCCAATACACCAAGTATGTTTGTCTACAGACTTCAGATTTTCCTGCAGACTTGGAAACAGATTTAATAACATTTCACACAAAGCAACAGAGCAAAGAAAATTGCTACGCCAAGTGGAGCACTGTGTGCTCCCATATCGCCACTGCAGGCATACTCGTGCCATGGTGTAAGGGTGCTTACGCTACAGGAAGGATTGTTGTGCATGAAGAGACATCACCCTGCACAAAAGAATCCTTAAAGGCATTTGTAATGCTGAATGCATCACAGATAGAACAATTTATATTTCTTCTCATTACACCTTGGTCTGGGGGCATCGAAGTTTGACGCATTCCCATGTTTCCAATTCTTTGTAAATCTAGGATTTCACCAAGATCAATGTGTGGATGCTTGGTAACACCCATACTCCACCCACGAACTACCTACCTGCCGCAAGGTAACGTAATACAGCGAAATGCGCTGCCTTGCATTACTTTGGTTTTACTAAACTATACAGAGCCACACAAATTAGCTTTGCGTGACATAGTAAATCTCTGTTAAGGTCTTACATTATCCTTGCGGTATCTTGTGTAACGCAAAGGCCAGAGCAAGACATTAATAAACCTGCCACAATGTTCAAAATCTTCTTTGCAAGGGTCAGCTGAAATTAATTTGCTGCTATGGGGAAGCTGCAAGCTAAAGAGACCATTTTTATAACCTAGTGAAGACAAGTTCACACAACACCAAATAAAACTAGTGCTTTCACCTACTCTTTGGAAAAATTATTCTACAGGATCACACCCCATTTTGCTTTTGGGATCAGAAGTGCTCAGTTACACTGTTTGTCTCTGTGATGACACTGAGGGGATGGAGACAAAAATCAAAGCACAGACAAGCAAGGGAAAATTGAAAAGTAAACTCACAAGGTCATAGGAAGTGGATTTAAAGTGAAAGTAAAGTAGGAAAAAACGGGACACATTGGCAGGAAGAAGGTACAATTGCAGTGAGATGAGCATGGAAACACTATTGAACAGGCAGACGGGAGCAGGCTGGCATCTTGGAGTACCACGCTATAATGCAAATGGTTGCTCACATGCATCGCATTATGTTGCTTTTGTGCATTTTAGCACAAAATTAGTCTCTATGCCTTTTTGTGCATGAGGTTTTGGAACTGCATTTTGCATATTAATGTGTAATTTTCGGCAAGACCTTCCACTAAGGAAATTACACAGGTTTGAACCTTGCAGAGATATTATATGGAGTGGAGAGGTATTGACCATGAAGGTACATGACTGTTTGGTGCATAAAATGATGTCTGTCAAATGAAGAGTGTTTTAGAGTTTGAGAAATTTACCCTGGCTAAGCCACAGTCTATCCTTGAAGGAAAAAATCTTATGCTTTTGTTCATCCAATACTTCTCACAGATGGACTGCACTGGTGTGATATTGTCAAAGCTGACTTGCAAGGTGAGTTATGTAGGATCTCAACTGTTGAGAAGGACATCCTACTTGCAAAGGAGTGGATGCTTTGATAAGCAGGGCATTCAGGTGTGGGTCGGTGAGAGAGCTGTCACCACTGCAAGATACTCAGAAAGGTCCTTGGGATTAAATTAATCTTTTTCAACTGTTATTCTCAGGATTTGTTTTTATTTGACATTTGCTCCAGCCAATACAACCTTTCCAAGTAATATGTGCAAATACGTATGCTTAAGTTAATTTCATGGTTTTTTTGTATAAAAAAATTCCTTTCAAGCCTTTGTCCCAGCCTTTCTCTCTCTGACCCATCCTAAACCTTTCTGAGTACTATGAACCCAAAAATCCTTTTCAATGACACCCAACTAACAGATGACTACTACACACAAAAACAACTTACTTCTTCTCTTTTCAAATCCATTATCCTCATTGCATCATTGCTCTAAATTCTACTACCCATGCAATGCCTTGACGGGGGTAGTAACAGTTAATGTTAACTTAGAATTGCTATGACAATACTGAAGACCTTCTGCTCTTATGAAGTGCCCTTGAGTTTCTAGTATATGTGGCATATCCTGATTTGTTCTTTTTGATCCTTGTGTCTTCTATTTTTATATTTTGAATGAATTTGAACTAGTACTTGGGTCAAACCAGATAGTAGCAGCAGTAAATCCCCTTTTATTTTCAATGATCTAGAACTTTTTCCTCTGCCTGTCTTGTCAAGAGGATGTCTACATCCTTTCTCTGCTCCTAATGGAGATTTACAGATCTTCATGGAGGTACTGCTCATGGTGAATTCTTGAATTTCATACAACAGTCACTCAGCACCACATTAGGCACACATCTAGCTCTCGTGCTGTTTTGCCAGACTGACATATGTTGGGATATACAACTCCATAGCAGGGTGGCTGTCAGAAGAGGTAAAGGGAAGAGGCATCAATTAGCTCCAGTCAGCTGCAATATAATGGATGACCTCATCTTCCTTTGCTAGAATGCATTTACAGATATGTCTGACTTTGCTAATGCTAAGTGCTAACTTTTGATTGAGAAAAGGTAGGGATTTCATGTTTGGTGTCTAACAAATTGTATTTTAAAATCCTCTTTAACCCGTTTACCGCCACCGTTATTTCGGCGCAGTGTGGGCATTCTAAGGAGTGTGCAGGCTGCGTCGGTCGTTGGCCGTTCACAGCACTAGCCAGGTAGTGTTTGAGACAGCCAATGGCCGACGGGAGCACAGAAGGGGTTAATGGTAAAGTTGGATTTTGAGTCACAATTTTGAAAATACCACTTTTAGAAAGTTGGCATTTTTCTTCCCCAACTATTTTATGCCTGCAGCCAGTTCCTGCATCACATGACTAGGAGTAGTTGACAGTTGGACTTTACATATTTCTACCAGACAAAAAAGGGTTTAGGTGTACCTGGGTAGGCACTCACTGGCTGGCACAGCCTCACTTGCAAATCAATAGCCGGTATACTGCATGCATACTACGTCATTGTTCATGTACTCAGGCTGGAGTTAGGTTAGGGGAGGCAGGACATTTTCACCACTTCAAAAGGAATTCTCCTACTTCAAAGAAGAAACGAGGTATAAAAATAAGACCCCCAGACTGACACATCAGTTCACTTTCTTGGGCCTACAGAATGACTCTCAGAGGGTTGCCTGCTGCTGCGACCTGCTGTGTACTTCAGAAGGGTACTTTTCTGAATCTAGACGGACGACCCTGCTGCTTGAAGCCTGCCTTGAACCCCCAGAGGCCTGCCCAGCTGCTTAGACCCTGTTTCACTACTTTAACCCTGGACTACCAGAGTGCCACCAAGAACTAGTTGGCTGACCTCCTAATAAGAGCCTCAGGGCCAGAATAAAGCTCCAGACATCTTTTTGGCTCAAACGTGCTTTGAGAATTGAGAGGAGACCAGGACCTGCCTGCTGGCCAATTCACCCAAGGTGCAATGCTGGTCGGTCTGACTATGCAGAAGCTCCTGCTGCTTTCGTCTCTGCACCAGCAAATCCTGTTCAGAAGGGCTACTCAGCCGTGTGGCATCCCTCACCAGCTACATCTTGCAGCTTTGTCCCACTGGAGATTTTTAACTTTCAAAAAAGAGACTAAACATAGAAGTCTTCACCACTACTTTTGTCCAGCGGCTCCCCAATGACGATGCTTCCTTCTCGCACATTTCATGAATCCTTGCCACATTGAACTTCACCTTCTCAGATATGTTTTCATGAAAATTCTTTTAAGTATGACAGTAAGTGTATACTTGGCCTAATCCACTTTTTATATCCAACCTGTGCTTCATCACAGTCATCCATAATTTTCAACTTTGCCCTGGTCCTGCGCCACTAGATAGCCATGGTTGGTGCCTAAATCTTTTAGGAGCTATATTTTATCTTAAAAGCAAAAAACTCATAACTCTGGTTCCACTGATTGTATTGTTGTTGTTTTAGTATCAAATTATTTAATATATTTACTCAAATGGTCTAAATTGGTGTGTGTTTTCACTTTACTACTCTGTGTGTGCTGCATTAATACTTTACACGTTGTCTCTAGGTGGAGTCTGAATATTTTTTACCTAGCTACCAGAGGGTTAAGCACAGGTTAGTGTAGTGGCTTTTGTGCTTCACCCTGCCAGAGATTGTGACTTTTGTAAAGGTAACATCCCAATAAACCAACAAACTAAGCTCTCAAATGTGTATATTGGTTAGGTAAAGTACAATTTAGAATGCTTATTTAAATGAAAACTATGTAGTAAAAAAAGGCAGGTGCAAAACATGGATTTATTCCACTTTCAAGGTCACATTTGGGTCATTCCCTATACCAAATGGCTATCATTTCCAATATATTAAAAAATGAAAACTGTTTTACATTGCAGTAACCCACATTTCAACAGAATGATTTAGCCTCTGGACCACTATCTCTGCACAGTTATCCCAGTTTGTTTTCTTAAACTGACGTATATGTCATAGAATGTTATAAGAGAAGATACATCAGTTTGAGATAGTAAATATAGACAAAACATTTATATGAATATAGCTTTCTGGAGATTCTTTTTGTGGAAAAAGTCTACATTTGAAGTTATGATTCGGCAAATTAAGTTTAGTATTAAGCTGAATGTTGCTTTACAATTGAGCATTCCCAAACAGGTCTTCAGGATTGTAAAATATTTGCATATGTGTTATATTCTCACCCCCAGGTCATCCAAGAACAAGAACACAAGCAACCTGAAACCTGTGTTCCCCTTGATATGGGCTCATCAACCAGGTGTCACTTGATTCCAGTGTGAAAGTGTGTCCAAGTGACACATGTCTGGGTACACCCATCTCCCTTTGGCAACATACAAAAGTATACAACTAGTGATGAATGGAACATATGACTTAATTTCAACCACTGGTAATGTCTTGGGCTGCACTTCAGTTTGGGAGCAGATAGGGAAATTATGTTTACACTTATTTATTTATTTTATTTTGAAAGTTTTATATAGCGCGAACAAGATCTTTGCAGATAACAGAGCGCTTTACATATGCAAGGGAGGGTGGGTACAAGAGGGAGCATAAAATACACATAGTAATAGCAATCGGGAAAGGTCGGTAATACAGGTGAAACAAAACAGCTGTGCACATGGATCGAGCACGAATACAGATCGAAACAGAGTCTTAAAAGATCGGGGGTGGGAATTCAGGTGAATTTAGCCATGAGGATAGCTTTAACTTCTTTCTTAAAAAGAAAAGAGGAGGGGATGAGCCTGGTTTCAGGAGGTAGTGAGTTCCAGATCCTCGGCGCCATTCCTGAGAAGGAGCGTTTGTAAGTTCTTTCCTTCCGGAATCTTCGAGGTTTCAGCAGAAGATTCCTTGCGCTTCTGGTGGATCTCGAGCCGCCTGAGATTGTCAGCTTCTGAGTGAGGTAGCTGGGTGAGTTCAGGTGTATAGCCTTGTGCGTCAGGCAGGCAATTTTCAGGTGTATTCTGGCTTCAAAAGGCAGCCAATTCAGGGACATGAAGTCAGGGGTGATATGTGAGTGTTTTTTTGATCCAGTGATGAGTCTCGCTGCCGCGTTTAGTGAGGCTCTCAGGGGTGCAGTTGTAGTTAGAGGGAGGCCGCTGAGGGCGATGCTGCCGCAGTCTATGCGAGGGATGATTAGCGCTTGTACTGCCGTTTGGAAGTCTTTGGCTGGGAGGAAGGGTTTGAGTTTCCTCAAGGTATTTATTTGGAAGTTCGCTCCCTTGGTTGCCTTGCTGATATGCTGTTGCATGTTGAGACTGGCGTCAAGTGTTATACCTAGAGATTTTGCTGAGTCCACGATGGTCGGCTGGACATTGAGTGCAGTTAGGTGTTTCAGCCAAGTTTGAGTGTTGGATCTTTTTGCGGGAGGTGAGATCAGCAGGAACTCGGTTTTCATGGCATTGAGTTTGAGGTGGTTATCGGCCAGCCATGCTTGGGTGCTTCTGATCGTTGAGTTCAGACGCATGATGTCTTTGGGGGATTGTAGTTTGAGGTACAATTGAGTGTCATCGGCGTACATGTGGAAGTGTACATTGAAAGCTTGTAGTAAGGAGGTGAGAGGTTCCATAACTAAGTTGAACAATGTAGGGGATAGGCAGGAACCTTGAGGTACACCTAATGATACAGGTACTGGGGAGGACATCAAGTTGTTGCTCTTGAATTTCTGAGATCTGTTGTGAAGAAATGAGGTGAACCACTGAAGAACAGTCCCTGCGAGACCCATTCTTGTCTTTAAAAGTTCCAGTAAGTTCTCATGTTTCACAGTGTCGAATGCCGAAGAGAGATCAAGAAGGATAAGAAGGCAGGAGTCATTGTGATCTAAGATTTGGAGGGCATCGTCGATTATGTAAGTCATAGCAGTTTCGGTACTGTGCCCTGCTCGGAAGCCTGATTGGTGAGAGTTGAGGAGGTCAAACTGTTCTATGTGCTTTGTCAATTGTAGTTGAACGCATTTCTCCAACAGTTTGGCAAGAGTGGGAATGTTGGTGATAGGGCGGTAATTGTTTAGATCAGTGGGGTCAGCTGTTGGTTTCTTTAGTAAAGGTGTTACTTGTCCCACTTTGAGGGAGTCAGGTATCATTCCTTGCTGAAGTGAGCTATTGATAATTTTAGTCCAGAGTGGAAGGATGAACGGGGTGAAGTCTTTTACAGCGTTAGCGGGGAGTGGGTCACTGAGGTGATTTGAGGGTTTCAGGGTACTGAGTAGGTTGCCAATTTCTTCTTCAGAGTATGTGTCAAAGGCTGACCATGTTGCATTGTTTTTTGGTTCATTGGGTGTTGTGCAGTGGTGTTTGGAGTAGAGGTTTGCGTCAATTAGGAGATCACTCCTTATGTTGTCAGTTTTTTGTTTAAAGAAAGCAGAGAAGTCTTCACAGGAAGGTGCATTGGCCATGGTGTCGGCTGCTTGGGGTTGTTCCTTGCATTGGGATCGAATTATCTCGAACAATTTTCTTGGACGGTTTTTTGCTTGGTCGAGCTGGAGTCTGAAGAAATCCGACTTTGAGCGCTTTATTTTCCTGAAGTATGCGTTTCTCTTTTTCTTCAGAATTTTGAGGTGCTGTGCCGAGGGAACAGATCTCCATGTGCGCTCTGCCATTCGCATGGCCCGTCTGCCTTCATTGAGACTCCCGTTGTACCAAGGGTTAGAGATCTTGGAGGTGTCTCTTTTCAGTTGCATCGGTGCAGCCTCATTGATTATTGAGGTCATAGCGTTGAGGTATTGGTCAGTTAAGCACTGAACGTCCGTAGCGTCGGACGGGGTAGGTAGGAGATTGCAGCTGTTAGGGGGTACGGTGTTTGGCTTGAGTTTCTTCAAGTCTCTTTTCCAAACTTTGGGCTTGGAGGATTGGACCGGGATCCGTTTAACTTTTTTGTTAATGTAGAAGGTGACAGTATGGTGATCTGACCAGTCACAGGGTTGGATTGAGTTGAATGGTGCCTTCTTTTGAGATGATGAGGTCAAGGATAGATCCTTTGTCATGGGTCGGGCTGTTGCAATTTTTGGTGAGGTCGGAGGCGCTAAGGTAATTTTTGAGGCTATTGACCACTGCGTCACTACCATCATTCCAGTGAAGATTGTAGTCTCCAAGGTAAATTTGTGTGTTTTGCTGGCCTGAGTTGATTGAAATAATGTCCATGAGTTGTTGGGAGAACGTGAGGTTGTCCCCAGGAGGGTGGTAGATGATGTGTAGTGAACAGATAGGTTTGTTTTCACTGATGACCTCAAGGCAGAAGTATTCACAGGAGGTAAGAGAGGGGGCGGAGACTTTAATAATTGCAAGGTTGCTCTTGTAGATGCAAGCAATACCACCGCCTGTCTTCCTGGGTCTGTCAAGTCAAATGATGCAATAGTTAGGGGGGACTAGGATGTCCATGAAAGGAGCAGAGGATTCAGTTAACCATGTTTCAGTAAGGATGGCTAGGTCAAGGTTCAGAGAGATGATGAGGTCTGCGACCTCCGAGGAGTGTCTTTGGGCCGATCTACAGTTGAGAAGTGTGCATTTGAGCTTGGGGGTGCAGAGGGTGGGTGGGTGAACTTGAGTGAAGGGTACCCTAGTGAGGTTGTTGGGGACAGAGCTTCTGTTGTTCTGCATGGGGTGCCTACGAGGGTTAGAGAGAATCGTAGGAATGGGCAGATGTGTCGTGGCCATGGAGTTTGGGCGAGCCGAGACATATGTACGGAGTAGGGTGAGTATGTCGAGGTCCGATAGCGTCCTGATGGTGCGTCGAGGGCGGTTGGAGGTGTTGCGAGAGGGGATAGTGGTCCACTGGGGGGGGTGCGTGTGGTATGAGGGGGCTAGGTTGTGCGGTCGAGAGCGGTGTGAGGGGGCTAGGTTGTTATGTCGAGAACGGTGTGAGGGAGCTAGGATGTTAGGTCGGGAAGTGGAGATGGGAAGGGGGTGTCTGGGGCGTGTGAAGAGAAACTCTCTGAGGGTGTGGAGTTCTTCTCTCAGTTGTAGGAGGGTGGCCATGATAGTGTCAAGCATGGGGTTGGGTACGGTATTGGGGCTGGGGATTGATGGAGAGCTAGTGTCTGTGTTACTGGAGACGGGGGGGGAGAGGGGAGGGGGTGCATGTGAGGTGGATGGAGTTGGATGGAGTTGGAGTTGGAATTGTTAGTGAGTGTGTTGCTGATCGGGTAGGTGGCGATGTCGGGGCGGGGGTGGATGATGGGGTGAGTGAGACAGTATTAGTGGTGGTGTTGGTACTATTGGGTAGGAAATCGATGATAGGGGGTGGTGCATGTGAGGTGGATGGGGATGGGGTTGGAACTGTTAGTGGGTGTGTTGCTGATCGGGTAGGTGAGGATGTTGGGGGGGGATGGGTGGGGGGGTGCGTGAGAGAGGATTAGTGGTGGTGTTGGTGCTATTGGGCAGGGAATCGTTGATAGGGGGAGTGAGGTGTTTACGGGACCTATGGAGGCTGGTTGTTGCAGGGGTGACAGCGTTGTAGAAGGGGGTGAGAGTGGGAGGGGCGATGTTGAAGGGGGACGGAGAGGGTAGGAGTGGTGGTAATACAGAGAGTGGGGGGGGAGAAGTTGAGAGAAGAGTGAGGGCTAGGAGTGACGGGAGTGAAAAGTGTGAGAGGGGTGATGGGTTGGGAGAGAGTCATGTTGTGTTGGGTGCTGTCAGGTGATGTTTGTTGTTCTGGCAAGCTAGTCGGGGCAGTGGGGTGTTGGTTCGGTGTGAGCGTCTTTGAGGTGGGCGGGGGTGGGAGAGGGGTAGGGAGGGCGGGGGTGTTGGTGGCGGAGGGGAGAGCCACCATTAGGATAGAGGGCTGTGCTGCATCAGTACTGGTGGGTTGAGGGAGGTGCGTGTTGGTGGTAGGTGCTGGGAGGTCGGGGGCGTTGGAATTGGGGGCCAGGTGTTGTGGGATCTGAGCATTGGAGATGTGTTCTATGAAAGTGGGGAACAGGTTGTCAAATAGGTCCAGGTTTCTGTCTGTGGATTGAATTAAGATAGTACCGTTATTGTAGATAGTGATGGATGCTTTCGCTGGGTAGCGTTGGGATGGTGCGGTGGACAGTGTAATGCCGTGAGCAGTTTTCCTGGTGGTCAATATGGTGAGTAGGGTGAGGAATGTTTTTCTCCATTGTGCTCTGCGTGCAGTGTATAGAATAATATCGGTGCTCTTGGCTCCATTGATGGGAGAGTAGTAGGTGTCTAGGAAGGGCGTTTCAGGGTGTGACTTCAAGAAGTTTTGCTTAAAACGTTTTGCGTTTTTTTTGGAGAGCTCTGGGGGGTAGTTAATTTTATAAGTGTGTTTGCCCGTGAGTTCCATTTTGGGCAAAAGGGGGAAGAGGCGTGTGAGGGGGGATGTGAGGGTGAGCGTAAGCAAAAGTTATGGTGTGAGCTGGAGATGAGTGTCGCTTACCATAAAGGGAAAGAACAGAGAGATATATAAAAAATATGAAAATATGAGGTAGCGCTCGGTGCAATATAAAATAGAAAGTGCAAAGGGTGCAGCTAAACCATGTAAGCAAAAACTATGGTGTGAAATGGAAATGAGTGCCGTTTACCATAAAGAAAAAGAACAAAGAGATATATAAAATATGAGGTAGCACTCGGTGCAATACAAAATAGAAGTGCAGAGGGTGCAGCTTGAACAATGTACAAAATAGGAGTATAGTACTAATTATATACTGGAATAGAATGCAGGTGTGCACAAAGGGCTAAATGAGTCAAAAATTAGCCTAGAGAGCAGCCAGACATAAATGAGCTAGCGAACAGCGCAAGAAATACATGTAGAGATATAATACTACAATAAAACGTCTAGTTTTAGTCTAGTCTAGTTGAGAATAGACTAAAGAGGCCAGTTCTTGGGGTGTTGTCATATGTGAGTATGACTAGGCCATGATGGCCGCCAAAGAGAGAGAAGGAGAGACCAATCTAAAATGGCTGCCAAATTGTGGTGCATACAGAGTTCAGTTTCCCTTTCTACTCAGGGTAGGTCGCGTTAGTCCATCTTCCATGTTGCTAGAGAGGGAGGATAGAGTTCAGCTTCTATGATGCTAGAAGGTGGGAGAGGAGTGTGGCTTATCTTTGTTTTGCTGATCCCTGACCGCGTTGGTATGTAGCCTCACGGTCATCCGGTGGGCAGGGGGGCGATTTATGGCACCAGTTTATGGCCCCAGCCATGTTGGCCAATGGAGAGTGAGGCGATCGCAAAGCCCGCGCAAATACAGAGTATAGCGCAATCAGCTCAAAATTCCGGGCATAGAGTAAAGCGATATCAGTTTTAAATTCTGTGCAAGAAGTAAAAAGCCGGCATGAGGGATTAAAGTGATTAAAGTAATACATTGCGTGCCGAGCTCCGGGTAGAAAGTGGTAAATCTGCATGAGTGTCTAGCATGGTGAATTTGCGTGCAGTTACCTTCCAAGTCGCCACAACCGATGTTCAGATCAGGCGCCTCCACGTTGCGCAGTGGCTGCCCAGAACACGCAGCTAAGGTACTCCGGAGCCACTCTAGGTGCTCCGTTCTCGCTGATCCATTGGAAGGGGGGGAGGGGGGAAGTCTCCCGTCTGAGCGCCCTCTGACATCCACGCCGGATCGGTCCGCGCCGATTCCCAACCGCCTGTCTCCCGCCCCGGCGGCTCCACCGACCCAGGGGGGAGGGGGGGAGCAGCGAGCTCTCCGGGCGTCACCGAGGCTCGAGGGATCCAGCCTCCAGCCCGCGAGGACAGGCACCCAGCTCACAGGGACACGCAGAATACACAAGCAGGCTCCCCGCCGAGCCAGCCACACCGACCTCTTGGCGCATAGACGTCAGGTCCTCCCGCCGCGGTCCATTCCAGGGTCCCCTGACCGTCAGATGTAGGTGGTCATTGCAGGCAGGCGGGCATCTCCGCCCTCACGAGTCGTCTCCGTCCAGAGTCCTCCAGGCGTCCCGTGCGTGTGCACTAAAGTGAAACGTTGAACACTAAAATGAAATGTGTAATTTAAAATACTCTTTAATGGTAAAGTCGAATTTTAATTTACAATTTTGAAAATTACACTTTTTGATGTCTGCCATGTTTCTACTCAAACCAGCTGTGCCTTTCTGATAGTGTCCTGGGTCCCATGACTCTGCTTATATGGGTTGTGTAAAGCTTGCAGACAGTGAGACAAAGGATACCTAAGCGTTAGGGGATAGGATCTTCCTGATAGGATGGCTCAGGGGGAGCTTTATATTGCCCTGATTACATTTTGAATGAGCACTGCCTACAGCACACTGAAAAGAGTCTGACACCAGGTCTGCACTGGCTTTTTGTCATCCTAGACAGCTTGGAGCCAGTGTAAAAAGGTCACGGACAACTGATAAACAAAGATCCTTAAGTATTGCCCGGCGGTGTCGCCTCTTGAACCCACAAAATATTAATCAATGAAGAGGCAGGCGCTGGAGACAGGAAGGCAGGAAACAAGGGTTTATTTTCTCCGGAGGAGAACACATCAGTTCGGACAGCAAGTATCGTCACGAGGTGCTCTAACCGCATCTCTGAGGCCTGGCCTCTTATACACAAGTTTACGATCTTTATTGCAGGTAACACATTCTTGTAATGCTTTGTAGTATGAAAAGACATCCTCGGAATCTCCCCTTCAGGCCCGTTCCCACACACATTTACAGTTGAAGTCCCCACCCCGGTCACAACAGGTGATGATTATCGCGCAGCTGGACATTCCGCCGATTCGCGGGATGTGTGGGGTTGATTGGTTCTCATAGGGAGGGGGCTTTGATCAATTCGAGGATCCTTTAATGGGGGGGAAGCTTCCTACTGTACGGGGGGTAATAAACAGCATCCGCAGGGCCAGGTGGCAGCCTGGGAATGAGGAAGACAAACGGGCACACAGGGAAAAAGGGGGGGGTTTGTACCAAAGGACCTGAGACCATGAAAGGAATGAAGGGAGGTGTCGCGCTGGGAACAGGATGGGATTCCGAGGCAGAGCTGCGCTGTGGAGGGGTTTATGACCCAAGGCATGTGAGAGCGGGGGTGGTCGGTGCGGGGTTGAGAGAAAGAGAGAGAGAGAGAGAGACGCGCTGGCTATCAGCGAGGGGCAGGGAGGCCATGGTGCTCAAAATGGCTGCCGCTTACGTGCATGAATGGGTTCGAGAAGAGCAAGATGGCGCCGATAATGTTGACGTTTGCAGCCTAACTTTTAACACCAGGACCAGTGAAAAGGAAGAACTTACCAGAACCGGCTTTGGGGTAGGTTTGAGAGTACCCCCAAACAAAGGCTGGTAACAGGCATGAAAATGGGACCTTCAGAATCTACCATAAGAACAGTCCTCCAACTTTGGAAGACTCAGAAGAAAGAATGCTCTGCTGCCAGAAGGATTACACCACTGCATGAAGGACCACCTATGTTAGCTACAGGGACACAATATGCATAAAGAGGCCCCTCTGCAACTGCACAACTGAGTAGCATCAACTAAACCTGCCTGGACCTGCCTCAACCCTGCTGTTGGCCTTTAGTGGTGTGTGTTTGATATATAAATCTAACTCCCCAGGTCCTCCTGACATCACTAGTGGCAAGATGAAAATCCTGACATTTTGGGCACTTGCTCATCACCTTGACAACAGACTATTTGCAGCTTCCTCCAGCTCAATCCTCTGCTCTATGCTCCTCACATAGACGTTAAAGAACACAACTCTTTAGCAACTCTATCTTGGTCCCTGTATCGAACTCATGCTAAATCATGGTTGACCTGAGCTTGTGAATTGTCCCCAGCTCAGCACAACCAAGTAACTACAAATTTCTGTTTGTGCCACTTGAGTCTATTTTTACCTAGATACTTTGAAAACCAAGACCTCTGGTTCTACTGATTAAATGTTGTTTTTTTTTTTGTATCATTTTATTTCTCAACATTCACTCTATTTTACTAAATTGGTTTGGGGATTTTTCTGGTGTTGTGTTTTCACTATATTCCTATTTGTGGGCTGCATACATACTTTGCAAATTATCTCTAAGTTAAGCCCAGCTGCTTTGTGCCAATCTAACTGAGGGTCGACCACAGGTTAGGGTAATGACTTTTGTGCTTCTCCCTGGCAAGGATTGTGGTTAATATTTGAGTGGCTCTTCCATCACACTTAACAAATAAACCTATTTCTTTACAGCTGGGATAATAAAACACTTGCAAATGGAAGATAATGGGACGAGGAGGGCAGTGAGGATAAATAAAGAGGCATGAAAACTGGCCACTCAGTGTTTGGCAATCACAGAATTTGGCAGCTCTGTCAGCTGGCTCAGAAGAGATTATTTGGACCCATAAGCGCCCGTGCAAGCACATGCGCTTACATTTTATTTATTTTTCAAATTCAGCTATATTTTTTGACCTAAAGCAAATGCAGACATTTCAACTCTGCCTATTCTCTCATTCTACACAACATTTTTTCTCATGTTGAATCTTGGTACATGAGGTCACCAAGTTCTAACTTTTGAAACCCACCCAGGGACTTTCTTCATGTACATAAAATGCTCAAACTTGATCGCTTCAGGTATAAAAATAGCTAAAACTCATACCTTTCAGGCTGGGTTTGTGCAAGACTATCCAGAATTATCACCTTAATAACGAGTAGAATGTCGGGACACCACTAATAATAATAATAATAATAATAATAATAATAATAATAATAATAATAAAATAATGCTGATGCTAATCAGCACCATCATCTTTAACAGCAGCATAATAATAATAGCTATAATAATATTAATAGACACACTGTATCACAATATAGAACATCCTTATTGTCATGAAATTGCTAATCATGACATGCACAACTACAAAACCTATTCATTATTGACCTATGGACATCTTACCATCCATGAATTCAAGTTTGAAGGTTTGAGTGAATCGAGTCCACAGATACAGTCGCAAGCCTACTTTATAAACATGCCCATATTAGGTCAACTGAAAAGTGGTGTAAAGAAATGGCAAAACTATGTGTAATCATTTTGCTGCTCCTGTAATACTTGGTACATAAACAGATTGTGCATAGTGCTTGTAACAAAGATTTTAGGATCAAATTAAAAATGAGACTGAGATTGTGTAATCAGTTAAACATTTTCCGCACAGTTTTTCACTTATACAAATTTTAAAGTATAATATTGATATTTTAACACAGTATGCACACTTTTGATAACACAGAGGCACCAGCCTCAAACTGGGTAAGGTAAACCCTGGACTGGTGTTGTAATAGGGAGTAATCAATCCACAGCAGACGTCAGGCTCAAAGTGATTAGATCAACCATCTATATACTAACTAATTTTTCTTCGAATTGGTAAAAACTGAGTATGGGAAAAGCTTTTTGCATATATCATTTCACAACCATCTGTAACTGACTATCACATAATTTAATTAGGGACCACCTACACAAATCATTCTTAGTTCTGCAAGCCCTGCAACTATCTCAATGCCACTGCTGAATTCTCCTGTTTCACAGACATTGGATGAAAGTGATGTATTCCACAAGAGCCCAGTAGTTCATATGAAGAGGATCTAGTGCCATTTAATAGTAAGATCTGGTGCCACTTAATTAAACTTTAAACAACTGGGCCATCACACAAGAGTCGGTGCACTTACTGTAAAAAAGGTAGTACGATCCGGCATCACCCAACCAATCACAATGTCTGCCCCCATCATGCCCCCTGTGGGGCTCAATCCGAACCCGACCCTTCCAATGGTCCGCACTTGAAACGTGATCTCTTCTGCAGATTTATTGAAGTCCCACCCCAGAATGACAGCATCTTTGGTGTCCTCAGTTCAGCCACCTGGCCCACAGCCTGAGGAAGTAAGGAAAGAAAAAAATAGTCTCATGTTCAGTAAATTGGAGCTACAATAGTTTGATTGGAAATCAGAACGTAGAGGTACAACTGTTTGTATGAGTCTTTCTTTGAGGATCTCAGTGCATATACTAGCTATTTATTAACACTACGCTACGCTCACGTAGTTTGCGAAGTTTGCGCAACTTCGCACTACGCAAACTGCACGTAGCACAGTGCAAACACGCGTAGCGTAGTGCAGCAGTAATTTTTTGCTTGCTCGCGGTCCTCAACGTCAAGTTGGCGACCGCAAGCAAGCAAAATGACATCCTGGCAAGACTTTTTCCTCGTTCGTGCTCAGCAACATCAAGTCGGTGATAGCGAGCATGGAAAATAAACCTCCCGGCAAGATTCTCAACGCAGGGAGGTCAGGTTTCTCATTGTGAGTGGTCGCGTATGCTCGTGACCGCTCGCAATGAGAAACTACTAGTCCGCGTTGAGAAAGCTGCCGCTCGAGTAAAAATCTCCTCGGGCGGCAGAAAACTACAGCTCGCACTGTGCAAGGTGCCGTTTTCAATCATTGCACAGTACCGGATGCTTGTGCGCAATGTGCAATCATTGAAAACAGCATCTTGCACAGTGCAAACAGGGAACTACGCAGTTCGCATAGTGCTATGCGTAGTTCGCGTAGTGCGAAATGCACTTTGCGTAGATACGCGTAGAGCTACTTCGCGAACTATGCCCAGGGTTACTATTTATCACTCATTCACAGAATGGCGGTCTCTGGTCCACCCATGGCAATTTTAAGATAACTATGATTGAATAATGCTGATGTGAGACCATAATGATTTGGAAGCACATGGGATAATTATTGCACACCCCAGTAATCTTCAGGGGGGGTTGCTGCCATTCTATTTTAGTGCATTAAAATAATTTTGGCCCCAGCTGCTTGTCATTAATTCCTTTGATATGCCAGTCTGACTGTCTGGCAAAGTTTGCAGCAATCATTGGCTGCACACGAAACTTGGCACCTGAACACATTACTATGCAGAGTCATTACTTTTACATTTTATTGCTACTATGCATCATGACAAAATAATTAATATCCAGCATTTCTTCGCAACACAGATACTCTCTTTTTGATTTTTGGGTGGTCATACCATCAACGCCACCAGGAATAATTCCCTGGTGATGGCGAGGTACTGTAGAGGCAGCAATATGCTTAGCGGGACTGCCGCGGTCCCACCAATCATATTATGAGTATTCTCTCCAGAGACGGTTTTATGAAGGTTCCTACTCCATGAACAGGTTGGTGGATAGGAAACAAATGGGGCCCTGTTGGGCCGCTGTGCCACCTCCACATGGGGATGCATGCAGGGAGATATGTTATGTGCCCCTGTATGTGTATTGTGAGAAGCTGGCTTGGTATATGATGTCCACTAATGTAAGTGGGCACCTTGCACTGGTCCAGACAACACTTATGGTGAGTTAAGAGGTCTCAGATAATATGGAAAGTGCTGCTGCTGGAAGAGGAGAAAGTGTCCAGGGGAATAGAACAAATATGGATTTTTGTCAAGGAGTACCTAAAAGCAGAGGGGACTTAGTCTGGGTCACTGAGGAGTGACCAGGAGTTTGTTAGATGAATGCCAACCAATGTCGGGCGCTTCAGAGAAGATGACAAGGATCTTGAATCTGCAGCTGTAAAGAGCAGGCAATGACAGTATAACATCAGGCAACAAGTGGGGGTAACCACAAGAAGCAGAGCCTACTTTCCTACATGCATGCACCCCAATTCCTGTACAGCATGGACTTTTAAGTCTATGCCGTCCAGGAACCTAGTTGTGGGGACCCATTGCATTGCCTTTTTTTCTAAGGCACTGCAATGGGATCGCCACACCACCCAACCACCAGACCACTTTAAACGTGTAATGTGGTGGGCGGACATTGGTGACCTTTTGCGGTGCAGGAGCATGGTGGTGGAGTACCGCCCACTCCGGCACTTCAGAAAATTGTAATCAGTCCCTTAATCTCCCCTGAGACTACTTGTAAAAATTCCCAGAAATATTCAATTCTGTTGCAATGATTGCTTTGATCTCAACTTCTCCCGAATTTATGGGATACTCAGCACGGAAGTCTAAGTCTAAAATGCAGATTGTGACATTCCTAAATTGTCTAAACACATCTCATCACCTTATATATGGTTTTGTGGGTTGGGAACTTGATCCCAACGGTGGCGGATGTCTTGTCCTTTGAGTTAGATGTGCAGTATAGCCTACGGCAGTCTGGATATCTGCCACCAAACTATGAATAGGACTCTCAATCTTCTAAACACAAAGAAACACTGCTATTGTCAAAATAAATATAATATGCTATTGTCAAAATAATTATAATTATAAATATCAGCGTTGTAGTTATCTGTTAATGTTAATGTTAGTTATTTCGTGTATAGCGCAGGTTCACCATCAGGTCTCTTTGCGCTTCTAGAGGAAAGAATTACAACAGACAGTGCATTTGAGCCAGAATGGGCAGGCTTAATTTGTGGTCAGTGCCTCCAAAAACAAGATCGTTTTAAGTGTTTTCCTAAAAGGAAGGAGACCAGGTACTTTACACAAATTTCCGGGAAGATTGTTCCAAAGCTGTGGGATCAAAGTGGAAAAGGCTATCCCACCCTTGCGAGCCGAATTGAACCGTGGGATAACCAGCTGGCAAGCAGCAGAGGAACGAAGAGCCCGAGCAGGAGTGTAACTCATCAGGCGATCCCTGATGTATCCTGGGGCCTGTCCATAAATGGCCTTATGGGCAATTCAAAGGCCCTTAAAAGATGCTCGCTGTCTGAAAGGTAGCCAGTGTAGTTTGGAGAGCAATGGGGAAGCATGGGACCGTCTAGGTAGATTGAAAATGAGGCGCGCCGCATCGTTCTGCACAACCTGTAGTCTTCTTAATAATTTCCAGGGGAGGCCGATATAGAGGGCATTCCCATAATCCAACCTGGACAGTATTGTGGCAGAAACGATGACCTGAAGGGAGATAGTGGTGAGAAGAGGGACAAGCTTCCACAAACTCCTCAATATCCCTGTGCAGGTGCCAACCACTGCCGACACTTGGTTGTTCATAGAGAGGTCGGCGTCCATTTTGATGCCCAGACTTCTGACCACTGGGACTGGGGTAGGAGTAACTCCTAATTCCCGCTGCCAAAACAGGTCACACTATCAAATAGCCTTTTAAACATGTCTCAGGCCTGCCATTGCAAGTCCTATATATGCAGTTTACTATAATTTCAACTTGGCATTTAAAACCACTTGCCAAACCTTAAAGCCCCCTTTTATTACACATAAGTCACCCATGAGGTAGGACCTAAGTAGCACTAAGGGCAGGGTGCTGCATAAGTTAAAGGTGGAATATGTACTTTTAAGTTCTACATGTCCTGGAAATGACGAATAGATTAATTAGTTGTTATCTACTGTGAGGTCTACTCCTCTCATAGACTAGCATCGAGAATGCCTTAAAACTCTTTTAAGCAGTCATTTCTGATTAGAAAGGTGTAGCTAAATACTGTTTCATATGGTAATGATAAATCCTCTTTAGTGGTACAATTTGCTTTTACTACTTTTTTAAAAATGTCACTTTTAGAGAGTAGACATGTTTCTGGTCTTAACTTAGCTCAGTGTGACAGCTACACTTGTGGATTCCCTCTAGACAGACAAAGAACAGGAAGGATAGGTGTGTCTAAGTATCCATCTATATTTATTCATCTGCCATCTGATGGTCTTACCTAGGCAGGATCCAAACAGAGCAGCTAACAATTTAATTGAATAGGAAGTGTCCTGTCCCCACACAAAGGACCTGATTACCCACCACAGATGTTCTGGCAGAAAAGGCGGGAATAAAAGGGGACCTGTGCAGTACAAGGGGCTGCTTTGAAGCCCCCCCCATTTCAAAGGCACATTTGGGTATAAGTACTGGGGCTTTACTGGCCCTAGGAAGAACTCAGCTAGAGTAAACCCTGCTGTGCGGTAAGGATTGCCACTTTTGACTTGACTCACTGCTATGAGAAACTGCTTCTCTTGGGCTTGCTGGCTTGCCTCCTGTATTCTGAAGACTCAGGGACACAAAAGACTTCCTGCAACTCTTCTGGTGCTGCTGGACTCTGCCGTCTGTGAGGCCCTGTGGTGCCCCCATCTAGTCCGGAGCCTCATAAATGGGTTCTGCAGCAGTTGTGCTACAAAACCGACTCATTGTCACCTCTACGCCAATCAGAAATGATACATTCCTCTTGGATGCAAAAGCTTTTCAACAACAGCAGTTCTACAACATGTGCGGCTTGACAATGACACATTGCCTACATCTCAACAGAGCTTGATGTCAATGCAGTGACCGGACTTGCATGGAAAAGATCGACACATCATGCCCTCAGCATGAGCGCTTTGCTTCAGCCCAGGTGCTTTTTAGCAGACGCCTAACCACCATCATGGTCAACCAGAACTTTTGATTATCAAGAACTCTTGTAACCACAAGTAACCTTTTTAATTTATTCTTTAATAATTCCTATATCAAATTCTACTGCTTGGAATATTGTTGTTTTGGGTTTTGTTTTACTCAGATAAATATAAAAAAAAATTCTAGACATGTGTCGAGTCTTTTTGGGGGGGTTTCATTGTGTTACTGTGTGTATGTGTGTGTGTGTGTGTGTTGCACAAATACATTCCACATTGCCTCTTAAGTTAAGCCTGCCTTCTCTGTGCAAGCTACCAGAGGGGGTGCACAGGTTAAATTAAAGGTTGCAATCCTCTGCCAACTAGGTACCCAATTTTTAACACCTACCCCTCTCCTGTCTTGGAAGGAAGACAGGTGATGAACTTTATTGTAATGGTATCATACAGAAAACCCATCTCCCACAGCCCTGCAAAGTTTCCCAGGCGTGAGTGGCTTGCTACTACAGCCCATTTTTTCTTTTCATTCAGAGACTAGCACTCTTGTATATTTCATGTGTCACCAGAACTACAAGTCCCAGAATGCTGGGAAACACCGGCACAGAAGCAGGGAGTCATACCTCAATCTGGGAAACTTGGTAGTTGTGACTATGCCTTTATCCTTAATTTGTGTGTCTCGTCTCTAATCCTCAAAGTCTGCACTTTCCGAATAACAATCTTTCTTCATTGCAATTGGGTTTTCACAGCCCTACCCCCTCTCTTGTCTGTATCTTTCCCCATCTGATAGTGTCCCAAACTGATATTGTTGTATTACCTGACTGCTTATCCGCGACCAGAGTCTGCCACGTTGCTGAGGATTTTTAGGTGCCCTGGAACTAGGCTGTGGATAGAACGGGGCCAAAGGTCATGAATCTAAAGGTTGTGACTTGGCCTCTGGAAAAGGAACTTGGTCCGTATTTGTAAATCCATATTTGTAAAGCACAAACCACTCACCCTTATGGGTCTCAAGGCGCTGGGGGCTGTTGTGGAAATTAAGTGAGCTATTGAGCAGAGTCACATGGTGCTGAGCTCAGTTGCCACCAGAGCCGGGGATCGAACCGAGAACTTTGTGCTCCAAAGTCAGCTGCCCTGGCCCCTGCACCACACTTCTCCACCTCTGTCACACGGGTGGTGACATTTCAGTTGTTTTCTAATCACCAAGGATCTTAGTGCTGTCACCAAGGGGGCTATTTAGGAAATAGTATCACAACAAAGCAAGTTAACTGGCTCTGCTGTACTGCATCACTGGGTAAGGGCAGGAATGCACCATATTTAAGGCATACGGTGCATTCCTTACATTTCATCCTGCTCTGGCACACAATGGGCTGCCTAGTGCCAACGCAGACACCCTTGCAACAGGATTGTTTATGTGCAAGAAGGGACACCGAGGGAGACTTATTGGTGCAGTCGTAGGTTTGCAAGGTCTTCTACATCTGTGAACTGTTAAAAAACTATAGGAGATGCGTGAGAACACTCATGCAACACCCATGGAATGACTTCCCAGGGAAGAGTATCGCAACACAGCAATTTGCTCAGAATTGCTGTGCTCCAGATTTTTGGAGTCACTTAAAGCCACACAAAGTGGCTTTGTATGGCTTCAAAAATCTGACTTAAGGTTTGCATCGCTCTTGCGCCATGTTGCATGGTACAAGATTGACACAAACCAGGTCATAAATAAGGCCCTGAGCTTACTGAGGTGCATGACCAAAAGTCTATGGCCATGATTACGAGTTTAGGTGTTATTTATTGTATTTGATCAGTAACAATACCACAGACGTTAATAATTGTGTGTGATAAATAACTCCCATTATGAGTTTGTGGGGGAGTAACATGCAGATTTTGGTGTTTAAGGCACCAGAATCTGTATAGTACCTTAAATACCATACACCTAAGTTATTTTTATTTATTTATTTCATGCATTTTTATAAAGTGCAGACTTTACCCGAAGGTGTAAGAGTGCTGTACAATAGAACCAGTTACGTTACTTGAGAGAAATGTTACAAAATAGAACGTTACAGAACTAGCAGGACACAGTATCAAACACAGCAAGCAAGAAGAGGGAGGGAAAAACATAATAGGCAAGAACACAATATCAAACTGTTTGAAATGGGATCTCTGTTTGGCTAAGGCTTGCGCCAAAGCCAGGCAGAGACCACCACTCTAGTCAGGGCAAGGGAGTTACACGCCAAAGATAACCCCTTCTCACCCCCTTGGTAGGCTGGCACGAGCAGTCAGACTTATCCCAGTGGCAATGTGTAAAGCGTTCGCGCAACACACACACAGCAACAACATACTAGGCACATCATAAAAAGGAACTCCACACAAGGTTATAAATAGCCTTTGTATTATCATAAAACACAGTAGGATAGTAATCACACAATATACACTGTGCCAACGGGCCCTGGGCAATATTTACAGGGGATTATATACACATGACAGGGCCATGTGGGCCACTGTCAGAATCATCACTTATTAAAAATAATAAATGTAAGACATCTCATAAACGTAGAACATAACCAGTAATTACTGGGGAACACTATACTTAGCATCATCCTGTAACCATAAATCATATTATGCACAGTATCACGTTTGGCAAGAAATATATTCTGCGCCAACCTCCTCAGCATAACTCACACTAGGAAATAATCTCACTAGTATATACACATTAGAGAATAAACTCAAACATAACACTGTATGCAAAACCTCATAATCATAAAACCATATCTAGAGGCATAAATTAGGGTGTGTAAAACATACTATATAAATAAAATTTCCTAGCACCACTTAAATTACATTAGGGCCTGGCGCCCTGTTAACCTAACAGTCCCCCTGGCCCACTGGCCATGTCAAATGGGGGTCAAATGCCCTATGTCCAAAAGTCAGGGCACGCTGCCAATGCAGCAGAAGTAAAGAGTGCGCAATTGGCAGACCTAAACGTAGCAGCTGGGACTAAGTGCTGCGCAGCTGTGAAAGTATGAGGCCAAGGAGTGCATTTCACTCTAACTCAAAAAGCATGTCCCCAAAGAAAGTTTGGCCTAAACGATGCAGCTGCCCTCTACTTGTCGGGCAGCTGTAAATATCAAAGGAAGGCTTGGGCACTCCCTGTGCCCTTAGAACAAATGTGTGATGTTGCTGCTGCCCGTGCTTGTGCGGTTCAGCAGAGAATAGAGTAAAGGGGCCCTGGCACATCTGTGCCTTCGGGGCCTCACTGTGGCTTATCTTAAATATTATTGCCCTCAAAACGTTGCAGTTGCCCACTGTCAGGTGGGGTAACTGTAAAACATATGGCCACTACTGGAGCGAACACGGGCCCCTCTGGCCCTTTAAACAGCAATGTGCTCCCCTTTTTGGAGCTGCCTGCGACGGCGGGCTTGCTCATGTAAAAGGGATCCGGCGCTGTGCCTCACAAGGGACCACGATGTGTGCGGTGAGCTCCCGCCCCCCACTGGGACACCAGACTTTCATAAAGGCTGCCTCCCCATCAGCCCCAGTCACCGGGCCTCGAGCAGGACTTCTGATGAGCTCTGCTGCTCTCTGCGGGGCGCTGCTGGGTCCTGAGAATCCGGTAGACTCCTTGGGCCATTACCAGACTCTGCTCAATTGCTTTGCCGGGTCCCCTCTATCGGGAACAGGACTTTGACCGGACTTGGAATTGGTTTCGCTATCTTGCCATTCGGCAGGAATGGAGACTGCACAAGTTCGGCGGGTGTATTATGTTTTTCCCAGGTGAGGGCATATTATATGCAGATTCTCTCAGAACAGAGATCATTTAAAGCACCCCAAACGATGAAGACACCCACTGTTAAGTTGCTATGCTCATGAAGGGTTGTGATTGGATGTTGAATTGGTATACTGCATTCATCTTTATTGCCTGGAGTGATACTAACCCTGTTAGACACTTTGGGGTCTATTAGCATGGCAGGCGGATCGCCAAGATCCACCCGCCATTTTCGTCCGCCAGCCTAACGTTTCCCCCACCACCATATTACAATGGCAGTGGGGACCCAGGTGGACGGAAAGACGAGCCACCAGTTTTCCACCGGTAGGCAATCCGCCCGATTCCCTACCGGGTTGAAAAGACATGCAATATGGTGGCATATTACGATGATGGCAGTCCTTTCCATGGCGGAGACTCCGCCATGGAAAGGCATGCAGAGAATGCCTTTGGGGGCCCGTTGCTGGCCCCCAGGGGGTTGGGTGGCTGCACTTGGGGGGTATCCATGGTACCTTCTTGACATTTGCATGCACTGCCTGTCACATTGTGCATGCAAATGCACAGCATGCCCTTTTAACATTGTGGCGGGTGCTGAATACAGCACCGCCCGCCACAATGTTAATTATACAGGTGGCTGTCACATCCTAATTGGCGGTGCGGGACCACTGCACCACAGGCGCCCAGTCCCAGCACCGCTAGGGTGGCGGGCAGACTGGAGTCCCCCCACCATCCTAATAGACCCTTTTATTTCTACTTTATTCACATGCATCAGCACTTTATAAACTATAAGAACTCTGTCCCACTATGGACAGCACTTTGCTAATAATTAATCACTTTATAATATTGCTAGGTTTTAATATGTTGCTGGTGCATTTTAGCTGATTATAGAATTGATTTTATTATTAGACCAGGCCCTATCATTGGGCTTGCTGTATTTTAATGTATCATCATCTTGTACCTCCTTATATTCTAAATTGATTTGGGAAATTATCTTATTGTTTTTTTACTTTTGGAATTTCTTGTCACTGCTGGCACTTAACTTGCATTTCCCAAGGAAATTGCCTTCAGCTTGTACCATAACCATTGTAGGTTGAGGAAATATTCTCTAAGAACCTTGGGGCTTATTTACAGTTTGGCAGGTTGAAGACTAGAAATAAGCCATAAAGTTAGCTGTCAATAGTTGGAGTTTCACCAGTCCTCCACCATTAAATGCAATACGTTATTTAGAGTTTTAACACCTCAACTGACAGTATTACTGATGGATGACCTACTGAAACCCCACTGCTTAGTCAGCTGTCTTTAGAGTCCATTACCGGTCAATAGATTCATGATGGTAAGTACCCCATGAAGGGAAGAATTTGCATATTGCCAATTCCTCTACACACTTGTTTCACAATCAACAAAGGCAAGAGGTTCCTACTGTCAGTATCCCTGGAAATGTGTGTGGGGGGAGGTTTGTGGCCCAAATAGCTACTGCAGTACAAGGTTTAAAGTAAGTCCATAACAAGTGAATACCATTACATTATATATTTGGTTACAAAATACATTCGATGAGATCAGCTTTGGGATTTACTAAAACACATAAACTTGATAAATGCAGAAAACATCAGGGTAGGTTTAGGTTAATGGATCATTTGGATTCTGAGCTTAGATTATGTAGTCAGAATTATTGTTTCAGGGATCCTGAGGAGAGGACCAACTCTTGCTTTGCAGAACCACGTGGTTTTCAGTTGCTTGATGTACTTTTCTTTGGTATTAAAGAACAGTATAAACAAGCATGTCATCGTTGATGAGCCTGTTGTTGATGAGGGATGGGGACGACCACTCAAAATTCTGCTTCAGTGGGCAAGTTTGCTGAGCACTAGTAAGGATTGGCTAGACTGTGAGTATGAAGTGGATTTCCCTAATGTTGTTTTAAACCTTTCTGCTGTGAGTGCATTATATATGCCTCTTTCCATTTTCCATGGACAAGTCAAATTGTACACCAAGGTTTCTGGCTGAGATCATACAGGCACATGCATCAATTTTGCTTTTTGCGATTCCTTAATTGCAAAAAATAAGGAATCGCAATTAAGGAATCGCAAAATGCAATGCATCAAGAAATCGCTAAAAAAATTGCGATTTCTTAATATTCCTTAATTGCGTCTCGCAAATTGCGAGTTGCAATTAGGGAATACCTCCCCATTCATTCCTATGGGCCTAGAGGCCCATAGGAATGAATGGGAAGAAATTCTCAAATTGCGATTAGCAAATAGCGAATCGCAAATTGAGAATGTGATTTCAAGGGTCCAGGGGTGTTCAAAGGACACCCTGTTGCACCCCTGTAATCAATCTGTGCACATATGTTGTGCACACACATGCCTTAAGGGCATGTGTGTGCACAACATGAAACTTTGAAAAATGCACAAAAGTGCATTTTTCAAAGTTTTCGCAAAATTACCTTGAGGTTCAACCTCATGGTAATTTGCTCCCCCTAATTGCGAAATTGCAATTTTTTAAAAGTTTCATGCATTGCATTTAAGGAATCGCAAAATGCGATTCCTTAAATGCAATGGCAATTTGAGAATTCGCAAATATTTGCGAACTCTCAAATTGCGAGGGCCTTCACCCTTCATGCATTCCAAAAGCAGATTTTGCGGCGCAAACGGACGATTTTTGCGATTCGCACCGTTTGCGATCGCAAAATCCTTTGATGCATGTTTCTGATAGAGAATTTGATAGCAGGGGATTAGGGTGTTTTGTGTGGAAGGAGATGGGTGATGAAGTCTCAGGGACTTTAAGGAGATCTCTTTCACAGCAGTTCAGTTTATGAGACGTGATCACCATCCATGGATGGAAGTCAAGCAGATGGAGATCTTTGTTTGAAGGTGGACTATGAGTGCAGAAAAAGAGAGACAGCTTTGCATGTACTCAGCATATAGCCAATATGAAGTATGCAAGGGACAGAAAACGTGGCTACGTAGTGAATGATGAGGATGAAGATACTTAAGGCTACATAACACTTAGCGCTTTTCGAGCGCGCTGTTTTTTAAACTTCCCTTTAAACTATTTTATTTCTCATTGTGTTCCATTTATCCCCTGATTTTAGCCGCTAATACCCAGGGCCCCTTACCTGCACCTTAATCGTGATTTCACCGCATTTTTCGCGGGTCCGGTTCCGGGTGGCGGGTTGAGAACGGGCGCCATCTTAAAGTGGTCTGGACGCCGAGGAACAACAGGAGGGAGCGGTCTAGCGCTCCTCACGCCCTGTCGGATATCTACTTAAGGCGAGCACTCGAGGGAATAGCCCTTAATGAAGATACTTAAGGCTACATAACGCTTAGCGCTTTTCGAGCGCGCTGTTTTTTAAACTTCCCTTTAAACTATTTTATTTCTCATTGTGTTCCATTTATCCCCTGATTTTAGCCGCTAATACCCAGGGCCCCTTACCTGCACCTTAATCGTGATTTCACCGCATTTTTCGCGGGTCCGGTTCCGGGTGGCGGGGTGAGAACGGGCGCCATCTTAGAGTGGTCTGGACACCGAGGAACAACAGGAGGGAGCGGTCTAGCGCTCCTCACGCCCTGTCGGATATCTACTTAAAGCTCCCATTTTCCGCGCAGCGGGCGTGCCCTCGCTGTGCCTGAGTCTTGCCAGAGTCCTGCCCGTCTGCGCCCGCCAGCGTCCCGGAGGCGACCGGGGCGAGTTGGCAGGACCTGGCTCGTCGCCACTGCTGTCTCAGCAAGCATGCTCTCTTACTCCTCGGTGGATCTCCTCTCTTTACGGGGCTTTCGAGGCTCCTGTCACCACATCTTCCCCGGGAGGCGGGCTTTCAGGATGGGATGTACGGAGTGCGGCTGGCGTCCCCCAGTTTTGCGGGACTCCTTGTCGGCTATTCCTCTGCGCCACTACCACTGTCTCCTTCTCAACACCAGATCATTAAGATGTCACTCCCTCAACATTTGGAATCTCCTGAAGGAAACAAATACATCTTGTTTATTCCTTACCGAGACCTGGTTGGGGGAAGGCTCTGCCCCGGATTTGGCTAATGCCTTACCTCCTAATTATAATATCTTTAGGAGGGACAGAGCGACTGGCCGAGGAGGAGGTGTGGCTTTGATTGTGGACAATCGCTTTCTCTGTACGACCTTTCCTGTAAATAATATTCAGGGCTGTGAATCCTTGGGTTTTACCCTTCACCTCTCCCCCTCCCAAGCCTGTACCGGGATCCTCCTTTATAGAACGCCGGGACCCCTCGGATCCTTTTTTGATGACCTGCAAGTGGCACTGTCTGTGCCATGTCTTAGATCAGAGCAGTGTTTGTTCTGCTTGGTGATCTTAACCTGCATATGGACAACAATTTAGACCCTGAGGTTCTAAAGCTTGTCGATATTACGGCCTCCTTGGGGCTGGCACCTTTCGTTCTGGGGCCGACTCACAATAAAGGTCACACTCTGGATCAGGTCTTTTCTACAAGACCAATAAATATGTCCCCCCCGCAGCCTGTCCTGTGGTCTGATCATTTTTTAATTAAATTTGCGTTGCTCTCCACTGCCATACCCCGGATGAGGCCTCCAATAAACATCGTGAGGACCTCGCGGCCTTTCCATTTGATTTCTGCCGACATGCTATCCGAAGCCGTCCTTAGTTTCCCTTGCCAGCTTTCTGGCAATTTGGAGGAGGACCTTGCTCTCTTCTAAAATTGGATTTTGGCCAGATTGGAGGTGCTGGCTCCTGAGAAGAGGACTAAATCTATGGAGAGGCGTAGTTCTGCTCCCTGGTTTACTCCGCATCTAAAAGGCCTACGTCAGGAGTGCAAGAAGGCGGAAAGGGCTTGGCGGCGAGGCTACGATCCAGCCGAGAAATTGCGGTATAGAGCGGAGACAAGATCATACAACAGGCAAATCTGGGTGGGGAAAAAGGTGTTTTTGGAGCGAAGAATAGATGAGGCTGACAATGCAAGTAGAGAGATTTTCAGAATTGTCAAGGATTTTACATCTTCCGTTTTATACACTCCTTCGCACACGCACTCAGAAGCTTGGATTAAGCAATTAGCCGAGTTTTTTGTGGATAAAATTAAATCCATTCAGGACTCCCTCCGTCCTGCCTGCTCTTTGTTGCTGCTAGTTGTCGATCGTCCCTGCCTCCTTTGGATGGCGATGGGCCTTCTATGTCCGAATTTCCTCCTATGACCCTTATCAACTCTTTAGATCTTCTGTCCAGTTTGAAATCGGGCTCGCCGCTGGACCCTTGTCCGGCGAAGTGTCTGGGGAGAGTGGCGTCAGCTGTTAACACCTTGCTGAACCCACTTCTTAACTCTTCTCTGTCCACTGGTGTGGTCCCGCAGGCCTGGAAACGTGCTTTGATCCTCCCGTTGATCAAAAAGCCAAACCTTGACCCTCTCATTCATGCCAACTACAGGCCGATCTCTCTCCTCCCGGCGCTGGCAAAAGTAACCGAGAAGCATGTACATTGGTCGATCTCCGATTTCATTGAGGAGAACGACCTTCTTCACATGTCTCAATCTGGTTTCCGTGCGAATTTTAGCACGGAGACTGCCCTTCTCGAGGTTACCGACGCCATTAGGGAGGTTTTAGATTCTGGTGGGAAGGCCATGTTGGTCATGCTTGATTTGTCGGCGGCTTTCGACACCGTCCCCCATGAAGGCCTCCTGATGAGACTCTGGGAAATTGGCCTACGGGGGACGGTGCTGAGCTGGTTTAAATCTTTTCTGACCGACCGCCGGCAAATGATCTGGGCGCCTCCTTTTTCCGCTGATATGCCGCCGCTAGAGGTGGGGGTACCGCAGGGTTCCATTCTTAGCCCCATGCTGTTTAACATCTTCTTGGCCCCTCTGGTGGCGGTTGCGGAATCTTTCGGCGCCCAGATCATATCCTATGCTGACGATACCCAGCTCCTGTTCACATGTGACAGAGGCGGGATGTTCGACGGCATACGGATTAGGGACTGTCTCGAGGCTGTTTTCGAGTGGTTCCGATGTCAGGGTCTTAAATGCAACTCCGAAAAATCTGACCTGCTTTTCTTTGGCTGCACTCCTGATTCCAGCTGGAAGGCCTGGTGGCCACAGGATATGTTCCCCCCGGACACTGCCTCTGTGAAGGCAAAAAACCTTGGAATTCTGATCGATTGTGACCTATCCTTTCGGCCCCATATCATCGGGCTCTCAGGGAAATGCTTTGGCATTCTCAGGATGCTTAGGAAATTTCTTCCTTTGCTGTCACTTCACCACAAAAAAACCATCGTGCAGGCGCTAATAGGGTCGCGTCTAGACTATGCGAACGCTCTCTATTTGGGCCTACCTAAATATCTTTTGACCCGCCTGCAAGTGGTGCAGAATTCTGCGGCTCGAGCCATTTTCGGACTTCCGAGACAGGCCAATGCTGCTGAGTTACTAAAAGCTCTGCATTGGCTGCCCATCTCAAAGAGGATCCTGTTTAAAAGCCTAACTTTGGTCTTTAAAGCCCTTCATGGTATCGGTCCCAAGTACATCGGGAAACGTTTTTCTTTCTACCTGCCCAGCAGGGCTTTACGATCTGCTTCATTGGCCAAAGTGGCTGTGCCTATCATTAAGCGTTCCAGAACTGGAGGCCGGGCTTTTCGCTACCTGGCTTCGCGAGGCTGGAATGAGCTCCCTTTGGCTTTACGAAGGGCAAGTAATCTTCTTGTTTTCAGGAAGGAATTAAAGACTTGGCTCTTCTCTGTATAGGGTTTCTTCTGGCTTCTTTTTTCTTTCAGTTTTTAGATGTTATGTTTGTTACTCTGCATAAGTTTCTCTTCGCCAAAGCGCCGGGATGCTCCTTGGAGTAGCCATGCGCTATAGAAGAAAATAAATAACATAACATAACATAACAGTGATAATCCTTTTTTCGATGCTTCACAATTTGCATAGGACTGAGGAGGTTTTTTGTGGAATTCTGAGAAATTAGGTTGATGGTTGGCTTGGGTGGGAGCCCTGGTCATTCAATAGCCACAATCTCTAACAAAAGGTTACTAAATTTAACTAAGCTTAACCCTCTGGTATTTTGGCACAAAAATAAGTAATTCTTAAATAAGAGGCAATGTTTAACATATTTATGCAACACACAAACTGTGATAGGTGAAACACACAACAGAAGAAAAATTCTATACCAATTTAGACAAATGTTAATGAATTATTTGACACCAAAACAACAAAAATCTGATCAGTAGATCCGGAGTTTTGCATTTTTAAAGTTTTTAGTAAAAACTAGTGCCTCAAAGATCAAAAGTTCCAACTGCGGACATCTAATTGCGCTCCCGGGTCAAAGTCGAAAATTATTGTTGACCGCTATGTTCCAAAACAAGAAGTGGATTGGATCCAGTCAGTGCCTACTTGCCGACAGAAAACAACTTTCAGGAAAAATATTCTGAGAAGGTAAAGTTCAGTGGGGAAAGTTTGCAGGAGGTATCCGAGGAGGGTGTGTTTTCATTGGGGAGCCCCTGGATGACGCTGCAGTAAAGATTTCTATGTTCTCACTTTTTTGGAAGTTGCAAGTTTCCAGCCGGATGAGGCAGGAGGCCGTAGCCAAAGACAGTTCCTGAAGGTTGGATACAGCTTTGCCAGAGGACTACCGAAGAGGTTTGCTGCTGCAGAGAAGAATGTAGTGGGAGCAGTCGCAATGTCTGGGGGACCAATAACGCACATTGGGTGGATCTACAAGCAGGTCTTTTCCATTCTTCCCTCAGCTCTAGGAGTATTTTTGAGCCCAGTTTGAAGTCCAAAGTTTTGGATTTTGGCACAATGGACACCTTTAGCACCAAATCCTTGGGTCCAGGACTAGTTGGAGGCCACTTGGAGAGAAAGGGACTCACCCAGGTTGGGTCCAGGTGTAGGGTCAAGATGTGAGAGACTTGTATGTCCCTGTGGCTCAGACCCGGCAGCCAGCAAACTAGCCCATGGAATCACTCTTGTAGTCTTGTTTTCAGGTGAAGAGGCAGGCCTGGAAGAACTGAGCTGGCCTGAGGAAACAAGGCAGGCTCTAGGCAGCAAAGCAGACTTTCCAGGTGAAGCAAAGCAGTCTTGTGGAGCGCAGAGTAGGACACAGCTGCAGACAGTCCTCTGACAATCCTTTTGAAGGTCCAGAAAATCGCATGGTCCTATTTTTACACATGGTATCTCCTTTGAAATTGGGAGAAGTTTTTACAGGTTTTTCTTGGAATTTTCTGACTCCCCTGCCCTGGCTCCAATCTGGAGCAGAGACAATGCAGAGATGAAAAGACCTTTGTGTGAAGACAAAGCACTGCCTATTCAGTTGCAAGTAGGGCTGTTTCCAGCTCCGCCCACCCATCCTTACAGCAGATGGCCTATTCAGGCACATCTAATACCACTGTCTCGGAGGATTTGACAAACTCTTACTGTTAGTTAAACCTAGTCATCTTGAGGAAAATTGAATTTTGCCCTGTTATGTGTCCCTACGTGTTCCCCATCATATGTTATATGTGCATGATTAATATGCATATTTTCTGTCGTTACCGAATAAAGACGCAATTATAGTTGTGTCCAACGTTAGTATGTTAGTTATCCAGTCCCTCCTGAAAGCAACAAGTATTAGGCCTATGTTGCCAACGTCTTTACATTATGCACGTTAAATCATCGAGATGCACCCGTTTCTAGGCCTCACAGGGCCCGGACACCAGATTCAAGCCTCAAGTCTCCTGAAACCACTCCGAGGAGCGATGCAGCCCCGCCCGCATCCCTGACCCTTCACTTACTTCCTGCCAAGCAACGCGGTGCCCGGCTCGGCCTGGCCTGCCTGCCAAGAATATGTTATGCCTACAGTTATCTGTTCTGCTCCCCGGCTTCACATTCCTAGCTAACGAACTGCATAAACATCTCCATCTACAGTCTAGTCTTTCTGTCTCCATGCAAGTGATTTCCTGAATTAGTACCCATAGAAAATCCATAGTTCATGCAATACATGAAGAAATATATGCATACACTAGCTTTAGTGACAAGTAGCCTTTGCCCTGATGACTTTTAGAATCAAGCAACATGTACTCCAAACACAAGATATCAGATACGCTATAGGTACAGGTCGTTCTGACATCCCAGACTTTAGTCTCCTCTTCTAGTGCTAGAAGTCAGAGCCCCCAGCTCTCCCCAGTTACACGTCATGACCCGTTTGCGCGCACCAGTAGGTTAAAGGTTCCAGCTGCCCATGAAGCCCCCTCCATGTATCCACCCACTTATGACACTTCTGTGACGTCTACATCACACACCTCCGTGCACGCCCTGTGCACGCCTTCTTTTCACGCCCATATGTTCTTATCTTTCGTTTGTCACTTGTTACACCTACTGTATTCAATGCAATTATACTGTTTTACTATATATACTGTATGATGTTAATGTGAGGCACGCGACTTCCCTTTGTCCTGTGTCTGTCCCTTCCTGAACCTTTGCAGGTGATGGAACCCGATGGTCCATTGGCTCGAGCCATCTAATTAAAGCCCGTATGACTCAGATACCACAGATTTCTGCCTCTTATTTATTGAGCTATCCTTTTCAGTTAATGCATAGAAAAATAGTACCGGTAATTTATTTATTTACCACATAATGGCGCCCGAATAGGGACGAGCCCCTTCCCCACGCGCCGGTGATGTAACGCAGGCCCCCTGACCCTTCTACAGCCGTGACGGACCCCTACTGTGCACGTGCAGATATTTCTGCTTCAAGTCTCCCTCAGGCCCACGGAGGAGACGGAGACTGCGGTCCGGCATCCAGAGGAGGCGGTGAGGAAGGCGGATCGTCCCGACCAGAGCCCAAGCCGAGAGAGCAAGGTCCGAGGTATCCGGAGGCCCGCCTTTTTCCGAAGCCCGAGGCGCATGCGTAGTACGTAGCAGTAACCAGACGTCGTAGCAGTCCAGTCCAGTCCGAGGCCTTCAGTTTTGCTTCCCGGTGAGTACCGTTGCTGGGGAAGTATCTAGATGGGTTCATTAATTTGTTCCCGGTCCGACGGGTTTGGGTACACAGATCCGGTCTGACGTGTTCACTTAGGTGGATACGGTATGATGTGTCTCTTTAGGAGACCGGTATGTTCTGTACTGTTTTAGCAGTGCATCCAGTAATTCTAGTAAGTCTGTTCTCGAGAAATTCAAGTATTATGTTTTCAATGTATTAGGTACTATCTGTTCGAACTGTTGTCAATGTATTTTTAATATCGTGGTATGAATGATTTGTTTTTGCTAGTCATTACTGTGTTCATTGTGTATTGTGTTCAAGTTCGAGTCCGTTCAAATATGCCTCTGTTTTCAAAATTACGTCAGATAAAAACCAGAAAAGGGTTACTCGAAGAATCAGTTCCTGTCCCTCCCAGGGACAGTCCTGGACATTTCATGTATCATAAGCATGGCTTAGATGCCATACTGTATCTAGATTTATGGGTGGACTACACCAAAGATCTCGAAGAGAAATATGGATGGCCTGTTTCAGGAACTTGGGATGCTGAGTGCATCATGAGAGTAGAAGAAGCATTATGGAAAAAGAAAGCCAGACAATCCCAGAAAGATGCCATAGAATTGTGGTGTAAAGAATCGCATAAAAGAACTGAAAAGGAATTCAGAAAAGCAGAACTAAGTAGGAAATCCTCAGAAAAAGCCCAAGAAAGGGAATTACTAGAAGAAGGTGAACGAGTTAGAGCAGAACAATCAGACAGACAAAGAAATGCCCTTATTAAAGGTATGTATCCCCTTCTCGCCGAGGGTCTGCCTAAGGCGACCCCGGAAGCACTCTGTAATTTACCGCCACCATTGGTCCCGACTAAGCTACGTCATAAACCGACCGCAGCTGAAATTTTCCTTTCTTCCTATCTAGACGACCCTGTCCCAGAATATGCAAATCCGCCTGTTCAACCCCATCACCCTGTTAATAACGTAATCACTGTGCCTCCAGCCGTGGGTCCCGGGAATCCTGTCCATGTGCCAGTACCCCAGGACCAACCCACATTACGTACACCTACTTTACCAGTCACTTTACCAGCAACGGCACACTCAGTATTAATTGACGCTTCTAGTTCAGGAGGAGCAGGGGGAGGTATTCCTATCACCCCCCTCAAACAAAGCGCCTGACACTAAGAGACGCAGCATTACAGCGTACGCCAAAAGTGGCCACGTACGAAGCCCTCAAGAAGTACCTTACTGATTGTAGATATGATCCAGTGCCAGGCGAAGATCACATGATATTATATTCCGTACGTTTACGACGAGTTGCAAACTTTTTGACTACCATGCCAGATATGAAGGAACATTTAGACAGAATATATCATTTCATCCGAACAGGGGAGAAACCAGAAAGTATTCACGAAGCTATGGCACACAGGAAAGTGGAGATTCAAAGTATGATTTTGCAGTTTTTGATAAATTGTTTAATAAGAGAACAAGATCATCCTGATAAAAACAAAGACGAGATGAAAGTTCTGACAAGGTGGAGTGACAATATAGCAGACGGAAAACACAAGACACAGAATAGTATAGAAACCATGTACAGAAAGATTCGTAAAGAAATTCTAGACATACACGAGAGGGAGAAAGCAAGAATAATAGCAGAGAAAGAGAATGACTCTTCAGACGAAGATGTAGATACCGAGAATCCAAACAGAATAGCGTACGTAGGTAGGACGAGACCTTTTGACAGAAACACACGCCTAGATTACAAGAAAGCTTTTCCTCCTCCCGTACCAGAACAGTGTTCTCTTGAACAATTATTCCAGGCTACCGATAAAGTTCTGAAACGGAGAATAGGTTATAGTGAGCTTAGTACCATGCATGAACAAGAACTAGCCCGATCAGCAGTTCGATGGACTAGTGATTCTACCACGTATTCGGACGAAGTAGTGGCTCAAATGTTTCTGAAGCTGCCCCCAGCCGAGCAGCGACTGGTGGGTATGTACATGATCCAGCATCTCATTACACTGTATGAAAATCAGCATTCTGATCCAGGTTCATTATATAATGTATTGAACGAGTTACTCCTAAACCGATGGAAAGGTCTAGGTACCGATTTAATTAGTGTCATTTTAGAACAGCGCCACAAATACAGAACGTTCCTGACTCCGCATTTTGTTCCTGTTTCACCCCCATTCTACATAGATAGACAGAATCCGTTGCGAGAAGTGCATCCTGTTAAAGGAACGGGGGTGAGCTCGAACGAGTATTTGTTTACACCCCTATAACGAAAATAGAACTACTAGAAATGAAAAAGTTAGTACCCTGTCACGATAAAGATCCAGCAGGGTTCCACCGTGAATTAAAAGACATGCTCCGTATGGGAGAATACACGTATCCTGATATCATTAAAATGTTAAAGGTCCTGTTGCCTGCGGGCATATATGAAAAACTTAAAGAAAAAGAATGGGAGGTGGGAGAGGTGGGAGAGAAAAAGATTGACTGGACCGCATTAGAGAACAAAGATGACACACGAGTTCCAGGTACTGGTCTTGGGGATAAAGCCAAAGAATTGCCCGAGTTGTTAATACAAGTCTTGCCAAGATTACTAGCCACGAAAAAGGAAGACTGGGATGCCATCTCAGCCTGTAAACAGAAACAAGACGAAGACACTAGTGATTTTTATTCCAGATTTGAAAAATGTTTCATTATAAATAGCGGTTTGAAGACAAGTAGTGAGTCGTATCCCCATCTTTTTGTTACCAAATTAGTAGAAAATTCTTTACCTCAAGTGAAAAATCGAGTACTGAAAGTCGAGAGTACCTGGCAAGCTAATACCCCGTCCCAAATGCTACAAATGTTACAGTATCACCAGAACCGAATCAGAGAAGAACAAGAACACGAAAGGAGACGTATGAAAGACACGAAAATGAAAGTACTAGTTGCACAGTCTGTTCCAGCAGATAGTCAGAAGAGGGGTACGAATCAAACCAGTCATTCTGCAGCTCCCGTTAAAGGGACATGCAATTACTGTAAACAGCCAGGTCATTATATAAACGAATGTGCAGTTCTGAAACACAACATAGCTACCAGTAAGACGAAAGAGAGACCGCGTCCTCCTAGATAGGAACATGTTCCGCAGAATACGCAACCACCGCAGAACGCACACCAGATAGTAACAGTACCGCAGCCTATAGCTGCCACACAACACGTTACACAGCAGATGTACCAGTATGCACAGTCAGATTATCCAGATTATCAGCAGTATTCATGAAACAGCCTAGAGAGGGAAGTTGGCTTGCCTCTCATCGAGGTTCCTGTAGATCAAGAGGGTCCCTATGTACACAGTCAGGTATTAGGGAAAGACAGAAAATTTCTGATTGATACAGGGGCAAGTAGGACTACCATCAGTCATGACGAGGTTCCAGGGGCTCCACTCTCAGGCTCAAGAAATGTTTCCCTGGGATTTTCAGGAAAGCCTATTGTTAACGAAATATTGAAACCAGTTTCCCTAGAAGTTGGTCCATTGTCCCGAACTACAGACTTGTTACTTACGAAGTCATGTCCAGAAAACTTACTTGGTATTAAAACATTGAAAGAATTAGGAGCTGTAATTTGTTGTTCTCCGGAAGGAGTGAGATTGTTTTTACGTGATTTTAAAGGACATTATGTGTTAAGAGATTTTGATCCAAGATTATTGAATGTACCACAGCATTTATGGGCGCAAGCTCCAACTGATGTAGGTTGTATGCACATTACACCATATCGTGTCACTCTAAAGCAAGGAGTTGTATTACCCCGAATCCGACAATACAAATTGCCACCTGAGGCTGTAGCAGCCTTATCGAAAATTATTGACGAGCTCATTGCTCAAGGAGTGGTTGTAGAAACTGACTCCAATGTATGTAATTCTCCTATCATTCCGATTCTTAAACGTACTGACCCAAATGCACCTCCAGTTTATCGATTAGTGATTGACCTTCGAGAACTTAATAAATGTATCATACCCCAGTACCCAGTGGTTCCAGATATCTCTTCCCTATTGACTGCCATTGATTCCGAAGCTACGTTCTTCACTGTTATTGATCTCAAGAACGCTTTCTTTAGTGTCCCCATTCATCCAGACAGCCAGTTCCTTTTCGGATTCTGTTGAAATGGAAGAAGCTATAAATTCACACGTGCACCTCAAGGGTTCACAGAAAGTCCTAGTATTTACAGTCAAGCACTTAAAAGACAACTAGACAGTATTCACATGCCAACTGACACTGCCCTGCTCCAGTATGTCGATGATCTACTGATCACAGCCCGTACAGAACGTGCCTGTGAACGTGCGTCACTAACAGTCCTGTATTTCCTGGCAGAAATGGGGCACAAGGTGTCCCCTTCGAAACTGCAATTCTGTGTCCAGCAAGTGGTATACCTTGGACACTTGCTGTCCAAGAGGGGTAGACAGTTGACACCTGACCGTATCCAGTTAATAGCACATCTTCCACAGCCCAAGACACAGAAGGAGGTACGAGCTTTTATCGGCCTCACTTCTTACTGCAGACAATGGATCCCTCAGTACGCATATCTAGCCAAACCACTGATACAGTTGACGACACAGGAGGCAGCGTCATCGACTGTCCTCCCTTGGACCCAGGAACATACACTTGTTTTCAATGAGTTAAAGAAAGCTTTATGTAATGCACCTGTGTTAGCGACACCAAACTACAGTAAACCTTTTACACTTTTTGTCACTGAACGTGATGGTACAGCATTATCTGTTCTCACACAAGATCAAGCAGGACAACACAAGCCTTGTGCTTATTTTTCTAGCACATTAGATCCAGTAGCCCAGGCTCTGCCTGCGTGCCTCAAATCAGTTGCAGCCACAGCTCTAGCTATCAGACAAAGTGATTCCATAGTGTTAGGACACCCCCTGACAGTACAAGTTCCACACTCTGTGGAAGTTCTTTTAAACCGAACACAGACTCAGCACTTGACAATTGCACGTTTAACAGGATATGAACTGACACTGTTTCAGCCACACATAGAAATAAGACGCTGCAACGTATTAAATCCTGCTACACTGTTACCTTCGATTACCTCAAACCCTGTAACACATGATTGTGTGGAAGTTACTAACACCATGACGAAGCCAAGACAAGACTTGACGGACATTGCATTACCTGACCCAGACCTGACACTTTATGTGGATGGTTCATGTATGAGAACAAGTACTGGAGAGTTAGTAGCTGCATATGCAGTGACTACTGAAACTGAAGTTATAGAAACACATCGTATTGACACCCTGTCTGCTCAAGCAGCAGAGCTCATCGCTCTGACCTAAGCCTGCATACTAGCCAAGAACCTGAAAGTAAACATATATACAGATTCACGTTATGCATTCGGAGTCATACACGACTTTGGAGTCCTCTGGCAAGAAAGAGGTTTCATGACCTCTCATGGAACCAAGATTCAGCATGGCCCCCTCATTCAAGCTCTGTTAGAAGCAATACATTTACCGACAGCCATTGCCATTATGAAGTGCAAAGCACATACGAAAGTCACTGAAACCATTTCCCAGGGTAACGACCTGGCAGATCGAACAGCCAAGCTTACAGCTCAGACTCCAGACACTCCAGTTAACACAACAAAGACAGACGTTCCAGTCCCGACGACTTGTATGACAGTTAAGGACCCTACACAAGACGTACTAGACATACAGACACATGCTACTCCAGATGAAATCAAGAAATGGTCTGAACAAGGAGGGGTCCAGACAGATCAGGGATGGTTGACGAAGGGAAAAGCCACATGGTTTCTCCCCGACTCTATGGTTCAAGTCATTATTAATACAGCACACAGTCCAGCACATTTAGGAGAAAAAGCCATGTTAGACAGCATCCAGAACCTCTGGTTTAACAAGCATTTACGAGCAGCAGCAAAGCAGAAAGTGCGTACCTGCATGATCTGTTGTCAGTTCAATCCAGGTAAAGGTGTTCCCGTGGAACAAGGTGGATTTCATCCTCCTGACCACCCTTTTGAAGTCCTCCAGATGGATTATATCCAGATGGATCGATGCCGAGGTTTCAAGTATGTCCTCGTAGTTGTATGCGCTTTGTCCAGATGGACAGAAGCATATCCAGTCCCAGATTACACTGCCGCGACCACTGCCAAGCAGTTGGTTCGTGAGTTCTTCCCTCGCTATGGTTTGCCCCGTGTCGTGTATTCAGACAACGGACAGCCATTCTCGTCCGAACTCATGAAACAAGTATCACTTCTGTTAGGGTACCAGTGGAAATTCCACTGCGTACGACATCCCGAGGCAGCTGGCCTCGTCGAGAGACATAATCAAACTCTGAAAATACGAATAGCGAAGGTCTGTGCCGAGAAAGGTGTAGATTGGATGGTAGCCCTGCCGGTTGCCCTCTTTTATATGAGAATGGTCGCTCATTCCCGATCTGGTTTGTCACCATATGAAGTTATTTTCGGTCGGCCCCCAAACATGTGGGGTACACCTATGCCTCGTAAAATCACCGATGTTGACAGTAATATGCTGACAGATTACCTAGCTTCCTTGATGTCTGCACTACTCTCTTGTCGTTCACAGGTCGCGGCTGCTTTTCCAGACAACACCCAACTGAAACCGCACGAGGTCGTTCCAGGTGATCTCGTCCTCGTTAGGAATTTCGATCGTTCAAGCCCCCTGGAGCCCCGCTGGAAGGAGCCAAAACTTGTTCTGATGACCACAAGGACCGCCGTAAAGCTGGAAGGCAGGAAGGGCTGGCTACACTCCAGCCACATCAAGCGTTTCCATGGACTGCGTCCAAAGACTTTTTTCAAGGACTGCCCCGATACTGACTCTAAACTTCCCCTGTTAGAGAAAACTCCGCAGCAGGAGTATAAAATAAAGTTGAGGTCTAGTAAGTCAGACAGCGTTTAATTGTTTAAGTCCCTCTCGGGTGAAGCGGTTAGACAGGTTCCTGACATGTATGAGATAGACCCACATAGTGAGAGAGATAGACGAAACTCCAAGAAAATGAAATACTGTAAAAGTCTGCGAAGCAGATGTATTGTTACGTTATTGTTTATGTTATTTCTGAGTCTTACGATCACATGTATAAGTTATATGCTACATATATTCTTTCCTCCTCTTGGTACACATGTACACCTTTCCTCTAATGATACAGTAGAGCACACATTTAGTGAACTACCCCCTCACGAGTTATCTTATCGACTTGCAATGCGCAACAATACTTTTATCCGCATGTTACACTATTCGCATCAGACCAGTAATGCCACTAATTGCTGGGTATGTGGTCGACTTCCCCCTTTCCAGACAGTGAAGGGAACTCTTCCACTCTTTCCCTATCCGTTTTCACATAATGGTTCGTGTGGAGCATGGTTTACGTTAACGTCATCTTTAGACGATAAGTCCCTTTTGAATAGAACCTGTTTCCCAGACAAGGAAGGTCTTTCCCATAGGACAGGGTTAGATCTAGAAAATGAAGTATATGATCTAGGTAATTTTTCCTCTAACCTCATGGTTTTGAATGTTCAGTCCGAGACTAAATCAGACTTGCCTTCCATAACAGTCCTACCAGTAAAAGGCGAATTATGTGTCAGAAAGAATGGTTCAGTACACCTAGGACACAGTGATTGTACTACTGTGGTCGAGTATAGTGACAGTGGGAAATCTACTTTCAAAGCTTCACGTCATTCATATTTTGTATGTGGTCAGACCGCTTATGTACGTTTGCCCCTAGATTGGGATGGAACATGTTACATTGCATTCCTACTGCCACCTGTTTTCCTAGCTCCGTCCGATTATCACCGAAATACCCATCTAGTACACGTCAGACATAGAAGGGAGATCGAGTCCCCAATTGTCGATCAGACTGAAACTGCATTGGAGCAGTATACAGATTTCAATAAAGGTTTCTTTTTCTTCATAGGTCCTGTTCAGAATAGTAAATTAATACGCAGGTTAACCCGAACCCTTGAAGCAGTAGTGAATGAGACTACTTCCGCCCTAGGTAACTTAACAGAAGAACAGTCTGCTATGAGATTTGTTGTTCTTCAGAACCGCCTTGTTCTTGACGTCATACTGGCCGATAGGGGCGGGGCTTGTAGAGTCATCGGATCTAGTTGTTGCGTTTTCATTCCTAATAACGCACCGTCTGTATATTCAGCAATAACTAGACTTCATAAAATAGCTCATCAGCTACACCAGAATCCAGGCACCTGGACATGGTCCGGTTGGCTCTGGAGTGTAATATCTGCCTGGGGATGGAAAGTACTGTCATTCCTAGGAGTAGTTGATTGATTGCTTTATTTCGATATGCATATATCATAAAAGCAGTACAAAAGATAAAAACAGCATGTCGAAAAAAAGTATGACTGTACATTCGGTAAAAGAATAAAACACATTAGATCAGCATAAATTAATTAAAAAAGAGGATTAAATTGATATGGACAGTCTTCTATGTCTAATCAACCAAGCCCATTTTAAAAACTTAGCAACAGCACAAACAATGGGAGGGGCTGTATTGGTTAAAAGAATCCGGAGGGCAACAGAGTGCTGGCGGGTACCCAATTCTCTGCAGATAGGACCAAGCCAACGTGATCTGGGGCGACCATAGTCCGGGCATTCGAAAAGAAAGTGTGGCACCGTCTCTGGTTTATCGGGACAAAGAGCACAAAAGCGTGATGGGGGCTGGGGTTTGTTCCACCTGGAGCAGAAGTCGGCCAAGGGTAGGGTTCCTAGCCGGAATTTGATGTACAAGGACCGGTCCATGGCAATTGTTATTATGTCCATGTACGGCTCGTAGGTGACGACATCTTTTAACAACAGAAAAGCTGCGGTGGTTTTGCAGTGCTGCTGGCTACTGATGCGCTTCACACAAACCCACTCCCAAAAAAGTTTTTTAAGGTCTCCTTCGGGGGAGCGGAGTGGCTATGCCAGCAGGAATCCAGGCCTAAGTCCCCTAAAAGATGTTTAATGTCCTTCAGCCATTTAATGCTATGCCAACCGTCGGAGTGCATCACCTCAGCTAGACCATTGGCATAAGATTTTAGCTCAGGAACCCTCCACAGACGAGCCCAGAGCAAGAGGGGTCGAAGACGGGCCTGATCCCTTATAGCTTTGCAGCCAGTATCCATGAGCACTGGGATAGTCGGACTACTCGATGGGATAGCAAGGAGATCTTTGATGAATTTGTTTTCGGCCTTGCTCAGTAAGTCCACTTTGCCCAGGCCCCACAGTTCGGCTCCATAGAGTGACGCAGGAACCGCACGTGCTTTGTATATGTCTAGTAGAGGGGCAACACAGTGTTTTGTTGAGTTGTTGAACTCCTTGAGGAGGGCACCCTTTTGTGGGCCATTGTCATTTTATTGATGTGGGCGGTCCAGCTCATCGCGTCGTTAAGTCGAATTCCCAAGTAGTCGAATTCTGCCACTCTTTCAAGGGGTATGGAGTTCAGAATGGGAGGGCGGCCAAGTTTGCGTGGTGGGTGCATAACTAGGTACTTGGTTTTTTCCACGTTGATGACAAGTCCCTTGGTGGTGCAAAAGTCCTGAAAACGGTTCAGAAGTGTCTGGAGACCTTGGGGGGTTTTAGAGATGAGGAGGGTGTCGTCGGCGAACAGCAAAGTTGGAATTTTTACGCCTCCCAGAGTGGGAGCGTCTGCTGGTTCGCCGAGTAGATGATCTACCACTCCATTGATATAGAGGGAGAATAGGGTGGGGGCCAGGACACAACCCTGCCTTACTCCCCTCTCGACCCTGATCTTATCGGTCTTTTCCCCGTTCAACCCCCATCTGACCTGGGCATAGGTGTTGGTGTGCAGTTTAATAAGGAGGTTTAGAATATACGGGGGCATCCCTAGTCCGTGAAGCACCCTCCAAAGTTCCTCCCTAGGTACCAGGTCAAAGGAAGTCTTTAGGTCAATAAAGGCCAAGTAAAGACTGCCTTTGCCCAGTTCCACCACCTTCCAGTATAGTAACAGGAGCCTAAAGACCTGTTCGATAGTTCCTGTACCTGAACGGAACCCAGCTTGCATATCGGACAGGATGTGGTTATCGTCCACCCATTGGGAGATCCTCCCCAAAATGGCTTTCCCTGCCAGTTTCTGGCTCGAGTCTATTAGGCTTATAGGCCTATAATTCCCAGGTAGATCCCGGCTGCCCTTTTTGTAGATGGGGACCACCTCCGCACCTCTCCAGGAATCTGGCACGGGGCCTCCCACAACGATTGCATTGAGGAGTGCAGAGATTAGTACCCCCCATTCTTCCGGATAAGCTCGGAGGATATCGCGTGGAAGGCCGTCCGGACCAGCTGCTTTTAATGGTACCAAGGTTTTAATCTGCTTTGTAACATCCAAAACAGAAAAAAGTTCCAGGTCTTGAACTAGGGTAAAGGGCGGGAGGTTAAAAGGGTCATTTAGTGGGCCTTCAGCGGCAGAATAAAGTTTTTGGAAGTGGGAGAACCATGTCTGGGCATTGATGGTACAGGTCCTCAGGGTGTCATCGGGACGGTTCCTATTGCTCACCAAGTCCCAAAAACCTTTGGCGTCTTTCCCACGACTGGCAGCCAGGAGGTCCTGCCAGAAGTTATCCTCCCACTCCATCCTAGCGTTTTTTTGGCAGAGTGCATAGTGTCTCCTGGCCTCCCTAGTCCTAGACGGTAGTTTGGACTTGACTGCTTCAATGAGAAGTGACTTCGCCTCCCTGCACTTCTGATTGTACCAGCCCTGTCTAGCTCGTGAGCTTGGTTTCCTTCTGTTCGTATTAGCTGGAACTACAGAGAGGTCACTAATAGCCTGGGTTATGGTACAAAACCTTGGGGCCACCTCCATCAACCCATCCTCTTGGGGGTCAAGATTGACTAGGGCTGAGGCAAGGAGCTGCCTAATGGCAGAAGTTTTCTCCTCTGAAAGTGCCAACTTCGCCCACTTTAGCCGCCGTCCACAGTTGGCGACTACTGACAGGTCCGGGGCGGGGTTACGAGAAGTTCTGCTCACAGTGCTAGTTAGCCACCTGTGGGACAAGGTGAGAGAGAGGAGATTGTGATCACTCTCAACAGATGGTATAATCACCATGTCCTCCACCATGCTCCACAGGTGTATGTCAAGGAGAAAGTAATCAATCCGTGACGTATGCCCTGGCCTATTGTAGGTATGGGCCCCTACTTTGTCGGACCTAGTCCTGCCATTGGCAGCCCTCAGACCAAACTCCATAGCTAATGAGTTGATCTGGAGGGCCACTTCTGTCCACTCTTTGATGGGACTGAGTTCAAGGGACGGAATCCCCCACCTACTGTCATGTTCCTCTTGATCAGTTAGAATTTCAAGGTCCAGGGGCTCAAAGGTACAATTGAAATCGCCCGCCAACAAGGTACAAGACCTATAAGGAGACGAGCGAAGCTGGGCTTCTAGACAGGCTATTACTGGGGATTCTCTACCCCCCTTTGTGCCTCGGGCGTAAATGTTAAAAATATTTAGAATGACTCGGCCCTGGGAATTTCTCAGCAATATATTGAGGAGATCCGGGCATTTGGTATCCCGCTCCACCACCCTGCAGTTGAGTTCTGAAGCCACCCAAATTAATAGGCCACCCGAAGGGCGGCCCCTACCAGTTGCACTATGAACTGCTGGAAAAAAGTGGGTGGAATATCCTGCCTTGTGCAGGGGCACCCCACTCCAGGTTTCCTGGAACAGGCATATGGAGTATTGCTCCACTAGCGCGTTCCAGTCCGGCAGCGCTAGCTTCCTCTCGAGGCCCGCCACATTCCAGCTGAAAACCCTAATCGGGGGGTCCGTCACAGCCGTAATGCTACAGTCCTCGACAGGGTGCGGCGTGACCACAACACCCACACCAGGGAGGCTAACCAGAAGGTCAGAAGATGCCCCGGTCTCCCCTTGCTCTTTTACAAACTCGGCAGTAGCCTGGCTTTGTGATGTAATCGAGGGGCTACGGGTTTTAAGGAGGGGTGTAGGCTCGGCAGCAGGACTCAAAACCACAAGGGCCTCCCCGGGAGCGTCACAGAGTCAGCAACCCCAGGAACCCCAATTCTGTATCACTGGAGCTGGATATAACTGCTGTGAGAAAACTCCCGGGGAAGAGTGACCGTGGACGATGTTTTCTACGAGAAATTGGCCCCCAGGACTGCTATTATAGGGGGGTTGTCCAAGGTGGATGGTAGGAGTGGTCGTGAAAGTCCGTGGGTAGAAGAATGTTAAGTCGACTGCATCGACACCCGTTCCAGCCGTGGATCGCCCTTGGGAGCATATCAAATGGGCGACTCTTGCGTCTTGGAAATTAACCACCACACAATCCCCTTCAAAAGATTTTTTCCCGTGTCCAATCCATCCCACCCTGCGTACGCCAAGAATTATGCCATCCACTCCCGGAGGGAGGGGCCTGTTGATTTTCAGCCAATGGATGACCTTATTCTTAAGCGCCTGGTGGTTTTCCTGCTGGGTACTCCTAATAGGGGGGACTTTGGTGAGGACGACAACAAACGGGTGGCACTCAGGGGGGAGGTTAACTGGGGGACACTTTTGTGTAGGTTTCTGCGAAAAAGCCAATGGAGAAGGGTTTTTGGGCAGAAGGGTGGTGGGTGTAGCCTTAGGGGTTGTCGCTGTGCCGCCAGTTTTGGCGTGTAAAGCGGCCCCCGGTTGTGAAGTTGGACCCGTCCCTCCCTTCTGGTGTTTCCTTTGGCCTAGGTTAGGCACAGGGGTTGTTACAACTGGGGGAGGGATAGCATGCACTTGGGCAGCATGAGTGGAGACATTCGGCCTTGTCTGCCTCGGGCCCTCCTGGGAGGCAACCGAGGAAGCGTTCCCAGAAGCTGGTCGCTTGGGCGGCTGTGTCAACTGTTCTCCTAAAGGATGTCTCACTAAAACCTCTTTCCCAGTGTTCCTATCTGTCCTATCCTCGCTGGGCTTCGGCTGTAATTTGAACAGGGTTTTCAGGGAAAAGAAATTGTCCCTGGTAACCTGTTCAAAGTGGTCAAGCCTGTCCCCCAAACTTTTGACTTGGTCGGTAAGTGGTACCAAAAGAGACCTGACCAGTTTCTCGATCGACTCCAGAGAGAGACCCTCATTGGCTAGGTCAGGTACTGGTGGGACCAGCAGGGGGGGTAGCACTGTGTCAGCTACGATTGGAGGGGCATTAGAGTTCCCAGGTGGTACAGGTCCTCCGGCACCTGGGAGTGTGGGGCCCCTCTGAGGCTGATACCTGGCGTGCCTAATAAGCGTGGAGTGACAGCCCTTTCGGATGGTGGTCGCCCTTTTCCCCTTCCTTTTCATAGGCCCCTGGATAGATCGAGTCTTGGGCGGAAGTTGTGGATCGGGTGTGGGAGCATCAGAGCAGTATTGGGACTGAATGCCAGGAGAACCGGCTGTGGGAGGGTCGGGGCGGGACTCTACAACCACGGTACAAGGGCTGACGAGGTGAGGATCAATCAGCAAACTTTCTACCCCATCTGTTCCAACCTCTAGTGGTGCAATGTGAGAATCCCCAGGTAAATCCCCAAGCAAGGGTGCAGGGGAAATGGAGATTGATGAGGACATCACTAATGCCGAAGATGGACTTTTGGAAGGGGGGAAGTCAAAAGAAAGGCGCCGTTCTGATATGGCGAGCTCATTGTCAATAACAGCCGCCACCCTGGTGAGAAATTTGTCCATAGAACCGAACATGGCGCCCCCTGGGGCACTTTCACCGCCACCCCTCAAGGCCTTACCGGAACGGGTTGACATGCTGGATTCCGGACCCACAGTGAAGCACCACGAACTAGGACCTGTTGCAGTAGATGTAAGAGGGGTGGCCCAGCCCTGCCTCCTCCTGCCCCGGACGGCCTCAGACGGCCCGCCCTTTGCCCGGGCATCGCCCGGCGCTCCCGCGCGCTCCCGCGTTGCGGTACGTGATGTAAATAAATAGGCTCGAGAGTGTTCTGGGGGCGGGGCACCGAGTCAGCGCGGACCAGGTGTGCTGTGCAGGCAGGGACTCCTGGGAGAGCGAGTCCCTGCTACAGCCCCGGTCTCTACCGCCGACTGCAGATGGATCCTTGAGGCAAGATGGAAATGCCCCCGCTGTTTTCCTCCGTCGAGACTGTGAGCTAGGAAATGCTCCCAACAGCCGGTAGCGACCCTAAGCACGACGCGGCACCCGCGCAGCGGGTGCGGCTAGGAGAGATGCTGGCAAGAGAAGGCGTCCACAGTGACCACAGGTGAGCACTCTGCAATTTAGTTAGAAGCCCACAGGCAAGCCGTAGAGCAGGGCTTTTCACTGCCTGCAAGGTTCACGGGGGCGGGGCACCGAGTCAGCGCGGACCAGGTGTGCTGTGCAGGCAGGGACTCCTGGGAGAGCGAGTCCCTGCTACAGCCCCGGTGTCTACCGCCGACTGCAGATGGATCCTTGAGGCAAGATGGAAATGCCCCCGCTGTTTTCCTCCGTCGAGACTGTGAGCTAGGAAATGCTCCCAACAGCCGGTAGTGACCCTAAGCACGACGCGGCACCCGCGCAGCGGGTGCGGCTAGGAGAGATGCTGGCAAGAGAAGGCGTCCACAGTGACCACAGGTGAGCACTCTGCAATTTAGTTAGAATCCCTAGGAGTAGTAGTAATGATCACATTCAGTTGTTGTCTTTGTTTACAGTGTGGCCCTGCGATTTGCGGCTTGTGCGCTACATCTTGTATTCCACGTCCAAAGTCCCATTCCCAAAAGATAAGAGACGAGCAAATGATGCTGTATGAACAGATAGATGGTATCATGAATATTGATGTTTCCTGAGGGAAACGTAGGGAACAAGGAGGGAATGAGGAAAATTGAATTTTGCCCTGTTATGTGTCCCTACGTGTTCCCCATCATATGTTATATGTGCATGATTAATATGCATATTTTCTGTCGTTACCGAATAAAGACGCAATTATAGTTGTGTCCAACGTTAGTATGTTAGTTATCCAGTCCCTCCTGAAAGCAACAAGTATTAGGCCTATGTTGCCAACGTCTTTACATTGTGCACGTTAAATCATCGAGATGCACCCGTTTCTAGGCCTCACAGGGCCCGGACACCAGATTCAAGCCTCAAGTCTCCTGAAACCACTCCGAGGAGCGATGCAGCCCCGCCCGCATCCCTGACCCTTCACTTACTTCCTGCCAAGCAACGCGGTGCCCGGCTCGGCCTGGCCTGCCTGCCAAGAATATGTTATGCCTACAGTTATCTGTTCTGCTCCCCGGCTTCACATTCCTAGCTAACGAACTGCATAAACATCTCCATCTACAGTCTAGTCTTTCTGTCTCCATGCAAGTGATTTCCTGAATTAGTACCCATAGAAAATCCATAGTTCATGCAATACATGAAGAAATATATGCATACACTAGCTTTAGTGACAAGTAGCCTTTGCCCTGATGACTTTTAGAATCAAGCAACATGTACTCCAAACACAAGATATCAGATACGCTATAGGTACAGGTCGTTCTGACATCCCAGACTTTAGTCTCCTCTTCTAGTGCTAGAAGTCAGAGCCCCCAGCTCTCCCCAGTTACACGTCATGACCCGTTTGCGCGCACCAGTAGGTTAAAGGTTCGAGCTGCCCATGAACCCCCCTCCATGTATCCACCCACTTATGACACTTCTGTGACGTCTACATCACACACCTCCGTGCACGCCCTGTGCACGCCTTCTTTTCACGCCCATATGTTCTTATCTTTCGTTTGTTACGCCTACTGTATTCAATGCAATTATACTGTTTTACTATATATACTGTATGATGTTAATGTGAGGCGCGCGACTTCCCTTTGTCCTGTGTCTGTCCCTTCCTGGACCTTTGCAGGTGATGGAACCCGATGGTCCATTGGCTCGAGCCATCTAATTAAAGCCCGTATGACTCAGATACCACGGATTTCTGCCTCTTATTTATTGAGCTATCCTTTTCAGTTAATGCATAAAAAAATAGTACCGGTAATTTATTTATTTACCACAATCTGACCCAGGGAAGGCTCTAGGCACAAAATAGCTATGGGCAGAAAAACACCAACTTTCTAAAAGTCGCATTTTCAAAAGAGTAATTTAAAATCTAATGTTACCATTAAAGAGGATGTTTCCTTTCAATTTCATAGATGCCAAACATGAAATGCTTACCAGGGCCCAGTCAAAAGTTATCACTTATTAAATGTGATAAAGCAATCCAATGTTATCCTACGGGATACATAGGACTCACAGTAGTGAAAAAAACATTTAGAAGTTCGAGGACATATAAAAGTAAAAAGTACATGTCCAACATTTTAATTACAATTCAGCTAGTCCTATGAGTTCCTTGGGGCTTACCTTAGTGGTATCTTATATGTAATAAAAGGGTAGTTTAAGGCTTAGCAAGGTGGTTATATTGCCAAGTCATATTGGCACTTTAAAACCATATTCTGGCTGCAATGGCAGACCTGGGAAAATGTTTTAAGATGCTCTTAAGTGGGTGGCACAATTAGAGCTGCAGGACCACTAGTAGCATTTAATTTACAGGCTTGCGTGAGGCCCAGCCAGGTTGAACGAGTAACAAGAGCCAATTAGAGATTATAAAATTTGGAGCCACTGATTGTGCAGAATCTTACTCTACTCTGCTTTAGAGGGGCAGGCATCTGCCTCATTAGGCAAGCACTGTAGTCTCATCAACGAGAGGTATTAATACATACATGCCAGTGGTTACAAATACGTACTGTTACCAAACACGGGCAAATATGATCACACATTAAGCCCTTCTGGGAAATCAGTGCTGCTGGTGAGGGTTTACAGTGTTAATCATGGGATATGTCTAACTTCCCATTGCCATGGCATCCCTTCACTTTTGTCTACCTCAGCTAGTCAGTGAAACTTTTGGTTAAACATATCTCATCAGTGTCATTACTAGAATAACAGGTCATATGGACATGGTTAGTATTGACTTTGATCGTGTTATACCGTGGAAATAATGCATAATTTGTTTCTCATTTACTCTAGACTTTTTGAAAAGGTTATCTTTTTTGACTGTGTAGTAAGGTACAGTCCCAGAATATTGTGGCCAAAATGTTGCATCACTGCCACATTGCAGTCTATATATTGTTTGCAAAATTATTGCTCCATTTGAGTTAAGATTGTAAAACATATTCCGAATGAAGCAATATATTTTTTAACAGTACTAATGCCCAACCGCGGCCGCTGCAGAGAAGAGCGGTGGGAGGTGGAGGCCATAGGGGCTGGGGGGATTTTGAAGGATGATAACGAGGTAAAAGTATTTATTTATTTATTTTTCTCTCATTATCGTCCAGTGAAATACCCCCCACGCAGCACCACCGCCAAACCGCTCTTACCTGCAGTGGCTGCTTTGGCTATTATATTTACATCAGGTGATATATCTGTTCTCAATGTCCTGACATAGAGCCCTGTAAGGTAATTATGCCTTTACTTGAATCATGAATTGAAGAACAGTTTCAACTGTTAATTTTATGCATTACTCAGTGTGTTTCATAATTCAAGCCATGGCTAATACATTAACGCATCTACCTTTTCTCAGCTGATTTACACAGCCCTGCTTCCAAAAGTCTGCGAGTCTGGATATTAAATGAGAGAAATAGAAACAGATTCCGGAGAGTGACTGTGTGAGGTGCCCTTAAGCTTCAGTTTGCGGTGTCAAGCAAGTAAAGCACTCTCCCGAAGCCACATATAAGCTGTTTGGCACAATGGCAACTGTAATGTTCACAAAGAAAATGCATTGGTATGGTTCTTCTGGCACTGTCAAGAGCAGGGAAACTTTTGTTTGCTCCTGCCTGGCGGGAGCAGTTTTTATATTCACTTTCTGGAAATATTGACCAAATAATGGTCAATCTATGGTGGAGGTAAAAGTTCATGGCAGTGAATCATGTTTGTGGGCGGTGGTAGAGCCCACAAGCTGCTGCTGTTCCTCAGACCTACATGAGAATTTTAAAATCTGCAATTGTTTTAGTCCGTTTTTTAATAGTATTGGTACAACGTACGTGGGGTCCAGAAGCTTGCCAGTGGGAGTGTGGGGCTGGCGAGACGCTCCGGGGCCTGTGCTCGACTGTCCCTCCTTCCCGCCCCGGTCTGACGCAGCGAATAGCGCCGTTGCATGGAGGGCGTGGAAGGGAGAGTTAAGGCACTTCTGGTTGCGGTCAGTGGTCTAGTGGTTGGAGCACAGGATAAAGGGAGCATGGGAGAGCGGTCGCGTGTGGTAAGTGGGCGGTGGTTGAGCCCACAAGCTGCTGCTGTTGCTCAGAGCTACATGAGATAACGCAAATTTTTAAATCTGCAATTGTTTTACACCGTTTTTTAATAGTATAGATACACCGTACCTGGGGTCCAGAAGCTTGTCAGTGGGAGTGTGAGGCTGGCAAAATGCTCCGGGGGCCTGTGCTCGACTGTCCCTGCTTCCCACCCCGGTCCGACGCGGCGAATAGCGCGTTGCATGGAGGGCGTGGAAGGGAGAGCTAAAGCACTTCCGGTTGCGGTCAGTGGTCTAGTGGTTGGAGCACAGGATAAAGGGCACATGCGAGAGCGGCCGCGCAGCGGACACACGCAGCGGGTGCACCACCGGCGTGCCGAAGGCGCACCAAAGGCAAGCCCGTCTGCGCCCGTCGGCGGCCGTTCGGGGACCTGGGCCAGAAACCCTGGCCAAAATAATGCTCGAGTTCAGTGGAGTCAGGCACAATTGTACGGTCTCCGCCCAAGGATATCTAGCGGGTGCAGCCACAGTATGAGGGTCTATCAGGGCGCTGGATGTGATCATTGCCCGTTTGGTTACAGCACTGTAGGTAAGCTAAAGCACGGGGTGACAGGGCTGTCTTGCGGCCTGTTGAATTGCAGATCAATGCGCAAACATAAATTGGACATCTTTGATTTACTTATTGTTCGAAAATGTGACCTTTTATACCTTACGGAGACATGGCTGGCATCCGACTACGAGCCAGAAATTATCGAGGCCCTCCCCTCTGGGTACATGATAGCCAGGATTGATAGGATGTCTGACAGAGGTGGGGGGGTAGCTATTATCTTTAAACATCCACTGTGCTGCTCTCTGGAACCTATGACGATAGTTGATTGTGAGGCAGGCTCATTTATAATTAGGGTCTGCTCTCACCTTACGGTGAAAGGAACCCTGGTATATAGACCCCCTGGCTAACATCCATGGTTTGTGCCGGATGTATGACATTACAACGCATGCTTTCACTCCGCATGCCATTACGATGCAACTTTTACAACGCAAGTCGTTACAAAGACTTGCGTTGGGTGGCGCTGCATAGTGAATAGTTTAATTTACTATTCCAACTCCAGTCCCGTGGATAGTAGGGAAGGTGTTGGATAGTAATTAAACTATTCCCTATCCTAGAGCGCCCACCAGCTGTAATGTCTTGCGTTTTAATAGTTGCGTCGTAATGGTAGTGCGGAGTAAAAGTTGCGTTGTAAAGGATGTTTCCCTTTGAGCCTAGCTTATTGGAAGGAATTATGGACTCAGCTCTACGGAATGATAAATTCCTATTGCTGGGTGACCTTAATATTCATCTGGAGAATTCCCTCAATAGGGGGGTCTTAGACTTGTGTCAGGAACTACAGTCATTGCAATTAGGCCTGAAATCCAATGCCCCTACCCTTCAGCATGGCCATTTACTGGATCCAATATTTGCTAATTGGGAGGGAGTCGGAGTTATCACTCCCACCCCTATATCCTGGTCCAACCACTTCCTTGTTCCCTTTGTGGTAAAGGTCCCTGAACCTAGAGCCCCCGAACAACCGGAGCTAAACCACCCGTGTCGTAAATGGGCAGGTTTCTCACAGATTAAGTTCAATGAAGTTCTGGTCCGAGGGGGGTCACCGGGGGGTACTGACTCTGACACTGTCTGCTTCAATCTTGAAAGACGCATGACGGACGCGCTAGATAGTGTGACCCCGCTATTACAGAAAAAAACATTGAATAGAGCACAGAAATCTGCACTTTGACACAATGATGATTTGCGCCTGGCTAAGACAGAGTGTAAACATCTGGAGAGATAATGGCGGAAAGGCTTTCTTAGTCGAGCCAAGCTGGAATATCTAAAAAAGTGAAAAAAGTATACCATGGCCTTATTAGACGGGCTAAGGCAGCGTATTATGCAGAGAGTATTGGGGCAGCTGGAAACTCCTCTAAGGAATTATTTAAGATCTATAAGGAGATTTCCTCATTAACAGCGTCTGCTATCCCCATGGAAGGATCAGTGGAATCATGCGAGCGTATTGCAGTTTGTTTCGCAGAGAAAGTGGCGAGAATGTATTCTTCCTTTCCGGGAGCCGTAAAAAGGGGTGAAGAATTTGTGGAGCCGATCGGAGGTGTTGGGGAAAGCCAGAGGTTGGATAGTTTTATCACCCCACCCTCTGCAAGATCTGTCGTACTATAAAGTCTGGCTCACCTAGGGATCCTGCCTCACCCAAACTGCTGGGGGAGAGCATTGCTACTCTTGCTACTCTTGAGCCTTATATCAGCCATCTTTAAGATGTATCATTCAGTAGGCATACGATGCCTGACAGCTGGAAAAGGGCTGTGGTTCTTCCACTTCAGAAGAAACCTAATATCAGCCCTGATGAACTGGAAAATCTTCGCCCTATCTTGCTGTTACCGTATCTGGCGAAAGTGGCAAAGAGCGTTGCTAACCTTCAGCTCATGGCATATGTGGAAGAAGCCAATCTCCTGTATCCCACTCAATTTGGATTTCGGTCACTTCACTCTACGGAGACAGCTCTACTAATGGCCATGGAGGCCATTAGGCGGGGAGCAGATGATGGGCAAACAATGGCTCTCATCCTTCTGGACCTGAGCGCCGCTTTTGACACTGTGGCTCACTACACCTTGCTACAGTGTCTGAACAAGGGCGGTGTCTAAAAAGGATACAATCATTCCTGAAGGAGCGTAGCTTTCAGGTAAGACAGGGCGCCCACTACTCCAAAGCTATGAAACTGGATCAGGGTATACCTCAGGGCTCTGCCCTGAGCCCCCCCTATTTAATCTATATGTATCTCCAGTGGCGAGCATAGTGGAGGGTTATGGAATTAGGATTGTGTCATAAGCCAATGACACGCAGCTGGTCATCTCGCTGTCACGGGCACTGGAGCTGGTGGCATCCAACTTCAGGGCGTGCATGCAGGAGCTTGCCTCATGGATGGCTAACAACTGCCTGAGGCTGAATGGCAGCAAGACAGAGGTGCTCATGGTAGGGGGGGTCCGTCAGTGTGGTCATCTACATGGTGGCCGCCTTGCTTAGGTCCAGCCCCTATACCGTGCACCCAGGCTAAGAACCTGGGTGTATGGGTAGACTCTGATCTTACATTTGAACCCCATATCAGACGTGTAGTGGGTACTTGCTATGGTGTCCTGAAGGGTCTACTCAAAACGTTGGACCTCCTTCCTGTAGAGGCCAGGAAGACGCTGGTGCATGCACTTGTTACTTCACTCCTAGATTATGGTAACATACTGTATTTGGGTGCCACTGCCAAAAGTCTTAACCGGCTTCAGGTTATGCAAAAGGCGGTGGCTAGGTTAGTCCTCAGGCAACCGAGAAGGGCTGCCTCTAAAAATGCCTTGGACACTCTTCATTTGCTCTCTGTCAGGAAGAGAATTGTGTTTAAGGCCCTCTGTACATGCCACCGCATCACCCAATGTATAGGTCCCAGGTACCTGCAGAGTCTCATTACCATCTACAGGCCCGCACGGTCCCTTAGGTCTAGTGGGACTGACCTGTTGCTTGTCCCTAAAGTCAAGAGGCCAGGATAGGTGGTAGATCTTTCTGGCTCTTGGCGGCCAAGAGCTGGAACAAACTCCCTCTGTGCTTCGGCTGGAACACTCTGAAATCAGGTTTAGAAGAGAGCTTAAAACATACTTGTTCCTTCTCTATTAGGCCTGGGCATGGGTACTATTCTCTCCCACTTACTACAGTGCGGGGACACGCCGTGGGCGTAACCAGGTGCTTTATAAGCTTCCTTATTATTATTATTATTATTAATATTATTATTTAACTGAATTAAAACTTAAATCCAGCATATGATCATGTTGGTGCCCTTGTGTCCAAACTCTTTGATCAAGATTCAGGGCTACCATGGCAGCCAACAACTCTAAAGGGAGTACTGCCCATTTGCTAATATCTCTGACTACAATGAAATGTGCATGAGACAAAGAGAAAAGAAGAATAGATCTAAAAACCAAATCAATGAAGGATTCAGCTGGGCCAGACGAATGATAGCAGACCACATCACTCAGTAAGACAGAGGTTGAAGGTGAATAACTTAATATCTCTACAAAGGAGCAATCGACTAGACCACTATTTCTGCCAACTGCAAATTTGTTTGAGAAGGAGAAGGCAGTGAACAATGCTAAAAGTTTTGGGGCACATTGCTGCTATATTTAGGGATCAATAATCTGAGAACCATGTCTCAGTAACAGAAATACCTACCAGCCCACCTCCCTGATTAAGTAAATCATATATCTAAGAGTCCACTAAATTATCTGTGACATAGCTACAGATCATTCAGAATGCAGCTGCATGCTTCCAGTGTCACATCTCTAAGCATAACTCAGTTCCCACTTAACTCAGTAAACTTCACTGGCTTTAGAGCTGATAAGCATATTAAGTTCAAAGCGCTGTGCTACATGCATAAAGCCATGACTCAGGAAGGATCTCAGTTTTTGAGGAAGTTAGTTCATCTTTATCTCCCCAATCACTTCTTATTGCTAGGTGTCCCTTTTCTATATCAAGGTAACTGTCACCCTGATGAAGTGCTGCCAGCAAATCAAGAAATCCCTGCAAAACATGACAGAGATTTCTGGCAAACATACTGAACCTCTTTAACAAAAAAAAGATGCTGCATGGTGCCACAGCCATCTTGCTGCACTGCACTGCGTCATGTTCAAAGCAAAGGGATAAGTCATATTAACAACAATAGGATGCATTCCTGAGCTTTCCCCTGCTCTGGTGCACAATTGGCTGCCATGCGCCAGTATAGGGGAGCGGTGTGGCGCCACGGTGACTGACGCTGGACGCTGGGGATCATGGTTCGATCCCCGGCTCCGGCGGCAGGGGTCTGCCCAGCACCATGTGACTCTGGGAAATAGCTTGCTTAATCTTCTCGGCGGCCCCCAGCGCCTACAGACCCTTACAGTTGATTTGTCGCGCTTTACAAATGTGGATTATTATTATTATCTTAATCTCCCCAATCACTTCTTACGCTTGAGTAACCAGAACTTAGTAGTGATCCCTTGAATTCACGTACCCACGTGAACTCAAGGGATCACTACTCATGGAGGTTGTTCATTTACATATATTGATCCTTGAACCCTTAAACTCTTTGCCTTACCCTCTTAGGCTATGTCCTTCCACTGAGAGTCAGTTATGTTAGCGCTGAGAAGTTCTTTGGGGCAGCCATGCTCTTTATAAATCACAATCACATGACATACCATAATGACGTCAGAACGCTGCACATGCAGATCATCACAAAATCAGAAAAAAATAACTTCAGGACACAACGGAATCTCCAGAAGTTATTAAGAAAAAATGTTTCTCTCCTGCTGGTGTTTGGACAGAGTCTTTAAGTAGCAGTAGTGTAAACTAGCTTTTTATAGCACCTGCACTTTATTGAAACCTCATGCTGCTATAAGTTAGGACTACCCCGGTGTTTTCATTTTAAATTGAATAATGGGCTAAACTAGACTACTGCTTTACTGCACTTGCACTTTATCAATACTCTGTGCTTTTAAATGCAATTCTAATTTTCTATTTATAGTTGTATTGCATACAACTATTTATAGTTCTATTTATAGTGGATGCAACTCTCCCACCTCAAGCTCAATGGAGAGAAGACCGAGATTATGTTACTTGGTAATTCCTCTCCCACCTCCTTGGTGGCTGACTGGCCTCTGTGTCTCGGTGCTCCCCCTCCTCCTAAAGAGCAGATAAAGAGTCTGGGAGTCTGGCTGGACAGAGCGCTGGACTTCTCGTTCCAAGCCATTAAAACTGCCTCTGTATGTGTGGGGCTAATGAAAATGCTCCGGAAAGTGCTCCCTCTACTCCCATTCCAGGCGAGGAGGGTCATGGTCCAGGCCCTGATACTCTCCCGCCTGGATTACGGAAATGTTTTATATCTAGGGGCCCCGGCAACAGTGACAAAAAAACTTCAAGTCACTCAAAACTGTGCCGCACGTTTATTGTTTAATATCCCCCGCTGGCAGTCGGCGAGAACTGCCCTAAAGGAGCTTCACTGGCTCCCAGTGGCTTCCAGAACATTATTCAAGGCCATGTGCATTCTGCACAAATCTTTTCATCAAACTGGCCCGGCAGTACTGTACCCTTTAATACCGCCTTACGTGCCGCTCAGAACCTTACGTTCAGCCTCACTGCACCTGGCAACTAAAGCAAAAATCAAGAGAGCCCGTTGGGGTGGCCGCTCTTTCACTCACTGCCTTTATCCCTCAGACAAAATAATAACCTGACGTCATTTAGGAGAGAATTGAAAACCCATCTGTTTTCAAAAGCGCACTAATCCTACCCTGCAGTCGCACACAGAAATCAGTCGAAAGCGCTGCAAGGCCTCCGGGTGGTTATGCGCTATATAAATGGAATTTTCAATTCAATTCAATTTCAATTCAATTCAATTTGATTGAAACTCGTGCTGCTGAAACCATTGAATAACCAGCAGTTTTAATCTAATATTTGGCTACTGCAATACATATTCTGACCTCTTTTACTATTCAGATCTCCTAAACAAGCCTTTCTAAACACGTCCCTCTGTCTCTACCCCCTTTCCTCTTCCCAAACATCCTCCTACTGCTATATTCTCTAAATAAACACTTTCTAGAGCCTCTGTATCACTCCACTATGCTTTTCAATCCTGCTAACAGACTCACATGTCCACTGCTCAAATTAATTTAATATTGCCCTATACTTATGCCCTTCTAGGTTTTGGAGCAGCATGCTACTCGACAAAAAGTGGCTCAACATACCTTGTCAGGGGTAGTGCGCTCTATATAAATTACATTACAATTACAATTACAATATTAAACTATGTGCTTCTTTGTTGATCTATGATTGAGCAATGTACTAAACCTGCCCTGCTGCATCACTTCACCTATCACTGTGTTTTCATTTCAAAATCACAAATATGTAAAACCTTGTTTCTTGTTTTTTTTATATATTTTTTAACATGCAAGAACTTGATTCCTGTTTAAACCTGACTTGCAGGTTTATACGCAGTTTTACAGGAGAAAAAAATAGCATGTCCCTCTAGGGGTCCACCAAAGCAGCAACTGCAGTATGTGTTTTAATATCCAAAATATGTCATTGTTTTAAATTTTTAACATTTATTCTGTCTCACTTGCTAGAACTTGGCCATGCCCATTTGTACCTGCTGATTTATATTGTAAAGTTATTTAATCAGTTTAATTTAGTTGTGAAATGGATATAAATGTCTAGTTCCCCACCCTGAGACAGTTAAAATGCAATCGTTTTTTCAATGCTATGAATGGAAAAAGCATTAAAAATAATCTCTGAACAATACATTCTGAAACAGAATCTCACTGAAAATATAAAATCCAAACAACAACTTCTTCACAAAAGAAAATATTTTCAGGCACTTGAAAACTTAACATGAATATAAATTCACCGCTCCATGCATCTGTCAATACAGCAGGGCTAAATCACACAGCTTAGATTAGTGATATAATATTTAAATGATATCTAAATATGGACAACACGCCTTATCACTGAAAAGAAATGTTTGTAACACATAAAGGAGCCCCAGAAACCAACTAAATTGGTTCTCAAGCAGAACCTAGTCCTGCATTGGAATACAGACCAGCATGACATACAGAAATGCAGCTTTAGATGCACTTTCTTGCATGCATTCTTAAAGTATAGCTTCATAAACACCAGGGTCATATGCACACAAATACAAACCGGTATGCTGTGAGACAGCAACAGTCAAATAAATAATGGTCACTCCATAAAAAATAATTTGCTATCATTTGAGCAGGATGCAGGAACTGCTAAAGCTGTAATATTCCCTGTGCTGTTGGAATATGCATCCACAGCTTGATAAGATGGCAATACTCTTGAATTTTTGTTTAAGAATTAGGAAAAAAGGACACATTTTACAAAACATTTATGTGGTCGCAAATCCTCAGAGTTTGTGACCATAACATTTTTTTTCCAGTGTACCAAACAAATTTGTATCAAGGGTTTAGGAATAAAACAGCAGTTTAAACAATTTAACTTTTACCAATCGTTGATTACTGTGACCAGTAAATAGTACATCTGGCTCAGAAATGTCACTCAGAAAGCAGCAGTCTTAAGTTAGAACTAATGACTCTTCAAGTGAGCAGTAACATAATAAAATGCATCACAAAGAACATTATGAGAACAAAATGCTCCTGGCCAGGACAAACAAAAGAACAGAGATGAAGTTACCAAATCAAGAACAGAAACCTGAGATAGAAAGTAACATCATCTAGTCATGAGCAAGTAGCTGTACCAGAGTCTACTTTAAATATATGTAATGTATTCAATCTTTAGATCTGCCTACAGACAGCGAAAGTCTCAGTTGGTAAAAACCTAAAAATGTTCAGCAGAGCATCATGTCTTTGGTGTCATTGTACAAATGCAGCGATGAATGGGCACACATGCACATATGGTGGGCATTCTGGAATGGTCTAAAAATTGAACATTGTGGGTGAATCTGCATGTGCACTCGTCCAAACCACGGGGGCTATGTGTCAAGATAAGTCATGAGGTGCTGAAAAGCCCATAGGACAGTACTTTTAAGGGAAGAACGATTGTCTTTGTAAATGTTGCTCATTAATGGATTTTTGAAGGCTTCAATAGCAACTTTCTATATGTGCCTGGTGCACCCTCAATGCACCAGAGCCTCCTCCTCACTTCTTGAGTTCCACAAGAAGCTGAAGAACTGGCTCTTTATATGAGCACCTTGGAGGCCACAAACCTACACACCTGCCCAAGCGCCTGGATAACCTCCCAGGTGATTAGTACTCTATACAAATCAATATAACCTAACATAACATAGGATAACATACCATAACATAACATCTCACCAGACACAGTGCATATTTCCTGTGGTTACAATTGTGTGAATTAAAAAAACCTTTGCCATCATTTGTCCTACTGACATAGGGATGAAAACAAACATTTTTGATAGGATGAGCGAATCATCTACAATTGGCATCTGTAGATCACATCCAACTATCTTAACTACAATTTTAATACACATTGGTCAATGTTATATTGCGGGTAAAGGATGGAAATGGGTCAGAGATTGATAATGGTTCTTCTGACAATAACTGGATGAATGACAAGAATCAAAGATTCAATCAATGAGATGCAAGAGTGTCAGAAGTTCCCTAGGCAGCAATGATGCGCTGGGTGTTTGCCTGTGGAGGGGTAAGATAGACACAAAGACATTACCTTAAATTTGTCTTTGTATTTTTTCTTAACTTATTTAATATTGATACTAAATTGAAATAAACATGCAATTTATAACCTTGAAGCTTCCGCTATGAATCTGGTCTAAATTGTTCATGGATAGTCAAGGTTTTCAGCCTTTCTCAATATTATCCAAAGTCAACATCATCAAGAAACTGTATTCGACTTTGAAGATAAAACCATGAATGTCATACAAACATCAATATACCGTCATTCAATCTACAAATTGACAATTATAGTAAGTTCCGGGGAATCTAAACACAGGATAAATATACATGATTTACATTATAAAAATTAATCACAGATTCCCCTGAGTCTGACAGAGACCCGTAAAAAGTTAAGAGTGTACAAAACAGTGTCACTAGAAAGAAGTTGTAAAAAAATAAAAGCTGGTCTCACCCTCCTAAAGCCAATTTTTTCAAGAATGGGGATGATAAATATCCAGAGTAAATTTCCAGCCAAACGGACATACAAAACACAGATTTGTAAAGCACATGCCCATCTCTTTTGGCATCTTAGGTTTGGATAAGAGATGTGTGTTGGCAATAGAGGAGAGTTCCTAAATGAACTCCCCAGTGACTGGAGGCCCTTCCTCCAGGCCATTAGTATATTGTTAAAAGAAGCAAACAGCTACAGAAAATGTTGTGTGAAGGTCATCTAAGTCATCTTATTAGGAGTCATTAGGCCATTGGGTTCAAAAGTTAAACACGTATATATAACCCAACCCTCTGCTTTATTAGCAGCTCAAGAGCTGTTATTGCTATAGTGATCTAGAAAGGGTTGGTTGTCAGAATACTTTATACAGAAATATCATTCAACGTTAATATTGTGTTCTAAATAGTCTTTAAAAAATACCAAACCATTGACAATAGATTTTCTATCATTAACTTGAATGAGGCAAACATTTTGTAGAGACACAATAATTAGACTATGTTCAGACAGTGGTATTCAGGTACCACACACAGTTGGTTACCTTACACGTTTATGGTATTGGATTGGGGCAGGCTAACTGTAAAGATTGATGTTGTACAGCATCATCAAAAGATTATTGTCAGATGTCCCATGCAACACAGGACAAAACATGTCATAGCAAGGCACAACAATACAATTGATTTTCATACTGCCGGAATATCCAGTGCACACTCAATGAAGATGCCCTTCACGCTGCCTTCATCAAATGGCAAGAGAGCTCTTTCTCATACTTCACAGTGCTCATAGACAAAATGACCATCAATATGTTAGTCACTGTATCTCAAAATTAACCACACATCTAGTCATCATTCCTGATTCAAGGGAAGCAATTTATAATGATCCTCAATGCTATTTTTTAGACCATCACTGCAAGTCTATATTGTGATGAATAATTATTTGTTCACCATATATATTACCACTCGGATGATTAGTTGATTGTAGTTTAGGAAATCTTGTCTTTTTTTATACAGGATAGGGCAAGTAGTGAATACAGAGTTGTGAAGCATGTGAATGCTTTTGTGGTTAGGTACCAAGAGTAGTGTGTTTTCTCTTATCCCCAACCAATTTCTTCCCCATTTCGTTTCCCTTTTTATTACATTGTCTTCTTCCCTCCCCATATGTTTATGTCTCCCTGGCTTTGCTTTTAACCGGGTTAATCAATGGTCATATTAAGTGGCAACAACCTGCATTCCAAAAGGTCAGATGAACTGAATGCCAGTATTAAGTATTCTATTGCCCAGATTCAACTCTGATGTTTCTTTGGAGGTGACCTGTGCCCTGATTTCAGGGCTTCTTCATCATCACTTTTGTTGCCCTTGGGTTGGTGACACTCACAAAAACTCATTAGGTTGTGTTTCCCGCTTCTTTTATGCAAAGAGGGAAGCCGGATGCAGTATGGTGGATTGCCTGTTAATTCTGTGTTACGTAGCCATCCCTGAGCAGTTTTCTTTCTGCATTAGCAAGTTGTGCCCCTCTTCAGAAAAAAGTTGCTGTTATTTGACTGTGACAGTGTTCAAACATTTGAGGATTTGTTGCACTGAAAATGTTGGGCTAAATTTCAGTTTTTTCCCCAACCCTTGCAAAGGACCATAGGAACTGAGCTACTGTGTGGGTTTCTGTCTTTACATCATGCCTATGCAATGCATCTTTTTGTTGGTTGTAAAGTGTCACAATATGCTGTACCTTTCTTCTTTAGTGATATTTTAATTATACATTCATTTGCCACATGTGCCAGATTTCTTAACTGTTGATGAGAAAATCTTTAGGGATGGTGTACAAGATCATGGTTCGTATTTCAAATTTCTACCATGGAAAAAAAAACATACAACTCTTTAATGTTGCAACCTTTCCCAGAGACAAATACAAGCAATGTTTCATGTATGGGATAGTATAGAATGTTGTGGTACTTAAAAAAAGCTCATTAAAATCAAATCCTTTTTTTCCATACTTATCATGGTAACCTTCCTCTATTCAGTTTAGTTGCCATTCAGAAATCATTTAGACAACCCTGAAATTATTTGTAGCTGGTGTCCTCTTCAGGGCTTAAATGTAATATGAATAATATTGCCTTTTGACTTATATGTACTCCTTTAGAGGGAATCACCTCTCAGGCATGCACCACAATGGACTGAGCCAGTCTCCTCATGGATTAGACTTGTGAACTTGAACTTGCCATGACTATAGACTTTCCTTATCAAGAAGGCTGTCTGGGATACTGTTTACCCTGATTGTGGGGGATCCCCTCGATACTTTCGACTTTTGTGAATGGAGTAATGCACTCTCACCTGATCTGTGAAGAGAGTGGATCAGGCCATTGTGAATGTACGCCTGAGAGGGTATTCCCTCTAAAGGTTTACATATAAGTGAAAAGGTAATATTCTTCATATTACATTTAAGCCCTGATGAAGTTCCCCCAGAGGGAATGAAGCGTGTTGGCCGATGTCCAATTTTTAGAAATGTTCTACAATAAAAGAAACTGCTGGACTGATTTAATGACTCTGACTTCATTCCTGGTGCACCTTCTTTCCGTCAACAGAATGTGTCCAGCTGGACACCAGTTGAGCTTATCTGCGGCAGGCTCAATAAGTGGATGCACAGGACACTTATTGTTTGTGTATAGGGAGTGAGGTGTGGGACCCCTGGAAAATTCTTGTTTACCTTTGCGCTGGTGGTATTGCAACGTGTTGTGGTATTCATTGGGTCGCATAGCTATATATGGGGTTATTTACAAACTGCATTCTGTAGTATGTTCAGTAGAACTACATTAGCACTACTAAAGTACCACAAAATGCTATTCACAAACCTACAAATATAAATCTTTGCGGCCACATCTTCTACTATTTCTATGGTGAGAGCCTGATACATATAAGTTTACTACTTAGGGGTCGATTATGATGTTGGTCGGAAAGCCGTCCAACCGAATCAGCCTCAGAATGGATTCTGACCGAATTGGATCCGGGGAGCCCAACCAACTGATTAAAATGCATCCAGATGCTTCTGGTTACAATTTGGTCAGACTCCCATTGACTTCAATGAGAGTCTGTGTTCCGACGGAATACACAGTTCCTATTGAAGAAAGGACTGGCTGGGGAAAATCGTGCACCCTGTGGTGGGCACCCCTTGGTGTCTGCCACACTGTGCATGCCTAAGGCCCCGGGGGAAGGGGGGCTGCTGAGGGCCCCCAAAGTCAGGTTCTGAATGCCGATCCGGGTTGGCACAACCGATTTGGAGAGACTGTACAAAAATGTAATCGTAATCGTTCAGTCAGAAAGCTTCCGAGTTATTCATAAATCATCCCATAGAAACACAAAATCAGGCTCCGAAGACTCAGACTTTCTGAATGCCATTTGGTTCGGATTCAGAACCGATTCAGGATGTCCAAACATCATAATTGCTGGTTTGCAAAGGTTTCTGATTCGGTCAAAAACAAGGCTTGCAAATCCGATTCGAAAGACCCAGATCTGATTGGGAGCCTTTCCGAACGACATCAAAATCGACCGATTAGTATTTAATATGGGAAAGATTAGGGGAGTGGCTGGGAAAAGGGCAAACTTACTATTAACTGGAATAGGGTTGGGGAGGAGTACGTAGGGGTTTAGGGAACGACATGGAACCACCCAGAAAGGAGTATGCCAATTGCACTTCACATACTGCAATTCGGAATTTATTACAATCAAAAAGGAAACTATCACAATAATAAATTACTCCATCTCAGAGGAGGATGTCCAGCACCACACAAAGCCAACGGCTAGTAGCGAAACACCCTCCCATTGAAAATAATGAAGGAATGAACTTAAAATCAAACCCCATAGGAAACAATGTTAAATTGAATTTGAATAGTTAAAATATATATTTTGGGGGAAATAATAACTTAATGGAACATTAATTTTGTATTTGATTGTAATTAGGTTACATTTAATTAATTCATGAATCACTTTTGACAATTATTAATGTAAAATACAAATGTATTTGTTCACTTAAGGTGGGGATTTATTTTTTAATTTCAAGGTAAAAAACATGCTTTATTTATGCACTTAAATAACATTGTATTCAAACCTATGTAAATAGTGCTGTAGCATTTTTTTTAATAAAATCTACATTTAAAATAAATATATTCAATTGATATGCATTAATTTTCAACAGTGACATATTTTTGAAATTTTTTAGGTAATTAAACTGGTTGTTGTTGGATGTGGAATTGAGCCAGAGGCAGCAGCCATGAACAAGTGAAATGGCAAGCCTTCTGATGTTCACTTCTGATGTTCTAATGGGTCAACAACTCTGCCCACAGTTGACCCTAGGACCAGTCGGTCTCTCCAAGGGCAAGTGAGGTGTCCCTCCTTACACTGCCTGAGGAACACATGGGGAAAGACTTGAGCTCCACTGCCCCCCTCAGATGCCCCACAAGATTACCAGGGGGGCATGGGATCTGTAGAGGGTACAGAAGAGAAGGCTGTGGCAGGGAGCAGAGTGCGCCCCTTTCGAGGAGGAAATGCCTGTTGACTGGAAACAAGCTTCCCAGGACCGGTTTCTGGCTATCAGCCGTCTTCAGCCAGGCTAGCTTGAATCCAGTGGTAAAGTGAGCAAGGGACCCAGAATCCAGTGGCAAAGTGAGCAAGGGCCCCACGTCTGGGCATACCCTGCCAATTTAGACCATGTCTGAACTGGGGTGGCGAAGTGAGCTTAAGAATGATGATAGATTAATACCAGATCAGTTGACTGGGGGTGAGTGCTTGCAATGTTCAACACTCCGTCCATCATCCCCTTTGGTTTTGCTTTATAACCCCAGTGCAACACCTTATTGAAGACCCTGTACACACATCTGCCTCCTCCACTGTCTCAACCAGGATCTGATCTCTGTTTCAAAGGCAACATTCTTAATGCACAACACTTGTTTCCATACAGAACTATTTACATGGTTAGGTGCCACATTACACTATCATCATTAAAACGTGTCACTGCACCATCTGAGATTAAGACATGCATAATATGTAATTGTGCATTATTTGCAATGTAAGTATGAAAATATTGCAGGAGGTTTTGCTTGTTTATTGTTTGCTCCTGATTTAATTTGGTAATAGGATTTCACACAAAGCTAGGTGATGTTGTTGCTATTTTAGCAGAGATGGCTTCATCTTGATCAGTAGTTTGGTGCCTTGCATAGTTGCTAAGTTTGTTATGTTTGTTATGTGTGACATGTTTATGTTGTATGTGTGGTGCTATGAGTGGCACTTTACCACAGTAAAAACAAAACTGTAATGCCTATATAATAAGATAAATGACACTCAATTAAATCATATATTTTTCTGTAAATATTTAAACTAGTTCTAAAGGCAATCTTGAGGTAGGAAAGCTTGAAAGGCATGCAAATCATAATAAATGAGGGTCTTAAATATGGCTTTATGCCATAGGGCAGCGCAACAAAGCACCTTGCTGCGCTGCCCTACGGCAAAGAGAAAGGACAGGAATGCACCATAATTCATCTAAACTTTGCATTTCTGTCCTCTCTGCCTGCGCTGATGCCATTTTGGCAGCAAAGCAATAAATTAGGCACCTTTGCACCATGTTGCCTTCATCCCTCACTACACAAAAACAATCCTAGGAAGTATTTTCCTGCAAAATGAAGCACATAATGCAGTACACATGGAAAGAGGAAAAACATATTTTTTCCTTGTTATGCCTCACCTCAGAGGCGTATGGATTTGATGTTTCCCCAGGTTTACATCCCTTTGAAAATCTGGGGCAACATCAAATTCCATGGGTGTTTTGTGGGAATAACCAACACAATGACCCTGGAATGCCTTCTGGTGGCACAGTGAAGCCACACAGTGATTTACACTGCATTGTCTTACTCATAATTTATGAGGCCACTCAAAGATACCCAGGGTGACTTTATGTGGCAAACTAATGTTTCTTGGATATTGCACAGGCAGCAGATACATAAGAAATACTGCAACTGCAACTTTGAAGCTGACCAGCCCTAGAACCTCAATACTATAGCAGTGTAATACCCTTCCTCTGCCTGACAACCTCTACTTTTTTCCGGCAATCAGATGAAGCTTTAGGTTGACCTAGACAACAGGGACTCAATGGACGGAAAGCTGGTGGTCCTCTTAACTCTAAGTAGGGAGCTTAGGCCCTCAGCTTGATGGATATGCTATACCTTCACATTTACAATCTAATCTGGTCATCACCCTAAGTTTAGCACTCACAGAGCAGCTGTGTGAAATTGCAGCTGGAGTAGGGCTGGGAAGGGGGACAGAGAGAAGGAAATACAGCTGCTCTGGTACAAAGCATGTGGGTTTCACCTTCTGCCCATGTATGGACATCTTGCAAAATTTACAGAGTTGGTTAGTGTGGGGGGGGCGGGCTAGTGTTTTCCATAAATTTTTCACCTCATGAATTAACTGACTTATAATAAATGCCAACCTTGCAACCAACTTCCATGTATGATTAAACCAGAGCGCATCATTAAAAACAATAGGGCATATTTACAAGCCCCTTGCACCACAGAAGTGCCACTTTCAGTGACACACCAGTCGCACACAGTGCCAGGCCCATAACTAGAAGGGCTCGCAGAGGGTAAACAACCTTTACAACGCAACTTTTACCACGCAGTGCCTTTACAACGCAACTTTTACAACGCAAACCATTACAACGCATTGCGCTGGCGGCGCTCTAGGATAGGGAATAGGTTTAATATACTATCCAACACCTTCCCTACTATCCACGGGGACTGGAGTTGGAATAGTAAATTAAACAATTCACTATCCAGCGCCTAAAAGCACTATGCGTTGTAATGGTATGCGTTGCAAAAACCGCATTGTAAAAGCATGCGATGTAAAAGCATGCATTGTAATGTCATACATCCCTCGCAAAGCCACCCATCAAGGCTTTTCATTGCCTTGTAGATATGGTGTAAGCAGAGGCAGCACAAGTCATTACCTTGCCTTACTCTGCATGAAAGAGGTGTTCTATGAGAGTTGCTGTGGGTGCTCCCACTCCACACCCATGGATTTCGACACTGCCCCAGATTAAACAGAGATTCCCTGCCATAGCCAGCCAGCTGGCAACCAACAAAATGATGAATGGTATGATCACATCATGGCCAATTGAAAGAATCTGTCCAGGCTCTCTGCCTCTTGGGATCCGGGGCTGACTACAGGATCTTCTCCTTGTACAGTTCTCCAAACCGTCCCTTCTTTTACTGCAGTTTAGACTGACCCAGTTGTGTTAGAAGCTTTGTTTTCCGGTTGGACATCCGTATCTGTTTGATACTGTGGTTTGAGCAGAGGGTACTTACATGGGTGTGTAGTTTTGTGTCACAGTCTTCAAAATCTGAGTTTCTGTAATAGCATGATAGTTCCTTGCCATAACAGAATGAGATTCCTATACTTTCTGTTAGTTACTAGTGCCATCTTGTAGCCTTTGAAAAACAAGCTCAGCTTTTATGCGCCCCTCCCATCAAAGCAAGAAACTGGAATTACAGGTTGTATCGCACTTCAGGACACAGTTCTTTTGCATGACAATCTCAGGCATTGCAGCAATGCAGGAAAAATACCAGAAATGTGCTATTCTAACGTGAAATGAGTGGCACTTGGCAGGGCTGACAAATGTTTTAATTTCCCCTAATTCTTTCCTCTTTCTATGTGTGCAGCATTCAGCAGCACACATCGAAATAGGAAAATGCCTTTTTGTGATTGCTTCTGTACAGGAAGGTGGCGTAGGGCACGGCAGCATTAAGCCTTGCAGTGCCGCCATATGCCAATATCTTGTAGAAATGCACCCATGTCACAGCTAACCGGCATCACACAGACCAGGGGGCATATCATCAAGGTAGGCGAAATGAAATGATCGTGCCAAAGCGGTGATAATTTCATCCCCCTATTAGCAGGCTGTCTCTAACATCAGTTAGCGACAGCTTTTAGGTGATAGCGAGCGGTTTGGGGCTCACTTGCATGTCAGCGATATTTATAGCTAATGACATGCAAAGTGGGCGTACCCAACCAGTTAGCGACTGAAAGCACTCGCTAACATCGCTATCACCTATTAGCAAGGCAGGCGTAGAGGTAAAAAAAATTGCGCTATGTGCGAATATCGCTAAAAACGAACGTCTGCTCAGACCAGTTCTTAGCAATTATATCCAATGGGAGGTTGATATTCTGGCTAAGACCCTATTTGCCATGATGCGTGAATATCACTGGTTTTCCAGCGATATTCATGCATTTCGCTGCTATCGCCGGATATTTTATCGCATTGGAGATAAACGTTGCTAATAGCACGTTATCTCTGAGATAAAATCCGGCAATGCTTGGCGATAATGTTTTTTTCGCTTAGCTTCTTTAGCGATAAAAATCGCTAGTTGTTGATAATATGCCCCGTGTGTTCACTGTCATACTGGATTTCAAGCAGATGCAAGAGTGATCGAAGATATAAAAGGCAATTGACAAACCTAGGCTGTGGAGGGATAAAGAGATGCTAGAGACAGGCCTGCAAGCAGTAAGGGGGTCTCATGAGAGGCCACGCAGAGTACTCTCAAGGGAAAGTCCAGAAAATGACACACCCCATCCTAGCAGCATTCTCTTTGACAGAATCCTGCTACTTTATTGGACTGGCTTGCTCCATGCACCTCATGAATGCAACAAGAGGTGTGGATTACTTTATGTCAGCATAAGCAGCTGCCTCTTTTACATATCCGCTTGAGCAAACTGGCCCCCTTCTTGTGGGACAGCTTCAACCAGTTTTGGTCCAGCATTTGGTATTATGGGGCCTGTGTTGGTGGCTGGAAATCTAGGGCTGTCTGAATTGGTCACAGGATTTGAATTGAGGCCCAGCGCACTGTGTAACACCAGTGTGTCTTAGCTGATGTTTCAGACATAGAAGTGGAGTGAATGTAGAAAGTGCTTTGCTGTATAACTGAATTAATGCATTTTGTCAATTAATCATTTTTTATATGTTGTATATTAAATCAACCATAGGTACGCCAAGGCAGAGAGTTACTAATTCCCTCAGAATCATGCAGTTTGGTCAATTTGGGAAACCAGGGCTCACTTCCATGTTTGCAACAAATTTAAGACCGCATGGCCTCCCTATTCAACTGTAGTCCAAGCCCACAATACCACTGTTGGCCCTATGACCTTCGCCCTTCCTGTGTCACCCACTTTCCTTCAGAGCAGTACCTTGAATATTGCAAGGAAGACCTTCAAGTGGATCCGACCCGCAGCCAGAAAAAAGTCACCAACGCACTTATCACCAGCAGACTGGATTACGGAAATGCCCTCTACACGGGAATCAACAAATCCCTGCTACAGAAACTCCAGACCACTAGAACACCACAGTCAGACTCATGCTCGGTACCCCTTTTCATGAACACATGAACCAACACCTGCAAAACCTACACTGTTTCCCCATCGAGAAGAGAGTAACCTTCAAGGTACTCACCCACGCCTACAAATTCCTCCATAACATCGGATCCAAATACCTCAACGAAAGAATATTTTTCCATGCAGCCAAAAGACACATCCGCTCCGTTGACCCCACCCTACCAACTACTCCACGTATCCGCAGATCCAGAGCCAGGGGGGAGAGCCTTCTCCTACGTCGTGACCAAAACCTGGAACAAACTCCCAGTCAACATCAGACGCTCTCTCACACTGCACACCTTCAGGAGGAGTTTCAAGACCTGCCTCTTTGGCTGACCCGGAGTTGCTCCCTGTCCCGCCCCCCCAGTGCCTTGAGACCCTCATGGGTGAGTAGCCAGCTTCAAACCCCCTGATTGATTGATTGATTAAACCGGTGTACTATCATTCAGGACCAAGACACCAATGTTTAGCAGAGGAACCAATGAACTTCCAAAGCGTGCCTGAGCAAGCAAGAAAAGATTGGGAAAAGAAGAATGAATTCTGAGAGGATGGTAAGAAGTGAGAAAGTAGATGACAAACAGAAAGTTTAGAAACTGTATATGCGAAACATCAGGAGAAGGTTTGAGGAGTTTCTGAGCCCATACTGACAAGCAAAATGTAGATCTTTTTTAAATCAGTATCTTGGTTCCTTTGTGATCCAGCTTGTAGGGTAGTTCCAATATTCCCAATAGTCTCTGCACATTGGAATAATATATCCTACAGATTTGACGTAGGACTTAGGTCGACTAGGTCTCTATCGAATATATTAGACTTAATTGTGAGTGCCAGCTAGCTCAGAGGTCACTAGAAACTTTCTTGAATAAACAAGAAGGGATTAGTTTCTAACAACCGCATAAACATGACAACTGTGTTTCCCCAAGAATAAAACTAATCTTCAGAGTCGTGGAAACAATAGATAGATATTTCACTCAGTCAATCATGCATGCTTTGTTTCATCAGAGGTGCAGAGAAATAGAGAGACGGGCGTGTTCAATAAAAGGTTTATTGAACAGTCTTCTTTCTCAAGCAAGTAAAGTGAATCGTAATACTGGTTGCAAAGTAAAATACGTACAGTAAGAAGAGTATTATAAAATAATACTGTAAAACCATTGTGTGGCTCCTAGACCATAGATAAATACATACATGAATAACAAAGCTAAAAGTACTCAACTGGTACTTCTAAAATACGCCTACCCCAATGTACCTAACCTAAGTCTAGTACGAAGGAAAAAGTAAGTATTGTGTAGCAGAGGTTTAGTTTTCTTTGCCAAGAATCTATCCAAGATTTCTCTTAGGTTCTAATCAGCTCCATACCTTAGTTTAGAATGAAGGAGGTCTGGTATCTCTGTCTCGGGACTCGATTTCCCAACATCCTGTGAGGGGAGCTTGGAAACACTGTAGCTCGATTCTCAGTGAGAGAAAGGACAGCGTCTCTTTCAGTGCGTCAGCTGGAGGGTCGGCTATCTTCGGCACTTGCTGTGGCGAGCTGCGTCGGGCACGTAGATAGTCGAACTGCTCCAAACCACTGTGTGTTAGCTAGAGCAAGTGAAGCCATATTTATACATTGAAGGTGCCTAGTTTGACGTAAAGTTGGGCATAATAATGTCACCAAAGAACCCCAAGGGAATGGTAGTTCTTTGAAAATGCCATGATTTCTAGGTCAAATCAATATTCAAGAATGGGGATGTACCTGACTGCTGAAGCCGAGTTTTCCAAGAAATCGTTGTGGCTTTTTGGAACTAGTGGAAGTAGCCATGCCTGTATTTGGACTGGATGGGTTATGTCTAAACATGGACATGATTTCTGTGCCTATACTGGGGCAATGTGAATTGTACCTATATAAGGGCATGAATCGCGATAGTTGTGCTCGGGTCCAAAAATGCCATACAACAAGCTATCTAGGTGTCAGTCTTACAGGCATGCGGAACCAGAGAACCTTCTGACTTGTAAGTTCTAAATCTCGAGAGGACTCCACATGTGAAATTTCCTTTACTATAGGGATAATATAGCAGAGATAATTACTCCATTGCATACTCCTCTGAAATAGGAGTATTTTTGTCACAAACCAATTCTTACATAGGCCACAGATCTGTCACTGCTTGAGGCACTTGCCTTCCTTGCTCAAGCTCAAGGCACACTCAGCACTGGGTCAACCCAATTGAAAATCCATGAGGAAAGGTCCTTATCTGTAAATGTCAAGGTCTGCTTCTTTTGTGGACAGGTAATACCCCAATCACCATTAGTTCTGTTCTTAAACACCAGCTTATGTCAAAAGAAAACAGAATGGGACCAAATTGTAGGCGCTGTACCAGCATACTGGCTGTGTCAACAATACCTCCATTACTGGAACCCAACATTTTTTTGTCGAATGCTACACTCCAACCCTTGCACAGTGTACTTTTTAAACCATTTTTAGGTTTTGAGCCTTGAAAAGCTGCAGGCCTTTGCACCTCAAGAAGGCGAAACACATGTTGCCTCTTGAATGGCTCACCTACAATGTCCTCCCATGGGGTTTCCTTCTCAAATTTTGGATATTGAATCTTCCAGTGATTTGATATCAAATTACAGAATTTAGGCTGTATTCTACAGAATTCCTTATAGTCTGAAACATACATTTTGCTCTGCGTAGAAAGCATTATTATGTGAATATCGCAACAAGAGTATGTGTGTATATGATCACAATTTCTAATTCTTAATGCAAAAGAATATACTCTTTTAAGATTATCACTCAGGTAGATCTGTGTTCTGAAATATATTCAAAATTTAATTCATTTGCAGTTTAAATTATAGTGTCACCACCTCATACCTTTTCTCCTAATCAAAACTATATAAGGTTCTGCAAACCGATGAATATTGAATGATTCGTGTTAGACTTTGACTGTTCTCCAGATGGAAAGAGGGAAGAAGTGAGAAGGGTAGGGAGGGGGGAAAGATGAAAGACAGAGGAAAGAGAAAAAGAAGGGGCATATTAACTAGGTGGCGCTATAAAATTATGGCCACTTTTGCAGCCGTTTTCGACCAAAAAGCGGCGATCATTTTATCGCCTTATCAGCAAAGACACGCTATCTCGTGTTTTGCTGACTTAGCGCCCGTTTCCAGGACGCCTTACTTTGCATCGCTAATGAGATGCAAAGTAGGCGTGGCTGTGAAACCAACCAGGTAAAATATCACAGGCAGCTTTTCGTTATTAACAAGGAAGGTTAGCGTTTATTTAAATCGCGTTAAGTATGCCTTAATGCAGGAATTTAACGTCTGTTAAATTCCTGACTAAGGCATACTTAACATGGGGGTGGATTTTTTGGCTAAGACCACAGGCCCTATCATCTTGGATATTGTCGTTATCCACCAAGGAAAACGGCGATATCCACACTATCTCTGGAACTGTTATCATCTCGGCGATACACATTGTTGATAACCCGCTAACCGGGCGATAAATTCCAGAGATAGCCGGCGATAAATACGCAAGCGCTAAGCACGCTTTGGAATATTTATCGCCGCCCATTGTTGATATGCTCCGAAGTCAGTCTAGTTGTTTGCAGATTAAAGTGAAGCTGCCAAATTAAAGATTCCAATGAGATTACGTCAGCGAGTAATGCCAGGATGGCCTGATAGCCATAGAATGAGCATACGTTGAAGAAAATTCAATTTTCTTTTCCATGTGGATGAACAGGATTCAAAATAACAACCAGATTCTTCCATCTGCATTCATCAGACTTATTAACACAAGTTGAATGTTCACAAGTAAATGTGCAAGCTAGTGTATGTCATTACATGCATTGTCAAGCAAAAGATTTAAGTTGCTAGGATTTTCAGATTGACAAAGGCAAAAATAAACGATGGGTAAATCAACATACCAAAATGATTCCTATGTGGATCAGCAGATGAGAAAATGAATAGGGAATAATAAGGTGTGGCCACGTGAGAAGACACTTGTGAAGAGGAGCTTAACAAGAGGGCATAAAGTGGTAAAATATGTTCACTTAAACAATGCTTTTGTACCTTTTATTGGTCCATAGTATTTTTACAAGCACTTTTTATTGATGAAGCAGAGGCCTGTTTTTACAGATTGCAGAACTTTATGAATATGTTTTGTTTTTGTTAGCGTCTGCTTTAGTGTATTGGAGGATACAATTAACACATTCCCGACCATTTTGCCTTGAAGGTGGATATAGAAGAGGGAGCATATTGGGTGGAGCAAATGTGGAAACTAGAAGGGGCCATTTCTTCAGAAAGGAAAGGCAGATTTGAGAGAGCCGAGGAACTGTAATGTGGTGACTGTCAAATAAGTAACATGATTCTTTTTTTGGTGAGTCTGGGAAAGGAAAGTAATTGTGATAATTTGGTGAAAATGAAGAGGGAATCAGGGTTTATGAACAGGTGGTCATGTAAATTCAGAGACAATCCAAAGGAAAGAAAATTTGAGATTTTGAACTGGGCAGGTGAATCATTGAGGATGAAAGTGAATAAGGACTTAAATTGTGAATAGAGAGATTTCTTGTGTTTTACCTATCAAGCTTATCTAGTCATGTCTGGGAAGGTTGAAGAACAATTGCCAGGAAAACTTAATTTTTCTAATGTAAGGTTCACTGAGAGAGTGTTATCTTTGGGTGAAGAGGTAGATTTTGGAGGAGAAAGAAAGCATAAGTTGATGTAGTGTGAGGGAAAAAAACAAACATAATATGGGCAATGTGCACATTTTGAGAGTTGTGGTCTAAGTGGGAAAAAGAGTCAGGAAGCTGTGCGAAAGATGAGACAGGAATATTGAGCTAAAATTGATAAGGCTGAATAGTGGAAGTAGTAGTGTGTCCATGCATGGTATTTCAAACATGTCCATCATCTGTACCCTCTTTGCAGTGACAAGTTGGAAAGAGTTTGCTTGCACGGATTGGTGGATTGGACAGCAAAAGTTTGGCCTGTATTACCCAGAGCACAATTTGCCATCATTGGAAAGTTAGAAGAAAATGTATGATGTTAGTATCCCAGATTAGAAGTGACACCAAATAAAATTTAAACAATGACAAAGCATTTGATCAGATTCATGTGTAACCATGGCATTAAATTAAACACACATGCAGAGTTCCACAGGCCCAAAAGTATTTAGGCGTCTGCCAAATATTCTCTACTTCTAATTTATGACAATATGGAGTGGGGCATGTCTCAGTGGTCTTTTCATTGTTGAACTGGGATGCCGTGTTTAAGTAAGCTCTGCTTTCAGTTGTGATAGTGAGAAATTGCTGGGAGGTCAGTGGAAAAAATTAGCTCTGTCTCAAGAAAACTAGGACAATTCCTTGATTGCTGAGGGCCACTATGACTCAGAATTGTCAGGCTGTGATTTGTAAAAGAGGAGGAGGCTTATTAAAGTAGAGCATTAATAGTGATGTAAATTCATGAACATTATATATTCATATGGTAATTCCTGAATTATCTCATTTTAAAAATGAATTATCATGTAATACGGTCTGAATTATTATGTAGAACAGCATGTGACTAAAGTTCAAGAATTTATGTCAATTGATCTCGTTCAAGATCTTGCCTATATTCATTCGCCTCATTATCATGCCAGCCCAAAATAGACCCTGGAGGCAGGTCATACCAATCCATGGGTGTTTATAGGAAAGTTAAGAATTAAAGGGGCAGATTTACAATAACTGGCGCATCCCCAGGGATGAGGCAGTGATTGTGCGCCGCAGCTTTGCGACCCATGGTGCGCCGCATTTACAATGCGGCGCAACATGGGGCGAAAACAGCACAGATGCGTCACGCATCTGTGCCGTAAAGGCGGCGCATTGCTGGAGTTGTGTCACCAGCGCGACGCAGCTCCAGCAAGGTTCGGGGTGCCCTATCTGTTCAATGCTGCGTCAAGCCTTACGCCAAGCAGGCGCAGGGTTTTGACGCAGCATTGGCCTAAAAGTGACTGAGTGAAATCTTGTAGATTTTACTCAGCCACTTTTAGGAGGCGTTCCTGCGCAGGAACGTCCCCCCCCTGCGCTGGAATGCCTCCTAATGGCGCAGGGCTTTACAACGTGACGCATCTCCCAGAGGAGAAGTGTGGCTCACTGGTTAGAGGAGGCAGACCCGGACGCTGAGATCAGACCCGGGACCAGGGTTCAATTCCCGACGCGGCAGGGTCTTGAGCCCAAAATGTCTATGGACTCGGTAATTCTCGCTTCGGTGCCTACTCGAATCACAGGTTCACACTCTGCAACTCTGGGCAATAGCTTGCTTAATCTCCACTACGGCCCCCCGCGGCGGGATGCCTGGCTTTCACCTTGGGGATACCCAGTAGGGGCTATCTCACTGGGAAAAACCAGGACGGGTTCCCAATGCAAAGCGCTTTGAGACCTGGCGGTGATATTGCGCTATATAAAAACCCATCCATCCATCCACCCCATCACGTTGTAAATACCCCGCACCATGGTGCATCTTTTGCGCCGCCGCTGCGTCACAAAAGTGACGCAACAGCGGCGTAGAAGAGGCGCAAGGGGCTTGTAAATCTGCCCCTAAGTGATCTGTGAGGGACCATATTCTGCCGTATAGAATGTGAAATCAGAAGAGGCTTATCACAAAGGTGAATTTACCTATGGGTTTAGCGATATGTGTAAATGTGCTTTTAAAATTTTTTGTTAATTTACCAATTTTGATTAGTTACTTTTTACAACTGTCAGTTTATTACAAAGTGTAGCCATACAGGGGTGATCATCTCCCAATGCAAAACCGTAGGCAAAAGTTAAAAACGTTATTAAACTCAAAACAAATTTGAAAAATAAGTTTATGTTAAATATTAACTTTAACAAAATAAAAATAGAAGCTTCTTATTTTAAATAAATATTTACTAAAATAAATATAAAATTATTCATTAACAAATATATTGAACAATCCCACCTAAAGTAAATTGCCTATATTTATCACGTATTGGAAAGTGTGACCGCCCTGCTTCCAGCAGTAACGGCCGCTCCTCACGAAGCTCCCCGCCTCCAAGTGGTATCGTTGCGCTTCCTAAGACCACCGCTGCCTGCTTGCTCGCCTAGCTGCTGCCATTGCCAGAGATCGTGCAAACATAGTATTGCATGACGCTAGGTTGCCTGACTGCCTGCACTAGCCTGCATTAGCGTGCGTGATCATCTATCTGCGCGAAGACTGCCTGGGTGCGCTGTAGACCTGTCCTCAATTGTGCCTGATTGTATGTAGTAAATTGTTTTGTGCTCATTTACTCTCCCCCGATTGTGCCGCTACCTGTGCTCCAACCCTGTGGCGATTTTGGCTCGCTGCCATTTTGTGGGATCTGCTGCTGTTGTTGTTGTTGGTTCCTCTCCTACCCGGATCTCCGCCCCGCTTCCCGCCTCCCAGCTGACCCTCCCTCCCACTAATACTATCTACCCTGATCCCCGTGTGTCTCGCTGTGACCGCCCTGCTTCCAGCAGTAACGGCCGCTCCTCACAAAGCTCCCCGCCTCCAAGTGGTATCGTTGCGCTTCCTAAGACCACCGCTGCCTGCTTGCTCGCCTAGCTGCTGCCATTGCCAGAGATCGTGCAAACATAGTATTGCATGACGCTAGGTTGCCTGACTGCCTGCACTAGCCTGCATTAGCGTGCGTGATCATCTATCTGCGCGAAGACTGCCTGGGTGCGCTGTAGACCTGTCCTCAATTGTGCCTGATTGTATGTAGTAAATTGTTTTGTGCTCATTTACTCTCCCCTGATTGTGCCGCTACCTGTGCCCCAACCCTGTGGCGATTTTGGCTCGCTGCCATTTTGTGGGATCTGCTGCTGTTGTTGTTGTTGGTTCCTCTCCTACCCGGATCTCCGCCCCGCTTCCCGCCTCCCAGCTGACCCTCCCTCCCACTAATACTATCTACCCTGATCCCCGTGTGTCTCGCTGTGACCGCCCTGCTTCCAGCAGTAACGGCCGCTCCTCACGAAGCTCCCCGCCTCCAAGTGGTATCGTTGCGCTTCCTAAGACCACCGCTGCCTGCTTGCTCGCCTAGCTGCTGCCATTGCCAGAGATCGTGCAAACATAGTATTGCATGACGCTAGGTTGCCTGACTGCCTGCACTAGCCTGCATTAGCGTGCGTGATCATCTATCTGCGCGAAGACTGCCTGGGTGCGCTGTAGACCTGTCCTCAATTGTGCCTGATTGTATGTAGTAAATTGTTTTGTGCTCATTTACTCTCCCCCGATTGTGCCGCTACCTGTGCCCCAACCCTGTGGCGATTTTGGCTCGCTGCCATTTTGTGGGATCTGCTGCTGTTGTTGTTGTTGGTTCCTCTCCTACCCGGATCTCCGCCCCGCTTCCCGCCTCCCAGCTGACCCTCCCTCCCACTAATACTATCTACCCTGATCCCCGTGTGTCTCGCTGTGACCGCCCTGCTTCCAGCAGTAACGGCCGCTCCTCACGAAGCTCCCCGCCTCCAAGTGGTATCGTTGCGCTTCCTAAGACCACCTCTGCCTGCTTGCTCGCCTAGCTGCTGCCATTGCCAGAGATCGTGCAAACATAGTATTGCATGACGCTAGGTTGCCTGACTGCCTGCACTAGCCTGCATTAGCGTGCGTGATCATCTATCTGCGCGAAGACTGCCTGGGTGCGCTGTAGACCTGTCCTCAATTGTGCCTGATTGTATGTAGTAAATTGTTTTGTGCTCATTTACTCTCCCCCGATTGTGCCGCTACCTGTGCCCCAACCCTGTGGCGATTTTGGCTTGCTGCCATTTTGTGGGATCTGCTGCTGTTGTTGTTGTTGGTTCCTCTCCTACCCGGATCTCCGCCCCGCTTCCCGCCTCCCAGCTGACCCTCCCTCCCACTAATACTATCTACCCTGATCCCCGTGTGTCTCGCTGTGACCGCCCTGCTTCCAGCAGTAACGGCCGCTCCTCACGAAGCTCCCCGCCTCCAAGTGGTATCGTTGCGCTTCCTAAGACCACCGCTGCCTGCTTGCTCGCCTAGCTGCTGCCATTGCCAGAGATCGTGCAAACATAGTATTGCATGACGCTAGGTTGCCTGACTGCCTGCACTAGCCTGCATTAGCGTGCGTGATCATCTATCTGCGCGAAGACTGCCTGGGTGCGCTGTAGACCTGTCCTCAATTGTGCCTGATTGTATGTAGTAAATTGTTTTGTGCTCATTTACTCTCCCCCGATTGTGCCGCTACCTGTGCCCCAACCCTGTGGCGATTTTGGCTCGCTGCCATTTTGTGGGATCTGCTGCTGTTGTTGTTGTTGGTTCCTCTCCTACCCGGATCTCCGCCCCGCTTCCCGCCTCCCAGCTGACCCTCCCTCCCACTAATACTATCTACCCTGATCCCCGTGTGTCTCGCTGTGACCGCCCTGCTTCCAGCAGTAACGGCCGCTCCTCACGAAGCTCCCCGCCTACAAGTGGTATCGTTGCGCTTCCTAAGACCACCGCTGCCTGCTTGCTCGCCTAGCTGCTGCCATTGCCAGAGATCGTGCAAACATAGTATTGCATGACGCTAGGTTGCCTGACTGCCTGCACTAGCCTGCATTAGCATGCGTGATCATCTATCTGCGCGAAGACTGCCTGGGTGCGCTGTAGACCTGTCCTCAATTGTGCCTGATTGTATGTAGTAAATTGTTTTGTGCTCATTTACTCTCCCCCGATTGTGCCGCTACCTGTGCCCCAACCCTGTGGCGATTTTGGCTCGCTGCCATTTTGTGGGATCTGCTGCTGTTGTTGTTGTTGGTTCCTCTCCTACCCGGATCTCCGCCCCGCTTCCCGCCTCCCAGCTGACCCTCCCTCCCACTAATACTATCTACCCTGATCTCCGTGTGTCTCGCTGTGACCGCCCTGCTTCCAGCAGTAACGGCCGCTCCTCACGAAGCTCCCCGCCTCCAAGTGGTATCGTTGCGCTTCCTAAGACCACCGCTGCCTGCTTGCTCGCCTAGCTGCTGCCATTGCCAGAGATCGTGCAAACATAGTATTGCATGACGCTAGGTTGCCTGACTGCCTGCACTAGCCTGCATTAGCGTGCGTGATCATCTATCTGCGCGAAGACTGCCTGGGTGCGCTGTAGACCTGTCCTCAATTGTGCCTGATTGTATGTAGTAAATTGTTTTGTGCTCATTTACTCTCCCCCGATTGTGCCGCTACCTGTGCCCCAACCCTGTGGCGATTTTGGCTCGCTGCCATTTTGTGGGATCTGCTGCTGTTGTTGTTGTTGGTTCCTCTCCTACCCGGATCTCCGCCCCGCTTCCCGCCTCCCAGCTGACCCTCCCTCGCCCCTCCCCCTCCACTATCCTTATATGACAGATGCTCTCTCGCGCAGCGTTAACGCGCAGCGGTCGCGCCCCATGCGTGCCGAAGGTGCACCAAAGGTAAGCCCGTCTACGCCCGTCCGAGCCTGGACCGCGCCCAGCGCCCGTCCCCCTGCCCTATGCCGCTCCCAACCCCCCCATAATAACTTATGATGCCGCTACTCTCCTCGCCCTCAACGCCGGACGCACCCCACTTTGCTGCAAAGCTACCCCAGGACGTACCCACGGCCCATTCTCCTGCCTCTTCTGTAAGTTCAACTGCTTCAGGACCCTCACCAAACACACTTCCTCTACACTCAGCTCCGAACCCAACAACTTGAAATGCATCCTACTGAACACCCGCTCGGTCCACAGACATGCAACCGAACTCTGGGACCTAATCGACACTGCATCACCTGACATCGCCTTCCTCACTGAAACATGGATGAATGCATCTTCTGCCCCCGACATCGCCATAGCCATACCGAACACTTACAAGATCATTCGAAAAGACCGCACCGATCAAACTGGAGGAGGCATCGCCATCGTCCATAGAAACACCATCAAAATTACAACCAGCTCTGACGTCAGTCTTGCAACCGCCGAACACCTCCACTTTCAGATCCACACCGACCCCAGGACCACACTTAGAGGAACCCTCATTTACAGGCCCCCAGGCACCCGATCTCAATTCAGCGACGACATCACTGACTTCGTCAGCCCGCACGCCCTCGCCTCCAAGAACTACATTCTCCTAGGAGACCTCAACTACCACCTTGACAACATTCTCGACAACAACACCACCACCCTTCTGGACAACCTGTCCAATCTCAGACTCAAACAACTTGTTGACACCCCCACCCACATAGCCGGACACACGCTCGACCCTATCTTCACCTCCAGCAAGCACATCTCCTTCGATCACACTACAGCTCTCCACTGGACGGATCACAGCTGTGTTCACTTCAGCTACAAAACAACCCTGACCCACAACCGTCCACAACCCATTCCCCGAAGAAAATGGAACAAAATCACCACCGACCAACTCCTCACATCACTCAGCCAAAACACTCCCACCCTAGCAACGGACCCAGACCTAGCGGCCACCAACCTCAGGCAATGGATTACCCACAGTGCGGACGAACTAGCACCCCTGAAAAAACACCAGTCGCAATCATCCAGCAAAATGGCTCCCTGGTTCAATGATGACCTTAAAAAATCCAAGAAGACATGCCGCACCCTGGAGAAGAATTGGAGAAAAGAACCAACCTCAGACAACATGGCCTCCCTCAAGACAGCCACCCGCAAACACCACCAACTGATTCGATCCGCCAAGAAATCAGCATTTAAGGACCGTCTCGACAACAATTCCCATAACAGCAAAGAACTCTTCAATATCGTCAAAGAATTCACCAACCCTTCAGCAGCATCCAACGACATCACTAACTCCCAAGACCTCTGCGATGCGCTATCCTCCTTCTTCTACAACAAAATTGCCAACATCCACAACAGCTTCAAGAATACTCCTAATGACCAATTCACCCCACCCCCTTCAGATCCCACCCCTCCAACTAACTACCTCAACTCCTGGAACCCAATCACCATTGAAGACACCATTCGCCTCATGAACTCAATCCACTCTGGCTCACCTTCTGACCCCTGTCCCCACTACATCTTCAACAAAGCTGACTCCATCATCGCTCCCCAACTCCGCAATGTCATCAACTGCTCCTTCAACTCCGCCACCTTTCCAGAAATATGGAAACACGCCGAACTCAGCGCCCTTCTGAAAAAACCAACAGCAGACCCCTCAGATCTGAAAAACTACCGACCCATTTCCCTCCTCCCTTTCCCGGCCAAAGTCATCGAGAAAGCCGTCAACAGCCAACTCGCAGCCTTCCTTGAATCCAACAACTCCCTGGATCCCTCACAGAACGGCTTTCGAGCCAAACACAGCACCGAAACCGCCCTCATCGCGGCAACCAACGACATCCGAGCACTCCTGGACAACGGTGAAACAGTGGCCCTCATTCTACTCGACCTCTCCGCCGCCTTCGACACTGTCTGTCACAACACCCTCATACAACGCCTCAACAACATCAGCATACAAGGAAAAGCCTTGGACTGGATCATCTCGTTCCTAGCCGGGAGAACCCAGAGAGTCCGACTCCCCCCTTTCTACTCAGAGCCCACCGAAGTCATCTGCGGCGTACCTCAAGGCTCCTCACTCAGTCCCACCCTCTTCAACGTCTACATGAGTCCCCTCGCCTCCATCGCGCGTCAACACAACCTCAACATCATCTCCTACGCCGACGACACCCAGCTAATCCTTTCCCTCACCAAAGACCCCAACACCGCCAAAAACAACCTTCACGAAGGTATGAAAGAAGTAGCCGAATGGATGAAACAGAGCCGCTTAAAACTCAACTCAGACAAAACGGAGGTGCTCATCCTAGGATCCTCCCCCTCAGCTTGGGACGACTCCTGGTGGCCTTCCGCTTTGGGATCTGCGCCCACACCCACAGACCATGCACGTAACCTCGGCTTCATTCTAGACTCCTCCCTCTCAATGTCCAGCCAAGTCAACGCCGTATCGTCCTCCTGCTTCAACGTCCTTCGCATTCTCAAAAAGATCTTCCGCTGGATCCCCCTCGAAACAAGAAAGACTGTCACCCATGCACTGGTCACGAGTCGACTGGACTATGGCAACACACTATACGCCGGAATTACAACAAAATTGCAGAAAAAGCTCCAGCGCATCCAAAACGCATCAGCGAGACTCATTTTAGACATCCCGCACCAAGAGCACATCACCGGTCACTTAAAAAACCTCCACTGGCTTCCCGTCAACAAAAGAATTACTTTCCGCCTTCTTACCCACGCACACAAGGCCCTTTATAACCTACGACCCGAATGCCTCAACACCCGAATGTCCTTCTACTATCCCACCCGCCAACTAAGATCATCCAATCAAGCCCTCGCCGCAGTCCCGCGCATCCGAAAAACCACCATGGGTGGCAAATCCTTCTCCTTCCTGGCTGCCAAGACCTGGAACTCACTCCCCACCCACCTCCACCTCACTCAGAATCACATCTCCTTCAGAAAAGAACTGAAAACATGGCTATTCGATAAACAGTAAACCACTCCCCCCAGCGCCTTGAGACCCTCTGGGTGAGTAGTGCGCTTTATAAATGCATGAACTTGAACTTGAACTTATGCAATGTATTAAATTACATTATTATTTTTTTTAAATACTATATTTACATTTATTTTAAAATTGAAGAACAATAGCTTAAAATCAATTATTTTCCTTTATTTATATGTAATTTCTTAACATTAACCCGTTTAGCGCGGTGCAAAATCCGCTGCACTGCGGGCGTTCTCTTGAGCAGGTGGGGCCGCGTCGGCCAACGGACGTGCGCAGCACTACCAAGGTAGTGCTTGCGACGGCCGTTGGCTGACGGCAGCAATTAACGGGTTAAATTAAATTTATAGATATATATATTTTTGGAAAAGTAGAAATATTATTTCCTATTGTGTTCTATTGTAAGTCTCCACCTACTTTATAGTCAATGTGAGAGTGTTGCAGTACCAATGGTTAGCCATTCAAGGTGCTGGAATTACTCTAGTTCTCAGCTGAGTACATTTATGACGGTTTGGGGTCCTTTTTAGGTTTCGAAACTTGGCGAGGGGCGAAGCCCCTCCCAGATCGAAATCTATTGTTTTCAATAGTGAGGTTAGGACAGCCTCTGTTTCCAATTGGCTAGCTCCATAAATGGAGACTAGCCATTGGGAGACAGAGGCTGTCAATCGCGCTTTCTCACGAAAACGCGATTCGGGGGCGTTTCTGGTGCTTTTTTTAAGCCCCGCCCCTTTGTCCCGGGCCGCGCTGCGATTGGCTGCCGGCCCGGGACACCCCCGTGACGTCATTCCCGGGCCGCGCTGTGATTGGCTGCCGGCCCGGGACACCCCCGTGACGTCAGCCAATCACAGCGCGGCCCGGGACCTGACTTGTTTTTTCACTTCCTTCGGGCAAAAGTAGTTAAGGCCGGGCTATGAATGGATGAATGAATATTCCCACTTGTGTAGCACACCCACTGACCTTATTGTCTCCAGGTGCTGAGCAGAGTTTTTTTTTGTATTGGGCAGACCATTCCAGTGCCAGCCCTTTTCTCTTTCTAAATTAAGTGCGTGATAAGTCAGTTAGCTAATTAATCACCTCCTAGTATTAGATGAGCTAATTCGATTAGCAAATGGCCTGAGGCTATTTGGCAGACATTTGCTGACTTAAAGCTCGGACTGTGGAAAGGTGTGCAAGCGTCTCGTATACACCTAAAAAAAATCTATCAAAATCCTCGAAGTTCCATTAGATGATGTGTTAGTTGCGTATATGCACAGTATAGCCCTCTGTGATATTTTTTGTCACTGTGCTTAAAAAGTATCCGTGACGTTAGCATAAGGCGCTATATATAGCAGTTCTGTAAACGCTTTGGTTATGTGTCTAGAAATCTTCATACATGAAGGGGTTAACACTATATTGCCAGTGTCCTTGTACAAACAAATCCTAACCTGGAAGAACCGGGAAAAAAGGAAGCGGTAACAAACTATTCTGAATTCTTTAAATGCACCCGAGCAGTGAGCTCCTCTGAAAAACGTGACCTCCATTTTGGCACAGGGCGCGTCATGCGCCAAGCTGGTTCCCATTTTCTCCAGAATGCCCGCGCGCCGCCGCGCTTCCGCGTTGGGATGGGGCGCGAGAGCTGTTTGGGAACGAAATTGGTCTTGCAGTCAATCGCCCCCGCTTGACTCGCAATTAGCTCCCTCACCTCCGCTTTTCCTTCACGGAGTCCTGGTGACAGTTAATGGGAGTCAGATGGAAGCCATAGGTGGTGCCCACCCGCCCCGGCACTGACCCTCTTCCTGGAACAAGTGTTCGGCTAATTGGCTCCGGTGCTGCTCGAGCCAGCGCGCGCGGCCCGGCCTCCCCGGGCAGGAGGCCCTCGCACCCGGCGCGCGGCCAGCGACAGCACGTGACACGCAGGGCATTTTCACTTCAAGAGCAGCAGTTTCTTTCATAGATGGCGAATGCATGGCCTGGCCTGGCTGTTCCCAAACTGAATGAGTATCTTCACTGCTGAGCTAAGGACAGGGTGCAGCAGGTGCAGTGGCACCGGGGCACATTGTGTAATGAGCCACCCGGCCCCCTCAGATAATTTGTAGCGCATTCACCCTCCTGAGCCGGGCTCGGACCAGGGGGTATAAATAAAGGGTGACGTCAGCGCTCGTGGCTGGCAGCACAAACTGGGTATAGGAGTGGCCTCCCCTTATTGTGTGTGCACCCAAAAGTATAGGCCTTCCCTACCTCCCCACAGATCTGGTACCCCTCCCCATAACACATTGAACCCTGATTATTACTGTATTTCACAATCTGAACAACGGCGAGGGGGCCCACTTCCTTGCTCTAGAACCTATGGCACACTGGCTACACGCCTGACTACAGGTACACCGTATATGGCCCTGCAACAGCGGGGTAAGTCCAATACACACCGATGGAATGTGCAAAATATGACGGTGTGTCGCTTGCCCGAGGCCTAAATGCACCTGCAAATCTGCAACAACACAATCTGAGCACCACTCTTGGACCTCACACATCACACCATCCTCCTCACATGGTTGGTGTGGCGCAGCGGCCAGAGCTGCCGACTCTGGAGATCCGGGTTCGAGTCTCGGCGTCGGCGCTACATCCTGTGACTCTGCGCAAATCATCTAATCTCCCCGTGCCCATGAACTGCTCCTTGATACCCTCATGTGTGATAAGCTGTGCTGTATAAATCTTCAAACTAGCTAAGGGGGCACAACAAACTGAGTAGCAGCTGATTTATCAACCAAGACGATTCAGCTAATCACCAGGGACATGACCAGGGAAGGATTCTTCCAATGGGCAGCAGGCAGTCTATTTCAGAGGTGGATGGGCCGCCATGACTCAGGCATGAACCCACGGCCTCTTAGTAGCACCAGCCCCCTGCAATGTGCGGCTAGTTTGAACTGTTTTGCTAATTTTGGTTTCCAGTCCAGCTTTGGATATGCGGCTCTATATATATGGTCCAGCCATACTCATCCCGGCATAGAGTCTTCCATGGCTGACGCAATACACACATTTTTTTTTTAATGGTACAGTTTGTGCCATGTCCCATATTTTTCAAGATATTTTTACAGGATATTTTTCTCAACATTTGAATATTTACTCTTTCAAAATAATTAAAAACCACAAGTGCCACAAACCATAGCAGCTTGCGTACTGTTTGAGTTGTTTCCGTACTTCTGTGATAGGATTTTTATCTTAACGAATTTGAACGTGGCTTAGTGGCAAAATTTCAGGAATTTCATATAACAAAAATAAAGCAAAATGCCAGAAATTACACAATATTATGGCAGCATAACAGAAATTTCACCTCGACCTACTTAGAGTGCGTTATAAAAAGGGTTTGACACATATTACCATGCCAGATTCACTTTAAACAGCACAAACTTTACCTAAGCAGAGAGCCTTTCTCTCCACTCATAGGGTCATATGACCAGAATAGCTCACCCATAGCGTTGAAGCTGCCCTCAAGGTGTCTGCTGTCTTTCACCCCTCCTTGGCCTTGAAGGTAATCAATGCTTGAGGCGCGATGTGATTGATGGCTCTAAGGTAGTGTTGATGGCTTTCGAGCTGGTGCAGCACGTTCTCTAGTCGGGAAGGATTAGTACTCTACGCGTCAAGGTGTTTTCACACTCCAGGGTGAGTGATACATTTATGCTCTCTGAATGCCAGCTCACATGTACTTGGTTTTTATATGCTATGCTGTCTCACACTATGTTGAATTTGAAAAACATCCTTTACTATGCAGCCAAAACTACGCACTACATTACAACACGGGCAAAACAACAAACGCGTTGTTACCGCGTATTCCATTACTATGCTTTCCATTACCACACAAGCCGCTACAACGACTTGCATTAGGGAACATGCTGTTGGATTTTAAATCCAACACCTTCCCTACTGTTTCACAGACTGGAGTTGGAATAGTAATATATATATTGTTCCAATGTCCAGCACTTCCTTGAGGCAATCGTTGTAACGACTTGTGTGGTAATGGAATGCGTGGTAACAACACGTTCTTTGTATTGCCCGTGTTGTAATGGCATGCGTTGTAAGAGCATGCGTGATTGTGTCATACATGTGTTAGATTTTGCAAGGCTGCCTATGCTACGGAGAACCTAGCAATGGGATGGTATACGGGCTGAGACATGTCTGGATAAGGGATGAGATATGTGATAGGATGGGATATGGAATGGGATTGGATATGAAATGGGATGAGTTGGATTAAGTTTGGCAATGGGATAGGATATGGGATCCTATACGTGATGGGATGGATTGGGCAAGGATATGGAATGTGATGGTATATAGCAGTGGTTCCCAAACTGTGCGCCGCGGCATCCCGGTGCCCAGGGGCGCCGCGCACACACTGTGGGAAATTGCTACAGAGCATGAGTGAGTACATGGAAGGAGCGCCTGTTGGAGGTATGCCCGGAAGGCTCAGGCATCCAGGGTCGGGAGGCAGGAGGGGTCTGCCACTGCTTGGGAGAAACTTCAAAAACTTTACATTTTCAGATAAAAGAAATGAGAAGTTACCAGCCAGGAAGGGGCAGAAAGAGGAGGGGGTACAGGAGGGAGAGAGAAGACTAAAATAGAAGAGAGGCAGAGAGGAATCCATAACACTTAAAACACTTTGGCAATCCATGTGATAATAGGAAATGCCAACGGAGCGCGCACCAGCCTCAGACTGAATGGAACCCAGTCCAGAAGAGAGAGAGGGAAGAGAAAAGACAAAACAAGCATTTACAATGCAACGGTTTCGCCTTTGGAAAAGTTTGAGCTATTGGCATTGTAAATGACAACATTTGTATTTATGTGTTGGTTTTGAAAACAGATAAATAAATGGCATTGTCCTTTACATTGCCAATAGCTCTAACTTTTCCAAAGGCGAAACCGTTGCATTGTAAATGCTTGTTGGCTGTTGTTTCTATGTATATGTAGTTTGTGAATAGGAATGTCTTTACTCTCTTCAAGGTGGATGCATGCCCCTCCCTAAACTCCTCGTTCGCACTCCCTTAATCCATCCTTGCTTTTTCATAACCCTTCATATTTAATAGTAAATATTCACCATTTTCAAGCCACTGCCCATCCCCTCTCAGGTTATAGTGTTTTACAAATTCACATACCTTATCTGCATGTTCAAAGATTCCATAGTTGGGGTGAAGATTGCTGTACATGAAAGATAGGCGAGACTGAGGCAGAGACCTCTACGCACATATGTGTGAATATTTTTGCTTACTACATATGTCGTATACCATTGCAGGTACTAATAAAAATACTGCAATATGCATTTTGTGAGTAGGCCCCAGAGTGTCCTGTTTCTTAAAAAAAACTTGACGTTCTCATATAACAACATTGTACAAAACATAAATTACATTGATGTTGTTATGGACATGTTGATCAAATTGATTTGGCTAACTATTAAAATTGGTAGGTTTTTCCATTTTTGCAACTACACCATGGCTTGTCAAATGAGAGTGAACATGAAGAATTATCTTGAAAATAAATGCTGTTACATTGTGGTAAGTACATCAAGAGTACCTTTACAACAAGACTATTCATATTGAGAGTACTGTTACTTCACATCTTTAATGCAGATTGTGCTGCAGCACTTTTCTGACTGCAGCACAAGGCGCAATGGAAATATTGAAGTTTCCGACCGCATCCTAATTTGTTGGATGTACCCGCCGACTACTAGTTGGTCGGTTTCCATTCTAACACGATGCCGGTCGGACTTGTGTGTCATAGATATCACTTACCAACAATACTGCTCCATTGGGTGCAGAGTTTTGACTATGAACTCAAATGGGTTGATTTACCGTTGCTGCAAGAGCAGAGGCACTTTATTTAAAAACATCTTGCTAACCACGCAGGGAAGCTCTATTATAATGAATGACCAACGTGAACTTTCAATAAGGCCCTATCTAATACGTCATATACCAGTGGCGGCCACCACAAACAAAGGCGGGACAGGTGGACGGAAAGCCGGAGGGGAAGCTTGGGCGAGTGAGTGGGGGAGGGGAGTGTTAGAATATATTCAAATTTAAAAACGTACCTTAAGGTGCTGGCCGCCAACCTCGTTGTGCTTCCTCTCTCTTCTGCTCCTGGTGCTGGCAGCCCCAGCAACAGACTCCCATCCAATCCCCATGCTCTTCTCCTGCTAGGAAAGCACTGTGGAATTGGCCTGAGCGGGCTGACAAGATGCTCGGCTCAAGCCCGGGCTGTTCAATGCAGCCGGGCTGGAGAAACCAAAATGTGCATGTGTGTTTTGATCGGCCTGAGATGGTCGGCCAATCATATGCGCACTTAGGGAGTGCACATAGCACTCCTCCTCCTGTGCCCCTCCACTCCCTGTACAAGCTGGCTCAGAGCTGGCAAAGAACACAATTAAACAATGCTAGGACACCATTTTATTTTTCATTTTATTTTTCATTTGCTGGCTTTACACTAGTCAGTGAGGCAACACTCCTCCGCCATTGCAGAAGTGCCAACCCTGTCATATTCATTCTCACAAATGTATTTAATGTTTCAGGTGCCTTTCAAGGTCAAGCCTGATGACGGCACAACAAATCTAAGAAACTCCATGACATTTTGAGTCATATTCACCAAAAGAGCATAGTTGTTTAGTTTTCCAATATGTTGGAACAGTTCCTATTTTCAAAGGTATACTGAAATCTTTTTGGGAATTTGTTTCTTGCTTGAGCATTTATACACATGTATGTTTTGCACATGCGGAAATTCTAAAGCACGTGCTACACATCCTTAAAAGACATTTTATGTAATGTAATTTATCTACATGGTTCCGCTAAGTTTTGTGAATCACAAGCATGATCTTCATTTGTCTGTGCAAGTTGAATTTACACTTTCTCAGATGGGCCCATTGAGTTATATGTGCGTTAAGGCTAAGATAAGCTCATCTTTCACAGTCTGTAATGACCTGACCATACTTCTAACTGCATAAGGGGCTCCATTCATTAATTGGCAGATAGCATGGCACACAACATTCCCACCCCTGTCTGCTGCAATCTCATTGTTAACACTATGCAGTGCATTGCTGTTATTAATTTATCTGAACCGAATAAAGGATAGTTTCTTACTACTTTCTTTTTTGAAGGAGATTTCTGTCTTTATTTATTCAGCAGGAATCGCTGCAGGGACCCTGGATGTCTCCAACAGCCACAGATCCTCAAATTACTCATACTTTTCCCTCTAGGTGAGTAATTAATGCAGAAATAATTTAGGCAGAAATATTTGATTGGATATTAATATCTCCCTCCATGTAGAACATCCTATAAGATTTGAGGGTGTCTCCTTCCATTTTAATCCTAGGAAGTGTAATTATTCTTGCCTTTCACTGCAGTAGAGTTGCGGTCATTTTCAGAAAATGAACAAAAATGTCAAGATTTGTGTTGAGAATATTCCCCTAACTGACCAAAAGTGTTAAACTCCTCCCACATGTTGGCTGTGCTCCAAAAATGGCCTTATATGTACATGAAATTGTCTTTTGTATTCCAGTTTCCGTGCCAACTTCTGTTCTAAGGTATCGTGAGTTTTTGCAGAGTATGTAGGCTTGTTGAAACTCAACACCACAGAGCTATTGATATGCATTCATGAATAAAATATGTTTTAAGTCAGTAGACCCATTTAAAACTCATCATATACACAACCCTTTGAGTCCTGCCTTTAGGTATCACTGTAATTGCTGATGCCTATGCTCATCAGTTAAACAACAACATCCTTGGAAGGTCATATAGAATGGTTAATTTTAATATCAGTCAGAACAAGATAACACTGAATACATAATACATCTTGTAATAATTCACATGTGTGCTAGCAATGTTGAACTCCTGCATCAAAATCTATCACAAAGCATATAGGTCAGTGAATGAGATGCGTGTTAGTGGTGCACATGGAATGCATGCAATTTACAGTGTTTAATGTCATGCAGAAGCTATTATTTTACCTTTTGAGCTTGTCCATGAAAGTGGAATTCCCGGAATGTGGCCCAGAACCTGTCCATGCTGCAAATGAATTGTCTCCTAAGTAGTGTAGAAAAGGTGACATGGAACACAATACAAGCAAGAAACTGGGGCCCCATTCACCAGGGTTAGGAGTGAAAACAATAACTACTAATAGGGATGCAGCAGGCCTGCTATATTCCTGCATGTACATGTTCATCATAGATTCATCTACTCACTCAGTAGGGTCTTACTCATCCAGCCTTCTCTCTCTCTGTGCGGCAAGTTTGCACTATTCCTGTCTCTTTAAATTATGTTTTTCATTCACCTCTAATCTCTAAGTTTTGAATACTGCCATAGCCCCACAAACCAAATGTCTTCACTTGGGCATGTGTTATCTATAGTATGCACTGACCTGATGTGCACCATATCATACTTTTAAAAGGGTGCACAAGATGCAGACTATTTCTCCACTGCACAGCGGCGAACTTGTGCCTACCCTGGGGGAAGCACATTAGTGTAAGGTGGACTTGCTGTGTGAAGACACCAGTCCACCTTTCACTGCGCAGGCATGAACCAGCCAGCACTGGAAAGGGGGGCATAGAATCCTCTGCTGGTGGGAGGCAGTATGTAACTACAACTGCCTGCAGGGGGATGTCAGGGGAGTTCAAGGAGACTCCTTTTCCCCCTTTTAAAGGATCACCCCCAGGGGCACACTGATTGTGCAATACCACATTGTGTTGCATACCCTCTCCGTTCTTTGACAGCTCAGCTTCCTGTGTGCCTCCAACTGTGAATCAGCTAGGCTGTAGCTGTACATTATTATCTCATGTGCTCAAGGCCTCACCCCATGCAAATGAGTGAACTTCCTGTTAATTTCCCACCAGAGCTGTATGTGTGCCAGTGCAATCTTCACTACAGAAGGTGTACCATAAGCATCTGCAGCCCTTCTGTATTAACAAAGTACATAAAGTGAGCGTACATACCGGTGTCCTTTCTTCTCTTTAATTTCTAATCTAATCTCCTTCTATTTTAGTTACCCCTCACTTTATATTCTGTCACTGAAAACTGTGTCTCCCCAATACTGTAGTCAGCCCCTTAATATATTGTTTAAAAAGGCCTTCTAGCTGCAAAATGCAATCAGGTCCCTGACATCATTTTTACACTTCATACACCTTTTTCATCTTATTATTTTTTCAAGTATTGTATTTCAAATTATCAATGTTACACAGGCATCCTCAATATAAGATTGTTAAATTAAAAGTTTAGACTGTGGTCACGATGCAGGTGCGCGCATCTAAGAACATGTATCATGAAACTAGTGGACATCTTGGAATGGATTTTCTTCATTAGATGGCCAATCGCAAAATTTCCATTGAATGCATGCGTATGCATCTTCAAAAAGATCAGCAGTTTAGATCTCAGACCTATTTGCATGACTAACATTTGTTAATAAAGGCCCTAGGCAATGACACAATGATAACCCAATGTAATTAGTAAGGAGGAGATGTGGGCTGGGGGGCAGCGCTGAAGACTTAGGTCAGCCAGAGTCTGGGCAAATCCCTTAACCTCCCTGTGCCAAAAATGTAGGGCCAATCCACAAAGGTCAACTTAGACGTGATGACTGAACTTAGACTTCAGGTATACAACAAGTAACCTAATTCACAAAGGGTTTCCCCACTCATTCCATAGTCCTTGAAGTTGTGGAGGAGTCTCTTCACTCGGAGTACAATCTCTACAATGAGAATTCGCAGTGCCGAGATTCCGCTTCACTTGTGGCAACTCCCCCACAACTGCAGGACCTCCACCACGCATACAGAGGCCCTTTGTAAATCAGGCTCTTAGACTTCAGGTTATAAAGTTATACTTCAGGCCTAAAGTTAGACTTCAGGTCTAAGTTTACATTCGTGAATGTGGCCCGCAATGTCTGGTTCTCATGTAAAAGTGTTTCCCGTTTGAAGTGCAATAATGCACTTGGGCCCCATTTATCACCTGTTTCCATTATAGCTGCTCTGAACACAATTTATAACTAAACGAATAAGGTAAATAGTTGTTAAATGAGTCTGTTTTGCTATTTTCAGAGATATTCTGTCTGAGTAAGCAAAGGGGACCAAGTGGCTAACGTAAAGAAAAGTCAACCCATATACACAGTCGCACACATATATAAATTATATTTGTATGTTTTATATTGTGTGCTCGCATTCCTATTGCATTTACCCAGTACAATTTGGTGTACATATATTTAGTCTAGAAATCTAAAAATGATGAAACAATTGCAGAGAAGGTTGACAAGAGAAACAGTGAGAGGCAAAGGTGTCCTGATGAAGGGTATTGTCCATTTGGGCAATGAGCTTCAGTATTTGGCATGTTCGTCATTAGTGACATGGATGACATAGTTGGGGCGGTGCTGGATGTTTCTGAACTGTTGCAGGGAGGGACTTCTGGCGGGGTGATGTTGCTAATTGATCCAGTATCCTCTAAAATTGATCCCTGAAAGCAGAGAACATATTGGAAGACATTAATTATCACAAAACACAATGTCAATTGAAAGAGATTGACATAGATATTAAACTAGCTCATAGTATGCCAATTGTTCAAAGACCCGAAGACCCAACAACATACAGTTCTGATTGGACTGCTGATGCTCCATCCTCCATGTATTCCAATTTCCTATGATTAGTGACATGTCTCAACACATTTCACTCACAAGCGCTAGCGCACACATGCATGCATGGGTGCACACATTCATGCCATAACACAACCACACCAGCAACTGTGGCTCAAATAAAAGGAGGCACTGAGTGGATTCATTATTTTACTTGTGGAATCTAGGAAAGCTTTGGTCGGCATGTCACTTTTGACCATGCATTTTGGCTTCCTCTGGGAAAAGAGGGTTTATTGATGCACCCTTTCAGGTGCAAATTCCGTGAACCTTCCTAACAGCCCAAGGCAAGGACAGCATGATAGTGATACCGGGACCATAAAGGCCATGGGCCTCATTTATGAGGCCGTGCCTCACTTTTACCCTGCCGGTCCGTCACTTTTTGTGACGCACCAGCATCGTAAAAAATGTGCATTGTTGCACCATATTTACAAAGTGACGCATGTAGGTAGATGCGTCACTTTGTAAACCCCTGCGCTACATTATACCTACGCTAGGTATAATGTATCAGGGGGGGCGTTCTGACGCACGAAAGGGCCATAGAAGTGACGCAGTGAAATCTATAAGATTTCACTGCGCCACTTCTAGGACACAAATGCGTCAATTTCTTACGCCTGCCTCACAGCAGGCGTAAGACTGATGCAGCCCCTTTCACATGGGGCTTGCCCCATGTGAAGGGACATATTGCTGGAGTTGCGTCACTTTTGTGACACACTCCAGCAATGCGTAATTTTTGCGCCATACAGATACGTCAGAAATACTGACGTATCTGTAACTCCTTGCGCCATGATGCGTCATACTGTAAATATGACGCATCATTGGTGTTGCAAGGAGGGCGCAGTGAAAAGTGACGCATCGCTGTTTTCATGCAGCGATGTGTCACTTTTCATAAATGAGGCCCCATATTTCCAAGTTTTCAATTGCATTCCATGTTTGTGTTTTGCGTTTTTATGAATATTTTTCAGGTTCTCATAGGTCCTTTCAAATACAAGTTCAATTGATTTCTTTTCAATTAATACATTTTTTTACCTGTAGGGTCTGATTTAGAAATGATAAAATACATGTGTAGATTTGCTTATGTGGAGCAAATCTACACGTATTTTATAACTTCCCACTTGGTTGCTATTCATTATTTCTGTGTTTAAATGTACCATGAGGTTGGAAAATTATTAGAAAAGCAACACATCACATACATTGTAATGCAAAATATAAATTAATATAATAAAGAAATCAAATAAAAACCAAATCATGAACAATTAAACAGACAGCTACACATGTTGTGTCTTAACTTGTAGGTTTAAAGTATATTACTATACTTTTACAAAAAATGTTTGGTATTCATTTCTTAAAAAATAACATTAAATGTCCCGATACTTTCCCATATGCAAATTTCCAACATGGTGGTGAAGGTATCCACCTACATGTAAAAAGTTACTAGTAATAAATTCAGTCCTTGTCTTCCTGAACTGAAGATGTAAAGTCACATAAGTCTACACTTGGAAAAGACGAACACTGAAAAAGTGAAGACGTGTATCTAGGTGTAGTAGTAGTAAGTATGCATGTGAAAAGATATATGTGTCTATATGTACATTTGTGAATAAGACCCCATTGTCTAGGCCACAATCCACAGGTCTAAACAGATGGAAAGTATTATATTAGCATCATCTGCCTTCTGAGCACTGTCTGTTATTTCACGCTGAAAAAGTGCTACTAATCTCACTCTCTAAACACAGCGGAACACTTTGAAGTGCACAGGATCATAAGCAAGGTTTCGGAAAATCTAATCTATAAAGTAGCTTAAGTGAATGCTTGACACCAAAGAGAATATTCTTCAAATACAAGAGACAAAACAAATTGGTGGTTGGCATGTAGAAGATATTTGCATATACTGAATATATGGTAGGCACCCACAATGGAGAACTAAGCTCCCTGCCTATTCTACTAACCATTTATCCATTAGGGAAAACAATACTAGGGAAAGTATGATAATACCTATAGCTAATATATCATTTCCCTGTCATCAACTTTCTTCCAAACATCATCTTTCATGTTTGATTAAGTGTCTCCTATTTTGTACTGTCAGCCAGCATGAAGGGAACTAGTCTAATTGTTTGTTGGTATAGGAATTTATAGGATCACATTTATGCCTTTAGGCCACAAAACAATCTAGTCATTGAAAGAGAACGTCGTTAGAAGCATCTATTCTATATGCTAACCCTATACTATATGCCTTATGAAACTCAAAGCAGAGACCTGCAGACTCCTAGAGATTACATTTGAAGCCATTGAGGTTTTGAGTTCAAGTATATGGATATGATCTCTCCATTTCATCTGTTTTGATAAACTCTCGGTAATACATTTTTATCAATACACTCTTTCATACAGCATATTCCCTTAGATATTGAGGCACAGGATAGTTTGACTCATTAGGAGTTGGTTATGAAAACACTTCGAACATATCTGGGTACCTATTATTGCCCAGGTATGTACACTGTTATCCTGCAACAATTACTTAAGGGAAGGAATGAGTGGGACAGGGAAAGGAAAATGGTGGAGTGGACTCAATCTTTGTTATTTGGTATATACCATAACATATATTACATTTTAGAATTGCCACCTCTTTTGTCTTTCTTTGAATACTTTTTTAAAAATAACATAGTTGGAACTGGCCCTTCTTGCAGGGTCATCCTCAAACTTTTTGCTTCTTCCTCCCTTATTTTTCCTTACCCGTGGCTGTTGGCAATAGGACTCTGCGCACTTTACCACTGCTGATCAGTGCTAAAGTGCATATGCTCTCTATGTAAAGTGTTTTTCTGATTGGATATACATGTTTGGCATATTTGTATCACCATGAAGTCCCTAGTAAAGTGCACTGGGTGTGCCAGGGCTGGGGATGACAAATGCTACTAGTGGGCCTGCAGCACTGATTGTGCCACCCACAGGAGTAGCCCTAAAATGATGTCTCAGGCCTGACACTGCAGTGCCTGTGTGCAGTTTAGAACTGCCATGTCCTCCTGGTCAGTGTCCCCACTGACCAGGCCTAACCCTTCCCTTTTTGTGCACATCAGTCACCCCTATGGAAGGCCCAAGGTACCCCCCTGGGCAGGGTGCAGTGTATGTAAAAGGTAGAGCATGTACTAGTGCAGGTGACATGCTCTGGTAGTGAATGGCAGCCATTTTCGTTTTTCACTACTGTAAGGCTATTTTGCTCCATAGGTTAACATGGGGGATGCTGGCTACAGTGGTTAACAGCATTTCTTCCCATAGGAACAAGATAGGACATAAGTATCTAGTATCCCTGAACTCAGAATTTAATAACACATCTTTTAGGAAAGGTTGTTTTTAAATCCTGTGTTTGAGAACAGCACTTTTAGAAAGTTGCTGTTCTCTTGTCTGACCCTTCTGTGTGCCTGGGCCTGTTTGTGTATTGACTGTCTGGTTTGAGAGTGAGAGGGGCTGGGGAATTCCCCAGGAGGCTGGATGAGTCAGCACTAGGCTGAATGACTGCATTTGCAACTGGATTGGTGGGAGGAGTTAGCACCTGGGCTGAATAGGGCTGTGCCTGCCTTCCACAATGCTGGCTCCACCCCCCTGCTGGGCGGCTGAGGACCCTGCCCCTCACTCTGAAAGGAAAGAAGCAGCCAGCAAAACAAAGTACTCAGGAAACCCCAGAACTGGTTCAGACCGGGCTCAGGGCCCACATGCACAGAGAGAACAAAGACTTTAGGGGTATAAGTACAGGACCCCTGACAACAAAAAATTAGATCATCCTGGAATCAAGAAGGAACCTCTGCCAAGGAGAAAGCTGAAACTGAAGAAGGAAGACTGTCCTGCTGTTGCTCTGCTGCACTGACCTGTTGCTTTGCTGCCAAGGAGAGGGGAAGGACTTTGCTGCTGAGCTGTGTCCCCTGTCTTGAAGGAATCTCCAAGGGCCTGAGTAGAGCTGGCTCCCTGTTTTGAAGTCCCAGGAACAAAAGGACTTCACCCCCAGCTTCCCTGAACTCTGCTGAGAGAGTTCTGTCCCTCCTAGAGTGCTTGATCCAGTTGTGGGGCCTCTGGAAGTTGTACCTGTGCTGGGAAGCTTGAAACTAAGCTTGAGTGACTTATTGAAACTGAAAAGTGTCGCATCGCTCGCTTGCGGAGCGCTTCCCTGACAGTGCGAGAAGTTTCCCGCCGCTACGGAGGTCGAGATCGTCGCAGCGCCTGACGCCGCTGCCAGAGACGTCGCATCCTTCGTTTGCGGGACGCACCAGACCGGTGCGGGAAAATCGAACATCGCTGCGAGTGTCGTCGCAGAGCCTGTCGTCGCTGGGTGAGATCGCCGCACCGCTTGCTTGCGGACCGCATCACGTCGCTGCGAGCATAGTCGCAGAACCATCGCATTGAGGAGCTGCGAGAGAGAGGATCACCGCTGGACCGCGCATCGTCGCCCCGGAGATCGTCGCAGCCCCTACGAGATCTTCGCATCGTGCCTTTGCGAGAACAGACTTCCTACGGAACCTACGCACCGGAATCCATACAAGTGGCTTTCCTCCCCATACAGATCTGATTCGTCGCAACACGCCCGCTGCTGCAGCGGGGCTGTCGCACCGCCTCCCCAGGGTCTCAGGAGCAACGCATCGCTTGTTTTCCACCATACCAGCTTCTGCTTTTGGAACTTTGTTGCAACTAAAAGGTACTGTGAGTAAACGTGACGCAACTGTGAACTTTTCACGCATCAGTAGAGAATTCTATCACAACGTAGAGAATTCTAACGCAACCTTAAGAACTCTTTTTGAAACCATATTCTTGAACTGTGTATATTGGATTTTTGTCGTTTTGGTCTTGTGTAGTTTAGATAAAAATACCTTTATTTTTCTAAACTGTTGTGGAGTCAGTTTGTGGTGTTTTCACTGTGTTACTGTGAGTGTTGGTACAAATACTTTACGCATTGCCTCTGGTTAGCCTAGACTGCTCGTGCCAAGCTACCTAGAGGGTGAGCAGGGGTTATCTCAGAGGGTTATCTCCTTGCCCTGACTAGAAGCAAGGGTCCCTATTTGGACAGTTGTACCTACCTCTGTCAACTAGAGACCCCCAGATCTAACAAACATGATTCTTTATTTTTGTGGAATACATCTCTTAAAAATAAGTAGAAGTTGGTGACATGGGGCCAGTAGGTAATGCAGGAACTATCCATTATTATTGATAATCAGAGAGATAAAAAGTATTAACTCAGAAACTGTTTTTCTTCCCACAATAATGCTGCCCTATTTCCCTCAGGATTTCTCCGAGATTGCAATAGGGGTAGGATCCAGATAGAGGAATCAGACATGAAAAGATAAACTTGGGTAAGGGCAGCCTGCAAGGAATGGATAAAGGCATAGTTGGTTTTCCTCTGGCACGAACATTTCATTTTTTAAAGATCTTTTTATTGCACATTTCAACATACAAATCCCCCAGAGCATCCCCCTCTCTCTGACCCTGTTTCAAGCCTAAGCCAGGAACAATCAAATTCATCCATTGAGAAAGTTACAAATGACGGAAAAGAAAAAAAAACACTAACATACAGGAAAGGATAAAAGAAATCATCAGAACAATTTCATCATGAGAACTTCCCCATATGGGTAATGGCCTAGGCTGTCCCGCTCCCTTCCAGCCCTGGCCTACACCCCGAGCACCTTCCCCATCCATAGCATCTCCATCCAAATCTCTTACCCAGTTCCTCAAAGGTACCCAGATTTCCAGCCCCATTTTCCTTGTTACCCTGCCCTTCTGAACATAAACTGCTGATTCCATATGATATATAGATTAGAGTTGAGCCATTCAATGCTGAATTGCAATCTGGACTTTGACTAGTTATCCTGTGGCCAGACAGAGCCATAGTACCATCATACCTACAAACATAATGGCCTGGGCATGGCTTGGTATCGAGTCCTTGCCCACCCCTAGTATAAGGAGCTGAGGAGGAATTGCTACCCAAAGCCCCAACTGCGTCACTATCATTCTAGCTACATCCTTTTTGAGGCTGTCAATGCTAGGGCAGGTTGCCAACATGTTAATAAGGTCCGCCACATCGAAGCCGCATCGGGGACCTTGTGTGTCAGCAACCGCTCCTCGTTTTACTATATTCGCTGGAGTAATATAAAGATTATACCACATTTTGAAATGCTGCATCCGTAGGTTAGCTGCAACTAAAGTGGATTGTGCAAAATTTAAAGAGTCTTTGCACTCCCCTATACCCACTTGTAGGAAATTTTTCCTACCTACTAATATGCTTAGCTAAGTCATCCTACATCCTGGCATTCAGCATCCTATATAGTATACCAGCAAGGGTTGAGATTTGAATAGTAAGCCAATCTCATCAAATCTTAAAAACTCACTTATCTCCCAACTTTTTTTCTCAGGAAATCTGCAGATACTTAAAACATTCCTTGTACTCCAACCCAAACTTACTTTTAATCTCTTCAGAATAAACAGATGCCCGCATTGCCCACAAAGTTTCACATGTTCTTTCTACTGCACAGAAGTTCAGTTGCCCTAACCCAAGTTTCTTCTGGACATCTGACCATTCTTTGTATGCGCAAATCATAGTGTTAAACTTAACCCTTTTGAAGTATCCAAACTCCAATGGATGCATAAGACAGCCACTGGCCTCATCTCCTAGCAATAGTTCATATTTTGGAGGGGGACCATCCTCACGTGGTCCTGCTTCAACTTTCCCTTTCAACAGGACTGTCATTTGTTGAAGGGCTGAGGCCCAATAATATAGCAGAAGATTTGGGACAGCCCAGCCTCCACATTCACTCAAAAGTATCAGAAACTATAAGGCTCTTCTGTGGTGTGAGTAAGCCCAGAAAAACCTAATAATCATCTGATTTAGTTTCTTAAACCAGCAGCCATCAACCTCCAAGGGAATATCCCTAAAAAAGTACAGAATCTTAGGTAGAAACAGCATTTTAACAATATTGCTCGTCCCAATCAGAGTAAGCCTAAGGGTATTCATTCTCGCAAAATCCAGTTTAGCTCTATGAATCAGCGGGCCCAAATTGTTATCCACAATTTTCTCTTTATCAGTGGAGATATCCACTCCAAGATAAATGGCATGTGGTTGAACCATTTTGTTTACCACAGTTTGGGTTTTGTTCTAGTTTACCAGTCAAACAGACAACTGTCCAAACTTCGCCCCCTACATCTCTATCTCTCTCTTCGCACCCTCTGGGTCAGAGGTGGTAACTTTCAAGTCATCAGCATAGGCTAGGCTTTTCGTCTCCCCCCTTTACAATACATCAGTAAATTTAAGGGATTATCAGTGACTCTCTTAATCAATGGTTCTATGCGAAGGGCAAACAATAGAGGAGAACAGGGACACCCTTGTCTTGTACCACGTTCTATAGCCACTACATCGGACATCCCTCACATTACTGAGATCATGGTGACAGGATTGTGACATAGAGATTGAATGCTGTAATAAACCCTGGTCCCAGACCTTTTTTATCCATTACTGCCCGTAGGAAAGGCCAGGAGACCCTATCAAAACCTTACTGTGAGTCAAGCAGAATTAAAGCCATAGCAACTCCGGCTACCCTTGCGGCATCAAATAATGTGATTGCCTGGCGAATATGGTCTATTGTACTCAATCTCGGAATAAATCCGTGTTGAGCTGGAGAGACTCATTTCTTGAAGACCCTAGCCAATGTTATGGCCAAAACTTTGGCATAGATTTTAATATCACTATTAACCAAAGTGATTGGCTGATATGATTCTAGTTGTTGGGAAGGTTTCCCTTTCTTAGGGAAAACTATTATATTAGCCAAAGCCCAAAGACTCTCTTTCTGATAGTATTTTTTTTTTAACTCCCTCATAGAAGCTTGCAGGAGGGAGGCAAACACCTTATAAAACTCTCCCGGTATACAATCCGTCCCATCTGCTTTCCCAGCAGATAAGGATTGAATACCCTTAATGACCTCTTCTCCCAAATTTGGGTCCTCCAGCAGTTTGTTATCTTCATCAATTTCTTGGCCTATTTGCAATGTCCCCTTCATATACAATAGATGATAATATTTTTGAAAGGAGGATCCTATGCCGAGGTCAACCCACTGAATGGATCTCAAATCTCCCTAATCTGACCATATGTTAACTTCTGTCTTGTGCACATGGCCAGCAGACGGCTCAACCTTTCATTAAATTCATACATAATATCCTTCCAGGCTGAATATTTGTCTGTGACCTTTTCTGCTGAAATATCAACTATCGCTGATTTGGCAACCGCAACACACAGCTGAGTCTGTTCTAATTCTTTGCCCCTAGGTACTTCCATATTTAGTTGTTTTACTGCAGCCACTAGCTTCTCATGCAGTTCTTGCAGCAGTTTTTATTTCTTTCTGTGTGGAATAGATCAGTCCCATCGAGGGGGGAGATTCAGACTCCAGATTCAAGACTGGTTCTTCCTGCAGGGTTCCTCCTGCTGCTGAACCACCCCCCACAACCAAATTTGAATCAAAATAGTCCCATTTCAATTGATTGGTAGAGCTACGATCAGACTCACATCCAAGCTCTACAGATAACAATTTTCCATTAAAAAAAAATATTTTCTGAGAGGCCGGCATGACCGAAGAACCGCCAAGACAGACCCCAGAGGTGTCTGGTGCTGAGGCCATATCAGATCATATATCACTAGCCCCAGATAGATCAGAAACGTCAATAAGAGAAAGAAATGTCTCTGCCCCATACGGGCATCTCTGCCCTTGCTTTCAGCTTCTGTCCACCAGGATTAGGCTGGTACTACCCCCCCAAGAGTTGATTTTCCGAGTCAAACAGGCCTTCAGTTGGCAAAGCTTGGATTAATGGAGAGACACAATAACCGGACCTGACCCCTATCTCCCCTGGAGGCAGGTTTAAACAATTCTTATCCACTACTATATTTCTCAGTGATGTCAAACATGTTAAATCAGGTAGAGCAGTTATCATGGTAGTTGTACCCAAAAATACATTTGCGGCCATTCCTCTTGCATGAAGGGACCCAGCCGGAGCCTCCAAGGAGCGCTTTCTTGTCGCTGCCCCAACACATCCTGCAAAGACCTATAGGATTACTGCGTGTTTCCCTCTTGGTGGGTCTGCACTAGACATGATCCCTTTCAATGTTGCTTGGCTGCCTGCGTCTTCCACATCACGCCTAATGCCAGATGCGTCCTCCAACCTTTGCCCCACCAACGTCTTCTGGAAGAGAGTGGCTCCCATGCTCCTGTGGGTGCTCTAGCTTTGCTGAAATCCTTAGCCGTCTTATTTCCCGTCAAAGCGATCACAACTTGCTGGTTCCACCATCATCGAGCGTCAAACCCGCCATGCACCTCTGCCGTGGCTTGAAGCAGTCGTACAGTAAGCTTTTTAGCTTCAATAAGCTCCACATAGATTTTTCCTTTCAGGTGGAGTTGCAGACTTCTAACAACCTGAAATAACACCATCTGCATTACTTAGTGTCGCCAGGAAAGCGATTAATATTGGCGTGCATGGGCAGGTGGCTCGCACAGCATTCAAGCAGCCGCCATCTTGCTCCCTGTGGCATTTCAAAAGAGCTTAGGACTTAGGTTTCCCCAATGTCATAACTCAATTGTGATGAACTGCACTAGACAGAGGTGCTTCCTATTTTTGGTGTCCAAAGAGGCTATACAAAGTTGGCCAATTTTCCAAAACATACCTTCAAGGCAGTTGGTTTTGCAGTAGAGGCACAAATCACATACAGGAATCAACTAAATAATCTAGGAAACCACAAGCAAGGGGTCCCCAAAGGAAATGCCACTGTGACTACACAGATGACCTCTTAGGGGCCCATTTTACTGAGAGTATGTGAACACACTAAGCTTGCAAAGCTCACACTGACATTTATTGATTTAGGGTCATTGCTCACCCACAAAAACAGCCATACCTTTAGATACTGAGAGCATACAAATAAAAAGAAAAGGAAGACTCTTCCACTTAAAGTTGTGCTCTACCTCTCCCTGTTTCTTCTCAGTTTCTTGGCTACATGTATCTACATATTGCATGAAAGTGCATTAAAAAATGTTGTGAGAGATTTTGGTTTGTGAGCAAGTATGCTTTGTCTGTAGATTGGAATAGCTTGGAGAATAATTCACACATCTCCTGATTTATGGTTGTATTCATAATGATACCACTGTGAGCCATTGTTGATTCTCAAGTTTAATGCCCCTGATACTAGTCTGCGTTAATGGGCAACTCCGGTTTGTTTGGATTAGTGGAGACTCAGTTCCACCTCACATTAAGACTATTGCTTTATTCCCTCAATAATTAACAATATAATTCCTACAGTAAAGATCGGTTAATCCTGCATCTGATTTTCCTTGCGGGGACTGTTGCCTGTTCCTGCGGGGCCGCTGATTCTCCGTACCTCGCCAGCCCCGCCATCACCGATATCACCGCAGCGGGGAACTACAACACCCACAATCCCCGGTGGCACAACGAGTCACAGCTCTGCGCCAGGGGGCGCATAAAAATCAACCGAGCCCCACGCAGCACGGGACGCACACGGGCGAGGGCGGGCCCGTTTGAGCCCATTCGGGGCTGGAAAGGCTGTGCTGGGCCTCCCTTCTAATGCCAGAGACCGGAAAATGATAGTAAGTGTATCTACTTGTGTCTGAGACTTATTTCTTCTGCATTTGTCGTGTTGCAGTTACTGAACAAACCTGATATGGCCGGTTGCTCAGGAAGGGGGAAGAAGGCTGTACCGGGAGGTTCTGTGGTCAGTACACTTGACCAATTTATTGTAAGAGCAACATCGGTACTAGCTCGTGAAATCGACCTGACAGAGCGCCGCCTCTCCTTAGATCCGGCATTTGCTAAACTGTTCTCTTTAGGCAATATAGCGCTGTCTGTTACCCCAGAGTGATGCCTAAATACAAACATCACTGACTATTCAGTAATTATAAGTCAGAACAGTGGCGTAACAACTCCAGACATGACGAACAAGGGAAGGCATGGCTTGGCAGTTCGGGCTGGACTGTTCCCATGAGGCACAGGGTCAGACTGATTTGCTTATAGCCATGTCTGAACTGGGGTGCCAGACTGGGCTAAAGAACGGTGATGGATTAAACCCAGATCTTTTGACTGGGTGTGAGTGTTTGATTGGTTCAGATGCTCCGTCCATCACCACCCCCTTTTGTACCGCTTTTGGCCGCCATAAGTGTGGCAGGGTATGCTCAGACGTGAGTCCCTTGCTCACTTTGCCACTGGATTCAAGCAAGCTGGGCTGAAGAAGGCTGTATTGCCAGAAACCGGTCCTCGGAAGCTTGTTTCTGGTCCAGGGAAGGCATGGCTTGGCAGCTCGGGCTGGACTGTTCCCATGAGGCACAGGGTCAGACTGATTTGCATATAGCCATGTCTGAACTGGGATGGCAGAGTGGGCTAAAGAACGGTGATGGATTAAACCCAGATCTTTTGACTGGGTGTGAGTGTTTGATTGGTTCAGATGCTCCATCCATCACCACCCCCTTTTGTACCGCACTTAGCCCCCTGGGCTTTTATGGCTTGGGCACAGATAGAGACAAACTCCGCGCACACTTCTCCCATACGACCTTGGGCAATTACCTTAATGATTTGATGTTCGAATTAGACTTGGGCTTCGCAAATGAATTATGCCCTCCTCCGGTTCCTTTTGAGCCGACATTCATTTGGAGGGGATGTAAATCAGTAATTGATTTCGCTCTTATATCTAATCGATATTTTTGTCATGTCCTTACCTATAAATCATGTGACATAGCAACGAGCGACCATCTTCCAAATAGCATATCCTTTTCTCTTGCAAGGAGTAAAAAAACAACTAAGCCTCGCAAAGACGAATGGATATGCTATAAAGTGAAACAAAGTAGAGCCTGTGGCCTTTCTTGAAACCCTTGTCAAAAACAAACATTACGAATTTGAAACATTTCTAACTGTGACTGGTGATTACGCCCGGTTACTGAGGCTTTCCTCAGAATTTCTGAAGAAATACGTAAACTCCTCACAGGGACTCAGAAACAAGGAAAAATTAAGACGCAGGGATGGTTTGACACGGATTGCAGCAAGGCCCATGCTCACTTATTGATGGCGTTAAAAAGTGAGCCGAGAAGTATGGTTGAAGTAAGACTCGCCAGAACTGCATATCAATGTGCAGTTAAAACCCGCAAGACCCAGTTGAAACAGGAAGCCTGGCAGGCGTTACATCAAGCCTGCCTAACTAAGGATAATACTGGTTTTTGGAAGGCTGTAAACGCCCCTTTCTTTGCAGGTAAGGTAACTGATACTATAGAAGTTGCAATCACGGAAGACAGATGGGTCAACTATTTTAAAGATCTTTACCAGGCAGATGACACAAACTTAGAATGTGAGACTAGATGTAATTGAAGGAGATGAAACTGTACCGCAGGCACCTTTTCCAATGAACATCAAATTCTCACTGGCGGAAGTTCAAACTGCCATTAATGATAGTGTTGCAGGGAAAGCCCCAGGACTGGACGGGGTGCTAGTAGATATATACAAATGTAATACCGAGTTATGGGCCCCACTATTAACAAACGTCCTAAACAGTTGTAACAAACATGGGTTCTTTTCCTCCTGGCAAGAAGCTATTGTGGTGCCTATTTTTAAGAAAGGTGACCTTAATAAACCAAAATGTTATTGTCCAATATCCCTATTGGATTCACTTATGAAGGTTGCCGGGAGGGTCATATTAAATAAATTACAGCTTTGGGTTGAAGAAAAGGGCATATTTTCCCAATTCCAATATGGTTTCAGGGCAGGACTTGATACAACAGAGCAAGGCTTGAATTTAGCGCTGATTATAGCCAAGTATGTAGCGGCAAAAAAGGAAAAATTATTTTTAACATTTTTCGCCCTAAGTTCGGCCTTTGACTGTTTAAATCACGATAAACTCTGGGCCATACTGCTGAAAATGGGCGTGGAACCAAATCTGCTGATATTTATCAAGGAGTTATATCGGGGGCTGGGTCGAGGGTACGGTTTGGGAATCAGGATGAGTGTACCTCCAAGTTTGGCATAAATAAACGAGTCAGACAAGGATGCATACTCGCTCCATTTCTGTTTAATTTATATATATTAACAATGTAGATTCCCATCTTACTCATAATAAGCAGGATTACCCACAAATTAGGAATACCCCAGTCCCCATTTTGTTATATGCAGACGATGCAGTAATTATGGCACGGACCCAAGTTGGCCTCCAAAGATCGCTTAAAAATTCTCTAAGTATATGAATGACAGAGGTCTAAAAATAAACATAAGAAAACGTTCACGATGGGCTCTACTACTAATAAAACTTCTACATGTAAAATCTTCCTCTCAAATTCAAAAATAGATACAACTGATACATTTTCGTATTTGGGTATCAACTTTGACTAAAAAGGTACCTGGTCCTCAGCGGGTCAGGCGAGAAAACTGGCTTTCTCGCGAGCAATTGGGGCCGTTCGAAATTATGCTAATAAGCTGGGTGGAAGACCTGTGCCAGTGCCGGTGGACATATATACATCTAAATGTGTTTCCACAGCAACATATACGGGGTAGGGATTTGGGGAATAGCAGAAACTAACAATATACAACTTTGTGAGAATGCATTCCTCATTACCTACTCGCTGCCCCAGGGTCCACCTCTACCTATGTATGCCACAAGGAACTGGGTTTACATTATATTTTAGACCTCATCAAAGTTAATCCTCTTCTCCTATGGCATAAGGTATGGTCTACTGAGGAGACAGGTCTAAATAGAGATATAATTAAGGACTGTCTTAATCTCCAGGGAGTTTCAAGAATCTCCTGGATTATGTATGTAAAGAAATTATTTTATGATATTTGACACCCTGAATATTTTGATTCCCCGAGTTGCTTAGAGACTGATTCAAGGAAGAAGTTGAAAGAAATGTGCTTACTCTTTCTAGAAAACAAACGCTGGCTAACAGAGAAATGTAAGACCTCAGTCATGGAAAATCATTTGATGCTCAAATGCCAGGAGATTCAGCCATACTTCATTCAGATGCAAAGTTGTTATTCTCGTATGCTACTAACATGCTTTCGGGGGGGACTTTTTTCAGACTGGTTACATTCCCAGAAGCAAATTCCTGGTCTAAAAATTTGATATTATGTCCCTGTGATGATACTTCTGTTCAATCTTTGTTACATTGCATACTTTTTTGTAAATTTTTCACCTTGCCAAGGAGAAGATTTTTAATTCCCATGATGAAAAAATGGGGATTGAGACAATGTAGAACAGCACTTTTGAGATTACAAATGCTGGAGGATTAACTGACTATGCTTCTTATGTCGTCATTCTTAAAAGCTATAATTAGATATAGGATCTCAATGAACTGACCTATACTAATCCCGCAAGTTATTGCAAATGTTTTTAATGACCTTCATTTTCATTGCCATTGTACTTACATGAATTATGACAATGTGTATTAACCTTTTTATGGTAAAAAACGTTTTTATAATATGATCTGTTTTTTATTGTGCTTTTATGGTTTTTATAATCAAAATCGAATAAAGCAGTTTTGACTTTGACTTACATTTTTTAAATTCTCTTTAGGTATTTGGTTATCTTTGAAGCGTCAGAGGAAATAGAATTGCTACTAGGTTGTGGTGCCTTTACATTTTGTTTTTAGCGTGGCAGCTGCACCTTTGGGGAAAACATTAATGTCAAGTAGTTCTTTCAACTGAACAACAGATGGTCTCAATACAGTTTTCATCTTTTCTTTATTATGCCCTACAGAGTTCAAGGTACACTTTCTTACAATTATAATACATAATACCTAAAGCGCTTATAATTTCCAATCATGCATGTGCAATGTTAGGGGTCTTGCGGTCAGTTTTTAATGATTCAATAAATCCAACATATACACCTGTGCTTTCTCCCAAACACATTTAAGAAATGTTGTGGGGCTGTCCAAGTTTAGCTGCTTCTCAACATCGGAAACATCCAATTGATCCTTACTCAACTCATTGATATCTTGTGCAGTATTATTTCTCTTCTGAACCAAATCTTACACTTGAAACCCCTATTAAATCCCAGCATTATCAATACATCATCAAACCTTAAAAAAGCCCCATTCTTAATATAATTCTAATAAATACCTCATCCATAAAAAGCTTGTATCGCTGGGCAAGTGGTAAACATTCGCTCTCAGTCTGCCTCTTGAAATCTACATCTGGGATGGAAGGATCCTTTATTAGTATAACAGTTAACAATCTAAGCTGGTGTGTTGAAAGAATCAAATAGATGTAGGTGCAGATGTAATCACTATTTCACCATTCTGAATAATGATTAACCCAATCTCACCTCTCTGTCAATTTGATGACTTTAATATCCTTGTATGTATCTCATCTTCCTTAGCCTCAACAAAAACATGGAAATATGCAAACATCCTCTCTGAGTCTTCCTCTAAATGACACACACATATCCCCAGTTCCAGACAACACTTCCCCTGCATATTTCCAATAAACAGTCAGGAGCTCTTTCTATCCCCCGTTAGGAATGAGGGTCTCTAGTTGGCAGTGGCTTGCACCATGTCCAAGTAGGGACCCTTCCTTCTAGTCAGTGTAAGGGAATTGCACACCCAAGATCACCCCTGCTTACCCCTTTGGTAGATTGTCATGAGCAGTCAGGCTTATCTCAGAGGCAATGAGTAAAGTATGTGTGTATAAAACACACATTAACACAGTGAAAACACTCCAAATGGACACCACAGCAGTTTAGAAAAATAAGAAATCTGTATCTAAATCAAACAAGACCAAAACAACAAAAACCCAACATACATAACTCAAAATATAACCTTTTCAAGGTTTAAGCAATTCTGTCTATAAAACTCTATGGATGTGGTGATTTTACACAAAGTACCTTAGATGCATCAAAAGCCGCAAAGAAAAACAGCTGCAGAGGAGGGAAGCATCGGAAAACACAGTGATGTGTACGTTTTTGAAGTCATGGGGAGGAGATGCATCAGTTCTACTCCACACAGTGGATGGGTTGTGTGGAATCCGGACTGTAAGCTGATAGCATGCATCAAAATCCAAGACCGTTCTGGTCACCGGGGGTTGCAGTGGAAAACTTTGAGCAGAGGTACGATGCCCTGTGCACCGGAGATGGTGCGTTGCTTTGCAAAGGCTTGTGTCATCCAGCATCGGTTCTGAGATGTTGCGCAGCGAGGCTTAGAGGGGCTTCACGTCATCCGGCTGTCAGCTGTGTGTGGGACTTGGTGAGGGTTTTCATTGCACAGTGTCGGTTCTGAGAAGCTGCACAGCAGGAATTTGCGCCAACCGGCATTGGTTTCCGAGGAGCTGTCAGCTGTGCGGCAGAACTTGGAGAGGCTTGGCTTCATCCAGCGTTGGCTCCAAGAGGCTTTGCAAAACTTTGTGTTGCTTCTATCCAGTGCTTACACAGATCAGTTGCTGGTTGTCATTTGTGTCGCTGAGACTTCTTTATAGCAGACAAGCACACACAAGTCCTTGGAGAAACTTTAAAATCATGATTCAAAAGCAAAGTCCAGTCCTTTCGCTGCCCACAGACAGAAGCATTAACTGCAGACCAACCCAGCAAAGTAACACAAAGCAAAGGGACAGTACTCCTCCTGACAGTTCTTCAGTTCTCTTTCTTGGTAGAGTCCTCAGTCCAGAAGTGTTCTAAAAGTCGGGGGTTTTAGGTCCAATACTTATACCCGTTTTGGACGTTGAAGTAGGCGTACATCATAGCAAATAATTTGTTGTCCACAATCTCTTGCCCCGCCTTGGCTCCATACACACTTCAAGGGGTTAGAGAGAGCATTGTGGGAGGCCAGGCACAGCCCAAAGCAAAGGGTCAGTGAGAACTCCTCCCACCACCCGCTCAGGAACGCCCATCAGCCTGTTGATGGGCCATCAGGATAAGCGGGACACGCCTCAACTTCCTGGGTGTGACTTTTTAGAGTGAAAGCACATACCACCCCCTATCAGACTAAACCAGATTGTGATTCCACAGGCTGGGAGAGGCACAGGCTGGTTAAACAGGAAAATGCCCACTTCTCAAAAGTGGCATTTTCAAACACACAATTTTAAAATCATCTTTACTAAAAGATCTGTGTTTAAATTCTGAACTCAATAAGCCCAATCTTCAAATCCCTATCTCTCCTTAATTGAAAGTTACAAGTGTATGCCTTTACAAGACAGTTTTTACATCGCAACATACATTACAATGCATGATTTCACAACGCATGCTATAACAATGCATTTTTAGATACTACATTTACCATGTATTCCATTACAATGCATACCACTACAACGCATACCATTACAACACATTCGGATCTTTTAAGGCAACAGTAGGGTAAGTGTTGGATAGTGTAGGGGTAAAAAACACTATTTCCACTCCAGTGTCTACAACAGTAGGGTAAGTGTTGGATAGTGTAGGGGTAATGCGTTGTAATGGCATGCATTGTAGTGATATACACTGTAATGGCATGCCCACTAGTAGCATTGGATTTACAAGCCCTGAGCAAACAGTGTGCACTTTGTTAGGGACATTCTGGTAAATACAATATATCAATTATAAATATCCAATCATAATCACAATTTACACAGAGAGGATATGCACTTTAGCACTGATCAGAGGTGGTAAAGTGCCCAGCGTCCTAGAGCCAACAAAAACAAGTCAGAAAAAAATAGGAGGAAGAAGGCAAAATATTAGGTAATAACTCAGCCTAAATGGCCTGATCAAACACCTCCTTTTGTTGAAGATTGGGTATATCAATAGATATTTATAAAATTAAGTCTGTGGGATATCAAACTCATCATTGATCTGCTGAACAAATGTAAATATTCTCTTAATATAACTAACATAAAAATTGGATTTTCACCCACAAGGATACGTGGGGTATATTACCAACAACTAGCGATAATTTTTGTCTCTAACTTGTTTAGAGACAAAAATTATCGCCGCACATCGGCGATTTTTATCGCAGATAAACCTTGCTATTAGCAAGGTTTATCGCAAATGCGATAAAAAACGGCCGCAATGCATGAATATCGCTGAAAAGTCAGCGATATTCATGCATTATCGAGCAAATGCTCTTAGCCATGTTATCCACCTCCCATTGGATAACATGGTGAAGAACTGCTCAGGGCAGGTGTTAGCTTTTGGAGATATTCGCGCTTAGCGCGAATATCTCCAAAAGTTGGTAATAGGAGATAGCGATGTTAGCGACTGTTTCCAGTCGCTAACATCTTGGCACGCCCACTTTGCATGTCATTAGTGATAAATATCACTGACATGCAAAGCGGGGCCCAAGATGGTCGCTATCTCCTATTAGCTGTCACTAACTGGTGTTAGCGACAGCTTGGTAATAGGGAGATAATTTTATCTCCGCTTTCTTGGCTTTTAAAGCCAAAAAAGCCGAGATAAACCCCTTGATAATATACCCCATAGTTATTTAAATATCACTAAAACCATCCTAAAAGTGTTTATAGCCGTTGGATTTTGTCACACAAAATATTTCTGATTATCTATCCATACATTGCCTAGATTAGAAAACCTCAGTATTTAATGTGTTTGGGTTAGTGTTACAGAACTAAATGTTGGAGTAATACTAAAATGAACATGTTATCTCATACTGCTAATACTACATAATTAAACATGGGGGCTTCTTACATAGTGGAAGCCAATACTAAAATAGAATTCTGGGAAAAGCTCACTGTTCTCATATCATTGGTTGTTTTATCTATTTCAATCACTATATAAAAATGAAGAAATAAGGGTATCTACTTTCCAACAAAAGAAGTGCGGTCAGTGCATGGGTAAGATCCTACATTATAATGTGCATCTCTTGATATCTTACAATTCGGTGTAGGTTTAACACCAATATAATTCATACTGTTTAGTGAAATCCCATTTTCAGAATCTCAGATTTGTTGTGATTTACCTTATTTCATCATATTGCTCTAAACTGTACCGCTATCCAGACTTGTAGACTCAATACTAGTAGAAAATCACTGCTGACAGACATGCCATAGAAGTCTCATGCTTCCGCTTCTGCCACCTCAGATGTTTCCTCTACACATATAAACATGCTGCTCTTGGTATATGCAACCTACCCCTCCTTCTGTTCTTTGGCCTATCAGTGTTGTCAACAAGCCCATTTTAAATAATATCCAGTTCGGCACCTTTGGAAACTTGATAATTGAACACCCTGCTTGTGCCAAGAGCGGTGCTTGCCCTTTTTGCTTTTGAATGACAGTTTCAATTTGTGTAGAGCAAAAATTCATGATATTAAATTTTATTCGTTCTTTTCCTAAGTGTTACATCAAATTACTTGGCCAGGTTAGATTGTTCTGCTAATGACTTGATCCACTTTCCTTTGAAAGGGTTCTGTTTCAGAGAGGGACCCAAGGATTCAGATTCGAGCAATTCCCTTTGGCAAGAATAATTGCATCTCTATTAAGCCTGATGTTGTGTTACACCTCTTTGATCTCAAGCATCCATTTGCATATGAGCATTTGCAAGAATATGGTGAACTCCATTGGCACAGACTTTGACGAAATGTGAAAACAGAATTGTAATGTGGTCTAAAGCGTTTCATATTTTAGGCTGGTGAATGGACCTTATAAACACAATGAATATTTTTTTAAGGAGTTATTGCAAATTCAAGATACAGTATTTAGGGAAGCTTCCCTTAAAGTTTAGGCAGCAAAACAGAGTTCAAAAGCTAAAAATCTTTAATACCCATTGGGATCTTTTACTGTTTAATCATACTGATACTCACTGGTATCATGTTAGTGCTTCACATGGTGCTTTGAAAGCTTTCGGGACAAAAATCCATCAGTTTAGGTGGAGCAGAAGGGAACAAGGTAGATCACTTTTTCTAGGTAAGACCAATAGGTTTGGCAGAGAGAGATAAGACACATTGTTCTCCTTGCAATTTATCATCTCCCAGTGTTATGCAATGAAGGTACAAATGATCTAAGGAGGACAATTAAGAGCTGAATCTAGATAGTTTGCAAAATATCTAACACTTTGACTGAATCTCGTGAAGGTCTACTTGCAGCAAAAACAAAACACTATGCCTGTGATCATCTGTTTCTGGCGCCTTGGAAGAATATGATTGTTAGGGGCATCATTATATGCCTCCCGTCAATTCTGTTGAAGATGTTCTGGACTTTGGCATCCATGATCATTGTCATTGGACATTCTCAGTGGACATTCTCATTGGAGCAAGGCAGATGTGGTATCCTGGCCTGTTGATGCTTTCTGTCACATTTTATAAGACTTCCTAGCATATTGTACATGCTATTCGGAAACCAAGGAATACTATTCTTCCACAACTTTAGCTCTCTTTCAGCCTGACTGTCTGGGTTCCGAACTCCTACATCATCTACAGCTAACCTTTCCTCAGAAATACATAGAAATGTTAACAGCAATCATACAATATTTACCAAATGCTTCCTATGATAGGAAATTAAGGACATTCTGCATGTAGTGTCTTTCACATTGTAAATATTCCCTATCATGCCAGAGAGATGTGGTTGCACTACATTTATGACTCCTTGCAAAGTAATATCTTCAGCATTGTTTGATAAGAGTTCAATTTTGAATCATTACACTACATATAACATATCCCTGTTGCCCTTTAGTCATAACACCGGCTTTCTCGAAGATCCTAATGCTGTACAATCAAAACTGTTTCTATCAGCCCATGCACAGATGTGGCATGAGCATTCTAAAATAAACACTGACTTTGGTGATAATAATCACATCTCTCTAGAAAGTGATTAAGCTTCAGGTAAAGTCAGTGGATCATATATTTATCGAGATACGACCATTCTTGGGAGTCACTATTTAATTCTGTCTAGGTTAATTTCTCAAATACACATAAATCAATCAATAGCCCTCTCAACCTTTTTTCAAAATTCGCAAAAGTCAGATGGTGAGCCCTGACCCTGTCTCAGCACCATGCATCACTACTTTTCAAATCTCAATTTGTACTTCCTAAGTAAACCTAATACCATCAATCTGACTATAAACTGCTTTTAAGGAGAATGATTTCTTGATATAAATAAAAACTGGAAACAATTTTTGTACATACTCCAACCCTATTCTTACAACCAGCTCAGCTATAGCGGTCGGAAGAAGACAGATGTATTTGTATGTACCGAATTTGCAGGTAGTAGACTCTCTCCCCAACCTTTGAACCCCAAACCCAAATATTGTGATTAGAGAGAGAGAGAGAGAGAGAGAGATAGGGAGAGAGACAGAGAGAGAGAGAGTGAGAGAGAAAAAGAGAGAGCGAGAGAGGGAGAGAGAGAGAGTGAGCACTGATTTAAAATGCTCACAAAAGTAGCAGTGTAGCAGTATATTTACTACAATAAATGTTGAAGTAAGATTTGGTCAAAATTATATATACTTTCCACAAAACTTTGACTCTGAGGTCAATGGCAGTTTATTAATTGTGTGGGAATTAGTATCTGCAAGATTTGCAGCAATGTGTTCTGTTGTGAGGCATTAAAATCCATGTTGTATAAATACCCCTAATAATTGTTCAAAAATAATGTAGCATAACGTATGGCATTAATACCAGTTAATCACAGAACATGCCTTTTAATTTCTGCATAATTTATAAAGTGCAACATAAAACCAGCAGCCCCACATGTAAACTGTTCAGGATTCAGGAGGTGCTCTCCATCATTTGTTTACTCTTCAATATGGTGTTTTGTGTTGGTGTACCCTATGATTGCCAGCAATAAGTCCCAGTTTGTTTTTAGGGGGCTACCTCTCCGCTAGAAACAAGGCAAATAAAGGCAATTGGTAACCTGTTTGCCTTTTTATGGGAGATATCCTAAGGCACCCTCAAGATAGATTTCCATAAGATACCTAATTTTAGCAAAAGTCATTATTATCAAAATATCTAGGAGGGAAACAAGGACAACACTTATATGTTTATTCTGAAGATGATGAAATATGATGGTTGGAAAACAAACATCATCAGTGCACAGAAAGTGAGACAAGCTTCAATTGCACCTGTTGCCTGTCTGAACATTGACAGTGCCTGTAAGAGATATCAGATGGATGTATGACGTTACAACGCATGCTTTTACCATGCATGCTGTTACAACGCAAGTATTACAACGCAAACTTTTACAACGCATTACACTTGGGGTTGCTGGATAGTGAATAGTTTAATTTACTATTCCAACTCCAGTCCCCGTGGACACTAGGGAAGGTGTTGGATAGTAAATTAAATCTATTCCCTATCCTAGCGCGCCCCCCAGTGTAATGCGTTGTAAAGGTTTTCGTTGTAATACTTGCGTTGTAACAGCACTGCGTGGTAAAAGTTTCGTTGTAAAGGATGTTTCCCTATCAGATAGGTGTTCCCATTTTGGGGACCTGCATGCTGACAGGTGTTTCCACACCACAGGGAGCATCCTAGGTGAAGAGTCCAATCTAGCTTGTGGATATCCTAGTATTTCCATATTAAAGAGGCCTTAAATTGATACCACAGATTATGAGGCAGTAGTACGGTTGCTTTATCCTCCTCATTGAAGTGCATCATTGGAAAAGGTGATTGTGTCCATGCCATATTACTCAACCTGAAGATGTGTGCACATATTAAATGCTCTAGCATTCTGCATATTTCTCCAAGTCACAGTATTGCTATCCCTAAAAGACATCTTACAAACTCTCTCATTCCTGAAATGAAAATTGAAAAACTTACATTAAAATGTAGAATTGCAATATTCTGAGTTGATTCTGTGGTGACCTTTTGTACCAGCGAAATATTTTCAGGTGTCCATGATACCGTGTTCAGTGCAGCAGGGTTGCTTAAAAAAAGTTAAAGAGAGGACAGTTTGGATGTGGAGATTGTGACACACAATTTCGTTTAGTATTTATCGTCCTCCCCCACAATGATGATGCCCACATAAATCAGAGTTAGAGAGACTCTTCTAATAAAGACAAATAGCACATCATGAAGATATGGGCTGTCATTAAAAGAATCTGCTTTTCCACGCTTCCCCTGGAACTGCCCTGGCTATCTATGGTGCTGGTTTGTGAAGGCAGCAGAAGTAAGTCAAAGGCCTATATGAACCATGGCTGGATTCTCATTACTAGAAGCACCTCAACTGAAAACAAGATAGCAAATTCTACAACAGCGGTGGCACAAGAAGCTGTTACTGTGGAACCACAGGTGGTCAATATCCCTTGATTTCAAATTCCTGCCATTTTGGTCGACCAATGTCGATGCAATATCTCTTAATGGAAATCAATCTTACCAACAGGAACTAGAGGAACTTGAGGAGCAGATATGTATTTCAATGAAACATGTCTGGAAACCCCTCCGACACAACCTTCTGGCACATGGTTCACAATCACTGGGCCCAGACCGGCACCATTCTTGATGTTAAGGTGTGTATTCTAGGACTGCAACCAGCCATGTTTACAAGCTTCTACAGCTTGGTGGTAATGGTGGTAGTCAATGAGGTTGAAGCTATTATTGAGCTAGTTTCATCTATGAAAAAATGGAGCCCATAAGCTCTCTGCTCTGTGAGACCATCGTAGTATTGAAAGGTTGCCAAATCTGCAGTAGCTAATATTATTTGGTTCAAGACTGTCATGCCTTCATTGAAAGTCTCCTGGAAGTCATCTTGGCTATCCCTGAGTAAATCTGTGATCATTGTTAGAAAGATCCTCAGAGTATAATCTATCTCCTTAAAAGTGCAGTAGTATTAGTGGCCTTAATGGAAACAGTTGAGGTGCCATATATGTTCCTCCTACAGAATCTAGTTTCTCGCTCTCCTTTTGCTGGTGGTACAGTTACAAATGGAGCTGTAGCATTAGGTCTCAAAGTCAGTGATGCAATTGTAGAATCTGGTTGCGGATCAGATCTTCAGAATAAGTAATCTTGATCCATAGGTTTCTAGTTCTGCAGCAAATGGGAAGAAGCAGCTTTGACAGAAGTTGAGCCTAGAAAAAGCTGCCTTTGCTGATTTGAATTGGCCTAGTACCAATAGCAGCATATGTCTCAAATACAGAGTTTGAACAATCAGAGATAACAATTATGATATGGTCAACACTAAAACAGAACAATTTGCAGCACCCTTTGTAAACTACATGAAAGGTGTTCTTGTTGTGTAAAGAAAATGACAGGAATACCTCAATGATTACCTACATCACATAGGAAATGAGAATGTAGGCATACCTATATATATTGAATCCAAAAGGTGATGACAGTGATCCATAATCTGGGTTGCTTGCGCACTCAGCGATCAGGTTCGCGGGATAGTAAATCAGGAAACCAAAGCACATCTCAGAGGTTGTGCTATAACCACCCTGAAATAAAACAAAATCAAAACAACAAAACTGATTAGTCATGTACAGCTATCACAGTGCATGTCCACATTAGTGAGTAGACTCTTTACCTGCACACAAAGTGATAACATATTGTCTTCAACATTGTAGGTGCGTGGTTGTAGACAAGTGTTGCTTCTTGTTCCATGTCTCCAAATTGCAAGGGCTGTTAGCCTGTTAACTCCTCTTAAATTGTTCGCCTGACATAAACCATGACCAAAACGGTATTCTGTCACTCTCACTGATACAAATATGTAGCTCTTCCTGACATTTGCAGAACTGTTTAGCTATAACCTCTTGAAATTAATTCCAAGGTCAGCGGAGGACTATGTGTGGAATTTCAAGCATATTTCTGCAAAGTGCATATTATCCTTACAGCCTGGTTTAAGAATTTGGCGGGAAGATATAAGTCTCTTGGTATGGCATAGGACTTTCCACCCTGCAGACCTAGGGTCCTCTTGCCACCTAATTTTGTGTTTTCACTGCGGGTCCTGTCAATGTTGTGAAAGTTTGATGGAATGCTCCATCAAACATGACGGCTGACCGTCAAACTTTTGAAGCATTTTATATTTTTGGAAAAACAAACTTTCAAAGTGAGAGACTGTTAATAAGTGTAAAACTAATGGTCCCACACAATGGGTGTCATTTCCCAGGTTTGGGAGTCATTACTTTTTTTTCACCATCCCTCACCTCTAGGGTTTACAACAGCAAAGCGATTGAACACTAGCCACTCTAAATAGGGCATTAGTGACTATATTATTGACTAATATAATTATACATTAGTGTAATTTAAATTTTTTTTATATTTGAATGAATAAACAATATGGTAAGGGGCCAGGTGAAGGTGGAATTACATAACTTGTGTGGGATGTTAAGTATTCTGAAGAAAGGGATGGAGCATGAATAGAAAGAGTGACAAAAAGAGGTTTAGACCCTAGCGTCCATCCTAAAGAAAAAGAATAAACAGGAACATTGAATGGTCATAAAGAAAAGGTTTGTCATCGGACCTGTTACTGTAAGGCTAGTGGGGCTGGCAGAATATTAAACACAATACTTCTAGAATGTATAGAAAGGAGGATTCCACTCAGACACCAACCCCAGTAAAGATGGGAGCATTTTATTGCAGCATGGTTTCTCCTGCCCTTTCCCTCTATAGTGCTTAGGTGAAACATTTTTAGAGACCCAGTCAAAATGTAATTTTACTGTTCAGGTACTCTCTTTCCCTTAGCAGGAAAGTTTATGATAGATCATTATTGTACATGGGAACACACTTGCATACATTCTTTCTGCTGAGGCAATGTAACTGTGTATATTGACCCAATTGTAGCACCGACCCAGGCTCTAGGGCCAGTGAATGGATTTTTCCATGTTAAGGAAATATTTGTTATATTCAAGCATTCACCAGAGATTGAGGGCTAGTATTAACTTTTTTTGTCTGTCACAACCTAAGATCTTGACGCTGATTTCCTTTTCTTCTTGCAGGCACAGCAGGACTTTATCAGTTGATGAAGGAACACATGTATGCAAGTATTGTGTCCAAGCAATTTCAAACTAGTGATTGAAAGCACTATTATCAAAGTTAACTTACATATGTTACATCGGTACGTTTTGTGGTGTTGTAGGTGCATTCTACCTGCAACACATCACCCTGTGAGAGAAAAGAAAGACAATTGATTTGCATTTATACAATCAGGGTTTATACTTTGCAGTATGCTCTGCACAAATGTGCTCTCTGTTTTTGTATTTGTAACTTTTCAAACTTTGTGGATAGCTAAAGATAACTAACTATACATAGCAAAATAATGTACACTTAAGCTGAATCGTATGGTAGTCAGAATCCTACATGATTATTTACCCTCCAAACCTCTCAAGAAATGCTGCAAAAATATAATATAAGGCTGATGCAAGAACATCCTCCAACTCTCTAATTCTGTCCAAATATAGACGCCTGAGGAGTGGAAATCTAAACACCACTCTCAAGGTTATCTCTCTCAAAAGGTCCCTGTGGATTGATCTCTTGAATAGTGAACTGAACATTTGTCATAAGGTCAAGATTCCCTATGGATCTAAACTACTCTCGATTCCATAATCCCTCCTCAAAACTACCCTCCTGATAGCACCTTCAAGAATAAACAGATTATGATTAGGCTCCTGGTGAGAACCTTGAAAAATGTTATCTCCCCTTCCTGAAACTCCATGACGGCTTTGTCTGTTGGGCTTCATACTCCTTTTTCACCTAGCTCGTTATTGAATGACTCACCCTGACACCACTATCTTTCCAAGTTCTTCTTCTCTTCCCACTATCAAAAATTACTTTACCACTGCAACCTGCACTCCTCTGTGAACTATTCCTTTTAGTGCTGTGGAGGAGCTCATGACAAATTAGAAACAGCCTGAGCCACCCACTATTTCCTAATTCATGTTCTCTGACTCTTCATTGATAACAACACTCACAGTTTACCCTTGTGGAAACTCCCTGCACCAGGCCATTTTTACCTGATATTCCTGTTACCTCCTCCCATCACTTCTATAAGACTTCTTCTCAACGATAACCAGGTCACATTCCTGATATCTCCTTCCCCTACAAACCACTCCCTTCTCAAATGCCTCCCTCCTCTCTTCACAGTGTGTGTGCATGTCTGAAAATGATTATGATAGCTTCCCTAATGACCTTAACAGTGCCCCCTAAGTCCACACTGCTCTCTCAATATAAGATATTCTATATAGGTCTAAGGAAGCATTAAATGTGTTGGTGCCTTGAATTACTTTGCATTAGAGAGGTGTTCCTTCCTGGCTTATGAATGCACTGTGAAGCCAGACCTAAAACTCCATGTGCAGTAGTGTACCGTAATGACTGCCTTCTCCCATTTCTGCTGCTTCCAGAAAAAAACAAAAACATTGTAAATGTAAATGTAAATGTATAGGCATTTATATAGCGCACTACTTACCCGTAGGGTCCCAAGGCGCTTCGACCGCTGCGAAACCCTTCCTGGCTTCCCTGAGAGATGGTCCCTTAATGGGTATCTCCAGGGTGAGACCAGGCATCCCCGGCGGTCTGGTGGGGCCGTTAGTGAAGATGAGGCAAGCTAATGCCCAGAGTTGCCGAGTGTGATCACTGATCAGAGTGGGCACCGAGGCGAGAGAATTATCGAGTCCGCTGACCCTGGTCCAGAAACCTGCCGCGCCGGGAATCGAACCCTGGTCCCGGGTCGTCCTCTGCTCTCGGGTCTGCCGCCTCTAACCAGTGAGCCACACTACTTCACATGAGCCACACTACTTCACATTACTTTCTAGTTATCTAGGGCACTTAAATATCATTACAAGGTATGTGTGTGCCGCATGAAATGTCAAGCTCAGGTAGTTTCTGCCCTGTCTAGGAGGTTCCTGATGTCATCAGAAAAGACTCAATCATTCTCAGAATGTATCCCTTTCTCAGGAAGCAAGATAAGAAATGAATTGGTGAGTATCCAACAAGGATACTCAGAATGTAACAGAGATCCTTGGTTCCAGACCAGCTATTGTTAACCCCTTCCATGCTCAAGACAAGCTCAGCTCGTCATGAGTCACAGTAGAGCTGTGCTCATGACGAGCTCGTCATAAAGGCCATGGCCCGCCCACACACGGTTAATTCCCCACCTGTGCGGAAGAATTATTCAGCTCCACTGTGAGTCATGACGAGCTGGGCTCGTCACGAGCGCAGCTGTGCAGCGGACCCCGCACCGTGGGGGGAATTACCCCCGCAGTGAAGGGGTTAATGAAATGGATGCCAACAGAGAGGGCTGAGGAGCTTGAAGTGGAGATTTTTCCACAGGAGGAATATAGACTTCTTCTGAAATAAGTGGACACATCAATTGCCTGAAACTGCATGATTGCTCTTGTGCAGTCAAGTGTCAGAACAGGGACAACATTCAATCCACTGTCCTAGAAGGACAATGTGGCACTCCATCAATCATCTGGGAAGAAGAAGATCCAAAACATTAGCAGATTTGTCATGGGGTTTTTGGGAATTTTGTCTGGAGAAAAGTATTTCAGTGACTGCGGAATATCTGCTGGGGAGATTGAAAACAATAACGGATTGACAGTCCCATCTTTTTTTTAGTATTTTAGTGTTTAAAGCTGCATTCATCTCTTTTTAAACAAATATCTATGTTTTGGGGACCATTCTTGGTTAACCTTTTTGCCTTCAGGCTGGGCCATCAGCTTCCTAGATCCTTTAGTTGGAGACCAGATCTAGATGCAACGGCCATAGATGCTTTTCTGCAAGACTGTGTCAAAGAGCAGGGATATCCTTTTTTGATGATAACCCACCTTTTGACACAAACAAGGTGTCAAAGGGGCAGATCTAGTTGTAGTGAATCCTATTTGGAGAGCTCAGGTATTGGATCCAGATCTGATTGAGCTTTCCTGGGATTTTTCAATCCATCTACATTATTGCCCAGATATTCTTCAGTATACCTTAAGGAATCCCCATCACCTAGTGTCATAGGGTACATTACATCTGATGGCTTGGAAGATTACCGGGAGCTATGGAAAGTATCTGGTCTTCTGGCACAAGCTCAATACCCCCTTATCACAGCATGGACAATTGGAACATTTAAGAGGTATAAATTAGCATAGTCCAGATGGTTACATGGGTGTGTTCAAAGGGGTATTATTCCCGTGGGGTCATATGTTATCAGTATTCTGAGTTTTCTATTGGCAGTGATGGGCCAAGGAATGGTTTACAGGTTAGCAAACACTTTTCGATCTGCTATTTAAGCAGGACATGATCCAATTGATGGTAGTCCTGTGGGAGAATTGCCTTTAGTTAGGAACTTACTCAAATGTATTTGCTTTGTCTTCCTCTAGGACTTAGATATTCCTCCCATTGGGATATTTACACCGTCTGACATCTTGTCCTTCTTGGTAAAGTAAATAAAACCTGTCTCGAAAGGTGCATTCTTCTAAGTTAGCACTGTGAAGCCAGACCTAAAACTCTACGCACGGTAATGTACCGTAATGACAGCCTCCTCTCATTTCTGCTGCTGCCAGAAAAAAACACCAATTATTTTCTAGTTATCTAGGGCATTTAAATAGCATTACAAGGTATGTGTGTGCCACTTAAATGTCAAGTTCAGGCAGGACTGATTTATTCTCAGAATGTATCCCTTTCTCAGGAAGCAAGAGAAGACATGATGTGGTGGGTATCCAACAAGAATGGTTGGAATGGAAGAGAGATCCTGACCAACTATTGTTAATGAAATGGATGCCAACACAGAGGGCTGGGGAGCTTAAAGTGGAGATTTTTCCACAGGAGGAATATAGTCTTCTTCTGAGATAAGTGGACAAAACTGCTTGATGGCTCTTTTGCAGTCCAGTGTCGGACCAGGGACAACATTCAATCCACTGTCCTAGAAGGACAATGTGGCACTCCATCAATCATCTGGGAAGAAGGAGATCCAAAAGTATCTCATTGACTGCAGAATATCTGCTGGGGAGATTGAAAACAATAGCGGATTGACAGTCCTAACTTTTTTAGGATTTTAGTGTTCAAAGCTGCATTCATCTCTTTTTAAACAAATATCTATGTTTTGGGGATCCTTCTTGGTTAACCATTTTGCCTTCAGACTTGGACCATCTGAGTTCCAAATCTTTTAGTTGGAGACCAGATCTAAATGCAACGGCCACTGATGCTTTTCTGCAAGACTGTGTCAAAGAGCAGGGATACCCTTTTTTGATGATAATCCACTTTTCGAAACAAACAAGGTGACAATGAGGCAGATCTAGTTGTGGTAACTCCGATTTGGAGAGATCAGATATGGTATCCAGATCTGATTGAACTTTCCTGGGATTTTTCAATCCATCTACATTATTGCCCAGGTATTCTTCAGGATCCCTTAAGGAATCCCCATCACCTAGTGTCATAGGGTACATTACATCTGATGGCTTGGAGGATTACAGGGAGCTTTGGAAAGTATCTGGCCTTTTGACATAAGCTCAATACCCCCTTTCCAGAGCATGGACAGATGGAACAGTAAAGAGGTATAAATTACCATGGTCCAGATGGTTACATGGGTGTGTGCAAAGGGGTATTAATCCCGTGGGGTCAGATATTGTCAGTATTCTGAGTTTTCTGGTGGCTGTGATGGGCCAAGGAATGGTTTACAGGTGAGCAAACACCTTTTGATCTGCTATTTCAGCAGGACATATTCCAATTGACGGTAGCTCTGTGGGAGAATAGCCCTTAGTTAGGAACTTACACAAATGTATTTGTCTTTGTCTTCCTCTAGGACTTAGATAATACTCCCATTGGGATATTAACACCGTTTTAAATATTGTCCTTCTTGGCAAAGTAAGTAAAACCTGTCTCGAAAGGTGCTTTCTGCTAAGTTAGCACTTCTTCTTTGTTTGGTCTCATGCAGTAAGGTTTTGATTTGTGAGAGCACGAGACATAACATGCATGGTATTCACCCGGGATGAAGTTACTTTCAACATTTTTAGGCAAATAAAATGTAACTCTTATCCAACATTCAGGAAAATTCCAATATTTTGTGTGGTTCAATGTCTTAAAACTTATGACAGCAGAACTTCTCCCTGCCGGTGAGAATCATTTACTAATTTCCATACATAAACAACACAAAGCACTTAGGGGCTGATTACAATGTCAGTGATATCAACACCAATGTGCTGTCAGTGCCGGTCCCACTGCCATCTATATCCCCGGTCAGATCACAGCATTACAATACCGTGTGTTGGACCTCATTGCCCCAGCGATGACCAACATTTTTTGACAGTCTCAGAGGATGGACGGATTTTATTCCCCACAAAGGAGGCGGTGCCTTCTGGGGCACCACCTTGGTAGATTACGATCCACCTACTCACCAGCCATTTCATGTCAGTTCTTCCACGTGAAAAGGCTGGCGGAAAGGATTTTACTGGGGCCCCTAGCATGGCCCCTGTCCCTTGTGGCCCTTCACTATGGTGCCCCCTAAACATCCCTGCATCATGTGACAGGCACCACATGGTGCTTGCCACAGGGTGCAGGGATGTTTATAAACATGCCTATGGCGAAGGGGTTGTGCTGTGGCCCTTTTCCCGGCTGCAGCACAAGCCTCAATGCAAAGAGACATGTTTTCGACTGCCTCCACGACAGTTGGATCCTAATTTGGTGAAATTTTGATAGAATTACACAAAGTTACATGATAACAAAAGCTGGCATTTGGTGATATATTTTAGCATGAAATGCATCTGTGTGTCCATTCCGTGCTGCACAAAATAGCGTCATAAACAGCAGCAGCTAGCGATCTAGTTGATTGGATTATTCCCATGTGCCCGTGGAAAGTATGTGTGATGACCAGTGAATAATGACACATCATGATCAATGTTCCCCCTAAATATTTATCTCTCTGTGCGGCAGTGTGCAAATGGCATGTGACAATTCAATATGCAAGGTTATGTGAGCTATTAAATGCTAAAATTGTGCCTCTGATTTGATTCCCATTACTGTATCACACTTTCATCTATTCTGTAAGTGTTGATAAAATTAGTTGGTTCAAATGCTAAATATGTTGTCATTCCTTTTTGGGTGATGCTGAAACTTTTCACCCTTCCTTTCTTGATCCCTTGGAATAAAATAGTATCTTGTTCCTGGGAAACCAATGGGACATTACATTATCCACCAACGGCACAGCCCGAGCCCAAAGAAAAACATTCAGTAGCCATGCTCTATTTATGCTCTTATTCAGGCTTTAATTGTGCTGCAAAACAGGGTCTGATTTATGTAGTGAAAGCTATAAAAAATATCATTAACATGGCACCCCTCAATTCAGTGGTTTGGGCTGGCACCACTGCTCGATGTGGTCCGGTGGATAGATTTTAGCTGTTGAAATGGGAAACTCAACTTCTAAATTCCAGCTTTACCATTATCTAAACATGCTAGTAATACCCATTATAACATAAATGTAGACATGGCCTCCAAAATAGTGGCATTTGCCTGAGAAAGGCAGTGTATTCACCGTGCCATCGGAGCTACCCCACATAGGCTGGGGACTAGTGGGCAGGGTAAAAACAGTGGAACCAGGAGAAAAGGAATATAATCCCAGCTTTCCCATATGGGTAGATTATAAGTTATTTGTCAATCACATTTTTAACTTCTGCTTCTGTGCTCATGTTTTGCCAACAATGGGAAAATTCAAAATCAGACTGAAGGCTGCTAAAATTATGAGATTTAAAGAACTGGACTGGAACTCATTGTCTACAACCTTGTGAGAGACAACACCCAGTCTCGTGGTCTGTTTTACAAATATGCTTAGGCATGGAAGCTACAGCTCTTGGAGCTTGCACCACTCATTGCAGTTTGAGTTTGACTAGTTTGCCAAATTATTTGAATTTGAGCAAATCCTATTCTCCTTGTGCCTGGGTCTCCTAATCTGCCACTATTTGAGAACTGAGTACCCCAGAAACCTCCTGTGGAGTTGACTGCATTAGCATGAGTTGCCTTTATTTCCCAACTGGTTTCCCTACACCTCCGCACAGAGGCAGGCACAAATAGACAGATTATATTTTCACCTCTTGAAATTAAAAGGTAAATATCGATCATGGTGTGTAGACTAAAGCTCTCTAGGGGAGAAAACATGACAAGGTTACTAAGAGGAGCTAGGAGAACTGGAAGAGGGAACAAAGAATAGGTTTTAGCAGAGAGCACTAGAGGAGAGCTGAATGAGGAGGTGGCAGAGGAGAGCACTGGAGAAAAAACTATCCGGAACAGTCAGTGTGGATTACTAGAGGAGAGAACGAATCAATCAATCAATCAACAGAATTTGTATAGCGCGCTACTCACCCGTAAGGGTCTCTAGGCGCTGGGGGGGGGGGTCGCTACTGCTCGAACAGCCAGGTCTTGAGTTGTTTCCTGAAGGAGAGATGGTCCTGGGTCAGCCGTAGGTGAGTGGGGAGGGAGTTCCATGTCTTGGCTGCCAAGTAGGAGAAGGATCTTTCTCCGACGGTGGATTTCCGAAATCGTGGGACGGAGGCGAGGGCGAGGCTGGCGGATCGGAGCTGGCGGGTGGGTGTGTAGAATGTGAGGCGGCTGTTGAGGTACTTCGGGCCCATGTCGTGGAGAGCCTTGTGTGCGTGGGTGAGGAGTCTTAACGTGATCCTCTTGCTGACGGGGAGCCAGTGAAGGTCTTTCAGGTGGGCAGAGTTGTGGCTGCGACGAGGGATGTCCAGGATGAGTCGTGCTGAGGCGTTCTGAATGCGCTGGAGTATTTTCTGGAGTTTGGCTATGGTTCCAGCGTAGAGGGTGTTCCCGTAGTCCAGATAGCTAGTGACGAGGGCCTGGGTGACCATCTTCCTGGTTTCGGTGGGGATCCATCGGAAGATCTTTCCGAGCATGCGCAGGGTATTGAAACAGGATGATGAGACGGTGTTCACTTGGTCATCGTGAGGGAGGAGTCCAGGATGAAGCCTAGGTTGCGTGTGTGGTCCGTTGGTTTGGGTGCACTGCCCAGGGCGGGGGGCCACCAGGAGTCGTCCCAGACGGAGGGAGATGGTCCGAGGATGAGGACTTCCGTCTTGTCTGAGTTCAGTTTCAGACGGCTGATCTTCATCCATTCTGCGACGTCTCTCATTCCTTCCTGGAGGTTGGCTTTGGCGGTGGCGGGGTCGTTGGTGAGAGAGAGGATCAGCTGGGTGTCGTCAGCGTAGGAGATGATGTTGAGGTTGTGTTGGCGGGCGATGTCTGCGAGAGGGCTCATGTAGATGTTGAAGAGGGTGGGGCTGAGTGAGGATCCTTGCGGGACGCCGCAGATGACTTCGGTGGCCGCGGATCGGAACGGGGGGAGGTGAACTCTCTCGGTTCTTCCGGCGAGGAATGAGATGATCCACTCCAGTGCAGCTCCTTGGATTCCGGTGTTGCTGAGGCGTTGTATCAGGGTGCGGTGGCATACGGTGTCGAAGGCTGCTGAGAGGTCCAGGAGGATGAGGGCAGCCGTTTCCCCGTTGTCGAGCAGGGACCTGATGTCGTCGGTGGCTGCAATGAGGGTGGTCTTGGTGCTGTGGTTTGCTCGGAAGCCGGATTGTGAGGGGTCGAGGGATCCGTTGGTCTCGAGGAAGGCGGAGAGTTGACTGTTGACGGTCTTCTCGATGACTTTGGCTGGAAAGGGGAGGAGCGAGATGGGGCGGAAGTTCTTGAGGTCCGTGGGGTCCGCGGTGGGTTTCTTCAGGAGGGCGCTCAGCTCGGCATGTTTCCAGCTCTCCGGGAAGGTGGCGGATGCGAAGGAGCTGTTGATGATGTTCCGGAGCTGGGGTGCGATGATGGAGTCGGCTATGTTAAAGATGTGGTGTGGACAAGGGTCAGTAGGGGAGCCGGAGTGGATGGTGTTCATCATGCGGGTGGTGTCTTCGGTGCTGACAGGGGTCCAGGTGCAGAGGGTGGTGGTGGGAGGCGTAGGTGCGGTGGTTGGGTGCGTGGTCAGCGCGCCGAAGCTGTTGTGTATGTCGGCGATCTTACGGTGGAAGAACGAGGCGAGAGAGTCGCAGAGGTCTTGCGAGGGGGTGATGTCGGTGTTGCAGGCGCTGGGGTTGGAGAGCTCTCTAACAATGCTGAAAAGCTCCTTGCTGTTGTGGGTGTTGTTGTCCAGTCGTTCTTTGAATGCTGTCTTCTTGGTAGTGCGGATCAGCTGGTGGTGTTTGCGGGTGGCGTTCTTGAGGGCGGTCATGTGTTCTGCTGTCTGGTTGTGGCGCCAGGCTTTCTCGAGGGTGCGGCAGGTTTTCTTGGAGATTTTGAGGTCGTTGGTAAACCACGAGGCTTTCCTGCTGCCGGGTCTGTTGGGAGGGTTCTTCAGTGGTGCGAGTTCGTCGGCGCAGTTGGTGAGCCACTGTGTGAGGTTGCGAGCTGATTTGTCAGGGTCCGTCGTGTTGGTGCGTGGGTTCTGGCTGAGGGAGGTGGTGAGCTGGTCGGCGGTGATCTTGCTCCAGATTCTGCGGGGAACCTGTTGCGGGTGATGGTGGGTTGTGGTTTTCCTGAAGTTGAAGTGGACGCAGCTGTGGTCTGTCCAGTGTAGTCCGGTGGAGTGGCTGAAGGAGATGTGCTTGCTGGAGGAGAAGACGGGGTCAAGCGTGTGACCGGCGTAGTGGGTGGGGGTGTTCACCAGTTGCTTGAGTCCAAAATTGGTGAGGTTGTCCAGCAGGGCGGCGGTGTTGCAGTCCTTGTTGTTCTCCAGGTGGAAGTTGAGGTCCCCTAGGAGGATGTAGTCTGCGGAGGTGAGGGCGTGTGGACTGACGAAGTCTGCGATGGCTTCGCTGAATTGTGTGCGTGGTCCCGGGGGTCTGTAGATGAGGGTGCCTCTGAGGGTGGTCTTGGGGTCTGTGTGGATCTGTAAGTGAAGGTGTTCGGCGGCGGTGAGGGTGTCGTCGGAGTTGGTCGTGATGTGGATGGTGTTTCTGTGGACGATGGCGATGCCCCCTCCGGTTTGGTTGACGCGGTCCCTCCGGGTGATCTTGTAGCCCTCCGGGAGGGCTATGGCGATGTCGGGGGCTGAGGAAGCTTTCATCCAGGTTTCCGTGAGGAAGGCGACGTCTGGTGATGTTGTGTCGAGGAGGTTCCAGAGTTACACGGCGTGCCTGTGGACGGAGCGGGTGTGGAGCAGGATGCACCTAAGGTGGTTGTTGCTGGTGCTCTGCTTGGCGGGTACCGGGCAGGTCCTGAGGCAGGTGAATTGGCAGGTTTGGCAGGTGAAGGGTCCGTGTTTGCGCCTCGGGGTGGCTTGGTAGCAGGCGGTGTTTCGGCCGGCGTTGAGTGCGTGGAGGGTGGTGGTGTCGTAAGTTCTTCGGGTGGGTTGGAATCGTCGAGGACCAGGAGTCCTGGCACTGGGCGCGGTCCAGGCGCGGACGGGCGTAGACGGGCTTGCCTTTGGCATGCCTTCGGTGCACAATCGGCGCACCCGCTGCGCGTGACCGCTGTGCGTACGTGCGGTCTCCATATGAGGCGAAGTGGGAGGGAGGAGCAGCTGGGAGGCGGGAGCGGGGCGGCCAATGGGGTAACAGAAGGAAGAAGGGGGCGGGGCCGTGAGGGAGCAGCGGCGGGAAGCGGTAAGTGGGGAGAGGGGGGCCACACCAGTGGGTACAAACCTAAGGAAATGGCACAAAACTCACAGTTAACAGAGAGGAAGTACAATTAAACAATTACAGCAAAATGACAAAAATGCGACGAAAATGCGGAGACCAACGGAGGAGGTAGCGCGAGCGGCAGCGAGGGGGCACCGAGGCAGGGACGGACCTGTGGCGCTGGGGCAAAGAGCACGCCTACAGCTGGAGGGCCGTACGGCGTGGGGGTGTCCTGGGGTCAGGTCACGAAGAGGAAGAGAAGCAAGGAATACAGGAGTAGAGCAATGCAAGAAAGCACTGGATGAAAGCGCTAGAAGAGAGTACCAACAGACAGCTCCGAAGAAGAGCATGATGATTAGATAGTGGAAAGCACTGGAGGAGAGCATGAGGAGAAAGGGGGGGTGGAGAACAATGGAGGAAAACATGAGGGAGACCCCCGAAGAAGACCTCTGAAGAAGAATGTGAAGAAGAGGGGGCAGGAGAAAGCAGCGTTGGTGATCACAAAGCAGAGGGGGCGGAGCACAGTACTGGAAGAGAGCATACAGAGGAGGGTGTAAAAGGAAGTGCTATTAAAGAGGGGGAAGAGGAGTGGGTCGCCCAGTCCACTAGATGAGGCCATAAAAGGAGAGGGCAACAGAGAGCACTGGAACATAACAGAATAGAACACGAGAAGAAGGAGCAGTGGGGAGCACCAGAAGAGAATAACAGAATAGAGCAGGAAGAAGAGGGGGCTTCAGACAGCATCGGAGAAGTGCATGACAAGTATGGGAAAACATACATCCCTGGAGAATAACACTGGTGAAGCATTGGGAGCACTGGATGCAGGGTTTTAAGTAGGATGCAAAGAGTGAGGGTCTTTAAAAAGGGGTGTGGCCTGTCTAATTAAGGTAGTGACTTAAACACATGATCTAAATTTTTTATTTCTGTGATATTTTTAGTGGATTACTCAACCAGCATACAGTTATTTTCGATGCTTTCATTTTTGCTTCTATTCATATAACATACCAACTGACATACATCTAAAACCAGCCAGGACTATTGGATTTGTCGAAGGTTGTTAGCTGTTTAAGGTAAATTAGTACCAATAATAATTTTGTTGTAAATAATTGATGGAGCAGGGTCTTGCGTAATAAAACCTGCTAAGATTGATTACCCTGGTTTGGGAAATATTAATTAATTTAGTTATATTTTACTGAATAGTGGTAAACTAAACTGTGCATGCGTAAAACAAATGTGATGACGAAAGTGTGGAGTAGGCCGCAATCCTGTGCATGACTGCTGCAAAGAGCTAATGACTAAAATGTCTGAATAAAACAAATACAATATTAATGCTTTTGGAGAGGTATACACGTATTAGCAGATCCACTTAGAAGAAGTCCCAGAGCATAAGCCTTGCCAGCATCAATGCAGGGGAGGCATCTAACACCCCTACACTGTGGTCCACACATTCTCATTGACCAGTGCTCAGCCAACACCCCAAAGGGTATGTGAGAAACCTCAGTGATCCAGGGAGGCTGTCTTTGACAGGCAGCTTCAGAGCCAGGTCAAGGGACATCATCCTGGAGTACAAGGATTTATGTGTAGTGTAGAAACCTGCCTTTAATGAGTAGCCTATGAACGTGATTCTATAAGCACATACTGCCCAGGGGAGATTCCAGCATTAGCTGCTTTTATGAGGAGCTGATGATGTACTAACAGAGAACTCTGCACTGAGGAGCTAAGGGCGAGATCAGCTCTTCATAGTTTTCACTGAGTGCATGGCCCCGGCTTCCCCAAATGGACCTTAATGCTTCACAGACCTCCCTGTCCTGTGAGATGTTAGAGGAGTTGACACTGTAAATGGCAACTTCAGGGAAGTCACAGTGGTGATCTCTGCTGCAATGGACCAAGCTACATTTCCTAGGGCTCAATCCAGCTCCCCAAAAAGCATTGGGTTGAGGCTACTTAGCCAGTTTGCTAAAGGCCATGCCCAGAACTTGCATGTGCACCACTTTGGCATTTGCCCTCTAAGCATCTCCAACATTTCCATGACTCAAGCATCCTGAATCACTAGCTGCAGGTAACTTCTAGGCCCCCAACTGAATCTACTTCTAAAGACTCCTAGGTTGGGCACCATTAGCACAGAGAATTGTGTTTGGACCTGTGACCAGTGTTTGAAGGGCCACAAATGAAAAACAACTACTTTGCTCTATGTACGGGCATCTGAGAGAAGGCGGGGACAGATGGAGAGAAAACTGTGATCAGCAGCCGCAATCAGATAGAGACCTAAAAACCTGATCCATCTCTGCAGCAGTCACACAGGTAATGAGCCAGCTGTCAGTTTCAAAGTCATGCGGCATAATCAGAACTGTTATAACTGCATTGGGGTGCACTATGTTCTGTAGTTGCTAATAATACCATATCTTGCTAGTTAATCTTGTAGTTGTTAGTAATTCTTGTATCACACACAATCTGTTTGTGTAGTATTGTATTGCTTGTAGATTAAAGTACTTGTTATAAATCAAGTTACAATATTTTCTTGGCTAGAGGTGCTTGGGAGCAATTGTGTTCTGAGTCTCTAACCCCACACCAATCTCCCATATGAAACTTGAAATGTTTGCACTACTATTCTCCTAATGAACAACTAAAGGAGTGTACATGTTGCTCAGTTTTCAGAGTTCATACAAGGACAGCCTAGTCATCAGTGGTGAAAGAAGTCAATCCCCAAGGTTGTGACACAGAATTCCTGTGTGCCTCATGACGCCTGAACAGGTTTTGGTGTGTGCTTATAGTACATGGTAACCACACATGTTTATAGGTGAATAAATCCTGTTTGCACTTCTGACACATATCCAATGTGAGAATCCTCAGTCTACTCATTGTAACCAATGCCCACTGCAGTCTAAAACAAAGTGTCTTGAATCAACATCATTATTCTATTCCTGGTCAGATATATCAATTGCCAAATCATTTGAAGATTGGTATCCATATTTTAAAAGATGACCAATGAGTTTTCTCCTGCATCATCATAAGACAAGCTACTGTCTCAGTAAAAATCATCTGAAAAAGCACTCCAAACTTATGATCATGCAGAATTTGCCAGTGTTATCTGAGACTTTTTTTGAAGCCATATGAGACTTAAATTATTTTATTATTTTTACCCTAGCATCATGTTTCTACTGAAAAATGAGACACCAAATATAGCTAAAACTCTCTTCAGCCAAAACCAAACATAAGTTCAAGACAGTCACAGCTCAAAACAGTCGTCAGTCTTCCTCAAGCAAGAAATACATTTTTGTAAGTCGAGGGACAAAATTAAGCATTGAAAAGTCTAGAATTTGTATACCTCTTCCATCAGGTACAAACACTCGAGGTACCCCTTTGCCTCAGATTCATTCAGCATGTTCCAAAACAATAGCACACTACAACCCAAATAGTCTTACTAAAAATAAACAGATAATTTGGACAAGTTGTCTGATATTTTCTTGGCTGTTAAGGAACTTTCTTGTACCTTTTAGAGACCAACACAGCACGATTTCTTACTCCAAAAGGACTATCCAGTCTGGTCTCAAATCAATTTCTTAGATAATGAATTACTAATGGGACACTGGACATCATCTGGCTCATTATGCTGTTTTTGTTTATGTGACATTATTAATTGACACATATCCAATGTGAGAATCCTCAGTCTACTCATTGTAACCAATGTCCACTTCAGTCTAAAACAAAGTGTCTTGAATCAACCTCATTATTCTATTCCTGGTCAGATATATCAATTGCCAAATCATTTGAAGAATGGTATCCATATTTTAAAAGATGACCAATGAGTTTTCTCCTGCATCATCATAAGACAAGCTACTGTCTCCGTAAAAATCATCTGAAAAAGCAGTCCAAACTTATGATCATGCAGAATTTGCCAGTGTTATCTGAGACTTTTTTTGCAGCCATATGAGACTTAAATTCTTTTATTATTTTTACCCTAGCATCATGTTTCTACTGAAAAATGAGACACCAAATATACAACTAAATACTAGCTAATGGTTTCTTTCTTTATAAAGCCAATCAGAGGTGTCATTTTTCATTTTCCCTATACAGTTATATTGTTCTATTTCTTACTGTGAAAATAACTAACATCAACAAACTTTAATAGTGTTATATAGAGAAATGTGGATGCAGGACATTCACTAAAGATTGGATTATGCCCCTTTCCACACTATTTGGGTGTACACTCAGCTGCTGACCACCGTCATATGATGGCCATGGTTGCAAGTAGAGGGTGCACAACTCAGAGGACAGGTAAGGGGAGACAGAGGACGAGTGGCATAGACAGAAAATACCCTGTGATACTATCACCATATGGTTGCTGTGTTGAATATTAAGTGACAGCAACAGATTAGTAAAGACATGCAGGGTAACCAGTATAAATGAGGAAAAACTTGTTGAAGATGCATAGAAGATATACTCTAGAACTACTGATATCATCATCATCATCAAGGAATCTTTAGTTTATTTCGGCTTTTTGCCTTAAAAAGAGTACAGAATAAAAACCAATACAAGGCTGGTAACACAATTCATTAGAATAGTAACCTTAGAGATAAAATCATTCATACTAGAGTAAAACATGATTACAATAAACAATCTTGCCGTATAAAAGACTTTAGTATTCGGTAGTAATCAAACGTCTACGTTTGGTCCACATAGCCAGCAAGAACTGAGAAACTGCGAATACTATATGCCTCGACGTATCTATTGTTAAAATTCTAAAAGCATATGTACACTGTACTAAACCCAAATTTTTACAGAGAGGTACTAGCCAATACTTCCTGGGTTTACTGTAGGCTGGACAAAAGAGCAATACATGGAGTTCATCTTCTAAGTCACACCTATACCCTGGCCAAATCTTAATGGAAATAGTTGACCATTTACTCGTAAAAGCTCTTAAGGGTAGAGTACCATATCTCCATTGAAGATAAAGTTTCCTCGATGCAATAGGATAAATGACATCCAAGAAGACCTCAAAGGAATAAAAATATTTTAATGTTAAAAAAGAATTAGTTAGGGTGCCTACGTTAGGAGCGGACAGGACAGCAGTAAGTTTCTCATCCATAAAGATCTTTGTAAGCGACTTTCGCGAAACCTCCTGGCAGCTCCTTTCCGGGTCATACCACATGTCAGGCAATCCCAGTCTTAAGAATTCCTGTTTTAGGAACCTAAGCCAGGGTATTTTTATTGCACTATTACTGCTTAGTACTTCCTTCAGTTCTAGCCTGTAGTTCAGCAATTCTGGCGTTCTCTGGAGCCTATGCCAGAACCTAAGGGGTTTAAGTGCTAGTTCGGCTGCAATAGGTCTCAGGCCCAAGTCCAACCTTAGAGGTATTAGCGGGATACTTTGTGGGAGTGCCAATAACTGTCTAATAAATGTATTTTCCGTTTTGGTAATTTCGGGCCTACATGAATGCCCCCACAACTCCCACCATACAAAATTGCAGCCCTCGCCTGAGTCTTGTAGATCTCCAACGGTGGTTTACTGGGTTTGTATGTAGACGTGTAGGAGAGCTTGAGAATTCCCCCCGCAAGCTGGGCCAGTTTCATTTGAGATTTTACTTGTTGGGGGCCCCATGACAGATTTTCATTCATGGTTCCCCCCAAATACTCAAAGGTCGCTACCCTTTCTAGTATCACTGTGCCCAATCTAGGGTTCGGACGAGTAGATGCCGGAGGGTTGAAGATCATGAATTACATTTTATCAGCATTTATCTCCAGACCACGGCATCTACAGAAATCCTCAAAGCCGTCCAGCACCCGCTGAATCCCCTTTGGAGATTTCGAGAGCAGCAGGGTGTCGTCTGCGAACATAATCGCTGGCACCCTGCTCCCTGCCAACCTTGGTGCATCGCTATTGGGGACACTGTCCAGATGTGAAATTACGCCCTTAACGTAGAGGCAGAACAGGGTAGGTGCCAATACGCACCCCTGCCTGACCCCCCTGCCAATGGGGAATCTTGGTGACAGCGCCCCATTCCTCCTGCATCTGACCTGTGCGAAGTTCCCCTCGTGCAGCCTCACCAGGACTTTTAGAAGTTGTTGTGGGACACCCAAGTTTTGAAGCACGGTCCACTGTTTCCCACGGGGCACTAAATCAAAAGCAGAACGGAGGTCCACAAACACCATGTAGAGGCTACCACCCTCTATCTTCGCCGTTTTCCAGAATAGTAATATTAGGCGGAAGATTTGGTCCACAGTGGAAGTGTTCCTTCTGAACCCCGCTTGGTACAGACTGAGGACTGCGTGCTCCTCCATCCTGTCCTGTAGGCGATCTAGGATGAGCCTTGCAAACATTTATTGCGGGACATCGATGAGGCTGATGGGCCTGTAGTTGGCCAGGAGCAGAGGAGAGCTCTTCTTGAAAATAACACAAAAGATATGTTCCTTAGGCGTATTATTCAAAATTACCTTCACAGTTGGAAGATTTTGTCACTGTAGTGAGCATGAATTGTATAATATCCAAGAGGAATACATACAGTATATCAATTAATTTTATTCAATCATTTTCATCTTAAATCATAAGAATATGTATATCCATCATATATCAATCCACTTTTGGCAACAAAAAGGTATACTGTTTCCTCAGTTTCTCAAAATATACAGTACCATATGACACTTTTGTATTGAATATGGATAGTATTTACATATCTCCCATATATACAATAATTTTGCAAAAATATATACAAAATTACAGTTCAATCAATGCTGATACTATTTACAAAGAAGTGTCGTTGCGTTGACGTTTCGGTCTCATATAGTACAGTTCATCGAGACCATCATCAGGACATGTGTTGCACCATGGACAGAAGAGCAATGAAGGTATAACTAATCCTTTAGCCACTTTAAATTGGGCGCTCAATTCAAGGCCAACTCGAAAAACAATTGAACCAGCTTCGTCGTATTTCTAAGGGAATAAATCACCACTCGATATCCAGCTACTGTCTTGAAAATAGGCACTATCTCTGCTCCCAGCCAAGTACAGGGAACCTCCATGCCCCTCAGGACTGCATTGAAGACAATACAAAAGTACGGGCCCCAGATCCCAGGTTGATGTTTGAAGTGGTCTCCCGGCAATTTATCAAGAACCGCGGCTTTTCCCGCTGCGAGTTTGGTTATTGCATGCCATACTTCCTCTAAGGTAAATTCTAGGTCGTCATGCTGGTCGTTTAGAGCTGGAAGTATCGGCGTCATTTCCATACCTAGATCTCCTGAGTATAGGGCCTTGAAGTGGTCTTCCCAGACATTTGCCTCGATGTTTGGTTCAATGGCAGATTTTGGTTCTCCGCAGTCTGTGCTGACTATAGACCAAAATCTGAGAGCATCCCTTTGGTCTAGGGCACAGGATAAGTTAGTCCACTTATCAAGATCCCACTCTTGCTTGGCGTATTTCATTGTTTTTTATAGTGCAATCTCTTAGCACGAATAACAGGTTTATTGCTGCCAAGCTTTAGGGCCTGGACCAGCTCTGACTTAGCCGTTCAACATGCGGCATTAAACCATGAAGGGACCGTTTTTCTCCGTTTGGACACCTGTGGATTAAAAACAGCGACTAGGGTGGAAACTAGGTTCATATGCAGAACCTGCATTTTTCCATTAGAATCGGGAGGCAGTTTTGAGTTTAAAGCATCAACCTACACGAACAGGGGGAGAATTAAATTGTATAATTTAGATACTTTGCCTGGGGACGCCACTATCTTTTCCCACTTAACCCTACGTCCATCATTTGACAATATAGATCGATCTGTTAGATCTTCGGAGTCTGCCAATACATTTGTTCTAAGACCAGGAAAAACATCTCCAGGCTTAGAGCGTTATGATCGCTGTCGACCCTAGTAATGACCTCAAAGTCGATAACCTTGGACCACAGCCGCGTCTCGACCATAATAAACGTACACCTTGATGAAGTATCAGAATGAGTGCGACCTTTACAGGCCCTAATAGAGTGGTTTAAAGTTAGGGCTGTTATCTGGATCGCTAAAGGGGACCATGTCCTGGGAAATGGAGATTGACTTGGGAGGATGGCCCAATAGTCATCCTCCGCCATATGAGCACCTTCATTCATTCCCTGTAGGGGCTCATAGTGGCAATTCAAATCGCCCGCTATCAGGAGATGGGTATCGCTAGCAATAGAGTACAAGAAATTCAACAGCTCTTCGATAGTGGTTGAATCGCTGGCTACGCTTACTGGTTGCGAATAAACATTCACGATAGCAAGCTTAAAGGATTTGGGCCACCTCAGTACTACACACTGGACATCGTCCGAGTGGGTGGTCACAGTCTCGGCCATACAGCCCAGGTGCAATCCAACCCAGATGGTGAGGCCCCCTGACGGTCGCCCCTTCCCCCCCAATGAGCCGGTACATGGAATGCAGCAAACCCACTCTCATTTGTTCTTCCCTGGCCCAAGACTCTTGAAAGAGGCAGTTGTCAGTCTTATCTACAAAAGAACCCCACTCAGGGCAAGGCAATTTGTTGGGTAGGCCTGCCACATTCCATGATAATATTGTCAAATATTTTAGTTTGCTAGCGACCTCGCTTGTGACACGGCTCCCTGTTGGGGCACCCTCATTAATCAGTACTTGATGGGACTCCAGTGACCGGACTGGCGCGGTACTGCCGAGTGGGTCATCACCGGTGCCTATGGTAATCCCCTGAATAGAGGGGCGGGGATCCGCATTATCACTAGCCAAATTACTACTGATTAGCCCAACCGCTCCCCCCGAACTAGCCTTGCTCTTTCTTTGGGTAGTAGCATAAGTTTCCGCCCGGGTGTGCATAAGTCAATCGACCATTTCCAGGCTACTATAGCTATGTTGGGTAAGTATTTGGCTTGGTGCGTATGGTTGCGCGTGCAAACCCCTCTCAATCCTACCCATGCCTCGATGCTCTACTAGAGTCCATTCAGCTTCAGAATCTTGCAAATAGGTTGGGGGATAATATTATGACAGTGGAAGTGGTTGTATATTAGCCCTTGGACTGTGGTATCTCCAATTACAAATATGCTCCACAGTCCGTGGGTCCTTGAAATTTACCAGCACGCAATCACCAATTATAGTTTTTGGCCTATGCCCCACCCACAACAGCCTGCGCACCATCAGTATTTCACATGTGATGTGGGGGGGAAGTGGTCGATTTTTATTGAGCCAGTCTGATACTTTATTTTTTAGGGACATAAATGATTCCAGACTCAGATTAGATATTTCGGGGACCCCGGACAGGACTACCAAATAAGGGCTTGGTTCAGGGGGCAGATCGATTCTATATTCCCTGGGCGAATCCCTAGCAGGGAGAGCCTGGCCACCCTCTTTAGACTGTACTAAGGTACCCTCCCTCAGAGCATTAGTGCGTGTGGCCACCAGTGCAGTCTGATTTACAGTAGGTACTTTAGGAGTAGGGGGTGCTTCTAGGGGGGTTGATTTGTCTACAACAATCCCCCCCTGTGCAACATTCGATTGTGCAATACCCAAATTTGACATATTTTCCTTCAATCTGTCCACAGTTTCCAGTGACACTTGTTCAATCTTGGAGAGCTGCTGCTCAATCTGTGTAAGTCTTGCTTCAAGTGGTTGGAGGAAAGAACCTAATAGGACACCCAATTTTGCAAGAAGATGATCTTCCACTGCCACTAGTTCGCCACTGGAAATGATCGGGCCCTGGCAAGATGCTCCGACACGAGTTGCAGACAGGGTTGGTGGGGCATGAGTGTCCATAAAGGTGGGGGCTTCTGACTCCTTTTGCTTAGATGTTATGTCACTATTGCCGTTACCATTGGCAAGTTTGGGTTTTCTACCTCCAGCACCAATAGCGGCACCCCGTTTCCTCTTGGGCATCGCCCCCTCAAGTCTCTCTCGTAACTGCCAAATATTGGGTCTCTCAGGAGAGCTAGCCATAGTTGATGCAATGGTAGTCTCTATTTCTTCTGATAGATGGGGCTGCTCTGATAAAGAGATATGGCCCTGGTCCTGAGAGATAGGTGGACTATGAACAATCAGAGGGACATCATCAGTGTTTGCTTGCCTGGTTCTGGTGTGCGAGCATTTGCAAAATGGCCCATAGAAGATCTTTTAGCATTGGCTAGATCTTGAGAAAGTCGGCGCTCCATTAAAAGCATCCCCTGGTCAATGACAGAGTTGGCTCTGATTATAAAATTATCAAGCTTTCCTGTTAGATTCCCACTCAAAATGACAGTTTTGCTACTGCTTTCGCGCGCGACCATGTTAGTATTGCTGCCCTTCAGCCAAATAGGTACTTACAGGTCTTCTGGACAGTTAGAATGAGTGTTACACCGGATGAAAGAGGGGTGTCCCGGTCCGGTCTCCTCTGGGCTACAATGGGCTTAAACGGGCCCGCCCTTGGCCCAGGCTTCGCCAGGCGCGCGCCCGCGCGCGTACCGGGAAGCGGGATGCGTGGTCTAAGATATATGGCGTGTGGGAGGGCGGGAAGAGGCACACAGCGTCTGGCGGCAAAGGCTGCTGGTCCTCGCAGTCCCGCCAGTTAAGAAACACTGCCCCAGAAGCTCCAATCCACTGTACCACCACGAGAGGCACCAGCGGAGCGGGAGACGCGAGCCGCTGTTTTGAAGTCCGGCGTGGGAGGGCGGGAAGAGGCACACAGCGTCTGGCGGCAAAGGCTGCTGGTCCTCGCAGTCCCGCCAGTTAAGAAACACTGCCCCAGAAGCTCCAATCCACTGTACCACCACGAGAGGCACCAGCGGAGCGGGAGACGCGAGCCGCTGTTTTGAAGTCCGGCGTGGGAGGGCGGGAAGAGGCACACAGCGTCAGGCAGCAAAGCCTGCTGGTTCTCGCAGTCCCGTTCAGGTAAGAAACACTGCCCCAGAAGCTCCAATCTACAGTACCACCACGAGAGGCACCCGCGGAGCGGGAGACGCGAGCCGCTGTTTTGAAGTCAGGCGTGGGAGGGCGGGAAGAGGCACACAGCATCAGGCAGCAAAGGCTGCTGGTCCTCGCAGTCCCGCCAGGTAAGAAACACTGCCCCAGAAGCTCCAATCCACAGTACCACCACGAGCACCTCCTGCGGAGCGGGGGCCGCGAGCCGCTGTTTTAAAGTCCGGCGTGGGAGGGCAGGAAGATGCACACAGCATCAGGTGGCAAAGGCTGCTGGTCCTCGCAGTCCCGCCAGTTAAGAAACACTGCCCCAGAAGCTCCAATCCACAGTACCACCACGAGCGGCTCCCGCGGAGCGGGGGCCGCGAGCCGCTATTTGGAAGTCCGGCGTGGGAGGGCAGGAAGAGGCACACAGCGTCAGGTGGCAAGGCTGCTGGTCCTCGCAGTCCCGCCAGGAAAGAAATACTGCCCCAGAAGCTCCAATCCACAGTACCACCACGAGCGGCTCCCGCGGAGCGGGGGCAGCGATCCGCTGCTTTGAAGTCCGGCGTGGGAGTGCAGGAAGAGGCACACAGCATCAGGCGGCAAAGGCTGCTGGTCCTCGCAGTCCTGCCCCAGAAGCTCCAATCCACAGTACCACCACGAGCGGCACTACTGATATAATGGTCACTCGGTTAACTATCACGGGATAGGGATCATTTATGCAGATAGTCCAGGAATCTAGGCTACGAAATAGCACTTGTGACCATCATCCACATGGTATCTGCAGCAATAATGTAAACTTACAAATATTGTGCTCTGCAATGAAGCTCCCAGGGTTTTTGATATTTATTATTACCCTATTGATCATATTACTAAAATAACAATATGCGTAATATGTTTTTCTGCAGTGAAATTGTTTGAAAATAATTCAGGTCTAGCCTATTGGACATTGTCCATCAATGTTTCATCATGTGAAGATAATATAGATTATACATACATTATAATAAATTGACCCCTACTAGAACCTACTATTTATAATAACTTGTAGGATGGTTCACTTTGGCTAGAGGTCACTCTTGGGGGTTATTATTGGTGCTTATTTGTTCAACGTTAATCAGTTCAGAAAATAAGGGTGCGTCATAAGATAGAAAATTAGCATATAAACTAGTCTATAAATACACAAACATACCTTATTCTATTGAGCATTGAAAATAATTAACTTAAAAAAGGTGTTAGTAGACTCATTCTTCATAAAATACCATAGCCACAGAGAGAAGTGTTTTTTTTTATATTGAAATGATATTGCACAATTCGTCCTATGTAATAATAATTCAAAATTCTGGAATAAAACATGGAAAAGATGTATGGTACATAGTGAACCGAAATAGAAGTATCAACAAATTCTTCAACGGAGCTTGTCTCAGATATAGTAGCACTCTATATATCAACAGTCATTCATTGTAGATGAATGTCCATATATTTTAGGTGTCCTTACTATTTTGATGGTTGTGATATTTGGCAGGTATCTTGTCTCCTGCAGGCTGAAATCATAGGCCATGTCACGGCCAAGAAATCCGATCTGTTTTCCATCCCTTGGACAAAAGAAAGGCTGTTAAGATCGTTCTCACTTAATAAAAATCTTTGAGTGACAAGACTGAATGTTTTAATCCTATCTTCATCCAGAAAGAATGATAGCTAAAACTCTCTTCAGCCAAAACAAAACATAAGTTCAAGACAGTCAAAGCTAAAAACAGTCGTCAGGCTTCCTCAAGCAAGAAATACATTTTTGTAAGTCAGAGGGACAACATTTAGCATTGAAAAGTCTAGAATTGATATACCTCTTCTATCAGGTGCAAACACTCGATGTACCCTTTTGCCTCAGATTCATTCAGCATGTTCCAAAACTATAGGACCCTACAACCCAAATAGTCTTACTAAAAAAAACAGAATATTTGGACAAGTTATCTGAGAGACCAACACAGCACGATTTCTTACTCCAAAAGGACTATCCAGTCTGGTCTCAAATCAATTTCTTAGATGATGAATTACTAATGGGACACTGGACATCATCTGGTTCATTATGCTGTTTCTGTTTATGTGACATTATTGATTGACACTATAGATGAATTTGCACCCTCTTGTAATTCAAAGTTACTTCCAAAATTCCTATTCAGTTTTTAAATTGAAGGGAACTAATCCTTCATCTTATCATTTTTTCGGATATGTATTGGAGAAAATAGCAAAATGGCTACCTCTAGCCATACTCATGCAACTTAGTATGGTACAGGAAACACATAAAAGGTGATGGGAGGCTATTTGAAATAAGTCTAAACAGAGGCAATAGCTTGAGGTAGCACTCTAACCCATCATTCTATTACTTATCATGCCACCTCAGTTTGGATTCAGCCATATATGAATCAATCTTGACCCTACTTCTCATAGGAACAGTCCAGGCCCAACTGTGAAGCCATGTTCTCCCTGTTCTGGAAACCAAGCAACCCAGGACTTGTTGCATCCTAGTTGTGGGCTCATCAGCTCGGGACAGATTGTCTCTAGTGAATCAGTGAATACGGAACGCACTACTCACGTACCCATGCCACTGGTGGTGATACATGAAACGCACAAAATGTGATGGGAAGCAATTTGAACCCAACCATCTACAAATCAGTATTGACCTTGATACTCATGGGAACCCCGAAGTTCAAGGCCAGGTCCTCCCTGAACCGGAACACAAGCAGCCCAGGACCAGTTTTGCCCTAGTTATGGGCTCAGGGTACGCAACTCCACTCTACCTCACTCCACTGTACACACCTCTAGTCTACTCCACTCTACTATAAGACAGTCCACTGTACGCTACTCCAATTTTCTTTATTCCACTCCACTGTTTGCAATAAGTTTATTAAGGGATTCAAAATCCATAAAAACATTAAAACATGTCATATAAAACAATCAATTCAGCTTCAATTATTGATAGGTTACATTACAATATGAATATCAGAGATAATCTAACAAATATTCTTCCCCCAGTAAAAATATTTCATATAATTCTAAGTCAGATTACACAGTGTCATAAGTCGATAGTCTTTCTGGATAGACATCAACAAAGAGTGCCCCCACATGATTGGAGCCAATCCTTACTGTGATAGAACTCAAACTTCTGGGTGCTTGAAGTTGATTTGATCCGGGTTTGAAGCTATGCCCTGGGCAGCTAGCACATAGCTATTTCATTTAAAAAAAGTTCAATGAGTCCTATAAGATGAAATTCTTTGTTGGTGCATGGTTGGACTTAATGCATGTCGGGCTGTGGTGATAGATGTTGTTTGTCCCAGTTGAATTATTGCAAGGTCCAGGCACTTCAGAAATCTAGTCAAAATCTGTATATGAGGTCCATGCAGACATTCATCTAGTGCTAATTTGGTGGATCTATTTCCCAGGGGAATGAAATTGGAATGCACAAATGTCCTTCTGAGGTTTAAGAGAAGGGGACAGAGTCAAATTATGTGCAATAATGATTCTGAACCACTGCCAAACTGCCTACAGCATGGGCAGGCTTTTTTAAATGTGCAGGGTTGGACGGATTTAAATGATAACACTAGATATTTACATATGGTGAACCGAGATGTAAAGAATGTTTCAAACTGATGGTGCAGTTGTTGAATTGACAATGTGAAAGATGTCAATAATAGCTGTTCTCTTGCTAGCATAGGGAAGCCCTATGGGTTGGTACTGATGTAGACACTCTTAGCAACTGCTTTGGCCGTTGTTTTAAAGATGGTATATTATGGTCTGGACTCCCACAGGTCCTGTAATTAAATATTCTTCAGGATCTTCTCGAGGTGGCACAACATGTTTGTTTGATGGATTTTATGAACGGTTGCTAATTTTTTCCAAATTTGTAGGGTATCTTCGTGCATGCTTCTTATCCTGTGACAATAGTTCACAAAGCTGAAATGAGCTAATGAGATTATATTCAGTTTGCCAAACTCTAGCCTCAATTGACTAAAAGGTATTGCTTTTGTCAGCTTGAATAGGACTATAAGTGCTCCTGAACAGAGACTCTCTAGGCTCTTATGAAGTTGTGGTGCCAACATTGGAGACCCATTTGAGTGTGCTGTAACCCCTTTAGCTTTGAATGTATCCAAACATATGAGCCTTTTGGTATTATTGGTTCTATAGCAATGCACCACAATTGTGTAGGAAAGAAAAATGGGCAACCAGAGCTTTGTGTTGATTGTTTAGTTTTACTTTTTCATCTACCCAAACCCCTAAGTAACCCATATGTCTGTTGTTGGTTTGATTGTTGATACTCCATGAGTATCTGACTTTGCCAGAGCTAAATTTCATAATTTTTGTTTTAACCACATTTAGTTTTAATATAGTCTGGTTGTTGGAAGTCTTTAGATCAGACGAGCCCCTTTAAAGGCCAATTTGAATTTGATCAAGGAATAGGGGTATCATCGGCGTACTGTAGTGAGGTCACATACTGGCTACAATCTTGGTGGTAGAGTTCTCAAGACTGCAAGAGATGGTAATAGGTTACCTGTGTAAAGATTAAAAAGAGCAGGAGCCAATATGCATCTTTGCTTCAAGTCAGTGATATTGCCTTGAGAAGCTAGTCAGAGATTCCCCATCCTTGCAATTTTTCTCATAATATGCCACGATTCACTTTATCAAAAGGTATGCTGTAGTCCAGGAAGCAGACATAAAGAGGCAAGTTTTGTTTTAAGGCTCGGTTTGTGAGTAGGCTGATTTAAAAGAGTTGTGCCGCCTTTCCTAAACCCGCTCTAGAATTTCTAATTCAATGCTCACACTTCTAGTTCTTTTACTAGTAATCTGGCAAAAGGCTTTAGACTCAGCATTTAATAGGGCAATAGTTCTATAATTTTGCGGTTCATTTTTCAGTCGCTTCTTGGTAATGGGTTGAAGAAATGAGCAACGCCAGTTGCCTGGGATGATGGTATTAGATCATATGCCTGAGTATAGAGTTAAGAGCAGAGTGAGCTAACTAGCTTAGAAAAAGTCATAGGAACTCCCTTTTGGCCCATTATTACTGTTATCATTTTATCACTGGAGATTCGGAATACAACATATTGAGTGTGTAACAATGTGGATCGTGACCGTGAGTTGTCAGACAATCTGACATCTATGTTTGAAATGATGGTGGAAGAAAAGCAACTACCATTAGTTGTTGAAGTTTGGATCTAATAGAGGTTTGTCAAATAAGCCTCCCAGGTTCATTCGCCAATTGAATTGAATGACCACTTGGATGTAATAAGGATGGGTGTCAGGCTCCGAAATGCTGAGCTGTCTTTGATGTGAGTCTAATAATTTATGTCAAACCATCTCTTGGCTTAAAATTCAGTTCTGGCATTCCGACATTTATCTTTAATAGAATTTACTTAGCTGTTGAATGGTAATTCTTATTGCATGATTTGATTCAGCATAGTGTGAGTACTTTTTTAATTTGTGTATAGATTTCATAAGATCTCTTCGCTGAGGTGAATACCAGGTGGTGAGTGTATCCTTCTCAGTTTATTCCTTCTTACCATTAGTGTGTTGAGCCTATTTGTAGGCACACACTATGATGATAATTGACAAAAGAATTCAAAAAGAAACACCATCCGGGGCTGTTCTTGTCTTTCGCATGTTGCTCGGAGAGCTGGCGGTCAGGTTATGCCATCTACCTGCCTACATTGTTTATATTTGAGTTCAGAATGGATAATCCATTTTATTTTATACTGGCTGGTAATAGCAATCTCTGAAAAGATTGTTTTATAAGAGTCATTATGCTTTGGCTTCCACTTCATTTTCAGCACTTGATATAAATTATCACTTTTCTTGCTGAATACAATTCGAAATGAATCAATTGCCACTAAGAGACATGGAGTGACCAAAGTGTTGTCCAGTATTGTGGCAAAATGTGTTTTTACATGAGTGGCCATTGCAGGAATGTCCAGTTTAAAACTGCCATTTAGATTTATCAAGACCTGATTAAAAAATAGTGACCAGAAGTGCTAACTACTCATACTTTACTTATTTGGGGCAAAGGGCATAGGTGGAATGTAGTACAATGTATTTAATTCATGGAGCACTGGTGATTGTAATGCTTTAATTCATGGAGGACTGATGATAGTAATGCTTGAGGGGTCAATATCTGATTTATTTCTCCAATTACTATCACTTCATGGTCCGGAAAGAAAGCTATAATGAGGGTAGCGACATCCTCATTTCGTTTTCCTTAGGTACAGATTTCTACTGTAACTTGTCTCCTCTAAAAAGGTGACACACTCAATGTTACTTGATTTAATGTTTGAAAGGGAATCAATTTCAGCAAATATACAGAAGATCATTCCCCGATTAAGTATGTCAGGTGGGACTTCGCTATTATATATGGGTGTGAAGAGTTTTGAACAATTAGGTGAGATCTCCAATGATTTTGAAGGATAAGGCTTTCATAGGCAGGCAAATTGCTCTGAGATCCTTGTTCCAAATGCTTCAAACAGCTTGCTATTTTGATGCTAGAGTGTGCTGATGCTTGATTATGTTCATAGTCATCTATTAAATTCATCATATTTGTTGACAGATGTAATGCGTTGCGCGCACTCCATCACATTTGGGGATGCAGTGCATGCAACGAAATTCATTTTATTTATTTATATGTTTACTTACCTGTAAACCTCTGTAATCCATAGTTTACTACCCACCACCCTGCCCCTCCTCTTCCCCACTTCACTGCCCGGCAGGTACTCCCACTACCGACCGTGGTGGCTTCACACTAACCAGCATAGGCTAGCTTGGCCTGTTGCACTAGAGTGCCTAGAGAGAGAGGCACATTGATGTGAGTGACCCAGAGGAAGTGGAGGGTCCACAAAGACCAAGGACAAAAGCCTCACCAATCCCTACAGTTGCCTGCTTCCCTCAAAATGTCTGTGGGCACCCAACTGTTCTGAGGCCGATCACCTACAGTGGAACTACTCTTGTACTAGACTGTATCTTCCTACTCTCTGCTCCCAGATTCATTGAGTCATTGAATCGGCAAGTCTTCTGCACAGTCCAACCCAGCTGCCACTCCACACCTCCTCAGCCTCACTTCACCTAGCCTTAACTTCCGGCCACAAGGCTCCCTATGCCCACAACCACCCTTGAGGCTCTGCACCCAGATCAAGGGACGCTAAGGGTGGAGGAAGTGTAGCAATGGAGGGGCTGAGGAGGCAGCACTAAGCCACATCTAGTGAGCCAACCGATACTATGCAGCACCGTAACACGCAGCCCACGAATTACAGTGGGAGTATGTGGGCGCTACCTGGAAACCTCAGCTGGCATCTCTGGTTTCTCGGGGGAAGATTCACTCACTGTTCACAGCTTGACTTGTCTTGATGCTGATGGCTGGAGGATGGATGCTTAGCTGGAGGTTCAACTGTCTGGGCAGTAAGTTCACTGCTAAATTAGCCATTGCAAAAGTCTGAGTAGTACATGGAGGTATATAAATCTGTAGCACCATCAGTATCAGTATGCATATTCACTTAGCAGTAATCTTGCCACTGTATGCCACTACATTGTATTCTGTTCCACTGCATGCCACTCCACTGTACACTGCTTCCCTCTAACCCACTCCAGTGTAAGCCACTCCACTTGCTGCCACTCAATTGTACATTATTCCATTGGACGCCACTCAACTTTACGGCACTACACTGTATGCTAATCCACTCTAGCCCACTCCTCTGTATGCCACTCTAGTCTATGCCACTGTACTATATGCCACTCCACTCCAAGATACTTCAATATTTGCTACTCCACTCTACACCACTGCACTGTAAGCCACTACACTCAATGCTATTCCACTGAATGTCACTCCAATCTATGACACCTCACTGTATGCCATTCCACTGTATGCTAATTCATTTTATGATATTCCATTGGATGCCACTTCTCACTATGCTACTTCACCTTATGTATTCCCTCCACCCACTCCCCGGAATTCAACTCCAGTCTATACTACCCCATTCTTTTTTTTTTTTTTTTTTTTTTTAATTTTTAATTTGCATCAAATGGGCACATAAAACAAATCGACCAAAAAAAATTTCGATTTACAAAAAGTATAAAGCAACTCTCAATAGCTACAGTAAGCAATTATAAAACATAACCTAGGCCATAGCAAATAAAAAGGTCATACAAACATAAATTTGAAGGAGAAAATTATTAAGACATAAATGAGCCCCAAATTCTATCAATTTTTCGTTTGGCCTGTAGACCCCTTGAATCCGCAATAGCAGTCTCCATATTATATGTTTCCTTAACTAGGCTCCACCATTCCAAAGCTATTGGTGGTTTTTTTTGAATCCAGGCTCTAGCAATAATTAATCTTGCACATGTAATTAGAATATTCAACAGATCTCTGAACGCACTGTTACCCGCATTAAAACCCACCAACACATCAATATATGAAAATGAAATGGATTGTTCAAGTCTATCAGCAATCACCTTAATTATTCCTTCCCAATATTCACTAAGACGTGGGCAAGAAAAAAACATGTGGGTAATATCCGCGCCAATCAGGTCACATTTAGGGCATTTCGTGCGATCAGAATAATTATTATTCGTTGCCCATTTAAGGATCCTCTCAGGAGTATGGTATAATTGACAAACAGTTTTAAACATTTGCAGTTTTAAACTAGAAGATTGAACAGATAAATTTAGGCTTTTAAGAGATGTAGTAATTAGATCAGTTGGTACAGTCAAAGCCAGTTTTCTATTCCATTTCTCTGTTAAATTTAGGACATCACTAATCCTGAGGTCAGAAAGAAGCTTGTATCCTAAGCTAATCATGGATTTGTCTACATCTCTGTAAATACAATCCCATAACTCGGAATCTAATACCGTAGTGAGTTCTAGTTTCTTCACAAAAAAGTCTGTAATCTGATAGCATTTAAACCTTGCCAGTTCGGATAAATTATAACAGTGTTTCATTTTATCAAATGCCATAAAACCCTGATGGTCATATAAATCTCCCAAAAATCTAATACCAGAATCGGACAATAATCGCCAGGTTGAATCATGAAAAATTAAAGGGAAACCCGGATTGCCCCATAGAGGTGTTTTACAATGTAAAAAAGAAGTATTGCATTTAGCCATAATAGATCGCCAAATACTCACGGTATCACGTATAGTCTTGAATTTAACCCTTTTGAAGTAATTAGGGTCATTCAGCCTATAAAGAAACATATTAGCATCCGGTCCTAGTAGAAACCTATGAAAATACAAACATTTATCAATGACTGTCAAGCTACGTAGCCGAATCAGAAACGCTGACCAGTAATAGAATTTGAAGTCCGGGAGCGCCAGTCCCCCTTGACTAAAGGGGAGTTTAAGTGATGATACGGCGCGTCGGGCTTTTTTATATCCCCATACAAAGCTGCTAATAATACCTTCTAATCTAAGAAAAAAAGAATTGTTAACCCGTAAGGGAGATATACTACCCCATTCTATGCTATTCTATTGGATGCCACTTACCACTATGCCACTTCACTTTAAGGCGTTCACTCTACCCCACTCCATTGAACACCACTCCAGTCCATGCCACTTCACTGTATGCTACTCCACTGTACGCTATTACATTCTACAACACTCCACTGTACTCCACTCTATGCTCTATTCTACTGTGCAGTACTGCACTCCAAGCCACTCCACTCTATGCTCTTCCACAGTATGCCACTCCACTGTGCACCAAACCACTTTAAGCTATTCCACTGTATTTGTCACCACTGTATACTACTCAACTCTACACAATTCGACTCAACCCCACTTCACTATACTCCACTCTACAAAATTCCACTGTACGCCCGTTCACTGTACGCTATGTTACTACACTATACGGAACTCCACTTTATGCCGCTACACTGTCTGGTAGTTCAGCCTACCACACTCTGCTGTATGTCACTCAAGTCTATGCCACTCAACTATATGCCACTCCACTGTATGCCACTCCACATTGCGCTCTTCCACTGCATGCCACTCCCCTCTACAACACTCCACTTTAAAATATTTCACTGTAAGCCACTCCGCTGTATGCCACTCCACTCTATGCCACTTCAGTGCGTGCCACTCCACTTTACGCGACTCCATTCTGCCCTATTCCAATGGACACCACTTGACTCTATGCCACTCCACTATATGCTATTCCACTCTACCCCACTCCACTGTCAACCTCTCCACTGTATGCCATTCCACTATATGCCACCCCACTTTATGGTGCTCCACTCTAAGCTATTCTACTCTACACCACTCCTCTTTACTCTACTATATCCTATTACACTGTACGCACTCTCCTGTATACCACTTTCCACTGTACACCACTCAACTCTGCACTATTACACTGCACGCAACTCTGTTCTAGGCCACTCTATTGTATGGTATTTCACTGTGCCCCACTCACCTGTATGCCGCTCCAATCTATGGCACTCCACTATATACTACTCCACTGTACGCTATTGCACTCCTCGCAACTGCACTCTTTGCCACTCCAGTGGGCGCTATTCCACTGTATGCCACTTCACTCTATGACAATCCACTGTACACTATACAACTGTATTGCACTCCACTCTCTGTCTCTCCAGTGGACGCCTCTCTACTTTACGCCACTCCCTTCTATGCTATTCCATTAAACCCCACTCCACTCTATGCCACTTCCCTGTATGCCAATCCACTGTATACCACTTCACTGTACAGTACTCCACTGTACTCTATTCCACTCTACACCACTCCACTCTACTCTATTCCACTTTATGCCACTCCACTGTACGCAGCTCAACTCTACACAATACTCAACTCCATCTATGCCACTCCACTGTATGGTATTCCACTCTACCCTACTCCATTGTATGCCGCTCCAGTCTATGCACTCCACTATGCCACATTCCACTGTACACTACTCCACTATACACTATTACACTCTACACCACTCCACTGTACAACAGTAGACTAAACACAATTCCACTGTATACCACTATAGTCTAAGACAATCCACTGTATGCTGTTCTACTGTAGTCCACTCCACTATCAACTATACAACATTCAGTGCCACTCCCCTCTGACACACTGTACTGGACTCTATTCTTCTCCATTCCACTTGACTCTGCAACCCACCAATACACTCAGCGTCACTCTTCTCCACTGTATGACACTTTTCAATACTGCACAACACGACAGTCCACTCCACTGTATGAAACAACACTCTACTCCAGTCTATGACATTTTACTACAATCTATGCTTCACCAGGCCACTTTATTCCACTCCACTGTACTCTACTCCACAACATACCCCTACACTCTATGGCACTTTAATCCACTCTATCCATTGCAACTCCCATCGACTACACTTCACCCTGCTGTAATGTACCCCACTCTATGCCACTGTTCGAAACTCCTGTTAACACAGTTCCACTATAGCACACACTACTACACTCTATGCAGGTTTTCTCTATATAACTACTACACTCTTCATTTCCATACACTCTACTTTACAAGCTTGTACACCACTGTATCCCGCAACACTCCACTGTACGAGTGGGCTCCTCCTTACAAGACTTTCCCACACTTTATGACACACTCCACCACTGTAATGTACAACACGCCACTCCAATTATTTGCACTTTACTCTACTGTATGGTATGCCTCTCCACACGATTGCACTCCACATAAACCAGCTCTAAGAGACAACACTCCACTCTATGACACCTTACTTCACTATGTACTACACCACTCCACTGTACTCTATTTCACTCTACTCCAGTCTACCATACTACACTGTATGACATCTTCCTCCACTCCATGGTACAACACTCCTTATAATGACACTGACTCCACTCAATGACACTGAACTCTACGAGATAAAACCCATTTTTATTAACAATTGCAAAAAAAGTTTGAACTTTAAAGACAAAACTAAAGGTTAAATACTTGTTTATAGTTAAGAATTATTTTTTCCTATATCAAATTTAAACAACACAAACGTTAGAAATTCTAAAGTTGTAGTTATAACTTTCCTTTGCAGCTTATCCACCCCATTTCAAATCATCAAGTCAGTCAGCCAAAAGATACTTTATTTCGACTTCACAAGATCATAAAAGCACATATAAAACATGTTCAAATTGATTGCAATTGATCAATATAGAAATGTTTGTATACACATGAACATAAAAACAGTTGAAAAAAGATAAAAAGATTAAAAAGTTTGCTAGGCAATAAGTATCTTATCATAAAAAACAAAGTCAAATGAATTAAGAGGTGGAAGTAAACAAAATGAGGTGTCCGGGGTCTTTGGAAAGTACGGGGAATGGGCAGTTTAAGCTTGTACTTTCTTTAGAACTGCACGCCGAGCACACCATATTGAAAAAAGATAACGGAACACAGAGTAAACGATTGGCATGCCACTGTCGTATTTCAGAATTCTTTAGGCCTGAAGGCAGTGGGAGGTTCCAAGGTTCCTGCAAAGCAGTCTTAGCCAATGAGCCCTTATTGCCTTGTAGGTAGGGCAGAAAAACAACACATGCAAGTCAATCTCTGTATAGTTTATGCAAGATGGGCAAGCTTTCGTCTGGCTACCCCCCACTTATGGGTGACAGCATGTAAGGGGAGTACTCCATGTCTAAACTGCATGTACAGTTTTTTGGCTAGGAGGGGATGGATATTGTTGATGCTAGGTTCTAGGAGGTATGAGAATTTTACATCTAGGAAGGATGTAGTACGTGTACCTGTCCTGAGGTCCCTCTGGAGTAAATTTAGGTGATAGTCCTTAAAGTTTGTTATCAGGACTTTTCTTGGTGTAATAATTATGAGTAGCACACAACCATTCACACTCTTTTAAGCTTGCTAACCAGACCCCTCTAACTATATATCTACTAATTTGTAATCACACTGCTACTTAAGCATTTATAGATCTGTCTCAAAAACGGGTGAGGAAAGGAAGTTGGCCCTGATAATTCACATATTCTTCACCATTGCTTCAATTTATGATCCTTCCAGGGGCAAAATTCAATTTTGTTTCAAAACCTGCTGATTATTTTAAGCAAAATCCTAGTGCAGGGATAGATCCTAAAATGTATTAATCCACATAATCCACAAGAAATGACAGGCACAAATCAGTAAGCAAGTACTCTTGTGGGCATCTTTTGTTGCCACAACACTATCAGTGAACTGATCACCCACTTATTGGCGGACCATAAGTGACTTATGTATAATTTCACATCTGCTGTAAATAGTGCATTAGGCCATTTTGGATTAATGATAAGTCCCTTCTTTAGCCTGGCAGGCATTCTAGAAATTATGTTATTTATTATTGACCAGCTACCCCAAATGTAACTTTTTTGGGCAAATCTGCTAGTCTTTTAGTTTGTTGGGAGCACTGATGTGCTCAAATACCCTGTGCTAATGGGCCATTGGAGTGAAGGATCCCCTCAAAGAACAGGGTGGTGAAGGTACTTTAAAACTTCTAGTAGCATAGACTGGGGACCCATTACTATTCTGTACAAGTTACCTATGGATATTTGTGGTCCACTTTGGGCTGATCTAAATTGAAATATGCCTCCCTATCCAGAAGTTTGAGGTTGTTCATTAAAGTTTCAGACTAAGATGCACTGAGTGATGTACGCAAGAAATATGTGTGGGCCATTATTACAGCAAAGACAGAATTTGATGATCCAAGATTGCATAAGTTGTTAGCAACCTGGGAGCCCAGCACGCTGGGTTGTAGGAAATTTGTGGATCCACGCAAATTCCAGAACTTTCCCACACAAATTTGTGATAACAATTATGTTTTCAGCTAAATTTGAGGTTTGGAACAGAAAAGACCAGGGCAGCAGACAAGGTCAAGCACTACGGCTCGTTTGGTTCTTAAATTAGGGTGGTGCAGTCTCTTCCCACACCCGCCGCCAGGGGATGTGTAGATTAATGACGTACAAAAGACAAAAATGGAAGGTGCACTCAAATGAAGTCAATGGAGATAGTGATTTTAGTGTCTTCTTTTTTATTCAAAAAAAGGGTATTCATGAAGTATAGGCACAGCCAACGCGTTTCGTTCCTCTTGCCTTTTAGGAACTTCATCAGGGCAGGTTTCTTAGTTAGGTGTAGGTTGGGCTCGCAAGGGTCATGTAAAGTTGAGTCGGAGGTGGTAATAATTCATCAGAAAAACGGAGGTATCCTTCAATGTCAAAGAAGGACAGCTCGGCAGTGGGTAAACACACATTAATCCAGTCAGGGTTCTATGTTAGATGAAAGGTTGAACGCTAAAATCAATGCCGCGGTAAAGCTATGGAAGTGGTAGACTCATATCAGTTGCAACAGTAATTCTAATGTCTGCCCCGCAGAGCATAGGACCACAGAACCTACGAAAGGGAACTCCAAGGTGAAGGAGTCGATCGGCTCGCTGGGGCGTTGCCGGTTCCGTGAGAGCCCAAATTTTTAAGGCACAAACCACGGCACACCTATGATACGGTGCCCGTGTCCAAGGTTGCAGCACAGCCGCCGTCTTGCTGGGATTCTGGGTAGGAAAATTGGGGATCCATACAAGCCATACCTTGCTGGACTCCGCTGTCTAGTTTTCAGAAAGGTGTGGGTTTGGTAGGTTTCCCAAGATGGCCGCCAAGCCCGGAGAAAAAAATCCAGGTGACCCCCTTGCAAAACCAGGTTGTTTTGTGAAGAATATGCCACCTTATTTTGCATGCGTTTACAACGCATGGCATTACAACATGGCCGTTACAACAACCACGTTGTTAGTTCGCATACCGTGACATCACAAGTCAGAACAACGACTTGCGTTGTGAGGAGCACTGGATGTTGGAATAGTATAATTTACTATTCCAAATCCAGTCTGTGCTGACAGTAGGGAAGGTGTTGGATTTTAAATCCAACAACTTCTGCCCCTTACAATGCTAGTCATTGTTCAGACTTGCGTTGTAACGGTATACAAACGAACAATGACTGCATTGTTACCCCATGCCTTGTTTTGAATGCGTTGTTAATGCTGTTTACCTTTGTGATAGGTGATCAACTGAAAAAGGTCTAGAGGCCAATAATATGGCAAGCTAACCTTAACTCCTCATAAGTAAGTGGGTGCCCAAGTCACAAAAAAGCCCAAAACACAGAACTAACGGAAGGAAGAGAACAGAAGAGTGATAAGTGGTAGGATCCAAGCCTGTTTGTCTGGATTGCCATCAACGTATCAATGTGATCAATCTTATCATTTGGTCATCCAACTGGCGGGATGGTGTGTCTCTTGATCATAGAGACGTACTACCATTTAGCGATAATGGGCTGGATCGCACCCACAGTCACTTAAGACAAACAATGAGCCACTAGATAGTTGATCACAGGAAAATAAAGTGCAGTGCAAAACACAAAAGTATGTGGTGAATTAAAATAGGATGATGAGGCCAAAAATCGAAAAAAAATTTATTAGAGTGCAGACTCATCCCCTAATTCAAAACAGAACAGTGCAATGGGCAGTTTAAACAAATAACTGCAGAAAAATGGCAAACATGTTTCAGCCGATCGGGCAGCTAGTCCCTAGGCTTTCTTCAGGGCCTCTGCTCGCAAACTTTGCTACTGCATAAACAGGGTGTGACTCGTGCCCAGTGAAACTATAAAGTGCGAACAAACGAAGTTAATGAAAATTCATGCACCAAGTCATGAAAAAACAATGCAGGTTGAAATGAATACAACCTGCTATGTACTAATCCTACGCATCAAGGAATGCAGATGGCATCTACAAAAAATACAATAAAGTAAAATTAGCAAATTGATCATAAATAAACTCTTGCTTGTTCAGTTCCTATAATGAAATGTTAATTGTAAAATATTCCATGTGCTCACCCAGGTTGACCGGGGGCTGGACCTCACCTCACCTGGACCATGCCCAGGAAATAGAGGGCCCACTCGGTAAAGGAAAGGAAAAAAAGGAGACTATAGAATAGAGAAATAGAGAACTGCACATAGTCAGTTCCTTTGCTTACTCAATACACTGTGCCCCTTCTGAAAGCCCGTCCTGTTCAGATAGGTGTCAATTCAAGACAGCCAACTGGCCCGTCCTCGCGAACTCCTTGCACCCCAACACAACACTCCCATTTACATTTAAAAGTGGAACTACAGCCTGTAATTACATTCAGAAAACAGACACCTTAGTGATTTCAAGCAAGGGTAATCTGTATTAACGTACATATATCAGGGTGTATCCTATCAGGCCAAAGCCTTCTAAGGGAGTCAGCTTATTTAGGCATTCTAAATGGTTGATAGCATAATATATTGAATCCTAATACTCAAGATGAACAGAAGCTCTGAACTTCGACCACAAATCAAGTGAGCTTAGCCGCTACAGAAGGCTCACTCGTAGTCAACCTTAAATACCTGTTACCAGAGCACCACATGCCTACATGTCCGTCGTTGCCTCGGGAGTGTCCTGAGACTCGGGGGAGGCAACGAACAGCAAAGGATACGCGTTTAAATAAGACGCTGTTGGTACGTCTCTATTATCAAGAGACACACCATCCCGCCAGTTGGATGACCAAATGATAAGATTGATCACATTGATACATTGATGGCAATCCAGACAAACGGGCTTGGATCCTACCACGTATCATTCTTCTGTTCTCTTCCTTCCGTTAGTTCTGTGTTTTGGGCTTTTTTGTGACTTGGGCACCCACTTACTTATGAGGAGTTAAGGTTAGCCTGCCATATTATTGGTCTTAGACCCCCGTTTTTATCAGTTGGTCATATTATAGTATTTGGGGATGTGAACCTGGGCAGGTCTTCAAAATGTCCCTATGACCCTTTCTCTCTCTGTGTTGTCTTTGTGGTACCTTTGTGATAGGTCATTTTGATGTCTCCTCAATATGTTTTGGGCCCTTGCCTGTGGCAAGTCCTTGACCCAACCATGCGAGTGAGGCACCATTTTTATCTGGAGACCTGGGAGAATGCTGGGTATTAGTACATTTGTGATCCATGCAGATTCCAGAACTTTTTTTTTCCATCTAAATTTGAGGTTTGCTGGTAATTCTGGGTAGGAAAACATTGGGGGACCCACACAAACCATACCTCTCTGGACTCCCCAGGGTGTCTAGTTTACAAAAATGTTTAGATGTGCTAGGTTTCCTTAGGTGCCGGCAGAGCTACGGGTCAAAATCCACAGCTAGGCACTTTGCAAAAAAAGGGTCCGTCTTCACCGTGAAAATGTGGTTTGTCCACGTTGCGTTTTGGGCCTTTTCCTGTCACGGCACAAGACCTACCCACACAAGTGAGGTACCATTTTTCTTGGAAGACTTTGAGAATGCGGGGTGGGTGGGATTTTGTGTATCCACACAGATTCCGGAACTTTCCACCACAGAAATGTGAGGAAAATGTTTTTTTTTTTACAAAGTTGGAGGTTTGTAAGGGATTCTGGGTAACAGAACCTGCTGAAAGCCAGTCAAGTCACCCCATACTGGATTCCCCTAGGTGTCTAGTTTTCAAAAATGTATATGTTTTTCTAGGTTTTCTTAGGTGCCGGCAGAGATTCCTGTGGTGGGCACTAGGCCTACACACAGAAGTGAGGTACCATTTTTATCGAGAGAATTAGGGTAACACAGAATTCTAGAGCAGCTGTTAATACCTATTGACTTTTGAGGCATTTCTGCCTTCCAAATTAAAGACAATGTTTAAAAAAGAAGTCACTTTGAAAAATGTCCTATAATTCCCATGCTAGTATGGGTACTCACAATTTTTGAAATATGCAAATAGCTACTGTTTCTAAACTCTATATTTTGTTCCAATTTCGGAAATACATAGGTGTCTTTCATCCCGATTTTTCACTGTATATATTTTCCCAAACTATATTGCTATATACCCGGTACATAATAAAAAGAAATTGAAAGACGCTGCTCAGTTATTGGCTCTGGGTTCGTCGGGTTCTTGGTAAATGTACAAGTTCTGTATATTCCCACAACCAGAGGGGTCCAAAACATGTAACTGTATATTGTTTTTACACAACTGTCATAATTAGAAGAAGTTACAGGTAAAAACGTTGGCACAAATTGCTGTCTTTTTCAACTGTTTTTCAATTTTTCCTATATTCAACTGTTAGTTTCTATAAAGAAACCTTTAAGGATCTACACAAATTACCTCTTGCTGAATTCAACATTTTATCTACGTTTCCGAAATGTATAGATTTTCAAGATCCATTTTTGCTTTCATGCCCACTTCTACCATTAACTGGAAGAAGGTTGAAAGCACAAAAAATAGCAAAAATAGGCAATGTCTCAGTAAAATGCCAAAACTGTATAAAAAAATTTGGTTTTCTGAAAAAAATCTGTCAGTCCCTGAAAGCTGGGAACATGGTGATATCAGGCCCACAAACCCTTTGTTGATACCTTTAGCAGGGGAAAAACAGATGCTTTCATTTGCAGCAATATTTCCCATTTTTCCTCAAATAAGCAAAAATTTAGCTGTATTAGGCGAATTTCTGGGTCCCCTCCAGGGGAATCCACAGACCCTGGGTACCTTGAGAATCCCCATGATGTTGGAAGAAAGGGACGCAAATTTGCCGTGAATACCTTATGATGTCAAATAGTTAAAAGGGCCTAAGCGTGAACTATCCCAAATAGCCAAAAAAAGGCCTAGCACAGGGGATGGGAAATGGCCTAGCAGCGAAAGTGTTAAGGAAAGCTGCAATTCTGGAAATGTCCATGTCTCATATATAGTAAATAAATGCCCCCGATAATATGGCCACAGCACTCCCTCAAGCAGGCTGGTAAGTTGAACGTATTCACACACTCAAGAACTGCAAGTATACAAAGTGAGAATTTTGATTGATCAGTTTTCTGTGGGTAACAGCAAAAGAGGTGAACAAGAACAGATTATCCTATTCTCAAAGTGATCTTTGTAGGTAAAGTGGAGACACATAGATCCAAGTATTGTAACAGATCTTCCGAATGCACTTGTAAACATGAAAATGGGATTAGAAACCTACTAAGGAGTCACAGTGTCACCAATGACCTGTGTAAATTAAAAATACATTCAGGTCAGTAAACCCCACTCTGAGGAGAATGCTAGGACTCCCTTGTGTCATTGTGGTAACATCTATGCCAGAGCATAAAGAGGGATGCTGCATTGCCAAACCCAGAGCGACCAAAAGGTGTTTAGAAATACATGCCCATCATTAATCACAATATGACATATCTTGGGAGCATTTAACCACACATTCACTTCCTTGGTGGCCCATAGTGAAGCAAACAGCTGCATCTATAGTAGAACCTGACAAGCTACTCTAGGGGACAGATTTATCATCATATCGTGCAGCAAGACACCTTGATACAGTGTGTTGTGTGAGAGGGCAGGAATGTGCTGTATGAGCATGATATTGTGCATCCCTGTCCTTTACTACGTGCTGTCTTGCGTCAATGGAGGCAAAGGTGGCTGTGTTTCGGGGAAGATTGTTTTTGTGCAGGAAGGTGAACCTTAGGTTTTGCATCACCCTTGTGTGGCACAAGGGCATTGCAACACCATGATAAATTTACCCCTAGATCTCAAGTACTGTTTTTTACTCAAACGACAGTCTGACGAAAGACCAAAAATCTCAAGAAAAAAAGAGCTATTTTTGATCGTTGGTTTTCTAAACCTTAACTAAGTGGCAAATCAGCCTTTCCAACTCGTAAGCATACCCACAGAGTCCAAGGATGGTTCAACATACTTACTGCAATGTTTAGTGATCCAGCCAGACTCGTACACCATGCAACCTGCCTTACTGGTGCTTCACATACGGCCACCCTGAGCTCCAATTTTCCTTGGCAGTGTCATCAAACCATTGCTTAGAAACAACCTACCTGTACTGGTTGACTTGTACAGCTGTTCCAGTCAAGTGAGTATGGAGAAGTACAGCAAACACCTGCATGTCTGGAATTGGCTCACCGACCACCTACCAGAAGATATAAAAGACGCATTTAGTAATTTTGCAAAATAGAAAAACCAACAGCCCGCCACCATCAGAGCTCGTCAGAAGGACATTAATTACACTACATCAATACATTAATCAGCTAACGGGCTGGGGGGCTAACTCTGAATGGCGAGCTACAAAAGCAAACCATTTTTTGTTTGAATAGTTTAAAAAAACATTTTTCAGAAGCCAAATTTCTGTAGAATTTACATCATCTAGAAAGGTGGTACTACCTGATAAAGAGTGTAAGAAGCTAGCCAATTGAGATTTAAACTTTGTTTGGTTTAACAAAAATTGACTTTGTTGAAACAATGGTATAACAATGTTTTATATTTATATAAAAATCATTAGCAGTGTTGTGAGTTTGTGGTGTGCTAATTATCATGAGACAGAGAGAGTATGAAGCAAAAATGCCTAATTTGAATCCGGACAGAGAAATTCAACATTACAGAAATCTAAGGTCGATAAAAGTAGTACAATTCAGATATCTATTAGTGTGATGTAGTAGCTACAATCTGATATTAATTTGCTTTATGCAAAGATGTTTTGGTGTCCTAAAAGTCTTGCTTGTTTATGCCTGTGGAGCTGTCTAAACCATTATATTCTTTTGAGGTTAATACAATGAGTTCCACTGAGTTGGGAAATATTGTCATAAAACAAAACTTAAAAAATGATGAAAAATGAGCAGCAGATGGTTCATGCCCCAATATTCACCTGCATTCCAAAGCGGGGTACATACTGCGTTAAGTGGGCGTGATTCAGGATTGTGTGTGTGTTGGGGAACACATTGCTCTCAAGAAATTGCACATTCCAGTTGTTCTAAACCCATACTGCTGATGACTATACCCAGGGATGGTTTTAGGTTGGTGCCACCATTGCGGCCGACCTGGGCAATGGCTGGGGGGGTGGCACTGGTCTCAGGGGAGTGCACTGTGTTTAGCCATGACTTTCAATTTAAAAGCACCTGCTACTGAGTTCCTTCGAGTTTAGATTTTCGGCAACAACAAAAAAGTCAAGAATCAAGAGAACTCTTGTGATTAATGTTCCTGCTACAAAGAGAGATCAGCGTTTTGTCTAGTGGCAGCTTTGACTTGACATAAAGTAGCACAGAGGCTTAATAAGCCTGCTGCAAAGAACAGATCTACAGTTTATGTGGATAGCTTAGTGGATTAGTAAAACCAGCCTTTACTAGCATTTTAAAACAAATGAAATGTATGTGAGTGGGGCCATAGAAAGATGAGGGGCACTTTTGCTGATTTGATTTGATTTGATTTGATTTTGGGTTTTATAGAGCGCACAGCTACCCTTGGGCATCCCGGCGCTGGAGATCGCGGTCCTGGAGGTTAGAAAGTCAGGGGGGGGAGCTCAGGGGAAGAGAAGGGTCTTCAATCTCTTCCTGAATCTGAGGTGGTTTTGTTCTTGCCTCAGAGGGAGTGGGAGGGCATTCCACAGCCTAGGGGCGTTGTATGAAAACAGGCGACCACCTGTTCTAGCCTTATTAATTCTGGGGACTTTTGCCAGGGAGAGGGAGTTGGATCTGAGATGCCTAGTTGACTGTTGGTGAGACACAAAAGTACTGAGGATGAGGGGGCCTTCATTGTGAAGTACTCTGTGGGCGATGCACAGGGTCTTGAAGTTGATTCGTTCCTTAACTGGCAACCAATGCAGACTTCTGAGGGCTGGCTTAGCCGAGTTCCTTGCTGCGGTTCCTGTGAGTATTCTTGCCGCCGCATTTTGTGCACATTGCAGTCTGTGAATTACAGAGACTGGGGCCCCCAGATATAGGACGTTCCCATAATCCAATCTGGAGTTCACCAGCCCCTGCATCAGAAGCTTCCTTGATTGAAGAGGAAGTAGATGGAGGATCTTTCGGGCCATCTTCATAAGGCCAAAGCACGTTCCGGCAGTTTTTCTCGCTTGAGTTTTAAAGCTCAGATCCTGGTCCAACCATATCCCTAGGCTTTTTACCTCAGATTTTGGGGGTGGTGGAGATCCCATGCATGGTGGCCAGGGAAGGGGTGAGGGGATTTTTTTTGGATTTCCTAGGAGAAGTATTTCTGACTTTTCCCCGTTCAACTTTAGCCGGGACTCGCACATCCACTGGTGAACTTTTTCTAGACATCTGAATAGATTGGGGAGGGCATTGTCTGATTGGTTGAGGGATACGACAAGCTGAGTGTCGTCGGCATACATTATTGATTTAATCCCGAAAGGTTTGACAATGTCCTCGAGGGGTGCCATATATACATTAAAAAGTGTGGGGCTCAGGGAAGAGCCCTGAGGCACCCCACACTTGAGTGCCTGAGCCTTCGAGATAGAGAATCCATCAGTCACTTGAAAAGACCTATCTTCAAGAAAAGACGTAATCCAGGCCAACGCGGAGTCCTCCACTCCAATCAGTCTTAGACGCTGCACAAGGGTTGAGTGGTCCACCGTGTCAAAGGCGGCACTCAGGTCGAGGAGGATCACTGCCACTGATCCTCCTTCGTCCAGAATGCCCCTTGCTTCCTCGACCACGGCTAACAATGCAGTGTCCGTCCCCTGTCCGGGTCTAAAACCTGTCTGGGTCTGACGGAGGATGTTATTGGTCTCTAGGAACTCGGAGAGATGTTGGTTTGCTACTCTCTCAGCGATTTTGCTGATCGCCGGAAGTAGTGAGATCGGTCTGAAGTTTGAAGGATCATTGTGGTCGAGGTGGGGTTTCTTTATAAGAGCCTTCACAGTGGCTTTTTTCCAGTTTGCTGGAACTGACCCATTTTTGAAAGAGGCATTGATCAGGCTGGTAAAAGGTGTGGCAATGGTAGAGGCAACAAGCTTTAATTTGCTTATCGGGGCTGGATCTGATGGGGCTCCGCTTTTTACTTTATGCAGGACCTTGAGAAAAGTATCGGTGGTGATTTGGGGGAAGGAGAGTAGCCTCGGGCTATTTTGGGAAGCCAGATGGTAGGGGTCTCTTAGATCGACTGGGGCCGCCGGGAGGGAGTTTAGAATTTTTTCGATTTTTTTCGAAAAAAATTCGGCCATCTGGTTGCATTTTGTCCCATCCTGGTCAGGGGGTGGAGGGGGATCCTGTATTTTGGATAGGAGTTTGACTATCCGATAGGTCTCTTTTGCTGAGTTAGATGCGGCTGCTATTTGATCCTCATAGAAGGAGGCTTGAGCTGTTTTTAGTGCGTTTTTATATAGCCTTATATGAGCTTTGTATCCATTTCTGTCTTCTGTTGTCCAGTGCTTTCTCCATTGGCGTTCCAGCCTTTTGCCTTTCCGTCTTAATTCCCGTAGTTCATCGGTGAACCATGGTAGTTTGGATGATGCTGGATGACGGAATCTGAGGAGGAGGTCATGGGAGGGCACCAAAAAAGACTGTCGCACTGGGCGCCACCAGCACTGAGGATGGCCCTAGCCATACTCCCTCATTAGACACCCTTAAGTGCAGCTGGGCATTTGACTCAGAAATTAGAATGAGGACCCTTATAAGTAGGTGTTAATCTTATAGCTGCATTCGATACAGTATGTTAAGATTGACCTACCTAATTTTAAAGCTTATATGTTGTACATGCTGTAGTTGTCTTGCATTCTAACTGCCATGAACTTGGTTAGTGGCTACTATTAGACATGGCAAACACAAGGAGATAATGGACGGAGCGCTGAAACTTTTCAGACATTCACCCCTAGTCACAGATCTGGGTTGAATCCATCATCGTTCTTCAGCTCACTCTGCCACCCCAGTTCAGACACAGCTATATGCAAATCAGTCTTGACCCTGTGCCTCATGGGAACCATCCAACCCGAACTGCCAAGCCATGTTTTCCCTGGACTGGAAATAAGAATCCTGGGACCCGTTTTGGGCTAACGGCCCTCATCAGCCAGGCTAGCTTGAATCCAGTGACAAAGTGAGCAAGGGACTCACGTCTGGGCATACCCTGCCAACTTAGGGCAGACAAAGCAAACAAAAGGAGATAATGGACAGAGCGCTAACCCTTTTCGAACACTCACTCCCAGTCACAGATTTTTGTTGTATGCATCATCGTTCTTTAGCTCTCTTTGCCACCCCATTTCAGACAATGCTATATGCAAATTAGTCTTGACCCTGAGACTCATGGGAACAGTCCAGACCGAACTGCCAGGCCATACCTTCCCTGGACCAGAAACAAGCATCTTGGGACCAGTTTCAGGTTAACAGCCCTCATCAGCCAGGCTATCTTGAATGATGCGGCAAAGTGAGCAGTGAGTGTGTTTACTATTAGACATAACCACATGGAGCTGGGAATTAACTACTTGCTTTCCCATCCATGCACCCTCACATTTGGCTAGTTCCATAGTAGGAAAGTAGACACATAGCTGATTTTACCACTGCATTAAAACTAATTTTTAGCATAGACTGTTAACGCTACAAGATTTATACAGTGGTTAACATCAGTGTCTAGCTTTTTATTGAATGATTCTACAATATTTAAAGTGGATTTCTTTTTAAAATATATATTTTTTTCACAACTTTACAAAAAATAATGGCTCTTAAATTACACACAAAAGAGGGAAGGTTGAGTGGACAGAAATGGAGTCTTGATATTGCTGCCACAGCAGTGCATCTGGAACTTGTGTGAAGGGAATTGAACACATTATGTTGACTGATCATCCAATCATAAAGTAGATGGGCGAGATGCGCAAATATTCGCCACATAGGTTAAGGTAATATTGGTATGATTTGCAATTATGAATCCTTGCTTTGCTGCTTCTCACTGCAAAGGCAGCAAGGCAGCTTACTTAACACTATTTCAAAACATTGAACATTTATAACATTAGCTTCCAACAAAGATGCCTGTGACTATCTGTGGCAAACCTCATAACTTTCCCTAGCAATACAGAAGAGAGGATTATGGTAGAAAGAACCTGAAAAGGTGTGTTTTAGTTTGTAATTAAATGTCAAGAGACACAAAGGCAATCTGAGACTAAAGTCTAATGTTATGACTTTTGATATTCCCCGAGGTAATTTACAAGTCACATATTTACATCCACAGTTAGGCCAGAATCTCTGGTTCAAGCCATATTTTCCAGCTGTGGTTGGAATCCTTCACATCACATCCCAGAAAGGTTTTCTCCTTTGCATCATGGTGAATGCAGTCCACAAGTTACTCTCCCCTCAGTGTTAGCTGTAGTGTTACACCAACGTTTGGTGTAACACTACTATCAACACTGAGTAGGGTGTAACACATCAGTCAATACTTAGTGGGGTATAACACTACAGTCAATACTGAGAGGAGCGCACATTTTGGACTGAATGTACAATGATGCAAAGGAGCATTTCTTGTAAATCTGGGAATGTGTCAGGCCCCTCTCTATATTTCCCATAACTCCACCCTTTTAGCCACAAATATGTTCTATTGTCCCTGCACTGTCCTTGGTACCTCCCACACTTACTATATAGTAGTATTCAAACTTTGTGCAAAGAACAGAAAAGATACGAAAGGCAGAGGCAGAAGTCTCAGGTCATATGTTTGTGATCTGAATTTTTCATTATTTATGTATTACTAATTCAATGCTAACCTATGCAGTACACAATGCAGTTGATCAGCCTGGCCTACAGTAATTTCACTTTAACCTGCATCTGCAAATATAGACAGCATACTTGTAAATGAATCTAGCTCTTAAATCTATTCACCTGATTGAACTTATCAGTTTTGCAGACTGAAGTCTGTTTGAATGCATATGCCTTTGGAGGGATAAAGGCAAGTTTTTCTACTAAGATCCCTGTCGTCAGAACTCCAGCATTATGTATCCTCAACACTGTGGTGTAGTGAATGCGAATACCAGAGTTGTCTTTTTGACCTGGAAGAAAAGAGACACACAACACTTTATAACTGCAATGCTTTGAACACGTGGAACTTTCAACAGTCTATGTTACAAACGGTACAATGTGTCACCAAATATGTTTCAGTTAAAACAGCTTGGGGAAAGGTTGCATTCATATCTTTAGCCTTCTTTCGTGTAGCTGATTTTCTAGCTACACTCCTTTGTTTTAAACAAAAACTGTTCAAGTTACAATTATTTGCCCTAAAGCTGGTTTTAAAGATACACTAAAACATTGGATTTACTTTTTGCTTCTTGATCAAGCACACACAGGTGTAGGGAGGAATGGTTCCCAATTTTCCATCCAATGGCAATCACTTGTGGTGACATTTCAACTAGAACTACCGGACGACTGCTCTCAAGAAGGGAACTCAAGCAATCCCGGACCTGTTTCAGTGAAATCAATCATTAGTAATGCAATCCAAAGTGATTTCCAGTCGAAGGATAATTTGCAAGTGTTCCTACCATTAATATTTTGCATATTCTATATAATGCTCTAAGTGGCCAAGTGCTGGACTTGGCCCTCTCTGCAGGGTCATCCCCAAACTTTTTGCCGTCTCACTGCTGTTTCTATAACCAATTTTCATTGGCTTTTAGAACTCTGTGCACTTTACTACTGCTAACCGTGGCTAAAGTGCTTGTGCTTACTCCCTACAACATGGTAAAATTGACTTACACCTGATTGGCATACTTAATTTACTTATATGTCATTAGTAAAGTTGTATACCATATGCCCAGCGCCAGTAAATTAATTGCTTCTAGTGTACCTGCTGCATTTATGGTGGCACCCACTTAAGTAGCCATGGTTCAGTCGCGCCATTGCAGCTTGAGTGTGGAGTTTTAAACTGCTATTTTGACATGGCAAATTACACCAAATATAGGCCCAAACCTTTCTTTTTAACAGATACAGTTGCACGCTAAGGTAGGGCGGGCCATAAACAACTCATAGGGCAACATGTAATGTGTTTAAAAAGTTAGACATGTACTTTTATGTTTTGCGTATAGGGCAACACTAGCTTACCTCATTACATTTAATAAGTTATAACTTTTGATTTAAGTCTGTTTTTTTATTTTCCAAAAGAAGAACCAAAGGAGATGTATACAGCAAAGTTATAACTTTTGATTGGGAACAGGTAGAAAAGTCATGTTTGGCGTCTGAGGGATTGTAATTGTAATTGAAAACCCTCTTTAATGATAAAAATGTCACTTTTTGAAAGTTGGTATTTTCTTGCCGTAAACATTTGCCTGAAGCCTCTTCCTGTGTCACATGACCAGGTGTAGTTGGCAGTTCGTCTTTATGTATTCCTCCTGAACAGCCACACAATAGAGGGACTAGGAATGCGTGAATGGGCCATCACAGGCATGATGGGGGGCACAGATGTGACCAGCACACTTACCCATCAATAGGCTGGGCCCTGGTCACACACAAAGAACTTCACTTAGACTGTTGTGCCTGTAACCAGTCTAGAGTCAAAGCAGGAAGGCAGGAAAGTTCAAACACTTTTGTGGGTGAAGTCTCCAGAAGATTTTCCCACTTCAATGAAGCACCAAGTTGAAAAAGGGGACCCTCACACTCACTCTTCAGGTCACTTCTGGGGGTGTGGAATTCTCCGAACATGGACTGCCCTGCTCTTCTGCTGCAAGAAGAACTGCTACATTGCTGCCCTGCTACTCTGCTGCCCTGCTGCTCTGCTACTCTGCAGCTCTGTTGCCTGAGGGAGAAGAACTGGACAGGCACCTTGAACCCAAAGTGATTCAAAGAACTAGTATGCAAACCTCCTGATCAGAGTCTCAGGGACAGAAAATGTTCTAAATGTCTTGAACTCTGCACCCGAGATTGTGCCTGCTCTGGGTCCTAACCTCACAAGTGATGCCCCTCCACTCCTGGACTCTTGGAAGTGGGACTAAAGGTGCTCAGCCAGCCCAGCTATGTTCTTCAGCAAGAACCAAAGCAGCACAATGAATCTCCTTGCAGCACTGAGCAATGCAACCCGCACACAGGACCTTGCATCACTGATCCAGACCTCATGAGAACCGGCACTCCATGATGCATCCCAGACTCTGGACCCTGTATCACAGCCCTGCAGCTGATTAGAAATTATGCAGTGAAACGCATTCTTGATGCAACCCTTATCGCAAACAGGATTTAAAGTGCATTGCTCAGCGGGCCAACTTGATTCCACAACCAGCCCATGCTCCATTGCAGTCAGCCTGAAATTGTGACTTTGATCTGGTCTACCGTTATCAGATAACCACAGTTGGTGCTCTGTGTTTCTAAGCACTATTTTTACCAAATCTCCTAAAATTGCATATCTGCGGGTCTACTAATTGTTTTTTTGTAAATTTGGTGTCAAATAATTTTTTAATACAATTGATACATTTTCTTTTGTTGTTGTTTCACTTTATTACTATTTAAGAGGTGGCATACATACTCTACTTTTTGCCCCTAAGTTAAGCCAAACTACAAAGTAGTTCACAGAGAATCCACGAAGCGTGTATCATGGTAGACCATTTGACCAATTTTGAGATCTTGTATGAATTTTGTTTGAATTTGGAATGTTTTTTAACTTGCTACTTTCGATCACAGGCCCATCTTTTTATAACTAATTGAGGGTGGTGAAGTTATCTATTTTCCACACAGGTGATCTGCACTTTTCAAAGAAGTCATTAGATTGTCACTTTAATCAGTCTGATGATGATCATCATGCATTTGGCTGAAGCAGAATACTCCCCAGCCAAATATTATCTTTTTAACTTCTGGGGAGTGACCTGCAATCATCTTGGTCAGTATTCTAGTTGCTGGGACATGTAAATGAGTAGATTTATAGGCAGAGATGTAAAGCAGTATCTCCTGACTGTGTTCAATTTAATTAAGCAAACTTTCCAGGCACCTGCCCCATTCTTACCCGCTATGCTCTTAAGGCCCATTGCCCAGTGGATGGAAGTTACAAGTTGGCAGAACAGTATGACCTTTGAGGCTCGTAAGTTATATATATCCAGCGAAGGTTCTGGTTAGCTGGCCAGCTCCGAACATTTACTGAATGGTCATTAGGACTCTGGTGTTATATGATCTTTGTTATGTTATGTTATGTTATGTAACATTTTTAATGCGCACAGATGCTCCAGCGAAGGAGCGTCCTGGCGCAGGGAAAGGCAGACACAACACAACACTAAAACCAGCAACAGAAAAGCAGAACACTTAAAACAGGGGAAGTTTAAAACAGAAAAGTTTTCAAGGCCCTACGGAAGGATATTAAATCATCCAAGAGGCGGATTTCCAAGGGGAGCGCATTCCAGAGGGTTGCAGCTTTCACTCGAAAAGAGCGTCCCCCCATCCGACTAAGTCTGAACCGGGGAACAACCACCAAGGATTGTCCCAGGGAACGAAGTGAGCGAGTTGGCACATAGGGAGAGATCAATTTATTAAGTAACACAGGTGCCGACTCTTGAAGAATTTTAAAAACCAGGCTGAGGGCTTTAAATTGAATTCGCTTATTCATCGGGAGCCAGTGTAAGGACCGCAGAGTATTGGAGGTAGGGCAGGTCCGGGGCAGGCCGACCACCGCCCTAGCCGCAGCGTTCTGGACTCGCTGTAAACGGAGTATCTCAGCTTGGTTCACTCCTAAAAGGAGTGAACTAGCATAGTCCAGGCGAGAAATAATCATTGCTTGAATGACCAGCTGTCTTGTAGGAGCATCAAAAAATTTGAGCAGGGGTCTTAGCCCGCGTAATACTCCAAAACAGCAGGCCGCCACTCTCTTCGTGTGAGTCACAAAGCTTAACGTGTGGTCAAGCCATACTCCCAAATTCCTGAGTTCCAGGACAGGGGCTGGAGCTGTTCCCAGCTCAGGAGGCCACCATCCATCTCCCCAGAGGTCCGCATCCCTTCCAACGATCATCACCTCCGTTTTTGATGCGTTCAGCTGGAGACAGTTGTTATTCATCCAGCTGGCCACCTCTCTCAGTCCACTGCAGAACCTGAGGGCATCCTTCTTGGCATCCCCGCTGATCGTAACCGCCAGCTGAGTGTCGTCGGCATAGGAAACCATGGTTAGGCCCCATTGCCTGGCGACTTCAGCCAGCGGCTGCACGTACAGTGCTGCGCTCAGAGAGATCTTTCCTTGCAGAGCTAGCATGGTTTAAAAGAAAAGCACACCTACTCCTGTAGGCCTGATAAAACAATTAAAAATAGCACATTTTGGCCCCCTGACCATATTTTGGACAAACCTGTTTTAGGAGATTGAGCAATCAAACAAACATCTACCAATATGGTTACAATCAAAAGGGTAAATATGAGATGTTCACATAAGAAAATGTTTTGGTCTGCAAAAAACTCTTCCTTTTAAGCCCTCCTCTAGCCACTACAAAGAAAAGTGTAGCCTTAATGGCAAAGGCTGCAGATACGACTGGCTTATGTGAAGCTCATTCCTGGCAGTTTCAGGAGAGCACTCATGATCAGTGAGTTCAATCCAGTAACTTTTAGTTCTTTATACTGATACTGATACTTCATGATCAAGAAACTGGTCATCACATTTTCTGGATCCACCCTTCAGTGGCAACCTTAGGGCTCCAAAATATTAAATCTGCTGGGTCTAAAGGTTTTCCAGCAGTTTGGTACCTTATCAGAACTTGAAGTGAACCATCTCTTCCTTTGTACGTTTGTGTTTTCACTTTGTAAAATTTCTGAATGAGTGAATAGGTAAAGTGTATCGATCTACAACAATTGTGCATTTTGTATTACATTTTATACTCTAATTGAAATCAAACATTAAAATTAAAAAGAAAGTATTTCACATCACCATATCCATAGAGCAGCCTCTGTAGGTAGCAGGCGCTGGATTTTGAAAAAAATTAATAATGATATTGCTTTAAACAAAGTTCATTTAAAACAGCTTTTAGTCTCTGATGCTAGACTCTGTATGACATTCTTTTAATTTTATTGAATTATTATTGAATTATTTTTTTCATTGGCATTAGTGTGAGACATCCTCGGAGTGTGGTCACTGTACTGGGGAGAATAGGACGCTTACAGAATAGACATAAATGACTCATGATATAGCAGCCTCAGGGTATTGTACAAAGGTGAATAAGATACATATAAAATATAAATGAATTGTTTTCCAGGATACCACACTGTGCAAGCACCGGAGCTTTAGGAGTGCTCAACACAACAAAGTTAGTTAATAAATATTTGTATGTCAAAAATAGTGCAGGACACAATATAGAGGTTGTTTTAGTTTTGAATACAGTTGTATATGAAATTGGTATTTTTTTATTTTTTGTTGTGTTTCCTTAGTGTTTATTTTGCAAGTTATTATTGTTTTAATGTTAAGCATCTGTAATTCTTTCAGTATAGTTTGTTTGATTGATTTTGTAACTCATATATATGGATATAAATGAATGTCTGACAAAATATCGAGATTCACAATATCGACGTACAAAAATATCGGAGCAAAAATATCGAGGACTATAATATCGGGATCCTATCTTCATAAAGGTAAGTACAAAAATATCGAAAAAATAATATCGTAGTACAAAAATATCGAAATTAAAAAAATCGTTTTTTTAAATGTATTAATAATAATGTAAAAATAATGTTAAAATACATATATTTTAACAAATATTAATAAAAAATTAAAACATAATTAAATAATTAAAAGTAATACATATACATTTAAAATAAATTAAAAATGTAATAATTTAATGTTATTTTTTTTCTTTTAATTTAATTTAATTGATTTAAATTAAATTTAAATTTATTTTATTTTTACCCTTTACGCCTGTACCCCAAAAACCCAAAACTGACCCTGAACCCTAAAAATACCCCTGTACCCCTGTACCCCAAAACTGACCCTGATCCCTAAAAATACCCCTTTACCCAAAAACTGAAAACTGACCCTGAACCCTATAAATACCCCTTTACCCAAGAACTGAAAACTGACCCTGAACCCTAAAAATACCCCTTTACCCAAAAACTGAAAACTGACCCTGAACCCTAAAAATACCCCTTTACCCAAAAACTGAAAACTGACCCTGAACCCTCAAAATACTCCTTTACCCAAGAACTGAAAACTGACCCTGAACCCTAAAAATACCCCTTTACCCAAAAACTGAAAACTGACCCTGAACCCTAAAAATACTCCTTTACCCAAGAACTGAAAACTGACCCTGAACCCTAAAAATACCCCTTTACCCAAGAACTGAAAACTGACCCTGAACCCTAAAAATACTCCTTTACCCAAGAACTGAAAACTGACCCTGAACCCTAAAAATACTCCTTTACCCAAGAACTGAAAACTGACCCTGAACCCTAAAAATACCCCTTTACCCAAAAACTGAAAACTGACCCTGAACCCCAAAAATACTCCTTTACCCAAGAACTGAAAACTGACCCTTAACCCTAAAAATACCCCTTTACCCAAAAACTGAAAACTGACCCTGAACCCTAAAAATACCCCTTTACCCAAGAACTGAAAACTGACCCTGAACCCTAAAAATACCCCTTTACCCAAAAACTGAAAACTGACCATGAACCCCAAAAATACTCCTTTACCCAAGAACTGAAAACTGACCCTGAACCCTAAAAATACCCCTTTACCCAAAAACTGAAAACTGACCCTGAACCCTAAAAATACCCCTTTACCCAAGAACTGAAAACTGACCCTGAATCCTAAAAATACTCCTTTACCCAAGAACTGAAAACTGACCCTGAACCCTAAAAATACTCCTTTACCCAAGAACTGAAAACTGACCCTGAACCCTAAAAATACCCCTTTACCCAAAAACTGAAAACTGACCCTGAACCCCAAAAATACTCTTTTACCCAAGAACTGAAAACTGACCCTGAACCCTAAAAATACCCCTTTACCCAAAAACTGAAAACTGACCCTGAACCCTCAAAATACTCCTTTACCCAAGAACTGAAAACTGACCCTGAACCCTAAAAATACTCCTTTACCCAAGAACTGAAAACTGACCCTGAACCCTAAAAATACCCCTTTACCCAAGAACTGAAAACTGACCCTGAACCCTAAAAATACTCCTTTACCCAAGAACTGAAAACTGACCCTGAACCCTAAAAATACTCCTTTACCCAAGAACTGAAAACTGACCCTGAACCCTAAAAATACCCCTTTACCCAAAAACTGAAAACTGACCCTGAACCCCAAAAATACTCCTTTACCAAAGAACTGAAAACTGACCCTGAACCCTAAAAATACCCCTTTACCCAAGAACTGAAAACTGACCCTGAACCCTAAAAATACTCCTTTACCCAAGAACTGAAAACTGACCCTGAACCCTAAAAATACTCCTTTACCCAAGAACTGAAAACTGACCCTGAACCCTAAAAATACTCCTTTACCCAAAATTAATTAACATTATTTAATTACCAATTAATTATTAATTAACAATAACAATAAAGTAAATATATTAGCACATTAGCTATAATTAATTTAATTTACTAATTAATACAAATTTTTCCCAAATAATTAATTAACAATAAAAAAATTATATATATTAAAAAATTAATCTAATTAATGTAATTAACTAATTAATAATTAATTCCCAATTAATTATTAATTAATAAAATGTACAAAATTATATTAATTAATTAACTAATTAATATTAATTAATTACCAATTAAATATTAATTAAAAATATGTACAAACATATATTAATTAATTAATTATTATTAAATTACTTCCCACCCTATTCCCCTATAAACCCACAACCCGCTCTAATACTAAAACGCAAAATGTTAACAAAATGACTAATTTTCAAACATACATTTCTAAACATATTTAGCAAACATATAAACAACAAAATAAAATACATAACACTAAACAACAAAATTTCGATATTACTAACATACATACCTTATTCTCGATATTCTGTCTGTCGATATTATGGCACATCGATTTACTATACCATCGATATTAAAACTTCGATATTATTGCATGTCGATATTTTATTTTCGATATTTTGTCTGTGTACCGATATAAATGTATATCTATAGATGTGTCTGTACAAATGGAGCTATCTACGAACTTCATGTGCCTATGAATAAGAGGATGTTACCTCGAAACGCGTCAGGCTGGAAGTTTACCTGGCTCTCCAATGCTGGTTTCCAAAGAGTGAAATCCGAATGATTTCATCTGCGTGGGAGTGCGCTCTTGCTCGAATGAGCACTTTGGGGTAGAACATTTTGCGCGACAGCTCTAGCCGCAGAGGACGCACCCTCTTCAAAATTGAAGAGGCTGCGGCTTGGAACAACGCCAAGCAGCCATGGCACCGCAAATGAGGAGAATGAAGCCAGCAGGAAAACTGGGGCCAACTGAGGGTTCAAAATGTACAATTAATTGACATGTAAGCACGTAGAACATACTAAAGTAAAGACTGTTTTGCTCCACAGACTACCAAGTCCAGCATGCAATTCCAACCAACATGATCTACTAAAGGCATGTCATGCGGTAAATGGAACTATCCACAAACTTCATGTGCCTATGAATAAGAGGATGTTACCTCGCAACGTGTCAGGCTGGAAGTTTACCTGGCTCTCCAATGCTGGTTTCCAAAGAATGAAAGCCAAATGGTTTCATCTGCGAGGGAGTGCGCTCTCGCTCGAATGAGCACTTTGGGATACAATGTATCTGTATACATATATATAGAGAGAGGCAAGTTGTTAATTTGGTAGGGAAGTGTGGTAGGAAGCTTTACTATCTATCTATATTTAAATGTTATCCAGCATTTTTTTTATTTTTAATGAATGTATTTATTGATTAATGATTTACTTCAAGTTAATTGTAAATTATTTATTAGATCAGTTTAAATGAATGATTATTATTTTTAATTGTTACTTGGATAATTAAAGTATTGATTTGTAATATTTAATTGGTTATAATATTGTGTATAATAATTGGTTGCAATAATTTGTATGTTAAATATTGTTAGTATTATTTTTTATGTTAAATTGTACTGTTAATTATTTTCAAGTATTATTTTGATTTCTTTTGTGGGTTTTGTTTGGGGTGCTAAGTTGAAAGTGCTTTGCAATTTTTAATTCATAATTATGTTTTATTGCGAATGTATCAATTATAGGTTGTAATGATTTTTATACAATTTTAATGTACAAAAAACGTATTTTGTACATTTGTTAAAATATTTTCAATGTTAATACTTTTAGATATGAATGTTGCTTATTTTCGAGTGTGAATAGCAGATCTGACCCCTCCAAAGCCAGAGCGCTTCCCTGAGTAGAAAAACGTACTCTTGTCCCTATTTTTTATTATGCTTGGTGTAAATAGTATATCCGATGCCTCCATAGTACAACATTTTGCCTACCGTTGCTTGGATTGGAGTAGGAATAGAAAATATAGTAGAAAATATTTAGGGCCCGATTCACAGAACTAACTTAAGACAAAGTCCTAAACGTACTACTTTTGGTATTCACAGAAGTTAGGATTTTGTCTTAAGTTTGTCTTAAAACAGACTTAAGAAAGACTGAAGACAGACTTAAGTTAGGATTTTGACTTAAGTCTGTCTTAAGTCTGTCTTAAGACAAACTTAAACCAAAATCCTAACTTCTGTGAATACCAAAAGAAGTAAGTTTAGGATGTTGTCTTAAGTTAGTTCTGTGAATCGGGCCCAGAAAATATGACCTCTCCTAAGTCCAACACTTTCCTTACTGTTGTCAGTGCTGGAATGACAATAGCAAATGTGACCCGTCCAAAGACCAACACTTTCTCTGATCTTTTTCAGGTTCTAGTGGGGATAATACAGTCAATGCCTACAAAGGCCAAAGCTGCCCAAAGTGTTGATTATGTCAGAGTGAGAATAGTAAATCCAACTCTTCCAAATATCACCATTTCCCTACTGCTGCTCATGTTGGGGTGAGAATAGTAAATCTAACCATTCTAAAGATCACACTTTCCTTACGGTTGCTCAAGTTGGAGCGAGAATATCAAATCTAATACTTTTGCTCAGGTTGGAGTGGGAATAGTGCCCTGCAATATCCACCAGTTTCCCTACTGTTGCTTACTTTGGAGTGAGAATAGTACATATGAACTTGTAAATTTAAGCTGTTGTTTATGCTGGAGTGGGAATAGTATATCTGACCTCTCCAAAGTCCAACAATTTTTCATTTAGTTTGTAACAATATTTTGGTCTTTTGTATGTTATGTAGACAATATTTTTACTTCAATATTGCAAGAATGAAGACTTGATATTTTTGTCCACCATAGTGTGTTGCATATGTTTTTGCATTTTGCCTACGATATTTAGTTGTGCGACCAAATAAGATGCACATGAAATGCACCTATGTTATTATAGGTAGTGAAAGCCCTTGTTTGTGGTAAATAGAACTCACACAGAATTTACATTCATGACCATATAACACACACTGTATAGGTGGATGGACTACTGCACTGAGGTGAAGCAGATGTATGTAGAACACTAGTCATAGATCAGACACAACAATGAATAGAAAACAGAGCAGTACACTTTAGTGTTGGTCCCAAGCTGATAGAAAGAATTGTCACTGAAACTGATAATAACAACAAATCATCCAAAGATAAGTTTAGAAGGAAGGAATGGGTTCCACAGCCAAACACCTACCACTTAGCATCTGCGGGTTGTTGTAGTGGATTTCTAGTCTGATGAACTGGGGATCGAGGTTTGTGCCCAATGAGATTCCAGCATTGGTTGGCAATGTGAATGACTGGAAAGGGGAAAAATGATACATTTTGACAAAAGGATTAGGAGCAATGATATTTGCGAGCTTTGTTCAGCGTCACCCCCTTTGTATCATGGGGCACACAGAAAGTGCGACCTACAATGCACTTAGTATTGAAAAAATATAGCACTGATATCTGTGTGTACATATGTGTCTTATCTCCTTGACCACTGGAATTATGCAGCAATGGAGAAGTGGGTAGACTATGTTATGCAGAGTTATGTGGCACATTCTGTGAATTATTATCTCGCTATCATGACATTTTAACACGTACATTGATACAAAACCATTATCAGACAAATCGGACAAACGCTGTAGAAAAGTTTTTATTCTGCCAAAGAAAATCAGAATCACCTTTTTCTGTAAACTGCGAAGTTAAACTCTCAGAATACAACTTGTACAAAACATGCAGTGCTACATTCAACTATAAACAAACCGATCCACAAAATGAACAACTTTTGTATTGTGTACATCCAAAATATGTTTTTAAATCTGTTCTCATTTTTTAGATGTATTCTCTTTCCAAAGTGAAGATATTTCGCTACTAACATTACAAAAAAAATACATTGCTGGTGCGTTTACTGAAAATTATTGAAGTGTAGCAAGAAGTTGTAAGAATAATTAAACCATCAATCAATTATTAGTTTCACTTATTTAATTACTTGAAAGTGAAAACATATTTTCATGGTACAGTCAATGAGATATTCTAGTCCATGAAAAAGAGCGTTGATACCTATTGGATGACAGGCCCTTCTCTTTTGTACCTGGTTAGAACCTATATGTAGTATTAACAGCCGCTGTGTTGAATCTCATTTACCGTTTAGGGCCTGATTACGATGCTGGAGGAAACGTCTCTGACCCTCTGTTGGAGCCATTCATACGGCATCGTAATCGGCTGTTCGGATTCCTTTCCGACCGATCCATTCGGAAAGCCTCCAGTAATCCCTTGGGCGGCTCTTCCCGCCCGAAGGTTTACAATGGCAGATTTCAACAGCCTTTCTGTGCTGGCCTTTCTGACACAGAAAGGCTGTGGAAATCTGACTTTGGGGGCCACTAGGAAGGCCCCCTTGCGTGCAAAGCCACTGGATAGTGGCCTTGTGGGCACCTATGGTGTCTCCCTGTTGATCCCTGCACCCAGTGGCAGGAATCTTGAGGTGCCTGCCATGGGCTGCAGAGATTAACTGCACCTCAGCTGTTTATAATGAGAGCATGCATTCTGGTCAGAATTCATGCTCCCATTTTGAAGAATAGGAATGCAACCTAATTGCTGGGTTGGGACCAACGACAAGAGGTTGTTCAGTCCCAGTTCCCAAACGATGTCAGACGGACTCAGGTCCACCTGACATCATAATCAGGCCAAAAGTGTTAGAAAGAGGCACAAATGGCAGAGCTATGGTGTCAGAAGGGGCCAAGTGGCAAAACCTGGAGCATTCAATGTGCTCAATTAGGTTTCAGAAATCAAATAAAGAAGATCAAATACAGCTCCAAGGATCAATAGGAAATTCAAAAGGCAGATAGGAGTTCTTAAGCCATAACTCTCTGGGTGAGCCAAAGGAATTCCAAATTAATTTCCCAAAGTAGCACTGTTCAATGAGAATTCAAAATAATTGACAAAAACCTAAACAAAAACAGGTATTCCAAATGTCAAACAATTGCAGTTTTCAAACAGCATCTAAGAACTCTTTAACATCTTATTCTTCAGTGAAAGTACACTAATGCTTGTTATAGGTGTCTGTCATCGACCGTGTAAGACAGCCAAGAGTGTTACTGGACAGTTTCTGACAGATGTCGCTCGCTCATACTTTCAGCTTGTAGCAGCTCAAATGAACGGGAAACATCCTTTACAACGCAACTTTTACCACGCAGTGCCTTTACGACGCAACATTTACAACGCAAACCATTACAACACATTGCGCTGGGGGGCGCTCTAGGATAGGGAATAAGTTGAATTTACTATTCAACACCTTCCCTAGTGTCCACGGGGACTGGAGTCGGAATAGTAAATTAAACTATTCACTATCCAGCACCCCAAAGCGATATGCGTTGTAAAGGGTTTCGTTGTAAAAACCGCGTTGTTAAGGCATGCGTGGTAAAAGCATGCGTTGTAATGTCATACATCCCAACTGAACAGGTCCACAGCCTGTATTCTACATGGCTGCACAAACAAAACATCTAGGTCCTGCTGACTTCTAATAGGGATGACTGGAACTAAGCATAGGGATATGGACTAGCTCCAACCCAATTTCCTGACTGGAGGACTACCTGGCTCAGTGTGCAGTTAGTATGCTGTAGCTTGGCCCACCTTCAGCAGTATACCTAGTAGTGTACGTGTGAGCAACAGAACCTTAGACAGTAAATGCTCTTAAGTCATGTCTTATGCAAGAAGGGATTCCCGCAGCCATCTGGCGCATTAGATGCTACTCATGTATAACGTGTGCCTCTTAAGGAGTCAGAACAGGCACATGGTAAAATAAAAAATATTATTGACATGTATCGGGTATGTGATGCAGGTCTGGTGATTATGCAACTCTGAGCTCTATTCCCAGGCTCCTCTCACAAGATAATCCTTGTGAACAGCATACGATGGAGAGATACCTCTGCAGAGGGCACGGCAACTAGCGGAGTACATTGCATACCCGCACCCCATAGGATAGGGTTGAGGTGTGAGCCATTGTTGTGAAAACAAAAATAGTCAAATGAACGTAACAACCATAGAGCATCATGGGATTTGTCCTCATGGCGCTAACTTGTGTTATCTGATATACACATAACACATAGGTGTGTACATATACTATCTGAACTGACAATGTCACCACAAGAGGTGAAAGGTGGAGGGGTAAGATCCAGGCATGAGCGTGTGACCATAGATGCATCAAGTCTAACAATCTAGATAGGTGGCTTACTCCTGAGGTGAACAGAATTTTGTAAACACTGTACGGAGTACAATGAACTCTACTCACATATGATGTGGATGTAGCAAACACTCAGATAAAGGGCCAACATCCACCTCTCAGAAAATGTGACATGAACCTTCAGCATTACCTGCAGCTGGAGGATTTTGACTTAGTAATGGTAGAAAACTTCAGTTTTGATAGTATATCTAGCTGGGTTACATGTATGTCATCTGTAATCCTCAAAAATTGGTTTACCATTTCATTTTTGCCCCAGAACTACCCCATCTTGTTTTGCTGTAGGAGGTAAGCGGTGGGCAGGCTTGGGGCAACTAGGAATGGCAGGGTCAGCTATGGATCCCAAGATGGCTTGACAGATTTATAAAGCATTAAAGGCAAATCAGAGTGAAAAAGGCGAAAGTATTTCACCTGTCCAGATTTAGAGTATTTTTTTTTTGCATTGTGCAAACTATACATTGATATATTTTAGCCGGGACATTTGCACATCATTGAGAACTGATTTAGGAGTCAAGGTGTTCACATTTTACTTGGGTTTTATTTTCGTGAATGCATAATATTTATCCTCTGGAAGAGAATACTCAAGTCTCCAACTTGAGCTGAGTCAATATTGTCATATCACTCACAGAATGTTGAATTCCTGCACCGACAAATAGGCTCTGAGTTGGTATTCTGACTGTAAGCTGTTTACAGACCATGAGTATGAATGGAGCAATGGTGGATCTCTGGTTAAATTATATTGGTAGTAAAGTGTTTACCGGATCCACCTTCTGTGGCTCAGTTTAGATTATCCCTAGACATGCAAAATAATCTCTCCCTTGTTCTAGTGGGGACTGCATGCAGGCAGAGTGGTATGCATGAGGACCATGGGTGCTGCTCCAGGCAGAGCACAGGTCAGGAGAATACTAGTAAATAAGCCAGGGAAGTAGTTCCAAATTCTTTTCAGCACAATCCAGCTAAAGGGAGGAGGCAGCATTTTCTAGGGGTATTAAAAAGTAATGAATCCCACACAGAGACTATATCCAAAATTAGAGGGTCATGAAAGTGTATAAAAAGCACTTCTGGTTGGACACCATCCGGACCAGAGCGCTATAAACCCCATTTGATTTAGCTAACAGGCCTTTAAATACTCTATAAAAAACTAAGTCATCCATGTGCATCTCCCTGGAACCACAGTGAGTGCTCTGTGCAGGAACATCCACAGAAGCAAGGCTATCCTAAATGGAATTTACATTAACCCCTTCGACGCTCATGACGAGCCCAGCTCGTCATGGAGTTTCCATTGACTTCAATGGAAATTACATGCGAAGCCATAAAACACCTTAGCATCCAAGTGGTTAAACCCCTTGGTAGCCCCTACGGCTTTGGGTCTCCCCAGAGGACCAGCAAGATGAAATATGTATACATTTTTCCCTTAAAGGTGAGAGACTGCAATTAAATTTCCTCTGCACAGCGGAGCGTCTGGGTCTGAGCTTAAGGGCCCATAAAGAGCTTGGAGCTTCCTCAGATTCTGGAGAACTGCTGCACTCTGTTCTTCACTCCCTATCCCTACACCTGGGGGAGTTTTCCTGCTTCTACTGCACATCCTTTGTGAATACATTAAGGGGAGCAGTAAACGGGCTTGAGATGGAGGAAAGTGTGCCATGTGGGTAGAGGGGCCAACTAGTGTGGGACAGAGGCTAACGGAGGAGCAATGAACATTAAAAAAAAACTTATTTGCAACAAACATTGACCAAAAACTAAAATTAGGCAATTACTGGTCCTCATCAGCTAAATAAAAGGAATCTATGACAGAATATCGAGGGTCAGAATATCGATGGACAAAATTTCGACGCTGGAATATCGAAGGCAAGTATATCAACACCCTATCAACAACATGGTTAGTACAAAAATATCGAAACTAAAATATCGATGTTAAAAATATCGTAATTAAAAATATTGTTTTTTTTGTAAAATAAAAAAAGTTAAATTAAGTAAATAATACTTATATATAATTTAAACTTATTTAAAAATATGTTATAATGTTTAAAATGAATAAATAATACATATTTAATATTAAACATTTAATTAAAATTAAACATACAATATTTAATATATACTTAATTAATAATAATATATATATTTTTTAATTATTTAAAAAATATTAACAAATTCTATAAATTACAAATACATCAACATGCATAAAACAATAACATTAATAATAATAAATAATTATATTTAATAAATAAAAACAATTAAATATACTTTCAATATTTTAAACATTAATTAAATACAACATTATGTAACATATTAAATACATAAATAAATATAAATAATATTGGATAGCGTAAGGGTGAAAATTACTATTCAAACTCCAGAGGGTGCAACATTAGGGAAAGCATTGGATAGCGTAAGAGTAAAAATTACTATTCCAACTCCAAAGGATTCAACAGTAGGGAAAGCGTTGGATAGTGTAGGGGGGAAAATTACTAGTCGCTTTCCAGAGAGTGCAACAGTAGGGAAAGCGTTGGATAGCGGGTGGGTAAAAATGACTATTCCCACTCCAGTGAGTGCAACAGTAGGGAAAGCGTTGGATAGCGTATGGGTAAAAATTACTATTCCAACTCCAGAGGGTGCAACAGTAAGAAAAATGTTGGATAGCGTAAAAACAAAAATTACTATTTCAACTCCAAAGAGTGCAACAGTAGGGAAAGAGTTGGATAGCGTAGGGGGAAACATTACTATTCCCACTCCAGAGAGTGCAACAGAAGGGAAAGCGTTGGATAGCGGGTGGGTAAAAATTACTATTGCCACTCCAGTGAGTGCAACAGTAGGGAAAACGTTGGATAGCGTAGGGGGAAAAATTACTATTCCCACTCCAGAGAGTGCAACAGTAGGAAAAGCGTTGGATAGCGGGTGGGTAAAAATTACTATTCCCACTCCAGTGAGTGCAACAGTAGGGAAAGCGTTGGATAGCGTATGGGTAAAAATTACTATTCCAACTCCAGAGGGTGCAACAGTAAGAAAAATGTTGGATAGCGTAAAAACAAAAATTACTATTTCAACTCCAAAGAGTGCAACAGTAGGGAAAGAGTTGGATAGCGTAGGGGGAAAAATTACTATTCCCACTCCAGAGAGTGCAACAGAAGGGAAAGCGTTGGATAGCGGGTGGGTAAAAATTACTATTGCCACTCCAGTGAGTGCAACAGTAGGGAAAACGTTGGATAGCGTAGGGGGAAAAATTACTATTCCCACTCCAGAGAGTGCAACAGAAGGGAAAGCGTTGGATAGCGGGTGGGTAAAATTACTATTCCCACTCCAGTGAGTGCAACAGTAGGGAAAGCGTTGGATAGCGTACGGGTAAAAATTACTATTCCAACTCCAGAGGGTGCAACAGTAAGGAAAGCGTTGGATAGCGTAGGGGGAAAATTTACTATTCAAACTGCAAAGGGTGCAACAGTAGGGAAATCGTTGGATAGCGTAGGTGGAAAAATTACTATTCCAACTCCAGAGGGTGCAACAGTAGAGAAAACGTTGGATAGCGTAGGGGGAAAAATTACTATTCCCACTCAAGTGAGTGCAACAGTAGGGAAAGCGTTGGATAGCGTATGGGTAAAAATTACTTTTCCAACTCCTGCGGGTACAACAGTAGGGAAAACGTTGGATAGCGTACGGGTAAAAATTACTATTCCAACTCCAGAGGGTGCAACAGTAGGGAAATCGTTGGATAGCATAGGGGTAAAATTACTATTCCAACTCCAAAGAGTGCAACAGTAGGGAAAGTGTTGGATAGCGTAGGAGGAAAAATAACTATTCCAACTCCAGAGGGTGCAACAGTAGGGAAAGCTTTGGATAGCGTAGAGGGAAAAATTACTATTCCAACTCCAAAGGGTGCAACAGTAGGGAAAGTGTTTAATAGCGTAGAATTTTATTTGAACATACTTATAAATAATGTTTATATTTGAAATAATGTATAATTCATTTTTTTAATACATGAACTTAAAAAAAACTATTATTAATTATTAAAACCAAAAACATTTGAATAATTAATTGACAATACATTAACAACAAACACCAATAAATAATAATTATTTAATATTACTCACCAAATAATAAATATTTAAAAAAAACTATTTATCATAAAAATAATGTATATTTTTTAAATTTAAATCACAATTAAAAACAATAAAGAAACAATATACAAAATTAAAAAAAAATTAAAAAATGTTTACCAATTAATTATTGAATTTTTCATTTAAATCACAATTAAAAACAATAAAGAAACAATATACAAAATAAAAAAAAATTAAAAAATGTTTACCAATTAATTATTGAATTTTTCTACTGAATAAAAAAGAATTACAAATTACAAATAGTATTTGCCAATTAAATAATTTAATTATGTATTCAAATAATTATTTGCCAATTAATAAATAATGAATACATTAATTATCCATAACAAAAAATGTATAAATAATTAAATTTTTACAATTAAATTACTTCCCACTCAATACCGCTATAAACCCACAACATGCTCCGGTACTAAAACATAACATTTAATTTAAATTAACATTAATGACCTATTAACTAATTAATGTATCAATTAAAATAATTAATTGCCTATTAATAAGTAATTACTAACTAAATTATACAGAATTTTTTTATTAATTACAATTAAATGACTTCCCACCCTATTCCCCTATAAACCCACAACCCGCTCCGGTACTAAAACATAACATTTAACAAAAATTAACATTAATTACCAATTAAACAATTAATTTATCAATTAAAATAATGAATTGGCAATTAATAATTAAATAAAAAATTAATTATACATAAAAAAATCATTAATTATTTACAATTAAATTACTTTCCACCCTATTCCCCTATAAACCCACAACCCGCTCCGGTACTAAAACATATAAGTTACTTAAAAATAAATTTATTAATATATAAAAATAATACACATATAATATAAAATAATTTAAATATTTAACAGAAACATATAACACATACATAATAAAAAACATAAAAATAGTACAAATATCGATATTAGTGACATCGAAATTAGTTACATCGATATATATGCTGTCGATATTACTAACTTCGATATTAGTTACATCGATATAAATAAATTCGATATTACTTCCCTTAGGGTCGATATTCTGTCCTACGATATTCTTGACAACGATATTCTGTACCTTCGAAATTTCAAACACGATATTTTGGTAGGTCGAAATTTAGAACTCGATATTTTGACTGTGTACCAGCTACAAGGTCTAGTCACAGCCCCAGTGGATCACTCTGGAAGCTACTGGGATTCTGCAGGGAAATGGGCATATTTGATGGGCATTCACTAGAAGGGTCAGGGCACTGAAAAAGAGGCACATTTCTACTTGGGGGCCACCTAGAAGCAAGAGTGTGTACCCTCTCATCAATTTAAATATTTGTCCCTGTACATTTTTCAGGGTGTGGTGTTCAGAGGCGTAACACAAAATGAGGTGCCCCCCCGCCCCCTTTTTAAATGTGATGAACGGCCCGTCGTGTCCCAGATCACACAGATATCATTAGGTCTTGGGCTCAATGGGGCCTCCATGATGGGTTAGGGCCTACCTATCAATTAATCAATCAATAAAGCAGTGCTTATATTGCACAGCTTAATACCTGAGAGGGTATCCTTGGTGATGGTGTATTTACACTGGGTATCTATTATGCAGGGGTCTGCTCAGGAAGTAAAGTGACTTCCTGAGTGTTTACATATGGGCATGGCTTTAGGAGGTGAGGGGGCCTCCTCCAAAACAAGGAACCCTTTGGTACTCCCGCATTACAGGCGCAACAGGGTCCTTGGTTAGTCCCCTGGCAGTATTCCCAAGAACTTTCTTTTGGTTTACTAGGAGTGCATGTACCTGAGTTGATTTGGTCCTATCTGGTTGTTCAGCAACCTGGTTATCAATACAAACAGGATTGATCCATTTCTTATCCAGATTAATGATGTCCACCTTCTTCCTCCACTGCTTCATCATTGACAGCACCTCTTATTTAAACTGCACATTAGCATCTGCTATCCAATGATTAATTAAAGACTGTTGCTCAGAAGTTGTAATCTCCAAGTTAGACACGGTCAGCACCACCTTGTCTGGCTCCCCAGTGAGCACCATGCCACCCCTAAAGCTTTTACTGCAATCCTCAACCCAATTACTCACTGAGAAAAGGAAATTTGATCACATCTGCCCTCTCTTGAATACGCTTTGTTAGCTCCTTCTAAAGGTTTGAATAAAATTCAACTTCTGCATCATGTTCAAGGCCTAATCTATGGGAATTCCCAGCTGCTTTACTGATCTGCTGAACATCTCTGGTGAGTTGCTGCAGGGATACAGAAGAGTATTGCAGCTTTAGTCATCTGCCTCTGAGCACAAACCATGAGGGATGTCTCCAGCCTTGGGTCTAGCAGGCATGGATGGAGTTATTTGGTGACCATGACCTGTCCCTAATGTGAGCTGCGTGCATGTTGCGAGGCACCTTACACATTTTGTCATTGGTATTTCTACCTGCCATCTTGTATATATATGTACATTTGTATGGCTTATTTTTAGAGAGAAATCACTGACTGCAATTTGATTGATTGTTATATTTTTTAGGTTGCTGAGTTCTGTATCTCTCACCAAGGCACCTCTAGGAGTAACCCTTAAACTGCACTACCTCTCCACCCTGATAGACAGATCTTCAAATGGGTACTGGTTTCCAGTGTTGAAGTCCACAGAACAGGGGTTCCAGACAAGATAGAATTGAAAAAGTCGGGTTGTTAATATTGAAGCCCTGTGACTTTGGGTTGCCCAGGGACCCTGGGGCATATTATCAATAAATAGTGATAATTATCGCTAAATGAGCTTAGTGCATTTTTTTTAATCGCTGCGTATCGGCAGATATTATCGCTGAGATAACGTGCTATTAGCAACGTTTATCCCTAAAGCGATAAAATATCCGTTGATGGCGGCTCAATGCGTGAATATCGCTGGAAATCCAGCAATATACAGGCAATATGGCCCTTGATAATGTGCCCCTTTTTTTTTTATCACCATATTTCAGAAATATCTGTTAAACAATTTTTCTGACATATGCTTGACATTTTTTCGGTATAGTTTTTTCTCCTCCTTTCCTTTTCTTTTTCTTTTCCCTTTCTTCTCTTGTCTTTAGCTTTTATCTTCTTGGTGTTTAATTGCTTCTCAGACTTTTTTAAGCTGCGATACTCCTGAGCAAACTCACCGTAAGTGATATTGAAATGCTGGTGTTGAAGGAACCTCCTATTCTTTAAGTTAAGGAAATAAGTAAATCATACAGTGACAGAGGAGAACAATATAAAGTAATGGTAGTGCAACCAAGGACACAAGGGCAGAAGCGTACATTGAGTTTCAAGTTTGATAAAAGCAGCAAATTAGGGGAAGCGATGGTGTGATATACAAGAATCGCTTGTGATACAATAAGAGAAGAGGTTTTTAACAAAATAGCAAGCAATGGTGGTTGGCCAAAAGGTATGTCCCTTGTGGTAAGCCAAGCGTTGAAAATGTTGTGTGGAGGTATATAAGACATGGTATTTATGAACACAGACTTTAGACAACCTCAGTTCTTCATTCTTTGACTCACCCCACCACCAACAGCCCATGCAAAAATAATTTGTCTGCAGGGGAAAAACTCCGTATTGTTCATACAAATCCCCGGTGGGACGGAGACGTTCGTAGCGTTGGGACATCCGTAGATAATCATGTGATGAACCAGATTCCCGTTGTCACGTTGTATGATCGGATCAAACTGTGAAGGGGAAAGATACATGTTACTGAAAGGTCTCTTGTATTGATGAGCAGGAGGGTACACTTGCATTCAGATATGGCTCTCAGTTCTTGTAAGATGTCATATAATGTATTCACTGCCAGTGGAGTTCTCTACTAGTCACAATTTTTCCTGTTTTTCCGGAGACTCATTCATGTGTCCAATACAGAGATCATAGACAAGAGTTATTTTCAGGCTATTTACACACATGATTACATTTCCAAACAAATTAACTCAAGCCTAATCCTGCTACTTTATGGTTATCCATAAAATCTCCTATGAACCTATCAGCTTTACACTCACTCCAGTTTATTTAGGCAAGCCTTGCTCATTGGAGGATCATAATGAATTATAATGTCAATCTGTACAGTGGCAATTCTTCACTGGACTGAAGTCTGGTCCACTGTTAAATAGGCATTGAGCTAACTCATTCGTACCATTAATTAGAGCTGTAATTAGTATATTTACTGACACCCTCAAGCTTCTATTTCATTTTAAGCCTTCAGCATTGTTTTGCAGTTAATAAACATGTTAGGAGTGCCTTGATAGATACACCCTTGAGTGTTTTACGGAACCTATTTAATGGCCACATTTCTTAATATCTAAATGTAAGAATATTGCTAGGCCATTCATGTTTTTTCTGATGTGTATTCCTTGAGACAGAGCTCACAACTCACCAATGATTAAATACATTTCTTCTGGAGATCCATAATGAATATGCATAATAAAATCACATATAATGATACTCTTAAGAGAATATTTGCATACTTGCTAGTCATCCTACTGGGATTTACTATTCATTAAATAAACAAGTAAACCCAATACCCCGTCCATTTGTCTCTAGATAATTAATAATCAATTTGTTTTTCCTTCTGATTAGTAGGAGTTTTAAGTAGGCCTGGCCAGAGTTCATGGAGCTGCTCTAAGCAAAACTCTGCAAACAGCCCCCCAAAAAAACTCCACCTCTGATCCACTAGAGGCGGAGTACGGTACATCATGCTATTTGTGCAGATGATATTTTTAGCACCAAGAGATTCTCCCCCGCAGTAAAATCAGCACAAATGACATCACGCAGAGTGCCCCGCTTCTTTCTGCAGCTCGATAGATTTTCTACTTGAGCGGCAGCTTCCTCAATGCGAGCAAAAGTTGCCTCAATGGGAGCAGCATCTTTCGCAATATGAGCATAGTGACCTCCCACGACCGCCTGTGTTCAGAAGTCCAGCAGGGCGGTGGTCTCTCAAATGTTTTCTCTATCTCATCAACTTAACATTGGCAAGCTGTGCAAGCGAAAACACTCCACTCTGCATCGCTTTGCAGAGTTTTTCGGAACTCTGTGCGGAGTATGCACAACTCTTCAAACTACACAGTTGGAGTGGAATTCTTCACTAACCCCTTGTTTTAAGTTGCTTTGTTTGTGGCCCTATGCCCATCAGCATTGTTGATTGTTAATATATAGTTATGTTTCTTTGCTTCCAAATACTTCACTGTTCTGAGAATTTATACAGGGTAAGACAGTATAGTTGTTACCAAATGTCCCTGGAATATATTCCTGGACCTCCTGTAGTATTGGACAACCCTCCTCAATTAATAGTGTGAAAAGGAACACAACCTTGCACCAGTCTTTCCTTGCTTTTATGTGAAGTAAACTGCTTATCACATTAATCAGGTTCACCTTGGATGCATCCATACTAGTTTTGATGGAGTCAGCCATTGTTTTTTTTCTGTGAATATCACTAAATGCAACAGATTTAGAGATTGAATAGACGGGGTTCAGAGTCCATATTTTACCACTATAATGTACCTTTCATAGCACTGGACACTCATAGAAGAGCAATGTGCAATGTGGATGTTAAGGACCAGGGTGCTATTTAACTGGATAAACATGCCTGGTCATGACGTTGGTGGTGTATAGTCAGGTAAACCACCAGCATCAAGCAATATAATGGTCAATTACATGAATGCCAATCAATGCAATGTTCTGAATTCTAAAATGATGAACATGGCACATGGGTTAACAAGGCAATAAACTCTAATGAGTAAGCAGAAAGTTACCTTATAGACGTGATGCTTCACTTGCACCTGAGGCAGCGGTAGGTATGCACAGCCATATGTCGTGTCAGTAGATGGCACAGGAAACTAAAAATTGGACATGAGGAAAAAAGATAATGTAAGAGCACAGTTTGTAACACCCTGATGGAGGATCCTTTCAATAAGAATTATTCTACAACAAACCTTTTCAAGTGTCTGCTGACAATACTCAGAAAAAAATTGCTTTACTCTCTAGCTTTACACGTTTGTCTCTTGCTTAAAAAATGAGTGAAAATCAACCCATTCACCAGTACAGAGGCAGGGTTCAAATATGTGCCTGGAATGCCTACACCTTCAGAATGTTAAAATGCCTAATGATGAGCAGTAATATTGCTTAAGGAAATTCCAACCCCTGCTCAAGGAGTCTTCAAAACTGGCCATGTTAAAGACCACAATCAGGTGGAATAAAGGGATCTGTCTACCAGCCAAGCAGGCTCTGCATGTAGATGCATCACCTTTATGTTTATGTATCTGCCAGTAAAAACATAGAAACAAGCAGTGATACCTGTTACTTCCTACCTGCTTAAATCTAAACCTAAAGCAGATATCATAGGAGGAATTTCATTAAGAAGTGTTTGCAAGCTCAATTATAAGTGTAAGAAAACAGGTCACTAGATGTGTGGCCTGCAGAAGTAATGGGTCCACATTAGCCCTACACTGGGAACTATACACCACTTGTAGCGCTTGACTCTCTCAGGCAGCAGGGCAGCAGAGGTCTACTCTTGGGAGGTGGTGTAGGCAAGTAATCACTATTCTTGATTCCTGAGAGCCGCTCTCTTTGTTGTAGCCTCGCTCTGCACTGACAGCATTTTTCTATTCTTTACTTTTTCTCTCTGGGTAGCCTGGTCCTTCTCGAGGACCCTGTATGTCCTGGATGGTGAGGGAAGATCAGGGAGCCCACCCCTACTACCCCACAGGCTACCCCATATTCCACTCGGTTCCCCCGCACAAGTAATGGGTCTACATTTGCCATCCATTGGGAACCAAAGACTCCATTGAAGTGCTTACCTCCCTCAGGACAGCAGAGGAGAGCAGTCCAAGGCCAACTCAAGGGAGTGTCTCTACAGACAAGATAAAAAACACCACTGACTTACCCTATGAGTGTATTCTAACATTATGAGGCCTACCCCAGGTCAATATCCAAAACTGAGTCTCCTCCACATCAAGCTACCTGGGTGCAGTTACCAGGCTGCGAAGGACAGGAGTCTCCCACGCACAGCCCATCTGCACAAAAATCACAAATGCCTTAGACCACTCCAAAACACTTTTTAAGTTAGTAAAAGAGCTGGCTGGCTCTAATACGTCTCAACTTCCACCTGAACTTAACAAAACTCAATGTGACCTGTTAGCCGCCTTCTTTATCAATAAAGTCGACAAAATTCACCAAGATATTAACCAAGCTTCTAATAAATGTAACTCAACCTCTGAAGTTACCTCCAATTGTCCATCACCTATCCCGGGTACTCCTGACTGTTCTACTCTGGTTGATGCATCTTCTGTCAGACTTGATAGTTGGCCCTTGCTGAATCCCGATATGGTTCAAAGGCTGCTAAAAACTATTAAATCTGGCTCACCCAAAGACCCATTGCCATGCTCAGTCCTAAAGCAGCTTAACAGCAATGTTTTGGCGACTATTACTGATCTTCTTAATGCTTCGTTACTGGAACAATGTGTACCCAGTGAATGGAAGCATGCAATGATTCATCCACTTCTGAAGAAAGCTGGCGCAGACCTCAATTTGCCAGCTAACTTCCGCCCAATATCCTCGCTGCCCACCTTTGCAAAAATATTGTAGAAGCATGTACATCGCTGCCTTACTGATTTCATTGCCACTCATGACCTGTTACCATCCCACCAGTCGGGATTTCGTGCAGGTTTTTCCACAGAGACCACCTTACTGGGGGTAACCGAAAATATCTGTCGCATGGTGGACAAGGGCGAAACAGTGGCACTTGTGCTACTCGACCTCAGTGCGGCATTCGACACCGTGTCGCATGCGGTCCTCGCCCAGACACTCCACTCTCTGGGCATCCGTGGAGCGGCTCTCAATTGGATTAGATCATTATTGGAAAACCGCACGTTCCAGGTCTTCTCACAAACTGCTTGCTCCGATCCCATGACATTTAAACACGGAGTTCCACAGGGCTCCATTCTTAGCCCGTTGCTTTTTAACGTGTACATGAGTCCCCTGGCCAAGATAGTGGAGGAAACAGGGCTTTTAATGTTTTCTTACGCTGATGATTCCCAGCTGCTCTTTTCTTTATCAGCTGCAGATTCTGACAATTCCTCTCCCCTACAACTCTGACTTAGTAAACTCGCTGAATGGATGCAAAAAAACTTCCTAAAATTAAACGGCGAAAAAACCGAGTTAATCGTGTTAGGCAAAAACAAAGAACTCTGGGGACCCCAACACTGGCCAACTGAAATGGGCACCCTCCCTAACCCTGTCACTCAGGCTCGCAACTTGGGCGTCATTATTGACGACTCACTCAGTCTACACCAGCAAGCGGTAAAGACTTCAGCCACCTGCTTCGCCATACTAAAATGGCTAAAAAAGATCTGTTGGATGCTGCCTGAAAACACCAAGAAAACAGTTGTCAATGCCCTAATAACATCTAGGCTAGATTATGGCAACGTTTTGTACCTGGGGGCGAACAAAGTCACTGCCCGCAGGTTACAATCAGTACAAAATGCAGCAGCCAGACTACTCTGCAAAATTCCCATCTTTACTCCAACCACTAAATATATCAGGCAGCTACACTGGCTAAAAATTGCAAACCGAGTTAAATTTAAATCCCTATGTTTTATGCACAGGATTTCCACTAACACCGCTCCAAAATATCTGCAAAATCTGGTGCGCCCCTACCGTCCTTCCAGATCTCTTCGGTCTTCCACGGCAAATCATTTTGAAATTCCAAGGATCAAGCTGTCACGCATGGGTGGCAAGTCCTTTTCACTCCTAGGACCTTCTCTTTGGAATTCAATGCCACACACACTGCAGTCTGAGCCGAATTACATCAAATTCAGAAAAGCCTTAAAAACATGGCTCTTTAACATCTAGTTTTCTGTGACTGCATTGCTATTGGAATCTGCTGCGCCGGGAAACCCTTTGTTGGGTAGCTGTGCGCCATACAAATGCAAACAAAATAAAAAAATAAATAAAACAGCCCAAACATGCGTGCACACACATGTGCACATGTGTTCATGTGTAACCAGCCAATTGCTCCTTCCCTTCGCTGCATCACAGCGGCCTTATCTCAGGAGGCAGACACTGGTGGTAAACACTTGCAGTCAATTTTGCATGAGTTTACCATACGTGAGTCAAAGGTTATGAGGCTCCCCCACAGTAAAAGGGCAAAAACAGGTGACCAAAAAGTGAAAAAGCTGGGCTGATTAGATGGGCAGAACCCATTGTCTCAACATATAATTGATTATATAGATGAACAGAGGGATAATTGTGATAACTACGAAAAAAAATATTGACAGTTTTCCACAGTATTATTCACCTTCAGGCACTTGTTTCTTTCAGTATAGTAAAACATGAACAAAGGACTAGCATTTTTTTCAAAGGAAGGAGGCAGGCATAAGCTGTTCTTTGGTATAGTTATCGCTGTGGTTGTCTTTCTCCTCAGTACAGTCTGTGTGGCGGTCGTAGCGAAACCACCTCCTCTCCAAGGACTATTCATGCTATGGGGACGGTAGGACATACATACTTGGTCTTAATTTAAAGTATTGAAATGTACCTGGAAAATGTAATGACACCAACATCTATCGGCATGTTATGTCCCATTTTGAGGCTCATTATTCAAAGAATAAAGCCAGAACACCTCGAAAATGTTATCATGTGCTATAATTATTGTGCAGGACTCTGGGTCCCTTGTAATGAGGCCCTCTTACTTCTTTGGAAAATTATTGTTGAAAAAAAACTGATCACAAAATTGGAGTAGTATTTTGAAAGCAGTAAATAGCACATCTGGATAAAAGTCCTTCACACACTCAAGTCGACCTTGATACTCTTTAATGTAGTCATCGCTTAAGTTGAGCCAGTTGTTTCTGTTGCTCAGCACCGGCACGTAATCATCAGCACTGCCGCTTTTCATGAGCACCAGTTAAGGACACAATCATTTATGGTAAGCATGGGGAGATTACATGATTTGCCCAGAATCACAGGATGTTGAGCCAGACGCTGAGACTCCAACCTGGTTCCCCAACTCCGAAGTCAGCAGCTCTTGCCATTACACCACAACCTCTCCCAACTTTCATGGTTAGTAGTTGGTTATGTTTTGGGTAGCGCTAAGAGGAGAAATGTGCATGTGTCAGCTGCCACCTGAGGAGAGCCCCAGCACTTTTACAAATGAACCACTTAAGTCAGCAGTAGAAGGTTTCTAATCATCTTTTTAGAGGACTCAGAACCAAAAATGCTCCTGGATGGGACAGACATAAGTATAGGGAATACAGCCCTCTAACCAAGACCACAAATCCGGTACAGACAATAATACCATCCAATCATGAGCATGTGTCTGAGCATTGTTCCAGTACAAACATATGGTATATGTTGTAAACAATAGGTCTGCCTAGAGACAGTGGAAATAGGACCTAGGATTGTCCATTAGTGCCTCATGATTCTTGTGCAATGACACAAATCCTACGATGGATGAGCACATGTGCACACACAGTGGCCATCTTGGAATGGGATAACAGATGGCTGCTTTGGGAGCACGTGCCTGCGTGTTTATCCAAACACTGGAAGCGCGAGTATCGAGATGAAAGTTTTACGACATTCAAACCACTGGCAATGCCCACAAGCCAGGATCGATCTTTAAAGGGAAGACCTGTTAACTTTAAACTGTTTTCTTATTAGTGCATGTTGAATACTTCAGTTGCAAAATGATCTATTTCTTTGGTGGCCCAGGCATCCCTGCTCTTTTCCTAAGGTTCCATCAACCCCAAACTACCAATAATTGGAATCATTTTTCCTGCTGAGATGGGGACAGTTTTAAAGGCAATCGCCTATAATTGATACCTATAGATCCCATTCTATCGAACACACCATGCCTGATGATCAAAGCCCAACAAACACGGCCTCTTTAAGATATACTTTACCACAGATACAAATGAATACTTAAATAAATACAATTTTTTTAGAAAAAATGCTCACGTTGGTCATTTTTAGGTCGTAGGAAAAGGACGGAACCGGATCAGGCTGTGAGACGGGTGTCTCTGACAGCAGCTGGACAGACGCCTGGAAATGTTGATTCGGTCCATGGTACTCAAGGGTGTCGGTTTCCCCGAAGGCAGCGATGATGCGCTGGGTGTTTGCCTAAACAGGGGGGAGATAGAAGCCATTATGTTACTTAACATTCTGTTTACGTTATTTCATATTGATACTAAATTGAAAAACAGACTTATTTTCAGGAATTGCAGTTTCTCCTATTTTTACGCAGAAGTGAATGCATTAACAGTGACCTTTAATAAAACAAACTTCGATACTAAAGAATCCCCAAGTGTCTGATATGAATGTTTTGAAATTTAAAGGTCTTCATTCTTTCTCAATATTATTCAAAGTCAGTTACCTGATTAAGGGGAGCTAGCATAACATAACGTGTATTTGTAAAGCACCTTTTCTATCGTCTTGGCGCTACATAGCAGGTTGGAATTGGCAGTACAGCAGCATTCAAAAAACAGGTGCCCAGTGAATGCCAAGCTCCGCCCCCAGGCCATTATAACACTGCAGAAAAATTAAGAAACTGTTGGGGAAGTCAAACCTAGGTATTTTATTGGGTAATATGGGGGCATCAGGTTCAAAGGTTATCCAGCCTATACCTCTCAGTGCCTCAGGTCCTTCCAAAGATGGCACTGCAATTAGTGGCATCAGCCACAGGGCAGCACCCCTTCATATCCTGGAGTGATGACGGATCGGTCCCCGCTATTCATCGGGGACATTTAATGGTCTTGCTTGCAACAGGATATTGGGGCTTATTTACAAGGCCAGTGCCCCAGCGGTGCGTCGCTTTTTCCCATGTTAAACTGTTGCAAGGATGACGCTACAGGCGTGTAAATAAGCCCCACTGCTTTTGGATGCCGTAAAAGACCGGACATCCTTTGATATTACTGGTGTGAAATGCTGGTCGGTTTGATCCCAGTGGGGTTTGAGGACATGCTGTTGTTTGGGGGATTTTGACCAGAAACTCTAATGATCAGTGTGTAAGTGATGCTTCTGAGACAAAAGTTGTATGGAAGCTACAATATTGAGTTTGATTGTGGTGCACCTTTATTCCCTATAAACTAACCTAAATTTTCTTTAAAATGATCATCCCCTTGGATATAGGGTTTCAAACAATAATTTCAGTGGGGCAAGATTTTACAGCATATAGTTAAGGCACAATGTATCGATCCTTAAAGATTTTGTGCACTCCCCTTGTTTACTGTATCAGACGATGCACAGACATAATATCGACTCCAAAATATCGTTTGGACAGAATATCGAGTCAAAAATATCGTTTGGACAAAATATCGACAGGACAGAATATAGACAGCCAAAATATCGTTTTTAAGGTAGGTGAAGTAATATCGACTGTAAATAATATAGAAAGTGAAAATATGTAAGTATATAATATAGATAGTAAAAAAAATCGTTTTTATTTTTAGGGTTCAGGGTCAGTTTTGGGTTTTTGGGTAAAGGGGTATTTTTAGGGTTCAGGGTCAGTTTTGGGTTTTTGGGTAAAGGGGTATTTTTAGGGTTCAGGGTCAGTTTGGGGTTTTTGGGTAAAGGGTATTTTTAGGGTTCAGCGTCAGTTTTCAGTTTTTGGGTAAAGGGGTATTTTTAGGGTCCAGGGTCAGTTTTCAGTTTTTGGGTAAAGGGGTATTTTTAGGGTTTAGGGTCAGTTTTCAGTTTTTGGGTAAAGGGGTATTTTTAGGGTTCAGGTTCAGTTTTGGGTTTTTGGGTAAAGGGGTATTTTTAGGGTTCAGGGTCAGTTTTCAGTTTTTGGGTATTATTTTATTATATTTTGTTACTATATATATATATATGTTTTAATAAATATGTAATAAAAAAATATTTATTTAACTTTCATTAATTATTTAATTATTATAAGTTAATTTAAGTAATTTTAAGTATATTTTAGTAATTAATTATTAATATTAATTTAATTTAACACTGTTTTTAGTAAATACGATATTTTTTACAACTATATTTTTGTAAACGATATTTTTAACTCGATATTTTTGTACTTACCTGTTTGTAGATAGAAACTCGATATTTTGACTGTCGATATTTTGTCAACGATATTTTTGATGGTCGATATTCTGTCCCTCGATATTATTTCAGTGATCCGTATCAGACTACTGCCTCTGCGTTTCCATATAGTTCTCTGATAAATGAGATTATGGATGGGTCCACGGCCAATGACTGCATGATCGACCACAATTTGTTGTGGCTCACGCAGTCAAAGGCCACTGACAGATACATAAACGCCAAAATTAGCTGCCCCTGTTTAGTAACTGAGTATATTGTGGTGATTTGGTATGGTTGTGCCGCTCCCCTTCCTGAAGCCGCATTGGGATTCAGCGAGGATTCTGTTCTCAACTGCCCACTCCTCCAGCCTATTTAGCAGCAGTCTGCCCATTGACTTTGCTGTGCTGTCCAATAGAGAGATCGTGCGGTAGTTAGCCGAATCTGCGCCGCTCCCCTCCTTATGGATTGGGACTATGATGGACTGTCTCCAAGACGGCAGAGGGCCGGCTTGAGCTATGGCATTCAATGCTGTTGTGAAGACCGGTACCCAGAGAGGTGTATTAGTTGTAAAGACATCCAGTGGAACACCATCTGGCCCAGGTGCCTTCAGCACTGGTGATTGATTTAAAGCTACTTCTACTTCATCTATGGAGACCTCCAGTGCTGGTGGAGTCCTCGAATATGGCTCAGGTAGATCCAGCATTTTGGGTGTTTGATCCTGGAATATTTTTGGGAAATGGCTTATCCATGTGGCCTCTTCTATGTGGAAGTCCAGAGATGGCCCACTCTGTTTCTGGAAAAGAGGCACTATTACCTATTTTCCAGAAAGATTTGCTGTATTTGGAAATGGAAGCTGATCTCAGGTTTTCCCAGGCTTTGTTGGCTATCACCTTTTTTCTTTCCTGCCTTGCAGATTTATAAGCAGAACTGAGGCTTCTGATAACATTTTCATCTCAAGGTTGTGAGTTGGGTGCTTTATGAAGATCCGCTAATGCTCGTGAGCAAATTTTCACAAACCACCTTTGTTGTGAGGGTGTTTTTTGGGATATTTTGACAAGTAAGGTGCTGCATTATTGAAGTTAGAATTCTGCTAAATGCTTTCATGCTTTGGTTAACCTTGGTTAACCTTGGAAGGTAAGTTCAAACACAAACAGATCTCCTTATATGTGGAGGACACTATTTTCAATAACAATTTTGTTGGGTCAATGTTCTCCCATTTTCAAGTGTAGCCGTTTTTCCGGGCTAGTGTTGGTTTGGGTAAGCAATTGGTGCCCAGTCTTTAGGGTGAGTGCCAGCTAAACGTAAAATGCAGAAAGGAGTGATCACTGAATTTAGACGGTGTGACCTCAAAGTTCTTAATGTTTCTGCATGAGGACATAGGGAACAAAATGAAATCAATACTTGAGGACCTCCTGCCAGATGAAACATTGCCACCAGTTGTTCTGTGAGAGAGCATTTTGGATTATTAATTTCCAAGTGCCAAGCCATCAGTAAGCTATTTAGGGTGTTACTGTAGTTATGATGGTTGAAATGAGTCAGGGGATGACCCTTTTCATCAGTAATCCACATATGGTAGGGTTAGTGTGATTACAAGTGTGAGAGTTAAAATCCCTGACCCATATAATAGATGGCCATCTGGTATAACTAGAAAGCAAGCTCAGTTCTTCTACAACCCCTGCTGGATTTATGAAGTTGTTGTTGTAGAAATGTATTAATACTAAATCAGGATTTTTCTGTCCCCTCGCTACTATGATGTGAAAGTAATTTGAGCTGTTAAACACGAATGTGTTACCAATGAGTGTTATTAGACTCCCTTTGGGTCTACCTTTGATAGAAGGTATGGCTTGCTTGAAAAAAGAGCGATAGCAATTTAGGAAAAAAGGTTTCTGTGCCCATGTCTCCCTCAAACAAATTATGCTCATGTCACTCAGCCCTGATTCCCACACAGAGGATTGTTTTTCCTTTTTAAAGCCAGCTATGTTCCATGAGATGAGTGAAATAGCTCCTTCGTCAGGTTGGAATGAAAACTCCCCCCTAGGGGCAGATGATGGTGGGGATAGTGGGTCGTGTAAGTCCAATATGGTAGTAGGCGAGCCACTCATCCTGGTGGCTCCTCCTGTCACAAATTGTTTTCCCTCACCCTCAGACTCTTAAATGCTGGGTGGGGATAGTGGATTAAGGAGGGAGCAGAGTCACTCACAGGTGCCCAAATCCTCAAGTGCAGCATATCTATTTCCAAACAATGGGTTGTGCTCAAATAGCTGGGGAGTGCAGGTTAGGTTATTAGCTGCCAGGGGTACCACAATATTAGTCGTGATTTTGAGTCGAGGTAATGGTTTGTAGAAGAAACCCAGCGGGACTGTGAAGATCTGGGATTGTATGGTGGGAGCTGATGGTAATTGGCATAGTAGGTACCTCACCAGAGCGTGATTGTCGAAATTAAGAACAATGCAGTTGTTGTTAATTCAATTTGTCCCATGACCCACCCAAGGTAGAGTCACAATCACAATAGGGCCGTGGTCTAAAAGCTCAGGCGTGGGAGGGTCCATGGAGGAATCAGTGCGTTTTGACCTGTAGTCCAAATTAGGCTCTATTTTCTGCCTTTTAGCTTGCAATGAGTCGCAGATCCTACCTATTTTCTCTGCAAAGTAGTGAATGAGTTTGTCAGCAAGTTCCTGAGAAAGCACAATGGTTGATCCTGCAAGTGACCATTCAATTTTAGAAGCTTCCTTAGAGGTGTTCTCCGCAGCCGTAACCGGCTGGGAGCAAAATTCAGCTTTTGCAGATGCTATGAGTGTTTTTTCATATTTAAATAGTTCCTGTTTTAAATCAAAACTTAAGACTTAAAAGGAAAGTCAGTGCACCACATCCCTTCCTAAATTCATACACCTTTTTTGGACCACAGAGAGTTCAGTGGTGTACCAAGGTGTGACCTGTCTGGCTCTTTTTGAACTGACTTTTTTAAGTGCAGAGCCACATCCAGTTAAGGTTCAATATAGAGAGAATAGTGATTATAGCTGTTGTCTAAAGAATCAAAGTTCAGTTGTTTATTGACCTCCGCCAGGTATCTGATGAGTTTAGGAATAGCAATTTTGCTCCAAAGGCGTTTAAATCAAGGTGCCATATAGCTAGCTAAGCCCTGAGAACAGTCAGATTTTAGATTCAAAATATCAAGATAGGTATTGACCAGACATGAGGTAGGGTTTTCACAATGTCTGTAGATTTTTCTGAACCATAAACTAAATCCAATGTATGGCTCTTGTTGTGCTTGGGGACTCTGGACATTCTGGTAGAGCTCTACGGATGTTATGCCTTCAATAAAAGTTGAAATGGGATTAGAGGGAGAAGATGTTTCAATCCACAGTTCAAGGTCCCAGATCATCAATAAATTAGACAGAGACAAAAACAGAGGCAGAAAAAAGTAAAGGAGAGCATTACCCATATAACACATTTCTGTTTTATTTGCATTTTTATGTGTACCTGCTTTGGAGAATATGTCAGAAAGTTTATTTTACTGTTCATATTTTGAGGTCTTCTGTGTCTTCCCCTTTCAACCCTTGCAACTGGTAAGAAGAGCTGAGTTGCTTTTCTGCCTGATTTGCTTTCTGGCATGAAAACTGTAGCTTGCTTAGGCCCATTGATTGTAAAGTGCCAAAAGATACTGTACCTGTCTGCCTGAATGGTACTTTAATTCAAAACATTCATCTGTAATTTTTACCAATGCCTTTGTTGGTTTTGGATCTGCTTTATCGTGCAAAATGTAGGGGTTACAAAACTTAAGGTGTTATATACAATATCATGTTGCATTTCATCATGTTTAATGTTCCTAATTGTGACTATGCAAAACAAAACATGCATCCCTCTTAGGGTTGCCACCATTTTCAGAGGCAAATACTCGCCATTTCATCTTGTGTAATAGATTTCGGAACAACTGGATACTTAAAAGTGAATCTCAAAAAAAACCTTTTTATTCAAATTTAACATGGCAATTGTGCCTCAATTTAATTACATTATCATTCAAAGTATTTTTGACATCTCTAAAATACCTTTAAGTAATTTCTCCTGTCTTACAATCACTTTTCTTAGGATGATATTGAAAAAGGAAAAAACTATATTTTTGGCTGTACCTAGTTTCATTTTCACTAACCTTGACATACAAATACTTGGCCGGGCCAGGGGGCAACGTAAGCCATAAACCCTGCAACTTTAGGATACTAACTTTTTCTTCAGATGGGTCTTATTTCTGAAGATAAACCACACTCACAATAAGGTAGAAAGGCTTAAATCGCAAGATGGAACATGCACATGTCCAACACATTTATGTATAGAGGTTGCTCCAACACAGACCACAGACTCTGTTCTGTTATGTTGCACATGTCATCAGTGTAGCACAATGAGAAGATGTCAGTAACTGTGGCACACTACAACTGTTCAGGACTGAAGGGAGACCAACCAACAATAGTGCATACCCAGAAAGAAATAATGGAATATCTGAACCTAAGATTAGAAGCACAGGGCTTGCAGAATCACATCCTGTATAGTTACAAACCTCTAAGGAGGAGGATAAATCATCATAGAAACTGTTTTCACTTTGCTTTCACGACAGTCAACCTCTGTGTTGGGCCTAGATGGTAGTTCTGATTTTTTTTGTGTAGTCCACGTCATGCAGGTGGGTCATGATATGCTGAAGTTGTTCTGTGGCCTTGGTAGGGGGATCCTACCTTCATCAGTCAGTCATCCAGATGGAGAAACACACAGGCTCCTGACCATCCCAGTGAAGCTACCAAGGAAACCAGCACTATGTTAAATGCCTAAACAATGGAATGAGAAACTGAGACCCAACCGCAAATCTCTGATCTCGTGGAAAGCCTGTGAGCAGGATGGAGCAGCAGATGAAAGTAGGCATCATGGAGATCTAGGGGGCTAGGTTAAATCCCCTCAAGATAATGGCCAAAAGAATCTAGCCCAAAATCAAGAGTGAAAGTCAAAGACTGTTGTCATACTTTCTGAGGAAGTACAAAATAATGGGAGCAGAATTTGTACTTCTAAGGTGAACACTTTTGAGGACCCTTTCTTTGTCAGATCAAGAACCTCCACTTCCATCTTAGGTGTGTGTGCAAAAAAGCACTTTCTTGCATTTGAAGGGCAATCAGGTGGGAGGGACTGGAAGTGTAAGGCTTGGCCCTTGTGGATCAGCTCGATCATCCAATGGTGTGTTGTAATTGGTTCAAAACTAGCTGATACATAAAAAACATACCCCTCAGTGGAAGGTGGTTTTGTAGAGGGGGGAGGCAACAGAACCAGGGGAATTTGGCAGGACTAATGTTTTTTGCTAGTGATGGCGAAGCCCTGCTGGAAGGTGGTTCTTGTCCACTGGGGCTTACCTGAAGGGTACAGGTATTGCTTCTGTATGACTTTGCAGTTATTGGCTGAAACTAGCTTGGCAAATCTGTGATGGTCTTTGGGTCCATCAATAAACAGAAACTGGCTGAGGGGTAGTCTTCATATCCTAGATGCCACTTGAGGATGACCTGCGGGTCTGAAAAGAACTTCTGCTTTAACCATATGCAATAGGATTTGGACCCTGGAAACTAAGAAGGGGACTTTTTATGTAGTTACTGTCAAAAGCGGTGATGTTGCAAGTAGTGTCTCGGTCTTCTGTGGCGAGTGGAAAACTGAGCGATGCCGGTTCTGGAATAAGCCCAAATTATTGATTTATACGTACGGCTTACTCATTTGGAGACTATTGATTTTAAAGGTTGCAGAACCTTTAAAAAGAGTTCCAACAAATGCATGGTGCAACATTACCGTCCTGAAGATGGTCTGGTGGATCTTATAGACCATTAGAGAGACTGAAACGTCGAATCTATCACACCTTTTTGTTTTCATTCATGTTTTTTGTTGCATGTGAAAATATCTGACTGATTCCGATATATGGTTGATTTTATTTTACCCATATGTATAAAAAACAAAAGGTGTTGTGCTACTACTGTGAACTATATGTAGTATATTGGTTGCCGTACATGATAAATTGAGTTTTTTTCTCAAATTGGATTAAAACAAATATTTGTAATATACTGCTTTATTAGAAAGTCCCTGATTGCTGAATATTTGGTTCACATATGTGAAGTTTTTAAATATGAAATGATAGATAAATGATTCCTCTAGGGACGTTTGTATTTTGGAATCAAGAGTCATAACTGGCACCAGTGAGGGGGAGGCGTTGCCATCGAGCTTAAAGCGCTGCCTCTCCCCCCGCGGCGCGGGGCGCGCGCGGGCCAAGGGCTGGCCCGTCCTAGCCCATCATCTCCAGGAAAAGGCAGGGCAGGGCTAGTCCCATTCATTTAAATTTTGGGACACATTTCTAACAAAAATCTCTTGAAGACATTTTTAAGGTACTGTGTTGAGTTCAGTCTGTTCAACCCATTTTTAACTGTTTACTATTCACTTCTCTTCAGGTGTCCTAAAGTCGACTACCTTTGAAACCCCTTGTTTTCCTCCTTGTTGGTATAAATATCCCATTTGTGAACTTGTTGTTGACCTAAAGTAGCTGTTTTCGAGGTAGGAATGGGCAAAAGGAAAACTATGGAGAGTACGGGGAGGCTATTGCCCCAGCCACTGGGGTGGGCAAGGGGAAAAAGGCATGGAAAGCAGCAAAGAGTGCAACTGGTACCAACAATTGTGTTATGAATAGAATTGACAATCTTATTACGGAATGTGAAGGGCTTTTAGGAGTTGAATTGCCAGCCCCTTATGATTATGCTAATTCCTTACATGATAAGTTCATGTTATCACAAATCATACTAGGTCTATTAATGTCTTAATAGAGCTACTTATGGGTATTAATGCTCAAGCCCAACAGAATAAACAACCCACCCGCCCTCCTATTCAGGTACAGATGGTTTTCATGGTTAATGTCCATAAAATTGCCTCTAGGAGTAGATCTGAGAAATATGAATCTTTGAAAAATAAATCTATACATTGGTTATGTCAAGTTAGGGGTTGCTGCTTGCTGATTAGGGAATATATAATTAGGGCACGGAGATGCACGTCCAAAAATAATCCTACAGACTGCATCGAACTTACCCTGACCAGCCCTGACCTGGCGGAAAATCTTTTGGCAGTAGAGTATAGGTCCTGCCCCTCGGTCTCCTCATCCATCCAGATTAGGCGCTTTCCAACAATCACTGCAGCAAGGGCTTATGATAATGTGCTATCTCTGCACACACATTCAGAGGGTCCTTACTTGAGGCGGTTGATTGACTATGTCATGATTCACAGCCATTGCAGGAATTAGAACCCACCCTAACCACTCACATCCAAAGCGCCCCTAGCACTACTCAATCAGGTCAAACCTGAGTAATACCTAATCGACACAGTAGCCACCCTGATTGTAGCGCAACAGATTATTGGGCTGCACCAATTGGCAATACCTCGGTCCCATCTTCTTTTCTACCCCCCTTGGCCCCACTAAACCCTTTGGGTAATGGAATTCCAACTTCCCAGCTTAAAATCCTTTCCTTGAACGTGGCAGGTCTCCAAAAAAAATGTCTCTACTCGATTAGAATGATTTGATTGAGGAATCACATCTGTATATTCCAAGAAACATGGAGCCTAGTCCCACTATATAAGTCTGGTTATATTTGCTTCTTTACTTCTGCCGTTCACACCGGAGGTCCTATTGTTTGGGTCAAGATCGATATGGGTTGTAAAATCACTGAACACCAATGTGCGAGCCCGGATATTATGTGGCTCTCGATCAAGGGTAGTAGAGGAGGTGTTTATATAAGGTGGACCCCAGGGAGCAAAGTATCAAATATTGTCATTTCACTGAAACAGGAGTTATGCAATTGTCCAATTGTCCATCAGATTCATATGTTATGATTGCTAGGGATTTTAATTGTACATTCGAGCCTTTAAGCTCTGAAGATTTGCTGGAGGTAGATGAAGACGACGCCAAGTGGGGTGTCCCATTGTTAAATATACCCCCTATCAAGAAGTCGTCCTCGGTAGCAATTCAGATCAGTGCACTCACTTTAGAAGATGGATTAAGGGCTGTGAATGGTAGAACCCTCTCTGATGTTGCTGGGGCCAACACATACAACAGAGTGTCTTGCCCCTCTCAAATTGACTATATACTTGTTGACATTAGACTTTGGAGAACCCTAATAGGTATGGAAGTGGTTCCTTCTACTGATAGAGACTATCATACGTTAAGCATGACTATGGAAACCTCCTGGGCTCTTTCTTTCCCCCCAATCCAGGGCACAGGATAACTTATGTGGACTGAAGAATTGGTCCCTTCAAATTGCAGTAGGTACCTTAAATGGCCAAGAATTGCTGCACGAGAATCCCAAATGGTTCAGATTAGGCATACTCTCAGTGAAAATACACTTAAACTGCGGGAGGCCTTTAGTGAAAAGGATGGTTTGTCAAAGGTCCCAGAATTATATGAAAGTATGATGGCTCAGTTGGGCTCTTCATTTTTATCATAGCGAACCATGTTGATAAACCAGTTATATGCCGTAAAAATTCCCGGACTTGGTTTAATGGGGATTGTAGACAGAAGAAAAAGGCTTTGATTTTAGCAATGAAAAGCAGAAATGTTCCCTTAATAGGAAAAACTGCTGTCATCCATGCAAAGCTTGAGTGGGATGAGACATTCTGGCAAAACCTAAAGGATGCAAGCTTAGCCAGGGATCCTAATCTCTTTTGGAATATGGTTAGGCGGTCAGGTAATAAAGAACCTGATTTAATTCCTAATCATATTACAAATCAGGATTGGTTTAATCACTTTGGGAAACATTATTCTGGGTCTAATCGAACTGCCCAAGTTGGGTTAGTTGACCACCTAAGTACTTGTCCCATTTTGGATGTTATTGATCCTTTCAATACAGAAGAAGTAGAGGCAGCCATAAAGAAAATAGTCCCATCAAAAGCCTCGGGTTCAGATGGCCTCCCGGGGAATATTTTTCTAGCAGACCCCCCTCCACCCCCCCAAGTGGGCAAACTATATTACACTTTTATTCAATTCTATCGCAAACGATAGTGCAGTACCTGATTCATGGAAAGGTGCAGAGGTGGTACCTATTTTCAAAAAAGGTGCAAGGGATGACCCTGCCAACTACCGCCCAATCAGTTTGATTGATGCTCTGCAGAAAGTAGTTGGCAGGGTGCTGCTTCAGAGCATTCACCATCAGGTGGACAATAAGAATATCCTCTCTCAGTACCAAGCGGGTTTCAGGGCCCATACAGGGACGGTGGACCGAGCATTTAGATTGCTTTTAATCTACTGGAAGGTTGTTCTAATTGGCAAGGGCAGTCTTTATTTGGCCTTTATTGACCTAAAGACTGCCTTTGACCTAGTACCCAGTGTGCGGATGTGACACCTATGAGATGATACGGGGATCCTTCCGATGGTTCTGAATCTGCTGATACGCCTTCACGAGGGCAATTATGTACAAGTGAGGTGGGGGGCTCAAGACCAGAAGACAGACAGACAGACAGGATCCCTGTAAACAGAGGAGTGCGCCTGGGTTGTGTAATGGCGGTCACCCAGTTCTCTGTATATGTGAACGGGGAGGTTAGTTTTCTCCACTCTGCTCTTCACGGACGACACTCTCCTTATGTCTAAGAATCCTGCTGGGCATCAAAAGCTCTTAGATATATTTAATCTTTTCTGTGAGTCTAGGGGGCTGATTGTTAACACCTCCAAAACAAGGCTTATTGTGTTTAACCCCTTTAGGCCATATAGAGGTTATTTTATGTTAGATGGAACTCGTTTAGAGTAAGTCTCAACATTCGATTATCTAGGTATCTGGCTCGCTGAGAAAATGCACTGGCGGCATCACACAGACAAAATGCTTTTGAGCCACAAACGTGTGGCAGGAGCCTTAGCTAGAGAACATCGCTCCTCACAGAGCTGACCTGTGGCTCCCGCTCTTACAATCTATGCAGCCAAAGCAGTTAGTTCAGCCCTTTTATGGTGTCGAATTATGGGGTTTCAACAACAAGGATGGAATTAGTAGATCTGAACATACATTTTTAAGAGATCTAGTGATGCTTCCCAGCAAGCTACCACTAAAACCCCTGATGAGCGACATGGATAGGCGCTCTTTTAAAGACATAGCCAGGATAAGGCCATTGTTATCTTGGGCCCGCCTGTGTCGAACCCTGACTTTGCTAGTTACGCCTCCATGCTTACACAATTGATGGCCCTAGATGGCAACCAAAGAATCAGGTGGTTGCGCAACCTAAAAAAATCACTTTTTGCGCTTGGCCTCAAGGAGTCGTGGGATACCCAAACCCCACCTATCAAGGCTGAGCTCAAAAAGCGATATCCGTCGTGGGTCGATGCCCAAGAGCTTAGCATTTTGAGATTCGGAAGGCTCACAGAAGAACTTTATCTCCACAAGCAGCGCATACTTGTAGGACCTTACTTAGAATTTTTCCAGACGCCGCAAGACAGGGAACTTTATATTCAGTTTAGGGTAGGCTCACTCTCGGTACGAGTTCTAACTGTAAAGTGGGGCGCCCCACATCAGACAACAGCGGACTGCCCCTGCTGTAAGGCGCCAACTGAAAGCGTGGTTCATCTCATGTTTGCCTGTCCCGCTTAGAAGAAGGCCAGAATAAGATGGCTCAAACCAATCTGTAGCCAACTGGGCACCCGTGAACATAGTGCTGCTCTGCGCATTCCGAAATCCGACGCAAGGACCCTCTTCACCTGTGGCATCGCCAAGTACCTTGGCTGTGCTAGGATAGTAAGGTTTAAATCCCTATGTTTAACACTCTAAATTAATTATCATGTTTTTATATGTTTAATATCCTGTGGCCAATTGGTCTGTTTACTTCTATTACACTGTCCCTTTATACACCATTATGCACACAAGCTGGAATTGAATTAGTTTTATTGTTGTACAAAGTTTTTATCTGAAATAGTTTGCCCTTACTATCTTCTGGAAATTTGAATTTACTGTTTTTATGGATTGCATATTTTTTCTTAATTATTGTACCTCCTATTTTTATTGATGATTGTATGAATGTTATTGCTTTTAAGATACCTGTTATCGAAAAAAGCCATCTTTGACTTGGCATAACCAGCATTTGACACTGAAGCAGATTGGTTTAATCCGTGCAGAATACGTTTTTAGTTGTGAATGCTTTCATTTCTCATTCTATCTTGGTAGGATTTGTGCCAACTGTGAAGTGTGACTGGAACAATAAATCTGCCAGTCCAGTGTATTTTTGCAGAGGAAATTTCCTAAACTGCTGTTTCTGGCTTGGTGCTCTTCTCTTAGTATGCATTTCCAAAGCTTCACATTTTCAGCAGATGAAATAGCAAATACAGATAAAGTCATCACAGCATCCGCAATTTATAAGGATGCAACTACATTGTAATCATGTATAGTGTAATGTTAAAGATCCACAAGGTAGGCAATTATTTTACAGATAATGCCTGGTTTAGCGGTGTGCAATAGTTTAGCATGTCTATTGAGTAAAGAATGAGAAAAGATTTGGGGGAGTTAAGCCCTGTATTCTATAATAAGAGGACACAGTGTAAATAATGGTAGTGATGTTTTTGTGGTCAGCATAAGCAGTGTTGGAAGTCTGCTTCTCTGGAGCCTGTACAGGTGGTGATGCCTGGCTGGGTATTTTAAATAATTTCTCTGTGTAGCATGCAATCTTTCTACCTAATAATGCTCAGGTTGATCAGCAGGGTTGTAGGGATTTACAGGAGTCAACTATTTGCTTCTTTTAATCATTGGTTTTAGAGTGCCAAGCACTGCACAAAGAACTGTCTCTGAAACAATTCCATGGTCTGATGAATCATAAAATACTTTAGATTTCCCATGAATTTTGATCAGCATGGTAACTAAATCTAGGAGAACAAATCAGATAAAACATTTGCAGAGAGTAGGCTGCAATGCTAGGATCTTTTCACTTCGGATGCTGGGCTCTTGGGAAACTTCGGCTGAAACAGTGATATGTGCCTCAACTTTTTCATGTGGGCCAGAATTCTGAAACCACAGAGAGAGCCTGACAGGCAAGTTGACGCCAAAGGGAACAGGCAATGACTGAACTGTTCTTGGCTTTATTTCAAGATCATATTCTGTGCACCATTTGAAATTCAAAGGGTGGAGAGAATTCTATGTCCATTAAATTAGGGAGGATATTGAGATGAAAGCCATATACATTTTTACCATCTACCTTTTCTGGGCCTCCATCAACTGTATATTATGCGTCCTGTTCCTAACCTCTAAGTCGAATGGTTTGTACTGGGCATTTGCAGTAAAATATTTACTGAAACCGCACCATTTGTGGTAAAATAAATTACAATAAATGCACAAAAATAACTGAATGTGAGTTAAAAGACTAAAAGTGGGGTGTAGGTGGTCTATGAAGTAGAGGCGCCCTGCTGCTACTGCGTGTAGTGTGCTGAATGTCTGTAAGTATGGTGCCAAAAGTTAGGGGAAACACCCTATAACCCCTATGTGTGTGAAGGAGGATCCCACACAAAGTAATGTACCAAAGTCCTGTACACACGTATAAGTGTGTACAGGACTTTTGTTCATAACTGAATGTGAGTGTCTTTTATGCACACTGCTTTTTTGTAATTTCACGTAATCTTTCCGTCATTTTGCATAATTAGGCACAGGCAAATTCTACAAACTTGGCACACTCCAAACACAGAAGGGGAGATGTGTTAAATTTCTACTGGAGTACTCTTGCATTACAAAATCTATGCTTAACATCACACACACACCCTTGCACTGTGGTGCACAATGTGTGTGCTGACACAGGACACTCTAAAGTAAAGCAGCACGAAGGGAGCAACAAAAAGCACTGTATCTTAGTAGATATAGCACTCCTCAAATGTTCTCCTTTCATGCAACTCAACAAAGAAACTTTCATTCCAATCTGATCCAATATTTGCTCTTGTGTGAAAAGCTTAAACAATCAGGGCTGCAGCAACCCCACTTCACTCTGTCTTTAATAAGAAACCTCTGAAAACAATACCTAGGACCATTTGCTCTCTTTTTGGCCCAAGTCAAACTTGATTTAATGTGATGCCTGTTCACTTACATTGATCTTGAGAGATCATTTTGAAATGTAATTAGGCATGCTCCTCATGATTAGCATATTACACATTGTTAATGATTCTTTACCTAAATGGAATGATACTGTACTTCATTTAGGTCTGTATATTATCTACTACCATAAGATGAGACTCAATGAAACCTTGAAGAGTCATGTCTAAGTGGCTAAACATTGTCATTATTAATTGGCTGGAAACCTCAACTACAAGACACTGTTTGTGATGGTTATTCCTAGGCCAATCAGTAGACTCAAAATCGCAAGACAACATGAACACAAAATCATCAACATCAGATTGAAATGATATTGTCATCTCATCTTTCCAAGCTTAGAGATTGCTTTCATCATGGCACAGGGGGAATGCTTTAATGATCACGTTAGTCTTAATTCAATCCTGATCCTACAGGTGCCTACATGGATTCATCATACTGTGATTGGTGAAAATCATGAATCCCACACCCAAACCATCACCACTTACTGTGACATCGACATCATCTGGGTCGCATGTTCTGAATTTGCGGATGTACCTCATAATGGTACTTGTCTCATTTTCAGTCACAGAAAGGAGCCTGAAGTTCTGCATCGGATCCAATATTGGCTTAAAATGCCCAATCGCATGGTAGTCCTGAAATGAAACACAATTTGCTGAATATTCATCAGTGCGTAGATATCCCTTCCTGGTTTTGAGTGTCAGCACAGATGCATTTGCAAATATGTTTTTTATTAGGTTGTTGGAGGTGGTTGGAGTACATAATAGCATTACAAAAGGTTTATGTGAGTGTAATTACATTTTATTATAAAAGCTAATATCACTATTAAGAGATATGGGAAGGTATCCATTATGTTATGCCGTGTTATTAATGTGCTCAGTGCACACAACCTTATTCGCCTACTTTGGTCAGCCAAGCTTATAATGTCACATTTTGGTAAATGACTGAGAAGATAGCTGCCAGTCAGAAGGAGTGGGCCGAGCAGAGAGCATGGTGCTTCTTGTGGAGTGATCTAAGTAGCCTATAACCTCATCAATATACCTACAATCTGTTAACCTATGGGGACAGGGTACTTTATTCATGATTACAAAGAAGGAATTTTCCACTATAACAGTAACCTATCAATGCAACCCAACTTGGCATGTTTAAGACTTTTCTGTACACAAAATCTATTGCTAAGCAACTCCAGCAATATCACGACAAGCTCTGAAACTCAGAAGCATCGCTAATTAACAATAAATAAAATAGGCAGATCCAACCATGTGTTGAACTATAACGTTTTCACCACCTTTTTGTGGAAAAAAGTAATGGGGAAACATATATCATCCCACACCAATAAAACGTCTATGTTGGTCTCATACCAATCTTTTTCCAAATTGCACCACACAGATACTGTGAAACCAAAAATTCTAGATGCCATTCTCTGCATATTAGAAGCAACATTGATTGTCTTGGTTTATTAGCCGGCTTACATTTGTTGGCCTACCTAAGCTTGTTAAAATACATGCCAAAGGCATGTATCTTTAAAAAAGTTTATACTTTGGTCTGTATCTCTTTACTCTCCAATCCAAGCAATCCCTGAGTTTAGACTAATCCTCCTCCAAACCAACCATGATCACATGTATCACGACCATCTCTACAGGAAAGGATATCACAACACTTCCCACCATCTAGTTTCTTTACCATGCTGCACTTTATTATGCAGGTAAGTATGTTTTTTAATGGCATAAATGCAATGTTTTTAAGCAACAGGGATGTATGGGTTACGTGATGGGTAAGAGTTCAGGGTGGTATGGGTTTTAAAGGGGTATTTAGGGTTCAGGGGTGAGTTAAGATACAAGTTAGTAAGGTTTGTAAAGGGGTTTTAATCTTCAGGGATGTCTAAGGGTATGGGGTAGTACTGGATCTATAGGGTGTTTTGGATTCAAAGATGGGTTGCGGTGAAAAAAAGTGAGGGCTTTTTCAGTTAAAAGGGTACACAGAGGCAAAAGGGACTAAGGGTTTTTTGGGGTTTATTTGAGAGTAGAGATAAAGGGAGCTAAGAGATTTTTAACGTTAAGTTGACAAAAAAGAGTAACAGTGAGGTAAGGGATTAAAAAAGCAGCGGTATATACATTTATGTCATTCTTTATGTACATCGCTGAGGTTAAAGTGATGTTACAGTTAGCTGAAAAGGTAAGTGGGATGATTTCAGATTAAATTACAAATTATTCACAAAAAATGAAAAATCTGATGACTGCTCCAGAATAAGAAGTAGAACATTCTCCTGCCATTTTAACATTTAGTTTACATGAGAGCTGCCAAAAAAGTCCTGGAATTCAGCCCATTTAGCCACCTCTCTGACCAACCTGAAGGGCATTACTTTGTCATCACGGGTTGAAGCACCAACCAAAGATCTCCAATAAGCAATGTTGAGTGACTACATGCTGCAGCATTGAGAGGATGGTTCAGCTCATACACCAAGCCAATATTACTCATATGCCCAACAAGGTTCTCATCTAGATTAGTAGGACCTCAAGTTATCAATAATTCTACTTTTAATGGAACCAGTAGATACTAATCCTAAAATGTCTGCTCAGTATGTCTTCAAGGATTTGCAACTCTTGAATTTGAAACACAGTTTATGGCTAGGGTGATGCTAGTAATTGTGATTCCAAATCAATGGATGTAGCATATCTAAGTGCAGCAGGCAAACCACTGGTGGCCTGACTCAAAGGGATAGTTGTAGAGTTAATCCATTAAATGAACCTTAATCATTCACACCCTTTTTAAGCTGTCTAGATACAACTAAGTGCAAAATGATTTTTGAAGACTATTGCACAGCCTTGTTGTGTATCAATGAAAGTTATAAAGTTCGTATTAAATTATGGGTGCTACACGGGTAACGTCTCTTGCCGAAGATGTTGAATGAACACATGTAAAGACGTGCTTCCAATGTACCATTAGTTGCATCCCCTTGTGCACACCTCTATGTCCTGGGTAGAAAGACCAAGGATTCCTTGTGAAAATGTAAATCACTTCATTCGAAATGTTATTGTTTCAATTATTTTATTTTCCTTCTTGTTTATGTTTTTTTCACATTTATATGTTCTGAAATTCATTTAGCATTTCATTGTCATTCATGCATGTTAACATATGGCATCTGTTCCTCCTATGCATTTCGGGCATAGAGCCCTTCGTCAGGGATCATCGCTACAAAATTAAAGAAAATATACCTCTATTACTAGATCTAAAATAGAAATGCAATATCATATTTAAATCAACCACTGTTGTTTGAAAACATGCTTGTGAACCCAGTGAATCGTGACAAAAATAGTGCGCCTTGTGTGTGTGGGGTGAAAACTAAGACATAGACCAATTTGGTGTGGAAGCTCTGTTCCGCAATGAGAGGGACACTTCAGTTCATTAGGACCAACTACTGTAGTGATGGAATCATATTCAAACTGGGAAAAAAAGAATGGGTCTCAGAAAAGGGAAAGCATGGGGAATCTCACAAGAATGAAGAAAACAGAAACAAATTGTGCTCAATAGGCACTGCCATAAGTCAGATCATCAATACTTGTACAAATGTGGTGGCAGATATAATTAGGACTTACATTGCCCTTGCATCATGCAAGGTGATGTTATGCAACCCAGTTCCTTCATTCAGATTTACAAAACCATCAAGTGGTGATTTGTGCTGACATGTTTTATTTTGATGTATTTATTTGTGGAGTTTTATATAGCGCTGACCTGACCCGGGGGTATCGGAGTGCTTTACAACAGTGTTTAATAAAAGTTACATAGTAGAGCAGTCTTTAAAGCATAAAGATTGGCAGTCCAAGATTGCAGAGGCTTCTTGAAGCATAGGTTTCTTGAGGTACTGATTGAGTCCTGAGGTAGCCTTGTTGAATGCTTTATTGAGGTAGTCCAAGGTCTTGAGGCAGCTTAATTGTTTGCACATTTGCCTAGAAGCGGGCTGAGGTGGATCTGAGCGATGTAAAGTCAGAAAGCATCGGCATCAGGGATAGCGTGCTGGCGGCAGCTATGCATTCAGGAGGGAACGGTTGAGGAGAAGGGTTTTTTGGTGTTTTTTTAATTTTGTGAAGGACGGGATAGTTCTGATATCTGTTGGGATGGAGTTCCAGATTTTTGGTGCGTTTCCAGCAAATGACCTCGCAGCAGTTTTGTGTTTGCGGGTTCTCAAGGAGATGAGAAGGAGGGAGTTCGAGCTCCTGAGGTTTCTTGTCTGCCCTGCCTTCTTGAGTTTGGCGGCGAGATAATCCGGTTTTCCAGTGTGAAGGGCTTTGTGCTGGGGAAATGTGGTCATATTTTCTGATTCCGGTGACCATTCTGGCTGCTGCGTTGAGGGTTGTTTTGAGGGGTGCCAGGTGTGATTTTGTGGTGCCAGTTAAGGTTGCGTTGCCATAGTCGAGTCTGGATAGCACCAGTGATTGGGTGGCTTGTTTGAGGTCTTTAGTAGGGATGAATGGTTTCATTTTGTAGAGAAGCTTTAGGTTGAGGAAGGCAGTCTTTGCATAGTTTTTGATGTGTTTGATCATGTCCATTTTAGGGTCTAGGGTAATTCCTAGGTATTTTACAGAGTTAGGCAGGGTGAGATTGCTGTTTAGGGCATCCATAGCTTTAAGCCATTCTGCGATTTGTGGGTTCTCTTCTTTGTTGGAGATGAGGAGGATATCCGTTTTGTCTTGGTTGAGTTTAAAGTGATTTAGGGTGAGCCAGTGTTGAATTTCTTAGGGTGTTGTTTAGTCTGAGGATGTTGTCTGGGGAGGAAGTTTCCAGATAGATCTTGGTGTCATCGGCATATCGGTGGAAGGGGATATTTACCTTTTTGAGTATGGTGGTGAGGGGTTCCATGTATATGTTGAACAGTTGTGGTGAGACCACTGAGCCTTGGGGTACACCTCTGCTGACGGGGTGGAGGTCAGAGGTTACGTTTTTTTATTTTTTTCCTTTGCGAGCAGTTCAGGAGGAAGGAGGTGAACCAGCAGAGGACCTTCTCATCTGCCCCTACCCTTTCTTGTAGGGCCTTGATGAGAAGTTGGTGATCTACTGTGTCAAAAGCTGCAGATAGGTCGAGGAGAATGAGGAGGCAGCAGTGATTGGAGTCCAGTGACTTGTGGATGTCATCTGTGATATTGAGGATCGCCGTCTCAGTGCTGTAACCTTTTCTGAATTCCAATTGGTGGGGGTCAAGAACGTTGATGTTGTCCATGTGTTGCGTCAGTTGTGAAATGACACATTTCTCGAGGATTTTGGATAGGACGGGGAGATTTGGGATGGGTCCATGTAGTCAAGGCCTGATTTTTTAGTAGTGGTGTTACTTGTCCGACTTTAAGGCATTCAGGTATGATGCTGGATCTCAAGGAGCTGTTGATGATTCTGCACAAGAGCGGGGCTATGGAGAGTTTGAGTTTTTTGGTCAGTTGAGTGGGTATAGGGTCCAGTATGTGAGAGACGAGTTTGGAGGTGGAGATTAGTTTGATAAATCTCGGCTTCCATGATGGGATTGAAGGACTTCCATTCGTTTGTGTGATGTAGGGATGTGCTTTCTATTGGAGCCGGGGACAGGCTTTCGCAGGCATGGTTTTCACACAGTTCCTTGGAGGCATAGGTGGGGGATATGTGGGGCTTGATGGTTTGCTGCTTGATGATTTTAAATGGTTAATTTGGCCTGTTTTTAGCATTGTCCAGGGCGGAGCAGAAGAAGTTGTTTTTTTCGTTACGGATGAATTTTTTATATTTTCTCCGAGCTGCTTTGAGTTGTTCTAGGAGGCTTGCATAGGGGTTGTTTCTCCAGAGTCTTTCTATCGCTCTAAGTTGTCTCCTTTCGATGTTGATGTCCGTATTGAACCAGGATCTGGAAGGGATGTTCCTGGTTTTTTTAGTTTCAGGGGGGCTATCCGGTCTAGAATGGATGTCAGGGATGTGTTGTAGTAGTAAGTGAGTTCTGTCGTGGATAGATCATCCGGTGAGGCAGAGGGGAGGGAGTTGACTTGTTCCTCCAGGTCAGTCATTTTGATCTAAGTGAGAGTTCTGGTCCATTTGGGCTGTTCTTGGGTGGGGGGTTGATTAGTGGCTGGCTGTGTGAGGTGGAAGAGGATTAAGTGGTGGTCGGACCAATCAACGGGAAGGGTGTAGTTTATTGTCACCGCATCACGGTTGGCTATGATGGCATCTAGGGTTGCACCTTTTTTGTGAGTTGTTTCTGTGCAGTGTTGCGTGAGGTTGTTGTTGCATAGTAGCTCACTCAGGTTTTAGATTAACGGGTTGTTATCTTCGTTCCAGTGTAGGTTGAGGTTGCCCAGAATAAGGCTATTCGCGTCTCGTAGTGAGCAGTGGGCTATCAGGTCAGACAGGTGTTCAGTGAAAGTGGTGGTGTTGCCTGGGGTGCTGGTGGTAAATGAGGTGGCAGGTAAGTGTTTTTTTGTGTTGATGTCGACAGTTAGGCAGTCAAAGGTGCTGTAGTTGGAGGAATCGGTTTCCGTCACGGAAATATTGCCTCTGTGGATGATTGCTAAGCCTCCTCCTTTTTGGTCTTTTCTGCCTTTGTTGGTGATTGTAAAGACTGGGGGGACAAGAGTGTCCAGGAGTGGAAGGGAGGAATCATTAAGCCATGTTTCAGTGATGAATGCTATGTCTATGTCGTGCGTGAGGATGGATTCTGCTAGTTCAGTAGCATGTTTGGTGGCTGATCTGCAGTTTATGAGCATGCAGTTAGTGGGGGTCATCACTGTTTTGGGTTACTTCGTTAGGGGGACCGTGGGCATGTTAGTGCGGGTGGTCGGTGGCCTAGGTGAGTTTAGGGGGGCTTGGTCTCTTCCTAGTCCGGTGATCACTTGAATTTTGGATTAGAGGGTGACAACAATAGGATAGTCGTACGAGGAGGCGAGATCCGTCGCGTCACTCTCAGACATGGCGTCCCTGGTTCTTTTCAATCTCTGTGTCAGATTGGGGAGGGGGTTAGCTATCCATCTCTGGGGAGGGACAGTGGACGGTCTAGGTTGTGTCTGGGTGGTATTGGGTTGGGTGTGATGTGGTTGCTGGGGTGCTGCGAGGTTGTCTAAGATTTCAATGAGGCCCCGGATTATAGTTGTTATCTGGGTTTCGAGCATGGAGAGTCGCTGCCCAGTCTCTAATTCATTGAGGTAACGGGACTGAACCTGTGTAGGTGTGTTGGGTCTAGGGGGGGGAGAGTCTCAGGGTGTTGTGCAGCTTAGTAATGGCTGTATTATCCGTTTCGGGTCTGGGGAGAGAGTATCTTAGTGAGATCGGTAGCCTAGAATTGGTTGTGTTATCCGTGTGGGGTCTGGGCGTAGCCGAGAGTGTAGGGTGGCGGGGGTCTTGTTGGGGTGTGGGGACTATATTGTCAGTTGGTTCGGGGGGATGAGTGTTCCGGATGTTCGGAGTGAGTTGGAGCAAGTGGAGGGCACGTGGAGGATGGGGGTGAGAGCTGCCGGCGGACCCCTGGGGATGAGAGCCAGTGGAGGGCATAAGGAGGGTCCTGTTCTCTATGGGGGTGGTGAGGGGGATGTCATGTGGTGAGGGGTCTTGTTGGGGTGTCGTTGCTTTGTTGTTTGTGGGTGTGGGGAGGGGGGTGCTCAAGTTTTTCGCAGTGGGTTGGGGTGAGTGGGGGGATGGTGGTGGGTGGCGGTGAGAGTCAGCAAGTGGCGGGTGAGGGTGAGAGCTAGGGGTGGGAAGTGGGGGGGTCCTGTTATTCCTGGGGGTGGTGAGAGGGATGTCGTGTGGCGGGGGCATGTGGGGTTGCCAGGTGATCTCGGAGCAGTGGGTGGCGGGTGGCAGTGAGAGCTGAAGGGGGGGTAGAGGGTTCCTGTTCACCCTGCGGGAGGTGGGTGTTGTGGGGAGGTGGGCATGTGGGGTAGCTAGGGAGTGCCAGAGATGTGGGTGTCAAGTGGGGGTGAGGACCGAACAGGGGTAGTGGAGGGGAAATGTTCTCTCTGGGGGTGGTGGGGGGAGGCAGCGTGGTGAGGGGTGATTGCTGTTGTTAGCGAGTGCCAACGGGGTATCTGAGTTCAGACGACTGGTCAGGTTCCTCCGAGGGGGGAGTAGGGGAGGGAGGGGAAGGGGGCGTGAGAGGGTGCATTCCGGAGGGAGGGGAAGAGGGTGTCAAAGGACTCTAGATTGTCGCTGTTGGCTTGTATCAGGACGGTGCCATTGGAATAGATGGTCACCGTGGTATTACCAGTACGCCTTGATCGGTAAGGGAGTGATATTGTTAGTTTGCAGCTGTGTGAGGTATTGGTAGTTTTTGTAATGCTGAGCTGCGATCTGAAGATGGATTTCCATGCTTCGTGTCTTTCAGTGTGGAAGATAAGGTCTGTTTTTACCTTTCCTTTTGAATGGCATTATTAAATGTCTGCAAAAAGTGAGTTGGGGTGCTGTCTAATCAGTTTCTGTTTAAAGTTCTTCTTCGCTTTGGGTGAGAGGTCAGGTGGGAAGCTGATAGAGAAGGAGTTTGTGCCGTGCAGCATTACGTGGTTCGTAGAGTAGGGGGCGGTGTGGGCTGTCATGTCGGGAGGCATTGTGTGTGGCTGGGGCAGGGGGGGCGGGCTCCGTTCTGGAGGGCGGGAGGTGGGGTCCGGCGGGTCTTCGGAAAGTAGTAGGAGAGATTTAAGTTCGGAGAGATTCGGGAGGTTAAAAGGGCTAGTAGAAGAGGGCAAACTCAGGGGTGCGGTGGATTGGGATGCTGGCGGTGTGGATTGCGGGGTCGCCTCAGTCGAGAGTTAGTGTACCTGGGCGTTCCTTAGGAAGTTAAGGATGAATATATGGTAGTCCGGGCGCGTTTCGGTCTCTCTACCTGTTGATGGTGGGTTTGGAGCAGCAAAGAGCTCAAGTCTGTGGTGTTTTTTACTCAAAGGAGGTAATAATATACCAGATGGGATGGGGGAAGTGTGGGACAGAAGTAAAGAGGATCAAACAGTGAGCCGCATGGAGCTCCTGTCTGAGATGTAAAAGTGCAATTCACTGTTGGTGGTTTAGTGGTTGTCAGGTTGAGTAGTTGATTTTAGGCAGCCATCTTGTGGTTGGCACCTCAGGAGAGGAGGGAAAGGTCACAGGTTGTGGCGGTGGGGGAGGTCGCTCTGCAATAGGGGCAGGTCTATGTTAAAAAACTATATGCAACGTTCTAATTCTAAGTGGGGCATTTTGTTCCATTTTTCGGCCGATTTTCGGGCATGGCGGCCATATTGGGGACAGGCCTAGGCGAGTGATGAGAGCTCTTTTTTTTTATTTTTTAATGAGCATGGGGGTCTCTCCCCGCTAGGAGCATAAGGAAGGGTGCCTTGCAGAGGATCTGAGAGCCTCAGTACTGTTTCTCACTTACTGGCTCAGCGATGTCTTGGATCCCTCTTCTGGAGTCTGGCCGGGGCGGCCATTTTGGTGTCAGGCAACCAAGATCGGTGCTGTCCAGGAGTCTTTGCACCACTTCTCTCCTTTGCTGCTGCTTCTGCCTCAAAGCGGGCCAATGATGGATTTGCCCAAAGGTGAGTGCCTCGGAGCTTTTTATTTTTCTTCTTTTCCCCAGGAGAGCATCACTAGGGGTCCGGAGCACGATTCTGTGTCCATTTTGCTGGTCTCCGATCCTTCCTCTGTGGGCAGTGGGGGTCGGCCACTCTTGTGGTCCCCCTGCTGTTTTTTTTTGTTTTTTTTCTTCCGCTGTTCTCGAGTCTCCGGGGTGTCCTCAGCAGATCAACAGGGCGGTGGTTACAGTTTGTGCTGGGAGATGCTACTATTCCAGAGTTACAGAAATTTGTGGATTGCTTCAAATCGGTATGCCTCCTACATTCATATTTCTTGTTTCTATGCATGAGGCAAATTACATAGTAAGAGAAAAATGACTCCTTGTATTGTGTTTGTGCAAGGAGGCATCCCTTTCTGCACTAAAACAATCCTGCACTAAGACAAGCTCTCCAGCACTATATAACTCAGTTCCACCTTATTGACCAATTCCAGTCCAGTTTCCGTCAGGGTTACAGCAAGCAAAGGGTATTGCCATATATAGTTGTTGATGTGCTTAAAAATGCTAGATCACAACGCATCTTGCCTCCTAATCCTCCTGGACCTCTCCTCAGCCTTTGAATTGGTCAACCATGACCTACTTAAATGTAGAACAGGGTTATAATGGATCATTCTAAATGGTTTGAACTAACAACTACACAATAGAATTCAAAGTATCAAGGTTTACCGAGTCCCAGTCAAATATCACTTTGGTCACTTCCGGAGTCCTACAGGGCTCCACATTGTCACCTACTCTCTTCAACCTGTTTTTTATTTATTTTTTTTAAATTTTTAAGAAGATCTTTATTATACAATATGCGGTTATCATACAAATCACAATCCACATCCCGATAAAGGCTGCATGGGCAGACGTTAGTTAGTCAGGTACTGAGCAGGATGACACAGCCATTTAGCCGACAACCCGGGGGTCCGGCGGCAAGTTACATGTGTTAATTGGTATGATCATTTGTTGACTAGCGACTTGAATGGTAGATCCCATGTTTTTACATTTTTTCCCCCTCAATATTCATATCGCAATGATCACCCAGCATTTGCCTCCCGTATGTGTCTCCCCAAAGTCCCATAGGTCGTGCACTAATCAGCTGTGGGTAGTCAGAAAGGGGGAGGGGGTCAATTATGTGCGTGGTTTCGATGCTGAGTCAGTATTGCTGCTCTTGTATTGACGATGTATGCTTTAGTATAGCTCACTGAGGCATAGGAGTGCGCAGTTGGAGTCAGCAGGGTTAGTCCGCAGCCAAGTTGGGTTGGGGTCAGAGTACTCAGTAGTAGTGTGCCTACGTGTGCTCCCAGGCTTATCACTGAGAGGGCGCTAGGGGCATGACAGCAACCAATAAGCTGTGTGTCTGATCCACGTACCACGCATTTGTAATCGGGTGTCTGGATGTACCTCCTGTGGTATGTGAGTGGTGTCACGCCCCTGCGCCTCGCAGATGGCATGTGGCCCCAAGGGATTGTCTCTTGGTAGTAACATAGTCTCTCCTGTATCTTCATTAAAAAAAAGAAAAGAAAACTAGGTAATTGAGTCTAGTCCGGGAACTGGACCAGTAAACAAACTGTTCCCATGCCCGTATATCGGCTGGGAGAACCGGGGGTTGGGAAAGGAGTAAAAGGCAGGGGTGGAGGGGGGGGGGAGATCACTGCCGGTTTCAATGCAAGGCGTCTATTGCAGGAAGGGGCCCAGCGAGGCCACATGTAAGGTATGGGGACAGTCGAGAAGGGGGGGGGCGGGGGGGGAGGAAGCACGGCGGGGGTGGGGGGGGCGCAAGGCTCCTATCTCCTTCAAGTGCATGTGTGCGACGTCTGTAGTGTAGGGTCAGGGCTTAAGCCGGCAACGTGCGGGGCGGCGGCGCAGGTCAGCTATGTGGTGAGCCGTCTCCTGCCGGTGAACAGGTGGACGGGGGGGGGGGGTGTCAGCGCCTTCCTCAGCGATGATGTCTGTCGTTGTCGCAGGCGCGCCAGGGCCAGGGCGGTAGCGCGCTGTCAGTGTCTCAAAGGCATCCAGTGCGTGGTGAGGGAGCGGTAGCATCCCCCCTCAGGGTCGCGCGTCGAGTGTGTGAGGGAGGGGCAGGGGGGGGGGGGCAGGCCTGGATCCTCTCCCAGTATCAGCCTGTAGCACCATGATTATGTCGTCGCTTAGCTCATGTAACACCCCGTTCCCGGCAAGCGCGGTGGAACGCCTTTAGGAGGTCGTTCCAGAGCTGGGCGATGGGGAATTTGCGGAGTCCCGCTGTTTCTTCCCGGAGAAGTACCGTGCCCTCTGCACGTGCCCAGTTAGTGAAAGAGGCATGGGGGGAGGTCGCCGCCTTCCAATGCTTGGTGATCAGGCGTTTTGCTGTTATAAGCCCCATGTCCCAGAAGCGGGTCCGCACTTTGTTGAGCTTCGTGCGTTTATATAGCCCCAAGATGCATGCCTCCCACGTGTGTGGCAGTTGCTCGTCAGCGCTGCGCGTGAGGAGCATCACGACCTCGTCCCAGTATGTGCCTACCTCAGGGCAATGCCACAACATATGCAAGAGGTCAGCCCCAGTCAGAGAGCAGCGCGGGCAGGCAGCATCCGTGGTGGCGAAGTACCTATTTATCTTGTCAGGCGTTAGGTATGCGCGGTGCAGGATGTAGAATTGTATGATCTTAAAGCGGGGGCTGCGTGGGACATATGTCGGTCCGGCTAATATCATTGCCCATTCCTTGTCGTTCCAGGCCCGCCCCCTGTCCGCCGCCCACCCATCGCGCAACCTCAGCGCAGATGGCTTCGAGTGTGCCTGTAGAGCCTGCGCCAGCCAGTGAATGATGTGTGAGCCAGTTCCCATAACATGGAGGTACTGCATGAAGCAATGCATCGGTGGTTCCTCCGTCACATCTCCCCAGTGGGTAGTGAGTGTACGCAAAAGGGACGCATGTAGCAGGAACTGGCCAGCTGGGAGTTCCGTGGCAGCAGTTAGGTCCTCAAAGGCGAGTAGTACTCCCTCAGCATACAGGTCACCCAGGGTATCCACCCCGGCCTGTGACCAACTGGTCAGACAAGTCACAGTCAGTACTCCTGTAGGGCTCGGAGTGCCTAGAATGGGCATGGTCGGGGTGTATGGCGTCACGGCCCGGGTAAGCTTCAAACAGCGTAGGAAACATTTGCGTGCCACCTCTAAGTGTATCTGGGGGGGGCGGGGGGTTCGGGCTAGGGGGTGGAATAGAGTATTTATTTGCGTTTGCGTCCAGGCAGCTGCGTCCGAGGCAGTATCCTCAAGGTGTCTGCCGCCTAGCCACTCCGACACCCACTGCATTTGCGCCGAGAGATAGTATAGTTCCATATTGGGAACCGCCAGGCCTCCCAGTTCCGTTGGCATGTACAGTTTAGTCAACGCCACCCTGGGCCGGCCCTTATTCCAGATAAGGCTTCTCAGTAGGGTCTCCAGGTCTCGGAAAATTTTATTCGGCACGTAAGTCGGTATATTAGCGAAATAGTATAGGAGTCTAGGCAGTACTATCATTTTGATAAGTGCTATCCGACTTGGGACATTAAGAGGTAGGGTGTTCCAGAACGCGATCTGCGCCCGGACCGAGGCAATCGCTCTTAGAAGGTTCCCCTCTAGGACGTCCAGTGGAGTCCGATAGATTCGTATCCCCAGATATCGGAACGTGGTGGGATACCACTGCAGCCTGCCGCCGCCCAGTCGCACGTCGCATTCGGGCGTATCCGGGTGGAAGGAGTAAGCCCCCAATTTGGACCAGTTGACCCGCAGTCCCGACATCTCCTCGAAATTGCGGAAGACGTCAGCCAGCGAGTCCGGGATGTTGGTGATATCTCTGACGTACAACAGTAAGTCATCCGCATATAGCGAAACTGCATGGAGACCGTCCGCCAGTGGGATGCCCCAGTCGGCTCCCCGTGCCCTAAGTATCGTGGCCAGGGGCTCCATGGCTAGGGAGAACAGCAGAGGCGACAGGGGGCAGCCCTGTCTAGTGCCCCTGCAGACTCGGAGCGTGTCCAAGAGCAGCGCGCCCGTGCGTACCCGAACTGTCGGTCTGCCATAAAGCAATTCCACCATAGCTTCGTAGCCACCACCTAATTGGAATTTTTCCAAAACCGCTCCCAGGTATGGCCACTCCACCGAGTCAAAAGCTTTTTCCAGGTCCAATACCAAGCACCCCGCTCTAGGCCACCGCAGGGTGGCATACTCCTGCACTCGGAAGAGGCGGCGGATATTGTGGGAGGTGTGGCGCGTTGGGACAAAGCCATTTTGATCTTGGTGTACCAGCCGGGGCACATAGGGGGCCAGTCTCCGAGCCAGAGTGGAGGCCAGTATTTTATAGTCGGTATTGAGCAGTGCCAGCGGGCGATAGGAGCCCACTTGCGTGCAGTCTTTGTCCGGTTTAGGAATGGAGATCAGGGTCGCCTCATTCAACGTCGGGGGCAAGGCAGCGTCCTCTAAGGCCGCGGCGTACATCTTCAGGAGTTCGGGGATGAGTATGGCCGAGCCTGCTTTGTAAAATTCAGCTGGGAGCCCGTCCGGGCCCGGGGATTTGCTATTAGACAAGTTAAATATTGCGTCGCGAACCTCGTCAGAGTCGAGCTGGGCTCCCAGTTCGTCCTGCTGCGCAGCAGTCAGTTGCGGCATCGGCAGGGGGGCAAGGTAGCCAGCAATGTCGGGGCACGGGTGAGGTAGCCGTGAGCGGTATAGTGCGGTGTAATGTGTGGTGAATGCGTCGTGGATCTGGCGCTGCGAGTATAGTAGGCCTCTCCCCTCCACCTGTATCGCTGCCACTGGGGTTGATCGCGTCTCCTGCGATATCAGCCAGGCCAGTAACTTGCCAGGTCTGTCACTCATGTGATGTGTCCTTGCCGAATGTGCTGCGTAGTTAATGTCCCGGAGGCGCTCCAGGAGGCCCGCATGGACTGTGTGTGCCTCCTGGAGCAAGTCAGCGCTACCCTCAGCGGCCTCCCCCTCCCTCTCAAGCAGAGTAGTTTCTAATCTTGTGAGCTCGCTCTCTAGCTGGTGTCTTATGTGGCCCTGCGTCCTCAGGCTACTCTCTTCAACCTGTTCATACAGTTTTTAAACAAAATTCTGAAATTCTCCAACGTCAAATACCACATGTATGCATATGACAGCCAATTGTATCTAAAAATACAACTTTGCAAAAAACTCAAAACTGGCTGCCCAGAAACCACTTCAAAATCAACTAGCTCAAAATGGAATTCCTCTCAATCGCCCGTGACATAAAAGAATGATGAAACATTTAACAGCCTCCCCCACATTATTGATTCCACAAGATCATTGAAAATAATCTTAACATGCAGGAACACATCAGCTCAGCCCCCAAAGGAGCCAATATTCAAATGAACAGGCTAAGTAAAATAAAACACTCCCTCCCCTTCACTGACCTCAAAAAAGGCTGTGCAAGTTCTAGTGATCCCCAGGTTAGACTATGGAAGTGCTTTCCTATGTGGTCTACCCAGATCCAATCTGAATCCACTAAGGGAATCCCTTAACTCTGCTGCAAGGCTTATCACTGGAACCAAAAGAAACAAGCACATCACTCCTGATCTGAAGGCACTAAACTGGCTCCCATATGAGGCAATGATACAGCTGAAAATTGCGTGTTTGACCCATTAAGCCCTACACTTCAACACACTGAAGTACCTAGCTGATAAACTGGAGCAGGCTGGAGGCTTACGATCCGCTAAAAGCACCCGACCTTAACTCTTCAAATCTCAGAAATGTTGTGAAAAAAAAAACTACAACAGTGCTTTATCCTGATTGGCCTATAGAATCTAGAACTCCCTGCCCCCTGAAATCAGACTAAACCTGTGAATCACATCATTCAAAAAAGAAGTCAAACTTTTTTGATGTACAAAACTCTACCATCGAACACACTGACAAAGTTATGTGGATAATTGTCTGATACAGTGTCTCAACCTGGGCTTTCACCCCATCGCCCTGGGTTATACCTCATTGACCTTCCTCCAAATTGCAACGGGTATTGTCAGCATTTGTGTTTCTTGGTTGTCATGTTTTCTTCCTGCCTCACCTTGTTTTAAATCACTGTGATACCCTACTAGGGTCAAGTTTGCGCTATATACAACTTTATAAATAAAAAAAATAAAAAAAATAAAAAAAATATATATATATACATATGGTGTTGACTCTGCTTCACTGAACTGTCTGGATCACTGAAATAATATCGAGGGACAGAATATCGACCATCAAAAATATCATTGACAAAATATCGACAGTCAAAATATCTACAAACAGGTAAGTACAAAAATATCGAGTTAAAAATATCGTTTACAAAAATATAGTTGTAAAAAATATCGTATTTACTAAAAACAGTGTTAAATTAAATTAATATTAATAATTAAATACTAAAATATACTTAAAATTACTTAAATTAACTTATAATATTTAAATAATTAATGAAAGTTAAATAAATATTTTTTATTTCATATTTATTAAAACATATATATATAGTAACAAAATATAATAAAATAATACCCAAAAACTGAAAACTGACCCTGAACCCAAAAAAAAACCCCTTTACCCAAAAACCCAAAACTGACCCTGAGCCCTAAAAATACCCCTTTACCCAAAAACTGAAAACTGACCCTAAACCCTAAAAATACCCCTTTACCCAAAAACTGAAAACTGACCCTGAACCCTAAAAATACCCCTTTACCCGAAAACTGACCCTGAACCCTAAAAATACCCCTTTACCCAAAAACCCAAAACTGACCCTGAACCCTAAAAATACCCCTTTACCCAAAAACCCAAAACTGACCCTGAACCCTAAAAATAAAAACGAATATTTTTACTATCTATATTATATACTTACATATTTTCACTTTCTATATTATTTACAGTCGATATTACTTCACTTACCTAAAAACGATATTTTGGCTGTCTATATTCTGTCCTGTCGATATTTTGTCCAAACGATATTTTTGACTCGATATTCTGTCCAAACGATATTTTGGAGTCGATATTATGTCTGTGCACCGAACTGTCTCACACTCCATTCAGATACGTTCGAAAACAGTACGTGGAAACATCCTATGTTTTTCACTATCCGAATACTTTTAATTTATATATTCACATCAAGTGCATCTTACAGTTCCATATAGTTTTGTGTTTCAGCTGTAGTCTTCCACAGGGCCATAGAGACCTTTGTACAAAGTATGCTTTTAAAATACACCCACCTCCTGACATCACCACGTTAAAGTCTAATTTAGAATTATTAGGAATACAACTGTGTACATTTTTCATTGAATCTTGATATTGCACTTATTTACAGGAATTTTAAACACCAAATTTGAAAATAAATACCGCTTAAAATATAAAAAGGGACTAAAATATAAAAAGGAACTATAATGTGAAGATGTACAGTGAAATACAGTTAGCGAAAGCACTCAAATTTGGTATAATTGTTAATTCTTTTATGTATGATTAATTTAAATTGATCCATCAAATAACTCAATTAAAGTATAGTCAAAAAAAGGGAAAAGATAATTGGTGATGTACAACAATTCATTTCTTAATCTTTTATTTTAAAGGTCCCAACAATTGTTCATTCTACTTGTATGGTCAATTCAAATTCATCCATTGAATTCAACATAACTTAATTAACTATTGAACATTAAACAGATATCCCAATTTCTGTATTAGTCTATTTTGACTTCCAGTACCTGTCCCTTAAATTCTAAATCTGTTGTTTAACCATTTTTAATCCTGCTACTGTTCATTTTCTAAACACTTCAGTCTGAACAGAATATAACAACACTTACATTTTTAAATATTTTCCAATTATGTAGTCTTCATTCTATATTCTACCCAACATTTGTCAATTGTTCATCTTTAGCTATCTCCATCAGAAACCGTCCAACAGTGAAATTTTTTTGTTTAAGAAAGTGCATTGTGCTTCATACGTAAACATGTTAACCATTGTTTGCACATTCTCTATGTGTATATAAATGACATGGTCAGTAACATTAGTGATGACATCACTAATGACCTCTCAAATGACATCTCAAATGATATTATTCATGACATCACTCATTGCATCTCAAATGGCATCACTCATGACATCATCCACAGATCGACTACTACACCATACAGCATCTTATACCCCCACTCCCACTATCACACAACCAATGACATACCCATTCACAGATGCATACAGTTACTCATACATGTACTCACTCATCCATACAGCAATCCACACATCAACTGAACCACACACTACTAATGCACCCCTTACTCACATCTACAGCCAATTATGCACATACTGACTGATCAATACAGGCATTCATACATCTAATAATACATACATATGGAATAAGCCGCCCATACAACTACTCAGACACCTGGTTACTTCGCCATATACTCAACCATACACCTACCCACTTACCCATACCGCTCTTCCCACTCCTACACATTTACTCATGGTTACACATGAACCCACTTACCTATTAAGTAAGTGACACAAACACATACTCTCCAACACATCTTTTCTATTACACTCACTAACTCACCCATACAGTCCCTCACACACCCATTCATTCACCCATAAAACTCACATACCCACGTACCTACCCATATACCCTTTTACACACACATTTGTGCACTCAGCCAGTCATGTACCCTCTCACTCTCCCGTACATACATTTACATATCTTCTCCCATTCAGCAACTCATGTAACCTCTCATTTAACATTTACAGACACTGATACACCCACAAACCCATACATTCACTCATTCACCCTCTCGTTCAACAGTACAGTCACTTATAAACCCACTCACTCATAGAGGTACTCACGCAACCACTCACACCCATTAACACAACCACTCACTCATCCATACAGAAAATGATACACACACTCTCTCATATTTAGACTGTCTCACATACCCACTCAAGCTTCTGCTTACCACTTACTCACCCACTCACATTACCATAGTGGTACTCCAAAAGCCACTTACCTTAGTATATATGTTTACAAGTGAAATACATAAAAAACACCCACTGGATGATATCATACACATACTCCCACCCCCATACAACCTCTTGTATATGAAATTAAACAGCCACACAACCACCTACATACTTATTCACAGTTATTCCAGTACTCAGTCAAGCATGTACTCCTCTATAGAGCCCATTTACTTCTCTATAGAAACACATCCACATACTCATTCATACAGCCACTCACACACTATCTCACTCACCCACACCGCAATTCACACGCCAACCTATATACAGATACAACTGCACACTCTGATACAAACAAGCATACATACAATGACACTGCCATTCGCAATATATTTTTTAGAAGTAGTAGTACAAGGGAATTTTTGCACATGTATTTTGTATGTTTATAATTGACAAATAGAAATTTGTGAACTATTGGTATTTATAAAAATTGTAGATATTTGAAAATGTTGTTTTTAAATCAGATTAGTGTATTCTTGGTATGCTTTTATGGCTGTAGATTTTACTCCAAATAAAGCTGATTTGACTTGACTGAAGTGAAAAACCCTTAGCCCAAAAAGTGCTACACACAACTATAAATAAAAAGTTGTTTTATCCCCAAAACAGTATTCACATCTGAACCCATTTTAAAAATGTAATTTAATGTATTTTGCATTTACTAATTTAATATTTTCTTTCATTTTAGCATAGCCTAGATTACTATTAACTACTAATTAATGAATTATAATGTGTTTTTATTTTAGAAATATGTATATTTATATGTTTATAAATATCTATCTATCTGTAAAAATATCCTATATATATATGTTGCTGCTCCGTGTGAGGGTTCCTAAGAAAAACTGATGACTCCTGAGCTTGTATTTTTCTTAAACAAAATAAGCACTGTTGTGTCCCCAAAGCAAAAGCAAGACTGTTTAATTCTGAAGCCTGCTTACATCTATACAACTGTGGCTGTATCACGTTAAACTAACGCAGTGAGTTCTAAGTTTAGACTTGGTACCTGACGCTGTTTTGGGCTGAGTGTTGTCTTGGGTAGCTGAGGAGTTGGAGCAGCGCTATTTTACCACCTAGACATTGGTTAATGACACAGGAAGTTTCAATGCAAATACTTCTTTTTGCTGGAAAATTTAGCACCATATGTTGACATATGTTACAGTAATGAGCAGATCCTAACACAATAACATGCAGAAAGCAATATAACAGCAGATACATAATTGGACACATCACAACAAAACAGTGAGAGCAGAAGGATATTTAAAAACGGTTGCAGAATACGACAAAATCACATTGCAATAATGCAGCACGAAAGCATAGCAGGACAAAGAACAAGGTAAGTGCTCAGGTACTCTTAACATTTAAGAAAAGTGTTGAAAGCTTATCGCTTTAGAAGGAAAGATCTAAATTTTACATTTTAGTTCAGTTTTCTTTAACAACTCCTATCTTATTTATTTTTACAATCATGCATACTTAGTCAACCATTGAAGAAGTGTGGCACAACGGCCAGGGTGGCTGAATATGGAACCTATAGGCTCACTGTTCAATCACTGGCGGCAGGTTAGCCAAGCACCATGTGACTCTGTGTAATAGCTCACTTAATCTTCCCAATGTCCCCCAACACCTTAATACCCTTGGGTAATTGTTTGCACTTTTCAAATACTGGTATATTCATATTATTAGTATTAAATAGAACTTTAATCAAGGGTTACCTCCACCACTCCTTCTTTCTCCAACTACTGCTCCATCCACTCTTTTCCTCACTGCCACTACCTGTCCTCTATTCTGAACTTCACACAACTGTTTGAAAGGGGCATCGTTTAAAAAGAGGTGAGCTATTCCTAAGAGGAGGATCCACCATAATTTTTAAGATTTGGTCCTACGAAACCACCAGCTTATTTCCCCCAAGAATTGGTGCACTTACTCCAAAATAGGTAGTTTGATTCGGCATCACTCCACCAATCGCAATGTCTGCCCCAATCATGCCTCCGCTGGGGCTGAGTCCGAACCCGATCCATCCGAGTGTCCGTGCTTCCATCTCAATTGTGATCTCCTCGGTGGCCTTGTTGATGTCCCACCTAACAACCACTGTACCTTCGGGGTTCATGGCCTTTGAGAATCTCAGATCCTCCATCTGACCGCCAGCCAGAGACAGCAAGGAAAGAAAATATAGTACTTGGCGGCTCATGTTTAATGAATTGAACCTACAGCAGCCCATAGAATACCAGAAAGTACAGAACAGCAGCTTTTTGTACGAGTCCTTCTCTGCGGATCTCAGAGCATGCACCTCTTATTTATCACCCACTCTTGGAATGAAGTTCTCTAGTCCAACCCACAGCATTTTTAAGACAACCCAGCTTCAATACAAAACATGCAAAATTAATTAAGTTGAACAAGATGAGGTCATAATCAGACAGAGCAATTTTGGTGCAGTAAACGGCCGTTGCCTTCACGTTTATCATTTGACATTACTGTCTAACTGGTTGGCTGGCATTGTGGCAATCTTCTGCTGTGCATAAATTTGGCATCTGAACACAGTGCAACATACTGTCATTACTGCTGTTAGCTTTTTATTTGCTGTTATTTCATTAAGACAACATGTACAAATACCTTGCCTTTCTTTGCAATAAATTACTTCCATTTTTTGTAGACAATTGGCTAGGGAGCAAAAGGAAGATGGTCTGTCTGCATAGGATCTCCCAGGTAAATGAGGAAATGTAAACAACAACCCTACATTTAGTGGAAAATCTTAGATTTTCCAAAGGATATTATGTGTGTGCCTGAGGCTTGGACTGAATCTACTAGATTGAGATTGTATCTTCTGTAAACTGGGTGACACAGACCACCTACACACATTTGAGCAGGTGGTATTGGAATTTGTTGTGATATTCGTTTCCTCACATACACATATGTTGATCTTTAGTTTGTGAGTTTGATTAAAGCTGCAGGAAGTCATACAATTAGGCAGCAGTGATTTAATTAGTAGTATTATATAGTATTTTTCATTTTTGTCACACATATTTCAAAGAATAGAGTTTTACAACACATTTATATAGAACTAACATTTCTTATAGGTGATGTTTTATTCAGTACAGCTGATACATTTCACCAGAACTGGGACAAACATTTTTGCCTGATCGATAGCTTTAGCCACTGTGACCTCTTCACATGAATAAACTAATTATAATTCCACCCATCCATCCAGAACCACACCCATATAATCTTCATCCTAGATGAATGCATTCTTCTATACATGCCATCATATAAATAATCCACCCACTTATCCAACGCTATACACACCCACACAATCATCAATCAATTAATCCATCAATCCAGTATTCACAATTGTTGCTTGAACCTGTATGTGTATCTCTAAATGCGTGTGCATGTGTTGTACATTTATCCCACACTGTGGCTATGTGGGAGCAGAGCCCAATAATTTCACAAAACAACAATATTTCAGATCACCCCAAATTAATTCAAATTACCTTAAACTGTGCCACTCAAACAACATTGATATAGACGGAAATACATCACTATTCTCACAATGGGGGAATACCAAGTCACTGATTAACAAAGTTGTACTCCATGGGAAATTTTAAAGAATGTAGAAAAAGATAGTACAGAATAATTAGTTGTCATGAAGATAATGCAATACAGAGTACATAGCTAGTATTATCACAGAGTCGCAAAAATACAGCAAAAGCAATAAAGCATTATTGAGAACTAAGCCTGAATGGTAATCTAGGAAAACGTGTGCACCCTGATGGTAATCAACAACATCTCTGGGTAAATGGCATGAGCATCATCTTCCACATCCCCACCTCACACCTCTTCTCAGAAAACCTTCAGCTCTCCACTGCCCATGCTCCCTCCATCCAAGGAGCCAAAGCTGGGGGCCACGCCTTCTCGTACCTATCTCCTGTTGCCTGGAACATACTCCTCTTTCACATCAGGGCCACTAGTTCAGTCTTAGAATTCAGGCAGAAGCTGACAACTTGATTCTTCACATAGGAACCAGACAAGGTGGAAGTAACACTCCTCATCAGCATCAAGATACCCTCCCGGGTGGGAAGTGAGCTTTAAAAGTGCACATACCATAACATAACACGCTCCTTTCCTCACAATCCTAGGCTTTCCCAATCATGAAATATGAGATTTGCCTTCTTTCCTTGTTTGCCTTCTTTCTTTCTATCTTTCTTTCTTTCTTCCTTTCTTTCTTTCTTTCTTTCTTTCTTTCTCTCTTTCATCCCTTTTGCATTCCTTCCTCTCCTTTTTAACTACCCTTTCTTTCCCTTTTCCCTTCCTTCGTTCTTCCCTTTCTTCCTTTTGTTGTCCTACGTCCTTCTTTTTTTCTCATCCTTCATTCTTTCTTTTACTGACCTTTGTACTTTTTTACCTTTCAGGCTTTCTTGCCTTCTTTCTTGAAGTAAGCGATACAAAAGGGGATGATGGACGGAGCGTGTGAGCAAATCAAACACTTACCCCCAGTCAACTGATCTGGGTTTAATCCATCACCATTCTTTAGCTCACTCCGCCACCCCAGTTCAGACATGGCCATATGCAAATCAGTCTGACCCTGTGCGTCATGGGAACAGTCCAGCCCGAACTGCCAAGCCATATCTTCCCTGGACTGGAAACAAGCATCCTGGGACCGGTTTCGGATTCATAATCCTCATGTTATGTTATGTTATGTTAAAATGGGACTTTTATAGCGCAACGGCTACTCCAAAGGAGTGTCCCGGCGCTTTGAGCTCCTGGCCATGGAAAGAGAGCAAGAAACATAACAATAACAGAGAAGGGGCACCCGGAGGGGAAGAAACTATCCAGCAAACAACCAAGTTTTCAAGTCTTTCCTAAAGACAAGCAGATTAGAGGTGCTTCGCAAAGACAACGGTAGCGAGTTCCACAGCTGAGGAGCAAGGAAGCTGAAAGACCGGCCGCCTAGCCGAGCCTTTTTAATGCGTGGTACCCGAGCCAAGGCCAAGGTTTCTGACCTGAGGGATCGTGCTGGTCGATAGAAGTCCAGCCTCCTCTGAAGATACTTGGCACCAGTGCCATGTAAGGCCTTATGGGCAAGAGTCATGGTCTTAAACAGTATCCTCTTCCGCACCGGAAGCCAGTGGAGGGATACAAGAAGATTAGAGGCGCTGGTGCGACGATGAAGGCCATAGATGGCACGCGCAGCCGCGTTCTGGGTGATCTGCAGACGTTGGAGGAGATATTCAGGCAGGCCCAGATATAGAGCATTGGCATAGTCCAATCTGGACCCTATGAGGGCCTGAACAGTGATCCTCCGATGATGCTGTGAAAGAAGGGGGAAGAACTTGCGCAGCATTCTCAGGATCCCAAAACAAGTTCCCGTAAGGATGGAAATCTGGGATTTGAGCGACAGCTCATTATCAATTTTGACTCCCAGGTTCTTGGCCCACTTAGAGGACTGTGAAGGAGGGAACATGTCGGCAGGCCACCATCCTCGCCAATCTGGTTCAGAGGGGCATCCGAAGAATAGTATTTCGGACTTGTCCGAGTTGCACTTGAGACTGTTTTGAGAAAACCAACTGAAAACAGCCCCAAGGCACTCGCGGATCCCTTCGCCATCAAACTCTTCACCCTTGCGACAGGTGAAGAGGAGCTGAGTGTCGTCAGCATAGGAGACGATCCGGGCCCCATAGGATTCCGCCAATGTCGCCAGAGGGGTCATCAAGATGTTAAAGAGAGTGGGGCTCAGGATAGAACCCTGAGGCACTCCAACTCCCAATGGCGGCATCTCGGCGGATCCGGGTGGGACCCAGACCGTCTGGCGGCGGTTGGCCAAAAAGGAAGAAAACCAGTTGAACACCGTCCCCCCTAGTCCGATGTCATGGAGCCTAATGAGGAGATCCTCATGGGGGACGGTGTCAAACGCCGCCGACAGATCTAGCATGACTAACAACACCCTGCCTCCCATGTCCAGCACCTCTCTAATGATCTCCGAGACTTCCAAGAGCGCCGTCTCGGTGCTTAGGTTGGAGCGGAATCCCGATTGGGATTCATGAAGCAGATCATTAGACTCCAAAAAGTTGGAAAGCACGCTGTGCACGTGTTTTTCCAGGATCTTGGTCAGTGCTGGAAGGAGCGAAATTGGTCTATAGTTGGAGGGTACCTCTGGGTCAAGATTGGGTTTCTTGATCAGAGGGATGACCATGGCTTGCTTCCAGGTCTGAGGCAGAAAGCCTTCGCTCAAAGATAGATTAAGGATGGGATTGGCTATAGGGTTTATGGCGTCTGCCACTTTTGCCAGAAATTTTGCCGGGCAAGGATCTAATGGTGAGCCCGACTTAAGGTTCCTCATCAGGGCTAAAGATGTAGCAGCCGAGAGAGGAGGAAAATCGAGCAGGGCTGGTCCCGGGGGAGACAGAGACGCTGCCTCAATCGGCATCACAGACACATCATCTGGGTCTCTCTGCGGGAAAGAGACCTGGATTTGCCTAATTTTGGTGGTAAAAAAATTGGCAATAGTGTTAGCCCAGGTCTCTGCCGGAGCACCCTGAGTAGAGATGGACCGGGGACTAGTAAATTCACGCACGATTGAGAAAATCTCCTTACAGGAGTTAGCAGCCTCGTCAATCCTATTGGCAAGATACCGTTTCTTGCTCTGAAGGACAAGTCCATGGTATGACTTCATCGTTGTTTTATATCGTTGTTTGGCCTCGGGCTCATACTGGACTCTCCAGGCACGCTCAACCACTTTACATTGCCTACGGGCAAGGGCTAGTTCCTCCGTGAACCAGGGAGCAGAGACCCGCCGAGCAGCGGACCTGGGCGGCTGTAAGGGAGCGAACTCATTTAGTCTGGCAAGAAGCCAGTCTTGTAGACTCTCCAGATCTTTCTCCAGATCCCCAGTGCCGACCAGAGGGTGATCAGTCAGAGCATGAGTAAGCATATCTGAGGTCACCCGGTGAAGTGTCCTATAGCTGCTGCCCTGCTGTCTCGTGGCGCTAGCAAGGGGGGCCGCGATAGAATGTATTTCGAAGCGGGCCAGAAAGTGATCGGACCACACGATAGGCAGAAGTGTAATATTCGTGATCGGTATGGTGGAAAAAACCTGATCAAGCATGTGGCCTTTATCGTGGGTTGGACCAGAGAGATAAGGGGAAAGACCCAGGGTAGATGCGATATCCAACAGTTTGATGGCATTTTGGTCATTGTGGTCGTCCATATGGAAGTTGAAATCTCCCGCAAGTAAGCAATGCTCCGATCTCAGGACAAGGACCGACATGACCTGTTGAAGGTCATCAAAAAAGGAGCCCACAGGGCCCGGGGGTCTATAAACAATCATGCCCTTTAGTGCTTGTTGCGGCGATAAGGAGATGGTGAAGGCTAATGAGTCAGCCCCTTCGATGGTGTGAGTATGCGTGACCACGCACGGAAGAGAGCTCTTCACAACCAAGGCAACTCCTCCTCCTCTACCCTTGTCTCTGTCCTGTCGATGGATGGTGTAGTCAGTGGGGATAGCAGCCACTAGGTCCGGGTTGGAAGAATCATTCAGCCAAGTCTCGGTAAGCATCAAACAGGTAGGACTGGTGGTTGACAAGAGATCATAGATCTCTTGAGTGTGGCGATGCAACGACCTCGTATTGAGGAGTAGACAGAGGTGTTTTGTGCTGCTCTCCTTAACAGGGAGAGGGGAAGGGAGGGAACGGACAGGGTGCCACAAACAAGCAGGGCACTTATGCTTACCCCTATGCCGGCCTGGGAAGACTGATAAGCATGACGCATTCCAGTTGCGCCGCGAAAGGAGCTCCTGAGCGGAGTAAGAAAGCATAGTGGCCAGAGCTACCTGCCACGCCGAACGCCTCCGGGACGCTGACGGGCGCAGACGGGCAGGACTCTGGCACGACTCCGGCGCGGATCAGGCGCGGCCGCTGAACGCGTCCGCTACGCGGAGAAGGGGGTGAGCTTTTTGTAGCGCTGCTAGAGCGCGAGGGTGGAAGTCCTACCCCCAAGATGGCGGCCAAAATGAGATCCCAGCCCTCGGCGTCAATACTCAGCCGAGGGCGGTCTCAGAGTCCCAGGCAAGGGAGGGGGGGAAAGCGAAGCGCTTACAAGCGCTGGGAGGTCAAATAGCAGGCAGCGCTGTGCTCCTACACGCTTTTCACACAAGCGCGAGCACACGCTGCAAAAAGGCACACAATAAAATGATCGTTTTAAAATACACGAGTCAAGTGTTCAAAATTATTCAAAGTAAAAGAAAAGTGGAGAGACCTCCCGGCTTTCCGCCTCAGGAGGGGAGAAGTAGGTTAGAAGCAGATGGTAATCACCTGCTAGATGAGCCGGTTCCCTTTTGTAGCGCTGCTAGAGCGCGAGGGTGGAAGTCCTACCCCCAAGATGGCGGCCAAAATGAGATCCCAGCCCTCGGCGTCAATACTCAGCCGAGGGCGGTCTCAGAGTCCCAGGCAAGGGAGGGGGGGAAAGCGAAGCGCTTACAAGCGCTGGGAGGTCAAATAGCAGGCAGCGCTGTGCTCCTACACGCTTTTCACACAAGCGCGAGCACACGCTGCAAAAAGGCACACAATAAAATGATCGTTTTAAAATACACGAGTCAAGTGTTCAAAAGTATTCAAAGTAAAAGAAAAGTGGAGAGACCTCCCGGCTTTCCGCCTCAGGAGGGGAGAAGTAGGTTAGAAGCAGATGGTAATCACCTGCTAGATGAGCCGGTTCCCTTTTGTAGCGCTGCTAGAGCGCGAGGGTGGAAGTCCTACCCCCAAGATGGCGGCCAAAATGAGATCCCAGCCCTCGGCGTCAATACTCAGCCGAGGGCGGTCTCAGAGTCCCAGGCAAGGGAGGGGGGGAAAGCGAAGCGCTTACAAGCGCTGGGAGGTCAAATAGCAGGCAGCGCTGTGCTCCTACACGCTTTTCACACAAGCGCGAGCACACGCTGCAAAAAGGCACACAATAAAATGATCGTTTTAAAATACACGAGTCAAGTGTTCAAAAGTATTCAAAGTAAAAGAAAAGTGGAGAGACCTCCCGGCTTTCCGCCTCAGGAGGGGAGAAGTAGGTTAGAAGCAGATGGTAATCACCTGCTAGATGAGCCGGTTCCCTTTTGTAGCGCTGCTAGAGCGCGAGGGTGGAAGTCCTACACCCAAGATGGCGGCCAAAATGAGATCCCAGCCCTCGGCGTCAATACTCAGCCGAGGGCGGTCTCAGAGTCCCAGGCAAGGGAGGGGGGGAAAGCGAAGCGCTTACAAGCGCTGGGAGGTCAAATAGCAGGCAGCGCTGTGCTCCTACACGCTTTTCACACAAGCGCGAGCACACGCTGCAAAAAGGCACACAATAAAATGATCGTTTTAAAATACACGAGTCAAGTGTTCAAAAGTATTCAAAGTAAAAGAAAAGTGGAGAGACCTCCCGGCTTTCCGCCTCAGGAGGGGAGAAGTAGGTTAGAAGCCAGGCTATCTTAAATCCAGTGACAAAGTGAGCAAGGGATTCACGTCTGAGCATACCCTGCCACACTTAGGGCGAACAAAGTGATACAAAAGGGGATGATGGACGGAGCGTTTGAGCAAATCAAACACTCACCCCCAGTCAACTGATCTGGGTTTAATCCATCACCATTCTTTAGCTCACTCCGCCACCCCAGTTCAGATATGGCCTTATGCAAATCAGTCTGACCCTGTGCCTCATGGAAACAGTCCAGCCCGAACTGCCAAGCCATATCTTCCCTGGACTGGAAACAAGCATCCTGGGACCGGTTTCGGATTCATAATCCTCATCAGCCAGGCTATCTTAAATCCAGTGACAAAGTGAGCAAGGGACTCACGTCTGAGCATACCCTGCCACACTTAGGGCGAACAAAGTGATACAAAAGGGGATGATGGACGGAGCGTGTGAGCAAATCAAACACTTACCCCCAGTCAACTGATCTGGGTTTAATCCATCACCATTCTTTATCTCACTCCGCCACCCCAGTTCAGACATGGCCAAATGCAAATCAGTCTGACCCTGTGCGTCATGGGAACAGTCCAGCCCGAACTGCCAAGCCATATCTTCCCTGGACTGGAAACAAGCATCCTGGGACCGGTTTCGGATTCATAATCCTCATCAGCCAGGCTATCTTAAATCCAGTGACAAAGTGAGCAAGGGACTCACGTCTGAGCATACCCTGCCACACTTAGGGCGAACAAAGTGATACAAAAGGGGATGATGGACGGAGCGTTTGAGCAAATCAAACACTCACCCCCAGTCAACTGATCTGGGTTTAATCCATTACCATTCTTTAGCTCACTCCGCCACCCCAGTTCAGATATGGCCTTATGCAAATCAGTCTGACCCTGTGCCTCATGGAAACAGTCCAGCCCGAACTGCCAAGCCATATCTTCCCTGGACTGGAAACAAGCATCCTGGGACCGGTTTCAGATTCATAATCCTCATCAGCCGGGCTATCTTGAATCCAGAGATAAAGTGAGCAAGGGACTCACGTCTGAGCATACCCTGCCACACTTAGGGCGAACAAAACGATACAAAAGGGCATGATGGACGGAGCGTTTGAGCAAATCAAACACTCCCCCAGTCAACTGATCTGGGTTTAATCCATCACCATTCTTTAGCTCACTCCGCCACCCCAGTTCAGACATGGCCATATGCAAATCAGTCTGACCCTGTGCCTGTGCCTCATTGGAATAGTCCAGTCCAGCCCGAACTGCGAAGCCATATCTTCCCTGACAGAAACCAGTCATAGGATGATTGATTCCGGTCTAGGAAAGACATGGCTAGGGAGTTTGGGCTGGACTGTTCCCATGAGGCACAGTGTCAAGGCTGATTTGCATATGGCCATGTCTCAACTGGGGTGGTGTGGAGTGCAAAAAAACGATGGATTAAGGCCCAGGTCTCTGTACTGGGGTGAATGTATGACATTGTTCTGCATTCTGTCCATCAACTGTTATTTAGGCATTTGTTACCCCGAGTGGGATGGGTATGCTCAGACGTGAGTCCCATGCTCTCCACACCACTGGAGTCAAGTTATCCTGGCTGAAGACGGCTGATAGCCAGAAACCGGTCCTATGATGCGTGAGTCCGGTCCAGGAAAGACATGGCTAGGCAGTTCGGGCTGGACTGTTGCCATGAGGCACACGGTCAAGGCTGATTTGCATATGGCCATGTCTCAACTGGGGTGGTGTGGAGTGCAAAAAAACGATGGATTTAGGCCCAGATCTCTGTACTGGGGTGATTGCATGACATTGTTCTGCATTCTGTCCATCAACTGTTATTTTTGCATTTGTCATACCGAGTGGGATGGGTATGCTCAGACGTGAGTCCCATGCTCTCCACACCACTGGAGTCAGGCTATCCTGGCGGAAGACGGCTGATAGCCAGAAACCGGTCCTAGGATGCTGGATTCCGGTCCAGGAAAGACATGGCTAGGCAGTTCGGGCTGGACTGTTCCCATGAGGCACAGGGTCAACGCTGATTAGCATATGGCCATGTCTCAACTGGGGTGGTGTGGAGTGCAAAAAAATGATGGATTTAGGCCCAGATCTCTGTACTGGGGTGAATGTATGACATTGTTCTCTATTCTGTCCATCAAGTGTTATTTTTGCATTTGTCATCCCGAGTGGGATGGGTATGCTCAGACGTGAGTCCCATGCTCTCCACACCACTGGAGTCAAGCTATCGTGGCTGAAGATGGCTGATAGCCTGAAACCGGTCCTAGGATGCTTGATTCCGGTCCAGGAAAGACATGGCTAGGCAGTTCGGGCTAGACTGTTCCCATGAGGCACAGGGTCAAGGCATTTTTTCATATGGCCATGTCTCAACTGGGGTGGTGTGGAGCGCAAAAAAACGATGGATTTAGGCCCAGATCTCTGTACTGGGGTGAATGTATGACATTGTTCTGCATTCTGTCCATCCACTGTTATTTTTGCATTTGTCACCTTGAGTGGGATGGGTATGCTCAGACGTGAGTCCCATGCTCTCCACACCACTGGAGTCAAGCTATCCTGGCTGAAGACGGCTGATAGCCAGAAACCGGTCTTAAAATGCTTGATTCCGGTCCAGGAAAGACATGGCTAGGCACTTCGAGCTGGACTGTTCCCATGAGGCACAGGGTCAAGGCTAATTTGCATATGGCCATGTCTCAACTGGGGTGGTGTGGAGTGCAACAAAACAATGGATTTAGGCCCAGATCTCTGTACTGGGGTGAATGTATGACATTGCTCTGCATTCTGTCCATCAACTGTTATTTTGCATTCTAATTGAAGTAGATTCTCACTGACAATGGCACACCAATGCCTTTTTAGGTCTGTGTTAGACAAGACCTTTTGATTTTACTAAAAGTATTTATAACATAGTTACTTATAGGGCTTTTATTGTGTCATTCACAATTTTCCTTTTCCATGTGTATTGAGGGGCTTTACTATGAGCTACACCATGCTGTTCTTTCACAAGGAACACATCCACACACAAGGTAGTTCTCTTCATTGTCAGATGTACCATGGTAATGTGTACTTTCTTGAAAATATAAAACAATGTTGCTTTTAGCCACTGTTTTTCTTTAGACTTAATTGGGGTCCAGCACCTTCCCGAATTATACAATTTAAAAAAAAACATGTCAAAGCAAAAAAATAATTACCGACACTCTGATGGCCAAAGCAGACCTATTTAGTTTGCCACTGCTTGTTTTTTTTAAAAGCATTCACCCTCTCTTTAAAGGCACTGCTTTAAAAAAAGCCGGGACATGAAGGGAATGTGGATGCAGAGAATGAAATGTGCTTTCCATCACAGGAGTCAACCCTATAATTTGTAGTCACTTGCAGAGGGATACACAATACTGTGGCTCGAGGTTAGTGGCCTTATGCGAACGTGCATTTTTCAGTGCTACTGCTAAGGAAATCAGTCACATGTCAAAATGAAAAGCAGCTCAGAAGCTAGTCAGTCTGGGATAAACACCTGCTAGTTCACACCCTGTCCTTTCTACAATAAGCGATTAGCACTTAGAATACAATGTATTCCTCAAAAGGAAACCTAAAGGCAGAATCAGACCAACATGTGCAACTGGGGTACTAGATTTCGCCCAGGCTGTTCGGCCAAAAATCATCTGGAACTGTTTAGTGAATGAGCCTCTTTGCTATAGAAAGCCATGCAGCAGTAAAGGTCAATGGACCGTGCGACTCATCTTATGGCTGTTGTAAACTGCTTATAGTATCCGTGCATGTGTGTTTATTAGCCTGATGTGATTTTTAACATTTTATTTAGGTCAACCTCTGTATGCATGGTGCGAGAATGTGCTCAGGGACAGGATGCTTTAAGGGCTCTTTCTGGCGAGGCCAACCTTTGGTCTCATTACTGATCAGTGTTCATTCTGGAAATTGATAGCCAGGTTCAAAAAGCCCATACCTCTTTGTGCCTCCTTTGTGGGCACTCCAGCCTGCAAACCACCCTGCTGTCAGGAACATCAATCTACAAAAAGGCTATGGGGCCGATTCACAGAACTAACTTAAGACAAAAGCCTGAACTTACTACTTTTGGTATTCACAGAAGTTAGGATGTTGTCTTAAGTTTGTCTTAAGACAGACTTAAGACAGACTTAAGACAAACTTAAGACAAAATCCTAACTTAAGTCTGTGTCAGGCTGAGTCTGGAGAACAGCCTACAGTGGACACATGGAAAGAGAATGAGCCCAAACCTGTTCCAAAATCATAGAATGTGCAAGGGACACTGACCCACTTTTAACCCAGTTTCAAGCTCTCCTTGATCAAGGAAGGGACTGCACTGCAGAGGACCCGGAACTTCTGTGCCACCAGGTAAAGGGTCTGCTTGACAGCCAATGGGGCCTAATGTTGCTGGAAAGAGCTGATCCTGTGACAGGAGCACCTTTTAACCAACATGCTGCTGAGAGAGAGCCTACTAACCCTGCTTAAGTGTGAGGTAACTGAAACACCAGAGCAGCTGTGACTACTTGTCATTGCTGCCACTGAGAGTGAGGCTCCTAAGGGATTGTACTTGGCCCTGTTTTGTAGAGCCATAGCAGATGCACCCCAGGACATCAGAAGAAAAGGACCCCAGCCCCACAGCTGAAACCTTCTATCCCCTGCTTTCCATGTTCCCCCTCAGACCTGGGCTGGCATTTGGAAATACTCAATTAGATAATGAATGAATTGATGATTGTGTGGGTGTATATGGGTGAGTAGGACTGCTTATAATTGTGGGAAGGTTGCTAGGATGATGGGTGTAGTTAGATAGCTGGATCTTCACACTTATAGGTTTATGGATGAATACATGGATGACAATAATTAGATATATGCATCAGAAGGTTGTATATTCGATGCATGGATAAGCATGGATGGATGTGTAAATGGTGTCCATAGCTGTCTGGATAGCAGGATAAGTAAAAGTGTCCATAGGTAAGTCACTGAGAATACATGGATGGATGGGAATGTGAATTCATGTACAAGCAGAGCAGTGCATGGGTCTGGGATGAAGAAAGTATGGGTGTAGTTAAATGGATAGATAGGTGAAGGTGAAGCACATGGGATGAACTGTAATTAGGTTATTGACTCATGATTAGTATATCCTTCGTATGACCTAAGTATATAAGCTCTTGTTAGTGTGATGTGGTATCTTACATGGGGGCAGCCTGATCCTAGTCATTGTATGATGGCCAAAATGTCATTTTAGAGGTGTTAACCAGCCAGAACAGGTCTTTAAGGGGATTTTCATTTGACAGACAACACTAGGAGGGGGTCAGGAGTTAGCATTGAAGACAAAGAAAGTGCAGACCAGCTTCTTGTAGGATGTTTTCATGAAAGAAGTCACAGAGTAGAAAACAATTCAATAATACTATGGGGACCACATAGGTCATGTGGAAATTCACATTTATATGGAATACTGATCTGGATCCAGAATGCAGCCATACTTCTGTAGTGCACTAAGAGATTAGATTAGTCTGATGTATCACAGGATAAACAATATACCAGCAGGACCCTCGCAGTTGTAGCACTCTTTGAGGTGACTACTCCGGCAGCCCGTAGGCACGAATGAATGAGAAAGGCAAATGCCCTGGGCTGGTGACAAGCAGAAAATATCTTGTTTTCTCTTTCTTTTTGGTTAGTTGTAGTTGAGGAGAGTTGCTATCACTAAAATGTGAAATGTTCTTTCTTGAGATCAGTCCTAGCAAAGAACAATGATTGCTTTTTAACATCTGAGAGGTCCATGGGATGCAGAGGTGCCACTGTGCTAAATAAGACAATGGTTTTGAACTGTTTGTTAATTTGAAGGGTAGGAATACCACGCATGCTTATGTTAAGTTAGAAGTTACTCAAACTAAGTTGAGTATCCAAAGTGCTTGCAAAGTCTTTACTTAACCCCTTCCATGCTCATGACAAGGTCAGCTCGTCATGAGGTACACTTCTCGTGTGCTCATGACGAGCTGAGCTCGTCATGAACAATGGGAATCAATAAAGTTCAGCACAGGGGAAAAATCTGGGAAGCACCCAAGGTGATAAGCAAGGCATATATTACCCTGCTTCGAAATGTGCACATTATTTTCATTCAAATAAAGTTAATTGGTAGAAGCAAAATTATATGACATTTCAGAAAGTGAATATACACATAATAGTCCAGAATCAATGGGGATTCCTAATATTTTAAATGTATAAACTACAGTAAGTACTTTGTATGTTATGGCTTTGGTCAGTGTTTTATGCCACATGGGCTTCCAAAGGACTGATGATATTCCACAAATGCTGTAGTAATGATAACCATGACTATGAAATGGAGCATGGCCATGTCTTCGAAAGAATCTAGACCAGATGAAATGGCTGTCTTTTGGGCAACGCTGTCAGAATCTTCTTCGTTCGAAGATATGGCCCCTTACTTGCAGAGGCAGTAGAGGTATCCAGATTGAAACAGGATGTCCGAAACCCTGCTTCGAAATGTGCACATTATTTTCATTCAAATAAAGTTAATTGGTAGAAGCAAAATTATATGACATTTCAGAAAGTGAATATACACATAATAGTCCAGAATCAATGGGGATTCCTAATATTTTAAATGTATAAACTACAGTAAGTACTTTGTATGTTATGGCTTTGGTCAGTGTTTTATGCCACATGGGCTTCCCAAGGACTGATGATATTCCACAAATGCTGTAGTAATGATAACCATGACTATGAAATGGAGCATGGCCATGTCTTCGAAAGAATCTAGACCAGATGAAATGGCTGTCTTTTGGGCAACGCTGTCAGAATCTTCTTCGTTCGAAGATATGGCCCCTTACTTGCAGAGGCAGTAGAGGTATCCAGATTGAAACAGGATGTCCGAAACTGCTACAAAAAAATACCCAAGAATGGGAGGCGAAAAAACTGGAGACCACAAAAACCTTCATGCTGACCAGACCAAGCAGCTGAGGACAAGTAGAGAATAAAGGCAGGAACTGGAATGAAGGCCGCGGGCGTGCACCAGCGCTGCCGATGCATTTTTAATACTTATTTCAGCTGATTACGAGCTGTTTGTTCATTTTAAAACTGCTACTGTTTTACTTTGTGTTGTGCCCTTCAGCGCCCGCTCTACTTATTGACAGGCACGGTAACTCGCTTACCGTATTTCCTTCGCTCTTGACCCCGGTCCGCCCCGGCAGTGTGCCGTTTGCGCGGAGGGTCCCGGCACGAGCGCCACTTCCGGTTCTGCACCACTTCCGCCCTGCCTCTCCACCGTGCAGGTGAGCGGTCTAGTGGCTCACGTCAGTTGGTATAAATGGTGACCTGGAGGAAGCGCAGCGGACGAGCACAGCGGGAGCGACGATTTCGCGCCGAAGTCGCGCTTAAGTTGAGCCCGTCTGCGCCCGTCCGCGGCCGACCAAGGCCCGGGGCCATGCATGCTGTCTGTCGTATCACCTACTCCTCTCACGATCTCCGTTCTTTCTATCGTTGCGCCCCCCTCGCTCCTCACATAGCTGCCGTTGCGCAGAACTGCGGCATACTTTCTTTCCCAACATCTAACTCCCTCCGGTCTCCTCTTCTCCCTGTCATCCCTTCGCTCCACAATGCCGCCCCCACTTCTATCCGTACCTGCTCTCCTGGTGCCCGTTCCATTTCGATAGTCTACCTCAACACCCGCTCTCTCCCCAAACATCAACTTGAAGTATTTCAACTCCTGGAAGGTGGCAACATTGACATCTTGCTCCTTGCAGAAACTTGGCTTCATGCGGATTCCTTTCCTGACATCATGGCCGCCATACCTACTGGTCTCTATATCCTCCAATCTAACAGGCTCTCTGGTAGACCGGGCAGTGGAGTTGCCGCCATCATCCGCTCTCACTTACAATTTACTTCCCTAATAACCACCCCTATATTAAATTCTGATATACTTACGCTGAAATTCACGTCTCCCAAACACTCTTTCATCTGTGTTTTAGTCTACCACCCCCCTGTTAACATGCCCTCTTTCTCCTCCCTGTTTGGAGATCTTATCTCCCAGACGGCCATCAATTCTGCCAGGGTCTTGGTCATTGGCGATTTCAACTACTGGCCACATGATCCCCACAAATCTATTCCCTCATTTGAATTCACTGACCTACTACTCGGTCTTAACTTTTCCCAACATATTTTGGTTGCTACTCACAATAGGGGCCATACCCTCGACCAGGTATGGACATCCAACCTGTATATTTCCCCTCCCCTGGTCTATCCCTGCACCTGGTCTGACCACTTCCTTATTTCTTTCTCTCTGAAACTCTCAGCGCCCATTCGTCCTCCTTCAGCTTCCACACTCCCCTCTGACCACCCTGACTTGAATTCCCAAACTGCTTCACTCGACCAATGGCTGTCTCAAGTGACGTGGTCGCCCCTGTCAAAATCATTAAATCTAAACGTCCTCAAGACGCTCAGCGTTGGTTTTCCGATCAACTGAAAGCTGAAAAACTCCTTCTCAGGCAGGCTGAGCGTCGCTGGAGGCGTAACTACGACCCCCCACTAAAGGCTATTTACATCGATCTACTAAAAGCTTACAAAAAATCTATCATTTTGGCCAAATCCCTTCATTATTCCCAGAAAATCATTAGCGCTGCATCAAAAACAAAAGAAATTTTTTCCATCGAGGCTGAACTCTCCCTCCCGGATCGCGTTACGCCTCAGCCTCAACCCTCGCAGGCTTTGTGCGACTCCCTAAACTTATTTTTTATCGATAAAATCTCCACGATTAAAAACAACATACCTTCCACTACCACGCCCCAGGTCAGCGTCCTCCCTTCCTCGAATCCCCAGTCCCTGCATGAATTCCCTCCCATTTCCCTGGACACTTTTTTTTCGTTACTTCAGGCTGTCGGTTCTGGTTCTCCCCACGACTGCTGTCCCCCCCATATCCTTAGAGACGCCTTCATGGCTTGTCCTGGTCCTCCTCTTGACCTACTAAATCGTTCACTCTCTACAGGCTCTGTCCCCAATGCTTTCAAAAGAGCAGTGTTTGTACCTATTTTAAAAAAACCCGGTTCTGATCCTGCGGTCTTAGGTAACTACCGACCTATCTCCCTTCTCCCCTATTTGGGGAAGGTCCTGGAGACTTACGTCACCCGTTGCCTGAGCGCCTTCATCGAGGAAACTCTCTTCCTGGATGACCAACAGGCAGGTTTCAGACCGGCCCACTCCACGGAGGCAGTGGTGGTAGCGGTTATGGATGCGCTGAGACGGGGGGCCGATAAGAACTTGGCCCAGGCCCTGGTGTTATTAGATCTCTCTGCCGCCTTTGACACGGTCGATCATGACATACTGATCGACCGTGTCAGAAACGCGGGCATCCTGGGCCCGGCCCTGTCTTGGATTGTGTCCTTCCTCCAACGCCACTCCCAATCGGTACAACTGTCCACCTTCTCTGCCCCCCAAATCTCACTTTCCTGTGGTGTTCCCCAGGGTTCTGCCTTGTCCCCTCTATTGTTTAATCTCTACATGCAGCCACTTCTTGCCTCTTGCATCATTCCTCTGTCACTATCTTTAATTATGCAGATGATCTGCAACTCATCTTTCCCATCGACCCCTCACCTCTCTCTTGCTTCAACTTTCAATCAACCATGCTCACCATCTATGAGTGGATGAACTTCAGTCAGCTGAAGCTCAACCCTAGCAAGACAGAGTTGGTTCTGGTCGGTGGGCTTTCGCACCCTTGGACTCCCAACTTCTGGCCCCCTGCCCTTGGTTCCCCTCCCAATCCAGTCAATTCTGTGAAGAGCCTAGGAGTCATTATTTCCAACGACCTGTCGATGCGGCCGCATATCAACGCTGTTACCTCGGCCTGCTTCTATCACCTTCGCAGGATCGGGAAGATCCGAAGGTTCTTATCATCAGAGGCTCTCACCCTTGTTATCATGGCCCTGGTTACCTCACGTATAGACTATGCCAACTGTCTATACGTGGGGATTCCCGCATACCACCTTCACCGACTCCAATTGGTGCAAAACCAGGCAGCCAGATTGATCTTCCAACAGCCTAAACACCAACATGCCACGCCGATGCTGAAAAAACTCCACCGGCTCCCGGTTGTGCAACGCTGCATCTTCAAAATGGGATGCATTGTTTTCAAATCTCTATCTGCCTCTGCCCCTGTCTTTATTTCTCTTAGCCTACACCCCCACGTCCCCTCTCGACACCTTAGATCTTCTGCCCACAACCTCTTGATCACTCCCAGGTTCAAACGCAAGAAACACGGTGGGGCCTGTTTTTCTTTTCTCGCCCCTTCCACTTGGAACTTTTTTCCTCTCTCAATCCGGCTCACACCTGACTATATCACTTTTCGCAAACTCTTGAAAACGTATCTGTTCCATCTGGCTTACGATTAGCTGTTTCTACTCCCCTGTGTCTTCTTTCCACTTGTCTTGAGCGACAAGAAACCAATTGGTGAATGAGCGCGGTACCAAATCTCTTTAACATAACATAACATAACAAGGGGAACCCAAAGAGTCCAGTGAGTAGGCAATGATTCAGGAACAACTTCAACACAACTGGACAACACAATGGAACTACTTTTATTTTGAAAAAACAAGAAGTTAGCAACTCAAGAAAGGTATTGTCTAGCTCAAATTGGGACAAAAAGAAACATATGTAATGAAAAAAAATTATTGACATAGTAAATATTGCCTAGAGCAATATAACAATGCAAACAAATCACAGAATTTGATGCGAGAGTAGGTGTAACTTTTTTCCTGCATGCAGTGTATGCCAGGACCCAGCATGCAGTAAACCACCCCAGAATCCACTGCGCTATTAGAAATCTGACACTATAAAAAACAAAGTGAGTACTGCAGGACAGGGCTGCACCTGAAATACACTACAGCATAGCCCACAAGCGGAAAATTGTTGCAGAGGAAGTCCCTTCTCAGTTTCTCACTTGTAAAGGTCATCAGGACAGATATTCCTGAAAGAAAATGTGTGGAAATGTCTTGGAGTTGAAACTAAGACTAACACGTCTTTTTCCCCTATGGTCTGTACTGTTTATATGCCGTCTTGAAGCCACCTGAGATCATCCCAGATGTAAACATAACTACATTCCTCACATTAGAAAATGAATTGATTACTTTAAAGATATTATATTTCTATTTTTCTTTTGTTAGAGGATATTTATTGACTTATCTTTTGTCTTAGTGTTCATGTATGTTTCTCCAATTTAATTTATTAAATAATTTGTTCATGGTATGTCGTCATATATTGTTTTATTATGATTTTTTGGCGGGCTGTTGGGTTTGCTGGTAGTAGAGTGAGACTTTTTTTATATGTTTAAATAAAATGTTAATTGATTAATGTACGAATTACCTAAATTAATTAAATAATGAAATATTTAATTATTATACATTTGTATTTGTAATGTTTTGAATTTGAATTTGTGTTTGTATTAGTAGCATATTTTCTAAATAATGGTATTAATTGATAGTTCGATTTGTGTATGTTATTTTTATTGGAACAGTGTGGGTTTTGTAGGGTGGGAAGAGTTTCTAAATATTTAAGCTTCGTATATGTAATTGATTTTTATATATTAATTTACTAATTAAGTACTTTTATTAATGATTTAAGGTGTATAGGGAAATTAAAGAACATAAGGTGAAGCACTCAAGACCTATGCAAGGGATTTCCCTAGTGGTTAGAGTGGAGCAAAGGTGGCCCAACTGCCCTGGTCATAATAGGGTGGTCGGAAGACCGCCACCGCTGCACCCCCATGAGTCTGGTGGTTCATGGAGCACCAGGCTCAAATTGAGTCCCTTAGTACTTTTATGGTAAACTGTTTACTCTATACATTTATGTTTCTGCTTTAAACAAATGAAAAAGCTAAAAGCTCTTAGTGAAATGAGAATGATGAGATAAAGTGGCACAGACATAGCAGACCCTATACAAGCCCGTCCTGGCCCCCACTACCAAACCAAGAATGTATTTGAGGGGTGACACAACCTGAACACCCTTGCAGTAGCTACGTCTTGCCCATTCCCCTTGGGCCTAATGGTTCTTCCTGGGAAATCATGAGTATGGTCACCCAACACTTAGGGGTTGATTAGGAAGGCGGGCAGATCGCCACTGCCGACCCAACAGTGGTAATCCGACCACCATCGCATCTCGATTTACCCCCTTCCATGTTATAATGGCTGGGTATTGCGGCGAATGCAAAGTGAGTCAGCCGCTTTTGCGCCGGTTGGCAATCGTTCCGATTGCCGGTCCGGCAGATTTGGGCCACAATATGGTGGCGGTGCCTAGCAGGCACCGCTATCCATATTATGATGTGGGGAAATCAAGGCCTTTCTATGGCGGCAATGCTGGCATGGAAATGCTGGTGGGGAATTGCTTTGGGGGCCCGTTGTTGACCCCCTGGGAGGTGGGGGCTACACATGGGGTGTTATTGCCATGCACAAGGTGGCAGGCACTGAGAGATGCCTGCCACATTGTGAATGGCAATTCACAACATGGCACTTTAGTATTGCGGCGGATGCTGCTTAGAGCAGCACCGGCCGCAATGTCAAATATGCAGAATGTGACCGCCATGGTGGTGGTCACATCCTAATTAGCTGTGCGGGACTGCCGCACAGCTGGCAACGTTCCCAGCACCGCTAGGGTGGCAGGTGGACTAAAGTCGGCCCACCATCTTAATAATCCCCTTAGTTTAAAGGTATTCTTACTGCACGCACTCTTCTTCGCCTTTGTTACAAGAAGCCTTAACAGTAGGGTTTTCAAATTGGTGCATGTGGGCAGAGATGCATGACTCGAGCTGAGCAATGGCATCATTTGCCATGTATATTGTGTAAGATATACAATTTGAAAATAATCTCTTCAAATTCAAAAACGTATATTTCTTTAACATGTAGAAGTGTTTCACCTGAGTGTATAAATTTATATAACTACTAAGACAGACTTTTATTAAAAGTGGTAGTTTTTACAAACATTCATGCTCACCCCCAATGAAAATTCCATTAGTGAACTACGAGGCAAGTCAGTATTCATATAACCACTTAAATGTGGCCTAGATTCTAATTATAGATGAAGCAACATTATAGCCTTTTAAATCAAAAAGAAAATGATCAGCCTGAAGTTTGCTCATATGTAATAATGAAGAATAAGGAGGCTCTGTGAAATTGCCTAGGAGCACACAATTTGGACAAGCAGAGAAGCTGGTATGAATTCCAGGTTGTCTGCTTTTACATTTTGAAATCTAGCCATGAGATGGGTACCTCTGTTTCTGTCTCTCTCGCTCCTGTTTACAGAAAAGGTCACTGTTTTCTTTTTCAATCTTGACTTACACAAAGGGCCTGATTCATAAAGGTGTACTAAGACCAAAAACTAACTTTACTACTTTTCAGTATTCTCAAAGATAAGTTACTACTAGTAACTTCACTACTAGTATTTTTCTTAGTAATAGCTTTACTACTAGTAACTTTACTAGTATTAAAGTTACTAATAGTGACTTACCTTTGTGAATACCATGAAAGTAGTAAAGAGATACTTTTGGTTTAACTTAGCCTTAGGGAATTAGGCCCGTAGACTTCATATGCAAAGTTGGCCTTCAGGTGTAAAGTTAGTCTTCAGGTGTAAAGTTAGTCTTCAGGTGTAAAGTTAGTCTTCAGGTGTAAAGTTAGTCTTCAGGTGTAAAGTTAGACATTAGCGCTAAAGGTAGACTTCTGGTCTAAGTGTACCTTTGTGAATAGGACTAGGAATAGAAAGATGCAAACCTAACTCAGGGCCCCAAGACCCACCTGCCAAGCTTAGAATGCATTTATTTGATGACACACCACCTCAAACACACCCATCCCCTGAAGCTACACTCATGGCCACGGCATGCTGCATTTTTCTTTTCAATTGCATTCATTCACCTTTCTATCTGCATAATTTCAGTGGCTCTGGCTCCATTGCAGCAGGTAATTTTGGCTGCTTAATTCAGAGTAATATAATCAATCATATAATATAATCAATATTTCAACCAAAGTGCTCCTTCTTTACTGAAAACTCCTGGTACAGCATAAATGAGAGACAGCCATGAGCAGAAGAGCAAAAAGACAATGAATGAGATGTGTATTAAATGAGAAGGTCTAGTTTCTTTCAGCCTCTTGGTGCGCTCTTTACGCATTCAGTTGAGCTATGTTATGTTTATTCAGCCATGTGAAAGGAGCAGTTTAACTAAAAAGACAGCTTCGAGAAGACCTCATTTGTTAGATCTGTGCCACCAGAGAAATACCCCAGTGGACTGAATAAAATAGGCTGGCTTGCTGTCTAAGACTGGTGCTTTCATGTTCTATGGTACTTGAGGTGTACCATGCTTCCTGAGGCCAGATCTCTTATATTCTACATAGCCTCACATATCATATGTGCTCATTTGACAATGCCTGTAAGTATTAAGGGGAGGATTATGATGGCGGACGGACTTCAGTCCATCCGTCATTGTATTGGGAAGTGGAACCGCACGCCTAGATGGTGGCAGTCCCACAGTGCAGATTACAATGTGATCCCCACCATGGCGGTCGCACTTCCCATATTTTACATTGTGGAGGTGGTTCTGGCAAAAGCATCCGCTGCAATGTAAAAATGGCCCATTTCCCATTTCCATGCACTATGTGGCAGGCACCATGAGGGCCTGCCACATGGTGCATGAAGATGTTGGGGGGCACCACAGGTGCCTCCCAACCCCCAAACAAAAGGGTTCAAGGTCCAAGGTTCCTTAAATGGAAACGGGCTGCATTTTGTAAAGAAAAACAGAGCTTTTTTGAAAAGCAAACTGAGACATAGACATGGTGGTCTGCTGTCCCAAGCAAGCCACTATCCCTGTGTTTTTTAGTAATTTCCAAAGGATCGCAAACTGCAACCTACATCATGAGTATTAACGAGGCAGGTCATTTGCCAACCACTTGGAATTGCAAATGAAACTCAATGGAGTTTTTTACTTTTTGAATTGCGATTTCCTAATTGCAATTTGCATGGTGTTGCAAATAGGAACTCACAATTTCCAATGTTGGTACATGTGGTTCTGAGCATTGTTGTGCTACGGGATATAGTTTTAAAGTAGGAGAAGTTATGATCTATGAGGTGATGTGTAGGAAATTTGCAGAAATACGATATAAGAACTGCAACGAGTAGCAGGCTCCACTTAGAGGGCGTAAGGCATATGGAGGATGGAAGGTAAGGAGAAAGTAATTCCGATAGAGAAAAATCAATAGTCAGAGTTAAGGTCAATTTTTCATGCAGGGTATTAGGAATATAGGGCCACATGTACGACTCACCAATTTGCGACTTGCAAATTGCGTTGCATTTATAACTCGCAATTTGCGACTCGCAAATTGGGATGTACAGCAGTGTCTCAGTCACTTTTTGCTATTCCTAATGGGGTTGCAAATTGCATGCCTCATTAATATTATTGTGGCAGGCGCAATTTGCGACCCCATTAGGAATGGCTGGCGCTCACAGGGATGGTGGCCTGCTGAGGTCAGCGGACCACCATGTATGTGACTTCTTTTAAGTAAAGCATTTTTTTTAATGCAGCACATTTTCCTTAAAGGAAAACGTGATGTATAAAAAAATATGAAACTTTTCAATTTAATTTTTTAAGGTCAGGCAGTGAGCCTGAGTCCATGCCAGCCCTTAATAAATATTCTTTGACCTATTCACAAAGGGGAAGGGGTCCCTTGGGGAACCTTTCCTGTTTGCAAATGGTTTATCACCTATTTGAAGTTGGTTGTAAATTGCGGTCACAAAACATTCATACATACAAATGCGAGTTGCTTTTACAAAGGGAGGCCCTTGGCATGCCCCTTCCTAACAGCGAGTCGCAAACCTCATTTAGCCAATCGGTAAAATGTACCAATTCGCAAAATGAGGTTTATACATGGCCATGCCCTAAATTGTTGTAGCAAGTGGGGCGATTGCCCATTTGCGAATGCAATTTTGGGTCGTACATCTGGCCCATAGTGAGAGGAGGCGTTTTCAGATAGCATGCATTCTGATTCTCTAAAAGCGTAGTAGGAAACAATGTTTACTAGCTTCATGTGGGGGACAAAATGAAAACACAATGTATTACTCAATAAACACAATGTGTGATCCGGTATTGTCTGCTGTAACTGCACAAAGAAGGTAAAACATTTTTTACCGGTAAGCGCTAGTCCCAAAGTGCTGTTTAATCATGGCAAAGGCACAACACATCGAGAAATCCAGTAATGGAAACTTCCTTCATCGTCAAATGTGTAATGTAAAATGTGTGAGAAAATGATGATATGGTGAATTATATGCAAGTAAATATTGTCTAGATGTGTAGCCTGCAACAAACAAATATCTGGAGCTCCTTCAGGTCTGAGAACACTGCTAACAAAACAAGGTTAAGGACACCTTATGTGCATAGCCCTTCATGAGTGTTCCAGAGAATCTCATATGTGTGATTGCGTTAAGTGGGTCTTTCAGTCTATTGCATGTTTCCTAATTTGTGTGGCTCTAGTTTAAAGGCAAGGATCTTACACTGGACCATTCTGCTCAGAGACTGCCCACTTAGGCAGGGAATGTTTAAACATCAAAGCCTAAGGAGAGACGCTAGAATCGCGAGGCACTATAAACTCATTATCTGTCAACAAACTTGTGGACGAAGAGTAAAATCATAAGGACATAGTCCCCTCAAATCGATCAGTGTTACGCTCAGGAAGAGCTGTGGAGGACTCTGAGCCCTTTTCTCTGGGTTGATTGGGATAAGTGCTGGTCATTGAAGGAAGAATTCTTCCACTGTATAGGAAAGTGTTTACATTATAGCTAAATTTTCATCTAACTTCATGTTGGAGATGCTTCTCTCTAGAAGATATGAAAATAGGATGAGATTGAAAGGGCATGAGCAGGCTGGCCAAAAAGGTCCCTTGAAAGCCTTGATGCCCCCACTCTTTATTTAGAGTCAATAAGTGGAAAATGGCAGCCATACATTTCAAGACATGTAGTCACTGGGTGCATTACATACCCATACTTTGGCAAAGTTTGTCCTCCTTGTGGAACCATCATGCTATGTGAAATCACGCCTGCATAATACGGTGGTAGTAGGCATGGTTGGGAAGTCCCAGATCCTTTTCAGTCATGTCAGCACAGACATGGCTGCACTACACTGGGTGACTACCTCTGCTTGCCCGTCTAGATGAGCCAACAAACAGACCTATATCAGCCAAAAGCCCCAATGACCCTTGATTTCTGGCCAGTCCTGGCAAGAAGGCTGTTCACATAGGCAGGTATTCTGCCCCTTAGCAGCTTAAGTGGCTTGCCCTCCAGATGAGAGTCGCTCACCCATACTAGCATCATGGGCACTTATCTTCATCCAATTTCATACATCACTACTAAAACTTCTAAGCTTTCCGGTACCTTGTGCACGCATGGGCATCATGCAGAGGCCACCATGTGCATAGTAGGCTCTGGTTAACCTATGTTGCATCCTTCCAAACATCTGTGCTGAAATGCCAACTTCAACCTCAGATACCAGTTAACCGCACAGAGGTGAATCATTTACCAGGAGAAACTGCTCTCCCCTGCTTCCTATGTCTTTACTGTTTGGTGTATGTCAGGGGAGCTTTGACCACAACTGCACATACTGAAGCTGTGGAGAGTGTGAGGAGAGAGTGTGTGAGTGTAATTAGGCCCTGCTACCTGAGGTGACTTGCGCCGTATCCGCGCACACACACAGAACCCACGCCCTTAACTTACGTGTGCCTGGTAAGGTTGCATTGTTGTGGCCCGTGCTGCACCTGTGTCTTTTGTGTTACTGAAGCTTGACAAGCAGTTTTCCTACTACAGTACAAATACATTAAACTTGCTAATGTAGGTTTGTTTAGAATCAACAACTATTACCATTACCTACAGTGTGTAGCTATAGCTGTATCATTTTTTATTTCATAGTGCTATCCCACAAGTTAATTACTTTTACATGTGTAGGATCATTCAGGGCTATCAAATTGTAATGAAGGCAGCATACACCTGGTATAACACTGAAACAGTGAAAATGTTCAATATATTTTATTTGTAAATAAAAAAAGAGTGAGGATACATAGAGACAAAGCAATATAGGGATACTGCAATAATTTCAAGTTAGTTTTATCTCCACCGCTATGTCAGAAATTCACAATATATACACACGCATTGGAATTATCACACCTGAACTACAGCAAGAGCTTGTGTCTGGGCCTAGAAGAACCTCAAGTGAAGATTGAGGCTTCGTGCTGCACTCAAGGACTGAGCTCTTTGAGCCCATGCTTCAAAGATTGCATTCTGAAGAACATCCTCATGGCCTACATTGGACATTGGTCTTCAGGAGAAAAAATGTGGAGCTCGATTATTTGCAGTAGACCCAAAGATCATCAGCAGACAAGATCACCCCAGTGTCTTCAAAACAAAGGTCTGCTGGGGAAGTCCTGGAGGTCATGAGATTCACAGGCATGGAACAAGTTGAATCTATCATGAACACAGCAAAACAACCATTACACGGTCTAGTGGAACCTAAAGACATCCTTTTCTCAAAAAACTGGAAGGAAATGGAAGAATGTATGTGCAAGAATAACTGGTCATCAGCAATCAACAGAACCTGTGCAGATTTAGGTGGGAAACTGCAGACCATCAAAACTAGAACTCCACTAATGTAGATGAAAGTAGACGTGCCTGATGTTTAGCTCCTCACACCTCAAATCACTGCATGGCTTCTGCTCTCTTACAATGTCATAAAGTGGCACTTGATGTGTAGGAATTAACCAAAGATACATGAGTTCCTTGACTACAAGGGACATGATGTTTGGGAGAAGGAAATTCTGCTAAAGAAAGTAAGGCCCATAGATCTTGAGCTGATGAGATGCGTTTCTGAAGACAGAGAAAACAAATAAACAAACTAGAGCCTGCTTGGCCGGAATGTTTCCCGTGAGAATAAGAATAAGCTCCCAACCAACATTTAGCAAGAATCCTTTGCAGTTAATGAACATATACTTTGTTAGGCATGCTTGGCAGCCAAAGAGACACTGTGTGTGCATAGGCACACCCTCAACTCAAATAACTGTGAAGATTTTCAAAGCACAGAAGAAATGAGTTGGCTGTGATTGCCCGGGTACCTGCTGAAGGTGTCTTTGCCCACCCATTGCCAAAACATTGCAGAGCAGAATATACTGAGACTAGGGGCGACAGAAGGTAGAAGCATTGGCACCTATGCCCTCAGTCTAGACACACATTAGCAGTAGCTGTGAAGGAGCGGTTGAAGAGAGATATATATTTTGCGGAGGGGTGATGGAAGACACTTGACGCCAGAATGAACTCTCATAACCTGTTCTTTTGAGAGTTTTACACTGAGTAGTAAAGTAATGCTCACCATGTCCACTTCTTTTTAACTTTAGAAGAGCTCCCAGCTTCCTGCACTCCACCAGCCATACTTTTCCAAGTCTGCAAGGACAGCCACATGTGCAGTGACTGCCTTATGATGTTAAAGTTTGATGTTCAATATGCCTCAAATCAAGGTACCCTTAGATAGTGGCACTTTGGCACAGAGCCCACACAAAAGAACAGGTCCCTGCTTAGAACCCTCACAATATTTTCCCAGGGTTTCTGCAGTAGATGCGCGGGGATGATGCTCCGCTCTTGCAGTACCAAAGAAAACACAATAATTGACCCTGTCACTATTCACTTTCTGACCTATACATATCATAAAACTCTCAAATTAATGAACATGTTCCTTGATCTCAGAAGAATGAAAGGCTGAGACAGCCTGCTAGGGTTTTTTTTAACAATATATATAAGACTTTATTGCGTGATTTAAAAAAACCTTTGCAAATTACAAAATATAAAAAATATTTAAAAGTATACATATAAAAGAAAGAGTGAGATCCAGTCCAGTGTAGATAAAAGTGGCAGATGGACCTTGCCGAGTTATTATGCTAATGGTGGTTCACAGGTTTGGGTCCCATCACAAAATTGTTTTGCTGCTTGATCCAAAAACCTTACTAGGGCACAGTTTAATTTGGTGTTCCGAGGATCAAAGCATGTCAGAACTGCTGCTCTGCACGATCTAACCATGTTTATATTCCAGAGTTTCCTTAGGAGGGACCGTCTTTCATGCAGCAGGTTTGAGCAGAGGCATAGGATGTGTATAATGTCTTCTTTATGATGTTTAGCTCCTCACACCTCAAATCACTGCATGGCTTCTGCTCTCTTACAATGTCATAAAGTGGCACTTGATGTGTAGGAATTAACCAATAGATACAAGAGTTCCTTGACTACGAAAGCTAGGATTTGAAATTGACCTATAGGGTGCACACCAATTGCTTCAGTAAAACAGAGGCCAGCAGTACTTTAATTTTATTGTTAAAACTTGTTTTTCCCTTGAAAGTTGCCTAAAAGCAATGACAAGCAGCATGAAGCACTGCTTTGCACTACTTAGTGTCATGAAGGTGTTCCATGGGTGTTCCATGGGCATTCCCATGCAACCACCCATACGCTTTTTGATGCAAAACACTATTTACTGACAATTGTAGACAGTGGTTTCTTTAAAAACAAAAATAACACCCCGTATAAACAAGGGTTAAAAGGAGAAATGGTTTTATTTCATCTTTCTTTTCTGACTTTGCATGCATCAGTTCAAATCCTAAGCTTGACTCACACACACACCTTTGCACTATTGCATAAAGGTGTGTGTGGCACTCAGCAGCAGAGCCGGAGCCGGAGCCAGAGAGATGGGAGGAGAGTGCCATATCTCTGTAGATATCACACCCTCCTGCTAATTCCCTGTCATGCAGCACAGGATGTTTGGCATCTGTGCTGACGTGGGTGACACTGTGCTAAATCTGGCCCAGAATGTGGTGTTGATGCATTATTGATAAGCTGTGCTTTTGGCAGATGTAGGTCACATTTCTCCATCTGTTAATTGGTTCCCTAGAAAATTGTAGTTCAACATCTGAATATGCATGAAAAGTCTCTTAACTATGCAGAAAACTGTTTGGCAGATTAAGCCACCAAAATCATGTTTAAGCATGCTCTTTATAGTCCTTGAGTGAACCCATAATGTGCCAGAAACCAGGTCAGATTTCCGCTGTGATGTCCTTGGATCCCTTGTCACACTGGGAGATCTTGAACATGCTCCCACACAATGTACCACAACTGCTCTTTTCACTGAAAAGTGGGTGAAATGTGCTTGATCACTTAGCACATAGACACTCCCTTTATTATCAGACCACTCCCCCCATTTTAGGCAATCAACCCCACACCAAGTGGACTTTATCTGTGTCTTGTACAAAATCTCTGTAGGTTACCAAAATTGGTAATCAATTGCACAAACAAAAGGGTATGCTGAGCATCAGAGAGAGTGCTCTGTGTGCAGCTCACCCAATGAGGCCTCCTACTTCATAATATTACTTGAGTTTCAAATCCCTTAAAATAACAGAAGGCAAGAGGTGTTTGACAAAAGAGGAACAGTTTGTATAATTAAACTTTACATCCGGGAGAACAGTCAGAGGGGCTGAGGATTGTCTGAATTTACAATATGTAAGTCTACTTCTTTCATACGCAGTCCGACAAGTTGTAAAAGGTTTTGGTGTGCCATATAGGGTGAGGAATGTTGGTTGCTGCCTTTAAAATCAAACATTTTCTGTTGAATGGTTACCACAGATGGGTTACTACCTCGCATAGACACACAACAGTCAGTGGATAAGGTGTCCAGATGTCTGGCATGGGGACGGTGTGACCACTAAGAGTGCTAGTTCCAGATTGGCTATGCATTCCTAACTCATGTGGCGTCTGACTTTATGGTGTTGCTAGGAGCGTGCCTATCTGTGGGATTGATCAAGAGTTTACTGCCCGAGTGTTTGCCTACCAGCTACACACCCTCCCACCTATGACCTATCAATCCGCAATCTTTGGGCCTAGGTCTCCGGGCCTGCCTATTTACATATTTGCAAGTCGAGGCGGATGTAGAGTTCACAACAAGCGATTTTGATACGACAGATAATACTTAATTTTTGTTGCTGCATGTGCCGAATTCCATATTAACATTGATGTGTACCTGCAAGCTTGAAAATAAGCACCCCTGCATCAAAGGCCCTCAGACAATAATAAAGAAGTTGTATGGCAAATTGACTACAAAGTTGTTTTTTTATCTTATTTTACATTCTTGGGTCACTGGAAAAATCAACTGTGTGAAGAGTGATTGAGCAAAATGGGAGTAAAAGGAAGGTGAAAAGGCAAAAAAAAATGCTCTTAAAAATAACAATACTAAGGGCCTGATTCACAATGGTAACTTACAATTTTGTGCAAGTTTACACTTTTGGGCAAGATTGCTACTTTTTGGTATTCACAATCAGCACTTTTGTAGTCATGTACACTTTTGCAGTAACATGCCCAATGCCTGGTATTGCATCACCCTCTCATAGAAACTAATTGTGTACTAAAAGTATAAGTTACTACAAACAAGCAGTTTGTGAATAGCATTTAACTTAAAACAAAGTGCAGTTTGTGAATCAGACTGTATATGTTGTTATTTAGACTATCTTGCTCATCGGCACTACTAGTCTATTCTGTGCTTCCTCTCCTCCACACATATTCACTCCCTGTAGTCTATTGCAGAGGTGTAGTCTGTATGAGTCTTGCACTATGTGTAAAGAGAGTCGAACTCTTCACGAAAGGCATGCGCTCTTCTTTTACATGAAACTACAAGGTTTCTTCTCTTTCATAAACTTGTTTAAGTCACGTCATTTAATCCATGAGGCTGTCGTTCAGTTGTAATCACTGTTTATTTTTATCATGATTCTTATTATTTTTCTTCATGAGAAGCACTTCATTGAACATACAATCTTCTCTTCATTCACATTGCCCAATGCATTTCGGGTCAAAGCAGGGTAGTGACCCTTCGTCAGGGGCCTAAAAATAGCAAAAACAGGACCTTAGCATTTCAATTCACGATGCAATTACACAGTTTAAAATTTACAAAAGTAAGTACGTGACTAATTCGTCTTGTTGTGAAATTGTGAAAGTGCAGAGGCTAGATAACTGAACAAATTTTTTGTGCATTAAATTTAAGAAGCTAGGTGTTCGATACTGAAGGGTACTGTGCATAGAAATCGCAATAGCGAAGTCCTCAAATGCGAGGTGACTTGCAAGTCAATGTAACAAAAAAGCCGCAATGGATTATATGACGTGACTTAAACACGTTTATGAAAGAGAAGAAACCTTGTAGTTTCATGTAAAAGAAGAGCGCAGGCCTTTCGTGAAGAGTTCGACTCTCTTTACACATAGCGCAGTATTTGATAAGGCACGGCAGGCACCGTGCAACAGACCTAGCGCCTTACTCGAAAAAGAAAAAACTTTGGATAAACCAGGATAATTTTGAGTGCAGTAGGACAACATACTTTGTCTGTATGAGTCTCACACATATGTGTCTCAGTGACTCACTGACAATGGGGCACCCTCTAGCTTGCAGGGTGTTGTACTGATAACACTCACAACAACCGCTGTGACCATGGAGTGTTATAGTGATAGCCTCACAGTCACACAGGTTAATCTGGATGTATCACAGTGACAACTCTTACTTGCAAACGTTTTGTATCTCCTGAAGTGATAACTCTCATTGCCAAGATCATGAAAATATCTCAGTGATACCTCACACTGCTAAAGCTTGGAACATGTTGTCTCTCAATAATACACATATGATCAATAACCCGCTAATTGTCCCAGGATCGCCATATCCTTTTCTAATATGTGTGCCAGTTGCATCAATAATAAAGGACTGCTTCAGGGCCTTGCATGTTCCAAGAATGGAGGGTGTGCACCTCGCACATTAAACCATCTGTACCTTTGAACAACTACATGGCAGCTTGTGCCACACTTCACAACATTATTGTCTCACTCTGAGCTCTGACATCAGGCCTTCAACTGTAACACATATCACAAGGGCACCAAGTTGTTGCAGACAAGGGATGAATAACGGTTTCCCCACGTCAGCAAATTGAATGATCGTGAGTCAATCAGTGAATCTCAGCTTTGCCTGAAAAGGCTGTGCAGATTGCTGTGTTGCCTTGCTCTGTGCTAGGAAGGCAATCCAAGGGCATTGCGGTGGGCGTTTCCATGCAACACCCATGGATTTTGATGCATCTCTGGATTTACACACTTGAGAATGTGCATAAACAGTACGCCTCTCCAGAGGATGTGCAACGAGGAGAAATATGTTTATTTCTCCTTTATTGTTCTTCTTTCTATGTGTACTGCAATCTGCAGCATATGCTGCATTCTGCAGTACACATAGAAAGAGAAAAATGCCTCCCAGGATCGTTTTTATGCTAGAAGGGACCTCTTCCTGTATAAAAAGAATTCTGGATGCAACACAGGCACCCTTGCACCATGGCGCAAGGGTGCCTTCATTGGCGCCAGGCTGCTGAAATGGCATCAACAAAGGGGGAACGTACAGGAAAGCACTGTAGGCCATTGATAAGTGCATTCGTGCCCTTGCAATTTGACTCAGGGCAGCGCAGCAAGGTGACTTGATGCATCGTCCTGTGCCAAATCCTCATAAGTAAACCTCTTTATTTTTTCGTTCCTTTTTCCTCTTTCTATATGTGCTGCATTCCTCAGCACACATAGAGGAAAAGTCCCTCCCCGGATTGTTTTTGTGCAATAAGGTTCCCTTTTCAGCACAAAAAAAGTACTGCGATGCAGGTTTCCTAACACCGAGGCAAAATGGTGCCAGCAAAGGGGGAATGGGCAGGAATAGATACAGTGCTTCCCCTCCCTTTCACTTCGACCTGCACCAAATTCCCATAAATATGCCCTTGGTGCATGCACGCAGACCATATTCCAGAAATCTCAGTCAAGACTGACAGAATGAGCTCCACCCAAACATTATGATCATGTTGACATATGAACCGATTATGAGCATTATTTATTGCCCTTACAATTTACAATACCACGCGCTACATTGTTTTTCGGGTGAGGTCAGATTTTCGATTTGAGCGAAAGTTTACAAAAACACTGGTACGCATGCTTGCCTTATATTTTAATGTGATGATCCTGTGACAAAGCCCTTAGGCCTGTTTAATCGAATGACACCCTTCCCCTATATTATGATGTTTCCCCTGTTCCAGTTCTAAAGCAAATGTTTTCTTATGTCAAACAATTATTAGAGCTTGATCACCCCCCTATATATTACTGGTGGGTGACTTAAATAGCAAAGTGTCTAATTTAAGTCTAGACATGTTTAGAAACAAATCTAAGGAAGAAGCATATAATATACCTCAAGCACTCTTTCCCTCTAAAATAAAAACTAATAAAAGAGGAAAGATACTTCTTGAGGAACTTAGTCACTTAGAGGGGCTTATCATAAATGGTAGGATGCCTTCCGACACTCCTGCTAGCTACACACATGGATCATATAGGGGTGAATCTATTTTGGATTATGCAATTACGGACTACGATACGTTCTCTTTTATCAAAGATATGGTGATCTCTCACTCTTCTTTGAGCGATCACAAAATGATTAACATAACTGTCTCAATAATTCCTCCAGAAACCAATTCTTGGTCCTTAGAGAACAGAGGACTTACTATTAACTGTAAGTCTGGAAGATGTTTCTGGGGATCTACCTGTATGAAGGATGTACAAAATATTCTTGCCCAAACTTTATTAGAACTAAATGATTGGCAAGGCATGGAATTTTTACATTTCGAAAATGTTATAAAAAAACTCATCAGAATAGCTAAGAAAACTGGAAATCCTAAAAAGTTACATTTCTCTCCAAGCGAATTACTAATTTTAAATAAGGAGATAAATAAACTGGTTAGGCAACAGTTCCTTAATAGATCTGGGGAAAATGAGCGTCAGTTAGCCTTATTAAAAAGAAGGAGGATTAGATTGAGATCTAAGCTAAAAAGAGAAAAAGAAGATTCTCTATGGATCAAGCTAAGAGAGGCTTCAACTTACAATAAATCTAGAGATTTCTGGTCCATAATAAGGAAAGGATGTGGATCAATAACAACTCCAACCCCAATCTCTATTGCGGAAGATGTCTGGATTCTATTTGTAACTACCTTATATGCACCCAATAGTGCAGTGGGGGATACATGGGATCCAGGCCCAAATAGAGAGCATAAAATAGAAATTCCCTACCGAGAAATCCATAGCTACCGTGATAAAGAGTATGCACTCTTCCGGAGCTATGGGTCCGGACGAACTGCCCATGTCAATCATCAAGCAAGATGCTACCACCTGGAGCAGGATTCTTCTTCCAGTATTTCAAGCATGTTTTTTATCAAGAACAGTCCCCGACTTCTGGAGGGGTAGTATATTAATCCCCATATTTAAAAAGGGTGAGCGGGATAAGCCTACTAACTATCGTCTAATAGCTTTATTGGACTCAATAGGAAAAATCTTCGCTAAATGTCTTTTAATGTTAATAACGGAATGGGCAGAATTAAATGGCATTTTACCCATGGAACAAACAGGATTCCGTAAAGAGCATGGAACTTTAGATAACTTGACACTATTACAGGTGATTATGGACAAGCATGCACGTGTTCGAGGTGGTGGCATATACGCAGCATTCATAGATTTCTCCACGGCGTTTGACAAGGTGGCCCGTCCAACGCTGTGGAGAAAGCTGGCTGTTTTGGGTATGCCAGTATATCTACTCGAATTAGTTAGGTCTCTACACTCGAACACGTGGTGTAAGGTGCTACAAGGTGGAGAAAGGGGTCTTTCTCAATCTATCCCCTCTCAGAATGGGCTAAAACAAGGGTGTATACTAGCGCCTATATTGTTTTCCCTATATACGGCCGACCTACCATCCTCCATTGCAGCTTGTGAGGGACTAGCCCCGACAGTAGGAGGGTCATCTATATCGGTCCTAATGTATGCGGATGACATACTTGTTTTAGATTTGACCCCGAAGGGTTTATCTAATCGTCTACATGCATTGAACCAATTTGCTGAAGCACATTACATGAAAATTAATATAGCGAAAAGTAAAATCATGTGCATCTTTGGTAAGAAAAAATGTAGGTCTGAAAGTTATATTTGGGCTATTGGTGGACAAAAACTAGAGGTGGTTAAAACCTATACCTTCTTAGGCAAAATAATTTCAGCAAATCTTAGTGACAATCCCCATATTGAACATAACTCACGTAAAGCGCTGGCCCATGGAAGTATTTAGAGCAAAAATTCCTGCAACTCTGCTATATGGAATTGAATTAGTGGAGTTGAAACAATGGGGATTTTTGCAAAAAATGGAAGGAAAGGTATTAAGAAAAATCTCCTCCTTTAATACAGCATTCTCTACATCCTCATGTAGGCTGGAATTCGGACTCCGAAGTTGCTGGGTACAGGGGTTGGTAGCCCTTGTAAGATGGGTAGCCTGCTTGGCCAGAGGTAAACCGGGTTCCTTAACCCCTTCAGTGCTAATGACAAGGGTAACTCGTCATGGAGTTTCCATTGATTTCAATGGAAAGTCAATGGGAAGAGGGGGATGTACCTTAGCAGCCAAGTGGTTAAGAGAAGCTATTAAAAAGGAACTCTTGGGCAATTTTAACGAGTTCTCGTTGTTAGTAAAAAACTTTAGAAAAGCTGTATTCTTGCTAGAATTGGATGAAAGCACTTTATTCCTACTTTCACCTTCTGAGCTAAAGTCTAAATTAAAATGTGCATCTTGGGAACTTTGTTATAAATTGGATATACTTGCCCAACCTAGACAAAAAGAAAGGGAATCTCTGGTAAAAACATATATCCCAAAGCTGGCCCAACAATACCTTACTTGGAATATTCCTCATAGAGTCCGTAGATTATGGTACCTTTTAAGACACGATTTGCTTCCACTAAATCTCCTTTTAGCAAAATGGTATGGGGTATCACCAATATGTAACTTCTGTAATAATGCTGTACAGGATCGTAATCATGTCTTGTTTATTTGTCCCGCATTGCGCCTATTGCGCCACAAATGGTTAAAACCAATTTGTATACAACTAGGAATTTTAAATGTAAAAATGTTCTTCCATGCACTTTACTGCCCTCCAAATGAAATGTTTTGTTCAAGAATTTTTAAATTTTTTAAAGGGTTTTTAGATATTTATTAATGATGTACAGGGAGATGTTGATGATTGCTTGACTTGCAGATAAGTGGTGTTTCTTCCCGTCTTGTTTTGTGATTTATTTCGTTATCTTTATTGTATAATTGTGTGTTTATTTTTATGTGGCCCTCATTGAGAGCCAAAACATAATAAACTTTTTGACTTTGACTTTGATGTTTCCCCTGGTATAAGAAGGGGACGCTGCGATTTTTGGGAGATGACTCAGTATGGGTCATATGTGATTTTAGAATGTCATCAAAGGTATTTCAACGTATTTCAATGTGGCTTTGTAAATTAATTCATATCGTAATGAGAAGTATTTGGTTGTCCATACTAATATAATAAAGAGAGTGCCCAAACCTTTGAGGCGGGTAATCTCAGGAACCACAGCACCAATCACAACACCCAATACAGCGTTGGGAAGGGCAGTTGCAGCAGAAGGACATAGGCTATGCAGACGCCCACCATATACATTTAAAAGGTAAAAGAACCGTGCCAGCAAAGTAGTCCCTTGTGGGCGTGTCTGTGTTGTGCTGTGGGCGTGTGCTGGGGGCGTGACAAACGCTGGGGGCGTGTGGTACGCTCCGCCCTTCATGCCATGTCTCATATCGTGTGCTGTGGGCGTGTGCTGGGGTCGTGTGCGGGCGCGGGATTATGGGGAATAAAAAACCCTTAAACACTAACCCATCTTAACCCTATAAAAATACCCTGTACCCCAAAACCCAAACCTATCCCTAAACCCTAAAAATAGCCCTGAACCCCAAAACCCAAACCTAGCCCTGAACCCTAAAAATACCACTGTACTCCAAAACCCAAACCTAACCCTGAACCCTAAAATGCCCCTGTACCCCAAAACCCAAACCTACCCCATAACCCTAAAAATACCCCTGTACCCCAAAACCCAAACCTAGCCCTGAACCCTAAAAATACCCCTGTACCCCAAAACCCAAACCTAGCCCTGAACCCTTAAAATACCCCTAGTTCAAGTTCAAGTTCAGGCATTTGTAAAGCGCACTACTCACCCAGAGGGTCTCAAGGCGCTAGAGGGAGGGGTTGATTGTTTATCGAATAGCCAAGTTTTCAGTTCTTTTCTGAAGGAGATGTGATTTTGAGTAAAGCGGAGGTGGGTGGGGAGTAAGTTCCAGGTCTTGGCAGCCAGGAAGGAGAAGGATCTGCCACCCATGGTGGTTTTTCGGATGCGCGGGACTGCGGTGAGGGCTTGAATGGATGATCTTAGTTGGCGGGTGGGATAGTAGAAGGACAGTCGGGAGTTGAGGCATTCTGGTCCTAGATTATAAAGGGCCTTGTGTGCGTGGGTAAGAAGGCGGAAAGTAATTCTTTTGTTGACGGGAAGCCAGTGGAGGTTTTTTAAGTGACCGGTGATGTGCTCTTGGCGCGGGATGTCTAATATGAGTCTCGCTGATGCGTTTTGGATGCGCTGGAGCTTTTTCTGCAATTTTGTTGTAATTCCGGCGTAGAGAGTGTTGCCATAGTCCAGTCGACTCGTGACCAGTGCATGGGTGACAGTCTTTCTTGTTTCGAGGGGGATCCAGCGGAAGATCTTTTTGAGAATGCGAAGGACGTTGAAGCAGGAGGACGATACGGCGTTGACTTGTCTGGACATTGAGAGAGAGGAGTCTAGAATGAAGCCAAGGTTGCGTGCATGGTCAGTGGGTGTGGGCGCTGATCCCAAAGCGGAAGGCCACCAAGAGTCGTCCCAAGCTGAGGGGGAGGATCCAAGGATGAGCACCTCAGTTTTGTCTGAGTTGAGTTTTAAGCGGCTCTGTTTGTCCTTGGCGGTGTTGGGGTCTTTGGTGAGGGAAAGTATCAGCTGGGTGTCGTCGGGTAGGAGATGATGTTGAGGTTGTGTCGACGTGCGATGGAGGCGAGGGGACTCATGTAGACGTTGAAGAGGGTGGGACTGAGTGAGGAGCCTTGAGGTACGCCGCAGATGACTTCGGTGGGCTCTGAGTAGAAAGGGGGGAGTCGGACTCTCTGTGTTCTCCCGGCTAGGAACGAGATGATCCAGTCCAAGGCTTTTCCTTGTATGCCGATGTTGTTGAGGCGTTGTATGAGGGTGTTGTGACAGACAGTGTCGAAGGCGGCGGAGAGGTCGAGAAGAATGAGGGCCACTGTTTCACCGTTGTCCAGGAGTGCTCGGATGTCGTCGGTCGCCGCAATGAGGGCGGTCTCGGTGCTGTGTTTGGCTCGAAAGCCGTTCTGTGAGGGATCCAGGGAGTTGTTGGATTCAAGGAAGGCTGCGAGTTGGCTGTTGACGGCTTTCTCGATGACTTTGGCCGGGAAAGGGAGGAGGGAGATGGGTCGGTAATTTTTCAGTTCTGAGGGGTCTGCTGTTGTTTTTTTTAGAAGGGCGCTGAGTTTGGCGTGTTTCCATATTTCTGGAAAGGTGGCTGAGTTGAAGGAGCAGTTGATGACATCGCGGAGTTGGGGAGCGATGATGGAGTCAGCTTTGTTGAAGATGTAGTGGGGGCAGGGGTCAGAAGGTGAGCCAGAGTGGATTGAGTTCATGAGGCGAATGGTATCTTCAATGGTGATTGGGTTCCAGGAATTGAGGTAGTTAGTTGGAGGGGTGGGAACAGAAGGGGGTGGGGTGAGTTGGTCATTGGGAGTGTTCTTGAAGCTGTTGTGGATGTCGGCAATTTTGTTGTAGAAGAAGGAGGATAGTGCATTGCAGAGGTCTTGGGAGTTAGTGATGTCGTTGGATGCTGCGGGAGGGTTGGTGAATTCTTTGACGATATTGAAGAGTTCCTTGCTGTTATGAGAATTGTTGTCGAGACGGTCCTTAAATGCTGATTTCTTGGCGGATCGAATCAGTTGGTGGTGTTTGCGGGTGGCTGTCTTGAGGGAGGTCATGTTGTCTGAGGTAGGTTCTTTTCTCCAATTCTTCTCCAGGGTGCGGCATGTCTTCTTGGATTTTTTGAGGTCATCATTGAACCAGGGAGCCTTTTTGCTGAATGATTTCAACTGGTGTTTTTTCAGGGGTGCTAGTTCGTCCGCACTGTGAGTAATCCATTGCCTGAGGTTTGTGGCCGCTTGGTCTGGGTCCGTTGTTAGGGTGGGAATGTTTTGGCTGAGGGATGCGAGGAGTTGGTCGGTGGTGATTTTGTTCCATTTTCTTCGGGGAATGGGTTGTGGACGGTTTTGGGTCAGGGTTGTTTTGTAGCTGAAGTGAACACAGCTGTGATCCGTCCAGTGGAGAGCTGTAGTGTGATCGAAGGAGATGTGCTTGCTGGAGGTGAAGATAGGGTCGAGCGTGTGTCCGGCTGTGTGAGTGGGGGTGTCAACAAGTTGTTTGAGTCCGAGATTGGACAGGTTGTCCAGGAGGGTGGTGGTGTTGTTGTCGAGAATGTTGTCAAGGTGGTAGTTGAGGTCTCCTAGAAGAATGTAGTTCTCGGAGGCGAGGGAGTGCGGGCTGACGAAGTCAGTGATGTCGTCGCTGAATTGAGATCGGGTGCCTGGGGGCCTGTAGATGAGGGTTCCTCTAAGGGTGGTCCTGGGGTCGGTGTGGATCTGAAAGTGGAGGTGTTCGGCGGTTGCAAGATTGTCGTCAGAGCTGGTTGTAATTTTGATAGTGTTTCTATGGACGATGGCGATGCCAGTTTTTTTAATAGTGCGGTCTTTTCGAATGATCTTGTAAGTGTCCGGTATGGCTATGGCGATGTCGGGGGCAGAAGATGCATTCATCCATGTTTCAGTGAGGAAGGCGATGTCAGGTGACACAGTGTCGATTAGGTCCCAGAGTTCGGTTGCGTGTCTGTGGACCGAGCGGGTGTTCAGTAGGATGCATTTCAAGTCGTTGGGTTCGGAGCTGAGTGTGGAGGAAGTGTGTTTGGTGAGGGTCCTGACGCAGTTGAACTTACAGGAGAGGCAGGAGAATGGGCCGTGGGTACGTCCTGGGGTAGCAACGCAGCATAGTGGGGTGCGTCCGGCATTGAGGGCGAGGAGAGTAGCGGCATCATAAGTTACTCTGGGGGGTTTGGAGCGGCATAGGGCAGGGGGTCTGGCGCTGGTCGCAGTCCAGGCGCGGACGGGCGCAGACGGGCTTACCTTTGGCGCACCTTCGGCGCGCGTCCGCTGCGCGTGAACGCTGCGCGGAAGTACATCATTCAAATAAAGGAGTTGGGGGGGAGGGGCGAGGGCGGAGCAGCTGGGAGGCGGGGTGGATATCCGGGGAGGGGAGACTAAACAACAAACAAGGTAGTAAACAAAATGGCAGTCGGGGCACACACTTGAAATACACGCTAAAAAGTTACTATTAGGGCACAGGGAGACACAATAGTTAAAGCGAGGCACCTCAGGTAAAGCTCAGCGTTGCAGCGCGCTGTGCTAGTATGCTAATTAGTCCGATATGGACTAGCGCTATTCTGCTCTGCTAAAGTAAGGAGCGCTATGTAATTAAATGAGTGGACAGATCGGGCGCAGCACAAAGCAGCAAAGCAGCTGAATGATCAAGTGAGCAATCAAATTGGGCACAGCACAGCAGAAGAGTGAACGATACTGCAGTGGGGTCGGGGAGGCAGCGTGATGAGGAGCGGCCGTCTCTGACGAGTCAGGATGGTCACAGAGGTCGTGTGGACAGACCGAGCCTGATGCACTGTGGGAGGGCGGAGCAGCTGGGAGGCGGGGTGGATATCCGGGGAGGGGAGACTAAACAACAAACAAGGTAGTAAACAAAATGGCAGTCGGGGCACACACTTGAAATACACGCTAAAAAGTTACTATTAGGGCACAGGGAGACACAATAGTTAAAGCGAGGCACCTCAGGTAAAGCTCAGCGTTGCAGCGCGCTGTGCTAGTATGCTAATTAGTCCAATATGGACTAGCGCTATTCTGCTCTGCTAAAGTAAGGAGCGCTATGTAATTAAATGAGTGGACAGATCGGGCGCAGCACAAAGCAGCAAAGCAGCTGAATGATCAAGTGAGCAATCAAATTGGGCACAGCACAGCAGAAGAGTGAACGATACCGCAGTGGGGTCGGGGAGGCAGCGTGATGAGGAGCGTCCGTCTCTGACGAGTCAGGATGGTCACCCCTGTACCCCAAAACCCAAAACTACCCCTGAACCCTAAAAATACCCCTATGTCCCAAAACCCAAACCTATCCCTGAACCCTAAAAAATACCCCTGTACCCCAAAACCCAAACCTATCCCTAAACCCTAAAACTACCCCTGTACCCCATAACCCAACACTTTATCTGAACCCTTAAAATACCCAAACACCCCAAAACATATACCTCAGTACCCCAAAACATTTACCCCTATACCCATTCTTACCTTATCCAAACATAACAAAAAACATGCTTTTACCATTCATGCATTTATAACGAATTTCGTTGTAAATGTATGCGTGGTAAAAGCATATAAAATGTAATGCCATGCGTTATAATGGCATTGCGGAGTCATGGTACTTTCGTAATGAAAGTATGCGGAGTGATGGTATGCGGAAAGAAAGTTGCAGAATATGGGTGTTTACCTTCCTCCGGTAAGTACATTGGTGGCACGGCGGCCCACATCTCCAGCAACATACTCATATTTTTTCACCACCCATTTGAAAAATGCACAGGTCTCTCTCATTGATGGCCAGCGCCGACATACACTTTTAGACACACCTCCCGCCACAAGTTCTAGAATTGCGAACTTTAGAGCTGGGGAGCTACGTTCGAATCTCGGCATCAGCTCAACACCCTGTGATTCCAGGCAAATCGCTTTGTCTCCCGGTGCCTACCACAAATGAATGTGTTCTTCTGTAATGTAAATTGTGCTCATGCCATGTTTTCGAGTTCGCGCTATATAATATTGCATCAGCAGTGCACTGTGAATCGGAGCGTTTCACAGGCCTGTCACAGATAAGAAATGCTATCTAAACGAAATCCTACAAAACAATATACTACTGGCCGGCAGCAATTCACACCCGGACAACGTCTGGACGGGCTGCTAGTGTGTAATAATGTGGACAATTATTTGTTGAGGGATGTTGTTGCTTGCTGGGAAATTAAGATTACTGCAGATGCGGGAAGAGAAACAGATCAACAGATTGCTCTCGCCTGGGGGGAGCATCATAAGCATCTGCTCTCCGTGGCCAGGAGGAATGCTGTCTCCCGCAGCATGCAAGTATCTGGCTGGTGCTGTGGGGGACTAAGGACTCAACCTATGGTCCCCAATGAGTGTATGGTTGGTCCCTAGGTAGGCAACAAGGACAGCAAATTTAAGTAATTTGGGTCCCAGAGCCGATAATAGCTCAGACAGTGGAGGGGCATGAGGCTCCTCCTTTATTTGAGGTAGTAGCCCTGAGGGATGGTACCAGGGTCTAATAAAGTACAGGGAGTAGGGAACATGGTCCACCTCTCCTTTAATTAAAAAAGGGGGCCCTAGGTAATGAGTCCCAGGGCCGTATTAGGCTTGGGGAAGGGAGCTGTACAACCCTTTATAATAAAACCTTCTCCCCCAGGGGCTAATACGGCTTGGGGAGGAGGGCCATATTGTCCCCTGACCTTAAAGTACATATGGCCCTGTGGGTTGGGTCTCTAGTGCATAATGAGATGTGGAGAGGGGGTCCACACAGCTTCCTACCCTCTTAAATCAAAAGGGTCCAGGTGATTTGGTCCTCAGAGCCAGGCTCTTTGGCCATTCCCTCTCATCACACAGCTACATGTTGTGTTGTATGTGGGGTTGATTACCATTGGGGGTTGGCCACAGGTCCTGGCCACAGACCAGGCCTTGTGGCCAACCCCCACTGCTCATGACTGAAGGCCATGTGCAGCAGTGGTTGGACTACCGTATGGAAAATAAATATCACTTTTCTTTAAATAAATAAAAGAAAGTCACACACAAAAAACAAAGGCAAAAGTAACATTATAGTTAAGTAAAATTACCAGTTACAACATTTATTTATTTTATTTTATTCAAAGAGTTTTATATAGCGCTGGCTAGACCCGGACGTATCAGAGCGCTTTACATGAGAATTAACAATGTAACATAAAAAGTTCAACAATTACACAATAAATCCCCCCCCCCCCAAATATGCAATACAATTAGGAGAGGAGATAAAGGAGAGAGGAAAGTAGTGGAGGGGGCACGGGAGGTGAGAAAGGGAGGATAAGGGAAGAGACACACCGACTGGGTAGGTGAAGACCAAGATGGGAATCCACGGCCCATCTCACCTATAGCTAAACCAGGTAGCTCCATCGGGCATCATACAAAAAAGTTCAGTCTCAGTACATTGAGAGAGGGGAGAGGGAGAGCCATAAATAGAGGGAGGATGTGGGAGGAGACGACAGGAGGGATGAAAGGAAGTGCAACAATGTGGTTTAACAGCATAATAGAAAAAGATCAACAATTACACATTGCATCAAACAATCAGCAAAACATTAGGAGAGGAGAGAAAGGAGAGAGAGAAGAAGTGGGGGGTAGGTGAGATGAGAACGTGAGGATAAGGGAAGAGACAACCGTAGAGACGAGAGGAAGTCTGTCTACAGACCGACTGGGTAGGTGACGACCAAGGAGGGAATCCACGATCAATCTCCCCTATAGCTAAACCAGGTATCTCCATCGGGCATCAGACAAAGTAGTTCGGTCTCAGTTGTCGAGGGAAGAGGTTCACAGAAAAACAGGATGGGAGGGAGATACGGCAGAAAGACGAAAGAAAGTCTGCCCGAAGACCGGCTGGGTAGGTGACGGTCGAGGGGGAAGTCCCTAAACCCATCTCCTTTATAGCTATCAGGTAGCTCCACCGGGCTTTGGCCAAATAGCTAGGTCTCAATGGGAAACATTTAAATAACATGGAGGGCAGAATAACTGGAGCGTAGGGGGGAGGAAACAGGGAAGGTGAGAAAGGGAGTATAGGGGAAGAGACAACAAGGAGAGACGAAATGAGATCTGTCTAATGGCCGACTGGGTAGGTGACGACTAACGAGTGATCCACGGCCCATCTCCACTATAGCTAAACCAGGTAGCTTCATCAGGCATCAGACAAAATAGCTAGCTCTCAAATGACGCGGGAAATTCACAGGTAAACAGGGTGAGGACTAGGACAAGGACAGGTGAGGGCAAAGGTTAGTAGCCGGAAAGAGGAGAGGAGTAGAGCAGGAAGGGGTCTGGATCTGCTGCGAGGCATTCAAAAAGCAGGTCTGTTTCTTCACAGGTGCCATACTGGAGTTCTCCGTGAGGTGCCGCTGAGCGGGGTCCCTTGCAGACCCCTCTGGTCATCCCCTTCTTGGGCGGCATGTGCACCAGCCCAGGGGGTCCTCCCTCATTGCGCTGGGGGTGGCCACAAGGTTCGTTTGGCAGTGTGTAGGGCCGAGGCCAATGTTTTAAACTGTAAAAACACTGAAATTCACCAATTATAGTTATTGCAAGTAACTATAAGTTGTCCCCTAAGATAACCATAACTCACACCCTCGCTAATTGCTAATTACCCCTCATATTACTTCAATCGTGACATCTTTTATGAACTCATTGATAACATCACTGCAACATTTGCAATTCAATTATTGATGAGAAAGCTGTACATGACTGGAGCGCAAGTTATAGTTCAATTAGGGCACAAACTAATAATTAGTTCTTCTGGATCATTGACATGTAGGGGGTGGTAAGAGAGAGGGGTGGTACTGCAGTGTTTGATGTTTCCGGAAAATACATTTTTGGTGGAGGTGTACCCTTTTTTCTGTCCCTGATTACTTCTTAAGAGAGGTTGATAGTGTCCAAGTGCTAAAATCTAACACTTCATAATATTCATGACATGGATGCTCAAGTTTGCAAAAGCCCCGGTGTTACCTGATGTGAGACTCATTACTTTACATTTAGGCTATGGCTGGGGAGCAGCTTGAGAACAAAAAATGAGAGAGAAACACCCATAATGAGTTCTGAAGTTTGAGATAGTGGATCCACCTTGAAAGTGTGCATAAAATATGGGACCCAAACCATCATTCTTTGTTCAAGGTCCAAATTGTTTATGACCAAGCAAGGCAATTTTTGCAGAGTACTAGAAGGACTCTGGTGTGATTAGGGCCAGTATCTGCCAGAAAGCCAGTCTCATAGAGTTGAAAGACATCCCCTGAAGTCTCCACTTTCTGCTAGAAGAGCTGAGGGTTTGGATAATGCCTAGAAGCCTGCCTGCCTCCATGCATGCTGAGGATGGGAAGGAGTCAGCCTGGCCATACTAGAGGAAAGACTGTCCCAGAAGAAAACCCCAGTATGTTCCTGGAAGAGGAATAGCCTTAGAAAGGCACACTGATGCCAGAAGCGACCTGTGCTATTATTAGTCTTCTATTCTCTGAGCAATTCTTGACAATAAACACACCATCCCTTTTGTCAGGCTGGAATTTTATGCTGAGTGAATCTGCTGTGATCCACGTTGGGCCGCAACTGCCCTGGGTTGATCAAGGGCCCTCTTGGAGGTCCAGGGGTTCTGTGATGATCCTGTCTGGTAACAACTGCCAAGCTGTGTGACTCTGAATAGGGCCCTTGTTGGGCTGCAACTATAAAACTGAGTTAGTTTGCACTGCCTTGTGTTCAGAGTCACCAACTGTACAGCCTGATTCGTGCATATGCCCATAGAAGGCTGCATCTACTGTGCTGTAACTTCGCCTACACTGAGCTAGAAGGTGCTAATGCCAAGTGGTCCCATACATTCCACTGATAGACCACACATTCCAAAAACATAAGCAACCTCTCCTGTGGCTACCAACAGACTAGTGTGTTAATGGTTAAAGCCTCCACCTGCAGTACAGAACCAGCTACTGCAACACAGTGGGGTGAGCATAAGGGTGTGAAACTTTAATAACTCCCATTACAACACTGGCAACAAAAAGACTGAATAAGGATGGCATTTGAAAATGTGTTCCTGCATCAATGTACTTGGGATCTAACCTGGGTAGGGTAGAGGAGAAGCGAAATAGGAGAGTATAAACCAACAGGGGATTCATGTCTAAGGATTACCATGTATACTCCAGTTAAATTGTGAAGTATTTAGTACTTCTGTATGAATTTAAATACATTGCTTATTACAAAATTCAAGCACTGGGCAGAACATAGATTCTTATAGTGTCTGTTCAGTTCTGCGTTTGTGGCCACCAACATGCTCTCCTTGAGAAACCTTTGACATCTCATCATTGTGCATGTGCCTGTTCTCTGTTTTTCCGTTACTATTAATCTTTTTTGCTTTCTTGTACCATCACTTCATATTGTGCCTTGCGTACATTTTCCCTCCCCTTTGCCGCCACTGCTTCCCCCGCAGCTCCTCCCCACCGGTTTCTGCTTCTGCCTCCCAGCTGCGCTCCCTTCCCTGTCCCCTACTTAATGGCTGCCGCTGCCTGAGCAGGTTGAGCAAGACCTCTGACCTCCTTCTCAGGGAACTCTTCTCTCCCCTTGCACAGCTCCATCAGTGCGCCGCTGCCTTCCAGCACCTCTCTGTCCTCAGGTAGGTGTTCAAGGCCTTCCTCCACACACCGGCTCCTACCTGCTCCTCATCCCTGGAGGTCCAGTGGGAGAGCCTTGGTTTTCTGCTGGTCCGCTCTGCCAGCCTTCTCTGTTTCATGTTTTCGTCTGTCTTTTCTGTTGATCTTGTTCTGTTCTTTTTACTGTGCCTGTGCCTGTTCTATGTATTTCTGTTGTTCTCACTCTTTTTTGCTTTCTTGTGTCCTCTCTTCATATTGTGCCCTATGTATGGTTTCTTTCCCACTGCTAATGCTCCTCCCCCTGCAAGTTCCCGCTCCCGCCTCCAAGCAGCACTCCCTCTTCATCCCCTACTTAATGGCGGTTGCTGCACCAAAGGCAAGCCTGTCTGCGTCCATCCACAACCTGACCATGACCAGCACCAGGAACCCAGTTCCCTCAACCCCCACTGCTACAACTCAGCTGCCCTCCATGAACTCAACCCCAGAAGAACCAACTGCGAGATGTTGGTGCCATACACCACCCACGGCCAGTTCTCCTGCAACACTACCGCTGAACATTCACCCACCTGTGGACCCCAACAGCCTCTGCCCACCCTCCGGGTGCAAGCGCACCCAAACCCCTGAGATGCTTCATCCTCAATGTACACTCCCTGCACAGACACGCTGTAGAGATCTGGGACCTCCTTGACTCCCTAGTGCCAGACGTGGCCTTCCTCATGGAAACCTGGAAAAACTGCACCTCTGCCTCCAACATCACCATTTCCATCCCCGACAGATACAAGATCCAGAGACAGGAACACCTCAACCACCCAGGAGAAGGACTTGCCATCGCTCACACGAACTCCTTTCAACTCACTACCTCCAACATAAACGACTCCTCATCCTCCAGGGAACACCTCCATTTCCAGACCCAGACCAGCCCGAGAATGACCCTATGTGGCACCCTCGCCTACTGACCTCCTGCACCCCGAACCACATTCACCACAACCATCACCAAACTCATCGCTCTCCACGCCATCGTCTCTATGGACTACGTACTGCTCGGAAACCTGAACTTCCACCTCGACAACCTCAGCAACCCCAACTCCATTGCCCTCCTGGACAACCTTGCCAACATCAGACTGAAACAGCTCATTACCACTCGTAGCCACAAGTCATGACACACACTTGACCCCATCTTTGCAGGAGGGAACAACACACAACCCCTCTGGACCGACCACCACTGTGTACACTTCTACTTTGAAGAACCACAGCTCTCAAACCTACACCTCACCCTCCACGAAGGAAATGGAGCAAGATCACTGAGGAGCACCTCAACTCCACCTTCAACCATGATCCTCCTCCCACCATGACCAACATCAACACTTCATCCCACGTACTACACAGATAGATCACCAACAGCGCAGACATGCTCACCCCCCTCCACAACTCCAACAGACAGCATCTCATAAAAGCCACCTGGTTCACCACCGACCTCCTAGAATCCAGACGCACCTGCAGACTTCTCGAGACTGTATGGAAAAACATCAGAACCCCAGAAGCTCAAACAACCTACAAAAACGCCATGGCAGAATACAGCCAACGCATCAGAGCCACCAAAAGGGCTTCCATCCAGAACGAAATCCTCGCCAACTCCAGCAACTCGAAGGAGCTCTTCAGCATCATTTAGGAAATTGCCAAAGCTCCCAGCAAAGCATTAGAAATCACAACTTCCCTGGTCCTCTGCAGCAAACTCAGCTCCTACTTCCATCTCAAGCTCAAGTCCCTCTACGAAAACTTCAACAAACAAACACCAGACACCAAAACCAAACCTACCCCCTCCAAAGCCAGCCATCTGATCATTTCCACCTGGACCCCTGTTTCCACCGAAGACACCACCACAACCATGAAGAGCATTCACTCAGGAGCCCCCATTGCCCCCTGCCCCCTGCACATCTTCCACAGAGCTGCCATCACCATAGCATCCGAGCTACAATGCACCATTAACACCTCCTTTGAATCTGGCACATTCCCTGATGCCTGGAAACATGCAGAAGTCAAGCCCCTCCTCAAGAAGCACTCTGCAGACCCTACAGACCTCAAACACTACAGACCCATCTCTCTCCTCCCCTTTGCAGCTAAAGTAACCTAGAATATTGTCACCATCCAGCTTGTGAACTTCATCGAAGTCAACTCCATCCTCGACTCTTCTCAATCCAGATTCCGCAGCAACCACAACACAGAGACAGCACTCCTCTCTTGACCAGGGCCACACAGTGACCCTCATCTTACTAGACCTCTCTGCTGCCTTTAACACTGTCTTCCACCGCACGCTCACCGCCAGACTCCATAATGCCTGCATACAAGGAACTGCCCCCGACTGGATCCACTGCTTCATATCTGGCTGAACCCAAAGAATCAGACTTCAGCCTTTCCTCTCTGAACCCACAGAGATCAACTGCGGAGTACCCCAAGGATCATTGCTCAGCCCCACGCTCTTCAACATTGCTATATGACTGCTGCCATGGAACTTTTCATTCCATCAAGCGGGGACCGAAAAAAAAGGGGGGTCCCAACACATTTTGCCATGGTGATTTCCATAGAAGCTTTAGACACGGCTATAGCCTGAACTGCTGAACGGAATTACACCAAATTTGTCAAAAAGGTAGCTCTTGGTTCAGAAAGCAATTTAAAAAAAAAATCTGTTCAGTAGTTCCTGAGAAATTAAAAAAATAGAAATATCGATATCTGAGGGCCGAGGAGGGTTTGTGAACCCTCCCAAGCACAAGCTTCACTTTGAATGGCTGTCAATTCTCCAAACCAGGAAGTGTTGGCAGGCATCTTGTGACTTGGTAGAACCGAATCACAAGAAAAAAGGTGAAAAATTGATAAAAATCAAGAAGGGGGCATGGTCGAAACACCCCGACACCCTAGGCCTGCTCCGGGGGTCCCACAAGGAACCAGTCGGAAAAATAAAAAGCCAGCAGTTCATTTTCCTTAACTCTTGGGTAGGCCAGGTCTCGGGGGCAATTTATTATTGGTATGCAGTGGCGACTGTGGGCCCCGCAGCCTCCGGGACCTCCACCTCCCCGGGGTTTTCTTTAATTATGTGCAGGTGCAAGCCTCCCCCCCCACAGCCCCAGGGACCGCCACCTCCCCGGAGCTTGTGTGAATTATGCATGGGGGCTGCTGCCCCCCAAGCTGCTTTGGGGACCGCCACCTCCTCAGGGCATTTAGAAATATATGCGGGGGCCACAAGGGCCCCCTCAAGCCCCAGGGACAAACATCTCCCCACAGTTGCAATAATGAAGGCAGGGGGCCCGCGCGGCCCCCCCTACTGGAGCCCTCTATGGCCCTGGGGACTGCCTACTACCTGGGACATTGCAGTTTGCAATGGCAGAGTGGGAGTTCTTTATTGCTTTATTTCTGGCCGCCTTTGAGGGATTACTGCTGTGCTGCTAAGGCCCTGGACTGCTGTACCGTAAGCGGAGCTTAGTGCCTCGGACCACTACGCCACACCTCGCGGCCCCCGCTTCGCAGGAGCCGCTCGTGCCCTGAGTCAACGAGGGAGTGTTTGGCGCTATTGTATTGTTGGGAGCCCGGAACTACTGTTGCTTGCCTGCTCCATCACCCACAGGCTGAATGCGGGACTGCGAGAACCAGATAGCTGTGCGGCGCTGATCGGCCGCAGCTGGTCCTCTTCCCGCCCCCTCCTTGCAACATAAAATCCTTGCGGACCACATACCTGTTGGGAGCTTTATTTCTGGCCGCCTTTGAGGGATTACTGCTGTGCTGCTAAGGCCCTGGACTGCTGTACCGTGAGCGGAGCTTAGTGCCTCGGACCACTACGCCACACCTCGCGGCCCCCTCTTCGCGGGAGCCGCTCGTGCCCTGAGTCAACGAGGGAGTGTGGACGCTATTGTATTGTTGGAAGCCCGGAACTACTGTTGCTTGCCTGCTCCATCACCCACAGGCTGAAGGCAGGACTGCGAGGACCAGCTAGCTGTGCAGCGCTGATCGGCCGCAGCTGGTCCTCTTCCCGCCCCCCCTCCTTGCAACATAAACTCCTTGCGGACCACATACCTGTTGGGAGCTTTATTTCTGGCAGCCTTTGAGGGATTACTGCTGTGCTGCTAAGGCCCTGGACTGCTGTACCGTGAGCGGAGCTTAGTGCCTCGGACCACTACGCCACACCTCGCGGCCCCCGCTTCGGGGGAGCCGCTCGTGCCCTGAGTCAACGAGGGAGTGTGGACGCTATTGTATTGTTGGGAGCCCGGTACTACTGTTGCTTGCCTGCTCCATCACCCACAGGCTGAAGGCGGGACTGCGAGGACCAGCTAACTGTGCGGCGCTGATCGGCCGCAGCTGGTCCTCTTCCCACCCCTGTTCCTTTCCATCTGCTTCCTCACCCCGCTGGAGTGCTAGTCTACTGCTACCGAACTATACTGGTATCATAATTAATTTTCTTTTTTATTCTTTTTCTGCTTGTTCTTACCACCACTCCTTTGCGTATTAAGTCCAGATCATCTTGTGATTACCTTGTGATATGTATTATCGCTAGGTACTGTTAACTGTAACTGTACTTGATACTAATTCGATCCCACTTTGTGTCGCCACCTGCCACATCTGTTAAAATCATGTCTACCCGTCAAACTGCGGCAAATTCAAAAAACAAAAAACTTAACAGGCACTTTGGATAATTTTATTCTCCGCACCAATTCTTTAATTGATCAGGGCATAATCCTCATGGAAAGGAGGGTCTCGTTGGACCTCGCACAAGCAAAAAGGTCCTCATTAGGCAACATAGCCTTAGTGCGTTCACCGTCCAAAGCTCTAAGCAACTCTGACCCACATCCTATACAGTCAGATGTCAGGCCCAACACCCCAACTAGTATCCAATTATCCCCCCTTGACCCTCCACCTGTGACTGCACCAATCTCAACTCCCCTTTTGGTTAACAATCTATTATCAATACCAGTTGTAATCCATCATGAGACTAATCTATCCCAAAGGGGCAGTTTGGAAGGTGCAATCCCTAAAACAAACCAAACAACCCACAAGCCCAATACTGCCAACCTAGTCTCTCAAGAGATGTTGGGACATAACGATGGTAAGGCAGGTGCAAGTGGCCCTATCGAAGAAGGGAGGGTCCATTTGGGCAATAATGACAATGCAGGGTCTGATAAGGTTGAACGTGCTTCTCACCCCCTACCATTGGGTATTCCAGATGACACAATCTCCAATAGTAGCTTGGTTAGTATCCCCGATGATAGTAGTTGTGACGAATCCTCAGTGGATTTAGAGGATAGGAATTCCTATGCTCACCCCCCTCCACAACTCCAACAGACAGCATCTCATAAAAGCCACCTGGTTCACCACCGACCTCCTAGAATCCAGACGCACCTGCAGACTTCTCGAGACTGTATGGAAAAACATCAGAACCCCAGAAGCTCAAACAACCTACAAAAACGCCATGGCAGAATACAGCCAGCGAATCAGAGCCACCAAAAGGAATCCATCCAGAACGAAATCCTCGCCAACTCCAGCAACTCGAAGGAACTCTTCAACATCATTTAGGAAATTGCCAAAGCTCCCAGCAAAGCATTAGAAATCACAACTTCCCTGGTCCTCTGCAGCAAACTCAGCTCCTACTTCCATCTCAAGATCAAGTCCCTCTACGAAAACTTCAACAAACAAACACCAGACACCAAAACCAAACCTACCCCCTCCAAAGCCAGCCATCTGATCATTTCCACCTGGACCCCTGTCTCCACCGAAGACACCGCCACAACCATGAAGAGCATTCACTCAGGAGCCCCCATTGCCCCCTGCCCCCTGCACATCTTCCACAGAGCTGCCATCACCATAGCATCCGAGCTACAATGCACCATTAACACCTCCTTTGAATCTGGCACATTCCCTGATGCCTGGAAACATGCAGAAGTCAAGCCCCTCCTCAAGAAGCACTCTGCAGACCCTACAGACCTCAAACACTACAGACCCATCTCTCTCCTCCCCTTTGCAGCTAAAGTAACCTAGAATATTGTCACCATCCAGCTTGTGAACTTCATCGAAGTCAACTCCATCCTCGACTCTTCTCAATCCAGATTCCGCAGCAACCACAACACAGAGACAGCACTCCTCTCTTGACCAGGGCCACACAGTGACCCTCATCTTACTAGACCTCTCTGCTGCCTTTAACACTGTCTTCCACCGCACGCTCACCGCCAGACTCCATAATGCCTGCATACAAGGAACTGCCCCCGACTGGATCCACTCCTTCATATCTGGCTGAACCCAAAGAATCAGACTTCAGCCTTTCCTCTCTGAACCCACAGAGATCAACTGCGGAGTACCCCAAGGATCATTGCTCAGCCCCACGCTCTTCAACATTGCTATATGACTGCTGCCATGGAACTTTTCATTCCATCAAGCGGGGACAGAAAAAAAAGGGGGGGTCCCAACACATTTTGCCATGGTGATTTCCATAGAAGCTTTAGACAGGGCTATAGCCTGAACTGCTGAACGGAATTACACCAAATTTGTCAAAAAGGTAGCTCTTGGTTCAGAAAGCAATAAAAAAAAAAAATCTGTTCAGTAGTTCCTGAGAAATTAAAAAAATAGAAATATCGATATCTGAGGGCCGAGGAGGGTTTGTGAATCCTCCCAAGCACAAGCTTCACTTTGAATGGCTGTCAATTCTCCTAACCAGGAAGTGTTGGCAGGCATCTTGTGACTCGGTAGAACCGAATCACAAGAAAAAAGGTGAAAAATTGATAAAAATCAAGAAGGGGGCATGGTCGAAACACCCCGACACCCTAGGCCTGCTCCGGGGGTCCCACAAGGAACCAGTCGGAAAAATAAAAAGCCAGCAGTTCATTTTCCTTAACTCTTGGGTAGGCCAGGTCTCGGGGGCAATTTATTATTGGTATGCAGTGGCGACTGTGGGCCCCGCAGCCTCCGGGACCTCCACCTCCCCGGGGTTTTCTTTAATTATGTGCAGGTGCAAGCCTCCCCCCCACAGCCCCAGGGACCGCCACCTCCTCGGAGCTTGTGTGAATTATGCATGGGGGATGCTGCCACCCAAGCTGCTTTGGGGACCGCCACCTCCTCAGGGCATTTAGAAATATATGCGGGGGCCACAAGGGCCCCCTCAAGCCCCAGGGACAAACATCTCCCCACAGTTGCAATAATGAAGGCAGGGGGCCTGCGCGGCCCCCCCTACTGGAGCCCTCTATGGCCCTGGGGACTGCCTACTACCTGGGACATTGCAGTTTGCAATGGCAGAGTGGGAGTTCTTTATTGCTTTATTTCTGGCCGCCTTTGAGGGATTACTGCTGTGCTGCTAAGGCCCTGGACTGCTGTACCGTAAGCGGAGCTTAGTGCCTCGGACCACTACGCCACACCTCGCGGCCCCCGCTTCGCAGGAGCCGCTCGTGCCCTGAGTCAACGAGGGAGTGTGGACGCTATTGTATTGTTGGGAGCCCGGAACTACTGTTGCTTGCCTGCTCCATCACCCACAGGCTGAATGCGGGACTGCGAGAACCAGATAGCTGTGCGGCGCTGATCGGCCGCAGCTGGTCCTCTTCCCGCCCCCTCCTTGCAACATAAAATCCTTGCGGACCACATACCTGTTGGGAGCTTTATTTCTGGCCGCCTTTGAGGGATTACTGCTGTGCTGCTAAGGCCCTGGACTGCTGTACCGTGAGCGGAGCTTAGTGCCTCGGACCACTACGCCACACCTCGCGGCCCCCTCTTCGCGGGAGCCGCTCGTGCCCTGAGTCAACGAGGGAGTGTGGACGCTATTGTATTGTTGGAAGCCCGGAACTACTGTTGCTTGCCTGTTCCATCACCCACAGGCTGAAGGCAGGACTGCGAGGACCAGCTAGCTGTGCAGCGCTGATCGGCCGCAGCTGGGCCTCTTCCCGCCCCCCTCCTTGCAACATAAACTCCTTGCGGACCACATACCTGTTGGGAGCTTTATTTCTGGCAGCCTTTGAGGGATTACTGCTGTGCTGCTAAGGCCCTGGACTGCTGTACCGTGAGCGGAGCTTAGTGCCTCGGACCACTACGCCACACCTCGCGGCCCCCGCTTCGGGGGAGCCGCTCGTGCCCTGAGTCAACGAGGGAGTGTGGACGCTATTGTATTGTTGGGAGCCCGGTACTACTGTTGCTTGCCTGCTCCATCACCCACAGGCTGAAGGCGGGACTGCGAGGACCAGCTAACTGTGCGGCGCTGATCGGCCGCAGCTGGTCCTCTTCCCACCCCTGTTCCTTTCTATCTGCTTCCTCACCCCGCTGGAGTGCTAGTCTACTGCTACCGAACTATACTGGTATCATAATTAATTTTCTTTTTTATTCTTTTTCTGCTTGTTCTTACCACCACTCCTTTGCGTATTAAGTCCAGATCATCTTGTGATTACCTTGTGATATGTATTATCGCTAGGTGCTGTTAACTGTAACTGTACTTGATACTAATTCGATCCCACTTTGTGTCGCCACCTGCCACATCTGTTAAAATCATGTCTACCCGTCAAACTGCGGCAAATTCAAAAAACAAAAAACTTAACAGGCACTTTGGATAATTTTATTCTCCGCACCAATTCTTTAATTGATCAGGGCATAATCCTCATGGAAAGGAGGGTCTCGTTGGACCTCGCACAAGCAAAAAGGTCCTCATTAGGCAACATAGCCTTAGTGCGTTCACCGTCCAAAGCTCTAAGCAACTCTGACCCACATCCTATACAGTCAGATGTCAGGCCCAACACCCCAACTAGTATCCAATTATCCCCCCTTGACCCTCCACCTGTGACTGCACCAATCTCAACTCCCCTTTTGGTTAACAATCTATTATCGATACCAGTTGTAATCCATCATGAGACTAATCTATCCCAAAGGGGCAGTTTGGAAGGTGCAATCCCTAAAATAAACCAAACAACCCACAAGCCCAATACTGCCAACCTAGTCTCTCAAGAGATGTTGGGACATAACGATGGTAAGGCAGGTGCAAGTGGCCCTATCGAAGAAGGGAGGGTCCATTTGGGCAATAATGACAATGCAGGGTCTGATAAGGTTGAACGTGCTTCTCACCCCCTACCATTGGGTATTCCAGATGACACAATCTCCAATAGTAGCTTGGTTAGTATCCCCGATGATAGTAGTTGTGACGAATCCTCAGTGGATTTAGAGGATAGGAATTCCTATGCTCACCCCCCTCCACAACTCCAACAGACAGCATCTCATAAAAGCCACCTGGTTCACCACCGACCTCCTAGAATCCCGACGCACCTGCAGACTTCTCGAGACTGTATGGAAAAACATCAGAACCCCAGAAGCTCAAACAACCTACAAAAACGCCATGGCAGAATACAGCCAGCGAATCAGAGCCACCAAAAGGGCTTCCATCCAGAACGAAATCCTCGCCAACTCCAGCAACTCGAAGGAACTCTTCAACATCATTTAGGAAATTGCCAAAGCTCCCAGCAAAGCATTAGAAATCACAACTTCCCTGGTCCTCTGCAGCAAACTCAGCTCCTACTTCCATCTCAAGATCAAGTCCCTCTACGAAAACTTCAACAAACAAACACCAGACACCAAAACCAAACCTACCCCCTCCAAAGCCAGCCATTTGATCATTTCCACCTGGACCCCTGTCTCCACCGAAGACACCGCCACAACCATGAAGAGCATTCACTCAGGAGCCCCCATTGCCCCCTGCCCCCTGCACATCTTCCACAGAGCTGCCATCACCATAGCATCCGAGCTACAATGCACCATTAACACCTCCTTTGAATCTGGCACATTCCCTGATGCCTGGAAACATGCAGAAGTCAAGCCCCTCCTCAAGAAGCACTCTGCAGACCCTACAGACCTCAAACACTACAGACCCATCCCTCTCCTCCCCTTTGCAGCTAAAGTAACCTAGAATATTGTCACCATCCAGCTTGTGAACTTCATCGAAGTCAACTCCATCATCGACTCTTCTCAATCCAGATTCCGCAGCAACCACAACACAGAGACAGCACTCCTCTCTTGACCAGGGCCACACAGTGACCCTCATCTTACTAGACCTCTCTGCTGCCTTTAACACTGTCTTCCACCGCACGCTCACCGCCAGACTCCATAATGCCTGCATACAAGGAACTGCCCCCGACTGGATCCACTCCTTCATATCTGGCTGAACCCAAAGAATCAGACTTCAGCCTTTCCTCTCTGAACCCACAGAGATCAACTGCGGAGTACCCCAAGGATCATTGCTCAGCCCCACGCTCTTCAACATTGCTATATGACTGCTGCCATGGAACTTTTCATTCCATCAAGCGGGGACCGAAAAAAAAGGGGGGGTCCCACACATTTTGCCATGGTGATTTCCATAGAAGCTTTAGACAGGGCTATAGCCTGAACTGCTGAACGGAATTACACCAAATTTGTCAAAAAGGTAGCTCTTGGTTCAGAAAGCAATTTAAAAAAAAAATCTGTTCAGTAGTTCCTGAGAAATTAAAAAAATAGAAATATCGATATCTGAGGGCCGAGGAGGGTTTGTGAACCCTCCCAAGCACAAGCTTCACTTTGAATGGCTGTCAATTCTCCAAACCAGGAAGTGTTGGCAGGCATCTTGTGACTCGGTAGAACCGAATCACAAGAAAAAAGGTGAAAAATTGATAAAAATCAAGAAGGGGGCATGGTCGAAACACCCCGACACCCTAGGCCTGCTCCGGGGGTCCCACAAGGAACCAGTCGGAAAAATAAAAAGCCAGCAGTTCATTTTCCTTAACTCTTGGGTAGGCCAGGTCTCGGGGGCAATTTATTATTGGTATGCAGTGGCGACTGTGGGCCCCGCAGCCTCCGGGACCTCCACCTCCCCGGGGTTTTCTTTAATTATGTGCAGGTGCAAGCCTCCCCCCCACAGCCCCAGGGACCGCCACCTCCTCGGAGCTTGTGTGAATTATGCATGGGGGATGCTGCCACCCAAGCTGCTTTGGGGACCGCCACCTCCTCAGGGCATTTAGAAATATATGCGGGGGCCACAAGGGCCCCCTCAAGCCCCAGGGACAAACATCTCCCCACAGTTGCAATAATGAAGGCAGGGGGCCCGCGCGGCCCCCCCTACTGGAGCCCTCTATGGCCCTGGGGACTGCCTACTACCTGGGACATTGCAGTTTGCAATGGCAGAGTGGGAGTTCTTTATTGCTTTATTTCTGGCCGCCTTTGAGGGATTACTGCTGTGCTGCTAAGGCCCTGGACTGCTGTACCGTAAGCGGAGCTTAGTGCCTCGGACCACTACGCCACACCTCGCGGCCCCCCGCTTCGCAGGAGCCGCTCGTGCCCTGAGTCAACGAGGGAGTGTGGACGCTTTTGTATTGTTGGGAGCCCGGAACTACTTTTGCTTGCCTGCTCCATCACCCACAGGCTGAATGCGGGACTGCGAGAACCAGATAGCTGTGCGGCGCTGATCGGCCGCAGCTGGTCCTCTTCCCGCCCCCTCCTTGCAACATAAAATCCTTGCGGACCACATACCTGTTGGGAGCTTTATTTCTGGCCGCCTTTGAGGGATTACTGCTGTGCTGCTAAGGCCCTGGACTGCTGTACCGTAAGCGGAGCTTAGTGCCTCGGACCACTACGCCACACCTCGCGGCCCCCGCTTCGCAGGAGCCGCTCGTGCCCTGAGTCAACGAGGGAGTGTGGACGCTATTGTATTGTTGGGAGCCCGGTACTACTGTTGCTTGCCTGCTCCATCACCCACAGGCTGAAGGCGGGACTGCGAGGACCAGCTAACTGTGCGGCGCTGATCGGCCGCAGCTGGTCCTCTTCCCACCCCTGTTCCTTTCCATCTGCTTCCTCACCCCGCTGGAGTGCTAGTCTACTGCTACCGAACTATACTGGTATCATAATTAATTTTCTTTTTTATTCTTTTTCTGCTTGTTCTTACCACCACTCCTTTGCGTATTAAGTCCAGATCATCTTGTGATTACCTTGTGATATGTATTATCGCTAGGTACTGTTAACTGTAACTGTACTTGATACTAATTCGATCCCACTTTGTGTCGCCACCTGCCACATCTGTTAAAATCATGTCTACCCTTCAAACTGCGGCAAATTCAAAAAACAAAAAACTTAACAGGCACTTTGGATAATTTTATTCTCCGCACCAATTCTTTAATTGATCAGGGCATAATCCTCATGGAAAGGAGGGTCTCGTTGGACCTCGCACAAGCAAAAAGGTCCTCATTAGGCAACATAGCCTTAGTGCGTTCACCGTCCAAAGCTCTAAGCAACTCTGACCCACATCCTATACAGTCAGATGTCAGGCCCAACACCCCAACTAGTATCCAATTATCCCCCCTTGACCCTCCACCTGTGACTGCACCAATCTCAACTCCCTTTTTGGTTAACAATCTATTATCGATACCAGTTGTAATCCATCATGAGACTAATCTATCCCAAAGGGGCAGTTTGGAAGGTGCAATCCCTAAAACAAACCAAACAACCCACAAGCCCAATACTGCCAACCTAGTCTCTCAAGAGATGTTGGGATATAACGATGGTAAGGCAGGTGCAAGTGGCCCTATCGAAGAAGGGAGGGTCCATTTGGGCAATAATGACAATGCAGGGTCTGATAAGGTTGAACGTGCTTCTCACCCCCTACCATTGGGTATTCCAGATGACACAATCTCCAATAGTAGCTTGGTTAGTATCCCCGATGATAGTAGTTGTGACGAATCCTCAGTGGATTTAGAGGATATGAATTCCTATGCTCACCCCCCTCCACAACTCCAACAGACAGCATCTCATAAAATCCACCTGGTTCACCACCGACCTCCTAGAATCCAGACGCACCTGCAGACTTCTCGAGACTGTATGGAAAAACATCAGAACCCCAGAAGCTCAAACAACCTACAAAAACGCCATGGCAGAATACAGCCAGCGAATCAGAGCCACCAAAAGGGCTTCCATCCAGAACGAAATCCTCGCCAACTCCAGCAACTCGAAGGAACTCTTCAACATCATTTAGGAAATTGCCAAAGCTCCCAGCAAAGCATTAGAAATCACAACTTCCCTGGTCCTCTGCAGCAAACTCAGCTCCTACTTCCATCTCAAGATCAAGTCCCTCTACGAAAACTTCAACAAATAAACACCAGACACCAAAACCAAACCTACCCCCTCCAAAGCCAGCCATCTGATCATTTCCACCTGGACCCCTGTCTCCACCGAAGACACCGCCACAACCATGAAGAGCATTCACTCAGGAGCCCCCATTGCCCCCTGCCCCCTGCACATCTTCCACAGAGCTGCCATCACCATAGCATCCGAGCTACAATGCACCATTAACACCTCCTTTGAATCTGGCACATTCCCTGATGCCTGGAAACATGCAGAAGTCAAGCCCCTCCTCAAGAAGCACTCTGCAGACCCTACAGACCTCAAACACTACAGACCCATCTCTCTCCTCCCCTTTGCAGCTAAAGTAACCTAGAATATTGTCACCATCCAGCTTGTGAACTTCATCGAAGTCAACTCCATCCTCGACTCTTCTCAATCCAGATTCTGCAGCAACCACAACACAGAGACAGCACTCCTCTCTTGACCAGGGCCACACAGTGACCCTCATCTTACTAGACCTCTCTGCTGCCTTTAACACTGTCTTCCACCGCACGCTCACCGCCAGACTCCACAATGCCTGCATACAAGGAACTGCCCCTGACTGGATCCACTCCTTCATATCTGGCTGAACCCAAAGAATCAGACTTCAGCCTTTCCTCTCTGAACCCACAGAGATCAACTGCGGAGTACCCCAAGGATCATTGCTCAGCCCTACGCTCTTCAACATTGCTATATGACTGCTGCCATGGAACTTTTCATTCCATCAAGCGGGGACCGAAAAAAAAGGGGGGTCCCAACACATTTTGCCATGGTGATTTCCATAGAAGCTTTAGACACGGCTATAGCCTGAACTGCTGAACAGAATTACACCAAATTTGTCAAAAAGGTAGCTCTTGGTTCAGAAAGCAATTTAAAAAAAAAATCTGTTCAGTAGTTCCTGAGAAATTAAAAAAATAGAAATATCGATATCTGAGGGCCGAGGAGGGTTTGTAAACCCTCCCAAGCACAAGCTTCACTTTGAATGGCTGTCAATTCTTCAAACCGGGAAGTGTTGGCAGGCATCTTGTGACTCGGTAGAACCGAATCACAAGAAAAAAGGTGAAAAATTGATAAAAATCAAGAAGGGGGCATGGTCGAAACACCCCGACACCCTAGGCCTGCTCCGGGGGTCCCACAAGAAACCAGTCGTAAAAATAAAAAGCCAGCACTTCATTTTCCTTAACTCTTGGGTAGGCCAGGTCTCGGGGGCAATTTATTATTGGTATGCAGTGGCGACTGTGGGCCCGCAGCCTCCGGGACCTCCACCTCCCCGGGGTTTTCTTTAATTATGTGCAGGTGCAAGCCTCCCCCCCACAGCCCCAGGGACCGCCACCTCCCCGGAGCTTGTGTGAATTATGCATGGGGGCTGCTGCCCCTCAAGCTGCTTTGGGGACCGCCACCTCCTCAGGGCATTTAGAAATATATGCGGGGGCCACAAGGGCCCCCTCAAGCCCCAGGGACAAACATCTCCCCACAGCTGTAATAATGAAGGCAGGGGGCCCGCGCGGCCCCCCCTACTGGAGACCTCTATGGCCCTGGCGACTGCCTACTACCTGGGACATTGCAGTTTGCAATGGCAGAGTGGGAGTTCTTTATTGCTTTATTTTTGGCCGCCTTTGAGGGATTACTGCTGTGCTGCTAAGGCCCTGGACTGCTGTACCGTGAGCGGAGCTTAGTGCCTCGGACCACTACGCCACACCTCGCGGCCCCCGCTTCGGGGGAGCCGCTCGTGCCCTGAGTCAACGAGGGAGTGTGGACGCTATTGTATTGTTGGGAGCCCGGAACTACTGTTGCTTGCCTGCTCCATCACCCACAGGCTGAAGGCGGGACTGCGAGGACCAGCTAACTGTGCGGCGCTGATCGGCCGCAGCTGGTCCTCTTCCCACCCCTGTTCCTTTCCATCTGCTCCCTCACCCCGCTGGTGTGCTAGTCTACTGCTACCGAACTATACTGGTATCATAATTAATTTTATTTTTTATTCTTTTTCTGCTTGTTCTTACCACCACTCCTTTGCGTATTAAGTCCAGATCATCTTGTGATTACCTTGTGATATGTATTATCGCTAGGTACTGTTAACTGTAACTGTACTTGATACTAATTCGATCCCACTTTGTGTCGCCACCTGCCACATCTGTTAAAATTATGTCTACCCGTCAAACTGCGGCAAATTCAAAAAACAAAAAATTAACAGGCACTTTGGATAATTTTATTCTCCGCACCAATTCTTTAATTGATCAGGGCATAATCCTCATGGAAAGGAGGGTCTCGTTGGACCTCGCACAAGCAAAAAGGTCCTCATTAGGCAACATAGCCTTAGTGCGTTCACCGTCCAAAGCTCTAAGCAACTCTGACCCACATCCTATACAGTCAGATGTCAGGCCCAACACCCCAACTAGTATCCAATTATCGCCCCTTGACCCTCCACCTGTGACTGCACCAATCTCAACTCCCCTTTTGGTTAACAATCTATTATCGATACCAGTTGTAATCCATCATGAGACTAATCTATCCCAAAGGGGCAGTTTGGAAGGTGCAATCCCTAAAACAAACCAAACAACCCACAAGCCCAATACTGCCAACCTAGTCTCTCAAGAGATGTTGGGACATAACGATGGTAAGGCAGGTGCAAGTGGCCCTATCGAAGAAGGGAGGGTCCATTTGGGTAATAATGACAATGCAGGGTCTGATAAGGTTGAACGTGCTTCTCACCCCCTACCATTGGGTATTCCAGATGACACAATCTCCAATAGTAGCTTGGTTAGTATCCCCGATGATAGTAGTTGTGACGAATCCTCAGTGGATTTAGAGGATAGGAATGCTTTATTTTTGAACTCCCTATCTGACCTTATCAAGTCCTTACTTTTGCCCCTGGAAACCAGACTGCAGGGCATTGAACACCAGCTTGAGGCCCTTCTCCTGGCACAACAACCCAAGGAAATTAATCATGTCCATAGGGCCCCCACTGTACACAAGCCAAGGAAATTAATCATGTCCATGGGGCCCCCAGTGTACCACCAGCTGCTCGTAGTCTTCTGACCAATTCCAAGAAGCATTCTGCAGGGGACATTCCCAACCCTAAGATCCGCCCTGCCAAAATACCTATCCCTAGGGGTAAGAAAGCTTGTTCTAACCAGCCAACTACTGTTGCACCCACTAATTCACAACTGACCCTATTACTCCAGCTCCCAAATCCTCCTTACTCCACCCTGAGAAGCCAAATCCACGCCGGAACATCAGCTTACCACCAGACGCCTGTCCATATGTGATAGTTTTGACAGGCGTCCCTGAACTTGCCCCGGCTATTTCTGAACCATTCTGGGCACTCAAAAATAAAATATGTCATTGGTTAGACTGAAACTATCCTTCGCCTCCCGGAATAAACAATAAAATGCTTATGGTGGAGAGAGCCCCTTGGGTAGGTGAGAAAAGGAAATGCCTAAAAGGAGATTGTGTTGTTGTCACATTTGAGGACCCGCGTATGATGGAGTACATTTGTTCTGGTCCCCCATGTGACACCAACACCAGGATTATGGTTAAATCTCTGTCATACTTCTATATGTCAACGGAACACCATGACAACAGATGGAGTTGGTTGAGGTCTTCTAATAGTGGGAGAGGGAGGAATATGCGGGAGCATCCAAACTATCAGTTCTCCACCAAGTGGGGTTGGAATGACGAGGAAGGTTGGAACTTAGTACGAAAAAGAGCAGGTAGACCCATTTTGGGTGGACAACAGTTCAATGGGGATTGGTTAGGCCCTCAGCTCAACTATCCCTTATTCCCCTGCCACAATCGTTACAGTGGACTAGAAGGGATGGACTGACTCATATTTCGGTCCCCTGGTCAATCCGGTAGGAGAGTGGTGCCTGTCCCCCCGAAGTTACAAACCAATATTAGTAGGGATGGCTTAACCAGCATAGGTACCACCAGTCCAGGTAGAGGAGAAAAGGAATTTAGTACACCAAACACATCGAATGAACTATTTGTAGCCCCTACCTCCATTAACATCTTATCTTGGAACATAGCAGGTTTAAAAAAAAAACTTGATAATCCTGATTGGAATGATTTTATAAACACTTTCCATATATGCATGTTCCAAGAAACCTGGTGTCCCCTGCCACAATATAAAAATGGGTATTCAACCTACTTTATCCCCGCAGTTACAACTGGGAAAGGTCGTCCCTCTGGTGACCTGCATATCTGGGTAAAGATAGACCTGAACTGTGTTGCCACTTTTCATAATACAAATTCTAATGATATTCTGTACATTTCCTTAAAAAGTCCATCCGGGAGTACAATCCTAGAACTTTTCTGTGTATATGCAAGAGGTTTACAGGGTGGCCAAATTTCGCCCACACTAGAGTTATTAGATAGGAAGTTATCATCCCTCCCTCCAAGATCCAAAATATTAGTGGGGGGGGATTTTAACTGTACCTTTGAGCCCCTGGACGATGAAGAGATATTAGGTTTTAATTCCGAGGATTGGAGACAGATTATACCATCTCTATCCCTCGCCCCTATCGAGAAATGGACTGCCAGAGCAATCCATTTAAACGCCCTGGTTTTAGAACATAACCTACGGGCCTTGAACGGGCGAACCGTCTCCGATCGCGATGGAGCAATGATCTTTAATAGGTTAGGTTGCCCATCTCGGATTGACTATATCCTTTTGGACATTCAGTCATGGGCTAATCTTGTCGATATGAAGGTTAGGCAATCAACCGATAGTGACCACAACCCACTATGTATGGAAATCCATTGGGTAAATGGGATCAGCAAAAGTGGAAAGCCAGAGTTGATCACCAAAGAGGTCTTCCCCTCAAACTGTAATCGTAAGCTCAAGTGGAATGTAGTCAGGTGTAAAGAGGGGAAACTTAACAGTATTAAAGAGCTAGTTTTGGCTGAAACTCGCGGCTTGGCATCTGTTGCTCTAGCAGCATCCCATCCTCCTGGACCGAATTTATCAGCTGTGTATAAGAACTTAACTGACAAAATAGGGAAGTTTTTCTCCAAAAAACCCCAGGGGACGTCCTCATCACATCAAAAATTCATCAAGGGCAACCCCTGGTATACGGCAATCTGTAGGAACAAGAGGAAAGCTATCACGCTGGCTATAAAAAGTAAAGATCCCATAGCAGTGAGAATAGCTAGACAAGACTATCATAAAAGCATAACGGCAGCCAAGAAGGATTGGGAGGAGGAGCACTGGCAGGAGCTTAAGGCTGCAGCCTGTGGGAAAAACTCCATTCTTTTTTGGAAATTGATTAATACTCTTGATAGAAGAGGAGCAGAGCAGATTTTAAATCACATAACAGAGCACCAATGGTACTCCCACTTTTTAAATTTGTATTGCGAGGTTAATGTTGAGGGCCAGCAAAAATCCCCAGTTACGGCTATTGAGAGTGAGTCCAGCCTAGAGCTAGGTACTAATGATGAGTCTTTCTCACCTCGAGAAGTTCAGGACGCCATCCTTAAAATAATTCCGGGAAAGGCGGCTGGCCCAGATGGCCTGCCGGGGGACCTATTATTACATGACCCTAAATTATGGGCTGACCTTATAGCCAGCTTAATGAATTTAATCCAGTCCGGTCACCCTGTTCCTGAATCCTGGAAAGGTGCCGAAGTCATTACCATATTTAAGAAAGGTGACAGAGAGGACCCTGCTAACTACAGACCCATAAGTCTAATTGATACCATCCAGAAAGTAGTTGGCAGGGTCATCATAAACCAGACAGAGTTATGGTTAATGGAAGAGGACATCTTGACCCACTTCCAGGCGGGGTTTAGGCGCAATGTAGGCGCCATGGACCAGGTTTTCCGGTTCTGTGCAGTCTATTGGAAGTCAGTGTCTATTACTAGGGGTAGTTTATACCTGGCTTTCATAGACTTGAAAACAGCTTTCGATGTCATCCCACGTGTTAAACTCTGGGAGGTCCTCATGGACATGGGGTTCCCTAGTTATCTGTTGCTGTTTATTATTAAACTTCATGAAGGAAATTATGCAAGGATTCGATGGGGGACTCAGGGCCAATTGACCAGGAGGGTTCCAGTCAGTAGAGGGGTGCGGCAGGGATGTGTGATGGCCCGACTTTGTTTTCCCTCTTTATAAATGGGGTGGTGGACCATTTGAGGGAGGACCCAGCCGATGCCCCTGTCCTTGCCGGGGAGAAAACCCCCACACTCCTCTTTGCGGACGATACCCTCCTGATGTCCAAAACCCCAAGGGCGTGCAAAAACTGCTTGATCGTTTTAATGTCTTTTGCAAAGACCGTGGGTTAACGGTGAACACTGCGAAAACGAAGCTGATGGTTATGTCTGCCAAAAGAAACTATAGGAAGGCTTCGCTCTCTTTGAATGGGTCCCCTCTAGAGGTAGTGGATGAATTTGATTATCTTGGGGTTAGGCTCAGTAACAACATGAGCTGGGATTCCCATTTGTGTAAAATGGTTTTAAATCTCAAAAGGGTATCTGGTGCAATATTAAAGAATCAGCGACTTTCAAATAGTAGACCAATAGCCCCTGCCCTGGCAGTTTATGAGGGGAAAGCATTAGCCTCTGCTGTCTACGGATCCGAATTATGGGGCGCCAAGAACACCAAGGCATTGGTAGTGGCAGAGAACAAGTTTATGAGAGATTTAGTCTCGCTCCCTCTCTCGACCCCCCTGAAACCATTATTTCTTGACATGGGTAAAAGATCGATCTCTGAAATAGTTCCACTCCGACCATTGCTATTCTGGGTGCGCCTTAGAAGGACCCCCGAACTAGCAAAATAAGCTCTAGTGTTGGACGAGCTAATTAGTTTGAATGTTTCAAACAAAATAAAATGGCTAAACAATTTAAAGAAGCTTGTGGTATCCATAGGCCTGAGTGGCTCCTGGGCCTCCCAATCCCCCCCAACTAAACAAACAGTAAAAAAATTATATTGGTAGTGGGTAGAGGCCAAGGTTTTGCACAACCCAAATTGGGGTTCACTAACAAACACATTTTTTTAACATAAGCTCCTTGTAAAGCTAGAGCCATTTCTGGATTACATTCAGACCCCTTGTGACAGAACCTTGTTTTTGAAATTAAGATATGGCATCCTTCCTCTCAAAAAGTTTACGGAGGGGTGGAAGGGTAGGAGGGAAGTTGACTTAAAATGTCCAGGCGGCCCATGCCCGGAAGAATCTCTAGGCCACTTTCTCTTTGCATGTAAAGCATACAAGCAGGCTAGAGTTAAATGGTTGAAGCTAGTCTGTAGAGTGCTAGGAGTTAGGGACCATAGATCAGCTCTCCACATTATTTTAACCAACACTACCTCTATGTTTATTATCTGCGGGGTTGCTAAATTCTTGGCCAGTGCCTGGATTATTCGGTTAAAATTGTTGTCCCATCCCTGTACAGATCATCTTTTAGTCTGAATTTTAATTACAATATTTTCCCCCCAGCTCTTAATTGTTTGTATTAATTGTTTGAATTGATGTCATGTTTTTAGGAGGAATTGTAATACTCGATAAAGTTTTCTATGTACTATTTATGCTTGTACTTTTATGATACATGTATCGAATAAAGTATTACAACAACAACAGTTCTCCCAGCCTGCCATTGCAAACTCCTGCTTCTCTTCATGGAAGGGAGAGAAGAAAATCAGCTCTCACTTCCATGAAGTGAAGCAGATTGCTTTTGGACAAGGGGAGCTGAACGTCAGCAGCTCTCCTTGCCTAAAAGCAATGACTGATATTGCAGGAAGCAGGGAGCCGACAGGGAACGTGGGAGCATTAAGGCTCCCCCACGGCCCCTAATGCCGAGGCCAGGCCTTAGGGGATGGGGTCCCCGGTGCCAGAAGTGGCCCGAGAGGGGCCCCCTCCCTTTATTTAATTTTATTTTATTTTGTTTAAAGGAAGGCTGGGCCTGGGAGATAATTGGCCTCAGGAGGAGGGACAATGTAGTTCTGAAAATTTTGGACTCGTGAATAAAACTTCGTCGTAGTATGACGATTTTTATATCAAAAGACCGAGAATGGCTAGTACACTATGTACAAGCATTTTCGTCATATTCGAGTGACGATTTCACCTCGAAATCGTCATTTTCGTTCTGAACCCTTGGCTTCCATTTTGTGTACGGCAGCCATTTTGTGAGTTGCCCTCACATAGGCTTATATTACAGCCAAATTCGATTCCAAAGGACACGTACACCTTAATTGACTTTTCTCTGACCTGGGCAAGCTGAAACCATTGCCCCAGGCCGAACCTGTTTGGTCAGTTCCTCTCCCAGTGGCCGAATGAGATAGTATCAAGGCACAACATGCCATAAACCCTTTTCATCGCACACACACTTTGCCTAATCTTGCTCACACCTGTCCCTGCTCTTTTCTCTCTTACTTGCTTTACGAGGAGGAGGTGCCCGTTTTTATTGGGGGTCCACCGATATCTGATGAAAATGTTGGGCCTTGCCGGGTAATTTGTTGTGGGCTGGACAAACTGAAATGTGGGCTTGTCATCATGACTCTGCTTTTTCTTTGGAGTGGAAACATATGAATAGCATACTAAAATGTGGAGAATGTTTGCCTGAAGCACAATATTTTGTATAAAAAGAGAAGCCTGGCTTTGTAAGATTGAGCAGACTCCTGAGAATATACATCCCGTGTTGTTGTACTTCTAGGACGCCTGTTACTTGGTTGCAGCCAATAAAATCGATCCTTGACTTCACCTAGAAGACTCTGAGTTTCTGTGGTCTGAATCAGGAAAGTACTCGAGGTCTTTGGGTGTACCCTGACACCGCTGGGTTACCGGTTTGGTACCGGTTCTGAAAAACCCAGTACCTCAGTTGGCACCCAACGCGGGGCGATACCAGCAGTACCGGTCCAGCCAGAGGTTCGTGAGGAGCTTCGTGAGAAAATTCTGGAGGAAGGCCAACCACTTCATCGACCCCTGCATGTCGACGTGGTCCGAAAGTCTTTGCTGTGAGGTTCCCTGCTTCCCGACGGCTACAAAGGACTCGTGTATTCACGAGAAATATCGCCCTGATTTGGACCTTTGAAGTTTGGTAGAGCGAAACGATAAGACGTGTCTTCTGGTGACGTCATCGATATCTCAGTTAAGTATAAGTGGAGCGTCTCCCAGTCCTTAGTTGGTCTTAGTTTGGGTATCCCCTTTGGGATCACTTTGTTTGGAACTTGCAAGTGCCGAAGCCAAAGGACTCGTGTATTCACGAGAAATATCGTAATCGATAATCCTTTGAAGTTTGAGGCTAGACTAGAGAGCGAAGATGCCTGGTCTTAGCAGACTTGGAAATTTGTTTTGTCTTGGTTGTAGTAAAAGGGACTCCCGATTGGAGGACTCGTGTCCGCTTCCTCCGATTGGAACTTCAACTTATGAATTATATGTGAAACATGGAGTAGGCCCCATCACATACAATGAAGTGTGGATCAAATACACCAGAGAAGATGGTGTTTTAAAATGGCCCCAATATGGTAGCTTTGATACAGAAATCTTAGATAACCTTTGTCGTGTATTTCTATAGGTTCTGAATCGATCCCCCTATTCCTGACCCTAATCTGGTTAAACTACCTAGCTAGTTAACTAACAGTCAGCCCATGAGGCAAGAAAACCCCCATGATGCAGATACCGTTATCTGACGCAGTCACACTACGGCACAGGAATGTGTTATCTGATTAGGTCATAACGCTTGAGATCTAATTAGACAAGCGACATTCCTCCAGCCCCTGATAAGGCATACGACGTTCTCATAACAAATCAAACCTATGACAACCTGGAAAATCCGTGCGGCCATTGTTTTGATTTCACAGAGAACTTTTGCAAAAGAATGTGCTAACGAGCAAGTCGTATGACATCTTTATTGACGTACCTATGTCCATCCTTACGTCAATCTCGGCACCTTTAAGGTATAAATATTGCCGACCTTGCCCTATGCAAACACACGCGTGGTGACAAGACGGAGCAGCCATACTTGCCGAAGCCGAGAGCAGAAGCAGACCCCGCTGGCGGCAGCCCCGCCTTCCTGACGCGCTGAGAGACGCGCTGCTATCTCAAGCCGAGAGACCCAGCACCGGCGCTTCTGGGCAGCCCTCGCAGGCAGCCTGGAATATCGAGAGCAGAGAAAGAGATACCATTCCTCATTCATCCTAACTTCCAGGTACAGAACTGAATAACCCCTCACAGAGAATTCTTTAGTTATTCACTTGGCAAAAACAAACTTAACTAACACTGTAACTTTCTATTCCCGCCCACGCATTAGACTTAGGTCAGGTACACGGGGTAGGCGTATTTAGAAACACCAGTTGAGTACGTTTAGTCAAATGTATATGTGTATGTAAATATATTTTAATCATTTTAAACATCGTATGGCTCAGAAACCATATCAATGTTTTTACAGTATTATTTTATACTATTGCTTCTAATGTATGCACTTTACTTAACTATAAGTATTGCAATAATATCGATCCATTTCTCTTGTACGAGAAAAGAGACTGATCAATAAATAACACCTTTTATTGAACACGCCCGTCTCTTCCTTTTCTCTACATTCTGATGAGACTAAGAATGCACGTACTGACTGAGTAAAATAATTGCCTTGTGCTCACACGACTCTTGAGATTGACTCTTGATTAGGGGAGAGCAAAGTTGTCATGTTCTATGGTTGTCAGAAACTAAATCCCTTCTTGTCTAATCAGGGGAGTTAATCCTTCCTTGAACATTCGAGAAAGTTTCTAGCGAACTCTGAGCTTAGCTGGCAAACCCAAAAATTAAGTCTAGTATCGACAGTAGTAGACCTAGTTAACGTCTGGCCTAGGCCTTTACTGCTGTAGGTACTATTCCAATGCGCAGAGCCTATTGGGAAAATAGGAGCTACACTACATGGCGCCCAACGTGTTTGGAAAGGGCGATAAAACTAACGTAAGACATTTAGAGTAACTCAGTCGTGCTTTCTCACTCAGACCCCTTTTCCCAAATACTCCAAAGACGTCTGGAGTGGGTGAAAGGTTATAATATCCTCCAAAACCTCGCAGGAGGGAACTCCTATGTATGGTTTTTGGTCTAGTCAACGTTGAAGGATAAAACAGTTCCAGAATATTGTGCATCTAATCTCTGTTTCCATAAGAAACCTGATCTGCAAATAAAAATAATACCATCCTGTCAGTAAAATGGGAGACAGTGATGGAGAAAGAGAGGCAATTAGATTAGCTACTGAAATAGCAGATGCTGATGCTACCATGCAAGCAGCAGACGCGGATATAATACTCATTCCGGTCATTAAAAGGAGATCTATAACCTTAAAACTTATAGAAAATGGACTGACACCTAGAGGTGGCACAGTCATATTCGTAATTGAGGCACACGAATATCGGCAGACAGAGGTATACTATACATGGATACATTTTCCAGCAGCAAATGCTGTAACAAAGTACTTCCACTATTACAAAGTAGAGGAACCTCCTGAAACGTACACTCCTTTCGAGGAGGTGGAAGTACCACTCAAATTCCAAGAGCATTTGCTCTTATTTGATGGCGCCCTAATACATAACAATCACATTACAAGGCTCGGTCCTTTAGGAAGACCAGGAGCAACGTGGCCGGTCTTAGCCGGATACACACCACATCCAGACATCGAAAGAATGCCTGCAGCAGAGCTGTTAATACAGCTAAAACAACTACTAAAAATTCACAGACAATTAGTTCAGTATGTAATGCGGACTTCAACAATTCAGCCAGCGATTAAACTTCCACAGCTGACCCCTCACCAGGGGAACACAAATAAAATTACACCACAGAACTTCCAATCCTGCCTAGGTAAAGTTCCAGCTAAACGGGAACAGATACCATTCTGGTTGGCACAGAAAATTACCCAAATAGAGGCGGTGTTTCCTGACACCACCCCGCTGGAAAAACACAGGATTCTGACTATATGTCTCCCAATGGGAATCGCACCACACATTGAGGACTGTGACACTTGGGGTACAGTCTTTGCTTCCATCTATACAAAAACGCACGGTGTTCCATCCATTTCGGTAATACCAGATGTGCTTAAACAAATTCAAGATGAATACGGTCCAGAACCTGCTTTAACTCTTGGTATGAAATTACTAAAGGACTTCAAACAGGTTTCGGCTATATTACTAGCCAACATAAAGGGTGAAGCAGCAAACGTGGCGATCCGCCAGAGGTTAAAAGAGACAGATATAGCAGACCAACCAGCTGAAATTGCCAGAATCATAGAAAAATCCTATGAAGAACTAGGCAGAGATAGTCTAGGTGGAATACCGGTAAAACCGCAACTGACTACAAGTCCAGAAAAAATGTTTTTTAATAATAATAATAATTCACCAAAAAAGAACTGGGATGGGAACAAACAATCCAATCCTAAAGAAAAGAAATTCCAGTCCAGAGGAAGGTCTCCTAGGCGAAGAGAGAAATCTCCAAACCCGAGACAAAGGTCACCCCAGAGTGACCCCTCTGGGAATAGATATAACCTTAGAAATAGGGATAATATTAAAAAACCTGATAGATATCAAGACATTGATACACGTCCCTCTCAATCTTTTCAGAATTCCTCGCAGAAATCGGAAAGAAGAGGACGATCAGAAGAGCACGCCAAGTCCAAAGACAAGGAACCTGCTCAACTGAAAAAGAAATCACAATTTCCAAAAAAGAAGGTAGCCAGTATCAAGGTAGTTAACAATGCCGAGAATACTGAGGACACAACTGAAAAACGGAGAGTGGGCTCAGACAATGCTAGACATCGCAGCAGAGGTGAGCATAGCTCGCAAAGTCCTTATGAATCATCTGGAGACAGTGGACACGAATGAATACCTTCAAGTGGAAACTGCAGATACCAGAGTTAGCAAGCCCCACAAAATATACGAGATAACATTACGTATAGAGGGAGATAAGACTAGGAAAATAAGGGGACTATTTTGGGATAACCTATCCAAGGGCTATGACATCCTTCTAGCTGAAAAAGACTGGCCACCAGAGTTTGTCAGGGAGTGCCCTCATGGCGAAGAAGTAATTATGCCTGCCTTCTCGAATCAAATACCGATTCATAAAAAATACACACTTGCTAGAAAGTGGGCAGTGGCCTTAGCACCTGCTTTATATAAAAATCATGTAGGATGGGATGAGGATTCTCCTCCTCACAAAATCCAGTTAAAATCACAACCAACTGCACAAAGGCAGTACCCAATTAAGCAAGAAGCTAAAAAACAAGTAAATGAAATATTAGATCAGCTAGAATACCAGGGGGTGATTGAAACTTGCACCTCACAAATGAACAATCCTTTGTTTCCGGTCTCCAAACCAGACAATTCATACCGTCTAGTTTTGGATTACCGACACCTTAACACATGTTGCAAAACTTTTGCAGTGCAAAACTCACACAGTGCTGCACTAATGAATAACATAGTGCGCAAAAAATACAAAACAACCTTGGACATCTCCAATGGATTCTTTTGTCAAAACATAGCACCAGAGAGCAGATATTTAACAGCTTTCTCAGTAAATGGCACTCAAAAACAATTCTGTCGGTTAGCCCAGGGGTACAAGAACAGCCCGGGGGTATTCTCAGCAAGAGTAACAGAATTACTACAACTATATGATGATGAAGCATTATCGTATGTCGATGACATTTACTTAACAGATGATGACTTGGAGACTCACTTGAAAAGAGTGAACACCATAATACTTGGTTTCGCTGCAGAGGGTTACAAATTCAACTTCAAAAAGTCCAGAATTGCCCATCTGACAGTCCTATTCTTAGGATATGAGTTATCAAGTGAAGGCAAAAGCCTGGCAGACAATTTCCTAGAGAAATGTGCCGTAATCCAAGCTCCTAAAACACTAAAAAACCTACAGTCAATTCTAGGCTTCCTAAATTTCGGAAGAACATACATTGCAAATTACGCAGAAAGGGTCAAGCCCCTTTATGATCTAATTAAACCAGACTTTAAAAGATCCAGTTGGACTCAAACACACACAGAAATTTTGAGATCCTTACAAACAGACATGCTAATTAAGACAAAATTAGAAACCCGTGATAATACACGCAACCTTGTGATCCGAGTCATCCCAGGGAAATGCGGATTCACATACCTGACCTCTAATGAGGGAGAAAAGGTACCAATTGCATTCAAATCACATTTGTACACAAAAGCTGAACAGAGATTCAGCAACAAAGGAAAAATTGTTCAAGCAGTTCAAACCGCAATAGCTAGAGAAAAAGACATAGCTGACGGTAGACATATCACAGTCGGAACAGCTGAATCAGCTTTTGAGGCATTAACAACACCGTGTAATTTACCATCAACAACATTAGATCCAGAATGGATACAATGGGTGAATTCAATTACAACGGACAAAGTACACTACTACTTTGATCCAGAACTAGAAGAATTAAAAAATCTAAAATATGAAAAGACGTATCCTCTGCCAATCGACATTCTGCCTCTACGACATTACGCCTGTGTAATCTATACAGACGGACATGCTCAACCCTCCGTTTGGGGAGAACATGCATACAATCCCACATGTGAGATCACAAAAGAAGTGTGGCGCGGAGGTATATTAAAACCTCTATTAACAAAATCACACTCAGTAGAAACTAATTCAGAACTACAAACTGAAATAATAGCTTTGAAAATGGCGCTAGATAATGCGGATCGCGAATTCCCGACGCTTATAGTGTCAGATTCATATTTCTGCGTCAAAGCATATAACAAGGATTTGCAGACATGGATTCAGAACGGTTACAAAGATGACACAGATGCACCAATAAAGCAGAGACTTCTCTGGGAACAAGTAGCTCTTTTAAAAAAAGAACTACCAAAGACTCACGTGACTCACTCACTGAGTCATCAACGTGATGGCGTTCACGTTGTAGGGAATTCATTGGCTGAAACAGCCGCAGCGGCAGCCACTAAATCGGCTCCCGTAGATCGAAAAAAGCGTACATTAAAATACATTGACGGTGAAACAATGCTGGCGGTGAAAACGTCATCAAAAGGCGACTGCTCAGCGTTACCGATCAACTATCCACTCAATTATACATACATAATCGATGCAAACTCCGTCCCTTTTGCTCGAATCCCTGGAGTGGGGGATAGAGTGATTCCAAACATGGACAGGAGACACTTGTTAATCGCAGACGCACACATGGGCGAGGGTCCCAGACACCTTAAATTAAAAGATTATCTGGAAGAATTACAATCACGGTACTGGTGGCCAGGCATGAGCCTGCACTACACCATGTTTGTAAAAAACTGCCCAAACTGCAACAGAGATCGCAGTGGGGAGAGAAGCAGTTTAATACCTCGTCGTATCAAGGCAGATAATATTACCAACAAAAAGAATGGCTTGCGATTAACATACACAGGCTAGTTCCACTTATAATGTAGATCCACAGCACTCGGCTGACGTCCGGACTGTTATACAAGATTTGCGAGTCTAAATGGCATATACGCTAAGAGCATGCTACGTTCGACCATTTTATTTTTTTTTCTCTCAGGCAATCCAGCCTGGGGGGGAAAGAATGGCCAAATGAGCACAGCCCAGCGGGAATCTTCTCACTTCCTTCCTGAGGGTATGGGATGGTGTAAAGAAAAAACCAAGGCAGAAAGCAATCTATAATGGAAAGGACATTAGGTTCGGGAGCTGGGTGGGTCAAACATCTAATAAGTGTCCAACGTAGTCTAAATAACTTGCCAAGAAATTCTCTGAAGGGATTCAGTCCGTACGAATTATTATTCGGAACTAGGATGTTGATCTCTGACCTTGATAGTCAGACTTCAGTGGTAATAGAAAAAACCTTTGATGTCAAAGACCGTTTGGCTATTTTGCAGGACTTAAACAAAACAAGAAAAGACCTGAGCAACATACAGTTGAAACAACAGCCAACAACCACTGAAGAATCACCACCTGTCCCAGCAAGACCTGTCTGGATTCCAAAAGTCGGGGATCTAGTCAGGGAGAAGATCGCGGTAAAGAAGGAATTTGGGCCTTCTTACAGAAAAGCAGTTCCTGTCTTGTCTGTCAACGGGACAAGATCAGTTGTACTACCGCCACTTGCTGGAAAAAAGGAGAACCGAGTTGTATCCATCGACCTGGTAAAACCACAACATGTGGCCGATAACAAACAGTAGGCCAAGTGGACTCCCAATAAGTAGCAGAACACCAAGGTTTGCTACCAGTACAGAGGTCCCAACAAAGAGGCTCATCACATTCGAAACGCCTAAAGAAGAACAGCAAGGACTATGCAACAATGCAATAGAACTCAGACTTCTGAAAACCCAAATAAAGACATTTAGCAGAGACACACCAATCTACAATGAAGTTCCAAGTGAAATTGCAAGAAACAAAAATCCTGAACCAATTGGAACAATTGACAGAACTGCATCTGGTTACTTCATCAACTTCGATGATTCCTCTGAAGGTTTCAGCGAACAAAAGACACAGCCATCATCAAAATCCTTTAAAGACAAAGCTAAGGAACTTTTGAAACAACTGAAAGAAACATATCTGGTTACTCCATGGATTGAATTTTGGGTGGGTTTTGGTGCATTTATCCTCATACTTTGGCTCATCATGGTATTTACCTTGGGACGCTTCATTGAGGGAAAATATGCTAAAATGGACACAGCAAGTCAGAACATCAACTTGGTCCTCAAACCACACACATCTTCACACGTCGAGAAACGAGAACTTTCTTCAGAACTTTCTTCAGCCAACTTCACAGCAATTCCAATACCTGGTGGGGTAGCCTGGGACAACACTGACTATGAAATTTATGGTCCGGTCGAGATCCTGAAATATCCACACCAAATCAAGATCTCCTTGAGTGATTTTGCAAAACCAAACTCATTTGCTGATGATTGGGACTTTGAAAGTATAAACAATATGATGTCTGACTTAGTAATGTCTGCTAAATTTACAAAACATGATTATTTGCAAGGTTCTACAAATTATGATAGTATGTATTGCTATAACCATTATGGTAACCATTTCTTGCATAAATCTGCACAACCTAGAAATGTTTTAAATTATAATCAATGGGAACACTGTGCTACACCTCCAAAAGGGAGCTCTAGAACCGTTTATGACAAATATTCATATTTTTCAGGTTTTAACATAACTAATGCTGAAACATTTTATTACAAACCACCTGTCTTGGCTTAGCCAAAATCAAAGATTTAAATAACCCGTCTATTCCAAAGCCAACAATGTTTAGCAATAGCTCTGAAACAGATGAAGAAATAGACATAAACCATATACTTAACCAAAACAGAACACATCCTGATTGGAAGCAATGGTTGATCTGGCCCACAGATACAAATCACTGTCAAGATAGATTCCTGAATAAAACACAGGGTTTCAAAATGACCAGGCCAGACCCTAGATATCCTCAAAGACATCACCCAGGGATAATAACAACCTACAGTGTGGGCAAATTATGCCTTCAATGGCTACAAACTTCCACACTGCCTGAAATTAAGCAACACCTAACTTTACTTACTGATGGTGCTGACTTGCGTGATTTCATACTGGGACCACGCAAACAGCGTCAAAAGCGTTTCATAGCAGCCTCTGTATATGCAGCATACAATGAGGCCTGGAAGGTTACTCAAATTGAAACAGCAGAGAGAATACGTGAAATTGATCGTATTAATTTGGAAAAATCACTTTCTGTAGTGGACAATGGGTTAATGACTCTGTCCTCCAGAATTTTTTCATTGGACAGCATTGTGTCTTCAGCAATCGATATATTATCGCAAGACTTACTGTTATTACAACATGGTCAGTCACAATTGCGCTCTATTGTACAGCTTGGCTGGACGTTACAAAATCTGCGTTCAGGCTATGTGCCTTGGCGTTTAATCAACACAACGTCACTATTCCAAATCTTTAACCTTACTGATAGACAAATCGGTATGGCGCAGAAGGGTGCTGATTATACAATCTTGAGCATTGAAAAACTAGAAAGATTACCGATGACAATGTCAGAACGACCTGTCAGTGAATGGATAATCCACGGAATCATAAATATTCCAATCTCAACCTTCAGGTTTCAATACTGCCAAAAATATATACAGGCTGGCATGTACGAGAAATTGGGAAAGGGGTACCTTAAAACAACTTGGAACCTGCCCTATTCACATGCATGTGTCAGTAATAAAGGACAGAAAGTGTTTCTTAGTGGCAACAATTGTGCTATGTCACTAAGCGGCACGCTTCTGTGTAACGGAATTAGTTTGCACGGAGCCTGTGAAGGGAATTCATACAACCTTTCATGTCACCAGCAAGGCGCACCTGCAACTGAAATAGAACCATTCTTTCAAAGACTCTATAATGGGAGTTACATTCTTATTGTAGACCGCAGATGTTGTAGTCTTATGCCCGGGACTCCTTATCTCGTCACCACGACGGCGAAGGTCAAGTGCTGTGGACGTTCTTTGTTCCCCAGCTCCTTACCAGACAGGGAGGCAAGGGCATGGCCCGGTTTGAAAATTACTTCTATTCGAATAGATACTTTAAGCAGAATGAAAACAGTGTTTCTACAGACGCCTACAAGGCTCACGTCATCAAAAGAAACATATGATCTACAAGTCGCAAGGACGACTGCAGAGATACATACATTATTATCGACTAATTCCCCCGTACATTTCGCGGAAATCCTGAGCGAAATCTTAAATATTTCTGATACCACTGGGGTCTCAAAGGTATTTAAGACAGTATTTTCGATGGCATTAACACCATTCAAAGCCATACTGGGTATTTTTCCAGATTTCGTCCATTCGATTTTTGGCGGACTTCCCCTGATCCTGGGACTAATTGCAGGAATCCTATTCCTAGTCCTTATTTTTCGTTATGGCAACCCATGTCACAGATCAAACTCTCGCGACAATGGAAGATACGATCCTAGCCATTGGATACCGGGACCGGATATCAAAAATCCTGGGACTCTCCCGGCTTAGAGACCTAAACATGACTTGGTTTCTATCATTTCGACCAATGTGGCAAAGGTGTGTTTTACCTGTACTAAGGTGTCTGCTATGCGGAGAAGAATGCGTGTTAGACACCTGTCTGACGCTACGATCAGATGCGCCAGTGGATGCAGATACACTGTTGGTTCCTACCAAGGTTCACGCACTGTGCTGCCCTCAAAGGCTGCCAATTCTGATGACGGCATTCCTGGAATCTTCACCACTACGATTGAAGAGTAGTGAAGTTCAAGATGAAAACAGCATCGAACAGGTACGACCTTCTGTCAGCAATGCAAATCAGAATGTCAATGGAGACAATCATGCGCATGAATGCATGGTTACCCCTATTTCCGACTTAGTGGAACTTTCCCATGAAGCTGTTGACAGTTTTTTCGAAAGCCTGAATGATATGATGTTCTCTCCGGAACAGAAATAGAGACTTTTGAGTAAACTCGCACACGGCGTTCCCTGAATTCGGCCTTCAACTTTTAAAAAATAAAGTCACATGAACAATTACAATCCAGTTCACGGACAGCAACTTTTTTCATCAAGCCCTTAAAATATTTTTCTATATATTTTTTCCCCGGGACACTGATCTTCTGCTTAGAGTAAGAAACTATTCCTAGAGAACTAAGATTTCTATTTTAGATACTTTATATAGACTTTAGCTGCCCGCTGGTATGTTCACAAATATTTTATTATGTGATGAAATGGTCTCGACCTTCCTTTCTGTATAGCTATATTAAGAGCCATTTCATGTGTATTTCTCATATACCAAAAAGCAATAATGCATTACAATGCGTGTTTACTTTTGCATTTAATTCATAGCTTAAGTGCATACAATATATATGACTGCAATTTTTCAGTATATTTGAAAATTTCGAAATGCATTTATGTATTTTGGGGTGGTAAGGTATACACTATACTCTATAGTATGTTGTACTATGTTATACTATGCATAGATTAGTAGATATGACCATAGTTAGCGTGGAGTGGGTGTCGTGTATTTCTATAGGTTCTGAATCGATCCCCCTATTCCTGACCCTAATCTGATTAAACTACCTAGCTAGTTAACTAACAGTCAGCCCATGAGGCAAGAAAACCCCCATGATGCAGATACCGTTATCTGACGCAGTCACACTACGGCACAGGAACGTGTTATCTGATTAGGTCATAACGCTTGAGATCTAATTAGACAAGCGACATTCCTCCAGCCCCTGATAAGGCATACGACGTTCTCATAACAAATCAAACCTATGACAACCTGGAAAATCCGTGCGGCCATTGTTTTGATTTCACAGAGAACTTTTGCAAAAGAATGTGCTAACGAGCAAGTCGTATGACATCTTTATTGACGTACCTATGTCCATCCTTACGTCAATCTCGGCACCTTTAAGGTATAAATATTGCCGACCTTGCCCTATGCAAACACACGCGTGGTGACAAGACGGAGCAGCCATACTTGCCGAAGCCGAGAGCAGAAGCAGGCCCCGCTGGCAGCAGCCCCGCCTTCCTGACGCGCTGAGAGACGCGCTGCTATCTCAAGCCGAGAGACCCAGCACCGGCGCTTCTGGGCAGCCCTCGCAGGCAGCCTGGAATATCGAGAGCAGAGAAAGAGATACCATTCCTCATTCATCCTAACTTCCAGGTACAGAACTGAATAACCCCTCACAGAGAATTCTTTAGTTATTCACTTGGCAAAAACAAACTTAACTAAAACTGTAACTTTCTATTCCCGCCCACGCATTAGACTTAGGTCAGGTACACGGGGTAGGCGTATTTAGAAACACCAGTTGAGTACGTTTAGTCAAATGTATATGTGTATGTAAATATATTTTAATCATTTTAAACATCGTATGGCTCAGAAACCATATCAATGTTTTTACAGTATTATTTTATACTATTGCTTCTAATGTATGCACTTTACTTAACTATAAGTATTGCAATAATATCGATCCATTTCTCTTGTACGAGAAAAGAGACTGATCAATAAATAACACCTTTTATTGAACACGCCCGTCTCTTCCTTTTCTCTACATTCTGATGAGACTAAGAATGCACGTACTGACTGAGTAAAATAATTGCCTTGTGCTCACACGACTCTTGAGATTGACTCTTGATTAGGGGAGAGCAAAGTTGTCATGTTCTATGGTTGTCAGAAACTAAATCCCTTCTTGTCTAATCAGGGGAGTTAATCCTTCCTTGAACATTCGAGAAAGTTTCTAGCGAACTCTGAGCTTAGCTGGCAAACCCAAAAATTAAGTCTAGTATCGACAGTAGTAGACCTAGTTAACGTCTGGCCTAGGCCTTTACTGCTGTAGGTACTATTCCAATGCGCAGAGCCTATTGGGAAAATAGGAGCTACACTACACCTTGAAGTTAAACTTTTTAAGAAGAAAGCCCGGCCGGCGATGTTTGACTCTTTCCGCCTATGGCGTAAGGAAGCCAAACAGAAGGAAATTAAATTAGCGAAGAAAAATAAGAGAGAAAGGGGTATTTTGATAATGCAAGCTGCTATGCAGTTTAAAGACAATGAAGAAGAACAGATGAGTGAGCAGTTGCACAGGCAACGTAAAATGGTGATAGATAAATGCTATCCAGTTTTGCCGCCTCTTCAGCAAGATGCAGCAAAAGACCTTGAAAAAGATCCGTTAATGGCGCATTTATTAAGTTCGCCACCCCCCTATGCGCAAAATGCTACGGCACCTCCGCAACCTTTGGCTGCGCAACCCGTTGTTGCATTGCCTCCTGCTCCTCCACAGCACCCACCAGCTGCTCTTCAGCTGGCTCCTGCTCCTCCGGTGCAGCCTCCTCAAGGGCCACCGACTTTGACATCTGCTCTGCCTTTACCTCCTACAACTTTAACTATTATATTGACCACCACTCCTGGTACTTCTCCTGACACTGCATCTGCATCTGCCTCGTCTCACCCTGCTTTCCCTCTTGTCTTTTCATCGACTTCTCATTCTGTTCGTCAGAGAGTGGCTAGTACTGTCGCTAGTTTTTTGCATCCTCTCTTTGGTGCAACGAGTGTAACTCCTGACACAGAGCGCAAGCAACTGCGTAGTCAACTGCCTGATTCTAGGGAGAAGAAAACGTTGAATTGTTTGGCACATAAATGGGTTGCTGACCCGGAAAAATATGATTTAGAATGTGTTATGGATGTCTTCACCCAGTGGGAAACATCGAAGCAGAGATACGTTTTTGAGAAAATGTGTGTTTTCCTGTGTGAAGATTTAGAGGAAAATGATTTGGACTCTAATCCTCCTGAGTTGAGCCATGTACGGTTCGAGTTTTCAAAAGGCGCAATTGTGGGTTCAGATGTTAGGAAAGCAGTTGCGACGTTGTTGTCGCTTAGGACTGAAGGTGTTTCTAAGTCGTTGTTTGAATCTGATTCTTCTGGTAAAAAGAAGGGAAGACAATATCCCATGAGAGAAGTTCCTCCGGTATGGAAGGAAGAAGTAGCAGCTGGTCATAATAATATTCCCCCAGCTATACCAGCACATTTTCAGCGTGTGTGGGTACATGTTCCTTGGAAGCGAGCTGAAGTTTTGGCTCTTAAACAGACATTGCCTGATCCCCGTAAAAATCCTGCAGGGTATTACAAGGAGTTGTCACAGACTGCTGGGTCATGTATCATGAATTTAGCGGATATAGACATGTTGTTTGGGAACGTTGTTCCACAGCCTTTATGGGGAAAGATTCGTCATGCAGATCATGATCAGGAGTTAGGTGACTCATGGGCTAATATTGCTGCTGCAGATGAACGACAAGTTGGTGGTGCTAAACCCGAGCCTTTAGTAGCAGATCTCCCTGGTAGGATAATTAATTACATGAACACTTTAATGCCTGCGATGCGTGTGAATTGGGATAAATTGTCTGCGTGTAAGCAGAAGAAAGATGAAACGGTGTCAGATTTCTTCACCAGGTTTGAAGAAACATTTGTCGACCACAGTGGTCAAGACATGAGCACAGAAGGTGGTCAGCCACTGTTCGTCGATAAATTTGTGCACAATCTGCTTCCCGAGTTGTGCAAAAAGTTGAAAGATTCAGAGAGTTCTTGGGCAGTTTCCTCTTCAGCACAGATATTGGCTACTGCACAGTACTACGAAAATCGAGACAAAGACGAGAAAGATAGAGCAGAAAAGAAAACTAAAGAGTTGAAAACGAAGGCTTTGTTACAGCAAGCGTATCCGCCACGTGGTGGTGGTGGCCACAATAATGGTGGTCAGAATAACTATCAGAATCATTATCAGCAGCCTCAACAGTATCAGAGGAACTCGCAAAGAGTCGCGTATACTCAACCACGTGTCCCTGTAGGCCCCAATCAGTGTTCATATTGTAAGGAAGAGGGTCATTTCAAGTATAGTTGTCCTATTTTATTACAGCGTGCAAATGGTGCTTCTGGTGTAAGAGGTCGAGGTGTTCAACAAGCGTCTAGAGGTAGAGGACGTGGAAATTTCCCCCAGAACACACAGTCTCTTCCACCTCAAAATTCGATGAATAGGTTTGATCAGCAGAATAACGCATCTGGTAGGACGGCTCAGTACTATGCTGATGATTACTATGCAGAAGATGAGCATATGGAAGGTAATGATTGCTAGGACAGCCATAGACAAAGAGAGGGCGTTGTTTCAGTTCCAGTAGATCAGAGTGGACCATACGTTGAGGTGATTACATCAGGTGTGTGAGAGCCTTTTCTGTTGGATACTGGTGCTACAAAGAGTTCTATTATGCACTCCAAACTCCCTGGCGCACCTTTGTCTGGCGAAACGAATGTATCAGTAGGTTTTTCTGGCGCCCCGGTTAGAAATCAGATTTCTGACCCTTTGTCTCTTTCTGTTGGTCCTTGTGAATTCGAAGCACCCCTTATTCTGACAACAGGTTGTGGTGAAAACTTGTTAGGATTAGATCTGTTAAAAAGATTGTATGCAACTTTGTACTGTTTTCCTTCAGGAGTACAACTTACTTTAGGTAAGAAAGTGGTTTCTCCAATGTATTTGTCAAGGGATAAACTTCCAACAGAATTGTCGTTTCTTCTTGATATTCTCTGGGCTACTGGTCCTAATGATGTGGGTCTTTTAGAAATACCACCATATGTTGTAACATTGAAAGCCAATGTTAAAATGCCACGAATTCCCCAAAACAAAATCTCTAGTGAAGGTGAAAAAGCTTTGCTAGCGATCGTTTATGATTTGATTTAAAAAGATGTGATTGAAGAGACAAGAGGCAACGTTTGCAATAGTCCTGTTCTGTCTGTTTTGAAACGAACTAATCCTTCCCAGCCACCTGTTTACAGATTCGTGATTGATCTTAGAGAGGTGAATAAAATAGCTGTGCCACAATTTCCAGTTGTTCCTGACATTACTGCCCTATTGATAATGATTCCAGCTTCTGCAACCTGGTTTTCGGTGATTGACTTGAAGAATTCTTTCTTCAGCATCCCGATTGCTGAGGAGAGCAGGGATATTTTTGGCTTCAGTTTAGGAGGTCGAAGCTTCCGCTTTAAACGCGCTCCCCAGGGCTACTGTGAAAGTCCATCAATATATAGTCAAGCTCTAAAAACACAGCTTGATATGATTGTGTTACCTGATGGCGCTACCCTCATTCAGTATGTTGATGATTTGCTTGTCGCTGCAGATACTGAGGAAATCTGTAAAGAAGCCACGTTGTCATTGCTGCGTCATCTGTGTGATTTGCATCACAAGGTGTCACTTTCCAAATTGCAATATTGTCGACAAGAAGTGACCTACTTAGGTCATCTCTTATCGAAGGAGGAAAGGAAACTGACCCCAGAAAGAATTCAGGCAATAGCGAAATTGAGTGTGCCAAGAACACAGAGAGAAGTGCGTGCTTTCTTGGGTATTACATCGTACTGTAGACAGTGGATACCAAATATTTCGTTATTAGCCTAACCTTTGGTGGCATTAACGTGTAAAGACACACCCAATCCCGTTCCTTGGTCTGAAGAGTGTCAGAAAAGTTTTTCTGAATTGCGCACAGCATTATGTTTGGCTCCTGTGTTGGGTACCCCCAACTACAGTAAGCCCTTTACATTGTATGTCCATGAGAAAGAAGGCTGTGCATTGTCAGTGTTGACACAGTTGTTTGGAGACAAGCAGCGTCCATGTGCATATTTTTCGTCGACTTTGGATCCGGTAGCTAAAGCATTGCCAAGTTGTTTAAGAGCAACAGCGGCAGCAGCTGTTTCTATTCGACAGTCTGCTGGTCTAGTAATGAATAACATGTTAGTTGTGATGGTTCCACATGCAGTAGACACGTTGTTAAACAGAACCAAGATACAGCACTTAACTAGTGCTCGATTGTCAGATTACGAATTAACCTTGTTAGCGAGTCATGTGCACATAAAAAGATGCAACACGTTAAACTCAGCTACGTTGTTGCCAATTGTAGAGGAGTTAGATGCTTCAGAACAGCATGATTGTTTTCTTAGAACAGAAGAAGAAACGAAAGGGAGAGTAGATCTCCAAGATACTCCTCTTGCTGAATGTGATGGTACATTATGTGTGGATGGTTCATGCTTCAAGCTCCCGAATGGTGATACGACTGCAGCATATGCTGTCACGACTTTGCATACAATTGTTGAAGCTGCACGTATTCCACATAATTCAGCTCAAGCAGCAGAGTTGATTGCACTTACAAGAGCATGTGTGCTGTCAAAAGGAATGAAAGTGACCATCTACACCGACAGTCAGTATGCGTTTGGAGTGGCTCACAGTTTTGGACGATTGTGGAAAGAACGTGGGTTCCTCAGTTTGCATGGAGCTAAGATTCTGCATGGTCAGTTGGTGAATGAGCTTCTTGAATCACTGAGCTTGCCTCTGCAAGTTGCGATTGTGAAATGTAGTGCTCACAAGAAGGTGACTGATGATGTTGGTCGTGGAAATGCATTTGCTGACGAAATCGCTGAAGAAACTGCAAGGAATGTGATGAGCCAAATGTATGTTGCAGGCCCTGCAAGATGGGTTGGTGATGTTGGAATGTGTGAAGACACGATAGAGAGTGTAAAGTCTATTCAAGCTGAGGCTACAGAGAAAGAGTTGCACATGTGGAGAGAAAGTACGGGTAGAATGGATGCAAATGGTTGTTGGGTTGAATTGTCAGAGCATCAGAGATGGTTGTTACCCGATGCGTACGTGCTTGCAGTGGTTATAATGGCTCATGGAATGGCTCATATCAGCGTGAAAGGGATTTGCAAGTTGTTGGCTCCAGTATGGCAAAATTCAGGAATTCCTAAGTGTGCAGAGAATGTGGTCAAGAATTGCATGGTATGTCTGAAACACAATCCTGGTAGGGGAACCCCAACTCCAGCTGGTCATGTTGCACCTCCTACGTACCCGTTCGAGGTTTTGCAGCTAGATTTCATCCACATGGAGAGGTGCAACAATCTAAAATACGTACTCGTTGTCGTTTGTGCCTTCTCAAGATGGGTAGAAGCATATCCCCTAAAGGACAATACTGCCTTATCCACAGCAAAAGCCCTTGTGAAAGAGTTCTTCCCCAGATTCGGAATGCCTAGAATGGTCTGGAGTGACAATGGGAGTGAATTTGTGGGCCATGTGATGAAGAAGGTATGTGAAGGGCTAGGCATTCATCAGAAGTTTCACGCTGCAAATCACCCCCAATCAGCTGGACTAGTAGAATGCTACAATGGCACGCTAAAGTTAAAATTGGCCAAAATTCAAGCGAGCACTGGTCTTAAATGGCCTGATGCTCTACCCTTAGCACTCCTATCAACCAGAATGACTGTGCATTCGCGAGTGGGACTTAGTCCATATGAGATAGTTTTCGGACGCCCGGCCAACATATGGGGAGTGCCAAAGCCCACAAAGTTCAGTGAAATCGAACACCCTCTTTTGCTTGACTATTTGTACGAATTGATGGCTAAATTGCGTGTTTTACATCAGCAGGTCCATGACATCCTGCCTCCAGTCTCTGAAACTCCAGGTCATCCCATCGACCCTGGATCCTGGGTTCTCGTGAAGAACTTTCAGCGAACCAAGAACGACCATCCCAGGTGGACCGGACCGCACCTCGTCCTTCTTTCCACGAGATCAGCTGTTCGAGTGGAAGGGAAGAAGCACTGGATCCACGGGGTCCATTGTAGCAGGGTACCTTTACCTCTGCCATATGACCAGTGGGTCCAGAAGGGTGTCGCCGACTCAGAGACTGAAACTGTGCCACGTTTTCTGCCTTTCAGTGATGCACGTGTAAAAGGAACAATTACTGAACAAGAGAGTGATAACATTTTGCAACCAGCTGTATCACCATCAGTTCGATTGGACACTACAGAACCTGAACTCCTTTTCCAAGATAATACAATACCAGGAAAACAACGGTATAATCTGAGGCCGAGAAATACGAACTAATAAAAGTTTTTTTTCCTCCAAGTACTATTTTTGAAAGTGCAGCTCTCCCATCTGAGAAACTTGCTTATTTTTGTTTTTTGAACTGCCATCCGGGTTCCGCTGCTAGGGCCGCGATTGCCCAAAGTCTTTGGGGTGCAGCTGACGACGTTAGGTCGACAGTTCTGGTTGGTCCAAGGGAGTTGCCCTAGACTGACAGAAGCATTCCTTAGCAGAAACAACCTCCTATCGCGGGCAGCACTTTAGAGAGGATGGAGTTTTTCGAGATTGGAGAGACCTGCCAAAACTATGAACTTTAATGCCAAGATATGTAAAATGATGACAAAGAAAAAAGCTTTTTGATATTGTGCATTTTCATGTTATTCAGTATGATAATGTTTTTAATAGGATATGTTTTATTCTCTTTTCGAGTAACATTTGCACCCACTACATCGCCCATACCTCCTCCTTCTACTGTTTCCCCACACTCTTTTCAACCCCTTCCTGAACATGAATCCGCTAGGAGATTAGAGTTTATTAATAACTCCTTTGTTCAGCTTTTGCACCAACACCAACTAGTAATGAACACAACTAACTGTTGGGTGTGTGGTCCTATGCCTCACACCACGGATAAAGGTATCCCTTATCTGGTCCTGCCTTTCAGCCGTAATGGTTTTGTGTGGGCATACAGAACGATGTTCATCTATGCTCATGAAGTCCACCCCCTACGTTCTGTAAAAGACAATCCTAAGAACAGTGCTCTAGTTAAGGGTATAGTCGACATGATTAAGGAAGATATTTCTTATGAAACTACCCCCGAAGATGAGACACTTGCCTATATAGGATGGAACGTGACCGGATATGGAGCTACTCTGAGTGAGAAGCAGCAAGCTAAGAGATCTTCCCCGATTTGGATTGTACCCCATCAGGGTCACCTGTGTCTGCAAGGTACTGGCAAGAATCCCAGAGCTCAGTTAGGGAAGAGTATCTGTACTGAAACGTATGTTTTTGGGTCTCAGACTTCCCCTGCGTTTTTAGCAGCTAAGGGTACCTATTTCATCTGCCATGATAGAGCCTATACATGGTTGCCCCCTGACTTTTCGGGCTCATGTTTTGTTTCGTTCCTGTTGCCTCCCACCTACACAGCAGCGGCAGATTACCACAAGACAAGGATAGTTAGAGGTGTCTTGAGTAAAGAAGACACCACAGGACAAGAATTTGGGGACTTCGTAAAGGGTTTTCTGCCGTTCTGGGGACCCATGGTTAACAGCAGGAACATAAGGCAATTGACAAGGGTGGTTGAGTCCAACGTAATTGAAACTGCTGGTGCACTTAGTAACTTGACTACTGAGCTCCAATCGGATCGTCTTATGACCCTTCAGAACAGGGTCGCATTAGATGTCATACTTGCAGACCGAGGTGGGGTATGTAAATTGATCCAATCGAGTTGCTGTGTTTTCATTCCAGATAACGCTCCAACAGTGTACCAGGCCATCTCCAAACTGCATAAGATTTCCGAATCTATTCATGTGGATAAAGGAGATTGGTCTTTGATGGGATGGTTCTGGGAACTGATATCCGGCTGGGGATGGAAAATTCTGATGGTCATTGGGATGGTCTTAGCCATTCTCTTCCTGTTCTGGCTGTGTGTGCAGTGTGCTCCTGCAATATGTGGCCTCTGTGCTACATCATGTGTAAGGAAACCTGTATCAAGAGACAAGCTAAGTACTAGGATGATGTTACAGCAACATCTCAATGACTTTAGGAATATGGACCTGGACTCAGATTAGCATGAGATTAGGTTAATTGCCTATATAAGGGCAAAAGGAGGGTTTGTAGTTCTGAAAATGCTGGACTCGTGAATGAAACTTCGTCGTAGTATGACGATTTTTATATCAAAAGACCGAGAATGGCTAGTACACTATGTACAAGCATTTTTGTCATATTCGAGTGACGATTTCACCTCAAAATCGTCATTTTCGTTCTGAACCCTTGGCTTCCATTTTGTGTACGGCAGCCATTTTGTGAGTTGCCCTCACATAGGCTTATAATACAGCCAAATTCGATTCCAAAGGACACGTACACCTTAATTGACTTTTCTCTGACCTGGGCAAGCTGAAACCATTGCCCCAGGCCGAACCTGTTTGGTCAGTTCCTCTCCCAGTGGCCGAATGAGATAGCATCAAGGCACAACATGCCATAAACCTTTTCATCGCACACACACCCTGCCTAATCTTGCTCACACCTGTCCCTGCTCTTTTCTCTCTTACTTGCTTTACGAGGAGGAGGTGCCCGTTTTTATTGGGGGTCCACCGATATCTGATGAAAATGTTGGGCCTTGCCGGGTAATTTGTTGTGGGCTGGACAAACTGAAATGTGGGCTTGTCATCATGACTCTGCTTTTTCTTTGTAGTGGAAACATGTGAATAGCATACTAAAATGTGGAGAATGTTTGCCTGAAGCACAATATTTTGTATAAAAAGAGAAGCCTGGCTTTGTAAGATTGAGCAGTCTCCTGAGAATATACATCCCGTGTTGTTGTACTTCTAGGACGCCTGTTACTTGGTTGTAGCCAATAAAATCGATCCTTGACTTCACGTAGAAGACTCTGAGTTTCTGTGGTCTGAATCAGGACAGTACTCGAGGTCTTTGGGTGTACCCTGACACCGCTGGGTTACCGGTTCGGTACCGGTTCTGAAAAACCCAGTACCTCAACAAGAGGACCCTGTCGCAAAAAAACAAGGCTGGCAAGGCCCTGTGAGGTGGGGTCCCCAGGGTCAAAAGTGGCCCAGGGATATGGGCACCACGCAGCCCCCCTCCCCTATAAATAATTTCTGTAATGAGGCCAGGCCCGAGGGGTGGTGCCCGGGGGCCAAAATTGGCCTTGGGAGGGGGTCCGTGTGGCCACTTCCAGTTCTTTTTCTTTAAGTAAAAAAAGAAAAATGTGGTCTGGCCCTGGAGCATGGGGTCCCCAGGGCCCAAAAAAATACTAAAAGAAGGGTGGCCACACATCCCCTGTTCTAAAAATACAAAAAGATCTCGCTGGAGGCCCGCCCCCTCCCTGCACCACTCTGCAAACGCACCTCCTGGTGCTTTCTGCTTTGGGGGATTACGTCCACTTGAATACTAAGGGTCCCTAGGGGCCAACTAGACCATCAGGTACCTCCAGTAATCCCCACACAGTGGGTTTTCTGAGAGGTGGTCTGGGACCATGCCCCTTTTTACACCACACTGCAAACATGCCTGTTGGCGCACTGCTGGTGGGGTGATAAGGTCCTCTTGGGTCCTGAGGACCTCAGGACGGAAGTTGACTTCATCCCTCAAGCAGCAGTGTGCCAGGTGGCTTCATTGCAGAGTGGTGTAAAAAGGGGATGTGGCCTCAGACAACTCTAGGCAATCCAGCTGTCTGGGACTTACTGGAGGTAACAGGAGGGCTAGTTGGCCCCCAGGGACCCTCAGGAGGCAAGGGGACTTCTTCCCCAACTAAGAGTGCACCAGGAGGCTTGTTTGCAGAGTGGTGGACAAAGGGGGCATGGCATGTGTCCACCTCTCAGCGATCCTACTGTGTGTAGCTTACTGGAGGTAACTGGTAGGCTAGTTGGCCCCTAACCACCCCCAGCAGTGAAGGAGACTTTAATCCCCATTGTAGAGTGCTCCAGGGAGAGGGTTTGCAGACTGGTGGGCAAAGGGAGAGTGGCCAGCTATGAGAATTTACTAATGCTGCTGTGTGGGACTTAATGGAGGTAATAGGAGATATAGTTACCACTCAAGGATGTCCTTTGGGCCATTTACCCCTCCTGTTACCTCCACTCAGTCCCACACAGTGGCTATGCCCCCTTTCTTCACCAGTCTGCAAACGCACCTCCTGGCCCACTACAGGTTGGGGAATGAAGTCCACTTTTTTCCTGAAGGACTTTGGGGGCCAAGAAGCCCTCCTGGTACCTCCTGTAAGTCATACGCAGTGGAATTCCTGAGCATAATCGGAGGCCCATCCCCCTTTCTCCACCTCTCTGCAAACACTACTACTAGTTAAAGAAGCATTTGCAATGCAATAGGATCCGCATTTGCGAGAGTTAGATCTATTGGTGTTGTAAACGTAAAAGTGTTTTCTTAATGTTACTTGGAGTGGTGTGGATATAGGTTGTGTGTACTGGGATTATGTGGTATATTGTTCAGTGAAATTATGTGGATAGAAAGTATGTGGTGTTTAGTGTATAGGAATTATGTAGAGTGGAATTATATGTTATGGAGGGTAATTGTGTAGTATGATAGTCTGTGTTATGGAGTGGTAACCATAGGTGTTTACTTCCTTGTTTCCATAGAATCTAAACTATAAACTCAATGAGTAAAGAAAAAAAAACCACTGAGGAGCACTTCTGGACCTAGTCAGATGTATGAGCAGGGCACTGGAATTGTGCGACTGCTTGGCTGCACCACATTTTGCACAATTATACATTTTCCGCTTTTGCACCTCTCCTGCTTCTTTCTGCAACCATGTTGTCTCTTTCTACACTTGTCTTCCCTCTTTCTGCACCTCTCTTGCTTCTTTCTGTAGTTGCCCTGCCATTTTTTGCATCTCACTTGCCTCTTTCTGTACTTCTCTTGCTTCATTCAGCAAGTCTCTTGCATCTTTCTGTACTTCTCTTGCTTGTTTTGGTACCTCTCCTATGTCTTTCTGCACATCTGCTGCCTTTTTCAGCACCCCACTTGCTTCTTTCTGAAGCCCTCTTGCCTCTTTCTGCACCCTTCTTCCCTCTTTCTGCACCTCTCTTATTTATTATTTATTTATTTATTTATTTCAAAGGTTTTATATAGCGCTACTGGACCCAAGAGTATCAGAGCGCTTTACAAGGATGGTGAACATAATGAGATAAAATGAACAGTTAAGCGAAAAAGAGTTTCAGTATGATAATGCATTCAACAGGGCTAAGGGGGCAAAGAAACAAAGAGATAAAATTAAGTGGAAAGTGAATATTAAAAGTTAGGATAGAGAGGGGGTGAAGAGAGGGGGAGTCAGAAAATGAATGGATTGAGAGGGGGTGGGAAGAGGGAAGAGAGAGGAGTGGACATGCTCAGAGTCAGTAACATTAGATACCCCAGTATTTGTTGAGAAGGAGTACTTTGAGTTCCTTTTTGAAGAGAGGGTAAGAGGGGTTGCAGCGAAGATCCTTAGGGAGAGAGTTCCAAATTGTAGGAGCGTTACCAGAGAACGCACAGGATTGGGTCTTTTGACATTTGAGTCTGGGTGGGATCAAGACAAGGGAGTGTGTGCTCCTCAGGGACCTGGAGCAACCTGCTTTGTGTAGTTTTGTTGTAAGGTAAGAAGGGGTGTTTCGGTGAAGAGCTTTGTGAGTGATGCAGGCAATCTTGTAGGTGGATCTTCCTTCTATTGGGAGCCAATTGAGATTTTTGAGGACAGGGGAGATGTGATCAAATTTTTTACAGTCAGAAATGAGTCCCGCAGCTAGATTGAGGACAGATTTAATCGGAGCAAGATGGATTTTAGGGGTGCCAGCCAAAGTGGCGTTGCCATAGACAATCCTGGAAAGGACAAGCGATTGGACAACAAGTTTGAAATCGTCTGCTGGAATAAATAGTTTAAGTTTCTTGAGGTGGAGAAGAGAGAAAAGCGCACTTTTGGATGCATTTTTAATGTGGGGGATGAGATTTAGATTCTGGTCGATACTGATGCCTAGGGATTTGACAGAGTTAGAGGTGGAGAGTGGGCAGTTAAGAGCTTTGATGTCCTTTATCCAGAGTTGAATGGGAAGGTAGTTGTTTTGGGGGGAGAAAAGGATGATTTCAGTTTTATTTGGGTTCAGTTTGAGATGGTTCCGATGGAACCATGTCTGAATTCTGGTCAAGGTCTCATTGAGGTGGAGAATGTCTTTGTGGGATTTGATCTTGTAATATAATTGGGTGTCATCGGCATAGAGGTGGTAATTGATATTGGCTTGTTTGAGGATGAGGGTGAGTGGTTCCATGAACAGATTGAATAGGGTTGGGGAGAGGATGGTTCCTTGAGGGACGCCGAGTGAGACAGGTTGAGGTTTGGAGAGAAAGTGGCTGAGCTTGATTTGCTGTGATCTGTTTTGAAGGAATGAAGAGAACCATTTGAATACATTGCCATCTAATCCGAACCGGTCTTTGAGAGTGTGGGTGGGGTGGTAGACGGTATCAAATGCAGCTGAGAGGTCGAGGAGGATTAGTAATGAGGATTCCCCTTTGTCTAGGGAGTGATGAATGTTGTCAGTGATATTTAGCATAGCAGTTTCTGTACTGCATCCCTTTCTAAAGCCGGATTGAAAAACATCAAGGAGGTTGAAGGAGGTGATATGTTTCTCTAATTGCAATAGGACACATTTTTCGAGGGCTTTAGAGAGGAATGGAAGGTTAGAGATAGGGCGAAGGTTGTCAAGGTCATTGGGGTCAGCAGTGGTGTTTTTGAGAATGGGTGAGATTTTACCAAGCTGAAGGAACGTGGGGACACAGCCAGTGGAGAGAGAGGAGTTGATGATTTTGGTCCATATAGGGGCAATGATAAATTTACATTCTTGAACCAAAAGGGCAGGAAGAGGATCTTTGGAGTGGACGGAGGGTGTTAGTTTGGCAATGATATTAGTGATCATAGATTCAGATACTGTACTAAAATCATTCCATGAGGCATTGTTTTTAGCAGGGGGGGTTATTTTCGGAAGGGTATCTTGTTGGGGGAGAGCAGGGAGAGGATGAGAGGGATCAAGAGGTGTGGAAAAAGTGGTGTCTGCACTTCTCGTGCTTCTTTCTGCACTGATCATGCTTTTTTCTGCACCTCTCACAAATGTCTGTATTCTTCTTACCTCTGTACTGCTGTTCTCTATTTTTTTACCTTTCTTGCCTGTTGCTGCACCTCGATTGCCTCTATCTGCAGCTCTGTTGGTTCTTTCTGCACTGGTCTTGCTTCTTTCTGCACCTCTGTTGCTAATTCCTGCATCTCTCTTGCTTCTTTCTGTACCCCTCTTCCCTCTTTCTGCACCTGTCCTGCGTCTGTATGCACACCTGTTCCCTCTTTCTGCACTCCGCTTGCCTGTTTCTGCAACACTCTTGCATCTTTCTGCAGTTCTCTTGCCTCCTTTTTTACTTCACTTGCCTCTTTCTGCACTTCTATTGCTTCTTTCTGCACACTTCTTCCCTTTTCTGCACATCTCTTGACCCTTTATGCACCTCTTTTGCCTCTTTCTGCACATCTTTGGTTTCTTCCTGCACGGCTCTTGCCTCTTTTTGTACCATTCTTGCCTCTTTCTGCACCTCTGTTGATTGTTTGTAAACTGCTTGTGCTTGTTTCTGCACCTCTGTTGTACATTTCTGCATCCCTCTTGCCTCTTTCTGTACCCCTTCCCACTTTCTGCATCTGTCTTTCCTCTGTCTGCAAACCTGTTCCCTCTTTCTGCACTTCTTTCGCCTGTTTCTGCAACACTGTTGCCTCTTTCTGGAGTTTTCAAGCCTTCTTCCGCTCCTCTGTTGCCTCTTATGTAACCTTCTTGCCTTTTTCTGTACCCCTATTGCCTCTTTTTGTATTCCTGTTGCTTCATTCTACACTTCTCCTGCCTCTTTCTGCACCTCTCTTGCCTCTTTCTGCACCCCTCTTGCCTCTTTCTGTGCCTCTGTTGCTTCATTCTGCATCCTTCTTCCCTTTTCCTGCACCTGTCTTGTCTCTTTCTGCACCTTGGTTGCCTCTTTCTGCAGTTGTCTTGCCTCCACCTGCACCCCTGTTAGTTCATTCGGCACTTCCCCTGTTTCTTTCTACACCTGTCTTGCTTTTTCTGTGCCCCTGTTGTCTCTTTCTGGACTCATTTTCCCTCTTTCTAAACTTCTCTTGCTTATTTCTACATCTCTGTTGCTTCTTCCAGCAATTCTGTTGCATCTTTCTGCACTTATATTGCCTCTTTCTGTACATCTCTTGCCTCTTTCTGTACCTCTCTTGTCTCTTTCTGCAGCTCACTTGCTACTTTCTGCACCCCTTTTGCCTCTTTCTGCATCCCTCTTCCCTCTTTTTGCAACTGACTGACTGTGTATATGAGTGATTAAACGTGTCCTTTGTATGCATGGGTTAGTGACTAAACTGTGTAAATGTCTGTATCAGACTGTTGGTGTGTAAGAAGCTGCATGGGTTGGTGAGTAGCTGCATGAGTGTCTGTATGAGTTATTGATTGGTTGTCTAAATACCTGTATGGGTGCCTGAGTGTCTGTGTGGATGGGTGGGGGTATGTGACTTTGTGCATAGATGTGTGAGTGGAGGATTCACTGGGTTTATGGGTTCAAGAGTGCATCTGTGAAGTACTGTATGGGTGGGTGAGTATGTGTATGGGTGTGTTGGTGAGTGATTAGATGTCTCCGTGGTACATGTGTGAGTAACTACATATGTGAAAGGCAATATATGTGAGTGTTGGAGTATATAAAGGACTATATGTGAGAGTGAGTGATTGTGAGAGTGCCTGTGTGGATGAGTGTGTGCTTGTCTCAGTGGTTGTATAAGAGAGTAAGTATATGTTAGTATCTGTATGAATAAGAGAGGTGGTGTGTACAATTGTGTAGGGGAGTAAATGGGAATGTGATTGATTCTTTGCATGAATGACTATGTGTGTGAGTAACTCTATGAGTGAGTAGTAGTGTGTGAGTGTCTGTATTGGTGTAGGAGTGTATATGGTCTCGAAAAATGGTAGTCCGTATTTTAGTGTGGGTGTATCAAAGGCTATATTAGGGTGTGAGGAGGTGCATCGGATTATCATGTGGATGATGTCATCAGTGATGTCATCAGTGATGTCACTGACCATGTCATGAGTGATGTAATATGTGACGTCATCAGTAGTGCATTGCAGGGACAAGAGTTATAGTTCCCTCAACTAACTATAACGTCCGAATTTCTCTGGTTTTGTACGAGTGAAATGTCAAACTAACTATAACGTTCCTGAAACCTGTGTTTTTTTTCAGAGAATTTGTAAGTTTTTTTAAATGCTAGTTTCTAAATATAACGTCCCTGAAACCGATGGTTTTTTTTGTGAATTTCAAAGGTTTTTTAAATGCTAATTTCTAACTATAAAGTCCATGAAACCTATGTTTTTTCAGTGAATTTCAAGTTCTTTTTAAATGCTAATTTCTAAAAATAACATCCCTGAAACCTATGATTTTTTCAGTGAATTTCAAAAGTTTTTTAAATGCTGATTTCTAACTATAACGTCCCTGAAACGTGTTTTTTTCTGTGAATTTCTAAGGTTTTTTAAATGCTAATTTCTAACTAGGCCTACAGAGGTAGGACATGTGCAGAACGAGGGAAAGGGCACAGAAAGAAGCAAGAGAAATGCAGAAACAGGCAACAGAAGTCTAGAAAGACGAAGAAAGGTGCAGAAAGAGGCAATAGATATGCAGAAAAAATCAACAGATGTGCAGAAATAGGCATTGTTGCAAAGTCTAGTGTCCCCAACTTTATGCTGACTGGTACTGGTGGTAACTGACTCTGACTAACCATGCCCGGAGCAGTGCTATGCTAAACGACACATACAATACAGTGAAAACACCTACATACACTAGGGTGCACTATGGGTTGGGGTACCCCTGTGATTGGCATGACCTCCCCTGTAAGGCCTTAGTACATAAAAGGGCAGGGGGATTGAAACTACCTCTAAGTCAGAGGTGCAGAAAGAAGCACGATCAGTGCAGAAAGAACTGACAGAGGTACAGAAAGAGGCAGGAGGGGTGAAGAAAGAGGCAAGAAAAGTACAGAAAGAAGCAAAAGAGGTGCATAAAGAAGAAAGAGAACTGCCGGAATGGCAAGAGACATGGAGAAAGAAGCAACAGAGTTGCTGAAAGAGGCAAGAAAGGTGCAGAAACAGGCAAGAAATGTACAGAAAGAGGGAACAGAGGTGCAGAAAGAGGTAAGAGGAATACAGAAATGTACAAGGGACGTGCTGAAAGAAGCAAGAGCAGTGCAACAAAAGCAAGAGAAGTACAGAAACAAGCAAGAGAGATGGAGAAATAGGGATGAGGGGTGAAGAAAAAGACAAGTGAGGTGCAGTAAGAGGCAAAAGAGGTGAAGAAATATGCAAGAGATTTGCAGCAACAAGTAAGAGAAATGCAGAAACAGCCAAGAGCTTTACTGAAAGAAGCAACAGAGATGTAGAAAGAAGTAAGAAAGGTGCAGAAAGAGGCAAGAGCAGTGCACAAAAAACCAACAGTGGTGCAAAAAGAAGCAAGAGGGGTTCAGAAAGAGGTAGGGGAGGTGCACAAAGAGGCATGAAAGGTACAGAAAGAGGCTGGAGGGTACTTACATAAGTAAGAAAAGTGTAGAAAGAGGCACAAACATTTCTGAAAGAAGCAACAAAGGTATAGAAAGAAGCAAGCGAAGTGCAGAAAGGGGCAAGTAAGGTGCAGAAAGAAGCAGGAGCAGTCCAGAAAGAACCAACAGAAGTACAAAAAGACGCATAAGGATGCGGAAAAAGGTAGGAGAGGTGCACAAAGAGCCAAGACAAGTACAGAGTCAGGAGGATTATAGAAAGAAGGAAGAGAAGTGCAGAGAGAAGCAACAGAGGTGCTGAAAGATGCGCAATGTGTGCAGAAAGAGCAAGAAAAGTACAGAAAGAAGCAACAGAGGTACAAAAAGAGACAAGAGAGGTGCAGAAACAGGCAGGAAAGGTGCAGCAAAAGGGAATATGGGTATAAAACGATGCAAGAGAGATGCAGAAAGAGAAAAGAATGATGCAAAAAGAGATAAAAGGGGTGCAGAAAGAAGAAAGTGAGGTGCAAAAGGAGGAAATATAGGTGAAGAAAGGCACAAGAAAGGTGAAGAAACAAGCAAGAGAAGTGCAGAAAGAGGCAAGAGAATTGCTGAAGAAGCAACAGAGGTAATGGCAAGAGAACAGCAGAAAGAGGCATGAGTAAATGCAAAATAGGGAAGACGGGTGCAGAAAGAAGCAAGAGAGGTGCAGAAAGAGGGAAGGTGAGTGCAGAAAGAGATAACAGGGGTACAGAAAGAGACAACAGAACTGCAGAAAGAAGCAAGAGAGGTGCAGAAAGAGGCAACAGAAGAGCATAAAGAGGCAAGGGAGGTGCAGAAGGAGGCAACACAACTGCAGCAAAGGCAAGAGAGTTATAGAAATAGGCAAAAGGGTTACAGAAAGAGGGAACATGTATGAAGATACAGTGGATATAGGCCACGCCTCTTTGTCCACCACTCTGCAAAAATGCCTCCTAGCACGTTCTTAGTAGGGGGATTAAGTCCCCTTCCATCCTGAAGTTTCATTGGGGCCAGCTAGCCGACCAAGTACCTCCATAAGCCCCACTCAACATGATTGCTGAGAGTGGTCCGATGCCACACCCCCTTTTTACACTTCTCTGCAAACGCACATCCTGGCGCACTGCTGCACGGAGAGGAAGTCAACTTTTGTCCTGATGTCCCTGGGACACAAGAGGACCTCATCGCCCCGCCAGCAGTGCACCAAGATGCACATTTGCAGAGTGGTGTGAGAAGGGGCATGGCCCTAGACCACCTCTCAGCATCCCACTATGTGGGGCTTACTGGAGGTACCTGGTGGGCTAGTTGGCCCCCAGGGACCCTCAGGAATGAAGGGGACTTAATCCCCCAACATAGAACATGCCAAGGGGAGCGTTTGGAGACTGGTACTGGGAGGGGTTGGGCCACCGGTGTGATGCCGGCTTTTCTTTTTTTGAAATATTTTTAGAAAGGGGCTGTGTGGCCCCTTTTCTTTTAGTACTTTTTGGGCCTGGGGGACCCCATCCTCTAGGGCCTGATCATTGTCTTTTTTTAAATGTGAAGGGGGCCATGTGGCCTCCATTCCCTGGGCCACTATTTGCCCCAGGGACCCCATCCCCTGGGGCCTGGCCTTGTTTTTTTTCATTTACCAGAAGTGGGGCTGCATAGTCACCCTCCTCTGGCCCCGGGGACCCCATGCACCGGAGCCTGGCCAGCCTGCCTTTTTTTTAGGAGAAGGCTGTGTGGCCCCCTCAAGTTGGGGATTGTAGGAGGAGCGCCCCCAAGTTCCCTGCTGGCTAACATGCAGCTCCCCTTGCCCATAAGCAATTCTGCTTTGCTTCTTGGAAGTGAGAGCAGGTTAAACTACTTAATTAAGAACAAAATACAAATAACATTACATTTAAATGAATTTTAACTTAATTACCTTCCCACCCCTCCAAACTGATCAAACTGCTACCACATGAATGAATTACTAAATACATTAAGAACAGAAATTCTAATCTAATATTACAAACTATATTGTATGTATGCTAATAATACTATCAGGTAAAATTAATATACTGACTAATATATATTAGACCTATAAAAAGCTATTCCAACTTTGTTAAAGTTCACAATTTTAAATACTGCAATATTTGTATAAATTCTATTATATACCAAAATGAAAACGATATTCTAACTTTAGATGTTTTGTTAGAATATATTTTGGTATATACGATATTTTTGACATGATATTTATGCCACAGAATATTCTCAATCTGATATTTTTACCATTCCCTCCGTAGGTTACCACCTTTATCAGTGGTAAATGGTTGGTTGTCTATAAAACTGTAATAAAAAGTGCTGACTTTGGCTGGAAACATTGAAGCATTTGATGAAGTTCATACAGGAACTTTAAATCACAACACATCATGCTTGCATAGTAGAACAAACCAGTGTAACAACATAAGCAAAGTACAACATAGAAACAGAGCACATACTAACAAAACCCAATTACAATGCTATTCTGCTATGTTTGATTGTTTCAATTTAATATTTAGTTGTATTCCTGTTTTATTGTGCTGCTGTGTTGCAGTATTGTTGTATTTTAGTGTATTCTGGATTTATGGTTGCTTTGCATTGCTGTTTTCCTACGTTGTTTTTTGTTGTGTTGTATTGCAGTTGATGCAGCGGAAGTGAGAGAAAGGTTTACTCAATAATATCACTAATTTTAAACCAACTAGACTCTTTTATGATTGGCAGTTCTGGACCAAAAGAACTCAATAACCATTTTCAACAACAGGTCATTTGATTGTTCTTTTAGTAGATCTATTAGGAACTTAGTAATGGAAAGACGGATAACGATCCCGAAATGAGGACCCGATTGAAGGAAATATCTAACAGTACCAACAATAGTCATAATATATAAAATCTATAAATCCTCAAAATAATGACAACAAACTCTGAATACTTATCAAGTCACCTTTATCAATGTTTGTCAGAATATGAATGGTCAATACATGTGTACATTAGCAAATATCATTTGTTTCTTCATAAACAAATGTTACTGATGAAATCACAAATATAAGAAACAATTGATAATACAATTCAGCACAATATCAATAACAGCATTTGAGTGGAGAGAGAGAGAGCTAGTGAAAGAAAAACATGTTGTTGCAATTGTCAATATGCAATTCGATTTCATACAACCTAGAGAATAACCGACCAGCGTGCAATGAGAAAGGAAGCTAACCTCTTGGTCAAAAAGGTATAGCTAAAGCACCATCACCAGCCAATGAAGTTCAAAGTTCTCAGGACAGTCTCAGACAGGTGTAGCAAAGTCAACGGTCATACAGAGTAGCATAGCGAGAAATAGCAGCGAAGCTCTCCTCTCATAGAAACAGCTACTCCAAATAATTTTCTTTTACACAAATATGTATTCCCTAAATATTAATGTACAATCTACCTAAAGTATCATTCACAGTGTCTTCTCCTTCTCATTAGTTTTCAAAATAAGGTGACCATCTGACCACACTAGCTCGAAAAAGTCATTGTTTGTTCTAATTAAGTCACCCTTGTGCGGAAGCAGGAAAACATCTCGCAACAGTTATCCACATACTCGCGCACATCCCGCCAGTTGGTAACTTTAATTCGACGAGTTTGTTATCAGTAAATAATCAAGAGGAAATTCCTTAAGATTAACTTGTGCACAGCTAAAGAAACTAAGACAGCAATTTAAAACGTGAAGGGCAAAACACATTTTTTCTACAGAGGCCTACATTTTATTGTAAGAGAAAAATATCATTTAAGCAATGTTTTGAGGACTTCATAGGATTTTGTAATGCATCTCTCTCTAAGAAAATAAAATACAGTTATGTTAGCAGAATATTTTCATAAAAGATCATCATCACAACTGAATCATCACTTCTCTATTAAACTGACAAAGCCTATTCTAATTAATAATAGGATTAATTAAAATGTCTATTTTATATTACATGAAAAGAAAATAGGCATCTATGCATAACATTTTCATAAGCATTTCCTAATAATATTTTCCATTTCTCTCTCTCGTAAATATCTTAGTTTGCATAAAGTTTATTTTTCATGCTCTCCACATGTTTATTTGCTACTTAATTTTTTTTCTACATGTATTGTGCTTCATTTCGCAATTTTTCATTTATACTTCAAAAGTGTGCTTAGTTTTGCACCTATTTAATAGCAATTTGTCACCCATGCTAATTATTTTCCACGCTATTAGTCATTGTTTTATTAGTACAACAAACATGAGTAGATTTAATCATGCAGGATTTTATTTTGCAAAATAGTTGTAGATTACTTTTGTGTTGTGGAATTGAAATTTTGTGTCTTTGCCCTTTAATTACCGTTTTCCTACTTTGTGTGTATTGTAATGTAGTGTTGTGCACAAGTTCTATGCTTTTTACCACTAAGGGCATATAACAGCGCTAAGATAAAAGTGTTTTGCAATCCAGCCCATAGACACTATAGCATTAATTAGAGTGATAACACCATTTAACTTTTTTAATTCTGATTGGTTCTGGGTTGGTCTGTTTTAAATTTTTGTGGACAGTTTTTGGTCCCTGCTATATATAACATTTTGATCAAATGGTGTGAATTTTCATTCTGAAGGCCACTTAGAGATTTGAATAATGCCAGTGAATACTTCACACATAATACTCCTAGCACCTCACTTTGTTTGATTTCCTCCATGCTGTAGCTGAGTTCCAGCCCTTTTTGTAAATGATAAACAGGATGTGTAAAGTGTTTGTCTGAGTATAGCACTGCCTTTGTCCTTGGAGGCCATGCTCCTGTCTAATTATGTGGTATATAAACAATTAGTTGTTCTTCTAGCAAAGCCCTGTTCTCAGAGTTCAGTGCAAAAATACCCGGAAACTATACAAAGAAAGGCCAGAAAAAGTGATGCTCTTTCCCACAGTGCATTAATGCAGCTTAGTTCAGGTTGGCACAGACAAGAAAATAACTACACTAATATATAAAAGAAAGGCTCACATGAACTAAGATCAATAAAGTATCTAACTGGTGTGTAATATGTGTCAGTTGTTATGTTTAAACCTAATCATATTATGCTGCATCCTTCAATTACGCATTTCAGTGTATTTCAAAAAGACTGCTTCATCTACCAATTAGTTCCATGCTGAAAACACTGTACCTCATGCACTTAAATGGAAGGAAAAGAAACTAGGGGTAAATGGAGCTCACAGACTGTGGAGTTAAATTACGTTGTGCTGCTCTTTCAGGGGTTTAGCGCTGGTAGCTTGTTCTGTGCAATAAAATCAAATATTAAAGGGCACTTCTTCTTTTTGCCACTCAGGTAGATTTTCTACTCAGGCAGCAGCTGTATCAATGCAACCTGTTGCGACTGCCCGCATTGAGAACATCACTCTAGTGGACACAAATTTTGGCCTACACTTGCCAACTTAACATTGGCAAGACTCATGGGAGAAAAAATGTCACCACACAGTGCTTGGCAGGGCTTTCCCGCAACTCAGTGATATTCGCTTAGCACAGAGTGGTCAAAACTCTGCAAACTCTACTGCCAGAGCTGAATTTTTAGAAAACCTCTACAAATAATACTCCAACTAGTCAAAAGTATGGTGGTGAGACAGAGGTACGGCCTTTAGATGATCTAAGTTATTATTGACACTTCAAGGCATGTCTGCAGTCGCTCTATATTTATGATATGTGCTATCACCTGGAAACCTGTAGGGGCCAGAGAAGAAAATTAAATTAATTTGGCAAAACCATCAGCATTTTTCATTTTAACATGCTGCATTGGCAACTGATAGTCTCCTTTCTTTGATAAAGCAACTCATCTATATTTTTGATTCCACTTTAATTTTTATGTGTGTTAATCCTCAAATATATGTAATGCATGGAACACCCGAGTAGCATTTTTTCAGCTATCAAATGTAATAACCACATGATTGTATGAAACAATCATAATAGAAGTTGGGTTCATTACATAAATGAAGACAGCTCATTCATGCCTACTATTTACATGGAAAGCCCATAAGATGTTAATATTCTTTTAAATAGCTACACACACTCAAATGTTATTTTACATTATCCATTTTATTTTGGAGGCAAAAACTTTTACGTTGCTACAACTCATCAAACACCTACAAATCAGTAAGTTATGTAGCAGATACACAGTAGGGCAGATCACCAGCAAAGAATAAACAGGACGAGGTGCTTGGTGTTGCCAAGACAAAGTCCATAGTCACATTGTGCAAAATTAGTACTGCAGAGAAAAAGTGCCATTTGCGATGCATTGCAAACCACAGTGATATGTGTGTGCGACACTCCTAACATGTACCAGTACATGTATGACTGCTTTAGGAGCTATCACGCAGTCTGAAAGCTTTAAGTGTTTACCATCTATCAATTAATCAATCTATGGTGGGACAATATTTGTGTGACATCTTCTTGATAATATTCCCTTTGTAAAGAACCCTATGATCACTACCCAATCCCTGCATTGTTTACTGTACAGTGATGTACAAATGTTGTTCCTTGAATGTTAACTTTTAGAAATTGGGGGGCATATTATCAAGGGGGTTTATCTCCGCTTTTTTGGTTTTAAAAGCCAAGAAAGCGGAGTTAAAATTATCTCCCTATTACCTAGCTGTCGCTAACACCAGTTAGCGACAGCTAGTAGGAGATAGCGACCATCTTGGGCACCACTTTGCATGTCAGTGATATTTATCACTAATGACATGCAAAGTGGGCGTGCCAAGATGTTAGCGACTGGAAACAGTCGCTAACATCGCTATGTCCTATTACCAACTTTTGGAGATATTCGCGCTAAGCGCGAATATCTCCAAAAGCTAACACCTGCCCTGAGCAGTTCTTAGCCATGTTATCCAATGGGAGGTGGATAACATGGCTAAGAGCATTAGCTCGGTAATGCATGAATATCGCTGACTTTTCAGCGATATTCATGCATTGCGGCCGTTTTTTATCGCATTTGCGATAAACCTTGGTAATACCAAGGTTTATCTGCGATAAAAATCGCCGCAGCTCTGCGGTACATTTTTGTCTCTAACCAAGCAATAGCGATAATTATCGCTATTGCTTGGTAATATGCCCCTGGGTTCTTAGTTAAAGCGGGGGTGAGCCCTCTTCAAGCAAGTACCACAATCCTAGTCAGGGTGAACCACAATTGTTGTAAACCAAACCTTGTGCTTAACCTTCAGGTAAAGTGGACACAAGCAGCCAGGCTTAACTTAGGCACAATGTGTAAAGTAGTTCTACACATGCAAGCATTGATGAAGCGAAACCAAAAGACAACAACTGTCCCAAAGACATTTAGTAAATTTTAAATGAATAAAAATACACTAAAATGATAAAAATCCAATCAGTCGTTCTGGAGATGTGCAAACGTAAAGTATTAAGGAGAATTAGCACTTAGAAACAGAAAGTGCAGGAGAACTCAGAGCCGGGCTGGAGCCAGTAAGTTCAAATGGGGCACACAGGAGGTGTGCTAGCATCAAGGATCAAGTTAGGCCCAGTGAAAGAGTTACCTGCCAGAGTTCACAGAGTTGGGAGCACTTCCAGGTAATGGCCGCTCCTGTGGGAGTCGCAGTGATCGATGATCCGAGCTGCTTGTTGTTGGTCTTGAGAGGAGCTGCAGCTGTGTTTTTGGAGCTTAAGCATTCTGTTGGAAAGGGGTTGCTGTCATCCCTGTGGAACAGAAGTTGCTGGGCATTGGAGGCATTGGAGCCGTAGGTCGGGGTCTGCTTTGGAACCAGAGTTGGGGAGCCATTGATGGGCACTGATGTCATTGGAGTCGGACAGGAGGGTGCTGGATTGTGGAACCGCTAAGAGGCTTCAATAAGTGTTTGGCATCTAGACCTTTAGAAGTTGTTGATCACAACCTCTTAGAGCTGTAGTGGGGGATCACAGTTCTCCACGGGTGCACTCAGAGTCGATGAGCAGAAACTTGCAGGAATTGTGGGGAGAAGCACCCTCTGACATTAACCAAGGGTTCTGGACCTTTACACCAGGCAAGAAGAGGGGGGGGGGCAGGAGTCAATGCTTCAGAGGTGGAAAAGCAACAAGCAAATACCAGGCCACGTTCTGGTCAGGGAAAATCAAGTGAGGCATCTGGAACTTGTTGAAGTGTTTGAAGTTCAAGCAGGGAACCAGCCAACTGGTTCTTCACATCACTCAGGACTCATGGAAGAGACTGCAGGTCCTAATTGAGGTGGCTCAATGTTTGCATCACTGCTCTTTGCCCCTTTGAACCCTGCTCATTTAGTACACTGTCTGCTTGATGGAGAGCTCAGAGTGATATAACGCAGCCACATGGTTGACTTATACAACTGACCATGTTTTTCTCAGTTGCTTTATTTGAGTGTCGGTTTAAAAATCAGAAAATGTGTAAATTGACAGTGAACTAGAATGTGCCCTATTTATTGATTAACAAGTTGTAGGTCTTAAATTCAATATTTTATTTTTTGCCTTTGCCAGGGCAGTCTTAAACTCTTGGTTTTTCAGGCTATATATGATGGGATTTTTTTTTTTTATATTTTTATCTTTTCACCTACACCGGTTTATAAGGTTTTTAGGTTATGATTGTACCCGACACTCTGCATGCGTCCCCGCATGTTCCCAGACAGTGAAACCATGCTACTTACCTGATTGCAATCTTATTTTGAGTTAGATTCCGCATTATAAAAGCGTGTTATTGTATTTACAGAGCTCCTTGATAAAGGGCATTTCCCGCCCGAAATGCATCGGAGCCCGTCTTGAAATTACCAACAATTACACTTGTTTAAAAACAAACAAAAAAATGGAACTTATGATTCTCTGAACTTTATTTCAATAATATGATTGATTAAACAATTGATTGGCATAAACAAAAACGGAGTCTGTCTCTCCATAACGAACCCAAACGGTGTGCCCAGTTTCAAGGATGCGTTTACACCCCAGTGACGCACTCAACACAGGATTTAACTAAGACGTACACGGACGGTTACGTCACTTGTTGGAGCACCCACAACCTCTTAAATATTGTCAAAGAAATTCACATGAAGATTTCTAAACGCTAGCTGTGCGCCACGCCTTAAAACTTTCTTGATCATCTCAGATGTAAACATAACTACATTCCTCATATTAGAAAATGAATTGATTACTTTAAAGATATTATATTTCTATGTTTCTTTTGTTAGAGGATATTTATTGACTTATCTTTTGTCTTAGTGTTTATGTCTGTTCCTCCAATTTAATTTATTAAATAATTTGTTCATGGTATGTCGTCATATATTGTTTTATTATGAATTTTTGGCGGGCTGTTGGGTTTGCTGGTAGTAGAGTGAGACTTTTTTATATGTTTAAATAAAATGTTTATTGATTAATGTACGAATTACCTAAATTAATTAAATAATGAAATATTTATTTATTATACATTTGTATTTGTAATGTTTTGGATTTGATTTTGTGTTTGTATTAGTAGTATATTTTCTAAATAATGGTATTAATTGATAGTTCGATTTGTGTATGTTATTTTTTATTGGAAGAGTTTCTAAATATTCAAGCTTCGTATTTGTAATTGATTTTTATATATTAATTTACTAATTAATTACTTTTAATAATTATTTAAGGTGTATAGGGAAATTAAAAAACATAAAGTGAAGCACTCAAGACCTCTGCCAGGGATTTCCCTAGTGGTTAGAGTGGAGCAAAGGTGGCACAACTGCCCTGGTCATAATAGGGTGGTCGGAAGACCGCCACCGCTGCACCCCCATGAGTCTGGTGGTTCATGGAGCACCAGGCTCAAATTGAGTCCCTTAGTATTTTTATCGTAAACTGTTTACTCTATACATTTATGTTTCTGCTTCAAACAAATGAAAAAGCTAAAAGCTCTTAGTGAAATGAGAATGATGAGAAAAACTGGCACAGACATAGCAGACCCTATACAAGCCCGTCCCGGCCCCCACTACCAAACCAAGAATGTATTTGAGGGGTGACAAAACCTGAACAACCTTGCAGTAGCTACGTCTTGCCCATTCCACTTGGGCCTAATGGTTCTCCCTGGGAAATCATGAGTATGGTCACCCAAAACTTAGGGGTTGATTAGGAAGGCGGGCAGATCGCCACTGCCGGCCCAACGCTGGCAATCCGCCCGCCATCGCATCCCGATTTACCCCCTTCCATGTTATAATGGCTGGGTATTGCGGCGAATGAAAAGTGAGTCCGCCGCTTTTACACCGCTCGGCAATCGTTCCGATTGCCGGTCCAGCAGATTTGGGCCACAATATTAGCAGGCACCGCTATCCATATTATGATGTGGGGAAATCAGGCCTTTCTATGGCGGCAATGCTGGCATGGAAGGCTGGTGGGGAATTGCTTTGGGGGCCCGTTGTTGACCCCCTGGGAGGTGGGGGCTACACATGGGGGGTTATTGCCATGCACAAGGTGGCAGGCACTGAGAGATGCCTGCCACATTGTGAATGGCAATTCACAACATGGCACTTTGGTATTGCGGCAGACGCTGCTAGGAGCAGCACCGGCCGCAATGTCAAATATGCAGAATGTGACCGCCATGGTGGTGGTCACATCCTAATTAGCTGTGCGGCACTGCCGCACAACTGGCAAGGGTCCCAGCACCGCTAGGGTGGCAGGCAGACTAAAGTCGGCCCACCATCTTAATAATCCCCTTAGTTTAAAGGTATTCTTACTGCACACACTCTTCTTCGCCTTTGTTACAAGAATCCTTAACAGTAGGGTTTTCAAATTGGTGCATGTGGGCAGAGATGCATGACTCGAGCTGAGCAATGACATCATTTGCCATGTATATTGTGTAAGAAATACAATTTGAAAATAATCTCTTCAAATTCAAAAAAGTATATTTCTTTAACATGTAGAAGTGTTTCACCTGAGTATATCAATTTATATAACTACTAAGACAGACGTTTATTAAAAGTGGTAGTTTTTACAAACATTCATGCTCACCCCCAATGAAAATTCCATTAGTGAACTACGAGGTAAGTCAGTATTCATATAACCCCTTAAATGTGGCCTAGATTCTAATTATAGATGAAGCAACATTATAGCCTATTAAATCAAAAAGAAAATGATCAGCCTGAACTTAAGTATTTAAAAGTTTGCTCATATGTAATAATGAAGAATAAGGTTCTGTGAAATTGCCTAGGAGCACACAATTTGGACAAGCAGAGAAGCTGGTATGAATTTCCAGGTTGTCTGCTTTTACATTTTGAAATCTAGCCATGAGATGGGTAACTCTGTTTCTGTCTCTCTCACTCCTGTTTACAGAAAAGGTCACTGTTTTCTTTTTCAATCTTGACTTACACAAAGGGCCTGATTCATAAAGGTGTACTAAGACCAAAAAACGAACTTTACTACTTTTCAGTATTCACAAAGATAAGTTACTACTAGTAACTTTACTACTAGTATTTTTCTTAGTAATAGCTTTACTACTAGTAACTTTACTAGTATTAAAGTTACTAATAGTGACTTACCTTTGTGAATACCATGAACGTAGTAAAGAGATACTTTTGGTTTAACTTAGCCTTAGGGAACTAGGCCCGCAGACTTCATATGTAAAGTTGGCCTTCAGGTGTAAAGTTGGCCTTCAGGTGTAAAGTTGGCCTTCAGGTGTAAAGTTAGTCTTCAGGTGTAAAGTTAGACCTTAGCTCTAAAGTTAGACTTCTGGTCTAAGTGTACCTTTGTGAATAGGACTAGGAATAGAAAGATGCAAACCTAACTCAGGGTCCCAAGACCCAACTACCAAGCTTAGAATGCATGTATTTGATGACACACCACCTCAAACACACCCATCCCCTGAAGCTACACTCATGGCCACGGCATGCTGCATTTTTTTTTTCAATTGCATTCATTCACCTTTCTATCTGCATAATTTCAGTGGCTCTGGCTCCATTGCAGCAGGTAATTTTGGCTGCTTAATTCAGAGTAATATAATCAATCATATAATACAATCAATATTTCAACCAAAGTGCTCCTTCTTTACTGAAAACTCCTGGTACAGCATAAATGAGAGACAGCCATGAGCAGAAGAGCAAAAAGACAATGAATGAGATGTGTATAAAATGAGAAGGTCTAGTTTCTTTCAGCCTCTTGGTGCGCTCTTTACGCATTCAGTTGAGCTATGTTATGTTTATTCAGCCATGTGAAAGGAGCAGTTTAACTATAGAGACAGCTTCAAGAAGACCTCGATTGTTGGATCTGTGCCGACAGAGAAATACCCCAGCGGACTGAATAAAATAGACTGAATTCCTGTTTAAGACCGGTGCTTTCATGTTCAGTGGCACTTGAGGTGTACCATCCTTCCTGAGGCCAGATCTCTTATATTCTACATATGTCATGTAAATGTCAAATGTCAAAGGTTCTTAAATAGCGCCTTATCACCGCAAGGTCTCAAGGCGCTTGCTTTGGGAACCCGTCCTGGCTTTTTTCCCTGTGAGATAACTCGTACTGGGCATCCCCAAGGTGAAAGCCAGGCATCCCGCCGCGGGGGGGCCGTAGTGGAGATTAAGCAAGCTATTACCCAGAGTTGCAGAGTGTGAACCCGTGATTCGAGTAGGCACCGAAGCGAGAATTATCGAGTCCGTGGACATTTTGGGCTCAAGACCCTGCCGCGTCGGGAATTGAACCCTGGTCCCGGGTCTGACCTCTGCTTCAGGGTCTACCTCCTCTAACCAGTGAGCCACACTTCTCCACCAGCCTAACATACATAGCCTCACGAATCATATGTGCTCATTTGACAATGCCTCTAAGTACTAAGGGGAGGATTACGATGGCGGACGAACTTCAGTCTATCCGTCATTGTATTGGGAAGTGGAACCGCACGCCTAGATGGTGGCAGTCCCACAGTGCAGAATATAATGTGATCCCCACCATGGCGGTCGCACTTCCCATATTTTACATTGTGCAGGTGGTTCTGGCAAAAGCATCAGCTGCAATGTAAAAATGGCACATTTCACATTTCCCTGCAATACGTGGCAGGCACCATGTGGGGCCTGACACTTGGTGCATGAAGATGTTGGGGGGCACCATAGGTGCCTCCCAACCCCCAAACAAAAGGGTTCAAGGTCCAAGGTTCCTTTAATGAAAACGGGCTGCATTTTGTAAAGAAAAACAGAGCTTTTTTGAAAAGCAAACATAGACATGGTGGTCTGCTGTCCCCAGCAGGCCACTATCCCTGTGTTTTTTAGTAATTTCCAAAGGATCGCAAACTGCAACCTACATCATGAGCATTAAGGAGGTGGGTAATTTGCCAACCACTGTGAATTGCAAATGAAACTCAATGGAGTTTTGTACTTTTTGAATTGCGATTTCCTAATTGCAATTTGCATGGTGTTGCAAATAGGAACTCACAATTTCCAATATTGGTACATGTGGTTCTGAGCATTATAATGCTACTGGATATAGTTTTAAAGTAGGAGAAGTGATGATCTATGAGGTGATGTGTAGGAAATTTGCAGAAATACGATATAAGAACTGCAACTAGTAGCAGGCTCCACTTAGAGGGCGTAAGGCATATGGAGGATGGAAGGTAAGGAGAAAGTAATTCCGATAGAGAAAAATCCATAGTCAGAGTTAAGGTCAATTTTTCATGCAGGGTATTAGGAATATAGGGCCACATGTACGACTCATCAATTTGCGACTCGCAAATTGCGCTGCATTTATAGCTCGCAATTTGCGACTCGCAAGTTGGGATGTACAGCAGTGTCTCAGTCACTTTTTGCTATTCCTAATGGGGTTGCAAATTGCATGCCTCATTAATATTATTGTGGCAGGCGCTATTTGCGACCCCATTAGGAATGGCTTGCACTCACAGGGATGGTGGCCTGCTGGGGCCAGCAGACCACCATGTCTATGACTGCCTTTAAATAAAACAGTTTTTTTTAATGCAGCACATTTTCCTTAAAGGAAAACGTGATGTATAAAAAAAAATGAAACTTTTTTATTTCATTATTTAAGGTCAGGCAGTGAGCCTGAGACCATGCCAGCCCTTAATAAATAATCTTTGACCCATTCACAAAGGGGAAGGGGTCCTCTGGGGAACCCTTCCTGTTTACAAATGGTTTATCACCTACTTGAAGTTGGTTGTAAATTGCGGTCACAAAACATTCATACATACAAATGCGAGTTGCTTTTAGAAAGGGATGCCCTTGGCATGCCCCTTCCTAATAGTGAGTCGCAAACCTCATTTAGCCAATCGGTAAAATGTACCAATTCGCAAAATGAGGTTTATACATGGCCATGCCCTAAATTGTTGTAGCAAGTGGGGCGATTGCCCATTTGCGAATGCAATTTTGGGTCGTACATCTGGCCCATAGTGAGAGGAGGCGTTTTCAGATAGCATGCATTCTGATTCTCTAAAAGCGTAGTAGGAAACAACGTTTACTAGCTTCATGTGGGGGACAAAATGAAAACACAATGTATTACTCAATAAACACAATGTGTGATCCGGTATTGTCTGCTGTAACTGCACAAAGAAGGTAAAACATTTTTTACCGGTAAGCGCTAGTCCCAAAGTGCTGTTTAATCATGGCAAAGGCACAACACATCGAGAAATCCAGTAATGGAAACTTCCTTCATCGTCAAATGTGTAATGTAAAATGTGTGAGAAAATGATGATATGGTGAATTATATGCAAGTAAATATTGTCTAGATGTGTAGCCTGCAACAAACAAATATCTGGAGCTCCTTCAGGTCTGAGAACACTGCTAACAAAACAAGGTTAAGGACACCTTATGTGCATAGCCCTTCATGAGTGTTCCAGAGAATCTCATATGTGTGATTGCGTTAAGTGGGTCTTTCAGTCTATTGCATGTTTCCTAATTTGTGTGGCTCTAGTTTAAAGGCAAGGATCTTACACTGGACCATTCTGCTCAGAGACTGCCCACTTAGGCAGGGAATGTTTAAACATCAAAGCCTAAGGAGAGACGCTAGAATCGCGAGGCACTATAAACTCATTATCTGTCAACAAACTTGTGGACGAAGAGTAAAATCATAAGGACATAGTCCCCTCAAATCGATCAGTGTTACGCTCAGGAAGAGCTGTGGAGGACTCTGAGCCCTTTTCTCTGGGTTGATTGGGATAAGTGCTGGTCATTGAAGGAAGAATTCTTCCACTGTATAGGAAAGTGTTTACATTATAGCTAAATTTTCATCTAACTTCATGTTGGAGATGCTTCTCTCTAGAAGATATGAAAATAGGATGAGATTGAAAGGGCATGAGCAGGCTGGCCAAAAAGGTCCCTTGAAAGCCTTGATGCCCCCACTCTTTATTTAGAGTCAATAAGTGGAAAATGGCAGCCATACATTTCAAGACATGAAGTCACTGGGTGCATTACATACCCATACTTTGGCAAAGTTTGTCCTCCTTGTGGAACCATCATGCTATGTGAAATCACACCTGCATAATACGGTGGTAGTAGGCATGGTTGGGAAGTCCCAGATCCTTTTCAGTCATGTCAGCACAGACATGGCTGCACTTCACTGGGTGACTACCTCTGCTTGCCCGTCTAGATGAGCCAACAAACAGACCTATATCAGCCAAAAGCCCCAATGACCCTTGATTTCTGGCCAGTCCTGGCAAGAAGGCTGTTCACATAGGCAGGTATTCTGCCCCTTAGCAGCTTAAGTGGCTTGCCCGTCCAGATGAGAGTCGCTCACCCATACTAGCATCATGGGCACTTATCTTCATCCAATTTCATACATCACTACTAAAACTTCTAAGCTTTCCGGTACCTTGTGCACGCATGGGCATCATGCAGAGGCCACCATGTGCATACTAGGCTCTGATTAACCTATGTTGCATCCTTCCAAACATCTGTGCTGAAATGCCAACTTCAACCTCAGATACCAGTTAACCGCACAGAGGTGAATCATTTACCAGGAGAAACTGCTCTCCCCTGCTTCCTATGTCTTTACTGTTTGGTGTATGTCAGGGGAGCTTTGACCACAACTGCACATACTGAAGCTGTGGAGAGTGTGAGGAGAGAGTGTGTGAGTGTAAGTAGGCCCTGCTACCTGAGGTGACTTGCGCCGTATCCGCGCACACACACAGAACCCACGCCCTTAACTTACGTGTGCCTGGTAAGGTTGCATTGTTGTGGCCCGTGCTGCACCTGTGTCTTTTGTGTTACTGAAGCTTGACAAGCAGTTTTCCTACTACAGTACAAATACATTAAACTTGCTAATGTAGGTTTGTTTAGAATCAACAACTATTACCATTACCTACAGTGTGTAGCTATAGCTGTATCATGTTTTATTTCATAGTGCTATCCCACAAGTTAATTACTTTTACATGTGTAGGATCATTCAGGGCTATCAAATTGTAATGAAGGCAGCATACACCTGGTATAACACTGAAACAGTGAAAATGTTCAACATATTTTATTTGTAAATAAAAAAAGAGTGAGGATACATAGAGACAAAGCAATATAGGGATACTGCAATAATTTCAAGTTAGTTTTATCTCCACCGCTATGTCAGAAATTCACAATATATACACACACATTGGAATTATCACACCTGAACTACAGCAAGAGCTTGTGTCTGGGCCTAGAAGAACCTCAAGTGAAGATTGAGGCTTCGTGCTGCACTCAAGGACTGAGCTCTTTGAGCCCATGCTTCAAAGATTGCATTCTGAAGAACATCCTCTTGGCCCACATTGGACATTGGTCTTCAGGAGAAAAAATGTGGAGCTAGCTTATTTGCAGTAGACCCAAAGATCATCAGCAGACAAGATCACCCCAGTGTCTTCAAAACAAAGGTCTGCTGGGGAAGTCCTGGAGGTCATGAGATTCACAGGCATGGAGCAAGTTGAATCTATCATGAACATAGCAAAACAACCATTACACGGTCTAGTGGAACCTAAAGACATCCTTTTCTCAAAAAACTGGAAGGAAATGGAAGAATGTATGTGCAAGAATAACTGGTCATCAGCAATCAACAGAACCTGTGCAGATTTAGGTGGGAAACTGCAGACCATCAAAACTAGAACTCCACTAATGTAGATGCAATTAGACATGCCTGATGTTTAGCTCCTCACACCTCAAATCAATGCATGGCTTCTGCTCTCTTACAATGTCATAAAGTGGCACTTGATGTGTAGGAATTAACCAATAGATACAAGAGTTCCTTGACTACGAGGGACATGATGTTTGGGAGAAGGAAATTCTGCTAAAGAAAGTAAGGACCATAGATCTTGAGCTGATGAGATGCGTTTCTGAAGACAGAGAAAACAAATAAACAAACTAGAGCCTGCTTGGCGGGAATGTTTCCCGTGAGAATGAGAATAAGCTCCCAACAAACATTTAGCAGGAATCCTGTGCAGTTAATGAACATATACTTTGTTAGGCATGCGAGGAAGCCAAAGAGACACTGTGCGTGCATAGGCACACCCTCACCTCAAATAACTGTGAAGATTGTCAAAGCACAGAAGAAACGAGATGGCTGTGATAGCCTGGGTACCTGCTGAAGGTGTCTTTGTCCACCCATTGCCAAAACATTGCAGAGCAGAATATGCTGAGACTTAGGGACGACAGAAGGTAGAAGCATTGGCACCTATGCCCTCAGTCTAGACAAACATTAGCAGTAGCTGTGAAGGAGCGGTTGAAGAGAGATATATATTTTGAGGAGGGGTGATGGAAGACACTTGACGCCAGAATGATCTCTCATAACCTGTTCTTTTGAGAGTTTTACACTGAGTAGTAAAGTAATGCTCACCATGTCCACTTCTTTTTAACTTTAGAAGAGCTCCCAGCTTCCTGCACTCCACCAGCCATACTTTTCCAAGTCTGCAAGGACAGCCACATGTGCAGTGACTGCCTTATGATGTTAAAGTTTGATGTTCAATATGCCTCAAATCAAGGTACCCTTAGATAGTGGCACTTTGGCACAGAGCCCACACAAAAGAACAGGTCCCTGCTTAGAACCCTCACAATATTTTCCCAGGGTTTCTGCAGTAGATGCGCGGGGATGATGCTCCACTCCTGCAGTACCAAAGAAAACACAATAATTGACCCTGTCACTATTCACTTTCTGACCTATACATATCATAAAACTCTCAAATTAATGAACATGTTCCTTGATCTCAGAAGAATGAAAGGCTGAGACAGCCTGCTAGGGTTTTTTTTTAACAATATATATAAGACTTTATTGCGTGATTTAAAAAAACCTTTGCAAATTACAAAATATAAAAAATATTTAAATGTATACATATAAAAGAAAGAGTGAGATCCAGTCCAGTGTAGATAAAAGTGGCAGATGGACCTTGCCGAGTTATTATGCTAATGGAGGTTCACAGGTTTGGGTCCCATCACAAAATAGTTTTGCTGCTTGATCCAAAAACCTTACTAGGGCACAGTTTAATTTGGTGTTCCGAGGATCAAAGCATGTCAGAACTGCTGCTCTGCACGATCTAACCATGTTTATATTCCAGAGTTTCCTTAGGAGGGACCGTCTTTCATGCAGCAGGTTTGAGCAGAGGCATAGGATGTGTATAATGTCTTCTTTATGATGTTTAGCTCCTCACACCTCAAATCACTGCATGGCTTCTGCTCTCTTACAATGTCATAAAGTGGCACTTGATGTGTAGGAATTAACCAATAGATACAAGAGTTCCTTGACTACGAAAGCTAGGATTTGAAATTGACCTATAGGGTGCACACCAATTGCTTCAGTAAAACAGAGGCCAGCAGTACTTTAATTTTATTGTTAAAACTTGTTTTTCCCTTGAAAGTTGCCTAAAAGCAATGACAAGCAGCATGAAGCACTGCTTTGCACTACTTAGTGTCATGAAGGTGTTCCATGGGTGTTCCATGGGCATTCCCATGCAACCACCCATACGCTTTTTGATGCAAAACACTATTTACTGACAATTGTAGACAGTGGTTTCTTTAAAAACAAAAATAACACCCCTTATAAACAAGGGTTAAAAGGAGAAATGGTTTTATTTCATCTTTCTTTTCTGACTTTGCATGCATCAGTTCAAATCCTAAGCTTGACTCACACACACACCCTTGCACTATTGCATAAAGGTGTGTGTGGCACTCAGCAGCAGAGCCGGAGCCGGAGCCAGAGAGATGGGAGGAGAGTGCCATATCTCTGTAGATATCACACCCTCCTGCTAATTCCCTGTCATGCAGCACAGGATGTTTGGCATCTGTGCTGACGTGGGTGACACTGTGCTAAATCTGGCCCAGAATGTGGTGTTGATGCATTATTGATAAGCTGTGCTTTTGGCAGATGTAGGTCACATTTCTCCATCTGTTAATTTGTTCCCTAGAAAATTGTAGTTCAACATCTGAATATGCATGAAAAGTCTCTTAACTATGCAGAAAACTGTTTGGCAGATTAAGCCACCAAAATCATGTTTAAGCATGCTCTTTATAGTCCTTGAGTGAACCCATAATGTGCCAGATACCAGGTCAGATCTCAGTTGTGATGTCCTTGGATCCCTTGACACACTGGGAGATCTTGAACATGCCCCCACACAATGTACCACAACTGCCCTTTTCACTGAAAAGTGGGTGAAATGTGCTTGATCACTTAGCACATAGACACTCCCTTTATTATCAGACCACTCCCCCCATTTTAGGCAATCAACCCCACACCAAGTGGACGTTATCTGTGTCTTGTACAAAATCTCTGTAGGTAACCAACATTGGTAATCAATTGCACAAACAAAAGGGTATGCTGAGCATCAGAGAGAGTGCTCTGTGTGCAACTCACCCAATGAGGCCTCCTCCTTCATAATGTTACTTGAGTTTGAAATCCCTTAAAAAAACAGAAGACAAGAGGTGTTTGACAAAAGAGGAACAGTTTGTATAATTAAACTTTACATCCGGGAGAACAGTCAGAGGGGCTGAGGATTGTCTGAATTTACAATATGTAAGCCTACTTCTTTCATACGAAGTCCGACAAGTTGTAAAAGGTTTTGGTGTGCCATATAGGGTGAGGAATGTTGGTTGCTGCCTTTAAAATCAAAAAATTTCTGTTGAATGGTTACCAAAGATGGGTTGCTACCTCGCATAGACACACTACAGTTAGTGGATAACGTGTCCAGATGTCTGGCATGGGGACGGTGTGACCACTAAGAGTGCTAGTTCCAGATTGGCTATGCATTCCTAACTCATGTGGCATCTGACTTTATGGTGTTGCTAGGAGCGTGCCTATCTGTGGGATTGATCAAGAGTTTACTGCCCGAATGTTTGCCTTCCAGCTACACACCCTCCCACCTATGACCTATCAATCCGCAATCTTTGGGCCTAGGTCTCAGGGCCTGCCTATTTACATATTTGCAAGTCGAGGCTGATGTAGAGTTCACGACGAGCGATTTGATACAACAGATTAATATAAAAATGTTATTGCTGCATGTGCTGAATTCCATATTAACACTGATGTGTACCTGCAAGCTTGAGAATAAGCACCCCTGCATCAAAGGCCCTCAGGCAATAATAAGGATGTTGTAGGAGATATGGCATATTGACTACAAAGTTGTTTTTTTATCTTATTTTACACGCTTGGGTCACTGGAAAAATCAACTGTGTGAAGGGTGATTGAGCAAAATAGGAGTAAAGGGGAGGTGAAAATTCTCAAAAAATGCCCTATAAAATAACATTACTAAGGGCCTGATTCACAATGGTAAATTACAATTTTAGGCAAGATTCCTACTTTTCGGTATTCACAATCAGCACTTTTGTACTAATGTACACTTTTGCAGTAACGTGCCCAATGACTGGTATTGAATCACCCTCCCATAGAAACTAATCGTGTTATAAAAGTGTAAGTTACTACAAACATGCAGTTTGTGAATAGCATTTAGCTTAAAACAAAGTGCAGTTTGTGAATCAGACTGTATATGTTGTTATTTGGACTATCTTGCTTATCGGCACTACTAGTCTATTCTGTGCTTCCTCTCCTACACACATATTCACTCCCTGTAGTCTATTGCAGAGGTGTAGTCTGTATGAGTCTCACACATATGTGTCTCAGTAACTCACTGACAATGGGGCACCCTCTAGCTTGCAGGGTGTTGTACTGATAACACTCACAACAACTGCTGTGACCATGGAGTGTTATAGTGATAGCCTCACAGTCACACAGGTTATTCTGGATTTATCACAGTGACAACTCTTACCTGCAAACGTTTTGTATCTCTTGAAGTGATAACTCTCATTGCCAAGATCATGAAAATATCTCAGTGATACCTCACACTGCTAAAGCTTGGAACATGGTGTCTCTCAATAATACACATATGATCAATAACCCAGTAATTGTCCCAGGATCGCAATATCCTTTTCTAATATGTGTGCCAGTTGCATCAATAATAAAGGACTGCTTGAGGGCCTTGCATGTTCCAAGAATGGAGGGTGTGCACAGTCACCAGCCAGGGGCCGATTTTCCGGTCCAGGAAAGGCATGGCTTGGCAGTTCGGGCTGGACTGTTCCCATGAGGCACAGGGTCAGACTGATTTGCATATAGCCATGTCTGAACTGGGGTGGCAGAGTGGGCTAAAGAACGGTGATGGATTAAACCCAGATCTTTTGACTGGGTGTGAGTGTTTGATTGGTTCATACGCTCCGTCCATCACCACCCCCTTTTGTACCGATTTTGGCCACCATAAGTGTGGCAGGGTATGCTCAGACGTGAGTCCCTTGATCGCTTTGCCACTGAATTCAAGCAAGCCGGGCTGAAGACGGCTGTAATGCCAGAAACCGGTCCTCGGAAGCTTGTTTCCAGTCCAGGGAAGGCATGGCTTGGCAGTTCGGGCTGGACTGTTCCCATGAGGCACAGGGTCAGACTGATTTGCATATAGCCATGTCTGAACCGGGGTGGCAGAGTGGGCTAAAGAACGGTGATGGATTAAACCCAGATCTTTTGACTGGGTGTGAGTGTTTGATTGGTTCAGATGCTCCGTCCATCACCACCCCCTTTTGTACCACTTTTGGCCACCATAAGTGTGGCAGGGTATGCTCAGACGTGAGTCCCTTGCTCGCTTTGCCACTGGATTCAAGCAAGCTGGGCTGAAGACGGCTGTAATGCCAGAAACCGGTCCTCGGAAGCTTGTTTCCGGTCCAGGGAAGGCATGGCTTGGCAGTTCGGGCTGGACTGTTCCCATGAGGCACAGGGTCAGACTGATTTGCATATAGCCATGTCTGAACTGGGGTGGCAGAGTGGGCTAAAGAACGGTGATGGATTAAACCCAGATCTTTTGACTGGGTGTGAGTGTTTGATTGGTTCAGATGCTCCGTCTATCACCACCACCCCCTTTTGTACTGCCAGGGGGCGATTTAAAGCACTTGCGCTTCGCACATTAAACCATCTGCATCTGAGCTCTGACATCAGGCCTTCAACTGTACCACATATCACAGGGGCACCAAGTTGTTGCAGACATGGGATGAATAACGGTTTCCCCACATCAACAAATTGAATGATCATGAGTCAATCAGTGAATCTCAGCTTTGCCTGAAAAGGCTGTGCAGATTGCTGTGTTGCCTTGCTCTGTGCTAGGAAGGCAATCCACGGGCATTGCGGTGGGTGTTCCCATGCAACACTCATGGATTTTGATGCATCTCTGGATTTACACACCTGTGGATGCGCATAAACTGTACGCCTCTCCAGAGGATGTGCACTGAGGAGACATATGTTTATTTCTCCTTTATTGTTCTTCTTTCTATGTGTACTGCAATCTGCAGCATATGCTGCATTCTGCAAAACACATAGAAAGAGAAAAATGCCTCCCAGGATGGTTTTTATGCAGGAAGGGACCTCTTCCTGTATAAAAAGAATTCTGGATGCAACACAGGCACCCTTGCACCATGGCGCAAGGATGCCTTCATTGGGGCGAGGCTGCTGAAATGGCACCAGCAAAGGGGTAACGGACAGGAAAGCACTGTAGGCCATAGATATGTGCATTCGTGCCCTTGCAATTTGACTCAGGGCACTGCAGCAAGGTGCCTCGCTGCACAGCCCTGCGCCAAATCCCCATAAGTAAACTTCTTTATTTTTTCCTTCCTTTTTCCTCTCAGGATTGTTTTTGTGCAATAAGGTTCCCTTTTCAGCACAAAAAAAGTTCTGCATGCAATGCAGGTTTCCTAACACCAAGGCAAAATGGTGCCAGCAAAGGGGGAATGGGCAGGAATGCACTCTATGCCATTGATACGGTGCTTTCCCTCCCTTTCACTTTGACCTGCACCAAATTCCCATAAATATGCCCTTGGTGCATGCACTCAGACCATATTCCAGAAATCTCAGTCAAGACTGACAGAATGAGCTCCACCCAAACATTATGATCATGTTTCCATATGAACCGATTATGAGCAATATGTATTGTCCTTACAATTTACAATACCACGGGCTACGTTGTTTTTCGGGTGAGGTCAGGTTTTTGATTTGAGAGAAAGTTTACAAAAACACTGGTGCGACATGCTTGCCTTATATTTTAATGTGATGATCCTGTGACAAAGCCCTTAGGCCCATTCATTTGAATTGACACCCTTCCCCTATGTCATGTGTTCCCTCTGGTATAAGAAGGGGATATTGCGATTTTGGGGAGAAGACTCAGTATGGGTCATATGTGATTTCAGAATGTCACCAAAGGTATTTCAACTTGCCTTTCTAAATTCATTAATATCTTAATGAGAAGTATTTGGTAGTGTGTAATAATGTGGACAATTATTTGTTGAGGGATGTTGTTGCTTGCTGGGGAATTAAGATTACTGCTGATGCGGGCAAAATAACAGATCAACTGATTGCTCTCGCCTGGAGGGAGCATCATAACATCTGCCCTTCATGGCCAGGAGGAAGGCTGTCTCCCGTAGCATGTGAGTATCTGGCTGGTGCTGTGGGGGACTGGCGACTCATCCTATGGCCCCCAATGAGTGTATGTTTGGTACCTAGGTGGGCAGCAAGGACAGCAAATTTAAGTAATGTGGGTCCCATGAGCCAATAGTAGATCAGAGAGTGGGGGGCATGAGGCTCCTCCTTTATTTGAGGTAGTAGCCCTGCGGGATTGTACCAGGGTCTAATAAACTACAGGGAGTAGGGAACATGGCCCACCTCTCCTTTAATAAAAAAGGACCCTAGGTAATGAGTCCCAGGGCCGTATTAGGCTTGGGGAAGGGAGCTGTACAACCCTTTATGATAAAACCTTCTCCCCCAGTGCCTAATAAGGCTTGGGGAGGAGGGCCATATTGTACCCTGACCTTAAAGTACATATTGCCCTGTGAGTTGGGTCTCTAGGGCCTAATGAGATGTGGAGAGGGGGTCCACGCAGCCCCCTACCCTCTTAAATCAAAAGGGTCCACAGAGACAGGTTCTTTGGCCATCCCCTCTCATCACACAGTTAAATGTTGTGCTCCATGTGGGGTTGGTTACCTTTGGGGGTTGACCACAGGTCCTGGCCACAGACCAGGCCTTGTAGCCAACCCCCATTGCTCATGACTGAAGGCCATGTGCAGCAGTGGTTGGACTACCGTATGGAAAATAAATATCACTTTTCTTTAAATAAATCCTAGAAAGTCAAACACAAAAAACAAAGGCAAAAGTAACATTATACTTAAGTAAAATGTCCAGTAACAACATAATGTTTTAAACTCTAAAAACACTGAAATTCACCAATTATAGTTATTGCAAGTAACTATAAGTTGTGCCCCTCATATTATTTGAATCGTGACATCTTTTATGACCTCATTGATAATATCACTGCAACTTTTGCAATTAAATTATTGATGAGAAAGCTGTACATGACCAGAGCACAAGTTATAGTTCAATTAGGGCACAAACAAATAATTAGTTCTTCTGGATCATTGACATGTAGGGGGTGGTAAGAGAGCGGGGTGGTACTGCAGTTTTTGATGTTTCCAGCAAGGAAATTTTTAGGGGAGGTGTACCCTTTTGTCTGTCCCTGATTACTTCTTCACAGAGGCTGATAGTGTCCAAGTGCTAACATCTAACACTTCATTATATTAATGACATGGATGCTCAAGTTTGCAAAAGCCGCAGTGTTACCTGATGTGAGACTCATTACTTTACACAGAGGCAATGGCTGGGGAGCAGCTTGAAAACAAAAATTGACTGAGAAACACCCAAAATGAGTTCTGAAGTTTGAGATAGTGGATCCACCTTGAAAGTGTGCATAAAATATGGGACCCAAACCATCGTTCTTTGTTCAAGGGCCAAATTGTTTATGACCAAGCAAGGCAATCTTTGCATAGTACTAGAATGACTCTGGTGTGATTAGGGCCAGTATCTGCCAGTCTCATAGAGTTGAAAGACATCACCTGAAGTCTACACTTTCTGCTAGATGAGCTGAGGGTTTGGATAATGCCTAGAAGCCTGCCTGCCTCCATGCATGCTGAGGATGGGAAGAAGTCAGCCTGGCCGTGCTAGAGGAAATACTATCCCAGAAGAAAACCCAAGTATGTTCCTGGTAGAGGAACAGCCTCAGAAAGAGACACTGATGCCAGGAGCGACCTTTGCTATTATTAGTCTTCCATTCTCTGAGCGATTCTTGACAATAAGCACACCATCACTTTTGTCGGGCTGGAATGTCATGCTGAGTGACTCTGCTGTGATCCACGTTGGGTTGCAACTGCACTGGGTTGATCAAGGGCCTTCTTGGAGGCACAGAGGTTCTATGATGATCCGGTCTGGTAACAACTGCCAAGCTGTGTGAATCTGAATAGGGCCCTTGTTGGTATACAACTATAAAACAGAGTTAGGGGCTCATTAGGATCGTGGATTTCCCGCATCCTCCAGGCCGGCGGAAGCCACCGCCGGCCCGGAGGATGCGGGAAAACCGCCGCGGATGCTTTAAAGACCCACCGCCAAATTAGGATGGCTGGTTGGTCTTTGAATCTGTCCGCCGCTTTTCCGCCGCTGTCGCCTTCCGACCGCGGCGGAAAAGCATTAACATGGATGGCGGTGTCTATCAGACACCACCAGCCATATTATGATGGAGTAGAAAGTATGCTTTTCCACGGCGGCTTTTCCGCCGTGGAAAAGCATACGGACCTTCACTTTGGGGGCCCGTCGCGGGCCCCCTGGGTGAAGAGGGGGTGAGGGGTGCACATGGGGGTACCTATGGTACCCCCCTGCATTTGCGTGAACAAAGCGGCAGGCACCGCTCGGTGCCTGCCGCTTTGTGCACGCAAATGCCGTGCATGCATTTTTAACATTGCGGCGGGTGCAGCTTGAAGCTGCACCCGCCGCAATGTTAAAAATAGAGGATGTGACCGCCACCCTGGCGGTCACATCCTAATCTGCATGAAGGGACCGCCGCTGCCCCTGCGAATGGTCCCTCCTACTCTATGGTGGCGGACGGACTCAGGTCATCATAATCGGCCCCTAAGTTTGCACTGCCTTGTGTTCAGAGTCATCAACTGTACAGCCTGATTCCTGCACATGCCTATAGCAGGCTGCATCTACTGTGCTGTTTCTTTGCCTACAATGAGCTAGAATGTGCTAATGCTAAGCGGTCCCATACATTCCACTGATAGACCACACAGTCCAAAGACATAAGCAACCTCTCCTGTGGCTACCACCAGACTAGTGTATTAATAGTTAAAGCCTCCACCTGCAGTACATAACCAGCTGCTGCAACACGGTGGGGTGAGTATAAGGGTGTGAAGCTTTAATCACTCCCATTACAACACTGGCAACAAAAAGACTGAATAAGGTTGGCATTTGAAAATGTGTTCCTGCATCGATGTACTTGGGATCTAACCTGGGTAGGGTAGAGGAGAAGCGAAATGGGAGAGTATAAACCAACAGGGGATTCATGTCTAAGGATTACCATATATACTCCAATTAAATTGTGAAGTATTTAGTACTTCTGTATGATTATAAATATATTGCTTATCACAAAATTCAAGCAATGGGCAGAACATAGAATCGTATAGTGTCTGTTCTGCGTTTGTGGCCACCAACATACTCTCCTTGAGAAGCCTGTGACATCTCATCATTGTGCATGTGCCTGTTCTCTGTTTTTCTGTTGCTATTAATCTTTTTTGCTTTCTTGTATCTTCACTTCATATTGTGCCTTGCATACATTTTCTCCCCCCTTTGCCGCCACTGCTTCCCCCGCAGCTCCTCCCCCACCGGTTCCTGCTCCTGCCTCCCAGCTACGCTCCCTCCCCTGTCCCCTACTTAATGGCGGCCGCTGCCTGAGCAAGTTGAGCAAGACCTCTGACCTCCTTGTCAGGGAACTCTTCTCTCCCCTCACAGAGCTCCATCAGTGCGCTGCTGCCTTCCAGCACCTCTCTGTCCTCAGGTAGGTGGTCAAGGCCTTCCTCCACACACATGCTCCTACCTGCTCCTCATCCCTGGTGGTCCAGTGGGAGTGCCTTGCTCTTCTGCTGGTCCACTCAGCCAGCCTTCCCTGTTTCATGATTTTGTCTGTCTTTTCTGTTGATCTTGTTTGGTTCCTTTTATTGTGCCTATGCCAGTTCTCTGTATTTCTGTTGTTCTTACTCTTTTTTGCTTTCTTGTGTCCCCTATTCATATAGTGCCCTATATATGTTTTCTTTCCCACTGCTAATGCTCCTCCCCCTGCCAGTTCCCGCTCCCGCCTCCCAGCTGTACTCCCTCTCCGTCCCCTACTTAATGGCGGCTGCTGCACCAAAGGCAAGCCTGTCTGCGCCCATCCACAACCTGACCATGACCAGCACCAGGAACCCCAGTTCCCTGAACCCCCACTGCTACAATTCAGCTGCCCTCCATGAACTCAATCCCAGAAGAAACAACTGCGAGCTGTTGGTGCTGTACACCACCCAAGGCCAGTTCTCCTGCAACACTAGCGCTGAACATTCACACACCGGTGGACCCCAACAGCCTCTGCCCACCCTCCGGATGCAAGCGCACCCAAACACCTGAGATGCTTCATCTTCAAATAAGACTCCCTGCACAGACACACTGTAGAGATCAGGCACACCTCAACCACCCAGGAGGAGGACTTGCCATCGCTCACAAGAACTCCTTTCTACTCACCACCCCCAACATAAACGACTCCTCATCCCCCAGGGAACACCTCCATTTCCAGATCCAGATCAGCCCAAGAATGACCTTATGTGGCACCCTCGCCTACAGACCCCCTGCACCCTGAACCACATTCACCACAACCATCACCGAACTCATCGCTCTCCACGCCATCGTCTCTATGGACTACGTACTGCTCGGAAACCTGAACTTTCCACCTCGACAACCTCAGCAACCCCAATTCCATTGCCCCCCTGGACAACCTTGCCAACATCAGACTGAAACAGCTCATTTCCACTCGTAGCCACAAGACATGGCACACCCCTTTGGACAGACCACCACTGTGTACACTTCTACTTTGAAGAACCACAGCTCATAAACCTACACCTCACCCTTCACGAAGGAAATGGAGCAAGATCACTGAGGAGCACCTCAACTCCACCTTCAACCATGATCCTCCTCCCACCATGACCAACATCAACTCTTCAGCCCACATACTGCACAGATAGATCACCAACAGCGCAGACAAGCTCACCCCCTCCACAACTCCAACAGACAGCACCCCATAAAAGCCACCTGGTTCACCACGACCTCCTAGAATCCAGACGCACCTGCAGACTTCTCGAGACTGTATACAAAACCCCATGGCAGAATACAGCCAACACATTAGAGCCACCAAAAGGGCTTCCATCCAGAACAAAATCCTCCCCAACTCCAGCAACTCGAAGGAACTCTTCAGCATCATTTAGGAAATCACCAAAGCTCCCAGCAAAGCATTAGAAATCACACCTTCCCTGGTCCTCTGCAGCAAACTCAGCTCCTACTAACATCTCAAGATCAAGTTCCTCTACGAAAACGTCAACAAACAAACACCAGACACCGAAACCACACCTACCCCCTCCAAAGCCAGCCATCTGATCATTTCCACCTGGACCCCTGTCTCCACCGAAGACACCGCCGCAACCATGAAGAGCATTCACTCAAGAGTCCCCATAGCCCCCTGCACATCTTCCACAGAGCTGCCATCACCCTAGCATCGGAGTTACAATGCACCATTAACACCTCCTTTGAATCTGGCACATTACCTGATGACTGGAAACATGCAGAATTCAAGCCCCTCCTCAAGAAACAATCTGCAGACCCTACAGACCTCAAACACTACAGATCCATTTCTCTCATCCCCTTTGTGGCTAAAGTAACCAAGAATATTGTCAAAATCCAGCTCATGAACTTCATCGAAGTCAACTCCATCCCCAACTCTTCCCAAGCCAGATTCCTCAGCAACCACAACACAGAGACTGCTCTTCTCTCTTGACCAGGGCCACACAGTGACCCTCATCTTACTAGACCTCTCTGCTGCCTTTAACACTGTCTTCCACCGCACTCTCAACATCAGACTCCACAATGCCTGCATACAAGGAACTGCCCCCGACTGGATCCACTCCTTCATCTCTGGCTGAACCCAGAGAATCAGACTTCAGCCTTTCCTCTCTGAACCCACAGAGATCAACTGCAGAGTACCCCAAGGATCATTGCTCAGCCCCATGCTCTCAAACATTGCTATATGACTGCTGCCATGGAACTTTTCAGTCCATCAAGTGGGGACCGAGAAAAAAGGGGGTCCCAAAACATTTTTTCCCTGGTGATTTCCATAGAAACTTTAGACACGGCTATAGCCCGAACTGCTGAATGGAATTACACCAAATTTGGCAAAAAAGTAGCTCTTGGTTCAGAAAGCAACCTTTTTGTAAAAAATCTGTTCAGTAGTTCCTGAGAAATTAAAAAAATAGAAATATCGATCTCTGAGGGCCAAAGAGGGTTTGTGAACCCTCCCAAGCACAAGCTTCACTTTGATTGGCTGTCAGCTCTCCAAACCAGGAAGTGTTGCCAGGCATCTTGTGACTCGGTAGAACAGGTGAAAAATGGATAAAAATCAAGAAGGGGGCATGGTCGAAACACCCTGACACCCTAGTCCTGCTCCGGGGGTCCTACAAGGAACCAGTTGGAAAAATAAAAAGACAGCACTTAATTTTCCTTAAGCCCTTGGGTAGGCCAGGTCTCAGGGGAAATTTATTATTGGTATGCGGTGGCCCTTGTGGGCCCCCGCAGCCCCGGGGACCTCCACCTCCCCGGGGCTTTCTTTAATTATGCGCAGGGGCAAGCATCTTCCCTGCAGCCCTAGGGACCGCCACCTCCCCGGGGCTAGAGTGAATTATGCATGGGGGCTGCTGCCCCCCCAAGCTGCTCCGGGGACCGCCACCTCCCCAGGGCATTTAGAAATAATATGCGGGGGCCTCAAGGGCCCCCTCAAGCCCTAGGGACAAACACCTCCACACAGCTGTAATAATGAAGGCAGGGGGGCCGGCGGCCCCCCTACTGGAGCCCTCTATGGCCCTGGGGACTGCCTACTACCTGGGACATTGTAGTTTGCAATGGCAGAGTGAGAGTTCTCCCAGCCTGCCATTGCAAACTCCTGCTTCTAATCATGGAAGCGAGAGCAGAAAATCAGCTCCCACTTCCATGAAGCGAAGCAGATTGCTTTTGGACAAGGGGAGCTGAATGTCAGCAGCTACCCTTGTCTAAAAGCAATGCCAGATATTGCAGGAAGCGGGGAGCCGACAGGGAATGTGGGAGCATTAAGGCTCCCCCCACGGTCCCCAATGCCGAGTCCAGGCCTCAGGGGATGGGGTCCCCTGTGCCAGAAGTGGCCTGAGAGGAGCCCCCTCCCTTTATTTGATTTTATTTTGTTTAAAGGAAGGTTGGGCCTGGGAGATGGGCACCCTGGGGCCATAATTGGCCTCAGGAGGGGGGACAAGAGGACCCCCTTGCAAAAAAACAAGGCTGGCCAGGCCCTGTGGGATGGGGTCCCCAGAGCCAAAAGTGGCCCAGGGTAGGGGGACAACACAGCCCCCTCCCCTATAATTTTTTTTTAATGAGGCCAGGCCCGGGGGCCAAAATTGACCTTGGGAGTAGGTCCGCGTGGCCCCTTCCAGTTTTTTCTCTTTAAGTAAAAAAATTCAGTCAGGCCCTGGAGGATGGGGTCCCCAGGGCCCAAATAAATACTAAAAGAAGAGTGGCAACACATCCCCAGTTCTAAAAATACAAAAAGATCTCACCGGCGTTCGCCCCCTCCCTGCACCACTCTGCAAACGCACCTCCTGGTGCTTTCTGCTTTGGGGGATTACGTCCACTTGAATACTAAGGGTCCTTAGGGGCCAACTAGACCAGGTACTTCCAGTAAGCCCCGCACAGGGGGTTTGCTGAGAGGTGGTCTGGGACCTTGTCCCTTTTTACACCACACTGCAAACATGCCTGTTGGTGCACTGCTGGTGGGGTGATAAGGTCCTTTTGGGTCCTGAGGACCTCAGGACTGAAGTTCACTTCATCCCTCAAGAAGCAGTGTGCCAGGTGGCTTGTTTGCGGAGTGGTGCAAAAAGGGGATGTTGCCTCGGACCACTCTCAGCAATCCAGCTATGTGGGGCTTACTGGAGGTAACAGGAGGGCTAGTTGGGCCCCAGGGACCCTCAGGAGGCAAGGGGGCTTCTTGCCCCAACCAAGAGTGCACCAGGAGGCTTGTTTGAAGAGTGGTAGACAAAGGGGGCATGGCCAGCGATGAGAATTTACTAATGCTTCTGTGTGGGTCTTAATGGAGGTAATAGGAGAGATAGTTACCACTCAAGGATGTCCTTTGGGCCAACTACCCCTCCTGTTACCTTCAGTAAGTCCCACACAGTGGCTATGCCGCCTTTCTCCACCACTCTGCAAACGCACCTCCTGGCACACTACAGGTTGGGGGAGGAAGTAAATGTTTTTCCTGTAGGACTTTGGGGGCCAAGAAGCCCTCCTGGTACCTCCTGTAAGTCATACGCAGTGGAATTCCTGAGCATAATCGGATGCCCAGCCCCCTTTCGCCACATCTCTGCAAACACGACTACTAGTTAAAGAAGCATTTGCAATGCAATAGGATCCGCATTTGTGAGAGTTGGATCTATTGGTGTTGTAAACGTACAAGTGTTTTCTTAATGTTACTTGGAGTGGTGTGGATGTAGGTTGTGTGTACTGGGATTATGTGGTATATTGTTCAGTGAAATTATGTGGAAAGAAAGTATGTAGTGTTTAGTGTATAGGAATTATATAGAGTGGGAATATATGTTATGGAGGGTAATTGTGTAGTATGATAGTCTGTGTTGTGGAGAGGAGTCCTTAGGTTTTGGCTTCCTTGTTTCCATAGAATCTAAACTATAAACTGAATGAGTTAAAAAAAAAGAAGAAATCACTGAGGAGCACTTCTGGACCCAGTCAGATGTATGAGCAGGGCCCCTGGAATTGTGCGACTGCTTAGCTGCACCGACTTTTGCACAATTATACATTTTCTGCATTTGCCACATAGTCTATCACCTGCTGCATAATTTGCAGATTTGAACAACAAAAACTTGTTTCTAGCTCAAATGGCTCAACGTTACCAAAAATTCTGCGTTACAGTGTGGTAGAATCCCCTTGGCAAACATAGAATGGTCACCTGTTACTTATTGCTAAATTTGGGTATTACATTGGTACTAATGGTATGCAAACCACTCTTGCTTCTAGCTGCGCCTCTCTTGCCTATTTCTATATTTCTGTTGCTTCTTTCTGCACCTTTCTTTCTTTTTCCGTACTTCTTTTGCCTAATTCTGCTCATTTCTTCCATTTTCTGTACCCGTCTGCCTCTTTCTGCACTTGTCTTGCCTCTTTCTGTACCTCACTTGCCTCGTTCTGTACTTCTCTTGCCTCTTTCAGAAATTCTCTTGCCTCTTTCTGTACTTCTGTTGCTTTTTCCTGCACCTCTTTCGTGTATTTCCGCAACTCTGTTGCCTCTCTGTACCCCTCTTGCCTCTTATTGCAGCCTTTGTGCCTATTCTGAACCAATGTTGGTTCTTTATGCACTTCTCTTCCTTCTTTGTGCATCCCTTGTGTCTCTTTGTGCAACCTTCTTTCCTTTTTCTGTGCATCTCTTGGCTCTTTATGCACTTCTCTTGCCTCTTTATGTGCCCCTCTTGCCTCTTTCTGTACCTCTGTTGCTTCTTGCTGCACTACTCTTGCTTCTTTCCGCAACTCTGTTGCTTCTTTTTGTATCCCTCTTGCCTCTTTCTGCACCCTGCTTCACTTTGTGCAACTCTCCTGCCTCATTCTACACCTCTTTGTCCTCTTTCTGCATCCTTCTTGTGTTTTTTTGCACCTCTGTTCCTTCTTTCAGCACTTCTCTTGCTTCCTTATGTATCCCTCTTGCCTCTTTCTGCACTTCCCTTGGCTCTTTTGCACTACTCATGGCTATTTCTGCACCTCTCTTCTCATTTTCTGCACCTCTATTACCTCTGTCTGTGCCCCAGTTCCCTCTTTCTGTACCTCTTGCGCCTGTTTCTGTAACCTTCTTGCCTCTTTCTGCAGTTCTCGTGCTTCCTTCTGCAGCTCTGTTGCTTCTTTCTGCACTTCTTTCATCAGCACCTCTCCTGCTTCTATCTGCAACCCTGTTGTCTCTTTCTACACTTGTCTTCCCTCTTTCTGCACCTCTCTTGCTTCTTTCTGTAGTTGTCCTGCCATTTTTGCATCTCACTTGCCTCTTTCTGTACTTCTCATGCTTCATTCAGCAAGTCACTTGCCTCTTTCTGTACTTCTCTTGCTTGTTTTGGTACCTCTCTTGTGTCTTTTTGCACATCTGCTGCCTTTTTCAGCACCTCACTTGCTTATTTCTGAACCCCTCTTGCCTCTTACTGCACCCCTCTTCCCTCTTTCTGAACCTGTTCCCTCTTTCTGCACCTTTCTTACCTCTACCTGTACCTCTGTTGCTTCTTTATTCACGTTTATTGCCTCTTTCTGCACCTTTGCACCTTCTTCTGTACCTCTATTGCTTTCTGCACTTCTCTTGCCTCTTCTGCACCCCTGTTACCTCTTTCTGCACCTTTACTGCCTGTTTCTGTACCTCTCTTGTCTCTTTGTGCACCTCTCCTACCTCTTTCTGTATCCCTCTTGCTTCTTTCTGCACTGATCATGCTTTTTTATGCACCTCTCACAAATTTCTATATTCCTCTTACCTCTGTACCGCTGTTCTCTATTTCTGTACCTTTCTTGCCTGTTTCTGCACCTCGCTTGGCTCTATCTGCACCTCTGTTGGTTCTTTCTGCACTGGTCTTGCTTCTTTCTGCACCTCTGTTGCAAATTCCTGCATCCCTCTTGCTTCTTTCTGTACCCCTCTTCCCTCTTTCTGCACCTGTCCTGCGTCTGTATGCACACCTGTTCCCTCTTTCTGCACCCCACTCGCCTGTTTCTGCAACGCTCTTGCTTCTTTCTGCAGTTCTCTTGCCTCCTTCTTTACCTCAATTGCCTCTTTCTGCACTTCTATTGCTTCTTTCTGCACACTTCTTCCCTTTTTCTGAACATCTCTTGACTCTTTATGCACCTCTTTTGCCTCTTTCTGCACATCTTTTGGTTTCCATCTGCACTGCTCTTGCCTCTTTTTGTACCATTCTTGCCTCTTTCTGCTCCTCTGTTGGTTGTTTCTAAACTGCTCATGCTTGTTTGTGCACCTCTGTTGCAAATTTCTGCATCCCTCTTGCCTCGTTCTGTACCCTTACCCACTTTCTGCACCTGTCTTGCCTCTGTCTGCAAACCTGTTTCCTCTTTATGTAGCTCTTTTGCCTGTTTCTGCAACACTGTTGCCTCTTTCTGGAGTTTTCACGCCTCCTTCTGCTCCTCTGTTGCCTCTTTCTTAACCTTCTTGCCTTTTTCTGTACCCCTATTGCCTCTTTTTGCATTCCTGTTGCTTCATTCTACACTTCTCTTGCCTCTTTGTGCACTTCTCTTGACTCTTTCTGCACCCCTCTAGCCTCTTCCTGTATCTCTATTGCTTCATTCTGCATCCTTCTTCCCTTTTCCTGCACCTATCTTGTCTCTTTCTGCACCTTGGTTGCCTCTTTGTGCAGTTGTCTTGCATCCTCCTGCACCCCTGTTAGTTCATTCTGCACTTCCCCTGTTTCTTTCTGCACCTGTCTTGCTTCTTTCTGTACCCCTGTTGTCTCTTTCTGGACTCATGTTCCCTCTTTCTACATTTCTTTTACTTATTTCTACACCTCTGTTGCTTCTTTCAGCAATTCTCTTGCATATTTTTGCACTTATATTGCCTCTTTCTGTACCTCTCTTGCCTCTTTCTGTACCTCTCCTGTCTCCTTATGCATCTCACTTGCTACTTTCTGTACCCCTTTTGCCTCATTCTGCACCCCTCTTCCCTCTTTTTGCAACTGACTGACTGTGTAAGTCAGTGATTAAACGTGTCTTATTGTATGCATGAGTTAGTGACTAAACTGTATGAATGTCTGTATCAGACTGTCTGTTGGCATGTAAGCAACTGCATGGGTTGGTGAGTAGCTGCATGAGTGTCTGTATGGGTTATTGATTGGTTCTCTAAGTAACGGTATGGGTGACTGAGTGTCTGTGTGGATGAGTGGGGGTATGTGGCTTTGTGCATAGATGTGTGAGTGGAGGATTCGCTGGGTGTATGGGTTCAAGAGTGCATCTGTGAAGTGCTGTATGGGTGGGTGAGTATGTGTATGGGTGTGTTGGTGAGTGATTAGGTGTCGTTGTGGTACATGTGTGAGTAACTACATATGTGAAAGGCAACATATGTGAGTGTTGGAGTATATAAATGACTATATGTGAGAGTGAGTGATTGTGAGAGTGTCTGTGTGGATGAGTGTGTGCTTGTCTCAGTGCTTGTATAAGAGAGTAAGCATGTGTTAGTATATGTGTGAATAAGAGAGGTGGTGTGTACAATTGTGTAGGTGAGTAAATGGGAGTGTGATTGATTCTTTGCATGAATGACTATGTGTATGAGTAACTCTATGGGTGAGTAGTAGTGTGTGAGTGTCTGTATTGGTGTATGTGTGTATATGGTTTGGAAAATGGTAACCCGTATTTTAGTGTGGGTGCATCAAAGGCTATATTAGGGTGTGAGGAGGTGCATAAGATTTTCATGTGGATGATGTCATCAGGGATGTCACTGAGCATGTCATGAGTGATGTAATATGTGACGTCATCAGTAGAGCATTGCAGGGACAAGAGTTATAATTCCCTAAACTAAATATAACATCAGAATTTCTCTGGTTTTGTGAATTGTCAAACTAACTATAACGTTTTTTAATTGCTAGTTTCTAAATATAACGTCCCTGAAACCTATGGGTTTTTCTGTGAATTTTAATTTGTTATAAAAATGCTAATTTCTAACAATAATATCCCTGAAATCTATAATTTATTCAGTGAATTTCAAAGGTTTTTTAAATGCTAATTTCTAACAATTATGTCCCTGAAACATGTGTTTTTTTCAATGAATTTCTAAGGTTTTTTAAATGCTAATTTCTAACTAGGCCTGCAGAGGTAGGACATGTCCAGAATGAGGGAAATGGCGCAGAAAGAAGCAAGAGAAATGCAGAAAGAGGCAACAGAAGTCTAGAAAGACGAAGAAAGGTGCAGAAAGAAGCAATAGATATGCAGAAAGAATCAAAAGATGTGCAGAAAGAGGCATTGTTGCAAAGTCTAGTGTCCCCAACTTTATGCTGACTGGCACTGGTGGTAACTGACATTGACTAACCATGCCCGGAGCCAGTGCTATGCTGAAAGACACATACAATACAGTGAAAACACCTACATACACTAGGGTGCACTATGGGTTGGGGTACCCCTGTGATTGGCATGACCTCCCCTGTAAGGCCTTCGTACATAATAGGGCAGGGGTATTAAAACTACCTCTAAGTCAGAGGTGCAGAAAGAAGCAAGATCAGTGCAGAAAGAACTGACAGAGGTACAGAAATAGGCGGGAGGGGTAAAGAAAGAGGCAAGAAAAGTACAGAAAGAAGCAAAAGAGGTGCATAAAGAAGAAAGAGAACTGCAGAAAACGGCAAGAGACATGGAGAAAGAAGCAACAGAGGTGCCAAAAAAGGCAAGAAAGGTGCAGAAACAGGCAAGAAAGGTACAGAAAGGTTGAACAGAGGTGCAGAACGAGGTAAGAGGAATACTGAAATTTACAAGGGACGTGCTGAAAGAAGCAAGTGCAGTGCAAAAATAGCAAGAGAAGTGCAGAAACAAGCAAGAGAGGTGGAGAAATAGGTATGAGGGGTGCAGAAAAAGACAAGTGAGCTGCAGTAAGAGGCAAAAGAGGTACAGAAATATGCAAGAGATTTGCAGCAACAAGTAAGAGAAATTCAGAAAGAGGCAAGAGATTTACTGAAAGAAGCAACAGAGATGTAGAAAGAAGTAAGAAAGGTGCAGCAAGAGGCAAGAGCAGTACACAAAAAACCAACAGTGGTGCAAAAAGAAGCAAGAGGGGTTCAGGAAGAGGTAGGAGAGGTGCACAAAGAGGCATGCAAGGTACAGAAAGAGGCAGAAGGGTACATACATAAGTAAGAAAAGTGCAGAAAGAGGCACAAGAATTGCTGAAAGAAGCAACAGAGGTATAGAAAGAAGCAAGCGAAGTACAGAAAGGGGCAAGTAAGGTGCAGAAAGAAGCAAGAGCAGTGCAGAAAGAACCAACAGAGGTACAAAAAGACGCAAGAGGGGTGCAGAAAAAGGTAGGAGAGGTGCACAAAAAGCCAAGACAAGTACAGAGTCAGGAGGATTATAGAAAAAAGGAAGAGAAGTGCAGAGAGAAGCAACAGAGGTGCTGAAAGATACGCAAAGTGTGCAGAAAGAGCAAGAAAAGTGCAGAAAGAAGCAACAGAGGTACAGAAAGAGACAAGAGAGGTGCAGAAACAGGCAGGAAAGGTGCAGCAAAAGGGAATAGAGGTATACAACGATGCAAGAGAGGTGCAGAAAGAGAAAAGAAGGATGCAAAAAGAGGTAAAAGGGGTGCAGAAAGAAGGAAGTGAGGTGCAAAAAGAGGCAATAAAGGTGAAGAAAGGCGCAAGAAAGGTGAAGAAACAAGCAATAGAAGTGCAGAAAGAGGCAAGAGAATTACTGAAAGAAGCAACAGAGGTGTGAAAAGAAGCAAGAGAAGTGCAGAAAGAGGCACGTGAGGTGCAGAAAATGGCAAGAGAACAGCAGAAAGAGGCATGAGTAAATGCAAAATAGGGAAGACGGTGCAGAAAGTAGCAAGAGAGGTGCAGAAAGAAGCAAGAGAGTTGCAGAAAGAGGGAAGGTGAGTGCAGAAAGAGACAACAGGGATACAGAAAGAGACAACATAAGTGCAGAAAGAAGCAAGATCGGTGCAGAAAGAGGCAATAGAAGAGCATAAAGAGGCAAGTGAGGTGCAGAAGGAGGCAACACAACTGCAGAAAGAGGCAAGAGAGTTACAGAAATAGGCAAAAGGGATACAGAAAGAGGGAACATGTTATGTTATGTTATGTTATGTTATTTGTGATTTTTATAGCGCACGGCTACTCAGTGAGTGTCCCGGCGCTTTATTGACATCCTAAAAGCAAACATAACACATAAAGAATAAAGAGGGAAGCACAAAAAGAATTTTAATTGTTTTGTAAAATCAAAGAGGCAAACAGCCAGGTTTTGAGGGCCTTTCTAAAAGATAGCAAATTAGAGTTGCTTCGTAGCAAAAAAGGCAGAGAGTTCCAAAGCTGAGGAGCCCGAAGCATAAAGGAACGACCTCCCAGTCGAGCCTTCCTCACACGGGGTACAACGGCAAGAAGCTGTGATCCAGATCTCAAGGATCGCGACGGGCAATGTTGCTTGAGCCTCTTCTGCAGGTATTTAGCCCCAGTTGAGTAAAAGGCCTTATGGGCAAGGGTCAGAGTTTTAAAAACTATCCGCTGTCGGATAGGCAGCCAATGGAGTGCCTGTAGCAGGCCAGAAGCATGCGCTCGCCTATGCAAGCCAAAAATGGCGCGAGCCGCCGCATTTTGGACCACCTGCATCCGCTGCAGGAGGTATTCGGGCAGGCCAAGATATAAGATGTTAGCATAGTCCAATCTTGAACCAATCAAGGCCTGGACCGCAATCCTCCTGTGATCCTCTGAGAGCAGCGGAAAGAACTTCCGCAACATGCGGAGAAGTCCAAAACACGAGCCTGTAAGAGTGAGGATCTGAGATCTGAGGGTCAGACCGTTGTCAATTTTGACCCCCAGATTCTTTGCTACCTGCGACGACTGGCTCGGAGGAGACATGTCTGTCGGCCACCACATCTGCCAGTCCGGGTCGGATTGGCAACCGAAGAAGAGTACCTCCGATTTATCTGAGTTGCACTTGAGGCTGTTTAGTTGGAGCCATTTGAAAACAGCCCCAAGGCACTCACAGATACTCTCTCCGTCAAAATCCTCCCCTTTCCGGCAGGTGAAGAGCAGCTGGGTGTCATCCGCGTAGGATACGATCTGGGCTCCATAGGACTCCGCCAGGGCCGCCAATGGGGTCATGAAGATGTTAAACAGAGTCGGGCTCAATACCGAGCCCTGCGGGACTCCGACTCCCAATGGCGGCATCTCGGCGGAAGCCGAGGAAACCCAGACCGACTGTCGGCGACCAGCTAGAAAAGATGTAAACCATCTCAACACCGTCCCCCTCAGACCGATCTCATGAAGTCTTAAGAGGAGACCCCCATGGGGGACGGTGTCGAAGGCCGCCGACAGATCGAGCATGATCAACATCGCTCTACCACCCAGATCTAGCATCTCCTTGATGGCCTCAGAGACCTCCAACAGCGCCGTCTCCGTACTCAGATTAGGGCGAAAGCCCGACTGAGTAGGGTGAAGCAGGTCGTTGGTTTCCAGAAAATTGGAAAGCACGCTGTGAACATGCTTCTCCAGGGTCTTGGCTAAGGCCGGAAGAAGAGAAATCGGCCTATAATTGGCCAAGACCTCAGGAGCCAGACCGGGCTTTTTAATCAAAGGAATGACCATAGCCCGCTTCCACGCCACAGGAACCTCACCTAGGCTAAGGGAGCGATTCAGGAGAGGGTTAACCAACGGGTTGACTACCTCCGCCATCCTCGCCAAAAATTTGGCCGGGCATGGATCAAGCGGTGACCCAGATTTAAGATTGGCGAGCAGAGCCAAGGAGGAGGCCATAGATAAAGGCGGGAAATCAGAAAGAATAGGTCCCGCGAAAATCGATGGGACAGAGCCAGCATCAGGGCCAGACAGAGCAGCCTCCGGCCGCGATGGAAATGACTCCTGTATCATCTTGATCTTTGTAGTAAAGAAGCCAGCCAGATCCGCCGCCCACTTCCGACTAGGAGCGGACTGAGTCCCATTCGCCCGCGGGGTAATGTATTCCCTAACGATCGAGAAGATCTCCTTGCCGGAGTTCGAAGCATCCTCGATCCTCCTGGCAAAATAGCTTTTCTTCTCGACCAAAATCGCTCGATGGTAGGTTTTGACCATATTCCTGTATTCGAGCTTGGCTTCTGAATTATACTGGGCTCGCCAGGTCCTTTCAGCCACCTTGCATTGCCTGCGAGAAGCGTGCAGCGCCCCGGTGAACCACGGGGCAGAGACCCGTTTAGATAATGGCCGAGAAGGTCTTACCGGGGCCAGATCATTTAGCCTCTCCTCAAACCAATCCTGCAAGGATTCCAAGTCGCTGTCCAGATCTCCTGTCAATGGACACGGATGGTCAAGTAGTGCCTTAGATAACAATTCAGGGGTCACCTGGTGTAGCGCCCTTGTCTCAGCACCAAACTGCCTAGAGGCATTGCTCCGGAGTCTCTCATTGGCCGGTATATAAAACTGCACCAGGTAATGATCGGTCCAAAGCACCGGTAGAAGTGCAGTCACCTCTATGGAGGAAGAGGAAAAGACCTGGTCCAAGGTATGGCCTTTATCGTGCGTAGGCCCAAAAAGAAAAGGGGCTAGGCCCAAGGGGATTGTGATATCCGCTAATTTAATCACGTCAGGGTCTAGGGCATCATCCATGTGAAAGTTAAAGTCGCCGGCCAAGATACAATGGTCAGCTCTCATGGCCAACGATGACATGGCAGACTGAAGTTCATCGAAAAATGAGCCTGCAGGGCCCGGCGGTCTATAGATTAACAAACCTTTCACAGACTGATGCGGCGCCAGAGCTAACGAAAAGGCAAGGGACTCAGACCCTTTAATGACCTCCATGGGAATGATAGAGCACGCCACAGAATCATTCACCACGATGGCCACCCCACCCCCCCTTCCTCCCTGCCGATCCTGTCTATAAATGCTATAGCCTGACGGGATAGCTGAAGCGATATCCGGATTGGAGGCAGCTCCCAGCCAGGTCTCCGTAAGCATCAGACAAGTCGGTTTTTCCAGAGTTAAGAGATCTGAGAGCTCCTGAGCGTGACTACGCACAGATCTAGTGTTCAAAAGCATACACAAATGCTTCACCGGTACCACCTTCCGAAGGGGAGGTAGCCGCGGACCAGCGTGTCTTAACCAGCCACAACCAGGACATGTGCTCTTACCTCTGTAACGCCCGGGAAAAACCCTGCGACAACTATAGGACACCGTATTTAGCGACCGAAGTTGCGCGGAGGTATAGCTCACCATCATTGCTACCCTGTGATGTCGTCGCCCAGAGTCCAAATTACCCTCGCCCCGACCGCCTCCGGGACGCTGACGGGCGCAGACGGGCTGGACTCTGGTGCGACTCAGGCGCAGGTAAGGCGCGACCGCTACGCGTCACCGCTACGCAGGGAAGCGAGCTTTAAATAGTAGTCCCTGTGGACATCCGGAGCACTACACTGCTCACTAATGCACCTCGTGGCATTCACCCCACTCCAAGATGGCTGCCGTAACTAGCCCACCACCCAGAACCGGGAACCGGACCCGCAAATGCGGTGACCAACTATTAGAGTGCAGGTAAGGGACCCTAGAAGCTGCGCAATAAAAGCAGGGTTAAAGAAAACATAAAATAAATTAAATAAAAAAACGGGAACTTTAAAAGAGAGAGCGCGATCAAACAGCGCCCAGCGTAAATGCAGACTTCTGGTGTCTTCAGATGTTGTCCAAAGGGATTGTCCTTCAAGTGCTCGCCTTAAATAGTAGTCCCTGTGGACATCCGGAGCACTACACTGCTCACTAATGCACCTCGTGGCATTCACCCCACTCCAAGATGGCTGCCGTAACTAGCCCACCACCCAGAACCGGGAACCGGACCCGCAAATGCGGTGACCAACTATTAGAGTGCAGGTAAGGGACCCTAGAAGCTGCGCAATAAAAGCAGGGTTAAAGAAAACATAAAATAAATTAAATAAAAAAACGGGAACTTTAAAAGAGAGAGCGCGATCAAACAGCGCCCAGCGTAAATGCAGACTTCTGGTGTCTTCAGATGTATGAAGATATAGTGGATACAGGCAACGGCCCCTTTGTCCACCACTCTGCAAACATGCCTCCTAGCACGTTCTTAGTTGGGGGATTAAGTCCACTTCCTTCCTGAAGTTCTATGGGGGCCAGCTAGCCCACCAAGTACCTCCAGTAAGCCCCACTCAACTGGATTGCTGAGAGTGGTCCGAGGCCACACCCCCTTTTTACACTTCTCTGCAAACACACATACTAGCACACTGCTGTTCGGGGATGAAGTAAACTTTTGCCCTGAGGTCCCTGGGACACAAGAGGACCTCATCGCCCCACCAGCAGTGCACCAAGAGGCGCATTTGCAGAGTGGTGTAAGAAGGGGCATGGCCTTGGACCACCTCTCAGCATCCCACTATGTGGGGCTTACTGGAGGTACCTGGTGGGCTAGTTGGCCCCCAGGGAACCTCAGGAATGAAGGGGACTTAATGCCCCAACATAGAACATGCCAAGTTCTGGAGATTGGTACTGGGAGGGGTTGGGCTACCGGTGTGATGCCAGCTTTTTTTTTTTTGAAATATTTTAAAAATATTTTTAGAAAGAGGGTGTTTGGCCCCCCTTCTTTTAGTATTTTTTTGGGCCTGATTATTGTCTTTTTTTTAAACGTGAAGAGGGCCATGTGGCCTCCATTCCCTGGGCCACTATTGGCCCCAGGGACCCCATCCCTTGGGGCCTGGCCTTGTTTTTTTTATTTACCTGAAGTGGGGCTACATGGTTTCCCTCCTCTGGCCCCGGGGACTCCATGCCTCGGGCCTGGCCAGCCTGCTTTATTTAAGGAGGGCTGTGTGGCCCCCTCCTGAGGCCACTTCTGGCTTCTGGCCCTGTAAAGCCCATCCCCCTGGGCTGGCCCTCAATTTGGGCATTGTAGGAGGAGCCCCAATGCCCCCAGGTTCCCTGCCGGCTAACATGCAGCTCCCCTTGCCCATAAGCAATTCTGCTTTGCTTCTTGGAAGTGAGAGCAGGTTTCCTACTCTCTCTTCCAATAAGCAAAGCCGTGTTTGCTATGGCAGGGCCAGAGCTGTGCTCCCACAGCAAACGGCAATAGGTGGGCACCCTGGAACATTGCAGTAGCTGGCCCTGGAGGGTGGTGGTCCCCAGGCCCATCAAGGGCTCCAATCTTGTTTGAAGCCCCAGGGAGGTGGTGGTCCCCGGGGCTTGGAGGGCCTGTGATGCCCCCACAAATAATTAATGAAAGCCCCAAGGAGGTGGCGGTCTCCGGGGCTGAGGGTGAACTGTGTGCCCCCATGCGTAATTAAATAAAGCCCCAGGGAGGTGGCGGTCCCCCGGGCTTGGGGGGCTTGGGAGGCCCTGCACCTTTAATTAAACAAGCCCCAGGTAAGTTGTAGTACCTGGGACTGCAGGTGCATGGTGGCCCCCACAAATATGTACATATTGCCCACTTGTGGGCTCATTAAAACAAAGCGTAGGAGCCCACACTTCAGATTTTTTTATTTTCTCAGCCGGATTTGTGCACTAAGCGCAGATTTTGCAGATTTTATCTTTAAAAAACAGCTTTTTGTGGCTCTGGGGGTCCTTGTGGGACCCCCTGAGAAAACATAAGGATCAAGGTGCTTCTACATTGACCCTTTTTCTTGTTTTAAATTTTTTTTTTAACTGTTATCTTTTGACTCCATAATAGAGTCACAAGATGGTTCTCAACATATTCTGGTTTGGAGTGTTGGCAGCCAATCAGAATGAAGCTCATGCTCGGGAGGGTTTGCAGCTCCTCCATGGTGCTCAGAGACAAATATTTTTTTTATTTATTTCTCAGCAACCACTTAATGGATTTACACCATTTAAAAAAAGGTCGCTTTCTGGACCAAGACCTACCTTTTTGCCAAATTTGGTGTAATTCTGTTCAGCAGTTTGGGCTGTATCCGTGTCTAAAGTTCCTATGGAAATTAACATGTGGTAAATGCGTTTTGGGACCCCACTTTTTTCTCAGCCCCCACTCGATGAATTACCCCGAATATTTCAAGGCAGGAGCTGACCGTGGTGAACCATTAGTTTAGAAAATGTCCAGAACATTTGTCAAACGGCGCCAAAGATATTGGCAAAAGATAAAACACTTTTTGAATAGAAACAAGGTCTTAACTATAACTACCAACTGGTGACCGCCAGTAGGTAATATATACATATATATATATGTATATATAAAACAACAGTAATGCAAATTAACTCTATCCAACATTAGTGAATCATTTGGAGATTGCAGAGGTTTGATTTACTATTTCAACTCCAGTTGAAGCAACAATGGGGAAAGTGCTGAACTCTCAGAGGAGTCAGATATAATTTTCCTACTCCAATCCAATTATCATTAGGGAAAGTGTTGATGTTCAGAGGTGTTAGATATACTTTTCCCACTCCAATATAGGTAACATGCTGTTTTTGGAGTGGTTAAAGTTACTATTCCCACACTAGTCCAAGCAACAGTAAGAGAAGTGTTGTACTTTGGAGGGGTTCCATTTACTATTCCTGCTTTCATTTTATGTAGACGAATACAGAACCATAGGGAAAGAATTGCGTTACTTAAGAATTACAATATACCATTCAAACTCATATTTTATAGAAAACATTGATATTGCTTACAATATAAACTTTCCAAAAATATAATAAATGATTTACTTAAAATTAAAAACAATTCTGTCCATAAAAGCTAAAAAAACACAAACACCGAAAGATAGGAAAATGTATTTAAATTAAAGTTGTTCTTAAATCTAACAAATATAATGAAAAAACACATTTTACTTCACCAATACATTTTGCGGAATTTTTTTTCCTGAAAACATGTGACAATAAATATGATGTCAAGCAAATAAAACAAATGATTTTCAGATAAAACAAACAATTAAAAACGTACATAGTCCATTGTGAATAAAAAATAATTAATATTAGCAATACATTGAAAAAAACTATAGCCCTCATTATAATTTTTGGCGGTGCTGTTTCGGTGAGGAAACCCTAGTTTGACAGTTCCGCACACTGACTTAAGTTGCAACCGTATATGGGGTGGCCACAAGTTTCAATGGGCTGAAACCACTCACAGCACAAGCTCTTATTAACAAGTCTAAGTATCTCACATCTTTGCACTGTGTGGCAGGCACCTCAAGGGATGTAGGCCACAACTGGAGGACCAGGGGAGAAGGGGGTCCTGTTCGACAGCAGTTTCATTTCGGAAAGGCCTACATGGAACTGCTGCCAGAAAGAGCAATCATAATCCCGATGGCAGAAACGCCTTATGTTAGGGGTTATGGGCTTATTGATCCCATCAGAACCCAGTCAGATTAAAAGACCACTGTCTTTGTAGCACGGCGGTTGGAGTTTAAATTGTAGATGTTAGTCGGAAAGGCTCAGACCTAAAGTCAGTGGCTTCCGACCGACATCCAAATCAGGCACTGTATCTTCAACAATTCCCCACCTTATTCCCCTACTAACCCATAAACCTGCTTCTAATGTAAAATAAATTAAATATTAGGTAACTAAACAATTATAAATCAAATAAGAATTTATATCCCAATAAAATTACTTACCAAATACAGAAAATTAGTTATAATAATCGCACCCTGTTCACTTATGAACCGGTCAACCCACTTCTAAAATACACATTTCTGATATACTTTCAAAAAAGGTAAATATAAATTGAAATTAACCAATTAAATTTAAACAAATGAAATAACATATACACAATTACACAACTTGCAAATAAATAAATTAACGTCAGATGTTTTGTTAGAAGATATTTTGGTATATACAATATGTTTGACATGATATTTATGCCACAGAATATTCTCAATCTGATATTTTTACCATTCCCTCCTTAGGTTACGACCTTTATCAGTGGTAATTGGTTGGTTGTCTATGAAACTGTAATAAAAAGTGCTGACTTTGTGAAAACATTGAAGCATTTGCTGAAGTTCATACAGGAGCTTTAAATCACAAGACATCATGCTTGCATAGTAGAACAAAACAGTGCAACAACATAAGCAAAGTACAACATAGAAACAGAGCACATACTAACAAAACCCAATTACAATGCTATTCTGCTATGTTTGATTGTTTCAATGTAATATTTAGTTGTATTCCTGGGTTATTTTGCTGCTTAATAGTATTCTGGATTGATGGTTGCTTTGCATTGCTGTTTTCCTACGTTGGTTTTTGTTGTGTTGTATTGCAGTTGATGCAGTGGAAGTGAGAGAAAGTTTTACTCAATAATATCACTAATTTTATACCAACTAGACTCTTTTATGATTAGCAGTTCTGCTATATATAACATTTTGATCAAATTGTGTGAATTTTCATTCTGAAGGCCACTTAGAGATTTGAGTAATGCCAGTGAATACTACATACATAATAGTCCTAGCACCTCACTTTGTTTGATTTCCTCCATGCTGTAGCTGAGTTCCAGCAATTTTTGTAAATGATAAACAGTTTGTGTAAAGTGTCTGTCTGAGTATAGCACTGGCTTTGTCCTTGGAGGCCATGCTCCTGTCTAATTATGTGGTATATAAACAATGAGTTGCTCTTCTTGCAAAGCCCTGTTCTCAGAGTTCAGTGCAATAATAACCCAGAAACTATACAAAGAAAGGCAAGAAAAAGTGATGCCTAGTTCAGGTTGGCACATACACGAAAATAACAACACTATTATATAAAAGAAAGGCTCACATGAACTAAGATCAATAAAGTATCTAACTGTTGTGTAATATGTGTCAGTTGTTATGTTTAAACCTAATCATATTATGCTGCATACTTCAATTAAGCATTTCAGTATGTTTCAAAAAGACTGATCATTTACCAAATAGTTCCATGCTGAAAACACTGCACCTCATGCACTTAAATGGATGGAAAAGAAATTAGGGGTAAATGGAGCTCACAGACTGCGGAGTTACATTACGTTGTGCTGCTCTTTCAGAAGTTTAGTGCTGGTAGCTTGTTCTGTGCAATAAAATCAAATATTAAAGGGCACTTCTTCTTTTTGCCACTCAGGTAGATTTTCTACTCAGTGAGACAGAAGTACTGCCTTTAGATGATCTAAGTTATTATTGACACTTCAAGGCATGTCTGCAGTCGCTCTATATTTATGATATGTGCTATCACCTGGAAACCTGTAGGGGCCAGAGAAGAAAATTAAAATAATTTGGCAAAACCATCAGCATTTTTCATTTTAACATGCTGCATTGGCAACTGATAGTCTCCTTTCATTGATAAAGCAACTCATCTATATTTTTGATTCCACTTTAATTTTTATTTTTGTTAATCCTCAAATATATGTAATGCATGTAACACCTGAGTAGCATTTTTGCAGCTATCAAATGTAATAACCACATGATTGTATGAAACAATCATGATAGAAGTTGGGTTCATTACATACATGAAGACAGCTCATTCATGCCTACTTTTTACATGGAAAGCCCACAAGATGTTTATATTCTTTTAAATAGCTACACACACTTAAATGTTATTTTACATTATCCATTTTATTTTAGAGGCAAAAACTTTTACTTTGCTACAACTCATCAAACACCTACAAATCAGTAAGTTATGTAGCAGATACACAGTAGGGCAGATCACCAGCAAAGCAAAAACAGGACGAGGTGCTTGGTGTTGCCAAGACAAAGTCCATAGTCACATTGGGCAAAATTAGTACTGCAGAGAAAAAGTGCCTTTGCGATGCATTGCAAACCTCAGTGATATGTGTGTGCGACACTCCTAACATGTACCAGTACATGTATGACTGCTTTAGGAGCTATCACGCAGTCTGAAAGCTTTAAGTGTTTACCATCTATCAATTAATCAATCTATGGTGGGATATTATTTGTGTGACATCTTCTTGCTAATAGTCCATTTGTAAAGAACCCTATGATCACTACCCAATCCCTGCATTGGTTATTGTACAGTGATGTACAAATGTTATTCCTTGAATGTTAACTTTTAGAAATTGGGTTCTTAGTTAAAGCGGGGGTGAGCTCTCTTCAAGCAAGTACCACAATCCTAGTCAGGGTGAACCACAATTGTTGTAAACCAAACCTTGTGCTTAACCTTCAGGTAAACTTAGGCAAAATGTGTAAAATGTTTCTACACATGCAAGCATTGATGAAGTGAAACCAAAAAACAACAACTGCCCCAAAGACATTTAGTAAATTTTAAATAAATAAAAATACACTAAAATGATAAAAATCCAATCAGTAGATCTGGAGATGTGCAATCATAAAGTATTAAGGAGAATTAGCACTTAGAAACAGAAAGTGCAGGTGAACTTAGAGCCGGGCTGGAGCCAGTAAGTTCAAATGTGGCACACAGGAGGTGTGCTAGCATCAAGGATCAAGTTAGGCCTAGTGAAAGAGTTACCTGCAAGAGTTCACAGAGTTGGGAGCACTTCCAGGTAATGGCCGCTCCTGTGGGAGTCTCAGTGATCGATGACCGAAGCTGCTTGTCGTTGGTCTTGAGAGGAGCTGCAGCTGTGTTTTTGGAGCTGAAGCATTCTGTTAGAATGGGGTTGCTGTCATCCCTGTGGAGCAGAAGTTGCTGGACATTGGAGGCATTGGAGCCGTAGGTCGAGTCTGCTTTGGAACCAGAGTTGGAGAAACATTGATGGGCGCTGCTGTCATTGGAGTCGGACAGGAGGGTGCTGGATTATGGGACAGCTAAGAGGCTTTAATAAGAGTTTGGAATCTAGACCTTTAGAAGTTGTTGATCAGAACCTCTTCAGAGCTGTAGTGGGGGATCACAGTTCTCCACGGGTGCACTCAGAGTCGATGAGCAGAAACTTGCAGGAATTGTGGGGAGAAGCACCCTCTGACATTAACCAAGGGTTCTGGACCTTTACACCAGGCAAGAAGAGGGGGGGGCAGGAGTCAATGCTTCAGAGGTGGAAAAGCAACAAGCAAATACCAGGCCACGTTCTGGTCAGGGAAAATCAAGTGAGGCATCTGGAACTTGTTGAAGTGTTTGAAGTTCAAGCAGGGAACCAGCCAACTGGTTATTCACATCACTCAGGACTCATGGAAGAGACTGCAGGTGTCCTAATTGAGGTGGCTCAATGTTTGCATCACTGCTCATTGCCCCTTTGAACCCTGCTCATTTAGTGCACTGTGTGCTTGATGGAGAGCTCAGAGTGATATAACGCAGCCACATGGTTGACTTATACAACTGACCATGTTTTTCTCAGTTGCTTTATTTGAGTGTTGGTTTAAAAATCAGAAAATGTGTATATTGACAGTAAACTAGACTGTGCCCTATTTATTGATTAACAAGTTGTAGGTCTTAAATTCAATATTTTATTTTTTGCCTTTGCCAGGGCAGTCTTAAACTCTTGGTTTTTCAGGCTATATATGATGGGATTACACAGTGGAGTAACAGCGATGTATGATAAAGCAAAGATCTTATTGGCTTCTACTGAAAATGTTGATGTTGGTCGCATGTATGTTGAACACACAGAGCCATAGAATAAAATAACCACAGTCAGGTGGGAGGCGCATGTGGAGAAGGTCTTGTGCCGTCCCTCAGTAGACCGGATTTTGAGGATGGCTAAGAGGATGTTGATATAAGATGTGATTATTAAAATGAATGGTAAAAGTACGACTATAGTTCCAAAGATATATGTCATTGTCTCAACTGTACGCGTGCTGGTACATGAAAGTTTCATCAGGGCTGTAATATCGCAAAAGAAATGGTTGACTGCATGGGAGGCACAGAAGGAAAGCTTAGACATCATTATAGTGTGTGGAACTGGATCCAACAAACCAGTTATCCAACTCAAAGCAGACAATCGGGTGCAAATAGCCTTGTTCATGATGGCCATGTACCGCAAGGGTTTGCAGATAGCGACAAACCTATCGTAAGCCATAACAGCAAGAAGGACAAATTCTGTAGACATAAAGAATGCAAAAAAATATGTTTGCAGCAAGCATTCAGTGAGAGAAATATACCTGCTTTCTGTGAAAAAGTTGATCAGCATTTTGGGGAATATAGATGAGGTGTAAACGATGTCAAGGAATGACAAATTTGTAAGAAAGAAGTACATAGGAGTGTGCATATGTGAGATTGAGGCAATCGTCACCAGGATAAGTAGGTTTCCCAGCACTGTCATCAGATAAACTAGTAAAAATGCAACAAAAAGGGGAACTTGTATCTGAGGAACATCAGAAAACCCAACAATAACAAAGCCTTCCATTGAGGTCAAATTTACCCATTTCATTTCTATGTTTTTCCCAATTTGTCTGGAAATTGAAAGGCTCTCTGAAAACAAGCACAGAAGATTTGTTAGTGAACACAGTTTGGTATAGCTGCTAGAAAGTAATGGTATGACTCTTAGTTTTCGGATAAAATGTATTACATTTGTAATGTGTTAATTAAGGTTGGATTGATAAACTATGTTTTTGCAACCTGCCCTACTTGCATCCACATATAAAAGACAATCTTGCGGTGGGGAGGAATATGTTCTTGTCTGTGAAATGAATACACACATGCCAACCAGCCTTGTCCACAATCTGTGCATGAACAAGGGCAAGCACGCACACACACCCAAGCAAGCACACACACCCATGCACACACACACACACACGCACACACACACACACACACACACAGTAGAACAAACAGCACTGCCAGCTACAATTTGATCAGAAAAAAGGTAGAAGATGATTTGTTTAATGGAGGTGGTAATTTGAAAGCCTTTCAACTTTCAGTTAAAAGTGCCAAGCTGATCACAAACATGCTTGGACAGTCTCAGCAGTGACAGCAACCATCCATGCACTGGCCAGCTCGTAAAGTAAAGTGTTCAGCAGGTCTAACCACATCTGTTCCATGGATGATAAATTAACGACAAATCCTGGCAGATTGGGACTATAACACCTACAGGCCCTTGTAATCTCCCGCTCCAACTGCAAAGCCAAGATTCCCTACTATTAGCTCTAAATGAGAAGTAGGGCTGGCCTGGGGACCAAAACCAGCCTTTGCAAGGAACGCGGCTGACCCTAGTGGGCAGTGGGGGGTGCTGGTAGTGTAAAGCTGTGTGCCACTTTTGTTGCAGTGGGCCAATATTAAAGAGGCCGCCCCTGGTATCAAGTACGGTCCGGAGAGGTCTAAAACCAGCCGCCACCCTGATGGCCCACCTGGAAAACACCCAGTGCCCGCTACGGCCAGTCCGGCCTTGATGTGAAGCCTGCATTAAGACCGGGTCCTGGCCATCATTCTAACCACTGACTGTACCAGGTTAGTCAGCAACAGTCGTTTGCCCGTACGACTACCACCTTTAGCCGTAATTTATGACTGTTGCAGCAAGGGTGTTTATTAACTACTGGGACACAATGACTTGTGAATAAGCAGTCCAAGTAGGATATGATATTAGGAACCTCTACAAATAGTGCTGGCATGTCCAAATATAGTAGGCAGATTGTACAACCTCAGCATCTCCACAGCTGCTATTTTACTGCAGCTAGAGGATAAGATGTAATACTAAGGTGCAGATTTCCTTAAGTTTTTTCCACTGGGTAAGCACCACAAAAGTGCCAGAAAGTTGCAGAAAATGTTTATTTGGAATTTACTTTCCAGTGTAAAATGCGTTTTGTGCTGGAAAATTGCTTGAAAGTATTCTGAACTTTGCGTAAGGGGTGTGTTCCAAAGTTAGTAAAGTAAAGTAGTAAAGTTAACCACCAGTAGATAGGCTTTGACACAAATGCCTATCTACTAATAATAGTAGACGAGGTTTTGAACCAAAATACAGTGCATCTATGAAAGTGTCATTAACTTTGAGAATGCTTTTTATTTCTAGAAATATTTCAGAACTTGTAGGTATGGTGCACTGTGCAGCACACATCCAAAGGAGGAACATTTTCAGAGTTTCGTTAGGCATAGTATTTTCTTCTGGAGGGGCCCCCTTTCAATAAAAACTATGCTAGACATTATACAGACACTGCTTCACTATGGTGCAAAGTGTGTATGCAGCGCTATTCAGCCTTACAGTGGGCCAGCACTTATAAGAGAAGAGGACAGTGCCACATATCAGTAGATAGGCCACTTTCTTGCTCTCTGCCTCCCATATAATGCAGCACAGCATCTTTGGTTGCTTCACTGTGTTGCATGACATCTTTGTAAATCTGCTCCTCATTGTCTTCACATTCCAGAGAAATTGACTATCTAAGCAACTATGCAATCAACATTGGAAAAGAACCCGTGAGGTACCATAAGAAATTAGATTATTATTTGGTAATGGCACTGCTCACCTCAAAGAATATTCACACATTTGTCAGGGTGAACCGTTAAGGTCACAAACTTGATCTGAGCTCAACCCTTGAGTAGCTATGGCACAGAGCAGACAAGCTTAACTTAGGGCAATCTGAAAGTATATTTGCTGTAACAATTCAGTAAGAAAGTCAAACAGCCAAACAATAAAAATCCCAAATGAGAAAAAAGGAGTCTAATGTAATAAACAAAATAATAAAAATAAACAAATAATATCCAATTTCAAAGATTTAAGTGAAAATAAAGTAAAAAAGCGCCTGCGATGGAGCCATGCTGAAAAACACCAAGAGCATTGATCCTGGTGAAAATTCCTTAATTCAAACCTTTTGCAAAGGTTTCAAAGTACAAATCAAACAAGGACCGTTGACATTTTTTTGAAGAGAACATATTTTCCGAGAGGGCAAGGCTGAATATGTATCTGCCACCATGGAACTGAAAGTTGGATACTAAAAGCAAGTTAGTTCCATCAACTCTCTTGGGCTTTTGAAACGTTAGCATAGAAAGTAACTTTATCATTTTTTTGTGTGATGGAACCTTACATGGGGACAAATATGAAGTTTAATCCAATGTGTATAACTGTCTCCTTGGTAATTTTCATGGTAGGTCCCATTGGTTCATGAGCTCTGAAGCAGAACCTTTGAAAAGTGTCCAAACTTTTTCTTGGTTTCCACACAACCACAGTAGTATATATCTAAGGCCTCCAGCCCCTCAGGGAGGAAACTTAGAGGCTCTAATGGTATCAGGCAGAGGCCAACATCAAAGTCCAGTGAAAGTCTAGGTGGGCCCAGCAACTTCATTAACTTAATGTAAAAAGAGTAGAGCCAAAGCCTGCTTATTAATATTTTAAAAATAAGGGGATTACTGAGAAAATTAAAGTCTCTTTTCCTTAGGCCCACAGTAACCAGGCTTATTTTGAACCCAGGGGGAGAGACACTATTCCCAGAACAAGCTAGAAGTGGACACAGTAGAGAGGACTACTCATTTATCTGACCACTCCTATGGGTGGACAAAAAACGCTTTGCAAAAGGGAAGAAAGATTCTGCCATCTTGAATTTTAGGAGTAAGGGGATTGTCTGGAGTAGAGCAAATAGGGACTGCTGAAAATGTGGGTAGGGTTAATGCTGGGAACTTTTATCCTTCTGGTGATGAGTTTGTTTTTGGAAAAGAAAACCAAGACCAATGATAGACACATCCACACCTTTAAAATGGTTTTGTATGAACCACCATGATGAACCCATAGGGGCAGATTTACAAGCCCCTTGCGCTCCCAGTACATCATGCACTGGCAGCGCAACATACTGCCCCATATTCACAAGGACAGGAAAATCCATCCAGCGTGGCTTTTCCTCTACTAAATATGGCCCTTTAACACGCATCACTTTGCGTGAAAGGGGCATTCAATGGGTGTTGCTGTGGATGTTCCCAAGCAACATCCATTGAACTGTGGAAAAGTAAATTTTGCCATGTTCTGTGTCCCTACGTGTTCCCCATGTTATGTTATATGTGCACGATTAATATGCATATGTATTCCCCATGATCGATTAAAGACGCAATTACAGTTGTGTCCATCTCTAGTATGCCAGTTTCCAGTTCTCGTGAAAGCTACGAGTATTAGGCCTATGTAAAGCTACGTTGCCACGTTTCTCAGTGTGCACGTTAAATTCATTGAAAAGTCTCCGTTTCTAGGCCTCAAAAGGGCCCGGACTCAGATTCAGCTCCTGTCTCCTGAACCCTCTCCGAGGAGCGATACAGCCCCCACCTATATCCCTGACCCTTCACTTACTTCCTGCCTCACAGTGCCCGGCTCGGCCTGGCTCTGCCTGCCAGTCTGCCAAGAGTATGTTATGATTCCAGTTATCAGTCCAGCTCTCCTTCTCTGCATTCCTAAGCTACTGAATCGCATCAATAGTTTCCGTCACCGTCTAGCCTTTACGTCTCCATGTAAGAGAAATACTGTATTTATGGTCATTTAATATTCCTCAACACATACTACATGTAGAATAATGCATGCACCAGTCTTAGTGTCTGTTAGCCTTTGCCCTGATAACTTTTGGATTCTATCGACATGTTCTCTAAACATCAGATACCAGATAGTGTTTAGGTACATGTCGCTCTGACTCTCCAGACTTTCGTCTCTCCTTCTAGCTCAGAAGTCATAGCCCCCAGCTTCTCTCTAGTAACACGTCATTGCCAGCTTGCGCGCACCACTAGGTTAGAGGTCCCGGCTCCTTAGGTAGCCCCCTCCATGTTTCCGCCCCGTTTATGACATATTCTGTTACGTTTACATCACATGTCTATGTACACGCCTCTTGTTTCACCTCCTTTCTGCCTTATCTCTCGCGACTGTTACAGGCTCCACCCACTGTCACACCTACTGTATGTACTGTAATGCAATTGTTTTAGTATATATACTTGTGTATTGTTATTAAAAGCCAGCGCGCTCATTCCAGATCCTGCCCGACAGCTGTCGGGGCCCCCCTGTTGGCTAGCCATCCCAGATCTTGCCCGTGCAGGTTGTCCTGTTCCTGTCCTTTATGCTGTATTAAACCTGCAAACTCCTACTACCTCGAATCTTGACTCTTATTTATTGAGCTATCTGTTATTGTTATATCTAGTCAAAAATAGAGGTATTATTTATTTATTTACCACATAATGGCGCCCGAACAGGTACTTGCCCTTTCCCCACGCGCCGGTGAAGCCACGCAAGCCCCCTGATCCTCTGCAGCCGTGACGGAACCATACCGTGCACGTGCAGATATTTCTGCTTCAAGTATCCCTCAGGCCCACGGAGGAGACGGAGGTTGCGGTCCAGCATCCAGACGAGGCGGTGGAGGAACGCGGCGAGTCCCGACCAGAGCCCAAGCCGAGAGTCCAAGGTCCGAGGTATCCGGAGGCCCACCCGTAACAGAAGTCCGAAGTTCGTCCGTCCGGCGTCGTAGCAGTCCAGTCCAGTCCGAGGCCTTCCGTTCTTGCTGCCCGGTGAGTACCATTGTTGGGGTAGTATCTAGACAGGGTCAATTGCATTGTCTCTGGTCCGTGGGTTTGGGTACGCAGATCCAACACGAAGTGTCCACTTAGGTGGATGCGGGTCCTGACGTGTCTCTTTATGAGACCGGTAAGTTTCGTACTGTTTTAGCAGTGCATCTAGTTTCTGTTCTAGTCCGTTCTGTTCTCGAGAAATTCATGTATTCTGTTTTCAGTATTCCAGGTAGTATTTTGTCAAAACTATTATTTTAAATGTCATTCATGTATTTCAATGTCGTGGTATGAAAGTGGTGTAATTATCGTGTTCATTGTGTATTGTGTCTAGATTACAGTTCAGTCATGCCGTTGTTTTCCAAACTACGTCAGTTAAAAACTAGAAAAGGTCTGTTAGAAGAAGCAGTTCCTGTCCCGCCTAGGGACAGTCCAGGTCATTTTATGTATCAAAAGCATGGCATAAGCGCCATATTATATCTAGATTTATGGGTGGAGTACACCAAACAGTTAGAAGAAAAGTATAGATGGCCCGTATCGGGTACATGGGATGCCGAGTGCATCATGCGAATAGAAGAAGTATTATGGAAAAAGAAAGCCAGACAGTCACAGAAAGATGCCATCGAGTTATGGCGCAAAGAATCTCATAAAAGAACCGAAAAAGAAATCAGAAAGTCAGAATTAAGTAGAGAATCCTCAGAAAGAGCCCAGGAAAGGGAATTAATCGAAATAGGTGAACGAGTTAAAGCCGAACAGTCAGACAGACGGAGGAATGCCCTTATTAAGGGTATGTACCCTCTTCTTGCCGAGGGCTTGCCAAAGGCAACCCCGGAGGCATCCAGTAATTTCCCGCCACCACTAGTTCCGACCAAGCTACGTCACAAACCGACCGCACCTGATATTTTTCTCTCGTCCTATTTGGACGACACAGTCCCAGAATATGCAAATCCTGTTCCACCAGCTCCTGTAAATAATGTAAATCCTGCTCCTCCAGTCACCGGGGCACCTGTTACAACACCTGTTACGGTACCCCCGGTCCAGCCCGTAGTACAAATTCCCGCCACATCAGTCACTCTTCCAGCACGAAGAGTATCAGTCGACGATTCCAGTATAGGGGCCGCGGGAGGAGGTCCTCCTGGTACCCCGCCGCCAAGTAGACGTCTAGGAGCAGTCGAGTTACATGAACGTGCGTTACAGCGTACGCCTAAATATAAGTCCAGTGCAGAAATCAGGCGACTCCTTACTGAATGCTGTTATGATCCAGTCCCAGGCGAGGATAGTATGGTTATATATTCCGTACGTATAAGGCAGGTGTCCGAGTATTTGGTCACCCTACCGAATATGAAAGAAGATCTAGACAGAATGTGTCGTTTCATTCGTACAGGACAAGATCCAGAAAGTATTGCTGAAGTCATGTCTCTCAGAAAAGCTGAGATCCAGTTTATGCTATTAAAGTTTCTGATCAATTGTTTAATACGGGAACAAGATTCCCCGACTAAAGATCCGGTCGAAATGAAAGTTCTGACAAGGTGGAGTGATAATATAGCCGAGGGTAAGCACAAGACACTCAATAGTATAGAGAGTATGAACAAGAAAATTCGTAAAGAAATAATAAGGTTACACGAAAAACGCAAAGAAGCTCTAGGAAGCGAGAAAGAAAATGACTCTTCTACTGAAGAGGTAGACGACGAGAATCCCGCCAGAATAGCGTATGTGGGTAAATCTAGAATTCCAGACCGACATTCACGCCTAGAACACAAGAAAGTCTTTCATCTTCCAGCACCAGAACAAGGTTCCCTAGAACAAGTATTTCAAGCTACCGATCAAATTCTGAAATCACGAATCGATTATAGTGAATTAAGTACTATGCATGAACAAGAACTAGCCCGATCAGCAGTCCGATGGATTACTGATTCTACCACTTTTCCAGACGAAATAGTGGCACAAATGTTTCTGAAACTGCCCCCAGCCGAGCAGCGACTGGTGGGTATGTATATGATCCAGCACCTCATTACACTGTATGAGGGTCAACATTCTGATCCAGGTCCGTTATATGATGTCCTGAACGAGTTACTCCAGCATAGATGGAAAGGTTTAGGTACCGATTTAATTAGTGTCATTCTAGAACAGCGCCACAAATATAGAACGTTTTTGAACCCGCATTTTGTTCATGTCTCACCTCCAGAAAGTAAACCGTTTTACATAGATAGACAGCATCCGTTACGAGAAGTACACCCAGTTAGGACACCAGATGGTGAAATGCAACGAGTATTTGTTTACACCCCAGTTACCAAGATGGAACTCTTAGAAATGAAGAAATTAATTCCCTGTCACGACAAAGATCCAGCAGGGTTCCACGTGAATTAAAAGACATGCTCCGTATGGAAGAATACACGTATCCAGATATTATTAAAATGTTAAAAGTCCTGTTGCCTGCGGGCATATATGAAAAACTCAAGGAAAAGGATTGGGAGGTGGGAGAGAAAAAGATCGATTGGACAGCTTTAGAAGCTGAAGATAAGATACGAGTACCAGGTACCGGTCTTGGAGACAAATGTAAAGAATTACCAGAACTATTAATACAAGTTTTGCCTAGATTATTAGCCACTAAAAAGGAAGACTGGGATGCAATCTCAGCCTGTAAACAGAAACAAGACGAAGATACTAGTGATTTTTATTCTAGATTTGAGAAATGTTTTAGCATCAACAGTGGTTTGAAGACGAGTAGTGAGTCATACCCTCATCTTTTTGTTACTAAATTAGTCGAGAATTCAAGTCCACAAGTTAAGAATCGAGTTTTGAAAGTCGAAAGTACCTGGCAAGCTAGTACCCCGTCCCAGATGTTACAGATGCTCCAGTATCACCATTATAGAATCAGAGAAGAGCAAGAACACGAGAGAAGACGTATGAAAGACACGAAAATGAAAGTACTAGTTGCACAATCTGTTCCACAAGACAGTCAGAAGAGGGGTCCGAATCAAGTCAGTCATCCTGCAGCTCCTGTTAAAGGGACATGCAATTATTGTAAACAGCCAGGTCATTTTATAAACGAGTGTGCAGTTCTGAAACACAACATAGCCACTGGTAAAACTAAAGAAAGACCACGTCCGCCTAGACAAGAACAAGTTTCACAGACTTCTCAGCCACAGAATGCACAACAGACAGTTCCAGCACCGCAGCCTATCGCTGCAACACAGCATGTTACACAGCAGATGTACCAGTATGCACAGACAGAGTATCCAGAGTATCAAGCGTATTCATGAAACAGCCTAGAGAGGGAGGTAGGCTTGCCTCTCATCGAGATTCCTGTAGATCAAGAAGGTCCCTATGTTCACAGTCAAGTATTAGGGAAAGACAGAAAGTTTCTGATTGATACAGGGGCAAGTAGGACTACCATTAGTCACGACGAGGTTCCAGGGGCTCCGCTCTCAGGCTCTAGAAATGTTTCCCTTGGATTTTCAGGAAAGCCAATTGTTAACGAGATTTCCAAACCAGTTACTCTAGAAGTAGGTCCATTGTCCCGAACTACTGATCTATTGCTCACGAAGTCATGTCCAGAAAATTTGTTAGGCATTAAGACACTGAAAGAATTAGGTGCAGTTATTTGCTGTTCCCCAGAGGGAATACGTTTGTTTTTACGTGACTTCAAGGGTCACTATGTTTTACGAGATTTTGATCCGAGATTGTCTAATGTTCCGCAGCATCTATGGGCACAAGGTCCAACTGATGTTGGTTTTATGCAAATCACACCCCATCGTGTGACTCTCAAGCAAGGTATAGTCCTGCCACGAATCAGACAGTACAGATTGCCACCTGAGGCTGTAGCAGCCTTATCCAAAATTATTGACGAGCTCATGGCTCAAGGAGTAGTTGTAGAAACTGACTCCAATGTATGTAATTCTCCTATCATTCCAGTCATGAAACGTACTGATCCAAATGCACCCCCAGTATATCGATTAGTGATTGACCTTCGAGAACTCAATAAATGTATCATTCCCCAGTATCCAGTTGTTCCAGATATCTCATCCCTATTGACAGCTATTGATTCTGAGGCTACATTTTTCACAGTCATAGACCTCAAAAACGCATTCTTCAGTGTTCCAATTCATCCAGACAGCCAGTACGTTTTCGGTTTTTGTTTAAATGGAAGGAGCTATAAATTCACACGAGCTCCTCAAGGTTTCACAGAAAGTCCTAGTATTTACAGTCAAGCACTTAAGAGACAACTAGACAACATTCACATGCCAACTGACACTGCCCTGCTCCAGTATGTCGATGATCTACTGATCACAGCCCGTTCTGAACGTGCTTGCGAGCGAGCATCACTTACAGTCCTGTATTTCCTAGCCGAGATGGGGCACAAGGTGTCTCCTTCAAAGCTTCAATTATGTGTCCAGCAAGTGATCTACTTAGGCCACTTACTGTCCAAGTGGGGTAGGCAGTTGACACCTGACCGTATCCAGTTAATAGCGAGTCTTCCACAGCCCAAGACACAGAAGGAGGTACGTGCTTTTATCGGCCTTACTTCTTATTGCAGACAATGGATTCCTCAGTATGCATTTCTAGCTAAACCACTGATACAGTTAACGACACAGGAGGCAGCCGTATCGACTGTCCTCCCTTGGACATCTGAACATACACTTAGTTTTAATGAATTAAAGAAAGCCTTATGCCAAGCTCCTGTTCTAGCTACACCGAACTACAGTAAGCCTTTCACACTTTTTGTCACAGAACGTGATGGTACAGCATTATCTGTTCTTACACAAGATCAAGCCGGACAGTACAAGCCCTGTGCTTATTTTTCGAGCACATTAGATCCAGTAGGCCAGGCGCTGCCTGCGTGCCTCAAGTCAGTTGCAGCCACAGCACTAGCTATTAGACAAAGTGATTCCATAGTATTAGGACATTCCTTGACAGTACAAGTTCCACACTCCGTGGAAGTTCTTTTAAACCGAACACAGACTCAGCACTTGACAATTGCACGTTTAACAGGTTATGAATTGACACTGTTCCAGCCACACATAGAAATCAGACGCTGCAACGTTCTAAATCCTGCTACACTGTTACCGTCAGTTACTTCGAATCCCGCCACACATGACTGTGTGGAAATTGTTACCACTATGACTAAGCCAAGACAAGATCTGACAGATATTCCATTACCAGATCCTGACCTGACACTTTATGTGGATGGTTCATGTATGAGAACAAGTACAGGAGAACTAGTAGCCGCGTATGCAGTGATTACTGACACTGAAGTTATTGAAACACACCGTATTGACACCCTGTCTGCTCAAGCAGCAGAGCTAGTTGCTCTGACTCAAGCCTGCATACATGCCAAGAACCTGACAGTTAATATTTACACAGATTCACGCTACGCATTCGGAGTCGTACACGACTTCGGAGTGCTCTGGCAGGAGAGAGGTTTCATGACCTCTCATGGAACCAAGATTCAGCATGGTTTCCTTATTCAAGCTCTGTTAGATGCAATACATTTACCGACATCTATTGCTATCATGAAGTGCAAAGCACATACGAAAGTTACTGACATTATTTCCCAAGGAAATGATCTAGCAGATCGAACAGCCAAGCTTACAGCACAGACACCAGACATACCAGTTAACAAGACACCGACATCCACTCTAGAACAGACTACTTGTATGACAGTTAAGGACCCTACTCAAGATGTCATAGATATCCAGTTACATGCTACCCCCGAGGAAATTAAGAAATGGTCCGAACAAGGAGGGGTCCAGACAGATCAGGGATGGTTGACGAAGGGTAGAGCCACATGGTTTCTCCCCGACTCTATGGTTCAAGTCATTATCAATACCGCACATAGTCCTGCACACTTAGGAGAAAAAGCCATGTTAGACAGTATCCAGAACATTTGGTTTAACAAGCATTTACGAGCTGCAGCCAAGCAGAAAGTCCGTACTTGTATGATATGTTGCCAGTTCAATCCAGGTAAAAGTGTCCCGGTGGAACAAGGTGGATTCCAACCCCCTGACCACCCTTTTGAAGTCCTCCAGATGGATTATATTCAGATGGAGCGATGTCGAGGTTTCAAGTATGTCCTTGTAGTTGTATGCGCTTTGTCCAGGTGGACAGAAGCATATCCAGTCCCAGATTACACAGCCGCGACCACTGCCAAGCAGTTGGTTCGTGAATATTTCCCCCGTTATGGACTCCCAAGGGTCGTATATTCTAATAACGGCCAGCCATTCTCATCTGAACTCATGAAGCATGTTTCCCTGTTGTTAGGGTACCAGTGGAAGTTCCATTGTGTACGCCATCCAGAAGCAGCCGGTCTCGTAGAGAGACATAATCAAACCTTGAAAATCCGTATTGCCAAAATCTGTCAAGAAAAAGGTGTAGACTGGTTAGTTGCCCTGCCAGTCGCCCTATTTTATATACGCATGATCGCACATTCCAGATCAGGTCTGTCCCCTTATGAGGTCGTATTCGGCCGTCCCCCGAATATGTGGGGTACACCTAGACCCCGAAGTATTACAGATGTTTCCAGTAATATGCTGACAGATTACCTAGCTTCCTTGATGTCTGCCCTACACACTTGTCGTTCACAGGTTGCCGCCGCATTTCCAGACAATACTGAGGTGAAACCGCATGAAATCGTTCCAGGAAGTCTAGTGCTTGTCCGGAATTTCGATCGTTCAAGTCCGCTGGAGCCTCGCTGGAAGGAGCCGAAGTTAGTCCTTCTGACCACCCGTACTGCCGTCAAGTTGGAAGGCAGGAAGGGGTGGGTGCATCTGTCACACGTCAAGAAATTTCACGGACTAAAGGCTGTTTCCAAGAACATTTCCAAGGATTGTCAAGATTTTAAAGACTGCCGAGATACTGTTTTTAAGGACTGTCCCGCAAATGACATTGATTCAAAACCTCCCCTGTTAGAGGAAACTCCGCAGCAGGAGTATAAAAAGATGCTTCGGTCTAGTAAAATAAGTCAGCCAGTTTAATTGTCTAAGTCCTCCCCTAGGTGAAACGGTTAGACAGGTATCTGACATGTATGAAATAGACCCCCATAGTGAGAGAGTTAGTCAAAACTCAATCCGATGTATCGTTTTTCTAAGTTTTATATTGTTTTTAAGCTTAATGGTTACCTGCACGGGTTATGCATTTCATTTATGTTTTCCAATTTCTCATGTAAATAAGTCTTCTAATGCTACAGTAGAGCACACGTTTAGTGATCTGCCTCCTCACGAACTATCCTATTGTCTTGCTATGCGCAACAATTCATTTATCCGTATGTTACATTATTCACACCAGACCAGCAATGCCACAAATTGTTGGGTGTGTGGTCGACTCCCCCCTTTCCAGACACCTAAGGGAGTTCTGCCACTCTTTCCTTATCCGTTTTCACATAATGGTTCGTGTGGAGCATGGTCCACGTTAACGTCATCCTCAACTGATATGTCCCTTCTGAACAGTACATGTTTTCCAGACAAGCAAGGTCTTCCCCACAGAACAGGGTTAGATCTAGAAAATGAAGTTTATAATTTAGGTAATTATTCTTCGAATTTTATGGTCCTGAATGTTCAGTCTGATCCTACTCCAGACTTACCTGCTATTTCAGTATTACCAGTCAAAGGCGAATTATGTGTCCGAAATAACGGTTCCGTACATGTAGGACATAGTGATTGTACTACTATTGTCAAGTATAGTGACAGTGGGAAATCTATTTTTAAAGCTTCACGTCATTCTTATTTTGTTTGTGGTCAGACCGCATATGTTCGTCTGCCCCTCGATTGGGAGGGAACCTGTTACATTGCCTTCCTACTGCCACCAGTTTTCCTAGCCCCATCTGATTATCACAGAAACACACATCTAGTACACATTAGACATAGAAGGGAGATCGAGTCCCCGATTGTCGATCAAACTGAAACTGCTCTAGAACAGTATACAGATTTCAATAGAGGATTCTTTTTCTTTATAGGACCTATCCAGAATAGTAAGTTAATACGTAGATTAACCAGAACCCTTGAAGCAGTAGTGAATGAGACTGCTTCTGCCCTAGGTAACTTAACCGAAGAGCAATCTGCTATGAGATTTGTCGTGCTCCAAAATCGTCTCGTTCTTGACGTCATACTGGCCGATAGAGGAGGAGCATGTAGAGTCATCGGATCTAGTTGCTGCATTTTCATTCCTAATAACGCGCCGTCTGTTTATTCAGCTATAACCCGACTTCATAAAATTGCCCATCAGTTACACCAGAATCCAGGCACCTGGACATGGTCCGGTTGGTTTTGGAGTATAATTTCTGCCTGGGGATGGAAAATATTGTCACTTCTAGGTATTGCAGTAGCGATCATATTCAGTTGCTGCCTCTGTATACAATGTGGCCCTGCGATTTGCGGCATTTGTGCTACCTCTTGTATTCCTAGTCCCAAGTCCCGTCCTAGATCCCGTTCCAAGAAAATTCGAGACGAGCAAATGATACTGTATGAAATGATAGATGGTATCATGAATATTGATGTTTCCTGATGGAAACGTAGTGACAAGGAGGGAATGTGGAAAAGTAAATTTTGCCATGTTCTGTGTCCCTACGTGTTCCCCATGTTATGTTATATGTGCACGATTAATATGCATATGTATTCCCCATGATCGATTAAAGACGCAATTACAGTTGTGTCCATCTCTAGTATGCCAGTTTCCAGTTCTCGTGAAAGCTACGAGTATTAGGCCTATGTAAAGCTACGTTGCCACGTTTCTCAGTGTGCACGTTAAATTCATTGAAAAGTCTCAGTTTCTAGGCCTCAAAAGGGCCCGGACTCAGATTCAGCTCCTGTCTCCTGAACCCTCTCCGAGGAGCGATACAGCCCCCACCTATATCCCTGACCCTTCACTTACTTCCTGCCTCACAGTGCCCGGCTCGGCCTGGCTCTGCCTGCCAGTCTGCCAAGAGTATGTTATGATTCCAGTTATCAGTCCAGCTCTCCTTCTCTGCATTCCTAAGCTACTGAATCGCATCAATAGTTTCCGTCACCGTCTAGCCTTTACGTCTCCATGTAAGAGAAATACTGTATTTATGGTCATTTAATATTCCTCAACACATACTACATGTAGAATAATGCATGCACCAGTCTTAGTGTCTGTTAGCCTTTGCCCTGATAACTTTTGGATTCTATCGACATGTTCTCTAAACATCAGATACCAGATAGTGTTTAGGTACATGTCGCTCTGACTCTCCAGACTTTCGTCTCTCCTTCTAGCTCAGAAGTCATAGCCCCCAGCTTCTCCCTAGTAACACGTCATTGCCAGCTTGCGCGCACCACTAGGTTAGAGGTCCCGGCTCCTTAGGTAGCCCCCTCCATGTTTCCGCCCCGTTTATGACATATTCTGTTACGTTTACATCACATGTCTATGTACACGCCTCTTGTTACACCTCCTTTCTGCCTTATCTCTCGCGACTGTTACAGGCTCCACCCACTGTCACACCTACTGTATGTACTGTAATGCAATTGTTTTAGTATATATACTTGTGTATTGTTATTAAAAGCCAGCGCGCTCATTCCAGATCCTGCCCGACAGCTGTCGGGGCCCCCCTGTTGGCTAGCCATCCCAGATCTTGCCCGTGCAGGTTGTCCTGTTCCTGTCCTTTATGCTGTATTAAACCTGCAAACTCCTACTACCTCGAATCTTGACTCTTATTTATTGAGCTATCTGTTATTGTTATATCTAGTCAAAAATAGAGGTATTATTTATTTATTTACCACAGAACAAGAAACATTTCCATATTTACGAGGATTCGTAAATCTGGAAATGCGAGTGAATGCTACGCCCCCCGAGAGGAGCGTAGGGAGGTGCAACGAGGACAAATTTATTCATTTCTTCTCATTTTTGTTTGCTGTTCCTATGCATGCTGCATTCTGCAGCATACATTGAAAGAGGAAATCACATCTAATGATTGTTTATGTTCAGGAAGGGTTCCCTTCCTGCTCTTAAACAACCATTGAGAGAATGTTGTTTTTCAACTTCTATGTGTGCTAATGCAGCACACATATAAGTTGAAAAACAGCATTTCAGATTGTTTTTTTGCAGGAAAGTGCCCTTTCCTGAACAAAAATGATCTCCCCACGACGCAGGCATCTTTGCACCATGTTGCAAAGGTGCCTGCGTCGGTGCATGGCAGCAGTTTGTGTGCCAGCGTGGGTGGTAGTACAGAGATGCGACATATTGTTGTAAATATGTTGCATCGCTGTGCTTTCCAAACTAATGCGGCACAGCGCAGCAACATGACTTGCTGCACCAGGCTGCATTAGTTTATTGTAAATCTGCCTAATAGATTTTAATGCTGGGCCAGTGCTGAATTTGAAAGACAGAGAAAAGGCAGGGTGGTGAACATGAAGTCTGCTGCTTTCCTGACATCCTTTACTCTGCCTGCCAACCTCTAAATCAGACCCTAAATCAGAAGATAAAATGCCTTGACCAGGCCATCAAGCTTGGTGTATCTGCCAATGGAGTCCATCTCGGTAAGCCTCAAAGTATACCTAGGTCCAGGTCTCTAAGTGATTATTGGTGCTATGTTCACTTAACCCTTTCGCCACGGCACCAATTTTGCCGGGGTGTTGGGGGTGAGTGCAGCGCTGCTGTGCTCGTGACGGAACCACGCATGCAGCCTACATGGAGAAAATGGAGAGTGCGCATGACTGGTTTGGTCGGCCCCAGAGGGACGACCAAACAGTCAGGGCCCGCAGCATTGGCCTAGCCACTTCTCCCCTGTCTTCAAGCAGAACCCACCCACCAAACCTTTCTGCTTTCTCACAGTGTGCAAAGCAGAAACATAAAATGGTATCTATAATACCATTTTATGTTTCAGCTTCTCGCACTGCAAGAAAGCATTGGGGCGACGTTCCTCCACCCACATTCAGGAAACGCCGCCGTGTATTTGTAAAGTGCATGTTCACCCTGAAGGGCATCTTGGCACTGAACAACAGATATTTATTGTTACCCAAATAAGTGGTACAGATTTGTTCAACCTCAGAATGATGAAAGGCTGAGTAAACCAACTGGGATTTGAATCTCTGACCACAAGGATGAGCACAGGACCCTATAGCCAATGCTCAAACTATTTATAGCATACTTGCATATTGTTATGCAATGTAGAATATATGTTAAAGGATGCTATTGTGTGTTCTGTCGATGATGCACCTGTGTAACTCAATATTAAACAATGTACACACACTGTTTCTTATATTAAAAGACTAAAAAACAGTAAAATATATTTTCTAAATAAATCATGAGATCCAGACATGTAATGGTTGTAGCTACTTTGTAGACACAGGACATAATGTGACTTGTTTTTTTAACATTCTCACATGACCCGGAAGGGATCAGAGAAGGGGCAGCGGATTGCTGGAATATTGGAGGCAGTAGCACCAGTCATGTGATGCTGATGTGTTCTCAACCGCCACGAGGAGCAGCCCTGAAGCCCTTGTGATGTCACTCTTTCATGACTGTCTGGTGATCAGAGTGACGGAGAATGCCCAGCAGGGGGTGAGACACGGCCATGTTTAATGTCAGGTCTGCAACTGGAGTTTTACACACTTTCAGCCAGGCGTACTGCTATTGACTATTTTAGTCTGACAATGGGATGTGTAGGTCACATCTTTAAATGGAGATGGTATTTGAGTGAGAAGAGAAGATTGCAAGTTCCATATAAACATTCTGCCCATCTCTTCCAGGAGGCTGGGCACATCCTCTGCTTTTCTGACACTGAGGATAGCCACAAAGCAGATGTGTCCCAGCTGTTCCAAAGAAATGGGGGACACCAGCATTTTATGGCTCTCTCACAAAGGGGGGGGGGGCAAGTGAGCTATGATTCTCATCTCCTGCACAGAGCTGAGATGCATTACATATCACTTTGGCTGGTGAGAGGTTTAGGACAAAGTACATCTTTGCATCCTCAGTGCTGTCCCCAAAGACAGTTACCCTGTGAAAGCTGAGATGTGCCTGAGATGCTCAACTTTGTGCTCCCACATGGGGCTACACTGCTGATATATTTTGACTAAAATTGACAGGTTCTAGAACCAGCAGAGCACCCTGGCAGGAGCACACAATCATAGTATTTAAAAATATACTCACCACATATTCATCTGTCACCCTTACCACCATATGCAGATAGTAGTTGTGACACCACCAGGTAGAAGAACCTGATGAATGTTATCCTTCACATTGACCCATAGCGTGCACATGACATATATAATGGGGCCCCCAGTGCATTACCCATATCCATGAAAATTAGACACACACAGATTTTCAGCCTAAAGCTAATGGGCGGCAACATTAGAGTGCATTTGCCAATTTTTCATGGCAGTAGGACGATTTGTTGAAAAGGTACAGACTTTAAAACATGCTCTTTTGCCTCTGAGCAACTAACATTTGATCAGTTTTCTGAGATTGAAGGTTTCTCAATTCTGCACACACTGTAAGATGAATGTGAGCTAGGCAGACAAGTAAGAAGACCCTTTCCACTAGTAGTGTCTGCAGAAAATGCGTGCAGCATAATAGTGTCATGAAGCTGTTAAGAGAGAAATACTATGTCCAAAGTTGAAATGGAGTAAAGGGGGGATGGCCACCACACGTGCTACTTTAGAGTAGTAGACTTATACAAAAGCAAACCCAGGGTTATAGTGTCCTCCCCCAATGCCCTAGGTGGTTCCAGAGTATAAGCTGCTTGGTCTTGCTGTCATTGAGGCTCAGGAAATTGGTAGTCCAATCATTAGTTAGTAGTATTACAGCAGATAGAGTTTAGACATTACTGTTAATGAGACTAGAATACAGGATGATGCCCAATGCCCCTCATGCATTAATGCCATCTGACTGCAAAGTAGGAGCAATACAATCTTCATAATGCATGGGATAACATACTCTGCTGTACATTACAAGGATATTGCAAGTCACAGGATTTTCATAAATATATGGAGGAATGAGGCCTAAGGCTTTTAGTTATTTATTGGAAAAAGACTTTAAAATTAGTTTAATACATCAGTTGTATTTTTAGAAAAAAGACACAGTAGCTCCAAATGTGTAGAAACATGTAGAAAAATGTGAACATTTTTATAATTACCTAAGGAGTGCAAAAAATATACGTGTTGCCATAAATGTCTCCTTTCTGCTTGTCATTGTAATGCTGGAAAAACAGAACAGAAGAATCAAGAGCAATGTTTCTTTTTTGTTCTTTAAACTGCTGCTTTATTTAAGCTCTTTGGCCCAACATGCCTTTTCCCTTGGCTGTTGGCTCTGGCAGCAAGCACTGTGATTTCAGAACTCGAATGTAATGCGTTATTACAGTTGAGCGGCTTTGTCATTTCTATAGATTAGGTATGCCACAAGCTGCCTATCACAAAGAAATTAGAGACAGATTTGTATCCAGGGACTCCAGAAATCCATGAATAATAAAAATAATAATAATAATAATAATATCAACAACAACACCCATTTTGTAAATTATATAAATAATACTTGTAATAATGCAATGTTTGTGATCACGAATATTTCATAGGATCCCTGGTTGAAGAGTGGTTTGAAAAATGGGCAAGCCTAAATAGGATATGCACTCCTCATGTACAATAGAGTTCAGACTTCCAAAGGAGAAAAAACAATCATATAAATCAAAGAGTAAGAGCATTATACATTGTTTTAGAGGAATCTACCGACCTTTACATGGTGAACACACTGCCCTCTGCTTACAAGCGTCATGAGACTTTACTCAGGTACCTTTTTACTTACATGGTTATATATTTTCATAATCAGTGGATATCCACCTGAGATCAGATCCCTAAAGATGAATAAGGCATGGAAAAAGCCACAGCTGCAGAACAGGTACACTCAAACATTATTTGTTCATTAAGATATGTGTAATAAATCCCTTGAATAATAGTTCAGGTTGAACTCAAAACTCCAGAGAAATTAATCAATGAGTGGGCACTTTTCAAAAATGATGTTTATCACTCTCACAACAGTTCATTCAGAGTTGTAGAAGTGTGCTTTTTCATTGTGAAAAGCATGCTAACTATATCCATTCTAAAATTAAAATGCCATTTTAAAGTAGAGTGTACAGTAACTAATTGATCAGAATATGTAAACAGGTAAACAAACACCCTAAACAATTGGTAATGGCAAACAGACATTATGGACCCCAATGAGAAGTTTTACAGACTGTGAAATTCAAGGCTACTGAGTCCATCTTTCAACATATCTCAGCATGAGCTTGAGATGGAAATAAGTGAACTTTGGTAGGATCTGAAATTCAGTAATAAAATGACCTGGGCAAAGTGAGTGCTAGGTATTAGGCAGCATAGTTGAAATCAATCGTCATAAATCAAGTGCCTTCAGGGGGTCTGAGGAGGCTCATGATGGCAGGCTAGGTGTTGGTCGCAGGTGCTGCTCTCTCTCCTTTTCCATGGTATATATGAAAGTTCAGTAATTATCTCCCGCACACTTACTGTGTAAAATACTCTTCTCAAGTTAAACTAGTGAAAACAGGATTGCCTCGCGAATGTGCAGCAGTTAGAGAGGACACCCTGGTGTGACTACAGCAGTCACATGCAGGATCACAGCCACAGTATCATAATGAACAATATCTTGTAACACAAATATTGTGTCAAAAATATAGTTTACAAAAATAGTATGTCCATTTCGTTATAAGAACATTATGGGAAAATCATACAAAAATATATTTTTTTGATATAATAATATATATTTATTACCTACTTGCGGTCGCCAGTATTTAGTTATAGTTAGGACCTATTTTCCATAAGAAATCTGCAACATTTTATTCCCAATAACTTTGGCGCCAGTTGACGAATCTCCGCAAATCTTTCAAAACTTTTGGTCAGCTTTGGTCCTCTCTTATCCTGAAAGTCTCGGGGTGATTTGTCAAGCAGGGGGCAAGAAAAAAGGGGGTTCTCAAAACGTGTTTTCCCTATTCAATTTTTCATAGGAACCTTTAATGGCAGCTACAGCCCGAACTGCTGAACGAAATTACACCAAATTTGGCAAAGAGGTAGTCCTTGGTTCAGACTCGTGCCTTTTTGTTAAATGGTGTAAATCTGTTCAGTAGTTTTTTTAGATATTAAAGGAAAGAAATATATATAAATATCTGGGCGGAGGCAAACCACACATCTCATCGTGAGATCTGATTGGTGTTGTCAGCCATCTTGGGACCAATATACTTGATACCACCTCATTAAAAAGCATTGCAGTTAATAGACGGTTTCAAGACTTTAGTTACATTATAAATCATTTGTTGATGGTACCATACTCATTTTAGGAATTGTGGTGTGTTCTAAGGTGATTTTACCATGTGAAAAAGCCTGGTGCTGGGATATCATGTTTGAGAGAAAACTATTATCTCATGCTTTTCCCGCAGAGGTTTGGAAGGTGATCTATAAGCTAAACTGAGAGCATATTTTCTGTAAATTCACATTATCTTTCTCAGTCATGTGAGAATGAAGTCTGACATTCTCAGTAAAACATATACATCCAACATGGGCAGAGACAGTAAGTTGATTCTTTTGTGTTCTACTGCAGATTCCCAGAGTGTTCTAAAGAACAACAGCCTTACTTATGACAAAAGTATAGCACACCTGAAGCCATCTTGATTGAAATAAAGTGGTAACTCTTAAAACATTTAATTTAAAAAAGAACAAAACGATTCGGTTTAATTTTGCCATAGAAAGTTTGATTAGTGCTGCAGAAAGAAAAATTAGGGCACATTATGAGTGACTTCTCAAATACTCTTCTATTTCATTAAAAATAATTCTGACATGCAGACTGAAACATGTACTTTCAATACCAGCAGCAGACTTCCCTGGTGAGCAGTAGGTTTACTACAGTGATCTAACAGAATTTATGGCAAATGTGTAACACATCTGAATGCCTTCTTGATGGAACCAAAGTTCTGCCTGCTTAGTTTCAACAGCGTTCGAGCAGGAGCTCCACTGTATTCTCCTGTTTTCCCTTGAGGAAAAGACTCCAACCCCTGCCCAGCTGCCGCCGGCCCTGCCCTGCCTGTAGTCCCCCCGCTGCCACCAGCAGCATCGAGTGGCCGCTGTGAGGGGACTACACTTCCCACCAGGCATAGCGCCGGGCAAGCCAGGGACGCGCCAGGAGGCGCTTTAAAGCAGCGTCACCGCCGGCAGAGCGGGTGTTCTGCCTGCATAGTTTCAACAGCGTTCGAGCAGGAGCTCCGCTGTATTCTCCTGTTTTCCCTTGAGGAAAAGACTCCAACCCCTGCCCAGCTGCCGCCGGCCCTGCCCTGCCTGTAGTCCCCCCGCCGCCACCAGCAGCATCGAGTGGCCGCTGTGAGGGGACTACACTTCCCATCAGGCATAGCGCCGGGCAAGCCAGGGACGTGCCAGGAGGCGCTTTAAAGCAGCGTCACCGCCGGCAGAGCGGGTGTTCTGCCTGCATAGTTTCAACAGCGTTCAAGCAGGAGCTCCGCTGTATTCTCCTGTTTTCCCTTGAGGAAAAGACTCCAACCCCTGCCCAGCTGCCGCCAGCCCTGCCCTGCCTGTAGTCCCCCCGCCGCCACCAGCAGCATCGAGTGGCCGCTGTGAGGGGACTACACTTCCCACCAGGCATAGCGCGGGCAAGCCAGGGACGCGCCAGGAAGCGCTTTAAAGCAGCGTCAGCGCCGGCAGTGCGGGTGTTCTGCCTGCATAGTTTCAACAGCGTTCGAGCAGGAACTCCGCTGTATTCTCCTGTTTTCCCTTGAGGAAAAGACTCCAACCCCTGCCCAGCTGCCGCCGGCCCTGCCCTGCCTGTAGTCCCCCGCCGCCACCAGCAGCATCGAGTGGCCGCTGTGAGGGGACTACACTTCCCACCAGGCATAGCGCCAGGCAAGCCAGGGACGCGCCAGGAGGCGCTTTAAAGCAGCGTCACCGCCCGCGTCGCGGGAGCGCCCGGGCAAAGCCCGGGCCAAGGGCGGGCCCGTTGTTGCCCGTTAGTGACCGTGAGGGACCGGACCGGGCCACCCCCCCTTACTCTTCAACGACCTGAGTGAGTACTGTATTTCAATCATTTTCTGTGACCTATATACCATCCTAAAATGACACGAGGTACCCGGAAAAACGCCAAGACTGTCCAACCTGTCACCCATCTGACCGGGCCGATAGATCAATTTATTGCACGCACCAACGATGTCATTAAACAGAGCATTTCCATCCTGGAACGCAGAGTATCTCTAGATCTCGCAAATGCCAAGCGCTCTTCCTTGGGCCTTTTGGCTACTGCGCCCTCTCCCAACCAGCAAGGCTCTATTCTACCTATTCTACCTAGTTTGATGACCCCAACTATCGTTTCAGCCGATATCCACATGCTTCCTTCTACAGTGGACCTCTCGGCCACCCAATCCATATCGGACTCCCTCTCCTCAGATGACTTGGAGGCTACTCCTAATCTGGTACTTTGTCAAACTCTGGACACGTCAATAGATAACCATCTTCGTGGGATCAGAGAGGGCGCTGTACCAAAGAGGGGAAATGGCATACAACATTGCAACTCAAATAGTTCCGCAGTTCTACCCGAGTCAGGGGGGGATCAGTTATCTCTGCCTGCTCATATCAGCCCTACTATACCAGCTGCACCTATATCCCTATTAACTAGTACCATCACTGAGAACACGACTGTCAATCCCAATAGACCTTCTCATCCTGAAATCTTTTGTCCAGCTTGTAATGCCACCCCTTTCCTACTATCCACTATTAGGGAACTCCTCAACGAGCAATTAAAACCTGTGCATCTAGGTTTGAGGAATCTAGAAAAACATATGGCATTATTATCCTCTAAAATACCCACTCAGTCCTCCAGAGAAGAGACAAATCAAGGGATAGGGAAACCCAAATCCCTAGTACAAACTCCACAAGTGTCCCTACCAGGTCCCGTTAGTATGATGGCAGCACTGGCAGTGGCTAACTCATCAAATATTTCATCTACACACCGAGTCCCCCTAGCACCCCTCGTGTCAAACCCCCCTGTGGCTGTGCCTCTGGCTTGACCAAGTACGGTCCAGAACCCGGTCGCACAAGGTTTGGGGAACAAAATGAATAAACCCACCGATAAAAAACAGTTATCTGTACATCCTAAAACATTGGTAACAAACCCCCCTGAGCAACCAAAAAGGGGAATGCGCCCAAGGCGTCCAGCGCATCTCCCTCCCGAGGCGTCTCCATATACGGTCATCCTCACCGGAGTTCCCGAACTGACTGAAGGCACAAATGAATCCTTTTGGTCACTTAAAAATAAAGTTTTACAGTGGCTAAGCTTAAATAGACCATTACAGCGGCACCATAACAGCAGGATAACTACAGTACGTAGAGTAACCTGGGTAGGTGAGGCACAAAAATCAATTCAGGGTGACTGCATTATAGTCAATTGTGCTGATCCTAACACGGTTAACCACATCTGCTCATGGCCATCCCTGGAAAAAAGGGGGGTATTGACGCCTACCGTCTTTCCTTTTTTTACCCTCCAGAGAATATTCAAAACTATTTCCCCACAGGTAACTGGCAACAACCCCCTGATGGGCAATGGAACCAGGTGCCTTATCCGAAAAGGAATAGTAACAGAGACTGGCAGCCACAGGACTGGCACTCGCAGCCATGGCACCCAAGAAGACCTCAGCTCCAGATGGAGGGGTGGCAGGGCTTTCCAACTAGAAATCGTTATGATTGTCTGGATATGGTAGATTGACCGTCAATCAACATAGTACAAAAGATCCAGGCCTCAATCTCCCCTGTTGTCCCCTCCAGCCCTGGCCAAAAACTAAGTCCGATTATCAATCAACTCCCGACGCTACTGAAAAGACCTACTCCAATTATTAGCGAGGTTGGTTATTCGGTTGACTCTTCACAAGCTGACGCAAGTAGAAGGTTGTGTGTGTCACCGGAGGCCTCTATTGGAGCAAATACCATAAATCATCATCAGCTCCAAAATACTGATACAAACATATCAGGTGTAATCTCGGCAGAACATCTAAGTATTCCAATCGTGTATTGGAATGTCGCTGGCCTACGGGTCAAGACGGCGCTCCAATCATGGTTGGATTCACTGTCTATCTATAAGATACTTTGCCTTCAGGAAACCTGGGCAACGATACCACAGCATCTACTTGGATATAAAACGTTCCATATTCCAGCTATCCAAGGAGTTATGGGCAGACCAAAGGGTGGTTTGGCAGTTTATGTCGCTAACACTCTGTCCCCCCTAACTATTTGTATGCTTAAAGAAGACCCAAGCTATCAAATATTACAATTAAATTTGAACAAAAACAGTACCTTTATTCTGATCAATTACTATAATAATTGCCAAGCAAAGGACTGTATAATACTACTAAGTGAAGTTACCACTTTTTTAGAATCCCTCCAAAATGACTCACATTCAACCACCGTATACATAATTTGGGGTGGAGATTTTAATACTGCATTATGCCCAAACTACAACAATGGGAACTGTGGCCTGGTGGATGACCATGGTCACCCACTGACGCATTTTGTACATTCCACTAGTGGGAACAAACTTAATGAGTGCCTTTTCTCCTTGGAACTTGAGTATGCAAACAATTTAGTAGAGCCCCCAAAAGATTTTTCCCCAACGTTTCATGGTAGAGGGGCATCAACCACAATAGATTATATCTTGATTTCACAGACCTTGAAAGGACAATTGAGCAACTTTCTTACTGGAACAGATGTGAGTAGCGATCACTATCCAATTAGTGTAATATTTTCACCAAAAAATGTTAAGATCCATAAAGCTATTACCAGTCACCTAACGCAAAGCTCCTTAGCCATGAACAAGGTGAATGGCTTTTCAGTCAAGTGGGCCAAGGTTGACCCAGCAAAAATCACGGAACGAGTTCTCGATAAAGCCACTCCCTGGGTTCACGACTGCCTATCTGCTGATACTTCGCCCATAACAACCGTGACAAGTTTTCAAAAAATTCTAGAGGTTATTGGGGAGGAGTTTATCCGTAAATCTAGGACTAAAAAATCCAACTCCGAAAGATGGTTCAATGCAAACTGTCGTAAGGCTCTTTCAAACCTAAAGGCCGCCCTCTGTAGTCCTTTGAGGGACATTGCAGAAATTTCCAGATTACGGAAACTCTATAATACAGCCAGAGTGGATCGCAGGAAAGAAATTAAGAACAATCTGTGGGCACAGCTCCATCTTAGTTGCCTTAATAAAGACAGCGCTCTTTTCTGGCAAGTCCTCAGATCTCCATTTCTGGCTGATTCCTCGAAGGCCCAACATCTGGACGTGGCTATCACCGCTGACGAATGGGTCTCCCATTTCTCGAAAATCTTTGGAACTTCTGAAGCAGTCCTCATGGAAGATGAACAGAGAAATGCCAACGTGCCAGGGAGGATTACCTATCCGATTAATCTAACCTTCACTCACGGAGAGGTTAAAAAAGCTCTAAAGGCCTCCAAACCGGGCAAGGCCCCAGGACCCGACGGTGTGCCCTTAGATTTCTTTTTACACAACCTTGAACTCTGGTCACCCCTCCTCACCCAGGTCCTCTGTGCTGTAACATCTACCGGGCTTCTAAAGTCTTGGTCGACATCAATCCTCCTGCCTATTTTTAAAAAGGGTGATCACAACGACCCAGTCTGCTACAGACCTATTTCCCTCCTGGACTCCATAGGCAAAGTTGCAGGCCGGGTGATACTGGACCGACTACAATCTTGGGCCCAGTCAAATAACATCATGACCGACCTGCAATACGGTTTCCAGAAGGATCTTGGAACCGTGGAGCAGGCCCTGAACCTTGTCCTCCTGACAGGGAAATACGCAGCAGCAAAAGGGGGCAACATCTTCTTAGTCTATGTTGACCTCAGTGCAGCTTTTGACTGTGTCCAGCACTCCAAACTGTGGGCCATCTTAAGCGAGCTCAAAGTGGAACCAGCCCTTATAGCCTTTTTACGAGAACTCTATGGGGATGCAACGGCGTCTGTCAGATTTGGAGTAAATGGTGAGTTGTCTCCATCCTTTTCCATCAAAAAAGGGGTAAGGCAGGGCTGCGTACTGGCTCCCTTCCTGTTCAACCTTTATACCAACGGCCTCGAGCAGGCCATGCTTGAACGGAGCCAGGATTTACCCCAGATCAACATCGTCCTATACCAACGCTGCTCTACGCAGATGACTCCGTCATTTTTGCAAGGTCACTCAATCAATTATAAAAGCAGCTTGATAAATACTCTTCCTTCATGGGTTCCCTGGGTCTCAAAATTAACATAAAAAAGACATTTACTATGCATATCGGCCCCAAGGTAAAGAAACCCAGAGTGATTGTTGTGGAAAACTCAAGACTTGAAACGACGTCTGCCTACCCATACTTGGGGATACTGGTGGACGACTCTCTAAACTGGCGGCAGGCCACTGCCAGCAGAAAACTTATTTTCCAGCGAGCGACCAAGGCCCTGATCTCCTTCTCCAGGAAACTAGGCAAACCTGCTCCCCAAGAACTTTTAAAAATCTTCTACGCTAAATGTCATAGCGTGGCCACTTATGGCGCAGGCGTTTGGGGCTATGGTCCAATCGACTCGATCCAAGTGGTAGAAAACGGATTTGCTAAATATTTGTTGGCACTTCCACAAAGAGCGCCAAATTATGCTACCCACAACGAGCTTGGAATGGATTACATCACGGACTACATACGTGTCCAACCAATCCTTCTATGGCAACGCATATGGTCAAAACCAGTATGTCACCTGACCCGCTCGCTGATCGAGGACTGCACGGCCTTAACAAACTGGCGGAGGATCCCCTGGCTCGCATACGTGGAGAACTTCTTTAAAGACATTGGCCGGAGTTCATATTTTGATGACCCACCAAGTGTGGAGGTTATATCCCGGAAAGATCTAAAGAAAATTGGCATGGACCACTTAAGAGAACTACGGAGTACAACTGATATTCAAAAACACTCTAATCTACAAATCCAAGCAATTCAACCAGTTAACTTTATACAACCGTATTTAACATATTATTTATCTAATTTTGAAAAATATCTCTTGACAAGGTTTCGGTTTAATACATTCTTTCGACTGGTTTCCTTTCCCCGTTTACAGTATTGGTCGAAAGACATTATGAACTGTCCGTGTGATGGAGTATCGACCCAATCAACCCTTCATATTATTTTTTTCTGCTCATATTATAAGATGTTATGTTATGTTATGTTATGTTATATTTGTGCTTCTATAGCGCACGGCCACTCCAGTTGGAGCATCCCGGCGCTTTTTCGAAGGTACCCACTAAGTGAGGGAGAAACATAACACTGAAGGGAATCGCAACATACGCATAAAGAAAAAACAGCAGCGGTCTAAGGGAAAAGCCATGTTTTAAGGGCCTTTCGGAAGGACATCAGGCTAGAAGCCTGTCTTAGAGAAATCGGAAGGTCATTCCAGGCACGAGGAGCTAGATAGCGGAAAGACCGACCTCCTGCTCTGGCGCGCTTAATGATGGGAACCTTCACTTTGGATAGCGCGGCAGATCTAAGAGATCTGGAAGGCTGGTACCAAGACACACGATTGGAAATATATTTTGGACCGATGCCATGTAAGGCCTTGTAGGTCGTAGTCAAAGTTTTAAAAAGAATCCTTTTATCAACCGGGAGCCAATGTAAGGTCGAAAGAAGAGCAGTGGCTCTAGCTCTTCTTGGGAGACCAAAGACCGCTCGGGCTGCAGAATTCTGAGTGACTTGAAGACGCCTGACCAGGTATCCCACGCAGAACTTGGATATTACCACTTCTCCGAACAGCTGGTCATAGGTCCTGTCACACAGCTTACCTTTCTTTACAACTTTTGAACTCAACTCATTCTGCTAAATGTATAGCCACATTCCTAAAAACTACTATCAAAATAAGAGAAACTTTTGTTTGATCTAAGTGTTTTCGTGCAAATGCATATATGTTTTTACTTCTTTGCTATGTAAAATAATTTTTATTTTCTGATAAGTTCTTATCTGTACTTTTTATGGTTGCAAATAAGTGGTAACCGAATAAAAGGAATAAAATTGAAACTGGAACCAAAGTAAAAAACTGAAAGTATTTCCTGCTGAGGAGACTGTAGTAAATGAGGAAATTAGGAAACTTCATAACAAATAAGTCTCCCAAGATGGCCACCAGAGACAAAAGAGCCGAAATGTAGCACAAATATCACCCAGATGTAGCCCAAGTAAAGCCAAATGACAGAATGTCCCAGAGTGTTCTAAAGAACAACTAGAGTGCTAACAGTCTTACTTATGACAAAAGTATGGAACACCTGAAGCCATCTTGATTGGAATAAAGTGGTAACACTTAAAACATTTAATTTGCAAAGGAACACAATGAGGGGCTTTGTTTTGCCATAGAAATTATGATTAGTGCTGCAGAAAGAAAAGTGAGGGCACATTTTGACTTCTCAAATCCTCTTCTATTTCATTAAAACATTCTAACATGCAGACTGAAACATGCACTTTGAATACCAGCAGCAGATTTCCCTGGTGAACAGGCGCTTTACTACAGTGATGTAATGAGCAACTAGAATGCTAACAATTCATGGCAAATGTGTGACACATCTGAATGCCCAATTCATGGAACCAAAGTAAACAAGCACTGAAAATGCAATAGATCTCACCCTCGTTCAAGTTAAAGCAATTCTGTTTGTAATTAGGTGGCTTTTTAGCTTTGCTTTTATTATTGTTTTAGTGTATTAGTGTTTTTCAAACTTTCATGTACATAACATGCATATGTATGTATATATGTATATGAATGCATGCGTTTATATTTGTATTTATATGGATATGCAGATTAAATACATGTTTATATATGTATGTATGTATATTACCTACTGGCGGTCGCCAGTAGGTATATATAGTTAGGATTTTTTCTCTATGGGATTTTTGAAAATTCTATGTCTAATAACTTTGCCGTTTGTGGACGGAATTGGCTGAAATTTTCAGGAAAATGGCACATTTTGTTTCTGAGCAGCCTTTGAAAATTTGGGGGGGGTTCGTCAAGGGGGGGCCGAGAAAAAAGGGGGGTCCCAAAACGCGTTTTTCCCATGTTAATTTCCATAGGGCGGTTGGCCTCACTTTTAGCCCGAACGGCTGAATGGATTTGCACGAAACTTGGCAAAATTGTAGGGACTGGTAGCCCGATGTGCCTTTTGTAGGTCTCAATATATGTGCTCCAGTGGATTTTGAGAAATTAACGTTTAAAAAAAGATATATATCTGTAAGCGCGGACCGGGCAGCGGCCTAGGACGCGTACTTTTCGCGCAACGGAGCTTTGTGAAGCGAAGCTGATTGGTTCTCCGGCGTCTGTCAACATTCCAAACAGTCCGTAGTGGCCGCAAACAGTCCGTAGTGGCCGCCATCTTGTCTCTCGGTAGGATCGAGAGACAAGAGGAGGCCAAAGCGAAGGGGCAAATGACCATAAGGGGGAATAGTAGATCCTCGCTGACCCCCTAGGTTTGATGTGGAGGTTTTAAAAGGGCCCCGCGGGGCAAAAAAAAAAAATTATAATAATAATCTTACGGCTGAATGGATTTGCACGAAACTTGGCAAAATTGTAGGGACTGGTAGCCCGATGTGCCTTTGCTAGGTCTCAATATATGTGCTTCAGTGGATTTTGAGAAATTAACGTTCAAAAAAAGATATATATCTGTAACAGCGCACCGCTTCGCGTACTTTTCGCGTTACGGAGCTTTGCGAAGCGAAGCTGATTGGCTCTCCGGTGTCTGTAAACATTCCAAACAGTCCGTAGCGGCCGCCATCTTGTCTCTCGGTAGGATCGAGAGACAAGAGGAGGCCAAAGCGAAGGGGCAAATGACCATAAGGGGGCATAGTAGATCCTCGCTGATCCCCTAGGTTTGATGTGGAGGTTTTAAAAGGGCCCCGCGGGGCAAAAAAAATAAATAATAATAATAATCGAACGGCTGAATGGATTTGCACGAAACTTGGTAAAATATTAGGGACTGGTAGCCCGATGTGCCTTTGCTAGGTCTCAATATATGTGCTTCAGTGCATTTTGAGAAATTAACGTTCAAAAACAAGATATATATCTGTAACAGCGCTCCGCTTCGCGGAGATAAAATTATATCTGTATTACCTAGCTGTTGCTAACACCAGTTAGCGACGGCTAGTAGGAGATAGCGACCATCTTGGGCCCCACTTTGCATGTGAGTGATATTTATCACTAATGACATGCAAAGTGGGCATGCCAAGATGTTAGCGACTGGAAACAGTCGCTAACATCGCTATCTCCTATTATCAACTTTTGGAAATATTCGAGATAAGCGCGAATATCTCCAAAAAGTAACAGCTGCCCTGAGCAGTTCTTAGCCATGTTATCCTATGGGAGGTGGATAACATGGCTAAGAGGATTAGCTCGGTAATGCATGAATATCGCTGAGTTTTCAGCGATATTAATGCATTGCGGTCGGTTTTTATCGTATTTGCGATAAACTTTGATAATAGCAAGGTTTATCTGCGATAATTTCTGACGGTAAAAAAATCTTTGCAATGCATCGTTAGGGATAAATATCGCTTAACTTTGGTAATATGCCCCAACGTCTGTTAACGTTCGATTCGAAGGAAATCAGGAAGTGTTGAAAAACATTGTCTGCGCCATCTTGTCTTTTTTCAAATGCCACACTTTTGTCGTGCACGGCAGCCATTTTAGATGCCTTGACCAGACCCACTCTGTGCACGCTGTCGATCCTTAGCATGGCTCCCCACCCTCGCAAGCATCTCCCCCAGCCAGTGGTCACCCCCGCTCTCTGTCTTATGCATGGGTAATAAACCTCCCCCCATCTGCGCTGCTCTTTCCTGAGAATCACACCCTGTGCCCGCCCGACACCTCCCTTTCGCCCTATTCACTACTGCACCCTCTGACACTCCTTTTCCTCTGTGTCCGATTGTCCAGGCTGGTCCTAGGGTATCAGCTAGCCCTGCAGATGTAGTTTATGGCCACAGCTGTAAAGATTCACCCCTCTTCAAAGGAGTTATAGTAGATCAAGGCCCACACTCGATGAGATCCGTCACAGCAGAAGCGTTGCTATTATCTGAAAACCATCCTGTATTGTGATTGGGGAGGGGACCGAGCGTGAAGCGGAAGATTCCAGGGATGACTCTTTGTACATCAAAGTTTTTACAATTATGTGTCACATTAAAAATATATAGCACTCCGACAAAGTAGTAAGATTATAAAACTTTAATAATTTATAAATATATACAAGAAAACAAAAATAGTAATAACATATAAACATTTTTAGGGAAAAACAACGAAGTAGCGGTCGGCTGTGCGAATAGTCCCAACGCAGCACAACGTCCAGATTTCCGGCGTGGGGCGGGTCATCAGTAGCAAACTGTTGTGCGAATAGTTCCAAGGCAGCAGAACGCGCTGAAATCTAGATGACACGAAAGTGATGTCTAGTAAGTTGCCACCCAGCAAATAACGGCGTGGGGCGTCGCGGGGGGTGGGTCTTCAGTAGCAAACTGTTGTGCGAATAGTTCCAAGGCAGCAGAACGATGGCACCAAGGTGATGTCCAGTAAGTTGCCGCACTGGTTTTGGTATCCTACAATGCTGCTCCGAATAACGGCGTGGGGCGCCCCGGGGGAGGCGGCGTGAACGGGCCTCTCCAGGTGGAGTGTCATCTGTTGTAGTGGGGCGCCCCTTTACCGTTTCAGTTGCCATTCCGTCCGTTTTTGGTCCACTGTGTCAAAAGCCGCAATTCAGCTGAGTTGCGCCCACTCTTGCGGTGCAGCGATAGGCGGCTGTCACAGGACTCTCAAAATGGCGGCAGGCTCTTTCCTTTTTGGGCCTGGTCCACTGAAATGGCCCTGGGACACCTTGGAAATCGGACGCTTGTCTGCTAGGTCTTGGACCCCATTCTCGAAAGCGTCCCCTCCGCCTTGAGAATTCATCAAAAGTTTTGGGGGCCCCGACTCCTGCAGGCTTCTGGTGGGGAGCGGCTGCCATGATTGCTTGCGGAATGACTACGACGGAGCTACGAGATGGTGGTGCTCTCATGCTGACGCCAGCTTCAGTCTGAAACATCCAGAAACAAGGTGGGGCTTTCATCGTTTGGAAAAAAAAAAAGTTTTCATCCAATGAAAAGTGTTGTTTTTAGGTCATATGATCAAGCCTTCCATCATTAGGAAACCAAAAGTAAAATGAACCAATGAAAAGTTTTATAAACAAGTCACATGACCTGTTATGCGGCATAGGGTATAAAATGCGGAGAAAATACGTTGGCACGTGAGGCGGCGTCAGTAGCGGACCGATGTGCGAATAGGCCGAAGGCAACACAGCGCGCCAAGATCCGGATGGCACCGAGGTGGTGTCCAGCAAGTTGCAGCACTGGTGTGGCCATCCTACAATGTTGAAAGTCGGCGTGGGGCGCCCCGTTGGCCTGTGAGTTTGCGTCAGTAGCGGACCGATGTGCGAATAGGCCGAAGGCAGCACAACGCGCCAAGATCCGGATGGCACCGAGGTGGTGTCTAGTAAGTTGCCGCACTGGTGTGGCCATCCTACAATGCTGAAAGTCGGCGTGGGGCGCCCTGTTGGCCTGTGAGATGGTGTCAGTAGCGGACTGATGTGCGAATGGGGCCAAAGGCAGCGCAACAATATTTTCTGACTGACACCACAAGGCGCTGAGATGCCAAGATCCGGATGGCACCGAGGTGATGTCTAAGTTGCGGACTGATGTGCGAATGGGGCCAAAGGTAGCGTAACAATATTTTCTGTATGGAAGATACCACTAGGCGTTGAGATGCCAAGATTCGGATGGCACCGAGGTGATGTCTAGCAAGTTGCTGCACTGGTGTGGTTATCCTACAATGCTGAAACTCGGCGTGGGTCGCCCCATTAGCCTGTGAGATGGCGTCAGTAGCGGACCGATGTGCGAATAGGCCGAAGGCAGCACAACGCGCCAAGATCCGGATGTCACAGTGGTGGTTTCATAGTTGAGAGGCACTTCATCTGCAGTGGGGCGCCGAGATCCGGATGGCACCGAGGTGATGTCTAGCAAGTTGCTGTACTGGTGTGGTCATCCTACAATGCTGAAAGTCGGCGTGGGGCGCCCCATTAGCCTGTGAGATGGCGTCAGTAGCGGACTGATGTGCGAATGGGGCCAAAGGCAGCACAACGCGCCAAGATCCGGATGGCACCGAGGTGGTGTCCAGCAACTTGCCGCACTGGTGTGGCCATCCTACAATGCTGCGCCGAAAGTCGGCGTGGGGCGCCCCGTTGGCCTGTGAGTTCGCGTCAGTCAGTGGGGGCTGTTTGAGGATCTGACTGCATTGGAAAGCAATGTGATGCTGTGCGTCGCCCCCAAGATGGAGGTTCCTCGGCTGCAGTGGGGCGCCCCTTGGTGTTTCACTCGCTATGCAGCTGAGTTGCGTGCGCACTTGTGGCGAATAGGCCGAAGGCAGCACAACGCGCCGAGATCTGGATGGCACCGAGGTGGTGTCCAGCAATTTGCCGCACTGGTGTGGCCATCCTACAATGCTGCGCCGAAAGTCGGCGTGGGGTGCCCCGTTGGCCTGTGAGGTGGCGTCAGTAGCGGACCGATGTGTGAATAGGCCGGAACCAGCACAAGGCGCCAAGATCCGGATGGCACCGAGGTGGTGTCATAGTTGAGAGTTCTGAGCAGCGCTTGTAACACTGTCTGAAGCTTATTTGCACCTGCTGCAGCTTCACTATTGCCCTGGTGTGGCCTAAGATCGCCCATGACATAGGCGGCCACCTCCCGGGGTCCGGCGGAACTTTTTTCCTTTTCCTTTGTGCATCTTGTCCCACAATCCGTTTGACCTGAAGACACGACCAGGTCCCTGAATGTGTGCAGGGGGACGCTATTGATTGAATCAAAATGGCGGCTTCACACAAAGCTGACTCAAGCGTTGCTGCTGATGCTATACAGAGAAAAACTGGTTTTCAGTTTGTACATTCTTCAGGATTTTTCCATCCAAGGCTGGTTGAGAGTTTGTATAACAATGGCTTCAGATTTTCAACATACTACTCTTCAACATTCTTCCTAAATGTAACAATGTGAGACTCACTAGGAGAACGGTGTAGTGAGGGCCACAAACGGCTGTTTGTCTTTCCTTTCAAAATGCTGCCAACAATATTTTCGGAATGGAAGACAACACAAGGCGCTGAGATTCGGTTGGCACCGAGGTGGTGTCCAGCAAGTTGCCGCACTGGTGTGGCCATCCTACAATGCTGCGCCGAAAGTCGGCGTGGGGTGCCCGAAGGGGGGGGGGGAGGCGGCGCAAACGAGCCTCTCCCGCTTCTCCATGTGGAGGCAGTTCATCTGCAGTGGGGCGCCGAGATCCGGATGGCACCGAGGTGGTGTCTAGCAAGTTGCCGCACTGGTGTGGCCATCCTACAATGCTGCGCCGAAAGACGGCGTGGGGTGCCCGAAGGAAGTGTCCTTATCCAGGGCATTATCGCTGTATCATGTCCTCCACTAAAATGGCCCTGGGACACCTTAGAACTCGGACGCTCGATTTTTTTTTCCTTTCCTGTACATGCAAAAAAAGGTAAATGCCCGGTACGTTACACGCTTCATCTGCCACGATGAACTCTCCAGAGGAACCGAAAAAAAATATAGTTGTGGTAACTATACCATGCATCGTCATATGGAGAGGTGGCACCAATTAATTATAGTGCTGCATAAAAGAGAGATTTGGAGGAGAACCCCTGACCTGCTAGTACATTCATCAAAGAAGTGGCACTGAGAGCTTCAGAGGCAAGGGAAACGGTCCCAAATTTTTAGAAGAACTTTGGAAAGATTAAAATGACATGTTTAGATTGTGGCAAATTAATTTCATGTGGACAGATGAGTGTTACTCTAATAAATACAGCATATGAACATCATCATAGTCGATGGTTGGTAGAGACATTTTGACTATATCCTGGACCTGCCCGTCCTCGCCCAAAATGGCGCCGGAATAAATGGGACTCGTAACTCCTTGTTGTGTACTGGTTGCAGAACCTTGAAATCACGAGATACGTATGCAGTTTTGAAGCACATGGCGGGCGGGGACGAGAATTGATTGAATATTTCGACATCCCTATTGATATTAAGTTCTGATGTGTTATTGATTACTGTACTGTTGAAAGTTCGAATTAACGTCACCCATGGTACTTGCCCGCAAATGTATATCTAGATAATTTTATTGTAACTGGCCCTGTCGTATTTTAATTATAAAATGTACGTCCACCGATTCCGTAACTGTTAGACACCTTAGTTCTTGCAACCTAATGGCCCGCCCGTTACGTTCCTCTACAGTGTAAATGTCTACTCATCACATACGATTACAGTTTGCTCCGTGGCCGGCCCACGTGGTTATAGGCTCGTATTTGTATAATGAAATTTTCACAATAAAGGTTTTTAAAAGAAAACATGGTAGTAGTATATACATTGGTAAAGTTTGTAATAATAGTCACTGTTTTAGAATCATTAAAAGGCAAGTGAAATAAAGCAGACCAATTACATGAAGGGTAAAAGGTATAATACGAAGGAACGCAGTAAAGATAAATGGTCAAGGGCTGTTGTGTTTTCTATTCCTGCAACATAAAGTGATCGATAAGAATCTCATATTCAGGCGTATCGGCGACTAAGACAGCAGGTCGACCCTCTTTTGCTCAACGGCTCCATCATGGGACGAAGAAACGCTCTTTTTCTCGAAAAAAGAATATATTTTACTTGCAGGACAGTTGTAAAATTTCCGGGAAAGTACATTAGTCTGGAACATTATAACATATATTTAAGAAAAAATAATGTTCGGAAGTAATGAAAAGCGTAATTTTTAGGTCATATGACCAAGCCTTTCATCATTACAATAAGAAAAGTAAAATGAACCAATGAAAAGTTTTATTAACAAGTCACATGACTTGTTATGCTTACGTTACGCGCTGCGCGCCCCGGATGACTTCCGGATGCGCTAACGCGGCGCGTCATATGACGCATTACGCGACAACGCAGGTCCAGAATATAGTCAAAATGTCTCCACCAACCAGCGGTCGGAACACAACCCCTTTCAGCAGGCTAAATAGTTCTGTTAAATGACAACAGAAGGGACAGGCAACAAGAACCATCAGTCAAAGAGGGGAGGGCTAGTTCTTCTCTACCGGGTTACATTGGGGCGCTACCGGAACTGATCGAATTGGTAGTCTACAGTGTTTCTGGATGTTTCAGACTGAAGCTGGGGTTAGCATGAGAGCAGCATCATTTCGTAGCTCCGTCGTGGCCATTCCGCAACCAATCATGGCAGCCGCTCTTTATCGTTATTTTGGGCGGGGTGGGTGGCGGAGCCGAGCTGTTTTGCAGCAATCATTGTGTGGAGTTCAGTTCATCTCACTAGTTTTGTATTTGTCATGAGTGGTTGTTCCTAATGTTTCTATTTTAGCGAGGTCAAAAAGAGATCCCATTAGTGGCCTACTGATTTTGCTCGATTCCTTTTCTTTTTTTTACACGATTTTTCGTTATCTGCAAAGACTAAACAGAGTATTGCGACTCTGTGTTTGTTTGTAAATAGAGAATGAACCAAAGAGAACTAATTCTAAAACAGTAAATACTTGGATAACAATCAATCAAATGGAGAGAGAAGCAGGCACGACGGATTACAACGGGGGCAAAGGCCTGCGTTAACTACCTTTCACTATCTGCAAAGAGAGAGTACTCCTAATAGAAATGAGGGGGGGGGGCACCATTCAAAGCAGATCAGTGTGCATAAACACGAAAATGTTTTCACTTACCACGTACTTGACATTCGACAGCTTATGATATTTGCTATTAAAAAACCATTGAAATTCACTGAAAAAACCATAGGTTATAGACCATATATAGTTAGGAATTAGCATTTACAAAACCTTGAAAATTCACTGAAAAAAACATAGGTTATAGACCATATATAGTTAGGAATTAGCATTTAAAAAACCTTATTTTACTCACACAAAACCATTGAAATTCCATATATAGTTAGTTGCACTAACTATATATTGCGCACCCGCAATCCACTGCTGATCATGTCACATATTACATCATTCATGACATGGTCAGTGACATCACTGATGACATCACTGATGACATCTCAAATGACATCACTGATGACATCACTGATGACATCTCATTTGACATCAATGACCACATCACTGATGATATTATTCATGTGACAATACAATGCATCTCTTCACATTTTAATATAACCTCTGTTTCACCCAGTGTTAAAAACAGAGTATAATTTTTGAAACCATTGACACACCAATACTAGTTACTACATACGTACTCACTGATTCCTACGTCTACACACACATTCACTCATTCACCCATACAATCATTCATACATACAATCACTCATCTTTACAACACAATCATATGCACTCATACACCTATACAGACACTCACACTCTGCCACTCATCCATGGAGTTACTCACACACCTAGTCAGTCCTGTAAAGAATCAATCACACTTCCATTTTCTACTCTATACAGTTAAACATAGAGCACCTTACGTTTTCAACCATATACTAACACATACTTACTCTCTTATACAATCATTGATACAAGTACACATTGATCTGTACAGAGTCACACACCTCCCATCCAGCCACACACACACTCAGTCTCCCATGCAAATACTTGGGCAATCAATCAATAACCCATATAGTTACTCATATAGCTACTGATCAACACATGCAGCAGTTTACAGAACAACAGACATAATGATGCACAAATTAAGACAGTTTAGTCACTAACCCATGCACTCAGTGAGACACATTTAATCACTCACTCATACATTCAGTCATGCACCTACTAAATCCTTCGTCCAGACACTTATACATCCACTCATTCTTCAATATGTAAGACATATTTTAACTTTACAGAAACATAGTCACTGGATGTTGTCATCAGTGATGTCATCAGTGATGTCATTTGAGATGTCATCAGTGATGTCATCAGTGATGTCACTGACCATGTCATGAATGATGTAATATGTGACATGATCAGCAGTGGATTGCGGGTGCGCAATATATAGTTAGTGCAACTAACTATATATGGAATTTCAATGGTTTTGTGTGAGTAAAATAAGGTTTTTTAAATGCTAATTCCTAACTATATATGGTCTATAACCTATGGTTTTTTCAGTGAATTTTCAAGGTTTTGTAAATGCTAATTCCTAACTATATATGGTCTATAACCTATGGTTTTTTCAGTGAATATATATATATATATATATATACATATATTCACTGAAAAAACCATAGGTTATAGACCATATATAGTTAGGAATTAGCATTTAAAAAACCTTATTTTACTCACACAACACCATTGAAATTCCATATATAGTTAGTTGCACTAACTATATATCGCGCACCCGCAATCCACTGCTGATGATGTCACATATTACATCATTCATGACATGGTCAGTGACATCACTGATGACATCACTGATGACATCTCAAATGACATCACTGATGACATCACTGATGACAACATCCAGTGACTGTATGTTTCTGTAAAGTTAAAATATGTCTTACATATTGAAGAATGAGGGGATGTATAAGTGTCTGGACGAAGGATTTAGTAGGTGCATGACTGAATGTATGAGTGAGTGATTAAATGTGTCTCACTTAGTGCATGGGTTAGTGACTAAACTGTCTTAATTTGTGCATCATTATGTCTGTTGTTCTGTAAACTGCTGCATGTGTTGATCAGTAGCTATATGAGTAACTATATGGGTTATTGATTGATTGCCCAAGTATTTGCATGGGAGACTGAGTGTGTGTGTGGCTGGCTGGGAGGTGTGTGACTCTGTGCAGATCAATGTGTACTTGTATCAATGATTGTATAAGAGAGTAAGTATGTGTTAGTATATGGTTGAAAACGTAAAGTGCTCTATGTTTAACTGTATAGATTAGAAAATGGAAGTGTGATTGATTCTTTACAGGACTGACTCGGTGTGTGAGTAACTCCATGGATGAGTGGCAGAGTGTGAGTGTCTGTATAGGTGTATGAGTGCATATGATAGTGTTGTAAAGATGAGTGATTGTATGGGTGAATGAGTGAATGTGTGTGTAGACGTAGGAATCAGTGAGTGCGTATGTAGTAACTAGTATTGGTGTGTCAATGGTTTCAAAAATTATACTCTGTATTTAACACTGGGTGTAACAGAGGTTATATTAAAATGTGAGGAGATGCATTGTATTGTCACATGAATGATATCATCAGTGATGTGGTCATTGATGTCAAATGAGATGTCATCAGTGATGTCATCAGTGATGTCATTTGAGATGTCATCAGTGATGTCATCAGTGATGTCACTGACCATGTCATGAATGATGTAATATGTGACATCATCAGCAGTGGATTGCGGGTGCGCGATATATAGTTAGTGCAACTAACTATATATGGAATTTCAATGGTTTTGTGTGAGTAAAATAAGGTTTTTTAAATGCTAATTCCTAACTATATATCGTCTATAACCTATGGTTTTTTCAGTGAATTTTCAAGGTTTTGTAAATGCTAATTCCTAACTATATATAGTCTATAACCTATGGTTTTTGCAGTGAATTTTCAAGGTTTTGTAAATGCTAATTCCTAACTATATATGGTCTATAACCTATGGTTTTTTTCAGTGAATTTCAATGGTTTTTTAATAGCAAATATCATAAGCTGTCGAATGTCAAGTACGTGGTAAGTAAAAACATTTTCGTGTTTATGCACACTGATCTGCTTTGAATGCTGCCCCCCCCCTCATTTCTATTAGGAGTACTCTCTCTTTGCAGATAGTGAAGGGTAGTTAACGCAGGCCTTTGCCCCCGTTAGAATCCGTCGTGCCTGCTTCTCTCTCCATTTGATTGATTGTTATCCAAGCATTTACTGTTCTAGAATTGGTTCTCTTTGGTTCATTCTCTATTTACAAACAAGCACAGAGTCGCAATACTCTGTTTAGTCTTTGCAGATAGTGAAAAATAGTGTAAAAAAACAAAAGGAATCGAGCAAAATCAGTAGGCCACTAATGGGATCTCTTTTTGACCTCTCTAAAATAGAAACATTAGGAACAACCCCTCATGAGAAATACGAAACTAGTGAGATGAACTGAGCTCCACACCATGATGGCTGCAAGACAGCTCGGCTCCGCCACCCACACTGCCCAAAATAACGATAAACTCTATGCAAATATTACAAATATATACAACACACCAGCAAAGTAACAGGGTAAAACATTTTATTAAATAACTATTTACATAACTATGTTATACTTTTTGTTGCCCGATCCGGCTAGCTCAATCGATCGAGCATGAAACTCATGCACTCTGATAGCTCAAAGTTTTGAGGAGTGCTTGTTAGACTGTCTGAAGCTTATTTGCACCTGCTACAGCTTCACTATTCTCAATGTAAGTGGGGGCTGTTTGAGGACGTGACTGCATTTAAAAACAATGTGATGCGGTGCCTCCCTGAACCGCTTGACGGAGGCCCCCGAGGGACGGTGTGATGGCTTTTTTCTCTATGGGATTTTTGAAAATTCTATGTCTAATAACTTTGGCGTTTGTTGACGGAATTGGCTGAAATTTTCAGGAAAATGGAACATTTTGTTTCTGATCAGCCCCTGAAAATTTGGGGGGGGGTCGAGAAAAAAGGGGGGTCCCAAAACGCGTTTTTTCCATGTTAATTTCCATAGGGCGGTTGGCCTCACTTTTAGCCGAACGGCTGAATGGATTTGCACGAAACTTGGCAAAATTGTAGGGACTGGTAGCCCGATGTGCCTTTGCTAGGTCTCAATATATGTGCTCCAGTGGATTTTGAGAAATTAATGTTAAAAAAAAGATATATATCTGTAACAGCGCTCCGGGCAGCGATCCGTTTCGCGTACTTTTCGCGTTACGGAGCTTTGCGAAGCGAAGCTGATTGGCTCTCCGGTGTCTGTAAACATTCCAAACAGTCCGTAGCGGCCGCCATCTTGTCTCTCGGTAGGATCGAGAGACAAGAGGAGGCCAAAGCGAAGGGGCAAATGACCATAAGGGGACATAGTAGATCCTCCCTGACCCCCTAGGTTTGATGTGGAGGCTTTAAAAGGGCCCCGCGGCGCAAAAAAAAAAAAAACGTTTTTTTCGTGGGGTGCGCCCGGTACGCGTAACGGAAAGCGGACTGGGGAGCGTACTACAAGGAAACAAGAATGATTGACTTTTAACTTATTGTATGTTTATAGACTTTTTTTGATTTTATTATTTTTTTCTGCTGAGTGACGTCTCGGCCTATCTCCACGGGATGCAGTCCCTACTATCTCGGCGTTTAAGCCCAGGGGGACAGGTAGTGTGGGAGAGATAACGTCTGTTAACGTTCGATTCGAAGGAAATCAGGAAGTGTTGATAAACATTGTCTGCGCCATCTTGCCTTTTTTCAAATGCCACACTTTTGTCGTGCACGGTAGCCATTTTAGATGCCTTGACCAGACCCACTCTCTGCACGCTGTCGATCCTTAGCATGGCTCCCCACCCTCGCAAGCATCTCCCCCAGGCACTGGTCACCCCCGCTCTCTGTCTTATGCATGGGCAATAAACCTCCCCCATCTGCGCTGCTCTTCCTTGAGAATCACACCCTGTGCCCGCCCGACACCTCCCTTTCGCCCTATTCACTACCGCACCCTCTGACACTCCTCTTCCTCTGTGTCCGATTGTCCAGGCCGGTCCCAGGCTATCACCTAGCCCTGCAGATGTAGTTTATGGCCCCAGCTGTAAAGAATCACCCCTCTTCAAAGGAGTTACAGTAGATCAAGGCCCCCACCCGATGAGATCCGTCATACCACACGCGTTCCTACTATCTGAAAACTATCCTGTATTGTGATTGGGGAGGGGACCGAGCCTGAAGCGGAAGATTCCAGGGATGCCTCTTTGTACATCAAAGTTTTTACAATTATGTGTCACATTAAAAATATATAGCACTCCAACAAAGTAGTAGGATTATAAAACTTTAATAACTTATAAATATATACAACGCAACAAAAACAGTAAATACATTTAAACATTTTGTTGAAAAAAGAAGCAACAATGGTCAGTAGCTGTGTTTTGTGCAAATAGTCCCAAGGCAGCACAACGTGCTGAGTTCTGGACGGCACCTAGGTGATGTTACCTGGGTGCTGCACTGGTTTTTGGTATCCTACAATGCAGCTCCGAAAAACGGTGTGGGGCGTCCCGGGGGGTGGCCTCGTCAGTAGCGGTCTGTTGTGCGAATAATCCCAAGGCAGCAGAACGCGCTGAGATGTGGATGGCACCCAGGTGATGTCCAGTAAGTTGCCACACTGGTTTTGGTATCCTACAATGCTGCTCCGAATAACGGCGTGGGGCGCCCCGGGGGGGGGGGGGTGAGGCGGCGTGAACGGGCCTCCCCAGGTGGAGGCTCGTCTGCTGTAGTGGGGCGCCCCTTTACCGTTTCAGTTGCCATTCCGCCCGCTTTTGGTACACTGTGCCAAAATCTGCCATTCAGCTGAGTTGCACCCACTCTTGCGGTGCAGCGATAGGCGGCTGCCACAGGACTCTCAAAATGGCGGCAGGCTCTTTCCTTTTTGGGCCTGGTCCACTGAAATGGCCCTAGGACACCTTGGAACTCGGACGCTTGTCTGCTAGGGCTTGGGCTCCATTCTCGAAAGTGTCCCCTCAGCCTTGAAGATTCTACAAAAGTCTTGGGGGCCCCCGACTCCCGCAGGCTTCTGGTGGGGAGCGGCTGCCATGATTGCTCGTGGAATGGCCACGACGGAGCTACGAGATGGTGGTGCTCTCATGCTGACGCCAGCTTCAGTCTGAAACATCCAGAAACACTGTAGACTACCAATTTGATTAGTTCCGGTAGCGCCCCAACGTGACCCGGTAGAGAAGAACTTGCCCTCCCCTCTTTGACTGATGGTTCTTGTTGCCTGTCCCTTCTGTTGTCATTTAACAGAACTATTTAGCCTGCTGAAAGGGGTTGTGTTCCGACCGCTGGTTGGAGGAGACATTTTGACTATATTCTGGACCTGCGTTGTCGCGTAATGCGTCATATGACGCGCCGCGTTAGCGCATCCGGAAGTGCTCCGGTGCGCAGCTTCCCGGAAGCGATCCGGGGGGCGGCGCGCAGCGCGTAACGTAAGCATAACAGGTCATGTGACTTGTTAATAAAACTTTTCATTGGTTCATTTTACTTTTCTTATTCTAATGATGAAAGGCTTGGTCATATGACCTAAAAATTACACTTTTTATTACTTTCGAACATTATTTTTTCTTAAACATATATGTTATAATGTTCCAGGCTAATGTAGTTTCCCGGAAAATTTACAACTGTCCTGCAAGTAAAATATATTCCTTTTTCGAGAAAAAGGGCGTTTCTTCATCCCATGACGGAGCCGTTGAGCAAAAGAGGCTCGGCCTGCTGTCTTAGTCGCCGATACGCCTGAATATCAGATTCTTATCGATCACTTTATGTTGCAGGAGTAGAAAACACAACAGCACTTGACCATTTATCTTTACTGCGTTCCTGCGTATTATACCTTTTACCCTTCATGTAATTGGACTGCTTTATTTCACTTGCCTTTTACTGATTCGAAAACAGTGACTATTATTAAAAACTTTACCAATGTAAATACTACTACCATGTTTTCTTTTAAAAACCTTTATTGTGAAAATGTCAGTATACAAATACGGGCCTATAACCACGTGGGCCGGCCACGGAGCAAACTGTAATCGTATATGATGAGGAGACATTTACACTGTAGAGGAACGTAACGGGCGGGCCATTAGGTTGCAAGAACTAAGGTGTCTAACAGTTGCGGAATCGGTGGACGTACATTTTATAATTAAAATACGACAGGGCCAGTTACAATAAAATTATCTAGATATACATTTGCGGGCAAGTACCATGGGTGACGTTAATTCGAACTTTCAATAGTACAGTAATAAATAGCACATCAGAACTTAATATCAATAGGGATGTCGAAATATTCAATCAATTCTCGTCCCCGCCCGCCATGTGCTTCAAAACTGCATACGTATCTCGTGATATCAAGGTTGTGCAACCAGTACACAACAAGGAGTTACGAGTCCCATTTATTCCGGCGCCATTTTGGGCGAGGACGGGCAGGTCCAGGATATAGTCAAAATGTCTCCACCAACCATCGACTATGATGATGTTCATATGCTGTATTTATTAGAGTAACACTCATCTGTCCACATGAAATTAATTTGCCACAATCTAAACATGTCATTTTAATCTTTCCAAAGTTCTTCTGAATATTTGGGACCGTTTCCCTTGCCTCTGATGCTGTCAGTGCCACTTCTTTGGTGAATGTACTGGCAGGTTGGGGGTTGTCCTCCAAATCTCTCTTTTGTGCAGCACTATAATTAATCGGTGCCACCTCTCCATATGACGATGCATGGTATAATTACCATAACTATATTTTTTTTCGGTTCCTCTGGAGAGTACATCTTGGCAGATGAGGCAGGTAACGTACCGTGCATTTACCTTTTTTGCATGTAGAGGAAAGGAAAAAAAAATTGAGTGTCCGAGTTCTAAGGTGTCCCAGGGCCATTTTAGTGGACCAGGCCCAAATCCAAAGAACAGGCCGCCATTTTGAGAGTCCTGTTGCAGCCGCCTGTCGCTGTAGCAGCAAGAGCGGGCGAAACTCAGCTAGACGGCGCTCCACTGAAGGAACATAGACTTGCTGTGGACCTTTCATCTTTTCAACACACACCAGTGCGGCAACTTGCTAGACACCACCTGGGTGCCATCCGGATCCCGGCGCCCCACTGCAGATGAAGTGCCTCCACATGGAGGGAGAGACTCGTTTGCGCCGCCTCCCCCCGCTTCTCAGAACTCTCAACTATGACACCACCTCGGTGCCATCCGGATCTTGGCGCCTTGTGCTGGTTCCGGCCTATTCACACATCGGTCCGCTACTGACGCCACCTCACAGGCCAACGGGGCACCCCACGCCGACTTTCGGCGCAGCATTGTAGGATGGCCACACCAGTGCGGCAACTTGCTGGACACCACCTCGGTGCCATCCAGATCTCGGCCCGTTGTGCTGCCTTCGGCCTATTCGCCGCAAGTGCGCACGCAACTCAGCTGCATAACGAGTGAAACACCAAGGGGCGCCCCACTGCAGCCGAGGAACCTCCATCTTGGGGGCAACGCACAGCATCACATTGCTTTCCAATGCAGTCAGATCCTCAAACAGCCCCCACTGACTGACGCGAACTCACAGGCCAATGGGGCGCCCCACGCCGACTTTCGGCGCAGCATTGTAGGATGGCCACACCAGTGCGGCAACTTGCTGGACACCACCTCGGTGCCATCCGGATCTTGGCGCGTTGTGCTGCCTTCGGCCTATTCGCACATCGGTCCGCTACTGACGCCACCTCACAGGCCAACGGGGCACCCCACGCCGACTTTCGGCGCAGCATTGTAGGATGGCCACACCAGTGCGGCAACTTGCTGGACACCACCTCGGTGCCATCCGGATCTTGGCGCGTTGTGCTGCCTTCGGCCTATTCGCACATCGGTCCGCTACTGACGCCACCTCACAGGCCAACGGGGCACCCCACGCCGACTTTCGGCGCAGCATTGTAGGATGGCCACACCAGTGCGGCAACTTGCTGGACACCACCTCGGTGCCATCCAGATCTCGGCCCGTTGTGCTGCCTTCGGCCTATTCGCCGCAAGTGCGCACGCAACTCAGCTGCATAACGAGTGAAACACCAAGGGGCGCCCCACTGCAGCCGAGGAACCTCCATCTTGGGGGCGACGCACAGCATCACATTGCTTTCCAATGCAGTCAGATCCTCAAACAGCCCCCACTGACTGACGCGAACTCACAGGCCAACGGGGCGCCCCATGCCGACTTTCGGCGCAGCATTGTAGGATGGCCACACCAGTGCGGCAACTTGCTGGACACCACCTCGGTGCCATCCGGATCTTGGCGCGTTGTGCTGCCTTCGGCCTATTCGCACATCGGTCCGCTACTGACGCCACCTCACAGGCCAACGGGGCACCCCACGCCGACTTTCGGCGCAGCATTGTAGGATGGCCACACCAGTGCGGCAACTTGCTGGACACCACCTCGGTGCCATCCAGATCTCGACGCGTTGTGCTGCCTTCGGCCTATTCGCCGCAAGTACGCACGCAACTCAGCTGCATAGCGAGTGAAACACCAAGGGGCGCCCCACTGCAGCCGAGGAACCTCCATCTTGGGGGCGACGCACAGCATCACATTGCTTTCCAATGCAGTCAGATCCTCAAACAGCCCCCACTGACTGACGCGAACTCACAGGCCAATGGGGCGCCCCACGCCGACTTTCGGCGCAGCATTGTAGGATGGCCACACCAGTGCGGCAACTTGCTGGACACCACCTCGGTGCCATCCGGATCTTGGCGCGTTGTGCTGCCTTCGGCCTATTCGCACATCGGTCCGCTACTGACGCCACCTCACAGGCCAACGGGGCACCCCACGCCGACTTTCGGCGCAGCATTGTAGGATGGCCACACCAGTGCGGCAACTTGCTGGACACCACCTCGGTGCCATCCGGATCTTGGCGCGTTGTGCTGCCTTCGGCCTATTCGCACATCGGTCCGCTACTGACGCCGCCTCACGTGCCAACGGATTTTCTACGCTTTTTATAGCCCTATGCCGCATAACAGGTCATGTGACTTGTTTATAAAACTTTTCATTGGTTCATTTTACTTTTGGTTTCCTAATGATGGAATGGCCTAAAAATAACACTTTTCATTGGATTAAAAAAAAAATTTTCCCAAACGATGAAATCCCCACCTTGTTTCTGGATGTTTCAGACTGAAGCTGGCGTCAGCATGAAAGCACCACCATCTCGTGGCTCCGTCGTGGTCATTCCGAGAGCAATCATGGCAGCCGCTCCCCACCGGAAGCCTGCAGGAGTCGGGGGCCCCCAAGACTTTTGTAGAATCTTCAAGGCTGAGGGGACGCTTTCGAGAATGGGGTCCAAGACCTAGCAGACAAGCGTCCGAGTTCCAAGGTGTCCCAGGGCCATTTCAGTGGACCAGGCCCAAAAAGGAAAGAGCCTGCCGCCATTTTGACAGTCCTGTGGCAGCCGCCTATCGCTGCACCGCAAAGTGGGCGCAACTCAGCTGAATGGCGGATTTTGGCACAGTGTACCAAAAGCGGGCGGAATGGCAACTGAAACGGTAAAGGGGCGCCCCACTACAGCAGACGAGCCTCCACCTGGGGAGGCCCGTTCACGCCGCCTCACCCCCCCCCCCCCCGGGGCGCCCCACGCCGTTATTTGGAGCAGCATTGTAGGATACCAAAACCAGTGCGGCAACTTACTGGACATCACCTGGGTGCCATCCACATCTCAGCGCGTTCTGCTGCCTTGGGACTATTCGCACAACAGACCGCTACTGACGAGGCCTCCCCCCGCACCCCCCGGGACGCCCCACGCCGTTTTTCAGAGCTGCATTGTAGGATACCCAAAACCAGTGCGGCACCCAGGTAACATCACCTGGGTGCCGTCCAGAACTCAGCACGTTGTGCTGCCTTGGGACTATTCGCACAAAACACAGCTACTGACCATTGTTGCTTCTTTTTCAAAAAATTTTTTAAATGTATTTACTGTTTTTGTTGCGTTGTATATATTTATAAGTTATTAAAGTTTTATAATCCTACTACTTTGTTGGAGTGCTATATATTTTTAATGTCACACATAATTGTAAAAACTTTGATGTACAAAGAGGCATCCCTGGAATCTTCCGATTCAGGCTCGGTCCCCTCCCCAATCACAATACAGGATGGTTTTCAGATAGTAGGAACGCGTGTGGTGTGACGGATCTCATCGGTGGGGGCCTTGATCTACTGTAACTCCTTTGAAGAGAGGTGATTCTTTACAGCTGGGGCCATAAACTACATCTGCAGGGCTAGGTGATAGCCTGGGACCGGCCTGGACAATCGGACACAGAGGAAGAGGAGTGTCAGAGGGTGCGGTAGTGAATAGGGCGAAAGGGAGGTGTCGGGCGGGCACAGGGTGTGATTCTCAAGGAAGAGCAGCGCAGATGGGGGGAGGTTTATTGCCCATGCATAAGACAGAGAGCGGGGGTGACCAGTGCCTGGGGGAGATGCTTGCGAGGGTGGGGAGCCATGCTAAGGATCGACAGCGTGCAGAGAGTGGGTCTGGTCAAGGCATCTAAAATGGCTGCCGTGCACGACAAAAGTGTGGCATTTGAAAAAAGGCAAGATGGCGCAGACAATGTTTTTCAACACTTCCTGATTTCCTTCGAATCGAACGTTAACAGACGTTATCTCTCCCACACTACCGGTCCCCCTGGGCTTAAACGCCGAGATGGTAGGGACTGCATCCCGTGGAGATAGGCCGAGACGTCACTCGGCAGAAAAAAAAAAAAAATATCAAAAAAAGTCTATAAACATACAATAAGTTAAAAGTCAATCATTCTTGTTTCCTTGTAGTACGCTCCCCAGTCCGCTTTCCGTTACGCGTACCGGGCGCACCCCACGAAAAAAACGTTTTTTTTTTGGGTTTTTTTGCCCCGCGGGGCCCTTTTAAAGCCTCCACATCAAACCTAGGGGGTCAGGGAGGATCTACTATGCCCCCTTATGGTCATTTGCCCCTTCGCTTTGGCCTCCTCTTGTCTCTCGATCCTACCGAGAGACAAGATGGCGGCCGCTACGGACTGTTTGGAATGTTTACAGACACCGGAGAGCCAATCAGCTTCGCTTCGCAAAGCTCCGTAACGCGAAAAGTACGCGAAGCGGAGCGCTACCCGGGACGCTGTCACAGATATATATCTTTTTTTGAACGTTAATTTCTCAAAATCCACTGGAGCACATATATTGAGACCTAGCAAAGGCACATCGGGCTAACAGTCCCTACAATTTTGCCAAGTTTGGTGAAAATCCATTCAGCCGTTCGAGCTAAAAGTGAGGCCAACCGCCCTATCGAAATTAACATGGGAAAAACGCGTTTTGGGACCCCCCTTTTTTCTCGGCCCCCCCTTGACGAACCCCCCCCAAATTTTCAGGAGCTGCTCAGAAACAAAATGTTCCATTTTCCTGAAAATTTCAGCCAATTCCGTCCACAAACTCCAAAGTTATTAGACATAGAATTTTCAAAAATCCCATAGAGAAAAAATCCTAACTATATATACCTACTGGCGACCGCCAGTAGGTAATAAATGCATATATATATATTCATATATATACGTGCATATGTGAGCGTGTAGAGTGAGGTAGAGAGAGGTAGAGAGGTAGAGGTGTAGAGGTAGAGAGATAGAGAGATAGAGGTAGAGAGGTAAAGAGGTAGAGGTAGAAAGGTAGAGAGGTAGAGAGTAGTAGAGAAAGAGGTAGAAAGGTTGAGATGTAGAGCGTAGAGTGAGTAATAGAGAGTAGAGAGTGTGTAGTAGAGAGTACTAGAGAGAGTAGCAGAAATTGAGTAGTAGAGTAAGTAGTGGAGAGTGAGTAGTAGAGAGTGAGTAGTTGAGAGTAGTAGAGAGTGAGTAATAGAGAGTAGTAGAGAGTGAGTTGTAAAGTGAGTAGTAGAGAGTAGTAGAGAGTAGAAGAGAGTGAGTAGTAGAGAGTAAGTAGTAGAGAGTAGTAGAGAGTGAGTAGTAGAACGTGAGTCGTAGAGTGAGTAGTAGAGTGAGTAGTATAGAGTAGTAGAGAGAGTAGTAGAGCAAGAGTAGTAGAGAGTGAGTAGTAGAGAGTAGTAGAGAGTGAGTAGTAGAGAGAGAGTAGTAGAGAGTGAGTAGTAGAGGGAGAGTAGTAGAGAGGAGGTAGTAGAGAGTGAGTAGTAGAGAATAGAAGAGTATAGTAGATAGTAGTAGAGAGTGAGTAGTAGAGAGCAGTAGCAAATGAGTGGTAGAGAGCAAGTAGTAGAGAGTGTGTAGTGGAGAGCAAGTAGTAGAGAGTGAGTAGTAGAGAGTAGTAGAGAGTGAGTAGTAGAGAGAGTAGTAGAGAGTAGTAGAGTAGTAGAGAGTGAGTAGTAGATAGTGAGTAGTAGCGAGTGAGTAGTATAGTAGAGAGCGAGTAGTTGGTCTTATGTTTCTGTATCAATTGTGTTTTTTTCATTCTAGAGCCCAGAAGAAGTTCCCGAGTGATTAAAGGAACTTAACACTTTGGTTGTTATTGTGCTTTTAATATCTGATGAAAAAGAAAGAGAAGAGAACTTATATATTGAACACTTGCATCCTTGTCAGTCTATTGCACTTTTGGAGTATGATCTAAAGGTTCATGCCGATCATGTTGTTTCTGTAGATCTTGTGTTCACATTTCTCCTCATACAGTAGTTTCGTTATGTGATATGGCAAAATCACACAAATTACCCATAATCATAATTACTTGAAACTGCTGAAATTTCTTAAATCAAAGCTGGCGCAATTAACATTTCACCCAGACCAAATTATGTCCCCCTTTTTCCCTAAAATATATCTTTCATGCTATTACAGACATTTAACAGCTTAAATGAATAATCAAACAAAGTTACTAGTTATTTCCATGGTGTGACCAGATCAACTACCACGCAACAATAACATTTCAAAAACTGCACCCACTTTTAAGGAATGGCATACAAAAAGGACCAGAGAGAATTTCAGAGTCCCTAGAGCCAGTCTGTACAGTCCCAGCTTGCAAATGGCGAGGCATTATCAGCACTAAAGATGTGAATGTGAATGGAGTAAGGATCTGAAATGTCTTATAACTCCAATGTTAGCTATCCAGATGAGATCTATTTAGCGTTATATTGGGCTGTAATAATGATATATTTTCTATTGATCAAATGAAGAAATTTGTGATGTGAAAAAAATAAAGGTTTTGGAGCATATTTACAAGGGGATATCGCCACGGAAACGTCCATTTTAGGGAGGCTCTGGTGGCAACATCCCCTTCTCAGTATTTAAAAAGCGCTGTTTTCGGCCACTTAGCATGGCTTCACGCCAGTTTGTAAAGAAGACTCCATTTCATGTTCTATTTATCATCAAAGGGGCGCACAATGGGTGTTGCAGTGGGCGTTCTGCTGCAGCACCCATTGCTTTTTGACACAGCCCCATATTTACAAGGCTGAGGCAGTAGCAAAGACTAAGACCAGGGAATACCTTGTCTTAGAATGGTAATACGAGGAGTTAATACTTTCTCCTCGTTGTTTGCTCTTTCCTTATATGATGCATTCTGCAGCACACACAGAAAGAGAAAATCGCCTTTCAAGATTGTTTATGTGCAGGAAGTTGTTCCGTCCTGCACACCAACAATAGCCCCTGAAGTGCGGGCACCCTTGCAACATAGCACAAGGACGCCTATGCTCGCACTAGGCAGTTTTATTAGCGCCCTCAGTAGGGGAAACTCACGGGTAATTTTGTAATTTGTCCCTGCGTTTTAAAAGTGTCAGAGCGCGGCATTGCCAATTTTAGTGTAACCCCGCGCTCACACAATTTGTTGTAAATATTCCCCTTTGTGTTATGTACTAGAGATGAATTACTGATATACTAATGAAGGAAGCCGATGGCTTTCTTTGTAATGTATTCTCCCAATAGTAACAAAGAAAACATGTTCTGCCTGTTGTTCCATTCTCTCTCTCTCTCTCTCTCTCTCTCTCTCTTTCTCTCTCTGCCCACCCCCCCAGACACCAGGGCCGGACTAGGAACCCAAAGCAGCCCTGGCAATTTTCTTGGACCACCCCATGCCTTGCCCAGGGAGGCTGGTAATGATTGCTTGCTGCTGTTGTTACTCGGGCATATATTGTAGAACTGCTGCAAAACCGGCCCCCATCCTTCCAGCCTACCGGGGAAATGCCCGGTGCACTGATTGGCCAGTCTGGCCTTGCCAGAAATACATGAAGTTGTTATTCTCCACTCCAGCTGGGCACATGATCCTGTTAGCGCCAGTCCAACCAGCTAGCAGAGGTGTCCGTGGCATATGCCTGCTTACTGAGCTAAACGAGCAAGTAATCTAAAACACAGAATTAATTTTACTTGATAATAAAAGTAAATCCACAGTAACTTACAGAAGACCATTTAAAAGCAGATTGCAATAACAGTCCAAACTAAGAAAATGAAAAACATGACGTGTGGCGCACTCGGTTCATTTCGGGTATTCTCATCCTGTTCCGGTGTTTCTAGTATTTTTCAAATATAATTATTCAAAGTTAATATCGTATTCTTCGTCATTTCTGTGTCAACAAGCGTCATTTTTTTCTGTGCGGATTGTTAGACATAAATCATGTAACTCGACGCGTTTCAGGTCACCGCCCTATGCTGGGAGTATTTAAGGGCACCGTTTCTGCAATTAAGTAACGCTCATCAGTATACAATATCTTTCGTGTGACTCACACGAATGGAATACAAGTATTACCTTCAATCAAAGCAGACGCCGTTCAATTTGAACTCGATCGTTCTCTCATTTAAAGAGCATTGCTCTGAGCAGGTTCAAGTGTCATGATAAGGATTTGGGGGTCTCCGGGCATGATGTATTTTGGGGGCCCCTGCAAGGCTCAAAAACAGCTGAACTGTCTTACCCGGGACCCCAGGAATCCTTTAAGATGACACAGGCTTGGGAGAAAGAGCCAGAGGTGAAAGGGAGAGAGGTTGACATAGAGAAGTAAAGTGGGCAGAGGTCAAAGGGGGTAAATTCACCTTCCCAATGGGGCGGGGCCGTGTGCAGATGCCCTCTCTGCCCACCATGCCATCAGACGTCTCTGAGCAGGTTCATCTAGCAACTCACCCATTGTTGACAATTCTCCGATTCAGCCCCTGCCTACATTTGGAATTTAATCTGATTGAGATCATGTTTATATTTGTAAAACTGACAGTAAACTTTATACATTTTTAGGAGAAAAAACATGGATTATTGATATAAAGTGAGGCGGAGCAAAACGAAACCGTCTGGTATTTTTTAATATAGTCTTACCCTTGACAGAGGACAAGCGCCAAAGGGTATTTACGTAGGTTGCCGGATTGTTGACTATGAGAACTGAACTCGAAATAACTTATTACAACAGAAAAGAATAAGAAAGAAAACATGCCAACTGTGTTGTGCAGGTGAACCCTGCGCGATGAGCATATAATTAAATAATAAAATATGATATTATCTCGGAAGCCCGCAACCTCTGGTGGGTCTGCGGGATGTGGTCTGGACGTGGCGCAGTGGTCCTCTGCCTGTGGTCTGCGGTGGAGTTGTCAGGCGCGCTCACAGGCTATGGTTCAACCTCTGGTGGGTCTGCGGGATGTGGTCTGGACGTGGCGCAGTGGTCTTCTGCCTGCGGTCTGCGGGGGAGTTGTCAGGCGCGCTCACAGGCTATGGTTCAACCTCTGGTGGGTCTGCGGGATGTGGTCTGGACGTGGCGCAGTGGTCTTCTGCCTGTGGTCTGCGGGGGAGTTGTCAGGCGCTCTCACAGGGCAATGGTTCAACCTCTGGCTGGAGCTGGTGGGCCCAGGACAGTCCTGGGTGGTAACTCTCCGGGTAGATCCTTATTCGCGGTTCTCCTGGCGTGGGTGGTCTAACCCTTGTTTGGTGGGTGGTGGTCTGTTGGCTTTGGGTGTTGGATGAGCGGGAAAGGTCATTGAATGGTGCTGATCACTTCTGCTGGTGCCGCTATGGTGCTGCTTGTCATACTGTCGCTTGGTGGAGGTTCCCGCAGCCCTACGGAGTGAGTGAAAGCAGAGATGGTTGCAGTCCTTGTGGTGAATCCAAGAGATGAAACAGAGGATTTCCTTCTCCACATTCTACTCATGGACTTCACCAGTAAGAAGAGTCTGGGATGAGGGGTAGCTACCCTCCCTGACCTCCTGCCTTTACACCTCTCAACACGGCTACCCGAGGCGTACTATATCCTGTGAGTGGGGACCATTGACACCAGGAATTTTGGCCTTGCCGGAGCATGGGTAACACGTTCACATCTCCTGGAATGGGCCTGGAACCTACCAAATACGTTTCCACATTTTCTTGCTGGCCCCACAGCTGCCAGCCTTACTGGATGAAGATGGCATCACCAAATGTAAACAAGACAGAGATGGACATTGCAGCTGCACCACCAGAGGACAGCACCATCTGCCATCCCTGGGCCATGCTACAATCCATCAAATGAAATCAAGCGAAAGGGCAGCAACTAATGCCATGGTATTTAATTATTCAATGTGTGCTTATTTCCTAACTAACCAACAGCTCTTGCATCTGCATATCTGTTCCCCTCAAGCTTCAACACCTCTCTTTCAAGCTTGCATTCCCTCCCTTTGTGATTCAATCCCACAAGACAGCCTAACTTCTTGTGAATCAAGGTAAACAAAAACATAACACAACAATTGTATTTGTAAAATACACATTCACCACCCTTGGGCATACAGGTGCTTGAATACCATGTGTTTATTATGATTCACCCCAATTGTACTCAATTTATCAACCTCAGAAGGATTAATGGCTGAGTGGGTACACTAAGATTTGAGCCTATGGCCAGTGGTTGAGCAGAGATTTCTGTAGTGAATGAATTAATCCACTGAGCGGCCAGACACGAGTACAGGAAACCAAAACTACGGTGACACACCATAGTTGACATACAACTTGCAAATCGCCCCTCACCCCCTGGCTTGTAGGTTGGTTCCCACTAAACAAACCAAGTCTGTAGTTGGTCTTCACAATTATTAATTTAAGTTACCTCCACTTTAAGCGTTGACTCAATGTCTGTCAACCCTTGAGCAACTTTATTATTTATTGCACAGCAAACACACACATAGTAAAACAGAAGGCTTATACATTTTAGCCATGGGCTGTATATTTGTATTTATATTCCTGGATCTTCCAGAAGCACCTTGCCGCGGGTTGTGCTAGCAGGCCACAACCAAGATACCCTGCTCTCTCTTCTGTGCTGACCGCCAGCCGGCCACCAGACCAGCAGGTACAACTGCTAATAACAAGCGCCGGCTTCTCGGGTAGGGCCAGAGAGTCCAGGGCTACCAGCAGGCCAGCCTCCTCTCCCGCCAGCCCGGAGCCCCAATTGACTGCACACCCTGTTCTGTGGCCAAGAAGCCGCTGCCAAACGGAGTCCCTGTCATTACTCTTGCCCAGGACTCCGCAACAGGCCGAGGAGCTTACTGGCGCCCTCGACCTCGCCCCACTGTACCTTCTAGCTCCGCCGCCAAGGCACCCAAAATGGTATGGATAAACAGCTCCATCCCTGCATTAGACAGGTGAACCCCATCCGGCAAATACAACTCCACCCTTGTCACCTGTATTAGTTTATGCCTGATGGTCTGGATACAAGACCTTTTCATAGTTCTGCCACTGACTGATTCAATCTTTTCACTGATTCATTCACCGCTTTAACTGGCGCCCCATTTGCCCAAACTTGACGTGGAATCACCTCTGACCAAAATATCGTGGTGTCTGGTAGCATGTTCCGAACCGCTGAAAGTGCGGAGAACAATGCTTCTTTTACTCCCCTCCGGCCCGCTGGGATCATGACATTGCCCCCGGAATGAATCACCAGCATTTCTGGGATGGGCATACCTTTGGACAAATCGGCTGGTAGATCTGCCAGCCGATGTCCGCCGATCCCTACCCAATGATGATCGCTCCTCTTCGCTCTCTGCGCTCTGTCATCCCGTGATTTGTTGAAGAAGTGCCCTGCTCTGCGTATGAATCAATGACCACACCAGCATACCTGCTTTCTCCGTCCCGTGACACCTGGATTAAATTTAGAAATAGAGAGAATAAGCAAATGGACAGAGGGTATGTACCAGTTTCGGGCTTATGCTAGTTGTGGTCTCACATAACGTTCAAAACACGATGACTTCCATCTCCCTACCCTTAATAGTATCCGGGGAGAGGCCTAATGCTGCTGCCATCATAGCCGCCCGATGCGGAATGAGTGGGATGTGAAATGAGTCGTATCCAGCCCCAAACACTCCAGTGGACGCTTACATATCCTGGTGAACTGAAATCTTGGGAGGGGGGATACCGTCAGCATGTAATAACAATCTGCCGTCCCCACTCCCCATACTAATCTGCAGGAAGATACTTGCCCATGTCCTCTTCCCCACAGGGTCTTTCTTTAACCGCCTTACTCTAACCTGTAGCACATCTCCCGACAATATTATGTCCTCCACGTTGATGCCCCCCTTCTTTATCTACCTTAGAGGCCGGCAGTACCTCAAAAATTCTAAACGCCCCAAAGAAGGCCAAAGAGTATGCTAGTCTTAGCAGTTGTGTCTCATAGGGCGAAAAGCAAACTTGCTGCAGTACTTCCAAGTTATTGGCCAGTCTACTTGCATCAATGGGTCTCCTATTGTCTTTCACCCCTGGGACCAGTCTTTCCCAACCTTTCACCACCCTTTTGACCCTATGGTCTTTTGTGGGGTCTGCCACACCCTCCAACCCAGCGAAGAAGGAAATTGCTGACAATTAGTTGTCTCCTCACCATGGGTAGCGATTTGCCAGTCTCTTTCTGGTGTACTATGAATACCAGGACACTGTGTGATGACAGTCTCTCTAGCGCCCCCGCCCCCCTGATGACGGTCAAATATGACTGCCACGCTTTCTCATACATATGCTTAGTCTTGAGGGCCAGGGACACGGGTATCAGTTCGGGAGCAATGGGGCACCAAGCTTCCATAACCCCTCCAGGAAGTTCGTTATCTGTCTGTCGGCTTGTGGCCATCGGCATGAAACTCTGTTAACGTAAAACGGGACAGGGCAACAGCTACTGCATTGTCCACTCCTGACACATGTTTTGCAGTAAAGAATACATTCCGCTGCAGGCAACCTAGCACTAGTTCTTTCAGCAGGCGAAGAACCCAAGGGCATTTGGCTTTCTGGTTGTTTAATAATAATAATAATAATAATAATAATAATAATAATAATAATGGAGCTTATAGAGCGCCTGGTAACGCCATCCCAGCGTGTCCCCGCGCTGTGGAGGGAAGAACCTACCAGAAGTCAGAGACCCACCCTCATTTCCTGCTCATCCCTAAGAAGTGAATAAATGAGTTTTAAGAAGACTCCTTAACCTGGACTGCCTGAGGCATGTTGGGAGTTTATTCCAGCTTTGTGCGGCTAGGAATCTGAAAGAACCGCCGCCCATCCTGGCTTTCTGAAACCTGGGGATTACTAGCTGTCCAGTTCCTACTGATCTCAGCGCTCTACCTGGCACATACCTGATAACCAGGTTTCCTTGATAGGAGGGAGCCCTGTGCCAGAGAATGCGATGGCATATGAGGAGGGATTTAAACAGGATCCTTTTTTTGATGGGAAGCCAGTGGAGAGCTGCCAAGATGGGCTTGGATGCCGCTCTTCTGGGTAATCTCATTACCAGCCTGGCTGCCGCATTTTGTAGAACTTGTAGGCGGCCAAGATTCTTTTCAGTCGCACCCAAGTATAATACGTTCCCGTAATCCAGACGGGACGTAATGAGCGATTGGGTCATTGTCTGTCTGGCCCCTAGTGGAAGCAAATCCAGGGTTTTATTTAAGGTTTTTAAGATACCAAAGCATTTCCCTACAAACCGCCGAATGTGAACTTCATAAGAGAGGGTGGAATCCACCCAGATCCCTAAATTCTTAGCCTCCTTGCAAGGAATCGGTGTGGTGCCCAGGCATACAGGCCACCAGTCATCCGACCAGTTGAGTGTGTTCCCACCTACCACCAGCACATCGGTCTTGCCCCCATTTAACTTTAGGCAGTTCTTATTCATCCAGGAGGCGAGCACCTCCATGCATGCCCTAAAGTTGGAGGCCTCGGCCGAGGGAGACTGGGATAGTGATATCAACAACTGAGTGTCGTCAGCATAAGAGACTAACTCCACTCCATAAGCCTGTACCACCTCCGCCAGGGGGGCCATAAACAGGTTAAACAAAGTGGGACTCAGGGCAGATCCCTGTGGCACCCCCTGCTCTAGAGCCACATCTGTGGACTGAAAGGACCCCCGCTGGACCTGAAAGCTCCGGCCTGTCAGGAAGGATTTCAACCAGCCCAGAGCATGGCCCGACACACCTCCCTTGTTCAGACACTGCAGCAAGGTGCCACAGTGTCGAACGCTGCACTGAGATCAAGCATAATCAGTGCCATGGTGTGGCCGGAGTCCACTCCTTGCCTGATGGTTTCCGTGGCTCCTAACAGGGCCGTTTCCGTGGAATACCCCGCCCGAAAACCCGATTGAGAGGGGTGCAGGAGATTAGCTCCCTCCAGATATGCCATCAGCTGGATGTATACCACCTTCTCTGCTACCTTAGCTACATACGGCAGTAGTGAGATGGGTCTAAGGTTTTCTAGAACGTCATGACTGATGTTAGGTTTTTTCCTGATTGGTAGGACTACCGCTCTCTTCCAGGCCCTTGGCAATGTCTGGGATTCAAACGAAATCTCCAGAACATGCCTAATATAAGGCTCCAGAATCATCAGGCTACCTTTTAGCACCTTAGGTGGAGCTGGGTCTCGTGGGGACCCAGATTTAATACTGAGGCAGATGTTTCTCAATGTTTCTGGAGGGGGGACTGTAAACTTTTCAAGTTTCAATCCCATATTACTGTCTCCCATCACTTCCTCGAAGACCAGGCCGCTCTCAGGACAGTTCGGAAACGAGGCATAGATGTTCCTAACCTTCTGCGCAAAAAACTCCGCTACTCTGTTGCATTCGGTCACTGAATCGTTGCCTGGCACATTCGAGCCGGCTACCGTAGATATCTCTTTAAAAATTCTGAAGAGTTCCTTAGCGGAGTTCGCAGCGTCCTCTATTCTGTTTTTATAGTGAGATGCCTTAGCTCCTCTTAATAGCACTTGATATTTCCTGTGGGCTTCTTTATACAATTCCTTTTCCTGACTGCCCAAACTTTTCCTCCAACTCCTTTCTAATCTCTTGCAGTCCTTCTTAACTTTCTGCAAGGCGGGGGTAAACCAAGGAGCGGATTTCCTAGCTCTATTGTCCGGTCTCATCAGCCGTAGGGGAGCAACCTCGTTAAGAGCCTTGTGAATGCACTCATCCAGGTTTACATTGGCACTCTCACTATCAGTCCCTCCTGGAGGACCTCCTGCCATCAGCACCCTACTAAAGGAGTCCTGCGAGAAGTTCTTCCATTTCCTACAGGGATAGTTCCTATTTCCCTCCTTCTGCGATTCTTCAGAGGGTATGTTAATGCTGAGTGGTATCATGAAATGATCAGACCATGGGACTGGTATCGGCGTGCCCACCACCACCCCGTCCCACCTGGCAAACACAGGATCTAACAGATGTCCCAACTTGTGTGTGGGGGCACATGATTTAAGTTCCAGCTGCATAGTCTGCAGATCCTGTCTCAACTCTGCCGCCTCCTTATGCATAGGGTCCTCCAGATGAAGATTCAAATCTCCCAGTACCAGAAGCCTGCTCCGCCTAATTGCCAGATGGGCAATCCCTTCTTGGAGACTCGTGCTAATATCGCCCAGCCCTCCAGGAGGACGGTAGAGAAGGATTCCAGTGATGGGGAATTTGGGGCCTATCTTCAACCCAAAGAGACCTGCCTCGCAGTTTTTCACCGCCAACGGTTCTAAGTTACATTCATAGGGTGATTTGGTAATGACTGCGATCCCGCCTCCCCTTCCCTTTGCTCTATTAATCCTGGCTATATTATAGCCCTGGGGGAGGGCCTCCACTATGTCTGGGTCTGAATTAGAGCCCGACCATGTCTCTGTCAAGAATAGTACGTCAAGCCTATCATCTGTCAATAGCTCCCAAATCTGGACACTGTGCCGACTTAGGGATCTGCAGTTCAATAGGCCACCCTGGAGCGTCTTACAGCCTATCTCACTTTCCGGCACTCCACTTCCCTCAAAGGTAAAGTACATGCAGCTGCTTAGCTGTAATGCCTCCATGGAGTGTCTACATACCTTAACTTCCGGTGGACAGAGCTGTAATAATTCATCTCTCCCGTAATAAATGCGATCTTGCTTGATTTTGACAGGGGTTTTGGCCCCGGCCCCTGTACGGCTGCGGACGGGCGCAGACAAGCTTGCCTTTGGCGCGCCACCGGCACGCCTGCTGCGCACGGCCGCTGCTCGGCCGCTGTCCTATCTGCATTAAATAGGGAGTGGGGCGGGGTAACTAGAGCGCTGACCTGTCTGCAGTGTGCCCGGAAGTGCTGGGCTCCTCCTCACCCTCCGCATCAATCGCCCACAATGGACGCGGCGGACCGGGGCGGGAGTGCAGCAGGTAAGTAACCCTCCGACTTTCAAAACAGCCCCAGTAGAGTGCAGTCAATAGTGTGATTTTAAATTTAATAATTCGAACAGAGTGAAATTTAAAAATGCTAGCAGTAATCGCTAACACCGTACAATTAAAACAGCAGTGATGGGTTTACCAAAAACGCTCTGAAGTCAGCGCCAGATTATACACAGCGTACAAGCGGATGGAGCCTACCTCTGCCACCGGCAAGCTCTTTACCGCCATTACTACTGACATTCTGTCGGACCAAAATACAATGCGCTTATTTTCCAACATGGGGCCCCACAGATGCAACACCACAATGATTGGGAATAGCTCTAAGAAGGTGATGTTGCGTGTTAGCCCTGACACCACCCAGTCCTCTTGCCAGTGCTGCATGCACCACATGATACCCAACACACCCACAAATTCTATGCTGCCTGCTGCATCTGTGAATAGTTCTAACTCTGCATTTGCCTGGCCTGGTTGTTGCCACAGTACTATTCCATTGAAACCCTTCAAGAAGTCTTTCCATGGGGCCAGATCATTTGTAACCTCTGTGGGAAGCCTGGTGTGATGATGCTTGGCCCGCAAGCCGGACATTGCCCATGCTACACTCCTCGAGAATGCTCTGCCCATCGGTATTACCCTGAGCGCAAAATTCAGCTGCCCCACCAGGACCCGAAGTTGGTGCAGTGTCACCTTACATGCCGCCAAACAGTCATCTATGGCAGCATCAAAAACCGCTACTTTCTCCTGCGGGAGTCTGCACACTCCGGCTATGGTGTCTATTTCGATACCTAAGAAAGTAAGCCCTGTCGCTGGCCCCTCAGTCTTTCCCTCTGCCAAGGGTACCCCCAGTGCTTTTGCCATATGCCGTGAGCCCAGTAGGGCCATCCTGCATGCCGACGAGCCCTGCGGACCTAGAAAAAGGAAGTCGTCCACGTAGTGTACCACGTTTGTCGATTTTAAGAGTTCTTGAACCGTCCATCCCAGAAACCTGCTGAATGTTTCGAACACTGCACATGCGATAGAGCACCCCATAGGCGTACAAAGATCAATGAAGAACTCCCCCTCAAAAGTGAAATCCAGTAACCTGGTGTCGTCTGAGCACCGGTAGCAGGAGAAAGGGGGCTTCTATGTCGGATTTGGCCATTAGCGCTCCCTCGCCTAACCTCCGTAATTTTTGTATCACTGCGTCAAATGTGGTGTAACGTACTTCGTATAGTTCTGGGTCCAATACATCGTTAACTGACAACCCCTGTGGACTTGACAAATCATGAATCAGGCGATATTCCCCTTTTCTTTTTTAGGCACCAACTCTAATGATGAGCATACCAAGTCCTGCCTCGGTAATTGTTGATAAGGGCCTGCAACTTTCCCCAGGGCTACTTGTCTCATGATCTTTTCCCTAGTCACCTCTGGGTTCTGCAGGACTGAGCACTGGTTGCGTGGTGGACTCCTTCATGGGGTGGCACAAGATGGGATGTGAAAGCCAAATATAAATCCTTGGTGCAGAAAATGTGCCTCTTGTATCCTATCATATTTGCTGAGTAGGTGTGTCAGGTCGTGTAGCTGGATGGGCGTGTGTAAGCTCTTAGGGTGCTTGTGCACTGCGGCCCCTGCTCTGGGGTTGTTTATGTGCAGGCTGCTCTTTGGGTCTTCCCACTTTCTTGTAGCACTAACTCTCTGGGTGACCTTGCATTCTGCAGACGGAACATATGTGTATGAACTTGCATACTGCCTCACTGTTGCACTCATTCTTATTGAATTGCCAACCGGCCTGTTTCTTATCCCCTGGCCCCCTGTCCCAACGAAAGGACTGATTGTTCTTGTTAGCTGGCACTGCTGAATTAAACTCTGCATGCCATATGTTAATCTCCTGTTGGCCCCAAGCCACCTCAGGGTGCACTGCTTTAATTTGCCTGAATGAATTATCGTACTGAAGCCAGGCTGTGCCTGGGAATTCCGATGCCACCCCGTGGATCATGGACATGTAACTGATTAACTGTGCTGCCAAAGCGGCATACCTCTCCGCCATATTCGCTGCATATATAGCGAACCCTGTGACCCAATTCTTTATGGACCAATCCACCCAAACTTTCTTCTGCTTGAATCTGCCCTCTATTCCTGCTCTGTTCTTACCTGGGACAACCCCAATGTTGATGAGGTCGAAGACATCTATGAACACCCCCCTGATTATTTTCTCCCTGGTTTCTGTTGGCACATGTCATGTGATTCCTTCCGATGGGACTATCACTGGCGACGCAGACCCATGCATTACCGGACTATGTATCAGCAGGGGCTGTCCCGCAAATACTGCCCCCAGGGCTAACGGTGGTGCTGCTAAGGGGATCCCTGGACACGTTAGTACCCATTACTACTGGCTGACCCCTGTGATGTTGTCGCCACTACCGCTGGAGATTATGCCACCTCCCCTGACTAGACCCATACCTGTGCAATCCCACTACCTTGGTGCACCTCTACCGGGGCGGAGGCCTGTGTGATGGTTGGCGTTGGCACCCCTACCCCTCCATGTTGTGCCGCCCGAGGCATGGCCAGTCTGATGGGTGGTGTTGACCCCACCACCCCCCTTGCCCCGGTGCCACTAGGAGCCCAACTGCATGCGTTACATTGGTTAGCGTGGGAGGCTCTGACGCCTGCGTATTTGCCCCATCTGACTGTTCCAAGGGCCCTAGGCCTGCTTGCCCAGCTATGCTGGTAGACTGTAAAATGTCTATGTCTGTGATAGGCTTGCCCATTAACACCGCCTCACCTGAGGTATTAGCCTGTCTGTCCACGGACTTATTGCTCTTGTCCGGTTGAACATCCTTGAACTGCTCTGGCGTCCACCTTGAGCGCTTGGACCGTAGTGCGTCTTGATGCGTGCTCGTTCCGGCCCCCTGTGACAGTGTCCGTGGTGCCCAATTGATGCCCCCTTTCTTAGCAACCTCCCATAGCGCGACAGTGAATGAAATTCGTCTTGGGTAGCCGGAGCCTCTTTGCCCCCTCGTGCCCATTTTGGAGGCATTCTACACTAAAGAAAACAGAATAAATTAGCCAATGCCCCCTTTTATTCGTTCAAGGCACACTCCCATCACAGTCTGCAGCATCGGTCCGCCTGACACCTCCTTACCGATGACCTGCATGCTGTGAATCTTCACCCATCCAGTGCCACTGTTTCCTGTGCATGCTTCAAAACACCTTTGTAATTCGGGGCACTGGAGATACTTACTACCCTATTTCCCCCCTCACACATGCATAAGGCAGCCCGGCTCACCCCCATATTACATGCAATGTAATATATAGCTATGCAGTGGCCGGGGCGCTGGAGATACTCACCACACCAGCGTCCCCATACACTCAAACCCGTTTGTGCAACCCCGGGACATGCCATGCCCATCACATGCCTCCACTCAGGTGCTCAGCACACTCACTGGTTGAGCGCCCTGTAGTTTCCCACTCTGCTCGCTCACAGCCATGATACATTAAAGAAGAGCACCACTTCGCGGACGCTCGCCGCTATCGGCAATACCAAGACCAGGCTTTCACTGCAATGCGGTCTACTTGCGGCCCGGGATACTCTCTGGCATAGTATTGCGCCCTAAAACTTTACTGTATTCCCCGACTCACCCTGCGTACTATGTGTGCGTTTCCCGGGGACAGCTCCTTCCACGCCGCCTTACCTTCCCCACTCGCGCCATGGAACCTGCGTGCAGCGAGTCTGGCGGCTCCGCCCCCGAATGAACTTCGATGCCGGGTTATCGCATTCGGTAGCAGCCGTAAAACCTCAGTCCCCTGCCAAAAGCATCCGTGCACAGATGCCCTAATTTACAAGTAAACCAGGTTAAGATGAAATCAAATTACAATTTTAAATCACATTTAAAGTTGCAATCAATTAAATCAACTTAAATAGCCGATCCCTGCTACACTAATCGTGAGGCCCTCTCACCTGGATAACAACCCGAGCGCCTGACCAAAAGGATTTGCCGCGGCCTCTGGCAGCTCCACACGAACCTCGTGGCTTTGACTTTTGCGACGCTCCTATCTGGTTCATCCGGGGCTTGAAGACAAAAGAGGGCTTCCCCTTCCTGTCGTTAGATTTTAAATACTCCGGCAGTCCGGGGTCTCCAGCGCCCCCTGAGTGATGCGCTTCCAGGGGATCCCTGCACCGCCCTCTTCCGGGTTACTTGACCCGGAAGAGCCCCTGACCAGGCTCCTGCCTGTGATGCCACTAAAGGCACTACACACCCTATGTGGGGTGGTGCTCATCAGGAGTACGGACTGGACGAGAACATGCAGGACACTGTCTCTTCGTTAGGTAGTTGGTGTGAGTGGACTCTTCCATGAAGGAGCAGTGCATTGTGGTCAGGGGTTAACAGTCAAGGGCAGTGTGCAGCAACTCGAGTGGATGTCAGCTTCATTGTTGTGTCTGCAGTGCACACTTCACACACATCACTTGTCAATATATTCCAGAGATTTGCTGTTTGAATGTCACTTACAACAGTACACGCTGGGGTATTGTGACTTAAAAGAATATATCCTTCAGTACTTGCAAACCCCATCAACTCAACAGGTAGACCACACACGTGAATCTAAACATATCCACTAAACTTAGAAATGAACAAAATAAAGTAACAGACATGGACACTTGTTTCTTCTTTCTTTGTTTGGGTCAGCGACAATGTCCTGGAAGTTTCCATGACAAAAAAAGACCCTGTATACATTGATTAATCCCAAAACATGTCTTTTTTTAAGTTAACCTCAGTCTGTTTATTCATATTGTACCAGTGCTGGAAATCCCTGGTTTGGTAGCTAGGCACTTTATAAAAAAACATGAAAAAATGGAACACAAACATTAATACAGATTATTACAGGCACCAGTTGACCAGAGTTAAGATCATTATTATTCTCTTACCGATAGCACGTGCTACTCATTGACTACAAATTAGGGTCACTCTGTGGTTAGAAGGTAGAAAGAGGACAAAGGAGAGGCTGGAGCCCACTGTGGCCTTTCGGTGCTTTATTTACACCAATGTTGAAGAATACCTCCGAGGGCAACAAGGCCGCGGTCCCACATGTACTCTATTCAGAGGCTGCCATACTACTTACCTCTACTAACAAAGGTCCCTGGGTTGTGCATGAGTGCGCCTGCAACACACGTGGCAATGGTAAACTGTGAGCTAGGCGATGTAATTAGGGCGAGGGCGAGTATCTGCACCGGAGAGGCGGGAGCAGTCTGGTCCGATGGTGGTAAATCTGATGTAAGAGGCAGAAAATGACACCGGCAGGAGTAAAGCTGTAGTGTAATCCCATCTGGTCACCCCAAGGAACTTAGAGATGCCACCAAATAGTGCATGCATGCATTTCTTAGTATGCAGGTGATTAAATGCTTATCAAAGACTGTACCTTAGAGGAACACGTATCTCAAAGTAGGACTGGAACTGGTGTATTCCAACAGGGTGAGGGGCATAGCTGGCTAATGTTGAAGAACCCCATAAGTGCCTTGCTTACCATGCTGTATGTAGACCGGTGCTGATGTATTTCAATGCAGTTCACCTAGACACGTGTTTAAAAGAATATGCAAATGCTTTTATGAGCGTGAACGTTTTTAGTTCAAATGGTAGAGCGACACCCCCCTCAATACTCCTGCGGTTCAGTTTTTTTTTACTGTAGTCAACTTGATTTTAAGGTTGGACCTAATTAGTGCCCACAGGCATTAAGGCAGAGTTAGCACAATGGAATGTTGAGCAACATTGGAATGGCTCAGGGCCAATATTGGCTGATAAAGTCCTTCCAATGGCTGTATTTCCACATCTCCCTCTTTAATTAGAACATTCTACCCTCAGTGAGCAGAATGTTCTTGTAGCACCATGGCCATCCTTTCATAGACTTTCTACCCTCTCTCTCATCACCTAAGTGACTGCGGACCATACAGAATGCAGCAGCCAGACTCATCCTCAAGCTACCCAGCTTTACCCACGTTATTCCCCCCTCAAAATGCTTTACTCACTCCTCATCCAGAGGAGATGTCAAATACAGATGCTGGTCCACACCTACAAGGCCCCACACAACCCCAGACCTGCATACATCAACCACCACCTGAACTTCCACCAACCCTCCTGACACCTACACTCCGCCTCCCTAGCCCTTGCCACCATCTTTGATTCATCTGAAGCAACAGTGGAGGACACTCCTTCCCCTACCTCACAGCGAAATCCTGTAACAACCTCCCCCTTCATCCTAGGACATCATCCTCGCTGCTTAAATTTAGGAAAGGACTGAAGACCCGATTCTATTACTGATCCCCCCTCGCAGCAGGACTATCGGTGCCCGGATACCCTCACGGGTGACAAGCTGCGCCTTATAACTTCAATTTGATAGATCATAGGCTCTTCCTGTGGCAAGGGCAGATAACTTGATTTCTGGACCTTCAACAACCGGTATAGTAATCAGTGATGGGCTGCACTGTAAACTGTAAACTGAGTAGCTGTTGTCCATGAAATGAAATCTGACAAGCTCTTTCAGAGCTGATCAAGTCCAATGCCAGGGACTAAGTAGTAATGCAGTAGTAATGTATGTCCAATAACAATTCTTCCACAATCATTGGCAGTGTAAAGGGGGTTCTTTCATTATCTAAGTCCCTTCGTGATGCACACTGTGGGTATGAAGATTGGTGGAATTGTGATGCATTTGCTGTTGGTGGTTGCTGATTGGCTACAGACATGGGCGCACTGGACGTTTCCATTCTTGTATCCAGAGTGAACATTTATAGATCCCTTTCAAATGTTGTGCAGATACTTTCCCATTAGACCAACCTCCAATACTCTTCCATTTCAGATATGGCTTTGTTAATCTCTTCTCATCTCTGATGGTAACTATGAATCAGCAGTAATGAGATCCTATTTACCCACTTCCCAACTTACGAACTTCACAGAATACATCCACTTGTGGGTGGACTCTCTAGGGCTACCGTGGCTTTTTTTTTACCTACTATTTATTCAAATTTTGCATGGACCTACAAGCTAGTCTATCTTTTTTCTGCTTCCTTCAGCCCTTGGGTACCTAGTTATGCTCTAGCCTATTTTCTATTCTTTCTCTGTGCCTAACTCCATAAATCAATGCTGGGTGTGGGTACACACCTCCTATCACATAAAGGCTGGTATTTTTCTGCCTGCTCCAATGCTGGAGCTTGTACTTAGTCTGCAACATCCGCTCTGCTTTTTCAGCCATGACCCTGTGCCTCAAGGGAACAGTCCAGCCCGAACTGCCAAGCCATGCCTTCCCTGGACTAGAATCAAGCATCCTAGGACGGGTTTCTGGCTATCAGCCGTCATCAGCCAGGCTCAAGCACAGGCAGAAAAGACAGGAATGAACCATATTGCTTAAATACGGTGCTTGTCTGATCTTTCACTTTGGCGTAGGGCAAGATGCCGTGCTACACTGCCCTATGCCAAAATGCCATAAATGAGGCCCCTAATCTGAAAATGTCCTGTGTGTCTGTCACTGCTCTCACACTTATAAAGTTATTTTGCCTACAGATCCCTGTTCTATTTAATTTTAAAGTGAAAGTTTGTTAAAAGAATTAGCAATAATAACAGGTTAAAAGCTCAACAAGAAAACGTTGAAAGAATAAGATTCATACATTTTTGAAAATAGCAACATATGATAATCACCAGCAACAAAACAGAAATAAGCATTAGTAATATATAACAAGGATGGAATGAGTAATGAAGAAATTCAAATAAAAAGAAACACAATAAATTGAAAAATAAATATTTTCATAAAACATTACTTCAAGGAGGCTTAGGAACTTTTTCAATTCGTGGGTTATGAGAATTTGCAGAAAGAACAGAGTTATCTAAAGAGGAGGTGATTGGAAGCCAAAAGTAAACTCTTTTAATGGCTAACGAAACAGGTTGAACAAAGGCCCTATCAAGCCTATGGTGATAGCATACACCATACCACCATGCCTGAAAGGATATTTGAGAAGAATCCTTCCAAGATTTAGTAATCTGCTGGAAAGCTACTGCGAAAAGTAAATCAATTATGTAAAAATTGTCCGATTGAGATGACCAATACTCTGAAACACTACCAGAAAAATACAAGCACAATTAAATGGGGATTGAGAGTTAAAAATAAAATTAATTTGCTTCCAGACTTTAAACCAAAAGTCATATATAAGGTGGCATTCAAATAACATATGCTTAAGGTCTGCAAAAGGATGGGTACAAGACCAGCATTTGGGAGAGAGTGTTGGGTTAAATATGTGAAGCTTAATAGGAGTAATAAATAATTTATTATATATGAAAAATAACGTTTGAGTTGTGTTAGCCGCCGTAGAGGACCTCCTTATTTTAGACCATATCCTATCCCATAGGGAAGTAGGAAAGGAAGATTGAAAATCAGTTTCCCAGCAAATTTCAACATCAGTTTTGTCTCTATCTACTGGTACAGGAGTTATATGTTTATACATTTGTGACGCAGAGGGCAAAGTGTCTAATAAATTGGGAAGAGGAGAAGAAGAAAAAGTAGAGATTTGTTCAGAAGAAAGATTTTTTTATTGCTAGAATGAGTAGCTTATAATTATTTTTATAGGAGGTTGGAAAGGAAAAGAGTGATTGAACATCTGAAAAGGAGAGGCTGGAACTATTCCGGTATAATTGAGATATGTATTTTAAACCCTTAGAATACCAGTCTTTCCAAAAAATTACTTTATGTTTTATTTTAATCAAAACATTATAAAAAACATAAGAGGCAAAACATTTATCTCTAGATGATTTGAATGACATAAAAATTAATCCTGCATGTGCTCTAGAAAATTGGAGGGAATAAGAAAAATGGTTTAGAAGAAGAAGATAACCATTATAGTAAAGAGAATGGATTGAAGAAAGATTGCTCTAGATCAGCTCATAGAGGAGTATGAGCAGAGTCATTATTTTGTAATAAAAAGGCTGACTGTTTAAGAAAAAAGGCCTGATGGTATTTGATGAAGTCTACAAAATTAACATTCAATCAATCAATCAATCAATCATGACACTTGTATAGCGTGCTACTCACCCGGGGGGGTCTCAAGGTGCTTGGGGGAGGGGTCCGCTACTGCTCGAACAGCCAGGTCTTGAGTTGTCTCCTGAAGGCGAGATGGTCCTGGGTCAGTCGAAGGTGGATGGGGAGTTCCATGTTTTGGACGCCAGGTAGGAGAAGGATCTGCCTCCGGCGGTGGCTCTTCGGATGCGTGGGACGGCGGCGAGGGCGTGGTTGGTTGATCGTAGCTGGCGGGTGGGAGTGTAGAAGGTCAGGCGGTCGTTGAGGTACTTGGGGCCCAGGTCGTGGAGAGACTTGTGTGCGTGGGTGAGGAGCCTGAACGTGATCCTTTTGTTGACGGGGAGCCAGTGCAGGTCCCTCAGGTGGCCAGAGATGTGGCAGCATCGGGGGATGTCCAGGATGAGTTGGGCGGAGGCGTTCTGGATGCGTTGGAGTCTTCTCTGTAGCTTGGCTGTGGTTCCGGCGTAGAGGGTGTTTCCGTATTCCAGTTGGCTGGTGACGAGTGCCTGGGTGACCGTTTTCCTGGTTTCGGTCGGAGCATGCGAAGGGTGTGAAAGCATGATGAGGAAACGGCGTTGACTTGTCTGGTCATCGAGAGGGAAGGAGTCCAGGATGAAGCCCAGGTTGTGTGCTTGGTCTGTTGGCTTGGGGGCGGTTCCCAGGGCGGGGGGCCACCAGGAGTCATGCCAGGCGGAGGGTGATGGTCCCAGGATGAGGACTTCCGTCTTGTCTGAGTTCAGTTTCAGGCCGCTGGTACGCATCCACTCGGCGACGTCTTTCATCCCTCCGTGTAGGCTGGTTCTGGCGGTGTCGCGGTCCCTGGTGAGGGAGAGGATCAGCTGGGTGTCGTCGGCGTAGGAGATGATGTTGAGGTTGTGTTGGCGTGCGATGGCTGCAAGAGGTCTCATGTAGACGTTGAAGAGGGTGGGGCTGAGTGATGATCCTTGTGGTACGCCGCAGATGACTTCGGTGGCCTCGGATCGAAACAGGGGGAGGGGAAATCTCTGTGTTATTCCGGCGAGGAACGAGATGATCCACTCCAGTGCCTTCTCTTGGATGCCGATGTTGCTGAGGCGTTGAAATAGGGTGCGGTGGCAGACAGTGTCGAACGCTGCAGAGAGGTCCAGGAGGATGAGTGCCGCTGTTTCCCCGTTGTCGAGCAGGGCTCGGATGTCGTCGGTGGCAGCGATCAGGGCGGTCTCGGTGCTGTGGTTGGCTCTGAAACCGGACTGCGAGGGGTCGAGGGATCCGTTCGTCTCGAGGAAGGCGGCCAGCTGTTTGTTGACGATCTTCTCGATGACTTTAGCAGGAAAAGGGAGGAGCGAGATGGGGCGGAAGTTCTTGAGGTCGGTGGGGTCCGCTGTTGGTTTCTTCAGTAGGGCGCTGAGCTCGGCATGCTTCCAGCTCTCCGGGAAGGTGGCGGTGTTGAAGGAGGAGTTGATGATGTTCTGGAGTTGGGGTGCGATGGTGGAGTCGGCCTTGTTGAAGACGTGGTGGGGGGTCCGGAGTGGATGGTGTTCATCCTGCGGTCGGTGTCTTCGGTTGTCACTGTGGTCCAGGTACGGAGGGTGGTGGTGGGGGGCGTTGGTTCGATGTTTGGGTGCGTGGGTGGTGCGCCGAAGCTGTTGTGGATGTCGGTGATCTTGCGGTGGAAGAACGAGGCGAGAGTGTCGCAGAGATCTTGTGAAGGAGTGATGTCGTTGTTGACGGTGCTGGGGTTGGAGAACTCCTTGATGAAGCTGAAGAGTTCCTTGCTGTCGTGGGCGTTGTTGTCCAGTCGATCCTTTAGTGATTTCTTCTTGGTGGTGCGGATAAGCTGGTGGTGCTTTCGGGTGGCTTGTTTGAGGGCGGTCATGTTGTCTGTGGTCTGATCGAGGAGCCAAGCTTTCTCGAGGGTGCGGCAGTTCTTCTTGGAGTCCTTGAGTTCGTCGGTGAACCAGGAGGCTTTCTTGCTTCTGGGCCTGCTGGGAGGGTTTTTCAGTGGAGCGAGGTCATCGGCGCAGGCGGTCAGCCACTGTGTGAAGTTGCGGGCTGCTTCGTTGGGGTCCGTTGTGCTGGCGGGTGGGCTCTGGCTGAGGGAGGTAGTGAGCTGGTCGGCGGTGATCTTGCTCCAACTCCTGTGGGGTACCTGTTGCTGGTGGTGGTGGGTCGTTGTTTTTTTGAAGCTGAAGCTGTGGTCGGTCCAGTGGAGTCCGGTGGCGTGGCTGAAGGTGATGTACTTGCTGGAAGAGAAGACGGGGTCAAGCGTGTGGCCGGCGTAGTGGGTGGGGGTGTTGACCAGTTGCTTGAGTCCGAGGTTGGTGAGGTTTTCCAGCAGAGGAGCAATGGAGATGTCGGGCGCTGAGGAGGCGTTCATCCAGGTTTCCGTGAGGAAGGCGACGTCTGGGGATGTCGAGTCGAGGAGTTTCCAGATCTCCACGGCGTGTCTGTGGACGGAGCGGGTGTTGAGCAGGATGCACTTGAGGTGGTTGCTGCTGGTGGTCGGCTTGGCGGGTGCAGTGCAGGTCCGGATGCTCGGGAACTTGCAGGAGAGGCAGGTGAAGGGTCCGTGGGTGCGTCTCGGGGTGGCTCGGTAGCAACCGTGGGTTCGGCCGGTGTTGAGTGCATTGAGGGTGGCGGCGTCGTAGGTCCGTTGGGGGCCAGAGGTCCTGCCGCTGGCCAGGCGCCGACGGGCGCAGACGGGCTTGCCTTTGGCGCAAAATCGGCGCGCCCGCTGCGTGTGACCGCTGCACGTTCGTGGGGGCGTCATAAGAAGGGAGCCGGGAGGGAGGGTCCGCTAGGTGGCGGGAGCGTGGGAGCCAATCGGCTGTCAGGGGGGGGCCGCAGAGAGGCAGTGGCGGGAAATCGAGTGCAGGCTGGCGGGCGTCAGGGGCGCCTGCAGGGGAAAGAAGTCGGCGGGAAAATCAGGAACCAGGAGCAGCTGGTAGCAGGAGGCAAGAGGAGCGTGGGGGCCACCAGGCCTGGGAAGGCGCAGTGGTCGCTCCCGAGATGGTGGCTGGGTCCCCTTAAGAAGGGAGCCGGGAGGGAGGGTCTGCTGGGTGGCGGGAGCGTGGGAGCCAATCGGCTGTCAGGGGGGTGGGCCCTCAGGGAGGCAGCGGCGGGAAATCGAGTGCGGGCTGGCGGGCGTCAGGGGCGCCTGCAGGGGAAAGAAGTCGGCGGGAAAATCAGGAACCAGGAGCAGCCGGTAGCAGGAGGCAAGAGGAGCGTGGGGGCGACCAGGCCTGGGAAGGCGCAGTGGTCGCTCCCGAGATGGTGGCTGGGTCCCCTTAAGAAGGGAACCGGGAGGGAGGGTCCGCTGGGTGGCGGGAGCGTGGGAGCCAATCGGCTGTCAGGGGGGCGGGGCCGCAGGGAGGCAGCGGCGGGAAATCGAGTGCGGGCTGGCTGGCGTCAGTGGCGCCTGCAGGGGAAAGAAGTTGGCCGGAAAATCAGGAACCAGGAGCAGCCGGTAGCAGGAGGCAAGAGGAGCGTGGGGGCGACCAGGCCTGGGAAGGCGCATCACCCAGAGACTTTGGTTTTTTAAGTTTAGATAAACACATCCTAGATTTTTTTCCCATTCCATAACAATTTGGGTAAGATTGAATAAATGTTTGTAAAACAGTGTTTAGGTATATTTACGGGAATGTTAGAAATATAAAATAGTATGATAGGAACAAGCATCATCTTAATGGAATCAAGAATACCCCACCAAGTTAAGAACAGTGGTTCCATTGAGAAGTAAGATCACCTAAGGTTGTAGATAGGTAATTCAAATTTAAAGTGATGGCATTTTTAACAGAGTCAGAAAACAATAAGCCAAGGTATTTAATGTTATTTGGATTCCAATGAAAGGAAGATGTCATGAAATCAGAGTGGAAACAGAACTTATTGAATGTAAGTATGGGCGAATATCCCGCGAAATCGAATTCGCAATCCGCAAAATCTGCGAATTCGTGCGAATATGCGGATTTTTGGTTTTTTGCGTGTTCGCTGGGTTTTTTGCGTGTTCGCGGGTTTTTTTGCGTGTTCGCGGGGCTTTTTGGGTGTTCGCGGGGCTTGCATGGCGAAGTTACCATGCGGTCATGTATGGGCACAGCACCCTCTGGTTCACCACTGCCACCCTCTGGTTCATCACTGTCACCCTCTGGTTCACCACTGCCACCCCCTGGTTCACCACTGCCACCCTCTGGTTCACTCCTGCCACCCTCTGGTTCACCACTGCCACCCTCTGGTTCACAACTGCCACCCTCTGGTTCATCACAGCACCTCTAGTTCACCACTTCCACCCTCTGGTTAACCACTGTCACCCTCTGGTTCAGCACTGCCACCCTCTGGTTCACCACTGCCACCCTCTGGTTGACCCCTGCCACCCTCTGGTTCATCACTGCCACCCTCTGGTTCATCACAGCACCCTCTGGTTCACCTCTGCCACCCTCTGGTTCAGCACTGTCACCCTCTGGTTCACCAATGCAACCTTCTGGTTCACGACTGCCACCCTCTGGCTCATCACAGCACCTCTGGTTCACCACTGCCACCCTCTGGTTAACCACTGTCACCCTCTGGTTCAGCACTGCCACCCTCTGGTTCCCCCCTGCCACCATCTGGTTCATCACTGCCACCCTTTGGTTCACCCCTGCCACCCTCTGGTTCATCACTGTCACCCTCTGGTTCATCACTGCCACCCTCTGATTCACCACTGCCACCCTCTACCGAGACCTTTTGTGACGCAGCATCCGCATAAAAGATGCGCCAGGGTGCTGGGTATTAACAACGTGACGCATCTGAGAGATGCATCACGCTGTAAAGGAGGCGTTCAGGCGCAGGGGAGGGCGTTCCTGCACAGGAACGCCTCCTAAAAGTGGGTGAGTGAAATCTACAAGATTTCACTCAGTCACTTTTAGGCCAATGCTGCGTCAAAAACCTGCGCCAGCTTGACGCAGGCGCAAGGCGTGATGCAGCATTGGGGAGATAGGACCCCCCAGAGCATTGCTGGAGCTGCGCCGCAAGCGCGACGCAGCTCCAGCAATGCGCTGCTTTTACGGAACAGATGCGTGATGCATCTGTGCCGTTTTTGCCACCATGGGTGGCGGAGCTGCGGCGCACAATAACTGGCGCATCCCTGGGGATGCGCCAGTTATTGTAAATCTGCCCCTATACATTTAGCCAACGAGGGAGCACTTACTGATTAGACAGTAGAAAGTACTCCAGTTGAGTAGAGGTATTGCACAAAAATGTGGCATCTTCGTGGACAAACACGCAGGGCGGGATTCATTCTGCCCCCTGTTAGACTCGTTTTTTGTGCCCTTCTGCCCTCTGTTAGACTCGTTTTTCCCTTGTTTTTGTGCCCTTCTGCCCTCTGTTAGACTCGTTTTTCCCTTGTTTTTCTGCCCTTCTGCCAATGTTAGACTCGTTTTTTGTGCCCTTCTGCCCTCTGTTAGACTCATTTTTCCCTTGTTTTTCTGCCCTTCTGCCCTCTGTTAGACTCGTTTTTTGTGCTCTTCTACCCTCTGTTATTACCTTGTTTGTGTGCCCTTCTTCCCTCTGTTAGACTTGTATTTTGTGCAGTTCTGCCCTCTGTTAGACTCGTTTTTGTGCCTTTCTGCCCCATTAGACTCGTTTTTTTGTGCCCTTCTGCCCTCTTTTAGACTCGTTTTTCCCTTGTTTTTCTGCCCTTCTGTCCTCTGTTAGACTGGTTTATTGTGCCCTTCTGCCCTCTGTTAGACTCGTTTTTCCCTTGTTTTTCTGCCCTTCTGCCCTTTTTTAGACTGCTTGTTGTGCCTTCTGCCCTCTGCATCACCACATCATCACTCAGCGCTACCCCAGCATCACTCAGCACCACCACATTATCACTCAGCACCACCACAGTATCACTCAGCACCACCACAGCACCACCCAGCACCACCACAGCATCACTCAGCACCACCACAGCATCACTCAGCACCACCACAGCACCACTCAGCACCACAACAGCACCACTCAGTGCCACCACAGCATCACTCAGCACCACCACAGCATCATTCAGCACCACCACATTATCACTCAGCACCACCACAGCACCACTCAGCCCCACCACAGCATCACTCAGCACCACCACAGCATCACTCAGCACCACCACAGCACTACTCAGCACCACCACAGCATCACTCAGCACCACCACAGCACCACCACAGCATCACTCAGCGCCACCACAGCATCACTCAGCACCACCACAGCATCACTCAGCACCACCACATTATCACTCAGCACCACCACAGCACCACTCAGCACCACCACAGCATCACTCAGCACCACCACAGCATCACTCAGCACCACCACAACACCACTAAGCACCACCCCAGCATCACTCAACACCATCCCAGTATCACTCAGCACCACCACAGCACCACTCAGCATCACCACAGCACCACTCAGCACCACCACAGCACCACTCAGCGCCACCCCAGCATCAATCAGTGCAACCATTCAACAACAACTGCTTCAAATATGTTCTCTCAATGTTTCAAACTTTATTACAAATGTCAAAAAAAGATGTTAATATTTCACTTCTGTTCTTGGATTTTCGTCACTATAAAATACACTGAACATAATCTTCACAAAAGTTATTTTCAAAAGTTTAAGCTATTGCCATTATAAATTAAAATCACTTTTATTTAAGTATTAATTATTTAAAAAAATTATAAGCCATTGTAATTTGTAATATCAATACAGCTAAGTCACGTAAATCCAAAACATGTTGCATTACAAATGCTATAGGTGTCACATTTGCGAAAGTTATAACTATTAGCATTGTTAATGACAAAGCTATTAATTTAGCTATTTTCAAAACCAACACATAAATGAAAAAAATTGTCATTTACAAGACCAATAGCTCAAACTTTCCTAATGCGAGACCTATTGCATTGCAAATGCTTGTTTTTATATCTGTCAGTGCTTCCTGTTGAGGTTTAACTTTCGTGACAGGCGCCTCAGTGCCTACTTGTAACTATTCTCTGACCCTGCTTCAAGGGTCAGAGCAGGGTCAGAGAATAGTTGCAAGTAGGCAACGAGGCGCCAGGAAGCACTTACAGGCTTAAAGCAGCAGGTGCCCACGTTGAAGTTAATTTCTTTGTAACCCTTTTATAAAAGGTTACAAAAAATTAGCTTCAACTTTTGCACCTGCTGCTGTAACCCTGTAAGTGCTTGGCTGAAAATTCGTCCCCGCTGATTCGCGGATTTTACCGCAATTTCGCGAGATTTGCGGATCGCGAAATCGCGGAAAATCCGCAAATTCGGCAAGTGGAACGAATTTTCAGCCCATGCTTAATTGAAAGAAAGAATTTCGCATTTATCTATGTTCACCTTGTACCCTGAAACCTTGGCAAAACTATCAACTTCCAACAAAAAAGCAGGTAAAGAAGATTGAGGATGAGACATAAAAAGCAAAATGTCATCGGCATTAACTGACACTTTAAGTTGGGTATTCCCAGAACAAAAGCCAGTAATTTGGGAATTGGAACGTATTTTAATTAAGAAAGGTTCCAAGGCAAGAATAAATAGTAAGGGGGACGAAGGGCATCCCTGATCTACACCCCTGTACAATGGAAATAAGGGAGATATGAGACCATTAGCTAAAATAGAGGATTTAGGAGAGGAATAAAGTAAAGACACATAATGGATGAATTTGGAATCAAACCTGAACTAGGAAAGAGTAGCAAAAATAAAAGACCAATTAACCCTATCAAACGCTTTTTCTGCATCCAAGGCAATCGCTGCAAGAGAAGATTTATAAGATTTGGACTTACTAATACCATTAAAAAATAAACAAATATTGTCAGAAAGAAGTCTACCTTTAATGAACCCACACTTTTCTTTACCAATTAAATGCGGTAAATAACTCCTCTAAACATATTTGCTAAAATGTTATAATCCAAATTAATTAGGAAGATAGGACGATAGTTTTTACATAGTTTAGGATCTTTTTTCTCTTTAGGAAGCAGGCAAATTAGTGCTTCCTGAAAAGAACCACAGGAGGAGTTAGTTGAAATAAAGTAGTGAAAGAGTTGATGTAATTTAGGTATGAGGAAAGAAGAGAAGAAAAAATAGAATAGAAAATAGAGAAACCATCGGGCCAGGTGCTTTACTTTGTTTAATAGAGCTGATGGCAGTAGAAATATCGGAGGGCCGAATATCTTTTTCTAATAAAGAAAAGTCTAAGTTAGGGTGTGAAGTAGGAGGAATAGAAGATAAAAAAATAGAAACATCCTGAGCATTCGATTGGACTTCTGGAAAATAAAGAGATTGATAAAATGTAGTTATCTCTGAAAGAATATCCTCAGTTTTATTAAAAGTTTGATTCTAAGAAGATAGAATGGAATCAATAACAGTACGCTCTTTTTTGATTTTAAGGTAATTCGCAAGAAGTTTACCTGATTTATTCTGACCACCGTAGTATTTCGAGCTTGCTTTGAGGAGAAAAGAGTTAGCATTTTCAGTAGAAATTTGATTGAATTCAAACTTGGTTTTTAGCAAATCATTTAAAACATTTGTAGAATAGGAATTAGAATAGGAATATTGTAGTTCCTTAATCTGAGATGTAAGGATTTTTTATTTTTAAGCTGCAGACTTTTGCATTTGGGAGACAACATGAATAATAAAGTACCTAGAGGCGGCTTTAAAAGAGTCCCAAACAATTAGAGGCGTAATCACGGGGGTTGCATTTTCTTTAAAAAATGTTTGAGCAAACTGTTCAAATGAACGAGTAAAAAGTGGATCTGATAAAAGAGAATTATTAAATCTCCATCATCGAGGACCATGACGAGGGGTAAGGAGTTCTAAATCTAACGTTACTGGAGCATGGTATGAAATAAATATAGAACCTATATCAGACTTAATGACTATCTGGGCAAGATTATTGGGAAAAAAAATGTCATCCAAGCTAGATTGAGAAAAATGGGGAAGGGAAAAGAAAGTATATTCTTGAAGGTTGGGATTACACAATCTCAATGCATCAACACGTGATCTTTGGGAAAAGGTTGATGTAAATTGAGAATAGATATGGGAAGGTATACATTTAATTTTAGATTTCCTATCTAGGATAGGGTCAAAAATCATATTGCAATCCCTACCCACAATTAAATAATCACCAAACTAGTTCATGAACTTGGACAAAACTCCAGGCCAAAACAACTTATCAGGAGTGGTAGGAGCATATATAAATTAACAATAGTTACAGGAATCTTATCAACTAATAAAGAAACAGAAATCCATTAGCCATCACAGTCCACATCCTGGGAAAGTAATTATATATTAAGATGTTTATGACATAAAATAGCCACCACATTCCTTTTTTCTGACCCTGGGGAAGCAAAGACCTGACAAACCCACTGGCACTTTAATTTAGCAACTTCCTTATCAACAATATGAACTTCTTGTAACAAAAAAATATCCCCATTTAAAGGAGAGAGATGATATAAAGTAATGTAAAGTCCACATTTGTAAAGCGCACAATCACCCGTAAGGGTCTCTAGGCGCTGGGGGCCGTCGGGAAGATTAAGCGAGCTATTGCCCAGAGTCACATGGTGCTGGGCTAACCTGCCGCCGGAGCCGGGGATCGAACCGTGGTCCCCAGATACCAGCGTCAGTCGCCCTGGCCGCGGCGCCACACCTCTTCCACAATAAAATATTCCACAGATAAAACCCTTTGACATTTTATAGGAGAACCTAAACCTTTAACATTCCATGAAATAATTCTTAAAGTAATTTATCAAACATCAGGTATATAATAACAATACCATATATCAGAAAAGTAAAAACTGGTGTGATATAAGAACAATAGAAGAAATAGAAAAAGAGATAACGTTAAAACAATGACAGCATGATGACAACATTTGCAAATATGAAGGAAAGAAGAAATGAACAGTAAAGGATAGAAAAAGATGAAAAAAAGCAGGTCTGAACAACAAGCTGGAAAAGAAATTGAGTTGGTAGTATGATTTGAAGATTTGCAAAATAGATTGTAAGTCAAAAACAGAAGATAAGAGAAAGAACAGGAATGAGACATAAAGCAATATACAAAATTAGTGGTAAAAAATAATAAATATGAAAGAAGAAAGAGGAGAGGTAAGTAAGCATTTGACGAAAAGCTATGTGAGAAATGAGTAAGAGATAGAAAGAAAGAAAGTAGAAGTACAAGAGAAAGAATCATGTAAAAAGAAAAACACCAAAACCATAAATAAGATGACAAACCAGGAAAAATACACAAAAGGACAGAGGGTGGTGGAGCTACAAAAGGAAATGGAACATCATCCAGAGCACTCGCGACGGGCATCGGAGGTAGACAAAATATCATCAAATGAACAGGCAATCACATACACAGATATGAGAGGGATGAACCTAAAGAGACAAGAATAGAACAAGTTATAGACACAATAACAAGAACATTATAACAACAAACAATTGAAGCAAATCCAATAAAACAATCAGAGCAGTCCAATAAAACACACAATATCAATAAAGATCAAACACTTGAACGGGAAACATCCATGTCTTCTTATCTGCAGCTCTCCAGAAATTCTTGAAGTAGATGGGGATCCTCATAGGTTGTAGTTTTATTTGTATACTTGACTTTGAAAAGACATGGGTGGATACAACCAAATCTGGCATTCATATTCTGTAAAACTGGCCTCATGTCCAAACATTGTTTTCTTCTATCAGCCGTTGCTTTGGAATAATCCTGTGAAAAGAAAAGAGAGGAAACCTGCTAAGATATTTTGCCTTTGACTCTAGCAGCCTGTAAAACGTTCCACAAATCTGTATACTCTAAAAAAATGTACAATATCACTTCTCTTGCTTTAGTTGATGAAGACGCTGAAATCGAGACATGGCCCAAACGATGAGCTCGTTGAATGTTCAAGGATGGAGTGGTTGGAATATCCAAAAGTTTTGGAAGAAAAGACTTAAAGAAGGCGGGAGGATTGGATCCTTCAAGTTCCTCTATTAGACCATAAATGCGTAGATTATTACGCCTGTTATTATGTTTAAGATTTTCAACTTGTTTTTTAAGACTTGAAAATGAGACTGCAGAGAGGGATCCTGCACCATAGTAGTATGAAAGATTCAATTTTATTTTCCAAATGGACAACCCTACTCTCCATATGTGACAAATTTGAATCCAATTGTTGAAGACGGATATTAGTTTCCTCCATATAGGGTTTAAGAGCTTGAATTTCTTCCAGAAGTAACTCCATTGAAACTGGAGGAGGAGATGTCCCTGGAGAAGGAGGATCTTGTTTGACCTTCTACACAGAAGGCTGAGCCGACGTACCAGGTAGCTTTGACATAGTTTTAGAAGGAGGTAAATCAACATTAGTCAATAAAGCACTTAAAGAGGCCTGTTCTAAATCAGATATAGTATCTTGAAGAACACTGAAAGGTTTATAATCCACCACAGAAGCAGAGGACATTGCTGTAGAACACTGTGATGGTTTTGTTCTTCCCATACATTAAAGTTACAATTGAACAGGAATAAAAATGTTGAGTAGAAGTGCAGCCAAATAGTACATATTTTTAGAAGAAAACGTCAAATTTGGCAAAAATTAAATAAATGAGTATACCTCAAAAACTCATTCAGGATATGGAAAATCAGCTCTCCAAATGAAAAGAAACCAGCATTAAAAAATTGAAAGTTCATGCCCCATGTTGATAAGAGCGTGGTGATGCATTTTGTAATCAAACACAGGAGGTTGAGGAGAGGTACAGCAGGCAATAGAAATTCCTTGTCAGCACAAGCAAAAAGGCATCAAACATTAAATAAGTCCATCACAAAAATCGTGTAGGTGAAGCAAATTATGTATTTCAAAGGAAGCTGCAGCTCTCTGAGGTGAAAAACGGCATTCGTGGGAAAAACAAAATGGTGGACACAAGTTGCCATTCACTCGCGTCTGCACATAATAAAGAAAACCTCAGGTTTGTACACGTTGCAGCTAAATTTCAAGCCGTTTGTCGCGGCTTTAAGTGCCAAAATATGAATGAAAAGCTCCTGCGCCGTCCTGGAGCTCACGGAAGCGTGTCCATTCCCGGCAGTCCCTAAGCCATGCCCCCCACAGATCTCTGTTCTAAGGCTACAAAATTACCTTTAATCCACCTACTCTGGTCATTTTCTGCCATTTCAAGCACCACATATTCTATCCAGTCTCCACATGAATCTTGGCAACAGATATGGGCTCCGTGTGGGTTGGTCCTTTCGGCGCCCATCCAGTCTGACACTTCCCCGCCTGCTCAACTAGTTGTTCTGCTTAATCTCGAGCTGTGTCTTTCCTCACATTTGTGTAGCTCAGTTCTTTTAGAGATGCACATTCCAACGGAAGAAACAGGCCTTTCCTCTGTCCAGTTTGAGATATAGTTCCCTGCAACAAAACTACTGATTCTGCTGAGTATCCAGCTTCCTCCTTCCTCATCTGTAGCATACCTCTTTTTTCTGCAGATGTTTAAATGGAGGGGTATAGTGAAATCTTCAGCCTCATCACGACTGACGATTTGAGGCCTGCTCTAAGGCCAGGGATTCCAATTAAGGCCTCATTATGATTGCTCCGGGTTCAGATTCTACACTTATTGGACCCAATAAACCCGAATATCGAGGTCCTAGAAATGCTTCTCCTAGCTGGAGTTTTGCTGTGAAAATGGAGCATAACATTTGGATTCTGAGGCTTGGTGTACAAGGACCTAGCAGGCATTCCTTTCGGACATGCCAGCTCACACTGTGATGCAAAATATCGGTTCCATTCACATGGTCATAGGGTGAGGAGCCAAAATCACATGGTGGCAGGGATTTCCAGCGCGCTTTTGGAGGCAGTAAGAAGTCGATGTCCATTAAAAGGTGTAAAAATACCCCAGGACATCGGCGACATCCTCAATGACCCTTTGTTTTGGCTTTTTTCTGGGAGGGGGGTTTGGTGAGGGGTACAGTGCTTCTTAGATTAGCCCTAGCTGGTCTGGACATTACCCACACTTTTGACCTGGTCCCTCCAAGCCGGCACATGGGAGGAGTCACGAGCGCAGGAGCGCTACTTCTGAGCCGGGAGAACCCGCTGTGCGGGGACGCCTGCCCGGATGCCGAGCGGGCGAAGACGGGCCAAGACAGGCCCGTCTGACCCCGTCAGAGGCCTGCAGAGCCTGGGCTGGGCCAGCCCCCTAACTCCTTCGACTCCGGACTGGGACTTAAAGTAAGCCGGCGCCTAATTCCGTCACTGGACTCAAGGGGGCTCTGTTTGTTTGCTTGTATATATTTTTTTCCTCAATGTATTGGAAGCACACTTTGTTTGTAGCATAGCGCCTCTAGCCTGTGGGTCTTTCACGAGGCCTTATCATACTATTTTATAGTCCAGCATTCATCCCGCGCTATGAGCAAAAATACGCGCAAGGAGGGACTGTGGCAGCGGTAGTGGGGACCCTATATGCCTTCCTTTCACGGGCCGAGTCCGTGTTAATACATGAGATTGAGCTTACTACGCGGAGGCTTTCCTTAGATCCACTACATCCGATTGTAATCCCTGCTCCTGTCCCGGGGTCTACCGTCATGGCAGCACTAAGTCCCCAAACTCCTCTAAGAACCACACCCATCCCACAGCAGGGTCACTTACAATTCACACAGTTGGGTAACTTATCCTGCCCGACTCTTCTTACCTCTCTGCCAACAATTTGCACAAAACAGTTAAGGGCAACACAAGCCCCTAAAGGGAGAGATCAGCCTTTGAAAAGGAAAGCGCGCAGTGCTCCTTAAGCAAGTCAACAGATTTCGAAGCAAGCTAAGAACAAGAACCCTGCACATGGGTCGGGGGTGTCCACGGACATTACAACTGATCAAGCCTGCAATAAGGGGGCCGAGGGGTGTGAAAATCACTCTACACCAATGACTGGTTATAGCTTTCCCTGCGATAATTTTGAATTTATTAAGCATATGGAGGAAAGGCTATCAGTTCTGATTAATCCGGTCCTGGTGAAACTTGAAGCTTTTGATCATAGATTAAGTACATTTGAACAGTATCTATGGATAGAACAACCCACCCACTGTCCGAACAGGCCGCTGACGGTATTGCTGCTAGGGAGTCTTGTATTGTCCCCAGTATCCACTATAATAGTAGATAAGCTTTATTAGATAAAAAGTTTATCATAAAAGCATAACATATAAAATCCACATTGAATAAACAACCATCCTTTAAAGCCATCGTAATGTTCATTGATTTACAACCATTAAAAATCACAATATGTACAAGCTTAAAAATAACGATTGAATGTATGAATCCATTATCACAAGTCTAGAAAAAAAGGGAATAGCTGCTTAACATTCTAATTCTTTTAAGGGGGTATTACATAAGGTCTGTCGCCCCATGTCTGTCAAATTTAAAGACCTATTACATTCTTGCCTGGGAATTTGTTCGTATCAACCAGGCGCATCCCAAATATTTAGCTACTCCACATACCAATGTCAAATATTTTCAGGATACGTAATGCAGCAACGTGACTCTTAAGAGCCAGCACTTTACATACCGGTTTGAGCCATTTCGCTCTAGCTTTCCCGTAGGCCGGGCATGCTAGGAAGAAGTGGGCAATAGACTCATCGGGATGGGCACAGCTTGGACAAGGGGCAGGTACTGAATGTGGCCCTTTCCATGATGCTACCACGTTGTTAAGTGGCAGGGTCCCAAATCTCAACTTCATATATAAGGTCCTGTCCCTAGGGACCTGTATGAAGTCAAGATAGGGTTCTAGTCGACAGATGTTTTTATGTTCAAGGAACCCTTCAGTGAGTTTCCCAGCCTTTGAATTGGATAGATCGCACATCTGCACCCAATCCCAGTAAGCACACTTTAAATCCTGCTTAGATGGCGTGATCTGGCTGGCCCATGCCTAACTTAATCCGATGTCACCAATAAGCTGCTTGAGATCAGCTAACCATTTTATCATATTCCCCATATCAACTGACATCAATTCATCGAGGGCAGAAGCATATTTGGACAGCTCAATGGTCCTCCTTAGGCGGGACCAAAAAAGCAGGGGGCGTAACTGAGCAATATCTCGAATAGACCGCCTTCCCGTATCATAGAATAAGGGCTTCAAAGGGGTAGAGGCGGGGAGCGAAATAAGATCTCTTAAGAATTTATTTTCAGACTTAGCTAATTTGCCAGTATTCTCCATACCCCAAAGTACTGCCCTGTAGAGGGCCGAAGGTAAAGCTTTTCCATCTTAGATTGCAAGCGCAGGGGCGACTGGCCTGCTCGCAGACAGATGTTGTTCTCTGACAATAGCCCCGGACACCCGCTTGTGGTTTAGAAGCATCTTGTCCAAATGGGAATTCCATTTCATGTTTTTCGAAACCCAGATTCCCAGATAGTCAAAGGACTCAACCACATCCAATGCGGCACCATTTAAAGTAATATTATTCCTAAAACGTTTGGAGGGGTTGATAGTCATTAACTTGGTTTTACTAGTGTTAATAGTCAACCCCTGCTCCTTACAAAATGAGCTAAATCTGTTCAAGAGCTTTTGGAGGCCGCCTGGTGACTTGGAAATCAAGAGAGTGTCATCGGCAAACAAGAGGGTTGGTGTCTTCTCCCCTGCCAATGTGAGAGCGTCTGTTGGTGGAGTGGAGTGGAGAAGTGTGGCTCACTGGTTAGAGGAGGCAGACCTGGAAGCAGAGGTCAGCCCGGGACCAGGGTTCAATTCCCGGCTCGGCGGGGTCTTGAGTCCTAAAAATGTCCATGGACTCGACAATTCTCGCTCCGGTGCCTACTCGATTCACGGGTTCACACTCTGTGACTCTGGGCAATAGCTTGCTTAATCTCCACAACGGCCCCTCGCGGTGGGATGCCTGGCTTTCACCTTGTGGATACCCTGCTGGGGTTATCTCACAGGGGAATACCAGGACGGGTTCCCTAAGCAAGCGCTTAGAAACCGCTCGGTGATTTTGCGCTATATAAATTCCTGTACATTTACAGTTGGTTCCTCATTGAGGTGACCCACCACCCCGTTAATGAATAGTGAAAATAGGGTGGGGGCCAACACGTATCCCTGGCATACCCCCCTGTTTACCACGATCCTCTCTGTCACCTCGCCTTGGGATCCCCACCTGATTCCTGCATAATTATGAATATGCAACCTTTTTAAAAAATCAAGAATATAGGGCGGGATATCCAATTGCTGAACCACCTGCTAGAGCTTGTCCCGAGGCACCAGGTCGAAAGCAGTATTCAGATCTATGAAAGCCATGGAACAAACTGCCTTTCCCCAAAAGCACTGACTTCCAATAGATCATGAAGAATCTAAAGACCTGGTCCATTGTTCCCACCTTCTGCCTGAAGCCTGCTTGTAGTGTAGTTCCTATATTCCCAATAGGCTCTGCGCATTGGAATAATATATTCAGCAGTGTAGACGTAGGACTGAGGTTATCTAGGTCTCTACTGACTATATTAGACTTAAGGTTTGCCAGCTAGCTCAGAGGTCACTAGAAACTTTCTCGAATAAACGAGGAGGAGTTTAACCTCCCTGGATAGACAAGAAGGGATTAGCTTCTGACAACCGTACAACATGACAACTTTGCTCTCCCTGAATAAGAGTATATCTCTAGAGTCGTGCGAAAACAAAAGACAGCTATTTCACTCAGCCAAATGTGCGTACTTAGTTTCACCAGAATGCAGAGAAAAGAGAGACGGGCGTTTTCAATAAAAGGTATTATTTATTGAGCAGTCTTCTTCCTCATACAAGAGAAATGAATTGCCACGATTGTTATACTTATGGTAAAATAGAGTGCGTACAGTAAAAGGGGGATTCTAAAATAATACTGTAAAAGCATTGATATGGTTTCTGAGCCATCTGATACTTTAAAATAGATAAAATATATACATACATATATACATTGACTAATCGTACTCAACTGGTGCTTCTAACTATGCCTACCCTGGTGTACCTGACCTAAGCCTAATACGTGGGAAGGAGTAAGTAAGTAGCAGTTTAAGTTAAGTTTGTTTTGCCAAGAATCTGACTCAAGAATTCTCTGTAAGGGTTTAGTCAGTTCCGTACCTGGGTAAATTGAAAGCAGGAGGTCTTGTATCTCTCTCTCAGGGCTCGATATCCCAGCAACCCGCAAGGGTAGGCTGGAAACGCCGGAGCTAGAATTCTCGGCAGGAGAAAAGACAGCGTCTTTCTCAGCGCGTCAGGGAGGAGGGGCGTCGTCCGTGGGCTCTCGCATCAGCTGGGCTCTCGGAAGTAGATAGCTGCTCTGCTCCAGAATTACCACCGTGTGTTTGCTTAAGGCAACGTTGGTATATTTATACCTGAAAGGTGCCTGGGTTTGACGTAAGGTTGGACATGAAACGTCAATAAAGATGTCACTAAGAACTGGCCGTTCTTACAGTGCTTTACCGGAGTTCTAGGACGAAATCAAAACAATAGCAAGGGGGATTTCCCAGGTTGCTGGAGGCTTGGTTTTGTTTGGAGAACTCGGTGTGCTTACTAGGGGGCCGGAGAAGTAGCCTTGCTTAATGTGACAGCATGTGCTACGACTGAATTATGGATATGATTATTATGCCGTTGTATGGATATTATTGATTATAGCCGGACAAGGGCATAAAATAGGATTATCGATTCAGGTTTCCTAGATAACACACTACACCCACTCCACGAATTAATGTCCATCATTACTAAACTTAAGCAATAGTAAACATAAAAGGTGCACGTGTATACCAACTCACCCCAAAATACATTTTTGCATCTGAAATGGTGTATGCGAAATACATGAAAATGAATATAGGTACTGTACGCGTTTCAAGCAATGTAATCATTCATTAAAAAGGATGCATATATATATCGGCATGAATGACTTGCGAAATTTACACATGCAATGGCTCTTAATACAGACAAAAGATGCAAGACCATTCAATCACATATAAATACATATGCTGTAAATGTGCTAGACGTGATATATTGTCTTTAGATGTCCTAAAATAGAAGCTCTGTTCTCTAAGAATAGTTCTACTTCAAGCAGAGTACATGTGCCAAAAAAAGGTAAATATTTTGGAATCGGGAAAAAAATAATTTCGCTTTCAGGGGAGAGTGAGAAAAAAAATAGTTCCAAATATGTTCAGTAGCTTTTGTTTATTAAAGCCGAAGGCCAAATTCAGAGTTCAGGGAACGCTGTGTACTAGTTTGCTTAAAAGTTATTCTTTTTGTTCGGGGGAATACATCATTTCAGACAGACTTTCAAAAAAGCAGTTTACCGCTTCAGGTGAAAGTTCGACCAAGTTGGAAAATGCCGCAACTGTGCAGTCGTGAGAATGATTGCTATCATCGATGTCTTGATCAGCAATGCTCACAGAAGGTCGTACCTGGGTGATGTTGCTCTCATCTCGCACTTCACTACCCTTTAATCGCAGTGGTGAAGTCTCAACGAATGCCGTCATCAGGATGGGTAACCGCTGGGGACAACACGGTGCATGAGCCATTACAGGACTTAGCAAAGTATCTGTATCCAATGGTACTTCTGATTGTGGTGTAAGGCAGACGTCCAACACGCATTCTTCTCCGCATAGCATACATCGAAGCACAGGTAAGATACAATTCTGCCAGATGGGTCTGAATGAAAGAAACCAGGTCATATTCAGATCTCTTAGCCGTGCTATTCCAAGGACTTTAGTTATGCGGTCCCGATAGCATATAGCTAGGATCGTTTCTTCCATCGTTGCAGGAGTCTTGCCTGCGTTTTGGCTTGCCATAACGAAGCAGGAGAATCAAAAATAAAATGCCTGCTACGAGTCCCAACAGGAGTGGTAGGCCACCAAAGACATAATGGACAAAATTAGGAAAAATGGCCAGAACTGTTGTGAAGGGTGTTAACAGTCCCGAAAAAATTGTCTTAAATATATGGGGGATACCGCCAGTATCGGACATATTTAGGATTTGGCTTAACATTTCTGCGAAATGTAGGGGGCAATTTGCTGATAAAAGGCTATGTATCTCTGCCGTTGTCCTTGCGACTTGCAGATCATACGTTTCTCTTGATGACGTCAAGGGCACAGTTGTCTGCAAATGGACAGACATTATTCTGCTTAAAGTATCAATTCGAATAGAAGAGATATTCAAAAATGGGCAAATGTTTTCCTCCCTGTCTGGAGTGCTGTTTGGAAACAATACTTGCATACAGAAAGTGACCATGGAACTAACACTAACTAGATAAGCTTTTCCTGGCACCATGCCACAACATCTGTGGTCCACTATTAGAATGTAGCTCCCGTTAGAAGGCCGTCTAAAGAATGGCTCTATTCGGGTTGCAGGTGTGCCATGCTGGTGACATGAAAGGTTATTTGAAGTCCCCTCACAAGCCCCGTGCAGGTTAATACCTTGACACAGAAGTATACCACTTAGTGACGGTTTACAATTATTACCCCTAAGAAATACATTCTGCTCCTTTTCACTATAACATGTGTGTGTGTAAGGTAATTTCCATGATGACTTAATGTACCCTTTACCCAACCTTTCATACTGGCCTGCTGGTATATATTCTTGACAGAATTTAAATTTGAAAGTTGTTATCGGAATAGTGATTATTCCGTTTATTATCCATTCAATGACAGGTCGGCTGACATTGTCAATGGTAATTTTCAATGCTCAGAATTGTATATTCTGCTCCTTTTTGTGCCAAGCTGATTTGTGTATCAGTAAGGTTAAAGATAGAGAATAATGAGGTTGTGTTGATTAAACGCCAAGGCACGTAGCCTGAACGCAGATTTTGTAACGTCCAGCCAAGCTGTACAATAGAACGTAATTGGGACTGACCATGTTGTAACATTAATAAGTCCTGTTCTATTATATCTATAGCAGATGATACAATACTGTCCAGTGAATATATTCTGGAAGACAGAGTCATTAACCCATTGTCTACAACAGAAAGTGATTTTTCCAAATGAATACGGTCAATTTCCCGTATTTTTTCTGCTGTTTCAATTTGCATTTGTTTCCAAGCTTCGTTGTAAGCTGCATATATACCGGCCGCTATGAAACGTTTTTGACGCTGTTTGCGTGGTCCCATTATGAAATCACGCAAGTCAGCACCTTCTTTAGGTAAAGTCTAGTGTTGCTTAATTTCTGCCAGTGTGAATGTCTGTAGCCATTCGAGGCAGAGTTTTCCTACACTGTATGTTGTAACTATCCCTGGATGTTGTCTCTGGGAGTATCTAGGGTCTGGCCTGGTCAATTTGAACCCCTGTAATTTGTTCAGGAATCTATCTTGACAGCTATTTGTGTCTGTGGGCCAGATCAACCATTTTTTCCAATCAGGATGTGTTCTGTTTTGGTTTAAAATATGTGATACGTCTATCTCAACATCTGTAGTGCTATGACTGTCAGGTGTTGGCTTTGGAATAGACGGTTTGTTTAAGTCTTTAATTTTGGCTAGGCCAAGACAGGTTGTCTGTTGAATTGTGTCATTCAAGAATATAATGTGTTCTGGGATCATGCAGGCTCTAAATAATGATTCTATACCGTGGACCTGCCAATCTTTGGTACCCCAGATGGTCTTTGTTTCAATATTGTTTTTCCAAAAATCAAAACCAAATGTAGTCATTTTTTCATAAAATGCTTCTGAATAGATTAATTTAGTATTTGTCAGCATTGTTTTTATTCCTGTCTTATTTAAAATTTTGAAATAAAAGGCTTCTGCTTCACTTGTGTTAAACCCTGAGAAGTATGGGAATTTCTCATAAAATGCTTTTGAACTGTCTTTTGGTGGAGTTGCACAATGTTCCCATTGATTATAATTAAAAACATTTCTAGGTTGAGCAGGTTTATGCAAATAGTGATGTGCATAGTGGTTGTAGCAGTACAACTCGTCATAATTAGATGAACCCTGCAAGTAATCATGTTCTGTAAATTTTGCTGACATTACTAAATCTGACATCATATCATTATTACTTTCAAAGTCCCAATCATCAGAGAATGTGCTTGGTTTTACAAAGTCACTTAATGAAATCTTGAACTGGTGTGGATACTTCAAGAGCTCGACCGGGCCATAAATATCGTATTCTGTTTTGTCCCAAGCTACCCCACCGGGTATTGGATTGGCTGTGACATTCACAGATGATAGTTCTCTTTTCTCGATGTGAGATGACTTGTGTGGCTTTAGAACCAAGTTGATGTTCTGACTTGCTGTGTCCATTGTACTGTATTTTCCCTCAATGAATTTTCCCAAACAAAGTACCATGATGAGCCAAAGCAGGAGGAAAAGTACACCTAACACAATCCAAAATTCAATCCATGGAGAAATCAGATAGGTTTCTTTGAGTTGATGAAAGAATTCTTTTACTTTGTTTTTAAAAGATTTTGTTGTTGGCTGTTCTTCAGGTTCGCTCGGATCCTCAGAAAAGTCATCGAAGTTGATGAATTAGCCAGATGCGGTTCTGTCAATTGTTGGAAATGCTTCTGGATGTTTATTTGCTTTTGGAATTTTCTTTCTTTCATCAGCATAGTCTGTGGCTACATCGTTGTAGACAGGTGTTTCTTGACGAACTGTTGCAATTTGGGTTTCAAGAGGCATAAGTTCCATGGCATTGTTGCATAGTCCTTTTTTATTCACTGCAGGTTTATCAAATGTGATTAGTCTCTCAGTTTGAACCTCTTGTATTGTAGCAAACTGTGGTGTTCTGCTATTTCTTGGGAGTCCACTGGGCCTACTACTTATTATTGGACACATGATTGTGGTTTTACCAGGTCGATGGATACAACTCGGTTCTCCTTTTTACCAGCAAGAGGCGGTAGTACAACTGATCTTGTTCCGTTGACAGTTAAGACAGGTACTGCTTTTCTGTAAGAAGGCCCAAATTCCTTCTTCACCGCGATCTTCTCTCTGACCAGATCCCCAATCTTTGGAATCCAGACAGGCCTTGCTGGGACAGGTGGTTTCTCATCAGTGGCTGTTGGCTGGTGTTTTAGCTTTACGTTGCTCAGGTCTTTTCTTGTTTCATTTAAGTCCTGTAAAATAGCCAAACGATCTTTGATATCAAAGCATTTTTCTTCTACCACTGAAGTCTGACTATCGAGGTCCTAAATATGTATTCTAGTCCCGAACAATAGTTCATACGGACTGAAACCTTTTAGAGAATTTCTTAGCAGATTATTAGGACTACGTTGGACACTTGTTAAATGTTTGACCCACCCAGCACCCGTACCTAATATCCTTGCCGTTATAGATTGATTTATGTCTCGTTTTTTTCTTTCCACAATCCCATTTCCCTCAGGAAGGAAGTGACAAGAGTAGCGCAATGCAATGCCCATGCTGGTCATGGCCTCCTTATAAGCTCGAGAGCTAAAAGCAGGACCCTGGTCAGAATGTAGCATGCCAATTGCGTATGTGCCGATATAGACTCGCACATTATTGGACACATGATTGTGGTTTTACCAGGTCGATGGATACAACTCGGTTCTCCTTTTTACCAGCAAGAGGCAGTAGTACAACTGATCTTGTTCCGTTGACAGTTAAGACAGGTACTGCTTTTCTGTAAGAAGGCCCAAATTCCTTCTTCACCGCGATCTTCTCTCTATCCTTGCCGTTATAGATTGATTTATGTCTCGTTTTTTTCTTTCCACAATCCCATTTCCCTCAGGAAGGAAGTGACAAGAGTAGCGCAATGCAATGCCCATGCTGGTCATGGCCTCCTTATAAGCTCGAGAGCTAAAAGCAGGACCCTGGTCAGAATGTAGCATGCCAATTGCGTATGTGCCGATATAGACTCGCACATCTTTTATAACAGTTCTGGCGTCAGCCGAGCGCTGGTGTCTACATATTAAGTGAATCTAGTCTTAAATAATATACATTTGGACGCATGTTTCCTGTTTAATCATGCGTATAGATCGCCTTATGCTTTCTATTATGTGTTCTGGCACTATTTCGGCCGGTTCGCCACTGCGATTTCTGTTGCAGTTTTCACGATTTTTTGCAAATTTGTGATTATCCAAGCTCATTCCTGGCCACCAGTATTCTGATTGTAATTCTGTCAGAGATTCTTCGATCATCTGATGCCTTAGACCTAATCCCATATGTGCTTCTTGTATTAAGAAGATTCTCCTGTTCGTGTTTGCAATTACTCTATCCCCCACTCCAGGGATTCGAGCAAAAGGAACGGAGTTTGCATCGATTATGTATGTATAATTGAGTGGATAGTTCACGGGTAGTGCTGCACAATCGCGTTTTGAAGCCGTTTTTACCGCCAGCATGGTTTCCCCGTCTATGTATTTTTCTGAACGCTTTTTTGTGGCTACGGAAGCCGGATTAGTTGCTTCCGCTGTGGCTGTCTCAGCCAATGAATTCCCTGCAGCGTGAACACCATCACGCTGATGACTCAGTGTATGTATCACGTGAGTCTTTTGTAGTTCTTTCTGTAAAAGAACTACTTGTTCCCAAAGCGATTTTTGCTTTATTGTGGCACCTGTGTCAACTTTGTAACCGTTTTGAACCCATTTCTGCAAGTCATTATTGTATGATTTGACGCAGGAATGCGATTCGCACACTATTAGTGTTGGGAATTCGCGATCGGCAATGTCGAGTGCCATTTTTAAAGCTATTAATTCAGTTTGTTGACCTGAATTGTCTTTTACAGATTGTGATATTGTTACCAGTGGCATCAATTTACCTCCGCGCCACCGGCATTTAACAACCTTGCACGTAGCGTTATAAGCTTGTTTTCCCCAAACTGAGGGTTCTGCATAACTGTCTGTATATATTACACAGGCGTAAAGATGTATGGGCAGAATTTCGATTGGCAGAGGATATTCTCTTTCATATGTTAGATATTTCATTTTTTTCATTTCCGGGTCAAAACAGTATTTCACTTTGTCTGTAGCAAGAGAATTTCCCATTGTATCCATTTTGGATCTAATGCCACGGTAGTTAAATTACACAGGCTTGTTAACGCCTCGAAGGCTGATTCTGCTGTAAAAACAGTCATCCGTCTGCCTTGGGCCTGGGCTCTTTCTTTTGCTACAGCTGTTTGAACCGCATTGACAACATTTTTCGTGAGAATTAATGTTTTTTCAGCTTGTGTGTACAAGTGTGATTTGTATGCTATTGGTACCTTTTCTCCCTCAATAGAGGTGAGGTACGTGAATCCGCATCTTCCTGGGATGACTCGGATTACAAGGTTGCGTGTATTATCGCGAGTTTGCAATTTTGTTTTTGCTAACATGTCTGTTTGCAATGATCTCAAAATTTCTGTGTGTTTTTGAGTCCAATTGATTGGTTTAAAATCAGGTTTTATTAATTCATAGAAAGGTTTAACCCTCTCCGCATAATTTAGAATGTAAGTTCTTCCCAAATTCAGGAAACCTAGTATTGATTGTAAGTTCTTCAGCATTTTAGGTACTTGGAGTACCGTACACTTCTCTAAGAAATTGTCTGCTAGGATTTTGCCTTCACTTGATAATTCATATCCTAAAAACAGGACAGTTAGATGGGCAATTCGTGACTTTTTAAAGTTGAATTTGTAACCCTCTGCTGCGAACCCAAGTATTATGGTGTTCACTCTTTTCAAGTGAGTATCCAAGTCATCATCTGTTAGATAGATGTCATCGACATAAGATAATGCCTCATCATCATATATTTGTAGTAACTCTGTTACTCTTGCTGAGAATAATCCTGGGCTATTCTTGAACCCCTGTGGGAGTCGACAGAAATTTTTCTGCGAGCCCATTATTGAGAAAGCGGTCAAATACCTGCTTTCAGGTGCAATGTTTTGACAAAACAATCCATTAGAGATGTCTAATGTTGTTTTGTATGTTTTGCGCATGATGTTATTCATTAGTGCTGCACTGTGTGAGTTTTGTACTGCAAAAGTTTTGCAACATGAGTTAAGGTGTCTGTAGTCCAAAACTAGACGATATGATTCATCTGGTTTGGAGACAGGAAACAAGGGATTGTTCATTTGTGAGGTGCATGTTTCAATCACCCCCTGGTATTCAAGTTGATCTAAGATCTCTCTGACCTGTTTTTTAGCTTCTTGCCTAATTGGGTACTGCCTTTGTGCAGTTGGTTGACATTTTAATTGGATTTTGTGAGGAGGAGAGTCCTCATCCCATCCTACATGATTTTTATATAATGCAGGAGCTTGGGCTACTGCCCACTTTCTTGCAAGTGTATATTTTTTATGAATTGGAATGTGATTTGAGAAGGCAGGCATAATCATTTCTTCGCCATGAGGGCACTCCCTGACAAACTCTGGTGGCCAGTCTTTCTCAGCTAAAAGGATATCATAGCCTTTGGTAAGGTTATCCCAAAATAGACCCCTTACTTTCCTAGTCTTATCTCCCTCTATACGTAATGTTATTTCGTATATTTTATGAGGTTTGCTAACTCTGCTGTCTGCAGTTTCCACCTAAATGTATTCATTCGTGTCCACTGTCTCCAGATGATTCATCAGGATCTTGCGAGCTATGGTCACTTCTGCTGCGCTGTCTAGCGCTGTCTGGGCCCACTCTCCGTTTTTCAGCTGTGTCCTCAGTATCCTCGGCATGTTTGACTATTTTAATGCTGGCTACCTTCTTTTTGGGAATTGTAATTTTTTACTTTGAGGAGCAGGTTCCTTGTCTTTGGACTTGACGTGCTCTTTCCTTTGTTTTGACCGTCCTCTTCTTTCCGATTTCTGCGAGGAAGTCTGAAAAGATCGAGAGGGACGTGTATCAATATCTTGATATCTATCAGTTTTTTTTAGATTATCCCTATTTCTAAGGTTGTATCTTTTCTCAGAGGCCTCCCTCTGGGGAGACTTGTGTCCTTGGTCCGGAGATCTTTCACTCCGCCGAGGAGACCTTCCTCTGGACTGGAATCTTTTTTCTTTGGGAGTGGATTGTTTATTTCCATCCCAGCTCTTTTTTGGAGTGTTTAGATTATTTTTAATAAATATATTTTCAGGATTTTCAGTTAGTTGGGGTTTTACTGGTTTCCCACCCAAACTATCTCTTCCCAGTTCTTCATAGGATTTTTCTATGATTCTGGCAAGTTCAAATGGCTATTCTGCTATATCTGTTTCCTTTAATTTCTGGAGGAAAGTTATATCCTCTGTTGCCAATTGAACCAACTCTCTATATGCCTTTGTTAATTCTTTTATTTTAACTAAGAGTTCTTCGCTAGACATTTTATCAATGTCAGGTTGTGGTGTGTAGCTGGCTAGAACCGGTCACGTTGCTCCTGGTCTACCTAGTGGACTGAGCCTGGTGATGTGATTATTATGTTTTAGGGCGCCTTTAAACCAGAGCAGGTGCTCTTGGTATTTTAATGGGGTTTCCACCTCCTCGAAAGGGGTGTACTCTTCCGGAGGTTCCTCTATTTTGTAATAGTGGAATTTGTGTCTACATGAGCCCCCTCGCGCCCATCGCACGCCAAGACAACCTGAACATCATCTCCTACGCCGATGACACCCAGCTGATCCTCTCCCTGACCAACGACCCCGCCGCCGCCAGAGCCAACCTTCACGAAGGGATGAAAGACGTAGCCGAGTGGATGACGACCAGCCGCCTGAAACTGAACTCAGACAAGACGGAAGTCCTCATCCTGGGCTCCTCGCCCTCCGCCTGGGATGACTCCTGGTGGCCCCCCGCCCTGGGCACCGCACCCACACCGACAGACCACGCACGCAACCTGGGCTTCATCCGAGACTCCTCCCTCTCCATGACCAGACAAGTCAACGCCGTCTCCTCGTCATGCTTCAACATCCTGCGCATGCTACGGAAGATCTTCCGGTGGATCCCCACCGAGACCAGGAAGACGGTCACCCAGGCCCTCGTCACCAGCCGACTGGACTACGGCAACGTCCTCTACGCCGGAACCACCGCCAAGCTCCAGAAGAGACTCCAGCGGATCCAGAACGCCTCAGCCAGACTCATCCTCGACATCCCCCGACGCAGTCACATCTCCGGACATCTGAGAGACCTGCACTGGCTCCCCGTCAACAAGAGAATCACCTTCCGTCTCCTCACCCACGCACACAAAGCCCTACACGATCAAGGCCCGAGCTACCTCAACAACCGCATCAACTTCTACGCTCCCAAACGCCACCTCCGATCAGCCAGTCACGCCCTCGCCGCCGTCCCCCGCATCCGAAGAACGACAACAGGAGGAAGGTCCTTTTCCTACCTGGCCGCCAAGACCTGGAACTCCCTCCCGACCGACCTGCGCCTGACCCAAGACCACCTCTCCTTCAGGAAGAAGCTGAAGACCTGGCTGTTCGAGCAGTAGCAGCACCCCCGCCCCCCCTAGCGCCTTGAGACCCTCCAGGTAAGTAGTGCGCTCTATAAATGTCCTTGATTGATTGATTGATTGACAGCGTTTGCTGCTGGAAAGTTTATCCATGAATAGAATACCTCTGTCTGCCGATATTCGTGTGCCTCAATTACGAATATGACTGTACCAACTCTCGATGTCAGTCTATTTTCTATAAGTTTGAGAGTTATAGTTTTTCTTATGTTGACCCGAATGAGTATTGCATCCGGGTCACTCTGTAGGAGACTTGTGTCATCCTCTAGGAGTCGAGCTGCTATTGTTGCTGCCTCCCTTTCTTCTTCACTTTCCCCCATTTTACTGGCAGAAAGGTTTTTGTTTGCAGATCAAGTTTCAAGGAAACAAAGATTAGGTGCACAATATTTTGGAACACTGTATCCTTCAACATTGACTAAACCAAAAACTATACATAGAAATCTCTTCCTACTAAGTTTCGGCGGATTTTTAACCTTTTACCCACTCCAGACGTCTTTTGGAGTATTTACGGGAAAAGGGTCTGTGTGAAAAAGCACGACTGAGTTACTCTAACGTCTTGCGTTAGATTTATCGCCTTACCAAACGTTGGGCGACATGTAGTGTAGTTCCTATATTCCCAATAGGCTCTGCGCATTGGAATAATATATTCAGCAGTGTAGACGTAGGACTGAGGTTATCTAGGTCTCTACTGACTATATTAGACTTAAGGTTTGCCAGCTAGCTCAGAGGTCACTAGAAACTTTCTCGAATAAACGAGGAGGCGTTTAACCTCCCTGGATAGACAAGATGGGATTAGCGTCTGACAACCGTACAACATGACAACTTTGCTCTCCCTGAATAAGAGTATATCTCTAGAGTCGTGTGAAAACAAAAGACAGCTATTTCACTCAGCCAAATGTGCGTACTTAGTTTCACCAGAATGCAGAGAAAAGAGAGACGGGCGTTTTCAATAAAAGGTATTATTTATTGAGCAGTCTTCTTCTTCATACAAGAGAAATGAATTGCCACGATTGTTATACTTATGGTAAAATAAAGTGCGTACAGTAAAAGAAGGATTATAAAATAATACTGTAAAAGCATTGATATGGTTTCTGAGCCATATGATAGTTTAAAATATATACATACATATATACATTGACTAATCATACTCAACTGGTGCTTCTAACTATGCCTACCCCGGTGTACCTGACCTAAGCCTAATACGTGGGAAGGAGTAAGTAAGTAGCAGTTTAAGTTAAGTTTGTTTTGCCAAGAATCTGACTCAATAATTCTCTGTAAGGGTTTAGTCAGTTCCGCACCTGGGTAAATAGAAAGCAGGAGGTCTTGTATCTCTCTCTCAGGGCTCGATATCCCAGCAACCCGCAAGGGTAGGCTGGATACGCCGGAGCTGGATTTCTCGGCAGGAGAAAAGACAGCGTCTTTCTCAGCGCGTCAGGGAGGAGGGGCAGCGTCCGTGGGATCTCGTATCAGCTGGGCTCTCGGAAGTAGATAGATGCTCTGCTCCAGAATTACCACAGTGTGTTTGCTTAAGGCAACGTTGGTATATTTATACCTGAAAGGTGCCTGGGTTTGACGTAAGGTTGGACATAAGACGTCAATAAAGATGTCACTAAGAACTGGCCGTTCTTACAGTGCTTTACTGGAGTTCTAGGACGAAATCAAAACAATAGCAAGGGGGATTTCCCAGGTTTCTGGAGGCTTGGTTTTGTTTAGAGAACTCGGTGTGCTTACTAGGGGGCCGGAGAAGTAGCCTTGCTTAATGTGACAGCATGTGCTACGACTGAATTATTGATATGATTATTATGCCGTTGTATGGATATTATTGATTATAGCCGGACAAGGGCATAAAATAGGAATATCGATTCAGGTTTCCTAGATAACACACTACAGTGGGACAGGATGTTTTCATCCTCCACCCATGTTTTAATCCTCATGAGAAGGACCCTGCCAACCACCTTCTGTATCACATCGATCAAACTGATAGGCCGATAATTGGCAGGATCCTCTCTGTTCCCTTTTTTAAATATTGGTACTACCTCTGCTTCTTTCCAGGAATCTGGAACGGCAAATCCTCTTACTATCAGGTTCATAATGAGTAGGATGAATTGGGCCCAAGGCTTGGGATCATGCAGAAGCAGGTCCCCGGGAAGTCCATCCGGGCCTGCTGCATTGCCTGGAGCAATGCTATTTATTGCTAGCTCCACCTCGTGGAGCTCAAAACTATCCGATATCTCAGAGGCTCCATGAATAACTGGGGAAGTTTCAGTAGGCACAGAGCATTCTTCCCCTGAGTAAAGATGGGAGAAGTGTTCTAGCCATTGTAGGCATGTGATGTGATTGGGGATTGGGTCCGATATTTTCCTATCCCTACAATTAATTATATTCCAAAATAGGGTAGCATCCCTCTGCATCGAGGCCTCCTTCAATTCCTGCCAATGAGCCTCCTCCCAGTTTCGTTTTGCCTCCACCAAAGCCTTCGCATACTCTTTCCTGGCTATTTTAATTGCGATTGGGTCCTTCATCCTAATTGCGAGCGCTAAAGCCGCCCTTTTTTCCCTGCAGTTTGAGGAGTACCAAGGATTATTAGACCTTGCTTGGTCGTACTTTCTAGCGGATTTCCCTTCTACAATGAAAAAGGAACTCAGCTTATCCATTGAATCTTGATAAAAACTATTAAAATTGGATTGCTTCCCCGTACCACTACGTACCACTATAGAGGGACATCAATTCTCTATTCATGGGGTCAACGACCTCCCTAATACTTTGTAACTTATCTTCTTGTTGGGAGACTTTCTGTCATTTCAGGCGACGCTTACAATTAGTGGGGGTTACCTCTCTGCTTGACATTATGGGGCGGTTGCGTGCCTTAGACCTGTACAACTGCCAGATATTATTTACTTGTAAGCAGAGCGGGTTGTGCTCACTATCTAAAGAAGGCACGACTATCATGTCAACTAAATCACCCCAGAGTCGGACATCGATGAGAATGTAGCTGCAGGAGGGCCGGGCCGGATAAATGGGCTTCGGGCGCTTGCGAGCGCGTCACTGTCAGCGCGTCGCGCGGGGCCCTCTGGGGATTGTGGTTCTGGTCCTGGGCCTCGCGTCCCTCCTTGTGGGTCGGCACCCCCTCTAGGAGCAGGCAGAAATTCGGGGCTGGTGTGGCGTAGCTCTCCTGGCTCGCGCTGTGGCCCCCACGGGAGGATTCTGCCGGCCGTTCCCATCACAGGTCACTTCCGTAAGTTTTATGTCCCCACTATAGGCTTAACGTGTCGCTAACTACCACTAATACCATCCCATCCGAATCCTCCTCCGAACCCCCCTCCACACTCCGTCCCTGGATGTAGGATAGGACCTAAGGGCCCCACAGGGAGGCTTTAGGGACTGGGAATGCCTATGCCCCCGGGTGATTTTCTCCATCTTCCACCCGAGGCGTGCCCCTACACTATTATACTGGCAAATGTCCCGAAACCTCTAACCCAAGAAGAGGAGCATTGGTCCTCACTTAGAAATAAGGCACTCTACTTTTTGAATGGCAAAACAGGGCTGGGGGACCATCTATTTAGGGAGTTCAAAATGGTGAGAAGGGTCCCCTGGGTTAGTCACTTTTGAAAAGGTCTGGATGGTGATTGTGTTGTGTTAAGTTTCGGGTCCCCGAACATGGTTCGGTGTAACCAGGCTGGTGCGCACAGGATTACTACTGAGGGCATCAATGTACTATCGCTGGGATATTTTTACCGACCTGACACGCACCAAAGTGTCAATGACGGGAGGCAGTTTTGGAATTGGCAAGGATTCTCCAATAGCCCAATCCCGTTGGCCAATAGGTACGAGGTGCTTAGTACGTTGGATGTTAATGATTGACTGCCTCCCAGTACAGTCCGAAAAAGTTTAGCGGTAAGTGCCCCCCAAGATCATAGGGAGAATACACCCATCAGGCCCAATAAGGGTTCAGTGGCGACCATGACTTCGATAGTGTTTTCCCCACAAAGCATCAATATTATTAACAAGAGGGCAGACCATTTAGGGGTGGAAGATATTCTAAATCTAGCTCCAAGTCCCCTTGCATCTCCCGAACCAATGTTAACCACTGGTAACCCAAAATCAGGTGCCAGTGGGCATCTGCCACGCAGTATGCCCAGTCCTGGCTGTAGGGCATCTTCCCTGGTCTCGTGGAACATCGCAGGGCTAAGAAATAAATTAACGTCTGTTGATTGGTTTATCTTTATAGATAGTCATAATTTTGTATTATTCCAAGAAACATGGCTGGTGGAACCTGAGTATAGACAAGGTTATTTGAACTTTTTTAAAGCCGCTACTCCAAGCCCGCGTGGTAGACCGATGGGGGGCCTAACTACATGGGTTAGACAGGACGTTAGCTACATCGTTAAACAGCTGGACTCTAAGAGCAGTGACATTTTAATAATTCAAGTTCAGAGCCCAGATTCCAAGGACCTCTTCATTTTTAACATTTATGCAAGGGGTATGCTGGGGGGAAAGGCCTCGGACACCATTGCTTTGTTAGAATCTCATCTTGATTTTTATAATGGGAAGGGGAGCATCTTAGTAGCAGGAGATTTAAATTGTTGCTTCGAACCGCTAGATAGTAACTATATAGACCTTACATTGGAGGAAGACCGCTCTTGGAACAATCCACAACTGTCCCTACCTCCAATTAAAAAGTGGTCAGAGGCTGCACTCCAGTTTAAAGTCTTATGCCTCGAACAAGGGTTAAGGGCAGCGAATGGCAGAACGGAATCTGACAAACAGGGTGCTCCTACTTTTAATAATGGACTACGTAGGAGCTGTATAGATTATATCCTCCTCAATGAGGATAATTGGTCTTCTATTAAGGACATGTCTGTATTAGAAAGAGTGAAAAGCGATCACGATCCGTTAGTACTATCTTTTCAGTTGGCTGTATGTGACCCCGTGAAGTCTGTTCAGAAGGGACCGACACCTTTCTCTCCAATGATATCAGGAGAGTAAAATGGTCAAATTGTCTCTTGAAAGAGGACCATCTAGCTGCAAGGAGTTGTGGGAAGAATCATATCTGTATCCAAGCCAATTCTATTGTTCTGTGTGGTTCACCTGCATTCCTTGACAACCTTCATAAATTGTTGAACATTTTAGCTGTAAATTATATAAGGAAACTGCTAAATGTTCGACAGTCAACCCCACGTTGTCATATATGCTCAGAGCGGTGGTTCTCTATGAGAGTTGGCCAATGTAAACTACAATAAAGCATGTTTCAGTAACGAACCAGGCATTATAAAGCCTGCCATAGCCTTGCAGCCGAAGTCACTCTTAAGTAACAATCAAACTGGTTACAGACAGAAGGATTGTCATTATTTCAGACTTCATAGACATTTTAAACACGAGAAACATGGGGGGCATGGCCGAACCGCCCGTAAGATGGCTGCGGTTCTTTGATTCTCCTTGCCGCAAGGGAGACCTTTCCTGATTTTCGATGGCAGTCAGTGGTTTTCCGTTACTGCACTTAGTGGTGTTTTGAGGTGACGGCTGGTGGATCAGATATTTTGGTTTTCCAGCTCTTTTCAAGCTGTTCCTCATGCTGTTTTCTCCCTTGCTTCGCTCTCTTCACACCTGGCGGTCACAGCCACTATTTTAATTGTTTCTACATACAGCAGTGCTTCATTGGACTCTGCTTAATGCAAATATCCTGACGATACTGCTTTCCTGCTGCTACCATAGTGTCCCTTGTCAGAATTTCTACTACTCTGCCACATGGAGTCTGCTGATGATCTGTTTTTGCTGTTTTTCTATATGTTTTCCTCTTTCTAATAAGGTGTTGGTTTAAGACATAATATTTGCATGTGTTTCCATTACTCTGCTGCCTTATTGCATCCTGGATATTTTGTGGCTGTTTATGCAGAAAGAGATTGACGGCATGTATATCGAGAAAGAAATGGATGATTGCTGTGTAGCCTGGAAGAGGCAGACAGTGATTTGACTCCTCTCCTGGTCTACACCTTATTTGCTTGATTTCTCTACTTATGGATCCTTCCTCCTCTGTTTGTCAACAGGTTTCAACAGTCCAGTGCCTCTCATTTGTAAGAATTATAATACAGTTACACAATGGCAGGAGAAAGACCCTGCTTCCCCACCAAAGTCTCCTTTGCCTCCTACTTTTTAGGACCTCGTGGAAGAAATAAAGCTCATGAAACACTTTGCCATGGAGACCAACTTGATACTTCAACAGATTGAGGAAAAGTGGTTTCATCTGGACTCTCTAGAGACCATGGTGGAGCAGCGCATGAGTGATTTTCAGGATGCAGCAACAAAGATAGAGGCTATGTCTAAAGAAATATCTCTTTTGAAAAGGCAGGCAGATGATTTAGAAAAAAGAAATAGGTGTGAAAACCTCCGAATTTGTGGTATCCCTGAAAGGGCGGAATGCTTTGACATGATTGCCTATCTTAAAATACATATCCCAAAAATAGTTGGACTTAAGAATGGAACAAATGTCAACTTGCAGCGTGATCATCGCATTGGTCAAAAATCTTCGTCTACTTTATAGACATACCGTCCACGTTGCATATTTGTTCCCTTTTTGGAATATACTAAGTTGCTAATGTTTTTTTCAGGATCTAAGCAAAGGAATCAAATGTCATGGAATGGTCAGAATATTTTTTTTCTCAAGACTTGGCTGGTGCAACAGCAGCTCCTCGTGGGGAATTTTTATCTCTCTGTCCTGCTCTACGATCTTTGGACGCAAAATATGGCCTTGTGCATCCATGTTTTGTCAAGGTGACGTATAAAGAAAGAAAACTTGATAATTTCTCTCATTCACAATGTCTTGCTCTTGTTTTTGCTTCCTTAACAGTCCTGTTCTGTTTTACATTGTTTATGATTATGTCTTGATGACATGTTTAGTTGCCACTGAGAGTCTTTGTTCCTTTCCAGGAGTCCTCTTTATAACCTGGTTCCCTTTCCCAGATGTGTCTTCTCTCTATGTCTTCTATCCCAGACCTTTTGTATATGGTTATAGCCTCATATGCTGATAAGTGCTTTTTATGGTAGTCAGTGTTATCTTTTTCTTTTCTTTTTATTTTAGACACCTCGCTAATGTCGTACTTATTCTATTTTCTGTTTTATTTATTACTGCTATTCAACTTATGTTTGTTCCTTATGGAATGTCCCTCGGACTTATGTTGTCTGTACTTGGTTGGTTATCATATGACTTCCATCTTTCTTATACATGTTTCTCCACCACTCTTTGATATTGCTGTAACCTTAGGGATATATAGTTCACTTATGGCTTGGGCCATTTGGCGCTTTGTCATCTTTTCCTTTGTATCAGTTCCTTTTTGCTCCTTTTCTTTCCTCTGTTTCTCTCTCTTCCCTTCTTTTTTTGCAGAATTGATTTGGTTCCTTTTGCTTCTTGTTTTCTTTCCTCTTTCTTTTCTCTCAGGATTCCATTTCTACTTCTTTTTTGCATTTCTGTACCTTACATTCTATATGTATTTACCCTGTTTGCACTTCTTTGGCCTCGTTATTCTCTGCACTATGTTTAGTTACAGCTCTTCATTTTACATTGCATTTTTTGTGTTCTTATATTTTCTTCATTCTTTTTATTCCTTCTATGGTTGCTAATATTTGTATTGTGTCTTGGAATGTGAACGGTTAGTGCCATCCTATTATGAAACAAATAGTGCTTTCCCATTTGTCTGGATTACAAGACTGTCATGTTACAGGAAATGCACCTTACTGATAAAGATATGTTCTGCTTCAAAAGGCAATGGGTTGGGCAGGTATTTTGCTCTTCTGCTCAACAGTACAAAAAAGGAGTGGTTACATTATTTCACAAGTCGCTCACCTTAGTTGTTGAAAAGGAAGAGAAGGGTGATGAAGGTAGATGTCTTCTCCTTCATCTTAGAGTTAACATCACTCCAATTTCCCTCCTTAACATTTATGGCCCCACTGGAATAGACGTCCAAGTTTGGCAATGCATGTCTCATACATTACACTCCTGTGCAAATTCTAATGTTCCTTTTGGTGGAGATTGCAATCAAAGTATTATTCCTTTCATTGATTAAAACTCTCTCTACCTGTATGTTCCCAACAGAATGCAGAAAACTTTTTTTAAATACTATTCCATCCAGGTGAGCATGGAGGATTTCTAAACCAGATCATTTGGAATGTACTTTATACTCCCCCACACATAATTTGAAGGCCAGAATTTACCATATCTTTCTGATACCTCAACTTCTTTCTAATCTAACCCAGGCTAAAATCTGATCTAACCTTATTTTTGACCATGCTAAAGTTTTTATTGACATAGATCTTTCCTCTGCACCCTCTAAATTAAAAAGGCAGTGTTTTAATAATTTCATACTCAAGGACCACACTTTTGTGGAAAAATGTGAATTTTTTGTAAAGGAGGTACTTGTACGTAACTGTTATAATCCATATGTTATTTTACACATGTTACATGTTGCTACATGGCTATATCCACAATGAATTTATATGCTTTTGATAGATTGCTAAACTCCTATTATAAGGTGGGGATATGAGCTACGTAAAACTGTTATATTACGTTAGCTGGTTTGTAATAGTATTTTATAGCCATACTCAAGCTATATCCTTTCTTGCACTGTGTATTATCTCTTTTTCATTCAGTAATTCTCACAGAAGTGCCTTATTTATTTAAAGAGTTTAAGTGTTGTACAATCTCTCCTGCAAGTGTCATTGAGGTATACATTGTGCGACATTTATCATCACCATTATGGCTGCATCTAATATGTCACAACCAACACCCTTTTTAAATGAGTGTGGGGAACCCAACATACCATGGAAGGAATGGGTGAGAGTGTTTGAGTCATATTTAATTGCTATAGGGGGGGAGAAATTCAGTGCTTTTAGAAGGCAACATGTCCTCCTCCACAATCTAGGCAACCGGGGCAGGAAGATATTCGATACATTACCTGAACCAGAATAGGAGGATGCAGCTAATGTTTATGAGGTATCACTGATTAAGATGGAGATACATTTTGGGGACAAGATTAACATTGTACTTGAACGCCACAAATTTTTTTGTAGAGTCCAGGGGAAAGATGAAAGTATTGCAAGCTACGTGGCAGTTTTGAGGGGTCTAAGTACTCATTGCCAATTTGGAGAACTTAATGATTCCCTCATAAGAGACCAAATAGTGAGATGCACTAGCAATAGCAGAATTCAAGAGAAACTACTCCAAAAACAACCTGACCTCGATGAAGCTATTGAAATTGACAAATCCATCGAGCATACAGCTAAGTGCATAAAAGAAATAAGACCCAAATATAATCAAGGGGAACACACCAATGCTGAAAGTAGTTTAGTATCTGAAATAGAGGAAGCCTCAGAGGAGGGAGAAGTATTAAAGATCAAAGGGGAAAAACATTCCCAAGTTGAGAAATCCAAACCCGCTGCTACCAACAAACTCAAGTGTTTCCGTTGTCGTAGCAATAATCATCAGGCCAATAACCCTACATGTCCTGCTATTTCAGCTATGTGCAAGAAATTTAATAAAAAAGGCCATTTATCTAGGCTTTGCCATAGTCCTAATCCGAGATATTTTTCCCCTTCAAGTCCACAGGAGAAAAAAGTACAGTCCATTAACAAAATTGTTTTCCAAATAAAAGAGTCTGAAGAGGTCAATCAGATAGAGTATCTCCAATGTGAGATCAGAATTGAAGGAAAGTTAGTTAAAATGTACGCAGACTCTTGTTCACCATTCACACTGATGAATTTATCAGGCTTTAAGAGTATTAATATATGTGATGAAAGGGATTTGTTGGGAGCGGATATCAATCCACGTAGCTACACCAAAGGACTTATTCCTGTCAAGGGTATGTTGAACTCCCACATCACCTTTAAAGACCGTTCCATTCTAGGTAAGGTTTACATTGTTGAGGAAGGCTCCAACCTTCTGGGGTGGCAACACCAAAAAGAACTGGGCATAATACTGAATCCTAACAGCCTTGAGCAGGTGCTTTCCATGGACTCACCCAGTTCCAGTGACAAGTGGGTTAAGGATTTCCCGGAAGTATTTTCATCCGAATTAGGGCTCCTTAAAAACTTCCAACACAAGATTAAACTCAAGCCTAACGCTAAACCCATCACCCATAAAACTAGGCCCATACCACACCTAATGGGTTAACCTTTAAGGGAGGAACTGAACAGACTACAAAAACTGGGGGTTATCAGGCCTGTAGATTGCAGTGCATGGGTTTCTCCAGTAGTTATTGCTAAGAAGGCTGATAATAACGGTATAAGGTTATGCATAGACCTCAGAGATCTAAATGACAACATCATAGTGGAAAGATTCCCTCTTCCCCGCTTTCACGAAGCATTGAGCATCATGGGGGAGGCAAGTTGCTTCAGTGTTCTAGACTTATCAAGCGCATACCGCCAGGTGGAATTTCACCCTGAGTCAAGGGAACTTACTACCTTCACCACTCATTTAGGCTCCTTCTTGTTCCTCCGTATGCCATTTGGGTTGGCTTCCGCGGCTGCGGTTTTTCAAAAGATCATGAAGCACATCTTGGAAGGAAACCCTCATACTATATGCTTCCAAGACGATGTCTTAATATATGGTGCCACTAATGAGGAACATGATACCTATCTCAGGTCAGTTCTTGGGAAGTTCAAAGAAGCAGGTCTCACCCTTAATGAAAAGAAGTGCAGGATCGGAGTGGGATCTGTAGATTACCTAGGGCACTCAATATCCAAAGAAGGTTTCCGTCCTAAACTCAGCCTCCTGGAGGCCATAGAAAAAGCCCAAGCCCCCACTAACAAGCAAGAGTTAGTGTCCTTTTTGGGACTAGCGGAGTATATGGTAAAGTATGCCAAAAATTTTGCAGACATTTCCGGAGATCTCAGAGATCTCACAAATAGTCATGCCCAATTTAGATGGTTAGAAGTGTCGCAGGGTTTCTGTTCTCACACAGAACTGTGCACAGAGGAGTGGAACCTCGGCAAATTAGGGTGTCCCAAAACTTACCTTAGCAACCAACTCACCCCTTACCGAGCTAGCTACAGTGTCTCATTGGACATATCAACTCCCAATGTTTAGACAAACCAGAACATGAACTTACAGTACCTCAGGGTACGTGGAACTCATGAACACTCTTTTGTTATATTATCATTACAAACCAGAACATGGAGTAAAGAAGACACATGTGCATTTGAAATGTTTATTTACTAATGCCGTCTTCTCAGGCGCAGTATCTTAGATAATACAAGTATACTTATTATCAGTATCAAAATTATCAGCATAGTTACTAAGACATAAAAAGCGAATGGTGACAGCATGTTAACATGCTGTAATGAATAAGAGTTAACAACACTTATATCTCACCCTCCCTAACACATATATTATATTATTAGCTAAGAAGGTCTCTTTGGGTTGTTTTAGGGCGGGCCCATACCTTAGTGTCCTAGCATGAAGGAATCACATCAGCATACACCAGCTCTCTCTGCATGTGCACCGCATCAAGTGTGTTAACAATTCTCGTGCAAAGCAATATCAATCCCGCCTCAAGCCCAAGTTGGCAAAGGCTGCACTTGTGTTATGACTATGAAGGCGTGGAGATCAGACCTCATAACAATTCCATATCGTGTTGCTCCTGAAACTTCAGCACTCTCCGTGCAGACATGATTTATTAAACAAAGCTGATATCAGAGCAATAACATATTATTCTCACATACACCACGGCAAACCACTAGGTTGAAAGCTAAGTCAACAATTTAGGGTCGTGTGCAGAAGTTGCAAGAAAGGAAAAATGGCGTTTAAACCTCAAATGTACCTATGCTAACTTAACACGATATAAGGATATATAGGAGCTATATAACACCCCCCCATGATCCGAGAACGGACTAAATAAGATAACAGAAGTGCCATCACATGAGAGCAGAATCCAACAATAAACGAGCATGAATAAAAATTCAATTATAAAAATTAATGCTAAAAAATAGCCCAAAAGTATAATGTGGCTCAAGCCAATAGACAGGCAAAAATAAAATGTCCTGACCAAAAGTCAATAAAATCAAGGAAATGCCATTAATCAGCATGTCAATTCGAGGCAGTGTTTATGATAAGACTGTATATGAAAAGTAAGCTGCAACAGCCTCCAGGAGGAAGTCACTGTCTTCATCCGAAAACAGTTCAGCCATCCAATTTAAAAGATGAAAGGAACATACGTGATCTCCCAGCACCGGATCCTCTATAACCATCAGAGGACAGCTCGGTGGGTTTTCAAGAAAACTTCGTTCCAAGAAATGTTGCGCTGCCGACAATACATCCCAGGGACCCATTAGTCCATGTGCCACCGCCAAGGCCATAATCCTCTCGTCAGAACAAACCAACTCGTGAGCAATGATAGGACTCATCAGCTGATCAAAATCGACGTCAGAAGAAATCGGTCCGCAGAGACACAAATCAATGGCCCAAAGGAAATCACAGGTCAGGCAACGAAATACAGGCTGGACACAGGTGAAATAGGAGAACCGAAAAGATAATCCAAACGCCGTGCTTAGAGTCGCCAACGGCAGTGTGCCATAATAATCAAGCATGCGGTTGCGAAACCCCGTCAGTAGCAGTTGCGCGTGGTCTTGCACAGGAAGGGCATCCATATTTAAAAAGGCAGAAAACCACCAAAGCGCCAGCCGCTAATGCAAGAAAAAACGGGAACCCTCCAAATAAGGATGAAAAAATAGAATGGAAGAAGGCAGGGATGACTCCAAAAACTTCTCAAAGGAAGTCACGAGACCACTGCTAACAACTTTAAAAAAATGTGCTAGGCCCGTTGTGGAGGATGCGTTAAAGATAGAACGAACCATGGCTCCGAAATGCAAAGGCAAATCAGTATTTAAAAGAGCCTGAACCTCCGTACGGGTGTTAGCAATGTGAAGCACGAAAGTTTCACGGGCCGAGCTCAAGGCCACCTCTTTCTGGGACAAAAGAGCTCTTATTCTAGCCATGCCGCTGAATTCTGCTCCCAAGGTCGGTATCTGTGGCCAAATGGAAGACTCCCTATGTTCACGTGTGGGAGGATAAAGAACATTTCTGCAGCAAATAACTCGCTCACTTACTGTTACTATGAAAGCTATACCTTTAATTAACCCACAACAGTTTTCATTATTGAGCATCAAATAACTACCATTTTCTAACAATTTAAACGTGGGGATGACAGCCGGCACTGGCGTGCCCTGTAAAACGCAAGCCATATTTGGTCGGTCCTTGTTACATGAACCGTGTAACTGTATGTGTCTGCACATTAAAGAATGATCTGGCGTCTCAGTACACTCCTCCCCTGTTAGATAAACCTCCTGTTCATCCTTAAAAAATCTGTATGTGTATGGGAGCGACCAGACCTCATGAAGAAAACCGCTACCTAAGGGTTCAAAACGACCTATTGGCACATATTTCATACAATTAGAAAACTTATATAAAGCAAAAGGCAGTGTTATTAAACCGTGGATAAGCCACGTAGCAGCAGTGGCTTCTGCCACAGAAAAAGGTAAAGATTCCAACCTTTCAATATGTAACATAGAAAAGGAAGCATCACGCATTGAAAGCAAGCGTTGTTTGTCAGTCAAATTAAATGGTGCAAATAAAGAGGAAACGTTCATGTATCCCCAGGGAACTTTACCCATTTTCAGAGTCTGAAGTGTCCATGCAAACTGCATGATTGACCGTAATTGATTTTGACCATGGTATAATACTGACACTTCATCATGCACAATATCAACAACAGACGACACAATATTATCCAACGTGTAAATTCTAGAGGAAAGCACGTTAATGCTATTGTCAACAACTGCAAGCACTTTCTCAAGATTTGCCTGATCAATAGCCCTAAGGCGTGTAGCAGCCTCAATCTGTGACAGTTTCCAAATTTCATTGTAAACCCCATATAACCACCTTTTCGACCTGCCACTAGCTGGGCCTCTAATGAAATCATTCAAATCCACGTCTGCATTCAGTTTGGAAAGGTGATACTTAACCGCAGGTAAAGTTGAATGTTTCAGCCAAGCTTGACACAACTTGCCCACAGAGTAAGAGGTGACAGTATGACTCAAATCAAACCGGGGATCAGATCTAACAGTCTTAAAACCGTCAGTTAGATTCAAAAATCTTTTTTGGCAAGAATCAGCACTACGGTGCCAAAGCAGCCAACCCTTAGGATTCATACTGGAAATATTAAAGGAGGAATTAAGAAGCAGAGCCTGTATATCTTTAATGGACAATTGAGTAAAATTACTCCAATCCTCATATTCCTCCAACTCCGGGAAAGACGGGGTGTTTAACCTTTTAGATGTAGCCAATCCAAAGCATGTGGTCTGGGAAATGGTTTCATTTAAAAACAACATATGATTCGGGATGAGACATGCACGGTGCAAAGCCTCAGTGCCTCGTACCTGCCAGGCCCTTGAACCCCAAACCGATTTAAGGTCTATTGTTTCCTTCCATAACTCATAGCCCCCAGTAACTAATTTATCTAGGAAGGCCTTCGAATACAACAATTTTGTATTGGTAAGTCTAACCTTGGACAGTGGCTGTTTGTGAAATTTAAAATAAAAGGACTCGGGATTGGACTGATTAAAGTCAGTGAAATAAGTATACTTTTTAAGAAACGTTTCTGAACTCCCTTGTGTAGGTGCTGGGCAATGTTCCCACTGAGTAAAATTAACAGCATCCCTTCGGGAAGATGTCTTGTGTAAGAAATGATTGCCATAATGTTGGTAACAGAACAATTCACCATAATTAGCAGATTCTAAATATAAATCCTCAGCATCAAAAGCAGCATAGTATTTCAAATCAGAAAACAAACTTTCCACAGCATTAACATCCCAATCATCAGAACGAATGTTTTGTTTCACCACATCCCCCATATTCACTCTAAGTACATTAGGAACATTAACGACTTCCGTTGGGCCATGAATTTGAAACCGAACTGCATCCCACGCGATTCCATCCAGAACAGGCCATGCTGTGATGTTAACCAAAGTCAAGTCCCTTTTTAATCTGTGTGTAGAATGTGAAGAGGAAAGCGGGGCCAAAGTTCCATTCAAATGAGTAATGCATGTTCTTTCCTCGACATAATGTCCATTGATGATTCGAAAAAAATAAAACACAAAACCAACTGACATAAAAATGTAAATCGAAACAAGGACCAGCCAAATATAAGTCCAAGGTGGTATTAAAAAATGTTTTTTAAACAGGCTTGCATAAACTGCAACTCGAGAGGGTTTCTTTGAGGTAAGAGAAACAGAGTCAAAAGAAAATCTGGATTCTGTGGCTAAACGTGTTTGCAGGTCAGGGATGGACAAATCAGCGGGATAGGCATAGTCTGTCTCATCAATGTTAGTTTCCCGGTAAATTATTTAATAAAGGACTGGAAACAGCAGGTAATTCGATGGCCACTTCAGGTTCAATATTAGAAGCAGTGGGCATAATTGAATTTCTCACAATGGAAGGACAGGAAACAGCTGGTGTCATGCTAAGAAGAATCGGCCACTCTGTGTATCTTGACATTGTCAATAGAAATAAACCTGTTTTCTTTACGACCTGGAAGTGGTGGTAATATGACTGTTCTTGTGCCCTTCACTCCAAGCACTGGGACCGGAGCTCGATAGGAGGGACCAAACTCTTTCTTGTTGTCGATCTTCTCTCGAACCAGTTCTCCAACCTGGGGTAGCCAGCCAACTACCGGGATCTGCAACGCATCATCCGATGTGGAGGGCAAATGTTCCTTTGCAAGACTGTCTCTGGTCTTTTGTAGATTCTGTAAAACATTGCAATGTTCATCTGCGTCAAAGGAAGTGGCGCGAACCACTGAGTCTAGACCGTCAAGGTCAGGGACGTACATTTTGATGCCAAAGAGCATTTCGTATGGGGTCCGCCCACCCAGAGACCTTCTAGGGAGATTATTAAGAGCACGCTGCACGCCATAGAGATGAGCCAGCCAGTTTCTGCCAGTGCCTATAACTCGGGCTGTCAAAGATTGCTTTAAATCACGGTTCATTCGTTCTACTACACTATTACCCTCAGGTCTGTAGGGTGACGAAAACTTGACTTGGACCCCCATTGAAGTCATGGCATCCTTATACGCCTTAGAGGCGAAAGCCGGACCCTGATCCGAATGGAAGGTACCACAGGCAAAAATCCCTATAAAGATACGCAAATCTCTAATGACAGTCCGTGAATCAGCGCTGCGATGTGGCCATACCCACACAAAGCGTGTGCATGAGTCAACTGCTACTAAGATGTACTTATACGCAGTATCAGATGAAAAAGGACCGCAGTGATCTAAATAAACACAGCCTAGCGGTTTATTAGAAATGTACAACTGAGTCTGTGGCGGACGCGTAGCAGTTGAAGGTTTAATCTGCTGGCATATGTCACAAAGAAGGACATAATCACGCGTCTGTTTGTACAGTCCCCGCCACCAGAAACGTTGTTGTAATTGCGTTACAGTGGCCGAGACGCCCGCATGCGCAGACGCCACACCTTCATGAGCCGCTGTAATCAAGTCTGCTCTGCGATCCGAGTTGGGAATCAGCCGTTCCCCAACATCAGGAATTGTCACAAAAGGAACCTTTTCGGGACTTAAGTGGTATTTATACTTCGAAGGGAATCCCACAGGATGTTTACTTCCCTTCTCAGAGGCAGCAATCGCTGCCAAGATGTCGCTATCAATCTTGGTTCTAGACCTAGTAACCGCTGCAACTAAGTATGTAGATACTGCTGATTTCGCTGCTTCATCAGCAAGCGAGTTGCCAACAGCGTGAACTCCTACGCGCTGATGACCGAGAGTATGAATAACAAAAACGAGTGGCAACTTAGCCTTAAGCTCCGCCACTCGAACCCAGATCATTTTATGTTTTATTGTGCTACCCTTTGAATCATGAAAATCATTTTGAATCCAAAAGAACAAGTTTTCATTGTAAGACTGGACACAGTAGTAAGAATCACTTACAATCAGAGTAGTAACACTTGGATCCGCGTACTCTAATGCTAGTAATAGAGCACGAAGCTCTGCCAATTGTGCACTTCCCTGGAAATGAACTCATCATTCAACATAGCACCGACCACAATGGCGCATGCGGAAACGTAGGCATGTTTAGAGCCATGCGCAACCTGCGCCGACCCATCAGTGTAAATGATGCAATGGAAGTCCTCCAAAGGTCGCATAGCCAGAGGAGCAGGATGAACGAATTCATACTGCAAGTACTCTTGCGACCGTAAGGAGGCGTCAAAAATAAACATGACATCCGTGGATGACAATGACGCAGCCCACTGAATCCACCGAGGGTGCAAAGCTTTTGAATTTGGTACACTGGCTTTCGTGACTGCCTCCAAATGAGGACAGGGTGTTACCACTAGCATGCGTTTCCCCTGAGACAGTGCTCGTTCCTTAAGAATTGCCATCTGTACAGCAGTTAAAACCTTTTCCACTGTGGGAAACCGCAACTCAGCCGAAGTGTACAAGTGTGACTTGTAAGCAATAGGTACCGTGTCACCTTCATTAAAAGTGAGGTATGTGAAACCCACCGTCCCAGGAATTATTCTTATTACCAGGTTGGTGTGGTTATCACGAGTCAGTAAATATTTAGAAGCGAGCAGATCAGCTTGCAAGGATTGCAAAATGGCTGAATGCTCAGGCAGCCAGCATGATTTTGAGAAAGTTGGTTGTATCAAAGCATACAAAGGCTTGATACGCTGGGCATATTCCGGAATGTAAGTTCTGCCGAAATTCAAAAAGCCCAGCAAAGACTGTAATTTTTTCAGTGTTGTAGGAGCACGCAATTGTGCGCATTTCTCCAAGAAGTGAGGAGCCAAACCTCTACCTTCATTGTTCAGCTCATAGCCGAGGAACAACACCGTGTGTTCTGCAATGTGCGATTTTGCAAAATTAAATTTGTAACCCATATCAGCGAAGGTACAAATGATGGAATTCACTCGACACAGATGCATCCAAATTTCGTCGTCTGTGAGATAAATGTCATCCACATAAGAACATGCATCTGGATCGATACCCTCCAATAGAGTGACTATTCTGGAGGTGAAGACTCCAGGACTATTTTTGTAGCCCATAGGGAGTCGCCGGAAGCTTTTTTGCACACCAGCGGACGTAAAACTCGTCCATTGGGAGCTAAAGCCATCCAGTCTGTGGGCATAAAAACCATTGGAAATGTCAAGCGTTGTCTTGAAACGCTTACGCACTAGACTATCCACTAACGCAGAGCCGTGAGTATTCTGTACTGCACAGTTACGGCAATGCGAGTTCAAATGCCGGTAATCCAATACCAAACGATATGATCCGTCAGGTTTGGTCACAGTAAAAAGGGGATTATTCATCGGTGACACACACGTTTCAATAACTCCCTGATATTCCAATTGTTCAAGGATTTCCGCGACGGCAGCTTTAGCTTCACGCCGTATGGGATATTGAGGCTGAGGCTGGGGCTCAGACCGCAAAGGAATTTCGTGGCACGGGGACAATTTGTCCCAACCACATTGGTTGCGGTAGAGAGCCGGCGCAAGAGCCCGAGCCCACTCTTCTGCAAAATGCTGCGCATGCTCAGTCGAGACAGTGTGCGCGAAACTGGGAAGGATTACCTCCTCCCCTCGCGGCGCTGCGAGCACAAAAGGTGGGGGCCAGTCAGCCTCAGAAAGCAAAATGTCGTACGTAGACGACAGATTCTCCCAAAATACCCCTCTGACTGTACGCTGTATGTCACCTTCAATTAACAGGACAATTTCAAAAAGTCTTTCAGGGGGAGCTAATCTCGTATCGGCTGTTTCTATGACAACAAACACTTCAGTCGCTGTCACCTTCAGTAGTGGACGGAGCGCCTCTCTGACTATGGTAATCTCCGCCGCGCTGTCCAGCAAGGTCAGAGCCCACGTCAGATTCCGAAGCCGCGTTCTCACTATCTGTGGCATATCTATGAGCTGTTAAGGCTGCGACTTTCTTTTTCGCAAACTGCGGACGCTTAGGCGTAGAATCCTCCTGCTTCACTGCGCCGTCCGTCTGGCGGGACTGACCACGTCCTTGTTGGCCACCACGTCCACGTCCACCCCCTCCTCCAGTGGTCTTCGGGACCGATGTTTCCTGAAAGGAACGAGGAGAGCGTTGATCAGAAACCTGAAATCTATCAGGTGATTTAATCATCGCGCGATCGCGCAAATCATAAACTTTTTCTGTCGGCGCAGGTGCTTGTACTGCAGGAAAAGAATCCTGAGTCTGTGGATTCTGCTTCCCCTGTGTCTGTTTCTTAGGCCAATTTAGTTTTTTGGACTTGGGCTGGACATCTGTCACTGCAGATTGTCCCTGAGGTTGTTTTTTCTCCTTTACTGGAAAATATTTCAGACCTCTACTTGTGCGGCCAATTGTCTTATAAGCGGCCACCACAATCTTTGCCAACCGGCGGGGTTTGTCGGCATCGGGCAGAGCAGCCAAAGCATTCGACACCTGAAAGTTAACTGCATCTCCTTTAACATTGGAGAGAATGAGATCACATACAATCTCAAAAGAACCACACAGGCGCATACCCAATTCAACCGCTGCCTCTGGACCGTGATCATTCTGAACACGTCTAATGATGTCAGGCAGGGCAGTCATAGACGGGGTGCCAAAGCACCTTGTATAAACTGCCGCAAATGTTTTTCCCCAGCTTTCACAGTCAACAAGTTCAGGAGTTAAATCCTTCGGTAGAGTAATCGTTAACATTCTATGTTCATCAGCAGGAGTAGAATTCGGAAAAACCGCCTCCAGTTGATCAAACTTCTCTGCTAGCCAGAACGGGAAGTCATCGTTGTCAACCGGACGAGCACCAAAAACCGAATTAACCATCACCGGATTGAGACGCATCCCGCCTCGATCGATGGGAACGGCCGCACCCACCTGGGGACCACCAGGCAGGTGGCGACCGATGTATTGCACTAATGCACGAATCACGGAAATGGAAACAACATGCAGCCTACGAATTTCCTGCAGGGTACAAGCGCCGTGATTCGGGTGCGGGGTAAAGCCACCCAACGCAGGCCAATTTGTACCTGGAATTGAGAGTGGACCTAACCTCGCTGCGGACAAAGAGTGGGGGAGGGCGCCATCAAACCAAACTCGATGCTGCCAATGATCAATAGGTATTTCCAATGCCCTGTACGGCGTATACTCAGCCGGGACATCCGAGGCGGTGTAGGAGTGGAACAAACCAGAATTAGCGTCCACAGCCGGAAACGTAACCCAAGAGTAAAACAACTCGTAAGGAAACGCCGGATCTGCACATACCACGAAAATCACAGCCATCCCATCTACTGGGACCTGGTACGTCTGAAGATGGTTGCGTACCGCTACGCGACTATGCTGCGCAATAGCCACCGCCGCCATGACAACACTGGAAACTAGAAAACACAAAGAATACTTTGTAGCACAACTGGATAGTAATTCAAAGAAACCGTTTAAGAAAATATCAAGCTTGAATAAAACCTATTCCATAAAATAGGTAGGTTTCACCGACACCCCGCTTTCCGGAAACGGAGGTGAAGGGGTTAAGGTATGCACGATAAACTACTCGAGTGTCATGATATAAGACCACCGAAAACGTTGGGCGCCATGTCGCAGGGTTTCTGTTCTCACACAGAACTGTGCACAGAGGAGTGGAACCTCGGCAAATTAGGGTGTCCCAAAACTTACCTTAGCAACCAACTCACCCCTTACCGAGCTAGCTACAGTGTCTCATTGGACATATCAACTCCCAATGTTTAGACAAACCAGAACATGAACTTACAGTACCTCAGGGTACGTGGAACTCATGAACACTCTTTTGTTATATTATCATTACAAACCAGAACATGGAGTAAAGAAGACACATGTGCATTTGAAATGTTTATTTACTAATGCCGTCTTCTCAGGCGCAGTATCTTAGATAATACAAGTATACTTATTATCAGTATCAAAATTATCAGCATAGTTACTAAGACATAAAAAGCGAATGGTGACAGCATGTTAACATGCTGTAATGAATAAGAGTTAACAACACTTATATCTCACCCTCCCTAACACATATATTATATTATTAGCTAAGAAGGTCTCTTTGGGTTGTTTTAGGGCGGGCCCATACCTTAGTGTCCTAGCATGAAGGAATCACATCAGCATACACCAGCTCTCTCTGCATGTGCACCGCATCAAGTGTGTTAACAATTCTCGTGCAAAGCAATATCAATCCCGCCTCAAGCCCAAGTTGGCAAAGGCTGCACTTGTGTTATGACTATGAAGGCGTGGAGATCAGACCTCATAACAATTCCATATCGTGTTGCTCCTGAAACTTCAGCACTCTCCGTGCAGACATGATTTATTAAACAAAGCTGATATCAGAGCAATAACATATTATTCTCACATACACCACGGCAAACCACTAGGTTGAAAGCTAAGTCAACAATTTAGGGTCGGGTGCAGAAGTTGCAAGAAAGGAAAAATGGCGTTTAAACCTCAAATGTACCTATGCTAACTTAACACGATATAAGGATATATAGGAGCTATATAACAGAAGTACACCAGAATGCATTTGAGGCCATCAAGTCAGCTATTCTAAATGCCCCATATCTGTGCAACTTTGATCCCTCAAGAAAAACTATACTTACCTCGGACGCCAGTAACAAAGGGTTAGGTGCTACCCTGTCTCAAGTCATCTCAGGCAGAGAAAGAATAGTGGATTTCGCCTCTTGCACCCTGACCAGTGCAGAGAAAAACTATTTGGTAATAGAAATGGAGGCACTAGCCTGTTTCTGGGCCGTGAGACACTTCAAGTTTTACCTATGGGGCATCAAATTCACCGTTCAAACGGATCACAAACCCTTGGTGTACATTTTCAGTTCTAAGGGGGCTCCCAGCTGCACACCTAGGATAGCCAAATGGGTACTAGGGTTAGCAAGTTTCATCTTCAAGGTGGAGTTTGTTGCCGGAGACCATAATAAGGCAGCAGACTTCCTATCTAGAGTACCTTTGGATAAAGTGGAGCAGTTTGAGGTTCAGGAATTCTCCATTTTACAAGTACATTCAGACACCATTAGTAAAAAGGAATGGGCTGTAAGTATGAACAATGACCCAACTATCTGCAAGTTGAAGGACCTGACTGTAAATGGGTGGCCTGAGAGAATTCGATGATGAACTGAACAAAATCTGGGAGGTAAAACATGAAATTAGTCTTAACAATGAATTGCTCTGGAGGAAGGACAAAATAATACCCCTAAAGATCTTAATAGACAAACTCATCGATCTAGTCCATGAAGGACATTTGGGGAGAAGCATTACGAAGAACAGACTCAGGGAACATTACTGGTTTCCTGGCATGGATTCATGGGTGGAGAGCAAGGTGAAGAACTGCTGCGCTTGCGCCAACAGTGACAAATCTAAACATATTCAGAAGGTCCCATTATCACCGGTGGCAATCCAGAGTAAACCATGGGACAAACTGGCGCTGGATATCATAGGCCCGATCAACCGACCAGGAATGAGTAAACGCTTCATTTTCACTTTGACTGAATTCCATTCACACTGGGCGGTGACTAAAATGGTCAACGACATCACTACCGAATCCTTAATAGAGTTCTTGAGTGAAACATTCTCCAATGAAGGTATTCCTTCCGAACTGGTAACGGATAATGGAGTACAGCTCACGTCTTCAGCAATGTCAGAATTCTTGGAAAAGCTCAAGATTAAACATCTTAAAACAGCGCTATACTGCCCGCGGGCAAATGGCATGATCGAGAGAGTGAATAGAATGATTAAAGAGAACATCCAGTTAGCATGTGCCAATAATGTTCCAGTAGAAAAGTCAATCAGAGAGCTATTATGGGCATTTCACACAACTCCAAACACAGTCACTGGAATATCTCCTTTCTGTTCCCTCAGAAGAAGGAAGCCAAGTACCAAATTCTTCCCTTCATGGATAGGAGGTGGAGAATGTTCTTCTCATTCGGTTAAAGAAGCAAGAGGAAAAACAGTATCTCATCAAGCCAAATATAAAGAGCAGTACGATAATAGACATGGATGCAGAGGACGAAATTGGGCGGTAGGAGAGTTGGTAATGGTAAGGAGACCGAACATTACTGGAAATTTTGAATCCAAAAACTTAAAGCCCAAAAAGATTGTTGAAGTTAAAAACAACACAGTAACATTGGAGAATGGACAGAACTGGAGCATGGACCGACTGGCAAGGTATCATGAGCCAGGAACCCCTGCACAGGAGAGCTTTAGGAAAACCACCGACCAAAGGGTACACACAAAGAGAGTTACCAAGGCTCCTAACTGGCACAAGGACTATAAGATGTATTAATGTATGTTGTAGTTTATTATATCTCATTGCAATTTTTGTTAGGAAGGAAGATGTGTTATAATCCATATGTTATTTTACACATGTTACATGTTGCTACATGGTTATATCCACAATAAATTTATATGCTTTTGATAGATTGCTAAACTCCTATTATAAGGTGGGGATATGAGCTACGTATATACAGGTTAAGATATGAGGTTTATACCTGAGGGGATATTGTACTTGGTATCCTCCTCCACCCCTCCCTTTCCTACCCCTTGGTACGTTCCTTATCCCTGGAGGCTGCTGTGGAATGTTCACAGGATGAGACGATCTTGAGGAGAGAATGAACGGGAGTTTCCTGTTATCTGTTGGCACTGTGGAGGTCGTGAATAAAGAAGGATTTATCCAGCAGCATCTGGTTTGTTATCTTTCTAACAGTAACGAGTATACGGATATGTCTTGGTCAATGTAGGGTGTCATGGGAGAATATGGTGGCCGCTAGTTACAGCCCGCCGCAGGCTCTCTCCCTTACACTCATCAAATGGGTGCTTACTCAACCGCATGAATGTGGGGGGTCTCAGCGGCTGAGCTGGTTTCCCAGTGATGTGAAGCCCTGATTTATTGTTTGTTTCTCAGTTTTCCGTTATCCGTTTTTCCTCACTTCTCGACTGGCTTCCCTTCAGCCTGGAGACAGCGGCAGCAACATTGGGGCCATTGCAGGTAGTGTGTGGGTAGAGGCTGCGGCGCGGCTTGGCAGAGAATCGGCTGCGGGGCAGCGGGGGCAGCTGTGTGTACTCCAGCCCGCGAACTTCTAACGAAGCTTCAATCCGGCAGCAACACTAGAGCTGCGTGCAGGTCAAAAGTGGAAGATGCTGTGTAGAGTCCCAATGACCCCAGTAAGAAGGAGGAGGAAGGAGAATTGAGGGTATAGGGACCAGGCAACTGCAGGGGGGCCTAATTCAGAGGAAAAAGGATTTGACTGAAGTATCCATTGGGGGTAAACAGGTATACCCTAAGAAGCAGGGATGTCTGTGGCAAAGGCCAGCTGCCCACTGGTGCTCCCCTAAAGGGAGATACCCCATCAGCTCCACAAACAATTCACAGAAAAATCCACCAAAAAAACTTTACACCCAGCCTTCTCGCACTTGCCCCCACCCTCACTAATCAAAATAGATCCTGCAGAAAAGACACCCATGTCTATTGGTAGAAGTCAGCCCAGAAGTAAACCTGAAAGCATCTGAATCACACCTTTACGTTGTTTTTATTTTAAGGTCCAAGCTCAGTCTACTCATCCTACTCAGTCTATCTCAATCGCTATGGCTGCTACGGTTGCTTGCCCTACTTTCACGCACAGCACTGAGCAGCCTGTGCCTGTAAGAGTTATGGATAGTCCTGTGCCCCTGCCCAGTGAGTTTGGGAACAACATCCTGTGCCTTGAAAATAGGTGTACTCCTAGAAGCAATAGAAGAGGATGGCACACAAAGACAGCGTAACCTCAGGTCTGAGAACCCCCTGAGTCAGAGTCCCAACCTGAGAGAAGGATTCGTTAGCGACCAGCCTAGGGGAGCAATCTTCCATAGAGACACTTCTAGCTACCCTACTAACAGAGATAAGAGAAATGTTTGCAGTCTCCAAACTTAACCAACAAAAGATCCAGGGGGCATGTGAAATGTTAGAAGGCAAGATAAATAACATTATGGAAAGAGTTGGAACAATGGAGGTAGCCTCTGAGGACCTCTCAAAACAAGTGGACACTAATAGGACTGAGGTCACAAAGTTATAGAATAGTGAGAGAGAACTTCGAGATCAACTAGAATCCATGTCTATTGGTAGAAGGCAGCCCAGAAGTAAACCTGAAAGCATCTGAATCACACCTTCACTTTGTTCTTATTTTAACACCTTGGCTGCTAGAGGTTTTCCCCTCCTGAGCTGAAAGTCAGATTTACCATTGTTCAAGACAAGGTCAGCTCGTCATAAGCACAGCTCCAGTGTTCCTTCATGACGAGCCGAGCTAGTCATGAGCATGGAAAGGGTTAAGGTCCAAGCTCAGTCTGCTCAGCCTAATCAGCCAATCTCCATCGCTATGGCTGCTATGACTGTGATAGAGCAAGATTTCGCATCGCGACTTGCTCGATTCATGAACCTCGAACCTGTCGTAACATCATAACAAATGTACGTTTTACTAATATCTTTATTTTGAAACATGCGTGTGTGGTAGCGAAGCTTGCCTATGTGTTCTACTAATACGATTAATCCTCGTCCCTAAAATGGCCGCTGCTTGGCTTTTCGTTTCTGCGCATGCGTGAGGCATAGTCAGCTGACGTGACGCAGTCAGAATTCGAGAGGGAAAAGGTGCGCATGCGTAATAGCAATAACGTGCTGAAGCTTTGTGCTGCTGCTCCTGTGATGTTATTCGTTGCACTTATTCACTAATGCATAGTATATTTTTATAATGATGAAACAAAAGTACGAACTTATAACATGTAATACATTCATTTATTTCTATGTATTAATTTGTTTTCGCTTACTTTTCATGTATCCTCGACACTGAGGGGTGACGGGGCTGGGGAGTCCATCTTGGAGGGTATTTCTGCCCATGCGCAGCTGTGGTGCGGAGACATTGAAACCAAGCCAAAGAAGGTTGATGCCAGAGCCAGCATGGGAACGTGCACCTTCACCCAGCCAAGGCATCATGATTGTAATTCTATTGTATCAAAATGTATTCTTTCCATTGTATTCTCTGCGACTTCTCGTGGGAACCCCAATCTTGCTAGGCGGCACCCTAGGATGCTAAGTAGGGCTTGTAATAGTCTGTTCTGATTGGTGTGTTAACCAAATCCTACCTTAGGACCAATCGAAATTGGGGATTCTGACACTTTGCAACATTTGGGGGGTGGTACCCTGTCCCAAAACAGTATATCTACCCTGGGTTCACCTAGGGAAATTGTCCGACTTGTCTGAATAGCTGACCTGTCACTGACCCAACGTACTCAATAGGTGACTTGATACAGAGCGCTGCGGAGCACTCTGTCCGAAATTGACCATAGACTAAGGTTTTACTAAACCTTAAAGTGCTGGCGGAGCACTTTGCTGGGAGTTCGCTGACCCAATCGGGGTCCTGACTGATAGCTGCAGAGAGGGTGGAGCGCAGGCGTTGCTTCCGAACTGCGGGTGCTGGTCGTGTCCCGGTGGTCCTGTCCTGATCTTAATCTGAGGGTTTCCTGTCCTGTCCTGGGTGTCCATTCTGCACCTGCTGTCCATTGAGGGGTATCCTTCCTTGAGGGTTTCCTGTCCTTAACTAACCCGTGGCCAGGGTTTGGTTTATCACACCAGTCTAGGTAAATATCGCTCAAAATCTCTGAAACTGCACCTTTCTATTTTTCTGTCTTTGCTTCAATAAAGACATATCTTTGCATATGATAAGTTTTCCATGCTTTTTCCCGCAACTCATTGCATCTCATGAAACGTATGCATTTATTTCATAGCGTGTTCCTATGTTACCCTTCCTTTTACAAATAATTTTCCTATTTACAGTTTATATCTTGATTGATGTGTTCTATACATTTTCTCTCTAAACTGAATGAAGAGATTTTCTGAAGTTATAGCGTGTCCTATTTTTCCACGTTAATCGAACTGTTTAGATTTCTAAGTTTCCCATTCCATAGCATAAAGGTTTCTTGCCCTAGTTAATTCTTCATCACCCATGTTCACTTTTATATGGTTAGGTTATAATTTTAGCAGGTTCCCAGTCGCATTTCTCTTGAATCCAAATGTTTTGTTATCTTGCTTCCTGACTATCTGCTTAATGTAAGTTGGATTTTATACACTGATGAATTTTAGATAAACCTTTCAAAACTTCTAGTTGTCCGTGGTCATTTCATGAGAATTAAAGTCAGATGTTGAAGAGTATATTATTTTGCTGCCTTTCCTTTACAGCTAGCTCGCTGATCCATTGTGGTCATAGGTACCCGTAACAGTGGATGGTAAGTCGGGTACACTAGGAAATAGAAAAGGAACTCACAATTATTGGTAGTGGATTGCGACGTCATCCGATCAATGTATCTGGTGATTTGAAATATATGGGCCCGAAGCCGGAAGTGGCGAAATTATTGGTCGGGTGACCCGCGATCTCTAGCAGTAATTTTCTGGTAGCAGAGAGGATGGTTAGGGAATACTTAAGGTGAGGCAGGACTAGTTAGTCTAGCTAAGTCGGAAGCTGCTAGTATACTGATGCTGCTAGAAAAGTAGGCACTTCAAGAGATCTGATCAATCGCTTGAAAATTGTTTACCTTGAAAATTTATGAAATGTTTTAAACTGTTTTTCTTATTGTTATATTGATATATGTATTAACCCATTCGTTCGTAGTTGTTATATGTTGTTAGGAATCCCCGGGGAATTGAATAGCGAGTGGTGAATAGAATCCACTTGCTTTGAGGTCACTGGCCCAAGGAAAGTTGGTGCAGGTTAGGCAGAACTGGAAGCACTAACTAGGGTTTTTTCTGAATGTATGATTGAATAAATGTTAGTGACGAGGTTCATTGGCAAAATTCCTACTGTGGCATAACCTAGTGAGGGTCACATCGGAAGAGTAGCAGGTTCATCGGAGCTCGAGTGAAAGCAAAGGGGTTCTCTAGGGAAACTCTAGGCTCGGATATATCCCGGAAAAGTGGATGAGTCTAGGGGACTAACAGGTTCTCCAATGCTAGTGTGAAGGGTAGGCAGAAGAGATCTACTCGTAGTGAATGAAAAGTAAATGGAAGTAGTTTACTTGCAGTAAAACAAATCTTTCCTGTCTAGACACTTGAGCACAGTGGCGAATGTGTATTCGTTGTTAAATAACCAAGCACTAAGCACTTTAGAAAGTAAGAAAGTTTCCGTTACCTTGTAAAGGAGGGAGTCAGTCGCGAAGCCGCTCTGACGTCACTCCGTGCCGCGCTGGGATTGGTAGAAGCAGCGGGCTGGTAGCGAGGCTGGAATTGCAAAGGAGGGGTGAGCGCCGAAGCGTGAGAACGGTCTTGCGAAAGGGCCGCGCACCCATTGGTCGAAATTATTTGAACTCGTGCACCTCATTGGTCGCACAGAATTACAAGACGCATTCTGATTGGGAGTTATTTTGTAAACAAAGTTAAGCGTAGGAATCGTATGTGGCACTCATACAGACCGCATACTAGACCTGATCCGAGAGATTTGGGATTTGAAAGAGAGCAGTTTAAAGGCATAAAGCACGACATTATGTACGGAAATAAGAGAAAATTGTCCCTTGTAAATAAAGTAAAGAATTATTTCAAGAAAGACAAACCGATTAAAACTAGAGAAGGTGTTGTAATTCCACCACCGAATACTCCCGCATCTTTCATGATGTTCGATAAAGGATACAATACCTGTGTATGGTTGGAAAATTGGGCAGAATACACGAAAGATGACGGAGTATTGGCTTTTCCGTTAGACGGAACATTTACCAGCAGAATTCTATTCAATTTGAGAACCCGAATGAATGATTTGCATCCCAGACCTAGATTAACGCAGTACGAAGCCCTAGAGGAATGGGAGATTGAGGCTTTTGAGAGGGACAAGCCCCGATTGGATAAAGGATTGACAAAATGTTATCCAAAACTGAAGCAAGAAGCCCGAGCCCAAAAGATGAAACAGTGGAGGCAGAGTATGATTGTTGAGGGACTGTTTCCCATGATGCCAGCAGAAGATCCTCCTGGGGGGGGGGAAAGGACAGAGAAATCCAAACACTGGGGGCCCCTCGGAGAATCAGATGACAAATTGTTAGATGACATATGCATGAGAAGTCCGCCTCCTTATAATGAAGGACACCGACCTTCGAGTGCAGGGGATATTCCCCGGAGACCTCTACAAAGAGAAGAGGTCAGGTCCGCAAGTGTAGGAGGGGATTATCTAATTCCTCCTTATACTGAGAATCTAGGACCCGTAGAAACCAGAAGTATTTACCCCAGGAGACCCGTTGGTGGGGAGACGTGAAGGAGATTTTTGTTCTCGTCCCCCCTACGGAGGTGAGATGAGATCCTTAGGTTCAGGAATGCCGTTATTAAAGCCACAGGATGAGGAAGATCCGAGAATTCTAGGCACAGGAAGTTTGTTCCCAAGACCTAATTATGGTGGAGGACCGAGTGAGACACATCCCACTGCCCCGAGTTATGCTCCCACTCTAACCCCACAGGTGTTACATGACAAATCTTTGGACAGGCTATTAGAAGAGAAAGAGCGAGAAGCGCTAGCAAAGCAGAGAGCTGAGATAATACAGAAAATGTCACAGCTAAATACAAGTCCTGAAGCCTTGACGATCCCAGTAACTATCGGACCGGTAGTTCCGTTGTACAGGGACCGTCAAGGGACTCCGAAAACTCCAGTAATTACTCCTGTCATTGCACCGGCCAGACCAGAACCCTTAATTGTAGATGACCAAACAAGTGAGTGCGAGTCGGAGGTCTCGCTGCTAGATCTGCCCGTTAGAAATGCCGGCAAAAGGATGCCGAAAAGACATAATCCTTTTAATACGAGGGAAATTCAAATGGAATCAACCTCGGGTACTAAGAGTGTCACATTGGTGACTCCTGAAGAAATCGAAAGATGGAGTCAAGAATTTGAAAAGCAAGCGTCCCCAACGAAACCTTTAGATCTCTACAAGCTGAGAATAGAAGTAGAGGAACTGATGGCAGGAAACGTAGGATTAGACAGATTAAATACCTACTCCGAAGACCAAATGCTGTTTATCTGCAAGAGTCTCACCCGAAATACTCGAGTACTTCATGAAAAACTGACAGACACTGCTGCTAGCATGGGGATAGAAATTTCAAAATCGAAAACTCTGCAGAAACCATATAGGGCAGATTTCTCAGACAAGGATTTGGAAAACTTGAATGTTTCAGGGAAGAAAGCACAGGTCAAAGAACTATTGACAGTATTACAAAAATGGGGAGATGTGGAAAGATGGAAAGCCAGATGGGCCAAGAAAAAGGATGAGGCCAGGTCTAGGCAGGCAACTCCTGAATTTGTTCTAAAGGAAGCTGACAAACCAGAACAGTTATGCCCTATGCGCGAAGTACCAGGTGGAAAATATGTACACGTTCCATGGTCCAGACAGGATATTGTATCCTTTACTAATGATTTCCCGAAATTACGAGAAAAACCAGTGGACTGGTATAGGCAGGTAGAAAGATTCGTAAAAGTGCAAAAATGCCTGTGGAAGGATCCGGATGGGTTCTTCGACATTGTGGTCCGTGTAGATCTGTGGACCGAGTGTAAAATAGCCATAGCTTGGCCCAGTGAGGAATACGCGAGAGATGAAAGAACAGGAGAACCATCGAAGGAAGTAATGAGAAAATATGATCAGGTAATTCAATATCTCAAAGAAAAGGTGCCCGCAAAGGAAACTGATTGGACCAAGATAGATAGAACAACGCAAGAAAGGGACGAGACAGTGCATTCCTTTTATGAAAGGCTGTTGCAGGTGTTCAAAACATACAGTGGTATAGATAACATCGAGATGAAGGATATGACACACTTCATTTACAGGTTTGTAAACGGTTTAACCCCTTCGACGCTCATGACGAGCTCAGCTCGTCATGGAGTTTCCATTGATTTCAATGGAAATTACATGGACCTCCTAGCACACCCCTTAGCATCCAAGTGGTTAAGGCCTGAAATCTGTCAATGGATAAAGGATAATAAAATCTGTTGGCATACTAAAAAGATAGATGAGGTCCTACGGTACGCAAAGTACTGTGAGGACGAGATGGCAGAAAAGAAAAAGGCTCTTAAGGAGAAGGTTATGTGGGCTCAAGTAAAGCTCGCAGAACAACAGGAAAAGCAGTTAAACAAGATGAACAAAACTACCCTGAACCAAAGCACTGGGGGTGGGGGTGGAGGAAAGCCTAGACCGAAAATGAGTAGAGAGGAAGCTAAGAAGAAATTTCCTTGCCATCAGTGCGGGGAAATTGGACACTGGAGAGACGAGTGTCCCTATCTGCAAGATGATAATGCCCAAATACCTGATTTAATTCCACAGACGCAGAATGAAAAACAAAGAAAGACCCAGCAGCAGGTAAAAACGATCCAAGTGCCCAGAGCGCCAAAACCTGTTTTTAAGGGAAAATCACCACAGGGTGATGACATAGAAATCTGGGGAGGGAATGAAAATAGAAATGCAGCAACTTCGCAGTATTTGTTGAACGACACTTTCTTCTGTGACGACCAGTACTGACGGGGCCTGAGAGGGGAGGACGAGGAGTGCGTACTTGGCGCCTCTTTGCCGGTAGACCAGTCAGGGCCATACATTGAAGGAAAGGTTGACGGAAATGATGTCACCTTCCTATTGGACACTGGTGCTACCCGTTCTACTGTAAGAACAGTGGACGTTCCAAACCTACCCCTCTCGGGAGAAGCCATCCAAGTAGTAGGAGTATCTAATCAACTGATTAGTACACCTGTTACCGACCCCATGGAGATCTCAATTGGAAATTTTAAACAAATGCACAGATTTGTTGTCTGTGATACCAGTCCGGTAAACTTACTGGGACGTGATTTGCTGTGCAAAATGAATTGTACCATATTTTGCACACCAAAGGGCGTCGAAATTCAAACTCCAGACGAAGACGGTATCTACAAGCTAATGTTAATTAAACCTGACTCAGAAATAAAACGACTGACTATACAGGACTTACCTGAAGAACTCCAGCAGACAGTGAAGCCAGAAGTATGGGACTTTACAGGAAAGGATGTGGGATTAATGAAAAACGTAGACCCCATACAAATAGCCATGAGAGAAAATGCAGTATACCCCAATACCAAGCCTTACAGAATGAGTGCAGAAGTAAGAGCAGGTGTTGCCATTGAAATACAGAAACTGCTAGAAGCAAACATCATACAGGAAGTAATGAGTAGCCCATGCAACTCACCCATTATGGGCATCAAAAAGCCTAATGGCAAGTACAGAATAGTTCAGGACCTAAGAAAGGTAAACAAAATAGTGGTTCCTTGCTGCCCTATTGTCCCGAACCCAGCAGTGATTCTATATCAGATTCCCTGGGATTGTGGTAAATAAATAAATAATTACCGGTACTATTTTTCTATGCATTAAATGAAAAAGGATAGCTCAATAAATAAGAGGCAAAATCCGTGGTGTCTGAGTCAAACGGGATTTAATCAGATGGCTCGAGCCAATGGACCATCGGGTTCCATCACCTGCAAAGGTTCAGGAAGGGACAGACACAGGGAAAAGGGAAATGGCATGGAATGGCAGCTGCCACGTCTCATTAACATTATACAGTATATATAGTAAAACAGTACAATTGCATTGAATACAGTAGGCGTAACAAATGACAAACGAAAGATAAGAACACATGGGCGTGAAAAGAAGGCGTGCACAGGGCGTGCACGGAGACATGTGATGTAAACGTCACAGAAGTGTCATAAGTGGGTGGATACATGGAGGGGGCTACCTGGGCAGCTGGAACCTTTAACCTACTGGTGCGCGCAAAACGGGCCATGACGTGTAACTGGGGAAAGCTGGGGGCTCTGACTTCTGGCACTAGAAGAGGAGACTAAAGTCTGGGATGTCAGGACGACATGTACCTATAGCATATCTGATATCTCGTGTTTGGAGAACATGTTGATAGAATCTAAAAGTCATCAGGGTAAAGGCTACTTGTCACTAAGGCTGGTGCATACATATATTTCTTAGTGTATTTTGTGCTATGAATCTTCTATGGACATTTATTCAGTAATTCTCTTGCATGGAGACAGAAAGGCTAGACTATAGATGAAGATGTTTAAACGGTTCGTTAGCTAGGAATGTGAAGCCGGGGAGCTGAACTGATAACTAGAGGCATAACATATTCTTGGCAGACAGGCAGGCAGGCCAGGGCGGGCACCGCGCTGCTTGGCAGGAAGTAAGTGAAGGGTCAGGGATGCAGGAGGGGCTGCATTGCTCCTCGGAGTGGTTTCAGGAGACTTGAGGCTTGAATCTGGTGTCCGGGCCCTGTGAGGCCTAGAAACGGGTGCATCTCGATGATTTAACGTGCACAGCGTAAAGACGTTGGCAACATAGGCCTAATACTTGTTGCTTTCAGGGGGGACTGGATAACTGGCATACTAACGTTGGACACAACTATAATTGCGTCTTTATTCGGTCAAGGGATGAATATGCATATCGATCATGCACATATAACATATAATGGGGAACACGTAGGGACACATGACAGGGCAAAATTCAATTTTCCTCATTCCCTCCTTGTTCCTACGTTTCCTTCAGGAAACATCAATATTCATGATACCATCTATCTGTTCATACAGCATCATTTGCTCGTCTCTTATTTTCTGGGAATGGGACTTTGGACTTGGAATACAAGATGTAGCGCACAAGCCGCAAATCGCAGGGCCACATTGTAAACAGAGACAACAACTCAATATGATCATTACTACTATTCCTAGGAATGACAGTACTTTCCATCCCCAGGCAGATATTATATTCCAGAGCCAACCGGACCATGTCCAGGTGCCTGGATTCTGGTGTAACTGATGGGCTATTTTATGAAGTCGTGTTATGGCTGAATATACAGACGGTGCGTTATTATGAATGAAAATGCAACAACTAGATCCGATGACTCTACAAGCTCCGCCCCTATCGGCCAGTATGACGTCAAGAACAAGGCGGTTCTGAAGAACGACAAATCTCATAGCAGATTGCTCTTCTGTTAAGTTACCTAGGGCGGAAGTAGTCTCATTCACTACTGCTTCAAGGGTTCTGGTTAACCTGCGTATTAATTTACTATTCTGGACAGGACCTATAAAGAAAAAGAAACCTTTATTGAAATCTGTATACTGTTCTAATGCAGTTTCAGTCTGATCGACAATTGGGGACTCGATCGCCCTTCTATGTCTGACGTGTACTAGATGTGTGTTTCTGTGATAATCGGATGGGGCTAGAAAAACTGGTGGCAGTAGGAAGGCAATATAACATGTTCCATCCCAATCTAGGGGCAAACGTACATATGCGGTCTGACCACATATAAAATATGAATGACGTGAGGCTTTGAAAGTAGACTTCCCACTGTCACTATACTCGACCACAGTAGTACAATCACTGTGTCCTAGGTGTACTGAACCATTCTTTCTAACACATAATTCGCCTTTCACTGGTAGAACTGTTATAGCAGGCAAATCTGGAGTGGTCTCGGACTGAACATTCAAAACCATGAAATTCGAGGAGAAATTACCTAGATCATATACTTCATTTTCGAGATCTAACCCTGTCCTATGGGAAAGACCTTCCTTGTCTGGGACACATGTTTTATTCAAAAGGGACTTATCGTCTAAGGATGATGTCAACGTAAACCATGCTCCACACGAACCATTGTGTGAAAACGGATAGGGAAAGAGTGGCAGAACTCCCTTCGGTGTCTGGTAAGGGGGGAGCCGACCACACACCCAACAATTAGTGGCATTGCTGGTTTGGTGCGAATAGTGTAACATACGGATGAAAGAATTGTTGCGCATTGCAAGTCGGTAGGATAACTCGTGAGGGGGTAGGTCACTAAATGTGTGCTCTACTGTATCATTAGAGGAAAGATGTACATGCAAACCAGAAGGAGGAAGAAATACATGTAAAACATAACTTATGCATGTGATCGTAAGACTCAGAAATAACATAAACAATAAAGTAATAATACATCGACTTCGCAGGTTTTTACAATAACGTATTCTCTTGGAGATTCTATCTCTCTCACTATGTGGGTCTATCTTATACATGTCAGGAACCTGTCTAACCGCTTCACCCGAGAGGGACTTAAACAATTAAACTGTCTGACTTACTAGACCGTAACTTTCGTTTATACTCCTGCTGCAGAGTTTTCTCTAACAGGGGGAGTTTAGAGTCAATATCGGGGCAGTCCTTGAGAAAAGTCTTTGGACGGAGTCCATGAAAACGTTTTACGTGGCTGGAATGTAGCCACCCTTTGCGTCCCTCTATCTTGACGGCGGTCCTTGTGGTCATCAGAACTAGTTTCGGCTCTTTCCAGCGGGGCTCCAGCGGGCTTGAACGATCGAAATTCCTGATCAATACCAGATCTCCTGGAACGACCTCGTGCGGTTTCACCTGAGTGTTGTCTGGAAAGGCAGCCGCGACCTGTGAACGACAAGAGAGTAGTGCAGACATCAAGGAAGCTAGGTAATCTGTCAGCATATTACTGTCAACATCTGTAATTTTACGAGGCATAGGTGTACCCCACATGTTTGGGGGACGACCGAATACGACTTCAAAGGGTGACAGACCTGAACGGGAGTGAGCGACCATTCTCATGTAAAAAAGGGCAACTGGCAAGGCTACTATCCAATCTACACCTTTCTCGGCACAGACCTTCGCTATACAGATTTTCAGAGTTTGATTGTGTCTCTCGACGAGGCCAGCTGCCTCGGGGTGTCGTACGCAGTGGAACTTCCACTGGTACCCTAACAGAAGGGATACTTGTTTCATGAGTTCGGATGAGAATGGCTGGCCGTTGTCTGAATACACGACCCTGGGCAAACCATAGCGGGGAAAAAACTCACGAACCAACTGCCTGGCAGTGGTCGCGGCAGTGTAATCTGGGACTGGATATGCTTCTGTCCATCTGGACAAAGCACATACAACTACGAGGACATACTTGAAACCTCGACATCGCTCCATCTGGATATAATCCATCTGGAGGACTTCAAAAGGATGGTCAGGAGGATGGAATCCACCTTGTTCCACGGGAATACCTTTACCTGGATTGAACTGACAACAGATCATGCAGGTACGCACTTTCTGCTTTGCTGCTGCTCGTAAATGCTTGTTAAACCAAAGGTTCTGGATACAGTCTAACATGGCTTTTTCTCCTAAATGTGCTGGACTATGTGCGGTATTAATAATGACTTGAACCATAGAGTCGGGGAGAAACCATGTGGCTTTTCCCTTCGTCAACCATCCTTGATCTGTCTGGACCCCTCCTTGTTCAGTCCATTTCTTGATTTCGTCTGGGGTAGCATGTGTCTGGATGTCTAGTACGTCTTGTGTAGGGTCCTTAACTGTCATACAAGTTGTCGGGACTGGAACATCAGTCTTTGTCATGTTAACTGGAATGTCTGGGGTCTGAGCTGTAAGCTTGGCTGTTCGATCTGCTAGATCGTTACCTTGAGAAATGGCGTCAGTGACTTTTGTATGTGCTTTGCATTTCATAATGGCAATGAATGTCGGCAAATGTATTGCTTCTAACAGAGCTTGAATGAGGGGGCCATGCTGAATCTTGGCTCCATGAGAGGTCATGAAACCTCTTTCTTGCCAGAGGACTCCAAAGTCGTGTACGACTCCGAATGCATAACGTGAATCTGTATATATGTTTACTTTCAGGTTCTTGGCTCGTATGCAGGCTTGGGTCAGAGTGATGAGCTCTGCTGCTTGAGCAGACAGGGTGTCAATACGATGTGTTTCTATAACTTCAGTTTCAGTAGTCACTGCATACGCGGCTACTAACTCTCCTGTACTTGTCCTCATACATGAACCATCCACGTAAAGTGTCAGGTCGGGTTCAGGAAATGCAATGTCCGTCAAGTCTTGTCTTGGCTTTGTCATGGTGTTAATAACTTCCACACAATCATGTGTGGCAGGATTGGAAACAGTCGAGGGTAACAGTGTAGCAGGATTTAAAATGTTGCAGCGTCTGATTTCTATGTGTGGCTGAAACAGTGTCAGTTCATATCCTGTTAAACGTGCAATTGTCAAGTGTTGAGTCTGTGTTCGGTTTAAAAGAACTTCCACGGAGTGTGGAACTTGTACTGTCAGGGAATGTCCTAACACTATGGAATCACTTTGTCTGATAGCTAGAGCTGTGGCTGCAACTGACTTGAGGCACGCAGGCAGAGCCTGGGCTACTGGATCTAATGTGCTAGAAAAATAAGCACAAGGCTTGTGTTGTCCTGCTTGATCTTGTGTGAGAACAGATAATGCTGTACCATCACGTTCAGTAACAAAAAGTGTAAAAGGCTTACTATAGTTTGGTGTCGCTAGCACAGGAGCTTGACATAAAGCTTTCTTTAATTCTTCGAAAACAAGTGTATGTTCCTGGGTCCAAGGGAGGACAGTCGATGTGGCTGCCTCCTGTGTTGTTAACTTTATCAGTGGCTTGGCTAGATATGCGTACTGAGGGATCCATTGTCTGCAGTAAGAAGTGAGGCCGATAAAAGCTCGTACCTCCTTCTGTGTCTTGGGCTGCGGAAGATGTGCTATTAACTGGATACGGTCAGGTGTCAACTGTCTACCCCTCTTGGACAACAAGTGTCCCAGGTATACCACTTGTTGGACACAGAATTGTAGTTTGGATGGGGACACCTTGTGTCCCATGTCTGCCAGGAAATACAAGACTGTCAGTGATGCACGTTCGCAGTCACGTTCTGTACGGGCTGTGATCAATAGATCATCGACATACTGGAGCAGGGCAGTGTCAGTTGGCATGTGAATACTGTCTAGTTGTCTTTTAAGTGCTTGACTGTAAATACTAGGACTTTCAGTGAAACCTTGAGGTGCACGTGTGAATTTATAGCTTCTTCCATTTAAACAGAATCCGAAAAGGAACTGGCTGTCTGGATGAATGGGAACACTAAAGAATGCGTTCTTGAGATCAATAACAGTGAAGAACTCTGCTTCAGAATCAATGACAGTCAATAGGGAAGAGATATCTGGGACCACTGGGTACTGGGGTATGATACATTTATTAAGGTCTCGGAGGTCAATCACTAATCGATAAACAGGAGGTGCATTTGGGTTAGTACGTTTAAGAATCGGAATGATAGGAGAATTACATACATTGGAGTCAGTTTCTACAACTACTCCTTGAGCAATGAGCTCGTCAATAATTTTCGATAAGGCTGCTACAGCCTCAGGTGGCAATTTATACTGTCGGATTCGTGGCAAAACAACTCCTTGTTTCAGAGTGACACGATATGGTGTAATATGCATACAACCTACATCAGTTGGACCTTGCGCCCATAAATGCTGTGGTACATTCAATAATCTTGGGTCAAAATCACGTAACACATAATGACCTTTGAAATCACGTAAAAACAATCTCACTCCTTCCGGAGAACAACAAATAATAGCTCCTAATTCTTTCAATGTTTTAATACCAAGTAAATTTTCAGGACAGGATTTCGTAAGTAACAAGTCTGTAGTTCGGGACAATGGACCAACTTTTAGGGAAACTGGTTTCGATATTTCATTAACAATAGGCTTTCCTGAAAATCCCAGGGAAACATTTCTTGAGCCTGAGAGTGGAGCCCCTGGAACCTCGTCATGACTGATGGTAGTCCTACTTGCCCCTGTATCAATCAGAAATTTTCTGTCTTTCCCTAATACTTGACTGTGTACATAGGGACCCTCTTGATCTACAGGAACCTCGATGAGAGGCAAGCCAACCTCCCTCTCTAGGCTGTTTCATGAATACTGCTGATATTCTGGATAATCTGACTGTGCATACTGGTACATCTGCTGTGTAACGTGTTGTGTGGCAGCTATAGGCTGCGGTACTGTTACTGTCTGTTGTGCGTTCTGCGGCGGTTGCGTATTCTGCGGAACATGTTCCTGTCTAGGAGGACGCGGTCTCTCTTTCGTCTTACCTGTAGCTATGTTGTGTTTCAGAACTGCACATTCGTTTATGTAATGACCTGGCTGTTTACAGTAATTGCATGTCCCTTTAACGGGAGCTGCAGAATGACTGGTTTGATTCGTACCCCTCTTCTGACTATCTGCTGGAACAGACTGTGCAACTAGTACTTTCATTTTCGTGTCTTTCATACGTCTCCTTTCGTGTTCTTGCTCTTCCCTGATTCTGTTCTGGTGATACTGTAACATCTGTAGCATTTGGGACGGGGTATTAGCTTGCCAGGTACTCTAGACTTTCAGTACTCGATTTTTAACTTGTGGTAAAGAATTTTCAACTAGTTTGGTAACAAAAAGATGTGGATACGACTCACTACTTGTCTTCAAACCGCTATTAATAATGAAACATTTCTCAAATCTAGAATAAAAATCACTAGTGTCTTCGTCTTGTTTCTGTTTACAGGCTGAGATGGCATCCCAGTCTTCCTTTTTCGTGGCTAGTAATCTTGGCAAGACTTGTATTAAAAGTTCGGGCAATTCTTTGGCTTTAGCCCCAAGACCAGTACCTGGAACTCGTGTATTATCTTCGTTCTCTAATGCTGTCCAATCAATCTTTTTCTCTCCCACCTCCCATTCTTTTTCTTTAAGTTTTTCATATATGCCCGCAGGCAACAGGACCTTTAACATTTTGATGATATCAGGATACGTGTATTCTCCCATACGGAGCATGTCTTTTAACTCTCAGTGGAACCCTGCTGGATCTTTATCGTGACAGGGCACTAACTTTTTCATTTCGAGTAGTTCTATTTTCGTTATAGGGGTGTAAACAAATACTCGTTCGAGCTCACCCCCGTTCCCTTAACAGGATGCACTTCTCGCAACGGATTCAGTCTGTCTATGTAGAATGGGGGTGAAACAGGAACAAAATGCGGAGTCAGGAACGTTCTGTATTTGTGGCGCTGTTCTAAAATGACACTAATTAAATCGGTAACTAGACCTTTCCATCGGTTTAGGAGTAACTCGTTCAATACATTATATAAAGGACCTGGATCAGAATGCTGATTCTCATACAGTGTAATGAGGTGCTGGATCATGTACATACCCACCAGTCGCTGCTCGGCTGGGGGCAGCTTCAGAAACATTTGAGCCACTACTTCGTCTGAATACGTGGCAGAATCACTAGTCCATCGAACTGCTGATCGGGCTAGTTCTTGTTCATGCATGGTACTAAGCTCACTGGAACCTATTCGTAATTTCAGAACTTTATCGGTAGCCTGGAATATTTGTTCAAGAGAACACTGTTCTGGCACGGGAGGAGGAAAAGCTTTCTTGTAATCTAGGCGTGTGTGTCTATCAGAAGGTCTTGTCCTACCTACATACGCTATTCTGGTGGGATTCTCGTCGTCTACCTCTTCGCCTGAAGAGTCATTCTCTTTTTCTGCTACTATTCTTGCTTTCTCCCTCTCGTGTATGCCTATGATTTCTTTACGAATCTTTCTGTACATAGTTTCTATACTATTCTGCGTCTTGTGTTTTCCGTCTGCTATATTATCACTCCATCTTGTCAGGACTTTCATCTCTTCTGGATTTTTATCAGGACGATCCTGTTCTCTTATTAAACAATTTATCAAAAATTGTAAAATCATACTTTGAATCTCCACTTTCCTGTGTGCCATAGCTTCGTGAATACTTTCTGGTTTCTCCCCTGTTCGGATGAAATGATATATTCTGTCTAAATGTTCCTTCATATCTGGCATGGTAGCTAAAAAGTTTGCTACTCGTCGTAAACGTACGGAATATAATATCATGTGATCTTCGCCTGGCACTGGATCATATCTACAATCAGTAAGGTACTTCTTGAGGGCTTCGTACGTGGCCACTTTTGGCGTACGCTGTAATGCTGCGTCTCTTAGTGTCAGGCGCTTTGTTTGAGGCGGGGTGATAGGAATACCTCCCCCTGCTCCTCCTGAACTAGAATCGTCAATTAATACTGAGGGTGCGGTTGCTGGTAACGTAACTGGTAAAGTAGGTGTACGTAATGTGGGTTGGTCCTGGGGTACTGGCATATGGACAGGATTCCCGGGACCCACGACAGGAGGAACAGTAATTACATTATTAACAGGGTGCTGAGGTTGAACAGGCGGAGCAGAATTCGTATTTGCATATTCCTGGACAGTGTCATCTAAATAGGAAGAAAGGAAGATTTCAGCTGCGGTCGGTTTATGACGTAGCTTAATCGGGACCAATGGTGGCGGTAAATTACAGAGTGTTTCCGGGGTTGCCTTAGGCAAACCCTCGGCGAGAATGGGATACATACCTTTAATAAGGGCATTTCTTTGTCTGTCTGATTGTTCTGCTCTAACTCGTTCACCTTCTTCTAGTAATTCCCTTTCTTGGGCTTTTTCTGAAGATTCCCTACTTAATTCTGCTTTTCTGAAGTCTTTTTCAGTTCTTTTATGGGATTCTTTACGCCACAATTCGATGGCATCTTTCTGGGATTGTCTGGCTTTCTTTTTCCATAATGCTTCTTCTACTCTCATGATGCACTCGGCATCCCATGTTCCTGAAACAGGCCATCTGTATTTCTCTTCGAGATGCTTGGTGTAGTCCACCCATAAATCTAGATACAGTATGGCATCTAAGCCATGCTTATGGTACATGAAATGTCCAGGACTGTCCCTAGGAGGGACAGGAACTGATTCTTCGAGTAACCCTTTTCTGGTTTTTATCTGACGTAACTTAGAAAACAGCGGCATATTTGAACCGTACTTGAACTTGAACACAATACACAATGAACACAGTAATGAATAGCAAAACAATCACTCATACCACGACATCAGAAAAAAACCACATTAATAACAGTTCGAACAGATACTACCTAATACATTGAAAACATAATACTTGAATTTTCTCGAGAACAGACTTACTAGAATTACTGGATGCACTGCTAAAACAGTACAGAACATACCGGTCTCCTAAAGAGACACGTCATACCGTATCCACCTAAGTGAACACGTCGGACCGGATCTGTGTACCCAAACCCGTCGGACCGGGCATAACGCGTCTAGATACTTCCCCAGCAACGGTACTCAGCGGGAAGCAAAACTGAAGGCCTCGGACGGGACTGGACAGCTACGACGTCTGGTTACTGCTACGCACTACGCATGCGCTTCGGGCTTCGGAAACAGGTGGGCCTCTGGATACCTCGGACCTTGCTCTCTCGGCTTGGGCTCTGGTCGGGACGATCCGCCTTCCTCACCGCCTCGTCTGGATGCCGGACCGCAGTCTCCGTCTCCTCCGTGGGCCTGAGGGAGACTTGAAGCAGAAATATCTGCACGTGCACAATGGGGGTCCGTCACGGCTGTAGAAGGGTCAGGGGGCCTGCGTTACATCGCCGGCGCGTGGGGAAGGGGCTCGTCCCTATTCGGGCGCCATTATGTGGTAAATAAATAAATAATTACCGGTACTATTTTTCTATGCATTAAATGAAAAAGGATAGCTCAATAAATAGGAGGCAAAATCCGTGGTGTCTGAGTCAAACGGGATTTAATCAGATGGCTCGAGCCAATGGACCATCGGGTTCCATCACCTGCAAAGGTTCAGGAAGGGACAGACACAGGGAAAAGGGAGATGGCATGGAATGGCAGCTGCCACGTCTCATTAACATTATACAGTATATATAGTAAAACAGTACAATTGCATTGAATACAGTAGGCGTAACAAATGACAAACGAAAGATAAGAACACATGGGCGTGAAAAGAAGGCGTGCACAGGGCGTGCACGGAGACATGTGATGTAAACGTCACAGAAGTGTCATAAGTGGGTGGATACATGGAGGGGGCTACCTGGGCAGCTGGAACCTTTAACCTACTGGTGCGCGCTAAACCGGCCATGACGTGTAGCTGGGGAAAGCTGGGGGCTCTGACTTCTGGCACTAGAAGAGGAGACTAAAGTCTGGGATGTCAGGACGACATGTACCTATAGCATATCTGATATCTCGTGTTTGGAGAACATGTTGATAGAATCTAAAAGTCATCAGGGTAAAGGCTACTTGTCACTAAGGCTGGTGCATACATATATTTCTTAGTGTATTTTGTGCTATGAATCTTCTATGGACATTTATTCAGTAATTCTCTTGCATGGAGACAGAAAGGCTAGACTATAGATGAAGATGTTTAAACGGTTCGTTAGCTAGGAATGTGAAGCCGGGGAGCTGAACTGATAACTAGAGGCATAACATATTCTTGGCAGACAGGCAGGCAGGCCAGGCCGGGCACCGCGCTGCTTGGCAGGAAGTAAGTGAAGGGTCAGGGATGCAGGAGGGGCTGCATCGCTCCTCGGAGTGGTTTCAGGAGACTTGAGGCTTGAATCTGGTGTCCGGGCCCTGTGAAACCTAGAAACGGGTGCATCTCGATGATTTAACGTGCACAGCGTAAAGACGTTGGCAACATAGGCCTAATACTTGTTGCTTTCAGGGGGGACTGGATAACTGGCATACTAACGTTGGACACAACTATAATTGCGTCTTTATTTGGTCAAGGGATGAATATGCATATCGATCATGCACATATAACATATAATGGGGAACACGTAGGGACACATGACAGGGCAAAATTCAATTTTCCTCAGGATGCTGAGTGGTTCACAGTGATAGACCTATGTCACGCATTCTTTTCGATTCTATTGCATCCAGACAGAAAATTTCTTTTCTCATTTGCTTTCAACAGTCACGTGTATGTCTGGAATAGGGTCTCCCAGGGGTACACAGAAAGCCCCTCTATCTTTAATCAGATCTTGAAAAAATGTCTTGAAACTTTAGTCTTACCTGGAAAGTCCGTTTTGGTCCAGTACATTGACGACCTATTGGTGGCGTCCAAAAGTCATAGGGACTGCGTGGTTGACACCATTGCCCTACTAAATCACCTGAGTGAAAAGGGACATAAAGTGGCCCCTGAAAAATTACAGTTCTGTTCAAAATCAGTGAAATATCTGGGACACCAGATAGAAAAAGGCATCAGAAAAGTTACCTCAGAGAGAGTCAGAATAATTCAGAATATGCAGTCACCCCGTACTCAGAAAGAAATAAGAATGTTCCTGGGAGTTGTAGGTTACTGCAGGCAATGGATTGTGGGATTCGCAGTCCTTTCAAAACCTTTGATTCAAATGACAAAGAAAGGAGCAAAAGACCCAGTGGAATGGAATGACGAGAGCTTGACCGCTTTCACAAAGCTGCGTAATTGTCTGTGTACGGCCCCTGCTCTAGGGATGCCTGATTACTCCAAGGAGTTTGGCCTATTCTGTGACACTCGTGACAATTGTGCATTGTCAGTCCTGACTCAGGAACATGGCACGACCAGAAGGCCTGTGGCATATTTCTCTGCCACATTGGATCCAGTGGCTGCTGGATTACCTGGATGTCTGAAAGCAGTAGCTGCAACATGCACCAGTTTAGAACAGAGTGAGTCCATTATCATGGGACATCCTGTAACTGTGTATGTTCCACATGCAGTTGTGATTTTATTGACCAGAACAAAAACTCAGTATCTCACCCCTAGTCGGCTGACTAAATATGAGAGGATTCTCATGGGTGCTGCAAACATTGTCATCACCAGATGCAATATTTTGAACCCCGCCACTCTACTTCCTGAATCAATGATAATAGAAGGTAAGGGAGATGATGAGCATGACTGCATTGATCTGACTGAGTTCAGTACTAAACCTCGCCCAGACATTAAAGAAACTCCTTTGCCTGTGCATGATGAGGAATGGTTTGTGGATGGTTCGTGCCTGAGGCATGAACTGGGGGGCCTAAGTGCTGCCTATGCTGTGGTCACTTTTCACAAAATTGAAGAAGCATCCTATTTATTTGGAGTAAAGTCTGCCCAAGTAGCTGAATTGATTGCTCTGATTAGAGCTTGCAAATTGGGAAAAGACAAGAGAATAACAGTGTATACTGACAGCCAGTACTGCTATGGGGTGGTGCATGACTTTGGCCAGTTATGGCTACAAAGAGAATTCCTGACTTCATCAGTTACCCCCATTCGAAATGGAAAAGTGGTTCAAGACCTTTTAGAGGCAATTCAATTACCAAAAGAATTGGCAGTGGTCAAGTGTATTGCTCATAAGAAGGGCCTTGACTCTGTATCTTTGGGAAATGATTTTGCTGATTGGGTGGCAAAACAATGCGCCATGGAACAGATGCGAATAAATCCGAAGCTGGGTGGGACTGGAAGCAGCTGCCAACTTAGGATGTTTGAAGAAGTGCCTACATGGGATGAAGTGAGAGAATGGCAGCATGTGACGCCCTGGGAGGAGAAAGAAAAGTGGAAGGAAGAAGGTTGTAGACGAAGACGTGAGGATGGTGTCATTGTGGGCCCGAATGGTATGGCTGTGTTACCCAGACAACTACTTGCCCCAATGGCCAGACTGATACATGAAGGATCACACATTGGTAGGGATGCCATGGTTCTGGTATTTCAACAGACTTGGTACAACAAGAAGTTCAGGAAGGTAGCAGAGTCCCTTTGCCAGTGGTGCTTGCCATGTCAGCAGTTCAACGCTGGCAAGAGAACAGTAGTTGAACTAATGAAAATTGGGAGATCAGGGGGTCCCTTTGTGAGAATACAAATTGATTTCATTACCATGCCACGTTGTGAGGGAAAGAGATATGTCCTTGTCATTGTCTGCCTGTTTTCAAAATGGGTGGAAGCCTACCCAACCTCCCAATGTGATGCCATGTCAGTAGCTAAGATGTTGCTGAGAGAGCTAGTACCGAGGTTCGGGGTTCCAGTCTTTATTGACTCAGATAGAGGCACCCATTTTCAGAATGAAATTTTGGCCCAGCTTTGCAAAGCATTCGGGATCACACAAAAGCTACACTGTGCATATCATCCAGAGGCTTCTGGAGTGGTAGAACAAATAAATGGCACCATAAAAAATTGATTGGCCAAAATATGTGATTCCACTAGCATGAACTGGATAGCTGCCTTGCCTCTTGTTCTGATGGGACTCAGAAGCATTCCAGATCGGAGAACAGGCCTGAGCCCCCATGAGATCTTGATGGGAAGAGTGATGAGACAAGCATGGGTACCAGGATACAAACTGTTAAGCATTTCTGATGATTTGGTACTTGAATACTGCAAGCAACTGGGTGACCAAGTGCGTTCTATCTCCCGCCAGATTGGGGCAGACGCCGTCGCCAACCCGACAACACCAGTTCACAAATTGGTTCCTGGTGACTGGGTTAAAATAAAGAAGCACACTCGGTCGAGTTGCCTAGCACTGAGGTGGGGAAAAAAGCGGCAAGTAATCCTGGTAAGGACGACCGCTGTGAAGTGTGCCGGCGTTCCCAAGTGGATCCATGCCAGCCATACCCAGAAGGTGATACCCGACGAGGAGCCTGGAGCAGAAGGTTGTCTAGCTGAGGGGTCTGCAGATGTTGGTCCTGAAGTAGCTGACGACAGACGACCGAGCACCAACCCAGTGGAGGGTCCCGTAAAAGTTGGCCCGGAGGTAGCTGATGACGCATGGCCAAGCACCAGTACTGCTGAACATCCAACGGAGGCTGGTCCAGAAGTAGCTGATGACGAGCTGCAGGGAATCTGGCCAGAGGATTGGATACCCATAGTCGATCTCTCTGAAGACCCGCTCAGAACAAGAGAGCGAATAAGAGAAGACAGAGAGTGGAATAGAGAGGTCGAGCAAGGCACAGGCGAAGACCCTCAGATCATTGAGATTCACATCAAGTCTGAGGACGAAGAAGAAGGTCATAAAGGGACAGATCAGGTGATTGACACCCCTCCACTGACTCCTGAAATCGAAAAGGGACAGACTAGACATAGTGTAATAGTTCGAGCAGAAGAAAATCAAGGGATCGAAGTGCTTGAACAGGATCAGATAGAATTAGAAGAACGTGTTCAGGACACAGAAACAGAGACATTCAAAAACAAAAACAATATTTCACCTGAACCAGGCCAGCTTAGTAACCAGGCAGAAGAAATAGATACAAGACCTGGGACTAGTCAGACAGGAAGGGAAGAAACAGAAACCGAAGTGCCACAAACAAGTGAAAATAAAAGGACGTTAGAAGAAAGCCAGATCGCAGTACCAACAAAAAGACTAAAGAAAAAGAAGCACATTGAGCCAAGGTATATTAAGAGACTGAAATTAAGAATAAAAACAGTCCAAGAGAAACTTGGAGATATAAGAAGAAGTCCCCGAATTGCAGAAATACCTGAAGATAGCTCCAAGAGAAGAAGTGGGCGAATAAAGAGACAAAACGAAAAATATCAGGACCCGGAGTGGACCTACTTAATATTGGAAAATTTTGAGGAACTTGACATCACTGACGAAAGTGACGGAGAACCGGTTGCTGAGTACTCGGGAGAAGAGGAAGACAAGCTCACCTGAGGTTGCGCAGAGTAAGCTATCTGTGTAAACTTACAAAGAGGGGTTGAGAAACTTCTTCTGAGCCAAAATGTCTGAGTCAAGAACGAATGGAAGGACTAGTTGCAGTGGTTGCAAAACATGCTGCAAAGTATGTATATGTAGTATAGTTATAGTAATATTAGTTTGGATAGGACTAACAGTTTTCATTCCCTTTATGGTTAGTAAAAATACTAATATTTCCCCTACCCAGATTACTGACACTGAAGAACTGACAACACGAAGTGAAGAAAGACGTGAGAAAGCACTCAGACAAACAAAACGAGACTTAGATGCATCAGATGAGGAAGGACTACATTACCACGGAGTTAGAAATCAGACACACTCAAATGTTTTCGCAAACTTGTTAGTACATTATGTAGAGACTATGTAGATAGAGGATTGCTATGTCTGCATGAAGCTACCTACTTATGTAGCTGAAGGCGTGACATACCATCACTTGCCCCTAACATATGGAATTTCCTGTAGTATTTTAGCAAGCTTATTTTACAAAAGAGGACCGTTACAGTATTATTACTCTAACAATGACGTGATCTTTTCTGAACTTCCCATTTGTGGAAATCTGAATCCTGTACATATAAAAAGTGACGTAATACGCTATATGGGAGACTACTTTTTGACTATAGGCGATATAGACATAGCTGAAGCACATAGAGACAACCTGACCTGTTCATTGCATGAACAAGAAATGGTATTTTTAAACATGGCAGAGAAAAGAAGGGAGAGTTTCCAAAGAAAGGCAAATGACAAAAGGCAGAAAACCACTAAATGGGCTGAGAACATGGAAAGCACCTCAACTGGCGGGGCGGGACCTGCTCTGTTGCTGGATTTCGAAAAGAAAGGGAAACTCTGTCTTCACCGCGAGAAGACTGAATATTATAATAACATTTTCATTGGTTCCAGTCAATGTGAGCACAATTACAAGGTAATTGGAGGTTGGGGTTTCAAAAATGGGTCAGAGCCTGTGTTTCCTGGAATTTATTATATATGTGGAGACAAGGCTTATTTCAAATTGCCGGATCACTGGTATGGAAGCTGCTACTTTGGCATTGTTTTCCCGAAAATATACCACGTGAATGAAATTGCTGGAAGCAATGAAAACACTAATGGCTTAGTGCGTAGTAAAAGAGAAAGCGTAGGTGAAATAATGGGTAGTATTTTTAGTGCACTGATACCTGGAGTGGGAGTGGTTCTGAACACTCACAGAATTTGCAAATTGTCCACAGTAGTGGATGTGCTGTCTACTGATACAGCTCATGGATTTCTGCTGGTCAATACCGAAATGGTTGCGATCAGATCAATGGTTTTACAGGACAGACTTGCTCTTGACACCTTATTAGCAAAAGAGGGCGGAGTCTGCCGGATGTTGAAGGCGCAACATTGTTGCACTTACATTCCGGACAAAAGCGTGCAGCTCAAAAGATATGTGAAAAACATTACTAATTTGGAAAAGGAACTCAAACCACTCGAGGTTGACAGTGCCTGGAAGAGACTAGTTGATGGTCTCTCAAATGTAGGTCACTGGTTTGCTAACTTAGGTAGAAGCTTACTGTTCAAAGTACTGATGCCAATTGGAATTATAGGTCTTATCCTATTTTTCATATTCGTCTGTTGCAAATGCCGAAGACATACTAAGAAGTATCAGGTGAATGCAAGAGGAGTGAAACGGAATGCGGATGAGCTTGAATTGGAGGAAATAAATAATCAGATTTACAAAAGGGTGAAAAATTCTCACCCTACCAAAAATGAGAAGGAAAAATTAAATCGCATGTTGGAAGAAATAGAGTTGTACAAAGTGTGAAAGAAAGTTGGCATCTGGTTCCATTTATGTGTGATGATAGTAAATATCATCAAAGAGGGGATTGATAGAGCAAGATTTCGCATCGCGACTTGCTCGATTCATGAACCTCGAACCTGTCGTAACATCATAACAAATGTACGTTTTACTAATATCTTTATTTTGAAACATGCGTGTGTGGTAGCGAAGCTTGCCTATGTGTTCTACTCATACGATTAATCCTCGTCCCTAAAATGGCCGCTGCTTGGCTTTTCGTTTCTGCGCATGCGTGAGGCATAGTCAGCTGACGTGACGCAGTCAGAATTCGAGAGGGAAAAGGTGCGCATGCGTAATAGCAATAACGTGCTGAAGCTTTGTGCTGCTGCTCCTGTGATGTTATTCGTTGCACTTATTCACTAATGCATAGTATATTTTTATAATGATGAAACAAAAGTACGAACTTATAACATGTAATACATTCATTTATTTCTATGTATTAATTTGTTTTCGCTTACTTTTCATGTATCCTCGACACTGAGGGGTGACGGGGCTGGGGAGTCCATCTTGGAGGGTATTTCTGCGCATGCGCAGCTGTGGTGCGGTGACATTGAAACCAAGCCAAAGAAGGTTGATGCCAGAGCCAGCATGGGAACGTGCACCTTCACCCAACCAAGGCATCATGATTGTAATTCTATTGTATCAAAATGTATTCTTTCCATTGTATTCTCTGCGACTTCTCGTGGGAACCCCAATCTTGCTAGGCGGCACCCTAGGATGCTAAGTAGGGCTTGTAATAGTCTGTTCTGATTGGTGTGTTAACCAAATCCTACCTTAGGACCAATCGAAATTGGGGATTCTGACACTTTGCAACATTTGGGGGGTGGTACCCTGTCCCAAAACAGTATATCTACCCTGGGTTCACCTAGGGAAATTGTCCGACTTGTCTGAATAGCTGACCTGTCACTGACCCAACGTACTCAATAGGTGACTTGATACAGAGCGCTGCGGAGCACTCTGTCCGAAATTGACCATAGACTAAGGTTTTACTAAACCTTAAAGTGCTGGCGGAGCACTTTGCTGGGAGTTCGCTGACCCAATCGGGGTCCTGACTGATAGCTGCAGAGAGGGTGGAGCGCAGGCGTTGCTTCCGAACTGCGGGTGCTGGTCGTGTCCCGGTGGTCCTGTCCTGATCTTAATCTGAGGGTTTCCTGTCCTGTCCTGGGTGTCCATTCTGCACCTGCTGTCCATTGAGGGGTATCCTTCCTTGAGGGTTTCCTGTCCTTAACTAACCCGTGGCCAGGGTTTGGTTTATCACACCAGTCTAGGTAAATATCGCTCAAAATCTCTGAAACTGCACCTTTCTATTTTTCTGTCTTTGCTTCAATAAAGACATATCTTTGCATATGATAAGTTTTCCATGCTTTTTCCCGCAACTCATTGCATCTCATGAAACGTATGCATTTATTTCATAGCGTGTTCCTATGTTACCCTTCCTTTTACAAATAATTTTCCTATTTACAGTTTATATCTTGATTGATGTGTTCTATACATTTTCTCTCTAAACTGAATGAAGAGATTTTCTGAAGTTATAGCGTGTCCTATTTTTCCACGTTAATCGAACTGTTTAGATTTCTAAGTTTCCCATTCCTAGCATAAAGGTTTCTTGCCCTAGTTAAATCTTCATCACCCATGTTCACTTTTGTATGGTTAGGTTATTAGTTTAGCAGGTTCCCAGTCGCATTTCTCTTGAATCAAAATGTTTTGTTATCTTGCTTACTGACTATCTGCTTAATGTAAGTTGGATTTTATACACTGATGAATTTTAGATAAAACTTTCAAAACTTCTAGTTGTCCGTGGTCATTTCATGAGAATTAAAGTCAAATGTTGAAGAGTATATTATTTTGCTGCCTTTCCTTTACAGCTAGCTCCCTGATCCATTGTGGTCATAGGTACCCGTAACAGTGGATGGTAAGTCGGGTACACTAGGAAATAGAAAAGGAACTCACAATTATTGGTAGTGGATTGCGACGTCATCCGATCAATGTATCTGGTGAATTGAAATATATGGGCCCGAAGCCGGAAGTGGCGAAATTATTGGTCGGGTGACCCGCGATCTCTAGCAACTTCTTCTCCTACTTTCTCACACAGCCCTGAGCTGCCTGGACCTGTAGGATTTATGGATAGTCCCCTGCCCATGCCCAGAGAGGTTAGGGATAACATCCTGTGACTTGAAAATAGGTTTACTCCTCTGGCAGCAATAGAAGGGGATGGCACACAAACACCGCGTAACCTCAGGCCTGAGAGCCCCCCGAGCCAGACTCCCGAACTGAGAGAAGGGTCTTTAGCGACCAGCCTGGGGGAGCAATCATTATGTCAGATTTACAAAGCCACCTTGCATAGCCCTGTGTGGCTTCGTAAACCTGTAGTAAGTTGCGGCCTTTTTTTTACTTTGAGCAGGGAAGGCCTTACATGGGTAGAGCTCTTCTGTTCCCGTACATCCATCCCTGCCTTTTCAGGCATGCCCAGATTTACTAAGACTAGTAAACCTGCTAATGCTTCAAAATTGTATGCCTTGCACAAAGCCAATCATGCCTGCAATGCACACAATTCTGCATCCTGGGGCAAGGCTTCCTGCATTGGCCATAGACAAGACATAGTGTGCCAGTACTTTGAGAATGAAAATGTGCCATACAATGGTAAATATGGTCTATTCCTTTCTCTTGATTTTTTCAGCGCAGTGCTGCAAGTTGTGTTGCTGCATTCTGCTGCATCAAATATTGGTAAATCTGACCCAAGGTTTTCAGAAGGTAACCACTTATCATGTATTTATTGATATATTGATGTAGACTTTTAAAAAGATGGATTATTAGTTTTACTTTGTCCTAGAGTATTTGCCATCTTGAATCAGATTAAAATGGTAAAATGCCTTTTTTTGTGCAGCCAGGGAGTGGAGGGTGTTTTTCACCCTCCCCATCCATATGTTTTTTTGTTATAACCCACATCTGAATGCAATCTATAAAGCCTTGAAAGTAGCCTTTCTATCTTAAAACCAAAATAAAACTACTGTCGATCAAATGTTATTGTATAATGTCAGACAAATCTCCCAAACATCCCAACAACCCTTGGTTGCATAATAATTCAATTGCTGACCCACATCGCCGGACACACGCTCAACGCCATCTTCTCCTCAAGCCCACACGTCTCCTTCAGCCACGTCTCTGAACCCACCTGGACCGACCACCACTGCATCCACTTCACCTTCCGGAAACTAGTCGCACATGACCGCACCCTACAGATCCCCCGTCGCTTCTGGGGCAAAATCACCGAAGTGGAACTAGAGACAAACATCGCACTCAACTCACCGACCATCCCCTCCAACCCTGACGATGGCGCGCGCACCCTCAGACGATGGATGGACGACTGTGCCAACACCTTAGCCCCGCTGAAAAAACAAACGCTCAAAGAAAGCAAAGTTCACCTCGGTACTCCTAGCGTCTAAGCACACCTGCCAGAAGGTGGAGAACATATGGCATAGCCCACAAAGACGCCATCCGCAACCACCACCACCCTATCAGGACCGCCAAGAGGACCTCCTTCAAAGACCGCCTCAACAACAAGCACACAACAGGAAGGAGCTCTTGAACGTCGTGAAGGAACTCTCCATCCCCATCCCACCGTCGCAAGCCCTGTGCGACTCCCTCACCACCTTCTTCCACCGCAAGATCGCCGACATCCACAACTGCTTCAACCCCTGGATGACCCCTACAGGCCCCAACACGCAGGAACCACCATACCCCACTGATTATGATCCACTGACAACCTGGGCCAACGTGAGCATCAATGACACAGTCAAGACCATGGGCACAATACACTCCGGCTCGCCGACTGACCCTTTTCCACACCACATCTTCAACAAAGCCGGCAGCTCCATTGCCCCCCACCTACGCGATATCATCAACCTCTCCTTTGAGACCGCGACCTTCCCTGAGAGCTGGAAGCACGCCGAGATCAACGCCCTAGTGAAGAAACCCAAGGCAGACCCGAGCGAACGGAAAAACTTCCGTTCCCAGCTAAGGTCATCGGGAAGATAGTCAACAACCAGCTCTCCCTCTACCTCGAAGACAACAGCATCCTGGACCCCTCCCAGTCAGGTTTCCGCAGCAACCACAGCACCGAGACCGCCTTCATCGCCGCCACTGACGACATCAGGATCCTGTTGGACAACGGCGAGACGGCAGGCCTCATCCTTCTGGACCTTTCTGCCACCTTCGACACCGTCTGCCACAGCGCACTACGCACACGATTCCACGACGCAGGGATCCGAGACAAGGCCCTGGTCTGGACCTCCTCCTTCCTCTCCGGAAATGTGGAAAAGTAAATTTTGCCATGTTCTGTGTCCCTACGTGTTCCCCATCTTATATTATATGTGCATGATCAATATGCATATGTATTCCCCTGTGATCAATTAAAGACGCAATCCTAGTTGTGTCCAACTCTAGTATGCCAGTTTCCAGTTCTCGTGAAAGCAACGAATATTAGGCCTATGTAAACCTATGTTGCCACGTTTTACAGTGTGCACGTTAATTCAGAATAATGTCCCCGTTTCTAGGCCTCAAAAGGGCCCGGACACCAGATTCAGCTCCTGTCTCCTGAACCCTCTCCGAGGAGCGATACAGCCCCCACCTGCATCCCTGACCCTTCACTTACTTCCTGCCTCACAGTGCCCGGCCCGGCCAGGCTCTGCCTGCCTGTCTGCCAAGAGTATGTTATGCTTCTAGTTATCAGCCCAGCCCTCCTTCTCTGCATTCCTAAGCTACTGAATCGCATCAATAGTTTCAGTCATAGTCTAGCCTTTCTGTCTCCATGTAAGAGAAATACTGTATTATATTCATAGAATATTCCTCGCACACGCAATACATGTAGAATAATGTATGCATCAGTCTTAGAGTCCAGTAGCCTTTGCCCTGATAACTTTTGGATTCTATCAACATGTTCTCCAAACACCAGATACCAGATATGCTTTAGGTACATGTCGCTCTGACACTCCAGACTTTAGTCTACTCTTCTTGCGCAGAAGTCATAGCCCCCAGTTCTCCCTGGTAACACGTCATTGCCCGTTTGCGCGCACCACTAGGTTAGAGGTCCCAGCTGCTCAGGTAGCCCCCTCCATGTTTCCGCCCCGTTTATGACACTTCTGTGACGTTCACATCACATGTCTATGTACACGCCTCTTGTTACACCCACTTCACTCTTATCTTTCGCGACTGCTACAAGTCACGCCCACTGCTACGCCTAATGTATTGAATGTAATGTATTTGTTTTAGTATATATACTGTATGATGTTACTTTTCGGTGTGCAGCTGCCGTCCCGTACTTCCAGGCTGTCCTGTTCCTGTCCCTTATGCCTGATTAAAGCCTGAAGACTCAAGATACCTCGAATCCTGACTCTTATTTATTGAGCTATCTGTTTATATGAGTATCCTGAAAAATAGAACCGGTATTTAATTATTTATTTACCACATAATGGCGCCCGAATAGGGACTTGCCCTTTCCCCACGCGCCGGCGAAGCCACGCAGGCCCCCTGATCCTCTGCAGCCGTGACGGAACCATCCTGCGCACCGGCAGATATTTCTGCTTCAAGTATCCCTCAGGCCCACGGAGGAGACGGAGGTTGCGGTCCAGCATCCAGACGAGGCGGTGTGGAACGCGGCGAGTCCCGACCAGAGCCCAAGCCGAGAGTACAAGGTCCGAGGTATCCGGAGGCCCACCTGTAACCGAAGTTTCCGAAGTTCGTAGTCCGTCATCGTAGCAGTCCAGTCCGAGGCCTTCCGTTCTTGCTGCCCGGTGAGTACCGTTGCTGGGGTAGTATCTAGACAGAGTCAATTTATTTGTCTCTGGTCCGTGGGTTTGGGTACGCAGATCCAACACGAAGTGTCCACCTAGGTGGATGCGGGTCCTGACGTGTCTCTTTATGGGACCGGTATGTTTCGTACTGTTTTAGCAGTGCATCTAGTAACTCTAGTAAGTTCCGTTCTCGAGAAATTCATGTGTTCCGTTCTCAGTATTCCAGGTAATATTCTGTCCGAACTGTTATTTTAATGTTATTCATGTATTTTCAATGTCGTGGTATGAATGACTTGTTTTTCCAGTCATTATTGTGTTTATCGTGTATTGTATTGTGTTCAGTATTCCAGCCTAAAGAATGCCTCTGTTCTCTAAGTTACGTCAGTTAAAAACCAGAAAAGGGCTGCTCGAGGAAGCAGTCCCTGTCCCGCCTAGGGACAGTCCAGGTCATTTTATGTATCATAAGCATGGCTTAAGTGCCATAATATATCTAGACTTATGGTCTGATTATACCAGACATCTCGAAGAGAAATATAGATGGCCTGTATCAGGCACATGGGATGCCGAGTGCATCATGCGAGTAGAAGAAGCATTATGGAAAAAGAAAGCCAGACAGTCTCAGAAAGATGCCATCGAGTTATGGCGCAAAGAATCTCATAAAAGAACAGAAAAAGAATTCAGAAAAACAGAATTAAGTAGAGAATCCTCAGAGAAAGCCCAAGAAAGGGAATTAATCGAAATAGGTGAACGAGTTAAAACCGAACAGTCAGACAGACAGAGAAATGCCCTTATTAAGGGTATGTATCCTCTTCTTGCCGAGGGTTTGCCAAAAGCAACCCCGGAAGCATCCAGTAATTTTCCGCCATCATTAGTTCCGACTAAGCTACGTCATAAACCGACCGCAGCTGATATTTTTCTCTCGTCCTATTTGGACGACACAGTCCCAGAATATGTAATTCCTGTACCTCCAGCTACCGGGGCACCCGTGGCAGCACCTGTTACGGTACCCCCGGTCCAGCCTACAGTACACGTACCAGTCTTACCAGTCACTCTTCCAGCACGTACAGTACCCGCAGACGATTCCAGTTTAGGAGCTGCGGGGGGAGGTTCTCCTCGTACCCCGCCTCAACATAGACGTATGACGTTACTTGAGCTACATGAACGAGCGTTACAGCGTTCACCCAAACTTCAGTCAGTTGCAGATATCAAGCGAGCCCTTACTGAATGCCGTTATGATCCAGTCCCAGGCGATGATGATATGGTCTTGTATTCATTGCGTGTAAGACGGGTGACCGAATATTTGGACACCCTGCCGAATATGAAAGGTTATTTAGACAGAATATATCGTTTTATCCGTACAGGAAGAGATCCAGAAAGTATTGGCGACACCATGGTCCAAAGAAAAGTCGAGATTCAGCTCATGATTTTAAAGTTTCTAATTAATTGTTTAATAAGAGAACAAGACTACCCAGAGAAAGATCCGGAGGAAATGAAAGTCCTGACTAGATGGAGTGACCATATAGCCGAGGGAAGACACAAGACACAGAACAGTATAGAGAGTATGTACAAGAAAATCCGTAAAGAAATAATAAAGTTACACGAGAAACGAGAAGCAATTCAAGCAACCGAGAAAGAAAATGACTCTTCTACTGAAGAGGTGGACAGCGAGAATGCCTCCAGAATAGCGTATGTAGGTAGAACTAGACTTCCCGACCGACATTCACGCCTAGACTACAAGAAAACTGTTCCCACTCCAGTACCAGAACAGTGTTCCCTCGAACAAGTATTCCAAGCTACCGATCACATTCTGAAATCACGAATAGGTTATAGTGAACTTAGTACTATGCATGAACAAGAACTAGCCCGATCAGCAGTCCGATGGACTACTGATTCTACCACTTTTCCAGACGAAATAGTGGCACAAATGTTTCTGAAACTGCCCCCAGCCGAGCAGCGACTGGTGGGTATGTATATGATCCAGTACCTCATCACACTGTATGAGGGTCAACATTCAGACTCAGGTCCGTTACATGATGTTCTGAACGAGTTACTACAGTACAGATGGAAAGGTCTAGGTACCGATTTAATTAGTGTCATTCTAGAACACCGCCACAAATATAGAACGTTTCTGAATCCGCATTTTGTTCACGTCTCACCCCCAGAGAGTAAATTATTCTTCATAGACAGACAGCATCCGTTACGAGAAGTGCGCCCAGTTAGGACAACGGGTGGTGATCTAGAACGAGTATTTGTTCACACCCCCATTACAAAGATGGAACTCTTAGAGATGAAAAAGTTAATTCCCTGTCATGATAAAGATCCAGCAGGGTTCCACCGAGAATTAAAAGACATGCTCCGTATGGGAGAATACACGTATCCTGATATCATTAAAATGTTAAAGGTCCTGTTGCCTGCGGGCATATATGAAAAACTCAAGGAAAAAGAATGGGAGGTGGGAGAGAAAAAGATAGATTGGACAGCTCTAGAAGCTGAAGATAATACACGTGTACCAGGTACCGGTCTTGGGGATAAATGTAAAGCTTTGCCCGAACTGTTAATACAAGTTTTGCCAAGATTACTAGCCACGAAAAAGGAAGACTGGGATGCCATCTCAGCCTGTAAACAGAAACAAGACGAAGATACTAGTGATTTTTATTCTAGATTCGAGAAATGTTTTATTATTAACAGTGGTTTGAAAACGAGTAGTGAATCGTATCCTCATCTTTTTTGTCACTAAACTAGTCGAGAATTCAAGTCCGCAAGTTAAAAATCGAGTACTGAAGGTCGAAAGTTCCTGGCAAGCTAATACTCCGTCACAAATGTTACAAATGCTCCAGTATCACCAGAACAGAATCAGGGAAGAGCAAGAACACGAAAGGAGACGTATGAAAGACACGAAAATGAAAGTATTAGTTGCACAATCTGTTCCTCAAGACAGTCAGAAGAGGGGTACGAGTCAAGTCAGTCATCCTACAGTTCCCGTTAAAGGGACCTGCAATTACTGTAAACAGCCAGGTCATTTTATAAACGAGTGTGCAGTTCTGAAACACAACATAGCTACTGGTAAGACTAAAGAAAGACCACGTCCGCCTAGACAAGAATAAGTTTCACAGACTTCCCAGTTACCACAGAATGCACAACAGACAGTTACAGTACCGCAGCCTATCGCTGCAACACAGCATGTTACACAGCAGATGTACCAATACGCTCAGTCCGAGTATCCAGAGTACCAGCAGTATTCATGAAACAGCCTAGAGAGGGAGGTAGGCTTGCCTCTCATCGAGATACCTGTAGATCAAGAGGGTCCCTATGTACACAGTCAAGTATTAGGGAAAGACAGAAAGTTTCTGATTGATACAGGGGCAAGTAGGACTACCATCAGTCATGACGAGGTTCCAGGGGCTCCGCTCTCAGGCTCTAGAAATGTTTCCCTTGGATTTTTAGGAAAGCCGATTGTTAATGAAATTTCGAAACCAGTTACTCTAGAAGTAGGTCCATTGTCCCGAACTACTGATTTGTTACTCACGAAGTCATGTCCAGAAAATTTATTAGGCATCAAGACATTAAAAGAATTAGGTGCAATTATATGCTGCTCCCCAGAAGGAGTTCGTTTGTTTTTGAGAGACTATAAAGGTCATTATGTATTACGTGATTTTGATCCAAGATTATTGAATGTACCACAGCATTTATGGGCGCAAGGTCCAACTGATGTAGGATGTATGCAAATCACACCCCATCGTGTGACTCTCAAGCAAGGTATTGTTTTGCCACGAATCAGACAGTATAAATTGCCACCTGAGGCTGTAGCAGCCTTATCCAAAATTATTGACGAGCTTATTGTTCAAGGAGTGGTTGTAGAAACTGACTCCAATGTATGTAATTCTCCTATCATTCCAGTCATGAAACGTACTGATCCAAATGCACCTCCAGTATATCGATTAGTGATTGACCTTCGAGAACTTAATAAATGTATCATTCCCCAGTACCCAGTAGTTCCAGATATTTCTTCCCTATTGACAGCCATTGATTCTGAAGCTACGTTCTTCACAGTTATCGATCTCAAGAACGCATTTTTCAGTGTCCCCATTCATCCAGACAGCCAGTTCCTTTTCGGATTCTGTTTAAATGGAAGGAGCTATAAATTCACACGAGCTCCTCAAGGTTTCACAGAAAGTCCTAGCATTTACAGTCAAGCACTCAAAAGACAACAAGACAATATTCGTATGCCAACTGACACTGCCCTGCTCCAGTATGTCGATGATCTACTGATCACAGCCCGTTCTGAACGTGACTGCGAACGTGCGTCACTTACAGTTCTGTATTTCCTAGCCGAGATGGGGCACAAGGTGTCCCCTTCGAAGCTTCAATTCTGTGTCCAGCAAGTGGTCTACTTAGGACACTTACTGTCCAAGAGGGGTAGGCAGGTGACACCAGACCGTATCCAGTTAATAGCATGTCTTCCACAGCCCAAGACCCAGAAGGAGGTACGAGCTTTTATCGGCCTCACTTCTTATTGCAGACAATGGATTCCTCAGTATGCATTTCTAGCCAAGCCACTGATACAGTTAACGACACAGGAGGCAGCCGTATCGACTGTCCTCCCTTGGACATCCGAACATACACTCGCTTTTAATGAACTAAAGAAAGCTTTATGCCAAGCACCTGTTCTAGCAACACCAAACTATAGTAAGCCTTTTACACTTTTTGTCACAGAACGTGATGGTACTGCATTATCTGTTCTCACACAAGATCAAGCAGGACAGTACAAGCCCTGTGCTTATTTTTCTAGCACATTAGATCCAGTAGCCCAGGCTCTGCCTGCGTGCCTCAAGTCAGTTGCAGCCACAGCTCTAGCTATCAGACAAAGTGATTCCATAGTATTAGGACACTCCCTGACAGTACAAGTTCCACACTCCGTGGAAGTTCTTTTAAACAGAACACAGACTCAGCACTTGACAATTGCACGTTTAACAGGTTATGAACTGACACTGTTCCAGCCACACATAGAAATCAGACGCTGCAACATTTTAAATCCAGCTACACTGTTACCGTCAGTTACTTCATATCCTGCCACACATGACTGTGTGGAAGTTGTTAACACTATGACAAAGCCAAGACAAGACCTGACAGACATTGCATTACCTGATCCCGACCTGACACTTTATGTGGATGGTTCATGTATGAGAACAAGTACAGGAGAACTAGTGGCCGCGTATGCAGTGACTACTGAAACCGAAGTTATAGAGACACACCGTATTGATACCCTGTCTGCTCAAGCAGCAGAGCTAGTCGCTCTGACCCAAGCCTGCATACGTGCCAAGAACCTGAAAGTAAACATATATACAGATTCACGTTATGCATTCGGAGTCGTACACGACTTCGGAGTGCTCTGGCAAGAGAGTGGTTTCATGACTTCTCATGGAACCAAGATTCAGCATGGTCTCCTCATTCAAGCTCTGTTAGATGCAATACATTTACCGACAGCTATCGCTATCATGAAGTGCAAAGCACATACGAAAGTTACTGACAATTTTTCCCAAGGTAACGATCTAGCAGATCGAACAGCCAAGCTTACAGCTCAGACTCCAGACATTCCAGTTAACACGACACTGACACACACTCCAGATCAGACTACTTGTATGACAGTTAAGGACCCTACACAAGATGTCATAGACATACAGTTACATGCTACTCCCGAAGAAATCAAGAAATGGTCCGAACAAGGAGGGGTCCAGACAGATCAAGGATGGGTGACGAAGGGAAAAGCCACATGGTTTCTCCCCGACTCAATGGTTCAAGTCATCATTAATACCGCACATAGTCCTGCACATTTAGGAGAAAAAGCCATGCTAGACAGTATCCAGAACATTTGGTTCAACAAGCATTTACGAGCTGCGGCCAAGCAGAAAGTCCGTACCTGTATGATATGTTGCCAGTTCAATCCAGGTAAAAGTGTCCCGGTGGAACAAGGTGGATTCCAACCTCCTGACCACCCTTTTGAAGTCCTCCAGATGGATTACATTCAGATGGAGCGATGTCGAGGTTTCAAGTATGTCCTCGTAGTTGTATGCGCTTTGTCCAGGTGGACAGAAGCATATCCAGTCCCAGATTACACAGCCGCGACCCCTGCCAAGCAGTTGGTTCGTGAATTCTTTCCCCGCTATGGACTCCCTAGGGTCGTGTATTCAGATAACGGCCAGCCATTCTCATCCGAGTTAATGAAACATGTTTCCCTTCTGTTAGGGTACCAGTGGAAGTTCCATTTTGTGCGCCATCCTGAAGCAGCCGGTTTCGTAGAGAGACATAATCAGACTCTGAAAATCCGCATTGCAAAAATATGTAAAGAAAAAGGTGTAGACTGGCTAGTTGCCCTGCCAGTTGCTTTATTTTATATGCGCATGGTTGCACATTCCAGATCAGGTCTGTCCCCGTATGAGGTCGTATTCGGCCGTCCCCCAAATATGTGGGGTACACCTAGACCCCGCAGTATTACAGACGTTTCCAGTAATATGCTGACAGATTACCTAGCTTCCTTGATGTCTGCCCTACACTCTTGTCGTTCACAGGTTGCCGCCGCATTTCCAGACAACACCGAGGTGAAACCGCATGAAGTCATTCCAGGCAACCTGGTATTAGTGAGCAACTTCGATCGTTCAAGCCCGCTGGAGCCCCGTTGGAAGGAGCCCCGGATCGTCTTGCTTACAACAAGGACAGCAGTAAAGCTTGAAGGAAGAAAAGGATGGGTCCATCTGAGCCATATAAAGAAGTTCCATGGATTGCGAGAAAAGACATTTGCTAAGGACTGCCTTATTCCTAAAGACTGCCTAAAAACAGACTCTGAACCCAAGCCTCCCCTGTTAGAGAAAACTCCGCAGCAGGAGTATAAAGAGAAACTCAGGTCTAGTAAAATAAGTCAGCCAGTTTAATTGTCTAAGTCCCTCTCGGGTGAAACGGTTAGACAGGTTCCTGACATGTATGAGATAGACCCCCACAGTGAGAGAGTTAGTCAAAACTCTAAAAGATGTATAATTGTCCTATTTTTCTTAGTATTTTTGAGTCTTATGGTTTCCTGCACAAGTTATGCTTTTCATTTATGTTTTCCAATTTCACATGTACATATGTTTTCTAATACTACAGTAGAGCACATATTTAGTGATCTGCCTCCTCACGAGCTATCCTCTCGTCTTGCTATGCGAAACAACACATTTATCAGAATGTTACACTACTCACACCAGACCAGCAATGCCACTAATTGTTGGGTGTGTGGTCGACTCCTCCCTTTCCAGACACCGAAGGGAGTTCTACCACTCTTTCCTTATCCGTTTTCACATAATGGTTCGTGTGGAGCATGGTCCACGTTAACGTCATCCTCAACTGATATGTCCCTTCTGAATCGAACATGTTTCCCAGACAAGCAAGGTCTTTCCCATAGAACAGGGTTAGATCTAGAAAATTAAGTATATGATTTAGGTAATTATTCCTCGAATTTCATGGTCCTGAATGTTCAGTCCGATACTACTCCAGATTTGCCTGCTATTTCAGTACTACCAGTCAAAGGCGAATTATGTGTCAGAAAGAATGGTTCCGCACATGTAGGACATAGTGATTGTACTACTATTGTCGAGTATAGTGACAGTGGGAAATCTATTTTCAAAGCCTCACGTCATTCTTATTTTGTTTGTGGTCAGACCGCATATGTACGTCTGCCCCTTGATTGGGATGGAACATGTTATATTGCCTTCCTACTGCCACCAGTTTTTCTAGCCCCATCTGATTATCATAGAAACACACATCTAGTACACATTAGACATAAAAGGGAGATCGAGTCCCCGATTGTCGATCAACCTGAAACTACTCTAGAACAATATCAAGATTTCAATAAAGGTTTCTTCTTCTTTATAGGCCCTGTCCAGAATAGTAAGTTAATACGTAGATTAACCAGAACCCTTGAAGCAGTAGTGAATGAGACTACTTCTGCTCTAGGTAACTTAACCGAAGAGCAATCTGCTATGAGATTTGTCGTGCTCCAAAATCGTCTCGTTCTTGACGTCATACTGGCCGATAGAGGAGGAGCATGTAGAGTCATCGGATCTAGTTGCTGCATTTTCATTCCTAATAACCCGCCGTCTGTTTATTCAGCTATAACCAGACTTCATAAAATTGCCCATCAGTTACACCAGAATCCAGGCACCTGGACATGGTCCGGTTGGCTCTGGAGTATAATTTCTGCCTGGGGATGGAAAGTATTGTCATTCCTAGGTATAGCAGTAATGGTCATATTCAGTTGTTGCCTCTGTTTACAATGTGGCCCTGCGATTTGCGGCATTTGTGCTACATCCTGTATTCCTAGTCCTAAGTCCCGTTCCAAGACAATTCGAGACGAGCAAATGATGCTATATGAAATGATAGATGGTATCATGAATATTGATGTTTCCTGATGGAAACGTAGTGACAAGGAGGGAATGTGGAAAAGTAAATTTTGCCATGTTCTGTGTCCCTACGTGTTCCCCATCTTATGTTATATGTGCATGATCAATATGCATATGTATTCCCCTGTGATCAATTAAAGACACAATCCTAGTTGTGTCCAACTCTAGTATGCCAGTTTCCAGTTCTCGTGAAAGCAACGAATATTAGGCCTATGTAAACCTATGTTGCCACGTTTTACAGTGTGCACGTTAATTCAGAATAATGTCCCCGTTTCTAGGCCTCAGTAGGGCCCGGACACCAGATTCAGCTCCTGTCTCCTGAACCCTCTCCGAGGAGCGATACAGCCCCCACCTGCATCCCTGACCCTTCACTTACTTCCTGCCTCACAGTGCCCGGCCCGGCCAGGCTCTGCCTGCCTGTCTGCCAAGAGTATGTTATGCTTCTAGTTATCAGTCCAGCCCTCCTTCTCTGCATTCCTAAGCTACTGAATCGCATCAATAGTTTCAGTCACAGTCTAGCCTTTCTGTCTCCATGTAAGAGAAATACTGTATTATATTCATAGAATATTCCTCGCACACGCAATACATGTAGAATAATGTATGCATCAGTCTTAGAGTCCAGTAGCCTTTGCCCTGATAACTTTTGGATTCTATCAACATGTTCTCCAAACACCAGATACCAGATATGCTTTAGGTACATGTCGCTCTGACACTCCAGACTTTAGTCTCCTCTTCTAGCGCAGAAGTCATAGCCCCCAGTTCTCCCTGGTAACACGTCATTGCCCGTTTGCGCGCACCACTAGGTTAGAGGTCCCAGCTGCTCAGGTAGCCCCCTCCATGTTTCCGCCCCGTTTATGAAACTTCTGTGACGTTCACATCACATGTCTATGTACACGCCTCTTGTTACACCCACTTCACTCTTATCTTTCGCGACTGCTACAAGTCACGCCCACTGCTACGCCTACTGTATTGAATGTAATGTATTTGTTTTAGTATATATACTGTATGATGTTACTTTTCGGTGTGCAGCTGCCGTCCCGTACTTCCAGGCTGTCCTGTTCCTGTCCCTTATGCCTGATTAAAGCCTGAAGACTCAAGATACCTCGAATCCTGACTCTTATTTATTGAGCTATCTGTTTATATGAGTATCCTGAAAAATAGAACCGGTATTTAATTATTTATTTACCACAGAAGAACCCGGAGAGTCCGTCTCTCCCCGTTCCGATCCGAAGCCTCCGAGATCATCCGCGGCGTCCCACAGCGATCCTCCCTCAGCCTGACGCTGTTCAACATCTACATGGCACCTCTCGCATGCATTGCACAACAGCACGACCTCAACATAATCTTCTACGCCAACGACACGCAACTGATCCTCTCCCTCACCAAGGACCCCCTCACCGCCAAATCCAACCTCCACCAGGGAATGAGCATAGCCGCCTCAAACTGAACACAGACAAGTCAGAGATCCTCACCATTGGGCCCAACCCCTCAGCATGGGATGACTCCTGGTGGCACGTATCACTGGGGACACCCTCCGTGCCACCCACGCACACAATCTGGGAGTCATCCTCGACTTGAAACTCACCATGACGAAACAACTCAACGCTATCTCCTCCACTTGTTTCAACACCCTCCATATGCTCCACAAGATCTACATATTGATCCTGACAGACACAAGGAAAACAGTAACCCAGGCCCTAGTCAGCAGCAGACTCGACTACGGAAACGCCCTCTACGCCGGAGCCCCAACCAAGCTCATCAACAGACTCCAAAGAATCCAGAATGCCTCTGCACGCCTGATCCCCAAAGTCCCGTGCCGCGACCACATCACCCCTCACCTAAGGAACCTGCACTGGTTCCTGTCAACAAGAGAATCTCCTTCAAGCTCCTGATCCATGCACACAAGGCACTCCACAAGACCCCCCCAGCCTATCTCAACAGCCGACTCTCCTTCTACGTACCGAACAGGAAACTCTGCTCCGCAGACCTCTCCCTGGATACCAGCCCACACATCCATAAAACCACAGCTGGAGGCAAATCCTTCTCCCACCGTGCCGCCAAGACCTGGAACACCCTCTACCTCATCCTACGACAAACCAAAGACCTTCTAACCTTCAGGAGACAACTCAAGACCTGTCTGTTCGACCAATAGCAACAGCGCCCCCCTCCTCCCCTCCATCGAGCACCTTGAAACCCTTGCGGGTATGTAGTGCGCTTTACAAATTATTTGATTGATTGATTAATTGATTGATTGATTGGTTGCCCCGTGTCCAAATGATGCTGCACCCTAATCTCATTTTCATAAAGAAGGCCACTCCTTGATTACATGTGTTAGCTCCGTTAATCTTCTTTTAAAGCTCCCTCCATACATCTTTCTTCAGCATCCTACCCAAAACACTTTGAATGTGACTTACCATACTCACCATAACCACAACAAAATTATATTCATCATGATTCAAGACTCTAGCCAACAACAACCTGGGTATGAAATCTGCTTAAAAATTATTAAAATATTTTTCATGCCACAAACTCCAATTCTGACTGAAATTCTTATAGTGGTAAGTTATCCTGTGCTATTTTCAGAGTAGCTCCTTCACCTCTGAATGTGCACCCCCCACAATGCTAATTTATTCTTCAAAATTGTTGAGTCTGTTACCTCTGCACCATACAAAGCTCTTATTGTGTCAAGTACTCTTTCCTCCCTTCAATCACGTCTTTTGTAAAAGAACCACCCCCAAACGAAGATTACTCACATCTGTCATGATTATGCAAGAGTCCCTGATCTCAAAAGATTTATGCGGGTGTGCCTTCATGATATACATTTTCATTTCTTCAAAAGTCAGTTGACGTTCAGCATTCCACTTGTGACTTACATTCTTCACTAATAGCTTTATTAATGGTGTTGCTTTATCAGAGTAATGTAAAACACAAACAAAGTAGAGTGTAATCAGTCCAAGGAATGACCTTAACTGATCTTTGTCCAGTAGGGGTAGTGCCCTTTTATGGCCTTTATGAACTTGCTTTTGGCTTCATACCAGTCTTAAAGACATGGGGCCATATGTATCAAGCTAATTTTTTGTCTCAAACACTGCAAATTGCAAAAAACAGCGATGGCGGATACAAATTTGCTATTTCCAATGTATGAAGCAAAATCGCATCGCAAAATGAGAAATTGCAAAAATTGCGATTCCTTACGTTGCGAGACCCAGAATTCTGTGAATTTCCTAGCGATTCTTTATTTTGCGATTACTCAGTTAGCGAACTTCACAAACGGGAAATCACACATTAAGAAATCGCTATGGTATGTAAAAATTCGCAATTTGCGAATTTACGACAATCGCAATTTAGAGAATTGCAATTACCACCAAGTAGGAGCAGGTGGTAACCAGGTGCAAACTATTTAAGGAGTCCCAGAATGCAACAGACTCTTTCCACAATGGATGGGCTGTACGTGATAGCCAGGAGGCTGTGACTCAGAGCTGCTGCACAGAGGAGGAGACGTCTGGAAAGGATATTCAATGCGCGCATTACCATGTTCCAGCGCACTGAGGAGGACATCTATACACACTACAGACTGGATGAAGAGAGTATCCTTGATTTAATTGAGGAACTCAAACCCTTCCGTGAACACCCCACGTGCAGGACACACTCCATCCCCACTCACATCCAGGTCCTGTGCTCACTGCACCTCTTGGCATCACGTAGTTTCCAGGGGGTGATAGTCTCAGCGGGAGGGGTGTCACAAAGTGCACTTTTGCGCTTTTTCCACGCGTTCCTTGATGCCATGGTACAGAGGCTGCATCACCCCATTCACTTCCAAAGCACTCCACAGGCACTAGACCAGACCAAGCAGGACTTCTATCAAATAGCCCAATTTCCCCATGTCATTGGATGCATAGATGGGACACATGTTGCAAAGCCCCTCCCTCCCAGACTGAGTACGTGTTAAGGAATCACACATCCTACCATTCCCTGAACATACAGGTGGTGTGTGATGCCAAACACATCATCATGGACATTGTTGCTAAATACCCAGGCAGCACACACATCGTTTTCATCTTCCGTCACAGTGGGATGCACCGTAGACTCACAAGTGGGGAGTTTGGCGAGGGATATTTATTAGGTAAATGCATTTGAACAGAGGCCACACTTGTTAAGAATAACATGTGCAGGACAGTGTTTAACCATATTCATTCCACCCCACAGGTGACAGTGCGTATGCGGTCCGGGACTTCATTCTGACGCCCTACCTGAATCCAGCCAAACGCTCGGGAGCAGCGGTACAACAGCGCCCACATAGCAACCAGAGGCACCATTGAGCGTACATTCGGGATACTGAAGAGAAGATTCAGATGCCTACACAAGAGTGGAGGGGCACTACAATACAGCCCCAAACCTGTTGCAAGATAGTGGTAGCATGTGCCATGCTGCACAACATCGCCACCAAGAAAGGCACACCTGTGGAGCTCAGTGAATCGGATTCATCAGATGTGGAGGGGCCTGCCCCAGGACGTATGCCAGCCGGTGTAGCTGGTGCAGCTGTTGGGCGCCAGAGGCGAGATGAGATTACACACAACTATTTCTAGGTAAAAAAATATGACGCAATGCTAGATATCATCCTTAAATTCAGTATGAATGATGTCACACACCCAATGTCTCTCCCAATGTCCAGCACATGTTATTGTCATCATGCAAGTCTTTCAACAGGAGCACGTGTACATGACCATCCAGTGGTCACATTTGACATTTGGAAGCCCCTGTTTGGGGTTGCACAGTGCCCTCCTCACTTGGGCCACTAGGCCTACTGGTACGCCACTACGGTGCCTACCCATGGTGGGCGGGGGATTGATGCTGCTCCTTCCTGACTGTGCATCCTCATCTTTGGGAGTCAGGACTCGAGGCCCAGTAGTGCGAACTGCCCGCAGCTTGTCTACTGCAGATGTAATTTGAACCAGTGCCCTTGAAACGTCCTGGCTGTTGTGTGCCACCTCGCGCTGCATGCAGATGCTGCGCCTTGATAGAACATTGGTGGCAGAGGACAGGCGGTTCACCGCCCGTGTGTACAGGTCTAGGCGCTGCATCTCTCTGCGCCTAGCAGTACGGTCAGCCTTCAGTTCTGCACAGAGTGCCTCTAGGGCACCCGTCATGCCCCTGAAGCCTGCCTTCACTTCCCTCTGTAATGCTTTGATATTTTTTGCTTGCAGGCACTGTACCTGCAACAGGTGCATCTCCAGGCCGCCAAAGACTGTTTCATCCCCTGGATCTGCAGCACTGCTGGATGTACAGGACCTGTGCCTGGTTGGGACTGTTGGGATTGGGTCAGCATGTGCACGTTGTTGTCGCTGTGTGTATGTTGGCTCAGGTTGCACATCCCCATCGCTGTCCTGGCCCTTGTCCTCCAATGGGGTAGTGGTGGTACTACATGTCTCCTGCAGCGCTTTGGAGGGTTGACTGGGCTGTCCTCATCCTCTGTGTCTTCCACTTGCCCTGCTGCTTCTCTGTTTGGGGAATCGCCCTGTATTCCACTGCCTGTAGGCTGTGTTCCACATGGTGCTGTGGACGTAAATGCACACATTTATTAACTGTTCTGACTTGCTCTTGTCAATTATTAATCACAATCCTGGACGCCATCATCGCCCAACATGATGCAATTTCTATAGACCACATCCTTCCGGTAGATTGGTCAGACCATCACCTAATCCTATTCCACCCCAAGCAACCGATCCTGTGCCAACCACCCATCTTAGTCCCCCTTACATGATCCAGGAACCTATCACAGATCAACAAAGTTTAACTAGAAGAAAGAATAGCCTCCACCCTGCCAATCTCCTCGGAAGGCCTCTCAACTACTGATCTCACCTCACACTACAACACTACAACACTACCACGTCCGTCATCCTAGACCAGTTGGCACCCCAAAAACAGAAAAAACCTAGGAACATCCCATCTAGAACCTGGTTTAATAAGGACATCAACGAGGAAAGAAGACATCTCAGAGCCACAGAACGTGTTTGGAGAAAGAACCCCTCCTCCAGCCATTGAGAGGATCTCAGAGCAGTAACAAGGTACAAGAAGCATATAAATAGCGAACAAACAAACTTCTTCTGCAATGCACTGGACAAGGCAAAAAACAGACCAAGAGAACTCTTTGACATCAACAAAAAACAAACATCCAAGCCATCTACTATCCATCCCCAGCCCTCCAAAACCCTATGTGATAATTTTTGCCACCTTCTTTAACGATAAAATCACCAAGATCGAACTATCTCTCGACATCAACCCCCATCCGCATGGCAATAATGACCTAACAACAACTGAAACCACCTCTAGCGATCCTACCACATTCGCTTGGTCCTCCTTCGACCACATCCTTGAAGCCGAGATTCTCAATCTAATCTCACCCTCCAAACTCTCATCACGCAACCTTGATCCCATCCCCTCCCAAATGGCCAAAGACCTGAAACTCTCCCTTGCTCCACTCTGGTGTGAAATCATCAACAGCTCCTTAAAAACTGGCATCATCCCTGACTGCCTCAAAGTCGGCCAGGTTACACCTCTTCTGAAGAAACCAGGCCTAGACACTAACGACCTGAACAACTTTAGACCAGTCTCCAGTCTGCCCTTCCTAGACAAAATTCTAGAAAAATGTGTACTACGCCAACTAAACAACCAGATCGACAACATTAATCTTCTAGACCACAACCAATCAGGCTTCAGAAAAGGCTATAGGACCGAAACCGCAATCCTGAACATAGTGGATGACATCCGCAACTCACTTGACTCAGATCACTGTTGCCTATTTATCCTCCTAGACCTGTCAGCGGCCTTTGACACGGTAGACCACAAGCTCCTCATCAAGGCCCTCAAAGAACGAGTAGGTGCGGACGATGTGGTCCTTCAATGGTTCTCCTCCTTCTTTCAGAATTATTTCCAAAGAGTTAAAATCAAATACTTCACATCCTACCCTCTCCCCTTGACCAGAGGTGTCCCCCAAGGATCTGTTCTCTCTCCTCAACTGTTCAACATATATATGGTACCCCTCACCACCGTACTGAAAAAAGCCAACATCCCTTTCCATCTCTATGCAGATGACACACAGATCTACATGGAAACCTCCTCCTTTAATGACATTCTAAGGCTCAACAACACTCTCAGAGAAGTCCAAGACTGGCTAGTGATGAATCACCTTAAACTCAATCAAGGAAAAACCGAGATCCTCCTCATCTCTAACAAGGAGGATAACCCGCAAATCATTGAATGGGTGAAAGCTATCGATGCCCTCAATGGAAATCTCACCCTGACTAACTCGGTAAAATCACTAGGAATTACCCTCAACCACAAACTATCAATGACGAACCACATCAAGAACTCCGCTAAGAGCGCCTTCCTAAATCTGAAACTCCTCAACAAAATCAAAGCGCACATTCCGCAGAGAGATCTCAAACAAGCCACCCAATCACTGGTTATGTCCAGACTGGACTATGGGATCGCAACCCTCTCCTGCACAGCTCTATCCCACCTAGCGCCACTCAAAACTACGCTCAATGCAGCTGCCAGAATGGTCTCCGGTGCAAAGAAATTCAACCACATATCTCACACACTCAGAGATCTAAAATGGCTACCAGATGAAATGCGTGCTAGCTTCAGAACGGCCTGCCTTACACACAAAGCCTTGCACACAGGGAAACCATAATACTTAACCTCTAAGCTCAAAAAAGCTGGTCAATCCAGAAGTCTCAGAAGTTCAAACTCCCTCCTACTCATCCCCCTGAAAACCCGGAAACAAAAAACTGCAGCCTGCTTTTTTGCAGGCAACACTCCTAAAATTTGGAACTCCATCCCTGTGGACATCAGAACTACCCCTTCCTTTCCAGAATTCAAGAGCCGACTAAAAATCCTCTACCTCAACCGTGCATTCCCAAACTCAATTACGTAACCAACACGCCTGACAGCGGCCTGTCATCACGTACCCACTCCCTCACACGTCCCCTCTCTCTAACCCGCAACTTGGGCTGTTCATCGCTAAGAAAGAAGTCCAATAATAACTTTGACTATACATCAAGAATACTATGAATCGAAAACGCCACCGGACCGCTCTACCTCAACAGCACACCCTGAACCTCTGACTACCTCAAAGTCATTACCTCAAAGTCTCCCCTCAGGCACAAGACAATTTTTAATCTTGAACATGTATGCATCTATTTTTACTTTATTGCTCTATACCTGTCTTCTCCACATCCACTGTAAAGCGCTCCGATACCCTGGGGTCTGGCCAGCGCGATAGAAAACTTCTAAAATCATTTTTTTTTTAAAAACACTGTAATGTGCATGTGACTATATCGCCCATAATGCATTGCAGTGTATGCTGGTGTACCTGCACTGGACTACTAATTTTGGGGTTGTAGAGGTAGTGGGGGGGTGTCAGGGGTGTGATGGCTTGCTTCTTGCCTGGTACTGGTACCGGGTGCTCGGAGCTGTCTAGGTCAGCCACACCCATTACACGTTCACGTAGCAGGGTCCCCTCAACCAGTTCCTCAAGAGGTGTGGAGTCAGTGGCTGTGGAGGTCCCTCCACCGGTCTTCCTGGACTGCTCCAACCTGGCAGCCACCTTATCCTTGGAGCGCTGGTGCATATCATACCATCGCTTTCTTAAGTCTTCCACACTCCTGTGTGTCACACCAACAGCATTCATTTTCTGCTGGATTTCTGCCCATATGCGCCTCGCGCATGTCTCAGGCACCCTGAGTAATTTTTTGCCAAATAGGTGCTCATGGCTGACCACCATTTGGATTAGCACCTCCAACTCTGCCTCAGTATACTTATGTATTCTTTTCCTCTGGCCTTCCCCCTGCTGCTGCTGCTGTGTTTCCAGGCTGGCCATGTTTCCAGTGTCCGCCATTCTTTTCACCACTGCAGAGTTCCCTCTCCACCACTCCTTCTCTCTGACTGTGATTCAGCAACTCATGTGCAGCATGGGTAGTCACACTTCCTGGTTGTGATGTCATCAAGCTGCACCTGAGTTTCCGATTAGCAGATTTGCGAAAATCGCAAATTTGTGATTTTTTACGTTAAGCGATTGCAAATTTGCAATTTTTTACATTAATGAATCGCTTTTTGAGGTATCGCAATGAAAATGGCGATTTTTACTGAATCGCTATTTTATTGCGATTTCTTACATACATACCATTTTGCGATTCTGAATTTGGATTCGCAAAAAATCGCAAATTCAGAATCGCAAAAGGGTAGCTTGATGCATATGGCCCATGATCTCTCTTCTGAAAATGTGCACTTACCAATAAACCAAGAGCCTTCAAAATGTCAAACACTGCATTTAACCTCCCATTGGGTATATCCAAATTATTCCAAAAGAACAGGCTCTTGTCCTGAAAATAAGTCATCTGTAGGAAGTTCATTACCAACTTTTTCATGACCCTTTGGAACACAGAGGATACTTCTGCAAACTAAAAAGCCATCCACCTTTACCAATAGGCACCATGCAGTATCACTAGTATGTTGGGTGTTTGGATTCATCTAACCGAACAAGCTGATGGTAAGTATTTGCTTTGACAGAAGAAAGAAATACTTCAACTTTTTCCTAAGTACAAAGTAATTCACTTACATTAGGAATGGACTCCTTATCCACCCAGACGTTGAGATTCATGTATTACAAATAAACACATACCCGCAAGGTTTTGTCAGAGTTGTGCTCAAGGACCACTAGAGCCGATTTGTCTGAGCTCCTCAATGATTTCCAATTCATGCAACCTTTCTAATTTCATTTGAAATTTCTAACACATACTCAGTGGTTCCTTTCACACTTTATGTACCCTTTTAGCTTCTCAAAACTTTCACTGAACTCCTCGGGGAACCTCAAAGCACTATAAGCAAGCAGGACATCCTTGTCAACCTTGTTGATATTCAATAAATTGTTTCTTAAAATTACTTGATCCGGGTGGCTGGGGCCAGATTTACTCGCCCTGATTTTCCAAACCTTTCACACCCTTATTTGCCCACATACACTGCACTAATAGCTACATGTACATACAATTCTGACTTTTTCCTAACTCTCCTAATAATTCTGTCCTCTGTCCACAGCAGGTTACCAAAATGTACACCTTTAATGCTTTGTATTGACATGCTGTTCTTGAAGAATCACGGCAGAGACCTTTGCAAATTTCAAGATTTCCCTGCCAGTAGCTGGTCACTTGTGAAACTTTCAACAAAGTGCCCTTGTTAATTTGAGGCATATTTAAATCATCAAGGTCTTGGTGAGATTTCTTTGGACCACTTTGAATATCTTTCACCATTGTCAGTCCTAATTTAAAATGATGCCTCCAGAGCACGTGTTATCTGGTGAATTAAGCAGGTGGCGTCAATCTAATCAAAATGTATTATTTATTCATCCAATTATATTATGAAAGTAGGATCCTTCCAGGGCAACATGCAGAGCCAGTGTGGTGTTGTATCCCAATGGGAGGCCACTTAGCAGCCCTGTCGGCAGCACCAGAACCTCTTTTCTTCTGCCTGGCAACCCCATGAGTGTCTCGGAGTAAGTCTGCCTCTGCTCTGCTCACATAGGAGTGCCCCCTCAAGTATATTGGTAGTGTGCCGGCAGTCATGGGCCACCCACACTAAAGGCTCTATGGGGCTGGTCCTGAGGCTTAGGTTGGAGTTCAGTTCTTTATCAAAAGTTCCCCTGAATGTTGGGTATTGAATTTAGGACCTTGTTGCATTTGGCCAGATCTTGTTGAGATTTGTTTCGATCATTTTGGATATTCTCAGCATAGTAATTGACCTGAAGATTTGTTTTTTCACATTTATGTGGCCACTTTGAATATACAAGTGTGCATAAGTAAGAGTCATACAGTCTAGGGGGCCCTGCCCCCAGCAATAATGCTCATAATTCACTATTTCGTCCAGAGGGTGGAATTGTAATTTGTATTATCATTAGGCTAGACTGATTCATTCATGGCAGCATTTAATAATGATTATCATGCCATTCACAGTCCCTGTCCCAATTCAAACTGGCCCAGTCAGAGCCTTCATCCAGTGACCTTGGTAAGTGCAACAACCCCGTCCAGAGCTGAATTTATTTCTCCATTGAGTACTGGGTGTTATTTCCATTTTATTACTTCCCAGTTCTCTGGGGCATCGCTTCAGAGGGGTTGTTACACTACCCTAATGTTTTTTGTGGTAGATAGTTGGGTATAGCTGATTCTATTTGAGTATGGTAAGGAATCTGTTGCAATTCACCAGGAATGTTTACAAGCACATACAGACAAAAGCACACATACACTCTTTAGCTCTCTCTCTCTCTGTTTGAAAGTCTGCAAAAATGTTACTTATTGTAAAAAACATTGTGTTTTCTCTCACTTAGCTGCCGATGAGGATGGCATTCGGAAATCCAATCCGACACTCCTGGTAGTGGAAATTAACCGTCCGCATGTACCGCAGGAAATCCGGCGGACAGATTAAGATGAACCGTCTTAAATATCTGACCGCGGCAGACAGATTCCACAAAAGTTCTCCGGGACCATTCAGAACAGCTGAAAATCCAACTGCGGCGATATGATGGCGGAGCATGGGGAACAATCAGTTGTGTCTGACCGCACTCCTCGGTGTTAGTGGAGTGCAGAAAACTCAGCTTTGTGATTTGCAGCAGGGTTTTTGCCCTGCTCACGATCACGAACAGTAAGTTTGCGATCACGAGCGGTAAGTTTGTGAGCACGAGCTGCTGCTCGGGTAGAATTTCTACCCGAGCGGTAGCAGTACCAGCATAAACTGCAGTTCTCACCGCACTCCGCCACTCGCTGAACTTCGCTGTGTTTTTTTGTAATTTTGCGGAGTTCCACATAGCAAAGCTCCACGAACCATGTAGAATACAACAAGTGGGGTTTAGTCCATATTTTGTAAAACGGCGACCGGGAATCAAAGGAGGAGGGATATCGCGTCCTGGATATTTCCGGATTCGGAGTTGCACCCACACGAACCGGAACTTTTACTTTATATCCCCTCCCGGTTTTGGCTTGATGTCCACACGCATTAAGCATGGCAGACTCAGCACTTTGTAATCGGTGTGCTCACGAACTCGAAAACCGTGAGTTATCCACCCTGGGAGGATTGAGATTACCATAATTTCGTTCACCATTCCCATTACGGAAGATACCACCCAACCTGGGACTTCCCTAGATGCTTGAAGCATTTCTTCCTCTGCCTCCTTACGTCATACGTACCCGTTTGTGACGAGGAGGACTACTATTTTGACACGCTATCCGACTTTGTAGACACATCACTCCAGACCTATGAGACTTGAGGTCGTGTCCTAAGCCCTGAGGAGTCGCAGTTATTTGTTCCCACGCGACGAAACATGTGTCGGCTGGTTGTGGAACCAATAAACCCATATCCATTTCCTAGGAAACTGAACAGGATTGCAATTGTCTTATTGTAGCTTTATGCATTGAATGTTGTTAATCACGTAACCACTGTCTAAATACAGTGATTGTTGTGAGCGAGGGTACTGCTGTTTTATACTCCACGAACCATGCCCAGGCCTGCAAAAAACACCTAACACACCCCAATAACACATCCCCATGGCAAGTAAAAAATACAAATCCCAGGTCAACCCACACAACACACCTGACATGAATACTCCATTTTGACCCACCCGCATAGCTGAGTAAAAAACTAGACCCTTCTCTGCCCAGAATCCTATGCACAACTCCACAACTGAAGGCCCAACCCACAGCACAGAGGAGAGGCCAATCACCACACATGACACCATCACAACCAAACACACACACCACACATCACCACCACCACCACCTTCACACCTGCACTTTTCACCCATTTGCACATCACACACCATGTCACAGAAGATGCCCAGATTCACTAACAATGAGTTGTCAGTGATGCCAGATGAGGTAATCAGAGTAGAACCATATTTGCTTGGAAGCATGGTCCAACAGACACCAATAGCCACAACAAAATCAAATATGGGCAAGGATAGTCAATAAAGTCAATGCAGTCGGTACTACCCCACGCACCCTGCAGGACATCAGGAGGAGGTGGCCTGACCTCAAGACCAGGGTGAAAGAGCGTGCTAACAAGAACCATGGGCTTGCTTGGAGGACTGGCAGTGGCCCTCCCAATCCACCACTAACATTCACTGAATGGGAGGAGAAGGTGCTTGCCACACTGCATCCATAGAGTCTCTTTGGAATTCCCCGGGGGAGTGGAGGTTGGTAAGTACCAACAAATTTCTCACATTACACTGCTACGTACTGTCTTGCACAACTAGAAAGCTACACTTCCTAGACCTAAATGCACTTACTTACAACACACTCTTCCCAACACATGTCTCACAGATCTAACATTCCCTTCCTCTGAATCAGTCCAAAGGTAGCTAGCAATATTTCCATGGGGGTCATGTGTACAGGCAGCCCACACTACAACTCCCAACAGGTGCCCTTGTCCCACAGCTGAGCAGGATGGAGAACTCCCCACCCAGAACCATGTGGCAGCCTTTCCATTGCTCACCTTCACCTAACAGGTATGTAGCCATCTTAAGATGGAGGGGTGTTTATGGGTAGGGAGCCAGCAATACAACTCCCACCAGATACCCTTGTCCCACAGCTAAGCAAGATGGAACACTTCCCCCACCCAGAACCATGTGGCAGCCATTCCACTGCTCACCTTCACCTAACAGGGAGGTAGCATCTTAACATTGTAGGGTGTTTGTGGGTGGGAAGCCAGCACTACAACTCCTACCAGGCTCCCTTGTCCCACAGCTCAGCAGGACGGAGCACCCCAACCATGTGGCAGCCATTGCATTGCACACCTCAAACTTACAGGTAGGTAGCCATCTTAACAGGGAGGAGTGTTTGTGGGCTGGAAGACAGCACTACAACTCCCACCAAGCACCCTTGTCCCACAGCTCAGCAGGATGGAGCCCCCTTAACCATGTGCCAACCATTGCATTGCACACCTCTAACTTACAGGTAGGTAGCCACCTTAACAGGGAGGGGTATTTGTGGGTGAGAAGCCAGCACTACAATTCTCACCAATCACCCTTGTCTCACAGCTGAGCAAGATGGAGCACTCCCCCCACCAAGATCCATGTGGCAGCCATTCTATTGCTTATCTTCGCCTACCAGGTAGGTAGCCATCTTAACAGGGAGGGGTGTTTGTGGGTGGCAAGCCAGCACTGCAACCCCCACCAGGCTCCTTTGTCCCACAGCCCAGCAGGATGGAGCACCCCCCAACCTTGTGGCAGCCATTGCATTTCACACCTCAGGCTTACAGGTAGGTAGCCATCTTAACAGGGAGGGTTGTTTGTGGGTGGGAAGCCATCACTACAACTCTCTCCATGCACCCTTGTCCCACACCTCAGGAGGATGGACCACTACCCACACCAACAACCATCTGGCAGCCATTTTATTACTCTCCTCAAACTTACAGGTAGGTAACCTTCTCGTGCTTTATTGTCTCACCCCTGAGCAGGATGGAAAACTCCCCACACCAACAACCATGTGGCAGCCATTTCATTGCTCTCTCCAAACTTTCAGGTAGGTAGCAATCTTAACAGGGAGAGGGGTTTGTGGGTGGGAAGCCAGCACTACAACTCCCACCAGGCCCCCTTGTCCCACTGCTCAGCAAGATGGAGTACGCCCCACACACACAACCATGTGGCAGCCATTGCATTGGTCTCCTCAAACTTACAGGTAGTTAACCCTCTTAGTAGTCAGGGGTGTTTGTGTGTGGGAAGCCATCACTACAACTCTTACCAGGCCCCCTTGTCCCACAGCTCAGCAGGATGGAGCACTCCCCACACCCACACCCATTGGACAGCTATTTCCCTCCACTGTGTCACCAAACAGGTAGGTAGACTGTGCATGCACCCTGACATCCTTCTCAAGAAGCATGGAGTCATATGACCACCCCAGCCCTCACATTTCATCCGACTAGGCATAGATTCAAAAGCCACATCCATGGTGCAGGCAGCTAAGAGTATGTAACTGTCACAGAAATTAAACTTTGAACCACCAAGGCACATGTTGAAAAAATTCAGGGCCCAATCATGCACAGCACAGAAAGTGCCATTGTGTCAGAGCATGAAGGCCCATATGAATACAAATCATTCACGGTCAATTGGACAAACTAACTAAAGTACATTATATGAAAAAGGTATGTATGACATTACAATGGCTAGTCGTTGCTTCGCTGAAAGTGATTCCATACAGAGCAAACCAAAAAGACTCATCACATAAAGTTGATGTGCCGCAAGTCGTTAGATGACGGCATGTCCCTTTAATCACACAATCTGTATCAATCAATCAAGGACATTTATAGAGCGCACTACTTACCCGGAGGGTCTCAAGGCGCTTGGGAAGGGGGGGGGGGAGGGTGCTGCTACTGCTCGAACAGCCAGGTCTTGAGCTTCTTCCTGAAGGAGAGGTGGTCTTGGGTCAGGCGCAGGTCGGTCGGGAGGGAGTTCCAGGTCTTGGCGGCCAGGTGGGAGAAGGACCTTCCTCCTGTTGTCATTCTTCGGATGCGGGGGACGGCGGCGAGGGCGTGACTGGCTGATCGGAGGAGGCGTTTGGGAGCGTAGAAGTTGATGCGGTTGTTGAGGTAGCTCGGGCCTTGATCGTGTAGGGCTTTGCGTGCGTGGGTGAGGAGACGGAAGGTGATTCTCTTGTTGACGGGGAGCCAGTGCAGGTCTCTCAGATGTCCGGAGATGTGACTGCGTCGGGGGATGTCGAGGATGAGTCTGGCTGAGGCGTTCTGGATCAGCTGGAGTCTCTTCTGGAGCTTGGCGGTGGTTCCGGCATAGAGGGCGTTGCCGTAGTCCAGTCGGCTGGTGACGAGGGCCTGGGTGACCGTCTTCCTGGTCTCGGTGGGGATCCACCGGAAGATCTTCCGTAGCATGCGCAGGATGTTGAAGCATGACGAGGAGACGGCGTTGACTTGTCTGGTCATGGAGAGGGAGGAGTCCAGGATGAAGCCCAGGTTGCGTGCGTGGTCTGTCGGTGTGGGTGCGGTGCCCAGGGCGGGGGGCCACCAGGAGTCGTCCCAGGCGGCGGGCGAGGAGCCCAGGATGAGGACTTCCATCTTGTCTGAGTTCAGTTTCAGGCGGCTGGTCGTCATCCACTCGGCTACATCTTTCATCCCTTCGTGAAGGTTGGCTCTGGAAGCGGCGGGGTCGTTGGTCAGTGAGAGGATCAGCTGGGTGTCATCGGCGTAGGAGATGATGTTCAGGTTGTGTTGGCGTGCGATGGGCGCGAGGGGGCTCATGTAGACGTTGAAGAGGGTGGGGCTCAGCGAGGATCCTTGAGGGACGCCGCAGATGACTTCGGTGGCCTGTGACTTGTACAGTGGTAGACGGACTCTCTGTGTAATTCCGTCGAGGAAGGAGACGATCCATTCCAGTGCCTTCTCCTGAATTCCGACGTTGCTGAGGCGCTGCACTAGGGTGCGGTGGCAGACAGTGTCGAATGCCGCGGAGAGGTCTAGGAGGATGAGGGCCGCTGTTTCTCCGTTGTCCATCAGGGCTCGGATGTCATCGGTGGCAGTGATGAGGGCGGTCTCGGTGCTGTGGTTGGCTCGGAAGCCAAACTGTGAGGGGTCGAGGGATCCATTCGTCTCGAGGAAGGCGGCCAGCTGTTTGTTGACGGTCTTCTCGATGACTTTGGCTGGAAACGGGAGGAGCGAGATGGGGCGGTAGTTCTTGAGTTCGGTGGGGTCCGCTGTTGGTTTCTTTAGTAGAGCGCTGAGTTCGGCGTGCTTCCAGCTCTCCGGGAAGGTGGCGGTGTCGAAGGAGGTGTTGACGATGTCCCGCAGGTGGGGTGCGATGACAGCGTCGGCCTTGTTGAAGACGTGGTGAGGGCAGGGGTCGGTCAGAGATCCGGAGTGGATGGAGTTCATCATGCGGACGGTGTCATCGGTGCTGATCGGAGTCCAGGCGCGGAGGGTGGTGGTGGGCGGCGTTGCTGCGGTCGTTGTGTGCGATGGTTGAATGCTGAAGCTGTTGTGTATGTCCGCGATCTTGTTGTGGAAGTAGGAGGCGAGGGAGTTGCAGAGGTCTTGCGATGGGGTGATGTTGTTGTTTCCGGCGTTGGGGTTGGAGAGCTCTTTCACGATGTTGAAGAGTTCCTTGCAGTTGTGTGCGTTGTTGTCCAGTCGGTCCTTGAATGCAGTTTTCTTGGTGGCGCGGATCAGTTGGTGGTGCTTCCGGGTGGCAAGCTTGAGGGTGGTCATGTTGTCCGGTGTTGGTTCCCTTCTCCAGACTTTCTCGAGGGCTCGGCAGTTCTTCTTGGAGCTCTTGAGTTCGTCGGTGAACCATGGGGCTTTCTTGCTGCCGGGTCTGCTGGGCGGGGTCCTCAGAGGGGCGAGTTCGTCCGCGCAGTTGCTGATCCACTTCGTGAGGTTGTCGGCGGCCTGGCTGGGGTTCGCTGAGCTGGCGGGAGGGTGCTGACTCAGGGAAGCGGCGAGCTGGTCGGCTGTGATCTTGTTCCAGCTTCTTCGGGCAACCTGTTGCTGGTGGTGGTGGGTCGTCGTTCTTCTGAAGGTGAAGTGGACGCAGCTGTGGTCCGTCCAGTGGAGTCCTGTGGCGTGGCTGAAGGCGATGTCTTTGCTGGATGAGAAGACGGCGTCGAGTGTGTGTCCGGCGAGGTGGGTGGGGGTGGTCACCAGCTGCTTGAGTCCCAGGTTTGCGAGGTTTTCCAGCAGGGTGGTGGTGTTGCGGTCGTCGTTGCTCTCCAGGTGGAAGTTGAGGTCCCCGAGGAGGATGTAGTCGGCTGAGGGGAGGGCGAGCGGGCTGATGAAGTCGGCGATGTCCTCGCTGAATTGTGTGCGTGGTCCCGGGGGTCTGTAGATGAGGGTGCCTCTGAGGGTGGTCTTGGGGTTGACGTGGATCTGGAAGTGCATGTGTTCGGCGGGTGCGATGGTGTCGTCGGTGTTGGTCGTGATGCGGATGGTGTTCCTGTGAATGATGGCGATGCCTCCTCCTGTCTGGTTGATGCGGTCTCTCCGGATGATCTTGTAGCCGTCCGGGATGGCGATGGCGATGTCGGGCGCTGAGGAGGCGTTCATCCAGGTTTCCGTGAGGAAGGCGACGTCTGGGGCTGTGGTGTCGAGCAGGTTCCAGAGCTCGACGGCGTGTCTGTGGACGGAGCGGGTGTTGAGCAGGATGCACTTCAGGTGGGTGCTGCTGGAGTTCGGCTTGGTGGGTGCTGGTGCAGTGCAGGTCCGGGTGCAGGAGAACTTGCAGGAGTGGCAGATGAAGGGTCCGTGGGTGCGTCTCGGGGTGGCTCAGTAGCATCCAGGGGTGCGTCCGGCGTTGAGGGTGGCGGCGTCGTACGTCCGGCGGGTGGGCTGGGGTCTGCGGGGGCCAGGGGTCCTGGCGCTGGGCGCGGGCCAAGCGCGGACGGGCGCAGACGGGCTTTCCTTTGGCGCACCTTCGGCGCTCAATCGGTGCTCCCGCTGCGCGCGTCCGCTGCGCGGTCGCTCTGAGGACATCATAAGAAGGGAGCCGGTCGGGAGGGTCTGCGGGGAGGCGGGAGCGCGAGCCAATCGGCAGTCGGGGGGCGGGGCCACGGGCTGGGGTGGCGGGAAAAGCTGGTGTGGGCTCGGCGGCCCTCGGGAGGCTGGGGCGGCGGGAAAGCTGGTGTGGGCTCGGCAGCCCTCGGGAGGCTGGGGCGGCGGGAAAAGCTGGTGTGGGCTCGGCGGCCCTCGGGAGGCTGAGGCGGCGGGAAAGCTGGTGTGGGCTCGGCGGCCCTCGGGAGGCTGGGGCGGCGGGAAAAGCTGGTGTGGGCTCGGCGGCCCTCGGGAGGCTGGGGCTGCGGCAGCGGCAGCAGGCACAGGAGCGTGGGGGTGACCAGGCCGTAGGCGCATGGTTTCTATTTACATGTCACACCATGGAAAAGTAATGCCTGTACCTCAACATCATGCCATGATGTTCAGTATCTTGCAGCCATACCAAGTGATTGCAATGTATAGTGTGTGGTGTATCACATGTAACATTCAAACTTTGAACACCAAGCTTGTGGAGTGCATGTCAATGACCATTTCACCTCTGTTCAACAGGAGATCCAAAAGCAACTGCTACAGAAGACAACACCAACCTGCAGAGCCAGTCTCCCCCCCACCCAAAACATGAACTCTCGTATACAGACTCCCCACCTTTCTCAGATGAAGAGCAACAACCTGGCCCATCCGGACTGCCAGGGCACACCACAGCTCAGGTCCTCATTGTCCCCACCACCACCGCAACAACAACAAGATTGAATAAATGTTTGTAAAACAGTGTTTGGGTATATTAACGGGCATGTTAGAAATATAAAATAGTACGATAGGAACATGCATCATCTTAATGGAATCAAGATGACCCCACCAGTATAAGAACAGGGGATTCCATCAAGAAGTAAGATCACCTAAGGTTGCAGATAGGTAATTCAAATTTCAAGTGATGGAATTTTTAACAGAGTCAGAAAACAATAAGCCAAGGTATTTAATGTGATTTGGATTCCAATGAAAGGAAGATGTCATGAAATCAGAGTGGAAACAAAACTTATTTAAAGAAAGAATTTCGCATTTATCTATGTTCAACTTGTACCCTGAAACCCTGGTGAAACTATCAACTTCCAAAAAAAAAAGCAGGTAAAGAAGATTGAGGATGAGACATAAAAAGCAACATATCATCAGCCTATGCTGACACTTTAAGTTGGGAATTTCCAGAAGAAAAGTCAGTAATTTGGGAATTGGAATGTATTTGAATTAAAAAAGGTTTCAAGGCAGGAATACATAGTAAGGGGGACAAAGGGCATCCCTGATGTACACCCCTGCATAATGGAAAGATGGGAGATATGAGACCATTAGCAAAAAGAGAGGATTTAGAAGAGGAATAACGTAAAGACCCATAATGGATGAATTTGGGACCAAACCCGAACCAGGAAAGAGTAGCAAAAATAAAAGACCAATTAACCGTATCAAACGCTTTTTCTGCATCCAAGGCAATTGCTGCAAGAGAAGATTTATAAGATTTGGACTTTCTTATACCATTAAAAAATAAACAAATATTGTCAGAAAGAAGTCTACCTTTAATGAACCCACATTTTTTGCCAATTAAGGGGCCAATTAGGATGGCGGACGGACCTGCGTCCGTCCGCCACCCCAGAGGTGGAGGGACCGTCCGCAGGGGCAGCGGCGGTCCCTCCGTGCGAATTAGGATGTGACCACCACCCTGGCGGTCACATCTTGTATTTTTAACATTGCGGCGAGTGCTGCTTGAAGCAGCACTCGCCGCAATGTTAAAAATGCATGTTTAAAATTTACATGCACAAAGCGGCAGGCACCGCGCGGTGCCTGCCGCTTTGTGCATGTAAATGCTGGGGGGTACCATAGGTACCCCCCATGTGCACCCCCCACCCCCAACACCCTGGGGACCCGCAACGGGCCCCGAAACGGCAAAGTCCACATGCTTTTCCACGGCGGAAAACCCGCTGTGGAAAAGCATGTTTCTGCATGCATCCTAATACGGCTGGCGGTGTCTGATAGACACCGCCACCATATCAGAGCTTTTCCGCCGCGGTGGAAGAGCGGCGGACGTTCTTGCGGTCCCCAGATGACCCCACCGCCATCCTAATCTGGCGGGGGGGCATTTCTCTCACCGCAGAGGTGAATCCGCATCCTCCGGGCCGGAGGTGGCTTCACCCGGCCCGGAGGATGCGGATTCACCGCAATCGTAATCGGGCCCTTAATGCGGTAAACAACATCTCAAACCGTAGCGCTAAAATATTTGCTGAAATGTTGTAATCCAAATTAATTAGGAAGATAGGACGATAGTTTTTACATAGTTTAGGATCTCTTTAGGAACCAGGCAAATTAGTGCTTCCTGAAAAGAACCGGAGGTGGAGGCAGTTGAAATAAAGTAGAGAAAGAGTTGATGTAATTTAGGTACGAGGAAAGTAGAAAAGAAAAAATAGAATTCAATAGAGAAACCATGGGGCCAGGAGCTTTACCTTGTTTAATAGAGCGGAGGCAGTAGAAATATCGGAGGGTCAAATATCTTGTTTTAATAAAGAAAAGTCTAAGTTAGGGTGTGATGGAGGAGGAATAGAAGATACATAAATAAAAACATACTGAGCTTTTGATTGGACTTCTGGTAAATAAAGAGATTGATATCATTTAGTAAACTCTGAAAGAATATCCTCAGTTTTATGAAAAGTTTGATTCTAAGAAGATAGAATGGAATCAATAACAGTACACTCCTTTTTGAGTTTAAGGTAATTCGCAAGAAGTTTACCTGATTTCTTCTGACCACCGTAGTATTTCAAGCTTGCTTTGAGGAGAAAAGAGTTAGCATTCTCAGTAGAAATTTGATTGAATTCAACCTTGGCTTTTAGCAAATCATTTAAACATTTGAAGAATGGGAATTATAATAGGGATATTCTAGTTCCTTAATCTGTGAAGTAAGGATTTTTTATGTATTAGCAGCAGACTTTGACTTTTGAGAGACAACATTAATAGTGAAGTCCCTATAGGCGGCTTTAAATGAGTCCCAAACAATTTGAGGAGTAACCCCAGGTGTTTCATTTTCTTTAAAAAATGTTTGAGCAAACTTTTCAAATGAACAAGTAAAAAGTGGATCTGGTAGAAGAGTATTATTAAATCTCCATCATCGAGGACCATGAAGAGGGGGAAGGAGATCTACATCTAAAGTTACAGGAGCATGGTCTGAAAGAAATATAGAACCTATATCAGACTTAATGACTCTCTGGGCAAGATTTTTGGGAATAAAAATATAATCCAACCTAGATTGAGAAAAATTGGGAGGGGAAAAGAAAGTATATTCTCGAAGGTTGGGATTACACAATCTCCATGCATCAACAAGTGATCTTTGGGAAAAGGTTGGTGTAAATTGAGAATGGATATGTGAAGGTATACATTTAATTTTAGATTTCCTATCTAGGATAGGGTCAAAAACCATATTGCAATTCCCATCCACAATTAAATAATCACCAGAGTAGTTCATCAACTTGGACAAAACTCCAGGCCAAAACAACTTACCAGGAGTGGTAGGAGCATATAAATTAACTATAGTTACAGGAATGTTATCAACTAATAAAGAAACAGAAATCCATCTGCCGTCACAGTCCACATCCTGGTAAAGTAATTGTATATTAAGACGTTTATGAAATACAATAGCCACCCCATTCTGTGTTCCTGACCCTGGGGAATCAAAGACCTGACCAACCCACTGGTGCTTTAATTTAGCAATTTCCTTCTCAACAATATGAATTTCTTGTAACAAAACAATATACCCATTTAAAGAAGAGAGATGAGATAAAAACCCTTAAACGTTTTATATATTAGAACCTAAACTTTTTACATCCCAATAAATAATTCTTAAAGTCATTTATCATATAACAGGTATATAATAACAATACCATATATCAGAAAAGCAAAAACCTGGTGTGATGTAAGAACAATAGAAGAAATGGAAAAAGAGATAACATTAAAACAATGAAAGCAAGATGAGAACATTTGCAAATTTGAAAGAAAGAAGAAATGAAGTGTAAAAGATAGAAAAAACATGAAAAAAGAAGGGTCTGAATAACAGGCTGTAAAAGACATTGAGTTGATAGTACGATATGAACAATTGCTAAATAGATTGTAAGTCAAAAACAGAAGATAAGAGAAAGAACAGGAATGAGACATGAAGCAATGTACAAAATTAGTGGTGAAAAAGAATAATTATGAAAGAAGAAAGAGGAGAGGTAAGTAAGTATTGAGAAAGAGATGGAAAAAAAAGAAAGTAAAAGTACAGGAGGAAGAATTATGTAAAAAGAAAAATACCAAAACCATAAATAAGATACTAAAACAATGACATACCAGGAAAAACAAACAAAGGGACAGAGGGTGGTGGAGCTACAAAACAAAATGGAACATCATCCAGAGCACCTGCGACGGGCATGGCAGGGAGGCAAAATATCATCAAACGAACAGGCAATCACATAAACAGATATGAGAGGGATGAACCTAAAGAGACAAGAAAATAGAATCAGTTATAGACACAATAACAAGAACATCATACCAACAAACAATTGAAGCAATACATTAAAACAATCAGAGCAGTCCAATAAAACATACAGGATCATTAAAGATCAAACACTGCAACGTGAAACATCCATATCTCCCTGTCTGCAGCTCTCCAGAAATTCTTGAGGTAGACGGGGATCCTCATAGGTTGTAGTTTTATTTTTATATGTGACTTTAAAAAGACATGGGTGGATACGACCTATTCCGTAAAGCTGGCCTCATGTCCAAAAGTTGTTTTCTTCTATCAGCCATTGCTTTGGCATAATCCTGTGAAAAGAAAAGAGAGGAAACCTGCCAAGAGATTTTGCCTTTGACTCTAGCAGCCTGTAAAACTTTCAACAAATCTGTATACTCTAAAAAACTACAATATCACTCCTCTTGGTTTAGTTGATGAAGACACCAAAATCGAGACATTGCCCAAATGATGAGCTCGTTGAATGTTTAAGGATGGAGAGGTCAGTATATCCAAAAGTTTCGGAAGAAAAGACTGAAGAAAGGTGGGAGGATTGGATCCCTCAAGTCCCTCTATTAGAATATAAATGTATAGATTATTACGCCTGTTATGATTTTCAGATTTTCAACTTGTTTTTGAAGACTTGAAACCTGAGACTGCAGAGAGGGAACCTGCACCATAGTACTAAGAAAAGATTCCATTTTATTTCCCAACTGGACAACGCTACTCTCCATATGTGACCAATTGTCATCCAATTGTTGAAGACGGATAATAGTTTCCTCCATACAGGGTTTAAGAGCTCAAATTTCTTCCAGAAGTAACTCCATTGAGATTGGAGGAGGTGATGTTCCTGGAGAAGGAGGATCTTGTTTGACCCTCTACACAGAAGGCTGAGCCGACGTACCAGGTAGCTTTGACATAGTTTTAGAAGGAGGTAAATCAACATTAGTCAATAGAGCACTTAAAGAGACCTGTTCTGAATCAGACATAGTATCTTGAAGAACACTGAAAGTATTATAATCCACCACAGAAGCAGAGGACATTGCTTTAGAACACTGAGCTGGTTTTGTTCTCCCCATACATTAAAGTTACAACTGAACCGGAATAAAAAAGTTGAGGAGAAGTACAGCCAAATAGTATATATTTCTAGCACAAAACGTCGAATTTGGCAAAAAATAAATAAATGAGTATACCTCAAAAAGTCATTCAGGATATCAAAAATCAGCTCTCCAAATGAAAAGAAACCAGCATTAAAAAATGGAAAGTTCATGCCCCATGTTAATAAGAGCGTGGTGATGCATTTTTTAATCAAACACAGAAGGTTGAGGAGAGGTACAGCAGGCAATAGAAATTCCTTGTCAGCAAAAGCAAAAAGGCATCAAAAATTAAATAAGCCCATCACAAAAATCGTGTATGTGATGCAAATTATGTATTTCAAAGGAAGACATCCTGAAAAGACTCAACCAAAAGTTGTATCTCATGTTTCAAGAGAAAGCTGCAGATCTCTGAGGTGAAAAACGGCATTCGTAGCAAAAACAAAATGGCGGACGCGAGCTGCCCTTCACTCGTCCTCTTACCGCTGGGACCTCTTGAGGTAGATCTCTTTGGCGTCCTCAGGTTTGTACACGTTGCAGCTACATTTCAAGCCATTCGTCACGGCTCTAAGTGCCAAAAAATGAAGGAAAAGCTCCTGCGCCGTCCCGGAACTCACAGAAGCGCGTCCATTCCCGGCATACCCTAAGACACGCCCCCCACAGATCCCTGTTCTAAGGATATAAAATGACCTTTAATCCACCTACTCTGATCATTTTCTGCCTCCTCAAGCACCACATATTCCATCCAGTCTCCACCTGAATCTTGGCTACAGCTATGGGCTCTGTGTGGGTTGGTCTTTTCAGCTCCATCCAGTCTTACACTTCCCTACTTGCTCAACCAGAGGTTCTACTTAGTCTCGAGCTGTGTCTTTCCTCACACTTGTGTAGCTCAGTTCTTTTAGCGATGCACATCCCAACGGAAGAAACAGGCCTTTCCTCTGTCCAGTTTGACATATCGGGCCTGATTCACAGAACTAACTTAAGACAAAATCCTAAACTTACTACTTTTGGTATTCACAGAAGTTAGGAGTTTGTCTTAAGACAAACTTAACACAGACTTAAGTTAGGATTTTGTCTTAAGTCTGTCTTAAGTCTATCTTAAGACAAACTTAAGACAAAATCCTAACTTCTGTGAATACCAAAAGTAGTAAGTTTAGGATTTTGTCTTGAGTTAGTTCTGTGAATCGGGCCCAATGTTCCTAACAACAAAACCACTGATTCTGCGGAGTATCCAGTTTCCTCCTTCCTCATCTGTAGCATACCTCTGTTTTCTGCAGATCTTTAAATGGAGGAGTAGAGTGAAATCTTCAGCCTCATCACGACTGACGATTCTAAGTCTGCTCTAAGACCAGAGATTCTAATTAAGGCCTGATTATGATTGCTCCGGGTTCAGACTCAATACTTATTGCACCCAATAAAGCCCAATATCGAGGTCCTAGGAATGCTTCTCCTAGCTGGAGTTTTGCTGTGAAAATGGAGCATAACATTTGGATTCTGAGGCTTGGTGTACGAGGACCTTGCAAGCATTTCTTTCGGACATGCCAGCTCACACTGTGTCACACAATTTCGGTTCCCTTCACACGGTCATAAGGTGAGAAGCTGAAATCACATGGTGACAGGGATTTCCAGCTTGTTTTCAGAGGCAGTAAGCAGTTGATGTCCATTAAAAGGTGTAAACACACCCCAGGACATCGGCGACCTCCTCAATGACCCTTTGTTTTGGCTTTTTCCTGGGCGGGCGGTTTGTTGAGGGCTACAGTGCCTCTTAGATAACTCTTGGCACCAGGCCCCACCCCGCCTCACATGGTGACGTTATTTTGTGAGTTGGCAGGTATCCAGTTGCCTGTTTAATTCGGACAGGTTTGAGATTTCGAAATTTCATTGGGTGTGAGCCTAATCGCCAGCTAATCACTGAGTTTAATTACCATTGCAACATCTCTAATGGTGATATGTGCGCAGGCACATGTTCGCATAGGTGTGTATGTTAACACTGCACTCATAATGACGTCACTAGCCTCCTGGCCCCACGTTGACCTTCCATTATGGTAACTCGGTTTGCTTTTCTAAATTACTGCCAGGCTCTGAGCATTATGTATACATCTGACAAATAGATATGTTAAACTAAACAAACTCTTCGCAAAAATAGCAGAGACAGCATAGGAAATAGAACTCAATAGGACCTGGCGTTTTGCAGGTGAAACATTCCCTCTTTGTTCAGTTATCTCTCCTTTTCCCCAACAGAGATAAAGCGGGTGCTGAAAAAGGCCAAAAGCATTTAAAAGCCCAGGGAAATGTTTGCAAAAGTTGGCATTGCGAAATAAACAGAGTTTTGGAAGGGGTGTTCTAAGACAGGCAACTGACAAGTGGAAGTGGGTGCACCCTTAACATTGACATAGTAACGGATTTAAATTCTTAAAATCTTTAGACTTTAGGAATTGCAGGAATGCACTGTTTAATCTTCTTTTGTTAAATACTTATGAAGTGTGTCATCAATCAATAAATCAATCAAGCATTTGTAGAGCGCGCTACATACTCGTGAGGGTCTGAAGGCGCTGGGGGGTATGGGGGGAGGGGGCAGCTACTGATCAAAAAGCTAGGTCTTGGCAAGTCTTCTGAAGGCCTGAAGGTCCTGGGTCTGCCATCGGTGGGTGGGGAGGATGTTCCCATTCTTGGCGGCGAGAAAGGAGGAGGATCTGCCACCGGCGGTGGTTTTCCTGATGCGTGGAACTGTGGTGAGGGCGAAGATGGCTGAGCGGAGGCTGCGGGTGGGGGTGTAGAAGCTGAGTGGAGCGTTGAGGTATGCAGGTCCGGCGTTGTGTAGGGCTTTGTGTGCATGGATGAGGAGTTTGAAGTTGATCCTCTGGTTTACGGGGAGACAATGCAGGTCTCTCAGGTGGGGTGTGATGTGGCTGCGTCGGGGGACGTTGAGGACCAGTAGTGCTGAGGCGTTCTGGTTGCGTTGCAGCCGTGTCAGGAGGTTGGTTGTTGTTCCTGCGTAGAGGGCATTCCCGTAGTCGAGTCAGCTGGTGACGAGGGCCTGGGTGACGGTTTTTCAAGTGTCGTGGGGGATCCACTTAAAGATCCTGCGAAGCATTCTGAGGGTGTTGAAGCAGGAGGCAAAGATGGCGTTGACCTGCTTGGTCATGGAGAGGGCGGAGTTGAGGATGACTCCCAGGATACGGGCGTGGTCGGTGGGTTCTGGGGCTGTTCCTAGCGATGTTGGCCACCAGGAGTCGTCCCAGGCTGAGGGGGTGGAGCCGTGGATGAGGACCTCTGTCTTGTCTGAATATAGCTTCAACCTGCTGTCCTTCATCCATTCGGCGACGGCCTTCATTCTTCTGTGGAGGTTGGCTTTGGCGGTGCGGGGGTCTTCGGTGAGGGAGATGATCAGCTGGGTGTCGTCAGCATGGGAGATGATGTTGAGGCTATGTTGTCGGATGATGTGGGCGAGTGGTGCCATGTAGATATTTATTTATTTATTTATTTAATTTATATAGCGCGTAATCACCCAGGGGTCTCTAAGCGCTTTACCAGGTATATACCAACCAAGTTCTGAGCCGGTCGTCAAATTACAGCACACCCCATGCTTGCTGAAAAAGCACAGTTTTTATTTTTTTCCGAAATGGCAACAAGTTGGGTTCTTTGCACAGTTCGGTAGGTAAATTATTCCAGACAGCTGGGAAAATGTTAGAGAAGGCACGACCACCCAGAGTGGATAGTTTGAAACGCGGTTGATTTAACAAGGTGGCTTCTGAAGAGCGCAGCCGTCTACCAGCTTTGTATGGGGCCAGACGGGCTTTGATGTAACTTGGCGACTTTCCATACAGGACTTTGTGTGTGATGCAGAGCCCTTTAAACAAAACCCTCTGTTTGACCTGTAACCAGTGGAGTTCACGCAATAGAGGAGAAGCATGCGTTCTCCGAGGTTTCTTGAAAATCAATCTAGCAGCATCGTTCATAACAATCTGCAAACGGTTCAGGTATTTTTGAGGGAGCCCTGCATAAAGTGAGTTACTGTAGTCCATCCTGGCTAGGATCATGGCCGAAACAGCTCGTCTTAGGGTGGCAAAGGACAGAAGTGAGGACATTTTCCTGAGTTGTCGAAGGAGGCCTACACACGTGCCCACCACCCCAGAGACTTGCCTTTGCATCGTCAGGCTCGCATCCAAGGAGATGCCCAGGCTTTTCATTACTACGGCAGGTTCTGGTGGCGCTCCTAGTTCTGATGGCCAGAACAGATCGTTCCAGGGGTTGCCCATGGTGGTAATTGGCAACACCTCTGTCTTGTCTGGATTGATTTTCAGCGAATTCAGAGACATCCAATTAGCAGTGTATCTTAGGATGTTCTGCATTCTTGCGTGAGCATCCAAACAATCCTCCATTTGGATGACAATTTGGGTGTCGTCAGCATAGTTGTAAATTTGACAGTCCATCTGGTTAAGGGCCGAAATCAAGGGTTGTAAATAAACATTAAATAAAAGGGGAGAAAGGGCTGAGCCTTGTGGTACACCACAGGGGATTGGCACTGTGGTTGAAGATAGGTCCGCCAATTGAACTCTCTGAGTTCTCCCTTGGAGAAAAGAGGAGAGCCAGACAAGTGCTGTGCCCTGGATGCCAAAGTCCCTCAACCGCAGCAACAATTGACTATGACAAACAAAAGCCGCGGAGAGGTCTAATAGCACCAGGGCCCCAGGGAGTTTCTTGTCAGCTCTGTTCCTTAACTCATCCAGGATGGATAGCATCACTAGCTCCGTGCTATGATGCGCGCGGAACCCAGCCTGGTTTTGCTCGAGTAAGACATTTTCCTCCAAATGGTCAATGAGATACGTAAGGACGTGCTGCTCCAAAATTTTGGCCAAGAATGGTAACTGAGAAATCGGCCTAAAGTTCTTTAAGTTCTTTACGTCTGCCCCAGTTTTTTTCAGCAAGGGGATCAACCGTGCCTCCTTAAAGGAGGATGGAACCAGTCCTGATTGTAGGGAATTATTGAGGAGAGTCAAAACATCTTCCTCAATACCTGGCATAGCCAGTTTGAAGACCTCCGGGGGACAAGGGTAGGCCCGAGAGCCAGATTTAACCCGCCCCACAAGATTTGCCAGTATGTCCTTTGTAATCAAGGGCAGAGTGACCAAGGGGTTATCAACTGGACAGATAACCGGGACAATCTGTAGAGGACAATCCAAGATTGGGGTAGTAGCAATTTCAGATAAGAGGTCTTTAATCTTAGTAGAGAAGTAGTCCTGACATTTTTGGCAGTCTTCTTGCTTAAACTCAGGACTCTGCTACTTATTTTTCCTGAGTTCCATAAGGACTTTGAAAATCTCTTTCTGTGGGTCCGGAGCTCTAGAAATCCTGTCCTCGTAGAACTCAGCTTTCCTTATCAAGATAGCGTGTTTATAGGAGGCGAGCTCCTGTATATAAAGACTCCGCCTGTTAAGGCTGTAATCCTTCCGCCATGCTCTCTCAGATTTACGTAGCGCCCTCTTTTTTTCCCTAAGAGAATCATTATACCACGGGGCCCCACCTCCTCTGTTTACCAACTTCATCCTTCGAGCTGGTGCCACGAGGTCCACTACCCTATTTAGTTTGTCTGTTAAGTCTTTACAGATGATTTCTGGATTCTGTTCCATCTTGTTAATATGAGGACGAGCTAGGAGATGAGCTACCATTTCATCCCCGTCTATTTGTTTCCATTTCCTCACGACCTTCCATCCTACTCCGGGCTTCCCCTTCTGTTCATCAACCACTATCGTGCCTTTCACAAGATAGTGGTCTGAACATGCACAAGGCTGCGCAACTACTGGGCCATGATCCCGGCCATGTTCTGGGGTTGTAATCCAAACGAGATCCAGGGTGTGACCCTTCTCATGTGTGGGGCCCATTACCCTCTGAACTAACCCAAAGGACCTAAGCGCCTCATCTATCTGATTGGCCTGGCCTACTTTTGGGGATTGTTCCCAATGGAAATTTAAGTCCCCCCATAATGATAACATTATTATACCGAGATCGAACATCCTGGACCAATTCCAGGAATAGATCCGGGAAGACCGGCAGCGCCCAGGGGGTCGGTGGACTAACAGAATGGTCAATCCATCCCTATCCCGAGCTTGACGCCCCAGACCTCTGCCCCTCCCAGGCCCAGATATTGAACAGTGTCGGGCTGAGGGATGATCCCTGTGGAACGCTGCTGATGATCTCGGTGGTCTTGGAGCGGAAGGGTGGGAGGCGGACGCTCTGGGTTCTGCTGGAGAGGAAGGATGTGGTCCAGGCCAGGGCCTTCTCTTGGATTCCGGCGTTGTGGAGGTGTGCTGTTAGGGTGCGGGGTCAGACTGTGTCAAAAGCTGCTGACAGGTCCAGAAGGATGAGGGTGGCTGTTTTCTCCTTTGTCCATAAGGATTCTGATGTCGTCGGTGGCGGCAATGAGGGCGGTCTCGGTGCTGGGGTTGCTGCGGAAGCTGGACAGGGATGGGTCCAGGATGTTGTTGTCTTCGAGGTGGCGGGTCAGCTGTCTGTTGACAATCTTCTCTGTGACTTTCGCCGGGAAAGGGAGCAGGGAGATGAGCCGGAAGATCTTGAGGTCCTTGGGGTCCGCCTTGGGTTTCTTCAGTAGGGCGTTGATCTCTGCGTGCTTCCAGCTCTCCGTGAAGGTTGCTGTCTCGAAGGAGATGTTGATTGTTTGCGGGGGTGGTGGTTTCGTTGGTGGATGTTGGGGTGGCAGTGTTGAAGCTGTCCTGGATGTCCGTGATCTTGTGGTGAAGGAAGGTGACCAGTGACCAGTGAGTCACACAGGTCTTGCGATGGGGGAATGTCGTTGGTGTTGGAGAGTTTTTTCACGATGTTGAAGAGCTCTTTGCTGTCGTGTGCGCTGCTGTGTAGGCGGTCCTTGAAGGCGGTCCTCTTAACGGTTCTGATGAGTTGGTGGTGTCATGGGGTCTGTTGCTTTTTAAAAACTGCTGGATGGTCATGGAGATGAATGGAGGTGTGGGAGGCTGCATAAACCATGTTTTCTCCTTTTCTAAAGGAGGCAATAGCTGTCTTTTGTTTGTGTTATTGGCCCACTAGTAGGGGGGGGCACTTCTGGATGGGGGGATGTTGCCATTTGAATAATTGTAATTATTGTGCTTTAGATGTACTATTTATTAGTTTTAAATCTGTCATATTTATGTGTCTTTTTATGGCTTTGTACATGCCGACTAAAGCATTTCTTAGTGTCTGACTGATTTAAAGTAGTGTCCGATCTTGGCCTTGTTTTCATGCCAACTAAAGCATTTCTTAGTGTCTGACTGATTTAAAGTAGTGTCAGATCTTGGCCTTGTTTTTAATTTTATTGCATTTGTCTGGCAAACTGGGAAAGCTGGGTTTGCTGCGAGGTGTTTAGCAATTTATAGCCATTTGGACCAAAATAAACTGACCTGAGTCTTCTAAAATGGTATCATATAAATACACGTGATTTAAAACAACTCAAAGAAATTCTTCTAACACATTACAGTATTTGGGTTGTGGGGAGGCTCATATCTGTATCCAAGGCAAATCTTTTGGTTCACCTGCATTCCTTGACAAACTACATAAATTGTTGAACAATTTAGCTATAAATTATATAAGGAAACTGCTAAGGGCCTCATTCTGATGCTGGTTGGAAAGCTTCCCGACCGAATTCGTTTGGAAATGGTTTCTCACCCACTCGGATTGGGAGAGTCCGACCGACGGAGTACGATGCATCCGGATGCTTCCAGATACGATTTGGTTGGATTCCCATTGACTTCAATGGGAGCATATGTTTCTAACCGCATCATAATTGGGCCCTGGGTCGGGAATACATGTTCCCGATCCAATTCGGAAGGAACAAATGCCATTAGGAGGCCTTCCTAACTGCATCAGAATCAGGCCCCAGGTGGGAATGCTCTCCAAACGGCATCAGAATCAGGCCCTAAATGTTCGCCAGTCGAACCCACGTTGTCATATATGCTCAGAGCTGTGGTTCTCTATGAGAGTTGGCAAATTTAAACTACAAGAAGGCATGTTTCAGAGACAAACAAGGCGTTATAAAGCATGCCATAGCCTTGCAGCTGAAGTCACTCCTAAGTAACAATCAAACTGGTTACAGACAGAAAGATTGTCATTACCTCACACTTCATAGAATTTTTAAACACGAGAAACATACGGAGTGTGGCTGAACCCCCCATAAGATGGCAGCGGTTCTTTGATTCTACTTGCTGCATGGGAGACATTTCCTGATTTTCGATGGCAGTCAGTGGTTTTACGTTACTAAACTTAGTAGTGTTTTGATGTGTCGGATGGTGGACCATGTATTTTGGTTTTCCAGCTCTTTCCAAGCTGTTCCTCATGCTGTTTTCTCCCTCGCTTCGCTCTCTTCACACCTGGCGGTCACAGACACTATTTTAATTTTCTACATGCGACAGTGCTTCGTTGGACTCCGCTTAATGCAACATCCTGACAATACTGTTTTCCTGCTGCTACCACACTGTTCCCTTTCTGAATTTCTGTATGAAATAACTTGCTGCCGGAGAGGATCGTTGTTGGGACTTTAGACTCTACAACTCGCGGTACCCGCTTTGCGGGTCCCGCATCGTCTGTATTGCCCCTCGCCATTTGGAAGCTGTTGTAGGCGTGTGCAAGTACTGCAGGGCTGCGAGCAACGGAACCGGGACTCTGTTTCCCAGGAGTCCCGGTAAACCCGCACCTGACCCACCTGGCGTGCTCTCCCTGACTGCCCCACCCAATCGAACTGCACCGCATAAAGCACCTGGGCTCCAGTTATAGCGTGGGACGTGTATGAAATAACTTGCTGCCTGAGAGGATCGCTGTTGGGACTTTAGACTCTACAACTCGCGGTACCCGCTTCGCGGGTCCCGCATCGTCTGTATTGCCCCTCGCCATTTGGAAGCTGTTGTAGGCGTGTGCAAGGACTGCAGGGCTGCGAGCAACGGAACCGGGACTCTGTTTCCCAGGAGTCCCGGTAAACCCGCGCCTGACCCACCTGGCGTGCTCTCCCTGACTGCCCCGCCCAATGGAACTGCACCGCATAAAGCACCTGGGCTCCAGCTATAGCCTGGGACGTGTATGAAATAACTTTCTGCCTGAGAGGATCGCTGTTGGGACTTTAGACTCTACAACTCGCGGTACCCGCTTCGCGGGTCCCGCATCGTCTGTATCGCCCCTCGCCATTTGGGAGCTGTTGTAGGCGTGTGCAAGGACTGCAGGGCTGCGAGCAACGGAACCGGGACTCTGTTTCCCAGGAGTCCCGGTAAACCCGCGCCTGACCCACCTGGCGTGCTCTCCCTGACTGCCCCGCCCTCTACTCCTATAAGCCTCAAGCTCTACATAAACAAGCTGCTCCCACCGCAGCGCGGTAGCGCCCGGGGCAAAGCCCGGGCAAAGGGCGGGCCCTCTGTGGCCCTCAGAGGCCCGAAGAGACTGGACTGGGCACAACCCCCTGGCCGACAGCCATTCCTGTGGAATTGTAATAGAGTCCACTTTGCTTGATTATTAATAGCTTCCATTTCTTGCTAAATGTCATTTCCTCTGTTAAGCTCTGATTCCGCTATGCCAGATAAGCAAGGGGGCTTGCTAAATAGAACTTTGGACAATTATTTTTCAAAGCCTGCTGCTGACATCCCCAAGGGAACCACCTTAGAAGAGCGACGTGCGGAACGCCGCCGTTCTGTAGAAGGCATGAAGAACAGGCCAGTGATTGTTCCATCCTTACCTGCTATTTCGACTGATGAGGGCAGCCAGAATGTTAATGACAGTGTACTTTGGTTGGAAAGCCAGTCAATAGTATTTAAAGATCCCACGCTTATACACAATACTTGCCCCACACTGATTATGAATGGCTCCCCGTCTATTAATCATACTAGCACTCCTAACACAACAAAGCCACCGATTGCCCCTGCTCCTATTCTAGGCAAAACAACACGAAATAGGGTCAAAAAAATAATGCCCACGCCTAGAATTCATGGTCCACCCCCGAATAAAAAACGGCGGAAAAGGGGGGATTCACAACAAACAAAGTTGAGCCACTCTGATTTTGGAAAAAAGACCAAGACTTCTGCTGAAAGTGCTAAGGCTTTAATAGCCACAACAGAAGTAATTAATACTCTATCTCTACCCTCACCGAACATACTGATAGATAAGGAGGCCAGCCCAGATACTAGCGTGGCTGATAATGTGCCCCAAGCAGTTCAGGAACTTGTTACACTGCATAGTATAGAGAGTTTAATTAGAAGCTATTCAGTAGCAATCTCAGAGAGACTGAACAAAGTGGAGGATAGATTAGGGAAAATCGAAAGGGAATTTGGAAGCAAGGGAGATGCCATTAAGTCAGTTGCAAGTAATGTTTTAAAAAACCACTACATTGCCAATCCAACCTACCATAACTGCCCCAACCTCTGCTCCAAATATGAATCCATCTTCCTCGAAGCACCCTGAAAATAAGATTACCAAACAACACAACCCACCTTCCAAGCCGCCACAAGATAAACCCGACCAGATCCCGGCTATTCGAGCCAGTAAACCACATGAGGGCATGGCGAGTTTATCATTGGGGAGACCAACAAGGGAGGCGGATGGTACTAGGTACAACTGGGGGAGACCCAAACGGGTTCCACTCCCAGAACTCCCGCTGGAGGCAGTACCTTTTGTTGTAGTTTTTACAGGGGTGCCTGTGTTGGAACCAAATAAGCGGGAGGGTTTTGCACAACTGAAGAACAAGATTATGCATTGGCTGAGTTTATTTAGGCCAATTATAAATAACATCAGTGGCAACATCGTTCATGTTCGCCGTCTTCAGTGGTTGGGGGGCAGACCCAAGGACATCGAGGGTGATGTGGTGGTAGTAAACTTCAGGGACCCAAATGCCGTCCAATTTATATTAAACTGGCCACCAGGTAATAGTAACAACCGTATAATTCCCAGACCACTGACATACGTTTACCCAAGATCAGTGGTGTTTCCATCTCAGCACCAACCACCCAATCTTATAACAACACAAACCCATTTGAATACCTACCCCTCGATTGCACAGAGTGCCAGGAACCCCCAATATGTGCCCTATCCTATGTTAACCCCAGATCCCTATGGGTGGAATTATGTACCAGCTAGACCCAACAATGTAAATAATAGGAGAATGGATCATCTAAAACCATTCACACCTCTGGTGACCATAAATAGATTTGATATATTCAGTGGCCTAGATGATTGTGATTGATGTTTTTTGAGTTTGGGGGGTGAGGAAAGTGGAATACACACCCCTAGTGTAAAGGGTGCTGTCAATGGAATTGAAGTGTTGGGGAATACTGGGTTTTCACCTTTGTTCAATCTGGTTGCGAGGGATGGAATCATTCAGGGGGAGGGCCGTAGAATGTTAACAACTGGGGAAGCACCCTTGGTGACCCAACCTGAGATCCCAGTTAGAATAAGGGAGCCATCCAAATTAGCCCCAGAGATCTTAGCTAGAACAAGAGAGCCTGTAAAGTTGGTCTCGTAGAATATAGCCGGAGTCGCAAAAAATTTAAGGGACCCAGAATGGGCAAGTTTTATTGATGTTTTTGACTTTTGTTTGCTACAGGAAACTTGGGCAGTAGTCACACCACATAGACTTGGATATAAGTCTTTCGGAATAGGTGCTATTCCATCTAGAAGTGGAAGGCCTTCGGGTGGACTATTAATTTGGGTGAAAGTAAATCTAAGGGTACAAATTGAGGTGTTGGATACAAATTCTCTTGACATATTAGCTTTAAAAATAACTACACATGAAGGGAACATTTTTTCCTGATAAATGTCTATAATAGACCAACACCCTCATCAAGAGACTCACTAACATTATCCAAATTATATTGCTATTTAAGTACATTAGATGGTAGGGAGGACCATGTCATCTTGGCAGGTGATCTAAATTGTAATTATGAACCTATTTTGGGTCTTTGTGATATTTTCGAAGAGGAAGATCAAGCCAATAAAATCCCTGCCTTGGAGAATGCGAAACCCGTAAAATGTTCGGTTTTGGCACTCCAAATAACAAAATTATGCACGGAGTATTGCCTCAGGGCTTGCAATGGACGGTTTCCGTCTGACAGCTTGAAAAGACCAACCTTTAGTAGGAATAATTGCAGAAGTAATTTGGATTTTGTGATCGCTTCTATATCCATTTGGTCGAATATTCTAGATTTTGAGGTAAAGGACAGGCTAGAAAGTGACCACTTTCCTGTAAGTCTTTCAATGGAAGCCTCCTTGTTTGAAGGAGTAATTTCCTCTCCCTTAGCAGATGGTAGTAATGTTGATAATACTGAGATCCATATTACCAACAACAGACGAGCACTCAAATGGCCATTTATACTAGACCATGGTGAGATTCTGGCAGAAATATACACTCTCTTTGCAGAGACCTTTGGTTCATACATAGGTCTTACTATAGAGGAGGTAAATCCAATTCATTTTATGTCAATACACAAAATGTTTTTTAATGAATTAAAAATGTTAGTTACTAAAATGCCCAAGAAGAACCAACAAAAGACACAGAATCTGTCCCATAGTAAACCTTGGTATGGCAGAACCTGTAGAGAATCTAAAAGGGCTCTTTTATCAGCAATTAAATCTAAGTCCCCTCTGGACATAAAAACAGCAAGGAATAACTATAAGATAGTACAAAAGGCTTCTAAAATAGCCTGGGAGGAAGAAAAATGGGCTGATATGTTGCTGGCTGCTAAAACAAGTGATAACGTAGGCTTCTGGAAGCTGGTAGCCAACGGAAACCATATAGGGAGAGTGGCCAAGGACATCTACCTGGATGAGCTAACATGGACTAACCACTTTACTAGTCTTTACAAAAAATATGATGATGCTCACATGGATTTGGATGTCCCACGCTACGAACACCCCACAGATTGCCTGGGTTTCACCTTAGGTGAAACCGAGCTGGCAATTAGTCAAATAAAGTCTGGCAAAGCACCAGGTCTAGACAAGATCCCAGGGGATTTATATAAGCACGATCTAAAAGTATGGGCACCATACATTAACCTTTTGTGCAATAAGTTATCCCTTACGTTAGATTTCCCTGAAAGTTGGAGGGGAGCTGAAATTGTTTTCATTTTTAAAAAAGGGGATAGGATGGATCCCTCCAATTATTGGCCAATCAGCCTGATGGATATCCTCCAGAAAATTTACTCACAACACATTTTAGCTCGTGTCAGTGATTGGATGGAGGGAAATGCAATTTTAACCAAATTCCAAGCTGGTTTCCGATGTTAAGTAAGCACAATTGATCAGATATTTAGATTTTGTTGCCTCTATTGGAAATATGTTATAATTAAAAAGGGTCATTTATATGTTGCTTTCGTTGATTTGAGGGCAGCATTTGATTTAGTGCCACGCAACCTTTTATGGAAAATGCTGAGTGTAGTAGGGTTGCCAACTAGTTTATTAGTTCAGATAAAAGAGTTACACGAAGGGAATTTTGCGAAAATTCGATGGGGTCCAAGTGGGGAACTAACCCAAAAAATCCCTATCGAGCGTGGTGTTCCCCAAGGTTGTGTACTGGCCCCCACGCTCTTTTCCCTTTTCGTGAATGACATCCCGTCACACCTAGAAGGATGCAAAAATGACTCTCCAAAACTGAACGGAGAAAGGGTAACATCTCTACTATTTGCTGACGACACTATTCTGATTTCCCAAACTAAGAAAGGACTCCAGGCACTACTGAATTCTTTCAGCGAATATTGTAGTAAGAAAGGGTTGGAGATAAATGTGAAAAAGACTAAATGTATGGCCCTAAATCCAACAAAAAAGGGCTGTTTTTTCTTGGAAGGAGTTAGACTAGAATCGGTCTCCCAATTCTCATATTTAGGGGTCACATTAGATTCCAAATTTTCATGGAGAGCACAAATGGAAAAAAGTAAAGTGGCATTCGCTCAGAATGCAAAGCCAATCCTTAGGGATCAAAGTCTGAGCACCAGCAAAGCTGTGTCTCCCGCGATTGAACTTTTCAAATTTAAGGTACAACCAGCAGTGCTATATGGCGCAGAAATATGGGGACCAGGGTCTAAGGATACTTTCAGTGTCCTGGACAATAAATTTATGAGAAGCCTGGTAAGGGTCCCAAGAGGCACTCCTCTAGTGCCCCTTCAATTAGACCTAAACATCAAAAGAACCAACCACTATACTATAATCCGGCCACTGATGTTATGGGTTAGACTATGGCGGGTGCCAGAATTACACGACTATAGGGACGGGCTAAAAGAAATCATGGAGTTAGATAATTTAAAAACTATCCCATGGATAAAGCACGTTAAAAACTAGTTCAACAAAATAGCCCTAAAACACTTTTGGGAGAACCCTGAGCAATTACCGCCCAACTCGAAACTAATTTTAAAAAGGGCCTTCTGGAGCTGTATTGGTAATATGACATCAAGTGCCTCAACTGCTGGGACCATAGTAACAAATTTTCTTAGCTTTAAGGATGTACCATTATTCGAGACCTTTATGGATGAGATAGAGCCCCCTCTTGCCAAAACTTTATTCTTAAAATTAAGGTACGGGAATTTTCTACTAAAAACAACTTTGGCACGTTGGGCAAAGAGACCTAATGCCCCATCCCTAGTGACTGATGAAATTTGCTCTATGTGTGAATGTCACCAGATTGAAAATGAGTCTCATATTTTTTTTCTTTTGTCCTGCTTACGTACTGGCCAGGAAAAGATGGATAAAACCAATATGCCTATGTTGGGCGTGAGATCATGTTCACAGGCTTTGAGAATCCTTACAACTAACACAAACCAAACAATAATATTTAGTGTTAGTAGATTCTTATATTCAATCTTTTTCCTAAGAAAAAAAAAAGGTCAACAGTTGTAAATAAAGTTTATCTATAAAAATAGGAATAATATAGCAATTAGTGGGGGTCTTTTTCCTTTTCTAGTATCTCATTGATGTTTGTGCTTTGATTTACTCTTACTATGAAATGTACTTTAGCCGATGGTCTTTTATGCTAAATGTTTTTTTAATGTAACGAATGTGTAGTGACTCTTTTATGGCAACTATGCCGAAATAAAGATATTTTGAATTTCTACTAGTCTGCCACATGGAGTCTGCTGATGATCTGTGTTTGCTGCTTTTCCATATGTTTGCCTCTTTCTTATAAGGTGTTGGTTTAAGATATAATATTTGCATGTGTTTCCATTACTCTGGTGCCTTATTGCATCCTGGCTATTTTGTGGCTGTTTATACAGAACGAGATTGACGGAATGTATATTGAGAAAGAAATGGATGATTGCTGTATATCCTGAAAGAGGCAGACAGTGATTTGACTCCTCTCTTAGGCTACACCATATTTGCTTGATTTCTCTACTTATGGATCCTTCTTCCTCTGCTTGTCAAAAGGTTTCAACACTATATAGACCAGTGCCTCCCATTCGTAAGAATTATAATACAGTTACTCAATGGCTGAATAAAGACCCTGCTTTCCCAAGAAAGTCTCCTTTACCTCTTACTTTTTAGGTCCTCTTGGAAGAGATAAAGCTCATGAAACACTTTGTCATGGAGAGCAACTTGATACTTCAACAGATTGCGGAAAAGTGGTTTTATCTGGACTTTCGAGAGACCGTGGTGGAGGAGGTCATGAGTGATTTTCAGGATGCAGCAACTAAGATTGAGGCTATGTCTAAAGAAATGTCTCTTTTGAAAGGATTTAGAAAAAATAAATAGGTGTGAAAACCTCCAAATTTGTGGTATCCCTGAAAGGGCGGAATTCTTTGACATGATTGCCTATCTTAAAATACATATCCCAAAAATAGTTGGGCTTAAGAATGAAAAAAATCTCAACTTGCAGTGTGCTCATCGCATTGGTCCTAAATCTTCGTCTACTTTATAGACATACCGTCCACGTTGCATAATTGCTCGCTTTTTGGAATATACCAAGTTGCTAATGGTTTTTTCATGATCTAAGCAAAGGAATCAAATGTTATGGAATTGTCAGAAAATATTTTTTTCTTGAGACAATGGCTGGTGCAACAGCAGCTCCTCGTGAGGAATTTTTATCTCTCTGTCCTGCTCTACAATCTTTGGATGCCCAATATGGCCTTGTGCATCCATGTTTTTTTAAGGTGACGTATAAAGAAAGCTCCTTCTCATTTGATTCTTCGGACGAATAAAAGAAATGAATACCTCAATATCTAGGAGACACTATGTAACTTGGGAAAACTTGATAATTTCTCTCATTCACAATGTCTCGCTCTTGGTTTTTGCTGTCTTAACAGTCCTGTTTAACATTGTTTATGATTATGTCTTGATGACATGTTTAGTTGCCACTGAGAGTCTTTGTTCCTTTACAGGAGTCCTCTTTATTACCTGGCTCCCTTTCCCTATTTCACACGTCGCTCTCCTTAGTTGTTGAAAAGGAAGAGAATGGTGATGAAGGTAGAAGTCTTCTCCTTCATCTTAGAGTTAACATCACTCCAATTTCCCTCCTTAATTTTGTATGGCCGAACTGGAATAGACGTCCAATTTTGGCAATGCATGTCTCGTACATTACACTCCTGTGCAAATTTCAATTTTCTTGTCTCTCTACCTGTATGTTCCCAACCGAATGCAGAAAACTTTTGAAAATACTATTCAATCCAGGTGAAGCATGGAGGATTTCTAAACCAGATAATTTGGAATGTACTTTTTACTCCCCCACGCATAATTTGAAGGCCAGCAATTACTATATCTTTCTGATACCTCCACTTCTTTCTGATCTATCCTTATTTTTGACCATGCTCAAGTTTTTATTGACGTAGATCTTTTCTCTGCACCCTCTAAATTAAAAAGGCAGTGTTTTAATAGGAGGTACTCGTACGTTTCCCAGTTTTCCGTTATCCATTTTTCCTCGCTTCTCGACTGGCTTCCCTTCGGCCTGGGGACAGCGGCAGCAACGTCGGGGTCGTTGCAAGGTAGTGTGTGGGTGGAGGCTGCAGCGCAGCTTGGCAGAGGCCAGCACACCACAGAGAGAATTGGCTACGGGGCAGCGGGGGCAGCGGGGGCAGCTGTGTGTACTCCGGCCCGCAAAACAAAGCAAAACTAGAGCTGCGTGCAGGTCAAAAGTGGAAGATGCTGTGCAGAGTCCCCCAATGACCCCAGTAAGATGGAGGAGAAAGGAGAATTGAGTGTTTTGGGACCAGGCAACTGCAGGGGGGGCCCTAATTCAGAGGATCTGAAGGCCACAAAAAAAAGGATTTGACTTAGGTGTCCATTGGGGGATCAATGAGGTCTACCCCAAGAAGCAGGGATATATGTGGCAAAGGCTGCCCACTGGGGCTCCCCTAAAGGAAGATACCCCGTCAGCGCGCAAAACAATTCACACAAAAATCCACAGTAAAAACTTTACACCCAGCCTTCTCGCACTCACCCCCCGCCCTCGCTAATCAAAAAATCTCCTGCAGAAAAAACACCTATGTCTATTGGTAGAAGGCAGCCCAGAAGTAAACCTGAAAGCATCTGTATCACACCTTCACTTCATTCTTATTTTAAGGTCCAAACTCAGTCTACTCAGCCTACTCGGACTATCCCCATCGCTATGGCTGCTACGACTACTTGCTCTCCTTTCTCACACAGCCCTGAGCTGCCTGGACCTGTAAGATTTATGGACAGTCCCGTGCCCATGCCCAGAGAGGTTAGGGATAACATCCTGTGACTTGAAAATGGGTTTACTCGTCTGGCACCAATAGATGAGGATGGCACACAAACACGGTGTAATCTCAGGCCTGAGAGCCCCCCCGAGCCTAATTCCCATACTGAGAGAAAGGTCCTTAGCGACCAGCCTGGGGGAGAAATCTTTATGTCAGATTTACCAAGCCACACAAAGCCACCTTGCGTAGCTCTGTGTGGCTTGGTAAACCTGTAGTGAGTTGCTGCCTTTTTTACTTTGTGCAGGGAAGGCCTTACATGGGTGGAGATCTTGTGTTCCCACACATCCATCCATGCTTTTTCAGGCATACCCAGATTTACTAAGACTAGTAAACCTGTTAATGCTTCGAAATTGTACGCCTTGCACAAAGCCAATCATGCCTTCAATGCACACAATTTTGCATACTGAGGCAAGGCTTCCTGCATTGGCCATATACTGTACATAGTGTGCCAGTACCTTGAGAGCGAAAATTTGCCATATAATGGTAAATATAGTCTATTCCTTTCTCTCAAGTTGATGCATCTAAACAATGGTTTTCAGAAGGTAACCACTTAATATGTGTTTATTGATGTATTGATGTGACTTTTAAAAAGATGGATTATTAGTTTTACTCTGTCCTAGAGTATTTGCCATCTTGAATCAGATTAAAATGGTAAAATATGTTATTGTGTTATAACCCACATTTGACTGCAATCTATAATGCTTTGAAAGCAGCCTTTCTATCTTAAAACTAAAATAAAACTACTGTAGATCAAATTGTATTGTATAATGTAATGCAAATCCCCCAAACATCCCAACAACCCTTGGTTGCATACTAATTTCATTGCCACATGTCCAAATGATGCTGCACCCTAGTCATATTTTCATAAAGGAAGCCACCCCTTTATTACATTCTCTAGCTCGGTTTAATCTTCTTTTAAAGCTCCCTCCACACATCTTTCTTCAGCATCCTACCCAAAACAATTTGAATGTGACTCACCATATACACCATAACCACAACATAATTATATTCATGATGATTTAGGACTTTAGCCAACAACTACCTGGATATGAAATCTGCTTAAAAAATATTTTTCATGCCACATACTCCAATCCTGACTGAAATTCTTATAGTGGTAAGTTACTCTGTGCTATTTTCAGAGTAGCTCCTTCTCCTCTGAACGTGCACCCCCCACAATGCTAATGTATTCTTCAAAATTGTGGAGTATGTTACCTCTGTACCATACAAAGCTCTTAATGTGTCAACTACTCTTTGCTCCCTTCAATCAAATGTCCTTTGTAAAAAAACAACCCCCAAACTAAGATTACTCACATCTGTCATGATTATGTAAGGGTTCTTGATCTCAAAGGATTTATGCAGGTGTGCCTTCATGATATACATTTTCATTTGTTCAAAAGCCAGTTGACGTTCAGCATTCCACTTGTGACTTACATTCTTCACTAATAGCTTTCCTAATGGTGTTGCTTTATCAGAGTAATGTAAAACACAAACAAAGTAGAGTGTAATCAGCCCAAGGAATGACCTTAACTGATCTTTGTCCAATTGGGGAAGTGCCCTTTTATGGCCTTTATGATCTTGATTTTGACTTCATACCAGTCTGATGGACATGATGTTCAAGGTAAAAATCTCTCTCCTGAAAACTTGCACTTACCAATAAACCAAGGGGCATATTACCAAGCAATAGTGATAATTATCGCTATTGCTTGGTTAGAGACAAAAATTTACCGCTGAGCTGCGGCGATTTTTATCGCAGATAAACCTTGGTATTACCAAGGTTTATCGCAAATGCGATAAAAAACGGCCGCAATGCATGAATATCGCTGAAAAGTCAGCGATATTCATGCATTAGCGAGCTAATGCTCTTAGCCATGTTATCCACCTCCCATCGGATAACATGGCTAAGAACTGCTCAGGGCAGGTGTTAGCTTTTGGAGATATTCGCGCTTAGCACGAATATCTCCAAAAGTTGGTAATAGGAGATATCGATGTTAGTGACAGTTTCCAGTCACTAACATCTTGGCACGCCCACTTTGCATGTCATTAGTGATAAATATCACTGACATGCAAAGTGGGGCCCTAGATGGTCGCTATCTCCTACTAGCTGTCGCTAACTGGCGTTAGCGACAGCTAGGTAATAGGATCTCCGCTTTTTGGGCTTTTAAAGCCAAAAAAGAGGAGATAAACCCCCTTGATAATATGCCCCCAAGAGCCTTCAAAATGGCCATTACTGCATTTAACTCCCATTGTGTATATCCAAATTATTCCAAAAGAACAGGATCTTGTCCTGAAAATAAGCCATCTGAAGGAAGTTCATTACCAACTTTTTCATGATCCTTTGGAACACAGAGGATACCTCTGCAAACCAAAAAGCCATCCACCTTTACCAATAGGCACCATGCAGTATCACTAGTATGTTGGGTGTTTGGATTCATCCAACCGAACAAGCTGATGGTAAATAGTTGCTATGACAGTGTGGAAAAGTAAATTTTGCCATGTTCTGTGTCCCTACGTGTCATCCATCATATGTTATGTGTGCATGATTAAATATGCATATGTACTCCCCATGTCCGATTAATGACGCAATTACAGTTGTGTCCACCTCTAGTATGCCAGTTTCCAGTCCTCGTGAATAATACGAATATCAGGCCTATGTAAAGCTACGTTGCCACGTTTCTCAGTGTGCACGTTATTCCATTATAAAGTCCCCGTTTTTAGGCCTCAAAAGGGCCTGGACACCAGATTCAGCTCCTGTCTCCTAAAGCCTCACTGAGGAGCGATACAGCCCCCACCTGTATCCTCGACCCTTCACTTACTTCCTGCCTCAGAGTGCCCGGTTCAGCCTGGCTCTGCCTCTGAGTCTGCCAAGAGTATGTTATGATTCCAGTTATCAGTTCAGTCCTCCTCCTCTGCATTCCTAAAGCTACTGAACTGCATCAATAGTTTCCGTCATTGTCTAGCCTTCACGTCTCCACGTTAGAGAAATACTGCATTTAATGGTCATTTAATATTCTTCATCACGCACTACATGTAGAATAATGCATGGTCCAGTCTTAGAATCAAGTTAGCCTTTCCCCTCCTAACTTCTAGTTTATATCAACATGTTCTCTAAACATCAGATACTAGATACTGTTTAGGTACATGTCGCTCCGACCCTCCAGACTTCAGTCTCTGCTCCTAGCACAGAGTTCATAGCCCCCAGCTTCTCCTAGTGATACGTCATTGCCAGTTTGCGCGCACCACCAGGTTAGAGGTCCCGGCTCCTTAGGTAGCCCCCTCCATGGTTTCCGCCCCATTCATGACATATCCTGTTACGTCTGCACCACATGTCTATGTATACGCCCAGTTACACCTACTTTTGCCTTTATCTTTCGCGACTGATACGCGTCACACCTATTGCTCCACCCACTGCTACGCCTACTGCAATGTAATGCTATGTGTTTGCGTTATGTATATATGCTCATGTATTGTTATTAAAAGTCAGCGCGCTCATCCCAGATCCAGCCCCAGCAGCTGCTGGGCCCTGCCATCCTATTCCTATGCAGGTTGTCCTGTTCCTGTCCTTATGCTGTATTAAACCTGCAAAACTCCTACTACCTCGAATCTTGACTCTTATTTATTGAGCTATCTGTTATGATATATGTCTAGTCAAAAATAGGGTATTATTTATTTATTTACCACATAATGGCGCCCGAATAGGGACTTGCCCTTTCCCCACGCGTCGGTGAAGCCACGCCGACCCCCTGACCCTCTGCAGTCGTGACGGAACTCTTCTGCGCAGTGGCAGATATTTCTGCTCAAGTATCCCTCAGGCCCACGGAGGAGACGGAGGAGGCGGTCCAGCATCCAGACGAGACGGTGGAGGAACGCGGCGAGTCCCGACCAGAGCCCAAGCCAAGAGTCCAAGGTCCGAGGTATCCGGAGGTCCACCCGTAACTGAAGTCCGAAGTCCGAAGTTCGTCGTCCGTCGTCGTAGCAGTCCAGTCCAGTCTGAGGCCTTCCGTTCTTGCTGCCCGGTGAGTACCGTTACTGGGGTGGTATCTAGACAGGGTCAATTAAATTGACTCTGGTCTGTGGGTTGGTGGTACACAGTCCCACAAACGAAGTGTCCACTTCGGTGGATGCGGGTCCTGACGTGTCTCTTTATGAGACCGGTAAGTTTCGTACTGTTTCAACAGTGCATCTAGTTTCTGTTCTAGTCAGTTTCTGTTCTCGAGAAAATTTATGTGTTCTGTTCTCAGTATTTCCAGGTAGTATTCTGTTCGAACTGTTATTTTTAAATGTTTTTCATGTATTTTAATGTCGTGGTATGAATGGGGAATAAGTATCGTGTTCATTGTGTATTGTATTGTGTCTAGATTACAGTTCAGTCATGCCCATATTTTCCAAGTTACGTCAGTTAAAAACTAGAAAGGGTCTGCTGGAAGCAGCAGTTCCCGTCCCGCCCAGGGACAGTCCAGGTCACTTTATGTATCAGAAACATGGCATAAGTGCCATATTGTATCTAGATTTATGGGTAGAGTATACCAAACAGTTAGAAGAAAAGTATAGATGGCCCGTATCGGGTACATGGGATGCTGAGTGCATCATGAGAGTAGAAGAAGCATTATGGAAAAAGAAAGCCAGACAGTCACAGAAAGATGCCATCGAGTTATGGCGTAAAGAAGCTCATAAAAGAACCGAAAAAGAAATCAGAAAGTCAGAATTAAGTAGAGAATCCTTAGAACGAGCCCAAGAAAAAGAATTAATCGAGATAGGTGAACAAGTCAAAGCCGAACAGTCAGACAGACAGAGGCATGCCCTTATTAAGGGTATGTATCCTCTTCTTGCCGAGGGCTTGCCAAAAGCGACCCCAGAGGCATCCAGTAATTTCCCGCCACCACTAGTTCCGACCAAGCTACGTCACAAACCGACCGCAGCTGATATTTTTATTTCGTCCTATCTGGACGACACAGTCCCTGAATATGCAAATCCTGTTCGCGCTCCGCCAGTCCCTGTAAATCAGGCACATCCTGCTCCTCCAGACACCGGGGCACCCCATGCAGTACCTGCTACGGTACCCCCGGTCCAGCCAGCATTTCAAAGTCCCGCTCCGCCACGAAGAATATCAGTCGACGATTCTAGTCTAGGGGCCGCAGGAGGAGGTCCTCCTCAAACCCCGCCGCCACGCAAGCGTTTATCAGCACTCGAATTACATGCTCAAGCATCACAGCGTACTCCCAAGAGTAATAAGTCTGTTGCAGAAATCAGGCAAGCCCTTGGCGAATGTGCCTATGACCCAGTCCCAGGCGAGAATAATATGGTTTTATATTCAGTACGCGTAAGGAGGGTGACCGAGTATCTAGTCACCCTACCCAATATGAAAGAAGATCTAGACAGAATATATCGTTTCATCCGTACAGGGGATGATCCAGAAAGTATTAGTGATGCCATGTCTCAAAGGAAAGCTGAGATCCAGCGTATGATATTAAAGTTTTTAATTAACTGTCTAATAAGAGAACAAGATTACCCGTCTAAAGATCAGGCAGAAATGAAAACCCTGACAAAGTGGAGTGATAATATAGCCGAGGGTAAGCACAATACCATTAGTGCCATGGAGAGTATGTACAAGAAAATCCGTAGAGAAATAATAAAGATACACGAACAACGTAAAGCAGCACAAGTAAGCGAGAAAGAAAGTAACTCTGATCCTGAAGAGGAAGACGACGAGAATACCGCCAGAATAGTAGGAAAATCTAGATTTCCAGATCGCCATTTACGCCTAGAACACAAGTCTATTTTCCATCATTCAGCACCAGAACAAGGTTCCCTAGAACAAGTGTTTCAAGCTACCGATCACATTCTGAAATCACGAATCGGTTACAGTGAGTTAAGTACCATGCATGAACAGGAACTAGCCCGATCAGCAGTCCGATGGATTACTGATTCTACCACTTTTCCAGACGAAATAGTGGCACAAATGTTTCTGAAATTGCCCCCAGCCGAACAGCGACTGGTGGGTATGTATATGATTCAGCACCTCATTACTTTGTATGAGGGTCAGCACTCTGATCCAGGTCCGTTACATGATGTCCTGAACGAGTTACTCCAGTATAGATGGAGAGGTCTAGGTACCGATTTAATTAGTGTCATTCTAGAACAGCGTCACAAATACCGAACGTTCCTGAACCCGCATTTTGTTCATGTCTCACCCCCAGAAAGTAAACCCTTTTACATAGACAGACAGAACCCGTTACGAGAAGTGCATCCAGTTAAGACAGAGGACGGTGAAATGCAACGAGTGTTTGTATACACTCCAATAACAAAGATGGAACTCCTCGAAATGAAGAAATTAATTCCCTGTCATGACAAAGATCCAGCAGGGTTCCATAGAGAATTAAAAGACATGCTCCGTATGGGAGAATACACTTACCCAGATATCATTAAAATGTTAAAGGTCCTGTTGCCCGCAGGGGTGTATGAAAAGCTAAAGGAAAAAGAATGGGAGGTGGGAGAGAAAAAGATCGATTGGGCAGTTCTAGAAGCTGAAGACAAGGCACGAGTACCAGGTACTGGTCTTGGAGATAAATTTAAAGAATTACCAGAATTATTAATACAAGTTTTACCCAGATTATTAACAACGAGAAAAGAAGACTGGGATGCAATCTCAGCCTGTAAACAGAAACAAGAGGAAGATATTAGTGATTTTTATTCTAGGTTTGAAAAATGCTTTAGCATCAATAGTGGCCTCAAGACAAGTAGTGAGTCATTCCCTCACCTTTTTGTTACTAAATTAGTCGAGAATTCAAGCCCACAAGTTAAAAATCGAGTTTTGAAAGTCGAAAGCACCTGGCAAGCTAATACTCCGTCCCAGATGCTCCAGATGCTCCAGTACCACCAGAATAGAATCAGGGAAGAGCAAGAACACGAGAGAAAACGTATGAAAGACACGAAAATGAAAGTACTAGTTGCACAATCTGTTCCTCAAGACAGTCAGAAGAGGGGTCCGAATCAAGTCAATCATCCTGCGGCTCCCGTTAAAGGGAACTGCAATTATTGTAAACAGCCAGGTCATTTTATAAATGAGTGTGCAGTTCTGAAACACAACATAGCTACTGGTAAGACTAAAGAAAGACCACGTCCGCCGAGACAAGAACAAGTTTCACAGACTCCTCAGCCACAGAATGCACAACAGACAGTTACAGCACCGCAGCCTATTGCTGCAACACAGCACGTTACATCGCAGATGTACCAGTATGCACAGTCTGAGTATCCAGAGTACCAGCAGTATTCATGAAACAGCCTAGAGAGGGAGGTAGGCTTGCCTCTCATTGAGATACCTGTAGATCAAGAAGGTCCCTATGTTCACAGTCAAGTATTAGGGAAAGACAGAAAGTTCTTAATTGATACAGGGGCAAGTAGGACCACAATTAGTCACGCCGAAGTTCCAGGGGCTCCGCTCTCAGGCTCAAGAAATGTTTCCCTTGGATTTTCAGGAAAACCTATCGTAAATGAGATTTCAAAGCCCGTTACTCTAGAAGTAGGTCCATTGTCCCGCACTACTGATCTGTTACTTACTAAGTCATGTCCAGAAAACCTATTAGGCATTAAAACACTGAAAGAGTTAGGTGCAGTTATATGCTGTTCCCCAGAGGGAATACGATTGTTCCTACGTGACTTCAAGGGTCACTATGTATTACGAGATTTTGATTCGAGACTGTCTAATGTTCCACAGCATTTATGGGCGCAAGGTCCAACTGATGTAGGTTATATGCAAATCACACCCTATCGTGTGACTCTCAAGCCAGGTGTAGTGTTACCACGAATCAGACAGTACAGATTGCCACCCGAGGCTGTAGCAGCCTTATCCAAAATTATTGACGAGCTTATTGCTCAAGGAGTGGTTGTAGAAACTGACTCCAATGTATGTAATTCTCCGATCATTCCAGTCATGAAACGTACTGATCCAAATGCACCCCCAGTATATCGATTAGTGATCGACCTACGAGAACTTAATAAATGTATTATTCCGCAGTACCCAGTTGTCCCAGACATCTCTTCTCTATTGACAGCCATTGATTCCGAAGCCATGTTCTTTACAGTAATCGACCTCAAGAATGCATTTTTTAGTGTTCCAATTCATCCAGACAGCCAGTTTCTTTTCGGATTCTGTTTAAATGGAAGGAGCTATATGTTTACACAAGCTCCTCAAGGTTTCACAGAAAGTCCTAGTATTTACAGTCAAGCACTTAAGAGACAACTAGACAACATTCACATGCCAACTGACACTGCCCTGCTCCAGTATGTCGATGATCTACTGATCACAGCCCGTTCTGAACGTGCTTGCGAGCGGGCATCCCTTACAGTCTTGTATTTCCTAGCCGAGATGGGGCACAAGGTGTCCCCTTCGAAGCTTCAATTCTGTGTCCAGCAAGTGGTATACTTAGGACACTTACTGTCCAAGAGGGGTAGGCAGTTGACACCTGACCGTATCCAGTTAATAGCGAGTCTTCCTCAGCCCAAGACCCAGAAGGAGGTACGTGCTTTTATCGGCCTTACTTCTTACTGTAGACAATGGATTCCTCAGTATGCATTCCTAGCCAAGCCACTGATACAGTTAACGACACAGGAGGCAGCCGTATCGACTGTCCTCCCTTGGACATCTGAACATACACTTAGTTTCAACGAGTTAAAGAAAGCTTTATGCCAAGCTCCAGTTCTAGCCACACCGAACTACAGTAAGCCTTTTACACTTTTCGTCACAGAACGTGAAGGTACAGCATTATCTGTTCTCACACAAGATCAAGCAGGACAATACAAGCCATGTGCTTATTTTTCGAGCACATTAGATCCAGTCGCCCAGGCGTTGCCTGCGTGCCTCAAGTCAGTTGCAGCCACAGCACTAGCTATCAGACAAAGTGATTCCCTAGTCTTAGGACACTCCTTGACAATACAAGTCCCACACTCAGTAGAAGTTCTTCTAAATCGAACACAAACTCAGCACTTGACAATTGCACGTTTAACAGGTTATGAATTGACACTGTTCCAGCCACACATAGAAATCAGACGCTGCAACGTTTTAAATCCTGCTACACTGTTACCATCAGCTAAATCAAATCCTGACCCACATGACTGTGTGGAAGTAGTTAACATTACGACAAAGCCAAGACAAGATCTGACAGATATTCCTCTACCAGATCCCGACCTGACACTTTATGTGGATGGTTCATGTATGAGAACTAGTACAGGAGAACTAGTCGCCGCGTATGCAGTGACTACTGACACTGAAGTTATTGAAACACACCGTATTGATACCCTGTCCGCTCAAGCAGCAGAGCTAGTTGCTCTGACACAAGCCTGTATACACGACAAGAACTTGAAAGTTAATGTTTACACAGATTCACGCTACGCATTCGGAGTTGTACACGACTTCGGAGTGCTCTGGCAGGAGAGAGGTTTCATGACTTCTCATGGAACCAAGATTCAGCATGGTCTCCTTATCCAAGCTCTGTTAGATGCCATACATTTACCGACATCCATTGCTATCATGAAATGCAAGGCACATACGAAAGTTACTGACATTATTTCTCAAGGTAATGATCTAGCAGATCGCACAGCCAAGCTTACAGCACAAACTCCAGACATTCCAGTTAACATGACACATACTCCAGATCCGATTACATGTATGACAGTTAAGGACCCTACTCAAGATGTCATAGATATCCAGTTACATGCTACTCCCGATGAAATCAAGAAATGGTCCGAACAAGGAGGGGTCCTGACAGATCAAGGATGGTTAACGAAGGGTAGAGCCACATGGTTTCTCCCCGACTCTATGGTTCAAGTCATTATTAATACCGCACATAGTCCAGCACATTTAGGAGAAAAAGCTATGTTAGACAGTATCCAGAACATTTGGTTCAACAAGCATTTACGAGCTGCAGCTAAGCAGAAAGTCCGTACCTGTATGATATGTTGTCAGTTTAATCCAGGTAAAAGTGTCCCGGTGGAACAAGGTGGTTTCCAGCCCCCTGACCACCCTTTTGAAGTCCTCCAGATGGATTATATTCAGATGGAGCAATGTCGAGGTTTCAAGTATGTCCTTGTAGTTGTATGCGCTTTGTCCAGGTGGACAGAAGCATATCCAGTCCCAGATTACACAGCCGCGACCACTGCCAAGCAGTTGGTTCGTGAATTCTTTCCTCGTTATGGACTCCCTAGAGTCGTATATTCTGATAACGGCCAGCCATTCTCCTCAGAGTTAATGAAGCACGTTTCCCTTTTGTTAGGGTACCAGTGGAAGTTCCATTGTGTACGCCATCCTGAAGCAGCCGGTCTCGTTGAGAGACATAATCAAACCCTGAAAATCCGCATCGCCAAAGTATGCAAAGAAAAAGGTGTGGACTGGCTAGTAGCTCTGCCAGTCGCTTTATTTTATATGCGCATGGTCGCACATTCCAGATCAGGTCTGTCCCCGTATGAGGTCGTATTCGGCCGCCCCCCTAACATGTGGGGTACTCCTAGACCCCGAAGTATTACCGATGTTTCAAGTAATATGCTGACAGATTACCTAGCTTCCTTGATGTCTGCCCTCAACTCATGTCGTTCACAGGTTGCTGCCGCATTTCCAGACAATACCGAGGTGGCACCGCATGAAATCGTCCCAGGATCCATGGTGATGGTCCGCAACTTTGACAGATCAAGTCCGCTGGAGCCTCGTTGGAAAGAGCCCCGACAGGTCCTCCTCACCACCCGTACAGCCGTGAAGTTGGAAGGACGCAAGGGCTGGGTGCACCTTTCTCATGTTAAACTTTTTAAAGGACTGAAACCCGTCTTTAAGAACATTTCCCAGGATTTGAAGGATTGCCAGAATATTGTTCTCAAGGACTGTCCCGCAAATGACATTGATTCAAAACCCCCCCTGTTAGAGAAAACTCCGCAGCAGGAGTATAAACAGAAACTCCGGTCTAGTAGAATTAAGTCAGTCAGTTTGATTGTCTAAGTCCTCCCCTAGGTGAAACGGTTAGACTGTTTCTGACATGTATAAAATAGACCCCCATAGTGAGAGAGTTAGTCAAAACTCAATCCGATGTATCGTTTTTCTATGTTTCATATTATTTCTCAGCATTATGATTTCCTGCACGAGTTATGCATTTTTCCTATGTTTCCCAGTTTCACATGTAAATAAGTCTGCTAATGCTACAATAGAGCACACGTTTAGTGATCTGCCCCCTCATGAACTGTCCTACCGCCTCGCTATGCGTAATAACTCCTTTATCCGCATGTTACATTACTCACACCAGACCAGCAATGCCACTAATTGTTGGGTATGTGGTCGACTCCCCCCTTTCCAGACACCGAAGGGAGTTCTGCCACTTTTTCCTTATCCTTTTTCACATAATGGTTCGTGTGGGGCATGGTCCACGTTAACGTCATCCTCAACAGATATGTTTTTTCTTAACAGTACATGTTTCCCAGACAAGCAAGGTCCTCCCTCACCGAACAGGTTTAGATCTAGAAAATGAAGTGTATAATTTAGGTAATTATTCGTCGAATTTCATGGTCCTGAATGTTCAGTCTGATACTACTCCAGACTTACCTGCTATTTCAGTACTACCAGTCAAAGGCGAATTATGTGTCCGAAATAAGGGTTCCGTACACGTAGGACATAGTGATTGTACTACTATTGTCAAGTATAGTGACAGTGGGAAATCTATCTTTAAAGCTTCACGTCATTCATATTTTATTTGTGGTCAGACCGCATATATTCGTCTGCCCCTCGATTGGGAGGGAACCTGTTACATTGCCTTCCTACTGCCACCCGTTTTTCTAGCCCCACCTGATTATCATAGAAATACACATCTAGTACACATTAGACATAGAAGGGAGTCCCCGATTGTCGATTATACGGAAACTGCTCTAGAACAGTATACAGATTTCAATAGAGGTTTCTTCTTCTTTATAGGACCTATCCAGAATAGTAAGTTAATCCGTAGATTAACCAGAACCCTTGAAGCTGTAATAAATGAGACTGCCTCTGCTCTAGGTAACTTAACTGAAGAACAATCTGCTATGAGATTTGTCGTTTTACAGAATCGTCTCGTCCTTGACGTCATACTGGCCGATAGGGGCGGGGCCTGTAGAGTCATCGGATCTAGTTGCTGCATTTTTATTCCAAATAACGCGCCGTCTGTCTATTCAGCTATAACCAGACTCCATAAAATTGCCCATCTGATACACCAAGATCCAGGCACCTGGACATGGTCCGGTTGGTTCTGGAATATAATTTCCGCATGGGGATGGAAAATATTGTCCTTTCTAGGTATTGCAGTAGCGATCATATTCAGCTGCTGCCTCTGTATACAATGTGGCCCTGCGATTTGCGGCATTTGTGCTACCTCTTGTATTCCTAGTCCCAAGCCCCGTTCTAAATCCCGTTCTAAGAGAATTCGAGACGAGCAAATGATACTGTATGAAATGATAGATGGTATTATGAAAATTGATGTTTCCTGATGGAAACGTAGTGACAAGGAGGGAATGTGGAAAAGTAAATTTTGCCATGTTCTGTGTCCCTACGTGTCATCCATCATATGTTATGTGTGCATGATTAAATATGCATATGTACTCCCCATGTCCGATTAATGACGCAATTACAGTTGTGTCCACCTCTAGTATGCCAGTTTCCAGTCCTCGGGAATAATACGAATATCAGGCCTATGTAAAGCTACGTTGCCACGTTTCTCAGTGTGCACGTTATTCCATTATAAAGTCCCCGTTTTTAGGCCTCAAAAGGGCCTGGACACCAGATTCAGCGCCTGTCTCCTAAAGCCTCACTGAGGAGCGATACAGCCCCCACCTGTATCCTCGTCCCTTCACTTACTTCCTGCCTCACAGTGCCCGGTTCAGCCTGGCTCTGCCTCTGAGTCTGCCAAGAGTATGTTATGATTCCAGTTATCAGTTCAGTCCTCCTCCTCTGCATTCCTAAAGCTACTGAACTGCATCAATAGTTTCCGTCATTGTCTAGCCTTCACGTCTCCACGTTAGAGAAATACTGCATTTAATGGTCATTTAATATTCTTCATCACGCACTACATGTAGAATAATGCATGGTCCAGTCTTAGAATCAAGTTAGCCTTTCCCCTCCTAACTTCTAGTTTATATCAACATGTTCTCTAAACATCAGATACTAGATACTGTTTAGGTACATGTCGCTCCGACCCTCCAGACTTCAGTCTCTGCTCCTAGCACAGAGTTCATAGCCCCCAGCTTCTCCTAGTGATACGTCATTGCCAGTTTGCGCGCACCACCAGGTTAGAGGTCCCGGCTCCTTAGGTAGCCCCCTCCATGGTTTCCGCCCCATTCATGACATATCCTGTTACGTCTGCACCACATGTCTATGTATACGCCCAGTTACACCTACTTTTGCCTTTATCTTTCGCGACTGATACGCGTCACACCTATTGCTCCACCCACTGCTACGCCTACTGCAATGTAATGCTATGTGTTTGCGTTATGTATATATGCTCATGTATTGTTATTAAAAGTCAGCGCGCTCATCCCAGATCCAGCCCCAGCAGCTGCTGGGCCCTGCCATCCTATTCCTATGCAGGTTGTCCTGTTCCTGTCCTTATGCTGTATTAAACCTGCAAAACTCCTACTACCTCGAATCTTGACTCTTATTTATTGAGCTATCTGTTATGATATATGTCTAGTCAAAAATAGGGTATTATTTATTTATTTACCACAACAGAAGAAAGAAATACTTCAACTTTTTTCTAAGTGCAAAGTAATTCACTTATATTAGGATGGGGCTCCTTATCCACCCAGACGTTAAGATTCATGTCTTTAAAATAAAGACATAACCGTAAGGTTTTGTCAGAGTTGTGCTCAAGGATCACTAGAGCCCATTCGTCTGAGCTTCTCAATGATTTCCAATTCATACAACCTTTCTAATTTCATTTGAAATTTCTAACACATACTCAGTGGTTCCTTTCACACTTTATGTACTGTGAAATCACTGTACTATTTTGGAACCCCTTTAGCTGTTCACAACTTTCACTGAACTCCTCAGGGAACCTCAAAGCACTGTTAAGCAAGCAGGACATCCTTGTCAACCTTGTTGATATTCAATAAATTGTTTCCTTTAAATTACTTGATCCAGGTGGTTTGGGCCAGATTTACTCGCCCTGATTTTCCAAACCTATCATTACCTTATTTGCCCACTTACACTGCACTAATAGCTACATGTCTATAAAATTCTGACTTTGTCTCAACTCTCCCAATAATTCTGTCCTCTGTCCACAGCAGGTTACCAAAATGTACACCTTTAATGCTTTGTATTGACATGCTGTTCTTGAAGAATCACCGCATGGACCTTTGCAAATTTCAAGATTTCCCTGCCAGTAGCTGGTCCCTTGTGAAACTTTCAACAAAGTGCCCTTGTTAATTTGAGACATATTGAAACCATTGAGGGCTTGGTGAGATTTGTTCGGACCACTTTGGATATCTTTCACCATTGTCTGTCCCAATTCAAAATGATGCCTCCAGAGCTCCCGGTATCTGGTGAATTAAGTAAGTGGCGTCAATCGAATCAAAATGTATTATGTATTCATCCAATTATATTATGGAAGTAGGATCCAACCAGGGCAACATGCAGAGCCAGTGTGGTGTTGTATCCCAATGGGAGGCCACTTACCAGCCCTGTCGGCAGCACCAGAACCTCTTCTCGTCTGCCTGGCAACCCCTTGAGTGTCTCAGGGTAAGTCTGCCTCTGCTCTGCTTACATAGGCGTGCCCCCTCAAGTATGTTGGTAGTGTTACGGCAGTCGTAGGCCACCCACACTAAAGACTCTGTGGGGGTGGTCCTGAGGCTGGCTTAGGTTGCTATTCAGTTCTTTATCAATAGTTCCCCTGAATGTTAGTTATTGAATGTAGGACCTATTGCATTTGGCCATATCTTGTTGAGATTTGTTTCTATCATTTTGGATATTCTCAGCATAGTAATTGACCTGAAGATTTGTTTTTGCACAATTATGTGGCCACTTTGAATATACAATTGTGCATAAGTACGAGTCATACACTCTAGGGGGCCGTGCCCCCGCAATAATGAGAGAAATGCTTATAATTCATTATTTCGGCCAGATGGTGGAGTTGTAATTTGGATTATGAGTCTGAGTCATTCAGGCAGCATTTAATAAGGATTATCATGCCATTCACTGTCATTCAATCAATCAATCATCAATTTGTAAAGCGTGCTACTCACCCAGTAGGGTCTCAAGGCACTGGGGGGGTCCGTTATTGCTCGAAAAGCCAGGTCTTGAGTTGCTTCCTGAAGGAGAGGTGGTCCTGGTTCGGCCGTAGGTGGATGGGGAGGGAGTTCCATGTCTTGGCCGCCAGGCAAAAGAAGGATCTTCCTCCAGCGGTGGCTCTGCGAATGCGTGGTATGGCGGCGAGGGCGAGGCTGGCGAATCGTAGCTGGCGGGTGGGTGTGTAGAAGGTGAGGCGGCTGTTGAGGTACTTCGGGCCCATGTCGTGCAGAGCCTTGTGTGCGTGGGTGAGGAGTCTGAACGTGATCCTCTTTATGACGGCGAGCCAGTGCAGGTCTCTCAGGTGGGTCGAGATGTGGCTGTGGCGAGGGATGTCCAGGATGAGTCGTGCGGAGGCGTTCTGTATGCGCTGGAGTCTTTTCTGTAGTTTGGCCGTGGTTCCAGCGTAGAGGGTGTTCCCGTAGTCCAGTCGGCTGGTGACGAGTGCCTGGGTGACTGTCTTCCTGGTTTCGGTGGGGATCCAGCGGAAGATCTTCCGGAGCATGCGCAGGGTGTTGAAGCACGATGACGATACGGCGTTGACTTGTCTGGTCATCGAGAGGGAGGAGTCCAGGATGAAGCCCAGGTTTCGTGCGTGGTCCGTTGGCTTGGAGGTGGTTCCCAGGGCAAGGGGCCACCAGAAGTCATCCCAGGCAGAGGGCAATGATCCCAGGATGAGGACTTCCGTCTTGTCTGAGTTCAGTTTCAGGCGGCTGTTCTTCATCGACTCGGCGACGTCTTTCATCCCTTCGTGAAGGCTGGCTCTGGCGGTGGCGGGGTCCTTGGTGAGGGAGAGGATCAGCTGGGTGTCATCGGCGTAGGAGATGATGTTGAGGTTCTGTTGGCGTGCGATGGCTGCGAGGGGGCTCATGTAGACGTTGAAGAGGGTGGGGCTGAGTGAGGATCCTTGTGGTATGCCGGAGATGACCTCTGTGGCCTCTGACCTGTATGGGGGGAGGCGGACTCTCTGGGTTCTTCCGGCGAGGAACGAGATGATCCACTCCAGAGCCTTCCCTTGGATCCCGATGATGCTGAGGCGCTGTACTAGGGTGCGGTGGCAGACAGTGTCGAAGGCCGCAGATAGGTCCAGGAGGATGAGGGCCGCTGTTTCCCCATTGTCGAGCAGGGATCTGATGTCGTCGGTGGCTGAGATGAGGGTGGTCTCGGTGCTGTGGTTGGCTCGGAAGCCAGACTGCAAAGGGTCGAAGGATCCGTTTGTCTCGAGGAAGGCGGCAAGCTGTCTGTTGACGATCTTCTCGATGACTTTGGCAGGAAAAGGGAGGAACGAGATGGGGCGGAAGTTCTTGAGGTCAGTGGGGTCCGCTGTTGGTTTCTTCAGGAGGGCGCTGAGCTCGGCGTGCTTCCAGCTCTCCGGGAAGGTGGCGGTGTTGAAGGAGATGTTGATGATGTCCCAGAGTTGGGGTGCGATGATGGAGTCGGCCTTGTTGAAGACGTGGTTGGGGCAGGGGTCGGTTGGTGATCCGGAGTGGATGGTGTTCATCGTGCGGGTGGTGTCTTCGGTGCTGACCGGGGTCCAGTTGCAGAGGGTGGTGGTGGGGGGCGTTGGTTCGGTGGTTGGTTGCGTGGTCTGTGCGCCAAAGCTGTTGTGTGTGTCGGCGATCTGGCGGTGGAAGAAGGTGGCGAGTGAGTCGCAGAGGTCTTGCGAGGGTGTGATGTCGTTGTTTCCGGCGTTGGAGAACTCTTTGACGATGCTGAAGAGTTCCTTGCTGTTGTGGGTGTTCTTTGAATGTTGTCCTTTTGGTGGTGCGGATCAGCTGGTGGTGTTTGCGGGTGGCGTTTTTGAGGGCAGTCATGTTTTCTGTGGTCTGGTCGTGGCGCCAGGCTTTTTAAATGGGGCGGCAGTTTTTCTTGGATGTTTTGAGTTCGTCGGTGAACCAGGAGGCTTTCTTACTGCCGGGTCAGCTGGGAGGGTTCTTCAGTGTTGTAAGGTCGTCGGCGCAGTTGGTGAGCCACTGTGTGAAGTTGCGGGCTGCTTCGTTGGGGTCCGTTGCGCTGGCGGGAGGGTTCAGGCTGATGGAGGTGGTGAGCTGGTCGGCGGTGATCTTGCTCCAGCTCCTGCGAGGAACCTGTTGTGGGTGGTGGTGTGTCGTGGTACTTTTGAAACTGAAGTGGACGCAGCTGTGATCCGTCCAATGGAGTCCGGTGGAGTGGCTGAAGGAGATGTGCTTGCTAGAGGAGAAGACGGGGTCCAGCGTGTGGCCGGCGTAGTGGGTGGGGGTGTTCACCAGTTGCTTGAGTCCGAGGTTGGCGAGGTTGTCCAGCAGGGTGGTGGTGTTTTTGTCGTTGTGTTTCTCCAGGTGGAAGTTGAGGTCTCCTAGGAGGATGTAGTCAGCGGAGTGGAGGGTGTGCTGGCTGATGAAGTCTGTAATGTCTGCGCTGAATTGGGTGCGTGGTCCCGGTGGTCTGTAGAGGGTGCCTCTGAGGGTGGTTTTGGGGTCGGTGTGTATCTGGAAGTGGAGGTGCTCGGCGGCGGTGAAGGTGTCGTCGGAGTTGGTCGTGATGCGGATGGTGTTCCTGTGGACGATAGCGATGCCTCCTCCGGTCTGGTTGACGCGGTCGCTCCGGGTGATCTTGTATCTGTCCGGGATGGCTTTGGCGATGTCGGGCGCTGAGGAGGCGTTCATCCAGGTTTCCGTGAGGAAGGCGACGTCTGGTGATGTTGTGTTGAGCAGGTTCCAGAGTTCAACGCCGTGTCTGTGGACGGAACGGGTGTTGAGCAGGATGCACTTGAGGTGGTTGTTGCTGGTGCCTGGCCTTTTGGGTGAACTTCCAGGCTTGGTGGGTGAAGGGTCCATGGGTGCGTTTCGGGGTGGCTCGGTAGCAGGCGGGGTTCCAGTCAGGTTTGAGTGCGTTGAGGCTGACGGCGTCGTAGGTCCGTCTTGTGGGCTGGCATCGTCAGGGGCTAGGGGTCCTGGCACTGGGCGCGGTCCAGGCGCGGACGGGCGCAGATGGGCTTGCCTTCGGCGCACAATCGGCGCGCCCGCTGCGCGGTTGTTCTGAGGTCATCATAAGTAAGGAGCTGGGAGGGAGGAGCAGCTGGGTGGCAGGAGCGGGGCGGCGAATGGGCTGGAGTGGGGCGGGGCAGCAGGGAGGCAGCGGCGGGAAGAGTCTGGAGGTGGGTGGCTCAGCGGCGGCTGGGTCGTCCGAGGAGAATCGTCAGCAGGCAAGCAAGGCAATCAGGCAAGCGGAAAAACAGCACGCAGGCTTGCTGGCATGCAGCAGTGCGTGGGGGCGACCTAGCCTGGTGACAGGCTCAGCGATCGCTCCCTACTCCAGGTGCACGGTCCCCTTAAGTAAGGAGTCGGGAGGGAGGAGCAGCTGGGTGGCGGGAGCGGGCGGCGAATGGGTTGGAGGGGGCGGGCCGCAGGGAGGCAGCGGCAGGAAGAGTCTGGAGGTGGGCGGCTCAGTGGCGGCTGGGTCGTCCGAGGAGAAGCGTCAGCAGGCAAGCAAGGCAATCAGGCAAGCGGCAAAACAGCAGGCAGGCTTGCTGGCAGGCAGCAGTACATAGGGGCGACCTAGCCTGGTGACAGGCTCAGCGGTTGCTCCATGTCCATGTCCATTCAGGGCCTTTATCCAGTGACCTATGTAAGTGCAACAACCCCATCCAGAGCTGAATTTGTTTCTCCATTGAGTCCTAGGTGTTATTTCCATTTTATTAATTTCCAGTTCTCTGGGGCATAGATTCAGAGGGTTGTTACACTCCACCTGATAAATGTTTTTTAGTGGAAGATAGTTGGGTATAGCTGATTCTTTTTGGGTATGGTAAGGAATCTGTTGCAATTCACTAGGATGGACGGTAGCATTGACTCCTCTGAAATCAGGTGCTGAGAACAGGTGACCTGGACACTAAAGCAACCTGTGTAGCATACAATTAATCATTGGACCATAAAGTTTCAAGGAAAACTTAAACAGACGTCATGCAGAAACAAGAAGGAATAAATAAACAGGGTTTGAAAAAAAATAAAAGTGAGAAAAGAGACATCATCAAAGAGAGTGATACAGGGTGAGAATTGGAGGGATTGTGTGCTCAATGAGACAGGCCGTAGACATAAAGCTTAAACCAATCATCCCAAAGTTCCCAAAATGTTATTTTCTTTGTGAGTTTATTAGCCCGGTCAAGATACAATTTTTTTTTATAGAACATATCCATTTGACCTCATTAGGGGGCCACTTAACACACAGCTTCCTTCATGCAAGGAGGATCAAAATAAAGATGAGGGCTTTATGGGTTTTGAGGAGACCCCGCATAGCTGCCCCACCCATAATCACTCCACATATCACAAGTGATAAGCTTATCTTAATCTCCTGGCCCATATTACCTGAGATGGTCTTACCCACTTTCTGCCAGAAGAGCTGGACTGAGGGACACTGCCAAAAGATGTGGCCCTCGTTGTGTAGTTTCCTCCACATTTCAGACACTTCTTCATTACACGACTCCCCAGCTTCGATAGTTTCTGTGGTGTTCAGTATGCCTTCTGGACAGTAAAAAGATGTTTTTCCCTTAATGGAGCAGATTTCACATATGACCACAAATGAGACCTAGATACCTGGCAGTTCCCTCCATCCTGGGCGTCCTTGGCATAGCAGTGCTACGCGAAGTGCACTGCGCACTAGGCACGCTACGCGTACCTACGCGAACTGCGTAGTGGGGTAGTGAAATGCTTTTCGCACTGATTGCACAGTGGCGGATGCTTGTTCGCACTGTGCAATCATTGCAAACGGCATCTTGCACAGTGCAGCAGTTGTTTTTTGCCCTTCGAGTAGATTGCCCTAAGGGCATGGATGTGTGCCACATGGCACACTTCAAAAAGCAAAAAAGTGCTTTTTGAAAGGAAATCGCTATTTACCACCAACTTGGAGTTGGTGGCAAATAGCGATTCCTTAAGGCTGAGGTGCACTGTTTTAAGTGCTACCTACATTGCATTTAAGGAATCGGTATTACCGATTCCTTAAATGCAAGGCCATAAGGAATCGGTATTAAGGAATCGGTATTTACCGACTTCTTAATACCGAATCCTCCCTACATCTCAAATGCCTAAATACCGGTCGGTAACAGTGAAATTTAATGAAACTTACTGTTACCGACCGGTATTGGGCCACCTACATCTGTGATCTAAATTTTGCAACTCATATATAGATAATGCATTAGATATTTAACAATTAAAAACATTACCAAATTACAAAACTATACATTTGAAAACAAGTCCTACTGTACTCCTCTACAAATCGAACAGCCCGCCAAAAAAAGTACAATACTATCAATCAATCAACATTATGTACATGCATATTCCTCTTAAAAAAAGTAGGGGTGTGCTAAATTAGAGTTATTAACTTTGCTATAATTGCATTAAAATTGGCAAAGATTATGCAAAAGTGCCTGTTTAATGTGAAATATACTCCATTATTTGGTGCTGTGTGTTACTGTGGAATCAATCTTTGTGTCAGAAAAACAGTCACTCATATTCTCGTTTTTCACATAGTTCTGTGCAATAATTTTGCTGTGTAGGATTTTGGTGTAATTTTGTTGACTTTGCAAAGAAAGCATAATGGGAAATGGTCTTTTCCCTCCTATGAGAGAGCAGGTCTGGTCAAAAATCCTATGATGAAGTAAACATTTCTGGACATAGAAAATTATTTATGTTGATAACATTGACTTGTGTTAACCAAAAAGGAGGGAGAAAGAGGTCAGGTTCGCTGTAGACTCTGCCTCCTTCCTGTCTTCAATGAATAACCAAAGTAAAGTCAACCCGTATATAAAATTAAATATCTTTCCAGTGGTCTTGGTAGTACTTAAGAAAAACAGCAAGTGGGAGGGAGCTCTAAGAATTGGAGCAAGTATTATTGTCACTAGAAACATGTCTACCCTCTGAACCCTCTTGCTCTTTAAAGCTTTTGAAAGCAAGGACTAACCATTCTACATTGATAGAAAGACTGATGTGCCTTAATTATGCAGGGCATTCTGCATTCTGCCAAAATGCACGACCTGGCAGACATATCCAGGCTCCTACTTGTGTCGCTGGTAAGGCAAGAGCAACCATGCAGCCCCATTACGTTGGTTCACTCTCCAAAAAGGAGTGATAAAATATACTCAACACAGCATACACAAAGAGTTGGTTCTCCACTTTACCTCGCTTTACCAATCACCTATGGAAGCCTCTGATTAAAAACTAAATGGGTATTTGGGCATTCCTTTCTTCCCTGAGCTCACTCCTGATCAACACATGGAGCTCAATCCACCCATACCAGCAGCAGAAATTCAAGAGGCAATCAGATCCCAGGCCTCAGGGAAGGTGCCACGACCAGTTGTCTTTCCCTCGGAGGTCTACAAAGCTTATGTGGACCTATTGACTCCAACACTCCAGAAGGTCTATGAAGAGGCAATACAACTGTTTCAATTGCCGAGCTCTATGTGTAAGGTTACTCTGGCCACTCTCTTGAAGCCAGACGGAGACCCCACCCAGCCTGGCACTTTATCTACCACTGGCACTGTTGAATGGGGACTATAAGGAATTGGTCAGCATCATTGTGGGGTGGCTGGCACCATTACTATCTCAGCTAGTGCACAAGGACCAGAGCGGGTTTGTCCCGGACCGGTTCACATCTCTTAACCTGCACCGTCTGTTCAGAGTTATGCGATATTCACCACAGGCCTGGCCCAGATCTCGATGTATGGTGCCAGAGTTGGTGAAGGATTTTGACACGTTGGAGTGGCCCTATGTCTTCAATGTCCTACCTCGGTTTGGTCTGGGACCATATTTTATTACACAGATAAAACTACTCCACAACAACCTGGTGATAAGGATCAGGACTGGTCACATGATGTCGCAGCCAATACCGGTGTGCATAGGTACTAGGCAAAGCTGCCCTTTTCCCCCCTCCTTATTTCACTGGCCATTCGGGCATCCGCAGTTCACTGGGGCATCCCTGTGGGAAGAGACATGCAGGCAATATCCTTGTATGCAGATGACCTTCATTTATATATCAGAGATGTTGGGAGGGTCCCAGATATTATACCCACTACGCCCAGTAAATTTGCTTGGCTCTCAAAACTACGGGTCAATTGGGATAAATCATGTTTGTTTCCATTTGAGCCTAACGCACCTGACAAAACGCTCACTATCAATGAAACCCCAGGCACTTGGCAACCTTCCATGTTCCGATACCTTGGTAACAGGGTATACCATAGCAAACAGGATCTCCTGGACAGCAATATCACTAGGGAACTCACCTCTATGTCATTGTAGATGACCTTTTGGAAAAAGGCTTGCTGCCTTACTTGCAGGAAGGGTTTCACTCATCAAGATAGTGGTGCTCCCTATCTCCTTTATTAATTTACACATTTGCCGCTATACCTGCTGCCGCTATAACCTAGTATGGAACACCTCATGCTGCAGAGTTACACTTGCAAAGTTATACCTGCTGAAGGGTCAAGGAGTTCTGGCGGTACTCCATCTAGAGCACTATTCTATAGTGTCTCAATGGGTGGCCTGCTGGGTGGAGGGCAGACACTTATCAGATGCAACAGTAAACCTGATTAAACATACAGTGCCCACTATCTTTTTTATTTTCCACCAATTGATTTGCACTGTAAATCCATGTATAACACTTTACATTGGATTTGCATCATAAAAACAACACACATCTGGGCCTTAATGAGGTCAATTCAGTAAGTATAAATAGGTCAATGTACTAACTTAGTTAATATAGAGACCGATATACAACCCTTTTTTGCGGCCGCAAACAGGAGATCGAGCAATTTGCGACCGCAAAAAAAGATTCAAGGCATGTACAAATTCTATTTTGCGTGTTACTGTCTCTTAATATAGTATTTGCGACTCTAGATTTTAGGAAGGGACATCCCTTCCTAATTGCGAGTCACCATGCAATGTACTTTTGTTTTGCAACCGCATTTGCGGCCGCAAAACATTCACAGTTTACCATCTACTTGAAGTAGGTTGCAAACCACTCACAAATGGGAAGGGGACCTCAGTGGACCCCATCCACTTTGTAAATGGGTGCGAAAATATTTTTTAAGAGCAGGCAGTGGTCCCAGGGACTACTGCCCGCCCTTAAAAATGAAGCTGAAAAGTTTCATTTTTCTTTCTAAAAATGCCTCCCGTTTTCCTTTAAGCAAAACGGAATGCGTTTAAAAAAAAATAAAACTGCTTTTTTTAAAAGTAGTCCCAGACAAGATGGTCTGCTGACCCAAGCAGGCCACTATCCCCGGGAATGCTAGCCATTCCAATGGGGTTGCAAATTGCCACAGCCTCATTATTACTGATGAGGCATGCAAATTGTGACCCCATTGGGTATTACAAATATTGTCTGAGACACATGTACATTAAAGTTTAGCGAGTCGCAAATTGTGAGTTGTCATTGTGCGCAATTTGCGACTTGATAAACTTAATAGTTGTACATCTGGCCCATGAATCTTAAAAATGAATATATCTTCAATTGACAATTGACATGACAATTGACTCTAAGTAGCTGATGTCTATGTAGTTGAAGAGCCAAGATTAACCTTGGCATTCTCTGTCTTCAATAGAGACCTCCTTTTTCCTTTTATTGCCTCTCAATAGCAGTGGTAGAATTTAGTCGAGCATAGCTACAGTTTGCAGTTGTACTAGACTATCTTCCCTGTAATCTCCATATTCCAGAAAGTCCAGGATCATAGTGAATTTAATTTGGGTGCAACTATCTTACTGACCATGAGCATTTTTAATGCAGCTCCATGGTTCTGATCAGTAAATCTAGAATAAGCAGGCAAATCCATAAATTAGAAAAAAATTGAAAGATTCACCTAGGTTCTTTAATCTCTTGTTACTTTCAACCATGTAGGAATGCCCCTGTGATCTTCTTGTGTACCCTAAAGGAAGTTGCATCAAAACGTAGGAAGTGTTGGATATAATTTAGGGTTTCTATACAGGTGTGGAATAGTTTTTCCTTACATGGTTATTATGTGTCTCATTCTTAGTTGTTGTTTCTAAGTCTCCACAGTCGCTTGAGTCCAGCACTGTGGCCATGCTGGTCCCCTCTATAGATATCCAGGCTCTGTTACCATTAATTGTGCCAGGCCCTGGGTGGCCTGGTAAATCTGGTATACCACAAGGCAGCACAAGTCGCTGCTTTGCATTACTCAGCGTGGTGGGGGTGTTACACTTCCACCAATGCACTCTGAGGCATTTTCAGCTTGAATCAGAATTGCATGCCTTACCACAAGAAGCGTAATGATGAGAAATAACTGTATTTCTCCTCGTTGAAGTGAATATGCCACTATGGTTTGTTTGTGTGCAGGACAGTGTCCCTTTCTGCACAGAAACAATCCTGCCTGTCACGCGACACCCATGCTCCAGGGCACAAGGGGCCAGATGTACGACCGTTTTTGCATGCGCAAACGGGTTTGTGAACCCGTATGCACATGCAAAAACAGCATGGGCCATGTACAAAGCTTATTTAATGAGTTACAATTTATTTGCAACTCACTAAATATGTTTTGTGACTAGATTAGGAAGGGACTTTCCCTTCCTAATAGCGAGCGCAAGCCCATGTATGAATGTTTTGCGTCCAAAATTGTGGGCGTAAAACACACGTACTCTTCAAGGGGGTGGTAATGCACTCACAAGAGGGTAGGGGAAGCCCGTCCCCTTTGCAAATGCAGGGGGAAATATTTTTTAAGGGCAGGCACTGGTCCCAGGGACCACCACCTCCCCTTAAAAAATGGAACAAAAACATTGAATTTTATAATTTTTTTTAAATGCATCCTGTTTTCCTTTAAAGAAAACGGGCTGCATTAAAAAAAACTGCTTTATTTAAAAGCAGTCCCAGACATGGTGGTCTGCTGAGCCCAGGAGGCCGCCATACCTGGGAGGGCCAACCATTCCCAATGAGGTCTCAAATTGCGAAAGCCTCATTAATATTCATGAGCCTCTCAATTTGCAACCCCTTTTGGATTCGCAAACAGCGTGATACACACTGTTGTACATCCAAAATAGTGTCTTGCAATGTACGAGTCGCAACAAAAAAAAACGCAATATGCGAGGCGCTATTTTGCACATTGTACATCTGGCCCACAGTTCATTCTTTAGTGCAAGACTTCTAATTGTGCACCAGTGCAGGCAGAGGACAAAAATCCACATAATCTTGATAGATATGGTGCAGTCCTGGTCGCCATCTCCCATTCAGTGCAGTGCAGAAGGGTGTCTTGCTGCTTTGCGCTGTATGAAAGTTTGATCAACCTGCCCCTCAATGCTTTCCTCAAAGATTGTGGTACTATGCGAGTCCTGGCTCTGAGAACATAAAGGTGGATTGAGAAACGATCAAATCCAGGCTCCACCTCGGTGCAAGAGCTGGAGTGAGATGGATGCTGCTTAAGCATGGGCATATAATCCGTTCCGCTCGCGGAATTTGTGAATTTTTGACAAATTTGCGTTCCGCGAATCAGGCAAATTTGTAAAACAATTCGCAATTCGCAAGCTTGCAGATTTTTTTGATCGGTCGCAAGACTTTTTGTACGCGAGCACTCAAAAACGGACGCGAACACGCAATTGCACAACACGAGCATGCAACTAGTCCATGTACGACCGCATGGGTAACCTCGCAGTAGCCGCGCTGAAAAAATCCCGCAAACACGCAAAAAGCCCCGCTAACACGCAAAAAGCCCCGTCAACACGCAAAAAATTATTTTTTCGCGAATTTCGCGGACCGCAAATTCGCTTTCGCGCGAATTAGCGGACCTCGAATTCGTAAATTTCGCCCATACTTAATGCTGCTGCACTCAGGGGCCTCTGCTTCTAGGACACATGCAATCACAAGACATTTCAGGATCAAACTTTTTCTATGTGGCTTTGTGATAGTTCATTTGTGTTTAACTGTGTATTTATTTATTCATGTATGTATTTATTTAAGCAATATTGACACTGATCTGTTTACTAAAACATTTGAAACCAATGAAAGCCTGTCATATTAAGCAGGGCAGCAGGGACATCCATCACTTTTTGTCCCGACCTGTCAATCTCTAAATACGCCCATAAGTCACTAAAGAGGCCTTTTTTATATTCTTCCGTCATAAAAAAGGTTTGCGTATTTAATTAAAGCAAATTTAGGCTGGAAATATTGGACATAATAGGCAGATCTGCTGAATTAAAATGAGAGCACAAACTGGACCGGTCTAAAACAAATTGAAACGGGTTAGTTCACAAACAATGTTACCTTATGATGGATACTTTAACATTTTTCCATTTAAAAAAATAATACTAATCTTAATCAGGTCTGACAAAAAGAAAAAAAGCATCTTAATTAAAGCTATTGTAATCACCCCTTGAGGGTTTGGCAAAATGTTTTGTACAGAAATACTTATATGATAGTTTGCATCAGTCATGTTGCAATTAAAACAGGTTTGACAACAAAGTAAGAAACTTTTTTTAATTGGGCCCCAAAAGAATGATGTGTTAATTGCTGTGTAATTAATGCTTGTTGCTGAACTAATTGCAGTGCAATTAAACTGATAGGAGGAAGCCGCCAGAGCTCTCAGCATGCAATTCCCTGCATGTATTTTAGCTTGGGGCTTCTTGACACAATTACTGGTTTTGTGTGTTTAGTTTATGGTGGCAGTCTAATTAGAAAGAAACAGTGCGAGGCTAGGGAGTTACAGGTGCCCAGGTGTGAACAGCCGTATTCGGGCTCGGGCTAATGCCAATCATTTCAAGATGATCCACAGCCATGATTTATTTATGATTTAATGTTATCCAAATATGTAGATTAAACTTTGCAATTGTTCCCTGAAACATTTGTTCATATGCTCACTCCGACCCACTATGTTTAGCCAAGTGCCAGATTTATTATTCTTTCATGCAAAGCATCCTGCCACCGAATGTGATACAGTGCTTTCTGTGTGTGGGGGGGGGGGGAGAACAGCACAAAACCATAGGCCTCATTTATGAGGCTCTGCGTCACTTTTACGCCACCGGTGCGTCACTTTTTGTGACGCACCAGTGGCGTAACAAATGCAAAGTGACGCATCTAGGTAGAAGCGTCACTTTGTAACCCCCTGCGCCACATTATACCTGCGCCAGGTATAATGTATGCAAGGGGGGCGTATTGACGCAAGTAAGGGTCGTAAAAGTGACGCAGTGAAATCTATAAGATTTCACTGCGCCACTTCTAGGATGCAAATGCGTCAATATCTTACGCCTGCCTCACAGCAGGTGGAAGACTGATGCAGACCCTTTCACATGGGGCTTGCCCCATGTGAAAGGATGCATTGCTGGAGTTGTGTCACTTTTGTGACACACTCCAGCAATGCGTAACTTTTGCGCCATACAGATACGTCAGAAATACTGACGTATCTGTAACTCCCTGCGCAATGATGCGTCATACTGTAAATATGACGCATCATTGGTGTCGCAAGGAGGGTGCAATGAAGAGTGACGCATCGCTGTTTTCACGCAGCGATGCGTCACTTTTCATAAATGAGGCCCCATGTCTACTAAGCTAGGTCTGCTCCTCCGTCATCCACTGTGCTGGCACTCCAACAAGGCTGCCTGGCGCCATGAACAGCTTTGCATGAAGGTGTGCATTTGAGTGTGCAATCCTTGAAATATGATTTGTACTTCCAAGTTTTCTGTGCATTGGATGGTGTTGTGCTTGTCATCACACATGCAATGAATGGTTTTCTTTAAGAAATAACACATTTTCTCTTGTTAACACCTACTTCATGGGGACATTTTTAACGCAAAGCGCAGTGCGGCTACCTTAGCCTCAGATCTTATGGGTGTTAGTTCTGATGTGAGAGACTGAAACATAGGGAATACTTACAGCTTAATAGGAGGAGTTTTGCGATGAGTAAGGAAGGGTAAATGAGGAATTTAGGGCGGGGGTGATAATAATAATAATAATAATAATAATAGGGGGTCTTGTAAAGCGCTTGGTGACGCACAACGGCGTGTCCCCGCGCTATGATGCGAGCGCTAGTAGGAGAAGGTACTAAGGTGGGAACCCACTACCGGGCATATAGAAATGTTTTTAGCTTGGCTCTGAAAATGGGCTCTGAGGGTTCCAGGCGCAACGCCACAGGAAGTTTGTTCCAGCTAGATGCAGCCAGATACCTGAAGGATCTGCCGCCCATCCTTGCTTTGGACACCTTAGGAATGGACAGGCGCCCCGATCCAGAGGATCTGAGGGAACGAGAGGGCTCGTATTGTGTCAGGAGACCCTGTAGGGGGAGAGGTGCCCTGCCGTTGACGATCCGATGACAGGTGCATAGTGCTTTAAATTCCACCCTGCTTCTCACCGGAAGCCAGTGCAGGGCCTGGAGCGCGGCTTTAGAAGCTGATCTTCTGGGCAGTCTGAGAACCAACCGGGCTGCGGCATTTTGTAAAACCTGCAGGCGGCTCAGATTCTTCTCGAGAGTCCCCAGGTAGAGCAGGATGCCATAGTCCATCTTGGACGTGACTAGTGCATGCACTAGTATTTGGCGGGCTTTGATAGGAAGGAGCTCCAGAACCTTCCTGAGGGTCTTGAGGATCCCGAAACAGGTACCAACCACCCGATTGACCTGGGGTCCGAAAGTTAGGTTGGAATCGAACCAGACACCTAGATTCCTCGCCTCCTGGCAGGGAATTGGTGCTGGTCCCAGAAAAGGTGGCCACCACGCCGACGTCCAAGCCGCTCGGTCTCCCCCGACCACCAGCACCTCAGTCTTGCCTCCGTTGAGCTTAAGGCAGTTGGCAGACATCCAGGTAGCTAGGTCTTGCATGCATGCTCTGAAGATGTCTCCCGCAAGACCGGGTGCACGTGATAGGGAGATGACCAGCTGCGTGTCGTCGGCGTACGACACCATGCGCAAACCGTGACTCTCCACTATGGTGGCAACCGGGGCAACGTACAGATTGAAAAGAGTTGGACTCAGGGACGAGCCCTGCGGCACCCCCTGGTCCAAGGCTATTCGCTCGGAGTAGCAGTCGCCCTGCCTGACTTGGAAACCTCGGCCAGATAGAAACGACTGGATCCATTTTAGCGCTGCACCTCCCACCCCTCCTTTGTTCAGACACTGTAGCAAGATGGAATGTGCTACAGTGTCGAACGCAGCGCTAAGGTCCAGAAGGATCAAGGCCATAGTATGGCCCTCGTCGGCACCCTGCCTGATGGTTTCGGATGCCATGAGGAGCGCTGACTCCGTCGAGTGTCGAGGCCGGAACCGAAACTGGGTGGGATGTAGAAGATTGGTATCTTCCACAAATTGCATTAACTGCAAATTGGCCACCTTCTCCGCCACTTTAGAGAAGTAGGGTAGAAGGGAGATGGGACGCAGATTCTCCAGCTTTTCGAAGCTGATATTAGGCTTCTTGCGGAGGGGGAGCACCACAGCTTGTTTCCATTCCCTAGGCATAATGCTGGACCTGAAGGAGACATCCAACAGATGCCTAATGTATGGTTCTAGTGTCGTCAAGCTGTCCCCCAGCCGTTTAGGTGATGCTGGGTACCGTGGGGAGCCTGATTTCACTGATCTACATATTTTGATCAGGTCTTCTACTGGTGGGGTGGAGAAGTTAAGCAGCAGATTTTGTCCATCAGCCTCTCTTACTGATGCTTCGAACTCTCCCCCTGCCAAGGGTTGGGCAGAAAAGGCTGAATACATTTTGGACACTTTATCGCCAAAATAGTCAGCAATGCGATTGCAGGCAACAACTGAACAATCCTCTAATCCTGCCGAGGACTTGAAGACAGCCAGGGATTTATAAACACAGAACAATTCTTTCGCTGAATTCTCTGCACCCATGATCCTATCGGCATAGTGGGCAGTTTTCGCTCTCCTGATTAGATTGTGATATGCCCGTCTATTGACGAAATATCTCTCTCTCGCCTGGCTGTCATAGGCTACCCTCCACTGCCTTTCTGCTCGCTTACAATCCCTCTTAGCACAACGCAGTTCCTCATTGAACCAGGGTGCCGCTCTCTGTTTACGGCCGCCCTCCTTCGGCCGGCCTAGAGGGGCCGTACGTCCAGGGCAGCCGTGATACGGTCATTAAGCAATTTATTTGCCGAATACGCATCATCACCTCCAGGGGGGCCCTCTGCGATAAGAGCCTCATTGAACTCTGGCAGGGAGAACCTGGCCCATTTGCGCCTGGGGTAATTAAGGGGAGTGGGGTCTGTCACCTTATGTTTAGGGAGAAGAATTTCAAATGTTACCAGGAAATGGTCGGTCCAGGGGAGGGGCACGGGGAGAGCCGCTATGACTTCCTCCCAGTTCGCAAATACTGGATCAAGCAAGTGGCCAAGCTGGTGTGTTGGAAGCTGGCCCTTTAGCTCTAGTTGTAAGGCCTGAAGTTCTTGACGGAACTCCATCGCTCCTTTGTCCGACAGATCCTCTAAATGCATATTGAGATCTCCGAGTAGCAGAAACTTATCTCTCCGCAATGCTATCTCCGTGACGCACTCTAGTAGGTTACCTTTAAACCTTGCCAGGGGACCTGGGGGACGGTAGATTAAATAACCCTTCACCGTAGTGCCCCCATTAATTTTTATGGTAAAAACACCAGCCTCGCTTCCCGCCATATGGACTAATTCCAATTGACAGGCAAGTTGCTGTTTAAATGCAATAGCTATACCTCTTCCTCTGCCATCGGATCTGTCCAGTCTCACCATCAGGTATTCTTCTGGTAATGCCTGAATGATGTCGGGGTCAGAGTGAACATCCAACCACGTTTCTGTGAGGAATAGCAGGTCCAGTTGTCTATCCACAAGTAAGTCGTGGATATCGAGCTTATGACATCGTAGCGATCTCACGTTGAGCAAGCCACAGGACAATGTGGAGCTGCCCCGGGTATCAGCTATCGATGTACTAAATCGGAATTGACAGTGTCTGCAACCTACTTCCTCCCCTATGTATATGGTGTGAAGGCCGGGGTACAACAAATGGTGGACAGACTTACAAGATCGTTCCTACTCCAAAGTATTCGGTTGTCAGGACCAGGGGTGGTGGCCCTGGGCCGTGTCCGGTCGCAGACGGGCACAGACGGGCTTGGCTTAGGCGCGGCTTCGGCGCGCGCCCGGCGCGCCCGCTGCGCCAGCCCGCTGCGCCGTCTGGTCATGATGCACATTATATAGTGGTGAGAGGAGGGTGGGAGGCCAGCGCGACTAGAGCGCTCCCCCAACCACACCTAAGATGGCGCCCACCGCCGCCAGACACCGGCTCTGAGATCGGCAAGGCGAGGCAGGGAAGAAGTTAGGAGAGTGTGGAGGGTGTCAGAGTGCCTAGGTTAGTAATTCCCACATTACCACAGTTTAAAAGCCCCCAATGCTAAAAATGTTGGTCAATTTCGAAGTGCTCCTAAAAATGTTATAAAGATAATCAGCACACAGAAGTAAAATTCCAGCAAGCAAGCTCGCAGCCCTAGTAGTACTCACTAGGGAGAGCTACGAATGGGCAACGCGGCCGCCGAGGAGCCGAACTAAGTACTCTGGGAGGGCGGGAGGCCGGCGCGACTAGAGCGCTCCCCCAACCACACCTAAGATGGCGCCCACCGCCGCCAGACACCGGCTCTGAGATCGGCAAGGCGAGGCAGGGAAGAAGTTAGGAGAGTGTGGAGGGTGTCAGAGTGCCTAGGTTAGTAATTCCCACATTACCACATTTTAAAACCCCAATGCTAAAAATGTTGGTCAATTTCGAAGTGCTCCTAAAAATGTTATAAAGATAATCAGCACACAGAAGTAAAATTCCAGCAAGCAAGCTCGCAGCCCTAGTAGTACTCACTAGGGAGAGCTACGAATGGGCGATAGAGGGACATACACCAACTCCTATTCACAAATTGCACATCTAAAATTACGGCAAACAAAATTGACCCATATTATCAAGAACGGCGTTTAATTTATCGCCGGTTTAGCGGCAGAAAAGTGACATGCGGAGTAAAACATGCGGGGTAAAGGATGTTTCCTGTTAAAAATTGTCAGTTTTCAAATGTTGCATATTTCAACTATATCTCACATTTGGATGTGGGTGCATGAAGTGATTTTTGTGCTTTCCATAGGTAATAATTTTCAAATAAACTGTCACATTTAAATGTTTCCAAAATATAAAAAAATTATGCAATTTTAAAATAGATAGAGAAGCCATTTTTTATTTTAAAATATGTTAATAACTTTTTCAGTTGAAAAATAAATGTAAATCTATTTTCCAATTGTATTCATTACATTCTTTCTGTATATAACTTATAGTTTAGTACATAAAAAATAAATGTAATCTTTTATTTTTGTTGTTTTAAAAAAAATCTATAAAAATTATTTAATACACCTAAAATAAATAAACATTCCATGTCGAATTTAGTTAATAGTCCTGTAGCATTGTTAAACATTCTTCCACATTTACAATACATTTATTTACCATACAAATGTTATAAATATTGTTTTAAACTGAAATGAACTCTTCTGAAATTCATGAAATGTTTTTTTATGATTTTATCAGTGAGTTATAACAAAATAAAACAAATGATCATAACACCATATGTAGTAATCATCTCAATTTCCCATGAACCACAAATTATCAAAAGTGGACATGTTCTGCAATACAGTCCTACACAAGCACAGCATCAGCCACTAACAAACTTTGCGGGGGGATATTTATGATCACCTTTGCATCATTCCTCCACCATGCAACATGGTGTAGGAGTGATGCAACGCAAAAATTAACTTAATGAAGTCACGCAAAACCACATTGCGTGACCCTGAGTGGCTTCATAAATCTCGAGCAATGCAACGTATCGCAAATCGGTGCATCGCATAACTCTGCACCAGGCAGGAGTTCCCATGGGTGTTGTGTGGGTGTTCCCTCACAACATTCATGGATTTTGAAGCATTCCCAGATTTACCTGAAGTGGTAGACATTGGGAATCCTTTTTTTTTTTTAAAAGTCTTTTTCATTTATTTATGTATGCGATTTAACACGGTATTGCTCGATGTTAATGGAAGTAGGGAGTGATTTTTGATGTATAGCAAATGTAATACTCCTGTTAACCTTTGAGTTTGCTTAAATTACTGTGAAAGTAAATCTATTTGATGCAATAGAAACAATTGATGATTCATTGAGTATCTTTTTGATATTGAATTTTGATTACGTTATGATAAAAGTGAATAGGCATACGTAGCCACTAGCAGTGTGACACTAAGGGGCTCATTAGGATTGCGGATTTCCCGCATCCTCCGGGCCGGCGGAAGCCACAGCCGGCCCGGAGGATGCGGGAAAACCGCTGCGGACTGAAAAAGACCCCCGCCAGATTAGGATGGCTGGGGATCGTTTTTCAGTCCGCAGCTTTTCCGCCGCGGTCGCCTTCCGACCGCGGCGGAAAAGCAATAACATGGCTGGCGGTGTCTATCAGACACCGCCAGCCATATTATGATCGCGTAGAAAGTATGCTTTTCCACGGCGGCTTTTCCGCCGTGGAAAAGCATACGGAGATTGCCTTTGGGGGCCCGTTGCGGGCCCCCTGGGTGAAGGGGGGGTGGAGGGTGCACATGGGGGGTAGCTATGGTACCCCCCTGCATTTGCGTGAACAAAGCGGCAGGCACCGCGCGGTGCCTGCCGCTTTGTGCACGCAAATGCTGTGCATGCATTTTTAACATTGCGGCGGGTGCAGCTTGAAGCTCCACCCGCCGCAATGTTAAAAATAGAGGATGTGACCCCCACCCTGGCGGTCACATCCTAATCTGTATGGAGGTACCTCCGCTGCCCCTGCGGACGGTCCCTCCTACTCTATGGTGGCGGACGGACTCAAGTCCGTCCGCCATCATAATCGGCCCCTAAGTCTTTGGGTTCCAAGGACTCTGGTTAGACCTGGGAATGTGCCATAAATATATGCCTCCGTAGGTGAGGAGTAACAAGAAATATCTTTATTTCTCCTCATTTCTACCTCTTTCTATGTGTGTTGCATTTTGCAGATCCTCTAGAAAGATAAAAACACCTCAGGACATTGCTTGTACTCTCCTTCCTGCACAAAAACAATTCTCCTTACAATGCAGGCACCCTTGCACAATGTTGCAAGGGTGTCTGCATTGGCACTAGGCAGCCAAAAAGGCAGCAGCGCAAGGGAAATGGCAGGAATTGGCCATATTGACTTAAATACTGCACATTCATGCTCTTTTCCAGCTATGCAGTACAGCAAAGCAAGGTCTTTTGCTGCGCTGCACGACTTGCCCATAAATATGGGCTGTAGTGTCTCTTAACTTTGGTGCAAATCATCAGCCCTTTCCTATTGGCCCCAAAAACTCCTAGGTCATGCTCCTGGATGTAAGTATTCAAAATATATTTCAGTTTGATCTCTAAAATATATCACATCCTGAATCTACTGGTAATGCTTTGGTTAGTAATAGTGTATAAGCAGTGACACACCTCACAGCTTTAAGTAGATCCATAGTGACACCCATAATTTAGAGGGATTTAATGGAATTTGTCACATAACATTTTTTTACAATTCATTTTACTACTAGGAGTACATTTTGCTGTTCTCTGTGGAATGTAGTAGACACAGTGCACACATTAACACTGGGTTGGTTTATGCCTCTTGATTATTGGTGTGACTTTTAGCCCTTGCACAGCAATAGGTTCAACACTTAGCAGAACCTGCCTCTCACTCCACCCTAGCCTCCTAATAAAGTCCTGAGCACGTATTACAGAAAGGGTGAACGTTCCATGTCAAGTTTAAACAGGTGAGCTGAGTGCAAATATAAAAAGTGCACTTTATCAGGAAGAATGCTCATCCTTCGGGCAGTGCATTCAATAGTGATACAGATCAGCTGTTTAAAAGCTGCTTCCTCATTTTCTGTGCAGGCGGCAACCTTGCATGCGGGTGCAGTAAGGGACTTCATCTGCCTGCTAGGGAATATCTGGGTGGTCCATGGGTCCCCCTTTCACGTCTATAGAGGGATGCATTTAGAAGGTACCATGAAAGTGCAACACCTTCTAAAGGCTTGTTTATTTCTGTTCCAACGTTGGTAATACAGCACTGGCGCAGAGGCAAAACGATTCCCTAATTTGCATGGGGCAGGAGGAGTGAAAATCTAAGATAAAGGAATTGTATGTAACTGCATCAACTACAAATTACTTGATGAACACTATGGACCTCATTGACAATTAAATTTAGACTGCAGAGGGGAGGCCTTTGTTGACAAAGCAGCAATGTTAGATGGTTAAATGACACTGGCACATGGGAGGGACCACACTGGAAACAGTGGAGGAGTACAGGTACCTGGGGGTAATCCTTGACAGAAAGGGCTCATTCCACCAGCAAAAGGAAGCAATAAAACGGAGGGGTATTAGCGTAGGGATTGCGCTAAGGAGCCTCAAAACAAAAGCAGTTGGCCGAAGCTTCACCCCCCCTGCTTCAAGTGCTTCAGGCAAAACTAACACCGGCCCTAACCTACGGTAGAGAATGCCTCCGAGGAAGGGACGCCTAGCAACTGAACAACACAATCGCGAAGGCCATGAGAATAATTTTCAGCCTGCCCAACTACACCTCTCAGGCACAAATTAGGCTGAAATTTGGCCTTTGAAACCAAACATTTGAGCGAATGGGTGCCTACGCCAAAAGATGGCATAAGATCCAGAGAGGAGAAGCCATAAGCCTAAATCACCATCTATGGAAAGAGATGGAAAGTAAGAGCAATAGTGCGGCTGCGATATATCTCAAGCACTCCATAAACTCCTTGTGCCTACAAGAAGCCTGGAAGATCGGTGTATTTCATAATACCTTTAAACAGTTAATTAATAAATCAGTCAGATCTATGTCGTTAATTGAGGATAAAGCAAGTCTAGCCACCCGGGCCTATGGCTGGACAGTTATCCAAAGCTATACAAGCAGCTTCTGCCAAAGCTATTTAGGAGTTGGCTTCACCAGGCACACAAAGGAGAAGTTCCTACGCCTACAGCTGGGCCAACTTCCCGTACAAAACCATCTCCCTCCATGGAAAAGGCCCCAAGAAACAATCAATTGCCGAGTCTGTGGGAAGGAAAAAGAAGACATCGTGCACCTACTGTGTACCTGCAAAGGACTGGACACAGAATGCAGATATCATCTAAAACAGCACCTCAACAGGCTGGGTATAAGAACATGCCGGCAGGCGGTAAAGGCCTGCTTTGACGGGACAAACACTCAGCTAGCAAGCCACATTGTCAAATTCTTGGAGAAAGTAGAAAAGAAACAAAAATGACAGAGGGCAGAAACAAGCTGACGCCAATTTATGAAGCGAAACCCAAACGGACATTGACAAGGGATCAATTACTCGATATGAGTATTGGACCGCCTCCCGAAGGCTAAATAGCAAGGCACTACATAAGTGCTTCACCTTATTTTTTCTACGCTCAGCCCGAAACAAGCACAAATTCCTGTATTAATTATTACTTTTTTTACGAAGTCATTCCTATTTTATATTTGTATACACTAATTGTATTTAACTAATGGTTTTATTTGCTAACAATTGCAATGGTTTTAATTAACTGAGCAATAAAGATGATTACTTACTTACAAAAAAAAAAGATGGTTAAATGATTATTCACTTATAAGTAGAGGTTAGTCCAGTGATTTAACTATGACTGAGAAGAGCATTTTCTCCCTTTGCAATAAAGGCCTAACATACCTTAAACAAAATGTTAGGCATATGTTTAAAGAAATGATGGACAAATTCACTTATTGAAAGTACTATAACTGATTGTTCTAAAAATGTATAACTCGCCAAAACACTCCTGAAACTGTGAAAATTAATAGCAACTCCGGTATGTTTTGACCCACTAAACAATAAATCAAGTATAGAGGGAGAGATGTACTACCAGGGAACTAGCACATAAGCTCAACAAAAGGTCCACACAACAAATTAGAACACAAAGGGGAATCAGAGGGGGGAATATAAAAATGGAGGCTAATACTACTTAATCAAAATATATGGGGTCAACAGACCCAGATGGCATATTCACTTGGGGCAGTGAAAACAAAACTGTAACGAATGTTCCATTTGTTTTGGAAGGAGGGTGAGTCCCATTTTGAACATACAGAGTGTAGAGATGCTTCAGGCTGGACTGTTCCCATGAGGAGCAGTGTCGAGATTGATTTATATATAGATTGGTCCAAATTGGGGTAGCGTGATGAAACAAAAAATGGATTAAACTCAGATATTTGTGTCTGGGGGGGAATGTTTGCATTGTTCCAAACATGTCCAGCATTTGTTATTTTTGCGTTAGTCGCACTAAGTGGGAAGGGTATGCCTAGACATGGGCACTGTGCCTACTGTGCCACTGGATTCAGGCTAGCCAGAAACTGGTCCCAAGATGCTTGTTTCCGATCCAGCGGGGTACTCGCTTGCCAGTTTGTCCTGGACTTTTCTCACGAGGAGCAGGGTCAAGAATGATTTGCATTTAGCTATGGTATGGTGCGGTGAGCAAAAAAACTGTGGATTACACCCACATCTTTGTGATTGGAGATGAATGTTTACATTGTCTAGCATTCCATCCTTCATTTGTTCTTTGTACTTTTAGAAAGTTGGCATTTGCCTGGCTCCTGCCTGTTCCTAGTGAGGTTCTTTGATTTTCGACTTCGTCCCGTATTCGGCCGCCATTTTGTGTCCCGTCGCCATTTTGTGTTGCCCTCACTCCGGCAGCACGGCGAACGGAGTGTTTTTGCCTTTGCCAGCTGCTACGTGTCTTTTCTGTTAAAAAGTAACCCCCTGCCCTTGTTTACGAAACCGATGTCAGGGTCTGGCCGAGTCCACTAATCCATGTCTAGGCTGATTGATCCCTGTCTCGACTGACTGTTTGGCTCTCCCTATTCTCTCTTTACTTTAGCTTATCCGACTTGCCTTCGCTATTCTCTCCTTGTATTCTCTTGTTACACAACTATCCTTTGAGGCACACAAATACGTCCTGTCCCCTGCAAATTGGATTGCAGGCACTAGCACTGATTAACTCGTGGGGAGGGGTGACATACAGGGTCTGAAAGAAGGGCGTTTTGGGACATTTGATAGCTTCTTTTCCAACTTTTCCTATTGGCTAGCCTTGTATGTATTGGGAGTATACGTCGTAAATATGTGTGCTATAAAAGATTGTGTGCCAAGAATTAAAGTGGCAGTCTCCTAAGAACCTACTTTGTACTTCTGGAACAACTGTGCTTAGCTGCAGCTAATAAACCTGGTTTTCTACGCCTAACAGAGTGTCTCGTGTCTCTGTCCGACAAGGCAGGTGAACTCGGAGATTTAAGGCATGCCCTGCGCCGCCAGGCCCATAAGGCCCAGTTCTTAAACTGGCGCCCAACGTGGGGAGGCTTCAGTGGTAGCGGTTCAGCCCGAGGGTCGTGAGGAGCCTCGCAAGAAAATTCCGGAGGATTCACGAACCATGTTAAGCGACCCCTGTATGTCGAAGTGGACCGAAGGTCTTTTGCAGCGTGGCTACTCCTTTCCGACGGCTGCTGACGACTACTGCCCTGACTGCCGCCCTGCCTTGGCCCCCTTTGGTGACGACTGGTATTGCGAGACGTTAGACGGACCTATGTTGGCGTAAGAGAACACTTAGTTAAGTATTCGTGGGTAGCGCCCACTTCTTTGTTTTGTCTTTTTTTGGGGGGGGGGGTTGTTATTCGACCATTGCAATAGCTGAAGCCAAGGGGTGAGTACGTTTGTGCTGAGTATTTGCTCTAACCCCTTGAAGTTTGTAAGTAGACCAGTGAATCAAAGATGCCTGGTCTTAGCAAATTTAGGAAGTTTTGTTGTCTTGATTGTAATAGGGATTCCCAGCTGGAGGACTCTTGTCCAATTCCTCCGGTTGGAACTCCCACTTATGAGCTCTATTCGAAGCATGGTGTTGGCCCCATTGCCTTTAACAAGGCATGGATCCGATACACAAAGAAAGATGGTGTTCTGCAGTGGCCACAAAATGGTAGCTTTGAGCCTGACATATTAGACAATCTAGAAGCAATTTTGTTCAAAAGAAAAGCCCAGGCGGCAATGTTTGACTCTTTCCGCCTCTGGCGTAAGGAAGCAAAACAGAGAGAAATTAAACAGGCAAAAAGAGATAAGAAAGAGAAAGGTATGACGATTATACAGGCTGCCCAGCAGTTTAAAGATAATAAGATTGATCAGGCGATTGAAGTCTCAGAAAGACAGCATCGTATGGCAATAGATAGATGTTACCCTGTGTTGCCTACTTCTCCACAGAGTAATGATCTTGACGAAGGTCCCTTACTGTCCCATTTGTTGAGATTGCCTCCGCCCTATGTACAAGGTGCCAATGCACCCCCATTGTTACCACTTGTCCAACCACTTGTCGTTCCGCCATTGGTCCCGGCTCTTCCACAATTGCCTCTTCCAGTATTGCCACCCCCGCCTCCTTTGCCACCGACTCCTGTCCCTCGGACTCCTGTACCTCAGTCTCCTTTACTCCTGGTTCCTCCTGTAACTGTCAGCCCCTCTCCTGCTTTGCCTAATGCCTTGTCTCCCGTTCTACTGGCAAATTCTCCCACAGCTCGTAAACGATTGGTCGATACTGTTTCTAGCCTTTTATCCCCCCTCTTTGGGTCTTTTAATCTGACTCCTGCTCTTTCAATACCGTAGTCAACTCCCAGGTCCTGACGAGCGAATTGTGTTGGATAATCTTGCTCACAAATGGATCATGAGTGGTCCACAGTATAGCGTGTCTGATATCATGAGCACTTTTCACCAGTGGGATGAGCCCAGGCAGAGATATGTTTTTAATGTTATGTGTGAAACTCTTGTCAAAGGATGGGAGGATATGGATTTGGGTTTAGCTCCCCAGGGTCTGTTAGACATACAGGCTAAATTTGATAAAGGACTTACTGTGGGTTCTGAGGTTGAGGACGCCGTAAGGACACTTGTCACTTTCAGGTCTTTATTTTCTTCTCAGGCTTTTCTTGAACCTGATCCTGCAGTTAGACAGAAAGTGAAACATTATCCTATGAGAGAAGTTCCTCCAGTATGGAGAGATGTGGTTCCACAGGCAGGCAATGTTCCGCCTGTCCCTGCTCATTTCCAACATATATGGGTACATGTCCCCTGGAAACGATCTGAAGTTTTGGCGCTTAAACAGTCTTTACCGGACCCTTGTAAAAATCCCGCTGGGTATTATAAAGAACAGTCCCAGACTGTTGATGCGTGTATCATGAATTTTGCCGATATTGATATGCTGATGGAAATGTAGTCCCACAAGCGTTATGGGCTCGGATTCATAGGGAGGACCACGACCAAGCTTTAGGAGGTAATTGGGCTCCTATAACTGCCGCTGATGCGGCACAAGTAGGAGGTCCTAAACCCGATGCTTTGATTGCAGAATTGCACGGTAGGATCATCACTTTAATGAAAACGATGATGCCTGCCTTACGTGTTAACTGGGATAAGTTAGCTGCGTGTAAACAGAAGAAAGATGAAAGTGTCTCTGATTTCTTTACCTGTTTCGAGGAGACCTTCATCGACCATAGTGGTCAAGATATGATTACTGAGGGTGGACAGCGATTATTCGTAGATAAATTTGTATTTAATTTACTTCCAGAAATATCGTATAAATTGAAAGACTCCGAAAGTTCGTGGGCTTTTTCTTCATCTGCCCAGATATTATCCACTGCTCAGTATTACGAGAACAGGGATAAGGAGGAAAAGGATAAACTCGAGAAAAAGAATAAAGAATTAAAAACGAAGGTTCTTTTGCAACAGGCTTATCCCCCTCGTTCTGCTCAGCGCCAATTTCAACAGCCTCCCCAGTTTCAGAGGTTGTTACAGAAACCTGAACCCTTTGTTCTGCGACCTTTGCTAGATTCTAATCAATGTGCATATTGTGAAGAGGAAGGTCATTTTAAGAATAGCTGTCCAGTTTTATTGCAACGTAATGGTGGATTGCCAGGGCCACGAGGCCGTGGTGGTTTTCAGTCAGCACCCAGGGGTAGAGGGCGAGGTGTGTTGTCTCAGACACAGCGTTCCTTTCCCCCTCAGAATTCTATGAATTATTTTGACCAGCAGAATACTCAGTCTGCCCAATACTACAATGACGACTGTTGTGTTGAAAGTGAGAATCAGGATTTTCACACTAGCTAGGACAGCCATGGACAAAGCAAGGGAGTCGTATCAGTTCCAGTGGATCAGAATGGGCCTTATGTTGAAGTTGTTGCATTGGGTGTTTCAGAGCCATTTCTTTTGGATACTGGTGCAATGAGAAGTTCTATCATTCATTCCAAACTCCCTGCGCAACCTTTGTCTGGCTTAACAAACGTTTCTGTAGGATTCTCCGGCGCCGCAGTTCGTAACCCAGTTTCTTGCCCTTTGCCTATCTCAATTGGTCCTTATGATTTGGAGGCCCCGCTCATTTTAACGACTGGTTGCGGTGAGAATTTGCTGGGTTTGGACTTATTGAAACGTCTTCATGCAACATTGTGCTGTTCCCCCTCTGGTGTGCATCTTACTTCAGGTAAGCAATTGGTTTCTCCTATGTATTTGTCTAAGGACCAACTTCCAACCGAATTGCATTCCCTTCCTGCCACACTTTGGGCTACAGGTCCGAATGATGTTGGTTTGCTCCAAATTCCATCTTACGTTGTTAAGTCAAGCCTAATGTTAAATTACCACGCATTCCTCAGTATAAAATTTCCAGCGATGGGGAAAGAGCTTTGTTGGCTACCATCTATGATTTAGTTCAGAAGGGTGTGGTTGAGGAAACAAGAGGAAATGTTTGCAATAGTCCTGTTCTGCCTGTTCTTAAACGTACTGATTCTTCTCAGCCTCCTGTATATCGATTTGTGATCGATCTTCGGGAGGTTAACAAGATTGTTGTACCCAAGTTTCCTGTTGTCCCAGATATCACTGCCTTGCTCAAAATGATAGCTGCTTCGGCAGCCTGGTTTTCGGTTATCGATCTCAAAAACGCTTTCTGCAGCATTCCTATTGCTGAGGAGAGTAGGGATATTTTTGGCTTCTCTCTCGGAGGCCGAAGTATCCGATTTAAACGTGCACCCCAAGGCTATTGTGAGAGTCCCTACATTTATAGTCAGGCTTTGAAATCTCAGCTTGATGCTTTCACGTTGCCTCCAGGTGCCACCCTTATTCAGTATGTAGATGATATGCTGGTTGCTGCTGATTCCGAAGAAATTTGTAAACAAGTTACTGTCTCACTGTTGCATCACTTGTCTTTCCTTCGTCATAAGGTGTCACCCTCTAAACTACAATATTGCCGCCAAGAGGTTACCTATTTAGGTCATCTCTTGTCGAAGGAGGGAAGGCGATTGACCCCGGAACGTATTCAAGCAATCGCACAAATGTCTGTACCATCCACACAAAGGGAGGTGCGTGCCTTTCTGGGCATTACCTCTTATTGTAGACAGTGGATTCCAAATTTTTCTTTGTTGGCTAAACCTCTGCTGGCACTTACTCTGAAAGACACACCCCAACCTCTTCCTTAGACTGACGAATGTCAAAAGAGTTTTTCTAACTTACGTACTGCCTTGTGTTCTGCCCCTGTGTTAGGTACTCCGGATTATAGTAATCCTTTTACACTCTATGTTCATGAAAGAGAAGGTTGTGCGCTGTCAGTTTTAACGCAACAATTTGGAGACAAACAGTGGCCATGTGCCTATTTTTCGGCTACATTGGATCCAGTAGCCAAGGCATTGCCTAGTTGTCTCAAAGCTACAGCAGCAGCAGCGATCTCCATTCGTCAATCTGCTGGATTGGTACTGGATAATACTCTCGTTGTTATGGTACCCCATGCAGTGGATACTCTTTTGAACAGAACGAAAACACAACATCTCATGAGTGCCCGCTTGTCTGGGTACGAGCTGACGCTCCTGGCTAGTCATATACACATCAAGCGATGCAATACTTTGAATCCAGCAACATTGTTACCCATTTCAGAAGGGAAAGATACCCAAGAACAACATGATTGTTTTCTCCGTACAGAGGAGGAAACGAAAGGAAGAATAGATTTAAAAGATACACCACTCGTGGACCCGGATGGGATCCTATGGGTGGATGGGTCTTGTTTTAAACTTCCCAACAGTGAAACAACTACAGCCTATGCCGTTACCACTTTGCATACTGTTGTAGAGACAGCACGCATCAGGCAGAATTCAGCCCAAGCAGCTGAATTGATAGCTCTGACTAGAGCTTGTGTATTGGCTGAAGGGAAGAAAGTGAATGTGTTCACCGACAGCCAATATACATTTGGGGTGGCCCATAGTTTTGGCCGCCTTTGGAGGGAAAGAGGATTCTTTACTTCCCATGGAACCAAGATACAGCATGGTCAGTTGGTAACTGATCTTCTCGAATCACTTGCTTTGCCTACCCAGATAGCAATTGTGAAGTGTAGTGCACATAAAAAGATCACTGATGATGTGGGTCGCGGGAATGCTTTTGCACATGAGGTAGCGAAAGAAACAGCGAGAGATGCTACAAGTCGCATGTATGTTGCAGGCCCTGCAAGATGGGTCAGGGAAGGAGGAATGTGTGAAGACACAATAGAAAGTGTGAGAATGATTTAAGAAGAGGCTACAGAGAAGGAATTGAGTAAGTGGAGAGAAAGTACGGGAATGTTGGACGCGACAGAGTGTTGGACGGAATTGTCAGAACACCAGCGTTGGCTGTTACCAGACGCCTATGTATTGCCTGTAGTTACTATGGCACATGGTCCAGCCCGCATCAGTGCGAAAGGGATATGCAAACTTCTGGCTCCAGTATGGCAGAATGAAGGAATACCTAAATGTGCGAAAAATGTGGTGAAACATTGTATCGTTTGTTTGATGCATAATCCACGAAAGGGAACCCCCAACTCCAGCAGGTCATTTTGCTCCCCCTTTTGAGGTATTACAAATTGATTTCATTCATATGGAATGTTGCAATAACCTCAAGTATGTTCTGGTGGTGGTGTGTGCCTTGTCCAGATGGATAGAGGCCTACCCCCTAAAGGATAATACTGCTTTGTCTACTGCTAAAGCCCTCTTGAAGGAATTCTTCCCGAGGTTTGGTTTGCCGCGAATTGTCTGGAGTGACAATGGAAGTGAATTTGTAGGCCAAATTATGCAGAAGGTGTGTGGTATTAGGCAGAAATTCCATGCGGCAAACCACCCTCAGCCAGCAGGCTTGGTAGAGTGCTATAATGGCACTCTCAAGCTCAAATTGGCAAAGATTCAGGCCAGCACAGATCTTGCCTGGCCTAATGCTTTACCTTTGGCACTTCTATCTACAAGAACAGCTGTACACTCTCGCTTGGCACTCAGCCCATATGAGGTTGTTTTTGGGCGCCCAGCTAACGTCTGGGGAGTCCCTCGACCTAAAAAGTACTCTGATATTCCGTATCCTATGTTGATTGACTACTTGCATGACCTCACCACTAAATTGCGTGTTCTTCACCAGCAGGTTCAAAACGCTTTGCCAGAGGCCTCCGCAGATCCAGGACACTTTATCCAACCCGGAGACTGGGTCTGTCTGAAGAATTTTCAGCGAAAAAAGAATCTGGAACCTCGTTGGGGGCCACCTCGGCAAGTTCTTCTGGTGACACGTACAGCAGTAAAGGTCGCCAGAAAGAAGAATTGGATCCATGGCGTGCACTGCAAAAGGGTACCTTTGCCTTTGCCTTTTGATAAGTGGGTTCGCAAGGGTGTAGGTGATAGTGAGGGCGAAAGGGTCCCTCGGTTGGTACCTTTCAGTCGTGCACGTCTGGATCGGACGAGGTCTTAAAAAGAAGATGACGATGTGTTGCAAGAAGCTGTACCATCACATCTGCGATTGAACACAACAAACCCAGAGATTTTCTTTCGAGAGCAAACGGTACCTGACAAGACTCAGTACAACCTGAGACCTAGACTGATTAAGAACAACTAAACCTTTTTCTTTTCCTTTTTCTGGTTACACTTTTAAGAGACACTTTTTTACCATCCGTTAAGTTGCAGGGTCATGGTAGGAGTCTTAGGCTGTGACCTGAGTAGTGGCAGTAGGTCTGCAGGACTTGCAGTGTCATAGGACGGCTAATAACCACAACTAAGTGATCTAGGAAGATTACCGTGAGCAACGCTTTAGAGGATGGATATTGAATTTAAAAAGAACGATAAAAAGCAAGAAATGAAAAGTAAATATAGGAAATTGTTGTTCAGTCCATGTGGCATAACCTTGTGCATTTTAATGTGTTCATGTATTTTATTGGCCTGTGTGGGTTGGGTTATTCACACTATGCAGCAAGCACCTGTTCCTACTTCTGTTTCTTTGTCTCTTTCCACTACTGCCTCCCCGCATCAGTTTTATACACTCCCAGAACACGAACAAATTAGGAGAACAGAATACTTTAACAATTCATTCATTCAATTGTTGCATCAGCATCAACTGGCAGTCAATACGACTGACCGTTGGGTTTGTGGACTCATGCCCCACAACACAGAGAAAGGGATGCCATATTTAGTCCTTCCGTTTTCTTATGAAGGTTCCGCTTGGGCCTATTTGGCTATGTTTTTCAATACATACCAGAATCAACTTCGACATCCTCTTGTTGGTCCACATAGTGGTGGAGCAGATTTTAGTCATAGTTCTGTGATAAAGGGAATAGTGGCTATGGCTAGAGTTGCCGAAAGTGGTAAGATCCCCGTTGATGAGAAACGATCAAATGATGGTTGGAATGTGACTCGTTACGTTACTAGCCTCACAGATAAGGCTAGACGAGGGAGATCCCCACCAATTTGGACCATACCTCATCGAGGCAATTTTTGTTTACAGATAAATGGTAAAAATACTAAAAACCAACAGGAAAAGAGTATTTGTTCCCGTACATACATCTATTCATCCCAGATTTCTTCACCATTAGTACCATCTCAGGGCACATACTTTGTCTGTCACGACAGAGCCTACACATGGCTCCCCAGCAATTTTTCAGGAACGTGTTATGTGGCTTTTCTTCTCCCTCCGACATACACTGCTCCTTCAGGTCATCACAGAAATAGATATGGCAGAGGGGTTATCGATTCCAAAGACACAGCAGGGCAAGAAGGAGGGGACTTTCTCAAAGGGTTCCTTCCTTTGGGGGGCCCAATGGCCAATAGCAGAAACATTAGACAGTTAGTTTGTGTTGTTGAGGCTACCATAAATGTGACTTCTGGAGCTTTGAGTAATCTAAAAGCCGAACTTCAGGCGGACCGCCGTATGACTTTGCAGAACCGGATGGTTCTAGATATTGTTCTTGCAGATCGCGGAGGAGTCTGTAAATTGATCGGGTCTAGTTGCTGCATTTACATTCCTGATAATGCCCCTACAGTATACCAAACCATCTCTAAATTGCACGTAATTTCCGAGTCGATTCACCAGGACACAGGAGATTGGTCTGTAATGGGATGGTTTTGGGGACTACTGTCCACATGGGGATGGAAGGTTTTAACCTTCCTCGGAATGGTTTTGGCCATCATTTTCTCTTGTTGTCTTTGTTTACAGTGTGGTCCTACCATCTGTGGTCCTTGTGCCACCATGTGTGTCCCAAGGCCTGTGTCACAGAAACCAGAGCATATTAAAATGATGTTACAGCAACAGCTTGACGACCTCATGGCCATTAATATCGACTCCGACTAACTTGAGTCCTTGGTGTTTTGCCTGAGTAATGGCAAAAGGAGGGTCTGAGGTTCTTTGATTTTTGACTTCGTCCCGTATTCGGCCGCCATTTTGTGTCCCGTCGCCATTTTGTGTTGTCCTCACTCAGGAAGCACGGCGAACGGAGTGTTTTTGCCTTTTTCAGCTGCTACGTGTCTTTTCTGTTAAACAGTAACCCCCTGCCCATGTTTAAGAAACTGATGTCAGGGTCTGGCCGAGTCCACTAATCCATGTCTAGGCTGATTGATCCCTGTCTCGACTGACTGTTTGGCTCTCCCTATTCTCTCTTTACTTTAGCTTATCCGACTGGCCTTTGCTATTCTCTCCTTGTATTCTCTTGGTAACACAACTATCCTTTGAGGCACACAAATACGTCCTGTCACCTGCAAATTGGATTGTAGGCACTAGCACTGATTAACTCGTGGGGAGGGGTGACATACAGAGTCTGAAAGAAGGGCATATTTGGGACATTTGATAGCTTGTTTTCCAACTTTTCCAATTGGCTAGCCTTGTATGTATTGGCAGTATACGTCGTAAATATGTGTGCTATAAAAGATTGTGCCCCACAAATTAAAGTGGCAGTCTCCTAAGAACCTACTTTGTACTTCTGGGACAACTGTGCTGAGCTGCAGCTAATAAACCTGGTTTTCTACGCCTAACATAGTGTCTCGTGTCTCTGTCCGACAAGGCAGGTGAAATTGGAGATTTAAGGCATGCCCTGCGCCGCCAGGCCCATAAGGCCCGGTTCTTCACTAGTCAACATGACTGGGTGTAATTGGCAGTTGGACTTTGCATAATATTCCCAGATAACAAAAGGCAACCAAATGATGGACGGAATGCAGAACAAATCATTCACCCCCACCCCAGTCAAGAGATCTGGTTTAAATCCCTATTTAGTTTGCTCACCATGCCACCATACTGCCCAGCCAGGTCCTCCCTGGACCAGAAACAAGCTTCCTGGGACTAGTTTTGGGGTAATACCCCTCACCAGCCAGGCTAGCTTGAATCTAATTGCACAGTAAGCCTGGGGTCCATGTCTGGGCATACATAGTGCCCTTAGGGCGAGAAAGCCAAAGACACTCAAATGGTGGGCGAAATGCAGGACAAATCAAACATTCACCCTCAGTCAAGAGTTCTGGGTTAAATCCATCATTATTTTGCTCACCTTGCCACCCCAGTTTAGACCCAGCCATATGCAATTCAATCTAGACCTTGCTCCTCATGGAAACAGCCCAAGTATTGTTCTTCCTGGACCAGAAACAAGCATCCTGGGTCCAGTTTTGGGGTCCAAGGCTCATCTCACACCTTCTGCACCACAGATGGGTTTCTGAACTCCTGCTAGGTAGTGCTAACACGTTCAGCTTTTCAACTTACAACTTTCCACTTTCACTTACAGCTCTTCCCCTGTGCCAGGTACATTTACTCTGGGAAAGTCAGTAAATTAGCTATGCGGTGTAGTGTACACCCACAGAAGCCTAAACACACCTCCAGGGTGAACATCCTGGTTTGCACACCAAATTGTGACTTCTACCATGTTTAGGGCTGGCACAAAAGCGGGTTCTGTGTAGGAACGGTGCCCCATCGGACCAGGTGTGGCCATCTTAGGAGCGGATTAGCTATAGTAGCTAGCTGTCCATTGGCTATTAGTCTCCAAACCCCTAACTCTCTATATCTAGGATTAAAGGTACTCAGCTGACACCAGAACCTCAGATTTGATCCACCTGTATCAAAGAAGGAAAAAGTAGAAACCGTGTCTCCAACATCAAGTACTTTGCACACCAACACAAAGCTAAAGAGGGCTTTTCTGTCCCAACCAACATGGAACTGTGCGAAAAAACTTTGTTCTTTGCTTAAACTTGGTCTTCCTTGCTTGTGAGACTGCTGCAGAAGCTAGAACTGGTGGCCCCACCCCCCTGCACGCTGCAGGTAAAAACACTTCAAGGAATCAATGAATCACTGGCCATTGCGACTGCTGAGGGATTGATGTAAACCAGGTGGTTCAGTGCATTGTGGGAGTTCTATTTCTGCCTGTCCCAACATTGCAGGGGATCCCTCACTCCTCTGAATTTCACAAATGTCCATAACTTGTCGCAGCCCTTACTGCTGCTAAGGCTTGTTGGTCACCAATCCAGCAGCTGACTCCCACAGTTGACACTGTGGCAAGAGGGAACACCATGCAACATCCGTCCATCATCATCACTTGTATGTTTTTATATCCTGTTTCTTGCAACACTGTGTAAGCAGTAAATTTATCAACCATGGCTCTGGTTCAGCACCAAGGGCAGCCAAAGCACCACTACAGCTGTATCCTTCAGGCTAGGTACAATTGTTCTGACTGTCGTGGCCTTGTCCTAGGACCTGCACAACGTTAACCATACAAGGGTTCCATGTAACTCAACCTCAAAGTGGCCGATTGACACTAGTGATCTTGACCATTGACCACAATAATATGTTGTTATTTATTATTTTGCACTGATTTAATACTACCTCTAAATGCTATAACTCAGGTTATATGTATGCCATTCTGTTCATTTAGGTACAAAATTGTATAAAAACATACTTTATTGTTATATATATGTTTTGGATTTCTATTGAATAGTTTCAATTACTTATTGTTCATGTTGGTAATATGAAATGCTTAACACATGTCTTCTGTTAAAGCCTACTACTCCATGCCACTCTACCAGGTCTGAGCTAAGGATTTATTAGTGGGATCCAAGGACCATCGTTGGGGTATCATGATAATATTGGCTGGTAAGAACTAACCCCCTTATCACATAATATTCCACTTTCCTACGCAAATGCAAAAGGATATATAGCGTACAGTTAAGTATATGTGTCAATAAACTTGAAGAGCGCATAAGCCACTGTTCAGCACAACACAACAAAGGTATGTAGTATGTGACTGTTGTACATTGGCAGATGCTACGGTACTAGTTATATGCAGAAGAAAGTGATCAAGAGAGTTTGGGAATGAATTCATCACTTAGGGGGTCTGCCAAGTCTTAAAAGAAGGAATATGATCCCAACAACTCAGGGGCATATTTATCAAGGTTTTACATTGCCTTTGCATCACACAAGGTAACTCAAGGACAAGGCAAAACCTAGATGAGACTTACCAAGCCACACCGGGCCACCTTGTAAATCTGGAGTAACACAAGTGCATGTTGCTGCCTCGTGTTACTCTGCCCCATGGAGGCATGCCATGGGTGGAGTGTGGGTGGTCCCAAGCACCCACGCATTGATGTTGATGCATTCCCAGATTTATCATGAGTGTTAAACCTGGGAATTAGTCAAAATGATACACCTTCCCAGGGGAGGTTTAACAAAGAGAAATGTCTTTATTTCTCTTTGTTTTTTCCTCTTTTTTACATGTGCTGCATTATGAAGCACATATAAAAAGAGGAATCCACCTCAAGGTTGTTTTTGTGCAGGATACCTTCTTGCAAAAAAACAACCTTCCCTGCAACTCAGGCACCCTTAAACCATGATGTAAGGTTACCTGTGTTGGCGCTAGACAAGTTTGTCTGCCAGTGCAAAGAGAGAGCAGGAATGTATCATACTTTATAGATATGTCACAATCCTGCCCACTCCCTTTCACACAGTGCAGCATGGCACATCAAGGTGCTGTGTTATGTTGCATGAACAAATGTTAACCTGGTGCCCACAGCTTAGGTACAGGGACAAACTTGGTTGCAGGTTTTCCTGGGAGAGAAAAATGTCTAGGCTGTAAGAGATGGAGGCTGCATTAAGGGCACGAGAACAGAGATAGTGGGTGTGATAAAGGTATCCTTTTTGCTCTGATCACCCCCATTTGTTGGCAGATACTGGTGGTTACTGTCTCAGATTGTCCCCTGGGCTCTGCTGACCAGGCCTAGGGCCAGTGCTCTGTTTAAAAGGTACATGGTAATTAGGTGTAATTACAATTGGTACTTACAACCTGTCAGTAAATCCCTAGTGTATGGTAGCACATATTGGTCTAAAAGCTTGGTGGACTTAATGCACTTGCATATGCACTGCTGTGGTGCCTGATGTAATTTTAAAGCCAGCCCTTGTTGTCCTTTAAAATAATACTATGCACAAATTCAACTTTGGAATTAAAAATACTTCCAGTGTTTTGGAACTACCTTATATTTACATATGCATCCCACCTATAGTCTGCCTTAGGTGCCCCAGGAGAAGGGTGCATTGTTAAAATAAGCAGGGTCACCATAAAAGATGTTTTATGTACACTGATGAAGTAAAGACTGCCAATACTACCATGGCATGCAGCTAACTAATTGCAGCTATTTTCTCTTGAGTGAAGACAATGACTCATTGTTGTTTCTCGCTGTTGTTGAGTGTTGGCCGCCCCTTCCACCACACTGTTTGTTTATCCATGCTGCTCGGAACTTGACCATCTGGGATTCTGACATGAACTGTATGTAGAGATAGGTTTCTATATCCTATACAAATTCCACAATCAAATCACACCTTAAAGCACTGTTCACCAAAATCATTTCCTGAGGTAGTCCTTGGGTCTAGCGGCCCAACAAAATGATTTTCCACGATTTCAATGGGTGTTCCCATCAAAGAGAAGGGTGGAAGGGGAGTCTTGCACTTTACCGCTGACTTACGACTGGTTTAGCAGGGGAAAGAGGATCTACAGAATGTATCTGAATGGATCCTGAGCCAACAGAAGTGGTAGTCATGCTTGCTCTCAGAGTCTCCACCTTTTGTCAATTGATGTTGAGGCACTGCCTGCACTTCTTCCTGTGTTTAGAGCCATGTGAGCTTTATGCGCCATCTGTATGACACCCATGGATACCAGTGTATCCTCAGCACTCTCCTTCAAAGCTAACTGGGGCAACCTTTACCCAGTTAAGAAGGGTGAGCCCAACAGTGGGAGGCTGTTTCCTGTGGGGGTAGATGGCACCTCCCCCTGCTTGTGCCCTGATTCATTGTCCATGGCAAGAAAAAGACATGGTTCCTACCTGCAAAGGTTTCCCCTCTTAAGGCACAGATTAGATTTGAACTACTTACCATGAAAACTATTTTGTGGCTGTTAGAAATAGGATTTCTGGTTGGCTAGGGCTTTGCACCTAAGCCAGGCAGAAACCACCACTCTAGTCAGGGCAAGGGAGTTACACACTGAAGATAACCCCTGCTCACCCGCTTGGTAGCTTGATACGAGCAGTTAGGCTGCAAAAAGAATGAGCTCAGCATTATCACATTAGGCAATCTCTGTAGGCATACACACATTATGCCTAAACATCCTAACATAAACACATTATGCATCATCACAGTAGGCATAACATTAGGCATCAACACAGAGTGCATAAACCACATTTGGCATAATCATCACTATAACACATGATGCAATCTCCTAAGCAGAAACACATTATGCCATCTCAGTAAGTATAAAATTAGGGCCATAAACCCTACCAGCACGGTTGTACCCACCATGACGCTTTGGGACCCAATGCCCCTTTGCCCAGAATTTCAGCGCTCCACTGTAGGACCTTCCACTGGCCCTCTGGCTGCAAAATGCAGTAAACTCACTGCGCACAATGCGCTGGGGGTGTTGGTGGTGCAATTCACCCTTTCCTCTTTATCAATAAAGAATGACACTGCCCTGATTCATTGTCCATGGTTGCAGCTGCCCTCCTCGTGGGTTAGCTGTGCTCTTCTCAAAACCAGAGTACCTCCTGAGCCCCCTTGCAATGGGGCTCCTGTGCTGGGCCTCAACTCGGCCCATAAAGACTCAGCACGGACACCAACTGTGCCACTGAAGTCCAACTCCGGGACTTCGGAAACATAAGGGGCCCCATGTTGCAGCTGCCAGCGCTCTCGCGGTGCAGCTGTGTAGAGCACGAACACTGGCCCACACCGTGCCCTGGAGGGCACCAACAATGCTCTTCTTAGCCCCTTCACAGGTCTTGCATGTCACGGGTACCCATAGGCACCGACAAAGCCTGCCTTCAGCCCCACTCACCGGAGCCTCTTTTCTGGCTGCTGCAGGCTCCGTCTCTTCAGGCAGTAATACGAGAGGTAGGCTCCCGCCGGAATAGAAGTTCTGCGGCCCTCCCTGCTTTCTTCCTCGCAGGCCGGCCCCGCCCATGGTTAAGCTCTCAGAATGCCTGATTTCCGGTTCTCCAGTTTCACAGAGCGGCATCTCCGTTGTTCCTGCCGCCTTCCCTGTAACAACCAGGCTTCTCCCAAAGTCAGGCTCAGCCTTCTCCAGTGGCGGGCTCAGTCCCTGGTTTGGGATACAGACACACCTCCGGCCACATTTACCAATCATGCGGGGCTCTCCTCTTCGCATGAGAGCCACGCCCGCCACCAGGCTACAGCCTCTGCCTGGCTTCCAGCTCCTTCTTGTCTCAGCGGTGCTCTTCTTAAAGTGCGGGGTAGGCTCCTGCCTTCAGTTAGCATAAATGCCGGGTGGGCTCCCACTCCCCAAGACTGGTAAATGCAATGTGGGCTCCCATTTTAAAAAACCCCACAGATACGGGGGATCGCGAGGTCGGGATTCCTTCTGGGCCAGTTGCAGCCCAGCTCTGCGGAGAACGCATGCTCCTCATCTCCGGGCAAACGTGGGGGAATCCCCACACTGGGATCCCTCCAAGTAGGTCCCAGCTCAGCGCTGCAATGTCCCAGCTCACAAGGCGCTCAATTCTCCAAGTTTCAGGGTGGGGGCACAAGGCTGGGCCCAGGCACGTCAGCTCACAGGGCCCTCCAGCAGGGAGGCAGTCCCTTGTGGCGGTTCCTCCTGGTGCCCAGCAGCAACAGGTACCCCCTCATATCACAAAGAAGCACACTTTCATGGGGTCACAGTCCAATATTTATATCAACATTCGCTTTGTCTGCCCTGGCACAGGCCGTGAGGGAACCAGCCTAAACTGGTTCTGGGGGGATTTGGATCACCTTGTTGACAAGGCTCCTCTTCCCCTTTTTTAGGTGGAGGCTCGTCATCAGACAAACCACAGGCAGGCAGAGACAGTATTCACATACGCAGGCACAGACCTATTCAGAGTCAGGGGACTACTCCACCCACTACTCAAAATGCAGATGCACTATTCAGCCTAGCGCTGACTCACCCTTCCCCTCCTTGAGCCACACACACCTCACCAGCCCCTGCCACTCTAAACCAGACATGCAATACACATCAGGCAGGCAGACACATAGAACATAGAAATGCCAACTTCTAAAAGTGGCATTTCTAAAATAGTTATACGAAATCTGCGCACACCATTCCCTAGAATGTATTATCACTATTCCAAACTTATCAAACTTGACTACGCAGCTCCTCTCATATCAGGAATTACCACTGAAACACTGATCAGTGATCCCCAATGCATTCCTAAGGGAGAGCAGCCTTACAGCAATGGGAAAACAAAATGGCTGTTTGTCACTACCAGGACATGTCACACACTTAACGTACATTTCCTACCTTTCACCTACAATGCACCCCGCCCAGAGGGCTAGCTAGGGCCTACCTTAGGGGTGACTGTCGTGCAGTAAAAAAGGGGTCACTGTTGGCATTAATGTTGAAAGATACGCCACATCCGCTCCCTTGGACGGATGAATGTCAGAAAGCTTTGTTGATCTACGTGCTGCTCTATGTTCTGCTCCAGTGTTGGGTACACCAGATTATAACAAGTCCTTTACATTGTATGTTCACGAGAAAGAGGGTTGCCCATTGTCAGTTTTGACGCAGTTATTTGGAGAAAAGCAGAGGCCATGTGCCTATTACTCTGCTACATTAGACACAGTAGCTAAAGCTTTGCCCAGTTGTCTTAGAGCTACAGCAGCAGCGGCGATTTCTATTAGACAATCTGCCGGATTAGTGTTGAATAACACACTCATTGTGATGGTTCCACATGCAGTAGATACCTTGCTGACGAGAACCAGAACACACCATCTTACGAGTGCTCGTTTGTCTGGATACGAGCTGACACTTCTAGCGAGTCACGTGCACATCAAACGATGTAACACGTTAAATCCAGCTACACTGTTGCCACTGCCAGATGAGAAAGACGTTCAGGAAAAACATGATTGTTTTCTTCGAACGGAAGAAGAAACAAAGAGTAGGATTGATTTGAAGGACACTCCGCTCAAGGACCCGGACGGGACCCTATGGGTGGACGGTTCTTGTTTCAAGCTTCCAAATGGTGACACTACTTCTGCTTATGCTGTTACCACCTTATGCACAATTGTTGAGACAGCACGTATTGGACATAATTCAGCCCAAGCAGCTGAGTCGATAGCCTTGACTAGAGCATGTGTGTTGGCAAAGGGAAAGAGAGTGAATGTGTACACAGACAGTTAGTATGCTTTTGGCGTTGCACATAGTTTCGGTAGCTTATGGAGGGAGAGAGGATTCTTTACCTCTCACGGGACAAAGATCCAGCATGGTCAATTAGTAACTGAGCTTCTTGAGTCACTTCCCTTACCTGCACAAATAGCAATCATAAAGTGCAGCGCACATAAGAAAGTTACAGATGATGTGGGTCGTGGAAATGCCTTTGCAGATGAAGTAGCAAGAACCACAGCTAGAGACACAGCTAGTCGAATGTATGTGGCAGGTCCTGCAAATTGGGTTAGGGAAATTGGAATGTGTGAAAATACGATTGAGAGTGTGAAAACGATTCAGGGTGAAGCAACTGAGAAAGAATTAAGAACGTGGAAAGAAAGTACGGGAATGTTAGACTCGATGGCTTGTTGGACGGAATTGTCGGAACATCAGCGATGGTTATTACCAGACGCTTCTGTATTGCCGGTTGTAACTATGGCTCATGGTCCAGCTCACATTAGTGCAAAAGGCATTTGTAGACTCTTGGCTCCTGTATGGCAGAATGAAGGAATTCCAAAATGTGCAGAGAACGTGGTTAAGCATTGTATTGTTTGTCTAATGCATAACCCAGGAAAGGGTACTCCAACTCCGGCAGGTCATTTTTCTCCACCGTCATATCCTTTTGAAGTGTTGCAGATCGATTACATACATATGGATCGATGCAACAACCTTAAGTATGTTCGGGTGGTGGTATGTGCATTTTCCCGCTGGATAGAGGCCTACCCCTTGAAAGATAACACGGCTTTGTCAACTGCTAAAGTGTTACTTAAAGAGTTCTTCCCCAGATTTGGTTTGCCGCGAATTGTCTGGAGTGACAATGGAAGTGAATTTGTGGGTCAAATTATGCAAAAAGTATGTTCTGGTCTTGGGATCAGACAAAAATTCCATGCGGCAAACCATCCATAATCAGCAGGTTTGGTTGAGTGTTATAATGGTACACTCAAACTTAAACTAGCCAAGATTCAAGCCAGTACGGGTCATGCTTGGCCAGATGCCTTGCCCCTAGCTCTTTTGTCAACCAGAACTACTGTGCACTCTCGTATGGGACTTAGCCCATATGAAGTGGTATTTGGACGCCCAGCTAATGTTTGGGGTGTCCCTCGCCCCAAGAGATATTCTGACATACCATATCCTCTGTTTATTGATTATTTGCATGATTTGACTACTAAATTAAGTGTTATTCGTCAACAGGTGCAAAGTGCTTTACCAGAGGCCTCCACGGACCCAGGTCACACCATTTTGCCCGGTGACTGGGTCTGCATTAAGAACTTCCAGCGGACTAAGAATCTGGAGCCTCGTTGGTCTACACCTACGCAAGTTTTGCTCGTCACCCGCACGGCTGTGAAAGTGGTCGGCAAGCGTAATTGGGTACATGGCGTGCACTGTAAAAAAGTGCCATTACCATTACCCTTTGACCAGTGGATTCGCAGTGGTATAAGAGAATAAGATACTGCAGCAGTCCCTTGTTTTGTGCCTTTCAGTGATGCTCAAATCTATGGAACTCAGTCGGAAAAAGCAGATGATGACATTCTCCAAGCTGCTGTGCCTGCGCACCTTCGAATAGACACTACAGATCTGAAAACGCTCTTTAAGGACCAGACGGTGCTGAGCAAAACTCGCTACAACCTAAGATCGAGAGCTGACCAAAAGAACTGAACATTTTGAACACTTTTTCCTTTATTACTCAAAGACATTTTTTTTTATATGTATTGATCTCTTGCCTTCTTGTTTTTGTGTGATATTTAGTATTAGATGTGCCATCCGTCTCCGTTGCAGGGTCACGGAAGGAGACTCAGACTGTAACCTGATTTTTGTTCTTTTAGTAAGTGGCTAGTGCCTCAGGTTATACAGAAGTACATAGCTGAGTGATTGAAGAAGATTGCCGTGAGCGCTATTTTTTTTAGGAAAATAGGAAACAAGAAATGAGATTGAAATATTGCAAATCATTGCGTAGTCGATTTAGCGTAACTTTGTGTATTTTTATGTTTTTGTGTATTTTATTAGCTTGCATAGGTTGGATTGTCCATGTATTACACCCGAGAAATGCTGCTAACTCTACAACTTCTTTGCCCTCTCGTCATTCTGTCTTTTCACATAAAATGCATACTCTACCCCCTCATGAACAGATAAGGAGAGCTGAATATATGAATAATACATTCATCCAGTTGTTACACCAACACCAATTGGCCATTGGAGTGGTGTGGCTCACTGGTTAGAGGCGGCAGACCCGGAAGCAGAGGACGGCCCGGGACCAGGGTTCTATCCCCGACGCGGCAGGGTCGTGGACCAGGGTCAGCGGACTTGATAATTCTCGCCTCGGTGCCTACTCTAACCAGGGATCACACTCGGCAACTCTGGGCATTAGCTTGCCTCATCTCCACAACGGCCCCCCACATACACCGGGGATGCCTGGTTTCACCTTGGAGATACCCAGTAGGGACCATCTCACAGGGAAAGCCAGGATGGGTTCCCCAGCGGTCTACAGCGCAGAGATACTCCTTCGGGAGTGGATTCTAGCGCTTTAGAAACCCCCAATTAATTAATTAATTAATTAATATGACTGACTGTTGGGTGTGCGGTCTCATGCCACACAATACACAAAAAGGGGTTAGTCCTCCCTTTGTCATTTGAAGGTTCAGCTTGGACTTACTTGACTATGTTTTCGACCGCATACCACAACAGACTTAGAAATCCTGTAAAAACTTCTGGGATTGGATTGGATTTCAGTCACAGCTCTTTGATTAAAGGTGTAGTGGTGATAGCTAAGATTGTAGAAAAGGGCAAAATTCCGTTAGATGAGAAGAGAGCTTATGAAGGATGGAATGTTACCCACTATGTTTCTAGTCTTGGTGACAAAAGTAAACAGGGTGAGTCTTCTCCGGTGTGGACTGTACCCCATCAAGGTAATCTTTGTCTCCAAGTCAATAGTAGGAAAACTGACAATAAGCAGAGTTGTTTACAAACCTACATTTTCTCGTCCCCTGATTTCCCTCCATTGTTTCCGTCTCAAGGAACATATTTTGTCTGTAAAGATAGAGCTTACACCAGGCTCCCTTCCAACTTTTCTGGGACCTGCTTCTTCCCCTTACCTTCGGCTCCGTCAGACCACCATAGAAGTAGATATAGCCGAGGTATATTCAATGCCAAGGACACGGCAGCCCAAGAAGGAGGGGACTTCCTTAAAGGATTCCTCCCCTTTTGGGGCCCGATGGTTAATAGCAGACATATCAGGCAATTGGTTCATGTGGTCGAGACGACTATTAATGTTACTGCAGGCACAATAGGTAACATTACAGTAGAGCTTCAGGCTGATCGTCTTATGACGTTGCAAAATCGAATTGCGTTGGATGTGATCTTAGCGGACAGAGGAGGTGTCTGTAAATTAATCGGATCTAGCTGCTGCATTTATATTCCAGACGATGCTCTGGCAGTATATCAAGCCATTTCCAAATTGCATACCATCTCCGAGTCGATTCATCAGGACGAAGGGGATTGGTCTTTTATGGGATGGTTTTGGAGAATATTGTCAACCTGGGGATGGAAGATCTTGACGTTCCTAGGAGCAATTTTGGCCATCATATTCTCTTGTGCTCTGTGTGTTCAATGTGGTCCCGCAGTGTGTGGCCTATTGGCTACCTTATGCGTTCCACGCCCTGCAACTCAAAGGACAGAGAATATCAGGATGATGGTGCATCAGCAGCTTGAGGACTTCATGAACATTGATGCTGACTCCGACTCAGATCAGCATGAGTTGGTTTGTCTTTGCCTGAGTAATGGCAAAAGGAGGGACTGATGTTCTGTAAAATTACGAATTTGTTCGTGCTCGGCCTCCATTTTGTAATCGCCACCATTTTATGTTGCCCTCACTCAGGCAGCGCAGCGAACGCGATGTTTTTGCTGTTTTTGCCTTCACGTGTCAGGTGGCTTCTTTTGCTTATGTTTACTAACGAGTGTCAGGGTCTGGCTGAGTACACTAATTCCTGTCCGGGCTGATTAAATCCCCGTTTGGACTATTTGTTGGCTCACACCCTTCTTTCCTTCAGGTTATCTTATCTGCTATCCTTCGCCACATGTCTTATGTATTCTCCTGTTTCAGGACTATTCTTCTAACACATACAGCTGTGTTTTCTCTACGTGTAAATCTGATTGTGTGGATTCACTCGATAATTTACTCAAGGGGTCGAGTAGCAAACACAACCGGGAAACTTGAGTTACTTTGGGCTTAAAGTATTGTTCGTAACATTTGTTTATGTCTCCTGCTCTCGTATGATTGCATTTTTCATTGTATTGTACCATATATAAACCTGTGCGCCACAGAGTAAAGTGGCAGTCTCTTTTGAACCTCGTTATACTGACGACTTCTAAGACCACTGTACTAGCTGCAGCTAATAAATATCATCTTCTATGCCAGACGAAGAGTCCGTGTCTCTGTATTTGACAAGGCAGGTGAATCCAGGGGATCTTAGGCGTACCCTGCGCCGCCGAGCCTTAAGGCTGCGGTTCTCCAGGCTGACTATTGTCTGACAAAATATTCGATTCCAAATATTGTTTACAAAATTATTGTCACGTTGGAGTTAATGAAAATCTACACATAAAGGAGCAATACATTTGTAAATTATACTTAGGTCACAATATTTATGTTTAAAGGCATTTTTGTTATTGATATTCTGACGTACAACCTCACAGTCAAAGCTGTCAGTTTTCAAGCATATCTATAATTTAAGAAAATAATCCTCATGTCTAAGAAATGTTAAAAACGGCATTGTCCTGAATGTGGAGGAATTGTTTGTTATTCATTTGAGCCCAGTGAGAGATAAACCAGGAGGCAAGGGCTAGAAGATTTGGTAAGACAGCTCAGGATATGGCCAATGGGAGATTTACAGACTGTCACATGGTTACGTGTTGTGATCTATCTTTGACTGGCAACCAACAGAGCAACTTGGGGGTAACCATGGCAGGTTCATATTGCCTTCAGCCAAGTTAAGCATATAATAGGCTTAATAATCCTACTGGCCAAAAAAAACGGAGAACTGAAGATGTAAATGAAGACATGAGACACAAAAACATGTTTCAAGTAAAAGTGTGTAGCTAGCTAATTGATGCAAAACATTACTAAATCTCTCTAGAATACACAAAACCACCCTATTGTAACAAATATATATACACCAGTGTATTACAAAACATTATTTTATTTTATTATTTTATATAAAGCTCTTGTGGACACCGAGGATGCTGGGAAATGTAGTCCAGGTGAGGAAGCACCTCTGAAACGAAACGAAAAGGTGTAAATGAATGAACATTTTTAAACAGGCCACTCTCATCTAGCGGATGATGCGTAACTAAGTGGGGAGAGGTGGGTGCACTCAGATGTTAGGAGGCCCCCAAAAAATTCCAATGTTGCACTAGGAGAGGGCGACATCACTCAAAAGATGAACATGATACATACGCACACTGATCCGAAGTGAGGAACTGAGGTGCAGCAGAGACAGTCATTGGAGAATGGGTAAAAATGCCTGGTAGAGCAAACACAGTCCCAACAGCACTCGTTTTGGATGTATGAAGATGCCAAACAGAACCACTCCTGGTGGGAAAGTCTGTGTGGTTTTTATGTCATCGAATGTGTGCCTGTTAAGTCAGAATTAACAGAAAGGGCTAGTAGGGCGATGGGCTGGTTGATGTGCATATATGATTGAGTGCTAGCCAAGGAAGGACATTATTGAGTCCCATATTTGAAGTGTTCTATCTGAACACCCATCGCTGCTCCATTCGCAATAGTTTTGTAGTGAGACTGGGTGTCACTGTGCTGCGGTTGGGTTTATCAAGTACTGTCCAGATGAATGTGTCTGTCTGGTGATGCATTTCTAAAAAGTGCTTTGTGAGCCTCGTTGTTGGTTTAGTGCTTCCGATAGTGCTCTTGTGTGCCAATATGCATGTGTGTAATTTCTGCGTGGTCATGTCAAAATACCTGAGACAGCATGGGTAGGTGATAAGTTATATAACTCGCTCACTGTTACAGTTCGTGTGATGTCTTAACGCCCAAGGTCTATCTGTGCCGATATCAATGGTTCTTGTGACTTTGCTTTGGGCATAGACAGAGCAAGACCCACAGGGGAAGTGGCCTTGGAATCAAAGGGCGTTAGGTGTATGTGTGGTCATGGGTGTAGGTCAGGTATGGACCAGACTATCCCTAAGGTTGCGACCTCTTTTGAATGTGAACAAGGGTTTTTGCGGGGATAATTGCCCTTTGTTGAGGATATTCCAGTTGCGCATGATGTATTTTTCCACTGCATATGAGAGGGAACTGAAGGTATTGATGCATGCCAGTCTAGTCTGTGGTCGTTTGCTAAACGGGTTGTCCAGCAGGGCATTTATATAGTTACTGAGCCCATGTTTAGCTTATTTTTAACTAGCGCTGTTGAATAGTGTCTTTTGAAGAGGTTGTTTCTTAGTGTCAATGCATGATCCTTGTATTTGTCGATACTGGAACAGTTTCGCCTAAGCCTAAGGAATTTACCGAAGGGTAGATTCTCCTGCAAAGACTTCGGATGATTACTCTCATATTGGAGCAAGGCATTCCGGGCCATGGGTTTTTGGTACAGTTTAGTTTGCAAGAGGCCCTCCGATGGAAAGATTATGGGGAATATTTACTAGGCCGGCGATAAATAAACGCAAAACGCGCTTAGCGCTTGTTTATTTATCGCCGTCCATCGCAGGAATGTATCACCCTGGTAATGCGTTATTAACAACGCATTACTCCAGGGCGATAATATTCCAGAGAAATGGGCCAACATCGCCGGAAAACCAGCGATGTTGCACCCAAAACGGAGATAGCCTTGGTGATACGACCCTGTGGTTGTATCACCATAATCCACCTCCCATGTTAGCTATGCGTTAGTCAGGAATTTAGCAGACGTTAAGTTCCTGCTTTAAGGCATAGTTAAACGGATTTAAAGTATCGCCCCTCGCTGATAATATCACGAAGCTGGGGTAGCCATATTTTCCCATGGTGTTCTGTTAGGCACGCCTCCTTTGCACCTCATTAGAGATGCAAAGCGAGGTGTGAACAAAATGGGAGATGAAGCAAGGAAACACGCGCTAGCGTGTCCTTGCAAATAATGCGATATAATTATCACCGCTTTTCGCCCAAACATGGATGCTAAAGCGACGATAATTATATCTTCAGCCCTTGATGATATGCCCCTAAGAGACATAGAAAGGCTAGTCTTGGCTATACTCGCATGTAAACCAGAGGTGGTTATTGAAGTGTTGAGCCAGTCATGGGAGGTGTTAATGGTTGTATCATCGCATCTCCAAATCACCAGGATGTCGTCGCTATACTTTTTCCAAGTAGGATATGGGCGAGGTATTGATTAATGATATAGAGGACGGCATCCTCCTCGAAAAGTTGCATGAAGTGGTTCGACAGTCTGGAAGCAAAAGTACTCCCCATGGAAGTACCTGATACCTGTAGGTAGAGCTGTGTTTCAAATTGAATTGGTGGCGCACCTCATGATAAATGGGACCAGTGTGATGGTGTCTGGTGGATGTAGAGTCAAAAGAGGTCCAATCATGTTCCATGTCTGGTCCAGGAGGATGCATGTATATAATGACTCTATATCAAAGGAGATGAGATAATTGGTGTCCGGGTTGAATTCAATCCCTCTGAGTAGGTGGAGAACGTCATTTTTGTCTTGCAAATATGTGGGCATCAATTGGACTAAAGGTTGTAAGACTTCCTGGTGGTGGTCTCTGTGGCTTGTGAATCTTTGGTAGAATGTAAAAATAGGGAGTCACTGGTTCCCTGGTGCAGAGGAACTCAGCATCCCTCAGTGTAATCCATCCAGTATCTCTAGCTTCCGTCATCATGGTAGAAACGGTGTTGGTAATCCTTTCAGTGGGATCCTTTTGCAGTGGGTGGGAGGATGTAATCACGCTCAACTGACGTAAACATTTAGACCTGTACGTTGTGGTGTCCATGAGCACAGTGGCATCACCCTCAGATGGCTTGATTGTAATTATTTTTTCCATGCTGAGGGTGCATAAGGCTTGCTGTTCACGTTTAGAGATGTTGTGATAAGTCCTGAGTGGTTGGGACAATCTGGAGTCTATGGGCCTAATTCATGAGAAATTGCATCGCTGCGTGAAAGCAGGAATGCGTCACTTCTCAGTGCGCACCCCTTGCGACATACCTGATGTGTCACATTTACTGTATGGCGCATGATGTCATAAGGAGTTACAGATACGTGAGTATTTCTGACCTATCTGTATGGCGCAAAAGTGACGCATTGCTGGAGTGTGTCACAAAAGTGACGCAACTTCAGCAATGCGTCCTTTCACATGGGGCAAGCCCCATGTGATAGGGCCTGCGTCAGTCTTACGCCTGCTGTGAGGCAGGCGTAAGATTTTGACGCATCGGCATCCTAGAAGTGACACAGTGAATTCTCATAGATTTCACTGCGTCACTTCTACGAGGCTTTTTGTGGGGGAACGCCCCCGCCTGCATACATTATCCCTGAATCAGGTATAATGTAGTTCAGGGGTTTACAAAGTGACGCATCTGCTTAAATGCATCACTTTATAAATAGTGCACAACAGGAGGCATGTATTACGCCGCCGGTGTCACAATAAGTGAGGCATCGGAAGCGCAAAACTGACGCAAGGCCTCATAAATAAGGCCCTAAGTCTTTAAGGATCGCCTTTTCAAAAGTGGCCACCAAAACTGGTACCAGGCCAATAGGCGGATAGATTGTCGATTTAGGATGTAAGTTGGTGTTCGAGATGTCAGGGTATTGTCTGCAAAGAAAAAATGCAGTCTGACTTTATGAAAAAAACTGATGAACCTACTATTGGAGTAGAAATGGGTCCCTGCTGTTGGTGGGAACAAAGCCTAGACCCTGGTTGAGTACGGTGGTTTGGTCAGGCGTTAGTAGACATTGACTCAAAATCACTATGAGGCTGGGTCTCTGCTCAGTTTTGGTTATTGTCCTGTCTTGGTCATGCTCCTGGTATTCCGTGGGGAGACTGGAGGACTCCAATGTACCTGTTATTCTGACCGTCTTCTTCCTATTGACCGGCTTCGGTCCTGCCCTAAAAAAGGCTGGTTATAAACTTGTTTTGGTGGTGGTTGAAATCCTATCAGGGGTCCTTGAGGTCCAGGGCCAAATGCTGGAAAAGCAGGATAGCCCCATGGTGTAGGTGGCCACCATTGGTTTGGCTGGGGTATGCCATGAGCAACTCGCCAACTTGGAGATACCCAGTAGGGACCATCTCACAGGGAAAGCCAGGATGGGTTCCCCAGCGGTCTACAGCGCAGAGATACTCCTTCGGGAGTGGATTCTAGCGCTTTAGAAACCCCCAATTAATTAATTAATTAATTAATATGACTGACTGTTGGGTGTGCGGTCTCATGCCACACAATACACAAAAAGGGGTTGCCTTATTTAGTCCTCCCTTTGTCATTTGAAGGTTCAGCTTGGGCTTACTTGACTATGTTTTCGACCGCATACCACAACAGACTTAGAAATCCTGTAAAAACTTCTGGGATTGGATTGGATTTCAGTCACAGCTCTTTGATTAAAGGTGTAGTGGTGATAGCTAAGATTGTAGAAAAGGGCAAAATTCCGTTAGATGAGAAGAGAGCTTATGAAGGATGGAATGTTACCCACTATGTTTCTAGTCTTGGTGACAAAAGTAAACAGGGTGAGTCTTCTCCGGTGTGGACTGTACCCCATCAAGGTAATCTTTGTCTCCAAGTCAATAGTAGGAAAACTGACAATAAGCAGAGTTGTTTACAAACCTACATTTTCTCGTCCCCTGATTTCCCTCCATTGTTTCCGTCTCAAGGAACATATTTTGTCTGTAAAGATAGAGCTTACACCAGGCTCCCTTCCAACTTTTCTGGGACCTGTTTCTTCCCCTTACCTTCGGCTCCGTCAGACCACCATAGAAGTAGATATAGCCGAGGTATATTCGATGCCAAGGACACGGCAGCCCAAGAAGGAAGGGACTTCCTTAAAGGATTCCTCCCCTTTTGGGGCCCGATGGTTAATAGCAGACATATCAGGCAATTGGTTCATGTGGTCGAGACGACTATTAATGTTACTGCAGGCACAATAGGTAACATTACAGTAGAGCTTCAGGCTGATCGTCTTATGACGTTGCAAAATCGAATTGCGTTGGATGTGATCTTAGCGGACAGAGGAGGTGTCTGTAAATTAATCGGATCTAGCTGCTGCATTTATATTCCAGACGATGCTCTGGCAGTATATCAAGCCATTTCCAAATTGCATACCATCTCCGAGTCGATTCATCTGGACGAAGGGGATTGGTCTTTTATGGGATGGTTTTGGAGAATATTGTCAACCTGGGGATGGAAGATCTTGACGTTCCTAGGAGCAATTTTGGCCATCATATTCTCTTGTGCTCTGTGTGTTCAATGTGGTCCCGCAGTGTGTGGCCTATTGGCTACCTTATGCGTTCCACGCCCTGCAACTCAAAGGACAGAGAATATCAGGATGATGGTGCATCAGCAGCTTGAGGACTTCATGAACATTGATGCTGACTCCGACTCAGATCAGCATGAGTTGGTTTGTCTTTGCCTGAGTAATGGCAAAAGGAGGGACTGATGTTCTGTAAAATTACGAATTTGTTCGTGCTCGGCCTCCATTTTGTAATCGCCGCCATTTTATGTTGCCCTCACTCAGGCAGCGCAGCGAACGCAATGTTTTTGCTGTTTTTGCCTTCACGTGTCAGGTGGCTTCTTTTGCTTATGTTTACTAACGAGTGTCAGGGTCTGGCTGAGTACACTAATTCCTGTCCGGGCTGATTAAATCCCCGTTTGGACTATTTGTTGGCTCACACCCTTCTTTCCTTCAGGTTATCTTATCTGCTATCCTTCGCCACATGTCTTATGTATTCTCCTGTTTCAGGACTATTCTTCTAACACATACAGCTGTGTTTTCTCTACTTGTAAATCTGATTGTGTGGATTCACTCGATAATTTACTCAAGGGGTCGAGTAGCAAACACAACCGGGAAACTTGAGTTACTTTGGGCTTAAAGTATTGTTCGTAACATTTGTTTATGTCTCCTGCTCTCGTATGATTGCATTTTTCATTGTATTGTACCATATATAAACCTGTGCGCCACAGAGTAAAGTGGCAGTCTCTTTTGAACCTCGTTATACTGACGACTTCTAAGACCACTGTACTAGCTGCAGCTAATAAATATCATCTTCTACGCCAGACGAAGAGTCTGTGTCTCTGTATTTGACAAGGCAGGTGAATCCAGGGGATCTTAGGTGTACCCTGCGCCGCCGAGCCTTAAGGCTGCGGTTCTCCAGGCTGACTATTGTCTGACAAAATATTCGATTCCAAATATTGTTTACAAAATTATTGTCACGTTGGAGTTAATGAAAATCTACACCTAAAGGAGCAATACATTTGTAAATTATACTTAGGTCACAATATTTATGTTTAAAGGCATTTTTGTTATTGATATTCTGACGTACAACCTCACAGTCAAAGCTGTCAGTTTTCAAGCATATCTATAATTTAAGAAAATAATCCTCATGTCTAAGAAATGTTAAAAACGGCATTGTCCTGAATGTGGAGGAATTGTTTGTTATTCATTTGAGCCCAGTGAGAGATAAACCAGGAGGCAAGGGCTAGAAGATTTGGTAAGACAGCTCAGGATATGGCCAATGGGAGATTTACAGACTGTCACATGGTTACGTGTTGTGATCTATCTTTGACTGGCAACCAACAGAGCAACTTGGGGGTAACCATGGCAGGTTCATATTGCCTACAGCCAAGTTAAGCATATAATAGGCTTAATAATCCTACTGGCCAAAAAAAACGGAGAACTGAAGATGTAAATGAAGACATGAGACACAAAAACATGTTTCAAGTAAAAGTGTGTAGCTAGCTAATTGATGCAAAACATTACTAAATCTCTCTAGAATACACAAAACCACCCTATTGTAACAAATATATATACACCAGTGTATTACAAAACATTATTTTATTTTATTATTTTATATAAAGCTCTTGTGGACACCGAGGATGCTGGGAAATGTAGTCCAGGTGAGGAAGCACCTCTGAAACGAAACGAAAAGGTGTAAATGAATGAACATTTTCAAACAGGCCACTCTCATCTAGCGGATGATGCGTAACTAAGTGGGGAGAGGTGGGTGCACTCAGATGTTAGGAGGCCCCAAAAAATTCCAATGTTGCACTAGGAGAGGGCGACATCACTCAAAAGATGAAGATGATACATACGCACACTGATCCGAAGTGAGGAACTGAGGTGCAGCAGAGACAGTCATTGGAGAATGGGTAAAAATGCCTGGTAGAGCAAACACAGTCCCAACAGCACTCGTTTTGGATGTATGAAGATGCCAAACAGAACCACTCCTGGTGGGAAAGTCTGTGTGGTTTTTATGTCATCGAATGTGTGCCTGTTAAGTCAGAATTAACAGAAAGGGCTAGTAGGGCGATGGGCTGGTTGATGTGCATATATGATTGAGTGCTAGCCAAGGAAGGACATTATTGAGTCCCATATTTGAAGTGTTCTATCTGAACACCCATCGCTGCTCCATTCGCAACAGTTTTGTAGTGAGACTGGGTGTCACTGTGCTGCGGTTGGGTTTATCAAGTACTGTCCAGATGAATGTGTCTGTCTGGTGATGCATTTCTAAAAAGTGCTTTGTGAGCCTCGTTGTTGGTTTAGTGCTTCCGATAGTGCTCTTGTGTGCCAATATGCATGTGTGTAATTTCTGCGTGGTCATGTCAAAATACCTGAGACAGCATGGGTAGGTGATAAGTTATATAACTCGCTCACTGTTACAGTTCGTGTGATGTCTTAACGCCCAAGGTCTATCTGTGCCGATATCAATGGTTCTTGTGACTTTGCTTTGGGCATAGACAGAGCAAGACCCACAGGGGAAGTGGCCTTGGAATCAAAGGGCGTTAGGTGTATGTGTGGTCATGGGTGTAGGTCAGGTATGGACCAGACTATCCCTAAGGTTGCGACCTCTTTTGAATGTGAACAAGGGTTTTTGCGGGGATAATTGCCCTTTGTTGAGGATATTCCAGTTGCGCATGATGTATTTTTCCACTGCATATGAGAGGGAACTGAAGGTATTGATGCATGCCAGTCTAGTCTGTGGTCGTTTGCTAAACGGGTTGTCTAGCAGGGCATTTTTATAGTTACTGAGCCCATGTTTAGCTTATTTTTAACTAGCGCTGTTGAATAGTGTCTTTTGAAGAGGTTGTTTCTTAGTGTCAATGCATGATCCTTGTATTTGTCGATACTGGAACAGTTTCGCCTAAGCCTAAGGAATTTACCGAAGGGTAGATTCTCATGCAAAGACTTCGGATGATTACTCTCATATTGGAGCAAGGCATTCCGGGCCATGGGTTTTTGGTACAGTTTAGTTTGCAAGAGGCCCTCCGATGGAAAGATTATGGGGAATATTTACTAGGCCGGCGATAAATAAACGCAAAACGCGCTTAGCGCTTGTTTATTTATCGCCGTCCATCGCAGGAATGTATCACCCTGGTAATGCGTTATTAACAACGCATTACTCCAGGGCGATAATATTCCAGAGAAATGGGCCAACATCGCCGGAAAACCAGCGATGTTGCACCCAAAACGGAGATAGCCTTGGTGATACGACCCTGTGGTTGTATCACCATAATCCACCTCCCATGTTAGCTATGCGTTAGTCAGGAATTTAGCAGACGTTAAGTTCCTGCTTTAAGGCATAGTTAAACGGATTTAAAGTATCGCCCCTCGCTGATAATATCACGAAGCTGGGGTAGCCATATTTTCCCATGGTGTTCTGTTAGGCACGCCTCCTTTGCACCTCATTAGAGATGCAAAGCGAGGTGTGAACAAAATGGGAGATGAAGCAAGGAAACACGCGCTAGCGTGTCCTTGCAAATAATGCGATATAATTATCACCGCTTTTCGCCCAAACATGGATGCTAAAGCGACGATAATTATATCTTCAGCCCTTGATGATATGCCCCTAAGAGACATAGAAAGGCTAGTCTTGGCTATACTCGCATGTAAACCAGAGGTGGTTATTGAAGTGTTGAGCCAGTCATGGGAGGTGTTAATGGTTGTATCATCGCATCTCCAAATCACCAGGATGTCGTCGCTATACTTTTTCCAAGTAGGATATGGGCGAGGTATTGATTAATGATATAGAGGACGGCATCCTCCTCGAAAAGTTGCATGAAGTGGTTCGACAGTCTGGAAGCAAAAGTACTCCCCATGGAAGTACCTGATACCTGTAGGTAGAGCTGTGTTTCAAATTGAATTGGTGGCGCACCTCATGATAAATGGGACCAGTGTGATGGTGTCTGGTGGATGTAGAGTCAAAAGAGGTCCAATCATGTTCCATGTCTGGTCCAGGAGGATGCATGTATATAATGACTCTATATCAAAGGAGATGAGATAATTGGTGTCCGGGTTGAATTCAATCCCTCTGAGTAGGTGGAGAACGTCATTTTTGTCTTGCAAATATGTGGGCATCAATTGGACTAAAGGTTGTAAGACTTCCTGGTGGTGGTCTCTGTGGCTTGTGAATCTTTGGTAGAATGTAAAAATATGGAGTCACTGGTTCCCTGGTGCAGAGGAACTCAGCATCCCTCAGTGTAATCCATCCAGTATCTCTAGCTTCCGTCATCATGGTAGAAACGGTGTTGGTAATCCTTTCAGTGGGATCCTTTTGCAGTGGGTGGGAGGATGTAATCACGCTCAACTGACGTAAACATTTAGACCTGTACGTTGTGGTGTCCATGAGCACAGTGGCATCACCCTCAGATGGCTTGATTGTAATTATTTTTTCCATGCTGACTTGCAGTGTCATAGGACGGCTAATAACCACAACTAAGTGATCTAGGAAGATTACCGTGAGCAACGCTTTAGAGGATGGATATTGAATTTAAAAAGAACGATAAAAAGCAAGAAATGAAAAGTAAATATAGGAAATTGTTGTTCAGTCCATGTGGCATAACCTTGTGCATTTTAATGTGTTCATGTATTTTATAAAACTGCCTCCCCGCATCAGTTTTATACACTCCCAGAACACGAACAAATTAGGAGAACAGAATACTTTAACAATTCATTCATTCAATTGTTGCATCAGCATCAACTGGCAGTCAATACGACTGACCGTTGGGTTTGTGGACTCATGCCCCACAACACAGAGAAAGGGATGCCATATTTAGTCCTTCCGTTTTCTTATGAAGGTTCCGCTTGGGCCTATTTGGCTATGTTTTTCAATACATACCAGAATCAACTTCGACATCCTCTTGTTGGTCCACATAGTGGTGGAGCAGATTTTAGTCATAGTTCTGTGATAAAGGGAATAGTGGCTATGGCTAGAGTTGCCGAAAGTGGTAAGATCCCCGTTGATGAGAAACGATCAAATGATGGTTGGAATGTGACTCGTTACGTTACTAGCCTCACAGATAAGGCTAGACGAGGGAGATCCCACCAATTTGGACCATACCTCATCGAGGCAATTTTTGTTTACAGATAAATGGTAAAAATACTAAAAACCAACAGGAAAAGAGTATTTGTTCCCGTACATACATCTATTCATCCCAGATTTCTTCACCATTAGTACCATCTCAGGGCACATACTTTGTCTGTCACGACAGAGCCTACACATGGCTCCCCAGCAATTTTTCAGGAACGTGTTATGTGGCTTTTCTTCTCCCTCCGACATACACTGCTCCTTCAGGTCATCACAGAAATAGATATGGCAGAGGGGTTATCGATTCCAAAGACACAGCAGGGCAAGAAGGAGGGGACTTTCTCAAAGGGTTCCTTCCTTTGGGGGGCCCAATGGCCAATAGCAGAAACATTAGACAGTTAGTTTGTGTTGTTGAGGCTACCATAAATGTGACTTCTGGAGCTTTGAGTAATCTAAAAGCCGAACTTCAGGCGGACCGCCGTATGACTTTGCAGAACCGGATGGTTCTAGATATTGTTCTTGCAGATCGCGGAGGAGTCTGTAAATTGATCGGGTCTAGTTGCTGCATTTACATTCCTGATAATGCCCCTACAGTATACCAAACCATCTCTAAATTGCACGTAATTTCCGAGTCGATTCACCAGGACACAGGAGATTGGTCTGTAATGGGATGGTTTTGGGGACTACTGTCCACATGGGGATGGAAGGTTTTAACCTTCCTCGGAATGGTTTTGGCCATCATTTTCTCTTGTTGTCTTTGTTTACAGTGTGGTCCTACCATCTGTGGTCCTTGTGCCACCATGTGTGTCCCAAGGCCTGTGTCACAGAAACCAGAGCATATTAAAATGATGTTACAGCAACAGCTTGACGACCTCATGGCCATTAATATCGACTCCGACTAACTTGAGTCCTTGGTGTTTTGCCTGAGTAATGGCAAAAGGAGGGTCTGAGGTTCTTTGATTTTTGACTTTGTCCCGTATTCGGCCGCCATTTTGTGTCCCGTCGCCATTTTGTGTTGTCCTCACTCAGGAAGCACGGCGAACGGAGTGTTTTTGCCTTTTTCAGCTGCTACGTGTCTTTTCTGTTAAACAGTAACCCCCTGCCCATGTTTAAGAAACTGATGTCAGGGTCTGGCCGAGTCCACTAATCCATGTCTAGGCTGATTGATCCCTGTCTCGACTGACTGTTTGGCTCTCCCTATTCTCTCTTTACTTTAGCTTATCCGACTGGCCTTTGCTATTCTCTCCTTGTATTCTCTTGGTAACACAACTATCCTTTGAGGCACACAAATACGTCCTGTCACCTGCAAATTGGATTGTAGGCACTAGCACTGATTAACTCGTGGGGAGGGGTGACATACAGAGTCTGAAAGAAGGGCATATTTGGGACATTTGATAGCTTGTTTTCCAACTTTTCCAATTGGCTAGCCTTGTATGTATTGGCAGTATACGTCGTAAATATGTGTGCTATAAAAGATTGTGCCCCACAAATTAAAGTGGCAGTCTCCTAAGAACCTACTTTGTACTTCTGGGACAACTGTGCTGAGCTGCAGCTAATAAACCTGGTTTTCTACGCCTAACATAGTGTCTCGTGTCTCTGTCCGACAAGGCAGGTGAAATTGGAGATTTAAGGCATGCCCTGCGCCGCCAGGCCCATAAGGCCCGGTTCTTCACTAGTCAACATGACTGGGTGTAATTGGCAGTTGGACTTTGCATAATATTCCCAGATAACAAAAGGCAACCAAATGATGGACGGAATGCAGAACAAATCATTCACCCCCACCCCAGTCAAGAGATCTGGTTTAAATCCCTATTTAGTTTGCTCACCATGCCACCATACTGCCCAGCCAGGTCCTCCCTGGACCAGAAACAAGCTTCCTGGGACTAGTTTTGGGGTAATACCCCTCACCAGCCAGGCTAGCTTGAATCTAATTGCACTGTAAGCCTGGGGTCCATGTCTGGGCATACATAGTGCCCTTAGGGCGAGAAAGCCAAAGACACTCAAATGGTGGGCGAAATGCAGGACAAATCAAACATTCACCCTCAGTCAAGAGTTCTGGGTTAAATCCATCATTATTTTGCTCACCTTGCCACCCCAGTTTAGACCCAGCCATATGCAATTCAATCTAGACCTTGCTCCTCATGGAAACAGCCCAAGTATTGTTCTTCCTGGACCAGAAACAAGCATCCTGGGTCCAGTTTTGGGGTCCAAGGCTCATCTCACACCTTCTGCACCACAGATGGGTTTCTGAACTCCTGCTAGGTAGTGCTAACACGTTCAGCTTTTCAACTTACAACTTTCCACTTTCACTTACAGCTCTTCCCCTGTGCCAGGTACATTTACTCTGGGAAAGTCAGTAAATTAGCTATGCGGTGTAGTGTACACCCACAGAAGCCTAAACACACCTCCAGGGTGAACATCCTGGTTTGCACACCAAATTGTGACTTCTACCATGTTTAGGGCTGGCACAAAAGCGGGTTCTGTGTAGGAACGGTGCCCCATCGGACCAGGTGTGGCCATCTTAGGAGCGGATTAGCTATAGTAGCTAGCTGTCCATTGGCTATTAGTCTCCAAACCCCTAACTCTCTATATCTAGGATTAAAGGTACTCAGCTGACACCAGAACCTCAGATTTGATCCACCTGTATCAAAGAAGGAAAAAGTAGAAACCGTGTCTCCAACATCAAGTACTTTGCACACCAACACAAAGCTAAAGAGGGCTTTTCTGTCCCAACCAACATGGAACTGTGCGAACAAACTTTGTTCTTTGCTTAAACTTGGTCTTCCTTGCTTGTGAGACTGCTGCAGAAGCTAGAACTGGTGGCCCCACCCCCCTGCACGCTGCAGGTAAAAACACTTCAAGGAATCAATGAATCACTGGCCATTGCGACTGCTGAGGGATTGATGTAAACCAGGTGGTTCAGTGCATTGTGGGAGTTCTATTTCTGCCTGTCCCAACATTGCAGGGGATCCCTCACTCCTCTGAATTTCACAAATGTCCATAACTTGTCGCAGCCCTTACTGCTGCTAAGGCTTGTTGGTCACCAATCCAGCAGCTGACTCCCACAGTTGACACTGTGGCAAGAGGGAACACCATGCAACATCCGTCCATCATCATCACTTGTATGTTTTTATATCCTGTTTCTTGCAACACTGTGTAAGCAGTAAATTTATCAACCATGGCTCTGGTTCAGCACCAAGGGCAGCCAAAGCACCACTACAGCTGTATCCTTCAGGCTAGGTACAATTGTTCTGACTGTCGTGGCCTTGTCCTAGGACCTGCACAACGTTAACCATACAAGGGTTCCATGTAACTCAACCTCAAAGTGGCCGATTGACACTAGTGATCTTGACCATTGACCACAATAATATGTTGTTATTTATTATTTTGCACTGATTTAATACTACCTCTAAATGCTATAACTCAGGTTATATGTATGCCATTCTGTTCATTTAGGTACAAAATTGTATAAAAACATACTTTATTGTTATATATATGTTTTGGATTTCTATTGAATAGTTTCAATTACTTATTGTTCATGTTGGTAATATGAAATGCTTAACACATGTCTTCTGTTAAAGCCTACTACTCCATGCCACTCTACCAGGTCTGAGCTAAGGATTTATTAGTGGGATCCAAGGACCATCGTTGGGGTATCATGATATCATATATATATATATCATGATAATATTGGCTGGTAAGAACTAACCCCCTTATCACATAATATTCCACTTTCCTACGCAAATGCAAAAGGATATATAGCGTACAGTTAAGTATATGTGTCAATAAACTTGAAGAGCGCATAAGCCACTATTCAGCACAACACAACAAAGGTATGTAGTATGTGACTGTTGTACATTGGCAGATGCTACGGTACTAGTTATATGCAGAAGAAAGTGATCAAGAGAGTTTGGGAATGAATTCATCACTTAGGGGGTCTGCCAAGTCTTAAAAGAAGGAATATGATCCCAACAACTCAGGGGCATATTTATCAAGGTTTTACATTGCCTTTGCATCACACAAGGTAACTCAAGGACAAGGCAAAACCTAGATGAGACTTACCAAGCCACACCGGGCCACCTTGTAAATCTGGAGTAACACAAGTGCATGTTGCTGCCTCGTGTTACTCTGCCCCATGGAGGCATGCCATGGGTGGAGTGTGGGTGGTCCCAAGCACCCACGCATTGATGTTGATGCATTCCCAGATTTATCATGAGTGTTAAACCTGGGAATTAGTCAAAATGATACACCTTCCCAGGGGAGGTTTAACAAAGAGAAATGTCTTTATTTCTCTTTGTTTTTTCCTCTTTTTTACATGTGCTGCATTATGAAGCACATATAAAAAGAGGAATCCACCTCAAGGTTGTTTTTGTGCAGGATACCTTCTTGCAAAAAAACAACCTTCCCTGCAACTCAGGCACCCTTAAACCATGATGTAAGGTTACCTGTGTTGGCGCTAGACAAGTTTGTCTGCCAGTGCAAAGAGAGAGCAGGAATGTATCATACTTTATAGATATGTCACAATCCTGCCCACTCCCTTTCACACAGTGCAGCATGGCACATCAAGGTGCTGTGTTATGTTGCATGAACAAATGTTAACCTGGTGCCCACAGCTTAGGTACAGGGACAAACTTGGTTGCAGGTTTTCCTGGGAGAGAAAAATGTCTAGGCTGTAAGAGATGGAGGCTGCATTAAGGGCACGAGAACAGAGATAGTGGGTGTGATAAAGGTATCCTTTTTGCTCTGATCACCCCCATTTGTTGGCAGATACTGGTGGTTACTGTCTCAGATTGTCCCCTGGGCTCTGCTGACCAGGCCTAGGGCCAGTGCTCTGTTTAAAAGGTACATGGTAATTAGGTGTAATTACAATTGGTACTTACAACCTGTCAGTAAATCCCTAGTGTATGGTAGCACATATTGGTCTAAAAGCTTGGTGGACTTAATGCACTTGCATATGCACTGCTGTGGTGCCTGATGTAATTTTAAAGCCAGCCCTTGTTGTCCTTTAAAATAATACTATGCACAAATTCAACTTTGGAATTAAAAATACTTCCAGTGTTTTGGAACTACCTTATATTTACATATGCATCCCACCTATAGTCTGCCTTAGGTGCCCCAGGAGAAGGGTGCATTGTTAAAATAAGCAGGGTCACCATAAAAGATGTTTTATGTACACTGATGAAGTAAAGACTGCCAATACTACCATGGCATGCAGCTAACTAATTGCAGCTATTTTCTCTTGAGTGAAGACAATGACTCATTGTTGTTTCTCGCTGTTGTTGAGTGTTGGCCGCCCCTTCCACCACACTGTTTGTTTATCCATGCTGCTCGGAACTTGACCATCTGGGATTCTGACATGAACTGTATGTAGAGATAGGTTTCTATATCCTATACAAATTCCACAATCAAATCACACCTTAAAGCACTGTTCACCAAAATCATTTCCTGAGGTAGTCCTTGGGTCTAGCGGCCCAACAAAATGATTTTCCACGATTTCAATGGGTGTTCCCATCAAAGAGAAGGGTGGAAGGGGAGTCTTGCACTTTACCGCTGACTTACGACTGGTTTAGCAGGGGAAAGAGGATCTACAGAATGTATCTGAATGGATCCTGAGCCAACAGAAGTGGTAGTCATGCTTGCTCTCAGAGTCTCCACCTTTTGTCAATTGATGTTGAGGCACTGCCTGCACTTCTTCCTGTGTTTAGAGCCATGTGAGCTTTATGCGCCATCTGTATGACACCCATGGATACCAGTGTATCCTCAGCACTCTCCTTCAAAGCTAACTGGGGCAACCTTTACCCAGTTAAGAAGGGTGAGCCCAACAGTGGGAGGCTGTTTCCTGTGGGGGTAGATGGCACCTCCCCCTGCTTGTGCCCTGATTCATTGTCCATGGCAAGAAAAAGACATGGTTCCTACCTGCAAAGGTTTCCCCTCTTAAGGCACAGATTAGATTTGAACTACTTACCATGAAAACTATTTTGTGGCTGTTAGAAATAGGATTTCTGGTTGGCTAGGGCTTTGCACCTAAGCCAGGCAGAAACCACCACTCTAGTCAGGGCAAGGGAGTTACACACTGAAGATAACCCCTGCTCACCCGCTTGGTAGCTTGATACGAGCAGTTAGGCTGCAAAAAGAATGAGCTCAGCATTATCACATTAGGCAATCTCTGTAGGCATACACACATTATGCCTAAACATCCTAACATAAACACATTATGCATCATCACAGTAGGCATAACATTAGGCATCAACACAGAGTGCATAAACCACATTTGGCATAATCATCACTATAACACATGATGCAATCTCCTAAGCAGAAACACATTATGCCATCTCAGTAGGTATAAAATTAGGGCCATAAACCCTACCAGCACGGTTGTACCCACCATGACGCCAGGCCAGCTGGCCTTTCTTTGGGACCCAATGCCCCTTTGCCCAGAATTTCAGCGCTCCACTGTAGGACCTTCCACTGGCCCTCTGGCTGCAAAATGCAGTAAACTCACTGCGCACAATGCGCTGGGGGTGTTGGTGGTGCAATTCACCCTTTCCTCTTTATCAATAAAGAATGACACTGCCCTGATTCATTGTCCATGGTTGCAGCTGCCCTCCTCGTGGGTTAGCTGTGCTCTTCTCAAAACCAGAGTACCTCCTGAGCCCCCTTGCAATGGGGCTCCTGTGCTGGGCCTCAACTCGGCCCATAAAGACTCAGCACGGACACCAACTGTGCCACTGAAGTCCAACTCCGGGACTTCGGAAACATAAGGGGCCCCATGTTGCAGCTGCCAGCGCTCTCGCGGTGCAGCTGTGTAGAGCACGAACACTGGCCCACACCGTGCCCTGGAGGGCACCAACAATGCTCTTCTTAGCCCCTTCACAGGTCTTGCATGTCACGGGTACCCATAGGCACCGACAAAGCCTGCCTTCAGCCCCACTCACCGGAGCCTCTTTTCTGGCTGCTGCAGGCTCCGTCTCTTCAGGCAGTAATACGAGAGGTAGGCTCCCGCCGGAATAGAAGTTCTGCGGCCCTCCCTGCTTTCTTCCTCGCAGGCCGGCCCCGCCCATGGTTAAGCTCTCAGAATGCCTGATTTCCGGTTCTCCAGTTTCACAGAGCGGCATCTCCGTTGTTCCTGCCGCCTTCCCTGTAACAACCAGGCTTCTCCCAAAGTCAGGCTCAGCCTTCTCCAGTGGCGGGCTCAGTCCCTGGTTTGGGATACAGACACACCTCCGGCCACATTTACCAATCATGCGGGGCTCTCCTCTTCGCATGAGAGCCACGCCCGCCACCAGGCTACAGCCTCTGCCTGGCTTCCAGCTCCTTCTTGTCTCAGCGGTGCTCTTCTTAAAGTGCGGGGTAGGCTCCTGCCTTCAGTTAGCATAAATGCCGGGTGGGCTCCCACTCCCCAAGACTGGTAAATGCAATGTGGGCTCCCATTTTAAAAAACCCCACAGATACGGGGGATCGCGAGGTCGGGATTCCTTCTGGGCCAGTTGCAGCCCAGCTCTGCGGAGAACGCATGCTCCTCATCTCCGGGCAAACGTGGGGGAATCCCCACACTGGGATCCCTCCAAGTAGGTCCCAGCTCAGCGCTGCAATGTCCCAGCTCACAAGGCGCTCAATTCTCCAAGTTTCAGGGTGGGGGCACAAGGCTGGGCCCAGGCACGTCAGCTCACAGGGCCCTCCAGCAGGGAGGCAGTCCCTTGTGGCGGTTCCTCCTGGTGCCCAGCAGCAACAGGTACCCCCTCATATCACAAAGAAGCACACTTTCATGGGGTCACAGTCCAATATTTATATCAACATTCGCTTTGTCTGCCCTGGCACAGGCCGTGAGGGAACCAGCCTAAACTGGTTCTGGGGGGATTTGGATCACCTTGTTGACAAGGCTCCTCTTCCCCTTTTTCAGGTGGAGGCTCGTCATCAGACAAACCACAGGCAGGCAGAGACAGTATTCACATACGCAGGCACAGACCTATTCAGAGTCAGGGGACTACTCCACCCACTACTCAAAATGCAGATGCACTATTCAGCCTAGCGCTGACTCACCCTTCCCCTCCTTGAGCCACACACACCTCACCAGCCCCTGCCACTCTAAACCAGACATGCAATACACATCAGGCAGGCAGACACATAGAACATAGAAATGCCAACTTCTAAAAGTGGCATTTCTAAAATAGTTATACGAAATCTGCGCACACCATTCCCTAGAATGTATTATCACTATTCCAAACTTATCAAACTTGACTACGCAGCTCCTCTCATATCAGGAATTACCACTGAAACACTGATCAGTGATCCCCAATGCATTCCTAAGGGAGAGCAGCCTTACAGCAATGGGAAAACAAAATGGCTGTTTGTCACTACCAGGACATGTCACACACTTAACGTACATTTCCTACCTTTCACCTACAATGCACCCCGCCCAGAGGGCTAGCTAGGGCCTACCTTAGGGGTGACTGTCGTGCAGTAAAAAAGGGGTCACTGTTGGCATTAATGTTGAAAGATACGCCACATCCGCTCCCTTGGACGGATGAATGTCAGAAAGCTTTGTTGATCTACGTGCTGCTCTATGTTCTGCTCCAGTGTTGGGTACACCAGATTATAACAGGTCCTTTACATTGTATGTTCACGAGAAAGAGGGTTGCCCATTGTCAGTTTTGACGCAGTTATTTGGAGAAAAGCAGAGGCCATGTGCCTATTACTCTGCTACATTAGACACAGTAGCTAAAGCTTTGCCCAGTTGTCTTAGAGCTACAGCAGCAGCGGCGATTTCTATTAGACAATCTGCCGGATTAGTGTTGAATAACACACTCATTGTGATGGTTCCACATGCAGTAGATACCTTGCTGACGAGAACCAGAACACACCATCTTACGAGTGCTCGTTTGTCTGGATACGAGCTGACACTTCTAGTGAGTCACGTGCACATCAAACGATGTAACACGTTAAATCCAGCTACACTGTTGCCACTGCCAGATGAGAAAGACGTTCAGGAAAAACATGATTGTTTTCTTCGAACGGAAGAAGAAACAAAGAGTAGGATTGATTTGAAGGACACTCCGCTCAAGGACCCGGACGGGACCCTATGGGTGGACGGTTCTTGTTTCAAGCTTCCAAATGGTGACACTACTTCTGCTTATGCTGTTACCACCTTATGCACAATTGTTGAGACAGCACGTATTGGACATAATTCAGCCCAAGCAGCTGAGTCGATAGCCTTGACTAGAGCATGTGTGTTGGCAAAGGGAAAGAGAGTGAATGTGTACACAGACAGTTAGTATGCTTTTGGCGTTGCACATAGTTTCGGTAGCTTATGGAGGGAGAGAGGATTCTTTACCTCTCACGGGACAAAGATCCAGCATGGTCAATTAGTAACTGAGCTTCTTGAGTCACTTCCCTTACCTGCACAAATAGCAATCATAAAGTGCAGCGCACATAAGAAAGTTACAGATGATGTGGGTCGTGGAAATGCCTTTGCAGATGAAGTAGCAAGAACCACAGCTAGAGACACAGCTAGTCGAATGTATGTGGCAGGTCCTGCAAATTGGGTTAGGGAAATTGGAATGTGTGAAAATACGATTGAGAGTGTGAAAACGATTCAGGGTGAAGCAACTGAGAAAGAATTAAGAACGTGGAAAGAAAGTACGGGAATGTTAGACTCGATGGCTTGTTGGACGGAATTGTCGGAACATCAGCGATGGTTATTACCAGACGCTTCTGTATTGCCGGTTGTAACTATGGCTCATGGTCCAGCTCACATTAGTGCAAAAGGCATTTGTAGACTCTTGGCTCCTGTATGGCAGAATGAAGGAATTCCAAAATGTGCAGAGAACGTGGTTAAGCATTGTATTGTTTGTCTAATGCATAACCCAGGAAAGGGTACTCCAACTCCGGCAGGTCATTTTTCTCCACCGTCATATCCTTTTGAAGTGTTGCAGATCGATTACATACATAAGGATCGATGCAACAACCTTAAGTATGTTCGGGTGGTGGTATGTGCATTTTCCCGCTGGATAGAGGCCTACCCCTTGAAAGATAACACGGCTTTGTCAACTGCTAAAGTGTTACTTAAAGAGTTCTTCCCCAGATTTGGTTTGCCGCGAATTGTCTGGAGTGACAATGGAAGTGAATTTGTGGGTCAAATTATGCAAAAAGTATGTTCTGGTCTTGGGATCAGACAAAAATTCCATGCGGCAAACCATCCATAATCAGCAGGTTTGGTTGAGTGTTATAATGGTACACTCAAACTTAAACTAGCCAAGATTCAAGCCAGTACGGGTCATGCTTGGCCAGATGCCTTGCCCCTAGCTCTTTTGTCAACCAGAACTACTGTGCACTCTCGTATGGGACTTAGCCCATATGAAGTGGTATTTGGACGCCCAGCTAATGTTTGGGGTGTCCCTCGCCCCAAGAGATATTCTGACATACCATATCCTCTGTTTATTGATTATTTGCATGATTTGACTACTAAATTAAGTGTTATTCGTCAACAGGTGCAAAGTGCTTTACCAGAGGCCTCCACGGACCCAGGTCACACCATTTTGCCCGGTGACTGGGTCTGCATTAAGAACTTCCAGCGGACTAAGAATCTGGAGCCTCGTTGGTCTACACCTACGCAAGTTTTGCTCGTCACCCGCACGGCTGTGAAAGTGGTCGGCAAGCGTAATTGGGTACATGGCGTGCACTGTAAAAAAGTGCCATTACCATTACCCTTTGACCAGTGGATTCGCAGTGGTATAAGAGAATAAGATACTGCAGCAGTCCCTTGTTTTGTGCCTTTCAGTGATGCTCAAATCTATGGAACTCAGTCGGAAAAAGCAGATGATGACATTCTCCAAGCTGCTGTGCCTGCGCACCTTCGAATAGACACTACAGATCTGAAAACGCTCTTTAAGGACCAGACGGTGCCGAGCAAAACTCGCTACAACCTAAGATCGAGAGCTAACCAAAAGAACTGAACATTTTGAACACTTTTTCCTTTATTACTCAAAGACATTTTTTTTTATATGTATTGATCTCTTGCCTTCTTGTTTTTGTGTGATATTTAGTATTAGATGTGCCATCCGTCTCCGTTGCAGGGTCACGGAAGGAGACTCAGACTGTAACCTGATTTTTGTTCTTTTAGTAAGTGGCTAGTGCCTCAGGTTATACAGAAGTACATAGCTGAGTGATTGAAGAAGATTGCCGTGAGCGCTATTGTTTTTAGGAAAATAGGAAACAAGAAATGAGATTGAAATATTGCAAATCATTGCGTAGTCGATTTAGCGTAACTTTGTGTATTTTTATGTTTTTGTGTATTTTATTAGCTTGCATAGGTTGGATTGTCCATGTATTACACCCGAGAAATGCTGCTAACTCTACAACTTCTTTGCCCTCTCGTCATTCTGTCTTTTCACATAAAATGCATACTCTACCCCCTCATGAACAGATAAGGAGAGCTGAATATATGAATAATACATTCATCCAGTTGTTACACCAACACCAATTGGCCATTGGAGTGGTGTGGCTCACTGGTTAGAGGCGGCAGACCCGGAAGCAGAGGACGGCCCGGGACCAGGGTTCTATCCCCGACGCGGCAGGGTCGTGGACCAGGGTCAGCGGACTTGATAATTCTCGCCTCGGTGCCTACTCTAACCAGGGATCACACTCGGCAACTCTGGGCATTAGCTTGCCTCATCTCCACAATGGCCCCCCACATACACCGGGGATGCCTGGTTTCACCTTGGAGATACCCAGTAGGGACCATCTCACAGGGAAAGCCAGGATGGGTTCCCCAGCGGTCTACAGCGCAGAGATACTCCTTCGGGAGTGGATTCTAGCGCTTTAGAAACCCCCAATTAATTAATTAATTAATTAATATGACTGACTGTTGGGTGTGCGGTCTCATGCCACACAATACACAAAAAGGGGTTAGTCCTCCCTTTGTCATTTGAAGGTTCAGCTTGGACTTACTTGACTATGTTTTCGACCGCATACCACAACAGACTTAGAAATCCTGTAAAAACTTCTGGGATTGGATTGGATTTCAGTCACAGCTCTTTGATTAAAGGTGTAGTGGTGATAGCTAAGATTGTAGAAAAGGGCAAAATTCCGTTAGATGAGAAGAGAGCTTATGAAGGATGGAATGTTACCCACTATGTTTCTAGTCTTGGTGACAAAAGTAAACAGGGTGAGTCTTCTCCGGTGTGGACTGTACCCCATCAAGGTAATCTTTGTCTCCAAGTCAATAGTAGGAAAACTGACAATAAGCAGAGTTGTTTACAAACCTACATTTTCTCGTCCCCTGATTTCCCTCCATTGTTTCCGTCTCAAGGAACATATTTTGTCTGTAAAGATAGAGCTTACACCAGGCTCCCTTCCAACTTTTCTGGGACCTGCTTCTTCCCCTTACCTTCGGCTCCGTCAGACCACCATAGAAGTAGATATAGCCGAGGTATATTCGATGCCAAGGACACGGCAGCCCAAGAAGGAGGGGACTTCCTTAAAGGATTCCTCCCCTTTTGGGGCCCGATGGTTAATAGCAGACATATCAGGCAATTGGTTCATGTGGTCGAGACGACTATTAATGTTACTGCAGGCACAATAGGTAACATTACAGTAGAGCTTCAGGCTGATCGTCTTATGACGTTGCAAAATCGAATTGCGTTGGATGTGATCTTAGCGGACAGAGGAGGTGTCTGTAAATTAATCGGATCTAGCTGCTGCATTTATATTCCAGACGATGCTCTGGCAGTATATCAAGCCATTTCCAAATTGCATACCATCTCCGAGTCGATTCATCAGGACGAAGGGGATTGGTCTTTTATGGGATGGTTTTGGAGAATATTGTCAACCTGGGGATGGAAGATCTTGACGTTCCTAGGAGCAATTTTGGCCATCATATTCTCTTGTGCTCTGTGTGTTCAATGTGGTCCCGCAGTGTGTGGCCTATTGGCTACCTTATGCGTTCCACGCCCTGCAACTCAAAGGACAGAGAATATCAGGATGATGGTGCATCAGCAGCTTGAGGACTTCATGAACATTGATGCTGACTCCGACTCAGATCAGCATGAGTTGGTTTGTCTTTGCCTGAGTAATGGCAAAAGGAGGGACTGATGTTCTGTAAAATTACGAATTTGTTCGTGCTCGGCCTCCATTTTGTAATCGCCACCATTTTATGTTGCCCTCACTCAGGCAGCGCAGCGAACGCGATGTTTTTGCTGTTTTTGCCTTCACGTGTCAGGTGGCTTCTTTTGCTTATGTTTACTAACGAGTGTCAGGGTCTGGCTGAGTACACTAATTCCTGTCCGGGCTGATTAAATCCCCGTTTGGACTATTTGTTGGCTCACACCCTTCTTTCCTTCAGGTTATCTTATCTGCTATCCTTCGCCACATGTCTTATGTATTCTCCTGTTTCAGGACTATTCTTCTAACACATACAGCTGTGTTTTCTCTACGTGTAAATCTGATTGTGTGGATTCACTCGATAATTTACTCAAGGGGTCGAGTAGCAAACACAACCGGGAAACTTGAGTTACTTTGGGCTTAAAGTATTGTTCGTAACATTTGTTTATGTCTCCTGCTCTCGTATGATTGCATTTTTCATTGTATTGTACCATATATAAACCTGTGCGCCACAGAGTAAAGTGGCAGTCTCTTTTGAACCTCGTTATACTGACGACTTCTAAGACCACTGTACTAGCTGCAGCTAATAAATATCATCTTCTACGCCAGACGAAGAGTCCGTGTCTCTGTATTTGACAAGGCAGGTGAATCCAGGGGATCTTAGGCGTACCCTGCGCCGCCGAGCCTTAAGGCTGCGGTTCTCCAGGCTGACTATTGTCTGACAAAATATTCGATTCCAAATATTGTTTACAAAATTATTGTCACGTTGGAGTTAATGAAAATCTACACATAAAGGAGCAATACATTTGTAAATTATACTTAGGTCACAATATTTATGTTTAAAGGCATTTTTGTTATTGATATTCTGACGTACAACCTCACAGTCAAAGCTGTCAGTTTTCAAGCATATCTATAATTTAAGAAAATAATCCTCATGTCTAAGAAATGTTAAAAACGGCATTGTCCTGAATGTGGAGGAATTGTTTGTTATTCATTTGAGCCCAGTGAGAGATAAATCAGGAGGCAAGGGCTAGAAGATTTGGTAAGACAGCTCAGGATATGGCCAATGGGAGATTTACAGACTGTCACATGGTTACGTGTTGTGATCTATCTTTGACTGGCAACCAACAGAGCAACTTGGGGGTAACCATGGCAGGTTCATATTGCCTTCAGCCAAGTTAAGCATATAATAGGCTTAATAATCCTACTGGCCAAAAAAAACGGAGAACTGAAGATGTAAATGAAGACATGAGACACAAAAACATGTTTCAAGTAAAAGTGTGTAGCTAGCTAATTGATGCAAAACATTACTAAATCTCTCTAGAATACACAAAACCACCCTATTGTAACAAATATATATACACCAGTGTATTACAAAACATTATTTTATTTTATTATTTTATATAAAGCTCTTGTGGACACCGAGGATGCTGGGAAATGTAGTCCAGGTGAGGAAGCACCTCTGAAACGAAACGAAAAGGTGTAAATGAATGAACATTTTCAAACAGGCCACTCTCATCTAGCGGATGATGCGTAACTAAGTGGGGAGAGGTGGGTGCACTCAGATGTTAGGAGGCCCCCAAAAAATTCCAATGTTGCACTAGGAGAGGGCGACATCACTCAAAAGATGAACATGATACATACGCACACTGATCCGAAGTGAGGAACTGAGGTGCAGCAGAGACAGTCATTGGAGAATGGGTAAAAATGCCTGGTAGAGCAAACACAGTCCCAACAGCACTCGTTTTGGATGTATGAAGATGCCAAACAGAACCACTCCTGGTGGGAAAGTCTGTGTGGTTTTTATGTCATCGAATGTGTGCCTGTTAAGTCAGAATTAACAGAAAGGGCTAGTAGGGCGATGGGCTGGTTGATGTGCATATATGATTGAGTGCTAGCCAAGGAAGGACATTATTGAGTCCCATATTTGAAGTGTTCTATCTGAACACCCATCGCTGCTCCATTCGCAATAGTTTTGTAGTGAGACTGGGTGTCACTGTGCTGCGGTTGGGTTTATCAAGTACTGTCCAGATGAATGTGTCTGTCTGGTGATGCATTTCTAAAAAGTGCTTTGTGAGCCTCGTTGTTGGTTTAGTGCTTCCGATAGTGCTCTTGTGTGCCAATATGCATGTGTGTAATTTCTGCGTGGTCATGTCAAAATACCTGAGACAGCATGGGTAGGTGATAAGTTATATAACTCGCTCACTGTTACAGTTCGTGTGATGTCTTAACGCCCAAGGTCTATCTGTGCCGATATCAATGGTTCTTGTGACTTTGCTTTGGGCATAGACAGAGCAAGACCCACAGGGGAAGTGGCCTTGGAATCAAAGGGCGTTAGGTGTATGTGTGGTCATGGGTGTAGGTCAGGTATGGACCAGACTATCCCTAAGGTTGCGACCTCTTTTGAATGTGAACAAGGGTTTTTGCGGGGATAATTGCCCTTTGTTGAGGATATTCCAGTTGCGCATGATGTATTTTTCCACTGCATATGAGAGGGAACTGAAGGTATTGATGCATGCCAGTCTAGTCTGTGGTCGTTTGCTAAACGGGTTGTCCAGCAGGGCATTTATATAGTTACTGAGCCCATGTTTAGCTTATTTTTAACTAGCGCTGTTGAATAGTGTCTTTTGAAGAGGTTGTTTCTTAGTGTCAATGCATGATCCTTGTATTTGTCGATACTGGAACAGTTTCGCCTAAGCCTAAGGAATTTACCGAAGGGTAGATTCTCATGCAAAGACTTCGGATGATTACTCTCATATTGGAGCAAGGCATTCCGGGCCATGGGTTTTTGGTACAGTTTAGTTTGCAAGAGGCCCTCCGATGGAAAGATTATGGGGAATATTTACTAGGCCGGCGATAAATAAACGCAAAACGCGCTTAGCGCTTGTTTATTTATCGCCGTCCATCGCAGGAATGTATCACCCTGGTAATGCGTTATTAACAACGCATTACTCCAGGGCGATAATATTCCAGAGAAATGGGCCAACATCGCCGGAAAACCAGCGATGTTGCACCCAAAACGGAGATAGCCTTGGTGATACGACGCTGTGGTTGTATCACCATAATCCACCTCCCATGTTAGCTATGCGTTAGTCAGGAATTTAGCAGACGTTAAGTTCCTGCTTTAAGGCATAGTTAAACGGATTTAAAGTATCGCCCCTCGCTGATAATATCACGAAGCTGGGGTAGCCATATTTTCCCATGGTGTTCTGTTAGGCACGCCTCCTTTGCACCTCATTAGAGATGCAAAGCGAGGTGTGAACAAAATGGGAGATGAAGCAAGGAAACACGCGCTAGCGTGTCCTTGCAAATAATGCGATATAATTATCACCGCTTTTCGCCCAAACATGGATGCTAAAGCGACGATAATTATATCTTCAGCCCTTGATGATATGCCCCTAAGAGACATAGAAAGGCTAGTCTTGGCTATACTCGCATGTAAACCAGAGGTGGTTATTGAAGTGTTGAGCCAGTCATGGGAGGTGTTAATGGTTGTATCATCGCATCTCCAAATCACCAGGATGTCGTCGCTATACTTTTTCCAAGTAGGATATGGGCGAGGTATTGATTAATGATATAGAGGACGGCATCCTCCTCGAAAAGTTGCATGAAGTGGTTCGACAGTCTGGAAGCAAAAGTACTCCCCATGGAAGTACCTGATACCTGTAGGTAGAGCTGTGTTTCAAATTGAATTGGTGGCGCACCTCATGATAAATGGGACCAGTGTGATGGTGTCTGGTGGATGTAGAGTCAAAAGAGGTCCATTCATGTTCCATGTCTGGTCCAGGAGGATGCATGTATATAATGACTCTATATCAAAGGAGATGAGATAATTGGTGTCCGGGTTGAATTCAATCCCTCTGAGTAGGTGGAGAACGTCATTTTTGTCTTGCAAATATGTGGGCATCAATTGGACTAAAGGTTGTAAGACTTCCTGGTGGTGGTCTCTGTGGCTTGTGAATCTTTGGTAGAATGTAAAAATAGGGAGTCACTGGTTCCCTGGTGCAGAGGAACTCAGCATCCCTCAGTGTAATCCATCCAGTATCTCTAGCTTCCGTCATCATGGTAGAAACGGTGTTGGTAATCCTTTCAGTGGGATCCTTTTGCAGTGGGTGGGAGGATGTAATCACGCTCAACTGACGTAAACATTTAGACCTGTACGTTGTGGTGTCCATGAGCACAGTGGCATCACCCTCAGATGGCTTGATTGTAATTATTTTTTCCATGCTGAGGGTGCATAAGGCTTGCTGTTCACGTTTAGAGATGTTGTGATAAGTCCTGAGTGGTTGGGACAATCTGGAGTCTATGGGCCTAATTCATGAGAAATTGCATCGCTGCGTGAAAGCAGGAATGCGTCACTTCTCAGTGCGCACCCCTTGCGACATACCTGATGTGTCACATTTACTGTATGGCGCATGATGTCATAAGGAGTTACAGATACGTGAGTATTTCTGACCTATCTGTATGGCGCAAAAGTGACGCATTGCTGGAGTGTGTCACAAAAGTGACGCAACTTCAGCAATGCGTCCTTTCACATGGGGCAAGCCCCATGTGATAGGGCCTGCGTCAGTCTTACGCCTGCTGTGAGGCAGGCGTAAGATTTTGACGCATTGGCATCCTAGAAGTGACACAGTGAATTCTCATAGATTTCACTGCGTCACTTCTACGAGGCTTTTTGTGGGGGAACGCCCCCGCCTGCATACATTATCCCTGAATCAGGTATAATGTAGTTCAGGGGTTTACAAAGTGACGCATCTGCTTAAATGCATCACTTTATAAATAGTGCACAACAGGAGGCATGTATTACGCCGCCGGTGTCACAATAAGTGAGGCATCGGAAGCGCAAAACTGACGCAAGGCCTCATAAATAAGGCCCTAAGTCTTTAAGGATCGCCTTTTCAAAAGTGGCCACCAAAACTGGTACCAGGCCAATAGGCGGATAGATTGTCGATTTAGGATGTAAGTTGGTGTTCGAGATGTCAGGGTATTGTCTGCAAAGAAAAAATGCAGTCTGACTTTATGAAAAAAACTGATGAACCTACTATTGGAGTAGAAATGGGTCCCTGCTGTTGGTGGGAACAAAGCCTAGACCCTGGTTGAGTACGGTGGTTTGGTCAGGCGTTAGTAGACATTGACTCAAAATCACTATGAGGCTGGGTCTCTGCTCAGTTTTGGTTATTGTCCTGTCTTGGTCATGCTCCTGGTATTCCGTGGGGAGACTGGAGGACTCCAATGTACCTGTTATTCTGACCGTCTTCTTCCTATTGACCGGCTTCGGTCCTGCCCTAAAAAAGGCTGGTTATAAACTTGTTTTGGTGGTGGTTGAAATCCTATCAGGGGTCCTTGAGGTCCAGGGCCAAATGCTGGAAAAGCAGGATAGCCCCATGGTGTAGGTGGCCACCATTGGTTTGGCTGGGGTATGCCATGAGCAACTCGCCAACTTGGAGATACCCAGTAGGGACCATCTCACAGGGAAAGCCAGGATGGGTTCCCCAGCGGTCTACAGCGCAGAGATACTCCTTCGGGAGTGGATTCTAGCGCTTTAGAAACCCCCAATTAATTAATTAATTAATTAATATGACTGACTGTTGGGTGTGCGGTCTCATGCCACACAATACACAAAAAGGGGTTGCCTTATTTAGTCCTCCCTTTGTCATTTGAAGGTTCAGCTTGGGCTTACTTGACTATGTTTTCGACCGCATACCACAACAGACTTAGAAATCCTGTAAAAACTTCTGGGATTGGATTGGATTTCAGTCACAGCTCTTTGATTAAAGGTGTAGTGGTGATAGCTAAGATTGTAGAAAAGGGCAAAATTCCGTTAGATGAGAAGAGAGCTTATGAAGGATGGAATGTTACCCACTATGTTTCTAGTCTTGGTGACAAAAGTAAACAGGGTGAGTCTTCTCCGGTGTGGACTGTACCCCATCAAGGTAATCTTTGTCTCCAAGTCAATAGTAGGAAAACTGACAATAAGCAGAGTTGTTTACAAACCTACATTTTCTCGTCCCCTGATTTCCCTCCATTGTTTCCGTCTCAAGGAACATATTTTGTCTGTAAAGATAGAGCTTACACCAGGCTCCCTTCCAACTTTTCTGGGACCTGTTTCTTCCCCTTACCTTCGGCTCCGTCAGACCACCATAGAAGTAGATATAGCCGAGGTATATTCGATGCCAAGGACACGGCAGCCCAAGAAGGAAGGGACTTCCTTAAAGGATTCCTCCCCTTTTGGGGCCCGATGGTTAATAGCAGACATATCAGGCAATTGGTTCATGTGGTCGAGACGACTATTAATGTTACTGCAGGCACAATAGGTAACATTACAGTAGAGCTTCAGGCTGATCGTCTTATGACGTTGCAAAATCGAATTGCGTTGGATGTGATCTTAGCGGACAGAGGAGGTGTCTGTAAATTAATCGGATCTAGCTGCTGCATTTATATTCCAGACGATGCTCTGGCAGTATATCAAGCCATTTCCAAATTGCATACCATCTCCGAGTCGATTCATCTGGACGAAGGGGATTGGTCTTTTATGGGATGGTTTTGGAGAATATTGTCAACCTGGGGATGGAAGATCTTGACGTTCCTAGGAGCAATTTTGGCCATCATATTCTCTTGTGCTCTGTGTGTTCAATGTGGTCCCGCAGTGTGTGGCCTATTGGCTACCTTATGCGTTCCACGCCCTGCAACTCAAAGGACAGAGAATATCAGGATGATGGTGCATCAGCAGCTTGAGGACTTCATGAACATTGATGCTGACTCCGACTCAGATCAGCATGAGTTGGTTTGTCTTTGCCTGAGTAATGGCAAAAGGAGGGACTGATGTTCTGTAAAATTACGAATTTGTTCGTGCTCGGCCTCCATTTTGTAATCGCCGCCATTTTATGTTGCCCTCACTCAGGCAGCGCAGCGAACGCAATGTTTTTGCTGTTTTTGCCTTCACGTGTCAGGTGGCTTCTTTTGCTTATGTTTACTAACGAGTGTCAGGGTCTGGCTGAGTACACTAATTCCTGTCCGGGCTGATTAAATCCCCGTTTGGACTATTTGTTGGCTCACACCCTTCTTTCCTTCAGGTTATCTTATCTGCTATCCTTCGCCACATGTCTTATGTATTCTCCTGTTTCAGGACTATTCTTCTAACACATACAGCTGTGTTTTCTCTACTTGTAAATCTGATTGTGTGGATTCACTCGATAATTTACTCAAGGGGTCGAGTAGCAAACACAACCGGGAAACTTGAGTTACTTTGGGCTTAAAGTATTGTTCGTAACATTTGTTTATGTCTCCTGCTCTCGTATGATTGCATTTTTCATTGTATTGTACCATATATAAACCTGTGCGCCACAGAGTAAAGTGGCAGTCTCTTTTGAACCTCGTTATACTGACGACTTCTAAGACCACTGTACTAGCTGCAGCTAATAAATATCATCTTCTACGCCAGACGAAGAGTCCGTGTCTCTGTATTTGACAAGGCAGGTGAATCCAGGGGATCTTAGGTGTACCCTGCGCCGCCGAGCCTTAAGGCTGCGGTTCTCCAGGCTGACTATTGTCTGACAAAATATTCGATTCCAAATATTGTTTACAAAATTATTGTCACGTTGGAGTTAATGAAAATCTACACCTAAAGGAGCAATACATTTGTAAATTATACTTAGGTCACAATATTTATGTTTAAAGGCATTTTTGTTATTGATATTCTGACGTACAACCTCACAGTCAAAGCTGTCAGTTTTCAAGCATATCTATAATTTAAGAAAATAATCCTCATGTCTAAGAAATGTTAAAAACGGCATTGTCCTGAATGTGGAGGAATTGTTTGTTATTCATTTGAGCCCAGTGAGAGATAAACCAGGAGGCAAGGGCTAGAAGATTTGGTAAGACAGCTCAGGATATGGCCAATGGGAGATTTACAGACTGTCACATGGTTACGTGTTGTGATCTATCTTTGACTGGCAACCAACAGAGCAACTTGGGGGTAACCATGGCAGGTTCATATTGCCTACAGCCAAGTTAAGCATATAATAGGCTTAATAATCCTACTGGCCAAAAAAAACGGAGAACTGAAGATGTAAATGAAGACATGAGACACAAAAACATGTTTCAAGTAAAAGTGTGTAGCTAGCTAATTGATGCAAAACATTACTAAATCTCTCTAGAATACACAAAACCACCCTATTGTAACAAATATATATACACCAGTGTATTACAAAACATTATTTTATTTTATTATTTTATATAAAGCTCTTGTGGACACCGAGGATGCTGGGAAATGTAGTCCAGGTGAGGAAGCACCTCTGAAACGAAACGAAAAGGTGTAAATGAATGAACATTTTCAAACAGGCCACTCTCATCTAGCGGATGATGCGTAACTAAGTGGGGAGAGGTGGGTGCACTCAGATGTTAGGAGGCCCCAAAAAATTCCAATGTTGCACTAGGAGAGGGCGACATCACTCAAAAGATGAAGATGATACATACGCACACTGATCCGAAGTGAGGAACTGAGGTGCAGCAGAGACAGTCATTGGAGAATGGGTAAAAATGCCTGGTAGAGCAAACACAGTCCCAACAGCACTCGTTTTGGATGTATGAAGATGCCAAACAGAACCACTCCTGGTGGGAAAGTCTGTGTGGTTTTTATGTCATCGAATGTGTGCCTGTTAAGTCAGAATTAACAGAAAGGGCTAGTAGGGCGATGGGCTGGTTGATGTGCATATATGATTGAGTGCTAGCCAAGGAAGGACATTATTGAGTCCCATATTTGAAGTGTTCTATCTGAACACCCATCGCTGCTCCATTCGCAATAGTTTTGTAGTGAGACTGGGTGTCACTGTGCTGCGGTTGGGTTTATCAAGTACTGTCCAGATGAATGTGTCTGTCTGGTGATGCATTTCTAAAAAGTGCTTTGTGAGCCTCGTTGTTGGTTTAGTGCTTCCGATAGTGCTCTTGTGTGCCAATATGCATGTGTGTAATTTCTGCGTGGTCATGTCAAAATACCTGAGACAGCATGGGTAGGTGATAAGTTATATAACTCGCTCACTGTTACAGTTCGTGTGATGTCTTAACGCCCAAGGTCTATCTGTGCCGATATCAATGGTTCTTGTGACTTTGCTTTGGGCATAGACAGAGCAAGACCCACAGGGGAAGTGGCCTTGGAATCAAAGGGCGTTAGGTGTATGTGTGGTCATGGGTGTAGGTCAGGTATGGACCAGACTATCCCTAAGGTTGCGACCTCTTTTGAATGTGAACAAGGGTTTTTGCGGGGATAATTGCCCTTTGTTGAGGATATTCCAGTTGCGCATGATGTATTTTTCCACTGCATATGAGAGGGAACTGAAGGTATTGATGCATGCCAGTCTAGTCTGTGGTCGTTTGCTAAACGGGTTGTCCAGCAGGGCATTTTTATAGTTACTGAGCCCATGTTTAGCTTATTTTTAACTAGCGCTGTTGAATAGTGTCTTTTGAAGAGGTTGTTTCTTAGTGTCAATGCATGATCCTTGTATTTGTCGATACTGGAACAGTTTCGCCTAAGCCTAAGGAATTTACCGAAGGGTAGATTCTCATGCAAAGACTTCGGATGATTACTCTCATATTGGAGCAAGGCATTCCGGGCCATGGGTTTTTGGTACAGTTTAGTTTGCAAGAGGCCCTCCGATGGAAAGATTATGGGGAATATTTACTAGGCCGGCGATAAATAAACGCAAAACGCGCTTAGCGCTTGTTTATTTATCGCCGTCCATCGCAGGAATGTATCACCCTGGTAATGCGTTATTAACAACGCATTACTCCAGGGCGATAATATTCCAGAGAAATGGGCCAACATCGCCGGAAAACCAGCGATGTTGCACCCAAAACGGAGATAGCCTTGGTGATACGACCCTGTGGTTGTATCACCATAATCCACCTCCCATGTTAGCTATGCGTTAGTCAGGAATTTAGCAGACGTTAAGTTCCTGCTTTAAGGCATAGTTAAACGGATTTAAAGTATCGCCCCTCGCTGATAATATCACGAAGCTGGGGTAGCCATATTTTCCCATGGTGTTCTGTTAGGCACGCCTCCTTTGCACCTCATTAGAGATGCAAAGCGAGGTGTGAACAAAATGGGAGATGAAGCAAGGAAACACGCGCTAGCGTGTCCTTGCAAATAATGCGATATAATTATCACCGCTTTTCGCCCAAACATGGATGCTAAAGCGACGATAATTATATCTTCAGCCCTTGATGATATGCCCCTAAGAGACATAGAAAGGCTAGTCTTGGCTATACTCGCATGTAAACCAGAGGTGGTTATTGAAGTGTTGAGCCAGTCATGGGAGGTGTTAATGGTTGTATCATCGCATCTCCAAATCACCAGGATGTCGTCGCTATACTTTTTCCAAGTAGGATATGGGCGAGGTATTGATTAATGATATAGAGGACGGCATCCTCCTCGAAAAGTTGCATGAAGTGGTTCGACAGTCTGGAAGCAAAAGTACTCCCCATGGAAGTACCTGATACCTGTAGGTAGAGCTGTGTTTCAAATTGAATTGGTGGCGCACCTCATGATAAATGGGACCAGTGTGATGGTGTCTGGTGGATGTAGAGTCAAAAGAGGTCCAATCATGTTCCATGTCTGGTCCAGGAGGATGCATGTATATAATGACTCTATATCAAAGGAGATGAGATAATTGGTGTCCGGGTTGAATTCAATCCCTCTGAGTAGGTGGAGAACGTCATTTTTGTCTTGCAAATATGTGGGCATCAATTGGACTAAAGGTTGTAAGACTTCCTGGTGGTGGTCTCTGTGGCTTGTGAATCTTTGGTAGAATGTAAAAATATGGAGTCACTGGTTCCCTGGTGCAGAGGAACTCAGCATCCCTCAGTGTAATCCATCCAGTATCTCTAGCTTCCGTCATCATGGTAGAAACGGTGTTGGTAATCCTTTCAGTGGGATCCTTTTGCAGTGGGTGGGAGGATGTAATCACGCTCAACTGACGTAAACATTTAGACCTGTACGTTGTGGTGTCCATGAGCACAGTGGCATCACCCTCAGATGGCTTGATTGTAATTATTTTTTCCATGCTGAGGGTGCATAAGGCTTGCTGTTCACGTTTAGAGATGTTGTGATAAGTCCTGAGTGGTTGGGACAATCTGGAGTCTATGGGCCTCATTCATGAGAAATTGCATCGCTGCGTGAAAGCAGGAATGCGTCACTTCTCAGTGCGCACCCCTTGCGACATACCTGATGTGTCACATTTACTGTATGGCGCATGATGTCATAAGGAGTTACAGATACGTGAGTATTTCTGACCTATCTGTATGGCGCAAAAGTGACGCATTGCTGGAGTGTGTCACAAAAGTGACGCAACTTCAGCAATGCGTCCTTTCACATGGGGCAAGCCCCATGTGATAGGGCCTGCGTCAGTCTTACGCCTGCTGTGAGGCAGGCGTAAGATTTTGACGCATCGGCATCCTAGAAGTGACACAGTGAATTCTCATAGATTTCACTGCGTCACTTCTACGAGGCTTTTTGTGGGGGAACGCCCCCGCCTGCATACATTATCCCTGAATCAGGTATAATGTAGTTCAGGGGTTTACAAAGTGACGCATCTGCTTAAATGCATCACTTTATAAATAGTGCACAACAGGAGGCATGTATTACGCCGCCGGTGTCACAATAAGTGAGGCATCGGAAGCGCAAAACTGACGCAAGGCCTCATAAATAAGGCCCTAAGTCTTTAAGGATCGCCTTTTCAAAAGTGGCCACCAAAACTGGTACCAGGCCAATAGGCGGATAGATTGTCGATTTAGGATGTAAGTTGGTGTTCGAGATGTCAGGGTATTGTCTGCAAAGAAAAAATGCAGTCTGACTTTATGAAAAAAACTGATGAACCTACTATTGGAGTAGAAATGGGTCCCCGCTGTTGGTGGGAACAAAGCCTAGACCCTGGTTGAGTACGGTGATTTGGTCAGGCGTTAGTAGACATTGACTCAAAATCACTATGAGGCTGGGTCTCTGCTCAGTTTTGGTTATTGTCCTGTCTTGGTCATGCTCCTGGTATTCCGTGGGGAGACTGGAGGACTCCAATGTACCTGTTATTCTGACCGTCTTCTTCCTATTGACCGGCTTCGGTCCTGCCCTAAAAAAGGCTGGTTATAAACTTGTTTTGGTGGTGGTTGAAATCCTATCAGGGGTCCTTGAGGTCCAGGGCCAAATGCTGGAAAAGCAGGATAGCCCCATGGTGTAGGTGGCCACCATTGGTTTGGCTGGGGTATGCCATGAGCAACTCACCATTTTCTTTGTCCTCTGTATTGTGGTCTCTGTTGGGTGGTGTCTGAGCTTGTGTAGGAGTCATTGGACCCCTCCTCCATGTCCGAGGATGAGTAGTTGGAGCCATACCGCCTACCACCCCTGTTCAATTTAGGTGGTTTGTATGCTTCATTGGTGTAAGAGTACACTCTTTCAAGTGCAAACTTTGCCAGATCATTCTTAAATGTATTTATTTTACTGGTTAGTAAGGATTCCTTGTTATCCTTGGTGTTTTGTTTAGTTTTCTCTGATTTTTCTTGAAAAGGGTGATGCTCACAATCGTTTTGATCTAGCTTTTGAATTTCAATCAAGATGGTATCAGCCACCTTCTTAGTTGTGCTGATAATCAAGACGAAGCGATTCCAAAGGGGATGATGGAAAGAGCGTTAGAGCAAATCAAACACTCAACTGATCTGGGTTTAATCCATCATCATTCTTTAGCTCACTCCACCACCCCAGTTCAGACATGGCCATATGCAAATCAGGCTGACCCTGTGCCTCATGGGAACATTCCAGCCTGAACTGCCAATCCATGTCTTCCCAGGACCGAAAACAAGCAACCTGGGACCGGTTTCGGGTTAATAACCCTCATCATCCAGGCTATCTTGAATCCAGTGGCAAAGTGAGCAAGGGACCCACATCTGGGCATACCCTGCCAACTTAGGGCGAACAAATCAATACCAAAGGGGATGATGGACGGAGCGTTTGAGCAAATCAAACATTCACCCCCGGGCGACCGATCTGGGTTTAATCCATCATCATTCTTTAGCTCGCTCCACCATCCTAGTTCAGACATGGCCATATGCATATCAGTCTGACCCTGTGCCTCATGGGAACATTCCAGCCCGAACTGCCATGCCATGTCTTCCCTAATATAATAATAATAAAGCGCTTATAAAGCGCACAGTAACGCCATCACGGCGGGTCCCCGCGCTGAATGGAGCTACTCACAACCACCCACTACAGAACCCCTAGCCCTACAAGGTATAGAGTAGAGTTTTGAGCCTAGCCCGAAACACCGTCTCACTGCTCTCCAATCTCAGGGCAGGAGGAAGTTTGTTCCAGTGCTAAGCAGCTTGGAGCGAAAAAGATCGTCCGCCCATTCTGGCCTTCCTTACCCTTGGGACTGTCAACAGCACAATGCCCTCCGAGCGGAGGGCCCTTGGCGGTTCGTACCGGCTGACTAAGTCCCTAAGATAGGCGGGCGACCTGCCCCAGACAATACGGTGACAGAAGAGGAGGCATTTGAACAGCACGCGTTTCTTCACTGGCAACCAGTGAAGCGCATCCAGTGCCTGCTGAGAATTTGCTCTCCTAGGTCTCCTTAGCACCAGTCTGGCGGCGGCATTCTGGATGACTTGCAGGCGACCAAGGCTACCCTCGGTGGACCCAAGGAACAGAATGTTTCCATAGTCCAACGGAGAGGGCACCAGTGCCTGCGTCAACGTCCTTCTGGCCTCTCGGGGTAGCAGGTCTAAAGTTTTGTTTAGGGTCTTCAGTACCCCGAAACACTTGCCCACAAGACGCCTTATATGGCCCTCACAGGAGAGAGTGGGGTTAACCCATACTCCCAGGTTCTTAGCCTCCTCACAAGGTGTGGGAGTAGGACCAAGGCAAGGAGGCCACCACTCGGCCGACCAGCTGTCACTCTTTCCCCCCACTACCAGAACCTCTGTCTTAGAGCCGTTGAGCTTTAGGCAGTGGGAGTCCATCCACTCAGCTAATGCCTGCATACAGGCCTTAAAGTTGGTGGAGGCATTGGCGGTGTTCTGCGATAGAGAGATCAGCAGCTGGGTGTCGTCGGCATAAGATACCAATTCCACCCCGTATGCCTGTACCACCTTCGCCAGGGAGGCCATGTACAGATTAAAAAGAGTGGGGCTCAAAGCTGAGCCCTGAGGCACTCCCTGGTCTAGTGGCATCTCTACCGATCGACATGCCCCTTGTTGTACCTGGAAGCATCTTCCTGTAAGGAACGACTGCAGCCAGTACAGCACGGGACCCGCGACCCCAGCCTCACTAAGACACTGTAGCAAGATGGAATGAGCTACAGTGTCGAAAGCTGCGCTGAGGTCGAGCATGATCAGGGCCATTGTGTGTCCTGCATCCGCTCCTGCTCTTAAAGTCTCAGTGGCACGTAAGAGAGCTGTCTCCGTCGAGAAGCCAGCTCTAAATCCCGATTGGGAGGGATGAAATAGATTCCCTCTCTCCAGGTGCTCAGTGAGTTGAGCATTGACCACCTTCTCAGCCACTTTCGCCACGTAAGGCAGTAATGAAATGGGTCTGAGGTTTTCCAGCACATCAATGCTTACATTTGGTTTTTTCTTTATTGGGAGTACTATAGCCTTCTTCCACTCCTCTGGAACCCACTGAGTGGAGAAAGAGGTCTGTAAGACATGTCTTATGTGTGGTTCCAGTCCAGCTAGACCCTCCGCAATGACCCAAGTAGGGGCCGGGTGAGGAAAATGATATTTTGCCTGATCAAATATGTCCTCTACATATACCCTATGTTACATGTCATGTGCATGTTATCCATGCATATTTCCCGTAGTGGCCTGAATCACTAGGCCCCTGCAATCATGTCCTGCATTAGAAATGCCAGTCATCAAAGTCTCCCAAAGGTTAAGTTAGCATAAGGCCCAAGTATTTGCATTTTGCATTGTGCACTTTTAAATAAATATTGTAATGACCCCATTTTGTGGCGCAGCCCGAGCCACTTTTCTCTAATAAGTGTTTTTCATGACTCCTGACACACTGAAGCTGCAGTTACGTCCCTCTGACCTCGCATACTTCTAGCTCAGCCGCAAGAAGCCCAGTAAGGGTTGGCAAGACAGTATATTTTGCTTAACAGTTATCTGCCTGCCCGGTGAGGAAAAGTAAACAGAACCCGTCCGAGGGAGATAGGCCTAGCCATTCTGTCTCCATTAAAGTAAATCACAGTGCTTGCACCCATAGGAAAGCTCATGCAATGAACGAATAAATATGCCCTCTCTGTCTTTTAGTGACGAACAACCTTTGCTTCTTTTGCTTGCTGACTCTAGATATCAGTTGTACTAGATGTGCTGGTCGCCTTGACATAAGAGATCTCTCTGCTAGGTTGAAAGTCAGCCTCTTCCCAGTTACACGTCAATTGCACGTCATGTTCAAAGTTGCACAATTAGGGCACAGTTTGAGCTGGTCATGCAAACTCCTCCTCTGTGTACCACCCACCTATGACACCTACCTATCACACACCTATGACTCATCAAGTGTACACCCACATGTTCTTATCTCATTTCTGTCTTGCGCCTGCTCCTATGTACAAGGAGTGAAAAGTATATAATATAATGTTTTGTTATTAAATGTTAGAAGACTCTTCCTGAACCTCCGTGGTGATGGAACATATTCTCCCTTTGACTCGAGTTATTGGAATAAAGCCCATTTTAACTCAGATACCACGGACTCTGCTTCTCACTTGATGCATGCTAATTGTTAATGCCTAGAAATTCAGCCAGGGTAATATTTTATTTACCACATTTGGCGCCCTTTCAGGGACATATCCCTTTCCCCACTCGCCGGAGTTGTGGGTCTAGTCTTTGCCCCCTTCTACAGCCGTGACGGACTTCAAAGCGCACCAGCAGGTCTTCCTGCCACTCCCTCAGGCCCACGGAGGAGGACGGATTGCGACCAGGCATCCATGTGAGGCGGTGAGGAAAGCGGGTCGTCTCAACCAGAGGCCCAGCCCGTGAGAGAGCAAGGTCCGAGGTCTCCAGAGGTCCACCTGTTCCAAGGCGCAAGCGTAGTCAAGTCAAGTTTCCGAGGCCTTCAAGTTTCAAGTTTCAAGTTCTGCTTTCCCGGTGAGTACCACTATGGGGATTGCATCAAGTTCAAGACGGACTCATTTTAAATGAGAACGGTAAAGACGTGTCCACGGTTAAACGTGGGCCCGGTAAAGACGTTTCTCTTTTCTGAGACCGGTATGGTTGTACTGTATTTTCAGTGCACAAAACTGTTTTTCAAGTACATGTTTTATTCCATGTATTAGGTTAGACTGTGTCTGTTTTAGTGTTATAATGTGTCTTGTATGAATGATTGTTGAATGTTTCAGTCTATTCTTGTGTATTGTGTTTCCATTGTGTTGGTTTCAACATACCACTGTATGTCAGATAGGGACCAGGAAAGGTATACTAGAAGAATCAGTTAACGTACCGCCTAGAGACACACCCGGTCATGATATGTGTTAAGAAGTCAAGACCCTCTCAGGAAGACGCTATTGAGTCATGGCGCAAAGAGTGACATAGGAGAACAAAGAATGAATTCAATAAAGCAGAGAGAACTAAACAAGCCAAGAAATGCCGTTGTTAACTGGTATTTATCCCGTTCTGTCAGAAAAAACTAGCTAAAGTGACCACCTCAGAAAGACCCAGTAGGTAGAGAACGCCACCACCTGTACCCTTTAGAGTATGTAGAATTAAAGCCAACAACATCTGAAGAGTTCATTTCCTTGTATCTAGACAAGTCCCTTCTAGACTGCGAAAGTGCCTTGTGAGTAACTAGTTGGTTTATTTGTGAATTGCGCTTTGTGCTTAAGACTTGTGAGTAGTTTGTTACATCCTTGTGTGTGACGCCTTGTGAATGGCTTGTAGTTCCTTGTGAATAGCGACTTGTGATTAAGACTTGTGAGTAGTTTGTTGAATTTTCTTAAGTATAGCTCCTTGTAAATATGCCTTGTGAATAGCGTGTCATTTTTGTGACTTGTTGAGTTTCTTGTAAATATGGCTTGTAAATAGCGCCATGTGGTTATGGCTTGTGCAGAGCATGTTATCATCAGGTCCCTAGCCATTACGTTAGGCAGGAGAGAGCTGGATCTCTTTCAAGTGCTTAGAGAAAATGTTTTGAAGATGTGCGTATGTGTTATGTGATAACGTGGAGAGATGAGTTCATGACTTTCCCATGTACTGCAGTCATTGGGGAATGATTGTGCTTAGGCTGCCAAAGAGTTAATATCTTTTATTGAGAAGGCAGTATTTGTTTTAACAAGGTGTTGAGGGATTCTGGCGTTTTATTTTTTTTGTGTTTGCGGGGGGGGCGTGTTTTTGAGCGGAAATTCGTACCCGTTCCAGTGGAGGGATTTGGTTGCTTTTTGGTGAGGATTTAGGGAATAGCTTCGACTACTGTGATGCAAAATTTGAAAAGGATCCGAGCTGTGGAAGTGGTAGAAAAAGTATGTTTTGTACGGGGGTGCGATTTGCCATGTTATCCAATGGGCGTATTCAGTTTGCAGATTGAATGGTAAAATGTTGCATGGAGGGTAAAGGAGTGTTTTTGTGAAGGGTTTTGCTTTGGAAAACTTGATTTAATGTGTTTGGCTCAGAGGTCGGTATAGTTGTAAATAGACCAGTCGAATTGAGATAAGGGTTTGCACAAAGAGTGCTTTAATGTTTTCACGGTTGGAAAGAAAATATGAAACAGACCCATCTTAGAATGTGCTTTAAATTAGTGTAATAGAACAGTGTGTTTTTTAAATAGGAATGTTTCTACAGAATATTTTTCCCAATGCAAGCTGCCCTTTAGAATAGCGTGTGAATGTTAGCCCACTCAATTAGGAAAGTGGCTATTTGTAAATTAATGAACGTGGCCCTTTTTGATAGCTATAATACACTACCATCTTAATGCATTGCTAAGAGTCCCCTACATTAGTTTAATTTGCATTTAGTTTCAAGACCGACCTATGTACTTTGACAGGCTGCTTCAATTGATATGTGCAGAGAACAGTCCCCACTAAAATTAGAAAACATGGCCTTTTGAAAAAGTATGATTCTGGCCCTCTTAATAGGTAGAATAGAAAAGTTTGCACACTTACTTATGAAAATATTGGTTATGCAATGCAGAATTAAGAAGTTCGACATGTTATTTTCAAAAAAAAGTAAAATATGGTGTGTTTCCATGCCATGATTGTTTTGTTCTGTTTATTTTTTTCCTTGCAGCTAGTAGCAGTACAGAATTATTTTAAAATGCTAGCATGTCACTTAGTTACAAAATAAAAATATGTCTTTGTTAATTTACTTTTTACAACGTTTTAAAGTTTGCTTCAGTTAAAGTTAGAAAAGCTCTGGCCTGGGAAGAGATATGTTATGACGTACAAGGAATGTGTTTTTTTAACCTTGAGACAGTCCGTCCGAGACTGAGATGGCTTGGTTCCCAGTAATTAATGTTTATATAAAAAGGGAGGGCTACTCCCTCTTGGAGCGAGCAGTGCCTGTCTTGCTGGCCATAACCCAATTCTTTCCGCGATCCCTTTGTTTATGTGAAGGGGGGGCCAAGTTGCTCCTCTGAAGCAGTCAACACTAAAAGCTTCATTGACTTCAGATAAAGTCACGCTTGCAAATGGATAGTTATTCCCTCAGTAGTGTAAACAGAATAATTGGCAAGAGTCTTGCTCTTGCGATGAGTTCAGCATCTGGCAGTCATTCAATTTTGGATCTCAGTGTAGCCCGGCTTGGAATTGATTCAAAGCTCCGAGCGCGAACATAATTCTAGAGGGAGGGGCTGCTTCTCAAAGGAGTGAGTTTTTTTTCAAGGCTTCTAGGCCTTCTGTTTATGACACGAATAATGTGGATTTAATTCAGATACATTTAGAGAACATATTGTAGGTAGTATGGTCATACTATTACCAGGATTTAGAGTAGAATTTTTTTATGTGAACTGCAGAGGTTTTAGATAGAGGTTCCCCAATATAAAATAGTGCTTTTGAATTGAGAATATTTATTTATTTATTTATTTGTTTTTATGTAATTCATTTTTACTAGATTGGTGACAGTGAGCCCTAGCATTTACAGTCAGACACTGAAAAGACAGCTAGACAGTATTGACATGCCTACCAACACAGCGCTAATACAGCAGGATCAGAACCAGACTGTGACATTGCATCTCTGACAGTCTTGCACTTTCTGTGTAAAGCAAGTGGTGTACAACACTTGCTTTCCAAGGAGGGTACACCAGGTAGACAGCTAACACAAGAATCATACAGCTCATTACTAACCTTTCACAGCCCAGGACACAAAAGGAAGTATGTGCCTTTATTGGCCTCACTTCTTACTGCAGCAATGGATTCCCCAGTATGCATATCTAGCAAACCACTCATACAGTTAACTACACGGGAGGCAGCCATTTTGACTGTTCTCCCTAGGACACAAGAACACACCTTGGCATTTGAGGAATTAAAAAGAGCATTATGTCAAGCGCCAGTTTTAAGCGACTCCATGTCACAGTAAACATTTTATGCTTTTTTATTTTTATTTCTTTTTACATTTGACTGTAGCGAGACTGACAGGATATGAACTGACATTATTTCAACCACACATAGAGATCAGACGTTGTAACATTCTGAATCCTGCAACGCTTTTGCCCTCAAGTACAGTAAATGCATCACCACATGACTGTGTGGAAGTAATGAATAAACCAAGACAAGACATGACAGTTATTGCACTTCTAGACCCAGACCTGACACTCTATGTAGATGGATCACACATGAGAACAAGTACAGGAGACTTAGTAGTAGCGTATGCCGTGACCACTGAAGTCATAGAAACACAGAAAATAGACACCCTGTCTGCTCAAGCAGCAGAGCTTATTGCTCTGACACAAGCCTGCATAAGAGCAAAGCACTTGAAAGTAAACATTTATACGGATTCACAATATGCCTTTGGCGTAGTCTTGACCTCCCATGGTGCCAAGATTCAGCACAGCCAGCTTATTCAGGCCCTGTTAGAAGCCATACATTTACCTACAGCCATTTCTATCCTAAAATATAAAGCTTACACCAAAGTTACAGACACCATTACCCAGGGTAATGACTTAACAGCTCAGACAGCACAGACACCAACAGACACGACAAGGACAGAGGTACCATTACTGACAACATGTATGACAGTCAGGGATCCCACACAAGATGTACTCGACATACAGACACATGCCACCACAGATGAGATAAAGAAATGGACTTTACAAGGAGGGATCCAGACTAACCAAGGTTAGATGACTAAGGGAAAAAGCACATGGTTTCTTTCGGATTCTATGGTACAAATAATCATAAGCCCAACACATAGTCCCGCACACTTAGGAGAGAAGGCAATGCTAGACTGCCTACAGAACATATGGTTTAACAAGCACCTACGTGCAGCAGTGCGAACATGTATGATCTACGAACATGTATGATCTATTGCCAGTTCAATCCAGGTAAAGGCATTCCGGTGGAACAAGGCGGATTTCATCCTCCTGGCCACCCTTTTGAGGTTCTCCAGATGGATTATATCCAAATGGACAGATGTAGAGGTTACAAGTACATCTTAGTAGCTGTGCACTGTCTAGATGGACAGAAGCATATCCGGTTCCAGATTGTACTGCTGTTACAACAACCAGACAATTAGTGCGCAGTACTTCCCCAGCTATGAATCACCTCATGTGATCTACCTCATGTGATCTATTCAGATAACGATCAGCCATTCTCCTCTGAATTAATGAAACAAGTGTCACTTCTGTTAGGATAGAAATTCCATTGTGTCAGACACCCAGAAGCAGTAGGCCTTGTAGAAAGACAATTAAGACAAAAGTTGCTGAGATCTGTACAGAAATAGGCGTGGATTGGATGGTTGCCTTGCCAGTTGCCCTCTTTTACATGCGTATGGTAGCTCATTCCAGAACAGGCCTATCTCCTTATGAACTTATGAACTATATATGTGGCGTACGCCTATGCCTAAAAGGAAAAACTAACTGATGTTGACAGTAACATGCTGACAGATTACCTGGCTTCCTTGATGTCTGCACTACTCTCTTGTTGTTCACAGGTTGCTGCCGCCTTCCCTGACAAACACCCAGGTCGAGGAACATGCCATAGCACCAGGAGAATTTGGACTCCTCAGGATCTTTGATCGTTCAAGTCCCCTTGAGCCACGTTGGAAGACGCCGAAGTTGGTGGAAGGACGTAAAGGCCGAACTCACCTTCATCACTATTTGGAACTTTTGAACTTTGAAACGTCTAAAAAAAGAACACTGACCTTTGTTAGAAAATACCCCTCAGCAAGAGTATAGGTCCAGAGTATAGAACTAGCAAGTCAGACGTAGTTTAATTGTTTAAGCCCACCCGGTGGTGAATCGGTTAGACTCGATTCTGACATGCATAAGATCACAAACAAGAATAGTAAAAACGAGAATAGTAGGAAGAGAGATAAGAGGGAAGTATACTGCAAGAGATTACGCAGTAGATGTATAGTTACCTTAATCGTCCTTTTTATTCTGTGCATTGTTATAATTGGTGTCAGTTTATTGCTACATATTTTCTTTCCCATTTCCTCACATATACACTCTTCCAGTAACAGCACCGCAGAGCACACATTTAGTGACCTGCCACCTCATGAATTGTCATATTGACTTGCACTACGTAACAATACATTTATTCGAATGTTACACCATTCTCATCAGACCAGCAATGCGACCAATTGCTGGGTATGTGGCCAACTGCCCCCTTATCAAGAGACGAAGGGAGTATTGCCCTTCTACCCTTTACCGTTCTCACACAATGGTTCGTGTGGAGCATGGTTTGCTCTAATGACCTCAATAGATAGAAAGTACATAGCTTATTCAGGTGGCTGGATATATGGAAACCTGAATAAAGTAATGAATGAAGCATGCTTTCCAGACAAAGACGGATTCCCCCAAAGAAAGGGAACCGATTTAGAGAATGAAGAGTACGAACAGGGAAATGCATCTGTTAATTTTATAATGTTAAATGTTCAGCCCAAGCAAAACACAGGCCCACCGTTTATTTCAGTCCTGCCAGCAAAAGGTGATTTATGTGTTAGTAAGAAAGGCTCAGTACATATGGGACACAGCAAGTGTAACACTGTAGTAGAGTTTGATGATAACGGACTATCTTCTTTCAAAACATCACGCCATACCTATTTCATTTGTGGTCAGACAGCCTATGTACATCTGCCCTTAGACTGGGGTGGGACTTGTTATATAGCATTCCTATTGCCACCCGTTTTTCTAGCCCCATCAAATTATCATAGAGATTCACGACTAGAACATGTTAGACAAACGAGAGAGACAGATTCTGCAGGTATCGATCAGACTGAAACAGCTTGGGAGCAATATACAGATTTCAACAGAGGATTCTTTTTCTTCATAGGTCCCGTCCAAAACAGTAAACTGATACGCAGGTTAACAAGGACTCTTGAAACAGTTGTAAATATAACTGCATCTGCCCTGGCGAACTTAACCCAGGAACAGTCTGCTATTAGACTTGTCGTTCTTCAAAACCGCCTCGTTCTAGACGTCATCTTGGCGGATAGGGGCGGAGCCTGTAGAGTCATCCGATCTAGTTGTTGCGTTTTCATCCCAGATAATGCACCATCTGTGTACGAAGCAATAACAAGACTCCACAAGATTGCTAATGCCATACATCAAGATCCAGGCACATGGACTTGGTCCAGTTGGTTCTGGGGTGTAATATCTGCATGGGGATGGAAAGTTATGTCCTTCCTAGGAAGGGCCCTACTTATGGTATTTGGTTGCTGTCTCTGTCTGCAGTGCGGCCCGGCGATTTGCAGCCTGTGTGCTACTGCCTGTATTCCCCATCCACGTAAACAAAGAGTTAAAAGTGAACAAATGATTCTGTATGATGAACTATACGGTCTCATGAATATAGATGTATCCTAAAGGGTTATGTAGGGAACAAGGAGGGAATGAGGAAAATGATATTTTGCCTGATCAAATATGTCCTCTACATATACCCTATGTTACATGTCATGTGCATGTTATCCATGCATATTTCCCGTAGTGGCCTGAATCACTAGGCCCCTGCAATCATGTCCTGCATTAGAAATGCCAGTCATCAAAGTCTCCCAAAGGTTAAGTTAGCATAAGGCCCAAGTATTTGCATTTTGCATTGTGCACTTTTAAATAAATATTGTAATGACCCCATTTTGTGGCGCAGCCCGAGCCACTTTTCTCTAATAAGGGTTTTTCATGACTCCTGACACACTGAAGCTGCAGTTACGTCCCTCTGACCTCGCATACTTCTAGCTCAGCCGCAAGAAGCCCAGTAAGGGTTGCCAAGACAGTATATTTTGCTTAACAGTTATCTGCCTGCCCGGTGAGGAAAAGTAAACAGAACCCGTCCGAGGGAGATAGGCCTAGCCATTCTGTCTCCATTAAAGTAAATCACAGTGCTTGCACCCATAGAAAGCTCATGCAATGAACGAATAAATATGCCCTCTCTGTCTTTTAGTGACAAACAACCTTTGCTTCTTTTGCTTGCTGACTCTAGATATCAGTTGTACTAGATGGGCTGGTCGCCTTGACATAAGAGATCTCTCTGCTAGGTTGAAAGTCAGCCTCTTCCCAGTTACACGTCAATTGCACGTCATGTTCAAAGTTGCACAATTAGGGCACAGTTCGAGCTGGTCATGCAAACTCCTCCTCTGTGTACCACCCACCTATGACACCTACCTATCACACACCTATGACTCATCAAGTGTACACCCACATGTTCTTATCTCATTTCTGTCTTGCGCCTGCTCCTATGTACAAGGAGTGAAAAGTATATAATATAATGTTTTGTTATTAAATGTTAGAAGACTCTTCCTGAACCTCCGTGGTGATGGAACATATTCTCCCTTTGACTCGAGTTATTGGAATAAAGCCCATTTTAACTCAGATACCGCGGACTCTGCTTCTCACTTGATGCATGCTAATTGTTAATGCCTAGAAATTCAGCCAGGGTAATATTTTATTTACCACACGGGTCATTGGGGGATCCAGACTTCACACTACGACAAATCTTTATTAGACTATCCGCCGACGGGACCTCGAAGATTTGCAAAGAAGAGTCGGGAGCCATAGGCGATCCAACAGCTCTGAAGTCTATGCCCCTTCCCGGCTGTTTAGAGAAGGAGGTATAAATTGCTTTAACTTTGTTTGAAAAAAAGCTAGCGACTCTATTGCATTCCTCCGTGGAGACACTTACAGGAGCATTTGAGCTGGAAACCAGAGATATTTCCTTGTAAATTTTAAACAATTCGCGTGAGGAGCTCTCGGCTGCCTCGATGCGTGCCTGGAAATATTTAGCTTTCGCTCTGCGTACTGCGTACTGATAGCTTCTATGTGCCAAGCTATAGCTGCTTTTGCCCTGATCGCTAGGGTTCCTTCTCCAGCCCCATTCGAGCTTTTTACAGTTAGACTTAGTTTGCTAGAGTTCCTGTGTGAACCAAGGGGCGGTGCGTTGTCTACCCTCCTTGGCTTTGCCCCCACTCAGGGGTGCGAGCTCGTCCAAGGTGGCAGCCACAAGCTGATTGAATTCCTTATTGGCCTGGTCACTATCAGTAGCTAGCGGTGGTTTCGCTTTCTGAATGGCTCGAACAAAATCCTTTTGAGAATAATGTCTCCATTTACGTCTCATAACATTGCTGGGCCCAGTCCTTGTGGCCTTATGTGGCTGGTAAGAGAAATGGAAAGGGACCAGGAAATGGTCAGTCCATGGGAGCTGAAGGGGGGTGAGTGTCTTTATCATGTCCCAGCTGGCGAACAGAGGGTCCAGACAATGACCCCGCTCATGTGTGGCAGCTACACTTAACAGGTCAAGTTGCAATTCTTTTAGGACTAAACAAACATCTGCTGCCTCCTTCTGTAGAGGATCCTCCAGATGTAAGTTCAAGTCCCCCAACACCCATACTTTACTGTGTTTGATCGCAGTCTGAGTAACCCCTTCCAATAAACTACTTCGAAAGTTTCCCAGAGACCCCGGAGGTCTATATATTAGAATGCCCGGAATTGCCTCGTGCTGACTCAATTTAATGTTGAATTCGCCAGCTTCACTATTGTCAATTTTTACCGATCTCAGGACACACTCAATAGGGTGTTTGACAATGATGGCAATACCACCACCCCTTCCTTTATCTCTGTCAAGTCTATGGAGGGAGTATCCTGGCGGAATTGCGTTCAGTATATCTAGATCAGAGTGCTCTCCTAACCAAGTTTCCGTTAGAAATAATATGTTCAGGGCCTCATCAAGTAAGAGATCCCACAGCTAGAGGGAGTGTTTGCTTATGGATCTGCAATTTAAGAGCCCACCCTTTACTGTAACCACTTCAGGGTCAGGGTCATCCAAGGACAGAGTCCTCCCTTTGAATGGACAGTGAGGACAAGGGCGCAAGTCCAATGCCTCCATCAAGTGTCGACAGGCAGTGTGAGGAGAGGGGCAAAGATCCATCAATCTCTTACTAGTGTAATAGTGCAAGTGTCACGCAGGAGAAGCAGGGGTCAGGGCCCCTAGCCCCGGTCGGCCGCGGACGGGGGCAGACGGGCTTGGCTTTGGCGCGCATCCGGCGCGCCCGCTGCGCCAGCCCGCTGCGCAGTCTGGTCCCTACACCCATTTTATAGGTGGGAGGAGGGTGGGAGGCCCGCGCGACTAGAGCGCAGCCCCAGCCCACACCAAAGATGGCGCCCGCCGCCGCCTCAACCGAAAAGTAAAACGGCTGGGCGAGGCTGTCACAGAAGGTATGTAGTGTGGGTAGGGGTGTTAGAGTGCCTGTACTCAATTCCCACTTAGCTTAATGATTAAAAGCCCCCCAGAATAAAATGCACATCAAAGTTAAAAACACGATCTAAAAACAGAATAAGCAGCACTGGAATGGAAACAAGCATCCTGGGATCGGTTTCGGGTTCATAACCCTCATCAGCCAGGCTATCTTGAGTCCAGTGGCAAAGTGGGCAAGGGACCCACTTCTGGGCATACCCTGCCAACTTAGGGCGAACAAAGCGATACCAAAGGGGATGATGGACAGAGCATTTCAGCAAATCAAACACTCACCCCCAGTCAACTGATCTGGGTTTAATCCATCATCATTCTTTCGCTCACTCCACCACCCCCATTCATACATGGCCATAAGCAAATCAGTCTGACCCTGTGCCTCATGGGGACAGTTCAGCCGGAACTGCCAAGCCATGTCTTCCCTGGACCGGAAACAAGCATCCTGGGACCGGTTTTGGCTTCATAACCCTCATCATCCAGGCCAGCTTGAATCCAGTGGAAAAGAGAGCAAGGGACCCACGTCTGGGCATACCCTGCCAACTTAGTGCGAACAAAGCAATACCAAAGGGGATGATGGACGGAGCTTTTGAGCAAATCAAACATTCACCCCCGGGCAACCGATCTGGGTTTAATCCATCATCATTCTTTAGCTCGCTCCACCATCCTAGTTCAGACATGGCCATATGCATATCAGTCTGACCCTGTGCCTCATGGGAACATTCCAGCCCGAACTGCCAAGCCATGTCTTCCCTGGAACGGAAACAAGCATCCTGGGATCGGTTTCGGGTTCATAACACTCATCAGCCAGGCTATCTTGAATACAGTGGCAAAGTGAGCAAGAGACCCACTTCTGGGCATACCCTGCCAAGGGAGGGCGAACAAAGCAATACCAAAGGGGATGATGGACAGAGCGTTTGAGCAAATCACTCATTCACTCCCAGTCAACTGATCAGTGTTTAATCCATCATCATTATTTAGCTCACTCCACCACCCCAGTTCAGACGTGGCCACATGCAAATCAGTCTGACCCTGTGTCTCATGGGAACAGTCCAGCCCGAACTACCAAGCCATGTCTTCCCTGGACCAGGAACAAGCATGCTGGGACTGGTTTTGGGTTCATAACCCTCATCAGCCAGGGTATCTTGAGTCCAGTGGCAAAGTGGGCAAGGGACCCACTTCTGGGCATACCCTGCCAACTTAGGGCGAACAAAGCGATACCAAAGGGGATGATGGACAGAGCATTTCAGCAAATCAAACACTCACCCCCAGTCAACTGATCTGGGTTTAATCCATCATCATTCTTTCGCTCACTCCACCACCCCCATGCATACATGGCCACATGCAAATCAGTCTGACCCTGTGTCTCATGGGAACAGTTCAGCCGGAACTGCCAAGCCATGTCTTCCCTGGACCGGAAACAAGCATCCTGGGACCGGTTTCGGCTTCATAACCCTCATCATCCAGGCTATCTTGAATCCAGTGGAAAAGAGAGCAAGGGACCCACGGCTGGGCATAGCCTGCCAACTTAGGGAGACAAAGCGATACCAAAGGGGATGATGGACGTAGCCTTTGAGCAAATCAAACACTCCCCCAGTCAACTGATCTGAGTTTAATCCATCATCATTCTTTATCTCACAACACCACCCCAGTTCAGACATGGCTATATGCAAATCAGTCTGACCATGAGCCTCATGGGAAGTGTCCATCCCGAACTGCCAAGCCATGTCTTCCCTGGACTGGAAACAAACATCCTGGGACCAGTTTTGAGTTCATAACCCTCATCAGCCAGGCTATCTTGAATTCAGTGGCAAAGTGAGCAAGGGAATCAAGATGAGCCAGTCCCTTGTGCACTGCCATGCGATGAGCGACCAGTCTTTGAAGAAGGTCTTATTCTCCAAAAAGAGTCTGGGAGCATTGGGGACTATAAGGCCTGTTTGGACGCAATTGCCTTTAAGGTATTCCTTCATTATTGACCTGTGTGTAGTGATCCTAATGTAGAGATGTTTGAGATTCAGCAATTTATTTCAATCATCTGATGTCGCAATGGTCTGGGTCAATGGTGTATCTAATAGTCTTGGTGTAGTAAGAATATCCAACACCATTGGATTCTCGAACGACAACCCTGTGTGCTTCGCCATGATGTAAGAACTGTGTAAACCGGAGTATGTCAATAAAACATTGCTCGCTTAATGCTCATAAACAGAGAAAAGATAAAGAGAAAGGTAAAAATAATAGCCCTCAGCTGAGCCACTGCTCATACAGGTATACACACATGGTTGGCTAGGAGGATATTTAAGGACCTGAGTAGGCAAACTCTCCACTCATAAGACATATCACAAAAAGATCCCATGGGTCCAGAACAAAGGTCTAAGGGGCATGTGGACCGTGACAGCCATTTCTATGTCATGGATGTAACAGTTACATCCTCGGCTGTATAACTGGTGTGCCAAGGACTTACCTGCTACATTTTAGCCTCAGGAGCTGGGGAAGAGCTACTTCAATCTCCCAATGCACTTTATTTTTTCAATGTAGTGACGATCCTGCGCATGGCACACTGACATTGTTATATTGAAAGTGAAACTGAAAAAAGCTGATTGGCTCATTTCAGTTACACTGCGTTGGTGCTTGCGGGGCTATCTCAACCCCGAGAACCTAGGTAGCTGGGAGAGGTATAATTGGAAAGGGGAGAATATCCCTTTCCATTAGTACTGTTCCCTAGTGTATCACTGTTTGGTGGTCACTGCAGGAGGGCGATCCCCAAGCAGGAATCTACCACTAGACACCAGGGAGGGGGTAGCAGGCCCTGGTGCAAGGGCTTTTGCCCCCCAACGTTTTTGGGTGGATTCAGTCTTTCTGCCCACCTGGAGGCAGATGAAGGCTCCCCGGGGTACAGATATCCTATTAAGAACCAAGGTGTTTAAAATGTAAATTTAGGTGTTGGGACTACCCTGAAAGGGGATTATAATGCCCTCTGGAAGCAGATGGATTAATATACCCTGAACAGCCCCCCTGGGCGGCAGAAAGCCCGGTATGAAGTAGGGATTACATTTCTATGAAAATCTAGGGATTGGGGCTGCCAAGAATGGACATGCCAAATCCCCTACCCCCAAAAATAGCAGTCATTTCGCCCCCATGGGGACAAAAGCACACTAGGCACCAGAGATATGTTTATGGGCATGTCAGTGAGCCCCCCTTAGGCAAGGGTCCATCCCCTTTTTTTGTGCACACATTTTGACCATTTATGCCCCCATGGACTTTGCGTGTGTCAAGTTTTGAGAATGTCTGGGTTTCGTAGGTCCCCTATATGGCCGAAGCGCCTAGGACCAAAAATGAAGGTTACCCCCTTGCAAAACCAGGCCCTTTTGTAATCGATAATTTTGATGCCTTCGCAATACGTTTTGGGCTTTTCACTGTTGTCGGCACTTGGCCCACCCACAAAAGTGAGGTAGCATTTTATTTTGAGACCTGGAGGAATGCTGGGCGATACGAACTTTGTCCAAGCACAGTGATCCCACAACTTTCAGACACAGAAATGTTAGGAAAATGTGATTGTTTTAGCTGAATTTGAGGTTTGCAGATGATTCTGGGCATGATTCTGGGTAAGAAAACATTAAGTGATCCATGCAAGACATACCCCCCAGGACTCCCCCAGATGTTATCAAAATTGTCTGTGTTTTGTAGTTTTCACTTACATGGCCGCTGAGCCCGGGACCACAAACACAGGATCCACCTTTGCAAAACCAGGTTGTTTTTGTGATTGATAATTTTGATGTCTCCTCAATACGTGTTGAAACATTTTCTTTTGTGGGAACTAGGAGTACCCATAAAGGTAAGGTACCATTTGTATCTAGAAACTTGATAGAATGCTGGGTGGGTGGACAGTTTTGTCTCCCCACAAATTCAAGAATTGTCCATCACAGAAATGTAGGGAAAATGTGTTTTTTCAGAAACATTTTGAGATTCTGGCTAACAGAACCTGGTGAGAGGCACACAGGTCATCCCATCACAGATTCCCCAGGGTGTCTAGTGTTAAAAATGTACAGTTTTTCTAGATTGCCTAAGGAAACAGCTAAAATAGGGCGCATAATCCACAGCTAGACAAGTGGCAAAAAAGTTTCAGTTTTCAGTGGAAAAAATGTGATGTGACCGGTTTAAGTTGAGCCATTTCCTGTTGTTGGGAGTAGGCCTACCTACACAAGTTAGGTATTAGATTTATTGGGAAACTTAGGGGAATGCTGTGTGGGTGAAATCTTGTGGCTCACCACAGATTCCAGAACTTTCCTTCACAGAAATGTGAGGGAGATTTGTTTTTTTGACAAAGTTTGAGGTTTGCTAAGGAATCTGGGTAACAGACCCTGGTGAGAGTAAAACAAGTCACCCTCTATAGAATTTTCCTTGGCGTCTAGTTAAAAAAAATGTACAGATTAGCAAGGTTCCCCTAGGTCCTTGCTGAGTTAGGGCCCAAAATGGGGAACATCCTTTACAACGCAACTTTTACAACGCACTACCATTACGACGCAACTTTTACAACGCAAGTTATTACAACGCATTGCGCTGAGGGGCGCTCTAGGATAGGGAATAGTTTAGTTTACTATCCAACACCTTCCCTACTATCCACGGGGACTGGAATTGGAATAGTAAATTTAACTATTCACTCTCCAGCGCCCCCCAACGCAAGTCGTTGTAACGACTTGCATTGTAAAACCTGCGTCGTAATGGCATGCGTTGTGAAAGCATGCGTTGAAACGTCATACATCCGCCCAAAATGCATGGCTAGGCATGTTGTAAAAAAGAGGATCAGTTCTGACTGGAAAAATGTGATGTGGCCACGTTGCATTTTGGGCCATTTCCTTTTGGGGGCAGTAAGCCTACCCACACAAGTGAAGTACCATTTTTATCGGGACACATGAGGGAATGTGACGAAAATATGTTTTTCAGACAAATATCAAGGTTTGCAAGGGATTCTGGGTAACATAACCTGGTGAGAGCTACAAAGGACAGTACATCATGCATTTCTCTGGGTATCTAGTTTTAAAAATGTACATGTTTGCTAGGTTTTCTTAGGTGCCAGCTGAGCCAGGGCCCAAAATCCACAGCACATTGCAAAAAAAAGGGGGGGGTTTCAGTCGAAAAATGATGTGATGTGTCCATGTTACATTTTGGGCTGTTTCCTGTTGCCGCCACTAGGTCTACATGCAAAAGTGATTTACCATTTTTATCAGAAGACTTGAGGGACCCAGATTAGTTGAAGAAGAGTTATTACCATTTGTATTTTCCTGTATGTTAAGACAGTGTGTAAAAATGAAGTAATTTTGACCAATACCCTCTATTTCACATGCTAATATGGGTCCCCACTAATTCAGAGATGTAAAAATAACCAATGTTTCTAAACTCCATCTCTTGTACCCATTACAGAAATACATAGGTATCCTTGATATCTATTTATCACTCTATATATGTTACCAAATGCTCTATACCTGGTACATAATGAAAAACATTGCAAGGTGCAGCTCAGATATTTGTTCTGAGTTCATGGGGTTCTTGGTGAACCTACAAGTCCTATATATCCCAACATCTAGAAGGGTCCCATGGACCTAAGTGTATATTGCTTTCAAAAGTCTACAATAGAAGAAGTTTCAGTTGAAGATATATGGCACACATAGCTGTTTTTTCAACTCAATTTCAATATTTTCCTATTTCAGCTGTTACAATCTGCAGTGGTGGCTGGTGAAATTTGAAACTGGTGAGGCTAAGACCATGTCTGAAATTCGACTCTGTGGGTTTGAATTAAGGATATATAAACTTACCTGAACTATATTTAGGTAGCTACCATCCTAGTAATGATATTTCTGTACCACAATATTTTAGTGAATGGGGTTTGGTAATAGAATCCCTTCTTTTGTGCCTCCACAACTTGATATTTTCTGTCTCCTTTTCATGACTCTCTTCCTCTTTCTATAACGGCTAATTTCATCGTCTCATCCTCCACTTCCCTTTCTTTATTTTATTTAGAGAGTTTCATAAGGAAGACCCATAGGTATGATAACAGTATGAAGAAATAACTTAACTTTGTTTGCCCAATCTGTATCATTTCCCATCTAGTCTTCATGTCTGCCATTTACATGTTCTCGCTCGTCCCTCCCTTCATCTTTCCTAAAAGGTTCCACGTTATCCTGCGTCAGCTGTAACTCTTGTACTTTTCTGTACATTTCATCTATCTTGTCAAATTTTGTTTTTCTGTTTCCCTTTCCTTTCCCATTGTTTTCTCCTTTTTTCTACATCTCACTGTATGCCTCCATTATCTCCTTGCCCTGCTTTATCTCCATCACTCTCTCTCTCTTCTTCTTGCTGACTCTTTCTTCAAAGTCCTTGCTCTCTAGCCTTTTCCCTCTCCTTCCCACGGTCTCTCACTGAAGATTTTAAAATGTCATTATGTGAGTAGTAACGAGCTTCTCCAGTTTCTATTTCCTTTTTGCATTCTAATATTTGAAATTTAACAGCAAAACACAAGTTCCAAAATTCAAAGGAAAACCCAAAAATGACTTGAACCAGTGACTAGGTACTACTTCGCCTATGACTTCCTTAGATGTCCCAAACGTTCTTAAAGTTATTGTTCTAGCTCCATTCTCAACCTTATTTCCACTTCTTTCTCTCCTTTCTCACCTTTTTCTGTCCACTTGTTTCTCTGCCTTATGCGTCCATCAGTCTCTATTTCCACTTTTCTATATCCTCATGCTTCTCTCACTGTGATGCTCCTTCTCCATGATGAGCTCTCAGACCTGCACGCCAGGGGAGCAGTGCAGCTGAAAACATTACCGTGCAATCACTACACAATGAAAAAAAACACACAGGCACTAACATGGCATAATGGCATTAGGCTGAGTTGGGTTTAACAATGTTGTAAAGAGGAACCACCCCGTATTACCTTTGGCGATTTTATCGCCATTGGGGCCCTTCCCCCCGATCCGGATTCTGGTCCTTTCTGTGCCCACTATATATAGAAAATGTGCCTACACCCAACTATCACCCTAAGTTATTTTTTTTTATTTTTATTTTTTTATTAGTATAAAGTTTTCTATCTCTCTCTATTTCTTTTTTCCTCTCTCCCCTTTCTATTTTTCGTTTGAAGATATTACTCCTTCTTATTTTGCTTCTTTAAGCTTTTTTTTTTCTCTTTTTTTTTTAAGCTCAGTATGTCTATTTGTATGTATTTATATATATACTGAAGTCCAATAATAGGGCCTACTAAATTCTCATGATAGAAGTTATGTGGTATCAGACTATCTCTGAGCCTCTTTCAGGCTAATAATGAAACTATCTACTTCCTGAGGGGACGTGAAATTATGAGTTTTATTATTCCATACCACCAATAGTGAGGCTGGGAACTTCATCATAACTTGTGCACCCAACCCTCTTAATTCCTGCATCCGAGACCCCAGCTCCCACTGCCTCTGTGCGGTCACTCTGCCAACATCTGAGTGGATTAGGTACTTGGAGGAGTCAATCTGAAGTGTGGGATCAACGAGAGCTCTACTTAGTATTAATTCCTTGACTGAAAATGATAGAAAGTTTACCAAGATTTTCCTGGGAGCATTCCTGTCGGGATGACGACGAAAGGGATCTCTATGAGCTCGCTGTATTTCATTTTCTAGGTTAATGTCAGATCTATCCTTCAGGACTCCTTCTCTCAAAAGTTTGCAAATCAGAGACTTTACGTCTCCATTTTCGGCCCCCTCTGGAATTTTTAAGAATTTCAGATTATTGCGTCTCGCATGAATCTCCTGACGCTCCATATCCTGCTGTAGGGTCTGAATCTGGGCTTTCAGTTCAGATATTGTTTTTGAATGTGCCTGCGTGACTCTTGTAAGAACTGCTACCTTCCCCTCTAAGGCTTCTGTTCTTGTACTGATATCGTCCAGTTTACTTTTAAGGATGGTACATTTCTGTGTAATTTCTTTCTGATTTCCTTGAGATATTTCAAATTTGGGTAACAGTTTTGCCAAAAGATCATCACACAAGGATCTAAATAAACTTTCCATATTTTCCTCTCCTACTTTCTGTTGCTGTTCTGTTCTTTGGCTGTTACCTACTAATGGGTCTGTTACCTCAGAAGGAAAGTCACCAGCTATAGTAGCTGTAGCTGTAGCCTGTGGAGTTAACCCAGAGAAAAGCTCAGTGGAAGTATGGGGGCTGAAGTTCTCCCTATCACCCCCCTGTAGAACAGTGTTCGTGGAATCGTCTCTTAAGTTTGTTTCTGGCTCTGTGAGTAAGGGGGCATATCTGTTTTGCAGGGTCACTTCCGAGCCAGGTCCAGTAACAGTAGAGACTTGTAAATCAGCCTGGGGTAACATCTGCTTAGTGGCTGTGACTGTGGCTGTGCCTAAATTAGATACTGTTTTCTCCATTATCTTAAAGTAAGATGTTAAGGAAGGAGCCGGTTTTAATACAGCAGATATTTTCTTCTGTTTTTTCACCTCTTCGTTTTTACTTCCCTCCCTCCTCTCTTTTTTTTTTGTCGTGGGGTCAGAGGGACTGGAAACAGGCTACGAGTTTGATTTAGGGAGGACATTTGCAGAAATTCCCGTTCTTGTAAGGAACGAAGGAGATATCTGCTCCTTATAACTGGAGGAGCAGCGACCACAACCAAGGTCTCCTGCAATGTCTCCTTTGCCTCTGAGTTTTTATTATGCTTTTTTTTTTTTAGGCACTCTTGCAGCTGAGAAGGTTCTTTTGAGGTCTCTAAGGGGGTCTTAGAAATTGTATTGGGATCAAAGTCCATTCCCTCACAGGCTGTTGATCTAAAACAATAAGCCTGCGCCACTGACTGTAGCTTATATCTGACCCCCAGTATTACAAGCTGCTTATCTGAAATAAACACACTGCGGGCATCGGACAGCTCGCCTCCCACCTCTCTGTCCCAGGAACGATACCCGCTTACCGCTAGGATCCCACGCCTTCTGGGGTAGGCCCTTGCTGCAGCCCCCCGGATTCTTCTCCATACGTCGGACCTGCTCACTCCGTCCAGACCTCCTCGCTCGTCTCGCCTCGCCCGGTCTCCGAACTGGTCACACTCAGCGTTGGGCTCGGAGGCTACGCCCATCAGATCTCCAGGTCCTAGTGCACCCAGCTCGGCGCGGCGCGTCGGTTCCCTCCTCAGCAGTATCGGAGGGGCGAAATAGTAGATTTGGTATGAGATAGGGTCTAGGAAGAAAAAAAAAAGTAGTAATAGTAATAGTAATCTCTTGCGCGGCGTGTCGTATAGGTGCAGGCTCTTAAAAAAAACGACCAGATATTCCCCGATCGGGACGGAGCTCACACGACCGGCGTCAGCCTGCCGCCATCTTCCTCCAGCGCCATCTGGGGGGAGGTGGGTGGTAGGTGGGGGGGAGGGGCACAAAAGAAAAAACAATTTCCTCATATATCTAGAAATGATGAGATGGGTATGAGCCAATTTGTGTTTAGAGTAGACACTGGAGTAGATATTGACGTTAACTATATAACTATACAACTATACAACTGATATGTTTTCTCCGTGATAAACAAAGAATATGGAGAATAAAATAAAAATAATAAACTGGAATGTTAACGGGTTAAGGGAGAGTAAAAAACTTGGTAGAATATGTGAATTACTAAATAAGTCTGGGGCCCATATCCTCCTTTTAGAAGAAACCCACCTTGAACAGCAGGAATGTAGGATAGCTCTTAAAAATCAAAAATGGATACAGGACCTCCTTTGCTCTGAACAGAGTGGTAACACCAGAGGAGTGGCGATAATCACTAGAATCAATAGCGGTATAAGAGTTGAAAAGTATGAAACTGATCATACAGGTAGATGGCTGACTGCATCTTTAGCCATAAAAAATACAAAACTGACATGTGTAGTGTATTATGGACCAAATCAGGATTCCCCGGAGGCCTTGATTAGCTTAAAAACCAGTCTGCTTGAATTAAATGCTCCCATCATTCTAGGTGGTGATTTTAATCTTGTTCTTGATCCAAGATTAGACCGTACTTCCAAGGTGGCTTCGCCCCCTCTACTTAGATCTAAAAGAGAGCTTAGGAATATCATGAGGGACTTCAATTTACTAGATGTCTGGAGGATCAAGAATCAGAACATCAGAGACTATTCATTCTATAGCTATAGACACAGACATCAATAACGCATAGACTTCTTCCTCATTGATCAAAGTTTGCTCTCTGAGATCTTGTCCACCTCTTATATCCCGGCAATATTATCTGATCACTCCTTGGTAGAGTTAACAGCTAAACTTCCACAAAATAATCAAGTTAGGCGATGGACCCTAGATAGATCCTTATTATTACAGGAAGAGCTAAAGAATGATCTATTGATACTTATGACGGAGTACTTTGAATTTAATAAGGCGACTGCATCAGATCAAACAATATGGGAAGCCTTCAAGTCATTTCTAAGGGGGATACTTACAGCTAAAATGATAAGAGGAAATAAAATTAGGAAGAAGTTAGAGGAGGACTCCGTATCCAAAATAAAGCAAAAAGAACAAGAACTACAGAAAGCCTCCCTAGAACAGCAGATTAACCTGATATCAATACAGAAGGAGTTGGAGAGTTTAAAAGCTAAATATCAGGCTAATCTAGATAAAATCATCAAGGAGAGATGGGATACAAGCAGGCTGCAAAACTTCTCCTATGGAGAGAAATGTGGCCGAATTCTGGCTTGGAAGGCTAGATCCGATTGTACTAGAAATCAGATAAGTAGATTGAGAATATCGAGCTCTGGGGACATATCTTTTGATAATGGTGAGATTTTGGAAGAAGTTACAACTTATATGCAGAATTTATATAAGGGCAATGTCGATAAAACGTCAACTGAAGATGCTGTTTACTGGTTGGAGGGGCTACGCCTTCCACATTTAACTGAGACAGATAGCCTGTTTTTGAGTTCTCTGATCAAAGAGGGGGCGGTACATGACCAACTGAAGAGAATGACTAGGGGAAAGGCAGCCGGCCCAGATGGGCTTCCGGCAGAAATATATCAAATGGGGTCGGATATCTTAGTTCCCATTCTCACGGCCTTATTTAATAAAATGCATCTAGCAGGATTGTCTACTCCCCCGCCCTGTTCTGAGGCTACGGTCACCTTGGTTCTGAAGCCAAATAAATACCCCACAATGGTCGAGTCATATCGGCCAATCTCGCTGCTAAACACAGATTATAAAATTTTTGCGAGCGTGTTGGCAGCGAGATTGGCCAAAGTAATTAAGTCTTTTGTTCATGAAGACCAGAGGGGCTTTATGCCTGGCAGACAATTGAACGAATTGACCTTCCAGGCATTAGCGGCAATCGACTTTGCTACAGTTGAAAAATCCCCATTAACTATTGTGGCTATCAATGCCTCCAAGGCTTTCGACCAAGTTAATTGGTTGTATTTATGGGAAGCTTTGTCAAAGTTTGGTATACCAACTAATTTCATATCATCCGTGAAAGTATTATATCTCCATCCTAGAGCCAAGTTTCTTGTAAATAACTTACTTACAGGTTGGGTCCAAATTACACGCGGCACCAGACAGGGATGTCCCCTCTCCCCCCTATTGTTTAATTTATATCTAGAGCCCTTAGTTATACAGTTAAGATCGGATGCTCTAATTGAACCTTTCCGCATGAATGAACTGGATTTAAAATTTGCCTTGTATGCAGATGACCTTTTAATGTTTACCTCTAATCCTGAAATATCAATCCCTCAACTATTCCATCATGCAGAAGTGTTCGGAGAGGTCTCAAGATATAAAATCAACATAGAAAAAACCGAGGTCATGCAATGGAATCAGGAGGATCAATTCCCTGGAACACAGTCTCGGATGAGGTACCTAGGTATACATCTTGTTCAGAACATTTCAGAGACATCCAAAGTAAACCTAGACAGAGTATATAAGGACATCAATGTACTCTTACATCGTTGGTCGGGTCTACCATTGAACATTTTTGGGAGGGTGAACCTAGTAAAAATTGTCATTTTACCAAAGATCACCTTCCTATTTAACTCGATACCATTATCATTCAATTCCAAGGATATCGCCAAATTGCAGGGACGAGTAGGATCTTTCATCTGGAATTCTAAATCGGCCAGGATTTCCCTGAAAAAACTGAGAAGGAAAATGAGGACAGGTGGACTCGCTATGCCGGACATTCTTCATTATTGCCATGCATTTCATTTTAAAAACTTTAGGTTATTAGCTGATAAAGCTGATACATCTTGTTTGGGTTTGCTTTTTCGGGCGCTACTACATAACATTCCTCTGGGTTATGAATCTTTCTTATTTAAGTTTGGGGACCCAAAGTTCTACAAGAAGGTTAGACTAAAGGTCTTGGGCACGGCTCTGAGAAACTGGGTGTTTGTAAGAAAACAATTAGGCATCCCTTATTATTCACCTCTTGCTCCAATTTGGGATTCCCCGGGAACACCCGAATGATCAATTATCGCTTCCCCTTAAAACAGCTGGTATCATGCAATGGCAGGATATTCTCGATGGCTCAGATTTATTGGGGTGGGATTCACTTTCTCGGCTGACAAACGGAACTCTCACTAGGTTCAAATTTTATCAGCTCTCTAGCTGGTGCAGTACCATATCTTGGGGCCCTATAAGCAATTCCAAGTTTGACCTCGTAAAGAAAAAAGGGTGCTGGAAAAAAGAGATTTCCTTCTGGTATGAGGCACTAAACGAGAAAGATGAAGTCACAGAACTCGAACTTAATAAATTATGGGGGGGAAGTAGCAGCAGGGCAATGTGATAATATATTGGCACTTTGGGGTGATTCTTTCAAATTATTGTATACAGTGGTGAAACCAGCCCCTTTAAAACGAAATCATCTGTTCACCTTATGTAGAGTATACATATCCCCTAAGAAATTGGCTAAGTTTACAAATCTCGAATATTGTTGTCCACGTTGTAAGTTTCCTGCTGCGGATGATTTGCACATGTTTGTTGAGTGTCCAAGACTTTCTCTCTATTGGTCTAAGATTGAAGAATTTATAAAGGAAGTATTAGATATACATTTTTTTATCACTCCTATGATCATTCTTTTTGGCCTAGAGATAGGGTACCAGCTTAAGGAGATGAGGACTAAATTCATTTTTATGTAATGATTATAGCAAGACGAGAAATATGTAAGTCTTGGAAGTCAGAGAATGCCCCAATTTTTGCTGACTGCCTTAGATATATTATATATATTAGTTCGTCCGACATCGCATCTGATATTTCTAGCCTTGTTAAGACCTGGGCGGCCTTAGTGGCTTGGCGGAACCGTTGAGAAATATTCCTATGATTTCACCTGGGTACTGTTGGTGCTTGGTCTCTAACCCAACCGGGGGCTGTTCTGATTAAAGGGTATGGAGTGGACTTAGCAAACAGTTGAGTCTGGAGGGGGACTCTCTTTCCTCTCCTACCCCTGATTAAATTCCTTGGATTTGATCCTGGAAGTTGGCATATCATAACTTGGAGAGGTGGAGATACCCTATCCAGAATACCCATCATTGGTATATGAGGAATACAAAAATAAATAAATAAATAAATAAAAATAAAAAATGTTGTAAAGAACAGAATATCAAGGTAGTTACCTCTTTTCTGTAGCATGGATTAATGCAAACAGTTCATGTGCAAGCTGCATGTATCACATAACATTTGCACTTGATTTTAAAGTAAAAATTGTTATATTTAAAAAGTAAACAAAAATGGCTATGCCTGATGGGATTGGCAACAGAATCAAAATACATGCAAATAAAATGTTTCTTGAGCTGTTCTCCCTGAACTAATGGTAACAATGTTCTGCTTTGTGTTATAACACTGATAACTCTACCTAACCTGAGCCAAAAAGATGGCATTAATTTATTATCAAGGGCCTGCCAGCTGCAGGTCAAGGGCGGCATACAGGGCAATGCCAAATCTTTGCCTGAATTTGGGAATGATAAGATACCCACTGCTCTGACAAGAGACACTGTCCTGTGTCCTCTGCTACCACCTGCCATTCCAGGCTAGTTTGCCAAGCTAACCACCAGTGAGGGAGTATGGAATTAAAAGTAGATGCCACTGATACAGTGTTGTTGGTTCTGTGAAAATGAAACATGCACACTGCATCTATTTACAGAATTTGACCTGACATCACTGAAGGCACTTATCACATGCAGAAGGATACTATTCTTTGCAACATTTATATTATGCTTACTGCGTCTATGTGGTGCATTGAAACACATTCCTACATGGGTCGCACACTACTCCATGCACAGCATGTGGTTGAAGGAGTGTTATGCTTGTTTTGATCCTGTGTGGGAAGTGTTTTTGTGTACTGACTACTATTGAGTTGGGGTTATCTTGTTATGGGATGCATTGCTTAGCAGTGTGATGTATGAAGAAGTTATGTTATGTTATGTTATGTTATGTTATATTAATTTATTATGCGCACAGATACTCCAGCCAAGGAGCGTCCCGGCACAGAGACGAGGTAGTACATAACACAACAAGAAAATGCTGATACAGAGAAAACACTTTAAAACAGGAATGTTTTTATAGCCCTCCGGAAGGTCAAAAGGTCCTCCAACAGGCGAATCTCCACAGGGAGGGAGTTCCAAGCTGCGGCAGCTTTTACACTAAAAGAGCGGCCACCCATACGGCTAAGTCTGAATCTGGGGACCGCAGCAAGGGCCAAACCCTGGGAACGGAGGGTACGGGTGGGAACATAAAAGGAAAGACAGCTGGATAAAATTACCGGGCCAATACCTCTCAGGATCTTGAAAGCAAGACACAGAACCTTAAAGAGGATACGCTTCCTTACAGGAAGCCAATGTAGGGAGCGCAGAACATTTGTCACCGAACAGAATCTGGGCAGGCCGACAATCGCCCTAGCCGCAGCATTCTGAACCCGCTGCAGGCGAGTTAACTCGGCCTGGTTGGCCCCGGCCAGAAGAGAGCTAGCATAATCCAGGCGAGAGATGATAGTTGCCTGGATCATCAGCTGCCTGGTCGGGGCGTCAAAGAACTTGAGAACGGGTCTCAAGCCTCTTAACAGACCAAAGCAGCAGGCAGCAGTTTTTTTGGTGTGCCCTACAAAGGTGAGGCCCGCATCCAGCCAGACCCCCAGATTTTTCACCTCCGACACCGGGGTCGGAGTAGGTCCTAGCTCTGAAGGCCACCATTGGTCACCCCACAGCTCCACTCCCTTACCGACAACCATCACCTCTGTTTTAGTGGCGTTTAGCTGGAGACAGTTACCTGTCAACCAGCTAGCCACCGCCTTCAGTCCAGACTGAAACCTAGGGGCCTCGGTCTCCGCGTCCCCGCTGAGAGTAACCTCCAGCTGTGTGTCGTCGGCATATGAGACCAAGGTTAGGCCCCACTGCCTAGCGACATCAGCCAGCGGTCTCACGTAAAGATTGAACAACGTGGGACTCAGCGAGGACCCCTGCGGAACCCCCATGGCCAGCGGTAGGATTTTGGACTTGAAGGGAGGAATGGCAACACAAAAGGAGCGGTCATCAAGAAAGGAGCGGAACCATTGCAACGCCAGGCCGCCAATGCCATACTCCTCAAGCCGATGCAGGAGGATGCTGTGAGATACCGTGTCAAAGGCGGCGCTAAGGTCTAACAATATAAGCGCCGCCGTTTGACCAGCATCCAACCTTGCACGGAGGTGTTCCACCATCACAAGTAACGCGGTCTCCGTGCTGTGACCAGCAGGGAAGCCGTTTTGTGTGGGGTCGAGGGCATTGGTCTGGACAAGATGTTCAGACAGGGCCAAGTTGATATGGGCCTCTGTGATCTTTGCCGGCCAGGGCAGCAACGAGATGGGACGGTAAATTTCAGGCTTAGACGGGTCCAGTGAGGGCTTTTTGATGATTGGGGACACCACAGCTTGCTTCCACCTAGCTGGAACTACACCCGATTCCAAGGAAAGGTTGACAAGGGACCGCACAACTGAGCGTCCCATAAAAGCCTGATCTCGAAAGAGAGCGGGCCTTATTGGATCAGAGGGAGATCCAGATTTGATCTGCAACGCAAGTTTGTCAAACCCATCCATGGTAAGAGGGGGGAAGGCAAGCAGAGTAGTCTGATGAGGTGGCCCCCTGGTACTTTCCCAGCCGGACCCTATGCTAGGGAATGTCCGATATATAGCTTGGACTTTCCCCAAGAAATATGAAGCAAGGGATTCACAGTGGGAAAGGGAGGTTACAGTCAAGGAGGTCGTCCGCTTTGCCATAAGATCTTTCACGGCCTTAAAAATGGCCTTAGACGGATTGGCACTGTTCCTGAATTCTGCGGCATAGAAAGCCGCTCAAGCTCGACAAATAGCCCGATGGTAGAGCTTTACGGACCTGGCATATTCAGCTTTTAAATCAGCCCCATAGGTCTTCCTCCAAGCCCTCTACGCCCGTCTACAGGCTCCCTTCAGGGCACGAAGGGCGCCATCGTACCAGGGACTTGACTCTCTGGAGTTGACTTTGGACGATACAATAGGTATCAGAGAGTCAAGAGCCCTGGTAACCCAGGAACAAAAGAGGTCATACCCCTTTTCTACATCCGTCAAAGGACCCAGCGGCTCCTCTAGTAGAAGAAGATGAAAGTCTTGAGAGTGTGAGAGAGAGGCATCAGTTCTGTTTGATCCATACAAATGCACAAAGACAGCCCACTTCTCCCACCCACAGAGCATTATTGTTTTAAATTCCATCAGCAGTCAAACACAGGACTCTTTGAAACATTAGTTTATCTTATAGGTGTATTTGTACAGTAGAACCCCATCATGCGCACTCCCACCCAGAGTTAGATTTTATTTATTTATTGTATTGTTTTATGTTATGTTATGTTATGTTAATAACTTTTATTCAGCGCACAGCTGCCCCAGCGAAGGGGCGTCCTGGCGCCTGATCAAGTACCACAACATAACAGATCGCCACTGAGAAGAAGAAATTAATTAACGGAGGTGAACAGATGGGTCTTAATCGCCCGTCTGAAAAGAGTCAGGCTATTTTATAGAGCTCAAACTTGACCCGTTAGGGTATCAGAGCGCTTTACAGGGGATCACATTAGGCAAGGAATTACATTAAGGGTAGAGGACATGTATATACAGTTGACATTTAAATAACTCCAGATAAGGCCCCATATTTCCTAATAAGGTAGTGTGGTATTCCGAAGAGAGTCACTAGTCGGTAGTTGGTCAAAGTCTATGTGTTGGTAGGAGGCAGCATTTAGGAGAGGAATTTACCCATAAGGAAGGTTTTGGCCTCCTTTTTGAAACGTGCCAAAGTGGGGATTTTTCTGATGGCTGGCGGGAGAGAGTCGATATTCTTGGAGCGGATCCAGAGAAAGGCCGGTTCAAAGTTTTTTTTTTCTGGAACCGTGCAGGTTGGAGTAAGAGGTCTCTGGTGGACCGAGAGTTTCTGATTCCGCCAGAAGCCACCAGTTTCTGTGCAAGATAAGCAGGGGAGTTTATTATAAGGCCTTGAGTGTAATGCAGGCCAGTTTGAGTTGAATTCTGGCCTCGAGGGTAAGCCAGTTCAATGCTTCAGGTGTGGAGTTATATGGTCAAATTAGTTTGAGCTTGTAAGAAGTCTGGCGGCAGCATTAAGGCAGGCTTTTAAGGGTGCCAGGGAGATCTTGGGTAAACCTGAGAGGGTGGAACATCCATATTCCAGTCTAGAGATTACTACCGCAGGGACTGCACTTTTTAGGCCGGTAGTGTCAAGGAAGGGTTTCAGTTTCCAGAGGCAGCTCAAGTGGAATCTGGCTAATTTGGCCATCAAGTTGATGTGGTCTCGCATGTTCAACTTGCCGTCAAGGGTTATTTCCAGTGATTTTGCTGAGTCCACGATGATCGGTGGGCAATCTAGGGCTGTGATAGCCTTGATCCATATCTGCGTCTCGGGATTCGTTTTTGGAGGGAAAATTAAGCGAAATTCTGTTTTCTTATCATTGAGCTTGAGTTTATTGGAGGTGAGCCAATAGACAGTTGATTTCAGGGCCTCATTCAGGGAGAGAATATCCTCGAAGGAGGAGGCTTTGATGTAGAGCTGGGTGTCGTCAGCATACATATGGTAAGAGATATTTGCTGAGCATAATACTTCGGCAAGTGGTTCGAGGTAGAGGTTGAAGAGGTTAGGATACAGGCTTGATCCTTGGGGGACTCTGATTTTTACCGGAGAGGGAGCAGAGAGGTTGCAGTTGATTAGGGATCGCTGCGATCGGTTTTGGAGGAAGGATCTAAACCATTTTAGAACAGCGCCATTCAAACCCATCCTAAGTTTGAGGTGTTCGATTAGTTTTTCGTGGTTGACCATGTCGAAGGCCGAGAAAAGATCTAGGAGGATTAAAAGGAATGCTTTCCCTTGGTCCAAAGCTAGGAGGGCATCGTCAACAATGTGGAGCATGGTCGTTTCAGTACTGTGCCCTGGTCTGAATCCAGATTGGAAGTCATTGAGAAGGTGGAAGCTGTTGATGTGTTGACTTAGTTGCTGTTGTACACACTTCTCTAACACTTTGGCTAAGGGGAGGGATGTTGGAGATAGGTCTGAAATTGTCTGGAATGGCTGGGTCCAGCGATGGCTTTTTCAAAATGGGGAGGACTTGGCCGGCTTTAGAGAGTTAGGAATGGAACCCTGCTGGAGCGAGGCATTTATTATTGCCGCCCAGCTAGGAATAATGGATTGGGCCACGGCCACTAGGCAGTTGGAGGGGAGCGGGTCGTTGAAGTGGTTATTCGGTATTAGGGACGATAGGATTTTAGATATGGAGTCTTCGTCGTAGAGGTTGAAGTCAGTCCAAAATGCTTGTTTTTAGGTGAAGTCTGTGAGGGCATCTCAGGAGGAGGGTTCATGCCTGGAAGGGATAGAGGGTATGTGGCGGCACTGAGTTCATTTTCTAAGGCTATGACTTTGTCAGCGAAAATGGAGGAGAATTTCTCCGATGATATTATGGACTTGGGTGTCTCTTTCGAGGTTTTGACCAGTTTATTGGATTGGTGTTTGCCCAGATGGAAGAGCTTGCGAGGTCTAATCTTGGCGTTCTCTAGTTCGGATCTGAAAAATTCTTTTTTAGAAGGTTGTTCTTGTTGTAGGTATTTCTGGCCTGGCAGAGAAGTTTAAGATGTGCGGCGGTGTGGTGCTGTCTCCAGATTCTTTCCGATTGCCGGAGGCATCTCATCTCATTATTGAGGGGTCCAGTTAACCAGGGGTTCTTATCTTTTGTCTGGGTTCTTTTTAGCTTTAGTGGGGCTAGTTCATCCATGATTTTCTAGTTCGTTGCAGAGTAATGATTATTGAGGTCATTGACCGTTGATAAATGGGAGGGGGGAGGTCAGATGTGCAGTGAGACTTCGGTTCATTGTGGTCTAGGTTTCTAGTGTCTCTACTCCAGCGTTTAGGAATCACTGGTTGTGGTGCCCTTATCATGTGGGTGCCAGGTAGTAGGAATGTGACGGCGTGGTGGTCAGACCAGTCACACAGGTCTATAGAGATAAGCTTGACTGTTGATTCCTTAGAGATGATCCAGTCAAGGGTGGCCCCTTTCGAGTGTGTTGGAAGTGAACAGGCTTGGGTCAGGGCTTGATCGGACAGGAGGTCTTTGATGGCATTGACATGAGGGTCCTTGGAGTTATTCCAGTGCATGTTGAAATCACCCAGGAAGATATCTTTAGAGTTCGAGGAGGACTTAGCAGTGATAAATTCCATGAGTTAGTGCTAGGGGGTTGATAGATGATGTGTAACTTGCACAAAAGAGTGGCGTAGCTACAGATAGAGAGTGCAAGGTTTGCGCAAGAGTCGGTAGAATCCGCCAGGAGTTCTGTGGCACTGCGGTTGGATCGGTAGATGCAGGCGATGCCTCCTCCTTTCTTGTTAGATTGCCTTTCCAGTCTAGCAATGTTGTAGCCGGGAGGGACTAAGAGGTTCAGGCATGGAGATGAAGAGTCTTTGAGCCATGATTCTGTTAGAATAGCTAAGTCAAAGTTTTTGTTCATGATGAGTGCAGCAATGTCAACGGCGTGCTTAAACGCTGATCGGCAGTTGATTAAGAGGTCAGACAGAGAGGAATTAGGGGGAGTGTCAGGAGTTAGGGTGGACAAGTGTACCAGCGCTAGATTGCTCTTGACCACACTTCTGTTGCATAAGGTAGCCGATCTGTTGGAGTTATAAAGACTGTGCGGATGGCATGTGCGGTTCTGGTGTCTAGCGGGCAAAGGATAATTGGGACAGAGTTGTAGTCCCTGAGGATGGCAAGGATTTCCTCTTCAGTGAGGTCTAGTGAGCTAGGGGTGGCATGTGTAGAGTTATGGGAGAGAGCGAGAGCTAGGGTTTCTTCCGCCGACAAGTGGCATGGTTGTTTGCGAGGGCAAAGATGTCTCAAAGGTAACGGTAGAGGGTGCTTGGAGGTCTCGCTGGTGTGTGGGGGGAGGAGGTCCACTGGGTTTTGAGGTTGGCGAGGGAGAGTTCAGCGAGGTGCAGGAGGTTCATTTGGTCTAGTAAAGAGAAATGGATATTCTGAGTTAGCATGGCAGCTCTGGAATGCAAGGAGGGGGGTGTTGGCGGGCAGGGGGGCAGTAGCTCTGAGGCAGTGCTATCAGACTCCCTGCAAGGGGAAGGTGTTAGGGGGTAGGGGGGCAGTATTTATGGAGCCCTGGTATTGGTATGCATAGGAGACTGGGTAGAAGGGGTAGATCGTTCTATATCGTGGGATTCTGGTGGCAAACCAGTCTCATAGTTATCATGTGGGGCTGGCGGGGGGTAGACCAAAGGTCTGGAGATGACTCTATTGGCAAGGCTATGAGATAAGTTAGCAATGTTAGGAAGGGCAGTGGTTGAAAATCTTCGGGAGGTAGTTTGTGAGCTTGGCAGGCAGGTACTATCTGTGTTGCAGGTGTTTGAAGGTGCAAGATACTCACAGTTAGAGTGGGGAGCTGGCGGGGCGGGGATCAGAGGTGCAGGGATGATTCTTCTGGTACGGTCAGGCGCCAAGCAAGAGGGGATGGGATGATCTGTGTTGGGAACCCTAGGTGGGGTGGTTAATGGGTGGTTAGGGATGATAGGCAGGCTGGTCAGAGGGGTGTCGGTACAAGTGTTAGTTACCCTGTTAGTGTTGGGCACTTGGTTACTGAGGGTGGTAAAAATGCTCGCAAATTCGTTGAGGTTTCTGGATGAGGTTTGGATCAAGACAATGCCACTTTTATAAATGGTGATTGTGAGGTCAGCTTGCAGGGTTGCGGAGGGTGCTATTGTAAGCTTAGTGCTGTGTGGGATGTTCCTGGTTGGACATATGTTGAGGAGGTGCGCTAAGGTTTTTCGCCAGTAGGGGGTCCTTTTGGAGTAGAAGATTAGGTCACTGATGACTGTGCCCTTATCTGTGCTATAACGTAGGTTGGAAATCAATGTCTCAGGATGACTCTTGAGGGCGGAGTGCTTGAAGGTTTTTGCAGCGGCTTTGGAGAGTTTGGGGGGTAAACCAGAGTAAGAGGGATTTCCCCCGTAGCACTTAGGCTGGCTAGGGTGGGTACTGAGGCAGCGGTTGAGCCGCAGTTGAGTAGCTGTCTGGTCATAGGACCGGGCCCGTGTGTGCTAGCGCTGAGCGGAGGAGGCCATGTGCAAGGGTAGGGCTGCAGTGGAGAGTTGAGAGACTAGTGTAGCTGGGAGGCCTCGGACCTGGGTGATGACAGGGCGGACGGGGGCAAGTAAGAGTCGGAGCTCACCGGAGCACAGGGGATGCTGGGGTCCTGTGCAGGGCAGCACAGCAGAGGCACTAGGTAGATGTGTTTGTGAGGCTTGGGGGTCGGTTCATGATCTCAGCAGTTTACTGGGCATGAGAATCTGTTAGATACTGTGGTGAGTTCAGAGGCTAGCTGGAGTGGGGTGGTCCCATTAATATAATATGCCCCATTTAAGGCTAGGCAATGGGATGCAGTTACAGTGTCCTTGTAGAGCCACCATCTTAGGGTCAGGCAGCCATCGGCCTGTATTCATATAAGCCACACAGAATTTCACAGTCACCCATATTCCTAATAATAAAAAAGATTTTTGTTCACCCACCTCTGGTCCAGAACGAGTGCCATAGTATTTAGGGGAAACTGAGATCCTCGTAGTAGCGAGGCACCGCCATTTTGGTTCCAGGCAATATTAGGGCTAAAAGTACTGAGGGCGATGTTCCCTATTTAACCATCTCTTGTCCTGCACAGGCGAGCGCCAATCCCATCTGCTGAAAAGCACTTTTGCAATTTGTATAATGTTTCTGGTCACCAAAAAACTGGTTTGATAAAGCAAACAATATTTACTTTGAAATACTGACTGCATTAAAAAACAGAAATGTAGAAGCAATTTCTCTTAAATAAAATAATTAAAAGGGTAATGTCCAACTTTTTTAAATAAACTTTTGTGAGGGCTGAAAGAAATTGGTATTTAACATACTTATATTAATAATCCAGACCAAAAGATTGTTGTCTTTGTAAATAATCCAGACCTAAAGAGTACCGCCCTTTGTTCTTGCCCAAATAGCACTTTTTATGTGTGTGTTCGCTTTTTTAACTTTTAGTCCACTTGTTACGTGTTATACCCAATGTGCATTGAGACACCTCTTGATTTATTCTGTGTGCAGACTATCACGCTATCTATGAGGGAAATAGGACTGTTGCCCCGCGCTCTTGGCTTGCGATGTTTCTTAGCTGTGAGCATTATAGGTGCACAAGCTCACATCTAGTGGCACATGTGTCCTTTCTATCGTTACAAGTGCACTCCGAAGAGCATCTTTAGCATGTGTATTAGAAGGATGACAACAGATAGGAACGTACTGAAATATCTCCTTTTTTTGTTTCTTTCTGTTTATATGTTTGTTTGTCCTGTTCAAATTAGAATAAACATGTTTCCTCTGTAACTTTAACAGCATCTTAATTTAGTTTTAACATTTTTAACTCTAGTAACCTCTGGTAAGGGTGGGCCTTTGCACTCCCATATCGCCGGGGTTCATCACCACACTTTTTGGGCCTGACGAATGCCTGAGTAACTGCTCACACATAGGCAGAAACATGTTGACCGCACTCCTAGGATGAATCAGAACTTTTTATTTAGTCATCATCATACACTTTGTTTTTATCCATGTCCAATTGGTAAAACCAATAAAATATTTCTTTTTGACACAATTTGGACATTTTTTAAATTCACTCAAATCACTTTTCACTATCACAAAACCAGCTCAGCAGTAAACTGGCATTGCAGCCCAATATGTGGCATTCGGCCACTCCTGGTGGGGCCCGATGATGAAGCATGTCACCAACTAGGTTGGTGAGTGAGGGTTTTTTGAAAAACCTAAATTGGTTTTCTTCACAGGGAACATACAACTGTGTTTATTAATTACATGCTTGCTCTTTCGTTTTCTTTGATATAACACTCCTTTGTTGATTGTTTGATTGATCCTGAGGGGAGCTAGGAGTGTTTACCTTTTTCCCTTCCTCTCTTGCTGTTACAAGTGTATCTCACCTACTCTGACTAGGATTATAGTTCCTGCTTGGACAGGGTGCATACCACTGCCAACTAGAAACCACACTTCTAGCATTCACATAATAAAAAAATGTAAAAAACACACATTGTGTACTTTAATACCACTTCCTAAATTCAACAATCATATTGTTGCTGTTAGCATGGACCATGCTCCCATAAACAAATACCCCTGTCTATGACCTGGAAGCTCAGAATGGGCAAGCCACACAGCTCAACACGGTGTCTGTCTCTTTCAGTGAATGATGACTGAAACTCCACTGTTTACAAGATTTACTTGAGGGTGGGCTGGGCAGCAGTGCAGCCTTCGGTCTTGGCACGCTCCAAGCTCCGGCATTGATTGTGAGGTTAGCACTCGGACTGATCAACCATTAGTTATTGAACTGATGACTGAGCACTATTACTGGGCATGAGAATCTGTTAGATACTGTGGTGAGTTCAGAGGCTAGCTGGAGTGGGGTGGTCCCATTAATATAATATGCCCCATTTAAGGCTAGGCAATGGGATGCAGTTACAGTGTCCTTGTAGAGCCACCATCTTAGGGTCAGGCAGCCATCGGCCTGTATTCATATAAGCCACACAGAATTTCACAGTCACCCATATTCCTAATAATAAAAAAGATTTTTGTTCACCCACCTCTGGTCCAGAACGAGTGCCATAGTATTTAGGGGAAACTGAGATCCTCGTAGTAGCGAGGCACCGCCATTTTGGTTCCAGGCAATATTAGGGCTAAAAGTACTGAGGGCGATGTTCCCTATTTAACCATCTCTTGTCCTGCACAGGCGAGCGCCAATCCCATCTGCTGAAAAGCACTTTTGCAATTTGTATAATGTTTCTGGTCACCAAAAAACTGGTTTGATAAAGCAAACAATATTTACTTTGAAATACTGACTGCATTAAAAAACAGAAATGTAGAAGCAATTTCTCTTAAATAAAATAATTAAAAGGGTAATGTCCAACTTTTTTAAATAAACTTTTGTGAGGGCTGAAAGAAATTGGTATTTAACATACTTATATTAATAATCCAGACCAAAAGATTGTTGTCTTTGTAAATAATCCAGACCTAAAGAGTACCGCCCTTTGTTCTTGCCCAAATAGCACTTTTTATGTGTGTGTTCGCTTTTTTAACTTTTAGTCCACTTGTTACGTGTTATACCCAATGTGCATTGAGACACCTCTTGATTTATTCTGTGTGCAGACTATCACGCTATCTATGAGGGAAATAGGACTGTTGCCCCGCGCTCTTGGCTTGCGATGTTTCTTAGCTGTGAGCATTATAGGTGCACAAGCTCACATCTAGTGGCACATGTGTCCTTTCTATCGTTACAAGTGCACTCCGAAGAGCATCTTTAGCATGTGTATTAGAAGGATGACAACAGATAGGAACGTACTGAAATATCTCCTTTTTTTGTTTCTTTCTGTTTATATGTTTGTTTGTCCTGTTCAAATTAGAATAAACATGTTTCCTCTGTAACTTTAACAGCATCTTAATTTAGTTTTAACATTTTTAACTCTAGTAACCTCTGGTAAGGGTGGGCCTTTGCACTCCCATATCGCCGGGGTTCATCACCACACTTTTTGGGCCTGACGAATGCCTGAGTAACTGCTCACACATAGGCAGAAACATGTTGACCGCACTCCTAGGATGAATCAGAACTTTTTATTTAGTCATCATCATACACTTTGTTTTTATCCATGTCCAATTGGTAAAACCAATAAAATATTTCTTTTTGACACAATTTGGACATTTTTTAAATTCACTCAAATCACTTTTCACTATCACAAAACCAGCTCAGCAGTAAACTGGCATTGCAGCCCAATATGTGGCATTCGGCCACTCCTGGTGGGGCCCGATGATGAAGCATGTCACCAACTAGGTTGGTGAGTGAGGGTTTTTTGAAAAACCTAAATTGGTTTTCTTCACAGGGAACATACAACTGTGTTTATTAATTACATGCTTGCTCTTTCGTTTTCTTTGATATAACACTCCTTTGTTGATTGTTTGATTGATCCTGAGGGGAGCTAGGAGTGTTTACCTTTTTCCCTTCCTCTCTTGCTGTTACAAGTGTATCTCACCTACTCTGACTAGGATTATAGTTCCTGCTTGGACAGGGTGCATACCACTGCCAACTAGAAACCACACTTCTAGCATTCACATAATAAAAAAATGTAAAAAACACACATTGTGTACTTTAATACCACTTCCTAAATTCAACAATCATATTGTTGCTGTTAGCATGGACCATGCTCCCATAAACAAATACCCCTGTCTATGACCTGGAAGCTCAGAATGGGCAAGCCACACAGCTCAACACGGTGTCTGTCTCTTTCAGTGAATGATGACTGAAACTCCACTGTTTACAAGATTTACTTGAGGGTGGGCTGGGCAGCAGTGCAGCCTTCGGTCTTGGCACGCTCCAAGCTCCGGCATTGATTGTGAGGTTAGCACTCGGACTGATCAACCATTAGTTATTGAACTGATGACTGAGCACTATTTCTTCTTTCTTACAGATCACAGCAAATCAAGTACATTACTCAGTCCTTACAGCACTTCAAAAGCCCACCATATGCTTTGTTGCTGTTAGTCTTGGGGGCAAAAGGCAGAATTGCTAGTTATGAAAGCCCAGACTTACAAAGCTTTTGCATTGTTTTTGTTATTCTTTTTTAACACACACCTGCATAAAATCCTTTTTTTGTATTTACAATCAATGCAACTGGCTATCTGCATTGCTTTGTAAAAAAAAAATAAAAAAAGAATATTGCAAGGCAGTAATTTCCTTACTTTGTTTTAAGAAGGCATTCCATGGGTGGTGCATGGGTGTTCCTGTGCATCCACCCACTGATTATAGATACTGTGGGCGGAAGTCCAAGACACCAAATTAGCAGAAGATAAGGGCATGTCTGCAACACCTTTAGTGCTCTTGAACACGTAGTGCATTCTTTAGATAATAAAGAAACCAGTAGGGATACTGAGCTTAAGGCATTTTCACAGTCAATGCCCTGTGCACAATCATGAATAGGGATGCTGGCTTTCCTTCCTTGTGCCTACTTTAGACAGATGAACTGTTCTCAGGGTATGTGTAAAGGTCATAGATCCACCAATGTTTTTTTGGGCAAGAGTACCCTACTCTGGACATAGGAATATATTCATAAAACCCAGAGATTATGGTTTATCACAAACCTGGCAAAAAAGTAATGAGAACCCATGTGGGCTAGTCATAATCCATATCGCTTAAAGGATAATGAGGGGTGCAGTAAACAGTACCTGGCCATTGCCCACGCTTCATGTATTGATTCCACCGAACACATACACACGTATAATGTGGGCAGTATCACTGAGAACATGGCATGATTGTAGTCAACATGCGGACCCAGATCTATCAAGGATTTGGGTCCCTCTTACGCTATGCTAGGTGACGTAGGGATGACACAAAACCTAAAACGAGACTTACCAAGCCACGTAAGACCACCTTGCATGGCCCTGCATGGCTTTGTAAAGCCGGAGTAATACAAGGCAGAGCATGTCATTGCCTTGCATTACTCTGCATTGGGAAGGTGTTCCAGGGGACGGGCGGGGGTGGTCCCATGCATCAACCCTTGGATTCAGGCACAATCCCTTATTTACCAAAACAGTTAAACCTGGGAATGCGTCAAAATGCTACGCCTTCCCTGACGGGGCGCAGCAAGGAGGAATGCCAATATTTCTCCTCATTCTGCAGCACACTTAGAAACAGGAAAGGATGCCCCTTCCTGTAAAAAGGCAATCCTGCCTACAAATGCAGATACCCATGCACCACTGAGCAAGGGTGCCTGCACTGGTGCAAGGGAGAGGATAGGAATGCACCTTATAATGTTAAATATGGCACATCCCTGCCCTCACCCTTTAACGCAGTGCAACACAGCAAGGTGCCATGAAGGTATGATAAATCTAGCCCCCAGTGAATACTATGAATGAGCAGCACATAAAATGACCCATTTGCAAAAGACTGTCTGAATCTCAATCATATATTAACGGAGCAAGAAATAAAATAAAGATTCCTTGGAAAAAAACATTAGTTGAAGTGGTTTTAATTTTACAATTCAATTCTTGTCTATTTCACCGACCTTAACTAGTTATGGCTATCTAGTCAGTCATACCAACTTCAATTAATTGGCCATCAATTCACTGATGCCAAAACAGATCAGCACTACTGCAGGAAAGCAGACCAGTTTTGGTATGGAGAAGAGAAGCTGCGGTCTATAGGAGTGCCAGGACATAACTATTCAAATGCATTAAACAGGTTCCTGTGAGGAATCCATGGCTCACCATTGGTAGTTTGGCACAAGCAGCAATACTTTACCCAGAGACAACAGCAGTTACTACACCATCAATACAACCGGATATTTAAGAAATAATTAATTTGTACACCGAAAATAAATTTTTGTTTGTACTTAAAAGGTGAATGTAATGACTGAAATGGCAACCACATAAACACAGATTTACAGATGAGAAATAAAGAGAATAAAACCTCTCCCATAGGAAAACATTGGAGTCAAAACCAATGTAAGCCAATGAAGAGTGGTTATCCCGAACCTTGGCATTCTCTGGGACCGACTGGTGGAATTCAAGTTCTGATACAGCTGACCAGTGATGGAGCACTTTCTAGGACCTGTTAGTGGTTGAATATCTTCGCTTTTACAGTTCGGCCTAGATTTTGTATGTTTACAGTCACTCGCTTGAAGTAAAGGGCCACAAATTGCAGGTTAGAACAACTTTTATCTTATGCACAAAAGACGTTCTGGGCCAAAACTACACAGAAACACCATGCCAAAAGACTTACCATGTAAGCTACACTTATAACTCTCACTCTTAATATCAAACACAACAACATAAATTGTCAATAATCCTTTCCCTCACTCCTCTTATCTCAGCTGCACAACCAATTGCAGTCATTATGCCAGTATTGGAGCACCACTCTCGTTTACTAGCCTAAAAATCAAAGGGCTTAATTTGAGTTTTCCAGACAGGATCTTCCACAATATGATGGCTATCTCATCCACCAAGTTACCAGTGCCATAGGATATAATACACTTGTAAGAAGCCAAACGCTATATCTGACGCATCTGCCAAAGTGTAAATCAGGCCCAAATTATGCAATCCAGAAAACATTGGGTGCAACTAGGTGGAATACGGGAAAGATTGTTTACAACGCAACTTTTACCACGCAGTGCCTTTACAACGCAACTTTTACAACGCAAACCATTGCAACGCATTGCGCTGGGGGGCGCTCTAGGATAGGGAATACATTTAATTTACTGTCTAACACCTTCCCTAGTGTCCACGGGGACTGGAGTTGGAATAGTAAATTAAACTATTCACTATCTAGCACCCAAAAGCGCTATGCGTTGTAAAGGTTTGCGATGTAAAAAACGCGTTGTAAAGGCATGTGATGTAAAAACATGCGTTGTAATGTCATACATCCGTGGAATACAGATGCATACAATTATCATTTTTTGCATGCCAACACTCAGATCAGACTCAAAGAATCAAGGTTGGTGGAATTTTAGGGGGTTACATTACTTTAAAGAAGGGTTACTGTATGTACAGATTTTAGGAAGCTTCTGAGTGTACCTTTCAAAAAAAGTTGGATGACACAAACGTGCAAGCTTGTCAGTTGCTGCATACTTCTTGCAGGTAGTTTTCAACCATCTCTGTGTTGGAAACAATATCAAATATGGTTCTTGTGAGGGTGTGATGTGGAATGGTACATGTGGTAAAAATTGAACATTATTATATCTAGTTGAATTCATTATATATGGATCATGTATGTAAGTATTCACATGGAGCAGCCAAGGCATGAATTAAAGGGCTCACTCTCAGGAGCCTATTTACAAGCCTCTTGCACCATCAATTTGTCACTTTTTCACATATTAAAGTGACACACTGGTGGCGTAAGGGGCTTGTAAATAGGCCCCATAGTTTCCTGTGAATAGTTCCATGCAATGACCATAGACCAAGTTTAGGGGTGGACATTTCTTATACACTCTATGGGGCTTATATACAAGCCCCTATCGCCACGGGAACGTCACTTTTTTCGACGTTCCTGTGGTGATAGGGGCTTTGCCCTATTTACAAGGCAGCATTAAGCCACTTAACATGGCTTAACACGGCCTTATAAATAAGGCCCCCTTTCATGCTATGCTTAGTGTGAAAGGAGTGGGCAGTGGGTCCAGTGGTGGGTGTTCCACTGCCACACCCATTATATGTGATGCTGCCCCCTATGTACATGGGTGGCGTACATAGGAGGCAGCGCCAACATTAAGAAATAGGAAAACCTGGCATTAATTTGGCGAAACGAGGAGAACTGCTTTATTTCCCCTTGTTTTTGCTCTTTCCATGTGTGCTGCCTTGTGCAGCACACATGGAAAAAACAAAAGCGCCTTGGATTGTTTATGTGCCGGAATGTCCCCCTTCCTGCATATAAACAATCTAAAAAAAAGACATTTTTTACTTCCATGTGTGCTGCATTAGGCAGCACTCATAGAAGTACCAAAACACCATTTAAGGATTGTTTATGTGCAGGAAGGGACACCTTCCTACACATAAAAAGTCCTCCCTGGCACACAGACAGCCTTGCACTATGGTGCAAGGGTGAATGCATTGGCACCACACTGCTAAGTGTAGCGCCAGCACAGGGGGAAATGCAAGGCTGCACCATATTCTTGTAAATATGGTGCAGTTTCTGAAGTGGAAGAGTGTGATTCACACCTCACTCCTCCACTTTTTGGTACATATGCCCCCAAACCTCTCTGGTTCTCAAGTAAGTTCTGTTCTAGGCACTGACAATGGTAAGGGGGCCAGATGAAATATCTGGTGGGCCAGACTGCAAGATTCACCTGCATTGTTGTCCGTGTATAACCTTTGGCATCTCCAGATAAAGGCTGATATATGTTTGCCAGTTTGGGGGGGGACATTTATTTTGAGTCATGAACGGACCATGAAAAAATAACTAGCTGAACTGGGGCACCTGAGTCATTTCATGATTTCAATTCAACCATTTCTGTAGTTTTTAATATTTAGGCCTGCTTTCCCATTATTTAGCACAGGTGCTCATCTTTTGCTAATCATAAGTTCATGATGCATTGTGCCGCAAACAGCAGTAACAAACAATGGGGCACATTTACTAGAAAATGTCGGAGCGCAAAGCTGTCCAAATTTGGCAGCACCATGCGCTGGCATTTTTAAAATGCAGGGATGCGCCACTACAATACAGCACACCTCTGCATTTTCCAATGTGCTGGCGCTACATTTCGCTGCCTAGCGCTGACGCATAGTGCAAGTGTGCCTGCGTTGCATAGATTGATTGTTTATGTGAGGGAAGGTGTCCCTTCCTGTACATAAACAATCCATAATAGTTATTTGTTACTTTGATGTGTGCCTTATTGCATGGCCACAGATTTACACCTCCTTGTAAATCTGGGGCAGCTTCAAGAAGCAGTGGGTGTTGCAGTGGAATGCCCACAACAATATCCATTGCCTGTCCCTTTGCCGCAGAGGACTGCGTTAAAAAGGGGCATATTTTCAAGGTGCTGTTAAGCCACAAAAATTGGCATAACACCGCTTTGTAAATATGGTGAAAATAAAAGTGATGTTCCGATGGTGTTATTCCCTTGTACATATGGCCCATGTTTGCAGGTAAAGGAAATTTTGCCCTGGAAATCAATGCAAGCAGAAATGATATGTTATGTTATTTTATGTTATGATAAGTTATATTATGATATGCTATGTTATGTTAAGCTGTGCTATGTTAAGTTATGTAGGGCCAGATGTAGGTAATTCCATTTTACCGACTCTAAAATACCGAATCATACCGATTCGGTATTTTAAATTCGGAAAATGGTATGTTGGTGAAAAATTACTGAATCGTTAAGATTCGGTAATTACCGAATCGGTAAATACCGATTTGGTAATTGACATTCATTCCTATGGGCCTGGAGGACCATAGGAATGAATGGCACTTACCGAATCGGTATTTACCGATTCGGTAAAAGGGGGAAACATTGAAGGGTGGCAGGGTGTCACTTTGACACCTTGTTGCACCCCTCAATTGTGTATGGGTGAACATGTTGCAGACATACATGCCCTAAGGGCATGTATGTCTGCAACATGGCACTGTTGGAAAAGCAAAAACAATGCTTTTTCCAAGGTTTTCATTATTTACCATCAACTTGTAGTTGGTGGTAAATATCAAATCCTTAAAGCCCTGTGGCACTGTTTACAGTGCTACATACATTTCAAAATAAAGATTTGGTAATTTTACCGAATCGGTAAATTTACCGAATCTGTAAAATTACCGATTCGGTAAAATTAACGAATCTGTATTTTGAAATGCCCTACATCTCAGTATCCAAATACCGCTCGGTAACGGACGAAAATTGGTATTTTCGGCCATTACCGACCGGTATTTGGATACCTACATCTGGCCCCAGATGTTATGCTATGCTATGCTATGTTATGTTATTTTATACTATGCTTTGGTATGTTATGTTTGCCATGCTATTTTATGTTATTTTATACTATGCTATATTACGCTATGCTATGTCATGTCAATATTATGCCATGTTGTGTAATGCAGATTTGTAGGGTTCACAATCACCCGAGAGGGTATCCTGGTGCGAAATACTGAGTCGCCACCACAAAGTCACTTTTAGTGACATTGTAGTACCGACAGGGGCCTTGCCTTATTTACAGGGCAGCATTAAGTCACTTAATGGGTATCATTTATGAGAAGTGACGCTTCTCAATGCGCCCTCCTTGCGACATGATTGATGCGTCATATTTATAATATGACGTATCATGTCGCAAGGAGCAACAGATACGTCAGTATTTCTGATGTATCGGTATGGCACAAAAGTGACGCATTGCTGGAGTGTGTCACAAAAGAGACGCAACTCCAGCAATGTGTGCTTTCACATGGGGTAAGCCCCATGTGGAAGGGCCTGCGTCAGCCTTACGCTTGCTGTGAGGCAGGCGTAAGATTTTGACGCAATGGCGTCCTAGAAGTGATGCAGTGAAATCTCATAGATTTCACTGCATCACTTCTACAAGGCTTTTTGAGGGGGAACGCCCCCCCCCCCCTGCATAGGGGGGGGGGGCGTACCTGGTGCAGGGGTTTACAAAGTGATGCATCTACCTAGATGCGTCACTTTGTAAATATGGTGTAAATATGGTGCAACAAGTCACAGTTTTTACGCCACTGGTGTGTCACAAAAAGTGACGCACCGGTGGCGTAAAAGTGATGCATGGCCTCATAAATAAGGCCCAATGTGGCTTACTGCTGCCTTCTAAATAAGGCACCCTTTCAGGCTGTATTTAGTGTGAAAAGGGAGGGCAATGGCTGTTGTGGTGGGCGATCCACCGCAACACCCATTGATTTTGACACTGCCTCTTATTTACAAGAGGAGCATAAATATGGGGCAACACCAAAATTAAGACCAAGGAAAAACGTGTCTTAAACAGGCGAAAAAAGAAGAAATGCTTTATTTCCCCTCTTTTTTGCTATTTCCATGTGTGCTGCCTTTTGCAGCACACATAGAAAACAGCAACTTGCCTATGATTGTTGAAGTTCCCCTTCCTGCACATAAACAATCATTTTAAAAAAATGCTGTTTTTGTAAGAGCCAGGAACCAGAATGGGACGGGCCGCCATTATGGCGGTCGCCCTAGCCCCGGGAAAATCTGCGAGGGGGGTGGGGGGGCAACGCGTCATCAGTGACGCTGCCCTCGACCTTCCCCGCACCGTGGGCCGGCAGCCAATCAGTGCCGCGCCTAGTCCTAGCGAACCGGAAGCACTTCAATGCTTCCGGTTCAAGAACAGTCCCCGGAAATGCCCCTTGGCTCCCCACCCCTTAAAGGAGGGAGCCTGCGAGGGAGTCAGCCTCTTGGTGTCGCGGCTGCCTCCCTCTTCGCATCCACGCGCGGGCCGGCTGGCCTACACCCCACCCGTCCCTTTTAATCTTTTGCCCACCCACCATCCCCTAAAAGCAGGAAATTTAATTTTGGGTAATTGTTTTCCATCCATAGTGTACATAGTTGTCTTGTCGATCGAATAAGCTTTATTCCACAGGTTTTGATATTTGAGTTGTAATGATGTAAATAAAGGAAAAGTAATTTGCATGCTTTCAGCTATTGTCGTATTTGGGTGTCCTTGGTCAGGCGGTAAGGTCAACACTGGTAAGCATAGTCTGCGGTCTTAGCGGTCAGCACCATCTAACTCCGGGGGGTAGTGACAGCCGGTAAGTGGGCCTGGGGCCACCCCTGTACGCGCATGCACAGCAGTCTGCGCCCCCTTTTTATGGAGTTAAAGGACTGGGCGTAGTGGGGGGGCCCGGGGGAAAAAGATCCGTCCGATTAGCTGGACCCCCTGCGCAACCTTGCTCCAGGAGTAATAGTGGCAGTACCCCTGGGACTGAAGGAGGGAGGGGAGAGAAACTTGCCAGACATTGACTTTGCCGTCAGGCTCAAAGGGATACGCAGAAAGTCATATCGCCCATTGTTAGATTTACGATAGGAGTGCCTTCTGTATTAGCACGTCTTAAGGTTAGCTCTTGCAACATCATGCGTCTATCAATGTAAACTGTACTTTCTGCGTTAAAATTTTTCTGTAACAAAAATGCTTTTTAATTTTTGTTTTGTATTTTTAATAAATACGGCCGGGGGGGTCACTCCCCCCTAATCCAAATAACTTGCCAAATCTTAGTCTGGTTGTCCAATACCTGGGGCAAGCTGGAAGGGGCGTGTCTACCTTGCGCTAGGGGGTTTGAAGTGTTGAGAAGGGTCCTAGGGAGTGCCAGACCATATGAAACTTGTATGTGTGCTACAACAAGCAGCACACATAGATGTTACAAAACGGCATTTCAAGATGGATAATTTACAGGAAGGGGACCTTCCTGCACATAAACAATCACTCCCTTCAACACAGACACCCTTGCACGTTGGCGCAAGGTAGCCTGCATTGGTGCTAGGCAGATAAAGTTATCACCAGCACAGGGGGAAACGCCCTATGTTTCTAAAGTGACAGAACGTGTCATTAGCGCTCTAGGCTAAACGACACGCTCCGCCACTTTCTTTGTAAATATGCCCCTGAGTGCCAAATGTCTTTGATTTTGTGAGGTCCAATCTCACAATAATGTATGGAAAAAGGATGTAACAGGGCAGGAAGAGCACAATCTCCGTGAGGTTCCACGTAAAACTCAACGTAGTAGTCGAGGCCGACCAGTCGAATAAAGCAAGACATTACCAGTGTAACGTGTCATTTCTGCAACATTGCACACAGTTTACTCAGCAGCTGACTGAACGTACAAATATTAAGCAAACTACCTGTCACCATGGAGCAATGCTTATTATCAGCAGGTAAAAGCTGCTTTTTTACTGAGCAACTGCTGCTAATTACATGATAGGCATGCCCTGCTTTGTAAATAAATACAGCGCTTCTTCATAGTTCAGCATTTGTGCCATGCAGCACTGCAGGTTTCACACAACAGTGCGCCCCATGAACTGCAGTAAATCTCCTCTAAGTTATATTGCCTGGGAAGGGCCCACTGTTGACAAATTCCAAATCCCTAAGCAACCAAAGCAACAATAAGACTCGTTCAAAAGCCAGGGTAAGCAGCTGATGGCAAAAGACACCGGCTATGTACAGAGGAACACCTTGGGGGTAGAATCTTACTTGGCCCTGCAGCAGGGAGCACATTGAACCTATTTCTGCAGCAGCAAGAGTGTTATTTTATGGTCAGGAAGTACCTGACCTGCCTTTTTTACCAAGGGAAAAGAGGTGCTTAAAAACAAATCTGCTTGCACATTAGATCCAGATTTACTAAAATGTTTAGTCACCCCAATGCAAAATCTATTTTGGGATTATCAAAGCCCCTCAAAGCCCAATTTTTGTGGCTTTGACAAAAATAAAAAGTTAGGCAACTCAGTGCTTAGCGCTGCTCTGCAATGCCTTGGATCAGAAAAGCTGTTAGCGGGCGGTGCATGGGCGTTTTTACTACGTCCACCCATGTATTTTGACGCAAACCCATATTTACAAAGACTTGGGTACATGGATTTGTGCCAAACGGTGTGCATACTTGAGAGTGACATACGAGTAGAAATATCTTTATTTCTCCATGTTGCTTTCGCTTTGCACTCCTTCCTGCACAAAGCAGGCACCCTTGTGACGTGACGCAAAGGTGGCTTCATTGGTGCTAGGCTGCACCAAAAGCACCAGCACGGGGACCCTCATGTACCGGGATCTGGCGTTGGGCAGAGCAGCAAGACACCTTGCTGAGAAGCCCTACACCCCAGTTAAAGGGCAGGAACGCACCATGTTTATGAGGGTGCCTCGGTTGTCTGCAGGATTGTTTTTGTGAAGGAAGGGGCACCTTCCTGCACAGAAGCAACCCGGAGAGGTGTTTTCATCTTTCTTTGGGTGCTTCAGGATTCAAATCCGAGGAGAAATACAAATATTTCTCCTCTAAAACCTCACCTTGAGAGGCGCGAGGATTTGGCACTTCCCCGGGTTTACAGGCTCTTGTCAATCTTGGGCAGCGTCAAAGTCCATAGGTTTTGAGTGGGGAAACCCATCGCAAAGCCCATGGAAGAGGATCTAGCCTTAAGGCTAGAGCGGTCGACCTCGAAACTGGGGACCCGGGTTCGAGTCTCGGCAACGATGCTCAACATCCGGTGAATCTGGGCAAATCACTTAGGGCCATATGTAGGTAAATGGCATTTACCAAATCGTAAATACCGATTTTTACCGATTCGGTATTTACAAATCGGTAAATGCCATGTAGGTAATTATTCGGTATCAATTACCATATCGGTAAGATTCGGTAATTACCAATTCGGTAATTACCGAATCCGTATTTGCCATTGATTCCTTTGGGCCTTTAAGCCCATAGGATTCAATAGCAAAAACCGATTCGGTAATTACCGAATCAGTAAAATGACCGATTTTACAAGGGGGACAGGGTGTCACTTTGACACCCTGTTGCACCCCTGATACAGGAATTCGTTATTTACCATGCAATAGTATTTCATGGTAAATGACGAATTCCTAAGGGCCTGTAGCACTGTTTCCAGTGCCACCTACATCCCATATTACCGATTCTGTACATTGACCGATTCGGTAATTTACAGATTTACAGAATCGGTAATTTTATGGCCCCCTACATCTGAAACTACAAAAACCGGTCGATAACGGCCGAAATCGGCCGTTGCCGACCGGTATTTGACCACCTACATATGGCCCTTAATCTCCCTGTGCCTAAAAAAATGAATGTGTCCGTCTGTAACAAAACCTGTGCTATGTAAAGCGCTCTGATACCCGATGTCTCGGGTCTAGTTCGCGCTATATAAAACTCTAAAAAAAAAAAAAAAAAAAAAAAAAATGGAAGGCCTCCCTAGCACAGAGTAAGGCAACGCCATCGTTGCTTTACGTTGCCTCCGATATAAGTTTATGACCTGCGCCGCCAGAGCATTACAAAAGGTGACGCTCCAGCAGTGCTGGGAGGTCATAAATAAGCCCCTAGGAGAGAGCAGGACGGTGCCATATTTGTCCAAAATATATTGCAGTTTCTGCTCTCCCCCTTTCACGCAACATAGTGCTCAGTCCTTAACTGAGCAGAGTTGTGTAACATGTTTGTAAATATACTGCCATTTAGAGAATACTGTCTGGGTCCAAGCTGTGCTACTGGTGACTGCGTGAGGCAAAGCACTAACTACAACCAGGAATCTGGCAGCTGTTGTGTGCAAGGGAAGACTAGTTAAGGACAACCATCTGAGTGGATAACACATTCATAGCAGATTCTAAGGTTAGAAAAAGAAATTAAGCATTTTTGGTCAATGCCATACACTGACGACAGTAGGTGTAATTCAGAACAGAATGTGAATAAGTTAAGTAAATGTGAATTACAATATTCAAATCTCAAAATCTAAACCTTTTATTTGAATACACTCTTTTTTATCGCTAGCGAAGTCATTTTGCAGCTGTACAGAAATGCAATGTGATGTACAACTACATGTAATGGAAAGATAATCACCTCATTATGTCAGGATCTTTATTGATACTCTACTCTCGAGAGTGAACATTTCTCCTTGATTGTTTAACTGCAATCCTGTATTGATGAACATAAATTAGTTCGATCTTTTTCATAAACACTAGAGGGCAGCAAAACATTGAGACAAATTAGGAATTATTCAATTGTGCAACACAAGACGCATTGAAGCTGGCATGCTTCACCTTGTATTCAGCAATGTGTAGCTCAGGTAGTTGTCGTGTAGCCAAAATATGAGTACAAAAATCATTAGAGAATAGTTTGAATGCGGTTTTAAATGTGTCATGTTCTTTAGTCACTCTTGCAAATCACTGATGAGCGATGTGTTCTTCGCGCGGGCTGTACGCCATATTTACAAGGTTACGTATGTGTGCATGCACCATTTAGAGTAGCTCTGAGTCGGAATGTAACTAACTGCACCACAACCGCATGAGCAACAACCACATTAAAATAGGCACGGCTGGCGTGCCCTGACGCTGTCATATTTATGGGTTTTTGGAACAAGTACACACTGTCGTCACGCGGCGCACTGATGCTGACGTGCATTAAAGGTCCTGCTCCTCTGCAGCCCAGGCATAGGGAATGAGGCCGTGGCTGAGGCAAAGTGACCAGCTGAAGACACTTAACACATCACAGTCATCAGTTGTATCGCATCTCCTCAAGTGGTAGTCGGACGACACATATAGAAATGTTCCATACGAGCCCCTTGAGCAACATGGGGCCACATCACCCGATATATTTTCAACCACTACAGCATTGCCATGGGATGCAGTGCACAGCATGTGAGGGAGAGGCCTGGCTTGGCACGTGTCCACATTGGTGTGGCTCCCCACGTCCAACCTAGGCTACTACCAACCACAAAAGGTAGGGGCACATAGGTAGATGACGTAGGATATGGACCATTTCATTACATCACCTACTTTTATACCCTCACAATGATGTGTCACTCAATGTGTCACATCTACGTAGGTATATTGTGACACATAAGCAGGCTATGGCCGTTGTATCGTCACAGCTCACTTCAGCCGTGTCTGCTGAAGTGTGTCCTCTGTGTCTTAGTTGTACATTAGGCCAGTTGTGTCGCCCTGGAGCCCTGCATCTCCTCTGTTGCATGGCACATTGCTGAAGTTGAGGTTGCCGTCATCTCAAATTCGAATGTATGACATAATATCGACCACAAAAATATCGCAATACAAAAATATCGCAACAAAAATATCGAGGACAATAATATCGGGATCCTATCTTCATAAAGTTAAGTACAAAAATATCGAAAAAATAATATCGTAGTACAAAAATATCGAAATTAAAAATATCGTTTTTTTAAATGTATTAATAATAATGTAAAAATAATGTTAAAATACATATAATTTAACACATATTAATAAAAACATTAAAACATAATTAAAAAATTAAAAGTAATACATATACATTTAAAATAAATTAAAAATGTAATAATTTAATGTAATTTTATTTTTTTTATTTCATTTAATTGATTTAAATTACATTTAAATTTATTTTATTTTACCCTTTACGCCTGTACCCCAAAAACCCAAAACTGACCCTGAACCCTAAAAATACCCCTGTACCCCAAAAACCCAAAACTGACCCTGAACCCTAAAAATACCCCTTTACCCAAAAACTGAAAACTGACCCTGAACCCTAAAAATACCCCTTTACCCAAGAACTGAAAACTGACCCTGAACCCTAAAAATACCCCTTTACCCAAAAACTGAAAACTGACCCTGAACCCTAAAAATACCCCTTTACCCAAAAACTGAAAACTGACCCTGAACCCTAAAAATACCCCTTTACCCAAAAACTGAAAACTGACCCTGAACCCTAAAAATACCCCTTTACCCAAAAACTGAAAACTGACCCTGAACCCCAAAAATACCCCTTTACCCAAGAACTGAAAACTGACCCTGAACCCTAAAAATACCCCTTTACCCAAGAACTGAAAACTGACCCTGAACCCTAAAAATACCCCTTTACCCAAGAACTGAAAACTGACCCTGAACCCCAAAAATACCCCTTTACCCAAGAACTGAAAACTGACCCTGAACCCTAAAAATACTCCTTTACCCAAAATTAATTAACATTATTTAATTACCAATTAATTATTAATTAACAATAACAATAAAGTAAATGTATTAGCACATTAGCTGTAATTAATTTAATTAACTAATTAATATTAATTTTTCCCAAATAATTAATTAACAATAAAAAAATTATATATATTAAAAAATTATTCTAATTAATGTAATTAACTAATCAATAATAATTAATTACCAATTAATTATTAATTAAAAATATGTACAAAATTATATTAATTAATTAACTAATTAATATTAATTAATTACCAATTAATTATTAAATAAAATATGTACACATTTATATTAACTAATTAACTAATTAATATTAATTAATTACCAATTAATTATTATTTAAAAATATTTACAAACATATATTAATTAATTAACTAATTAATATTAATTAATTACCAATTAATTATTAATTAAAACTATTTACAAACATATATTAATTAATTAATTATTATTAAATTACTTCCCACCCTATTCCCCTATAAACCCACAACCCGCTCTAATACTAAAACGCAAAATGTTAACAAAATTACTAATTTTCAAACATACATTTCTAAACATATTTAGCAAACATATAAACAACAAAATAAAATACATAACACTAAACAACAAAATTTCGATATTACTAACATACATACCTTAATCTCGATATTCTGTCTGTCGATATTATGGCACATCGATATTCTATACCATCGATATTAAAACATCGATATTATTGTATATCGATATTTTAATTTCAATATTTTGTCTGACTACCCTCAAATTCAGCCATGCATCATTTTGGAGCCAGATGTGCTGCACCGTCCTTCCCACAGATGAGTCCGAATTTCAGACTCACCTTGGGAGGTGGCAACATGGGGAATCCATGCAGCTCTTTTCTGTCGTTGCACAGCAGAACTTTTTTGATGCATCGCTGCCATCCCACAGCAATGCATCAGTTGTGGAGAAGTGTGGCTCACCGGTTAGAGCGGCAGACCCTGATGCAGAGGTCTGGCCGGGGACCAGGGTTCAATTCCCGCCTTGGCGGGTCTTGGGCTCAATTTCCCCAGACCATATAATTCTCGCCTCGGTGCCTATTCTAATCAACGCGAGGGATGCCTGGCTTCACCTTGGGGGTGCCCAGGAGTGGGCACTTCACAGGAAAAGGCCAAGAAGGGTTCCTCAGCGGTATTCGTACAAGCGCCGAGATGCCTCCGGTTAGTCGTGCGCTATACAAGTACCTCTACATTTACATTTATGAGGCCCATTCCCTGTAGGATATCCATCTTTTCTGCATCGTCCACTTCATTTGGCATCAAATCATGCCCAAGCCCTGGCCGACCACTTCCATACATTACCACTGGCTCTTTGTGCTGTATGACACTATTTGTTTTTTATGTACAAAAAAAATCATATCTCTGGTTATGTGTTTTTGTTTTTGGCATTTTGGTGGCAATTTGTTAATTACATTTTACTCTTTATTTCTATGTCAGTTTGGGATTTTATTCGTTTGGTGTTTTGACTTTATCACTGAAGGAAATCTCTTGCACACCTAGACAATCTAGTCTATGAAGTTGATTGAAGTATGCTTCTTGATTGAGAAATTAAATTTAATAGACGTGACAACATGGTCATTTGTTCAAATAAAGTCTTAACAGCAATGTTACCTATACTACTATTATAAAGAGAGAACAGAAACCTTTTGGCAAGGTAAACTTGGGAACCACAGCGCCAATCCACACACCCAATACATTGTTGGAATCCTCAGGGTGTGTAGATGGACATAGGCGACATAAAATAAAAATAAAACGTAAACTAAAAAATTAAAATTTATAAACAAAGTAGTCCCCTAAAACTAGCGCCGGCCGCGACGTAGTGCTGACTGCGACCTCGACGTGCGTGATGACGACAGGGGAGGAGCGGTGACGAGCGGCGAGGAGTGGCGGTGAAGTCCGGAGCTCGGGGAGGAGCGGCGCATCAGGTAAGGCGAGGCGGGAGGCGGTCTGGGCAATGTCGGGACGGGCGGGGGCCCGCGAGTGGCGGCGAAGTCCGGAGCACGGCTCAGGTAAGGCAGAGGCGGGAGGCAGGGGGGCGGGAGGCAGGCGGGCGGGAGGCAGGAGGCGGTCTAGGCAATGTCGGGCGGGCGGGGGCCAGGACTGCACAAAATCCAAAAATGCTGCCCCCAGGCCCCTTCTGCCCCGGGCAACGCCGGGGCGGGCTGCCAGTGTATTATATAAAATTGTATTGGTAGTGAATTTTAAATGTATTTACTTTTATGGATCAAAACAAGATTCGAATTAAGTTTTATGATGATGATGACTTTATTACTGTTTTGGCTCTGCATGAATACTTTAAATATTGCTCTGTGCCATAGCCGGCAGGGAGTTGAGCTCAGGTTAATTTAGTCAATTAGAGGGTTCACCCGGACAACACGTATGATTAGTTCTTGAGGTGGTGACTTTTTAAGATGCTTCAGTCGTGCAGACCTGTAAATCACATCCATGAGAAGACGCAAAGCCACCCTGTGTGGCTTTAAATGAGCTCATATCTAGTGAGTAAGGAAAGGTAGCACAAAGCACTGCTTTGCCTTACTCTATCTAAAGGAGGCATTTATTGGGCATTGATGTGAGTTTTTCCACTCAACACCCATGGAATTTGACACTACCCAAACTTTACAACATCAGATAAACATGGGCAGCACCACAAACCTACTTCTCCCCAGAACAGGTGTAACAAGGTGAAATGTTTACATTTCTCCTCATGTTTCCCTCTTTACACATGTGCTGTATTGTGCAGCACACTTAGAACGAGGAAAATGCCTCTTATGACTCTTTCCCTTCCTGCACAAAAATCCATGGTGCCTGCGTTCAGGCTCTGCTGCAAATTGTGCACGGGCTGAGAGAATGGGGCTGCGCTGTATCTTGTACATATGGTGCATCCCTGTCCTTTCGGATTGGTGTAGGGCAGAGCAACAACATTACTTGCAGTTCTGCCCTATGCCAATTCATCGTAAATGAGACCCCTAGTGCCACGTTATGTGGTTGAGATGACATTGCTAGGTGGTTTGCAACTTATGAGATGTCCTTTCATATGCATACAGTTCAGAGAAGGACTGGAGTGTTAGGGTCTAGAAACGCATGCTCATTTTAAGGAGGGATATGCTATTGACCCTAGATGCAGCTGACTCATGAAGCAGGACTTCAGATACATATTTGGTCTATCTGCAGAAAAGTATCACTTGCAGTTAAGAGATGCCCAGAAGCAGTCACTCCAGTCTTTAGGATATTTTTGATTACTTATCCCGTGAGTCACTGGGTGGTTGGGTGAAGGGGAGTAAAGTAAAGTATTATGATGGGCTGTATAATTTGTTTATTCCTGAGGACATTTTGAGTATTTGCTTCACAGAGATGCACTAGCACTGATTAGACTCCAAGCTCACTATCAGTAGAGAGCTTGGGAAGGAAGCAGACCTCTGGCTCAGTACAAGAGCAGTGTCAGGGAGTGACATCAAGGAGGGGGGTTGGGCCCCCAGCAGCAGGTTAAAGGTGAGAGCCCCTGAGGGCTCCAAAGTTCTGACAAGGGAAAATAGTCCCAACCTATCTCTGAGCACAGGAATGGGTCCTTTGGTCAGCAGAGTCCTATAGTGACTTTTCATCAACTGCAGTATTTTAACTGTCTAGATGCAGGGCAGAAGAAGGTGGTTGCCTTTTGCCTGAGAAGGTACTCGGTAGTGGGCCCTCTGCAGTGGTGAGCAGTGTGGCACTGGGAGAGATTATTTCCTAAGGGGAGGGTGGCAAATGTCCTAGTGCTCCTTTGGTAAAAAGTGAAACCAGATTGTAAGCAGATAATGTCAGAAAGTTCTAGGACATATTCCAGAGGGTCTCTGTTAACCGAGTCTGTGTCATTTCTCTGCAAGATCTCTGTTCTAGCCTGAAGTAGTGAAAGGGGTGTGAGATGGATGCCATCCACAGTGGGAAGGACAGGGTTACCTTTTGTGACAGGAGAGGATCCCAAGACTGGAACTGGTGTGGTAACATCTTGTCTGAAGCTGTTGTAGGCCCCGCCACAGCAACAGGACACAGCAGAACCGGCCCAGGCCTACTCCTACAAGACACAGACAGAGTGTGTAACTCTTTATTGAAACTGTATGCCCATCCTTAAAGACCTGGACTGCTTGACACCTGTTCAGTTTTGGGGTACAGACCTTGAGCTGAGGAACCAGTCTCTGGATTTGTGTAGATCAGAGTGGAAGGAGAGTGTCTGTGACCTGAGGTCATAGCATCCCTACTCTGAGAAAATTAACAGGCTCAAGGAACCGCTGAAGAAAGAAGGCAACTCCTTGCCAACTTAATAGCTGTAAGTGAGGCCTAAACCAGGCACAGGACAGAAGTATCCACTTGTAATTGGATGTACAGTGTCCTGGCTCCTGGCACTGATTACTGTCAGTGGCCTCTGTTAGTTGTTAGCCTTTTGCGCAGAGCATAGTCTGAGACTGGAAGGCTTCCGGTTTACCCTTTTGAATCCTGACAGCCTTAACCTGAATCCTGCTGCACAGATCTATCAATTTCACCCTTTTGACACGAAAGAAACTTGATGTTAAATATTAAGTAAATTACCCCTAAGTACACCTTCTTTCTCGCATGTAGGGTGAATAATATTTCAAAGAGAAACATGTGCAACTTAAGTATTGCCTCGCTCCCTGTGACTGGCACATAGGTAAAGTCAAAGTATAGATTATATACCTTCTGACCTGTACCAGTTACAGACTCTATTCGAATATCTTTTTTCCCCTAGTCAGGCCTGGCAATAGGCCTGAGGATAGTTTTAATTGGAGTAATTTATGTCATTTTAATCTACTCTTTTCAGGCAAAATTACCAATGATACAGTGGAAAGCTTAGTAAAAAGGTTACCTCACTCTTACAACAAAATGTGGATCACTAGGTCCATTTACTTCAACTTTATTGACTTATTTGACAACCAATTAGTACCAGCCATGGTCCTCCAACGGATCTTTTTGTTGAGTTGCCAAGGACTAAAATACTCGTAAAACGTGAACAATTATTCTATGAGGACCTGGAATAAAATAGTTGTTATCTAAAACCTAATTTTAAACCTTTCTCAGCAACTTGTATAAATGCCTTGATATAAGAAATATGACTAAAGAATGAGACAGAATCGATAGAGGTCATTCATGGAAAACATATGTCAAATGCCTTGTATTGCGTAGATAGGTCAAGAAAATGCATTTCAATTTGAAGTTAATGACAATGTTGTACTACAGATAGCATATGTGGTGGTTAGGTTTTACAGAGACCTAGACTCAAGCATACACTGCTTTAGTTATATACAACCATTATCTCAACCTAAACCATACGCAAATTACTATTTAACATAATTTATTTTCAAGCATTAGCATCAAAAGGGGAAACAACATTTTTTTACATGTTCATTTGAATGTAATAGACAGTTCCACAACATGCACTTTACATTTTTAACAACCAAATTGATGAACTGTCCCTTCGTCAGGGGCACCAACCTGTTGGTGAAAAACATTACCATCAGCAAATCATGCTCACTTGCTAGGCAGGCATTGTCAAGCATAGCAGGCCACATTCACATAAGGAAGGTGTGCACAATCTCCCCTGCCACACTTAGTACTACAGATAGCCTCAAAACACACAATACAGATTATTCATTGACAGTATAAAGATTTTCTGTAGAGAAAAAACAGGATAAATCTAGAGTTCAATTTGTTAATCAAACCAAAGCAAAGCTGCATGTTACAAGTTTGTTCTCAATTAGATCAGGTGAAGTCCGAACTCCAACACCCTGATCAGTGAATCACAGAAGTTCTGGAAAATTAAGTAATCCTTTTTGCATATTCCATTATGATTCATTAAGTTCAATTTCATTACCTTTTTGTCACGTTCACAGAAGTGGGGGATAGTTCTTTACATTGCTCACACTCTGTCTGTTCCCAGGCACTTTTCCCTGGGTTTGCAGTAATTGTTTTACATTTCTATTCTTAGTGAGAAGTGAGTCCATTATTTAGTCAATAATGAATGAAATGAAAAAGAATTTCTAAAGCGCATGGCTGCCCTTGAGCGTCCCAGTGCTACGTGTACACACAGACGGACCTCCTCTGAACCGCATCCAGAGATGTTAGTCATTCTGGGGGAAAAGGAACGTTTTCAGGGATTTTCGGAATGTGGTCAAGCTAGGTTCTTTCCTCATTGATGTTGGGAGGGAGTTCCATAGCTGACCCGCGTTTATTGAAAAGCGGCGACCTCCGGTCCTTGCTCTTTTTGCTCTCGGGATAGCTACCAGGTTTTCCTCGCCAGAGCGGAGCGTTCGTGATGATTTGTAAGGGCAGATCAGATCTCTGAGGATCGGAGGGCCATACAGGAATACAACTTCGCAGAAATGTCTTATAGGGCTTTGGTGACAGTCCCATATGATTTTCTTTTACATAGGAAAACAAAAAGGATTTTTGAGGCCTACATGAAGAATTTGCTGAATCACTATCATTCAATATTACCATTATTCACACATTTGCAAATACATTTCGACTTTCTCCATTCTTTCAATTATAGTTTTTCTTCCTCAGGAACTACATGTCAATATTTGGTACTACTACAACATTTGTATAGACAGTTTTTCTCTAGATTAGGCAATTATACATTTCAAGAACTTCATTAGCTATATACGTGTAAGTTCAATGAACATTCTAAGTATATATTTGTTACAAAACTCTCGATCTTCATGGTATGTTTTATTCTCTCAAAACATGTAAATTCATTCGTGTGTAGGTCTCATTTGTTTTTCTCCCTTGTTTACATATCATCATTTTAGAAAACACTGCATGTTTTATGGTGCAACATGTATTTTTCATCTTAGCAGGTTAACATGCCTTCATCAGGAAATATTTGTGGTAGTGATCTTTTACTGGTGAGGATTGATGAAGCTAGACATCAGATAACATCCATGCTGCATTACCAGCAATGATGCAATAACACCTGTTCATAAATATGAGTAACTTAGTAAGAGATCCCTACCGCAAGAGCACATAAATAAATGACTGAACGAGTGACTGCTGGCGGCTGCTGCTCATCTTCTGATGTTCATTTAGGTCTATTTTCTTAAAGCAAAATGCATCCTCAGATCTAAATTGGACTAAAGGGTGGACAGACTAGCTCTAAATGCTGGCTCCTCACATAATTCCCCATAATCTCCCATAACTACTGCTGTACTTTTGTGGGATTAAACTACAGCAAACTCCATGAATTAAGCCCACCTCTAGTTGGCACCAAACCCACTAGGGGAAAAGCTACCCCCAAATTGGTTTTGAATGCTAACAGAGGAAGGGACTGTATATTACCATGGCCACACCTGTAGGTGTGCACACAGGCTCTACAAAAATGACACTGTGGCAGAGATCTCCACATAGAAAAGATAGAGTAGGTGGAGGCCCCCAACTGTAGAGAAACATTGAGAAAGTTGGTTGAAAAGAACGGCAGGAATGTATGCAATGTGTGTAACACACTGCTGATGTGTACGCCACACTTTGTGATTGTTGTGTTACGGTGTGTGCGTATACTGTCGATAACGTCTGCTAATTCTTGTCAAATGATAGATTAATTGGCTATCTCAATCCCATATTAATGTGTTCGATTTATGTACACATACATGAAAAAAACATATCCATTAATGAGACACAATTACTGTGACAATAGACTGAAAAACAATGTAGAACCATTGTCTCTGTCCGGGTCCCTTTTCCCTAAGGTATTCTTGGTTCATCAAACAACAGTTATGCAATGCACATTCCACACATGTGAGTATGAGTTGGACCACCAATGCGTCTGCTCTACTGGTATCAGGAATCATGTCAGTCTTAATTTGCACACTTGGCAGTTTATTTTTTCAGGCGAATATTTAAAACGTATTTCCCCATAAAAACTGTTCACTGCAGAGAAAAACTTATTTTCATAGTACCTTCCAGTCCATCTGGCCCAACTTGTCAGAGCCCCATTACTCATCATATCCAGCCGCACTCCATCACAGGCGGCCTAAAACTTTGACTTTGTCCTGTTCAACAATGACCAGATGTTGCAAGTTGGTGCTTTTGACTTTTAGGCACTAGAAAAATAATTTTTACATTTAATCTTTAAAAATTGATATCTCCGGGTTTCCTACATTGGATATTTTTCATTTTAATCATACAATGGTTCCCTATTTCTATAACTTGTTGTAGATTTTTTGGAGTATTCTGTCTTACATATTTATTGTTATTTTTTAAATGATTTACACACCTGTCTCCTAACTTAATCCTGACTGCTCATGAGCAAAGCTCCCAAGGGTTGAGCAAGGATTAATTTATTGAGACTTGAATGGACCTTATTTGTGATTGTGGTGTTATTACTACATGTAGCTACCTACCTGCACCTGCTAATAAACCATCCTTCCACCAATGTTGCTATAAAAGAAGCCCAAGACCACCTACATTACCCCCATAAAGAAACAAAAACCTACTCATTTATTCAGACTGATTTTATTCTGATTTCTTTTTTGTTTGGACATGATAATGCCCTTATTTTCTTTGCAGCACCAGAAGACTCTAACAAAGGCAGTATTTTATAAAATCTCTACAACATAACATAGAAAGATTGAGGGGCCCTCATCAAGAGTGGCATAATGGGCAGACAAATAATAGATTGAATGGACTCAAGTGTGGGCGGAGTAATTACCCATGGCTGAGATTAATTCAAGGATTTCATCCATTACTTTTTGTATTTATAAGTGAGAGGTCCTAATGTTGATAGAGCTCAAAGTACTCTAATGAAGCTTGATTGGTGTTGAGAAAGAAACAAGTGATCTCAAGGAAGCCAAATGTCAAAGTACCATGAATGAAAATGAAGAGACTCAAAATCGAAGACTATGAAATATTTCTGTAAACCAACCCATTCTTTTCTATGTAACAGTGTACTTTCCCAACAGAGTACGTTTCACCAGTAACAGGGCTAGATCAAGGAGCCACTTGGCAGCTCTGTTGAGATCAGGGCGAGGGTGTAGGCCCAACAAAATTGTCTCAGAGGTGACCGGCTAAATATGTCCCATCGTGTTTGACAGCAATTCATGAACCATCTGCCAGTCTGTAGCCAGTGATGGATAGGACCAATGTATATGCAATATACTAGCATAAAGGAGGACAAAGCAAGGAGACTGTGCCATTGATTTTGTCTGGGTGTAAGGTAAGATCGATTTAAAATGTTGTTGAGGAACTTCCAGCTGTAAAGTGTTTGAATTTATTTTATTTGTTTGGAAACCTCAGATAGTTAGGAGGCTTATCATATAGATGAAGTTATTGACATTTTAAATTTTGTTCTTGTTGGTTCAGGTGAACATTGTGATTCATAACATAATCATGATATAGTTTAATTATGTTGCATGTTTGACAAGTTTGACCGCCTAGTGTACTATTGCTTTGAGTAGAGAGAGAGAGAGACAAAATATTCAATAGGGAGAGGTTGAATTTGCATGTGATGAGGAAGAATTTGGCTTCTTTTGGTTGAGACATTTTTTTAGTAACGCTTCCAAATCAAATCAATAATAAAGTATTAAACACATTCATGAATCTGTATATATAATTATACAACAAAATAAATAGCTGGTTCATTAAGAAGTAACAAATGTGCTGACATCCTTAATTGGAGCTTTACAAGACAAGAGTGAAGGGTCAGGTTGTCAATGAGAGGGGCCATTTTTAATCATAACTATGGGCCTGATTACCATGCTATTCCGGCAGCGGAGGCAGGGTCACGCGACTAGAAGTCAGCAGTCCAGCTGCCCATATTAGGATGCAACAGCCTTCAAGTAGGTCACAATGCTTATATTCTTCATTGTGAAATGTGTTGCAGGCTGCATCACAGACCTCAATAGAAAATAAACACATTTAAAACATCCCTGCATTATGTGGCAGGCACAATGTATGGCCTGCCACAAGGTGTAGGAATGTTTAGAGTGGCCCAATAGTGGACGGCCAGAGGGAAGGGGGCCCCACATAGTCAATTTCTGCCTGCCTTTTCATGGCGGGTGAACTGCCATGAAAGGGCAGGCAGAAAGGGACTTTGTTATGCCGGTGGCAGTACCTGAGCAGGCGTGGCCTAATTATAGGGATTACTGACCCTCCGGCCCACCAACGAGCTCCTTGAGCCCTTCAGAAGTGCTGCGGATGATCCCTCTGCCATATGCCTCTGCCTGCTGCATCATAATGCATCATAATGTAGCAGGTGGACCTCAGGAGCTGATGTCGGTGTGTCTGCTACCGACGAGCCTTCAGTGTCGGACTCACCACCATCGTAATCAGTCCTTATTTGTTTACCATTGGTTAATGAATCCGGGCACCTTTGTTTTAAAAAAACAGCCTCAGCAGTTCTATTTACAGGTCATTACAGATATTCCTAAAGGAAACTCTTTAAAATTGTCACTAGACAAAGGTTAGAAAAAAAGGAGGAGAACCATTTCTGGAAATTGCCTTTGAAACTAATTACATCAATCAACCAATAAACTTTATTTCGGTCAGCTGACCTTAAAAGTACAAAATATATATACATATGTTGATGGGAATAATGTATACAAAATTAATTGAATTCATTAAAATCATACATTAAAACATAATCATGATTTGCAAATAAAATGCAGTAGCTAAATTCTATAGCAATTAAAACCATCATTTGCATTAAAATGATAAATAGTTGTAAAAAATGGAAAGTGAGAACCCCAGTCCTTCTGACATCTAAAGCTAAACTTATGAGCTTTGGATTGCTATTCACTGACCACAATTAGGGGAGTCTAGTTAGAACTAATTGTTGGAATATCTGGTTCGTATTGTACTTTCCTTCTGATTCTCCACATGTGGCCTAAGAATTTATCATTTGCACAAGCAAACAGAGGTCTTGCGTCTGATCTTAAAATGCGTAGAGCCACACTATGATCTCTATAGGCAGAGCAGGACAGCAAGGACGACCCTTATTGATAGGAGCTTTATGCCACCACATTTTCGTGAATGATTTCAAAGGATTGTACCATATCTAAATTGAATATATAGATTTCTGTCTGCTGGCACTTGGATCAGATCAAGGAAGTACTCCAGAGAATGCAACAGTTTAAAGTCCAAGAATTCCCCTGTTAATCTTCCTAGCTTGGCATTCCTGGTCTCATTCTTGAGTATCTAATCCCAATACATTGATTTTAGATTTTTTTTGTGGGAAGTTCCAAGCAGTTCTTACAACCCCTCTTTAACCCAATGTTGTCAAGTAGAATGATAATATTCCTTATCCAGCCTATCTTCCTGGATGTATTGAGGATGCAGACTTCTTTAAAGGCTACTGCAGACGTGGACAATTCGAGAGTCGAAATCAATTTCTGCCAAAAGAGAAGAGAATGTAATTTTGCTAGGTCTTTTAAAGATTTAACCCCCATGTCTAATTTAAGAGGGGTAGTGGAGTACTGGATGGAAGAGAGACAAAATTCCTAAGGAACATATGCTCAGCTACTGTGAGTTTGTCCACTTTCTTGAAACCCCGCAGCTCAGCCCCATTGAGTGCACTACTTACTGCCTTGTTTTCATAAATTTCTATAGCCGGGGCAACCGGTTTGGTATGTGAGCAAGAATGTTCCTTTCTCAGGGCTCCAACTATCTATCTAAACTTTTAATTGGTCTTGGTTAGATGTTGTTCCCAAGTCATATCTTCAGCCAATATTACACCCAGATTTTCGAAGCTGCATACCCGCTCTAATCGAAAGTTAAACATCCTTTAAAAGATTTGTGCGGGTTTAACATCATAAGTTTTGTCTCGGTAGTGTTTATTTCAAATCCCCTCTCATTGTAGAAATCCTTGGAGCCCCATGCCAGTTTTAGAGACTAGGTGCGTAACATCCGCAAAGAGAAGCATGACAATCTTCATATGCCCTTATGAGGGGGCATCAGCTGGAATTCTAGCTAAGAAGTCCACGACTTGGTTGATATAAAGGGAAAATATTGTTGGCCAACATTGGCCTTGCTGGACCCCCCTGTTGATACTAATGGGATCAGTGACTTGGCCCTGGTTGCCCCAGTGGACCCTGGCATAGTTATCATCATGAAGACGAACAACCAATGCCAGGATCTCCTGAGACATCCCCATATCTCTCAGTATCAACCAAAGCTTTCCACAAGGCACAAGATCGAATGCTGACTTCAGATTTATGAAAGCAGGATATAGGCTCCTCCTAACCCAATACCATCACCTTCCAGTAAAGAGGAATATATCCAAAAACCTGGTTGATTGTTCCAGTTAATTTTCGCAATCCGGCTTGGAAAGGTGACAATATATTGTTCTCAGCCATCCAGTCCTGGAGTCTCACTTGGAGGGTATGTCTGAATACCTTATGAATACAGTCAAACAAACTGATAGGCCTGTAATTTTTCAGATTTTTTCTATCTCATTTTTAGAAAAATGGAAAAACCTTGGCTCCCTTTCATGAATCAGGGATTCAGGCACCCCCTGCAATAGCATTACAAAGTGCCATCATGTAATTTGACCAAATGCTTTTGTCATGCCGAAACAAGTCTCCAGGAATTCCATCTGGTCCCGGAGCCTTTACGGGTACAATGACTTTGATTGAAATTTCAGATTCCTCCTAGGTGAAATTAACCCTCACTGGGTTTTTGGGATAAATCTAGGAGGGCATCCCTTCAATGTAATTAGTAGTGGAGGAGTAAAGGGCAACAAAGTGTTTCTGCGACCTTTGACCCTGCCACCAGGTAGGTCGACCCTGTGTGTCCTGGTTCCTGCTGCCACTGCTGCCCTTGTTAGCCGCCTCTAACCCAGGTAAGTACTGTGTTTACCGTTCTTGATTATCTGCTCGTCTTGGTTGTTGTTGTTATTGCTCCCTTGATTGCCCCCCTGTGCCACTCTTGCCTTTTGTACCCTTTTGTACCCCTGTGCTCTGTTTTCACATTTGTGCCCCCTTTCTCGCTGTCCCCGCTGCCTCTGTTTCCCATGCCGTTTCTCCCCCGCCGTTGCGTCCCTGTGGCCCTGCCCCCTCAACTCCCATTGGCCGCCCGCTCCCACCTCCCAGCTGCTCCTCCCTCCATCTGCCCCTCATATGGAGGCCGCGCAGCGAGCGCCGCTGGCGCACCGAGGGCGTGCCAAATGCAAGCCCGTCTGCGCCCGTACGTGCCTGGACCACGCCCAGCGCCAGTACGCCTGACCCCTGCAGGAGCCAGAAGCATCGACTGAGATACGACCCTGCCGCCCTCAACGCACTCAATACCGGATGACCACCTACCTGCTACCGAGCCACCCCGAGGCGCACCCAGGAACCCTTCACCTGCCAAGCCTGCAAATTCACCTGCCTCCGAACCTTCCCCCCGCCCGCTGGACCAAGCACCAACAACAATCACCTCAAATGCATCCTCCTCAACACCCACTCCGTCCACAAGCACACTATCGATCTTTGGGAACTCCTCGACACAACAGCATCAGATGTTGCCTTCCTCACGGAAACCTGGACGAATGCCTCCTCAGCCCCGGACATCACCATAGCCAACCACGGAAGGCTACAAGATCACCTGGAAGGACCGCGTCAACCATATCGGAGGAGGAATCGCAACGGTCTACATGAACACCATCAACATCGCGACCAACACCGAAGACACTCTCCCCCGCCGAACACCTACACTTCCAGATTCACACCAACCCCAGGAACACCCTTAGAGAAACGCTCATCTACCGACCCCCGGGCCCGCGCACACAATTCAGCCCTAGCCTCACCAGAATACATCCTCTTAGGGGACCTGAACTTTCACCTGGAGAACAACAGCGACAACAACACCACCACCCTGCTGGACAACCTCGCCAACCTCGGACTCAAGCAACTGGTGAACACCCCCACCCACCTCACTGGCCACACGCTCGACCCCATCTTCTCCTCTAGCAACCACATCTCCTTCAGCCACTCCACCGGACTACACTGGACCAACCACAGATGCATCCACTTCACCTTCCAAAAGAATACATCCCACCACTGTACGCAACTAATCTCCCGCAGAAGCTGGAGCAAAATCACCACAGACCAGCTCCTCTCATCGCTGAGCCTGAACCCGCCAGCCAACAAAGATGCAGACCACAACCTCGCTCAGTGGATCACCAACTGGGCCGATGACCTCGCCCCACTGAAGAAACCCTCTTGCATGACTGGCAACAGGAAAACCTCATGGTTCGCAGATGCCCTCAAAGAATCAAAGAAATCCTGCCGTACCCTCGAAAAAACCTGGCGCCATGAACATACTACAGAAAACATGACAGCCCTCAAGAATGCCACTCGTGAACACCACCAGCTGATCCGCATCACCAAAAGGTCATCGTTCAAAGAGCAGCTCGACAGCAACAGACACAACAGCAAGGAACTCTTCAGCATCGTCAAAGAGCTCTCCAACCCCAGCGCCAACAACAACAACATCACACCGTCACAAGATCTCTGCAACTCCCTCGCCACGTACTTCCACTGCAAGATCGCAGACATACACAACAGCTTCGGACCCCAGACTTCGCCTCCAGTCACTGAACCAACGACGCCCACCACCACCCTCAGCGCCTGGACCCCCATCAGCACTGAAGACACCACCTACATCATGAACAGCATCCACTCTGGCTCCCCCTCTGACCCATGCCCACATCATATCTTCAACAACGCCGACATCATCATCGCACCCCACCTCCGGAACGTCATAAACAACTCCTTCACGTCAGCCACCTTCCCTGAGAGCTGGAAGCACACAGAAATCAACGCCCTTCTGAAGAAACCCACAGCAGACCCCATAGACCTCAAGAACCTACGCCCCATCTCTCTTCTGCCATTCCCGGCTAAAGTCATCGAGAAGACCGTCAATAAACAGCTGTCTGCATTCCTCGAGGCAAACAACTCGCTCGACCCGTCCCAGTCAGGATTTCGAGCCAACCACAGCACCGAGACTGTCCTCATCGCAGCCACCGACGATATCAGGACCCTGTTGGACAACGGAGAAACAACCGCTCTCATCCTCCTAGACCTCTCGGCAGCCTTTGACACCGTATTCCATCGCACCCTAATAACCCGCCTCTTCAACACCGGAATCCAAGGAAAGGCCCTGGACTGTATCACCTCGTTCCTCTCCGACAGGACCCAGAGAGTCCGCCTAACCCCCTTCCACTCAGAGGCCACCAAGATCATCTGCGGCATACCCCAAGGCTCCTCGCTCAGCCCAACCCTCTTCAATATCTACATGAGCCCCCTCGCCGCCAACGCACGCAAACACAACATCAACATCATCGTTTACGCCGACGACACCCAGCTTATACTCTCCCTCACCAAAGACCCAGCCACCGCCAAAACCAACCTCCAGGAAGGGATGAAAGACGTCGCAGAATGGATGAAGCTAAGTCGCCTGAAGCTGAACTCAGACAAGACGGAAATCCTCATCCTCTGACAATGCCCATCCGCCTGGGATGACTCCTGGTGGTCCACAGCACTGGGAACAGCACCGACACCCACGAACCACGCACGCAACCTGGGAATCATCCTGGACTCCTCCCTGACCATCCTCTTGCTTCAACACCCTGCGCATGCTCCGGAAAATCTTCAGGTGGATCCCCACCGAAACCAGAAAGACCATCACCCAGGCCATTGTCACCAGCCGACTAGACCACAGAAACGCGCTATACGCAGGAACCACTGCCAAACTTCAGAAACGACTCCAACGCATACAGAACGCCTCCGCACGACTCACCCTCGACATCCCTCGCCACAGCCACTTATCTGCCCACCTGAGAAACCTGCACTGGCTCCCCGTCAGCAGGAGGATCATGTTCAGACTCCTCACCCAAGCACACAAAGCGCTCTACGACATGGGCCCCGAATACTTCAACAGCCGCCTCTCGTTCTACACCACCACCCGCCAGCTCCGCTCCGCCTACCTCGCCCTCGCCAACGTCCCACGGATACGCAGGAGGAAGATCGTTCTCCTACCTGGCAGCCAAAACATGGAACTCCCTCCCCGCACACCTACGACTGACACAGGACCATCTCACCTTTAGGAAACACCTCAAGACCTGGCTATTCGAGCAGTAGCAGCACCCCCCACCCCAGCGCCTTGAGACCCTCACGGGTGAGTAGCGCGCTATATAAATGTACTGATTGATTGATTGCCATTCTCCATCTGTAATATTGTTAGCTAGCACTGATTGCTCACCCAAATTACCCCCAGCTCCGGCCCGTGGAGGGAGTTTCAGTGGAGCGGAGAGGCGGGGCGGGGGAGGGGCAGGGTGGGGGGTGCTAAAAAACTGAGAATGGATAATTGAAGGTAGGTAAACAATTTAATTAATAAAATGATTTTCGTAGCGCACCCTGCATCATATTTTGCGATGCAGGGCGCTCTCCGAAATTCGTTTTATTAATTCAATTGTTTACTTACGTTCAATTATCCATACTCCGGTTTTCAGCACCCCCCACCCTGCCCCTCCCCCGCCCAACCTCTCTGCCCCACCGAAACGCCCTCCACGGGCCGGGGCTGATTACCCCTCCCTGCAAGAATCCAACATTTCATGAACTCTTTCAGGGAGCAGGCCTTCCCAACGTGCTTCCAGAGCAATACGATTATGAATTAGATTCTCATTGGCTAATGTCAACTCTACAGTGTGCGGAGTTCTTACCTGAATTACATCTCTTTGCATGTAGAATGTCTTCATGATCATGGATCTTCACCCTCTAAAATGTCTAATCCAATGAATAGATTTGTTTTTTAAGGGATTCCTCACTCTCATATCTTATAGGATGGTTACATTACGGAACATTATCCATGTGTATTTTATGATGCTGGGCAACAAGGGGAAAAACGGTTCTACCCAGAGAAGTGGTATGTCACACCTCACTGATTCTCTAGGCAGAGATTGTGGATGTCTGCACAATGGCTCATATGCTATTGGGCCTAGCTTACCTCCCACTGCATCTCCAACCATTCCTGTTCTACGGCTTCTGGGAACAGGGCTTATAATTGATGCTAAGGAGGCATCAGGTGTAACTATATGTGGCAACTGTGCCAACTGTTTCCCACTGGCAGCTTTCCTCATGTACTCAGAACCAGATTCTATGCCTTGACTGTTTGATTTCCCAAATCTATCTAGCAACCTATGGATGAGCCCAGTTAGTGTTCCAATTGTAGATTTCAAGTCACACAAACCTCCTTATATAAGTCAGATAACTTCAAGGTCTACTTGGACTACATTAATGGGTGAAGAGGTACTTGCTTTTTTTACTTCTGCACCTTCCGTCGTGGTCCTCGACAGTAATGTTAGGCAGGTCTAGCAGGGGTAAGACTCTATTGCTACATGGAAGCTAAGTAGTGGATGTCAATAAGTCAATAGTTATATTTTGCTAATCGTCCACAAGTGTCACTGGAGCTTCCCGGGGCTGATTGCCATTTCCAGTGTTTATCTCCTGAAACATACTGGATATATGCTCAGGTGAAAAAAAAAATTCCTAGGTCAGGGCGCCCAAAATAAGGGGTGCAAATAAAGCCTAATTTGACTTCAGCAAGCACATTGCCTTAAGTAAGGCTCCATTATACAAGGCTTAGGGGGCGGAAAGACAAACCCCCAAACCAAAACGTCCAATGGGGGAAAGCTAGTAAACACTAAGAAGGTGACAATGCACACAGTACCTTGAGTAGGGCTCCAAAGTGCAGATGTAAGAGGTGTGGCTAAGCACAGCATCTTCCGGGCTATGACAGGTGCGGACAGGCCCGTACTTGGCCTGGGCTTTGCCAGGGCACGGCACACATGCGTCCCGCACCGTGGGGCTGCAGAAAAGCTTAAAGAACCTCCAGGCATGGAAATGATGCAGCGGGGAGGCGAGGAGTCTGGGATGTGTAGTCCTACCCGGCCCATTCTCCAAAATGCTGGCTTGTGGCAGGCTTCCTCTGCACCTCTGGCTTCCCTGCCTTGGGGCTGCAGAAATGCTTAAAGCGCCTCCGGGTGCTGTAGTGAAGCAGCAGGGGACCGGGGAGTTTGGGAGGTGTAGTCCTCCCCCAGCCCGTTCTCCAAAATGTGGCTTGTGGCCAGCTTCCTCTGCTCCACTGGCTTTAATACATGTTTTAGGGTAAGAAGAAACCTGCACAGATGCAATGAATGCATTTACTGACCAGGTTACGGAGACATGTATGTGGTGTTTATTTGATCTTTACTTCATTGCATCAGCATACAAAACTGTAAGCTTTTTCTCTGTATGGGATAGGTGGATCTATCACAATGGAGGTTGACCCATAATACATTTATTTGGTGTGCTATGAATGATCTCATTGCCATTGGTTTAGTTTTGTGTGATGCCAGGTTTGACATAACAGTCCTTAGTTTAAATAAAGTTACATTTTCAACAAGTGATCACCCATGAGTACACAATTTGTCACAATAAGACACCAAGATTAATAGAAAGCATGCCTTTTGGTTCCATAGATTCCATCTTGATCACTGCATGATATAAGTCATTCTGATGGTAAGACTCACCAAAGAAATATCACTGTTCTGTAGAACCTGCCCAGTCATTAAAAACAATCAGCATATGTTGGCAAGGTGATGATGCCATGATTAAACTCCAAGGGGCATATTTTAAACCTCCTTGTGCCCCTGGAATCTGACTTTTTCATGATGCTCCTCGGGCATAAACTAGAAAACCATATTTATGAGGTCACGAAAAGCCACTTTGAGCAGCTTTGAATGGCCTCACAGATATGGATTAAGGCAAGGGACCACATATCACTGTGTGGGAAAAATCCTTTACAACGCAACTTTTACCACGCAGTGCCTTTACGACGCAACTTTTACAACGCAAACCATTACAACGCATTGCGCTGGGGGGCGCTCTAGGATAGGGAATAGGTTTAATGTACTATCCAACACCTTCCCTACTATCCACGGGGACTGGAGTTGGAATAGTAAATTAAAAAATTCACTATCCAGCGCCCCAAGGCACTATGCATTGTAAAGGCATGCGTTGTAAAAACCGTGTTGTAAAGGCATGCAATGTAAAAGCATGCGTTGTAATGTCATACATCCCACTGTGTTGCCTAACTCTGCACTAGGGAGGCATTCCATGGGTGTTACAGTGGGTGTTCTCATGCAACACCCATGGATTGTACTGCTTACCCATATGTACAAAAAATGTAAAACTTGGGCTGCACCTAAATTGTATGGCTTCCTAGGGGATAACTTTATTCCTCAATTTTTTCTCTTTCCGTGTGACCTGCAAAAGAGGAAAAAGCCTCTCAGGGTGGTTTTTCCACAAGAAGGTGACCCTTCCTGCACAAAAACAATTATGCTGACAACACAGGCACCTTTGCACAATGGGATAGTTTCTTAGATACACCATAACACAGTATCGTCAAATTTAGGGTTCTTCTAGAGTCTAAGGGCCGGATGTATGAAGGCCCTGTTATTTGTGATTTCCTAATTGCAAAGCTTTTGGATTGCCAATTAGGAAATCGCAAAACGGAATGCATAAAGTGTGTTTAACACTTTGAGCGATTCCTAGGGGATCGCAAAAGACCCTCCTCATGAACATTAATGAGGTGGGTCGCAACTTGCGACCCCCTAGGAATCGCAAAAATCACAGGGATGGTGGCCTGTTGGCCTCAGCAGACCACTATGTCTGTGATTGCTTTTTAATAAAGCAATTCTTTTTTTTTTAAATGCAGCCTGTTTTCCTTAAAGGAAAACGGGAATGCTATTTAAAAAAATGAAACGTTTTCTTTTCATGTCTTAAGAGCAAGCAGTGGTCCTCTTAAAAATGATTTTACAAACATTCACAAAGGGGAAGGGGTCCCTTAAGGACCCCATCCCATTCATGAATCGGTCACCACTTACTTGAAGTAGGCGGTAATATGCAAATGTTTTGCAATCGCGTTCACGGTCACAAAACATTGGGACCACTACCTGCTCCTAAAAATTATTTTACTAACATTCACAAACGGGAAGGGGTCCCTTGGGGCCCCCTTCCCAATTACGAAAGGGTTACCACCTACTTGAAGTAGGTTGTAATATGTGAATGTTTTTCGACCGCATTCACGGTCCCAAAAAATTAATGCACACTGTTAGGATTCGCTATTTGGAAGGGACGCCCTAAACACGCCCCTTCCAAATGGCAAATCGCAAACCCATTTTACCGAATCACAAAATTGGGTTTGCTGCATCAGAAATGCATTTTTTACAATCACAAATGGCCCGATTCTGCGAATCAGTCTGTTTGCGAGGAGCAAAAATGCATGATGCATCTGGTTCGAAGTGCTTAAGTTATAGCTCAGTATGAAATGAACCCCTCAGATAACTTCAACTCTCGGTCTGTATGATATGCATGGGGCTCCCCTAACACCCTCCAGATCCCCCCCAACCTGGTTGGCATTAATAAGGCCCTCAGTCACACTAGAAACCATGCATTTTGGCCCAAGGAAAGTACCCAAGGAGTAGAGCCATGAAGTCACATTCATTCCCATTGCTATGGCTTTCATATATGTGAGGATTCCAGTAAGTATGTAATAAATCATTGGATTTTGTGATATCTGAGAAATATTATAGATACTTTTCAAAGTGATATTCTCTGTGATTACACTAATTAATCTATTCTGGACCTCATGTGTAATTTCACCAATTATGTTTTCCATTATGGAATAGATGATCTACATGCCATGTCAGGAGTTATGTCACCAAATAAGTCATTTTGTGGCTTAAAGTGTGAAGTCATACAAAGTTATTAGGGAGGGTTATTCTTTCTTTGATACCATAACGAGCAAACATTCGTATTTTTATATTTCGAACTTTCTGTAATCTCAACATATTTTTTCATGGAAGTCAAACCTTTATTAAAAAGTGTATTTTTTGTGGATTGTACATGTATTCTTAGAGCCTAACTCTGAACTCCGCCCAAATTGTGCACCTGGCAAATACAGATATTTAGAGTTTTTTTGTCTGCCAAGTGCACAATTTGTGCCAGATTATGAGTCTGGCACCTCAAAATTAAGACTAAGAGGCCATTTCAATGGTTACAAATAGCTCATGAATTTTATGTGCCAACTAGATATGCACCTTGTGTAACCTGTACAAAATCTCGCTAGGTTGCATATAAATGTTTGTGTCAGAACCAGGATTTACATCCGTCTCAAGAATCAGGGCCTTAGTAACTTCACCCAAAAAAGAATTGACACATTGTTTGCTAGACCGGTTTTAATGATGAGGAATATCACTTACACTAAAGTTGGACACCAAATGCAAAAAAACTCTAATCTCTATACCAAACGTTCACTACCACACTTCTGTATGCTGAATCCCTTTTATTCCTCAATACGTTTTAAAATCTGAGTTTTTTAGGCTGCATTTAACAGGATCAAAAAGCGGAGTAACAGCAATAAACAAAAGAGACAGTATAGTGCTGTCTCACAGAAAATGTTGCTGCTGGTTTCATGTATGTAGAAAGGAGTGATCCATAGATCTAAGTGACCACTGTCAGGTGTGAACGCACATGTGGAGAATGCCTTGCTGCTGCCCCTCATCAAGCTGATTCTCATGATTGAGGAGGCAGTATTGATATGAGATATGGTGATACAAATGAATGACTGGACTGCAAGTAAAGAATCCAAGATGCAGGTAAGTACCTCTACTCTTCTTGTGTCTCTCCTTCCTACTGCCCGCTGCCTGGCTCCAGCACCTTCCACCTCAGCAGACCACACCTCAGAGAAAGCTTCTCTTCCTGTGCAAGTTCTTTTAAGAATTTGGGGAGGGGGCTGGCATGAAGTCCCTGTTGGCCCTATCACACAGTGACACTTCACCTCCCTTGCCCTACTCCCTCCTTTTTGTCCAGCCTCAGGGTTTATTCAAAATGGCGTCGTCCAGGGCCTCTGGCCACATGGTCCCCTTCCCCAGGGGTTGCCTTCACCTTGGTTCAGCTTGGTGCCTGGCACCCAGTGACAGCGGTTGATGCATTTGCCTGTAGCTCCACCTATCTCCTTTCCTTGGAGGGAAGATCTTCGCTTTGGGTGAGAAAGGTCATTAATCTAACCTGCCAGGCCCAGACCCCAGCCAGGGACACAGAGAAATATGACATTTCTGCACGGCCCAAAAGCAGTACAAATACAAAGACCAGAGAGCCCTCGTTCCACCGCGGGCTCTCTGCTCCCAATTGATGTGGAGGGAGTAAACTTCCGTTTTTGCCTGGGCTGAGGTAGGCGTTCTAGTTGCCGCCTCTACCCTTTATAAACAGATGGGCTATCAAGCGCTTAGCGGACACGTGCAGCAGGCGCGCCGGCGGCACGCCGAAAGTGCGCCAAAGGCAAGCCCGTCTGCGCTCGTCTGCGCCCGTCTGCGCCCGTCTGCGCACCGGCCGGGCCCAGGGCCAGTCATCCTGCCGGATTTTCTCTCATAGCCAAGACATGTCGACTGGCCAATACCTGTGCAGAGTTGCTATCTATGGACCCGGTGTCTAGCACAGGTCAGAAACGCTGCGATGCTATTCTTGATCTGGCCGGGGGGTGCCATCGCTGCAGCTTTCATCTGGCTACTGACTCTTCTAGCGAAGGTCGTTTAGTTGGGCTGGAACAAGGTGTGTTGGCAGCCCTTATTAACTCTCGGTCTATGGTAAAACACGCATAAAACATATTTGACCTGATTGTTGATAATAAGCTTGATGCCTTGTTCATCACCGAAACATAGCTCGGTGAGTCATGTGAGCCGGTGGTTGAACTTGCTATCCCCAGGGGGTATCACTTAGCCCACGTGGACCGCACGACGGGGAGAGGGGGTGGGACTGCGGTGGTGTTCAGAGATAACTGGGCCTTCACCTGTGAGGCCTCCAACGAGGTCTCTGAGGGTGAGGCCCTGGATTTTTCATTCATCTTATCACCCCATTTTACGCTGGGCGGTACTTTGATTTACCGCCACCCCCGGCCGGATTGGGTCCTTCCTAAAGACTCTGGGGGAGGCTATCGCTGGTCGGGCTCCCCGTTTCCCTAAATTCCTCCTCTTGGGTGATTTTAATATTCATTCGGATAACTTGATTTCCCCGATGCCACGGCCCTTTTGGACCTTTTGGCCTTGACACAGCTGACCCAGTGGGTCGCTAAGCCCACCCATTCGAGAGGCCATTTGATTGACCTAGTCTGTTCAAACTTTGAACTGCAGGTGGACGATCCACTGCCTGTTTCCTGGTCTGATCATTCACTGATTACATTCTCCTGGAATACCGGGAAACCTTCCTGTAGGCGTCCTGCTCCTTTAGGCCCCCTCTCTCGTAAGGTCGATACCTTGGGATTAATGGAGGCCCTTAGGTGCTCTCAGGCCAACCCTGCTGCCAACCTGGAAGAGGCGGTCGACCGGTTTAACTTATGGATTAGCCGCAGGGTTGAATCCTCTGGCAACCCTCTCTCTTCCAAGGCTCACCGGCTCTTTCCCTCTCAGCCCTGGTATTCCCTTGCTTTAAAGGAGATGACATTGGGCTCTGAGAAGTTGGAACTTCAGTGGAGGACGGCCTATTGTCCTGCTGCTAAGACCAAGCTGCGTGCAGCACAGAGACTTTACTATGCTGCGGTCAGGGAAGCAAAGAGCGTCTACTATACTGACAGAATAATGAAGGCTAATAATAACGGAAAATATATTTTCTCTATTGTTAAAAGCTTCATGTCACCCTGTGCGGAAGCTAAGGCCACTCCAGCCTCTGCAGGATGGTGTGAGGTGCTATCTGAATTCTTCATTCATAAAATACAAATAATCCAAGAGGGCCTTGATCTATCGGTGCCTTTGGGGAACGCCCTCTCAGTTCCTCCCCGCGGCATCCCCCCTACCACATCATTGTCACAGTTTACTCTGGCTGTGGAGTCAGACGTTCTATCTATTTTGAAATCTCTTAAGTCAGGATCGCCCTCCGAACCGTATCCGGCTAGACTCCTGGGAGGAGTGGCTGATGTTGTTTGCACAGAGGTAACGAGCATTGTCAACTGGTCACTTCAGGCAGTGACTGTACCGGGGCAGTGGAAACAAGCCAAGCTTCTACCGTTGCTTAAGAAGCCGACGGCAGACCCCGCTGTCCATGCTAACTGTCACCCCATTTCTTTACTACCGGCACTGTTGAAAGTCTGTGAGAAAGTGGTCTTTCGTCGATTAGATACCTTTGTGGAATCCTCGGGGGCTTTACATCCAGCGCAGTCAGGCTTTAGAACATCTTATAGCACTGAGACAGCCCTGGTGGAAATGGCAGAGGCCATCAGGGAGTGCTTGGACGGAGGTGGCAGAGCGGCTCTGATTTTATTGGACCTCTCTGCCGCCTTCGATACTGTTCCTCACCAGCTTCTCCTTTTTCGCCTTTCTGCCATTGGCATCTCGGGGGCTGTGCGTTCCTGGCTGGAGTCCTTTTTGGACACTCGTACCCAGCAGGTCTGGATACCTCCTTTCTCATCCTCGGCCAGGGAGGTCATAACGGGAGTCCCTCAGGGCTTGACTTTGAGCCCTCTGCTCTTCAACATCTATTTGACTCCTTTGATCTCACTGGCTGAAGAGCTGGGGGCCAAAATGATGGCCTATGTTGACGACACCCAGCTTTTATTTACCTGGAACAGCTCCGATCTGCGCACAGACGTCGCGCAGAACTGCCTTTCCGCCGTGTTCACATGGCTGGCGCAGTCTAAGCTAAAATGCAATGAGGGGGAATCAGAAGTCCTACTATATGGCCAATTTCCGCCTAACTTTGTGGAGGCTCTGTGGCCCTCGGATTTTCCCCGGCCACTGTCGGAGGGAGGCCCGGTTAAAAATGTGGGGGTTTGGTTCGGGGAAGACCTCCGATTCTCTGACCACATACTGGTGTCTGTTTTGGCACACTTAAGTCTCTCAGTTGCTTTTTCCCTCTGCTCCCTCAGCCAGCTAAGGAAATGGTGGCCCGGGCACTTATCCTGTCTCGCTTAGATTACGCTAATGCGCTCTTTCTGAGCATTCCAGGCTACTCAATAAACAAACTCCAACTGATTCAAAATGAGGCGGCCAGACTCTTATTTAACATCTCCTAGAGAAACAGTATAAGGGCACGCCTCCGTGACCTCCACTGGCTACCTGTGGCCCAGAGGGTGCAGTTTAAGGCCCTTACCTTAGCACACAGAGCGCTGCACAATTCAGGACCCTCCTATATTAGGAAACGAGTGCCCTTCTATACTCCCCTTCGCTCTCTGCGTTCTGGCCATCCCCCGCTTTCGACGCTCCAGACTTGGGGGTCAGTCACTCTCGGTCAAGGTAGCAGTGCTTTGGAACAGCCTCCCAGCTGACTTACGCTATACACAGGGTCTCATGGTTTTTAAGAAACTTCTAAAAACTCACCTTTTAAAACATGTTTTTCTTTAAGTTTTCCTCTCACACGCACGAGTCCGTATCGCGCCAGGATACTCCTGAGTAGTTGTGCGCGTTATAAGTCTCTTATAACATAACATAACTTTGAACTCTGCAGAATACTTCTTAACACATCCGTTACAATGGACTTTAGTGCTTGTCTGGAATCTGTAGGCCCTGTTGAAATCATGCTAGCCATGGGCCCCAAATCCCCATAGGGGAATAATGAAGTGAAAACAAAGTAAAACACACTGACTTCCCTGGCATGTTTCTTTCCTGTGTATAAAGCCTATTCCATGTCACTATCCAATTCTACATAAATCCTGCCACACCATTCAATTTGTAGCTTCTCCTGGACTGCGCACGCGAGGAATCTACCCAGCGCAGCCCCTATACGTGTGCACACGCATGTACACATGTGTCTGCATGTAAGCAGCCCGGTTCCCCATACTCCAGCTGTTGTGCAGCGGCCTAGTCAAGCCAGGGGGACACCAATAAAATCTCCATGCCGTCTCCTTCATTATGAGATCACAGTGGGTGAGTCCCAGATTATGAGGCTCCACCACAGTGAAAGCTCAACAATTAGGTGCTCAAAAAGTGTAAAATCTGGGCGGTCCCTAGTGTCAGAACCACCTTCTAACAATGGCTGACCTAACACCAAAGCTAGATGGGGTTAATTTGCATCCACCGCACCTGGGCACACTGCCACAATCACACCTGTCCTACACAGACAACGCCGTCCTCCTAAGTCAAACGCAAATTGGCGTGCAAAGAGCAATTCACGAGCTAGCTTACTTCGCTAAAACAAACTTGATGGAAATAAACTCAACAAAAACAAAGCTCATGATCATAACTCATAGCTTCCAAAAACCAAATGACTTTCACAATCAACAGAACGAGGTTAGAAGTTGTGAACAGCTATAACTTTCTCAGGATATATCTGGATCGAAGGTTCTCCTTTTCAATGCAGAACGAGGCCATAAAAAAAGGGTAACACTCTAACATTTGCATTGTAGCTTATCAAAAACCTTAAAAGACCCACTGTTTACCCCATTGTTGGCAGTCATGAAAGCTAAATTGGTCCCAACCGTTACATACGGAAGTGTTGTTCACCAAAGAAACAACGCAGCATTCTTGGACAGCATTCAAACATGAGTGTACAAAAGGGTATTCTCTCTGCCACGTGACTCCTCACCAGCCCAGTTTCATTAGAGTTTGGGCTGCAACAACAACAACTATACAGAAGGTATGAGGCAATCAAAACCTGGTATAAATTTGGCTTAATCATGGTATCGAGATCAATAAGGCGCTCTGGGATGCTTCGCAAAGTGACCCTCGGTCCGCCTACACAGAGCGTTTAAATGCTACACTACGAATTACCAGGACATCAGATCTCTGGCAGCGGAAATTACCTTAGGCATCATTCCAGCTAATTACAAAACAGGCGGCAAAAATGCACTCGCTGCAAGACGATAAAGCATCGTTAAGTAGGCTATCCCATGCTTGGATGGTATTACACTCCTACACTAAGTCTGAGGCTGCGGCATATCTGGGTCTTGCCTTTTCGCCTTGCCGAAAATACAATTTTTTAGAGCTATGTATGGGGAAGCTGCCCTCCAATGCAAGCCGGCACAGCTGGAAGTACACAGGATCAAAACCATGCAGCCAATGTGGCTCACCAATACAGGACTTCATACATCTAATACGTATATGCCCAGCCTTAGATTCTTTCCACCGTCATCTGTTAAGGAGACAGTTTAATGAAAGAGGCATCCACACCTGCAGATCTGCTATATTAAAATGCCTGGACTTAAATGACCTGAAATTAATCTGCTATTTGATAAAAAAAATTATCTGTTATATGAAATCTATCACAATGAAAAATGATCACAATGTCTTCCAGCGGAACTCCTCTTGGATTTAACAATCATAATATTGTAAACAAAAACAATCAACCAAATTCTAATGTACTGTCTAAAAAAAGTGGTGTATCAGCTGATACCATTAACTTTCAAATTTTTTATGTTTAAAGAAACAGGGATATTTACAAGCTTTAACATGACGGTATAATGAACTTTATGTTTCAGAATTTTGTTTTGGTTTGAATTCACTATACAATAAAGAATTTTTCACTTTAAAAAAAATCTGGAAATTGTCTTCTCCCATTCACTCAAGAAGTCAAGTATATAACCTTGGTGAAGTAACTACTGACATGAGATGTGAATCATTTATGTCATAATTGATGACATCATGGGTGACATTACGCAAACGATCGGGAATGGATTCATTAGTGACATCACAGATACATCACATGGAAGATTATCAATCACATCTCATCAGTTATCACGTTTTCCTTCATAAAATAGAACATTTTAATGTGTGATCTCATGCAAGGTGATTAGGGAGTATTGTAATCATAACTGGAAAATACCCGAAATGTTCTCAATTTTAGATTTGCCATTTCAAAATGTACATCATTTTAACTTCGCTCTTTTGAGGAAGTTAATCTTATATTAGAAAGTGTATTGGTTTATAGAACCAAAAGGTTCTCACTGAGCACTCCACAATAAGAAACATAAGTCATAAATTATAACTTAAGTATGTCAGCAAGTCCGAGTAATAAGAATCTGGTCATCAAATAATCCTGATCAAGTTGAGATCCACTCGATTAGTATCCTGTAGTAAAAAGACACCGGGGCTCAAAATTCAATCAATGTCATAGATCCATGTGAAATTTTATTGGTAATTCTCCATATCAAATGATATTCTCAGCAGCCAACACGTGTTTCGTCAAGCATTGTAAAAATGCACCTTTGACTTCACCAGGGCTTAACAAATAATCCAGGTATCCTAATAGTAAGGTTGCCAAATAAAGGAAAATTAAATTTATTTAAGTCTCATAGAGTAAACTTGTACGTTCTTATTAACAATGTTCCAACTGACAGTCCACAAATATAATCCATGAAATCCGATATATATCAAACAGAAAGTAATATTGGGAGTCTTTTATTTATTCATGTTTCCTCCACCCTGATGCTATGCTTGTTAAACTGTAGTCTGCTCCACTCCGAAATGTCATCCTTAGTAAAATATTTCTTCAGTTTAAGTAACCTTGCACATTTGTATACATCAATCATAACAGAGTACCAATCAATACAGGTAGTCGGACAGAAGCCCAAACCTTTCTTTAATACTGTACAAGTTTACTTGGTTGCTGATAATATCATTTGATATGGAGAATTACCAATACAATTTCACATGGATCTATGACATTGATTGAATATTGAGCCCCGGTGTCTTTTTACTACAGGATACTAATCGAGTGGATCTCAACTTGATCAGGATTATTTGATGACCAGATTCTTATTACTCGGACTTGCTGACATACTTACGTTATAATGTATGACTTATTTATCTTATTGTGGAGTGCTCAGTGAGAACCTTTTGTTTCTATAGTTCCCGGAGTTTTCTTTGGCTCATGCGGGATAGTTTCGTAACCTATCCTTCTCGCTTGGTAGCACCTTTATTTCATTGTGTTATTACTCTGCCTATACTTATGCTGTGCGCCTGAAATTGTACCTGGTTACCATAATTTTGTATTGTATTGGTTTATAGATTGAAACTAAATTTTTAGTCAAAGTAGGACGCAATTTGCTCACTTGCTAATTACAGATTGTGTGGAGTTTGCTGTTGACACGGTGCAACATTTGTGTCAGATTCTGAGTCTGGGAGCTTGCAATAAAAACTAACAACCCATCGAAAAGGTTACAAATAGCACATGTATGCTATGTGCCTACTGAATATGCACCTGGCTTAACCTATGGAAAATATCCCAGGCAACAATGATTGGGTTGCTGAAACTGTAAACCTTTTCTGATGCTAATTTAGTTGGGATTGGGAGTTTGTGTTTGAACTCGATTATGCATTCATCTCAGAGATGGGACCTTCATATCTTCACAATAAAAAATAATCAATATAATGTTTACCAGACAGGTTTTAATAATAAACAGAATAACCTACAATATAAACGTACACTAAATACAAAGAATTTACGAAATTAGCTTGCTTGCAAGCTTCTCACACCACCAAATCCTGTTACCATACCATAACCTCAACATTGGCCTATCTTCTGTTCTTTTTCTTCCTCAATGCATTTTTAAAGTCTGAGTTTTTTAGGCTGTATATGACAGGATTACAGAGAGGAGTAACAGCAATGTACAAAAGGGACAGTATCTTGTTGTCTTTCGTTGAAGATTTCGATGTTGGTTTCATGTATGTAGAAAGGAGCGACCCATAGAACAAAGTCACCACTGTCAGGTGTGACGCACATGTGGAGAAGGTCTTGCTCTTGCCACTTTTGGATTTGATTCTCATGATGGATGCGGCAATCTTGATATAGGATATGATGATTAAAATGAATGACATGACTGCAAGGATGGAACCCAGAATGTAGGTAAGTGCTTCCACTCTGCTTGTGTTGCTGCAAGACATTTTCAAAATGGCTGTCAAGTCACAGAAGAAGTGATTGATGGTGTGGGACTCACAGAAGGACAGTCCAGACATTAGAATGGTGTGTGGTAGGGGGACCACTGAACTGACCAACCAGCTTGCTGCAGCCAGTTGATTGCACACAGCCTTGTTCATAATGGTGGTGTAATGTAACGGATTGCAGATGGCCACATATCGATCAAAAGCCATGACTGCGAGCAGGATATATTCCGTGGACAGAATAAGCATAAAAAAATACATCTGCATCAGACATCTGGCGAGGGATACATGGGTGCCCTCCTCAAAGAAGTGGGCCAACATCTGAGGGAAAATGACTGAGGTGAAACTGATGTCGAGAAAGGACAGGTTTGCAAGGAAGAAATACATAGGGGTGTGCAGATGTGAGTCAGACTGAATTGTCACCATGATTAAAAGGTTTCCTGTGAGAGTTGCCAGGTAGATCAGTAATAATGCAGAAAATAGGGGAATTTGCAGATGCGGAAAGTCAGAAAACCCCACGATCAGGAAGTCTTTCTTGTAGGTTATATTTTGTCCTTCCATTTGGCAATGGTGCAGTAACACCTGCATTTGAAGAGACAATAAAAAGAAGTACACATACAATGTAAATGTTATTGATGTTAGCCATTTATATGGAGTTGATATCACAAGCTCCTTAGCTATTTCACAAATGGAGCAAATCATGTAAGTTAAACTTTGAACAACAAAATAAGTATTTTAATATTGCTTTTTAAAACTCTACAGCAGCATTTCTTACTTCTTTGTTCTAATCATTGAGATACTGAAAACCTAAAAAAGTCATCCTATAGTAACTGGTAAAGATTTAAAATATTGCCATTTTCATGAAGCTCATGATTTTTGTTATTAAAAGTGAGTGAAAATATCTAAAAAGCTCGATTTTAGAGAAAGATTTCATGGTTGTTAAGCTCTTTCAAAGAGAACAGCTCAAGAACCCAGACAAACAATTGTTGTTCCTCCAAAGTGATATATCAGGCCGCACAACAAAAGACACAGGACTATATTGGATAATAGGATGAGGACCTGCAAAATAAAAACCCTGGCAACAGACAATAAAAACTTTTTTATCATGATAAAGAACTTGTAAGGATAATATCAAAAACTGTATTTATCCCGCCAATTGCACTGCAGGGCAATGTCAAGCATAGATGAACTGCAGCGAGAACCAAGCCTCCAAATATGAGACAGAATTTAGTATATTACATGCTTTTTGCATCAATACCTGGTTTATTTCTTGTTCTATCTGTATCTGTAGCAAACTGCTTTCATATTTTGTTCACACCAAGAGTGGGCCGCTTGCCTATCTGGAGAAAATGGTACATTTTAAAAGCGCTAAAATAAAAAATAAAAATTGGTGGTGCAGAACGAAAGACAAATACCCCTGCAGGTCCGTGTGTTTGTCTATGTAGGTGATCTTACATGTCTGTGAACTTGCTACATTGCTGAAATAAACATTATTAAAACAGTATGCTCTTAATGATGCACATACAAAATGAACAAACCTCACAGAGTATAATCATATCCTTAATAAATGAAGGCATTTTGTCACATGTTTTCATTTGTAGGACCACCTCTTAAGCAGTTGGCATGCTGTTGTAACTTGCGATGTCCCGATCAACCCCATCCTGTGTTTCCCCCTACCTTTGCCATGACTATGGTACAGTCCGCTTGACAGCCCGGCGCTTGCTATGGAATGTTGACATAGCAGCTGGGTTCCTTGTTGACAAGCTGACGGCATTTTGGCTTTTACTCTTGATGAATAAAGTTCTTATCTACCCACAACGGTGTTCCTCTTTACTACAATTCTTGGCGACGAGGTGAGGAGACTGTGCAGGGACAGTGGATGCCGTCTCCCTGGTGTGAATTAATTGCTTGTCAACGGAGAAAAAAAAACGGTGTCCGTGGCGATCAGCAGTGGAAGGGGCCGGTGATCGCTGTGAACGGAAACGTGTGAAAAGGAACATAAGTAAGAAAAATTGTATTGAATGCAAGTCGGACCTGAGCAAGGCGCTGGCGAGTCTATGTCAGAGGCGGAAAGGAAGTTTGATCCTGAGGGATGGCACTCGGGTGTTAGGTCGGGCACCATGAACTCTGACTGACTTGTGGGGAAGTGTGATCTTGAGGGGAGCTGCAACCAGGCTCAAGGTTCCAGCGCGCTCGTGTGTCAGGTCGGGCGCAAGGGGCGTCCTGTTTGTGTGAGCGGAGCTGAGGAGAATTCTCGTGTGCCGGGTCGGGCACAGGGGGCGTCCTGTTGTTGGAGTGAAGTCGGGGGAGAAATTAAAACGATTCTGAGTACCATCAGAATTGCTAAAGGGGCAGCCAGCGTATCTTTTGACAGTCTTGGTATACGCCTGCGCCCTAAATTTCTTACAGAGCGTTGAGCTACGATGTGTTCGCATTAAATAAACGGCGCCCTGACAGAGCTTAGGCGCGAGGCAGTGCGCTTACCGGCTGGCTTCCACACTGAGGGATCGCGGATTTACAGACTGGCTGTTCGCTCACTTTGTCTTTAAAGGCGTCTTGAAGGAAAAACGAAGTTGTACTCTAAGCAGTGTGACAGAGTTTTAAACCGGTTACACGCATCCACCTCAGAGACACATCCTTTCAGGGAATGCCTCTCCACAGGAAGTTCCCGCCAGTTTGGGGAGAGGCTAGCGATTCAATTGGATCACAGTCTAAAATCTGTGGAAGAAGAAAGGGGACTTACTTGGTTAATTCTGATTTCACATTTTATGCACGATTTTGCGTGGTTGGAAAAAAAAAAAAAAAAGAAAATGTGGGTGCACTAGAGGTTATACTTAAGTAGCTTTCCCCTGATTAAGCGCCTCCTGTTGCAGTTTTTCACCCTTTTTCATTAAGGGAGAGGAAAGGTCTAATAGGAATCTAAGGTAATTTTATGGCAATGGCAGGTGCAAGTATGAGTCAGCCTCCACCCTTCCTTAATGAGTTAGGAGAACCGGTTATTCCCTGGAGAAGGTGGGAAGGTATATTCAAATCATATCTAATAGCCATAGGAGGTAGCAATTACACTAATATATGTAAACAACATATACTACTTCATAATCTAGGCACACATGGGAGGAAAATCTATGAAGATATAACAGGGAGGTTGGTGGAGGATGATCAAGAGGAAGTGGAGGAAGGTGTCAATGTCTATGAAAGCACATTGAGGGAATTGGCGTCTCACTTCAAGGAGAAAATAAATGTGGTGATGGAAAGGCATACGTTTTTTAAGAGGGTGCAGAAGAGGGAGGAGAGAGTGAGTGCTTATGTTGCAGTGTTGAGAGGATTGTCAGCCACATGCAAATTTGGGCAACTCACAGACTCATTGATTAGAGACCAACTGGTGAGATGTACCAACGACACCAAGACTCAAGAGGAATTACTTACCAAGAACCCCAACCTAGAAGAAGCCATAAATATAGCTAAGGGCTTAGAACACACCGCGCGATGTATGAGGGAAATGAAAGTGCAGGAGGGAGCAAACAAGGAGAGGGCAGAAAACAAGTCTAGCACAGAGGGAGAAACTGTCTGTAAAGTAGGGGACAAGAGTAAAGAGATGAACCGTAGTAAGTCAAGTTCTATGGTGTGCTTTAAATGTGGAAGTCCAAACCATTTGGCCAATAACTGGAAGTGCCCAGCAAGAAATGTGCAATATAGAAAGTGTAACAGGTGGGGGCACTATTCCAAGGTATGTAAAGCTCCCGGCAAGGCAGTGCACGTTATTGAGGAGGCCCCCCAGGATGAGGAAGGGGAAAAATCATATATTTTCCAAGTGGGGGACGAGGATGAAAATAATGATGACATTTACCCAAAATGTGATGTTTTGCTTGATGGTGTGAAGTTTAGCATGTATGCCGATTCATGTTCCCCATACACCTTGGTAGATAAAAATGTGTTTGAAGATAAATTTGCAAACCATCCGGTCAAAATGATGCAACCTGACATCAGTCCCAAGGGGTACAACAAAGGAAAAATACCACTAGAGGGCATGGTGACAATGAGAATCTCATTTAAAGATAGACACACGGTGGGAAAAGTGTATGTTTCCACTAGTGGCTCGACCCTATTGGGCTGGAAGCACCAGAAGGAGTTGGGTATGAAACTAGATCCGAACAACAAAGAGCAGGTGTTATTAATTGACCCGGTAGGCATAGCAGGGGACCTTACCGAGGAGTTTAAGGAGGTATTCAGTGACCGGTTAGGAGTTTTTAAGAACTATATGCACAGGATCATTCTAAAGAAGGGGGCAGAACCAGTAGTGCACAAGACCAGATCCATACCATTACGCATGAGAGAACCACTCCAGCAAGAACTTCAGAGGCTGGTTAGTCAGGGAGCGATCACAGAGATTGAGAGTTCCGCCAGGTTGGCTCCGATCGTTATCACGGCTAAAGATGGAGGGAACAGCATTAGACTCTGTGTGGACCTGAGGGATCTTAATGCGAACATTCTGGTGGACAGGTTCCCTCTTCCCAGGATCAATGAAATGTTAAGCACAATCAGGGGGGCCAGGTATTTTAGTGTGCTGGACCTGTCCTCCGCCTATTACCAAATCAAGCTTCACCCGGATTCTCAAATACTTACAGCATTCACCACCCCTTTTGGAAATTTCAAGTTTCTGCGAATGCCATTTGGCTTGGCGTCAGCGGCTGCGGCCTTCCAAAGAGTCATGCAACATGTGTTAAAGGACTTTAAGAACACCATCTGTTTCCAAGACGATATATTGATTTTCGGTGATTGCGAGGGTGAACACAACGAGATGGCAAAGAAGGTGTTGGAAAAGTTGAAGGAGGTAGGATTCACCACCAAACCTTCCAAATGCAAGCTAGGAGTATGTTTGGTGGACTACCTAGGACACACCTTATCTGAAGAAGGTATCAACACTAAGCACGACTTGGTCAGAGCAGTGAGAGACGCTCCCACTCCCAAGAGCAAAGAGGACATTCTATCGTTCCTAGGGCTTGCTGAATACATGGCCAAGTTCATCAAGGATTTTGCAATGGTGTCACAGCCGCTAAGAAACTTAATCAAAAAAGACAGCGCCTTTACTTGAGGAAAGGAACAAGAGATGTCCATGCAGTGCATTAAGAAGGCAATCATTGAAGCCCCGTTTATAGGAAGGTTTGACCCGAATGGTACAACCATAATCGCGACTGATGCCAGCAACAGAGGAATTGGGGCAACGCTGGCGCAAAGAGAAGGAAACAAGGTCAATGTGGTGGCTTTTGCTTCAAGAACCCTCACTGCATCAGAAAATAACTATTCGACCATAGAGAAAGAGGCTCTAGCGGTCTATTGGGCTATCTGTCACTACAAGTTTTTCATCTGGGGAATCCCATTTGAAGTACAGACCGACCATAAACCACTGGTCTCGCTGTTCACAAAGAAGGACATGGAAAGCATGACGCCCCGCATAGCTAAATGGGCTGTGGGTTTGCAAGCCTACAATTTCAGAGTATCCTACATTCCGGGGCAACAAAATAGGGTGGCAGATTTCCTGTCAAGAGCTCCGACAGAAGGGGAGGAGGATGAAGAGTTGATGTGTGGCTCAGTTCTGGAGCTGCGTTTAGCTGCGGTGGAAAAGAATGCATGGGCAACCGAGATGGAACAAGATGAAATACTGAAGAAGGTGAAAAGACATATACTCACGGGATGGCCAAAGAAGTGCAAGGACGTGGAGACAGAGATTCAACCGTATTGGAATGTGAGGGAAGATCTATCAATAGAAGGAGATTTCATACAGAAGTCCGGAAAACTAGTCCCGCCAGAAGCTTTAAGAGGCCAAATAGTGGAACTAGCGCACAAAGGACATTTAGGCAGGAGTTTGAGCAAAGCTAGACTTCGCACAGACTACTGGTTTCCAACAATGGACAGTGAGATGGAGGACAAGGTGCGCGACTGCTACGCGTGCAGTTTGAGTGACAAGTCGAAGATCACGAGGAGAGCACCTTTGTCACCAGTGGAAGTTCCCGAAGTTCCGTGGAACAAGCTAGGCTTCGACATAGCCGGACCTATCCATGGCAAAGGGCCCCAAGAATGGTATCTTTTGGTCCTGGTGGACTACTTCTCAAGCTGGATAACCTGCAAGATTGTCCACAATGTGAACACTAAGGCGATCATTGAGTTCCTGAAAGAGGTGTTCTCAAGAGAAGGAATGCCCTTAACACTGGTGACAGACAATGGCATGCAGCTGATCTCAGAAGAGATGAAGGAGTTCCTCAAGGACTGTTCCATAGTCCATATCCGCACACCCCTGTATTGCCCCAAAGCCAACGGCAAAGTGGAGAGAGTAAACCGCATGTTGAAAGAGTGCATACAGTTGGCTAATCAAGCGGGGGAGAACATCGAGGAAGCCATAAGAGACATGTTGTGGGCATACCACACCACGCCAAAGTCTACTACTGGTTGCACGCCTTTTGAGTTACTGAGGGGAAGGAAGGCGGGCACTAAACTGACACCCAGTTGGATGGGGAGAAAACAAATAGAGAAGACCGATCCTAAAGAGATCAAGAGGAGGATTGAAGCCAATCAACAGAAATACAAGGAATGGTACGATAAGAAGTGGGGAGTCAAGGAGAGAGAATTCCAGCGAGGACAAAGAGTCTATGTAAGGAAACCGGAGAGAATGAGAAAAGGGGGTGACAAGTTCTATGCTTCTAACACCATCAAAAAACAGAATAGGAACACCGTGGTCATGGAAGATGGTAGATTATGGAGCCATGATCGAGTGGTCCCTGCTGGGGGGAAAGAACCTAGGTCAGACACTAGAAGGTCGAAGGGTGGAGACATCAGTGGTGGTATCAGACAAGACAGGAAGAGTGATAGACTTAGGATCTCCCCTCAATGGCACAAACATTACCTTATGAGATAGTAGCCTGCAGGATAGCTCTAGGAATCACGGAGGGTTCTTGGTGAAAGACCCCAGACAGGACCTGGGTGAGGCAGCCTCACTCCCTAACCATAGATTGGAGGGCCGTTATTCCTCCCACCCCTTTTCCATTCACTTGGGTTCCCCTTTTCTTTCCTTAGGGAGGATGATGTGTTGTAACTTGCGATGTCCCGATCAACCCCATCCTGTGTTTCCCCCTACCTTTGCCATGACTATGGTACAGTCCGCTTGACAGCCCGCCGCTTGCTATGGAATGTTGACATAGCAGCTGGGTTCCTTGTTGACAAGCTGACGGCATTTTGGGTTTTACTCTTGATGAATAAAGATCTTATCTACCCACAACGGTGTTCCTCTTTACTACACATGCATTGTGCCAATTAGAGCACAGTGGTTATATTGATTTTTACAATGACAAACAGTTTATGTTATGAAACCAATGATCGCAGTCAAGATGTGTATTTAATCAGGTCATTGAGTCGCCCTCACGCCGCACCCTTACAGCTCCACTTGCCCCGGGCGCAGACATCATTAGTGGGAATTCACTGAGCTGAAATGCCAAGGATGCTTTGACTCACGAGCGAAGAATATTAATGTGCAGGATGAGGATTTTTCAGCTCTAAAATAGCCCGGTGATATTTATTATTTACCCACCCATGCATAAAAACTGTGTTCAATATTTTCAGACGAACATCATTGTCAGCACCATCATTCAGGCACTGTATTGCGTCAAAGCTTACCCTTGTCCCCTCATTTGTTCGAGTCCACTTCATTTTGTAACTTTTACTAGCTCACCATTGTTCTGAATAATTCAGTTTAGCATTGCTTATCATATTTTCTCTATTGTCTCTCTTCTTGTATACTAGTCGTCTAGTCTGGTGACTGTCTCCATTTATTTAAAGCTTGCCCAAAAATCCCTGCGATGAATAGTCCTTATCCTACAGCTTGAGTTCACCTAGGAAGCTGTGGGACCTTGCTTCTTATGCCATCACTGTTAGTGTGCTAGCATGCTACTACTCTTGAACTGCAATCTGTATACAACAACCCCACTCTGAGTCCTTAGAGGTCAATATATTTGCAGAGTAGTAGGACAAGAGAGGGCACCGCACAACTAATTTGTTGTTATACACGATCAGCATATTTTTAAAAAAGGCGGCGGCAAGGGCAGCAGTGCCAAGAAAAACAGTTAAACCCCAAAAAAGATTTAAATCAGAATGTAAAATTATAAAAAATGTAATCCCCTAACAATATAAACTAAACCCACATCTGGCCCACCCCTCTCCCTGTCCCAAACAAATGTCTCAAGTCGTCTCCAAAGACCCAAATCACAAAGAAAATCTACAAAATGCCCCAACTACCATATTCCCACCCTCTCCCCACAAGTCCTACCCACCAAAAAAATTATTAAAAAAGAAGCAAAAGAGGGCACGAACGATGGGCTTTGAACTACTTTTTGGAATTCATGTGCCTCTCTATTTGTTCCTACCTGGCTTCCATGCATGCCAGCCTTTGCATGATGCAGCGCTGAAATGCTCAGAAATAGGAAGAAGCAGCAGTGATGGAATGGTGGCGGGCGGCTGCCATCGGACAGCATAACAGTGTACTGGAGGCACTAGGGTCAGACTGGGGTCTGGGGCATCTGCAGCTACTGCTGCTTCATCCTCCTCCAGGGCCAACAGCCACTGGTATTCTTTGCTGATGGCCTCCAGTATCTTATGACAGGTCCGTGCTTCTATCTCCAGCCTGTTAGGAGTTGGACCAACAGGAGTAGCTTTATCAAGAAAGAAAAAAGGCAAATTGTAAACAACGCTATTAGCAAAACACATACAATTATTTAGTGGCACAGTAGCAGTTCATTTGATGGTTTCCTTGGGCCATTCGATTTTGATTTGCTGGGAGTTTCAGACATTATGCACTATGGAGTACTCAACTATTCATCTCTCTCTTGCTGAGCTAAATAAATGGGGCCATGCCTGCTCAGCTAGCCCCATAGTCATACTTGCACTACTTTGCTACTGCTTTTAGCAATGGGGCAGCTGTACTAGACACTTATCTAATTCCTATCATGGTCATGCTCTGGTAAATGCCTTTTAATTTCACCCTGACTTCAAGGCAGATGAATACTATGAATGATATACGTCAAGTGAGGTACTATTTAAAATCAATCATGCAGTCACGCATCCTCCTGTCTGTCTATAAGTAAACGGTGGGAAAAGCAATTCACTACAGTACAGGGAAATAATTAAAGAACAGGATATTGTATTTGGCATGTTCATCACAGACCATCCCATCCACAAAATGCAAAGGTACTTACTCTTAGTCCCACTTTTCTCCCTGACATCCCCCTCCTTCACCACACTTTGACATTACTTTTTTCCAACAAATTAGATTTGCTTGGTAGTAAGGAAAATAATAATTATCTTACTCTACTGTGGGTAAGTTTGAGGGATTAGGCCGGGTAGGTAGACGTTTCACTCATCATCATCATCATCAAGTGCCTTTTGCTAGTAATGAGTCACTTTGTTTGCCAAATATTGAAAGGGAAAAATGTGAACAGGCGTAATCCTTTATGGAAGCCATAATAAAATGTATCACTTGGCCAGAGAAATGTGGCACATGCACAGAAGGAACTAAGGAAAGGAGTTATGTACTAGGAAGTGACTGAGTGGGCACTGGGAGTGAAGAAAAGCACCCACTTTTTTCATATTGCCATGAAATTTGTAAATGGGCCAAAAATGCAATGCCTTCAATGTAACCATGTAGCCGTTAGGTCACCATGGGTGTCACTGGCAAAATGCCATGGATAGGGTGGGTAAGTAGGATACATAATATGGCGTGCTTGAAAACTACTGTGAGTCAAGGGAGTACCACCTCAAATCTTTTAATCAAACCTTGATAAAAACCATTCCCAGCAAGTAAAGTAGATGAGACAAACACCACTCCAGGAGAGCACCCTAGTCCATTGTTTATTCTTCATTCCAAGGATTTTCCCATTCAACATTGCATTGTTCTTCTGGTATTATTTTTCTTCACCCTTGGCTTTTCTACTCACCGTTTATGTTTTACGTTCTCCCAATCCAGTCTTTACCATTAAAAAAGATCCATCCATATATCCATCCATCAAATCATGGCTCACAGCCTCAAAAAACCTTTGACTTCATTTACCCACCCATGCGGCCTCACTCTCATCATACCCACCCGATGATTCCTTTCACCCACCCAGGAAGGCATCCTTTCACCCACATCCTTTTACCCACCCAGGCTGGCATCCTTTCCCCTGTATACCCTTTCATCTAACTTTCACCTACCCATGTATCCTAGCATCCTCTCACCCACGCATCCTTCCCTTCCAATCATTTTAAATATCACCCATCCTTTCTCCTTCTATCCTTCTTTCCCTTTTCCATCAATCCCTCGTAGTTAAAGGTCTTTATGAAACTTTTTGGGCTGAGTTGCAGTAGGAAGAGGCTTTACTCAACTCCCACTGTATGTGCTAAAGAGGGGTGAATTTAACTGCTCACAAGTCAACAGTACACCCTTGCAGCGAGTATATCATCAATTGCCAATACGCAAACAGTATGACTTACCAAAGATCATCACTGCTCGCTAGCTCACTGCCTTGTACCACTGCCGCATCTGCTTTCAGGCTGGCACCATCACTGTTGGCCCCGGCACTGGTGGTCGGTGCAGCTATAAAAAATTACACATTTTTTTGATGTCAGATACGCCTGCCCATATTATTTTTTTATAGCAAAACACAATATCAAAAATATCACTACACGTTTTCTTGGTGCCACTTTTTGAAAAGCCTCAAGGCAAACTGTAATGGAGTGGCAAAGCTATTGATGAACATGAGTTTATGAAAACAAATAAAAAGGTGGGCAACTGGACATCTGGTCTTGGTTGGGAAATGCAATGGGGCCATCCTCCTCATACTCCATCCACCGATGGTGCACAGTCATCACTAACTGCTGCTAATACACAACTTTGGGATGCCCAACGTGACCATGGCAATTCTCTCATTTTACTGATTGATCATAAGCAAGCAAAAGAAAGCCTTCTCATCTCAACAAATATGCATGGAATACCTTACTTGGGCTTGGAATCTTCATGGCAGAGTAGTAGAACATAACCCATGTGTTCTCTGAGTCTTACAATACCACCAATAGGCAGTCCGCAAAATATATAAGGGGAGAGTGAAAGCTGACTGACAAAGCAGAAGAAAGGAAGCTACAAACTGACTAGAACAGACTAAAAAAAGTTTGAAGTAAAGTACAGAAACTTGGAATATAGAGAATAAGAAAATAAGATAATGCAGGGATAGCAAGAATTAAGACACGGATATATCGAAGAGGGTTAAAAAAACATTAGGACAAATAATTAAAATAAGGAGCGGTAAAAGTTCGGGAACTAAATATTAACCTCTTCGCCACGGCGGACATTCCACCACGGTGCTGAAAAAAATTGCACGTGAGCGGTTCGGAAGGCCCCCGGCCCTCCTCTGCCCACGCCTACTGTGAAGTTGGACGTATCAAAGAGGTTAATGTTAACAATAGGAGGACCTGCTGAGGCCAGCAGAGCAATCAGTAGAGGAACTTTCGGAGGCAGCTCCAGCAGCTCCCTCATTCACCTCAGCCCTCTTTTTACCCTTGGATGCTGATGTAAGACATAAAAAAAAAAAAAGATTGGTGGTAGAAAAACTAATATCTCCAACAATAGTTTTGGGCAGGAAAAGGCAATCACAATAACATTGAACTTTTTTAAATCAGATTGACTAGTATTATATTCGACCATCCCATCATGTTCCAAAGTTACTAAAACTAGTAAACTAGATTTTGGAATTACTAAGAAATAGCAACAAATGATGTTTGCTTCTCATCTCGGTCGCAATCTCTCAACCCACTTTCACTGGCCAATTCACTAAGTCTGCATATTTCTTTAAATGCATAGATTGACGCATGCATACACATCACATCACATCACTGGGAAATTGGTTGCTTGACACTGTACTAGCTACAAAAAAATAAAGGTGCTAAGAACTGAAGTGAGCGGACGCGCTATATTTACTAATACTAACTACCACTATCTTAGTGACAAGACAAGGAGTCTCAGCATTACTTCTTACATAATCAGCCTAAGCGAGTGCCAACAAGTACGATTAGGTAGCGCTGAGCAGCTGTCTAGAATAATGATTACACATTTGTCAACATGTGAGCAGCATGCTTGCTATTTGGGACAAAATATTAGCAATAGCTTAGAAAACAAGTAATATTAATATTAATAATTACTCACCAAGCCCTGCAACCTCAACCCCTAGCAGGTCCAGCAGGTTCTGGTCTCAGTCCAGGATGTCGGACCACCAGTGCATTAGATGCTGCTGGGTGCGCCGGACCCAAGTGTAGCAGTACACTGCCCAATGCACCCTCGTTCAATGCTGCTGGTGCTCCCGGAGTCCGTACCTAGACACAGGGCCACCGCCTACTTCAAGGGTGGAAGGGAGGTAGCACTGGACACAAAAGACAAGCGCTGCCACCTCCACCTCTGAAAACAAGGCACGGGGCTTCACCAATTACTGGTGCCACCTTCCGCAAGGAAGGGGCTGATACTCTTTTTTTTGCACCCTGCTCTGACATGGCACTGTTTGTTTGTTTGTTTGTTTAGTTTATTGCTTGATTAATTAAAATCCTAGCAGTACACACAACAATATAAAATTTGTAAACATATACATATATGACATAATTTCATTTTGTCTTAAAAAGCGTAATGGGTATACTTGTATACTTTAAAATAGGACGATATCCTGGTTAAAAAGTTCGTACAATTTGTTTTTCAGTGAAGGGATAAAGTTGTAGTAAGGCTAAGGGTGTGTCCCCGTCTGGGGGTGACGCCAATGTCCGTAAATCTAATAGGCGTGAGGGCGTGAACAACTGACTCAGGGTCAGAGCGTAGTGGAAGTCTAAGGGAGTTGCTGGTTAAAAGAGCTTGGGTGTGCACTACTGTGCGCAGGCAGTGGCAAGAAGCTTTATTTGGGCAGTTTTCATAAAGCGGACGAAGCTGTAGGTTAATTTTACATTGGCCCTGCTGAAGCATGCCTTCACTGCATGTCTGCACGTCCGAATGTGCATTTCATTTATATGCGGTTTTAACAGTTCTCTCTTCTCTTCTTTGGTTTCGCCGCATAATCTGCATTGTGTAGACGTAAATGTACGTTTCCAGGGGAGCAAATGGGGTTTAACAGGAAGGATCCCCATCCTCAGTGCCAAGAAGCCTTCCTTTGATGGCCCAGAAAAGCTGGTACCGAAGTACAATTGTGGTGAGCATTTCGAATAGCTTTGTATCACAAACCAGCTATGGGCCCTCTTATTTAGACATTCTTTATCATTTGCGGTGGAGACGAGTTTTGTGGACTTATTCACCAGGTCTTTTACGTTCTTGAATGGTGGTCTTGACTCCCAAATGTGCTCCAGGGGTAGCAAGCTGATCCCTTATTGGAGGTAGTCTTTGGCCTGGGAGGGTTTTTTCCTTGATATTTCCTTCTAAAGGAACGAGTTCAGCGAGCCCGCCTCTGTGCTCTTTATTTTATACCAAGGGAGGTAGCACTGGACACAAAAGACAAGCGCTGCCACCTCCACCTCTAAAAACGAGGAACGGGGCTTCACCAATTACTGGTGCCACCTTCCGCAAGGAAGGGGCTGCTACGCTATTTTTTTGCACCCTGCTCTGACATGGCACTGGGGGGGGGGGGCTAGGGATAAAAAAGAAACAGGAAAAAGAAGGAAGGAAGGTAAAAATAAAGTAGTTAAGTAAAAAAATATAAAAGTACAAAATGTTAAATAAACACACATACAGACAAAAGGTAAGATAATAAGTAAAAATTAGGGGTGAAATGTTTTATAAGACAAGGGTTAAATAGAATGAAAAAGGATGAAAAGATAGGCACCAGCATCATAAACAGAGTGTGAAACAAGATGGCTGTGCCCTTGCGAACTGCGTGGTGCAGATTGTGTAAGATTTCTGCCTGTGAACGCACTTCACGTTGACTTATGGCGTAAACGTCATAGGAACGGTCAGAATAAGGAACTCCGCCCAATCATGGCTCTCCGCATAGCATGGCAGAGTTTTTTTACAACTTTGCAGAGTTCTGCATAGCACAGATATGCAAATTCTACCCAAGCCTATACTTAAGTCAGGCAGACCTACTGTCCTTGTCAAAGGATCAAAATTCCTAAATGTAAAAGTGAAGCCTATTGCGATTTAACATCACATCAGCATGTATAAAGCAGACCTTTTTCAACAATTTGTCTATACCAACGATCCAAAGAATTTCCATATATACACATGTCAATTATTAATTATTTTCTCTAAATATTTTAAATAAAGCATTCATTAAAAAAAACATAAGCACGTGTTGGGTCTTTTTGTTTACAGCCTCTAGGCCACAAAATGCAGCCATAAAGTCAACCACAAGGTGTTCCACACTCTAGCTGAAGAGCATACAGCTCCAGCATGAAGTCTTTAGAAAATATTATAAGCTCTCCTAGGATCATGCATTCAAAGGCCCAGGAAACGTAATGCAACTTCAAAAAAAAATTTTCATGAGGAGCTACTACACTCCCAAAGCCCCCCTATAACATTTAACAGAATGCCTTTTGGTGTTCCTACCCCTTCTGTGGCCATCATAAGGATGTATTCATGTATATAAATAGCCCTCACAGGGCATTATGGGGCATTCCCTGACAGGATCAGTAAATATTAAATTGAAGCTGTTACATTCATTTCATATCTGTGCATGGGTTTAATTTTTTTGTGGTGCTCTGGTCCCACCCAGGGGGCCTAGGAACAGTCCCAAATGTTGAGGGCTGTGGGTATAGCCCCGCAGCCACACCAATACTCTGTTCACCCTTGTGCAGGTAAAAACCATATTCTCACCCAGTCAAGGCACCCAACACCTTAAAATTATTGAGGACCAAGGGGGATGGCCACCTGGGACACCACCACATGTGCACCCTTGGACCCACAATGGGAGGCTCATGGCCCAGTGGCCCTTCTGCCTTTGGTACAAGCACTCAGTCTGTGTGCCGGCAGGAGTCGCTGTTGTAGTAAGTCTTATAACTCCATTGTCAACAATTGCTAAATTAGCATGAGGTTCGCTGCCATGAACTTGCTATTACGAACGACACTGCAAGCATCTATTTTGCAATACTTATTTGTGCCCCCTTTTACACATGAGAACTGTCTGCTTTGCAGGTTCTTTTCCTGTGCTCTGAGGTTTAGTCTGCACATGAAGTTCAAGGTTAAACAACAATGCCCCTTGTTATTCTGTTCTGATCTGTCCCTCGCACCTAGACATAACAGGCTTCACACCGCTGCACTTCTGGAAATCGTGTACTTTAATATTAGAAGCACAAACTATTACTTGTGATGGGGAGGGTGGTTAGGTCATTTCATCCATTTCCATTGTTTTCTATAACATGACTTCCCTGTTTGTATTCTATGGAATTGTAACAATGCTGACTATATATATGCGTATCTCATTACTCGTATTGTGGACAAGTATGAGAGTCTGAACGAAAGAGCTTCTGGCTCCCGTGATTCCCACGATAGGGTTACGTGTTCTGGGTTGTCTAATCATTGGTAACGAATGAGACCCTATTGCTAGTCGGTAAGGGATTTTGGGTACAGATGTGGTTGGTTGGTACACCACCTATTCACTGAGGTCCTGTTTTCTTGTGCATAGTTCTGTGTATGTGCAGAATCCCAGCAACACTGTATTGGTTTGCTATTGCCTGACGGGAGCAGCTTTTGTTTCTGCTCCTGCCAGGCAGCAGCAAAACTTGTATGCCAGGGAATGAGGTCCCTGACATACTGCCTGTAATATTGCCTTGAGGAATGGAGACCCTGTAGCTATGAAATAGCTTGGGAAGGCGGAGCCATGAGCCAGTCAGTCCTTATAAAAAATAAAAATAAACAATTACAGAGGCCTAAGGTGATGGTGTCCATGGGGCCATTAAATAGCTCGGGGATCAGGCCAAATACCTCTCCCCTTTTATGATTAACTGTACCCCCAGGGCCCTGACCTACTTCTGGAGGCTTCAAATTGAAAATGTTATTACCTAACTGTAACAGGTAATCTTTTAGAGTTAGTGTGTGAGTGAGTGCATAAGTGTCTCATTCTTTATGTAAGTGAGTGTGTGAGTTTCTCACTGGGTTTGTGAGTGGGTACGGGACTGGTCTCCCCATGCTGGCTTTAAAAAAAAGGAAGGGTGCGGCTACCCTCGGTGGAACCAGGGCACCCAAAAACAAAACAAATACAAGTGCGTGGCCGCAACAATTGGCTCAGCAACTCTGCCAATGGACATAAAAAGAGGCACCCAAATAAATCTGAATGCAGCACAAGACTGCATAATAAATGAGGCCTTAAATTAGGCCAAACAGACACATTTAGAGACCCCTGGGTGATAAGGCGCTATACAAATTCAATATACAATACAATACAACACCTGCTACTTGAATATTCATTACTTTGGCAGGGCATGTTCCATTAGTCATTAGTAGTGCCCACCCCTAAGAGGGGTGGGCACCACTAATGAATAATGAATAACATAAGTATTGGTGAGGGCTGCAGGGAGGTCAGGCAGCCCCAAGTTATGTTTAGTCATTTTAAACCCTGCCACTCCTGGGCCATTGAATACATGACCCCAGGAGAGGTATCCAATATTTTTAGAACACACTGAGCTAGAGCTTTATGCTCTTCAGTTGGCATGTTGGATCCCTTGTGATTGGTCCTAGGGCTGTAAATTGACTTGACATCATTGCTATTTTTAATATATTTAATTAAAAATGATTCTTAATGAAGATTGTAATGTGTTTAACAATAATGAATTTATTGGATTATATTTACTGATTCCTTTGGTTTTAAAGGTATAGTTCCATATGTGGTGGATGTTAATGTGATGAGGAAAAAGCCAAACGTTCTACCTTTTATACATTAAGGTGGTGAATCCTTGACAGAGCCAGGAGACCTGCCTTATATTGTGATGCCTGGTATAGGCGGGAGAGATTGCTATTATAGGAGTCATGATCCTTTAGGGGGTCAAATGTGATTACAGGGTGTCATGATGAGTATTTTCATCCACTAAGTAGTATTGTTGTGTGCCAGCGAATTGTGATTGCTAGCCCACACCACCTACCCTGAGTAGGCCTTTGACTATATTGGGATTGCTAGACCACAGCATCAACCCTGAGTAGGGTTCTGACTCATCTGCTTTGCTACAGTGAGAGTGAATGTCAAGCGCTACAATGGGGTATTTGGTTCTCAGTAAGGAGACAATTGTGGACCTACTATTTATTTTAAAAAAAACAGGGAAATTCACAAAAGAAAAGTTAAAATGTTAAAGTGACAGTATAGTTATGTATCATAATATTATCTTAGTTTCCATTGAAAAATCTCAGAAATTAACTGAAAATAAAATCTAAAGTGATGTTAGGTGAGGATGTTAGTCAAAATGTAAAATTGTAAGCTCTAAAAAATCACAGAAATTCACCTATTTTAGCTTACTGAAGTAACAATAACTTGCACCCACGATATGCACTGCTTATATCCTCTCACATTACATCATTCATGATATGTTCTATGACATCATTGATAACAACTCTGATTGCATCCTAAATGACATCATTGATGACAAAATAGGGATGGCATAAATTATAGATACTTCAGTAAACAATAACTGGTGATTGTCCTGGGTTTATTTTGGTTCAAAGTGCTATATTTTACCTGATATTTTCACCAAACTATTGAATCCTTTTAACATTTGGTTTTGAGCATATATATGTTGCACAGTGGTGGTTGCCATTGTGTAGTTATAGTTAGGACCTAGTTATCATTACAATAACTCATTTTGGTTGCTAATAACTTTGGCGCCATTTGATGAATCCACATGAAACTTTCCAATAAATCTTCATCCACCTCTGATAATATCTTGAAAGTTTTGTTGTGATACATCGAGTTTGGGCCCGAGAAAAAAGGAAGTCACAAAACACAATTTTCTGTGCAAATTCCATAGGGATTTAAACAGCCCTATGGCCCAAATGACTCAACCGAATTACACCTAATTTGTCAGAAAGTTAGTGAATTAGTGTAAATCCATGAAGTTTCTTTTTAGAAATTAAGGCTCAAAATATTGGTTTATATGAACGGTTGGGTTTACACAATCACTCAACTTCAAACAATCAAGCAATGTGGTTTGGTGAGGGATTTTTTCTCATCAGCATTCATGCCGTCATCGTTCTCTGAGTGGCTGGCCTCAACATGAGGAGAAATTTAGCGGCCATTTCAGGACATGGGAACTCAGTCCTTATGCCCTGAAAATTAAAATAAATAATGGTTATGGGTAGGGTAAGAGTACCTGACCCTCATGAACTTGTGAGGGGCCGGACTGGCTCAAATAATACTTTTTGATAGAGTTACCACAATACTACAGGAATCTCACGGTAGCCTGAGTCTCTTCCCTTCTCCTGGGAAAGTCCCACGGGAGCAGAGACACTGGGCTGACTCCTATGATAGTCCAGCAGGATCGGCAAACCATTAAAAATGGGGGTGTTTGAGATGTCTGTGGTGGGTTGGCTGTGTACCGGTTGTTGGCTCTGCAGTTAATGCACGCCACACACATCTGAAGGTCATGTTCAGTGGGGGAGGTTACCCAGGGAGGCTTGAGCATAGGAACAGACCGTGCAAGGCGAGGCAGCCAGGTCCTGTAGCCAACCCCACTTTTGCATGGCCAAAGGCTGTGCTTGGTGTGGGATTGACATAGTTACACTGTGGAGAAGGAAGATGGCGGATTGAGTCCACCGTAGGAGAGGTCGCAACCCCGATCACTCCTGCTTCTGTCACTGTTGCACTGTTTCTTGCGCCCGGCATGAATGCGGATGCGGATACTTTGGAGAAAGAGAACCAAGGAGAACTGACAACTGTCAAAATCTCTTCAATGCTACCGCTTCAAACACAGGCGGCACAGTGCTTCTATAAGCTGACCAGGTCTGCTAGGTGGAATGTGGAGCCGACTCGATCAGCGCTCTGTTACACTCAGTTGGTCTCTGCTACGCGCACTTCGGGGGCTTTGCAGGCTCCGCGGGCGTAACCAGCATACGCTTGCAACAGCTCCCACTCCTGCTTTGCTAGAGAGAGATAAATAAAAGGAGAATCAGGCAACACGTACAGAGACGGCAGGGCGCTGTACAGCAAATGTGTCAAAGGGGCAGAATTCTCAGCTTGAAAAGCCCATGCTTAAGCTTCTTAAAATCAGGGAAAGCTGTGGGCATTATTCAAACGTGCATAGTAGGCGCCCCTGGCTAGAGCAAACAATGGCGGCAGCCCTACTTGAGGCGGTGCGACCTGATCTTGGTAAGGACAATGTTGCAGTTCCTTCCCCTAGTAAATGCCAAAGAAAAGATGAGGCGAGATCAACATTGCTGCAAGGTAATCTGTTAGATGTACAAATTGCTTAATTTCTGAAAACCTCAGATAGTGTGACTGAATTTAAGGATAATTCTTTACGCACTGTTTCGGTCACCCATGCTCCAGCTGCATCTCAAGTGGGTCCTGCTAGATCTATCAGTAGTGACTTAACTGAGATCACTTGTGCTGTGAATGAAGTGAACTTCTTAAGAGGGGGTTCTGACATTGATTATTACTGGAAGGTTTGAGTATTAATATTCAGTTAATCTAGAATCAATTCTGTACCCAACAGAACCAACATTTTCAACATTTTTGTACTGTCAGGTCCTGATGGCCACTAGGTCACCCCATTATACTTGATGGGTGTCTTATTTAAGCGGGTTGGTCCTGCAGGGTTGGTGGCTTAGACTGTGTGTGGGGAGGTAATAAAAAAGTATCAAAGGGAATAAATGTGTTATTATTGGAATGTATTATATTATTTTCAGGGTACGCAGATCAAGGTGCTAATGAAGGCAGGGGAGTAGGAAAGATGTCACAGGATTTTTGTTCTTTGGGTTTCTATCTACTACACAATGGAGATAATTAGATTCCCCAGTTGGATGTTGCTGGGCTAAACTCTGCCAACAAACGCCAGATGGTGCGAGAGGAGCTGCAAATGTATAAACCTCATATTGTTGCACTTATTGAAACTTACTTGCATATAAAGATAGACAATTGCATAGACAACTAGAATATAAGACAATTGAGTGCACATCTCAGACAGTTTCCATTAGCGGCATTGCGTTTTTACTTGACAAGTCATTTGATTGTATTGAATTTAAAACTTCCCATGACACTCGAGGCAGGTGGATAAATCATACAGGTGCTGATTCATGACCATAAATATGTACTATGTACAATCTATAGGCCAAATTCTGATGAGCCTCAAATGTTTGATACGCTAGCATTAGAATTATTAGAATGGCAGGGGGAGTTAATTGTCATTTGTGACATTCTCTATGCTAGCAGACAATATTGCTGCTATAGCCATGCTATATGACAGCAGAATGTTTCTATATAAGATCAATGAGCCAAACTATTTTAAAGAGTGTGCTTCAAGACTCTTAGAGAAATAGTCAATACTTGGCGAGAGATGGTAGATAAATGTTCCCTGCCTTTAATGCATGCTAGAGTTCTGCTCTTGGGTAACCCTATGCTCCCAGATATATTTCATGATAGTCAAGCTAAACTTTGGGCTGGATATGGGAATAGCCAACTTGGGCACTTATATAATTCCAATGGATTTTGAACTTTTGAAGACTTACAGAGGGTATCTGGACTTCCAAAATGCATGTTCTATAAATACCTAGAGACTGTTTATGGGGGCATAGAGATATAAGAACACCTGTACAATCTGCTATACTGACCTACTTGCATTCAATTACCAAGCTGACTAACAGCAAGGTGTATCAGCTACTTTCTCAACTGTGGGACAATGATAGCTAGAAGTTAGCATCTAAATGGAGTGAGCTTCTGGGTGGGGATATCAACTCTGCAGATAGCGAAGATGCATTGGGGCTGTGTACTCTACTAATTTAAAGTTGCAACAGTTTAAAACCATATGTATGCTATACTACACTCGGGAACAAATAGCTAGGTGGGCTGCTGAAAATGGAACAATCTCAAGTGACAAGGGCAAATGTGCTAAATGTAGATTGGTCGCTGCAGAAAGTTTGCATATGTTTGTCACCTGTCTAGGCCTGATACTCTTCTGGAAAGATGTTGCTCAAATTGTGGGAGAGGGTTTAGGCATTGATATGCAATTAACAGAGGCAAAGAGTATGCTGTAATATAAGGCAGTACCCGATTAAGATCCCTTTTTTCTGTCATCATAGTAACTGCACGATTATGCATTGCTCGGACATGGGCCTCTAAGATGCCACCTTGGGGTTTGGAATGGTGAGCAATGATAGTAGAAACATATAAAAGATAAATGGCTATAGCCAAGACTAGGGGAATTCACTCTGGATGAAATTCTATTGAATTGTTAAAATGTCAGGCATAACTACAATATTTGTGTAGTGCTAAATGTATTGTTTTTTGTGGTTGGAGCCTCTCCTTGCTATGGTTTTGCATTTGCTTAAGAGCTACAATACTTAAAAAATTATTTTTATTGATGTATGTTTATATACTCTATTCTATTGATATACGGCTGTTGGTTTATTCCCGGAGATAAATAAAAAATATTTTTTTGTAAAAAGGGATTGGCATAGTTATGTACTACACCTAAGTATTACTTTATATATATAAAAAAAACTAGAAATTCACTGAAAAAATCTAAGTTTAAAATGATGTCATAGTTAGGTATGTTAATATGAACTGTGAGCTGGAGTTGAATGCTTGTCAGCTCGAGTACGGAAACCTCTTGAGGTTAATTGTACAGCTGCATTTGAACTTAAACACTTTTATAGTAGTTTAAAGACAACACTAGCAAACATTTTGCCATGCAAATGCAAGCTTTTTCATACTTTTGTTTTGCACGTAGCTTTGTTTTTTCTTTCTTTCTTTCAGGTTCGACCATCAGCAGCCGCTTCATTGGAGGTTCACATGAGCTTGTTGTACAATTACTTCGTCAGGAATATTCAGGTAAGTTGGGTCTCTTGATCTTACTGGGCAGCATCAGAAGAGACAGGATGGACCGTTTTTGGTGAAGGCCCAAATTACCTAGCAAGTGTGCAGTCGAAGGGAGTGCGTTTTATACCATCCCAAATTTTAAACTGTCCCCAGAGACTGTCTCTTCTCATGCTACTTGTCCTGACAGTGTCTTTCATGGAATGGGTCTTGCTGAAACAGAGTTCTGCATCACATAGCATTGACCTGAAACATACAATAAAGCTTACCCTGGAAGTTAGGGGAATAACTTGGAACATAGCTGCCCCTTTTCATCATTGGTGCTCTAGTCTTCCTTCAATGCTTAATCCAGAGAACCAATTTCCATATTTCTAATTCTCCATTTGTATACTCAACAAGCATAGTCTTTTCCATTAGAGTATACAAACTGGGCTTTTTGCTTTATGGGAAGGGAGGGTGGAGTCTACATCTGAGTGCCTAAAACAGTTCCCCCTTAAGGACTGCTGCCTCTTCATTTGTCCAGGTGTTTAGGGGTGTTGGCTAAAAAGTATGCATAGAGCCCTGGGGGCTTGGAGGTTAAAACTAGAAGCTAGTTTCCAGGATCTATCGTCTGGTCCAAACCCCTCCTATTTGCCCAAATAATATACTTGACTTTGCATAAGCTTGGAATCCAGTATCTGTCTTACTTCATATTGAGTGTCAGAATGATAGGGTTTGAGTGAAGACACATGAAACACAGGGTTTAAGTGTAAGGCATGAGGTAATGCAAGTTGTAGAGATACTGGATTCATGATTTTTGTGATTCTGTAGGGGCCTAAGTATGTTTGTTTCCATTTGCGGTTTCCTTTTAGGGCTAGTTGGTTGGTGGTTAACTACACTTTCTCTCCAATTTGTTAACCTCTTCGAGGCTCATGATGAGCTCAGCTCATCATGAGGCACACTGGAGCTGTGCTCATGACAAGGTGAGCTCGTCATGAACAATGGGTTTCAAAGCTTCTCAGCACAGGAGGGGAAAAGCCATAGCAGCCAAGTGGTTAAGGAGGATCAGTAGAGCACTTCTTGTTTGAATAATGCTTACTTGTTTGTTGGGCCTTCTCTAATTGCTTTTTGGCTGCTTGAAGACACTGTGAAGGTGTGCATGATGTTTTGTTTCAAGGGATTTTAGAAGGTAACAAGCCACACCAAAGAAGAATGTTAAGTTTAAAACAATGTTTGCCATAAAAAGGTGAACACCCCAGTGTGGTGTGTTCCGAATTATTGTAGACAAATGTGTCCATCTATAGAAGTGTTCTCCAGTGCCCTCCTTTTTGTATTTTCAGAGATCTAAGATACTGTTCAAATATTTTGTTCAGTTGCTCATTTTTCCTGTCTGTGGATGGTAACTCGTTGATAACCTAGTGTTCATATGCATGGATTCACACAGCTTCTGCCAGAAGCGAGATATGAACTGAGTTCCTTGGTCAGTTAGAAGTACTGGAGAAATGCCATGTAATCTGATGATATGTTGTGAAATATTATGTGCGAACTCGGCCGCTTTTAGTAATTTAGGCAGAGCAATAAAATACCCCATTTTATTCAAATGGTCTATTACCACAAGGATCACTGTGTTCCCGCCCTTACCGTGCATTTCAACAATGAAATCCATTGACATAGTGTGCCAGGGACTTGATTGCACTGGAACAGGTTATAATAGCCCTACAGTTTTTTTATGTTCAGCCTTTCCTTGAGCACATATCACACATGTATTTACATATTGTTTTGCATCCTGGGACAAGGTGGGCCAGCAAAAGTGGTGTTGGACAGCTGCTGGAATCGCATATGTCTGCATAAATCTGAGTCATGTACCCAACCAAAAACTATTTGCATTGTGTTTCTAGGTATTTATAGGGTGTCACAGTGGTTTAACAGATGTCCCTTCTCAAGCTTTGGAATTTCTGTACCCTTGCTTTTGTATCTATGTCTTGTACCTGTTCCTTAAGGGTAGCTAAAAAGTCAGCAAAATGTGTAACACGGACCATGCAATTGGGTTGGAGGCTATCTTTAACAAGATTACATGGGGTTCTTGAAATGATTTTAGCTTGTAAATTTCCTTTATCAGGATATTGGACCTGGAGAGAGCATCAGCCTTCCCATTCTGTGGTCCTGGTCAATATTTTACAACAAAATCAAAGTGTGAAAAGAAACAGGGACCAACGTGGTTGTTTTAGGGTGGGTGCTCTGGCTTATTTTAGAAACTGCAGGTGTTGATGATCAGAATGGATATCAATTGTATTCCTTGCCCCCATTAAGTAGTGATACGATTTTTTGAATGTGCATTTGATTGCCAGTAGTTCTTTGTCTGCGTTGCTATAGTTCAGTTTATATGGTATGAATTTCCGGGAATAGTAAGCCATCGAGTGTAGTTGTCAGGTTTCTTGATGCCTTTGGGAGAGAACCCTTTCAATTGCAAAGTGAGATGCATCTGTTGCTAGCACAAATGGTAGGCTAACATCCAGGTGTCACAGAACAGCAGCTGGTATAAACTGCCTTTTCAATAATTAGAAGTCCTTTACTGCCTCTTCCGTCGACACAAATGAAACACCCTTCCACAGAAGATGAGTGATGGATTGGATTATACCTGAAAAATCCTTGATAAGGCACTTGTAAAAATGGGTAAATCCTAGAAAAGCTTGTAAGGTTTTGACATTAATAACAGCTACCAAAAGTTGAGCTCAAGTTGAAATTACTGCAACCTCACTGAACCTAGTAAAGAATTGTGCCATTAGTACTTGAAGAGGACAAGCATATACTTTGATTATTAATACACTTTGTCACAATCCTAAAATGGAAAAAGTCATGGTTGAAAAATACCTGACATTAAAAAATGTCATGCGACCTTCAGTCAAATTAAGAGATGGCAAAACTGAGATGAAACACTTACATCACTTTTTTAAATTTTCATCCAGTGGATTCATCATTGCTGAACTCATTGGAAACATAGAACATAATTTGCAAAATAATGTTGTAATGTTTAAATGCTAACTTTTAAATCTGTTAAATCTTGTGACCTGGACGAGTATGTGTTGTTACAATGCGGTTGTTACACCGCGGTACGTTACATCGCAGTTATTACAACGCAAGTCATTACAACGACTTGCCCTAGAGGCTCTGGACATAGTATGATTTACTATTCCAACTCCAGCCTACGTAACAGTAGGGAAGGTGTTGGAATAGTAAATCATACTATTCCTTAGTGTATAGCGCCATCCAGCACTTGCGTTGTAATGACCTCGATGTAAATGTATCGCGGTGTAACAACCGCGTTGTAAAGGTCGTTCGCCGAACTGAACAAGCTAAAGCAGTTCAGAATGTAAAACAGTACTACAAAAATATCATTGGTCAATTTGTCTTATAATGATATGTGTAAAATATCCAATTCTGTTATGTCCGCATGTTAACAAGTAGATCTTTGCAGCTTTACCAGAACATATATCCCAACACACATAGTTCAGGTGTTCAGGTGGGAGATTCACCAGTATTTAAAGCCAAAAAGGTATTTATGTTATCTTTCTGCTGCCTGCAAATTCCCCCACTTCGACACACTCTTTACTGCTTCCAAGTGCTGGCATGTATGCTAGAAAGGAGGTACTCTTAGCTCCTGAGAAAAGTAGGCCACTAGCTTTAAGAGACCTTGCGGCCCCTTATGTACTGAGTCAGACTGCAGCGTGGTGCAAGCAAACCAAATTAGGAGAGAGGAGTTGGCCTAACAGCTAGGCCCTTGAATCTGGAAAACCGTGTTCAAATCTTTGCAAGGAGGCTGAGCATCCTGTAATTGTGTGCAAATCACTTAGGGGCCAATTCCGATTTCGGCCCATTGCCAGTCGGATTCGTTCTGGACCGAGCCATTCCGATAGGCTCAGTCAGGAAGGAATCTGACTCGGATTTCCGGATTGCGGACGACAGGCTTGGAGAGCCTGCCCGCAGTCCAGAAATCCTCCAGTACTCCCCCGGTCGCCTCTGTAATCGAGGGAGTACGATGGCAGCTTTTCACTGCCTTTTCGTTTCGGTCTGTCTGGCACGAAAAGGCAGTCGGAAGCTGTCTCTGGGGGCCCCCAGCAGGGCCCCCATGGGTGTAAGGCCGCCAGACGGCGGCTTGGGGGCACCTATGGTGCCCCTCCATTGATCCCTGCACCCGGTGGCAGGCACCTTGGGATGCCAGCCACAGGCTGCAAGGATGAACTGCACCCCTGATTTCAGCAATGCAAGTTGGAAAGCATACTTGCATTGTCAGGTATACGAATGCGACCGAACCGTGTTCGGTCGCATCGTTCTACCAGGGCTGTAACCGACGACAGCAGGTCGGTCAGGTACAGCTCCTGCCCGATGTCGGACAGACTTAGGTCTGTCCGACATCGGAATAGGCTCCTAAATCTTCCTGTGACAAACAAAAATGAATGTGTCCTCATGTAACGCAACCGGTGCTCATGTAAAGAGCTCTGATACCCGATACCGGGTCAAGTTTGCGCTATATAAAACTTTGTTAAAAAAAATAAAAAATGTATTGTGCAAGGCTTGTTTTAAACCTCATTTGCACCATGGTGTTTGCTGTTCCCAGCCCAGCGTGATTGACAAAGAAAACAAATAGTGTTTAATTGGCATTCACAACAAGTACACCTGTATATTGTGCACACAGCTCTGCAGGCTGGATGTATGACGTTACAACGCAGGCTATTACAACGCCTGCCTTTACAACGCGGTTTTTACATCGCATACCTTTACAACGCATAGCGCTTAGAGGTGCTGGATAGTGGTAAGTACAATTTTCTATTCCAACTCCAGTCCCCGTGGACACTAGGGAAGGTGTTGGATAGAAAATTAAACTTATTCCCTATCCTAGAGCGCCCCCCAGCGCAATGCGTTGTAATGGTTTGCGTTGTAATGACCGCGTTGTAATGGTAGTGCGTTGTAATAGTTTCGTTGTAACGGTTGTTCACCCTGCAGGCTCTGCTTGGAAAACAGTAAATTGTTTAGACAGAAGTAGATTGGGCTTGCAAATCAATGTGTTTTGCATGTTTGCATTTACACTATGCATGTAACCAGTATGTTATATACATGAAGAACAGCACATTAAACCTGGGTACCATTATTTCAGTCATGCAAATATGCATGTATTACTTTCAAAGCAATGAGCTGTACATTCTTTGAATATATTTGGAGCACCCTGCCCCTCCACCTCAGGCAATCAGCGTCACTGACCCAATTCAGGAAGGACTTCAAGACCTGGCTCTCCACCCAGTCCCTGTAGCAGGCCTCACCCCTGGCCCGTGAGACCCTTACGGATGAGTAGTCGCGCTTTATAAGCCCCTTGATTGATTGATTGATTGAATATATCAGGTATATGATCTGTAATACTGATCTGTGTTAATCATGCACAGTGTTATGATATATATGAAAACCAGTGTGCTTTGCTTCCAGACAGTACATTATGATGGCACACCAATATATTATACATTTAAATTAATATATTAAGTGTGTTGATTAGTTTGTTATGCATTCACAGCAGTCAGTGGTTTATGTGAGACAGAACAGGCTGGGTCTCTTAAAGGGGACATCCAAAGAAGTGTAAGCTGGAATCCTTTTCAAGAGGTGTGACCGTTGAAAGTGAAATGTGGATACAAATATCCTATGAATTACAGAGGATGCCATCAAAACCAGTATAAAGCATTTTCATGAAAATTGTCATATCACATCTAGACATATCACACAACAACAAGCACATGCACGCCACAACTATTAGCTAACCCAGTGATTATTGGCAGTATTGGATAAATAAGCAACGTGATATTAATATGAATAATTAGAAAGGAACAGGTTTCAATTCTGAAAGTATGAGACTGAGTTAAACATCACTAAGGTCTGTGGAAGGGCTTGTGTTCTTCAGCGTCTCATACACTTGAGTACTCTACAACATTCTTGTCTGTTTGACACTTAAGCCCTTTGTCTCTCTTTATCCTTCTGAAACTCTTTTGCAAGCCTTCATCTGCACCTCTCACTCATCATCTCTTTCCATTCATCATTGTACTTTCATTCTGTACTTCTGTATGTAGTTCCATATGTTAACTCACCTTCACCGTGCATTCTTTGTCTCTCATACACATACAGTTGCTCCTCATCTATACACACAACATGTTCTTTACTTTTTACATGTTTAATACTACAAGGGCTGCGTCTGCCTCCTTCACACTTCATAATCACACACTATAGTATGCATCAACGCCAGTATTCAAGTAGACCAATTATTGAAACCAACACTAAGGTGTGCTGTTGGTGTAAACCTTTACATATTGTTCATAAACCATTATGCTTTGCTTCTAAAAACAACTTAAAGCATATGGTTTTTCATATGGCATATGGTAATAGTTTTTGCATGCAGTAACCAAGCTAGTGATACCACAAATCATGTTTTTGTTTACAAACCAGCAAATACATACAAACCAGTCTACTATATTACAGAACTAGTAGAGACCTGGTGCAGTAAGCACAAAGGCAAAGCCTAAGTTTCCTATATAAATCGATGTAATTGCAATGTGAACCATTGAGGTTAGTTGATGTAAACAGAGAGGTGTATTTACAAGGGGGATATCGCCACCAGAACATCACTTTTATTTGACATTCCAGTGGCGATATTCCATTCTCCTTATTTACAAAGCGGCATCAAGCCACTTAAAGCTGCTTTGTAAATAAGGCCTCCTTTCATGCTTCACTTAGAGCGAAAGGGGTGTGCAATGGGCGTTCTGCTGCAACACCCATTGCTTTTTGATGCTGTCCCATATTTACAAGGATGGGTCAGCTCCAAAAATGATGGCCAGGTTAAACATGGGCTTAGGACTGTGATATGAGGAGGAATTAATAATGTCTCCTCTTGTTTTGCTCTTTCCATGTGTACTGCATTCTGCAGCACAGATAGATGCAGCAAATCGCATTTAAAGATTAATTACGTGCAGGAAGGTTTCCATTCCTGAACATAAACAATGGTCCCTGCAGTGCAGGCACCCTTGCCACATGGCACAGGGGCGCCTGCGCTGGCGCTAGATAGCATTTTTAGATCCGGTACTAGGGTAAATGCAGGTGTGTGCCGTATTTTTGCAAATACTGCACATCTCTGTGTTTAACAATTGTCAGAGCGTGGCATTACCAATTTTTGGATTAACACTGCACAATGACATTTTATTGTAAATATCCCCCAGAATGTCTTACTGAGTAATATACATCTGGAGTTCTTGGCCACTCATAAGCCCGAATTATGAATTGCAGTACTGGAGCCAAGGTATATTCATATGCACTTTTGTCCATTTGTGTGTGGTATAATTTGCCCCACTCCCATTCAATTATAAGTATAATACCATATAATGGGGATTTAATGTGTGCGTCCAATGTTTCCAAACACAGCAAATGCTTCAATAACAAAAAAGTCCTTTTTGTTGTTACGGCTGTATTTGAACCGCATTCAAGATTAATTGGGGTGCTGCAGCCCCCCTCATATCCTGCTCGCAGCATCACTGCATACCACGTAATGAGCCCCAGTGGCTGCCACAGGTTTGGGCTGAGAGGGGTCTATCATGATGGGTTCTGCTGGCTCAGCTCAGAGAAGAGCACCTGTTTCATGCACCTCCAGGCTCTAAAGCAAATCATGTAATGCACTCTTTCTCCAGGTCGGTGCATGTTTTAGAGATCGCAGCTCAGAAGCAGGCAGAGGCACACCGTCCTCGTTGTTTCCAAGCTGGGCTGCCTAAAGTAAAGTAAAGTAAAGTAAAGTCCACATTTGTAAAGCGCACAATCACCCGTAAGGGTCTCTAGGCGCTGGGGGCCGTCGGGAAGATTAAGCGAGCTATTGCCCAGAGTCACATGGTGCTTGGCTAACCTGCCGCCGGAGCCGGGGATCGAACCGTGGTCCCCAGATTCCAGCGTCAGTCGCCCTGGCCGCGGCGCCACACCTCTTCCACTGCCTACAAATGTAATTCTAACTCAGAGAAACACCAGGTTACATTTATTTATTTTACACCCCCCAGCAGAGCCAGTCCTGATTCTTTGAGTGCGCGGTGTCTACAGTTCAAACATACAACTGAGACCTTCCCCATTAATGCATGAGCTTTAGACAGAACCAGGAGCAACAGAGAGAGGCAATCCTAGCTCACTCTTTCTAACCTGCTGTGTTTATAGCTAGTGCATTAAAAATGTCAGATCGTAGTAGCAGTATTTTAGCACTTTGGATAGTGGTAAAGGGTTGCTTATAACATGCCTTGCTGCTTTTACCAGGAGGTATATAGCATCATTTGTTGAAATATCTAAAGCAAACTACTAAACATGACAGAGTAACATAATCAAAGCAACACAACACCACAATTAAAACCAAACATTCAACACCACAACAAAACAGTCAAAACAGAACTCAACACAAAACTGCAGCACAACAAAACAACATCATAATGGAATAATGCACCACAAAAACACAGCAGCATAAAAATCAACAGGAGGCCTCATCAGCACAAACGTTCTTGACACACATCACCACCTCCAGAACCCTGTGTACATAATACTGTGGTAAACGTTGTTTAGAACAAATAATATAAGATGCAGTCAGAAATGTTTTGTGATCCGGCCCACTGTGTTTAGCAGTCTGAGAATGTACTACTGCAGTTCTATTTAAAGGGAAAGAAAGTACTTTTTTTGCTTTTCAGAGAATCCTTCAATAAAGACATCGATTTCTGATGGCCATGCGATTATAAATTCAACTTAAGTCATCTTCCAACCTGATGTCTCTTGTGTTAGGTGATCTGTAGTAGTACACTTCCACAAAAGTTTTCTTTCAAACTTACAGCCAAAACTGAATATCTTGAAATCCTTTCTTCAAACCTGAAAGTCACTGGTCTAAGGTGGCCACCACTTACAACCAGTTCTGTAGCGACAGACTTCAAAAGTTCGGGGCATATGTACAAGCCACTATCGCATCCGCAACGTCACTTTTTCTGACGTTGTGTTGGCGATAGGGGCTTCAACTTATTTACAAGGCAGCGTTAAGCCACTTAATGTGGCTTAACGCTGCCTTGTAAAAAAGGCACCCTTTCACGCTATGGTTAGAGTGAAAAGGGGTGGGCAGTGAGTGTTGCGGTGGGCATACCAAAGCAACCCTCATTGGTTTTGACGCTGCCCCCTATGTACAAGGGCAATGTTCATAGGAGGCAGCACCAAAATTAACACCAGGGAAAACCTGGCCATAACTTGGCGAAATGAGGAGAAATGCATTATTTCTCCTCACTTTTGCTTTTTCCATGTGTGCTGCCTTGTGCAGCCCTCATGAAAAAAGCAAGCTGCCAAGCTTACCAAAAAGCAAGCTGCCAAGCTTACCAAAAAGCAAGCTGCCAACATCAAGCTGCCATGGATTATTTATGTACAGAAAGATCCCTTTTCCTGCACATTAACAATCTGTAAAAAAAATGCCATTTTGTCACTTTCATGTGTGCTGAATGAAGCAGCACGCATGAAAGTGACAGGATGGCATTTCTATGATTGTTTACGCGCAGGAAGGGACACCTTCCTGCATATAAACAATCCTGCCCTGCAAGCAGATACCCTATGGTGCAAGGGTGCCTGCTTTGGCGCTACACTGTAGCGCCAGAGCAGGGGGAAACGCAAGTCTGCACCTTATGCTTGTAAATATGGTGCAGCCGTGCATTTCAGAAGTGGCGGAGTGAGGCGTTTAGCCATGACACTTCCTCGTACATAGGCTCCCTAAAGTTTTAAAATGTTTGTGAAATTCAGTTTTTCCGGTCAGCCCCTCAAAAAATTACCCAATATCTGTTGTCCTTCTTTTCTAACTCTGCTTATGCAAGCACTGTTCTCCTCTCCTAAGTGTCTTCTGGCAGCATCCATCTTGTGACGTCAACGTTCTGGCCTCCCTTGATACCTTGACCTAAGGCAGACTCAAGCTGCTTTTGTTCCTGCCTTTACCAATGACACCAACTCGGGTAATCTCTGAATGTTGTGAAGGGCAATGGGCTGTTAGATTTGAGCTGGCAGATGCACGCAATGTATCTGATATATTAGATGTTTGAGAGAAAAAGTGAATATATACCAAGGATGGAATAGGAATAAACTAAAAAATATATAACTGCATGTTCTCCTGTGGTTCTAGGTTTATGGGGAAAAACACAAGTCACTCGCATAGCTCTCTACCTAGACACTGAACTAATGTGTGAACATACCAAAAAGAAAAAAGTTTAAGACTATAAAACCATAAAAAGTCAACAAATTAATTACCTCATTCTAAAATCATAGCACTCCTTACTCTAGCATCACCATTTAAAAACAAGCAGCATGCAAACACACAGAAGCACAGTTTGGCAGCTCCAAATCCAATAACGCTGGCCTAGTCCAAGACAGGGTGTAAACAAGGCTGATGCACATGTTTGTAAAAAGGACAGATCATAACAAAGTGGCAGGAAACCTGGTTAGGGCTAGACTCACGCACAAGGAGCACAGCCCACATATTCAACCTGAAGCGGGTCAAAAAGAAGCAGGACTGTTGGACACATCAGGTCAAGAGTTATGATCCAATTAACATAGCAGTTTTGACATAGGACCTAACAAACGGTTTTTAACAAAGTACCTGATTCCCTCACATCGCGTGTCGGTAAGTCGCATTTTCCCATTTTAAAAGTGATGCACTGGCTGCGCACGGGGTTTGTAAATAAGCCCCTTCGTTTCTAAAGACAAGGAAGGGCGTTGCAGCACAGAGTGAAAACAAAATATTCATGTTAAAAATATTGTAACCATAGTTCAACAACTTTGTCTGAGATTTTATTTACCATACCTTTAGAAGACTGGGTTAAAAATACAGTTGAAGGAGGGAAGGAGAGAAGAAAACTCACATTCTATAGAAACGATATTTTCGAATGTCAAGCATAGCTGTGGGGCAGTTGCATCCCTTTTCACCTGCAGTTTTATAAGCCAGTCCAGGGTTCCCTGGGACACAATCCCCAGAGCTGGGATTGGCAATTGCAGAGCCTCAGCTGCAGAAGTAATTTCAATCAAATGAAGATGTACTTCAAAGTTAACATGTTTAACAATAGTTGTGGATTGCATATTTTGTGAATTGTTTTATAGGCATCTTTGTAAGCTATCAATATATTTCATCAGCTTGCAGACTGCCTTTGGCTAGTACCTGAATATGCCGCCAGCATTATTCCACTGCTGTAAAAAACAGCTGTGACAATTCATTTAGGAAGTTAGAATATTGGGAAAATAGGAACATTACATTGTTAAAAGTTAGGATTATGAATTAAAAACATAACAACGCATTTTCAACAACTGCACTCCCTATAAAATCTATTTTCGATTCCTTGAAATGAAAACTGCACAGAATATTAAGTTCTCAATTTTTTTTAAATCTAAAATTTCCCTTCAGCATACTTATGGACTGAACTTAGCCCGGACAAGAAGTTCGAGTCTGTGTCAACTCTTTTTGTGCACATCCAGAGTGTAACCTAAATTAATTTAATCCAATGTTTCTCCAAGTTAGGACTTGACTGTCAGACAGCACTGCTCGGATACAGAAAGCAGGGTTTGCCTCTTTCAGTTCTTGAGCTGTACTGTGTATAGTCACGCACTAATGCATTAAAAAGGTTTGGAATATATGTAGTGCTTAATTTGTAAAATAATAAGTGCCAGAGACATGACCAGGAGACTACTGCAGTTTACACCACCCATCGTCCCTGTCATCCACAGCTGCTCGCAGTGGAAGTGCTGCGGAGTGGTATTGCAGGCGGAGGAGGGGCAGGGTAGGAGGTAGGGGAGTCGGACATACGGTGGCGACGAGTATAGTAAGCACATAAATAAATAAAACTATTTACCTTGCGCGTGCTACATTGCCAACTCGGCGATGCAGCAATAGTTGTATTTATTTATTTACTTACTTTACTCGTGGCCATCGTATGTCCGACTCCACTTGCATCGGTGGAAAGATGCAGAAAAAGCATTATTAAAACTAACACAGGGATCTCCTAACTTCCCTTTATTGGTTGATTCCCTGGATATGTTAAAAATGTTTTAATCAACCAGTAGATGTTGGTGTTTTGGTCTATAATGGACCCACTACCCCTCCAATCTGCAAACTGTCAACACGTTTCAGCCAGATAATGTGTTGTCCCTGGTTTTCATCAGGACTAAAGAGTAGATCCCTAAGAAACTTTCCCTACCTCCTACCTTAAGGAGTGGAGCGTTGTCACTGTCTGTGTATATGCCCAGGTCATGAAGGTTCTGTAACTCACTCAAAGAGAATATCCTGCAACCAATGAAAAGTTTTACATATAAACCCACAACATATAGTACAAATCATGGTGTACGGTTCTGTAGTAAAAACATTTATAAAGTGAAATTGTGGACTTGTCCCTCTTGACTATAATCGTGCGAACCGGCCCATGTTAATGTAAATCTAAATCACCAGAAAAACACTGGAAAAACACCAGAGCAACAGAGGAAGGAGAGAAAGCCCACTGGGCACCAGGGAGGTTTTATTTATACGTAGGGATGGGGACCGCCCAGAATAGGCATGCCAATGCCCCCACCCCAAAGAAATTGCTTCAGTCCCTGTTACTTAATCACAATTTCAAAGTCTCCACAGTACATTTTGGGTCGTTTTCTGCACAGGCACTAGACCTACCCACACAAGTGAGGTGCCATTTTTGTCACAAGACATTGGGGAATGCTGGGTTTGTGGAAGTTTGTTGCTCCTCTTAGATTTCAGAACTTTTCATCACAGAAATGTGAGGGAAATTTGTTTTTTTTACAAAGTTTGAGGTTTAAAAGAGATTCTGGGTTAAAGAAGCTGGTGTGAGCCACAGAAGTCACCACATCCTGGATTTCCCTGGTAGTCTAATGTACAGGAATGCTAGGTTTCTCTAGGTGCCAGCTAAGATAGGGCCCAAAAGACAGATATGCACATAAAAAAAGGGACTGTTTTCACTGTCATGTGTCCATATTGCATTTTGGGCGTTTCCTGTCACAGGTCCTAGGCCTACCTACACAAGTGAGGTATCGAGAGAATTTGGGAAATGCTGAGTGGCTGGAATTTCATGGGTCCTCACAGATTTCTGAACGTTTCATCAAAGAAATGTGAAGAATTTTCTTTTTTTTTAAACATTTGAGGTTTGCAAGGAATTCTGGGTAACAGGACCTGGTGAGAGCCACAAAAATTCACCCCATACTGGATTCCCCTAGATGTCTAGTTTAAAAAAATGTGTTTTTTTTCTAGGTTTCATTGGTGCTGGCAGAGTTAGGGTCCAAAATCGACAACTAGGCACATTGTGAAAAAGGGTCAGTTTTCACTAGAAAAAATGTATGTGCCCATGTGTCAGGGAAGCATTTACCTACGCCTATGACTCCAGGCAATCCGTTGATCCTAGCATTGCCTTCTGGGCATCTTTATACAATTCCTTGACCTCAGGGTCCTTCTTGTTGTCCTTCTCAGTGAGATTGCTGCACATTGAACCCTTGCTCCCATCTCCAACTTCAGGCTGCCCAGTGTTTCCAAGTCCGGAACATTACTTGGTGCCTCTGAGTTGCTCCACTATGGTAGGGCTGAGCAGGTGCTGCTGGGGCACAGCCCCGCCCTCCCACTTCCTCTCCAGTGCATTCTGTAGCCGAGATGCAATCTTCCCATTGGCGGCTGTTCTGCCATGTAGCAGCCTCATCTCCAACTTTCAATTCCCCCATAGGGTTGTTCACCATGGGAATAGCATTGGTTACAGGGCTGCCCCCGGATAGAGGGTCCACACCCGCCCTTCCTCTTGCTGCTCCAAAAACAGCCTTCTGCATCATCACAGTGGGTAAGTTGTGCCCGGAGTGGCAGCAGCCGGGATGATCCAAGGCAAGGCAAAGTTCCTGGCAGGCCAGGAACAGCTCCTGCTGTCCTGCTGCTATTTCGCATTTGGGGATGCAGGCAATAGATTGTTCACCAAGCAGAGTCTGCAGGACAATTAGTATACCGGGTAACATTTTCCTGTTGGCACAGGGGTATCATCATGGTCTCAGCTGATCAGAGTGCTGCAATCGATCGCCTTAGCCGACCGTCATCTTGCTTCCCAGAATCACTGAAAATATTCAAATGGACATTTTCATACCTAAATAAACAAGCTCAGATTACCCTCTGTCATACTGCTCACATTGGTAATGATGACCTTCCCTTAAAAGACCCTATTCCCTGCATCGAAAAACGTAATACATAATATATTCCCAGTATATGACAGTTTCCCCATAAATACATGGAATTATTCTAAACATAGAGGCTTCAAATTCCACACCCATGACCACCAGACAGCCTGTAATCTTGGCATCGTTTGTCTTAAATTATAGTGCCAGACAACAAAGGACAGAGTCAGTCAGTAAGTCAATAGTCTTTATTCGGCATTTCAATAACACCATAAAAGTACAGCTTTTAAAATATACAAAGATTTCTTTAAAACACAACACACTTAGTCCATCAATTCATAGAAATGAAGGAAATTAAAAAGACTGTTTTCTCAATTCTCGATACAATAACAATTATCATGTTCCCATAGTGGACCCTAGACTAACTGAGGTTCTTAAAAAATTTGTTACACAGATTAAGGTCAGGGGATCTCTAGACATTTAAAAAAAAACAAGGGCATCTCTTGCTGAATTAAAATTAGCCTTTTTTAAAAGATCAATTAAAAAACGTCGCCTGGGCTTTAAATAAAATGGGCATAATCATACAAAATGAAGGGTATCCTGTGGAGATCGACGATCGCAGCCGCAGGGACCCTTTGACTCGGCGAAGCCCAAGGGGTCAGCTAGTAAATGGTGAAAAAGTTGAGTCTAAAACGCGTTAATACAAACCTATCATGTGGATTATATACAAGGGCAAGAAAGGGCTCTAGCCCACTACAGGTTCTTACTCTCGCATGCGCCTGAATGGTCTGCATGTTATTTGCGTGAGCTTCCCGTATAATAGCTTTGACAAGTTTCTCATTCACTCTTGCTTGATCCAGTTTGATGATACTTTGTGGGTTTGAAAACAGGTTTTCACAACCAATACCCTCAAGGCCCCTTTTCACGTATTTCAACCAGGGAATGGCCAAACCTTCCTCCCTGCCCATACAATCTAGAATTATTTGCTGGGTTAAGTTGGCTTCCTGGGTAACCCATAACTTTACCAGGCCACCAAGGGCCTATTTCTTGCTCTGTCTTCCAAGTACTTACAGCCTAGTTCCTCATGTACTATGTGGGATGATACGCATTGAGGAACTTTTAAAAGTCTCCTCAAATGTTTATTTTCCTGTATTTGCAATTTATCTACATTCGTCATCCCCCACAGTTCAGCCCCATATACAGCTTTAGCAACAGAGACCAAGTTGTACATAGTCATCATTTGTTCGGGTGACCAACGACCCAATTGGCGACCAAAATTCATGATCGCTCCAGAACTACCTGCTAGCTTATTTCTGTGCCCCTCAATCAAAGGTTTAAAAGTCAGATTTCTATCAAATAAAATGCCCAAATATAAAAAAGTCTGGACTTTTGCCAGACTTGTAGAACCTATTCTGTAGTTAAAATCTTTCCCATTTTGTTTTGGGCCCACCTCCATGACATATGATTTCGTCATGTTTGCGGATAGATCTAAACTACTCATGAACTCGACAAACCCATCAATCAGCCGCTGCAGACCCATTGGCGTGCGCGCCAACAGGACTGCATCGTCTGCCCTAAATTAGGACAGGCACTGGTCTGTTTCCTATTCTGGGGGAGTCCACTTTTAAATTAATTAAAAAACTTTCAAGCCGGTTAATTTAAATGGAAAAGAGAAAGGGTGCTAATATACAGCCTTGCCTAACCCCACTTGTACATTTGAAAGGCTCGGTCAGACCTCCCTCCAGGTTGTACCTCACTTTTGCAGTGGTGTTCTGATGGAGGGCTCTCAAGATGGGAATGAGACCAGCATCAGCACCAAGGCCCGACAATATAGTCCACATCTTCGATCGATTTACACAGTCGAATGCCGCAGCCAGATCCATAAAGGCTAAATATATTTTCTCATTACTGGCCACAGTATACTTTGTGACCAATATATATAAATGTAGGCACTGGTCTATCGTGGATCTGCCGGCCCGAAAACAATACTGTACTTCAGTTAAAATACAGTTTTCTTCTTCCCAACTCATGAGACGGTTCAAGATAGCCCAACCCATTACCTTGGCTGTTACGTCTATCAAGGACATGGGCCTATAACATTGAGGGTTATCCCTACAGCCTTTCTTAAAAATTGGGACTATTATGGCAGTCAACCATGAGCGGGGTAGACCTGAGGCAATAGCAGCATTAATCACTCTTGTCAATACCGGGCCCCATAATTCTATTTTGCTTCTGGGCCAGGAGCTTCGTTACGGGTAAGGCCCTTAATACCCCCCTCAATCTCTTTTAGGGTAAAAGTGAACGTCTCTGCACTCATCTCCCTATGGGCATCCTGCTCTCCTTCCATCTGGGTACCTCTGTTGTATAGACTACCAAAATGCTCTACCCATTGCTCGGGCAGTAGAGTTGATGCTATACTAGGGCTGTTCCCTCTTGGAAGCAGGGTCTATTAATTATTTTATAGACTTTTTTTCGACGCCTAACTTCTTGCTTATATTGTAGTCTGCAGCAGATGATCTTTAAGCCATCTCTAGGTTTTTGTTTTAGTACAGCTCTAAGCTTACTCTGGGCCGAAGAGCATCCTTTGTCAAACCATTTAGGCTTAGTTGATGCCTTGCCGTTCCCCCTCATATGCAATAGGCTATCTACTAATCGTCCTATACCCTCAAAGGCCTCAACCAGCGGGGGCCCGCTAATGTCCAAATTAAAACATACTTCCAAATACTTTGAACCCTTTACTACTAGTGAATTATAAAAGATTTGCCCATCCAGTTTTGCCCATTTAAAACGTCTGCCCTGGCCAGTGACCGTCTCCCTGACATCTGCTACTCTCCTCTTTGTTTCTCTATTCGCCCGCGACATTACCATTGTCACAGTTTCAGCATAGGTTTGTTGGGGGGGAAGGAGCTTCTCCCTGGGAGCAGCTAGGGCCTGGAACGCCCTGCCGTTGGTCCTCAGACAGACACCAGACCTCCTGTCCTTTAGGAGAGCCCATAAGACTTGGCTCTTCACACACTTATGCTCCGGTCATACATACTAGTGGTCAGTCAGCGCCAGGACACCGTCTGGTAACAGTGCGCTTTAAAAATGTGAAAAATAAATAAATACATAAACAGTGAGGGGATTATAGTCACTGAAACCACTACACTCAATATTAAATTCTAATATTCTTTGTTTTATCGAGTGAGACACTATTACAAAGTCAATGTAAGAGCTACATCCTCTTCCCTTAAAGGTGGGGTTAACCCCACTTTCTGTGTTAAGAGGTATGAGGTCCATGGCGTGTACCAAATCAAAATTTGTCATCATTGTATTAAATTTGATCCCCTCTATTGTGTGGTCAAAATGGGCACCGACCTCCATGTTGCAGGAAGACCAGTTATCTGTAAAGGGTTTCAGCTGTGGGCATAGATGGCAATTAAAATCCCCTGCAATTAAAATTTGTGGGGCTAGGACATCTTTCATCTTCTCTATCTGTGTGCATAGGCGATCTTCCAACTCTTCCAGTCTGCTCCCTTCTGCATTATAAAAATTTACAATAATTAAATTAAGATCCCTTGTTTTCAGCTGTACTGCCAACATAAAGTCTGACTTCCAGTTGAGATCCTTCCACGTTCCTTTTACCGTCAGATGGACCCACAGGAGAAGACCACCTCTCGCTCTCCCTGCTCTGGATCTGGCGGCCGGGATACCAAACAGTTTAATGCCCTCCAGATTAAATTTAGTTGGGTTCACTTCCCAAGTCTCTTGGGCACAAATTACATTGTATCTGTTTACATATTCCAACCATTCATTATTTTCAAATTTGGCTGAAAGTTCCGCCACATTCCAGGACAGTAGTTCAAGGGTATTCCACTCACTTAGCTTTAGTGATCCTTTGACTGGATAAGAACCTCTAGCTGTTTCCACTATAGGTATTGATTCTGATGAGACAATATCCACCCTGTAGCCGCCTTTCTGAGTTAGCAGTCAATCACAGTCCGACAGACCGGACAGGGCATCGAACCTATTTTGTAACGTTATATTCCGTGGGGTGTAATGATTCAGTACCTCGCTTCCTGTTGCATTTCCCCATTGTGAGGTCTGCTCTGGTGCATAGAAATACATAAGGGGAAGGGATTGGATTCTGGACCTAAGATCTTTTTGTGCCCAATTACATATATATTCAACACATCTTGAGTCCCTAAAATTAATAATAATGCAATCCCCTCCTACTGACTTTGCCTGCCTGCCCACCCAGTTAACTCTTCTGACCAGCAGTATCTCTGCACATATATGGACTGGTAACGGCCGATTTGTATTAAGCCAGTAGGTACATTTGTTTTTTAGCTCCATATATGTTTCCCTCTTTCCCTGTTCTAACGGTGGCACCCCAGCTAATATTACCACATAGGGGGCTGAGGGTGGAGGGAGGTCTATTGTGTGCTTGTTGGGTGTAGTACGGGGTATAAGTGGTTTTCGCACCGGTTGAAGTTGTGCTACAAAATTATTCGCCCCCCCCCCGTTCCTTCCCTACCTGTTAGCTCAGGTTATAGAGCCCCTGCTGGGTTAGTCCGCGAGCCCGTTACACTGGCTGTCGAAAGATTACTTACTGCAGAAGTATGACTGCCAATTGAGGGAACGGCAAGGTTTAATGGGACATTAGAAATGTTAGTGCGCTCAGTACTTTGCCCTGCCCCTTTTGGCTCTTTACAGTGTGAGTCATCAGCCTGCTTATCCCTTGTTTGCACTGATGCAAGTGAAAGTTCCATGCACACCAGTCTCGATTCAATCCCGTCCAGTCTATCATGTATCGGGTGAATTGACCTTTTAACAATACTCTCCAATATTTTCCAAAAAGAAGAGTCTGGCTCACCCGCTGCTTCTCCCACTTTGTTTGGAAAATCATTAGCTCCTTCATTTGCAGGTTCCAAATTATGCGGGCATAATGAGGAGCTAGCTGTCAAATTCTCTTTGGGCTCCGCATCCTTAGCTTTTTTCGCCTTTCTTCCTATTTCTTGTGTTCGCACCTATGTGCATTTCCTTTTTGATGATGATAGGCTCTGTAATGTCTGTGCTGCCCCTGTTTTGGCACTTCTGGCTGATCTGGTCTTTACATTAAGTGATGGGTGCCTCTTGGGATGGTTGCTCCTAGTTGGCCAGGTTGTTACAGCATTTACAGCTGTACCCGAGGGTGCGAGGCACTCTGTTAGCTGTAAAATGCAGCTTCCATTGCCTCCTTCACTAGAAATCAATGTATCCTGGAGGTCAGTCACTTGGGCAGCTGGAGATCTTGCCCTTGCCAGACTTCCCATTGATGATCGCTTATCTAGTAAATTATCAAGAGATAGTCTCTTTTCCTTCAACTCAATATCTTTAGCCAAATCTTTTGACACTCTTATCAAGAAATTGTCTAGAGTGCCCATTAGAGTCCCCCCAGTACTTCTTCTGCTATTTCCTCCTACGGGCGGTGATATAGCCATGATGTTTTAACTTCCAGCTGCTCTACGGCAATATGTGTCCCACACAAAATCAGGTAGACAGGGATGGGGATACAGGGTTTCACTGACCTTTTCGTTGTTTTTGTAGGTGTCAATACGTAATATATTCCCAGTATATGACAGTTTCCCCACAAAGACATGGAATTATTCCAAACACTCAGGCTTCAAATTCCACACCAAAGACCCCCAGACAGCCTGTAATGTTGGCATCGCTTGACTTAAATTATAGGGGAAGACAACAAAGGAATTTCTCAACTGACTAAAAGCAACTGGTCCTGGACTGGACCCATCTGGTAGGCTCATTGGAGTGAGCATTGGCTCTCAAGTGCTATCCGTGAGATATTGAGAGCCCTAAAAGTGACCCAGACGAGCTACGTCTGAAACCCTGAAAAAACTGGACATGGACATTTTTGGGATATCCAACACCCCCTAGAACCATTAGGGAAGCTCAAAGCATAGGTGTCTGGTTTTGGTGCATCTTCCTTGAAAACAGTTTCAGGCTTGTCCATCTGGAGGCTTTTGAACTACATAAAAAAGGACTAAGTCAGAACGAAAATCTTTGACCAGGACCAACCCGTTTGGGGGATCTAAACCATGGCCTATTACACTCATCCTGAAATCACAAAATGCTTTTAAATTTTATTAAGGCACCCCCAAGTCCCCTTTGTTGCAGACAATGTAGGGTGCCTGATATTTAAAAGTGGGATATGTGTGAAATTAAAGTTGCCATGTTGCTTCGGTGACTAGCCCCCAAAACGCTATTTTCACTAGCAGGGCTTTCGCTGGTTCCTAGAAAATGGCAAAGTACAGATTATAAACTTGAATCTGTAAATTTTGTTGCTGGAAATTAGCTTTTTAGAGATGGGCACTCTGGTGAAGTTTAAAACACCTGAGGGAATGCCAGTCACTACAACAGGACCTCCGAGCCTACAGAAAAAAGGCCAGTGGGGCAAAATGATTTGATAGATAAACCTCTCATTTGCCACCCTTAGCAGTAGACAAAGAAGGAGGACCAACACTTCAAGATGGCTTCCGTGATGTCAAGCAGCACACCTATGACTCCCAAGGAAGAGAATCAGTGGTGGGTGAAATACATAGATGAACATTGAATGAAGGAGTACTGAAAGACGAACTGCAAGCTGTGAAAGATGTGTGTGTTCTTGATCTTTGCTTCTGTGTTGGATGTTGGATTATTTACATTGTTTACTATTGCAATATGAGAATGATTGCAGGTGGTATCCCACAATGGAAAACATGTGATGTGCAACGCATGGAAAAAGTACATCTTAGATATCACGTTAGAGATATTTTTGTCAGATTATAACAAGTTAATTGCATGGATTTAATAAGACTAATTGCATGGTATGTTCCTGTGTCTTCTTCAAATTACATTTCCCCCCTCCCACCGTGTTTGGTTAAAATGAATTCTTGGTCAGTGAGGCATCTTTATTAGACATAATGATTGCAGCTATATGTGGTGTTATAGCTAATATTGTAATTGTGCAGTTGTTTATGCATGGAATGGGAGTTGCTTTGAAAGAATGAGGTATGGAAACAGAGGAAGTGGGAATGACAGAAATAAGGCAAGTGCTATAAATTCAGAAGGAGCAGGTGGGGACCTGTTCATTCATGAGCTTTGACGACCGGGTAACCGGTCCTTTCCCAAGGATCAATGAGGAGAATACGAAATTGGAAAAGTATGGTTTGGCTTGTGGTCAGAGCTCTAGTCATAGGAAAATGGCTGTGCTGCTCACAGTCTGACCCTCCCTCCCCAGCTTAAACCAGAGTAGGAGAGCTAGAGTGTGTGTAGAGATTGAACAGTGGTGCTTAGAAGGCAGTAACAGGACAGTGGTTCCTTGTGCTGGCAAGGATAGTATTGAGCAAAGATGAGCAGGAGCTGAGGTTGGCACTAGAATTGAAGCTGTGACCTAGAACAGTAAGGTAGGCCACATTGGAACTTGGGCCGTAAAGTGACATATGCATGTTGTACAAATTGAAATCCAAATTTGGAAAGCAGGTGACGTTGCCATGACAGTGTAAACTACCTCACTTGCAGGGCCACAATAGTAATCCAATTTTTAATTGGTGAACAGCACCACTTACAATAAAAATATTGAAATGCTTGTACTGCAAAATTATGCAACAGGTTTGGTGCTGATTGAGAGTATAAAGATCACATGCATTTGGTTGAGTATGTATAAGAACATATTCACTCGTGCAATAGTCAGAGTTCATGGAACAAATGGCTGAAGTCTCTCCAATGGCCATTACTGTCCTCATTAAATGATAGACGCTGATGCCAGAAGCTTCCAGAAAGGACTCCTAATGAACGACTTGGAGTGAGCAGCAAGTGCTGCCTCGGAGAAAATCCCATGTGCTTCTCGCTCAGTGCATAAATACAGTATGAAAGTGAAGAAATTTATATATACATATATACATAAAAATCAATACAGGTAATAAGAACAAAATATAATGAGAGAAGTTAAACAAGAATGAAGAAATTGGATGTACACATCAGGAGTTATTAAAAAAACAAAACCTCTTGCAGAGGATAGAATGAGAGTCGATGTGTGGTGTTTATTCAGGACACTGCCATTTTCACAGGCTGGCTGGTGATGATTCATTTTGGGATACAAGGTGTTGGCTCACTTCGGTCAAAATTTGATGAAGACCGGGGCCTGGGCACCCTTTGTAGTGAGAGACTGAGAGAGCAACTTGTCTTTTGTTTGAAACTCCGATTTATTACACTTGTTCACAGTGACTCACTGGATAGAAAGCAGAGTAAAGTTCAGGCCTGTGCAACTTGTATGTTCCAAAACAGTTTGAAGTTGAATGCCGGCCAAAATGCTTTGTGTAATGAAATATTAACAACCTGATTATTAATGATAAAGGCAGTGATGACCCAGGAACTACACAAACACAGCCATGATTCAAAACAAACGAATATCTAGTAAGCTACTGTGATATACCTTTGCATAAAACTCTAACGCTGAATGAAACCAAAAGCAAAGAATGGGAAAATAGAACAATGCCTGATTTCCCAGCATAATGTAATTTCTGCAAAATTACACAGCAGTTGCCTGCAGATCCGAATTTCGTGCAACATACCACTCACTCACCTTTCCAACGGAGCACAATCCTGATCGTTATGCAAATCCAGTGTTTTTATAGCAATTGCCACCAATTACATAATCAAAACGCAGCACTTGTTCGGCACATGGCTACCCGAATCGGCTTTGATTAAAAAAAGTGGTCCGTGGAGCGCGTGCGGTGCAAAACAAGATGGACACTTAGCCCGGAGCTCCGCATCGCAGCAGGAACTGCCATGGGAATTGTTCATGGCTCCAGCATCATTTTCTTTTAGAAATGGAGCGTTTCACATTTCGTAAGACCACCAGAGTGGTTCTCTTCCGTTACTATGGCTTTTCCTCATTTTCTTCAGTGAAAATGATTCCAAAACTAATGCAGCTCTTCTACGGCTGCCGTTTTGAACCCTTCAGTGATGAAGTTTCCTTTCTCTTCAGGTAAAATACGCATGAACTAACTTACATTATAATAATATACAGTACTTTTTCCTGCATTACTAGTATTTCTCTGGAGCAGGAGAGGATTTGCTATTTTAATAGAGTCTCTTGCACAGAAACTTTCTGGAACCTTCTTCATAGACTGAGGGGTGGGTTGTTGGTGACCTTTCTTGTTTCAACTGAGCTTCTCCTTCCCTTGCTATATGGGTAGGAGTAAGATATTGCTAAAAATTAACAAGAGATCTACCACTCATGCTCCTGTGTCTGATTCCTCACATACTGAATCTGAGCTTTTCAAAAATAACAAAATGTCACAATCTGGCTCTTCAAAATCAAAGGTTTTGCCAAATTCTTCAGTCAAATTGCAGACTCCAGCCTTTGCCAACAAGCATCTTAAACAAGACCCTTTCTCTCCACCAAAGTCTGTTTCTCCGACATCTTTGGACATGGTTCTCGTGAAAATTTGGGCTCTGCGTCCATTTATTGAGGAAACCAATTCCCGCTTACAAGTTTCAGATTCTAAATGGTCATCTATGGAATCTCATATTGCCACAGTGGAGCAACATGTTGATGACCTACAAAATGTTTCCACTAAATTGGTAACCTTAGAGAGGGAGGTCCTCTCACTGAAGAAATCAGCGGGAGATCTTGAAAATAGAAATAGACGCAACAATCTCCATTTATATGGCCTTCCTGAGGGATTGGAGGGTAGTGGTCCTGTCCATTTCTTCAGCACATTTCTCATAAAGCCTCTTGACCTTCCTTCAACTACAAATTTGAATAGTCAGCGGGTTTATAGGCTGGGTCTTCGTTTGTCTTCATATGCTCCTTTGAAGCCAAGGGGTGTGAATCTTTTATTTTTTAAATGTACAGACCTTTTGCAAGTATTAAATGCAGCTAAACATAAAACACAGCTTGTTTGGCTGGGCTCTAAGTTATTTATGTCTGTGGATGTTTCCTCAGCAACAGCTAAACATCAGAAAGACTTTCTGGATCTTTGCCTAGCTTTATGTGCACTTGGTGCTTGCTATGGACTATTTCACCATGCTTATTCAAGGTTACTTTCCAAAACAACACTTCTACCTTTGACGACCCGGCAGACTTGAGGAAATGTATTCAGTTGCACTCTACAACGTCTATGGAAACTTCTGGTCCTTTTTCTTCTTTGTCATCCATACCGTGACTTTTTCCTTTCTCATCATAGAAATGTTGGATTCGCTTTGTCTCACATATTGTTTTTATTTGCAGGTTATACTTAACAATTGTTTTATAACATGTTAATCCTATGTTTATTGTTTTCCCTTCATACATCAGGTATTCCTTTTAAGATATCTTTCTATTAATTTCATACTTGCCTTGAATGATTTCCGGTTGTGGTGCTTCCTCTCCGGTTGGTTGTGTGGTCTTCTTCTGTGTTTTTCCCCAAAAGATATGTATTACAGTCATCAGTTCTTATTTCCTTCATTTACATTCCTATTTGTATCAATTGATGACATGTACTGTCTTTTCTTACTATTCTGTCTATTTTCCTTTCTTTTCTCCCTATCTTTTTCTATATCTCATTTCTTTAGACAGTTCTATCCCTCTTTTTCATTGTTTCATCTTCTCATGGTTATTATGGTTGATCGCGTTACTCCATATATTTTCTAATAAATTTACATTCAGGGTCATAATCTGGAATGTGAATGGTTTTATTAACCCTATAAAGAGGTAGAGAATACTATCTCACTTACAAGAAACCCATTGGACAGAAACAGAGGCTCTGAAGCTCAAACGAGGTTGGGTTGGCTTGGTCCGTGTTCCTCCTACCTTTAATAGGAACAATGGCGTTATCATTCTTGTTCACAAAAAGTTGAAGTGTTGTGTTATTTCACAAGAAACAGATTTGAAGGTAAATTAATTGTTAACAATATATCTTTGACAGTATTTAATGTTCATGGTCCTACCCAACCAGATCACTCTTTATGGCCCAATATTACAAAAAGAATTATTTAGTATGAGGATGAACTTTTTCTTTTAGGAGGTGATTGGAATCAGATTATAGACCCTTTTATTTATCTCCAGTCCTCCGTTTGTTTCATCCCTCATAAAGCCCATAAACAATTTCATATTACAATTTCTCAGTCACAACTTTTTGATGCTTGGCGTTTATGTAACCTAGATGTAACATAACTTTCCTTTTCTCCCCTCTTCATGGCTCTCTTACTCGGTTAGACTACATTTTCCTTTCCAAACCTCTATCCCAAAATCTTCTTTCCTCCCCAATTGAACCTATTGTAATTTCAGATCAGGCCCTCAGTGTTGTTGATTTGACATACCCACCGCAGCCCAGATCTTCTAGATGGAGATTCAATCATTTCCTTTTACAAGACCCCCATTTTTCTTCTTCCTTTATTTCTTTTGCTGAGGAATTATTTTCCCCAAATACTGATACAAATTCCTCCCTCTCACTGATCTGGGATGCATTTAAAGCTGCTGCCCGTGGCTTCATTGTACATTTTGTATCCAGGAAAAAGAAAACACACTCAATCAATATAATCGTTTACTAACAAACATTAAACATCTCGAGCATCAATTCTATTCTTCCTCCTCTAGTTCTCCCTCAGAGGAACTTATCCCTGCAAAGCTAGATTTTAATACGTTAACCACAGACAATGCTTCTTCTATACTTCTACGTAGTAGTGCATGTTATTATGGTGCACATAATAAAGTTGGTAAACTTTTGGCTAATTATGTTAAGGCTCGAAAAGAACATCTATTAATAAATTCCATTCAGTCAACCGAAGGGACACATCTATTTAAGGAACAAGATATTCTAGAAGAATTTGTGAAATTTTATGAAACTTTATATACATCGGAATCTCCAATATCTACTTCTTTAATCGATACTTATCTTGTACAATCTTCTCCCTCTTCACGTGAAAACTTGGACTTCGATGCTTTTGAGTCAGACATATCAGTTACAGAAATATCTGAATCCTTGAATCTTCTTAAAAAAAGAGAAAACCCAGGGTCCAGATGGTTTTACTGTAGAGTTTAATTTACATTTTTGAAATTTACAGCTCCCAAAACTTTTACATCGTTTCCACCATTGTCACACTATTGGTAAAGCAGAGGGTCCATTTTTGGAAGCCACAATATATCCCAGGTGTATTATATGCTAATATAATTAAAAATATTAGAATTAACCATAACGAGATCATCACGAAAATCACTGCCTTAATGGAAAGTTGGCCTCCATTATTTCTGTCATGGTGTGGTAGATAAGCAGTGATTAAATTATGCCGCCACCAATTATCAACTTCTACTTATCCATGCTATCGGTTACCCTCCCACTCTCTTTCTTCAAAATCATTAATCATTCATTTCAAGTGGAATAAGTGCAAACCTAGAATCTCACTATATCGTCTTAAGCAATTCAAGGACTCTGGCGGGCTAAATTGTCCTAATATTTGGCACTACCATTCCGCTTTCACTCTGAAACAGATCTGGATTTTCCTATCGACTAGCCGTCCCACAACGCTAACCAACTGTAGTCAACTGGGACAGGCATAACTCACTCCTTTTTCTTTAAAGGAGGCAGTTCCTATTTCTCAACCTCCCTGGACCTTTTTCTCTCCTATACTTGCTCATTCCATGGCAGTTGCAAAACCTTTAATTGCTTCTTCTAATTATCACAAAGATAATATCTCACAATCACCCACAAGGTACAATAAACACTTAGGGGCAAATTTACAAGCCCCTTGTGCCACTATTGGATCATTTTTAACATTGGAAAAAAGACGCAAAAGTGGTGCAAGGGGCTTGTAAATCTGCACCTTAAAGCTAAACAATAGAGTTATTTTTTGGAAAGAACGGATCAACAAAGGTATTGTAACTATGGGCCGTAAACTTACTGACGGCTCTCTATTGGAAATTTCAGGGATTCAAAGGAAATATAATATATCCTCAGAACACCCCACACAATTTCTACATCTCAAAACTTACTTTCTCCTACTCCCCATGCAAGACTGCTCTGCAGTTCCACAGAATCAACCTCCCTCCAACTCTTTGGATTTCTCCTCTCAAATCAAAGCATCTGGCATTAATAAAATTTTGTCCAGTCCTTCCGATTTGAAAACAAAATCTAAGGTGGGACTCTCGTGGGAAAGAGATCTTCATCAGGAGTTTTCCTTCCAGATCTGGAGCTCCATATGTGCTGAGAACCACACTTCCTCTCATTCGGCAAAAACAGCACAAATGTAGTATTACTTCTATCACAGGCTTTTTTTGACCCCAGAGGACCTTCATAAGTTCCAGCTGACTAACAATGCAAAATGCTGGTCTTGTCTCCACGACAAAAGTGACCTTTTATCACACATGGTTTTTCTTTGTCACTTGGTTATTAGGCTCTGGTGGCTCAGTTGGAGAAAGCTTAATGAAAGTTCGTCCACGGCCTGCTCTTTTGATATTCCACTTATTCTTTTCGGTAGCTCTTCTTCCCTGTGGCATTCTCAAGGAAATATAGGAAAGTTTATTGATTTGACTATAGCTATTGCCCAGCACACTATCACCAAGATTTGGAAGAATACCACTAAAATGACCTTTATTGGCTGGTGAAATCTCTTATGTCCTCATCACAGATTGGATCACTTGCATGCCACTTCTACTGATTAAAAAAGATTTATTATGGTCACCACTTACAACATTCCTACCCAGACAACCTGTTTTATTCTCATCTACTGTCACTAGTTGTGAACCCCCATAAATGTTGGTAATTCTTCATTAAGTTATTATGGTTAAAATTGCAATGCTGTTATTGCTTATCACTGGCTTTTCCTCCTTTTCTCTTTCTGTCTTTCTTTTTCCTTCTCTCTCTTTTCTTCTCTTATAAAATGTTCTAAAAATGCATATTATTTTGAACATAGTTTATATTTTCTAATTCAATTTCTGGTATATTGAATTGTCAAGCTTGCATATATGTTCTTGTATTTACTGTGCTTGAATTGAATTGTTTTGAATAGTGTGTTTACTTTATATTTGTTTCTCCATATAACTTCAATAAAGCATTTTAAACAAACAGAAAAAAGAAACAGGTAAGTAGCACAGAATACACAACGGTCCCCAGGGGGAGACCAAACCATATACTAAAATAGTGGTATGCAAACCACGACTCAAGTCAGTACACTACCCCGAGGACGTAGAAGTGCTGGGGACCCAATACCCCACCCAAGGTGAGTATTTAGGAACCCCACAGAGGTTGTGTGCAGTGTGAAAACACAACTGTGTTCTCCGTACAAATCAATGGGTAGTCGCTGTTGCAATTTTAAAGAAGACGGACCCTTCCCAGAGGACCCTGAAGGAACCCTGTGGAAGACAGAATGTTGGAGAGCCATCTGACACTTGGATAGCTTAGGAACCAGGATACCTGCCCAAGTGAAGCTGGGTGCATAGGTGTGGTGTGCCATTGGAAACTGCTGTTCCACCCAATGGAGGACTTGAGGAAAGTGTGGCTGCTGGAGGAGGTGAAAGTGTCCTGTGCAATCCAAAGGTGGATTCAAATCAAGAACTACCTCAAGGCAGAGGAGAGAGCGTTTATGCCACTAGGAAGTGACCAGGAGGCACGGAAGGCAAATTCCCACCAATGTCAGCTGTTGGAAAAGAGTTGCTTTGCTTTGCTTTCATAGAGACTGGTGTTTTAATAGCTTCTTTGCCTACCTGCCGACCCCAGGGACCAAGAATACTTTGGAACTGCGTGTGAGGCTGCTCTACAACAGGGGCTGGGACTGCGAGACCCAGGCTGCAGCGCAGGACCATCAAAGCGCACCTGGAGTCTCTTCCCGCCCCTGCTCCGCATCGATTGGCTGTTCGTGAGTGAGTGGCCTGTGATTGGCTGCCTCCCCCTTAACTGCTCGCGGCCCCCGCTTCGCGGGTGCCGCTCGTAGCTTTGCTTTGCTTTCATAGAGACTGGTGTTTTAATAGCTTCTTTGCCTACCTGCCGACCCCAGGGACCAAGAATACTTTGGAACTGCGTGTGAGGCTGCTCTACAACAGGGGCTGGGACTGCGAGACCCAGGCTGCAGCGCAGGACCATCAAAGCGCACCTGGAGTCTCTTCCCGCCCCTGCTCCGCATCGATTGGCTGTTCGTGAGTGAGTGGCCTGTGATTGGCTGCCTCCCCCTTAACTGCTCGCGGCCCCCTCTTCGCGGGTGCCGCTCGTAGCTTTGCTTTGCTTTCATAGAGACTGGTGTTTTAATAGCTTCTTTGCCTACCTGCCGACCCCAGGGACGAAGAATACTTTGGAACTGCGTGTGAGGCTGCTCTACAACAGGGGCTGGGACTGCGAGACCCAGGCTGCAGCGCAGGACCATCAAAGCGCACCTGGAGTCTCTTCCCGCCCCTGCTCCGCATCGATTGGCTGTTCGTGAGTGAGTGGCCTGTGATTGGCTGCCTCCCCCTTAACTGCTTGCGGCCCCCGCTTCGCGGGAGCCGCTCGTAGCTTTGCTTTGCTTTCATAGAGACTGGTGTTTTAATAGCTTCTTTGCCTACCTGCCGACCCCAGGGACCAAGAATACTTTGGAACTGCGTGTGAGGCTGCTCTACAACAGGGGCTGGGACTGCGAGACCCAGGCTGCAGCGCAGGACCATCAAAGCGCACCTGGAGTCTCTTCCCGCCCCTTGCTCCTCCTATAAATATATTCAGCTGACACCTAGCGGGACGCGTGCGGGACGCCGGGCTAAGCCCGGGCAAAGGGCGGGCCGTCTGTGGCCGTCCGTGGACGACCGAGGACGGGACGGGCCCCCCCTCTTGGTTTCTTGTACTTGGACCTTGGTCTTCATTTAGCGAGATATTTTGTAGTTGCATGCGATCGATTCCGTCTCCCGTAAGTTAGTGGAGATAACGAAGAACCATTCAAAACAGTAATACCCTCAACGATATCTGTGACGATATAAGTGATATAATTATCTTCGACTACCGGAAAATAAATGGGCTTTAAAAAACTGCGATCTCGGACAGTATACATGAAAAGAATGGGTACTGAAAATGCTGTACGAAAATCCTCTGATAAAGCTATAAAACAAGGTCGCATAATCCATACGCCAGCAATTAGTGCCTACTTCTCTACACTCTTGCCTAAAGAGAATCAAGATCCACAATCGTTAAGTAAAGAAATAAGTTTTCATGCATCAGACATCATTGGGGAGACTGATGGTACTTCAACGAAACCTAGCCTACAACTCAAAGAGGGATGTTTGGAATTAGACTCAAGCAACAAATTATCAAGCACCCCTAAAGATCTTCTTTTTTCAGATCATGAAACGACCAATTTGAAAATCTTAACACCTATAAAAAGCAGAGTGAGTTCAATGTTACTTGATGATACAAATATCAGCAAACAAAATATAGCGATACAGAAAACAGACCCAGGAATAAACAACAGCATTCAGTTAAAAACCTCTTCGCCTATCGCTTCACTTGAACTTTCTATGGACCCCTTTAATTTCAAAAATAACAATAATACTGCTGATATGGTTCCTCCAGTGTCTAAAGCTCTATTCTCGTTACAAGAGATATTGGAATCAGTTCTCTCATTTCTCGGAAACATTCTTGAAAATTCTGACCAAACTTTGGACGTCCAAATAGGCATCTTAAAGCATTTGGTAGAAGAAAAAAAGAAAAAAGATTCTTCTGAAGCAGATAAAATCAATATGTTACTTAAAACTAATCTTGAGCAACATGACATATTGAAAGCCCATAACAAAGTTCAAGAGGAAAGAATACGTGACTTCGGTACTCAAACTGTAGATATCCTCATACAAGAAAAACATAAAACCGATAATCTTAATGATTCAGTGATATATTCTTTGAAAAAACTATTTAAAGAAAAACAACAACAAAAAACAAAGCACTTTTCAATATTTACAAAAACGAATACAACAAACAAGCTTATTAATAAAAATGCATCCGAAACTCAGGAAACAAGAATAAATACCAGTAACATATTGAGCCAAGGAAATGGAGAAATGTCAAACACAAAGAAAGAGGAAAATAACACAGAAGTAGGGAAAAGAAGGAGGAAAAAAACGGAAAGAAGGATCCAAAAACGGAAAAACCGTAAACTAAAATTTCAAAAAACTGTTACCTTAAATAAACCTGAAAAAGAACAATGTGACGCCACAACAGAGTCTCAAAATGTTGACAAGGGTGTAATTAGTAAAAATCTTGAAGATATGGCGTCTTATTTGGATCCCACAGTAAAAGAGTATGTTCCCATTAGACATTTTATACAATCAGACCAAAGCAATAAAAATTTCAGAGAAGAAAATAATAGCTATAATGAAAAGGGGGAAGGGCTTCCTCCTAAAACTCTTCAATTTGAGGAACTTTTTCCTACTGATTCTGCTCCACTCAACAGAGGAAGGATTATAAATTTACTACGTCACATAAGGCCCTTACACACAATGACTAGTAATGAAATCGATCTCGTGATCTTCCCCAACAAAGAGAATAATAAACTAGCAATGGTAACATTTTGGTCAACAGTTCTTCCAGGCATAATACTCAATGAGAAAGAGAAACTTCATAAACATGGATATGATGTAATGGAAATAGCAGAATCAAAGGTCTATAATACCACGAATGGGTATGATGCCCAATTACGAGCTATCTCCAACTCACATGTCAACAAATACCAGCGAAATAATGGCATGACCAAAGATCGAGACACCATATATCCTGGAACCCATTCTATAGGGCATGAAAATTTAAAAATTCTGGTGGATAAAGGTCACAGGGCAGTTTGGTATAAAGTTGCTACGGAACCTGAAAATAATACCACTATAGAGTCTTGGGCTTGGGTCTCCGAGACTCTGAATAGCAACAAAAATGTTAACACCAAACAACACTCTGTTTAGCACGGGATTAAAAATCATATCTTGGAACATCGCAGGCAGAACTAAAAATAAACTGTCCATGGTCATGAGAAATCCGCCAGATATATTGCTTCTACAAGAAACATGGGAAACTGTATCTTTTACTCTTAAAGGCTATTATGTATATGAAATTCCAGCAATACCCACTAAACGAGGACATGCTAAAGGTGGTTTGGCCATTTTACTGAGGGAAGAACACTTGTGGGCACAGGAAATTGTAGATACGAAATTAGAAATTTTACAGTGCATACAAATCTTTGCAAAAAAACATAGCACTGCTCCATTACAGGCAATTCTCCTCTTTAATGTTTATGCTCCCCCGGGAAAAAAATATGATATAATATTTTTTGACATCATGGAAAAGATTATGGACATAATGGAAAATTATTCCTATTCATCTTTTATAATTGTAGGCGATTTTAATAGTAAAATTTCCAAATCCGAAATTAACAGGTGGGCAAAACTATTTTCAGAAGAAGGTAAGGAAACTATAACCCCACAATTCCCTGAGGGTATACTAACCGACAAAAGAGGCAAATTATTAATATCAGCGATAACTAATCTAAATGGACAAATATTGAATGGCACTATTGAGGGGGACATCCCTGCAAAGTACACCAGACGAGGTAATGGGACTTTATCTATCATAGATTACATCATAAGCAGCATGGATGTGCAGGATACAGTTTCGTATCTGCTCAACCATTTCTGCCAAGAGAGTGATCATGCATTTATGCAACTAACAACAGATTGGATACCTAAGTCTTCAGAACCGAGCCATATTATATATCATGAAAGTACCGTTATGATAAAAAGCGAACAGAGATGCATCTTCTGGAATTCCTCGATCCTGGATAAAATCATGACAAAGATCGATCATTCTAAGCTTCTAGCAAAAAGATTCTCTAAAAATCCTATAGAAAACTTTGAATTTATAATTAAGGATTTTAAAAACCTCATCCTAAGTATGGTATCAACGGGTGCAAAAGGTAACGATAAGAAGAAAGGAGGAAAAAATGTATGTACCTTTAAGAAATCTGAAGTAAAGAAAAAGTTAAATAAACTTATACGCGCCCAATATATAAATTATTCGCCAACAGTAAAGAAGGAAATAAATAGATTGAAAAACCAACTGAGACGCGAGAATCAAAGGGAAAAAAGAGCTTCACAAGATCGTAACTGGGTCGATATCCAGATAGCTGCAAGTAAATATAACCAACGTAAATATTGGTTTTTAATCGCCAAAAATAACTGGGTCAAAGAAGAAATTACAATCTATTCCGGTCCCTCCGAACGACTGGGAATCTTATCTTTCGGATCTCTACAAAGCAAACCCAACAAAACTAAATGAAAGTAGTAAAGCCACGAATGAAGAAAAAGATAAGAGTACTTTATTACAAACTACAGCCATTTCGGTTGAACTTAACATACGTAAAGCGAGAACTACAGGAGCCTCTGGCCCGGATCAGATCCCGATTAAGGCGTTACAAGTCGCACCAAAGGAATGGAGCAAGTTGTTATGCCCTCTCTTCAATTACATCTTTGAGACCGGTCATGTACCAAAATCTTGGCAGGGGAGCATTATTATCCCAATCCATAAGAAGGGAAGCAGAATCCAAGCTGGGAACTATCGACAAATTGCACTCATGGATGCTGTGGGAAAAGTGTTTGCAGCAGAGGTACTAGACCGCTTGAAAGAATGGGCCTTTTCGTTGGGTCTGATACCCATGTTTCAAGCAGGTTTCAGGCCTAAGCATTCTGTAACAGACAATATTGCAGTTATCCAGGCTATTTTCGATAAATACATTACTCGTAGAACCCAGGTGGTTTATGCTGCATTCATTGACTATTCAACGGCATTCGATCGGGTAGATCGACCAACATTATGGAGAAAACTAAGGAGGCTTGGAATTCAAGAACAACTGTTACAAGTAATAATAAGCCTATATACCAATACCTGGTGTCAAGTCCAAATGGGGGGGGGAAAGGGACTTACAAAAAGAATTCAAACAGAGAATGGACTAAAACAAGGGTACCTCTTAGCCCCGCTCCTATTTTCCCTCTACTTAAGTGACCTGCCTCACCACCTGCAATTAGGCTCTAGTCTACCTCCAAAAATAGCAAAGCAAAGCATAAATTCATTACTCTATGCTGACGACATAGTATTGTTAGATCTTACCCCTTTCGGACTGCAAGCATCATTGGACATTTTGTATAAATATTCAAAGGAAAATTATCTAGTACCAAACATAAAGAAAACTAAAGTGATAGCCTTTTCGGGAAGAAAACAAAGCGCCAAATATATCTGGAAGATCGGAGGAGATAAAATAGAAGAGGTAGATAATTATCCCTATCTAGGTAGGATCCTCTCAAAAGATTTAACAAACTCAATACAGGTATCAAACTTACAAAGGAAAACTGACATTCACCTCTCGGCTCTCCTGAGACTTTACAGTGCAACAGGGAACAGACATTTCTCTGCATTGCTAAGCACATACAGAGTAAAAATACCACCTGTATTATCTTATGCGACGGAGTATATTCCCATAAAGCAATGGGTCTTCATGGACCGAAAAGAAGGGAAAATCTTAAGAAGGATCATGAAAGTTTCTGATGCTGTACCTGTTCAGGCACTGAGATTAGAACTATCGATCACAAGTTCTTATGCCATAGCTATTGCCAATGTAATCAGGTGGGCCTACAACCTGTTGCATGCGAAGGAGAACACTTTAAGGTCAGTGCTGCAAAAAGAGTCTTTTGGGGTAGATACAAAAAAACAAATCTTTTTAGAAAACTTGTCTGTAGCATTTCGAATGGCAAATATTAATACAGAAATGCTGCTTACTTGGTCACCGGCACAACTAAAACTGTTTTTAAAATGTTTTACCCCTAAACTGAGCTATGAATTGGACTCCTTACACTGTAACAAACTTACCACCTACAAGTCGTTTGTAGACGCACTTGAATACAAGCAAAGTCGGTCTTACATTGGGTTCACCTTGACACACGGCGTAAGGAGAGCGATTAGTATGTTTCGATTGGGCATTTTACCAGTATCTGCATATACCTCAAGATGGCATCCAGGAGGATCTCCATTATGTACATTGTGCGCAGGGGGTGATCAGACTATAGAGCATTTATTACTCGTTTGTCCTAATCACAAAGTAACCTTAGCTCGTACTAAATACCTTGATCCTATACTCCGCTCCTGTAGAATTACAACGGGGAGAGAACTTTTGGTTTTGTGTAGTCAACCTTTGAATGAATTTGTTTGTTACAATTTGTACAAATTTTTAAAATCTTTTTTATCTTTGTATTAATACAATTGTATTCTTTATACATATAAAATGTAAATAACTTTTTGTGGTCCTCTGTCGAGTACCAATACAAATAAACCTTTTGACTTTGACTTTTGACTTTGACTGTTAAGTTGGAACTGAAGCTGTGTGGATCAGGCAAAGATGTGGAAGACCAGGAGATATACACAAGCTGAGGGGTCGGTGTCTGACGGGAACACTAATGAGCCTTGGCAACGGTGAGGTATGTGGAATTAGAAGAAGATGTAATGTCAGGACTAGCAAGGTCCAGGGGAGTCAGGGCAGGCCCGAGCAATCAGGGGAGCCCAGAAGATTCAAATGTGACCCTCAAGAGCACCCACAGGCCTGAGGCACTGGAGTCGCAGAGGACCTCAGGCAGCTCACCAAAGAGGCAGGCCCACCATGCAAGGAATGTGGTGATGAAGGAGATCTTGGTCACTGGAGATGCTTGAGGTTGAGGCTACTTGGAGCCCAAAGTTCTTCATGGAAGGAAGCCAACAAGCCTTTGCGACAGCAAGTAGATGTGAAGCACAGGGATACTGTTCTTTCAGGTCCAATTGAGGATACTAGCCTCAAACGTGGTGGGAGGACAGGGAAGGCCTCAAGGGATATGAAGAACCACCTCCTATTTTGCAGAACCTTGGGGAGTCCAGAGAAGCTCAGGATCAGCAGACCGGCTAGCTTAGTTGTGATGCCTGCAGATGCAGGAAAGTGACTGCTTCACTTCAAGGGAGATTCCTTCAGGTGTCATGGATGTCCACAGGCCCTAAATGGGTTACTGTATGGTGCACAGGCATGGACATTGCAGCAGACTTGCAGGGCAAAGAGATCAGTAGCAGCAGGAATATTCCCGGTTTCAGCCTTGATTCCCAGAGTGAAGTCCAATGTGCCCAGACCATCGAATTTGTAGTGGTGTCGGAATTAGATCTTGTCCCATGATGAATCTATGAACCCACCCACAGGTAAGCCCTTATGTACCCCTCAGGAGAGGGTTGGGATGATACAGGTGTCCCTCCATAAGGAGGGTTAGACAAGGGGGAGAATGACCAAACACAATAAGATATCCGCCAAGAGCGCCTTTCTAAACCTGAAGCTACTGAACAAAATATAGCCTTTCATCCCAGCCAAGGACCTTAAACAGGCTACCCAATCACTGGTGTAATCTAGATTAGACTATGGGATTGCAACCCTCTCAGGTTCATCAAAGGCACACCTGGCCCCTCCTAAAACAACACTAAATGCAGCAGGTAGAATGGTCACAGGAGTGAAGAAATTTGACCATATCTCACCCGCACTCAGAGAACTAAAATGGCTCCCAGTTGAACTGCGTGCCAGTTTCAGAACAGCATGCCTCACCCACAAAGCCCTTCATACTGGCAAACCTGAATACCTGGCCTCCAAACTCAAAAAAGCCGGGCAAACCAGGACCCTCCGAAGCTCCACACTCTACTACTCATCCCGCTGAAAGCACGCAAATAAAAAAAAAACACCCTGGTTCTTCGCAGGAAACACGCCCAAAATCTGGAACGCTATCCCCTCACATCAGAAGTATCCCATCCTTGGCAAAATTCAAAGAACAGCTCAAAAATCTTTTCCTAGATCGCTCCCTAGTGAAGGGACATGAGACACAGAAGAGCTGATGACATTACTCCCTGGATGGGGGTGTGACCCTAGACTATGGACACCCAGCAACGGCTCTACTTGTACTCATTGACCCTGGTTACTAAACCCACTGACACTCAACATGCATGCATGATATTGTCTCAGGATTTTTGACACTTGTGTTGATACTTTCATTGTATTTACTGTGAGTGTATGTTTGGTCTCTGCAATTCGACTGTTGTAAAGCGCTCCAATACCCCTGGGTCTGGCTAGTGCTATATAAAACTTCTTAATAAATAAATAAATAAATAATAAATATTCCCATGTCCTTTGTCCATTTTCATGCCGGAGGGGAAGCCATCGGCTCCATGAACTGATTTGTACTGAACTATGCAAGGAGGGCACTAATTGTGCACTGCAAGTAGACTATGTGGCGCTGGAAAGTGCTCCCACCCTGTCCCAATACATTAAACACTGTCTGGGAGTTGATAAAACTCCCTGTGAGAGGATGCTTATTGTTCTACCTTTCCCTGCTCAAGCCTGGCTCAGCAGCAGGAGGGAAGAATCATGTCTGTGGTCGGCAGCAGCCATGGTATGTTCTCCGGATCTAGAAGACTGGTATCGGGAGCACTGAAGACCTAACAGAGGGCCTTTAGAGTGCTTAGAATCATACCTCCCACACTGTTTACAGTGTGGGAGGTCTGATTCCAACATGTTTGATACCACACATATTAGAATTCATTGCAGCCAGTTTCGAGATGGTCATCGTGTAATGACATGGTGCCCTTCTATATGTTATATGGCTGTCTCACTTACAACCCGGGAGAATGGACTCCAACGGCTGTAGGTGTGTCCTGCTCATGCAGGGGCATCCTCATACTGAGAACCAGCAACCTGCCTTCAGGATTGAAAAAGACCTACTATAGGGGTGACTTATTGGTTTTAAGTACAGTGACCCTGGATATGGGAAAACCCATACCTTTCATAATTGGGGATAGCACCAGCTTACAGAGGCTGCAATGGCATGTAGAGATAGTTTGAATGGTCTCCTATAGGTGGTATAATACATGCTTCAGCCAATAGGGGACCTCTGGGGTACCAATGCCCTGGGTACCTTAGTATCATCTACTAGGGACGTATAAGGGTAGCCCCATATCTAATCTGGGATGTACCTAAGCACCTACCATACCAATTTAAGGGAGAAAGCAGATAGACTGAGGAACTGATTAGCAGGATCCCAGTCAGACTAGTTATAAACAATACTACATCAAGCAAAAAGTAGAGATAACCATAAAAGCATATCCTACTTTCCTAAACAAGCCCCCCAACATAAGGAGATAAGACTAACCTTGCCCAGTTGAGTCTTCAAATTCTACGTGTAAATATCTGCATTGGCATGGTTACTTGCATATCTATGTTGCACTGTATAGTCCATCCCCTGTAGGGAAATTGACACCTCAACAGCTTGAAATTGTAACCCTTCACCTATTTAAGCCACTAGAGGGGCTTATGGACTGTCTAAACAATAAAGTGAGTGCCAAACAGGTATGGCCTCAACTACTTCAGTGCCCAGCCCAAGGCAAAGGGTTCCCTCTCAATGGCTGATCAACTTTTCTCCTCGTTGGGTCAACCTTCTGCTGATGAAACTATTGGTTAATCCTGGCCCTCATTAAGTTGTGATAACATAGCCCCTACCCCTATCTTAGTTGCATCTTTCTGGACAATAAAAATGTTGGAGAATTTGGGACTTTGCAGGATGGCAGCAGTGCACATGGCCTACTTTAGGTCATCAAATGCCTTTTGATAGCTTACTGTCCTCTAAACTTTATTGGGAATTCTTTTTGATGTCAGATCATTCAAAGGGGTCACAATGGACCCATATCCCTTCACAAATCTGCTGTAGTACACAGTCAGGCCCAAGAAAGCTTTGACCTGAATCTGGGTATTAGGAGCAACACAGTCCAAAATGGTCTGGATTTTGCTCTCCAATGGTTGAACCTGGCCTCCATCAACCGCGTTGCCCAAGTACACGAACTTGCTCTGCCCTATCTGGCACTTAGTGGCCTTGATAGTGAGGCGGACAAGGTGATCCTCCCAGGTGGAGCTAAAGACAGCCATATCATCTAGATAAACTACACTATAAGCTTCCAGCCCTGTAAAGACTTTATTCACCAGTCTCTGAAATGTGGCAGGTGCATTCTTCAGACCAAAGGGCATCACAATAAATTGAGAATGCCCACGAGTGATTGAGAATGCTGTTTTTGGTTTGGCATCCTCAGCTAGTCTGCTTTGCCAGTAGCCAGCTATCAGGTCAAATGTGGCTGAGGCCAAAGTATCTATGAGCTCATCTGCCCTGGGAATTGGATGAACATCAGTCCTAGTGACTCATATCTCTATTTCCACCCATGGTGTGAGGTTGTGGTGCTTGGACTACTGGACTAGCCCAGGGGCTACCAAAAGGCTCAATAGCCCCCAATTCCAGCATATGTTGGCCTTCTGTCCTGATGCACTCCCTGACTTGGTCAGGCTGTTTGTGGATTTTACTCTTAACAGGCAGACTGTCACCTCTGTCCACTTCATGGGTACACCAGGTGGTTTTACTTGGTGTCAGGAAGGACATGTGTCTGAACTGATTGACGGCTTGTCTGCAATCAGTCTGTTGTTGATTAGTGGGGCTGCCTGTCCAGGCTACTGCTTGAAGTGGCCTGTGGGGACTTCTTGGGGTGCCTAGGTCCACTAGGTAGGTGACTTTACCTTTTTTCTCAAGGATGGTATCTGGGCCACTCCACTTGTGTTGAAGAGCTGCTGGGGCCACAGGCTCCAACACCCATACTTTCTGGCCTGGCTGGTAAACAGTCAAGAGGAGCGTTTTGGTCATGCAAAGCTTTTTGAAATTATTGGCTGACCTCCAGGTTTGTAATAGGAGAAAATGTACCCCCTAGTTACTTTGAGGTCCAAGAGGAGGGGAGACAACAAATTAGGTGAAGAAACGTCTAGACTGACCTATATCACTTCATAATATGGCCTCATAGGGCTCATAAGCATCACAAACCCAACATAAATGTGTTGCACCAGTGTTAATTCCAAAAGTATGTATTTTTTTTTTCTCCTGCAAAAATATTATATGTTTTTTTATATATTTTATTATTTTGCAATTATACATGGCTTAAAACAGAAAGAGAAAATTCATCATTTGTCTGCCCAAACATGTGACAATAAAACAGATACACAGACTGTTACCTAGATGCAATCAGAATCTCAAACAGATAAATATGTAGTAGTTCTCCAGCTTGTTAGACAATTCATATCAGCGCTGGAGCCATGAAATATCACTTATGATGTAGATTAAATTAACATTGCTGCAGTCTCTAACAAATGACAGTTTTGAGGCTAGGTAACCAACATGACAATTTTAAAATTGAAATACAGTTAGTTAATGTACAAAATAACCCCACACTCTTCTATCAACACTCTTCCTCTCATGTCATACCAGTTCATTCACACTGACACTCATACATAAGACAAATCACATTCAGACATGTAGGAGATCCCAGAAACAGTTGAACAAAGACAGACTTTCGATCTTTGTGAGGCAAGTAGCACTCATCAGATTCCTCTGATATATCTGTCTCTGAGAGGGCTCTCCACATGTGTGTAGTGGTCAATGCATGTTTCGGTGGGCCTTCATTTAAACCACCTTCCTCATGACCAATATGAGTTCTAATAAATCTCACAATAAAGTGGACGGGTTCTTTTTATAAAATAATAACACCGGACAATACTTTTAGACATTGAATGATGGGAAGGTTGCAACCTTGACCAAATTAAGGGAACTACTTAACCAAAATACCTGCAACCCATCTTCAGACTCTGGTACTGACAAGCTAGCATCCGCTGTGCACACAATACTAAACACCAGTGAGCATGCTGCTTGAGACTGTGCAACCAAGTGAGGGAAAATTCAGAATGTGGCCAGAGTATAAATAAGAATTGTGGTATATAAAGGGACAAAGAAAAAAGAAGAGACAACCTTCACCAAGTATCATATCTAAAAATGTGTTCGAGTGCTTAGATAGGATATAGAATTTCTGGATAGGGAGCTTAATAATCTTACTCTTACCAGAAATACATTTGTTTGACGATAAGCTGTAAGTTCTTAACAATGGTGAGACAAGGCTATCACATACCCTGTATTAAATACTACAATCAAAGTGGATACCGATTCTTTCTAAAAAGGAAATAAAGCATGGATTTAATGCACTTCTCAAAGCTGTTCCTAAGGTGTCTGTTATATTAGAGTATATTTGGGAGTCTAACCTTGTTTACAAAGAAAGCCTTTAGATGACAATGGACTGCAGAATACATCCAAAATGTAGCAAGTTGGTTTGAATTATTTATGAGCCATATGAGGCCATATCATAAAGTGATATAGGTCAGTCAAGAGGTTTCTTCTCATAATTTGACCTCCAGGTTTTAATTTGCCGTCATGTATTCAGCCAATGTGAGAACGCAGTCCAAGGACTTAGTCCACCATATCCTGCGTGGAGGTTTGAGAGGTTACTCCCAACCTTTCTTCACTAGACTCAATGGACCCTAACTGGATGTTCAAACAGAAGTTCAAATGGGCTGTAACCAACCCCCCTTCTGAGGAACCTCTCTGTAGGCAAGTAAGACATCCCATTTTCACCTAAGCTGTTCTTGGAGTCCCATTATCATACCTTTGAGGGTCTTGTTGAACCTTTCAACAAGCCCATTGCATTGTGGATGGTAAGGTGTGATAAACTTATAGTATACTCTAACCTCTTTCTACATTGCAGTGATGTAGCTTGACATGACGTTGGTACCTCTGTCAGTCAATACCTCCTTAGGGAAGCCTACTCTGGAAAAGATTCCCAGGAGGGTCCTAGCCACTACTGGAGCTGTGGTGGTCCTAAGGGGAATAGCTTGTTGGTACCTATTGGCATGGTTTACCACCACTAGGGTATAACTCTGCCAAGATGTAGTTAAATGGTTTAATGGACTAAAAGTGCCAATCCCTACCCTTTCAAAGGGGACCCCAAACAACTGGAAGTGGAATTAAGGGTTCAACCTGATTTACCACTGGTTTAGGAAGTAGGAAAGGAGCGACAACCTTCCTCTATGTCTTCAGACATATAGGGCCAGTGAAAGTGAGGGACACTTTGCTCTAAGTGTCCTGCAAGAGGAATATCATATGCTAGGGTTAGAAGGAAACCTATAAACGTCTGGGGTATTACCAACCTCCTCGTAGCACCAGGGTTGGAGTCTCTACCCTCAGAGTATAAAAGTTCATCCTCCCAATAGATCCTATGGGGTCCACTAATATTTCTAGCTTCCTCATTGACAGCTTGCTGCCTGAGGGGTTCAAGAAAGTGGAAGGCCTTCTGCTCCAAACTCAAGTCTTACCTGGAAGGGCCCCCTGTCCCCAAGAACTCTGCATGGTCAGCCCAAGTCTGTCCTGTGGGACAGTTCCTTTCAGGGGCTGAGATCATCTTCCTTAGGAGAGTGATCCTCACTTGAAGTTTGTAAGGAGGACAATTCCTTACCCTTACGCAAATACCATTAATCCGCAATGCCATTACAACGCGTGGCATTACATTTTATATGCTTTTACCACGCATACTGTAAATGCATGAAAGGTAAAAGCATATGTTTTTTGTATGTAAGTGTAAGGTAAGTATACGATTTGGGGTTTGGGTTGTAGGGGTATATGTTATGGGGGTTCAGGGGTAATTTTTAGGGTTACATGTATGTTTGGGTTTTGGAGTGCTGGTGTATTTTAAGGGTTTAGGGTGGGGTTAGATTTTGGGGTATAGGGGTTATTTTTAGGGTTCAGGGTGCATTTTGGTTTGGGAGTGCTGGGGTATTTATGGGGTTCAGAGTGCATTTAGGTTTTGGGGTGGTGGGGTATTTTTAGGGGTCAGGGTGGGATAGGGTTTTGGGGTACAAGGGTATTAGGGTTCAGTGTGCATTTAGGTTTTGGGGTGCTGGGGTATTTTTAGGGGTCAGGGTGGGTTTTGGGGTGTAGGGGTAATTTTAGGGTTCAGGGTGGGTTTAGGTTTTGGGGTGCTGGGGCATTTTTGGGGTTCAGGTTTCATTTAGGTTTTTGAGTGCAGTGGTAATTTAAGGAGAATAGGGGTAATTATAGGGTTCAGGGTATGTTTAGGTTTAGGGGCAATGGAATATTTTTAGGGGTCTGGATGGGTTAGGGTTTTGGGGTGTAGGGGTAATTTTTGGGTTCAGGGTGAGTTTAGGTTTAGGGGTGCAGGGGTATTTGTGGGGTTCAGGGTACGTTCATGTTTTGGGGTGCTGGGGTATTTTTAGGGGTCAGGGTGGGTTAGGGTTTTGGGGTGTAGGGGGTAATTTAGCGTTTAGGTTGTGTTTAGGTTTTGCGGTGCTGGGGTATTTTTGAGGTTCAGGGTGCGTTTAGGTTTTGAGGTAGAGGGATCATTTTAGGGGTGTAGGGAGTAATTTTAGGGTTCAGGGTGCATTTAGGTTTTGAGGTATTGGGGTATCTTTAGGGGTTAGGATGGGTTCAGGTTTTGGGGTGTAGGGGGTAATTTTAGGGTTCAGGGTGGGGTTAGGTTTAGGGATGCAGGGGTATTTTGGGGTTCAGGGTTCGTTTAGGTTTTGAGGTGCAGGAGTAATTTTAACTTTGGCGTTGTTTGACGAATGTTTGCTAAAAAAAGGCTATCCAGGTCAGCTCCTATCCTGAAAATTTGGGGGTGATACGTCAAGTGGGGGTTGAGAAAAAAGGGGGGTCCCAAAATGCATTTTCCCCATGTTAATTTCCATAGAAAACTTTGAGACGAGCTACATCCCGAACTGCTGAACGGAATTGCCCCAAATTTGCCAGAAAGGTAGAGCTTGGTTCAGAAAGCGACCTTTTTTTAAGTAATGTAAATCTGTTCAGTATTTGCTGAAAAAAATGAAAAATAGAAGTTTTGATATTTGTGCGGAGCCTAAGTCCCGAGCAGGAGCTTCACTGTGATTGGCTGCCAACACTCCAAACCAGGAAGTATTGGCAGCCATCTTGTGACTTGGTAGAAGCGAGTCAACAGAAAACTGAGAAACAAAGATATACAACAAGAGAAATATGCGCAATTCGTGCTGGGGTCGAGGGTTCTTGCGTTTTATTTTAATGAGGCCTCTGGGTGGGCTAGGTCCGAGGGGTATTTGTTAAAAAAATAAAAGCAGGGACTCTCAGGGGCCCTTTTAGTCCCGGGGCTTCCCTTATGTTGGCAGGGGGGTTCAGTAGGCTGTGGAAATTATATAGGGTAAAGCACTATGCGGCCTTCCTTTAATATAATGCGGAAATATGTTTACTTATTATGCAGTGTTCACTTTTTATCCCAGATAGATTCACTTTGTTAAAGGAAATGTATTAATATGTGGGAGGGTGTGCTCTGTATCTTTGCGCAGAACAAAATTAACGTTTAATTGGCTGAGGTGTTCCAACAACAAGCTTAATGGTAAACTCCTTAGCACACGTTTAGTAATTTCATAAGATATACATGTATTTCACTATACAACAAAATGTATTTCAAACAAAATGATCCTTAGTATTCAAGGTATTCTTTGGTGTGGTTTTTATTTCAGGAGACGTCAAAGCCAACACATGTTTCGTCGTAAAGGGAATGTAACCCAACACTTTCTCAAGGCTAGTCTTCTTGTTGTTGATATTTTCGCATACATGGCAGAGGGGACGGAATTGCACGACTGAAAGTTACAGCGAAAGCTGCACTTTTGAACACTCTTAACACTGAATACCTCTACAAGAATCACTGGATTCAAATAAATCCCCAACAGAACCCCTTGAGGTTCGGAAGTATCACCTCAACTTCAAAATATCAACAACAAGAAGACTAGCCTTGAGAAAGTCGTGGGTTACATTCCCTTTACGACGAAACACGTGTTGGCTGTGACGTCTCCTGAAATAAAAACCACACCAAAGAATACCTTGAATACTAAGGATCATTTTGTTTGAAATACATTTTGTTGTATAGTGAAATACATGTACATCTTATGAAATTACTAAACGTGTGCTAAGGAGTTTACCAGTTATGTATGGCCCTAGCCAGCTTTAGAAGAGGGAAAGTGGTTCTCTTCTCCTTATAGCACCGTCCCAAGATTTATCAAATAAGAACAACATAGGTGGACTTTCCTGTGTGGCGCCGGTACCTAGAATCAATACCACTAAACCCGATCAAAACAAGCTTAATGTTCATTGGCTGCGAACCATCGTAAGTAGAAGTGTTTCCTGCCATTCACTGCCCCTCCGCAGAGTAGCAAGGACATCTAATTGGCACACATGTTGTAAAGAGGACCTTCCAGAGCTTAATGTTTATTAGTTGCGAACTATTGAAAGTAGTAGTGTTGCTAGGTATTCCCTTCTCATCCACAGAGTGGGAGGGACATCTGATTGGCTGATGTGTTCTAAGGAGGAGCTTCCAGAGCTTCATGTTGATTGGTTGTGAACTATTGAAAGTAGAAGTGTTGCCAGACTTTCACTACCCCTCTGCGGAGTAGGATGGACAACTGATTGGCTGACGTGTTCCAAGGAGGACTTTCCCAAGCTTAATGTTGATTGGCTGTAAACTATTGAAAGTAGAAGTGTTGTCAGCGATTCCTTCCCCCTCCGTGGAGTATCAGGGACATCTCATTGGGTAACGTGTTCCACACAGGACCTTCCCAAGCTTAATGTTCATTGGCTGTGAAGCATTAAAAGTAGAAGTGTTGGCAGCCATTCCCTCCTCCTCTGCGGAACAACATGAACATTTTATTGGCTAAAGTGTTCCGAGTACAAGTTTGCTCCTTATTGGGTGGGGACGGTTCACTGTTGTCAGCCATTTTGTGACGCACTTCCAAAGGATTACGGGAAACCAAAGTAGTAGAGGGGAGGATAAGAACACTACTAACTCTATACAGTGGTCACAAGGTGGTGGAGAGGGATTGTGAATGTAACATTTTTTTTAATATAGTTTAAGGTTCATTTATATAATTGCCGTGGGGTGTGCAAATCATGGCGGAAAAATAACAGAGTGTCTTCTTTTCATCAAGTTTGCAGGTGGGATACTTCCCAGGAGCATTATTTACTTATAATGTGGTGCATCAGGGATACAGAAAGACGCAAGATAGGTGCAGAAAGAAACAACACAAGTGCAGAAAGAAGCAGCAGAGGTATGGAAAGAGGAAAGGGAGGTGCATAAGGAGGCAATCAAGTTGTAGAAAGAGGGCAGAGGGCCACTGAATGAGGCAAGATGGGATCAGAAAGACACAAGAACTGTGCATAAAAGCAAGAGAAGTATGGAAAGAAGAAACAGAGGTGCAAAAAGAGGCAAGAGAGATACCGCAAGAGGGAACAGGGATGCAGTAAGAGCAAGAGGGGTGTAGAAAGAAGCAAGAATGGTATAGAAAGAAGCATGGGAAGTGCCATAATAACCAAGAGAGGTGCAGAAAGAAGCACAATGGGTGCAGAAAGAGGCAAGAGAAATACAGAAGGAGCAATTGAGGTGCAAAAGAGGCAGGTGAGGTACAGAAAGAGGGAAGAGGGGCACAGATAGAAGCAAGAGGAGTGCAGAAATAAACAAGAGAGGTGCAGAAAGACACAACAACAGTGCAGAAAGAAGCAACAGATGTGCATAATGAGGCAAGAGAGGTGATGAAAGAGGCAAGAGAGGTACAGACATAGGGACGATAGGTGCAGAAAGAGCGAAGAGGGGTTCAAAAAGACACACCTGTGCAGAAAGAAGCAAGAGAAGTGCAGAAAGAAGGAACAGCCCTCTTGCAGTAAGAGGCAAGAGGGTATAGAAAGAAGCAAGCATGGTGTAGAAGGGAGTTCAGAAATAACCAACAGAGGTGCAGAAAGAGGCAAGATGGGTACAAAAAGAGGCAAGAGAGTTACAGAAGGAGCAATAGAGGTGCAGAAAGAGGCAGGCAAGGTACAGAGAGAGGGAAGCGGGATACAGAGAGAAGAACGAGGAGTGCAGAAGGAAACAAGAGAGGTGCAGAAAGACATAGCACTAGTGCAGAAAGAAGGAACAGAGGTTCAGAAAGAGGCAAGAGAGGTGAGGCAAGAGGCAAGAGAGGTACATAAATAGGGATGATAGGTGCAGGAAGAAACAAGAACTGTGCAGAAAGAAGCAAGAGAAGTGTGGAAAGCAGGGACAGAGGTGCAGAAAGAAGCAAGAGAGATGCAGGAAGAGAGGTACCGTAAGAGGTAAGAGGGGTACACACAAAAAAGGAGATGTGTAGAAAACAGCTAGAGAATTGCAGACAGAGGGAAGAGGGGTACAGTAGGAGGCAACAGGGTTGCAGAAAGAAGCAAGAGAGGTGCAGAAAAAAGCAAGAGGAGTACAGAAAGCAACAACAAAGGTGAAGAAAGAGGTAAGAGGGGTGCAGAAAGAGGAGAGAAGTGCAGAAGAAAGCAACAGAGTTGCATAAAGAGGTAAGAGAGGTGAAGAAAGAGGCAAGAGAGATACGTAAATAGGGAAGATAGGTGCAGAAAGAGCAAGAGGGGTTCAGAAAGAAGGAACACCCCTCTTGCAGGAATAGGCAAGAGGGGTGCAGAAAAAACAAGCATGGTGTAGAAAGAAGCAGAAGAAGTGCAGAAATAAACAAAAGATGTGTAGAAAGAGGCAAGATGGTAGCAAAAAGAGGCAAGAGAAGTACAGAAGGAGCAATAGAGGTGTAGGAAGAGGCAGGCGAGGTGCAGGAAGAAGGGTACAGAAAGAAGCATGAGGAGTGCAGAAAGAAAAAATAGAGGTGGAGAAAGACACATTACAAGTGCAGAAAGAAGCAACAGATGTGCAAAAAGAGGGAAGAGAGGTGAAGAAAGAGGCAAGACAGGTAAAGAAAAAAGGAAGATAGGTACAGAAAGAGGCAAGAGAAGTACAGAAAGAAGGAACAACCCTCTTGCAGTAAGAGGCAGTAGGGGTGCAGAAAGAAGCAAGAATGGTGCAGAAAGAAGTATGGGAAGTGCAGAAATAACCAACAGAGGTGCAGAAAGAGGCAATAGGGGTGTATAAAGAAGCAAGAGAAATACTGAAGTAGCAATAGAGGTGCCAAAAGAGGCAAGAGAGGTACAGAAAGAGGGGATAGGGTTACAGAAAGAGGCAAGAGTATGATGAGTACAGAAACAAACAAGAGAGGTACAGAAAGACATAGCACTAGTGCGGAAAGAAGGAACAGTGGTACAGAAAGCGGCAAGAGAGGTGAAGAGAGAGGCAAGAGAGGTACATAAAAAAGGAAGGTTGGTGCAAAAAGAAGCAAGAGGGGTTCAGAAAGAAACAAGAACTGTGCTGAAAGAAGCAAGAAAAGTACTGAAAGCAGGAACAGAGGTGGAGTAAGAAGCAAGAGAGATGCCGGAAGAGAAGTACAGTAAGAGGCAAGAGGGTCCACAAAAAAGCATGAGATGTATAGAAAGCAGCTAGAGAATTGCAGAAAGAGGGAAGAGGGGTGCATAAAGAGGCAACAGGGTTGCAGAAAGAAACAAGAGAGGTGTAGAAAAAAGCAAGAGAAGTACAGAAAGAAGCAACCGAGGTACAGTAAGAGAAAAAAGTGGTGCAGAAAGAGGAGAGAGAAGTGCAGTCAAAGCAACAGAGTTGCAGAAAAAGACAAGAAGTGTGCAGCAAGAGGCAATATAGGCACAGAAAGAGGCAAGCGAGGTGCAGTAAGAGTGAAAAGGAGTACAGAAAGAGGCCAGAGGTGTACAAAAAGAAGAAGGTGCAGAAAGAAGAAACAGACTTGCAGAAACAGACAAGAGAATTGCAGAAAACAGCGAGAGGGGTGCAGTAAGAGGCAAGAGTGCTGCAGAAAGAGGCATGAGAAGTACAAAAAGAAACAAGAGAGGTGCAGAAAAAGGAAAGAGAGATGCAGAACGAAGCAAGAGGTACAGAAAGAGGCAACAGAAGTACAGAAAGATGTAAGAGAGGGGATGCAAGAGACAATACAGGTACATTAAGACAGAAAAGGGGAGAAGAAAGAGGCAAAAGGGATGTCTGAAGAAGAAAGAGAGGAGCAGATAAAGGCAAGAGAAGCAGAGAGAGAGAAGCAACAGAGGTACAGAAAGAAGCAAGACGAGTGCAGAAAGAGGTGAGAGAAGTGAAGAACAAAGCAACAGAGTTGCATAAAGTGGCAAAAGAAGTGCAGAAAGAAGCAACAGAGGTGCTGAAAGAGGCAAGAGACATCTAGAAAGAAGCAAGAGAAGCGAAGAAAAAGGGAAGAGGGATACAGAAAGAGGTAAGAAGGGAGCAGAAGGAAGCAAAAGAGGTATTGAAAGGAGCAAAACAAGTGCAGAAAAAAGCAACAAAGGTGCATAAATAGGCAAGAGAAGTGCAGAAAGAGGCAAGAGAGGTGCCATAAGAGGTAACAGGGGTGCAGTAAGAGGCCAGAGGGGTGTAAGAAGAAGCAAGAGAGGTGCAGAAAGAAGCCGGGGAAGTGCAGATAGAACCAACAGAGTTGCAGAAAGAGGCAAGAGAAGTACTGAAGGAGCAAGAGAGGTGCAGAAAGAGGCAGAAGAGGTGCAGAAAGAGGGATGAGGGATAAAGAAAGATACAAGAGGAGTCCAGAAAGAAGCAAGAGATGAGCAGAAAGGAGCAAGAGAGGTGCAGAAAGAGTCAGAAGAGGTACAGAGAGAGGGAATAAAGGTGTACAAAGTGGCAAGAGGGGCTCAGAAAGATACACAGATGTAACTGAGGTGAAGAAAGAAGCAAGAGAATTGCATAAAGACGGAAAAGGTCTGCAAAATGAGGCAACAGGGGTACAGAAAGTAGCAAGAGAGGTGCATAAAACACAATAGAAGTGCAGAAAGAAGCAACACAGGTGCAGAAAGAGTAAAGAAGGGTGAAGAAAGAGGACATAGAAGTGCAGAATGAAGCAACAGAGTTGCAGAAAAAGGCAAGAGATGTGCAGAAAGAGGCAAGAGACAAGCAGAATGAGGCATGAGAAGAGAAGAAAGAAACAAGAAAGATGCAGAAAGTGGCAAGAGGGTCGAAGAAAGAGGAAGAAAGATGCAGAAAGAAGGAGTAGAAAAGCGGAAAGAGGCCAGAGAAATGCAGAAAGAGTAATAAAGGTGCAGAATGACCCGATAGACGTGCAGAAAGAAGCAACAGAGGTGCAGAAAGAGGCAAGAGGGATACCGAAAGAGGCAAGAGGGATACAGAAAGAGGTAGCAGAATTGCAGAAAGAAGCAACAAAGGTACTGAAAGTGGCAAGAGAAGTGCAGAAAGAAGCAAGAGAGGTGAGGAAAAATGGAAGAGTGATACAGAAAGAGGCAAACGAGTGCAGATGGAAGCAAGAGAGGTACAGAAAAGAGCAACGCAAGTGCAGAAAGAAGCATCAGAGCTGTAGAAAGAGGAAAAGGAGTGGCAGAAAGAAGCAAGAGAGGTACAAAAAGAGTGAGAAGAGTGAAAAGGAGTGCAGAAAGAATCATGAAAACTGCAGATAGAAAAAAACAGACTTGCAGAAACAGACAAGAGAATTACAGAAAGAGGCAAGTGAGGTACAGAAAGAGGCATGAGAAGTACAGAAAGAAACAAGAGAGGCGATGAAAGAGGCAAGAAAGGTGCATTAAGAGAGAAAAAGGGAGCAGAAAGAGGCAAAGGGGATGTATGAAGAAGAAACAGTTGCAGAAAAAGGCAAGAAAAGTGCAGAGAGAAGCAACAGAGGTGGAGAAATAGGCAAGTGGGTTGCAGAAAGAGGCAAGAGAAATGCAGTAAAAGAACGGAGGGGTGCAAAAAGAAACATGAAAAGTATAGAAAGAAGCAAGGAAAATGCAGAAAGAACCAACAGAGGTACAGAATGAGGCTAAAGGGATGCAGAAAGAGACAAGAGAGGTGGAAGAGAGGTGCGAGTCAGGTGATTTAAAGTAAGATGCAAGAGGGGTGCAGAAAGAAGCAAGAGATGTGTAGAGAGCAGCTAGAGAATTGCAGAAAGAGGGAAGAGGGGTGCTGAAAGAGGCAACCGAGGTGCATAAAGAAGCAAGAGAGGTACAGAAAAAAGCAAGAGAACTGCAGAAAGAAGAAACAGAGGTGCATAAAGAGGCAATAGAAGTACAGTAGCAACAGGAGAGGTGCAGAAAGAGGAAGAAGAGGTGCAGAAAGAGGAACAAGGGGTACAGAAAGATGCAAGAGGAGTCCAGAAAGAAGCAAGAGATGAGCAGAATGAAACAGCCCAAGTACATAAAGAAGCAAGAGAGGTACAGAAAGAAGCAAGAGAGGAGTCAAATAAGGTACAGAGAGAGGAAATAAAGGTGCACAAAGTGGCAAGAAGGATTCAGAAAGACACAAGAAATGTGCATAAAGAAGTAAGAGAACTGCAGAAAGAAGTAACAGAGGTACAGAAAGCAATAAGAGAATTGCAGTTAGATGGATGAGAGCTGCAGAAAGAGGCAAGAGGGGTGCAGTAAGAAGCAAACGAGGTGCAAAAACCAGCAAGAGAATTGCAGAAAGAGGGATGCAAAAAGAGGCAACAGGGTTGCAGAAAGAGTCAAGAGAGGTGCAGAAAGCAGCAAGAGAAGTACAGAAAGAAGAAACAGAGGTGCAGAAAGAGGCAAGAGTGGTGCAGAAGAGGAGAGAAAAGTGCATAATGAAGCAACACAGTTGCAGAAAGAGGCAAAAGAATTGCAGAAAGAGGACAGAGAGGTGCAGTAAGAGGCAAGAGCTGTGCAGAAAGAGGCATGAGAAGAGCAGAAAGAAACAAGAAAGATGCAGAAAAGAGGCAAGAGTGATGCAGAAAGAAGCAACTGAGGTACAGAAAGAGTTGTGCAGAAAGAGGTGAGAGAAGTGTATAATGAGGCAACGTAGCCGCAGAAAGCGGCAAGAGGTAATCTATTGTGCCCCATAGATGACATCATTGTACACACTTGGAACTTTGCCTTGGTAACACAGTTTAACACAGTTTAAGGTAATCAAGCATAAAAAAGCGACCATCACACACTCTTAGGTGAAATAGTGAGAGGGCCTCCAAGAGTTTGTGAAAGAGATCTACCGCAATCAATGGATTACCCAAAATGCTTGACCACAAAATTAACCGATGAATATTTAACAAAATTAGCCAGTTTTCAACAGAATTTATCCATTGAGGTAGCACAGGATCAGACGGTCCCGTGGTTTGAAAACAAAAGGCTTCAGGTTGTACAATATTTCAGAGCCGACCTAAAGAAGAAGGAAAAGGGCAGTAACATTTCACAAGCTTAGGTTAGAAAGCAAATGGGCTGGTTTGATTCTGTATGTAGGGAAATAAAAGGATATTTGGATAGAAGAAAGACGTATGAGGCTAAGGTATGATCAGGAGGATTTTAATATTTTAACAAATTTGGGAAAAGAATATAGAATGTAAGTGAGATCTAAGAAAAGGAGTTTTAAAGAAAAATGCTGGGACTCCCTATTGGAAACTAGGAAAACAAAAAATATTAACGGGTTCTGGAAGCTGATCCAAGACGCCTCGGGTTGATCCCCGTGAACCATGAGTTGTGTAGTTGAAGAGGCATCCTGGGAGGAGTACTATGGCCAATTATGTATGACTAGCAACGTGCCAGTATTAAGAGAGGATAGAGTCCCTATATGGCAGGCAGCAAAAAGAACTAATACCTTCATGCTCCATTGAAAAAGTGAAGGACACCATTAGGAAATTAAACTTAACCCGAGCAGCAGGGCCAGATATCTAACCAGCTGTTATAATTAAAACAGAGTTAAACTGGTGGGCACAATTATTCTCTAAGATGTTTTCTGCTGTGCTAGATTCAGGTACGATCCAAAAATCATGTAGGGGAGCAGTATTTAGACCTCTGCACAAAAGAGGGGACATAAAGGACCCTAAGAAATAAAGATTAATCAATCTGTTAGATATCAGAGTGAAAGTTTTATCTAAAATAATCCTAGTAAAATTGAAGGATTGGGTTGAGTTACATGTGATTGTCCCTGTGGAACAAACAGGGTTTTAAGGAGGGGCACTCAACCATTGACCATTGCTTTGCCTTATGGGCTTTACCTCAAAAGTCGGTAGAACAGCAAGGTAAATTATACTGCAGTTTTTTCGACTTTCAGGCAGCATTTGATCTAGTAGATAGAGAGCGCCTTTGGGATACACTAAAAAGATATAACATTCCTGAAGAACTCTAGCAGTCATTCAAGAGTTGCATAGTGAGAACTGGGCACAAGACACAAGAGATAGCAATCAAGAACGGCCTAAGACAGGGCTGTGTATTGGCCCCACTCCTTTTTTCAATTTTCCGGGCTGATCTGCCTTCTTTTTTTAATGATGGAAAGAGGTGCTAGCCCAAAGGTATACAGGAAGCATTTATCCTGCTTCCTGTATGCAGACAATCTTGTTATCCTTGATCATACAGAATTAGGTCTGCAAAGAAAGCTAAATGCATTTGAAACATATTGTACATCTAAAAACCTAACAGTGAACATGGATAAAAACAAAAATATTGCGTTTTGGGAAGAGAGATGAAACATGCAATTGGTTCCTGGGCAAACAAAATTAGAAGTTGTTAATGAATACAAATACCTGAGAATATGGTTTGATAAATCTTTCAAATGGGGCAAGCACCTACATGCCCAGATACCAAAATATTAGCCTCAGTTTGTGGGTTGAAAAAATACAACACTAACTATGGAGCTATGTCCCACAGACCCATGTTGAAGCCCTACAATGCAATGATCCCTCCTCAATTGCAATATGGAGCAGAAATGTTCTGTTTAGGAGGGAAATGCTCCTGGGACAGCGAGGAAGGGAAATGCTTAAAAATCTTGTTGTCATTGCCCAGCTCATCAATGATACAGGCCATTAGGTTGGAGCTAGACTTGTAATCATGGAACATTCAGGTTCTAGTAAACTTATGTAGGTTTTGGAAATGGCTGGGGTCAGGGTAAGAAGCAAAAGTGTCACGATGGTGTATGAAGGAGATGAACTAAAGTGGGGACAAGCAATAAGAAAAAAACTCTGCTCCATCTGTGACAATTTGAAGGTGAAAATAGACCCCCTTTCCCTGCATATTGAAGAACCTAGAAGTGTACTAAAATCCTCGGGGAAGGAAAAGTCTAGATTAATTGATATGGAGTATCTGAGACAAAAAGAGTCTTACACCTTACCAAAACAATGGTTAAGAATGGAATTATTAAAGCTGAGAGTAGGCATTAATCCCGGTCGTGCAAACGTTAAAATAAAAAGTATGTTGATGGATCTTGATGGTAAATGTACATATGGGATGGGCATAAAATGTCCCTGTGTACACATTCTAATGGATTGCCAAAAATTGTTATTGATATGCAGTTCCTTGATATTGCAATAGCATTGGCGAAGCTGCAAAGAGGTTTAATAGGGAATGAAGGAGTGTACTGAGGATTGATAAACAGGGATTAATTGGGTAATTTTAATTGTTTTAAGTAGAAACTAAACGTAGGATTATATACATATATGGATCGCACTCATTAATTGAGTATGGAATTGTTCTATCAAATTAAGATTGATGCTAGGAAAGTAAGTTTTTATGATATAAAGAAACAATGAACTTGTAATAATTTTCTAATCCTGTTTTTATGGTACCTTTTATCTGTATATTGTGTCTTATGCTGTTTTATGGTGTTTTATGTGGTTTAAAGTCCTATGGTCATAATAAACTTATAGAGAGTTGAAGAAATAGGCAGGAGACGTGGGGAAAGAGAGAAAATAAGTACAGAAAGAAGCCAGAGGGCAGCAGCAAGAAGCAAGAGAGGTGCAGAAAGAGGCATGAAAAGTGCAGAAAAACGCAAGAGAGGTGCAGCAAGAGGCAGGAAAGATGCAGAAAGAACCAAAAGAGGTGCAGAAAGTGGCAAGACGGGTGAAGAAAGAGGTAGACAGACGAAGAAAAAAGGAAATAGAAAAGCAGAAAGAGTAAGACAGGTGCAGAAAGAACAGATAGAAGTGTAGAAAGAAGCAACAGAGGTGCAGAAAGAGGCAAGAGGGATACCAAAAGAGACAAGAGGGATACAGAAAGAGGGAGGAGAAGTACCGAAAGAAGCAACAAAGATGCTGAAAGAGGCAAGAGAGCTGCAGAAAGAAGCAAGTGAGGTGAAGAAAAAGGGAAGAGGGATACAGAAAGAGGCAAGAGGGGTGCAGAAGGAAGCAAGAAAGGTACAGAAAGGTACAGAAAGTAGCAATAGAAGTACAGAAAGAAGCAACAAAGTTGAGAAAGAGGCCACAGAAGCACAGTAAAAGACAAGGGAGGTGCCGAAATAGGCAAGAGAGGTATAGAAAGAGGGAAGAGGAGTGTATAAAGAGGCAAGAGGAGTGTAGAAAGAAGCAAGAGAGGTGCAGAAAGAAACAATACATGTGCAGAAAGAAGCATCAGAGGTGCAGAAAGACACAAGGGAGGGGCAGAAAGAGGCAAGAGCGGTACAGAAAGATAGAAGAGTTTTGAATAAAGAGGCATTAAAGTTGCAGAAAGAGGGAAGAGCGCTGCAGAAAGGAGCAAGATGTGCTCAGAAAAACATACAGACTGTGCAGAAATGCAAGAGAGGTGTGGAACGATGGAACAGAGGTGCAGAAAGAGGTAAAAGATATACAGAAAGAGGGAACAGAGGTGCAGTAAAATGCAAGAGGGGTGTAGAATAGGAATGAAGCAAGGGTAGTACAGATAGAACCAACAAAGGTGCAGAAAGAGGCAAGAGGGATGCAGAAAGAGGCAAGAAAAGTATACAGAAAGAAGAAGAGAGTTAGAGAAAGAGGCATGTGAACTCACAAAGAAGCCCGCCTGTTTGGCCCCGCCCACACACTAGCTGTGTGCACCGTCTTCCCGCCATTTACCCACTATGATGGATAGCTCACTCAAGGGACCCCTGCGCCCTTCGGCGCGATGGCGTAGAACACACACATGGTCACTGGAGACAACTCTTCTGGCACTTTACGCAGCTGTAGTCAGTGTAGTGTAGGAAAAGCACTATACATTTAAAAATCCGCAATTTTGTGGATTAATCCACAAATTTGCGGATTTTTTTGCCGATTTCGGGCAAATTTGCAGATCACAGAACTGCAAAATTCACCCATACTTAGTGCAGATAGAGGCAGGAGAGATGCAGAAAGAGGCAAGAAAAGTATACAGAAAGGGCAAGAGAGGTACAGAAAGAGGAAGGTGAGTTGCAGAAAGAGTGAAGAAAGTTAAAGAAAGAGGCAACAGAGATATAAAAGAGAAAAGGAAGGTGCATAAAGAGGCAAGAAAGTTGCAGAAAGAGGGAAGAGGGCTGCAGAATAAGGCAATACGGGTTCAGAAAGACACAAGAACTGTGCAGAAAAGTGAGAGAAGTGTGGAAAGAAGGAACAGAGGTGCAGAGAGAGGCAAGAGAGATACAGAAAGAGGGAGCAGGAATGAAGTAAGAGCAAGCGAGGTGTAGAAAGAAGCAATAATGGTGCAGAAAGAAGCAAGGGAAGTTCAGAAATCACCAGCAGAGAAGCAGAAAGAGGCAAGATGGGTGCAGATTGAGGCAAGAGATGTACAGAAGGAGCAATAGAGTTGCAGAAAAGAGGCAGGCAAGGTGCAGAAAGAGGGAAGAGGGGTACAGAAAGAAGCAAGAGGAGTGCAGAAAAAAACAAGAGAGGTGCAGAAAGAAGCAACATTTGTGCATAAAGAGGCAAGAGAGGTGAAGAAAGAGACAAGAGTGGTACAGAAAAGGGGGAAGAGAGGTGCAGAAAGAGGCAAGAGGGGTTCAGAAAGACACAAGAACTGTGCAGAAAGAAACAAGTGTAGTACGGAAAGAAGGAACAGGGGTGGAGAAAGAAGCAAGAGAGATGCAGGAAGAGGAGTGCAGCAGGAGGCAAGAGGGGTATAGAAAGAAGCAAGAATTCTGCAGAAAGCAGCAAGAGTGTTGCAGAAAGAGGGAAGAGGGGTGCAGAAAGCGGCAGCAGGTGCAGAAATAAGCAAGTGAGGTGCAGAAAATAACAAGGAAGTGCAGAAAGAAAGAACAAAGGTGCAGAAATAGGGGTACAGAAAGAGGAGAGAGAAGTACAGAAGAAGCAACAGAGTAGCAGAAAAAAGGCAAGAGGTGTGCAGCAATAGGCAAGGGAGGTGGTGCAGAAAGAGGCAAGAGACATGCAGAAAGAATGTAAAGAAGTGCAGGAAGAGGGGAGAGGGATGCAGAAAGGGGCAAGATGAGATCAGAAAAATACAAGGACTATGCAGAAATGCAAGAAAAGTGTGGAACAATGGAACAGAGGTGCAAAAAGAGGTAAACGAGATACAGAAAGAGGGAACAGAAGTGCAGTAAAAGGCAAGAGGGGTGCAGAAAGAAGCATGAAAATTGTAGAATGAAGCAAGGGAAGTACAGATGCAACCAACAGAGGTGCAGAAAGAGGCAAGAGGGATGCAGAAAGAGGCAAGAAAAGTATACAGAAAGAGCAAGAGAGGTACAGAAAGAGGCAGGTGAGTTGCAGAAAGAGTGAAGAAAGTTGCATAAAGAGGCAACATGGAGGCAGAAAGAAGCAACAAAAGGTACAGAAAGAAACAACACAAGTGCAGAAAGAACCGACAGTGGTATAGAAATAGAAAAGGGAGGTGCACAAAGAGGCAAGAAAGTTGCAGAAAGAGGGAAGAGGGCTGCAGAATGAGACAATATGGGTTCAGAAAGACACAAGAACTGTGCAAAAAAGCAAGAGAAGTGTGGAAAGAAGGAACAGAGGTACAGAAAGATGCAAGAGAGATACAGAAAGAGGGAGAAGGGATGACGTAAGAGCAAGAGGGGTGCAGAAAGAAGCAATAATGGTGCCGAAAGAAGCAAGGGAAGTACAGAAATCACCAGCAGAGGAGCAGAAAGAGGCAAGATGGGTACAGATTGAGGCAAGAGATGTACAGAAGTAGCAATGGAGGTGCAGAAAAAGGCAAGAGATATGCAGCAATAGGCAAGGGAGGTGCAGAAAGAGGCAAGATACATGCAGAAAGAATGTAAAGAAGTGCAGAAAGAGGGAAGAGGGCTGCAGAAATGGGTAGGATGTGCTCAGAAAAATACAAGGACTGTGCAGAAATGCAAGAAAAGTGTGGAACAATGGAACAGAGGAGCAGAAAAGGGTAAACGAGATACAGAAAGAGGGAACAGAAGTGCAGTAAGAAGCTAGAGGGGTGCAGAAAGAAGCATGAACATTGTAGAATTAAGCAAGGGAAGTACAGATAGAACCAACAGAGGTGCAGAAAGAGGCAAGAGGGATGCAGAAAGAGGCAAGAAAAGTATACAGAAAGAGCAAGAGAGGTACAGAAAGAGGCAGGTGAGTTGCAGAAAGAGTGAAGAAATGTGCATGAAGAGGCAACAGGGGGGCAGAAAGAAGAAACAAAAGGTACAGAAAGAAACAACACAAGTGCAGAATGAACCAACAGAGGTATAGAAAGAGAAAAGGGAGGTGCGCAAAGAGGCATGAAAGTTGCAGAAAGAGGGGAGAGGGCTGCAGATAGAGGCAATATGGGCTCAGAAAGACACAAGAACTGTGCAGGAAAGCAAGAGAAGTGTGGAAAGAAGGAACAGTGGTGCAGAAAGAGGCAAGAGAGATACAGAAAGAGGGAGCAGGGATGCAGTAAGAGCAAGAGGGGTGCAGAAAGAAGCAAGAATTGTGCAAAAGAAGCAAGGGAAGTGCAGAAATCACCAGCAGAGGAGCAGAAAGAGGCAGGATGGGTGCAGATTGAGGCAAGAGATGTACAGAAGGAGCAATAGAGGTGCAGAAAAGAGGCAGGCGAAGTGCAGAAAGAGGGAAGAGGGTACAGAAAAAAGCAAGAGGAGTACAGAAAAAACAAGAGAGGTTCAGAAAGAAGCAACAGATGTGCATAAAGAGGCAAGAGAGGTGAAGAAAGAGGCAAAAGAGGCATAGAAATGAGGAAGAGAGGTACAGAAAGAGGCAAGAGGGGTTCAGAAAGACACAAGAACTGTGCAGAAAGAAACAAGAGAAGTACGGAAAGAAGGAAAAGAGGTGCAGAAAGAGGCAAGAGATATGTAGGAAGAGGAGTGCAGTAAGAGGCAAGAGGGGTATTGAAAGAAGCAAGAAATGTGCAGAAAGCAGCAAGAGAGTTGCAGAAAGAGGGAAGAGGAGTGCAGAAAGCGGCAACAGGTGCAGAAAGAAGCAAATGAGGTGCAGAAAATAACAAGGAAGTGCAGAAAGAAACAACAAAGGTGCAGAAAGAGGGGTACAGAAAAAAGAGTGAGAAGTACAGAAGAAGCAACAAAGTAGCAGAAAAAGGCAAGAGATATGCAGCAATAGGCAAGAGAGGTGCATAAAGAAGCAAGAAAAATGCAGAAAGTAGAAACAGAGTTGCAGAAACAGACAATAGAATTGCAGAAAGAGGCGGGAGAGGTGCAGTAAAAAGCAAGAGGGATGCAGAAAGAAACGTGAGTTATAGAAAGAGGCAACAGAAGTGCAGAAAGAGTCAAGAAAGGTGATGGACGAGAAGCAAAGAGGGAAAAAGGGAGCGGAAAGAGGCAAAAGGGATATAGAAAGAAGAAAGAGAGGTGCAGAAAAAGGCAAGAAAAGTGCAGATAGAAGCAACATAGGTACAGAAAGAGGCAAGATGGGTGCAGAAAGAGGCAGGAGAAGTGCACAATGAAGCAATAGAGTTGTAGAAAGAGGCAAGAGATGTCCGTAAAGAGGTAAGAGAGGTAAAGAAATAGCAAGAGAGATGGAGAAAACAGGGAAAATTGGTGCATAAAGAGGCCAAAGTAGTGCAGAAAGAAGCAAGAGAGGTGCAGAAAAAAGCAGAAGTACAGAAAGAAGCAACAGAGTTGGAGAAAGAGGCAAGAAAAATGCAGAAAGAGGCAAGAGATGTGCAGAAGGAGGCAGGATGGCTGCAGAAAGAACCAACAGAGGTGCAGGAGGAGATATGAGGTGTAAAGAAAAAGGAAGAAAGAGGGATGCAGAAAGGCAAGATGGATGCAGAAAGAAGCAAGAGAGGTGCATAAAGAGGCAACAGAAGTGCAGAAAGAGGCAGGAGAGGTGATGAAAGAGGCAAGAAAGTTTCAGCAAGCGGGAAAATGGGAGCATAAAGATGCAAAAAGGATGTAGAAAGAAGAAAGAGAGGTGCAGACAAAGGCAAGAAAAGTGTATTGAGAAGTAACAAAAGTGACGATAGAGGCAAGGGGGTACATAACGAGGCAAAATAAGTGCTGAACGTAGCAACAGATTTGCAGAAAGAGACAAGAGATGTGTGGAAAGAACAAACAGAGGTGCAGAAAGAGGCAATACAGATAGAGTGAACAGGGGTGCAGTAAGAGGCAAGAGGGATACATAAAGAAGGAAGTGAGGTGTAGAAAGAAGCAAGAGAAGTACATAAAGAACCAACAGAGGTACAGGAAGATACAAGAGGTGTGCAGAAAGAGGCAAGAGATGTTGAGAAGCAAGAGATGTTGAGAAAGAGGCAGGAGAGGTGTAGAAAGAGGGACGAGGGGTACAGAAAGAGGTAACAGGGATACAGAAAGTAGCAAGAGAGTTGCAGAAAAAAAGCAAGATAAGTGAAGAAAGAAGCAAGAGAGTTGTCAAAAAAGGCAAGTGATGTACAGAAAGAGAGAAGAAGTGTACAGAAAGAGGCAAGATGAGTGCAGAAAGAAACACAAGAGGTGCAGAAAGAACACAAGTACAGAAAGAAGCAACAGAGGTGCAGAAAAAGGTAAGGGAGGTACAGAAAGAAGCAAAAGATGTACAGAAAGAGGGACGAGTGGTGCATAAAGAGTCAAGAAAGTTACAGAAACAGGGGAGAGGGCTGCAGAAAGAGGCAAGAGGGGTTCAGAAAGACTCAAGAACTGTGTAGAAAAGCAAGAGAAGTGTGGAAAGAATGAACCAAGGTGCGGAAAAAGGTAACCGAGATATGGAAAAAGGAACAGGTGTGCAGTAAGAGGCAAGAGAGGTACATAAAGAAGCAAGTGAAGTACAGAAAGAGGCAAGAGGTATGCAGAAAGAAGCAAGAGAAGTACAGATGGAGCAAGAGAGGTACAGAAAGAGGCAGGATAGGTGCAGAAAGAGGGAAGAGGGGTGCAGAAGGTGGCAACAGGGGTGCAGAGAGTGGCAACAGGGGTACAGAAAGAAGCAACAGAGTTGCAGAAAAAAGCAAGCAAGTGAAGTACAGAAAGAGGCAAGAGGTATGCAGAAAGAGAGAAGTACAGATGGAGCAAGAGAGGTACAGAAAGAGGCAGGAGAAGTACAGAAAGAGGGAACAGGGGTTCAGAAAGAGGCAACAGGGGGGCAGAAAGAGGACAGAGGAGAGCAGAAAGAAGCAAGAGAGGTGCAGTAATAAGCAATACAAGTACAGAAAGAAGAAATAGAAGTAAAGAAAGAAACATGAGAGGTGCACAAAGAGGCAGGAGTGGTGTAGAAAGAGGCATGAGAAGTACAGAAAGAAACAAGAGGGGTGCAGAAATAGGCAAGATGGATCTAGAAAGAAGCAAGAGATATGCAGAAGAAGCATCAGAGATACCGAAAGATGGAACAGGGGTGCAGTAAGAGGCAAGAGGGATGCATAAAGAAGCAAGAGAGGTACAGAAAGAAGCAATGGAAGTACATAAAGAAACAACAGAGGTGCATAAAGAGGCACGAGGTATGCAGAAAGAGGCAAGAGATGTACATAAGGAGCAAGAGAGGTACAGAAAGAGGCAGAAGAGGTGTAGAAAGAGGGAAGAGGAGTGCAGAAAGAGGCAGGAGGGTGCTGAAAGAAGCAAGAGAATTGCAGAGAAAAACAAGAGAAGTGCAGAAAGAGGGAAGAGGTGTGCAGAAAGAGGCAACAGGGGTGCAGAAAGAGACAAAAGAGGTGCAGAAAGAAGCAATAAAAGTGCAGAAAGAAGAAACAGAGTTGCAGAATGAGGCAAGAGAATTGCAGAAAGATGCAAGAGAGATGCAGAAAGAGGCAAGAGATGTGCAGAAAGGGGCATGAGAATTGAAGAAATAAATAAGAGATGTGCAGAAAGATGCAAGAGTGGTGCAGAAAGAAGCAAGAGAGGTACATAAAGAGGCAACAGAAGTGCAGAAAGAGGCAAGAAAGGTGCACAAAGAGAAAAGTGATTTACAGAAAGAGGGAAGACAAATGGAGAAAGAGGCAAGAGAGGTAGAAACACAGGTAAGAGAGGTACAGAAAGAGGGAAGATGTAAACAGAAAGTGGCAAGAGGAGTGCAGAAAGAAGCAAGAGAGGTGCAGAAAAAAACAAGCAAAAGTGTTGAAATAAGCAACAGAGGTGCAGAAAGAGGCAAGGGATGTGCAGAATGAGGCAAGAGAGGAACAGAAAGAAGGAATAGTGGTTTAGAAGGAGGCAAGAGTGTTGCAGAAAGAGGGAAGATGGCTGCAGAAAGAGGCAAGAGGGCTTAAGAAATAGGGAAGATAGGTGCAGTAAGTGGCAAAAGGTGTGCAGACAGAGGAGAGAAAGGTAAAAAAACAGGCAAGAGACATGCAGAAAGAGGGAAGAGGGGTACAGAAAGAGGCAGGAGGAGTGCAGCAAGAAGCATGAGAGGTCCAGAAAGAAACAGCAAAAGTGCAGCAAGAAGCAACAGAGGTGAAGAAAGAGGCAAGAGAGGTGCAGAAAGAGGCAAAAGAGGTACAGCAATAGGGAAGAGTGGTGCAGAAAAAAGCAAGAGAAGAGTGGAAAGAAGGAACAGAGGAGCAGAAAGAGGCAAGAAGGGTACAGAAATAGGTGAGAAAAGAACAGATCAAGCAAAAGAGTTGCAGAAAGAGGCAATATATGCGCAGAAAGATGAAAGAGAGGTGCAGAAACAGGCACTAGAGGTGCAGAAAGAGGGAATGGATTGCAGAAACAGGCAAGAGGGGTGCAGAAAGAAGCAAGAAAGGTGCATAAAGAAGGAAGAAAAGAGCAGAAAGAGGCCAGAGAGTTGCAGAAAGAGTCAAGAGAGGTGAAGAAAGAGGCATGAAAAGTACAGAAAGAAACACGAGAGGTACAGAAAGAGGCAAGAGGGTTGCAGAAAGAAGCAAGAGAGGTACATAAAGAGGCAACAGAAGTACAGACAGAGGTAACAGAGGTGCACAAAGAGACAAGAGTTGTGCAGAAAGAGAGAAGACAGGCATGGAAAGAGTCAAGAGTGATGCATAAATAACCAACAGCGGTGCCAAAAGAGGCAAGGGGTGCAGAAGGAGGAAGAAAGATACAGATACAAGCGATAGAAAAGGCAAATGAAATGCAGAAGGAGTAAGAACGGTGCAGAAAGAATGAAGAGAAGAGATGAAAGAAGTAACACAGGTGCATAAAGAGGCAAGAGAAGTGCAGAAAGAGGGAAGAGGGATACAGAAAGAAGTAAGCGGGGTACAGAAAGCAGGAGGAGAAGTGCAGAAAGAGCAAGAGAGGTGCAGAAAGAAGAAAAAGGAGTACAGAAAGAGGCAAGGTGGCAAAGAAAGAAGCAATAGAAGAGTCATGAGAAGTGCAGGAAAAAATAAGATAGGTGCAGAAAGAAGCAAGAGAGGTACATAAAGAGGCAACAGAAGTGCAGACAGAGGTAATTGAGGGGCACAAAGAGACAAGAGTTGTTCAGAAAGAGGGAAGACAGGTACATAAATAGTCAAGAAGGGTGCAGAAAGAAGCAAGAGAGGTGCATCAAGAAGAAAGAGAAGTACATAAGGAGGCAACAGAGGTGCACAAAGAGTCAAGTCAAATGCATAAAGAAGCAAAAGAGGTGCAGAAGGAAGCAACAGAATTGTGGAAAGAGGCAAAACAGGTGCACAAAGAGGCAAGAGAAGTGCAGAAAGAGGCAAGAGAGGTGCAACATGAGTCAAGAAAGGTGCAGAAAGATGGAAGAAGGGTGCAGAAACAGTCAAGCAGGTGCAGAAAGAAGCAAGAGAGGTACAGAAAGAAGCAAGAGAAGTACAGAAAAAAATAACAAGAGATGTGCGGAAAGAAGCAAAAGAGGTACAGAAAGAAGTAACAATAGTGCAGAAAGAAGCAACAATGGTGTAGAAAGGTGTAGAAAGAGGCAATAGGAGTGCTGAAACAGGCAAGAGCGGTGCTGAAAGAGGTGAAAGAGGTGCAGAAAGAAACAGCACAAGTAAAGAAAGAAGCAACAGAGGTGCAGAAAGAGGCAAGAGAGTTGCAGAAAAAGATATTTGGGCTACAGAAAGAGGCAAGAAGTGTTCAGAATGACATAATAACTGTGTGGAAAGAAGCAAGGGAAGTGCAGAAAGAAGGAACAGAGGTTCAGAAAGAGGCAAGAAATGTGCAGAAAGAGGGAGGAGGGGTCCCGAAAGAGGCAAGATAAGTGCACGAAGAAGCAAGACTTGTGCAGAAAGAGGGAAGAGAGATACAGAAAGAAGCATATCATTGTAAATATGATACTTTCCCACTTTCTTTGTCTCACTCTCAAGAAGTGCATCTCGGCAACTTTAGTTGCTGCATTGCGTTCCAATACATTTTAGTATTTAGTAATGTCTCTTCAACATGGAATCTGTCAGCAACTACTAGCAGGGTGGTACCTACTGCGGCAGCTTATATTGCAGAGCCTTTGGTTAATCCATGCACAGTACATACTGGAGGCAGATTTTGTGATATATTATGTGACGGAAGGCAGCAAAGCATCTTGCATTGTGTTGTGTGAAAGGGGGAGAGAACAAATGCACAGATCTACTAAATTATGGCTCCTTTTTGCTCTCTCCTAAGCACTGGTGCACTGGGTGCCTGTGCTACAGGCAGAATTGTTTTTGTGCAGGAATGAATACTGTTAGATTTGGGGGTCTCTAGTTGGCACAGGTAGGTACTTGTGACAAAAAGGGAGACTCTCCTCTAGTCAGGACAAGGGGATTACACTCCGAAAATAACCCCTGCTCACCCTCTAGGTTGCGTGGCACGAGCATTCAAGGCTTATTTTAGAGGCGGTGTAAGTTAAGCAGTTGTGACCACATACCGTAACTCAGTGACAACAATACAAATGGACACCACACAGGTTTTATATAAAAAATAAGTAGACTTTATATACAGTTACCACAAGACCATAAACGACGAAAATACACACTATGATTACTTTAAGATGATAGATTTAAGCTTAGTTCAGTTCAGTTCAGTTCTTAGATGCGACACTCTGCATCAATGTACCTTAAGTTGAGTTACCCTTCACGACAAGCAATGTCGCAGCTAAGGGAAATGCGGCAAACTTAGGTGCAAAGAAATAAAGATGTGAAGATCTTCCAGATGCGGTACGCTTCTCAGGGATGCGAGAAGTCCTCGGTTCGATGCGTGGACTGCAGCGGTGACATCCTTATGATGCGACAGCAACAGCTCCAGCGACGATGCTCTTCTCCACGATGCGTGAAGCTTCCGCTCGATGCAAAAACTACAGCGGAGCCATCCAAGATGCGACGGCAGCAGCACTGACAGCAGTGCGCTTCTCGGGGGTGCGAGGTGCTCTTGGTCGATGCGGTGCAATGCAACAGTTCCAGCGGCGACACCCTCTGGCTCTGGAGTTGCGACAGCAGGCACAGCTGCGGCGACACCCTTCTTCTCGTTGAGTCACGCTTCCAGCTCCTTCAAACACGCAGTTACTCAGAAGGCCCAAAACAGCAGCAGGCACTTCCACAAGAACTCTGGGGGGTGAAGTCTGTTGTCCCTGAGACTTCAGCAGGAGGCTATTTTCCAAGCCCTTGGAGATCCTTCACAAGTTGAAAGCAAAATACTCCAAGTTCCTTTTGGCAGTAAGGCAACCACTGCAGGCCAATCCCCCAAGCAGCACTTCAGCTTGGGAAAAGTCTCTCCTCAGTTTCTTCAGGTTCCTCTGCTCAGTAAAGGTTTCTTCTTGTAGTCCAAAGTGATCTAATTTCATGGGACCAGGGTCCCAATACTTATACCCCTACTTCCTTTGGTCTCTGAGGGGTGCGGGCCCTTTGCCTAGTCCAAACCAGTTCCGAAGCACTCTGTTTACCAGACTTCTCCTTTCCTTTCACAGTGCAGGGTATGCACATCAGATGCCCCACAGGTGGTGGAGCCAGCATTGTGGAAGGCAAGTACAGTCCTAGAGTACTTTGTTTACAGGACTCCTTCTCTTCTTTCAGTGTGCAGGGCAGAGACATCAGCCGCTCCCCAGGGGGTGGAGCCAGCATTGTGGAAGGCAGGCACAGTCCTATTCAAGGTTCAGGTGCACTCCTCCCTCCCATCTAGATGCAGATCTCTCTATTTACCACTGGGTGACTCAGCCCTGTGACTCACAAAACCAGACATAGGAATACAAAACCTAGCAGAGGCAGGTTTGAATGGTTAGACAAGCAAATACCTACTTTTTAAAAGTGGTATTTGCAAACACAGAATATTAAAATAAACTTTACTAAAATATGTATTTTATTATTCTGAGTTCAGGCATACTAAACTCGAATTTATACCATGCTCTCTGAGACAGTTATGATTATAAAATGTAATAACTCTAACAGCCCATTCTGGCCTATGGAGAACAGGTAACCTTGCAATAGTGAAAAACGAAAATGGCTGTAATTCACTATTAGGACCTGCCACACACATCAGGGCTTGTCCTACTTTATACTTACAATGCACCCTGCCCTTGGGCGTACCATAGGTGTGACTGATATGAAGAAAAGGGAAGGTTTAGGGACTGGGAAGTGGATGCACTTGCCCAGTCAGCATGACAGTACCAGGCTCTGCAATGGCAGATCTTAGACACATTTTACAAGGCTGCTTCTCTGGGTAGCAAAACCAGTGCTGCAGGCCCACCAGCAGCATTTGGATATACACGCCCTGGGCACACGCAGTGCACTAGACTAGGGTCTGACAAGTAAACCAAATAGCCAAACATGGAACCACTAGTCAAGTCAAGTCAAGTCAGAGAATTTATATAGCGCACTACATACCCAGAGGGTCTCAAGGCGCTTAGGGAGGGGAGGAGGATTACTTGTCAAATATCCACGTTTTAAGTTGCTTTCTAAATGCTAGGTGGTTCTGGGTAAGACGAAGGTAGGTGGGGAGTGAGTTCCATGTTTTAGCTGCCAGGTATGAGAAGGATCTGCCTCCCATGGTGGTCTTGTTGATGCGGGGTACAGTGGCGAGGGCTTGGCTGGAAGAACGTAGTTGGCGGGAGGGGGTGTAGAAGGACAGTCGTGAGTTGAGGCATTCTGGTCCGATGTCGTAGAGTGATTTGTGTGCGTGGGTTAGCAGTCGGAAGGTGATCCTCTTATTGACGGGTAGCCAGTGGAGGTCTTTCAGGTGGCCAGAGATGTGTTCGTGACGCGGGATGTCTAATATGAACCTGGCTGAGGCGTTTTGGATTCGTTGGAGTTTCTTCTGGAGTTTAGCGGTAGTACCTGCGTAGAGGGTGTTTCCGTAGTCCAATCGGCTCGTGACCAGAGCATGGGTGACTGTTTTTCTTGTTTCGGTGGGGATCCAGCGAAATGTTTTTTTGAGCATGCGAAGAATGTTGAAGCAGGATGAGGATACGGCGTTGACTTGTCTGTACATTGAGAGTGAAGAGTCCAGGATAACGCCTAGGTTCCGTGCGTGGTCTGTCGGGATGGGTGCTTTTCCAAGGGCTTCCGGCCACCAAGAGTCGTCCCATGCAGAGGGGGATGTACCTAAGATGAGGACTTCTGTTTTATCTGAGTTCAGTTTCAGACGGCTTTGTTTCATCCATTCAGCAACTTCTTTCATTCCTTCGTGTAGGTTTGTTTTGGCGGTGCTGGGGTCATTGGTGAGAGAAAGGATCAGTTGAGTGTCATCCGCGTAGGAGATGATGTTGAGGTTGTGTTGGCGAGCGATGGCCGCAAGGGGGCTCATGTATACGTTGAAGAGGGTGGGACTGAGTGAGGATCCTTGTGGTACGCCACAGATGACTTCAGTGGCCTCGGACTTGAATGGTGGAAGGCGGACTCTCTGGGTTCTTCCGGTGAGGAACGAGGTGATCCATTCAAGTGCTTTTCCTTGTATTCCGATGTTTCTGAGGCGTTGTAAAAGGGTGCTGTGGCAGACTGTGTCGAAGGCTGCAGAGAGGTCGAGGAGGATGAGGGCGACTGTGTCTCCATTGTCCAGTAGAGTTCGAATGTCGTCTGTTGCTGCGATGAGGGCGGTCTCAGTGCTGTGTTTTGCTCGGAAGCCAGATTGTGAGGAGTCGAGGGATTTGTTGGCTTCGAGGAAGGCGGCGAGTTGGTTGTTGACAGCTTTCTCGATGACTTTGGCTGGGAAAGGAAGGAGTGATATGGGGCGGTAATTTTTGAGTTCGGTGGGGTCCGCTGTGGGTTTTTTCAGAAGGGCGGTGAGTTCAGCGTGTTTCCAGCTTTCCGGGAAGGTGGCGGAGTTGAAGGAGCAGTTGATGACGTCTCGGAGGTGCGGTGCTATGACGGAGTCTGCTTTGTTGAAGATGTGGTGAGGACATGGGTCTGTGGGGGATCCTGAGTGGATAGAGTTCATCAGGCGGATGGTGTCCTCAGTGGAGATTGGGTACCAGTCGTTAAGAGTGTTCGAGGGGGGAGAATGTTCAGCTTATGGTTGGGTGGGTTGGTCTCCGGGTTGGTTGTCGAAGCTGTTGTGGATGTCCGCAATTTTGTTGTGGAAGAATAAAGCCAGGGAGTCGCAGAGGGCTTGAGAGGGGGTGATGTCGTTGGAGTTGGCCGAGGGGTTGGTGAATTCCTTGACGATGTTGAAAAGTTCCTTGCTGTTGTGGGCGTTGTTGTCTAGTCGATCCTTGAATGCTGTTTTCTTGGCCTTTCGGATTAGTTGGTGGTGTGTGCGGGTGGCGTTTTTGAAGGCGTCCTTGGTGATAGTGGTTGGGTCTTTTTTCCAGGCCTTTTCAAGGGAGCGGCAGAGTTTCTTGGACTTCTTAAGATCATCGTTGAACCATGAGGCCTTCTTGCTGCCAGGTTTGCGTTGACGTTTTTTCAGTGGTGCTAGGATGTCGGCGGTGTTGGATAGCCATAGGGTGAAGTTGGCGGCGGCTAGGTCAGGGTTAGAAGAGTGGGCTGGGGTGTTTAGTAGGAGCGATGAGGAGATCTGGTCGATGGTGATTTTGTTCCAGTTTCTTTGCAGAGTTGGTTGGAGGTGGTTGATGGGTTTCGGCTTGTTGTAGGTGAAGTGAACGCAGCTGTGGTCAGTTTTATGTGGTCAGATGGGTCAGATGGGTCAGATGGGTTTCGGCTTGTTGTAGGTGAAGTGAACGCAGCTGTGGCCACTGATTAACACATCAATTTACAATAGGGAACACTTGCACTGTGGCACTGGATAGCAGTGGCACAGTGCCCAAAGCGTCTAATACCAGCAAAAATACATGAGACAACAGCAAAAATGGAAGGAAGACCCACGCCAATGGTGACAGGTCTAACACATACTTTCTAGCACGAAAACAATTCTACAAGTGCATATTCTTCTTTGTTAGTGTGCTGCAAAATGCAGCACACATAGAAATAGGATGTAACAAAGAAAGATACTACCCTATCATTTGCATTTCAAATAAAAAATATTCAATCAGGGCAAGACTGGCCCTAGCATCATGCCTTTCCTTGGCAGGCTGGATGGGTGCGGGCCAGTTATGCAGCAGTGGATGCCAGTTTTGTTACTGGGAGACGGTTTTGCAATGCTGCTTCAATATCGGGCCCCAGTAACAAAAGCAACAGTGCTTCCAAATTGTACTCACCCTGCCCCCACAAGACTACAGTGACATTCTGTATATGGGGCTTCCTTCATATTTGATTATCAGGCTCCAGATTGATGAGTATGTGGCAACAAGAATGATCACTGAAACATTTGCACTTGTTACCACTGCTTAAATGCATTGACTTTTAAGAAATAATATTTGCCTACTAAGGCCCCGATGTAGGTAAATCCAATTTACCGACTCATAAATACCGAATTTTACCGATTCGGTATTTATGAATCGGTAAATTGTAAGGAGGCAGATGTAGGTCATTTTTAAATTACAATTATCGAATCTGTAAGATTCGGTATTTACCGATTCGGTAAATACCAAATCGGCATTTCCCATTGATTCCTATGGGCTTTGAAGCCCATAGGAATCAATGGGAAATACCGATTCGGTAATTACCGAATAGGTAAAATTACCGATTTCACAAGGGGGAAAGGGTGTCACTTTGACACCCTGTTGCACCCCTGTTTCGGCTTGTGTGTCTGTGTGTCACATGGCACAGGTGTACATGCACAGATGTGCATGTACACTGTAATTCGTTATTTACCATGGAATAGTATTCCATGGTAAATAACGATTCGGTAAGGGCCTGTGGCACTGATTACAGTGCCACCTACATCTAGATTTACAGAATCGGTAATTTTACTGATTCGGTATTTTACCGACTCTGTATATTTACCGAATCGGTAAAATTACAGATTCTGTAAATCAATGGCCCCCTACATGTCAATTCCCAATTACCGGTTGGTAACGGCCGAAATCGGCCGTTATTGACCGGCAATTGGCGACCTACATCTGGGCCTAAGCCTTTTTGTTAGAAACACCCTGCTTATATAAGGAAAAGACTGAAGCCTTACCATCAATCTAGATCTCTTGGACCTAAGGATATCCTGCAGGTCCCCAAAGTACGGAATTGGAATGATGTTCTCTTGGTTTTGTGGAAGGCTCCTTCAGAATGTATGTGTAAAAAGCAACTAAAGTGTTTTCTCTTCCATGTGTTACTAATGTGATTCTCCTATAGATCTTTTCAGTTTTTCATACTGGTATGTTGAGTGCTGGAGGCCACGTACTCTGCTGAGCACCGGAACGCTTCTTCAAAGCAGCTGTGTGCTACATAAATGCTGTTTTTATTGTTATTATTATTATAATACATGGAATTCTGCAATCCACTATATGGCAGGGGCTAATTCATGCCTTATATATTTTTCTTTGTTACTCCTCTGTCAAGTAGGTGCAGAACTTTGGCACAGAAGTCTTTGCAAACCTTCTTTTGCATCGAAATACATGCTTGGGTGTATTGGAATGCCAATGCTCCGCCATGTAATGCCTACCTGATGCAGCCTTACATTACTCTGGATTTAAAAAAACAGGTAAAGCCAAGGAAATCAACTGTGTGTGGCTTGGCAAATGCCAACATTGATTTTACATCAGGGCTGTGCCACAAAACTGAAGCGTCCCAGACATAAAATCCTGGTAAATCTGAGATATGGTGACTATTGTTACATTACACACATATCACTAATAAATATAAGTAATCTATTAGACATACTTTGCATACAAGATGAAAACTAAAGCTATACTTAAAATGATGATTGCTGCCAATCAATTAAAAAGCAAGGGCTGATAGAAAGTGAAAGTCTATGGTACGTAAATCAAGCTTGCAGGACGTACCGTGGACGTATGATATAACCGCAATGTTACGCTTGCTAGTATGGTGCATGAAATGGAGGAAAGCGCCAAACTGCTGCTGGCCAAAAGTGATAATGTGCAGTTGCATATGTGACATTTTCCACAAAGTGGCATACTGCTGAGATGCCAAGGGTAGTGTATGAACTCCATGAAAAGTTATTCAAGGAATCCATCTCAAAATCATCCTGCAAGACTGTATCAAAATACGCCACCTCCCACGACAACCACAACACTACTACTTGATGTTTATATTGTAAATTCATTGTAATTAATATAATTTATGAATAGAAGATTGAGGCAGACAGCATTGACATATTATGGGAAAAGATTTACAGATTGTCATAGAGTGACCTCATTCCTTTCCAACCACCCAAAGTTGTTAATGAACTACTTTGTACCATTACTCTGCAAATAACAGCACACCACATTTTATTTAAAGCACTCATTTTAATTTATTGATTTATTTGGTTAATGTGTCCTTTGTTTTGACATTCTTGAATAGCTAACAAACACATGATGTCCACATACAGCAGAAACCGAGAATATAAAAGTTGGTGACATTGTTTTAGTGTGTTGCATTTTAGAAGAAAGTGCACAGACATTCTTTAGACAAAATAAAACAAAATGCCATCAGTACACTGCTATATAAAATGTATGCAATAATTGCCTTCACAGTTACCCTAGGGCATATTTACAAGGCCCCTGTGCCACAGGGACATCACTTTTTGCGATGCTCCTGTCTAACACTGTGGCACTGTGTCCTGCTCCATATTTACATGGCAGCAAAAGACACTTTTCATGGCTTGACAATGCCTTGTAAATATTGTTCCCTTTGATGCAGTTTTTTGTATTAAAGGGATGTGCAAAGGGTGTTTCTGTGGGCATTCCTAGCAACATAGAAAATAGTGTGGATGTAGAACAATCGCACTCCTTAATTCAAATGGAGGGTAAGAATTTGGTTGTAAGGTCTGTAGGTGCTATTTGGTACTCCTTTCAGGGCCAAAGGATGAATAAGTACGCTGTGTAGCGTTATCCCAAACGTGGGTAACGTCCCCAAATGCACTGAAAAAGAAAAATGTTCCAAAACGTTGTTATGAATTTGATTCAATAAAGTTTTCTTTTTTTTTTTTTTTTTAATCCTCATTTGCCGTCTTGCCGCCCATACCTTCGTACTTATCCGCCACTGGGCTGTTATTGTCTATTAGGCTGGTCTAGAGTTATGGGGCGTAGACAACACATATTTTTGGTTCTGGTCTCCTCTCAACTGTCCTTCTTGACCACCCGACCCAAGATGTGTATCCTCCACCGTCTCTATTCCTCGTACTCGGATGATCCATATACCAGCTAGACAGGCACGGGCTTAATCATCGGACTTTTAACATAAATATAACTTTAACCAAAATTTAGCAGGAAGGGTATCCAAAACCCTCTATTTCTTTTAGAGCGATCTAACATATCAAGTTTAGCCATGTATCTCATGGCTAAGATCCAGTCCAATAAAGTAGGACTGAGTGGTGAGACCCATAATTTACATATCTCTCGGCGTGCTAATAACATAGCATAAAAAATAAGTCTAACATTGTTACCCAAAACTCTATTTTGTAAATCATATCTCCCGGTAATAATTAATTCAGGGCTTACCTCAATGGGTTGGTTCAATGCTTTGGAAAGGGAGTTACTCACTTCAATCCAGAATTGTTTAAAAGGCTGGATAAACATACCTTTGTCAATATATGGGAGATCTAACCTTGTAAAGATGGTGATTATACCAAAAATTACTTTTTTGTTTGAGACTATTCCGTTGTGTTTTAAAAAGGAATGGTTGGCGAAAATACAAAGTATGATAACTTCATTTATTTGGGCGTCAAAATCCTCTCGAATTTCATGGAAAAAAATAAGAAGAAGGGTAAATAAAGGAGGGTTGGCGGCTCCAGATTTACAAGTATATGCATGGGCTTTTTGTTTAAAAAATTGCAGGATGCTATTGGGTACCCTTGTTCAATCTCAGATCGGCGGACTTTTTGGGATAATGCTGAAGATATCAGGTTATCACGAGTTTGGATACTTATATAAGTTTGGAGACCCCAAGTTTTTTAAAAAGGTGAAACTCAAGACTCTGAGGGATCTGGCCGAGATTTGGTATAAAATAAGAAAAGTATTTAAGATCCCCTATCTAAGTTATATGGCTCCGATATGGGAATCGCCGGGAGCTCCTTCCTGGACAAGAGACGCTTTAGCTTTAAATTTGATAAAGGAGCCCGACCTGAAAAGATGGAAAGATTTATTTCTAGACGGAAATTTAATTACTTGGAGTTCTTGCCAGCAAAAGTGGGGCCCAGTTTTTTCAAAATACAAGTACTTACAGATCCAAAGTTGGGCAAATCAGTCAGAATCAGGGATTGGACGGGAAAATGATTTTGAACTAAAGTTGGAGTCAATGGTTTTTAAGAAGGAAGTTGCTTGCTGGTACTGGCGAATATTGGAAATGGAGGATGGAACATTTGATTTACCAGAGACCCTGTGGAAGAAAAGCTTGCCAAGGATCGCGACAGAAGACCAATGGCAAGTAACTATGAGCATGCTATATAGAATTGTTAAACCTGCAAACCTAAGGCGAAATGTTTTATTTACCATTCACAGGGCATACTGGTCCCCGTACAGGCTCTCTAAATTTAAGGATGGAGGAATAGTCGAATGTCCAAAATGTAAAGCTCCAAATGTCGATGACTTACACATGTTTGTATCGTGTCCGAATATCAAACAATTCTGGATTGAAGTGAGTAATTCAATAAAGTTTTCTTGACGAAAGTTTTTGTATCCTTGTTTCTGTTTCTTTGACGTTAAATTCACATCATTCAGTTATCAAACTTAAAAGTTCATTATTCATTTTCAATTGCCCAATGCATTTCGGGCTCCTGGCCCTTCATCAGGGGATTAAATGTGCTGCCAAAAAAAGGATTATACACACACATTAATACGTTCAGTAATTCATAAAGATCATTGCAAAGCATATCATGATTATTGTATACAACCAACGTATTCTTTTTTTGCAATTTGAGACCTGTATCGTACACCTTATATCCCTCATGATTTTGAACAAGTTCATATGTGTTTTACGCTGAATTGCGATCAGTTTGAAAAAAAGGCTCAAGCCCTTAATCAACATGCACATAGTGAGGTATGTCTGTGGGGTCCATAGCAGAGGTCAGCACTTAGGAGGCACATTGACAACGCACTACCTTTTAAGTGGCGCACTGTCAGTGTGCCTCCTATGGGCTTTGCCTCTGCAGAAGGAGCCGCAGACGGGTGTGCGCCCCTTCCTGTAATACCAATGTGCCTGGTGGCGTGTAAAGCGGGCGCAAACATCTGTTGCTTACCCGGGGGACTTTATGTATAACAGCTCCTGTTTTTAACCAATTTTTCGTTAGCTTTAGGACTCTGGGTACTTTACTACTGCTAATCACTGCTAAAGTGCATATGCTTGCCATGTAAATTGTGTATGAATTGGTGTTTCCATGATTGGCATTTCTGATTTACTACTGAGTCCCAAGTACTACTTCTGATTTACTACTAAGTCCCAGGACCTGTAAATCAAATCCCACTGCAGTGTCTGCACTCAGTTTTTTCTGCCATGTAGACCAGGCACCCACTTTCCAGGCTCTAACCTTCCCTTTTCTTACATGAAAGTCTCCCCTAAGGTAGGCCCAAGCTAGTCCTATGGGCAGGGTGCAGTTTAGGAGAAAGGTAGGACATTTAGTAGTCAGGGGTTGCTCCTCCATGTGGGTGAAAGAGCATTGCCCCACTGCTTTCTCACAGTGCGAGAAGCTGAACCATAAAATAATTCCATTTTATGTTTCTGCTTCTCGCACTGTGAGAAAGCAGAAGGGTTTGGTTGGAGGTGGGCGGGTCTGGTCTAGTGGCTTGCTCACTGCTGAGTGCGCTGACTGTTTGGTCAGCCCCAGGGCTGACCAAACCAGCCATGAGCACTCTGCCTTTTCTCCATGTAGGCTGCATGCAGCCTACATGGAAAAAAGTGCCTCTGCATAGGCGCCTGGCTGGTCGGCGTTCCAATCAATCACAAGGCTGCCATGAAAAAAATTTATCGTCCCCCGGCCCCCTGGTTCACAGAGGCCCTCAAGAAAGAAAAATCTACTTGTAAGAATCTGGAGAGACAGTGGCGTAAGAACTACGAAGGGCACCAAAAAGAGATCTACCGTAGGGCTAGAAACAGCTATCACTCGGCATGCATGAAAGCTAAAGCATGCTATGTTACCACGACTATAAATACAGCTATTAATAAATCCCAGACTCTTTTTAACACGGTGAAGGAATTGGCCGGAGAAAACTCAAGAGCGGATGCTCCCCCTCTTAGTACTCAGCAATGCCAGGACTTGGCGTCCTTCTTTACTGAAAAGATTGAGAAGATTGTGTCTAATATTAATAAAAATAGCATCACCTCTCATAACCAAGAAGTCACTTCTCAAATCTCTAAAGGTAATTGTCACCTCGAAGACTGGCCTCCCATCACATCGGATAAACTGAGGAAAATTCTCAAATCTATCAAATCGGGTTCTCCCCGTGATCCTATTCCAATCAGCATCATTAGCCAACTGGAAGACTCCACCCTGACGCCCATTATGGAGATACTTAATGCGTCTATGAAACAGGCCTCAGTTCCTGCTTCATGGAAACATGCCATAGTTAGCCCTTTGCTGAAAAAGCCAGCCGCCGACGCTACGATATTGGCCAATTATCGACCAATATCATTGCTTCCTGCTTTTTCCAAAATGCTGGAGAGGCATATTCATGAAGCTCTCTCCACATATGTGGAAAATAATGAATTAGTTCACCCATCTCAGTCCGGTTTCAGGAGTGGTTACTCCACTGAAACCGCCCTGCTTGGAATCACGGAAAAAATTAGAGAGCTTAGAGATGATGGCCAAACGGTGGCCCTGGTCCTGTTGGACCTAAGCGCGGCCTTCGACACCATCTCTCACTCCAAACTGCTTATCAGGTTGGGGGAGAGTGGTGTCGAGGGCAAGGCATTAGAATGGATCAAATCATACCTATCCCTACGGACCTTCCAGATCACCTCCTCTGAGGCCTGCTCGGATGTTTTTTATTCTCCCCATGGTGTACCACAGGGATCCATCCTGAGTCCCCTTTTGTTTAATTTGTACCTCCGCCCACTAGCCTACCTTGCAGAGAACTCTGGTCTGGTTTTGATGACTTATGCAGACGATTCTCAGATTTTGTTTTCACTATCTTAATCTGACTCGTCTGACTCTTCTGCACTTAAATCAGGCCTCCATGAAATTTTCTGCTGGATGTCGGCCAACCAACTTAAATTAAATGGGGAAAAAACAGAGATCCTCCTCCTAGGGAACAGTAAAGATCTCTGGAGTGATTCCCATTGGCCGACCTCACTAGGCAAGCTCCCGACCCCAGCTACTCAGGTCAGAAATCTTGGGGTCATTATTGATGACAGCCTATCTATGGTGCAGCAAGCAAATAAAGTGGCTGGCATATGTTTCACTATTCTCAGATGGTTACGCAAAATTGTCTGGATGATACTACCGACCACCCAGAAGACCGTAGTCAATGCCTTAGTGACATCTCGGCTTGACTACGGTAACATCTTGTACCTGGGTGCAAACAAAGCAGTAATAGGACGCTTACAACTGGTACAAAATACTGCGGCCAGACTGCTTTGCAGAATCCCGAGATATGCCAGGATTACTAAACATCTCAGGGACCTGCACTGGCTCAGGGTCGAAAATCGGATCCGCTTTAAAACCCTGACCTATCTTTTCAAAATCAAAGCCGGGACTGCTCCCAAGTATCTTCAAGATCTTGCCAAGCCTTACCTACCCAACCGCAATCTGCGCTCAGTTACATCAGCGAACTTTGCGGTACCAAGGTATAAACGGGCTAGAATGGGCGGGAGATCCTTTTCATTTCTGGGTCCAACTCTTTGGAACACACTGCCCACTCAAATACGCAAAGAAGAAAACTATAGGAGTTTCAGAAAAGTGTGAAAACCTGGCTGTTTGATAAATAATTTGCTTTCGGATCTGTTTTTCTCTCTAGTTGTGTCCTGTGTCTTTGCTGATTCGGCGCCGGGAAACCCTTTGTGGGTAGCTGTGCGCCTTATAAGTGCTATAAAATAAATAAATAAATAAAATTGCAGTGTTGTGATTGGCTTAGGGCAGGGGAGGGAGGTTGTCTACTTCCTTTTCCTGCAGAGGCAGGAAAGCAGGAGCAGACTGAGCAGTGATGACATGGGACTCAAGAAAGGTAAGTTTTTAATTTTTTTAAATATTTAATCCTCCCCTCCACGCGTGACCCCCTTCCCTCTCAAACACTCACTCCTCCAACCCCCAACGCCGCATGACCCTGCACCCCCACACGTGAGCCAGCTGCGACTGGTAGTAGTGTGTTTTATATCTTCTGATAGTAAATGTATCTGTATGTCATTTTTCACTGTTAAAATATCTCTGTACCATAGGCTATTATTGGTACTGCACTGTAACAATGTACATTTGTAACTTGCAATGTATAAGATATAGAAATTGAGTTTAAGTTTTTTTGGATATCAGAATTAAATAACACACCTTTTAGTAAAGGTGTTTTTTAAATTGTGTTTATGAAATTGCCACTTGGGCATTTTCTTACTTACCATCCGGTTTGCCTCTGCCTGTTTGTGTATTCAGCATCTGATTTTAAAGTGACCGGAGTTTGGAATGTGAATTCGCACTAGACAGTCACAAGGAGGGTTGAGGTGGGTCCTGCCTTTCCTGGGTGAGTCAAAGCCAGGCGGAATAGACTTTTCTGCATTCAGAGTGGTAGGAGGAGTTTTCACTAGCACCTGAATTGGCTGTGTCTTCATTGCACCATGTGATCTCCATCTCCGGTAGTGAAGCTGGACCAGGGAGCACATAACTTTTTTTTTACCAGGCCACAGATACCTAAAACCTCAAAGAGAAAATGTAGTTCACCGCTGAACTAAGGAACCAGCAAGGAACAAGGGCTGGAAAAGATGTCAGGAAGAACTGCCACTTTGTTGCGTGTTTTGCTGTGTTGGCTTACTGCTTGCTTCTTCTGTCTTGGGCATATAAAGGACTGGATTGTACTTTCATCATCCTGCTGTTAGAGGTTTCTCCAAGGGCTTGATTTAGAGGTTGCCTTCTGTTGGAAGTCTTATGGAAATCAAAGACTTCATGAAACTGTTTTGGACTAAGAAACCTTCTAAGAATAAGAGCTAGAGAAGCTGTATGGAGGAACCACCACTTGCTGCCTGCTTTGCTATTTTGGCCTGCAGTGGCCGCTTCTGTCTTGGGGAGTGAAAAAACTAGACTGGACTTTTTGCAGCTTATTTTTTCCAAGGGCTTGAGGTAAAGCTTGACCTTTGTTCAAGGAGTCTCAGGAACAGCAAAGACGTCAAGGTCATCTGCTACCAGCACTGGGAACTGTGTGTTTTGTGCTGCAACAGAAGAAAAAGCAACCCAACGGCTGTCAGCTCCCTGACCTGTTAGGACCACAGGGTGCATCACCTGCTTCGCACCACAACCATGGTCTCATCGCTGCCACCATCTGCCGCTGCCACTTCTGCCGACCACTGCTACCACCAAGCCGCTGCTTTCACCTTGAGCTGAGGGTACCGAATTCATACTGCCTCACTTCACATCGCTACCCGGCTATCCCCAATGATGACGCTCCATGGTGACATTGATGCCGCTGCCTTCACCTTTGCCCGGGGGGACCGTTTGTACGTTACACAACACACTGCCCCATACCGCAGCCATGGTACGCCAGCACCATTGACTCCAGATCATCTACCGATGACATTGCTTTAGAAACGATGACAACACTGCTTGCATACTGAGTGATCTACTAGCACCGTGACAAGCATGTCCCACTTCGCAGCACAGCCCTGGTCTCACCGACACCACTTGATCCTATTACCAGCGGCTACCTTCACTGCAATCTGAGGGTGCTGCATGCTACTCCGATGCATTTCACACCCCAGCCCTGAAGCATGCTGATGCCTCACTGAGTTCTGCCTGCAATGCATGTGACTTCAAAGGCCCAACAGCTCCTGCACTGACCTGTTAAACTGACTACTGCTGAAGCCTCATCATCGGATCTCATTGCAAGGTCCACAATGTCCTTCATTTCCAAGGTTCTATTTGCAGGTCTTCCTGACATCAAAGCTTTATTTTAGATGTGTAATCTCCCTATCCTGACAAGAATGAAGGATCCCTACTTGGACAAGGTCCACCCTTCTGTCAGCGAGAGCCCCCCATTTCTAACAGCACCCCTAAGTGTAGCCTTGCAAATATCCACTGACGTTTAACAGGCAAAAGCACTGAAAATTCTATTTGTGTACCACATTGTATCTTCTAGTAATCCTTTGTGCCATTTACATGTTTGTATAATTTACTTTTTATTTTCTTGATAGAGAAACAATTCTCATAGCTCTACAATTGTTGACCCTGTCAGAAATGAAAATGATGACATTATTTGTTATGACAAAGCTGAGGATTCAACATCAAAATCATCTCTTGGTGAACAACAGATATCATGCAATCAAGATTTCATAGTGCACAGGGAAATCCAGAATTGTTTCCTGCTGATATTTCATTAGCAATTTAATTTGCAACATTGGTTTGTCAGCCTCACCCAGTGAGCATGTTCTCTCTCCCGAGTCAACCGATTATTATTTTTCTTTCTCAAGGCATTTTTAAACTCTGTGTTTTTCAGGCAGTATATAAAGGGGTTACAGAGGGGAGTGAGAATGATATATGACAAAGAGGAAATCTTGAAGTCTTTCATTGAATATGTTGATGCGGGGCGCACATAGGTACCAAAGAGAGAACCAAAGAAAATAACAACTACAGTGAGATGAGACCCACATGTTGAGAAGGCCTTGTGCTTCCCGCCTTTAGATTTAATTTTAAAAATGGATGTGGCAATGTTGACATAAGAAAAAATGATTAAGTTAAAGCAAAAGAATGCCACTACAGCACCTAGAATGTAGGTTAGTGTCTCAATCGTGTGAGTATTACTGCAGGAAATCTTCATGAGAGCTGTGACATCACAGAAAAAGTGGTTGACTGTGTGGGATTTGCAGAAGGAGAGGTGAGACAGTAATACGGTATGTGGCAGAACCATAATGAAGCTTAATGCCCAGGTTCCCACAGTCAAACCGAAGCAAACAGTCTTATTCATGACAACCGGGTAGCGTAAGGGACTGCAGATGGCAACATACCGATCAAGAGCCATTACCGCAAGGAGGATATATTCTACAATCACAAAAAACATGAAAAAGAACACCTGCAAAAGGCATTGAGTAAAAGAAACATGTGTATTGTCCATAAAGTAGTTGGCCAGCATCTGCGGGAAAATGACTGAGCTGTAACATATGTCATTAAAGGACAAATTTGTGAGGAAAAAATACATAGGTGTGTGCAGCTCTGATTTGTAGTAGACGGTTACCATGATTAATAAGTTACCCACAAGTATTAAGAGGTATATCACTAAAAATGCAGCGCAAAGTGGAACTTGTAGCTGTGGGAGATCTGAAAATCCTACAATCAGGAAATCCTTCTTTGAGCTCTGATTTTCTTCTTTCATTCTCCCAATGATGAAGCAGCTTCTAAAATTACTGAAAACAAAAACACCAGTAATGTCAATGAAATAAATATTAATTAGAAGCTGAAGACAAATGCTTTTTCTCAAATAGCTACTTGAAAACTCAAATGCATTCTATGATGTCTTTACTTCTTTGTCTGTTTCGGAGTTTTCACTTTAAAATATTTTCTATCAGTAAGGCATTGAGTTATTAATAAGAGTGGTTGTGAGTCCACAACAAGTATTGAGGCTATAATCCTGTCAGGCTAACGTGAAATAGTATTATGTCCGGTTTCTGGCATTTGATGTACTGGAAAGCCACCCCGCTTAATCCTGTCCCCCAAACCATTAACATTCCACGTTAGGATTGTCAACCATGAGTGAAGTGGGAGTAGATAAATATTGTGCCAAAGAGCTGGTGACGGACGCTGTACGCAACTAACGTGGTCCCCTGAGAGGATGAAGTGTAATAAGCGGAGGTATGAAACCATAGTATGCCGGGGCTGACTGCCGTGTAGCTGACAAGACCCCCCCCTCAGAGCAGAGATCTCAGTCCAAGACCATAGGGGCCAAGACCAGTCGTAAGGGAGGCGAGATGAGGTTGAATAGCCTTGTGGGTCAAACCAAGGGGACCATCCAACTCATAGTACTGTAAAGTTGCCTGCCCGGAGTATATGGTATGGGGTTCATTAACCCTAGTCATACTGTAGCCATACCAAGTTAGGGCGAACCCAGCTATGCCATGTACCGATTCAAAACATAAAAGTGCAAAAAGCCAAAACACACAAAATTCAATTACAGAATCCGAACCCCCTCTCTCCCCAACCCCCCAACTCAACTCTCCTTCCCTTCCCAGCCTCCCAGGTCTTTTTCCACCCGCCATCCCCAACTTGCAGAATGCCTGTCTCCCACCCTTAACATTTGAGGATCGTGACACAACCCCATTCCTAGAGCATCTATAAAAGAAAAAACAGCACCCACCCAGGCCCACCATACCCATAGCAGCTATTAAAACCAAAGTCCCGGATCCAGCTGCTATAACCGGACTACAATAACGACCCTCCCGCACCCAGGATACTCTCTCTCAATTGGGCCCCTCCCCCCCTCTCACCAGTACTATACATAACAGAGCAAACAGAGGCAGAAAACATTCAGTCAAGGGTACTCCATGCCTAAGGGTGCAGAGCAGTTGGGAACTTCGGTCCACCCTCAGTGGAATTGTGGAGTCAGTCACCCTTCCGGACCACGAGTCGTTGAGTCCTCCTTCATCGGCAACCCCTGTCGGCGTCTGTGACCGCCGGGGCCCCCTGCACTGTCCGCAGACCTGTGGGATCGCTTGTCAAAGGTTCTCCCTCCCTCAAGCCAGTCCCATGCCTCCTCTGGCCTGGTGAAGAACCAAAGTTTTCCCTCCGACTCAATGCGTAACTTGGCTGAAAACGTCATCGCATACTTAATGTCCTGATCCCTGAGAGCTCACTTCATTTCCAGGAAGCTGCACCGCTGTTTCTGGACCTGCAAAGTGAAGTGGGAAAAGAAGGTGACCTTGCTGTTCTTGATGACAATTGGTGGGGCCGACTTGCTGTCTGCAGGATAACATCTCTATCTCCGTAGTTGAACACCTGTGCCAGGAGAGGTCGAGGTGGCGCCCCAGGCCGAGGCCTACCCCCAGCACGCAGTGAGCACGTTCAATTGAAAGGCTGAAGTTGCTGGAGAATGAAGTCTTCCACATAGAGGTTGAGAGTCGGACCATCCGCCCGTTCCGGTATGCCCATGATGGGGACGTTGTTTCGTTTCATGCGGCCTTCGTACTCATCAAGTTGCAATGTAAGCACCTCCTGCGTAGTTTGAAGCTCAGTCACATGGCCCTTGAGAAGTTCTGAATCTGTTTTGAGTTCTTTAGTGGTAACCTCAACCGCACCAATGCGCTCCAATATTTTCTGTCTGTCTGCTCTCATCAGGGACACCTCTAGCTTCAAGGGAGGTGCGCACCGTCGTAATCGCTGATAGGATATACTGTAGCGTAGGCTCTGAGTGCTCTCCAGGGGCCTTCGGGTTGGATTGTTCCCCGTGCTAGGTCATTTGTCATGCGAACTTATCATTTTTAGGTTGATCCACGATGCGGCCATTGCGGCCGGACGCCATCTTGTTAGGTGAGGGCCCCAATTTGTGTTGGGGAGGGGACCAGCCCGTCTGGCTACTTGCCACCCCCTACCGCGGGCTATCACCCACACTGGCCTGTCCGTTTTTACCTATCAGGCGCCCCCCCCAGGTGTGTTGTCAAGGGCACAGGCGGCATCGGTGAGGACTCCTCCTTGCGATGCGCATAAACCAGAGGCTCCAGCCTCACTGGTGTAGTTCATGATTTTCAGGAGCGGAACGATACCACCTCCCAGCTGCCAAAATCAGATCTGCCGTACAGGTGCCGTTGATCACAGCAGAAGCATGTGCCGTTGCGGCGTGTGCGCGGGCCCATAGGTGTCAATGTAGGGTTCTTCCACTGCAGCTGGGAGAGTTGAGTAGAACCCCCGTGGGTGCCTCTCTGCCTGAAGAGCGATTGTGCCTCAGTACAAGCCACGGTGTGCAGTAGGCCGCTGCAGCCTCGGATATAGGCCATTAGCAGCTACCAGGGGATTGACGGTAATAAGTCGCTGTGTGTTCAAGGAGCAGAGAAGGGTAGGGCCAGCCACCCGCGTTCAAGATAGTCTTGTTATTTCCCCCTGGGGGCACCTTGCTGCTAATTATGCATGCGTACCTGTGCGAGCAGGCCGATGGACGCCTCCGAGTGCCCCAGGATGGCACACCGGAAGATTGAGGCTCCCAAGGGATTGTGGAGATGAAGGGTGTAATCTCTGGCCGCTGAGCGCTGCAGCAGCTGCGGAGTCAAAGCCCGCACCGGCGGGCGGGAGAGTTGGGTCTGGACCCCAGTCTGCAATACTCCCGGCCCACTCACCATGCCTCACTGTCGATTGGGGCATGTCTCACTGCCTAATCACCCCAGCGGACCTCAAAACTTCGTCCAGTGGTTGGACCAGGGATAGTCTGCAGCAAGGCACAGGGTTGGGTGAAGGCGGCCGGGGCAAACTGAATTATTCGGATATTAACGGAATAGCGCAGCGGAGCTCGGCTACCATGCGGCCATTTCCCATGGCAGTTGGCCACACCCTCATTAATATAATTATTAATATTATATGGGAGCCATAGGATAACATGGTCTGGCACCCGGACACCCTGAGGTTGCCAGCTCCATTATCTCACTGAAAGGCATACTGTTTGGTAACAACTTGTCTCATCAACTTTGACTTTTTCCAAAAGTGATATTTAATGTGACATACACCCATATACCTTAGAGGTTGGCCACCTGGTTGCCCCAGCATTTCCTGCACCTTGCTGGCTGACAGCCTGCAGCTACTGCCTCCAGGACAGTATTCTGAACCGGTGACATGAAGTTTAAAAACTCCCAAGAGTCAGAAACAAAGGCCTGCCTTGGCAGGAAGTGTCCTCTCCCTCCCTGGCAGGATGGCTAGTAAAGTAGCACTTAAAGGCGCTGAGCTTCAAAGCATCCACTGCCTCTGATTTGCCACCAGGCTGCCTCCCAAAGGAGGAAATGGCCAACCCCCTGCCCCCAGGCAAATTTTCACGCTTGCAGATGGGAAAATTAGGTAGTCAGGATTAGTAGCTCCCAGAAAGCTAGCCACACCCCTCCCTAGTCTGTACTGCCAAAGATGGGTTCTGTCTCATTTAAAGGTGGGGCTCAATAGAGGGTTCTGGGTAGAAAAGGTGGCACAAAGACCCCTGGATGTGGTCATTTCAGGGGTGGATTAACCGCGGGGTCTAGTAGCCCATTGGCTACTTGCACCCATACCCCTAACACCCCTAAATGTAGGATTGAAGGAGCATCCTTGGCACCAGAACCTTAGATCTACTTGAACTGCAACCAAGGACAAAGAAGAGACCTGAGTCTGTGATTTTAGGACTTGCACATAGCAATGGCGGGATAACCTGCACCTGTGGCAACCACCCTGCAACTGCAAAACAGTGGCTTGTCCTGGACCAGGGACCAGCACCAAAAGACAGAGGAACCACTCTGAATGCCAAAACAACTCCAGAACTCTCTTGGACTAGAGATACTAGTCCTCTGCAGCCCACAGGTAAAGCACGCTCCCAGAACCAAATATAATCAATGGCTATTGGGCCCACCAAGTGATCGCCCAAAAGTAAATGGTCAGGTGCATAGCCCAAAATATAGTCCTGACCTCCAGCAAGTTTCAGAGAGTCATGTTTTCCCCAAGAATCAAGGATGTCAAAGAACTTGTTATCTGTATTTGGTAGTACTATGACAGTTGGAGGCAAGTGTGACTACCACTACATATGTTAGATGCTGCATCCGAGGGAATTCTGTAGCACATTCAAACCTCTGCCTCAGTGACCCCGGTGTCAAGATTTTGCATCCCTTTCTGCAACATGATCGTCCAAGCAGCAAAACCAGCACCCATGGCTCCAGCTTTCAGCACCAGGGATAGCAAGGGTAAATCAGCACCCAGGCCCTACAAGCCAGGGAAAATTCAACTGACTGTGGGATCTTGGTCCAGGACCTGCACCACCTTGCCCCTCTAGTAGTTTTTACTGCAAGTGACTGAGTGTCCCCATTGACAACATCATTATTGTTTTGCAAGAGTTAAATTTACTGATATTCATTTTCCTTTAAAAATCCATAACTTCGGATATACTCATCCAATTGTCTTCATTTTGGGGTCTATAAGTAAATAGAAATCTGCTTTACTTTTACAAATTAGTGTCAGATTTCTTTCGAGTCGTGTCTACTACTTATTGTCCATGTTGGTACTCTGTAATGCTTAACAAATGTTCCTCTAGTAAAATCTGACTGCTCTGTGCTAGACTATCAGGACTGAGCAAAGAATGTATTAGTGTGAATCCAAAGGCCCTCTCTGGGGCAAGTTGAAAGTATTGCATGGTGAAACATAACCAGCCTCAATGCATCCTACCCCAGCTCCTAAACAGTGTCATAATACAACTCACATACAATTCTCTTTTTCTAAGAAATTTTAAGCCAGTTACTAGATGGATAGATTCTTCTATCTTATCCTGGTTTAGCACAACATCTGCTTACCTTACCTGCCCAGATTTATCACAAGCTCATGACCGTTTTGTTGTTCACGCATTCTGTGCAATGTGCCTTGGATGAGCAGGTCACTGGAAATGGTTGGTTACATTTTAATGTTAACATCTATTATCAATTGAAAATTCGAATTTATCAATTGTCCTCAGCTCACTCATCCCAAAGGATGCAGCCCAAACACAACAGAAACCTTCACATGCAAAGATAGTATAGTTTGCACCACCTTTGCCCAGCACTCTTCTAGACTGCAGTAGACCGAGGAAGCAAAGAGGCTCTGCTTGTGCTATCCAACTCCTTAGACCCAGATAATCAAGAGCCTAGCTTTTACAACATGAATGCTGTAGGCACTTTGGGGCATATTACCAAGGGCCTTATCGCCGCTTTAGCGGGAATTTTTCCCGCTAAAGCGGCGATAATTTAATCACCCTATTACCTAGCTGTCGCTAACACCAGTTAGCGACAGCTAATAGGAGATAGCGAGCTTCTGGGGGCAAACTTTGCATGTCAGCGATATATATCGCTAATGACATGCAAAGTGGGTGTGCCAAGATATTAGCGACTGGAAACAGTCGCTAACATCGCTAACTCCTATTAACAACTTTTGATAATAATCGCGCTAAGCGCAAGCTAACGACTGCACAGAGCAGTTCTTAGCCATGTTATCCAATGGGAGGTGGATAACATGGCTAAGAGCATTTGCTCGATAATGCAGGAATATCGCTGATTTCTCAGCGATATTCATGCATTTCCCACGATTTTTACCGCTTTTGAGATAAACCTTGATAATATCAAGGTATCTCAGCGGTAAAAATCGTCGGAGCGTGGCGATATTATTTTACCCGCTAACCAAGCTTAGCGATAATTATCGCTATTGCTTGGTAATATGCCCCTTTATTTCTTAATATTAGTCAGCATGATAGTCATTTTAGGGATATTAATTGTAGAGTAGGATAGATGGGATGCAGTAGCTTCTGAAGCCCTTAGGAGGGGTGGAACGCTCTTGTACTGAGGTTCATAATATCACTTGATAACAGGAAAGGGAACATAATGGTGGTTAATTTAAGAGGGATCAACAATCACAGACTTAAGCACTAGGTTATCAGTTATTGGTATTTGATAAACAAATGTATGTTGTCATTCTTTGGAAAAGGAGTTTCTAACAATTAATTTAAATAAAGGGTCACTACTAAAATAAAACATATCAGCAAAAGTGCAAATTATTGCATTGACATATCAGCCTCAATAAGTTGTTAGCGTAATACTGCCAAAGACAGATGTGAAATCATGAATAAATGGTGTGGACTTTATGAACATTAAGGTATTTCCTAAACTGTCATGAATGTAAACAGGCGACTCAATTTCAATTTATAAACTTTATTCGACGATTTAAGTAATTAAAGTGTACATAAAAATCAAATTTTTGAATTAAAAATCCATAAAAACATATACAATAAATATTAAAAGGATATTAAACTACAATAGACTAATGCCGAATATCATTTTACATTAATTCATAAATCCTGAAAACAATCTGTTAAAATACATTTGGGCCAGAGGAGTATTAAACAAAAATCTCATATCAATCAATTGCCCCCGATATTTATGGGTGTAAACAGCTTAATGGTCACATGCCTACCGCTATATGTTTTCTGCGAATTACCCAGGCCCATTTCAGAAATTTGGGTACAGCCAGAGCAATTAGGGGTGTCGGGTCTGTTCATAAAATTCTTAAAGCCTCCTCGTGTCTTTGTATACCTAATAGTTTGCATACAGGCTTAATCCACAACGACCTAGGAGAGGTATACAAAGGACAGCAGAATAGGAAATGGCTAAGTGACTCTAGCTCCTCCCCACACTTGGGGCATCTATCATTACCGTTTTCCCTTCCCATTTAGCTGTGAAAGACTTTACTGGGAGGGAGCCTACTCTAAGTTGGAAATAGAGCTTACGGTCCAACTGTTTCCCAATAATGTCCCAGTATAATTCCAGCTTTGATCGATCCTTAATTTCCAAGAACCGTTCTGTTAAGTGCGAGGAGAATCCCTTTATCCTCATGTCTTTAATCACCATCTCCCAGTACTTTTCTATTAAAATTTTTTAGAGGGAAATAAGGCATTTTCCGGGTCCTCCCATAGCTCCCTCATACCCGATTTAAGAAGTAAAGACCGGATGGCCCTCAGCCAATGAATTTTATGGCAAGAATCCTTAACCATTATCTCCCGCAGACCCAGAGCGTAATGCTGTAATTCTTCCGTAGTCCACAGGCGGCGCCAATACAATAATAGCCTTAAGAATGCTTGATCTTGCACCGCCTTTTTTCCTAGATCCCACATTAGTTATAGGAACACTGGTTGCTTTGCGCAGAAATTCGTTTTCTGCCAGCGTCAACTTTCTTAAGTCCTCGAATCCCCAAAGTTCGGCTCCATAGAGGGCCGAACTTAGCACCTTCAACCCATAAACTTCCATTAAGGGGCTAATGGGCTTTGTTAGTGATGAGGAGAATTTTTTCAGAAGAATGCCTGCCTCCTGACGATGTTTAAGGTGTTTTGGAAATGATGAGGGTGTTGTCTGCAAACATGAGGATTGGGACACGCTCACCAGACATCGCAGGGGCGTCGGACGGGACCAGGGAGAGGTAATCCGCCACCCCGTTCACGAAGAGCGAGAACAAGGTCGGCGCCATAACGCAGCCTTGCCTCACTCCCCGCTCCACCGGGAACGGCTCTGTAACCTCTCCCTGGCAACCCCACCGAACCCTAGCGAACGTACCCTCATGCAGACGGACGATCAAACTCAGCAATTCTGGGGTCATCCCCTGCTCCGCTAGGACTTTCCACAATGTGTGACGTGGGACCAAGTCGAAAGCCGCCCTTAAATCTACAAAGACTGCATACAGGGAGTCATTTCCCAAGACCACGGTACTCCAATATAAAATAATGAAGCGTAAAACCTGGTCTATGGTACTTGTTTTTGGGCGAAAACCAGCCTGGAGGTGACTTAATATATTATCATTATCCATCCAGTTCTGGATTCGGCCCAGAACCAGCCGCCCCATGATTTTTTGCATACAGTCAATCAAGCTAATTGGCCTGTAATTACTTGCAAGTGACTTATCCCCTTTTTTTGTAGACCCGCACTATTTCAGCCCCTTTCCATGATTTAGGGACTTCCATCCTTTGGGCTATGGCGTTCGCCACATATAGAATATAGGTTTGCCATCGTCCTCTATTATTTAGAAATAGATCTGCGGGGACACAATCCATGCCGGTAGCCCGTCCCTCTGTGACAAGGTCGAATGCCCTATCCACATCACCCCCAGTAAAGACAGCCTCCTTATAGAATGTATAATTAAATGCTCCCTCACTGTTCCCCGTCACCCGACTAGCGTATTGGGGCTTAAAAAAATCAACCCAGGTGTTTTGATCAACATTGGTTTGGGGGCTCTCACGATTCCCTCCTCTGTCCCATTTAAAAATGTCCCCAAAAAGTTTGGGGTTCTTTGCACTACATGCCATTTTGAGATCCTGCCACTTGGCCTCTTCTCAGTCCCTTTTGGCTATGTGTTGCTCAAGCCTATAATTCGCACGGGCCAACCTTATTGTGCCCATGTCTTTAGTTTTTAGGGCTTGACCCAACTCTCCCCTAGCTTGGCGGCAAGAGCCATCGTACCAGCTCTCCACTTCCTTTGTCTAAATTCTTCTTTTACCTGAGCTCGGTTTACAAAAATAGGTTTTAAGTTTGTCGAAAAACCTGTTGTGAACTTCTAAGAGTAGATTGAAGGGGGACCCCTTCCGGGTAGCTTCCTCCAGAGCCTCTAGTGCCCCTTCCAAATCTCCCTCAATTTTGCCAATGATTTCCTGATGCTCAGCAACTTGACACCACTTAAGGTGGCGCTCGTCATTTGCCAAAACTAAAGCTGGAGGAAAGAAACCCCCATGAGCCTCAACCCCTTCCTGTAAACCACCTTGAAGGCCCCTAGCATAGACATTGTAGATATAAATTTCTAAATTAGGATGAAATCTGAACCTAACTCCAAGGATATCATTATTTACAACCAGGAGCAACTGTGTATAACATTTCAGGGACTGCCTAACCCATATTACTAATCCCCTCATGGGACGCCCCCGGACTTTTTTAACAGCTGGAACAAAGTAATTCAAATAACCGACTCTAAACATTGGTTCAACCGGCCAAACCTCTTGAAACAAACAAATGTCAAAGCGGTCAATGAATTCTACCCAGGGCTGCGATTTTAGCCTAGACCCCAAGCCCGCCACATTCCATGAGATCAGGGATGTCTGACATGAAGATCCTTCAGATGGTACAGCCAGTTCTCCCCTTTGAGGGAGACCCCCTAAACCTTGATACTTCTGTCTTCTCAATAACCCATCTACCTTGGGCACCTCGATGTTACCATCACACGTGTTACACTGACCCACCTCATCCTTCCCTACTTTCCCTCTGCTCTGGGTGGTCACTTGCCCAATCAGAATCACTGCCTCCTCCATTGAGCCTCCCTCTCTTCTACACGGGATGGTACTTTGGGGTTCACACTGTCAGTCGCAATCCCCCAGCCCCGACAGGGCCTGGTATCTATTGAATAACCTTATGTTCCCCAATGGGCAGTAGTTTGGTACAATCCCCTGTGAAAACATCTCCCTCTCAAAGGAGACTGGAATTGGGGGACCATAAAAATAGGCTAAAGGTAGCGCTTGTATCCCATCCGACTGATCATTTTGAGGCCAGTTGCAAATGAAATTAACGCATCTCTGGTCTCTAAAGTTAATAATGATACAGTCTCCTGACACCGTATTACATTCCCTGCCTATCCAGTTTACTCTCCTAACCCCCAAGATATCGGCTCGCATATATATTGGTAATGAGCGATACTTGTTGAGCCAGAAAATACACTTATGCTTGAGGTCTAATGGTGATTCTTTTTTCCACTGGACAACTGATGGAACCTCTACCAAGACTACCACAAAAGGGGCTGATTGGGGAGGAAGATCGATATAAGGCAAGGGAACCTCGCTGTGAGCACTGGGTAAAGCAGTTAAGTTTTGCTGTCTGGCATCCCTCTTAGTGCCACCTCCCTGATTTCTCCCTTTGCTCAACGATGTCCCTCCAACTCCAGGTTGATTATGAACCAAGGGTGCAGTTAACGGGTCCAGAGTAGATTGGGGAACCCCACTAGCCTGTGCTGAATTTCCCACCCCTATCAGAGCAGAAGATTGTGAGTTAGAAGTGGGCGCCTTATCAGTTGACAAAATGGGCCTACTGCCCTGCCTTGTCCCGGCACCACTACTGGGACCAGTTGAACCAAGTGCTACAGGTGATTTCGCCCGACCATAAGGGGCACTGTGCCTTGCTGCTGCCTGCTTCTGTGCTGCTGCCAGTGAAAGTTCAAGACACACCAATCTGTTTTCAATTGATTCCAGCCGCTCATGTAGCGGGTGACATATCTTCTTAATAGTGCCCTCTAGTTTTTTCCAAAAAGAAGGGCCCAAATCCAGATGCAGTTCCTCCCCTATAATGTCCTGGTGATTTCCATGTCTGTTTTTATCCACCAATCGAGGTTGTATAGGGCTAATTGGTGGCCTTACTACTGGGTCATTAGTTGGAACAGAGTTAACATCCGACTTAGCTTTCTTGCCCCCTACAGATGTTTGGGGCCTAGGGTGCTTCCTTTTTGCTTGTACCCCTCCTTTCTGCTGGGCCGGTCCTGCTTTTACTTGGCCAGCTGAGTTTTAATATTAGGTGAAGGGGCTCTACCCGTTTCTATTGCAGGAGCCCCCTCTCTTGAAGAGGAATTGTCACTTATATTCAAGATGGTTACTGCCTGAGTCGACAGGGTAAGCGCCTCCACTCCGGATGGAGGAAGCGTACCCTGTGAATCAGTCAATACATGTAACGGAGATCTGGCTCCTGCCAGGAGGCCCAGGGATGATCTTTTGTTAAAGTCTATGTCCAAGGATAGCCTTTTCTCGGTAAGTTCTATGTCCTTTGCAAGGGCAGATGATACCCTGATAAGGAAATTGTCTAAGGTACCCATTAATGACCCTCCCGATGGTTTACTGGAACTATGGCCTGAATCGGGAGAGGTAGACATCCCCACTATTAACTGGATGGTACTTGGTCAATTATAAATATATTTAATCACAAACGTTTTTTTCAGTGACACTGACATTACTGTCCTAGAGCAGGCGTTAGAGGGGTGGCCCGTCCCGTCCTTTTTTGTTCTTTAACGGACTTAAACGGGCCCGCCCGGGCTTCGCCCGGCATCCCGCGAAGCGGACCTCAGTGCCGATTTAAAGCACCTCCGGGCGCTGGCGCGAGGTCAGAGGTGCGCGCCGCCGCTGAGGCTTCCGGGAGTTGTGGTCCCGGGGCGGCGGCGCGATGCAAAAGAAGGATTGACTCTTGGCCGGTGGCGGCATTCGTGTCCCTGATATGGCCTGGGTGCAGGTAGGCGCTTTCTGTCTCCCCCGGCGACTCGGTTCATTCTCTCTTCGGCACATTTGTTCAGCACATTTTAATGAAAATCCGTTCCCTAAAGATTTCATCACATACATTTCACACAGATTCCAAGACAGGTCAGTCCTACTGGTTTGCATAAAGCATTTCAAAACAAAGAAAGGTATTCAGTGGCAGTCACCATAAAACACAAATGGGGGCCCGCGAGTGGGTGAGAGGGAGGGACTGGGAATTTAGGGGAAATAAATTAATTGAGAAAACTTACTTTTGCTGCCGCTGCCTCCGACAGATGCCTTGGTGCTCTCTCCTAGCAGTCTCTGGGAAAGCACATGCTCCCTACCCAATACAGAAGTGCCAGGATTGGTCTGAGCATCCTTGGTTTCTGCTCACACAGTGCCTGGGAGCCTGCAGCTTTTCTTCAAGTCGGTTGTGCCACACAGCTGTGTTTGAGAAATAGAAGTGCGCATGTCTCTTTGGCCGGCCTAAGATGGCCAGCCAAACCATCACACACTCCTAAGTGCCAACTCTCCTCCTTGTCATGGCATGGCATGTCCCCACCCTAATCACATGCCTGAGTCATAGCCAGTCACAGAAAAATAACATGATATTGTTTTATTATCATTTTAATTTTGTGATACTGTGTCTCATGAGTGGGGCAATGGTCCTCTGCAATTACGAAGGAGCCACCCCTGATGAAACATTGGAAATAACAAACAATAGCTGGTTGGTTGGCAAGACAAAGTTTCTAGGTACATAATGTGTTTATAAAATGTTAGATTTCATGCAACATGTAAGCCTTACAATAGTGAAAGAGGTGTGTGTGCTTGCCTCCGCTTTGTCTGTAGCTGAATATCAGAACATCTATTCTAAAACATGGTCTGACTTAAATATCATTTGCATAAAATATTGTCCCATTGGGTGAAGATTACCCCTTTTAATTCCAGTTTGGAGACTGGATTTAGTGTTCAATATTTATGGTAGGAAATATTGCAATACCACTCTTGTGATACTGCACCTTCTCGGAAAGGGATGGCTAGTGTGTCCTGGCGAAGCCCTTTGCACATCACACCTACAAAGTTGCATTCACAAGGATTTGCCCATTGCTCTTACTGGCTCAAGGACAGCCTCAGTGGCTTCAAACCCATATTAGGGGCAAACCCTCCTGCTAATCTCATTACACAAATACTGTTTGAAGTACTTGGAAAATGTGGAACAGGTGGGCTTAGTGGCATCGATTACAAGATCATGCACACAGGGATGTATGACATTACAACGCATGCTTTTACCACGCATGCTTTAACATCTCAAGTTTTACAACGCATGCCTTTACAACGCATAGCGCTTTGGGGTGCTGGATAGTAAATAGTTCCAACTCCAGTCCCCGTGGATAGTAGGGAAGGTGTTGGATAGTAAATAAAATCTATTCCCTATCCTAGAGCGCCCCCCGGCGCAATGCGTTGAAATGGTTTGCGTTGTAAAAGTTGCGTTGAAAAGGATGTTTCCCTGCACACAGACACCCAGTGGCATGAATCCAACTCTCTCTAGATTCTGATGAGATCAAGGGTGTTACAAAATCATGTTACAATATTTTGCATTGAGGCAGTTACCACTATCACCTTTACTCATCTGTGCTTGGAATCAGCGAGTTGGAGCAGTCGTGAAGCCAGGCGATGTTTCCTTATTCCTGGGAGAATCGGAGTATGACAGCACTCTTATGCCAGAGACTGAGGGGTGCTAAACGTGTCCATCAGATTGTGACCAGCCAGGTTCCCAAACCTACCTCTGGCTTGAGAGAGTACTCAGCCTGTGCTTTGAAGTCTCACGTATGTGCTCCTGGTTGCTTTGGTAAACTAGAAAAAATAAAAAAATAATAAAAAAGACAATTCTAAAACCCAATCTTCAGTGTGTGTCATCTCATCTATGTGTGTGCAAGACAACCAGTTACTTGTGCTTAGTGATGAGGTTCAGCTGGAGCTTGTAAGTACAAATCCCATCCATCAACAATCATTGGCAAGTATGTTACTGCCTGGTAGTAACATGTAGTCACTAACACATTTGCCACAACCCTAACTTCCAGTAGTAGTACACAGTGAAGAGAATTCATTAACATAAAAGTTAAGTGACCTTGGTATCTGCTTCTGCTCAATGGCAGGCACAGGTGTTTTTAAAAACAAATCTTGTATGAAGTGGGACAGAATTACTACCATGTTCCGGTTTGAATGAGCCACTTGTTTCATGCAGCCAAGATGATAAATGTATTTTGGGATTCACCAAGTCATGTAAAGCCTGATATGCAGCGCTTTGTAAAAAAAAGGTAACTCTGCTCTGTCTTGCATTACTTTGCAGTGGAGAGGCATTCAATGGATGGAGCATGGATATCCTCGTGCACTCACCCATATATTTATTTCATTTATTAAAGTCTGTAAACCTTTTTTTGGGCCAAAATGGTGTACCTACCCGAGTCTGGTGTAATGAGGAGGGACATTCGTATTTCTCCTTGTTACTGCTTCTTTGCATGTGTGCTGCAGCACACATGCAAAGACAAATACACCCCTGAGGACAGTTTTTGTGCAGGAAGATACTCTTTTCTGCACAAAAGCAATTCTGACCAGAATGCAGGCATCCTTGCCCCATAGCACAAGGGGCCCTTTATTGGCAGTAGGCATCCACAAGTAGGTAAATATGTTTTATGCAAATAATTAAAATCATTGAAAATTCACATCAACACATCATCATTGTTTAAGTTAAGAAATAAACATCAAACAATGAATTCAGTGGGGTTGAAGTGTGCTGCTCACCCATCAGGGTCAAACATATAATTGTCCTCAGCATCTCCCTTGTAACTGCCAAAGTAGAAAAGAAGGACACCTTAGCAGTGAAATGGCCTTACATGTTAATGGACAGAACAGGTAAGGCAGCCGCCTTGTGTTAAGTGTTTTGTGGGTTTGTAGCCTCTTTCTGTGCGGTAGAGTCCCTTCACTGCTGTGTCTCATCTCTTCAGTGACATTAAGAAATGCTTCTTTATTTCTCAGCTGAGGTGAATGTTCCCTTAGTTAATCAAGACCAAATGTACCATGTCTTAACAGATTGTGCCCTAAATATTTAAAACATTTAAAAAGTAAATTTCATTATAGTGAACTCGTTTTAAGGGAATGCATTGTGAGCAGGAGGAGTGCTGCATGGGAACCATGAAAAACCAGGCACAGCTTGTGCCCCATTGCAGTCCTTGCACTGAACACACTAATGAGTAGCTACTCGTACTTGACCCTCTGACCTCAAGTGCCCCCCTCATTGGATCATTGGGGCAGTATTCTCAAGCTCTGTCTTTCTAGCACTAGCCTTGCTATCACGCCCCCTGAAGTAGCATAAAACAAACCCTTGTTCCAGGGGTATCTGAAGAATGTTGGGGGCCCCGGGCCAAAATAACCTGGGCCCCTACTTGGAACAACTCTTATTATCCATTTCAGCTCATCCAAACCCTCGGCAACTATGGTCTGATCATTGACAACCCAATTTGTTGAACCCCAAAAATGTATGGGACCTCAAGTCCTTGAGGGGGCAAAGCCTTTGAATATAAAAGATGTTTAGATCTAGGAGCCATTTTTTATATTGTGCAGAGGGTCCAATTATGTTAGCATTAAGCCACTCTCTGGGACTGTCCTGAAAGCTTAATGATGGGGCCCATGCCTTAAGTCTCTGTCTAGTTCTTGGTATAAATGAATTACTTTTCAAAAAATAAATCACGTCCATGACAAGTAGAGTGACCTAGAATCATGATGGACAGGCAGATAGAAATGTAGCTCAAATATATGGTGTACTACAGTGGAATACCTACACACTATGAGTAACCTAATCATTAATGTATTCATTCATTCATCCATTCTACCTCCAAGTCTTTAATGATTATTGGTATGCCTATATACTCATATTAATATGTATTTAATCAGTTTTTAAAATAGATTAACCGATTAAACGTATGTGTCTGTACATCAATTGTATGCTGAAAATAAGGGACCCCAGAGTGACGCAGGACCACACAAATACCATGTTGGAGTTCAGAAGGTGAATGAGTAAGAAAGTTGTCTTTAAATTTGTTTTTGTCTTGACACATTTGCAGTGTGTTCAAAGAGAGAAGTCAAATGCCAGTCTATGTATTCTGACACATTGCTGCTTTTTCTTTTAAAATGAAGGTTGGTGTTTACTTTTCTCTCTCTGTCTGCCAATTTTGAGGATTTTGTAGATGGAACCCTGAGACAAACCTGCTGGGATACATGTAGCGTGAAAGGAAAGGGTGTAGGATACCAGAAATACAATAACATCTAAAGACATGAAATGAACTTTATAAATATTGCAAAATATTATATCAGCGGTTAGGGAAGCACACATTAAAAACATGGTTTTGTAATTCTGAAGTGTGATAGAAACAATGGTTTTATTAGGATAAAAATATGATGTCGCTGGCTGAAATAGTTCACCCCCATTTATTTTGTAAACCTCTTAGTTAATAGCATGGGAATCAATTGGAGCAGCTTAGTGCGGGACACACTCCTTGCCTCTGGAACACGTGCTCTTGTCAATGGACAGATCACAGCAGGTTTCTTCAGAAGTTATTGTGGTGTTCTAAGCCTTATGTTGTCGGTAGATTACATGAACATTATGCATACCAGTCAGGGTGTTGGATTTTGGTGTAGTGTAGGAAATACCACATTCTTTGGAAACTGCCACCAACGGTTGGGTATTATATCCTGGTAATTTAGGGAAAGGACTTACCTCTGAGCACAGGAATTATGAAGTTGACTGTGAAGCACCCTCCTGGGAAAAGACTCTAAATACACTGTTAGATGTGAAAAGTGCAAGAGACAGACAACCCCAAAATGAGGAACAATAAATCAGATACTGCGCCAAAAATCAAAGCAAAGGGACAGGGTCTACCATTGAACAAACTTCAACAGAAAACACCCTACAGTAACTTCCTTGTGTGCTGATGCAAATATAGGCAGGCGGCAGTGTGTGGTGAGCCTCCTGGGACATGTCCACCGAGCTTCAAGAAGGATATGAAGAAAAAGAAGATGAACTTAAGGGAATTCTCTGTCGTTGTCATTAAACGGTCTGTGTGTTTTCTCTGCAGGGACATTGTTAATGAAGTTCTTGTTTGTGTAATAGTGTACAGCAGATAACATGGTGGACAATGCTGAGTGATGTCCATTGGGGGTTTATTGAGTGATGGCTGGGCCTACAGTTATCTGATGTGTTTTTGAAGCTTGACAGGTTGGTCACTGCATTTCTTCCTGCTGGCTCCATGTTTAAGGTCTATAGGCTGTTGGAACAGGCGTCCGAAGGGTATCAGCAGGTTCACATCTTTACCGGAAGTAAAGGCACCTTATCTAGCAGGTGAAAGGTTATTGTGATACCTTCAGAGAGTGGAATGGGCCTGGAGGGGCACACGCCTCTTCTTCAGGACAGCTTCCTCCCCTCTCCCTCTGATCCTGTTTTAGGAATTCATTGATGTCAATTTGCATGGAATAATTTGCAGTTCTGTTTAAAACCTAATACTGCTCTCAATGTTCAATGCACTGCTTGTGATCTGTCTCTTGGGACATCTGGTGACTACTGTTTTCAACAGTGAAGAACCAGAAACCAGGGTGATGGACACTCCCATAGTCAGGAAAATGCTCTGCTACATGATTCGGCTTCCCTTTGGACCAATGCGGTCTGCGGATGGGAGGGTAGGTGATCAACTGATAGTCATTTAAGGAGGCATATATATGTTGAACCAGTTGATTTCCAGAGACCCTCTTATGCCCTTCACATGATCCAGTGCAACAGTTGAAGTACCTTGTTATGTTAATGTTAAAAAGACTTTTAAAGCGCACAAATACCTTACGGTGTCTTGGCGCTGAACTAAAGTAAGGCCTATTAACGTAAAGAAGGGGGAATTATCACACAAACAGCCAGGTCTTAAGTTTTTTTCTAAAAGCAAGGAGTGAATTAGCCTCTCTCATGTCAGCAGGGAGAGTATTCCATAGTTTAGCAGCACAATGAGAGGTGCTGCGACCTCCCCAGCACACAGTTAGAATTATAGGGATTGACTGGAGTTTGGTATTTGTAGACCTTAATTGTCTGCCTGGGTGATACCATGAAAAAAATTGTTTCAATGGTGTCTGTCCTGTCCCAATCAAAGTTTTATAGGTACCTTAAATTTAACACGTTGCACCACAGGCAGCCAATGTAGCTTACGAATTCTTTCTGTAACAGATTGATGCCTAGGAATATTCAATAGAAGCCTTGCCGCTGCATTCTGCACCATCTGCAGTTTCCTTAGGTGTTGCTTCTGTAAACAGATATATAAGCTGTTACAGTAATCCAGTTTGGGCAGCACCAAGGTAGTCACAACTGTTTTCCTAAGATCATCTGGAATGTATGGTAGGACCTTTTTAAGTTTCTTCAATAAGAAGAAGGAGGCTGAGACTGTAGCATTAGTTTGTTGCGCATAGTTAAGTTTATTGTCTATCAGCACTCCAAGGTTTTTGGCCTTTTGTACTGGTTCAGGAGTTTGTCCTAATTCAGTGGGCCACCACAATCTATCCCATTTGGGTTGGAGATTACCGACGATTATCACTTCGGTTTTATCCAAGTTTAGCTTTAGACAGTGTCTTCCCATCCACAGGCTAATTTCCCTCATACAGTGCTGAAATTGTAGTACTGGGGCCTGCATATTTTTATATGCTCCAACGACAATCTGAGTGTTGTCGGCATAAGATGTCAAATTAAAACCAAACTGCTGTATCAATTTTGCAAGATCAGATACATATGCATTGAACAGTAAAGGACTAAGCGATGAGCCCTGGGGAACCCCACAAGGCAGTAAATAAGGAGCAGCATGGTACTGGTCAAGGACCACAGTCTGTTTCCTATTCATCAGGAAAGATACTAATAAAGTAAGGGCCTGGCCCTTGATCCCCATGTCTTCAAGACGCATAAGCAATGTACCATGATGCACAGTATCAAAGGCCTCAGATAAATCGAGGAGAATCAGAGCAGCGGCCCCACCCTTATCCATAACTGCTCTGACCTCCTCGTTTGCCTTGATAAGGGCTGTCTCTGTACTGTACCCTGCGCGGAATCCGAATTGGCTGGGATCAAGTAGCTCATTATCCTGCATAAACTGAGTAAGTTGGTTATTCATTATTTTCCTCTACCACTTTGGCAGGAAAAGGAAGCCTGGCAATAGGACGATAGTTGCTAGCAATAGAGTTGTCCAAATTGGCTTTTTTTAACAACGGGAGCATAATTGCATCTTTCCAGATATTGGGGAATGTCCCTGTCCGTAAACCAGGGGGCAGAAGGTTGGCTCCGATTCCCTGAGTTTTTACCTTTTGGCACCGTTACCATGAAGGCATTATTCAACCAGTCGGAATAGTCCTCTACTGCTTGATCCACTTGAGTGCTCTTGTTAGGTCGTGTCTTCAAATGCATTTAAGAGATAAATTACACAAAGGCACACTACCTGCTCCACCCTCGCCAAACCTCTCTTACATAGGACAGTGGGACACTACCAAAGGGGACAATTGTAGGATTGCATGGCCTACTTCTCATTGCCTACCCTTGAGTCTACTAGGCTTTTTTGACACACAGGTGTGTAGCGTACCTACTAGTCCAAGGTCTGACCCTCGCTGATAGATTCACATGACCCCCCTCTTTCAGACTAAAATGTTCTTATTTTAAGCTTCTTTATAATTACTGCTGGTCTCCGCTCAAGCTTCACATGGCTTGCCTGCTACCACGCTCCACTTATGGGAGATGTGGAGAGGGCAACTTTGATATGTTACGTGCCCTGTGGAGCTACACTAGGTTGAGCGGTACTGGTCTGCTTTTAATTCAATAGCCTAATATCTGATAAGGACATGACAGTCAATCGTACTTCTGCTCAACAAGTTATACAATCTCAAATAGGAGGACCTTCAACAGTTAGCATAGAAACATCTCAACCATCGGTTACTGCACCTTTTTTAGTACAGGTACAGGATCTAGACAGACCCCCCACCTGTCAGGCCGAAGGTGCCACATCATCAACAGAAAGACTAGGCGAGGACAAAGAAAAAGCCGGACGATCATTGCGCAGCGGCAAGATCGTGACTTAGTCATGAATATTTCCTCTCAACAACTTAATTCCCAACAGATTGCAGTACTTAACAGTGGGATGTCTTTTGTACCCACCAATACCACCACTCCTTTGCAGGTACAGACCGACATGTTTAAGTTCATGTGACTATTAAAGCTACGACACTTCTTCACTAATGTGGTTCCACCAGACCCCCATCTTCCATCCACAAGGGTCAGCCCATTCAAACCTAAAAGCACTTTCATGCCACCAGTGTCCCACAAGACACTGGACACATTTGAGACACTTATCCACAACGACATTAAGAAACTGTCTTTTACTACCAAAACACACGATAATCTCAATCCACATGAACGCAAGATCATTACAGCCTTAGCTAATGATCCAACTTTAACCTTACAACCAGCGGACAAAGGGGGTGCCCTGGTCGTGATGGACACCCAATATTATGAATCCAAACTTCAGGCTCACATCAATGATTCATCTACGTATATGGCACTGTCTTATGATTCTACTACGCAATTACAAGAAATGCTTGATACTCTACTTTTGGAAGCTCTCAACAATGATTCGATAGATGAGCCAACCAAAGCATTTTTGGTTACAACACATCCTAGACGCCCCAGAATCTATATGATTCCTAAAATGCATAAAGACGCCCAGGATCCCCCATTCCAACCCATTGTGTCGGGTTGTGGGTCCATTTTTGATCCTGTCGGGAGATTTTTGGACTTTTACCTACAGCTTTTTGTTAAAAAATGGCCCACTTACTTGAAGGACACCACCCATTTCCTGCAAAAATTAGCTGGTCTTGATATTGACAACCAGGCTCAAATTTTGCTATGCACAATAGATGTGACAGGACTCTACACCTCGATCCCACAATCGGCTGGGCTAGAGGCAGTGGAGTGGGCACTACTCCAGACTGACAGTATTGAGGTTGATAAAATCTTTATTTTACAACTTTTGAAATTTTGTTTACACAATAGCTATATTCAATGGCAAAATACGTTTTTTGTTCAGCTCACGGGGACATCCATGGGCTTCTCTGGAGCCCCGGCGTATGCTAATACATACATGTCGCAGTATGAGTTTGACCATATCGTTTCAAACAAAACATGGTGGGATAAAATACCCCTTTACTGCAGATATATTGATGATATCTTCTTGTTATGGCAGGACACTGAACAATCACTCATTAACATGATCAACACACTTAATGATTTGAATCCTCATATACGTTTAACGTTTAACATCAGCTCGGATTCCATTCATTACTTGGATGTTCAAGTCTTCAAAACACCTTTTAATCAATTTCAAACATCAATATATTCCAAACCGACCGACCGCAATAGCACGCTTCTGCATACCAGCTTTCATCCTAGGAGTTTACTTAAGAATCTTCCATACTCCCAATTTATCAGAATTCGCAGGATCTGTTCAGATTCTGCAATATGTCAGACAAAGATGCAAGAATACACACAGAAATTCCTCAATCGAGGTTACCCTAAGCAGATTGTGCAGAATTGTTTACAAAAATCCCTTTAGAAAACACATGATGAGCTATTACAACCTACTATTAAACAGGACAATAGACGCATGGTTTATGTTTCCAAATATTTTACTGTTTCTAAGGCTGTCAAACAGATCATTGTTAACCGTTGGGACCTTTTGCAGACTGAGCAAGACCTTCAGGGTATCTTTAATGAGAGACCACTGTTTGCCTACACTAAAGGGCTTAACTTACGCTCACTTCTAGGAAGACCTACCATCACAGATAAGACAAGGCTCTTCACAAGGACCAAACGTTGTAACAACTGTACCCACTGTCACAACGTGACCATTGGAAACACCTTAACACATCCCACATCAGGCAAAAAGATACACCTCAAGCACACTACAGATTGCAATTCGGCCAACATAATATACTGCATCAAATGACCCTGTGGCAAGGCCTATATAGGTAGGACCACGCTTAAACTTAATGTGCGAATCACCGAGCATAAGAGCCGGATTCGAATTAAAAGTACCACCTCAAGTTTGGCAAGACATTGGGGTGAAGCCCACCACATGATATCCCAACTGCGAGTAAAAGTGGTTGAGCAAATCATGGTTAGAACTGGTCTAGACATTGACAAATTATTACTACAAAGGGAGATACATTGGATTCAATTTCTAGGAACTGTAGTGTGTTTATCTAGGTACCTGAATCGATATTCCTATTCTTTGCCCTTGTCCGGTTATAAATCAATAATATCCCTAAAACGGCATAGAAACCCTATTCATAATTCAGTCGTAGCGCATGCTGTCACATTAAGCAAGCCTACTCCTCCAGCCCCCCTAGAAAGCACACCGAGTTCTTAAACAAATCGAAGCCTCCAGCAACCTGGAAATCCCCGCTGCCCTTTGTTTTGATTTCGTCCAAGAACTCCTTTATTGACGTCGTATGTCCAGCCTTGCGTAAAACCCGGCACCTTTCAGGTATAAATATGCCAACGCTGCCCTTAGCAAAAACACAGTGGTGATGAATCTGGAGAAGCTATCTACTTGCCGAGAGCCCAGCTGATGCGAGAGCCCACGGACGCTGCCCCTCCCTTTTGATGCGCTGAGAAAGATGCTGTCTTTTCTCCTGCCGAGAAATCCAGCCTCCGGCGTTTCCAGCCCACCCTTGCGGGTGACTGGGATACCGAGTCCTGAGAGAGAGATACCAGCCCTCCTGCCTTCTAATACCCAGGTACTGAACTGACTAAACCCTTACAGAGAATTCTTGAGTCAGATTCTTGGCAAAACAAACTTAACTTAAACTGCTACTTACTTACTCCTTCCCACGTATTAGGCTTAGGTCAGGTACACCGGGGTAGGCGTAGTTAGAAGCACCAGTTGAGTACGATTAGTCAATGTATATATGTATGTATCAATTTTATCCATTTTAAAGTATCATATGGCTGGAAACCATATCAATGCTTTTACAGTATTATTTTATAATCCTGCTTTTACTATATGCACTTTACTTCACTATAAGTATTGCAATTGTAGCGATTCGTTTCTCTTGTATGAGGAAGGAGACTGCTCAATAAATAACACCTTTTATTGAAAACGCCCGTCTCTCTTTTCTCTGCAATCTGGTGGAACTAAGTACGCACTTATGACTGAGTGAAATAGCTGTCTTCTGTTTTCACACGACTCTAGATATATACTCTTAATCAGGGAGAGCACAGTTGTCATGTTTTATGGTCGTCGGAAACTAAATCCCTTCTTGTCTACCCAGGGAGGTTAAACTCCTCCTCGCACATTCGAGAAAGTTTTTAGTGAACTCTGAGCTAGCTGGCAAAAAACGTAAGTCTAATATAGTCAGTAGAGACCTAGTTAACCTCAGTCCTACGTCTACACTACTGAAGATATTATTCCAATGCGCAGAGCCTATTGGTACTATAGGAACTACACTACATGGCGCCCAACGTTTGGTAAGGCGATAAATCTAACGCAAGACATTAGAGTAACTCAGTCGTGCTTTTTCACACAGACCCTTTCTCCCGTAAATACTCCAAAGACGTCTGGAGTGGGTCAAAGGTTAAAATCCGCCGGAACTTAGTAGGAAGAGATTCCTATGTAGAGTTTTTGGTATATTCAACGTTGAAGGATACAGTGTTCCAAAATATTGTGCACCTAATCTTTGTTTCCTTGAAACTTGATCTGCAACAAAAACCTTTCTGTCAGTAACAATGTCAGATGGTGAAGAAGAAAGGGAGACAGCTAGAATAGCAGCTCAACTCCTAGCGGATGACGCAAGTCTCCTGCAAACCGACCCGGACGCAATGCTCATCCCGGTCAACATAAGAAAAACTATAACTCTTAAACTTATAGAAAATCGACTAACATTGAGAGGTGGTACAGTCATATTCGTAATTGAGGCACATAAATATCGGCAGACAGAGGTATTCTATTCATGGATAAACTTTCCAGCAGCAAACGCTGTCACACACGACTTCCACTATTACAAAATAGAGGAACCTCCGGATGAGTACACTCATTTCGAGGAGGTGGAAATCCCATTAAAATACCAAGAGCACCTGCTCTGGTTTAAAGGCGCCCTAAAACATAATAATCACATCACCAGCCTTGGCCCACTAGGTAGACCAGGAGCAACGTGGCCGGTTCTAGCCAGCTACACACCACATCCCGACATTAATAAAATGTCAAGCGAAGAACTCTTAGTTAAGATAAAAGAATTAACACAGGCATATAGAGACTTAGTTCAATTGGCAACTGAGGATATATCTTTCCTCCAGAAATTGAAAGAAACAGATATAGCAGAACAAGCATTTGAACTTGCCAGAATCATACAAAAATCCTATGAAGAACTAGGAAGACATAGTTTGGGTGGGAAACCAGTAAAACCCCAACTAACTGAAAATCCTGAAAAAATATTTATTAAAAATAATCTAAACACTCCAAAAAAGAGCTGGGATGGAAATAAACAATCCACTCCCAAAGAAAAAAGATTCCAGTCCAGAGGAAGGTCTCCTTGGCGGAGAGAAAGATCTCCAGACCAAGGACACAAGTCTCCCCAGAGGGAGCCCTCTGAGAAAAGATACAACCTTAGAAATAGGGATAATTTGAAGAAACCTGATAGATATCAAGATATTGATACACGTCCCTCTCGATCTTTTCAGAATTCCTCGCAGAAATCGGAAAGAAAAGGACGGTCAGAACACAGGGAAGAGCACGTCAAGTCCAAAGACAAGGAACCTGCTCATCAAAGTAAAAAATTACAATTTCCCAAAAAGAAGGTAGCCAGTATTAAAGTAATCAAACATGCCGAGGATACTGAGGACACATCTGAAAAACGGAGAGTGGGCTCAGACAATGCTAGACAGCGCAGCAGAAGTGAGCATAGCTCGCAAGATCCTGATGAATCATCTGGAGACAGTGGACACGAATGAATACATTCAGGTGGAAACTGCAGATACCAGAGTTAGCAAACCTCATAAAATATACGAAATAACATTACGTATAGAGGGAGATAAGACTAGGAAAATAAGGGGTCTATTTTGGGATAACCTCTCCAAAGGCTATGACATCCTTTTAGCTGAAAAAGACTGGCCACCAGAGTTTGTCAGGGAGTGCCCTCATGGCGAAGAAATGATTATGCCTGCCTTCTCAAATCATATTTCAATTCATAAAAAAGCTTTATATGCAAGAAAGTGGTCAGTAGCCCAAGCTCCTGCAAAACCATGTAGGATGGGATGAGGACTCTCCTCCTCACAAAATCCAGTTAAAATCTCAACCAACTGCACAGAGGCAGTACCCAATTAAGCAAAAAGCTAAAAAACAGGTCAGGGAGATCTTAGATCAACTTGAATACCAGGGGGTGATTGAAACTTGCTCCTCACAAATGAACAATCCTTTTTTTCCTGTCTCCAAGCCAGACGATTCATATCGTCTAGTTTTGGACTACAGACATCTAAACTCATGTTGCAAAACTTTTGCAGTACAAAACACACACAGTGCAGCACTAATGAATAACATCGTGCGCAAAAAATACAAAACAACATTAGACATCTCTAATGGAATCATTTGTCAAAACATAGCACCTGGAAGCAGATATTTGACCGCTTTCTCAATAATGGGCTTTCAGAAAAAATGCTGTCGACTCCCACAGGGGTTCAAGAACAGCCCAGGATTATTCTCAGCAAGAGTAACAGAGTTACTACAAATGTATGATGATGAGGCATTATCTTATGTCGATGACATCTATCTAACAGATGATGACTTGGATACTCACTTGAAAAGAGTGAACACCATAATACTTGGGTTCGCAGCAGAGGGTTACAAATTCAACTTTAAAAAGTCAAGAATTGCCCATCTAACTGTCCTATTTTTAGGATATGAATTATCAAGTGAAGGCAAAAGCCTGGCAGACAATTTCTTAGAGAATGTGCTGTAATCCAAGCACCAAGAACGCTGAAAAACTTACAATCAATTCTAGGTTTCCTGAATTTCGTAAGGACTTACATTCTAAATTATGCAGAGAGGGTTAAACCTCTCTACGAACTAATAAAGCCAGATTTTAAAACAATCAATTGGACTCAAAAACACACAGAAATTTTTAGATCATTGCAAACAGACATGTTAGCTAAAACAAAATTACAAACACGCGATAACACACGCAACCTTGTAATCCGAGTCATCCCAGATGCGGATTCACATACCTAACCTCTAATGAGGGAGAAACGGTACCAATAGCATACAAATCACAGTTGTACACAGAAGCTGAAAAAACATTCAGCATTACGGAAAACATTGTACATGCGGTTCAAACAGCTGTAGCAAAAGAAAGAGCCCAAGCCCAAGGCAGACAGATTACTGTTATAACAGCAGAATCAGCCTTTGAGGCAGTAACAAGCCCATGTAATTTAACTACCGTGGCATTAAATCCAAAATGGATACAATGGGAAAATTCTCTTGCTACAGACAAAGTGAAATACTATTTTGGCCCGAACATGAAAAGATAAAAAAATTCTAGAATATGAAAGAGAATATCCTCTGCCAATCGACATTCTGCCCATACAACAGTACGCCTGTGTAATATATACAGACGGATATGCACAACCCTCAGTTTGGGGAAAACAAGCCTATAACCCCACATGCGAGATAGTTAAATACATGTGGCGCGGAGGTAAATTGAGACCTCTGGTAACAATATCACACTCTGTAGAAAACAATTCAGAACAACAAACTGAAGTAATAGCTTTAAAAATGGCGTTTGATAATGCCGATCGCGAATTCCCGACACTAATAGTGTGCGATTCGCATTACTGCGTCAAATCATTTAATAACGACTTGCAGAAATGGGTTCAAAACGGTTACAAAGATGACACAGGTGCCACAATCAAGCAAAAATCGCTTTGGGAACAAGTAGTTCTTTTACAGAAAGAACTACAAAAGACTCACGTGATATATTCACTGAGTCATCGACGTGATGGCGTTCACATTGCAAGGAATTAATTGGCTGAGACAGCCACAGCGGAAGCAACTAAACCGGCTTCCGTAGCTACAAAAAAGCGTTCAGAAAAATACATAGACGGGGAAACCATGCAGGCGGTAAAAACGTCATCAAAAGGCGACTGTGCAGCGCTACCCGTCAACTATCCACTCAATTATACATACATAATCGATGCAAACTCCGTTCCTTTTGCTCAAATCCCTGGAGTGGGGGATAAGGTAATTCCAAACAGGAGAGTCTTGTTAATACCAGATGCACACATGGGTGAGGGTCTAAGACACCTTAAGATTAAGGAATCTCTGAAAGAACTACAATCAATATACTTGTGGCCAGGAATGAGCCTGCAACATCACAAATTTGCAATAAACTGCCCAGACTGCAACAGAGATCGCAGTGGTGAACCGGCCAGTGTATTGCCATGGCCCTTCGCTTAGATAGGATAAGGCTATCTATATATAAAACCCAGTAGAAATAATGCGTCATATTAACATATAGAGACTAGTTTCACTTAAAATGTAGACCCCAGCTTTCGGCTGACGCCAGAACTGTTATAAAAGATTTGTGAGTCTATAGCGGCCTAGAAGCAATTGGCATGCTACATTCTGACCAAGGTCCTGCTTTTAGCTCTCGAGCTTATAAGGAGGCCTTGACCAGCATGGGCATTGCATTGCGGTAATCTTATCACTTCCTTCCTGAGGGAAATGGGATGGTGGAAAGAAAAAACCGAGACATAAAGCAATCTATAACGGCAAAGGTATTAGGTTTGGGGGTTGGGTGGGTCAAACATTTAACAAGTGTCCAACGTAGTCTTAATAATCTGCCAAGAAATTCTCTAAAAGGTTTCAGTCCGTACGAACTATTGTTCGGGACTTAAATGCATATCCAGGACCTCGATAGTCAGACTTCAGTGGTAGAAGGAAAATGCTTTGATATCAAAGATCGTTTGGCTATTTTACAGGACTTAAATGAAACAAGAAAAGACCTGAGCAACATAAAGTTGAAACAACAGCCAACAGCCACTGAAGAGAAACCACCTGTCCCAGCAAGGCCTGTCTGGATTCCAAAGATTGGGGATCTGGTCAGAGAGAAAATCGCGGTGAAGAAGGAATTTGGGCCTTCTTACAGAAAAGCAGTACCTGTCTTAGCTATCAACGGAACAAGATCAGTTGTACTACCGCCCCTTGCTGGTAAAAAGGAGAACCGAGTTGTATCCATCGACCTGGTTAAACCACAATCATGTGGCCAATAATAAGTAGTAGGCCAAGTGGACTCCCAAGAAATAGCAGAACACCCAAGTTTGCTACAATACAAAATGTTCAAACTGAGAGACTAATCACATTTGATAAACCTACAGTGAATAAACAAGGACTATGCAACAAAGCCATGGAACTTATGCCTCTTAAAACCCAAATTGCAACAATTCGTCAAGAAACACCTGTCTACAACCACAGACTATGCTAATGAAACAAAGAAAAGTCCAAAAACAAAGGGAAATCCAGAAGCAATTCTAACAATTGACAGAACTGCATCAGGCTACTTCATCAACTTTGATGACTTTTCTGAGGATCCAAGCGAACCTGAGGAACAGCCAACATCATCAAAGACTTTTAAAGACAAAGCAAAAGAACTCTTTTATCAACTCAAAGCAACCTATCTGATTTCTCCATGGATTGAATTTTGGGTGGTGCAAGGTGTACTTTTCCTCATACTTTGGCTCATCATGGTACTATGCTTGGGACACTTCATTGAGGGAAAATATATTACAATGGACACAGCAAGTCAGAACATCAACTTGGTCCTGAAGCCACACAAGTCTTCACACATCGAGAAAAGAGAACTGTCATCAGTAAAATTCACAGCCAATCCAATACTCGGTGGGGTAGCTTGGGACAAAACAGATTACGAAATCTATGGCCCAGTCGAGCTCTTGAAGTTTCCACATCAATTTAAGGTTTCTTTAAGTGACTTTGTAAAACTGAGCACATTCTCTGATGATTGGGACTTTGAAAGTATTAATGATATGATGTCAGACTTAGTTATGTCAGCAAAATTTACAGAACATGATTATTTACAGGGTTCATCTAATTATGACCAGATGTACTGTTACAATCACTATGCTAACCATTATTTGCATAAATCTGCTCAACCTAGAAATGCTTTTAATTATAATCAATGGGAACATTGTGCAACTCCACCAAAAGGCAGTTCAAAAACATTTTATGATAAATTCCCATACTTCTCAGAGTTTAACACAAGTGAAGCAGAAATGTTTTATTTCAAACTGTTAAATAAGACGGGATTGAAAACCATGCTGACAAATACAAAATTAATATATTCAGAATCATTTTTTGAAAAAATGAATACATTTGGTTTTGATTTTTGGAAAAATAATATTGAAACGAAAACCATCTGGGGTACCAGAGATTGGCAGGTCCAAGGTATAGAATCATTATTCAGAGCCTGCATGATCCCAGAACAAATTATATTTTTGAATGACACAATTCAACAAACAACCTGTCTTGGCCTAGCCAAAATCAAAGACTTAAACAAACCGTCTATTCCAAAGCCAATACCTGACAGTAATAGCACTACAGATGTTGAGATAGACAAATCCCATATTTTAAAGCAAAACAGAACACTTTGAAATGGTTGATCTGGCCCACAGACACACATAACTGTCAAGATAGATTCCGGAACAAAATACAGGGGTTAAAATTGACCAGGCCAGACCCTAGATACTCCCAGAGACAACATCCAGGGATAGTAACAACATACAGTGTAGGAAAACTCTGCCTCGAATGGCTACAGACATCCACACTGGCAGAAATTAAGCAACACTTAACTTTACTTAAAGAAGGTGCTGACTTGCGTGATTTTATAATGGGACCACGCAAACAGCGTCAAAAACGTTTCATAGCGGCCTCTATATATGCAGCTTACAACAAAGCTTGGAAAGGATCACAAATTGAAACAGCAGAAAAAATACGGGAAATTGACTGTATTAATTTGGAAAAATCACTTTCTGTTGTGGACAATGGGTTAATGACTCTGTCTTCCAGAATATATTCACTGGACAGTATTGTATCATCTGCAATTGATATAATAGAACAGGACTTACTAATGTTACAACACGGTCAGTCTCAATTGCGTTCTATTGTACAGCTTGGCTGGACGTTACAAAATCTGCGTTCAGGCTACGTGCCTTGGCGTTTAATCAACACAACGTCATTATTCTCTATCTTTACTGATACACAAATCAGCTTGGCACAAAAAGGAGCGAGATATACAATTCTGAGCATTGAAAAACTTGAGAGATTACCATTGACAATGTCAGAACGACCTTTCATTGAATGGATAATACACGGAATCATAACTATTCCGATAACAACTTTCCAATTTCGATACTGCCAAAAGTATATACAGGCAGGCCAGTATGAAAGGTTGGGTAAAGGATACATTAAGTCATCATGGAAATTACCTTACACACACACATGTTAGAGTGAAAAAGGACAGAATGTATTTCTTAGTGGTAATAATTGTGAAAAATCACTAAGTGGTATACTTCTTTGTCAGGGTATAAATCTACATGGGGCCTGTGAGGGGACATCAAATAACCTTTCATGCCACCAGCTTGGCACACCTGCAACTCGAATAGAGCCATTCTTTAGACAGCTTTCGAACGGGAGCTACATTCTAATAGTGGACCACAGATGTTGTGGCTTAGTGCCAGGAAAAGCTTATCTAGTAAGTGTTTCGTCCATGGTCACTTGCTGTATGCAAGTATTGTATCCGAACGACACTCCAGACAGGGAGGGAAAAATTTGGCCCAGTTTGAAAATCTCTTCTATTCGAATTGAGACTTTAAGCAGAATGAAGTCTGTTCTTCTACAGACGCCTGTGCCCTTGACGTCATCGAAAGAAACGTATGATCTCCAAGTTGCAAGGACAACGGCAGAACACATGCATTATTATCAACAAATTGCCCCTTACATTTCTCGGAAATGCTAAGCCAAATCCTAAACATGTCCGATACGAATGGCATCCCACATGTATTTAAGACAATTTTTTCGGGACTGTTGACACCCTTCAAAGCAGTACTGGGCATCTTTCCTAATTTTGTCCATTCGATCTTTTGCGGCCTTCCACTCCTGTTGGGGCTCGTAGCAGGCATTTTATTTTTGATACTCCTGCTTCGTTATGGCAAACCATGTCACAGACAAGACTCCAGCAACAATGGAAGAAACGATCCTAGCTATACGCTAAACTAAAGTCCTTGGATTAGCCCGGCTAAGAGATCTGAATATGACCTGGTTTCTTTCATTCAGACCCACCTGGCAGAATTGTATCTTACCTGTGTTAAGATGTATGCTGTGCGGACAAGAATGTGTGTTGGACATCTGTCTTACACTACAATCAGAAGTACCATTGGATACAGATACTTTTCTAAGTCCCGTAAAAGCTCATGCATCATGTGGTCGCCAGCGGTTACCTATCCTGATGACGGCATTCGTGGAAACTTCACCACTGCGATTAAAGGGTAGTGAAGTACAAGATGAGAGCAGCATCAACCAGGTACGACCTTCTGTAAGCAATGCTGATCAATACATCGATGAAAGCGATCATGCTCGAGACTGCATGGTAGCGACATTTTCCAACTTGGCCGAACTTTCCCCTGAAGGGGTAAACTGCTTTTTTGAAAGTCTGTCTGAAATGATGTTCTCCTCCGAACAAAAAGAATAACTTTTAAGCAAACGAGCACACAGCGTTCCCTGAACTCTGAATTCGGCCTTCAGCTTTGATAAACAAAAGGTACTGAAAATATTTGGAACTGTTTTTTCTTCTTCCCCTGAAAAACGAATTTATTTTTCCCCGGGAATCGAAAATATTTAGCTTTTTTGGCACTCGTACTCTGCTTAAAGTAGAACTATTCTTAGAGTACAGAGCTTCTATTTTTAGGAACTCTAGAGACAATATATTACCTCAGCCTCTAGCATATTTACAAATAACTGTATTTATATGTGATGAAATGGTCTCGCACTTTTCTTTTCTGTATTAAGAGCCATTTCATGTGTAATTTCGCAAAATCATTCCGCTGATATATGCATCCAATTTTATGAATGATTATTCTGCTTGAAACACGTACTGTACCTATACTAATTTTTCGTGTTTTTCGCATATGCCATTTCAAATGCAAAAAATGTATTTTGGGGTGCATCGGTATACACATGCACCATTAGATATGTTTACTATTGCTTAGTTTTAGTAATTATGGACATGAATTCGTGGAGTGGGTGTAGTGTGTTTATCTAGATGTTCCTATTCTTTGCCCTTGTCCGGTTATAAATCAATAATATCCCTACAACGGCATAGAAACCCTATTCATAATTCAGTTGTAGCGCATGCAAGCCTACTCCTCCAGCCCCCCTAGAAAGCACACCGAGTTCTTAAACAAATCCAAGCCTCCAGCAACCTGGGAAATCCCCGCTGCCCTTTGTTTTGATTTCGTCCAAGAACTCCTGTAAAGCACTGTAAGAACAACCAGTTGTTAGTGACATCTTTATTGACGTCTTATGTCCAGCCTTACGTAAAAGCCGGCACCTTTCAGGTATAAATATGCCAACGCTGCCCTTAGCAAAGACACGGTGGTGGTGAATCTGGAGCAGCTATCTACTTGCCGAGAGCCCAGCTGATGCGAGAGCCCACGGACGCTGCCCCTCCCTTTTGACGCGCTGAGAAAAACGCTGTCTTTTCTACTGCCGAGAAATCCAGCCTCCGGCGTTTCCAGTCCACCCTTGCGGGTGACTGGGATACCGAGTCCTGAGAGAGAGATACCAGCCCTCCTGCCTTCTAATACCCAGGTACTGAACTGACTAAACCCTTACAGAGAATTCTTGAGTCAGATTCTTGGCAAAACAAACTTAACTTAAACTGCTACTTACTTACTCCTTCCCACGTATTAGGCTTAGGTCAGGTACACCGGTTTAGGCGTAGTTAGAAGCACCAGTTGAGTACGATTAGTCAATGTATATATGTATGTATCTATTTTATCCATTTTAAAGTATCATATGGCTAAGAAACCATATCAATGCTTTTACAGTATTATTTTATAACCCTGCTTTTACTATATGTACTTTACTTCACTATAAGTATTGCAATTGTAGCGATTCATTTCTCTTGTATGAGGAAGGAGACTGCTCAATAAATAACACCTTTTATTGAAAACGCCCGTCTCTCTTTTCTCTGCAATCTGGTGAAACTAAGTACGCACTTATGACTGAGTGAAATAGTTGTCTTCTGCTTTCACACGACTCTAGAGATATACTCTTAATCAGGAAGAGCACAGTTGTCATGTTTTATGGTTTTCAGAAACTAAATCCCTTCTTGTCTACCCAGGGAGGTTAAACTCCTCCTCGCACATTCGAGAAAGTTTTGAGTGAACTCTGAGCTAGCTGGCAAAAAACTTAAGTCTAATATAGTCAGTAGAGACCTAGTTAACCTCAGTCCTACGTCTACACTACTGAAGATATTATTCCAATGCGCAGAGCCTATTGGGACTATAGGAACTACACTACAGAACCATGCATCCAGTGGGGCTCAATGATCGGCTCGATATGATCTGTTTTTTGTAGCACAAGCATCTTAATTGATCACCAGCACTACATGTGTTTAGCGCTCATAATGAGGACCAATTGTATCAATCTTATGTAAAAGTCCACGTTTTTTTGTGATTTATAGATTTTATGTACTTTTCTGTTATTGATAAATGTTATCAATTCCATTGTTTTCTATGTATTTTGAATGTCCATATGTCATTATTTTATCATCACAGTATGCATCTACGGAGTTAATTGTTGTTTAAGGGATAACCATTTACATTTTCCTGATTCTTCATCTTAACATTTTCTTACCTTTCTTCTCTGACACACATTCGGTGCATGTCACCTTTTCATTATTTTTTGTTATAGGTTCTTTTCACATTTTTATTTCATATTAATGTGGCACCCAATGGTATATTTTTGATCTGTGCGTTTTTCATTAGTTATATCCTTTTTTCTGGTCTGTTTTGCACCAACCATCACCTTATTGACTTGCAGTTTACTTCATCATCCTCCTAAGCAGCTCCCTTAGGTCCGCCACGCATTTGGTTCTTTCCGCAAACGCGGTTTCTTTCTCTTTTGCATCCCAGTCTCTTTTTCCCATTTAGAATGTTTTCCTCTGTTTACACACTATTCCAAGATGGCGCTGCCTCATTTTTGGCACTAGTCCTATTTCCATCTCCAAACACCATTCCAAGATGGCGCTGCCTCATTTTTGGCACTAGTCCTATTTCCATCTCCAAACACCATTCCAAGATGACGCTGCCTCATTTTTGGCACTAGTCCTATTTCCATCTCCAAACACCGTGTGGAACGCTGGTTAAGTATTGCGCAAGGTGGGGACTAGCAGCGTTTCTCTTTCAGAAGACCCCCAGACTGTTGTCTCTTCTCGCGGTTAGAACCGGTAAGTTTACTGGCCCCCTAGTAAACCCTTCTTTAAAACCATAGCCCAACAATAAAACCTTCGAGTACTGAAGGCCTAATAATTACTATTATTCCCTTTTTTTAGGGAGTCTGTTTTCAACAAAAGACTTTGAATCAAAGTGGTGACTGTTCGTGTTTTTCTCACTTGGTGAGTGTTTTATTGTGACCTTAGTAGTAACCATTGGTGATTAATCTTGCAATACAGCTTTAGTTTTATGGTGATCCATATATTTCATGCCCCCCACAGCATCACCTGAAAATTGCCGGTATTCGTGATAGATTCTGAAGACTCCACTGTCTACCTTATCCGAGGTTATTCAGGTGTGTAGCCATTAGATAACATTGAAGGTGTGCAGTAGTGTTCAGCCACTACATTTCTCTGGTTTCCTTTATTGAATGGTATCCCCATTTGTGTTACAGAAGGTCTCCCCACTGGACAGCCAGGTACCTTTATAGTACAGGGGTCTCTTTGTAGTTATTATAAGGTTTACTTCCACACTTGTTGTTTTCTCCAACCCACAGACTTTAGGTGAAGGGTTCTATCCACTTTTTTTCACGTGTTCCTTTACTATCATTATTTTTATTATCATTACGTTTTTGGATATGTGGAGTACATTGGTTCCTTCTATATGTTCTACACATGGCTGTTTTATAGCATTGGTAATTTCTGATCACAATACCATCATTTAACCACGGACTTTTATGTACTTACCTGCAACTTTCTGCTGTTTTTTGCTCTCGCTGCGTATTAACGCAATTATGTTAAGTGATATATGTTCATTGTTTTCTTTGTAGATTGGCCCCAGAAGAAGGGACTCTCAGGTCCCGAAATGCATCGGGCCCACGTTTACATTTTTTTTCGTAAACAATTGATTATCTGTCTCTTTGTAAATGTTCTCAAGATACATGTATAAGGAATTGATGCTTTTGATTTCTGTGTGAATGCAACTAAAAAATGAAATCAATGTAAAAAATGTTTTGGGGATTTCAACAATTACCTGTAAAGATTTACATTTACAAGTATATTTGCTATTCTTGGAATTCATTTTTTATATAGGGTTGTTAAATTGTATTCAATGACCTAGAGGGTCACTTTGTGACCATTTGTGGATAGTGCGCAGTGTTGCGACCGTCTTGGTAGCATTTTTCCACTTTAATTAATTAATTCATTCATTAAATACTTTCTTTCGGTTCTTTTGCAAACCATAAAAGTGCATATACGATAACAAATACATTGTCACAAAAGAACAAGAAATACACACATTTCATATAGAAGAGCCCATGCTAAAAATATATTATTTCCACCCAGTAGAACAATGTTGTTAAAGACACAAGCACGAAATTTCACAAAGTTACATTACTGGTCCAAACAGCTTCTCAGTCTAACAGATAGTTTTAAAAATTCCTTAATTTGGAGAATACTGTCACTGTGCAAAAGCTGCAAATACAATAGTGCCGGTCTAATTTGCATAAAACCAAGTTTTTTTAAAACAGTTACTAGATAGCGTTTACGTGGGAATTAATAAAATTTACATAAAAAGATAAAATGCAGCATATCCTGCGGAGACTTTCCGTCGCAGCCGGAGGGTGCTGCCAATTTGTTAAAAATGTCAGTTTTGGGCCTGATCAGCAGATGGTGGAACAGGTTCAATCTGAATCTAGTCACCAAACATTTTTCATGAATGGTCAATGAGCCAGCCAGATACGGTTCAAGGGTTTCACAGGTTTTAAGCATGACAAATTTCCACACGCTGTGTCTCTGGAGCTCCACCTCTTCTCTCAGAGTCATCCTGTTCAACAGAAATGTCAGTTTAATGGACTCCAGATCCCCTTTCAAAATTTGGCTTGGGTTTTCAAAAAGTTCTGGTCTCCCAAGCCTAGCAAAGTGAGACTTCAGATATTTTAGCCAAGGGGAATCCATTGCCATATCCTGACCCAAAAAGTCCTTCATAATGAGGTGCGTTAAGGGTATGTCCTCATTCATCCATAATTTTAGCCAACGGGTCAGGGGACGCAGGGAAAACAAGTCACCTAAATAACGCGTCCCCAGCTCCTCATGGACAACAAAATTGGACGTGCCAGTAGGGACACACAAGAGACGCTTCAGAAATTGATTCTCAGCAATCTATAATTGCTCCCCACCAACATACCCCCAAATTTCACTGCCATAAATTGCAGTTGCCACAGACTTCGCATTATACAATTTCGACATGGCACCAATGGGTTTTTTCCCTAGTTTAGCAGCAAAATTAAGTTCTCCTTTATTTTTTACAAGTTGATGGTTCCAGTTTAATTTAGTGTCAAATAGAACCCCTAAGTAAGAGAAGGTTGTTGTTGAGGGAATTACCGCTACACCAATCTTAAATATGAAAGACCTTTTTGGTTGCTGACCAACTTGCCTGACAAAAGACTTAGTATTATTGACCATAAGATCTCTCTCCGTCATAAATAAATTAAATGCATTCAAGAGGGATTGAAGACCCTTCTCTGTTCTTGAGATTAAAACCGCATCATCTGCATAAAGTAGTAGGGGAATTCCCCTCCTACCTACTCTAGGACAGTCAGCCTGCACATTCTGTAACATGCCATCTAGCTCATTAATATAAAAATTAAAAAGGAATGGGGCCAGGATGCAACCCTGCCGTACACCCTTACCAATACTAAAATTATCCGTGACACTCAGATCTTGTGAGTATCTCACATTGGCCCTAGTGTTATTATGCAGATCAACCAGGAAGTCAACCACCCCGCTGGCTACCCCCTTCGCTCTCATGGACTGCTACAGCCTTCCCCTGTTTACACAATCGAAAGCAGAGGACAAGTCCATGAAGGCGAGATGGATGGTACCCTTTTGCACTACAGCATATTTGCTTAATATTAAAAAGAGGTTGAGGCACTGAGTTATTGTAGAACGGCCTCTGTAGAAACCATACTGAGAGATGGACAGAATATTGTTTTCCTCCGCCCAAACAGTAAGCCTCTGCAGTACAATTCTTCCTACAATTTTAACCATAGAGTCTATTAGAGAAATGGGTCTGTAACAGAGTGGTCTACCCCTGTCCCCCTTCTTAAAAATGGGGACAATTGTAGACACACCCTAGGATTGCGGACACCCTTCTTTCACAGCGGCATTAACAACAGACTCTAGGATAGGTGCCCAAAAACTAGGGTCAGACTTATATAAGTTAACAGAAGCAACAGGACAACAAGACCAAGGTTTAGCACAACCAAAATACCAGTCCAAAAGAGAGTGAAGATGGTGCAGCACACTTCCCGTGCCCGTTGTCCCTGGGCACAAATACAACAACCAGATTTAAAGACAGAATGGAAGGCGCACTCAAAGGAATTACGCAGGAACTTGTAATCTTGAATTTTCTTTTTTCTTTATTTAGGTAATTATACCAAAAAGGACATACACAGCCAACGCGTTTCTTTACGTGTTGTAACTTCGTCAGGGCTGAAAGACACATAACATAATACAAATTACTTACATTTATCATAAATAACACTTAATAATCAATACATTTACACATAATAATTATTAAAACTTTAACTCAAGATGGAAAACACAGCAAAATCTGTGTTTTGAAAAGAGGAAATGTCATTAGTACACCAAATGTGGACAGCTCTCAACAAGTCTTCTGACAGACACATTTCAGCACCTATATGATAATCCAGTCATTTGTAGTTAAACAACCATGGAAACAAGTTGAAACCAATTAGTCCTAAAAAATTGCATAACATTATAAGTTAGCATTTGAGACCTATAAAATCTGGAAAACAATTCAAGAGAACATTAGGATTGAGGAGAGGGAGAAGAAAGGGAGAGAACGCAGGAAACACATAGATAAGAAACATTGTGATGCATGTCCTACTATTATAAAGTTGACATCTTAATATAACAGAGACAGAATAGATCTATGTATGTCTATTATGCCTACAGGAGGGTGGCCTTTAGATGTATCTGATCGTGACAAAATAAGGCCATATGCCCTGCAAGGACACCTATCCATAGGAAACCCTAGGTATGCACATGCTCACCTAGCTCTATGATGTTGATGTGGAATAGTGAATGACTGATGAAGTACAAGGGTAGACGTGCTTCGAGGCAGGTACCGTAACAGATAACAGAAAATCTTAAGAACCAATAAAAACAAGAATGGGGAATATATGTTAGTAACAAGTAACAATTCCGTGATAAGGGAAAATCTGTAAATGGCAAACAAAAAAGGACGTAAGAAAACTAACAGCCTGTAGCCAAGCGAGATATCATCCCCGCCCTATCAGTCACTGGAAAAAAAGGGGCAGCAAAATTAGTTTAGGTCTAACTGTAACCAATTAGTATCTCACAGTACATGTATGAAGATGCTTATATCAAAATAGGATGACAGACCCTATGGTACCTGTTCCATATCTTGTCTCAAAAAATGTGGAAATGGGACCAATCCCTAGATGATCCAACACATGGAAGGTGGTATTCAGGTACACAAGAAAGTACGGAGAACTCCAAACATGTATATATAGAGGGCACCCAAATACATATAAAGATCAGTTAATGTGTTGGGATGAATTAGCAATAGGTGAGGGATATAACTATTGACAGAAAAGCACTTACTAACTCATGTACTGGGTGTCGCTGCTACAATGTGCCTGGTTCCAAAAGCAAGAAAAAAGTGGCCTGCCGCCGTTGATAAGGATATATACTGGTAGGTCCAGGAATCTATAAATAAAGTGTATAGTAAATGAAACTGTTATTACTTATTTTATTAAGTTAGTGGAGTCAGAATCATTACAAGCACTACGGGGCCACAGGTTAGTCTACGGGAGTCCAAGAAGGTCTAGTAGGCCCATTCAGGACACGTGAGCCTATTTGTGGGCTGCTATATTCAGAAAAAACGAGAGGGTAAAGGCAGGAAGGGTAATGGAGAACAGGGTGTCCATATGTCCTTACCTTGTGTCTATGGTATAGCTAATGATCGTTTTTATCCTGGATGTAGCTCAGCAACACCTTTGATACTCCTAAGTAGCTGGTGCGATGTGTACTCTTGGGCCGCGTCACAAATCTGGACAATGACCCACTGGACACAATAGTCTCCTGTTGAAGAAATTTTTTATATATAAGGAAAAAAGTGTATTCAATGGCATGTGGTGAATGGAATGGTACCACACGAAAGTAATATGTTGCTAGGAGATAAATATACATGATTGACCAATAGCTGGAAAATGGTGACAACCACCGTAAGCGGTGCCCCCTTGGTAGGGAGAGAACAGAACCGAATAATAGCCCAAAAATTACTTTAACAAGAGATGTCCCTGAAAACAGGTTAGAAATATTCAATTTCCACATAAGAAAAAGAGGGTCATATAGCTTTAAAAAAGGGTAGCTGTGCCTGAAAAAGTATTAAATGTTAAAGAAGTGCATAGAAAAGATATAAAGAGAACAAAAAATATATAGTATCTACAAATAACATCGCTGTTCCATTGCAAGGTTTACTAATCCACAATTCCCGGAAACATAACAAAGTAACATATGGAATGGAGCGGCGTACAGGCCGATTAAACCAGGATGTCCAGAAACAATAAAAGATAACATATGGAGTGAGGCGTGCAAGCAAAACAAAATTACACTCTATAGACAAACATTTAAAACGAATCGAAAAATATACAGTTCGACTTGGATTCGCATGGATGTTAGTATTATTAAATTAAATGTGCCAATAAGAAATAGTATTTGCAGCACAACACAGCACTATAAGAAAGAAAAGGATGTATACAAAAAAGGCGAAAATTACATAAATATGGCATGGCTATAACGGTTGGAAAGTTGTACACAATGATAGAAACTGGCCCCCGAAAAACTTTGCCACATTAATAGGTTGTAGTGAAAACGGGGCATTAAAGCGAGATGGGGCTGCCAGGTGTAAATAGAGTATACCGACCCGCAACAAGCAAGCAGGTTGCGAGAACCCACAGGACCATTATAAGACACAGTTATGCTACCCCAAATGAAGAATGACGGGCTCCCGTCACGGTAACACGGGTTCAAAACAGGGTGCGTGTAATAATGTAATAATCTTCATGGAGTCAAGGTGTAGTTCCAAGTTATAATTTATTGTAGCTGAAGTTACAGGTGGTATAGGTGAACCAAGATGGTAGTTAAATGGTTAAATAAGTAATATAGTTAGCCCCACCAGGAGCTGTCCTCCTGGATGCTCAGCCTTCCATCACCAAGTCAAGACCCATCTCTAGCAAGCATTCTATGACATCTATAACATTCTAAATACAGGCAAGCTGGAAAGCATGAGAAGATAGATGACAGATAGGGAGATTAAAATACACTATACAACAGTGTTGAAGAACGAACGCCTGACGCTTGTATTTAAAGGCCATTTCCCGCGAAATGTTTTAATTGACAGCACGCCCAAAGGCGAGAGTGCCGAGCAAAGAAAGGGGACGGAATATCGAGCCGTCAAACAGACAGAATGCACGGAGAGGGTGCAATAGAAATAGACAAGAGACATCATTATTTTGACTATCGTTGTAAATAAAGGGGGCGGCCATCTTAGCCTAAGCAAATAGAAGTATGTGCAAACTGCAAAAGATGAGAAGAACAAAAATAAAGTGTGAGCAAAGAGTAACCTAGACTCCAAGTATAAGAGGCAGAGTTCCTGGGGCAATAAACATATTATCATTACCTAATATTCATAATTGTAGAAATGAATCAAATATAGAATTCCATCATATAGGAAAATACACACGATGAGCTTCTAATCCCACTGATATGTTCCAGGAATGACTGCAAGGCATTATTTAGACAATTATACACAATGACCATCTGCAGTTTACACAAGCAATATGTTAAAACAAATTTCGGTTATCCAATATCAGTCCTTAGCGCCATTTGTGAGCATTGTGTGAATAAGGATATTTTCAACTAGCTATTAGAATTAGTTTCGGACATTGAAGTTTTTATTTTGGACATTTGGATTTTAGGTGTAAATAGGTTTTGGTATGTGAATAACAGATAGTATTCTAAGAAGACTGAGTATATAGATAGCTGGTACATACATCAAAGGTCTCTAGTCGATCCTAAATCACACGAATATGATGTTCCTATTCACTGTACGCTCATAGGAAGTGATGGAGCTCCCTATCTGTATTGTGCCCCTTCAAGGTAGCCTGCAAGCGACAAATCCATTTGGCATCTTTCTGACGCACCAATAGTTCCCGATTGCCCCCTCGATCACCACATGGGATATGTTCTATACCATGGAACCATAGGTTCCTGTCATTGGGATGGACTTCATTATAGTGGGAACAGAGGGGGTAAGGACTGTCGTTGTTTATAAGTGCCCTGCGATGTTCTTGGAGACGTATTTTTAAGGGACGTATCATGCTGCCAACGTAGATAATACCACATTGGCAGCCCAGTATATAGACTACGTGGGTTGTATTGCAGTTTATAAATTGCTGGATATCATAACTCTTCTTGGTATTGTAACAAAAATTGGTAATTTTGTTATGACCAAAAGGGCACATGTTACACGAGCCGCAAACAAAAAAACACTTCGGTTTGGCAGGAAACCAGATGTAAATGTTGGGTTTGTCATGTATATAAGTAGGGCACAATGTTTCCCGCAGGGTCCGACCCCTGAGGAAAGTCAGAGTGGGGGTGGAGTTGATACTCTTTTTGCGCCTTCCATTCTGTCTTTAAATCAGACTTATATAAGTCAGGGGGGATCCCATCGGGCCCTGGCGCTTTCCCAGCTGTTAGCCCCTCAATACCCTCAGTCACCTCACCGCTATAAAAACATATTTTGTCTCTCCTAACTACGAGGGCAGGGCTAGCAGACTCGTCCAATGTGCAACAGTACAACTTCTTAAAATGTGCTACCCACTCCTCCTTAGTTATGTGACATTCCAGACCGACACCCGGCTCTTGAGCTAAAAATGTTTTCTTCATCAGCGCCCAAAATCTGGTACTACTCTGCAAGGTATCAGGGTCAAGGATCTCCCTCCATGCCTCTTCCCTGAGGGACTCCTTGTGTCTAGCAATAGTATTTTTATATGTCTTCCGACACAACTGGACATTTGCCTTTATCCTTGGTTTCGCTGCCAGTGCTAATCTTAAATTTCTGGCATCTTCTGAACAAGCATGATTAAACCATTTAGGTCCTTTAATATCTAACTTCTTTGCTGGTGCCGATAATAACTGTGTGACCTTATCTGCTAGGTGTTGAAAAGCCTTAAGGACAATAGCTGGCTGCGCACCTTCTTGCATACATGCCATAATCTCATCTGTTATGTTATGTTACACTTTCTTATATAGCGCATGGCTGCCCCAGCAAAGGGTATACTCAGACATGAGTCCCTTGCTCACTGCTCCATCAGGATTCAAGCAAGCCGGGCCGACGAGGCTGAAATGCCAGAAACCGGTCCCCAGTAGCTTGTCTCCTTTCTGGTGAAGAATTGGCTTGGTAGTTTGGTCTGCCCTGTTCCCATGATGCACTGGGCCAGGGACAGACTAATTTGCATATAGCCAGGTTCTGAGCTGGGATGGGGCAGTGAGCTAAATAACGGTGATGGATCAAGCCCTGATCTTTGGACTGGGTAAGAGTGGTCTGCTTAATTCAGACACTCTGTTCATCACCACCCCCCTTTTCTGCCCCAGCAAAGGGGCTTCCCGGCGCTTGATCAGAAGAGAGAACACAAACACATCCGACAAAGAGAGCATAACACAGCCAACTACTGACAGAAGAGGTGTGTCTTGATGGCTTTTCTAAAAGCCAAAAGGTCATTTAAGCTCCGGATCTGCAGTGGTAGGGCGTTCCAGAGTTTTGCAGCCAGGTAGCGGAAGGAACGTCCTCCCGTCAGAGCTAGCTTTACTCGAGGAACTACAGCCAAACACTGTCCCACCGATCTAAGAGGTCTACGAGGAGAATATCTCGTCAACAAGGGGCAGAGCATGGGGGGTGAGTCAATTTTCAAGATTTTAAAAACAAGACACAAAGTCTTGAAATGGATTCTTTTGTCAATAGGAAGCCAGTGTAGCTTTGTGAGCGTTTCAGTCACTGATTTGTACCGGGGGAGACCAGTCAGGGCACGTGCCGCTGCGTTCTGGACGCATTGTAAACGAGCCTTCTCCGTCTGGTTCACTCCCAGAAACAGAGAACTTGCGTAGTCCAGTCGTGAAAGGATTGTAGACTGCACCACAAGCTGACGCGTAGGCGGATCAAACATTTTTAGTATTGGCCTCAGATTTCGCAAGATTCCAAAACCCATGGCAGCAACTTTCTTAGTGTGGACAACAAAACTTAGTGAGGAGTCGAACCAGACTCCTAGATTTTTAACTTCCTTTTTTGGTTCTGGAGGATTGCCAAGAGTGTCTGGCCACCATTCCTCACTCCAAGCTGCAGCATTTTTGCCGACTACCAGCACCTCCGTCTTGTCAGCATTAAGCTGAAGATAGTTCGCCGTCAGCCATGCTGTAACTGCAGTAAGGCCCTGTTTAAAATTGTGCGCTTTTGCCCCGGCTTCGTCACTCAGCATCACCACCAGCTGAGTGTCATCCGCATATGAGACTATGGACAGGTCCCACCGTTTGGCGACCTCAGCCAATGGCTGGACATACAGAGTAAAAAGTGTCGGGCTGAGCGCGGAGCCCTGGGGTACGCCTTGCTCGATGCTACATTCTTTAGACAGAAACGGTGGGGTGGAGACCCGAAAGGATCTACCGGTCAAAAAAGCTTTGAACCATGCCAGGGCTTGTCCCACAACCCCCACCGTCTCCAGTCTATGTAGTAGAACCTCGTGTGACACCGTATCGAAGGCAGCACTGAGATCTAATAAAATCATTGCTGCCTTCTGCCCGGATTCCAGAATGGTTCGGAGGTGTTCTGTCACACTGAGAAGGGCAGTTTCCCTGCTGTGTCCAGCACGGAATCCGTGCTGGGAGACATCCAGGATGTTATATGAATGGAGATGTTGAGTCAGAACAGCATTGACATAAGACTCCGCAACCTTCGCTGGCCAAGGAAGCAATGAGATGGGTCTAAAATTCTCCGGCCTAGTGGGGTCCAAGGTAGATTTTTTAATTATGGGGGACACCCATGCCTGCTTCCATCTGGTAGGTATTATAGATGTAATAAACGAAGAATGGATCAGAGATCTTAGTGGGTCAAGGACCAATGGATCAACTTCTCTGAAATGTTCCGGTTTTAGGGGGTCTGCTGGAGAGCCAGATTTAACTTTTAAACAAAGTCTAAGGAATTCCTCTCGGTCCATCTCCGGTATGATCCTAAGTTCATGTATTGGGCGGTTTGTAGGAGGAGTAAGGGTGGATGTGGCAGAGAAGGAACTATAAATTTTACTAATTTTGTCGACAAAAAAGGACGCCAGGTTATCACAGATTGTGTGAGAACTGGTAGCGTTAGTCGCCGCTTTTTTCGCACTTAACTCCTTGAGAATTTTAAAAACAATCTTGAAAGGATGTAGGCTTCCATTTATCTCGCTAGTGTAATATGCAGCTCGGGTTCTGCAGATCTGTCTGTGATACTTTTTTTGAATGCCGACATATAGAGTTTTCAACTCTGGTACATATGCCCTTCGCCACTTACGTTCGGCGATTTTACATTCTTTTTTTAGGGCTAAAAGCTCCTCGTTAAACCATGGATTAGACTCCTGCACACGGGCTCTAATCCAGTCCGCCGGGATAAGTGCCTGGTTGATCCAGTTATAAAAATTTTCATAGGCCTGGTTAGTGTCTTCACCATCCATAAAAGGATGTGCTTTAAGCGAGGCATGAAAGTCCTCTAGTCGCAGTTTCCTCCAAGGACATTCATATACTTTGTGTGTTGGCCCTGGGGTGAAAGTGTCTGGCCTGGGTAAGGACATAATCACCAACATATGATCAGTCCAGGTCATAGGAATGGGTACTTTTGCCACTGCTTCCTCTAAGTTAGTGAAAATGGGGTCCAAAAGGTGACCCCCTTTATGTGTTGGGCCTCGTACCAATTGGCAGAGCTGGAATGCCGCTAGATCAGCAAGCAAGCTGCTGATTTTGTTATCAGTACACAGATCAAAATGAATGTTAAGGTCCCCAAAGATGGTGAAATTAGCGGCCCCTGCTGCTAGGGAACAGACTGTCTCCACAAGAGCTTTTACAAAGCTGCTGTCCGCCCCAGGAGGTCTGTAGATCGAGATGCCTGACAGCGAGAAGTGGGGATTGATCTTAATAGTATAACGGGCACTTTCACTGCCTTCAATACTAAGTCTGGAAAACACGCAAGTGTAGTGCGATTTAGTCAAGACCACACTACCACCACCTCCTGACTGTCTATTAAGAAGGTGGATAGAGTAGCCTGCAGGGATGGCCATGTTAAATATAGAAATCATATCATCCTGCATCCATGTTTCCGTGAGGAATATGATGTCAAAGGCATGATCGATGATCAGGTCATGAATTTCTACAAAGTGCTTGGCCAAGGATCGTACATTCAACTGTGCGATCAGGATTTCCTGTTGGTTTTGGGCCGGCCTAGATAGCAGAGGAATACTAAGTTTCGGCAAGGCATATCCACACCTACATACAGATTTACCTTGCAGGTGAAGAAGACACTGAAGTGTTCAAATCCTGAAGCTGTGTACTAGAGTACACAAGTCTGCTCCCCAATGAAATGCCAGGGTCCTTGGCGAGAGGCGACGTCCTGGCGCAGACGGGCACAGACGGGCTTCTCTTTGGCGCGTCTTCGGTGCGCCCTTCGTGCGCCCGCTGCGCGCGTCCGCTGCGCTCTCGCGCCATTTCCGCCAATTATAGTGCCTGGGTGAGGTAAAGCGGAGCTACTAGACCGCTAACCCAAGATGGCGGTTCTACCTGGCACAGACAGGAAGTGAGTGACTTTGCAATAGGGCTGTCCCCCGGAGTCTCCCTCCACAACAAATAGTCAACTAATGACTGGCGGTGGACCGAGGTGACTGCAGGGCGCCAAGTACACTCGAGGGGTGAGCAATATAAAGGTATAAAATACAAAATTATTCGAGCTGGGTATTGTTTAAAAAACGGAAGTAATCTCCGCAAAATGAAAATAAATGTTTAAAAAGCTGTCGTATTTCGCTCTGAAGCTGCGCAGATACTCGAGGAGCAAAGATCGTAAGCCTCCTCTCTAGTCTGAGTCTTCTTCAATCAATGTTACTTTAATTTCCTTATACAACGAATCAGGGGCGATCATAGACCATTTCAGACGGCGTCTCCCATCTGTGGTACTCAACATTCCAATGGGGATGTTCACTCCTTCTTTAATCATCAACGGGCCCCTCAAGTGTACAGTAAGTGGATTGTGATCACTGTATTCACTTGCTTCAATGGTAAATGAGTCCACAAAAGACGGCATACCTGGTGTTAAAAGAACAAAATCTATAAAGGTTCCCTTTCCATTACCCTTAAAGGTAGGTGTCTCAAAGCATGTGATAGGGTCCGTCAGGGCAATTGTTGCCGTTAGATCTAAATCACAGAGCATAGTATTTAAATGTTCCCCCTCGATTGTATGCTCAAAGTGAAAATCCTCACAGCGTTGACAATTGAGGTCCATAATACTTTTAAAGAGATGGTCCCCACGGGGGTGCACATTGAAATCCTCCATCACCCTGAGATTATGGGCGCAGTCCTTCATAGAACTACTAATAAAAGCATTCAATGCCACTATCTGACTGGAAGCAGTATAAGAATTAATAGCATTATAAAAATTAACTATTCCGGCCGTACAGTTTTCCCCCGTTAGAACTAGTCCAATAAGACCAGTAAGACATGATGAAATCCTCCGTATTTTGCAAGTAAGTGCAATGGAAATAAACACAACCAATCCCCCTTTGGGTCTGCCCCTATTCTGCGCTAAAGCAGGGATGTAATAAGGAAGAAATTACAGTCAGTTGACCATGTTTCCTGCAAACAAATGGGGCCTTATTTATGAAGGGCTTGCGCCGCCGGTGCGCCACTTTTAAAATGGGAAAAAGTGACGCACCGGCGGCACAAGGCCTTCATAAATAAGGCCCATGATTTGGAACCGTTTAATGTACCTAATCCAGTTGCAGTCCTGCATCTTAGTACCCAAACCAGCAATATTCCAGGAGATAACATTGTTTAATTTTGTTTCCGCTAACACATTCTCTAAGCATCCCACTCCCTCTGATCTCCCATTTTCTCTACCCACAGATTCCTCATGTCAGTCACATAACTCTAGACCAGAAAGAGCATCAAATCTGTTCTGAGTTCCGATATTAAATCCATTCCCACCCTGGTTACCAACATTATACTAGTAGTCTTCCTTGGGGATTGATGGCTGAAGAGAAATTCCCTGGTTACCAACATTGTACAGATATGCTCCGTTAGGGGTCGGTGGCTGAAGAAAAGTACATTGTTTCGGTAGCGCATGGTTCGGTGGGATTTTAAGCAGATGGGAATAAAAATACCTGAGAGGGCGTATACGCGTATACAAATACTATTAGCATTATAAACCAGAGATGCTGCTCTTAATAAAACTGTGGCAGCATGTTGAGGGTGCCTGAAATTAACGATGATACAGTCACCACCGGTTAACTTCCTCGAAGTACCAATCCAATTCACCCTCCTTGTTAAAATAATTTGGTCAGCAAATTTAACTGGAAACCCACAGTTTTTATTCAGCCAAGAGACCGTTCTGTTCTTTAATGAATCATGAGATTCTTCATATACTGGGTCTGGGTGGGACTCGATAGGGGGGACGTTTGTGAGAACTGCCACAAAAGGCGCGCAGTCAGGAGGGAGGTTAGCATGACGGGGTTTCCTTACATATCTAGGTGCTGACTCTCCATCATGTTCTCCAGGGATCTTTTTATTCTGCATGGGTAGTGGGGTAAGAGCATGTGTGGTAGGCACAGTACCAGATATTCCCTTACTGGTTTGCTGTAAATTTACTGTGCCTACTCCCTGGCCCTCACCAGCTGATCTCTTATTCACCACCTTAGGACTACCTGCTACTGAGGTCAGGTGTGTTGTTAGCAGCCCACCTAGTCGCTCAACTTCAAGTGCCACTGTATCAAGTTTGGCTATCAGGGGTTGCATCAGTTCTGTAATTTTTGCCTCCAACTTATCTTCCAACGATTGAAGTAGGAGGGCGAATGGTTCCATATCAATATTCAAGTTTGATCCACCCGTACTTATATCATCCTGTGGGTCTGTTGGGACTACAACAGTACTTAGGGTTACGTTACTCTTCTCTGCCCTTCTATTACTGTTTTTCCCCCCACGTTTGAATTGTGCCTTCCTGCAAACTCTAACTGGTCTACGGGAGGGTGCTGGCTCATCTTCTACTGAGACATTCATTACGTCTGGAAGAGCTTCATTTTGATCAACATGGACTTGTGCCTCGACTGTTATATTGTCCTTGGGGCCCTCCCTCTGAGTGTCTTTTCCCACCAGATCCACTAGTGGTGAAGGCATCTCATCATGTAAGTCCACAATATTCCTACGCCCTAAGGAGGCTCTGCGATCACTATTAATTTGGGTAACCTTTTGAAACAAATAATTATCCATTGTTCCTGAACCAGGTACAGGTTTAGTGGTCTTCACCTTAGCCATTGCAAGACTTGATTGTATGCCACAATGTACCACAACTTTTCCACAAGCAAAACACAGGCACGTAACTTCTATAGAAAGGATAAATAAAACTCACTCAGGTTGTAAATAAATCGGACAGAACCAAAATCCGTGGCCCAGCCCAGTCTCATCAGGCCTCTGAGGGCCACAGAGGGCCCGCCCTTTGCCCGGGCTTTGCTCGGGCGCTCCCGCGCGCGACTCGCGGGGTGAGAGGCTTTCCTCTCTTTTCAGGTGCCTCCGGGCGCAAAGGTGGCATCAGGGAAGCGACTCGGCTGCCGGGGCACCTGGGAGGTGTAGTTCTGACGACCCCCGGTGACTGCAGGCGATGTGTGAGGCAGCCATTCCCCTCACTGCATCTCCCTGCCCCAGAAAGTGGCAGCCGTTCCCCTCACGGCAGGTTAGGGCAGCTGTTAGGCGTCCTTCTGAGCGCTCAGCGCTCCTCTCTTTTCAGGCGCCTCCGGGCGCAAAGGTGGTGTCAGGGACGCGACACGGCCGCCGGGGCACCTGGGAGGTGTAGTTCTGATGACCCCCAGTGGCTGCAGGCAATGTGTGAGGAAGCCGTTCCCCTCACGGCATCTCCCTGCCCCAGAAAGTGGCAGCCGTTCCCCTCACGGCAGGTTAGGGCAGCTGTAAGGCGTCCCTCTGAGCGCTCGGCGCTCCTCTCTTTTCAGGCACCTCTGGGCGCAAAGGTGGCGTCAGGGACGCAACTCGGCCGCCGGGGCACCTGGGAGGTGTAGTTCTGATGACCCCGGTGGCTGCAGGTGATGTGTGAGGCAGCCTTTCCCCTCACGGCGTCTCCCTGCCCCAGCAAGTGGCAGCCGTTCCCCTCACGGCAGGTTAGTGCAGCTGTTAGGCGTCCCTCTGAGCGCTCGGCGCTCCTCTCTTTTCAGGCGCTTCCGGGCGCAAAGGTGGTGTCAGGGACGCGACTCGGGCGCCGGGGCACCTGGGAGGTGTAGTTCTGACGACCCCCGGTGGCTGCAGGCAATGTGTGAGGCAGCTGTTCCCCTCATGGCGTCTCCCTGCCCCAGCAAGTGGCAGCCGTTCCCCTCACGGCAGGTTAGTGCAGCTGTTAGGCGTCCCCTCCACTTTAATTCAATAGGACTTACTCATATTGTCATCATCTAGGGTCTAAAGAAGAGAACTGCAATAAGACTTCTGTATCAATTTAGGATATGTTCTCAAACTGATGGAGTTACTCAGCAATGAGCAAAAGATGGGAAGCTGCAGTATAGTGTGACTATTTGAGATCTTGTGATACCTCTTCTCAATTAAAGTAACACTTGGAGTGTAATTGATGCGTGACAGAGGGATAATGTTTTGAATTAGGCCAGAGGAGGTTCTGGGGCTGAATCTTTCTGTAAGTTATTCTTGGAAAGTCAGTATGTTAAGCTGGATGCCTGAGCGAAAACATTCATTTGGATGAGGCTTGATAGGGTTAATTTACTACAATATTATGACACTTGCCTTTACCGGTTGGATGGTCCAACCTATATGTTGAAATTCTACAGATATTACTTGTATCCATACCTTTCTGTGCTTAAACTTAATAAAAAAGATATTGTATGGCTAAATATTTTAGCACAACCTGATACTATCTGTTTGTGGTCAGATAAAACTTAAAGGAAATCTAAGTAGACAGTTCTGCATGATGTGCAATTGACTCAAGTCTAGTTTAGTTTCAGCTTTACTTGGACTTAGTCCCATATAAACAAGCTGCATTGAGAACTGGACATTAATGAAAGGTCGACTGGCTCTGTGCAGTCACCAGCCCACCTTTCTCTATACAGGCTGAAATCAGGTCTGTATTTTAAAGAGGGGCAGATACCTTCCTGTAGGACGCTCCAGTGAGTATCTTTACCCTGAGACATGCTTTCCCCTCTTTGAATCAGAGCCCCCAGCATACAGAATGTGGGATCACCTCAATCTGGCAAACAGTCAGTGCATCCCCTCACAGTTCCTTTGTTTTTTCACCTGTGCATGTAACATACACAAGCACTGCTCCAGATTCACAAAGATGAACTTACACTTTTGTGTAAGCTCACTACTTTTCGGTGTTCACAAAGGTAAAGGTAAACCTAAACTAAAAGTCTAACTTTACTACTTTTCGGTATTCAAAAGGTAAACTTTGATCAAAAGTCACATTTTACTGATAGTGTTGTATAGCTCCTATATATCCTTATATCGTGTTAAGTTAGCATAGGTACATTTGAGATTTAAACGCCATTTTTCCTTTCTTGCAACTTCTGCACACGACCCTTAATTGTTGACTTAGCTTTCAACCTAGTGGTTTGCCGTGGTGTATGTGAGAATAATATGTTATTGCTCTGATATCAGTTTTGTTTAATAAACCATGTCTGCACGGAGAGTGCTGAAGTTTCAGGAGCAACACGATATGGAATTGTTATGAGGTCTGATCTCCACGCCTTCATAGTCATAACACAAGTGCAGCCTTTGCCAACTTGGGCTTGAGGCGGGATTGATATTGCTTTGCACGAGAATTGTTAACACACTTGATGCGGTGCACATGCAGAGAGAGCTGGTGTATGCTGATGTGATTCCTTCATGCTAGGACACTAAGGTATGGGCCCGCCCTAAAACAACCCAAAGAGACCTTCTTAGCTAATAATATAATATATGTGTCAGGGAGGGTGAGATATAAGTGTTGTTAACTCTTATTCATTACAGCATGTTAACATGCTGTCAACATTCGCTTTTTATGTCTTAGTAACTATGCTGATAATTTTGCTACTGATAATAAGTATACTTGTATTATCAAAGATACTGCGCCTGAGAAGACGGCATTAGTAAATAAACATTTCAAATGCACATGTGTCTTCTTTACTCCATGTTCTGGTTTGTAATGATAATATAACGAAAGAGTGTTCATGAGTCCCACGTACCCTGAGGTACTGTAAGTTCATGTTCTGGTTTGTCTAAACATTGGGTGTTTGATATGTCCAATGAGACACTGTAGCTAGCTCGGTAAGGGGTGAGTTGGTTGCTAAGGTAAGTTTTGGGACATCCTAATTTGCCGAGGTTCCACTCCTCTGTGCACAGTTCTGTGTGAGTACAGAAACCCTGCAACATGGCGCCCAACGGTTTCGGTGGTCTTATATCATGACACTCGAGTAGTTTATCGTTCATGCCTTAACCCCTTCACGTCCGTTTCCGGAAAACGGGGTGTTGGTGAAACCTACCTATTTTTTGAAATAGGTCTTTATTCAAGCTTGATTCTTACTTAAACGGTTTCTTTGAATTACTACCCAGTTGTGCTACAAAGTATTCTTTGTGTTTTCTTGTTTCCGATTCTGTGATGGCGGCTGCGGTGGCTATTGCACAGCATAGTCGCGTAGCGGTACGCAACCATCTTCAGACGTACCAGGTCCCAGTAGATGGGATGGCTGTGATTTTCGTGGTAAGTGCAGATCCGGCGTTTCCTTACGAGTTGTTTTACTCTTGGGTTACGTTTCCGGCTGTGGACGCTAATTCTGGTTTGTACCACTCCTACACCGCCTCGGATGTCCCGGCTGAATATACGCCATACAGGGCATTGGAAATACCTATTGATCATTGGCAGCATCGAGTTTGGTTTGATGGCGCCCTCCCCCACTCTTTGTCCCGTGCGAGGTTAGGTCCACTCTCGATTCCAGGTACTAATTGGCCTGCATTGGGTGGCTTTACCCCGCACCCGAATCACGGGGCTTGTACCCTGGCAGAAATTCGCAGGCTACATGTAGTTTCCATTTCCGTGATTCGTGCTTTAGTGCAATACATTGGTCGACATCTTCCTGGTGGTCCCCAGGGGGGTGCGGCCGCTCCCATGGAACGAGGCGGAATGCGTCTCAATCCAGTGATGGTAAATTCGGTTTTTGGTGCGCGTCCTGTTGACAACGATGACTTCCCATTCTGGCTAGCAGAGAAGTTTGATCAACTGGAAGCGGTTTTTCCGAATTCTACTCCGGCTGATAAACATAGAATGTTAACGATTACTCTACCGAAGGATATTACTCCTGAACTTGCTGACTGTGACAGCTGGGGAAAAACATTTGCGGCAGTTTATACAAGGTGCTTCGGCACCCCGTCTATGACTGCCCTGCCTGAAATTGTTAGACGTGTTCAGAATGATCACGGTCCAGAGGCAGCGGTTGAATTGGGTATGCGCCTGTGTGGTACATTTGAGATTGTAAGTGATCTCATTCTCTCCAATGTTAAAGGAGATGCAGTTAACTTTCAGGTGTCGAATGCTTTGGCTGCTCTGCCCGATGCCGACAAACCCCGCCAGTTAGCAAAGATTGTGGTGGCCGCTTATAAAACGATTGGCCGCACAAGTAGAGGTCTGAAATATTTTCCAGTAAAGGAGAAAAAACAACCACAGGGACAATCTGCAGTGACAGATGCCCAGCCCAAGTCCAAGAAATCGAATTGGCCTAAAAAACAGACACAGGGGAAGCAGACAATGCAGACTCAGGGTACTTTTCCTGCAATACAAGCTCCTGCGCCATCCGAAAAAGTTTATGATTTGCGCGACCGCGCGATGATTAAATCACCTGATCGTTTTCAGGGTTCTGATCAACGCTCTCCTCGTTCCTTTCAGGACACATCGGCCCCGAAGACCGGTGGAGGAGGAGGGGGTGGACGTGGACGTGGTGGCCAACAAGGACGTGGTCAGTCCCGCCAGACGGACGGCGCAGTGAAGCAGGAGGATTCTACGCCTAGGCGTCCGCAGTTTGCGAAAAAGAAAGTCGCAGCCTTAACAGCGCATCGATATGCCACAGATAGTGAGAACGCGGCTTCGGAATCTGACGTGGGCTCTGACCTTGCTGGACAGTGCGGCGGAGATAACCATAGTCAGAGAGGCGCTGCGTCCACTACTGAGGGTGACAGCGACTGATGTCTACGTTGTGATAGAAACAGCGGATACGAGACTTGCTCCCCCTGAAAGACTATATGAAATTGTCCTGTTAATTGAAGGTGACATACAGCGTACCGTTAAAGGTGTATTTTGGGAGAATCTGTCTTCTACATATGATATTTTACTTTCGGAGGCTGACTGGCCCCCACCTTTTGTGCTTGCGGCGCCGCGAGGGGAGGAGGTGATCCTACCCAGTTTCGCGAACACTGTCTCGAAAGAGCATGCGCAGCATTTTGCAGAAGAGTGGGCTCGGGCTCTCGCACCGGCTCTGTACCGTAACCAATGTGGTTGGGATAAATTGTCGCCTTGCCACGAAATTCCGTTGCGGTCTCAGCCGCAGCCTCAACCTCAATATCCCTTTCGGCGTGAAGCGAAATCTTCCGTCGCGGAAATCCTTGAACAATTGGAATATCAGGGAGTTATTGAAACGTGTGTGTCACCGATGAATAATCCCCTTTTTACTGTGAACAAACCTGACGGATCATATCGTTTGGTTTTGGATTACCGGCATTTAAACTCGCATTGCCGTAACTGTGCAGTACAGAATACCCACGGCTCTGCCCTTGTGGATAGTCTCGTGCGTAAGCGTTTCAAGACAACGCTTGACATATCCAATGGTTTTTATGCCCACAGATTGGACAGCTTTAGCTCCCAATGGACCAGTTTTACAAGCGCTGGAGTCCAAAAGCAATTCCGGCGTCTTCCAATGGGCTACAAGAATAGTCCTGGTATATTTACCGCTCGAATTGTCTCTATTCTGGAGGCACTTGACCCTGATGCTTTTTCGTATGTGGATGACATATATCTCACAGACGACGATATTTGGGAGCATCTGTGTCGTGTAAATTCTCTTGTTTGCAACTTCGCAGACATGGGTTACAAATTCAACTTTGCAAAATCGCACATTGCTGAACACACAGTGTTGTTTTTGGGCTATGAGCTCAACAATGAAGGTAGAGGTTTGGCTCCTCACTTCTTAGAGAAGTGCGCACAATTACGCGCTCCAACAACGCTGAAAAAATTACAGTCTTTACTGGGCTTTTTGAATTTCGGCAGAACTTACATTCCGGAATATGCCCAGCGTATCAAGCCTTTGTATGCTTTGATCCAACCAACATTCTCAAAATCATGCTGGCTGCCTGAGCATTCAGCCATTTTGCAATCCTTGCAGGCTGATCTGCTCGCTTCTAAATATTTACTGACTCGTGATAACCACACCAACCTGGTAATAAGAATAATTCCTGGGACGGTGGGTTTCACATACCTCACTTTTAATGAAGGTGACACAGTACCTATCGCTTACAAGTCTCACTTGTACACTTCGGCTGAGATGCGGTTTCCCACAGTGGAAAAAGTTTTAACTGCTGTACAGATGGCAATTCTGAAAGAACGTGCTCTGTCACAGGGGAAACGCATGCTAGTGGTAACACCCTGTCCTCATTTGGAGGCAGTCACGAAAGCGAGTGTACCAAATTCAAAAGCTTTGCACCCTCGGTGGATTCAGTGGGCTGCGTCATTGTCATCCTCGGATGTCATGTTTATTTTTGACGCTTCCTTACGGTCGCAGGAGTACTTGCAGTATGAATTCGTTCATCCTGCTCCTCTGGCGATGCGACCTTTGGAGGACTTCCATTGCATCATTTACACTGATGGGTCGGCGCAGGTTGCGCATGGCTCTAAACATGCCTACGTTTCCGCATGCGCCATTGTGGTCGGTGCTATGTTAAATGATGAGTTCATTTCCAGGGAGGTACACACGTTGCCCCTGGGCGATTGCACCGCACAATTGGCGGAGCTTCGTGCTCTATTACTAGCTTTGGAGTACGCGGATCCAAGTGTTACTACTCTAATTGTAAGTGATTCTTACTACTGTGTCCAGTCTTACAATGAAAACTTGTTCTTTTGGATTCAAAATGACTTTCATGATTCCAAGGGTAGCACAATAAAACATAAAATGATCTGGGTTCGAGTGGCAGAGCTTCAGGCTATGTTGCCACTCGCTTATGTGATTCATACTCTCGGTCATCAGCGCGTAGGAGTTCACGCTGTTGGCAACTCGCTTGCTGATGAAGCAGCGAAATCAGCAGTATCTACATACTTAGTTGCAGCAGTTACTAGGTCTAAATCCAAGATTGATAGCGACATCTTGGCAGCGATTGCTGCCTCTGAGAAGGGAAGTAAACATCCTGCGGGATTCCCTTCGAAGTATAAATACCACTTAAGTCCCGAAAAGGTTCCTTTTGTGACAATTCCTGATGTTGGAGAACGGCTGATTCCCAACTCGGATCGCAGAGCAGACTTGATTACAGCGGCTCATGAAGGTGTGGCGTCTGCGCATGCGGGCGTCTCGGCAACTGTAACTCAATTACAATTACGTTTCTGGTGGCGGGGACTGTACAAACAGACGCGTGAATATGTCCTTCTTTGTGACATCTGCCAGCAGATTAAACCTTCAACTGCTACGCGTCCGCCTCAGACTCAGTTGTACATTTCTAATAAACCGCTAGGCTGTGTTTATTTAGATCACTGCGGTCCATTTTCATCTGATACTGCGTATAAATACATCTTAGTAGCAGTTGACTCATGCACACGCTTTGTGTGGGTATGGCCACATCGCAGCGCTGATTCACGGACTGTCATTAGAGATTTGCGTATCTTTATAGGGATTTTTGCCTGTGGTACCTTCCATTCGGATCAGGGTCCGGCTTTCGCCTCTAAGGCGTATATGGATGCCATGACTTCGATGGGGGTCCAAGTCAAGTTTTCGTCACCCTACAGACCTGAGGGTAATAGTGTAGTTGAACGAATGAACCGTGATTTAAAGCAATCTTTGACAGCCCGAGTTATAGGCACTGGCAGAAACTGGCTGGCTCACCTCTATGGCGTGCAGCGTGCTCTTAATAATCTCCCTAGAAGGTCTCTGGGTGGGCGGACCCCATACGAAATGCTCTTTGGCATCAAGATGTACGTCCCTGACCTTGACGGTCTAGACTCAGTGGTTCGCGCCACTTCCTTTGACGCAGATGAACATTGCAATGTTTTACAGAATCTACAAAAGACCAGAGACACTCTTGCAAAGGAACATTTGCCCTCCACATCGGATGATGCGTTGCAGATCCCGGTAGTTGGCTGGCTACCCCAAGTTGGCGAACTGGTTCGAGAGAAGATCGACAACAAGAAAGAGTTTGGTCCCTCCTATCGAGCTCCAGTCCCAGTGCTTGGAGTGAAGGGCACAAGAACTGTCATTCTACCACCACTTCCAGGTCGTAAGGAAAACAGGTTTATTTCTATTGACAATGTCAAGATACACAGAGTGGCCGATTCTTCTTAGCATGACACCGGCTGTTTCCTGTCCTTCCATTGTGAGAAATTCAATTATGCCCACTGCTTCTAATAATGAACCTGAGGTGGCCATCGAATTACCTGCTGTTTCCAGTCCATTATTGAATAATTTACCAGGAACTAACCTTGATGAGACAGACTATACATACCCCACTGATTTGTCCATGCCTGACCTGCAAGCTCGTTTAGCCACGGAATCCAGATTTTCATTTGACTCTGCTTCCCTTGCCTCGAAAAAACCCTCTAAAATTGCAGTATATGCTGGCCTGTTTAAAAAACATTTTTTGATACCTCCTTGGATATACATTTGGCTGGTCCTTTTTTCAGTTTACCTTTTTATGTCAATTGGTTTTGTGTTTTATTTTTTTCGGATTATGAATGGACACTATGTCGAGGAGAGAACTTGCATTACTCATTTAAATGGAACATTGGCCCCACTTTCCTCTTCACATTCTACACACAGATTAAAAAGAGACTTGACTTTGGTTAACATCACAGCATGGCCTGTTCTGGATGGAATCGCGTGGGATGCAGTTCGTTTTCAGATTCATGGTCCAACGGAAGTCGTTAATGTTCCTAATGTACTGAGAGTTAATATGGGGGATGTGGTGAAACAAAACATTCGTTCTGATGATTGGGATGTTAATGCTGTGGAAAGTTTGTTTTCTGATTTGAAATACTATGCTGCTTTTGATGCTGAGGATTTATATTTAGAATCTGCTAATTATGGTGAATTGTTCTGTTACCAACATTATGGCAATCACTTCTTACACAAGACATCTTCCCGAAGGGATGCAGTTAATTTTACTCAGTGGGAACATTGCCCAGCACCTACACAAGGGAGTTCAGAAACGTTTCTTAAAAAGTATACTTATTTCACTGACTTTAATCAGTCCAATCCCGAGTCATTTTATTTTAAATTTAACAAACAGCCACTGTCCAAGGTTCGACTTACAAATACAAAATTGTTGTATTCGAAGGCCTTCCTAGATCAATTAGTTACTGGGGGGTATGAGTTATGGAAGGATACCATAGACCTTAAATCAGTTTGGGGCTCAAGGGCCTGGCAGGTACGAGGCACTGAGGCTTTGCACCGTGCATGTCTCATCCCAAATCATATGTGGTTTTTAAATGAAACCATTTCCCAGACCACATGCTTTGGATTGGCTACATCTAAAAGGTTGAACACCCCGTCTTTCCCGGAGTTGGAGGAATATGAGAATTGGAGTAATTTTACTAAATTGTCCATTAGAGAGATACAGGCTCTGCTTCTGAATTCCTCCTTTAACATTTCCAGTATGAATCCCAAGGGTTGGCTGCTTTGGCACCGTAGTGCTGATTCTTGCCAAAAAAGATTTTTAAATATAACTGACGGTTTTAAGACTGTTAGATCTGATCCCCGTTTTGATTTGAGTCATACTGTCACCTCTTACTCTGTGGGCAAGTTGTGTCAAGCTTGGCTGAAACATTCAACTTTACCTGCGGTTAAGTATCACCTTTCCAAACTGAATGCAGACGTGGATTTGAATGATTTCATTAAAGGCCCAGCTAGTGGCAGGTCGAAAAGATGGTTATATGGGGTTTACAATGAACTTTGGAAACTCTCACAGATTGAGGCTGCTTCACGCCTTAGGGCTATTGATCAGGCGAATCTTGAGAAAGTGCTTGCAGTTGTTGACAATAGCATTAACGTGCTTTCCTCTAGAATTTACACATTAGATAATATTGTGTCGTCTGTTGTTGATATTGTGCATGATGAAGTGTCTGTATTATACCATGGTCAAAATCAATTACGGTCAATCATGCAGTTTGCATGGACACTTCAGACTCTGAAAATGGGTAAAGTTCCCTGGGGATACATGAACGTTTCCTCTTTATTTGCACCGTTTAATTTGACAGACAAACAACGCTTGCTTTCGATGCGTGATGCTTCCTTTTCTATGCTACATATTGAAAGGTTGGAATCTTTACCTTTTTCTGTGGCAGAAGCCACTGCTGCTACGTGGCTTATCCACGGTTTAATAACGCTGCCTTTTGCTTTATATAAGTTTTCAAATTGTATGAAATATGTGCCAATAGGTCGTTTTGAACCCTTAGGTAGCGGTTTTCTTCATGAGGTCTGGTCACTCCCATACACATACAGATGTTTCAAGGATGAACAAGAAGTTTATCTAACAGGGGATGAGTGTACTGAGACGCCAGATCATTCTTTAATGTGTAGACACATACAGTTACACGGTTCATGTAACAAGGACAGACCGAATATGGCTTGCGTTTTACAGGGCACGCCAGTTCCTGCTATCATCCCCACGTTTAAATTGTTAGAGAATGGTAGTTATTTAATGCTCAATAATGAAAACTGTTGTGGTTTAATTAAAGGTATAGCTTTCATAGTAACGGTTAGTGAGCGAGTTATTTGCTGCAGAAATGTTCTTTATCCTCCCACACGTGAACATAGGGAGTCTTCCATTTGGCCACAGATACCGACCTTGGGAGCAGAATTCAGCGGCATGGCTAGAATAAGAGCTCTATTGTCCCAGAAAGAGGTGGCCTTGAGCTCGGCCCGTGAAACTTTCGTGCTTCACATTGCTAACACCCGTACGGAGGTTCAGGCTCTATTAAACACTGATTTGCCTTTGCATTTCGGAGCCATGGTCCGTTCTATCTTTAACGCATCCTCCACAACGGGCCTAGCACATTTTTTTAAAGTTGTGAGCGGTGGTCTCGTGACTTCCTTTGAGAAGATTTTTGGAGTCATCCCTGCCTTCTTCCATTCTGTTTTTTCGTCCTTATTTGGAGGGTTCCCATTTTTACTTGCATTAGCGGCTGGCGCATTGGTGGTTTTCTGCCTTTTTAAATATGGATGCCCTTCCTGTGCAAGACCACGCACAGCTGCTACTGACGCGGTTTCGCAACCGCATGCTTGATTATTATGGCACACTGCCGTTAGCGACTCTAAGCACGGCGTTTGGATTATCTTTTCGGTTCTCCTATTTCACCTGTGTCCAGCCTGTATTTCGCTGCCTGACCTGTGATTTCCTTTGGGCCATTGATTTGTGTCTCTGCGGACCAGTATCTTCTGACGTCGATTTTGATCAACTGATGAGTCCTATCATTGCTCACGAGTTGGTTTGTTCTGACGAAAGGATTATGGCCTTGGCGGTGGCACATGGACTAATGGGTCCCTGGGATGTGTTGTCGGCAGCGCAAAATTTCTTGGAACTAAGTTTTCTTGAGAACCCACCGAGCTGTCCTCTGATGGTTATAGAGGATCCGGTGCTGGAGGATCACGTATGTTCCTTTCATCTTTTAAATTGGATGGCTGAACTGTTTTCGGATGAGGACAGTGACTTCCTCCTGGAGGCTGTTGCAGCTTACTTTTCATATACAGTCTTATCATAGACACTGCCTCAAATTGACATGCTGATTGATAGCATTTCCTTGATTTTATTGACTTTTGGTCAAGACATTTTATTTTTGCTTGCCTATTGGCTTGAGCCACATTATATTGGCTATTTTTTAGCATTAGTTTTTATAATTGAATTTTTATTCATGCTCGTTTATAAATGGATTCTACTCTCATGTGATGGCACTTCTGTTACCTTATTTAGTCCGTTCTCGGATCATGGGGGGGTGTTGTATAGCTCCTATATATCCTTATATCGTGTTAAGTTAGCATAGGTACATTTGAGATTTAAACGCCATTTTTCCTTTCTTGCAACTTCTGCACACGACCCTTAATTGTTGACTTAGCTTTCAACCTAGTGGTTTGCCGTGGTGTATGTGAGAATAATATGTTATTGCTCTGATATCAGTTTTGTTTAATAAACCATGTCTGCACGGAGAGTGCTGAAGTTTCAGGAGCAACACGATATGGAATTGTTATGAGGTCTGATCTCCACGCCTTCATAGTCATAACACAAGTGCAGCCTTTGCCAACTTGGGCTTGAGGCGGGATTGATATTGCTTTGCACGAGAATTGTTAACACACTTGATGCGGTGCACATGCAGAGAGAGCTGGTGTATGCTGATGTGATTCCTTCATGCTAGGACACTAAGGTATGGGCCCGCCCTAAAACAACCCAAAGAGACCTTCTTAGCTAATAATATAATATATGTGTCAGGGAGGGTGAGATATAAGTGTTGTTAACTCTTATTCATTACAGCATGTTAACATGCTGTCAACATTCGCTTTTTATGTCTTAGTAACTATGCTGATAATTTTGCTACTGATAATAAGTATACTTGTATTATCAAAGATACTGCGCCTGAGAAGACGGCATTAGTAAATAAACATTTCAAATGCACATGTGTCTTCTTTACTCCATGTTCTGGTTTGTAATGATAATATAACGAAAGAGTGTTCATGAGTCCCACGTACCCTGAGGTACTGTAAGTTCATGTTCTGGTTTGTCTAAACATTGGGTGTTTGATATGTCCAATGAGACACTGTAGCTAGCTCGGTAAGGGGTGAGTTGGTTGCTAAGGTAAGTTTTGGGACATCCTAATTTGCCGAGGTTCCACTCCTCTGTGCACAGTTCTGTGTGAGTACAGAAACCCTGCAACAATAGAGTCCATTTAACTTAACCTCTGTTTATTCTGCGAGAACTGTGTTGATGCGCTCTTGCTCACAATGAACAGCCTCGTCAGGATATAGGAACGGAACCTTATTGAGACCTGCAAATAATGTTGTGTGTTATGGAGATACACATTCCCTGCAGAGGCCAATCTTAAATTGAAACAAATTTCTTTCTAATGTGTAGGTGGTGGTTCAATATTAACTCAAGTGATTGTCTCCTCCCCTACTTAATTTTATTTTTATTTTGCATAAATGCTCATTCTTCCTTAGCAGATGACAAGTCTCGAAGGGACTGTAGAAACTCTGTAACATGCAAGCCTTCTGCTGATCCAACAAAACTTTCAAACTATTGTCCTGTCTCACTTCTGCCCTTCCCTGTCAAGATATTGGACAGACCTGTTAACAAACAACAATCTAGGTATCTGGAGGATAAAAACATACTACATGCTTTCTAATCTTTCTTTAGGGTAGAACACAGTAGAGGGATTCATTTGCTAACAGTTACTAAAGTGATCAGATCTGACTTGGATGAGGGCAAATCAGCTGCCCTTATCCTGTTAGACCTTAGCCAACTTTGATACGACCTCATTTGCAGTGTTAACAACAAGGCTCTATTAAAAATTTATTTATTCTAGTGCATTACTGTGGCTTAGTGACTGTAATTGCGCCAGCACACAAGATTACATCAATGTTTACCAATTGGATCCATGAGAATGATTGACAACTTATTTGTCATAAAAGGCTGTTGCAGCAGAGATTGGTAATACTTAGATTTAGAGTAGAGCATACTGAGGGGCAGGCCGTACACTGTTCATCCTTCTACCATGGTGCTAGCTGTGAACACTAGCCAGGGGTCTCTTGTTTTGCTTAAAGGGACATAAGAATTCTTAGTTGTATATTTTGCTCTATCTTGTTAATGTTTTGTCATTAATTGAATTCATGTAGCTTCTATATGAGATCGCCACTGAATGAATGAATGAATAAACTTTATTGTTCAGTTAATTAAAACCATAACAATTTACTAGATAAAAACACATCCATTATATAAAATGAAAATGTTTTGTTTTGTTTTATAAAATTACGTTAAAATTAGCAATAAAACGTCTATTATAAGGCAAAAAGTAAAACTCAAAGATTTCCGATCAATATTTACATCATTGTGCAATAGTTCAAATCGTTAGCGTTACATATCTTCACGGTGTTTAATGCGTTTCTCAAATGCCTGCAAGAACTTCACCAGTTTACAATGTAACCGAGGAGCAGTTGTGTCCAGGCATCCAATAATAGCAGATCTACATGTTCGTAACCTCTTAATCTGAAAACTACTCTTTAAATAATATGACCGTTCCATAGACAGCGTTTTACAATGGCAAATTATATGTATAAGATCTTCTTTGGAGCTGCCACACAAACGACATGAGACAGCTACCTGCCGTTTCCAGGCTGGTTCATCAGCTAATGTTGGAAAGTTACCAAATTTCAATGACATCAGCTTTCTTTTAATAAAGATGGAGTAAGTTGTTTCAAAATACAGAGCTGGTGTCAGTGTCTTATAGCCATTTATTACAGTCCAAGAGTGTGAACGATGAGAAAAAATGTCTTTATCCAAAACAAGTGAATGAAGTTTAGCTGCTTTATTTAAAATCTGTTTTAATAAAGTAAATGACAAATTTGTATCCCATAACGTTTTTGAGCTTGTGGCCTCCAAAGCATACATAAGGAATTGATTGGCTTTCGATTTTTTTGGGGATTGAAGTTCTTGCCATAATAGGTATTGAGATTGTTATTAACTGCTTTTTGCTTTATTTGATACCACATCTTAATGTATGAGTATAGTCTGCCCAGGGCTTCATTTTTTAATCCAAATTCGAGTCGCATTTGCGCTGGTGATGCCATACTGGGTAATCGTAAAACCTTTTTATAAATTTTGGTTGTTAAACTATTCAATAGGTCCGCATCCGTTCCGTGCATTGCCACACTTGCATAGGTCAGAGTTGGGAGAACTGTGTTGGCCATCACAGTTAATAAGGGTTTGAGTGATGGACCTTCCAGTTTTTTTGACAACGTACTTAAATCAAATATCAAGGCTCCCGCTCTTTGAGTCAAATATTTCTTCTGTTCTTTTAAATTAAGCTTATCATCAAGGTAGAAGCCCAGGTATTTGTATGCTGAAACTTTCTCTAATGGTTTTCCTTTTAACCAAATAGCGTGATGTGATCCGCGGTGATTGGTTATCAGCATAGTTTTTGTTTTTGCGATGTTTAAGGCCAGTTTATTTGCCAGCAGGTAAACCGAAAGTTCGTTTACTAGTCTAGTTAGACCCACCTTCGTTAAACTCATAAGCACTATGTCATCGGCATAGGCCAGATGGTTGAGCTGTAAATCACCTAGTTTCGGCGGATGAGCATTGCAACTATTCAATAGCCCCGATAGATCCGAGATGAAGAGATTAAATAAATGAGGCGCGAGAACACATCCCTGTTTGAGACCAATCGTTGTAGGGACTTTTCTCGATAGCCGGGTGCCATCACCTATTTTCACTTGCGACCATGTATCTGAATAAAATAGGAGCAAACCCCTTAAAATACTTTCCGGAATGGCCCATGCTCTCAATTTCATCCACAATAAATTACGATCGACACTTTAAAACGCCTCCTGAAGATCGACGTAACGCATGTTTAGTTCCTGCTTTTTACTCATACACTTCTCCGCAATCATGGTGATGGATAGGATGTTGGCATTAGTTCCAATCCCCTTCCTGAACCCCGTTTGAATAATGGGGATCAGCTCTTTTTCATTCGACCAGGTAACCAGATCGTTTAGAAGTAGTGTTGCAAAATATTTTGCCTCAACATCCTGCAACGCTATTAGACGATAGTTGTTCGGTTTGGATCTTTCACCACCTTTATAAATTGGCATGAATATTGATCCTTGCCAGCTTTCTGGGACTTGGTTTAAATTTTGGACATCTGAGTACAGTTCGGCCAAGCAAGGCCCCCAAAATTCCGGTGAATATTTGTACACAGCTTGTGGAATGCCATTCGGGCCTGGCGCCCCATTTGATTATGCTCTTTTAATAATTGTAATTATCTCTTCCGCTGTGTATGGATTGGTCTGAAAGTCTGTACTCAGTTCATTACCATTTTTATTAGTCCTCGATTGGCTCACTTGATATTCTGCGGGGCATATTGTTTTTAGACTTTTTGGACAAAGTTCACTACAGTAGCTTTTCAACGTGGTATCCGTAAATTTTAAAGCAAGGAACGATGCCCACTCTGATTCCTGCATATTTGAAGTTAAGACGTTACGGGGTCTTGTTAATTGATTTATAATTTGCCAAAATGTATTTGTGTTCTGTAATTTTGAACTATAAATTATTTTTGACCAAAAACTATCATTTGTTGACCTTTCAAGTTTCCAGATCATATTTTTATATTCCTTTTGCTGAGCACGGAAGCTGGCCCATTGGTTTGTACCATGGTCTGCCGACTTTAACTTCTTTTGGGCTTTTCCAAGTTGTTTTCTCAGATCTTGTAGCTCTTTTGGGAGCTTACTTCGTGGACCTTCATTGCTGGATTTTATGACAGGCAACTTCATTTTTTGTTTTAATTTTGACAGAAAAAGAGACCATCCTTGGATCGCATTTGGGACATTCGTAATCTTTGACAATGTTTCCTTCATTGTTGAATCCCACTCTTGTTCATTTGTGTTGGTCCAATTTATACGTTTCAAGTTAACAGAGTTCAACTGACCTTTCAATATATATGACGATTGAAATCTTTCCTTGTTAAGGTTAAATATGATGTGTTGCATTGCATGGTCACTCAGCACTGTAAACTCGATTTGAAAGCTAGTTACCAAGGGAAAGATTGAAAGACTAACCATTGTAAAGTCCAAGGTGGATTGTGAGAAAGGACCAACGTATGTTTTACTGGGGGGTTGATCTTCCGGGAACCTCCCGTTCAGTACACGCAGCCCAAGGAACTCTAACTCGGTCACTAATTGGATTGCCTGTTTGTCCTTTCGTGTTCCTACACTACTTTGTATCTTTTCGGGAACACCCCAGTATGCATTATCAATTGTTAGTTTATCATCCTCTACCAGAGTTAGGATCAGGTTGGAATTAAAGTCACCAGTGATTATTATATCAGCTAGTGGTTCAATCGAGCGTAAGTTTGTGATGACTTTGCACAATATCTCGTTCTTTAACTTTTTTTTCTTAATTTTCGGATGTGTGTAATAATTTACAAGGACTATTGGATTGGTTGGTTTTATTGTAATCTGTTAGTTTGATTAGCTGAATACTTGAATCTGGTGACTGTAATTGTTCTGAATTAATCTTTAGGGATGAAGACATGTATACTGAAAGTCCACCTATGGCCCGGCCATAGATCTTACATTTTTCTACTGCTACACTATGGTGTATGAACCCGGCAAGGGCAATTTCTTCTCGTAGCCAGGTTTCTTGTAGAGCAATTATGTCACAACCTTGCCATTCATCCAATGGAAAGCCTCCCTCCAGTAAACGCTTTGCACCAGCAATATTCCAGGATACCACATGTATATCCTTTTTGGTGTCTTGTTTCACTTTCCATTCAATTGGTCAGACCTTTCTTTTTTCATTCAACATACCAGGGAGCCATTTCCAATTATCTGTTGAATTGTCTGATTCCCCATTTCCCCGTTTTATTTCTTCATGTTCTGGCATGGGTTCACTTCTACCCTTAGCATTAAATAATATTGAGTATACTGTTTTTTTCATGTTATTTAAAGATACATCGTCCATTTTCAGGGAATGTTGAACTCTACCCTGCCTCTTCAATGGAGCAGGTTAGCGTGGGGAAATTTGATGCGATAACTGGATGCCCCATGATTGAAAGATATCGACTTTCCCCATAATTGCTTCTGCTATTTGTGTTGATTTCCAAGTTGTCAAGGTTTGTTTTGCTGCAGAATCAGTCGTGCCCTTAGGAAATTGAACCCGCTTAAGATCGTCTGTACAAATAACCTTTAGGTCTTCAAATTCCGTCAATAGCTTCAAAATGTTGCTCCTTTAATATGTCATGTGCCCCCTGAGACTTGTACTCTGGTGTCCAGATTATTTTGTGCAGCTCCAATCCAGCTTTGTGATTGACTGACTGCTTAGGGATACCTGATTCCATATTTACCTGAGTACTCTCTGGATTCTTTACACGGAATTTCCATGTTTTCTCGGCCAGGGCACTATGCTCCGCATCCAGTCTTTGACGCTCATGGATCGATCGATCCTCTCTAGTTATAGTTGCAAGCTCTATTGATTGTATGGAGGAGGCTGAAATTGCCCTTTGACATTCGTCGCTATCCACTGACATTTGTGCGAGTTTATTTGAACCTTCTAGAGGAGTAATTTTGTCTGTTGAGTGACCATCAACCTGTAACTTAGCTGGTATGAATTTCACGGAATTGCCATTAAGTTGTTGGCATCCTTCCTCTTCTCCCTTATCTGTGCCGTGGGCAATGGCTTCAATGGGCTTACTCTTATACTTTACTTCAGGCTGCATACACTTAGTACCCATAATATTGCACTGTATGTCTGGATCTGCGGTGCGAGATTGATTTATACCAACCATCTTATTATGCTGTATTTTTTTAACTTGCAGAGATTTGGTAATAGTAACTGTTTGCTCAAAGTTTTTACCCGCTTTTTCGGACACTAAGTTACCTTTAGTATTCGTATCTTCATTTACTGAAGTATCCGTGTTACTTCCACTTTTGCCAACAATTTTTGATAGATCTTGGTTCAAGTTCACAAAAATAGGATATACTCCATATCCCTTATTTGAAGCCACCTCACTTTTCTTGTTTCGAGCTTTCCTCTCTTTTTTCCTTTGTCTCTTGGATAACCTTGGCTTTGTGATCTCGTTATTACTAGAGTCTAACAAAACCGTTTTATTTGCTACTTCGTTAATTTTGATCCCAACCATGGCCTTTTTGTCCACGTTGGGGCTCATCATGTTTGAGGGTTTTTCATCAATCGATAAGTTTTCATCAAGTTTAGAGCTGCTTGCACTGTCCAGCGTCTGATCTGCATTAATCAAGCTTTGGTTTAAGGTTAAAATCTGTTCGAGGATAATAGGGAGAGAGCTCAATTTGTCCAAAAAAGGGCCACAGGGGCAAGAGGGTCGTGACTGATATGTATGGGCTTGTGCTCTTTTAATCAGGTTATTCAGGTTGTCCAACTTTGTGTTTATCCCTGCTATATTTGACGCTATAATATTCATTAAGTCGATTTGGATATCCAACTTATCAGATTGCATTATCATTGTTTTTGCCGGTGTTTGCAAGGCTTTTAGAAGAGGGGCAACCAGATTCACAAAGGCCATATCCAATTGTGTTTTAGTCATGGATTTCTCTTTTATTGGGTCCTTATTATTGGTATTGATTATTGTCAATGGGGGCCCCCTATGTCCCATTAATTTCTGTAAGTGTTCAGTAGGATAATCACTAGACAAGTGCTTATTAACATTGTCTCTCTCAATCACTCCAACCTCCTCTAACTCCCCTTTCTCCGAGAGGCGTTTGGCCGACTCATTCTCACATTTGCTTTTGTCGCATGCCAACTCCATCAAATCAGAGTTTTTTAATTCCACCATATTTGCAGACTCTTTTGTGGCTGGTAATACTTGGCTTGGATAAGTTGTTATTGACAGTTTTGGAGACTGCAGATTTAGTGATGGCAATGGGGTTGTATGTACCAATTCTGCTGTTAGGACTTCACGGTTTCTCCCACAGAGGTTTTTAGTTTTTTCAGTCTGCCCTGGACTCTCCGTTAGACTAATATTTTTAAAGGGTTCATCCGTATCACCAAGGTTGGTTAATGTGTCATGTGTCAAAGCGGCTTTGATTGACATAGCCGCCACTGGCCCCCCTGGGCTAATCTCCATTGTTGGCACTATAGGTGTTGATAGGCCCTGGACTCCTTCCGTTGATGAGAACAAAACACCCCCCGGATCTTTCAAAAACAGGAATCGCGTACTAGGCGAGTTTTTGTTTTGAATTGACTTTTCAAAGAGGGAGGCAATTGGTGAGATAAGTGGATTCTGTTTAGAACTATTTGCTTTGGTGGAGTTCAACTTTTCCAATCTTTTCCGTTTAAGAGCACTTCGAGAGGCTGAAATCTTGTCCCCTGGTGACTTCCTCACTTTGCCAGACCTCATGATAAAACCCAACATTACTAAGCCTTGTGTTGCCTGGCTTATCAGTTACTTTATCAGTAACTTTATCTTTGTCTTGCCGTTTACCCTAGACCCTTTGGGGACCTTTTGGGGACAAGGTTGCGTTTCACCTGTTCACGTGCCACCTGTCGTCCCCACAATCTTCATTCAGACTTACCCTTCCACTGCAGCAGCTTTCTCTGGCACCGCTCTTTCACCACTATGACTGCTGCAGCAGATGTGGCTCAGCAGCTCTGCGACTCCACTCCTCTCAAAGCTCCAACACTCCAGCACGCCAAGACTTATTGGTGGCTAAATTAGCTAATAATATGCACCCGGGCTCCCAAAGCACTCAGGAGAGCGGGGGGGGAGGGGGACCAGGGGGACCAGGGGCGGAACACAAGCGGAGCACTCAGGGGTTGTCACGAGCAAGAACTGACCTAGTCGGTTTCTGCCTTGACAGTCCCCTGGGCTCTTACTCAGCAGCAGCCTCTAACGGCCGCTGCGCTCATGCCTCAGTCAACCCCTCTCTACCCCTCTGCCTCTCTCACTCTCACAGTCCGCTCGAGGCCGAGGGCCGGGGGCCCGGGGGCCAGGGGTAGTGTCAACCTCACCTTGAGGTTAACTCGCCTGTAACTGTTCGCTGTTGTAGGTCCTGGGTACTGGGTAGAGTCGCCGTCCGCAACCCCCTGCTGCCTGCCGCCTGCCACCGGCCTCCCTTTGGATTCCTTTTTTAATTTGGCAGCTGAAGACAAGTCGCAGCTGCTGCCGCTCGGTTTAGCCAGATCAAGCTCCGCGGTGGATGGTTTACGGTCCGTGCGTTTTTACCGGCGGCAGCAGTTTCAGCTCCAGGCTCCCAGCTCCCAGCATCTCCTAGAAAGAGTAAGTGTCTCCTCTGTGCGGCTGCGCAGATCCAACCCCTTGCTGCAGAAATTGTTTTACTGTGCCAAAGCTCTTCACAGTCACAAATTACTCGCTCAGTCCTTTGATTCACACTCATCACCACAGTAGAGACGCCTTCACCCTACACAAAGTAGAAACCTACGGAGAGGAGACCGTGTTTTATTTATGACCTGAAAGCTCCAACCGGTTTCACTGATCTCCACTGACTTAATTTTCTTCCACTGCGGGGTTCATGAGCTCACCTTTGCCTCTGCCTTCGCTGCCCCGCATCCGAGGAAACCATCCGCAGGCACAGGCACACACCAAGAGGAAGCAGCGCCGTCCTGCTCCCAGCTTGTCCGCCTCAAGCCCTGCAAAACCACCTGCGGCCGGACACCAAGAACTCCGAAAACGCCAGCACCAGAGTGTTAAGGCGGCGTGGCGGCGAGGTGTAATCTGCAGCAAGGCAAGGAAGCACGACTTAGAAACGGCAGCCGTCGGGAGAAAAACAGCGGCAGCGGCAGCAACAAAGAGCAGGGAGGGCCCTGGGGAATCGAATTGGCCCGTCAGCAATCCGGCGGCAACAACCGCAGCAGACAACAGCAGGTAGGTAGCCACTGCTTTCAGACAGGTATTTCAAGAATTATTGTTCCTCTATTAAATTGCCTTCTAAATTCATTTGGAGTGGCTATTTCCAGTTCATTTCTATATTGGCTATATTCACAACTGCCTGCATCTAAAATAATATATTGGATTAGATATTGCTAACTGTGCACATCTGTCCAAGACACTTAGGGAGATATTTATGTGAGGATTGCATTGTGTTCGCACCACGGAACGCAGTATATGCATGATGCGAACATCCAAGTCAGATTTTTTAAGCCATGCACAGCCACTTTGGGTGGCTCTGATTAGGACGGGCATAACATTCTGATTTGCTAGTAGAGTTTGCAGAAGTAAGTTCAAATACTGGTCTATAGGGGTGTTGTTTGTTTGATTGGAGGTATTCACCAAGATTTATTTGTATTTTTATTTGATTTTTTAAAATGTATTGTGGTGGGTGGCCTGCAGTTTCTGTGGAGGCCAGAAATGTTGCACAGTTAAAGTACATTTTCTCCATGATTTTGTAATAAATTTGCAATATCAATTTAATTCACTATGTGGCCTAGTCTGCCAATGAGACTTCCAGGCAGTTGGCCAAATACTAGTCAACAAACTGTTTCTGTGTTGTCTGTTGAAATGAAATATCATTTAGACCATGGATGGCTTTGGAATAAATTGTGAAACATTTTATTTGTGGGTTATTTCATGTTTTGTTCTGCAGGGTATAGGTGGGGTAGTATATTTGATGCCTTTAGAAGATTTGTGTTGTTGCAAAAATGTTTAGCCCAGTAAATTTTCAGTTTTGGCATTGCTAAATTAATGCTGTTTTCTCTTGTGTTACCACGCTTCCTTTGTATGACAAGTGTGTGCGTGAGTTTGCCATAAACCACAATTTGTCTTTGTTCCGCATGCCCTGTAGCCAGGGGCCATTGTGTATAGTTAGTGCCCGTAGACCTGCATGTTTTCTTTGTTTGTGATCATGCCTGCTTGCTTGCTCTTTGACCATGTGGTCAGTGGCCATTTTGTGTAGACAGCCAGTGCGCTATCGCCATAGGCCTGCATGTGTTCTTTGTTCCCCATGCCTTCATGCTTGTTGTGACCATGTGGCTGGCCGCCATTTTATGTTGGCAGCCAGTGTGCTTTTGCCATAGGCCTGCAGGTCCTCTTTGTCCACATGCCTCCTCTTTTTCGTTGTGACGATGTGGCTGGCGGTCATTTTGTGTAGCCAGCCAGTGTGCTTTTGCCATTGGCCTGCATGTGTTCTTTGTTGTGGCCATGTCTCCCTGCTAGTTTTAGTTGTTCATCATGTGGCTGGTGGCAATTTTGATAGGCAGCCAGTGTTCATTTGACATAGGCCTGCATGTCTTCTTGGTTCCCCATACCTTTTTGCTCAGTGTTGTTGTTGAACAAGTTCCACTGGCTGGCAGCCATTTTGTGCACACAGCCAGTGTGCCTTTGCCGTAGCAAATTATATGCTTGATGACAATTTCACTAATTTATATATTTTTTGTTAATTTTGTTATTTTAATTGTTTTCATTTATGTTTTTGTAATTGTATTTAAATTTCATTTTTTTGTTATTTTTTGAAACTTTTTGTATTCAGTTTTTATTTATTTTGCATTTTCCCCACATTTTTCTAACATCTAGCATCAATCCCATGTCTGCTATAGGTGAACACAACAGCATTCATTGTCTAAGGATTATTCCATTATCATCTACACCTCCCTGAGTGCCATATGACCACTTGAAAGCAAACAGTTACATTTGTATGTTGCTCTATTTTATCCTTCCAGAGTGCACAACATGAATGTTTGTGTTGGTCTGGTTTTACAAATGGAGTGCAAGAGGAGTGCAGAAAGAAGCACGAGAGGTGCAGAATGAGGCAAGAGAGGGACAGGAAGAAGAAAGAGTGGTTTAGAAAGAGGCAAGAGTGTTGCAGAAAGAGGGAAGATGGCTGCAGAAAGAGGCAAGAGGGGTTAAGAAATAGGGAAGAGGGGTGCAGTAAGAGGCAAAAGGTGTACAGACAGAGACGAGAGAGGTATAAAAACAGGCAAGAGACATGCAGAAACAGGAAAGAGGGGTACAGAAAGGGGCAAGAGGAGTGCCACAAGAAGCATGAGAGGTCCAGAAAGAAACAGCAAAAGTGCAGCAAGAAGCAAAATAGGTGAGGAAAGAGGCAAGAGAGGTGCAGAAAGAGGCAAACGAGGTACAGAAATAGGGAAGAGTGGTGCAGAAAAAAGCAAGAGAAGAGCAGAAAGAAGGAACAGAGGAGCAGAAAGAGGCAAGAAGGATACAGAAATAGGTGGGAAAAGTACAGAACAAAGAAAAAGAGTTGCAGAAAGAGGCAAGAGATGTGCAGAAAGATGCAAGAGAGGTGCAGAAACAGGCAATAGAGGTACAGAAAGAGGGAATGGATTGCAGAAATAAGCCAGAGGGGTGCAGAAAGAAGTAAGAAAGGTGCATAAAGAAGGAAGAAAAGAGCAGAAAGCGGGAAGAGGGCTGCAGAAAGGGGCAAGATGTGCTTAGAAAAATACAAGGACTGTGCAGAAATGCAGGAAAAGTGTGGAACAATGGAACAGAGGTGCAGAAAGAGGTAAACGAGATACAGAAAGAGGGAACAGAAGTGCAGTAAAAGGCAAGAGGGGTGCAGAAAGAAGCAAGAAAATTGTAGACTGAAGTAAGGGATGTACAGATAGAACCAACAGAGGTGCAGAAAGAAGCAAGAGGGATGCAGAAAGAGGCAAGAAAAGTATACAGAAAGATCCAGAGAGGTACAGAAAGAGGCAGGTGAGTTGCAGAAAGATTGAAGGAAGTTGCATAAAGGGGCAAAAGGGGGGCAGAAAGAAGCAAAAAAAGGTACAGAAAGAAACAACAACAATAAGGAGCAAAGAGGGATATATGGAACCTAGGTTGCCCTCCACTCATCGAATCACAACATCAATTGTAACCTAGGTCACCAGCACTTTTCTCATCTGTTTTTTATGGATATCTGCCACGTTGCAGTCAATTACAACAGCCTCTCCTCTTTTAATAATTATGGGGTAGAGGATATATCACTCTAGTGCCCAACTTAAAAAGCCCGTCCCTTTGAAATACACAATTGTGAAACCATAACCCACAGTGAAAAAAGTGTGTGGAAGCGAGATGGCACCTCACGGGCGCACCACCAAAGGGGAACCGGGCAGGTACTCAACAGGATAGCCCTGTTCTCATCATTCGTGCCATCAAGCTCAAAGAAAAGTGTCCAAGTGAAAGCAGAAATCTGTTTGCAAAGAAAGAGTGCAGTGGAGAAACAAACAAGACATACAAATAATGTCACATAAAATGCACACCAGCACAAATACACAAACTTTATTCATATTTATTGTGCTGATTGCATGGTTAAAAGTAGTGAATATGCCTGCTGTTTATACAGCCATATTCTACTTGCCGACATGTTTCATTGCCATAGTATTCATCTGGCAATTTCTTCAGGGCAGATATTTTTTTGCCACTGCTTTGGACACCGGGGAATCACAACTGTCAAAATATAAAAAGACACCCAAATTTTGGTTTAATACCCTGCCGTGTGGGTATTCAAAGACCACATTACTGCGCAAAAAACACTATGCTGCTATTTATCAATATTTACCCTCCACTGGCAGCAGTCTCTCATACCAGCCGAGAGGTACTAAAAACATTTATAGACTAACTCCTTCTGTGAGTTGTCTGGCATCCACTTCATGATTATCACTGTAAAGAAACAAACATCTGGATATGTCTTAGATTTTAAATTTGGAACTTACTTCTCACGTCTCATTTTCATCTGAGACCACCCCTATTTTGGCCACCCTTCCACCTTAGTTAGATGCCCTCCGGCTTCAACTTGACCCATGTGATGTTTGCGGTCGACAGCCGTTCTTTAACATAATGCGCGAGAAAAATGAGCCATGATTGGCTCTTCTAATCTCGCGTTACTAGCGGCCATGTTCGATTGGGCTCTTAAACATAAGGGCTGCAGAGAAGTGCATATCTTTTATTCCTTCTCGCAAGATTACGCCCATTAACATTCTAACTTCAACGGGTTCTCCATTGAACAACTTTATTAAAACTCGTGTGTACAGATTGTCGTTTCATAATTCTGATATAATGTACATTGTTCAAACCCTGGCTCCTCTTAAAAACACAAAGCTATTAATTTCTCCTCCCAAGCCCAAAATTGTGCATCTTGACATCTCGTTTTTGCAAAGTTTTTTACCAAAACCTGGTCTTATAAAGAAACAATTTTACAAACCCTAACACGATTTTATAAAAAAAAAAAAAAAAACTGTGTATGTAGGTGGGACCTATCACTCCTAAGATTACATGGAGGATGTCGTAACATGTCAGTATTTTTAGGATAAAAGGATCTCCAATTTGTCTTTGCATCATGCTGTTCGTCTTCACCCACGCAAAAGAACATGTACTTAAGAATAGCTTATTGAACCCATAGGTACTGCCTGGATCTCAGTGTAATTTATTCCACTCTAAGAGTTCATTTAACCCTCTCTGTTCACTTCTTTCCTGGTAGCTCCATCTCGCCTCTTTTGTGACTAGTAGTTGATCGATCGTTTGGGGGTCCTCTGTCACCTTCTCCAATACCACCCACGTAAAAGTATGTTTATTCATGTGGCAGTGTTGAACCAGTTTTGTGGTGATTTTGCCTGATCTTATAGTGCTAAGGTGTTCTTGAATTCTTAACTTCACCTTGCGCGCTGTAAGGCCAATGTACTGAAGGCCACACTCGCATTGAAGTCTATACACCACATTGGTGGTGTTACAGTTGCTGAATTGTCCTAAAAACCATTCTCTTCTGTACTGTAAAGTTACAGTAGATGTTTTAATGGTTAACGGACAAACAGAGCAACTTTCACATGGGAAAGGACCTTTGGGGATGTTGTTATTTTTCATTTCTTTCGCTGATTTTACCCTTGTGTATACCAACTTATCTTTTAAATTGCATGATCTTCTGAGTGCAAAGCGGGGAGGTGGCATCTTAAACTCATTATTTGACAACATAGACCAATGCTTCCTAATTGATTGTTGTATTTTTGTAGCTAGGCGGTCATATGTCATGATGGCTGGAATGCAATCATCCTTCTTTTTCACTTTGGTCTCCAAAAGCGCACTTCTTGGGGTATTGAACGCTCTTTTTTTTGGCCTGTTTAATAACTTGCGTGGGGTAATTTCGGTCTTCAAGCTTTTTGCTAAGAACCATGGCCTGTTCATTGTAGCCAGATGTAGAGGAGCAATTCCTCTGGTAACGGAGGAACTGCCCCACAGGCAGATTGTCTCTAAGTGCCCTCGGGTGGTATGACTCATATGAGAGCAAAGAGTTTCTATCTGTGGGTTTCTGATGGACACTGGTTCTGAGGCCACTCTCACTAGCCTCAATATCCAAATCTAGATACACAGCTGCATTCCTACTATAGGACCATGTGCATCGGAGGCTTTGATCTTGCCCATTTTGCCATCTGAGAAAATCCAGCAATGCGGTTTCTTCTCCAGTCCAGATGCAGAGCAAACATGTCCTTTGAAGGGATTGGTGGTAGGGTAGATGACGTGCTCCTCGAACTGGCCGACATAAATGCATGCCAAGCTCGGTGCCATGGTTGCGCCTATTGATGTTCCGGTGGTCTGGAGTTAGTCTATAAATGTTTTTAGTACCTCTCGGCTGGTATGAGAGACTGCTGCCAGTAGAGGGTAAATATTGACAAATAGCAGCATAATGTTTTTTGCGCAGTAATGTGGTCTTTGAATACCCACACGGCAGGGTATCAAACCAAAATTTGGGTGTCTTTTTATATTTTGACAGTTGTGAACAGGGCCATCCTGGTGAGTACCTGCCAGGTTCCCCGTTGGTGGTGCGCCCGTGAGATGCCATCTCACTTCCACACACTTTTTTCACTGTGGGTTATGGTTTCACAATTGTGTATTTCAAAGGAACGGGCTTTTTAAGTTGGGCACTAGAGTGATATATCCCCTACCCCATAATTATTAAAAGAGGGGAGGCTGTTGTAATTGACTGCAATGTGGCAGATATCCATAAAAAACAGATGAGAAAAGTGCCGGTGACCTAGGTTACAATTGATGTTGTGACAGAAAGGAACAACAGAAGTGCAGAAAGAACCAACAGAGGTATAGAAAGAGAAAAGGGAGGTGCACAAAGAGGCAAGAAAGTTGCAGAAAGAGGGAAGAGGGCTGCAGAATGAGGCAATATGAGCTCAGAAAGACACAAGAATTGTGCAGAAAAGCCAGAGAAGTGTGGAAAGAAGGAACAGAGGTGCAGAAAGAGGCACGAAAGATACGAAAAGAGGGAGCAGGGTTGCAGTAAGAGCAAGAGGGGTGCAGAAAGAAGCAAGAATGGTGCAAAAAGAAGCAAGGGAAGTGCAGAAATCAACAGCAGAGGAGCAGAAAGAGGCAGGATGGGTGCAGATTGAGGCAAGAGATGTACAGAAGGAGCAATAGAGGTGCAGAAAAGAGGCAGGCGAGGTGCAGAAAGAGGGAAGAGGGGTAAAGAAAGAAGCAAGAGGAGTATAGATCAAAACAAGAGGGGTGCAGAAAGAAGCAACTGATGTGCATAAAGAGGCAATAGAGGTGAAGAAAGAGGCAAGAGAGGTACAGAAATTAGGAAGAGAGATGCAGAAAAAGGCAAGAGGGGTTCTGAAAGACACAAGAACTGTGCAGATAGAAACAAGAGAAGCATAGAAAGAAGGAAGAGAGGTGCCGAAAGAAGCAAGAGAGATGCAGGAAGAGGAGTGCAGTAAGCGGAAATGGGTGCAGAAAGAAGTAAGTGAGGTGCAGAAAATAACAAGGACGTGCAGAAAGAAACAACAAATGTGCAGAAAGAGGGTTACAGAAAGAGGAGTGAGAAGTACAGAAGAAGCAACAGAGTAGGAGAAAAAGGCTAGAGATGTGCAGCAATAGGCAAGAGATGTACAGAAAGAGGCAAGAGACGTGCAGAAAGAATGTAAAGAAGTGCAGAAAGAGGCCAGAGGGATACAAAAAGAAGCAAGAAAAATGCAGAAAGTAGAAACAGAGTTGCAGAAACAGACAATAGAATTACAGAAAGAGGCAGGAGAGGTGTGGAAAGGTGTGGCTCACTGGTTAGAGGCGGCAGACCTGTAAGCAGAGAACGGCCTGGGACCAGGGTTCAATTCCCGACGCGGCAGGGTCTTGGACCAGGGTCAACAGACTCGATAATTCTCGCCTCAGTGCCTACTCTAACCAGGGAACACACTCGGTAACTCTGGGCATTAAGCTTGCCTCATTTCTACAACGGCCTCCCACAGACGCCAGGGATGCCTGGTTTCACCCTGGAGATACCCAGAAAGGGAGCATCTCACAGGGAAAACCAGGACGGGTTCCCCAGTGGTCTACAGCGCCAGGACACTCGGGTAGAGTAACAGTGCGCTTTACAAGTATCCCACATTTACATTTACATAAGAGGCAAGAGGGATGCAGAAAGAAGTGTGAGTTGTAGAAAGAGGCAACAGAAGTGCAGAAAGAGTCAAGAGAGGTGATGGACGAGAAGCAAGAGGGAGAAAGGGAGCAGAAAAAGGCAAAAGGGAAATAGAAAGAAGAAAAAGAGCTACAGAAAAAGGCAATAAAAGTGCAGAGGTGCAGAAAGAGGCAAGATGGGTGCAGAAAGAGGCAGGAGAAGTGCAGAATGAAGCAATAGAGTTTTAGAAAGAGGCAAGAGATGTCCATAAAGAGGTAAGAGAGGTACAGAAATATGCAAGAGACATGGAGAAAACAGGGAAAATGAGTGCATAAAGAGGCCGATGTAGTGCAGAAAGAAGCAAGAGAGGTGCAGAAAAAAGCAGAAGTACAGAAATAAGCAACAGAGTTGCAGAAAGAGGCAAGAAAAATGCAGAAAGAGGCAAGAGATGTGCAGAAGGAGGCAGGAGCAGCACACATACAAATAGGATGTAACAAAGAAAAAAACTACCCTATCATTTGCATTTCAAATAAAAAATATTCAATCAGGGCAAGACTGGCCGTAGCATCGTGCCTTTCCTTGGCAGGCTGGATGGGTGCGGGTCAGTTTTGCAGCAGTGGAGGACTGCGCCTCTACCGGCCTGGTCGCCCCCACACTCCACCTGCCTCCCGCTCCTGCACCTACCTGCTCCTGTGCCTGCCGCCGCAGCCGCCGCAGCCGCCGACGCCGCCTGCTCCCTCCTCCCTCCTCCAGCGCCCCAGCCGCCGCAGGGCCGCCCACACTCGAATTTCCCGCCGCTGCCAGCCCGCGGCCCGCGGCCCCGCCCCCCTGCCAGCCGATTGGCTAACCCGCTCCCGCCTCCCCGCAGACCCTCCCTACCGGCTCCCTTCTTATGACGCCCCCAGAGCGACCGCGCGCAGCGGGAGCACCGAATGAGCGCCGAAGGTGCGCCAAAGGTAAGCCCGTCTGCGCCCGTCCGCGCCTGGACCGCGCCCAGTGCCAGGACCCCTGTCCCCCGCAGTCACCAGCCCTCCCGCCGGACCTACGCCACCACCGACCTCTACGCACTCAACGCCGGCAGACTCCCGGGCTGCTACCGAGCCACCCCGAGACGCACCCACGGACCCTTCTGCTGCAACGCCTGCAAGTTCACCTGCATCCGGACCGGCACCACTCCAGCAGTGCCCAAGACCTCCACGAGCATCAGCAACAGCCACCTGAAGTGCATCCTGCTCAACACCCGCTCCGTCCACAGACACGCCGTCGAGCTCTGGAACCTGCTCGACACCACAGCCCCAGACGTCGCCTTCCTCACGGAAACCTGGATGAACGCCTCCTCAGCGCCCGACATCGCCATCGCCATTCCGGACGGCTACAAGATCATCCGGAGAGACCGCATCAACCAGACAGGAGGACGCATCGCCATCTTCCACAGGAACTCCATCCGCATCACGACCAACACCGACGACACCCTCGCACCCGCCGAGCACCTGCACTTCCAGATCCACGTCAACCCCAGGACCACCCTCAGAGGCACCCTCATCTACAGACCCCCGGTGTAGGAGAGTAGGGTCTGCTATCCTATGGTCACCCCAAATTTTTGCTTTTTGCTTCACTGGTTTATGACTTAATGCGGCTGTGGGCCTGCTAATCAGACCCACAGCCTGCTGTTCTCTCTCTAAATTGTAACCCATGCACTTTAGGTGCATAACGAAATTGGAACTGGTTCACCTTATTGGCCCCTGTAACAGTGTACCCAGGTACCCAGGGCATAGGTGCTTCCAAGGCCTACCAGGGGCTGCAGCACATATTGTGCCACCCCTGGCCTGGCCTCCATATTTGACACAACTGGCTGATCACTCAGCTGGGGTAAGTCGGTGTAACCACCCATTACTTAGGTGTAGTATGCCTATACCTAACCTAAAATGGACACATATGTTCCTATCAGCCACTCCGATGGAAGGCCTCATCAATCCTGGAGGCAGAGTGCTTGGAAATATGTGAGATGGTGCTCTGGCATGAGCTGAGCCTGTCTGCAGCTTTCGGAACCATGTCCTTTAGCTGTTTCATGATACTGCCATACCATATACTCTTAAGTGCATTATAATCCTCGCGGTTAAATGCTATCTTGGGTTTGGCTTTATCAAAACATGTCGAGTAAGGTGTCATACGAATTGGAATACTACCCCCTCGCCAGTTCTGGCGACGGGGGTAGCATTTCATCCTTCTAGAGGGACACGACATGTACCTAACCTGAACCCCGGTTAAAGTTAAACAGAGCCTCAGCATCACAAAATGGATGCTGCCACCACAGACACAAGTCTGACCTCCTGTTGCTGGGAGTCCTTTCAGCGAGGGCAGCTTGGACAGAGGGTTTCCTGCCTTGGGAGGTGCTAGCACCACCCCAGACAGGATTTTGTGTATTGGGTGGGACAGGGCTGAATAGAATCAGACATGCCTGGGGCACACAAGGTGTCCCTGTGCATAGGCCAGTTCAAACCGGTGCTGGGGCTTTCCTGCCCCAGTCCTGGCGCGAAACTGGACAAAGGAAAGGGGGTGTAACCACTCCCCTTCCTGGTTCCACCCAGAGGAGGGACCTAGTAGGTGATCCGGCCCCCCAGATTCGAATAAGAGTGGGAGCTGTGTCCTGAGACTTCAGATCATCCTGAATCAACTTAAAATACAGAAGAAGACTGGACTTCGACATTCTGCTGCTCAGAAGACGGAAGAGAATCTCCCTTGTGGCCAAGGAGTGACCACCCTGTGAACACAGGTACCAACCAGCAACTCGACGTCTGCTTTGCCGCCGCCTCCCGCCAGAGCCCGAGCCCAGAGCCTGACAAGACCCAGACTCCCAGACTTCTCACCGCCCGATCCACAGTCCCTGCAAAGAAGGGACCCGTGGAGGCACCGAGAGAGGTGGGACCGGACCTCTTGGAAGACCCCCGAAACGCTGACTGCGCAGCATCAGAGGCACCCTTGATGCTGTGCTTTGGGGTTTGAGAAGCTCCAACCTCGAGCAGCCGTTGCACCGAAGATCAGCCCCCCAGCATCTCCACGATCTGCGTGGGGCCCTTTTGCACTGTGCCACTCGACACGCAATCCCGGCCACTTGCCACGTGGCTAGCGGCCATCTTGGCAACGAAACCTTCAACTTTCACTGCAGGTCTGGTTGCTCCAGACTTGCCCTTGCTCCTGTAAAAAGGAGCACCCGCTCTAAACCTTGCTGGTCCGAGTAACAAGCCTTTTTTGATTCCTGCGTGGCTTGCCTTAGCCAAGGCCTGTTTGCTTCCATCCGGTTGACGACACCGCCAACAGCGAGAAACCTGCGTGGGACAGCTCGTGACCGACTCCTGGACGTCTTCGACCTCTCGTGTCCACGTGGCTTCAGAGAGAAGCTACACCTCAATGCCTGTTTGCACCCGACATCGCCTGGTTCCACTCTGGTTCCACGGTAGTCACTGGCTAGTGACTTTGAACATTGTCCCCTCTGCTTTCAGGTCTTCACCTCTTCAGATCCACCCTTGGATCCACCGGAACTCTTCACATCGAGCCGCCTGCAGCATCTTCAGCTCCAAGCACCATCGACCTGCGTGACGAAACCCGACACTACTTCGACCCTGTGCACCCGCTTCCTGTGGGTGAGGTAACTCAGCTCCGCCGGTGTTCTCACACTGGTACACACCTCTAGGGTCTGTGTCTAAAGTTTCATTCTTCTAGGTCACTCGGAAGGTTCCTTAATAACTAACTTTGTAACTTTTACGCACCATTGACATTGCATTGGTATTGCGTGCACTTTCCGCACTGCACCCGAGTCCCGCGGCCCTTTCCCGACTTCTTCACTGCTAGTCCCGAACAGCTCCAGCAATTCCCCAGGCCCTAGGCCTCTTCACTTTCCCCATAGTGGTCCTTATACCACTATTTTAGTATATGGTTTAGGTGGCCCCTAGGGCTCATCCATATTCGTGCAACTTTTGTATATTTTAACTGTGTTTTGTTTTAACGCTTGTGCTTCTGTGCTCATAAAGAGTATAGGGTATCTTTTGAGAAATAAATCTATATATATTTTCAATATATATCTGTGTGGTGTCCTTTCATTTGGTATTCAAGGGATTGTGTATGGTAAAACAGCTTGCTTCACATGCCTTTACAGAGTTTAGCCTAAGACTGCTTAGTCCATGCTACCCCTAGGATAGCTTGTCTATAAGGTTGACTTTACAACCTTCACCATAAGGGTTGCTTGGCATGGTACAAGGTGATCACTAGAACTAGTGAGCAGCATATACCAGCCCAACTTCTCACATTGGTGAGCAGCGGATTGGGATTTGAGCTTGCTGTTGTTTTACCATTACAATATTTGAAAGTATCATTTGAAAGATCATACAGGTACCTGATAGGTACACTAAAACAAGACTAGTATACTTAAGTTCTACTGAACTTAGTTGTTGTAGAGGATAGGGAGTAGCACACCCTGACTACAACTACTAGATAGGTTTTGTAGGAAAACACAAGTGTTGGTAGATTGCAACACATCCACCACACTAGAGCAATGTCTGGAGCAGAGGGATCCACTTGACCCATCTCTGTTGAGAGTGACCCTCCAAGGGCACCATCCAAATTTGCTATCTTTCCATTTAAGGAACTGAGGCAACTGTGTTCCATGAGAGGAATCAAAACAGGTCCTACTCCTACAGCAGGACACCTCAGCGAGCTGTTAGACCAGTCTGAAGCTCTAAAAGCCACCAAACCAGGCCCCTCAGGGACTGGAGATGGAGGCTCTCCCACTGAAGATGATAATTCTGATGCCCCTGCCCCTGTCATACAGATAGATGAGGAAGACCAGACCCCTGGGAATACTCAGCCTGAGGAAGAGGAAGAGGAGGAGGAGGAAGAAAGTGATTCTGATGATGGTAGAAATAGCCAGGTGTTAGTCAGCAGGCTTAACCAGGCTAACCTAAGCTTATTTGGGACTGAAGGTGGGTCCAACCCATTCGGACCACCAAATGGACTTAACCAGGAGCATAGGAGGAGGAGGAATCACTCAGGTGAATCCAATACTTCCCATGTTTCTAGAGGTTCTCATGGCAACTCCAGAAGGGAGTTGGCTAGACATCAGAGAAGGGAACATGAGGCCAAAATGAGAGAGGCTGAACTTAGGATCCAGAGACAAGAATTAGAAGTTGCCCTGGCCAAAGAGAAACGTGCTAGAGCAAGGCAGCCTAGAGAGAGTGGGTTAGAACCCACTGGTGGCAGCACTATCCCTAAGGATAAAGGCAGGTCCTATGACAATAGAAACCTGAGTAAGATTGTGCCCCCCTACAAAGTTGGGGATGATATCCACAAGTGGATGACTGCACTTGAGAGAGCTTGCAAAGTACAGCAGGTCCCTCAGGAGCAGTGGGCAGCAATCTTGTGGCTCTCCTTTGAAGGCAGAGGCCGAGACAGACTCCTCACAGTTAGTGATGGGGATTCTAGAAACTACCTGGTCCTGAAGAGTGCTCTGATTGATGAGTTAGGCTTAACCACTGAACAGTACAGGTTAATGTTCAGAGATACCCAGAAGACACAGACTCAGGACTGGTCTGCCACTAAGGCTCTGGAGGGCTGGTTGCTGGGAAGTAAGGTTACAGACTATGAAGGATTGTACAATTTGCTTATGAGAGAACAGATTTTAAATAACTGTCAGAACCAGCAGTTGCATCAACATTTGGTTGACTCAGATCTAACCTCTCCCCAAGAATTGGGAAAGAGGGCAGACAAATGGGTTAGAACCAGAGTTAAGCAAAAGAACCAGAACCAGAACCAGGGTGGTGACCAAAAGAAAACAGACCAGAAGGGTGGGGAGCAGAAAGCTAAAGACCAGAAGTCTTCAACAGGGCCCCAAACTAATACTGAGGGTGGGTCCCAAACTTCCAAGAAGAAGAAGAAAGAAGGTCAAAGAAAACCCTGGTGTAGCTTTTGCAAAAACACCACTCACTGGACAAGTGATTGTAAAAAGGGTGGAGCCCCCAACACTGCAGCCCCTAAGGCACCTGCACCCACTAGTACAGTTAGCAGTGTTGGTCCACAGACTAAGGGGGTAGTGGGTATCACCTTGGGAACTGAGGGAGATTCTGACCTAGTCAGAGTCCCCACACAGGCTGTTCTGATTTGTGATGGGGAGATTGATTTTTCCCCTACTGTCAGTCCCAATAATCTGGGCAAGTACAGACAGACACCTCTGATTAACAAGAAAGTGGCTCAAGCATACAGGGACACATGTGCCAGTGTCACTATGGTGACGCCTAGCTTTGTGGACCCTGGACAGTACCTACCAGGTGAAAATTACCTGGTGACCAATGCCATCAATGTCACTACTACACATAGTGTGGCAATTGTGAACTTTTCCTGGGGAGGAGTAACTGGCCTAAAAAGAGTTGTGGTTAGTGCTGATCTCCCAGTAGAATGTTTGTTGGGCAATGACCTGGAGAACTCTCTATGGTCAGAAGTTGAGTACAGGACTCATGCAGAGATGTTAGGGATATCATCACATGTCCTTGCTGTGACCAGGTCACAGGCCAAAAAGTGCCTCTCTGAACCTCAGGTCTTGGATCCTGGAACAATGGACCAAGCACCTCCCAAGACAAGGAACAGGAGGGTAAAGGCTGTGCCTTCCCAAATGCCTACAAGTGAGGATCAGCCTTCACAGGAAGATGATTCTGAGACCCCTGAAGGAACTGTCCCTATATAGCTTGAACCTGATCAGGTTGAGTTTCTGGGGACAGGGGGACCTTCTAGGGCAGACTTGGGGCAGGCTCAGTTATCCTGTCCTTCTCTTGAACCCCTCAGACAGCAGGCTGCTGCTGAGGCTGCTGGGAATGCTCAAGGTACCCATAAGGTCTATTGGGATGATGGGCTCCTTTATTCAGAGGGTCGAGACCCCAAGCCTGGTGCAACCAGGAGGTTGGTCATACCTCTGCAATTTAGGGGCTTCCTTCTTACCTTGGCACACGATATTCCCTTAGCAGGACACCTAGGCCAGAACAAAACATGGGGCAGACTTGTCTGTCACTTTCACTGGCCTCACATGTCAGAAGATACAAAGGAGTTTTGTCGCTCCTGTGTAACCTGCCAAGCAAGTGGCAAAGCAGGTGGTACCACAAAGGCCCCCCTGATACCACTACCTGTGGTGGGGTGCCCTTTGAAAGGGTAGGGATTGACATTGTTGGACCAATGGATCCCCCTACAGCATCTGGGAACAGATTCATACTGGTGGTGGTGGACCATGCCACCAGGTACCCAGAGGCAATTCCACTTAGGACCACAACAGCTCCTGTTGTGGCCAGGGCCTTACTTGGAGGTTTCTCCAGAGTGGGGTTTCCTAAGGAGGTAGTATCTGATAGAGGTGCAAACTTCATGTCAGGATACTTGACAGCAATGTGGAAGGAGTGTGGTGTCAACTATAAGTTCACCACTCCCTACCATCCACAGTGCAATGGGCTTGTTGAGAGATTTAACAAGACCCTAAAGGGCATGATCAAAGGATTACCTGAAAAGCTCAGGCGAAGATGGGATATCCTTCTGCCCTGCCTTCTGTTTGCTTACAGAGAGGTCCCACAAAAGGGGGTTGGCTTCAGCCCCTTTGAATTGTTGATTGGGCACCCTGTAAGAGGACCCCTATGTCTGGTGAGGGAAGGATGGGAGTGACCTCTCAAAAAGCCCAAGCAAGACATAGTGGACTATGCACTTGGTCTCCGCTCCAGGATGGCTGAGTATATGGAGAAGGCATCCAAAAACCTTGAGGCTAGCCAGGAATTACAGAAAGCCTGGCATGACCAAAAGGCTGTCCTGACTGAGTGCCAGCCTGGACAGAAGGTATGGGTGTTGGAGCCAGTGGCCCCGGCAGCACTCCAAGACAAATGGTCTGGACCCCATACAATCCTTGAGAAGAAGGTAGAGGTTACCTACTTGGTGGACCTAGGAACTCCCAGGAGCCCCCACAGGGTGCTCCATGTTAACAGGCTGAAAGCATATGTTGACAGGGCAGACATGGGCTTGCTCATGGCTACAGATGAGGGGCAGGAGGAAGAGAGTGACCCTCTCCCAGACCTGCTGACTCAGAACCCTGAGGATGGCTCAGTTGATGGTGTGGCCTTAGATGGCAGCCTCACTGAACATCAGCAGCATGACTGTAGACAGGTTTTGCAGTCATTTCGACATATGTTCTCCATGACACCCAGCCAGACTAACTGGTGTACCCATGTGGTGGACACTGCTGATAGTCTTCCTGTAAAGAACAAAATTTACAGGCAGCCTGACCATGTCAGAGACTGTATCAAGGCTGAGGTGCAAAAGATGCTGGAATTAGGTGTCATTGAGCCTTCAGAGAGCCCCTGGGCTAGCCCAGTGGTTCTGGTCCCCAAGCCTCACACCAAAGATGGGAAGAGAGAGATGAGGTTCTGTGTGGATTACAGAGGACTCAATGCTGTCACTAGGACAGATGCACACCCTATTCCAAGGGCAGATGAGCTAAGAGACAAATTGGCTTCTACCAAGTATTTGAGCACATTTGACTTGACAGCTGGCTACTGGCAAATCAGGTTAGCTGAGGAGTCTAAAGCCAAGACAGCGTTTTCTACCCCCAGTGGGCATTATCAGTTTGTGGTGATGCCCTTTGGTTTGAAAAATGCACCTGCCACCTTCCAAAGGTTGGTGAATCAAGTCCTTACTGGGTTGGATGACTTTTGTGCAGCATATCTGGACGATATTGCTGTCTTTAGCTCCACCTGGGAGGATCACCTGGTCCACCTGAAGGAAGTGCTAGAGGCTCTGCAAAAGGCAGGCCTCACTATCATGGCAACCAAGTACCAGATAGGGCAGAGTAAGGTTGTGTACTTGGGCCACCTTGTGGGTGGAGGCCAAGTTCAACTTCTGGAGAGTAAGATCCAGGCCATAAAGGACTGGACTCCTCCAACTACCCAGACTCAGGTCAGAGCTTTCTTGGGCCTGACTGGGTACTACAGGAAGTTTGTTAAGAACTATGGGTCCATTGTGACTCCTCTTAATTATCTGACATCCAAGAAGATGCCCAAAAAGGTTCAGTGGACAGAATACTGTCAAAAGGCATTTGATGACCTGAAGAAGGCCATGTGCTCTGCACCTATCCTGAAGAGTCATGACTACTCAAGAGAGTTTATTGTCCAAACAGATGCTTCTGAGTTGGGAGTGGGAGCTGTGCTTTCACAACTTAATGTAGATGGTCAAGACCATCCCATTGCTTTCATTAGCAGAAGGCTGACCCCCAGAGAGAAACGTTGGTCAGCCATTGAGAGGGAGGCCTTTGCTGTGGTGTGGGCCCTGAAGAAGTTGAGACCATACTTGTTTGGCACTCACTTCAAAATTCAGACCGACCATAAGCCCCTCTTATGGCTTAATCAGATGAAGGGTGAAAACCCCAAACTGCTCAGGTGGTCCATTTCCCTACAGGGGATGGACTTTACAGTGGAGCACCGCCCAGGGACTGACCATGGCAACGCAGATGGTCTCTCCAGGTACTTCCACTTAGAACATGAAGACACAACTGGTCAAGGTTAGTCTAATGTCCCTGCGTTTGGGGGGGGTTGTGTAGGAGAGTAGGGTCTGCTATCCTATGGTCACCCCAAATTTTTGCTTTTTGCTTCACTGGTTTATGACTTAATGTGGCTGTGGGCCTGCTAATCAGACCCACAGCCTGCTGTTCTCTCTCTAAATTGTAACCCATGCACTTTAGGTGCATAACGAAATTGGAACTGGTTCACCTTATTGGCCCCTGTAACAGTGTACCCAGGTACCCAGGGCATAGGTGCTTCCATGGCCTACCAGGGGCTGCAGCACATATTGTGCCACCCCTGGCCTGGCCTCCATATTTGACACAACTGGCTGACCACTCAGCTGGGGTAAGTCGGTGTAACCACCCCTTACTTAGGTGTAGTATGCCTATACCTAACCTAAAATGGACACATATGTTCCTATCAGCCACTCCTATGGAAGGCCTCATCAATCCTGGAGGCAGAGTGCTTGGAAATATGTGAGATGGTGCTCTGGCATGAGCTGAGCCTGTCTGCAGCTTTCGGAACCATGTCCTTTAGCTGTTTCATGATACTGCCATACCATATACTCTTAAGTGCATTATAATCCTCGCGGTTAAATGCTATCTTGGGTTTGGCTTTATCAAAACATGTCGAGTAAGGTGTCATACGAATTGGAATACTACCCCCTCGCCAGTTCTGACGACGGGGGTAGCATTCCACCCTTCTAGAGGGACATGGCATGTACCTAACCTGAACCCCGGTTAAAGTTAAACAGAGCCTCAGCATCACAAAATGTATGCTGCCACCACAGACACAAGTCTGACCTCCTGTTGCTGGGAGTCCTTCCAGCGAGGGCAGCTTGGACAAAGGGTTTCCTGCCTTGGGAGGTGCTAGCACCACCCCAGACAGGATTTTGTGTATTGGGTAGGACAGGGCTGAATAGAATCAGACATGCCTGGGGCACACAAGGTGTCCCTGTGCATAGGCCAGTTCAAACCGGTGCTGGGGCTTTCCTGCCCCAGTCCTGGCGCGAAACTGGACAAAGGAAAGGGGGTGTAACCACTCCCCTTCCTTGTTCCACCCAGAGGAGGGACCTAGTAGGTGATCCAGCCCCCAGATTCGAATAAGAGTGGGGGCTGTGTCCTGAGACTTCAGATCATCCTGAATCGACTTGAAATACAGAAGAAGACTGGACTTCGACATTCTGCTGCTCAGAATACGGAAGAGAATCTCCCTTGTGGCCAAGGAGTGACCACCCTGTGAACACAGGCACCAACCAGCAACTCGACGTCTGCTTTGCGGCCGCCTCCCGCCGGAGCCCGAGCCCAGAGCCTGACAAGACCCAGGCTCCCAGACTTCACACCGCCCGATCCACAGTCTCTGCAAAGAAGGGACCCGTGGAGGCACCGAGAGACGTGGGACCGGACCTCTTGGAAAACCCCCGAAACGCTGACTGCGCAGCATCAGAGGCACCCTCGACGCTGTGCTTTGGGGTTTGAGAAGCCCCAACCTCGAGCAGCCCTTGCACCGAAGATCAGCCCCCCAGCATCTCCACGATCTGCGTGGGGCCCTTTTGCACCGTGCCACTCGACGCGCCATCCCGGCCACTTGCCACGTGGCTAGCGGCCATCTTGGCGACGAAACCTTCAACTTTCACTGCAGGTCTGGTTGCTCCAGACTTGCCCTTGCTCCTGTAAAAAGGAGCACCCGCTCTGACCTTGCTGGTCCGAGTAAAAAGCCTTTTTAGATTCCTGCGTGGCTTGCCTTAGCCAAGGCCTGTTTGCTTCCATCCGGTTGCCGACACCGCCAACAGCGAGAAGCCTGCGTGAGACAGTTCGTGACCAAATCCTGGACGTCTTCAACCCCTCGTGTCCATGTGGCTGCAGAGAGAAGCTACATCTCGACACCTGTTTGCACCCGACATCGCCTGGTTCCACTCTGGTTCCACGGTAGTCACTGGCTAGTGACTTTGAACATTGTCCCCTCTGCTTTCAGGTCTTCACCTCTTCAGATCCACCCTTGGATCCACTGGAACTCTTCACATCGAGATGCCTGCAGCATCTTCAGCTCCAAGCACCATCGACCTGCGTGACGAAACCCGACACTACTTTGACCCTGTGCACCCGCTTCCTGTGGGTGAGGTAACTCAGCTCTGCCGGTGTTCCCACACTGGTACACACCTCTAGGGTCTGTGTCTAAAGTTTCATCCTTCTAGGTCACTCGGAAGGTTCCTTAATAACTAACTTTGTAACTTTTACGCACCATTGACATTGCATTGGTATTGCGTGCACTTTCCGCACTGCACCCGAGTCCCGCGGGCCTTTCCCGACTTCTTCACTGCTAGTCCCGAACAGCTCCAGCGATTCCCCAGGCCCTAGGCCTCTTCACTTTCCCCATAGTGGTCCTTATACCACTATTTTAGTATATGGTTTAGGTGGCCCCTAGGGCTCATCCATATTCGTGCAACTTTTGTATATTTTAACTGTGTTTTGTTTTAACGCTTGTGCTTCTGTGCTCATAAAGAGTATAGGTTATCTTTTGAGAAATAAATCTATATATATTTTCAATATATATCTGTGTGGTGTCCTTTCATTTGGTATTCAAGGGATTGTGTATGGTAAAACAGCTTGTTTCACATGCCTTTACAGAGTTTAGCCTAAGACTGCTTAGTCCATGCTACCCCTAGGATAGCTTGTCTATAAGGTTGACTTTACAACCTGCACCATAAGGGTTGCTTGGCATGGTACAAGGTGATCACTAGAACTAGTGAGCAGCATATACCAGGCCAACTTCTCACACCCGGGACCACGCACACAATTCAGCGAGGACATCGCCGACTTCGTCAGCCCGCATGCCCTCCCTTCCGCTGACTACATCCTCCCCGGGGACCTCAACTTCCACCTGGAGAACAACAACGACCGCAACACCACCACCCTGCTGGACAACCTCGCCAACCTCGGACTCAAGCAACTGGTGACCACCCCCATCCACTACGCCAGACACACTCTCCACCCCGTCTTCTCCTCCAGCAAGGACATCGCCTTCAGCCACGCCACCGGACTCCACTGGACGGACCACAGCTGCGTCCACTTCAGCTTCAAAAGGACCACGATCCACCACCACCAGCAGCAGGTTGCACGCAGAAGCTGGAACAAGATCACAGCCGATCAACTCGCAACTTCCCTGTGCAAGAACCCACCCACCAGCGCAGCCAACCCCAGCCAAGCGGCCACCAACCTCACGATGTGGATCAGCGACTGCGCAGACGACCTCGCCCCTCTGAGGACCCCGCCTAACAGACCCGGCAGCAAGAAAGCCCCATGGTTCACCGACGAACTCAAGAACTCGAAGAAGAACTGCAGAGCCCTTGAGAAAGCCTGGCGCAGAGACCCAACACCGGACAACATGACTACCTTCAAGCTCGCCACCCGAAAACACCACCAACTGATCCACGCCACCAAGAAAACTGCATTCAAGGAACGACTGGACAACAACGCACACAACAGCAAGGAACTCTTCAACATCGTCAAAGAGCTCTCCAACCCCAACACCGGAAACAACGACATCACCCCTTCGCAAGACCTCTGCAACTCCCTCACCTCCTACTTCCACGACAAGATCACGGACATACACAACAGCTTCAGCACTCAACCGACGCACGCCACGACCGAACCACCGCCCCCCACCACCACCCTCCGCGCCTGGACCCTGATCAGCACCGAAGACACCATCCGCACGATGAACACCATCCACTCCGGATCTCCGACCGACCCTTGCCCTCACCATGTCTTCAACAAGGCCGACGCTGTCATCGCACCCCACCTGCGGGACATCATCAACACCTCCCTCGACACCGCTACCTTCCCGGAGAGCTGGAAGCACGCCGAACTCAGCGCCCTACTAAAGAAACCATCAGCCGACCCCTCCGACCTCAAGAACTACCGACCCATCTCGCTGCTCCCGTTCCCCGCAAAAGTCATCGAGAAGACCGTCAACAAGCAGCTGGCCGTCTTCCTCGAGACGAACGGATCCCTCGACCTCTCGCAGTCTGGCTTCAGGGCCAACCACAGCACCGAGACCGCCCTGATCGCAGCCACCGATGACATCCGAGCTCTACTCGACAACGGAGAAACAGCGGCCCTCATCCTCCTAGACCTCTCCGCGGCCTTCGACACCGTCTGCCACCGTACCCTAGTACAGCGCCTCAGCAACGTGGGAATCCGGGAGAAGGCGCTGCAGTGGACCATCTCCTTCCTCGCCGGAAGGTCAAAGAGAGTCCGTCTCCCCCCGTTCAGATCAGAAGCCACCGAAGTCATCTGCGGCGTCCCTCAAGGCTCCTCGCTCAGCCCAACCCTCTTCAACGTCTACATGAGTCCCCTCGCACCCATCGCACGACAGCACAACCTCAACATCATCTCCTACGCCGACGACACCCAGCTGATCCTCTCCCTCACCAACGACCCCGCCACCGCCAGAGCCAACCTACACGAAGGGATGAAGGAGGTAGCCGAATGGATGAAGAACAGTCGCCTGAAACTGAACTCGGACAAGACGGAAGTCCTCATCCTGGGATCCTCACCCTCCGCCTGGGATGACTCCTGGTGGCCCCCCGCCCTGGGCAGCGCACCCAAACCAACAGACCACGCACGCAACCTGGGCTTCATCCTGGACTCATCCCTCTCCATGACCAGACAAGTCAACGCCGTCTCCTCGTCGTGCTTCAACATCCTACGCATGCTACGCAAGATCTTCCGGTGGATCCCCACCGAGACCAGGAAGACGGTCACCCAGGCCCTCGTCAACAGCCGACTGGACTACGGCAACGCCCTCTACGCCGGAACCACCGCCAAACTCCAGAAGAGACTCCAGCGGATCCAGAACGCCTCAGCAAGGCTCATCCTGGACATCCCCCGTCGCAACCACATCTCCAGACACCTGCGAGACCTGCACTGGCTCCCGGACAACAAGAGAATCACCTTCCGTCTCCTCACCCACGCACACAAAGCCCTGCACAGCCAAGGACCAGGATACCTCAACAGCCGCCTCAATTTCTACGCTCCCAAACGCCAGCTTCGATCGACCGGCCACGCCCTCGCCGCCGTCCCCCGCATCCGAAGAGTCACCACAGGGGGAAGGTCCTTCTCCTACCTCGCCCCCAAGACCTGGAACTCCCTCCCGACCCACCTCCGCCTGACCCAGGACCACCTCGCCTTCAGGAAGCAGATCAAGACCTGGCTGTTCGAGCAGTAGCGGACCCCCCCTCCCCAAGCGCCTTGAGACCCTCCGGGTGAGTAGCGCGCTATACAAATGCTTTGATTGATTGATTGATTGGTTACTGGGAGACGGTTTTGCAATGCTGCTTCAATATTGGCCGCCAGTAACAAAAGCAACAGTGCTTCCAACTTGTACTCACCCTGCCGCCACAGGACTACAGTGACATTCTGTATCTGGGGATTCCTTCGTATTTTATTCACAGGCTCCAGATTGATGAGTATGTGGCAACAAGAATGATCACTGAAACATTTGCGCTTGTTACCACTGCTTAAATGCTTTGACTTTTAAGAAATAATATTTGCCTACTAAGCCTTTTTGTTAGAAACATCCTGCTTATATAAGGAAAAGACTGAAGCCTTACCATCAATCTAGATCTCTTGGACCTAAGGATATCCTGCAGGTCCCCAAAGTACGGAATTGAAATGATGTTCCCTTGGTTTTGTGGAAGGCTCCTACAGAATGTATGTGTAAAAAGCAACTAAAGTGTGTTCTCTTCCATGAGTTCCTAATGTGATTCTCCTATAGATCTTTTCAGTTTTTCATACTGGTATGTTGAGTGCTGGAGGCCACGTACTCTGCTGAGCACCGGAACGCTTCTTCAAAGCAGCTGTGTGCTACATACATGCTGTTTTTATTGTTATTATTATTACATGGAATTCTGCAATCCACTATGTGGCAGGGGCTAATTCATGCATTATATATTTTTCTTTGTTTCTCCTCTGTCAAGTAGGTGCAGAACTTTGGCACAGAAGTCTTTGCAAACCTTCTTTTGCATCGAAATACATGCTTGTGTGTATTGGAATGCCAATGCTCCAGCCATGTAATGCCTACCTGATGCAGCCTTACATTACTCTGGATTTTAAAAAACAGGTAAAGCCAAGGAAATCAACTGTGTGTGGCTTGGCAAATGCCAACATTGATTTTACATCAGGGCTGTGCCACAAAACTGATTCATCCCAGACATAAAATCTTGGTAAATCTGGGATTTGGTGACTATTGTTACATTACACACTTATCACTAATAAATATAAGTAATCTATTAGACATACTTTGCATACAAGATGAAAACTAAATCTATACTTAAAATGATGATTGCTGCTGATCCAGCGGGCTATAGAAAATATATCATAAACTACGCTACCCAATTTCATAACCTATAAACAAAATTCTAAACTATACATGGACCCATTTATGAACCTGATATATTTTTGGGCCTACTGAATCAGGTGGTCAAATAAATCTATATACACATTATTTACAAACTATAAACATATTTATACATTTGCAGAAAGAATATTGTCATTAGAATAAAACCCAACCATTTAAACGACCACCATAGGCGACGTGATCTAGCTAAAGGTAACCTATACTTCTAAATAACCAAGACCAGCTTGTTTGTCAAAAGTAAGATTTTATTTTCTAGATTATGGTATATAAGTTGTAAGTTTTATAAATGAAATTTTATTTGCAATAAAGCAAGCATGATAGTAAGAAATATGGAAAAATACAATTTAAGCAATTTAATCAAATTTAAAGAAATTATATAAAGTTTAGCATTTCTAAAACCTATTTCCCTAACTGAGCTAAATAGACAGAAATTAAAGTAAAGTTCTTTGAGGATTCTTACGTGCTCCACGCAAAGTCCAGCAGCACATCACCCTCATCGGAAAGTCAGAAAGCAGCAGCCAGCCCAACCCTAAGGGCATGACTTTTTATACCTTTCTACGCTAACTAAACTAGCAAAGGAAAGTTTTCAGAAATACTCGACGTCCTATTGGCTGAAAGTGACAAGTGACATGTCACCCGATTCTTAAAAAGTTCCACAAAATCATGTCTTACAAAGACCATTGTCTCTTCCACGTGAAGCCAGAGGCTTCCTGCGATTGCAACTTTGTTTTAAGTCATCCTCGCAGCTTCCATAGTCTTACAGTGCAACTTCCGCGGATGCCAAGTTAAGGACTGACAAAAAGTTCACTTTCGACCTTGGCCATGTCCGACAGAATGATGTCAGCTCATCAGTTTTTGCTTTGTGAATGCAGCTTCAATAAACGTTTTAATTCAGAATGGGCGTCTCGTGACTTTCTGCAGAAATATGAATTAGCTCTTTTTGTGCGGCTCAAATAGTTAGGCCTCAAAAGCAGGCAACTTATGATTTCTAGTATAAAACAAACACAAGAAAAGTATTAATGTAAGAAATAAAGTATTTTCTGTATCCACCCCATGGTTTACTAAATAATTAGCCCACCCGATTAATCAAAATGTTACCTAGCCATTGCAAACAAATAAAGCAGCGTTTATATTTACCAGTCTCCGTTTTTCTATGAGACCCATATGCACCTAGAATAGTAGAAATGACATCATACAGACAAGAATAAGCAAAACAAGCACATGCTTATTTTAAATATGCAGCAGTTAGTAATGACAAAAACGAAAACAATAAATTATTTTATTATTTTGCACGAACAAAAAGATGCAACATTTATGCACGTTTATGAGCACACATGTTAGTCCCCCCACGTGTAAAGTTTAATCTAGGTTGTATTAGCACAACATATCACAAATCATTAATAATTTTATTCATGTTATGGAAATGTGACTTTGCGAGTTTAAACAAAATTTTGTTTTCTATCTCGCTCCATCAACTCCCTCATCTGGTGATTAACAAATCACCACACCAGCACTCAAAAATTTGGTAAATTTAATTTATAAGAAATCGATTCAAATTCATTGTATTAGTAAACCTAAAAGTCTGTTTCAACATAATCCTTGCAATTAACATGACGCTCTCTATGTAACTCCTGCAACTCAATCTCCCTTTCCTCTTCTTTTCTGAGTTTATAAATTCTCTTCTTTTCTCTCAAATGCTTCTTTCTTTTATGCAACAAACAACCTACTTTAGTCAAAATAAAAATGAATATAATTATAATCAAAGGTGCCAGAATCTTGCCAAGAATTGAACTTCCGATATTATGAAACCAGTTTTTAATTGCTTGAAACCTATTTGAAAGTTTCCCAGTAAAATCTTCTTCTTCTAAAGGAATTATTTCAGAATGCATTTGTGTAATATTCTTAATATACATTTCAATATTTTTACTTTCATCCGGTATATATGTACAGCAATGTTGGACATGTAAAATGCCACAGACTCCTCCCTCTTTTGCTAAGAGTATGTCTAAAGCAAGACGGTCTTGAATTACCATGGATCTAATTGCAATAACTTCAACATTCACTAATTGAAATCCATCAGCAGTGTCAGTTGATAATCTATCAACTATAGTGGACAATTTTCTGATTCTCCCTGCATTTAGGGTTATACCAACAAAAGGTATTACAGCTTGAAAAATATCTCCTAGAACTTCAGTAAAAGTTTCTCTTTTAGCTCTATTTACATAATTATGGATTTTAAATAATCCTTCTGAATCTCTGTCAACATGAAACACTTTAGGAAAAACAATTCCCACATAACAAGTTCCATACCAATGGTCTGGAAGGTTGTAGTAGGCTTTGTCACCACAAACAAAATAAATTCCAGGAAAGATAGGATCTTTTCCACCTTTAAATCCCCAACCTCCCATAATCTGATAAGTATCTTCACAGTTGCTTGCACCTACAAAATAATTATCAAAAAGTGTGTTATCTCTTCTAATGCAAAGCTTTCCACTAACAGGTTTGTCTATGTGAATTGCAATATTTTCAAGCATTTTACCATTTAGTTTCTCATCCTCTTTTTGCCAGAATGATGACTTAGTCTGCTTGACTAATTCATTTCTCTTATAAATTGCTCTTCTCTCCTCAACCATATTCAGAAATTTCTTTCCTTCAGCACTTAATTTACATGTTAGATTATTCTTGTAAGCATACTCATAAGTGAGTTCGTTAGTAACAAGGAAATATTCTCTCAATTGTTTAGCTTTCTTATGCTTATTTAAAGCATTATCAATCTTGATATTAGCAAAAATCTCATCATAATTTGAATAGTAATATTCTAAACGACCAGTTTGATAAAATAAACTAGTTAATACACTACATGTAACAGCATAAGTGAGAGGAAGCATATTATATGTTACTCCCTCAGAAACAGAAGCGGGTAACTTAACGCACACATAACAATCCTTTGCATCCATTACCTTTACATATTCACTCAAAAGCTTTGTGAAAGTATTGCTTGAAAAATCACCTATTGATTTATCTTGATGAATGTTAGGTTGATGATCAATTACTTTAGCAGATGCACTATGTTTAGTTTGGCTAACTAGAGCTTTGCTTGTTAAGTTAACTTTGTGTAATTCTCTATTCATTTCTAAAGGTATGATCACAGCTAGTATCAACCAGAGCAGAACTAAAATGAGCAGACACACCAGAGTCATCTTACAGCATCTTTTAAAAACAGAGCATTTTGAAGTGCTCTCCTTAATGTAAGGCATTTTTAGGTTAGTTTTAGCCTCAAAAATAAAATTAAAAATAAAAATAAATTTTAAAATTTATATACACCCCCCTTTTAAAATATTTTTCTTTTTATAACCCTAAACAAGATTTCTTCGACCTTATGTCATACATAAGTTTTTCTTCTACTAGACAGTTTTTCTTCGACCTTGTGTCAACTAACAGGATTTCTTCAGCCTTATGCCAAATTAATAAATTTGTACTTCAATCATTGTCACTAATTTCTTGGATTTCGTTTTCTTCTTCACTACTATCATATATGTCTATAACAGGTGGAATTACTAAGTAAGTCCACTCAGGAGACTTGTATTTCTGGTTTGGTCTAATTATTCTCTTCCCTTTTCTTGATATCACTTCTATTTTCCTTCCAACTCCAACTTCTGTTCCAGGACTCTTTTGACTACTTATTTCTTCAACTTGTTCTATTGGCTTTTTGATTAATCTGACTCTCAATCTTCCACCAGGCCAGTAGTCTGCTTTTCTCACGTACTTCTTCTTTGGTTCAGAATTATTCGATTCTGATTTCCAAGTCCTTTTCTTTCTGTTTTCACTTCCACCTTCCACGTCACTTTCCTCAGTTTCGTAGTCTGAAATTTCAATTGACTCAGGAACTTCTCTATATGGCAATTTCACTCCTTCAGGAACTTCACTTTGTCTTCCATCACTGGTACTCGGTAATTCGTTCTCCTCCTCTTCCTCAATTACCTTTAGCTTCCCAGATTTCGGATTTTTGTTCCTTACTTCAGAGCTTGTTCTCTGCCTTTCGATACTCTCCTGGTCTGAAACTTCTTTTGGTTCAGCTTCTTTGTCTTCAATATAGACAACCGAATCCTCAGTTATCTTTCCTTTTAACAGATTCTCTTCACCTTCAGAATCTATTTCAATTATTTCTAAGTCTTTTCTTGCCAGATTTCCATTCACCGGCACAGTTTCCAGATGTCGACTTTCTTGTCGATCTTCAGAATCTGGAATTACTTCACCTTCTGTTCTGTCTTCTGCTTCAGAATCAGAGTCATCTGTGGTATCACTTTCAACATCAGAATTCTCAGGAGTTGGTATTGGAATAGTATGACTTGGATGAATCCAACGCTTCAATCCTCTGCACTTTACAGCATTAGTAGTGATCAAGATTACCTGCCTAGGTTTCTGCCATCTAGGAGATAGACAATTCCTCCTCCGATGTACTTTCGTTCTGACCCAGTCTCCAGGTCTCAGATCATGTGTCAAAACTTTGTCATTTGATTGTGCTTCAGTTCCCACCTGATTAGATACAGAAGTTACCATATCAGATAACCTTTTACAGTAATCCAAAATTGCACTGTCATTTATGCTCAACAGTTTACCTACAGGTACAAAAGCTTGCCTCATAACTCTTCCCATCAAAATTTCATGAGGACTCAAACCTGTCTTTTTATCTGGTGTACTTCTTATTGACATCAAAACAAGTGGAAGAGCATCAGTCCACTTCACTCCTGTCTCTAGACACATTTTCCCAATTCTGTTTTTGATAGTTCCATTTATTTGTTCAACTACACCTGATGCCTCTGGTCTGTATGCACAGTGTATTTTCTGCTCAATACTCATAGCTTCGCAAATTAATTTCAACAGTTTGTTATCAAAATGGCTTCCTCCATCACTCTCAATAGTGACTGGAAAACCGTACCTTGGGATGATTTCTCTGAGCATTAGTTTTGCTACTGTAATTGAATCACAATGTCTTGTAGGAAAAGCCTCTACCCACCTTGAGAACAAGCATACAATTACAAGTACATATTTCAAACAGTTGTGTAATGGCATTTCAATGAAATCTATTTGTAACCTGGTAAAGGGACCACCCTCTCGACCAATTATTCCTGTCCCCACCACTGATTTTCTGTTTGGATTCATTTGTTGGCATGACAAACACCTTTGACAAAAAGATTCTGCAATGGTTCTAAACTTGGTATTGAACCATGTTTCTTTAAACAGTCTGACCATAGAATCTCTTCCTAAATGTGCAGGACCATGATATAATCTGGCCATGTCAGAAATCATGCAATTTGGTAAAACTACTCTGCCATCTTTGTAAACCCACACTCCATCTTCATCACGTTGTCTACAATCTGATCTTAACCACTGGTCTTTTTCTTCATCATCTGCTTCGTTTTGTAAATCTCTAATCTCATTCCATGTTTCTACAATAGTTGTTAGCATTAATGAATTTGAATCAGTTTCTGTACTTCTATTCCGATTGTAAGAATAATTTTTTCTTGCGCAGTACTTTGCTGTTTCATCTGCGAAGGCATTTCCTTTGGAAATATAATCAGTCCCTCTAGTGTGTGCTGCACACTTGACTATGGCAATTTCTTTTGGCAATTGTATTGCTTCAATTAATCTTCTAATGAAAACTGCATTTTTAATTGGTGACCCTGTTGATGTCATGTATCCTCTCTGTGACCAGAGTTGTCCATAATCATGCACAACTCCGTACCCATACTGACTATCAGTAATGATGGTAACTCTTATATCTTTTGATATTTCACATGCACGAATTAAAGCAATCAATTCAGCCACTTGTGCTGAACGAACTCCTTCAAGACATGATGCCTCTTCAACATCTTCGACTGTACAAACTGAGTATGAAGCTTTCAAGACACCACCTTCGGATCTTAAGCATGAGCCATCTACAAAGTAGACAAAATCCGATTCAGGCAAAGGTCTGTCTTTGATGTCTTTTCTTGGTTTTGTGCAGAATTCCATGACATCTAAACATTCATGTTCTGTCTCGATGTCATCAACAATTTCAGAATCAGGCAGTAATGTAGAAGGATTCAGATTCAAACATCTTGAAATTGAAACATTATCTGCTCCCAGTATGATTTTCTCATACTTTGTCAATCTGCTACTTGTTAAATGTTGAGTCTTACCTCTTGTCAGTAATATTTCAACTGAATGAGGCACAAAAACTTTCACAGGAAATCCCATAATGATTCCTTCACTTTGTTCAAGACTGATACTTGTAGCTGCAACTGCTTTCAAACAACCTGGTAATGCTTTTGCAATTGGATCAAGAACTGCAGAGAAATATGCAATAGGTTTCTTTAGGTTTCCATGTCTCTGAATTAACACAGATAATGCACATCCTTCTCTCTCACTGCAATACAGTTCAAAATCTTTCTCATAATTTGGCATACCCAAAGCAGGAGCTTGGCATAAGCTCTTTTTCAAGTTCTCAAAAGATTCCATCTCAACATCATTGAGAATAATTGGATCTTTTACATCTGATTTTGTCAATCTTTGTAGTGGTTTCGCAATTACTGAAAATCCACTTATCCATTGTCGACAGTAACCTACCATTCCCAGGAACATTCTGACCTGTCTTTGTGTTCTTGGTGGTAACATTGCTTGAATCATTTTTATTCTCTCTATTGTTACTTGTCTTTTTCCTTTTGCAATTCTGTGACCAAGATATTTCACTTCCTGTTTGCAAAACTGTAGTTTTGCTGGGGACACTTTATGTCCTTCTTCTGCAAGGCGATTTAACAGAATTATTGTGTCTGTTACACAATTTTCTCTTGTCTTTGCAGCAATTAACAAATCATCAATATACTGCACCAACGTAGACCTACCTGGTAAGTCTAAATCTTCTAATGATCTTTTTAACAGTTCGTTAAAGATTGAAGGACTTTCTGTATAGCCCTGAGGGATTCTTGTCCATCCAAGGGTCTTACCTTGGAATCTGAAAGCAAAGATTTCATAACTGTCTGGGTGTAGAGGAACAGTAAAGAATGCATTGCAAAGGTCAATGACTGTGTACCATTCAGCATCATATGGAATCTGAAATAGAATTACTGCTGGATTTGGAACCACAGGACAACATGGAATAACAATTTGATTAACCTTTCTCAGATCTTGTACGATCCTAAATGTTCCGTTAGCCTTTTTAACTCCCATAATTGGTGAATTACAAGAGCTACTCTTCATTTCTTTCAATACACCTTGCTTGATTAATTTTTCAATTACAGGTGTAATACCTTCAATTGTCTCAGTTTTCATTTTATATTGTGGAGTGTTTGGAAATTCTATTCCCTGCTTCAATGCAATTTTAACAGGATCTACGTTTTTCATCAGACCCATCTCATTCCCAGTAAAATCCCATATTTCAGATTTCACTGTTTCTTTTAGCTCTTCAGGTAAATCTTTTTCTTCAAATGCAGGAAACAATTTTGTTTCTTCTGCTTCCATCATCATCATTGTCATTCTGTACAAACCATCTTCCTCCATTGTTTGTAATTCAACTCCTTCAGGAGAACAATATATTCTGCAATTCATTTTACATAGGATGTCTCTACCTAATAGATTTACTGGACTACTATTACAAACCACAAATCTGTGTTTGTCTCTGTAATTTCCAATTTCAACTGGTACTGGATCAGTTAAGTCTGTTTTAATTTGCTGATTACTTACTCCGACAACTTGGATGGTATCCCCAGAGAGAGGTAGGTTTTCAATTTCCACTGATCTAACAGTAGAACGAGTAGCACCAGTGTCCACTAGAAAAGTGATGTCTACATCATTAACTTTCCCGTTTACATAAGGACCAGACTGGTCAACCTCAAGAGTGGCTCCAACAACACACTCTTCCTCCTCTCTCGGGCACCGTCAGCAATAATCATCAGAATCACTGTCTTGGCTTTCTGTTAATAAAAATTGTTGTGAAGCATTTTGCATTTGAACCCTTTGCTGCTTTTGCTGTTTTTGTGGTTTTATTACCTGTTCACATCCCTGAAATCCCACGTTTGGATTATATTTTTGAACTCCCCCACAATTCGGAAAAGGTGGTTGTGGCAACTGGTCCTGACGATTATTCACCTGTTGTTGTTGCTGTTGTTGTAATTGTCGCTGAATATTAAATTCATTTAACCCCTGTTGCATCTGTAGCTGTTGCTGCACGTTAACACCATTCTGCATCTGTGGATTCAATAAGGGATTCTTTAAGTTTCTAGGAGGATGAGGACACTCGTCCCTCCAATGTCCAATTTCGCCACAATTAAAACAAGGTAATCTTTGTTTCAGCTCTTCTATTTTTGGGCTAAATTTCTTTTGGAAATTATTACCTTTAAACTTTCCTTGTATCTGGTTCGTATTTCCAGTTTGAACAAAATTAGTGTTCTTATTTCCCATGCTGGCAATCTGTTGCTCAGCTACCTTTACCTGTGCCCACATGGCTTTCTCCTTTAACTTCTTCTGTTTTACTTCTAATTCATCGCTACAATATTTTGCTTTTCTCAGAATATCATCTATAGATAGAGCTTGCCATCCGACAATACTAGTTCTGATCATTTCTCCAATTTCAGGTTTTAGTCCATAAACAAATCTATAGATAAAATGACTCATGTCTTTCTCATCTAATTTTTCATAACCACTGTATTGTTTAAAGATTAACAGTAGCCTTTCATAAAAAGAATGAACTGATTCTTTTGTTTCCTGCTCTGTTCTTTCTATTTTAACCCAATCAACTTCTTTGGGTGGAATTTTGTTTTTCATCCAAACAATTACTTTCTCATAAAAATCCATTACAAGTGGATTTGGGGCACCTGTTTCTTTGATTCGCTCAGGTTCTGTTTTTGGCCAACTAATAGATATTTTACATTCTGTCCAAAGATCAGATGGAACAACAATGTCAAAAAATCCATCCAAATCAATCCACAGAACTTTTGACACTTTGATAAATCTATCGACTTGCCTGTACCACTCAACAGGTTTCTCTCTTAATTTTGGAAAGTCATTTGTGAATAACAGAATGTCCTGTCTCGACCATGGGACATGAACATATCCTCCACCTGCAACTTCTCTCATTGGAAATTGTTTTGACATTCTTTCTAATCTTTCATCTTCCTTTCTTTTGGTCCATTTAACTCTCCATTTGTTCAGTTCTCCTAGCTTTTTGATATAGACAATCAAATCTTTAATGTGAACTATTCTTCCCATTGAGTTCAAACTCTCAATGTCGCTTTCTGAGAAATCTAATCTGTAATGTTTTGCAAAATTCTTTTGTTTACTCACATCGATTTCAAGTTCTGCAGCTAGATCCTCTAATTGATCATATTTATTTTTCGTTTTCCACTGAATACTTTTGCAAATGAATAATAGTTCATCATCCCGATAGTAATTTAAACTATCTGGGCCAATTGTTCCAATTATTAATTCTTCTATATTTGCTTTTAATTTGGCCACATCAAGCTTTGGTGTAGTTACCCTGACTTCAGGACTTCCTACATCTGACATAGCACCCATTGGTGTTTTTGGAGATAAATCCTCATTGAAAGTTAAATCAGGCATTCTCGATCTAGAAGTGTTTAATTCTGTCAAATCTGAATAAAATTTTTCAGCAGGCTTTTGAATTTCTGTATTTAAAGGAATAGTTAATCCAGTTTTGTTTGTATTTCTTTGATCAAATACAGGCTGAACAGGACCTATTGTTACTGGAACTGTAACAGCTTCCATGCCTTTTGTCATTCTTTTAATTAATTCTTCTTTAGACCTTAAGTATTCATTATAATCATCATCCTCAACATTTCTTGTCTCTCTTGTATATTCTTTTGGAGGTTCCCTTGCTCTTGGAGTCATTGAAAAATGTCTACCCTCATTTCGAGCATTCTCAAATTCTGGTCTTCTAGGAGTTTCAGTGATTTCACAATTATTTGGATAAAGTTTAGGAGCTTCACTAATTGGAGGTGCACTCGGTGAAGTTTCAGTAGAAACCACCGGAGTAGACCATGATCTAGGAGGTCTCAAAGGCTGATTAGGCTGTTTATTTTTAGCAGTTGTATATATTTCTTCCATAATTGCATCCTCAGATTCACTTTCCATAGATTTTCCTGTAGGAGAACCCATTACCATTTCATGAATTAAATACAATCCTTCACTCATGTTTCCCTGTCTCCACATTCGTAATCTATCTTCATGAGTTTCTCTTTTCCATGATGGATTTTTAGAAGGTCTTTTAATTCCACTAGCTTCTCTTTGTAACTGATACATCTCATCTTCCCACTCAACTAAAGCTTCAAATTGAGTTGGTCTCGGTTTTGGAACAAGAGCATTCATTTTCTCTCGTAAGTTTCTTAAAACTCTTACATTAAATGAACCATCATCAGGCCAAGTCAAAACACCATCGTTTTTAGTATAACGTTTCCAACTGTCGAACCATAAGACAGTATGATATCCATATTCACCTTCCATGTACGCTGCAGGTGTTTTATACTTATGAAGTAGTTTACCACCTCGCGTTTCGATTTTCTTGTCAGGTGAAAATAAATTCTTAAATTTCTGAAATAATGTTGTCTTTTTCTCAACATGTTTAAAATGATAACTCATTTTCAAAAGTTAAATTTAATTCACAAAATCGTTCGTAAAATATTTCCGGGATGTTCCGCAAAACAACCAATCCGTGCGCGAAATACACTAACAAGCCAATGGCAGTTGAGCTGCGTCACTTTTCAGCTCGACCAATAATTTTGGAGATTTTCCTAAGGACCAATCAGCTCACAGGTCGTCAGAGACTCAGGAGCCAATCAGAATACAGCTTGTGACGTAGGTCACCCAATCCCAGCGCGGCTCTGTGACGTACACAGCAGCTGCGGTTTCTCGTTTCTCACTCCTGGCGCTTACCCCTCCTTCACAAAATCTTTTCACAGCGCCATTTTAAGAACACTTTTCGGTGTAAATTAATTCTTAACAATCACTTATAAAGACAACATCTGTTCGTTTCACTAATTAGGATAGTTTACATACATTCAAGTATCCACACTTCGGAATAGACGGCGCTATTCACACTAAGGATAATATTCAATTGTCAGTAGAGTAACCTTACCCCACCCTTCTAACACGTATAATTATGAACTCGCTTTGCTCTGAACCCACCGCGAAGTGAAAGTTCTAAGAGTTCCACTTGAACATAAAATACAATTCAAACTCGCACTTTTACACGGAAAATTCCCTAAATTCAAACACACACGAAATCCGTACAGGACTCTCACCTGTTTATAGAAATCATGCACCGTTAGCAAAATAACGACGTTATCCGTACAGGGCTCTCACCTGTTTATAGATATGAAACATGTACCCGTACAGGACTCTAACCTGTTTATAGATAATCATGCACCGACGTTAAAATTTACCCTTCACTCAAGCTCGGATATAACTAATACTCTCATCACAGTGAGTTTTATGGAAGGCGCTTTGTCCCTATTCTCATGCTGCTTTGATTTCTTAGAAATTCCTCACTATACAAGATTCAGACCTAGCCCTAAAACTGTGCTGCTCGGCGACAACACTATGGTACACGGCGATACCTCTTGTGATACTCGGCGATATCACTACAAACGAACAGATGGCTTGCGTGACTAATTTCTCGCCACACAATCTATACCGGTATAGCTTACAGATAGGCACGAAAAACGAACTTAACAAGTGTTAAAACATTAATCCTATTTTCATACCATGACGCAATCCTTAGCAACCAACATGTTACCTTGGTTACTCCTTAGCAACCATCAATTTCTGCTACCAGATAATTGATCCAGCGGGCTATAGAAAATATATCATAAACTACGCTACCCAATTTCATAACCTATAAACAAAATTCTAAACTATACATGGACCCATTTATGAACCTGATATATTTTTGGGCCTACTGAATCAGGTGGTCAAATAAATCTATATACACATTATTTACAAACTATAAACATATTTATACATTTGCAGAAAGAATATTGTCATTAGAATAAAACCCAACCATTTAAACGACCACCATAGGCGACGTGATCTAGCTAAAGGTAACCTATACTTCTAAATAACCAAGACCAGCTTGTTTGTCAAAAGTAAGATTTTATTTTCTAGATTATGGTATATAAGTTGTAAGTTTTATAAATGAAATTTTATTTGCAATAAAGCAAGCATGATAGTAAGAAATATGGAAAAATACAATTTAAGCAATTTAATCAAATTTAAAGAAATTATATAAAGTTTAGCATTTCTAAAACCTATTTCCCTAACTGAGCTAAATAGACAGAAATTAAAGTAAAGTTCTTTGAGGATTCTTACGTGCTCCACGCAAAGTCCAGCAGCACATCACCCTCATCGGAAAGTCAGAAAGCAGCAGCCAGCCCAACCCTAAGGGCATGACTTTTTATACCTTTCTACGCTAACTAAACTAGCAAAGGAAAGTTTTCAGAAATACTCGACGTCCTATTGGCTGAAAGTGACAAGTGACATGTCACCCGATTCTTAAAAAGTTCCACAAAATCATGTCTTACAAAGACCATTGTCTCTTCCACGTGAAGCCAGAGGCTTCCTGCGATTGCAACTTTGTTTTAAGTCATCCTCGCAGCTTCCATAGTCTTACAGTGCAACTTCCGCGGATGCCAAGTTAAGGACTGACAAAAAGTTCACTTTCGACCTTGGCCATGTCCGACAGAATGATGTCAGCTCATCAGTTTTTGCTTTGTGAATGCAGCTTCAATAAACGTTTTAATTCAGAATGGGCGTCTCGTGACTTTCTGCAGAAATATGAATTAGCTCTTTTTGTGCGGCTCAAATAGTTAGGCCTCAAAAGCAGGCAACTTATGATTTCTAGTATAAAACAAACACAAGAAAAGTATTAATGTAAGAAATAAAGTATTTTCTGTATCCACCCCATGGTTTACTAAATAATTAGCCCACCCGATTAATCAAAATGTTACCTAGCCATTGCAAACAAATAAAGCAGCGTTTATATTTACCAGTCTCCGTTTTTCTATGAGACCCATATGCACCTAGAATAGTAGAAATGACATCATACAGACAAGAATAAGCAAAACAAGCACATGCTTATTTTAAATATGCAGCAGTTAGTAATGACAAAAACGAAAACAATAAATTATTTTATTATTTTGCACGAACAAAAAGATGCAACATTTATGCACGTTTATGAGCACACATGTTAGTCCCCCCACGTGTAAAGTTTAATCTAGGTTGTATTAGCACAACATATCACAAATCATTAATAATTTTATTCATGTTATGGAAATGTGACTTTGCGAGTTTAAACAAAATTTTGTTTTCTATCTCGCTCCATCACTGCTAATCATTTAAAAAGCAAGGGCTGATAGAAAGTGAAAGTCTATGGTACGTAAATCATGCTTGCAGGACGTACCGTGGTCGTATGATTTAATCGCAATGTTACGCTTGCTAGTATGATGCATGAAATGGAGGAAAGGGCCAAACTGCTGCTGGCCAAAAGTGATAATGTGCAGTTGCATATGTGACATTTTCCACAAAGTGGCATACTGCTGAGATGCCAAGGGTAGTGTATGAACTCCATGAAAAGTTATTCAAGGAATCCATCTCAAAATTATCCTGCAACACTGTAGAAAAATACGCCACCTCCCCCAAGAACCACAGCACTACTACTTTATGTTTATATTGTAAATTCATTGTAATTCATTTAATTTATGAATAGAAGATAGAGGCAGACAGCATTGACATATTATGGGAAAAGATTTACAAATTGTCATAGAGTGGCCTCATTCCTTTCAAACCACCCAAAGTTGTTAATGAACTACTTTGTACCATTACTCTGCAAATAACAGCACACCACATTCTATTTAAAGCACTTATTTTAATGTATTGATTTATTTGTTTAATGTGTCCTTTGTTTTGACATTCTTGCATAGTTAACAAACGCATGGTGTCCACATACAGCACAAACAGAGAATATGAAAGTTGGTGAAATTGTTTTAGTGTTTTGCATTTTAGAAGAAAGTGCACAGACATTCTTTAGACAAAATAAAACAAAATACCATTAGTACACTGCTAAACAAAATGTATGCAATAATTGCCTTCACAGTTACCCTAGGGCATATTTACAAGGCCCCTGTGCCACAGGGGCATCACTTTTTGCGATGCTCCTGTCTAACACTGTGGCACTGTGTCCTGCTCCATATTTACATGGCAGCATAAGACACTTTTCATGGCTTAACAATGCCTTGTAAATATTGTTCCCTTTGATGCAGTTTTTTGTATTAAAGGGATGTGCAAAGGGTGTTTCTGTGGGCATTCCTAGCAACACCCATGGCTTTTGACACTGCCCCAGACCGACAAGGAATCCTGCACCTCCCTAGGGGAAGTGTAGGGTGACGCAAAAAGGAGACATCATTTTAGTTAGCCTAATTTTTTACTCTTACTATGTGTGTTGCATTCTGTTTCCTCTTCCTGCACAACCACTGGGGTGAGTACAGGAATGTGCTGTATTCTTGTAAATATAGCACATTCCTGCACTCAGACAATGACGCAGCTCGGAACAGCAAAATTGATTGCGACACTGCATCATTGTCTTGTAAATAAGCCCCTGTTAGACATGGCATTTGTTTGCTGATTTATCCCCAAACTATTTGCTTTGTGGCCTCCTGGGGCCGCATTACACATGCAGCACATTTTTCTACATTGTGCTTGGTGCACGTATAAAAAGATGCACCTGGCGCTGTGAAAGAAAATGCCGTGCATTATGGGGAGTGCACTGTCCCAAGGGCAGCCACGCACTTGTGCTGCCCTAGGGGCAGCGCATTCACTTAAGTAGAAGCAGCTGCTTTACAGCTGCTCCATGTTTTCCTATGCAGGCGACAACCCTACCACACTTTTAAAGGGGAATAGAAAACATCCTGCCCCGCCTGCAAGGGGATGTCTGTGGGGTCATAGCAGAGGACTGCAGTTAGGAGGCACATTGACAACGCCACACCTTTTAAGTGGCGCACTGTCAGTGCGCCTCCTATGGGCTTTGCCTCTGCAGAAGGAGCCGCAGACGGGTGTGCGCCCCTTCCTGTAATACCAATGTGCCCTGGTGGCGTGTAAAGCGGGCGCACACATCTGTTGCTCACCCGGGGGACTTTATGTAATACAGCTCCTGTTTTTAACCAATTTTTCGTTAGCTTTAGGACTCTGGGTACTTTACTACTGCTAATCACTGCTAAAGTGCATATGCTTGCCATGTAAATTGTGTATGGATTGGTGTTTCCATGATTGGCATTTCTGATTTACTACTGAGTCCCAAGTACTTCTTCTGATTTACTACTAAATCCCAGGGCCTGTAAATCAAATCCCACTGCAGTGTCTGCACTCAGTTTTTTCTGCCATGTAGACCAGGCACCCACTTTCCAGGCTCTAACCTTCCATTTTCTTACATGAAAGTCTCCCCTAAGGTAGGCCCAAGCTAGTCCTGTGGGCGGGGTGCAGTTTAGGAGAAAGGTAGGGCATTTAGTAGTCAGGGGTTGCTCCTCCATGTGGGTGAAAGAGCATTGCCCCACTGCTTTCTCACAGTGCAAGAAGCTGAACCATAAAATAGTATTATAAATTCCATTTTATGTTTCTGCTTCTCGCACTGTGAGAAAGCAGAAGGGTTTGGTTGGAGGTGGGCGGGTCTGGTCTAGTGGCTTGCTCACTGCTGAGTGCACGCTCTGCCTTTTCTCCATGTAGGCTGCATGCAGCCTACATGGAAAAAAGTGCCTCTGCATAGGCGCCTGGCTGGTCGGCGTTCCAATCAATCACAATGCTGCCATTACAGTGTTGTGATTGGCTTAGGGCAGGGGAGGGAGGCTGTCTGCTTCCTTTTCCTGCAGAGGCAGGAAAGCAGGAGCAGACTGAGCAGTAATGACATGGGACTCAAGAAAGGTACGTTTTTAATTTTTTTAAATATTTAACCCCCACTCCCCGCCTGACCCCCTTCTCTCTCAACCACTCACTCCTCCGACCCTGCACCTCCACACGTGAGCCAGCCGCGACTGGTAGTAGTGTGTTTTATATCTTCTGATAGTAAATGTATCTGTATGTCATTTTTCACTGTTAAAATATCTCTGTACCATAGGCTATTATTGGTACTGCACTGTAACAATGTACATTTGTAACTTGCAATGTATAAGATATAGAAATTGAGTTTAAGTTTTTGGGATATCAGAATTAAATAACACACCTTTTAGTAAAGGTGTTTTTTAAATTGTGTTTATGAAATTGCCACTTGGGCATTTTCTTACTTACCATCCGGTTTGCCTCTGCCTGTTTGTGTATTCAGCATCTGATTTTAAAGTGAAAGGAGTTTGGAATGTGAATTCGCACTAGACAGTCACAAGGAGGGTTGAGGTGGGTCCTGCCTTTCCTGGGTGAGTCAAAGCCAGGCGGAATAGACTTTTCTGCATTCAGAGTGGTAGGAGGAGTTTTCACTAGCACCTGAATTGGCTGTGTCTTCATTGCACCATGTGATCTCCATCTCCGGTAGTGAAGCTGGACCAGGAAGCACATAACTTTTTTTTTACCAGGCCACAGATACCTAAAACTTCAAAGAGAAAATGTAGTTCACCCCAGAACTAAGGAACCAGCCAGGAAGAAGGGCTGGAAAAGATGTCAGGAAGAACTGCCACTTTGTTGCGTGTTTTGCTGTGTTGGCCTACTGCTTGCTGCTTCTGTCTTGGGCATATAAAGGACTGGATTGTACTTTCATCATCCTGCTGTTAGAGGTTTCTCCAAGGGCTTGATTTAGAGGTTGCCTCCTGTTGGAAGTCTTATGGAAATCAAAGACTTCATGAAACTGTTTTGGACTAAGAAACCTTCTAAGAATAAGAGCTAGAGAAGCTGTAAGGAGGGACCGCCACTTGCTGCCTGCTTTGCTATTTTGGCCTGCAGTGGCCACTTCTGTCTTGGGGAGTGAAAAGACTAGACTGGACTTTTTGCAGCTTATTTTTTCCAAGGGCTTGAGGTAAAGCTTGACCTTTGTTCAAGGAGTCTCACGAACAGCAAAGACGTCAAGGTCATCTGCTACCAGCACTGGGAACCGTGTGTTTTGTGCTGCAACAGAAGAAAAAGCAACCCAATGGCTTTTCGCTCCCTGACCTGTTGGGACCACAGAGTGCATCACCTGCTTCGCACCACAACCATAGTCTCATTGCTGCCACCATCTGCCGCTGCCACTTCTGCCGACCACTGCTACCACCAGGCCGCTGCTTGCACCCTGAGCTGAGGGTACCGAACTTCATACTGCCTCACTTCACATCGCTGCCTGGCTATCCCCAATGATGACGCTCCACGGTGACATTGATGCCGCTGCCTTCACCTTGGCCCGGGGGGACCGTTTGTACGTTACACAACACACTGCCCCATACCGCAGCCATGGTACGCCAGCACCATTGACTCCACATCGTCTACCGATGACATTGCTTTAGAAACGATGACAACACTGCTTGCATACTGAGTGATCTTCTAGCACCGTGACAAGCATGTCCCACTTCGCAGCACAGCCCTGGTCTCACCGACACCACTTGATCCTATTACCAAGGGGCTACCTTCACTGTAATCTGAGGGTGCTGCATGCTACACCGATGCATTTCACACCCCAGCCCTGAAGCCTGCTGATGCCTCACTGAGCTCTGCCTGCAATGCATGTGACTTCAAAGGCCCAACGGCTCCTACACTGACCTGTTAAACTGACTACTGCTGATGCCTCATCATCGGATCTCATTGCAAGGTCCACAATGTCCTTCATTTCCAAGGTACTGTTTGCAGGTCTTCCTGACATCAAAGCTTTATTTTAGATGTGTAATCCCCTATCCTGACAAGAATGAAGGATCCCTACTTGGACAATGTGCACCCTTCTGCCAGCTAGAGCCCCCCCTAAAAGCAACCCTAAGTGTAGCCTTGCAAATATCCACTGAAGTTTAACAGTCAAAAGCACTGAAGATTCTATTTGTGTACCACATTGTATCTTCTAGTAATCATTTGTGCCATTTACATGTTTGTATAATTTACTTTTTATTTTCTTGATAGAGAAACAATTCTCATCGCTCTACAATTGTTGACCATGTCAGAAATGAAAATGACAAAGCTGAGGATTCAACATCAAAATCATCTCTTGGTGAACAACAGATATCATGCAATCAAGATTTTATAGTGCACAGGGAAATCCATAATTGTTTCCTGCTGCTATTTCATCAGCAATTTAATTTGCAACATTGGTTTGGCAGCCTCACCAAGTGAGCATGTTCTCTCTCCAGAGTCAACAGATTATTATTTTTTTTTCTCAAGGCATTTTTAAACTCTGTGTTTTTCAGGCAGTATATAAATGGATTACAGAGGGGAGTGAGAATGATATATGACAAAGAGGAAATCTTGGAGTCTTTCGTTGAATATGTTGATGCGGGGCGCACATATGTACCAAAGAGAGAACCAAAGAAAATAACAACTACAGTGAGATGAGACCCACATGTTGAGAAGGTCTTGTGCTTCCCGCCTTTAGATTTAATTTTAAAAATGGATGAGGCAATGTTGACATAAGAAAAAATGATTAAGTTAAAGCAAAAGATTGCCACTACAACACCTATAATGTAGGTAAGTATCTCAATTGTGTGAGTATTGCTGCAGGAAATCTTCATGAGAGCTGAGATATCACAGAAAAAGTGGTTGACTGTGTGAGATTTGCAGAAGGAGAGTTGAGACAGTAATATGGTATGTGGCAGTGCCATAATGAAGCTCAGTGCCCAGGTTACCACAGCCAAACCAAAGCAAACAGTCTTATTCATGACAACCGGGTATCGTAAGGGACTGCAGATGGCAACATACCGATCAAGAGCCATTACCGCAAGGAGGATATATTCTACAATCACAAAAAACATGAAAAAGAACACCTGCATAAGGCATTCAGTAAAAGAAACATGTGTATTGTCCATAAAGTAGTGGATCAGCATCTGCGGGAAAATGACTGAGGTGTAACATATGTCATTAAAGGACAAATTTGTGAGGAAGAAATACATAGGTGTGTGCAGCTGTGATTTGTAGTAAACGGTTACCATGATTAATAAGTTCCCCACAAGTATTAAGAGGTATATCACTGAAAATGCAGCGCAAAGTGGAACTTGTAGTTGTGGCAGATCTGAAAATCCTACAATCAGGAAATCCTTCATTGAGCTCTGATTTTCTTCTTTCATTCTCCCAATGATGCAGCAGCTTCTAAAAGACTGAAAACAAAAACACCAGTAATGTCAATGCAATAATTATTTATTAGAAGCTGAAGACAGATGCTTTTTCTCAAATAGCTACTTGAAAACTCAAATGCATTCTATGATGTCATTACTTCTTTGTCTGTTTCAGAGTTTTCACTTACAAATATTTCCTACCAGTAAGGAAGTGAGTTATTAATAAGAGTGATTGTGAGTCCACAACAAGTATTGAGGCTATAATCCTGTCAGGCTAAAGTGGTTTCAGTAATTTAAGCTCAACCCGCTGGTAACTACGGCACAGAAAAGACTTTGGGCTATTTGTTTTGCGATTCTCAAATAGCGAATTGTTGAGAATCGCTATTTGAGAATCGCAAAACGGTATGTATGTAGGATTTACAATACATTTCGCAAATCCTACATATTCCTTAATTGCGAATAGGAATGAATAGAATAAATGAGAAGACATTCTCAATTTGCAATTCCCAAATAGAGAGTCACAAATTGAGAATGCAATTTCAAGTGTGTCAGGGTGTCAAAAGGACTCCCTGTTGCACCCCTGAAATGAGCATGGGTGCACATGTGGCGCACATACATTCCCTTAGGGCATGTGTGTGCGTCACATGCCAATTTGAGAAATGCAAAAAAATTGCATTTTTGTAAGAAATTGCAAATTACCACCAACCTGTAGTTGGTGGTAATTTGCGATTCTTTATGCCATATTTGCACAACTTGGATGCTTCATACATTCCATTTAAGGCATCGCAATTTGCGATTCCTCAAATGTATTCGCAAAATAAGAAATCGCAAGTTTTGCAATTCCTTATTTTGTGAGGCAGTTTTTCTTACATACATACTATTAAGCCTAATTGCGATCGCAAACGCCAAAATTCCCAGAATTTCCACATTTGCGATCGCAATTTGGAATGATACATATGGCCCTTTAAGTATAAATGTATTTATCAGTAAAATAGTTAAACATTCGAACCTCTTACAGCCTACTGAATACAAAAAGATACATAATTTAATGAGTAACAACAACAAACCAGTATATATTTAAGGCACAAAGCAGTAAGAAAATATAAAGTGCCAATCTGTACTAACTGTTCTTATTTGACTACGACCTATATACAATTTCGGTTATACCACGATGCAGCATAAGATAAGTACACCAAGCCTGTTTGTCATAGTAAAAGGCTTTACCTTCAGACTAAGTGCCTTATTATGAGTTTGGCGGTCCTCCTATGGTGCTGCCACCATGCTGTCCGCAGGATGACCGCCAAAGCCGCGTTGCGCCTACCTGCGGGTTTACAATTGTAATCCATGGCAGGCAGGCGGTGCTGCATTGGTATCATGGCAGTGGGCTATTAGGCTCATGCAGCCCGCAATCAGGACAGCACCTGCAGCAAGTTCCTGCATGGTGTGGCATGCACGCCACACTGTGCAGGAACAGGGGTGCAAGACCTCGCCTGACCGGAGCCTTCCCCCTGGGCCGCGGCTTCCACCATCCAAGGTTTTTGAAAGTTATGAGGGCGCTAAGACACAGCCCCGACCACCACTGGCAGTGATTAATCTCTCCAACCGGATCACCAGGACTCCCAACGCGGTCGTCCCCCCGCCTGGCTTAAAAATGGCGGCCAAAGAGGACGTCGCCTGACCGGAGCCTACTACGTAGCCACCTCTCTTCGACACCGTGAGTACTGACATTCTTTGGGGCACCTCCAAGCTTCAGCCCCGACCACCCCACTAAATAAAGCCTCTTCATCAGAGCCCCATGTTTCCTGCCACCGCCGGCCCCGTGCCTGACTTTAAAATGGCGGCCAAAGAGGACGTCGCCTGACCAGAACCACCTCTCCCCACACAGAGAGACACTGGTAGATACGGGGGGCGCCAAACAGAGGGGCAATTGGGATGTCCTGCCTCATCATTCATAGGGAGCTACAGGGGCCCTTGCCCTATCTCCAGTGTGACCAGTTCTCGTGAACTTATAACCGGGACACTTCAGAAAAACGAAAGTAGCACTACATCAAGGAGAAAAAAACAAAACTATATGTGAATGAAGAGAGCAGCAAAGGAAGGGAAAGAGGGCCTTCCACCTAGGCAGAGGTCCTGGGTCTAACTGCCCTGCCCCCGACCATCACCTGCACGCCGTTGCGCAGAATAGCGGACCAGGAGGGCCTGCAATGCCCCACATGACTTCTAACAACGTGTCCTACTGAACCGCACCTTCAATCTGTCGCCTGCCCTCCGGGCCACCCTAGCGCCACACCCCTACCTAATCAGGCTCCCCTCCACCACACCCACGATGGCCCGGGACCAGCACCCCCCTCCTCCACCAGCCCCACTTGCCCACCTTAAACCTCACAGCCGGAACTCCTTCACCATAATTTTCCCCCCACTCCTCTCTACTAAGTTCGACTCTCAGCAGCGTTCGACACGGTGGACCACAAGCTCCTCATCATGACTCTTCAAGAAAGAGCCGGCCTTGGCAAGGTAGTTCTCAAGTGGTTTTCCTCCTTTTTACATAACCGTTCGCAAGTAATAAAAATCAAGAACTTCACCTCCGATACCCAGCAAGTCAACAAGGGTGTCCCTCAAGGATCAGTGCTCTCCCCCCAGCTCTTTAACATCTACATGGAACCACTCGCCAAGCTACTCAGGAACGCCAACATCCACTTCCACCTCTACGCGGATGACACGCAGATTTACCTGGAAACCTCCTCTCTCAAAGACATCCACAGATGTCCTAAATGAAGTTCAAGACTGGCTGACAAAGAATCACCTGAAACTCAACCCCGACAAGACAGAAACACTCCTCATCTCAAACAAAGTAGATAACCCTCAAATCACAGAGTGGCTAAAGTCGATCGATGCTCTCAAAGGTAACCTCACGCTAGCCGACTCCGTTAAATCCCTGGGCTTCACCCTAGACCCCAAACTAACCCTGACAAACCACATTAAGAACTCGGCGAAAAGCGCATTCTTCAACCTCAGACTTTTGAACAAAATTAAACCTTACATTCCCAACAAGGACCTCAAACTAGCCACGCAATCTCTAGTTCTATCAAGACTGGATTATGGGAACTCAATCCTAACAGGCATCCCCAAATCGCACCTGGCACCACTAAAAACTACACTTCACGCGGCAGCGAGAATGATCACAGGCTGCAAAAAATCTGACCACATCTCCCCGGCACTCAAAGAACTCGAATGGCTCCCTGCGGAAATGCGAAGTACCTTCAGAACGGTCTGCCTAACCCACAAGGCCCTCCACACCGGCAAACCGGAATACCTGGCTAACAAGCTCAAAAAAGCAGGCCAAGCCAGAAATTTGAGAAGCTCTAACTCCCTGCTGCTCATCCTACCAAAAACCAGAAGGAAGAGAACTGCGGACTGCTCTTTCTCCGGAAATGCCCCCAAAATATGGAACGCCATCCCCCCGCACATCAGAACTCTACCATCCTATGCAGAATTCAAGAGCCAACTCAAATCCTTGTGCCTTATCCACTCCCTCGGTTGTGGATAACTTGGAGCTGCAAACGACCCACAATCCATGCGGTAATGTTGATTCCTGTACCAAGAAGCCCTGTTGTCCGAACTTTTCTTCTTTCCAAATTATCACTCGCTGATTGCTTTTATTGGGTTTGTTTCATGTTGTTCTCTTTGTCATTCCCTCTACTGTAAAGCGCTCTGATACCTTCGGGTCTTGTTAGCGCTATAGAAAACTTCTAAATAAATAAATAAATAATAAATAATACCAGGAGGGCCTAACATGTGCCCTCCTATTTGTACCCCCAGGCCTTGATGAGGCATAAGGGCCCTTTTAGGGCCCCCTTCATTGCGTCATTCACCACCCTTTCCATGGTGGGCTCACTGCATGAGAAGGGCAGTGGACAGGCAACCCAGAGTATGCTTGGCTGTGCAGCAGCAGCACATCCAGCATATTTCTGCTCCTGACCGCTCGGCAACCGCTGCAGGATCCTAGGTCCATGGCGGATGCAGCATTCCTGTGGCGGTCCGACCGCAACACTCATAATACTGTGGGCGGGCCCACAGCGTAGCAGTCGTCAGACCACCACTGTGAAGACTGTACTTGTAATACGGTTGTTTGTCGTTGAAATGGAAGTGGGGCAAGTTTAGAGGTTATACCCGTAAAAGTCATCTCAAATTCAGATAGCTGTGGGACAAGCCACAGAGGGTGGTTTAAGCGGGAAAATCTCAGAGTGGAAGAAATTCAAATTTGAGGGCTGATGAAGTCCTTGCATCAGGCAGATACATTACACACCTTGGCCTGACAAGATGTCTACATTTGGACTTAGGGCTCCATTTTTATGTTGCCAGGTGGCCCTTTTCTATATCAAGGTAACTGTCACCCTGATTAGGTGCTGCCAGCAAATTAAGAAATCCCTGCTAACCATGACAGAGATTTCCCGGCAAACATACTGGGCCTCATTAACAAAAAAAGATGCTGCCTGGTGCCACAGCCATCTTGCTGCACTGCACTGCGTCATGTTCAAAGCAAAGAGATGAGTCATATTAACAACAATAGGATGCATTCCTATGCTTTCCCCTGTGCTGGTGCACAATTGGCTGCCATGCGCCAGTATAGGCACCCTTACATCATGTTGGAAGGGTGCCTGCATTGCAGGAATGATTGTTTTTGCGCATCAAGGGACATCTTCCTGCTCAAAAAGAGTAATTGATGGTGTTTTACTCTTACTATGCATTCCTAAGAATGCAGCACACATATAAGGACGAAAAAACAAGGAGTTTAGGATTCTGACATGTTCACAGGTTTATGAAACGTTGTAAATCTGGGAATGCAGTAGAATCTATAAGTGTTGCATGGGAACACGCACAGCAATCCATGGCATGCCCCTTTCATGCAAAGTGATGCATTAAAGGGGGACTTATTTACAAGGCCTTGAAAATCAGATGACTCCAGTGCATCAAAAAAAGTGATGCACCAGGAGCACAAGAGGCTGTGTCCAGCTCATCTAAATTAGATATAGCCAAACCTCAGTTGAACCTTGCTCCATGTGAAATTGGAGGGAATTGACCACGGCTGAGATGAAGTATTCTCCACCGTCGTCAAACCTATGGTTTATCCAACTGCAATTAGGGTGGTCAGACCTTCAAATTGGTAGGAAGGAAACTCCCTTGTCTTTGCAATGGAGTCCTTTTTCAGACAACATACAAATCAGAAACTTAGAGTCTCATTTATATTTTGTCTGATCGAATAATTACAGTTGCCATGGTGGAGTACTTTAATCCAGCTATAGGAGAGTACTCTGCCTCTGGTATTTAAAGATGTTCGCTGCTCCCGTGGTCATCTCCCACATTGCAATTTTGACAGATGGCTCCATCACTTTGCTGGAACCATTGGATCAAACGTACATCTTTTTTTGGAGAAGAAAATCTCACACTTGGACTTTCTTTTTGAGAATAGAAAAATAACAATGACCCCCTTACAATGTTAGCATTCTCCTGTAGCATAGGAATCATTTAAACGTTTTCACGGCCATTTACCACCAACTTTTTCAGTAAAAACTGGCAGTGCGTCCTGCCAACCTCAATAAGGTGGGAAGACACATGGATAAACCTCTGATGGACATTACCTCATCAGGGGTCGAAGTTGTGTGTAGGCAGCAGAGATGGAATAGTCTCTGCTATCTGCAAACGGAAGGTGCGCCCAACTCTAAATGAATTGGGTAGACAGGAGCAGAGTCTGCCGGCGTCTCAACACTTTGCTTTCTCCAAAGATGACTTTTAACATATTTTCACAGTTTTAACCTGATATTTTAAAATGTTATAAACTTCAGAGCACCTAATTCTCAACATTGGATCCTCGTGCTCCCTGCTCCAGTCCGTCGCGGCTGTTGTGCCATTTGCACGGAGGGCAGAGGGCTAGTTCCCACTTCCAGTTTGGCACTTCCAGCGGGGGATGGCTGGGCAGGTAGCGCTCTAGCTGTGCTGCTAGGCTGCGTACTTAGGGGCAGATTTATGAAGGCCTTGCGCCGCCGGTGCGTCACTTTTTCCCATGTTAAAAATGACGCACCGGCGGCGCAAGGCCTTCATAAATCTGCCCCTTAATCTTATGCAGGTGCGGACGGGAGCAGAGTCTGCCCGCGTCTCAACACTTAGCCTGCTACAAAGGTGACTTTTAACATATTTTAGCAATTTGAACCTGATATTTTAAAATGTTATAAACTTCAGAGTACCTACTTTACAACATAGGATCCTTGTGCTCCCTTCTCTGGTCCGTTGCGGCTGTTGTGCTGTTTGCGTGGAGGGCAGAGAGCACGTACCCATGTTCCCACTTCTGGTTTGGCACAAACCCTGCCTTTCACAAGCCAGACACCCACGTAGCGATTAGATATGATACAAAAGATTTGAAAAAGTTGAGACCAGCTCCCAGCCCCCAATGTAGACACTCAATCACGCCACAAAACCTGACAGGCAATAAGATCATATGCACCTACTGCAAATGGCCAGTGAGGGAGGAAAGTGTCCACTTAAAGGGGCTTATGATGGAAACAGAGGAAAACGCAAGATGGAAAATGGGACTAATATAATGTAGGTCTATCCCAGCACATAACAATGAGATTAGATGTTTAATTGATGAAGAACAACTAGATGTCTTATTCATAACTGAGACATGGCACAAATAATGGTCTACGCCAGACCTCCTAATGGCCCTTCTATCATGATACTAGATAATTAGATAGAAGAGAGGTAGAATAGCTAATATATATAAAGATACACACAGTTGCACTACCACACCTATACCCCTCCTGAATTGTGACACTATGTTGTTCAGCATTAGGCTATCACCCCTGCAATATATTCCTGGAAAACTTTCCAGGCCTCATAGCAGAAAGTATAATTTCCAAAAGTGCAAAAACCATTCTAGGCAACTTTAACATCCACCTAGATAAACAGAAGGACCCTATCGCCCATAGATTTATCCAAGACATGGACACCATGCAGCTGGTTCAGATGGTGCAATCAGCAACACTTGAAAAAGGGCATATTTTAGATGCAATATTCGCAATACCCTAAACTAAAAACAGCCTCCCCTACTCCAGTGCCTTGGTCAGACCCTTTTTACATCCGCCTATCACTGACCAACAAGCACCCTCAAAATACAGGATATATTGTTCCCAAATTAGGTACGAAAAGGACGAGAATCAGCTGACAAAATTTGAAAGAATCCCTAAAGAGACATACCCCGGCAATGACTGGGGAGGTAGAGATTGCAGACTCAATCTGGGATGAATAGCTAATGAAAGTGGCAGAGCACTGTGGTAATAAAGAGAGGACAGGAACAAACCAGACACAAAGAAAACCAACTTGGTTTAACAACCATCTGGCCTCTTTAAAATGAGCCTGTAATAAACCGAAAGAACCTGGTGGAAATCATATGATATTACCTCAAAAGGACAATAAAAGAAAGAGATCAGACACTACCATATTGAAATCAAGATAGCCCAAGCCAGATACGTCCAGGAAAAAATAAAGTCAGCCACTAACTCCTCCAGTGAACTTTTTAAGGTGGTTAGATCCCTCAAATTTTTAGAATCAAATGCCTCTCCTCTAAGGAGAGATGCAATGAACTGGCAGACTTTTTAAAAAAACCAGAAAAGTGGTTAGTGTCTGTGGTGGTGCCACAGGGCTCCTCCCTCAGCTCCATGGTGTTCAAAATGTACATGCAACCTCTGGCCAAGATTGTCAGGAATTTGGGTTGTCAATCGTAATATATGCAGATGACACCCAATTGGTAGTCTCAGTAACAGGGGACCCCGATTCAAAACACAACTTAGTGTCTCCCGGCATTGAAATGGTAGTCAGCTGGATGACAAGCAGCAAGCTAAAACTCAATGGGGACAAAACAGAACTCATGTTCCTAGGTAATAAGTTGCAACCCCAAATTACCATGAAATGGCCAAAAGAATTAGGACTTCCAATGATGCATAAAATGTCCATAAAGAATCTTGAAGTATGCTTAGACAACAACATCACTATGGAAACTCAAGTCAGGAGGCTGGCAACCACTTGCTTTGGTATCTTGCAGATGCTCCGAAAAATTCTGGACCTCATTCCAGAGGAGGCCCAGAGAACTATGATACGGGCTTAGAGAGTCTCGTGCCTGGAGTACGGGAACTCTCTCTTCTTGGGGTCACCCAAATATGTGCTGAATAGATTACAGGTAGTACAAAATGCTGCAACCAGGCTACTCAGAAACATACCAAGACATGAATACGCGGCAAAGGCTCTGAAAATAATCCGGTGCAGGCCAGGATCAAGTCGAAGGCACTGTGCATAGCACACAGTGCCCTGAACGAAAAATGACTAAGGTTACTAAGGGCCCTGATTACACCCTACACACCAGAAAGATCCCTAAGAGCCTCTTCAGATTGCCTGGCCAAAACCAATAGGACTAGGTGGTCTAGATGAGAAGGGAGATTGTTCATACATTTAGTACCACAACTTTGGAACTCCATGCCCACTGAGCTAAGACTCAATACAGATGAGATGGCCTTCAGACAAAAACTGAAGACATGGCTATTCCCAGACTGAGCCACTGGTCCATACTCTCTCCAGCTCCATAGCACTGGGAAGCCTTTGGGCAGCTATGTCCTCTACAAACCCACAAACATGAACATAAAGCTTGAGGTTGGCAGAAAGGTTACTTTATCACTGTTGCGATGAAGTACCCTTTCAGCCAACATATAAATCAGCACTTTTTTATTGAGCTCAAAATCTTCAAACTGAACAGAAGCTGAATCCAATAAATTCACATAGAAATCAGAAACCTTTGCAGAGAGTTCATGCAGACTCTTAGAAGTTCCTATAGATCACCTCTACGGGTCCAAGGACCACAATGGTAGCATTTAGGCAACACAACTCACTTCAGCAGACATCACCAACAGAATCCAGTTCAGCCTCAGTTGCTACTTAAGGAAAGAGTCTGCTTATAGTTTGTGGTTGGTCAACTGACCCTTAAAGTCCTCTTTTTAGTCCTAGGTACAAGTTGGAGCACTTACAGTCCTTCAGGTCCCAACACAAGTCTCAGACAGCAGCTCCTGTCCTCTTCTTCATAATAATTGTTATTTCAAGTGAATTATACAAAATGATATCATTGCACAACATCACGTAATTTGAGGGACAAGTTTTAATGTAAGATATACCATTTAGGATTTTTTTTCGCACAAAACTACTAATCGGATGACAACAGCATTATTTGAATCTCGATCCACAGTTTTTTTAATGTTAGAAAGTTACAAACATATCAGGATTGTTTCATACCCAAGCAGACCATTTAGGTCATTTTTGAGTTCAAGATTTATTTGACATAATCAAGTGTAATTTTGCATAATGATACAATGATTTCATGTAATTACGCTGCAATTATTTATACAGGTTTCACACATCACTACTTCTGGTAAGCTGCGGATGAGGTGCCATTGTTGAAGGATTCACTAGCAAGTGGATAGTGTGACTCCTGGACACCCCTTAAGCAATAAGGAATATCTTCTTAGGGCAAATATTCCCACTTTTGCATCACATCCTGTTTGTGTTACTGCAAGCTAGCCCACAGTGCACTATTCTAAGAAAAAATCAAAGATGGCACAGCCTTTCTTCCCCTGGAGATGGCTTGTGTGGCAACCAGGGACGTATTCCTGTAAATAAACTGCCTCTTCCTCCGCAGCTACGCCAAAATGGTTTTGGGACTTGCTCCCCTCTTTCCTTGAAATGCCTTGTACATAAACACTTGCAGAACCTCACCCAAGCCCTCATCAAAGGCAAGCGGAAGTACAGAAACACACTCAATGCTGGAAAGGTGAACTGGTCAGAAGACTTCAGACCATATTAAATATAGTGTCAAGGCTCACCATCAACCTCCTCATCATGTCTCACCTTCAACCTCCCTCCCCACACTCAACCCACACTCACATCACACCTCACTTAAAAGAGGTCCAGTGTGTTCCAATCCAAAAATGAGCACTCTTCAAACTCATGCATACATCAAGCCCTGATGCAACATTTGTCCCACATACCTGAAGAATATAGTAAACTTCCAAAAATTTACCAGAGAACTTTGCCCCACTGGACACTGACTAGCAGCCCCCCCCAACATTCACAGTACTTGATCTGGCGATTTTGTCTTCTCCTACCTCGTTGCTAAACCCTAGAATGAGTAGAACCTGCACATCAGAGGGTACTCCTCACTTCCTAAATTGAGCAAAAAACCTGAAGACCTGGTTCTTTTCTTAGACCCAACCCTGGCTCTTCCAATACAGCTCATACTTTAGCACCAGGAAACCCTCCCAGGGGAGTTGTTTGCTATATAAATACACAGAACAGAACATACTGGGTTGGTGCCAAACTGGCTACAGAGAACTCAGGAGACTAAAGGCTTTTCATTCCAAGGCTTCCCCATACACTAAACTATAAATGAGTAGGCTTCACCCTGGTTCCCTTTAAAGAAGATCTCAAACAGTCCCAATCTGCCATTTCTGACCTGATTTGTGTCCCTTACGTCTCACCAATATCTTTCTACCGAAAGACCTACAATATTTGTTGTGGTCTGGCAGCAGTTTTCCCACCTATTTAATGAGTAGCACTAACAGGGCAGTTGCTGGCAGGCTAAAGCTAATTAGCTCATTGAAGGTGTGAGCCTAATTCTTTTATAAGTACATTTTCAAAATTATGTTTTAAAAGTACAACTTAACCACTAAATTGAATTTTTAATAAACTTTAAAAATAGTATTTAATTTATTCCAGCAGCCTGTTTGAGACCACAAAAAGCAGAGGTAATATATTTTTTTATTATGAATTCAGTTTTTCTCTTAGCAGAGCTATAGCTCTTCACATTGAAAATAGCTTTTAATGGTAGTCTCAGTAGATCCATGGCAATGTTAATTTCCTGCATGAACCACTTTTAACTATTGGGCACCTACCCTGTTGGATTCAAGGCCAGCTTAGAGGAGACAGAGTTAATATTTAAAAGAAGGCTTCTTTTCTGTCAAATGAGTTATGTTGACAGGCTTGTCTGCAGGTTTACATGAGTGTACACAGATAGGACTGAAGCCATGTTTGGTTTGTCACTCTAATGAATGGCAAACTAAGTACTGCAGAAAACATGTGACACAATTTTCCAAGCCACTGGTATATTGTTTTACACCACATATATGTGCTTACAGCAAGGTTTTATATATGGCAGTTGGAGACATTACATGTTTATCATGTTTTAGGAGTCAGAGCCCATACACTGGTACATTACTGCAGTGCCTCGGGGTGCAGAGTTCAAAACTAAGCTAGCAATACTAATCAGCAACAAGTGGGGGAGAGAACACAAACGTGGCACTTTCCTACAGATTAAAGGTGAGGAGAAACTAAGATATTCCCTTGGCGTTTGTCCCCTACTCATCAACAACAATGTGGAACAGCAATCTGCTTTAGTATGGTCCGTACCAGGCTCACACCCTACCATTAAGTCCACTGTAGGAAGAGGGACTACTTTAATGGTTTTTGACTTTCCCTCATTGACTGACTTTTACAGTACTGCCACTCGGGCAAGACCAGCCCTTGCAACTAACCTGATTCATGGGCATCCCTTCAGATCCCACCTGCGAGAGGACTATCCTTAGCTTACCCAGAGATGCATCCCAGCAAATGAACAATACCACCATGCCCAACAAGGTGAGTTGACCCATTCTGCACATCAATCAGACTTCTGTCGCCAACATAGGGCCAGCATTGTTCAAAAGAAAACAACAGAGGTCAATAACAGAAGTCAGTGTCGTGAACCAGGTCAATGATCACCGACTGACAAGTGGATGCTTCAATCAAATCAGTGAGATGGGCTTCACTTTCAGTTTGTGGACCAGCACTTAGTCATCCTCTTGTTCCCGGGGTCACACAAGACCTCATAGGTATCAAAGAGTGGGGGTTTATTACACAATCGAGCTGCAGACAACCTCCGTCTACTCTCACTTTTTCAAACTTATGAGCAACAACCTGAGGTAGTACATTTGCCTCAGTGGTCATGATTTCTGTGATGGACACATAGTGCCCCTCAAGGGAGATGTAATCTAACTGTGCCGGACAGGGGTCTACCTGGTCTAAGTCTTCTATCTCTGGGACATCACAGCAAGCACATGCATGACAGACATGGCCTAAGCACTGCCCGTCTTGAGGTCGTCTCCTGTCAGGGTAGGTATTCCTTGGCCCTCTGGTCTTCCTACTGTGGAGGTTACCTGCATTATGGACAGTAGCCAGCTCAGAGATCTGTAGTAGGCCTATGTGGGTGCTCCGAGACCATAGTTCCCTATCTCCTGTCGTAGTTTGCTGTCAAGGATGCAGTATATGGGACACTGAAGAAATAACATAACATGCATTTGTAAAGCTCCTGATCATCAAGAAGTGTGTCTTGGTGTTGAATAATAGATGTGTATTGTTATCGAACTCAATGGTAATTATTTAATCGACCTCTGAAGGATGGCAAGCTGAGTGGACCCACCAGCATTTGAACCTGTGACCATGAGTTCAAACACAGGCCCCTCTACTGTGGATGCATTAGTCCAGTAAGCCACCAGACCTGGCTGAATACAACTACTCTTCTTTAGGGAACTACTCACTCCACTCTAAGGAGAATAGAACTATAGGACTTTCCTCACCCTGCAGACCTCTCTTCACAGATACTAAGCAGGGTATCCAGCTGTTCCACCACCAGCTTCTGGCTTACACAAATATCCAGCAGAGCAGTGACAGGGACCCCATTCACTGTGACCATTGGGAGTGATTTGTACAATACCCCTTCATCACCAAATTACCTTCTGTGCCCACCTCCCACTGCCCTTTTCTGGGTAATCCTCTTCTCCCACTGCAACACTGGCCATCCCTTTGGAGTGCTCACTTGAGAGTACTTGTTCCTGGGTCATGAGGAATCACCCCTCTGGTGTCCTGACTGCATATAGTCAACAATCCTGATCTACTTAAAGGGTCTTATTCCATGAGGGTGTCCACCTTCCCACATACAGGAAGTAGTTTGAGAGTGGGGCCCACAACATTTTCCTTGTGAACATTGTTAGTGCCTTCCTTTACCTGCTGTGTGTCTGTTCCCCTTTCTTGTGACCCACACCATGAGACTTTTGACACCCTAGAGCAGTGTTTCCAAAATGTTTTGATTGCAAGCAATAAATGAAGGTGCCTTTAAATTGTCGATTTTTCTTGTTGCATTTGCTGTGCTTTAAAGACGGAGGTCAAATGTCAGGCTATGTCTGACCATTTGCTGCCTATTTTTTAACACAAGGATTGGTGTTTACAAACTCTTATCACTTTGCAGTTAGAGAAAGTGAAATAATGGGAATTATGTGACAATCCTACTTGGCTACATGAGGTGCAAGATATATTTTTATAACACACAACAAATACCTTTAAATGAACTGCACACAGTCAGCAGTTAGGAACGCAAAATTCTAAAGTGTGACGGAAGCAAAGATTGCAAAATGATCAAAACAAATAAAGTAACTTTACTTGGTGAAGCACAAATGCTAAATATTCTCTAAAAATTGATTCTCACACATTATAATTTGTGTGCAGTGGGTTTATCATTAAAACTGTATGTCTCTGCAAATTTCACGGCTATTTAAATGGAAAATGTGCTGTGTGTAAACAACAGTTGCTGCCACATAATTCTTAAGTTGCATTAAAAAAATGCTTGCCTCCTGTACATTAAAGCTAGGTGGGTCACAAATGCTTGCCATTCTATAAAGTGTATTCTGGTTCTAAAAAGTCTGGGAAGTATACCCTAGAGCATACCCCCATCCGCTGCCTTGTAAAGATGTGTGCAGTTAGTCTACTTGGAATCCAATAGATGGTAGTGCAATTCTGAAGACCAAATCAAATTGAATAGTTCATCCTAGATGTCCAGCTCTGTGGGCATGTCTGTGCAGCCTTTTTAATGATGTTAAATCCTGAAGTTATGAGTGATATCCCAATACTAATGGCTTTGGATTTTGCCCATTCTGCCCAATCGAATGCACCTTTTATCATCCTTTTGATCCCTGATGTCATGTACGACACACCTTCAGAAATCAGACCCATTCCGAACTGACTAGCCACCCCACAGCTGAAACCACACACAAGAATCTCTGCAAGGACCTGCCATGCTCCCACAATAAAGCATATGAGAGCACTGATGCAGAATTCAGGCTTCAAACACAAGGGACAGGTCATAGTCATACAGCACAATAAGCTCGTTGGTGGTTATAGGGTTATGATCAGTTGGCAATGAGAAGGCAGCCTCGTCCTTGGTGATAGAATTATTAATATAGTTTTGAAGCTACAGACTTGCCATTGTAATCGATCCAGGACATGAACAGACTCTAGCTGGTCTGCATTTTTTTGTGAAATGGGATAATTTTTATTGTGAGGTTCAATCTTGTCTACGCAGGACATCTGGCAGGCAACTATAGTGTTTGATACCTCGGATCCATAGACATCGATCATTTCCTTAGATTCTTTTAAAAAGTCTATTGCATTCTGCATGTAGCCTTCCTGGCCCAGAAGAATTGTAATATAATGATAGCGCCCCATAATCCGATGCTTCGATCTGAGTGTGGAGGTACATGCGATCCATTGCTTGTTTGATGAAGTCATAGATGTTATCTGATTCTCCTCTCAGGAGGCTGACTACTCTCCTCTGGATCACTTGGCCAAGGTCTATCTTTAGCTCTTTGATGTCCTTATGTTCATCTATGTCTTTTTCATGTAGTTTGAGCCAAAGGGCCCAGCTCTCCTTTAACACATTCAGAGCTGGGCGGTAGTCAAGCTTTGTCTTGGAGTAATTAAAGATGCAATCACCTTCGGTAAACCAGAAGTAATGTAAACGTCTCTTTTTTCCTCCTTATTGTAATTCTGTTGAAAAACATTTAGATTTTCACAAATGGTCTAAAATAGTTTCTCTCACATCTGCACTTCCAGAAGCTTTCCATGTCTGTGATACGCTTCTTCTCGTTGTCTGCTCTGAGCTGTCTCATGACTTCTACAGGTTGCCCCTGACATGGTGGCAACAAGCTTGCATAGTTTTATATCATCTGGACCATCTCTGAGTTTCCTTAAAGAGGTACAACCAAATATTTCCTTTTCAACTCTCATGTGTGTGGGGAAATGGGTAAGAATAACAAACAGCCCTCCACTTTCTTTGACATCTTTAGTGATTTTAACGTCTGTGCCTCTTCAAGTGAGGTTTGTGGCAATGCTAACATCTACAGAACTGAATGTTCTCTTTTCAATATTGTGCTTATCACTTCTGGTGTACAGGGCTATTTTACCTGAATCAAAAAGAACCTTTAGTTCTATTAACTAATTTTGGAGCTTTTCGGCGGTTTTCACATCTTCGCAGACAACTAAAGTCGCTTGACTTTTGCCCCACTGATTTGGACCTGTGCACTCTTTCACACTTGCAGAAATACTTTTGATCCATTTTTCACGCACTCCTTTGACCTGAAGAGTTAGTAGCTCGGTCTTCTTGTTGAAACGATGAGTAGGCATGACATCACAAGACACCCTGTAGTGTTTGTTCAGGAATTCAACTGCTGCCTCATCACCAAGGGTTCCCGAGATGCCGAAAATGCCTATGCCTTTAGTTTATCGTTGAAGGAAAAGGAAATTTGACATTAAATTAGTGACAACGGATAGTGGTGAGATTGCCAGCTGGTGCTTCATCTCCAGAAACTGCTGTTCACTTTCACCTCAGCATTTGTTCTTCTCAAGCACACCAGTGGGTTTGAAGTCCACTGGGATGATTGAGTAGTATTCATGGATGGGCCTGTTGGTCTTCACTCCTCCCATATCAGTAGTTGATCCTATCATGTACTCTCAATCCTTCACCATTATTAGTGCCTTCAATGCATTTTCCACCAAGACCTTCAACCTGTTCTGAGTATACTTCACCAGGTAGGCTGGCAGGAGAATAACTTTTCCATCCTTATTCTCTTTTTAATTTGGTGGTTCATAGGTATCTGAGTACCTCATTCTTGATTCCAGTTCATGGACTGCTCCTTCCAATAGATCCTTGTCGCTCATCAACTCACAGGCAAGGACATGTTCCTGGAGAAGAATGCAAATCTTGCCATGCTCAGATGTGGATCTCTTTTCAGCTGTGGTGTTATTGTCTACCTTGTTTGATGCGGCATTCTTTTCAGCTGTAGAACTGTTCTCTGATGTAGCGTTGTTGATGGATGTGGAGTCTGATGTGAAATTGACTGATGTAGAAATGTTCCCAAAAGCAGATGCTAGTTACCGTCCTTTACCTCATATCACTCAAAGACAACACAATCTTCTAGAATGTTCGCAAGTTAGACAAAATATATCTCTGCAGATCAGTTCTAAGTTTATCCATGATTTCCTTGATTGAAGAGACTTGCGGTGCTTCTGTTACTGGCTCTTCAGTTTTATCCAGCAGAAATTCAGTACTCTAGACTGAAGAACCCCAGCGGCAGTCCCAGAATTAGAATGTTGAGAGGGGAGAATTGTTCTGATGACTTTGGTCCCATCTCAGCTATTGTACTCCTGTTGCCCAAAGGATGTCACCAGTTTTGAACTCTTGGATCCTTTGGCAAGTGCATAACTTTGCCCAGATTGCTGCCAGCATTTTTTCTAAGTGCCTCATTCCTGTTGATCCATGGGAAATAAAAGTGACTTGGACTCCACTGTCAAGGGTCACATAGTCCACCTTATCCACAATGGCTATGTCAAAAGTCTGATCACCTTGGGTTTCGCATTTTTCAAACTTTTTTTTTTATTGAGAGTTCATTTTATAGTATGACATACATATACAAAATAAAGTGCTTAGTGCGTACGGTACTCAATTTCAATTTTGGTTGACATCATTACCACATACATAAACCCTTCTAGATTGCATCAGTGTAAAAAAAACACTGATTAAAAATACATAGAACACAAAAAAGCTAAAGGGAGTCGCAATTCTCACAATTTTCTTTTAACATTTCTTTTTTTTAACCAAATCACAGTTTAATATTCCATGGAATTCCAGCATTTCTCAAATTTTGTAATAGACCCTGATCTTAAAGCATAGCGTCTCTCTAACTCTTTGACTTTTGCCTTGAAAGGTGGGTATAGTATCGCTGCGCCAGTTTTGCAGAATGAATCATCTTGCCACTAGGGCTGAAACAAATAAACATTCATCATGCATTTTATCTACTGTAATGTTTGAAGAGCACACCAGGACAGGAATAGTTAAAACTTGCCCTGTAGTCATTCTCAAATACTTCTCAATTTCTTCCCAAAGGTGCTTGATCTTTGGGCAATACCAGACAATATGAGAGCAAGTACCTCCTCCCTTCTAGAACAGCGAAAACACCTATCCTCAATCTGAGGGTATATATTATGGAGAAACACTGGGGTTCTATATATCAACCATGTTGTGTAAAATTGCATTCTAAAATTGGCGCCTCTAATGGTTGTTACATTAAGTGTGTAGGTTCTAATCCAGACTGCTCTAGAGATCTGATGGCCTTCTTTTTTCTGCCATTTATTTTGAGCTTTTCATAAAGAACGGAGAATTTATTTTCCTGAAAGATTTTCACCTGAGTGCTTACTGACCGCTTGTCTGTTTCTTCTTGTAATGCTTTGCTTTATTCTATTCTTATACTTAGTGCTCTAAGATCGATAGTTTCTAAAAAATGATTGCTTTGTATAAATGACCACTTGAGCATATCCCTTGAATGAAGCAGCCCAATCTCTATCTCTGGCCACTTTTTCCAGGAATCTGAGTTAAGAAAGTCTCCCACTTGTCTGTACCCACTTTCTTCCCATTTATTTAATACACTGGTTTGCAACAGCCTGTACTCCCTAATAATAGGTCGGCCAGTCTTGCGGAGCTATTTATCCGAGGTATATCATAAAATGTTAACAAGTGTTTTGTTTTTGTTTTAAAAGCCAATGTCATTGGTGTATAATTTTATATTGGTCATGCCCTGTAGGGGTGCTGTATGTAATGCAGAATGTAATGCTTTATGCCTAATGGCAATTGCCAGAGGTTCTAAAAACAGGGCAAATACAATTTGGGATAAGGGGATCCCTTGCCTTGTACCCTTACTTATTCTGCAGGTACCCACATTTCTGGAATTCATTATTATTTGTGCCTGCGAGCCCTTATGTAAACGTTTTACTATTTGTATACAACTTTCTGGAAAGCCACTTTTTTCAAGAATTAAAAAAGACAACTATCAGCAAAAGGAAATTTTTTGTAGAAGCACTGGATTATTTTAATAAAAACATGTTATTATGCTTTGCTCAAAATACTATAATCCACGTCATAAATTCCTGTTTCTGATTTTAAAAGCAATTCATTTTACACAAGTTTACTGTTTTTACAGCTGTTAAACTCTCCAACTGTTAGTTTTTTCCTCATATGCTTTCTGATGGGGGGGTCTTAAAATTTGAATGTGTTTATTTATGACAATCTGTATGTTATTTTTAATGATATTTGCTTGTCTTTTATGATGTGACCTGTAAAATCCAATATAGAAATGTGATGATAATGATGATGATGATGACTACAGAGGATTTCCTTTCCACCCAGACCTTGAGGATTCCCTCTACACCCACACCTTGAAATTAGATATTCCCTGACTTGGGGAATCATACGTCAAGCACTTGTGTGATCACCTTATTCATCAGACATGTGCGTCACCTGAGTTTAGTTTGTACTTTGCAGTATCACTCATGCAATTGTTTCATAGATTTTTTATGAAAGATACTCACAAAGCATGTTTGCAGACACCTTTCATGCAAGTTGTGTTGACAGTCAACAAATAATTAACAATGTCTGTTGTATTTTGGTTTACTTGAGGAACCCCTCTTTTCTCTTGTATGCCTCTTGTGAAGGTAGGAATTCTCTTTGTGACAATTTTGCACTCGGTCTCTTAGAACTAGAATTGAGAGACAGAGATCTTTTTGCCCTGATGAATGCCCCTCACCTTTATTGGCATATGAATGGGCAGAAACATGTTCGCTGAGATTGGCTAAATGGGCTCTTGAGCCTCCTAACTAACTACCCTTAAACCTCTAAGTTTTTTTCATAATCTGTGCCTGGGGAACCAACTGATAAAAATGATATATTTTTCGGTTTACCATGAGGTATTTTTAACTTTCTCTGAATCCCTTGGAGATCCAGCATTATTTATAAAAAAAGAACTCCCCCATGTTGGGGTTATGTCTGTCCTGGTAGCACCATCTTACTGGGTGAGGATGAAGTCACAAAGGATGAAGCATGCCATAAAGCGTGGGTGCTGCCTCCTCTTCCAGTTGGCATACACTAATGACCATTGTATCTATTTGTGATTGAGCATTTTTACGACATAGGTATTGAACTGATAAATGGGGTGAACAATGGTGATTCAATGGTGATATGTTTTATGAAGAACACTGATATTGTAATTCATTTAGTTATCAGATACTCTTGATTAAATATCCTAAAATTAGAGTGAACTCAGCATTGGGAAGCTATTGATATTCTGGAAGCTTTTACGTGATTTATAATCCCTGATAGCTTCATTTGTTCACTACTATTATTATTATTATTGATATTATTATTATTATTATTATTGTTATTATTAATATCATTATTTTTATTAAGTTATTTTAAAAAAAATTTAATGAGCGAAAGAAAAGGTACAGTACATTCATAATTCGATAGCTGGGTCCATTGAAAAAATATAGCAATACAGGTTGTATGATGCAGTTTAGATATAGTCCACCCCATCTCACCCCGCAATAATGAACTAACAGGACTGTAAGAGAGCAATCCATTACAAGGCTCACAATCCCATGCAATAGGCGTCTTAACCCTTTAGATGACCTATTATGAAGACAGTGTTGTGTATGCCTCGGGGGGGGAGTGTTACACCAAGGCCTGATATCTCCAGCATGAGGCGTCGGTCCCTTCGTAGTTCAATGGTAGGGGATACACAAAGGTCACCTCTATATTTATTCCATCTCTCCCATTTGTGGTTCCACTTTTTGGGGCATCCTCTGTGTTTGAAGACGTCTTTTTCGGCAATCATTGCCCTATCCATGTTAATCGCCCACTCTCTTCGGCTCGGAACCTCCGCAGCCCCCCATTTCTGCACAATATTACGTTTCCCAAGAGCCCACCCAGCTGAAGCCCACGCCTGTTCTGCTTGCGTAAGATCTCTGGCATTCCACATGTTGACAGAGCTGGGGGGTAGCATTCAAGGATTTGCCGCAAGTCCTCTCCATCTGATTAGTGATGTTACCCCAATATGTTTGGATCTTGGGGCATTCCCACAATATATGAAAGAAAGTGCCCGGTTGATTACAACGGCGGAGGCACAGAGGGTCTGGACGTCTTCCCATTTGAAACAGTGTTCTTGAGTCAAAATAAACACAATGCAAGATTTTTAGTTGTACCAATCGTAAGCGCAAGGGAATAGCCACCTCTCTAGGGGACACCAGAGCATCTCGTCAGTCCTCGTCATCGATCTTCCCCAGGTCCCCCAATCAGCGCTGGTGCAGTTGGGTCATAGGATCCAGCCGGATGTTTAGCAGCTTTTTATATGTGAGGGATATGGCCTTCGATGGCATTGGGTCGAGTAGTAGCCTATCCTCCAGTGGGGTGGATGCAGCCAAAGGGCCGTCTTTAGGTAGGGCAGCAGCTATCGCGTGGCTGATCAGTAAGTATCTGTAAGCCTCAGTGCAAGCTAAGTGGTATTACAATCCATTGCAGGTTTGCCTTGTTCGTGTATTATGACTATGGAGGCCATCCTGACCTCAGAGGGCAATGTTCCTTTGTCAAAGCTCTCCATATACATACTCACCAAGTGGTGGGAAAGCACGCCATTGACTTGGAAAGGTCAACGGGAGCCCATTAGATCCCATGGCTTTACCTGAACGCAGGCCTTGAATGGCCTTTTGTACTTCCGTCACCATGACGTCTCCCTCGAAAGATTCACTGTCCTGTTTGGACAGACACGCAACCTTAATGGTGGATAAAAACTCCGGAGCCATGTGGATTGCGTGTCATCGGCCGGTGTGTACACCGAGGAGAAATATTCCGCAAATGTGTTGGCAACGTCTTGCGGGTCAGTGAGAGATTCACCGTCCTCACCTCGAAGCGAGTGTATCCACGTGGTAGTTGCGCCTTCCTTTCTCTCCAACCAGGCCAACATTCTTCCCGTACGCTCGCATTGTTCATATATTTTATGTCTAATTGCCCTGTTTTGGGCCGTAGTTGCTTCATGCAGGAGCTGGCGGTAGTCTAGTTGCATTATGTCGAGCACGTGCCCAGTCTCTGCGTCGGGCTTGAAGGCCAGGGCCTTTTTCCTTGCCAGGATATCCTCCTCTAGCTCGACCACCCGTTTGGCAAGTTCCCTCTTATATCCCACCATGAGGGATAAAGCCCTTCCCTTGATAACAACCCCGTATGTCCCGAGATCATAGGAGGGGATAAAACCGACCCCACATTTTCGTTGAAGTAGTGGTCTGTATCCTTGAGGAGAGTCTCCCTAATAAGGGGCACCTTGAGCGCCCATGGATTGATTATGAGCTTGGAGCAACTCCTAGGCTGTCCCGTGGAAAGCGTTGTCAATATTGGGGAGTGATCCGAAATTCTTTGGGCTAAACATTCGGAGGTCACAAAAAACTGACCACCCTGGGCCAGCGTGAATATATGATCGATGCGAAACTGGCTATTGTGTAGTGGTAGGGTTAAGCCAGTGCCACACGTCTCCAAGTCCCAGGGCCGACAGAAATCCTGACAATTGGGATCCCCCTTGGGTGTCACCCCTGGGAGGGAGGTGATCCCGAGATCCATCCATTGCAAGGTTGAAGTCCCCGCCCAACACCAGTATGCCTATCGGGAACTCAAGCAGGAGTGCCCCAATATCAAGCAGAGTCTGCCGTTGAAGGCCAGGTGGGGCATACACAGACATGAGGTTAAGTACCCGTCCCTCCCACGAACCAGTGAGAGCCAAAAATCTGCCCTGGGAATCCTCCCTAGTTTTATTCACAATAAATGGAGAACCTCGCCAGTGAAGCAGGTTGTCCATCTCCAGCCAGAGGTAAACCCCGAGTGCCCGATCATACGGTAACCCCATCTATTCAGTGCCGCACATGAATTGCCAACCAAGAGTGTCTCCTGAAATAGTACAATGTCCAGTTTCCGGCGTTTGATGTACTGGAGAGCCACCCGCGCTTAATCCTGTCTCCCAAACCATTATCATTCCGCGTTAGGATCTTTAACCATGAGTGAAGTGGGCGTAGGTAAATATTGTGCCGAAGAGCTGGTGACGGACGCTGTACGCAACTATTGTGGTCCCCTGAGAGGATGAAGTGTAATAAACAGACGTATGTAACCATAGTATGCCGGGGCTGACTGCCGTGTAGCTGGCAAGACCCCCCACTCAGAGCGGAGATCTCAATCCAAGACCATAGGGGCAGAGACCAGTCGTAAGGGTGGTGAGATGAGGTTGAATAGCCTTGTGGGTCAAACCAAGGGGACCATCCAACTCATAGTACTGTAATGTTGCCTGCCCGGAGTAAATAGTATGGGGTTCATTAACCCTAGTCATACTGTAGCCATACCAAGTTAGGGCGAACCCAGCTATGCCATGTACCGATTCAAAACATAAAAGTGTAAAAAGCCAAAACACACAATGTTCAATTACAGAATCCGAACCCCTCCCTCTCTCCCCAATCCCCCAACTCAACTCTCCTTCCCCTCCCAGCCTCCCTGCAGGGCAGGCCTTGAACCACCCGCCATCCACTACTTGCAGAGCGCCTGTCTCCCACCCTTAACATTTGAGGAACGTGACACAACCCCATTCCCTAGAGCATCTATAAAAGAAAAAACAGTGCCCACCCAGGCCCATCAACCCCATAGCAGCTATTAAAACCAAAGTACCGGATCCAGCTGCTATAACCAGACTACAATAACGACCCTCCCGCACCCAGGAAACTCTCTCTCATTTGGCCCCCTTGCCCCCCTAACCAGTACTATACATAACAGAGCAAACAGAGGCAGAAAATGTTCAGTCAAGGGTAGTCCATGCCTAAGGGTGCAGAGCAGTTGGGAACTTCGGTCCACCCTCGCTGGAATTTATACTTGCAGTTATGAGTCAGTCACCCTTCCGGACCACGAGTCATTGAGTCCTCCTTCATCGGCAACCCCTGTCGGCGTCTGTGACCGCCGGGGCCCCCCGCACTGTCCGCAGACCTGTGGGATCGCTTGCCAACGGTTCTCCATCACTCAAGCCAGTCCCACGCCTCCTCTGGCCTGGTGAAGAACCAAAGTTTTCCCTCCGATTCGATGCGTAACTTGGCTGAAAACATCATCGCATACTTAATGTCCTGATCCCTGAGAGCTCGCTTCACTTCCAGGAAGCTGCACCGCTGTTTCTGGACCCGCAAAGTGAAGTGGGAAAAGAAGGTGACCTTGCTATTCTTGATGGCAATTGGTGAGGCCGATTTGCTCTCTGCAGGATAACATCTCTATCTCGGTAGTTGAACACCTGTGCCAGGAGAGGTCGAGGTGGTGCCCCAGGCCGAGGCCTACCCCTAGGCACGCAGTGAGCACGTTCAATTGAAAAACATTTAGAGAGGCCCCGAGGCTGAAGTTTCTGGAGAATCAAGTCTTCCACATAGAGGTTGGGAGTCGGCCCATCCGCCCGTTCCGGTATGCCCATGATGCGGACGTTGTTTCGTCTCATGAGGCCTTCATACTCATAAAGTTGCAATGTAAGCGCCTCCTGCATAGTTTGAAGCTCAGTCACATGGCACTTGAGAAGTTCCGAATCTGTTGTGAGTTCTTTAGTGGTAACCTCAACCGCTTCAACGCTTCTGTCTGTCTGCTCTCATCAGGGACACCTCTGTGGCCACCGTGGCAATACTGGCTTCAAGGGAGGTGCGCACCGTCGTAATCGCTGATAGGATATCCTGTAGCGTAGGCTCTGAGTGCTCTCCAGGGGCCTACAGTTTGTATTGCTCCCCGTCCTGGGTCCTTTGCCATGCGAACTTATCAATTTTAGGTTGAACCGCGCTGCGGCCATTGCAGCCGGACGCCATCTTGTTAGGTGGGGGCCCCAATTTGTGCCGGAGAAGAAGTGTTGGGGAGGGGACCAGCCCGTCTGGCAACTCGCCACCCCCTACTGTGGGCTTCCACCCACACTGGCCTGCCTGTTTTTGACTATCATGCGCCCCCCCAGGTGTGTTGTCAAGGGCAGAGGTGGCACGGGTGAGGACTCTGCGTTGTGACGCGCATAAACCAGAGGATCCAGCCTCACTGGTGTAGTCTGTGATTTTCAGGAGCGGAACGATACCACCTCTCAGCTGCCAAAACCAGATCCGCAGTGCAGGTGCCGTTGATCACAGCAGAAGCATGTGCCATTGCGGCGTGTGCGTGGGCTTAGGGGCGTCAATGTACGGTTATTCCACTGCAGCTGGGAGAGTCGTGTAGCACCCCTGTGGGTGCCTCTCTGCCTAAAGAGAGATTGTGCCTTAGTAAAAGCCACGGGGTGCAGTAGGCCGCTTCAGCCTCGGATACAGGCCATTAGCAGCCACCAGGGGATTGCTGGTAATAAGTTGCTGCGTGTTCAAGAGTCCAGGAGTAGAGAAGGGTAGGGCCAGCCACCCGCATCCAAGATAGTCTTGTTATTTCCCCCTGGGGGCACCTTGCTGCTAATGATGCATGCGTACCTGTGCAAGCAGGCCGATGGACGCCTCCGAGTGCCGCAGGTTGGCCCACCAGAGGATTGAGGCTCCCAAAGGATTGTGGAGATGAAGGGTGTAATCTCTGGCCGCTGAGCGCCATGGCAGCTGCGGAGTCGAAGCCTGCACCGGCGGGCAGGAGAGTTGGGTCCGGACCCCAGTCGGCAACACTCCCGGCCCACTCACCATGTCGCAACCCCGGCGTTGATTGCCCTGCAAGCCCAGTGGAAGTCAGGCACTCGCCGCACCACAGGAGCCCTCACTGTCGATCAGGGCATGTCTCACTGCCTAATCACCCCCGAGGACCTCAAAACTTCATCCAGTCATGTTTTCCCCAAAAATCCAGGCTGGCAAAGAACTTATTATCTGTGTTTGGTAGTACTATGACTAGTTGGTGGCAAGTGTGGCTACCACTACCTTTGTCAGATGCTGCACCCGAGGGAAATCTGTTGCACATTCAAACCTCTGCCTCAGTGACCCCGGTGTCAAGATTTTGCATCCCTTTCTGCAACATCATCGTCCAAGCAGCAAAACCAGCACCCGTGGCTCCAGCTTCCAGCACCAGGGATAGCCAGGGTAAATCAGCACTTGGGCCCTAAAAGCCAGGGAAAATTCAACTGACTGTGGGGTCTTGGTCCAGGACCTGCACCACCTTGCCCCCCTAGTGGTTTTCACTGGACTTGAACTGCAAGTGACTGAGTGTCCCCATTGACAACATCATTATCGTTTTGCAAGAGTTTAATTTACTGATATTAATTTTCCTTTAAAAATCCATAACTTCGGATATACTCATCCGATTGTCTTCATTTTGGGGTCTAAAAGTAAATAGAAATCTGCTCTACTTTTACAAATTGGTGTCAGAATTCTTTCGAGTCGTGTCTACTACTTATTGTCCATGTTGGTACTCTGTAATGCTGAACAAATGTTCCTCTAGTAAAGTCTGCTGCTCTGTGCTAGACTATCAGGACTGAGCTAAGAATGTATTAGTGTGAATCCAAAGGACCTCTCTGGGGCACGATGAAAGTATTGCATGGCGAAACCTAACCAGCCTCAATGCATCCTACCCCACCTCCTAAACAGTGCCATAATAAAACTCACATACAATTCTCTTTTTCTAGGCAATTTTAAGCCAGTTACTAGATGGATATATTCTTCTAGCGTATCCTGCTTTAGCACAACATCTGCTTACCTTACCTGCCCAGATTGATCACAGGCTCAAGACCGTTTTGTTGTTCACGCATTCTGTGCAATGTGCCTTGCATGAGCAGGTCACTGGAAATGGTTGGTTACATTTTAATGTTAACATTTATTATCAATTGAAAATTCTAATTTAGCAGTTGTCCTCAGTTCACTCAACCCAAAGGACACATCCCAAACACAACAGAAACCTACACATGCAAAGACAGTACAGTTTGCACTACCTTTGCCCAGCACTGTTCTAGACTGCAGTAGACCGAGGAAGCAAAGAGGCTCAGCTCGTTCTATCCAAATCCTCAGACCCAGATAATCAAGAGCCTAGCTTTTACAACATGAGATTGAGAGAGATAACTGTTTATTTGTTGATTAATTAAAATCATTACAAAAAAAGTACATAAAGTCTGATTGAACATATACGGATACAGTACCTTAACATAAATTGATCAACAATTGTTTAACCATTTTCCAGTTAGGGACTATAATGCATTATGCTAACAGCAAATAATGTCCATTTGTCAATAGCAATCCACAATGACTAAATAAAGTGCAATGTGCTCACGTTACCAAAACTAATGTGCAATGTGCTAGCAGCAAATATTAACAATTTTGCAATGATAGTTAGCAGCAAAAAGAAAAAGCAATTTTTACAGATTGCCTGTAACTATTAGCAACAAGATATAGAGTGCATTTTACAACATGAATGCTGTAGGCACTTTATTACTTATTATTAGTCAGCATGATAATCATTTTAGGGATATTGATTACGAGGTACCCTCTCCAGAGTAGGATAGATGGGATGCAGTAGCTTCTGAAGCCCTTAGGAGGGGTGGAAAGCTCTTGTATTGAGGTTCATAATATCACTTGATAACAGGAAAGGGAACATAATGGTGGTTTATTTAAGAGGGATCAACAATCACAGACTTAAGCACTAGGTTATCAGTTATTGGTATTTGATAAACCAATGTATTTTGTCATTCTTTGGAAAAGGAGTTTCTAACAATTAATTTCAATAAATGGTCACTAGTAAAATAAAAAATATCTGCAAAAGTGCAAATTATTGCATTGACATATCAGCCTCAATAAGTTGTGAAATCATGAATAGATGGTGTGGACTGTATTGACATTAAGGTATTTCCTAAACTGTCATGAATGTAAACAGGCGACTCAGTTCATTCTCTCTTCGGCACGTTTGTTCAGAAAATTTTAATGAAAATCCGTTCCCTAAAGATGTCATCACATACATTTCACACAGATTCTACTGGTTTGCATAAAGCATTTCATAACAAAGAAAGGTATTCAGTGGCAGTCACCATAAAGCACAAATGGGGGCCGGCGAGTGGGTGAGGGGGAGGGACTGGGAATTTAGGGGAATAAATGAATTGAGAAAACGTACCTTTTGCTGCCGCAGCCTCCGACAGATGCCTTGGTGCTCTCTCCTAGTAGTCTATGGGAAAGCACAGGCTCCCTACCCAATCGAGAAGTGCCAGGATTGGCCTGAGCAGCCTTGGTTTCTGCTCACACAGTGCCTGGGAGCCTGCAGCTTTTCTTCAACTCGGTTGTGCCACACAGCTGTGTTGGAGAAATAGAAGTGCGCATGTCTGTTTGGCCGGCCTAAGATGGCCAGCCAAAAACCATCACACACTCCCAAGTGCCAACTCTCCTCCTTGTCATGGCATGGCCCAACCCTAATCACATGCATGTGCCATAGCCAGCCACAGAAAAATAACATGATATTGTTTTATTATCATTTTAATTTTCTGATACTGTGTCTCATGAGTGGGGCAATGGTCCTCTGCAATTACGGAGGAGCCACCCCTGATGAAACATTGGAAAAAACAAACAATAGATGGTTGGTTGGCAAGTCAATGTTTCTAGGTGCATAATGTGGTTATACAATGTTAGATTTCATGCAACATGTAAGCCTTGCAATAGTGAAAGAGGTGTGTGTGCTTGCCTCCGCTTTGTCTGTAGCTTAATATCAGAACATCTATTCTAAAACATTGTCTGACTTAAATATCATTTGCACAAAATATTGTCCCATTGGGCGAAGATTACCCCTTTTAATTCCAGTTTGGAGACTGGATGTAGTGTTCAATATATATGGTAGGAAATATTGCAATAACACTATTGTGATACTGAACCTTCTCGGAGCGGGACGGCTAGTGGTAATCATGTGTCCTGGTGAAGCCCTTTGCACATCACGCCTACAAAGGTGCACTCCCAAGGATTAGACATTTGCTCTTACTGGCTCCGGGGCAGCCTTAGTGGCTTCAACCCCATATTAGGGGCAAACCCTCCTGCTAATCTCATTACATAAATACTGTTTGAAGTACTTGGAAAATGTGGAGCAGGTGGACTGAGAGGCATCGATTGCAAGATCATGCACACAGACACCCAGTGGCATGAATCCAACTCTCTCTAGATTCTGGTGAGATCAAGGGTGTTACAAAAGCATGTGACATTATTTTGCGATGATGTAGTTACCACTATCACCTTTACTCATCTGTGCTTGTGATCAGTGAGTTGGAGCAGTCGTGAAGCCAGGCGATGTTTCCTTATTCCTGGGAGAATCGGAGTATGACAGCACTCTTATGCCAGAGACTGAGGTGTGCTAAATGTGTCCATCAGATTGTGACCAGCCAGGTTCCCAAACCTAACCCTGGCTTGAGAGGGTGCTCAGCCTGTGCTTTGAAGTCTCACGTATGTGCTCCTGGTTGCTTTGGTAAACTAGAAAAAATAAAAAATAAAAATAAAAAGACAATTCTAAAACCCAGTCTTCAGTGTGTGTCATCTCATCTAGGTGTGTGCAAGACAACCAGGTACTTGTGCTTAGTGATACGTTTCAGCTGGAGCTTTTAAGTACAAATCCCATCCATCAACAATCATTGGCAAGTGTGTTTCTGCCTGGTAGTAACATGTAGTCACTAACACATTTGCCACAACCCTAACTTCCAGTAGTAGTACACAGTGAAGAGAATTCATTAACATAAAAGTTAAGTGACCTTGGTATCTGCTTCTGCTCAATGGCAGGCACAGGTGTTTTTAAAAACAAATCTTGTATGAAGTGGGACAGAATTACTACCATGTTCCGGTTTGAATGAGCCACTTGTTTCATGCAGCCAGGACGATAAATGTATTTCCGGATTCACAAAGTCATGTACAGCCTGATATGTAGCGCTTTGTAACAAAAAGGTAACTCTGCTCTGTCTTGCATTACTTTGCATTGGAGAAACATTCAATGGATGGAGCATGGATATCCTCGTGCACCCACTCATGTATGTTTTTTAATTTATTACAGTCTGTAAACCTTGTTTTGTGCCAAAATGGTGAACCGACCCGAGTCAGGTGTAATGAGAAGGGACATTCGTATTTCTCCTTGTTACTGCTTCTGTGCATGTGTGATGCAGCACACATGCAAAGACAAATACACCCCTGAGGACAGTTTTTGTGCAGGAAGACACTCCTTTCTGCACAAAAGCTATCCTGCCCACAATACAGGCCCCCTTACCCCATAGCACAAGGGGCCCTTTATTGGCAGTAGGCATCCACAAGTAAGTAAATATGTTTTATGCAAATAATTAAAATCATTGAAAAATCACATCAACACATCATCATTGATTAAGTTAAGAAATAAACATCAAACAATCATTTAGGGGGCTTGAAGTGTGCTACTCACCCATGAGGGTCTCAAGGCATTGGGTACATATTAACAATTTAACAAAACCATCCTGCCTTACTTCCAGAGTGAGACAAACAGGTTAAGAACAACTTACTCTTGCTAAGGAGCCCTGTATACAATATTACTGCGTCTATTGTATCCAAGCAAATTTAAAGACCAGTCATCAGTGCAAGAGTATTCCCTAAAATTAGCAAATCATATTTTAGTAAACGTGCATCAGGCAAAACATGCTAAGAAAGGGAGATTTTCATGACTTGTTGAAGCAATATTAAACACAGCCGCAATAACATCATCAATTAAAAGGAATTTTCTCCAAAAAACAAACTACAATTTAGAAACAGTTCATTAAGCAAAACACACAAAAAATCACACTAACATTTTTATGACAGAGATTTCTGGCAGGAATCTTATGCAGAAACGAGTTAGCGTCCACAAGTGTGCCAGCGCAGGAATAGATCTGAATAGCACTGTATCTTTGTCAATATGGCACAGTATAGCTGTCTCCTGGTCATGCAACACAGCACAGCAAGCTGTCTCGGAAATCTGGCCCCTCATAACTACAAAGTCCAGCATGCATTTCATTGGACCTGAGGCTGTGCTCCATGTCACCATAACGGGAACCTGCTTGACGAGTTGCCTCTTTGCACCCCCAAATTCTTCCGCAGAGTAGGTTGTGGCTCACTTCAGGCTGAGAGAAAGACCCTTTGGTGAGTCTCTTTGCTTCCACGGAGGGTCCCTCTGGCCAGGTCAGAGTACTTACTCCAGAGCACATGAAATGACAGCATGAACTTTCAACCAATCCCAGAGCACCATGAGCTATTCTGCACTAACTGGTGGCCGCCTCTATGGGTAATCCTGTAACCCAAGAATAGAAGAAGGACTTGCATAGTGTGGTTAATCCAAGAATTAATCCCTTGTTAATGGTCTGTGGCGAGCTACCAGAGAAAACGCTGTCTGTGCCAATCAGCGTTACTGTGAAAGACTAATACACAGCTCCCTCCACTTGGAGGAAGACTCCCAGGTGCTCTGCACTCAAATGACAAAAGTCTAATAATTAATACAGGTTCATGAAAAGAGTTCAATCTGCGCCCTGTTCGAAGCCTCTAGCCACCAGACCTTGGTGGCTAGAGGCTTCGAACAGGGCGCAGATTGAGGGAATCCGAACACCACAGTATGTTGGATGAGCCTGGCACTCCGATGTAATCATCTCCAGCATTCCCCTGAAGAAGGGCTATATATCAGCCCGAAATGCATTGGGATTTGGATTGTTAACGTTGGATGATACCTTTTATGGATTATGTTAATTGAACCCACTTTTCAAGCAATCTTTAACTACTCATGGAACTAATGAGTATGGATTAAAAAACTGGAGCAACCTTTCTAATTCGTAGATTGAACTCTTTTCATGAACCTGTATTAATTATTAGACTTTTGTCATTTGAGTGCAGAGCACCTGGGAGTCTTCCTCCAAGTGGAGGGAGCTGTGTATTAGTAATCATGTAACCCCACATTGATGCCTGTTCTGTAAGAGCACTGAAAGACACCCCCTATACTGAGACTCACTGACCTCCAGGTCTGAGGACTGCATCTCCCAGGACTGCAGGGATTCCTTGTGCTAGTCAAACATAGCATTGTCCTCAGCATTCCCCTTGTAGCTGCCAAAGTAGAAAAGAAGGACACCCTAGCAGTGAAATGGCCTCATATGTTAATGGTCAGAACAGGTAAGGCAGCCGCCTTGTGTTAAGTGTCTTGTGGGTTTGTAGCCTCTTTATGTGTGGTAGAATCCCTTCACTGCTGTGTCTCATCTCTACCATGACATTAAGAAAGGCTTCTTTATTTCTCAGCTGTGGTGAATGTTCACTTAGTTAATCATGACCAAATGTACCATGTCTTAACAGATTGTGCCCTAAATATTTAAAACATTTGAAAAGTTAATTTCATTATAGTGAACTCATTTTAAGGGAATGCATTGTGAGCAGGAGGAGTGCTGCATGGGAACCATGAAAAACCAGGCACAGCTTGTGCCCCATTGCAGTCCTTGCACTGAACACACTAATGAGTAGCTACTCGCACTTGACCCTCTGACCTCAAGTGCCGCCCAATGGATCATTGGGGCAGTAGTCTCAAGCTCTGTCTTGCTAGCACTAGCTTTGCTATCACGCCCCCTGAACTAGCATAAAACAAACCCTTGTTCCAGGGTTATCTGAAGAATTTTGGGGGCCCGGCCCAAAATAATCTGGTCCCCTACTTGGAACAACTCTTACTATCCATTTCAGCTCATCCAAACCCTCAGCAACTATGGTCTGATCATTGACAACCCTCTTTGTTGAACCCCAAAAATGTATGGGCACTCAAGTCCTTGAGGGGGCAAAGCCTTTGAATATAAGAGATGTTTAGATCTAGGAGCCATTTTTTATATTGTGCAGAGGGTCCAATTATGTTAGCATTATGCCACTCTCTGGGACTGTCCTGAAAGCTTAATGACGGGGCCCATAGAAAGGTGGGGGGCCTGGGCCAGAGCCCACTTTGCCCATGCCTTAAGTCTCTGCCTAGTTCTTGCTATAAATGAATTACTCTTCAAGAAATAAATCACGTCCATGTCAAGAAGAGTGACCTAGAATCATCATGGACAGGCAGATAGAAATGAAGTTCAAATATATTGTTTACTACACTGGAGTACCTAAACACTATGAGTAAACTAATCATTAATGTATTCATTCATTCATCCATTCTACCTCCAAGTCTTTATTGATCTATTGGTATGCCTTTATACTCATATTTATATGTATTTAATCAGTTTTTAAAATAGAATAAACGTATATGTCTGTACATCAATTGTATGCTGAAAATAAGGGACCACAGAGACCACAAACATATCATGTTGGAGTTCAGAAGGTGAATAGGCAAAAAAGGTGTCTTTAAATTGTTTTTGTCTTGACACATTTGCAGTGTGTTCAAAGAGAGAAGTCAAATGTCAGTCTATGCATTCTGATACATTGCTGCTTTTTCTTTTAAAATGAAGGTTGGTGTTAACTTTTCTATCTCTGTCTGCCAATTTCGAGGATTTTGTAGATGGAACCCTGTGACAAACCTGCTGGGATACATGTAGCGTGAAAGGAAAGGGTGTAGAATACCAGAAATACAATAACATTTAAAGACATTAAATGAACTTTATAACTATTGCAAAATATTATATCAGGAGTTAGGGAAGCACACATTAAGAACATGTTTTTGTAATTCTGAAGTGTGATGCAAACAATGGTTTTAATAGAATAGAAATATGATGTCGCTTGCTGAAATAGTTCACACCCATTTATTTTGTAAACCTCTTATAAGTTAATAGCATGGGAATCAATTAGAGCAGCTTAGTGCGGGACACACTCCTCGCCTCTGGAACACGTGCTCTTGTGAATGGACAGCTCACAGCAGGTTTTTTCACAAGTTATTGCGGTGTTCTAAGCCTTATGTTTTCAGTAGATTACATGAACATTATGCATACCAGTCAGGATGCTGGATTTTGGTGTAGTCTAGGAAATACCACATTCTTTGGAAACTGCCACCAACGGTTGGATATTATATCCTGGTATTTTAGGGAAAGGACTCACCTCTGAGCACAGGAATTATGAAGTTGACTGTGAAGCACCCTCCTGGGAAAAGACTCTAAATACACTGTTAGATGTGAAAAGTGCAAGAGACAGACAACCCCAAAATGAGGAACAATAAATCAGATACTGCGCCAAAAATCAAAGCAAAGGGACAGGGTCTACCATTGAACAAACTTCAACAGAAAACACCTTACAGTAACTTCCTTGTGTGCTGATGCAAATATAGGCAGGCGGCAGTGTGTGGTGAGCCTCCTGGGACTTCGTCCACCGAGCTTCAAGAAGGATATGAAGAAAAAGAAGATGAACTTAAGTGAATTCTCTGTCGTTGTCATTAAACGGTCTGTGTGTTTTCTCTGCAGGGACATTGTTAATGAAGTTCTTGTTTGTGTAATAGTGTACAGCAGATAACATGGTGGACAATGCTGAGTGATGTCTGGGCCTACAGTGATCCGATGTGTTTTTGAAGCTTGACCGGTTTGTAAATGTAAATGTAAATGTATGTGTCTTGTAAAGTGCACAGCTGCCCTGAGGCGTCGTGGCGCTGTAGACCGCTGGGGAACCCGTCCTGGCTATCCCTGTGAGATGCTTCCTACTGGGTATCTCCAAGGTGAAACCAGGCATCCCTGGTGAATGTGGGGGGCCGTTGTAGAGATGAGGCAAGCTAATGCCCAGAGTTACCGAGTGTGATCCCTGGTTAGAGTAGGCACAGAGGCAAGAATTATCGAGTCCACTGACCCTGGTCCAGGACCCTGCCGCGTCGGGAATTGAACCCTGGCTGTTCTCTGCCTCTGCTTCCGGGTCTGCCGCCTCTAACCAGTGAGCCACACCACTCCACTGCATTTATTCCTGCTGGATTTATGTTCAAGGTCTATAAACTGTTGGAACTGGCGTCCGAAGGGTATCAGCCGGTTCACATCTTTACAGGAAGTAAAAGCACCTTATCTAGAAGGTGAAAGGTAATTATGATACCTTAAGAGTGTGGAATTGGCCTGGAGGAGCACACGCCCCTTCTTCAGGATAGCTTCTTCCTCTCTCCCTCTGATCCTGTTTTAGGAATTGTCAATTTGCATGGAATAATTTGCAGTTCTGTTTAAAACCTAATACTGCTCTCAATGTTCAATCCACTGCTTGTGATCTGTCTCTTGGGACATCTGGTGACTACTGTTTTCAACAGTGAAGAACCAGAAACCAGGGTGATGGACACTCCCATAGGCAGGAAAATGCTCTGCTACATGATTTGGCTTCCCTTTGGAACAATGCGGTCTGCGGATGGGGGGGTAGGTGATCAACTGATAGTCATTTAAGGAGGCATACATATGTTGAACCAGTTGATTTCCAGAGACCCTCTCATGCCCTTCACATGATCCAGTGCAACAGTGGAAGTACCTTCAAATGCATTTAAGAGATAAATTACACAAAGGCACACTACCTGCTCCACCCTCACCAAACCTCTCTTAGATAGAACAGTGGGACACTATCAAAGGGGACAATTTTAGGACTGCATGGCCTACTTCTCATTGCCTACCCTTGAGTCTGACCCTCGCTGATAGATTCACATGACCCCCCTCTTTCAGACTAAAATTTTCTTATTTTAAGCTTCTTTATAATTACTACTGGTCTCTGCTCAAGCTTCACATGGCTTGCCTGCTACCACGCTCCACTTATGGGAGATGTGGAGAGGGCAGCTTTGATATGTTACTTGCCCTGTGGAGCTGCAATAGTTTGAGCGGTACTGGTCTGCTTTTAATCCAATAGGACTTACTCATATTGTCATCGTCTAGGGGCTAAAGAAGAGAACTGCAGTAAGACTTCTGTATCACTTTAAGATATGTTCTCAAACTGATGAGTTACTCAGCAATGAGCAAAATATGGGAAGCTGCAGTATAGTGTGACTATTTGAGATCTTGTGATACCTCTTCTCTATTAAAGTAACACTTGGAGTGTAATTGATGCGTGACAGAGAGATAATGTTTTGAATTAGGCCAGAGGAGGGTTTGGGGCAGAATCTCTCCTTAAGTTAGTCTTGGAGAAAGTCAGTATGTTAAGCTGGATGCAGATTTTCACCCCAGGCTGACCTGAGCGAAAACGTTCATTAGGATGAGGCTTGATAGGGTCAGGTGATATAGAACTTCAGCAACTAGGCAAATTTACTACAATACTATGACACTTGCCTTTACAGGTTGGATGGTCCAACCTATATGTTGAAATTCTACTGATATTACTTGTATCCATACCGTTCTGTGCTCAAATTTAATAAAAAAGATATTGTATAGCTAAATATTTTAGCACAACCTGATACTATCTGTTTGTGGTCAGATAAAACTTAAAGGAAATATGAGTAGACAGTTCTGCATTATGTGCAATTGACTCAGGTCTAGTTTAGTATCAGCTTTACTTGGACTTAGTCCCATATTAACAAGCTGCATTGAGAACCAGACATTAATGAAAGGTCGACTGGCTCTGTGCAGTCAACAGCCCACCTTTCTCTATACAGGCTGAAATCAGGTCTGTATTTTAAAGAGGGGCAGATACCTTCCTGTAGGACGCTCCAGTGAGTATCTTTACCCTGAGACATGCTTTCCCCTCTTTGAATCAGAGCCCCCCGGCCATACAGAATGTGGGATTACCTCAATCTGGCAAACAGTCAGTGCATCCCCTCACAGTTCCTTTGTTTTTTCACCTGTGCATGTAACATACACAAGCACTGCTCCAGATTCACAAAGGTGAACTTACACTTTTGTGTAAGCTCACTACTTTTTGGTATTCACAAAGGTAAAGGTAAACCTAAACTAAAAGTCTAACTTTACTACTTTTCGGTATTCAAAAGGTAAACTTTGACCAAAAGTCAAATTTTACTGATAGAGTCCATTTAACTTAACTTCTTTTTGTTCTGCAAGAACTGTGTTGATGCGCTCTTGCTCACAATGAACAGCCTCGTCAGGATATAGGAACGGAACCTTATTGAGACCTGCAAATAATGTTGTGTGTTATGGAGATACAAATTCCCTGCAGAGGCCAATCTTAAATTAAAACAGATTTCTTTCTAATGTGTAGGTCGTGGTTCAATATTAATATGTTGGATTAGCTCAAGTGATTGTCTCCTCCCCTACTTAATTTTATTTTTATTTTGCATAAATGCTCATTCTTTCTTACCAGATGACAAGTCTCCAGGGACTGTAGAAACTCTGTAACCTGCAAGCCTTCTGCTGATCCAACAAAACTTTCAAACTATTGTCCTGTCTCACTTCTGCCCTTCCCTGTCAAGATATTGGACAGACCTGTTAATAAACAACAATCTAGGTATCTGGAGGATAAAAACATACTACATGCTTTCTAATCTTTCTTTAGGGTAGAACAGAGTAGAGGAATTAATTTGCTAACCGTTACTAAAGTGATCAGATCTGACTTGGATGAGGGCAAATCAGCTGCCCTTATCCTGTTAGACCTTCGCCAACTTTGATACAACCTCATTTGCAGTGTTAACAAAAAGGCTCTATTAAAAATTTATTTATTCTAGTGCATTGCTATGGCTTAGTGATTGTAATTGAGCCAGCGCACAAGATTACATCAATGTTTACCTATTGGATCCATGAGAATGATTGACAACTTATTTGTCATAAAAGGCTGTTGCAGCAGACATTGGTAATACTTAGATATAGAGTAGAGCATACTGCTGTGCAGCCCGAATACTGTTCATCCTTCTACAATGGTGCTAGCTGTGAACACTAGCCAGGGGTCTCCGGCTTTGCTTAAAGGGACATAAGCATTCTTAGCTGTATATTTTGCTCTATCTTGTTAATGTTTTGTCAATATTTGAATTCATGTAGCTTCTATATGAGATCACCACTGCTTTTTGACAGGTATTTCAAGAATTATTGTTCCTCTATAAAATTGCCGTCTACATTCATTTGGAGTGGCTATTTCCTGTTCATTTCTATATTGGCTATATTCACAACTGCCTGCATCTAAAATAATATATTGGATTAGATATTGCTAATTGTGCACACCTGTCCAAGACACTTAGGGAGATATTTATGTGAGGTTTGCATTGTGTTTGCACCAAGGTACCATACCATAGAATATGCATGATGCGAACATCCAAGTCAGATTTTTTAAGCCATGCACAGCCACTTTCGGTGGCTATGAGTAGGACGGGCATAAAATTCTGATCTGCTAGTAGAGTTTGCAGAAGTAAGTTCAAATCCTGGTCTATAGGGGTGTTGTTTGTTTGATTGAAGGTATTCTCCAGGATTTATTTGTATTTTTAATTGATTTTTTGAAATGTATTGTGGTGGGTGGCGTGCAGACCAAAAATGTTGCACAGTTAAAGTATATTTTCCCCATGATTTTGTAAAAAAAAATTGCAATATCAGTTTAATTCACTATGTGGCCTAGTCTGCCAATGAGATTTCCAGGCAGTTGGGAAAGTACTAGTCAACAAACTGTTTCTGTGTTAGTTGTTGAAATGAAATATCATTTAGACCATGGATGGATTTGGAATAAATTGTGAAACATTTTATTTGTGGGTTTTTTCATGTTTTGTTCTGCAGGGTATAGGTGGGGTAGTCTATTTGATGCCTTTAGAAGATTTGTGTTGTTGCAAAAATGTTTAGCCCAGTACATTTTCAGTTTTGGCATTGCTAAATTAATGCTGTTTTCTCCCATGTTACCACGCTTCCTTTGTATGACAAGTGTGTGAGTGTGTTTGCCATAAACCACCATTTGTCTTTGTTCCCCATGCCCTGTATAGTCAGTGCCCATAGACCTGCATGTTTTCTTTGTTTGTGATCATGCCAGCTTGCATGCTCTTTGACCATGTGGTCAGTGGCCATTTTGTGTAGACAGCCAGTGTGCTATCGCCATAGGCCTGCATGTGTTCTTTGTTCCCCATGCCTTCATCCTTGTTGTTACCATGTGGCTGGCCGCCACTTTATGTTGGCATCCAGTGTGCTTTTGCCATAGGCCTGCAGGTCTTCTTTGTCCACATGCCTCCTGTTTTTCGTTGTGACGATGTGGCTGGCGGTCATTTTGTGTAGCCAGCCAGTGTGCTTTTACCATTGGCCTGCATGTCTTCTTTGTTGTGGCCATGTCTCCCTGCTACTTGTTGTTGTTCACCATGTGGCTGGTGGCAATTTTGTGTAGGCAGCCAGTGTTCTTTCGACATAGGCCTGCATGTCTTTTTTATTCCCCATGCCTTCTTGCTCAGTGTTGTTTGTTGAACATCTGCCACTGACTGGCAGCCATTTTGTGCACCCAGCCAGTGTGCCTTTGCCGTAGACTTGCTTAGTGATGCTTGAGATGTCAGTTCAATAAATGATATGCTTGATGATAATTTCACTAATTTATATATTTTTTGTTAATTTTGTTATTTTAATTGTTTTAATTTATGTTTTCTGTAATTTTATTTAAATTTCATTTTTTACTTATTTTTTAAAACTTTTTGTATTCAGTTTTTATTTATTTTGCATTTTTCCCCCATTTTTCTAACATCTGGCATCAATCCCATGTCTACTATAGGTGAACACAACAGCATTCATTGTCTAAGGATTATTCCATTATCATCTACACCTCCCTGAGTGCCATATGACAACTTGAAAGCAAACAGTTACATTTGTATGTTGCTCTATTTTATCCTTCCAGAGTGTACAACATGAACGTTTGTGTGGTTTTACAAATGGATACATTGTATGATTAATTATTTGTAATAACTTTAGGTAACCACACTAAATGATATTGTTTGTTTGGACTACTAATTCAATTGCAAAAACACCACATTTCACTTATGTTCTTCTTGCTTGTTAGCTTTTAGATGCACAAGAGATGAGACATCAGCCACAGTATTGCCAGCTAGAAGGCTGTTTGCATGAAGTAACGTGTGACTGACTACACAATACAGACATCTCTTTAGCTTGTGAAGCTAAGAGCCACTGTCAACTGATAGCTTCAATATGGCCTTAAAGAAAAGTGCTGCAAAGAAAGTGCCAGTGGGGAGGAGAAGAAGCTGATTTCCAACACTATTATGCTGGCCAGAAACTTTTTCTGCAATCTTTTGCCTGCTTCACCGGCCTCCAGGCAGCAAACTGAGAGCAGCAGTCCTGCATCAACAGCACCACCCCAACATAAGCCGAAGACCAGGTCTGTCACTCAGGCAGCCACTGCAATCATGTTGAAGTCAGCGAGTAGTAATGTTGAATTGGATTTGCCCTTTCGCAAAGTAGTAAACAATTGTTTCTGGAGAGTGGACAGCAGCAGCAGCAATCAATAGTACATTTGCCTGAAGTTGGAGCAGACCAGGGGGTGGAGCTTCCTTTCAAGCAAGAACCTCTTCTTTTAGAGTCATTGGCTCCAAGATCGCCAGCAGGGAAAAGGAAGAGTACTACTCCAGCACCGTTTCCAAGCACCACTTCTGATGATGATGATAGGGACACAGAGTGGACCCTGGCAGAGTCCCAGCTGAGACAAGCTTTGCAGCAAAGTGTTGTTCACACTATCCACTTGATGACAGACATGTGGCTCAGTTGTAAGATGACAGAATACACGTGCATCACTGCACACTGGATCTCTTTTCCGAGGGTAAAGCAACAGATACCTGCAGGTCCTGGCCCTGAAGTTTAAAGGGCTTTAAGCCTCATGCCCAGCGGCCATGTTTGCTATGGAGAAATCACATGCAGCTGTAAACATCTTGGAGGAATTTAACAGCAAATTGTATGAATGGCTGTGACCCAGAGGTCTCAGTATTAGATTTTTTGTGGTGAGCAATGGCAGTAACATTGTCAAGGTCAAGTCAGATGGAAAGCTATTGCAGGGTGCTGTGTTTCGCATTAAAAGTTAACAAGGAGGACAGTACCTTGGGTCAAGCTATCTCATTGTTGCATCTCCTACAGGACCAGGTAAAGAAGGTGTCATAAAGGTCCGCCCTTCGCAGGTGTGAATGAAATGACAAAAGCGCATCCCTTGGTTGGGAGCTTAATACTTTGCTTGGCTTGTAATACAAGGGTGCAACTTGATATCATTACGTCCAAAGGGAACATCTGTGGAACACTACTTGACCTATGGTACAAATAAATTCTGGCCGCCCTCATTCCTGTTTCTGAAGGGTATGTTTTATAATACAAGTTTTGCGTTGTAGAGTAAGCCAGAGACTTGAAAGAAGAATGTCTGGAACTTCGAGTCCTTCTCCGCAGTGCTAGGGTGCTGAGTTTAACTTCCCAGGATGGCAGTCTTGTCTCACAGCAACCAGCAATAACAATCAACCATAACATCGGCAACAACAGCATCAGAAGGACAAGACCCCAAATCTGCATTTTATTGGTTTAAATCGGCTGGGCTTAAGTCCAGTGCAGAGGCAATGGCAAAGTAAATTGAGCAAGTGGCAGCACCGATGACCGTCCACAGGATGTTGCAGGAATATATTGATGATGCAAAAGAGGTCTTTTGATGTATTGGTATGGGAAGATGTGTCAATGGCCAGAGCTCAGCAGGCTGGCAATAAAGTAACTGGCTTGCCCTGTAGCCAGTGTGTCTGCTGAGCATGAGTTCAGTGCAGTTGTTGCAGTTATTACAGTTAGAAGGACCAGTCTCTTGCCTCAAAATGTAGAGAGATTGACTGTGATCAAAATGAGCCAACATTTTATACCACACAATTACACCATTCCTAAAACAGCATAAGAGGAGAAGGATGATTGGTCAGAATTTGAACAAAGTGTTTTAGCTGATAAACATCTGGGTGAACCACTTGAGGTTCAGGTCAAACTCTACTTCCCAGACTAGGTATGCCAGTGCCCCCATATAACTTTTTAATTATCTCTTGTTGAACTTCTATCTTTGCAACAAGAAAAAGTAGCTAGTGGAACATTATTATTTCTATGTCAGATTTATGCTGCCCCACCATTGTTTTAGTCACATATATTGCTGGATTGAACTTGGACCCCTGTGCATTGATGAATACTCCACAATTACTTCACAACAATGCAGACAATGCCTGATCCCTCTCGGTAATAGGCAGTTTGCTGTTTCTATGTGTGCTGCACAAGGCAGCACACATGGAAATAGCAAAAATGAGGAGAACAATTCTCCTTGTTACACCTGTTTAAGATCAGGTTTTCCCTGGTCTTAATTTTGGTGCTGCCTCCTATTTACACTGCCCTTGTAAATAGGGGGCAGCCACAAAATCAATGGGTGTTGCTGTGGAACGCTCATCGCAACACCTATTACCCTCCACTTTCACGCTAAATACAGCGTGAAAGGGTGTGTTTTTTACAAGGCAGCCTTAAGCCATGTTAAGTGGCTTAACGCTGACTTGTAAATAAGGTGAGGCCCCTATCACCATCACAATGTCACAGAAAGTGACGTTGTGGTGGCGATAGGTGCTTATAAATATACCTCCTAATACCTAAACTCCACATGATTGGATTGGAAGAGATACAACTACAACTATTGTAGCAGTGTGAGTGATGGTGACGATGATGAGTGATGATTCATGTGGTGGCAGACAGTGAGTGAGGGTGTTGCCTGAGATGTCTGATTTGCAATGTTTAGGACCTGAGTGAAGGGTGATCAGTTTGTCACTGGAGGTGATTGGCCTTTACATTCTACCTTAGTGAACATTAATTACCTGTATGGTCCACTCCTATGATCATTCAGTTTATTCCATCATCTAGGATGGCTGCCCCAGACAATCATTGGATTTCCGACTGTCAGATTCCAATCTGTTGCATACATCAAAGGGTAGATAGTGTACCTACAACTGTGTTTGGATTAGAACAGATAAGCATTGAACTAATGAGTGATCGGATCATTGAGGGACTTTGAGTGATGATTGTTGTGGTAGCTGACAGTGGGGAAGGTTGTGTTGAACTGTAATGCGGGAACTTTCTTGAGATGATTATTGATTTGCAATGTTTGGAGTGATGTGCAATCATTTTTCTCCCGGGAGGTGATTGACCCTTTCACACTTAGCCAGATTTATTTACAGAGTCCTCTTCCTTGTTCTGGTTATCATTTTTCCCAATATTCAACTCCCTAAATTAATTGTGATAGCAACAGTGGAATAATGCTGTTGGCATATTCAGGCATTAGTTAAAGGCAGTCTACACGCGGATAGAATATATCGCTAGCTTTTAACCTCTAAAGCATTTCACAAAAGGTGCAATACACAACTTTTGTTGAACATCTCAAATTTGAAGTACATCTCCATTTGATTGAAAATACTTCTACAGCTGGGGTTGCAATATTGTTTTCACACTCCTTTAAAGGCAGGTTGCATTCCTAGGCTAACATAATTAGGGGCTGTCTTTTGGTCTACAGGATACATATTAGGTCATGATACAAACTGGTCTTAGGCTCTTTGTACACCTCCAACGAGATGCAGGAACAGTTTAATTGCAGAGCAGTAGCTGACACAATGGTGGTGTATAATCCAAGGGCTCTGATTGTTGGCGATATTAACTTGGTCTTTGATAATGGCATGGACCAATCGGCTAGCAGGGAGGGAGAGGTGGGATCGGTCTCACTGGAGGGGACTTTCTGGTGCAGGAGTTGGGTCTGGTGGATCTTTGGTGGGACTCCCACTCGACCACAAAGCACTATACAATATTTTCCCATGCACATAAGTTTTATTCACAGTTGGATTATTTTTTGTGCTCCAGCCATATTTGAGCGGTGGTAGCGTCATTAGTAAATGATCTTAGGTTGCTTTCAGACCACTTTAGTTTTTTTTGCGACTTGAAGATACCTGGTGCAAATAGTACGTTGCACCCATTGCGGGTCCAAGAGACTCTCATCCATAGACTGGCTGTAGTGTAGCAAATCCGTAATGTAATTTCGGATTTACTCTGTGTAAATGAGAGCCCTGAGGTTCAGGTTGCGATGCTCCAGGATGCAGTCACGATTTCAGCGACCGACAATAAGCTACAGAAGGAGAAACGAATGCAATTCCGTGAGTGGGGGAAAGAACTAGAATGTATTCACCACCGTACAGGGGTCCTCGGAATATGAGGCCAACTAGAAGCTGTACAGAAGCAGCTACCACACACAGACAAGGAGCTGAGACCACTTTGCTTGACCATCTCTTAGGCACAAGCAACGGGTAACAAGACATATTCAGCCTGAAGCGGGTCAAAAAGAAGCATGGTGTTTTGGACAAATCAAGCAAGAGTATTGGTTCTATTACCATAGTAGTTTTGTCATAGGGCCTAACACACAGTTTTAACAAGGTACCTGATTCCCACCAATTGCATTTCAGAAGCATAAAGGCATTATTCATCTAGGTTTTACCTGTTTAGATGATGCCCTCTTGTTTGTGGGACAAATCCGGACCACCCATCTTTTGAAGCCAGGCCTGCACTTGTCCTAACAATGGCATCCGAAGAGCCTGGTCGAGACCCAAACAAACTTTACTAATCATCCTGTGAAGTTCTGACACAGGGGACCCTGACCGAAAACCAGGGAGGGAAGGGACTCAGCTGAACTATCCTTGCCACAAAACCTAGCCCCAATTCATCATGAAAGAAAGTGAGAAGAGTAAACATTACAAAATATATTCTCTACAGTTTGTAGGCCAGTGATGTTAACATACCTTCATGCATCACCTCCATAAAACCCCATTGCAACACACATGTCTTATAGATTCAAGCATGGCTGACATACTTTTGTGACCCAACCTTGAAGCAAAGTCAGCAACAGACCCAGTGCTCCTAGCAAAATTGTGTCTCCTGGTTTTAAACAACGGGGTTAGATAACAACCACAAGCCATGCACTTACAGCAGAATCAGAAAACACAATATGCGTATTCAAAAATATAGTAACGTTAGTTCAACGACTTTGTTTCAGATTGTATTCATCATACCTTTTGAATACTGGGATAAAAATGCAATTGAAGGTGTGAGAGACAGAAGATAATATAGAAAGGATATATTCAAATGTCAAGTAGAGCTGTGGTGCAGTCTGCATCCCTACATAACCTGCACTTATTTAAGTCATTTCAGGGTGCCCTAGGACTCAGTCTTCAGAACTAGGATTGGTAATTGAGGGACCACAGCTGCAGAAGTATTTTCAATCAAATGGACATGTACTTCAAATTTAAGATGTTCAACAAAAGTTGCGTATTGCACCTTTTGTGAAATGCTTTAGAGGTTAAAAGCTAGCAATATATTCTATCCGCGTGTAGACTGCCTTTAACTAATGCCTGAATATGCCAACAGCATTATTCCACTGTTGTGAAAAAAGCTATCACAATTAATTTAGGGAGTTGAATATTGGGAAAAATGAGAACTTATATTTACATTTTTTTTAAAGTTAGGATTACTAATTCAATATATAGTGATGAATTCTCAATAACTGCACTCCCTATAAAATATATTATTGATTGGTTGAAATGAAAATTGCACAAAATATTGAGCTCCGTTTTTAAAAAAAAATCTAACATTTTCCTCAGCATATTTATGGGACAGACTAAGCTTGAAAAAAAAAAGCTTAAAAAAAGAGACAAAAGTTTGATAAAATCAAAATAACAATGAGATGATCATATGGGTCACTGTCGTGCTTAGATGTCTGTTTAAATTGATACGAACAATGTTCGAATGAAAATGAGTTATAGGCTATGAGGGAAACATTCAGTACTGTGTAGACTTTAATCCCCTCTTTTCCCTGGCCTGAAGCTCTGCCAGCGGGGGTCCCCTTTTTACTGGCTACAGACTAAGCTTGGGACAGCAGGTCGAGTAGGTGCCAACTCGTCTGTGTACCCGCAGAATATAAAGTAAATTAATTTAATCCAATGTTTCTCCAAGTTAGGGCTTTATTTGTAGACAGTACAGTTCTGGTACAGAGAGCAGGGTTTGCCTCTTTCAGTTCTTGAGCTGTGCTGTCTATAATATTGCACTAATGCGTAACAAGTTTGCACATGCGTAAAGCAAGGCACTGTGCCAGGTCAGGCCACATTATGCGGCGTCCAGTGGATTCACAATTGGAAATAGCTAATGTTGTACTTGTGAGGTAATTGTGCACCTGTGTAAAAGTAGCATACCTGATGGTGTTGCAAATTGAGAGTGCGGTATTTCTGCAGGAAATCTGTGGGCTTAATCAGAAAATAGAGGATTTTGCTCCACTCCTCTGGATTTTATCCAAAGAAGCTGAGAGCCAGGACCTCATAGGGTCTAAAAGGAATCTGAGGAGGGGGTACTTTGTATTTGCAAGTGTAAGTCAGGACCCCTATGGATGTCAAGTGTCCACAAATTCATAAGAAAAGAGGGAACAGTTATTGGGCTACACCTGGCTAACTTTGGCCTTTGTGAGGCCTCAAATGGCTGGGTGTGCTATCAAAATACCACATAAAATCATGGTAACTCCATTTTGGTATGTGAATCCAGTCAGCCAATTTGAAACAGAAAAGTCTATTCTTATTTGCCATATATGAAGCCTAAACAGACATTGTTCTTCATATATGGTATGCCTGGTACTTTACCGGTGTTGTGTGCCAGCAATACCTGAAACAGAAATAAAGATTTGAGGCCATATTGTGAATATGGTACACTTTCTATCTCTTTACAATGATGCAAATTTAAATTATTTGGAATATGGTGCACTATCTCACTCTGTACAATTGGGATCATTTAAATTATTGTTAATATAGTGCACTATCTCACGCTGTTCAATGGAGAAAAGTTTAATTATTGTGACTGTGGTGCAGTGTGTCACTCTGCACAGTGGTGCAAATTTAAATCTGGACCCAGGCACAGACTAGATTAATGCAACATATCACTGAAGATGCTCTGTTTCCAATTCAGGCACAAAAGCATGCCTGCTTGCAACTATAGTGAATGTAAGGGAGCCGTGCCCCCTTCAATATCCTATAAGTGCCATTAGATCGTAAAAAGACTGCATCAGGAGGTAGCAAAAAAGTTAACTGTTTATTTTGAATTATATATGCATAACTTCAGGCAACGTTTTGGATTACCTTTTTCTTTGCCCTTGTTTGGCAAATCAACACTGTAAGAAACGGTTTATTAGTCGGGGGGGGGAGTAAGCAGCCACCTCCTGTAATAAATACACTATTTGCAAAGATTAACCACTACAGGCAACAAACACAACTGTGGTCAGCCGCCTGGTAGCTATGGCACAGACCAGACAGACTTAACTTAGGGTCAATGTGTAATGTATTTATGCATTAGTAAAACAACGATAATATCAAAAAGCTAAAACTTAAAAGTTCCAATCGAACGGACATAGCTGCAATTTGACGCTGACTGCGTTGGAGAGTGGCCTGGACTCACAAACCAAGTGCATACTGGTTAAAGACTTTGCCTTCTGACTTTAGTCCTTCAAGACCCAATCCACTATGACTGCACTTCTGAAGACCCCCAGGTTCTCATGGGGGCACTTGGAGACTCACAGAGGATCCAATCCAGGTCCGGTTGCCTTGCCACAGGTCAGCTGGCCAGTGGCAGATAAAGGCCTTTTGTAACTTTTTGGGTTCCTTTAGCTTTAACAGGAGGTCAGCCTTATCAGCTTTCGAGTTCACGTCTTTGTCCTGGGTACAAGAGGAAGAGTAGGGCACGTTTTCTAGACACTTCTCAGGTGTCAGACTACAGGTTTATCCTTTTTCTGAAACTCCTCAGGGCCAGGAATGTTCTGAAGTGGGAGTCTGGAGGTGCCACATTTATGTCTAGCAGGAGCTAGTTGGTGAGAAGGCCCCCAGGGGATGCACTAACCAATGGGCTAAAGGTTCCAGGTGTTAACCCAACACCTACTGGCCACTTTCAAGACAGCCAAACTATTTGAACACACTAAACTTGGGCTCTAAGGGTTCCGGATGTACATGTGGAAAGTGCATTGTGGTAACCCTGGTGTCCTGACACATCTAACGCTAAAATCCAGTTGTAGGAAGTCCCTGTACCCCCAACAAACGCAGAGACAGAAGTCTGGTAAAAGTCTAGTAAAATTAAGCTGATCTTTCAGCAACCGGATGGTGGATACACACAGAGGGGCATATTTACAAGGGAAGTGGCGGAGTGAGGCGTTAGCCTTCCTGGCTTAACGCCTCACTCCGCCCCTTCAGAAATGCAGGGCTGCACCATATTTACAAGAATATGGTGCAGCCCTATATTTCCCCCTGCGCTGGCACTACACTTATCAGCCTAGCGCCAATGCAGGCATCCTTGCAGCATTGTGCAAGGGTGTATGCATGCGGGGGAAGGTTGTTTATGTACAGGAAGGTCACCCTTCCTACCCATAAACAATCTATAAATGCCGTTTGTAACGTCTATGTGTGCAAAACAGCATTTAAAAAAAATGATTATTTATGTGCAAGAAAGGGTCCTCCCTGTACATAAACAATCATTGGCCATGTTCTGTTTTCATATGTGTTGCACAACGCAACACACATGAAAACAGCAAAAACTAGGGGAAAAAATGTTCTTAATTCTGGATTTGCCTTCTATTTACGCCTCCCTTGTAAATAGAGGGCAGTGTCAGAATCAATGAGTGTTGGGGTGGAACACCCACATCAACACCCATTGCCCACCCCTTTCAAGCTAAGCACAGCTTGAAAAGGGGCCTTATTCACAAGGCAGCTTTAAGCCACAATAAGTGGCTTACTGCTATCTTGTAAATAAGGCAAGCCTTCTATCATCATAAAAAGTGACGTTCCTGTGGCGATAGATGCTTGTAGATACGCACCAAAGTGTTTTGGCCAGACTTTTCCTCCTTTCAATGTGCCCTAAAGGTTTTATGTGTAAATATAGCAGGTCTGTAAATCAGTGAAACTTTAATGTCAAAGAGAGCCCCACTGTGATTGGGATCTGGTTGGCTTGCAGGCCAAAAGAATGACCCTTTCCAAGTGTCAGCTACCATTTGTCTATGACAGGGAAGGCATCTTTGAAGTGATCCCCAAGTGCCATATGAAAAACCTCAGAAGACCTGTCAAGCAATATGTGAAATGTATGCAGGTCTTGACACTCTAATATCCAAGAGGATGCTCACAGCACCTCACTGCTCACTCTAAACCAGTTCTGAGGCAGTTCTCCCCTATCCCACTGGATAGGTGGCTGGCTGACTAAGTGGAGAAAAGTGGAGACAGGCCTAGTTGTGAGCTACTTCTGCCTGTAACAAAGGCTGCCCTTTGAAGTGCACCAAGGGTCTCGTCACAACCCTCAGGCCATTGCTCAAGAGGATAACAACTCTTTCCCACATCCAAGGCCCATTGTCCCTGTCCTGGGAGCAGTTTAAATCTGACCAAAAGAAGCTATCAAGATGCGGGTTGGGTGTTGAATACTTACAGACAGGCCTGCAGAGGCTTTAGGAAGGCAAAAGATAACTTTTCATAAGTACCTTTTCTAGACAAAATTCAGCTGCACCATTACATTGGATTTTGTTTATTTATTGAAAAGAGTCCTTCAAATATTTCTCTAGCTGTTTCCAAGGCAAGGTTTATATCCCAATGCTTTCTTATGGAACAGCCAACCATGCTACAGTGAAAATAACTTTGAGGTGGTAGTCACAGTAAGGAAATGTTTAACTTTAATCCTTGCATGCACTACTTTTGAATACCATGTCTTGTTTTCATGGGCAGAAAGGCTTCCATAGGGGTGGCTTATAAATATTTAAACAGGGTTGTAGACCTATCTAACAGGTTGAATTCACAGTTCAATCCTGTTCCACTGTGCTACACATGCCCGATCTGTAATCATGTTTGTCCTGTCACTGCATTCCATGGCAGAATGTGTGCTGCAGTCCTTTTGTTACATTTAAAAAGGCCTGGGTAACATTGTATTTACTCCAGAGTAATCAGAGAAATATCAGTAATTATGTGTTACTCTTATGATGCAAAACTACTGAAATTATTTGGTTACAGCCCCTTTCATTATTTAGCGTAAGTTGGGGCTAAATGCCTACCACAAGAATATAGGAACAGAATGTAAGCAGCTGCTAAATGCTGTTGTTCGTGTTTTGTTGCATGTAATGCTATTGTCTTAGTGCAAAAGGCATCCTCAGGTCTATTTTGAACTTGAGGGTGCATTTTGCGCAAAGAAAATTGCCCTAAATTCAAGGCTAAATATCATAGTATAAATCTGTGTATTCTCTCATAAACTTGCTCTAATTCACTGCAAATTATGGGAGGTACGCCCAACCATACATTCAATTTACAGGCACTGGGTATACCTTGGTACCATATATTAGAGATTTGTAGGTACGTTAAATATGCTAATCAGGAATATACCAATTTTACCATGTTGAAAAGAGCAGCACAAGTGCTTTCCCACTGGGTAGCTCGGCTAAAGTGCACAGAGTTCTATTGGCAGCAAAAATAGGGTTCAGCAAAAAATGCCAACAATTCAGGATGACCCTACAGAAAGGGCAGATTTCCAACAAGCATGACATAATGAAGGAGTTGATGGAAATTAACTTTTTGGGTGAAATTTACATGCAGATTTATCAAATGGCACCCAGTTATTAGCTAAACAAAAGACATTCTTTAAAAGAAAGTCTGACCTACCAATACAGTGGCAACTGACACTATGTATTTATTGTGTGTGTGTGTGCTTTTGTACACCAGCAATTTAAATTTTTCTGTTTTCATTGTTTTGTGTGGGACTATGTTGCAGTACCGATGGCGACCATGTGTGATCTTTGTCTATGTTAACAATGTTAACACTGAACTAGTGTACATTTGAGCCTGTTTTGACATGTGCATGACTGCAGTAACTTTAAAAATGGTGTTTGTAAATTGCAATGGTCTTACTATTTATTAGTATATTCTTCGCAATCATCTCCTTTCTTTTCCCTTAAGACCCCTCATTTAATAGTAATTATTCTAATTTTCCCACTACTCACCTGGTCTCTTTCACATTTAGTCCTCAAATGTATATCTATATATGTGGAGATCTCTACTACTGTGGCGGAGATCACTCTACAGAAAATATAGTAGAGGTGAAGATGGAGTTCTTTGGGCAAAGATTTTGTATTATGTGAGTAGTACTACTGTAATAAAATGCTAAAAAATAAAGTGTCTGGATAGGTCCCCATTTGCATAATGTAGGTCATTTGAGCACAGTGCATGCCAATTTTCTATGAGATTGTCTGAATCTCAATAACATCGTAGAGTAACTAGCAAAATAAGAAATACCAATTATGCTGTGGGTTTTCCTCTGATTTTCTCTGTAAAGATCACATGTATTCAATTGAAAATGTATAATAATGTAATGACTTGTATAATAGTTTGATTTCCTGGATCATTGTTGCCAAATGTTCTCTAGTGGCCATTGGCATTCTCTATTGAATGATTCATTCTGGTACCAGAAGCTTCTTTACAATACTCGAAAGTGTCGCAAGGCCAAGCAGGGCCTCCTGGATGCGGTGAAGGTGAAGGATAGGCCACAAATTAAACTTTCTAGGGCCAGGTACAAAAGAACCACTCAGCAGGAAAAAAAAAGCGGGGAACAAGAGATCGGAAAATCCCAGGATCGCCCTCAATGATAAAGACTTAACAACCTTTTGGGCAATAGTGAGCTAGGGCTACAGGGAAGGGAGACCACCCATGGAGCCCAACATAGTGTCTGAAGCCTGGGAGACCCACTTTGTACTCCATTAGGGATGATGGGCTTGTTAACACCCTTAACCCCAGTATGGTATTGGAGTTCCACCAGGTGGGGTACATGGAGATTACAATGGCCGAAGTGGGAAACGCCATTAACAAGCTTCACCGTAACAAAGCGCCAGGTCTAGACAAACTACCAGGGGAACTCTTCCAGGAAGAACCCAAAATATGGATTCCATATTTGTGTGCCCTATTTAATGCCATCTTGAAGGGCTGAAATCCCCCCGATACCTGGCGCGGGGCGGAGATAGTTCCCATTTTCAAAAATCCGTCCCCTTTCTCCCTCAAACTTCAGGCGGATCAGCTTAATTGATATCACCCAAAAACTCTTCGGCTGGGTGCTTCTGGACCGTCTTCAGGGCTGGCTGGAAGAAGAGCAAGTATTTAGCCCCTATCAGGCCGGCTTCAGATCAAACATGTCAACCAAAGACCAGTGGGCATATTACCAAGGGCATTATCACCGCATTAGCGGGACTTTTGAATGGGGGCTTCAGTTGGACTAAGCAAGACTCAGGCTGACCCAGACAATGGGCGGCATAATGAAACTGCATAGACCAACTGTCATTCCTGCGATTGAAGTCATTGGGTGCGGCTGTAGGCAGGAAGTAAGCAAGCGAAAATGAGAACTGTTCAGACAACCTAGGAGGGTGATGGAGCAGTGAGGATCTCCCTACCAAATGAATACAGATGGACATCGATCAATGGTGACACATTTCGCAATAAATATAAAGAGTATGTGTACGACACAGACACAGACAAGATGACAACAATTATGAGATTTCTATATTATACCTTTTAATACCACATGGGATTAAATGTGAGAACAAGTCAATCAACCAACATTTATTTACTTTTATATGTGTTGGGTGAGGGACAATACGATGGTGGAAAGTTGCATCCCTGCTATGCTGCAGATTCATCCCTTTTTTCTGATGGCTGCTTTGAAATTGACTTTGAAAACATGCTAATATGTGCCTATGTTTGCATGTCTATATATGCGTGTAAAACATATGTCTATATTTGTGATTGTCTGTGAACATTTTCAAGTATTTTATTTCTAAATGGTATGCAGTAACATGGATCAGTTATGTGTGGTAGGAATATTAATAATTATATTATTTTCTAGTTGTAAAAGTTCACTGAATATGTAAGACAATGACAGATATGTCACTGGCACAAGAAATGTATATATTAAGGGGCAGATTTCCAAGCCTCTTGCACCGCCTTGTGCCCAGATTACGTCACTTTTTTTTCACAACGGTGGAGCAAACATAGTGGCCAATTTACAAAGTGACTCATTGAGGGAGATGCATCACGTTGTAAAGCCCTGCATCACATTATACCTGCACCAGGTATAACGTATGCAGGCTAGGCGTTCCCATGCAAAAAGCCATGTGGCACTGCTGCAGTGAAATTTATCACATTTCATTGCGTCGCTCTACGCCTTCCCTGCGTCAAAATCCATACGCCTGCTGAGACCAGGGGTAAGAAATGACGCATGGCTCTTTGTATGGGACTCACGTGTCTGTTATGGCACACTGCTGGAGTTGCATCACTTTCATGAGCAACTCCAGTGATGCGCCACTTTTGTGCCAACATATGCATCAGTATTTCTGACGCATTTGTTAATCCTTGCGCCATGGAGCACTGTATTGTAAATACAGTGCATGCATGGTGGCACAAGGACATTAGGCCCTGGTGTAAGGAAAGTGATGCATCTATGCAGATGCATCAGTTCCTTGGAAATGTGCCCCAATGTGTCTTAAGCCTTCCTTGGTTCTTTATAACGTGTGCAAGAAAATACTTTTGCTTCTTATCAAAGTCCTATCTCCGGCGCCAGCACACTATGGAATCTTATGTAGGACGTTTTATAGAATGCTTAATTTCAATTCAAAATAATAGTGTTTTATCTTTTGCTTTTGCTAAATTAATAAACATGCAGCTTTGATTTTAGGTTGACTATTTTTCTGATGTTGACACAGATTTTAGTTGATGTCAAAATATGTCACTTTTAGTTTCTAATTCAGAACAATTCTGTATGATTGGATATTATGTTGTTTGCATTGTATGTTCAAAGTGGAAGCAAATGTTAGGAAAATAATCTACCCTCCCTAGATGCTGAATGAATTGCCTTAAAAATAGCATGCATTTTTGGTACAGAAAAATTTCTTTCTTTTTTTTATTTTTTATTTTTTATTTTTTGTTATTCCTCATATACCATGATGGGCATTCTTGATGGGAAAACCCCAACCTCTCTCCGCTGATCGACCAGTTCCGGCCCTGATGTTCGAGACCTGTGCAGAGAGAGAGGTGTATAACCCTCAAGCGGCTACTACTTTCTTAGCCCACTCCATTTAAAACTACCGTGGTGGCCCTGCGTTACTTCGGAGGAAAAGAACCAACAGTGCCCAGGTGAAATCATTGCAATACCATTATCTGTTCTGCCAAGCCACTAGGGCTGCCCAGACCTTATCATAACTTGTACTGTCACATGCCATGTCAGATTCACTTATAAAAATTATATGTTTCAGGCACTCTGTGAAAGTAGGGGCATTTACATCTTTCCAGGACCTACATATCTCTCGCCTTGCCAGAATAATAACATAAAAGTTAAATTTGGACGGCAGGTCATTAAAATGGTAATCGATTTATACAGATTCTAGGTGCATCTTTGATGCTGTTCCTCATTTTGGGCATCTCAGTGTTTACTGATGTAACTTTACATCAGTGGAACCCCAATTAGAAATGCATTATGTTTATCTCACTTCACATGGTTTTGGATGATGTCGCAGAGGTAATACATGTGCAGATAGGGCAGAAACATCAGATTTCCATTGCCCAAAAGCATTTTTTTCATTGCTTCATCTTCTGATGGTCATTATGATTGATCATGTTACTTCATATATTTTTCAATGTATATATGTTCAGAGTCATAACTTGGAATGTGAAAGGTTCTAATAACCCTATAAAGAGGCAGAGAATATTTTCTCACTTAGCCTCCTATAATCCAGACTTCGTTCTTTTACAAGAATTCCATTTGACAGAAACAGAGGCTCTGAAGCTCAAACGAGGTAAGGTTGACTTAGTCCTTGTTTCTCCTACCTCTAATAAGAAAAAGAGCGTTAATCTAGTTCACAAAAAGTTGAAGTTTCTGTTATTTCACAAGAAACAGATTCGGAAGGTAGATGGATAGTAGTATAATTACTTGTTAACAATATATTTTTGACAGTATATAATGTTTCTGGTCCTACCCAACAAGATCTCTCTTTCTGGCCCAATATTACAAAAAAATGTATTCAGAATAAGGATGAATTTTTTATTTTAGGAGGTGATTGCAATCAGATTATAGACCCTTTTATTGATCTCCAGTCCCAGGTTTGTTTCATACTTAATAAAGCCCATAAACAATTTCTTATTTCAATTTCTCAGACGCACCTTACTGATATTTGGCGTTTATATAACCCAGTTGTAACAGAATTTTCCTTTTTCTCCCCTCCTCATGGCTCTCTTACTCAGTTAAACTACATTTTCCTTTCCATACCTCTATCCCAAAATCTTCTTCCCTCCTCAATTGAACCTATTGTAATTCCTGATCAGGCCCTGGTTGTTGTTGATTTTGACTTATACCCACCGCAGCCCAGATCTTCTTGATGGAGATTTAACAATGTCCTTGCAAGACTCCCATTTTTCTTCTTCCTATATTTCTTTTGCTAAGGATTTTATTTCCCTGAATAATGATCAAATGCCTCCCTCTCATTGATCTGGGATACATTTAAAGCTGCTGCCCGTGGCTTCATTATATATTTTGTATCTAGGAAAAAGAAAAAAACACTCAATCAATATAATAGTATTTTAACAAACATTAAACATCTTGAGCATCACTTCTATTCTTCGTCCTCTAGTTCTCCCCCAGAGGAACTTATCCATGCAAAGGTATATGTTAATAAGTTATCCACAGACAATGCTTCTTCTATACTTCCATGTAGTAGTGGACATAATAAATTCGGTAAACTTTTGGCTATTTATCTTAAGGCTTGAAAAGAAAATGTATTAATGGATTCCATTCAGTCGACAGAAGGGAAACATCAATTTAAGGTAAAAGATATTCTAGAAGAATTTGTGAAATTTTATAAACTTTATGTACACCGAAATCTCCTATATCCACTTCTTTAATGGATACTTATCTTGTTCAAGCTACTCTCTCTTCATGTGAAAACTTGGATTTTGATGCTATTGAGTCAGACATATCAGTTACAGAAATATCTAAATCTTCTAATCTTCTTAAAAAAGAGAAAACTCCGCGTCCAGATGGTTTTACGGTAGAATTTTACTTACATTTTTCAGATTTACTACTCCCAAAACTTTGACATCTTTTCCACCTTTTTCACACTATTGGTAAAACAGAGGGTACATTTTTGGAAGCCACAATATGCTTAATTCATAAAGAAGTCCATGACCCCAAACTTTGTTTAATTCCTGCCCTATTTCCCTAGTTAATGTTGATTACAAACTTTTTACCAAAATACTTGCTTTGCATCTTGAACCTTTTCTGCCTACTCTAATTGGACTAGAACAATGCAGCTTCTTTAAATGTAGACTAAAATCTGATAATTTTTAACGTTCTTAATAAATCTTCCATTCTTTCCTGTTCCTTAGCTGCAGTCTCTATCGCTGCAGAGAAGGCATTTGATTGAGTGGACTGGTCCTTTTTACTTAAGTCTCTTCAATTACACGGTTTTGGTCCCAAATGTATTTCTTTTATTTCTTTACTTCATACCAATCCCTCTGCTTCTGTCTTCGTTAATGTCTTATTTTGCAATTCTTTCCATTGCAACGAGGTGTACGTCAGGGTTGTCCCCTATCCCCTCTCTTAATTGTCCTATCCATGGAATCCTTTTTATCTCTTAACCGTCAAATTACTTTTATGTCTGGGTTTCTTTATGGAGACTCTCACTTGAAAATATTAGCATATGCAGATGACATTTTGCATTTCATTTTCAATCGTGAAACCTCTTTTCCGTCTTTATTACAATACTTCTCTGATTTCTCTAAGGTTTCTAGCTACAAAATGAATCCAGATAAGACAGAAAATCTGCCCATTACCAAAGTTTTAAACAACATTTTGATTTGACTGTTTTCTGATGGAATTACTCTAAAATTAAATACTTAGGAATTTGGTTCAAAGCTCCCTAACGGATTCAGTTAAAATCAATATGGAGGAAGCTTTTGATAGTATATCTATACTTCTTCCCACTTGGAACCCTCTTCTTCTTTCATGGTGGGGTTGTCTTGATTCCATTAAGATGATGATTACCCCTATCTTGCTATAAATTTTCACAATGCTTCCTATTCACATCCCCTCCATTAATTTAAATAAAATGTACTCCCTTCTTTCTAAATTTTTATGGCATGATGAGAAACCTATAATATCCTTGAATCATCTCAAGAAACCAGAATCTATTGCTGGAGTAAAATTTCCTCATTTCAGACTTTATCATAAAGCTTTTTGCCTAAAGTAAGAACCTAACAGGTACATGCATCATTGAATGGCTTTGCGATTCCTTATTAGCGATATTGAAGGAATCAAAAATAAAGAATCGCAAAACGGAATGCAGGATAAAAATAGTGATTTTTTAAGGAATTGGTAAAAATCGCAGGAAAAAATTGCGATTTCCTTTATTTGCGAACTCGCAAATTGCGAGGTCGCGCATTGATGCATGTTGATGACATCACAACCAGGAAATGTGATGTCCAAGCCTCATTTTCATTGCTGAGGCTCAGGGGGAGGAGGGAGCTGGCTCTGGGAGCAGAGGAGACTGAGAGGGAGAGAGACTGTGTACACCTGGAAAGAACTGCAAAATGGAACCTGACAATCAAGCACAGGACAGCCAAAGTTCAAGGAAGAGAAAACTTAAATTCTCAGAAAAAGAATTAGAGACTCTAATTGAGGGTGTAGTGTACAGCAATGACAAGCTGTTTGGGAAAGCCTCACTGAAGCTTCCTGAGCAGGAAAACGAAAAATATAGATACGGATTCAGAACCAAGTAAATGTCATTGGGGTCACTGACCGTTCAACAGATGAACTTAAAAAGAGATGGTAAGATTTACATAGTCGTGCCAAGGCACGCGTTGCAGACCGTATGAAGGAGGCACAGAAGACAGGAGGGGGGACACCACCAGACACAGGAAACACTCCCATGGAGGAATTGGTGGAGTCAACCATCCAGCCAGAAGCAGTTGTTGGAGTCACGCAGATGGACACCTCTGGGGCTGCACACACGTAAGAGAAATGCATGTTTAAATTGCCCCATGTACATAAGTCAGGATGTCAGCAGAGCACAGCATATGCACACACTGTAAAGCCTGTATACTATTACATTACTGAGGGAAGTGCATCATGGGAGTTGTAGTCAGGCTAAGTACTGACAATGACACACACACAGATATGCCAAAAACTGTTTGAAATAGTGTAGCAGATGTCCAAAAGAAATTGAAATGTATTAATTGTGAACTGTGACATGACCTCACAAGCATACATTGATGCAGTTTTGCATTGTTTAACCTCACAGATGCAGAACTTCATGAGGCCGGGGACAGTGATGGTCCGGAAATGCACCACAGCAGCGCATCAGAACATGAGGACACACCATCTCTGCCAACTACCCAGTCACGTGTGCCTCATTCCCGTAGGTCACCTGTCCCTACACTGCGTCCCATGGCTTCCGATGATGAGGGCAATGCTGCACCTGCAGTCAGTGTACGCCAAACAGTCATTGCAACACCCACACCAACACAGATCCGGAGAGGCTATTGTAGATCGCAAAGGAGAAGACGCAGAGCACGCAGACCACAGCAGGTAGTGGCGACAAATCCAGTCTGGGGGGGCTTGGAGGGACAGATGCTCCGTTCACATCGCCGGCAGAGGAAGAACACTCGGTTAGTGAAGGAGGAAATTGCTAAGATGTCAGGCAACATTGCAGTACTGGCCAGTAGTGTCTAGGAACTCACAAAGGTCATGCAGTAGGGGCATGCATCGCACAACAGACAGCACCGCCAACTGATGCAGCAACTCAAACACCAGGGAAAGACCAACAATAGGCTGGCCACAGCCACGACACTGCTGGCGCATAGATCAGTGACTATGCAGACGGAAATGTGTCACTGGAGTGGAGATGTCGCGAAAGCACTACATCAAGTGACAAATGCAGTAGACATGATGAATGCATCCGGTAGTCAAGTGCACATGACTGCACCAGATGACAGTAGTGAGTGTGCCTCAAGCATGAGCAGTAGAACAGTGCCTGTTGCAAGTGCAGTAAGACGCACTACTCGCAGCGCTACTCCATCCACTACCAACGAAAGGCATGAAGATACAGCGGCAGACAGACGTCTGGGTGTTCGAGGCAAAAAACGCTAGTCTCCCATCCAGGCATTTTGCATAAAATGGTGATTTAACCATTGACACGCTGTGACCTAATCACTGACTCTCGAGTACATTTGATTTCAATTTTTATATTATTTTTCAAATTCCAATGAGTAATGTGACATTAGTCACTTTGGCTGTTTGCTTCTGTTCCCTGGTCACAATACATTTACATAAAGTATACTTTGCATTTCATTTAATGTGTTTGTGTCTTCATTACTCACCTCAGAAGTAATTCTGTGTAATCTCCAATCTGCGTCTTCGGCCTTCTGCTGCGCCTGTGCCTTGTTGGGCAGGGTGGTGTCGCACTTGTTGGTTTCCATCATCAGAGTCACTGTCAGACAGCTCCAGTTCCAAACCTCCCTTTGTCGCTATGTTGTGCAGCATGGCACATGCTGCCACTATCTTGCAGCATTTGACAGGACTGTATTTCATTGCACCTCCGGTCTTATGAAGGCGTCTGAATCGGCTCTTGAGTAGGCCAAATGTGCGCTCAATCATGTTCCTTGTAGAGATATGTGCTGCATTGTCTCTCCTTTGTGCGGCTGTGGCAGGATTTAGATATGGTGTCAGCAGGTAATTTCGCAAGGCGTATGCGCTGTCACCTAAATGTGAGGGAAGAAAGGCTGTCAGTGGTTGTTTGAGTTTAACATTTGTACAAGGAATGGAAAGATGTATTGCACATAATTACCTAGCAAATGTCCCTCTCCAAACTCTCCCCTTGCTAGACGGGTCTGAATGCCACTTTGCCTGAAGATATACGAATCATGTGCACTGCCAGAGAATTGTGACACAATGTCTGTTATGATGTTCTTTGCGTTACACACCACCTGAATATTCAGCGAATGATAACTTTTCCGATTGCGATACATATATTCATGTGCTGCAGGGGGACATATTGCCACATGTAGTAGAGAAGTATGGCTCAATGGTTAGAGCGGCAGACCCTGATGCAGTAGTCTGGCCGGGACCAGGGTTCAATTCTTGCCTCGGCGGGTCTCGGGCTCAATTTCCTCGGACCTGATAATTCTCGCCTCGGTGCCTATTCTAATCATGAGTCCCACTCTGCACCTCTGGGCAATAGCTTGCTTAATCTCCACAACGGCACCAACAGCGCTGAGGATGCCTGACTTCACCTTGGGGGTGCCCAGGAGTGGGCTCCTCACAGGGAAAGGCCAGGAAGGGTTCCTCGGCGGTATTCGTACAAGCGCCGAGATGCCTACGGGTAGTCCTGCGCTATACAAGTGCGTAATCATTTCATCATTTCATCATTTCATTTCATTTCACATGGGTGCAATCAATACAACCCAGTACTTGGGGGAAGCCAGCAATTTGATAAAACTCCTGCTTGGTCCTAGCTATTTCATGGGCTGTGGTAGGAAAACTTATATAGTTGTGTATCCGTACCATCATAGCATCAAGGAAATCTGCCAATATTCGTGACATTGTATTTTGAGACACACCTCCTGCTATTGCTATGACTCCCTGAAAAGTGCCTGACGCCAGTAGATGTAGGCAACATAATACCTGAACATGCGTTGGGATTGCATTGGTCCTATGAGTCTGTCGTTGCAGAATAGGGTCCAATTCATGGATTAAATCATGTATCATTTGGCCATTCAGCCTATAGTTATCATATATTTCATCATCCTCCTGACCAAGCAAAGTTATGCGGATTCTGAAGATGCGCTCATTAATTTGCCTCCCTCTCTGTTGAGCAGCTTGCAGCCTCATCCTCCTCACCATCAGGTACAGAGCAGCCATTTTGGAAACTGGGACCTCATTGTGGGTGTGTTTATATATGTTTCTGTTGGTCTTCAGCTGTTTCTGATTTGCACTCATTTTTACCACATGGTTGTGTCCCTTCTTAAATTGCGATAGCAATTTAGCGATTTTTCAGTAAATCGCTAATAGCGATTTTTTTATGCATTTGGATTGCGATTCCTTATTTGCGATTCTTTCTTTGCGAATCGCTAACGGAAAATCGAAGTGGTTTCGCAGAATTTATTTGCGATTCCTTAATTTTGCGAAAAATTACAAAATTTCGCAAAATTAAGGTTCATGCATTTCAACACTTCAAATTGCGATCGCAAATGCCATATTTTTGCGATTCGCAATTCTACCGACTTCCTAAACGCTTGATGCATGTGCCTGTAAGTGGCACATTAGTGGCTTATTACAGACATCTCCCCTTTTACACCCTAATGAGTTAAGGCTGAATGCACCTTTTTCTGTAAACGAAATTCTAGCATTTACTGCAAAAGTAAATATCACTTCTCTCCCGCTGTTTTGTCAAACTTGCTCTGTATTCAAATATAATTGGCAAGCAAAGATTTCTACTAGATAATTTGGGTTTGTGATATGTTTGGCAGCATTACCCTTTGTTCTTTCCCTCATTTTCAAGCTACTTTTAAGTGTCCATGCTCATTTTGGCAAAAATTCTCAACTATTATGAAGTTAATCTTGGATATTTTTTATTCCCTCCGTACGGATATTTCTACATCCACAGATGATCCAACTTTTAAAATCTTATATTCATTTCCAAAAGCATCCTTGCTCTATAAACTTCTCTTTAGCCCAGACCCTGTTTGATCTAAGAATAATTCGGAATTGGTTTTGGAGAGAGATCTTGGTTGCGTGTGGAATGTTGATTTCTGGAACAAAGCCTGGGCAACATCATTAAAGATTTATAGGTCTGCTTCTACTACTCAATCTACATTTTTCTCTATCATAGGTTGTATTTTACCCCTCTATCAATAGCAACATTTTCACACACTAATGACAGCTCCTGTTCGTCCTGTAAATCCCCTCTAGCTGATTTGTTCCATCTTTTATTCTCCTGTCCCAATATAACTTCCTTCTGGGTGAACATATGGTCTACTATATCTAAACATTTTAAGTTAAATAACCCTTAATCCAATAACATTCCTTTTGCAGGAAGTTTGATAGAATCCTTGGGTTTACCTTTCCATGAAGGAGGTTTATTTGACCATATGTTGGCTTTAGCTGTTCAACAAATCACAGTAAATTGGAAATGCTCAACTAATCTTTGGTTAAGGCTTGGTGTAATAATGTTTGACATTATAATAGATAGGATATTGCTTTTGCCTCCGCCTACAATCCACTTACCAATAGAGACTTATTTTGTTTACCGTTATCTAATTATTTAAATAATGTTGCAAAAAAAGCATGTGTCTTCTAAACGTTCTGAAAATGTCAAACCGCCATAAGCTATTATTTTCTCTACTTATTTAATTTATCTTATTTCTTAATACAATAGTGTTTTTTAGGTGGATTAACTATATTGTTCTTTATTATTATTGAATACGGATACATGATCTTCAGTTGTAGAATTATATTCTATTCTCTTTCCCTTCCCTTCGTATGAAATTATTATAATGTAAAATGCTTTCTGCTTTGTTTAACATTTGCCTTCTCATTTCTTGTTATATTAGTTTAAAGATAATGTGTATGGCATAATCTCTGTAACTATATTTTATTTCAAATAAAGCTTTTTAAACATAAAAAAATGTGGTCCTTCGCAATAGTTTACCATTTGTGTAACTCAACACTTCAAATGTTCACATTGCGCTGCAATACGTGAATTGTAGTATATCTTGGCGGAGTTGTCTTGGAAAAACAATGCCTACAATGAAAAACTCAAAATGTTATAAGCAAACTATAAGCACACTACAGACGGCTCCAAAACCCGGGGTAAAAAACTGAAGGCAGAAAGACACCGACCACATAACAAGACAACATTTTGGAGGAAGAACCTCACCTGTGAGTCAATGCACCAAGTATCCCAGTTTTCACCGCTGTCATGTGCAAGAAAAGAGTGGTATTTTTAGAGTGACTCAAACATATGTAATTCCACATTTCAAAGAATGCTGCCCCGCCCCCTTCATCTGTGGCAGCATCACCTGGCCGTTCCTTTCTTTCCCATCAATGAAGGACACAAAGTCCTTTGAGGTGTTATAAAAGCCACAGTTTATTTACATCATAAGCTGGTACATACTTTATCATGATGACATCGGTCATTAACCTTCATTGCTTGCTATATACAGTGCACATTGTCTTTATTTCATATCTGTAACCATAACTTGCATAACCCTGCAATCCATCATCATAATAGTCATAAAGTCTCTTTATTGATGGGCATAGATCACTATTATCAACTTAATGTGTGAGCTCTACTTCTGTTGCTTATTTGATAGAGAGGGTCGCAGCTTTGATGCTTCCTTGCTACCGAATGTCTGGCGTTCGTTGCCCTGTGGCCATGCCTGGGCAACAAGTGAATTGTCCACCCAGCGGTGACCATATTTGTACCCGTTCGTTTGCCCTCGAGTGTACCTTCCAAGATGCATCCCAAGGAACTTTTTTGGGGAATTGTCTTTTTGTGTCCCTGTGTGAAAATATTGATTGTTAAACCTTGTGACTCCCCTCCACACTGGTGGTGCTTTACCAAACTCTGAAAGCTCCCCCCAAGACCAAGAGAAAGCTAGCAGATCAAGTGACCCAACATTGTTCAGGAAGAACATGTCAAGCCCTACGCCAGACAGGCGTCTTCTGCCTAATAGCCTGGCATCCTTCAGTCGATTAGGCCATGCCTCACGAATTCCCAACCCATTCCCTTTTAAGAAACGTGCTCAGTTTAATGTTCAGCTTTTGCCTGGATCTCTCTGCTACTCACTGGTCTATTGCCCCACGCCACTCGTACTGTGCTATGATTTCAAACCACTATATATAGGCCATATGCACCACACATGATATGGTTGTCAAATCCAACTTAAACTTTTCCAGCATTGCTTTTCGCCACTTGCAGTGAAGTTTGTTGCCCTAGATAAATTACCATTGCAGTGGGTTTCCCATCTGCCTGTTATGCATCTCATACTGCAGGGAGGAGCTGGCTCCACTTATTACCAGGTTTACCCAGCCATGCAACCTTGATATTGTGCAGGCATATGCCACCATACAGCTTCCTGGTGCAAGCCACCTTTGTGCTTTTATGATGTGATAGTTTGCTAGGCGGTTCCAATCCCCTTTCTTAAAGATAGGAACTGTAGTCAATTCCCACCATGTGTCTATAGTCATTCACTCCAGAAATAGTAACTCTATATATCTGGGATGTGAGGAAAGATTAATCTGTCATAATAGCCGTTACTCAAAATATCATGCCCATATGTCTTTTTAACATCACAGATATTTTCTGACATGGATCAGAAGGAGTCAAACTAATTGATACATTCACCTATTGGTTCAACAATAAATACCTGGACATCAAATGCAACATGACTAGTACCTGCAACTGTGTCTCACTACTCATTTAGGATGGCTCATTAACAACAACATCTACGCTCATGACAAGGTCAGCGCGTCATGGGAGTAACCTGCGCTACTCGGATGACGAGCTGACCTTGTCACGTAACGCGGGATTTTCAAAATCGCAGCGCGCAGCGGGAAAACCGCTAGCGCGCATGCGGTTGTACACAAACACAACTTAGAGAATCAGCCTCCTGATATATCAGAGTGTCCATTCTGGGAACCTAAGACTCAATTTAACACACAGCAGGTATTTCAGAAACTGTGTTAATAAAGATGACTGCTTTTTACACATTGAACATCTAAAGGAGAAACTCTAAGAGAGAGCATATCCTAACAAACTACTCAAACATGCATTCAATAAGGCCTGGTTCATTCCTTGTGAGTCGCTACTATAGGGAAAACCCAAAAACAAAGACACATTGATGGTATGAATCACACCATACAGCCCATTAACAAATCAGTTAATAAAATCATTAATCAACATACGAATGTGTAAAGACAATGTCTGATTTCTCCCCCTACTATTGACTTGTAAAAAACTAAAGAAAGAACATAAAAGTCGATGTAGTGAGAGCTTACACTGAACCTACGGCACAAACACATAATACTATCAGGGACCTCTGAAACCTGGACCCCATCTAAGTAATCACAGATTCTGGGAATGTTTCCTGTGCACCCAAACAATACACGGCACAGAATTTAGCCACCTGGGACCAGAGTTATTATTCAATACTGTGCAACACAACAAGACAACTTACAGTGCTTTGCTACATCAAATGGAGAGGGCACGAGTGCTCCATATTTACCAAAATATGGCACATTCCTATACTCTCCCTGCTCTGGTGCACTAAGTGCTGCCTAGAGCCAATGCAAATGCATTCTGTCCATCACCTGTTGTTTTTGCAAGAGCCAATGCAGGCAGCCTTGCGCCATGGTGCAAGGGTGCCTGCATTACAAGCAGGATTGTTTTTATGCGGGAAAGTACACCTTCCTGCACAAAGAAATCCTTTATGCCTTCTCCTATTTCTATATAACAACAAGGAGAACTAAATGCTTTTTCCATTGTTGTGTTTTTTTCACTTCTTTTGGCAACTTAGCAAATTGAGCATGGCAGGTGGCATATGTGTGCTGTGTTCATGCTTTACCATATCTGGTGAATTTTATTGGGATTGTGTATTTGAATCAGATTGACATTTCAGTTTTTACCCAATATACATTTGCATGTGGGCTTGTCTGTGCAATTGTGAGCCAAAATCTTTAATGATTCGTTGGTGTGAGATAGGGCATATTTGTGGATACATTTGATCAAAGGCTTTGTAGATGTATTTGCTCTCATAGAAAATGCACAATGGATATCAGTTTTTGAGCATCTGTGTTGGTGTATGTTTATGTGTATGCTGCTTAACCGCTTCCGTGAGGCGCCGATTCCGCCCCTGTGCTGGACATTCCAGAACAGGGTGCGGTCGTGACGGAACCGTTCCGTCATCAGCACAGCTCAGCCGTGACTGATGACGGAACGGTTCCGTCACCAGCATCGAAGGGTTTAATATGTACTTGTCTCACTCACAAGTGTGATCATCAGGAAGTGTTTGAATTATTTCCCTGCATATTGCAAATATATTAAGTTGTTGCTCAATAGCACTAAAGCAGTGGACAGCAGAAAGTCCTAAGGGAGCTAAAGTGGAAAAAATTCAATTTTTTATTCTCCCCACTTCAATCCCCCCTTTCAATTTTTCTCTTCCTGTGAAGATCTGCTCCAACCTTGACTCCCAAATGCTTAGCCAAATGTGTAACTAATGTAGTAATGGTTGGCCTAATGTTGTGGATGTTTATCACATCATACCTGGGTTAATGCAAAATTAACACTTTCTAACCCCCACCTAATTTCTCTTTGTCCCTCTATTACATATCTACATGCTTTTTTAGCAAATTAATTATTGTTTGTGACCCTCCCCCCAACGTGTACCCCCTCTCGACTAACCTTTACAATACTTGAGATGCCTACATTGAGATTAATGTGATAAATGTAGGCAAGGAAGTGCAGCAAATAATATTAGATACGTGAACAAACAAAATCCAGCTTTGCAAATGGAAAATGAGACTGATGATGTGTATGTGAATGCAAACAGATACCAACAATCCAGCAAATGGCTCAGACCAAAGAAGATTTTGGTATTTAACACAATTAGTGTCACACTGATCTCTGTTGTGAAGCAGGTATCAAGGCAGATGTCACTAGTCTTGGGCCTCCATGATCCCCTTTCATTTGAGAGCGAAGTAAGCTTGGAACAGATAACAGCTGGTCCTCAGCCTTGTTGACAATTCTGACGAGGTACCTGGATTGCTGTCACTTGTCCTTCGACTTTTGTCTATTAATATAATATTATTGGTATTATTATTAATTAGTAGTAGTAGTAGTAGTAGTGTTAGAAGTAGTAATAGTAGTAGTAGTAGTAGTAGAAGCAGTAGTATTTCTAGTAGTAGTAGTATTAGTAAGATTATTTTTAAAATGTAACTTACACTCAAGGTGGAAAATTTCAGCATTAAAAGGCTAAGACTAGAGCACACATTGGGTGTATTTAGCAGACAGCAGATGAAGGGTCTAACTTTCAGCTCAGCCCAAATGCAGACTACTTTGGTCATGTTCAATGGACACTGGTCACATGAAGTTTGGTGCTTCCACCCAAGAGGCTAATGAGACTGATATTTAACCATGCCCAGTGAGTTGTAGGCCATGGGCCATGCTCAGCTAGCACTGCACAAAAAGCATTATACTCATATATATTCTGCACTAAAAGCCATGTCACTTAAACTAGGAGTACACAGAACACTGATTTTGCCTGTTTCTAGTGGGCCTCAGCTGCAGGCCTTGCACATAGCTCCTCCTGACCACAGAGTGCTGGCATGATCTTCAGAGGCCACTAGTCAACTCTGGGTGCAATCCATTGGGCACAGCTAATGACTCATTCAAAGGGATGGGGGTATTAAAAGACCCTTCAAAATGGGCCTGAGCACTGCACACTCGTGTAGACATATCATTTGTATAGATCAAGGAGTCTCTGAACCAAGAACAATGGTTTTGTCCAATCCACGTGCTCATGAATCCCTAGCAGCTTAATTTACAGCACCACACTTTCTGTGGTGATAGGAAAATTGATGTAACTATGTCACTTGTGATGAGATCAAGGGCATTCACTGGCAAAATGAATTATTCTTGAGGTTTTGGCTCACACCCACACCTTCAATTCAGTAGGTGGTTATTTTTTAAATCATGTATGTAAATCATCTGTAAAGTAGAGTCATTCACCCACAAGTAGCTTAGTAGTACCTGGGGTGGTTCCTTGGTTTGAGGATTTGGGCATTGCCCCGCTTATAGTTATGCCCCCTGGCACTATTAAAATGCGAAGACATACAAGACAAGCATGTTGTTACATTAATATTCAGCCCACGGCATACAGCTGTTAGCTGCCGGCCGGCTCCTTTGGAGCCTCAGAAAGTGTGTGCAGTAGACCTGAAGGATGGGGCTCACAGTCAGCTTGACAGCAGATCAGACTGTGCCCTCCTCAGAGACAAGCAACTAGTGACAATGGATGCATGCCTGGTTTGACTGGTGCCTTTCCAGGCCAGCCCAACATGTGCACTTCAAGGAGTCTCACCTCCAATATTAGTGAACCGGGGTATCATTGCTACATCACACCAGTCCCCTGAGGAACGGTGAATTGGCCCTTTTATGCCAATCCTGGTGATGCTCTTATACTGTGTTTGGCAAGGGAGCAGCGTCTGGATTGGCTCAAAGATGCCTTAGTGTTAGTGGTGTTTACTAGGGCATGCAGGCAGCATGAGTATGAAAGGTTCTATCTGGTCCAGAAGCAATGGGAGCATAATGGCCAACACTGCATGGCTTTATAGTGAAGCCATGCATTGATTGGGCAATCTGCCCTTGCTGCTCAGCCTCTCTCACTCTCTCTCTCTCTCTCTCCCCTCTTTGTGAATGTTGCCAGTAATGTCATTGCACACAAGGGAGCATGTGGAGATAGAGACGTGAGATGAGACCACATCTCACCTGACCTTGTGGTCTGATGCTCCAAGCCTTATGCAAGGCCTCCACCACCTTTAGGATTGGGTAGACTCTACGTCTAGCTTTCTCAGAAAGTTTGTAAGTACTGGACACCCATTAGAAACTATGGAATAGTATGCCATGTCCCTGCCTTGTATTGTTTTTAAGGTGACATAACTAGTACAGACATTGACTCTGAGCATTAAATATTAATTCTCATTAATTAGCGTGCATGAAGCATATGCCAGTCAAAATAAGGTTGTGTATATGAAAATGCAATCTATCGGGGATTCTGAAATTAAAGCTGCTAGCTTTAAGAGAGATAATTAATTGGTAGACATCATGAGTCTCTTAGCAGAGGTGGCTCCTCCATTTTGGCGGAGAAGCTTTACCCCCTGCTGAAAGCCAGAGGAGGCAACGGAAAAAAATGTAAAAATATAAAACATTTTTATTATCATTTTATTTTTAGCCCTATAGGCTGCGAGCTAAGAGAGGGGAGTGGCCTCCCATTCTGATGCTGCTGCTGAATCACCAGGGAGGATGGGGAGTGGCGGGTATTGCCAGGTGTGCATGAGGTTTGGCCAGCCTACTGGGTGAGCCAAACCCTCATGCGCACTTAGCCTTCTCCACGAGCTGTATTGTATAGCTGGTTGGAAAAACCAATACAGGCTCCAAGTCTATGTCTGAGTGTCAAACCGAGGTGATCAAACCAATCCCTGCATGTGAGTAATACGGGATTAAAATAGCATTTCCAGCATGTGAGCAGCACTGGATTTTGAGTTGGGAGCCCGCTCAGTGTGCAGCTGGCGCCAGACAAGGACTTGAGGATCAGGAGCAAGCTGGTGGCCATCGGAGCAGGTACGTTTTATTTGCTTTATTATTACTTGTCTGTTTTTACCCTGCTCCAACACTCCGCAGTACAAGTAGCTGGTACTGGCTCTTAGTTATCATCCTCTAAATATAGTTTAAATTGTGAAGTTACCCGAAGTTGGCCAATTTGTGTATGTCTCTTTGTCTGTCAAACAGGGCTCTGAGTGGGATCTGTACATTCTGATCTTATAAATAGAGTCAGGAAGCTTGCTGTGCGCGCCACAGAAGAATCGGTAGAACTAATGATTAAATGAAATTGTTTCATTTTAGAATGAGTTTTTTAATAATTAATTGTTAATTATTTATATGTATCTGAATTGTGACTGGCAGCACTTGTGCGCAAGAGAAATTAACTCAAAGGTTCTGACTATAGATACGCAATGAGGTGTTCTAAGAGGGCGTGTATGAAAAACTAAAATTTGTGGTGGTGTGTGAGCAATCCACCAGCAAATATTCTAATGGGTGTGAGAGGCTTGCTCAGTATGTGATGTACACTTACGTAAGTAGACACCCTGCAATGATCCAGGCAAACCTTATGGTGATTTTAGTGGTCTTAGACAACCCTAGAAATCTCTCTAAGTGGTAGCTGTAGAGAGCAGCCTTGAGGCTTAGTCCTGAAGAAGTGTAAAGCAGCTTGTTTTACCAGAACATAATCTTTAAAGCATAGATTAAATGAAAAAGAACCACACAGTGTATTTATAAAAATAATGTATTTATTATAAGACATATCTAGATATCTCCTAGCAGGAGATATGAACAATACACACAATACTTTGCAATAGAAACAGGTCTGTGGTAAAAAAGCGCACTTGCTCATTGTGATTAATCTTTAACTTAGCAGGGTTCAATAAAAAGGCTTGCGCCTTTTTATCTCTAAATGGAGTGATGAGCTGACCCAATTGCCATCTTTTCTCTACAGTGAGGGACAGTAATCGGGGCGCACAAAAAATTCTACCCCTTCCCCTTTTTCTTCCAATCTGGTCGCACTAAGTCGTAAACTGCCTCTCTTGCCAAAAAGTTGTTGATTGATATTAAGATTGCTCTTGGTTTATTTACATTCTGCCCTGCTCTTTTGCGTACTGTAAAGGGGACCCTATGTGCTCGGAGGATTTCCCGATCCCAATCCCATTGGGTCAGCCCAGGAAAAGCCTCAGAAAACATTTCACAAACAAACTTTCACACATCTTGCCCCTCTACCCCCTCTGGAATGTCCAATACACGTAGATTATTGCACTGTAGGCGATTCTCTATGTCCGTGATAAACAGATGAATTGGGTTCATTGAATTGTTTTAAGTAGAAACTAAACGTTGGACCATATATGTATATGGATCACGCTCATTATTTGAGTATGGAATTGTTCTAACAAATTAAGATTGATGCTAGGAAGACAAGTTTTTATGAGATAAAGAAACAATGATCTTGTAATAATGTTCTAATCCTGTTTTTATGGTTCTTTAATAAAATGTTAACCTACATTTTGTGTCTTCTGCTGTTTTATGGTGTTTTATGTGGTTTAAAGTATTATGGTCATAATCAACTTCTTTTTTTAATTGAATTGAAGAGGCAGGAGAGTTAAAGAAATAGGCACAAGAGGTGGGGAAAGAGGGAAAATAGGTACAGAAAGAGGCCTGAGGGGTGCAGAAAGAAGCAAGAGAGGTGCAGAAAGTGGCAAGGGAAGTGCAGAAAAACACAAGAGATGTGCAGCAAGAGGCAGGAAAGGTGCAGAAAGAAACAACAGAGCCGCAGAAATAGGCAAGAGGGGTGAAGAAAGAGGAAGACTGATGAAGAAAAAAGGAATAGAAAAGCAGAAAGAAAAAGAAAGCTGCAGAAAGAACTGATAGAAGTGTAGAAAGACGCAACAGAGGTGCAGAAAGAGCCAAGAGGGATATCAAGAGACAAGAGGGACACATAACGAGGGAGGAGAAGTGCAGAATGAAGCAACACAGATGCTGAAAGAGGCAAGAGAAGTGCAGAAAGAAGCAAGAGAGGTGAAGAAAAAGGGAAAAGGGATACAGAAAGAAGCAAGAGAGGAACATAAAGGTACAAAATAAAAAAATCCCAGAAACGCTACCGGCACACGATTGACAGTGTGTATGAGTGAGGTCTTGAGGTGGAAAGCCAGGACCTGGTGTGTGAGTTTAGGCAAGTGTCTATTGTGATTTAAAACTTGCACTTGTGATAATACTTTGTGGCACTCACTTTGCCTTTTAAACGAAAGACCTTTGTTATACTTTCGTATTTTATTATTTGCGCAAAATTGTTTGTACTAACGGGCACTGACCCACGGTGTTATAGCATTTGCCTCCCTTTGCCTTACCCGCTAGCCCCCTTCGCAGCCGATTAGGTGCTGCCTGGGGTCCTGACCACCGTCCGCCATCTTAGGTGAGGATTAGGGCGAGCAGACTAGTGCTCGGCCCCTCCCGCCCTCGACGGCATAAAATGGTCTACCCACCCAGGAAGCGCAGCGCCGAAGGCTCGCCAAAGGCGAGCCCGTCTGCGCCCGTCCACGACGGGCCGGGACCAGGGGCCACAACTCCTGCCTCTCCAACTATCGACAAATCCGGAATTCCAACATTGGCATATTCTAGAGGGGAACTTTTTAATCTCAATACAATAGCATTACTGGGTCATTCCCAATGCGCCAAAGTTGCACCCTTAAATACCATGGGCCCCTTCGGCTGCCGGAATTGTAGATGGGATGGTAATCCCTCAGACTGTCCAACTTATAAAAAAAAAACTATTTTTGAATTTTCTTGCATCTATCTTAACGCACGGTCCCTTCCTAAACACTCTATAGAAATTTCGGACATTTTATATTAGATTAAACCAGATTTTGCCTTCCTTACGGAGACTTGGCTTGACGAGCATAGTACCCCTGACATTGCTGCAGCACTCCCTACGGGGTATAAAATTGTAAACTTGAATCGACCTAACAAGAGGGGAGGTGGGGTGGCTATAATATTTAAAGAAACTTTTACTTGTCACCAAGAAGCAACCACACAAGTTGGAAAACATGAAGTCTTGATTTTCTCAATTTCCATAAATACCCAGGTAATGTTGGGTAGTGCAATTATTTATAATCCCCCGGGGAGCACAGCAGAGTTTAGTACCCAGCTTCTTGAACAAATTCTTCCTGTCTGTCCCAAACATAAAACATTCTAGTCCTAGGGGACTTCAATGTCCACTATGACTTGCATAATAATCCACTAACTAAACATTTGGCAGATGATATGGAAATTATGCAACTTACACAGAAAATTGAACAACCTACACACAGAGCAGGACATATGCTGGATCTTATTTTTACTAATATAGCAAATATCACTATCAAAGATATTAAATCTCTGACTTGGACTGACCATCATAGGATTGAATTTAATTTCACTCTGTCCACAAAGAATATTAGACCAACTGTCCAGCCTACAGCTAAAATAAGGTGCTGGAAAAACATTTCTGTGGATACATTCCAACAGCATTTTCATTATAAACCTGACCTAGGAACCTCTAGCGAGCAGGAAATCCATCAACTGCTAAATAGTATTGGGACTGCGCTGGATCATTGTACAACGTTCCGTACAAATGACCGACCCAGACGAACAATGTCAGAGAAATGGTATGGCCCAGATCTAAAGGTTGCCAAAAGAAAATGCATCATACTGGAACATAAATGGAGGCTAAGCAAAACTCTGGAGGACAGATTTGCTTACAAAAGGGAGCTGAAAATGCACAATGTAGCTATAAGGAAAGCAAAAAAAGATTCTTTTTTGCAAAGAATACTGGATAACAGAAACTCCTCCAAAGAGCTCTTTAAAATAGTGAAAGAACTTTGTTCCCCCCCTAGCCTTACTTCAAATTTGACCCCCTCACAGAAGAATTGCACTAAAATAAGCGATTTCTTTTGTGAAAAAATTGATAAAATCTATACTTCATTTTCAAATAATAACCAGGAACAAGTGGAGTATCACTCAGACTCTACTTTGCTGGTTAGCTGCCCTACTTTCAGCCCTTTTTCCGAAGAAGTTAGCAAGGCCATGCTGGAAATTAAATCAGGATCCCATTGGACTTATGTCCACATCACATTTTTTCACAACTCACTCCCATAATCTGTCCAGCAGTGACGCAAGCTTTTAATCTGTCTTTGGATCGAGCTGAATTTCCAAAAGTTTGGAAAAATGCTGTAGTAATACCACTATTGAAAAAAGCTGGGGCAGATATAAATAACCCGGCCAATTATCGCCCCATCTCACAGCTGCCATATCTATCAAAGGTTTTAGAAAAATTGGTAAATAAACAGCTGTCAAATTTTTTGGAAACTAATAACCTGCTGGACGTTTCCCAGACGGGCTTTAGAGCCAATAATAGCACTGAGACAACGCTCTTAGCTGTAATGGATGATATTAGAACTCAGATTGATCAGGGAAAAACGGTTGCCCTGATATTACTAGACCTATCAGCGGCGTTTGATACCGTATCCCATAACCTTTTACTAAAAATGTTGGCCGCTAAAGGAATACAGGACAAAGCCTTGAATTAGCTGGAATCTTTCCTATCTGACAGATTACAATCTGTTCGTTTAGGTAATTTCACCTCTACCCCTCGGAAGATCAAATATGGGGTACCACAAGGGGCATCATTAAGCCCGACATTATTTAATGTCTACGTATCCTCTCTTGCGTCTATTGGTAAAAAATGGGGTATCAAAATTTGCTCATACGCAGATGATACGCAACTGATGGTCACCCTTAATGGCGAAGAGGATGCCAAAAACAGGCTGCTTAACTGTCTCTCAGAGCTATCCAACTGGATGCACAGTGACTATTTGAAATTAAACGCCGACAAATCAGAAATCCTCTTGTTCGGCGGGTCCCAACAACTCTGGGATAATACCTGGTGGCCTAATACTCTTGGCACACCACCTAATCCAACCCTGACCGCAAGAAATCTGGGAGTTCATATTGACAATACTCTGTCTATGAAACATCATGTCACCACAATATGTGGCAAGGGTTTTGCAATATTAAAAATGCTAGAACGAGTTTTCCCATGGATTCCCATTGAATGCTGACACATTCTAGTCCAGTCATTACTGATAAGTAGGCTGGACTATGGGAACTCGTTGTTTGTCGGCATGGCAGACTATTTATTTACGAAATTACAACTTGTCCAGAATGCGGCAGCAAAAGCAGTCTGCAACAAGAAAAAATATGACTCTGCTAAGAGCTGTTTGAGAACTTTACATTGGCTCCCTATGAGGCAAAGAGCATCTTTTAAAATGCTGTGTATCACTCATAAAACCCTGCATAAAACTGGTCCCAATATTCTAAAAAACAGAATCAAGTTTTATGCACAAACCCGGAACCTTCGCTCACAATTTACAGCAAAAGCAGCTACTACACGAGTAAAGAGAGCCAGAATGGGCGGGCGTGCTTTTTCACACTTAGCCGCTAATATATGGAATGATTTGCCAATAGATTTAAGGCTCACTGAGTGTTACCTTACCTTTAGAAAAAAATTAAAAACTGTGCTGTTCCCTAAAATAGAATAAACTTCAGCCTTAGGTAATCACTCACAGCATATTGTTATAATCTTAGCGCCGTGATATCCTTCCAGGATGAATGTTGCGCTTTAAAAGTACGAATAACATGACATAACATAACATAACAGAAAGGAGCAACAGAAGTACAGAAAGAAGCAATGCAGAAAGAGGCCATAGAAGTACAGGAAGAGTCAAGGGAGGTGCCGAGAGAGGCAAGAGAGGTACAGAAAGAGGAAAGAGGAGTATATAAAGAGGCAAGAAAAATGTTGGAAAATCAAGAGAGGTGCAGAAAGAAACAGTACACATGGATAAAGAAGCATCAGAGGTTTAGAAAGACAGGAGGGGCAGAATGAGGCAAGGGAGGTTCAGAAAGATGGAAGAGTTTTGAATAAAGAGACATTAAAGTTGCAGAAAGAGGGAAGAGGGCTGCAGAAAGGGTCAAGATGTGTTCAGAAAAACACAAGGACTGTGCAGAAAACCAAGAAAAGTATGGAAAGATGACACAGAGGTGCAGAAAGATGTAAAAGAGAAACAGAAAGAGGGAACAGGGTTGCAGTAAAAGGTAAGAGGGGGAGCATAAAGAAGCAAGAACATTGTAGAATGAAGAAAGGGAAGTACAGATAGAACCAACAGAGGTGCAGAAAGAGGCAAGAGGGATGCAGAATTAGGCAAGAGAAGTATACAGAAAGAGGAAGAGAGGTACAGAAAGAGGCAGGTGAGCTGCAGAAAGAGTGAAGAAAGTTGCAGAAAGAGGCACCAGGGGTGCAGAAGGATGCAAGCGAGGTACAGAAGGACACAACACAAGTGCAGAAAGAAGCAAGGGAGGTATAGAAAGAGAAAAGGGAGGTGCATAAAGAGGCAAGAAAGTTGTAGAAAGAGGGAAAAGGGCTGCAGAATGAGGCAAAATGGGTTCAGAAAGACACAAGAACTGTACAGAAAAGCAAGAGAAGTGTGGAAAGTAGGAACTGAGGTGCAGAAAGAGGCAAAGAGAGATACAGAAAGAGGGAGCAGGGATGCAGTGAGAGCAAGAGGGGTACAGAAAGAAACAGGAATGGTGCAGAAAGAAGCAAGGGAAGTGCAGAAATCACCAGGAGAGGAGCAGAAAGAGTTAAGCGGGATACAGAAAGAAGCAAGAAGAGTGCAGAAAGAAACAAGAGAGGTGCAGAAAGAAGCAACAGATGTGCATAAAGATGTAAGAGATGTGAAGAAAGAGGCAAGAGAAGTACAGAAATAGGGAATAGAGGTTCAGAAAGAGTTAAGAGGGGTTCAGAAAGACACAATAACTGTACGGAAAGAAACAAGAGAAGTGCGGAAATATGGAACAGAGGTACAGAAAGAAGCGAGAGAGATGCAGGAAGAGGAGTGCAGGAAGAAGAAGAGGGGTAAAGAAAGAAGAAAGAAATGTGCAGAAAGCAGCAAGACAATTGCAGAAAGAGTGAAGAGGGATGCAGAAAATGGCAACAGGAGCAAGAGAGGTGCAAAAAAACCAGGGAAGTGCAGAACGAAACAACAAAGGTGCAGAAAGAGGAAAGAGGGGTGCAGAAAGAAGAGAGAAGTGCAGAAAGAAGCAACAGAGTAGCAGAAAAAGGCAAGAGATGTACAGCAATAGGCAAGAGATGTGCAGAAAGAGGCAATAGACATGCAGAGAGAATGTAAAGAAATACAGAACGAGGCAAGAGGGATATAAAAAGAAGCAAGAAAAATGCAGAAAGAAGAAACAGAGTTGCAGACACAGATAAGAGAATTGCAGAAATAAGCAAGAGAGGTGCAGTAAAAGGCAAGAGAGGTGCAGATGGAGGCAAAAGAAGTACGGAAAAAACAAGAACGTTGCAGAAAGAGGGAAGAGGGCTGCAGAATGAGGAAAGATGGGTTCAGAAAGACACAAGAACTGGCACGCTCTATTTCGGCAGTTCTGGGTTTCTCGCGTAAACTAGGGGCGAAGCCCTTGGAGGCAGTATTAAAGGTATATGCTGCAAAATGTATTGCTATCGCCATGTATGGCGCAGACTTGTGGGGTTTCAGGACAGTCAAGATGCTCCAGATAACTGAGGACAATTTTCTTAAAACGATTCTTTCCTTCCCAAGATCTACGGCCGGCTTCATAGTACATCAGGAATGCGGCGTAGCTTATCTGGAGGATCGAATTGCCATGGCCCCCCTACTTAAGTGGATTTCAGTCTGGCTTAACCCGGAATTGGAAGTGAACCACAAAATTTTTAAGGACTGCCTTACTCTAGATCACTGGGACAAGATCCCATGGTTGAAATATGTCCAACAACTATCTATAAAGTTAGGTCGGCCAGAACTGTTTAGCAAGCCATCTAACTTAGTGAAGGGCGACCTGAAGTGGGTCAAAAATACATTTCTGTTGAACAAAGGGATGGATAGAGAAGGATTGGAGTTGTCAAAGCCATCCGTGAGAACCCACCAACTGATTGTATTTTCTGGGTGTGAACTGGAACTCTACCTAAAGGTTGTTAATAACACAAATCACAGATTCCTTTTAACTAAGTTCCGGTTAGACAAAATCCACCTTTTGATTTCTGACCGCCCTGGTTGGACTAAGCCTCTTGATCTGGATTTGTGTAAATGTGATGGTTGTTCGATTATGGATACTGCTCACTTCCTGTTTTTCTGTGGTTACTTCATAGATATTAGGAAAAAGTTTATCATACCCCTATTAAAGGGGAAAGGGTTTAAGCAAGTAAAGCCAGCCTTATTGTACCTCCAATTACTGTCTAACATATGGGAAATGTGTAATGTAGCTAGATTTTTAACCATAGCAGTGAGACTTAGTAAGAAGATTAATTGGACTTAGATGAACAATTATATATGTTAATTTCTGCTTTTTGATTTAATTTCTAAACGTTTTTTAATCTGCTTTTAAACAATAGAATGTTGTATATATCTTCCGTTTTAAAATTCGACACCACATTTCTGCACTTTCAATTACCTCCTTTTTAAATTGTACTTTTATGTTATTATGCTGTCTGGTGTCTTTTGGACCTTCTTGTTTGTCTTTGTAATTTCGTGTTTTTTGAAACGAACCGAATAAAGTATTTCTTGATTTGACACAAGAACTGGACAGAAAAGTAAGAGAAGTGCGGAAAGAAGGAACAGAGGTGCAGAAAGAGGCAAAGAGAGATACAGAAGGAGTGAGCAGGGACGCAGTGAGAGCAAGAGGGGTATAGAAAGAAGCAGGAATGGTGCAGAAAGAAGCAAGGGATATGCAGAAATCACCAGCAGAGGAGCAGAAAGAGGCAAGAGGGGTACAGAAAAAAGCAAGAGGGATGCAGAAAGAAGCGCGAGGTGAATAAAGAGGTAACAGAAATACAGAAAGAGGCAGGCGAGGTGATGGAAGAGGCAAGAAAGGTGCAGCAATAGGGAAAAAGGGAGCAGAAAGAGGCAAAAGGGGTATAGAAAGAAGAGAGAGGGGTGCAGGAAAAGTGTAAATAGAAGCATCAGAGGTGCAGAAATAGGCAACATGGATGCAGAAAGAGGCAAGAGAAGTGTAGAACAAAGCAACAGAGTTCCAGAAAGAGGCAAGAGATGTCCATAAAGAGGCAAGCGAGGTGCAGAAATAGGCAAGAGAAATGGAGAAAAAAGGGAAAATTAGTGCATAAAGAGGCGAAAGTAGTGCATAAAGAAGCAAGAGACGTGCAGAAAAAAGCAGGAGAGGTACTGAAACAAGCAACAGAGTAGCAGAAAAAGGCAAGAGATGTGAAGAAGGAGGCAGGAGAGATGCAGAAAGAACCAACAGAAGAGCAGAAAGAGGCAAGAGAGGTGATGAAAGAGGTAATAAAGGTCCAGCAAGAGGGAAAAGGGGAGAAGAAAGATGCAAAAAGGATGTAGAAAGAAGAAAGAGAGGTGCAGAAAAAGGTAAATAAAGTGCGTAGACAAGCAACAGAAGTGAATAAAGAGGCAGGAAATGTGTGAAAGAATGAACAGAGGTGGAGAAAGAGGCAATAGAGGTACAGATAGAGTGAACAGGGGTGCAGTAAGAGGCAAGAGGGATGCGTAAAGAAGCAAGAGAAGTTCAGAAAGAAGCAAGGGAAGTACACAAAGAACCAACAGAGTTACAGGAAGATACCAGAGGTGTGCAGAAAGAGGCAAGATAAGTACAGAAGAAGCAAGAGATGTTGAGAAAGAGGCAGGAGAGATGCAGAAAGAGGGATGAGGGGTGAGGAAAGAGGTAACGCGTAGAGAAAGAAGCAAGAGAGTTGCAGAAAAAAGCAAAATAAGAGCATAAAGACAGAAGAGGGTTCCAGAAAGAAGCAACAGGGGTGCAGAAAGAGGAGAGAGGGTTGCAGAAACAAGCAAGGGAGGTGCAGAATGAGGCAACAGAAGTGCAGAAAGAGGCAAGAGAGGTGATGAAAGATTAAAGAAAGGTACAACACGAGCGGAAAGGGGAGCGGAAAGAGGCAAAAGGGATGCAGAAAGAGATGTGTAGAAATAAGCAAGAAAAGTGCATAGAGAAGCAACAGAATTACAGAAAGAGGCAAGAGGGGTGCAGAGAGAGGCAAGACAAGTGCAGAACGAAGCAACAGAGTTGCAGAAAGAGGCAAGAGATATGCAGAAATAGGCAATACAGGTGCAGAAATAGGCAAGAGAGAACATTAGGGCAGAAAGATGCCAGAGGGGTACAGAAAGAAGAAAGAGAGGTGCAGAAAAAGGCAGGAGAAGTGAAGAAAGAAACAACAGAGGTGCAGAAAGTGGCACATGGTGTAAAGAGCAGAAAGAGGCGAGAAAAATGCAAAAAGAGTAAGAAAGGCTTAGAAAGTACCAAGAAAAGCGCAGAAAGAAGCAACAAAGGTACAGAAAGTGGCAAGAGGGAAGCAGAAAGAGGCAAAATGGATACAAAAAGAGGGTGGTGAAATCCAGAAAGAAGTAATAGAGGTACAGTAAAAGGCAAGTGAAGTGCAGAAAGAAGCAAGAGAGGTGAACAAAAAGAAAGGGGAGAGGGATAACAAGATAGCCGATGGAGAAGGAGCTCTTCCTGACTGCTCCAGGGGTAAGGGATCGCCATTGGCGTAAATCCCGAGTAAACCTAGCCCATCGAGCCCAACGAACAAACAATTTAAGGATTATTCAGTTTAAGGATTATCTCCATACTCTGTGTGCTGGAGTTTCCAGACCCACACAGCGGTGGATTCAGACTCTGATCTCCGGCTCCGGATTACTTCAATGATCGCCCCCTGCCATGCCAAAGAGCCATAAGTCAGACCCCTGGTATTACCCTCTTCAACCCGAAGTCCAACGGGCCCACTCCCGCTGTCCCACTGGAATCCCCGACTCAGAGGCATCCCCCCCAGCCTGTTGGTGCTGTAGCTGGGTAGTCGGATTGTTTGTCCTTGCAAGGCCCGCCTCCTATCAGAGGCTAAACGGTCTGCATGAACTCCACGACCTGGGTCTACTGCTCTCCCGCCGTGGCGAAAACCCTCAAGGGCTCGACTCAGCACAGTTGGAGCCGCCACAACCCCGTTCCTCCACTGTGGTCCCGAAGTCTGCGCCACAAGAAGAAGGAGAGGGGACCTGTGACTCGACCGCTAGAACATGCTGTAGAGGGTTCCTGATGAACAAGGTAAGGGTGTCCCCTCACCCCGCCCGCAGCAGCAGTAATCGTGCCACCGCATGAAGAGTTGCGACCGTCCAGAGGTCCAACGACCTTCCCGACCTCCACTCCTCCTGACCTTTACCCGCCTCTGAGGCACTGCAGCCTGCATCCGGGTGCTCTCCTCCCTCTCCACAGACCTTTCCCCATTGCAATCGCCGTCTTTACGGTTCTGGACCTTCCCGACCTCCACGCCTCCTGACTTTTCCCGGCATCTGAGGCACTGCAGTCTGCATCCGGGTGCTCTTCTCCCTCTTCACAGACCTTCCCCCACTGCAACCGCCGGCTTCTCGGCTCTGACCAAGGCCCAGGGGAGCTGCTTGTCTGTGTAGGCCTCCAGTTACTCTCCACGGCGTTCGTGCTTCAGGCAGCTCTGTGATTGAGCGGCTGCGAGGTGAGGCGCCAGAGAGCTGGAGCCGTAGGGGAGTTTCTCTCTGCCTCGCCTCAGTTTTTGGGCCATACATGCTGGAACTGCAGACGCAGCTGGCTCACGGGCCACTAGCCGATCCTTCGGGGAGCTGGTGACTGTCTCGCCCCTCTGCATGGCACTATCGGTGATCGCGCTGCATGCAGCAATGGGGTTATGGAGGCTCCGAAGCGAGAAGCATGAGAGCAGGAGCCTGTTTTTGCAGTTGTTGAACTGTAGCAGAACTGGTTCGTTGCCCCCAGCCATTTTGTTTTTTTTAATGTTTTTTTATTAACAGCAAGAGAAATGGAGAAGAAAAATATATAAACAGAGACAAAACAGATCATATCATAACTTAAAAGGGAACAGTCATCTTGAACATAATACATATAATATGGCAAAAGAGAAAAATATTAGTTTAGTAAAAGGTTTAGTACTTTAACATTCTAAATAAAATTACCCCAAGTTTTGTTAAATTTACATAAAGATCGAACCCCTCTAAGCCTAGCCAGAGCCGCCTCCATGGTTTAAATTTCATTGACCAGGGCCCACCATTCCATTATGTGTGGGGGCTGAGGAGAGATCCAAGCACGAACAATGGTAAATTTTGCACAGGATAATAAGATAGTTATTAAGGACTGTTGGGGAAGAAGGACATCATGTATATCTGATAGTATTAAAGAAGACGAGAGAGAAGGTGGTCTGGCCAATTTTAGTTTCAGGGCTCGATCAAAGGCAAGCCAAAAATCATTTAGAACGGGGCAGGAAAACAACATGTGCTCTATATTAGTACCTACCAGAGCACATTTAGGGCATTTCGTGCGATCGCTCGTTAGAGTATTTGCCGACCATTTGAGGACCATTTCAGGGGTATAGTATAACATACAAGTCGTTTTAAATTGTTGCAGTCTTAAACTTGATGACTGCACCAAATTGTTCAGATTTGAGAAAGAATGGGCAATCTGGTTGAAATTAATCGGAAGTCTCAATTTCAGGCTCCATTTCTCCGCCAATTTGGAGCAGTCATCAATTTTATATGAGACAAAGCAGCTGTACCCTTCACTAATCAAAGATTTTGTTTTGGATGAATATAAATGATTCCAAATGTCCGAATCTACAACGTCTAAGATTTTCATCCTACGGATCAAAAAGTCATAAATTTGCATATATTTAAACCTCATTTCCTCGGTCAAGTTATATAATTTTTAAAGTGCGACAAAATCTAGAAAGCCCTGAGCACCGTAGAGATCCGCTAATGTAACAATTCCGAAAACAGGCCATGATTTTGCTTGACCATCATTAAAAATCCCGGGAAAACCGGGGTTTCCCCAGGGTGGTAATTTGGGGTGAAAAAAAGAAGTTTTACAGAAAGACAAGATATTAAACCATATTTTCGCAATATCCCTTGCCGTCTTAAATCTGACCCTTTTAAAATAATTGGGATCGTTCAGTCTTAACAAAAACATTCTGGCGTCTGATTTTAACAAAATAGTATGATAGAAAAGTTGCATTTCTGGATTAAGCAGCGAGCGCAGACGACTAATAAAAGTAGCCCAAAAGTATAATTTGAAATCTGGAAAGTTGAGACCTCCTGTACCTAAAGAGCCTTTAAGTAGCTTTAGAGATCTACGTGCTTTCCTATAACCCCAGATGAAAGTGCTAAACATTCCATCAAGCTTCTTAAAAAAAGAGTTGTTTAGAGCCAGCGGTATAGATCGAAAAAGATAGAGAAACTTTGGTAGTATTTTCATTTTTATCAGGTTGATTCTGCTTATGATGTTTAAGGGTAATTTATGCCATTTTTTAAGTAAGAGAGCTGTTGATTTCACTAAAGCATCGTAATTTACTGTGATGATATCACTAATTTTAGCAGAGATTTTGACCCCTAAATAATTGGCAGCTTGACAGATTCCAGAGACAGAGGCCGGTAGTTTATAGTTGGCCACTATTTGAGTTTTATTTATATTAAGTTTATAGTCTGAAACAATGCTAAATCTATCCGCCTCAATGGTTATACCCGCCAGTGCTTCTATGACATTAGTGGAATATATAGCTATGTCGTCCGCATAAGCTGTAATTTTCAATGTATGCGGTCCAGATGTATATGGGATTATTCGTGCCTGAGATTGAAAAGCACCTAAAAAAGGTTCCATTGAGAGGGCAAACAGTAGGGGTGATAACGGACACCCCTGCCTGGTGCCCCGTGAGATAGAAAATATAGATGAAGACAGGCCAGCATAGCTTATACTGGCGGTAGGTCTATCATATAAGGCTTTTATCCACCTAACCAGTTGACCCTTGAATCCCAAAAAGGACATTACCGACCAGAGATAGTCCCACCCCACTCGGTCAAAAGCTTTTTCAGCATCTAATAAAATCATGCCGAGTGGGGTGGACTCTATCTCAGCCATGTCAAAAACAGTAATAGCTGTGTTAATATGGGTCGTTGTGTCCCTACCCAGTACAAATCCATGCTGTTGTGGATTGACAATCTTTGGGATAAAGGGAGCCAGTCTCCTTGCCAAAATCTTGGCGAAAATCTTGGCGTCGGTGTTAATAAGTGAGATGGGTCTATAGGACCCACACTCATCTGCTGGTTTATCTTTCTTTAGGAAAAAAAAACCCATTTTTGCTATGTTCCATGATTTAGGAGCCTGCCCAGTAACCCCAATAGATTGGACCACCTGGGAAAAGAGGGAAATTAATTCATCAATGCATATTTTATACAATTCAATTGGGAGAGTATCTTCCCCCGCAGCTTTACCTGTTGGCAGAGATAATATGGCTTGCCTAATCTCGAGCGGAGTAATGTCTTCCAATAGTAGGTCCAATCCTTGGGTGTTATATTTATCCTTAATATTATTGTGTAAATAATCTAAGATATCCACTGAACTAGGTTGATGCTCGGGAGTGTATAGGGTTTTGTAAAATTCAACAAATTGAGCCAGGATCTGCGCCGGCCGCTTACATTTAATATTGTTAGGGCCTCTAATACTTTTTATTAAGGTCTGAGCTCTGTCATCTGCCACTTTGTAGGCCAAAATTTTCCCAATTCTATCCCCCCCTTCATATTGAGAGATTTTTAATTTGTATAATTTGGCACTGCTTTTTTAAAAAAAAATTGTTTTTAAATTTGATCTGTAAGTTCCAAGTGTCAATTCTAATTCGACCAGATTAGAAGAGCCCGTTCGTAGAGCGTCTGCCAAGAGTAATTCTTGAGCTAAAATATTAGAAATCAGTTCTGTTTGAAAATATATTGTTGGGTAAACCCCTTAATACTAGCCTTTAGAGCGTCCCAAACAATTATGTAGGAAGCAGAATGAAGATTGATTTCTATAAACTCCATAAAATGTGATTTAAGCTGTGAAATATAATCTGAATCAGAAAATAAATAGCGGGGGCAAGAGAAACTTCTGGGGGCTGGTCGAACTTGGGGATTATTAAATATCAGTAATATTGGATTATGGTCCGAGGAGACACGTGGGCCGATCTCCATAGTGCTAGATTGTATAATGATATCCGTGGCCAAGGCCATATCGATGCAAGAACAGAGTTTGTGTGGCGCCGAATAATACGTATAGCCAGGTATGTTTGGATGGATAGTACGCCATACATCTTTAACATTGTGAATCCGACTATTATCAAGAATAGCAGCACGGACTTTATGCATACACTGAGAGGCGCCCTGCCTCGTGGTGTCTAGTTGAATGCTCATGGTACAGGTAAAATCCCCCATAATAATGAGTTCCCCTTCCCACCCCAGAAGCTCTACATTCAATTGATCAAAAACAGAATCGTCGTCAAGATTTGACCCGTAGATGACACAAAGCAAATATTTACTATTCTCTAAAGATATTTGTGCAATGGCCCATCTGCCATTTTTATCAGTAGCAGTTTTAAGTATTTCAATTCTAAATCGTTTATCCTTGAGGATAGCAACTCCTCTGATTAATGTTTGTTGGGTTGAACAGACTATAGTATTGTGTACAAAAATCTACCCTCACACCATCTTTCAGACCTTCTTCCCTCCAAAATGGCAGCTCCTGATAGTGTCCATAGAAAGAGGACTGCTCCTTAAAAACAAACAAGGACCATTAACTGGACATCAAACAGGCTTGTCCTCAGTCAGTTGTAACAGAAAGAGGACTGCACAAACACTACAAACTAGGGCGGCCATCTTGAAGTGGCACTGACAGACTGTTTTAACCTACAAAAAAACCTGTTACAATCCACAAAGAAAGCTGTATCTTAGGAACTCACCCACAACCCGGAAAATCCGTTATCTCCTATAAAGTTCCACCATCCTAATGACTATGGTCATAATAATTGCTGCTTACTGATCCAGGTCTCACCGAGTGTGCCCAACCCTAGCCAACATGGTTGGTCCTGGTCTGACTGCCTCTGGGACAAACTCTTACACCCTGGTTTACCCCCCTAAACTCTCAAAAACCGCTACAAAAGCCTTCAAACACCTCACCATGAAAAATCATCCCGAGTCACTGATCTTTGACCTACTTCTCTGTGTGGACAAAGGCACCATCATCAACAACCTCGTTTTCTATTCCAGAAGAATCCCCTCCTGGCGCAATACCTTTTCACTATTCCTCAATGTAAGCTCATCCAGGAACATTCCCACCGGCACTAAACTCACAATAGTGCCCTCAGCAACCCTGCGAGCTGACCTCACCATCACCCTCTACAAAAGCGGCATTGTATTGATCCAAGCCTCAACGAAAAACTTTGATACATTTGCAGATCCCTTTACCATTCTCCGAAACCATGCGCATGACACTGGGAAGACGACCAATACCCGGCCTGACTTTAATCCAACACCCCTGCCCAACTTGACTAACTTTCCCCAAGCCACCTCTCCTAGAGTCTCCAACACAGTTCCTCCTAACCACCCAACCACCCAACCACCCAACTCATCTACTAGCCTGGTCATGGGGAAGATGACCAACACCCGTCCTGATGTTCCTCCGACCTTCTTACCCAACATGACTAACTTCCCACATCACCCCTCTAAGAGCCTCCAACGCAGTCCCTCCTACCCCCCCTGCTCATCTACCGGCCTTGCTAACAGTTCCACCATGAGACCTCAGGTCTCCTCCCCTCTATCTACCCCCACGGTCCCCACTGTTTCCAACACAGTACACCCTATCCCCTCAGTCCTCCTACCAGTCTCCCCAACGCAATTGACCCGAGACCCCTGATCCCCTCCCTTCATGCTCCTCACTCGGAATCCACGGTTTCCAACACAGCACACATTAATCCCCTCATGCCTCCTACAACCCCCCGAACGAAATCAACCCAGGACCCTTGGTCTCCTCCCTTCATGCTCCCCACTCGGACTTTAAGACCATTACGTCTTCAACGACTTTTTCTGACGCAGGTCAAGCAAGCCCCGCTAACTTTCAATCCACCCCTTTTATGACCCCTAACACAGTCCATCCTAACCCTCCCACCCCCCTTCACAGATATCCACTCTCTGCACTCCAGAGCCACCAAAATAATTCAGAGCATCCACTCCTCCATCCTGGATCTAACGAACCTCTTTCACCTCGCCAAACTCTCCTTCGTTAGCCTCACGCCTCAGCTGAATTCCTCTTTCCCTCCCATCCCATCGCTCCCCAGACGCCCACTACCGACATGATTGAGGCAATTTTGCCCTTGTAAGCACCCTAGCTGCCTATCGGAGGAGGAAACCCTTGACCTTGCCCTCTCCTACAACCTTTCCCTTGGCACAACAAATCCGCTAGACCTCACGGAAAAGGAAATCCATGACATTCTCCAGGACCATAATTCAGCGCCTACCACTCCTTGTCTATCAGACGTGAGTGCTGCACAACCCATCTGCACGGTCGCTATCAACCCCTGCAGATCAGCTCCCCTCTGTAATAGAAGGGTAATCAGAAGCAATCTAGCGCCTGTACACCTGCTTGCCCTACTCCTGACACCACCTCCCTCCCCTCTCTGACTGGTCTCTTAATTAACGGCCGATCAGCAGGAAAGCGTGCCGCCGATGTCGCTGCTACATTCAGAACAATACCACCGACTTAGCTATTCTAACAAAATCATGGCTTAATGACTCCTCATCCCCATGCCGTGACCACTTTGTCCCCCCCAACTTTAACATTGCTAGGCTAGACAGACCACATAACAAGAAAGGTGGCAGCATCGCCTGCATCCATCGCTCTAACCTCCTTGTCACAGAGCTCCTGGCGGATACTATTGATTCCTGCGAATATCTAGCCCTCTCAATCTGCAGTAACACCACACAACTATGCAACCTGCACATCTTTTACCACACCCCAGGCATGAACGACCCCTTCACTGACTACTTCATGTAAATTATCACAGCTAAGAGCTCCTCCAACACCAACGACATTTTCCTCGAAGATTTCAACCTGCACTGGAACGATCTTAAGGATCCTCATGTCAACGCCATTAAAGACCTCCTGGCAGATCAAGCCCTGACCCAAGCTTGCCCGCTCCCAACTCAATCGAAAGGGGCCACTCTTGACTGGATCATCTCTAAGGAGGCAACCGTCAAGCTTATCTCTATAGACCCCTGTGACTGGTCTGACCACCACGCCATTGCCTTCTTTGTACCTGGCACCCGCAAGACAAGGGCACCACAACTGGTGCTTCCTAAACGCTGGGTCAGAGACAGCAAAAACCTAGACCTTAATGAACATGAGATCTGCTGCAAATCTGACATCCTCCCCCTCCCCACATATCACATCGGTCAGTGACCTCAATGATCACTACTCTGCAACGTTATTGAACATTCTGAATGACCTAGCCTCTCTTAAACTAAAAAGAACTCAAGTCAAAGATAGAAACCCATGGTTCACTGGTTCCCTCAACGATGAGAGGATATCCGTCCGACAAGCCAAAAGTATCTGGAGACAGCACTCCTCGCCCAATCACCTAAAACTTCTCCGCCAAGAAACAGATACAACAAGAGCATCCTCAATTCAAAAAAAGTGTTCTTCAGAGCGGAACTAGGAAATGCCCAGAACAGACCACGCAAACTCTTTGAGCTGGTCAAACATCATTTGAACAAATTGTCCAAAACAGCGGAAAAAAAAACAAGTCTCTCTTCTCTTGCGAGGAATTCTCCTAGTTTTTCGCAAACAAAATCAAAACCTTACGTAACGAACTTAGTGCTGCCTCACAACCTCTACCGAACCTTGACCTTCCGCCTCCTCCCCCCTGCCTCCACAGTACTCACCTAAGAATCTAGCAAACTGGACCAATTTCTCACTCTACGATGAAGACTCTGTCGCCAAAATCCTTTCCACCTTAAACCGGAACAACCATTACAACGACCGGCTCCCTTCAAATTGCGACCGCTGCCAAATCCCGTATTCCTTGCTGGACTGCGATTATCAACACCTCTCTCCAGCAGGGATCAATCCCGGACTCTCTGAAAGCGGGCCAAGTCCTCCCCATTCTGAAAAAGCCGTTGCTGGACCCAGCCTCCCCAGACAATTTTAGACAGATCTCCAACATTCCCCTCTTGGCTAAAGTGCTGGAAAAGTGTGTGCAACTACAGCTAAGTCACCACATCAACAACTTCCATCTACTCGATGACTGCCAATCTGGCTTCCGACCTGGACACAGCACTGAACCCACCATGCACCACATCGTCGATGATGCTCTAAGAGCCCTTGACCAAGACAAAACCTGTCTCCTATTCCTCCTAGATCGGCCTTCGACACGGTCAACCACGAGATGCTACTTGAATGCCTCAAACTTAGGATTGGATTAGATGGCACAGTCCTCGACTGGTTTAGTTCCTACCTCTAAAACCGATCTCAGAGATTCCTAATCAACGGCAAACTGTCTGCTCCCTCCTTGGTCACGGTGGGAGTCCCTCAAATATCTCCTAACCATAAGTACGCCAACGACACTCAGGTCTACAAAAAAACTCATCTCTTGAGGAGGAGATCCTCACCTTGAATGAGGTCCTGAAGCTGACCGTCTAATGGGTCTCCTCCAACCAACTCAAACCCAATGCTGAGAAAGCTGAGTCCCTCCTAATCTCCCCGCCCAAAAGCAACTCTGAGATCCAGACATGGATTAAAGCTATCACAGCCTTAAACTGTCCCCCGACCATTGTGGACTCGGCCAAATCTCTGGGAATTACCTTGCATTATAACCTAAACATGCAAGACCACATTAACTCAATGGCCAAATCTGCCAGATTCCACCTGAGCTACCTATGGAAACTGAAAACCTTTCTTGACGCTCCCGACCTAAAACTGCAGTCCAATCATTAGTTATTTCTAGGCTGGAATATAGTTGCTCCACCCTCTCTGGTTTACTCAAGATCTCCCTAGCACCCTTAAGAGCCTGCCTCAATGCAGCCGTCAGACTACTTATCAGCACAAGGAAATTTGATCACATCACTCCTCATCTCAAAGCGTTGAACTGGCTTCCTCTCGAGGCTAGTATTCAATTCAAGCTGGCATGCATCATGCACAAGGCCCTACACTCTAACTCCCCTGCGTATTTTGCACAGAAACTTGTGATATCCGGAGGAAGCAGAAATTCACGATCGGCCAGTGCCCTCCTTCCAGCCTGCACGCTTTCGGAAAAAAAAACTATAATCGGGCATTCGCTCGGGCTGCACCAAGAATATGGAACTCCTTCCCACCCGCCATCAGAAGAATCCTCTCTCTGGCATGCTTCAAAATGGAGGCTAAATCCTTCCTCATGGGTAAATTCCTTGGCTAAACCTGTTCCACAACCACCTCAGAGACTACTGCCTTCATCCTGCGATCTCGCCCCCCAAGAAACCGGGGGTCTGTCTTCAGTAATTATAATTGTAATATTATCGTTGTATTCTCCGATCCCTCTGGTACCCAGTACCCCCTCCCCCTAATGTACAATACTCTTGTGATATCCTGCCTGTTGTATGACTAGGCTTTCCTGTTTTCAGTTTCTATTTTTGGTAAATTCTGTTGGGGTTTTTTCAGTGATTTCAATATCTTAAAAACAGTTGTTATCAGTGGTTACACATTTTCACGCCACTAAAAACAACAGAAAAAGTGTTTTTCCGGTGTCTATGGAACGTTTTGCTTTTATTATTGCTTGCTGTCTGCAGTGAAAGAACATGGTATATAGACAGTGTACTTATAGTGTATATGAGGTCCTAATAGATTTTTGCAAATTAATCTTATGGTAGTACACCATACAATACTTCTTCAGGGAGTCTTTGGGTCATGTGCGCTCGCTCTTTCCTTCCCATGCAATCTTTTGTGAAAAGGCCCTCTCAGCATTCATAGCCCCTTGGGCTGAAAACCATCAGCTAAGGGACACAGTTGGGATGACTCTTTCTTTGATGCCACATAAAGCACGATATGATGAATATTTGCGTTTTAGTTCCTGTGCATAAGAACACAGTGCATCAGAATGGACTAAAAAGTCAATAGCATCCCTCATTAACTCTGAAGATGGTAAAGATGCTTTCAGCATACCATCTAACAAGTGGAAAGGATCTCCTATAGGGAATCACTTCAGCTCGGGTATCAATTTTGACAGGTCATCACACAATTTTTTTTATATACCTAGCTGAATCACTGCAAATACAAACAATATCACTCCAATCTTTGTTGAACTTGGAAAAAACTTTTTTGCAGAGCATTACAAGTGACACTGCGTTCAATGTTTTCCAAAAGTCGGGTGTCATGTTTTCACCACTATCCCAGATGCTTGGTGATATATATACTTGTCACTGTACCTTGCATTGAATGTTTAAAGCCTGAGGTGTTGGCAATTCACCTATTATCAATACTGACCCACTAGAAACTATGGTCTGATGTATTAAGGGTTTTTACCCATTCTCTGTGGGTAAATGTGATGACACATATTAGGAAAGATTTTTATGAAACCAGCAATTTTACCTATCAGTGAAAGAATCAAATGCAGCTAAAATATCAAATATGAGTTTGATATTTTCTGATTTTCTACAGTTTATAAAATAATTAAACTAGACCTAAAACATGAAACTAAACCCTGCATCTTTAGACCAAAGGCCATAAACTGAAAAAAGTAAAAGGAAGAAGAAACAATATTTTATTGTCATCCCTCAAGAACAAAACTCATGCAGAATAATGTTAGCCAGTCTTCCTTACTGCTAGCTTGTATAACAAAGTTGCATTGTATTGACACCTTCAGGAAGAAAAAATGACTCTTTCACTCTCTTTTTCCTTTCTTTGATAGGCATTTAGTTTGTGGTTGTGCAGGTGTTTTTTCAGTGTTTATATGTTTTCACCGGTGAGGGCTATTTATCTTTCAGTGGGGTTTTATCAGTTAATATAGGTTTAAACATAAAACCCCACAGCCTATGTAAGACTCTCTGACTCTGTAAAGCACTCTGATGTACAGTACTCTTGTGATATCCTGCCTATTGTATGACTCTCTGACTCTGTAAAGCGCTCTGATGTACAGTACTCTTGTGATATCCTGCCTATTGTATGACTCTCTGACTCTGTAAAGCGCTCTGATACCCTTACGGGTCAAGTTTGCGCTCTATAAAGCACTGCAATGGGGTGCAGAAGGAAGCGAGAGAGAAACAGAAAGAAGCAACTGAAGTGCAGAAAGAAGCAACAAAATTGCGAAAAGATGCAAAAGAAGTGCAGAAAAAAGCAAGAAAGGTATCAAAAAGGCAAGAGATGTACAGAAAGAGAGAAGAGGAGTACAGCAAGAGGCAAGTGGAGTGCAGAAAGAAGCAAGAGAGGTAAAGAAAGAAACAACACATGTTCACGAAAGTTACAGAAACGTAGGAGAGGGCTGCATAAATCGGCAAGAGGGGTTCAGAAAGACACAAGAAGTGTGGAAAGAATGAACGGAGGTGAAGAAAAAGCTAACAGAGATACATAAAGAGGGATCAGGGGTGTAGTAAGAGGCAAAAAGGGTACATGAAGAAGCCAGTGAAGTACAGAGAGAGGCAAGAGGTATGCAGAAGGAAGCCAGAGAAGTATAGATGGAGCAAGAGAGGTGCAGAAAGAGGCTGGAGAGGTGCAGAAAGAGGGAAGAGGGGTACAGAAAGTGGCAACAGGGGTGCAGAAAGAAGCAACAGATTTGCATAAAAAAGCAACAGAAGTGCAGAAAGAGGGAAGATGGGTACAGAAAGAGGCAACAGGGTGCAGAAAGAGGACAGAGGAGTTCAGAAAGAAGCAAGAGAGATGCAGAAATAAGCAATACAAGTCTAGAAAGAAGAAACAGAGTTGCAGAACGAGGAAAGAGAATTGCAAGAGAGGTACAGAAAGAAGCATGAGAAGTATAGAAAGAAACAGGAGAGTTGCGGAAAGAGGCAGGAGTGGTGTCGAGAGAGGCGTGAGTAGTACAGAAAGAAACAAGAGACGTGCAGAAAGAGGCAAGAGGGATGCAGAAAGAAGCAAGATTTGTAAAGAAAGAAGCAAGAGAATTGCAGAGAAAAACAAGAGAAGTGCAGAAAGAGGGAAGAAGGGTGCAGAAAGAGACAACAGGGATGCAGAAAGACGCCAGAGGGGTGTATAAAGAAGCAAGAGAGGTGCAGAAAGAAGCAATACAAGTACAGAAAAAAGAAACAGAGTTGCAGAAAGAGGCAAGAGAATTGCAGAAATATGTAAGAGAGATGCAGAAAGAGGCAAGAGATGTGCAGAAAGAGGCATGAGAATTAAATAAATAAACACGAGAGGTGCAGAAAGATGCAAGAGATGTGCAGACAAAATCAGCAAAAGTGTTGAAAGAAGTAACAGAGGTGCAGAAGGCAAAAGAGGTGAAGAAAGAGGCAAGAAAGGGAAAGAAAGAAGGAAGAATGGTGCAGAAAGAGGCAAGAGTGTTGCAGAAAGAGGGAAGATGGCTGCAGAAAGAGGCAAGAGGGGTTAAGAAATAGGGAAGAGGGGTGCATTAAGAGGCAAGAGGTGTGCAGAAAGAGGCAAGAGAGGTACACAAACAGGCAAGAGATGTGCAGAAAGAGGGAAGAGGGGTACAGAAAGAGGAAAGAAGAGTGCAGCAAGAAGCATGAGAGGTCCAGAAAGAAACAGCAAAAGTGCAGCAAGAAGCAACAGAGGTGAAGAAAGAGGCAAGAGAGGTGCAGAAAGAGGCAAAAAAGGTACAGAAAGAGGGAACAGTAGTGCAGAAAAAAGCAAGAGAAGAGCGAAAAGAAGGAACAGAGGTATAGAAAGAGGCAAGAGCGATGCAGAAAGAGGGAAGAGGGGTGGAGTAAGAGGCAAGAGGTATGCAGAAAAAGCATGAGAATTGCAGAAATAAGCAACAGAGGAGCAGAAAGTGGCAAGAAGGGTGCAGAAATAGGTGAGAAAAGTACAGAACGAAGAAAAGGAGTTGCGGAAAGAGGAAAGAGATGTGCATAAAGATGCAAAGTAGGTACGTAAAGAAGAAAGAAAAGAGCAGAAAGAGGCAAGAGAGGTATAGAAAGAAGCAAGAGAGCTGCATAAAGAGGCAACAGAAGTGCAGACAGAGGTAAGAGAGGTGCACAAAGAGACAAGAGTTGTGCAGAAAGAGGGAAGACAGGTACAGAAAGAGTCAAGAGGCGTGCAGAAAGAACCAACAGAGGTGGGCAAAAGATGCAAGGGGTGCAGAAGGAGGAAGAAAGATACAGAAACAAGCAATAGAAAAGGGAAGTGAAATGCAGAAGGAGTTAGAAAGAAGTAACAGGGGTGCATAAATTGGAAAGAGAAGTGCAGAAAGAGGGATACAGAAAGAGCTAAGAGGGGTACAGAAAGCAGGAGGAGAAGTGCAGAAAGAAGCAAGAGAGGTGCAGAAAGCAGGAAAAGGGGTACAGAAAGAGGCAAGAGGTGTGAAGAAAAAAGCAAGGGAGTTACAGAGAGAAGCAATATAAGATGCATGAGAAGTGCAGAAAAAAACAAGAGAGGTGCGGAAAGAGGCAAGAGAGGTGCAAAAAGAGGCAACAGAAGTGCAGATAGAGGTAGGAGAGGTGCACAAAGAGACAAGAGTTGAGCAGAAAGAGGGAAGACAGGTACAGAAAGAGTCAAGAGGGGTACAGAAAAAGATGCACAAAGATGGAAGAGAAGTGCAGAAAGAGGCAAGAGAGGTTCAAAACCGGCAAGAGAGGTGCAAAAAGAGGGAACAAAGGTATAGAAGGATGCAAGAGGGATACAAAAAGAGGCATGAGATGTGCAGTAAGAGGCATGAGAATTAAAGAAATAAACAAGAGAGGTGCAGAAAGATGCAAGAGTGGTGCAGAAAGAAGCAAGAGAGGTGCATGAAGAGGCAACAGAAATGCAGAAAGAGGGAAGACAGGTGCAGAAAGAGGCAAAAGAGGTACAGAAAGAGGAAAAAGAGGTGCACAAAAAGATAAGAGAACTGCAGAAAGAGGCAAGAGAGGTAGAAAAACAGGCAAGAGAGGTAGAAAGAGGGAAGAGGTAAACAGAAAGTGGCAAGAGAAGTGCAAAAAGAAGCATGAGAGGAGCAGAAAAAAACAGCAAAAGTGTTGAAAGAAGGCACCGAGGTGCAGAAAGAGGCAAGAGAGGGACAGAAAGAGCAAAGATGGCTGCAGAAAGAGGCAAGAGGGGTTAAGAAATAGGGAAGAGGGGTAGAGTAAGAGGCAAGAGGTGTGCAGAAAGAGGCAACAGGGGTACACAAACAGGCAAGAGGCGTGCAGAAAGATGGAAGAGGGGTACAGAAAGAGGCAAGAGGAGTGCAGCAAGAAGCATGAGAGGTCCAGAAAGAAACAGCAAAAGAGGTATAGAAATAGGGAAGAGTGGTGCAGAAAAAAACAAGAGAAGAGCGGAAAAGAAGAAACAGAGGTATAAAAAGAGGCAAGAGGTGTGCAGAAAAAAGCAAGAGAAGAGCATAAATAAGCAACAGGGGAGCAGAAAGTGGCAAGAAGGGTGCAGAAATAGGTGATACAAGTACAGATTGAAGCAAAAGAGTTGCAGAAAGAGGCAAGAGATGTGCAGAAAGAAGCACAAGAGGTGCATAAAGAAGGAAGAAAAGAACAGAAAGATTCAAGAAAGGTACAGAAAGAGACAAGAGAGGTGAAGAAAGAGGCATGAGAAGTGCAGAAAGAAACAAGAGAGGTGCAGAAAGATGCAAGAGGTTTGCAGAAAGAAGCATGATAGGTGCATAAAGAGCCAACAGAAGTACAGACAGAGATAAGAGAGGTGCACAAAGAGACAAGAGTTGTGCAGAAAGAGGGAAGACAGGTAAAGAAAGAGTCAAGAGGGGTCCAGAAAGTGGCAAGGCGGTACAGAAAGAGGAAGAAAGATACAGAAACAAGCAATAGAAAAGGCAACAGAAATGCAGAAGGAGTAAGAAAGGTGCAGAAAGAACCAAGAGAAGTGACAAAAGAAGTAACAGAGGTGCATAAAGAGGCAATAGAAGTGCATAAAGAGGGAAGCGGGATACAGAAAGAGGTAAAAGGGGTACATAAAGCAGGAGGAGAAGTGCAGAAAGAAGCAAGAGAGGTGCAGAATGAAGGAAAAGTATACTGAAAGAGGCAAGAGGGGCACAGAAAGAAGCAATAGAAGTGCAGAAAGAAGCAGAAAAATTGTAGAAAGAGGCAAAAGATGTGCAGAAAGAGGCAAGAGATATGCAGAAGCAGACAATAGTGGTGCAGAAAGAGGGAAACGGAGTACAGAAACAGGCCAGAGGGGTGCAGAAAGAAGCAAGAGAGATGGGAAAAGAAGCAACAGTGGTCCATAAAGAAGCAACAGAGTTGCAGAAAGAGGCAATAGAAGTGAAGAAGCAGGCAAGAGAGGTACTGACAAAGGCAAGAGATGTGCAAAAAGAGGCCTGAGAAGTGTAGAAAGAAACAAGAGAGGTGCATAAAGAGGCAAGAGTTGTGCTGAATGAAGTAAGAGAGGTGAATAAATAGGCAACAGAAGTGCAGAAAGAGTTTAGAGAGGTGCAGAAAGAGACAAGAGATGTGGGGAAAAGGGGAAGACACGTGCAGAAAGAGGCAAGAGGGGTGCAGATAAAACAAAAGACGTGCAGGCTGAAGAAAGAGTGGTGCAAAAAGAAGAGACAAAAGTGCAGAAAGAGATATAGTGGGTCTAGAAAGAAGCAAATTAAGTGCAGAAAAAAGAAATAGAGGTTCAGAAAGAGGCAAGGGAAGTGCACAAAGAGGCAAGAAAATTGCAGAAAGAAGCAAAAGAGGTGCAGAAAGAAGCAACACAATTGTAAACAGAAGCAAAAGAGGTGCCCAAAGAGGCAAGAAAGTGCACAAAGAGGCAAGAGAGATGCTGAAAAATGGAATAAGGGTGCAGAAAGAAGCAAGAGAGGTACAGAAAGAAGCAAGAGAAGTACATAAAAAACAACTGAGGTTCAGAAAGAGGCAAGAGGGGGCAGAAAGAGGAAGAAAGATGCAGAACTAAGCAAGAGACAAGCAGCAAGAGCAAGAGAAATGCTGAGAGAGTAAGAGTAGTGAATAAAACAATGAGAGAAGGGCAGAAAGAAGCCACAGTGGTGCAGAAAGAGGCAAGAGGGTGCAGACATATGGAGGAGAGGTACAGAAAGAAGCAACAGGGGTTCACACAGAGACAAGAGACATGCATAAAAAGGCAAGAGAGGTGCAGAAAGAGGGAAGAGGGGTACAGAAAGAGGCAAGAGAGGTACAGAAAGAAGCAAAAGAGGTATAGAAAGAAGCAACAATTGTGCAGAAAAAAGCAAGGAAGGTGTAGAAAGAGGCAATAGGAGTGTAGAAATAGGTAACAGAGGTGCTGAAAGAGGTAAGAGAGGTGCATAAAGAGGGAAGAGAGTTGCAGAAAGAGAGAATGGGGCTGCATAAAGAGGCAAGAAGTGTTCAGAAATACATAAGAACTGTGTGGAAAGAAGCAAGAGAGGTGCAGAAAGAAGGAACAGAGGTTCAGAAAGAGGCAAGAGAGATGCAGAAAGGGGGAAGAGGGGTCAAGAAAGAGGCAGGATACGTGCACAAAGAAGCAAGAGTAGTGCAGAAAGAGGGATACAGAAAGAAGCATATCATTGTAAATATGAGTCTTTCCCACTTTCTTTGTCTCACTCTCAAGAAGTGCAGCTTGGCAACTTTGAAAGGGGGAGAGAACAAATGCACATATCTACTAAAATATGTCTCACTTTTTCTCTCTCCTAGCGCTGGTGCACTTGGGGCCTGTGCTACAGGCAGAATTGTTTTTGTGCAGGAAGGAAGACTTTCTAGCACAAAAACAATTCTACAAGTGCAAAGTCTTCTTTTTAGTGTGCTGCAGAATGCAGCACACATAGAAAGAGGATATTGTAAAGAAAAATATGACCCTATCATTTGCATTTCAAATTAAAAATATTCAATCAGGGCAAGACTGGCCATAGCATCGGGCCTTTCCCTGGCAGGCGGGATGGGTATGGGCCAGTTTTGCAGTGGTGGGGGGCAGTTTTGTTACTGGGAGATGGTTTTGCAGCGCTGCTTTAATATCGGCCCCAGTAACAAAAACAGCAGTGCTTCCCGAACTACAATGACATTTTGTATCTGGGGCTTCCTTCATATTTAATTCACAGGCTCCATATAGATGAGTATGTGGTGACAAGAATGATCACTGAAACATTTGCGCTGCTTACAAGTGCTTAAATGCATTGACTTTAAAGTAGGGGTGGGCGTAGTGTGCGTAGTGGGGCTACGCGAAGCTTCGTGAATTGGGGAGGAAGCTACGCCCACCCACACACTTCGTGTAGTCCCACTATGCGCCGCCCGCCTCCCTCCCACCCTCTTCTACATGCCTAATTTAATTTAAAATAGAATAAAAGTAAATTAAAAAGGACTTACCTGATATGCGGCGTCCCGGGGCTCCCTCTTCTGCTGTCGCGCCAACTTCTTCCAGTCAAATGCACATGCGCGGGCGCCCGCGCATGCGCATTTTTTGCGAGAAATGCGGGACTCAAGAAAGGTACTTTTTTTTTTTTTTTAATGTTTAACCCCCCTCCCAGCGTGAATCCCTGCTCTCTCAACCACTCCTCCAACCCCCAATGCCGCATGACCCCGCACCCCTAACCATGAGCCATGCCAGCCGCGACTGGTAGTAGTGTGTTTTATATCTTCTGATAGTAAATGTATCTGTATGTCCTTTTTCATTGTTAAAAGATGTTTGTACCATAGGCTATCATTGGTACTGCACTGTAACACTGTACATTCTTAACTTTCAATGTATAAGACATAGAAATTGAGTTTAAGCTTTTTGGAAATCAGAATTGAATAACACACCTTTTAGTAAAGGTGTTTTTTAAATTGTGTTTTTGAAAATGCAACTTTAAAAAGTGGGCATTTTCTTACTTAACCATCTGGTTTTCCTCTGCCTGTTTGTGTATTCAGCATCTGGATTTGGAGTGACAGGAGTTTGGGATGTGAATTCGCACTAGACAGTCACAAGAGCGTTTAGGTAGGTCCTGCCTTTCCTGGGTGAGTCAAAGCAAGGCGAAATAGGCCTTTCTGCATTCAGAGTGGTGGGAGGGGTGTTCACTAGCACCTGAATAGGTTGTGTCTTCACTGCACCATGTGATCTCCATCTCCTATAGTGAAGCTGGACCAGGGAGCACAGAACTTTTTTTTACCAGGCCACAGATAGCTAAAACTTCAAAGAGAAAATGTAGTTCACCACTGAACTAAGGAACCAGCCAGGAAGAAGGGCTGGAAATGATTTCAGGAAGAACAGCCACTTTGCTGTGTGTTTTTCTGTGTTGGCCTACTGCTTGCTGCTTCTGTCTTGGGCATGTAAAGGACTGGATTGTACTTTCATCATCCTGCTGTTAGAGTTTTCTCCAAGGGCTTGAAGTAGAGTTTGCCTCCTGTTGGAAGTCTCCTGGAAATCAAAGACTACATGAAACTGTTTTGTACTAAGGAACCTTCTAAGAGCTAGAGAAGCTGTAAGAAGAAACCACCACTTGTTGCCTGCTTTGCTATTTTGGCCTGCAGTGGCTGATTCTGTCTTGGGAAATGAAAAGACTAGACTGGAATTTCTGCAACTTATTTTTTCCAAGGGTTTGATTTAGAGCTTGACCCTTGTTCAAGGAGTCTCAGGGACAGCAAAGACTTCAAGGTCACCTGTTACCAGCATTGAGAAATGTGTGTCTTGTGTTTTGCTACAGAAGAAATCAACAATTTTTTTTATAGATTAAGTGTCCTTACATTCAATTCACATAAATCTCAAAACCATTTCATATCACAATGTTTGCACAACATATATACACAGCATCTCAGTTGCTAGACAACAAATGGCAAATATTTACAAATGTATACATATATTGTAATCAAAATGAATTCTGATAATCATGGTATTATGTGTATTGAATGTAAGGATACCTAATCTATAAGAAAAATTGTTTAAAGTGAAAAAAGCAATCAGAATTGCAGAGTCAATAAAATAGACTCCTGTTTTTTTAAATAATAGTGTATGATCTATGGTGTCAGAGGTAAAACCACTGTCAAACCTTCTTGATTTTTTGATTCTGGCCTCTGACCACCTTAATTGAATCACTCCCCATAACTTGATATCCAGCAACAGAAGAAATAGCAACCCAATGGCTGTCAGCTCCCTGACCTGTTGGGACCACAGAGTGCATCACCCGCTTCGCACTGCAACCATGGTCTCATCGCTGCCACCATCTGCCGCTGCCACCGCCACCGACCACTTCTACCAACAAGCCACTGCTTGCACCCTGAGCTGAGGGTACCATATTTCATACTACCTCACTTAACATTGCTGCCTGGCTATCCCCAATTGATTCTGCTGCCTTCACCTTGGCCTGGTGGCACCATTTGTAAGTTACACAACGTACTGCCCCATTATCCATCGCAGCCATGGCCCACCAGCACCATTGACTCCAGATCGTCTACTGATGACATGGCTTCAGAAAAAATGACAACACTGCTGCATCCTGAGGGACCTTCTAGCATTGTGACAAGCATGTCCCACTTCGCAGCACAGCCCTGGTCTCACCGACACCACTTGATCCTATTACCAAGCCGCTACCCTCACTGCAATCTGAGGGTGCTGCATGCTACTCCGATGCATTTCACTCCCCAGCCCTGAAGCCTGCTGATGTCGGATCCCCTGATGTCAGCCTCACTGAGTTCTGCCTGCAATGCATGTTACTTCACAGGCCCAACGGCTCCTGCACTTGACTTTTAAACTGACTACTGCTTACGCCTCATCATCGGATCTCATTGCAAGGTCCACAATGTCCTTCATTTCCAAGGTACTGCTTTCAGGTTTTCCTGACATCAAAACTTTCTTTTGGATGTATAATCCCCATACCCTGACAAGAAGGAAGGATCCCTACTTGGACAAGGTGCACCATTCTGTCAGCAAATGCCCCCCATATCTAACAGCACACCTAAGTGTTGCCTTGCAAATATCCACTGAAGTTAAACAGTCAAAAGCACTGGAAATTCTATTTGTGTACCACATTGTATCTTCTAGTAATTCTTTGCGCCATTTACATGTCTGTATAATTTCCTTTTTATTTTCTTGATAGGGAAAAAATTTCCATCGCTCTACAATTGTTGACCATGTCAAAAATGAAAATGATGTCATTATTTGTTATGACAAAGCAGAGGATTCAGCATCAAAATCATCTCTTGGTGAACGACAGATATCATGCAATCAAGATTTCATAGTGCACAGGCAAGTCCAATATCGTTTCCTGCTGCTATTTCATCAGCAATTTAATTTGCAACATTGGTTTGGCAGCCTCACCCAGTGAACATGTTCTCTCTCCAGAGTCAACAGATTATTCTTTTTCTTTCTCAAGGCATTTTTAAACTCTGTGTTTTTCAGGCAGTATATAATGGGGTTACAGAGGGGAGTGAGAATGATATATGACAAAGAGGAAATCTTGGTGTCTTTCGTTGAATATGTTGATGCGGGACGCACATAGGTACCAAAGAGAGAACCAAAGAAAATAACAACTACAGTGAGATGAGACCCACATGTTGAGAAGGCCTTGTGCTTCCCGCCTTTAGATTTAATTTTAAAAATGGATGAAGCAATGTTGACATAAGAAAAAATTATTAAGTTAAAGCAAAAGAATGCCACCACTACACCTAAAGTGTAGGTAAGTGTCTCAATCGTGTGAGTGTTGCTGCAGGAAATCTTCATGAGAACTGTGGGATCACAGAAAACATGGTTGACTGTGTGGGATTTGCAGAAGGAGAGTTGAGACAGTAATACGGTATGTGGCAGTGCCATAATGAAGCTCAGTGCCCAGGTTCCCACAGCCAAACTGAAGCAAATAGTCTTATTCATGACAACTGGGTAGCGTAAGGGACTGCAGATGGCAACATACCGATCAAGAGCCATTACCGCAAGGAGGATATATTCTACAATCACAAAAAACATGAAAAAGTACACCTGCATGAGGCATTCAGTAAAAGAAACATGTGTATTGTCCATAAAGTAGTGGACCAGCATCTGCGGGAAAATGACTGAGGTGTAACAGATGTCATTAAAGGACAAATTTGTGAGGAAGAAATACATAGGTGTGTGCAGCTGTGATTTGTAGTAAACGGTTACCATGATTAATAAGTTCCCCAAAAGTATTAATAGGTATATCACTGAAAATGCAGCGCAAAGTGGAACTTGTATTTGTGGCAGATCTGAAAATCCTACAATCAGGAAATCCTTCATTGAGCTCTGATTTTCTTCTTTCATTCTCCCAACGATGCAGCAGTTTCTAAAAAGACTGAAAACAATAACACCAATAATGTCAATGCAATATTTATTCATTAGAAGCTGAAGACAGATGCTTTTTCTCAAATAGCTACTTGAAAACTCAAATGCATCCTATGATGTCATTACTTCTTTGTCTGTTTCAAAGTTTTCGCTTAAAAATATTTTCTACCAGTAAGAAAGTGAGTTATTAATAAGAGTGATTGTGAGTCCACAACAAGTATTGAGGCTATAATCTTGTCAGGCTAAAGTGGTTTCAGTAATGTAAGCTCAACCCGCTGGTAACTACGGCACAGAAAAGACTTTAAGTATGAATGTATTTAACAGGAAAATAGTTAAAAATTCAAACCTCTTACAATCTATTGAATACAAAAAGATACATAATTTAATGAGTAACAACAACAACCCAGTATAGATTTAAGGGACAAAGCGACAAGAAAATGTAAAGTGCCAATCAGTACTAACTGTTCTTAGTTGACTACGACCTTTATACAATATTGGTTTGACCACGATGCATCACCAGGCCTGTTTATCATAGTCAAAGGCTTTACCATCAGACTAAGTGATGCTGTCACCATGCTGTACACAGGAGGAACGCAAAAGCCGTGTTGGCCTACCTGCGGGTTTACGATTGTAATCCATGGCGGGCAGGAGGTGCTGCATTGGTCCATGGCAGTGGGCTATTAGGCTCATGCAGCTCGCAATCAGGACAGCACCTGCAGAAAATTCCTGCATGGTGTGGCATGCACGCCACACTGTGCAGGAACAGGGGTGTAATACCGGGAAGGCACAACATGTGCCCTCCTATCTGTATCCCCCAGGCCTTGATGAAGCATGAGGGCCCTGTTAGGGCCCCCTTCATTGCATCCTTCACCACCCTTTCCATGGTGGACTCACTGCATGAGAAGGGCAGTGGACAGGCAACCCAGAGTATGCTTGGCTGTTCAGCAGCAGCACAGCCACCATATTTCTGCTCCTGACCACTGGGCAACAGCTGCAGGATCCTGGATCCATGGCAGATGCAGCATTCCTGTTGCTGTCCGACCGCAACACTCATAATACTGTGGGCGGGCCCACAGTGTGGCAGTGGTCAGACCACCACTGTGAAGATGGTACTTGTAAGGTTGTTTGTCGTTGAAATGGAAGTGGGGCAAGGTTACAGGTTACACCAGGCAAAGTCATCTTGAATTCAGAGAGCTGCTGGAAGGAACCAACCACAGATGGTGGATAATCTCAGAGTGGAAGAAATTCAAATTTGAGGGCCGATGAAGTCCTTGCATCAGGCAGATACATTTCACACCTTGGCTTGACAAGAATTCTACATTTTGACTTAGGGCCCCATTTTTATATTGCTAGGTGGCCCTTTTCTGTATCAAGGTAACTGTCACCCTGATGAGGTGCTGCCAATAAATTAAGAAATCCATGCTGAACATGACAGAGATTTCTGGCAAACATACTGGGCCTCATTAACAAAAAAAGATGCTTCTGGTGCCACTGTGGCCTTGCTGCACTGCACTGCATCATTTTCAAAGCAAAGGGATGAGTAATATTAACAACAATAGGATGCATTCCTGTGCTTTCCGCTGCGCTGGTGCACAATTGGCTGCCATGCACCAGCATAGGCACTCTAACATCATGTTGGAAGAGTGCCTGCATTGCAGGGATGAATATTTTTGTGCATATAGGGCATCTTTCTGCACAAAAACAACAGTAATTGATGGTGTTTTCCTCTTTCTATGCATGCTGGACAATGCAGCACACATAGAAAGAGGAAAATACAAATCTATGGTCTGTCCAACTCCAGTTAGGGTGGGCAGACCTTCATGTTGGAAGGAAGGAAACTCCCTTGTCTTTGCAATGGAGATCCCTTTCAGACAACATATAAATCAGACACTTAGAGTCTCATTTATATTTTGTCTGATCGAATAATTACAGTTGCCATGGCGGAGTACTTTAATTTGGCCATAGGAGACTACTCTGCCTTCGGTATTTAAAGATGTTCGCTGCTCCTGTGGTCATCTCTCACATTGCAATTTTGACAGATGGCTCCATCACTTTGCTGGAACCGTTAGATCAAACTTACATCTTTTGTATGGGTGGGTGAGTGTATGTGTGGGTATGTTGGTGAGTGAATAGATGTCTCAGTGGTACATGTGCAGTAAAATATATAAGTGTTGCGTGGGCACACCCACAGCAACACCCATGGCAGTCTTTTCATGGCTTTGTAAGTATGGGCCGGATGACTCCAGTGCATCACAAAAAGTGATGCACCAGTGGCGCAAGGGGCTTGCAAATAAGCCCCACAGTGTTTTTATTTCTCAAAAATAAAATCCCCAAGTGTGAAAACATTTTTGAAAATAAAAATAATAATGCAACCCTCACCATGAAAATTTCCTCCCATTAGGATGGGAGCATTGAACATGTTTCAATGACCCTTACCGCTAGGATTTTCCTCGTGGTGACAGCATTGACATTTGGCTGTGTGTCCAGCTCATCTAAATTAGATTTAGCCAAACCTCAGTTGACCCTTGCTCCTTGGGGAATTGGAGGGAATTGACCACGGCAGAGATGAAGTATTCTCCACCGTCGTCAAATCTATGGTCTGTCCAACTCTAATTAGGGTGGGCAGACATTCATGTTGGTAGGAAGGAAACCCCCTTGCCTTTGCAATGGAGTTCCCTTTCAGGCAACATATAAATCAGATACTAAGAATCTCATTTATATTTTGTCTGATCGAATAATTACAGTTGCCATGGCGGAGTACTTTAATCTGGCTATAGGAGAGTACTCTGCCTTCGGTATTTAAAGATGTTCACTGCTCCCGTGGTCATCTCTCACTTTGCAATTTTGACAGATGGCTCCATCACTTTGCTGGAACGGTTAGATCAAACTTACATCTTTTGTATGGGTGTGTGAGTGTGGGTGTGGGTATGTTGGTGAGTGAATAGATGTCTCAGTGGTACATGTGTGAGTAACTACATTTGTGAAAGGCAGTATATGTGAGTGTTGGAGTATATGGATGACTATATGTGAGTGTGAGTGTGAGTGAGAGTGGCTGTATGGATGAGTGTGTGCTTGTATCAGTGGTTGTATAATAGAGTAAGTATGTGTTAGTATCTGTATGAATAAGTAAGGTGGTGTGAGTCTAACTGTTTAGGTGAGTAAATGGGAGTGTGAATGATTCTTTGCATGACTGACTAGGTGTGTGAGGAACTCTATGGATGGGTGGTGGTGTGTGAGTGTCTGTCTAGGTATATGAGTGCATATGATAGTGCTGTATTCATGAGTGACTGCATGCACGAGTGACTGTATGGGTGAATGAGTGGATATGTGTGTGGACCTAGAATCGGTGTGTGGGTATGTAGTAACTGGTATTGGTGTGGCTATGGTTTCAAAAATGGTAGTCTGTATTTTAGAGTGGGCGTATCAAAGGTTATATTAGGATATGAGGATGTGCATCAGATTATCACGTGGATGATGCCATCAGTCATGTCATTTGAGATGTCATCAGTGATATCATCAGTGATGTCACTGACAATGTCATTAATGATGTAATATGTGATGTCATCAGCAGTGCATTGTGGGGGTGCAAGTTATAGTTAGCTCATTTAACTCTAACGGACAAATTTCTCTGATTTTGTATAAGTGAAATGTCCAAATAAATATAACGTCACTGAAACCTGTGGTTTTTTGAATGAATTTCTATGGTTTTTAAAATGCTAATTTCTAACCATAACATCTGTGAAACCTATCCTTTTTTTGTGAATATCAAAGTTTTTTTTAAATGATAATTTCTAACTATAACGTCCCTGGGACCTATGTTATTTTCAGTGCATTTCAAATGTTTTTTAAATGCTAATTTCTAACTATGCCTACAGAGGTAGGACATGTGAAGAAAGAGGACGAAAGGTGCAGAAAAACACAAGAGAAATGCAGAAAGAGGCAACAAAAGTCCAGAAAGATGAAGCAAAGTTCAGAAAGAAGCAAGAGAAATGCAGGAAGAAACAAGAGAGGTTCACAAATAGTCCTTGTTTAAAAGTCAGGCTTAGAGCCAATGCTATGCTGAAAGACACTTAGAATACAGTGAAAACAGCTACATACACTAGGGTAAAGTAGGGGTTGGGGTACTCCTGTGTTTTGCATAACCTCCCCTGTAAGGCCCACGAACATTATAGGGTTGGAGGATTAAAATGTACATAGGTGCAGAAAGAGGCAAAAGATGTGTGGAAAGAAGAAAGTAAAGTGCATAAAGAGGCAACAGAGGCGCAGAAAGACGCAATAGAGGTGCAGAAACAAGCAAGATAAGTGAGAATTGCTGAAAGAATCAACTGAGGTGTAGAAAGAAGCAAGTGAAGTGTGGAAAGAGGCAATTGAGGTGCAGAAAGAAGCAAGAGCTGTGCAGAAAGAACCAACAGATGTGCAAAAAGAGGCAAGAGGGATGCAGAAAGAAGTAGGAGAGGTGCACAACGAGGGAAAAGAAGTACAGAAAGAGGCAGGAGGGGTGCAGAAAGAATGAAGAGAAGTGTAGAAAGAGGCAAGAGAATTGCTGAAATAAGCAATAGAGGTATAGAAAGAAGTAAGAGAAGTGCAGAAAGAGGCAAGTGAGGAGGTACAGAAAGAAGCACAGCAATGCATAAAGGACCAACAGAGGTGCAAAAAGAGGGAAGAGAGATGTATAAAAAGGTAGGAGGTGTGCAGAAAGAGACAAAGGGGTACTGAAAGATACAGGAGGGGTGCAGAAAGAAGGAAGAGAAGTGCAGAAAGAAATAACAGAGGTGCTGAAAGAGGCACAAAGGGTGCAGTAAGAGCAAGAGAAGTACAGAAAGAGGCAAGAGAGGGACAGAAACAGGCTAGAGAGTGCAGAAAAAGGGAACAGGGATGCAGAAAGAGGCAAGAGAAGTGCAGAAAGAGAAAAGATGGGTGCAGAAAGACGTAAGAGATTTACAGAAAAAAGCAAAAGAGGTACTGAAAGAGGCAAGAGAGGTACACAAAGGTGCAAGAGAACTGCAGAAATAAGCAACCGAGGTGGTGAAAGAGGCTAATGAGATGCAGAAAGAAGCAAGATAGGTGCAGAAAGAGGCAATAGAAGTGAAGAAAGAGGCAACAGCAGTGCAGAGGAGGCAAGAGGATTGAATAGAAAGAGAAGAGGGAAGTACAGAAAGAATCAAAAGAGGTGCTCAAAGAGGCAAGTAGTATGCAGAAGGCACGAGAGGTGCAGAAAGAGAAAATAGGGGTGAGGAAAGAGACAAGAGATTTGCAGAAAAATGCAACAGAGGAGCTCAAAAGAGGCAAGTGAGGTGGATAAAGAGGTAGGGGATATGCAGAAAGAAAACAACAGAGGTGCTGAAAGAGGGAAGTGAGGTACAGAAAGAAGCAAGAGAGGTGCAGAAAGAGGCTAGAGGGGTACAGAAGGCGGAGAGGGAAGTACAGAAAGAAGCAAAAGATGTGCTCAAAGAGGCAAGAGGGATGCAGAAAATGCAAGAGCAGTGCAGAAAGAACCAAGAGAAGTGTAGAAAGAAGAAACAGAGGTGCACAAGGAGTTACGCGGGGTGCAGAAAGAAGGAAGAGAAGTGCAAAAAGAAGCAACAGAGGAGTAGACAGAGGAGAGAGGGGTACAGAAAGAGGGTAGAGAAGTACAGAAAGAAGCAAAAGAGGTGCTCAAAGAGGCAAGTGGGATGCAGGTAAAGGCAAGAGCAGTGCAGAAAGAACCAAGAGAAGTACAGAAAGAAGCAACAGAGGTGAACAAGGAGTTATGAGGGGTGCAGAAAGAAGGAAGAGAAGTGCAAAAAGAAGGACCAGAGGTGCTGAAAGAAGCACAAACGGTGCAGAAAGTGGCAAGAGAAGTACAGAAAGAAGCAATAGAGATGCAGAAAGAGGCAATAGAAGCAAAAGAGGTACTCAAAGAGGCAAGTGGGATGCAGAAAGAGGCAAGAGCAGTGCTGAAAGAACCAAGAGAAGTGCTGAAAGAAGTAACACAGGTGTAGGAGGAGGCATGAGGAGTGCAGAAAGAAGCAACTGGCATGCTGAAAGAGGCACAAAGGTTGCAGAAAGAATTAAGAGAAATGCAGAAAGAAGCAACAGGAGCGAGATATTGGAAGTGTTAAATTTGGATAAAAAGGGAAAAGCTGTCGGCCCAGATTCAATCCCAATCGAGGTGTATAATATGCTGCAAGATGAAAATATCCTTGTCTGGTTGAATTTTTTTAATGAAATATTAAAGGGTACTTCTCCATTACCCGAGTCATGGTCAGACGCAGTTATCACTCTGATTTTGAAGCTTGATAAGGACCCTTTGGAGTGTAAATTGTATCGTCCAATTTCATTACTAATCGTGGACTATAAAGTATTTGCAGGGATTTTGAACAAACGGCTCTGCAAAATGATACCTCAGATAATCCATGAAGACCAGAAGGGTTTTCTTCCGGGTAGGCAAATGTCAGAGCTGGTGTATACCCTGATTGGCTCAGTCGACCTGGCCTCAGCTTCGGGTTGCCCTTTGTCAATCATTATGGTCGACGCGGCCAAAGCTTTTGACCGGGTCAATTGGCATTTTTTAGACAGAACCTTGAATGTTATGGACTTTACCGTAGGCTTTAGAGAGGTAATCAAAAAAATCTATAGTTCACCCCGTGCTTGCATTTTAGTTAATGGTAGTCTATCACAGATGGTGAACATAGAACGTGGAACAAGGCAGGGAAGCCCGTTGTCTCCTATTCTATTTGATACCTATCTGGAGCCTTTAGCTCAGAGTTTAAGGCTAAATGAAAAGATAGTCCCATTTAAAATGGGTGGGTTCGTTTGAAAACTGGCTATTTACGCAGATGATTTAGTCCTGTTCTCCTCCTGTGTAAATACTACCCTGGATGAGCTTTTACATGAATCTGACACCTTCAGGTGTCAGATTAACGGTGAATCTAGGTAGAATTTCAAGGGAAGTTGAGATTCTCTGAAAAAGATGGCAGAACATACCATTATCACTATATGGTCGTGTTAATTTAATTAAGATGTGTGTTCTCCCAAAGTATACTTATCTTTTTAATAAAATACCTTTGGAGATCCTGAAAATCCAGGGTAGGATTTCTTCTTTTATTTGTGCAGGAAAGGGGTTTAGACTGTCCTGGGAAAAACTTAGATGCAAATTCTCACAGGGTGGTATGGGCTTACCTGACTTTCAACTTTACTGTTGGGCTTATCAACTAAAAAACGCTTGGATGTTACCTCAATCCCCTGATGATTCCTTGACTGGTATTATGTACAAAGCCATGTTGGAGGGGGTAGGGGAATCTGCTTTTTTGTATAAATTTGGTTCCCCCAAATTCTACAAAAAGGTTCAGTTAAAAACACTGGGGATGGCGGCCAAACTTTGATCGGACTATCGACTCTGTCTGTGGCTTTCTTATTGCAGCGAGTGGGCCCCGGTGTGGGGCTCTCCTGGAACGCCAGACTGCTTTTTAGACACACTAGCTTACCCAATAAAAGTGGCAGGAGTTTTACTATGGGGATCTGGTACAGGATAGCAAATGTCTTCCTTGGGAGTTTTGGAATCAAGCCACTGCTGGAACTTTGTCCAGATTTAAGAACTACCAACTTTTGTGATGGTGTAATCATCAAAGTTGGTTGTGTAGTCTGGATGATGATATGGAGAATGACTTGCAAAATCAAGCCCCGAGGACGTAAGAAGTTGCCCTATGGTATACCTATCTTCTGGCGGCAGCAGAATGAAGAATGGATAAGCCACACCGGGTCTGGGAGAATTACTTGCCAGGTAAAGATTAGAAGAAGTTATGGCAAGTATCTATTGACATGCTTTATTCGGTGATTAAATATGCTGCTCTCAGAAGAAATCATTTCTTCACACTCCATAGGATGTACTGGACTCTGCTAAAGATCTCTAAATTGAAGGGTGGAGGTGCAGCAAGCTGCTGGAGGTGTGGCTTCCAGAGTGCGGATGATGTCCATATATTCATGTCCTGCCCCAGAATACACATTTTTTTTGTTGGATGTCGGTAAGAATATCTCCAGGGTTCTGGGTCTCGAAATGTAGGTTAGCCCAATTCTTATTTTCTTTGGTGTGGCGGACATGCTGGGTGGGATACAATCTCAGTCTGGGTCCCAATGCAAATTGGTGTTTTACTTGATATTGTTGGCAAGCAGGAAGATCTGCCTGTTGTGGCGACAGGAAACGCCCCTAGTTGGAATGATTGGTGGAAGTCTGTTAAATATTATCGAGCCATAGACCAGAGGGTTAATCTTTCAAGGGGCAGGTCTGATTCTGGGTTGTTCTGGAATTGGTTGGATGACCCCTCCTTCCCCCGAGTGGAGTCTAGATTATAGATCATGGATTCAAACTGGTTAGACCTGGATTTAAGACATTTCCAATGATTAACAACTCTGGGGCAGCTCAAGTTGAGTATAAACAGGTATTTCCCATTTAGAATATATCAGCTGAGACTAAGTATCCACCAAAAGCTATCTGCGCCAGTGGCGGGACAGGTCGAGAGGTGGCAGTAGCTACGGAGGTCATATGAGGAAAAAAAAAAAAGCAACAGATGTGCAGAAAGAGGCAAGAGAGGTGCCGAAAGAGGAAAGAGAGGTGTAGAAAGAGGCAAGAGATTTGCACAAAGAGGGAGGAGCGGTGAAGAAAGAGGCAAGAGTTGAGCAGAAAGAAGCAACAGAGGTGATGAAAGATGTGGGAGAGGTACAGGAAGAAGCAAGAGGGGTACAGAAACAGAAAAGAGGATTGCAGAAAGAGGCACGTAATTGGTGGGCCCGTGGGTGGTCTGAACTGTATGATAGGCCATCTACTTTAACTCATTCTGTGGGTAAAAATGTTGAAACAGCTTTTAGGCACAAGCTGGCATCAAAACATGAGGACCTTGCACTAACGAAACACTGTATGCAACATGCAATCTTAGTGCAAACTGTCAGTAACATAGAACCTTATTTAACCTGGAATATGACACACAATCAACGTCCCTTGCTGACTCATTTCAGGTTGAATTTATTCTCCAGTCTTGTCCCTTTTAATCATGGTTGTTTTAGGAATTTAAATCTGCCCCCCTCGGTGGTTGTGACAATATACAGATTTACAATAATTTACATGTTATTATTCTTTTTTTGGTCTCAAGACCTTTTAATGGTAAAATAGTATTTAGTGACTTAAATGCTGCTCTGTTAAATGACTTTCAATGTCACTGTGAGCCAAGAATTATGAGAGACAAGTGAAGCGGCAGAAGTAGGAGGCACTGTTTGCTGACAGTTCCAAACAGCATCACCATTAAGTATGAACTTCATTTCAGAAAACAGCTGCATTTTATTCCTAATATTCATTTTTATTTATGCTGTTTCTCTGATTCCCCAAATCCTGATATTGAGACATATTTGTGTAGATTGCATACATCCTTCTGGGTAATGTGGTCAGTGTAGAGGTCTTGAGTAGGGATAAAGTGCATGGTTCTAGGACACCGATGGGAGAGTGCAGCCATTCCCAATGTAGGGTTCCCATATCATTTCTTACTGTATGAAATGTTTTAATCATGTGCCACTGGTCCTAGAGATCTCAGGTCTAAAGACTTGCAGTATGAGCAAGATGGGTGACTGATGCATAACTGAAATCAGGAGAAACATTAAGAAACATTCATTATTATTAGCTGGTTTCTTACCCTTCACTCCTCTCCTTTACTTTCTGTCACTGGAGGGTGATGACGCCAGCTACGGAGTCCTTGCCCAGGTAGATCTCCTTCGAGATGTTCTTCTGATTCTCGTCCACCATGATGACCTTGATGCTTTTCCCTTCCAGAAGGTCACTCTTCATGAGGCTGTTCAGATCCAGATCTGTGGCAGGACATCTTCTGTCCTCCATTTTCTTCACATAGTCGTTCACCTCCTTCTGCTCAGCCTCTGTTAGTTTAAGTTTTTCTCCATCAACTGATGTCTTGTTCATCTTACTTTTGTGCTTTTGTTCTATGAAGAACCTCTCAGTCTTGTTTTGTCCAAGAATATTGTCAATGGTCTTTTTTCCCTACATGCTTATTCATTTCTACATTCATTGATTTATTTATGAAACCAGTTAGGTGGCTTCAAAACAAGCTATAAAGTTATCACTCAAGTTTTGGGATATCGTATCCAGCAAGTTAACTTTAACTGCCTCCACATCTGGAAAATGCTGGTGGTCCATCATCCTTATAGTCAGTGGCAGATAGGAACCCATAACATTCCTTAATCATAAATGGAATTACTCTTTTTTCAATAACATCTTGAGTTGCAGCAGGATTTAGCATTTGTACAAATTCAGCCAGACGTTTCCCAACAGCAACGCTGAGCTTGAACCCTTTCTGGATAGCTCCACTCACTTTGGCCTTCTCCAGGATTTCCAGGATGCCATCGTTCATATTGTTGAGGTGAATGAAGAACTAGTTCAAGATGTTGTAGTCTTCATTGCCATTAATGACCGCCGACTGGCAAGCATCTGCCAATATATTGTTCATGATCTGTTTATGGGTGTCTCGAATCTGAAAAGTGGCTGGGTTCATTGAGTACACCTTTTGTCACTTTCACAATGGCCTGTGCAGCCTTTTCAGTGATGTTAAATCCTGCAGTTATGATTGATATCCCAATACTAATAGCTTTGGATATTGCCCATTCTGCCCAATCGAATGCACCTTTTATCATCCTTTCAATCCCCGATATCATGTACGACACACCTTCAGAAATCAGACCCATTGCGAATTGACCAGCCGCTCCACAGCTGAAACCACACACAAGAATCCCAGAAAGGACCTGCAACGCTCCCACAATAAAGCATATGAGAGCACTGATGCAGAATTCAGGCTTTAAACACAAGGGACGGGCCATAGTCATACCGCACAATATGCTTGTTGGTGGTTATAGGGTTTTGATCAGTTGGCAATGAGAAGACAGCCTCGTCCATGGTGATAGCATTATTATTATTATTATGAAGCTACAGAATTGCCAATGTAATAGATCCAGGTCTTGAGCAGGCTCTTGCAGGTCTGCATTTTTTTTGTGAAGTTGGGATCATTTTGTCGTGAGGTTCAATCTTGGCTATGCAGGATATCTGGCAGGAAAGTATTGTATTTTACACCTCGGATACATAGACACTGATTATTTCCTTTAAACTCTTTTAAAAGGTCTATTTCCTTCTGCATGTATCCTTCCTGTCGCAGGTTAATTGTAATTTATGCCTGATTGTGGAATGAGACACCGGATCAATCTTCTCTGCTTTCTGCCAGAATGATAGCGCCCCATAATCCCATGCTTTGTTCTGATTGAGGAGGTACATGCGATCCATTGCTTGTTTGATGAAATCATAGACGTTATCTGATTCTCCTCTCAGGAGGCTGTCTACTTCCCTCTGGATCATTTGGCCAAGGTCATTCTTTAGCCCTTTGATGTCCTTATGTTCATCTATGTCTTTTTCATGTAGTGTGAGCCGAAGGGCCCAGTGCTCCTTTAATGCATTCAGAGCTGGGCAGTAGTCAAGCTTTTTCTTGGAGTAATCAAAGATGCAATAACCCTCGGTAAATCAGAAGTCATGTAAATGTCTCTTTTTTTCCTCCTTATTTTAATTCTGTTGAAAAACATTTAGATGTTCACAAAAGGTCTCAAAAAGTTTCTCTCACATCTGTACTTCCAGGAGCTCATCACTTTCCATGTCTGTGATGCGCTTCTTCTCGTTGTCTGCTCTGAGCTGTCTCATGACTTCTACCGGTTGCCCCTGACATGGTGGCAACAAGCTTTCAAAGTTTAAAATCATCTGGACCATCCCTGGGTTTCCTTAAAGAGGTACAACCAAATATTTCCTTTTCAATTATCATGTTTGTGGGAAAATGGATGAGAATAACAAACAGCCTTCCACTTTCTTTGACATCTTTAGTGATTTTAACATCTGTGCCTCTTCCACTGAGGTTTGTGGCAATAATAACATCTCCAGAACTGAATGTTCTCTTTTCAGTATTGTGCTCATCACTTCTGGTATGCAGAGCTATTTTACCTGAATCAGAAACATTAGTTCTATTAACTAATTTGGAAGCTTTTTGGCTGTTTTCACATCTTCACAGAGAACTAAAGTCACTTGACCTTTGCCCCACTGATTTGGACCTGTGCACTCTTTCACACTTGCATAAATACTGTTGGCGATGGAGTAGCCCCGGTGGTCGCATAACGCTCAAATGGAGGAGCGGGCCGGGGAGGGGTTGAGATAACCAAAGCCCAAGGAATGCTCTCAAACCGACGTGGGGCTGTGTAAAATGAGTGTGTAGCAATAGCGAAATGACCAGTGTCCCCAGTATTACCACAAAATCTGTATGCACTGTCCGCAGCATCTCGCAGAACCAGCAGGCGCCGGAGTGGCAAGTCCACATCTCCCCGCAGCAAGCACATTGCCCAGGGGAGGCCCCAACAGGGGGCGGGGGCTATCCAGTGGCCACCGACGGGGCGCAGCCACCAGGTGCACAGCCAGGCTCACCTTTTGTCCGTCACAGGTCAGCGCCGGTAGATGTGGGGCGCTCCCACAGCGCACGGTGTAACTGTCCTGTAGCCCACCAGTTCCCGCACCCTCACCGGCGGTCTGGCGCGGCCTCAGTGGGCTCCTTCCAAGCACACAGGAGCTCCGCATCTAAGATAGTGCCCGATCGGGCCACCGCTGCCAGCTCCCTCTACGTCACCTCGGGCCGAGCACCCCAAACACAGCACTCGGGGGGAATGCCGCAGTGCCAGCTACTCGTCGTCTGCGCAAAATGGTCGCCTCCCACGTACGCTGTACAACGTAGGTCTCAGCATTGGCAAGGTCGGGCCTGAAGCTCAAGGCGCTGGGGAGTCGCAGGAGACTACACCAGGGTCGTTCCTCTCAGGCTAGGGGTGTGCCTCAAAGTATTCTAGTGTGCATTCACCGAAGAGCTCAGTTCAGGCTGCCAGCATTATAATCAAATGTTATTCAATCTGGCCACCAGTGTGTTATACGTGGGTCTTTCTTAGCGGTCAAAACAAGCAGCTAGTGTGCTCCCAGCAGCACATCACCGGGCCTCCCAGTGTGCGCCAGCCAGTGCAGTCCGCAATCCGCCTTCCTGCAGGATAGTAGTAGCACAGTTACGCGCAAAGCGCAGCCTGCGGCTTCAATCCGGTCTGGCAGGCAAACACTGGATTTAGAGCAAATCTGTAGCGTGGCTCCCTAGTTGCAGTGGAGAGTCTCACCTGTGTCAAGGGGCCACAGCACCATCTCATGTGCACCAGTCATCCAGGCAGGACAGTGAAGGTCAGTCTCCATGCCAAGGCACAGTATTATTGGCAGGCCGGTTGCACATACCTTATTACAGATGTAGATCTGTTCTCTGATGTAGCGTTGTTGATGGATGTGGAGCTAGAGTCTGATGTGAAATTGGCTGATGTAGAATTGTTCCTAAAAGCAGATGCTTTACCATCCTTTACCCCATAAAACTTAAAGACAGCAAAATCTTCTAGAATTTGTTGCAAGATAGACAAAATATTTCTCTGGTGATCAGTTCTAAGTTTATCCATGATTTCCTTGATTGAAGAGTCTTGCGGTGCTTCTGTTACCTGCTCTTCTGTTTTATCCAGCAGAAATTCAATCCGCTTCACTGAAGAACCCCAGCGGCAGTCCCAGAATTAGAATGTCAAGAGGGGAGAAATGTTCTGATGTCTTTGGTCCCATCACAGCAATTGTACTCCTATTGCCCAAAATATGCCACCAGTTTTGAACTCTTGGATCCTTTGGCAAGGGCATAACTTTGCCCGGATTGCTGCCAGCAGTTGTTCTAAGTGCCTCATTCTGTGGCTGCATGGGAAAGAAAAGTGACTTGGACACCACTGTCAAGGGTCACATAGTCCACCTTATCCACAATGGCTATGTCAAAAGTCTGATCACCTTAAATTTCACATTTTTCAAACTTTTTTTTTTATTGAGAGTTCCATTTCCATTTTCAATCTTTATTTCGGCATGAACACCATAAAAGAACACATACATTAACACAATAAAACATTTCTTTAAAATGCGCAACATACTATATGAATTCATTCAATTTTCATGTCGATTCTAAAATTAAAAGTCAAAATGTTTAAAACATTCATAATAGCTATTCAATCTAGGTGAGAACAGTTGTGGGCGACAGGAGTAGAATTACATTAAATATCCCTCAATTAAAAATAACAACAAATTTGACATATCAATGGTTTACAGTTTAAAACCCAACTTTCTTCTTAGGAAAAATATACTGTGTAAGAATCTGCTTACACTAAATACAATGGGTTGGCTAGTATTAGACAAAAGAATCCTTAAGGCCTGAGAGCATGATCTTACACCTAATTGAAAACATATTGGTTTAATCCATCTTCTCCTTGCCTGGGCGTATGCTGGGCAGAAAAAGAGGATATGTGATTCATTTTCTTTTTGATTACATCCACATATGGTACATAGTTCATCTTCTACATGATTCTCCAAGTTTGCACCACCATGCCAACGAACCAATGTAGAACCGATTTGGAGATTTCCATATCTAAATTTTAGAAATAAGGTCTTTGCTAAAGGTGGTTCTATTTCATCCAAAAAGGGCTCGAAGAATGGATCTTCTTTAAAGGTAAGAAACCTTGTTACAAGTGTCCCACCAGTAGAAGCATTTTTGATCATATCCGTAATGTACGACCAGAAACGCTTTTTAACCATAGTTTTTGAATGTGGTGGAAGTAAATCAGGATGTTCCCAGTAATGCGACAGGCCTAATAGGACAAGCCAAAATTTGACATGTTTAAACCAGGGTATCACCTTGAAGCTATCAAGCTCCATGATTTCAATTAGCCCATCCTTGTATACTTGCAGCTCGGGTACACGCCACAGCCTGATCCACAACAATAAAGGACGTAGAATGATATGATGGTCCGTTCTACGAAAATTTAGATCAAGCTGAAGTGGGACCAAAGGAGTACTTCTTGGGACCCTGACCAGACTTCTCAAAAAGTTATTATCCAGGACCCTGAAGGTATCTTTAGACCCTGGGCCCCAAATTTCTGAACCGTATAGCACTGCAGGTTGGACCTTAAATTTGAAAAGTTCAACTGCAGGAGACACGGCCTTGCTTGTACTTTGGCCTTGCTCTCTAAGAATGGGTTTCGTATTCTGGTTAAACATCATCTTACATTTTTCCAGTTGGGCTTTCCATGTAAAATTGGGGTCCAATGTTACCCCCAAATATCCAAAATGCGGAACTGATTCTAATTTTAATCCATTTAGAATTAGACAGCCCTTATCAGTTTTTGTTGGGTTTAACACCATACACTTTGTCTTTTTCTCATTAATCTCCAGTCCTTTCTTGATACAGTATTCATTAAAGGAATTTAGGAGAGCTTGGAGACCTTTTTTTGTCTGGGAAATTAAAATAGTGTCATCAGCGAATAATAAGGAAGTGACTTTTTCGCCGTTCAACTTAGGAGAGTCATTTTTACATCCCTCCAGGTATGAGGGGATATCATTCACAAATAGCGAAAACAATGTGGGGGCCAGTACACACCCCTGGCGCACGCCACGTTCGATCGAAATTTTGGGTGTTAATTCGCCTTTTGGGCCCCATCGTACTCTGGCAAAATTGCCTCTATGGAGCTCTTTTATTTGCGCTATCAGGGTGGGTGGCATCCCTACTAAACTTAATGTTTCCCACAATAAATTACGCGGGACTAAATCGAACGCCGCCCTTAAGTCGACGAACGCGACATATAGTTGACCCTTTTTAATCTTGATGTATTTCCAATAAAGGCAACAAAAGCGGAAGATTTGATCAATTGTACTAACTTTAGATCTAAATCCCGCTTGGTATCTAGACAGGATTGCCTTTTCGTCCAACCAGTCATTAACACGAAATAGGATATGTCTTGCATAGATTTTTTGTAGTATATCCATAAGGCTTATTGGACGATAATTTGAGGGGTCCATCCTGTCTCCTTTCTTATAAATTAAAACAATTTCAGCCCCCCTCCAACTCTCTGGGAAGTCAAGATTCCTGGATAACTCGTTACACAAATGATTAATATAAGGAGCCCAAATTTTTAATTCGTGATTATACAAGTCTCCTGGAATCTTGTCTAACCCAGGGGCTTTACCAGACTTTATCTGGGTTATTGCCAATTCTGTCTCACCTAGAGTAAAATCCAAGGTATCCCCTGGAATAGCATAACTTGGGGTCCTATCTGAAATGGGTTCCTCATATTCCTTGTAAAGGTTGGAAAAATGATTTACCCAAGTCTGTTCGTCTAAGTAGACGTCCTTTACCACTCTGCCTTGATGATTCCCATTCGCTATCAGCCTCCAAAAGGCTATATTGTCTCGTGTTTTTGCCGCGTGCAGCAAATCTGCCCATTTTGCTTCCTCCCATGCCATTTTGCATGCCTTTTGGACCAATTTGTAATTGTTCCTAGCTGACATAATGTCCGGTTGTGCCTTCGATTTAATCGCGGTTAAAAGTGCCCTCTTAGATTCCCTACAATCCTTGTTATACCAAGGTTTGCTATGGGACAGATTGTGTGTCTTCTGCTGCCCTTTCTTCGGCATCTTAGTAACTAAGGGCTTTAAAGCATCAAAAAAGTGTTGGTGTACTTTCGTAAAGTGACTACCATTCCCCTCCTTTGAGGTATCACTTAAATATGCTCCACAGATGCTAGCGAAGAGCTTGTAAATTTCTGCTATAATTTCACCATTGCCCAATATTAGTGGCCATTTAAGGGAACGTCTGTTATTACTAATATGTATCTCATTATGATCACCATTGGTTACTTCTCCAGCCAGAGGGGAAACTGCGTCTCCAAATAGGGAATCCTTAATTTGAAGGGCTAGAGGAAAGTGATCACTTTCTAATCTTTCTATTACCTCCATGTCAAGGAGAAATTCCCATGATGACACTGAGGTAATAATAAAATCTATATTACTTTTATAGTTCCCTCTATAGAAGGTGGGCTTCTTCTTAGTATCAGATGGTAGCCGTCCATTACACGCTCGAGTGCACATAATCTCATCATTTGGAAGGCTAAAGGAGAACATTTAACTGGTTTAATGTCATCTAAAACAGGGATCCCAGTTGCCTCATCTTCTTCTAAGAAGATGTCGCTAAACCCTATCATGGGCTCAAAATTGCAATTAAAATCGCCTGCCATGATGACATAGTTCTCTCTTGTGTCCAAGTTACCCAGTAGGAGGTCAAGATGGGTTAGTAAGGATGATTCTCTTTTAATGGTTGTTGGTCTGTTATAAACGTTAACCAGATAGAGTTTTTTCCCTTTATAAGCATTAATTTTCAAAATCAGTATATCAGGGGAGTTAGTATCCATCACTTCTATATTAACCTTTAGATTAACTTTTGCCCAGATCAACAGCCCTCCTGAGGGTCTTCCACTCCTAGAGGGAATCGCACTGATACCATATGATTTATAACCTAGCCTGTGTGTAATTTCAACTGACCAAGTCTCTTGCAACATGCAGAAATCAAAAGTGTCGATAAAACTTGCCCATTCTGGATCCCTTAGGTTTTTTGATACCCCAGCTATATTCCAGGAAACCAATTTTATGGGCTGCCGTAATTCCAAGATTCTTTGCGTCGGTATATTACCCTCCTCCACAGGCACTGTAATATAGCATCCTTGGCTAGTTACATCAGATTCTAAAAGCATCAACTCATTTTGGGGTACAACACTTTCCCTTAATATTGAGCTATCCCCAGTTGTTGGTATCGACACAGGTAATACAATTACATTTTCCAAAAGTTTAGTTTCATTAATGTTAGCACCAGTTCTTTGTAAACAAAGTTCACTCTCTCCTCCCCACCCCCCCGACAAATTGACATTCAACAATTCATTTCCATCAAGCCCTTTAAACATTTGGCATCAGTCACAGTCGTCTAGACCGCTGAAAATGTCAAATCTGTTAGTGGTTTCTAAGGGGGTAAAGGGCTTTAAGTGGTCCATTCTTCTATTATTAAATTTATTTTGCCTATATGGAACACAATTCCAACCAAAAACATCAGGTGCAGGTACTGGGTTTAAGGGATAGAAGGGCTCCATGGGATTAGGTCTAAGAGGTGGTTGCATTATCTGATGTGTATTGCCAGCCCTCTGCATCACTGGTGGATAGGGACAGAACGTAGTTTGAGATGTTATATGGGGTGCTGGTTGTTGCTGAAGGGGAAAAACCACAGACCTAGGGTAAAAGTATGTCAACGGTCTGGGTATTATGCAGTTACTTGAAGTGCCCAAGGGCCAATTTTATACAAATTGCACTGCATTTGGATCCCTAAAATTTACAACCACTACGTCACCCTCAATGTTTTTTGGTCTGCTTCCCAACCATTGGAGGCGTCGAACATGGACAATTTCACCATTTAAATGCGGTGCCATTGGCCTGTATAGACTTAACCAATGCATAATCTTGTTTTTTAATGTTGCGAAACCCTCCCTCTTGCTAGTTTGTAGCACCGGAACCCCCGTTAGGACTACCACAAAGGGCACTGCCTCTGGTGGTAATTCAGGATTTGGGACCGGTTTGGGCCTTCCCCAACTTGGCTTTTGTCCCCTCACCTCCGTCAATTGGCATTCATTTGAGCTGCCAGCTATGGCATTAGAGGGTTTAGTTGTAACAGTAGCTGGCTTAGAGGCCGATTTATTTTGTGAATTTTTTGGGGGTGGAATTAGTTGGACAGATGTTATAGTTTTCCCTTTAGGCACCAAAGTGGAAGAATTCGCCAACAGAGTGGAATTAACAGATGAATCCGGCGCAGCCGGGCTGGGCTTGGTCACGCTAGATGTTTTTTGCGTTACTAAGTTCGATGTTTTAGAAATTAATTCGCCCTTGTTTCCCAGTGCACGCTCAAGTGAGCTTAGCCTAGTTTCCACTTCAATCAGCCTCTCCAGGATCGATGCGGAGTAGGTGTTAATTAAGTTTTCTATGGAGTCCAAAGTGGCAGAATCACGAACTATAATGGGCACCTTGGGCAACACAGAAACTTCCATAATTTCCTCCGTGTCTGTAAACATAGCAGGGGGTGGCGGAGATGCGGTAGTAATAGACCCTTCGTTAGCAGCTGGAGTAGTAACAATACTAACTACGGGAACCTTAGCCTTTTTCCCAAAGTCTGAATGACTTAATTTTGGTTGCGCTTGAACCCCCTCTTTACGTCGTTTTTTGCATGGAGGTGGCCTGTGTATCCTATTGGCTAATGTAGGTTTGTTTACTTTAGTACACACTATTTTTGATGGTTTAGAAATAGGAGATCTTAAAACGTTAGGGGTACTCGTGTGTGTAGTAACATCGGGACCAATGGTGTCCAGTTGAGGGGAGTTAGTTATACAGGGAGTACTAGCAGCTGATGCCACAAGTTGACTGTCAGTTATGTGGACAATAACGTCAGCTAGCTGGGAACTTACACTAGTGCTCGCAGGAGGTATGGATAATGGTGACAAGCGCCGATTTTTTAGACTTTCCACAGAGCGACGACGCTCGACACGACGCTCTGCCAAAACAATCTCCAAAGGCATGTCTGGGGTAGCCTTAGCAAAATAGTCATCAAGAGTTTTGTTTAACAGGGCTCCCTGTTTTTCAGCCATAATAGCTGAATATATAAAAACACAACAATAATTTGTAAGGGCACAAAAGCACAAGGGTTTAAAACTAAAGAGTCACGAATTAAATACCAGAGATTATGTCCGGTCCGGTCTCCTCGGTTCTCTGAGGGTCTCAGAGGGTCCGCCCTTAGTCCGGGCTTTGTCCCGGGTGATGTCCCGCCCACGCGTCCCGCTAACGCATAGTTAGACCAGTTCTTATGCTGACTGGAAATAGAGGGGGCGGAGGCACTGGAAGAGGCGGCAGGTGTGCTCGATGGAACACGCACAGCCTGCTGGGCCTCGCAGTCCCGTCCTCCTTCACGGCAGCTCTCCCACACAGATGACAATGCCCAACGGGGCTCCAGACACAGGTTCCAAAGTCCTACGGGGCTCCGTGCAGCAACAGGCAAAACGGGTCAAGGTCTCCTCTACGAGCGGCTCCCGCGAAGCGGGGGCCGCGAGGAGTTATCAGCGGTCAGCAGGGGGCGGAGGCACGGGAAGAGGCGGCAGGTGTGCTCGATGGAACACGCACAGCCTGCTGGGCCTCGCAGTCCCGTCCTCCTTCACGGCAGCTCTCCCACACAGATGACAATGCCCAACGGGGCTCCAGACACAGGTTCCAAAGTCCTACGGGGCTCCGTGCAGCAACAGGCAAAACGGGTCAAGGTCTCCTCTACGAGCGGCTCCCGCGAAGCGGGGGCCGCGAGGAGTTATCAGTGGTCAGCAGGGGGCGGAGGCACGGGAAGAGGCGGCAGGTGTGCTCGATGGAACACGCACAGCCTGCTGGGCCTCGCAGTCCCGTCCTCCTTCACGGCAGCTCTCCCACACAGATGACAATGCCCAACGGGGCTCCAGACACAGGTTCCAAAGTCCTACGGGGCTCCGTGCAGCAACAGGCAAAACGGGTCAAGGTCTCCTCTACGAGCGGCACCCCGAGAGTTAATTTTATGGTATGATATACATATACAAAATAAAGTGCTCACTGCTTATGGTACTCAATTTTAATTTTGGTTGACATCATTACCACATACATAAACCCTTCTAGATTGCATCAGTGTAAAAAAAATCACTGATTAAAAATATATAGAACACGAAAAAGCTAAAGGGAGTCGCAATTCTCTCAATTTCCTTTCAACATTTCTTTTTTTTTTTAACCAAATCACAGTTGAATACTCTTTGAAATTCCAGAATTTCTCACATTTTGTAATAGACCCTAATCTAAAGCATAGCGTCTCTCTAACACTTTGACTTTATGAAGTTTAGTGCTCCAGCCTTGAAAGGTGGGTGTAGTATCGCTGCACCAAATTTGCAGAATGAATGATCTTGCCACTAGGGCTGAAATAAATAAACATTCCTCATGCATTTTATCCATAGATATGTTTGAAGAGCACACCAGGACAGGAATAGTTAAAACTTTCCCTGTAGTCACTCTCAGGTATTTCTTATTTTCTTCCCATAGGTTCTCGATCTTTGGGCAATACCAGACAATATGAGACCAAGTACCTCCTCCCTCCTCAATCCTCCCCTATCCTCAATCTGAGGGTATATATTAAGGAGAAACACCTCTATATATCAACCATGTTGCGTAAAATTGCATTCTTCTAAAATTGGACCCTCTAATGGTTGTTTCATTAAGTTTGTTCGTTCTAATCCAGACTGCTCTAGAGATCTGATGGCCTTCTTTTTTCTGCCAGTTATTTAGAGCTTTTCATAAACAATGGAGAATTTATTTTCCTGAAAGATTTTCCCAGAGTGCTTACTTACCGCTTATCCATTTCTTCTTGTAATGCTTTGCTTAATTCTATTCTTATTCTTAGTGCTCTAAGATTGATACTTTCTAAAAAAATGCTTGTTTTGTATAAATTACCATTTGAGCCTATCCCTTGAATGAAGCAGCCTAATCTCTATCTCTGGCCACTTTTTCCAGGAATCTGAGTTAAGAAGGACTCCCACTTGTCTGTACCCACTCTCTTCCCATTTATTTAATACACTGGTTTCCAACAGCCTGTACTCCCTAATAATAAGTCGGCCAGTCTTGCAGAGCTGTTTAACCAAGGTATATCATAAAATGTTAACAAGTGGGGTTTTTTGTTTTAAAAGCCATTGTCATTGGTGAATAGTTTTATATTGGTCATGCCCTGTAGGGGTGCTGTATGTAATGCAGTGTGTAATGCTTTATGCCTAATGGCTATTGTCAGAGGTTCTATAAATAGGGCAAATACAATTTGGGATAAAGGGATCCCTTGCCTTATTCTGCAGGTACCCACATTTCTGGAATTAATTAATATTTGTGCCTGCGAGCCCTTACATAAACTTTTTACTATTTGTATAAAACTTTCTGGAAAGCCAAATTCATCAAAAATTAAAAAAAGACAACTATCAGCCAAACACATTTATTAGTAGAGGCACTGGATTATTTTAATAAAAACATGTTATTATGCTTTTCTCAAAATACAATAATCCACGTCGTAAATTCCTATTTCTGATTTGAAAACTAATGAATTTTACACAAGTTAGGCCTGCTTTACTGTTTTTACAGCTGTTAAACTCTCCAACTGTTAGTTTTTTCCTCATATGCTTTCTGATGTGGGGTCTTAAAATATGAATGTGTTTATTTATGACAATCTGTACATTATTTGTGATGATATTTTTATGTATGTTTTTATGTGACCTGTAAAATTGAATATAGAAATGTGATGATGATGATGACTACAGATGATTTCCTCTCCACCCAGACCTTGAGGATTCCCTCTACACCCACAACTTGAAATTAGATATTCCCTGACTTGGGGTAATCATAGGTCAAGCACTAAAACCCAATCTTTAGAGTGTGTCATCTCATCTATGTGTGTGCAAGACAACCAGTTGCTTGTGATTAGTGATACATTTCAGCTGGGCCTTGTAAGTACACATCCCAACCATCAACAATCATTAGCAAGTTTCTTACTGCCAGGTAGTAACATGTAGTCACTAACAAATTTGTCACAACCCTGACTTCCATAGTCGTGCATAGTGAAGAGAATTCATCAATGAAAGTGAAGTGTCCTTGGTATCTGCTTTTGCTCAACGGCAGGCACAGCTGTTTTTAGAAACATATATTGTATGATATGGCCCAGGATGACTACCATTTTCTGGTTTGAATGAGCCACTTGTTTCATGCAACCATGACTATAAATGTACTTCAGGATTCACAAAGTCATGTTAAGCCCAATATGCATGGCTTTGCTGGCAAAGACAATGGGGGGCGGGGGGGTTGGCCAGAACACTCAGAAAGTGCACCAATAAAATGGTCAGGCTAGTCATGGAAATCTTCAAAGCCCAAATCAGGGGGGCAACCCTATATGGGGCTGAATTCTGGGGCCATCGGCCAACCGACCCCCTATCTAAGAATGAGAATTCCTTTGCTAGGCAATTCCTAGGTCTCCCGACAAGTACTCCACTTACGCCACTTCGAATGGTTCTTGGAGTTGGCCCAATCGCAGAGAAAGCCGCCCTGAGACCACTTTTGCACTGGCGACGCTTATGGAGTACCCCAGAATTAGAAGCTTTTAGAGTCGAGCTAAGGGAAGTGCTGAACCTACAAGGTGCTAGGAAAATACCATGTCTGGCGTAGATTAAAAAGTCCTTTGAAGCTATGGGGATTGGTGACCTGTGGGCCAATGCTGAAGAAAGCAGCATGATAATATCCAGGAAGACCCTGTTAAAGATGTTTAGGGAATATAAAATTAACCAACTTAAGAGGAACCCCGCAACTGGTACAATGACTGCATCCTTCCTAGAGATTATAGAACAATATAGGCTGGAACATGTCCTTGATGTCATTCAGCCTCCCCTTGCGAAAAAGCTGTATTTACAATTCAGGCACAGAGTATTGTCACTTCGTGTCCTGACAAATAACTGGGGGTGACTCTAACTCAGTGTTGACCGGCTTGCAACCACATTTCGGAGACAGTTCAACATGTGCTGTTTTTTTGCTCGGTATACAAGAAGGCCAGATACAAATGGCTAGTACAGATTTGCAGAAACCTTGGAACAAAACAATGTGCAGAGGTCTATAGGATTTAAAAATATGACACTAGTATACCTATTGTGTATTCTGTCTCCCGATACCTATTCTTTATGTGGTGTGCGCACCGAGCTATTTTAAAATCAGGCTCTGCTTAATTTGATCACCCCACCACATTGCTGTGATCTCACATTGGTACCAACCTCACCCTTTTTAAACCTTAAATGCTATTTATGTCTATTTCAATGTATTAATCACATTTTATAACTTTTAAGTGTAATTCTTTGATACCATACCGCACATGCACTTTACCATTAGAACGTATATGTATGAATTGTGATGCATTCTTTTTATTTTTTCCTTCTTGTGCTTGTATGGTCATATTGGCCAAAATAAAGAATTCTTGAATGAATGAAAAAAAAGGTAACTCTGCTCTGTCCTGCATTACTTTGCATTGGAGAGGAATTCGATGGATGGAGCATAGATATCCTCCTGCACCCAATCATGTATTTGGATGTAAACCCAGATTTATTAAAGTCTGTAAACCTTGTTTTGTGCCAAAAAGTCTGGTGTAATGAGAAGGAACATTTGTATTTCTTCTTGTTGCAGCACACATGCAAAGACAAATACACCCCTGAGGACAGTTTTTGTGCAGGAAGATACTCCTTTCTGCACAAAAACTATCCTGCCCACAATGCAGGCCCCCTTGCCCCATGGCACAAGGGGACCTGTATTGGCAGTAGGCATCCACAAGTAAGTAAATATATGTTATGCAAATAATGAAAATCATTGAAAAATCACATCAACACATCACCGTTGATTAAGTTAAGAAATACACATCAATCAATCCATCAGGGGTCTTGAAGCGCGCTACTCACCCATGAGGGTCTCAAGGCATTGGGGCCATATTAAAAATGTAACAAAACCATCCTGCCTTACTTCCAGAGTGAGACAAATAGGTTAAAAACAACTTCCTCTTGCTAAGGAGCCCTGTACACAATATTACTGGGTCTATTGTATGCAAGAAAATTTAAAGACCAGTCATCAGTGCAAGAGTATTCCAAAACAATGAGCAAATCAAATTTTAGTAAAAGTGCATCAGGCAAAACATGCTAAAAAAGAGAGATTTTAATGATTTGTTGAAGCAATATTAAACACAGCCGCAATAACATCATCAATTAAAAGGAAATTTCTCCAAAGGACAAACTACAATTTAGTTACATTTCAGTAAGCAAAACACACAAAAAAACACACAAAAAATATAATGACAGAGATTTCTGGCAGAAATCTTATGCAGAAAAGTGTTAGCATTCGCAAGTGTGCCAGTGCAGGAACAGATCTGAATAGCACTGTATCTTTGTCAATATGGCACAGTATAGATGTCTCCTGGTCACGCAACACAGCACAGCAAGCTGTCTTGGAAATCTGGCCTCCCATAACTACAAAGTCCAGCATGCATTTCATTGGACCTGAGGCTGTGCTCCATGTCACCATAAAGGGAACCTGCTTGACGAGTTGCCTCTTTGCACCCCCAAATTCTTCCGCAGCGTAAGTTCTGGCTCACTTCAGGCTGAGAGAAAGACCCTTTGGTGAGTCTACGGAGGGTCCCTCGGGCCAGGTCAGATGACGTCAACCAGAGCACATGAAATGACAGCATGAACTTTCAACCAATCACAGGGCACCATGAGCTATTCTACACTAGTTATTGGCTACTTCTATGGCTACTTCTACAATACGTAAATGTGTAATGGAAAGATGGAGCAATTGGCATAATATGTACATAAACGCAAAGATAAAGAACGCAGGAGTATGGCTTCCGCTCACAAACGACGATGGCAATCGTGAAGAGAACAGACATTTAGAAAATGAAAAACAAAACCTTTTTACTGACGGACACTTGTCATTTTGAACACATTGCAGTAATTAGCAAATTGTATATATTTTTAGAGGTGATTATCCCTGAGGTTACAGACCTTTGACAACCTATCACGCTAATCTAGTTAGTAAAATGGTCTTCTTATTATTTGGGTTGGGGAGAGTGCAGCATATCCCTTAAGGTTCAGACGGATGCATTCTGGGTAATGTAGTGTATCTTGGTGAATCTAGTGATTGAGGGTAAATGGGGCAGATGAAGAACCTGTGGTTTAATCCAGGGATTACAGGTGACCAATCAGCTGGCTGGAGTTGGAGAGGGGAGATAATGCAGCCATGTTTGATGGCAGCATTTGATCTCGCTATGAAGGTGATGGAGACACGTGCTGCGGAACCCTTTGACATTTTAACGTGATGACAGGAATTGAGCAAGCACGTTTGTTTTGGAAGAGTCGGCATGTTGCAAACTACAGTGGTTTAATTATGGACGTAAAGTAATATGAGTCACGAACAGTTGACCTAGTTCCGAGTTGTGCGAGTACTTGAATAAGCATCTTGAATAATTATGGGGTCAAACATAGTTACGCTTTAGAGGTTTCAGTTTAAATGCAATGGATAATGCCATGGGTTTTTGAAGAATGGATTGTTATTTATGTTATTTTAAATGCAGATAAGAAAACCCCAGTGAGAGCTAGAGATAACATTTTTTTTTATGTTTGAAAAGCTTTATTGAAGAAAATTATAAGCAAATGCACCCCTAATACTGAAACTCTCTGACCTCCTGGCCTGAGGACTGCATCTCCCAGGACTGCAGGGATTCCTGGTGCTCGTCAAACACATAACTGTCCTCAGCATCTCCCTTGTAACTGCCAAAGTAGAAAAGAAGGACACCCTAGCAGTGAAATGACCTTATATGTTAATGGTCAGAACAGGTAAGGCAGCCGCCTTGTGTTAAGTGTTTTGTGGGTTTGTAACCATTTTTCTGTGCAGTAGAATCACTTCACTCTTCTGTCTCATCTCTTCAATGACATTAAGAAATGTTTATTTTTTTTATCAGCTGTGACGAATGCTCACTCAGTTAATCAAGACCAAGTTTACCACGTCTAAACAGATTGTGCCCTAATATATTTAAAAAATTGAAAAAGTTAATTTCATTATAGTGAACTTGTTTTAAGGGAATGCATCGTGTGCACTGTGAGCAGGAGTCGTCTGCATGGAAACCATGTAAAACCAGGCACAGCTTGTGCCCCATTGTATTCACGTGTAGATACTCTCCCTTGACCCTCTGACCCTAAGCGCCCCCCCATCATTGGATCATTGGGGCAGTAGTCTCAAGCTCTGTCTTTCTAGCACTAGCTTTGCTCTCTCGCCCCCTGTCCTAGCATAAAACAAACCCTTGTTCAAGGGACATCTGAAGGATTTTGGGGGGCCATGGGCCAAAAATAATTTGGGACCCTGGGCCAAAAATGATTTGGGCCCCCAATGTTTGGAACAACAATGAATTTATTATCCAATTTTGGCTCATCCTAACCCTCAGCAACTATGGTCTGATCATTGACAACCCCCTTTGTTGAACCCCAAAAAAGTATGGCGACCCCAGTCCTTGAGGGGGCAAACTTTAAATATATGAGATGTTTAGATCTGGGAGCCGTTTTTTATATTGTGCAGAGGGTTCAATAATTTTTGCATCATGCCACTCTCTGGGACTGTCCTGAAAGCCTAATGATGGGGCCCATACAAAGGTGGGGGGCCTGGGCCAGAGCCTACTTTGCCCATGCCTTAAGTCTCTGCCTAGTTCTTGCTATACATGAATTACTTTTCAAAAAATGTATCACGTCCATGACAAGTAGAGTGACCTAGAATCATGATGGACAGGCAGATAGAAATGTAGCTCAAATATATGGTGTACTACAGTGGAATTCCTACACACTATGAGTAACCTAATTATTAATGTATTCATTCATTCATCCCTTCTACCTCCAAGTCTTTAATGATCTATTGGTATGCCTTTATACTCATATTTATATGTATTTAATCAGTTTTTAAAATAGAATAACCTATTAAAGGTATGTGTCTGTACATCAATTGTATGCTGAAAATAAGGGACCCCAGAGTGACGCAGGACCACACAAATACCATGTTGGAGTTCAGAAGGTGAATAAGTAAAAAAGTTGTCTTTAAATTTGTTTTTGTCTTGACACATTTGCAGTGTGTTCAAAGAGAGAAGTCAAATGCCAGTCTATGTATTCTGACACATTGCTGCTTTTTCTTTTAAAATGAAGGTTGGTGTTTACTTTTCTCTCTCTGTCTGCCAATTTCGAGGATTTTGTAGATGGAACCCTGAAACAAACCTGCTGGGATACATGTAGCGTGAAAGGAAAGGGTGTAGGATACCAGAAATACAATAACATCTAAAGACATGAAATGAACTTTATAAATATTGCAAAATATTATATCAGCAGTTAGGGAAGCACACATTAAGAACATGTTTTTGTAATTCTGAAGTGTGATGGAAACAATGGTTTTAATAGAATAAAAATATGATGTCGCTGGCTGAAATAGTTCACCCCCATTTATTTTGTAAACCTCTTAGTTAATAGCATGGGAATCAATTGGAGCAGCTTAGTGCGGGACACACTCCTTGCCTCTGGAACACGTGCTCTTGTGAATGGACAGCTCACAGCAGGTTTCTTCACAAGTTATTGCGGTGTTCTAAGCCTTATGTTTTCAGTAGATTACATGAACATTATGCACACCAGTCAGGGTGTTGGATTTTGGCGTAGTCAAGGAAATACCACATTCTTTGGAAACTGCCACCAAACGGCTGGGTATTTTATCCTGTTATTTTGGGGATAGGACTCACCTCTGAGCACAAGAATTATGAAGTTGATTGTGAAGCACCCTCCTGGGAAAAGACTCTAAATACACTGGCAAGAGACCGAGGCTAAATGAGATACTTCTCCAAAAATCAAACCTTAGGGAAAGGGTCTACAATTGAACAGAGAGAATGAACACTTCAACAGAAAACACCCTACAGTAACTTCCTTGTGTGCAGATGCTAATATAGGCAGGCGGCAGGGTGTGGTGAGCCTGCTGGGACATCATCCGCAGAGCTGGAAGAAGGATATACAGAAAAAGAAGCTCAACTTAAGGGAATTCTCTCTCATTGTCATTAAATTGTCTGTGTGTTTCCTCTGCAGGGACATTGTTACTGAAGTTCTTGTTTGTGTAATAGTTCCACCAGATAACATGGTGGACAATGCTGAGTGATGTCCATTGGGGATTTATTGAGTGATGGCTGGGCCTACTGTGATCCAATATGTTTTTGAAACTTGACAGGTTTGTCACTGTATTTCTTCCTGCTGGCTTCATGTTTAAGGTGCATAGGCTGTTGGAACAGGCTTCCGAAGGGTATCATCAGCAGGCTCACATATTTGCAGGAAGTAAAAGCACCCTATCTAGCAGGTGAAAGGCCATTGTGATACCTTCAGAGAGTGGAGTGGGCCTGGAGGGGCACAAGCCTTTTCTTCATGACAGCTTCTTCCCCTCTCCCTCTGATCCTGTTTTAGGAATTCATTGAAGTCAATTTGCATGAAATACTTTGCAGTTCTGTTTAAAACCTAATACTGCTCTCAATGTTCAATCTACATATTGGCATTTCAAAAGAGTTTACAGTAGCTGTCATTAGTACATATAATATGTTTATCAATGCTAAAGACACCCACTGGGCAGGAATGTTTACAAATGATGAAACAAGGATTGGTAGTGGTGTTTAATAACCGCATTATCACTTATTGATTTACAAAAGAGATTCAAATGGGCTTATAGTATGATCTGACACACCTAGTTGAGACGGAGTGCTACACAGACCACTGTCACCCACTACCAAGAGTGACTATTACCAATCAAAAAAGGTCAGTAAATCAAGACATGCACAATAGGGTCAAGGGGAGCACAATCCTAAGCATATGTAGAGCAAGTGATAATTGGTCACAAAATTTTGAGCCAACAATTACATTTTAGCAGAGTCAAATTGAAAATATGAATAAGTCTTCTTTTTCAGATAAGGTACACAATCAATTGTAGTCCATGTATGCTCATTTTTCCATTTATTAATAAGGCTTCACAGGAGATAATCAAAACAGTCAACAAGAGCAGCCAACACATGTTTTGTCGGTACATCCAATCCGTACCATGACTTTTTCAAGGCTAAATAAACGAATAGGAGATTGGTGAATCGTAGCCTCGCTCTTTAACCTGAGTATAAGAAGTCTCACCTTGGACCTATATCATATAAGGGATAAGCACTGTACAATAATCTTCAATATAAGTAGATGCTATGTTCCTCGTGCAGGGGGACAGTTCCAACATGGACACTCAAAGTTAATGAGCTGTAGACGTAGAGTGGTCGAACTCCACCCAATGCGTAGACGGTCCCCAGTAAATCTGGGGCATCGGAGAAAGTCTGAAAGTATGTAGTTCGTCATAAAGCAATAGAATAGCTACGAGCTCGGTGTACGTGTTCGGGTCCACATAATAACGCGACATAAACGATTTATAGAAATCTTGGTCTGGCGATAGTTGTCGATGGAGCCTGGCGGAGGGTGTTTGGCGAAATCCTTTCTAGTTACAACCTCTTGATAAAAAGGTAAACAGCATGTCTACTGTGTAGTAAATGGAGTGCACCACTTTACGTTGCTTGGCATTGGGGCCAGACCTGGTGTGGATTGCACAATATAGAATGAATAAGCAGAGCTCTGATCATTAAGTGGGCATGTTCTGACAAATGCTTAAATGGTGATTGTGGAAGGACTAGCCAGAAATATTGTTGTCAACAGTGGAAGATCGTGTCAGGGTAAGATTTTGATTACAGTAGCAAAATCTTGTGTAATTCACACTTTTTGCATATTTGACATCTTTCCCTCACTTCGTTGTCATGAATGTTTGTATTATTTTTGCCGATGGAATACTGGTTTCACCTGAAAGTCCCTCATTACAAGTTAAGAGGAATAGGTTGAGATATTTGCCTAATGCAGAAAATACAATTACCCCAGGGTGAGGTTTTTACCTTGTGGGCTTAATACCTGCTATTCTGAGTTTTTAATTTGTAAACAAAGCATATCATGCGAAATCGGTATTTTGCACTGCGAATTCCACGGTCACTGCCCTTTTTACCCAATACATTTGAGAAGGCTTGATGATCTGCCCAAATCGAACACAGGAAAGTTGCAAGTGTGAGATAAGTATCACACAACAACCCGTTATTCCAATCAAAATCAATTCAATGGACAGGAAACTGTCTGTGTGCTGTGGACATTTCTACTCATTTTTTTCTCAAGCTAGTATCTCAAGTGTCTTCTATAAGCGAGGTACAGCACTGGTGCAGTTTAACTCAGAAGGACCAAAGAGATATATATTGTGAAATATATGCAGTTTTTCATGAAAAGAACGGGTAGTGCACAACGACATAATGACACAATAGAGTTTACCTCTACCAAAGATTCAAATGGTCTTCAAAGTCGCAAATCATTCTGCAAATGGACCTTGGACCATCCTGAGAGCTTATTCCAAATGTCTGAAGTCCATGTTCCTCTCTGCTATCATTCTTACCCCCGAGGCAACTTTGCAACTGAAAGAAGCGACCTTTTGTTCAGAAGCCTCAGTCTACATTCACCCAGCACAGTCCCCTATTTCCTTCAGCCACAGAGTTGAGAACCCCGGCTTATTTAAGCTGCTTGTCGAACAGACAGCGGGCCTGATGTTTGAACTGTTATCCCCAATTGTGGTGTAAATTTGCAACTATCTTTAATTATGAAAGGACCCCATCAATCTGAAATAGGTCTAATTCTGGAATTCTTTTCAGTTCTATGTTTCTCTTAAGTGTACATTTAAGCACGTTTAAATAGTTCGCAAAAGTACATTTCCAAACTGAAGTTTCTTTTCGGAAGAAGAACATTTTCCCCAAATACTCCCTCCCTATCCTCACAATCACTTTTTGGAGTTTTCTCTCCAAATACTCATACAGGACATTTATTATTTTGACAGGAAGAATCTAGGGGCATATTATCAAGGGGGTTTATCTCCGCTTTTTGGCTTTAAAAGCCAAGAAAGCGGAGATAAAATTATCTCCCTATTACCAAGCTGTCGCTAACACCAGTTAGCGACAGCTAATAGGAGATAGCGACCATCTTGGGCCTTGCTTTGCATGTCAGTGATATTTATCACTAATGACATGCAAAGTGAGCGTGCCAAGATGTTAGCGACTGGAAACAGTCGCTAACATCGCTATCTCCTATTACCAACTTTTGGAGATATTCGCGCTAAGCGCGAATATCTCCAAAAGCTAACACCTGCCCTGAGCAGTTCTTAGCCATGTTAACCAATGGGAGGTGGATAACATGGCTAAGAGCATTAGCTCGATAATGCATGAATATCGCTGACTTTTCAGCGATATTCATGCATTGCGGGAGTTTTTTATCGCATTTGCGATAAACCTTGCTAATAGCAAGGTTTATCTGCGATAAAAATCGCCGATGTGCGGCGATAATTTTTGTCTCTAAACAAGTTAGAGACAAAAATTATCGCTAGTTGTTGGTAATATACCCCCCAGTTTTTCCAATTTTATTTATTTTTGTGTTTTCTTTGCTCTTTGAGCTTCTTTTAACACGTATTTAACAGAGATTAGGAGTACGAGTTGAGTGGTAATTATCGCAGTTTTCCTGGATAAGTTCCAGCGGATCAAACGTGCAAACAAGTGAACAGAGAATGAGGCCCATACAAAAGGGAGAACATGCAACAGTCAGTGAGTTCGTATCCGATTCCAAACGTTATGCCTCATTTTGAAGTTAACAACCCAGAATACTCAGACTAATGCATATTTATGAAACATGGTAAATACCTCACTCTTGTTTTCTCTCTTCCACTATCTAATATTTAGTAGTGAGCTGAGACAGATGATTGGCTGTTCCTACAAGAGAGAGAGAGATAGAAGGGAGAGACAGACAGAGAAAAAGAGAGAGAGAGTGGCAGTTGTATCCCAGAGAGAGGGAACGACAGAGAGCAACAGTGAACTGGAGACATTAAAGAGACAGAGATTTTGTGTGAGACCAAGAGAAAGAGAGAGTGGGAAAGACAGAGAGAAATGGATACAGAGACTGAGAGACAGAGAATGAGAGACAGAGGGGCCTCACAAGAAGTGGCTTTTAGGAGGGCCACAATGGACCACAGATAGAACTTGTGGGACCACCTTCAATGGGCAATTGTGCATAGTTTGTGCATGTCTGTGCATTAACATATACATGTATATGCACCTAACATGCCACTGTGCACCCCTCAGAAATCAGCATAAACAATGAGGCAATGTCTCGAATAGGAAAATGTGTCAACAAATTATAGAAAAGCCTTCTTTCTGTTCCTGTAGTGTGGGAAGAAGTATAGAAAATGCATATGTCTCGTTCATTTATTCAATTTCATTTATCGTTGTTATAAAGCGCACAATTGCTAGAGGTGGCTTAGCGCTAAGCGTTCCTGCTGGATAAGACGAAAAGATCAACTAACAATGAACTGAAAAAGGCCAAGTTTTTCACATTTTTCTTAACATAGAGATGTTACATTGGGACCTTAATGCAAGTGGTACAGAGTTTTTTGGTACCTGCCAGTAAATGTGCTGTTGAAAGTGGGCAGGACCACTAGAATACAAGGCTTTGTAAGCAATCCAAAGGGCTTTGAATATACCGCTTTCTGTAACTGGTAACCAATGAAGGTCACAAATGCCCTTAGAAATCGAGCTAAACTTGGGAATTTTCAGAATCATGGGAGGGAAGGGATCGAAGTTTCACCTGAAATTATTTTGGGATGGCTAGAGAGCATTGCAATAAAATACCCTAGACAGAACCAATGCAACAATAACCATTTTCTGCACATTTTACGGAATATAGGGAAAGACCTTCCTCAGGAGATGAAAGCAAGAAGGCATAATCCAATTTATGTGATCTGAGAAGCAGAGTTGATCATCAAACCATCCTCCAAGGTATTTTACTTTCTGAACTGGGCATGGAAAGTTGCCAAGAGATGGAGGCCACCAGGAGGAGTTCCAAAATGACAGACCATTAGACGCTGCCACATTGGCAACAGAAGAGATGAACACTATCATTTGAGTGTCATCTGCAGATGACACTGCGCCGAAGATGAAAGATCTAATGAGTTCAGCCAGTGGTGCAACATAAATGTTGAAAAGAGGGGGTGATAAAGATGATCCCTGAGATACTCCGCAAGGCAGAAATAGTGAATGTGAGGTGAAATCTCCAGGAGCCACACTGTTTTCTCTATCAGAAAGAAAAGAGCTCAGGATGGTGGGGGCTGTGCCTTTGACGCTGATCCTCCCAAGCCTGTTAATTAACACAGGGTGGTGTACCGTATCAAATGCGCCTGAGAGGTCGAGGAGAATCAGCGCAGCCCGTCCACCCGAGTCTACTTGTATGCGAATCCCTTCTGTAGCAAGGCTAAATCACTACTGTGGGATGACCTGTAACCATGCTGTGGGGTATACAAGATATTCTGAGTATCAATACATGTAATTAATTCTGAATTCTGACTTAGGTGACTTTTCCAGGATTCATGCAGGTAATGGGTACCTAGATATTGGTACCGCTACCGCTATAAGTAGGCCACATCATGAATTACGTTTTTTCATATAAACTACATCTCCCATCTACATTTTGTCAGTGACGGCGCGCTGACCTTCACGCCTTACGTCAGTTACGTTACAGGTGAATGGTCTAGGGAGGGGACTTCCGGTCCCGTCATTTGCCCGCGATTCTTTAAACATCGGTCAGACCCGAGAGCAGCCACTCGGGATACACGAGCCGGGGACCGGAGCCTGAAATAGGTCACACTGCTGGGTGTGTGCTTAATGAAGTAAGTGACTAGATACCAAAACCATGTTTGGCGTCATTGTAATATCCAGTAGCGGCGCAGACCAACACGTACGGGTTTCTCCCTCGTTCTTAAACGAAACCCGCAATATCTTCAGCTTTCATTATAGATAACGCCACACTCTTCCTTTTTAACACTCATCTCAGGACCACCTACATAGTCAATCCGGTCCCGTGAGACACAGGCAGCCTCCTCCAATTGGGTAAAGTATCTCCTGGATGAGAGATTGGATGCATGGGCAATATGAATGTATATATTACCACGTCTTTTTTTAGGTTATCATACGCTAACGATTGCAATTAGATTGAATTTACATGGTGCATGTTGTTTTTACCTCATCAGACATTCACGCTGATAACACTAGAATGCGATTAAAACCGCCACCAACACAAATTACCTGTCACATATAAACTCAATATGTTTCAGTGATCAGTTTGAGTGGCACAATGAAAGGATGATACCTGTAAAACGAAGCATACTTTTTTTAGCATGCTCACCTAGGCGATATCCACGAAACCCAAATGGGCCGTTTACACAATAGTAGATCTATTGTGTTGTTGATGTTATGTGTTGTTTGTCCCTGTCTTTTTTCTTCGCAGATGGAGCCTGGCAGACCACACAGACACCACTTATACATGGCATTAGGAGCAGCTTCTCTGCCCTTACTTACTGATAGGATAGGGACCTCCCATCTCCTTAATTCCCTCACATAGGGGGTCATCTTTGCCCTGAAGAAAGTCCAGGACCTATCTGGCCGCTACGGACTGAAACATGTCGGCACTAGGGTCTTAGGACCATAATACTCCAACAAAGACCCAATTTTAGAATTTTAATTACCCAGACAGACCCAAAAATAAAGGGAAACCGGGGATTTGCCTGAGGTATTTTATCTTTATACCCCCTTGACTTTGATCTATCAAAAGAGCTCCCAACACTGCGGTTGAGCCCACCCTGACTTATAGGGGTCAGGGTGACCCGATGATGAAGCATGACACCACTAGGGTGTGTGAGGGTAATTAAACAAAAAGTATTTTTTTCCCCACATTCATGGTTGGGTTTGGTACAACCTTTCACTAGAGAGTTGTTTTCCTCTTGTTAGTTCTTAGTTTTGTCCCCAGGTCTGGACATAGTCATGGCCATATGTATCAACAAACTAATTTGCATTTCCTAAATAGCGATGTTTAAGGAATCGCTATTTAGGAATTGCAAAATGGTATGTATGAAAAAAATCGCTAATTTTTAGCGATTCCTTAATCTTCCTTATTTGCGAATTCACATTTTGCGAATTCGCAATTAAGGAATAATTTCCAATGCATTCCTATGGGGCCAGGAGGCCCATAGGAATGATTGCGAAATAATTCTCAAATTGCGAATTTGCAATTTGCTAATCGCAGTTTGAGAATTATTTCAAGGGTGCAGGGGTGTCTCAAAGACACCCTGCTGCACCCCTAGAAAATGTACATGTGTGTGCATATGGCGACATACATGCCCTATGGGCATGTGTGTGCATCACATGCCACCTTAAAAAATGCCAAAATATGCATTTTTTGAAGAATACGCTAGTTACCATCAACTAAAAGTTGGTGGTAATTTGCGAATTTTTAACCATAATTCGCTAGCCAAAAATGCTACATACATAGCATTTAAGGAATCGCAAAAGTGCGATTCCCTAAATGCTATGGCAAAATAAGGAATCGCACAACTTTGCAATTCCTCATTTTGGGAATGTTTCATACATCCCAAAACATGCAAAACTGCGAATTTCCTGCCTTTGCGATTCAAAAACGGCTTGGTACATATGGCCCTCAGTTCGGTAACAACACTGACCACTGGCTGACCGATTGGAGTATTTATTTGTGATATTGTCTACTTTGCTCCCCATGCCTTCTTGCTCAGTGCTGTTGTTGAACATGTGCAGCTAGCTGGCAGCCGTTTTGAGCATCCAGCCAGTGTGCCTTTGCCATAGAAATGGTTGGATGGATGAGATGTCAATTTAATAAATGATATGCTCGAGGGTAATTTCACTAATTTTTATAATTTCCCACTGTAATTTTATTTAATGTATGTATTTGTATTTGTTAATTTTAGTTTGTGAAACTATATTTTAATATAATTAAATTTCATTGTTTAATCATTTTTCTAAACGTTTTCCATTCAGTTTTCATTTATTTAGCTATTTTTGTAATTTTTAAATTTTTCTCATTTTACATCCAGCATCAACCCCATGTCTGCTATAGGTGAACACAACAGCATTCGCTGTTTAATGATTATTCCATTATCACCTGCACCTCCCTGAGTGCCACATTTCAACTTGATGCACATAAAGCAAACAGTAACATGTGTATGTTATTTGTGTTGGTCTTTTTTATCCATCCTGAGTGTACAACATGAACGTTTATGTTGGTGTGGCTTTACAAATGGATACACTGTATGGGTAATTATATGTAATAACTTTAAGTAACCACACTAAATGATATTGTTTGTTTGAACTACTAATTGAATTGCAAAAACGCCACATTTCACTGATGTTCTTCTTGCTTGTTTGCATTAATTTGTACAAGAGATGAGACATCAGCCAAAGTACTGCCAGATGGAAGGCCTTTGCATGAAGTAACGTGTAACTGAGTACATAACCGGGACATCTATGTAGCTTGTGAAGCAAAGATACACTGCCACATGATCGCTTCAAAATGGCCCCAAAGCAAAGTGCTGCCAAGAAGGTGGCCAGTGAGGAGGAGAAAAAGCAGATTGCCATCACTAGTATGCCGGTGTGCACCTTTTTTGGCAAACCTTTGTCTGCTTCACCAGCCTCCAGGTAGCAAACTGAGAGCAGCAGTCCAGCATCAACAGCACCACCCCAACATAAGCCGAAGACCAAGTCTGTCAGTTAGGCAGCCACTGCAATCATGTCGAAGCCAAGGAGTAGTGAAGTTGAATTGGATTTGTCCCTTTAGCAAAGTAGTGCACAATTGTTTGACAGCAGCAAATGCCGGGAATAGTACATTTGCCTAAAGTTGGAGTGGAACAGGAATTTGAGCTTCCTTTCAAGCAAGAACCTCTTCTTTTAGAATCATTGGCTCCAATATCACCAGCAAGCAAAAGGAAGGGTACTACTCCACCACCTTTTCCAAGCACCACTTCTGATGATGATGACAGGGACACCTAGTAGACCCTGGCAGAGTCCCAGCTGAGACCTGCACCAACCCTTACCTCAGGAGAAGCAGAGAGGCAATCAACAACACTCCCGCCTGCCTCCAGTTTTTCTTCGGACATTAGCAGTGGAACAGTAAAAAAGTACTCCTTCCCAATTTGAGACTTTTTTATGGTTAGACAAGAGGAGGAAATACATTGCCAAACAAATGTACGTGAAGGTAGGCCTGGTACACATTATGATATTGGAGGCCAAAAGAACGATTTGAAAAAACACCACACAATCAAGTGGCAGGAGCAGCTTAAAACAATTGCCGGACATGATCGTCGTGTTGAGGAGAACCAGGGAACTTCAGTTACAAGTCCAATCACAGTAAAAGATGATGATGTGGAAGAATAGGGTGACCACTTCATGCAAAGCAGCCCTGTCCTAAGAAGTGTGCCAGCAGATTCACCCACCTCTGTGACTTCACAATGGCACCCGCTTTGGCGTGAGATGAAGACAAGATGGCATACAGGGACTGCTCCACCACAACATACATTGAGTCTACCACCACCATCTACTTCTCGAAAGACACCTGTGTCAGTGGCCCCAGAAGAAAAGAAAATCCAAGCTACCATTACAGGCATGTGTAGGCAGTAGAGACCTTTTGAGCCTAGCCACCCAACAGTACTTTTGTACAATGGGAAGCTGACAAAAATGTTAGCAGTGGACCTACTCCTTTTTTCTTTTGTGGAAGTAGTTGGATTATAAAAAATGTGTGGCAGCTATTTGCCTGAAATGGAAGGTACCAAGTCAGACCTATTTTGTCAGAGTTGATCTTTCACTGCTGCATCCCAATGTGCTGCAGTGAGTTGGCACCAGCTTTGCAGCAAAGTGTTGTTCACACTATCCACTTGATGACAGTCATGGATCAGTTGTCAGACGACTGAATACGTATGCATCATGGCACACCGGATCTCTTTTCTCAGGGTTAAGCAACAGATATCTGAAGGTCTTTGCCCTGTAGAAAGTTTTAAGAGCTTTGTGCTGCATGCCCAGTGGCCATGTTCACCATGGAAAAATCACATGCAAACATCTTGGAGTAATTTAACAGCAAGTTGGATGAACGGCTGTGACCCGGAGGTCTCAGAATTTGATTTGTTATGGGGAGCAAGGGCAGTAACGTAGTCAAGGCCATATCATATGGAGGCTATTTCAGGGTCCTGCATTTGGCGTGGGAAGTTAGCAAGGAGGACAGAACATTGGGTCAAGGTATCCCATTGTTGCAGCTCCTACAGGTCCAGGTAAAGAAGGTGTCTGAAAGGTCTGCCCCTGCAGGTGTGAAGGAAAACACGAAAGAGCATCCCTTGGATGGGAGCTTAATACTTTGCTTGGCTTGTAATACAAGGGTGCAACTTGACATTGTCATATTGATATGCTTTGCCTGCGAACTGTGTTAAGTTAGCATGAGCTAATAAGGAGTTTAAACACAGTGGTTGTTGTGAGGTTTGATCTTTGCACGTTCTAGACATAACATACATGCAGCTGCGGCCAAATTCTGGCTTTGGGCACCTTTAAAATTGTACTACACAGAGCATTAACATATACTTGATGATGCTTCGCATGCAGAGAGCTGGTGGAAGATGATGTGATCCCTTTCCACTAGGATCAGAGGTATGGGGCCGCCCTGCTTAAACCCAAAGAGACCTTCTTAGATATAATATAATATACTAGCAAGGGAGGGTGAGATTTAGGTGTCTTTTAGCCTTCTTCCCTCTAGCATTTTTACATGCTTTCACCCTTTGTATTCTATGGACTAGTAACTATGCTGATTACTTTGTTTCTTATAGTATCTTTGCTTGTATTAGTTAAGATACTGCTCTTGAGAACACTGCATTAGAAAATAAACATTTCAAATGTGCATGCGTCCTCATTTACTCCTTGTTCTGGATTGATATGATGGTATACCGAAAGAGTGTCCATGTGTTCCATGTTACCTGAGGTGTTCTAAGTCCATGTTCTGGGTTGTCTAAACATTGGGAGTTTGTAAGAACCAATGAGATACTGATTGCTAGTCTGCACAGGCAGTTCTGATTGACGCTTGGCAGCACCGAGTTTGGTTTCATGGCGCCCTACCCCACTCTTTGAAAGCTCCAAGGTTAGGTCCTTTGTCCATTCCAGGCTCAACTTGGCCTGTTTTGGCTGGATTTCCTCCTCATCCACAGCAGGGGCGTGTACCGTTGTTGAGTTAGGACGACTACATATAGTCGCAATTAGCGTGATTAGGTCGTTAGTGCAATACATTTCCCGTAATCTCCCGGGCGGGGCCCCAGGTGGTGCGGCGCTTCATGCCGGACAGGGCGGAATGTGCTTAGTCCTGTAATGGTCAGCGCTGTAATGGGCAAGATCCCCCAGGATAAGGATGATTTTCCTTTCTGGCTTGCCGAAAAGTTTGACCAGCCGGAAGCAGTATTTCCTAACACGACTCCTGGTGAAAAACACAGAATTCTGACAATTAGCATGCCAAAAGACTTGACCCCAGAAATTGGTGACTGTGAGCCGTGGGGAAAAACCTTTGCGGCAGTCTATGCGAGATGCTATGACACACCATCTATGACTGTCCTGCCGACGGTCATTAAACATGTTCAGGATGAGCATGGACCGGAGGCCGCGGTTGAATTGGGTATGCACCTATGCGGCTCCTTTGATGTAGTTTCCGATCATGTCAAGGGAGCTGCGGTGAACTTTCAGGTGTCCAATGCTTTGCAGGCGGTTCCCGATGCCGACAAACCCCGACAGTTACTGAGGATTATTGTGGCGGCTTATAAGACCGTGGGCCGCAATAGCGTGGGAGTCAAGCCATTTTCCACTAAAGTTCAAAAACAACCCCAAGGGCAGAAGTCTGAAACTGACGAACAGCCCAAGACCAAAAAACAAAATTGGCCAAAAAAACAAAAAACAGGGTAAACAACAACAACAGAAACAGGAGTCTCGTCCTGCATCTCCATTGCCACAGAAAGGATTTATGACTTGCGGGATCGCACGACGATAAAATCACCTGATCGTTTTCAGGTTTCTGATCAACGCTCTCCTCGCTTTTTTCAGGACTCGTCGGCCTCATCGACCGGTGCTGGAGGTGGCAGCAGAGGTCGAGGTGGCGACCAAGGACGCGACCAGCCCCACCCAAAGGACGGTAAAGGCAAGCAGGATGATTCTACACCGAAAAGACCCCAGTTTCAGAAAAAGAAAGTCGCCGCTTTAACAGCGAGATATGCCACAGATAGTGAGAATGCAGCTTCAGAATCAGACATGGGCTCTGACCTTGCTGGACAGTGCGACGGAGATTACCATAGTGCGAGGGGCCCTGCGTCCGCTACTGAAGGTGACAGCGACTGACCGTTATGTTGTTGTGGAGACAGCTGATACTAGAGTAGCTCCCCCTGATAGACTTTATGAAATAGTCCTTTTTATTGAAGGTGACATACAATGTACCATAAAAGGGGTATTTTGGGACAATCTTATGACTACCTATGACATTTTGTTAGCGGAGGCTGACTGGCCCCCACCTTTTGTGCTCGCGGCTCTGAGAGGGGAGGAAATAATCCTCCCTAGTTTCACGCACACTGTCTCGAAGGAGCATGCGCTGAATTTTGCAGAAGAGTGGGCTAAAGCCCTTGCACCAGCTCTGTACCGTACACACTGTGGTTGGGATAAATTTTCCCCACACCACGAGATTCCTTTGCGGTCTATGCCACAGCCTCAACCTCCATATCCCATTAGACGCGAAGCTAAGGCTTCCATTGTGGAAATCCCTGAACAATTGGAATATCAAGGAGTGATTGAAATATGTGTGTCACGATGAATAACCCTCTTTTTACTGTGACCAAGCCTGACGGATCTTATCGTTTGGTATTGGATTACCGGCATTTAAACTCGCATTGCCATACCTGTGCAGTAGAGAATATTCATGGCTCTGCCTTAGTGGATAGTCTTGTGCGTAAGCGTTTTTAAACCACGCTTGACATATCCAACGGTTTTTATGCCCACCATTTGGATGGCCTAAGTTCCCAGTGGACCAGTTTTACGTGCGGTGGCGAACAAAAACAGTTCAAACGTTTACCAATTGGCTATAAGAATAGTCCAGGTGTATTTGCTGCCTGCACTGTCTCTCTCTTGGAGAGAGTAGACCCTGATGCGTGTTCGTATGTGGATGACATTTATCTCACAACGACGAACTTTGGGCGCATCTGTGTCGCGTTGACCGCATAATTTGTAGCTTTGCAGACTTCGGCTACAAATTCAACTTTGCAAAGTCTCACATTGCGGAGTACACAGTGCTGTTCCTGGGCTACGAGCTCAACAATGAAGGAAGAGGATTGGCTCCTCACTTCTTGGAGAAATGCGCACAACTGCGCACTCCGACAACTCTGAAAAAATTACAGTCTTTGCTGGGATTTTTGAATTTCGGGCGAACATACATTCCTGAATATGCCCAGCGTATCGAGCCTTTGTATGCTTTGAAACAACCTACTTCTACCAAATCGTGCTGGCTACCAGAACACTCAGCTATTCTGCAATCTTTGCAGGCTGATCCGCTAGAATCTAAATTCTTACTGACTCGTGATAACCACACCAACCTGGTGATAAGAATCATCCCTGGGGCGGTGGGTTTCACTTACCTTAATTTTAACGAAGGAGACACAGTACCTATTGCTTACAAGTCACACTTGTACACGTCGGCTGAAATGCGATTTTCCACTGTGGAGAAAGTGTTAACAGCAGTACAGATGGTGATTCTTAAGGAACGTGCTCTGTCACAGGGAAAAATCATGTTGGTTGTTACCCCGTTTCCTGCATTAGAGGCAGTTACGAAAGCCAGTGTACCAAATTCTAAAGCTTTGAACCCTCGGTGGATACAATGTGCAGCCTCATTGACATCTCCGGATGTCACTTTTATTTTTGATGCCTCCTTACAGTCGCAGGAGTTTTTGCAATATGAATTCGTTCATCCTGCACCTTTGGCTATGCGGCCTTAGGAGGATTTCCATTGCATCAAATACACTGATGGATTGGCGCAAGTTGCGCATGGGTCTAAGCATGCATACATTTCTGCTTGCGCCATTGTGGTAGGTGCCATGGTGAACGATGAGTTCAAGTCCGGAGTCGTGCACACGCAGACTTTAGTGGATTGCACCGCACATTTGGCAGAGCTTCGTGCTCTGATGCTTGCATTGGAGTACGCTGATCCTAGTGTGACGACTCTTATTGTGAGTGATTCTTACTACTGTGTCCAGTCTTACAATGAAAACCTCTTCTTTTGGATTCAGAATGATTTTCGTGATTCCAAGGGTAGCACAATAAAACATAAATTGATCTGGATCCGAGTGGCTGAGCCTGAGGAGCAGTTGCCACTCGTGTTTGTAATTCATACTCTTGGTCATCAGCGTGTGGGAGTCCACGCTGTTGGCAATTTGCTTGCCGATGAGGCAGCAAAATCAGCAGTATCGACATATTTGGTTGCAGCAGTTACACGTTACAAAAGTAAGATTGATGATGATGATATCTTGGCAGCTGTTGCTGCGACTAAGAAGGGAGGTAAATATAGTAAAGGGTTCCCTTCGAAGTGTTCATACCACTTAAGTCCCGATAAGGTTCCTTATGTGAAAATACCTGACGTTGGGGAGAGATTAACTCCCAACGCGGATCGCAGACACACACTGCTCACAGTGGCCCATAAAGGAGTTGCGTCTGCACATGCGGGCATTTCAGCCAATGCGGCTCAGTTACAACAGCGTTTCTGATGGAGGGGACTGTACAAACAGACGCGTGATTATGTCCTTTAATGTGATATTTGTCAGCTGATTAAGCCGTTAACTGATGCGCGTCCGCCCCAGACACAGTTGTACATTTCTAATAAACCACTTGGTTGTGTTTATTTAGGTCACTGCAGTCCTTTTTTCTTCTGATACTGCGTATAAGTTTATCTTAGTAGCAGTTGATTCATGCACACGCTTTGTGTGGGTATGGCCTCACCGCAGCGCTGATTCACGGACTGTCATAAGAGATTTGCGTGTCTTTGTAGGGATTTTTGCCTGTGGTACCTTCCTTTCGGATCAGGGTCCTGCTTTCGCCTCAAAGGCGTATAAGGATGCCATGGCTTCGTTGGGGGTCCAAGTCAAGTTTTCGTCTCCATACAGACCTGAGGGTAATAGTTTTGTGGAACGAATGAACCGTGACTTAAAGCAATCTTTGACAGCTCGAGTTATAGGCACTGGCAGGAACTGGCTGGCCCACCTCAATGGCGTGCGGCGTGCACTTAATAATCTCCCTAGAAGGTCTCTGGGTAGGCGGACCCCATATGAAATGCTCTTTGGTATCAAGATGTATGTACCGGACCTTGACGGTCTAGACTCGGCGGCTGTTGCTGCCTCCTTTGACGTAGATCAAGATTGCAATGTTTTACAGACTCTACAAGAGACGAGAGACAGTCTTGCAAAGGAACATTTGCCCTCCAACTCAGATGATGCGTTGCAGATCCCGGTAGTTGGCTGGCTACCCCAAGTTGGAGAATTGGTTTGGAAGAAGATCGAAAACAAGAAAGAATTTGGTCCCTATTATCAAACTCTAGTTCCAGTGCTTGGTGTGAAGGGCACTAGAACAGTCATTTTACCACCACTTCCAGGTCGTCAGGAAAACAGGTATATCTCCATTGACAATGTCAAGATACACAGAGTGGCCGATTCTTCTTAGTATGACACCGGCAGTCTCATGTCCTTCGATTGTGAGAAATTCTGTGTTGGCCACGGCTTCGAATCCTGAGCCTGAGGTTGCCCTTGAGATGCCTGTAATTTCTAGTCCTTTATTGAGTACACTACCTGGTACTCAACTTGATGAAATCGACTACACTTACCCAACTGACTTATCAATGCCTGATTTACAAACTTGCTTGGCCACAGAATCCAGATTTTCATTTGACACTGTTTATGCAAGATTATTTAAAAAAACATTTTTAATTCCCCCTTTGACATATATTTGGCTGGTGCTTTTTTCAATTTACCTTTATATGTCAATTGGTTTTGTGTTTTATTTTTTCCGCATCATCAATGGACACTATGTCGAAGAGAAAACATGCATTCGACATCTCAATGGAACATTGGCACCCCATTCCTCCTTGCACACTGCACACAGATTGAAGAGAGACTTGGCTTTTGTTAACATCACTGCTTGGCCTGTCCTGGATGGGATTGTATGGGATGCTGTTAAATTTCAAATCCATGGCCCCACTGAGGTTATAAATTTCCCTAATGTGCTTAGAGTTAACATGGGGGATGTGGTCGAACAAAACATACGTTCTGATGATTGGAATGTTCAGGCCGTAGAAGCATTGTTTTCTGATTTGAAATATTATGCTGCCTTTGATGCTGAAGATTTGTATTTAGAATCTGCAAATTACGGTGATTTATTTTGTTACCAACATTTTGGCAATGGCTACCTACATAAAACTAATACTAGGAGGAGCAATGTCAATTATACACAGTGGGAACATTGTCCAGCTCCTATACGAGGCAGTTATGTTTCCTTTTTGAAAAAGTACACTTATTTTACTGATTTCAATCAGTCCAATCCCAATGCATTTTATTTTAAAATGTCTGAAAAGTCCATATCCAAAGTTAGACTTACCAATACTAAATGAATGTATTCGAAGTCCTTTCTAGACCAGCTGGCTGTTGGAGGCTACGAGTTGTGGAAGGAAACAGTTGACCTTAAATCTGTTTGGGGTTCTAAAAGTTGGCAGGTGCAAGGCACTGAGGCTTTGCACTGTGCATGTCTCATCCCGAATCATATGTTGTTTTTGAACTCTACAATTTCACAGACAACTTGCTTTGGATTGGCTACCTCTACAAAATTAAATGCTCCTTCCTTCCCTGATTTGGAAGAATATTCAGGTTGGGGTAATACTACAAAATTTTTGAGCAGAGAGTTGCAAACTCTATTGCTAAATTCTTCTTTTAACATATCCAGTTTGGATCCCAATGGCTGGCTGCTCTGGCACAGAAGTGCTGACTCGTGCCAACATCGTTTTCTGGGTTTGGCTCAAGGCTTTACACAGGTCAGGGTGGATCCCCGCTTTGACAGTGACCATTCTATAACTACCTATTCTATAGGCAAATTATGTCAGAACTGGCTCAAACATTCTACCTTGGCATCAGTTAAACTGCATTTATCTAAACTGACTGACAATGTTGATCTGAATGATTTCATGAAGGACCCGGCTAAAGGTAGATCTAAAGGAGGGATATATGCTGTTTATAAAGAATTTTGGAAGACATCCCAGATCGAGGCAGCTACTGGCCTTAGGGCTATAGATCAAGCTAATTTAGAAAAAGTGCTAGCGGTAGTAGATAATAGCATTAACACGCTTTCTTCCCGCATTTACACGTTGGACAATATTGTGTCATCTGTTATTGATATTGTGCAAGATGAAGTGTCTGTATTGTACCAGGGTCAAAATCGATTGTGTTCTGTTATGCAGTTTGCTAGGACCCTGCAGACGCTCACGGCCGTAAAAGTGCCATGGCATTACATGAATACCTCTTCCCTATTTTCCCCGTTTAATTTGACTGATAAGCAACGTTTACTTTCAATGAAGGATGATTCTTTTTTCATGTTACACATTGAACGATTGGAGTCTTCACCATTTTCTGTGGCAGAGGCCACTACTGCAACGTTGCTTATCCACGGGTTAATAACTCTACCGTTTCGTCTGTTCGAGTTTAAAATTGTATGAAGTATTTTGCCATTGGAAGATATGAGCCTCTTGGTAGTTCCTATCTCCATGAAGCCTGGTCACTTCCATTTACATAAAGATGCCTTAGGGAGGGCAAGGAACTTTATCTGAATGGTGAGGAATGCAGTCTAAGCCTGGGCGTAGTTTGCATAGCAGCACTACACGTAGCTTCATGTAGTATACTTTAAACTTCGCGTAGTACACGTAGTCTGCGTAGCGTAGCTGATGACACTGTGTACTTGTCTGTACTGTGAAAAAATTGCAAATAGCTTATTGTACAGAGCCAGATGTGTTAAAATAAGTATCTCTATCTTTATATGCTAAAGTGCATATAGTACTTTCACAATGGTGAAACTGAAAAATTAGCAAGCAGTGGGAGATGTGATGATTTTGGGATCCTCCCTAACCTAGGGAGAGTACCAAACAGATGCCTTGAAAACAAAAAAGCATATCTTATTGAACGATTTAGTTGTGGTCCCATCCTCTTAGGACAAACCCAAACACAGTTATTGGCAAAAAACATTCCCACCCAAAGGCCCTGCAAAGCATTATGGGATGAGATTAGCAGTGGGCAGTGAATATTATATAGTATACAATATCAAAAGAATTCTACAAAGAGCTGCAGTTCAATTGGTGGTTACTAGATGTCCCCCACAAGTCAAATGCAAATGCTTGATGAAAGGGTTTCAATGGTTTTGCATTTGACTCGTGAGCGACATCTAGTAACGACTTGAGGAACTGCAGCTTGATGTAAAAATAATTTCAATGCTTTGCATTTGACTCGTGAGGGACATCTAGTAACAACTAGGTGAACTGCAGCTCTTTGTAGAATTATTTTGATATTGGATACTATAATATTCACTGCCCACTGCTAATCTCGTCCCATAATGCTTTGCAGGGCCTTTGGTTGGGATTGTTTTTTTTTCCAATAACTGTGCTTGGGGTGGTCCTAAAATGATGGGACCACCACTGAAGTTCAACAAAATGTGCTTTTTGTTTATGCTCTTTGTGTTCAAAGCATCTGCTTGGTGCTCCCCCTAGGTTAGGGGGACCTCAAAATCATCAGCTCTCTCATTGCCTAATGTTTTCATTGTAAATGTTCATTTTTGTGAATTGGTTATATGCTGTTAAGCATGTAAAATTGCTTTTTCAAAGCATCTGAGAATATTGTTGATTTAGATGCTACGCTACGTGATTAAGCACAGTTTTGGTACTGTACTACGTGCAATTTGCAAAGTGCGAATTAGTACAAACTTTGCATGCTCCGTCAGCGTAGCGTAGTTTTAAGCCCAGGGTTAGAATGCACTGAAACACCAGATAAGTCATTAATGTTTAGACATATCCAATTACATGGCTCCTGTAATCAAGACAAGCTTAATTTAGCCTGTGTTTTGAAAGGTCCCCCCGTGCCCGCTATCGTTCCCACATTCTCATTACTGGCAAATGGGAGTCATTTACTATTAAACAATGAGGATTGCTGTGGGTTAATAAACGGTATCAAGGAAGGGGGTTGTACCCAAGGAAATCCACATGGGACCTGGGTGCTATCTGGTGTATAAATAAAGGGTCCCTGTGAAACACTATACCATTGTTTGTTTTTATTTGAAGAAAATGTAAAAAACATCAACACACTGTAAATTAATCACAAAGGGTAAACCAATATACTTGGTAAATGACAGTGCCCCAAAGAAAGGAAGTGAGGTAGCGTGATACTGTGAAAAAAGGAAAGTGAAGGGTAGAATTCGTGACACTTATTAGATATCTAATTTCATTTTAGAGGCTTCAGATCCCTGAGCCAAAGTGGGGGATCATCACATATCCCATTATACTCGAAATAGTCTATATTGACACAGGTATATCCAAATTAATGCGGGCGGTGTCAACTGATGAAAGGAAAAAAGTAGCCGTCGACGTTTCGACCCCACGCTAGAGTTGTAGGTGTGTTTGTTGCCTTACATTGGGGTCTTCATCAGGACAAAATATATACAGGGTGCACTACAATTTCTGTAAAGATGTAAACAATGTAAAGTAAATATAAGGAAAAAGACAGTGAATGTCAAGTTACCGTAGTGAGCGGTAAACAGACCAATTGAAATGTTACCATGGTGCTAAAAAGAGAATTACATAAAGCAATGCAATTATTAAATTCATTTATGCATTTATCAGAGAAAAAATCATGTCTTTTGCACTTATTTAGTACTAGAAAGAAATTCCTGGGGACCAATGATTGGTACCTAACTCATCCATATTAAAAACCAACAAACAAAAACACAAGCAATCCTGACTCAACCAGAAGAAACCAAATCGGTGTCACTAACCAGGTTAATATCCATGAGCATGTTAAAACTAATGGCATTGCACTAGAGAAAGTGAGTACAAAGTTTGGCCAATACACAATTGAAGCATGAGCCTATTTATGCTCAAGAGGGACATGAGTAGGTATCTTAATCTTGTTTTAAGAATTCTGGCAACATCTAGATCAATTGGAGCTCTAGTATAGTAAGCTTAGAAGCTTACCTGTCACAGAAATCAACGAAAAGTATGGTGATTCAATACATTTCGGTCATAAAATCTATGGCATTCTGCAAAAGTCAAACAGATACACGTCGTGAATAAATTCGAACATGACTCAGCCTACAGTTTGTTATCAGATGGACTAGCCGCCCACGTACCTGCTTGCAAAGGAACTGGATTCGTGTCAGTTAATTACGTGCTCCCAAACGTCATATCTGTGGACAATAAATGCGGCTATCAGAGATCTAGAGCGAGTGTAAAGAGGGGTCACAACCTGTAAACCGTGAACACGGTCTTACCTAAAGCCGGCGTGAATTCCGACTCAATCAGAGATCCACTGTGGACACCGAAGGTAAACGGGTATGCCGTCAGAGTAAATTAAGGCTGTGCGTCGGTGACGATCGCACCGAATCTCCGCTTCTGTGGGCGGTAATATAACTAATTAATACTCTGCTACTTGGGTAATATGCATAGAGTATACATGGATCTCAAGCGTTCCTTACCCACTACTAGAAGAAATAAGCGTATGAGTCCCGCCGACTCGTATCTGCCGTCTATCACGAAGTGGGCGTTTAGGCTGATCATAAAAATAGTAGTAGGACTCAGAACCCGTCCGGGTCGTTGCTAGGGGCAACTGTACAATAAGTCTAGTAGCGTTTCCGGGTTGTCCACATAGGTAAACAAACCAACGCGCTCTGACAACGCTGGTCTATTTCTGTGCATATACTACGCCTGAAGTAGAAAGTCTCTTAAGCACATTACAACATTATATTGGATACCTCGTCAGTCAATGAACGAAGACAGCATATTTACGATATCAATTGCCGAGGACCTCTCACACAGGAGGGTCAAAAGCAAAATTAATCGTGTTATAGCATAATCCATTTTAAACAAAAGTAACCTCTTATCCTAAACTGATCATTTCGCTATACATTTCATGAGAGACATATAAAAATCAAATACATCAGTAGATCAAAGAAGGGAACTATTTAGCAGATGCACCTCTCAAACATAAGGGTGAAGATCGCTATGTTGAACATTTCAACGGCCGAAGCTAGCCAGTTGAGCATGACTGCTTTCTGCTTCATTCAGCCTGTGATGTATTCCTATAGGTTCTGAATCGATCCCCCTATTCCTGACCCTATTCTGGTTAACAAACCAACAAGTTAACTAGCAGTCAGCCCATGAGGCAGCAAACCCCCATGATGCAGATACCGTTATCTGACGAAGCCACACTACGGCACAGGAACGTGTTATCTGATTAGGTCATAACGCTTGCGATCTAATTAGACAAGCGATATTCCTCCAGCCCCTGATAAGGCATACGGAGTTCTCAAAACAAATCAAACCTATGACAACCTGGAAAAACCCTGCGGCCATTGTTTTGATTTCACCGAGAACTTCAGCAAAAGAATGTGCTAACGACCTGGTCGTATGACATCCTTATTGACGTATCTATGTCCATCCTTACGTCAATCTCGGCACCTTAAAGGTATAAATATTACCGATATTGCCCTATGCAAACACACGCGGTGGTGACGAGACGGAGCAGCCATACTTGCCGAATCCCAGAGCAGAGCAGACCCCGCTGGCGCAGCCCCGCCTTCCTGACGCGCTGAGAACGAGACGCGCTGCTTTCTCCTGCCGAGAAATCCAGCACCGGCGTTTCCAGGTAGCCCTCGCAGGCAGCCTGGAATATCGAGAGCAGAGAAGAGAGATACCGTCCCTCATTCATCCTAACTTCCAGGTACAGAACTGAATAACCCCTCACAGAGAATTCTTTAGTCAGTCACTTGGCAAAAACAAACTTAACTTAAACTGTAACTTTCTATTCCCGCCCACGTATTAGACTTAGGTCAGGTACACGGGGTAGGCGTATCTAGAAACACCAGTTGAGTACGTTTAGTCAAATGTATATGTGTATGTAATATATTTTATTCATTTTAAACCTTCATATGGCTTAGAAACCATATCAATGTTTTTACAGTATTATTTTATACTTCTGCTTTTAATGTATGCACTTTACTTAACTATAAGTATTGCAATAATATCGATCCATTTCTCTTGTACGAGAAAAGAGACTGATCAATAAATAACACCTTTTTATTGAACACTCCCGTCTCTTCCTTTTCTCTACAATCTGATGAGACTAAGAATGCACGTACTGACTGAGTAAAATAAATTGCCTTTTGTTCACACGACTCTCGAGATACACTCTTGATTAGGGGAGAGCAAAGTTGTCATGTTCTATGGTTGTCAGAAACTAAATCCCTTCTTGTCTAATCAGGGAAGTTAATTCCTTCCTGAACATTCGAGAAAGTTTCTAGTGAACTCTGAGCTAGCTGGCAAACCAAAGACTTTAAGTCTAATATCGACAGTAGTAGACCTAGTTAACGTCTGGTCTAGGCCTATACTATTGAAGGTATTATTCCAATGCGCAGAGCCTATTGGGATAATAGGAACAACACTACATGGCGCCCAACGCGTTTGGAAAGGGCGATAAAACTAACGTAAGACATTTAGAGTAACTCAGTCGTGCTTTCTCACTCAGACCCCTTTAACCATAATACTCCAAAGACGTCTGGAGTGGGTGAAAGGTAATATCCGCCAGACCTCGCAGGAGGGAACTCCTATGTATGGTTCTTGGTTTAGTCAACGTTGAAGGATACACTGTTCCAGAATATTGTGCATCTAATCTTTGTTTCCATAAGAAACCTGATCTGCAAACAAAAGAAATAACCGTCCTGTCAGTAAAATGGTAGACAGTGATGAAGAAAGAGAGACAGTTAGATTAGCAACTGAACTCGCAACCGCTGATGCTGCTATACAAGATCCAGACCAGGATATAATACTCATCCCGGTCATCAAAAGGAAATCTATAACCTTAAAACTTATAGAAAATGGACTGACACCTAGAGGTGGTACAGTCATATTCGTAATTGAGGCACGCGAATATCGGCAGACAGAGGTATACAATTCACGGATACATTTTCCAGCAGCAAATGCTGTAACAAAGTACTTCCACTATTACAAAATAGAGGAACCTCCTGAAATGTACTCTCCTTTCGAGGAGGTGGAAGTACCACTCAAATTTCAAGAGCACCTGCTCTTATTTGATGGCGCCCTAAAACATAATAATCACATCACCAGGCTCGGTCCTTTAGGTAGACCAGGAGCAACGTGGCCGGTCCTAGCCGGATACACACCACATCCAGACATCAATGGGATGTCTGCAGCAGAGCTGTTAACACAGCTAAAACAACTAATAAAAATACACAGACAATTAGTCCAGTATGTGATGCGGACTTCAACAATTCAGCCAGAAATTAAAATTCCACAGCTGACCCCTCACCAGGGGAACACAAATAAAATTACACCACAGAACATACAATCCTGCCTAGGTAAAGTACCGGCTAAACGGGAACAAATACCATTCTGGTTGGCACAGAAAATAACCCAAATAGAGGCGGTGTTTCCTGACACCACCCCGTTAGAAAAACACAGGATTCTGACTATCTGTCTTCCAATGGGAATCGCACCACACATTGAGGACTGTGACACTTGGGGTACAGTCTTTGCTTCCATTTACACAAAAACGCACGGTGTTCCATCCATTTCGGTAATACCAGATGTGCTAAAACAAATTCAAGATGAATATGGTCCAGAACCCGCTTTAACTCTTGGTATGAAATTACTAAAAGACTTCAAGCAGGTCTCGGCTATATTACTAGCCAACATAAAGGGAGAAGCAGCAAACGTGGCGATCCACCAGAGGTTAAAGGAGACAGATATAGCAGACCAACCAGCTGAAATTGCCAGAATCATAGAAAAATCCTATGAGGAACTAGGTAGAGATAGTTTAGGTGGAATACCAGTAAAACCACAACTGATTGAAAGTCCTGAAAAAATATTTTTTAATAATAATTCAACATCACAGAAAAAGAGCTGGGATGGAAACAAACAATCCAATCCTAAAGAAAAGAAATTCCAGTCCAGAGGAAGGTCTCCTAGGCGAAGAGGGAAATCTCCGAACCAAAGACACAGGTCACCCCAGAGTGACCCCTCTGGGAAAAGATATAACCTTAGAAATAGGGATAATATAAAAAAGCCTGATAGATATCAAGACATTGATACACGTCCCTCTCAATCTTTTCAGACTTCCTCGCAGAAATCGGAAAGAAGAGGACGATCAGAACAAAGAGAAGAGCACGCCAAGTCCAAAGACAAGGAACCTGCTCAGCTAAAAAAAAAAAAAATTACAATTTCCAAAAAAGAAGGTAGCCAGTATCAAGGTAGTTAACAATGCCGAGAATACTGAGGACACAACTGGAAAACGGAGAATGGGCTCAGACAATGCTAGAAAGCGCAGCAGAAGTGAGCATAGCTCGCAAAGTCCTTATGAATCATCTGGAGACAGTGGACACGAATGAATATCTTCAAGTGGAAACTGCAGACACCAGAGTTAGCAAACCTCACAAAATATATGAAATAACATTACGTATAGAGGGGGATAAGACTAGAAACATAAGGGGACTATTTTGGGATAATCTCTCCAAGGGCTATGACATCCTTCTAGCTGAAAAAGACTGGCCACCAGAGTTTGTCAGGGAGTGCCCTCATGGCGAAGAAATAATTATGCCTGCCTTCTCAAATCACATCCCAATTCATAAAAAATACACACTTGCTAGAAAGTGGGCAGTAGCTCTAGCTCCTGCTTTATATAAAAATCACGTAGGAAGGGATGAGGACTCTCCTCCTCACAAAATCCAGTTAAAATCACAACCTACTGCACAAAGGCAGTACCCAATTAAGCAAGAAGCTAAAAAACAGGTAAAAGAAATTTTAGATCAGCTAGAATACCAGGGGGTGATTGAAACTTGCACCTCACAAATGAACAACCCTTTGTTTCCGGTCTCCAAACCAGACAATTCATACCGTCTAGTTTTGGATTACCGACACCTTAACTCATGTTGCAAAACTTTTGCAGTGCAAAACTCACATAGTGCTGCACTAATGAATAACATAGTGCACAAAAAATACAAAACAACCTTAGACATCTCTAATGGATTCTTTTGTCAAAACATAGCACCAGAGAGCAGATATTTGTCTGCATTCTCAATAAATGGCACTCAAAAACAATTCTGTCGGTTAGCCCAGGGGTACAAGAACAGCCCGGGAATATTCTCAGCGAGAGTAACAGAATTACTACAAATATATGACGACGAAGCATTATCGTATGTCGACGACATATACTTAACAGATGATGACTTGGAGACTCACTTGAAGAGAGTGAACACCATAATACTTGGGTTCGCAGCAGAGGGTTACAAATTCAACTTTAAAAAATCCAGAATTGCCCATCTGACAGTCCTGTTCTTAGGATATGAATTATCAAGTGAAGGCAAACGCCTGGCTGACAATTTTCTAGAGAAATGTGCCGTACTCCAAGCACCTAGAACACTAAAAAACCTACAGTCAATTCTAGGCTTCCTAAATTTCGGTAGAACATACATTGCAAATTACGCAGAAAGGGTCAAACCCCTTTATGATCTAATTAAACCTGATTTTAAAAGAACCAATTGGACTCAAATACACACAGAAATTTTGAGATCCTTACAAACAGACATGTTAATTAAAACAAAATTAGAAACACGTGATAACACACGCAATCTTGTGATTCGAGTCCTCCCAGGGAGATGCGGATTCACATACCTGACCTCTAATGAGGGAGAAAAGGTACCAATTGCATTCAAATCACACTTGTACACAGAAGCTGAACAGAAATTCAGCATTAAAGAAAAAATTGTTCATGCAGTTCAAACCGCAATAGCTAGAGAAAAAGATCAAGCTGACGGTAGACATATCACAGTCAGAACAGCTGAATCAGCCTTTGAGGCATTAACAACACCGTGTAATTTACCAACAACAACATTGAATCCAGAAAGGATACAATGGGTGAATTCCATTACAACGGACAAAGTGTACTACTACTTTGATCCAGAACTAGAGGAATTACAAAATCTAGACTATGAAAGAACATTCCCTCTGCCAATCGACATTCTGCCTTTACGACATTACGCCTGTGTAATTTATACAGACGGACATGCTCAACCCCCCGTTTGGGGAGAACAAGCATACAACCCCACATGTGGGATTACAAAAGAAGTGTGGCGCGGAGGTAAACTAAGACCTCTATTAACAAAAACACACTCAGTAGAAACTAATTCAGAACAACAACCTGAAATATTAGCATTGAAAATGGCGCTAGATAATGCGGATCGCGAATTCCCGACACTTATAGTGTCAGATTCATATTACTGCGTCAAATCATATAACAACGATTTGCAGACATGGATTCAAAACGGTTACAAAGATGACACAGATGCAACAATAAAGCAGAAACTGCTCTGGGAACAAATAGCTCTTTTACAAAAAGAACTACCAAAGACTCACGTGACACACTCACTGAGTCATCAGCGTGATGGCGTTCACCTTGCAGGGAATTCATTGGCTGAGACAGCCACAGCGGTAGCAACTAATTCGGCTTCCGTAGTTCAAAAAAAGCGTACATTAAAATACATTGACGGTGAAACAGTGCTGGCGGTGAAAACGTCATTAGAAGGCGACTGCTCAGCGCTACCGATCAACTATCCACTCAATTATACATACATAATCGATGCAAACTCCGTCCCTTTTGCTCGAATCCCTGGAGTGGGGGATAGAGTGATTCCAAACATGGACAGGAGAAACTTGTTAATCGCAGACGCACATATGGGCGAGGGTCTCAGACACCTCAAACTAAAAGATTCTCTGGAAGAATTACAATCAAGGTACTGGTGGCCAGGCATGAGCCTGCATCACACCATGTTTGTAAAAAACTGCCCAAACTGCAACAGAAATCGCAGTGGGGAAAGAAACAGTGTAATACCTCGTCGTTTCACTCCAGAAAAAATCAACAGTAAAAAGAAGGGCTTGCGATTAACATATACAGGCTAGTTTCCACTTATAATGTAGATCACCAGCACTCGGCTGACGTCTGGACTGTTATACAAAGATTTGCGAGTCTAAATGGCATATACGCTAAGAGCATGCTACGTTTGACCATTGTTTTCACTCTAGCCCTCCAGCCTGAGGGGAAACATGGCCAAATGAGCATAGCACAGCGGGAATCGTCTCACTTCCTTCCTGAGGGATACGGGATGGTGTAAAGAAAAAAACAAAGCCATAAAGCAATCTATAACGGAAAGGATATTAGGTTCGGGAGCTGGGTGGGTCAAACATCTAATAAGTGTCCAACGTAGTCTAAATAACTTGCCAAGAAATTCTCTGAAGGGATTCAGTCCGTACGAATTATTATTTGGAACTAGGATGTTGATCTCTGACCTTGATAGTCAGACTTCAGTGGTGAAAGAAAAAAGCTTTGATATCAAAGACCGTTTGGCTATTTTGCAGGACTTTAACAAAACAAGAAAAGACCTGAGCAACATAAAGTTGAAACAACAGCCAACAACCACTGAAGAACCACCACCTGTCCCAGCAAGACCTGTCTGGATTCCAAAAGTCGGGGATTTAGTCAGAGAAAAGATCGCGGTAAAGAAGGAATTTGGGCCTTCTTACAGAAAAGCAGTTCCTGTCTTGTCTGTCAACGGGACAAGATCAGTTGTACTACCGCCGCTTGCTGGTAAAAAGGAGAACCGAGTTGTATCCATCGACCTGGTAAAACCACAATCATGTGGCCGATAACAAACAGTAGGCCAAGTGGACTCCCAATAAGTAGCAGAACACCAAGGTTTGCTACCAGTACAGAGGTCCTAACTAAGAGGCTCATTACATTCGAAACGCCTACAGAAGAACAACAAGGACTATGCAACAATGCAATGGAACTTAGACCTCTGAAAACCCAAATAAAAACATTTAGCAGAGACACACCAATCTATAATGAAGTACCAAGTGCAAATGCAAGAAACAGTAATCCTGAACCAATTGGAACAATTGACAGAACTGCATCCGGCTACTTCATAAACTTCGATGATTCCTCTGAAGGCTTCAGTGAATCAAAGACACAGCCATCATCAAAAACCTTTAAAGATAAAGCTAAAGAACTTTTGAAACAACTGAAAGAAACCTATCTGATTTCTCCATGGCTTGAATTTTGGGTGGGTTTTGGTGCATTTATCCTCATACTTTGGCTCATCATGGTACTAACTTTGGGACGCTTCATTGAGGGAAAATATGCTAAAATGGACACAGCAAGTCAGAAAATCAACTTGATCCTCAAACCACACACATCTTCTCACGTCGAGAAAAGAGAACTTTCTTCAGCCAACTTCACAGCCAATCCTATACCGGGTGGGGTAGCATGGGACAACACTGACTATGAAATTTATGGTCCGGTCGAAATCCTGAAATATCCACACCAAATTAAGATCTCATTGAGTGACTTTGTAAAACCAAACTCATTTGCTGATGATTGGGACTTCGAAAGCATTAATAATATGATGTCTGACTTAGTAATGTCTGCTAAATTTACCAAACATGATTATTTGCAAGGTTCCACGAATTATGATAGTATGTACTGTTATAACCATTATGGTAACCATTTTCTACATAGATCTGCACAACCTAGAAATGTTTTAAATTATAATCAATGGGAACATTGTGCAACACCTCCAAAAGGAAGCTCAAGAACCGTTTCCAACAAATATTCATACTTTTCAGGTTTTAACATAAGTAATGCTGAAACATTTTATTTCAAATTGTCAAACAAGACAGGGATGAAGACCATGATAACCAACACAAAATTGATATATTCAGACTCATTCTTTGAACAAATGAATACTTTTGGTTTTGATTATTGGGACAAAAATGTTGAATTGAAAAGTGTTTGGGGCACAAAAGAATGGCAAGTACAGGGTATAGAATCTTTGTTTAGAGCCTGCATGATCCCAGAACAAATTATATTTTTAAATGACACTATTCAACAAACCACCTGTCTTGGCTTAGCCAAAATCAAAGACTTAAATAAACCGTCTATTCCAAAGCCAACAATAAACAGCAATAGCTCTACAGATGAGGAAATAGACGTAAATTATGTATTACACCAAAACAGAACACATCCAGATTGGAAAAAGTGGTTCATCTGGCCCACAGATACTAATAACTGTTAAGACAGATTCCTGAACAAAACACAGGGGTTCAAAATGACCAGGCCAGACCCTAGATATCCTCAAAGACATCACCCAGGGATAATAACCACCTACAGTGTGGGCAAATTATGCCTTCAATGGCTACAAACTTCCACACTGGCAGAAATTAAGCAACACCTAACTTTACTTACTGATGTTGCTGACTTGCGTGATTTCACTATGGGACCACGCAAACAGCGTCAAAAGCGTTTCATAGCAGCCTCTGTATATGCAGCATACAATGAGGCCTGGAAGGTTACTCAAATTGAAACAGCAGAGAGAATACGGGAAATTGACCGTATTAATTTGGAAAAATCACTTTCTGTAGTGGACAATGGGTTAATGACTCTGTCCTCCAGAATTTTTTCTTTGGACAGCATTGTGTCTTCAGCAATTGACATATTATCGCAAAACTTACTGTTGCTACAACACGGTCAGTCTCAATTGCGTTCTATTGTACAGCTTGGCTGGACGTTACAAAATCTGCGTTCAGGCTATGTGCCTTGGCGTTTAATTAACACAACGTCACTATTCTATATCTTTAACCTTACTGATAGACAAATCAGTATGGCCCAAAAGGGAGCTGATTATACAATCCTGAGCATTGAGAAACTTGAGAGATTACCAGTGACAATGTCAGAACGACCTGTCAGTGAATGGATAATACATGGGATAATAAATATTCCAATTTCAACCTTCAGGTTTCAATACTGCCAAAAATATATACAGGCTGGCATGTACGAGAAATTGGGAAAGGGGTACATTAAAACAACATGGAACTTACCCTATTCACATGCATGTGTCAGTAATAAAGGACAGAAAGTGTTTCTTAGTGGCAATAATTGTGCGATGTCACTAAGCGGTACACTTCTGTGTAACGGAATTAGTTTGCATGGAGCCTGTGAAGGGAACTCAAATAACCTTTCATGTCACCAGCAAGGCGCACCTGCAACAGAGATTGAACCATTCTTTCAAAGACTCTATAATGGGAGTTACATTCTAATTGTAGATCGCAGATGTTGTAGTCTTATGCCCGGGACTCCTTATCTCGTAACTACGACTGCGAAGGTCAAGTGCTGTGGACACTCATTGTTCCCCAGCTCCTTTCCAGACAGGGAGGCAAGGGCATGGCCCAACTTGAAAATTACTTCTATTCGAATAGATACTTTAAGCAGAATGATAACAGTGCTTCTTCAGACGCCGACCAGGCTCACGTCATCAAAAGAAACGTATGATCTACAAGTCGCAAGGACGACTGCAGAGATACATTCATTGTTATCAACTAATTCCCCCATACATTTCGCAGAAATCCTGAATGAAATCTTAAATATTTCTGATACCAGTGGGGTCTCACAAGTATTTAAGACAGTATTTTCGATGGCATTAACACCATTCAAAGCCATACTGGGTATTTTTCCAGACTTCGTCCATTCGATTTTTGGCGGACTTCCCCTCATTTTAGGACTGATTGCAGGAATCCTATTCCTAGTCCTTATATTTCGTTATGGCAAACCATGTCACAGACAAAACACCTGCGACAAGGGAAGAAACAATCCTAGCCATTGGATACCGGGACCGGATATCAAGAATCCTGGGACTATCCCGGCTTAGAGACCTGTACATGACTTGGTTTCTATCATTTCGACCAATGTGGCAACAATGTGTTTTACCTGTATTAAGGTGCCTGCTATGCGGAGAAGAATGCGTGTTAGACACCTGTCTGACGCTACAATCGGATGCGCCAATGGATGCAGAAACATTGTTGAGTCCAATCAAGGCTCACGCTTTGTGCTGCCCTCAAAGGCTACCAATCCTGATGACGGCATTCGTGGAAGCTTCACCACTACGATTAAGGGGTAGTGAAGTACAAGATGAGAGCAGCATCGATCAGGTACGACCTTCTGTCAGCAATCCAAATCAGAATGTCAATGGAGACAATCATGCGCACGAATGCATGGTTACACCTATTTCCGAGTTAGTGGAACTCTCCCAGGAAGCTGTTGACAGCTTTTTCGAAAGCCTAAATGATATGATGTTCTCACCAGAGCAGAAATAGAGACTTTTGAGCAAGCTCGCACACGGCGTTCCCTGTATTTGGCCTTCAACTTTAATAATAGAGTCACATGAACAATTTTCCCTCCAGTTCACGGACAGCAATTTTTTCAGCAGCCCCAAATTATTTTTTACAATTTTTCGGGACACTGATCTTCTGCTTAAAGTAAGAAACTATTCCTAGAGAACTAAGATTTCTATTTTTAGACAGCTTATAGACATTAGCTGCCCGCTGGTATGTTCATTGTTATTATATTCTGTGATGAAGTGGTCTCGAACCTTTTTTTTTCTGTATTAAGAGCCATTTCATGTGTAATTCTCATATACCAAATAGCAATAATGTATACAAATGCGTTATTACTTTAGCATTATTCTACAGCTTGGGTGCATACTATACATATGACTGCATTTTTTCCGTATATTTGAAAGTTTCAAAATGCATTTATGTATTTTGGGGTGGTAAGGTATACACAATACTCTATAATATATTGTACTATGTTTTACTATGCATAGATTAGTAAATATGACCATAGTTAGCGTGGAGTGGGTGTGATGTATTCCTATAGGTTCTGAATCGATCCCCCTATTCCTGACCCTATTCTGGTTAACAAACCAACAAGTTAACTAGCAGTCAGCCCATGAGGCAGCAAACCCCCATGATGCAGATACCGTTATCTGACGAAGCCACACTACGGCACAGGAACGTGTTATCTGATTAGGTCATAACGCTTGCGATCTAATTAGACAAGCGATATTCCTCCAGCCCCTGATAAGGCATACGGAGTTCTCAAAACAAATCAAACCTATGACAACCTGGAAAAACCCTGCGGCCATTGTTTTGATTTCACCGAGAACTTCAGCAAAAGAATGTGCTAACGACCTGGTCGTATGACATCCTTATTGACGTATCTATGTCCATCCTTACGTCAATCTCGGCACCTTAAAGGTATAAATATTACCGATATTCCCCTATGCAAACACACGCGGTGGTGACGAGACGGAGCAGCCATACTTGCCGAAGCCCAGAGCAGAGCAGACCCCGCTGGCGCAGCCCCGCCTTCCTGACGCGCTGAGAACGAGACGCGCTGCTTTCTCCTGCCGAGAAATCCAGCACCGGTGTTTCCAGGTAGCCCTCGCAGGCAGCCTGGAATATCGAGAGCAGAGAAGAGAGATACCATCCCTCATTCATCCTAACTTCCAGGTACAGAACTGAATAACCCCTCACAGAGAATTCTTTAGTCAGTCACTTGGCAAAAACAAACTTAACTTAAACTGTAACTTTCTATTCCCGCCCACGTATTAGACTTAGGTCAGGTACACGGGGTAGGCGTATCTAGAAACACCAGTTGAGTACGTTTAGTCAAATGTATATGTGTATGTAATATATTTTATTCATTTTAAACCTTCATATGGCTTAGAAACCATATCAATGTTTTTACAGTATTATTTTATACTTCTGCTTTTAATGTATGCACTTTACTTAACTATAAGTATTGCAATAATATCGATCCATTTCTCTTGTACGAGAAAAGAGACTGATCAATAAATAACACCTACAATCTGATGAGACTAAGAATGCACGTACTGACTGAGTAAAATAAATTGCCTTTTGTTCACACGACTCTCGAGATACACTCTTGATTAGGGGAGAGCAAAGTTGTCATGTTCTATGGTTGTCAGAAACTAAATCCCTTCTTGTCTAATCAGGGAAGTTAATTCCTTCCTGAACATTCGAGAAAGTTTCTAGTGAACTCTGAGCTAGCTGGCAAACCCAAAACTTTAAGTCTAATATTGACAGTAGTAGACCTAGTTAACGTCTGGTCTAGGCCTATACTATTGAAGGTATTATTCCAATGCGCAGAGCCTATTGGGATAATAGGAACTACACTACAAGCCCATTATGAATAGTGTCCAAGGTTGTCATCCATTTAGATTCCCTAAGGGTTAGAATTCGTGCCATATCTCCACCCCTGGGTCCCAGATTTATTTTCTCCAAGTACTAACCACTGTAAGGTGTCTGGAGTGTGGCCTTTCAGTGTGCAGTGATCTACTAAGGGTGCCCCCTGTACTCCACATCGAATTCTGCTCCCATGTTGTAGGATGCGGGCTTTAACCTTTTGTTGGGTTTGGCCCACATACGCCAAATTGCATGGACATTTGATCCAATAAATTACGTTGGAAGAATTGCAATTTGTGTGGGATTTGAGTGTATAGGTTTTACCTTTGTAGGTAAGATCTTTGGTCTGAATTGTAGTGGCACATGCTGTGCACGATCCACATCTCGTGTGTCCTACAATGGGAGGGAGATGCCACAGTGATTGGATAGTTGGATTACGAGGTATCGGAAGAAAGGATTGTACCACTTGATCTCTGATGTTACGTGCGCTCTTAAAGGAATGTAATGGTAAGGCCTTCTGTCCAATATCATCTGCTACTAAACGCCAATGATGGTTAATGATTTTCTTAATGTCATTGCTACGGGTGGAAAAAGTGGTGACACAAATGACACAATCTCTGGATAAATCCTCTTTTTCTTCGCATTTCAAGAGATTTTCTCGAGGACTATACTAGGCTCTTTTCCGAGCACGTTTAACTAAACGTGTGGGATAACCTCGTGCTGTTAGTCGCTCAGAGAGGTCCTGCGATTCTGCCATATAGTTCTCTTTACATGAACAGTTCCGGCGAATGCGGAAGAATTGGCCCACGGGGAGGTTGTCACGCAGTCCCCTGGGGTGGTGGCTATTGTATTCTAATAATGAATTTCGCTCAGATGGTTTTCGAAATAAAGTTGTTTCTAACATTTTGGTCTCTGAGTTGACGTAGATAGTAATATCCAAAAACGGGATCCTCTCTTTGTTTGCTTCCAGAGTGAATTGGATATCCGTGCTTTGTGTATTAAGCCAAGTATGGAATGATGTGAGTTCTTCTTTGGTGCCATCCCAGATGCACAGCACATCATCTATATATCGGACCCACATGAGCATGTGGTGTCCGAATGGGTTCGTATCGCTGAAGATGAAGTTGCTCTCATAGTCATCCATATATAGTATCGCCAGGTTGGGGGCAAATGTAGCCCCCATCGCTACTCCCTTGATTTGGAGAAAAAATTCCTGTTGAAACATAAAGAAATTTGGCATCATTTCAATTTTTAGAAGTTCTAGGATAAAGTGTGTCGGGACCGGGACAGGAGCCGTCCTAGTATCAAGTGCCTTTTCCATAACTGCAATGGCGTCAAGTTGGGGAATACTAGTATACAATGATACTATGTCGCAAGTTACTAGTAATTGAGTGATTGAATCGAATGGTCTTTGATCAATCAAATTGATGACTTGGGTGGTGTCCCGAAGGTATGTCCTGGTCTTAGTGGTATCTTAACCGGATCTTTCTGAAGAAGTTATAAAGTTCCTTTTTTCACAGCATCACGCTACCTAACTTCCTTTCTTTGGGGCACTGTCATTTACCATGACAGGTGGGTTAATAAACGGCATTGCTTATGTCGTTACCTTCAGTGAGCGTGTGGTTTGCTGTAAAAATGTGATGTATCCACCCACGAATGGGAAACTGGATGTTTCCATCTGGCTGAGGATTCCAACCTTGAAAGCAGAGTTCAATAGGATGAGTCACATAAGAGCTCTATTGTCCCAAAAAGAAGTTGCCCTCACATCTGCTCGTGAAACATTTGTCCTTCACGTAGCTAACACCCGCACAGAGGTGCATGCTTTGTTGAATACTGACTTGGCATTATATTTCGGTGAATTAATTCACACGATCTTTAATGCATCCTCCACAAATGGGCTGGCGCACTTTTTTAAAGTAGTTAGCAGCGGCCTTGTGACTTCGTTTCAAAGTATATTTGGGGTCTTTCCTGCTTTCTTTCATTCGATCTTTTCCAGCCTGTTTGGTGGATTTCCCATTTTACTGGCGCTGGCTGCCGGCGTTCTTTTGCTGTTTTGTTTTATTCAAAATGGATGCACATCCTGTGTTTCAAAACGAGCTGTCACGACTGGCACTGTTTCGCAACAGAATGCTGGAATACTATGGAGCACTGCCATTCGCCACCTTAAGTGCAGCTTATGGATTATCGTTTTGATTTTCCTATTTTACATGTGTCCAGCCTGTCTTTCACTGCCTGAGTTGCGATTTCGACTGGGCCCTGGATTTGTGTCTCTGCAATACGGTGTCTCCTGATGTGTATTATAACCAGCTCATGAGCCCCTTAGTTGCTCATGAATTACTTTGTTCTGACGGAGGGATTATGGCCTTTGCAGCGATGCATGGAATACTGGGTCGTTGGAATGTGTTCGCAGCGGCGCAAGATTTCTTGGCACACAGCTTCATTGAGAACCCACTGAGTTGCCCTTTGATGGTGCTAGAGGCTCCGGTAATTGAAGAGCATGTATGTTCTTTCCCACTATTAAATTGGATGGCTGAACTATTTTCGGATGAGAACAGTGACTTCCTATTGGAAGCTGTTACTGCGTATTTTGCATATTCAATGTTAGGATGAAGTATTTCTTCTCCATTAATTGTACATTGAACATTTTTGTATTTACATTTTTCTGGCATATGGCAATTTTCTCTGCCCCAGGCCTATTGACTTGCCCAAACCAATGACTAAACGTTCTTGCTAATGAGATTTTGTTTTTTTTTAAAAATTTGTGTGAACATTTTCTACTTTTTTCACATGTGCAAATTGCAGCTGACTGTCGTTCTTGAACTCTGCTTTCAAAAGTTTGCCTCTTATCTTATTTTTTCTTGTGTTATCTGTGCTCGGATCAAAGGGAGGGTGTCATATTGATATGCTTTGCCTTTGCACTGTGATAAGTTAGCATGAGCTTATTAGGAGTTTAAACACCATTTTACCTTTCTGCTGCTTCTGCACACGACACATATTGTTATTAGAGCTTTTAGCCCAGTAGAATATTTTGCTTCACACGAGAATACTATGTTTTGCTATTAGTACCAGCTGTGCTTGGTAAGCTATGTCTGTACAGTGAGTGCCGAGGCCTTCAAGGATAGTTCAACACTGTGGTTGTTGTGCGGTTTGATCTTTGCATGTTCTAGAAATAACATACATGCAGCTGCGGCCAAATTCTGGCTTTAGGCATGTTTAATATTGTACTGAGTAGAGCATACACACACACTTGATGATGCTTCGCATGCAGAGAGCTGGTGGAAGATGATGTGATCCCTTTCCACTAGGATAAGAGGTATGGGGCCGCCCTGCTAAAACCCAAAGAGACCTTCTTAGATATAATATAATATACTAGCATGGGAGGGTGAGATTTAGGTGTCTTTTAGCCTTCTTCCCTCTGGCATTTTAACATGCTTTCACCCTTTGTATTCTATGGACTAGTAACTATGCTGATTACTTTGTTTCTTATAATATGTTTGTTTGTATTAATTAAGACACTGCTCTTGAGAACACTGCATTAGAAAATAAACATTTCAAATGTGCACGCGTCCTCATTTACCTCTTGTTCTGGATTGATATAATTGTATAGCGAAAGAGTGTTCATGTGTTCCACGTTACCTTAGGTGTTCTAAGTCCATGTTCTGGGTTGTCTAAACATTGGGAGTTTGTAAGAACCAATGAGACACTAATTACTAGTCTGGTAGGGGATTTTGGGTACTAAGGTGAGTTTTGGCACACCCTTATTCACTGAGGTTCCAAGTCTCTATGCACATTTCTGTGTAGGAGCAGAATCCCTGCGACAACATCTTCAAGTCCAGAGAGTACATCTGTGGAACACTACCGGCTTGCAGGGGGTGGTAGTACATTTTTCTCCGTTTCTGTGCCCGATTGCAGCACTCTGGACCGCCCACCTCAGAACTTCCCGACGCTCAACTTCCGGTTCTTGCGAAGAACGCCAGCCTCCGCCAGCCGCATTCACGGCCATTCCCACCGCGCCTCCACGAAACTGAATATCGGACTTCACTTCTTTAGTGTGCAGCGACAACTATCAAAGCCGTGCCACGAGGGCAGCGGAGGCAGCGGAGGCAGAGGGGGCGCGGCGCCCGCACCCCCCCCATGGGGGGCCCACAGTCTCAGGACCGGTGCACTGCCTAAGAGTAGCGTGCTAAGTGCCAAAGAAAGATCTATCGCACGAGGGGCAGAGCCTGGGCTAGAAAATTCCGAGACAGCATTACAAGGACTGCTCGGAGAGTAGCCCATTAGGCGTATACATTTGAGAGGCGGTGGTGGCAGAAGGAAATCCATTAATGCCTAGGAGAGGAGATTACTGCCACTAAATACTGCCACAGAAATCTACAGAAGAGCCTGAAATTCGTGAGGTGAGGAAGGAGTGCGGGCTTACAGAAACGGAGGTAAGTGAAAGGGACAATCCCTTATCTGATTTTTTATTTTTGCAACAGTTAAACAATTAAGGGAAGTTAACTGGGGTGTGAGTGCACACCCATTAAGCGGCAGAAACCTCCTTGTGTAACAAAACTCCCTTGCATTCTCTGCCACGAAGTAAAGAAGAATTTGAAAAGACAAATGGCCTTAGGGAAAACCAAACCACGTAAGGTCCAGAAAAACTCTAAAAAAGTAGGAAATAAATCCGGAATGGTGGATGTGATCAACGTATCGAAAAATGTGGACGATGCAAACAAAGATATGGCAACACCAACCAATAGCAGAGTAATGGCTAATGGAGTAATGGATAATGGAGAAATTTCACCCCCAAGCCCAACTCCACTCCCAGCGCCTACATCTTCCAAGTCAGCTGGCGCAAAATGGGGGTCGGTGGTATCAAAATCCATTAAGGACTTCATCGGGAAACATTTTAAAGGAAAAGAGATGGCAAGTAAGGCGACAAGCGTTTTAGAGTCCCCGCAAACCATCGAAGGCAGAATCTAGCACGGAAGCACTGAACCAGTCTGACTTCGATATTGCTGAGTTACCATTGGAACCTCGTCTGTCCTCCTAACCAAGGATGTGTCTGTCACTATTCACCCAGGACATAGGAGAAGAGGTGGTGAATGAAGACAATACAGACAGTAGCAACCCCTTGGGTAAAGGGAATTCGGTTGGAAGGGAAGCTAGTTTTAATGGACATCAAAGACCAGTGAGCCCAAATGTTATTGGTCTCGATGCATCAGGAGTGCCTTTATGTAGTTTGGAGGTGACTGGGTCCACCAGCTTATCCCTGCTTGAGGTTATGCTAATGCTTCAGAAGACGTTGCAAGGCATTCTTGAGGTTTCAGTCCTAAATAATGATATTATAAAAAGACAAGGTGACCAATACAAGGATATAATTGGAGAGCTGGTACAGATTAAAAACATGATGCCCGCACTAGTAAGGCCAGTAGAAGGCCAGGAGGAGAATATAGCGGAAAGTGGGGAAGTAGGGAGAAGGGCTAGTAGCCATTCAGAGGATGTACCCTCAGAAAATATATCCTACTGCCCAATGATAATAAAAAGGTATGGGGGAAGGAGTTATAGAATGCAAAAAACAACAAAGCAAAGGAGGGGGAGAAAGGCCACAGCTAACTGCCGCCCTACAAAGCAACAGGTGCATGGGAGGGGGACCCCTCCAGCTCAGAAGACAACGGACAAGGAGCGAAGGCAAGGAACCAAAAAACTAAACTTTGCCGAAACAGGACCAAGTAGCAATAGCCCCGATGATCAAAGTAGGAGGATAATAAGGAACAGATTGGGAAAAGGTGAAAAGGCTACCATGAGGACCCAATCTGGGACAAAGGAGGGCACAGCAGTAGATTGGGGGCTGGACACGTCTGTAGGGGTGGAGCCCACAAACCAAAACCAGGGGAAGGGGGCTAGAGCCAGAGAAAGGGAAGAAGCAAGGAGGCACAGAAGGGGAGAGATGCCAGAGGGAACAGCACAACATCGGCAGCCAGACTTGCATACAGACAATTGTTTTTTTTTAGAGCCATTAGGACAGGAAAAGAACTAGGAAATTAAACCCCTTAAATCGCTCACAGCTCCTATCGTCTTTTGCAATGTGCCCCAGCCTAAGATATGTCAGTACTGCTGACCTAAAAGAAGTTGGGTTTATGGCGAATAGCAAGGGGGAGGAAATAACAAAGGTCCTACTCCACTCAGCCTTAATAAAAGATGCAATAGAAAAGGCAGAGCCCGAGATGCTTTGGGAAGGAATTAGAATAGTAAAAAGGGAGGAGGTGTTACAGAACAAAATAGGGAACTCTTTCCTTAGAAACCATGCAGCCCTAGGAGAAAGACAAATAAAAATGATTAGTCTGGGGAGAGGCAAACAAGATGTTCTAGAAATTACGATAAAACCAAAAGATCAGAGGTAGGATGGGGAAGATGTCCTTGCTGGGAATAGATATAGAGAACAGGCATATACGAATGGTGAGGAAGACGGTTACATGAGCAACATTGATTAGGAAGAAGGGTCGTTGCACAGCCTATCCATCCTGTCCTGGAATGTAAACGGATACAATAGAATAAGGCCACAGGAAGATTTTAAAAACACCCTGAAGAAAAATGACATTGTATGCTTCCAGGAAACTTGGCTGTGCGACGAAACCCCTGTAACGGAAGGCTTCACTCACCACGTAAAACCTGCAAAAAAGAACTTATCAGGTAGACCCTCTGGCGGCCAGATGACGCTGGTCTCAACAAGGATAGCTAAAGACATGGAACCTCTAGAACTCAAGTGTAATTGGGCTTTGGGTAGTAGGGTGCGAACCCTAAACAATATGATCGGGTTCGAAAATCTATGCATTATCAATGTGTACATACAGAAAGGTAAAACGAACGAATATAGGACTGACCTGGAATGTTCGACATTTAAACTTACGCTAGCCCCTTATTTCACTTTAGCCGGAGTCCTTGTGTATCGGCCTCCGGGGGCAGCGTCCAAATGGGTGACAAATATGTCTGCACTTATCGGACCGTTAGCCATGAGAACTGCCAATTTCACAATCTTAGGGGACATAAACTTGCATCTAGAGGATGAGGAATGCTCTTTAGCTAAAGACTTCATAAATGACTTAGCAGCTCTCAATCTAACCTTAAAGAACTCAGGGCCTACACATCGAGCTGGACACCTGCTAGATCCCATCTTTTCCAATCTTAACAATATTGTGACGCATTCTGCCCAGCCTCTGCCCTGGTCCGACCACTATTTGGTTAAATTTGCCCTTCAGGTTGACCCAATAAATAAAGATAATACTCCCCTACCCACCCAGTTTATAAGAAAGTGGAAACAACTTGACATTGACAGTCTCAATACCCTCCTGGAAGAACATAGGCCTTGCACTAAGACCTCTGTTCAACAGCTTTCCTCCACAGTACAAAACTGGCTTCTTGCAGCCATTGACTCCACCCTGCCCAAAACAAAGCTTAAACCTAACACCCACCGCTCTCCTGCGCCCTGGTTCAATGATATTTTACAAAATGAAAAAACTAGATGTAAAAATCTTGAACGTCAATGGAGGAGGAGTTACTCACCTGTAATCAAGGAAAAATACAAAATTCAGTTAACAGCGTATCAAAAGCAGTGTAGCAAGGCTAAAGCAGAATTCATCTGCACAAAAATCACAAATGCCTTAGACCACTCCAAAACACTTTTTAAGCTAGTAAAAGAGCTGGCTGGCTCTAATACGTCTCAACTTCCACCTGAACTTAATAAAACTCAATGTGACCTACTAGCTGCCTTCTTCATCAATAAAGTCGACCAAATTCATCAAGACATTAATCAAGCTTCTAATAAATATAAGTTAACCACTGAAGCTACCCCACAATGTGCATTACCTACCTCGGGTAATACCCCAGGCATTCCGGATTGCTCTACTCCGGTTAATGCATCTTCCGTCACACTTGATAGTTGGCCCTTGCTGAACCCTGATATGGTTCAAAGGCTGCTAAAAACTATTAAATCTGGCTCGCCTAAGGACCCATTGCCATGCTCAGTCTTAAAGCAACTTAACAGCAACGTCTTGGTTACCATCACTGATCTCCTCAATGCTTCGTTACTGGAACAATTTGTACCCAGTGAATGGAAGCATGCAATGATTCATCCGCTCCTGAAGAAAGTTGGCGCAGACCCCAATTTGCCAGCTAACTTCCGCCCAATATCCTTGCTGCCCACCTTTGCATAAATATTGGAGAAACATGTAAATCGTTGCCTCACGGATTTCATCACCACTCATGACCTATTACCAACCCACCAGTCGGGATTTCGTGCAGGCTTTTCCACAGAAACTACCTTGCTGGGGGTAACCGAAAATATCCGCCGCATGGTGGACAAGGGCGAAACAGTGGCACTTGTGCTGCTCGACCTCAGCGCGGCATTCGACACTGTGTCGCATGCGGTCCTCGCCCAAACACTCCACTCCCTGGGCATCCGTGGGGCAGCTCTCAACTGGATTAGATCATTATTGGAAAACCGCACGTTCCAGGTCTTCTCACAAACTGCCTGCTCCGATACCATGACATTCAAACACGGAGTTCCAAGGGCTCTATCCTTAGCCCGTTGCTTTTCAACGTGTATATGAGCCCCCTGGCCAAAATAGTGGAGGAAACAGGGCTTTCAATGTTTTCTTACGCTGATGATTCCCAGCTGCTTTTTTCTTTATCAGCTGCAGATTTCCTCCACCCTACAACTCGGACTCTGTAAAATCGCCGACTGGATGCAAAAAAACTTCCTAAAACTTAACGGCGAAAAAACCGAGTTAATCGTGTTGGGCAAAAATAAAGAACTTTGGGGACCCCAACATTGGCCAACTGAAATGGGCACCCCCCCTACCCCGGTTACTCATGCTCGCAACCTGGGCGTCATTATTGACGACTCACTCAGTTTACATCAGCAAGCGGTAAAGACTTCAGCCACCTGCTTTGCCATATTAAAATGGCTAAAAAAGATCTGTTGGATGCTGCCTGAAAACACCAAGAAAACAGTTGTCAATGCCCTAATAACATCTAGGCTAGATTATGGCAACGTTTTGTACCTGGGGGCGAACAAAGCTACTGTCCGCAGGTTGCAATCAGTGCAAAATGCAGCAGCCAGACTACTCTGTAAAATTCCCATCTCTACTCCAACTACTAATTACATCAGGAAGTTACACTGGCTAAAAATTGAAAACCGAGTTAAATTCAAATCTCTATGTTTTATGCACAGGATTTCCACCAACACCGCTCCTAAATATCTGCAAAACCTGGTGCGCCCCTATCGTCCTTCCAGATCTCTTCGGTCTTCCACGGCAAATCATTTTGAAATTCCAAGGACCAGGCTGTCACGCATGGGTGGCAAGTCCTTCTCATTCCTAGGACCTTCTCTCTGGAACTCAATGCCACATACATTGCGGTCTGAGTCGAATTACATCAAATTCAGAAAAGCCCTAAAAACATGGCTCCTTAACATCTAGTTTTCTGTAACCGCATTGCTAATGGGATCTGCCGCGCCGGGAAACCCTTTGTTGGGTAGCTGTGCGCATTACAAATGTAAACAAATAAATAAATAAATAAAATGTTTAAAATCAGACCTGGAATACCTATGTGATTGCTATCCAAGAGATGTGCTATTCATCCTGGGGGACTTCAACCATAGATTAAATCCCATTAAAACGGACCCTTGGCTGAGGGATATGCTAGGAGTATACAAAATAGAGCTGGCACATTTCCCCAGCTGTGAGATCTCAACCGAAGATGATGAGCTTGGGCAACTGTTGGGGGCCATGGGTCTGGTCTGCGTAAATGGAAGAAAGGAAGCAGACCGGCCTGCGAATTGTACCTTTAAAGTAGGGCATCAGATGTGCCCAATAGATTATGCATTCATACAGGCCTGGAACTTTTATCTAATTACACAATTTGAAATTCTTAGGCTAGAGGGTAGTGATCATTACCCACTGCAGATAGAACTCCTGGTAAATAGTTCTCCACATAGACAAAAAGTGCTACCAGTAGAGGTAGAATACCCTAAACGACTAACTACGAGAATTACCGATGAATACATAAAAAAACTGAGTGCACACCAGTTAACCGTGAAATTAGATAGCCTAGCACCAGAGGAGGGCATAACCTGGTATGAGGATACAATAAGGGATATGGTAGAATGCCTCAGGATAAAATGAAAGCACGGTAAACATAAATTAGTAAATAATGCGAAATCATACCCCAGTAGTACTAACCATTGGTTCGATGATGAATGCCGGAAGGTAAAGGCCAGTATTAGAAAACAGGAGAGACGCCTAAGAGCTAACTATAGTGATGAAGCGGTAATAGAACTTAAGAAACTAAAAATAAAATATAAGGCCACTATTAGAGATAAAAAAAGAACCTTTAAGGACAAATGTTGGGGGAATTTACTTGAGACAATTGAAGAAAAGAATGTGAGAGGCTTTTGGAAGTTAGTTCAGGAATGTACAGGGACAGTCTTAGGAACTCTACACTGCTCAGTACCAGAGGACAAGTGGGTGACCTACTTGGAAGAAATCTATGGCATATGGACAGACAGGGAGGGAAGAATGGCCAGTTATTGGCCTGAAATAAGGGAAGAAACAAAAGTACACTTCTCCCCAGAAGCCATTAGAGGTATAATTAAGAGGTTAAATTTAACACCAGACAATTTACCAGCAACTATAATAAAAACGAACATAGATTGGTGGGCTGAGTTTCTTTCTAATATGTTCCAAGAGATCCTAAAAACAGGCAAGATTCCAGATAATTGGAATGGGGCAATCGTCAGGCCTATACATAAAAAAGGTGATGTAAACTCCCCAAAGAACTATCGCCTAATAAAACCTATTGGATATAGGTGAAAAGGTCTTTGCTAAAGCAATTTTGGGTTTATTAAAGGATTGGGTGGATGATAAACAGATAGTACCACCAGAACAGGGGGGGTGCAAAGAAGGTCACTCAATGGTTGACCACTGTTTTGCTCTTTGGTCCATTGCACGGAAGTCGATCGATCAGGGGGGAAAATTATTCTGCTGTTTCGTGGACTTCCGTGCAGCTTTCGATCTGGTGGACAGGGAGCAACTGTGGTCAACACTGGTAGGCTATGAAATACTGGGTGGCCTGCTGGCCCTAATCCAAGTACTGCATACTGAAAACTGGGCACAGATAATTCTGGCTAAGGAGGGAGGCTTGACAAAGAAAATCCCAATTGGGAATGGTCTAAGGCAGGGGTGTGTACTTGCCCCCTTATTATTCTCTCTGTTTTTAGCAGACCTACCCCAAAAATTAAGAGAGATTAGAGGGGCAAACCCAAATTTGGGAGGAAACCAGATATCATGCCTCCTCTATGCGGATGATCTGGTGATCATGGATCAGACAGAGATAGGGCTCCAAAGAAAATTAAATCGATTTAAAGAATACTGTAATAGCAAAAAATTTGTAGTGAACATGGAGAAAACAAAAATTGTTTGCTTTGGTAGGAGGAAAACAAAGTTCTCTTGGTACTTGGGCACAGTATTGCTTGAGAGGGTAGCCGATTATAGATATCTGGGAATGTGGTTCTCTGGTACCCTGAAATGGCATACTCATATACAAGCATTAAAAATGAGGGCATTATCGTCCGTGAATGGCTTAAAAAAATTCAATAATATCTATGGAGAAATGTCTGATAGACCGGTCCTGAAAGCCTATCAAGCAATGGTGCCCCCTCAATTCTTGTATGGAGCCGAAGTCATTTTTCTAAGCGGTAAGACCTCCTGGGATAGAGAGGAGGGAAATATATTAAAAAGCCTATTCGCACTGCCTAAATCTTCTATGGTACATGCGGCAAGAATTGAGCTGGGAATTACCTTGTGGGCGATAACCGCCTGTATGGCCCTTGTACGATTTTGGCAGCGATTGGGAGATGAAGAGTCACTCAAAATTTCCCAGTGGGCCAAAAAGGAAATTATCACGAGTGAGCTACCCTGGGCAAAAGAGTCCAGAGTATCAATAAGGAATGCCTACAGGGTGCTCGAATTGAAGGCCTGCTCGCTACAAGACAATATAACAATAGGTAAGAAAGAACTAAGGCTTCAAGGAACCGATATGTCCCGTACTTATGACCGGGAGTACCTCTCACAAAAATGCTCGGTAGCCCATATGACATCAGCCTGGGAGCTTGACCAACATTTTCCCTATGTAGATCGGCTACCAAGTCATAGCCTAAGGCGGGAAGTCCTAAGAATGAGATGTGGAATAAACCCATGTTTCGCTAATAATGGAGCTCGAAATCAAATGATGGGATGTAATGGGAATTGCACTTGCACTTTAGGTACCACCTGCAATATTACTCACATTTTACTGGATTGTTTGTGGTTTTTAGATATACGAAAGGAGTTTTTACGCCCGATTTTTAAAAAGTATAATATTACAAACAGGATGCAAGCCGCTAAATTGTTGATGGAAATGGGGAACTTAGATATAGCCTGTGCCTTGGGGATATATATGAAAAAAGTTAAGGCGTTCCTCAACTGCACAGAGTAAGATCTAATTATATAAGTCCTCGATATTAAATAAGTCTGAAACAATTAGTGTTTAAATAGCAAGTGCTGCATGTTTAGGAGGTGTTGTATAGTATGAATTAAGTTATTTTATTAATTTAATTGTTATAATACTCTGTTTTAAAAAAATGATAGTACTCATATGTATACCAAGAAGTAATATGTTTATTGATACCGCCATGCTATGTATCTGTCGCTGTTTTTATGTTATCCTTTTTATTAAGATAAGATGTAAATTGTACTTTTATGGTTGTAACAAACCAAATAAAGTTTGTTTTGACTGACTGACACTACCTGATCCACGGTTCAAACAAATTCTGACCACTTTCATTCCTTTTTCTGAAGGGGATGTTTTAAAATTGAAGAGGTGGATTGTAGAGTAAGCCAGGGGATCTTCCCAGGAGGGCAGTCTTGTCTCACAGCAACCAACAATAACCATCAACCATAACCTCAGCAACAACAGCAGCAGAAGGACAGGACCCATCATCTGCATTGTATTGGTTTCAATTGGCAGGGCCCACGTCCAGTGCAGTGGCAATGGCAAAGTAAATTGAGCAAGTGGCAGCATCAATAACCATCCACTGGTTGTTGCAGGAGTATCTGGATGATCCAAAAGAGGTCTTTTGATGTATTGGTATGGGAAGATGTGCCAATGTCCAGAGCTCAATAGGCTGTCAATACAGTAACCGGCTTGCCCTGTAGCCAGCGTGTCTACTGAGCATGTGTTCAGTGCAGTAGTTGCAGTTGTTACAGTGAGAAGGACCAGTCTCATGCCTCAAAATGTGGAGAGATTGACTGGGATCAAAATGAGCCAACATGTTACATCACACAATTACACCATTCCTAAAACAGCAGAGGAGGAGAATGATGATTGGTCAGAATTTGTACCAAGTGTGTTAGCTGCAACTTCTGGGTAAATCAATTGAATTTAAGGTCAAACTCTACTTCCCAGACAAAGTATGCCAATGCTCCTATATAACTGTTTATTTATGTTTTGTTGAACTTCAATCTTTGCAACAAAAAAAGTGGCTAGTGGAACATTATTATTTATGTGTCAGATTTATGCTGCCACACCATTTGTCTCATGACATATATTGCTGGATGGCAGTTTGACCCCTGTGTGTTGATGTACCTTCCACAATTACTTCATGACAATGCAGACAATGCCTTCCCCCTCCCATGACAATTGCCTACCCCTGTCATAGGCAGTTTGCTATTTCTATGTGTGCTGCATACGGCAGTACACATGGAAACAGCAAAATCAAGGAGAACATTTCTACTTTTACCCCTGTTTAAAACCAGGTTTTCCCTTGTCTTAATTGTTGCACTGCCTCCTGTTTACATTGCCCTTGTAAATAGTGGGCAGTGTCAAAATCAATGGGCATTGCAACACCCATAACCCTTTCAAGCTAAATACAGAGTGAAAGGGTGCCTTTTTTACAAGTCAGCGTTAATCCATGTTAAGTGGCTTGAAGCTGCCTTGAAAAGTGACGTTGTGATGGCAATATGAGCTTACAAATATGCCTCTTAATACCTAAATTACACGTGCTTGGATTGGAAGAGGTAAAACTACAACTATTGCAGCAGTGTGAGTGATGATGATGATGATGATTGATGAAAAGTCAAATGACGGTTAAGTGGACCCTTGCCTACATAATGATGCTATGATTGTATGTTATGCTCATTTGGAGAACAGATACACTCACACACGGTTTGCAGTTTTGGTGAGGAATTGTATATGTTGGTTTTTTTTTCCTTAACATTATTGTTGTGTTCCTTACAGTGCCATTTGGACCGTTTAAGATGATGGTACCACAAGAACAGTTTTTAAGCTGACTGTATGGCCCAGTAATTTTATACAGTGACATACATTATTTTTATCCTGAGGAATGCCTTGAACCTTTCAGTCTTATATGGCTGAAACATGTTGACTATATGATAGGGTAATATCTATATCCCTATCTCACTTTGCTTTTTATCTCTATTCACTGGGGGCACCAGAATAAAGTTTTTTCGCCCACCAGGAGATAGTTTTTTTCCACTACTTTTTTGCACTCTGCCCACATAGGAAATAGTACCTTAGGTGCTGTAGAACACTCCTACTCCTCTCCCATGAGGGAGTTGTAGCCCACAGTGGGGACCTTGCCCCCCATTGTGCGGAGAAGACTGTATGATGAAGCATATCACCCCAGAGTTAGTGAGGGTTCTCATCTGAACACTATCAGGGGGTACCTTATCCCTTAATTTGTATTATGTTGTAATTCTTTATTAAAGTTTCACAGGATATACACTTAAAAGTGGGTACATGGTAATACGTTTTGTCGGTCATCAGTGCAACAATGTCTAATATACATCAGTGCAGAGGAGCCACAGATGATGATCAGTTGCATTGTATTAACAGACAACATTGTTCGCCTAAGAATGGGGGCTAGGGGGCGAAGGGAAGAGGACGTCAGTATGTATGGGTTGAGGGTGTAGGAATAGTTTCATATGATCTGCCCTGCCCAGTGTATCTCCTATATCTGTGGGATTGGTCTCTGTTATCAGAGGGATGGGTGTTGTAAGAAGTGAGGGGTTTGTTGCCCTCAATGGGTCAGGGTGAGATACCAAACCTAGTACTCATGAGGTCGTCCCTAGAGCAGCAAGACTGGCTTCAGGATCCGGGGAGAGAGGGGGGTCTCAGGGTGGCTGGGTATGTTAGAGGGTATGTCTTGATATGGTTCAATGCTGCACTGCACAGAGTAAGGGTCACTCTGGCAAAAAAGAGGCTAGGTGCGTTGGTACTAAGCTGGGTCAGACTTCATCTGCAGAAGAGGGGGACCACCAGGGATGGGGGAAAGAGGAGAGGCCTCCTCACCTCCATCATGCCCCCTGGTCCCTGCTGATACGTGCATGACAGTGCCGTGATGAGTTCAGGAGATGATGAGGGAGGGTGTGGTGGGCAGGGGGTAGGGGGCGGGGGGCATCACAGATGCCATACTGGTCACTCTAACTTCAAAATCCACCATTACCTTCTGTAAATGGATGTGGGCAGGCAGGTCGCCATCTGGGGTGCAAGGGTCGGGGGGGGGGGTTCCCGCAATGTCCTGTCCGGGTTCCAGGGGGTAGGTGAAGGGGGGCTAAGAAAAGGTGGTGGAAACAGCTGGGGAAGGGCCTAGGATAGCGATATGAGGTAGGGATAGTCTCCAGCACAGTTGTGGAGGCAACAAGGGAGAAAAAGGAGGAGGATAGAAGGGAGGGAAGGGAGGGAGGGAGGGAGAGATAGTAGAGGAGTGACAGAGTGGTGACAGAAAGTGTCAGATAGTGTGTGTGGAAAGTTTACAGGTACAATAACCATGGGAAGTAAGTGGTAAGGAGATTGGGGTGAGGTAGAGGTCAGTATCTATGTGAGAATAATTTAGGGTCATCGTGTGAAGGGTTGAGAGCTTGGGGGAGCCACAGTGAGGTGGTTATCTTTCATGCTGTGTTGTGGATGATGTTGATAGATGGTGGCTATGATGAAGTCACTGGGCCTAAAGTGGAGGGAGGCTCTGGGTCCCCTGTGTAGTATGAGGGTCTCCAGCATTCACCGAAGTGTGCAAGAAGGGTGCCCATGTCTGCAAGAACAGGTTGGATTGGTTTGGCAGGTTGTAGATGACCAGTTCATGGGAGACGGTTTGTATCATGGCTACCAGGCACGACTCCTGTGTTGTTTGGGCTGGTGCCCTCCATAGACGTAGGATACAGAGTTTGGCCGTGGCCATTGCCATGTGGAAGAAGTGGTGTTGGGGTTTTGCCGGTAATGCAAAAGCATCAGAGAGTGGGTAAGCGGTAAGTAGAGAGGCATAGAGATGCTCAGGGCCAGCCCATCTATGACCAGAAGGGCTGCACTGAGTGGCATTCACACATAACATGTGTTGAGTTGCAGCAACTATTTGTTCATCTACAGCACTTGGCATGCAGGAGTAGACCCGCTCTGTGCAGTTTCATGGGTATCAAGTACCAACTGTGTAGGACCTTGAAGAGACAACATTTCAGCCGTGCCTCTCTGGTGCTCTTGTCAAGGGCTTCTAAGATATCTGCCCATGTGTCTTCCTCACATGAGACTGAGATCCGTAATTGCTACCTGACACACAGCATTTGCGACAGAGTTTGCTAGAAGAGGTGGGGCAAGAGCACTCTGTACAGTCCAGACATTACCCCTTTGTGTTTCCCACACGTATGGAGGTCTAGCCCTACCAGAAACTGGACTGGACTGTTCCCATGAGGCACAGGGTCAGACTGATTTGCATATAGCCATGTCTGAACTGGGGTGGCAGAGTGGGCTAAAGAACGGTGATGGATCAAACCCAGATCTTTTGACTGGGGGTGAGTGTTTGATTGGTTCTGATGCTCCGTCCATCACCTAAAAAAAAAGCCGCTCTTGGCCGCCATATGTGTGGCAGGGTATGCTCAGACGTGAGCCCCTTGCTCACTTGGCACTGGATTAAAGCAAGCCGGGATAAGGACGGCCGGAATGCCAGAAACCGGTCCTCGGCAGCTTATTTCCGGTCCAGGGAAGGCATGGCTTGGCAGTTCGGGCTGGACTGTTCCCATGAGGCACAGGGTCAGACTGATTTGCATATAGCCATGTCTGAACTGGGGTGGCAGAGTGGGCTAAAGAACGGTGATGGATTAAACCCAGATCTTTTGACTGGGTGTGAGTGTTTGATTGACTCAGATGCTCTGTCCATCACCACCCCCTTTTGTACCGCTTTTGGCCGCCATAAGTGTGGCAGGGTATGCTCAGACGTGAGTCCCTTGCTCACTTTGCCACTGGATTCAAGCAACCTGGGCTGAAGACGGCTGGAATGCCAGAAACCGGTCCTCGGAAGCTTGTTTCCGGTCCAGGGAAGACATGGCTTGGCAGTTTGGGCTGGACTGTTCCCATGAGGCACAGTGTCAGACTGATTTGCATATAGCCATGTCTGAACTGGGGTGGTAGAGTGGGCTAAAGAACGGTGATGGATTAAACCCAGATCTTTTGACTGGGTGTGAGTGTTTGATTGACTCAGATGCTCTCTCCATTACCACCCCCTTTTGTACCGCTTTTGGCCGCCATAAGTGTGGCAGGGTATGCTCAGACGTGAGTCCCTTGCTCACTTTGCCACTGGATTCAAGCAAGCTGGGCTGAAGACGGCTGGAATGCCAGAAACCGGTCCTCGGAAGCTTGTTTCCGGTCCAGGGAAGACATGGCTTGGCAGTTCGGGCTAGACTGTTCCCATGAGGCACAGGGTCAGACTGATTTGCATATAGCCATGTCTGAACTGGGGTGGCAGAGTGGGCTAAAGAACGGTGATGGATTAAACCCAGATCTTTTGACTGGGTGTGAGTGTTTGATTGACTCAGATGCTCTGTCCATCACCACCCCCCTTTTGTACCGCTTTTGGCCGCCATAAGTGTGGCAGGGTATGCTCAGACGTGAGTCCCTTGCTCACTTTGCCACTGGATTCAAGCAAGCTGGGCTGAAGACGGCTGGAATGCCAGAAACCGGTCCTCGGAAGCTTGTTTCCGGTCCAGGAAAGACATGGCTTGGCAGTTTGGGCTGGACTGTTCCCATGAGGCACAGGGTCAGACTGATTTGCATATAGCCATGTCTGAACTGGGGTGGTAGAGTGGGCTAAAGAACGGTGATGGATTAAACCCAGATCTTTTGACTGGGTGTGAGTGTTTGATTGACTCAGATGCTCTGTCCATCACCACCCCCTTTTGTACAGCTTTTGGCCGCCATAAGTGTGGCAGGGTATGCTCAGACGTGAGTCCCTTGCTCGCTTTGCCACTGGATTCAAGCAAGCTGGGCTGAAGACGGCTGGAATGCCAGAAACCGGTCCTCGGAAGCTTGTTTTCGGTCCAGGGAAGACATGGCTTGGCAGTTCGGGCTAGGCTGTTCCCATGAGGCCCAGGGTCAGACTGATTTGCATATAGCCATGTCTGAACTGGGGTGGCAGAGTGGGCTAAAGAACGGTGATAGATTAAACCCAGATCTTTTGACTGGGTGTGAGTGTTTGATTGACTCAGATGCTCTGTCCATCACCACCCCCTTTTGTACCGCTCATGGAAACAGTCCAGCCCGAACTGCCAAGCCATGTCTTTCCTGGACCTTGGATCTGTCAGTGGCTTTCAACACCATTCTCCCATCAATTCTTATTACAAAGACTAGGGCTGATTGGTATCACGGGTAAAGCTCTGGAATGGCTGAAGAACTGTCAGGACATACCAATTTGGTTCAGCTGGGGGACTATTCATATGCATCTATGGTCCTGGACAAAGGGGTGCCTCAGGGTTTAATGTTGTGCCCTAACCTCTTTATTGTTGATTTGGCCCCCTGGCAAAACTCATCATGTCATGTGGGTTTGAAACCATATCTTATGCCGATGCCGATGGCACACAATTGGTCATTACTATGGACCATAACTCGACGCTTACCAAAGTTGAATTCATGAACTGTCTCATTTCCACATGGATGACCAACACCATTCTGCAGCTTAATAGGAACAAAACAGATATCCTTTTATTCGGAAAAGCTCATTCAGTCTGGTCGGCCAATTGTCCATCACCACCCCCTTTTGTACCGCTACCAGAAACATGGGCAGGGAACTCAGGTAGTGTCCCAGGCATTATCGCTGGCAGTGCTGCAGTTGGGTATATTTCCAGTGCTGGGTCAAGGGAGGCCAAACTCCTCTCCCAGTTGTGTCAGTGTTTTCAGTGAATTTTGCTGAGGAGCTGGGAAAGGGTATGTATGCCTGTCGGCTTATGCATGTGGCAGTGTTCCCCCACAGAGAAGCTTTCTAGTGTAGCCGAGGGTGAAAGCCCACGAGGCGGTGCGCTGGGTGTCAGGCTTTGCACATTTTAGACAGTATCGGGTGGGTGGTGTCTCATGTGTGGGGATCGTCCCATATAGGGAGGATAGCCTCATCTCACCTGTCAGCAAATATCATCATTTCATCATATAAACTTTATTACAATCTCAGAGATTCAAAAAAGTACATCACTGCACAGGTCCCATTTAAAAAACAATAAAACCATATAATAAAATCATTAAGAAAGGGTTATCAGTAGACATTGCAGCAAATTATTTTACAATAAGTATAAATTCAAGAATAAAAAAACAAAAATCAGAGTAATAACTTGCTTCGCCTGACCCACATAGCATACAGAAAACGGGAGATACCGAAGACTATCAATCTACGGGTATCCGTAGACAGCAGCCTCAGGATTTGAAGATAGTAGCCCGGACCAACAGCTCTACATAGTGGTATTATCCATTTTTTCCTCAGTAATACATATTGGGGACAGAAAAAAAGTAAATGAACAATAGATTCTGTCGAGGATTTACACACAGGACATAGATCAACTTCAGGAGAATACATGCACCATCTCGAACAGAAAGAGTTAGTTGGTAAGGTCTTGTATCTAAACTGCAAAAAGAGCTTGCGGGCCAACAGAGGAGTCATTTCATCTATTGCTGTTTCAAAACATGGAACTTGTTTATAAGTTAAAAAACCTTTTGTTAGGCCTGAGACATGTTCTGTTAGTTCCAATTGTACTATTTTTCCCAGTACATCTTTTTCAGCTTGTCTCTCAAGATACTGCTCATGGTTCCTGGGCTAGACCAAAAGCTGTCCATCCCCAGTTTCCCTAGTAGATCACGCAAGTGGGAAAACCACCTTATAGATGCAGCCTAAGGAAATTTTAAGAGATCCTTTAGGGCATCCCAATAAGGATGCAGCTCGTCTGTTGTCCATAATCTAAACCAGAATGATGGTATTTTGTAGTTTACTTTATGCTTTAGTTGTTTATGAGCAATATCAAAGTAAAATGGAATCAAAGGGGAACTGGCAGGAAGATCTACAAGCGATCTTAGGAATCGATTTTCAGCTGTGGACAAAGAGGCCAGAGAACTATCACCCCTGAGTTCTGCCCCATAAAGTACCCCGCCCAAAACCTTAGTATTGTAAATGTGAAGAGCAGGGGCTACTTGCCTGGATACTGCTCTCCTGTGTATCTTACTTATGTGGGCACATTGTTGAATTAGTCGGAGTTTTGCTTTTTCTACCTGTGGGGTCCAGCTAATTGAAGGGGTAAGTCGAATCCCCAAGTAGTATAAAGCTTCGACCTTCTCCAGTTTAGTGCTACTCGCCCACATTGGTCTGGTCTTTGCTACATTTTTACCTTTGTCGAAGATCATAAATTTGGTCTTGGACTCAATTAGGCTGAGGCCTCTTTCTTTGCAAAACTTAAAAAAATAATTTAAAAGTTGCTGCAATCCTTGGGGTGATTTTGAAATTAAAAGAGTGTTGTCGGCAAATAACAATGCTGGGACTCTACCTAACCCTATTTTTGGGGCGTCACAGCCATCTTTATCTAAAAAATCAACCACTCCATTAATAAATAAAGTAAAAAGTGTTGGAGCCAGCACACACCCTTGTCTCACTCCTCGCTTAACTGGAAAAGTTTCAGTAACTTGACTATTGGCACCCCATCTAACCTGTGCAGAGTATGTGAGTGCAATCGAATTATAATGTTTAAGATATTTTTTGGGATGTCCATCCCTAGTAACACCTCTCATAGTTTATTTCGTGGAACAAGATCGAAAGCTGTGCGCAAATTCACAAAAGCCACATAAAGCCTTCGCCTTTTAAAACCACTTCCTTCCAATAAATACAAATCAATCGAAACATCTGGTCCAGTGTACTGATTTTAGAACAAAAACCTGCCTGAAAATCACTTAAAATCTGAGCTTCCCTCATCCAATTTTGAACCCTACCTAAGACCTGCTTGCAGAAGATTTTTTGAAGGGAGTCAATAAGGCTGATAGATCTATCCCATTGAATTATGGGCCTATCTCCTTTTTTAAAAATTGGCACGATTTCAGATATCTGCCAGGAAGATGTAATAGGGGCACCAGCCAATATCAGGTTGGATATCAAATTTATATATAAACCACATGACATTTGATCTTCTTTATATAGATCATAAGGGATTCTATCTGGACCAGGGGCACGTGCCAACACACAAGAGGATATTGCTGTTAATGTTTCCTCTAGTGAGATGACCAAATATCCTTCTTCATGCCCCCTGGAGAGATCCATGTTCACCGATGTATTACTAGCTATATAAGGATCATCTCCATAGAGAGGGTCAAAATGCGCAACCCACTCCTCCGGTTGTATAGTATTCTCCAGTGTGGGTCCTTCCCCTTTTAACCAATATGCCACATGACTCCAAAATCCTTTGTGGTTGCTTTCCCGACAGGGCCACATGTAAAGATGTAAAGATTCCCAGAGCGAGTCTTCCCACTCCTTTTTAACTTTATCAATGTTTTTTTTGCATCCAGCTCTGTTGAAATCTAGTTTGTGAACTGAACATCATCTGCGCCATCTTGTCCATTTCCTCAGACTCACGCACAAATATGCACGGCAGCCATTTTAGGCACCATGGTCTCCCTGCTCACGATCAATCGCCAGCACGTTCCCCTGGCGCTGCAAACACCCCCCCCCCCCCGCCCGCGCACTCTGGCTGCCCCCGCTCTCTCATGCACGGGTCATAAGACCTCTCCTTCTGCGCGACTCTGCCCCTGGGAATCACACCCTGCGCCTGACCAACACCTCCCTTCCTTTCATGAATACCTCTCCTTTGATGACCCCTTCCTCTGAGCCCGATTGTCTGCACGGATCCCAGGCCATCACTTAGCCTGAGGATACAGTTTATTGCCCCTTACTGTATGGAATCGCCCCTCTTCAAAGGAGCTACGATTGATCATGCCCCCCCCCCTTGAGATCCGATCAGGCGCACACATTCTAAGAATCGGCAGAATGTCCAGCTGTGTGATAGCCATCTCCTATTGTATGTGGGGTGGGGACCTCTACTGTAGATATGTGTGGGAATGGGCCTGAAGCGGGGATTCCGGGGATGTCTTTTCATACTTCAAAGTGTCTTTATTGCAATAAAGAATGTTTATTTATTTATTTTATTTATTTTAATTATTTATATAGCGCATCTGATACCTTGCAGGCTTCCTGGCGCTGGAGAATACTTTACTGAGGAAGAGACCGAAAGTATGTACAGGCGGGGAGGTCTAAGGGAACAGCCAGGTCTTGATGCACTTCCTAAATGGAAGAAGTTGAGGGATCTGGCGTATGTCAATGGGCAGGCTGTTCCATATTTTAGCAGCTGCGACCCTAAAGGATCTACCCCCAGTTCTGGCTTTATTGTATCTGGGCACCCTTACCAGATACGCCGAGGATGATCGCAGATCTCTGGCGGGAATATACCACTGAAACAGGGCTTGCAAGGGCCTAGGCCCGAGTCCATGCAGAGCCCTGAATACAATGCAAAGGGACTTGAAAGCCACCCGCTGCTTTAGGGGTAGCCAGTGCAGTTCGGCCAGGGCCGCTGTGGCCGAAGACCTTCTCGACCAGCCAAGAGCCAGCTTGGCCGCGGCTGATTGAATTCGCTGCAGCCGGTCTAGTAACGTGACAGGGGACTCAAGGAGCAGGGCGTTGCAGTAGTCCAGGCGACTCAGAATCGTACACCTGACTACCAACGCCCGGGCTTGTGCAGGGAGAAGTGGCATAATTTTTCGCAAGGAGCGTAGCAGAGCCGTACAGATCCCCACTGTTTTTGCCACCTGGGTTTCCATACTCAGCTTGTTGTTGAGCATGACCCCAAGGTTGCGGACCGAGGAGACAGGTTTAGGTTTCTCCCTTGTCTCAGGCGGCCAGAAGTCATTCGGGAACTGGCAAGATAGAGTGGTGCCAGCACAGAACAGAACCTCTGTTTTGGAGGCGTTAAACATTGACATGTTCACATGTCATAAACCAGTGTATAAGAGGCCAGGCCTCAGAGAGGCTGAGAGAGCACCTCGAAACGATACCTCGTTGTCCGATCTGATGTGTTCTGCTCCGTCGGAATAAAACTTTGTTTCCTGCCTTCCAGCCTCCAGCGCCTGCCTCTTTGTTTGATAACCCTTGCATGGTATTAGAGGCGTTCAACGCCGGGCAAATACTTGAGAGACATCGATCCAACCGCCTGACCATTTTTCATGTTCTTCAATTGGCGTCCCAAGCGTGGGGCCCATCAGCACCACGTGGATCCAGTGGGAGAGGTCCCGACGACAGAGTGAACGACTGCAACGATCGGAAGTGCACCTGCCCGATAGACCCTCGTCTGGCAGCCGGTCATCCGAACTTCACTGGTTCCGAGCAGACCTCTCTCGAGTGATCTACGGTCCTGACTGGTAACCATCAGGAGTGCCGCAGTAACGACAGAGAGTAGAGGACGATCGGGCGCTGGAAGCGGAAGACGAGAAACTGTCCATGCGGTCCGGGTAAGGTCGTGAAACACGACGAATTGCGAATTGATTGATTGTTTGATTGATTGAAATACTAGTATTTGCTTTGTAACTCTTTGAGATATTCGCTGCCTGCAAACTGGGAGGAATAGGAATATTCCGTCTCCCTTTGCAGATAGTGAAGGGTAGGTAACGCGGACCTTTGTCCCCCGTTGTAACCCGTCGTGCCTATCTCTTCTCCCCACTGATTGATTGTTGGATTCTTTGGTTCTCTGGTTCGTTAGATTCGATACCTGAGATAGTCAGTTGCTCCTTGAGACATTCGCTGCCTGCAAACGGGGAGGAATAGGAATATTCTGTCTCCCTTTGCAGATAGTGAAGGGTAGGTAACGCGGACCTTTGTCCCCCGTTGTAATCTGTCGTACCTATTTTTCTCCCCGCTGATTGATTGTCCGAACATAGATTGTTTGGAGTATAGTTCTTTTGAGATATTCTCTGCTTGCAAATAACGTAGAATAGAAATATTCTGTCTAGTCTTTGCAAGTAGTGAAGGATAGGTAGTGCAGACCTTTGTCCCCCGTTGTAATCTGTCATGCCTGTCTTCTCCTCACTGATTGGTAGTTGGTACAGCCCGGACCGCTTATTAGAGATGAACCATCCAGCTCCACTGAAAGGCACCCCTAATAAGGACATGTTCACTAAGCATGGACTAGTCGCCGTAGCTTATAGTAAGTTATGGCATAAATATACCAAGAAGGACTCCGAAAGTCAGTGGCCACTGATAGGTTCCTTTGATGACCATAAAATAGAAACGTTAGAAGCAGCTCTTCGGAAAAATAAGACAACGCCCACCATGCTCGATAGTGTCGGCATGTGGCGCAAAGAAGCAGAGCAACGAAAGAAAAGAGAAGAAGCAAGAATAGGAAAAGAGTTACAAAAGGCAGCCCACCTGACCGCTAAGAAACTAGAAGAAGAAATAAAAGAAAGAGAGGAGGCCAGACAAAAGCAAGAATCTGAGTCGGCAGGCCAATGCCCTGTTAGGACCCCCTCTACGCTCTACCCTGAGCTGCCCTCCAAACAACGGGCGAACGATGAGTTACTGCTAGGTCCTCCGATCATCTACATGCCCCCTCCATATGCCCCCTCCCAACCTCTAGTACAGCACCTGCCAGCTCCGAGTGCAAATGAGAATGACCTTGGAGCTAGTGCCCCAGCCCTCACGGCCTCCGCACCGGCCGCATTAGTAACGACATCGGATGAACTCGAGACTAGCAAGCAGCCACCGGCCAGACTGAATAGGTTGAACAAAGATGAGCGGGATGGAATTGACAAGATAGTAAAGACACTGGTAGAACGGAAGGAGAGCGAAGAATACACGATAGATATGCACAATTCACATGCTGGTAGCCACAGACGGCATTTCATTCTACGGTTTAGCTACCACACCCTGAACGCATATGAGGATAGGTATCAGAATCAGGGTCCTGCTAAACTGACAGCTTTATATAGAAAAGTCAATGTTGGAGATGAGGCTGAGCACGACGTGACGGACCTCTTCATGCAAACGCTTGAGGTCTTCAGCCACCTCACGGAACAGAAACCAGAAGTTAAGATTACAGTCCCTGAAACGACTGGGTCCTCATCAGAAGTAGCCAACACTATGATGCCTATCAGAGAAGCCGCCCCCTACTGGGTTCCCCCGCGAGGTCAGGGAACAAGCGACGATATCAACCACGCAGATGCGAAGGGGAGGGTTGTGTACAACTGGGTTTATCAACCATGGGATCGGCAAGATAATTTAACTTTTAGGCAAACCCTGTCCGATTTAAGAAAGAACCCGACAGCATTTTATACCGAACTAGGTACAGCCTTGGGTTCAACAATAATGACTCTAGCGGACATTGACTTGTTTTTCGGGTTATGTCTGCCGGCTGACGTGTGGAAGCAAATCCGGAAAGCCGACCACACAGATCTGTTCGGACATACCTGGAATCAACTCAGTGAACTAGATAGACAGCGAGAGCCCGGAAAGAAACCTGTAAAAGACATACTGGAACTCCCGGACAAAATAGTTCAGAAGCTAAAGACATTGATCCCAGAGAAGAAGGTAGACTGGTCGATAGTCACGGCTTGCCGTCAGAAACCCCAGGAAGACGTATCAGAATACTTCTCCCGATTTGAGACGGTGTTCTCCGACTACAGTGGCCAAGACATGACCACTGCAACCGGACAACACCTATTCGTGCAAAACTATGTAAAGGGTCTATCGCAAGAGGTCTCCCAAAAGTTACAGACGAGCGAGAGTAGTTGGGGGGCCTCCAAACCCGCAGCTATCCTTCAGATGGCTCAGTACTACGAACACCAAAAGAATGAGAATGATAGGGCATCCGAGAGAAAGAAGAAAGACTTGAAAGAAAGGGTGATGATAGCCCAGATACAAGGGGTGGCGGTCGGAAGAGAACCGCACAGGGGGAGCTACCAATCAGCCGCCCCTAGAAATCCACCCCCAAAAGATCGCACATCTACTCCCTACTCTGGACGTAGGGACATAGAGGATAATCAGTGCGCATTTTGCAGAGGATTCGGGCATTGGAAGTCTCAATGTCCGGTTCTTCTGGAAATGATTAAAAATAAAGAGACGAGGGACATGACGAATGGCCCCAGGACTAGAGGGCAGGGACGAGGGTACACAAACGACACCAACAACGACAGACCAGGTAGATCGAACACATTTGACCGTCCCCGACAGAACCAGTATCAACTATCTGACTGTGAGAACGCCCCTGACTTTGCATAGGACTGCCCGGGGCAAGGGATGGATCCAGTCGAGCTCTGTGTTGACCAGCAAGGTCCTTACGTCACCGCTAAGGTCCTGGGTACAAAGTCTCCATTTTTGGTAGACACTGGGGCGACACGTAGTGTGTTATCAAAACGACTGATTCCAAGGGCACCCTTGTCTGGCTCACACATTACATTGATAGGTTTTGATGGGACGCCCTCCACTAATCCCCTGTCCGCACCTATCTCCTTCGACCTAGGAAACAACCCAACTGACACAACCTTTCTGCTCTCCTCCAACTCCCCATACGCCATTATGGGTATTGACTTATTAAAACATTTCCGAGCCACCATTAGGTGTTCCCCAGATGGAGTCCGAGTCATCCTGTACGACAACCCGAACATGTCCAAATCCTGCCCCGCACGACATATGTACTGTATAACTGTTGCTGACCTATCCTTGCTCGACACCCTGCCTCCGTACCTATGGGCCAAAAACGACTCAGACGTAGGACGAATGATGATTGACCCTGTGCACATAACTGTTCGACAAGACGCAATGATCCCGAAACTCTCACAGTATCGGATATCACCCGAGGGCGAGAAGGCACTGGTAGCGATTATTCAGTCCCTGGTAGATGCAGGAGTGGTAGAGGAAGTAGTTAGCAATGTCTGCAACAGCCCTATCCTACCCATTGTTAAGAAGCAAGGCGAGGGAGATGAGAAAGCGTACCGCTTCATCATCAACCTGCGAGAGGTTAACAAAGTGGTTGTGCCTCAGTACCCCGTAGTCTCAGACATCACCACCATTCTGACCCTCATCCCATCCACTGCCACCATCTTCACTGTTATTGACCTCAAGAATTCATTTTTCTCTATCCCCATCCACCCAGACAGCCGTTATCTCTTCGGCTTCACCCTAAAAGCCCGCTCGTACAGATTTTGTAGAGCACCCCAAGGCTACATGAAAGTCCCAGCATTTACAGCCAGGCCCTCAAAAGACAGCTGGACGCCGTCCAGCTACCATATGGAGTGGTGTTGATCCAATATGTCGATGATATCCTTTTGGCGGCCGACACCACTCCACTTGCAATCACGGCCACCATCCAACTCTTACACTTTCTTGCAGAAAATGGCCACAAAGTCTCCAAAAAGAAATTACAGTTCTGCCAGCCTCAAGTGACGTACCTAGGCCATCTCCTGTCCAAAGAAGGGAGGAAACTTACCCCCGACCGAATCCAAACCATCCTAGACACCCCCGTCCCAAAAACACAGAAGCAAGTCCGTTCTTTGGTGGGTCTTACCTCTTTCTGCAGACAATGGTTACCAAATTTCAGTCTCATTGTAAAACCTCTACTTTCCCTGTTGGCTAAAGATGTCCCCTTCCCGCTCCCTTGGACCCCCGAATGCCAGGCGTCCTTTAAAGAGTTGCGAGATGCCCTTTGTTCAGCACCTGTCCTAGGAACACCAGATTACTCCAAGCCCTTCTCCCTCTTCACTCACGAAAGGGAGGGATGCGCGTTGTCTGTTCTAACTCAGCCTATCGGCCCTAAGCAACGCCCTTGTGCCTACTTCTCTGCCACTCTTGACCCCGTAGCCAGAGCTTTGCCTGCCTGCCTTCGAGCAGTAGCTGCCACTGCTGTCTCTATCCGTCAGAGCGAGGGAATCGTACTCTCGAACTCCCTCACTGTGTTAGTACCCCATGCGGTTGACACCCTTTTGAACCAGACCAAGACTCAACACCTGACTAGTGCACGACTGACTGGGTACGAATTGACACTACTTGCACCCCACATCACTCTGAAAAGATGTACGACTTTGAATCCCGCCACACTGTTGCCCTTGCCTGAAAACGACCCAGATGTGCCCCCTATACACGACTGTGTGACCCGCACGGACGAACAGACTAGGAGTAGAGTTGGCCTCCGAGACACTGCTTTCACAGACCCTGACGGAGAGCTATGGGTAGACGGCTCTTGCATCAAACTCTCCGACGGCACCACCTCAGCTGCCTATGCAGTAACGACAGCCCGAACAGTAATTGAGACAGCCCGCATCACACAACGATCCGCACAGGCGGCAGAACTGATTGCCCTCACACGAGCATGTGTTATAGCGACAGGGACCACGGCAAACATTTACACGGACAGCCAGTACGCCTTCGGAGTGGTTCACCATTTTGGACTCTTGTGGAGAGAAAGGGGATTCCTGACGTCCCACGGCACGCCCATTCTCCACGGATATCTAGTCTCCGCCCTGATTGAAGCAGTTCTCCTCCCCAAACGATTAGCAGTAATCAAATGCCAGGCACACAAGAAGGTGACAGACTTAGTCGGACAGGGAAACGCACTGGCCGACATCACTGCCCGAACCACAGCTGAGAATAGGACGACGACACGCATGTATGTGACCAGGTCACAAGCAGAAAAATGGACTGACGCTAGGGAAACGATTAGGGACATCCAGTCGGCCAGCACACCTCACGAACTGACTGAGTGGGCACGGGTGGGTTTAAAAGACGATGAAGGCTGCTGGCGGACAAAAGACACAAACAAATGGTTACTGCCTGACTCGTACCTGATTCCTATACTGACTATGGCACACTCCCCCGCACACATAGGATCTGCCCCCATGATCGAACTCATCTCCAAGGTCTGGCACAACGACAAAATCCCCGACTCAGCCAGACGCCTGGTCCAGCAATGCCTTATCTGCCTGCAACACAACCCTGGGAAAGGAACTGTGGTACCCCGGGGAGGGTTTGGGGTCCCCGACCATCCCTTTGAGGTCCTCCAGATGGACTACATCCAACTAGAAAGATGGCAAAGCCTGAAGTATGTATTAGTCATTGTGTGTGCCTTCAGCAAAAGGGTAGAAGCCTATCCAACCCGTGATAACACTGCCATGACCACTGCCAAGGTACTACTGAAAGAGTTTTTCCCTCGCTACGGTCTTTGTCGAATTCTATGGAGCGACAACGGCCCCCACTTCATAGCTGAAGTTATCCAACTAATCTTGAAAGGGTTGGGTGTAAAACAGAGGTTTCATGCAGTCTTTCACCCCCAATCTGGTGGCTTAGTTGAGCGACACAACGCCACACTGAAACTAAAACTGTCGAAGATAGTGGCCACCACAGGACTTAAATGGCCAGATGCCCTCCCACTGGCATTGCTATCGATGCGCTCCACTCCCACTAAGCACCATTTGACCCCCTACGAGGTTGTATTTGGGCGACCGATGAACCTCTGGACTGCCCCTAAACCGACCTCCATTCACGACGTCCCGGACGTCCTACTGTCTGATTACTTGTGCAAATTGACTAAAACGTTGTCTGTCATTCATCAGCAGGTGCAGCAGGCCATCCCCGATGCTTCCAGGGGTCCGGGTCACGATATCCAACCGGGGGATTATGTGCTGATCCGAAATTTCCAACGGGCGAAGAGTCTGGAACCCAGGTGGACGGGCCCCTGGCAAGTACTGATCACCACCCGGACGGTTCTTCGAGTGGAGGGGAAACGGCACTGGCTGCATGCACACCACTGGAAGAAGGTCTCCTCGACCCTGGCCACGACAGAAAACGTCAGCACCCAAGAAGAGCTCCTGAACAAAGACCGGCCATCACTGAACTGTTATCCTGATACCGAGGCACTCGAACTTGCAAAATTCTCTGATCCCACTGTGCCATCCAGGGAAGGGTATTTCCTGCTTCGAAAGGAGGGAGCTTCGGCTAAGTAGACCACGGACTAAGTTGAATCTCAGAACGGTAGCCTAAACACAACCAAGGGTTACCCGGAGAGAAGCTAAACGAAGTCTGCGGTTCTGCCCACTACCGAGCACCTCGAAGATGATGGAAGCGCCAGATAAGAAGATGATGGAAGCAACCGGAAATACCCACTACAGGAACCCAAAGACTGACAGTATGCACAAATCGAAGACAATTGCCCTTTTCATTGTCCTCCTCTTTTGCCTCCTCCTCATGACTTCCTTCTGGATCGTGGAAGAGAGCGCACCCGCTCATCAGATATTGCTGACCACTGCACAGCCGACCACTATGAAAGAGCATCACCTGATATCCCTTTCGCCTCAGCTCCGAGAAAGGCGTAAGGAGTTCTGGAACAATTCCTTCGTGCAACTGTTGCACCAACACAACCTTGCCGCCAACGCCACAAACTGCTGGATCTGCGGGTTGCTCCCGCATGCCACCGGACACTCCATCCCTTTCATCCCTTCCCCTTTCTCAGTTCACGGCTCCTGCCTTGCCTGGTTGATCTTCTTGCAAGAGAGCTACAAGGACAACGCCACTTCTGGTCAAACAGTGTCACACTTCTACCATGGGTTCTGGCTGAACAAAACCGGAAGGACATCTGCTCCCTTTTGTCCTTTGACCTCTGGGTCCTCCTTCCATATGGACATCCCTGCCAAGGAACGAGTTGAAATGCAGGTGTTCCATAATCCAGCCAGACCCACCTTCTCCTACCTACGGAAACGAACATCTGCCACTCTGACTGTGGCTCTGTCTGTTATCAATGTCACGGGTCTTGTGTGCCTCGAAGGCCTGGGAACACAGCTGGTGGGTCACAGTTCCTGCCACATCACCAGAACATTGGACTCAATTGATCCCCCCTCCTTTGTTGCTTCTCCGAATATGTACTTTGTTTGTGGCACCAAAGCTTACACTTGGCTTCCAAAAGGTTGGGGGGGTACTTGCTACATCGCCTTCATTCTCCCTCCAACGTACGTGGCCCCAGCAAACCATCACCGGCAGAAGCGCGCAAGAGACATTGAACAAGCCGACTCCACCGGAGCACAGTTCCTGGATGCAGTGAAGGGACTTGTTCCTCTGTGGGGCCCAATGGCAAACAGCCGCGCCATCCGACACCTGACCCAGGCAGTAGAAACAACCATGAACATCACGGCTGGCATCCTCACTAACAATACGGCCGAGCTTTAGGCAGTCCGCCTGGTGGCTCTTCAGAACCGCCTTGTTCTAGATGTGGTTCTAGCTGACCGTGGAGGAGCATGCCGCATCATCGGATCCAGCTGTTGCACCTACGTGCCAGATAACTCGCCCTCAGTCTACAAAGCAATCGAGCACCTCCACAGACTTTCCTCAGAGGTTCACCAGGAGCAGGAAGGATGGTCGCTTGGGAGCTGGTTTTGCGGTACTTTGAAGGACTGGGGATGGAGGTTGTTTACATTTATATTGATACCGGTCGTGGTACTGTGTGGGTGTTGCCTAGGTATTCAATGCTTGCCACCTTTGTGTTCACTCATTGCTAACTGCATGTGCCCTAAGACTTTGGACTTCGGAACTGAGCACATGAGTCCCCTCTATGAGGTAGAAATACGTGGCCTTATGGGGATAGATCCGAATTGACAAGTTGGCGAGACATGTTAAAAGGGAGGACTGTTGAAATCTAGTTTGTGAACTGAACATCATCTGCGCCATCTTGTCCATTTCCTCAGACTCATGCACAAATATGCACGGCAGCCATTTTAGGCGCCATGGTCTCCCTGCTCACGATCGATCGCCAGCACGTTCCCCTGGCGCTGTAAGCACCCCCACCCGTGCACTCTGGCTGCCCCCGCTCTCTCATGCACGGGTCATAAGACCTCTCCTTCTGCGCGACTCTGCCCCTGGGAATCACACCCGCGCCTGACCAACACCTCCCTTCCTTTCATGAATACCTCTCCTTTGATGACCCCTTCCTCTGAGCCCGATTGTCTGCACGGATCCCAGGCCATCACTTAGCCTGAGGATACAGTTTATTGCCCCTTACTGTATGGAATCGCCCCTCTTCAATGGAGCTACGATTGATCATGGCCCCCCCCCCCTTGAGATCCGATCAGGCGCACACATTCTAAGAATCGGCCGAATGTCCAGCTGTGTGATAGCCATCTCCTATTGTATGTGGGGTGGGGACCTCTACTGTAGATATGTGTGGGAATGGGCCTGAAGCGGGGATTCCGGGGATGTCTTTTCATACTTCAAAGTGTCTTTATTGCAATAAAGAATGTTCACATGTCATAAACCAGTGTATAAGAGGCCAGGCCTCAGAGAGGCTGAGAGAGCACCTCGAAACGATACCTCGTTGTCCGATCTGATGTGTTCTGCTCCGTCGGAATAAAACTTTGTTTCCTGCCTTCCAGCCTCCAGCGCCTGCCTCTTTGTTTGATAACCCTTGCATGGTATTAGAGGCGTTCAACGCCGGGCAAATACTTGAGAGACATCGATCCAACCGCCTGACCATTTTTCATGTTCTTCAGCTCTACTAGTAGAAATTTCTACATGGACCCCCTCTTTTAATTGCCCCAATGAGTGTCCCCTTAGCCTTCCTACAGTCCTGGTTAAACCAGGAATTCTTGTTATCATGCTTTAGGGCGATACGATGACCCTCATTGCTCCTGGTTTTTAATGGTTGGCTCAGTACATTTCTTATCTCGCTGAAAAAGAGGTAATGGGTGGGCCCTAGAGTTATAATAGCATCATTAAGGCAAAGACCACTCAGATCCTCAATCAGCTGTTTTGCTTTAGTTTTTACTATTTATCAGGCTTCTGGATGTTTCTCTACCCTGGTCCATTTTAAAGCTTTCTCATTATTTGCCACAGATAGTATACCCACATCGGGGTGTACCCTGGGGGTTGACTGGAAAGTGGCCTCAGTTAGTAGGGTTAGGGCAAGAGCATGATGGTCACTTTCTATCCTTTTCACCACCTTCATATCTAATAGTTGGGGGCATATATTTGGGGTAATTAGGCAATAGACAATTCTACTGGTTTTGCCTGGTCTGTTAAAAGTATGTTACCCTTTTGGATCAGATTTTGTCCTGCCATTTGTGGCTCTAAGCTTGTGTTGTAGAGTTAATGCAAACACCTCTGCTCCTCTCTTTGACCACCTTACTGTGGGCAAATCTAGAGGGGGAATAGACCATAGGCAATCCCAATTCTCAGTGAGGTCTCGGGGAATGGAAATAAAAGGTTCAAAAGTGCAGTTGAAATCACCTACAACTATAGTAGGGGTGCTATCTGAGTATTTGGTTAGGGCATCGTCTAACTTGAACATGGTAGCTGTTTCCTCTGTAGCACAATCTACTCTGATATAAACATTAAATATTCTGATCTTCCACCCACAGTATAGAGTCAATTCCAGTGCCAGAATATTCTCTGTATCAGCTCATAACAACCTAATATTAGTCCCCAGAGATGTTTTACCCAGGTTGCCAGGCCTCCATAGGGTCTACCTTTTTTTTTCTTTTTTGCATCAATTGCATATACCGAGTAACCACTCCTGTGCGGGGTAGTCAATCTCCATGTTTCCTGGAAGAGGATAACATCAAAAGTGTCCACAAAACTACACCAATCAGGGTCTGATTGTGAATTTTGAATCCCAGCAATATTCCACACCAGGATACGTAGCTCAGATGTAGGGACTATCCCATCTTCCAAATCTGTGCTGCAGAGCGAACCACCTACAGGCGGATTTTCTGCGGTAAGGGGAACCATTACCCTTCTGGCAATGGGACTAAGGCTTTTATCTACTGTGGGATTGTCAGATCTTGCTTTGGTTTTTGACCCAACCTGAGCAAGCTTTGGTACATTTGTAAGATAGATCATATTCCCATCAGACTGATCTTTCTGCTTTGTGTAGATCCTATCTCTCACCGACCTCAATTCCATGTTCCCATTTAGTAATGCTCTATTACTGTCGATTCCCCCTAAATTACTCCTACCACAGATACCTGACGGAGCATTTCTTTGGTTCTCAGCATAGAGGGGCTTATACATGCGATAGCCGGGGAAGGCTCTCTGTTGATGCATAAAAGTGCTTGGATTAGTTTCAGGAATTAGTCCCTCCCCATTTCCTCGCTCAGGTACCCTTTCCTTCCTATTGACCATTTGTGAATATGTCAATAATTGAGGGGCCTCAGGCAGACCAGGACAAACTTCTTTCCTAGTTGATGCCGTTTTCATTACCGTTCTAAGTGCGGCAACCTCATTACTTAGGGTCTCAATAACTTGTTTTAATGCTGTTAGTTCTAGTGGGAGAATATTGTGTAAAGGCTCAGATACAATAGAGGCCACCCCCAGGGGCTCTGGGTCTGTCATTGATAGCAACTCAAATCTGATATGGCATTCCACCATAATTAATTTGGCTTGGACTGGTGTCTCTTTTGCCTGTCCTGTTTGGGCTTGGGTGACTTGGTTGTTATCTGGTAATAGTTGTGGGGACTTTCAAGATCTTCTATTCTTTTTCTTCCCCTGCGTGAACATATTGGGGATACATTTAGTACGAGACTCTCCAGGGGTACTGTTTTTGGGCACTACCCGATCTTGTGTTGTGTGTACCTGTATTAATGCAGAATCGCCATCGCCATCATTATTCACAATAGCTTGGGAAGTTATGGAACCTGCTCCACTATTTCCTGAGACTCTGATAATATTAACTCTATTCTGTCCATAGTATTATGACAGACTGCGCCAAGTGACTTCTTTTATTTAGAATTTTCCATGCCCTGAGCCATATCAAAATTCTTCCTTTTCCCCATCTTCTTTAGGCTTCAACTATATGTGTTGTAAATGATTTTCTCAAACAATATAATTCCCCACTAATGGGAGAACTAAAGAGCTTAATACAGAAGGATACTTCAAGTAGTCTTGTACACCACCCACCCATACAGCCCCGTGATCCCCCTCTCAGTCTTCTTTCTTAGCCAAGATGGGGAAACAAGTCATGTGCAGCCAGGCACCATAACACATATTAATCGTAGTGAATACCCCAAATACCAACAATGCTACTAGTGTGCCTGCAGCATTGATTGTGCCACCCACACATGTAGCCTTTGAAAGGTGTCTTAGAGGAATGTATGATGCGTTTATAATGCAGTTTTTACATCGCATCTTCACTTACAATGCATTCCAATACATCGCATGACATTACATTGCATTTTTAGGAACTACCTTTACAATGCATTACATTAAATTGCATTATACCTTTACAACACATACCATTATAACGCATACACTTAAATTACTAAATTACTACCCTAACTCCAGGGGGTGCAACAGTAGGGTAAGTGTTGGATAGTGTAGGGGTACTATGCGTTGTAATGGTATGCGTTGTAATGGTATATACAGGGCGACAGAGACTCTCTGCCTGAAACTTTGAAGACAACATGTAGAGTAAATAGTGGTGATCTTGACCCCAGAAATTTAGAGTACTGCTGAATAAAGGAACATGCCAGGAAGAAGGGCTGGAAAAGCTATCAGAAGGAACTGCCACTTTGCTGCGTGCTTTGCTGTGTTGGCCTCCTGCTTGCATCTTCTGTCTTAGGCAGGGAAAGGATTGGATTGTAGTATCATCTTCATGCTGTTTGAGTTTTCTTCAAGGGCATGAAATAAAGCTTGCCTGCAGTTAGAAGTCTTAGGGAAATCAAAGACTTCATGAGAACTCTTTTGGACTAAGGAACCTGCTAAGAATTAGCACTAGAGAAGCTGTGACTGGGAACTATCCCTTGGCTGCGTGCTTTGCTGTGTTGGCCTGCAGTGGCTGCTTCTGTCTTGGGCAGTGAAATTCTGGACTGAACTTTTCTGCAACATTATTTTCCTGAATTTCTCCAATGGCTTTGTTCATGAAGTCTCAAGAACAGCAAAGACTTCAAGTTCATCTGCTACCAGTACTGGAACAGTGTGTTTTGTGCTGCAACTGAAGATATGTTAACATTATTAAGCTGTCAAATGTTGCACTGTCTCAAAGTGATAAAGATGTACTTACTAGAATACACATTGATTTGTTTAAGTTATCTTGCTGTATGAAACTTAAAAAATGTTTTGAAGAGAAACCTATTCCTGTGTACTCTGTTGAGACCCCTGTACCATCTTGCAATAAAACTATAAAAGAAATACAAGACATGTATTCACTCTCATCTCTTGATAACTGCTCCAACACTCCAACACTCTTATCTCTTGATGACTGCCCCAACACTCCTCCATCCATTCTCAACATCCTATCAGATCTAGACATTATGCTCAACCTTAATACAGACAGTGGTCTGAAAAACAATTCAGTTTTCATTCCCACACTACCATCAGACAATCTAATAGACTATTTTCATAGGGCTGTGACCAATAATTTATAGCTACTTTCTACTACACACAAACGTTCTGGGTACAACCTTACCAAAAAAGAAAAACGTGCCTTTTAGGTACTTGCTGACAAGTCAGACATAGTCATTAAGGAGGCGGACAAGAGAGGAAATATAGTGAGTATGTAAGATAATGAGTATATACAAGAAATAGAAAGAAAATATAGGAATGGGAAGGATTATAACAAAGTCTATAACATCCCTATCAATGAGATTACTAGACACATTGAGCAGAAATTGACATTTTGCTGGCAACAAGGCCTTATCACAGATCAATCAATCAATCAAATCATTTGTAAAGCGCACTACTTACCCGTGAGGGTTTTAAGACGCTGAGGGGAGGGGCAGGGGGGGGCTGCTGCTACTGGTCGAAGAGCCAGGTCTTGAATTGTCTTCTGAAGGTCTTTGGTTTGTCGTAGGTTGAGGGGGAGGGTGTTCCAGGTCTTTGCAGTGCGGTGGGAGAAGGACCTGCCTCCGGATGTGGTTCTGCAGATGCGCGGGACTGTTGCTAGGGCGTGGTCAGCGGAGCGTAGTTTCCTGTTGGGTACGTAGAAGGAGAGTACGGTGCTGGGATATCCTGGGCCGGTTTTGTGGAGTGCCTTGTGTGCGTGGACCAGGAGTTTGAAGGAGATTATTCTGTCAACGGGGAGCCAGTGCAGGTTCCTCAGGTGGGGGGTGATTTGGTCGCGGTGCTGGATGTCGAGGATTAGGCGTGCAGATGCGTTCTGGATTCTTTGCAGCCTGTTGATGAGCTTGGATGAGGCTCCGGCGTAGAGGGCGTTTCCGTAGTCGCATCTGCTGCTGACGCTGGCCTGGGTGACTGTTTTCCTTGTGTTTGTCGGGATCCATCTGTAGATCTTGCGATGCATGCGTAGAGTGTTGGAGCAGGTGGAGGAGACTGCATTGAGTTGTTGGTGATGGTGAGTTTTGAGTCGAGGATGACTCCCAGGTTGCGTGCGTGGGTGGTAGGGGCCGGGGGTGTCCCCAGTGATGCGGGCCACCAGGAGTCATCCCATGCTGAGGGGTTGGGCCCGAGGATGAGGATCTCCGTCTTGTCTGAATTCAGCCTAAGATGGCTTTCCTTCATCCAGTCAGCAACGGCCTTCATTCCCTGGTGGAGGTTGGATTTGGCGGTCCTTGGTGAGGGAGAGGATCAGCTGCGTGTCGTCGGCGTAGGAGATTATGTTGAGGTTGTGCTGTTGGACGATGCGTGCTGGTGATGCCATGTAGACGTTGAACAGCGGCGAGTATCAGATGTAGAGTTTAAGTACATATTCTTTCCATCAGCTAGGGCAACCTGTCTGTATATACTGCCTAAAATACACAAACCAGGAAATTCTCCACTAGGCAGGCCTATCATTTCAGTCATTAGTTCACCGATAGAGCCATATATGAGTTTGTGGATGTATTCCTACAACCTTTAGTTCACAATCTTCCATCTTACCTCAGAGATACTGATGACTGTCTTAATAAATTGGAAGAAAAACCAAAGGGGAAGATGGACGGAGCGTTGACAATACAAACACTCACCCCCAGTCAACTGATCTGGGTTTAATCCATCACCGCTCTTTAGCTCACTCCGCCACTCCAGTTCAGACAGTGGATTAAACCCAAATCAGTTGACTGGGGGTGAGTGTTTGTATTGTCAACGCTCCGTCCATCATCACCTTTGGTTTTTCTTAATAAATTGGAAGACATTGAATGAACAAGGGATTTCTAACTAGTTAAATTTGATGTGCATACTAGCATACTGCTAGAGCAAAGACTTCAGGCATTCAGAGACACCCTGTCCCAAAGAGACGCTACCTTGTACGAACATACAGAAATGCTAATGGACCTGACACGCCTTGTCTTAGAGATCAATGTCTGTGCAATGGGTGTCACAATGGGATCAAAATGACCACCATCCTATGCCAACCTTTACATGGGGAAATTTGGTTGACTGGTCCACCCGAACTAACTGAACATATCATTCACTAGGGTCAGTACATAGATGATAGGTTCATGATTTGGGTGGGTAGCGAGTTACAGCTAGTATCGTTGATAGAACATCTCAACAATAACACGTAAAATTTACTCATAAGTTTGACAGGTTAGAGATAGATTTTTTGGACGCAGTAACATAAATTAAAGACAATAAAATGATGTCTTGACTCTACAGAAAACCCAAAGCATGTAACTCAATCTTGCATGCTAGCAGTGCTCATCAGAATACCCAGATAAATGCCATCCCATTTGGAGAAATTACCAGGATTAGGAGGAACTGCAGTGAGAACACCATTTTCCACATGGAACTTGACAAATTGGAAGAAAGGTTTATGTGCAGGGGCTACTCACGACCAGTGCTTGACCAATCCAGACAAAGAATACTTAGGACCTCTAGGGCTACAATACATAAAAACAAAAAAAGGGGCTTCAAGAAAATGAAGGACACCAAACTAACTTTTATCACGGGATACAACACCCAGAGTCATGTGATTTTCAAGATATTACTCAGACACTGGCAACTGCTGAATTTGGACAAATTGCGTGAGAAACACTTTCCCAGCAAACCAAGAGTTGTACATAGAATGGGTAAAACATGGCAGGATATTCTGTGTTCTAGTTATTTAGCACCCAAGACTCCAAGCGCCACATGGCTCCCTGGTATACCAAAGGGCTTCTCTAAATGTGCACGATGCAATGTCTGCCCCTTTGCATATAACAAACTCACGGAATTCCAGTATAACAGTGCCACTTCACACTCAATACAGCAATTCATTAATTGCAATTCCAGATTTGTTGTGTATTGCATTAGGTTCCAATGTGAATTTATATACATTTGTAGTACAATACGTCCCTTAAAGGAGCGAATTCAGGAACACATGAGGGCCATACGTAACACCAGCACAGAGTATCCTCTTGTGGTCCACTTTAACACAGTACACCTTTCAATGACATTGACCAATATCCAATTTCATGGGATATTTGGACTCACTAGTCTTCTCTATTATTAGTACCAATGTCTATCTGCCATTTTTTACTTCCTGGTTCAGATGACCATCCACACGTTCTGCATTCCTTTAAATTTGAAGGCGTCACTTGCACCCGGGTCCTCACTTAGACCAGTATGCTATGAGAAAGAGGGCTCATTGTTATAGGTAAGTGTTTCTGCTGCCATTAGGGGAAACACTTTCCCCTGAAATGTTTTATGTAACTTTAGCTCAAACAGTCTGAATTTAGGCATGTTTTTGGAAATATATTCTGGTTTTTCATCTTTATTTACAGAGGCCCAGAGTTGACAAACAATAGACTTATAAGTAAGTTTTATTTATTTCAGCCGGTTTACCTTCTTCTCTTCTACCTCTTAAATGGGTTGGACTCCCTCTGGGACTCAGCTTAACATAGTATGATCGACCTTACTTACTAAAGTTCACTATAGATACTTGCGAGCTTCACATTTTGGTACAGGCTCTCAAATCGTTTTATACAGATAACAAGTATACCTTATTTGGTTAATTCTCTAAAATGCCACCTCAGACACTGGGGCATTTATACTTTGATACGGGCATTTGTTAAACTGCATCAAATTGATAAATTTCCTTCTGTCTTGAAGGACGTATCACTGCCTTTCAGTTGCACATTGTGTGTACCTCTACGTTTTAATCACGCAACTTACAGGAATACAACGTATTTTGATGTAAGTGAAACATTAGCACTAATGTCTTTTCCAAGCTCAAACTTCGATATATCATTTTGCACATATGTCTTATATTTGAATTACCAGGACAATCTTGCACATATTAGGAATGGAGGACTTCCTATTTAGAGCATCGACTCATGAATTGTGATGAGTTCATGCCCATATCCTACGCTCTCTCTGACTAGCACTTTAATGTGTAAGTGACTTTTCACAGTTATTTACATCGGTGCATACTTAATAGAAGAATGCCTGCAGTTTATTTTCTTCTTCTTTTACTCACTGTTTTATTTTACTTATGTGTTTGTAATTTCAGTTGAGGAGTCTATGCCACACGAACTGCTGAAATAGTTTCTCCCTGTGGCTCTTCCACGACGTTTAAAAGACATCAACAGATTTCAAACAGCACATATAAGATGCTTATTTATTCCTTATCTTCTCTTAATTAGTCATTAAGGATATACAGGTTAAATATAACTATTTATCTTTATGTCTTAGTACTTATTTCTTGGCTACTCTTTTTTGTTATAAAGATGACGCAACATTGGTGGATTCTCTATGAACATTTGAGTATCACCCCCCCCCATATGTTGCTAAGGTTAGAACCATCCTTACCATATGATATGGAGCTCGGGTTCGAGTATACTCTATTGAAAAAAAATGCTTTTTACCATGACTAGTTCTCACTTTCAGGTGTTGCTTGCTCAGCATGTTGCCTTCTGAGTATATCTACCTTTCGTAACAGATTTTACTACACTTAAGTCCTATTTTCCCACTTGTCCTACTATCCCTATTGAGAATGATATAATGGCCCATCTATTGATATGCACACGTCTCACTAATGCTAGGGCTATTTTGTACTCTCTCACATCACTCTGAGATTTTCTTCACTTGGGCCATCGCCTTTTATTTCTTTGTATAAAACGGTACTGGGTTTATGCATATGTGTTTACGAAATGTCCCTTAAATCAATTATTCATGAATGCTATTACTAATATTGCAGCCCTGAAGAAGTTGTGAATGTAAAGAAACACATTTCAGCTGTCATGTATCTTTTTCACCGTGCTATTCTGTTCTTCCAGCAACAAGAATTGGACCTTTAAAAAATAACTGTATAACATGGAATGTTTTTGAAAAAATAGTTTTCTTGTATGACTATATGTACAGTATGTATTGACTAAATTTCACACTGATTATTAAATTTGAGAGAACCCCAGTACAAATACAACTATTATCAAATCCTGTGAATTGAGTGATTGATAGAATTCATGGAGCTTGTGTTTCAATTTAAAAAATCAATGTTGTAGTAATATTGATGTGGGGCAGGGTACATCTGTCTGCCTATTATTTTAGACATGTAGTCCCCTTACCCTGACTAGAAGGAAGGGTTCCTACTTGGACAATGTGCATACCTCTGCCAACTAGAGACCCTCATTTCTAACAGCCTTTAAAATAGCCACTAAAGTTTAACAGTCAAAAACTATAAAAATTCTGTTCATTGTGTCTTCTGGTAATCCTTTGTGCCATTTACATGTTTAGATGATTTCCTTTTCCTTTTATTGATATAGAAACAATTCCCATCGCAATACAATTGTTGATTGTATCAGAAAACAAATTATTAAATTATTTGTAATGCCAAAGCTGAGTAATCAACATCAAAATAGTCTCTTGGAGAAAAACAGTAATCATGCTAACAAAATGTTTTGTGCTTGAGGGTAGTCCAGTATCGTTTCCTGCCGCTATTAAATCAGCAACTTAATATGCAGTATTAGTTTGGCAGCTTTTCCAGTGAACATGTTCCTCTTCCAGAGTCTACGGATTACTCTTTTTCTTTCTCAGAGCATTTTTAAACTCTGTGTTTTTCAGGCAGTATATAATGGGGTTAAAAAGGGGAGTCAGGCGATATATGACAAAGAGGAAATCTTAGTGTCTCTCATTGAATATGTTGAAGTGGGACGCACATAGGTACCAAAGAGAGAACCAAAGAAAATGGCAACTACAGTGAGGTGAGACGCACATGTTGAGAAGGCCTTCTGCTTCCCACCGTTAGATTTAATTTTAAAGATGGATGAGGCAATGTTGACATAAGAATTAATGATTAAGGTGAAGCAAAAGAATGCCACTGCAGCACCTACAATGTAGGTTAGTATCTCAATTGTGTGAGTGTTGCTGCAGGAAATCTTTCTGAGAGCTGTGACATCACAGAAGAAGTGGTTGATTGTGTGGGATTTGCAGAAGGAGAGCTGAGACAGTAATACAAGTTTGTGGTAGTGGTACAAGAGAACTTACTGCCCAAGATCCCACAGCCAACCGAAAGCAAACAGACTTATTCATGACAAGCAAGTAGCGTAAGGGACTGCAGATGGCAATATACCGATCAAGAGCCATTACTGAGAGAAGGATATATTCTACAATCACAAAAAACATGAAAAAGTACACTTGCATAAGGCATGCAGTAAAAGAAACATGTGTATTCTTGATAAAGTAGTGGGCCAGCATCTGCGGGAAAATGACTGAGGTGTAACAGATGTCATTAAAGGATAGATTTGTGAGAAAAAAATACATAGGTGTGGGCAGCTGTGATTTGTGATAAACAGTTGCCATTATTAATAAGTTCCCCACAAGTATTAAGAGGTATATCACTGAAAAATGCAGCCCAAAGTGGAACTTGTAGTTGTGGAAGATCAGAAAATCCTACAATCAGGAAATCTTTCATTGAGCTCTGATTGTCTTCTTTCATTCTCCCACCGATGCAGTAGTTTCTAGACAGAATGAAAACAAAACACCAGTAATGTCAATGAAATCATTATTAATTTGAAGCGGAGGAAAGATGTTTTTCTCAAATAGCTCCTTGAAAACTCATACGCATTCCATGAGGTCAGTACTTCTTTGTCTGTTTCAGAGTTTTAACTTAAACATTGTTTAGACTAGTAAGGAAGTGAGTAATTAATTAAAGTGGATGGGAGTCCACCGCAAGTATTGAGGCTATAATCTTGTCAGGCTAAAGTGGATTCAGTGATTTAACCTCAAACTTCTAGTAACTGTGGAACAGAGTAGACTTTAAGTATCACTGAATGTATCAGTAAAAAAAGTTACAAATTTAAACCTCTTACAACCTATTCAATAAAAAAATATATATAAAGAATGTAATGAGTAACAACAACAATCCAGTAAAGATGTAATGCACAAAGCACCAAAAAAACATAAAGTGCTAATCAGTACTCACTGTTCCCAGGTGACCATGACCTATGTACAATTTCGGTTTGACAACGGTACAGCATGAGATATATACACCAAGCTGTTTGTCATTGTCAAAGGCTTTACCTTCAGACTAAGGGCCTTATTACAAGTTTAGTGGTACTACTGAATTGCTGCCACCATGCCAGCTGCAGGAGGAATGCAAAAGCTGTGTTGTTCCTACTTGTGGGATTATGATTGGACTCTATGGCAGGCAGGCGGTGCTGCAGCAGTCTCATGACAGTGAGCGGAGAGCCTAACATGCAGCCACCATCATGGCAGCACCTGCAGCACGTTCCTACATGTTGAGTCATGCACACCACATCATGCGGTAACAGGGGTGCAATTTCAGGGTGGCACAGCATGTGTCCTCCTACCTGCAACCCCAGGCCTTGGTGTGGCATGAGGGCTCAGTTAGTGCCCCCTTAGGTGCCTCTCCATCTCCCTTTCCATGGAGGGCTCACCGCATGAAAAGGGCAGTGTACAAGCTTCTCAAAATATGCTAGGCTCTTCCGCAGAGGCACAGACAACATATTCCTACTCCTGACCACCACACTCATAATACTTGCAGGGGGGCCCACAGTGTGGCAGTAATCAGACCACCACTGGAGGAACAGTACTTGTAATAAGGTTGTTTGTCTTTAAAATGGAAGTAGGGCAAGGTTAGAGGTTAGACATGTCAAAATCGTCTCGAATTCAGATAGCTGCTGTATGAGGACCAGCCAAAGATGGTGATTTCAGTGGGAAAATCTCAGAGTGGAAGAAATTCAAGTTTCACACCTGACGAAGTCCTTGCATAAGGCAGAACATTTTACCAGCTTGGCCTGACAAGTTTCTACATTTGGACTTAGGGCTCATTTACATATTGTCATGTGACTGTCATCCTTATGAGGTGCCGCCAACAAATTAAGAAATCCCTGCTTTCCCAGGACTGATCTGTAAACAGGGCAGAGATTTCTGACAAACATACAGGGCCTCATTTCCAACAAAAGGATGCAGCGCAGTGCCACAAGCTATCTTGCTACACTGCGATGCACCACGTTCAAAGCAAATGGATGAGTAATATTAACTACAATATGATGCATTCCTGTGCTGGCAAGAAATTGGCTGCCATTCACCAGCATAGGTACCCTTATGTCATGTTGCAAGGGTTCCTGCATTGCAGGAATGACTGCCTCTGTCTAGCAAGGGAAACATATCTGCACTAAAAGAATCATTGATGGCATTGTCCTCTTTCACACATAGAGAGAGGATAAAATAAGGAGAGTAGGGATTCCGACACATTCCCAGGTATACGAAATCTAGTCTAGGAATGCAGTAGAATACATAGGTGTTGTGTGTTAACACCCACAGCAACACCCATGGCAGGCCCATTTCACACAAGTGATGCAAAAAAGAGGACCTATCTACGAGACCATGAGCAGGTTTGCTTTGCGTGGTCTTATAAATAGGGCCTAGTGCACTGCCCATACGTTGCATCAAAAATTGATTCAGCTCCGAATAAAGACTATAAAATCTGGTTCCCCATCTGATCCTGCCCCCTTTATGTGATCACCATTCTGACTCCTATTCGATTACCTCTGTCACAGATCTATGAAATCTCTCTTTACAGTCGACCACTATTCCTCCAAATGGAAGACAGCACGCATCAAACCCCTTCTTAAAAAGCAAATCCTCTGTATATGATAAACTATGGACCTATATCTCTACTTCCTTTCATATCCAAAATCCTAGAGTCCTTAATACATTTTTAAATGGAGTCTTACCTCGAATCGATTTACCTGCTGGACCACTCTCAATCAGGTTTCCATGCATCTCACAGAGCAGAATCATCCTTAATAGAGGTCACTGATACCATCAAACTGACTTTTGATCAGGGATCCTCAGCTATGTTGGTTCTCTTGGATCTGCAAAAACAACAATTGATGGACAGAATGCAGAACAATGTCATACATTCACCCCAGTACAGAGATCTGGGCCTAAATCCATCGTTTTTTTGCACTCCACACCAACCCCAGGTCAGACATGGCCATATGCAAATCAGCCTTGACCCTGTGCCTCATGGGAACAGTCCAGCCCGAACTGCCAAGCCATGTCTTTCCAGGACCGGAATCAAGCATCCAAGGACCGGTTTCTGGCTATCAGCCTTCATCAGCCTGGATAGCTTGACTCCTGTGCGTTGGAGAGCATGGGACTCACGTCTGAGCATACCCATCCCACTCGGGGTGACAAATGCAAAAACAACAATTGATGGACAGAATGCAGAACAATGTCATACATTCACCCCAGTACAGAGATCTGGGCCTAAATCCATCGTTTTTTTGCACTCCACACCACCCCAGGTCTGACATGGCCATATGCAAATCAGCCTTGACCCTGTGCCTCATGGAAACAGTCCGATACAAAAGGGGATGATGGACGGAGCGTTTGAACAAATCAAACACTCACCCCCAGTCAACTGATCTGGGTTTAATCCATCACCATTCTTTAGTTCACTCAGCCACCCCCCTGCAAATCAGTCTGACCCTGTGCCTCACTTAGGGCGAACAAAGCGATACAAAAGGGGATGATGGACGGAGCGTTTGAACAAATCAAACACTCACCCCCAGTCAACTGATCTGGGTTTAATCCATCACCATTCTTTAGTTCGCTCAGCCACCCCAGTTCAGACATGGTCATAGGCAAATCAGTCTGACCCTGTGCCTCGTGGGAACAGTCCAGCCCGAACTGCCAAGCCATGTCTTCCCTGGACCGGAAACAAGCATCCTGGGACCGGTTTCGGATTCATAATCCTCATCAGCCAGGCTATCTTGAATCCAGATGCCAAGTGAACAAGGGACTCACGTCTGAGCATACCCTGCCACACTTAGGGCGAACAAAGCGATACAAAAGGGGATGATGGACGGAGCGTTTGAACAAATCAAACACTCACCCCCAGTCAACCGATCTGGGTTTAATCCATCACCATTCTTTAGTTCACTCAGCCACCCCAGTTCAGACATGGCTATATGCAAATCAGTCTGACCCTGTGCCTCGTGGGAACAGTCCAGCCCGAACTGCCAAGCCATGTCTTCCCTGGACCGGAAACAAGCATCCTGGGACCGGTTTCGGATTCATAATCCTCATCAGCCAGGCTATCTTGTATCCAGTGGCCAAGTGAACAAGGGACTCACGTCTGAGCATACCCTGCCACACTTAGGGCGAACAAAGCGATACAAAAGGGGATGATGGACGGAGCGTTTGAACAAATCAAACACTCACCCCCAGTCAACTGACCTGGGTTTAATCCATCACCATTCTTTAGTTCACTCAGCCATCCCAGTTCAGACATGGCTATATGCAAATCAGTCTGACCCTGTGCCTCGTGGGAACAGTCCAGCCCGAACTGCCAAGCCATGTCTTCCCTGGACTGGAAACAAGCATTCTGGGACCGGTTTCGGATTCATAATCCTCATCAGCCAGGCTATCTTGAATCCAGTGGCCAAGTGAACAAGGGACTCACGTCTGAGCATACCCTGCCACATTTAGGGCGAACAAAGCGATACAAAAGGGGATGATGGACGGAGCGTTTGAACAAATGAAACACTCACCCCCAGTCAACTGATCTGGGTTTAATCCATCACCATTCTTTAGTTGCATATAGCCATGTCTGAACTGGGGTGGCAGAGTGGGCTAAAGAACGGTGATGGATTAAACCCAGATCTTTTGACTGGTTGTGAGTGTTTGATTGACTCAGATGCTCTGTCCATCACCACCCCCTTTTGTACCGCTTTTGGCCGCCATAAGTGTGGCAGGGTATGCTCAGACGTGATTCCCTTGCTCACTTTGCCACTGGATTCAGGCAAGCTGGGCTGAAGACGGCTGGAATGCCAGAAACCGGTCCTCTGAAGCTTGTTTCCGGTCAATGGAAGACATGGCTTGGCAGTTCGGGCTGGACTGTTCCCATGAGGCACAGGGTCAGACTGATTTGCATATAGCCATGTCTGAACTGGGGTGGCAGAGTGGGCTAAAGAACGGTGATGGATTAAACCCAGATCTTTTGACTGGGTGTGAGTGTTTGATTGACTCAGATGCTCTGTCCATCACCACCCCCTTTTGTACCGCTTTTGGCCGCCATAAGTGTGGCAGGGTATGCTCAGACGTGAGTCCCTTGCTCACTTTGCCACTGGATTCAAGCAAGCTGGGCTGAAGACGGCTGGAATGCCAGAAACCGGTCCTCGGAAGCTTGTTTCTGGTCCAGGGAAGACATGGCTTGGCAGTTCGGGCTGGACTGTTCCCATGAGGCACAGGGTCAGACTGATTTGCATATAGACATGTCTGAACTGGGGTGGCAGAGTGGGCAAAAGAACGGTGATGGATTAAACCCAGATCTTTTGACTGGGTGTGAGTGTTTGATTGACTCAGATGCTCTGTCCATCACCACCCCCTTTTGTACCGCTTTTGGCCGCCATAAGTGTGGCAGGGTATGCTCAGACGTGAGTCCCTTGCTCACTTTGCCACTGGATTCAAGCAAGCTGGGCTGAAGACGGCTGGAATGCCAGAAACCGGTCCTCGGAAGCTTGTTTCCGGTCCAGGGAAGACATGGCTTGGCAGTTCGGGCTGGACTGTTCCCATGAGGCACAGGGTCAGACTGATTTGCATATAGCCATGTCTGAACTGGGGTGGCAGAGTGGGCTAAAGAACGGTGATGGATTAAACCCAGATCTTTTGACTGGGTGTGAGTGTTTGATTGACTCAGATGCTCTGTCCATTACCACCCCCTTTTGTACCGCTTTTGGCCGCCATAAGTGTGGCAGGGTATGCTCAGACGTGAGTCCCTTGCTCACTTTGCCACTGGATTCAAGCAAGCTGGGCTGAAGACAGCTGGAATGCCAGAAACCGGTCCTCGGAAGCTTGTTTCCAGTCCAGGGAAGACATGGCTTGGCAGTTCGGGCTGGACTGTTCCCATGAGGCACAGGGTCAGACTGATTTGCATATAGCCATGTCTGAACTGGGGTGGCAGAGTGGGCCAAAGAACGGTGATGGATTAAACCCAGATCTTTTGACTGGGTGTGAGTGTTTGATTGACTCAGATGCTCTGTCCATCACCACCCCCTTTTGTACCGCTTTTGGCCGCCATAAGTGTGGCAGGGTATGCTCAGACGTGAGTCCCTTGCTCACTTTGCCACTGGATTTAAGCAAGCTGGGCTGAAGACGGCTGGAATGCCAGAAACCGGTCCTCGGAAGCTTGTTTCCGGTCCAGGGAAGACATGGCTTGGCAGTTCGGGCTGGACTGTTCCCATGAGGCACAGGGTCAGACTGATTTGCATATAGCCATGTCTGAACTGGGGTGGTAGAGTGGGCTAAAGAACGGTGATGGAGTAAACCCAGATCTTTTGACTGGGTGTGAGTGTTTGATTGACTCAGATGCTCTGTCCATCACCACCCCCTTTTGTACCGCTTTTGGCCGCCATAAGTGTGGCAGGGTATGCTCAGACGTGAGTCCCTTGCTCACTTTGCCACTGGATTCAAGCAAGCTGGGCTGAAGACGACTGGAATGCCAGAAACCGGTCCTCGGAAGCTTGTTTCCGGTCCAGGGAAGACATGGCTTGGCAGTTCGGGCTAGACTGTTCCCATGAGGCACAGGGTCAGACTGATTTGCATATAGCCATGTCTGAACTGGGGTGGCAGAGTGGGCTAAAGAACGGTGATAGATTAAACCCAGATCTTTTGACTGGGTGTGAGTGTTTGATTGACTCAGATGCTCTGTCCATCACCACCCCCTTTTGTACCGCTCATGGAAACAGTCCAGCCCGAACTGCCAAGCCATGTCTTTCCTGGACCTTGGATCTGTCAGTGGCTTTCAACACCATTCTCCCATCAATTCTTATTACAAACACTGGGGCTGATTGGTATCACGGGTAAAGCTCTGGAATGGCTGAAGAACTTCCTGTCAGAACATACCAATTTGGTTCAGCTGGGGGACTATTCATATGCATCTATGGTCCTGGACAAAGGGGTGCCTCAGGGTTTAATGTTGTGCCCTAACCTCTTTATTGTTGATTTGGCCCCCTGGCAAAACTCATCATGTCATGTGGGTTTGAAACCATATCTTATGCCGATGGCACACAATTGGTCATTACTATGGACCATAACTCGACGCTTACCAACGTTGAATTCATGAACTGTCTCATTTCCACATGGATGACCAACACCATTCTGCAGCTTAATAGGAACAAAACAGATATCCTTTTATTCGGAAAAGCTCATTCAGTCTGGTCGGCCAATTGGTGGCCATTGGAATTGAGCCCACCACCTATACCTAAAATAATCTGTCATTCATTTTGGAGTTCTTATAGAAGATAATCTCTCCATGAACGAGCACATCAAAACCATCTCTGGAACCCGTTTTGTCCTTATACGAATGCTTAAGAAAGTCTTTCAATGGACCTCACTACAGGCCAGGAAAACCCGAGTTCAAGCCCTGATATTTGTTGCATTGATTATTGTAATGCCTTGTTGGTGGGAATAAATGAAAGCCTCTTAGCTGGGCTCCAGGAGGTGCAGAATTTCCCATTGATCTCTTTCAGAGCCCCCCTCTGCTCCCTCCATTGGCTACTGAATAAAAAACAAGCCCTCTCTAAATTTCTCTGTCTGGTCTGTAAAACTCTTCATGGAAAAGGCCCATTCTACCTCAGGAACAAACTTCAGCCATACATCCCGGCTCGTCAGCTCAGATCCAGTGATCTACTACTTCTACACCCCAAATGTTTCCGAATGACCAAGTTTGGGAGCCGTTCTTTCTCATTCCTTGCCCTTCATCACTTGAAATCAGCTGCCCTTGTCTATTCGTGCATGCTCTGTTCTCACTCTTCTTAAAAAAACTCTTGAAAATCTGGTTATTCACCTTATAATCCGACCTTCGTATAGTGTGATATCCTCTGCTGCAAAGGTGCCTAGAGATCCCCTTGGAGATGATCAGTGCACCTAATAAAGAAACACAAAAAAAAGGCGTTGGTGGAAATAAGGCCCACAATGTTTTTTTCTTTTCAATGATAACTCCCCCAAGTGTGAGTTTTCTTTCTAAAAAAACAATTATGGCACCCATCACAAAGTAAGTTTCCACTCCGTTAGGATGGACGCATTGCACATTTTTCAATGACCCTTACCGCTATTATTTTCCTCATGGTGACAGCATTGAAAATTGGCTGTGTGTCCGACTCATCTAAATTAGATATAGCAAAACCTCAGTTGACCCTTACTCCATAGGGCATTGGAGGGGATTGACCATAGCAGAGTCAAAGTATTCTCCATTGTCGTCAAATCTATGGTCTGTCCAACTCTAGTTAGGGTGGGCAGACATTCATGATGGTGAGAAGGAAGCTGTTGTTGTTGTAATGGAGTTCTCTTACAGCCAACATTTATATTTTGTCAGTGAAATAATTACTGTTGCTATGTTGGAGTACTTTAGTCCTGCAATAGGAGAGTACTCTGCCCTCTGTATTTAAAGATGTTCCCTGCGCCTATGGTCATCTCTCATGTTGCAATTTTGACAGATGGCTCCATCATCTTGCTAGAACCTTTAGATCAAACTTACAAAGAAAAAAAATCTCAAAGTAGAAAAATAACAATGACCCCCTTACAATGGTTGCATTCTCCTATAGCATAGGAGTCATTTAAAAATGTTCACAGCCCTTACCACCAAGTTTTTCCGATGAAAATTGGCAGTGCATCCGGCCAAATCTAAATAAGGCGAGCAGACACATGACCAAACCACTGAAGGACCTTACTTCTTCAGGCGTTGAAGTTGTGTGTAGGTAGCAGAGATTAAATAGTCTCTTGCCATCTACACATGGAAGGTCCGCCAAAATCTAAATGAGTTGGGTAGACCTCAAGGTTGGAAGAAAGGGTACTTCTTCACTGTTGCTATGAAGTACCCTTTCCGCCTACATATAAATCAGCACTTTATTTGTGGTCCCTGGGACCCCCTGACCAGGTCTAGGGGCTCAGAGTGTTTCCACTCTGTCCGCCTTTTTTATTGTTTTTTTTACTGTTTTTCTGTGATTCAGTTAAGTTTGAAGTGTTGGCAGCCTATCCACCATGGTTACCAAATATCAATATTTTTTATGTATGTATTTTCCAGAAACTAGTGAATAGATTTGCAACATTTAAAAAAAAGAAAGCTTTCTGAACAAAGAGCCAAATGTGATGTCATTATGTTCAGTAGTTAGAGCTGTAGCTTTGTGTAACGTTTCCAAAGTAAAATAACATGGAGAAAATGCATTTTGGGACCCCCCTTTTTTCTAGGCCCGCTCTTGACAATTCGCCCTGAAACTTTCGAGGCAGAAGCTGACTAGAGCAAGGCATTTGTTTTTAAAGTTTCATGAAGATTCATCAAAAGGTGCCAAAGATATTGGCAAATCAAAAAATGCTCTTCCTATGGGAACTAGGTCCTAACTATAACTACCTACTGGTGAACTTCAGTAGGTAATATATATATATATATATGAACAAGGCCTTTGGGAGGCCGAAACGCATTATGGTGGTGGTGCAGGGCAGCTAATAAATCCATTTGCACCAAATTCTTGGATCTGCGTTCGTCTGTTTCCCAAAAACTGGAAGGTACTAGACTAAAAATTTGGCACACCATTCAGCGGGTAATATTATTCTATTCAGAAAGTTTGGCTGCAGCACCTATCCATTAGGAATGGTTTTCGTCTCACCGCGTTTGTCAAAAATGTTCTACAATTTTCAAGACATTTACAGTCAAATGGACCAACACATAAAAATAGTCATTAACAAACACATGTTTTATCCACATGTGATTTTTGTGTAGTTTTTGTTCTTTTTTTTGTCTTTTTTTCAAAATTGAAATACATTTTCTCATAAAATATCAACATTGCATATACTTCAATTAGAAAAAGTAAAACTTATTAAGAGTGATGGATATGTGATAAACATTGATTAGCTGTTCATCAAGTCCTATCAGCTTCTTCTATAAAAGAAATCATTTCAAATTTCACATAGAGTAAAGAAAACATTTGCTAATGTTGAACAAATATACAGTAAATGAAATACAATCCTGCATCACAAGCCTATATACTCAATCAAGCCCAAGTGGACCAACATAAAATGCTCTAAGATGCTAAGACTACTAAAATAAAATAAAATAAATTAAGTGCTTGAATGTCAATGGTGTCAAAGTGGGCCATTCACCACCTAACCAAAGTCCCAAAGGGTACTGGAACTAAGACTTCCTTTCCATATTGAGGCTTTAAATAGTCTTCAGGAACTTCGAATTCTTGTTCGTAACTTCCGATTACCCTGTAGAGAAACACACATCAAGTGAAAAGGTTATATTTCTATAAAAGAAAGGGCATCTTTTAGTACAAGCAAATATAGGTCAGGCTGTAAAACAATAACATGTTGAAATCATACAGGGATGCTGAACAGCATTGAAGTTTCACTCTGTAAATGCAAATACATTTCTTCATCATGAATCGATCCCTTAGGTTCCATACTGTCAAATGCAACAATATATTTTGATTCCAGAATCCTCAATTTTCTCTCTCTGTTCGCTGTTCTCTCATCCTGTCTCACCCCATCAATCACACTTTTTCATGCCCAAGGTGAACCTCTTGGTAATGTCTGGCCAACAGATAGCTTTTGCCACAATATTTTATGGCTTGAAGGTGACAGCCACATTTGGGAATGTACATGACAAATTCACTTTTAACATGTGTAGTGTTCCTTTATGTTTTGTGCTGCCCTTCTTAGTTATATTTCTTCCAGCTTTTCTCAGTTTCTACGAGCCTTATGCATGTTACATCATGTGAAGCCATTCTTCAGTTGTAACCAGGTGGTTCTTTCTACTCTCACATCACAATGGACCAATCTATCCCTCATAGAGTTTTCTCTCTTAAATGTTATCACGGGCCTCCTAGGTATGTCCTCCCCTATGATTGGTCACTTCTTAAAATATGCCAATACTCCAGCAGCATATTGCTGTGTGAGTGCGCTCTGTTGTGATAAACTTCTATTCTGTCTTTCCCTTGTATATCTTACCTTTGTTTCTGAGCAGCATGTTTTCTCTTTTGAGTTTCTCTAATGTGTTTCTGGGAGGATTCTTGTTTTGTATTCCCGTTCTTCAAATCTCATAACCTATCCATCTTTCACTTGTTTTCAACTCTTTTGTGTATTGCATATCATCCTGGATCCCAGAAACGTGCCATGGGGAAAGCTATTGATAAGTAATTTGGGATGGAAGCTTTTAATATGCAGTATGCTACTACCTACCCTAGGTGTTCTGAACAAATTAGAAACCAGTTGATGTTCTGCCATCTCTAAATAAACATCCAGGATCTCTGCTTTCATACACCTAATATAGTTGGTGAACTTCAGGTTCAGAGAATTAAAGTTGATTTCAGTTACAAACAACTATCCTGTGTTTTAGCTTTCTCCCAATGTTACAAAACTATTATCTAATAAAAGCAACCGTAAAGAAATGTGGCTGTTCCATTTGTCTAGCGGATGATTATTAGATCCTTCTCTTCCCACCAACCCAAATGTAAGTTGGCAAAAGTAAGGGCAAACCATGTGCCAATAGCAGTAACCCATTTCTGTTCCAAGATGTCATGGTTGAAATAGAATATGAAGTGTTGGAGGCACCAACTCATTATTTCTAGTAGCTTCAGGTTGTGCCTGTAAAATCTTATATGTATTTGTTCAGTGGCCCTTAACCAAACTTCATGGTGAATACTGGTATGCAGGGACTGTACGTCTAATGTCATGAGTATCATGTCTTCTTCCCACTGTATGTCATCTATATGTTTTAGTGAATTCTGTGATAACTTTAATGTATGAAGGTAGTATCTCCACAAAGGGTCTCAGAAATGTATCTATGTGCTTAGATACATTCTTGAATAGATCTTCTTGAGCTGCGATAATCCGCCTGCCTGCAGGTTTTCTGGGGTCTTTGTGTATCTTAAGTATTAGATGAAATACCAGTAAATTTGGTTTTTCAGTCTTAAGGAAGCTATACTCATCGCTACTGATAAACCCTTCTGTTTTTGATCGGAGGAAGGCTGTATTGAAGACTTGTTCTTCTGCTCTATAGTGTGCTTTGTCTACTTTCTTGTAGCAGGTAGTGTCCCTTAGTTGACGTCTATCATATAACCTCATCACCCCACCCACAGTGGGCCAAGAGGCGCTTTGCAGAGTAGTGTAAAAAGGGGTGTGGCCTCATACCACCTCTCAGCAATCCGACTGTGTGGGGCTTACTGGAAGTACCTGATGGGCTATTTGGGGTCTAGGGACCCTTAGTATTCAAGGGGGCTTGATCCCCAATCCTAAATATGCCAGGAGGCACGTTTGCACAGTGGTGCAGGGAGGGGATGGAGCCTCTGGTGAGATGCTGGATTTTTTTATTTGCTTTTTGGAAGGGGGCTGTGTGCTCCCCTTCTCATAATTATTTTGGGCCCTGGGAAACCCATCCCCAAGGCCAGAGCATTTTTTTTTTTTTTTAACTTGGGAGGGAAGCAGTGTGGCCCCCCTTCCCTTGGCTTCTTTTGAACCCAGGGACCCCATTCCCCGGGCCTGGCCTTCTTTTAAAATTTTTGTTTTTAATAATAATGAACCCACGGTGGTATGAATCCTACCGATGTACCTGGACCCAAAGTGGCATGAATCCTACCGATGTACATGAACCCATGGTGGAATGAATCCAACCATTGTACTTGACACCAAGGTGGCATGAATTCTACCCAGTAACATGAACCTGCGGTGACATGAATCCTATTCATGTACATGAACCCAAAGTGGCATTAATCCTAGCCAAGTTCTTGAACTCACAGCGGTATGAATCCTACCCATATACAGTTACCCTTGGTGGTGTGAATCCTACCCCTTTACATAAACCCATAGTGGAATTAATCCTACCCATGTACATGAACGCACAGTGGCATGAATCCTCCCCTTGAACATGAACCCATAGTGGCATGAATCCTATCCCTATACAAGAACCCACAGCAACATGAATCCTACCAATGCACATGAACCCACTATGGCAGGAATCCTACCGATGTACCTGAACCCAAAGTGGCATGAATCCTACCCATGTGCATGAATCCATGCTGGCATGAATCTTACCCATGTACATGAACCCACTGTGGCATGAATCCTACCTATCTACATGAACCCACAGTGGCATGAATGCTACCTATGTACATGAACCCATTGTGGCATAATTCCTACCCATGTACATGAACCCACAGTGGAATAAATCTTATCCATATACATGAATCTATGGTGGCATGAATCCTACCCATGTACATGAACCCACGGTGGCATGAATCCTACCTATGTACATGAACCCATAGTGGCATGAATCCTACCCATGTACATGAACCCGCAGGGGAATGAATCCAATCCATGTACATGCCAGCACAGTGGAATTAATCCTACCTATTTACATTAACCCACAGTGGCATAAAAACTACTGATGTCCCTGAACCCAAAGTGGCGTGAATCCTACCCATGTACATGAACCCAAGGTGGAATGAATCCTACCCATGTACCTGAATCCACGGTGTAATGAATCCTATCCATGTACATGCCAGCGCAGTTGCATGCATCCTACACATGTACATGATCCCATGGTGGAATTAGTCCAACCCATGTACATGAGAACCACAGTGGCATTTATTCTACCCATGTAAATGAACCTGTGGTGGCAGGAATTTTACCCATATACATGAACCCACGGCGGTATGAATCCTACCCATGTACATGAACCCACAGCAGCATGAATCCTACCCATGTACCTAAACCTGCAGTGGAATGAATCCTAAACATGTACAAGAACGCATGGTGGCATGAATCTCACCCATGAATAAGAACCCATAGTGGCACGAATCCTACCCATGTACATGAGCTATCTGTGGCATGAATCCTACATATGTACATGAACCCAGAGTGGCATGAATCCTACCTATGTACATGAACCCACAGTAGCATGAATACTACCCATGTACATGAACCCACAGTGTAATGAATCCTATCCATGTAAATGCCAGTGCAGTAGCATGAATCATACCCATGCACATGGTGGAATTAATCCAAACCATTTCATGAGAACCACAGTGGAATGAATCCAATCTATGTATATGAATCTGCGGTGGCATGAATTCTACCCATGCACATGAATCCACAGCAGAATGAATCCTTCCCATGTAATTGAACCCTTCGTGGCAGGAATCCTACCCATATACATGAACCCACAGTGACATGAAACCTGCTCATGTGCATGACTCCACTGTGCATGAATCCTACCAATGTGCATGAATCCTTGGTGATATGAATTCTACCCATGTACATGAACCCACAGCGGCATGAATCCTACCTATGTACAGGAACCGACAGTAACATGAATACTACCCATGTACATGAACCCACAGTGTAATGAATCCTATCCATTTAAATGCCAGCGCAGTCGCATGAATCCTACCCATGCACATGAACCCATGGTGGAATTAATCCAACCCATTTCATGAGAACCACAGTGGAATGAATCCAATCTATGTATATGAATCTGCGGTGGCATGAATTCTACCCATGCACATGAATCCACAGCAGAATGAATCCTTCCCATGTAATTGAATCCTTCGTGGCAGGAATACTACCCATATACATGAACCCACAGTGACATGAAACCTACTCATGTGCATGACTCCACGGTGCATGAATCCTACCAATGTGCATGAATCCGTGGTGATATGAATCCTACCCATGTACATGAACCCACAGTGTAATGAATCCTATCCATTTAAATGCCAGCGCAGTCGCATGAATCCTACCCATGCACATGAACCCATGGTGGAATTAATCCAACCCATTTCATGAGAACCACAGTGGCATGAATCCAATCTATGTATATGAATCTGCGGTGGCATGAATTCTACCCATGCACATGAATCCACAGCAGAATGAATCCTTCCCATGTAATTGAACCCTTCGTGGCAGGAATCGTACCCATATACATGAACCCACAGTGAAATGAAACCTACTCATGTACATGACTTCACTGTGCATGAATCCTACCAATGTGCATGAATCCGTGGTGATATGAATCCTACCCATGTACATGAACCCACAGTGTAATGAATCCTATCCATTTAAATGCCAGCGCAGTCACATCAATCCTACCCATGCACATGAACCCATGGTGGAATTAATCCAACCCATTTCATGAGAACCACAGTGGCATGAATCCAATCTATGTATATGAATCTGCGGTGGCATGAATTCTACCCATGCACATGAATCCACAGCAGAATGAATCCTTCCCATGTAATTGAACCCTTCGTGGCAGGAATCCTACCCATATACATGAAACCACAGTGAAATGAAACCTACTCATGTACATGACTTCACTGTGCATGAATCCTACCAATGTGCATGAATCCGTGGTGATATGAATTCTACCCATGTACGTGAACCAACAGCAGCATGAATCCTTCCCGTATACATGAACCCTTGATGACATGAATTCTACCCATGTACCTAAACCTGCAGTGGAATGAATCCTTCACATGTTCATAAATCCTACCCATGTACATTAGCTCTCGGTGGCATCAATCCTACCTATGTACATGAATCCAGGGTGGCATAAATTTTACTGATGTACCTGAACCCATGGTGGAATTAATCCAACCCATGTACATGAGAATCACAGTAGTATGAATCCTACCCATATGCATGAATCAGCAGAGGCATGAATCCTACCCATGTACATGAACACACAGCAGCATGCATCCTTCCCATGTACATAAACCCTTGGTGGCAAGAATCCTACCTATGTACATGAATGCACATCAGCATGAATCCAACACATGTACAGCAACCCATGGTGGCATGAATCCCACCGATGTACAAGAACCCATAGTGATATAAATCCTACCTATGTACATGAGATCCCGGTAGCATGAATCCTACGTATGTACAAGAACCCACAGTGGCATGAATCCTACCCATGTACAAGAACCCACAGCGGCATGAATTCTACCCATGTTCATAAAAGCAAAGAAGCATGAATCATTTACTTTTTCATGAATCCTACCCATGTACCTATACCTGGAGTGGAATGAATCCTACACATTTACATGAACCCATAGTGACATAAATCTTACACATGCACATGAGCTCTCAGTGGTATGAATCCTACCTATGTACATTAACCCACAGTGTCATGAATCCTACCCATGTACATGAACCCACAGTGGAATGAATCCTATCCATGTACATGCCACCGCAGTGGCATGAATCCCACCCATGTACAACAACCTATAGTGACATAAATCCTACCTATTTACATGAGCTCTCAGTGGCATGAATCCTACATATGTACATGAACCCAGACTGGCATGAATCCTACCCATGTACATGAACCCACAGTGGATTGAATCCTATCCATGTACATGCCACCGCAGTGGCATGAATCCTACCCATGGACATGAACCCACAGTGGCATGAATCCTACCAATGTACATGAAAGCAAAGAAGCATGAATCATTCCCTTGTGGCATAAATCCTACCCAAGTACCTAAAATTGCAGTGGAAGGAATCTTACACATGTACAGTATTTGTGTGTGGGTATTTCTAAAGCGCAACATTCGCTCCGGAAGGAGCATCTTGGCGCTGAAATTCCTGATAGAGGGTCGAAAACCAGTCAGGGAGGCGGTGTGAGATTAGATGGCTGCCTTGGTATAGTCATCCGGAAGGTTAAAAATCCAAGTTTTTAGCAGTTTTCTGAAGGGCTTTTCGTGGGTTTGTTGTCTCAGATTTTTGGGCATAATGTTCCAGGCTTTAGTGGCCAGGAAGCTTTAGGTTTTTCCGCCCTTAGTCTTCAGGTTGCACCTAGCGGGGAGGATAAGGTTGTCCTGAGAAGAGCAGAGGGATCGGCTCGGGTTGTAGTGGGGGAAGCGCCTGGTTAGGTATTTTGGACCGGATTTGTTAAAAGCGCGAAAGGCAATAATCAACATTTTGAAAAATATTCTTTTATGAAGAGGGAGCCAATGCAGGGATCTTAAGGCTGTGGAAATAGATGAATCTCTGGGCAGCTTTAGGACCAGTCGGTGGCATGTATCCCACCAATGTACATGTATCCATGGTGGCATATATCTTACCCATTTACATGAACCCACAATGGATTGAATACTACCTATGTACGTGAACCCACAGTGCAATGACTCCTACACATGTACATGAACCCAGGGTGGAATAAATCCTATCCATGTAATTGAGAACCTCAGTAGCAGGAATCCTACCCATATATGTGAATCTGTGGTGGCATGCATCCTACCCATGTACGTGAACCTACAGCAGCATGAATCCTTTCCATGTACATCAACCCTTGAATGCAGGAATCGTACCCAAGTACATGAACCCACAATAAAGTGAAACCTACTCATGTACATGACTCCACAGTGGCATGAATCCTACCCATATACATTAACCTGTGGTGGCATGAATTCTACCCATATACATGAACCCACAGCAACATGAATCCTAGCCATGTACATGAACGCACAGCAGCATGATTCCTTCCCTTGTACATGAAACCTTAGTGGCAAAAATCCTATCCTTGTACCTAAACCTGCAGTGGAATAAATCCTGCACATGTACAAGAACCATAGTGACATAAATCCTACCCATGTACATGAGCTCTCAGTGGCATGTATCCTAACCATATGCATGAACCCAGGGTGGCATCAATCCTACCCATGTAAGGGAACCCACAGTGACATAAATCCTGCCCACGTTCATGTACCAACGGTGGCATGACTCCTACACCTGTACATGAACCCACGGTGGCATGATTCCTACTGATATACCTGAACCCAAAGTGGTATGAATCCTACCAATGTACATGAATCCACGGTGGCATGAATACTACCAATGTACCTGAACCCAAAGTTGCATGAATACTACCCATGTACCTAAACCCATAGTGAAATGAAGCCAAACCATGTACATGAAAACAACTGGTGAGATGAATCCTATGAATGTACATGAACCCACAGTGGCATGAATCCTACCCATGTTCATGAACAAACAGCGATATGATTCCTTCCTATGTACATGTCCCCTTGGTGGCATGAATCCTACCCATTTACTTGAACCCATATTGGAATGTATGCAACCCATGTACCTGGCACCACAGTGGCATGAATCCTACCCATCTATATGAACCTGCAGAGGCATGAATCCTACCCATGTACTTGAACCCAGGGCAGCATGAATCCTCCCCATGTACATGAACCCTTGGTGGCATTATTCCTACCCTGGTATATGAACCCACAGTGAAATGAAACCTACTTATGTACATGACTCCAAGGTGGCATGAATCCCATCTATGTACATGAACACATTGACGGCATGAATCCTAACCATATACATGAACCCACAGCGGCATGAAGGGTACCCATGTACATAAACGCACAGTTGCATGCATCCTTCCCATGTACATGAACCGCTGGTGGCATGAATCCCACCCATGTACCTGAACCTGCAGTGAAATTAATCCTACACATGTACAAGAACCCATGCTGGCATGATTCCTACCCATGTAGGAGAACCCATAGTGACATGAATCCTAACCATATTAATGAGCTTTCAGTGGCATGAATCCTACCTATGCATATGAACGCACATTGAAATAAATCCTACCCATGTATATGAACTAAACAGTGGCATAATTTCTCCTCATGTACATGAACCCATGGTGGCATGAATCCTACTGATGTACCTGAACCCAAAGTGGCTTGGATCCTAACCATTTACATGAACCCATGGTGGCATGAATCCTACTCATGAACAGGAACCCACAGTGGCATGAATTATACCCATGTTCATGAGCTCACAGTGGTATGAATCCTTCCCAAGTACATGAGCCCTCGGTGGCATGAATCCTACCCATGTATGTGAATCCACAGTAGCATAAATACTACCCATGTACATGAGCCTACAGCGGCATAAAACCTGCCCATGTACATCAAGCAACTGTGGCATAAATCCTACTCATGTGCATAAACCCACGGTGTCATGCATCCTACTCGTGTACTTAAACCAAAAGCAGTATTCATCCTACTCATGCATATGAACCCATAGTGGCATGAATCCTACCCATGCACATGAGCCAACAGTGGCATGAATCCTACTCATGTAAATGACTCCAGAGTAGCATGAATCCTACCCATGTACATGAAGCCATGGTGGCATGAATGCTACTCATATACATGAACCCACGGCGGCATGAATCCTACCCATGTACATGAACCCACAGCAGCATGAATCCTTCCTTTGTACATGAACCCTTGGTGGCATGAATCCTACCCTTGTACTTAAACCTGCAGTGGAATGAATCCTATATATGTACAAGAACCCATGGTGGCATGAATCATATCCATATACAAGAACCCATAGTGACATGAATCATACCCATGTACAAGAGCTCTCTGTGTCATGAATGCTACCTATGTACATTACCCCAGGGTGGCATGAATCATATCCATGTACGTGAACCCACAGTCACATAAAGCCTGCCCATATACATGAACCAACGGTGGCATAAATACTACTCATGTACATGAGCTCACAGTAGCATAAATCCTATCGTCATACCGGAACCCAAAGTGGCATAAATCCACCCATGTACATGAACTGATGGTGGAATGAATCGTATCCATGTATAGGTGCCCACAGTGGTATGAATCTTACCAATGTACATGAACCCACAGTGGCATGAATCCTACTGATGTACCTGGACCCAAAGTGGCATGAAGCTACCCATGTACATGAACCCATGGTGGAATGAATCCAACTAATGTACATGACACCAAGGTGATACAAAAGGGGATGATGGACGGAGCGTTTGAGCAAATTAAACACTCACCCCCAGTCAACTGATCTGGGTTTAATCCATCACCATTCTTTAGCTCACTCAGCCACCCCAGTTCAGACATGGCCATATGCAAATCAGTCTGACCCTGTGCCTCATGGGAACAGTCCAGCCCGAACTGCCAAGCCATGTCTTCCCTGGACCGGAAATAAGCATCCTGGGACCAGTTTCGGATTCATAGTCCTCATCAGCCAGGCTATCTTGAATCCAGTGGCCAAGTGAGCAAGGGACTCACGTCTGAGCATACCCTGCCACACTTAGGGCGAACAAAGCGATACAAAAGGGGATGATGGACGGAGCGTTTGAGAAAATCAAACACTCACCCCCAGTCAACTGATCTGGGTTTAATCCATCACCATTCTTTAGCTCACTCAGCCACCCCAGTTCAGACATGGCCATATGCAAATCAGTCTTACCCTGTGCCTCATGGGAACAGTCCTGCCCGAACTGCCAAGCCATGTCTTCCCTGGACCGGAAACAAGCAACCTGGGACCGGTTTTGGATTCATAATCCTCATCAGCCAGGCTATCTTGAATCCAGTGGCCAAGTGAGCAAGGGACTCACGTCTGAGCATACCCTGCCACACTTAGGGCGAACAAAGCGATACAAAAGGGGATGATGGACAGACCGTTTGAGCAAATCAAACACTCACCCCCAGTCAACTGATCTGGGTTTAATCCATCACCATTCTTTAGCTCACTCAGCCACCACAGTTCCCTTGCTCACTTGGCCACAGGATTCAAGATAGCCTGGCTGATAAGAATTATGAATTCGAAACCGGTCCCAGGATGCTTGTTTCCGGTCCATGGAAGACATGTATGTATGTATGTATGTATAGGCATTTATATAGCGCACTACTTACCCGTAGGGTCCCAAGGCGCTTCGACCACTGCGAAACCCTTCCTGGCTTCCCTGAGAGATGGTCCCTTAATGGGTATCTCCAGGGTGAGACCAGGCATCCCCGGCGGTCTGGTGGGGCCGTTAGTGAAGATGAGGCAAGCTAATGCCCAGAGTTGCCGAGTGTGAACGCTGATCAGAGTGGGCACCGAGGCGAGAGAATTATCGAGTCCGTTGACCCTGGTCCAGAAACCTGCCGCGCCGGGAATCGAACCCTGGTCCCGGGCCGTCCTCTGCTCTCGGGTCTGCCGCCTCTAACCAGTGAGCCACACTACTTCACATGGCTTGGCAGTTCGGGCTGGACTGTTCCCATGAGGCACAGGGTCAGACTGATTTGCATACGGCCATGTCTGAAATGGGGTGGCTGAGTGGGCTAAAGAATGGTGATGGGTTGAAGCCAGATCAGTTGACTGGGGGTGAGTGTTTGATTTGCTCAAAGGCTCCCTCCATCATCCCCTTTTGTATCGCTTTGTTCGCCCTAAGTGTGGCAGGGTATGCTCAGACGTGAGTCCCTTGCTCACTTGGCCACTGGATTCAAGATAGCCTGGCTGATGAGGATTATGAATCCGAAACCGGTCCCAGGATGCTTGTTTCCGGTCCATGGAAGACATGGCTTGGCAGTTCGGGCTGGACTGTTCCCATGAGGCACAGGGTCCGACTGATTTGCATACGGCCATGTCTGAAATGGGGTGGCTGAGTGGGCTAAAGAATGGTGATGGATTAAACCCAGATCAGTTGACTGGGGGTGAGTGTTTGATTTTCTCAAACGCTCCGTCCATCATCCCCTTTTGTATCACCATGACACCAAGGTGGCATGAATACTACCCAGTAACATGAACCAGAGGTGACATGAATACTACCCATGTACATGAACCCACAGTGGCATCAATCCTACCCATGTTCTTGAACTCACAGCGGTATGAATCCTACCCATGTACATTTACCCTTGGTGGCATGAATCCTACCCATTTACATAAACCAAACGTCAAATTAATCCTACCCATGGACATGAACCCACAGTGGCATCAATCCTACCCTAGAACATGAACCCATAGTGGCATGAATCCTTTCCCTGTACAAGAACCCACATCATCATGAATCCTACCAATGCACATGAACCCACTGTGGCATGAATCCTACTGATGTACCTTAACCCAAAGTGGCATGAATCCTACACATGTACATGAATTTATGTTGGCATGAATCTTACCAATGTACATGAACCAACTGTGGCATGAATCCTACCTATGTACATAAACCCACAGTGGCATGAATTTTACCCATGCACATGAACCCACTGTGACATGAATTCTACCAATGTACCTGAACCCAAAGTGGCATGAATCCTACCCATGTACATGAACCCATGGTGGAATGAATCCAACCCATGTACATAAACCCTTTGTGGCATGAATCCTACCCATGTAAATGAACCCGTGGTGGCATGAATGCTTCCCTTGTACATGAACCATTGGTGGAATTAATTCTACCCATGGACCTAAACCTGCAGAGGAACGCATTCTAAACATGTACAAGAACGCATGGTAGCATGAATCCCACCCATGTACAAATGCCCATAGTGACATGAATCCTAGCCATGTACATGTAAGCACAGTGGCATGAATCCTACCCATGTACATGTACCCATGGGGGCATGCATTTTACCCATATACATGAACCCACTACAGCATGAATCCTACCCATGTACATGAACCCAGAGCAGCATGAATCCTTCCCTTGTACATGAACCCTTGGTGGCATGAATCCTACCCATTTACCAAAACCTGCAATGGAATGAATCCCACACATGTACAAGAACACATGGTGGCATGAATCCCACCCATGTACCAGAACCCATAGTGGCATGAATCCTACCCATGTACCTGATCTCTCTGTGGCATGAATGCCTCCCATGTACATTAACCCACGGTGGCATGAATCCTACCTATGTATATGTACCCATAGTGGTATGAATCCTACCCATGTACCTGAATCCACGCTGTAATCAATCCTACCCATGTACCTGAATCCACGGTGTAATTAATCCTATCCATGTACATGCCAGCGCAGTTTCATGCATCCTACACATGTACATGATCCCATGGTGGAATTAGTCCAACCCATGTACATGAGAACCACAGTGGCATGAATCCTACCTAAGTATATGAATCCGTGGTGGCATGAATTCTACACATGCACATGAACCACAGCAGAATTAATCCTTCCCATGTAAATGAATCCTTGGTGGCAGGAATCCTACCCATCTACATGAACCCAGAGTGAAATAAATCTTACTCATTTACATGACACCACTGTGGCTTGAATCCTACCAATGTGCATGAACCTGTGGTGACATGAATTCTACCCATGTACATGAACCCACAGCGGCATGAACCATACCTATGTACATGAACCCACAGCAGCATGAATCCTTCCCTTGTACATGAACCCTTGGTGACATGAATCCTACCCATGTACCTAAACCTGCAGTGGAATGAATCCTACACATGTACAAGAACCCATGGTGGCATGAATCCCACCCATGTGCAAGAACCCATCGTGACATAAATCCTACCCATGTATATTAGCTCTCTGTGGCATAAATCCTACCTATGCACATGAACCCAGGGTGGCATGAATTTTACTGATGTACCTGAACCCAAAGTGGCATGAATCCTGCCTATGTACATGAATCCATGGTGGCATGTATCCTACCCATGTACATTAACCCACAGAGTTATGAATCCTACCTATGCACATGAACCCACAGTGGCATGAATCCTACCCATGTACATGAACCCATGGTGGAATGAATCCAACCCATGTGCATGAGAGCCACAGTGGCATGAATCCTACCCATGTATATGTACCTGTGTTGTAATGGAAATTACAGATGAACCTGAACTCAAAATGGCATGAATCCTACCCATGTACATAAACCCATCGTGGAATGAATCCAACCCATGTACATTTGAACCGGAGTGGCATGAATCCTAACCATGTATATGAACCCACGGTGGAATTAATCCTGCCCATGTACAGGAACCCAAAGCAGCTTGAATCCTACCCATGCACATGTCCAGAGGGATGGAAGCAGGCGGTGGTGACTCCCCTGATTGAAAAGCACTCTTTGGATCCGACCAAACCGGCAAGCTTTAGACCAATTTCTCTACTTCCTTTCCCTATCAAAATCCTGGAAAAGGCTGTAAGCAGGATCGTATCTGGCTTTTTGGAAGAGAATCATCTGCTGGACGAGTATCAGTTTGGCTTCCGGCCCGGTCACGGGACCGAGTCAGCTCTGACAACCATGATACTCTGCGCATGCGAGCCGACAACAGGAGTGCCTCTGTTTTAGTGCTTCTCGCATTCGACACCGTGTGCCATCCTATTCTGCTAGAGAGATTGGAGAAAATTGGGGCGAAGGGACGGGCCTTGCAGTGGTTGCGGTCGTATCTGACAGGGAGACAGCAGATGGTAACCCTAGCATCGTTCTCAGCCAGCAAATCTCCGATAGTCTATGGGGTCCCGCAGGGCTCTGCTATCAGCCCCATTCTCTTTAATATTTATCTGCATCCCCTGTTCCCTATTAACAAATCGTTCAGGCTTGACCAGGTCAACCACGCGGACGATACGCAACTGGCGTTTTCTCTGAAAGGGAAACATGCAGGACACGTTCCAAGAGTACATGCGGTAGACGGCAGGGTGGCTACGGAAGAACTCCCTGCAGTTCAATGGGGGAAAAACCGAGGTGCTGTATTACTCCTCGGTGAGGATGCTAACGCATATACCGGTGGAGTTTAGGCTCACCCCAGAGGACGACCCGCAGGCCCCTACTGATACGATACATAATTTGGGGGTTCTGATAGACAAGAACCTTCAAATGGAATTGCAGGCTAATAAGACTGCCAGTGTCTGTTTTGGTCTGATACGTATGCTGCGGCAGATACTCACAATTTTACCCAAGGATGCTTGTTCCCTTGTAGTAAGAAGCACAGTGCTGAGCAGACTGGACTACTGTAATTCCTTGTACTTGGGGGCTCCTCAGTACATCTTTTTGGGGCTGCAGAGATTCCAGTCTGCAGCAGCAAAGTTGGTGCTGAACAGGAAACGTGGCTCCTCATCCACGCACGCTTTGAGGGATCTTCATTGGCTGCCAATTCAGGAAAGGGTCCACTTGAAATCACTCTGCTTGGTGCACAGAGCAGTTTATGAACTGCGTCCAGTTTCACTACAGGAAAGATTTGCCTGGTACCGTCCCGAGGCAGCTTCGCTCCTCTGGCACCAGCCTGCTGGTAACAGCTAGATTCAAACGTTCCAGAATGGGGGGAAGGACCTTTAATGTGGCCGCTTATCTCCTCAGGAATGAGCTGCCACAGAACATCAGACAGATTGACTCTTTACTTGTTTCAAAAGGAGCCTAAAAACATGGCTCTTCCCGAAAGAATGATTCCTCTCTCTCCTACTCTTGATTTCTTCACCTGTCAGTTGTGTTCCTATATCTGAGCGGAAGGATACCCGTAGGGTGGCAGTCTGTGCTATATAAGAATATTTACAATTACAATTACAATTACATGAGCTCTCAGTGGCATGAATCCTACCTATGTACATGAACCCAGGGTGGCATGATTCCTACCTATGTACATGAACCCACAGTGTCATGAATTCTATCCATGTACATGGCATCTCAGTGGCTTGAATCCTACCCATGTATATGAACCCACAGTGGCATGAAAACTACTAATGTACCTAAACCCAAAGTGGCATGAATGGTACCAATGTACATGAACCCATGGTGACATAGATCCAACCCATGTACATGAGAACCACAGCAGCATTATTCCTTCCCTTGTGCTTGAACACTTGGTAGCATGAGTCCTACCAATGTACCTAAAGCTGCAGTGGAAAGAATCCTACACCTGTACAAGAAGCTATGGTGGCATGAATCCCACCCATGTACAAGAGCCCCTAGTGAAAGAAATCCTACCCATGTACATGAGATCTTGGTGGCATAAATCCCTACCTATGTACATGATTACAGGGTGGCATGACTCCTACCCATGTACGTGAAGCCACGGTGACATAAATCCTGCCCACATACATGAACCAACGGTGGCATTAATCCTACTCATGTCCATGAACCCACGGTGGCATGAATCCTACCGATATACCTAAACTGAAAGTGGCTTGAATCCTACCCATGTACATGAACCCATGGGGACATGAAATATACCCATGTACATGAACCCACAGTGGAATAAATCTTATCCATGTCTATGTCACTGCAGTGGTATGAACCCTACCAATGTACATGAACCCACAGCGGCATGAATTGTACCGATATACCTGAACCCAAAGTGGCATGAATTTTACCCATGTACGTGAACCCATGGTGAAATGAATCCAAACCATGCACACGAACCCATAGTGGAATGATCCTACCCATGTACATGAACCCATGGTGGTATGAATCCCATCCATGTACATAAACATATATTGACATGAATACTACCCATGTACATGGACCCACAGTGGCATGAATGTAACCCATGCACATAAACTGACCGTGGCATGAATCCTACCTATGTACATGTACCCAAGGAGGCATGAATTTTACCTGTGTAAATGAACCCACAGTGGATTGAATCCTACCCATGTTAATGAACTCACAGTGATATGAATCCTTTTCATGTACATGTACTCTTGGCAGCATGAATCCTACCTATATACATGAGCCCATTGTGGAATGATCCTGCCCATGTACATGAACGCATGGTGGCATGAATCCCACCCATGTACATAAACATATATTGACATGAGTACTACCCATGTACATGGACCCACAGTGGCATGATTACTACCCATGTAGTTGAATCCATGGTGGTAGGAATCCTAGCCATTTACATGAACCCACCGTGGCATGAATCCTACCTATGTACATAAACATATATTTATATGAGTACTACCCATGTACATGGATCCACAGTGGCATGAATCCTACCCATGTAGTTGAATCCATGGTGGCATGAATCCTACCCTTTTACATTAAGCCACAGTGGCATGAATGCTACCCATCTACATGAACCCACCGTGGCATGAATCCTACCTATGTACATAAACATATATTTATATGAGTACTACCCATGTACATGCCACCGCAGTAGCATGAATCCTCCCCATGAACATGAACCCAAAGTGGCGTGAATCCTAGCCTGGTTCATGAACTCACAGTGGTATGAATCATTCATACGAATATGAACCCAACGCAACATTCATCCTACTCATGCACATAAACCCATAGTGGTATGAATCCTACCCATGCATATGAGCCAACAGTTGCATGAATCCTACTCATGTGCATGAATCCACAGCAGCATGAGTCCTTCCCTTGTACATGAACCCTTGGTGGCATAAATTCTACCCTTGTACCTAAACCTGCAGTGGAATGAATCCGATACATGTACAAGAGCCCATGGTGGCATGAATCCCACCCATGTACAAGAACCCATAGTGACATGAATCCTACCCATGTACATGAGCTCTTGATGTCATGAATCCTACCTCTGTACTTGAACACACGTTGGAATGAATCCTACCCATGTATGTGAACCCCTGGTCACAAAAAGCCTGCCCACATACATGAACCAATGCATTCTACTGATATACCTGAATCCAGAGTGGCATGAATCCTACCCATGTACCCGAAGCCAAAGTGGCATGAATCCTACCCATGTACATGAACCCATGGTGGAATAAATCTAACCCATGTACATGACACCACAGTGGCATGAATCCTACCCATTAACATTAACCCGCGGTGACATGAATCCTACCCATGTTCATGAACTCACAGCGGTATGAGTCGTTTCCATGTACAATTACCCTGGGTGGCATGAATCCTACCCATTTACATGAACCAATAGTGGAATGAATCCTACCCATGCACATGAACCCACAGTGGCATGAATCCTACCCATGAACCCACAGCAGCATGAATCCTACCAATGTACATGAACCCACTGAGGGATGAATCTTACCGATATACCTGAACCCAAAGTGGCATGAATCCTACCCATGTACATGAACCCACTGCAGCATGAATCCTACCTATGTACATGAACCCATAGTGGCATGTATGCTACCCGAGTACATGAACCCACAGTGGCATGAATCCTAACGATGAACGTGAACCCACAGTGGCATGAATCCTAACGATGAACCTGAATCCAAAGCTGTATGAATCCTATTCATGTACATGAACCCATGTTGGAATGTATGCAACCCATGTACGTGTATATGAACCAGCGGTTGCATTAATCCTACCTATGTACTCGAACCCACGGCAGCAGGAATTCTACCCATGTATGTGACCCACAGCGGCATGAATGCTACCTATGTAAATGAACCCTCGGTGGCATGAATCCTATCCATGTACATGAACTCACAGTGAAATGAAACCTACTCATGTACAAGCCTAGATGGTGGAATGAATCCTACTCATATACATGAACCCACAGCGTCATGAATCCTACTCTCTCTAGATTTTGGTCATGTCACTGTGTTTAACAAGCAGACCACATTATGTCACATTGATAAAGTTAAGACTATCACCTTCACTGGCCTGTGCTTGAAATAACTGAGTTGGAAGCTTGAAGATGTCTCCTTATTCCTGAGAGGCAGATGAATGCAGTGCTCTTATGTCAAATATCCATTTGGACTTTATGAGTCTTACAGATTGTGCCCAGCGTTATCTCCAGCTTACCCTGCAATGAGAGACATACCCAGACTCAGTGAAGGCTCAAGTATGGGCACCTGGTTGTTTCAGGAAACTAGTAAAACAGAAATATATCAAGACATTCCTGATACCTGACTTCTTTTGTGTTTCCCCCCCACCTGCGTGTGTGCAAGAACAGCAGAAATAGGTTTCAACTGGAGTTTGAAAGAGGAAAATCGTTCTCACTGCCTGGTGGTGACATGCAATCAATAAAGACTTTGGCACACTCCTGACATTTTTGGTACTAAGAGGTGATGAGGGTTCATAGCCACGACATCGAAGTGACACTGTTTTCTGCTTCTGACCCAACCCCCAACACAGTATACACACTTCAGGACTACAAGGTCCAGCATGCATCTTCTTGGACCTGAGACTGTGATCTCTGTCACTAGAGAGTGAACCTGCTTGATAGGCTGCATCCCTGTAACACTCAAGTCTTCCACTGAGTATGTTCTGTTTCAGGGCGGCTGAGAGAAGCACATGTTGGTGAGTCTTTTCACTGCCTGAGGAGGGTCCCTCAGGCCAGGTCAGATCATTTTATTCAGAGCACATAAAACAACATTGTGAACTTGGAACGTTAAAGGAGTTAATGATCCCATAAAAAGACAACGCATCTTAACCCATTTAGCTAGATTGAATACTATGTTGAAAATAAGTAGATTTCTAAACAGACCTTTTAGCAGAGAAATGAACCTAGAATGTTATTGGTCAGAACAGATAAGGCAGCCGCCTTGTGTTAAGGGTTTTGTGCTTCTGTAGCCTCTTTCTGTGCATTAGAAACACTTCACTGTTGTGTCTGATCCTTTCAATCATATTAACATTGATGTCTTTATTTCTCATCTGGTTTAAATGTCCTCTTCCTTAATCAGTGCATCTGCATCAAAACTTCTTCTTGAAGCATTCACAGTGCCTCTTACAAAATGTGAAAATGTATTTTCATTGTAGTGAACTTGTCTCAAGGGAATGCGTCGGGTGCACTTTGAGCAGGAGTCGTGGTGCAAGGAAACCATGCAGCCTGTGCCCTATTGCAGTCCTGCACCTTCATGAGTAGATGCTCTCACTTGACCCTCAGACCCCAAGTGCCCTCCTCATTTGTTCCTGGCTAAGAGTGGAGAGCAGGATTAAATTCAAGGCATTATGTATTGCCTATAAGGCCGTACATCACACCGGCCCGAAATTTCTAAGAGAGGCATTTCAGCCATACACCCCTATAAGGAACCTAAGATCAGCAGCCAGTTGTCTACTAGCTGTTCCCCGAACAAAAACCGCCACCTGGGGAGACAGACGCTTCTTGGTAGCAACTCCTAGATTGTGGAACTCTCTACCCTCACATATCAAAACGGCTCCTACTCTCATCTGTTTTCGTAGGGCATTGAAGACTTGGCTCTTCAACCAATAGGCTTGTGCTTACTACTGTATCTTAAAGTATCATACTGCGCCTAGACACCCTTGGGTAGTAGCTGCGCATTAAAAATTCCATAAATAAATAAAATAAATAAATAAATAAATAAGTAATACTGGTCATATAGCTGCTCGGAGTATGGGTGAGGGGCAGAGGGGGTGCAGCAGCAGAAGGTGGATGAGCAATAATGACACCTTTAATTGTTAGTTTTATCGTGTCCCATTTGCTGGGCGTTCAGAGACAGAGGTCCAGTGTCAGGGTATGTCTTATGATACATTTCTGCTTCTTCTTTTAACATGCAGATGGTCTTTACTTTTCTTTCGCTGACCGTAAAGTGAGAAGACTCTAAAAATTGAACTATCGTGCTGGTGTAAAAGCAAAGGCTGCAGGAAGCCATTTTTTCTGAAGCACAATACCAAATTTAAATACCTTTAGTCAAAAAAATCATCAGCAGACAAGAAAAACATAAATTAAGCTTTTTTTGCAAAAAAAAATAAAACAAATCTGAAGTGTTAGGGAAAAAAAGATTTTGATAGGATTAATAAAAATAAAGACTCTTCATTTTATGTTGCACAAATGCCTAATATTTCCTGAGACCCCTTAGTACAAAATATCGTCTTTGTGCTATACAGTTTTATCAGTATATTACTTCACAAATGTAGACCCTACGTCAAGGGAGAATATTTTTCCTGTATATGACATTGTGCTATCCCTCCATGCTTTATTAATGTATATGTGACAGTGGACAATGTTCTTTAAAGACATCACCAGCTACACAGTACACCATACTAACTACACCTGGTCTTTGTGTGACACTTTATATTGTTCACAAGCCCAATAAATTCAATGTTGTAACATTAATGGCAACTCCTCCTCTTTGTAGATTGTTGTGGCTCCACTGGGTCTCAGCCCTGTGTTTCTGTGACTAGCTTTCATATCTCACCCCCTGCACCAGTATAAGGCAAACAACTGTATCTGAAAATGAATTACTCTTTGAGAGATGAAATCACATCCATGTCAAGGAAACCACATGCAGTGACCAAGAATCACGACAGGCAGATGGAAAAGAGTGCATATATGGTGCACTCTAGTGGGATTTGATAAACAAATTAAGTAACCTCATCAATGTAGTAATTCATTTATCCACTCATTCAACCTCAATATCTTAAATGATCTGCTGGTGTGTCTTTCTCCTCATATTGATATCTATTTTCTCAGTATGTAAAAAAAAAATCAGAGCCCAGATCTAGAGAGTTGATGGAATGTAGTGCACCAAGCAAATATGCTGTGCTGCGCTGCACTGCACTGCATGGACTGGATGGAGCAGAACAACGCCTTAGGTACAAAGAAACTGCACTGTTCTGCCTTTTCCATGGTCTTGCAACATTTGTCCTGCCTAGCAGGGCCAGCTTTAGTGCTGGTGGTGCCCTGTGCCACAATGTCTGTTGGCCCTCCCCCGATGACCACATCTGCCATGGATTCCCTCACCACCGCCCTTTAACAGTGTCCACGTCTCCAGAACCACTGTCTCTCGGATTCCTTTAGTTTTATAGCACCTCTCACACCTGTGTAAGGTGTCTGAGCACTTTACATCACACACACACCTTGCATATAGTGTAACAACCCTTATTCTGGAAAAACACAAATTCAGATTTTAAAATGTAGCACCATTGTAAGAGGTTCCCTTCAATAACAAGGATTGTTTTCCAGCCAAATGAACCCTTTTGGCAAGATCAGGATATTGTAAGACTGGGCACAAAATATATAGTTCTAACATGTACCTTGCAGTTTAGACACAGCTCTTTGTTGAAAGTTAATAGCTCAATGTTCTATATTGCGATTTTGACTTACGAAGTGCAAGTAACAAAAGGGGCTCTCTGACAGAAGCAGTAACCCACTGACCTATTTTCATTACATGCACTTTGTTATCTGCATGGTACACGTTCTTAGCAGCAGGCATTTTAATCCTCTGACTACCTTTTGGATGAGTCAAAAATTCCACTAGACGAACCTCCTGTTTCTTTCCAGGAACACAATAAATCACCGGAGTTATCTGAACGTTTTAATTGATGCCTGGAAATTGCTGGAGGCCAACACGCCAGCAGATTGGTGCTTTTAAAATGAGAATATTACTTGTAAAAATGACGCCCCACCCCAAGTCAGCGCCCGGTGCGGTGGCGCCAATCGCACCGCCCTAAAGTGCCAAGTGCCAAGTGCCTAGGCAGCCAAGCTTGCGCCATACTGCGTCTGTGCCAGCGTTGTCAGGACACTTTTGCGTAGGAAGGCCCACCATTTTGATGCAACCCATGTCTACGTCTCTTTGTTTATATGGGGCTGCATCAAAATCCATGGGAGCATAAAACGGACTGCAAATGTACCACCCATGGAATCCTTCCCTGACACAAAGTACCATAAGAGGCAGAACAATCCTTATGTATTTCATAGTGTATGTGAACAAAATGAATATGGGGTAGGATCTGGAATTTTATGGAATCTATCAGTATTAGGTAACTTCCCTCAAAGGTTAGGCATCCATCTTGTTATTTTAGGCATTGTACTCACCGGGAGCACAAGAGTGTTGAACTTCATTGAAAGACAAGCACCTGGAAACAGACCCCCCCCCCCCCCCAAATGCACTGGCTTTGTTAACAGCTTCAGAAGTGGACAGAGAAGTGCAAGTGAGAGATGCCCCAAAGAAAGGTAAGTAATCTAGATCTGCATACTCCTTCAAAAATCTAAGCATTTGGATCAGCCAATAAGCAGAGAGAATGAACACTTCAACAGAAAAACAGCCTTCAGTAGCTTCCTTGCGTGCTGACGCTAATATAGGCAGGCAGCAGAGTGTGGTGGGCCTGCTGGGACATCATCTGCAGAGCTGAATGAAGAGCAGGGAGAACAATTGCAGAACTTAGGGGAATTCTCTGTCATCATCATTAAAGGGTGTGTGTGCTTTCTCTGCAGGGACATTGTTATTGAAGTACTAGTTTGTGTAATAGTGTCCAACAGATACCATGGTGGACAATGCTGGGTGATATCCATCCGGGGGTTTATTGAGTGATGTCTGGACCTACTGTGAACCAATTTGCATTTGAAGATTGACAGGTGTGTCTGCATTTCTCCCTGCTGGCTTCATGTTTAAGGTTCATAGGTTATTGGATGAGGCTACCGAAGGGATCAGCAGGTTCACATCTCTACAGGAAGTAAAATCACCTTTTCTAGCAAGTGAAAGGGTGTAGAAAAGGGCACGCGTGGTACCTTTAGAGTGGCATAAGACTGGAGCCTCAGCTGCATGATAGATGCTACCTCACGCCCTCTGATCCTGTTTCAGAAATTGATGCCAATGTCCATGCTGTAATTTGGAGTAATGTTTACAACCTCACACAGCTCACAATGTCCTCAACAGAGTTTACGCTCTACATTTCTTTCTCACATTCACATTTCAAAATAATGTACAGTAGTTGCCATTAGTTCATATCTCATTTCATTAATTCTAAAATCATAAATCGGCGCCACGCAGCAGGAACATTTGCCAATAGCGGAGATGCTGCAAAATGCCAGTTTATCTCAGCAGGATGGCCCCAGAATCATGCTTAGAAGATCAGACAGGCACAATATCCCTCATAAAGAAGCCCCCTACACATGACTGCACTGAGCACTAGGGAATATAACTAGCTGGTTCATTGGTTTTACTAAGTGGAATCTGCTCCCTTGTATGCTGAATCGCATATTGTTGATTATTATTCCACCAATGAACGTTGCATCTGTGTGCTCACGCTGCAAGCATTTCTGCACATATATCTGGGGAAGAGCCAGCAAAGGTTTTCAACCAAGTTAACGTTAATCAAGAACGAGCCAATAATCCTGCATTTAGTCAAGTGACTTCCTCCAGGTGCAAGGCCCCAGGCTGCAGATCAATCCATGTGGAAAGGGAATCTGTTGTGGAAGCTATTGAGTTGCCAGATTGAGAACCAAAACCAGTCCTGGTAAAATGTTCACCTCAACCCAATATTGAACTAAGCTAGCTTGTGTTGGGAGCAAATCCATGACTTCCCATGTTGGGGGGGTTTCCCACAGGAACATTTTGAAAAAATTGAGGCTTTCAGGGTGAGCTCACAGCATAATTGTTCCACTTGATTAGCTAAAAAGCTGTTACATTTACCTTCTGTTCTGGTGTGAAACAATAAATATTTTGATTACTTCAAAGTCTGCAACAGCCTCCAAGGGCACTCTTTCTCATGTGGATCATGTATGTGTCGATGAGGATGACGGCCCTTACTCTCACATGTATCCAAGTTTCTTTTTGACCTCCAAAAATCATGAGCATCAATGGCCTCAGACAGCACATTTATCAATGGTTCTTGCAGCAATCATTATTCTCTGTCGCCTGGGCCCATAAACATACATCAGGAGTTTATATACCGTATTATGATTTATACCTGTACACCATGACTTACCAATTCCTTGACATTTCAAATTTTAATTCCTCAGGTCAATGAATCAGGTAGTTAGAATAATAGGTATAGAGTAAGAATGTACCTTATTTCATGGAATAACCACAGACTCTGGAAAGTTTCAAACACTTTATGTATGCAATATTTTGTGAGTCAAGTACCAGTACATGTTGGTTAATAACTTTTCAAGTGGAAAAATAATGATCAAAGAATACATCTTTAGAGACTTAGCAAAATTTCTAGACATTGTTACCTGGGAAGGGTGAGAAAGGAAAATGGTACAAAGACATACCACACAGATTTATATTTACCTAGAATGGTGCGAGGACCAACCCCTGGACAAGGGCTGGAAAGAAAAGGGCTCCCGACTAATCAGAAGCCAACAGGTCAGGATAGATGCAGGACAGGACAGGTAACCTCTGCTTAGTGCAACACCAGCGTCAAACCCCTCTTTGCAGCTACTGTTGTTCCTCTTCTATTGGACAGAGTTTTCTCCTTCAGCAATTTCCCGAATCTTCTTCAAAGTGCTCGACCAGCCCCCTGAGGTATGCGGCATCCACAATCGGTCTGTGACTAATCGGACAAACTAACTGATTAAGCCTACCTTAGTTGTACCATTTTGCAGGGTATTTACCAGCCTCCAATGTTGCAAATTTGTGTAGTCCCTTTATTTGATTGGTCAGTAAGACGGGGAGAGGTCATCACATCATACTAGTATGAGGTCATATTCCTCTAGTTTAATTGATCTATGTTGCCGCCCATGATTCATTTTCCCAAGCCTTTAGTCCACCCAGCAATATTCATTTCATTTAATATACAATTTGTACATTTCATTTGTTTTTTCTTCCTCTCTCCGGGTCAAGAGGTGAGGTTCTCAGGTGCATCACTGGTAAGATGGGACTTGGCAGACATTCAATGCCATGTCTTTAAGTATTTCAGAGTTCAAGTGTACATGCACCATAAATCTAAAATGGAGAATTGAGACACCCTTCAGACCCAAACACAAGCTATTAATAAAGTCAAAGAAAGACACGTTAGAATATTAAAGCAAATGAATGCACTTATTTCTACTTTAATCCCATTACGTTATTTTAATTATTGCATTAGCAGATTAGCAAGACACACAAGGTTTAGTTTAAGCAAAAGCATATGCATTAGCATGTGAGGGATTAAGCGGCCATTTTAGGCACTACTGCGCAGATGCAAAGAATTCCCACCAAAAGCAAAGGACATCATACCAAGTAGATGCAGTAGGCGCATGCGCATATGGGCGGGATACCCGTCACCCCCTCCCAACACAATCCCCAAGAATGGGAAGACGGAAACGGTTCTTGAGCTTTTGGAAGGCGGTGAGGGAGTTACCCTCACCGGCCGTATTTATTAAAATATGAAACAAAAATTAAAACATTAAATTAACAGTTTCATATCATGTACAATTTTATTTACACATTACGATGCATTTTCTCAAAATCAAATTGTACATCCTAGCATTACGGGCCAACGGCAAGGTCGTAACCGGTGTCAGATCCCTAATACCATACTTCCCCCCTCACTTGTGAGGGGCGGGTGCACAGAGGACTGTACCTCTGTGCCAACTTCCAATTTCCCTTGTCTTAACGGGGGCCCCATATTTACTCGGCGCCATCTTGGTGGTCGTCCGAGGACTCGTGTGAGGTGTCTAGAAGGTAGCGTAGACCCCCCTCCCACCCCACACTGCTTACCACATCCGCCGTCGCGGATGTCCTGGCCCCGGGAAATTCCCAGGAGGGGCCCGTAGCCCCTCCTCCCCAGGGAGGGGCCGATGACCGCCTTCCCTTTCGGCGTCCCCATCCTTAGAGGGTACCGCCTCCCCGTGTGAGGGGCCAATGGCCGCCTCACCCCGGGCGCTCCCATCCATAATGGGTGGCGCCCCACCTCTAGGGATCTTCCAATTACTGCTCACCGATCATGACCTTACCGCCCGACCAGAAAATAAATACGACAGTTTTTAAAAGAGAATAACATTTATACTGGGCATTTTTAAAACATCAACCTACAATTATGCCATAACAGTTTTTCCACTTAACTGTGATACCTCCAAAAAGAACAACCATTTTATTGTCATATCACGATCATCCCAACTTTTTCGAAACAACCTGAGAAGAGATAATATCCATGTCAATTGACTTTATTGCAATACAAATCGCTGTCATCAGGGGCTGGTGGGTCAAAATTGGCTCCTTGTTCCGTCTCGGGCTCACGAGCAACGAGGAGGTGCAGCTTCCAAGCACAGGAACAAGAGGATGCTTCCTTGGCAAGATGCTCCTTTTATCCTTCTTCGGGAGGGCGTGGACCTTCCCCAACACGCCTACGGGGCGGTTCGAACGGTGTAGGCGTCTAGGACAACCCTTCTTGGGCGGGAAAAAGGCGCGCCCCGGCTACGCCACTACGGGCATACCAGCCAAGCCACGCCTCCCTGCCCAAAACGGTTTCCCGGGGGGATCGGGGTACTCCACCATACGTTCGGGGGGACCGAGTGGTCGCCCCTTTCCATATGGGCGGGATACCCGTCACCCCCTCCCAACACAATCCCCAAGAATGGGAAGACGGAAACGGTTCTTGAGCTTTTGGAAGGCGGTGAGGGAGTTACCCTCACCGGCCGTATTTATTAAAATATGAAACAAAAATTAAAACATTAAATTAACAGTTTCATATCATGTACAATTTTATTTACACATTACGATGCATTTTCTCAAAATCAAATTGTACATCCTAGCATTACGGGCCAACGGCAAGGTCGTAACCGGTGTCAGATCCCTAATACCATACTTCCCCCCTCACTTGTGAGGGGCGGGTGCACAGAGGACTGTACCTCTGTGCCAACTTCCAATTTCCCTTGTCTTAACGGGGGCCCCATATTTACTCGGCGCCATCTTGGTGGTCGTCCGAGGACTCGTGTGAGGTGTCTAGAAGGTAGCGTAGACCCCCCTCCCACCCCACACTGCTTACCACATCCGCCGTCGCGGATGTCCTGGCCCCGGGAAATTCCCAGGAGGGGCCCGTAGCCCCTCCTCCCCAGGGAGGGGCCGATGACCGCCTTCCCTTTTGGCGTCCCCATCCTTAGAGGGTACCGCCTCCCCGTGTGAGGGGCCAATGGCCGCCTCACCCCGGGCGCTCCCATCCATAATGGGTGGCGCCCCACCTCTAGGGATCTTCCAATTACTGCTCACCGATCATGACCTTACCGCCACAGGCCGGATAGTTGACCGGCTATCCGGACCCCCCAAAAACTCCTACTATAGGTCATGGCTATTCAAACTTTTTAACCAAGCTAGGAAGTCTCCTATGAGTAAGACATTTCCTTCCCGGGTCAAATGGACCCCATCCTCCAGATACATATGATCCCCCCGAATACATCCATGTGGTACACAATGCAATTTTCCTGTGCGAAACAGTCTACATAATTTGCTATTAACCTTCTTTACCGAGTGATTCAAAGCTGACACAGAGAGGGCCCCCCGCCACACCTTCCGAGGAATCATGTGTAACCATGCGATCGTGCACCCCGGAACCCTCCTTGCCAACCAGCTTACCGAGGCCAAGATTGACTCAAGAAGTTCTCGTCGACCAATGGTCACCAAATCATTGCCCCCAAGATGTACTATGATTACAGACGGCGGTGACCTTGTCCGCCCTAACAAACCCTCCATAAAACCTTGAAACTGGTCAATACAGAGCCCGCCCCTTCCGTGGAAGGTCACCCTGTACCCGTATTCCCCCGCAACGTGAATCATGTCACCTGCTTTGAATACATCCGTGGCGCGCCTCACGTATGAGTGGCCAACGACCCACACCACTCTTTCTTCAGCCGGTGAACTTTGACCGCTGGTCCCCAGGTGTCGGGTCAACAGCACTGACCGCCCCGCAAGGCCTGCTCGTGCAACTGAAAATCAAACAGAAAACAAGAAGCGTGAGTGCATGACATAGGCTTCACAACATGTGCAACCGCACATACCTCTTATAGCAATTCGAGGACCAACGCCCCAATTGTTTCACTTTTTCAACACTCAGACCCCTGGCTGTAGCCTCCGTAGCAGCCCCTATCCGGAAGGAATGGGTCCCAAAATCGCTCGGGTCCAAGCCCGCTGACGCGATTGCCATTGATAACACCCGCTGAAACTGAAACCTCGTCAGTGGGGTGGCATCGGTGTGTCTCAACAAACTCCCCCTCCATGCTGCCGCCCTCTGCGCTAAATACTCCTCCACGCATTTTACCGGGCACATGGGAGACTCCGGGATCCGCTGGACTACCACACTGTCCCCGATGGCTTCCTGATCGGTCTTGGAACTGGCTATTGTGACCACCATTGTGTCACCCTTGATCTGAATGTGGTCTCGACACAGACCTCCCCCCGTATCCCACTTATTCCTTGCTACCAGCTCGCTCACCCGCATAGCCCCATGGAATGCTAATGCAAAAGCGGCCCGGAACAGCACCGTCTCTGATTGAGATGAACAAGTCGCAGGGAGTACGGACATTAACAGGGACAACCTAGCCAGATCTATCGGGTGCCTTCCATCCACTCTCCGACCCTCAAGGCGTTGCCACCCACGCAATGCTCTTTTCACGAGAAAGGACGATGTGGGGTCCTGGATGCCATGCGCCTGTGCCATGAAGGCAATGGCGGCCCTGTGCCTGTTGGCTGTTGCCAGTGATCGGCCTGCCTGATGTAGTGCTACCAGGAATTGCAGAACAGACTCCTCCTGTCCCCAATGCTCCCCCCCGTTGAACCCAAAAATGACCAATATGAACGGAACGCTCCTTCATATGCCTTCCTTGTCCTGGGTGCTAAACTCTCTCCCACGAGGTTTTGTAATCCGGGGCACCGAGAGACCAGAGAGCTTCGGGAAATGGTGCCGCCACCAAGTCCGCTGAGGGCAGAAAACCCCTGAAGGCCTGCATATGGGAACGAGAGAGTGCATCAGCTGCCTGGTTCAGTACCCCCGGCACGTGTCTTGCCCTAAAGTGGACATTTAATCTCATACATAGCAGGACAATTTCTTTCAGCAATCTCAAAAACCATTTGCAGCGTGCTGCCTGATTATTGATACATTCAACAACAGTCATATTATCAGACCAGAACACCACAGCACGATCATGCAACCCCTCTGGCCATGTTTTCAAGGCCACCAGAATGGGGAACAGCTCGAGGAACCCGATGTTACCTGTGAGCCCACTATCGTGCCACCACGCCGGCCATGTTTGTGCCGACCATTTCTCACCAAATATGGCGCCAAAACCCACACTCCCTGCCGAGTCAGTCCACAACCCCAGCTCCTCGGAGGAAACTGCTGGCTTGTTCCACACGACACGACCGTTGAAATCCACCAGCAATGCCAACCAAATGCGCATGTCCTGGCGAACCTCGGCTGACAGTCTTGTGCGGTGGTGTCCTTCCTTGAGACCCACCATGGCTTGTGCGATAGAGCGGGAAAAGGGGCGGGCCATCGGTATTACTCTGAGGGCAAAGTTAAGCTGACCCACAACCTGTTGCAGCTGATGGAGAGTTACTTTTCTCTCGCCAATGCATACTTCCAGTGCGGCCTTAAACTTCATTACCTTCTCCCTGGGCAGACGGAAGCACCCCTCTACTGAATCAAGCTCAATTCCAAGAAACTCGAGAGACGTAGATGGCCCCACTGTTTTGCCCGGTGCCAATGGCACACCAAAACTTTTCATGAGATTACAGAATTCCATCAAAGCCTGTTCACATTCCGTGCCCCCGGCTGCCCCCAGAAACAGAAAATCATCAAGGTAGTGCATCACCTGTGTGAGGCCCGTGGCTCTAGTGAACGCCCATTGCAAAAAGGTACTGAACTTCTCAAAATATGCACAAGAAATGGAGCAACCCATCGGCATACATTTATCCATGTAATAACGTCCTTGGAACACAAAACCTAAGAGGCGCTGATCCTGTGGGTGTACCGGGAGCAACCGGAACGCTGACTCAATATCTGATTTAGCCATCAGCGCTCCGGGCCCTAGGCGATTCAACATGGCGACAGCCTCATCAAAGGATGCGTACCGCACCGAACACAGTCCCGGGTCAATCGCATCGTTCACCGAAAGACCCCTAGGAGCAGACAAATTATGGATCAACCGAAACTCACCTGGGTCCTTCTTGGGGACTACTCCCAATGGTGAACATACAAAATTAACAACAGGCGGGTGCACATACGGCCCCGCAACCCGACCTCGGGTCACCTCTTTTGCAATCTTTGCCTGCACCACCGTCGTGTTTCGTTGCACAGATAGTTGATTCTTACACTGTGCTTCCCCCCGTAAACCCCCCGCCGGGATGCGGAAACCATATGAGAAACCGTCTCGCAACACCCCAGTGGAGACATGGTCCGGGTATCGGTTCAGCCAAGGGATCAATGCCATGATGTCAACAGGAGTGGGTAACTGTGCCCCTCGGGTGATGTTAGACCTGTTTGGCCCCCCCTCTACCTCCCGTCTCACTATTCTTTGCTCTGCACGAACTCTCGGGGTGTGAGGACTGTCCACACCCTGCACACTCATGCCTGAACTTGCATGTTCCTTGTGGCCTAGTGCACTTGCCTCTGTTAAAGCTCCAACACACCCCTTTTTTACCTGAGTTCCCATTATTCTTGTTGTGCTGATCCCCATTGGCGCCTGCCCGAAAGGGCGCCGCCAAGTACTGGCGGGGAGGCTCTGCGCCATTCCCGCCAAAAGAAGACGACCTCGCCGTGTTCGGCATAACTTGCTTCTGCCAGGAAATGGAGTCGAAACAATCCCACGTCAGCGATGAGTCGTGCTCCTTTCCTTACGAAATTTGTTATCATAACCCATCCATTGATTACCCTCATATGCTTCAAAAAATTCCATAATACGTGTCTGATAACAGACCAATTCTGATAATACTTCAGGCCTACGTTCCCCCATGATTGCAGTAAACATACCGAACGCCCTGGCCCAATTAGCGATTGTTTCCTCCACCCTGAAACCCGCCATTTTTGCACGCCATACACTTGGATGCAACAACTCCTTCTGATTTTTAACGTGTTCTATCTCATAGTGATCGGTCAACAACGAAAACATGTTCACATATTTATCGGGCCAAATCCTCTCTTTCACATCCATCGGGATATGCTGAACAATTTTTTCCCTCCTAGAGGGTAACGATCCCTCCCCTGCTATCGGCAACGGCTGCTTACCAGAACCATGAGCCGTATCTGTTGCAGCTGTTGTTCCAACGACCGATGCCGGTTTTTCCGAGGGAACCTGCGGGGAAACAAGAGGACAAGGTGCCTTCGCAGCATCTCTCGATTGCCGCAACTGCTTCATTATCAACTTGGCCTCTGCCGCCGTGTCTCTTGGTGCCGGAGCACTCTCGTTGTTTTTGCCCAACCATGCCGCCAACTGAGTGGCCAGTTCGGGAGGCATATCCCCCTCACTCACGGGCGTAACTACCACAGGGATCGGCTGTCCCGCGTTCGGGATCGGAACTGGGGCCCCCCCTGGACCGACCGGGCTCGCCGGTGGTGACTCAAGAACCGGGGCCTCCCCACCTGCCGCCCTACTCCTGACCCTTTTACCTCTCCCGGCAGGGACTATTCCCGGCAATGCTGGCCCGATGGTTTTCTTCGGTCTACCATTCATTGCCGCCATCTGCTTCTTCATGTCCGCCATATCTTTCACCAGCGTGCGAAGCAGTTGTTCCGTCCCAACTTTCTTTCCGACCCTCTTGCCAGGCATCGTATCGCGGGATTCACACGAGGTCCTGGATCCAAAGCTTCGGATTCACTGAAAGAGAAACACAAAAAATTACAAGTTCTCAAAATTGGCTCCTTGTTCCGTCTCGGGCTCACGAGCAACGAGGAGGTGCAGCTTCCAAGCACAGGAACAAGAGGATGCTTCCTTGGCAAGATGCTCCTTTTATCCTTCTTCGGGATGGCGTAGACCTTCCCCAACACGCCTACGGGGCGGTTCGAACGGTGTAGGTGTCTAGGACAACCCTTCTTGGGCGGGAAAAAGGCGCGCCCCGGCTACGCCACTACGGGCATACCAGCCAAGCCACGCCTCCCCGCCCAAAACGGTTTCCCGGGGGGATCGGGGTACTCCACCATACGTTCGGGGGGACCGAGTGGTCGCCCCTTTCCAGAAGAGTTCCTGCATTTTCGGCAGCCATATTAAGAATCTCGAGTTACTTGTTAGCAAAGCACCTTTTTAAGGCTGCCTCTAGATACAGAAATGTCGTCTGGTTCAATTATTAGTCACAAAAATGTTGGTCAATTTGTTACATATTATTTCGAGAGGATTGACTCCAAGCAAATTTCTTTACGTATGAAACCTTGCTCCATCAATAGTAAAGAGAATCATTGGCCTCGGTAGCATCATTGACCTCGGTAGCATCATTGTCCTCGGGTCTAATAATAGGCATTATGTTACATTGATTCTTTGCATCATAATGCAAAGAAAGGTCCACAGCAAAATAAAAGAGAGGTCAAGGTAGTTTAGCAAAGCCAGGGCGGCTACCTGCAGAAAGAGATGCCGTAAAGCAGGGACTAAAATAAAAGAGAATATGAGGGTTGGAACTGGACTTAAAAAATAAATATGACATTTTCCCCTCATTATAAAAACAGTGGAAATTGGTATTAGGAATGCATTTTGAGGAGTCAAAGAAGAAACCTTTTCAGCAAGTAAAGTGCATCATTAAAAAAATATCCCATGGCCAGAAGTGCAGCTGTGACCTGGAGGTGCTGGACAAACACCAGTTTCAACACAGGGATGATAACTATATTAAAACAACTAGTGTAACAGATTCCCTCAAAGCCTTGAGCAGCAAAGGTTTATCCAGGCTAATTGCAACACTTGGACAAAACATGGACCCTAATGGATTAAATATTTATGCAACACTGCCCGAATCCACATATGTAGTGCAAAGGGAAAAACACAGCACATTGTGGTATTGGGTCAAATCAGGCCTACATACTCTGCTAAACTCTCGAACACCTTAGTATAGAAGTTGGCACGGACACTGGAAAAGGTAAAAGACAAATTTATTAAGACCCCATGGGGTGGTGATACATTCCCACAGCACCCTTCGGTAATGTAAGAAGTAGCACACCGAACATTGGTGCGCGACCTCTTTTATACAGTTTATTAGCAATAAAAAGATAGGCGGTTACAAGTTACACATTTTAGGTACATATAAGGTCATTTTTGGAACACGGCCAACATGTGGGAGGAGTTTCAACAGCACTGGTCAGTTAGTGTGAACATTCCTAAAGAGTGACCAATTGGTGCGTAATGCGCATGTGCGCTTGACCAGTACTAAAAATAGCCTGTTGCCGAGCAGACTAGTGACCATGGGTATCGAGAAAGGACAAAAGGGCACACTGACCACGAGGCAGCGTGTTCATAGGAAACGGAAGTCAGAGGGATTCAAAATGGCCCCCGTTCGTTTTGGTCAAGTTAACAGAAAAGACCGTGTAGCTGTGCTAAACGCTAACTCAGGAGCTGCCAAAACACGACAGACGGCCCTTTTAGCGTTTAGCAAAAGCTACCTCATAGTGAACGTAGTCAGAATGTTCATCCTCAATGTCAATAGCCATTATTTTCAATATTTCATCATTGATCAGTTTCTCTTGCTTAACAACAGCTCGTTTGGACGGAATACAGGCTGTGATACATACAGAACATAATGTAGGGACACATTGAATACATAGACAAAGAAAAAATAGTACTCCAATAAAAACACAGAGAATCGTTAATAATTTCCAACCCCAAGTACTAAGCAGGGTCCAGAACCAACCAGAAAAGGTCCATGTTCCATTTTCTGGATGGATCTCAGCAGCTATTTTATGTAATTTTGTAATCGAATCATATACAGAAGGTGAGTTATCTGGTACGTAAACGCAACAACTACTTCCGATGACGCGGCATGCTCCACCTCTATCAGCTAGTATCACATCTAGAACCATTCGATTCTGGAGCGCCACAATTCTGGTAATTTGTAATTCCTCAGTAATATTCCCTAAAGCAGAGGCAGTTTCATTTGCGACGGCTTCCACCACACGCGTAAGCCGCCTTATCTTCCTGCTATTCAGTGCAGCTCCTACGAATGAAAATAACCCCAAATTGAAATCTACATATTGTTGTAATGTGGTATCAGTCTGGTCTATTTCATCAAAATCTATTGTTCGTTTCACTCTATTCAATATGAAATCATGGTACAAAACATAATCATTGTGATACATGGGAGGAGCAATAAATACAGGTGGTAATACAAAAGCTATATAACACGTTCCCAACCATCCCAATGGTAGACGGTGGTATCCCTTATTTCCACAAATGAAATATGTGTTACGTGACGCTACAAATGCAATTCCAGTTGGTGTATCAAAGGTAAGTGTAATATTACATTCACTGCGGCCTACAGGGATTGTATCTTTATTTCTAATACACAAATCTGCTTTTGTATCAATGACTGTTATTATATGCATGTTCGTCACATTTATAAGTCTTTGATTCGTATATACGCGAGGTGTAGAAACATTGTCCGGACGGTACTCTTCCCATTCGAATTTAGTTCCTTCAGCATGTGGATAGCCGTCTTTGTCGTTATAGCATATTTTATTCAACCGAAAAAGTAGTCCACCTTTCGTTGGCCATCGCAGAGTAAAAAGAAGAGTGTACCAAGCATGACAAGAACCATTATGAGTAAACGGGAGAGGAATGAGTGGTGTTCCTCCTTTCTTCTGATGTCCGGGCAACATTCCACATACCCAACAATTGGACGTGTTGGTCATATTATGAGTGTGATGCAAAATCTTAATAAAGCTGTTGTTCAAATAAGTCTGCCTATGTCTTTCTTCGTGAAAAGGCAGAGTGAAATGAAAATGTTCGGATGGACTTGGAGTGGTGGGCAGCAAATGTTCTCGTACAGGAAACAACAGTTCTATAGTCCAGGCTAATACTGCGATCACCACTACGGTCAAGACAAATAAAACAGCACCAAGAATTCTCCCTCTTCGTGTCGAAGGAGATGCCATAGTTCACAAAACAATACTCTTCAAAAACAACACTAAGCCGGAAAAATAAAAAAAACGATGGTTCTGAACCGAGGCTGCCGTTGATTTGTTCTCCGGGATTCAAGACGGGTGTCGCTACACTGGGCAGAACTGATCCCCCCCCCTTGATATTCCCGGCTTCCGTTTCACAAACCTCAGAGCGGTTACCAACCAGTTTCAAAAACACAAAAGGAATCTTATTTCCTGGGGCGTAGATTATACTTCACTTTATCAGAAACAACGTGGTCCGGGAAGGCTCCCTCCAATTCATCAGACGTGACGGCTGGGCTCTTTTCTGTATCCAAAATCTTTCTGTAGTCGGATAGCACCACAGGGCTCACCAGATCCGGAGAGACACGTCGGCAGTGCGTTGAATGTATCCACCGCTTCTTGTTGGTGACTCTCACAGCAGTTCGCGTAGCCAGCAGCACTTGCTCAGGGCCATGCCATCTCGGTTCCAAACTGCTGGATCGCTCAAAGACTTTGACCATCACGTGGTCCCCAGGGCGGAGATCGTGAGCCTCACCAGTGGAGTTATCAGGGAGCGCCTCTCGAACCTGTTGATGAATAGAAAGCAAATCATTTGTTAATCGTGCCAGATAATCGTTCATCATTATACAAGGCATATCATGTATCAAACGAGGTTTTGGAACTCCCCAAATATTCATAGGCCTTCCAAACACCACTTCGTAGGGTGTGAGGCCAGATCGAGAATGTGGCACTGATCGAATGGACAGCAATGCCAAAGGCAAAGCATCCGGCCATTTCAGAGATGTAGATGCCACTATCTTTGCTAACTTCAGCTTCAGAGTTGCATTGTATCGTTCTACTAAACCTGCTGATTGCGGATGAAAGACAGCATGGAATCGTTGCTTGATTCCCAATCCTTTCAGGACGTATTCCACTACTTTCCCGATGAAATGAGGGCCATTATCACTCCACATAAGTTTACAAACACCGTAGCGCGGGAAGTACTCTTTCAGTAACACCTTAGCTGTTGTCAATGCTGTATTGTCTTTCGTAGGGTAAGCCTCAATCCATTTGCTGAAGGCACACACCACTACTAGGACATACTTGAGATTATTACAGCGCTCCAGCTGGATGTAATCCATTTGTAGTACTTCGAATGGTGCAGTAGGTGGAACAAACCCACCTTTAGGAGTATGAGTCCCTTGTCCAGGATTGTGCTGCAAACATATCAGACAGGTCTGCACTACTCTCTTAGCCGTGCTAGCAATGTCAGCATTTTCCCAAACTCGTGTAAGCAATTTAGTAATTGCGAGAGCTCCAATGTGTGCCAGCCCGTGTGTCATTTGCACCATTGTTTGTACATAGGCCATGGGTAGTTTCCATCTCTCCATATCTTTACTACGCCAGCAACCCTCATCATCCAATACTCCTTCAGTGGCCCATTTCACAAGTTCGGCCTCTGATGCTGACTTCTGTATATCTAGTATTTCTTCTCTAGCATCATGCCACCGCTCAGCTTGTGACTTCACCACATACATGGGGAAATTATTTTGCAGCATAGCGGTCTCTCTCGCAATGCGGTCTGCGAAAGCATTGCCTTGCCCTATTTTGTCCGTCACCTTTTTGTGTGCACTGCACTTGACTATTGCAACTTTCTTTGGGCATAACAGTGCATTCAGGAGATCGCGTACCAATTCTCCATGCATGATGTGTGCTCCGTGTGAAGTCAGGAATCCTCGTTCCTTCCAAAGTAGGCCAAAATCATGCACTACTCCAAAAGCGTAACGACTATCCGTGTAAATGTTCACATATAGTCCGGCACTTAACTCACATGCCTTCGTTAAGGCTATCAACTCAGCCGCTTGAGCCGATTTTTGGGGTATCCGTGCTGCTTCTACCACAGTCTTAAGTGTCGTGATCGCATAGGCTGCGGAAGTCGTACCATCTGGTAACCTCACGCACGATCCATCAACCCACAGTTCCCCATCTACATCTGGAAATGGCGTATCCTGTAAGTCGATACGACCCTTTGTCTGTTCCTCAGTCAGAAAAACACAATCATGTTGTTCTTCCTTCTGGGTCTCAGCAACAGGGTCCGGCAATAAAGTAGCAGGATTTAGTGCTGCACATCGTTTTAATGTGATGTGAGGCGCCAACAACGTTAGCTCATATCCTGTAAGTCGGGCACTGGTTAGATGCTGCGTTTTCGTTTGATTCAGTAACGCATCTACCGCATGGGGAACTAGCACCAACAATTTGTGTGACAAAACTATTCCCTCACTTTGTCGTATCGCAACTGCTGTTGCTGCAACTGCTCGAAAACATCCAGGCAATCCTCGAGCCACAGGGTCGAGTACCGCCGAGAAGTATGCACAAGGCCTCTGTTTATCTCCGTGTGTCTGCACTAAGACTGACAATGCGCACCCATCCTTCTCGTGTACATATAATGTGAAAACCTTCGTATAATCAGGTGTACCTAACACTGGTGCAGAACAAAGAGCTTGTCTCAATTGTTCAAAAGCATTCTGACATTCATCCGTCCATTCAATGGGAATCGGTGTATCTTTAGACAACAATGCTAACAATGGTTTAACAATATGCGAAAAACCCAATATCCATTGCCTACAAAAAGACGTCAAACCTATAAAGGCGCGAACATCCTTCTGAGTGCGAGGGACTGGAGTATCTAGAATTGCTTGAATTCGATCTGGTGTCAATGCACGGCCCTCCTTAGACAAAAGATGACCGAGGTAGGTCACCTTTGGTCTACAATATTGCAGCTTTTTCTTTGAAACTTTATGATTATGTTTGGCCAGGAAGGAAAGCAAGGAAAGGGTACTCTTCTCACATTGTTCTGGCGTATCTGCAGCAAGTAAGATATCATCTACATATTGAATGAGAACCGCTCCCTCCTGTAAGTCAAAGGAATCAAGCTGTCTTTTTAATGCCTGACTATAAATGCTAGGACTTTCAGTATAGCCTTGAGGAACACGACAGAATCTGTACGATTTATTATTTAACGTAAAGCCGAATAGATATCGACTGTCAGGATGTACAGGGATCGAAAAGAAGGCATTCTTCAAATCGATGACTGTAAAAGCAGTTGCCGTCGGTGGAACCAACGTAAGCAATGTGGTGATGTCAGACACCACTGGATACTGAGGCACTACTATCTTGTTTATTTCCCTCAAATCAATAATGAAACGGTAAACCTTAGCATCTGTATCTCTTTTAAGGATTGGTAAAATTGGGCTATTACAAACATTGTAGGGGACTTCCTCAACTACTCCTGCCGAAATTAAATCATCTACAATGTGTATCAAAGCAAGTTCACCTTCTCTGGAAATCTTATATTGTGGGACACGTGGCAGAGATACTCCCTCCTTTACAGTAATACGCACTGGAGGAATTATCATCTGCCCTACATCCGTATCGGAAGTGGCCCACAACGTTTTCGGTAAGGAGGCCAGAACTTCAGATTCATGGAGAAAACACACTCGCTCTAATTCCGGGTAATTCTCATTCAACACAACTCGCACTCCTTCTGGGGCACAGCGAATAGTAGCTCGAAAGTGTTTTAACATATCGAGTCCAATAATATTATCTGGTGTATTTGGAGACAACAAAAAGGGACAAGGGGCAGCAAATTTATCAACATGAAATGTAACTGGTTGAGACAGTGGGCTAGAAGTAGGTGTTCCATCGAACCCTATTGCTGTAATTACCTCGCCAGACAGGGGAGCCCTTGGAACCAAGTATTTGGACAAAGCGCTACGAGTAGCTCCTGTATCGACCAGAAATTTATCAGTGGAATCCAGAACATGTGCTTCTATGTATGGACCCCTCTGATCAACTGGTACCTCAACCGATTCCACACCCCATCCTACGCAATCCTATGCGTAATGCTCATCCCGTGGTTCAGCAGGACCACCCTCATTTATCTGATATTGATTGCGATTATCAAACGTATTATAATCTGACTGACCACGACCCCTTGCTCCATATCCTCCATGATCATTCATGCCATAACCTCCTCTTGACCCTCCATAATAGTTCCTAGATCTCCCACTTCCTCGTCCCCTCAAATTACGCTGCTCTCGAAACACCGGACAGTCCGCAATCCAATGCCCAAACTGTTTGCAGTATGCACATTGATTCACAGAAATGTCAGAACGAGGGGGAGGAGCATTACTGTATGATCCTCGCCCTCCTCTACTGTTTCCTCTCGTAGCCTGAACCTGAGCTAACATTACCTTCGTTTTCAATTCCTTCGCCTTCTTTTCACTACTTTCTTTCGCCTCCAATTCCTGTCTTTCGTAATATTGAGCCATAGTCAATAAAGAAGCAGGGGTTGCTGTGGTCCATGAACTTTCACTCGCTTTTAATCGTTTCGCAATCTCCGGTAGGAGATTAGCTACATACTTATCAACGAATAGATGCCTGCCAGTATCTTCTGTCAATAATTGACCACTGTAATCGTGGAACGCTTCCTCGAAGCGAGAGAAAAAATCGGAAACTGATTCATCCGTTTTCTGCTTACACGAGGCTAATATAGTCCAATCAATCTTTTTAGCGGGAGCAAGAGTCTTTAGTTTTGTTAGTATGGCCCCTGGAAGGTCTAATATTAATTGACACGGCTTACATGCTGGTTCTCTGTCTAAATCAGCCTGAACAAGATCTTTCCAAGTGGCCCCGAGAGTCGTGAGGTCATCAAACCTACGAATTACTCTCCACATATCAGGGGGCAATATCAACCCGAAAAATAGATCAATATCAACTAACGTCATGATACATGAAGAAATTGCACTTTCAACATTTTCATAAAAAGCCGCAGGGTTTTTACGGGGATCAGGTAAAGCATTCTTAAGCGCCATGACATCTGCTCTATTCCAAGGCGTATAAACCCAATTATATACAAAATACCCTTTCGCGTCTTTGGATCTTTTATCATCATCTGTACCATCCCCTTTATGAGGGACATATAACGGCGCAGCTTCTCGCATAGGTCTAACATTAATCGCAGCGATCTTATCTGTTTCAAAAATAGGGCATTCTTTGGATATCCCCGTCGCTCCGGACGTAGACGAATTCTTCGACTTTTCCAACTCCCGTAGTCGTGTCGCCTCATTACGCAGTTCAATCAAACGCTTGAAGAAGTCATCCGCATCTGAAAGAACAAAAAGACCTTTACGAAAATACTCACGACCCTTGGATATCTCCTTCGGTTCTAACTCGAGAGAATATTTTCTATACCGCTCAACAACTTCATCTCCAAAATGATCTAAAAAATACAGTCGTTCCTTATCAGGCCACTGTTCCATTTGTTCAGTAACGTCAGAAACAGTAACAGTATTAATATTTAGTTTTCGTGCAAATGAACGTAATTCCGCAGCTCGTTCCGCATGTAACCTGGTACGCTGTGTTCGATCACTATCCTCGTCTGATCCCTCGCTCGGAGCCGTTGGCGTGACGTACGGGGGCGGACAACGATCTAGTAATGAAAAATCATCCGTTTCATTAGTAAGGACTGGATAGAGAGGACGCCTGATAGGGAATTGACCATTAACCTGTAAATTGCGTTCTCGTCTCTCCCTCTCTTTCTTTTCCTGTAATTCCTTCTCCTGTAGCTGTAAAGCTTTGTCATGTGCAGCCTTCCGCTGCACTTTCTCCGCCAAGGCTTCCTCACGCTTCGCTCGTTCACGCACCTCTTTCTCCCACATGCGCACACAATCAAACATATCTTGTCTAGACCTTCGCTGAAACAAACACTGTTCCACATACTGTACCTTTCGAAGGTCAAACGACCCATATAGTGGCCACTGTAATTCACGATCAGTTTTAGTATACTTATGCCATAATGTACTATACATTATTGGTGGAATACCGAATTTGACATACATTTCACGATTTGGAGTCCCCTCTGGGGGAGCCGGCTGTTTTGCACTTAATCGATAATTGGTACCATTTTCAGAACAGCACATCCTACGGAGTGTGCTAAAAACAGGCATGTTTCAAAAGGTACCACGAAAACGCGATACTACAAAAATGCCACCTAACACGGTGTACCGTTCAAATCAAATAAATCAGAGAAATATCCCTACATGCCTGCCTATGTGAGGTGCACTTCACATATTCAAATTCAAATTCAAAGATTCAAAACGTTAGCTAACAAATTCAAATTCAAATTCAAAGTTTCAAAAAGCCACAGTGAGTGTCAGCAGACTACCTCATCAATCAAAAGCTTACCAATTTCTTTTCAAACGTCCAAAGTCCAACTGCCAAGTTCTGTGGTCAAATCAGCCAAAACGGCACATCACGACAATCCAAGATCAGAATCTCAGTCGAAGACCGGCGCCACCTGGAAGGTCAGATCGGAAGGACGGGAAAACACACCGTGGGTGCCGAGACTCGGGTCACTCAGTGGCAGCGTACGCGTCCATGGTGAGTTTCCTGACCTTCGTCACGACCTCTCCTTCGGGCATCCGAGTCGCCGATGAGTCCCTTCGTGGTCGCCAATTGTGGTATTGGGTCAAATCAGGCCTACATACTCTGCTAAACTCTCGAACACCTTAGTATAGAAGTTGGCACGGACACTGGAAAAGGTAAAAGACAAATTTATTAAGACCCCATGGGGTGGTGATACATTCCCACAGCACCCTTCGGTAATGTAAGAAGTAGCACACCGAACATTGGTGCGCGACCTCTTTTATACAGTTTATTAGCAATAAAAAGATAGGCGGTTACAAGTTACACATTTTAGGTACATATAAGGTCATTTTTGGAACACGGCCAACATGTGGGAGGAGTTTCAACAGCACTGGTCAGTTAGTGTGAACATTCCTAAAGAGTGACCAATTGGTGCGTAATGCGCATGTGCGCTTGACCAGTACTAAAAATAGCCTGTTGCCGAGCAGACTAGTGACCATGGGTATCGAGAAACGACAAAAGGGCACACTGACCACGAGGCAGCGTGTTCATAGGAAACGGAAGTCAGAGGGATTCAAAATGGCCCCCGTTCGTTTTGGTCAAGTTAACAGAAAAGACTGTGTAGCTGTGCTAAACGCTAACTCAGGAGCTGCCAAAACACGACAACATGGCCATATGTACAGAGATCCGCCTGCTGCCTGTCCCTTCCAATGTGCTTGCACACAAGCAAGCTGCCTTCTGCTATGCACAGCCTTGCACTAGGGAGCAGAGTTGGGTGTGCACCATCTGGCACAGTATTTGCTCTGAAGGCATACGTTTCATTTTAGGTTCCTGTGTGTAGAAAAACCCTGAGGGCCTTATTTATGAGGCATTGTGTCACTTTTACGCCGCCGGTGCGTCACATTTGGAGACTTACCAGCGACGTAAAAAAATTGCCTTTTTGCACCATATTTACAAAGTGACGCATCAAGGTAAAAGCGTCACTTTGTAAATCCCTGTGTCACAATATACCTGCACCAGGTATAATGTATGCAGGTGGGGCGTTCTGAAGCAATAATGGGTCATAGAAGTGACTGCGCGACTTCTAGGACGCATATGCGTCAATATCTTACACCTGCGTCGTGACGTAAGACTGATGCAGGCACATTTCACATGAGACTTGCCCATGTGTAATGACCCATTGCTAAAGTTGCGTCACTTTTGTGTCACACTTCAGCAATGCGTAATTTTTGCATCTACCGATAAGTCAGAAATACTGACGTATCTGTAACTACTTGCGACATGATGCGTCATACTGTAAATATGACGCATCATTGGTGTCGCAAGGAGGGCGCAATGAATAGTGAGGCATCGCTGTTTTCTTGCAGTGATGCGTCACTTTTCACAAATGAAGCCCTGAGTCTTCCCAGGCATTGGATGTGTGCTGAGTGTTGCAGCACACATGACATGCATTGCGATCTTCTTTTCTGGGACATGCACTCAGTTCTCTTAGTTTGCATCTGCTCACCTGCTTCAAGTGGGCGTAAGAGTCTTCTTGGCAAACAGACATAAGGTCTGAGCTCCACTGGGTCTGATCTTTGAACTGTGTTATCCCCAAGTCTGATGTAAATTTGCAAATATCTTTAATTACAAAAGGACTCAAGGAGTCTCTCCATCAATCACAAATAGGTCTAATTCTGGAATTCTTTCAGGTTCCATGTTTCTTAAGTGTACATTTAAGCACATTCACATAGGTCTCAAAAGTACATTTTCAAAAAGAAACTTCTTCTCTTTACAAGGAAAATATTTGTTCCTCAGAAACTTTTCTCTCCTCATTCTCCTACTGGCTTGTAATTTACTGAGGGGCATATTAGCAACAAATAGCGATAATTATCGCGAAATGCGCTTAGCGCATTTTTTTTTTATCGCTGCCTATCGCCGGATATTATTGCAGAGATAACGTGATATTAGCAACTTTTATCTCTAAAGCGATAAAATATCCAGCGATAGCGACTCAATGCGTGAATAACGCTGGTAATTCAGCGATATTCAGGCATTTTCAGGCATTTTCGCTAATGGTGTCTTGACCTGAATATCCACCTCCCATTGGGTATACAGGTTAAGTCATGGTCTGAGCAGGCGTTAGGTTCTGGCGATATTTGCGCTTAGCGTGATTGTTTTTAATCGCTTTGCCTGCCTTGCTAATAGGCGATAGCTGTGTTAGCGACTGCTTTCAGTCGCTAACAGGTTGTGTACGCCCTCTTTGCATGTCATTAGCGATACATATCGCTGACATGCAAAGCGGGCCCCAAAACTGTTGCTATCATCTATAAGCTGTTGCCAACTGCTGTTAGCGACAGCTTGCTAATAGGGCGATAAAAATATCGCCGCTTTAGCTGGAAAAAGTCCCGCCAAAGTTGCGATATTGCCCTTGCTAATATGCCCCTTAACTTCTTGACAGAGTAAAACTCAGAAAGTATCCAGTTTTTTGAATTGTATTTGTGTTGTGTTTTTTGCTCATTGAGCCTGTTCTGAAAGTTCAGGGTAAATTCTGATCCCTGTATGACCAAGTGTGTAATATAGTGTTCACACCGTCTCAGTTTCCTGACAAATTCCATCAAGACAAAAATGCAAACTATGTGAGCAGAGAACAAAGGCCAGTACAAAAGAGGAAACCTGCGAAATGCAGTGAGTTATTTTTTTTTCAAAATGGTATGCCTCATTTTGAAGTTATAACTCTCTATAACTAAGATTAGTGTGTATTTATGAAAAATGGTTAGTACCTCACCCTTGCTTCCCCTATTCCACTATCAATTATTTAGTAGTGAGCTGAGACAGATAATTGGATGTTCCTACAAAAGATGCCAAAGACACTACCGAGAGAGGGAGAGAATGAGAGAGAAAGAGAGAGAGAGAGAGTGAGAGAGAGAGAGAAAGAGAGAGATGGAAAGAGAGAGAGAGAGTCACCTCTCAAGAAGTTACTTTTAGGAGGGCCTCTGTTGACCACAGACAGAACCTGCAATGGCCATTTGTGAAGAGATTGCCCATGTCTGTGCATCCATATATACACTTATGTGCACCTAGCATGCTACTGTGTGCTCCCCAGAGATCAGAATAAACAATGAGGCAACGTCATGAGTGGAAAAAGTTATGAAAAAATGCAGGAAGAGCCTTCTTTTTATTTGTAGAGTATGGGAATGTCCTCTTATTTGTGCAGAAAATGCTAATGTCACTTTCATTGAGACAGTATCAATGGAATATGTCTCCTCACAATGCATAGTTACAGCGCAAACCAGTACATCTCAAGTCATTACAATGACTTATTGTAGAGGGCTGGACTTAGGAATAGTATTATTTAATATTCCTACTCCAGTTTGTGAAACAGCAGGGAAGTTTTTGGATTGTAAATCCAACACCAGCATGCCCCCTACAGCAAGTCGTTAAAATGACTTGTGATGTAATGATATGAGCGTTGTAAAACAAACTGCGTTGTGGAGATAGCTTTGTAAACACTGTTTATCATATCAATAACAACTCCATGAAGATCATGTGGAATCAGTAGAGAAAGAAATTGTTATTATTAACATTAACAGAAGACATTGTTCAGTCAGATGGCAAGCTCTCTTGCCAATGGAGCTGCACCACTTCTTTCACAGTCATGATGACCTGCAGGGGTTTGCTGCAAAATGTAGGTAGCTGGCAGCAGTCAGTGCAGCATGCAACATGGTGCATTGGCTGTCAGCAAGCTGCATCAAGTTCTCAATGCTAATTTCTTTTTTTTTGGGATGGAATGAATGCCACCAATCAGTTGAACTGAGCCTTTGAAATTAGGTTACAGGCTCTGTGCAGAAACATTTTTATTTTACATGGTCAAATTTAAATTTGACATATGTTTGGGATGGAATGAATGCCACCAATCAGCTGAACTAAGCCTTTGAAATGTAGTTATAGGCTCTGTGCAGAAACATTTCCATTTTACATGTTCAAATTAAAATTTGACATATTTTTAAAAGATTACTTTTAACACACATTTGCTTGTGCAACCATATTAGATAGAGTACGCAGACAGTTTTTGCTTACAAATACATTACTTAGTAGGCACATTATCATTCTTCAGAGCAATCTGTCCAGGGGCTGGGTACACTGCGCAAAATTTCAATTTTCTTTGTCTTTTGGGCGACAGCTCTGGGTAAGTAGAATCAAAATGACAACTGGACCAGAGCACAGGCACAGAAATAATTGAGCAAGGTTTATTATATAAACTGTACCAAGCCTTTGTTCGGCCAATGAGCATTTTGATGGATAGACTTGGTCATCCAGTGCCTGAAATGAAGCCCAGCTGAAACTCATCCCCATCCTGTCCTACACCAGACTGGCTACCAGCTGACACATGCAATTGGGGTAATTGGAGAGTTCGACACTTCCAAGGTATCTAGCAGAATTGCATCCACCCTATGATCTCAAGAATAGGCAGTGCTACACAAGAGTACAATAATGTGTTCATAAATTAGAATGGTTGAATTAATAATCTTCTTCACCATTTTAGTAATGCTGGTTACTATGCTTTATATCCTTCTACTAATCATTGGAGCACACATATTTTTCACAAGATTCCAATTGCCTAAATAAATATTTGAAATGACAATATGTGTATTTCCTGTGTCAATGTTTGGGCATGCCTGAGTTAACAATGAAAGGGTAGATCTGTTTCCACAATTTCTTGAGGGAATTAGGGTTGTAATGGAATGAGGTTGTATACACCATCATGCACCCATTTGAGGTTTAGGTGTCCAGATGGTGCACTGAGAGCTAGCCAGGAACTACATCATCATAGTCTGATGGTAAGAGAGGACTGATTCTCCATAGATTTGATGTTTATGCCGGCCAAACGGACAGCATTACTGAATTAGTTAACCATATGACAGCTTATAAAATATAATTCCAAAAATAAAGGTCAGTCTTGAGAAGTTTATTGGAGTATTCTAATCCAACATGTTTCAAAGCTTTGTCACTTCTTGTTTCCAGCCTGTACAAGGCAGCGCTTGGAAGGGCATGGTGCACAGTAACAGCGGTTGTTCCTTGATTTTTCATCACTCTCATCTTCCATTTGTTTTTCATTTTTATCTCACATTTGTCTTTCAGTATGTTAGATCATCTCTCTGTTGTTCTTTCTTTTGGTCTGTTTGACCTTTTCACCTTCCTGATGTTTTGGAGCAGTTGAGCTCCTTGATGTTTCCACCAATGCTATCTTCATCTTCAATAATTTACAAAGATTTTCAAAAAAATTTTTTCTACTTTTGTGGGTTTTTCTAAGCTGTGACTCTGTTAAACAGAAACTTGTCACCTCTCACATACATTATTTGGCACAGGGAGGGACTATGGCTCTTGGGAGGAGATGCGAATATCTTCGGCCGTCCAGAAGGGCACTCAACAGACATTATGAAAATGCTTAATTCGTATGCAAATAATTGCCAGTGTCGAAAATCTTTTATTGATTATGTCACCCATCTCCGCCACTGATATCCCTGGAGAGGGGAGCTCAGGCTAACCTATCGTTTGTCCTTATACTCTCTTAAGCTGTTACAGCCTCTGGACTCTGTTGGGATTATTAAATATGTCAATCAATCAATCAATCACTGCATTTATAAAGCGCGCTACATACCCGTCAGGGTCTCAAGGCGCTGGGTTGCACTCTCCCAGACTTTGACATCCACTGCATACTCATACCTTTATATGCTTTGCGCTATTAGATTGTCACATCCTCTGCAGTCAGAATTCCACACCATCTGCTCTTTCAGGATGTCATATTGTCTTTTCTCGAAGGCTATCACAGACTCTGCATTGTCTTTCTCATATTTTCACTTACATTTTAGCTGCAATATGTCTCTGACCTTCTTTGCATCAATGCTCTCTTTGACTATTTCATTCCCTTCTTCACCACTCATAATCAGTCACATGCTCTTTACTTGCATTCGTTTAATCTGTCCCATTGTCTGAATCTACACTTACAACCATTCATGTCACATCCTCTGTCACAGTACTCTCTGAGGTAGTCACTTGATCAAGCTTCTACTTTCTTTGTATGTTGCAAAGTCATCCTTTGTGCCATGTGCACCCACATTTGTGACTGACCGGTATGGTGGTAACTAACTCTGAATGTCCCTGGGCTCTGTCTAACCAGGCCCGGGGCCACTATTATGTTGTAAACACAAGTGAAAACACACACATGCATTAGGGCGCACTATGTATTAGGGTGCAAGTGTTATGACCTACTCTTGAAGTATTTAGTAGTTAATTGGGCAAGGGGATTAAAACTACCCATAAGTCCCTAGTATAAAATAGAGTATGGCAGTTTAGAGGCCATCAGCTGTTTCTGCACTTGCATGTGTGCACTCTTGAGCACCCGAGGTCGTCTAAAAAGCAGCCCTGTATTGCAGCACTGCTTTAAAAGGAAATTCACTTTAAACTTTTCTTTGGTGGTAGGGCTACTTAAAAAGCTGTGATCTACAATATTGCGGTTTATTAGGTCCCCCTGGGGTCTCCCGTACAGGTCCAGGGGTAGGATGGTCATGTACTTATAAGGGGGCCATTATAAAAGAGGTTTTATATGCCCTAGGGACAAGGATATTGCACATGTTACTATTCCCATTGTAGTAAAGTGCCTCCCAAAGTCGAATTTGATGCTAGTAGCACTGCAGAGTGTGGTTCTACGTTAATGTTGCATATTAAGAACCCCCATGGTATACCTTAGCTGTCCCAGGGTTGGTGGGTCATGTAACTATAAGCAGGTCCCTTATATAAGATGTTTATATGCCCTGATGATGGAGAAATTGCACATTCCCAAATATAGATGGCCAGCCCCAGAGGTTAACATGGAAATAGTTTATGAATGCATACATATTGCCAGGAATGTAATCATTTTCATTCCGGGACTTAGGAGAAGGGCATTAATACATCCACTAATATGCTATTGTTGAATTTATTGTTGAATTTATCCTAAAGAATACAGAAAATAAGTTATAAGACATAGTTCAGTTTTCAATAAGTTATACGACTTTATTTTCTATCAGCTAAAATTCTGCCTTCCTGCATTTCTCCCTGATTGGTCAGAGTTAATAGGATCAGCCAGGCTTATTTGATGAATTTGCTCACCTCAGACGAGGCTATCTGGTGGAGAGGGCACTGCTACACAGGAATGCCAGAACAGGGGAAAGGGGTCATAATGAATAATTATCATAATGAAAAGCGCATGCATTTACGTACCTGTGCAAGCCGTGTGAGCTGTTTTCCTGCCATTTCCTCTGACGAAGGAGCCGCAGTGCTCAGAAACGCGTTAGGATGTATGTTTTGACTCAGGACTTACGAGCTGGCTTTCTACAAATAAATGATTTGCATCATCCCACTGCGTAGTGTCTTCCTGCTTCAGGGCAACTTTTGGATTTATATTGGGCGGCAGCCTGGCCGCTAGGAAGACGCAACCGCAGCAACGGGGCCCTCGGTGTGGAAATCGTCTACGCCGTCAATGAGGGTGCAGTGGGAAGAACTTACTCAGCTAGCTCTGCGGTGCGGAGGCCCACTGGGGTGAGATTTTAATTAATAATTGGCATCAAGTACAGCGCCCACTGGGGTGAAACCTTGGCTTTGTTATCTGCAAACTACAAGTACCAGCATGCAGTAATGGAAGCCCAGCTGTGGGTAATGAAAAGCGCATGCATTTACGTTCCTGTGCAAGCCGTGTGAGCTGTTTTCCTGCCATATGTATATATATATATATATATATATATATATATATATATATATATATATATATATATATATATATATATATATATATATATATATATATATATATATATTCACTGAAAAAACCATAGGTTATAGACCATATATAGTTAGGAATTAGCATTTACAAAACCTTGAACATTCACTGAAAAAACCATAGGTTATAGACCATATATAGTTAGGAATTAGCATTTACAAAACCTTGAAAATTCACTGAAAAAACCATAGGTTATAGACCATATATCGTTAGGAATTAGCATTTAAAAAACCTTATTTTACTCACACAAAACCATTGAAATTCCATATATAGTTAGTTGCACTAACTATATATCGCGCACCCGCAATCCACTGCTGATGATGTCACATATTACATCATTCATGACATGGTCAGTGACATCACTGATGACATCACTGATGGCATCTCAAATGACATCACTGATGACATCACTGATGACAACATCCAGTGACTGTATGTTTCTGTAAAGTTAAAATGTGTCTTACATATTGAAGAATGAGTGGAAGTATAAGTGTCTGGACAAAGGATTTAGTAGGTGCATGACTGAATCTATGAGTGAGTGATTAAATGTGTCTCACTGAGTGCATGGGTTAGTGACTAAACTGTCTTAATTTGTGCATCATTATGTCTGTTGTTCTGTAAACTGCTGCATGTGTTGATCAGTAGCTATATGAGTAACTATATGGGTTATTGATTGATTGCCCAAGTATTTGTATGGGAGACTGAGTGTGTGTGTGGCTAGCTGGGAGGTGTGTGACTCTGTGCAGATCAATGTGTACTTGTATCAATGATTGTATAAGAAGGTAAGTATGTGTTAGTATATGTTTGAAAATGTAAGGTGCTCTATGTTTAACTGTATAGACAAGAAAATGGAAGTGTCATTGATTCTTTACAGGACTGACTAGGTGTGTGAGTAACTCCATGGATGAGTGGCAGACTGTGAGTGTCTGTATAGGTGTATGAGTGCATATGATAGTGTTGTAAAGATGAGTGATTGTATGTATGATTGATTGTATGGGTGAATGAGTGAAGGTGTGTGTAGACGTAGGAATCAGTGAGTGCGTATGTAGTAACTAGTATTGGTGTGTCAATGGTTTCAAAAATTATACTCTGTATTTAACACTGGGTGAAACAGAGGTTATATTAAAATGTGAGGAGATGCATTGTATTGTCACATGAATGATATCATAAGTGATGTGGTCATTGATGGCAAATGAGATGTCATCAGTGATGTCATCAGTGATGTCATTTGAGATGTCATGAGTGATGTCATCAGTGATGTCACTGACCATGTCATGAATGATGTAATATGTGACATCATCAGCAGTGGATTGCGGGTGCGCGATATATAGTTAGTGCAACTAACTATATATGGAATTTCAATGGTTTTGTGTGAGTAAAATAAGGTTTTTTAAATGCTAATTCCTAACGATATATGGTCTATAACCTATGGTTTTTTCAGTGAATTTTCAAGGTTTTGTAAATGCTAATTCCTAACTATATATGGTCTATAACCTATGGTTTTTTTAGTGAATTTTCAAGGTTTTGTAAATGCTAATTCCTAACTATATATGGTCTATAACCTATGGTTTTTTCAGTGAATTTCAATGGTTTTTTAATAGCAAATATCATAAGCTGTCGAATGTCAAGTACGTGGTAAGTAAAAACATTTTCGTGTTTATGCACACTGATCTGCTTTGAATGCTGCCCCCCCCCTCATTTCTATTAGGAGTACGCTCTCTTTGCAGATAGTGAAGGGTAGTTAACGCAGGCCTTTGCCCCCGTTGTAATCCGTCGTGCCTGCTTCTCTCTCCATTTGATTGATTGTTCTCTTTGGTTCATTCTCTATTTACAAACAAGCACAGAGTCGCAATACTCTGTTTAGTCTTTGCAGATAGCGAAAAATCATGTAAAAAAACAAAAGGAATCGAGCAAAATCAGTAGGCCACTAATGGGATCTCTTTTTGACCTCGCTAAAATAGAAACATTAGGAACAACCTGTTGAAAATAGCAATGTGTATGTACATAAGCGGCGTTCATTTGTGTTCACAGTACCCCTTGTTGATTGTTTGAATCGAGCATTGAATTGTTCGAAGTTGGTTCTCTTAAGGATCTTCTCTGCCTGCAAACGAGTAAGAATAGGAATATTCTCTCTCCCTTTGCAGATAGTGAAGGGTAGGTAACGCAAACCTTTAACACGTCGTGCCTATTTCGTTCCTCATTGATTGATTGTTTGCCCGAAAATTCACTGTTTGGGAATTGGTTCTTTTTGGAGGTATTCCCTGTTTGCAAATAAACGTAGGAAAATCTTTGCAAGTAGTGAAAGGGTACGTAATGCGGACCTTTCTCCCCCGTTGTAATCTGTCATGCCTATCTACTCCCCACTGATTGATGCACCTGTTTCACCCGGACCATTTACTAGAGATAGGTCATCTGGCCCGACCAGAGAGCACCCCTAGTGAAAAGGACATATGCAATAATAACGAAGTGATCACTGTATCCTGTTAACAGAAACTTTAGCATGAAACAACCTGGAAAGAAAAGAATAGGAAAACGAAAATCAGTAGGCCACTGATGAACTTTTTATTAAATAACAAACAAAGAAACAATAACAATACGTAATGATAAAACCTATTATTGTCCTAGAAACAAGAAACGTTAGAAGTAAGCCCGTAATAAGAAACCTGAAAACATCGCCCCTCACTGCCCCAAAACGTGTCTGTCCCACCGCCTGCCACGGCCAAATAACGGCAAACTGGGAAAGATACAAGTCAGCAGACATCCGCCCCATTCTAGAAACTTCCAAAGTGCAACAGGTTTTCGGCTACGCCCAGCCGGAAGCAACACATATAAGGCGGGTCCTGTTGCCAACCGTCGGCCAGGAGATCATCACGTAGGGTGTAGCCGGAGGAGAGGCCGAGGCCAGCGGGACCCGGCCAGGGGGATTGACAACACTGGAGAGTTTCAGGGGGAGGAATGTCCGTGTCCTCGACCCTCCCCTCTCTCTCCCAGTCCGGCCGCGGTGGCCCTTGAGAGTTGCAGGTTGTCCCCCCACACTCTCTCCCGGTCCGGCCACCAACGGCCAGGGGCTGGGGCCGACGGGATCCGGCTGCAGCCGATGAGCCAAGGAACCCGTTCATGGGGCCAGAGCAAAGGGCGCCCGGCCGCCAACCGCCGGAAGCCCGGCCCGAAGACGGACGGGACATTTCTTCTTTCTTCTATAATTGCTGCAACAACCCTGGGGGGGGATGTCTTGCACATGCCTCCGACCCCCCCCCCTCTCGTCCTCATCGCCTGGTCCGGCCATAACAAATGTCAAGCGAGACGGCGCGGGGTGCACTGGGAGGGAGAGACGGTGCGAACAGGCCTCTCCCGCCTCCCCAGGTGGAGGCTTCCCAGCTGCACCCTCAGCGCTCCAGGCGCCCGGAAAAGGGTTCTTCCACTGTGGCGATGCTGCAACGTCTCGCCCGGCAGGGTGGAGCCCATCCGCTCATTTGACCCCGCGATCGCCAGTAGCTACCGAACTCTCAAAATGGCGGTCGACCTGGCAAGAGCGGGCCCAGCATAAAGAAATGGCCCGGTCACTGGTTGACTCCACCACCGTAGTCCTCCACGACCTTGAAGATTCTAGAGGAGCCGCGGGAGTCCCCGACCCCCGCAGACACCCCCGATGGGGAATGACTGCCATGATCGCCCGTGGAGTGACGAAACTGTAGCCGTGGGACGTCGGCGCTCCCATGCTGGCGCCAGCCTCAGTTTGAATGACTAGAATCCTGCAGACCTCAGTTCCGGTGAAAGCACAGTGTGACCCGGTAGGAAAAATTATTGCACCCCCTCCCCTTTTTGACTGATGGTTCAAACCACCGATCCTTTCCTTTGCCCTTTTAACGGAACTTTGGACTGCCTCCCCCCCCCCCCCGCGGCGCCCCACGCCGTTATTTGCTGGGCGGCAACTTACTAGACATCACCTTCGTGACATCCAGATTTCAGCGCGTTCTGCTGCCTTGGAACTATTCGCACAACAGACCGCTACTGACAACCCACCCCCCGGGACGCCCCACGCCGGATACCCAAATCAGTGCGGCACCCAGGCAACATCTTCTGAATTTTCATAATTTGAAAGAACTAGTAACATGTCCTCATCAGGAATTTCCTCTTCAATCATCTCATCAGGAATTTCCTCATGAAAAGTCTGCAATGATGATTCTTGTAACTCTATGGTCTCCAAACATTCGATAAATTCGCCATCAAGAGATTGATCAAAAAAATCATTCAAGTCATCTCCTCCTTGTGAGAATATTTCATTATTGGTGCTGTCAATTTCAATAAATGTAGTGGATAATTCAAAAGAAATTGCCACGGTCTCTTCGTTGTTTAAATGTTTTTACTGTTTTTGTTTTGTTGTATATATTTATAAGTTATTGAAGTTTTATATTCCTACTACTTTGTTGGAGTGCTATATATTTTTAATGTGACACATAATTGTAAAAACTTTGATGTACAAAGAGTCATCCCTGGAATCTTCCGCTTCAGGCTCGGTCCCCTCCCCAATCACAATACAGGATGGTTTTCAGATAGTAGGAACACGTGTGGTGTGACGGATCTCATCGGGTGTGGGCCTTGATCTACTATAACTCCTTTGAAGAGGGGTGATTCTTTACAGCTGGGGCCATAAACTACATCTGCAGGGCTAGCTGATAGCCTGGACAATCGGACACAGAGGAAGAGGAGTGTCAGAGTGTAGTGTAGTTCCTATCATCCCAATAGGCTCTGCGCATTGGAATAATACCTTCAATAGTATAGGCCTAGACCAGACGTTAACTAGGTCTACTACTGTCGATATTAGACTTAAAGTTTTGAGTTTGCCAGCTAGCTCAGAGTTCACTAGAAACTTTCTCGAATGTTCAGGAAGGAATTAACTTCCCTGATTAGACAAGAAGGGATTTAGTTTCTGACAACCATAGAACATGACAACTTTGCTCTCCCCTAATCAAGAGTATATCTCGAGAGTCGTGTGAACAAAAGGCAATTTATTTTACTCAGTCAGTACGTGCATTCTTAGTCTCATCAGATTGTAGAGAAAAGGAAGAGACGGGCGTGTTCAATAAAAAGGTGTTATTTATTGATCAGTCTCTTTTCTCATACAAGAGAAATGGATCGATATTATTGCAATACTTATAGCTAAGTAAAGTGCATACATTAAAAGCAATAGTATGAAATAATACTGTAAAAACATTGATATGGTTTCTAAGCCATAAGATGTTTTAAAATGAATAAAATATATTACATACACATATACATTTGACTAAGCGTACTCAACTGGTGTTTCTAAATACGCCTACCCCGTGTACCTGATCTAAGCCTAATACGTGGGCGGGAATAGAAAGTTACAGTTTAAGTTAAGTTTGTTTTTGCCAAGTGAATAACTAAAAAATTCTCTGCGAGGGGTTATTCAGTTCTGTACCTGGAATCTAGGTTGAATGAGGGATGGTATCTCTCTCTCTGGTCTCGATATTCCAGGCTGCCTGCGAGGGCTACCCGGAAGCGCCGGTGCTGGATTTCTCGGCAGGAGAAAGCAGCGCGTCTCGTTCTCAGCGCGTCAGGAAGGCGGGGCTGCGCCAGCGGGGTCTGCTCTGCTCTTCGCTTCGGCAAGTATGGCTGCTCCGTCTCGTCACCACCGCGTGTCTTTGCATAGGGCAATATCGGTAATATTTATACCTTTAAGGTGCCGAGATTGACGTAAGGATGGACATAGATACGTCAATAAGGATGTCATACGACTTGCTCGTTAGCACATTCTTTTGCTGAAGTTCTCGGTGAAATCAAAACAATGGCCGCAGGGTTTTGCCCAGGTTGTCATAGGTTTGATTTGTTATGAGAACTCCGTATGCCTTATCAGGGGCTGGAGGAATATCGCTTGTCTAATTAGATCGCAAGCGTTATGACCTAATCAGATAACACGTTCCTGTGCCGTAGTTTGACTGCGTCAGATAACGGTATCTGCATCATGGGGGTTTTCTGCCTCATGGGCTGACTGCTAGTTAACTTGTTGGTTTGTTTAACCAGAATAGGGTCAGGAATAGGGGGATCGATTCAGAACCTATAGGAATACATCACACCCACTCCACGCTAACTATGGACATATTTACTAATCTATGCATAGTAAAACATACTATAGAGTATAGTGTATACCTTACCACCCCAAAATACATAAATGCATTTTGAAATTTTTCAAATATACGGAAAAATTGCAGTCATATGTATTGTATGCACTCAAGCTGTAGAATAATGCCAAAGTAATCACACATTTGTATACATTATTGCTATTTGGTATATGAGAATTTACACATGAAATGGCTCTTAATACAGAAAAAAAAGTTCGAGACCATTCCATCACAGAATAAAATATTTATGAACATACCAGCGGGCAGCTAATGTCTATAAGCTATCTAAAAATTTTAGAAACCTTAGTTCTCTAAGAATAGTTCTTACTTTAAGCAGAAGATAGTGTCCCGAAAAATATGCAAAAATATTTTGGGGCTGCTGAAAAATTGCTGTCCGTTAACTGGAGGGAAAATTGTTCATGTGACTTTATTTTTAAAGTTGAAGGCCGAATTCAGGGAACGCCGTGTGCGAGCTTGCTCAAAAGTCTCTATTTCTGCTCTGGTGAGAACATCATATCATTTAGGCTTTCGAAAAAACTGTCAACAGCTTCCTGGGAAAGTTCCACTAACTCAGAAAAAGGTGTAACCATGCATTCGTGCGCATGATTGTCTCCATTGACATTCTGATTTGCATTGCTGACAGAAGGTCGTACCTGTTCGATGCTGCTTTCATCTTGAACTTCACTACCCCTCAATCGTAGTGGTGAAGCTTCCACGAATGCCGTCATCAGGATTGGTAGCCTTTGAGGGCAGCACAAAGCATGAACCTTGATCGGGCTCAACAATGTTTCTGCATCCATTGGCGCATCCGATTGTAGCGTCAGACAGGTGTCTAACACGCATTCTTCTCCGCATAGCAGACACCGTAATACAGGTAAAACACATCTTTGCCACATTGGTCGAAATGATAGAAACCAAGTCATGTTCAGGTCTCTAAGCCGGGAGAGTCCCAGGATTTTTGATATCCGGTCCCGGTATCCAATGGCTAGGATTGTTTCTTCCCTTGTCGCAAGAGTTTTGTCTGTGACATGGGTTGCCATAACGAAAAATAAGGACTAAGAATAGGATTCCTGCAATTAGTCCCAAGATCAGGGGAAGTCCGCCAAAAATCGAATAGACGAAATCTGGAAAAATACCCAGTATGGCTTTGAATGGTGTTAATTCCATCGAAAATACTGTCTTAAATACCTTTGAGACCCCATTGGTATCAGAAATATTTAAGATTTCATTCAGGATTTCTGCGAAATGTATGGGGGAATTAGTTGATAACAATGAATGTATCTCTGCAGTCGTCCTTGCGACTTGTAGATCATACGTTTCTTTTGATGACGTGACCCTTGTAGGCGTCTGAAGAAGCACTGTTTTCATTCTGCTTAAAGTATCTATTCGAATAGAAGTAATTTTCAAATTGGGCCATGCCCTTGCCTCCCTGTCTGGAAAGGAGCTGGGGAACAATGAGCGTCCACAGCACTTGACCTTCGCAGTCGTAGTTACGAGATAAGGAGTCCCGGGCATAAGACTACAACATCTGCGATCTACAATTAGAATGTAACTCCCATTATAGAGTCTTTGAAAGAATGGTTCTATCTCTGTTGCAGGTGCGCCTTGCTGGTGACATGAAAGGTTGTATGAATTCCCTTCACAGGCTCCATGCAAACTAATTCCGTTACACAGAAGCGTGCCGCTTAGTGACATCGCACAATTATTGCCACTAAGAAACACTTTCTGTCCTTTATTACTGACACATGCATGTGAATAGGGCAGGTTCCATGTTGTTTTAATGTACCCCTTTCCCAATTTCTCGTACATGCCAGCCTGTATATATTTTTGGCAGTATTGAAACCTGAAGGTTGAGATTGGAATATTTATTATCCCATGTATTATCCATTCACTGACAGGTCGTTCTGACATTGTCACTGGTAATCTTTCGAGTTTTTCAATGCTCAAGATTGTATAATCAGCACCCTTTTGTGCCATACTGATTTGTCTATCAGTAAGGTTAAAGATTTGGAATAGTGACGTTGTGTTGATTAAACGCCAAGGCACATAGCCTGAACGTAGATTTTGTAACGTCCAGCCAAGCTGTACAATAGAACGCAATTGAGACTGACCGTGTTGTAGCAACAGTAAGTCTTGCGATAATATGTCGATTGCTGAAGACACAATGCTGTCCAAAGAAAAAATTCTGGAGGACAGAGTCATTAACCCATTGTCCACTACAGAATGTGATTTTTCCAAATTAATACGGTCAATTTCCCGTATTCTCTCTGCTGTTTCAATTTGAGTAACCTTCCAGGCCTCATTGTATGTTGCATATACAGAGGCTGCTATGAAACGTTTTTGACGCTGTTTGCGCGGTCCCATAATGAAATCACGCAAGTCAGCACCATCAGTAAGTAAAGTTAGGTGTTGCTTAATTTCTGTCAGTGTGGAAGTTTGTAGCCATTGAAGGCATAATTTGCCCACACTGTAGGTGGTTATTATCCCTGGGTGATGTCTTTGAGGATATCTAGGGTCTGGCCTGGTCATTTTGAACCCCTGTGTTTTGTTCAGGAATCTGTCTTGACAGTTATTAGTATCTGTGGGCCAGATCAACCACTGTTTCCAATCAGGATGTGTTCTGTTTTGGTTTAATACATAATTTACGTCTATTTCCTCATCTGTAGAGCTATTGCTGTTTATTGTTGGTTTTGGAATAGACGGTTTATTTAAGTCTTTGATTTTGGCTAGGCCAAGACAGGTAGTTTGTTGAACAGTGTCATTTAAAAATATAATTTGTTCTGGGATCATGCAGGCTCTAAACAAACATTCTATACCCTGCACTTGCCATTCTTTTGTACCCCAAACACTTTTCAATTCAACATTTTTGTCCCAATAATCAAAACCAAAAGTATTCATTTTTTCAAAGAATGAGTCTGAATATATCAATTTTGTGTTTGTTATCATGGTCTTAGTTCCTGTCTTGTTTGACAATTTGAAATAAAATGCTTCAGCATTACTTGTGTTAAAACCTGAAAAGTATGAATATTTGTCATAGAAGGTTCTTGAGCTTCCTTTTGGAGGGGTTGCACAATGTTCCCATTGATTATAATTTAAAACATTTCTAGGTTGTGCAGATCTATGTAAAAAATGGTTACCATAGTGGTTATAACAGTACATACTATCATAATTTGTAGAACCCTGCAAATAATCATGTTTGGTAAATTTAGCAGACATCACTAAGTCAGACATCATATTATTAATGTTTTCGAAGTCCCAATCATCAGCAAATGAGTTTGGTTTTACAAAGTCACTCAATGAGATCTTAATTTGGTGTGGATATTTCAGGATTTCAACCGGACCATAAATTTCATAGTCAGTGTTATTCCAGGCTACCCCACCCGGTATCGGATTGGCTGTGAAGTTGACTGAAGAAAGTTCGACGTGTGAAGATGTGTGTGGTTTGAGGATCAAGTTGATTTTCTGACTTGCTGTGTCCATTTTAGCATATTTTCCCTCAATGAAGCGTCCCAAAGTTAGTACCATGATGAGCCAAAGTATGAGGATAAATGCACCAAAACCCACCCAAAATTCGATCCATGGAGAAATCAGATATGTTTCTTTCAGTTGTTTCAAAAGTTCTTTAGCTTTATCTTTAAAGGTTTTTGATGATGGCTGTGTCTTTGATTCACTGAAGCCTTCAGAGGAATCATCGAAGTTTATGAAGTAGCCGGATGCAGTTCTGTCAATTGTTCCAATTGCTTCAGGATTACTGTTTCTTGCATTTTCGCTTGGTACTTCATTATAGATTGGTGTGTCTCTGCTAAATGTTTTTATTTGGGTTTTCAGAGGTCTAAGTTCCATTGCATTGTTGCATAGTCCTTGTTGTTCTTCTGTAGGCGTTTCAAATGTGATGAGCCTCTTCGTTAGGACCTCTGTACTGGTAGCAAACCTTGGTGTTCTGCTACTTATTGGGAGTCCACTTGGCCTACTGTTTGTTATCGGCCACATGATTGTGGTTTTACCAGGTCGATGGATACAACTCGGTTCTCCTTTTTTCCAGCAAGTGGCGGTAGTACAACTGATCTTGTCCCGTTGATAGACAAGACAGGAACTGCTTTTCTGTAAGAAGGCCCAAATTCCTTCTTTACCGCGATCTTTTCTCTGACTAGATCCCCGACTTTTGGAATCCAGACAGGTCTTACTGGGACAGGTGGTGGTTCTTCAGTGGTTGTTGGCTGTTGTTTCAACTTTATGTTGCTCAGGTCTTTTCTTGTTTTGTTTAAGTCCTGCAAAATAGCCAAACGGTCTTTGATATCAAAGCTTTTTTCTTTTACCACTGAAGTCTGACTATCAATGTCAGAGATCAACATCCTAGTTCCAAATAATAATTCGTACGCACTGAATCCCTTCAGAGAATTTCTTGGCAAGTTATTTAGACTACGTTGGACACTTATTAGATGTTTGACCCACCCAGCTCCCGAACCTAATATCCTTTCCGTTATAGATTGCTTTATGCCTTGGTTTTTTCTTTACACCATTCCGTATCCCTCAGGAAGGAAGTGAGAAGATTCCCGCTGGGCTCTGCTCATTTGGCCATGTTTCCCCTCAGGCTGGAGGGCTAGAGTGAAAACAATGGTCAAACGTAGCATGCTCTTAGCGTATATGCCATTTAGACTCGCAAATCTTTGTATAACAGTCCAGACGTCAGCCGAGTGCTGGTGGTCTACATTATAAGTGTAAACTAGCCTGTATATGTTAATCGGACGCTTTGCTTTTTACGGTTGATTTTTTCTGGAGTGAAACGACACGGTATTACACCGTTTCTCTCACCACTGCGATCCCTGTTGCAGTTGGGGCAGTTCTTTACAAACATGGTATGATGCAGGCTCATGCCTGGCCACCAATACCTTGATTGTAATTCTTCCAGAGAATCTTTTAGTTTGAGGTGTCCAAGACCCTCGCCCATATGTGCGTCTGCGATTAACAAGTTTCTCCTGTCCATGTTTGGAATCACTCTATCCCCCACTCCAGGGATTCGAGCAAAAGGGACGGAGTTTGCATCGATTATGTATGTATAATTGAGTGGATAGTTGATCGGTAACGCTGAGCAGTCGCCTTTTGATGACGTTTTCGCCGCCAGCACTGTTTCACCGTCAATGTATTTTAATGTACGCTTTTTTCGAACTACGGGAGCCGATTTAGTGGCTGCCGCTGTGGCTGTTTCAGCCAATGAATTCCCTGCAAAGTGAACGCCATCACGTTGATGACTCAGTGAGTGTGTCACGTGAGTCTTTGGTAGCTCTTTTTGTAAAAGAGCTATTTGTTCCAAAAGCAGTTTCTGCTTTATTGTTGCATCTGTGTCATCTTTGTAACCGTTTTGAATCCATGTCTGCAAATCGCTGTTATATGATTTGACGCAGTAATATGAATCTGACACTATAAGTGTCGGGAATTCGCGATCCGCATTATCTAGCGCCATTTTCAAAGCTAATATCTCAGTTTGTTGTTCTGAATTAGTTTCTACTGAGTGTGTTTTTGTTAATAGAGGTTTTAGTTTACCTCCGCGCCACACTTCTTTTGTAATCTCACATGTGGGGTTGTATGCTTGTTCTCCCCAAACGGAGGGTTGAGCATGTCCGTTTGTATAGATTACACAAGCGTAGTGTCGTAAGGGCAGAATGTCGATTGGCAGAGGGTATGTTTTTTCATATTCTAGATTTTTTAATTCTTCTAGTTCTGGATCAAAGTAGTAGTATACTTTGTCCGTTGTAATTGAATTCACCCATTGTATCCATTCCGGATCCAATGTTGTTGATGGTAAATTACACGGTGTTGTTAGTGCCTCAAAGGCTGATTCTGCTGTTCTGACTGTGATATGTCTACCGTCAGCTTGATCTTTTTCTCTAGCTATTGCTGTTTGAACTGCATGAACAATTTTTTCTTTAATGCTTCGCTTCTTTTCAGCTTCTGTGTACAAGTGTGATTTGAATGCAATTGGTACCTTTTCTCCCTCATTAGAGGTCAGGTATGTGAATCCGCATCTCCCTGGGATGACTCGAATCACAAGATTGCGTGTGTTATCACGTGTTTCTAATTTTGTTTTAATTAGCATGTCTGTTTGTAAGGATCTCAAAATTTCTGTGTGTATTTGAGTCCAATTGGATCTTTTAAAATCTGGTTTTATCAGATCATAAAGGGGTTTGACCCTTTCTGCGTAATTTGCAATGTATGTTCTTCTGAAATTTAGGAAGCCTAGAATCGACTGTAGGTTTTTTAGTGTTCTAGGTGCTTGGATTACGGCACATTTCTCTAGGAAATTGTCAGCCAGGCTTTTGCCTTCACTTGATAATTCATATCCTAAGAACAGGACTGTCAGATGGGCAATTCTGGATTTTTTAAAGTTGAATTTGTAACCCTCTGCTGCGAACCCAAGTATTATGGTGTTCACTCTTTTCAAGTGAGTATCCAAGTCATCATCTGTTAAGTAAATGTCGTCGACATAAGATAATGCTTCATCATCATATATTTGTAGTAATTCTGTTACTCTCGCTGAGAATACTCCCGGGCTGTTCTTGTACCCCTGGGCTAACCGACAGAATTGTTTTTGAATGCCATTTATTGAGAACGCAGACAAATATCTGCTCTCTGGTGCTATGTTTTGACAAAAGAATCCATTAGAGATGTCTAAGGTTGTTTTGTATTTTTTGCGCACTATGTTATTCATTAGTGCAGCACTATGTGAGTTTTGCACTGCAAAACTTTTGCAACATGTGTTAAGGTGTCGGTAATCCAAAACTAGACGATATGAATTGTCTGGTTTGGAGACCGGAAACAAAGGGTTGTTCATTTGTGAGGTGCAAGTTTCAATCACCCCCTGGTATTCTAGCTGATCTAGTATTTCTTTTACCTGTTGTTTAGCTTCTTGCTTAATTGGGTACTGCCTTTGTGCAGTAGGTTGTGATTTTAACTGGATTTTGTGAGGAGGAGAGTCCTCATCCCATCCCACGTGATTTTTATATAAAGCAGGAGCTAGAGCCACTGCCCACTTTCTAGCAAGTGTGTATTTTTTATGAATTGGGATATGATTTGAGAAGGCAGGCATAATTACTTCTTCGCCATGAGGGCAATCCCTGACAAACTCTGGTGGCCAGTCTTTTTCAGCTAGAAGGATATCATAGCCCTTGGAGAGATTATCCCAAAATAGTCCCCTTATTTTTCTAGTCTTATCCCTCTCTATACGCAATGTTATTTCGTATATTTTGTGAGGTTTGCTAACTCTGGTGTCCGCAGTTTCCACTTGAAGATATTCATTCGTGTCCACTGTCTCCAGATGATTCATAAGGACTTTGCGAGCTATGCTCACTTCTGCTGCGCTGTCTAGCATTGTCTGAGCCCATTCCCCGTTTTTCAGTTGTGTCCTCAGAATTCTCGGCATTGTTAACTATTTTAATGCTGGCTACCTTCTTCTTTGGAAATTGTAATTTCTTTTTTAGCTGAGCAGGTTCCTTGTCTTTGGACTTGGCGTGCTCTTCTCTTTGTTCTGATCGTCCTCTTCTTTCCGATTTCTGCGAGGAAGTCTGAAAAGATTGAGAGGGACGTGTATCAATGTCTTGATATCTATCAGGCTTCTTTATATTATCCCTATTTCTAAGGTTGTATCTTTTCCCAGAGGGGTCACTTTGGGGTGACCTGTGTCTTTGGTTCGGAGATTTTTCTCTTCGCCTAGGAGACCTTCCTCGGGACTGGAATTTCTTTTCTTTAGGATTGGATTGTTTGTTTCCATCCCAGTTCTTTTTTGGTGATGTAGAATTATTATTAAAAAATATTTTTTCAGGACTTTCAATTAGTTGTGGTTTTACTGGTATTACACCTAAACTATCTCTGCCTAGTTCCTCATAGGATTTTTCTATGATTCTGGCAATTTCAGCTGGTTGGTCTGCTATATCTGTCTCTTTTAACCTCTGGCGGATCGCCACGTTAGCTGCTTCTCCCTTTATGTTGGCTAGTAATATAGCCGAGACCTGCTTGAAGTCTTTCAGTAATTTCATACCAAGAGTTAAAGCGGGTTCTGGACCGTATTCATCTTGAATTTGTTTTAGCACATCTGGTATTACCGAAATGGATGGAACACCGTGCGTTTTTGTGTAGATGGAAGCAAAGACTGTACCCCAAGTGTCACAGTCCTCAATGTGTGGTGCGATTCCCATTGGTAGACAGATAGTCAGAATCCTGTGCTTTTCTAGCGGGGTGGTGTCTGGAAACACCGCCTCTATTTGGGTGATTTTCTGCGCTAGCCAGAATGGTATTTGTTCCCGTTTAGCCGGTACTTTACCTAGGCAGGACTGGATGTTCTGTGGTGTAATTTTATTTGTGTTCCCCTGGTGAGGGGTCAGCTGTGGGAGTTTAATCGCTGGCTGAATTGTTGAAGTCCGCATCACATACTAGACTAATTGTCTATGTATTTTTATTAATTGTTTTAGCTGTGTTAACAGGTTAGCTGCAGACATCCCGTCGATGTCTGGATGTGGTGTGTATCCGGCTAGGACCGGCCACGTTGCTCCTGGTCTACCTAAAGGACCGAGCCTGGTGATGTGATTATTATGTTTTAGGGCGCCATCAAATAAGAGCAGGTGCTCTTGAAATTTGAGTGGTACTTCCACCTCCTCGAAAGGAGTGTACGTTTCAGGAGGTTCCTCTATTTTGTAATAGTGGAAGTACTTTGTTACAGCATTTGCTGCTGGAAAATGTATCCATGAATAGTATACCTCTGTCTGCCGATATTCGTGTGCCTCAATTACGAATATGACTGTACCACCTCTAGGTGTCAGTCCATTTTCTATAAGTTTTAAGGTTATAGATTTCCTTTTGATGACCGGGATGAGTATTATCTCCAGGTCTGCATTTTGTAGTGCAGTATCAGCTTCTGCTATGTCAGCTGCTAATCTAACTGCCTCTCTTTCTTCATCACTGTCTCCCATTTTACTGACAGGATGGTTATTTTGTTTGTTTGCAGATCAGGTTTCTTATGGAAACAAAGATTAGATGCACAATATTTTTGGAACAGTGTATCCTTCAACGTTGACTATATCAAGAACCATACATAGGAGTTCCCTCCTGCGAGGTCTGGCGGATATAACCTTTTACCCACTCCAGACGTCTTTGGAGTATTATGGGAGAAAGGGGTCTGAGTGAGAAAGCACGACTGAGTTACTCTAAATGTCTTACGTTAGTTTTATCGCCCTTTCCAAACTCGTTGGGCGCCATGTAGTGTAGTTCCTATCATCCCAATAGGCTCTGCGCATTGGAATAATACCTTCAATAGTATAGGCCTAGACCAGACGTTAACTAGGTCTACTACTGTCGATATTAGACTTAAAGTTTTGGGTTTGCCAGCTAGCTCAGAGTTCACTAGAAACTTTCTCGAATGTTCAGGAAGGAATTAACTTCCCTGATTAGACAAGAAGGGATTTAGTTTCTGACAACCATAGAACATGACAACTTTGCTCTCCCCTAATCAAGAGTATATCTCGAGAGTCGTGTGAACAAAAGGCAATTTATTTTACTCAGTCAGTACGTGCATTCTTAGTCTCATCAGATTGTAGAGAAAAGGAAGAGACGGGCGTGTTCAATAAAAAGGTGTTATTTATTGATCAGTCTCTTTTCTCATACAAGAGAAATGGATCGATATTATTGCAATACTTATAGCTAAGTAAAGTGCATACATTAAAAGCAATAGTATGAAATAATACTGTAAAAACATTGATATGGTTTCTAAGCCATAAGATGTTTTAAAATGAATAAAATATATTACATACACATATACATTTGACTAAACGTACTCAACTGGTGTTTCTAAATACGCCTACCCCGTGTACCTGACCTAAGCCTAATACGTGGGCGGGAATAGAAAGTTACAGTTTAAGTTAAGTTTGTTTTTGCCAAGTGAATAACTAAAGAATTCTCTGCGAGGGGTTATTCAGTTCTGTACCTGGAATCTAGGTTGTGTGGTATATAAATAAATAATACCGGGACTATTTTTGAATTACATTAACAATAACAGATAGCTCAATAAATAAGAGGCAGGATCCGATGTGTCCGAGTCAGAAGGATTTATTCAGGCAAAAGGGAAGGGACTGGAACGGGACAGCCTGAAATAAAATGAAAAGGAAGGCAGGCAGCTGCAGCACGCCTCATTACAGTTTAACATACATATATATAGTAAGACATTTCAAATACATTACATACAGTAGGCGTAACTTATGACAAAACGTAAGATAAGAACACATGGGTGGAAGAAGAAGGCGTGTACAGGGCGTGCACTGAGACATGTGATGTGAAACGTCACAGAAGTGTCAAGAATGGGGCGGAAACATGGAGGGGGCTACCTGAGCAGCTGGGACCTTTAACCTAGTGGTGCGCGCAAACGGGCAATGACGTGTTACCAGGGAGAACTGGGGCTATGACTTCTGCACTAGAAGAGGAGACTAAAAGTCTGCGGTGTCAGGACGACATGTACCTATAGCATATCTGGTATCTGGTGTTTGGAGTACATGTTGATAGAATCCAAAAGTTATCAGGGCAAAGGCTACTTGACACTAAGACTGGTGCATGCATATATTCTACATGTATTGCGTGTGCTAGGAATATTCTATGAATATTAATACAGTATTTCTCTTACATGGAGACAGAAAGACTAGACCATAGCTGAAACTGTTGATGCGGTTCAGTAGCTTAGGAATGCAACGAAGGAAAACTGGACTGATAACTAGAAGCATAACATACTCTTGGCAGACAGGCAGGCAGAGCCAGGCCGGGCACCGCGCTGCGCGAAAGGAAGTAAGTGAAGGGTCAGGGATGCAGGTGGGGGCTGCATCGCTCCTCGGAGTGAGTTCAGGAGACTGGAACTTGAATCTGGTGTCCGGGCCCTTTTGAGGCCTAGGAAACGGAGACAATGCTTGGAATTAACGTGCACACTGTAAAACGTGGCAACATAGGCCTAATACTCGTTGCTTTCACGAGAACTGGAAACTGGCATACTAGCGTTGGACACAACTATAATTGCGTCTTTAATCGTTCATAGGGGGATACATATGCATATCGATCATGCACATATAACATAGGATGGGGAACACGTAGGCACATATAACATGGCAAAATTCACTTTTCCACATTCCCTCCTTGTGCCCTACGTTTCCATCAGGAAACATCAATATTCATGATACCATCTATCTGTTCATATAGCATCATTTGCTCGTCTCGAATTGTCTTGGAACGGGATTTAGGACTAGGAATACAAGAGGTAGCACACATGCCGCAAATCGCAGGGCCACATTGTAAACAGAGGCAGCAACTGAATATGATCATTACTGCTATACCTAGGAATGACAATACTTTCCATCCCCAGGCAGATATGATACTCCAGAGCCAACCGGACCATGTCCAGGTGCCTGGATTCTGGTGTAACTGATGGGCAATTTTATGAAGTCTGGTTATAGCTGAATAAACAGACGGCGCGTTATTAGGAATGAAAATGCAGCAACTAGATCCGATGACTCTACAAGCTCCTCCTCTATCGGCCAGTATGACGTCAAGAACGAGACGATTTTGGAGCACAACAAAACGCATAGCAGATTGTTCTTCAGTTAAGTTACCTAGAGCGGAAGTAGTCTCATTCACTACTGCTTGAAGGGTTCTGGTTAGCCTACGTATTAACTTACTATTCTGGACAGGACCTATAAAGAAAAAGAAACCTTTATTGAAGTCTTGATATTGTTCTAGAGCAGTTTCAGTTTGATCGACAATTGGGGACTCAGTCTCCCTTTTATGTCTAACGTGTACTAGATGTGTGTTTCTCTGATAATCGGATGGGGCTAGGAAAACTGGTGGCAGTAGGAAGGCAATGTAACATGTTCCATCCCAATCGAGGGGCAGACGAACATATGTGGTCTGACCACAAACAAAATAAGAATGACGTGAGGCTTTGAAAATAGATTTCCCACTGTCACTATACTCGACCACAGTAGTACAATCACTATGTCCTACATGTGCGGAACCATTCTTTCTGACACATAATTCGCCTTTGACTGGTAGTACTGAAATAGAAGGCAAATCTGGAGTAGTATCGGACTGAACATTCAGAACCATGAAATTCGAGGAATAATTACCTAAATCATATACTTCATTTTCTAGATCTAACCCTGTTCTATGGGAAAGACCTTGCTTGTCTGGGAAACATGTTTGATTCAAAAGGGACATATCAGTTGAAGATGACGTTAACGTGGACCATGCTCCACACGAACCATTATGTGAAAACGGATAAGGAAAGAGTGGCAGAACTCCCTTCGGTGTCTGAAAAGGGGGGAGTCGACCACACACCCAACAATTAGTGGCATTGCTGGTCTGGTGTGAATAATGCAGCATTCGGATAAAAGTATTATTATGCATAGCAAGACGATAGGATAACTCATGAGGAGGCAGATCACTAAATGTGTGCTCTACTGTAACATTAGAAAACATATGTACATGTGAAATAGGAAAACATAAATGTAAAGCATAACTTATGCATGTAACCATAAGACTCAGGAACAATAAAAAGAACAGAATGATGATACATCTCTTAGAGTTTTGACTAACTCTCTCACTGTGTGGGTCTATCTCATACATGTCAGGAACCTGTCTAACCGTTTCACCCGAGAGGGACTTAGACAATTAAACTGGCTGACTTACTAGACCTCAACTTGGATTTATACTCCTGCTGCGGAGTTTTCTCTAACAGGGGTAGTTTAGATTCATTGTCTGGGCAGTCCTTGAGAACGGGGCAGTCCTTGAGAACAGGGCAGTCCTTGAGAAAAGTTTTAGTTTTAAGTCCATGGAATTTCTTGACGTGGCTCGCGTGTAGCCACCCTTTTCTGTTTTCCACTTTCACCGCGGTCCGGGTGGTGAGGAGAACAAGGCGGGGTTCCCTCCAACGGGGCTCCAGCGGACTTGAACGATCAAAGTTCCTTATAAAAACAAAGTCACCCGGGACGACTTCATGCGGTTTCACTTCGGTGTTGTCTGGAAATGCAGCGGCAACCTGTGAACGACAAGATTGTAGTGCAGACATCAAGGAGGCAAGGTAATCTGTCAGCATATTACTGTCAACATCAGTTATTGTACGGGGTCTAGGTGTACCCCACATGTTAGGGGGACGACCAAACACTATCTCATAGGGAGATAGACCTGAACGGGAGTGAGCGACCATTCTCATGTAAAAAAGGGCAACTGGCAGTGCTACTATCCAATCTACGCCTTTCTCTGCACACACTTTTGCAAATCGGATTTTCAGGGTCTGGTTATGTCTCTCTACGAGACCGGCTGCTTCAGGATGGCGTACACAATGGAACTTCCACTGGTACCCTAACAGAAGGGATACTTGTTTCATGAGCTCGGATGAGAATGGCTGGCCGTTATCTGAATACACGACCCTAGGTAATCCATAGCGGGGAAAGAACTCACGAACCAACTGCCTGGCAGTGGTCGCAGCTGTGTAATCTGGAACTGGATATGCTTCTGTCCACCTGGACAAAGCGCATACAACTACGAGGACATACTTGAAACCTCTACATCGCTCCATCTGAATGTAATCCATCTGGAGGACTTCAAAAGGGTGGTCAGGAGGATGGAATCCACCTTGTTCTACCGGGACACTTTTACCTGGATTGAACTGACAACATATCATACAGGTACGTACTTTCTGCTTGGCTGCTGCTCGTAAATGCTTGTTGAACCAAAGGTTCTGGATACTGTCTAACATGGCTTTTTCTCCTAAATGTGCTGGACTATGTGCGGTGTTAATAATGACTTGAACCATAGAGTCGGGGAGAAACCATGTGGCTTTTCCCTTTGTCAACCATCCTTGATCTGTCTGGACCCCTCCTTGTTCGGACCATTTCTTGATTTCATCGGGAGTAGCATGTAACTGTATATCTAGGACATCTTGTGTAGGGTCCTTAACTGTCATACAAGTAGTCTGATCTGGAGTGAGTGTCTGTGTTGTGTTAACTGGAATGTCTGGAGTCTGAGCTGTGAGCTTGGCTGTTCGATCTGCTAGATCGTTACCCTGGGAAATGATATCAGTGACTTTCGTATGTGCCTTGCACTTCATGATAGCGATAGCTGTCGGTAAATATATTGCATCTAACAGAGCTTGAATGAGGAGACCATGCTGAATCTTGGTTCCATGAGAGGTCATAAAACCTCTTTCCTGCCAGAGCACTCCAAAGTCGTGTACGACTCCGAATGCATAACGTGAATCTGTGTATATGTTAACTTTCATGTTCTTGGCTCGTATGCAGGCTTGGGTCAGAGCGACAAGCTCTGCTGCTTGAGCAGACAGGGTGTCAATACGATGTGTTTCTATAACTTCAGTTTCAGTAGTCACTGCATACGCGGCTACTAGTTCTCCTGTACTTGTTCTCATACATGAACCATCCACATAAAGTGTCAGGTCTGGATCAGGTAATGCAATGTCTGTCAAGTCTTGTCTTGGCTTTGTCATGGTGTTGACAACTTCCACACAGTCATGTGTGGCAGGATTTGAAGTAACTGACGGTAACAGTGTAGCTGGATTTAAAATGTTGCAGCGTCTGATTTCTATGTGTGGCTGAAACAGTGTCAGTTCATAACCTGTTAAACGTGCAATTGTCAAGTGCTGAGTCTGTGTTCGGTTTAAAAGAACTTCCACGGAGTGTGGAACTTGTACTGTCAGGGGGTGTCCTAACACTATGGAATCACTTTGTCTGATAGCTAGAGCTGTGGCTGCAACTGACTTGAGGCATGCAGGCAGCGCCTGGGCCACCGGATCTAATGTGCTAGAAAAATAAGCACAGGGCTTGTATTGTCCTGCTTGATCTTGTGTAGGAACAGATAATGCAGTACCATCACGTTCTGTAACAAAAAGTGTAAAAGGCTTACTGTAGTTCGGTGTTGCTAGAACAGGTGCATTACATAAAGCTTTCTTTAACTCATTAAAAACAAGTGTATGTTCCTGGGTCCAAGGGAGGACAGTCGATACGGCTGCCTCCTGCGTCGTTAACTGTATCAGTGGCTTGGCTAGAAATGCATACTGAGGAATCCATTGTCTGCAGTAAGAAGTGAGGCCGATAAAAGCTTGTACCTCCTTCTGTGTCTTGGGCTGTGGAAGACGTGCTATTAACTGGATACGGTCAGGTGTCAACTGCCTACCCCTCTTGGACAGTAAGTGTCCTAAGTAGACCACTTGCTGGACACAGAATTGCAATTTGGAAGGGGACACCTTGTGCCCCATCTCGGCCAGAAAATACAGAACTGTAAGTGACGCACGCTCGCAGTCACGTTCAGAACGGGCTGTGATCAGTAGATCATCGACATACTGGAGCAGGGCAGTGTCAGTTGGCATGTGAATATTGTCTAGTTGTCTCTTAAGTGCTTGACTGTAAATGCTAGGACTCTCTGTGAAACCTTGAGGAGCTCGTGTGAATTTATAGCTTCTTCCATTTAAACAGAATCCGAAAAGGAACTGGCTGTCTGGATGAATAGGGACACTGAAAAATGCGTTCTTGAGATCGATAACTGTAAAGAATGTGGCTTCAGAATCAATGGCTGTCAAGAGTGAGGAAATATCTGGGACTACTGGGTACTGGGGTATGATACATTTATTAAGTTCTCGAAGGTCAATCACTAATCGATAAACTGGAGGTGCATTAGGATCAGTACGTTTCAGGACTGGAATGATAGGAGAATTACATACATTGGAGTCAGTTTCTACAACCACTCCTTGAACAATAAGTTTGTCAATAATTTTGGATAAGGCTGCTACAGCCTCAGGTGGCAATCTGTACTGTCTGATTCGTGGTAAAACAACACCTTGCTTCAGGGTGACACGGTGGGGTGTGATATGCATACAACCTACATCAGTTGGACCTTGCGCCCATAAATGCTGTGGTACATTCAATAATCTTGGATCAAAATCACGTAACACATAATGACCTTTGAAATCACGGAGAAACAGACGGACCCCTTCTGGAGAGCAGCATATGACTGCTCCTAATTCTTTTAAAGTCTTAATGCCTAACAAATTTTCTGGACACGACTTCGTGAGTAACAGATCTGTAGTTCGGGACAATGGACCAACTTCTAGAGTAACTGGCTTCGATATTTCATTAACAATGGGCTTTCCTGAAAATCCAAGGGAAACATTTCTAGAGCCTGAGAGTGGAGCCCCTGGAACCTCGTCATGACTGATGGTAGTCCTACTTGCCCCTGTATCAATCAGAAACTTTCTGTCTTTCCCTAATACTTCCCTCTTGATCTACAGGAATCTCGATGAGAGGCAAGCCTACCTCCCTCTCTAGGCTGTTTCATGAATATGGCTGATAATCTGGATACTCTGCCTGTGCGTACTGGTACATCTGCTGTGTAACATGCTGTGTGGCAGCTATAGGCTGCGGTGCTGTAACTGACTGCTGTGCATTCTGTGGTGGCTGGGAAGTCTGTGAAACTTGTTCTTGTCTAGGCGGACGTGGTCTTTCTTTAGTTTTACCTGTAGCTATGTTGTGTTTCAGAACTGCACATTCGTTTATAAAATGACCTGGCTGTTTACAGTAATTCCATGTCCCTTTAACGGGAGCTGCAGGATGACTGGCTTGATTCGGACCCCTCTTCTGACTGTCTTGCGGAACAGATTGTGCAACTAATACTTTCATTTTCGTGTCTTTCATACGTCTCCTTTCGTGTTCTTGCTCTTCCCTGATTCTGTTGGTACTGGAGCATCTGGAGCATCTGTGACGGAGTATTAGCTTGCCAGGTACTTTCGACTTTCAGGACTCGATTTTTAACTTGTGGACTTGAATTCTCGACTAGTTTAGTGACAAAAAGATGAGGGTACGACTCACTACTTGTTTTCAGACCACTATTAATAATGAAACATTTCTCAAATCTAGAATAAAAGTCACTAGTATCTTCGTCTTGTTTCTGTTTACAGGCTGAGATGGCATCCCAATCTTCCTTTTTCGTGGCTAGTAATCTTGGCAAGACTTGTATCAATAACTCGGGCAATTCTTTAGCTTTATCCCCAAGACCGGTACCTGGTACTCGTGAATTATCTTCAGCTTCTAGAGCTGTCCAATCTATCTTTTTCTCTCCCACCTCCCATTCTTTTTCTTTGAGTTTTTCATATATGCCCGCAGGCAACAGGACCTTTAGCATTTTAATGATATCAGGATACGTGTATTCTCCCATACGGAGCATGTCCTTTAATTCACGGTGAAACCCTGCTGGATCTTTATCATGACAGGGAATTAACTTTTTCATTTCTAAGAGTTCCATTTTTGTGATAGGGGTGTAAACAAATACTCGTTCTAGACCACCCCCCTCTTTCTTGACTGGATGCACTTCTCGTAACGGATTCTGTCTGTCTATGTAGAATGATTTACTTTCTGGGGGTGAGACGTGAACAAAATGTGGATTCAGAAACGTTCGGTATTTGTGGCGCTGTTCTAGAATGACACTAATTAAATCGGTACCTAGACCTTTCCATCTGTATTGGAGTAACTCGTTTAATACATCATGTAGAGGACCTGGATCAGAATGCTGTTCCTCATACAGTGTAATGAGGTGCTGGATCATATACATACCCACCAGACGTTGCTCGGCTGGGGGCAGTTTCAAAAACATTTGTGCCACTATTTCATCTGGAAACGTGGTAGAATCAGTAGTCCATCGGACTGCTGATCGGGCTAGTTCTTGTTCATGCATTGTACTAAGCTCGCTATACCCTATTCGTGATTTCAGAATGTGATCGGTAGCTTGGAATACTTGCTCAAGAGAACACTGTTCTGGTACTGGAGGCAGAAAAGCTTTCTTGTACTCTAGACGTGAATGTCGGTCGGAAAGTCTAGTTCTTCCTACATACGCTATTCTGTCGGGATTCTCGCTGTCTACCTCTTCAGTAGAAGAGTCATACTCTTTCTCGGTTACTTGTTTTGCTTCTCGTTTCTCGTGTATAGTTATGATTTCCCTACGAATTTTCTTGTACATACTCTCTATACAAGCTTGTGTCTTGTGTTTTCCATCGGCTATATTGTCACTCCACCTAGTCAGGACTTTCATTTCTTCTTGATCTTTTTCTGGATAATCTTGCTCTCTTATTAAACAGTTAATCAGGAACTTTAGAATCATGAGCTGAGTCTCGACTTTTCTTTGAACCATGGCTTCGTGAATACTTCCTGGATTCACTCCTGTACAGATAAAACGATAAATTCTGTCTAGATGTTCTCCCATATCGGGCAGGGTGTCCAAATAGCTGGCAACCCGTCTTAAACGTAATGAATATATGACCATGTGATCATCGCCTGGAACTGGATCATAACGACATTCAGTAAGTGCTCGCTTGATATCTACGTATGTAGACACTTTTGGCGTACGCTGTAACGCTAGTTCATGTAGCGTCAGACGTCTGGGTTGAGGCGGGGTACGAGGAGAACCTCCCCCCGCGGCTCCTAAACTAGAATCGTCGGTGAATACTGTACGTGCTGGTAGAGTGACTGACATAGCGGGTCCCTAGGAGGGACAGGAACTGCTTCTTCGAGTAACCCTTTTCTGGTCTTTAACTGACGTAATTTCGAGAACAGAGGCATTTCGGTTATATACTTGCAACACAATACACAATAATCACAGTAATAAAATAGCGAACAAAGCACTCATACCACGACATTAAAATACATGAATAACAGTTCGAACAGAAATACTACCTGATACACTGAAAACAGAACACATGAATTTCTCGAGAACGAAACTTACTAGAATTACTGGATGCACTGCTAAAACAGTACAGAACATACCGGTCCCATAAAGAGACACGTCAGGACCCGTATCCACCTAGGTGAATACTTCGGACTGGATCTGCGTACCCAAACCCAACGGACCAGGACCAAAACTAATGATACTGTCTAGATACTTCCCCTGCGACGGTACTCACCGGGAAGCAGAAACTGGAAGGCCTCGGACTGGACTGGACTGCTACGACGTCGGACTACGAACTTCGGAAACTTCGGTTACAGGTGGGCCTCCGGATACTTCGGACCTTGCTCTCTCGGCTTGGGCTCTGGTCGGGACGAACCGCATTCCACACCGCTTCGTCTGGATGTCGGACCGCAGTTTCCGTCTCCTCCGTGGGCCTGAGGGAGACTTGAAGCAGAAATATCTTCCGGTGCGCAGTAGAGTTCCGTCACGGCTGCAGAGGGTGAGGGGGCCTGCGTGGCATCACCAGCGCGTGAGGAAGGGGCTCGTCCCTATTCGGGCGCCATTATGTGGTATATAAATAAATATTACCGGGACTATTTTTGAATTACATTAACAATAACAGATAGCTCAATAAATAAGAGGCAGGATCCGATGTGTCCGAGTCAGAAGGTTTTTATTCAGGCAAAAGGGAAGGGACTAGAACGGGACAGCCTGAAATAAAATGAAAAGGAAGGCAGCTGCAGCGCGCCTCATTACAGTTTAACATACATATATATAGTAAGACATTTCAAATACATTACATACAGTAGGCGTAACTTATGACAAAACGTAAGATAAGAACACATGGGTGGAAGAAGAAGGCGTGTACAGGGCGTGCACTGAGACATGTGATGTGAAACGTCACAGAAGTGTCATGAATGGGGCGGAAACATGGAGGGGGCTACCTGAGCAGCTGGGACCTTTAACCTAGTGGTGCGCGCAAACGGGCAATGACGTGTTACCAGGGAGAACTGGGGCTATGACTTCTGCACTAGAAGAGGAGACTAAAAGTCTGCGGTGTCAGGACGACATGTACCTATAGCATATCTGGTATCTGGTGTTTGGAGTACATGTTGATAGAATCCAAAAGTTATCAGGGCAAAGGCTACTTGACACTAAGACTGGTGCATGCATATATTCTACATGTATTGCGTGTGCTAGGAATATTCTATGAATATTAATACAGTATTTCTCTTACATGGAGACAGAAAGACTAGACCATAGCTGAAACTGTTGATGCGGTTCAGTAGCTTAGGAATGCAACGAAGGAAAACTGGACTGATAACTAGAAGCATAACATACTCTTGGCAGACAGGCAGGCAGAGCCAGGCCGGGCACCGCGCTGCGCGAAAGGAAGTAAGTGAAGGGTCAGGGATGCAGGTGGGGGCTGCATCGCTCCTCGGAGTGAGTTCAGGAGACTGGAACTTGAATCTGGTGTCCGGGCCCTTTTGAGGCCTAGGAAACGGAGACAATGCTTGGAATTAACGTGCACACTGTAAAACGTGGCAACATAGGCCTAATACTCGTTGCTTTCACGAGAACTGGAAACTGGCATACTAGCGTTGGACACAACTATAATTGCGTCTTTAATCGTTCATAGGGGGATACATATGCATATCGATCATGCACATATAACATAGGATGGGGAACACGTAGGCACATATAACATGGCAAAATTCACTTTTCCACAGTTGAATGAGGGATGGTATCTCTCTCTCTGGTCTCGATATTCCAGGCTGCCTGCGAGGGCTACCCGGAAGCGCCGGTGCTGGATTTCTCGGCAGGAGAAAGCAGCGCGTCTCATTCTCAGCGCGTCAGGAAGGCGGGGCTGCGCCAGCGGGGTCTGCTCTGCTCTTCGCTTCGGCAAGTATGGCTGCTCCGTCTCGTCACCACCGCGTGTCTTTGCATAGGGCAATATCGGTAATATTTATACCTTTAAGGTGCCGAGATTGACGTAAGGATGGACATAGATACGTCAATAAGGATGTCATACGACTTGCTCGTTAGCACATTCTTTTGCTGAAGTTCTCGGTGAAATCAAAACAATGGCCGCAGGGTTTTGCCCAGGTTGTCATAGGTTTGATTTGTTATGAGAACTCCGTATGCCTTATCAGGGGCTGGAGGAATATCGCTTGTCTAATTAGATTGCAAGCGTTATGACCTAATCAGATAACACGTTCCTGTGCCATAGTGTGACTGCGTCAGATAACGGTATCTGCATCATGGGGGTTTTCTGCCTCATGGGCTGACTGCTAGTTAACTTGTTGGTTTGTTTAACCAGAATAGGGTCAGGAATAGGGGGATCGATTCAGACCCTATAGGAATACATCACAAGAGGGTGCGGTAGTGAATAGGGCGAAAGGGAGGTGTCGGGCGGGCACAGAGTGTGATTCTCAGGGAAGAGCAGCGCAGATGGGGGGAAGTTTATTGCCCATGCATAAGACAGAGAGGGGGGGTGACCAGTGCCTGGGGAAGATGCTTGCGAGGGTGGGGAGCCATGCTACGAATCGACAGCGTGCAGAGAGTGGGTCTGGTCAAGGCATCTAAAATGGCTGCCGTGCACGACAAAAGTGTAGCATTTCAAAAAAGGCAAGATGGCGCAGACAATGTTTTTCAACACTTCCTCATTTCCTTCGAATCGAACGTTAACAGACGTTGGTGCATATTACCAAAGTTAAGCGATATTTATCGCTAACGATGCTTAGCAACAAATTTTTTACCGCTAAGCATCGTCAGAAATTATCGAAGATAAACCTTGCTATTATCAAGGTTTATCGCAAATGCGATAAAAAATGGCCGCAATGCATGAATATCGCTAAAAAGTCAGCGATATTCATGCATTACCGAGCTAATGCTCTTAGCCATGTTAGGGCTCAGGGCAGGTGTTAGTTTTTGGAGATATTCGCGCTTAGCGCGAATATCTCCAAAAGTTGGTAATAGGAGATAGATATCTTGCATGTTGTAATGCAAGTTATTGTGGTATATGGAACTCATACCATAATCTCTCAGGAAAGCAGAAACTGATCCTTTTGGGACCGCCTGAGAAGCCCTAGGGGGTGAGGGGTACTCTACTTTGCCCCCTTTTCACGTTCCGAACTATTTTATTTTACTCTCTTCTGTAATTACACAAAATGGCAGCGATAAGATGCATCAGAGACAGACAGTGAGAGAAAGGAGGCCGGAGATGAAGAAGAGATGTCAAATACACATTGGAGATAATATAGTGGGAGAAGGGAAGTAAATATGAGTAAACTTACCATGTAACATAAAAATCCTCAAGCCTGTTGTTTGCTGGCCATTCCTGCTGCTGATTTGTGTTGACCTGCTGCCCCTCTGACTTCTGTCGTGTGTGGGAGAGACCTCGCCGGACCCGCTGCGCGGGTCCCGCAGCGCCGCACTTGGAGCCTGTGCCATTCCTGGGAGAGGAGCTGTCATCTTGGGCGTGAGGAGCTGCCGGCAGGGCTGCGAGCTTGGAAGCAGGGACTCGCTTTACCAGGAGTCCCTGCGAGCCCTATTCGTAACACCTGGGCTGCTCTCCCTGCTGGCCCCGCCCACCCGCCCACGGAGTGAAAAGTGGGAGAGGAACTTGCCTTCACGGGATCCTCAAGCCTGTTGTTTGCTGGCCATTCCTGCTGCTGATTTGTGTTGACCTGCTGCCCCTCTGACTTCCGTCGTGTGTGGGAGAGACCTCGCCGGACCCGCTGCGCGGGTCCCGCAGCGCCGCACTTGGAGCCTGTGCCATTCCTGGGAGAGGAGCTGTCATCTTGGGCGTGAGGAGCTGCCGGCAGGGCTGCGAGCTTGGAAGCAGGGACTCGCTTTACCAGGAGTCCCTGCGAGCCCTATTCGTAACACCTGGGCTGCTCTCCCTGCTGGCCCCGCCCACCCCGCCCATAAACTCTCCCCATCATCATAAAAGGAGCTATACGTGCTGCTGCGCGGGAGCGCGCGGGAGGGCGCCGGGAGAAGCCCGGGACAAGGGCGGGACCGTCTGTGGCCGTCCGGGGCCGCAGGAGGCCGGGCCGGGCTACCCCCTTAACTCCTGCTGGACCGTATTTGTTACAGTAAGTGTCATTGTGGTTGAGCTTGATATTGACTATGGCAACGTCCACATTGTTAAGTCCTGTTCCTAGCCAGATGATATCTAACCTGGTCGAGGATGCTCCATTAGCAATTGGCCCTCTAGACAAATTTTTCTTTAGTCGTTCAGTAGCAATTGACAAGGAGTTGTCTCTGGCTGAGAAGCGCGCGGAGCGCAGATTGTCTATAGAGTTACTCAAGAATTCTGCAGACAAACTTCCTAATCTGACGTACCCCACCCTGGTGACCCCCTTGTCATCATTGAATCTTCCCATTGCAGTTGAGCATTTTGAGGGCCAAGTCCAAACAAGAAATAAGGATGTTGCAACAGATTTAAATATCTCTTGTGGGAGTGACATTCAAACTATTACGCTCCCTGACTCCGGTGCTCAGGCAACATTGGCCCAATCTAAGCTGGGGTCTAAAAGGAAAAGATCAGCCCCAGCAAGGAGATGCAAAACGGCGGCGAAACCACCGCAGAAACACAGGAAGCTACATAAAATTATGAACACTGGAGAGGTTGTTATGAAAGAAACAGAGAGTTTAGAAAATGTTGTGCATACCGATCCTGCCCTCTTAGATAGCCAGGATATCGAAGTCACCCCTGGTACTGCCTCCACTGTACATAACAATGAAAATGTGTTCTCATTTGTAGATGTGCTCCCTGAGTTAGAAAAACTATTAAGATCCTTGCTTAACCCTATAGAGGATAGAATTACTAAGCTTTCTGAAAGGCTTAATCATTTTGAACAGTCTACACTAGACAATTTCTATTCTACAAAATCGCTGATTAAAGCAAATGTTGGGGTGGATGCAAGGATAAATCCCCGGGTTTCTAATAACCCTGTTAATCAGGATAAGGGAAGAAGGCCCCAAAATAACTCTCCTTTACCCCCAAAGCAAGGTAAATCTTTGGCTGCAGTAGTAACAAATCCCTTAGAAAAATCGGTCAAATCTAAAGTCGGCTCTGTTCCGACTCAGCCGACTATAATGCACCATATACAATCCTCAACACAGCAGGTACTAAATTCCCCAATTACTATGAGGGTGGACAAAGCACTGCCAACTGCAGAAGCAACCGCTAGCATGCAAGTTGCCCCAAACACTCAGGTGGGAGGGAGTAGGGCTAATGCCCGCTCTGTGGCAGATAAGAATTTAGTACCAATTCAACAAAATAATAATCAAGAGGCGTTGAGACCCTCCTCCCAATTAGTCCCCCAATTTTCTATATCTATCCCGCCTCCCTTAGTAAAGCCTACTTACAGGAAACCCCCGATTAATCTCACTCCTGATTCCTTCCCCTATGTTGCAGTCCTTATAAATGTACCATCATTAGCGCCAGGACAGAGAGAAACTTTCCAGACACTTAAGAATAAGACCATGCACTGGTTAAAGGATAATCGCCCTCTCCCTGGTGATATAGACGGGCTAATTATAGGGGTAAGGAGAATAGATTGGATGGGATACACAGCAAAAACTTTGGGTGGAGACTGTATAGTGGTCAATTTTCAAGACCCCAGGGTGGCGGGATGGATAACTAGGCAGGGATGGGGAATAAATAAGGGAGGTATTGGAATTGTAGACCTTACCTTTTTTTACCCCCGATCCAGTAGCGTAACAACTAGCCTGCTTAGTGAACCCCTAATACCCCCAACTGTGCCTTGGCCAGCCAATTGCCCATTACCTCCATTACCTCCTTTAGTTGGTTACAATTATAACAAATACACAAACCACAACTCTTGTGTAGGATGGCAGGACCCCGGACGGGGATATTGACAAACCAGTACAGTTGGGGAGCGGGAGAGTCATAATGTGCCAATAATGGCTGGGGATGGTAAAGTTGATATTACAAGTGTAAATGAAATGTCTGATAACATGGCGATAGGGAATTTGGTGGAAGAAAGTGTCTATGGTTTAGAAGTTTCAAACCCAAATGTAAACGTACTACCGACAAAGAATGATAACATGATTGTAGATCGTATGGATGTAGGGGAAGGGCCGATCAATCCTATTGAAAGTTTAATGCCACTCCAGGTATCCATTAATACCAACAACTTTGATGGTTCTGTGGCTAGTATTGGTACCCTTTTATCCTGGAATATTGCAGGGCTGGGCAGTAAGATGGACTCCCAATCTTGGGTGAATTTTATAAATGGATATGATATCTGCTGTTTCCAAGAAACCTGGGCTTGCGATTCTCTTTTTTGTTTTGGTTATTTAAACTACTGTATACCAGCCCAAAAAGGTGGAAGAGGGCGGCCAAAGGGAGGCCTTACTGTATGGGTCAAACAAGATTTGCATATTAATGTTAAAATGTTGGATCTGGGTAGTTGTGATTTACAATTACTAAGAATCTCTACAGGAAAGGGCCCCCCAATAGATTTGTATAATGTCTATGTGAGAGGTAATAATGAAATTAATACACCCACCATAGAGCTGTTATCTGCTGCCATAGAGGCTACGTCACAAGAAAGTATGTTGATTATAGCAGGCGATCTCAACAGGACTTTCGAGCCGCTGGATTGTACAAACGATCCACTAGGGAGCGAAGAGGATAACCTTTGGGGAGTACCCTCTCTATGCTTAAAACCTGTTAAGAGATGGACAAAAGAGATTTTAATATTAAATGGTATTTGTTTGGAACATGGCTTAAGAGCACTCAATGGGAGGACACAAGGGGACAAGGGTGGCGGGTATACTTATGATAATGGTATTCACAGGAGCAGAATCGACTATATATTGTGTAGTCTCCAGCTGTGGGAAGGAGTTGTTGATATGATTATTAGGCCCATGGTCGAAAGTGATCACAACCCCCTCTGTGTGACTCACAGGTGGTGGAATGCAGGGGCAGGAAATTCTTTCGTAACCAATGATGATATTCCGGTCATGAGTAATGATGAACGGAGGCTAAAATGGCCAAAAGTAGTTGCAAATGAGGTTACTATGATCTTCATTAATAATGTGGTCGATAGTGCAATTTCTGCAATTGAAGCAACGGCCCCAGTGGTACCGGGAGATAGTGGTATCACGGAAATCCATAACGAGTTGTTCTCCCTCTTAAGACCGTGCTTCTTCACCAAAAACAAGAAAGCGAAGAAAGCCAAAGAGGTGGGAAGGTGGTTTGATAGTCAGTGTAGACTGGCACGACTTGAACTGGGACAAGCCATAAGGAGTAGGGACCGTGAAGCAGTAACAGAGCAAAGGAAACTGTACAAGAGGGCCATCCATTTAGCGAAAAAGAAATGGGATGAAGATCATTGGGCAGAATTGAAAGAGGCCTCAGGCAATAAAGACTCTAAAAGGTTCTGGGAAATTATTAAGTGGGGTAGAGGAGCTGGTCCCGGAAAGCCTGATAACAACGTGGCAGAAGATGCTTGGGTCGATTACTTTAGACCACAGTATGCTAATGTTAATCACCCAACGGGGGCGAGCAGTATAATACCGGCTTACGCAACTGATAATCTGTTCTCTCTTAGAGAGGCGGAAATTGCCATCGAGACTGTGAAGTGTGGGAGGGCCCCAGGCCCAGATGGGATTCCTTCTGACATTTTCAAATATGATGTGACAAGATGGGCAAGGTACACTTTCCTCGTAGCAAATGCCTTGGCAAAGGGGGAAGTGGTCCCAGACCTTTGGAAATGTGCAACTATTATCCCTATTCACAAGAAGGGCGACCGTTCGCTGCCTGCAAACTATAGGCCTATAAGCTTAATATCTACAATGCAGAAAGTTGTAGGGAGGATGATAACAAACCAGCTTATGGACTGGGTTGATAACAACAACGGCCTTTCCCCATACCAAGCTGGATTTAGGCGAGCAACCAGTACCATCGACCAGGTCTTTCGGTTTACCATACTGCGGTGGAAGACTGTGGTACTGGGAAGGGGCTGCCTGTATGTCGCGTTTGTCGACCTACGGGCGGCATTCGATCTAGTCCCCCGATCCAAGCTATGGTCGGTTCTGCAAAAGATGGGGATTCCTGCAGATCTGCTTACATTAATCATGCGACTGCACGAGTCCAACTTTGCAAGAGTCCAGTGGGGTGGAAGTGGGGAAACAACTATGGACTTCCCAGTGGAAAGGGGCGTCCGGCAGGGCTGCTCCATGGCCCCCCTATTGTTCTCGTTATTTATCAACGGGATTGTTGAGAGAATGTTGGAGGCGAGCGTTGATGCCCCATCGTTAGCGGACACCAGGGTTCCTATCCTGATGTTCGCTGACGATACTCTCATTTTATCTAAGACCCCTATGGGGCTACAGCGTGCACTGAACATTTTCGATGCTTTTTGCGTTGAGCATGGCCTAGAGGTGAACGTGGGAAAAACAAAATTAATGGCCTTTCCATCTGGCCGTAGGAACCACCCCAAAGTAACCTTGAATAATAGCAGGTTGGATATTGTTGCAGAATTCACGTATCTGGGGGTCCAGATTGCCGAGGCCACTGGTTGGGCACATCATGTGGACAAAGTGGTCCTAAGACATCAGCAGCTCTCAGGTGCCCTGAGGGGCGAGCACCGTAAATCCAAGACAAAACCCATAAAACCAGCACTTACGGTGTATGACGCAAAGGTCTTGGGTGCTACTTTATACGGCGCAGAGCTATGGGCCTGGGAAAGTATTGCGGCATTACAGATTTCGGAGAATAAGTTTTTGCGAGGGATCACAGGACTTCCACAGAGCACCCCGTTAACTCCATTGTTTTTGGAACTAGGTAGGCGCTCTATCATTGATAGAGCCCGATTGCGTCCACTCCTCTACTGGAGGCGCCTCTGGACGACTCCAGAAATTAGACAATATGCGGAGGGCTTTCTGTGGATAATCCAGGAAGATACATTCCATAAGATAAAATGGCTGAAACATCTGAAGTCTATGCTAGGCAATATAGGGTTTTCAAATCTTTGGAATAATCCCGAAGGAGAGATTTTCCCCAGTAAGGAAAACCTAAAAAAACAGTACTGGGATTGGGTGGGTGTTAAATTGTTGAAAGATACAAGGACTGACTCCATGTCTGGCCGGTTTCTGGAGTCAAAAATTTTACCCGCCTTAGAAAATTATTGGGACAACATCACGGTACCAATGGATAGGAAATTGGTTTTTCAGCTAAGGTCAGGATCTATCCCCCTGAAGAAAATGACAGCTGGCTGGAATAAATCGACCAATAATTTATGCCCTGCATGTGAATATGCCGAAGAGAGCATAGGCCACTTTCTATTCGTATGTCAAGCCTATAAGAAACCTAGGGCTAAATGGCTTACGCCGGTATGTAAGAACCTAGGGACACGCGATAGCACTGTGGCCTTAAGAATTTTATGTACAACTACTCAGGACTCGATAGTCATAGGGGTGGCTAAATATCTAGGTTGGGCCTGGGCAATTAGACGACGGGCTCTTGGGAGAATTGTGTAACTAGGGATCCCTTTTAAAAACTGATAATGTAATATATTTTATCAAGGTTTTAGATGCAATATTGTATGGGCTGCACTGTAAGTTTAATGTCTTTTTATTGTTATTATGTATTATTGTGTAATTGTTTTACATGTCATGTGCTTTTATGAAAATTGTTTCGAATAAAGCTTATACAACAACAAAAAGTAAACTTACCATGTAACATAAAAATGTTGCACTCTATACTATAAGTCTCATTTTATACTACAATCACTTCGCTACAACCTCATAAATTAAAAATAAAAATGAATAATGTCTCAAACAATTTTTGATTTCTAAATATAAATGTATTCTTCTGAATTTTCAAAATTTGAAAGAACTAGTAACATGTCCTCATCAGGAATTTCCTCTTCAATCATCTCATCTGGAATCTCCTAATGAAAAGTCTGCAATGATGATTCTTGTAACTCTATCGTCTCCAAACATTCGATAAATTCGCCATCAAGAGATTGATCAAAAAAATCATTCAAGTCATCTCCTCCTTGTGAGAATATTTCATTATTGGTGCTGTCAATTTCAATAAATGTAGTGGATAATTCAAAAGAAATTGCCACGGTCTCTTCATTGTGAGCCATTTTATTTTGAAATTGCTTGCTGTAAATTGCAGAAAAAAATAATCACTTTCATTTATCGTTTTTAGTAATACATAATATAAAACTAACTTTATCAAGTATTTAGTATAACAGAAGGACTGTAAATAAATAACAGAAAACTTTTTTCAAAATATCTTCAAGTGTACAACATAGTTCCCCTTACAAATTAACAACTCACCTTTTTAAAAGTAGGAGAAGTGTTAGTACTGTGTAAATCAAACACCAGAAATTGACCACCAAAAATTCCTCACAAATGTACCTCAGACAGTAGTATCACAAAATGGCTGTGGTTTCCTCTCATTTTAGATATATACATAACCAATTAACTTTCATCACACACAAATACAAAACCAAAGTAACATTTTAATTGGTTCTAAATTTCAACACTTTCAAATGTGTTTTCCCCATGCAATTTTCCATAGGACATTTAGATACGTCTACAGCCTGAATGGCTGAACGGAATTACACCAAACTTGGCAAAATGGTACATCAAACCTAAGAGGTCAGGGAGGATCTACTATACCCCCTTATGGTCATTTGCCCCTTCGCTTTGGCCTCCTCTTGTCTCTCGATCCTACCGAGAGACAAGATGGCGGCCGCTACGACTGTTTGGAATGTTTACAGACGCCGGAGAACCAATCAGCTTCGCAAAGCTCTTTAACGCGAAAAGTACGCGAAGCGGAGCGCTGTTACAGATATATATCTTTTTTTGAACGTTAATTTCTCAAAATCCACTGGAGCACATATATTGAGACCTAGCAAAGGCACATCGGGCTACCAGTCCCTAATATTTTGCCAAGTTTCGTGCAAATCCATTCAGCCGTTCGATTATTATTATCATTTTTTTTTTTTTGCCCCTCGGGGCCCTTTTAAAACCTCCACATCAAACCTAGGGGGTCAGCGAGGATCTACTATGCCCCCTTATGGTCATTTGCCCCTTCGCTTTGGCCTCCTCTTGTCTCTCGATCCTACCGAGAGACAAGATGGCGGCCGCTACGGACTGTTTGGAATGTTTACAGACGCCGGAGAACCAATCAGCTTCGCTTCACAAAGCTGCGTAACGTCAAAAGTACGCGAACTGGAGTGCTGCCCGGTCCGCTGTTACAGATATATATCTTTTTTTGAACGTTAATTTCTCAAAATCCACTGGAGCACATATATTGAGACCTAGCAAAGGCACATCGGGCTACCAGTCCCTACAATTTTGCCAAGTTTCGTGCAAATCCATTCAGCCGTTCGGGCTAAAAGTGAGGCCAACCGCCCTATGGAAAACTCAATGTTAAAAACATGTTTTGGGAGCCCCCTTTTTTCTCGGCCCCCCCTTGACGAACCCCCCCCCAAATTTCCAGGGGCTGCTCAGAAACAAAATGTTCAATTTTCCTGAAAATTTCAGCCAATTCCGTCCACAAACGCCAAAGTTATTAGACATAGAATTTTCAAAAATCCCATAGAGAAAATATCCTAACTATATATACCTACTGGTGACCGCCAGTAGGTAATATATTCGGCCCCCCCTTGATGAACCCCCCCAAATTTTCAAGGGCTGCTCAGAAACAAAATGTGCCATTTTCCTGAAAATTTCAGCCAATTCCGTCCACAAACGCCAAAGTTATTAGACATAGAATTTTCAAAAATCCCATAGAGAAAAAATCCTAACTATATATTACCTACTGGCGGTCGCCAGTAGGTATATATAGTTAGGATATTTTCTCTATGGGATTTTTGAAAATTCTATGTCTAATAACTTTGGCGTTTGTGGACGGATTTGGCTGAAATTTTCAGGAAAATGGCACATTTTGTTTCTGAGCAGCCCTTGAAAATTTGGGGGGGGTTCGTCAAGGGGGGGCCGAGAAAAAAGGGGGGTCCCAAAACGTGTTTTTAACATTGAGTTTTCCATAGGGCGGTTGGCCTCACTTTTAGCCCGAACGGCTGAATGGATTTGCACGAAACTTGGCAAAATTGTAGGGACTGGTAGCCCGATGTGCCTTTTGTAGGTCTCAATATATGTGCTCCAGTGGATTTTGAGAAATTAACGTTTAAAAAAAGATATATATCTGTAACAGCGGACCTGGCAGCGTCCCAGGACGCGTACTTTACGCGCAACGGAGCTTTGTGAAGCGAAGCTGATTGGTTCTCCGGCGTCTGTCAACATTCCAAAAAGTCCGTAGCGGCCGCCATCTTGTCTCTCGGTAGGATCGAGAGACAAGAGGAGGTCAAAACAAAGGGGGAAATAACTATGAGGGGGCATAGTAGATCCTCGCTGACCCCCTAGGTTTGATGTGGAGGTTTTAAAAGGGCCCCGCGGGGCAAAAAAAAAACAAAATAATAATAATCGAACGGTTGAATGGATTTGCACGAAACTTGGCAAAATATTAGGGACTGGTAGCCCGATGTGCCTTTGCTAGGTCTCAATATATGTGCTCCAGTGGATTTTGAGAAATTAACGTTAAAAAAAAGATATATATCTGTAACAGCGCTCCGCTTCGCGTACTTTTCGCGTTACGGAGCTTTGCGAAGCTGATTGGTTCTCCGGCGTCTGTCAACATTCCAAACAGTCCGTAGCGGCCGCCATCTTGTCTCTCGGTAGGATTGAGAGACAAGAGGAGGCCAAAGCGAAGGGGGAAATGACCATAAGGGGGCATAGTAGATCCTTCCTGACCTCTTAGGTTTGATGTACCATTTTGCCAAGTTTGGTGTAATTCCGTTCAGCCATTCAGGCTGTAGACGTATGTAAATGTCCTATGGAAAATTGCATGGGGAAAACACATTTGAAAGTGTTGAAATTTAGAACCAATTAAAATGTTACTTTGGTTTTGTATTTGTGTGTGATGAAAGTTAATTGGTTATGTATATATGTCAAATGAGAGGAAACCACAGCCATTTTTTTATACTACTGTCTGAGGTACATTTGTGAGGAAATTTTGGTGGTGAATTTCTGGTGTTTGATTTACACAGTACTAACACTTCTGCTACTTTTAAAAAGGTGAGTTGTTAATTTGTAAGGGGAACTATGTTGTACACTTGAAGATAATTTGAAAAATGTTTTCTGTTATTTATTTGCAGTCCTTCTGTTATACTAAATACTTGATAAAGTTAGTTTTATATTATGTATTACTAAAAACGATAAATGAAAGTGATTATTTTTTTCTGCAATTTACAGCAAGCAATTTCAAAATAAAATGGCTCACAATGAAGAGACCGTGGCAATTTCTTTTGAATTGTCCAACACATTGATTGAAATTGAGAGCACCAATAATGAAATATTGTCACAAGGAGGACATGACTTGTATGATTCCATTAGATTGATTGAAATGGACAGCACCAAGAATGAAATATTGTCACAAGGAGATGACTTGAATGATTCCACTACATTGATTGAAATTGAGAGCACCAATAATGAAATATTGTCACAAGGAGGAGATGACTTGTATGATTCCATTAGATTGATTGAAATGGACAGCACCAATAATGAAATATTGTCACAAGGAGGAGATGACTTGAATGATTCCACTACATTGATTGAAATTGAGAGCACCAATAATGAAATATTGTCACGAGGAGATGACTTGAATGATTCCACTACATTGATTGAAATTGACAGCACCAATAATGAAATATTGTCACAAGGAGGAGATGACTTGAATGATTTTTTTGATCAATCTCTTGATGGCGAATTTATCGAGTGTTTGGAGACCATAGAGTTACAAGAATCATCATTGGAGACTTTTAATGAGGACATTGCTGATGAGGACATGTTACTAGTTCTTTCAAATTTAGAAAATTCTGAAGAATAAATTTATATTTAGAAATCAAAAATTGTTTGAGACATTATTCATTTTTATTTTTAATTTATGAGGTTGTAGCGAAGTGATTGTAGTATAAAATGAGACTTATAGTATAGAGTGCAACATTTTTATGTTACATGGTAAGTTTACTCATATTTACTTCCCTTCTGCCACTATATTATCTCCAATGTGTATTTGACATCTCTTCTTCATCTCCGGCCTCCTTTCTCTCACTGTGTGTCTCCGATGCATCTTATCGCTGCTATTTTGTGTAATTACAGAAGAGAGTAAAATAAAATAGTTCGGAACGTGAAAAGGGGGCAAAGTAGAGTACTCCTCACCCCCTAGGCCTTTTTAGGCGGTCCCAAAAGGATCAGTTCTGCTTTCCTGAGAGATTATGGTATGAGTTCCATATACCACAATAACTTGCATTACAACATGCAAGATATCTATCTCCTATTACCAACTTTTGGAGATATTCGCGCTAAGCGTGAATATCTCCAAAAAGTAACACCTGCCCTGAGCAGTTCTTAGCCATGTTATCCAATGGGAGGTGGATAACATGGCTAAGAGCATTAGCTCGGTAATGCATGAATATCGCTGAGTTTTTAGCGATATTCATGCATTGCGGCCGTTTATTATCGCATTTGCGATAAACCTTGATAATAGCAAGGTTTATCTTCGATAATTTCTGACGATGCTTAGTGGTAAAAAATTGGTTGGTAAGCATTGTTAGCGATAAATATCGCTTAACTTTGGTAATATGCCCCAACGTCTGTTAACGTTCGATTCGAAGGAAATGAGGAAGTGTTGAAAAACATTGTCTGCGCCATCTTGCCTTTTTTGAAATGCCACACTTTTGTCGTGCACGGCAGCCATTTTAGATGTGTTGACCAGACCCACTCTCTGCACGCTGTCGATTCGTAGCATGGCTCCTCACCCACGCAAGCATCTTCCTTAGGCACTGGTCACCACCGCTCTCTGTCTTATGCATGGGCAATAAACCTCCCCCCATCTGCGCTGCTCTTCCCTGAGAATCACACTCTGTGCCCGCCCGACACCTCCCTTTCGCCCTATTCACTACCGCACCCTCTGACACTCCTCTTTCTCTGTGTCCGATTGTCCAGGCTATCAGCTAGCCCTGCAGATGTAGTTTATGGCCCCAGCTGTAAAGAATCACCCCTCTTCAAAGGAGTTATAGTAGATCAAGGCCCACACCCGATGAGATCCGTCACACCACACGTGTTCCTACTATCTGAAAACCATCCTGTATTGTGATTGGGGAGGGGACCGAGCCTGAAGCGGAAGATTCCAGGAATGACTCTTTATACATCAACGTTTTTACAATTATGTGTCACATTAAAAATATATAGCACTCCAACAAAGTAGTAGGAATATAAAACTTTAATAACATATAAATATATACAAGAAAACAAAAACAGTAAAAACATTTAAACAACGAAGAGACCGTGGCAATTTCTTTTGAATTATCCAATAGATTTATTGAAATTGACAGCACCAATAATGAAATATTCTTGTCAGTAGCGGTCTGTTGTGCGAATAGTTCCAAGGCAGCAGAACGCGCTGAAATCTAGATGGCACGAAAGTGATGTCTAGTAAGTTGCTGCCCAGCAAAAAATGGCGTGGGGCGCCGCGGGGGTGAGTGAGTCCAGTAGGCACCACAGCTATTCTTACCGGCATTGCAGAATTACTGCTGGGGACAATGCCTGTGCTGTAGCAGGGTCACAGCAGAAACAAAAAGGATTCTGTTGAAGATGTTGTTGGTTTTCAATTTGAAAACAGTTCTGGTGTCAACTGCTATGCTAATGTAGTGGTTAATGTTTTGTTTTCTCTAGAAAATGTAAAAGAGGGGGAGGCAGTCCAAAGTTCCGTTAAAAGGGCAAAGGAAAGGATCGGTGGTTTGAACTATCAGTCAAAAAGGGGAGGGGGTGCAATAATTTTTCCTACCGGGTCACACTGTGCTTTCACCGGAAGTGAGGTCTGCAGGATTCTAGTAATTCAAAGTGAGGCTGGCGCCAGCATGGGAGCGCCGACGTCCCGCGGATACAGTTTCGTCACTCCACGGGCGATCATGGCAGTCATTCCCCATCGGGGGTCGGAGACTCCCGCGGCTCCTCTAGAATCTTCAAGGTCGTGGAGGACTACGGTGGTGGAGTCAACCAGTGACCGGGCCATTTCTTTATGCTGGGCCCGCTCTTGCCAGGTCGACCGCCATTTTGAGAGTTCGGCAGCTACCGGCGATCGCGGGGTCACATGAGCGGACGGGCTCCACCCTGCCGGGCGAGACGTTGCAGCATGGCCACAGTGGAAGAACCCTTTTCCGGGCGCCTGGAGCGCTGAGGGTGCAGCTGGGAAGCCTCCACCTGGGGAGGCGGGAGAGGCCTGTTCGCACCGTCTCTCCCTCCCAGTGCACCCCACGGCGTCTCGCTTGAGATTTGTTATGGCCGGACCAGGCGATGAGGACGAGGGGGGGGGGGGTCGGAGGCATGTGCAAGACATCCCCCCCCAGTGTTGTCGCAGCCATTATAAAAGAAAGAAGTGTCCCGTCCGTCTTCGGGCCGGGCTTCCGGTGGATGTCGGCCGGACGCCCCTGGCTCTGGCCCCATGAACGGGTTTCTTGGTTTATCGGCTGCAGCCGGATCCCGTCGGCCTCGGCCCCCCAACCGTTGGTGGTCGGACCGGAAGAGCATGTGGCGGGACTACCTGCAACTCTCAAGGGCCACCGCGGCCGGACTGGGAGAGAGAGGGGAGGGTCGAGGAGACATTCCCCCCCTGCAACTGTTCAGCGTTGTAAAGGCAATCCCCTGGCCGGGTCCCGCTGGCCTCGGCCTCTCCTCCGGCTACACCCTACGTTAGGATCTCCTGGCCGAGGCGTGGCAGCAGGACCTGCCTTATATGGGCTGCTCCCGGCTGGGCGTAGCCGGAACCCTGCCCCACCTTGGAAGTTTCCAGAGTGGGGGTGGATGTTCTACTGACTTGCATTTTCCCTAGTCTATCGATTTTTTTGGCGTGGCAGGCGGTGGGACAGCGAGGGGTGATTTGGTTTCTCTTACTGTTTTTCTGGTCTCTCACCACTGGCATATTTTAACGTTTTCTTGTTTCTAGGACATTAATAGGTTTTATCATTACGTTATGTTATCGTTTCTTTGTTCGTTGTTTAATAAAAGTTCATGTTCATCAGTGGCCTACTGATTTTCGTTTTCCTATTTTTTTCTTTCCAGGTTGTTTCATGGTAAAGTTTCTGTTAACAGGATACAGTGATCACTTCGTTATTATTGCATATGTCCTTTTCACTAGGGGTGCTCTCTGGTCGGGCCAGATGACGTATCTCTAGTAAATGGTCCGGGTGAAAAAGGTGCATCAATCAGTGGGGAGTAGATAGGCATGACAGATTACAACGGGGGAGAACGGTCCGCATTACGTACCCTTTCACTACTTGCAAAGATTTTCCTACGTTTATTTGCAAACAGGGAATACCTCCAAAAAGAACTAATTCCCAAACAGTCAATGTTCGGACAATCAATCAATCAATGAGGAATGAAATAGGTACGACGTGTTAAAGGCTTGCGTTACCTACCCTTCACTATCTGCAAAGGGAGAGAGAATATTCCTATTCTTCCTCGTTTGCAGGTAGAGAAGATCCTTAAGAGAATTAACTTCGAACAATTCAATGCTCGATTGAAACAATCAACAAGGGGTACTGTGAACACAAATGAACGCCGCTTATATACATACGCATTGCTATTTTCAACAGGTTGTTCCTAATGTTTCTATTTTAGCGAGGTCAAAAAGAGATCCCATTAGTGGCCTACTGATTTTGCTCGATTCCTTTTGTTTTTTTACACGATTTTTCGCTATCTGCAAAGACTAAACAGAGTATTGCGACTCTGTGCTTGTTTGTAAATAGAGAATGAACCAAAGAGAACAATCAATCAAATGGAGAGAGAAGCAGGCACGACGGATTACAAAGGGGGCAAAGGGCTGCGTTAACTACCCTTCACTATCTGCAAAGAGAGAGTACTCCTAATAGAAATGAGGGGTGGGGGGCAGCATTCAAAGCAGATCAGTGTGCATAAACACGAAAATGTTTTTACTTACCACGTACTTGACATTCGACAGCTTATGATATTTGCTATTAAAAAACCATTGAAATTCACTGAAAAAACCATAGGTTATAGACCATATATAGTTAGGAATTAGCATTTACAAAACCTTGAAAATTCACTGAAAAAACCATAGGTTATAGACCATATATAGTTAGGAATTAGCATTTACAAAACCTTGAAAATTCACTGAAAAAACCATAGGTTATAGACCATATATAGTTAGGAATTAGCATTTAAAAAACCTTATTTTACTCACACAAAACCATTGAAATTCCATATATAGTTAGTTGCACTAACTATATATCGCGCACCCGCAATCCACTGCTGATGATGTCACATATTACATCATTCATGACATGGTCAGTGACATCACTGATGACATCACTGATGACATCTCAAATGACATCACTGATGACATCACTGATGACATCTCATTTGACATCAATGACCACATCACTAATGATATCATTCATGTGACAATACAATGCATCTCCTCACACTTTAATATAACCTCTGTTACACCCAGTGTTAAATACAGAGTATAATTTTTGAAACCATTGACACACCAATACTAGTTACTACATACGCACTCAGTGATTCCTATGTTTACACACACATTCACTCATTTACCCATACAATCATTCATACATACAATCACTCATCTTTACAACACTATCATATGCACTCATACACCTATACAGACTCTCACACTCTGTCACTCATCCATGGAGTTACTCACACACCTAGTCAGTCCTGTAAAGAATCAATCACACTTCCATTTTCGAATCTATACAGTTAAACATAGAGCACCTTACATTTTGAAACATATACTAACACATAATTACTCTCTTATACAATCATTGATACAAGTACACATTGATCTGCACAGAGTCACACACCTCCCAGCCAGCCACACACACACTCAGTCTCCCATACAAATACTTGGGCAATCAATCAATAACCCATATAGTTACTCATATAGCTACTGATCAACACATGCAGCAGTTTACAGAACAACAGACATAATGATGCACAAATTAAGACAGTTTAGTCACTAACCCATGCACTCAGTGAGACACATTTAATCACTCACTCATACAGTCAGTCACGCACCTACTAAATCCTTCATCCAGACACTTCTACATCTACTCATTCTTCAATATGTAAAACATATTTAAACTTTACAAAAACACACAGTCACTGGATGATGTCATCAGTGATGTCATTTGAGATGTCATCAGTGATGTCATCAGTGATGTCACTGACCATGTCATGAATGATGTAATATGTGACATCATCAGCAGTGGATTGCGGGTGCGCGATATATAGTTAGTGCAACTAACTACATATGGAATTTCAATGGTTTTGTGTGAGTAAAATAAGGTTTTTTAAATGCTAATTCCTAACTATATATGGTCTATAACCTATGGTTTTTTCAGTGAATATATATATATATATATATCGAAGCTACTACCTCCTTATCTTGTAAAAGAAGAGACAGCACTCTTGGGAGGAGGATCAAAGATTTATTTCGGACCCTCTGAGCACTAGATGTGTTTCGGCTACTGCCTTTGTCAGTGGTACCACTGACAAAGGCAGTAGCCGAAATAAATAAATCTTTGATCCTCCTCCCGAGAGTGCTGTCTCTTCTTTTACAAGATAAGGAGGTAGTAGCTTCGATAAATAGTGGGGTACGCCCCCCGCAAACAAGCACCCGTGCTTGAGTGCATGGTCTGGCGTAAAAAGGAAGCAGTAAAAATATATATATATATATAAATATATATATGTTACCTACTGGCGGTCGCCAGTAGGTAGTTATAGTTAGGACCTCGTTTCCATAGGAAATCCACAACATTATATTTGGAATAACTTTGGCGCCGGTAGAAGAATCTTCGTGCATTTCTCCAAGAAAATGGCCTGCTTGGTTCCGCTCCTTCCCTGACAGTTTGGGGGTGATTCGTTAAGTGGGGGCCGAGAAAAAAGGGGGGTCCCAAAACGTGTTTTCTCCATGCAATTTTCCATAGGGACCTTTAGCCAGGGCTACAGCTCGAACGGCTGAACAATATTACACGAAATTTGGCAGAGAGGTAGAGTTCTGTTCACAGATTGTGTTTTTTGTTAAATGGTGTAAATCTGTTCAGTAGATTCTGAGAAAATTGCAAGTAAAATCATAGCGATATCTAGAGACAGAGTTCAGTACGCGTACTGAAATCTGTTCAATTACGAGCGCGAGCTGCATGCTGATTGGCTGTGAACTGTCTGTCAACACTCGAAACCAGGAAGTCGTGGTGGCCATCTTGTGCCTCGCTAGAACCGAGTCACAAGAAAACAGTAAAACAAAGTTGAGAAATAAGGGAAGGGGGTAGGGTAGAGACATTCTGACCCTCTAGGCTTGCTTAGGGAGTCGTACATGGATGTTTAGGCACTAATTTTTTCTTTTTCATTTTTCAAAGAAAAATCGCGGCGTACGTGTATGGAAATACATACAATTACGAGCAGGAGCTGCATGCTGATTGGATGTCAATACTGCAAACCAGGAAGTGTTCGCAGCCATGTTGTTTGTCGGGAGAGCAGAGTCACAAGAAAACAGTAAAACAAAGTTGAGAAATAAGGAAACGGGGCAGGGTAGAAACATTCGGAACCTATAGTCTTGGTCAGGGGGTGGTACATGGATCTTTAGGCTCAATTTTTATTTTTTTAAAATAGAAAATGGTGGGGTACTCGTGCAGTACTTGTATGCGGTGGAAAAGGTGAAAATAAAGTAGAAGTCCGTTTTATTCATTAGGTCCCGGGGGGGCAAATTACGGGGGCAATTTTTCTACATAATGGAGGCTTGTAAGGTACCCCGAGCACTGGGGAACGGCACTCCTCTGGTTTTATTTTGAAGTATGCGGTGGGGGTTACGGTCCTACTCCCCGCAGTCTCGGTGAGGGGCACCCCGTACACGTCGCGGGGAACGCCACATTTCTGGGGCAGTTATATGTAAAATTACCTTCCAGCTCCGGGTACCTGCATTGTCTGGAGTTTTTTATTAATGTTAGGAGGGTGGGCTTGATAATACGTCCTTGTAAATTACCATAGAATCCTATGTACTGGTGTTAACATGGGAAATAACAAGGCCGTATTATGAAGCCCGTTTTATTGGCAGGAAACTGCCGATAAAACGGTGATAATTTTAACACCGGTCCTTGATAATATGCACCTAAGTTTACTGATCAAAAAAAAGCAATGGGCCATATTATCAACAAAAGGCGATACATTATCGTCGCTTTTATTGGCAGGAAACTGCCAATAAAGCGGTGATAATGGGCTTGATAATATGTCCTTGTGAATAACCATAGCAGCCCAGGTTAACATCAGAACTTGGGCTGCTATGGGAATTTACAAGGGCCTATGGTGTTTTATTAATGTTGGGAGGGTGGACTTGATATTACGTCCTTGTTAATTGCCATAGAAGCCTATGTTCTGGTGTTAACATGGGCTTCTATGGGAAATAACAAGGCCGTATTATCATGGTCATTATCGCAGTTTTATCGGCAGTTTCTTGCCAATAAAACTGCGATAATTGTCTCACCGGTCTTTGATAATATGCACCTAAGTTTACTGGTCAAAAAAAGAGCAATGAGCCATATTATCCACAAAAGGCGATACATTATCGTCGTTTTTATCGGCAGGAAACAGCCGATAAAGCGGCAATAATGGGCTTGATAATATGCCCTAGGGAATAACCATAGGATCCCAGGTTAATACCTGAACCTGGGCTGCTATGGGAAGTTACAAGGGCCTATTATCGAGCACATTATCGCCGCTTTATCGGCAGTTTCCTGCTGATAAAAGGGGCGATAATGTATCGCCTTTTGTTTATAATATGCTCCTTCATTTCTATGATAGTATGTAAAGCTTTCCTTTTTTTTGGTGTAGCAGTTGTACTCTCTTTGCATGCTCAGCATCGTTTCGAAGCCCATGTTTTCTTTTTCTTCAAGTTCAACAAGCAAACCTTTCTTTGTATCAGTTAGTAAATCTGTCGCTTTCTTTTCCCGGTTCGAGTGTCATCCACTGCTGTACTTTTGTACAGTATTAATAGTCATATTTTTTACATATTTATTTTAAAGGTAGTGCCGAGGCGCCAAACGTTGATTACGTACTCCGTCCATCGCCATTTTCGTAGTTTCTCACCGCTGTTTTTATTATATCTGTTAGTTAGAACTCAGTAGTTTTCAATCCTAGTCTTGAATATCTTACTATAGTATTTCAACATTATTTTTATTGTGGGCCGTCATAACCCTCCCCCACAAAATAAAAGTAGTATGTAGTTTTTTTTTATTAACTTTTATTGAACAATAAATATAAACAAAACTCAATTATAACTATATTAGAACTGGGAATATAACTTAAACAATGTTATAAACAAATTATGAAATGGATTCCAAAAGGTGTCCGATTGGTAATCTGCAAAAGAAAAAAGAAAATTAGAGTTTAGAATTATGTAGATGTGAGTAAATGAGCTGAAGCATTACGGGGCATATTATCAAGAACGGCGATAAAATTATCGCTGTTTCACCGGCAGGAAACTGCAGCTAAAGCAGCGATAATGGGCTTGATAATATGCTGTTGTGAATTCCCATAGCAGTCCAGGTTCTGGTGTTAGCCTGGGCTACTATGGGAATTCAGAAGGGCATATAATCAAGCCCATTATCGCCGCTTTAGCAGCAGTTTCCTGCCGCTAAAACATTGATTATTTTATCGCCGTTCTTGATACTATGTCCATACACATTTTGGTAACTGTGCGGTTTTACGTGTGCAGTGTGACTCGTACATTCCAGTTCTGTTATAGTGCCGCGTTCAAGTGGTGTCTATATGGAATTGCCTACTGCGTTACTGACGCCCATTATGGCGACTTATTTCTAATGCATTCCTATGAAGGCTTTGTACATCTAGACCTCTGTGCTTAGCGTTGTATAAACTTTGCTGGTAAACATTTCAGGCAGTTGGTGTCACAACTTATTCTGAACAATTCTTCTATACGTCTACACGTCCAAGACAGCAGTGTCTAAGTTTAAGAGAGAAAGAGAAATGATGTCACAGAGAGTGAGAGAGAGAAAGAGAGAGAAAACAACATTAAAACTGTGTCGCAGACTCTGGAGTTGAGATTTCTTCTTGAAAAGTCAGATGTAGATTTACTAGCTCCTTGCATCACTTTACCCATGTTAAAAGTGACTCAAAAGTTGCGTAATAAGGTTGTGGATCTGTTTGTCAGACTGTTGTAACCTATCTGTTGTCATTGCTCGGAGGTAATTATAGAATTTATAGAGAAGGTGCTGTACACTACGCACTCTGGGCCATAATATCAAGCCTGGGCAACAAAATTCTCGCCACTTTATCGGCAGAAAAGTGTCGCTAAAGTGGCGATAATAGGTTTGATAATATGCTCTATGGAATTCCAATCGAAGCTCAGGTTAGATGTCCTTCACATCTAACATGAGCTTCGATTGGAATTGAATAGAGCATATTATCAAACCTATTATAGCCACTTTAGCAGCAGTTTGCTGCCGATAAAGTGGCGATAATATTGTCGCCAAGGCTTGATAATATGTCCCTCTCTCATTTCACAAATAAAGCTAACACTACAGTTTTACGAGTGAAGTGTACCTGGTACATTTTAACTTGTTATAGTGCCGCGTTCAAGTGGTGTCTATATGGAATTGCCTACTGCGTTACTAACGCCTGTTAGGCCGAATTATTTCTAATGCATTCCTATGAAGGATTTGTAGATCTAGGCCTCTGTGCTTACCGTTGTATAAACCTTGCGGCCAAACACATACGGAAGTAGACTTCACAACTTCGCTTCAACAATTCTTCTACACGTCCAAGCAGACAGCAGTGTCTAAGTTTAAGAGAAATGATGTCACAGAGAGTGAGAGAGAGAAAGAGAGAGAAAACAACATTAAAACTGTGTCTCAGAGTCTGGAGTTGAGATTTTTTTATTGAAAAGTCAGACGTAGATTTACTAGCTCCTTGCATCACTTTACCCATGTTAAAAGTGACTCAAAAGTGGCGTAATAAGTTTGTGGATATGTTTGTCCGACTGTTGTAAGCTATCTGTTGTCACTGCTTGGAGGTAATTATAGATTTTGCAGAGAAGCTGCTGTACAGTACGCACTCTGGGCTATAATATGAAGCCTGGGCGACAAAATTATCGCCTCTTTATCGGCAGGAAAGTGTTGCTAAAGTGGCGATAATGGGTTTGATAATATGCTCTATGGAATTCCAATCGAAGCTCATGTCTGAAGTTCTTCACATGTAACATGAGCTTCGATTGGAATTCCATAGAGCATATTATCAAACCCAATATCGCCACTTTAGGGGCACTTTCCTGCCGATAAATTGGCGATAATGTAGTCGTCCAGGCTTGATAATATGGCCCTCTCTCGTTTCACAAAATAAGCTAACACCGCAGTTTTACGAGTGCAGTGTACCTGGTATATTTCAGTTGTTATAGTGCTGCGTTCAAGTGGTGTCTATATGGAAGTGCCTACTGCATTACTGACGGCCGTTATGGTGACTTATTTCTAATGCATTGCTATGAAGGCTTTGTAGATCTAGGCTGCTGTGCTTACCTTGTATAAAGTGTGTGGCCACCGGAGTTAACCATTCGACTTGAACTCTGCTTCTGTACTTCAAAGTATATTCAATAAGTTGCAGAGAATTCCATTGCTGTTGCTCGATAGGCCGTGGTTGCTTCTGAACGATGTTTGCTGAAGGAAACAAAAGGACATTTTGATTAGTCATCGTAAACTGAGTTGCTTATTATCAAAAGTGATTTTTAATGTGGGTTCTTATTATTCCGTAGTTAAGACTTTTGCAGCTCCAGCTAACAAAGGAAGATCAATAAGTTAATAGAGGCCTGGGACAGCCAAGTGACGCAGAAAAAAAAATACTATCATGGACGCGCAATTAATAATAATGGAGGCCTAAGTATGTGGAGTTGTACAGAAATACGACACAAAAATGTATTCACGCATAATTTTTAAGATTAGAGGTGTATAGGACCTTGTGACTTATAAAGAAATATTTCAATTATGTAAGTACAATTTAAAACCATTGAGGGGTAGGCTAGCCATATGAAGGATAAAAAATAGCATTATGTATATACAATTTACAGCGGAGGCTAATGTTGTGACGTCTTCTCTTACCTTTGGTTCTGTCGTCTTTTGTCGTGTCTTGAAAGGCTGTGGTTACACTGAGTCTGGGGTGTTTTCAACAGTCTGTCTGTCACCGCAGCAGAGGCAGGCAAAAGAGAGCGTGCTCACGTCAGTGCCCGCATTATATGGGAACCACGGGGGCTGACCAAACCAAGCCCAGGGCCGTCATTGGTAGCGTTTTCGTGGTCTGCAAGAATGATGGCCCTGGGGGACATGCCATTGGGTAATGTATTGGTTTGCTGGCTAAATGATAGCAAACATGCTAGGTGGTGGCATTTGGGTAGTGTGGGCGGGCGTGCACCGCACATGTGCCAGTATGAGTGTTTTCACTAACAATTAACAACAGAGAGAGATGGGGGCGGTGTTATAATGTACGCAGAGGCAGGCCCAGAATCGGATCTGCAATGAGTCAGCACTTCTAATCATTCTCCTTAGCATGCCCTGAGCTCTGATTTGTCACTGAGAGGGTGATAGCACCATAGTTTGTACTGCTTATCATACTCAGCGTGTACCCGCGCATACGGTACGAATATGCTTTGACGTTACGCATTAAAGCTTTGGTGTGACGTCATGTACGGCGTTCTGTATGTGAAAGGGGGCAATGTTTCTACTTGGTTTAAAACATGTATGTATTTAATGTACATACTAAGGGCAGACATTTGGGATAACTATGAATTTTTTTAAATAATTGTAATAATCATATATTACTTTAAAAAATATTTTCACAAATCGCGGTAGAACATCATGCGTACTCGTAATGAAAGAGCTGCACAAGCGCATCATAAGCGTACGCAAAGCCAAGTGACTTTAAAAGGAGAGATTTGATTGGTTCATAACTTTTCCTATTGCGACTGTTAAAAGTTCTGTCCCATAATAATTATTCGACTTTGACTTTCTAAGAAGAAGCATTTGTTCTGAGAATCTTATCAAATAGAAGGAAGATCACCATAATAAGAGCAATGGAGTCATCTTCCAGCATTTCTTCAGAGTGAGATTTCATTCCTGAAGAGTGTCCAAAGAAGAGGAAAGAAGCTCTAATTTGGAAGTTTTTCACTTTTCCAGAAGGTCAAAAAAAGGTTAATGCTCCAAAAGTAACCTGTAAAATTTGCGACACAACTCTTTCAAGGGGTGATCCATGTAAAAAATACTCCTTTGGGACAGCAAATATGGTGCGACACGTGAAGAACTTGCACCCCAAGAACTTTGCTCGAGCTGCAAGACGGAGGTTGCACGAGAACCCACCTGCTTCTGCACCAAGCACATCAACTGCGGCAGCAGCATTTTCAGCAAGCAGTCCACACCCACATATTGATTCTGACTTTGCTAAAGTTAAAATTCTATGCATTTATTGCGATAAACTTTTGTGTTATGGGGAACAGTCTATAGACTTGATGAAATGCAGGATGCAAGATCATTGCTGTCCTCAACATTAGTTGTTCTTTTTTTTCATTCTTTTGTTCCGCTTGGAATTTGTTGAGAAAACACAAAAAAAATACAAAACAAAAATAACTTCTTTTTAGAACTACCTTCACTGGTCAAAGAAAGAACTATATTTCTATGTTAGTGTGTAAAAGTCTGTCAGAATGAATGTGTAGTTCATAAAGGAATGAATGAATATGTTACTAGTGTATGGAGAATGTGAAAGTGCAGAACTATAAGGAACAGCTACAGCATAAATCTATAAGGTGTTTATCTATAGTATACTGTAGTATGTCCGAAGCACTTGAATGTATCATATGTACATAAATATGTTACAAGTCTATCTTTCAATTTGCGCTGCTGGTGAAAGTGCCTGGGTGAATTTGTATGTGTTAGGGGCGGATTTACAATCCCCTTGTGCCTCTTTTACACAGCTGTTGCGTCACTTTTGTGACACAGCAGTGGTGCAAAAGATGTGCCATGGTGTGTGCTATTACCAATGTGAGGCATCTGGAGGATGTATTACATTGTAAAGCGCTGCGCCAGAAGAGGCTTTCTTGTGCAGAAGGGGGTGCAGCAAGGCCTCCTAAAAGTGACTGAGTGAATTGTATAATATTTTATTCAGTGACTTTTGAGCTTATGCTGCGTCAAAACCTTGCACATGCTTGAAGCAGGTGTAAGGATTGATACAGCATTGTGAGCATAGCGCCCCAAGAGAATTGCTGGACCTGTGTTATACTTGCAACCGACGTCAAGCAGTAATTCATCCAAAAATTAGTTTGCAATTTAGTTTTGTTATTATTTTATAATAAGAATATGAAACATAATCTAAAAAATAAAATAAATATAAATAATTATATTAAATATTTAAGAAATTAGTATAGAAAGAAAGACATCATAATTAATACATTTATAAATTATCATTTACAAAACCTATGAAATTCACTGAAAAAACCATAGGTTTCACACACGTTATAGTTAGGAATTAGCATTTAAAAAACCTTGCAGATTCATTGAAAAAACCATAGGTTTCACACGTTATAGTTAGCTGAACATTTCTCTCATACAAAACCTATGAAATTACTCCGTTATAGTTAGCGCAGCTAACTTTGACTTGCGCGCCCGCAATGCACTGCTGATGACGTCACATATGACATCACTCATGACATGGTCAGTGACATCACTCATGACATCACTGATGACATCTCAAATGACATCCCTGATGACATCACTGATGACATCATCCAGTGAATGTGTGTCTTTCTGAAAAATACATTTTTTCTAAATGGAAAAGGGAAGGAATGATATCAAGTGAAGAATATACATGCTCAATATCTACAAGAAGTTCATTCTGGACACTAAAGCTAAATATTATGAAAATCGTATAAAGCAAGCTGGAAATGTCCAGAAGGAAACATTCAAAATTCTAACGGAATTAAGCAAAAAACCTGAAAATACGGAAATAGCTTTTAGTTGCGACACCTTCCAAAGCTATTTTTTAGAGAAAGTAGAGACCATTCTGCAGGACATCGGGAATGGTCAGACGACTGAAGTCATCAAGTCGCAGGTCGCCCAGACGCCGGTAGAAACTGGTATTTCAAACTTTCCTCTGATGGATGCAATGACCCTTGAGTCACTTATGAGTAAAGTTAAATCCGGCTCCCCGGCGGACCCTTGCCCACCTAATGTATTTCGTTTAGCACGACATACTTTAGAAGACCCTATCCTTTCTCTCCTGAATAATTCATTAGTTACTGGTCGGATACCAGCGAGCTTCAAAGAAGCTCGAGTGAAGCCGCTAATGAAGAAACCGGGAGCAAACCCTAAGATTCTGAAAAATTATAGGCCAATTTCCCAACTCCCGTTTCTGTCAAAAATCCTTGAGCAACATGTATTGAAGGCCCTAGCCTCGTTTCTGGAGTTACACCACTCTCTCCATGATTTACAGGCGGGTTTTCGTGCACATCACAGCACCGAGTTAGTAATGCTCTCGGTGCTGGACGAACTTAGAGGGATGGCTGACAGTAAGAAACCGAGCGCCCTGATACTTCTAGCTCTATCGGCGGCGTTCGATACTGTCAGCCATACCCTGCTCCTGGATAGACTGGTGAACTGCGGGATTCGAGACACGGCCTATAGATGGTTGGAATCCTTTCTAGTAGGGAGAACGCAGAGGATTCAGTTGGGGGATAAGGTATCGGAGGTGGGGAACTTGAAGTGCGGGGTCCCTCAAGGTTCCGCTTTGTCCCCACTTCTCTTTAACCTATACCTGCAGCCATTGATAAGCTCCCTGGCAAAGATGGGATGTCGCGTATTTAACTACGCTGACGACACCCAACTCTTATTGAGCATAGAGAACACAGTGCCAGCACAGAACTATGCGCAAGATGTTCTAAGATTTACTGTGAGTTGGATGACCAGGAACCTTTTGAAGATCAATCCTGAAAAAACAGAGGTTCTAGTTATATCATCCACTTGCTCTCCATGGAGTGACCTGTATTGGCCCCAGGAATTAGGCCCAACCCCAACACCAGCGGATAAGGTGAAAAGTCTGGGTATAAAGATTGATAGCGAACTTTCAATGTGCAGTCAGATTTCTACTGTAGTGGGTACTTGCAATGGTCTAATTAGACAATTGCGTAAGTTAGTCCCCCTTTTATCCCAGTCTATGCTCCGTACCGTAGTCTCTGCCACAATAATTTCAAGGCTGGACTACGGCAATGCCCTTTATCTGGGCCTTCCAAAAATCCTGATCAGTAGATTGCAGGTGGTTTTAAACGATGCTGCACGCCTTATTTTTAAACTCCCAAGACGATCCCATGCCTCTCCACTGCTGCAGAGCCTCCATTGGCTGCCCATTGGACAAAGGTCTGTCTTTAAGAGCCTGTGTATTGCCCATAAAGCAATTTATGGGCAAGCACCTGTGTACATAAAGGAACGGTTGGAGCTATATAATCCGGAACGGAGATTAAGGTCCTCAGATGCCCAGCTGCTGGTATGCCCCCGGTTTAAGCTGGCCACAAAAGGCGGGAGATCTTTCTCTGCTCTGATTCCAAAAATCTGGAATAAACTACCTGAATCCCTCCGTAAAGAGGGTAATCTCCTCCGTTTCAGAAAAACTTTAAAAACCTTTTTGTTCAGGGATATGTTGTGCTCGGTCTAAACAGGATGTTGCTCTTTTTGTCTTTGACAATCATGTAACTGTTACCTTTTTCGGTCATAAGCGCCTTGAGACCTGCCGGTGAGTTGGCGCTATAGAAGCCGGAATTAACAATAACAATAACAATAACATTTTTGAAAGTGGATTTTCCTATAATACCTAGGTTGTACTTCATTCCTAAAGTCCACAAGAACTGCACGCCCATGCCAGGTAGGCCGATTATTTCAGCCATAGGTAGTATGGGCAAATACGCCACAGAATACGTGGATTTCTTTCTGCAAGGTTTCGTTAAAAAGCTGCCCAAGTATGAAAAAGATACTGGAGATTTCTTGATGAAATTTCAAAATATAACATGGACGGAAGATCTAATTTTCATCACTCTTGACATCAAATCGCTTTATACAAGCATTGAACATTATGCAGGTCTCAATGCTGTTGAATATTTTCTGAATTTAAGACAAGCTGCATGTTATCATCACAACAAGATGTTGATGGAGTTAATCACATAGTGTCTTAACAACAATTTCATTGTATTTAAGAATGATGTATATATTCAAAGAAGGGGTGTAGCGATGGGGCCTGTTTCTCTCCCAGCTATGCATGTTTACACGCTGACTGGTGGGAGGAGCAGGTCCTCAGACACATCCATGCACAGGAGTACGATAACAATGTGTTACATTGGTTAAGATACATAGATGATATTTTCATCATATGGCGAAGTGATATAAAAAGTGCCACTGATTTCATTGTAAACATAAATCAAAACACATTGAAATTGAAATTCACCTCTCAGATTAACAAAGACAGTATTGAGTTCTTGGGCGTTAAGGTGTTTGTAAAGCAAGGAAAAATTGCAACCCCTCTACATAGAAAAGTTGCTGCTGGAAATTCCATCTTACATGCCAGCAGTGCACATCCCAAACACTTATGAGTATATCCCATATGGGGAACTTCTAAGACTCAAGAGAATCTGTAGCAATGAGGAAGAGTTGGACTCATGTACTCATGAAGCTCTGAACAGATTCCGAGTGAGGGGATACAATTAAAAATGTCTGCAAGAGGCTTCTCATGAAGCTCTGAACAGATTCCGAGTGAGGGGATACAATTAAAAATGTCTGCAAGAGGCAGTGAGAAAAGTAAACATCAGACCAAGAGAATCTCTCATGCCCAAACCAAGAGAAGACAATGAGCCAGTATTGGAAGTTGAAGCACCTAGGATTATTACCACCTACAATAGGCAAGAGAGGAAATTTAGGTCAATTATTAAACTAAATTGGCTCATAATTTTAACTGATGGGTAGTAGCCCCAAGACTCCCTAATCAACCTACTATTACTTTCATGAAGGGTCCTTCTATGCGGTCACAAGTTGTGAAAACTAGCCCTGAACTAATTATTTCTAACATGTGGCTCTCTTCCAGACAAGGGTTCCATAAATGCACGTCCTGCAGAGCCTGCAAATTTGGGATAAATACCACCGATTATATGACCCCATTCAGTCCTACAGCAGTTGCAATCAAAGGCAATTTCAATTGCAGAACATAATTTGCGGTCTATGTTCTGACATGCACCTGTGGCTTGAGATATGTTGGGAGCACTAAGCTGCAGGTGGATGTCAGAATCTTGCAGCATTTACGTGCATTTGTTAACAATGACCCGATGTACCCTGTCGCACGACATTTTAAAAGTGAACATAACAATGATCTTTAGTGTTTATAGTACTTTGTCATAAAAGGGGTACCTAAACTGAGAAGGGGGGGGTGACAGGGAAAGGAAGCTACACCAATTGGAATCTAGAACAATTGTAGAACTAGATAGTAATGCTCCTAACGGTCAATCAATCAATCAATCATGGCATTTATATAGCGCGCTACTCACCCGGGAGGGTCTCAAGGCGCTGGGGGAGAGGGGTATGTTACTGCTCGAACAGCCAGGTCTTGAGTTGCTTCCTGAAGAAGAGATGGTCTTGGGTTCGCCGCAGGTGGGTGGGGAGGGGGTTCCAAATCTTGGCTTCCAAGTAGGAGAAGGACCTTCCTCCAGCGGTGGCTTTGCGGATGCGTGGTACGGTGGCGAGTGCGAGGCTGGTAGATCGTAGCTGGCGGGTGGGCGTGTAGAGGGTCATGCGGTCATTGAGGTACTTGGGGCCCAGGTCGTGGAGGGCCTTGTGTGCGTGGGTGAGGAGTCCAAACGTGATCCTCTTGCTGATGGGGAGCCAGTGCAGGTCTCTCAGGTGTCCGGTAATGTGGCTGTGTCGGGGAATGTCCAGGATGAGTCGTGCGGAGGTGTTCTGGATGCGTTGGAGTCTTCTCTGGAGTTTGGCTGTGGTTCCGGCGTAGAGGGCATTCCCGTAGTCCAGTCGGCTGGTGACGAGTGCCTGGGTGACGGTTTTTTCTGGTTTCAGTGGGGATCCATCTGAAGATCTTGCGGAGCATGCGCAGGGTGTTGAAGCACGAGGAAGAAACGGTGTTGACTTGTCTGGTCATTGACAGGGAGGAGTCCAGGATGAAGCCCAGTTTGCATGCGTGGTCCGTTGGTTTGGGAGCGGTGCCCGGGGGCCACCAGGAGTCGTCCCAGGCGGAGGGTGATGATCCCAGGATGAGGACTTCTGTCTTGTTCAGTTTAAGGCGGCTGTTCCTCATCCAATCGGCGACGTCTTTCATCCCTTCGTGTAGGTTGGCTTTGGCGGTGGTGGGGTCGTTGGTGAGGGAGAGGATCAGCTGGGTGTCGTCAGCATAGGAGATGATGTTGAGGTTGTGTTGGCGTGCGATGGCTGCGAGGGGGCTCATGTAGACGTTGAAGAGGGTCGGGCTGAGAGAAGATCCTTGTGGAACGCCGCAGATGTCCTCGGATCTGAACGGAGGGAGGCGGACTCTCTGGGTTCTTCCGGTGAGGAACGAGATGATCCATTCCAGTGCTTTCTCTCGGATTCCGATGTTGCTGAGGTGCTTCACTAGGGTTCAGTGGCAGACCGTGTCGAACGCTGCTGAGAGGTCCAGGAGGATGAGGGCCGCTGTTTCCCCATTGTCGATAAGGGTTCTGATGTCGTCGGTGGCTGCGATCAGGGCGGTTTCGGTGCTGTGGTTGGCCCAAAAACCGGACGGCGAGGGGTCGAGGGATCCGTTCGTCTCGAGGAAGGCAGCAAGCTGTTTGTTGACAGTCTTCTCGATGACTTTGGCCGGAAACGGAAGGAGCGAGATGGGACGGTAGTTCTTGAGGTCGGTGGGGTAAGCCGTTGGTTTCTTCAGGAGGGCGGTCAGCTCGGCATGCTTCCAGCTCTCCGGGAAGGTGGCGGTGTGGAAGGAGGAGTTGATGGTGTCTCGGAGATGGGGTGCGATGGTGGCGTCGGCTTTGTTGAAGATGTGGTGTGGGCACGGGTCGGTTGGTGATCCTGAGTGGATGGAGTTCATCGTGCGGGTGGTGTCTTCGGTGGTGATCGGGGTCCAGTTGCAGAGGGTGGTGGTGGCGGGCATTGGTTCGGTGGTAGGGTGCGTGGCCTGTACGTCGAAGCTGTTGTGTATGTCGGCGATCTTGCGGTGGAAGAACGAGGCGAGTGAGTCGCAGAGGCTTTGCGAGGGGGTGATGTCGTTGATTCCGGCGCTGGGGTTGGAGAACTCTTTGACGATGCTGAAGAGTTCCTTGCTGTCGTGGGCATTGTTGTTCAGTCATTCTCTGAGTGCCGTCTTCTTGGTGGCGCGGATCAGCTGATGGTGTTTGCGGGTGGCGTGTTTGAGGGCGGTCCAGTTGTCTGTGGTGTGGTCGAGCCGCCAGGCTTTCTCGAGGGTGCGGCAGTTCTTCTTGGATTCATTGAGTTCGTCGGTGAACCAGGGGGTTTTCTTGCTGCCGGGTCTGCTGGGAGCGTTCTTTAGTGGAGCGAGGTCATCGGCGCAGGTGGTCAGCCACTTGGTGAGGTTGCTGGCTGCTTCGTTGGGGTCCGTTGTGCTGGTGGGGGTGTTCTGGCTGTGGGAGGAGGTGAGCTGCTCAGCGGTGATCTTGCTCCAGCTGCGGCGGGGGACCCGTTGCGGTTGGTGGTGGGTCATAGTCCTATTGAAGATGAAGTGGACGCATCTGTGATCTGTCCAGTGGAGTCCGGTGGCGTGGCTGAAGGAGACGTGCTTGCTGGAAGAGAAGACGGGGTCAAACGGTATGAACAACACTGAGAACTTGCATTACTATTTATAGAGCAATCCAACGGAGAATACTGTTGTTCATCACTGTATTTTACTGACCGCATGCGTCCTATTTTGAATAATGTCCATGTCTGTTTAATATCATGCCGTACCCTAAGTTATCGCACTCACGGTACTTAGCCTGGTTGATGCATTATGCATAGAGTTTCAGCAATCATATGCTTCTAAAACCAGGTTTTAATTTGGGTAAATTCTTTCATCACGGATATATAGTACATCTATATGAGAAAAAAATAGCACTTGCACTTTATTATGTTTAGTACACAACCATTTCACTCTCAAGCACATCCACTTTATTGCTCGCAGTATTTGCACATTTCTACTTTTACTTGGATATTCATATGCAGTACTTGGCTCCTTCATTTCATCAGTGCTATGTTAAGAGGAATGACCGAGGTCTTGCATTCATGCAGATATATTATTTTTTGTAACTCATTTTGAATGTTCAATAACACATATGATGGAGTCACAAATGTTAACATCAAGTAATTAGGGTAGAACTATATTTCATTCTATAGTCCCTATTTCTGAATCAATCTTTGCACATTCTGATGGTTTACATAATACAATGCGGTATTTGCACACAAAATGACTATAACAGACATTAAGCACTATGTAGGATAGTGTCCGTAGATAATTCTTGGAGGCATCCTATTAATTGTTTATCAGAGTCGGAGGGCATTATTTTTACTATGTTTTTAGCGGATGGCTTTTACATGTTTTTTTTCTCTCTTTGTATTTCTCATGTGTGCAATAATATTTATATAACTATGCAAATTTTAAACAAAACTTTATTTTATGCATTTTTATAATAAGTTAAGTAATTTATTAACATTGTCATGCCGGAATTATGTTAGTGCAATATTTTGAAATGTTCAGGTTGGAAAACAGACTATGAAATGTGAACTACTGAAAGAGCTGTTAGTATTTTCACTTTGTCCATTTATTATGTGGTGTTAACAAAACATACTTAAAACATGGCGAATTGCATTTTGCTGTATGTGAGCAAGGACTAGTGCAGTCTGAAACGTGTCATATCTTGAGGAAATAAAATAACATCAAGCCATACCTTACAGCTGCTCGTGTCTCTCGATTCGCCACATGGAAGTTGGAGAGTGACCTGTTGTTCATATCTATCTATCTATCTATCTATCTATCTATCTATCTATCTATCTATCTATCTATCTATCTATCTATCTATCTATCTATCTATCTATCTATCTATCTATCTATCTATATATATATATATATATATATATATACTCAGCCCGAGATATTGAGACTGCAAGCACATACAAACCATGAACTAAACCAGAAAGTTCAAGAAAAAGAGGACTATTCAGATCCATGTGTGTGCACAGCCAACAGCACTGCCTAGTCACCAGAACAGTGCTAGCAGGACATGGTGCCTTAACAATAATGTTAGTAAAAGGGCACTTAGCCCTCAAGTAGATGCTGGATTTATAACTTAATGCAAATGTAAAGATGTCAAAACTTTAACATGTATTAAGGCGGTAATTGAAATAATGCTTAGACTGCGTTCAAAGATGATTATTGAAACGAATATGGCACGAAACTGCATGTCCCACAATGCACTTCTGGTTGCACACATATAAATAACAAAAGTGAAGTAGGACAACTGTATAACACTGCCGTGAGAAGGAACCATCAGGTTCGAAACGCGTAGGCTGTAACAGTGTGCTGAATAAATCTAACTTCATCTAACGAGCGGAGTGCTGGATTATTTTCTCGTGGGTGATTAAACACGGGACCCTGTCCTGGTCCCGACTCCAGCACCAACTTGCAAGTGCTCCCTCTGCGACAGGACGATTCGTGATTGATATATATATATATTCACTGAAAAAACCATAGGTTATAGACCATATATAGTTAGGAATTAGCATTTACAAAACCTTTAAAATTCACTGAAAAAAACCATAGGTTATAGACCATATATAGTTAGGAATTAGCATTTAAAAAACCTTATTTTACTCACACAAAACCATTAAAATTCCATATATAGTTAGTTGCACTAACTATATATCGCGCACCCGCAATCCCCTGCTGATGATGTCACATATTACATCATTCATGACATGGTCAGTGACATCACTGATGACATCACTGATGACATCTCAAATGACATCACTGATGACATCACTGATGACATCTCATTTGACATCAATGACCACATCACTGATGATATCATTCATGTGACAATACAATGCATCTCCTCACATTTTAATATAACCTCTGTTTCACCCAGTGTTAAATACAGAGTATAATTTTTGAAACCATTGACACACCAATACTAGTTACTACATACGCACTCACTGATTCCTACGTCTACACACACATTCACTCATTCACCCATACAATCATTCATACATACAATCACTCATCTTTACAACACTATCATATGCACTCATACACCTATACAGACACTCACACTCTGCCACTCATCCATGGAGTTACTCACACACCTAGTCAGTCCTGTAAAGAATCAATCACACTTCCATTTTCTTGTCTATACAGTTAAACATAGAGCACCTTACATTTTCAAACATATACTAACACATACTTACTCTCTTATACAATCATTGATACAAGTACACATTGATCTGCACAGAGTCACACACCTCCCAGCCAGCCACACACACACTCAGTCTCCCATACAAATACTTGGACAATCAATCAATAACCCATATAGTTAATCATATAGCTACTGATCAACACATGCAGCAGTTTACAGAACGACAGACATAATGATGCACAAATTAAGACAGTTTAGTCACTAACCCATGCATTCAGTGAGACACATTTAATCACTCACTCATACAGTCAGTCACGCACCTACTAAATCCTTCATCCAGACACTTCTACATCTACTCATTCTTCAATATGTAAAACATATTTAAACTTTACAGAAACACACAGTCACTGGATGATGTCATCAGTGATGTCATCAGTGATGTCATTTGAGATGTCATCAGTGATGTCAACAGTGATGTCACTGACCATGTCATGAATGATGTAATATGTGACATCATCAGCAGTGGATTGCGGGTGCGCGATATATAGTTAGTGCAACTAACTATATATGGAATTTCAATGGTTTTGTGTGAGTAAAATAAGGTTTTTTAAATGCTAATTCCTAACTATATATGGTCTATAACCTATGGTTTTTTCAGTGAATTTTCAAGGTTTTGTAAATGCTAATTCCTAACTATATATGGTCTATAACCTATGGTTTTTTCAGTGAATTTTCAAGGTTTTGTAAATGCTAATTCCTAACTATATATGGTCTATAACCTATGGTTTTTTCAGTGAATTTCAATGGTTTTTTAATAGCAAATATCATAAGCTGTCGAATGTCAAGTACGTGGTAAGTAAAAACATTTTCGTGTTTATGCACACTGATCTGCTTTGAATGCTGCCCCCCCCCCTCATTTCTATTAGGAGTACTCTCTCTTTGCAGATAGTGAAGGGTAGTTAACGCAGGCCTTTGCCCCCGTTGTAATCCGTCGTGCCTGCTTCTCTCTCCATTTGATTGATTGTTATCCAAGCATTTACTGTTTTAGAATTGGTTCTCTTTGGTTCATTCTCTATTTACAAACAAGCACAGAGTCGCAATACTCTGTTTAGTCTTTGCAGATAGTGAAAAATCGTGTAAAAAAACAAAAGGAATCGAGCAAAATCAGTAGGCCACTAATGGGATCTCTTTTTGACCTCGCTAAAATAGAAACATTAGGAACAACCCCTCATGAGAAATACGAAACTAGTGAGATGAACTGAGCTCCACACCATGATGGCTGCAAGACAGCTCGGCTCCGCCACCCACCCCGCCCAAAATAACGATAAACTCTATGCAAATATTACAAATATATACAACACACCAGCAAAGTAACAGGGTAAAACATTTTATTAAATAACTATTTACATAACTATTTTATACTTTTTGTTGCCCGATCCGGCTAGCTCAATCGATCGAGCATGAAACTCATGCACTCTGATAGTTCAAAGTTTTGAGGAGTGCTTGTTAGACTGTCTGAAGCTTATTTGCACCTGCTACAGCTTCACTATTCTCAATGTAAGTGGGGGCTGTTTGAGGACGTGACTGCATTTGAAAACAATGTGATGCGGTGCCTCCCTGAACCGCTTGACGGAGGCCCCCGAGGGACGGTGTGATGGCGCGGACTCGTAGGGGGCGCTTGGCTCCGGCCCCCTCCCCAAGTCGTGTTGCCCTGGTGTGGCCTGAGATCGCTCCCGACATAGGTGGCCGGCTCCCGGGGTCAAGCGGAACTTTTTGCCTTTTGGTGACTCTTCCATTCTTGATCTTGTCCCACAATCCGTTTGACCTAAAGACACGCTGTAGTGGGGCACCCCTTTACCGTTTCAGTTGCCATTCCGCCCGCTTTTGCTACACTGTGCCTCTTCCGCTATTCAGCTGTTTACCGCCCGCTCTTGCGACTACAGCGTTTCGCTCACCATGTAGTTGAGTTGCTCCCGCTTTTGCGGTACAGCGATAGGCGGCTGCCACAGGACTCTCAAAATGGCGGCCGGCACTTCAGATTTGGGTGTGGTCCACTAAAATGGCCCTGCGACACCTTGGAACTCGGACGCTTGTCTGCTAGGGCTTGGGCTCCATTCTCGAAAGCGTCCCCTCAGCCTTGAAGATTCTACAAAAGTCTTGGCGGCCCCCGACTCCCGCAGGCTTCTGGTGGGGAGCGGCTGCCATGATTGCTCGTGGAATGGCCACGACGGAGCTACGAGATGGTGGTGCTCTCATGCTGACGCCAGCTTCAGTCTGGAACATCCAGAAACACTGTAGACTACCAATTCGATCAGTTCCGGTAGCGCCCCAACGTGACCCGGTAGAGAAGAACTTGCCCTCCCCTCTTTGACTGATGGTTCTTGTTGCCTGTCCCTTCTGTTGTCATTTAACAGAACTATTTAGCCTGCTGAAAGGGGTTGTGTTCCGACCGCTGGTTGGTGGAGACATTTTGACTATATTCTGGACCTGCGTTGTCGCGTAATGCGTCATATGACGCGCCGCGTTAGCGCATCCGGAAGTGCTCCGGTGCGCGAAGCGCAGCATCCCGGAAGCGATCCGGGGCGCGGCGCGCAGCGCGTAACGTAAGCATAACAGGTCATGTGACTTGTTAATAAAACTTTTCATTGGTTTTCATTTTACTTTTCTTATTCTAATGATGAAAGGCTTGGTCATATGACCTAAAAATTACGCTTTTTATTGCTTTCGAACATTCGTTTTTTCTTAAACGTATATGTTATAATGTTCCAGGCTAATGTACTTTCCCGGAAAATTTACAACTGTCCTGCAAGTAAAATATATTCCTTTTTTGAGAGAAAGGGCATTTCTTCGTCCCATGACGGAGCCGTTGAGCAAAAGAGGCTCGGCCTGCTGTCTTAGTCGCCGATACGCCTGAATATCAGATTCTTATCGATCACTTTATGTTGCAGGAGTAGAAAACACAACAGCCCTTGACCATTTATCTTTACTGCGTTCCTGCGTATTATACCTTTTACCCTTCATGTAATTGGACTGCTTTATTTCACTTGCCTTTTACTGATTCGAAAACAGTGACTATTATTAAAAACTTTACCAATGTAAATACTACTACCATGTTTTCTTTTAAAAACCTTTATTGTGAAAATGTCAGTATACAAATACGGGCCTATAACCACGTGGGCCGGCCACGGAGCAAACTGTAATCGTATATGATGAGGAGACATTTACACTGTAGAGGAACGTAACGGGCGGGCCATTAGGTTGCAAGAACTAAGGTGTCTAATAGTTGCGGAATCGGTGGACGTACATTTTATAATTAAAATACGACAGGGCCAGTTACAATAAAATTATCTAGATATACATTTGCGGGCAAGTACCATGGGTGACGTTAATTCGAACTTTCAATAGTACAGTAATCAATAACACATCAGAACTTAATATCAATAGGGATGTCGAAATATTCAATCAATTCTCGTCCCCGCCCGCCATGTGCTTCAAAACTGCATACGTATCTCGTGATATCAAGGTTGTGCAACCAGTACACAACAAGGAGTTACGAGTCCCATTTATTCCGGCGCCATTTTGGGCGAGGACGGGCAGGTCCCGGATATAGTCAAAATGTCTCCACCAACCATCGACTATGATGATGTTCATATGCTGTATTTATTAGAGTAACACTCATCTGTCCACATGAAATTAATTTGCCACAATTACCATAACTATATTTTTTTTCGGTTCCTCTGGAGAGTACATCGTGGCAGATGAGGCAGGTAACGTACCGGGCATTTACCTTTTTTGCATGTAGAGGAAAGGAAAACAAATTCGAGCGTCTGAGTTCTAAGGTGTCCCAGGGCCTTTTTAGTGGACCAGGCCCAAATCCAAAGAACAGGCCGCCATTTTGAGAGTCCTGTTGCAGCCGCCTGTCGCTGTAGCAGCAAGAGCGGGCGAAACTCAGCTAGACGGCGCTCCACTGAAGGAACATAGACTTGCTGTGGACCTTCCATCTTTTCAACACACACCAGTGCGGCAACTTGCTAGACACCACCTCGGTGCCATCCGGATCTCGGCGCCCCACTGCAGATGAAGTGCCTCCACATGGAGGGAGAGACTCGTTTGCGCCGCGTCCCCCCGCTTCTCAGAACTCTCAACTATGACACCACCTCGGTGCCATCCGGATCTTGGCGCCTTGTGCTGGTTCCGGCCTATTCACACATCGGTCCGCTACTGACGCCACCTCACAGGCCAACGGGGCACCCCACGCCGACTTTCGGCGCAGCATTGTAGGATGGCCACACCAGTGCGGCAACTTGCTGGACACCACCTCGGTGCCATCCGGATCTTGGCGCGTTGTGCTGCCTTCGGCCTATTCGCCGCAAGTGCGCACGCAACTCAGCTGCATAGCGAGTGAAACACCAAGGGGCGCCCCACTGCAGCCGAGGAACCTCCATCTTGGGGGCGACGCACAGCATCACATTGCTTTCCAATGCAATCAGATCCTCAAACAGCCCCCACTGACTGACGCGAACTCACAGGCCAACGGGGCGCCCCACGCCGACTTTCGGCGCAGCATTGTAGGATGGCCACACCAGTGCGGCAACTTGCTGGACACCACCTCGGTGCCATCCGGATCTTGGCGCGTTGTGCTGCCTTCGGCCTATTCGCACATCGGTCCGCTACTGACGCCGCCTCACGTGCCAACGGATTTTCTACGCTTTTTATAGCCCTATGCCGCTTAACAGGTCATGTGACTTGTTTATAAAACTTTTCATTGGTTCATTTTACTTTTGGTTTCCTAATGATGGAAGGCTTGATCATATGACCTAAAAATAACACTTTTCATTGGATTAAAACATTTTTTTTTCCCAAATGATGAAAGCCCCACCTTGTTTCTGGATGTTTCAGACTGAAGCTGGCGTCAGCATGAGAGCACCACCATCTCGTGCCTCCGTCGTGGTCATTCCGCGAGCAATCATGGCAGCCGCTCCCCACCGGAAGCCTGCAGGAGTCGGGGGCCCCCAAGACTTTTGTAGAATCTTCAAGGCTGAGGGGACGCTTTCGAGAATGGGGTCCAAGACCTAGCAGACAAGCGTCCGAGTTCCAAGGTGTCCCAGGGCCATTTCAGTGGACCAGGCCCAAAAAGGAAAGAGCCTGCCGCCATTTTGAGAGTCCTGTGGCAGCCGCCTATCGCTGCACCGCAAGAGTGGGCGCAACTCAGCTGAATGGCGGATTTTGGCACAGTGTACCAAAAGCGGGCGGAATGGCAACTGAAACGGTAAAGGGGCGCCCCACTACAGCAGACGAGCCTCCACCTGGGGAGGCCCGTTCACGCCGCCTCACCCCCCCCACCCCGGGGCGCTCCACGCCGTTATTCGGAGCAGCATTGTAGGATACCAAAACCAGTGCGGCAACTTACTGGACATCACCTGGGTGCCATCCACATCTCAGCGCGTTCTGCTGCCTTGGGACTATTCGCACAACAGACCGCTACTGACGAGGCCTCCCCCCGCACCCCCGGGATGCCTCACGCCGTTTTTCGGAGCTGCATTGTAGGATACCAAAAACCAGTGCGGCACCCAGGTAACATCACCTGGGTGCCGTCCAGAACTCAGCACGTTGTGCTGCCTTGGGACTATTCGCACAAAACACAGCTACTGACCATTGTTGCTTCTTTTTTCAAAAAAATGTTTAAATGTATTTACTGTTTTTGTTGCGTTGTATATATTTATAAGTTATTAAAGTTTTATAATCCTACTACTTTGTTGGAGTGCTATATATTTTTAATGTGACACATAATTGTAAAAACTTTGATGTACAAAGAGGCATCCTTGGAATCTTCCGCTTCAGGCTCGGTCCCCTCCCCAATCACAATACAGGATGGTTTTCAGATAGTAGGAACGCGTGTGGTGTGACGGATCTCATCGGGTGGGGGCCTTGATCTACTGTAACTCCTTTGAAGAGGGGTGATTCTTTACAGCTGGGGCCATAAACTACATCCGCAGGGCTAGGTGATAGCCTGGGACCGGCCTGGACAATCGGACACAGAGGAAGAGGAGTGTCAGAGGGTGCGGTATTGAATAGGGCGTAAGGGAGGTGTCGGGCGGGCACAGGGTGTGATTCTCAGGGAAGAGCAGCGCAGATGGGGGGAGGTTTATTGCCCATGCATAAGACAGAGAGCGGGGGTGACCAGTGCCTGGGGGAGATGCTTGCGAGGGTGGGGAGCCATGCTAAGGATCGACAGCGTGCAGAGAGTGGGTCTGGTCAAGGCATCTAAAATAGCTGCCGTGCATGACAAAAGTGTGGCATTTGAAAAAAGGAAAGATGGCGCAGACAATGTTTATCAACACTTCCTGATTTCCTTCGAATCGAACGTTAACAGACGTTATCTCTCCCACACTACCGGTCCCCCTGGGCTTAAACGCCGAGATGGTAGGGACTGCATCCCGTGGAGATAGGCCGAGACGTCACTCAGCAGAAAAAAAAAAAAAAAAAAAGTCTATAAACATACAATAAGTTAAAAGTCAATCATTCTTGTTTCCTTGTAGTACGCTCCCCAGTCCGCTTTCCGTTACGCGTACCGGGCGCACCCCACAAAAAAAAATGATTTTTTTTGTCCGAACGGCTGAATGGATTTGCACAAAACTTGGCAAAATTGTAGGGACTGGTAGCCTGATGTGCCTTTGCTAGGTCTCAATATATGTGCTCCAGTGGATTTTGAGAAATTAACGTTCAAAAAAAGATATATATCTGTAACAGCGGACCGGGCAGCGCTCCAGTTCGCGTACTTTTCGCGTTACGGAGCTTTGTGAAGTGAAGCTGATTGGTTCTCCGGCATCTGTAAACATTCCAAACAGTCCGTAGCGGCCGCCATCTTGTCTCTCGGTAGGATCGAGAGACAAGAGGAGGCCAAAGCGAAGGGGCAAATGACCATAAGGGGGCATAGTAGATCCTCCCTGACCCCCTAGGTTTGATGTGGAGGTTTTAAAAGGGCCCCTCGGGACAAAAAAAAAAAATAATAATAATCGAACGGCTGAATGGATTTGCACGAAACTTGGTAAAATTGTAGGGACTGGTAGCCCGATGTGCCTTTGCTAGGTCTCAATATATGTGCTCCAGTGGATTTTGAGAAATTAACGTTCAAAAAAAGATATATATCTGTAACAGCGCTCCGCTTCGCGTGGTAAGTAAAAAAAAATTCGTGTTTATGCACACTGATCTGCTTTGAATGCTGCCCCCCCCCCCTCATTTCTATTAGGAGTACTCTCTCTTTGCAGATAGTGAAAGGGAGTTAACGCAGGCCTTTGCCCCCGTTGTAATACGTCGTGCCTGCTTCTCTCTCCATTTGATTGATTGTTATCCAAGCATTTACTGTTTTAGAATTGGTTCTCTTTGGTTCATTGTCTATTTACAAACAAACACAGAGTCGCAATACTCTGTTTAGTCTTTGCAGATAACGAAAAATCGTGTAAAAAAACATAAGGAATCGAGCAAAATCAGTAGGCCACTAATGGGATCTCTTTTTGACCTCGCTAAAATAGAAACATTAGGAACAACCCCTCATGGCAAATACGAAACTAGAGAGATGAACTAAACTCCACACCATGATGGCTGCAATACAGCTCGACTCCGCCACCCACCCCGCCCAAAATAACGATAAAGAGCGGCTGCCATGATTGCTCGCGGAATGGCCACGACGGAGCTACGAGATGGTGGTGCTCTCATGCTGACGCCAGCTTCAGTCTGAAACATCCAGAAACACTGTAGACTACCAATTCGATCAGTTCCGGTAGCGCCCAACGTGACCCGGTAGAGAAGAACTTGCCCTCCCCTCTTTGACTGATGGTTCTTGTTGCCTGTCCCTTCTGTTGTCATTTAACAGAACTATTTAGCCTGCTGAAAGGGGTTGTGTTCCGACCGCTGGTTGGTGGAGACATTTTGACTATATTCTGGACCTGCGTTGTCGCGTAATGCGTCATATGACGCGCCGCGTTAGCGCATCCGGAAGTGCTCCGGTGCGCGAAGCGCAGCTTCCCGGAAGCGATCCGGGGCGCGGCGCGCAGCGCGTAACGTAAGCATAACAGGTCAGGTGACTTATTAATAAAACTTTTCATTGGTTTTCATTTTACTTTTCTTATTCTAATGATGAAAGGCTTGGTCATATGACCTAAAAATTACGCATTTTATTGCTTTCGAACATTATTTTTTCTTAAACATATATGTTATAATGTTCCAGGCTAATGTACTTTCCCGGAAAATTTACAACTGTCCTGCAAGTAAAATATATTCCTTTTTCGAGAAAAAGGGCATTTCTTCGTCCCATGACGGAGCTGTTGAGCAAAAGAGGCTCGGCCTGCTGTCTTAGTCGCCGATACGCCTGAATATCAGATTCTTATCGATCACTTTATGTTGCAGGAGTAGAAAACACAACAGCCCTTGACCATTTATCTTTACTGCGTTCCTGCGTATTATACCTTTTACCCTTCATGTAATTGGACTGCTTTATTTCACTTGCCTTTTACTGATTCGAAAACAGTGACTATTATTAAAAACTTTACCAATGTAAATACTACTACCATGTTTTCTTTTAAAAATCTTTATTGTGAAAATGTCAGAATACAAATACGGGCCTATAACCACGTGGGCTGGCCACGGAGCAAACTGTAATCGTATATGATGAGGAGACATTTACACTGTAGAGGAACGTAACGGGCGGGCCATTAGGTTGCAAGAACTAAGGTGTCTAACAGTTGTTGAATCGGTGGACGTACATTTTATAATTAAAATACGACAGGGCCAGTTACAATAAAATTATCTAGATATACATTTGCGGGCAAGTACCATGGGTGACGTTAATTCGAACTTTCAATAGTACAGTAATCAATAACACATCAGAACTTAATATCAATAGGGATGTCGAAATATTGAATCAATTCTCGTCCCCGCCCGCCATGTGCTTCAAAACTGCATACGTATCTCGTGATATCAAGGTTGTGCAACCAGTACACAACAAGGAGTTACGAGTCCCATTTATTCCGGCGCCATTTTGGGTGAGGACGGGCAGGTCCAGGATATAGTCAAAATGTCTCCACCAACCATCGACTATGATGATGTTCATATGCTGTATTTATTAGAGTAACACTCATCTGTCCACATGAAATTAATTTGCCACAATTACCATAACTATATTTTTTTTCGGTTCCTCTGGAGGGTACATCATGGCAGATGAGGCAGGTAACGTACCGGGCATTTACCTTTTTTGCATGTAGAGGAAAGGAAAAAAAATTCGAGCGTCCGAGTTCTAAGGTGTCCCAGGGCCATTTTAGTGGACCAGGCCCAAATCCAAAGAACAGGCTGCCATTTTGAGAGTCCTGTTGCAGCCGCCTGTCGCTGTAGCAGCAAGAGCGGGCGAAACTCAGCTAGACGGCGCTCCACTGAAGGAACATAGACTTGCTGTGGACCTTCCATCTTTTCAACACACACCAGTGTGGCAACTTGCTAGACACCACCTCGGTGCCATCAGGATCTCGGCGCCCCACTGCAGATGAAGTGCCTCCACATGGAGGGAGAGACTCGTTTGCGCCGCCTCCCCCCCGCTTCTCAGAACTCTCAACTATGACACAACCTCGGTGCCATCCGGATCTTGGCGCCTTGTGCTGGTTCCGGCCTATTCACACATCGGTCCGCTACTGACGCCACCTCACAGGCCAAAGGGGCACCCCACGCCGACTTTCGGCGCAGCATTGTAGGATGGCCACACCAGTGCGGCAACTTGCTGGACACCACCTCGGTGCCATCCGGATCTTGGCGCGTTGTGCTGCCTTCGGCCTATTCACCGCAAGTGCGCACGCAACTCAGCTGCATAGCGAGTGAAACACCAAGGGGCGCCCCACTGCAGCCGAGGAACCTCCATCTTGGGGGCGACGCACAGCATCACATTGCTTTCCAATGCAATCAGATCCTCAAACAGCCCCCACTGACTGACGCGAACTCACAGGCCAACGGGGCGCCCCACGCCGACTTTCGGCGCAGCATTGTAGGATGGCCACACCAGTTCGGCAACTTGCTGGACACCACCTCGGTGCCATCCGGATCTTGGCGCGTTGTGCTGCCTTCGGCCTATTCGCACATCGGTCCGCTACTGACGCCGCCTCACGTGCCAATGGATTTTCTACGCTTTTTATAGCCCTATGCCGCATAACAGGTCATGTGACTTGTTTATAAAACTTTTCATTGGTTCATTTTACTTTTGGTTTCCTAATGATGGAAGGCTTGATCATATGACCTAAAAATAACACTTTTCATTGTATTAAAACATTTTTTTTCCCAAACGATGAAAGCCCCAGCTTGTTTCTGGATGTTTCAGACTGAAGCTGGCGTCAGCATGAGAGCACCACCATCTCGTGGCTCCGTCGTGGTCATTCTGCGAGCAATCATGGCAGCCGCTCCCCACCGGAAGCCTGCAGGAGTCGGGGGCCCCCAAGACTTTTGTAGAATCTTCAAGGCTGAGGGGACGCTTTCGAGAATGGGGTCCAAGACCTAGCAGACAAGCGTCCGAGTTCCAAGGTGTCCCAGGGCCATTTCAGTGGACCAGGCCCAAAAAGGAAAGAGCCTGCCGCCATTTTGAAAGTCCTGTGGCAGCCGCCTATCGCTGCACCGCAAGAGTGGGCGCAACTCAGCTGAATGGCGGATTTTGGCACAGTGTACCAAAAGCGGGCAGAATGGCAACTGAAACCGTAAAGGGGCGCCCCACTACAGCAGACGAGCCTCCACCTTGGGAGGCCCGTTCACGCCGCCTCACCCCCCCCCCCCCCGGGGCGCCCCACGCCGTTATTCGGAGCAGCATTGTAGGATACCAAAATCAGTGCGGCAACTTACTGTACATCACCTGGGTGCCATCCACATCTCAGCGCGTTCTGCTGCCTTGGGACTATTCGCACAACAGACCGCTACTGACGAGGCCTCCCCCCGCACCCCCCGGGACGCCCCACGCCGTTTTTCGGAGCTGCATTGTAGGATACCAAAAACCAGTGCGGCACCCAGGTAACATCACCTGGGTGCCGTCCAGAACTCAGCACGTTGTGCTGCCTTGGGACTATTCGCACAAAACACAGCTACTGACCATTGTTGCTTCTTTTTTCAAAAAAATGTTTAAATGTATTTACTGTTTTTGTTGCGTTGTATATGTTTATAAGTTATTAAAGTTTTATAATCCTACTACTTTGTTGGAGTGCTATATATTTTTAATGTGACACATAATTGTAAAAACTTTGATGTACAAAGAGGCATCCCTGGAATCTTCCGCTTCAGGCTTGGTCCCCTCCCCAATCACAATACAGGATGGTTTTCAGATAGTAGGAATGCGTGTAGTGTGACGGATCTCATCGGGTGGGGGCCTTGATCTACTGTAACTCCTTTGAAGAGGGGTGATTCTTTACAGCTGGGGCCATAAACTACATCTGCAGGGCTAGGTGATAGCCTGGGACCGGCCTGGACAATCGGACACAGAGGAAGAGGAGTGTCAGAGGGTGCGGTAGTGAATAGGGCGTAAGGGAGGTGTCGGGCGGGCACAGGGTGTGATTCTCAGGGAAGAGCAGCGCAGATGGAGGGAGGTTTATTGCCCATGCATAAGACAGAGAGCGGGGGTGACCAGTGCCTGGGGGAGATGCTTGCGAGGGTGGGGAGCCATGCTAAGGATCGACAGCGTGCAGAGAGTGGGTCTGGTCAAGGCATCTAAAATGGCTGCCGTGCAGACAAAAGTGTGGCATTTGAAAAAAGGCAAGATGGCGCAGACAATGTTTATCAACACTTCCTGATTTCCTTCGAATCGAACGTTAACAGACGTTATCTCTCCCACACTACCGGTCCCCCTGGGATTAAACGCCGAGATGGTAGGGACTGCATCCCGTGGAGATAGGCCGAGACGTCACTCAGCAGAAAAAAAAAAAAAAAAAAAAGTCTATAAACATACAATAAGTTAAAAGTCAATCATTCTTGTTTCCTTGTAGTACGCTCCCCAGTCCGCTTTCCGTTACGCGTACCGGGCGCACCCCACGAAAAAAAACGTTGGGTTTTTTTTTTTGCCCCGATAGGCCCTTTTAATGCCTCCACATCAAACCTAGGGGGTCAGGGAGGATCTACTATGCCCCCTTATGGTCATTTGCCCCTTCGCTTTGGCCTCCTCTTGTCTCTCGATCCTACCGAGAGACAAGATGGCGGCCGCTACGGACTGTTTGGAATGTTTACAGACACCGGAGAGCCAATCAGCTTCGCTTCGCAAAGCTCCGTAACGCGAAAAGTACGCGAAACGGAGCGCTACCCGGGACGCTGTCACAGATATATATCTTTTTTTGAACGTTAATTTCTCAAAATCCACTGGAGCACATATACTGAGACCTATCAAAGGCACATCGGGCTACCGGTCCCTACAATTTTGCCACGTTTCGTGCAAATCCATTCAGCCGTTCGGGCTAAAAGTGAGGCCAACCGCCCTATGGAAATTAACATGGGAAAAACGCATTTTGGGACCCCCTTTTTTCTTGGCCCCCCCTTGACGAACCCCCCCCCAAATTTTCAGGGGCTGCTCAGAAACAAAATGTTCCATTTTCCTGAAAATTTCAGCCAATTCCGTCCACAAACGCCAAAGTTATTAGACATAGAATTTTCAAAAATCCCATAGAGAAAAAATCCTAACTATATATACCTACTGGCGACCTAGCAAAGGCACATCGGGCTACCAGTCTCTACAATTTTGCCAAGTTTCGTGGAAATCCATTCAGCCGTTCGGGCTAAAAGTGAGGCCAATCGCCCTATGGAAGTCATCTATGGGCACTGTATGGTTTCAGGCGTGAAGTAGTACTATTAAAAAGTGCCTGTGAAGAAGCCTAAGTAAATTCATAATTATACCAAAGAAATCTAAATCAATCCATAATTATAATAAAGAAGCCTTTCTCAATGTCTAACTCTTACAGGCGACCGCCAGTAGGTATATATAGTTAGGATTTTTTCTCTATGGGATTTTTGAAAATTCTATGTCTAATAACTTTGGCGTTTGTGGACGGAATTGGCTGAAATTTTCAGGAAAATTGAACATTTTGTTTCTGAGCAGCCCCTGGAAATTTGGGGAGGTTTTGTCAAGGGGGGGCCGAGAAAAAAGGGGGGTCCCAAAACGTGTTTTTAACATTGAGTTTTCCATAGGGCGATTGGCCTCACTTTTAGCCCGAACGGCTGAATGGATTTCCACGAAACTTGGCAAAATTGTAGAGACTGGTAGCCCGATGTGCCTTTGCTAGGTCTCAATATATGTGCTTCAGTGGATTTTGATAAATTAACGTTTAAAAAAAGATATATATCTGTAAGCGCGCTCCAGGCAGCGCTCCGGTTCGCGTACTTGACGCGTAACGGAACTTCGCGTAGGGAAGCTGATTGGCTCTCCGGTGTCTGTCAACATTCTAAACAGTCCGGAGCGGCCGCCATCTTGTCTCTCGGTAGGATTGAGAGACAAGAGGAGGCCAAAACAAAGGGGGAAATGACCATAAGGGGGCATAGTAGATCCTCCCTGACTCCCAAGGTTTGATGTGGAGGCTTTAAAAGGGCCCCGCGGGGCAAAAAAAAATAAATAATGTTTTTGTTTTTTTGCATGGGTAGCGCCCGGTTCGCGAACCGGGAAGCGTTCTGGGCAGCGTTCTATAAGGAAAAAAGAATGATAGAGTTTTCAAATACTGTATGTTAATTGATTGTTAGTTTTGTTGATTATTTCTTAATTTTTTTTATTTTTTAAGCAATTATTTATTATTGTAATTGTGTTTCAAAATTTAATAACATTTCTAACATTTCACTAGTTTATGAATTACATATAAAAATGATTAAAGACTCAAATAATTTTTTAATATTACATATAATTTTTTTTTGGGATTGTTTTTCAAAATTTAATAGAATGTCTAACATTTGACTGTCAGATATGTCCTCTTGTTGAGTGAACATAACTTCCCACATTTGACCGTCATCATAATGAAGTAAATGATCCACAGATTCTACACATTGAACTAATTCATGGTCCCGTGATTCATCCATGAAATCTGAGTCATCATTGTCCTCAATATCTTTTTCTGTGTTGGTCTCCAGAACAATTTCGAAGGAAATATTCTGCTCTCCTTCCATTTCCTTGCTGTAATTTGCATAAAAAATAAATATATCAGTAGAGATAGGGCACTGTTGGGTTTAAGTTCAGACAGGTACTTGTGAGTTTATAACAGAGAAGTCATCTATGGGCACTGTATGGTTTCAGGCGTGAAGTAGTACTATTAAAAAGTGCCTGTGAAGAAGCCTAAGTAAATTCATAATTATACCAAAGAAATCTAAATCAATCCATAATTATAATAAAGAAGCCTTTCTCAATGTCTAACTCTTACAGAGGGATAGTATATAACTATCTGAAAATGTTTTCAAATTTATAAAATAATATCTCACCTTCTAAAAACAAGTTTAAGTTGTCAGTGAAAATGATCTTGCAATGTAGTTCAGGAAGTAGTAGTCAAAATGGCTGTGTTTCTCTCTCTTCCTTTATATATATTCAGGTACATAACCAATCAAATGTCAGGTACAAAAAGTAGAAAATGAAAGTAACATTTTAATTGGTTGTCAATTCCAACACTTCAGATGTGTTTTGTGAAGTAATTTACCTCAGGGTATTTAGAGAGGTCTACAGGCTAAATGGCTAAATGGAATTTCAATCAAATTTGTGAAAATGGTAGGGATTAGTATGTAGTATGAGCTAATCTATATTTGGTGAAAGTGTCTCCAGTCGTTTTTCTGTAAATTACTTTCCCACCTTTTTTTGATGGAGCGCTTCCCGGGGAGCGCCCCAGTACGCGAACTGGCGAGCGCCCCGGTACGCGAACCTGAAGCGTTACGGGAGTCCATCATTTTGTGTTTCGGTTGAATTAAGATACAAGATGGAGGGCAAATAATGTTCAGAATGGGTAGAAGGGGGCACGGTAGACTTATCTTGACCCCCTAGGTTTTCTGAGGGTGGCTGAGGAGGCCCATATGTGCGAAAAAAAACATTTTAAAAAAAATTTTGCGAGGTTAGCTCCCGGTTCGCGTACCGGGTAGCGCCCCAGGGAGCGTACTTTGTTGAAAATGAGTGAAAAAAGTTAGAGTAAAATAATAATTGTGAGTGATCAGATGTAGGGTAGCTCTGATAAGAGCTTTTGGGTTTATGGTACATTTAGGTACTTATAAGTAGGTACCAATGCACAGTCTTAAATTCAGAGTGAAAATTCTGTTGCCCTCATCTGAGAAGTGAACTCCATCTCCTCTGTAGATATCTTGCATGTAGTAACGCAAGTTATTGTTGTACATGGAGCCCATTCCATGGTCTCTCATGTAAGCTGAAACAGATTTGTTTACATGCTTCCTCGACTTCTCAATTTGTGGACAAAATTGGTTTGACCACCTCCATTTCTGTCTTTGGCATATATTTGAATATACCAAGGCAGTCTGAGGAAAAAGTGCCATTAATTGCTCAAAGGTGTCCTTTAAAAGCATTTCCAGACCTACCCCAGTCAAAGTGCCCAAATCATTACCTCCACAGTGCACAATTAACAGGTCAGGTTTTGGCAAATGCATAAAGGTTTTCACCAATGGTATCAATTGGTGACATTTTAATCCTCTGTGGCCAAACCACTTAATTTCCACATCTTGTAAATTGAGGTTAGGTAAATTTCTGTTCTCAGCATACCTCTGAGCCCAATAGATGTAACTATGTCCAACAATCCAGACAGAAAACATGGTGAGAGAAGGTTCTCCTGCAGTCAGATGAAGTGTGGCAATGAAATGGCAGTTGAAAAAATAAGAGTGTAAAATGAAAAAAACTGTGGAGTTTCTGTGTTAATGAAGCAGTAAGAGTGATTGGTGGATTTTGATTGCTGAAAACAGAAAGTTAGGGTGCATGGATGAGTTCTTTGAAAGATGTATTTTGAGTGGTCAAGAAAAAATCATTAAATGAAAGAATGCATTGGACATGCAGGTGCACTGAGAGTTCAGAGTTCAATTGCAACATTGTTGTGTGAACTTGCAAACACCAGAGGTCTTCCAAGAGGTGGTTGCTATGCAAAAAAAGCAGAGAGGGCAGAGGGGGGAAGGGTTTTGATTTGAAAAAAAGTGAGGGAAGAGTTTTGATTGGGTGACATGAGAGATATGTGTGAAGAATTACAGCATTTGTGTGCTTTTGATAGCTGCAGACTCTGGAGTGCATACCTTTTGCTCTGCTGAAGACAAATTGGTGTGTTTCTGAGACTGTTTTGAAACTCAAAGTATTTGCTAAGGTGAGAAAAGATTTCTTTAATTTAGATAGAATATAGTGTGCTTTAAGGAGAAAATTATGAAGAAAGTTGTGTTTTTCAAATGTTGCTTTGTCTCAAGTGTTTTACAAATAGATTTTGTTTCTTTGAGAAATTGTAATTGGAGAAAATGTGAAGTATTAGTACTGACAGGGTTTTTATGTGCATAGGAGCTGTGGAGTGTTTTCAAAGTATGACTTGTAAATCGTTTTTGAGGAAAAGGAATGGTTTTAATATTTATGACAAGGACATAATGGTGTATGCTTCTTTATAAGGCAATTGAGTATCTCTGATGTTATTTTTCCCATTTAAATGTAAGACCTTTCCCTGTGGAGCAAATTGCTTGTAAATATGCTCACACCTGTGCATGGCAAATTTAGATTTTGAATGTTTGTGTTACATAGCCATGTTAAAAGTGACCCAAACATGCTGCAAAGGCAATCAAAAAATGCTTTCATGTGTCTTAAGGACATTTTAAGTCATTTCCCCATGTGGAGTGTTTTCAAATTATGACTTGTAAATCGTTTTTGAGGAAAAGGAATTGTTTTAATATTTATGATAAGGACATAATGGTGTATGCTTCTTTATAAGGCAATTGAGTGTCTCTGATGTTATTTTTCCCATTTTAATGTAAGACCTTTCCCTGTGGAGCAAATTGCTTGTAAATATGCTCACACCTGTGCATGGCAAATTTAGATTTTGAATGTTTGCGTTACATAGCCATGTTAAAAGTGACCCAAACATGCTGCAAATGCAATCAAAAAACGCTTTCATGTGTCTTAAGGACATTTTAAGTCATTTCCCCATGTGGAGTGTTTTCAAATTATGACTTGTAAATTGTTTTTGAGGAAAAGGAATTGTTTTAATATTTATGACAAGGACATAATGGTGTATGCTTCTTTATAAGGCAATTGAGTGTCTCTGATGTTATTTTTCCCATTTTAATGTAAGACCTTTCCCTGTGGAGCAAATTGCTTGTAAATATGCTCACACCTGTGCATGGCAAATTTAGATTTTGAATGTTTGCGTTACATAGCCATGTTAAAAGTGACCCAAACATGCTGTAAAGGCAATCAAAAAATGCTTTCATGTGTCTTAAGGACATTTTAAGTCATTTCCCCATGTGCAGTGTTTTCAAATTATGACTTGAAAATCGTTTTTGAGGTAAAGGAATGTTGTTAAAATTTATGTGCGCCATATGCCCCCAAATTTCATTTTCATGGGTGCAGCAGGGTGTTCTTGAGACACCCCTGCACCCTTGGAAAAATTCCTAATTTGCGATGAGCTAATTGCTAATCGCAAATTGCACCTTCATTGCTATGGGCCTCCTGGCCCATGGAAATGAATGGGTAATTTGCAATTAGCAATTTGCTCATCGCAAATTAGGAATGGTAAAGAATCGCTATTTATTCTTTAAAATTCGCTATTTAGGAAATGCTAAATAGTTTGATGATACATATGGCGGTTCATCTCTAACAAGATAAGAAGCTTAGGGATAGATTTATGATGACTGGCGCAATGAAGTGGACATCACTTACTTCATTGGTAGGCCTTTACATGTATTATCTCCTCTGTATTCTTCATCAAGTGTAACTTTGATCTGCAATCCTGAGTAGGCCTCACCTTAAACAAACCTCTGGATAGGCCACACCTTATCGTCATCCTGAATTAATCATTTAAAATGCTAGGGACAGATTTATGATAGGTGTATGCCTCTTTTGCGCCACTGTGCGTCACTTTTGTGATGCAGCGGCGGTGCAAAAGATTTGCTATGAGGTGACAAAATTACAAATTGATGCATTTAGGCAGATGTGTCATGCTGTAAAAAAACCGTGCCACATGAAACCGATGCAGCAGTGATGCAAAAGATGCACCATGTTGCAAGACAGGCCTCACTTGGGGCCATATGTATCAAGCTAATTAGCATTCGCAAAGGCCGAAATTCTGCGAATTTCAGCCTTTGCGAATGTTAATTAGACAAATGGTATGTATCAAACAAGTTTGATGCAAAATAAGGAATAGCAACATTTGCTATTCCTTATTTTGCGATTGCACTGAAGGATTTGCAAATTTTGCGATTTCTTAAATGCAATGTATCAAACAAAAAATATGCAAAAAATGCCATTAAGGATTTGCAAATTACCACCAACTTCTAGTTGGTGGTAATTTGCGAATTCTTTTCAAAAAGCTTTTTTTCCAAAAAACAAAAGGTGCCCTATGACGCCCATACATGCCTTTAGGGCATGTATGTGCGCCATATGCCCCAAAATTTCTTTTTCAGGGGTGCAGCAGGGTGTTCTTGAGACACCCCTGCACCCTTGGAAAAATTCCTAATTTGCGATGAGTTAATTGCTAATCGCAAATTGCACCTTCATTCCTATGGGCCTCCTGGCCCATGGAAATGAATGGGTAATTTGCAATTAGCAATTTGCTCATCGCAAATTAGGAATGGTAAAGAATCGCAATTTATTCCTTAAAATTCGCTATTTAGGAAATGCTAAATAGTTTGATGATACATATGGCGGTTCATCTCTAACAAGATAAGAAGCTTAGGGATAGATTTATGATGACCGGCGCAATGAAGTGGACATCACTTACTTCATTGGTAGGCCTTTACATGTATTATCTCCTCTGTATTCTTCATCAAGTGTAACTTTGATCTGCAATCCTGAGTAGGTCTCACCTTAAACAAACCTCTGGATAGGCTACACCTTATCGTCATCCTGAATTAATAATTTAAAATGCTAGGGACAGATTTATGATAGGTGTATGCCTCTTTTGCGCCACTGTGCGTCACTTTTCTGATGCAGCGGCGGTGGAAAAGATTTGCTATGAGGCGACAAAATTACAAATTGATGCATTTAGGCAGATGTGTCATGGTGTAAAAAAAACGTGCCACATGAAACCGATGCAGCAGTGATGCAAAAGATGCACCATGTTGCAAGACAGGCCTCACTTGGGGCCATATGTATCAAGCTAATTAGCATTCGCAAAGGCCGAAATTCTGCGAATTTCGGCCTTTGCGAATGCTAATTAGACAAATGGTATGTATCAAACAAGTTTGATGCAAAATAAGGAATAGCTAAATTTGCTATTCCTTATTTTGCGATTGCACTTAAGGATTTGCAAATTTTGCGATTCCTTAAATGCAATGTATCAAACAAAAAATATACAAAAAATGCCATTAAGGATTTGCAAATTACCACCAACTTCTAGTTGGTGGTTATTTGCGAATTCTTTTCAAAAAGCTTTTTTTCCAAAAAACAAAAGGTGCCATATGACGCCCATACATGCCCTTAGGGCATGTATGGGCGCCATATGCCCCCAAATTTCTTTTTCAGGGGTGCAGCAGGGTGTTCTTGAGACACCCCTGCATCCTTGGAAAAATTCCTAATTTGCGATGAGCTAATTGCTAATCGTAAATTGCACCTTCATTCCTATGGGCCTCCTGGCCCATGGAAATAATTGGGTAATTTGCAATTAGCAATTGCTCATCGCAAATTAGGAATGGTAAAGAATCGCTATTTATTCCTTAAAATTCGCTATTTAGGAAATGCAAAATAGTTTGATGATACATATGGCGGTTCATCTCTAACAAGATAAGAAGCTTAGGGATACATTTATGATGACTGGCGCAATGAAGTGGACATCACTTACTTCATTGGTAGGCCTTTACATGTATTATCTCCTCTGTATTCTTCATCAAGTGTAACTTTAATCTGCGATCCTGAGTAGGTCTCACCTTAAACAAACCTCTGGATAGGCTACACCTTATCGTCATCCTGAATTAATCATTTAAAATGCTAGGGACAGATTTATGATAGGTGTATGCCTCTTTTGCGCCACTGTGCGTCACTTTTCTGATGCAGTGGCGGTGGAAAAGATTTGCTATGAGGCGACAAAATTACAAAATGATGCATTTAGGCAGATGTGTCATGGTGTAAAAAAAACGTGCCACATGAAACCGATGCAGCAGTGATGCAAAAGATGCACCATGTTGCAAGACAGGCCTCACTTGGGGCCATATGTATCAAGCTAATTAGCATTCGCAAAGGCCAAAATTCTGCGAATTTCGGCCTTTGCGAATGCTAATTAGACAAATGGTATGTATCAAACAAGTTTGATGCAAAATAAGGAATAGCAAAATTTGCTATTCCTTATTTTGCGATTGCACTTAAGGATTTGCAAATTTTGCGATTCCTTAAATGCAATGTATCAAACAAAAAATATACAAAAAATGCCATTAAGGATTTGCAAATTACCACCAACTTTTAGTTGGTGGTTATTTGCGAATTCTTTTCAAAAAGCTTTTTTTCCAAAAAACAAAAGGTGCCATATGACGCCCATACATGCCCTTAGGGCATGTATGTGCGCCATATGCCCCCAAATTTCTTTTTCAGGGGTGCAGCAGGGTGTTCTTGAGACACCACTGTAGCCTTGGAAAAATTCCTAATTTGCGATGAGCTAATGGCTAATCGTAAATTGCACCTTCATTCCTATGGGCCTCCTGGCCCATGGAAATGAATGGGTAATTTGCAATTAGCAATTTGCTCATCGCAAATTAGGAATGGTAAAGAATCGCTATTTATTCCTTAAAATTCGCTATTTAGGAAATGCAAAATAGTTTGATGATACATATGGCAGTTCATCTCTAACAAGATAAGAAGCTTAGGGATAGATTTATGATGACTGGTGCATCACCAGGGATGTGCCAGTCATCCTGCGCCGCTGTTCCGCCACCCATGGTGTGCTGCATTTACAATGCGGCGCAGAATGGGGCAAAAATGGCACAGTTGTGTGACGCATCTGTGCTGTAAAAGTGGCGCATTGCTGCAGTTGTATCGCAAGTGCGATGCAGCTCCAGCAAGGCTCAGGGGTGCCCCATCTCCACAATGCTGCGTCAAGACCTATGCCTGTTTCAAGCAGGCGCAGGGTTTTGACGCAGCTTTGTCCTATCTGATTGTAAATGCGGCACACCATGGGTGGCAGAGCAGTGGTGCACGTTAACTGGTGCATCCCTGGGGATGTGCCAGTTAACATAAATCTGCCCCTTTACATTTAAGTATGTGCAGGGGACACAGAGTCGGTGAGGCTTATCCAAGGTTAAGAAGAGATGAGTCCTGTTCACTGAAAAATTGGACATAGGCTTCACCTCCTCAGCATCGCTGGACATGGCTAAATAATAGCTGCAAAATGTTACTCTTGTTAAACAATTTTACTATTATAATCTCTGAGATTTGTCTCTCACTCTGCAACATCTCATTGTTGTTATCTTTCTTTAAAGATAAAGACAACATCAACATGAGCGACAATCAGCAATCAGTTGATTTCGACCTCATCATTGAACTCGTAATTGAAACATCAGTGGATGTTGATCCCTTGGATGATTTAAATCCTGAGGATGAAGAAGAACGTGATGAGGATGCAGATTTGTCAGAATTGTATGACATAGGATGGGAAGCTGACGTGCTTGAGCCTATGGAACTATAAACATTTATTTGAAAAATGTATAATAAATAAAAAGTAAAAATGTAAACCGTTTAATTTAAAAATAAAGACACCTTCAAAAACAGGTTATGTGTAGTGTCTTCAATAAAATATTGAAATATGCTCATAAAATTAGATCAGATTCACATATAAAACAGCACAGGTAAAATGAATATACATTCCTTTTCTTTTCTGCTATTTGTGTATTCTAAATTTGCCAAGCACTAAAAAATCTTCTATGTAAAAATGTCAAGTAGTGTTTTAAGTTTTTGATTACTGTTATTGATTTACTGTTGGGTAATAGTGGTTAATAACATTTTTAAATATATTTTACTACAGATTCAACTGCAGATCATTTCAAGATTTCACCATGCCAACTAAAGAAAGACTGAGAAAGGCTGCAAAACGTCAAAGACAGCAGGTCAATGAAAAAAAGCAGCAGTCCTCTAACAAAAAGATTTCTCAAGTCACCAAGAAAGCACCGGGTAAGAGTACAAAAACATTCATAAGAAATATCTGTAGTAAAAAAAATATTACTACAGAAAATGTTTCAGTCCAGAAAAAGAGAAGCAATTCAAACGGAAAGGAAAGGCCAATGAAAAATGTTACTGCTAGAGCAAGAGATAACTCTGTGCATGATAGTAGAAGGAAACAACAGTTTAGGGACATTCGTAAACGAATGTTCCGCAACAGGATAATTGGCAATTTGTTAAAAAATATTAAGAAAGGTCAACAGAAAGTGGTTTTCTATAAGAGAAAAAAAATAGTTGAGAAAGTTATTGATCAGGCATTTGAAATTAAACCGAAGTTATTTATTTTGATAATCAATAGAATTAGGAAGCTAAACAAGGCAATTTATGATTTCAAAAGAAATAGTAGATGGAAGAGAATAGTTAATCGTAGTAATTTTTGTGAAGTTTTTTCTGGAGAATGGATGCATAGTTCAAGCTGTGAGGCATTTTTTAATGAGGAGAGTTATTTCCAGGATAATGATTTGGTGCATGCAGTTGACACCAGTGGTCGAGCTTATGAAGTGAAAGATGGTTGTCCAGTTGAAAAAGAAAAACTGGTGACAACAGAGGCAGAAGATGTGTTAGGTAATGAGGTTTTAGGAAGACGTCCTAAGGGTCCTGTGTACACCTGGAAGTGTAGTAGTATTTGCAGTGTGCGACAGGATTCCATCAATTTGCTTTGTGATTTTGTACGGTCATTTAATAAGAAAAGTTTGAAGCAGAAAATGAAGTTGTTGCAAGAATTAGATCCTTGCAGAGTGAGAGAAGTGACAGGTTTGCATGGTCATTCACTGGCTTGTCTTTCCAGGAGAGTATGCCAGAGTTTTTTTCATCATTTCAGGATGCTAGCAGTGCATCATAATAAAGTGAGGAAATGAGTTAGAATGTTGTATTATGCTAAGAGTCCAGCAATTATGCTTAAACAATTATGCGCTGCTCTTTTGCATGGTTCTGAAATAGATGTGAAGAATATATGTGAAGAAATTGAGTTTTGTTACTTTGGAAGTAAAGAGGAGAATGTTGAAATTGACCAAGAAGAAGCGGGTAATGTGGAAGATAGTGTACAGGTTTCCAGTACAGATAATTTCCAGAGGGAAATTGCGACGTTTCAGGTCAAATCAAGTGAGAGGCCAAATTTCACTTGTGTGTGTTGTCGACGCACTTATTATAAGAATCACACTAAGTTAGTGGATTTATATGCAAAAAGTGAAAGGGAAAATAATAGTGAATGGAAGGATTTCACAACATACTTGATGGTAGAAAATTGTTTTGATTTGGGATTGGATCGACGTGTGTGTACTTATTGTTGTAACAAATTAAATCAAAACCAGATGCCTGCTAGAGCAGTTCATAATAATCTGGAATTGGTTGAGATTCCTTCTGAATTGAAGGATTTAAATACTTATGAATCTATTTTGATTCAAAGTATCCATCCCTTTCAGGCTATTGTAAGAATGGAGCCAAAGACAGGGAAATTGCCTCCATCAGATTTACAGAGAGGATTAAAGGGAAGAGTTGTTTATTTGCCTCTAGATTTGAAGAAAAACATTAACACAATTGGAGTAGAAAAAGTGGAAGAGGAACCTCTGGTTATCTTAGTTAATGGGGTTCCGACAAAGAATAAGAAAATATGGCAAGATTTAGTGGATGTTAGGAAAGTTAAAAAGGTAACATTGTATTTGAAAAAAAATAATAAATACTATAAGAATGTATATGTTGCAGAAGAGGAAGTAAGTGAGGAAGAGGATAGCGATGTGTGTGCTGGTCAAATTGAGAAAGTAGAACCCTCTACTAGTGAAGAAATATATGAACATTATAGTGTTCATCCTTTGCATTCCAAGGAAGTCATGGGGAATGCTATTGAGTTGTTTCAAATGAAACAAGCCAAAGGGAGTCCCATTAGTGTTTGGGAGGAAAGTTTGGAAGCTCGGTGTTTCCCACAGCTTTTTCCAACAGGTCAGGGAGGAAGATATGATGAGCGACCTCATCAAATTCCTGATTCTGAATACCGGACTTTGCGATTGTATGCAGGAGATGCTAGGTTTCGACAATGCATTCCCTATTTGTTTCATCTCCTGTTTGAAAGCGATCTGTCTGGACTGTCATATGCAGTGAAACACATCTTGAAAAGTGGTATACACATGCAAAACATCTCGGCAAGTGACTTTATGGATAAAGTCAATGTCCAAGACAGTATTTTGGATTCTCACCTGATTAATCTCATGGCGTGTCAGCGTGGTACTAATGAGTACTGGTACCGTCGTCATGGTGATTTAAAATGTATGCTGAGGAACTTAGGAACTCCCACGTGGTTCCTCACTCTGAGCTGTGCCGAGTATGGCTGGGAAGACTTACTTGAATTTCTACGAGAGGCAAATGCTAACATAGAAAACATCGAATTCAAGACACCCGGAGAACTGTGCTCTTTGGATCCAGTCAATGTATGTAGGTACTTCAATCATAGATTTGAAGCTATGATGTCTTTCATCATGAATAAGAAGAATCCACCTCTTGGAGAGGTGTTGGATTTCTTCTGGAGAAAGGAGTACCAAGCAAGAGGTGCTCCTCATATACATATGTTGCTGTGGATCAAGGATGCACCTAAATTTGGAACGGATCCAGAAGACTCAGTGATGAGTTTCATACAAAAGTATTCTACGTGTGCTGTTCCAAACGCAAAGGAGAAGAAAAGCCTAAGAGAAAAAGTTCTACGTTTCCAAAGCTATCGATGTGGAAAGTACTGTCGTCGTAAATTCCAAAACAAGGACAAGTTCTACACCAAATGTCGTTTCGGCTTTCCACGACCGGTGATTTCTAAAGGAAGAGTGAACAGTTTGATGTCTTCGCTGCGACATAATGTGATGAAGAAATCACCTAAAAACACATACAATTTGAAGAGGAACGATGAGTCTAAGTACATCAACGACTACAACCCGGTGATTTTGTCCATGTGGAATGCTAACATGGATATACTGTTTGTGGCTGATAACTGTATGGCTGTGGCTCGGTATGTGACATCTTACATCACCAAAAAAGAGAAGACAGAATTGAAGGATATGTGGGAGGACATTTCCCATGAAAAGAGCCTCAGCAAGAAGTTGTACAGTTTCAGTCTGAAGATGTTGTCGCATCGAGAAATCGGAGCTTACGAATGTTCTGACCGGTTGTCTTCAGCACGTCTCTATGCCAAGTCCAGGAGTATCGTTTGGGCGAGTCTTGGTCTTGCTGCAACGCGCAATCGAGTTCTCAAACCTGTGCGGGAAATTGAGTATTTGGCGGAAAAGGAGCCAAACAGTACCGACATTTTGAAGACCAACATGTTGGATACATATTATCCAAATCGAAGCAGTCACCTCGAGAATGTTTGTCTGTATGAGGTTCTTCAAAATTACATATTCAAGAGGAACATCAAAGAAGATACTGAGAAAGGAGTGTATGCTGTAATAGGAAGTGAGGGATGTCTGGTCAAGCAAAGAAAATGCCACTTGATAAACCATCGAAAATTGAGTGGCGAATCTCCTGAAAAAAAGGAGTTTTTCTATTTAGCACTTTTGCAACTTTTCAAGCCTTGGCGTGCAGAAGAGGAACTGCTTGGAGATTTCCTCTGTTACGAAGACTCTTTCAATGCTGCCAAGGAGACCATAGAATGTCCTGCTTTTCCCAAATATGTAGAAATGTTGAATGCGGAAATCGAGCAGGAAGCAACGATTGCAGCCGAGATTGCCAGAGACAGTTCTCAGGACAGTCAGAGTTCTGCTTCATTGAGTCAGGATCCACTAGGAGGACCTGTTATCGAAAATGAAGCTGCCACTGCTATGAATGAAGTGGAAAGAGCCATGGCACATGCTCAGGAGGATGCGGTTAACTTAGAAGAGTTGGAAAGACAACGCAACGTTGAGCAGAGGAAAATATATGACAAAGTTACCATGCAAATTGATCATGGATTAAGTCATGACAAGAAAGAGTGCTCATGTACGTCGTTGAAGCCTGTCCGACTGTACGTGAGTGGAGAAGCGGGAACTGGAAAAAGTTTCCTCATTAAAGCAATTTCATTTTATTTGCAGGAAAGGACAGAGTCATCGCTGTCTTGTGTTGTCACCGCTCCAACTGGACTGGCAGCACATAACATTAAAGGGATTACTTTACATCGTTTACTGATGCTGCCAGTGGAGCATGACAACAAATTACAATATCACAAGCTATCTGGAGATGCTTGTTGTGAAGTTTCAAGAGTCTTGAGGAAAATGAAATTTCTTATCATTGACGAAGTAAGCATGGTTTCCAATGTCATGCTTGCCTTTGTGCATTTGAGAATGCAAGAAGTTCTCAAAACAGAGTATGATGTGTTATTTGGTGGCAAACACATCATTGTTTTCGGAGATCTTCTGCAGCTGACACCAGTGAAAGGGCAACCTGTGTTCAAAATGCTCACGCATGAAGATACCAGGAAGTGCCTAGGGAGCATTGGCAACGTCAATATATGGTTAAACTTCAATTATGCTGAACTGCATGAAAATATGCGTCAGGCGAAGGATGAAGTTTACAAGACTATTCTACAAGATGTTAGAATTGGAAAAGTGACCGAGCATGGGAAAGAAGCTTTACATGCACGATTACTGACAAATTTATATCCAGACCAAGATGTTGTGCCTGAGAATATTTTTCAGAAAATTACTGAGAAGAAATCTGGAATATGTTTGATGCCAACTCTTGCAGAATGTGCCAAATTCAACAACAAAATGTTGCATTTCGAAAAGCAAGAGATTGTGAAACTGGAAGCTATTGACAGAGTAGAGCATATGGGATCAACAATTATTTTGTCTGAGAATCTGAAAACAAAATTGGATTCATTAGAGAAGAGTATATCTAAAACTGCAGGTTTCGAAAAGACTCTGAATGTGTGCTTGAACTGCCGTATAATTTTAAGAAGGAATTTACATGTTGAAAGAGGTCTGGTAAATGGATCAATGGGTAATGTTGTTGATTTTGTGAAATACAGAAATAGAGATGGAATTGAATTTTTAAAAATTAAATTTGATGGCATTGAGGAAGTACAGCTAATTGGTCGTTGTTCTGCTAGATTTTTGCTTGTAAAAGACTTATATGTTCGCCGTAAGCAATTTCCTGTTTGCTTGGCATATGTGGTGACAATCCATAAATCGCAAGGTTTAAGTGTAGACAGTGCATTGGTGAATATTGGCAGTTCTGTGTTCAAGGAGGGTATGGCATATGTGGCATTGTCACGAGTTAGAACTTTATCGGGATTGTACTTGATTGAGTGACATGTCACAAACATTTGTGCGGATCTAGATTGTGTTAAGGAATACAATAGGTTAAGAAGAGAGTATGCGCCACATTTGCCTCAATATCCTTTGTTTGAGAAACGTGTGGTAGGCCGGAAACGAAGAAATGTGACCAATACTGGGGAGGTTGTAGCAAAAAGACGAAAAGTCGATGAACCTGAAATTATAAGCAGAAACAAAAAGGATTCTGTTGAAGATGTTGTTGGTTTTCAATTTGAAAACAGTTCTGGTGTCAACTGCTATGCTAATGTTCGTGGTTAATGTTTTGTTTTCTCTAGAAAATGTAAAACAAGAGATTGTGGTCAATTCTGATCAAAGATTTTGCAGTTTGTTAAATTCTGTGTTAGAGAAATGTAGCACTGATAGAACAAACATAGAAAGTGTGTCTGAAATTCGAAATCTGTTAGACAGATGTTCAGGCCAAACACAATTCTCTCAAAATAGTCAGCAAGATTGTCAGGAGTTTTTAATGTATATGCTTGATGTATTGCATGATGAAGGTGTAGATGTAGATCACCTGTTTGGGCTTTCTTATCAATGGCAGCATGACTGCGAGAACTGTAGGGTATCAAGTACTACTAGTGTAGACTCAGAAAGATTTATATATTTAACTTTGCCAGACAGTAAATCAGTCTCTTTTAATAAGCTAGTAAAAGCAGCTGATCACAACATGGAGTGTAGCCAATGTAAATCTGAAATGATGTCCACATTATTTATACGAACATATGGCCAGTATGTCATTTTAATGTTCCAACGATGTAGGCCTGATGGAACAAAATTGACAACTTTAATTAAAAATGTTGTGGCTTCACAGTTGTCAATATCAGGAAGGACTTTTGTAACTGCAGCAATTATATATCATGACGGTCCTTCAATAACATCAGGACATTACACAGCTTATTTAAAGTCTAGAAATGGCTGGTCATTCTGCAACGATTCTGTTTTAATTTTCAAAAAAAAATTGCCGTATGACCTCAAAAACTCTTACCTGGTGTTTTTAAAACCAACATTTTAGGGAAAGAATCTCGGGATGTGCTCTGAGGAATTTCAAGAAGTTCTAATGGCTCCTACACGATTTGGCCTTGAGGATAAGTGTAGTACAGAGACATAACTTCTTACCATAACACTGGACGTCATGGAGAAATAAGTGCACTTTGAATGAGTTCAGAAAAACTGTTTCTTTTTATAAGCTAATTGAAGCAGCCAATCAAAACATGGAGTAGAGGGAATGTAAGTCTGCAATGCTGTCTACTGTTTTACATTGCTTTGTGATTAAAAGTGATGTAGAGAATTAAATAATTGTAGTAGTCATAGAGGTAGTGTAAGTCTGCTTCATAGTAAGCAGTATCAGTGTCATAGGAAATGTAGAACATGACTGAGCAAGAAGGGGAAGATATTACTAGTCCAGGATTGTGAAAATGATCTTCAACATTTTAATTGTGAAAGTTGCGGAAATACAACATGACGGGATTGGCTTACAATAATTCTAAGAGTTATAAATGGCTCAGACATGATTTGGCCTTGTGGAAACGTGTGGTAGAGAGCAAGAAGTCATTTATTGTTTGTAACATGTTTTTCAAAACGATGGAGGTTTTCTTTCAGAAAGTGGCGGTCTGAAAGTAATAACAGCACAACAGAGTGTAAGCTGTTCATAGGACATCCTTCGACGTCATGGAAAGTAAGTTAACTTTAAGGAGTTCTGGATTCTGATTTGTTATGTTGTATGGGTTTTTTAAACACAATCATTTTGATTGTGTTTTTTTTCCCCGCTGTTATATGATGAATACCTTCAAGTCACTGTTTTTAGTGAAATTTGATACATTCTGAGAACAGCAAAAATAAACTATTTAACATGTATAATTAATTCTGTACTGTTTGCATTTATGATGTACATGTAGAACTGTGTAGGAGGCATGGAGAAGGAGAGGCTTCTGTAAGTGTCAAAGTTGTTGCATACAGTGCTCATATTCTACGTAGTCTTTCATATGATAGACTACATTTCCACAATGAGATACCTAAGCAAAGGAAACACAGGTGATATGATTGTGGAATGAGCAAAATAAATTGCACGTTTTTCAAATATATTACCTGTGTTTCCTAACATTACACATCACATTGTGTAGATGAGGTTTAGGCCTGTTCCTGGAGACAGAGGAGGTCTGACATTTGTTCAAGAGTGCAGTGGACATGACTCACTTCGTTGATAGGCCTCCACATGTATTATCTCCTCTGTATTCTTCAACACACCTAAATTCCATCTGCAACCCTGAGTAGGACTTACCTGAAACAAATCTGTGCATAGGTTACATCTTATTGGCATCTTGAAACAATCATTTAAAATGTTAGGGTCAGATTTATGGTGGCCGTGTGCCTCTTTTGCTCCATTGTGGGTCACTTTTGTGTAAAAGATGCACCATGTTGCAAGATAGGTTTCAGTTCATCTCCAGCAAGATACCATCAGTTTAAAATGTATATAATTAGCACTGTGTAAGCTTTTGTAAGTGTCAAAGTTGTTGCATGCAGTGGTGCACTTCTGGGTACTGTTTAATATGCTGCACTACATCTGCACTATGAGATACCTTAGCCTAGGCAACACAGGTGATGTGATTGTGAAATGAGGAAAAGAAACTCCACATTTTTCAATTACATCACCTGTGTTTCCTAAGTTTACGAATGACATTGAGCAGATGAAGTTTAGGTCTGTCCACGGACACAGAAGAGGTCTGGCCTTTGTTCAAGAGTGAAGTGGACATGACTTACTTCATTGGTAGGCCTTCACATGTATTATGTCCTCTGTTCTCTTCAACAACTCGAAATTTCATTTCGAACCCTGAGTAGGCCTTACCTCAAACAAACCTCTGGATAGGACACATCTTATTGGCATCTTGAAACAATCATTTAAAATGTTAGTGTCTTGCGACACTTTTGTGAGACAACAGCAGTGCAAAAAATGCACCATGTTCCAAGATAGGCCTCACTTCATCTGCATCAAGATACTGTTAGTTTAAAATGTATATCTTTAGGACTGTGTACGGGGCCTGGAGAAGCAGAAGCTTCTGTAAGTGTCAAAGTTGTTGAAAAACTGTTTGTCCTTCAATCTTTTCCCTTGTCTTTTCTAATTTTTAAATACATGTTTTAATATTTTTCAAATGTTTGTTCTCTCTTTCACAGATTGAAAGTATAAAAACAAAAAGTGAGTAAGTTAATGACAATTATAAGGTAAATGTTTTGTACTCTTTTCGTTACATTTCTATCACATTCACCTACTAGTAGTTTGACAGCTTCATTTCTTTAACCCTCAGTTTCCTGCCTTTGCTACTTCCCTCATTCCTTTCTCTATTACCTACTTACTCTACTCCTTCCACTCCTTTTCTCAGTCCCTCTCTTCTCATAGTTCCTCACTCTTGTTCACTCACTCCGTCTCTATTACTCTTAGTGTCTTTGACTGATCACTCTTTCACTACTTGTTCATTATGCTTCTTCTGTGTAGTTGAAGCACACTAAGGGGCATATTATCAACACAGCCAATAAAATTATTGCTGTTTTTATTGGCAGAAAAGTGTTGCAAAAGTTGTTTTAGCGGCAGTTTTCCGCCGCAAAAGCGGCTTTAGCGACACATTTCTGCCGATAAAAGCTGCAAAACTTTTACTGCCTATGTTGATGATATGGCTCTATGTTATTTACATTTCTTTGCTGTTTCAATTAATCTTTTTCTGTTATTTTTTCTTTTTTGTTTTCTGTTTTTTCTCTCTGTTATTCCACATGTTTTACTCTGATTTTGAACATTCACTCACATTGTCCAAGAAACTCTTCTTTGTTATTGTTCTACTCTCTTTTTTTTCTTTCACTTCCTTATCTATTTTGTTTTTCACAATTATACCCTCTTAAATCTTTTCTTCGGTAAATAGATCTATTAAACAGTATCTCTGGTTTACTCCCTATAGCTGTCTTTCTTTTAACATTACTCTCTGTTTACTTCCCTTATACTTACTCTTCTTTTTTTTATTTTTTTTTTTTTATTTTTGGTTCGCTCCCGGTTCGCGAACCGGGAAGCGAACTGGGAAGCGAACTAAAAGAAATAGAGCTTGCCAGAGTGCTAAACATTCTAGCAATTTTTTTTTGAAAGGGGAGGTAGTTCTGAAAAGAACTTTTTTTTAATGTTTTTGTTGTTTTATATATATTTTTTTATTTTTTGAACATTTTTTGTTTTTTTTGTATTTTTTGAACAGTTTTATTTTTTTTTTTGTTTTTGATGGAGGGGAAACAACAAAAAACAGGCATTGAAAAGGGCTCAACAGGAGCAAAAAAAAAATTACTGTCTGGGGGGGTTAGGGCAATTGTGATTTACATAAGCTACGTTGATTAATGTAATGCTCATGTTACCACATGATAGCAATGCACCGCAGTACATACAAGTAAATTTCATATGTGCAAAATTCTCCTGGATGTTTGGCACAGTTTCCCGTGCCTCTGCTCCTGTCAACGATATTAGTGATGTTGACCTGGCCACAGGAGTTGTTGTTGGGTTATCTTGCATGTCACGTATCTCCGCCCGGCTGTAGTTCAAAGGATGCCACCTGCTCATGTGACGATGCATTGTATAGTTTCCGTAGCTATATTTTTTGTCAGTGCCTCTGGATAACCGGTCTTTACAAATCAGGCAGGTGACATACCTTGCATTTACTTTTTTTTGCCCTCGAGGGAGTGAAAAAAACTGCCAAATAAAGCTGGCTTTCCGATGGGAAACCCGGGGCACCTCCTGTAAGAACTGTGGTCCTTCGGTCTCCTCTTCCTCTAGTTCATCCTCTTCCTCCTCTGTCTGGCTGATAAACTGGGGAGGTGGTCCTCTCTTCCCATGAGGAGGTGGAGGTGGTGGTGGGGGTGCACCAGCTGAAGCAACTACTGAAGCCATTGCTCAACTATGAAAAAAGGTCTTCCTCTCACAAAGATGAAAGTCAGAGTGAGGAAAGAAGGAGGGGTTTTCATCATTTGGGAAAAACAATAGTTCTAAACCAATGAAAAGTGTTATTTTTAGGTCACCTGACCTAGCCTTACATCATTATGAAACCAAAAGTGAAATGAACCAATGAAAAGTTTTATTACCAAGTCACATGACCTCTCACGCTTATGTTACGCGCTGCGGAACGTGCCCCGGATCGCTTCCGGGTCGCTGCACTTCGCGCCTCGGTTCGCGCTCCGGAGCACTTCCGGGTGCGCTAACGTGGCGCGTCATAAGACGCATTACGCAGCAACGCGATACGTCGCGCTTTCGCGACGTGCCGCGGATCGCTTCCGGGGAGCTGCGCTTCGCGTCTCAGTTCGCGTACCGGAGCACTTCCGGGTGCGCTAACGCGGCGCGTCATAAGACGCATTACGCGACAACGTGATACGTCGCGCTTCCGCGACGCGTCACGATGTTGATTTCTAACGCGGCAGTTGCGCAAACGGAACGTTTACCGGTTCGCGGACTGGGTCGCGGCATCAAGATGAGCTAACGGGAAGCTTCCCGGTTCGCGAACCGGGAGCAAAGAAAAAAAAATATAAAAAAAAAAAAATTATTAATAAACATATAAAATATATTTTTGGATTTAAAGAAGAATACATTTTACAGCTACAGATATTAGCTTTTAAAAAACCAATGAAATTCACTGAAAAAACCATAGGTTATAGACCATATATAGTTAGGAATTAGCATTTACAAAACCTTGAAAATTCACTGAAAAAACCATAGGTTATAGACCATATATAGTTAGGAATTAGCATTTAAAAAACCTTATTTTACTCACACAAAACCATTGAAATTCCATATATAGTTAGTAGTACTAACTATATAACGCGCACCCGCAATCCACAGCTGATCATGTCACATATTACATCATTCATGACTTGGTCAGTGACATCACTGATGACATCACTGATGACATCTCAAATGACATCACTGATGACATCACTGATGACATCTCAAATGACATCACTGATAAATTTCCACCCACCCAGCATGCCCCCAGGTCTCCCGAAAAAAATGGTACCTCACTTGCGTGGGTAGGCATAGTGGCTGCGACATGAAACAGCGCAAAACGCAGAATGGTCGCACCTCAATTTCCCAGTGAAATTTAGCACGATTCGGACAAAAAGACTACCTTTTGTTTTTGCGCCGTAGCTCTGCCAGCACCTAGGGAAACCTAGGAAACCTAGTGGTGGACCTAGCTGGTGGACTTAACATTTTCACCATTGTTAAATTCACCAGCTTTTGCAAGAGGGGTTACCTGGGTTTCTGGCCCCGTGCGAGACAGCCATCTATGGAAACATACCAAACCCACACATTTCTGAAAAGTAGACACCCGGGGGCTTCCAAGGAGGCATGGCTTGCGTGGATCCTCCAACGTTCCTTTACCCAGAATCCCTTGCAAACCTCAATTTTAGCAGAAAAAAAATCAATTTTTTCACACGTTGTAGTCTGGGAAAGCGTGGCATCACTGTTCTCACACAAATTACCTCCCACCCAGCGTTCCCCCAGGTCTCCCAAAAAAATGGTACCTCACTTGCGTGGATAGCCATAGTGGCTGCAACAGGAAAAGGTCCAAATCTAACAGTGGTGAATATAAAATACCCTGAAGCAATATAAATTTGATTTTGGGGGGGGGGGCACCTGAGTTTTTGGCCCGGGGCTGGGTGGTATTCTTTGGAAAGTAGCAAACCCAAACAGTTCTGAAAACTAGACACCTGGGAGAGTCCAGGGAGGTATGGCATGTGTGGGTCTCCCAATGTTTTCCTACCCAGAACTCTTTGCAAACCTTAAAAATAGGTAAAAATAGCACTTTTCCAAACATTTTGGCGTGGGATCGCCGTGCCGGCAAAAAAATCCTACTACCCTGCGTTCCCCTTGTTCTCCCGAGTAAAAGGATACCACACCTTAACAGAGTTACTCAAAAGTCAAACATTCAAGCACAGCTATCTATTCCTCAAAGACACACACATACAGGTTGGATTTGGCACGAGGGCGAGTGATGGTTCAGTACATAAAATGTTATTAACAAGATATTTCAAAAAAATGAAATGCTCTGTCAATAAATAAATGCATAAAAACTGAACCAGTGACTCGCAACTCGTGAGCTGTAAAGCCACGACAAGGCACCAACCGTTTTACAGGCCATTCACGCACCTTTCATACCTGATACAAAACAGACCATTGACACCATCCGAATGGAAAAGCAACACATAACAACAATCACAATAAGGGGCAAGGTACACCCTACTGCAGAAAGAGAAAAAAAACAATTATTACTGCACACCCATCTAATCCGCAAGCACACACACATACTGGTTGGATTTGGCACGAGGGTGAGTGATGATTCAGTACATACAATTGGATACGCAAGTAATTTCATCAAAAATGAAATACACTGCGTATAATTGAAAGTATGATAAACTGAACCACTGACTCACAGCTCGTGAGCTGTAAAGCCACGTCAAGGCACCAACCTCTTTACAGGCCATTCATACACCTTTCGTACGCGTGACACATACAAAACATTCACACCGCCAGCCGCGGACCCATCACATTTCAACACTCACACCAGCAAACAGCGCCATTCAAGGGCCCATTACTTTCACACGCCCACATTTCTGACACTGCAACTACACAAAATGATGGACTGTGTGGAGTGTCACTCAACTAGCAGTGTGTGTATTGACCAACAGAAAGTAACTACTCACACACCGCCTGCCAAGCGCCAGTCCACCCACACCACCATCCAAGCACCAGACCATGCACACTGCCAGCCAAACAACACTCAGCGCACACCGACAGCCAACTACCACTCCACACACACCACCAGCCAAGCATCACTCCACGTACACCACCAGCCAAGCGCCACTCCACAAACACAACACCAGCCAAGCACCACTCCACACACACCGCCAGCCAAGCATCACTCCACGCACACCACCAGCCAAGCGCCACTCCACAAACACAACACCATCCAAGCACCACTCCACACACGCCGCCAGCCAAGCACCACGCCACACACACCGCCAGCCAAGCACCACTCCACTCACACCGCCAGCCAAGCACCGAACCATACACTCCGCCAGCCAAGCAAAAATCCACGCACCCCCCAGCACAACTCCAATCCATGCACTATGCCAGCCAAGCACCAGACCACGCACACCACCAGCCAAGCGCCATCCACTCACGCCACCAGCCAAGCACCTAACCATGCACTCCGCCAGCCAAGCAAAAATCCACTCACCCCCCAGCACAACTCCAATCCATGCACTATGCCAGCCAAGCACCAGACCACGCACACCACCAGCCAAGCGCCAGTCCACGCACACCAACAATCCAAGCACAATCCTGCACACACCACCATCGAAATTAGAATTTTTTAAAGAAATACCACAAATCAAATGTAGAAACCTACAAATCTGCTAACACAAATTCAAAAACTAAATGCTTTGCACTAATGCAAACCTAAAAGCAAACTAAAAAATATTACAGAAAACAGACCAGACAGTACACTTACAAGCTCAATGAAACTCCCAAAACTTCTTTTGTGTGTGGTACGATTTAAAACAAGCTGGCACACACAATCCAGGATTTGAAGGACAGTGCATACGAGACTCCCTCTGCACTTCTCTTCGCCAACAGACTCTACATCTTTTAGTGGGATTGTCTTTTGCAGTTGTGGGAGGAATGTATTCTGGAAAGTGGCGATCTTTCAGTCTAGCCACTTCCTCCACCACTCCAAATCTTGGCACACTTGCCTGTTCCACTAGTACAAGGCTGCCTATTATAGTCTCCTGAAACTTAACAAAAGGCATCTTTGACTCAGGACAAGATTTCTGGAAAACAACAAAAGCATTAAAGGATGCCAAGTGGAAAAGATGGATAGCCAACTTCTTGTACCAAACGTAAGCCTTTCGAAGAGCAGCATAAGGTTCCAACCTCTGATCTACTCTGTCAACACCACCCATGTGCCTATTATAGTCTAAAATGCACACAGGTTTACGCACTTCAGCAGTCTCACCCCGAACTGGCAGAGCTTCAGTGCTTTCGTCATGGATAGTAGTCAGCATGTAAACATCTCTCCTGTCTGAAAACTTCACAGCTAGAAGCTTCCCACATCGCAATGCAGTAGACTGTCCCCGCACAAGCCTTTTGCAAACAAGTTCTATTGGGAAACCTTTCCGGTTACTGCGCATCGTGCCACATGCAACAGTGCCCACTTTGGCCAACTCCTTGAACAAACGCACACTAGTGTAGAAGTTATCTACATATAAATGGTGGCCTTTGTTAAATAATCGTCTACCTAGTTCCCACACAATTTTCTCAGTCACTCCAAAAGTGGACGGACAAGCAGAAGTGTTAATGCTGGAATCCTTACCGGTGTACACCCTGAAATTATAAACATATCCAGTCTCACTGTCACACAGCATATACAGTTTGATGCCATAGCGTGCCCTCTTACTAGGAATGTATTGCCTAAAAACCAAGCGGCCCTTGAACAATACCAAAGACTCGTCCACAGCTATTTCTCTTCCAGGTGCAAACATCTCAGGAAAACGATCAACAAAGTGATCAAGGACAGGCCGAATCTTAAAAAGACGGTCACAATCAGGATGATCGCGTGGCAACGCTAAATCATTATCAACAAAATGCATCATGCGAAGAAGAAGCATATATCGATCACGAGTCATAACTGCTGGAAATATAGATGTTGCCATCAAGGGACTAGTGGACCAATAAGAAGACATTGATGGCTTCCTTAGCAAGCCCATCAAAAAAGTTAATCCCAAAAACTTCTTCATCTCTTCAACATATGTGGGAGACCAATGGGTAGCTCTAGAATGGGGCTTAAGGCTGGCACTGTGGTCCCTCAAATACTGCTCTGCATACAAATTAGTTTGCTCCACAATCTCCTGCAAAAACTCATCGTCAAAAAACAACTGAAAAAATTTATTTGGCAAAAAATTGTCAGTATTCACTCTACACCCTGGAACACCAGTGAAGTCTGGCAATTCCGGCTGCACCATGCCAGGGGCAACCCAGACGTCATCACTAACATGAGGAGAGGAAGCCACCCTAGCCTGCAGGCCAGATGCCTCTTGCTGCACTACATCAACGGGAACACTAGCATCCCCAGATGCCTCTTGCATCACTACACCAACAGGAATACTAGCATCCCCAGATACATTTTGCATCTCTTCATCAACAGGAGAACTCACATCCCCAGCTGCCTCTTGCATCTCAACATCAACAGAAGAACTCGCATCCCCAGATGCCACTTGCTGCTCAACAACAACAGAAAGACTAGCAGCACCAGATGCCTCATGCTGCTCTACAACAGGAAGACTAGCAGCACCAGATAACCTTTGGCGCACCACAGCAATGTGAAACCTTTTGGGCGCAGCCTTTACCACACTTGCCTGTTCCCGACGAGAAAAAAAGGGAAACCTTGAGGACCTAGGCTGCCGCTCACATGGCTCTTGCCTCTCTACCGGCACATCAATGTCCCTCTCTACCACAGGCACTTCATCAGCACTAGAAGAAGAATCATCATCCGATGATACCATGCGAAGAGAAAACTCACTGCCTGAATCTTCTGCACCTACCTCATGCTCCGAATCGGAGTCAGTGTCTGGACCATGGTCAGAGGAAGACTCAAAAAGCAAACTAACAACCTGCTTAGCAGTAATCCTGCGAGCAGCCATTATCCTTACAAATCAAGAAGACTACACACACAAGTGAACAACAACCTACACTGTGCAAAGTAAGAAGTAAACAAGGTAGAGTCTTCACACAAAAATCAATACACTCAAAAACAATTCAAATCTAACCAAATATAAGAAGACTCACCAGCACCTACTCTGCTGAAACACAGCAAAAAGAAAGGAAATCCCACTGGAAAGAAAAAAAAAGTATAGATTAGACAAAGTACACATCAAGCAGCAATACAAAAAAAAGTTAACAATCAAGAAACACAAAGCCACACAAACAGCAATAACTTCACTTTTCATAAAAACACATTTATCTATGAAAAATAGTACAACAAACATTTACTTACCAAGCACATGCAACTACACAAGCTGCAAAACCAGCATTAACCGAACCACAACCTACACCAATACAAACAGCAAAAGCCTGGATCAAAAACAAAGAAGAAAAAAAATAATTTAATACTACATTTCACAAACAACATAACAAATGAATAAACAATACACAAATTTACCCCCAAAATCACATCCACACAGATGGGCCATCAAAAAGGGCAAAACGGACAAAAGTACGGGTTGATTTGCCCACCGGGGGGGAGGCCAGAAAATCTAAATTTAAAATCCGACCCACCTGAAAGCGACCCTTACCCAATGGGTCACTTCCTACAATCTAAAATAAAATCCCTGGTGCTAGTGGGGGCATTTCCACCGCACAATCGCAATGCTGTGCGCGTCCGTGAGCCAGAAATGCCCTGCAAAGAGACATCAGAAGAGAGGAATATCACTTACCTCTCCCCTGATGCCTCTTTGCAAACCCCCCCAAATATCTCAAAACCAACCTAACACCTCCAGGCGCAGGAAGCAAATGGCTTCCCGACCGCCTGGGAATCCCTGAAGATGTTGGCGCGTGCTGTGCGCGCTGACGTCATCAGGGATTCTCATGGGGAGGGGGACAACAGAATTACTGTGGTTAACTGCGATGCTGGAAAGAGGCACTTGCATCCTTGATTTTCACAAGCGCAATCCTAAAACAGTTCCTATGACCAGGAGCTTCTTTCTCCCCATCTGCTGCTCTCAACAGTCTCTGACCATTTATACACATAAGAGGCATGTGAACTCACACAGAAGATCCCCGTTTGGCAACGCCCACCAACTAGCGGAGTGCACCATCTTTCCTAAATTTACCCACTTTGATGGACAGCTCACTCAAGGGACCTGTGCACACATTGGTGCGATGGTATAGTAACACACACGGACACTGGAGACAAAGCAAGCGCTCGAGTTGCAGCACAAATTCAGGAAAACATTCATCAGCCCAAAAACATTTGTGACCTTCCCACTATGATGCACAGCTTACACAAGGGACCCCTGCGCACATCTGTGCAATTGCATAGTAACGCACACATGGACACTGGAGACAAAGATGGCGCTCGAGTTGCAGCACAAACTCAGGAAAGCAATCATCAGCCCAAAAACATTTGTGAACTTCCCACTATGATGGACAGCTCACTCAAGGGACCCCTGCGCACATCGGTGCAATGGCATAATAACACACACAAAGGTCACTAGAGACAAAGCAGGTGATCGAGTTGCAGCACCAATTCAGTAAAACATTCATCAGCCCAAAAACATTTGTGACCTTTCCACTATGATGGACAGCTCACACAAGGGACCCCTGCGCACAACTGTGCGATTGCATAGTAACGCACACATGGATACTGGAGACAAAGATGGCGCTCGAGTTGCAGATCAAACTCAGGAAGCCATCATCAGCCCAAAATCATTTGTGACCTTCCCACTATGATGGACAGCTCACACAAGGGACCCCTGCGCACATCTGTGCAATTGCATAGTAACGCACACATGGTCAATGGAGACAAAGATGGCGCTCGAGTTGCAGCACAAACTCAGGAAAACAATCATCAACACAAAAACATTTGTGAGCTTCCCACTATGATGGAGAGCTCACTCAAGGGACCCCTTCTCACATGGCATAGTAACACACACATGGTCACTGGAGACAAAGCATGTGTTTGAAAAGCAGCACACAAAAAAAACATTTATCAGCCCAAAAACACTAGTGAGCTTTGCCTAGGCAGCACAGGTGTGTTTTTCAGCCACTTCAGGTACACAAAAAATAAAAGAGATGAAGGACAGAGGCACTTGCATCCTTCAATAAAATCAGCACTACATTCACATTTTGGAAATGACCCCATCTGTTTTTTTTTTGCAACAAATCAACATTTTTTCATACCAGAGGCATGAAAACAATTCAAAAGTAATGTTACCCCAAAAAGGGGAGCGACCCTTCCCCAAGGGGCCGCTCCCCGAACAACGAAATTGTCCACAAATGAAAAAAAAAAAAAACTTCCTACCATTCCAGCTGCACGATCGCACGATCATGCAGCAGGAATGCTCTAAACTTGCAACAAGTGAAAGGAAAAGCCTTTCCTTTCACTCGATGGCCTCTTCTAAACTTTCTCCCCTGCCCCAGCCACAAAACTGACCTCTGAATCCTCCGACGCGCAGGAAGCAAATGGCTTCCCTGCGCGTCGGTAAACAACAGGTACCCCCAGTGACGTCAGCGCGCCTCGCGCGCTGACGTCATTGATGACGCGGGCGGGGAGGGCGGGGGGAGGCAGGGGACGGTCTTCCCCTGCCATCCCAGCCGAAAACCTAACGATCAGACAGACTCGGTGGGAGCGCTGGTGCTTCCCCCGAGGGTGGGGCTCATGACGAGCTGGGCTCGTCATGAGCGTGCGAGCGCCCTACTCCATGACGAGCCCAGCTCGTCATCAGCCCCGAAGGGGTTAAGGTCATACGGCAATTTTTTTGTGAAAATTAAAACAGAATCGTTGCAGAATGACCAGCCATTTCTAGACTTTAAATAAGCTGTGTAATATCCTGATGTTATTGAAGGACCGTCATGATATATAATTGCTGCAGTTACAAAAGTCCTTCCTGATATTGACAACTGCGAAGCCACAACATTTTTAATTAAAGTTGTCAATTTTGTTCCATCAGGCCTACATCGTTGGAACATTAAAATGACATACTGGCCATATGTTCGTATAAATAATGTTGACATCATTTCAGATTTACATTGGCTACACTCCATGTTGTGATAAGCTGCTTTTACTAGCTTATTAAAGGAGACTGATTTACTGTCTGGCAAAGTTAAATATATAAATCTTTCTGAGTCTACACTAGTAGTACTTGATACCCTACAGTTCTCGCAGTCATGCTGCCATTGATAAGAAAGCCCAAACAGGTGATCTACATCTACACCTTCAGCATGCAATACATCAAGCATATACATTAAAAACTCCTGACAATCTTGCTGAATATTTTGAGAGAATTGTGTTTGACCTGAACATCTGTCTAACAGATTTCGAATTTCAGACACACTTTCTATTTTTGTTCTATCAGTGCTACATTTCTCTAACACAGAATTTAACAAACTGCAAAATCTTTGATCAGAATTGACCACAATCTCTTCTTTTACATTTTCTAGAAAAAACAAAACATTAACCACTACATTAGCATAGCAGTTGACACCAGAACTGTTTTCAAATTGAAAACCAACAACATCTTCAACAGAATCTTTTTTGTTTCTGCTTATAATTTCAGGTTCATCGACTTTTCGTCTTTTTGCTACAACCTCCCTAGTATTGGTCACATTTCTTCGTTTCCGGCCTACCAAACGTTTCTCAAACAAAGGTTATTGAGGCAAATGTGGCGCATACTCTCTTCTTAACCTATTGTATTCCTTAACACAATCTAGATCCGCACAAATGTTTGTGACATCACACTCAATCAAGTACAATCCCGATAAAGTTCTAACTCGTGACAATGCCACATATGCCATACCCTCCTTGAACACAGAACTGCCAATATTCACCAATGCACTGTCTACACTTAAACCTTGCGATTTATGGATTGTCACCGCATATGCCAAGCAAACAGGAAACTGCTTACGGCGAACATATAAGTCTTTTACAAGCAAAAATCTAGCAGAACAATGACCAATTAGCTGTACTTCCTCAATGCCATCAAATTTAATTTTTTAAAATTCAATTCCATCTCTATTTCTGTATTTCACAAAATCAACAACATTACCCATTGATCCATTTACCAGACCTCTTTCAACATGTAAATTCCTTCTTAAAATTATACGGCAGTTTAAGCACACATTCAGAGTCTTTTCAAAACCTGCAGTTTTAGATATAGTCTTCTCTAATGAATCCAATTTTGTTTTCAAATTCTCAGACAAAATAATTGTTGATCCCATATGCTCTACTCTGTCAATAGCTTCCAGTTTCACAATCTCTTGGTTTTCTAAATGCAACATTTTGTTGTTGAAGATGGCACATTCTGCAAGAGTTGGCATCAAACATATTCCAGATTTCTTCTCGGTAATTTTCTGAAAAATATTCTCAGGCACAACATCTTGTTCTGGATATAAATTTGACAGTAATCGTGCATGTAAAGCTTCTTTCCCATGCTCGGTCACTTTTCCAATTCTAACATCTTGTAGAATATTCTTGTAATCTTCATCCTTCGCCTGACGCATATTTTCATGCAGTTCAGCATAATTGAAGTTTAACCATATATTGACGTTGCCAATGCTCCCTAGGCACTTCCTGGTATCACAGGTTGTCCTTTCACTGGTGTCAGCTGCAGAAGATCTCCGAAAACAATGATGTGTTTGCCACCAAATAACACATCATACTCTGTTTTGAGAACTTCTTGCATTCTCAAATGCACAAAGGCAAGCATGACATTGGAAACCATGCTTACTTCGTCAATGATAAGAAGTTTCATTTTCCTCAAGACTCTTGAAACTTCACAACCAGCATCTCCAGATAACTTGTGGTATTGTAATTTGTTGTCATGCTCCACTGGCAGCATCAGTAGACGATGCAAAGTAATACCTTTAATGTTATGTGCTGCCAGTCCAGTTGGAGCGGTGACAACACAAGACAGCGATGACTCAGTCCTTTCCTGCAAATAACATGAAATTGCTTTAATGAGGAAACTTTTTCCAGTTCCCGCTTCTCCACTCACGTACAGTCGAACAGGCTTCAACGACGTACATGAGCACTCTTTCTTCTCATGACTTAATCCATGATCAATTTGCTTGGTAACTTCGTAATATATTTTCCTCTGCTCAACGTTGAGTTGTCTTTCCAAGTCTTCTAAGTTAACCGCATCCTCCCGAGCATGTGCCATGGCTCTTTTCACTTCATTCATGGCAGTGGCAGCTTCATTTTCGATAACAGGTCCTCCTAGTGGATCCTGACTCAATGAAACAGAACTCTGACTGTCCTGAGAACTGTCTCTGGCAATCTCGGCTGCAATCGTTGCTTCCTGCTCGATTTCCGCATTCAACATTTCTAGATATTTGGGAAAAGCAGGACATTCTATGGTCTCCTTGGCGGCAGTGAAAGAGTCTTCGTAACAGAGGAAATCTCCAAGCAGTTCCTCTTCTGCACGCCAAGGCTTGAAAAGTTGCAAAAGTGCTAAATAGAAAAACTCCTTTTTTTCAGGAGATTCGCCACTCAATTTTCGATGGTTTACCAAGTGGCATTTTCTTTGCTTGACCAGACATCCCTCACTTCCAATTACAGCATACACTCCTTTCTCAATATCTTCTTTGATGTTCCTCTTGAATATGTAATTTTGTAGAACCTCATACAGACAAACATTCTCGAGGTGACTGCTTCGATTTGGATAATTTGGATAATATGTATCCAACATGTTGGTCTTCAAAATATCAGTACTGTTTGGCTCCTTTTCCGCCAAATACTCAATTTCCCGCACAGGTTTCAGAACTCGATTACGCGTTGCAGCAAGACCAAGACTCGCCCAAACGATACTCCTGGATTTGGCATAGAGACTTGCTGAAGACAACCGGTCAGAACATTCGTAAGCTCCGATTTCTCGATGTGACAACATCTTCAGACTGAAACTGTACAACTTCTTACTGAGGCTCTTTTCATGGGAAATGTCCTCCCACATATCCTTCAATTCTGTCTTTTCTTTTTTGGTGATGTAAGATGTCACATACCGAGCCACAGCCATACAGTTATCAGCCACAAACTGTATATCCATGTTAGCATTTCACATGGACAAAATCACTGGGTTGTAGTCGTTGATGTACTTGGACTCTTCAAATTGTATGTGTTTTTAGGTGATTTCTTCATCACATTATGTCGCAGCGAAGACATCAAACTGTTTACTCTTCCTTTAGAAATCACCGATCGTGGAAAGCCGAAACGACATTTGGTGTAGAACTTGTCCTTGTTTCTGAATTTACGACGACAGTACTTTCCACAACGATGGCTTTCGAAACGTAGAACTTTTTCTCTTAGGCTTTTCTTCTCCTTTGCATTTGGAACAGCACACGTAGAATACTGTTGTATGAAACTCATCACCAAGTCTTCTGGATCCGTTCCAAATTTAGGTGCATCCTTGATCCACAGCAGCATATGTATATGAGGAGTACCTCTTGCTTGGTACTCCTTTCTCCAGAAGAAATCCAACACCTCTCCAAGAGGTGGATTTCTCTTGTTCATGATGAAAGACATCATAGCTTCAAATCTATGATGGAAGTACCTGCATACATTGACTGGATCCAAAGAGCACAGTTCTCCGGGTGTCTTGAATTCGATGTTTTCAATGTTTCCATTTGCCTCTCGTAGAAATTCAAGTAAGTCTTCCCAGCCATACTCGGCACAGCTCAAAGTGAGGAACCATGTGGGAGTTCCTAAGTTCCTCAGCATACATTTTAAATCACCATGATGACGGTACCAGTACTCATTAGTACCACGCTGACACGCCATGAGAGTAATCAGGTGACAATCTAAAATACTGTCTTGGACATTGACTTTATCCATAAAGTCACTTGCCGAGATGTATACCACTTTTCAAGATGTGGTTCACTGCATATGACAGTCCAGACAGATCGCTTTCAAACAGGAGATGAAACAAATAGGGAATGCATTGTCGAAACCTAGCATCTCCTGCATACAATCGTAAAGTCCGGTATTCAGAAGCAGGAATTTGATGAGGTCGCTCATCATATCTTCCTCCCTGACCTGTTGGAAATAGCTGTGGGAAACACCGAGCTTCCAAACTTTCCTCCCAAACACTAATGGGACTCCCTTTGGCTTGTTTCATTTGAAACAACTCAATAGCACTCCCCATGACTTCCTTGGAATGCAAAGGATGAACACTATAATGTTCATATATTTCTTCACTTTTAGAGGGTTCTACTTTCTCAATTTGACCAGCACACAAATCGCTATCCTCTTCCTCACTTACTTCCTCTTCTGCAACATATACATTCTTATAGTACTTATTATTTTTTTTCAAATACAATGTTGCCTTTTTGACTTTCCTAACATCCACTAAATCTTGCCATATTTTCTTATTCTTTGTCGGAACCCCATTAACTAAGATAACCAGAGGTTCCTCTTCCACTTTTTCCACTCCAATTGTATTAATGTTTTTCTTCAAATCTAGAGGCAAATAAACAACTCTTCCCTTTAATCCTCTCTGTAAATCTGATGGAGGCAATTTCCCTGTCTTTGGCTCCATTCTTACAATAGCCTGAAAGGGATGGATACTTTGAATCAAAATAGATTCATAAGTATTTAAATCCTTCAATTCAGAAGGAATCTCAACCAATTCCAGATTATTATGAACCGCTCTAGCAGGCATCTGGTTTTGATTTAATTTGTTACAACAATAAGTACACACACGTTGATCCGATCCCAAATCAAAACAATTTTCTACCATCAAGTATGTTGCGAAATCCTTCCATTCACTATTATTTTCCTTTTCACTTTTTGCATATAAATCCACTAACTTAGTCTGATTCTTATAATAAGTGCGTCGACAACACACACAAGTGAAATTAGGCCTCTCACTTGATTTAACCTGAAACGTGGCAATTTCCTTCTGAAAATTATCTGTACTGGAAACCTGTACACTGTCCTCCACATTACCCTGTTCTTCTGGGTCAATTTCAACATTCTCCTCTTTACTTCCAAAGTAACAAAACTCAATTTCTTCACAAATATTCTTCACATCTATTTCAGAACCATGCAAAAGAGCAGCGCATAATTGTTTAAGCATAATTGCTGGACTCTTAGCATAATACAACATTCTAACTAATTTCCTCACTTTATTATGATGCACTGCTAGCATCCTGAAATGATGAAAAACACTCTGGCATACTCTCCTGGAAAGACAAGCCAGTGAATGACCATGCAAACCTGTCACTTCTCTCACTCTGCAAGGATCTAATTCTTGCAACAACATCATTTTCTGCTTCAAACTTTTCTTATTAAATGTCCGTACAAAATCACAAAGCAAATTGATGGAATCCTGTCGTACACTGCAAATACTACTACACTTCCAGGTGTACACAGGACCCTTGGGACGTCTTCCTAAAACCTCATTACCTAACACCTCTTCTGTCTCTGTTGTCACAAGTTTTTCTTTTTCAACTGGACAACCATCTTTCACCTCATAAGCTCGACCACTGGTGTCAACTGCCTGCACCAAATCATTATCCTGGAAATAACTCTCCTCATTGAAAAATGCCTCACAACTTGAACTATGCATCCATTATCCGGAAAAAACTTCACAAGAATTACTACGATTAACTATTCTCTTCCATCTACTATTTCTTTTGAAATCATAAATTGCCTTGTTTAGCTTCCTAATTCTATTGATTATCAAAATAAATAACTTTCGCTTTATTTCAAATGCCTGATCAATAACTTTCTCAACTTTTTTTTTTCTCTTATAAAAAACCACTTTCTGTTGACCTTTCTTAATATTTTTTAACAAATTGCCAATTATCCTGTTGCGGAACATTCGTCTACGAATGTCCCTAAACTGTTGTTTCCTTCTACTATCATGCACAGAGTTATCTCTTGCTCTAGCAGTAACATTTTTGATTGGCCTTTCCTTTCCGTTTAAATTGCTTCTCTTTTTCTGGACTAAAACATTTTCTGTACTACTACTTTTTTTTCTACAAATGTTTCGTATGAATGTTTTCGTGCTCTTACCCGGTGCTTTCTTGGTGACTTGACAAGTTTTTTTTGTAGAGGACTGCTGCATTATTTCATGGACCTGCTGTCTTTGACGTTTTTCAGCCTTTCTAATTCTATCCTTGGTTGGCATTCTCAAATTTTGAAATGATTTGCAGTTGAATCTGTGGTAAAATATAATAAAAAATGTTATTAACCACTATTACCAAACAGTACATCAATAACAGTCATCAAACACTTAACACACTATTTGACATTTTACATAGAATATTTTTTACTGCTTTGGCAAATTTAGAATACACAAATAGCAGAAAAGAAATGGAATTCTTCTACATTTTACCTGTGCTGTTTTATATGTGAATCTGATCTAATTTTATGAGCATATTTTAATATTTTATTGAAGACACTACACATAACCTGTTTTTGAAGGTGTGTTTAATTTTAAATGAAACAGTTTACATTTTTACTTTTCATTTATTATAAATTTAAAAAATAAATGTTTATAGTTCCATAGGCTCAAGCACGTCAGCTTCCCACCCTATGTCATACAATTCTGACAAATCGGCATCCTCATCATGTTCTTCATCATCCTCAGGATTTAAATCATCCAAGGGATCTACTTCCACTGACGTTTCAATTACAAGTTCAATGATAAGGTCAAAATCAACTGATTGCTGATTGTCACTCATGGTTGATGTCTTTCTTTATCTTTAAAGAAAGAGAACAACAATGAGATGTTGCAAAGTAAGAGACAAATCTCAGAGATTATAATAGTAAAATTGTTTAACAAGAGTAACATTTTGCAGCTATTATTTAGCCATGCCCGGCGATGCTGAGGAGGTGAGGCCTATGTCCAAGTTTTCAGTGAACAGGACTCATCTCTTCTTAACCTTGGATAAGCCTCACCGACTCTGTGTCCCCTGCTCATACTTAAATGTACAGGGGCAGATTTATGCTAAGTGGCGCATCCCCACGGATGCACCAGTTAATGTGCACCGCTGCTCTGCCACCCATAGTGTGCCGCATTTACAATGTGGAGCACCATTGAGCAAAAACAGCACAGATGCGTCACGCATCTGTGCCGCAAAAGCAGCACATTGCAGGAATCACGTCATAAGCGCGACATGTCTACTGCAATGCACAGGAGGAACCCTCACATTGCATGGTGCATCACTTCTTATGCCTGTTTCAAACAGGCGTAAGGATTTGATTCAGCAATGCTATAAAGCTGACTCAGTGAAATCTTCTAAATTTCACTGTGTTAGTTTTACAGGGCTTTCATGCAAATTAATGCATCCCTTGCAACAAAACACCTATATGAAAACTGACGCAGGTTTCATGTGGCACAGGACTTTACAGCATGACACATCTGCCTAGATGCATCAAGTTGTAAATATGTCGCCACATAGCAAATCTTTTCCACCGCCGCTGCGTCACAAAAGTGATGCACAGTGACGCAAAAGAGACATACACCTATAATAAATCTGACCCTAACATTTTAAATGATTGATTCAAGATTACGATAAAGTGTGGCCTATCCAGAGGTTTGTTTGAGGTGAGGCCTACTCAGGGTTGCAGATGAAATTTACGCTTGTTAAAGAGTACAGAGGAGATAACACATGTGAAGGCCTACCAATGAAGTAAGTCATATCCACTTCACTCTTGAACAAAGGCCAGACCTCTTCTGTGTCCGTGGACAGACCTAAACCTCATCTGCACAATGTCATACGTAAACTTAGGAAACACAGGTGATGTAATTGAAAAATGTGGAGTTTCTTTTCCTCATTTCACAATCACATCACCTGTGTTTCCTTTGCTTAGGTATCTCATAGTGCAGATGGACTCTAGCATATCAAAGAGTACACAGAAGTTGAGCACTGTATACAACAATTTTGACATTTACAGAAGATTCAGCTTCTTATCTTGTTGGAGATGAAATAAGGCCTATCTTGCAACATGGTGCATGTTTTGCATCACTGCTGCATCGGTTTCATGTGGCACGGGACTTGACAGCATGACACATCTGCCTAGATGCATCAATTTTGAAATATGTCGCCACATAGCAAATCTTTTGCACCGCCGCTGCGTCACAAAAGTGACGCACAGCGGCGCAAAAGAGGCACACACCTATCATAAATCTGTCCCTAACATGTTAAATGATTGATTCAGGATGACGATAAGGTGTGGCCTATCCAGAGGTTTGTTTAAGGTGAGGCCTACTCAGGGTTGCAGATTAAATTTACGCTTGTTGAAGAGTATAGAGGAGATAATACATGTGAAGTCCTACCAATGAAGTAAGTCATGTCCACTTCACTCTTGAACAAAGGCCAGACCTCTTCCGTGTCCGTGGACAGACCTAAACCTCATCTGCACAATGTCATTCGTAAACTTAGGAAACACAGGTGATGTAATTGAAAAATGTGGAGTTTCTTTTCCTCATTTCACAATCACATCACCTGTGTTTCCTTTGCTTAGGTATCTCATAGTGCAGATGGACTCTAGCATATCAAAGAGTACACAGAAGTTGAGCAGTGTATACAACAATTTTGACATTTACAGAAGATTCAGCTTCTTATCTTGTTGGAGATGAAATGAGGCCTGTCTTGCAACATGGTGCATGTTTTGCATCACTGCTGCATCGGTTTCATGTGGCATGGGACTTTACAGCATGACACATCTGCCTAGATGCATCAAGTTGTAAATATGTCGCCACATAGCAAATCTTTTGCACCGCCGCTGCGTCACAAAAGTGACGCACAGTGATGCAAAAGAGGCATACATGGCTATGTAAGTTAAATAATCAAAATCTAAATTTGCCAAGCACACATGGGGGCGTATTTACAAGGACCTTGCACCACGGGGAAAGGTCTTTAATTAAAATGAGAAAAATAACATCAGAGAGACTCAAATGCCTTTTAAATATACCCCAAGCAACCTATGAAACTCTAGCACTACATATCAAGTAAACTAATTGATTTCAAAAATCGTTTTTAAACACATCATCTAAATCAATGATATACCTACATTCAAGGGGAAATGACTTAAAATGGCCTAAGACACATGAAAGCGTTTTTTTAAGGCCCTTGCACCATTTCTGGGTCACTTTTAACATGGCTATGTTAGTCAAAGAATTAAAATCTAAACTTGCCAAGCACAGAGGGGGGCATATTTACAAGGACCTTGCTCCACGGGGAAAGGTCTTAAATTAAAATGGGAAAAATAACATCAGAGAGACTCAAATGCCTTATAAATATGCCCCAAGCAACCTATGAAGCTCTAGCAGTACATATCAAGAAACCTAATATTTTTCAAAAAACGATTTTAAACACATCATATAAATCAATTATATACCTACATTCAAGGGGAAATGACTTAAAATGGCCTAAGACACATGAAAGCGTTTTTAAGGCCCTTGCACCATTTCTGGGTCACTTTTAACATGGCTATGTTAGTCAAAGAATTAAAATCTAAACTTGCCAAGCACAGATGGGGGCATATTTACAAGGACCTTGCTCCACGGGGAAAGGTCTTAAATTAAAATGGGAAAAATAACATCAGAGAGACTCAAATGCCTTATAAATATGCCCCAAGCAACCTATGAAGCTCTAGCAGTACATACCAAGAAACCTAATATTTTTCAAAAAACTATTTTAAACACATCATATAAATCAATTATATACCTACATTCATCGGGAAATGACTTACAATGCCCTAAGACACATGAAAGCATTTTTTTAAGGGTCACTTTTAACATGGCTATGTAACTCAAAGAAACAAAATCTATTTGTAAAACACTTGACACAAAGCAACATTTTAAATACAGAACTTTCTTCATAATTTTCTCCCTAAAGCATACTATTGTCTATCTAAATTAAATGAATCTTTTCTCACCTTAGCAAATACTTTATGAGTTTCAAAACAGTCTCAGAAACACACCAATTTGTCTTTAGCAGAGCAAAAGGTATGCACTCCAGAGTCTGCAGCTATCAAAAGCACAGAAATGCTGTAACTCATCACACATATCTCTCATGTCACCCAATCAAAACTCTTCCCTCACTTTTTTCAAATCAACACCCTTCCCCCCTCTGCCCTCTCTGCCTTTTTTGCATAGCAACCACCTCCTGAAAGACCTCCGATGTTTGCAAGTTCACACAACAATGTTTCAATTGAACTCTGAACTCTCAGTGCACCTGCATATCCAGTGCAATCTTTCATTAAATGATTTTTTCTGACCATTCAAATTACATCTTTCAAAGAACTCATCCATGCACCCTAACTTTCTGTTTTCAGCAATCAAAATCCACCAATCACTGCTCCTGCTTCCTTAACACAGAAACTCCACAGTTTTTTTCATTTTAAACTCTTATTTTTCCAACTGCCATTTCATTGCCACACTTCATCTGACTGCAGCAGAACCTTCTCTCACCATGTTTTCTGTCTGGATTGTTGGACATAGTTACATCTACTGGGCTCAGAGGTATGCTGAGAACAGAAATGTACCTAACCTCAATTTACAAGATGTGGAAATTAAGTGGTTTGGCCACAGAGGATTAAAATGTCACCAATTGATACCATTGGTGAAAACCTTTATGCATTTGCCTAAACCTGACCTGTTAATTTTGCACTGTGGAGGTAATGACTTGGGCACTTTGACTGGTGTAGGTCTGGAAATGCTTTTAAAGGACACCTTTGAGCAATTGATGGCACTTTTTCCTCAAACTGCCTTGGTATATTCAAATATATGCCAAAGACAGAAATGGAGGTGGTCGAACCAATTTTGTCCACAAATTGAGAAATCGAGGAAGCATGTAAACAAATCTGTTTCAGCTTACATGAGAGACCATGGAATGGGCTCCATGTACAACAATAACTTGCGTTACTACATGCAAGATATCTACAGAGGAGATGGAGTTCACTTCTCAGATGAAGGGAACAGAGTTTTCATTCTGAATTTAAGACTGTGCATTGGTACCTACTTATAAGTACCTAAATGTACCATAAACCCAAAAGCTCTTCTCAGAGCTACCCTACATCTGATCACTCACAATTATTATTTTACTCTAACTTTTTTCACTAATTTTCAACAAAGTACGCTCCCCGGAGCGCTACCCGGTACGCGAACCGGAAGCTAACCGCGCGAAATGTTTAAATTTTTCTTTTTTTTTCGCACATATGGGCCTCCTCAGCCATCCTCAGAAAACCTAGGGGGTCAAAATACGTCTACCGTGTCCCCTTCTACCCATTCTGAACAATATTTGCCCTCCATCTTGTATCTTAATTCGACCGAAACACAAAATGGTGGACTCCCGTAACGCTGCAGGTTCGCGTACCGGGGCGCTCACCGGGAAGCGCTCCATTAAAAAAGGTGGGAAAGTAATTTACAGAAGAAACCCTGGAGACACTTTCACCAAATATAGATTTGCTCATACTATATACCAATCCCTACCATTTTCACAAATTTGGTTGGAATTCCATTTAGCCATTTAGCCTGTAGACCTCTCTAAATACCCTGAGGTAAATTACTTCACAAAACACATTTGAAGTGTTGGAATTGACAACCAATGAAAATGTTACTTTCTTTTCCATTTTTTTTCCTGACATTTGATTGGTTATGTACCTAAATATTAAGGAAGATAAGGAAACACAGCCATTTTGACTACTACTTCCTGGTGTACATTTCAATAGGATTTTCACTAATAACTTCAACTTCTTTTTAAAGGTAAGTTGTTATTTTAAAAACTGTAGTATATTGTGCACTTTAAGTTAATATGGTAAACTTTTTCTGATAGTTATATACTATCCCTCTGTAGTAGTTATAGATTTAGATAGACTCCTCTGTTATAGTTATGGATGGAGTTAGGCTTGTCTTTTATAATTATGAATTTACTTACGTTAAATCACATACACTTTTTTATATTCCTACTTCCACTCTGATACTATACACTGCCCAAAGATAAATTCACTGTTAAAAACTGCCTATCTAAAATTAATCCCAACAGTGCCCTATCTCTACTAATATATATTTTTTTATGCAAATTTCAGGCAAAATGGAAGGCGAACAGAAAGTATCATTTGAAATTGTCCTTGCAGAGACCAACGAAGAAATCATTGATCCAAATGATATTGAATTTATGGATGAAACTTGGGACCAAGAACTACTGCAATGTGTGCAATCAGTAGATGTCCTCCTTGAAAATGAGGACATTTTACACACTCAAACATTACAAGCTATGTTCAATGAAAATAACGACATTTCAGACAGTAAAATGGTAGACATTTTATTAAATTTCCAAACACAATAATAAATAATTGTTTAAAAAATGAATAAATAAAAAAAAATCAACAAAACAAACAATCAATTAACATACAATATTTAAAAAGTCTATCATTCTTTTTTCCTAATAGTACGCTCCCTGGGCCGCTTCCCGGTTCGCGAACCGGGCGCTCCCCACGCAAAAAAAACAAAAAAATTGTTATTTATTTTTTGCCCCGCGGGGCCCTTTTAAAGCCTCCACATCAAACCTAGGGGGTCAGGGAGGATCTACTATGCCCCCTTATGGTCATTTCCCCCTTTGTTTTGGCCTCCTCTTGTCTCTCGATCCTACCGAGAGACAAGATGGCGGCCGCTCCGGACTGTTTAGAATGTTGACAGACACCGGAGAACCAATCAGCTTCGCTTCGCGAAGTTCCGGGAGCGCTACCCGGAGCGCGCTTACAGATATATATCTTTTTTTGAACGTTAATTTCTCAAAATCCACTGGAGCACATATATTGAGACCTAGCAAAGGCACATCGGGCTAACAGTCCCTACAATTTTGCTAAGTTTCGTGCAAATCCATTCAGCCGTTCGGGCTAAAAGTGAGGCCAACCGCCCTATGGAAATTAACATAGGAAAAACGCGTTTTGGGACCCCCTTTTTTCTCGGCCCCCCCTTGACGAACCCCCCCCACATTTTCAGGGGCTGCTCAGAAACAAAATGTTCCATTTTCCTGAAAATTTCAGCCAATTCCGTCCACAAACGCCAAAGTTATTAGACATAGAATTTTAAAAAATCCCATAGAGAAAAAATCCTAACTATATATACCTACTGGCGACCGCCAGTAGGTAATATATATTAAGCCCATAAAGAAGAGGCGTTCAAGCCACGAAACGTGTCGTCATGAGGACACCATATGACACAGGAGAGGCAAGATGCAACGAGGTTAGAAGATGCCTGCGGGTAACGAGCGCTGTCGAGTGCTCTTTTAAAAGCTTGAGCAGTTTGTTTAGGAATATATCCAACGGCGGCCCGCAGTGGAAAGAAGCACCATTCCATGTCAAGTGGAAGGCAGTGGAGAAAAACATGTCTCTCTGCGAAGCACAGCGCTCGAATTGCATACGGAAGCTGGCATTGACTGTCCAAACCTACAAAGCATAGAAAATGCTTTTAATTTATAAAAACAGGACATTCAACCTACTAAGGAAATAATGTATTCACTTCAAGGGACAACAATTCCCATAATGCCCTGATAAGAAAGATTGCACTAAGCCAAGTCCACTGAGGGTGTGTTACTAATAAAAAAACATTGCCAAAGAAGTGAATTCTGACTGCCTGTTTTTACTTAAGCCCATGAAGAAGAGGCGTTCAAGCCTCGAAACACGTCGGCATGAGGACACCATATGGCACAGGAGAGGCAAGCTGCAACGAGGTTAGAAGATGCCTGCGGGTAACGAGCGCTGTCGAATTCTCTTTCAAAAGCTTGGGCAGTTTGTTTAAGAGGATATATATATATATATATATATTACCTACTGGCGGTCGCCAGTAGGTATATATAGTTAGGATTTTTTCTCTATGGGTTTTTTGAAAATTCTATGTCTAATAACTTTGGCGTTTGTGGACGGAATCGGCTGAAATTTTCAGGAAAATGGCACATTTTGTTTCTGAGCAGCCCTTGAAAATTTGGGGGGGGTTCGTCCAGTGGGGGCCGAGAAAAAAGGGGGGTCCCAAAACGTGTTTTTAACATTGAGTTTTCCATAGGGCGGTTGGCCTCACTTTTAGCCCGAACGGCTGAATGGATTTGCACGAAACTTGGCAAAATTGTAGGGACTGGTAGCCCGATGTGCCTTTTGTAGGTCTCAATATATGTGCTCCAGTGGATTTTGAGAAATTAACGTTTAAAAAAAGATATATATCTGTAACAGCGGACCGGTTAGCGCTCTGGTTCGCGGACTTTTCGCGCAACGGAGCTTTGTGAAGCGAAGCTGATTGGTTCTCCGGCGTCTGTCAACATTCCAAACAGTCCGTAGCGGCCGCCATCTTGTCTCTCGGTAGGATCGAGAGACAAGAGGAGGTCAAAACAAAGGGGGAAATAACTATAAGGGGGCATAGTAGATCCTCGCTGACCCCCTAGGTTTGATGTGGAGGTTTTAAAAGGGCCCCGCGGGGCAAAAAAAAATAATAAAAATAATAATCGAACGGCTGAATGGATTTGCACGAAGCTTGGCAAAATATTAGGGACTGGTAGCCCGATGTGCCTTTGCTAGGTCTCAATATATGTGCTCCAGTGGATTTTGAGAAATTAACGTTCAAAAAAAGATATATATCTGTAACAGCGCTCCGCTTCGCGTAACGGAGGTTTGCGAAGCTGATTGGTCATTCTGTCACTGGGCTATAGTTGGGCTACATCTGGCTGATATTTGGGCTACATTTGTTTTTTTGTGTGTCTGGCGGCCATCTTTGGGCTACATTGGGCTACATTGGGCTTCATTGGGCTACATTCGGCTAATTAGCAAATAGCTCATCGCAAACTAGGAATGGTAAAGAATCGCTATTTATTCCTTAAAGTTCGCTATTTAGGAAATGCAAATAACTTTGATGATACATATGGCGGTTCATCTCTAACAAGATAAGAAGCATAGGGATAGATTTATGATGACTGGCGCATCACCAGGGATGTGTTAGTCATTCTGTGCCGCTGTTCCGTCACCTATGGTGTGCTGCATTTACAATGCGGCGCATCACGGGGCAAAAACAGCACAGATGCGTGATGTATCTGTGCCGTAAAGGTGGCGCATTGCTGGAGTTGTATCGCAAGTGTGATGAAGCTCCAGCAAGGGTCGGGGGTGCCCCTGTCGCAGGGTTTCTGTTCTCACACAGAACTGTGGACAGAGGATTGGAACCTCGGCGAATTAGGGTGTCCCAAAACTCACGTTAGTAATCAAAAACTATTTAGCAAGCTAGGTACAGTGTCACATTGGATATAACAAACTCTCAATGTTTAGACAATCCAGAATATGAACTTATAGTACCTCAGGATACGTGGAACTCATGAACAGTCGGTCGTTATATATTTCTTAGAAACCAGAACATGGAGTTAAGAAGAACACATGTGTATTTGAAATGTTTATTTACTAATGCCGTCTTCTCAGGCGTAGTACCTTAGATAATAAAAGTACACATATTATCAGTAGCAAAATTACCAGCATAGTTACTAGTACATAAAAAGTGAATGGTGATAGTATGTTAACATGCTGTAAATGAATAAGAGTTAGCAACACTTATAAGCAGCCGCGGGCCGTGGAGGGAGTTACGGTGAGGCAGGGAGGCGGGGAGGGGGAGAAGCAGGGTGGAGAATACAAGTACACATATTATCAGTAGCAAAATTACCAGCATAGTTACTAGTACATAAAAAGCGAATGGTGACAGTATGTTAACATGCTGTAAATGAATAAGAGTTAGCAACACTTATAAGCAGCCGCGGGCCGTGGAGGGAGTTACGGTGGGGCAGGGAGGCGGGGAGGGGGAGGGGCAAGGTAGAGAGGGCTCCACCCTGCTTCTCCCCCTCCCCGCCTCCCTGCCTCACCGTAACTCCCTCCACGGCCCGCGGCTGCTTATATCTCACCCTCCCTAATACACATATTATATTATTTGCTAAGAAGGTCTCTTTGTGTTGGTTTAGGGCGTGCCCATACTTTAGTGTCTTAGATTTGAAGGAATCACATCAGCATACACCAGCTCTCTCTTCATGTGAACCGCATCAACTGTTGTGTATGTGTGTTCGGCAAAGCAATATAAAACCCGCCTCATGCCCAGAATTGGCAGAAGTTGCACTTATGTTATGAGTATGAAGTCGTGGAGATCAGACCTCATAACAATTCTGTATCGTGTTGTTCTTGAAACTTTAGCACTCGCTGTACAGATATAGTTTAACAAGTAAAGCAGATAGTAGACCAATAACATATTATTCTCATGTAAACCACGATGAACTACTAGGTGGAAAGCTAAAGCAACAACTAAATGTCGTGTGCAGAAGTTGCAAAAAAGGAAAAATGGCGTTTAAACCGGTAATGAGCCCATGCTAACTTAACACGGTGTAAAGATATCCAGGACCTAGATGACACCTCCCCATGATCCGGAAACGAACTGAATAAGATAATAGAAGTGCCATCTCATGAGAGCAGATTGCAAGTTTAATTGTGGACGGTCCGCAAGGTAAAGCATTAAAAACTAGGAAAATTCAATGCTAAAGAAAAATAAAACAGCCAAGTACTTTATCGAGTCTTAAGCCAATAGGCAAGGTAAATAATAAAAACTTGACAATTAAGTCAATGAATTGTCAATGAAATGCTAGTACTCAGCATATGAAACATGAAAAAGGTCTATGACATAAGTGTGTATGCAAAATAAGCTGCAACAGCCTCCAACAGGAAGTCACCGTCTTCATCCGAAAACAGTTCAGCCATCCAATTTAAAAGCGGAAAAGAACATACGTGCTCTCCCAGCACCGGATCCTCTATCACCATCAGAGGACAGCTCGGTGGGTTTTCAAGAAAGCTGTGTTCCAAGAAAGACTGTGCTGCCGCCAGTAAATTCCAGGGACCAAGTAGTCCATGCATCAATGCCACAGCCATAATCCTTTCGCCAGGACAAACCAACTCGTGAGTAATGATAGGAGTCATCAGCTGATTAAAGTCGACGTCAGGAGAAACCGGTCCGCAGAGACACAAATCAATGGCCCAATCGAAATCACAGGTCAGGCAGTGAAATACAGGCTGGACACAGGTGAAGTAGGAGAACCGAAAAGATAATCCATATGCCGTGCTTAATATCGCCAACGGCATTGTGCCATAATATTCTAGCATGCGATTGCGGAACAGTGTCAGCAGCTGCAGGGTCGGAGGTTGCATAGGAGGGACATCCATATTTAAAAATGTAAAAAAGCACAAGAGCGTCCGCTGGTAATGCAAGTAAAAATGCAATCCACGAACCAGAGTGGAGAAAATGGAATGAAAGGGAGCAGGGATGACTCCAAAGATTTTCTCAAATGAAGTCACGAGACCACTGGTAACAACTTTAAAAAAGTGTGCCAGGGATTTTGTGGAGGATGCGTTAAAGATAGTCGGAAACATGTTGCTGAAATTGAAAGGCAAACCTGTGTACGGGTGTTCGCTATGTGAAGTACGAAAGTTTCACGGGCCGAACTCAAGGCCACCTCTCTCTGAGACAAAAGAGCTCTTATTCTTGTCATGCCGTTGAAACGTGTCCCAAGGTTGGTATTTGTGGCCAGATTGAAAACTCCCTATGTTCATGTGTGGGAGGAAATAGAACATTTCTGCAGCAAATAACCCGTTCACTTACTGTTACGATAAAAGGAATACTTTTAATTAACTCAGAACAATCTTCATTATTGAGCATCAAATAACTACCATTTTCCAACAACTTGAACGTGGGGATGATAGCAGGAACTGGCGTGCCTTGCAACACGCAAGCCATATTTGGTCGGTGTTTGTTGCATGAATCGTGTAACTGTATGTGCCTACACATTAGTGAATGATCTGGCGTCTCAGTGCATTCCTCTCCATTCAGATAAACTTCTTGATCATCTTTGAAACATCTGTATGTGTATGGAAGCGACCAGACCTCATGAACAAAAGCACTACCTAAAGGTTCATAAAGACCTATTGGTATATATTTCATACAATTTGAAAACTTATATAAAGCAAAAGGCAGCGTTATTAAACCGTGGATAAGGCATGTTGCCAAAAAACCCGCAATCCTCTGCTGATGATGTCACTGAGCATGTCATGAATTATGTAATATGTGACATCATCAGTAGTGGATTATGGGTAATAGTATCTCTAGTTTACTCCCCTATAGCTGTCTTTCTTTTAACATAAGTGTGTGTTTCCTTCCCTTATACTTACTGTTTTTGGTTCGCTTCCAGTTCGCGTACCAGCGAGCGAACTAGGAAGCGAACTAAGAGAAATAGAGGTTGGCACAGTTCCAAATATTGTACCAATTTTTTAATAACGGGGAGGTAGTTCTGAAAAGAACTTTTTTTTTTATTTTTCTGAACATTTTTTTAATGTTTTTGAATTTTTCGGAACAGTTTTATATTTTTTTGGGTTTTTCTTGGAGGGGGCAATGAAAACGATTCATTGTAAAGGGCTCAACAGGAGCAACAAAACAAAAAAAAGAAGTATTTATTATTTTGGGCGTTTCGGACAAACTTGCATATGATAGTCAATAGCTCTGTTGATCAGAGTGATGCTTCTTTCTCCGTAGGAAATGAATCCATCGCAAAATATGCAGGTGTGTTTTACTTCACCAAATCTCATTTGTATATTTGGCACCATCTCCCTGCCCTCTGGTCCCGTTACTTCCGGTACAACAGATCTTCTGGCCATAATAGGGAGATTATCTAGGTCGTTCCGAAACTGTGCAGCACTGTAGTTGTTAGGATGCCACCTAGTCATATGGCGATGCATTGTGTAGTTTCCGAAACTGTATTTTTTGTCGGTCCCTCTGGACAGTCTATCTTGACATATAAGGCAAGTTACGTATCTTGCATTTACTTTTTTCTGACCTTTGGGAATTTTAAAAAATTGCCAAATGAAGTTTTCTTTCCGGTGAGACGTCTTGGGCTGCTCAGGCAAAAACTGCCTCTCTTCGTGCTCGTCCTCCTGTTCCTCTTCTTCTTCTTCTTGTTGAATTACAACTTGAGCAGGTGGTCCTCTCTTCCTTGGAGGTGGTGGAGGTGGTGGGGAAGCACCAGCTGAAGCTACTAAAGAAGCCATTGCTCAGTGATCACAAAGGGTCTTTCTCTCACAATGATGAAAGTCAGAGTGAGGAAAGAAGGAGGGATTTTCATCATTTGGGAAAAACAAGAGTTCTCAACCAATCAAAAGTGTTCATTTTAGATTATATGACCTAGTCTTACATCATTAGGAAACCAAAAGTGAAATGAACCAATGAAAAGTGTTATTACCAAGTCACATGACTTGCTGTGTTTACGTTAAGCGCTTTGCAGGGCCTCCCGGTTTGCTTCCAGAAACCTGCGCTTTGGCACTCGCTTCGCGTACCAGTTCGCTAACGTAGCACGTCATATGACGTATCACGCGACAACGTGGAACGTCATGCGGACGGGAGGCGTCACGATGTTGTTTTCTAACGCGGCACTTGCGGTAAAGAAACGTTTACCGGCTCGCGGTCTATTTCGCGGCATCAAGGTCAGCTAACGGGAAGCTTCCCGATTCGCGAAGCGGGAACGAAGAAAAAAAAATATTTAAAAAAAAAATTATTCATAAACATATAAAATATATTTTTGGATTTAAAGAAGAATACATTTTACAGCTACAGATATTAGCTGTTAAAAAACCAATGAAATTCACAGAAAAAACCATAGGTTATAGACCATATATAGTTAGGAATTAGCATTTACAAAACCTTGAAAATTCACTGAAAAAACCATAGGTTATAGACCATATATAGTTAGGAATTAGCATTTAGAAAACCTTATTTTACTCACACAAAACCATTGAAATTCCATATATAGTTAGTTGCACTAACTATATATCGCGCACCCGCAATCCACTGCTGATGATGTCACATATTACATCATTCATGACATGGTCAGTGACATCACTGATGACATCACTGATGACATCTCAAATGACATCACTGATGACAACATCCAGTGACTGTATGTTTCTGTAAAGTTAAAATATGTCTTAGATATTGAAGAATGAGTGGATGTATAAGTGTCTGGATGAAGGATTTAGTAGGTGCGTGACTGACTGTATGAGTGAGTGATTAAATGTGTCTCACTGAATGCATGGGTTAGTGACTAAACTGTCTTAATTTGTGCATCATTATGTCTGTTGTGATGTAAACTGCTGCATGTGTTGATCATTAGCTATACGAGAGGCTATATGTGTTATTAATTGGTTGCCCAAGTATTTCTATGGGAGATTGAGTTTGTGTGGGGGTGGCTGGGAGGTGTGTGACTCTGTGCATAGATGTGTGAGCAGTTGATTCACTAGGTGTATGAGTTCAAGAGTGCATGTGGAAAAAGCTACATGGGCGGTTGACTGTGTGCATGAGTGTATTGATGAGTGAATGGATATCACAATGCTACATGTCATAGTAAGTACATATGTAAAACACAGTACATGTGAGAGTTGGCATATATAAATAACTGTGCATGAGAGCCACTGAATGTGTGAGTGGCTGTATGGATCATTGTGAACTTGTATCAGGGATTGTATAAGAGAGTAAATATGTGTTAGTATATGTTTGAATAAGTAAGGTGTGTATAACTGTATAGTTGAGGAAATGGAGGTGAGATTGTTTCTTTGCATGACTGACTAGGTGTGTGAGTAACTCCATGGATGAGTGACAGTGTGTGAGTGTCTGTATACACTGAGTGTATCTAAGGTTATATTAGAGTCTGAAGAGGTTTATCGTATTAGCACAAGAATGATGTCAAATGAGATGTCATCAGTGATGTCATCAGTGATGTCATTTGAGATGTCATCAGTGATGTCATCAGTGATGTCACTGACCATGTCATGAATGATGTAATATGTGACATCATCAGCAGTGGATTGCGGGTGCGCGATATATAGTTAGTGCAACTAACTATATATGGAATTTCAATGGTTTTGTGTGAGTAAAATAAGGTTTTCTAAATGCTAATTCCTAACTATATATGGTCTATAACCTATGGTTTTTTCAGTGAATATATATATATATATATATATTAAGGTTCACAGTTTGCCCCCAAGGCAGGACGCACTCCAAGTCGGCGTGTGTAGGGTCAGGAGAGGTGTCAGGCAAACCGGCGTCTGCAGCGACCTGACGCGTTTCGGGCCAACGCCCTTCATCTGAGGTTGTGCTGCTGCCCAAAGAAAAACCAACATGCAAGGCTTCCAGTGTTCACCCTTTATTAACTGCTGGCAATGCAACTCAGGTGAGTAACAACGCAGTGCATTATGGGACTGGGAGTCTTAGTGTCAATACTACCCAAGTGGGCTGCTGGCAACTTGCGGCAATTATCCAAACAAATCCATCGGTGAGCCCCCAGCACCTTTCCACAATCAGCCGCTCGCCTGTTTGATCCGCTCCGCCATTCAACGAACAGCAGCGGAACCGCTCTCATAAGCGGCGGTGCGCCCCACGGCCGGGCCGGCCGTCAATATTAAGGTTCACAGTTTGCCCCCAAGGCAGGACGCACTCCAAGTCGGCGTGTGTAGGGTCAGGAGAGGTGTCAGGCAAACCGGCGTCTGCAGCGACCTGACGCGTTTCGGGCCAACGCCCTTCATCTGAGGTTGTGCTGCTGCCCAAAGAAAAACCAACATGCAAGGCTTCCAGTGTTCACCCTTTATTAACCGCTGGCAATGCAACTCAGGTGAGTAACAACGCAGTGCATTATGGGACTGGGAGTCTTAGTGTCAATACTACCCAAGTGGGCTGCTGGCAACTTGCGGCAATTATCCAAACAAATCCATCGGTGAGCCCCCAGCACCTTTCCACAATCAGCCGCTCGCCTGTTTGATCCGCTCCGCCATTCAACGAACAGCAGCGGAACCGCTCTCATAAGCGGCGGTGCGCCCCACGGCCGGGCCGGCCGTCAATATTAAGGTTCACAGTTTGCCCCCAAGGCAGGACGCACTCCAAGTCGGCGTGTGTAGGGTCAGGAGAGGTGTCAGGCAAACCGGCGTCTGCAGCGACCTGACGCGTTTCGGGCCAACGCCCTTCATCTGAGGTTGTGCTGCTGCCCAAAGAAAAACCAACATGCAAGGCTTCCAGTGTTCACCCTTTATTAACTGCTGGCAATGCAACTCAGGTGAGTAACAACGCAGTGCATTATGGGACTGGGAGTCTTAGTGTCAATACTACCCAAGTGGGCTGCTGGCAACTTGCGGCAATTATCAAAACAAATCCATCGGTGAGCCCCCAGCACCTTTCCACAATCAGCCGCTCGCCTGTTTGATCCGCTCCGCCATTCAACGAACAGCAGCGGAACCGCTCTCATAAGCGGCGGTGCGCCCCACGGCCGGGCCGGCCGTCAATATTAAGGTTCACAGTTTGCCCCCAAGGCAGGACGCACTCCAAGTCGGCGTGTGTAGGGTCAGGAGAGGTGTCAGGCAAACCGGCGTCTGCAGCGACCTGACGCGTTTCGGGCCAACGCCCTTCATCTGAGGTTGTGCTGCTGCCCAAAGAAAAACCAACATGCAAGGCTTCCAGTGTTCACCCTTTATTAACTGCTGGCAATGCAACTCAGGTGAGTAACAACGCAGTGCATTATGGGACTGGGAGTCTTAGTGTCAATACTACCCAAGTGGGCTGCTGGCAACTTGCGGCAATTATCCAAACAAATCCATCGGTGAGCCCCCAGCACCTTTCCACAATCAGCCGCTCGCCTGTTTGATCCGCTCCGCCATTCAACGAACAGCAGCGGAACCGCTCTCATAAGCGGCGGTGCGCCCCACGGCCGGGCCGGCCGTCAATATTAAGGTTCACAGTTTGCCCCCAAGGCAGGACGCACTCCAAGTCGGCGTGTGTAGGGTCAGGAGAGGTGTCAGGCAAACCGGCGTCTGCAGCGACCTGACGCGTTTCGGGCCAACGCCCTTCATCTGAGGTTGTGCTGCTGCCCAAAGAAAAACCAACATGCAAGGCTTCCAGTGTTCACCCTTTATTAACTGCTGGCAATGCAACTCAGGTGAGTAACAACGCAGTGCATTATGGGACTGGGAGTCTTAGTGTCAATACTACCCAAGTGGGCTGCTGGCAACTTGCGGCAATTATCCAAACAAATCCATCGGTGAGCCCCCAGCACCTTTCCACAATCAGCCGCTCGCCTGTTTGATCCGCTCCGCCATTCAACGAACAGCATATACATATACATATTACCTACTGGCGGTCGCCAGTAGGTATATATAGTTAGGATTTTTTCTCTATGGGATTTTTGAAAATTCTATGTCTAATAACTTTGGCGTTTGTGGACGGAATTGGCTGAAATTTTCAGGAAAATGGCACATTTTGTTTCTGAGCAGCCCTTGAAAATTTGGGGGGGGGGGGTTTGTCAAGGGGGGGCCGAGAAAAAAGGGGGGTCCCAAAACGTGTTTTTAACATAGATTTTTCCATAGGGCGGTTGGCCTCACTTTTAGCCCGAACGGCTGAATGGATTTGCACGAAACTTTGCAAAATTGTAGGGACTGGTAGCCCGATGTGCCTTTGCTAGGTCTCAATATATGTGCTCCAGTGGATTTTGAGAAATTAACGTTCAAAAAAAGATATATATCTGTAACAGCGGACCGGGCAGCGCTCCGGTTCGCGGACTTTTCGCGGTACGGAGCTTTGTGAAGCGAAGCTGATTGGTTCTCCGACGTCTGTGAACATTCCAAACAGTCCGTAGCGGCCGCCATCTTGTCTCTCGGTAGGATCGAGAGACAAGAGGAGGCCAAAGCGAAGGGGCAAATGACCATAAGGGGGCATAGTAGATCCTCGCTGACCCCCTAGGTTTGATGTGGAGGTTTTAAAAGGGCCCCGCGGGGCAAAAAAAATAAATAATAATAATAATCGAACGGCTGAATAGATTTGCACGAAACTTGGTAAAATACTAGGGACTGGTAGCCCGATGTGCCTTTGCTAGGTCTCAATATATGTGCTCCAGTGGATTTTGAGAAATTAACGTTCAAAAAAAGATATATATCTGTAACAGCGCTCCGCTTCGCGTAACGAAGGTTTGCGAAGCTGATTGGTTCTCCGGCGTCTGTAAACATTGCAAACAGTCCGTAGCGGCCGCCATCTTGTCTCTCGGTAGGATCGAGAGACAAGAGGAGGTCAAAGCGAAGGGGCAAATGACCATAAGGGGGCATAGTAGATCCTCCTTGACCTCTTAGGTTTGATGTGGAGGTTTTAAAAGGGCCCCGCGGGGCAAAAAAATAAATAATAATAATAATCGAACGGCTGAATGGATTTGCACGAAACTTGGCAAAATTGTAGGGACTGGTAGCTCGATGTGCCTTTGCTAGGTCTCAATATATGTGCTTCAGTGGATTTTGAGAAATTAACGTTCAAAAACAAGATATATATCTGTAACAGCGCTCCGCTTCGCGGAGATAAAATTATATCTGTATTACCTAGCTGTTGCTAACACCAGTTAGCGACGGCTAGTAGGAGATAGCGACCATCTTGGGCCCCACTTTGCATGTGAGTGATATTTATCACTAATGACATGCAAAGTGGGCATGCCAAGATGTTAGCGACTGGAAACAGTCGCTAACATCGCTATCTCCTATTATCAACTTTTGGAAATATTCGCGATAAGCGCGAATATCTCCAAAAGCTAGCACCTGCCCTGAGCAGTTCTTAGCCATGTTATCCAATGGGAGGTGGATAACATGGCTAAGAGCATTAGCTCGGTAATGCATGAATATCGCTGAGTTTTCAGCGATATTAATGCATTGCGGTCGTTTTTTATCGTATTTGCGATAAACCTTGATAATAGCAAGGTTTATCTGCGATAATTTCTGACGATGCTTAGCGGTAAAAAAATCGTTGCTAAGCATCGTTAGGGATAAATATCGCTTAACTTTGGTAATATGCCCCAACGTCTGTTAACGTTCGATTCGAAGGAAATCAGGAAGTGTTGAAAAACATTGTCTGCGCCATCTTGCCTTTTTTCAAATGCCACACTTTTGTCGTGCATGGCAGTCATTTTAGATGCCTTGACCAGACCCACTCTGTGCACGCTGTCGATCCTTAGCATGGCTCCCCACCCTCGCAAGCATCTCCCCCAGGCAGTGGTCACCCCCGCTCTCTGTCTTATGCATGGGTAATAAACCACCCCCCATCTGCGCTGCTCTTCCCTGAGAATCACACCCTGTGCCCGCCCGACACCTCCCTTTCGCCCTATTCACTACCGCACCCTCTGACACTCCTTTTCCTCTGTGTCCGATTGTCCAGGCCGGTCCTAGGGTATCAGCTAGCCCTGCAGATGTAGTTTATGGCCCCAGCTGTAAAGAATCACCCCTCTTCAAAGGAGTTATAGTAGATCAAGGCCCACACTCGATGAGATCCGTCACAGCAGACGCGTTCCTATTATCTGAAAACCATCCTGTATTGTGATTGGGGAGGGGACCGAGCCTGAAGCAGAAGATTCCAGGGATGACTCTTTGTACATCAAAGTTTTTACAATTATGTGTCACATTAAAAATATATAGCACTCCAACAAAGTAGTAAGATTATAAAACTTTAATAACTTATAAATATATACAAGAAAACAAAAACCGTAATAACATATAAACATTTTTAGGGAAAAACAACGAAGTAGCGGTCGGCTGTGCGAATAGTCCCAACGCAGCACAACGTCCAGATTTCTGGCGTGGGGCGTCGCGGGGGTGGGTCATCAGTAGCAAACTGTTGTGCGAATAGTTCCAAGGCAGCAGAACGATGGCACCAAGGTGATGTCCAGTAAGTTGCCGCACTGGTTTTGGTATCCTACAATGCTGCTCCGAATAACGGCGTGGGGCGCCCCGGGGGAGGCGGCGTGAACGGGCCTCTCCAGGTGGAGTCTCATCTGTTGTAGTGGGGCGCCCCTTTACCGTTTCAGTTGCCATTCCGTCCGCTTTTGGTCCACTGTGTCAAAAGCCGCAATTCAGCTGAGTTGCGCCCACTCTTGTGGTGCAGCGATAGGCGGCTGTCACAGGACTCTCAAAATGGCGGCAGGCTGTTTCCTTTTTGGGCCTGGTCCACTGAAATGGCCCTGGGACACCTTGGAAATCGGACGCTTGTCTGCTAGGTCTTGGACCCCATTCTCGAAAGCGTCCCCTCCGCCTTGAGGATTCATCAAAAGTTTTGGGGGCCCCCGACTCCTGTAGGCTTCTGGTGGGGAGCGGCTGCCATGATTGCTCGCGGAATGACCACGACGGAGCTACGAGATGGTGGTGCTCTCATGCTGACGCCAGCTTCAGTCTGAAACATCCAGAAACAAGGTGGGGCTTTCATCGTTTGGGAAAAAAAAAAAGTTTTCATCCAATGAAAAGTGTTGTTTTTAGGTCATATGATCAAGCCTTCCATCATTAGGAAACCAAAAGTAAAATGAACCAATGAAAAGTTTTATAAACAAGTCACATGACCTGTTATGCGGCATAGGGTATAAAATGCGGAGAAAATACGTTGGCACGTGAGGCGGCGTCAGTAGCGGACCGATGTGCGAATAGGCCGAAGGCAACACAACGCGCCAAGATCCGGATGGCACCGAGGTGGTGTCCAGCAAGTTGCAGCACTGGTGTGGCCATCCTACAATGCTGAAAGTCGGCGTGGGGCGCCCCGTTGGCCTGTGAGTTTGCGTCAGTAGCGGACCGATGTGTGAATAGGCCGAAGGCAGCACAACGCGCCAAGATCCGGATGGCACCGAGGTGGTGTCTAGTAAGTTGCCGCACTGGTGTGGCCATCCTACAATGTTGAAAGTCGGCGTGGGGCGCCCCGTTGGCCTGTGAGATGGCATCAGTAGCGGACCGATGTGCGAATGGGGCCAAAGGCAGCGCAACAATATTGTCTGACTAGAAGACACCACAAGGCGCTGAGATGCCAAGATTCGGATGGCAACGAGGTGGTGTCTAGCAAGTTGTGGTACTGGTGTGGCCATCCTACAATGGTAAAAGTCGGCGTGGGGCGCCCTGTTGGCCTGTGAGATGGTGTCAGTTGCGGACCGATGTGCGAATGGGGCCAAAGGCAGCGCAACAATATTTTCTGTATGGAAGATACCACTAGGCGTTGAGATGCCAAGATCCGGATGGCACCGAGGTGATGTCTAGCAAGTTGCTGTACTGGTGTGGTCATCCTACAATGCTGAAACTCGGCGTGGGGCGCCCCATTAGCCTGTGAGATGGCGTCAGTAGCGGACCGATGTGTGAATAGGCCGGAACCAGCACAAGGCGCCAAGATCCGGATGTCACCGTGGTGGTTTCATAGTTGAGAGGCACTTCATCTGCAGTGGGGCGCCGAGATCCGGATGGCACCGAGGTGATGTCTAGCAAGTTGCTGTACTGGTGTGGTCATCCTACAATGCTGAAACTCGGCGTGGGGCGCCCCATTAGCCTGTGAGATGGCGTCAGTAGCGGACCGATGTGCGAATAGGCCGAAGGCAGCACAACGCGCCAAGATCCGGATGGCACCGAGGTGGTGTCTAGTAAGGTGCACTGGTGTGGCCATCCTACAATGTTGAAAGTCGGCGTGGGGCGCCCCGTTGGCCTGTGAGATGGCGTCAGTAGCGGACCGATGTGCGAATGGGGCCAAAGGCAGCGCAACAATGTTTTCTGAATAAAAGACACCACAAGGCGCTGAGATGCCAAGATCCGGATGGCACCGAGGTGGTGTCTAGCAAGTTGTGGCACTGGTGTGGCCATCCTACAATGGTAAAAGTCGGCGTGGGGCGCCCTGTTGGCCTGTGAGATGGTGTCAGTAGCGGACCGATGTGCGAATGGGGCCAAAGGCAGCGCAACAATATTTTCTGTATTGAAGATACCACTAGGCGTTGAGATGCGAAGATCCGGATGGCACCGAGGTGATGTCTAGCAAGTTGCTGTACTGGTGTGGTCATCCTACAATGCTGAAACTCGGCGTGGGGCGCCCCATTAGCCTGTGAGATGGCGTCAGTAGCGGACCGATGTTCGAATGGGGCCAAAGGCAGCGCAACAATATTTTCTGAAGAGAAGACACCAAAAGGCGCTGAGATTCGGTTACCACCGAGGTGATGTCTAGCAAGTTGCCGCACTGGTGTGGCCATCCTACAATACTGCTCCGAATAACGGCGTGGGGTGCCCGAAGGGGGGGGGGGGAGGCGGCGTGAACGGGCCTTCCTAGGTGGAGGCTCGTCTGCTGTAGTGGGGCGCCCCTTTACCGTTTCAGTTGCCATTCAGCTGAGTTTCGGCTGCTCTTGATGCTACAGCGACAGGCGGCTGCAACAGGACTTTCAAAATGGCGGCCTGTTCTTTGGATTTGGGCCTGGTCCACTAAAATGGCCCTGGGACACCTTAGAACTCGGACGCTCGATTTATTTTTCCTTTCCTGTACATGCAAAAAAAGGTAAATGCCCGGTACGTTACACGCTTCATCTGCCACAATGAACTCTCCAGAGGAACCGAAAAAAAATATAGTTATGGTAACTATACCATGCATCGTCATATGGAGAGGTGGCACCAATTAATTATAGTGCTGCATAAAAGAGAGATTTGGAGGAGAACCCCTGACCTGCTAGTACATTCATCAAAGAAGTGGCACTGACAGCATCAGAGGCAAGGGAAACGGTCCCAAATATTTAGAAGAACTTTGGAAAGATTAAAATGACATGTTTAGATTGTGGCAAATTAATTTCATGTGGACAGATGAGTGTTACTCTAATAAATACAGCATATGAACATCATCATAGTCGATGGTTGGTAGAGACATTTTGACTATATCCTGGACCTGCCCGTCCTCGCCCAAAATGGCGCCGGAATAAATGGGACTCGTAACTCCTTGTTGTGTACTGGTTGCAGAACCTTGAAATCACGAGATACGTATGCAGTTTTGAAGCACATGGCGGGCGGGGACGAGAATTGATTGAATATTTCGACATTCCTATTGATATTAAGTTCTGATGTGTTATTGATTACTGTACTATTGAAAGTCCGAATTAACGTCACCCATGGTACTTGCCTGCAAATGTATATCTAGATAATTTTATTGTAACTGGCCCTGTCGTATTTTAATTATAAAATGTACGTCCACCGATTCCGTAACTGTTAGACACCTTAGTTCTTGCAACCTAATGGCCCGCCCGTTACGTTCCTCTACAGTGTAAATGTCTACTCATCATATACGATTACAGTTTGCTCCGTGGCCGGCCCACGTGGTTATAGGCTCGTATTTGTATAATGAAATTTTCACAATAAAGGTTTTTAAAAGAAAACATGGTAGTAGTATATACATTGGTAAAGTTTTTAATAATAGTCACTGTTTTAGAATCATTAAAAGGCAAGTGAAATAAAGCAGACCAATTTACATGAAGGGTAAAAGGTATAATACGAAGGAACGCAGTAAAGATAAATGGTCAAGGGCTGTTGTGTTTTCTATTCCTGCAACATAAAGTGATCGATAAGAATCTCATATTCAGGCGTATCGGCGACTAAGACAGCAGGTCGACCCTTTTTTTCTCAACGGCTCCGTCATGGGACGAAGAAACGCTCTTTTTCTCGAAAAAAGAATATATTTTACTTGCAGGACAGTTGTAAATTTTCCGGGAAAGTACATTAGCCTGGAACATTATAACATATATTTAAGAAAAAATAATGTTCGGAAGTAATAAAAAGCGTAATTTTTAGGTCATATGACCAAGCCTTTCATCATTAGAATAAGAAAAGTAAAATGAACCAATGAAAAGTTTTATTAACAAGTCACATGACCTGTTATGCTTACGTTACGCGCTGCGCGTCGCGCCCCGGATGACTTCCGGATGCGCTAACGCGGCGCGTCATATGACGCATTACGCGACAACGCAGGTCCAGAATATAGTCAAAATGTCTCCACCAACCAGCGGTCGGAACACAACCCCTTTCAGCAGGCTAAATAGTTCTGTTAAATGACAACAGAAGGGACAGGCAACAAGAACCATTAGTCAAAGAGGGGAGGGCTAGTTCTTCTCTACCGGGTTACATTGGGGCGCTACCGGAACTGATCGAATTGGTAGTCTACAGTGTTTCTGGATGTTTCAGACTGAAGCTGGGGTTAGCATGAGAGCAGCACCATTTCGTAGCTCCGTCGTGGCCATTCCGCAACCAATCATGGCAGCCGCTCTTTATCGTTATTTTGGGCGGGGTGGGTGGCGGAGCCGAGCTGTTTTGCAGCCATCATTGTGTTGAGTTCAGTTCATTTCACTAGTTTTGTATTTGTCATGAGGGGTTGTTCCTAATGTTTCTATTTTAGCGAGGTCAAAAAGAGATCCCATTAGTGGCCTACTGATTTTGCTCGATTCCTTTTCTTTTTTTTTTACACGATTTTTCGTTATCTGCAAAGACTAAACAGAGTATTGCGACTCTGTGTTTGTTTGTAAATAGAGAATGAACCAAAGAGAACCAATTCTAAAACAGTAAATACTTGGATAACAATCAATCAAATGGAGAGAGAAGCAGGCACGACGTATTACAACGGGGGCAAAGGCCTGCGTTAACTACCCTTCACTATGTGCAAAGAGAGAGTACTCCTAATAGAAATGAGGGGGGGGGGGCACCATTCAAAGCAGATCAGTGTGCATAAACACGAAAATGTTTTCACTTACCACGTACTTGACATTCGACAGCTTATGATATTTGCTATTAAAAAACCATTGAAATTCACTGAAAAAACCATAGGTTATAGACCATATATAGTTAGGAATTAGCATTTACAAAACCTTGAAAATTCACTGAAAAAACCATAGGTTATAGACCATATATAGTTAGGAATTAGCATTTAAAAAACCTTATTTTACTCACACAAAACCATTGAAATTCCATATATAGTTAGTTGCACTAACTATATATCACGCACCCGCAATCCACTGCTGATGATGTCACATATTACATCATTCATGACATGGTCAGTGACATCACTGATGACATCACTGATGACATCTCAAATGACATCACTGATGACATCACTGATGACATCTCATTTGACATCAATGACCACATCACTGATGATATCATTCATGTGACAATACAATGCATCTCCTCACATTTTAATATAACCTCTGTTTCACCCAGTGTTAAATACAGAGTATAATTTTTGAAACCATTGACACACCAATACTAGTTACTACATACGTACTCACTGATTCCTACGTCTACACACACATTCACTCATTCACCCATACAATCATTCATACATACAATCACTCATCTTTACAACACTATCATATGCACTCATACACCTATACAGACACTCACACTCTGCCACTCATCCATGGAGTTACTCACACACCTAGTCAGTCCTGTAAAGAATCAATCACACTTCCATTTTCTTGTCTATACAGTTAAACATAGAGCACCTTACATTTTCAAACATATACTAACACATACTTACTTTCTTATACAATCATTGATACAAGTACACATTGATCTGCACAGAGTCACACACCTCCCAGCCAGCCACACACACACTCAGTCTCCCATACAAATACTTGGACAATCAATCAATAACCCATATAGTTAATCATATAGCTACTGATCAACCCATGCAGCAGTTTACAGAACAACAGACATAATGATGCACAAATTAAGACAGTTTAGTCACTAACCCATGCACTCAGTTAGACACATTTAATCACTCACTCATACATTCAGTCATGCACCTACTAAATCCTTCGTCCAGACAGTTATACATCTACTCATTCTTCAATATGTAAAACATATTTAAACTTTACAGAAACACACAGTCACTGGATGATGTCATCAGTGATGTCATCAGTGATGTCATTTGAGATGTCATCAGTGATGTCATCAGTGATGTCACTGACCATGTCATGAATGATGTAATATGTGACATCATCAGCAGTGGATTGCGGGTGCGCGATATATAGTTAGTGCAACTAACTATATATGGAATTTCAATGGTTTTGTGTGAGTAAAATAAGGTTTTTTAAATGCTAATTCCTAACTATATATGGTCTATAACCTATGGTTTTTTCAGTGAATTTTCAAGGTTTTGTAAATGCTAATTCCTAACTATATATGGTCTATAACCTATGGTTTTTTCAGTGAATATATATATATGTATATATATATATATATATATACATATATATAGATATATATGAACAACAGGTCACTCTCCAACTTCCATGTGGCGAATAGAGAGACGCTAACCATATATATATATGTGTGTGTATATTCACGGAAAAACACAGGTTGTTCTAGTATGTTGGACATTTCACTTGTACAAACCATACAAAATCTGCTGCTATAGTTAGTTGATCTAACTATAACTATAACTCTCGCCCCTGCAATGCACTGTTGACATCACTGATGACATCTCAAATGACATCACTGATGACATTATCCACTTAATATCTGATGTACCTCCTCACACCCTAATATAACCTTTCATACACCCACTCTAACATACAGACTACCATTCTCAACAACATAGACACACCAATATCAGTTAGTACATACCCACTCAATGATTTATAGGTCTATACACATCCACTCACTCACTGATACAGTCACACATACACGAAGTAAGTAACTAATCAATACAGCCTCTAATATATGCGCTCAAACACCCATACAGACACTCACATACTGCCAGTCATCCACAGAGATACTCATACACCCAGTCAGTCACCCAAAGACTCAATCACTCTGCCATTTACTCACCAATACAGTTATACACACACCACCTCACTTATTCATAGGAACACTGACACATACTTACTCTCTTATACAATCACTGTCACAAGCACACACTCATCAATACAGCGGCTCTCATAATCACTAACTCTCACATATAGTCACTTATATACTCCAACATTCACTTACACTGCCTTTCACATATGTAGTTACTCACAGATATACCATTGAAACATCCATTCACTCACCAACACAGCCATTTGCACATTCAATCACCCATACAGACCCTTGCAGATGCACTCATGAACCCTCACACACCTTCATCCACCCACACAGACACTCAGGTACCCATACAGGTAATCAGACAACCAATCATTAACCCATATAGAAAATGATGTAGCCACTCACCACCCCATGCAGCCACTTACACACCAACTGACAGACTGATAAAGACATTCACACAGATTAGTCATTCACCCATGCATTCACTAAGAAATGTTTAACCTCTCACTTACAAAGTCAGTCGCGCACCCACTACATCATCCATTCAGACACTCATACTCCTACTCATTCTTCAGTATACTTTTGCATATCTATAACTAAAATTCATAAGCTTTTAAAAAATATCCAGTCCCTGGATGGTGCAGTCAGTGATGTCAGAAGTGATGTCGTTTTAGATGTCATCTGTGATGTCACTGACCATTTCATGAGTGATGTAATATGTGACTTCATCAGAAGTGTATTGTGAAGGTGCGAGTTATAGTCATCTCAACCAACTATAATGGCCAAATTTCTCTGGTTTTGTAAAACTAACTATATCTAACATGTCCCTGAAACCTGTGTTATTTTGTGTGAATTTCTATGTTTTTTAAATGCTAATTTCTAACTATAACGTCCCTGAAATCTATGTTGTTTTCAGTGAATTTGAAAGGTTTTTTAAATGATAAGTTCTAACTATAACGTCCCTGAAACCTATGTTTTTTTCAGTGAATTTCAAAAGTTTTTTAAATGCTAATTTCTAACTATTCCTACAGAGGTAGGACATGTGCAGAAAGAGGAAGAAACGCGCAGAAAGAAGCAAGTGAAATGCAGAAAGACGCAGCAGAAGTCCAGAATGACAAAGAAAAGTGCAAAGAACCAACAGAGGTGCAGAAAGAGGTCTTGTTGCTAAGTCATCCTGTGCCCAAAAGATTTTGCTGACTAGTACTGGTGGTAACTGAATCTGACTAACCAGACCCCGAGCAAGTGCTATCCTGAAAGACACTTAGAATAATGTGAAAACACCTACATACACTAAGGGTTGGGGTACCCCTGCGATTGGCATGAACTTCCCTGTATGGCCCTAGTACATCTTACGGCAGGGGGATTAAAACTACCTCAAAGTCAGAGGTGCTGAAAGAGGCAAGAGAAGTGCAGAAAGAAGCAACAAAGGTGCTGAAAGAGGCAAGTGAGGTATAGAACCAGGCAAGAAAGGTACAGAAAGACGGTACAGGGGTGCATAAAGAGGCAAGAGGGAGACATACATTTACAACAGAGGTACAGAAAGATACATGAGCAGTGCAGAAAGAAGCACGAAAAATGCAGAAAGAAACAAAAGTGATGGAGAAATAGGGAAGAGGGTGCAGAACGAGGCAAGAGGGATACAGACATTTTCAAAGAGGTGCAGAAACAAGCAAGAGAAGTGCAGAAAGAGACAAGAGAATTGTGAAAAGAAGCAACAGAGGTGTGGAAAGAAACAAGAGAGGTGCAGAAAGAGGCAAGTGAGGTGCAGAAAGAAGCAGGAGCAGTGCAGAATGAACCAACAGAGGTGCAAAAAGAGGAAAGACAGGTGCAGAAAGAGGTAAAGAATTGCTAAAAAAAGGAAGAGGTGTAGAAAGAAGCAAAAGAAGTGCAGAAGGAGACAAGTGAGGTGCAGAAAGAAGAAAGAGCATTGCAGCCAATAGAGATGCAAAAAGAGGCAAAGGGGGTACAGAAAAAGGTAGGAGGGGTGTAGAGAGAGGCAAGAGAGGTACAGAAAGAGGCCAGGGGGTACAGAAAGTATTTAGAGAAGTGAAGAATAAGGCGAGAGAATTGCTGAAAGAAACAATAGAGGTGCAGAAAGAAGCAAGAGCAGTGCAGAAAGAATCAACAGAGGTGCAAAAAGAGGCAAGAGGAGCGCAGAAAAAAAGTAGGAGGGGTGTAAAATGAGGCAAGAGTGGTACAGAAACAGGCAGGAGGGGTGAAGAAAGAATGAAAAGAAGCGCAGGTGGAGGCAAGTGCTGTGCAGAAAAAAGCAAGAGCAGTGCAGAAAGAACCAACAGAGGTGCTGAAACAAGCATGGAAGGCACATAAACAAGGAACAGGGGTGCAGAAAGAGACAAGGGAAGTGCAGAAAAAGAAAAGGGTGCAGAAAGAGGCAAGAGATCTGCAGAAAAAGCAACAGAGGTGCTGAAAAGGGCAAGTGAGGTGCAGGAAGAGGCAAGGGATCTGCAGGTAAATGCAACAGAGGGGCTGAAAGAGGCAAGAGAGGTAAAGAAAGAAGCAACAGAGGTGCAGAAGTAGGCACGAGGGTGCAGACAGTTGGAAGAGGAGTGCAGAAAGAAGCAACAGAGGTACTGAAAATGCAACAGAGGTGCAGAAAGAAGGAAATAAAGTGCAGAAAAAGGCAACAGAGGTGCAGAAACATGCAAGGGCGGTGCATACACAAGAGAAGTGCAGGTGGAGGCAAGTGATGTGCAGAAAAAAGCAAGAACAGTGCAGAAAGAACCAACACAGGTGCTGAGACAGGTGTGAAGGCTGCAGAAAGAGCAAGAGAAGTATAGAAAGAGGCAACAGAGGTACAGAAAGAGGCAAGAGAGGTGCAGATACAAGCACAGAAGGTACATAAACAAGGAACAGGGGTGCAGAAAGAGGCAAGAGAAGTGCAGAAAAAGAAAAGAAGGATGCAGAAAGAGGCAAGAGATCTGCAGAAAAAGAAAAGAAGGATGCAGAAAGAGGCAAGAGATCTGCAGAAAAAGCCACAAAGGTGGCGAAAAAGGCAAGTGGGGTGCAGGAAGAGGCAAGGGATCTGCAGAAAAATGCAAGAGGGGCTGAAAGAGGCAAAAGAGGTAAAGAAAGAAGCAACAGAGGGCAGAAGGAGGCACAAGGGTGCAGACAGTTGGAAGAGAAGTGCAGAAAGAAGCAACCGAGGTGCTGAAAGAGGCAAGAGATGTGCAGAAAGAAGCAACAGAGGTGTATAAAGAGGCAAGAGTGGTGCTGAAAGAGAGAAGAGAGGTGCAGGAAGAGGCAAGAGAGTTGGACAAATAGGGAAGAGGGGTTGCAGGAAGAGGCAGGAGGGGTTCAGAAGGTAGCAACAGAGGTGCCAAAAGCGACAAGAGAGGTGCAGAAAGAAGCGAGTGAAATTCAGAAAAAGGCAACAGAGGGGCAGAAAGACGCGAGAGAGGTGCAGAAATAAGAGAAGTACAGAAGGAGGCAAGAGAATTGCTGAAAGAAGCAACAGAGGTTTAGAAAGAAGCAAGAGAAGTGCAGAAAGAGGCAAGTGAGGTACAGAAACAACAAACAGAGGTGCTGAAAGAGGCAACAGAGGTGCAGAAAGAAGGAAATACAGTGCAGAAAAAGGCAACATAGGTGCCGAAACATGCAAGAGCGGTGCATAAACAAGAGACGTGCAGAAGGAGGCAAGAGAATTGCTGAAAGAAACAACAGAGGTTTAGAAGGAAGCAAGAGAAGTGCAGAAAGAGGCAAGAGAGGTGGAGGAAGATGGATAAGGAGTGCATAAAGAAGCAACAGAGGTGCTGCAAAAGGCATGAAAAGTGCAGAAAGAGGCACGAGGGAAGCAGAAAGAGGCAAGAGAAGTGCAGAAAGAAGCAACATAGGTAAAGAAGGAGGCAAGAGTGGTGCAGAAAAAGGGAAGAGAGGTATAGTAGGAGGCAAGCAAGTTGTACAAAGATGGAAGGGGGATGCAGAAAGAGGCTGGAGGAGAGCAGAAAGAAGCAACAGCGATGTAGAAAGAGGATAGATAGGTGTAGAAAGAAGCAAGTAAAGAGCAGAAAGATGCAACAGAGGTACGGAAAGACGCAAGAGAGGTTCAGAAAGGAGGAAGAGAAGTGCAGGAATAGTCAAGATAATTGCTGAAAGAAGCAACAGAGGTGTAGAAAGAAGTGACAGAAGTGCAGAAAGAGGCAAGTGAGATGCAGTAACAAGCAAGAAGGGTACAGGAAGATGGAAGACGAATGAAGAAAGAGGCAACAGTGGGACAGAAAAATGCAAGACAGGTGTAGAAAGAAGCATGGGAAGTGAAACATGAAGCTACAGAGGTACAGAAGGATGCAAGAGAACTGTAGCAAGAGGCAAGAGATTTGCAGAAACCGGCAAAAATTGTTCAGAAAGATGGAAAGATGAACGATGAACAGAGGTGCAGACAGAGGCAAGAGAGGTACAAAACAGGTAAAAGGGGTACAGAAAGAGGCAAGAGGGGTGCATACATTTGAAAGATAGGTGCAGAAAGAAGCAAGAGCAGTAAAAAAAGAACCCACATAGGTGCAAAAAGAAGCAAGTGAGGTGCAGAAGGAGGCAAGAAAACTACAGAATAATGCAAGAGAGTTGCAGAAGCAGGCACAAAGGGTGAGGAACAGGAAACAGGTGGGCAGACTGAGGCAAGACTGAGGCAAGAGAGGTTAAGCAACAGGGGTACAGAAAGAGGGAAGAGGGGTTGGGACAGAGGCAAGAGGGGTACAGAAAGAAGCAGGTCAGGTGCAGAAAGAAACAAACGAAGTACCGAAAGAAAGAACAGAGGTACAGAAATAGGCAAAAAAGGTGCAGAAAGACATAAGAAGGTTACACAAAAAGGGAAGAGAGGAAGAGAGGTGCAGAAAGAGGGAAGAAGGATGCAGAAAGAGGCAAAAGAATTGAAAAAGAAACAAATGAGGTACAGAAAGAGGCAACGGACATGCAGAACTAGAAGAGATTTGCAGACAGAGGCAAAAGAAGTGCAGAAAAAGAAAGAAATGTGAAGAAAAAAGCAACAGAAATGCAGAAAGAAGCAAGAGAGGAGCACAGAGAGGCGCAGAAGGATGGAAGAGTGGATTGCACACCATTAGTACCAATTTTAACACCCACATTTAGCAATAAGGGTGACCATTCTACGTTTGCAAAGGGCCTTCCAACAAGCTGTGACACTTGTCGCTGCATTTTTGGTAACGTTTAACCCGTTTGAGCTAGAAACAGGGCTTTTTATCAAATCTACTGATTAGGGAGCAGATGATGAATTATGTGGCTAATGCGGAAAATGTATATTTGTGCGAACGTCGGTGCAGCCAAACAGTTGCATATTTACAGTGGCCCTGCTCATACCTCTGACTAGGTCCAGAAATGCTCCTCAGTAATTCCTTCTTTTTTTGAATCACTGAGTTCATAGTTGAGCTTCTATGGAAACGAGGAAGTCTAAACCTGAGTAAGTGAGGGGGGACTTATATCGCGCAACTTAGCCCAAGGGCATCAAGGCGCCAGCCATAACAAGATGGACGGACAAAACAGACAGATAGTCTCAAAACACCGGATCCAGGATCTACGGGTACGCCTCCAAGAAGAGCCAGGTTTTTAGTTGTTTTCGAAAAAGCACCAGAGAGGGTTGTCCTACCAATTCTGGAGGGAGGGAGTTCCAGAGCTTGGGCGCCAGAGTGGAAAAGGCTCTACCTCCCCATCTAGCTTTTTCAAATCTGGGAACTAGAAGAAGATTTTTAGAGGAGGAGCGGAGGACTCTACTGGGGATATAGGGATGAAGAAGGGACCTGATGCCTTCAGATACCGAACCATAGAAGGCCCCAAGAGCAAGGCAAAGAAGTTTGAAAGATATCCTGAGATGGACAGGGAGCCAGTGGAGGTTTTTCCGGGCCAAGGATATAGAGGAAAGCCTTGGGAGATCCAAAACCATCCTGGCCGCGGCATTCTGCACCATCTGGAGACGAAGAACAGAGCTCTTGTTTATGCCCCCGTACAAAGCGTTACAATAGTCCAGTCTCGAAGAGACGAGAGCAACTGTAGCTTGCTTCCGGGCAATATTGCTGAGGATCCTAATAACACCACAGCAGGTGGACACGGTCCTACTGACCTGAAGGTCAAAGGAAAGAGAGGTATCTATCAGGACCCCCAGATTTCTTGCCAAATGGGAAGGACAGGGACAGTCCCCAAGAGAGGCTGGCCACCAGTCATTAGACCAGATGTCCTGATTGCCCCCAAAGATCAAGACCTCCGTCTTTTCTCCATTAAGTTTTAAAAAGTTCCGGATCATCCATTGGGAAACTGCTTCCATGCAAGATCTGAACTTCAGAGCCGAGTCATTCACCGACTGTGTGAGAGAGACCATGATTTGAGTATCGTCGGCGTATGACAACACCTCAAACCCGAAGGATCTGACAACCCTGGCAAGTTGGGTCACATAGATATTAAACATTCAGGGACTTAAAGAAGAACCCTTGGGGACCCCACATTGCACTGGCTTGGAAGGAGACAGAAAATCGCCCAACTTGACTCTTTGTTCCCTTTGATGGAGAAAAGAGGCCAGAAGGCTAAGGGCCGAACCTCCAACCCCTATCTCCCCCAGCCTCGAAAACAAGACCAAAGGGGACAGGGTGTCGAAGGCTGCCGTAAGGTCGAGAAGGACCAGAAGAGGGGTATGGCCCCTGTCGACCTTGGAGCGGATATTTTTGATAACAACAGTAAGGGCAGATTCTGTGCTATGAGCACTTCGAAAGCCATGCTGCGAGATATCCAGGAGGTTTGAGTCATCCAAGAAGGTGGTAAGATGACGATTAAGGTGAGCCTCCAGAATTTTGGCGGGGGCCGGCAACAGGAAAAAAAATTCTGACCCCGGGGTCCAGAGATGCCTTCTTCAAAAGCGGTTTGACGACCGCCATTTTCCAGGGGAGGGGAAAGGTTCCCTCTGTGATTGCTAAGTTCATCACCTCAAGAAGAGGCGGGATGACCACCTCCCTACAGGCCTTCAGGATTTTCAGCGGACAAGGGTCCAAAGGAGAGCCTGATTTGGTGTTATCAAGGAGGCGGTTTATCCCATCTAAGGTGAGCGGGGGGAAACCCAGAAGACTTGGCCCAGACTTCGCAACCCGGAGGTCAGTTGCGTAAAGAGAAGGCAGAGGAGAGATGGCATCCAACTCTGCATTGAGGAGATCAAGTGATTTATAAATATCAACGAATTTAGAGTGGAAAAAAGTTGAGATAGTATCACAAAGCTCCTCGGTTTCCACTATGGGATCCACGGTCTTGGGTACGGAGAGGGAATCAATGATCTTAAAGAGATCTCTGGACGATTTTAGGGAGGCAGTCAGATTAGCATAGTAAGCCTTTTTCTCCCCGTTATCGCTAACTTATATTCTTTTAGGAGACGTTTATGTTGTTTCTTTCCAGAGGGATCAGGATGGGCATGCCATTGCCTCCCCTGTTTTCTACAGCCCTGCCTCAGCAATCTGAGGCGGTCAGAGAACCAGGGCATGGAAGGACTCTTTCGAGCGGAATAGTGTTGCTTGGCGGGGGCTAAGATGTCGACAGCTCCGGAAATGGTACTCGACAGGTCCATTGCTGCAGAATTAATTTCCTTCTTTGACAAGGGTCTGTGTTCATTCATAAATGGGGCAAGGGTTTCGTTGTTAATCTCCCTAAACATTTCTTCGTGTCCGGAAGAGACGGGATGATGTGAGGGATTTTAAGCTAGAAGGGCGCTGCCAGGTTGTCTGACCAGGCCAAGGTAATAGGGATTCCTGTCTTCAGTCTGATGTCATTGGAGAAGATGCCATCAAGCGTGTGGACTGCTAGGTGAGTGGAGTTACCCACTAGCAGGATCAGGCCACATGAGGCAAGAGTATCCACCAAGGACATGGTGTCTCTGGAGCTCGCATTCTCTAAATGAAAATTGAAATCACCTAAAAGAGTGAAGTTAGGCCTATCAATGAAGGGTTCCAATAAGTTCATCAGGTCCTGAGTAAAGAGGGTTCTGGAACCCGGGGCCTATAACATAGGATACCCGGGAATGAGACTGTAGGGGTGGAGTTTATAGAAAAATACATGGCCTCGAAAGTGTCAGAGGGGGTGGAATGGAAGTCAAAGCGGCATATCTATCCATTCCGGTCAGGGCATAGCCCATGGGAATAGCGTCTACCAGGTCGGGGCCTGAAGATTCCGAGGCCCAGGTTTCAGTAATAAAAACCCAAGAAGGTTTCCTCAGCAAATCAAAATCGTTGAATGCAATATTATTATAAACCTGAGGTTAACACTCCACAACACAGACTACAATACCACATAATTACTCTTATAACACATAATCTCACTCTACATGATTCCTATAAAATAAATACCACATACTTTCTATCCACATAATTTCACTGCACAAAACATACATCCACTCCACTCTGAAAAACATTAAAAAACATTTACATTTACATTGTTAATAGCTCTAACTCTCGCAAATGTGAAACCTTTAACTTTGCAAACACTTCTTTAACTAGTAGTCGTGTTTGCAGAGTGGTGGAGAAACGGTGTTGGGCCTCCAACCAGCTCTCAGGAATTCCACTGTGTAGGACTTACAGGAGGAACCAGGAGGGCTTCTTGGCCCCCAAAGTACCCCAGGAGTAAATTGGACTTCTTCCCCTATCCTGTTCTCTGCCAGGAGGTGCGTTTTCAGAGTGGTGGAGAAAGGGGGACATGGCCTCCAAAGATGTCTTAGCAATACCACGGTGTGGGACTTACTGGAGGTAACAAGAGGGGTAGTTGGCACCCAAGGACATCCTTGGGAGCCAACTACTCCTCCTATTACCTACAGTAGGTCCCACACATCAGGATTGCTAAGTTGTCATAGCAGGCCATACTCCCTTCCCCCACCGCTCTGCAAACTCACTTCCTGGCATGCACTTGGATGGGGATTTAAGTCCCCTTCGCTGCTGGGGGTTGTTACTGGCCAACTAGCCTACCTGATAGCTCTAGTATGTCCCAGATAGGAGGACTGCTGAAAGTTGGACACAGGCCACTCCACCACTCTGCAAATGCCCCTCCTGGCACGTTCAAAGTTGGGGGATTTAAGTCCCCTTGAATACTGAGGGTCCCTGGGGGCCAAGTAGCCCACCTGTTACCTCCAGTAAGCCCCATACTTCTAGATTGCTGAGTGTGCTCAAAGGTCACTGCCCCCTTTTTGCATGACTCTGCAAACACGACTTGTGGTGCACTGCTGCTCTGGGTCCACTTGTGTCCTAAGGTCGTCACGACACAAGAGGAACTCATCGCCCCACCAGCAGTGCACCAAGAGGTGCATTTGCAGAGCATTGTAAAAAGGGGCATGGCCTCGGACCACCTCTCAACAATCCAGCTCTGTGGCACTTATTGAAGGTACCTGGTGGGCTAGTTGGACTCCAGGGACCCTCAGTATTCAAGGGGAATTAATTCCCCAACTTACAATACTCTAGGGGGTGCGTTTGCACAGCAGTGCAGGGAGGGGGCGGGGCCTCCGTCGAGATGCCGGCATTTGTTTTTTTATTTTATTTTAGAAGGGGGGCTGCATGGCCCCCTTCTTTTAGTATTTTTTGGCCTTGGGGACCATATCTCCCAGGGCCTGATCACTTTTTAAAAAAAAAAATGGGAAGGAGGCCGCACGGCCCCGCTTCCGAGGCCAATTTTGGTCCTGGGGAACCAAATTCCCCAGGGCATGGCCTCCTTTTTTAAATTTATTTATAGGGAGGGGGCTGTGTGGCCCCCCTTCCCTGAGCCAATTTGGCCCCGGGGACTCCATCCCCAGCGCATGCCCTCCTTTAAAAAAATTTTTTTTTTATATATATATATATATAATTTCGGACTACCGCTCCCGGCATGCTGCTCACTGGAGAGCACATGCCTTATGGGTAAAACTTGTGGAAGTCCATTTCTGTTCTTCCAACATTGCCCGCCCTATGATTACGGTACGTCAAGCACCAAAACGCGTCAGGGACATGATTTGATTGGGCATAAAAATTTGCTTACTTGCACTAAAGGTTCTGTTGAACTTGTCCTCGTGGAGTGCATCTCTAAAGCTTTGAGGCTTGGTTATGGATATGTTTACGCACGGCAGCTCCGGCCGTAGGAGATTGCACCGCTGTCAGCACTGAACGAGGGTCTGGGAGGCTTTAAATCTTATTGCAGCCTTTTTTTCCAGTACGAGGAAACAACATTTGGAAGCGGTTTTTCTGGCCTGAGGCCCACTGGAGGGCTGTGAAAAAAACATGGATTTTGTAATTGCCAGTTAATTAATGTATGAACCGGACCTCACTGAGGGGAATTATTTCGGACTACCGCTCCCGGCATGCTGCTCACTGGAGAGCACATGCCTTATGGGTAAAACTTGTGGCAGTCCATTTCTGTCCTTCCAACATTGCCCGCCCTATGATTATGGTACGTGAAGCACCGAAACGCAACAGGGACATGATTTGATAGGGCATAAAAACGCGCTTTCTTGCAATAAAGGCATCTCTAAAGCTTGGAGTATTGGGTATGGATATATATATATATATTCACTGAAAAAACCATAGGTTATAGACCATATATAGTTAGGAATTAGCATTTAAGAAACCTTTTTTTACTCACACAAAACCATTGAAATTCCATATATAGTTAGTTGCACTAACTATATATCGCGCACCCGCAATCCACTGCTGATCATGTCAGATATTACATCATTCATGACATGGTCAGTGACATCACTGATGACATCACTGATGACATCTCAAATGACATCACTGATGACATCACTGATGACATCTCAAATGACATCACTGATGACATCTCAAATGACATCACTGATGACATCACTGATGACATCTCAAATGACATCACTGATGACAACATCCAGTGACTGTGTATTTCTGTAAAGTTAAAATATGTCTTACATATTGAAGAATGAGTGGATGTGGAAGTGTCTGGATGAAGGATTTAGTAGGTGCATGACTGACTGTATGAGTGAGTGGTTAAATGTGTCTCACTGAGTGCATGGGTTAGTGACTGAACTGTGTTAATTTGTACATCATTATGTTTGTTGTTCTGTAAACTGCTGCATGTGTTGATCAGTAGCTATATGAGTAAGTATATGGGTTATTGATTGGTTGCTCAAGTATTTGTATGGGAGACTGAGTGTGTGTGTGAGTGGCTGGGAGGTGTATGACTGTGCATTGGTGAGTGAATGCATATCTCAGTGCTACATGTCAAAGTAAGTACATATGTAAAACACAGTACATGTGAGAGTTGGCATATATAAATAACTGTGCATAAGAGCCAGTGAATGTGTGAGTGGCTGTATGGATGATTGTGAACTTGTATCAGGGATTGTAAAAGAGAGTAAATATGTGTTAGTATATGTTTGAATAAGTAAGGTGTGTATAACTGTATAGTTGAGGAAATGGAGGTGTGATTGATTCTTTGCATGACTGACTAGGTGTGTAAGTAACTCCATGGATGAGTGACAGTCTGTGAGTGTCTGTTTACACTGAATGTATCTAAGGTTATATTAGAGTCTGAAGAGGTTCATCGTATTATCACATGAATGATGTCATCAGTGATGTGATCAGTAATGTCAAATGAGATGTCATCAGTGATGTCATCAGTGATGTCATCAGTGATGTCATTTGAGATGTCATCAGTGATGTCATCAGTGATGTCATTTGAGATGTCATCAGTGATGTCATCAGTGATGTCACTGACCATGTCATGAATGATGTAATATGTGACAATCTTCGTACCCTGTTCTCTCTCCTGCGCACGGTTCATCCTGACACACCTATCGCAGCTGTCTTCCTAGATGCGACTAAGGCTTTCGACTCTGTCGAATGGTCCTACTTATTTTCGGTGTTGGCTAGTATGGGATTCCCGCCTTTGTTTCTATCTTGGGTTCGTCTGCTTTATACTCATCCCACGGCGAGGATATTGATCAACGGTCGCCTGTCGCAACCTATTGACATCACCAGAGGCACGCGCCAGGGCTGTCCACTTTCTCCCTTACTATTTGCCATAGCGGTTGAGCCTCTCGCCTGTCGCCTGCGTCAACTACATCGAGACGGGGCGATACAGTGCCTACAGCGACAAATCGACGTATCCCTTTATGCTGACGACATCACCATATATGTTAAACACCCCGAGATACACCTGAATCCCTTACTCAGGGAATTCATCATGTTTGGCGGGATGTCAGGGGTGCACATTAACTGGTCTAAATCCCAACTCTTCCCCTTGACGGCTGCGGTGGAGGATTTTCCTCTTGACTACCCATTGGAGTGGTGCCGGACGGATCTCAGATACCTGGGAATCCGTATATCCCGGGATAGGGAAGAGACATTGCGATCTAATTATGGAGTAGCTATCACCAAGCTGACCTCCACTGTGGATCGTTGGATCACCCTGCCGCTTTCCATGGCTGGCAGAGCATCCCTTATCAAAATGGTTATTCTCCCCCGTTTTCTCTACCTCTTCCTTAACATTCCCTACTACCCGGGCGCCTTTTTCTTTAAGACACTGAAATCGGAGGTGTGTAGGCTTTTCTGGGGAGGCAAGAACCCCCGGCTTAAATGGTCCACGCTTACTCTACCCTATGATAAAGGGGGCTTTGACATCCCTGATTTTCTGGAGTATTATCTATGTGCGCAGGCGCACTACGCTTACCACTGGATGGCTCCCACGCCATTTATGCCACATATAGCGGTAGAAGACTGGATAGTACACCCCCTTCCACTAAGTGGACTACTCCATTGTCCGGAATCGTCCATCACCACGCCGAACACCTCGGTATCATGCACAATGGATGCATGGCGCCGGATAGCGAAACGATTGTCCTGCCCCCTACCCTACTCGCCGAAACTGCCGCTTACCTACCACCCTAATCTCACCCTACTGTGGGAACGGGGTTTTCGTAACCTCTGTGCAAAGATCAATGTCTCCTGCTGGGGCGACTTATTTGCTGACGGGAGCTTCAAGACGGCAGAACTTTTCTTCGCGGCACATGCCCGCACTCCCTTAGACTTGTTTTATTATGTGCGACTACGTGCGGGGTTGAGGGACATCTTACCTTCTTTCCCTAATGAACCAGAGGCTCTGCCACCCCTTCATTTCTTGCTATGTTCTCATAACGGGACTCATTTGGTCTCTGGCCTCTATCGCCAACTTAGAAGCGCGGCCACGATGCCGGACTCTAGCGCACGGACGCGCTGGTCCGCTGAGCTGGCCACTGATATCACGGACGAACAATGGTTATACTGTTGTGCGCTCACCTCCCGCATTTCTGCCAGCAGCAGATTGAAAATCATACATTACAAATTCCTACAGCGGATGTATTATACGCCAGTAAAAAAGCATAGATTTGGTCTGGCAGAGGATGATCGCTGCACGCGCTGTCATGCAGCTCATGCGGATATGTTGCATCTTGCCTGGGAGTGCCCTCAGGTGTCACTATACTGGCAACAAGTGTCGGGTGCCATTGAGGACATGACTGGTACCAAGGTGCCCATGGACCCCTTGGTGACAATTCTCGGATATACGCCACAGGTCCCTAGTACATGCCGAAAATTCATTGACACTGCGCTGCTACTGGCCAAACGGCGTGTGGCCTGTCGGTGGGGCCGGGGCAGGGCGCCCAAGTTCAAGGAATGGCTGGCGGATCTGACCCATTGTCAAGACCAATACACCACGTTTACTGAGCTGTTACCTATCTCCAGCCGACCTAAAGATATATGGGGTCCACTGGTGACATATCTTCTAACACGATCCACTGAGACTGGCGCCTCTGACGATGCCCCTGGTGTCGACCGATGATGTGTCCTCCGGCCCTCACATCGACAACTGATCCTGACCCCCTAAATACTACTCATGTTGGGCACTGTTAACCGGGACCTACTATCTTTGTGTTGGGATACACTGTTCGACATCTGGTACACCACTTGGTCCTGGGTGCTGGAACCCCTCTTCCTACAGGTGGCTGACCCCCTCTTTCCCTTTCACCGCCGGCCAGGCCGCCCTCCCTCTGACATCTTAACAGACACACCCACACAACTTTACCCTTCTGTACCACATTTACATTCCACGCCACTGCGCTTACCACTGTGGGAAGCTTCATTGGCTCGAGAATTGACTGTGCCACAATGCTGCTGTTCTGTCATAAGAGTTTCTACCTTTTGCTGATGCTTTATTGATTTCATACCCACAGACTTCCGTAGATGACTGAATTGCCTCTGAGTTTCTTTATGGATGGGGAGTTCTATTTGTTTTTAATGTTACAATACTGACTGTTGCTTCTAAAACCACTGTTCTACTGCGGCCCATCCTTCAAGTGCCGAACAACACTGACTGTGCTGTACTCCTTGTTCATACATATGCTACGCCTCCGGGCCTCAGGGATGCCGGCTACAAGGCTGTGTATTGTCACGTAGTCTACGCTGCCGGCCTCCGGGTTGTAGGCACGAACAGCTGTGTACTCTTTACCATCATACCCAATAAAGCAGTGTTGAACTCAAAAAAAAAAAAAAAAAAAAAAAAACATTCCAAACAGTCCGTAGCGGCCGCCATCTTGTCCCTCGGTAGGATTGAGAGACAAGAGGAGGCCAAAGCGAAGGGGGAAATGACCATAAGGGGGCATAGTAGATCCTTCCTGACCTCTTAGGTTTGATGTACCATTTTGCCAAGTTTGGTGTAATTCCGTTCAGCCATTCAGGCTGTAGACGTATGTAAATGTCCTATGGAAAATTGCATGGGGAAAACACATTTGAAAGTGTTGAAATTTAGAACCAATTAAAATGTTACTTTGGTTTTGTATTTGTGTGTGATGAAAGTTAATTGGTTATGTATATATGTCAAATGAGAGGAAACCACAGCCATTTTGTGATACTACTGTCTGAGGTACATTTGTGAGGAATTTTTGGTGGTGAATTTCTGGTGTTTGATTTACACAGTACTAACACTTCTGCTACTTTTAAAAAGGTGAGTTGTTAATTTGTATGGGGAACTATGTTGTACACTTGAAGATAATTTGAAAAATGTTTTCTGTTATTTATTTGCAGTCCTTCTGTTATACTAAATACTTGATAAAGTTAGTTTTATATTATGTATTACTAAAGACGATAAATGAAAGTGATTATTTTTTTCTGCAATTTACAGCAAGCAATTTCAAAATAAAATGGTTCACAATGAAGAGACCGTGGCAATTTCTTTTGAATTGTCCAACACATTGATTGAAATTGAGAGCACCAATAATGAAATATTGTCACAAGGAGGACATGACTTGTATGATTCCATTAGATTGATTGAAATGGACAGCACCAAGAATGAAATATTGTCACAAGGAGATGACTTGAATGATTCCACTACATTGATTGAAATTGAGAGCACCAATAATGAAATATTGTCACAAGGAGGAGATGGCTTGTATGATTCCATTAGATTGATTGAAATGGACAGCACCAATAATGAAATATTGTCACAAGGAGGAGATGACTTGAATGATTCCACTACATTGATTGAAATTGAGAGCACCAATAATGAAATATTGTCACGAGGAGATGACTTGAATGATTCCACTACATTGATTGAAATTGACAGCACCAATAATGAAATATTGTCAGAAGGAGGAGATGACTTGAATGATGTTTTTGATCAATCTCTTGATGGCGAATTTATCGAGTGTTTGGAGACCATAGAGTTACAAGAATCATCATTGCAGACTTTTAATGAGGAGATTCCAGATGAGATGATTGAAGAGGAAATTACTGATGAGGACATGTTACTAGTTCCTTCAAATTTAGAAAATTCTGAAGAATAAATTTATATTTAGAAATCAAAAATTGTTTGAGACATTATTCATTTTTATTTTTAATTTATGAGGTTGTAGCGAAGTGATTGTAGTATAAAATGAGACTTATAGTATAGAGTGCAACATTTTTATGTTACATGGTAAGTTTACTCATATTTACTTCCCTTCTGCCACTATATTATCTCCAATGTGTATTTGACATGTCTTCTTCATCTCCGGCCTCCTTTCTCTCACTGTGTGTCTCCGATGCATCTTATCGCTGGTATTTTGTGTAATTACAGAAGAGAGTAAAATAAAATAGTTCGGAACGTGAAAAGGGGGCAAAGTAGAGTACTCCTCACCCCCTAGGCCTTTTTAGGCGGTCCCAAAAGGATCAGTTTCTGCTTTCCTGAGAGATTATGGTATGAGTTCCATATACCACAATAACTTGCATTACAACATGCAAGATATCTATCTCCTATTACCAACTTTTGGAGATATTCGCGCTAAGCGCGAATATCTCCAAAAAGTAACACCTGCCCTGAGCAGTTCTTAGCCATGTTATCCAATGGGAGGTGGATAACATGGCTAAGAGTATTAGCTCGGTAATGCATGAATATCGCTGAGTTTTTAGCGATATTCATGCATTGCGGCCGTTTATTATCGCATTTGCGATAAACCTTGATAATAGTAAGGTTTATCTTCGATAATTTCTGACGATGCTTAGTGGTAAAAAATTGGTTGGTAAGCATCGTTAGCGATAAATATCGCTTAACTTTGGTAATATGCCCCAACGTCTGTTAACGTTCGATTCGAAGGAAATGAGGAAGTGTTGAAAAACATTGTCTGCGCCATCTTGCCTTTTTTGAAATGCCACACTTTTGTCGTGCACGGCAGCCATTTTAGATGTCTTGACCAGACCCACTCTCTGCACGCTGTCGATTCGTAGCATGGCTCCTCACCCTCGTAAGCATCTCCCCCAGGCACTGGTCACCACCGCTCTCTGTCTTATGCATGGGCAATAAACCTTCCCCCATCTGCGCTGCTCTTCCCTGAGAATCACACTCTGTGCCCGCCCGACACCTCCCTTTCTCCCTATTCACTACCGCACCCTCTGACACTCCTCTTCCTCTGTGTCCGAATGTCCAGGCCGGTCCTAGGCTATCAGCTAGCCCTGCAGATGTAGTTTATGGCCCCAGCTGTAAAGAATCACCCCTCTTCAAAGGAGTTATAGTAGATCAAGGCCCACACCCGATGTGATCCGTCACAGCACACGCGTTCCTACTATCTGAAAACCATCCTGTATTGTGATTGGGGAGGGGACCGAGCCTGAAGCGGAAGATTCCAGGAATGACTCTTTGTACATCAAAGTTTTTACAATTATGTGTCACATAAAAAATATATAGCACTCCAACAAAGTAGTAGGAATATAAAACTTTAATAACATATAAATATATACAACAAAACAAAAACAGTAAAAACATTTAAACAACGAAGAGACCGTGGCAATTTCTTTTTAATTATCCAATAGATTTATTGAAATTGACAGCACCAATACTGAAATATTCTTGTCAGTAGCGGTCTGTTGTGCGAATAGTTCCAAGGCAGCAGAACGCGCTGAAATCTAGATGGCACGAAAGTGATGTCTAGTAAGTTGCCGCCCAGCAAAAAACGGCGTGGGGCGCCGCGGGGGTGAGTGAGTCCAGTAGGCACCACAGCTATTCTTACCGGCATTGCAGAATTACTGCTGGGGACAATGCCTGTGCTGTAGCAGGGTCACAGCAGAAACAAAAAGGATTCTGTTGAAGATGTTGTTGGTTTTCAATTTGAAAACAGTTCTGGTGTCAACTGCTATGCTAATGTAGTGGTTAATGTTTTGTTTTCTCTAGAAAATGTAAAAGAGGGGGAGGCAGTCCAAAGTTCCGTTAAAAGGGCAAAGGAAAGGATCGGTGGTTTGAACTATCAGTCAAAAAGGGGAGGGGGTGCAATAATTTTTCCTACCGGGTCACACTGTGCTTTCACCGGAAGTGAGGTCTGCAGGATTGTAGTAATTCAAAGTGAGGCTGGCGCCAGCATGGGAGCGCCGACGTCCCGCGGATACAGTTTCGTCACTCCACGGGCGATCATGGCAGTCATTTCCCATCGGGGGTCGGAGACTCCCGCGGCTCCTCTAGAATCTTCAAGGTCGTGGAGGACTACGGTGGTGGAGTCAACCAGTGACCGGGCCATTTCTTTATGTTGGGCCCGCTCTTGCCAGGTCGACCGCCATTTTGAGAGTTCGGCAGCTACCGGCGATCGCGGGGTCACATGAGCGGACGGGCTCCACCCTGCCGGGCGAGACGTTGCAGCATGGCCACAGTGGAAGAACCGTTATCTAGGTCGTTCCGAAACTGTGCAGCACTGTAGTTGTTAGGATGCCACCGCCTGGAGCGCTGAGGGTGCAGCTGGGAAGCCTCCACCTGGGGAGGCGGGAGAGGCCTGTTCGCACCGTCTCTCCCTCCCAGTGCACCCCACGGCGTCTCGCTTGAGATTTGTTATGGCCGGACCAGGCGATGAGGACGAGGGGGGGGTCTGAGGCATGTGCAAGACATCCCCCTCCAGTGTTGTCGCAGCCATTATAAAAGAAAGAAGTGTCCCGTCCGTCTTCGGGCCGGGCTTCCGGTGGATGTCGGCCGGACGCCCCTGGCTCTGGCCCCATGAACGGGTTTCTTGGTTTATTGGCTGCAGCCGGATCCCGTCGGCCTCGGCCCCCCGACCGTTGGTGGTCGGACCGGAAGAGCATGTGGCGGGACTACCTGCAACTCTCAAGGGCCACCGCGGCCGGACTGGGAGAGAGAGGGGAGGGTCGAGGAGACATTCCCCCCCCCTGCAACTGTTCAGCGTTGTAAAGGCAATCCCCTGGCCGGGTCCCGCTGGTCTCGGCCTCTCCTCCGGCTACACCCTACGTTAGGATCTCCTGGCCGAGGCGCGGCAGCAGGACCTGCCTTATATGGGCTGCTCCCGGCTGGGCGTAGCCGGAACCCTGCCCCACCTTGGAAGTTTCCAGAGTGGGGGTGGATGTTCTACTGACTTGCATTTTCCCTAGTCTATCGATTTTTTTGGCGTGGCAGGCGGTGGGACAGCGAGGGGTGATTTGGTTTCTCTTACTGTTTTTCTGGTCTCTCACCACTGGCATATTTTAACGTTTTCTTGTTTCTAGGACATTAATAGGTTTTATCATTACGTTATGTTATCGTTTCTTTGTTCGTTGTTTAATAAAAGTTCATGTTCATCAGTGGCCTACTGATTTTCGTTTTCCTATTTTTTTCTTTCCAGGTTGTTTCATGGTAAAGTTTCTGTTAACAGGATACAGTGATCACTTCGTTATTATTGCATATGTCCTTTTCACTAGGGGTGCTCTCTGGTCGGGCCAGATGACGTATCTCTAGTAAATGGTCCGGGTGAAAAAGGTGCATCAATCAGTGGGGAGTAGATAGGCATGACAGATTACAACGGGGGAGAACGGTCCGCATTACGTACCCTTTCACTACTTGCAAAGATTTTCCTACGTTTATTTGCAAACAGGGAATACCTCCAAAAAGAACTAATTCCCAAACAGTCAATGTTCGGACAATCAATCAATCAATGAGGAATGAAATAGGTACGACGTGTTAAAGGCTTGCGTTACCTACCCTTCACTATCTGCAAAGGGAGATAGAATATTCCTATTCTTCCTCGTTTGCAGGTAGAGAAGATCGTTAAGAGAATTAACTTCGAACAATTCAATGCTCGATTGAAACAATCAACAAAGGGTACTGTGAACACAAATGAACGCCGCTTATATACATACGCATTGCTATTTTCAACAGGTTGTTCCTAATGTTTCTATTTTAGCGAGGTCAAAAGAGATCCCATTAGTGGCCTACTGATTTTGCTCGATTCCTTTTGTTTTTTTACACGATTTTTCGCTATCTGCAAAGACTAAACAGAGTATTGCGACTCTGTGCTTGTTTGTAAATAGAGAATGAACCAAAGAGAACAATCAATCAAATGGAGAGAGAAGCAGGCACGACGGATTACAAAGGGGGAAAGGGCTGCGTTAACTACCCTTCACTATCTGCAAAGAGAGAGTACTCCTAATAGAAATGAGGGGTGGGGGGCAGCAATCAAAGCAGATCAGTGTGCATAAACACGAAAAAAAAAATTCTTACCACGTACTTGACATTCGACAGCTTATGATATTTGCTATTAAAAAACCATTGAAATTCACTGAAAAAACCATAGGTTATAGACCATATATAGTTAGGAATTAGCATTTACAAAACCTTGAAAATTCACTGAAAAAACCATAGGTTATAGACCATATATAGTTAGGAATTAGCATTTAAAAAACCTTATTTTACTCACACAAAACCATTGAAATTCCATATATAGTTAGTTGCACTAACTATATATTGCGCACCCGCAATCCACTGCTGATGATGTCACATATTACATCATTCATGACATGGTCAGTGACATCACTGATGACATCACTGATGACATCTCAAATGACATCACTGATGACATCACTGATGACATCTCATTTGACATCAATGACCACATCACTGATGATATCATTCATGTGACAATACAATGCATCTCCTCACATTTTAATATAACCTCTGTTTCACCCAGTGTTAAAAACAGAGTATAATTTTTGAAACCATTGACACACCAATACTAGTTACTACATACGTACTCACTGATTCCTACGTCTACACACACATTCACTCATTCACCCATATAATCATTCATACATACAATCACTCATGTTTACAACACAATCATATGCACTCATACACCTATACAGACACTCACACTCTGCCACTCATCCATGGAGTTACTCACACACCTAGTCAGTCCTGTAAAGAATCAATCACACTTCCATTTTCTACTCTATACAGTTAAACATAGAGCACCTTACGTTTTCAACCATATACTAACACATACTTACTCTCTTATACAATCATTGATACAAGTACACATTGATCTGTACAGAGTCACACACCTCCCATCTAGCCACACACACACTCAGTCTCCCATGCAAATACTTGGGCAATCAATCAATAACCCATATAGTTACTCATATAGCTACTGATCAACACATGCAGCAGTTTACAGAACAACAGACATAATGATGCACAAATTAAGACAGTTTAGTCACTAACCCATGCACTCAGTGAGACACATTTAATCACTCACTCATACATTCAGTCATGCACCTACTAAATCCTTCGTCCAGACACTTATACATCCACTCATTCTTCAATATGTAAGACATATTTTAACTTTACAGAAATATAGTCACTGGATGTTGTCATCAGTGATGTCATCAGTGATGTCATTTGAGATGTCATCAGTGATGTCATCAGTGATGTCACTGACCATGTCATGAATGATGTAATATGTGACATCATCAGCAGTGGATTGCGGGTGCGCAATATATAGTTAGTGCAACTAACTATATATGGAATTTCAATGGTTTTGTGTGAGTAAAATAAGGTTTTTTAAATGCTAATTCCTAACTATATATGGTCTATAACCTATGGTTTTTTCAGTGAATTTTCAAGGTTTTGTAAATGCTAATTCCTAACTATATATGGTCTATAACCTATGGTTTTTTCAGTGAATATATATATATATATATATATATATATATATATATATATATATATATATATATATATATATATATATATATATATATATATATATATATATATATACCTACTGGCGGTCGCCAGTAGGTATATATAGTTAGGATTTTTTCTCTATGGGTTTTTTGAAAATTCTATGTCTAATAACTTTGGCGTTTGTGGACGGAATTGGCTGAAATTTTCAGGAAAATGGCACATTTTGTTTCTGAGCAGCCCTTGAAAATTTGGGGGGGGTTCGTCAAGGGGGGGCCGAGAAAAAAGGGGGGTCCCAAAACGTGTTTTTAACATTGAGTTTTCCATAGGGCGGTTGGCCTCACTTTTAGCCCGAACGGCTGAATGGATTTGCACGAAACTTGGCAAAATTGTAGGGACTGGTAGCCCGATGTGCCTTTTGTAGGTCTCAATATATGTGCTCCAGTGGATTTTGAGAAATTAACGTTTAAAAAAAGATATATATCTGTAACAGCGGACCGGTTAGCGCTCTGGTTCGCGGACTTTTCGCGCAACGGAGCTTTGTGAAGCGAAGCTGATTGGTTCTCCGGCGTCTGGTCAACATTCCAAACAGTCCGTAGCGGCCGCCATCTTGTCTCTCGGTAGGATCGAGAGACAAGAGGAGGTCAAAACAAAGGGGGAAATAACTATAAGGGGGCATAGTAGATCCTCGCTGACCCCCTAGGTTTGATGTGGAGGTTTTAAAAGGGCCCCGCGGGGCAAAAAAAAATAATAAAAATAATAATTGAACGGCTGAATGGATTTGCACGAAACTTGGCAAAATATTAGGGACTGGTAGCCCGATGTGCCTTTGCTAGGTCTCAATATATGTGCTCCAGTGGATTTTGAGAAATTAACGTTCAAAAAAAGATATATATCTGTAACAGCGCTCCGCTTCGCGTAACGGAGGTTTGCGAAGCTGATTGGTCATTCTGTCACTGGGCTATAGTTGGGCTACATCTGGCTGATATTTGGGCTACATTTGTTTTTTTGTGTGTCTGGCGGCCATCTTTGGGCTACATTGGGCTACATTGGGCTTCATTGGGCTACATTCGGCTAATTAGCAAATAGCTCATCGCAAACTAGGAATGGTAAAGAATCGCTATTTATTCCTTAAAGTTCGCTATTTAGGAAATGCAAATAACTTTGATGATACATATGGCGGTTCATCTCTAACAAGATAAGAAGCATAGGGATAGATTTATGATGACTGGCGCATCACCAGGGATGTGTTAGTCATTCTGTGCCGCTGTTCCGTCACCTATGGTGTGCTGCATTTACAATGCGGCGCATCACGGGGCAAAAACAGCACAGATGCGTGATGTATCTGTGCCGTAAAGGTGGCGCATTGCTGGAGTTGTATCGCAAGTGTGATGAAGCTCCAGCAAGGGTCGGGGGTGCCCCTGTCGCAGGGTTTCTGTTCTCACACAGAACTGTGGACAGAGGATTGGAACCTCGGCGAATTAGGGTGTCCCAAAACTCACGTTAGTAATCAAAAACTATTTAGCAAGCTAGGTACAGTGTCACATTGGATATAACAAACTCTCAATGTTTAGACAATCCAGAATATGAACTTATAGTACCTCAGGATACGTGGAACTCATGAACAGTCGGTCGTTATATATTTCTTAGAAACCAGAACATGGAGTTAAGAAGAACACATGTGTATTTGAAATGTTTATTTACTAATGCCGTCTTCTCAGGCGTAGTACCTTAGATAATAAAAGTACACATATTATCAGTAGCAAAATTACCAGCATAGTTACTAGTACATAAAAAGTGAATGGTGATAGTATGTTAACATGCTGTAAATGAATAAGAGTTAGCAACACTTATAAGCAGCCGCGGGCCGTGGAGGGAGTTACGGTGAGGCATGGAGGCGGGGAGGGGGAGAAGCAGGGTGGAGAATACAAGTACACATATTATCAGTAGCAAAATTACCAGCATAGTTACTAGTACATAAAAAGCGAATGGTGACAGTATGTTAACATGCTGTAAATGAATAAGAGTTAGCAACACTTATAAGCAGCCGCGGGCCGTGGAGGGAGTTACGGTGGGGCAGGGAGGCGGGGAGGGGGAGGGGCAAGGTAGAGAGGGCTCCACCCTGCTTCTCCCCCTCCCCGCCTCCCTGCCTCACCGTAACTCCCTCCACGGCCCGCGGCTGCTTATATCTCACCCTCCCTAATACACATATTATATTATTTGCTAAGAAGGTCTCTTTGTGTTGGTTTAGGGCGTGCCCATACTTTAGTGTCTTAGATTTGAAGGAATCACATCAGCATACACCAGCTCTCTCTTCATGTGAACCGCATCAACTGTTGTGTATGTGTGTTCGGCAAAGCAATATAAAACCCGCCTCATGCCCAGAATTGGCAGAAGTTGCACTTATGTTATGAGTATGAAGTCGTGGAGATCAGACCTCATAACAATTCTGTACCGTGTTGTTCTTGAAACTTTAGCACTCGCTGTACAGATATAGTTTAACAAGTAAAGCAGATAGTAGACCAATAACATATTATTCTCATGTAAACCACGATGAACTACTAGGTGGAAAGCTAAAGCAACAACTAAATGTCGTGTGCAGAAGTTGCAAAAAAGGAAAAATGGCGTTTAAACCGGTAATGAGCCCATGCTAACTTAACACGGTGTAAAGATATCCAGGACCTAGATGACACCTCCTCATGATCCGGAAACGAACTGAATAAGATAATAGAAGTGCCATCTCATGAGAGCAGATTGCAAGTTTATATGTGGACGGTCCGCAAGGTAAAGCATTAAAAACTAGGAAAATTCAATGCTAAAGAAAAATAAAACAGCCAAGTACTTTATCGAGTCTTAAGCCAATAGGCAAGGTAAATAATAAAAACTTGACAATTAAGTCAATGAATTGTCAATGAAATGCTAGTACTCAGCATATGAAACATGAAAAAGGTCTATGACATAACTGTGTATGCAAAATAAGCTGCAACAGCCTCCAACAGGAAGTCACCGTCTTCATCCGAAAACAGTTCAGCCATCCAATTTAAAAGCGGAAAAGAACATACGTGCTCTCCCAGCACCGGATCCTCTATCACCATCAGAGGACAGCTCGGTGGGTTTTCAAGAAAGCTGTGTTCCAAGAAAGACTGTGCTGCCGCCAGTAAATTCCAGGGACCAAGTAGTCCATGCATCAATGCCACAGCCATAATCCTTTCGCCAGGACAAATCAACTCGTGAGTAATGATAGGAGTCATCAGCTGATTAAAGTCGACGTCAGGAGAAACCGGTCCGCAGAGACACAAATCAATGGCCCAATCGAAATCACAGGTCAGGCAGTGAAATACAGGCTGGACACAGGTGAAGTAGGAGAACCGAAAAGATAATCCATATGCCGTGCTTAATATCGCCAACGGCATTGTGCCATAATATTCTAGCATGCGATTGCGGAACAGTGTCAGCAGCTGCAGGGTCGGAGGTTGCATAGGAGGGACATCCATATTTAAAAATGTAAAAAAGTACAAGAGCGTCCGCTGGTAATGCAAGTAAAAATGCAATCCACGAACCACAGTGGAGAAAATGGAATGAAAGGGAGCAGGGATGACTCCAAAGATTTTCTCAAATGAAGTCACGAGACCACTGGTAACAACTTTAAAAAAGTGTGCCAGGGATTTTGTGGAGGATGCGTTAAAGATAGTCGGAAACATGTTGCTGAAATTGAAAGGCAAACCTGTGTACGGGTGTTCGCTATGTGAAGTACGAAAGTTTCACGGGCCGAACTCAAGGCCACCTCTCTCTGAGACAAAAGAGCTCTTATTCTTGTCATGCTGTTGAAACGTGTCCCAAGGTTGGTATTTGTGGCCAGATTGAAAACTCCCTATGTTCATGTGTGGGAGGAAATAGAACATTTCTGCAGCAAATAACCCGTTCACTTACTGTTACGATAAAAGGAATACTTTTAATTAACTCAGAACAATCTTCATTATTGAGCATCAAATAACTACCATTTTCCAACAACTTGAACGTGGGGATGATAGCAGGAACTGGCGTGCCTTGCATCACGCAAGCCATATTTGGTCGCTGTTTGTTGCATGAATCGTGTAACTGTATGTGCCTACACATTAGTGAATGATCTGGCGTCTCAGTGCATTCCTCTCCATTCAGATAAACTTCTTGATCATCTTTGAAACATCTGTATGTGTATGGAAGCGACCAGACCTCATGAACAAAAGCACTACCTAAAGGTTCATAAAGACCTATTGGTATATATTTCATACAATTTGAAAACTTATATAAAGCAAAAGGCAGCGTTATTAAACCGTCGATAAGGCATGTTGCCAAAAAACCCGCAATCCTCTGCTGATGATGTCACTGAGCATGTCATGAATGATGTAATATGTGACATCATCAGTAGTGGATTATGGGTAATAGTATCTCTAGTTTACTCCCCTATAGCTGTCTTTCTTTTAACATAAGTGTGTGTTTCCTTCCCTTATACTTACTGTTTTTGGTTCGCTTCCAGTTCGCGTACCAGCGAGCGAACTAGGAAGCGAACTAAGAGAAATAGAGGTTGGCACAGTTCCAAATATTGTACCAATTTTTTAATAACGGGGAGGTAGTTCTGAAAAGAACTTTTTTTTTTATTTTTCTGAACATTTTTTTACTGTAAGGTTCCCGATTCGCGAAGCGGGAACGAAGAAAAAAAAATATTTAAAAAAATAATTATTCATAAACATATAAAATATATTTTTGGATTTAAAGAAGAATAAATTTTACAGCTACAGATATTAGCTGTTAAAAAACCAATGAAATTCACTGAAAAAACCATAGGTTATAGACCATATATAGTTAGGAATTAGCATTTACAAAACCTTGAAAATTCACTGAAAAAACCATAGGTTATAGACCATATATAGTTAGGAATTAGCATTTACTAAACCTTATTTTACTCACACAAAACCATTGAAATTCCATATATAGTTAGTTGCACTAACTATATATCGCGCACCCGCAATCCACTGCTGATGATGTCACATATTACATCATTCATGACATGGTCAGTGACATCACTGATGACATCACTGATGACATCTCAAATGACATCACTGATGACATCATCTAGTGTCTGTGTGTTTTTGTAAAGTTTAAATACGTTTTACATATTGAAGAATGACTGGATGTATGGAAGACTGAGTGTGTGTGTGGCTGGCTGGGAGGTGTGTGACTCTGTGCATATCAATGTGTACTTGTATCAGTGATTGTATAAGAGAGTAAGTATGTGTTAGTATATGTGTGAAAAGTATGGTGTTCTGTGTTTAACTATAGATGAGGAAATCGAAGTGTGATTGATTCTTCACAGGACTGACTAGGTGTATGAGTGCATATGATAGTGTTCTAATAATAACTGACTGTATGTATGAGTAATTGTATGGGTGAATGAGTGAATGTGTGTGTAGACGTACGAATCAGTGAGTGCGTATGTAGTAACTGGTATTGGTGTGTCATGATGTCATCAGTGATGTCATTTGAGATGTCATCAGTGATGTCATTTCAGATGTCATTAGTGATGTCATCAGTGATGTCACTGAAGTATGGTGTTCTGTGTTTAACTGTATAGATGAAGAAATGGAAGTGTGATTGATTCTTTACAGGACTGACTTGGTGTGTGAGTAACTCCATGGATGAGTGGCAGTGTGTGACTGTCTGCATAGGTGTATGAGTGCATATGATAGTGTTGTAATAATAAGTGACTGTATGTATGAGTTATTGTATGGGTGAATGAGTGAATGTGTGTGTAGACGTAGGAATCAGTGAGTGCGTATGTAGTAACTGGTATTGGTGTGTCATGATGTCATCAGTGATGTCATTTGAGATGTCATCAGTGATGTCATCAGTGATGTCATTTGAGATGTCATCAGTGATGTCATCAGTGATGTCACTGACCATGTCATGAATGATGTAATATGTGACATCATCAGCAGTGGATTGCGGGTGCGCGATATATAGTTAGTGCAACTAACTATATATGGAATTTCAATGGTTTTGTGTGAGTAAAATAAGGTTTAGTAAATGCTAATTCCTAACTATATATGGTCTATAACCTATGGTTTTTTCAGTGAATTTTCAAGGTTTTGTAAATGCTAATTCCTAACTATATATGGTCTATAACCTATGGTTTTTTCAGTGAATATATATATATATATATATATCACACAACGACCACTCCGGATATGAAGAGATCGGAGGACACAGCGGGGTCTGTTGAAAGACTCGTATTTAATGATGAATGTGGGACATAAAGCATTTCGGCATGAAAGTGCCTTCCTCAGACGTCCTTAGCAAACCTGGAAACCCACCTCCCCTTCATTTATAATGCTGCAACCCTTGACTGTGCAGGAAGTCAGCTCACTCCTCCAAATTGCCTGCAGCTGTAGTAAATTGCGTGAAAACTACAGCCCCCATCATGCAACATTACGGTAAGTACCGATGGTGGAGTAGGGGTTAGGAAGTCCTTGGTGAGTTCTGGAATTAATTATTAGAGTCTTTCTCAGGTCCCCGAACGTTCTGCCACAGTCCTCCAAGATGAAACGGGCCATAAAGCGAGGATACAGTGACCCTGCCATCACGTGAAGTCACGAGCCGCTTCTTTCGGTGGCCACAGACCAGCCTGAATTCTTGGGGCGGGACTGCAAAAACCGATACCTCTGTGAAACAAAAAAGCCCAGCGTTGCCACTGGAACCAGCACAGTCGCAGCCCACTTGTAGAACGGGTCCTCCAAACACGGATGCCAGCTACCGCGTACAATATCACACAACGACCACTCCGGATATGAAGAGATCGGAGGACACAGCGGGGTCTGTTGAAAGACTCGTATTTAATGATGAATGCGGGACATAATGCATTTCGCCATGAAAGTGCCTTTCTCAGACGTCCTTAGCAAACCTGGAAACCCACCTCCCCTTCATTTATAATGCTGCAACCCTTGACTGTGCAGGAAGTCAGCTCACTCCTCCAAATTGCCTGCAGATGTAGTAAATTGCGTGAAAACTACAGCCCCCATCATGCAACATTACGGTAAGTACCGATGGTGGAGTAGGGGTTAGGAAGTCCTTGGTGAGTTCTGGAATTAATTATTAGAGTCTTTCTCGGGTCCCCGAATGTTCTGCCACAGTCCTCCAAGATGAAACGGGCCATACAGCGAGGATACAGTGACCCTGCAGTCACGTGAAGTCACGAGCCACTTCTTTCGGTGGCCACAGACCAGCCTGAATTCTTGGGGCGGAACTGCGAAAACCGATACCTCGGTGAAACAAAAAAGCCCAGTGTTGCCACTGGAACCAGCACAGTCGCAGCCCACTTGTAGAACGGGTCCTCCAAACGTATATATATTACCTACTGGCGGTCGCCAGTAGGTAGTTATACTTAGGACCTAGCTACCATAGGAAATCCGCAACATTCTATTGAGAATAACTTTGGCGCTGGTTGAGGAATTTGTGTGTAATTTTCCAAAATTTAGGCCAGCTCCGCTCCGCTCCTTCCCTGAAAGTTTCGAGGGGGTCTGTGAAGTGGGGGCCGAGCAAAAAGGGGGGTCCCTAAAACGTGTTTTCCCCATGTTAATTTCCATAGGACGAATTGACAAGGCTACAGCCCGAACCGCTGAACGGAATTACAACAAACTTTGCAAAATTGTAGGGACTGGTACGCAGATGTGCCTTTCCTATATTTGGTGAACATTTCTCCAGTGTTTTTTTTAAAATTAACTTCAAAAACACATATATATCTATTGGGTGTCTGTCAACATTCTAAACAGTCCGGAGAGTCCACCATCTTGTGTCTCGGTAGAATCGAGACACAAGAGGTGAAAATAAAAAGGGGGAAATGATTAAAAGGGGGAAGGGTAGACACCCCCTGACCCCCTAGGTTTTGTGCGGGGGCACCTAGAAGGACCCTGAAGGGCAAAAAAACTATTTTTTTTTACATTTTCGCGGTTTAAGCGCTGGGTGCGTTCCCATGTGCGCTCTCCGGTACGTGCACCCTGAGCGCACCACGGGGAAAAACAGTGTAAAAAATTATAGTAAAAAAATAATTTAGAGTGATTAGAGGTAGGGTAGCTCTGAAAAGAGCTGTTGTGTTATGTGGATGTTTTTTGTACCTACAAGTAGGTATCAATGCAGAGTCTCAAATTCAAGAGGAAGACTCTATTCCCCTCATCTGTAAAATGTACACCATCTCTCCTATAGATGCCTTGCATGTTGTGACGCAAGTTGTTGTGGTAAATGGAACCCATACCATAGTCTCTGAGGAAAGCAGAAACAGATTTATTCACATGTTTCCTTGCTGTCTCAATCTGTGGACAAAATTAGTCGGACCAGTTCCATTTTTGCCTTTAGCATATATTAGAAAACACCAAGGCAGTTTTTGGAAAAAGTGACATCAATTGCCCAAAGATGTCCTTTAAAAGCATTTCCAGACCTACCCCAGTCAAAGTGCCCAGGTCATTGCCACCACAGTGCACAATTATGAGGTCAGGCTGTGGTAGATGCATAAAGGATTTTATCAATTGGTGACTTCTTAATCCTCTCTGTCCAATCCACACAATGTCCACATTTGGTAAATCAAGGTTGTAAATACCTGTTACTTGCAAATTTTTCACTCCAGTAGACAAAGCTACGACCCACACACCAGACTTTTGGCATCTTGAAGGTAGATGTGCTTGTATTCAGATGAATTGTGGAAATGAAATGGCAGTTTGAAAGTAGGAATTATGAAAAAAAGTGGTTAAGATTCAGTGCACTTGAAAAACAAGAAATGATTGGTGCTTTTTTTAAATTCACCACTGAAAATTAGGGTGCATGCTTTTTTTGAAAGAGGTCATTTTAATGGTTGAGAAAAAGTCATTGAAAGAAACATTGCACATGATTAGCTAGTACATTGAGAGGCCAAACACCCTTGCTGGATTCTTTTGCAACATAGTATGATGAACTTGTCAACTGTGTGCTGGGTTAGGTAGGAGTTACCATGGTAACAGGGTGAATGAGCACTGGGGGGATGGGTTAATATTATGTGAGTTTCAAAGTGTTGAAATGTACAACCAATTAAAATGTGCAGTTTGGTTTTGAATTTGTGTGGGAAGAATTTTCATTGGTTATGTACAAGAATATGGGTCTGAAATGAGAGGTAATCTGTGCCATTATTCTGAGGCTGCAGTGACAGAAGCATTATTCAGAGATTCTGCTTAAGAAAATATGGTGTGTGTAACTGACACTGTTCTACATCTTCCAAAGCATTTTTAAAGGTGAGTAATGATTCTTTTATTAAAGATAGACTGCTGTATGTACTATGGGGAAGATTAAGAAGGATATTGTGCTTCTTTATTCCTGCATTGTGTGTCATTTTTTTTGTAATGCTGTTAAAAAATTTAATGGGGCATATTTGAAGTGTATTTTGGAAATGAGTTAGGTTTCTGCCTTGTTTTGTAGTTTGTCATTTAAATGGGTTGTGCTCTGTGTTAAAAATAATTTACTATGGAAAATGTGTTCTGGTAAAATGTCTGGCTTTTAAATGTTGGTAAAAGATTACAGTGAGTGTCTGTGTGAAATAAGGAACTATGTTTTCACATTTTTCAATAATGTCACCTGTGTCTGCTGTCAGTTTGCCTCTCTTAGCTTAAACGGTAGTCTGTGCCTGTGTTTCATGTCACTTTGCACGTGCATAATCTCTCTTTTTCTGTGTGTCATTTCTCTCTTTTTGTGTGTGTCATGACACGTGTCTAATGTGCCTAAGATCACACTGTGAGTCAAGCTTGATTTTAAATGGATCTGGGTGAATAATTTGTTTAGTTGATGTGTTTAAAAATATGGAAATAGATGTTTTCTTAAAGTCAGTTAGGCTTTAGCATATGTACTAGTAGGGAAACTTAGGCAGCATGTCTGTTAGCCTCTTACTTCACAAATAGGCTCTAAGCTGTGCAATCAAGATCCATGGTGTGCCATTGAAATGAAAAAGGAATGTTATGTCTTGCTTATATATATGTGGTCTGTTTTTTGCCAGTAGAGACAGTGAAATAGTATGAGCAGAGACACACATATTGCATTTAGAGACAGACATGGTAGATTACATGTAACATCCTGGTCATGTGCCTAATATCACACTGTGAGTCAAGCTCTATTTTAAATGGATCTGGGTGATTAATTTGCTTAGTTGATGTGTTTAAAAATATGGAAATACATGTTTTCTTAAAGTCAGTTAGGCTTTAGCATATGTACTAGTAGGGAATCTTCGGCAGCATGTCTGTTAGGCCTCTTACTTCACAAATAGGCTCTAATCTGTGCAATCAAGATCCAGGGTGTGCTGTTGAAATGAAAAAGGAATGTTATGTCTTGCTTATATATATGTGGTATGTTTTTTGCCAGTAGAGACAGTGAAATAGTATGAGCAGAGACACACATAATGCATGCAGAGACAGACATGGTAGATTACATGTAACATCCCGGTCATGTGCCTAAGATTACACTGTGAGTCAAGCTCTATTTTAAATGGATCTGGGTGAATAATTTGCTTTGTTGATGTGTTTAAAAATATGGAAATACATGTTTTCTTAAAGTCAGTTAGGCTTTAGCATATGTACTAGTAGGGAATCTTAGGCAGCATGTCTGTTAGGCCTCTTACTTCACAAATAGGCTCTAAGCTGTGCAATCAAGATCCAGGGTGTGCCGTTGAAATGAAAAAGGAATGTTATGTCTTGCTTATATATATGTGGTCTGTTTTTTTGCCAGTAGAGACAGTGAAATAGTATGAGCAGAGACACACATATTGCATGCAGAGACAGACATGGTAGATTACATGTAACATCCTGGTCATGTGCCTAAGATCACACTGTGAGTCAAGCTCAATTTTAAATGGGTCTGGGTGAATAATTTGCTTAGTTTATGTGTTTAAAAATATGGAAATACATGTTTTCTTAAAGTCAGTTAGGCTTTAGCATATGTACTAGTAAGGAATCTTAGGCAGCATGTCTGTTAGGCCTCTTACTTCACAAATAGGCTCTAAGCTGTGCAATCAAGATCCAGTGTGTGCCGTTGAAATGAAAAAGGAATGTTATGTCTTGCTTATATATATGTGGTCTGTTTTTTGCCAGTAGAGACAGAGAAATAGTATGAGCAGAAACACACATATTGCATTTAGAGACAGACATGGTAGATTACATGTAACATCCTAGTAATGTGCCTAAGATTACACTGTGAGTCAAGCTCTATTTTAAATGGATCTGGGTGAATAATTTGCTTTGTTGATGTGTTTAAAAATATGGAAATACATGTTTTCTTAAAGTCAGTTATGCTTTAGCATATGTACTAGTAGGGAATCTTAGGCAGCATGTCCGTTAGGCCTCTTACTTCACAAATCGGCTCTAAGCTGTGCAATCAAGATCCAGGGTGTGCTGTTGAAATGAAAAAGGAATGTTATGTCTTGCTTATATATATGTGGTCTGTTTTTTGCCAGTAGAGACAGTGAAATAGTTTGAGCAGAGACACACATATTGCATGCAGAGACAGACATGGTAGATTACATGTAACATCCTGGTCATGCGCCTAAGATCACACTGTGAGTCAAGCTCGATTTTAAATGGATCTGGGTGAATAATTTGATGCGAGTTAGAGAGATGGAAACTGTGAGGAGACACAGGTGACATTATTGAAAAATGTGAAAATATCATTCCTTATTTTATACAGACACTCAGTGTGATACTTGTCAAAAATGTTAAAGCCATACTTTTTACCATGAAACATTTACCAGAGTGAGATGAGACACACAGAAACAGACAAATGACACACAGAAAGAGAGAGAGATGGGGAGGCACAGAGTGAGATGAAACACAGGAACAGAGTGAGGTGAGACACAGGCACAGAGTACCCTTTTAGTTTACAGATGCAAACTATGAGCAGACACAGGTGACATTATTAAAAAATTTGAAAATATAATTCCTTATTTCATATAGACACTCAGTGTGATCCTTGTCAAAAATGTTAAAGCCATACTTTTTACTATAAAACATTTACCAGAATGAGATGAGACACACGCAAACAGACAAATGACACACAGAAAGAGAGAGAGCTGGGGCAGGCACAGAGTGAGATGAGACACAAGCACAGACTGAGATTAGACACAGGCACAGAGTGACATAAGACACAAGCACAGAATGAGATGGTGCAGGCAGAGAGTAAGATTAATAATGAAACTGTAGTGCACTGTTACTGTGACACAGTTGCTGTGGTATAAAGTAACTTAAGTTGTAAACTAGTGTTTATATCGTTTCCTTATTGTAATTGCTATGTAGTATGTTTGTAGTGGTCTATAAGATGTTATTTTTTCTTTACCACAGATTATAACCATCTATAGAAAGATAAAAGAATATGCCGTCAAAGGAAAGACATCAAAAGAAATATAAACAAGATTTACGGTCCAAGAAAACAGAAAAACAAGACTCATCCAAAACACAATCTTCAGTGAAAAAAAATAATGCTCCTGGTAAGCAAACTAGGGACTTTTTAAAGAAGTTATTGAAACGTAAAAAAAAAGATGTTATTTCAAAGAAGAATAAGGCATCTCTAAGTAGAAAGAAAAAACTATACCCCTCCAAAAATGTTAGACCTGTAGAAGGAGATGATATTGTCTATAGCAATAGAAGGAGAAATCAATTTATTGAAATTCGTAGACGAATGTTTTATAACAGAATAGTTACAAATGTATAAAAAAATGTAAAGCTGTATCAAAAAAGACTGCTTTTTACAAGAAAAAAGCATAGTGAAGATTGTGGATGAAGCATTTAAAGTGAAAAATAAATTATTTTGTTTAGTAATCAATAGAATTTGTACACTAGATAAGGTAATCAATGTGTTCAGATCAAAATGTAAGTGGAAAAGAGTAATTAATTGGACTAATTTTTGTGATTTTTTTCTGGAGAATGGAAGCATAGTTCAAGTTGTGAGCCATTTTTTAATGAAGAAAGTTACTTTCAGGATAATGATTTGGTGCATGCAGTTGACACCAGTGGTCGAGCATATGAGGTGAAGGACGGTTGTCCGGTTGAAAAAGAAAAGATTGTGCCTAGATATACAGAAGAGGTGTTAGCTGATGAAGTTTTAGGGAGATGTCCTAAGGCTCCAGTGTATACTTGGAATTGTAGTAGTATTTGTAGTGTGCGACAGGATTCAATTAATTTGTGTCTCATTTTTTTACGGACATATACTAAGTAAAGTCTAAAACAAAAATTTTTCAAGAGTTAGATCCTTGTAGAGTGAGAGAAAAAACAGGTTTACATGGACATTCACTGGCTTGTTTTTCAAGAAAAGTATGTTAGAGTGTTTTTTACCATTTTAGGATGTTAGCAGTGCAGCATAATAAAGTGAGGAAATTAGTGAGAAGTTTGTATTATGCAAAAAGTCCAGCACTTAAGCCAAAAAAGTTAAACAGTGCTCTTTTGCATGGAACTGAATTAGATGTGAAGAACATTTGTAAAGAAATTGAGTTTTGTTACTTTGGTGAAAAAGAGGACAGTGCAGAAACTGATACAGTAATAGAAGGTAATGTGGAAGAGAATGTAGAGATTTCAAGTACAGAACAATTTGACCATGAAATTACAAAGTTTAAGGTCAATTCAAGTGAAAGGCCTAATTTTACTTGTGTGTGTCGACGATCTCATAATAAGAATCAGACTAGATTAGTTGATTTATATGTAAAAAGTGAAATGGAAAATAATAATGAGTGGAAGGATTTTGCAACTTATTTGTTGGTAGAAAATTGTTTTGATTTGGGTTCTGATTAACGTATTTGTAAATATTTTTATAATAAATTAAATGAAAATAGAATGCCTGCTAGAGCTGTTCTGCTGGAGTCGGTAGACATTCCTTCTGAATTGATGGATTTAAATACCTATGAGTCTATTCTGATTCAATGTGTGCATCCTTTTCAGGCTATTGTTCGCATGGAGCATAAGACAGGGAAATTGCCTCCTTCAAATTTACAGAGAGGATTAATGTGAAGAGTTGTTTATTTACCTCTAGATTTTAAGAAAAATATTGATACAATTGGTGTAGAAAAAGTAGAAGAGGAACCTCTGGTTATTCTAGTTAATAGTGTTCCGACAAAGAGTAAGAAAATCTGGCATGAATTAGTGGATGTTAGGAAAGTCAAAAAGGCAACATTGCATTTGGTAAAAAAGTAATCACTACTACAAAAATGTATATGTAGGAGAAGAGGAAACAACTGTAGAAGAGGACAGTGAATTCTCAGCTGGGCAAATTGAAAAAGTTGATGTCTCTAGAAGTGAAGAAATGTATGAACATTATAGTGTTCATCCATTGCATTCCAAAGAATTAATGGGGAATGCTATTGACTTGTTTCAAATGAAAGAATCAAATGGAAGTCCCATTAGTGTATGGGAAGAAAGTTTGGAAGCTCGTTGTTTTCCACAGTTATTTCCAACAGGTCAAGGTGGACGATATGACGACCGACCTGTTCAAATTCCTGCATCTGAATACCGGACTTCAAGATTATATGCAGAAGATCAAAGGTTTCGTCAATGCATTCCATATTTGTTCCATCTACTGTTTGAGAGTGACTTGTCTGGACTTTCTTATGCAGTGAACCATATACTGAAAAGTGAAGTACATCTACAACATGTTTCGGCAAGGGACTTTATGGATAAAGTAAAACTGCAAAACAGTGTTTTGGAATCTCAGCTAATTAATCTCATGGCATGTCAGCGTGGTACTAACGAGTATTGGTACCGTCGTCATGGGGAATTGAAATGTATGCTAAGAAACTTAGGAACTCCTACATGGTTCCTCACTCTTAGCTGTGCTGAGTATGCTTGGGAAGACTTACTTGAATTTCTACGAGAGGCAAATAAAAACATTGAAAATATTGAATTCAAGACACCTGGAGAACTGTGCTCTTTGGATCCAGTTAATGTATGCAGGTATTTCAATCATAGGTTTGAAGCTATGAAGTCTTTCATTACAAACAAAAAAAATCCTCCGCTTGGAGAGGTTTTGGATTTCTTTTGGAGAAAGGAGTATCAAGCAAGAGGTGCTCTTCACATACATATGCTGCTATGGATTAAAGATACACCAACATTTGGTAAACAGGTTCAGATGAGAAAGTGATGAGTTTCATTGAGCAGTATTCCACATGTGCTGTTCCGAAAAGTACAGAAGAAAACAATTTAAGATATCAAGTTTTATGCTTTCAAACCCATCGTTCTGGAAAATACTGTCATCGAAAATACAAATCCAAGGACAAGTTCTACACAAAATGTCGTTTTGCATTTCCACGTCCAGTAACATCAAAAGGAAGAGTGAACAATTTTATGTCTTCTCTGTGACATACTGTGACAAGAAAATCACCTAAAAATACATACAACCTAAGAAGAAATGAGGAATCGAAATACATAAATGACTACAACCCAGTCATTTTGTCCATGTGGAATGCTAACATGGATATTCAATATGTTGCTGACAACTCTATTGCTGTGGCTCGATATGTGACATCTTACATCACAAAATCAGAAAAGACGGAACTAAAGGAAATGTGGGAGGAAATTTCACATGAAAAGAGTCTAAGCAAGAAATTATACAGTTACAGTCTGAAGATGTTGTCGCATCGAGAAATTGGAGCATATGAATGTTCTGATCGGTTATCATCAGCAAGTCTATACGCCAAATCTAGAACCATCATTTGGGTGAGTCTAGGTCTTGCTGCAACACGAAACCGAGTTTTGAAATCTGTACAAGAAATAGAGTATTTGGCGGAGAAAGAACCAAACAGTACAGATATTTTGAAGACAAACATGTTGGATATATACTATCCAAATAGAAGTAGTCATCTTGAGAACATTTGTCTGTATGAAGTTCTGCAAACCTATACTTTTAAGAGGAACGTCACAGAAGATATCAATAAAGGTGTATATACTGTAATTGGATGTGAAGGCTGTCTGGTGAAACAAAGAAAAGGGCATTTGATTAATCATCGAAAATTGAGTTGTGAATCTCCAGAAAAAAGAGAATTTTATTACTTAGCTCTTTTGCAACTCTTTAAGCCTTGGCGTACAGAAGAGGAACTACTTGGAGATTTTCTTACTTATGAAGATTTGTTCAATGCAACCAAGGATGCCATATAATGTCCTGTTTTTTCAAATTATCTGCAAATGTTGAACGAGGAAATACAGCAAGAAGCTACAATTGCAGCAGAGATTGCTAGAGACAGTTCTCAAGACAGTCAGAGTTCTGCTTCATTGAGTCAGGATTCACTAGGACCAATTATACAAAATGAAGCTGCCACTGCCATGGATAAAGTTCAGTCAGTCAGTCAGTCAATTATCTTTATTCGATTATTAAAAATCATAAAAGAACGAGCATTAATACATAACAACATTTCATCAGAACACAAATTAGTACAGTCAATGTTTTGTTTAAAACTCTAAAATCACAATGTACAAAATAAGTTATACAGGAATGTTAAGAATATTAAAATCAGTAAAATATAAAAGAGTAATCAATATTCAGGAATAAGATGCCTAGTTCTTGTACGATGCTTGTTTATGCGTGCTCCTGCAACTAAAAAACTAGCAACATGGAAAGCTACTTTTACATTTGGAAGGAGTTGCAGGAACATCAAGGCTGGTTTTACCTGCGTAAAACCCAAATTGCACAAAATAGGAAGCAGGTATTTTTTTCTAATCTCAGTATAATGACCGCAGAACAAGATAAAATGAGTCGTATCCTGGGTGGAAAAGTGATCACAGTCACATGGTTCAGCATTATCAGGTCTATTCCATATTTTAAAATTGCCCAGAATGAAGGGAATCAGATCAAAACGAAATCTCGTTAGAAGGAAACGATGGTATGGCTTAGTTACCAGGAAAAGGTATGGTTCCATTCCTGGGACAGATGTCAGCATGCAATGTTTCCTAACCATGGGTTTGTTTAACTCTATGGCTTCCCTCTCCAAAAAATAAAAAAATTGTCAGGGTATTTTTTACTGTTTTTATATCTTCCTGGTTTATCAAATGTGGAGAAGAAAAAAGTTCAGGTCGGCCGGCTAAAGTTAGCTGCGTCTGAACGTATTTTACCCACGGAATATTATGAGCTCTATCCAGGGCTAAACAATCTTTTAAGATGATATGATTTAATGTAAGCTCCTGGTTGAGCCAAATTTTCAACCATCCAATAACTGGGGCTAGTTTTAAGATGTCGGTAATATAGCTCAATCCAAGCTCTGTATGTATTATATAGGTGGAAGTCGATTGAGGGACAGAAAGCAGGGTTCTCAGAAATTTATTTTCTACTTTCTGGATTTTATCATGATTAGTATACCCCCAAATAACAGAACCGTATTGGGCAACCGACAAACATTTAGCTTTGTAGACCTTTATAATGCTTTCCATGGGGCGGGCTCCAAGTTTTTTGGCAAAGCCAAGCAACCCAGCGGCCGCTCTTGCCACAGCGTTGCTTTTGACGGAATGCTGGGGGCCCCACGTGCCCTTTCCATCAAAGGTCACCCCTAAGTAAGGAAAAGATGGAACTCTCCTGACCTCTTTCCCAGCACAAAAAAATGTTTTCGACTTTCTTTTCCTGCCTGCGGTTCCTGCAATCATTACATGAGATTTTTCTGTGGTGGTTTTCATGTCCAACGAGGACATGAAATCCCCAAAGGATTAAAGGAGTTTATTTAATGCCACTCCGGAGCGTGCCAAGAGGACTGCATCGTCCGCGTACAGGAGGACAGGTATCTTTGTCTCACCTGCGCGCGGAATGTCGGTGTGGGAAGCTGCCAGGACTGCCTCAAGATCATTTATATAAAGAGTAAAGAGGAGGGGGGCAAGGATACACCCTTGCCTAACCCCCCTCTCTGACTTAAAGTGGCAAGTACATCTCCCTTCCCTGGTCACTCTGACCGAGGTCTTAAGATCTCTATGTAACTCGGCCAGGTACCCGACCAAAGGAGCGTCAATGCCCATGGTCAAAAGGACCCCCCACAGCTTAGCCCTGTTTACCAGGTCAAAATCTGAGGAGAGGTCCATAAAGGCCATGTACAGAGAGCCCCCCTTGGCGATTGCATATTTATTTATGATCAGTTCTAGGTTTAGGCACTGATCTAAAGTTCCTCTTTTGGCTCTAAAACCATATTGTGCATTTGATAGGACACCCTTCCCTTCTAAAAGCTGAGTCAGTCTTCCTAAAAGGACCCTTCCCAGGATTTTAACACTGGAATCAATGAGAGAGATTGGCCTATAACAGGCCGGGTCTGTTCTCTGTCCTTTTTTAAAGATCGGTATTATCGTGGACTTGCCCCAGCTAGTAGGAAAGATAAAATCCCTTGTGGCGTTAAAAATATTTGTGAGAATTTTGGCACTTAGTTCAGGGGCACTCTTAAAGAAATCTGCGGGAACCCCATCGGGCCCGGTGCCTTTTTATAGAGTGTGTCGTTAATTGCTGTTTTCACCTCCTCTAAACTAAAAGGGGAGATGGTAGTTACTGCTTGTGAGAATTGCATTCCACGGCCTGGAGTGATATCAGGACAGCTATAAATGTTACTGAAATGTGTGACCCACTGTTCGTCAGGTATGATGCAATCTGCTCTCTGATTCTCTAGTCCCACAAAATATGGATGGTTTATTATTGCCCAAAATCTAGCGGTATCTCTCTGTATATCAGGCGACAATAAATCATTCCAGGCCTCCTTTTTAATCTCGGATTTCCTCATCCTGATAGCATAACTGTATTGTTTCCTCAGTGATGCTATCTGCTCTTTATCTCTTGGTTTATTTTTTAGGGCTTTCAGGAGGATTGAGTGAGCCTTGGAACAATTTGAATCAAACCATTTGGGGCCTCTGTGCATATTAGGCTTTTTCTTTACGGTCAGGTCTAAGTTGACCTGACGGCAAATAACATTGAAAGCCTCTATCATGGTAGTTGCAGAGTTATTATTATCCAAGCAGATTGCAACCTCCCCCTCAACTTTAGCCAGAGTATCCTGTAAAAAGGTGATTGGGGTTACTTGGTCCCATTTCAGTCTGCGATTCTGATCTCTCAGGACTAAATCTGTCACACATAAAGCTTCGATCACCCTCTTTCCCAAAACTCCCTGTGATACGATCTCTAAAATTACGGGGTTAAGATCGCTAAAAACTGAAGTTTCTACCTTATAATTAAGCACTTCAGGCAGAATACTAGAAGATAAAAAAATATAATCTACAATTGTGCCTGTGTTGTTACCCACGTATGTTGGTAACCTCGAGCCTATATGGCAGCTAGGTGATTCATAAAGATTAAAAGTTGCTAGGAGCGATTCAAAGCCTCTCCACGTGGTGAGTGTTTAAAATGTGGAGTAGAGGAATAGGGGGAAAAATCCTCGTGTTCCACATGGCAATCCACTTTGCATGGATGGATGTTGTAATCACCCATAAGGATCACCTCAAACCCATGGACACTATTCTCACTGTGGGTAGACAGGAATTCCTCTAGAGTTACCAAATGCTCATTCAAGATTTGACTGACAGGGGAATTATAAAAATTAACAAGTAATCTGGGCTGTGAGTTTGGTGTAGTTAGTTCAACCGCTAAGATATTTATTGAATTGGTTTTAATCTGTCTTGGCTTTCCTTGAATGTCTAGGGAGATGTATATAGCCAAGCCCCCCTTCGCCCTTCCTGTTTTACTAGGAACTGCCGGTACAACGAAATGGGAAAAGCCGTCCAGAGCAAGTCTGTCTGACGTTTCCCAGGTTTCTTGAAAAGCAAGAATGTCATTGGGTCTAATTATCTCCACCCAGTTCTTATCGTTGAATTTGGCTCTGAGGCCTGCGACATTCCAGCTCATGATTCTGCAGACCCTAATGCCTGTAGAGTTCCGATCTAATAATCTGGGAGCAAATGGAAGACCCTCACCATTACTGTCTTGTCTGGGAGAGAGTCAATCGTTTTGTTCCATGAAGGATAATGGGGCATAGCGATTAAACAGTTGAAGAGGTTCTACAAAAAGATTGTGCTGTGCTAAGTGGGAATGATGGGCTGCTACATTATGCCTTGTGTCCTGCCCTCATCTAAAGTTTGAATCCCAATTTCTATCCCACCCTGGCGCGGGAGTCCTTGGGTGGGTAACGTTCTGCTGTTCGCCATAAAAGAACTTTAGGGTTAAGGGAACAACAGTACCCTGTCTGCGTTGGGGAGGGAATAAGTTAGCAAGAATATTGGGAAGGACGTCTTGATTTGAAAAGCTCACTGCCACACAGTCCCCTTTAAACTTTTTCGGCCGGTTTCCCAACCAGGGGACCCTAGTTGCTGACTTAATTACGCTTGCCAGATGGTGCTTTCCCCCTTGAGCTAACCGCATGTTACTGGTTAACCAGTGCAAAGCCTTGCTTGTGAGAGAGGTAGGGCTTTCCACTGTTCCCCCTTCCAAAGGAGGGACATTCGCTAAAACTAAAACCACTGGTGTGGCTTCAACTATAAATTGTAGGGGGTCCGTTGAGTGAGCATTTACTGGGGGGAAGCTGACAGAGGGGGTTCTATCTGTTGGAATGTTGACTAATAGAGGACCCTCGCTGTTAACAGTCGATGTTGGTGGATGGGGCGGTAAGTTCTCATCTGGCAACTGGATCCCTGCGCCATCACTTACAGCCTCTCTGACCACATTTCCCCCTGTGTTATTACTCAGGTTTGTGACTAACGTAGTTATATTTTCTACCCCACCTGCAACCGTAGTGTGGAGTCCACCCAATCTCTTAATCTCCGCTTGCAGTTTGTCAATTTTTGATATTAGGGGTTTAACTATAGCATTGATTTTTAACTCAAGAAAGTCAGCAATCCTTTCAAAAAAAGTGTCCTCAGATGTATGAATTTGTTTGTCCTCCACAATGTTCACTTGCTTTGGCTTTGGGGTAATAGCCCTCTTCCTTCTTATCCCTGGTCGTGGTCCACCCTGCTTAGGTGGATTTTTGGTGCATAGTCGTCTTGGCCTGGTGGCACACCCTTTGGGTGTCTGCTCGTCAGATGAAACACGAGTCTGTTTCTCCTGATCGGAGTCAATGTCACTCTCAGCCTCTACATTGGGAACCTCAGAGGCCGGGACTACGTTAACAGGTGTGCCACTTGTTCCTTGAGAAATAGGGCCACTGGTTATGCCCTCATGATGAACTTCCTGCAGAATGGTGTCATCAATCAAAATAGATGCAGAGGGGGACAGACATCGTAGGTCTGGGGATTGGCTCAACCCCAAAGAATTTCTCCTCTGCGTATTAATTTTTTTAACAGTTTGGACAAGGTAATTGTCAAGAGTGTTTTGCGGGGCTTCCTTGGATTTTGTAGACATGTTAACAATATACACACTAACTCACTTTTGTACAAATTATAATATCTAAAAGGAGACTATTGAAACCATATGTCTTACTTGAGGTAATAGTTCCTGCAGCGATTCTGGCCCTGCCCCTGCCTCCTCCTGCCAATGAGGGCCGTAGAGGGCCCGCCCTTTGCCCGGGCTTCGCCCCGGGCGTCCCGCTCGCATCCCGCGACGCGGGGGTGTCGGGGAATTTGTAGCGCATCCTGGCGCGTTCTTCCCGCGTCCTTTGTCACGTGTTGTGCGCCGCCGCATGGCCTGCCGGGTGTTGTGGTATCCGGGGCGGCGGCGCGGTCTTTGTGGATTTGGTGACTCTTGGCGGTGGCGGCTGGTACATGCTGCAGACTCTCGGCGGTGGCGGCGGTAAGTTATTTGTCTCCCCCGCTCTGCCAGGGTGTCGAGGAATTTGTAGCGCCTCCTGGCACGTTCTCCCCGCGTCCTTTGTCACGTGTTGTGCGCCGCCGCATGGCCTGCCGGGTGTTGTGGTATCCGGGGCGGCGGCGTGGTCTTTGTGGATTTGGTGTCTCTTGGCGGTGGCGGCTGGTACCTGCTGCAGACTCTCGGCGGTGGCGGCGGTAAGTTATTTGTCTCCCCCGCTCTGCCGGGGTGTCGGGGAATTTGTAGCGCCTCCTGGCGCGTTCTCCCCGCGTCCTTTGTCACGTGTTGTGCGCCGCCGCGTGGCCTGCCAGGTGTTGTGGTCCCCGGAGCGGCGGCGCGGTCTTTGAGGATTTGGTGACTCTTGGCGGTGGCGGCTGGTACCTGCTACAGACTCTCGGCGGTGGCGGCGGTAAGTTATTTGTCTCCCCCGCTCTGCCGGGGTGTCGGGGAATTTGTAGCGCCTCCTGGCGCGTTCTCCCCGCGTCCTTTGTCACGTGTTGTGCGCCGCCGCGTGGCCTGCCGGGTGTTGTGGTCCCCGGAGTGGCGGCGCGGTCTTTGTGGATTTGGTGACTCTTGGCGGTGGCGGCTGGTACCTGCTGGTACCTGCTGCAGACTCTCGGCGGTGGCGGCGGTAAGTTATTTGTCTCCCTTGGCGTACAGAAGAGGAACTACTTGGAGATTTTCTTACTTATGAAGATTTGTTCAATGCAACCAAGGATGCCATATAATGTCCTGTTTTTTCAAATTATCTGCAAATGTTGAACGAGGAAATACAGCAAGAAGCTACAATTGCAGCAGAGATTGCTAGAGACAGTTCTCAAGACAGTCAAAGTTCTGCTTCATTGAGTCAGGATCCACTAGGACCAATTATACAAAATGAAGCTGCCACTGCCATGGATAAAGTTGAAAGAACCATGGAACAAGCTCAGGAGGATGTAGTTAACTTAGAAGATTTGGAAAAAGAACTAAACGTTGAGCAGAGACAAATATATAACGAAGTCACAGAACACATTGAGCATGGTTTATGTCATGAGAAAAAAGAGTGCTCATGTACATCATTTATATCTGTCCGACTGTACGTGAGTGGAGAAGCAGGTACTGGAAAAAGTTTTCTGATTAAAGCAATTGCAACTTATCTGCAGAAAAAAACGGAGTCATCGCTGTCTTGTGTTGTTACCACTCCAACTGGGTTGGCAGCACATAACATTAAAGGGATTACTTTACATCGCTTATTGATGCTACCAGGAGAGCATGATAATAAATTACAATACCACAAGCTATCTGGAGAAGACTGTTGTGAAGTTTCCGGAGTCTTGAAGAAAATGAAACTTCTTATCATTGATGAGGTAAGCATGGTATCAAATGTGATGCTTGCTTTTGTGCATTTAAGAATGCAAGGAATTCTAAAACAGAGTATGATGTGTTATTTGGAGGCAAACACATCATTGTTTTTGGAGATCTACTGCAGCTAACTCCGGTGAAAGGACAACCAGTGTTTAAAATGCTTACACATGAAGATACAAGGAAGTGTCTAGGAAGCATTGGAAATGTTAACATATGGTTAAATTTCAAATATGCAGAACTGCTACAAAATATGCGACAGGCAAAGGATGAAGATTATAAAAATATTCTACAAGATGTAAGAATTGGAAAATTAAGTGAGAATGGGAAAGCAGCTTTACATGCACGATTAATTTCAAATTTGTTTCCAAACGAAAACATTCTCCCAGAGAATATTTTTAAGAAAATTCCTGAAAACAAATCTGTCATATGCTTGATGCCAACTCTGCAAGAATGTTCAATCTTCAACAATAAAAATGTTAACGTTGGAAAATCAAGAGATTGTGAAACTGGAAGCTATTGATAAAATAGAACATGAAGGAGCAACTATTATTTTGTCAGAAATGTTTAAATCAAAATTGGATTCTTTAGAGAAGACAATATCTAAAACTTCTGGTTTGGAAAAGAGTCTGTATGCATCTTTAAATTGTCGTATAATTTTACGACGTAATTTACATGTGGAAAGAGGTTTAGTAAATGGAGCAATGGGTCATGTTGTTGATTTTGTGAATTATCGAAATAGAGCTGGAATGGAATTTATAAAAATTAAATTTGATGGTATTGATGAAGTACAACAAATCAGTCGTTGTTCTGCCCGGATTTTGCTTGTGAAAGATGTATATGTCCGCAGAAAACAGTTTCCTGTTTCTTTGGCATATGCGGTGACTATTCATAAATCTCAAGGTTTAAGTGTAGATAGTGCTTTCATGAATTTTGGAAGTTCTGTGTTCAAGGAGGGTATGGCATATGTTGCTTTATCTCGAGTCAGAACTTTATCTGGATTGTACTTGATTGGTTTTGATGAGACAAAGATTAATGCAGATATACATTGTGTAAAAGAATATAATAGGTTAAGAAGAGAGTATGCTCCAAATTTACCTCAATATCCTCTATTTGAAAAGCGTGTAGTAGGCCGAAAAAGAAGAAATGAGAAAAATTGTGAAGTTGTAGCAAAAAGAAAAAAAGTAGATGAACCAGTAATTGTAAGCAGAAAGGAAAAGGATTCAGTTAAAGATGTTGTTGGATTTCAGTTTGAAAACAGTTCTGGTGTCAACTGCTATGCTAATGTAGTAGTTATTGTTGTTTTTTTTCTCCAAACTGTACAAGAACAGATTGTTGAAAATCGGGATCAAAGATTTTGATGTTTGTTGAATTCTGTGTTTGAGAAATGTAGCAGTGATAGAACAAAAATGCAAAGTGTTTCTGAAATTCGAAATGTTTTAGACATATATTCTGGTCTAAATCAATGTTCACAGAATATTCAACAAGATTGTCAGGAATTTCTAATGCATATGCTTGTTGTATTGCAAATTGAAGGTGTAGATGTAGAAAATCTTTTTGGCCTTTCTTATAAATGGCAGCATGACTGCGACAATTGTTCCTTTTCAAGTAGTACTACAAAAGACACTGAAAGATTTATATATTAGACTTTACCAGACTGCAAATCAGTGTCATTTAATAATCTAGTTAGAGAAGCAAATCAAAACATGGTCTGTACTCAATGTAAATCTGCAATGCTATCAACATTATTTATACAAAGATATGGACAGTATGTAATTTTAATGTTCCAACGATGTAGACCTGATGGAACTAAATTGACAACTTTAATTAAAAATGTTGTGGCTTCTCAATTATCAATTTCAGGAAGAACCTTTGCAACTGCAGCAATTATTTACCATGATGGTCCTTCGACATCAGGACATTACACAGCTTATTTAAAATATCAAAAAGGCTGGAATAACTGCAATGATACTCAATTGACTTTCAAACAACGTTTGCCTTTTTACTTACAAAATGCTTACCTAGTGTTCTTACAACTGAAATTTTAGGGAAGGTAATTGGCCTATGAAGATTGGAGCAGTTAATAAAACTTAGTTTGCTGTTCAAAATTACTTTCAGAGTGAGAGTGATTAAGATAATAAAAAACATGAAGTTCTCATAGAGGTAGTATAAGTGTATCACGTAGTGTGTGATGTGAGTATTATAGGAAATATTAATAAAAAGTAAGCTAGAGGTGGAAATAAACCTATTTCATACTGTAAAAGATGTTGGAGCTTTTCTTTCAGAAACTCGGGTAAATGGGACATTGAGAATACTATTGTGTAATTTCCAAAGAAAAGAACTTTCCATATACGATTTGGCCTCGTGGAAAAGTACGTGGATCAAAAGTGAGTTAAGATATGTTTTTTTATAAATTTTACATTATTTATTGAAACGTTGTATGGGTTTTTTAAAACACAATCATTTTGATTGTGTTTTTTTTGCCCGCTGTCATATGATAAGAAGTATTGAAGTCACTGTTTTAAGTGAAATTCAATGTATTCTGAGAACAGCGAAAATAAACCATATATAACATGTTGTACAAATAATTTTGTATTTTGTATTATCAAATATATATTATTCTCCCATTGTCTTATGCTCACTCACCTTTTCCCACCCTCTATCACTCCTCTTAACTCACCCTTACTGGCCTTCACTCACTCTCCCTCACCTCCCTTCCCTTATTCCACTTCCCTCACTTATCCTCATTCCCCATTCCCTCACTGCCCTTTCCCTCTCTCCCATCCACCACTTTCCAGCTGTCAGTCACTCTACTTCACTCCCCTTCCCCTTCTTTCCTTTCTTTGCTCCCTCAATAATTCCCCTTCTCTCACTTACCTTACTCCACTTCACTCACTCCTTCTCTCACTCCATCTGTCCTCTCACACCCTCACTCCCCTTCCCTCACTCCCTCTCTCTTAGCCTCACTCTCTCGGTCCTCTCACTCCTCTTCCATCATGCTCACTCCCTATAACTCACCCACACTCCCTTACTTACCTTTCTTTGCTATCTCACTCAGTCCCTTTCTGTCACTCTTATCTTCACTACCTCTATGTCCTCACTCCTTCACTTCCCTTGTCTCATGCTCACTTACTTTTATCCTCCCTCTATCTTCCCTCTTTCCTCAACCTCACTGCCCTTCACTCACCCTCCCTCACCCTTGTTCCCTTACTCCGGTTCCCACAGTTATCCTCATTCATCATCCTTAACTCCCCTTCCTCTTTCTCTCCTCATGCACTCACCTTTTCTCAGTCCCTTTGCTTTCCTTCTCTTCCCCTTCTTTCCTTCCTTTGCTCCCTCAGTCATTCTCCTTCCCTTACTCACCTTACTCACTCTTTCTCTCACTCCGTCTGTTCTCTCATATTCTCACTTGTCTTCCCTCACTCCCTCTCTGTTACCCTCACTCCCATTGTCTCCTCACCGTCTTACGACCCTACATTCACCCTCACTCACCTTCCATCCCTCATTGTCATGAATCCACCGTCACTCACTCCTGCTTCCCTGTCACTCACTCCCCTTTCTTTACTCCCCTTTCTTCCTTTAGTTTTCCTAATGCACATTCCTTTAGTATCTTACTCACCTTCACTTCATTTCTTTCTCCTGCTCTTCTTCTCTGTCACTGAATGTATCCATGTCATTATCCTTTTAGTAATTTGCTCTCCCTCTATTTCTTTTTCACTCTTTCTGACCTTGACCATTCCTTTGTTTTCCTTTCTGAGTCCTTCACTCCTACGTTATCTCTTACTACCCTTTTATGACTTTTAATCTCCTGCTTTGTCTCTTGTATTGTAAAATCTATATTGTACATATTATAACTTACTTTTTTTTCTCTTTCACAGATATTAAATTTACAGAAAATATTTAATTAAGTTTACATTACTTATAAGGTAAATTTGACGTACAAAATGTACTTTCTCAACACTCTTTTCCTTAACTTCACTACTCTTCTCTCAACCACCCACTGGGCTTCCCTCACTTATTCTCAATCCCCACATTTACTCCCCTTTTCCTCACTCCCCTCCCACACTCACCTTCTTTCAAACCTTCTCCTTTACTTCCCTTCCTCTCTCTTCCCTTCCTTCGCTCCTTCACTCTTTTACCTTCCCTTACTCTCCTTACTCCACTTCACTAACTCATTCTCTTACTCCCTCTGTCCTCTTACTTCTACACTTCCCTTCCCTCATTCTCTCTCTGTTAGCCTCATTCTCTCCGTCCTCTTAGTCTCTCACTCCTCTTCTGTCACGCTCACTCCCTATAACTCAGCCACACCCCCACACTCACTTTCTTTCAGATCTCCTGTTTTACTTCCCTTCCTCTCTCTTCCCTTCCTTCGCTCCTTCACTCTTTCTCCTTCCCTTACTGTCCTTACTCCACTTCACTAACTCCTTCTCTCACTCCCCTGTCCTCTTACTTACTCACTCCCCTTCCCTCACTCTCTCTCTCTTACCCCCCATTCTGTCCGTCCTCTTAGTCTGTCACTCCCCTTCTGTTACACTCACTCCCTATAACTCAGCCACAATCCTTCACTTCTCTTTCTTTGCTCCCTCACTCAGTCCCTTTCTGTCACTCTTTCCTTCAGTACCTCTATCCCCTTTCTCACTCCCTTTGTCTTACCCTCACTCACTTTTATCCACCCTCTTTCATCCCTCTTTACTCATGCTCTCTGCCGTTCTTTCACTCCCGTTCTCTTAGTCTGGTTCCCTCACTACCCCTCATTCCATATCTTTCTCTCCTTTTCCCTTTACTTTCATCCCCCACTCACCTTCTCTCAGTACCTATGCTTCACTCCTCTTCCCCTCTCTTCCCTTCCTTCGCTCACTCACTCATTCCCCTTACCTTACTCACCTTCCTCCACTTCACTCACCCTTTCTCTCACTACCTCTGTCCTGTCATATCCTCATTCTCCTTCCCTCACTCCCTCTCTCTTAGCTTCACTACCTCCGTCCCCTCACTCTCTCACTCCTCTTTCGTCACGCTTACTCCCTATAACTCACCTACACTCCCTCACTTATCTTTCTTTGCTCCCTCACTCAGTCCTCTTCTCTCACTCTTTCCTTCACTTCCTCTGTCTCCTCACTCCATCACTCCCCTTGTCTTACGCTCACTTGCCTTTATCCACTCTCTATCACCACTCTTTCCTCAACCTCACTGCTCTTCTCTTACCCTTCCTCACCCCTGTTCCCTTACTCCGCTTTCCTCACTTATCCTCATTCCCCATGTTCACTCCCCTTCCCCTCACTCACCTCCCACACTCGCCTTCTTTCAGTCCCCCTACTTCACTTCCCTTCCCCTCTAATCCCTTTCTTTGTAAATGTAAATGTAAATCCACATTTGTAAAGTGCACAATCACCCGTAAGGGTCTCTAGGCGCTGGGGGCCGTCGGGAAGATTAAGCAAGCTATTGCCCAGAGTCACATGGTGCTGGGCTAATCTGCTGCCGGTGCCGGGGATCGAACCGTGATCCCCAGATTCCGGAGTCAGTCGCCCTGGCCGCGGCGCCACACCTCTTCTTTGCTCCCTCACTCATTTTATTTTCCTCTCTCACTGCACTCCACTTCACTCACTCCTTTTGAATTTGTAAAGAATATAGCTCTTTTTGGAGAATTGGAGGTAGTTCTAAAAAGAATTGTTTTTTTTCTTCTTTTTTAGTTGTAATTTTTTTTTTTACTTTTCCCAAACGTTTTTAAATTGTTGTGTTTTTTTTTCAGAACAAAAACAAAAATAGGTAATGCCAAATTGCTCAACAGGAGCAAATAAAAGGGGAAAAATTAGGGCTGGGGAGGGCAGCGGTGTTCTTCTCTTTTGCGAACAATTAGTAGGATACTCTGCTCCCCATATCAAAGCAGTTCGTCACACTGCTTACACCTAATGGTAATGTCAGTGAAAACAGGCTGAATGTTGGGCATCAGCTCCACTGCTCTTTCTCTCCCCGATGATGTTGCTCCTCCGGTGGAAGTCGAGGCACCATCTCTAGGTGCATTCCGTGCCCGGTCCCTGACACTCTCCTGGGCATAGTTCTGGGGGTGCCTTCTTTGCACATGCCTTATCATAGTAGAGTTCCCAAAACTATATTTTTTGGTGCGGTCACCACGAGAAAGAACAGTGTGGCAAATTTTGCACTCCACCTTCGGAGCATTTACCTTTTTCTTCCCTTCTGGAATTGCAAAAAATTTGCAAATTAAGTGCTCCTTCACTTTTGGCTGAGGAGGGTCCTCCTGGAGAAACTCATCAGAGTCATCACTGCTGCTTGGTGGTCTTGCAGCCATTCTTTGCAAAGAACTGAAGAGAAGAAGGGAATAGGTCTTGCTCTCTCCAAAGTGAAAGAGGTAGTGAAGGAAATGGGTGGGGTTGTAAAAAAAACTGTTAACAACCAATGAAAAGTGTTATTTTAAGGTCACATGACTTGACGCGCTTACGCTACGCGCACCGGAGCGCTTCCGGGGGCGCTTACGCGACACGTACGTAGGCGCTTCCGGGGACGCTTACGCGGTGCGCCTGAATGACGTTTTGTTAGATTTTAGGAAATGCGTTTAAAGTTAAAATACGGTTATTGAAAATCAAAAATACTACTTTTATAAGTATGCCACTGAATGTCTTGCATTATTATTTACTTTAAATACATACTTATATTTTTTTCGCATGCCGATATAGCGCTCTCGCTACGTGCACGGGTGCGTTTACGGGTGCTCGCACCCTGAGCGCTCCAAGGTAAAATGGTAAAAAAAAAAGAAGAAAAATACATTGAAAAATGTATTTTAGAAAAAAATAAAAAATAACAATTTTATAAAAAATATTATAATTAATAGTAATAAAAACAGCTCTTAAAAAAACTTAATATTTCACTTTAAAAATCGTAGGTTACAAACTCATTATAGTAAGCGAATAGCTTTTAAAAAACCTTTGAAATTCACTGAAAAAACCATAGGTTTAACACTCGTTATAGTTAGGAATTAGCATTTAAAAAACCTTTGAAATTCACTGAAAAAACCATAGGTTTCACACCAGTTATAGTTAGCTGGACATTTTACTCATACAAAACCATTGAAAGTCCCACGTTATAGTTAGTTGGACTCACTATAACTCGCGCGCCCGCAATCCACTGCTGATGATGTCACATATTACATCATTCATGACATGGTCAGTGATATCACTGATGACATCACTGATGACATCTCAAATGACATCACTGATGACATCACTGATGACATCATTCATGTGATAATACGATGCACCTCCTCACACTATAATCTAACCTTTGATACATCCAGTGTTAAATACAGATTACATTCCAGAAACCAATGACACACCAATACCAGTTACTACATATGCATTCACTGATTCCTAAGTCTACACACACATCCACTCATTCACCCATACAATCACTCATACATACAGTCAGTCATCAATACAACACTATCATATGCACTCATACACCTATACAGACACTCACACATGGAGTTACTCACAAACCTAGTCAGTCATTCAAAGAATCAATCACACTCCCATTTCCTCATCTATAAAGTTATACATACATAACCTTACTTATTCAAACATATACTAACACATACTTACTCTCTTTTACAATCACTGATACAAGTACACATTGATCCATACAGTCACTTACGCAATCACAGGCTCTCATGTATAGTCATTGATATATGCCAACTCTCACATGCACTGTGTTTTACATATGAACGTACTTGGACATGTAGAACTGAGATATCCATTTACTCACCAACACACCCATGCACACAGTCAACCGCCCATACAGCTGTTTCCACATGCACTGGTGAACCCATACACCAAGTGAATCAACTGCTCACACATCTATGCAGAGAGACACACACCTCCCAGCCACCCCCACACACACTCACCCTCACATACAAATACTTGGGCAACCAATCAATAACCCATATAGCCACTCATATAGGTTCTAATCAACACATGCAGCGGCTTACACAACAACAGACATAATGATGCACACATTCAGACAGTTTAGTCACTAACCCATGCATTCAGTAAGACACATTTAATCACTCACTCATACAGTCAGTCACGCACCTACTAAATCCTTCTTCCAGATACTCATACATACACTCATTCTTTAATATGTAAAACATATTTTAACTTTACAGAAACACACATTCACTGGATGATGTCATCAGTGATGTCATCAGTGATGTCACTGACCATGTCATGAATGATGTAATATGTGACATCATCAGCAGTGGATTGCGGGCGCGCAAGTTATAGTGAGTCCAACTAACTATAAAGTGGGAATTTCAATGGTTTTGTATAAGTAAAATGTCCAGCTAAATATAACTGGTGTGAAACCTATGGTTTTTTCAGTGAATATATATATATATATACCCATGCAGGCACAGGTTTTATTTTTTAAATATAATTTATTAAATCAAAAAAACATATTTTAATGTATTTATTTTTTAAACACATTTAATTTAATGTTATGATTAAATTGTGGTAGTACATTATATTTTATTACTTCTTTATGACTTCTTCATTAATATTAAATATGTTTAATTACTTCACATTGACATGACATGTATTGTAAAGGCATGTGTGTGACGCTGGCAGCCAGGGTGGGTAATAACACTCGGGGGAGAGTTGGAAGGTGCCACATCATTGTTAATAGGTTACTTTTCAACTAGCAGAAACAACAAGAACATTCCTTATATACGTTAAGAAAATGATTTCTGTGTGTTTTTGCACATTCTGAGTTACTGGAACTTAGTTTTTAAACAATATCTTGTACTGAACTGTTTCTAATATCTCTTTTTGCAAAAAAAAAGGACTTTTGATGTGTTTAATTTTGCACTAGAGGTTCCATTTGTATTCTTCATGTTTACAAACATGCTTTCACTTTCTGAAAGAGCTACGCCCCAAGGTTTTAAGTGGTTTGTGGTAAACGTGATGGTGTGACCATGCATTTATGGGAAAATGTAACCCCTGCCAAACATGATAGGGATATCACAAGTCATTTCAGAGTTCCATCATCTTATAAAGGAACTTCAGCCTTGTTCCTCTATATGGTTATGGAACTCCTTCGTGCCTTGCTATAGCCTTAAAATATATAGTAGAGGTCCTTTATCCCTTATATATTTTTCCTTGTTACTCCTCTGTCACAATGTTGGCACATGTACAGGTGTCCACGTCTTTGTAAACCTGAGTTTGCATCAAAATACATGCTTGGATGTATGAGAACGACCATGCTCTACCCATCTAATTCCTGCATTACATTACCTTTCATTTAATAAACCACGGAAAGGCATGCAAATCAACTTTCGTAGTAACTGCCAAAAAAGATTTTTCATCAGGCTACAACACAAAACTGATGCATCCCAGAACAAAATCTTAGTAAATCTGAGTATTGGTGAAATTTAAATAGGCTAGTAGACAGACTTTGCACACAAGAAGAAAATAAAGCTATATGTAAAATGATGCTTGCTGCCAATCATGATAGAAAGTGAGAGCCTTCAGTACATAAACCATGCTTGCAAGACATACAGTAGTCATATGATTTAACCACAATGTTACAGTAGCCTGTCTGCTGCATTAAATGGAGGAAAGCACCAAATTACCGCTGGCCAAAGGTGATAATATGAAGCAGCATTTGTGAGATTTTCCACACTGCTGAGATGCCAAGGGTAGTGTATGAACTCCATGAAAAAGGATGCAGGGAAGGCATCTCAAAATTATCCTGCAACGCTGTATCAAAAGATGACAACTCTCCCAAGAACTACAACACCATGCTGGCAGGAACTACTACTTGATGTTCACATTGTAAATTCATATATGAAAAAGAGATAGGAGGCAGACAGCATTGACTTACAAATTGTGACAGAGTGACCTCAAAACAAAAATAACTTTTCTTTCCAACCACCCAAAGTTGTTAACGAAAGACCATGTAACAGTAACAATAACAGCACCAACACATTTTATTCAGCACACTCGTTTTAATTGATTGATGTATATATGTAATCTGTTATTTGTTTTGAGGTTCTTGCATAGCCAACTTAAACTCATGGGATCCACATATTGCACCAGCAGAGAATGATTAGAAATACGATTGGTGAAATTGTTTGTGAGTTTCATTTCAGAAGAAAGTGTACAGAAATACACTATAAAATATAACATAACATGCCATAATATTAGTGCAATATATATATATAAATAAATATAATGTATGCAACTAATTGCCTTCACACATACTATTGGGTATGTTTTCAAGGCCCTTGCGCCACTTGGAGCATCACTTTTTGTGAAGCTTTGGTGGTCCTGTATCCTGCTCCATATTTACAAGGCAGGGGTAAGTCATTTTGTGTGTCTCAACGCAGCCTTGTAAATATTGCTTTCTGCATTAAAAGGGGTGTGCAATGGGTGTTGCTGTGGGCATTCCCCTACGTTGGTGCATGGCTGCTGTTTGTGCACTGGCACAGGGGTGAGAGCAGGAATGCACCATTGTCTTGTAAACACAGTGCATTCCTGCACTTAGACAATAATGCTGTTCAGTGCAGTAAAATTGCTTGCTGCACTACGCTGCGTCATTGTCTTGTTAATAAGTCCCACTAAGCATAGCCTTGCAAGTAGCTATTGAAATTTAACAGTCAAAAATTATGAAGACACTATTTGTGCACCACATTGTCTTCTAGTAATCATTTGTGTCATTTACATGTTTGTATGGTTTATTTTCATGTTTTATTGGATAGGATTCACATCGCCACACATTTTGTGATCATGTCAGAAACAAAAATGATAACATGTGTTGTTATTAAAAAGCTTAGGATTCAAAATAAAAATTATCTGTTGATGAAAAACATGTATCATGCGAACAAGATTGTGCAATACTTGAGGCAAGCCCAGTTTCATTTCCTGACCACTATTTTACACTGGTGTTTCCCTTTTTGAATAAAACAATTGCTTGCTGGCCCAAAACAGTAAAGTTCTTCTTCCAGAGTCTACAATGTATTTTTTTTCTTTCTCAGAGCATTTTTAAATTCTGTGTTTTTCAGGCTGTATATAATGGGGTTACAAAGTGGAGTAAGAGCAATATATGACAAAGATGAAATCTTAGTGTCTCTCATTGAATATGTTGATGTGGGACGCACATAGGTACCTAAGAGAGAACCAAAGAAAATAACAACTACAGTGAGATGAGACGCACATGTTGAGAAGGCCTTGTGCTTCCCGCCTTTAGATTTAATTTTAAAGATGGACGAGGCAATTTTGACATAAGAAATAATGATTAAGTTAAAGCAAAAGAAAGCCACTACAGCAGCTATAATGTAGGTTAGTGTCTCAATTGTGTGAGTGTTGCTGCAGGATATCTTCATGAGAGCTGACAAATCACAGAAAAAGTGGTTGATTGTGTGGGATTTGCAGAAGGAGAAGTGAGACAGTAATACAGTATGTGGTAGTGGTACCAGAGAACTTACTGCCCAAGTTCCCACAGCCAACCGAAAGCAAACAGACTTATTCATGATAACCAGGTAGCGCAAGGGATTGCAGACGGCAACATACCGATCAAAAGCCATTACTGAGAGGAGGATATATTCTACAAACACAAAAAACATGAAAAAGTACACTTGCATTAGGCATGCAGTAAAAGAAACATGTGTATTCCCCATAAAGTAGTGGGCGAGCATTTGTGGGAAAATGACTGAGGTGTAACAGATGTCAGTAAAGGACAAATTTGTGAGGAAGAAGTACATAGGTGTGTGCAGCTGTGACTTTGAGTGAATGGTTGCCATGATTACTAGGTTTCCCACAAGTATTGAGAGGTATATCACTGAAAATGCAGCCCAAAGTGGAACTTGTAGTTGTGGAAGATCCAAAAATCCTACAATCAGGAAATCCTTTATTGAGCTCTGATTTTCTTCTTTCATTCTCCCAATGATGCAGCCGTTTCTATACAGACTGAAAGAAAAAATCAGTAATGTCAATGCAATATTTATTAATTAGATGCTGATGACAGATTGTTTTTCTCAAATAGTTAATTGAACACTCAAATGCATTCTATGATGTCATTACATCTTTGTGTGTTTCCGAGTTTTCACTTAAAAATAGTTCATACTAATAAGAAAGAAGGTTATTAATTGTGAGTAGATGTGCGTCCACCACAAGTATTGAGTTTATAATCTTGTCAGGTTAAAGTAGATTCAGTAATTTAACAAGTGCCCTCCTGCCTGCACCCCCAGGATTTAGTTCAGCATGAGGGTCCTGTTAGGGCCCCCTAAGTTGCCTCTCCACCACCCTTTCTATGGTGGTCTCACCACATGAAAAGGGCTGTGGACAGGCAACTCAAAATATGCTCGACTGTGCTGCAGTGGCACAGCCAACATATTCCTGCTGGGCAACCACCACAGCATCCAGGATCACTGACTGACACAGCGGTGCTGTGGCAGTCTGACCACCACACTCATAATACTGCTGGGGGCCCACAGTGTGTCAGTTGTCAGACCACCAATTCAAGGATGGTGCTTGTAATAAGGTTGTTTGACTTTAAAACGGAATTTGGGCAAGGTTAGAGGTTATACCTGTCAAAGTTGTCTCGAATTTAGATTGCTGCTGGACAAGGAACAGCCAAAGATGGTGGTTTCAGCTGGAAAATCTCAGAGTGGAAGGAATGTAAATTTCCCAACCGATGAAGACCCTGCATAAGGCAGATACTTTTCACTCCTTGGCCTTACAATGATTATTACATTTGGACTCGGGCCTAATTTAAATACCTGATGAGGTGCCCCCAACTAATGAAGAAATCCCTGCTTGCCCAAGACTGATTCATAAACATGATGGATATTTCTGGCAACATACTGGGCCTCATTTACTACAAAATGATGCAGCACGGTACCACAAACCATCTTGCTGCACTGCACTGCATCATGTTCAAAGCAAAAAGATGAGTCATTTTAACAACAATATGATGCATTCCTATGCTTTTCCCTGCGCTGGCACATAATTGTCTGAAATGCGCCAACATTGGCACCCTTGCATCATGTTGCAAGGATGATTGTTTTTGTGCTGCAAGTGACACCTTCCTGCCGGAAAACAATCATTGATGGCGTTTTCCTCTTTCTATGTGTGCTGAAGAATGCAGCACAGATAGAAAGAGCAAAATTCGAGGGTAGGATTCTGACACATTCTCAGGTTTACAAAATGTTGTAAATCTGGGAATGTAGTAGAATCCATAGGTGTTGCGAGTGAACACCCACAGTAACACCCATGGCAGGCCCCTTTCATGCAAATTAATGCATTAAAAGAGGACGTATTTACAAGGCCATGAAAAGCTTTGTAAATATGGGCTAGCACACTGCGCCTCTGATGCATCAAAAAAAGTGATGGACCAGCAGTGAAAGAGGCTTGTAAATACGCCCCACAGTGTTTTTTTCTATTCAAAGACAAACCCCCCAAGTGTGATTTTATTTTTGAAAATAAAACAAAATGCACCCCTCACCATGCAAGTTTCCTCCCATCAGGATGGGGGCATTGAACATTTTTCAATAACCCTTACTGTCAGGATTTTCCTCTTGGTGACAGCATTGAAAATTGGCTGTGTGTCTGACTCATCTAAATTAGATTTAGCCAAACCTCAGTGGACCCTTACTCAAAGGGGCACTGGTGGGAATTGACCATAGTAGAGAGAGGTATTCTCCACTGTCATCAAAACTATTGTCTGTCCAAGTCTAATTAGGGTGGGCAGACCTTCTTGTTTGTGGGAAGGAAACTCTGTTTGCAATGTAGTTCCCTTTCAGCCAACATATAAATCAGACACTTAGAGGCTCTTTTATTTTTTGTCTGATGGAATAATTGCCATCGGCATGGTGGAGTACTTTGGTCCTGCCATAGGAGAGTACTCTGCCCTCTGTATTTAAAGAGGTTCGGTTTGCCTGTGGTCATCTGTTATATTGTAATTTTGACATATGGCTCCATCATCTTGCTGGAACCATTAGATCAAACTCATATACATATATAACCTACTGGCAATCGCCAGTAGGTAGTTATAGTTAGGAGCTAGTTTCCATAGGAAAAACATTTTTTGTTTTCACAATGACTTTGGCACTGGTTGATGAATTTTCGCAAAATTATCAAAACTAGTGGCCCGCTCCTGTCAAAGTTTAAAGTTTTGGAGTGATTCGTCAGACGGGGGCTGAGAAAAAAGGGGTGTTCCAAGACATGTTTTCCCCATGTTAATTTACATAAGAAACTTTAGACAAAGCTACAGCCCGAACAGCTGAACGGAATCACACCACATTTGGGAAAAAGGTAGGTCTTGGTTCAGAAAGAGTCCTTTTTTAAATGGTGTAAACCTGTTTAGTAGTTCCTGAGGAATTAGAAAAATAAAGTTTCGATATCTGAGCACCTTGAATGGTTCGTGCACCCTCCCGGGCACAAGCTTCATTCTGATTGGCTGCCAACACTCCAACCCAGGAAGTATTGGCAGCCATCTTGTGACTATGTGATTAAGTCCCCTTCAATCCTGAGGGTCCCTGTGGGCAACTCGCCCACCAGGTACCTCCAGTAAGCGCCACAGAGCTGTGTTGCAGAGAGGTGGTTCGAGGCCACGCCCCTTTTTACACCTCTCTGCAAAGCAGCTCTGTGGGCTTACTAGAGGTACATGCTGGGCTAGTTGGCTCCCAGGGACTCTCAAGATTCAAGGGAACTTAATCCCCTAAATTAGAGTGCGCCATGGGGCGCGTTTTTACAGTGGTGCAGGCAACGGTGCGGTCCTGATATAATAAGTGTGCAAACCACCCCCTGGCACGTTGTAAATTGGGGGATTTAGTCCCCTCAATCCTGAGGGTCTCTTGGGTCCAACTAACCCACCAGGTACCTCCAGTAAGCCCAACAGAGCTGCGTTGCAGACAGGTGGTCTGAGACCTTGCCCCTTCTCACACCACACTGCAAACGCGGCTTCTGGTGCACTGCTGGTGGGGTGATGAGGTCCTCTTGTGTCCTGAGGACATCAGGACACAAGTGGACTTCATCCTCCGAGCTTCTTTCTGCACCCCTGTTGTCTCTTTCTGCCATCGTCTTCCCTCTTTCTGTACCTTTCCCGCCTGTTTTTGCATCTCACTTGCCTCTTTCTGCACCTTTATTGCTTCTTTCTACACCTCTGTTGCTTTTTCAGCAATTCTCTTGCCTCTTTCTGCACTTCTCTTGCCTGTTTCAGCACCTCTCCTGCCTCTTTTTGCATCTCTGTTGGCTCTTTATGCACCTTACTTGCTCTTTTCTATACTTCTCTTGCCTCTGTCTGCATCCCTGTTGCTTCATTGTGAAATTTCAATGCTTCTTTCTGCACCTGTTTTGCTTCTTTCTGCACCCCTGTTTTCTCCTTATGTACCTCTTTTGACTCTTTCTGCACAATTCTTACCTTTTTCTGTACCTCTCTTCCCCTTCTGCATGTCTGTTGCCTCTTCTGCACCTCATTTGCTTCTTTCTGCACCCCTGTTGTCTCTTTCTGCAATCCTCTTCCCTCTTTCTATACCTTTCCTGACTGTTTTTGCATCTCACCTGCCTCTTTCTGCACTTGTGTTGCTTCTTTCTACACCTCTGTTGCTTCTTTCAGCAATTCTCTTGCCTCTTTGTGCACTTCTCTTGCCTATTTCAACACCTCTCTTGCCTCTTTTTGCACATGTGTTGGCTCTTTCTGTACTTCACTTGCTCCTTTCTACACTTCTCTTGCCTTTTTCTTCACTTCTCTTGCCTTTTTCTGCACCCTTGTTGCTTCATTCTGCACGTTCCATGCTTCTTTCTGCACATGTCTTGCTTCTTTCTGCACCCCTGTTGTCTCTTTATGCACTTCTCTTGCCTGTTTCTGCACTTCTCTTGCCTCTTTCTGAACCCCTGCAGCTTCATTCTGTACTTTCTATGCATTCTGTCTGCACTTGTTTTGCTTCTTTCTGCACCCCTGTTGTCTCTTTGTGTACCTCTTTTGCCTCTTTTGCAATTTTCTTGCCTTTTTCAGCACCTCTCGTCCTTCTTTCTGCACGTTTGTTGCCTCTTTCTGCAACTCATTTGCTTCTTTCTGCACGCCTCTTGTCTCTTTCTGTACTCGTCTTCCCTCTTGCTGTACCTTTCCTGCCTGTTTTTGCATCTCACTTTCCTCTTTCTGCACTTTTCTTGCTTCTTTCTACACCTCAGTTGCTTCTTTCAGCAATTCTCTTGCCTCTTTCTGCACTTCTCTTGCCTGTTTCAGCACCTCGCTTGCCTCTTTGTGCACGTCTGTTGGCTCTTTCTGCACCTCACTTTCTCCTTTCAACACTTCTCTTGCCACTTTCTGCACTCCTTGTTTTGCAACAATATTAACTTCTGGACTCCAAATTGGTGGCCAGATTCGATTTGTTATCTCCCCTCACCCACTAATAAGGTTAAGAACCTGGATGTGATAATGGACAAGAGTCTCATTAGAATTCAGTGGTGTTTAAAACCTTTTATGTGGTCAAAACAATCAGGAAAATATTGCAGTTCCTGCTTCGGAGCAGCTGGCAAACAGTGGTCGCGAGTCTCATAATGTCGAGATTGGACTACTGTACCAGTCTGCACCTCGATGTTCAACAAAGGCTCCTGAATAAACTTCTTGTACTGCAGAATGCAGCAGCCAGACTGGTCTCAGGCACACCTCGGTTTGCGCCTATTGCCAAGGTAATAAACAATTGCACTGGCTTCTGGTAAGGAACCAAGTTTGTTTCAAAGCCCTTTCTCTAGTTCTTAAGGCCCTACAGGGTTCAGGACCTGACTATTTAAAAAAGCATTTCCACTGGTATACACCAAAAAGATCACTTTGTTCATTAGGGGCAAGGCTGTTCTCAGTGCCACGCATAAAACAGTTCGATGGGGAGGCAGAAGTTTTACTTATGAGGCGGCCAAAGCCTGGAACGACCTGCCTTTTCAATTAAGACACATCACAAACCTCCTAGCTTTCAGAAAAAGAATAAAAGACATGGCTCGTTGCCCAATAATTTCTTCCATTTTTAGCCACAGGAGATGTAACTAGCGCCAGGACACCTCCGGCAAAAAGTTGCGCTGTATAAATATCATTAACATTAACATCGCTTGCATCTTTCTGCACCTTTCTTCATCTTTCTTGACTTCTGTTGACTCTTTCTGCATTTCTTTTGCTTCTTCCTCTTTATGTACATGTCCTACCTTTGTAGGCATAGTTAGAAATTAGCATTTAAAAAACCTTTGAAATTCACTGAAAAAAACATAAGTTTTAGGGACGTTATAGTTAGAAATTAGCATTTAAAAACCCTTAGAAAATTACTGAAAAAAACTTAGGTTTCAGGGACATTATAGTTAGTTGGACATTTTACTTGTAGAAAGCCAGAGAAATTTGGCCGTTATAGTTAGTTCAGCTAACTATAACCCGCGCCCCCGCAATGCACTGCTGATGCCGTAACATATTAAATCATTCATGACTTGGGCAGTGACATCACTGATGACATCACTGATGACATAATCCATGTGATAATCTAATGCACCTCCTCATACCCTAATATAACCTTTGATACACCTTGTGTAGACCTAGGAATCAGTGAGTGGGTATGTAATAACTAGTATTTGTGTGTCTACATTTTTGAAAATGGTAGTCTGTATTTTAGAGTGGGTGTATGAAAGGTTATATTAGGGTATGAGGAGGTACATCAGATTATCATGTGGATGATGTCATCAGTGATATCATCAGTGATGTCATTTGAGCTGTTATAAGTGATGTCATAATTGATGTCACTGACCATGTCATGAATGATGTAATATATGACATCATCAGCAGCTAAGTATAACGGCCGAATTTCACTGGTTTTCTATGAGTGAAATGTTCAACTAACTATAACATGCCTGAAATCTATGTTTTTTTCCGTGAATTTCTAAGGTTTTTTAAATGCTAATTTCTAATTATAATGTGCCTGAACCCAATGTTTTTTTTTCTGTGAATTTCAATGTTTTTTTAAATGCTAATTTCTAACTATAAAGTGCCTGAAACCTATGGTTTTTTCAGTGAATTTCAATAGTTTATCAAATGTTAATTTCTATTTATAACGTTTCTGAAACCTATGTTTTCTTTTGTGAATTTCAAAGGTTTTTTAAATGCTAATTCTGAATTATAATGTTCAGTAAACCTATGGTTTTTTCAGTAATTTTGAATGTTTTTTTGTAATATTTTGTTACTTTACTATCCTAAAAATAGTTTTTGTATTTTTTTGTGTTGTTTGTTATTAAAATAATATAATGTCTTCTGCTTTCTTAAATATTAAAATATCTTTTTTTTTTAAGTTGTCGCGCACCCATCGTGTACCTCAGGGGGTGCGTGGATTGAAACTGCCATATTGGTAAAGTAGTGAAAGATGCGCATTTCAGCCAGCTCACTCCACTTACGCTTATAGGGAGGGAACTACAACACTACATATCCAAGGTCTTCCATGTAATGATCTGCTGATCACAGATCAGGGCTGGTTTATACCCACACCACACCCATCCAGCACAGGCGTCACAGGCCATGTGACCCTGCCAATAAAAAGGGCCGAACAAAGCGATACCAAAGGGGATGATGGACGGAGTGTTTGAGCAAATCAAACACTCACCCCCAGTCAACTGATCTGGGTTTAATCCATCATCATTCTTTAGCTCACTCACCACCCCAGTTCAGACATGGCCATATGCAAAGCAGTCTGACCCTGTGCCTCATGGGAACAGTCCAGACCGAACTGCCAAGCCATGTCTTCCGTGGACCGGAAACAAGTATCCTGGGATCGGTTTGGGATTTATAATCTTCATCAGCCAGGCTATCTTGAATCCAGTGGTAGAGTGAGCAAGGGACCCACGTCTGGGCATACCATGCCAACTCAGGGCGAACAAAGCGATACCAAAGGGGATGATGGACGGAGTGTTTGAGCAAATCAAACTCTCACCCCCAGTCAACTGATAAAAAGGGCCTGGCGCACATGCTCGACACAATTTCCACTCTTTTGTTGTGTGCGTGTGGTTATTGTTTATGCATGAGGGCCTAGGGATATACCTCATCACATTCCCCACTGCGGGGGGTGACATGATGGTGTCCGCACCACGATATTCAATCATAAAGGGCCCATGCCTTGAGGTGCACAGAGTTGGTAGCAGCCAAGGCACTTTGGCTGATACGGGGCTCACTGTACGTGGCGATGACTTGAGGTACAAAGAGTTGGTGGCAGCCATGGCACTTTGGCCGACACAGGCCTCATGCAATGTGGCAATGACTTGAGTTGCACAGAATTGGTTGCAGCCGAGGCATTTTGGCTGACACGGGCCTCCCCGACACATGGTGATGACTTGAGCTGCACTGAGTTAGTACCACCAGAGCTGAGCGGGTCTGTAGCCTGTGATGATGCGCAGGCCTCGATACGCCATCCAGGCAATAAAGACCCAATTTGAATTGTGAGCTCGGCTGGACCAAGTGTACGCCAAAAGCAACTGGCTGTACAGACATGACTCCTCGGCGCAGTAAAGCAGGATGGCTGGGGGCCTGTTCTGCAGAATCCAGCGACGGCTGAGGAGGTTGCTCCGACATGCAGTGGGCCCTCTTGGAGACACGCAGGTGGCAGCAGGTAAGCATTGAGGTCTGGAAGAGCAGGGTCGGGCAGTCATCGCTGGGCGGTGAACTGGTCTGGGGACCAGGGCTGGGATGCTTGCGAAAGATGCAGGAATCATGCAAACTTTCTAAGACGTTTGCGACAACATTAGTGTACAGGCCCCGGTGGTCCAGTTTTGCCTGCACATTGTTGGAATGCGTGTGGTTTCGGTTGCGTTGATTGAGTGCAGCGTCGGCAGGGGGCACAAGTAGTACTTGTGCGCAGTCAATTGCCCCCAACACGTGCAGGAAGCCTGCTATGGTGTGGTTACCTTGTTTGGTCTCCCGTTGTTCCTGCTCAGTGTGGGTGAAGTAAACATACAGGTGTATCAAGCTGAAACAAACAGTGATGCTTACAGGTATGATAAATCCTGCATAATGAGACTGTAAAAGAAGTTTGTGTGGTTGTAACGTTCCTTTTCATTCCTACAAAGGTTTCGACCACATGAACTTCTGTTATGGTCATTTTGTGCGGGATGGATCATACCTGTAAGCATTCCAGTTTGTCCAAGTGCAATACATTGTACCATATTACGTTTGTGACCATACTAACTCTTGATCATTGTCTTCATTTAGTCAACAGATTTTTGAATACAAACTATTCGGGTTTCCAGGACGATCTACAGGTATTTCGATCCACAAGTTGCCCTGAAGATGTTCCCCATTGGGAATGTCACTCGTGGTTTGATGTTTTTGTTTTGTTAATTTATGTTTTTCTAATAAAGTACTGTTTTTCCACTACTGTTAACTACAAGACTTTATGACCTGGTGCATCCCCTTTTCAGTGACTACAATCTTGGACCTGGAGCACAGAGGCGTCAAGCAACGGATGGGGTTGGGGTTGGTTGTGCCTGAATACTATGAATTGGGATGAGCGGGTGGTGCGGATACAGGGGCCCTACGTTGCATTCGTGGACATGCATCCAAGACATGTTAGGAAGTTTAATATGGCTTGCTGTGAGACTCCTCCAACTCTGGCAGTTGTTAGTTAGAAAGTACCAGAGGCCAACAGGCGGTGCATAGCCAGCAGCTTTGTCTGTGGAAGGATATTAATTGTCTGCTGTGTTGGTACCATCAGCCTGTGGGCAATGCCTCAACTTGAGAATGGGGCGATAATTCTTTCTCCACTTTTGCTGTGCTAAAGTGCCGAGTACATGCGATAAGTCCCCACTGTTGGGTTATAAGGCTACTCTAAAATGAGCCCTTGTGTTTATTTGGACTTTGTTGTAGCTACATGCGAATCACAAGAAAAAAGATGAAAAAACAAGAAAAGTAGGCAGGGTACACACACAAACTCTGACCCCCTAGGCCTGCTCAGGGGATCCCACAAAAACCGTCTGGGTGCGCGAATCCGGATGAAAATAAATAAATAAATGGGGCGTATTCTCAAGGACTTATTGCTGAGTTATCAGCACTTTAGCGCAGCAAAAGAATTATCATCCCATTCTCAACCTTGAGCAAACTGCCGATATCACCAGTTTTCCAGCAATAGCTTCCGCAAAAACATCGCCACAAATGAGAGCGAAAACTAACGCTAATGATATGCAGAGTTGGTGTTCCTGTGCAAAAAACAAGAAAACACCACTTCCCGGTATTTTCAACGACCAGCCAAAACTGCGATCCGATCCTAAGACAGGCAATAAGCTGCGTCAGCAGTAAGAAGTTAGCATCTGCCTTTTACTGGTGTAAAGCAGGATACCTACCTACAGTATGAATGGGAGCCCAGCCCAGAGCCACATCTGAAGACAAACACATGTCATAGAGCTACTGATCAGGCAGCTCCACAACACTCACCGCCACCACCCCCAGGACTTCCCCCCCAGACCACCCCCCTACTACCACCGAGGCAGCGCAGAAGGGGACAGCGGACCTACTAAAAACAGCATGGCCCCTCAGCCACACAATAGCTGAATATTGAGAGGGGTGGGAACCAAGTATGTGTGAAGGAGGCAAGTCAGCCATGAATAAGAATGCACACAATGCCAAGTGTAGCAGTGATGTGCTGGACAGACTTCACTATGCAGAGCACAAACCTCTCCATATGAACATATACTGCTGGTGCTTGTAGTGTTGTGGACAGTGGACTCAACCATGTTACCTAAGGCAGTGTCCTCGACACAGGCCCCCTGCGAACCCAGCAGCACTACACCTCAGAGTTATGTCTTTGATGTACACTGCGGACAGCAGGGCTCACAATTCAGATTGAAAGGCGACAGACATTGGTACCAGTGCGGCCCACCCAGACCACGCATCATCACTGGCTGTAGACATGCTGAGGGCTTCAGGTGCCACCAACTCAGTGCACCACAAGTCACCACCACGTGGCCTTATTGAGGCAGAATTCATTGAGCAAATGTCATTGTTCCCAGTACGGCCCGCCTGGAACACACATAATAGCTGGCTGTGCACACGCTGAGTGCTTCAGGTGCCACTAACTCAGTGCACCACAACTCACTGCCATGAAGCCTTATTAAGGCAGAATTCATTAGGCAAAAGACATTGCAACCAGTGCTGCCCGCCTGGACCACGCATCATCGCAGGCTGCGGACACGCTGAATGCTTCTGGTGCCACTAACTGTACAGCTCAACTCAACGCCAAGTGACTGTGGGCTATTGCTGACCGCTGCCTCCGGCCTACACTGCGGACAGCAGGGCTCACAATTCAGATCGAGTCCTGATTGCAGATGACGCAGTCCAGTAGGCAACTGACATTGCCAAATAACCTTGCTAAGGCAGAATTCATTACATTAGGCAAAAGACATTGCTCCCAGTGCCGCCCACCCGGACCACGCATCATCAGTGGCTGTGCACATGCTGAGTGCTTCAGGTGCCACTAACTCAGTGCACCACAAGTCACCGCCATGTTGCCTTATTAAGGCAGAATTAATTAGGCAAAAGACATTGCTCCCAGTGCGCCCCGCCGGGACCACGCATCATCGCTGGCTGTGCACACACTGAGTGCTTCAGGTGCCATTAACTCAGTGCACCACAAGTCACCGCCACGTAGCCTTATTAAGGCAGAATCCATTACGCAAAAGACATTGCTCCCAGTGCGGTCCTCCGGGACCACGCATCATCACTGGCTGTGCACACACTAAGTGCTTCAGGTGCCACTAACTGTGCAGTACAACTCAATGCCACGTGCATGTGGGCCCTTGCTAACTGCTGCCTCAGGCCTACACTGTGGTCAGAAGGGCTCACAATTCAAATTCAGTCTTGATTCATTAATTTCAGAGTCCAGTAGGCAACTAACTATAACGTCCCTGAAACCTACATATTTCGACAATGTATTCCATACATATGTCCTCTCTTGTTCCATACACCTACACTGCGGTCAGCAGGGCTCACAATTCAAATTCAGTCTTGATTTATTAATTGCAGAGTGAAGTGTACTCTATGTCATCGGACTTTGTCAAGAGGAAGTAACAAAATGCATTACTCGATGTCTGTGCTGACCATTGCCTTCGATCTATACTGCGGACCCCAGGGCTCACAATTCAGATCGAGTCGCGATTGCAGATGACGCAGTCCAGTAGGCAACAGACATTTCTACCAGTGTGGCCTGCCCAGACCATGCATCATCACTGGCTGTGCGCACGCTGAGTGCTTCAGGTACCACTAATTGTGCAACTAAACTCAATTCCATGCGCCTATTGGCCCTTGCTGACCTCTGCCTCCGGCCTACACTGCGGTTAGCAGAGCTCACAATTCAAATACAGTCTTGATTTATTAACTGCAAAGTGAATTGTACTCTATGTCCTCAGATTTTGTAAAGAGGACGTGACAAAAAGCATTCCTCAATGTTTGTGCTGACTACTGCCTTTGATCTACACTGCGGAAAGCAGGGCTCACAATTCAGATCGAGTCGCAATTGCAGATGACACAGTCCAGTAGGCAACAGATATTGCTCCCAGTGCGGCTCGCCCGCACCACGGATCAGGGCTGGAAGCGCACATGATGAATAATTTTGATGCCACTAACTCAGTGCTCCACAAGTCACTGCCACGTAGCCTTATTAAGGCAGAATTCATTAGGCAAAGGACATTGCTCCCAGTGCTGCCCGCCCAAACCACATATCATTGCTGGCTGCTCACACGCTGAGTGCCACTGTTGCCACTAACTCAGTGCACAACAAGTGAACACCACATGGTTGAGGGCCCTTGCTGACCGCTGCCTCCGGCCTACACCTCGGTCAGCAGGTCTCACACATATCCAATCCAATCCTGTCCTGCAACAACACGCCATCATCGCTGGCTGCACACACGCTGAGCTCTTCAGGTGTCACTAACTCTGTACATAAGACCTCCTGGGCCCTTTATGATTCGTGCTGTAGACACCGGGCACAACAATGTCATCTCAGGCAGCAGGAATAGTCCGAAAGGACATTAATAATTTCTTCAGATGACCATGCTCATCTCTGGTGCCCCTACCTCAGTGCACCGAACTATCAAACTGTGTTCAAGTGTTCATTATGGATGCATGATGGCCCTGGGCCCTACCACATTACATTGTGGTGTTGATTGTGCATGCAACCATGTTACCTCTGGCAGTGGGGAAGACCTCAGTTATGTAACTATGTCATTCTATGAGTACATAGGTAGAGACTGGATGATTAAAGTACTGCAAGGAGAGTGTGTGGTGAATTTATAAGTGCTTGGGGATTGGCAGAGGGATTGGATAAGTACATATGTTGGCAGAGCCTAACCACCAAGCACAAGCTTGCCTCTAATTGACTGCCAACCAGTAGCAACTCCAGTGGAGCATCAGGATTGCAAACAAAGCCTCGGGAGAGCCAACGCTATGCACGGAGCATGAGTAAGCACTGTGTCGGTTACTGAGGCACCTGCCTTCTTTGATACAGGATCCCCACAGGATTTGCTCTAGTACCCTGGGTTCCTGCCCACTAAAATCTGTGCCACTGGCTAGCGGGAGTACCGCACGGATGCCTGGAAAACTGAGTCGAGGTGCATGGAATACTCATTGTGGTATACTGCATTCTCCTTCAGTGGATACCCTCCCAGGTCGTTGATCTCTGGATTCTGATTCTGGATCCCAAGAGAAACCTCCGCTGGATCCCCTAAAGTGAGCTGCTGGGTCTGTGGAGCACTGGGAATAAAAGGCCCAGATTCCTGTCTGCAAGATATTCCCAGCCTCACAGCTGGATCATTGACATACGGAGGAAAGAATCTAGGAAAATCTGTAATTAGAAGTGGAGTGTGCAGAGCCGGCGTACACCAGTCAGGGGCAGAAATAGAGCCAAATTTTCGGGGAGGTTGATAAACATTTCCGGGGGGGGCTAATTCTTCCAGTCATAGGCAGAGTGGAGATGTAGGGGGCTCTAAGAAGGGGTGAAAACACAACAAAGTCTCATTAACAGGTAAATGGTCTTTTAAAGACCTGTGATGTACTCGCGTGCTGTGCTGAGAGCAGTGCACCCAGCATGTTCACACTAGGTGGCCGCACTGAGAGCCGTGCACCCAGCATGTTCACTCTAGGGGGTCAGGCTGCGAGCCGCGCACTCAGCACATTCACACCAGGGGGCCGCGCTGAGCGCCGTGTTAGGATCGCCACTCCAAACTTTTCTAAAACAATGGTCCACTTCCATTCATTTATATTCGCCCTGAGGACCCCATCCCCCGGGGCATGCCCAATTCTTGAATGTTTTTATTAATCATGCTCACAATCTCAATCTAAAAGATTGTGTTTAAAAAAAACCATATAAACTTAAAAATCACATATGTACACTAATCTTTGATTCACTTACTTTTCCTTTAAGCCAAATAGTACATCATGAAGGTCCTTTTCGTTGGAAAATACTCTGCTGTTCTCTAAAACTTCCATTTCATCGACTTTCTATAAGAAAAGCTCCAAGAACATCTGAAATATGTTTCAATGTTTTTATTTCCTCCTTGTGTTCAGTCATGACTCTTTGCTCATTCCTTCACCTTTCCTTAAGGCTAAATAGTGTCTGATGTATCAGTATGTTTTCATATTACTCTAAACAAACTCTGAAATTACCGTTTTCCCGACGTTCTGAAAGAAAAGCTCCTACAACATTTTCACAATGTTTAAATATTCATATTTCCATCTCTGGCTCACTCATGTTCAACATTTCCTATAATACCGATATCACTTACTATGAGATCCACTTACAGTACCTATATGACAACTAGAATTTTAATATTATCTTGATCACTTTTACTCACAATATATATTTTAAACAGCAGACTAACTTTTATTAACTGCTCCCGTCTTCATAGGCCAATTACCTTTACTTAAATTTCGGTTCTAAAAACACTAGGTACGAATTTTTTAAGTCAAAAGGCAAACGTTGTTTGAAAGTCGAATGAGTATCATTACAGTAAGTCCAGCCTTTTCAACATTTTAAATAAGCTGTATAATGCCCTGATGTTGTCGAAGGACCGTCATGATAAATAATAGCTACAGTTGCAAAGGTTCTTCCTGAAATTGATAACTGAGAAGCCACGAAATTTTTAATAGAAGTTGTCAATTTAGTTCCATCAGGTCTACATCGTTGGAACATTAAAATGACATACTGACCATAAGTTTGTATAAATAATGTGGACAGCTTTGCACACTTACATTGGGTACACACCATATTTTGATCAGCTGCTTTAACTAGATTATTAAAAGACACTGATTTGCAGTCCGGTAAAGTCAAATATATAAATCTTTCAGTGTCTATTCTAGTACTACTTGATAAACTACAATTGTCGCAGTCATGCTGCCATTGATAAGAAAGGCTAAAAAGATTTTCTACATCTACACCTTCATCTTCCAAAACACTAAACATATACATTAAAAATTCCAGACAATCCTGCTGAATATTCTGTGAAAATTGTTTTTGACCAGAACATATGTCTAAAAGATTTCGAATTTCTGAAACACTTTCTATTTTTGCTCTATCACTGCTACATTTCTCAAACACAGAATTCAATAAACAGCAGAATCTTTGATCCTGATTTTCAACAATCTGTTCTTGTAAAGTTTGAAGAAAAAAAACAACATTAACCACTACATTAGCATAGCAGTTGACACCAGAACTGTTTTCAAACTGAAATCCAACAACATCTTCAACAGAATCCTTTTTCTTTCTGCTTACAATTACAGTTTCATCTACTTTTTGTCTTTTTGCTACTACCTCACTGCAATTATTCTCATTTCTTCTGTTTCGGCCTACCACACGTTTTTCAAACAGAGGATATTGAGGCAAATGTGGAGCATACTCTCTTCTTAACCTATTGTATTCTTTAACACAATCTAGATCTGCACAAATCTTTGTCTCATCACACTCAATCAAGTACAACCCTGATAAAGTTCTGACTCGTGATAATGCCACATATGCCATACCCTCTTTAAACACAGAACTTCCAATGTTCACCAAAGCACTATCTACACTTAAACCTTGAGATTTATGAATTGTCACTGCATATGCCAAACAAACAGGAAACTGTTTTCGGCGAACATATAAGTCTTTTACAAGCAAAAATCTTGCAGAACAACGACTGATTTGTTGTACTTGCTCAATACCATCAAATTTAATTTTTAAAAATTCAATTCCATCTCTATTTCTGTAATTCACAAAATCAACAACATGACCCAATGCTCCATTTACCAGACCTCTTTCAACATTTAAATTCCTTCTCAAAATGATACGACAATTTAAACACACATTCAGAGTCTTCACTTAGTGCCCTAACTCTACCGATATAGTTATTTTTTATGCAATTTACAGCAAGAAAATGGAAGGTAAAGAAGAGACCATTAACCATTGAATCGTGCAATCAAACTTTTTAGGAGATTCCAGATAATCAGATGTTGGAAGTTCTATTAAATTATGAAAATTCTGAACAATAAATTTATATTTAATAATCAAAAATTGTTTGAGACATTATTCATTTGTATATGTAATTCATGAAGTACTACCAACATGATTATAATATAAAGTGAGACTTACAGTATACTGTGCAACTTTTTTGTGTTACATAGTAAGTTTGCTCATAGTTACTTCCTTTCTCCCACTATATTAGCTCCAATGTGTATTTGACATCTCTTTTTCATCTCCTGCCTCCTTTCTCTCACTGTCTGTCTCTAATGCACCATATCACCGCCAATTTTGTGTAGATTCAGAAGAGAGTAAAATGTAATACTTGAAAACATCATAAGGGAGCAGGGTAGACTACCCATGATCCCCTAGGCCACAATAACTTCTGTAACAACATGCAAGATATCTACGGAGGAGACGGTGTACATTGAATTTAAGACTCTGCATTGGTACCTACATGTTGGTACTTAAATCACCCACACAACACAACAACTCTATTCAGAGCTACCCTACCTCTAAGCACTTTAAATTATTATTTTACTGTTTCACTGGGTTTTCCCCATGGGATGCTTCCCAGTACGCTCCCCGGTGCGCGTACCGGGCGCTCCCCCCGCAAAAATCGAAGAACAAAAAAAATTATGGCCCCCACATCAAACCTAAGGGGTCAGGGGGGTCTACCCTTCCCCTTTTTGGTCATTTCCCCCTTTGTTTTTGCCACCTCTTGTGTATCGATCCTACCGAGACACAAGATGGCGGCCGCTCCGGACTGTTTGGAATGTTGACAGAAACCCGAGAGCCAATCAGCTTTCCGCTCGCGAACTCGCGTATATATATATATATATTACCTACTGGCGATATAGTTAGGACCTAGTTTCCATAGGAAATAAGCGACATTTGTTTTGGAATAACTTTGGCGCGGGTCAACAAATACACGTGGAATTCTCCAAGAACATTGGGCGCTCTGCTCCACTCCTTCCCATAAACTTTTGGGGTGATTCGTCAAGCGGGGGCTGAGAAAAAAGGGGGGTCCCAATGCAATTTTTCATAGGGACCTTCAGACACGGCTACAGCCTGAACTGCTGAACGGAATTACACCAAATTTGACAAAAAGGTAGAGTTTGGTTCGCAGATTACACTTTTTGTTAAATGGTGTAAATCCGTGCAGTAGTTCCTGGGAAAATCAAAAATAAAATATTAGATATATCTATAGACGAAATACGGTACGCGTACCGTCCGAGGATTATACGCGTACCATTATGAGCTGCATGCTAATTGTCTGTCAACTGTCTGTCAACACTGCAAACCAGGAAGTGTTGGCAGACATCTTGTGTCTCGGTAGAACCGAGGCAGCAGAAAACTCAAAAACACGTGCGCAAAAGACGCAAAAGGGGCAGGGTAGAAACACCCTGACCCCCTAGGCCTGCTCAGGGGGTCGAACGAGGACCCTCAATGCCCCCCAAAAGTATATATATATTTTTTAAATTGTGGGATACGCGTGCCCCGTAAAAAAAAAAAACCCTGAAGTCTGCATTTTTTCTAATCAGCCCCCGGGGGGGGGCAAATCTTGGGGGCAATATAGTTAATTATAATGGGGGGCCCAGAGGGGTTTCTTTTTTAAATAAAATAAATTAAAAAACCTGTGTGGGGGGGCTCAAGCCCCCTCGAATGCCCCGGGAACCGCCACCTCCTCGGGGCTTTTCAATGTTGGCAGGGGGGCTGCGCAGCCCCCCTCCTGGAGCCTTGTGGTGGCCCTGGGCCCCGCCACCCCCAAGGGCCGGCTCCTGCAGTGTCCCGGGGTGCCCACCCCTGGGACACTGTAGTTTGCAATGGTAGGGCAATACCGGCTCCCACAGGAGGCGGGGAGCCGGCAGGGACTGTGGGGGGCTTGGGGACCTCCCCTCGGTCCCCAACAGTGAGAGCGCCAGCCCCGGGGGATGGTGTCCCAGGGGCTACCAGTGGCCCAGGAGGGGGGCCACGCGGCCTCCTCCCTGTTAAAATATATATATTTTTTAAATATGCAAAAAAGAAATGGCCGGCCCGGGGGATGGGGTCCCTGAGGCCTTGAAGGGCCCTGAGGAGGGGGGCTACGACAGGTGTTCAGAGGCCATGCCCCTTTTTACACCTCTTTGCAACGCAGCTCTGTGGTGCTTACTGGAGGTACCTAGTGGGCTAGTTTGACCCTAGGGATCCTTAGGGTTGAAGGGGACTTAATCTCTCAAATTAGAACAGTGGCAGGGCGCTTTTACACAGTGGTGAAGGGAGGGGACGTGGCCTGACATGATGTGTGCAAACACGCCCGGTGGCGCATTTTAAATTGGGGAAAAAATTCAACTTCAAACATGAAGGACAATAGGGGCCAAGTAGTCCACCAGGTGCTTTCAGGAAGTGCCACTGCACTGCGTTGCAGAGAGGTGGTGCATGCCATGCCCTTTTTTACATCTCTCTGCTACGCAGCTCTGTGGCGTTTACTGGATGAAGTACACATTCTGATTTACTCACCTGTTATCAGGAGGTACCTCAGTGCTGCATATTAGAGTCCAGTACTGATCCTGAAAAGTAATTCTAATGATACTTACCAGTAACTTTACTTTCCTTCCATAGGCTAACATTGACTGGTTTCACTTGGAAATTCTTCTAAGTGTTCAGTTCTGGAACTTTAAAATATTAACCTAAAATCATCCAAACAGCGAATTCCGATGTACTCACCTGTTATCAGGAGAGAACCCAGTGCTGCATTTTTTAGCCCAGCACTGAACCTGAAGAGTAATTCTAACCATACTTACCAGTAATTTGTATTTCCTTCCATAGGAATCCATTGTCTGGTTTTCACCAAAAAAGTTTCTAAGTGTCTATTTTCACAAACTAAAAATATTCCTTAAAAATCGCCTGTATGACTTGAACGCATTCTTTCAACTGTTTACAGGAGAGTCACCAGTGCTGGATCCATGATCCGCCACTGAGTAAGAAAAAGTAATGATAACACTACTTACCTGCTAAGTGAATTTCCTTGCATAGGGTAACATTGGGAGGTTTTACTTGGAAATTATTCTCTGTGTTGAGTTTTGGAACTTTAAACAATTCCTCCAAAATTAGCCGAACTATGAATTCAAATTTACTCACCTGTTATCAGGAGAGAACCCAGTGCTGCATCTTTCAGCCCACTACTGATCCTGAAAAGTAATTCTAACCATACTTACAGTAACTTGAATTTCCATCCAGAGGCTAACATTGACTGGTTTCACTTGGAAATTCTTCTAGGTTCTTCACTAGGTTCCTGGTGGGCAGTTGGCCCCCAGGTACCCCCAGTATTCAAGGGGAATTAGTTCCCCCTCTGCAAACACGCCAGGGGGCTGCCTTGCAGAGACGTGTAAAGAGGCCATGCCCCTTTTTACACCACTCTGCAAGGCAGCCCCCCGGCGCATTCTGGAGGTTCCTGACCTCCTAGGCCTGTTCAGGGGGTCCCTCAAGGAACCCCAAGGTCCAAAATCATTATTATATATTTTTTTAAATCCCGGTATACGCGTAGGGTACGCTTACCCTGCCGATCCCCAAAAAAAACATTAAGGCAGCCCCTCTGCAAACGCGCCCCCTGGCGCATTTGCAGAGGGGGAAATAATTCCCCTTGAATACTGGGGGTCCCTGGGGGCAAAGTAGCCCACCAGGAACCTCCAGTATGCGCCAGGGCACTGGCTTGCGGAGATGTGTAAAGAGGCCACCCCCCCTTTTTTACACCTCTCTGCAACGCAGCCCCCTGGCGCATACGGGAGGTTCCCGGTGGGCTAGTTGGCCCCCAGGGACCCCCAGTATTCAAGGGGAATTAGTTTCCCCTCTGCAAACGTGCCAGGGGCTGCCTTGCAGACATGTGTAAAGAGGCCAGGCTCCTTTTTACACCTCTCTGCAACGCAGCCCCCTGGCACATACTGGAGCTTTCTGGCGGGCTAGTTGGCCCCCAGGGACCCCCAGTATTCAAGGGGAATTAGTTCCCCCTCTGAAAATGCGCCAGGGGGGCTGCCTTGCAGAGACTTGTAAAGAGGCCACGCCCCTTTTTACACCTCTCTGCAAGGCAGCCCCCTGGTGCATACTGGAGGTTTCTGACCCCCTACGCCTGCTCAGGGGGTCCCACAAGGACCCCTAAGGTCCCCAAAATTTGAGATGTCATCAGTGATATCATGAGTGATGTCACTGACCATGTCATGAGTGATGTAGTATGTGAAGTCATCAGCAGTGCATTGCGGGCACGTGAGTTATAGTTAACTGAACTAACTATAACAGGGGAATTTTAATGGTTTTGTATAAGTGAAATGTCAAGCTAACTATAACATGTGTGAAACCTGTGTTTTTTTCAGTGAATTTCTAAGGTTTTTTAAATGCTAATTCCTAACTATAACGTGGCTGAAACCTATGGTTTTTTCAGTGAATACATATATATATATATATATATATATATATATTACCTACTGGCGATAGCCAGTAGGTATATATAGTTAGGATTTTTTTCCTATGGGATTTTTGAAAATTCTATGTCTAATAACTTTGGCGTTTGAGGACAGAATTGGCTGAAATTTTCAGGAAAATGGAACATTTTGTTTCTGAGCAGCCCCTGAAAATTTGGGGGGGTTTCGTCAAGGGGGGGCCGAGAATCACCTTTCCACACCCCTTGCCTGCTGAACTGCACCTGAGCTGAGCGCTGGAGGACTGTCATACAGCGACCTGTGTTCGTGCTGAAGCGCATTTGAAAGCGCTACTTTTCGCCGGACCCGCTTCGCGGGTCCCGCTTCACTGGGACAGCTCCTTGCTGCAACTGTCATCTGAGGAATAAGGGCTTGAGGCACTCAGGGCTGCGAGCGTGCAGACTGCTGGACTCCAACTCCCAAGAGTCCCAGCAGCTGCCTCACCGATCCCACCTGGTGACGCTCTCCCTCAAGGCCACGCCCCCTTTTAAGGGCAGTCAATAAAAAGAGTCTTCGAACCCCGCTGCGCGGGAGCGCGCGGGTAGCGCCCGGGAGAAGCCCGGGACAAGGGCGGGCCCTCTGTGGCCCTCAGTGGCCGAGGTAGGCCGGGCTGGGCCCCGGTATCTTGACTCTTCAGTCGTATGTGTATATATACTAGTCTGCGTTATTATATTGGTTGGTAACGCTAATGCTGACAGAAATATTGGCATAGAGTAGTAGACTGTTAGTATCTCTCTCACTTCATTTCATTTTGTGTATTATTTTTAACTGCTATTTTATAAGTTTGGGACCTTTATTGTAGGCTTTGTTATATCTTTAATAAGATGGAGGCTAAGACATTACGATCTGGGAAGGTTGTAATGGAGAATCTTGGTACAACACACGGTCCGATTCATTTGAAAAAAAAAACACAAACTAACGGTGCTATTATGAAAGGTCAGTTGCATTTAAATCAAATTTGGGAAAAAAGCTTAGATAGATCGCTTGAAGCTTCCAGGAAATTTGATAATGATTCAGTACAGCAATTAAATCCCTGCATAAGTAAGGTGGAAGGTAGTGAGGTGACTCCCATGGTGGAAATAAAGAGATCACTAAGCCAGTCTAAGGTGGCGGTCCTGCCAATTAGTTCTGAACATATGGCTGTGGTTGATCCCCTGTTAACATCGCAATCACTGATACATGATGTCTACAAGGGGAATGATATTTTGGACGATGATAAGGGTGATGTGTCCATAGCCACTAGTATTGATCTTGAACTCTGTGGAAGATATGTGGAAAAGTCATCTCTGCCTCCCACTGTAGTTAATAAAACGCCAATTGGAGAAACACCGTCTGGTCTGCTATTATATAGCAGTACCCCTTCTGTCAAATCCACAGATAACTTATCTCCACTGAGCAATGATCAATCCCGTCATTTTAATCTATCGGGGATTTGTCCTCTTACATCTTCAAGTTACCCAATGAATGATAAACCCATCTCTGAGTCACTCATAGCCTTGGAGCAAATTTTGTCCTCCATTCTATTGTTAATGGGTAAATTTGCTGTAAATTCTGATTGTATTCTATCCTCGGTTACTGAAATACTACAAGTATTGTTGGCACAAAATGTGAAAAAGGTTGTAAATGAACCTGTGTCTTTAGTGGCCCCTTCTAACCCTGAGCCTGTTGTACATCAAGAGGCTATTTCCTCTACTGAAGGGAAGGGAATTGCGCCATTGGGATTACCAATGGAGCAGGAGACTTGTAAGCCCACTATTCCATGCTCTTCATCGGTCCCGCTTTTGGGAACGGAAACATCCTTAGTTGAGCAGGTAGAGAATGTGTGTCAAGAAGCTCAAACGGGGGCCCATGATCTCTTTCCCATTTTTGTGCCAGATAAAAAGGTGCCAGAAAGTCTCTCTGGGTCTCCCCGAGTTTCCAAAATGACAACAAGAGTAAAAAAGGGGAAACCGATGCGTAAATACAAAAAGAAAAGACCTAGACAAATTATTTTTCCAAAACATGTAATAACTGAAATGCCCGCTTCCATAGGAAGAGGGCATAGTCCCCGTTCTGTTATTCTGGATAATGTAGAGCCGGAAGGTATCTTAAATGACTCCAATGATACCCCAGCTGAAGTATCTACGAATGGGGTGATTTTTGGATTAGTAACTGAGGCCACAGATGATGCAACTCCGAATTTGTTGATTTCTGGGTCTGCAAGTGGTGCCCATGTTTCCCAACCTATGAATGTGACTGACAGACATTCTTCAATAGTAACAAGAGTATTTAATCCCACAGCCCCTATTTTTCTGCCTCAGGTGGAAGTACCCAGAAATGTTTCTCAACAGACATCTAAGGGTACTACTCCCTATGTGGATACTTTGTTACTGGATTTTTTGCCCTTACTTGATTCTGATTTGAGAATGAATAGATCTTGGCTACTAAGCTGTTTTAATGAAATTGAAAGCTTAAAGTTGGTCCAGACAAATGATATTGATTTAGTTTTTCCTATAAGAAATATAAATGGCCAACGAACAAGGGTCAAGTTTTATTCAAAAATTATTGCTAATCTGGTCCTTCAACAAGCAGAAGCCTTTCAACGTAGAGGCATTGACGTGTTACCTTTTGTTAACAAAAACATATGTTATTCTTTCGTTGAAGGAATCACAAGGTTATCCTCTGGTCAGGATGATTATCCTGTAGGTAATAATGACCTGAAAATTTGGCTTTCCAGAGGTAAACGTATGGTTTCACAGGTTTTGCCTTTAACGGGTAACACGGATAATCCTCTAGATGAAGATGCTTCAAGGTGGAACTGGTTACCGGGAGTTCTCTCAAACACCACCTCGAGAAACCCACGATCATCTTCATATCTTTAACCAGTGTTTAAATATAGTGTCTTGGAATGCTGCTGGATTGTCTAACTGTCCGGAGAAATTTGATTATCTTCTTTCTCTGAAGGCAGATATGTACTGTATACAAGAAACATGGTGTGATACTCTCCCGTATGGGGGGAATGATTACTTCATCCTAGAAGCCGCTGCAACGTCTTCCAAAAGGGGCCACGCTAAAGGTGGAATTGCTTGTTTGCTATCTAATACATTACAATGGCAATTCTCACACCAAAAGGATGAAAGTAATCTATTTCAATCTATAACCATTTCTAATCTGGATACTGTTGTACAACGGTCGTCGTTTATAATATTAAATGCCTACATCCCTCCTGAAGATATTTTTACTCCAGTGTTAAAACGTATGTTTGCCTACATAAAGCAGGTATTAGAGGTGGATGACCCACCGTACTTATTACTGGTGGGGGACTTAAATTGTAAAGTGTCCAATACTTCCCTAGACCTGTTTCGTAACAAAGTAAAAGAAGAAGTTTTTAATATTCCCCAAGCTTGCTTGCCTAATAATATAAAAACGAATAAAAGGGGCAAGATCCTTCTTGGGGAGCTTAGTGCTATGGAGGGAATTATTATAAATGGTAGAATGCCCTCTGATTCCCCTGCTAATTATACACATGGCTCTATCAGGGGTGAATCCATTTTGGATTATGCTATAACAGATTTTGGTACGTTCTCTTGTTTTAAAGACCTGGTAATTACACATACCCCTCTGAGTGACCATAAAATTATTAAACTAACTGTCTCATTAATACCCCCGGAATCTGACCGCTGGTCTCTAATGAATAAAGGCTTTTCTATCAATTGCGTTTCTGGGAGATGCTATTGGGGTATCAACTCTAATAATAATGTACAAAACATCCTTATTCAATTTCTAACTAATCTTGACTCTTGGCAAGGTAGGGAATTTATATTCCTTGAAACGCTTATCCTAAAAATCACGGAAATGGCTAGGAGTAAAGGAAAGATTAAAAAGAAATACTTCTCTCCTAGTCCTTTATTAAAGTTAAATAAAGAGATTAACAAACTTGTTAGGACGCAATATCTATTCAGATCAGGAGAAATTGGGAGACAGCTAGCGTTACTAAAGCGAAGGAGGGTGAGATTGAGAGCCAAATTAAAAAGAGACAAAGAAGATATGGTATGGATCAGTCTAAGAGAAGCATCTTGGTGTAAAAACTCTAGAGCTTTTTGGTCCATAATAAGACAAGGATGTGGGTCTGTTAAAACATCCACTCCCACTGTTATTACTGAAGATGTCTGGATCCAATATGTGCTCACCTTATATGCATCCAATGGAGCAGGCGGGGACACTTGGGTTCCAGACGGTAACATTGATGATAAAATGGAACTCCCCACTGAGTACTCCATAGCCACCGCAATTAAGAGCATGCGTTCTTCTGGGGCTATGGGTCCAGATGAAGTGCCCATGTCTATAATAAAGCAAGACGTAACAAATTGGAGCAGGATCCTGCTTCCTGTGTTTCAGGCATGCTTCGAAAAGCGAACAGTTCCTGACTCTTGGCGGGGAAGTATTTTAATCCCAATTTTTAAAAAAGGAGACCGTGAGAATCCTGCTAATTATCGCCTAATTGCGTTATTAGATGCGATTGGAAAAATCTTCGCTAAACTGCTATTAATATTAATAACAGACTGGGCTTTTGTAAATAATGTTATTCCCAGGGAACAGACAGGCTTCCGAAAAGAGCATGGAACTTTAGATAACCTAACTATGTTGCATGTAATTACGGACAAATACGTGCGTGTTCGTGGTGGGGGCATATATGCAGCATTTATTGATTTCTCCGCAGCGTTCGATAGGGTTGACCGACCGACGCTGTGGAGAAAATTGATGTCATTTGGTATGCCGCGATACTTATTGGAGTTAGTTATGTCCCTGCACTGTAACACCTGGTGTAAGGTGCTACAAGGCGGAGAAAGGGGTCTTACGCAAGCAATCCCCTCACGCAATGGGTTAAAACAGGGTTGTATACTAGCACCAACATTGTTTTCCCTGTACATGGCCGATCTGCCTACGGTAATTGCAGAAAGTGATGGTTTCGCCCCAGTAATTGGAGGGACTGCCGTATCTATTCTAATGTATGCTGACGACATACTAATTTTAGACTTGACTCCTAAGGGTCTCGCTAATCGTCTCCATACTTTGAATGATTTCGCGGAAAAACACTGTATGAAAATTAATAGTTCTAAAACCAAGATCATGTGCATCTTTGGTAAAAAGAAGTGCAGATCGAGGAACTATAATTGGTCATTAAGCGGAGAAAAACTTGAAGTAGTTAACTCCTATACATTTTTGGGCAAAATTATATCTTCTAACCTTAGTGAGAAGCCTCACATTGGAAATAACTCTAGAAAGGCAACTGCCCACGGTATGGGATTATGTTCATTGTATAATGCGACAGGGAAGAGGCACTTTTCCTCTTGCTTGGAGGTGTTTCGTGCGAAGATTCCTGCCACCCTTCTTTATGGAATAGAATTGGTGGATCTAAAGCAATGGGATTTTATGCAAAAAGTGGAGGGAAAGGTATTAAGGAAAATCTCCTCACTTAATTCAGCCTGCTCCACGACTTCCTGCAGACTAGAATTTGGTCTGCGAAGTTGCTGGGCCCAAGGGCTGGCTGCTCTTGTGAGGTGGATAGCTTCCCTGGCCAGAGCTAAACCAGGAACCCTACGTGAACTCATAAAAAAAGAGCTTTTAGGTACCTTTAATGAGTTTTCGCAGCTGGTGAAAAATTTTAGAAAAGCTGTTGTATTACTGGAATTAGATGAAAGTATGTTATTTTCTATTTCTCCATTAGAATTAAAGCAAAAGCTAAAAAGTAGGTCCTGGGAACTATGCTTTAAGATGGATATACTGGCCCAACAGAAGTATAAAGAAAGGGAAGCTCTGGTCCTAACTTATACACCTAAACTTGCACAACAATATTTAAGGTGGAATATACCTCATGGTGTCCGTAGGATATGGTTCCTCTTACGCCATAACTTGCTTCCACTTAATACACTTCTTGCAAAATGGTATGATGTGACACCTTTATGCAATCTATGCAATAATGCTGCTCAAGACCTCAACCACGTATTGTTTGTTTGCCCGATATTACATGTATGGCGCAAAAAATGGATAAAACCTATCTGTTTACAGTTGGGAATTTTGAATATAAAAATGTTTTGCCATGCTCTGTACTGCCCGCCTAACGAAATGTTCTGTTCCAGATTATTTAATTATTTTAAAGGATTTTTAGATATATATTAATATGAGTTTGGGAGATGCTGCGGAGTTTATTATTTGCTTATATTTACTTGTTACTTCTGAAGTTGTCTGTATTGTGTCTTTATTTTGTTATTTGATATTATGTATGTTATTTTATGTGGCCCTCGATGAGAGCCAAATCATAATAAATAAAACTTTGAACTTTGAACTTTGAAGGGGGGGCCGAGAAAAAAGGGGGGTCCCAAAACGTGTTTTTCCCATGCAATTTTCCAGTTGGCCTCACTTTTAGCCTGAACGGCTGAATGGATTTACACCAAACTTGGCAAAATTGTAGGGAGTGGTAGCCCGATGTGCCTTTGCTATGTCTCAAGATATAGGCTCCAGTGGTTTTTACGAAAATTAACTTTGAAAAATATATATTGGGCTACATTGGGCTATATATATGTTGGAGCCCAAATGTAGCCCAATGTAGCCCAATGTAGCCCAATGTAGCCCAAAGATGGCCACCAGAGACAAAAAAAACAAATGTAGCCCAAATATCAGCCAGATGTAGCCCAACTATAGCCCAATGACAGAATGTCCCAGAGTGTTCTAAAGAACAACTAGAGTGCTAACAGTCCTACTTATTACAAAGGTATGGCACACCTGAAGCCATCTTGATTGGAATAAAGTGGTAACTCTTAAAACATTTAATTTAAAAAGGAACAAAATGAGGGGGTTCATTTTGCCATAAAAAGTATGATTAGCGAATATATGACGAAATCCCGCATACCATCAGTCCGCAAAAAAAATCCCGCGTGTACTATTAGGCCGCAAATTAAAATAACGAAAACTTTTAGAACGAATATGCCTTTAGCATACACTAAACAACTAAACTACCCTAAACCCTAAAACACTACCCCCAGCATGACCCTACACTACACAAACAGTACAACACTACCCTAAACCCTAAAACACTACCCCCAGCATGACCCTACACTACACAAACACTACAACACTACCCTAAACCCTAAAACACTACCCCCAGCATGACCCTACACTACGCAAACACTACAACACTACCCAAAACCCTAAAACACTACACCCCAGCATGACCCTACACTACGCAAACACTACAACACTACCCTAAACCCTAAAACACTACCCCCAGCATGACCCTACACTACACAAACACTACAACACAACCCTAAACCCTAAAACACTACCCCCAGCATGACCCTACACTACGCACACACAACAACACAACCCTAAACCCTAAAACACTACCCCCAGCATGACCCTACACTACGCAAACACTACAACACTACCCTAAACCCTAAAACACTACCCCCAGCATGACCCTACACTACGCAAACACTACAACACTACCCAAAACCCTAAAACACTACACCCCAGCATGACCCTACACTACGCAAACACTACAACACTACCCTAAACCCTAAAACACTACCCCCAGCATGACCCTACACTACGCAAACACTACAACATTACCCAAAACCCTAAAACACTACACCCCAGCATGACCCTACACTACGCAAACACTACAACACTACCCTAAACCCTAAAACACTACCCCCAGCATGACCCTACACTATGCAAATACTACAAACACTACCCTAAACCCTAAAACACTACCCCCAGCATGACCCTACACTACGCAAACACTACAACACTACCCTAAACCCTAAAACACTACCCCCAGCATGACCCTACACTACGCAAACACTACAACACTACCCTAAACCCTAAAACACTACCCCCAGCATGACCCTACACTACGCAAACACTACAACACTACCCTAAACCCTAAAACACTACCCCCAGCATGACCCTACACTACGCAAACACTACAACACTACCCAAAACCCTAAAACACTACCCCCAGCATGACCCTACACTACGCAAACACGACAACACTACCCAAAACCCTAAAACACTACCCCCCAGCATGACCCTACACTACGCAAACACTACACTACCCAAAACCCTAAAACACTACCCCCAGCATGACCCTACACTACGCAAACACTACAACACTACCCAAAACCCTAAAACACTACCCCCAGCATGACCCTACACTACGCAAACACTACAACACTACCCAAAACCCTAAAACACTACACCCCAGCATGACCCTACACTACGCAAACACTACAACACTACCCAAAACCCTAAAACACTACACCCCAGCATGACCCTACACTACGCAAACACTACAACACTACCCAATACCCTAAAACACTACCCCCAGCATGACCCTACACTACGCAAACACTACAACACTACCCTAAAGCCTAAAATACTACACCCCAGCATGACCCTACACTACGCAAACACTACAACACTACCCAAAACCCTAAAACACTACCCCCAGCATAACCCTACACTACGCAAACACTATAACACTATCCTAAACCCTAAAACACTATGCCCAGCATGACCCTACACTACGCAAACACTACAACACTACCCTAAACCCTAAAACACTAGCCCCAGCATGACCCTACACTACGCAAACACTACAACACAACCCTAAACCCTAAAACACTACCCCCAGCATGACCCTACACTACGCAAACACTACAACACTACCCTAAACCCTAAAACACTACCCCCAGCATGACCCTACACTACGCAAACACTACAACACAACCCTAAACCCTAAAACACTACCCCCAGCATGACCCTACACTAAACAACCACCACAACTCTACACTACACTAACACAACACTACACTACACAACACTACACTACACTACACAATCACTAACCCACGAAAAAATTAACACAAACCCACTTACCTCTCTCGTCATCGTGGTTTTCACAACGCAAATGCATTTACCATACATGCCTTTAAAACGTAATTCTTTGTAAAGGCATGCACGATAAATGCACATGCGTTTTGAAAAAATGCGAGATAATGGTATGCGAAGTCAATGACCTTGCGGGATAATGGTATGCGGACTGAAAGTCTGCGGGATAAAAAATGCGGGAAAATGGCTGCAAACCATGATTAGCAGCAGACTTCCCTGGTGAGCACTAGCTTTACTACAGTGATCTAATGAGCAACTAGAGTGCTAACATTCAGAATTTATGGCAAATGTGTGACACATCTGAATGCCTTCTTGATAGAACCAAAGTAAACAAGCATTGAAAATGCAATAGATCTCACCCTCGTTTAAGTTAAAGCCATTCTGTTTGTAATGAGGTGTCTTTTTAGCTTTGCTTTTATTAGTGTTTTTAAAACTTTCATGTAAATAACATGCATATGTATGCATATATGTATATGTATGCATGCATTTATATTTATATAGATATGCAGAATATATATGTTTATATATGTATATTACCTACTGGCGATTGCCAGTGGGTATATATAGTTAGGATTTTTTCTCTATGGGATTTCTTAAAATTCTATGTCTAATAACTTTGGCGTTTGAGGACAGAATTGGCTGAAATTTTCAGGAAAATGGAACATTTTGTTTCTGAGCAGCCCCTGAAAATTTAAGGGGGTTTCGTCAAGGGGGGGCCGAGAAAAAAGGGGGGTCCCAAAACGTGTTTTTCCCATGCAATTTTCCATAGGGCGGTTGGCCTCACTTTTAGCCTGAACGGCTGAATGGATTTACACCAAACTTGGCAAAATTGTAGGGACTGGTAGCCCGATGTGCCTTTGCTATGTCTCAATATATGTGCTCCAGTGGATTTTGAGAAATTAACGTTTAAAAAAATATATATATCTGTGACAGCGCTCCGGTTAGCGCCCCGGTTCGCGTACCTGACGTGTAACGAAACTTCGCGAAACGAAGCTGATTGGCTCTCCGGTGTCTGTCAACATTCTAAACAGTCCGGAGCGGCCGCCATCTTGTCTCTCGGTAGGTTCGAGAGACAAGATGTGGTGAAAAAAGAAGGGGGAAATGAAGGAAAGGGGGCAAGGTAAACCCCTCCTGACCCCCTAGGATTGATGAGGGGGATATTAAAGTCCCCTGCGATTTTTCGCGGTAGAGGCGCTTCCCGGTACGCGAACCGGGCAGCTAACCGGCAGCGTAGCGGGAGTCCGCCATCTTGTGTTTTTGGAGCGTCCGGTTCGCGTACCGGGTAGCGTCCCGGTAAGCGTAACAAGGGGAAAACCAAGAAAAACAGTAAAAAAAAAATTAAGGGAATAGATTTCCAGCAAACTTGGCAAAATTGTAGGGACTGTTTGTTTGATGTGCCTTTGCAAGGCCTCAAGATATGTGCACGTGTGGATTTTGTCTAATTAAGGTTAAAAAATATATATATATCTGTAAGCGTGCTCCGGCACGCTTACGTTACGGGTTTTGTTTGCGCTGCAGAGCCGATACGTCACGGTTATGCGACGCGTCATGAGGCGTCTCACGTGGCTACGTGATACGTCACGTAATAAAGAATATATTTTACAGCTATAGATATTAGCTTTTAAAAAACCAATGAAATTCACTGAAAAAACCATAGGTTATAGACCATATATAGTTAGGAATTTGCATTTACAAAACCTTGAAAATTCACTGAAAAAACCATAGGTTAGAGACCATATATAGTTAGCTGGACATTTTATTGACATAAAACCAATGAAATTCCATATATAGTTAGTTGCACTAACTATATATCACGCACCCGCAATCCACTGCTGATGATGTCACATATTACATCATTCATGACATGGTCAGTGACATCACTGATGACATCACTGATGACATCTCAAATGACATCTCAAATGACATCACTGATGACATCATGACACACCAATACCAGTTACTACATACGCACTCACTGATTCCTACGTCTACACACACATTCACTCATTCACCCATACAATCACTCATACATACAGTCACTCATTATTACAACACTATCATATGCACTCATACACCTATGCAGACACTCACACACTGCCACTCATCCATGGAGTTACTCACACACCTAGTCAGTCCTGTAAAGAATCAATCACACTTCTATTTCCTCATCTATACAGTTAAACACAGAACACCATACTTCAGTGACATCACTGATGACATCTCAAATGACATCACTGATGACATCTCAAATGACATCACTGATGACATCATGACACACCAATACCAGTTACTACATACGCACTCACTGATTCCTACGTCTACACACACATTCACTCATTCACCCATACAATCACTCATACATACAGTCACTCATTATTACAACACTATCATATGCACTCATACACCTAGTCAGTCCTGTGAAGAATCAATCACACTTCGATTTCCTCATCTATACAGTTAAACACAGAACACCATACTTTTCACACATATACTAACACATACTTACTCTCTTATACAATCACTGATACAAGTACACATTGATATGCACAGTCACACACCTCCCAGCCAGCCACATACACACTCAGTCTTCCATACATCCACTCATTCTTCAATATGTAAAACATATTTAAACTTTACAAAAACACACAGACACTAGATGATGTCATCAGTGATGTCATTTGAGATGTCATCAGTGATGTCATCAGTGATGTCATTTGAGATGTCATCAGTGATGTCATCAGTGATGTCACTGACCATGTCATGAATGATGTAATATGTGACATCATCAGCAGTGGATTGTGGGTGCGCGATATATAGTTAGTGCAACTAACTATATATGGAATTTCATTGGTTTTATGTCAATAAAATGTCCAGCTAACTATACATGGTCTCTAACCTATGGTTTTTTCAGTGAATATATATATATATATATATATATCCAAAAGGAATTACGCACAGCCATCAGCAGCGTAAAAACTGACCACACCAGCATGTTCAAGGATCTTTATTTCCAAGCAAGGTGATATTCACAAGCAGGACAGCATAACGCGTTTCTAGGTCAGTTACCTCTTAATCATATGCATGGTTTCAGGGGTGGGTTTGTTAGTCTTTTTAAACGTGGCTAAAACACTGAAGAAGGACAACTGTCCATTATTTTAAAGAGGCAGTCCTTTTAGATAATTTTCCGAGTATAGTTCAAGTTTAAGGATAAGAGTACCCATTTTCATTCTTTTATGGTGCTTAATGCAAAAAATCACTTCGAATGTTATTCGGTTTACCTTAACTCTTTCTTCTCCCAGTGAACTCCTTTATTCAGACTGCAAGGTCCACAATGCCTCTCACTGCATGCTCAGCGTTACTTTTTTCTCCAGTGTTGATTTTGGTAAACAATCCACAGTGTCATTCACAGCCAGATGCTGCACACTTTCAATCGATCAAATTAATTCTTCGTTTTATCCGATGGCCGGAGCGACACTGGTACAGGTTACAACCACCCCAGATTCCAACCTTTTATTGCTTGCCTTCACGGAATAAGTTGCCTCTGCATGTTGTGCTTAAGGAAGTCCTTTAGGCAAACTCTAGCTGTCTCAAAAACTCACTTCCATGGTGAGGCAGGCCCCTCAACGTGGCCCCTCCATTCAGCCTTTTCCGTAATCAATGTTCCAGCCGGCGGGCGCTTTTTTAATTTGTTTCTCACTGCAATGGTTCCTGATGAACCTAATTTGTTGGGCACAGTTGATTACCAAAGTCGCGCACAAGACATTGTAACCCCAGTTATTAAGCGTACCAAAAGGCGACTAAAGAGAACAAAAAGGAACTTCACGCAGCTTGTTGCTACATCACGTTACGCGTCTAGGAGATTTGAAAAAGGCATAAGGGACATGGTGGAAAAAGTGTTCACAGATAAAATCGAAAGTACCCTTGTACAGATTGCTAATGATATTGTTGAGACTTTGAAAGACTGTGTCTCGGAAATAGTGGGGAAATGTGATAGGTTAAATATGTTGTTATGCCCTAAAATACCTGAATGTCCAACCCTGGCTCTTCCAGCTATACCTGCTCCCATTGTCCAACATGAAACACCAATGGAGGGAATAGGGAGTGTTACTCCACCTGTCCCAATTGTTCCAATTCTCCCCCCATTCCCCTCTGTGCCAGTATGTCCAAAAACCACCACCAATTTGGCCGGGCACACCGATCCTTTGGCGTTGACCCAAGTTGGGGATAAGGTCAACATTGTAGCTGGGAAAACCACCGTACAGTTACAGGGAGAAAGGAGGCTGCGGGGGAAGCCCCGTACTAATTTACCACCTGAGGCAACCCCCTTTGTCGCTGTCTTAGTAAATATTCCACACTTGAACCCAGGAGAGGTGGAGTCCCAGTGTACCCTATTAGCAAATATAAAAGCGTGGTGTGATGAAAATTGTTCAGGGCCAAGGGATATATCCACTCACATTACTATGGGGAGACGAGTTGACTGGTTGGGGTATACGGCAAAAAATCTTCCCGGTGATTGCATTATAGTTAATTTTAACAGACCCCATGAGGCCGCCCGTTTATTTTGGGATGCGACGAATGTAAAGGTTGGAAGGATTCGAGCTGTACCACTTGGTTATTTTTACCCACGGCCAACTATTCCCAAATTACCCCTAGGCAAGGAAAAGCAGCAAGGTGCCATCAGAGGGGGTACTGGGCTGTCATCCTGGGCACTGCAAACACCAAACCTTACCCCTAGTCATATCGACCCCATTAGACCTACAAATAGGGCTACCCTAGAACTAACAAATAGATTCACTGCCTTGTCTCATTTAGATGAACATGATTGACTACCTGGTAATGTTGCTGATACAGACCTGACTCATTGTATTACCACCATTGATAGGGAAGGTGGGGAGACTGTTAAAATCGCGAGCTGGAATATTGCAGGTCTCCGCTCCAAAAGAGACGACGTAATATGGTTGGAACAATTAAAGGGCTATGAGGTGGTGGCGCTCCAGGAGACTTGGGATAGGGAATGTAATTTCTGGCTGGACGGGTATTCTTCCTATTTTAAAGCTGCCCAAGGTTCCAGTTCAGGGAGAAATCGAGGTGGGCTCATGTTTCTAATCTCTGTCAAACACAGGGGAGTCGCGCGAATCGTAAGCACTACATCTCAAAACCTTTTAGCCTGTGAATTAACTTTACCTAACAATGTCAAAATCCTTTATGTTAACTTTTATAATGCCCCACATGGTACGCATTGTAATGAAAATATTAACACATTAGCAAAATTTTTAACTACCTATAAGGAGAGTCAAACCACCTTTGTTCATTTAATCTTGCTTGGGGATTTTAATATACATTTGTGCCAGCTAAATTGCCAATATAGGGTGTACTCAGATATGGATTGTCTTCCCCACTCTCACTTTGAACACTCTATAAAGGGGGCCGCCCTAGAAGAATTACTGTCAGATGTCGATTTATCTGAGCCAGAGTTTATCGACACCAATGACCGGGTAGCCACATATAGTGCAAGGGATTCAAATTCTATTATAGACTTTATATTTGTGTCACCAGGCTTGCTACAAAATGTAATTTTTTATAATGCTGTACAAACAACTTTTAGGGACCATAACCCAGTGGTTATGGAATTATGTAATAAAAATCTAGCAATACTTTCTGCAAATACAAAGACTGTTCCCCGTATGGAGTTAGTTGCCCAAGACCAGGGGAGACGGGTCAAGTGTAGTAAAATTATCCCAGAGGATTTTGTTCTCTAAACTTACTGAGAAGGTGGGAGATGAAATTAACACCTGTATGGACCCTCTTAGGTTTGGAGGCGACATTATTACTTCCTTCGAAATTATCTGCCATCAAGTAGCTTCGAATTTAACATCCAAGACGAAACCCAAGGAGCAAAAACTGCACGGGTGGTTCGATGCAAAGTGCTCTAAGGCCCATAGAGATTTATTGGCAGAATTAAAAAAGTCACCCCGGGACAAACAAGTAGTGGCCAGATTAAGGAAAAACTATAAAACTATAGTAGAGACCCGTAAGAAGGAGATCAAGGAAAATGCTTGGGACTCACTTTATGATAGGGCCACTCTGAGGGATAGCTCCAAATTTTGGGAAATTGTTAATACACCTTTGTTCAGTGATAAAGAAAATTCCCCGCTGGAATTGAATATACCTGAAAAGGAATGGCTGAACCACTTTGAAAAGATATATGGTAGCAGCCTCCCGATAGACCCATTTGTACCAATAGTAAGTGAACAATTAGGGTTACCTTTGAGATTCACTATTAAAGAAGTCCAAAAGGCTATAGAGGACACAACTGCTCATAAGGCCCCGGGCCCAGATGGGGTACCAGCAGACATGTATAAATCCAACTCCTCCATATGGTCAATTGTCCTCACAAATATATTCAATATAGCCAGCATTGATAAAAGCAGATTGCCTATAACCTGGTCACGGTCTATTATAGTCCCAATTTTTAAGAAGGGCCAGAGGGGGGACGCAAGATGTTATAGGCCGATATCATTGTTGGATTCGTCCTTTAAAATACTAGGGAAGGTTATCTTAGCTAAGATCTCAACATGGGCAACTAACAATGACATCTTGTGTGAGGCACAGTATGGTTTCAGATCTGGCAGAGGCACTGAGGATCAGTGCCTCAACTTACATCTAATAGTCAGTAAATATACTGTGGCCTCAGGGGGGTCAATCTATTTGGCGTTTATGGACTTGTCCACAGCTTTTGACCTAGTCAATAGGTCAAAGCTGTGGACCATGCTATTGGATATGGGGTAATGATCAGGCATTGGTGTACTTCCTGGCTGAATTGCATAGAGACTTGACAGCGGCCATACGCATGACACAAGAGGGGAAGTGTATGGCTGATTTTAAGTCTGGGAGGGGAGTACGCCAGGGTTGTATTTTGGCCCCAATGTTATTTTCTCTATATATTAATTCATTGGGTGCAAATCTGACGGCAGCGTCTGTAGATGTCCCGTGCATGGGGGGTACCCCATTGCCAGTTTTATTATATGCTGACGATACAGTGCTGCTGTCGAGGACACCTATAGGTTTACAACGTCTTTTAAACTCCTTTGGGAATTTTATGCGAAAATTGGACCTTGTAATAAATGTAGAGAAATCGCATGTGATGTTCGTTGGGAAAGGCAGGAATAACACCAAGACCCTCTCTTGTAATGGCTCAGTAATATCAAAAGTAAAAATCTTCACATACCTTGGTGTAGTGTTTGATGATCTGGGTAGCTGGGCCCCCCAAGTTGCCAATAAAAGAGTGGCAGTGAAAAGGTCATCGGCTGCAATACTAGGCTTTGCGAAAAGATTGGGTGGGAAACCTCCTGAGGCAATTTTGGCGATTTATAGAGCCAAAACTATAGCCATAGCCAGGTATGGGGCAGCAATTTGCGGCTATAAAGATCTATCTCTGATACAAAGAGAGGAAAATAAATGTTTGCGATCCCTCCTGGGCCTCCCCCAATCCACATCATCTTTTGCGGTCCATGCAGAGTTGGGAATGGGATATATTGCGGACATGTTAAACATGGCGCCGCTCTTACTATGGATTAGAACTTGGCTTAACCCCAAACTTACATTGAACCATAAGATTATTAATGATTGTTTGGGGCGGGATAGAGTGGCTGATATTAAATGGTTGGCATATATTAAAACAACCGCAGTACTTCTGGGTCGACTAGAACTATATTTAAACCCGGAAAATTTGAATAAAGAAGATATCAACTGGGTAAAACTTAATTTTATTAAGATCCGAGAAATGGAAAGAGAGTCGATTGAAATCTCTAAACCTACAGTAAGGTCACATTTTATGCTGATTACTTCAATGTCAGTGCAACCATATTTGACTATTGTTACACGTCCATATCACGGCTGGTTGCTAACCAAATTTAGATTTAATCAGGCACATTTTCTGCTGGGTATTTATGAGAAATGGTGTACCCCAATGGAAAATGTACCATGTGAATGTGATAATTTCTCTGATCAGGATTTGATACATTTTGTATTTTTCTGTCCCTTCTTTTTGGAAGGCAAGGCAAAATATATTAAGCCCCTCCTAAGGGAAATGGGGTTTTTACAGTTGAAACCTGCATTGTTGTTTCTTCAATTAATGGAAAATCATCGGGTGATGTTCTGTGTAGCCAATTTTTTGATTGCATCAATCCGTGCTAGACAGAAGAGACTCCAGACGAGTTTAGTTGGGGTTAATGTAAATGTTTGCCCTATACCTGACAGTACGAACTAATTCCCAGGTTCTGGTTCATTCTACATATATTTTTATAATGAAATATGAAATATTACTGATAATTGTGTAAATTCTGTGTGCTAGGTCAATCCATATGTATTTACTAATGAATTTTAAATGTACAGTAATTAACAGCTCTGTATGATGTTTTTATGTATTTGTATAGTATACTTTTATGATTTTTATTTAATCGAATAAAGTGCTTTTGACTTGACTTGAAAATTTGTTTCTCACAAACACCAAGGATCTGACAGGAAAAGCGCCACTACCTTTCGAGTCGGGGTCGGTTGCGGGATGTGTCAGACACCCCAGGAAATCCAAAAGGAATTACGCACAGCCATCAGCAGCGTAAAAACCGACCACATCAGCATGTTCAAGGATCTTTATTTCCAGGCAATATAATATATATTGATAGATAGATAGATAGATAGATAGATAGATAGATAGATAGATAGATAGATAGATAGATAGATAAATAGATAGATACACTTGTCCTTGCACATACCCAAGGAAATTCGGTACGCCATTCAGTGGGTAAGATGATTTTGTTCAGAAAGTGTGGCTACAGTGACAATCTACTATAGACGTGTTTTGGCTCACTACCTTTGTCAACAAAGTTCTGCCATTTTACTGACATATTTACAGTCACATCTACCAACACATAACAATAGTCATAAAAGAAATTAACAAATACATGATTTCCCTATATTAGAGTTCTTTTTTCACTTCTTTTCAAATTCTAAATACATTTTCTCATGAAATATCAACATTTCACATACTTCAATTAGAAAAAGAAAAAACATATTAAGCGTCATGGAATGTGATAAACATTGATAAGCTGTTCATCAAGTCCTATCAGCTTCTTCGTTAAAAGTAATCATTATACATCTCACATAGAGTAGAGTAAAGAAAGATTTAGCTAATATTGAGCATATATACAGTAAATGAAATACAATCCTGTGTCACAAGCATATATAGCCAATCAATCCCAAGTGGGCTAACATAAAATACTCTAAGATGCAAAGACTACTAAAATATAATTAAAGAAATTAGGCCATTCACCTCTAACCAAAGTCCCAAAGGGTACCGGGCTTAAGACTTCCTTTCCATATCGAAGCTTTAAATAGTCATCAAGAACTTCTGATTCTTGTTCGCAACATTCTGATTACTCTGTGGAGGAACACACATAAAGTGAAAGGGCAACCTTTACTACAAGCAACTATGGGTCAGGCTGAAAGTAAAGCAATATAATGTTAAAATCATACAGGGATACAAAGCAGTGTTGAAGGGTCAGTCTAAAAATTAAAATACATTTCTTCATCATGAATTGATCCCCTAGGTTCCTTACTGTCTAATGCAATTTTGTTTCCGGAATTCTCAATTTTCTCTCTTTGTTCTCTATTCTCTCGTCCTGTCTCACCCCCTCAATCATATTTTTTCATGCCCAACGTGAACCTCTTGTTAATGTTCAGGCCACCAGATAGCTTTTGCCACAATATTTTATAGCTTGAAGATGTTACAGTATTCTAGTGTGTACTTGGAGAGTAGTATTCCCCACGTACAACTTCTGACAGCCACATATGAGAATGTACATGTCAAATTCACTCTTACATGTGTAGTGTCCCTTTATTTTTTGTGCTGCCCTTCCCAGTTGTATTTTATTCAGGTTTTCTCAATTTCTACATACCTTACACATGTTACATCATGTGAAGCCATCCTTCGGTTGTAAACAGGTGGTTATTTATACTCTCACATCACTATGGACCAATATATCCCTCATAGAGTTTGCTCTCTTGAATGTTATCATGACCCTGATAGGTATGTCCTCCCCAATGACTGGGTCACTTCTTAAAATATGGCAATGCTCCTGCAGTATATTACTGTGTTTCTGGTGTGAGCTGTGGTACATTGTGTCTTTCCCTTGTCTGCCTTACTTTTGTTTCTGAACAGCACGCTTTCTCTTTTCAGTTTCTCAAATCTGTTTCTGGTTTCTTTGAGGATTCTAGTGTTGTATTCCCATTCTTCAAACCTCACAACCTATTCATCTTTTACTTGTCTCTACCTCTTTTCTGTATTTCTGTAGATGGCTAGTTTTGTGACTTCTATTTTCCTAAATAACTGGGGGGGGGCTTCTCATCTCCTCGGTGGCTTGTGATCAAAGCAACCTCTGTTAAACCATCAAAGGACACAAGATTGAAACAAATTAACACCAACGAAGAGTTGCGACAGCCGCTTCATCAAAGTGTCATCGCCGCCCGTACCGCTACCGCAGCCAATGGCTTCTCCGTTTGATGCTCTCCAATCTTATATCCAAAACAAGATGTCATGCTTGCAAAATAAGACACATGGACCCTTCCTGAAGAAACTGCCCGCCTCCATATAGCGCCGCCAGGGACTTCACAGCTGGGAGTCAGGGAACACTGTAGCCGGTGTTGCCCCTGGGAGTCCTGCCACTTCTAGGGAGCCATCCGAGGCCCCGGTAGCTGTAGCTGGAAGCAGAAGTAGGAGGCAGGGAGCGGAGCGGCCCCCCTTCCATGCTGACGGCCGACCATAGGAGTGGTGTCGGTTCCTACGGAGGGCCTGGCGGGAGTGTGGAGGTGCACAAAGGGGCCAGAGGAGCCTGAATGTAAAGTTTTCAACCGCAGAACACTACATTGTCCACAAGCGGGTTGCGGGCCTGAGGGGGGCTGTTATTTTTCTCCAGAGACAATGGGGCACTCTTCTGGTTAACACATGAGTCCCGGGTCTCCACAAAGGGGATCGGTAATTACAGGGGCATACCTTCGCCTGCCACATCGTACAAGGTCCGTTATATCTGCATCAGCAAGGTGATATGGGAAGCCTGTCTTTACAGCCCAGCCATATCGCCCGTTATCTGCACCCAGAGGGGGGCTACCTGTCCTAGCCTGCCACGCCGGAGCTGGAACGCCATTCATCAGCCCCTTAAGGCGCTCTAAAATCCAGCACTAGATTCGGCAGCTGGCCAAGGGCAGGCCCTGGATGTATGACGTTACAACGCATGCTTTTACCACGCATGCTGTTACAACGCTGTTTTTACAACGCAAACCTTTACAACACATAGCGCTTTGGGGTGCTGGATAGTGAATAGTTTAATTTACTATTCCAACTCCAGTCCCCGTTGACACTAGGGAAGGTGTTGGATAGTAAATTAAATCTATTCCCTATCCTAGAGCGCACCCCAGCGCAATGTGTTGTAATGGTTTTCGTTGTAAAACCTGCGCTGTAAAAGCACTGCTTTGTAAACGTTTCATTGTAAAGGATGTTTCCCGCAGGCCCTCTACCCTCCAGCTTCACGGATATTCTATTTATGTCTTGAGGAAATCTCCCCACACGAGGTAAGGGAGGTCCTGGACTTCTGTGACTTCAATTCTGGTTAGCCCATCTGAGGCCATTTAGTAGCCTTTAGCAAGGATTTATCATCTACATCACTGACTTGAACTGTTTTTTGGGGGCCTTTAGGTCCAGCAGACTGAACTAACGCCATATTTTTTAGAGCAAATGGGTTTGGCAGGACAGTAGGGGGATGTTGTTGGGGTAGTCTGCATTTTTGCTCCATCTGGTTATTGGCCTTTGGCTTCCTCCTGGCTTTTGCTCCTAAGTGGTGAAGCTAGACACAGGTACCACACAATAGCCACTTGTTGCTTAGATCCAGGGCAGAGACCTTGGGGTATGGACCAGTAGGAGGCCACAACATGGGGAGGAGGGCAGGCCCAGCTAAAGCCAAAGCTACTAGTGTACCTCCAATGCCGCCTTCTCCAACGGCTATAAACAAAATGCTGCAGTGGGCAATAGGGGTGGTATATAGTGAAATCGAGCTTACAGAAAGGTGGCTTTCACTCACACCAGACTTATTTACTCCACTGCCTGATGTGTCTATGCCACCAGACATCTCCCAGTCTCAGTCAGACATTCAATCCCTGTCATCTCCACCACTGGCTGTCCCCTGCAAGAAAGTAGTGCCAAAGAGCAAAGCCACCACGAACATTGCTAAGAATTGAAAGCGCAAGCCATCACTGGAGGTCGGTCCAAAAAAGAATAAAAATAAATGCTTTGAGGTCATTTTAGTCCATTGGAGGGAGAAGAGCATAAACTGACCCTAGGTAAAGTATTGACAGACACCATAGTTCTAACCCATCTGGCATGGGCTTTGAATCTGATGACAGAGCTACAAAATAATCTGAGGGCCATTATTAGAGAAGAAGTGACCCCCCTTATCAAGTGCTTAGACAGTCTGGAGAAAGCACTGGCAACAAGGGAAGCTAGATCAACTGACCCTGACAACCATTCCCCTAGTAATATGGGGAGAGGAATTGACATGGGCGGCAAGGTAGATAGCGCAGGCCCAATATCTTGGCCCGGGGTGGAGTTATATGACCATGACGGTTCACCTACCAGACAAGAATAGGGGGAGCAGAGTGACTAAACGCACCAGAGAGGCAGGAGTTCAAGTCACAAGATTAGGGCATAAAATAGGTCATCTCCCCACAGGCAGTGTGACAAATCCGGCACCCAAGATCAAGTTTTAACAGACAAGTCAGAGGGCAGCAGGTAGAAGAACCCACCCAGGGGAGACAGGCCTATTTATAGGGCAGACCTGCCCAATGTAAATCTTCCCCCTCCCTGCTCCTTGTATACAGCTGTTCTGACAGGTGTCCCGCCAACTGAATTGAACATTCCCAATTCCAGCTGAGAAACAAATGTCTCTTCTGGCTGGCTAGTCACAAGCACTTTGACTATGCCAGAGCAGGGGAGATACTAATGGTCAGAAGGGTTTGGTGGGTAGATAACCACAGAAAGAGCGAACCAGGTGATTGTTTAGTCATTAATTATAGCAACCCTCAAACTGTCACCAATTTACTTAAACCCACCCCCAACTCCTACAATCTGCCAACAGCTATGAGCCTCCATCCTCTGGACTTTTTGCACACACAACCTCAATCGTACCCTAGAAGCTGCGTACCATCCTTACTCCCAATAAAAGGTCCTGGAGCTTTCCAAGAGAGAAGCAGAGTTGCCCATACTAGGTTCCCCCAATTTAATATCACTATGTACAACAGATATGGCTGCCTTCAGGAGGTAGACTGACTGATAAAAGGACTCCTCAAGGGTGTGGATATAGATCCAGCAGGTCATTACATGACAGGAAAAGAGGGTGGTGGCTCGAAATTTACAAATACGGTTCACAGCTCTAGCCTCCCTCATCAGAATGTTCCGGCAGGTGGCAGGATACGAACAAGTAGGACCCAAAATGTGACCTTCTCTGTCCTGCTGGGCATCATGAAAGGAGAAGGTCAACTGAGGGGGCCTTAGGTAGTCAGTCTGGGGTAGGCATTGGTTACCCTCTATTTTCAACACTTTAGAAGTAATACTGTCAATGGAGATGTTCTAATTAAAACAAATGGCTGGGAGAGTGAGTGATTGAACTAATGTTGGCTTTCATCAAACTCTATTTTGCTCCTCCTCAGTAAAAGTTTTCCCGCACTATTGGGATCAGCCTCCACTTTTGAATTAGAAAGAATTGGAAGAGTACTGATACGACTGACCTACTCTCCTCCGAGGGGCCTTTAACCGAATTACGGACAGGCCAACAGTGGTACTGATTGCGACAGTCCTGACGAAGACCGGAGTTACCTTTAGAGGCGCATTTCCAGCTGTCGAAACATGTTGACCTCAGCAGTGGTAGGAGGGACGTCTTGAGGAACCTCAATTTCCTATCCTTTTCTTATTTTTAATCCTGGTATGGGTACCTAATTGTGTGTAATAAAGTAATTCTTTTCATTGGCACCCTTAACCAGTTTTAATCACTTTCCTATACTGCACCTTTTTTGTCGCATTATCAGTTCTAGTCACTGGGTGTTTTGCACTTGCTTTTCACCTTATTTGTGTTATTCGTATGTGTTGACATTATGTGGTTGTACGTATTGTAGTGTGGAATTTATTATTTTTTCCCCTCCCTAATGCTCTGCCCTGGATTTGGCTACACCAGGGCGTTTGTAGAAGGCCCTATGATGAAGCATGTCACATACTTCGGTATGTGAGTGAGGGCAGTTTTTCAAAACTGAGAAATTTTTCTTGGTTATGTTTATCGTGTACTCTATATACCCCTTTAGTGTAATTATTTGATCCGGTTTGGGGACCTGGGGTATTGGAGTCTAAACAGGAACGGTCCTCTCCCCTTCCTTGTGTTAAGTACCCTCTATCTCACCATGCTGGTGCCCCCAAGGTTGCAAGGGAGGATAGAGGGCAGGAAAGCGGGAGGAGGTTACTTTTGTGGAACCTGGCAGGCATCAAAAACAAATTGCCCTGCCCTGACTGGGGTGAGTTTGTTGATGAACACGATATATGTCTCTTTCAGGAGACATGGGCAAGGGAAAACCCCCACCAGATGGGTTTCACCTCATTTAACATTCTGGCATCTTCAGGGAGGAAAGGTAGGCCCTCAGGTGGTCTTTCCATCTGTGTAGGTACCTTCCTTGGTTGTAGGGGAGAGCAGTTGATAACACCAACAATTGACATCCAATGTGTCCTGCTCTCCTTTCCCTCAAAGACGAAAATCGCCCTAATCAACGTGCACTCCCGCCCTGTCAACAATAGCCAAGAATCCGCCACAATCGACCACCTGGGTCATTTTATTTCTACCTTGGACCCTGCGATATGGTTGATTGTGACAGATGACTTTAACGGCCATTTTGAACCCCTCATTGACCCTAACCATTCTGCCTCCACCTAATAAGATCTTTACTGGTCTATTGCTGATCCCTTGACTACCCCTACCAAAGTATGGTCACCACTGGTGATGCAGCTTAACTCACTTACCCTAACTCTATCACTCAGGGCATGTAATGGACGGACAAAATCCCATCAGCCAAGCCAGCACACATTTAATAGAGTAGGTAAATCCTCTCTAATTGATTATAGTATGGTGGAAATGAGACTGTAGGATTAGGTCCTCAATTTTTACATCACACAGAGGCAGGATAGTAACCACAATGTCCTGAATTTGATTTTAAAACCATGGGACCTTGGTATTTCCAATCCGCCCACAAATTCTAACAAACAATAGAAGAAAGGTTAGATGGGGCAATATACAACAGTCTCCAACCAAGCTTGCCAAAGTGTACCAGCTAGCAATCCCAATGATAGCTAAAATGTGGGAGGCAACCCAGGCGGATGGTCCCACCCGGGATCTAGAAGTGGCAGGGAAAATACACACCGAACTAACCACAAAAATAGCTGATGTGTTTTTTCCTTGTATGAGCAGATGGGTAAATACTTGAAAAAAATGTTCCTGGTTTAACAATAACCTCCTGGATGCAGTGAAGGCGAAGGATAGGACACTAACCAAGCTTTCTAGGGCCACGTACAAATAGATCACCTACCAGGAAAAAAAACTGGGAATTAGAGAGGTCAGAATCCCTTACCATCGCCCTTAATCATAAAAATCTGGAAACCTTCTGAGCCATAGTTAGCTCGGCTGACAGGGAAGGAAGATCGGCTATTGAGTCCAACATAGCGCTAGAAGCTTGGAAAACCCACTTTCAGTCATTATATGCCATTGGGAATGGTGGCTCTGTCAATTCTACTCCCCCTACTATGATAGCTGAGGCCCACTTGGCGGGGTTTCTGGAGGTCTCCATGACTGAGGTGGAAAATGCCATTAAAAAGTTACATCCCAACAAAGCGTCAGGTTTAATCAATCAATCAATCAGTGACACTTATAAAGCGCGCTACATACCCGTAGGGTCTCAAGGCGCTGGGGGGGGGGGTGCCGCTACTGCTCGAACAGCCAGGTCTTCAGCTTCTTCCTGAAGGAGAGGTGGTCTTGGGTCAGGCGCAGGTCGGACGGGAGGGAGTTCCAGGTCTTGGCGGCCAGGTAGGAGAAGGACCTTCCTCCTGTAGTCGCTCTTCGGATGCGGGGGACGGCGGCGAGGGCGTGGTTGGCTGATCGGAGGTGGCGTTTGGGAGCGTAGAAGTTGACTCGGCTGTTGAGGTAGCTCGGGCCTTGGTCGTGTAGGGCTTTGTGTGCGTGGGTGAGGAGGCGGAAGGTGATTCTCTTGTTGACGGGGAGCCAGTGAAGGTCTCTCAGGTGTCCGGAGATGTGGCTGGATCGTGGGATGTCGAGGATGAGTCTGGCTGAGGCGTTTTGGATCCGCTGGAGTCTCTTCTGGAGCTTGACGGTGGTCCCGGCGTAGAGGGCGTTGCCGTAGTCCAGTCGGCTGGTGACGAGGGCCTGGGTGACGGTCTTCCTGGTCTCTGTGGGGATCCACCAGAAGATCTTCCGTAGCATGCGTAGGATGTTGAAGCACGCCGAGGAGACGCTGTTGACTTGCCTGGTCATGGCGAGGGAGGAGTCCAGGATGAAGCCCAGGTTGCGTGCGTGGTCCGTCGGTTTGGGTGCGGTGCCCAGGGCGGGAGGCCACCAGGAGTCGTCCCAGGCGGAGGGTGAGGAGCCCAGGATGAGGACCTCCGTCTTGTCCGAGTTCAGTTTCAGGCGGCTGGTCGTCATCCACTCGGCTACCTCTTTCATCCCTTCGTGCAGGTTGGCTCTGGCGGCGGCGGGGTCGTTGGTCAGGGAGAGGATCAGCTGGGTGTCGTCGGCGTAGGAGATTATGCTGAGGTGGTGTTTGCGTACGATGGCCGCGAGGGGGCTCATGTAGACGTTGAAGAGGGTGGGGCTCAGGGATGATCCTTGGGGGACGCCGCAGATGACTTCAGAGGCCTCTGATTTGTATGGTGGTAGGCGGACTCTCTGTGTTCTTCCGTCGAGGAAGGAGATGATCCATTCCAGCGCCTTGTCCTGGATTCCGATGTTGCTGAGGCGCCGTACTAGAGTGCGGTGGCAGACCGTGTCGAATGCCGCGGAGAGGTTTAGGAGGATGAGGGCCGCTGTTTCTCCATTGTCCATCAGGGCTCGGATGTCATCGGTGGCGGCGATGAGGGCGGTCTCGGTGCTGTGTTTGGCTCGGAATCCGGACTGTGAGGGGACGAGGGATCCGTTCGTCTCGAGGAAGGCGGCCATCTGCTTGTTGACGGTCTTCTCGATGACTTTGGCTGGAAACGGGAGAAGCGAGATGGGGCGGTAATTCTTGAGGTCGGTGGGGTCCGCTGTTGGTTTCTTGAGAAGAGCGCTGAGCTCGGCGTGTTTCCAGCTTTCAGGGAAGATGGCGGTGTCGAAGGAGGTGTTGATGATGTCTCGCAGGTGGGGTGCGATGACAGCGTCGGCTTTGTTGAAGACGTGGTGAGGGCAGGGGTCGGTCGGTGATCCGGAGTGGATGGAGTTCATCGTGCGGATGGTGTCTTCGGTGCTGATCGGGGTCCAGGCGTGGAGGGTGGTGGTGGGGGGGGGTGGCTGGTCGGTCGTGGTGTGCGTTGGTTGGTTGTTGAAACTGCTGTGTATGTCCGTGATCTTGTTGTGGAAGTATGAGGCGAGGGAGTTGCAGAGGTCTTGCGATGGGGTGATGTCGTTGTTTCCTGCGCTGGGGTTGGAAAGCTCTTTCACGATGTTGAAGAGTTCCTTGCAGTTGTGTGCATTGTTGTCCAACCGGTCCTTGAATGCTGTTTTCTTGGCGGCGCGGATCAGCTGGTGGTGTTTCCGGGTGGCAAGTTTGAAGGAGGTCCTGTTGTCCGGTGTCGGTTCCCTTTTCCAGACTTTCTCGAGGGCTCGGCAGTTCTTCTTGGAGCTCTTGAGTTCGTCGGTGAACCATGGGGCCTTCTTGCTGCCGGGTCTGCTAGGCGGGGTCCTCAGCGGGGCGAGTTCGTCCGCGCAGTTGCTGATCCACTTCGTGAGGTAGTCGGCGGCCTGGCTGGGGTTCGCTGAGCTGGCAGGAGGGTGTTGGCTCAGGGAGGTGGCGAGCTGGTCTGCTGTGATCTTGTTCCAGCTTCTACGGGCGGTCTGTTGCTGGTGTTGGTGGGTCGTCGTTCTCTTGAAGGTGAAGTGGACGCAGCTGTGGTCCGTCCATTGAAGCTCTGTGGCGTGGCTGAAGTCGATGTCTGCGCTGGATGAGAAGACGGCGTCGAGTGTGTGTCCGGCGAGGTGGGTGGGGGTGGACACCAGTTGCTTGAGTCCCAGGTTGGCGAGGTTGTCGAGCAGGGTGCTGGTGTTGCGGTCGTTGTTGTTCTCCAGGTGGAAATTGAGGTCTCCCAGGAGGATGTAGTCAGCGGAGGGGAGGGCATGCGGGCTGACAAAGTCGGCGATGTCCTCGCTGAATTGCGTGCGTGGTCCAGGGGGTCGGTAGATCAGGGTGCCTCTGAGGGTGGTGTTCGGGTTGGTGTGGATCTGGAAATGCAGGTGTTCGGCGCTGGTCAGGGTGTTGTCGGTGCTGGTCGTGAGACGGATGGTGTTCCTGTGGATGATGGCGATGCCTCCTCCCGTCTGGTTGGCGTTTCGGTCCCTCCGGACGATCTTGTAGCCCTCTGGGATAGCGATGGCGATGTCGGGAGCTGAAGAGGCGTTCATCCAGGTCTCCGTGAGGAAGGCAACGTCAGGGGCTGTGGCGTCTAGGAGGTTCCAGAGTTCGATGGCGTGTCTGTGGACGGAGCGGGTGTTGAGCAGGATGCACTTGAGGTGGGTGTTGCTGGAGTTCGACTTGGCGGGTGCTGGTGCTGGGCTGGTCCGGTTGCAGGAGAACCTGCAGGCGTGGCAGCTGAAAGGTCCGTGGGTGCATCTTGGAGTGGCTTGATGGCATTCTGGGAGTCGGTCGGTGTTGAGAGCGGTGAGGGTGGCGGCGGAGTACGTCAGGCGGGTCGGTCGGGGTCTTCGTAGGCCAGGGGTCCTGGCACTGGGCGCGGTCCAGGCGCGGACGGGCGCAGACGGGCTTACCTTTGGCGCGCCTTCGGCGCACAATCGGTGCGCCCGCTGCGCGTTCGCACGGTCGCCATTTAAGGCGAAGTGCGCGGGTGGGCGGAGCAGCTGGGAGGCGGGAGCGGGGAGGGTTTAGACAAACTACCGGGGGACGTTTTCCAGGAAGAACCAAAAATATGGGTACCATATCTGTGTGCCCTTTTTAATGCTGTTCTGAAGGGTCTGGATCCCTCTGATACCTGGCGTGGGATTGAGATAGTGCCCATACTTAAGAAAGGTTGTACCCTTTCGGCCTCCAACTGCAGGCCGATTAGCTTAATTGATATCACCCAAAAACTTCTCGGCCGGGTTGCTTTTGGACCGTCTCCAGGGCTGGATGGAGGAAGAACAAATACTAGGGGCCAGATGTAGGTAAACTACATTTACCGATTCTAAAATACCGAATTTTACCGATTCGGTATTTTAGAATCGGTAAATGCTATGTAGGTAATAAATCGGTAAGTATTACCGAATCGGTACGATTCCGTATTTACCGAATCAGTAAATACTGATTCGGTAATTCCCATTCATTCCTATGGGCCTGAAGGCCCATAGGAATGAGTAGGAATTACCGAATCGGTATTTACCAATTCGGTAAAAGGGGGAACACATTCAAGGGTGGCAGGGTGTCACTTTGACACCCTTTTGCACCCCTGAATAGTGCATGGGTGCACATGTGGCACACATACATACCCTAAGGGCATGTATGTCTGCCACATGGCACTGGTATTAATTGCAAAATATTGCTTTTTTAGGGTTTTTGATATTTACCACCAACTTGTAGTTGGTGGTAAATAACGAATCCTGAAATGAGAAAATCACTCATTTGAGTGCTCCCTACATTGCGGATTTGGTAATTTACCGAATCGGTATTTTAAGGAATCAGTAATTTACTGATTCCTTAAAATACCGATTCGGTAAATTACCGAATCTGTAAATTAGGCCCCTACATCTCAGATGCCCAATACCGGTCGGTAGCGGCTGAAATTCGGTCATTTCGGCCGTTACCGACCGGTAATGGGCGACCTACATCAGGCCCTAAGTCCCTACCAGGCCGGCTTCAGATCAAACATGTCAACCGTAGACCAGATATTCAGATTACAACTACTTTTCCGGAAAACGGTGAATATAGAGAGTGGCAGCCTCTACCTTATATTTGTTGATCTGAAGTCGGCCTTCGATCTGGTTCCTCAGGAGAAGCTCTGGAAGGTGCTGAGTGATCTTGGGATTCCTCCCTATCTTCTCAAGGTCATAGAGGGCTCCACCTGTGATACTTTGCGCAAGTACGTTGTGGAAAATACGGGTAACTTACTTCTCGCTTCCCTGTCCAAAAGGGGGTACGACAGGGATGCGTTCTGGCCCCTACCTTATTCTGTCTTTTCATTATTCGGTCTGGTCGATTATCTCGCAAACATCAAGGACATCGATGCTCCCAAGTTAGCATCAGGGAGGGTGTCTGCACTGATGTTTGCTGATGACACCCTGTTACTTTCAAAAACATCAATGGGCATCCAGTGCAAGCTCAACGGCTTTGCTAATTTTTGTGAGCTGCCAGGGCTGAAGATCGATTTAACTTAAACCAAATATATGGTCTTCAACCCTCCTAGTACGTCCAGGCCAAACCCATCGCTAAATGGTAATCCTTTAGAAATAGTAAAGATATTTGACTATCTGGGAGTCACCCTTTCAGAGCATTTTGAATGGGGGCTTCAGTTGGCCAAAGCAAGACTCCGGTTAAGCCAGACAGTGGGTGGTATAATGAAGATGTACAGAAGTTCAGTTTTTAAACCAGTAGCCCCTGTGGTGGAAATTTACAAAGCTCAAGCAAGGGGCACCACATTATATGGGGTGGAGCTGTGGGGGCACTGCTCCACCTCAAATTAAGCGAAGGTTGAGAACAACTTTGTGTGGCAGCTTGTGGGCCTACCCGGAAGTACCCCTCTCATTCCCCTCCGCATGGACATCGGTATTAGGCCCCTTGAGCAAGAGATTGCCCTGAGACCATTAACATTTTGGAGGAGGCTTTGGGTGACCCCAGAGCTGTCCGTTTAGAGGGCCGAGCTAAAGGAGCTTCTGCCCTTAAGTACTATTTAAAAGCTCTCGTGGTTTCGTCACATAAGGGACATAGCCACCAAGCTAGGTAAACCGGGCCTCTGGAGAGCTCCAGAAACATCATGTGCCATGACATTGAGGCATGAATTAGTCAAATGTTTCAGACAAACCAATCTAATGCCCCTAGAAGAAAGTGTCTCACGTGGTTGCTTAACAGCAGAATTTTTGCTAGTTAAAAGTACATACAGTAAAGAACAGTTTCTGGACCTCACTCAACCCCCACTGGCTGGAAAACTTTACGTGCAATTTAGAATAGGGACACTCCCCTTAGTAGCATTTACCAGCAAGTGGTTTAAAGAACAAAAGGGGGATTGCCCTGCATGTAATTATAAGGTGGAGTCCGAAGTACATGTTCTTTTCCTCTGTCCAGCATATCTGTTGCTGTGCAAGTGCTGGTTAATACAACTCTACAAGAACCTAGGCTTTGTGCGCTGCACAGAGGCCTACAGAGTTTTAAAGTATGACATTCATCCCTCAATAGTCTTTGCTGTATCTCGATTTTAAATATTATGTGGCACATTTGACGAGCTATTCTAAAGCAGAACCATGGGGCTGTAGAAATGCACTGAATTTAGATAGGTTTGTTAATTATATGTGTGCTCTTGGTTTAGTGCCCTAGTCCCACATTTTTAGCTGTGTATTAATCCTTGAGTGCTGCTTTCCACTAGTCGGCTGCTTATTTCTTGTATCTTTTAAATCGGCTGATAATTGTATCATTAGTTTTTTTTTTACTATTTGTGAGATGTTTAACTTGTGTATGTCCACTGCATAACTTGTTTAATATATGAATTTGAGAAATGTATAATTTTTTAACTACAAAATGTATTATACTTGTTTAACTGTGAACTGTACTTTGATGGCCCTAGTGGCCGAAAAAAGTCATTTGGATTGGATTGGTATTGCATATCCTCTTGGCTCTCAGAAACATGCCATAGGGAAAGCTATTGATAAGTGCTTTGTAGTGGAAGCTTTTAGCATGCAGTATGCTGCTACCTGCAATAGGTGGTCTGAACAATGTAGCAATCAGTTGATGTTCTGCCACCTCTCCTTTAACATCCAGGAACTCTGCTTCAATAACACTAATATAGCTGGTGAACTTCAGGTTCAGAGAACTAGAGTTGGTTTCAGTTAGAAATAACTCTGCTGTGTTTTGCTTCCTCTCAATATTATGAAAATATCATCTATAAAAAGGAGCCATAAAAAAATGTGGCTGTTCTATTTGTCTAGTGGATGAATATTTAGATCTTTTCCTTCCCACCAACCCAAATGTATATTTCCAAAAGTAGGGGCAAAGCATGTGCCCATAGTAGTCCCCTGCTTCAGTTCAAAGATATCATGGTTGAGATAGAATACATTGTGTTTGAAGCACCAACTCATAATTTCTAATAGCATCAGGTTGTGCTTGAAAAATCTTATATGTCTTTGCTCAGTGGTCCTTAACCCATCGTCATTGTGAATACTGGTATAAGGGACTGTACGTCTAATGTCATGAGTATAATGTCTTCTTTCCACTGTATGTCATGTATATGTTTCAGATATTCAGTGATATCTTTAATGTATCATGGTGGAGCTCCACAAAGCGTCTCTGAAATATACATATGTACTTAGATACATTTTTGAATAGATCTTCTTGAGCTGCTTTGATTGGCCTGCCTGAAGGTTTTTGGGGTCTTTGTGTATCCTAGGTATTAGATAAAATTCCAGTTAATTTTGTTTATCATTCTTAGGGAAGCTATACTCATAGCTACTGAGAAGCCCTTCTGTTTTCCATCTAAGGAGTGTTGTATTGAAGTCTTCTTTTACTTCTCTATAGTGTACTTTGTCTGTTTTCTTGTAGCAGGTAGTGTCCCTTTGTTGACCGTAAACATCTATCATATAAGCTTTTATGGACCAGAGAACAATGTTCCCTCCTTTGTTGTAGCCCCTAACTATCACTTCTGGTGTTTTGGCTAGGTTTTCTAGTGTGGTCTTGTGACTGCAATCAATATTATCTGCACTCTTCTTGTTCATAATTCCCATTTTTCTTAGTTTTTTTATGACTATGTCTGAAAATGTATCTAGACCATTGTTCATAGTGGGAGGCATGGCTTTGGACTTAGGCTTTATGGGGGAACCTCCTTTCTATGAAACTAACACTCTTTCTCTTTCTGGTCCCTCAACCACATTTACCAGTTTGGCACTTCTGGTGTCATTACCATTTAACTATAGTAGTTCCTGCATTACTGGTCTGTCACATACTATTGGTTTCACACCAATGTCAGTAATATTAGAGCTAACAAGCATTGGACATAATTGTTCTTTTATGTTGTACAATGTAAAATGTTTTAGTTTCCTAGTAAATTTAAACAGATATATTTTGCGCTCAATGTAGTCAAAGTTCTTGGTTTGGCAGTATGAAAGCCCTAAACTCAAGTTCTTATAAACTTCTTTTGTAAGTTCTTCATTAGGCATCCTGATTACCGTCTTGGTATCTCTCAGTATCTCTTGTGGGTCCTGGTCACTTTCCAATTGTTCTCTCTGTGTTTCCTTTTTCCTTGACCACCTCTTCTTTTTGCCCTCTGCCTCTTTCTCTTTGCCTTGTACACCCTCTCCAAGCTATGTGGTTTGATCGAATTTATCCTGCAATGTTGTATGGCCTCTCTTTATTTCCCTCATCATAGTCAGTGTCTTTGTTGCCTGTGTCGCTTGCTACAGGCTCATGTTGGATCTTCCTATTGTGACCCAGTCTCAGTTTCTGTAAGTTATCAAACATTCTGGAAAAGGAATATATTTGGCCAGATTGGTAACCTAATCTCTTCCAATTAAATGTGTGTGCTTTCTTCTGGATGATGCTTTCTTCCACACCATTCAGTCTCTCCATCATAGTTTTTGTTAATGATTGCCCCAGTTCTTGATTTTCTTGTTTGTCAATGATTTTTCTCAGTTCTTTGATTTCTGCTGATATTCTTTCTCTGTCAGCCAGTGCATATTTAATCAGGGTTTGCATCATTCTGGCTGAATTGTTGGCACTATGTTTAGCCCATTCTTTTTGCCTCTCTGGATGAGGGTTCTCATATTTGGGCATAGTCAAAATACGGAGTCCTCCTGGTATTCTGCCCACATATATGTGTTTTTGGAGGATTCACATTCTCACCACTAGGTTAATTCCATTTTATCTTACTATATTTCCGTATATTTATTCTGATACTCAACTACAGAGAATGCTTGAGCAAGTGCACACAACTCTTTCACCATTGCCAGGATTAACTTTTACATATTTTCTAACATTTTAGGACCACTTTATGTACCTAGAAACTATGCATTGTGAGTGTTGCCCAAAAACTATTGTTTGTTATTTTTAAAGTTTCATTTAACCCTGTGTGTGCTCATGACGAGATCCGACCGTCATGAGTCACAGCTGAGCTGTGCTCATGACGGCCTGGTCTCGTCATAGCGTGCCATTAATTCTCCACTTGTGCAGGAGAATTAATGAATGGGCGGGGTCGTGACGAGACCCAGCCGTCATGAGCACAGCTCCACTTCCGCGCTCCCCCATTCCCCCCCGTAATCTGGGGGAATTAGCCCCACAGGGAAGGGCTTAAAGTACATATATCTATCATTGTTGTCAAAACCCTGTACACAACCAGCAGGGTAGAGTTTTGAAGTTATATTTAATGTTATTCTCATTAGAGGTGGTTGATCTCATGTTCTTTCTTCCAGTTTGTGTCCCTGTATTGCTGAGCATTGTAGCTGACCGTTGCTATCTTGCAGCAAGTACCAATGTTGACATGTTAGTCATTGTTTAAGTGTAAAGTGTATAAACCTGTGTCCTAGTTGCTCGCTTGCTCTGGTGGGTGCCCTAACGCGGCGTCCCACTCTGTAATGCTCCTGACACAGAGACAGAGATCACTCACTTCCAGGCATCGGGACTCCCTCGTTACAGGGCTGGTAAGAGAAGAGGAGGAGGTGTTGCTGTAATATTTAGGGACCATCTAATATGCTTGGTTGAACCGATGACTGCCCACATTGAACATGAGATCCTGCCTTTCAAAGTACTTCTGGATGGTCTTATAATTCTAGCTGGTGCAGTGCTCTATATCCCCCCGGGACAACAAGCCAGCCTTGGTGCTAAACTTTTAAATCAACTCCTGCCACTGTGTTTGAAATACAAAAACTACATGATAGTCAGCGACTTTAATATCCACTACGAAAAATGGATGCCCCGGGAACCTCCCAACTGAAATCCGACATGGAAATTCTTCAACTTAAGCAGTGGATTATGGGCCCCACGCACTCTGCAGGCCATACATTAGACTTATTATTCACCAACATCGAATCCACTAGTCTAAAAGAGGTTAACCCAATGTCCTGGTCGGACCACTTTCTTATATCCTTCTCACTCACTTTTCCCGGCAGACCGTCAAAAACCAAGACTGCCCCTCATACCTCCAAACGAGCTTGGAGGTTGATTAACGAATCCAACTTTGAACTTAACTTCCCAAAAGACACGCTTACATTTTCAGAGGATTCCCCTATTTGCAACGACGTCGCCCTACTCGACGAGGGTATACTGCAAACACTAAATATGCTAGCTCCGTTGAGGAAAGCCAGAACAAAAACTATAACAGAGAAATGGTATACCCCCTGTCTAAAAAACCTAAAAAAGGAATGACAAAAAAAATAACATCTATGGAGGCAGTCCAAAGACAGTGAAGCGAGACAAAACTACGTCAATAAACGGAAGCAGTATATTCTCGCCATCAAACAGGCAAAAAAAGACTATTTTACACAGTGAATTCAAGATAACTGCAATTCAGAAAAAGAACTATTTAAAATAGTGAAGGAACTCAGCAAACCTTCTAGCACCTCACAATTACTCACCCCTTCGACCGAGGCTTGTGAACGCATCAGTACGTTCTTCTCGGAAAAAATCAGGAAAATATACTCCACCTTCACCTCGCAAAATGTCAGCTACTCAGACAACCCACCTAAAACTGGCTCCTCTTCAGAAGTGTCTATAGATCCATCAGACTTAGGAACGGGACCCTGTCTCACCAGCTTTGAACCACTCTCTACAGAACAGGTCCTAGCAGTCTTGAACACAATCAAATCCGGATCCCCCTCAGATCCCTGTCGCCATTTTGTGTTCTCAAAAACTGCATCCACGCTCTGTCCCTTAATCACTCAACTTTTTAATAAATCACTAACCACAGCCACCTTCCCTGATGCCTGGAAGCATGCCTTTGTGACCCCTCTCTTGAAGAAAGCGGGAACTGATATCCTCAACGCTGAGAAATATAGGCCCATCTCTCAGCTTCCCTATCTCTCCAAATCATTGGAGAAACTGGTCAATATACAGCTGACCAGGTACCTCGAAAGCAATTCCCTTCTGGACCCATCTCAGATCGGGTTCAGAGCCAACAATAGCACCGAAGCAACGTTGCTGGCAGTGTCGGACAGTATCAGATCCTCCACCGATCAAGGGGGAGCGGTGGCACTGATACTGCTCGACCTGTCAGCGGCATTTGATACGGTCTCCCACGACTGCCTATTAAACATACTGCGGAGCATGGGAGTCCAACTCACAGCACTAAATTGGCTACACTCCTTCTTAACCAACCGTACCCAGGCAGTACACATGGGACAGTTCCACTCTAGACCTGACTCCATCCGCTGCGGGGTGCCACAGGGCGCCTCCCTGAGCCCCACCCTTTTCAATGTCTATATTTCATCCCTGGCTGACATTGGAAAGAAGTGGGGCATTGGCGTCTGCTCTTATGCAGACGACACGCAGCTGGTGGAGGCTATGGACGAGGGACCCGAGGTAACCAAAACCAAACTACACAACTGTCTGTCAGAAATGGCACAATGGATGCACAAGCGTTTCTTGAAACTGAATGCAGGCAAATCAGAGATCCTCTTGTTTGGGGGAGCAAAACATGTGTGGGACGCCACATGGTGGCCACCCTCACTTGGAACGGCCCCTATCCCTAAACAACATGCCAGGAATTTGGGAATCATCATGGATGACGCACTTTCCATGAAGGACCACGTTCGATCTCTCTGTGGCAAGGGTTTTGCTATACTAAAACTTCTCGCCAAAATATTCCCCTGGATACCCCTGGACTGCAGACGGTCTGTCACTCAGGCCCTTTTGGTTAGTCGCCTGGACTATGGCAACGCACTTTTCAATGGGATGAATGAGCAGTTATTCTCCCGTTTACAGATTGTGCAAAACCAGGCGGCCAAACTCATTCTCAATAAAGGCAAGCGAGACTCGGCATCCGAGTGCTTAAAAAAACTTCACTGGCTCCCGATGCGCCAGAGGGCTGCCTTCAAACTACTTAGCCATGCTCATAGGACCTCACATGGAACTGGCCCCTCGATACTCCATGGGAAGATCGAATTCTATGTACCCAACAGGAACCTACGATCATGCCAATCAGCCCTGGCGAAACCTAAACGCATCTACAAGGTCAGAACAGGCGGACGCTCCTTTTCCTACCTTGCAGCAAAAAGGTGGATTGAGCTCCCCTCGGACCTGAGACATACCACCAACTATCTCCAGTTCCGAGGGAAACTCAAAACGCATCTCTTCCCTAAACCGTAAATCTCTCAGCACACGCCCCAACAGCTTCCCTAGTTTTCAGCGCCGTGATATCCCATGGGATGAGTGTCGCGCTTTATAAAAACCGCAAATAAAAAAAATAAAAAAAAATAAGTACTATGACGTCCTCGCTGGACATCTCAGCCTCAGGTGCTTTCTCCCCTCTGTTTTTTTCGATCTGGAGTACAGGGGCCGTCCCGCGGCTTCCTCTTTCTGTCCCAGTGCAGCTTTTCTGGTTGGTACGTGACCGTGGGCGAAGCCGTTTAAGGCATCTTGCTGGCAACACCCATAGGATAAACACTTGTCCTTGCAGATAACTAAGAACATTCAGCACTCCATTTAGTAGGCAAGATGATTTTATTCAGAAAGTTGGGCTATAGCAAAAGTGTATTATAGACATGTTTCAGCTCACTTCCATTGTCAGCATTGTTCTGCCATTATTTAGCAATGTGTAATGACTGTGACAAATGGGTTCTTTCGTCTCCTCTCCTGGAGAAAGAAGAGTCAATGGTTGTCTCTTTAAAATACTAGTAGTACGCAATGTGTAAAATTTCCTAGAAGCTCTCCGATTTTTGGCTGCACCCCATCTACCCTTAGTAGTATGCAAAGGTCTTCTTACCTTTTTCTAGGATGGTGACAGTTTACCAAAAGACCCCCAGCAAGTGTGTTTCCTCTGCAATTTCACACTGAAAGATGATTGGAAATCCTTGATGGAGGTGAATACATTGTTGACCTATCAGAGCGCAATTTGTAGTGATTGTGATAGCGGGTTACTTCTTGCTCTCCTGTTGAGAGTGTAGTCCATAGTCCTCCCTTTAAATTACTACGAGTAGGCAAGGGTGCAAAATCACTTAGAAGTTCCTCCTGTTTGTGCAAACCTCATCTACCTTAGTTGTATGCAATGGCCTTCCCGCCTTTTGCCATGATGTTGGTAACTTACCAAACTGTACCCCAGTGCATTTTCTGCTGATTTTGGTAATGTGTTCTTGATGTGGAGGAATATCAAGACATATCCACCAGACACAGAAGCACTTACTTCATGCCCTAAGGCATTGGTAATTTGCGCCCTCGCCATGCACTGCTAATTATCGCACATGTTACATCAGTAATGACATATTCTAGGACGTTATTGATAATATCACTGCAGCATTTGCCATAAAGTTAGTGATGAGATAATAGTGCATGGCGGGGAGTGGGTTAAAGATACTTTAGGGCACAGGTTATAGTTTCTTCAGATAAGTGTGAATATAAATGCTGAATTTCTATGGTGTGGTGTGTGTACAATCAGAACCTAAATATAAAGCACTGTAAACTTTTTTCTTATTTTGTGCAAAAATATATATATGCAAAACTTAGGTGAAAGTGACATTGTTAGATGAACATGTTAATTAAAAACTTTTTTTTAAGCAGTACATATTTAAACTAAAAAACGTTGAATATATTTATGTATCTGAACTGCTATGTTTACATGAAAAACACACATAGGTAATTCAAACTAAACCCTCCTGAATGAATTTGGCTATTAAAGTAAGCAGAGACAGGGCCCAATCCACTGCTTGTATCTGAACTGTACTCCATTGCAGTCGTTGGTCTTAACTTTCGACCTTGCCCCGGTCTCAGATGCCCAGATACCCGTGGTTATTACGTTGTTGTTTTTGGCACTTTTTTTTATTTAAAACTTTAAAAAGCTCACTACTCGGGTTCGAAAGTTATCCTTGGCAGATGGCATGCTGGGAACTTGGGGAGGGCTAGGTTTATAACAGGCTGTGTATTATTCATATATGCAGTGCATTGCCATGTGTCTTGCACGAGCAGGTCATTAATGGTGGTCCGGTACATTTCCATGCTATAATTAATTATCAATTGAATTAATATCTGTTCTGATTTAGCAATCATCCACAGTTCACACAACCCCAAGTGCCTGAACATTTGCCTTAGATCCGTCAGAACTCACTTCATGAAAAGATAGCACAGTTCTTATGTCACTCTTTCATGGCACTCTTCAGACTGCAGTAGAGTGGGAACCCAGAGAGGTTCAGTCGGGCTATCATAAACCTCAGACCCAGACAATCAAGAGCCTAGCTTTTCAGACCTGGAGGGTGTATGCGCTTTATTGCTAATTTGTATTAGTATAGTCACAATGATACTCCTTCTGAGAATACTGACTGAGGCAGCCTCTCCACAGTAGAATAGAAGGTGTCTATCAGCTTCTGAGGCCATCATGGGGGGGTGTGAAAGGTCATTGAATTGAGGACTCTATCATCACCCAATATTATTAAGGGGCGGTCATGGGGCTTTATTCAAGATGGATAAACAGTCATAGACTTAAGCACTAGGTTATTGGCTGTCAGTGTTCAAGAAACCTTTTATTTAATGTTGTTCTTTAGAAAATGAGTCTCTGTCAATCAAATACACCAATGTATAATTGATTAACCTGGAAAAAGCAGCAGGAGTGCAAACATTTACTTTGAGGTACCATTTTGTCAATAAGTTGGTACCACAATACTGCCAAAGACATATGTGCGCATAGCAACAAATGGTGCCGCATTTCATGAAAATTATGTTATTCCCTAAACTGCCATGACAGTAAGAGGTGACTCAGTTCATTCTCTTTACCATATATATGTTTTGCAAATTGTATAAAAATAACGTCCCCAAACATTTCCTCACATACACTTCTCACTGACTCCAGTACAGGTCAGTACTACTGGTTGTGTACAGAGAAATGAAACCTATATGTACTTTAGATAAAACTAACAAACAATAGTTTTTGGGCAACACACACAAGACAGTTTCTAAATACATACCCTGGTCATGCAATGTTAGATAATATGTCAAAGTTAAGCCTGGCAATGGTGAAAGAGTTGTGTTTGCCTGCCTTAGCCTTCTCTGTGGTTGAGTATCAGAATATTCATACTGAAATGTAGTCTGACATAAATATCATTTATACAAAAAAGTGTCCCATTGGGTGTAAATTAACTACTGTAACTATAATTTTGTAGACAAAATGTAGGGGTAAATTTTTATGTCAGAAAATATTGTAACCACAATATTGTGGTACCACACCTTCTCGGAACAGGATGGCTAGTGGTAATCATGTGTCCTGATTAAGCCCCTTGCGCATCACACACACAAAGGTGCAGTCAGTGGCGTAGTAAGGGGGGGCCAGGGGGTGGAATGCTCTGGGCATCATGCGCTTTCGGGGTGGTGGTCTCCCACCAGCCCTCTGCTCGTACCAGGGGATATTGTATAGCCGCACATAAATCGCGCCACCCCACCAGCCCCCCTTGGCCGTCACAGGAATCCATCAGCACCCACCCACTCTTACATGTTGCCGTGGGCAGAATACGCTGGGGCCGCACCAGGCAGCCCATGGTCTAGCTATGAAACTTTGTGCATTCACAATGAATAGGCAGGTGAGAACTCATTAACTCTTACTGGCTGTGGGGCCACCGTAGCGGTTACAACCTCATAAATGGGACTCATCCTTCTGTCCACCCATCCTCAAAACACAATATCAGTTTGAGGTATTGGGAAAATGTGAAACATGTGGACTGACAAGCATCTTGAAATTTCAGAAACATATAGATTAACCTATAGTGTCATTAATCCAGCTCTCTCTAGATTTTGGTGAGGTGACTGTGTTACAAGAAGGGCACATCATTTCACATTGATGTCATTACCACTTTCACCTTTACTCACCTGTGGTTCGGATCACTGAGTTGGAAGCTTGAAGTTGTCTCCTTATTTCAGAGGGCAGCAGATGAAGGGAGTGCTCTTATGCCAGAGATCCAGTTTGACTTCATGTGTCTGCCATATTGTGACCAGCCAGAACTCAACCTTACCCTGGTATGAGAGGGAAAGTCAGTCTGTGCTTTGAAGTCTCAAGTTTGTGCACATGTTCGCTTCAAGAAGCTGATACAATAGAAACATATAAAGACATTTCTGAAACCTTGCTTCTATAGGGTCGCCTCACCTGCATGTGCGCAATAACAGCAGAGACGTGTTAGGGTGACCAACTGGCAACCAATTCAGGACAAAAATTCAGAGTAAAGGGTCAGAATTCAGGACAAAACTTCAGGACAAAAGATACGTTTTACAGACACATCAGAGGGTGTTGCGATATAGTATATAAGTAAGTTAATAGACAACCACTTAAGTACAAGTCAAAATAAGTTTATATTAGGTTGAAACAATTGTGCACTCCACATTTTTTCAGTATGCATGCAGCTTTGTTCAACTGTGCAGGTCTTTTTGTGGTATTTCATATGATAATAATCTATTCATATGGTTAATGCAATGGGTTGTCCAGTCTGATTTTTTGTTTATAATTCATGGTCCTGAGCAGGCATTTTTAGTGAAAGAAATGTTATTGAAGATCTGCTCAGGTAGACATTGTGAGATGTAAAGTGGCACACATAGGCTGCAGCTAATCCATACCCAAATATATTCAACTATTTGCAAACCTATACATCAATTTTCCTTCCATCCATCATTTCACTCATCCACCGCTAAATCCACCCTTTTACTCATCAATTAATTATCCATCCATCCGCCCTTTCACCCTATCCCTCCACACACTCATCCAGCCACTCTTCCACCAATCTGTCCATTCACTCATCCATCCAGCCATTTACCCTTTCAACCATCCTTTCACTTACTCATCCATCCACCCAGTCACTCATCCATCCACCCATCCACCCTTTCAGTCATCCATCCATCTGTTAGAAATGGGGGCCCCCAGTTGGCAGAGGTGGGTACCTTTGTCCAAATAGGGACCCTTGCTTCTAGTCAGCATGAGGGGATACACACTTTAGATAACCCCTGTTCACCTCCTGGGTAGCCTGGCACAAGCTGTCAGACTTATCCCAAAGGCAATGTGTAAATAATGTGTACTCAAAACACACAGTAATACAGTGATAACACCACAAATGGACACCACACCAGTTAAGAGAAATAATGTTTCTTTATTTAAACTCAACAAGACTAAAACAACAAAAATCCATATACATGTAATAGGAATATGACTTTAAATGGTTTCAAACAACGTGACCCATCGAAAACTATGGATGTGTGATTTCCCTCAAAGTACCTGTAGTTGTGACAAAATCCACAAGGCCAAACAGTGGCAGAGATGGGAAGCGTCGGAAAACAAAAAGATGCACCAGTTCCTGAGACCATGTAGAGGCGATGCAACACTTCTACTGCACGTAGGAGAAGTGATGTATCATGTCCGGTCTGTAGGGGGAAGTGATGCATCGATTCCAAAATGATTCTCGTTCGCGAGTGATGTGTTGGGAAAACTTGCCGCACAGGTACGATGCGTGGAAATTTGGGATGCGGTGGTGATCGATGCAGTGGCGTAGAGCGGCGCTGTGTCGGTTTCTTTAGTCATGATTAATCAATGCATCAGTTCCTGCAATGTCGACAGGCACTGTTTCAGTGTCAGCAGTGGCACAGCGATGCAGGGAGATTCTTCTCAGACAGCAGTGTTGCATTGTGAAAACTTCTGCAAGAAGAGCGATGCACCAATTTTCTTGCAGTTGCGTTGCTTTTCCAGAACCCAACAGCAGGCACAACCTCCAGAGGCCAAACACAGTCACAGGCACCTCTTGGCAGGTCAGAAATCACAGCCAGGAAGTGCCGGGGGGTTTGGGGTGAAGTTGTTGTGTCCCTGAAACTTCAGAACTGGAGGCCAACACACACAGCCCCTAGGAGATATTCCACAAGCAGGGAATACAGCACACAGCAAAGTACTTATCTTTCCTTGGCAGAATCAGGAACTTGCAGGCCTACCCCTGACAGCACACAGCAAATAGGCAGTACTTCTCCTTCATTTCTCCAGTTCTTCTCCTTGGCAAAGGTTCCTCTTAGATTCCAGAAATGATCTAAAGTTCAGGGGCTTTAGGTCTAATACTGAAACCCAAAATGTATTTGTTCTCTCTGTGCAAGGGTCTCTGAGCCCAGTCCAAACCAGTTTAGTCCTCTCTGGTGCAGCTGCCTGGCAGGAGTTGGAGTCAGCATTGTGTAAGGCAGACAGGCCCTATTCAGGTGCAAGGGAAATCAACTCCTACCACTCTAAAAGCAGGTTGGGCCAATTCAGGTGCTTGTGAGAACTCCTCCCCCTACTCCTAATGCAGAACAGGTCTATGCAGCCCAGCCCTGACTCCTTCAGGAAAGGCAGGACAAACATCAACCCCCAACCCCGGTGGCTGTCTGAGAGAATGCACCTCCCCAGCCCTTATCTCTCCAAAACCCGACAGTTAATACACAAACAGGCAGAGGCACACAGAATGGTTAAACAAGAAAAAGCCTACTTTCTAAAAGTGGCATTTTCAAACACACAATTTCAAAACTATCTTTACTAAAAGATGTCTTATTAAATTCTGAGTTCAGAGACTCTAAACTTTATTTCTCCATCTTGTCCCAATTGGAAGTTATATTTATAAAATGTTATAAATAAACACCTTATCTATCCTATGGGGCAAGATAGCCTTTTAATAATGAAAAACGAAATTGGCAGTATTTCACTATTAGGACATACCACAAACACCAGTACATGTCCTACCTTTCACAAACACTGCACTTTGCCCAGAGGGGTATCTTGGGCCTACAATACGGGTGACTTACAAGTAAGAAAAGTAAAGGTTAGGGCCTGGCAAGTGGGTGCACTTCGACATGGCATTAAACACACTGTGTACAGACACTGCAGTGGCAGGTCTGAGTTATCTTTTCAGGGCTACTCATGTGGGTGGCACAATTACTGCTGCAGGCCCACTAGTAGCATTTCAGTTACAGGCCATGGAACACTTAGTGCACTTTACTAGGGGCTTACCAGTAAATCAAATATGCTAAACAATCATGTTCCTAATTTACATAGAGAGCACTGATCAGCAGTGTTAAAGTGGCCAGAGTCCTAAAGCCAACAACCAATCAGGAAATAAATAGGAGGAACAGCGAAAGGTTTGGAATAACCCTGCAAAATGGGACATTTTAACACCATCCATCCTCCCTTTCTCTCTCCATTGGCCCTTTCAGTTTGCCATCCATCCATCCTTCCTACCACCCACCCACCCACCCATCCATCTACTCATCCACTCATGAATCCCTCCATTGACCCTATAACTCATCCATCCCTTCACTCATCCATCCATCCTTTCTCTCACCTATCCACCCTTATACTGCTTCACTCATCCATCCATCCTTTTGTCAATCAACCTTCCCTTTCACTCACTCATCCATCCATATATCCCCCCTTTCACTCCTCTGTCCATCCATTCACCCTTTCACTTATCAATTCATCAATCCATCCATCATTTCACTCATCCATCCATCTAATCACTTGCACACCATTCACCATTTACCCTTTCATTCATCCATCCATCCTTTCACAAATCCATCCACCCTTTTACCCATCCATCTACCCTTCAACAGATACATCATCTATTTACCTTTTCTCTCATCCATCCTTACAGTCACTCTCCATTCATCCATCTTTTCTCTCATTATCCATCCATTCACCCTTTCATTCATCCATTTGCCCTTTCACTAATCCATCCAGCAATCCACACATTCCTTCACTTACTCACTCACCCACCTTTTCACATTAATTATGAGCTGAGCCTTTGTCTGCAGAGTTGCAGACAGAAGAGACTCATCAGAACCGCTACCCTTGCTGTAGTTCCCTAAAGGGAGGAGTTCAAGGTGCCCCTGAACATAGGCAATCTGAAAACGTGGAAGTTATGAGTCATGCTTGAAGCACAATTCCATGACATGAGGTGACTGTTACATGGTGTTGTTTTCAGGGCTTTAAGTGGGATGACAACAATTGGGGGGTCTCTCCAAAGGGGTGTTCAATGTAATTAAGCGCGTAGCTTACAAAAACCTAGGCTAAATAACTGTGATTAGCATAGTGTGCTGCCTGACTGGCATTTTGCTGCTTCTGTCATTGCATTCAGATATATAATACAAAAAGTAATTTAAAACCTACAACAAGCCAGAACTATTGGCATTGTCAATGGCTGTTAGTTGCATAAAATAAAAAAGCAGCACTCATGGCTTCATTAAATAAAATATCGAAAATGCATCAGTTCTAGAATGATGAGACTGTGAAAGAACTATAACCCCTTCTTTTTAACTTCTTTCACCTCCTCCTTTTGATGAACTGGATTCTCACGTAGCAGCATTGACGTTTTTGTACATTTCTCCCATCTGAGGCTGGAGGAGGCCCACCACATGCTTTACCAGCTCAGACTGGCCCATTGTCATTCTGCGTGTGACAATCATCCGCATACAGAATGACAATGGGCGGGGCGTGGCTGCTCTTGTGCTCTGAGGAGTGCGAGGCAGGCCCATCAGGGAGCTGAGGCTTCTGGCAGTGGAACAGTGATGTTTCCCAATGCCCAAAATTACAGACAAAAGGCATCCGTAAAAGGTATTGTCGCGGTCAACGGATGTGAGATCCGAATTACGGATGGTGCGTGAAATTTACGGACGGTTGCTCGCCCTAAGACATGAGCCTGGTGATAAGTGTCAACTGGAATTTGAAATCATAAACCCTTGCATCAAGAGTACCTGGTGAGCTTCTCACTTCCGGCTGGTGATGTGCAACCAATGAAGACTTAGGCACAGTTCTGACCTACAATGGTAGTAGGAGGTGATGAGGATTCATCACCATGACATCAAAGTGACCCTGGTGTCTGTTTCAGCACCAATCCCACGCCCAGCTTTATTTCTAAGTCTTACACCCCTCATGCCTATAAGGTATGGCTCACTCCTGAGGCTGTGATCCCTGTCACCAGAGAGTGAAACTGCTTGAGGGGTTGCAGCCCTATAACACTCAAGTCTTTCACGGAGTAAGTTCTGGCTCACTGCAGACTGAGACAAGGGAACTTTGGTGAGTGTTTTGGTGCCTATGGAGGATCTCCCGGGCCAGTCAGATCATTGCATCCATGATACATGAAATGAGGGCGTGAACTTTCATCCAATCACAGAGTACCATAAGGTATTCTGTACCCTCTGCTGGCCACCTCTATGGTTACTCAAAAACCGTGCATTGATGCCTGTTCCCCCGGAGCATTCCATTCTCTGGCCCATGGATCTGAGGACGGCATCGACTGGGACGGCAGGGTTTTCCTGTACTGTTGTGACATACCTCTGTCCGTGATCATTGCAAAGTAAAAAAAAAAACGAGTAGATCTCCCATCAGCCCTTTTAGCAGAGGTCTGGACCTAGAATGTTAAGCGTCAGGGCAGATAAGGCAGCTGCCATGTGTTCACTGTTCTGTGGGTCTGTTGCCTACTTCTGTGCAGTAGAAGCACTTCACTGCTGTGTCTCATCCTTTCAGTAATATCGACGTCTTTAGTTCTTAACTGTGGTGAATGTCCTCTTCCTTAACCAGTGTCTCTGCACCGTGACAAATTCTTGAGGCATTCACAGTGCCTCCTGCAAAATGTGAGAATGCACTGGGTGTGCTGTGAGCAGGAGTCGTGCTGCACGGAAGCCACGCACAGTCTGTGCCTCACTGCAGTCCTGGCACCTTCACAACTTCATGAGAAGCTGCTCTCACTAGAACATCTGACCTCAAGAGCCCTCCACATTTGTTCCTCATTCGTTCCATGTGATACGTGTCACATAGCTGCTGGAAGTATGGGTGAGGGTGAGAGGGGGTGCAGCCGCACCCTCAAAATAACTGTGCTAAAGTTCAGAAGGTGAATGTGCACTAAAGAAACATTTAAATGTGTGTTTATCTTGTCACATGTGCTGTGTGTTCAGAGACAGAGGTCCAGTGTCAGGCTATGTCATATGATAAATTGCTGCTTCTTCTTTTAACATGCAGATTGGTGTTAACTCGTCTTTCTCTGACTGTAAAGTAAGAGGACCCTGAAAAGTGAACCATCTTGCTGGTGCGAAAGGAAACGTGTCAAGATGCAATTTTTCTCGAACAGGAAACCAAATTAAAATACCTTTAAATGAACTGTACAAATAATCAAAAATGCATGAAAGAACAAAAGAAGTGTTTTTTATAATTTTGTTTTGTAAGTATGAAGTGTGAGGGTAATTTTTTCTCATCAGATCAATACAAATCAGCAGTCTTTATTTGCTGTTGCACAAATGGCAAATATTTCCTGAAACCTGTTTTTACACAATAACGTCTGTGTACAATTCAGTTTTTTCAGTAAATGATGTCTGCACAAATTTAGTGCCTATATCAGGATAGAATACTTATCCTACAAATGGCAGTGTGCTATCACTTTATGCTTTAATAATGTATGTGTGACATGGACAATGTGCTCCAAAGACATCTCCACCTGCATAAGACACCCTTACCACTACACTTGTTCTTTGAGTGTCACTTGCATTTTTCACAAGCCCAATACATTCAATGTTGTTACATTGATGGCAGTCCCCCCCTCTTTTAAGATTGTTGTGGCTCCACGGGGTGTTAGCCCAGTGTTTCTGGCACTAGTTTTCATATCTCGCCCCCTCCACCAGCGCACAGCAAACCACTACTTGGAAATGAATTACTCCTCAAGAGATTACATCACTTCCATACCAAGGAAACCACATGCAGTGATGAAGAATCACGATGGACAGGCAGATGGAAATATAGTGCAAATATATGGTGCACTCCAGTGGAATTTGGCGAAAAATTTGAGAAACCGCATTAATTTTTTCATTCATTCACTCATTCAACCTCTATGTTTTTTTTTAATTTTCTGGTGAGAATTCCTTCTCATATTCAAACTCTAGTACCAGATTTACTGAGAGTTGATGCAATGCAGTGCAGCAAGCAAAGCTGCTTCACTAAGCTGCATGAACTGGAGAGAACAGAGTTACGCCATAGCTACAAAGAAACTGCACTGTTCTGTTTTTTAAGAAGAAGTGTGGCTCACTGGTTAGAAGCGGCAGACCTTGAAGCAGAGATCGGCCCGGGACCAGGGTTCAATTCCCGACGCGGCAGGGTCTTGGGTCAATGTCCGCGGACTCGATAATTCTCGCCTAGGTGCCTACGCTAACCATGGGTCCCACTCTGCAACTCTTAAGCAATAGCTTGCTTAATCTCCACTACGGCCCCATCAGTGCCGGGGATGCCTGGCTTCACCTTGGATGTTCCCAGGAGGGACCATCTCACAGGGAAAGCCAGGGCGGGTTCCCCAGCGGTCTACAGCGCCAGGACACCCCGAGATGGGGTAACAGAGTGCTTTAAAAGTATACTTACTTTACTACTTTACTTACTTTTCCATGCTGTGGCAACATTTGTGCTGCCTAGCGCCAATGTCGGCTCCTCCGCACCATACTGCGACAGTGTCTGCATTGTAGTCAATTTTTCATAGGAATGCACACCATTTTCATGCAACCCATATCTACATCTCTTTGTTTATATGGGTTTGCATCAAAATCCATGGGCACATGCACAGTACTGCCCATGGACCACCCATGGAATTCTTACTTGACACAAACTATTTGTTGGACTCTATCAGTGTTAGGTAACTCCCATCAAAGGTTAGGCATCCATCTTGTTATATTCGGCATCGTACTCACCAGGAGCACAAGAGTGTTGAACTTCATCGAAAGACAAACACCTGGAAACAGACTCCAAGGGCACTGTTACCAGCTTCAGACGTGGACAGAGAAGTGCAAGAGAGAGATGCCCCAAAGAAAGGTAAGTAAACTAGATCTGCATACTCCTCAAACAATCAAAGCATTAGGATCGGCCAATAAGCAGAGAGAATGAACACTTCAACAGAAAAAAAACCTTCAGTAACTTCCTTGTGTGCTGACGCTAATATAGGCAGGCGGCAGAGTGTGGTGGATCTGCTGGGACATCCTCCGCAGAGCTGAATGAAGAGCAGGGAGAACAAGATGCAGACCTAAGGGAATTCTCTGTCATCATCATTCAATGGTCTGTGTGTTTTCTCTGCAGGGACATTGTTATTGAAGTACTTGTTTGTGTAATAATGTCTAACAGATACCATGGTGGACAATGCTGAGTGAGGTCCATTGGGGGTTTATTGAGTGATGGCTGGGCCTACTGTGATCCAATGTGCCTTTGAAGATTGACAGGTGTGTCTGCATTTCTTCCTGCTGGCTTCATGTTTAAGGTTCATAGGTAATCGGATGAGGCTTCCGAAGAGATCAGCAGCCTCACCTTTTCTAGCAAGTGAAAGGGTGTAGAAAAGGGCACGCGTGGTACCTTTAGAGTGGCATGAGACAGGAGCCTCAGCCACAGGATAGATGCTACCTCACGCCCTCTGATCCTGTTTCAGAAATTGATGCCGATGCCCATGCTTTAATATGCAGTAATGCTTACAACCTCACACAGCTCACAATGTCCTCAACAAAGTTTAAGTTCTACATTTCTTTCTCACATTCACATTTCAAAATAATGTACAGTAGTTGCCATTAGTTCATATCTCATTTCATCAATTCTAAAATCATAAATCGGCGCCATGCAGCAGGAACATTTGCCAATAGCTGAGATGCTGCAAAATGCCAGTTTATCTCACCAGGATGGCCCCAGAATCATGCTTAGAAGATCAGACAGGCACAATACCCCTCATAAAGAAGCCCCCTACACATGACTGCACTGAGCACTAGGGAATATAACTAGCTGGTTCATTGGTTTTACTAAGTGGAATGTGCTTCCTTGTATGCTGAATCGCATATTGTTGATTATTATTCCACCAATGAACGTTGCATCTGTGTGCTCACGCTGCAAGCATCTCTGCACATATATCTGGGGAAGAGCCAGCAAAGGTTTTCAACAAAGTTAACGTTAATCAAGAATGAGCCAATAATCCTGCATTTAGTCAAGTGACGTCCTCCAGGTGCAAGGCCCCAGGCTGCAGATCCATCCAGGTGGAAAGGGAATCTGTTGTGGAAGCTATTGAGTTGCCAGATTGAGAACCAAAACCAGTCCTGGTAAAATGTTCACCTCAACCCCATATTGAACTGAGCTAGCTTGTGTTGGGAGCAAATCCATGACTTCCCAGGTTGGGGGGGTTTCCCACAGGAACATTTTGAAACAATTGAGGCCTTCAGGGTGAGCTTGCAGCATAATTGTTCCACTTGATTAGCTAAAAAGCTGTTACATTTACCTTCTGTTCTGGTGTGAAACAATAAATCATTTGATCACTTCAAAGTCTGCAACAGCCTCCAAGGGCACTCTTTCTCACATGCATCATGTATGTGTTGATGATGCTGACGGCCCTTACACTCACATGTATCATGGTTTCTTTGTGGCCTCCGACAATCATGAGCATCAATGGCCCCAGACAGCACATTTGCCAATGGTTCTTGCAGCAATCATTATTCTCTGTCCTAGATAGTAAAGCGCATCATTGGTCTCTGTAGCATCATTGGCCTCTGTACTAATAATAGGCCTTATGTTACTTTGATTCTTTGCATTGTTAATCCAACACCAGCATGCCCCCTACAGCAAGTCGTTGAAATGACTTGTGATGTAATGATATGAGCGTTGTAAAGGACACTGCGTTGTGCAGACAGCATTGTAAACGATGTTTATCGTATCAATAACAACTCCATGAAGATCATGTGGAATCAGTAGAGGAAGAATCAACAGAAGACATTGTTCAGTCAGATGGCAAGCTCTCTTGCCAATGGAGCTGCACCACTTCTTTCACAGTCATGATGACCTGCAGGGGTTTGCTGCAACATGTAGGTAGCTGGCAGCAGTCAGTGCAGAATGCAACATAGTGCATTGGCTATCAGCAAGCTGCATCAAGTTCTGGATGCTAATTTCATTATTTTATTTTTCTTAGATGGAATGAATGCCACAAACTAGTTGAACTAAGCCTTTGAAATTAGGTTATAGGCTCTGTGCACAAACATTTCCATTTAACAAGCTCACATTTAAATTTGACTCATTTTTAAAAGATGGCTTTTAACACACATTTGCTTGTACAACCATATTAGATAGTGTACGCAGACAGTTTTTTGCTCACAAATACATTACTTAGTTGGCACATTATCATTCATTAGAGCAATCTGTCCAGGGGCTGGGTACACTGTGCAAAATATCCATTCTCTTTGTGTTTTGGGCGGCAGCTCTGGGTAAGTAGATTCAAAATGACAACTGGACCAGAGCACAGGCACAGAAATAATTGAGCAAGGTTTACCATATAAACTGTACCAAGCCTTTGTTCGGTCAATGAGCATTTTGATGGATAGTGCCTGAAATCTAGCCCAGCTGAAACTCATCACCATCCTGTCCTACACCAGACTGGCTACCAGCTGACACATGCAATTGGGGTAATTGGGGAGTTCAACCCCTCCAAGGTATCTAGCAGCATTGCGTCCACCCTATTCTCTCAAGAATAGACAGTGCTACGTAAGAGTACAATAATGTATTCATATATTAGAATGGTTGAATTATTAATCTTCTTCACCATTTTAGTAATGCTGGTTACTATGCTTTATTTCCTTCTACTAATCATTGTAGCACTCATATTTTTCACAAGATACCAATTGCCTAAATAAATATTTGAAGTGACAATATGTGTATTTCCTACGTCTACGTTTGGGCATGCCTGAGTTGACAATGAAAGTGTAGATCTGTTTCCACAGTTTCCCTGGGGGAATTAGGGTTGTAATGTAATAAGGTTTAGGACGCCATCATACACCCATAGAGGTTTAGGTGTCCCAATAGTGCACTGAGAGCTAGCCAGGAATTAAATCAACATAGTCTGATGGTAAGAGTGGACTGAGTCCCCATAGCTTTGATGTATATGTTGCCAAAACGGACAGTATTACTGAATTAGTAGGAACCATATGACAGCTTATAAAATATCTTTCCAAAAATAGAGGTCAGTCTTCAGAACTTTATTAGAGTATTCCAATACAACATGTTTCAAAGCTTTGTCACTTCTTGTTTCCAGCATGTACAAGGCAGTGCTTGGAAGGGCATGGTGCACAGTAACAGATGTTGTTGCTTGATTTTTCGTCACTCTTATCTTCCATTTGTTTTTCATTTTTATCTCAATTTTTTCTTTCAGTGTGTTAGATCATCTTCTCTGTTGTTCTTTATGTGGGTCTGTTTGACCTTTTCACCTTCCTGATGTTCTGGAGCAGTTGAGCTCCTTGATGTTTCCACCAATGCTATCTTCATCTTCAATAATTTACAAAGATTGTCAAAAAAAATGTTTCTACTTTTGTGGGGGTTTTCAAGCTGTGACTCTGTAAAACAGAAACTTGTCACCTCTCATATACATTATTTGGTGCAGGGAGGGACTATAGCTCCTGGGAGGAGATGCGAATATCTTTAACAAAACAGAAGGGCACTCAACAGACTTTATGAAAATGCAAATACCTTCCAGTGTCGAAAATCTTTCATTGGTTATGTCACCCACTTCCACCACTGAAATCCCTGGTGAGGCGAGCTGAGGCTGACCCATTGTTTGTCCTTATACTCTCTTCAGCTGTTACATCCTCTGGACTCTGTTGGGATCATTAAATATGTTGCACTCTCCCAGACTTTGACATCCACTGCATACTCATACTTTTATTGGCTTTGAGCTATTAGATTGTCACATCCTCTGCGGTCAGAATTCCCCATCATCTGCTCTTTCAGAATGTCATATTGTCTTTTCTCGAAGGCTTTCACAGCCTCTTTCTCATATTTTCACTTTCATTTTAGCTGCAATCTGTCTCTGACCTTCCTTGCATCAGTGCTCTCTTTGACTATTTCATTGCCTTCTTCACCACTCATAATCAGTCACATGCTCTTTGCTTTCATTTAATCTGTTCCATTGTCAGAACCTTTCATGTCACATGCTCTGTCACAGTACTCTCTGAGGTAGTCTCTTGATCAAGCTTCTAATTTCTTTGTATGTTGCAAAGTCATCCTGTGTGCCATGTGCACCCACATTTGTGGCTGACCGGTATGGTGGTAACTAACTCTGAATGTCTCTGGGCTCTGCCTAACCAGGCTCAGGGCCACTTTTACGTTGTAAACACAAGTGACAACACACACATGCATTAGGGTGCACTATATATTAGGGCGCAAGTGTTATGGCCTACCCTTTAATTTGTTAGTAGTTAATAGGGCAAGGGAATTACAACTACTTATAAGTCCCAGTATAAAATAGGGCATAGCAGTTTAGAGGCCAGCAGCTGTTTTTGCACTTGCATGTGTGCACTGTTGAGTGACTGAGGTCGTTTCAATAGCAGCCCTGTATTGCAGCACTGCTTTAAAAGGAAATTAACTTTAAACTTTTCTTTGGTGGTAGGGCTACTCAAAGAGCTGTAATCTACAATATTGTGGCATATTAGGGGCCCCTGGGGACTCCCGTACAGGTCCAGGGGTATGGGGGGGTCATGTAATTATAAGGGGGCCCTTATAAAAGAGGGTTTATATGCCCCAGGGATAGGGACATTGCACATTTCACTATCCCCATTGTAGTAAAGTGCCTCCCAAAGTCGAATTTGATGCTAGTAGCACTGCAGAGTATGGATATACGTTAGTGTTGCATATTCAGAACCCCCATGGTATACCTTAGCTGTCCCAGGGTTGGTGGGTCATGTAACTATAAGCAGGTCCCTTATATAAGATGTTTATATGGCCTGATGATGGAGAAATTGCACGTTCCCAAATATAGATGACCAGCCCCAGAGGTTAACATGGAAGTAGTTTATGAATGCATACATATTGCCAGGAATTTAATCATTTTCATTCCAGGACTTAGGAGAAGGGCATTAATACATGCACTAATATGCTATTGTTGAATTTATCCTAAAGAATACAGAAAATAAGTTATAAGACATAGTTCAGTTTTCAATAAGTTCTAAGACTTTATTTTCTGTCAGCTAAAATTCTGCCTTCCTGCATTTCTCCCTGATTGGTCAGAGTTAATAGGATCAGCCAGGCTTATTTGATGAATTGGCTCACCTCAGATGAGGCTATCTGGTGGAGAGTGCACTGCTACACAGGAATGCCAGAGCAGGGTAAAGGGGTCATGCAGCAATGCCAGGGCCTTCTACCCCCTTCCCATCTGACCCAGGCAGATAGCAGGGTTAATGCAGGACTCGACAGGGAGTTAGGGAGTAGAGAGTCATAGAAATGAGCCACAATGAGATTTGGTTTAGTTATCTCCTTATGCTCTGCAGGGATTTTCAGCCTTGTTGACTTTTGGAGGAATAGTGCTTTCTGGGAGAATATTATTCCACACTTTGGAGGTAGTGGTCATGCTCTGGGGTGTTGCCTTGTACCTCATTGGACAGGAGTGTTCTTCTGCTTGATCCCAGGGAACACTGACTAAATATGTGAGAGCCTCTCAGATCTGCTGTTTGAAACAAAGAAAAGAAGGACTGCCATTCTGGAATCTTGATTTGCACCATCAGTCCATGCATTCTGCCTGCCTGTGCCTGCTGCATTATCTGGAACTACAATGCCATGGATGTACTTTACTTCTAAAGGATTAAAGAGTGAAATCTACAGGTTGAAAGAGCTCACCTGCATCATCACTACCAAGAGTCCACTGCCTAGAGTGTGTCCAGTGGACTCTTACGGGGCATTGTGCGAATTGTTGTCCCAAACTTTCAAGGACAATCTTGGAGCTTCCGGACCCTTGGATTGTCTGTTTTGGAACCTTTGGACCCTCAAGAGGAAATTCAGGAAGAAGTTCCAGAACTTTGGAAAAAAGCTCCTTAAGGTGACTGATTCAACCGCAAGAGCCAAGCCGGCCATTGTCAAGCACAATCCGGCCCAGGTTCCATGTTAATCCCACTGAAAATCTATGAAGGTCCTACTTCCAGAGTTTGACCATGAGCTCCCTGAAACTCAAGCGGCCAACCCTCAGAAAATCTGGACTGGTGAAGAGCATTGAGGGACCCCGGCGGAAAAAGCACCGAAGGTAAAAGTTTGACCCGGTCTGCCCAGGTCAGTTTACCCGCACAGCGCTCCGTTGCGTTCGACCTGAAAGTTTGACTTTGCCCCAGTAAAGCATGAGCAGATGTCCTAGAGTGGTTTCTATATGCTAGAAAGGGTTCATTATTTAAAAATTCATGTCTCTGGGATCTGTACATTACATTTTTTTTGTGTCCTAATTATTTACTGAGTTGGTGTTTTTCAAATGCTTTACGTACTTGTCTCCTAAATTAAGCTTGCATGCTAGCAGCTCAGCTAACCAGGGTTTAGCATGGGAATAATATTTTGAGACCTGCACTGAGCCCCAGACTAGTGCCATATTACCAGTGGTAGATACCTATTTACCACTACTAATAACCCACATTCCAACTCTGTATAACTTGTATCACTGTACTCAGTACCCCTTATCTGTTAATTACTTAGGTCCTACTCTTTTTAAAGTTGCCACATCCTCTATCACTGTATTCTGTTAATCTGCCACTTTATCTCTGACTGCATTCTTTGCATTCACTTTGTTCCTGTCAGAGTTTAAAATATCCTTTTTCACAAAAACATTATGAATGGGACTTCACCCAGCATCTCTGCCTATGAGACTTCCCTGAGGAAATCATTTTGCAATCATAACTTCAGGTGGGGCCTGCCAAATGACAAATTACAATTTGAATACAAAGAGAACTCCCATGACTTTAGATCATAAGGTGCAGAAGCAAAACCTACAAAATAACACCAGACACAAAGTCTTTGTCTATCACTGAAGGCACCACAGGGAAACATAGGGGCATATTACCAAGCAATAGCGATAATTATCGCTATTGCTTGGTTAGAGACAAAAATGTACCGCTAAGCTGCGGCGATTTTTATCGCAGAGAAACCTTGGTATTACCAAGGTTTATCGCAAATGCGATAAAAAACGGCCGCAATGCATAAATATCGCTGAAAAGTCAGCGATATTCATGCATTACCGAGCTAACGCTCTTAGCCATGTTATCCACCTCCCATTGGATAACATGGCTAAGAACTGCTCAGGGCAGGTGTTAGCTTTTGGAGATATTCGCGCTTAGTACGAATATCTCCAAAAGTTGGTAATAGGAGATAGCGATGTTAGCGACTGTTTCCAGTCGCTAACATCTTGGCACGCCCACTTTGCATGTCATTAGTGATAAATATTACTGACATGCAAAGTGGGTCTCGAGATGGTCGCTATCTCCTACTAGCTGTCGCTAACTGGTGTTAGCGACAGCTAGGTAATAGGGAGATAATTTTATCTCCGCTTTCCTGGCTTTTAAAGCCGAAAAAGCGGAGATAAACCCCCTTGATAATATGCCCCTCAGCTCTCACCTGAATCTACTTCCCTTCCTGGTAATGTGTGAACTTCTGTCCTCACACTATCTCCTGCCATGTCTTTCACAATATAGAAGTCTAGTAGCGAGAGCTCAGGAGAGAAGGTGGAGGAAAGCGGAAATGAAATAGCACCCAGAGAGGTCCTCAACCCTTTTTCATGTCACATGAACTTACACATGACACATGGATGCACGGGGATGGTAGGTCGCAGTCACAGAAAAGACAAACACTGAGATTTTCTCTGGTTTGAATTTTAAAATAAATGCTGCCCACATAGCTCATTCTAAATGGTTCCAGTCTCCAAATGTAAGCACTTTTGATGCCCGCTGTCAACCACCAGCACAAATTAAGTGCTGCCTTCAGCATCCAATCCTTGACAACAAAGCCCTGACGACAGTCCATTGGCTTAATTTTCAAAATGGGACAGTGATTTGGTGATTAAAAAATTGGTGGCTTCTCCTCCAGATTTTACACTTCTTTCAGAAATCTGAGCATTTTACAAATGATGTCTCCAGAAGTCTACATTCATTGTATTAGCATTAATAAACAGACAAGCCTGTAAATAAATAAATACATAAACATATAGTATGATGATACAGCTACATCCTTCAGAAATGGTGTGCCATGGCTTGCTAAACACAGAAACTTATTTTGTCCTCTACATGCAATGCAGTGTCCCTGTTTAGGCAAACAAAGGCTCTGGAGCCAAGGACCTTAGTGATGGAGGCCAGATCCTCATAGATTTTTTTCTACATGGTATAAAACCAAGGTTTAACAGCAATAACTACTTTATTAGTCTTTGGTAACAGCGAAATGCAGACATCACGCTGGATGTTTTCATAAGGAGCACATTTCACACAAAAAAGCCAGTGAGAACTCGGTCTATTGACCAGCATAACTGGGAACTAAACACACAAAATGTGTGTTTAAATGCTTAGGATTTACATTGTTTACAAAAAGGGAGTACATCCTGTGTGCCCCACTGCAGCTGAGAGATAGTTTTAAATCTTTCAAGACAGTCTTTAGAGCTAAGCCCTTGTTCCAAGTGTATGTTATTACTATTAGTTAATAGTATATTAGCTATTAGGACGGAGATCACAATGAAAAATGTTGCCTTGGAATTTCCAACCACTGCTTGTGATCTCGCTCTTGGGACATTTTGGGCCAGATGTATCAACATACCCTTTTGCGATTCTCAAATAGCGATTTTTAAGGAATCGCTATTTGAGAATTGCAAAATGGTATGTATGTAGAAATTAGCTATTTTTTTGCGATTTCTTAAAATTCCTTAATTGCGATTTGCAAATTGCTAATCGCAATTAAGGAATAATTTCCCATTAATTTCTATGGGCCAGGAGGCCCGTAGGAATGAATGTGAAATTATTCTCAATTTGCGATTCGCAATTTGCTAATCGCAAATTGAGAATAATTTCAAGGGTGCAAGGGTGTCTTAAGGACACCCTGCTGCACCCCTGAAATTGACGTGTGTGCGCATATGGCGTACATACATGCCCTAAGGGCATGTATGAGCGTCACATGCCACCTTTACAAATTGCAAAAAGTGCATTTGTTAAAGAATTCGCAAATTACCAGCAACTACAAGTTGGTGGTAATTTGCGATTTCTTAGAGTGAAATTGCAAAACTTTCTTCTTTCGTACATACCATTTAAGGAAAATGGTAGCGCAAAATTAAGGAATCGCAAATTTTGCTATTCCTTAATTTTGCGATGCAATTTTTTTCATACATCGCATTTCCTGTTTTTTTTTCGCAAACGCTGCTATTTTGCGATTTGCAGCATTTGCGACAAAAAACGCTTGATACATCTACACCCTGGTGACTAGTGTTTTCAACAGTAAAGAACGAGGGTAATAGACCAGAGTGATGTGCTACAAATGTAACCTTATTGAAAACTGTACTATGACTACATGATTCGGCTTCCCTTTGGAACAAAGCAGGTCTGTGGATTGAGGGTAGGTGATCAACTTATCCTCAATTAAGGAGGTATTCATATGATGAACAAATTGATTTCCAGAGACCCTCTCATGCCCTTCACTTGATCAAGTGCAACAACAGAAGTACCTAAAAATGCACTTCTGTATGAGAAATGAATTACACATAGCACACCACTTGCTCCACCATCACCAACCCTCTCTTACATAGAAGAGTGAGACACTACCGGGGGGAATTTAGGACTGTATGGCCAAATAAATTCTCATTGCCTACCTTTGACTTGCCTAGGCTTTTTTTGACAAACAGGTGTGTGGTGTACCTTCTTGCCAGAAACCGGTCCTCCGTAGCTTGTTCCAGGTCCAGGGAAGGCATGGCTTGGCTGTTCGGGCTGGACTGTTCCCAGGAGGCACAGGGTCAGACTGATTTGCATATGGCTATGTCTGAACTGGGGTGGCAGAGTGGGCTAAAGAACGGTGATGGATTAAACCCAGATCAGTTGACGGGGTGAGTGCTTGTATTGACAACGCTCCCTCCATCATTTCCTTTGGTTTTTCTTTGTTCGCCATAAGTTGGCAGGGTATGCTCAGACGTGAGTCCCTTGCTCACTTTGCCACTGGATTCAAGCAAGCCGGGCTGAAGACGGCTGAAATGCCAGAAACCGGTCCTCGGTAGCTTGTTTCCGGTCCAGGGAAGGCATGGCTTGGCAGTTCGGGCTGGACTGTTCCCAGGAGGCACAGGGTCAGACTGATTTGCATATGGCCATGTCTGAACTGGGGTGGCAGAGTGGGCTTAAGAACGGTGATGGATTAAACCCAGATCAGTTGACTCGGGGTGAGTGCTTGTATTGTCAACGCTCCGTCCATCATTTCCTTTGGTTTTTCTTTGTTCGCCATAAGTTGGCAGGGTATGCTCAGACGTGAGTCCCTTGCTCACTTTGCCACTGGATTCAAGCAAGCTGGGCTGAAGATGGCTGAAATGCCAGAAACCGGTCTTCCGTAGCTTGTTTCCGGTCCAGGGAAGGCATGGCTTGGCAGTTCGGCTGGACTGTTCCCAGGAGGCACAGGGTCAGACTGATTTGCATATGGCCATGTCTGAACTGGGGTGGCAGAGTGGGCTAAAGAACGGTGATGGATTAAACCCAGATCAGTTGACTGGGGGTGAGTGCTTGAATTGTCGACGCTCCGTCCATCATTTCCTTTGGTTTTTCTTTGTTCGCCAAAAGTTGGCAGGGTATGCTCAGACGTGAGTTTCTTGTTCACTTTGCCACTGGATTCAAGCAAGCCGGGCTAAAGACGGCTGAAATGCCAGAAACCGGTCCTCGGTAGCTTGTTTCCGGTCCACGAAAGACATGGCTTGGCAGTTCGGGCTGGACTGTTCCCATGAGGCACAGGGTAGGACTGATTTGCATATGGCCATGTCTGAACTGGGGTGGCAGAGTGAGCTAAAGAACTGTGATGGATTAAACCCGGATCAGTTGACTGGGGGTGAGTGCTTGTATTGTCAACGCTCCGTCCATCATTTCCTTTGGTTTTTCTTTGTTCGCCATAAGTTGGCACGGTATGCTCAGACGTGAGTCCCTTGCTCACTTTGCCACTGGATTCAAGCAAGCCGGGCTAAAGACGGCTGAAATGCCAGAAACCGGTCCTCAGTAGCTTGTTTCCGGTCCAGGGAAGGAATGGCTTGGCAGTTCGGGCTGGACTGTTCCCAGGAGGCACAGGGTCTGACTGATTTGCATATGGCTATGTCTGAACTGGGTGGCAGAGTGGGCTAAAGAACGGTGATAGATTAAACCCAGATCAGTTGACTGGGGTGAGTGCTTGTATTGTCAACGCTCCGTCCATCATTTACTTTGGCTTTTCTTTGTTCGCCATAAGTTGGCAGGGTTTGCTCAGACGTGAGTCCCTTGCTCACTTTGCCACTGGATTCTAGCAAGCTGGGCTGAAGACGGCTGAAATAACAGAAACCGGTCCTCGGTAGCTTGTTACCGGTCCAGGGAAGGCATGGCTTGGCAGTTCGGGCTGGACTGTTCCCAGGAGGCACAGGGTCAGACTGAATTGCATATGGCCATGTCTGAACTGGGGTGGCAGAGTGGGCTAAAGAACGGTGATGGATTAAACCCAGATCAGTTGACTGGGGGTGAGTGCTTGTATTGTCAACGCTCCGTCCATCATTTCCTTTGGTTTATCTTGAGGATAACAACATACCACATGCTTTGTGATCTGTCTTTAGGGCAGATTACAGTATGGAGACTTCTTTGCAAACCTTTACTGAAGTGATCAGATCTGACTTGGATGAGGGCAAATCGGATATCCTCTTTCTGTTAGACCTTAGCCAACTTTGATACTATCTTTCATGCAGTGTTAACAAAGAGGCTCTATTAAATATATGTTTATTCTTGTGCATAGCCATGGCCTACTGACCATATTATAAAAGGTTTATACTGCACAAGAATATCAATGCCATGTGAGGCTTAAGTTATCTCAGTTAATGTGTGAGTGAAAATGTGAATACGGGCTGTATTTTCTGAGAATGGATTAAACGTGTAATCTTCACTAATATATACGTTGCAAAAGATTTTCAAAGAAAACATACAATATTATCTGTGTTTCCCTAGTTTGATGACCAAGGTTGAGAACATTTTTGGGAGTAGACCATACATCCTGTCAATTTTTTATACACCTTTGCACCATTGATAAGGACGGAAACTTCTGGTGGGAAGTTTGCAACATTGAACTGGTTCAAAGTGACATGCAGAGGAGACAAACATCTGCTGTGCATGGACAACAGCCACATTATCAGAATTTGAGCCAGTCCACAGATTTCATCACTGTTTACCACTTGAATCCATGAAAATGATTGCAAACGTATTAGTCATTAATGGCTTTTGCAACAGACATTGGAACAACTTTGATACAGGGTAGTGCATACCAATGTGTAGCCTGAAAACGGTCTTTTGTTCTGGGAAGGTGCTAGCTGTAAACACTATGGGGCATATTACCAACAACTAGCGATAATTATTGCTGTGTTGGCTTAGCGGCAATATTATTATCGCCGAGCTCCGCCGATTTTATCACAGATAAACCTTGCTATTATCAAGGTTTATCTCAAAAGCGATAAAAATCGGCCGTAATGCATGAATATCACTGAAAAGTCAGCGATATTGATGCATTACCGAGCTAATGCTCTTAGCCATGTTATCCACCTACCATTGGATAACATGGCTAAGAACTGCTCTGGGCAGGTGTTAGCTTTTGGAGATATTCGCGCTTAGCGCGAATATTTCCAAAAGTACGCCTTTGTAGGTAATAGGAGATAGCGATGTTAGCGACTCTTTACAGTCGCTAACATCTTGGCACGCCCACTTTGCATGTCATTAGCGATAATTATCGCTGACATGCAAAGTGGGCCCCAAGATGATCGCTATCTCCTACTACCTGTCGCTAACTGGTGTTAGCGGCAGCTAGGTAATAGGGCGATAAAATTATCGCCGCTTTAGCGGGAAAAATTCCCGCTAAAGCGGCGATAAGGCCCTTGGTAATATGCCCCCATGTTTCTCCTTTTCAGTGGGTAGAATGTTCTGCTAGCCTTGTGGCCCTTGTGCCTAGGGCTATACCAGTTATTAAAGGCCCTCACCCTCATTATAGGCTCTTGCCTGCGTCTTAGGCCCATAACTAGGGTTCAGTGCCTTTAACAACCTGTATAGCTCTTGACCGGGGATTATTAGCCAATAGCATGTCATTGTCTCACCTGCAAGTGCAATCATCAGGAAGTACTTGAATTATGTTCCTGCATATGATCAATATAATTACTTCACTAAAAAGGCTTATTACGCACAGCACTCGGTTTAATGTCATAACTGAAATTTCATGCTGGTTTTTCAAAAACATTTATTAGCGAATGATTTTTTTAATAGTGCCTCCTCCTCGACAGATCTTCAATAAATGTGCTAAGAGACTGCCACCTTGTATTCAAATTAATATATAAGGCTAAAGTTTCAGGCAGATCAAAAGTGCAACTAATTTTTATCATTTAAAATTTTGAAGTTCACTCAACAGCTTTAAAAAAAGAAATCTAAATCTACTGAAAGGATATGCATCAAACCAAAAAAAATGCAGTATTCTGCGTAAACCTTTATTGATGTTATTCTCCTTCTGTTCAGCATTTTATTTCTGTAGCAGACAGCAAAAAGTTATATGGAAGCCAAAGTGAAAATGGTGACATTTTTCTTTCTGCCTACTTTAATTCCCCAATGCTTAGACTAAAGGTCTATTGCTGTGATGGCTTGCCTATTGTTGTGGATGTTTATAACAGCATACCAAAGTGGATGCAAAATGAGGACTTTTTAACACCCCTCTCAATGCTGTCCCTCCATGACAAATCTACGTGATTTTTGAAGAGTTTAAAATGGGAAGTCCAGTTTTGGTATCTCAGGATTCCTGCAACCTAATAGGATGGCACAAACGTTGTTATCAAATCAATAATTATATTCCCCTCACTGCCAACTTTGCCCCGCTCTAGACAGATCAGCAGAAAACAGGATATGCCTGCATTGGGCTTGATGTGCTAAGCGAATGCAAGGAGATTCATGAAATAGTATTATAGATGTGGACTAACAAAATCACATATTTCATTAGAAAGCAAGACTGGTGCCCGGTTTGTGAATGCAAATAGGTTGCAAGGACAGCCACTAATTTTCCAAGCACTGCTTTGTCTAGAAGATGATGCAGACTAAGGGGGACTGGAGCATTGCACACTAGTAATAGCTCCCTCATCGTTGTTGTGAAGAAGGAACACGGGCAGCTGTCACCAAACCTTATTTTGAGGCTGAAGTTAGTATGAAACAAATGACAACTGGAACTCAGACCTGTTAACAATTGTGAAGAGGGCTCCTAGAAAGTTGTTAGTTGTCCTTGTCAATTAAAATGGTGATATTATTATGATGTTTACTGTTATTCTTATTCTTATTCTCATTATTATTATTGTATGTTTTCATTGGAACATATTTTTTTTGTTTTGTTAAAAACTTTGGGGATATTTCACACATGTTCATCAAACCTTCTACAATAAATGATCCATCCTTGAAGGTTTTGGGTTGATCCGTCAAGAAAAGGTGGGGAAGGCAGTGACAAAATGCATTTTCCCAATTTCCAATCAAAACTTTAGGGTGTTGGAGTTTAGTTGAACAAAGTTACACTACATTTGGCAGAAAGCTAGTACAGTATCTAATTTTGTGTAACTATGTTCAGTCATTTTGAGGAAATAAGGTTGATAAGTTAGTGGTATCCTGACAGTTGGTGTCCACATTTGCTCTCATTGGCCACTCTGAAGGAGACTAGCCAATCCGGATTGGATGGCCACAACGTGAACAATATGTTCTTCAGGTTGTGATGACTTCATAAGTGCCACACGTTTGTCATGAATACAGAATGTTAACTTTCTAGTTGTTCATTAGAAGACTGTAGGGAGGGAGGGGGCAGGGGCACAGACTTGTTCAATGGAACACACGGGGGAGGGAGTAAGTGCAGAGGCAGCAAGATAAAGAGGTTGTGGTACTACAGTAAATGGTGGAGGGCAGGAGGGTGGGGCAGTTTTAACACAATGGACAATGGAGGTCAGGAGGGAGTGGCAGTTGTACCATGGACCATGGAGAGCAGGAGGGAGAGGTATGGTCACATAGGCAGTAAGGTGACCACACAGGGCAAGCAGTATATCTATATAATCAGGCATGTTGTAGCATCACACCTTGCACCACTTGTGATTAGTTGCAGACTGTCAATCCACAAAGGGAGTGAGAAAATATCAGATGCTTTGCCACAGGATGTGAGCTGAGGAAGACAAGGCGGGAGTATCCAGCCATCACTGTGAGGAGACTCAGATTGAAGTTGAAGGCCTTCCCGAGGGAAGCCTGTCTCTGCCATTTAAATTGCAGGGATTACGGAGTAGGGTTCTGCATAAGGTATTAACCGAGCATACAGTGAGGTGAAAAAATGGACTGAACTTTTGTTTTCAACATCTTTCAAGTATAGTGAGAAGACCCTCATGGCAGAATTATGAATTTTCCTATTATGATTGCCCAATGCTATTTGAACAATTAAAATACTTACCGTGCAACCCAGGTCATTGACGACATGACACCTATTATGGCAAACTAGGCTTCTAGAGATGAATGGATAGTATTTCTTCTGTGGAAGTGAGTGGATAATTTGCATATTTAATGCAATCACTATGGCGACACCGATTGAAAAAAGGCAGGAAATGCTGAAATGATTCCCTGATATAAAGGCAACATTTAATATAGTTCTTTTCTACCATGAGTGCTAGTACTCTTTGTAAGGAAGAAGTATTTTTAATATATAGATATATTTTCAGTTATAAGAAGTCTTTGAATTTTGGAATCTTCAAACTGATATTCACTATTCCATCCACTTGAACCATGGAGATGCTCTACACTAAACGTAACTGCAATCATGCTACAAAAAAGGTAAAAATAAAACCTGGTATGAAATTCTCTTCTAGTAGAACAGTAATGTTAGGAACAATAAGAGTAGGTTTTTACAGGCTTCAACAGTCAGTCCAATACAAAATTACAGATTTCACAGACATTGGGGTATTTTGAGATCCATTAATACAAATGGTCCACTGCTCTCCTCAAAAGTCATCCAAACCCATGCTTCTATCACATTCAGGAAGGCGAAATCACTCAAGGACAATTTAGAGCATAGTTATTATCACAAACCGACACAAGGAGATTGTAAGAGTAGACCTGCAAATGTAGTAAAAATAGATATTGTTTTCCCTTCCCACAATTCAAGTCAACAAAGAGTCAGGATCTGACTTATCCAGTGTCAAAAATGTTGTGGACAAACACAAAGGACTTCTCAAACTTTTTGTATTTGATAGAATACCAATTTTGGCATGTGGAGGAGATTGGGAAAATAAATTACAGATCCTGGAGTTGAGAATTATATATGAAGCATCCTAATAGACTTAACAGGGATAAAGAACTTTCTGTGTGCATTGGCTCATGAACAGTACCAGAGACTCTCTGATTATGCCACTTCTGTATTTTTCTTTCGATTGAAAATTATGGAATACATTTCTCCAGAATAACCCCAATGTCTACCATTTATTACTGCCCATGCCCATTTTATATTTTTTCCTTCCCTCTTCCCACTGTATTTATGTACTTGATGTTCTGTGCAGTTTTTAGAGCAGCTTCTGGAGGAAGTTTACAGGAGGCTTTGAGAAAACTTGGTCTGCTAGAGAGAACTGCCTCTTTGCATCATATGCAAAGCCGCCCTTTTTAAAATGATACCCTGACTGCATGATTGCAGGTCTTTTTTTTTATCTTCCCCTTAGATTGCATTATATTTGTATTATTGATTCAGTAGTTTCATCATGCTATTGTGTATATATATTTTACTATCATGCTTTTGTATTCAGGCACTTGCATTTTGTAGGCCATTATGCTTTATGGCATGCATAATTTGTCGTACTCAGGTTGTTTTATCAAAACGTATATATCGATACACCAATACAGTGAATAAGAAACTGATTGAACTGGGTAACAATAAAGGGGCGAGATGGACCTACCCATGAAGCCATCCTCTTTACACGTATATTAGTATAATGTATAACTATTGCCCAATTGGGCTATATTAGAACACAGTTTACTACTATAATCAAGAGGTATACCTGAATGGACACCTGCACATATATGGGAACCACCTAAAGAAATAGTGGAGTTTTAGAAATTTAGAGGATAGTAGTGCATACTAGGAATATATGGCACATGTTCCCTTAGGAATTAATTAACATTTTATTCAAAAGAGGGTACCCACCTATGGAATGGAGGGTGATGTACTTTGCTTTGACAATTCTACCTGTAACTCACAGTCATTTGGGACATGATTGGGAGGGGACGGTCATGAGGTAAAATTATCTCATGTGATGGGACCAGGTACCTTCTGTATGAATTATTCAATAATATGAGCAGTATTTGTTATAACTGGTTTTATAACATCTACCAGGATACAATATGAATGGATCCCCTCCCTCCGTTATGACTTTTGGGTAATGTAGTGGACAAATATGCCCCTACCATACAAATAGTCACATCACCAATTGCTTATGAGGATTGTGGTCTAAAAGGACTCACGGGTAATGTTGTTTACATTGTGTACTATGCAGTGGGGCAGAACCTCTCCCCAAATGATTTACAATATTATGGATGTGTACTCATTTATACTAAATTAAATCATGTACTTTCATAAATTTGAAACTATATCACTTAGAACTTGAGAATGTAATATATGCCTATGTGGAGACAGAGCTTTTTCATTTATGTCTATGATAATTGCACTATATTGTTTGTTTGGGAGTTAAGCACATTGCTTGACAAACAAATTCCTAAGCGGAAACATGTTGTGTTTTACAACTACTTAAGTGTGTAGGTTTCAAGGACGTTCCAGTATGTTGGACATTTCACTTTTACAAAACCAGAGAAATTCTGCTGCTATAGTTAGTTGAGCTAACTATAACTCACGCCCCTGCAATGCATTGCTGATGATGTCACATATTACATCACTCATGACATGGTCAGTGATATCCCTAATGACATCACTGATGATATTTATACAACAAGGAGGGGGACGTACGGCCTGTTTTTCACTCAGTCAAGAGTGGGGTATCCAGCACAAAAGGAGGCCTCAATAAATGTCTTCAAAAAAGAGATTGTGCTGTTCCTCTAGAAAATATGTTAAAGGAGTCTCGAGTGACTAGGTCCCACTATATCAAGGAAGGATATAGATGGGGATCCATATGTTGGATCTTAATGCCCTCAAATACCCATTCAGGTGTCATGCTTCATCATTTGAGCTGCTCCTCATTGGGTCGGCGTTGCAAAACCCAACGGGCTCCCTAAAATAGGGGCACTTTGTCGGAGATCATCTATCCAGCTGTCGTTTGGTGAAGTGCGGGTGTAGGGGTAGAACTGTGCAGATGTGATGGAGTGATTTAAAATAGGATTGGGAGTACCTAGAAGGAAAAACTTTATTCTGGAGGTCTCCTACCCTAACTAAAAACAGTGTACAAGGCACTCGTCCAAGGATAATGGCTCGTATGGTGGTGTCCTTGTTAGAATGTGTTGGTCAACATGTTTCTCGCTTTCCTGTTCACTAAACTAGCGATTCTTCAGGACCTTGGTAAGCGTTACACACATCTAATGCAAGCGGCATATAGGGTCGCACACACAAGAAGTGAAGACATGTACCTTATTACAACCTGGAACTACCTGTTGTGGGAAATAAAAAGGTGTGGAAGGTAGCATAGGTGATGATATCATACATCTCATGTATATACACGGTCTCATCGTGACAGCAAAGCTTAAAATTAAGCATAAGTGGTGGACACAAATGAGTAAGGTGAACAATAAAATAGACAAAGGGTTAAAAACATAGGTGGTGAATAACCACAGTGAGCTAAGGTGACTAAAAGCCCATATGGAGAAATACCAGTAAAAAAAGAGTCATCTCAGCGAGGACTCACCCAATTCAGATGGTCCCCAGGCTTCAACAGTGCCTGGTGCATTCACGCACAAGGCATTGCTCCTGTGTGTGAAGAACTGGGAAGGGGAGAGAACACATTGATGGGTAAAACATAAACATTGTGTCTGTGTACGTTTCTCTCGCACTTTATCTTGCACGCATGGTTATGTCACAGACCCAGTCTCAGTCTGTGGTAATAAGCGTGACTGTTGGTGCCAGTGATATGTCGTAGGTATAGGTATGGCTATATGCATGCAGAAGTAATGGAGGACTGTTATGACAAAGGACTGGTGAGGTGTCTATCAGCTCCCCACGATTCGCCAGGCGCGGCAAGAGGCGGGAGGCCTGTGGGGGTGCATACCGGCTTGCAAGGTAAAGCGTATATGTTGCGTCACCACTGCTAGCGAGCGCTTCTTTGTGTCGGTTGCCGCCGGCAATGTAATTGCAGTGGGGGACCTGGATACAGGTTGGCGCGCAGCTTGTAATGCTCAAAAAGGGCCAACGGGGATATGATAGGCGGACCCTCGACTAAAGAAAGGACTGAGAGTTACGGGACAGGTTTCCCTGATGTAGGAAAAGTGGCCGGGTGCGCCTCTGGCAGGTAACCAATGGGGTTGGTGCATCCCCACTGAAGTAATGTGAGTAAAAAGCGAGGTGGGCTAAAAACCAGACAAAACAACGTCAACCCAAATGACAGATATGGTCTACCGTGGCCTCTTACTTGCGGTTAGCGCGCTGTGCATGTGCCCCTTGACCTGCCCAATCCACTGGGTCCGGGAGGTGCCTGTCCCGCTACTGACTCGTGGTTAAGAACGTGTTGTGAAGGTCATGTGATACGCTGGGTAACTCCCATAGTGTATTACTAGATTGCGGGCGGCGGCCATTCAAAGATGGTGTATACAAAACATATTGCGGTGGGAACAAACGGGAAGGGTGTGCCTTTCCTCTCAAGTGATGATACAGGCATGTCAAAATATTGCCTTATTAAGTAACTGAGCGCCTTATCACCAACATATAAATACTCCAATTTAGCATCATAGTGTAAACCCTGCTAGCCACAATTGGACGGCCATTTTAGAGTGGTGTCAGAGGTGTAGCCTGGTGAAAAGCAAACATCTATATCCTTCCTTGATATAGTGGGACCTAGTCACTCGAGACTCCTTTAGCATTTTTTCCAGAGGAACAGCACAATCTCTTTTTTGAAGACAATCACTGATGACATCTCAAATGATATCACTGATGACTTCATCCATTCTGATGTACCTCCTCACACCCTAATATAACCTTTCGTACACCCACTCTAAAACACAGACTACCATTCTCAATACCATAGACACCCCAATACCAGTTAGTACATACCCACTCAATGATTTATAGGTCTACACACATCCACTCACTCACTGATACAGTCACACATACACACAGTAACTCATCAATGCAGCCCCTGATATATGCGCTGAAAGAGGCACGCAGGGTGCAGAAAGAGGCAAGAGACACACAGAAAGAGGCAAAGGTGGTGCTGAAAGAGAGAAGAGAGTAGAGAAAGAAGCAAAAGAGTTGGACAAATTGGGAAGAGGGGTGAAGAAAGAGGCAGGAGGGGTGCAGAAAGAAGTAACAAAAGTGGCAAAAGAGACAAGAGAGGTACAGAAAGAAGCTAGTGAATTGCAGAAAAAGGCAACAGAGGTGCAGAAAGATGCAAGAGAGGTGCAGAAACAAGAAAAGGGCAGAAGGAGGCAAGAGAATTGCTGAAAGAAGCAACAGAGGTTTAGAAAGAAGCAAGAGAAATGCAGAACGAGGCAAGTGAGGTAGAAAAAGAAGGAAGTGGAGTAGAGAAAGAAGCAATAGATGTGCTAAAAGAGGTATGAAAAGTGTGGGAAGAGGCACACGGGAAGCGGATCGAGCCAAGCAAGAAAAGTGCAGAAAGAGTCAAGAGAATTGCTGAAAGAAACAACATAGGTTTAGAAAGAAGCAAGAGAAGTGCAGAAAGAGGCACGTGAGAGGCAGAAAGAAACAAGAACAGTACAGAAAGAACCAACAGAGATGCAAAAAGACACAAGTGGAGTACAGCAAGAGGTAGGGTATGTGCACAACGAGGGAAGAGAGGTACAGAAAGAGGCAGGAAGGATGCAGAAAGAAGGAAGAAAAATGCAGGAATAGTCAAGAGTATTGCTGAAAGAAGCAACAGAGGTGTAGAAAGAAGTAACAGAAGTGCAGAAAGAGGCAAGTAAGGTGCAGAAAGAAGCAAGAGCAGTACAGAAAGAACCACAGAGTTGCAATAAGAGGCAAGAGGTGTGGAAACAAAGGTAGGACGGGTGCATAACAGGGGGGCAAAAGAGGTACAGAAAGAGGCAAGAGGGGTGCAGAAAGTAAAAACAGAAGTGCAGAAAGAAGTAACAGAGGTGCTGAAAGAGGAATCAACGGTGCAGAAAGAGGCAAGAGAGTTGCACGAAGACGGAAGAAGGTTACAGAAAGAGGCAACATGGGTACAGAAAGAAGCAAATGAGGGGCAGAAAGAGGCAAGAGAAGTACAGAAAGAGGCAAGAGAGGTGCAGAAACATGCAAGAGAGGTATAGAAAGAGTCAAGAGAATTGCTGAAAGAAGCAACAGAAATGTAGAAAGAAGCAAGAGAGTGCATAACGAGGCAAGTAAGATGCAGAAACAGGTAAGAAGGGTACCGAAAGAGGGAAGACTAATGCAGAAAGAGGCAACTGGGGGGCAGAAAAATACAAGACATGTGCAGAAAGAAGCATGTGAAGTGGCAAATGAAGCAACACGGGTGATGAACGAGGCAAGAGAAGTACAGCAAGAAGCAACAGAGGTGCAGAAGGAGGCAAGAGAACTGCAGAAAGAGGCAGGAGATTTGCAGATACAGGCAAAAGAGGTACAGCAAGATGGAACAAAGGTGCAGATAGAGGCAAGAGAGGTACAAAACAGGTAAATGGGGTGCAGAAAGAGGCAAGAGGGGTGCATACATTTGAAAGATAGGTACAGAAAGAAGCAAGAGCAGTACAAAAGAACCCACAGAGGTGCAAAAGGAGGCAAGACAACTGCAGAATAATGCGAGAGAGTTACAGAAACAGGCAAAAGTGGCACAGAAACAGGAAACAGGTGGGCAGTCTGAGACAAGAGACAAGTAGAAAGAAGGAAGAGGGGTGCAGGAAAAGGCAAGAGGGATGCAGAAATTTATAACAGAGGTGCAGGAAAAAGCCAGACCAGTGCAGAAAGAACCAACAGAGGTGCAGAAAGTGGCAAGAGGGGTACAGAAAGAGGCAAGTGATGTGCAGAACGAAGAAAAAGAGATACAGAAAGAACCAACACAGGTGGACAAAGAAGCAAGAGGGGTGCAGTAAGGGGTAGGAGAGGTGCACAAATAGGAAATAGGGTTAAAGAGAGAGGCAGGAATGGTGCAGAGAGGAAGGCAACTGCAGAAAAAGCAACAGAGGTGCTGAAACTGCTGAAAGAGGCATGAAGGGTGCAGACGGAGACAAGACAGGTGAAGAAAGAAGGAACAGAGGCATAGAAAGAGGCAAGAGAGTTGCACAAAGAGGGAAGAGGGTTGCAGAAACAAGCAAAAGGGATGCAGAAAGAAGCAAGTGAGGTGCATAAAGAGGTGAGAGAGATGAACAAAGAGGCCAGAGAGCTACAGAAAGAGGCAAGTGAAATGCAGAAGGAGGCAAGAGAACTGCAGAACGAGGCAATAGAGGTGCAGAAAGAGGCAAGTGAGGTACAGAAAGAAGCAAGATAAGTGTAGAATTAAGCAATAGAAGTACAGAAAGAGGGAAGAGGGTGGAAATAGAGTGATAGGTTTCAGTTTCCCATGCCCCGCCCACTTTAATATTATGCTTATAAGTTAGCAGAGTGTGTCTAACAACTGATATATTCATTTATGCATTTTCGTTTATATTCCAATGCGTGTGACATTATTACAGTCATTCTTAGCTTAGCCTGTGTGCCACCATTTTGAAGCATTTCCCTTTTTGTGCGAGTTGCACTTGCTCATTCCCCCTCCCGTAGGAATAGGAATATTCCACATGTCAGCAGTTTTGCTTTTCGACTCACTGTGACTGAAACTACTAGAGAAACCCCTTATCACTCTGTTCTCATGTGCTCGAGATGCTAAGGCCTGGCTCCGTGTCCTTGGAGTTTGATAAGAGAATGTTGCAATTCCAGGTGCAGATGCCTACTGTATGAGACCATTGTTCACCATCTCAGGGGTCCAGTACTTTTCCACAAATGGGCGTGCCTTACTCTGCTTTTCGTATTATAATGTGTTACTGTAATGATATGAGTCAGTTCTTCTCGGCGCACTCTTAGGGGTGAGGTCGAACAGGGCCCTCTCATATGGGAGTTTGTGGCCTAATAAATTGTTTTGTTATTCTTCTCCACTGTCCGGCTGGCTTATTATTGGGTAACTATAGGTGAGTGCGGTAAGTCACTCAGGTGGAATTGAGCCACGCTTATCAGATTGCGCCCGAACAGGGACGCCGCGATTAGGACCTTTCTCACCCGTAAGTGGGTAGCAGAAGGCCGGAGACCCTCTGGTCGGCACAGTGGGCCCAGGTACCCACTTGATGCCGAGCTTCGTTCTCGCAGCGCTGCCCCGGAAGAGGCCCCGGTCCATGATCCTACACCGGAGTCCGGAAGGCGGAACTTTGGAGCTGACCGTGTTGGTCCTGGCAGCCGGAGGTGGAGAATGGTAGAGGTCGGTACCGCGCATAGAAGGTGAGTGGTCCGACTGATGCTTGGAGGAGCTGGAGTGCTCCGAGAGACCGGTGCGTCTCTGGTGATTGGAGGAGCCGGTGTGCTCCTGGGGTTAGTGTGCTCCGGGGAACTCAGAGTGCAAGTGGCGCTCTGACAGACTTGGCGGAGATTGGGTGAACGTTGGTTTGTGGTCATCCGACTGGATAATACTGTAGTCGGCGGGTGGCTTGCTACGGAACGATCTCGGGGCTCACCCGAACCCCTAGGGTGGTGGTTCGCGGGGAAGAGCGCCGAGTCCCATGTGGTGTAGCGCATGCCGATCTGTAGTGTTGCCCAGGAGACGGATGTGTTCCCCTGTCTCGGAATAGCGGGTGTGCGCTGTTCGGTCTGCGGTAGGGTCCAGGTTCCCCAGGACTTGGTCGACGGGCCTTGTCCCATTTGGTAACACGTGTTTTGGTACAGATTTCATGTAGCGTATATTGAAGCTGTGAGTGTGATCTACCGGTAAGTGAGTAAGTGTGTAAGTGTGAGTCTTTGTGCTGGTGAGTGATTGTGTGAGGGCAGGATGCCGTGTTTCAGTAAACTACGGTGTTTAGGGTGCTGTGGTGATGTCTCAGATGTTAGATTGGCTGAGAGCCAACCTGCCCCGGTGGAGGGCTCTCCAAACTTAGACATGTACGTTAAGCATGGCTTACCCCCGATTTTGTTTTCTACTTTGTGGCATAAATATACCAAAGATAATGTGGATTTACAGTGGCCTTTGCTTGGCTCTTTTGATGGAGCAAAATTAGATTATTTACAAGATAGATTGTTTTCTAGGCGCAGCCGCCAGAGCATGTTCGATTCTTTGCGGATGTGGCAGAAGAAGGTACGAGAACGGCAAATGAGGGAGGAGAAGGTGGCTCAGAAGAGAGCGGCGCAGACCATGGCGCAGAAGGCCAGGGAACACACCAAGAAAGAGAATGAGCTGCGATTTGAGCGCGCAGATAGACGTTTTAGGCTATTGGATAATAAGAGCTATGTAGTGAGAGAAGATGACCAAGATGAGATGGAGGACATTTTGAACACTCGACCCCCTCCCCCATATGCCCCGCAGTCCTTGTACCCCGTGCTGGTGGATTCCGCCTGTCAGGCGGTGGTTTCACTTCCCCAAGTCAGTGCTCCTCCCTTGTCCGGTACACCTGCTTCCTCTGTGGCTGGACGAACTTCCCCCTCTACCACTGTAATCCTGCTCTCTTTCTCTGCGACAAGCCCGACTGCGTCTGCTGTGTTCTCCCCGGTGCTCTCCACTGACCCCGCTATCCCCACTGTTTCAGCCAGTGCTACCCCTCAGAGCGCATTGCTAACTCCCACCAGAGGAACGGGAGGCGGACTATTTACTCAGGTACGGAAGTTACTCACACGTTCTAATGTTGGGTTGCTAATCAAGCTTGTCAATGGGCCAGGAATAACATTTATTCATTAGAAGACATTTGGTCTACCATGAAAGACTATGAGCATTTGATGCAGCAACATGCTTTGTGGCACATGTCGACAACGTTGAAAACGTTGTGGGAACAGGGATATGGTGGGGAGGCACCGGCGATTCTTCGTGATATCAAGAATAATGCCTATAGGGCCAACACTGGAATGAAAGATGTGTTCCGTAGTCTGAGGTTTTTGCTAGAATACAGAAATGAGTTACCAGCAGCGGGAGAACCCCATTACCCTGGGGTACACCCGATGCGTGAAGTGCACCCTGTATTTCACCCTGAGGTACCTGAAATAATAGACCCGACAACACAGGTTGTGACCTGAGCTCGTATCGACGCTCATTTCCAGGAACAGTGGGTGTATATCCCTTGGAAAAGGAGTGAGGTACTAGCCTTGAAGGCTCAGCTACCTGACTCTAGGAAGAATCCGTCAGCTTATTATAAAGAATTGACAGAGGCCGCTTCCTCGACGGTCATGACTCTAGCAGATATTGAATTATTTTTCGGATTATTGGTCCCCGTAGATGTGTGGAGACAGGTGAAGGGTTCAGATCATGTAGAAGAACTGGGTGGTACTTGGGAAGCATTCAAAGATTGGGATAAGGAGCGAAAGCCAGGAGAGAAGCCGAAGGCTGAGATACTAGCGCTGCCAGGGCGTATAATAAAATACATGCACTCACTCATCCTACCTAAGAAGGTAGATTGGGATAAGTTGACGGCCTGCAGACAGAAGAAGGATGAGGCAGTTTCAGATTTCTTCACCCGTTTTGAGGAAACGTTCATGGATTTTAGCGGGCAGGATATATCTCAAGATGGTGGGTTGCGACTTTTTGTTAACAGATTCGTAACTAATCTGTTGCCAGAAATATGAGCCCGATTGCAAGCGTCAGAGAGTACATGGACGACATCCACTCCCTCTGGGATTTTGAGTATGGCCCAGTATTACAAGCATAGAGAAAATGAAAATAAGGACAGGCAAGAAAAGAAGGCAAAGGATTTGAAGACGAAGGTGCTATTGCAGCAAGTGGCGAAGGGTCGGGGACGTGGAGCCCCACCCATGGTGGCTGGTCGAGGAGGAAGTAGTTACGGAAGGGGAGAGAAAAGAGAGCGTTTGGGACAGAATCAGTGCGCCAACTGCAAACAGGAGGGGCACTGGTGGAAAGACTGTCCACTGCTCCGGTCCCCTGCCGGACAGGGCAGGGGACGGGGTCGGGGAGACGCGAATAAGGATGGTAGACAGTCTGAGGAAGGCAGGAGACCGGGCGGGAATTACTTTGACGGGGGAAGAGACAGGCAACACTTTTAAAAGGAGGGTGACGATTGCAGAGATCGGCAGTACTATCACAATGCATACGCTATGGATGACTTGACAGGATTTTCTTATAACTAGGACAGCGTAGGGCAGAGCGCGGGACCTGTTTCTGTGGATGTTGATCAACGTGGGCCTTATGTAACGGCAGACTTGTTGGGATCCCGCCAGAAATTTTTAGTGGATACAGGTGCTACGAAAAGTTCTGTGGCACGTTCCCAGGTCCCAGGGGCAGCTCTGTCTGGCAAGACTAATATCTCTGTGGGGTTCTCCGGTACCCCAGTGGTCAGCCCCATTTCTAAGCCTCTTGCACTTACGATTGGCCCTTTCACTGTTGACTCTCCTTTCCTTTTAACTTCGAATTGTGGTGAGAATTTACTGGGTTTGGATTTGTTGAAAAGATTGAATGCTACAATTTACTGTTCTCCAGACGGTGTGTACCTCACGTTGGGTCCTTCTGTCGCGCGTGCGCCGCAGTGTTTCTCGAAAGATGAGCCCCTCCCGGTTGAGTTGGAGGGTGTTCCTGTGAGTCTGTGGGCCAGCAGCGATACTGATGTGGGAAAAATGGACATTGCCCCAGTGTCTATAAAAGTTAAGGTGGGAGCGAAGCTACCTCGGATACCCCAGTATAAAATATCTAGGGATGGGGAGAGGGCTCTGTTGCAAATAATACAGGACTTGATTCGGTCTGGGGTAGTCGAGGAAACAGATTCTAACAGTTGTAATAGCCCCATCCTTCCGATCCTTAAGAGGCCCTCATGTGATGCTGACGAGGGTACACCTGATGTCTATCGCTTTGTGATTTACGCCACATTAATAAGGTGGTTGAGCCTCAGTATCCGGTGGTCTCTAATATCACTACTATTTTGACCATGATACCTCCCTCAGCTAAGTATTTTTCTGTACTGGACCTTAAGAATGCTTTCTTTAGTATCCCTGTACATCCAGATAGCCGTTATCTCTTTGGATTCTCATTGGCTGGCCGAAGTTTTAGATTGTGTAGAATTCCCCAAGGTTATACAGAGAGTCCTAGTATTTATAGTCAAGCTTTGAAAGCACAATTGGATGATTTGGAGCTCCCACAGGGGAATGTCTTGTTGCAATATGTAGATGATATTCTCATTGCTTCAGACACTGAGGAAGGATGCCGAGAGTCTACTGTTAAATTATTACACCATTTGGCTTGTAAGGGACACAAGGTGTCCCTCCCTAAATTCCAATACTGCCGACAGGAGGTTACCTACCTCGGTCATCTCCTATCGAAGGAGGGGAGTAGATTGATGCTGGAGCGCATCAAGGCGATAACTAACATGGCAGTACCTAACATGCAGCAAGAGGTGCGCGCATTTTTGGGCATAACATCATACTGTCGCCAGTGGATACCTAATTACGCTTTACTAACAAAACCCCTTCTGTATCTGACTACCAAAGAAGTGCGCGAACTCCTACCTTGGACTCCAGCATGTCAAGAAGCATTTGAGTCATTAAAAACTGCTTTATGTTCTGCACCTGTTTTGGGAACACCCGATTACCAGAAGCCTTTTGTACTTTACGTGCACGAGGCGGAAGGTTGCACGTTGTCTGTCCTAACTCAGAGTTTTGGGGGGAAACAGAGACCTTGTGCTTACTTCTCTGCTATGCTTGACAACGTGGCACGAGCATTGCCGAGCTGTCTAAGGGCTACAGCGGCTGCTGCGGTCTCAATAAGACAATCGGCAGGGCTCGTACTGGATTCAGCTCTTACAGTAATGGTACCACATGCCGTGGACATTTTGCTAAACAGGACACAGACGCAGCATTTAACTAGTGCTCATCTAACTGGTTATGAGATGACATTATTTGCACCACATGTAACGATAAAAAGATGTGCCACCCTGAACCCAACCACGCTATTACCTCTCCCTTCAGATGAAAAGGACGATGAGGTCCATGATTGCTTGTTTCGGACAGAGGAGGAAACAAAAGGAAGAGTAGATTTGACCGATAAGCCCCTTGATGATCCTGATGGGGAGCTGTATGTTGATGGGTCCTGTTTTAAATTAGCAGATGGTACCACAACGGCAGCATATGCAGTCACAACTTTAAAAACAGTGGTGGAGACTTCTAGAGTCCCGTACAACTCAGCTCAAGCTGCAGAGATAATAGCATTGATGCGAGCGTGTGAATTGAGTGAAGGATTAGATGTGAACATTTACACTGACAGCCAATACGCCTTTGGCGTGGCTCATAGTTATGGGAGACTCTGGGCAGAGAGGGGATTTTTGACATCACATGGACAGAAAATTCAAAATGGCCCATTGATATTACGACTGTTGACAGCCCTGACACTTCCCAAACGAATAGCTGTGATCAAGTGTAGTGCGCACAAAGCAGTGGTGGATGATGTAGGATGGGGAAAATGCATTTGCAGACCAAACAGCTAAAGAAACTGCTAGGACAAAACTTCCACAAATGTTTGTGGCAGGACCAGCTAGTTGGGTACCAGATGTTAACATGTTTGCAGACACTGTACAGAGTGTGCGGAACATACAAGAGAAAGCGACTGAGGAGGAGTTGAAAGAATGGAAGGATGGAAGGGGGCGGTTGGACTTGAATGAATGTTGGACGGATGTGTCAGACAAAAGACGATGGTTGCTCCCGAATGCATATGTCCTCCCAGTAGTGACGATGGCTCATGGACCAGCTCATATAAGTGCCAAGGGAATATGTAAATTATTGCATCCGGTTTGGAATAATAAAAATATTTCCAGGGTGGCGACACATTTGGTACAGCAGTGCATGGTTTGCTTAAGACATAATCCTGGGAAGGGAACACCCGTCCCTGTAGGTAATTTCGCACCCCCATCCTACCCCTTTGAAGTGATACAGATGGATTGCATTGAAATGGAAAGGGTGAATAACCTTAAATACGTCCTTGTGGTGGTGTGCTCATTCAGTAGATGGGTGGAGGCTTTTCCAACAAAGGACTGTACAGCCATATCGACAGCTAAGATGCTGATCAAGGAGTATTTCAGCAGGTACGGTTTACCTAGGGTGATCTGGAGCGATAACAGCATGTCCTTCAATGCTGAACTGATTAAACAGATCTGTAAGGGATTACAAATCTCTCAAAAATTCCATGCAGCCCAACATCCACAGGCTGCGGGTTTGGTTGAAAGATTTAATGGTAAATTGAAACTCAAAATGGCCAAGATACAGGAGAGCACAGGGCTGTGCTGGCCAGATACACTTCCCCTTGCCTTACTTTCCACAAGAGTAACAGTGAATTCTAAGACAGGTGTCTCTCCCTATGAAGTTATATTTGGCAGGCCCGCCAATGTGTGGGGTGTTCCTAGACCTAAATGTTTCTCAGAGATAGAATACCCTTTGTTGATAGATTACCTGTATGCTTTGACTAAAGATCTTCATTCTATTCATCAGCAGGTAGCAGACACACTGAAGCCGCTGCCTGAGGGGCCTGGCCACAACATCAACCCAGGGGACTGGGTCGTGGTGAAGAAATACCAGCGGAAGTCCTGTTTGGAGCCTAGGTGGTCCGAGCCAAAGTTGGTGCTCCTCACCACCCGCACCGCACTTCGAGTGGAGGGTCGGAAGGCGTGGACTCATGCCTCTCACGTGAAGAAGGTTCCCCTTCCTCTACCCTATGATGCGTGGGTACGAGGTGGCGTTGCAGATCACGAGACCGAAAGCGTTCCTCGATATATTCCCTTCTCTGATGCTTTACTGACCGACAAACAACGGAAGCCACCTCTTTTGAAAGTGATTCCCCAATTCTGTTCACAGAGCCTGAAGTGCGAGGGAGCACTCGCTATAACTTGCGGCCCAGGAAAGAGAGGCGAAAGAACTGAGCACTGGAAGAAGGGTTGAGGTAGGGATTAGGAGTGGACTATATTGCACAGGCTAGCCTAGTAATAGGGATGGACTGCTGAAAGAGCCCTGGTGCGCTATTGACACACTGCTGAACGGGACGCTAGAGTTGTGTGTGGGCCCAGGTTCAGTGCTCCTGAGTTGCTGCAGTTGTGCGACTCCATCGAGGGATTAGGGTTTGCGAGACTGAAAGCCTGCCTATGAGGCTTTAACGGACATAGGGAGAAGAGCCCTTTTGAAGGGTGAAGCACCCCTCTGGCCGGTTTTGGAGTGTCTGGAACATTTTAGAAGTGCCCCTTATTGTTTGGAACTTTTAGGATATCCCTTGGTCTATTCAGTAGGTGAAATGTATCCCTTTGGCCGCCCTACCCCGAGGAGGAACAGCCTTTCGCTGCTCCTCGCAGACCAGAACCAGATTCACCGTGGCATGCCCTACCACGAAAAGGCAAAATTGTGGTTATTGTGGTGTTCATTAATATATTCTTGATAATACTTGGAATACTGTTCTTTCTAGATAAAGCTTACCCTCTCCACAAACTGGTTCCTACTCCCTCTCCCTTACCAGAGCATAATATGATTACTGTTCATTATGGTGAACAATGCATGAGGAAAGGCTACCGTGATAATGTCTTCATAAAAACTTTACATCATGCTCATGCTATGTATAATGTGACAGATTGCTGGGTCTGTGGGTTGCTTCCTTCTGCTGCATATAAGAAGGACAGGTGACTGGCACTTCAATTGACTCCTGTGAATAGCTGTGTGGGCTGGTATACCCTGATCGGCATGGTAAAGTTTTTTCAGCAGCCTGATTCCCTGACCCCCCGACTCCCTGGTACTAGGTCAACACTGACAATGCGAGTATGCCCTCTGCCCCCTTCATCCCTTGGACGGTTATTTACTGATGGACGGTTTGGCCAAACATTCTTAGAGAATTGCTCGAAAAAGGTAGAACGATTTATGATGCCTAACGACACTGACAAAGTGCGAGAGAGTTTCCTACAGTTGAACTCTTCCCTAGCATACAGACATCCCCCTGCAGCAAATAGTACTGGTCATTCTCTGGTACCCCTAGCGACAGTTGGGTCTTCACCTTACTTCTGTATTCAGGGTAGAGGTCCAATTAAAGTGGGCGACAGCCTTTGCAATGTGACTGCCTCGATTCAACTGCCCCTTAGTCCTTCACTGGTTACACCCCCGAATATCTATTTCGTATGTGGAGATAATGGGTATTTGTGGTTGCCTGAGGGTTGGGGTGGAGCATGTTCCTTAGCGTACTTACTTCCACCTGTTTATGTGGCACCTTCAGATTATCATAAAACTCACCGACGGTTTGCTATCATGCAAGGACAGCGCAAAAGGAGGGACCTTCAGGTTGAGGATGTCGATCAGACTGACACTTCTGGACAGCAATTCACAGATTTCTCGAAGGGTTTATGACCATTCTGGGGTCCTATCTTTAACAGTAGAGCCATTAGACATCTGTCGAGGGTCATGGAAAAGGTGGTGACTACTGAAGCTGATTTTGCAGCCAATATGTCTCTAGAGATGCAGGCTATGAGATTATTTACGATACAGAACAGAATGGTGCTTGACGTCATCCTTGCAGACAGGGGTGGAGCTTGTCGCGTCATCGGGACCTCTTGCTGTGTGTACATCCCTGACTCCGCCCCGACAGTTAATTTAGCTGTACAGAAACTTCATAGGTTAGCAGCCGACTTTCATCAGGACACCGGCACCTGGTCCTTGCAGACATGGATATGGGGTATTTTCTCCTCATGGGGTTGGAAAATATTGATGGGTTTAGTTGGGATAGTTGGAGTACTTTTGACATGTTGCCTTTGTGTATATTGCCTTCCTCCCTGCTGCTCTATGTGTGCCAGTAACATACGAGTTCCTAAACGCCGGACGAGACAATATCCCGTTTCCAATGATCTTGAACTTTATGACCCCTGCTGGTTGATGCTTATTGATGATGATGTTCTTGATTAGCATGCTATCCTGGCCCTTAGATTTGCTGTAAAGATTCTCCTTTTGGCTAATAAAGGTATCACTTATGTTAGCCACACTTGCTAAAAGGAGGGTCTGATAGGTTTCAGTTTCCCATGCCCCACCCACTTTAATATTATGCTTATAAGTTAGCAGAGTGTGTCTAACAACTGATATATTCATTTATGCATTTTCGTTTATATTCCAATGCGTGTGACATTATTACAGTCATTCTTAGCTTAGCCTGTGTGCCACCATTTTGAATCATTTCCCTTTTTGTGCGAGTTGCACTTGCTCATTCCCCCTCCCGTAGGAATAGGAATATTCCACATGTTAGCAGTTTTGCCTCTCGGCCCACTGTGACTGAAACTACTAGCGAAACCCCTTATCACTCTGTTCTCATGTGCTCGAGATGCCAAGGCCTGGCTCCGTGTCCTTGGAGTTTGATAAGAGAATGTTTCAATTCCAGGTGCAGATGCCTACTGTATGAGACCATTGTTCACCATCTCAGGGGTCCAGTACTTTTCCATAAATGGGCGTGCCTTACTCTGCTTTTCGTATTATATTGTGTTACTGTAATGATATGAGTCAGTCCTTCTCGGCGCACTCTTAGGGGTGAGGTCGAACAGGGCCCTCTAATATGGGAGTTTGTGGCATAATAAATTGTTTTGTTTTTCTTCTCCACTGTCCGGCTGGCTTATTATTGGGTAACTATAGGTGAGTGCGGTAAGTCACTCGGTGGAATTGAGCCACGCTTATCAAGAGGCAAAACAAGCGAAAGGGGTGCATAAAGAAGCAAGTGAGGTGCATAAAGAGGCGAGAGAGATGAACAAAGAGACCAGAGAGTTACAGAAAGAGGCAAGTGAATGCAGAAGGAGGAAAGAGAACTGCAGAAAGATGTAATGGGGGCAGAAAGAGGCAAGTGAGGTGCAGAAAGAAGCAAGATAAGTGTAGAATTAAGCATAGAATTGCAGAAAGAGGGGTGGAAAGAGAGGCAAAAGGGGTACAGAAAGAAGTAAGTCAGGTGCAGAAAGGAACAAAAGAAGTACAGAGAGAAGGAACAGAGGTGCATGAAGAGGCAAAAAAGGTATAGAAAGACATGAGAAGGATACCCAAAGGACAAGAGAGGTACAGAAAGAGGGAAGAAGGCTGCAGAAAGAGGCAACAGACATGTAGAACGTAGAAGAGATTTGCAGACTGAGAAGTACAGATAAAAAGAAAGAAATGTGCAGAAAGAAGCAACAGAAATACAGAAAGAGGCAAGAGAGGTGCAGAGGACAGCAAGAGTTGCTTACACACCATTCGTACCAATTTTAACATCCACATTTAGCAATAAGGGTTACCATTCCACGTTTGCAAAGGGCCTCCAACACACTGTGACACTTGTCGCTGCGTTTTTGGTAACGTTTGAGCCATTTGAGCTGGAAACAAGGCTTTTTTTTCAAATCTACAGATTAGGGAGCAGATGATGAATCATGTGGCTAATGCGGAAAATGTATGTTTATGCGAAAGTCGGTGCAGCCAAACAGTCGCATAATTACAGTGGCCCTGCATATACTTCTGATTAGGCCCAGAAGTGCTCCTCAGTGATTCCTTCTTTTTTTGGCTCACTGAGTTCATAGTTTAGCTTCTATAGAAACGAGGAAGATTAAACCTGAGGTTACCACTCCACAACACAGACTACAATACCACATAATTACTCTCCATAACACATAATCTCACTCTACATAATTCCTATAAAATAAATACCACATACTTTCTATCCATAAAATTTTACTGCACAACTTACCACATAATTCCACTACACAAAACGTACATCCACTCCACTCTGAAAAACATTAAAAAACTTTTACATTTACTTTGCCAATATCTCTAACTCTCGCAAATGTGAAAAATGTAACATTGCAAACACTTCAACGAGTAGTTGTGTCTGCAGAGTGCAGAGATGCTGGGCCTCCGACCAGCGCTCAGGAATTCTGCTATGTAGGACTTGCAGGAGGTACCAGGAGGGCTTCTTGGCCCCCAAAGATCCTCATTAGTAAATTGGATTTCTTCTCCCAACCATTACTCTGCCAGGAGGTGTGTTTGCAGAGTGGTGAAGAAAGGGGGACATGGCCTCCAAAGATGTCTTAGCAATCTCACTGTGTGGGACTTACTGGAGGTAACAAGAGGGTAGTTGGCTCCCAAGGACATCCTTGGGGGCCAACTACTCCTCCTATTACCTCCAGTAAGTTCCAAACAGCAGGATTGCTAAGTTGTCATAGCAGGCCTTGCTCCCTTCCCCAACCACTTTCTGGCATGCACTTGGATGGGGATTGAAGTCTTCTTTGCTGCTGAGGGTTGTTAGGGGCCGACTAGCCTACCTGATACCTCCAGTATGTCCCAGATAATGGGACTGCTGAAAATTGGACACAGGCTACGCCCCTTGCTCCACTACTCTGCAAACGCCCCTCCTGGCACGTTCAAAGTTGGGGGATTTAAGTCCCCTAGGGTACTGAGGGTCCCTGGGGGCCAACTAGCCCACCTGTTACCTCCAGTAAGCCCCATACTGCTAGATTGCTGGGTGTGCTCAAAGGTAATGCCTCCTTTTTACACAACTCTGCAAATGCGACTTGTGGCGCACTGCAGCTCTAGGCATGAAGTCCACTTGTGTCCTATGTCCTCACTACACAAGAGGACCTCATCGCAACACCAGCAGTGCACCATAAGGCTCGTTTGCAGAGCGTTGTAAAAAGGGGTGTGGCCTCGGACCACTTCTCAACAATCCAGTTCTGTGGCGCTTACTGAAGGTACCTGGTGGAATAATTGCCCTCCAGGGATCTTCAGTATTCAAGGGGAATTAATTCCCCAACTTACAACGCTCTTGAGGCCCATTTGCACAGTGGTGCAGGGAGGGTTATGGGGCCTCCGTCGAGATGTCTGTGGTTTTTTTTTTAGAAGGGGGCTGGATGGCCCCCTTCTTTTAGTATTTTGGTGGCCCTTGTGACCCCATCTCCCTGGACCTGACCCCTGTTTTATGAAAAAAATGGGAAGGAGGCCACACAGTCCCCCTTCCGTGGCCAATTTTGGCCCTGGGGAACTCAATTCCCCAGGCTATAGCCTCCTTTTTTTAAAATTTTCTTTAGGAAAGGGGGCCGTGTCCCCCTCCTTCCCTGGGCCAATTTGGCCCCGGGGACCCCATTGCCCGGGGCATGGCCTCCTTTTAAAAAAAATAATTTGGGTATATATATATATATATACTCATGCATGCACAGGTTTTATTTTTTAAATATTATTTAAGAAATATAATTTATTAAATGAAATAAACATATTTTAATGTATTTATGTTTTGAACACATTTAATTTAATTGTATGATTAAATTGTGCCAGTACATTGTATTTTATTACTTCTTTATGACTTTTTCATTAATATTAAATATGTTTAATACTTCACATTGAAATTGCATGTATTGCAAAGGTATGTGTGTGATGCTGGCAGCCAGGGCTTGTAATAACACTAGGGGGAGAGTTGGAAGGTGCCACATCATTGTTAATAGGTTACTTTCCCACTATCAGAAAGAACAAGAAAATTTTTTGTATTCCTTAGATATGTTTAGAAAACAATTTCTGTGTGTTTTTGCACATTCGGAGTTACTGGAACTTATTTTTAAAACAATATCATGTACTCAACTGTTTCTAATATCTTTTTGCAAAAAAAGGTTGTTTGATGTGTTTAATTTTGCACTAGAGATTCCATTTTTATTCTTCATCTTTACAAACATGCTTTCACCTTCTGAAAGAGCTACGCCCTAAGGTTGTACGTAGTTTGTGGTAAAAGTGATGGTGTGACCATGAATTTTATGAGATAATGTAACCTCTGCCAAACATGATAGGGATATTACATGTCACTTCAGAGTTCCATAACCTTATAAAGGAACTTCAGCCTTGTTCCTCAATATGGTTATAGAACTCTTCCGTGATTTGCAATATCCGTAAAATATATAGTAGAGGTAATTTATCCCTTATATATTTTTCCTTGTTACTCCTCTGTTATGTTATGTTATGTTAGGGTTTTTTTATATAGCGCTCGAATCATCCGGGGGCATCTCGGCGCTTCGCCTAGCATAATACACTGAAGTCAAGAGGGGGAACTAAAAGAGAGGGTGGGGTTAAAACAGGAATGCTTTCAAGTGCTTCCTGAAAATCAAGTAGGAAGTACAGTTCCACAGAGGTAAAGGAAGCTGGTTCCAGTATTTCAGGGCGACATAGGAAAATGCTCTGAGACCTTTACGAGAAAGGTGAATACGTGGCATCTTCAACAGCGCTAGGGAGTTGGACCTAAGGTTACGACCCAAGATCTGTTGAGCAAGCAGCCTTTGCAGGTATTTGGGACCCCAGCCTTCCCGAGCTTTAAACGTCAGACACCAGATCTTGACGAAAGAACGTTTTTTTGTTGAGAGCCAGTGTAGTTTCTTCAGTAAGGGAAGTGATGGCGAGCCATTTAAAGTCATCCTGGCAGCCATGTTCTGAATAACTTGTAGTCTAGCCAGTAATGTCTCGCCCACTTCAGCCAGTAGGGCATTGCCGTAGTCAAAACGACTGATTACCAGAGCCTGGACTTTGGTTCTGCGGTGACTCTCTGGCAGAAAAGGTATTATTCTGCGCAGCAAACACAGGCTGTAATAAAAGGAGCTCACTGTGGCTGAAATGTGGTCCTTCATCGTAAGAGCTCGGTCTAATTTTAGGCCCAAGTTTTTTACTGATGAAGCAGTGCGACCGGCCACCACTCCTCTGTACAAAAGGATGCTGCTTTGCCCATGAGCATCAGCTCAGTTTTTCCAGGATTCAATTGAAGGTAATTATCGGTCATCCATTTAGAGATGGCCAACATGCCCTAAGAAAAGCGTAGTTTCTCTTCTTCAGGATTTGAACAAATTGGGAATAAAAGCTCAGTGTTGTCAGCATATGAAATAATTTCAAACCCAAAAGGCTCAACGATAGAGGCCAATGGGGTCATGTAAATATTAAAAAAGTGTAGGGCTCAGGCAAGAGCCCTGGGATACCCTTTTGTCTAACGGATATCTTTTTGACAGGTAAGGTCGAAGCATGATGGTTTGTGATCGGTTTGTCAGGAAATCATTAAGCGATTTTAAGGCCAATCCTCTGATGCCGCAGGTGTGTAATCTCTCCGCAAGCATTCCAGGAGAGATGGTATTGAATGCTGCAGAGAGATCAAGAAGGATAAGAACCATTGACCCGCCATCATCTAGTGTCCGTCTCATAGAGTCGGTTATGGCCAGAATAGCTGTCATGGTGCTGTACTCTGGGCGAAATCCCGATTGCGATGGATGAAGGTTGTTATTCGCTTCCTTGTAAGAACTAAGCTGTCTGTTCACTGATGTTTCTAATAGCTTACTGAGCAGGGGCAGCAACGATATTGGTCTGTAGCTACTGAGAACCTGGGGGTCTGCGGTAGGTTACTTTAGGATCGGGTGAACATGGGCTTCCTTCCATGCTGCAGGAATACTGCCAGATTGAATTGAACAGTTGAATATTTCTGTAATATCTCGCGCACAGCTGGAGGCAAGGAGAGCCATGGTTTTAGGAGGGCAAAGGTCCCCTGGTGAGCCTGATTTTGCCGTTAGCAGAAGCTTCTCTACCTCGTCCACCGGGATGGTGTTCAACTGGTCTAGATACCCAGCAGATAGAGTAACCCTCTCCTTCTCTGACCCCATCCTAAAATCTATGTTATCTGCTGTTATTCTGGGAAAGTTTACATAAATCACTGCGATTGTATTCTGAAAAATTTCCGTAATAGAGTCACAGAGTATCTGCGATTCCACTGGTGATTCCTTGCAAGCTTGAGGTGCCATAAAGTCTTTGACTATATTGAAAAAAGCTTTAGACGAGTTGTTCGCTTGTTCGATTTGATACAATAAAAAATTCCGTCTTGCCATCCTAATGTTCTGGTGATAATTGGCAAGTGCCCGTTGGAAAATATGCCTATCTTGAGGACTTTTAGTGCTTCTCTAGCGTCGTTCGAGGCGCTTACAGCTGGATTTATCATTTTTCAGTTCACCTGAGTACCATGTGGCAGTTGGTCGTTGGTGGGACGTGCTTAGATTGGATCGGGCAATGACTAAATCAAATGATGCAGTCAGCTTAGAATTAAGATTATCCAACCTCCTTGTGACATTTTCCTCAGAATTGTCTTTTTTATATTCCCTTTCTTCCCTATGTTGCTGCATGGCCACATTAAAAGATTCCAGGGAGAGTTTATGCCGGGGTCTGCCTTGTTGTTTCTTGTTCTGCTGTGGTTGATCAAAAGGAATGAGAATAGTCTGAAATTTATCCGTGAACATAATCATAAAATGATCAGTCCATGTGAGTGGAGAGGCGGGGAGACAACCCAAGTGTTCCGTGTTGGTGAAAATTAGATCCAGCGTGTGTTCCGCCTGATGTGTAGGGCCCTCAACCTTTCAGTTTAGGCCGATAAGGTTGAGGCTGGGAATTAATTTATTCACCTCGGGGTTTGCGGTATCTTCCCCATGGAAGGTAAAATCACCAAGAAGAATAAACTTTTTGGAAGCAAGTACTTGCATGGCAATAAGTTCGATCAAATATTCGGCAAAATATGCTTTTTGGCCAAGTGGCCGGTAAATTAAAGCACCGTTCCATACCTCCGAGGGGGACCTGATAATTTTAAAAATCCCTAATTCTAGGGTATTGTTTGTTATGGAGGACAACCATTGAGCCTTTAGATGAGTTTTATAGGCGATAGCTATACCACCTCCCGTTTTTCCCACTCTATCCAGATGGATGATTTTCTATCCATCAGGAATAGCCAAGTAAATCTCAGGGAGATTAGTAGGTGTATCCAAGTTTCAGTAATGAAACAAAGATCGGGCGAATGAGTGATAATCATGTCCCACACCTCTAACGAGTGTTTGGCTAGTGAGCGTACGTTGCATAAAATATATGTAGGGGAGTTTGTCAAGTCGCTCAGTAGAGTTTGAGAGTGTGATGAAGTTGCAGGTACTACAAGCGACTGGACCTTACAAGGCTACCGGAAATTTTGTAGAGCAGCAGATATTTTGCCCGGAATCTCTGATCACTCTGGCTCTAACGTCCTATAACGTAGAACCAGAGTATGTTAAGCGGGCAGCACCTGAGACAAGGGGGCTATTTAGTGCAGGGCATCTGGTCTCTGGGCTCATCCAGGCGCGGACGGGCACAAACAGGCTTGCTTGCTGCGCGTCCACCCTGTAGGTGTCATAAATAATAAGAGAGGGGGGGCAGCTAGAGATGGGCGCATGTGCGCTGGCGTGTCAATTTATCTCCTGCCAGCAAAAACAACTAGTCCGCAGACTGTGTGTCCCCCCAAGATGACGGTACCAGAAAGGAGTCAGTGTTATTGCCCTGATCCCTCGATCAGCTCCTAATAGACTGAGAGGGTAGAGGTAAGGCAACAATTTAAAAATCAGGAGTGTAAAATACAAAGTGCAATTTTCCTTTTTAAAAACATGACAAATATGAGTAAAATGGTGATGATTCCCGGCTTCCACCTCGGGAATTCGCTAGGGATCTGTCAGGTAGATACAGGCTACAACGTCTTTGTAAACATGAGTTTGCATGAAAATACATGCTTGGATGTATGATAACGACCATGCTCTACCCATCTAATTCCTGCATTACATTACCTTTCATTTACTAAACCACGGAAAGGCATGCAAATCAACTTTGCTTGTCGTAGTAAATGCCAAAATAGATTTTTCATCAGGCTACAACACAAAACTGATGCATCCCAGAACAAAATCTTAGTAAATCTGGGCCTTGGTGAAATTTAAATAGGCTAGTAGAGAGACTTTGCACACAAGAAAACAAATAAAGCTATATGTAAAATGATGCTTGCTGCCAATCATGATAGAAAGTGAAAGCCTACAGTACATAAACCAGGCTTGTAAGACATACCGTGGTCATATGATTTAACCACAATGTTACAGTAGCCCGTCTGGTGCATTAAATGGATGAAAGCACCAAATTACCGCTGGCCAAAGGTGATAATATGCAGCAGCATTTGTGAGATTTTCCACACTGCTGAGATGCCAAGGGTAGTGTATGAACTCCAAGAAAAAGGATCCAAGGAAGGCATCTCAAAATTATCCTGCAACACTGCATCAAAAGATGCCAACTCTCCCAAGAACTACAACACCATGCTGGCAGGAACTCCTACTTGATGTTCACATTGTAAATTCATATACGAAAAAGAGATAGGAGGCAGACAGCATTGACTTACAAATTGTGACAGAGTGACCTCAAAACAAAAATAACTTTTCCTTTCAACCACCCATAATTGTTAACAAAAGACCATGTAACAGTAACAATAACAGCACCACCACATTTTATTCAGCACACTCATTTTAATTTATTGATGTATATATGTAATCTGTTATTTGTTTTGACGTTCTTGCATAGCCAAATTAAACTCATGGCATCCACATATTACACCACATATTGCACCGGCAGAGAATGATTAGAAATAAGATTGGTGAAATTGTTTTAGTGAGTTTCATTTCAGAAGAAAGTGTACAGAAATACACTATAAAAAACACAACATGCCATAATATTAGTGCAATGCTAAACATAATGTATGCAACTAATTGCCTTCACACATACTATTAGGCATGTTTTCAAGGCCCTTGCGCCACTCGGAGCATCACTTTTTGTGTAGTTTCGGTGGTGCTGTGTCCTGCTCCATATTTACAAAGCAGTGGTAAGCCATTTTGTGTGACTCAACGCAGCCTAGTAAATATTGCTTTCTGCGTTAAAAGGGGTGTGCAATGGTTGTTGCTGTGGGCATTCCCCTACGTTGGTGCATGGCTGCTGTTTGTGCATTGGCACAGAGGTGAGAAAAGGAATGCACCATTGTCTTGTAAACACAGTGCATTCCTGCACTTAGACAATAATGCTGCTCGGTGCAGTAAAGTTGCTTGCTGCACCGCGCTGCGTCATTGTCTTGTTAATAAGCCCCACTAAGCGTAGCCTTGCAAGTAGCCATTGAAATTTAACAGTAAAAAATTATGAAGTTTCTATTTGTGCACCACATTGTCTTCTAGTAAACATTTGTGTCATTTACATGTTTGTATGATTTCTTTTCATGTTTTTGATAGAGATACCATTCCCATCGCCATACATTTTGTGATCATGTCAGAAATAAAAAGGATAAAATTGTGTTGTATGGATTCAAAACAAAAATTATCTCTTAATAAAAAACAGTTATCATGCAAACAAGATTGTGCAATGCTTGCGGCAAGCCCAGTTTCATTTCCTGACTACTATTTTTAAACAGGTGTTGCCCTTTTTGAATGAAACAATGGCTTGCCGACCCAAAACAGTATGGGGCATATTACCAACAAGTAGCGATAATTATCGCTAAATAGGCTTAGCGACGATTTTTTTTATCGTTGCCTATCGCTGGATATCTTAGCGGAGAAAACATGCTATTAGCAACGTTTTTCTCCATTGTGCTAAAATATCCAGCGATAGCGCCGAAATGCTTGAATATCGCTGAGAATACAACGATATTCACGCATTAGTGACAAGATGCTCTCAGCCATGTTATCCACCTCCTATTGGATAACATGGCTAAGAAATGGTCTGATTAGGCGTTAGGATTTCCATTGCTACGCCTGCCTTGCTAATAGGCGATAGCGAAGTTAGCGACTGCTTTCAGTCGCTGACAGGTTGGGTACGCCCACTTTGTATGTCATTAGCGATATGACATGCAAAGCGGGCCCCAAACCCCTCGCTATCGCCTAAAAGCTGTCAATAACATTAGTTAGCGACAGCTTGCTAATAGAGCAATAGAATTATCGCCGCTTAGCGGCCGAAAAGGTCCGCTAACCCGGCGATAATTGCCTATCGCCACCCTTGGTAATATGCCCCCAAGTGAGTTCTTCTTCCAGGGTCTACAATGTGCTCTTTTTCTTTCTCAGAGCATTTTTAAATTCTGTATTTTTCAGGCTGTATATAATAGGGTTACAAAGTGGAGTAAGAGCGATATATGACAAAGATGAAATCTTAGTATCTCTCATTGAATATGTTGATGCGGGACGCACATAGGTTCCAAAGACAGAACCAAAGAAAACTACAACTACAGTGAGATGAGACGCACATGTTGAGAAGGCCTTGTGCTTCCCACCTTTAGATTTAATTTTAAAGATGGACGAGGCAATTTTGACATATGAAATAATGATTAAGTTAAAGCAAAAGAAAGCCACTACAGCAGCTATAATGTAGGTCAGTGTCTCAATTGTGTGAGTGTTGCTGCAGGATATCTTCATGAGAGCTGACAAATCACAGAAAAAGTGGTTGATTGTGTGGGATTTGCAGAAGGAGAAGTGAGACAGTAATACAGTATGTGGTAGTGGCATCAGAGAACTTACTGCCCAAGTTCCCACAGCCAACCGAAAGCAAACAGACTTATTCATGATAACCAGGTAGCGCAAGGGATTGCAAACGGCAACATACCGATCAAAAGCCATTACTGCAAGGAGGATATATTCTACAAACACAAAAAAGATGAAAAAGTACACTTGCATTAGGCATGCAGTAAAAGAAACATGTGTATTCTCCATAAAGTAGTGGGCCAGCATTTGTGGGAAAATGACTGAGGTGTAACAGATGTCATTAAAGCACAAATTTGTGAGGAAGAAGTACATAGGTGTGTGCAGCTGTGACTTTGAGTGAATGGTTGCCATGATTAATAAGTTTCCCACAAGTATCGAGAGGTATATCACTGAAAATGCAGCCCAAAGTGGAACTTGTAGTTGTGGAAGATCCAAAAATCCTACAATCAGGAAATCCTTTATTGAGCTCTGATTTTCTTCTTTCATTCTCCCAATGATGCAGCAGTTTCTAAAAAGACTGAAAACAAAAACACCAGTAATGTCAATGCAATATTTATTAATTAGAAGCTGATGACAGATTTTTTTTCTCAAATAGCTCTTTGAACACTCAAATGCAGTCTATGATGTCATTACATGTTTGTCATTTACAGAGTTTTCACTTAAAAATAGTTCATACTAGTAAGAAAGTGAGTTATTAATTGTGAGTAGATGTTTGTCCACCACAAGTATTGAGGCTATAATCTTTTCAGGCTACAGTGGATTCAGTAATTTAACATGTGCCCTCCTGCCTGCACCCCCAGGACTTGGTGCAGCAGGAGGGTCCTGTTAGGGCCCCCTAAATTGCCTCACCACCAACCTTTATATGGTGGTCTCACCACATGAAAAGGACTGTGAACAGGCAACTCAAAATATGCTCCACTGTGCCACAGTGGCACAGCCAACATATTCCTGATCATGACTGCTGGGCAACCACCACAGCATCCTATATCAGTGACGGACACAGCATTTCTGTGGCAGTGTGGCCACCACACTCATAATACAGTGTGTCAGTAATCAGACCACCACTTCAAGGATGGTACTTGTAATAAGGTTGTTTGTCTTTGAAATGGAAGTGGGGTCAGGTTAGAGGTTATACCTGTCAAAGTTGTCTCGAATTCAGATTGCTGCTGGACTAGGACCAGCCAAAAATGGTTGTTTCAGCTGGAAAATCTCAGAGTAGAAGGAATTTAAATTTCACAGCCAATGAAGTCTCTGCATAAGGCAGATACTTGTCACACCTTGGCCTGGCAAGATTTCTACATTTGGACTCAGGGCCTCATTTACATACCTGATGAGGTGCCGCCAACAAATGACTAACAATAACTAATATAGACTTTCACATAGCTAGTAACCTACTGGAGAACTAGTTTACACAACAACTGACAAAGTGATACAGATATTCAAACCGTTTAGTCACTATTCACTATATTTAGTGAGACACTATAAATTGGTCAAGTAAACAGTCAATTACACTGCTACTAAATCCTCCATCCAAATATTTATTTTTATATATCCACTCATTCTTCAATGCAAATTGCTATATATATAATGCATATTTAAATAACGAAGCAAACCACATTCACTGGATGATGTCATCAGTGATGTCATCAGTGATGTCATTTGAGATGTCATCAGTGATGTCACGGACCAAATCATGAATGATGTAATATGTGACATCATCAGCAGTGGATTGCGGGTGCGCGAAATATAGTTAGTACAACTAACTATATCGGAGCAATTTCAATGGTTTTGTATGAGTGAAATGTCCAGCTAACTATAACACCCCTAAAACTTATAGTTTTTTGAGTGAATTTTAAAGGTTTTTTAAATGCTAATTCCTAACTATATAAGGCCTGAAACCTATGGCTTTTTCAGTGAATTTCAAAGGTTTTTTAAATGCTAATTTCTAACTATATAAGGCCTGAAATCTATGTTTTTTTCCAGCGAATATATATATCTATATATATATATTTATATATATATATACCGAGTCACAAAAAAAAAAAATTGGCCAGGGTAAAATAATGATTGGGGGCCCTGTGTGGGCCTTCTGCAGCCCCAGGGACTGCCACCTCCCTGGTCTGATTCAGTGAAATGTGAGGGGGCCACACGTGCCCCTGCTGCCCCAGTTACTGCCCCCTCCCTACTGCTGTATTCACTTAAAATGTGTAAGGGGCCATTGCCCCATCACGCAGCCCTGGGTACCACCACCTCCCCAGGACTTATGATTTATTAGAGGGGGTCCCCTCATGGATCTGTAAATGGCCCTGGGGACCGACACCCCCAGGTCTGGCTCCTTCAAAGCCCTGGGGTACCCACCCCGGGACATTGCAGTTTGCTATGACCAGCAGGAGCACTGCTCCTGCCAAACCATAGCCATCTCTCCTCTGGTTCATGGAAGCAAGAGCAGTAAAAATGCTATTGCTTCCATGAAGTGGAGCAGAATTGCTTTTGGGCAGAGGGAGCTGCAAAGGGAGTTGCATGTCAGCAGCCTCCTCTGTCCAAATAGAATGGTGGCTCCCACGGAATATCGGGAGCTGGCAGTGTTCATGGAGGCCTTGAAGCTCCCCCTGCTGTCCCCAATGACCTGGCCATGCCCGAGGCGATGGGTTCCCCGGGGTAAAAAATAAATCAAGGTCCGGCCCCAAATGTTGGGGTCCCTAGAGCTAACATCAGCCTCGGAAGAGGGCCACATGGCACCCTCCTGTTTTTATTTTTTTAAATGGGTATTCCCCAGGGGATTGGGTCCCTGTTGTGAACTTGGCGAGTAAAGGAGGCCCCTCACCCCTCCTCCCTTTGTAATTACATTTTTTTTTAAAAAGGCCAGGCCCTGGGAGAAGAGGTCACCGGGGCCGAAACTGGCCTGGTGTGCCACTCTGCTCCCTTCCCATTTTTTTTAAATACAACATTTTTAAAAAGGATCAGGCCCCGGAGGATGGGGTCCCAGTGGCCCATAATGGTCCAAGGGAGGGGGGCTACTTTGCCCCTCCTTCTTAAAATATATATAAAAAAAGCCATATCATCCTATTCAAATGTACCTCCTTGCGTGCTCCTGGTTTGGGGATGCAGTCCCCTTGGCTGCTGAGGGTCCTTAGAGGCCAAGAAGATCTCCTGTTACCTCCAGTAAGTCCCACACTGTGGGATTGCGGAGAGGTGATCAGAGGCCACGCCCCTTTATCCACCAAACATACCTATCGGCACACTGCTGGTGGGGAATGGTGTTCCCTTGCTTTCTGAGTGCTTCAGGGCTAATGTGGACTTCTTCCCTCAAGGAACAGTGCCCCCAGAGGTGTGTTTACAGAGTGGTGGAGAAGGTGGGCATGTGCTCTGGTCACCTCTCATCAATCCAGTTGCGTGGGCCTTACTGGAGGTAACAGGAGGGGTAGTTGGCCTCCAAGGATAACTTCCAGTAAGTTCAACACAGCAGAAGTGCTGAGAAGTTGTCAGAGGCATGCCCCCTTTCTCCACCACTCTGTAAATGAGCATCCCGGCACACTACTAGTTGGAGGGTGAAGTCCCCTTGGCTCCAGAGGGACCTTGCAGACCAAGAAGCACTCATGGTACCTCCTGTAAGTCCTAAACAGTGGAAATCCTGTGAACTGGTTAGAGACCCCGCCCCCTTTCTCAACTTCTCTGCATACATGACTACTACCTTAAAACCATACAAATTCATTGACATTTTTGTTAGGAATTAGCATTTGAAAACATCTTAGAAATTCACTGTTAAAAACAAATGTCACAGGGGCATTATAGTATGGAAATGGAATAAAGAAAAATCTTTAGAAATTCACAAAAAAAAACACAGGTTACAGGGACGTCATAGTTAGGCTGATATTTCACTCATAGAAAACGAGAGAAATTCAGCTGTTATAGTTAGCTGAGTTAACTATAACTTACACCCCTGCATATTACATCACTCATGACATCACTGATGATATCAGTGATGACACCATCCACAACATCTATAGAATCTTTTATACACCTACTGCTACTCACACACAACTATTCACAAGCCCATTCACAGAGCCATACCAGTACACATACACTCACTGATTCATAGATCTACATACACATCAACTCGCTCACCCTTACTGCCACTCATACACCCACTCACTTACTATTACATCCATCACTCATATACCCATACAGGACCTCATACACTGAGTTTGTCAGCCATAGAACTGCTCATACACTGTGATACTCACCCACACAATCACACAGCCACTTACTCACCCAAACAGTTACACACATACCCACTTAGTTACTTATACAAATAGTAACATGTACTCACTCACCTGTACAGTTAGTGACATATAGCCAATATCATATACCCCATCACTCACCTATAGTGCCTTTCACATGCCCAGTTACTCACTCATACTGACACATGTACCTATTCACTGAAACAGCCATACAGACACTCACTCACCCATAGGGCTTCTCTGACATACACACAGTACCCCATACAGCCATACAGCCACTGACTCACGCAATCACGCATCCATACAGGCATTCACACACCTCCTCACCCACATAAACAGACATTCATATACCCATATAGGTACTCAGACAACCAATCACTCACCAATACAGACATTAACATACTGACTAACACACTCATATACCCATTTAGACATCCACTGACAGATACACTCATTTACACAATCAGTCACTCACTTATACATTCCATGAGACACCTAATCGCTCACTTACACAGTCAGTCATGCAGTCACTGAATCATCCATACAGACACTCATACACCCACAGATTAACCAATCTGCCTTAGTATATAATTAACACTCATAAACTTTTTTTAAACAGTTACTAGATGATGTCATCAGTGATGTCAGTAACCATGTCATGAGTGATGTAATATGGGTGGTCATAAGCAGTGCATTGACAGGGCACCAGTTACAGTTAACAGCTGAACTTCTCCAGTTTTCTGAGTGAAATGTCAGCCTAACTATAACTCCCCTGTAACCTTTGTTTTTTTTGTTGAATCTTTAACATTTTTCAGTTCCATTTCCCAACTGTAATGCCCTGTAACCTTTGTTTTTTTCAGCGACTATAAACATATACGTGAAGGACATCTAACAAGAGCTTCGATTGGAATTCCATAGAGCATATTATCAAACCCATTATCGCCACTTTAGCGGCACTTTCCTGCCGATAAAGTGGCAATAGTTTTGTCGCCCAGGCTTGATATTATGGCCCAGAGTGCGTAGTGTACAGCAGCTTCTCTGTAAAATCTATAATTATCTCCGAGCAATGACAACAGATAGGTTACGACAGTCTGACAAACAGATCCACAACCTTATTACGCCACTTTTGAGTCACTTTTAACATGTGTAAAGCTAGTAAATCTACGTCTGACTTTTCAAGAAAAAATCTCTACTGCAGACTCTGCGAAACATTTTTATTGTTCTTTTCTCTCTCTTTCTCTCTCTCACTCTCTGTGACATCATTTCTCTTTCTCTATTAAACTTATAGACACTGCTATCTGCTTGGACGTGTGGAAGAATTGTTCAAAATAAGTTGTGAAATCAATTGCCTGAAGTGGTTGGCCGCATGGTTTATACAACGGTAAGCACAGAGGCCTAGGTCTACAAAGCCTTCATAGCAATGCATTAGAAATAAGTCAACATAATGGGCGTCAGTAACGCAATAGGCACTTCCATATAGACACCGCTTGAACGCGGCACTATAACAGAACTGAAATGTACGAGGCACACTGCACACGTAAAACCGTAAAGTTACCAAAACTTGTAATGCTTTAGCTCATTTACTCACATCTACATAATTCTAAACTCTAATTTTCTTTTTTGTTTTGCAGATTACCAATCGGACATCTTTTGGAGTCCATTTAACAATTTGTTTATAATATTGTTTGTTGTTAAAGTTATTTTTCAAGTTGCTTCTAATATAGTTATAATTGAGTTTTGTTTACATTTATTGATTAAATAAAAGTTAATTTTAAAAAACAACTTATTCTTTTATTTTGTCGGGGAGGGTTATGGCGGTCCACAATAAAAATAATGTTGAAATACTATAGTAAGATATTCAAGACTAGGATTGAAAACTACCGAGTTCTAACTAACAGATATACTAAAAATAACGGTGAAAAACTACTAAAATGCCGGTGGACGGAGTACGTAATCAACGTTTTGGCGCCTCGGCACTACCTTTTTAATAAATATAGAAAAAATGTGATTATTAATATATTACAAAAGTACAGCAGCGGATGACACACACGACCCGGGAAAAGAAAGCAACATATTTACTACCTGAAATAAAGAAAGGTTTGCTTTTTGAACTTGAAGAAAAGGAAAAAAACGTGGGCTTCTAAACTACGCTGCCCATGCGTAGATAGTACAACTGCTACACAAAAAAGGAAAGTTTTACATACTATAATAGAAATGAAGGAGCATATTATCAACAAATGGCGATACATTATTGCCGCTTTTATCGACATGAAACTGCTGATAAAGCGGTGATAATGGGCTTGATAATAGGCCCTTGTAAATTCCCATAGCAGCCCAGGTTCTGATGTTAACCTGGGCTGCTATGGTTATTCCGATAAAAGCGACAATATTGTATCGCCTTTTGTTGATAATATGGCCCATTGCTCTTTGTTTGACCAGTAAACTTAGGTGCATATTATAAAGGACCGGTGTTAAAAAAATCGCCGTTTTCTTGGCAGGAAACTGCCAATAGAACAGCGATAATGAGCTTGATAATACAGCCTTGTTATTTCCCACAGAAGCCCATGTTAACACCAGAACATAGGCTTCTATGGGAATTAACAAGGACGTATTATCAAGCCCACCCTCCCAACATTAATAAAAAACTCCAGACAATGCAGGTACACGGAGCTGGAAGGTAATTTTACATATTACTGCCCCAGAAAGGTGGCGTTCCCCGCCACGTGTACGGGGAGAGAGAGAGAGAGCTCAAAACATATTTTTTTTTAAAAAGACCCGAGGGGTGCCGCTCACCGAGACTGCGGGGAGTAGGACCATAACCCCCCCAGCATACTTCAAAACAAAACCAGAGGAGTTCCGTTCCCCAGTGCTCGGGGCACCTTACAAGCCCCTTTATGCAAAAAAATTGCCCCAGTAATTTGCCCCCCGGGACCTAATGAATAAAACGGACTTCTAGTTTTTTTCACATTTTCCACAGCGTACAAGTACTGCACGAGTACCCCGCCATTTTCTATTTAAAAAATAAATAAAAATTGAGCCTATAGATCCATGTACCACCCCCTGACCAAGACTATAGGGTCAGAATGTTTCTACCCTGCCCCCTTTACTTATTTCTCAACTTTGTTTTACTGTTTTCTTGTGACTCTGCTCTCCCGACAAACAAGATGGCTGCCAACACTTCCTGGTTTGGAGTATTGACAGCCAATCAGCATGCAGCTCCTGCTCGTAATTGTACGTATTTCCGTACGCGTACGCCGCGATTTTTCTTTAAAAAATAAAAATAAAAAAATAGAGCCTAAACATCCATGTACGACCCCCTGAGCAAGGCTAGAGGGTCAAAATGTTTCTAGCCTGCCCCCTTCCCTTATTTCTCAACTTTGTTTTACTGTTTTCTTGTGACTCGGTTCTAGCGATGAACAAGATGGCTGCCAACACTTCCTGGTTTTGAGTGTTGACAGACAGTTCACAGCCAATCAGCATGCAGCTCGTGCTCGTAATTCAATCAATCAATCAATCAATCAATCAATCAAGGACATTTATAGAGCGTACTACTTACCGGGAGGGTCTCAAGGCGCTGGGGGGGGAGGGGGGTGCTGCTACTGCTCGAACAGCCAGGTCTTGAGCTTCTTCCTGAAGGAGAGGTGGTCTTGGGTCAGGCGCAGGTCGGGAGGGAGGGAGTTCCAGGTCTTGGCGGCCAGGTGGGAGAAGGACCTTCCTCCTGTTGTCGTTCTTCGGATGCGGGGGACGGCGGCGAGGGCGTGACTGGCTGATCGGAGGTGGCGTTTGGGAGCGTAGAAGTTGATGCGGTTGTTGAGGTAGCTCGGGCCTAGATCGTGTAGGGCTTTGTGTGTGTGGGTGAGGAGACGGAAGGTGATTCTCTTGTTGACAGGGAGCCAGTGCAGGTCTCTCAGATGTCCGGAGATGTGGCTGCGTTGGGGGATGTCGAGGATGAGTCTGGCTGAGGCGTTCTGGATCCGCTGGAGTCTCTTCTGGAGCTTGGCGGTGGTTCCGGCGTAGAGGGCGTTGCCGTAGTCCAGTCGGCTGGTGACGAGGGCCTGGGTGACCGTCTTCCTGGTCTCAGTGGGGATCCACCGGAAGATCTTCCGTAGCATGCGCAGGATGTTGAAGCATGACGAGGAGACGGAGTTGACTTGTCTGGTCATGGAGAGGGAGGAGTCCAGGATGAAGCCCAGGTTGCGTGCGTGGTCTGTCGGTTTGGGTGCGGTGCCCAGGGCGGGGGGCCACCAGGAGTCGTCCCAGGCGGAGGGCGAGGAGCCCAGGATGAGGACTTCCGTCTTGTCTGAGTTCAGTTTCAGGCGGCTGGTCGTCATCCACTCGGCTACATCTTTCATCCCTTCGTAAAGGTTGGCTCTGGAAGCGGCGGGGTCGTTGGTCAGGGAGAGGATCGGCTGGGTGTCATCGGCGTAGGAGATGATGTTCAGGTTGTGTTGGCGTGCGATGGGCGCGAGGGAGCTCATGTAGACGTTGAAGAGGGTGGGGCTCAGCGAGGATCCTTGAGGGACGCCGCAGATGACTTCGGTGGCCTCTGACTTGTACGGTGGTAGACGGACTCTCTGTGTTCTTCCGTCGAGGAAGGAGATGATCCATTCCAGTGCCTTCTCCTGAATTCCGACGTTGCTGAGACGCTGCACTAGGGTGCGGTGGCAGACAGTGTCGAATGCCGCGGAGAGGTCTAGGAGGATGAGGGCCGCTGTTTCTCCGTTGTCCATCAGGGCACGGATGTCATCGGTGGCAGCGATGAGGGCGGTCTCGGTGCTGTGGTTGGCTCGGAAGCCAGACTGTGAGGGGTCGAGGGATCCATTCGTCTCGAGGAAGGCGGCCAGCTGTTTGTTGACGGTCTTCTCGATGACTTTGGCTGGAAACGGGAGGAGCGAGATGGGGCGGTAGTTCTTGAGTTCGGTGGGGTCCGCTGTTGGTTTCTTTAGTAGAGCGCTGAGTTCGGCGTGCTTCCAGCTCTCCGGGAAGGTGGCGGTGTCGAAGGAGGTGTTGATGATGTCCCGCAGGTGGGGTGCGATGACAGCGTCGGCCTTGTTGAAGACGTGGTGAGGGCAGGGGTCGGTCGGAGATTGGGAGTGGATGGAGTTCATCATGCGGACGGTGTCATCGGTGCTGATCGGAGTCCAGGCGCGGAGGGTGGTGGTGGGCGGCGTTGCAGCGGTCGTGTGCGATGGTTGAATGTAATTGAACGGATCTCCATCCGCGTGTAGAACTCCGTCTCTAGATATCGCTATGATTATACTTGTAAATTTCTCAGGAACTACTGAACAGATTTACACCATTTAACAAAAAGCACAATCTGAGAACTGAACTCTACCTCTCTGACAAATTTGATGTAATTCCGTTCAGCCGTTCGGGCTATAGCCCTGGCTAAAGGTCCCAATTGAAAATTGCATGGGAAAAACAAGTTTTGGGCCCCCCCTTTTTTCTCGGCCCCCACTTAACAAATCATCCCCCAAACTTTCAGGGAAGCAGCGGAACCGAGCAGGCCATTTTCTTGGAGAAATTCGCTAAGATTCGTCCACCGGCGCCAAAGTTATTCCAATTAGAATGTTGTGGATTTCCTATGGAAACTAGGTCCTAACTATAACTACCTACTGGCGACCGCCAGTAGGTAATATATATATATATATATATGTATATATATATATATATATATATATAAATATTTATATAAAAAAAATCGGAAAGACACACATTCACTGGATGATGTCATCAGTAATGCCATTAAAGATGTCATCAGTGATGTCATGAGCGATGTCACTGACCATGTCATGAATGATGTAATATGTGACCTCATCAGCAGTGTATTGCGGGCGTGCGAGTTATAGTTAGTCGAACTAACTATAATGGAGGAATTTCAATGGTTTTGTACGAGTGAAATGTCCAGCTAACTAGAGCACCCCTGAAACATATGTTTTTTTCTGTGCATATATATGTATATATTATAAAACATATTTAAACTTTACAGAAACACACCGACTGGATGATGTCATCAGTGATGTCATCAGTGATGTCACTAACCATGTCATGAATGATGTAATATGTGATGTCATCAGCAGTGCATTGCAGGGGCGTGAGTTATAGTTAGCCGTTCCACTCTCTCTGAGTGTGTCTGTGTGGTTATTGTTTATGCATGAGGGCCTAGAGACCTACCACATCACATTCCTCACTGCCGGAAGTGACATGATGGCGTCCGCACCACGATATTCAATCATAAAGGGCCCATGCCTGGAGGTGCACAGAGTTGGTGGCAACCGAGGCACTTTGGCCGACACGGGGCTCACGCAACGTGGCGATGACTTGAGGTACAAAGAGTTGGTGGCAGCCAAGGCACTTTGGCCGACACAGGCCTCCTGCAACGTGGCAATGACTTGGGGTGCACAGAGTTGGTGGTAGCTGAGGCATTTTGGCCCGACGCAGGCCTCCCATCGCATGGCGATGAGCTGCACTGAGCTAGTACCACCAGAGCTGAGCGGGTCTGCAGCCTGCATTGATGCGTAGGCCTTTATACGCCATCCTGGCAATCAAGACCCGGTTTGAAATGTGAGCTCGACAGGAGCGCGTGTACGCCAAAGGCAGCTGGCTGTACAGACATGACTCCTCGGGCGGTGCAGCAGGAAGTTCTGGGGGCCTGTTCTGCGTAATCCAGCAACAGCTGAGGTAGTTGCTCTAGCACGAGGTTCGCCCACTTGGAGCCGAGCCGGTGGCGGCAGGTGAGCATTGTGGTCTGGATGCGCAGGGTTGGGCAGTCATCGCTGGGCGGAGGACTGATCTGGGGACCAGGGCTGGGATGCTTGTGAAAGATGTAGTAATCATGCACACTTTCTAAGAAGTTTGAGACAACATTAGTGTACAGACCCCCGTGGTCCAGTTTTGCCTGCACATTGTTGGAATGCGTGTGGTTTCTGTTGCATTGATTGTGTGCAGTGTCGGCAGGAGGCACAAGTAGTACATGTGTGCAGTCAATTACCCCCAACACGTACAGGAAGCCTGCTATGGTGTAGTTACCTTGCTTGGTCTCCAGCTGTTCCTGCGCAGTACAATACATTGGTATTTCGATCCACAAGTTGCCCTGATGATGTTTCCTGTTGGGAATGTCACTCGTTGTTTATGTTTTTTAATAAAGTACTGTTTTTCCTCTACTGTTGACTACTAGTCTTCATGACATTGCACACCCCCTTTTCAGTGACTTCAATCTTGGATCTGGAGAGCAGAGGCATCAAGCAACGGCTGGGGTTGGGGTTCGTTGTGCAGGAATACTACAAATTTGGATGAGCAGGTGCTGCATATACAGGGTTCCTACGTTGCTTTTGTGGACATGCATCCAAGACGTGTGAGGAAGTTTATTAGGGCTCGCTGTGAGACTCCTCCAATGCTGGCAGTTGTTAGTTAGAAAGTACCGGAGGCCAACAGGTGCAGCACAGCCAGCAAATTTGTTTGCGGAAGGATGTTGATTGTCCGCTGTGTTGGTACGGTCAGCCTGTGGGCAATGTGGCAGTGTGCACCAACTTGAAAATAGGGCGATAATTCTTGTGCCACTTTTGCTGCGCTAAAGTGCTGATTACTCGCCGATAAGTCCCCACTGTTGAGTTATAGGGTGACTCTAAAACGAGCCCTTGTGTTTATTATGACTTTGTTGTAGCTACATGCGAATCACATGAAAAAAGATGAAAAAACAAGACAAGCTCAGGGGATCCCATAAAAAACACCCAGGGCCAAAAAAAAATATTATATTTTTTAAACGGCTGGGTGCCCAAATATGGCAGAACATTTTGAGGGGGAACGATGGGGCGTATTCTGAAGGACTTATCGCCGAGTTATCTGCACTTTATATCAGCAAAAGTGGCGAAAAATTATCATCCCATTCTCAACCTTTTACAAACTGCCGATATCACCAATTTTCCAGCGATAGCTTCCGCAAAAAACATCACCACGAATGAGAGCGACAACGTTAATGATATGCATTAGCGTAATGATACAGCGCCATGAAACCTCTGGGTGCCCGTGCGCTTAACAAATTCCGTATAACATAACATAACATAACATGCAGAGTAGGTGTTCCTGTGCAAAAAAAACATGAAAACACCACTTCCCAATGTTTTCAAAGGCTCGCCAAATCTGCGATACGATCCCAAAACAGGCGATAAGCCATGTTTGCAGTAAGAATTTAACATCTGCCTTTTACTGGTGTAAAGCAGGATGACTACCTACAGTATGAAAGGGAGCCCAGTGAAGAGCCACATCTGAAGACCAACTCATGTCATAGAGCTACTGATCATGCAGCTCTGACACCAAAGAAGGCCACAAAACCCACTGCCACCACCCCCAGGACCTCCTCCCAGGACAACACCCCCTACTACTACAGAGGCAGCACAGAACAGGACAACAGACCTTCCAATAATGGTATGGCCCCTCAGCCACACAATAGCTGAATGTTGGGAGATGTGGGAACCAAGTGTGTGAAAAAAGCAAGTCACACATGAATAAGAATGCACACAATGACAAGTGTAGCGGTGACATGCTGGACAAACGTCACTATGGAGAGCATAGACCTCTCCATGTGAACATATACTGCTGGTGCTTGTAGTGTTGTGGACAGTGGATGCAACCATGTTACCTCAGGCAGTGGGGAAGATGTCGGTCATGGTAGCTGTGTCGTTCCCCCCTGTAAGCGGATGCGGAGTGGGCTGGTCCAATATTCACCACTCCAGCATAGGAGTGTGAATAAATAGGCCGGTGCTCTGGACGTGGTTCACTTCTAAGAAGGCCAATGCATCTGCCAGAGCAGCGGCCCTCACCCTGCAATGAGGCCACCACCGTGACCACCAACCTCCTCGACACAAGCCCCCTGCGAACCCAGCGGCACAGCACCGCAGAGTTATGTCTGTACAGACTACTGCCTTCGTTGTACACTGTGGACAGCGGGACTCACAATTCAGATTGAGGCAACAGACATTGCTACCAGGGCGGCTCACCCGGACCATGCATCATCGCAGGCTGCACACACACTTAATGCTTCTGGGGCAATAATTGTGCAACTCAACTCAATGGCATGTGGCTGTGGGCCCTTGCTGACCGCTGCCTCCAGCCTACACTGCAAACAGCAGGGCTCACAATTCAGATCGAGTCGCAACTGCAGATGACGCAGTCCAGTAGGCAACAGACATTGCAACCAGTGCGGCCTGCCTGGACTACGCATCATCGCTGGCTGTGCACACGCTGAGTGCTTCAGGTACAACTAACTGTGCCGCTCAACTCAATGCCATGAGCCTGTGGACCGTTGCTGACTGCTGCCTCTGGCCTACACTGCAGTCAGCAGGGCTCACAATTTAAATTCTGTCTTGATTCATTAATTTCAGAGTCCAGTAGGCAACTACCTATAATGTCCCTGAAACCTACATAGTTCATCTTTTGTTCCGCATGCCTATACTGCGGTCAGCAGGGCTCACAATTCAAATTCAGTCTTGATTTATTAATTGCATAGTGAATTGTACTCTATATCATCGGATTTTGTCAAGAGAAAGTGAGAAAAAGCATTCCTCAATGTCTGTGCTGACTACTGCCTTCGATCTACACTGCGGACAGCAGGGCTCACAATTCAGATCGAGTCGCATTTGCAGATGATACAGTCCAGTAGGCAACAGACATTGCCCCCAGTGCAGCCCGCCCGCACCACACATCATTGCTGGCAGCACACACCCTGAATGCTTCTTATGCCACTAACTCAGTGCACCACAAATCACCACCACGTGGCCTTATTGAGGCAGAATTCATTAGGCAAAAGACATTGCTCCTAGTGCGACCTTCCCAAACCACGTACCATTGCTGGCTGCGCACACACTTAGCACCACTGTTGGCACTAACTAAGTGCACAACAAGTCAACACCATATGGTTGTGGGCCCTTGCTGAACGCTGCCTCTGCCCAACACTGCAGTCAGCAGATCTCACACATATCCAATCCAATCCTGTCCTGCAACGACACGCCATCATTGCTGGCTGCACACATGCTGAGCTCTTCAGGTGCCACTAACTCTGTACATAATAACTCATGGACCCTTTATGATTCATGCTATAGGCCCCGGGCGCAACAATGTCACCTCAGGCTGCAGGAATATTCCGAAAGGATATTAACAATTTCTTCACATGAGCACGCTTATCTCTGTGCCCCTACCTCAGTGCACCACAAGTCATGGACCCTTTACGATAGAATCCTTTGTGTGTTATTTCATATCTGGTGCCCCTACCTTAGTGCACCACAAGTCATGGAACCTTTATGATTGAATGTCTGTGTGTGATCCGATAATCACTTTTATAGTTGTTTCCATCACCAACCATTCCCTGAGGGCTGGCTTACACTAACCGCACAAGCATCCAGCACAGACATCACTGGACATTTGACTCTGGTACAAAAAGGATATGAGCACATGTGCCTGTAGCCAGTTCCACTATCTACTTAACTATGTCCATGTGTTCATTATGTATGCATGCTGGCCCTGGGCCCTACCACATTACATTGTGCTGTTGACTGTGCACGCAACCATGTTACCTCTGGCAGTGGGGAAGACCTCGGATATGTAACTTTGTCCGGGTCATTCTATGAGTACATGGGTAGATACTGGATGATCCTACTACTCCTAAACTGAGAGAAATCCAATTTTCGGTATTCACAGAAGGCATGTAGGAGTCTTGAAGTTAGGAGTCCTAACTTTACTACTCCTAAACTGAGAACAATCCAATTTTTAAAACTTTCGGTATTCACAGAAGGCATTTAGGAGTCCTAAAGTTAGGACTCCTAACTTCTGTGAATACCGAAATGAGTAAGTGCCTTCTGTGAATACCAAAATGGTAGTAAGTTTAGGATTTTGTCTTAAGTTAGTTCTGTGAATCGGGCCCCAAGCTTCTATAACACTAATATAGCTAGTGAACTTCAGGTTCAGAGAATTAGAGTTGATTTTGGTTAGAAACAACTCTCTCTGTTCCTCTCAATATTATGAAAATATCATCTATAAAAAGGAGCCATAAAGAAACGTGGCTGTTCCACTTGCCTAGCGGATGATTATCTAGATCCTTTCCTTCCCACCAACCCATATGTAGGTTTCCAAAAGTAGGGGCAAAGCATGTGCCCGTAGCAGTCCCCTGTTTCTGTTCAAAGATGTCATGGTTGACATAGAATACGTTGTGTTTGAGGCACCAACTCATCATTTCTAATAGCATCAGGTTTTGCTTGTAAAATCTTATATGTCTTTGCTCAGTGGCCCTTAACCCATCTTCGTTGTGAATACTGGTATACGGGATTGTACGTCAAATGTCATTCAGTGACATCTTTGATGTATGGAGGTAGCATCACCACAAAGTTTCTCAGAAATACTTCAATACCTTTTTGAATAGATCTTCTTGAACTGCTTTGATTAGCCTGCCTGAAGGTTTTTTTGGCGGGGTCTTTGTCTACCTTAGGTAATAGATAAAATACCAGTAAATGCTGTTTTTCAGTCTTAGGGAAGCTATACTCATAGCTACATGATAAGCCCTTCTGTTTTCCATCTAAGGAGGGCTGTATTTACGTCTTGTTTGAAGTCTCTATAGTGTGCTTTGTCTGCTTTCTTGTAGCAGGTAGTGTCCCTTTGTTGACCATAAACATCGATCGTATAAGCTTTTATGGACCAGAGAACAATGTTCCCTCCTTTGTCGGAGCCCCTAACTATCACTTCTAGGGTTTTGGCTAGGTTTTCTAGAGTGGCCTTGTTGCTGCAATCCATAATATCTGTACTCTTCTTGTTCATAATTCCCATTTTTCTTGGTTCTTTTATGACTTTGTCTGAAAATTGATCGTTCATAGCGGGAGGCATGGCTTTGGACTTAGGCTTCATGGAGGAACATCCTTTCTATGAAAACCACACTCTTTCTCTTTCTAGTCTCTCAAGTAATTCCTGCATTACTGGTCAGTCACCTACTATTAGTTTCACACCAGTGTCAGTAATATTAGAGCTAACACGTATAGGACATACATGTTATTTCATTTTTGAACAATTTTAAAAGTTTTAGTTCTCTAGTAAATTTAAACAGATTAATTTTGTTCTCAGTGTAGTAAAAGTTCTTGGTCTGGCAGAATGAAAGCCGCAAACTCAAGTTCTTATACAGTTCTTGTGTAAGTTCTTTATTGGGCAGGTTGATTACCGTCTTGGTATCTCTCAGTATCTCCTGTTGGTCCTGGTCAATTTCCAATTGTTCTCTCTGTGTTTCCTTTTTCCTTGACCACCTCTTCTTTTTGCCCTCTGCCTCTTTCTCTTTGCCTTGTACACCTTCTCTGAGGTCTACGGTTTGATCAAATTCATCCTGCCATGTTGTATGTTCTCTCTTTTTCCCCTCATCATAGCCTGTGTTGCCTGCGTCGCTTGCTATAGGCTCATGTTGGATCTTCCTGTTGTCACCCAGTCTCAGTTTCTGTAAGTTATCAAACCTTCTGGAAGAGGTATATATTTGGCCAGATTGGTAATCTAATCTCTCCCAATTAAATGTGTGTGCTTTCTTCTGGATGATGCTTTCTTCCTCCTCATTCAGTTTTTCCATCATTAATGATTAATGATTGCACCGTTTCTTGATTTTCTTGTTTGTCACTGATTTTTCTCAGTTCTTTCATTCTGCTGGTATTCTTTCTCTGTCAGTCAGTGCATCCTTAATCAGGATTCACATCATTCTGGCTGAATAGTTGACATTATGTTCAGCCCATTCATGTAGCCTCTCTGGATGAGGGTTCTCAAATTTGGGCATAGTCAAAATACGGAGTCCTCTTGGAATTCTGCCCACATCTATGTGTTTTTGGAGGGTTCACATTCTCACTGCTTGGTTAATTCCATTTTATCAGACTATATTTCAGTATGTATATTCTGATACTCAACTACAGAGAATGCTAAGGCAAGCACACACAACTCTTTCACCATTGTTATGTTTAACTTTTACATATTATCTAACATTTTAAGACAACTTTATGTACCTAGAAACTATGTATTGTGAGTGTTGCCAAAAAACTATTGTTTGTTATTTTTAAAGTTTCATTTAAAGTACATATATCTTTCAATATTGTCAAAACGCTGTACACAACCAGCAGGGTAGAGTTTTGAAGTTATATTAAATGTTATTCTCATTAGAGGTGGCTGCTCCCTTTTCTTTCTTCCACTCTGTGTCCCTGTATTGCTGAACATTGTAGCTGACCTTTGCTGTCTTGCAGCAAGTACTGATGCTGCCTTGTTAGTCATTATCCCTTCTCCTAGCAGCTTGCGTGCACTAGTTGGTGCTCTAACACGGAGACCAACTCTGTAATACTCCTGACACAGAAACAGAGATCACTCACTTCCAGGCATCGGGACTCCCTCGTGGGAAGTACTCTGACTTTCTCGCTGAACATATCAGCCTCAGGTGCTTCCTCCCCTCTGGATTTTTCGATCTGGAGTACAGGGGCTTTCCCGCTGCTTCCTGCTTCTGTCCCAGTGCAGCTTTTCTGGTTGGCGAGTGATCATGGGAGATGGCGTTTGAACTTTGAACGGTACAAAAGGGGGTGGTGATGGACGGAGCATCTGAATCAATCAAACACCTAGTCAAAAGATCTGGGTTTAATTTAACACCGTTCTTTAGCCCACTCTGCCACCCCAGTTCAGACAACTTTGAAGGCATCTTGCTGGCGGCTCCCATAGGATGAACAATTGTCCTTGTAGATAACTAAGAACATTTGGCACTCCATTTAGTAAGCAAGATGATTTCATTCAGAAAGTTTGGCTGTAGCAAAAGTGTATTACAAACACGTTTCAGCTCACTTCCATTGTCAACAATGTTCTGCCATTATTTAGCAATGTGACAAGTGGGATCTTTATTGTCCTCTCCTGGAGAAAGAAGAGTCTATTGTTGTCTCTTTAAATTACTAGTAGTATGCAATGTGTAAAATTACCTAGAAGCTCTTCCGGTTTTGCGGCGACCTATCTACCCTTAGTAGTATGCAGAGATCTTCTTACCTTTTGCCAGGTTGATAACTGTTTTACAAAAGTCCCCCCAGCAAATTGGTTTCCTCTGCAATTTCACACTGATGAATGATTGGAAAACCTTGATGGAGGTGAATACCTTGTGGATCTATTAGAGAACAATCTGTAGTTATTGTGATCAGTGGGTTTCTTCTTGTCCTCTCCTGTGAGAGTATAGTCCATAGTTCTCTCTTTAAATTATTACGAGTATGCAAGGGTGAAAATCACCTAGAAGATCCTCCAGTTTGTCCCTACCTCATCTACCTTAGTTGTATGCAATGGTCTTCCCGCCTTTTGCCAGTATGATGCCAACTTAACAAAAGATCCCCCAGTGCATTTTCCGCCGATTTTGGTAATATGCTCTTGATGCGGAGGAATATGAAGACATATCCACCAGACAAAGAAGCACTTGCCTCATGCACAAGGCAATGATAAGTCACACCCTCTCCATGCACTGCTAATTACAGCACATGTTACATCAGTAATAACATATTCTAGGACATTATTGATAATATCACTGCAACATTTGCAATAAAGTTAGTGATGAGAAAATAGTGCATGGCGGGGAGCAGGTTAGGGCACAAGTTATAGTTTCTTCAGATAAGTGTATCTATAAATGCTGAATTTCTATGGATTTGTCTGTGTTAAAATCTGAATCTAAATATGAAGCCCTGTAACCTTTTTACATATATAACCTTTATATATATATATATATATATATATATATATATATATATATATATATATATATATATATATATATATATATATATAAATATATATATATGTTGCAGAAATGCTATGTTTGCATGAAACACACACATAAGTTATTCAAACCAAACACTCCTGAATGAATTTGGTTATTAATGTAAGCAGAGACTGGCCCCAGCCCACTGCTTTTATCTGAACTGCACTCCATTGTGGTTATTGGTCTAAACTTTCGACCGTGCCCCGGTCTCGGATGCCCAGATCCCTGTGGTTGTCACTTTGTTCTTGTTGGCACTGTTTTTTACTTAAAACTTTAAAAAGTTAAATACTCAGGTTCTCTTGAATGGATTTTTGTGCTTTTGGAGTCTAAAGGCTATCTTAAAAATATCCTGTCTCTTCCCTGTTCGCAACAATCCTGTTATCCTTGGCAGATGGCATGCTAGGAACTTGGGCAGGGCTAGGTTTATAACAGGCTGTAGTCAGTGTATTATTAACACATGAAGAGCCATGGGACTTGCACCAGCAGGTCATTGACAGTGGTCTGGTACATTTCCATGCTCGAATTCATTATCTTTTAAATTACTATCTGTTCTGATTTAGCAATTCTCCACAGTTCACACAACCCCAAGTGCCTAATCATGTGCCTTAGATCCGTCAGAACTCACTTGATGCAAAGTTAGCACAGTTCTTATGTCACTCTTTCCTGGCACTCTTCAGACTGCAGCAGAATGTGAACCCAAACAGGGTCAGTCCGGGATATCATAAACCTCAGACCCAGACAATCAAGAACCTAGCTTTTCAGACCTGGAGGGTGTAGGCTCCTAATGGTCGACGTTCCGTGTGAAACTTGCCAACATCCTCTAGCGACTCATTCGCTTGAATAACTCTCAGCACATTGCTAAGGGGCACCCTTTGCAAAAATATAATAGTCCTGATGATGGTCTTATAGACACCTGCAACAAAGACCGAAACGTCGACCATATCATCATCTCCAAAACAATCCATCTTATAACTTTTCATTTAACACAGGTTTTTGTTTCAATTGTATATAGAGATGAGCACGTAGTTGTCAAGTGAACGCGTGTTTCTTCTATGTCTATACTTTGAGACCCACGAAAATGGGTGGAGCATCACTGGTTAAAAAAATGTATAAATTTGTAGCTGACCTGGTGCGCGGTGTGTGACCAAGGGCACTCGGTGCTTGAAACGCGTAACCAGCGAGGGATTGATTAAAAGATTTCCTTGACTACAGCCATTGGGTCCGTGTCTTCGTTTTTTCCACGACAGGAGTGTGGTTATTTGAAGATCGTTTGGTTCATGTAATACGGGGAGCAGCTGTCCTCGTTAACGGAGCCCACTCGCCAGTAAGAGGTCGGGAGCACAACAGCTGCAAAGCAACGCTTGTTTTCCGTGAGGAAAAGAATTTACCCGAACCCCCTGAGCGGAAGAGAGAGCCTTCGTGTTGGCGGACAACTGCGTTCCTACAGTGGGTCCTAGTGGCCAGCAGTCGGTGAGCAGGGTCCAACCGGAGCGAGGCTAACATTTGGAATTCTCAGGTGGCGAGAATTGGCGTGTGGTCAAGAGACCGGCAGCGGCGCGAGCCCCCGGTTCGCAGATTACAACAACAATTAAACCCTCTCCAGTCGCACTATGTCAGCTAGTTTGGAGAGAGAGAGGGAAGACGCCGCTGAAACACTCTTCAGCAATATACGAACAAACATTTTAACATCTAATGCGGCGAATAGTCAACCCAATGAAGCGCAACAGGATGTCAGACAGTTGCTGAAAATTTTGGAGAAAAAGACCAAATCGGAAATAACGAAGTGGTGGGAGCACAAGTCTCTCACCAAATACGTTGAGGCCGGTCGAGTACCGCGTGGTCTGCGGATCATGCTGGCACCCAACCCAGCGATGTTAAAAGAGTGGGGTGAGCTGAATTTGGATGCGTCAATGAACCTGGTAAAAGTGTTGATTAAATATGCGGTCATAGACCGTGATAAACTGCTGGAGGATATTAAGGATATTAATGAACAGCTGGACGCTGTTACAGACCCGGAAACCAAGTTACTAATCACTAATATGCGCAAAGAAATAAGTGAGAGACTGAACAAACATGAGGAGCGCATTAAAATTAGAAAAGTGAACAAGTTCGCAAGGGACCTGAGGGACTATGAGACAGGGCAGATTTACACGTTTGCCAGAAAGTACGATCGAGCCAAGCAAGCCAAATTGAACAAACAAACTGCCAAAGTGGGAACAAGCAGTAATTTGGCAAAAGCTAATCAACGGGATGAAGCGATGGAAAATTCAGATCTAGATACAGTCTCTCTGGCCAGCTCATCCAGCATGTCTCTGTCTGAAATTAGTAACACAGAAACACAGCCGGGAAGAATTTTAGAAATCGGTGAAGAAATGGATTTTTTAGTCGACGATCGGCTGCAAACTTTGCGTCCGAGGCACAAAAAGAACTACAACGCAAAAAGCGGAACGCAAGACGCCACGCAAGACGCAAAAGGAGGAAAGCAACAGCAGCCTCAACAGCAAAAGAAAAAGAAACAATGGTTCAACAAGAAGAAGCAATAAAGGATTGTACCATTACCAATCTTTCCGATGTTACCCTTACCACAGCAGAAGAGCAGTTATTGGCTCTAGGACTCAATTTTTGCCCAGAAAGTTCATTCAATTATACAAACACAAGAGCGGATGTTTTTAAATTTATTCGCAAACTAAAACTCAGAAAGTTTTTTGCATCCAAAAACGCTGCCAAAAATAGGGAGCGTACCACGGGCACAACAGTGAATAACAGTGCCATTGTCACGGCTACAGCTACAGTTCCAGCAGCCCCGGCAGCGAAAGATGCTAGACTTTTGCTCACCCTATGTGATCTGGGCAATACGGCGGCCTCAACAACGGTGGAGGATGGTGTTCTCAACACACAAAGAGAACTGAGTAATGTGGATATTCGCCAAAAAGGAGCTGGAGAGAGTCCCTTCAAACCGGTAAGCACCTTTTTACCCGTCATGCCTAAAGATGCAATCGACATTTATCATGAGTGTGTGACGGAAGATTTAAAAAGACTTAACCGTACTATACAGGCACAATCCAATAGAAACAATGCTAGGACAATACAATACAATACTCTAATGAAGAAACTTAGTCAAAATCAGGAAGTTGTTATTAACAAATCCGATAAAGGGGGTAACATTGTCTTATGGAGAAAGGAAGAGTATGTGGCTGAAGCCATGAGACAGTTAAATGACCCCACCTGCTATGAAAGATCCAATGGGATGGCCTACAAACGAGCCAAAGACAATTTGAAGAAAATGTTGTTGTCTTATAAAAGAACTAATTTGATCTCTCAAGCGGAGTTTGACTACTTGCACAGAGAACACCCGGTGTTACCAAGATTGTATTTGATCCCAAAGATCCACAAGCAGAAAATCCCCACTCCAGGGCGTCCCATTATAGCGGCAATAAATAGTGTGGGGGAGAACATTTCACACTATATAGACTTTTTTCTGCAGGACATTTTTAAAGATTTGCCTAGTTATCTAAAAGATACGGGGGACTTCCTCTCCAAACTGAATTCTATCCAGTGGTGTCAAAATTGGTGTATTTTAACTTTGGACATTGAGTCTTTATACACTTCCATAGACCACAGTAAAGGACTGAATGCCATCACGCATTATCTTGGTTCCCGATCATGTGAATACTACGCACATAACAAGATGTTGTGTGAACTAGTGCAATGGTGTTTGAATAACAATTACTTCATGTTTGCTAAAGATGTATGGAGACAAGTACGGGGTGTGGCGATGGGATCGTGCTTCTCCCCCAGCTATGCATGCTTGCATGTAGGCTGGTGGGAGGAGCGCGGTCTCACCAACACTCCCGGATTTGAGCAGGTTCGATACTGGAAACGGTTTATTGATGATGTGTTTTGCATTTGGGAGGGGGATGAGGAAAGCGCTAGAGTCTTTGTTGATGCTTTGAATCAAAACAATGATAACCTGTTCTTCACGGCCCATATCAGCAGAGAGAAAGCAGACTTCCTTGATGTGCATGTTGCCATTGCCAATAATGTGGTCAATACTTCATTATATCGTAAACCAACGGCGGGCAACAGTATATTACACGCCAGCAGTAAACATCCCCAACACGTAATCACCAATATTCCCTATGGAGAGTTGCTCAGAGTTAAGAGAATTAGCAGCACTCCAGAAACCTTTGAACAAGAGGCACAGTTCACAATGAATAGACTGAGAGCCCGGGGTTATAACAATAAGGTTCTAAACAGTGCACTTAGGCGATGCCGAGCCAAGTCTCGGGAATCCCTTTTGACAAGTGAAACTGTAGAACAGGAATTAGACAATCCGGCTCCCCGACTGATTCTGGCATTCAGTAATCAAGAGAAACAAATAAGATCTATTGTGAAGAAACACTGGTCTGTTCTTCAAACAGACAGTATCTTGGGTGAGATTATCCCCAGTGCCCCTATTATAACATACAAAAAAGCACCTAGCATGCATAACTGTCTAGTCAAGAATAATCCTGAACTAAGCAATGGTAATGCCTGGCTCAAACAAAAAGGTTTCTTTAAATGTTCCTCCTGTAGGGCGTGTAAATTTGGAGTCAATACATCTTATTATTTTACACCTTTCAGCTCTAGGAGGAAAGCCATCCGGGGATATTTCAACTGTCACAGCGAGTTTGCAATATATGTTCTGACGTGCACCTGTGGCCTACGTTATGTGGGTAGTACCAAGCTACAGGTGCACGCCAGAATCTTGCAGCACTTACGTGCAATTGTGAACAGTGATAATACATACCCAGTAGCACGTCATTTCAAATCCACACATAATAATGATTTATCCAACTTATCATATTATGTTATTGATGTGGTTGCGCCCCTCATGCGAGGAGGCGACAGAGAAAGACTGCTCCGAAAAAAAGAAACCGAATATATTATTGAATTAGACAGTAAGTACCCAAATGGGCTAAACACCACTGAAGATTTGCATCATCTGTTATAACTTTATCCATCGCAAAATTCTTACGTGGTTTTCTCCATATTTTTCTCCTCAAGGTCGTTCTGAAAATAACAACTGAGACCAGATGGCGCCAGCTAGGCATCACATGGGAGTCCAGCAAGGATTCATTTATCACATTGACCTTGTAGGGTTTTTGCCTTCATGTAAATTATATCTTTCTTTCCTTTTCTAAAGAATATATTGGTGACTAATGAATTTCAAGTCAACCAACAACTTGTTTTTAACTCACGATTTTGCACTTTCACGATTTGTCCAATACAGATCATATTTTGATTTAACACCAGTGGGTCAATCGAACATCTGTGTTGCCATGCTATAAATACATGTACAGGTTGATGTCATACATCCTTCTAAAGTATTGTCAATAACTATACATTGTTATAGGTCCTTTTGTCCATATAAATGCTATGAAATTTCCAAATTAGGATGATAATGAATGTATATTTGTAGATAAGAAGGGATTATATATTTTTGTGGTGTATAGATGTGTATATAGGTATAGGTATATAGAGAAATATATTTTTATATATATATTTTTTTTATATTACACGTTGATATTGTATATAGGATAGCACGTATATATATATATATATGGATTTGAAATTCAATGGACATGAGTTAATATGGGATGTATGGGTGTATATACAATATATATGTAGTTGTACAATTATATTATTATATGTACATGGTCATGGTTAAATGAGTTAATAATATTGCATTCATGCAGTTATAACTTTTCATTTAACACAGGTTTTTGTTTCAATTGTATATAGAGATGAGCACGTAGTTGTCAAGTGAACGCGTGTTTCTTCTATGTCTATACTTTGAGACCCACGAAAATGGGTGGAGCATCACTGGTTAAAAAAATGTATAAATTTGTAGCTGACCTGGTGCGCGGTGTGTGACCAAGGGCACTCGGTGCTCGAAACGCGTAACCAGCGAGGGATTGATTAAAAGATTTCCTTGACTACAGCCATTGGGTCCGTGTCTTCGTTTTTTCCACGACAGGAGTGTGGTTATTTGAAGATCGTTTGGTTCATATATATATATATAAAAACTTTCTTTGAGATTAAAACGGCTGGTCCCGGCCGTGGGAGAGCTCTGAAGCTGCAAAGCGGACCTGCTGGAGTCAAACGGCGACCGGCGCTAGGGGCAGGAGATCGTGTTTCACGAGTAACTATTTGAGCAGCAAAGTGAGTAAGACTTTTGATGTTAGGCACAAGCAGACACAGCGTGGCAATACTCACTGAAGTTTTCATTTGTGGCACTACAATGACCAGAAGGCTCTAGGTGAGCCATCGCCCACATGAACAGGTGAAAAGGATTATCAAATGCCGTCACCACATCACGCTGTGCGCCAGAAGACTGCCTCTGAGGAAATGCGAGCAAGCATGAAACGCGTCAGGCAATAGTCTGTTTATTTTAATTGTGGATTTCCTTGCTGCCTTGCTGCATCATCGTGAATAAAAGCGGTAAAACTTACCTCCTGTATGTGGCTCTCCTTCATGGGAAAAAACTTTCTTTGAGATTAAAACGGCTGGTCCCGGCCGTGGGAGAGCTCTGAAGCTGCAAAGCGGACCTGCTGGAGTCAAACGGCGACCGGCGCTAGGGGCAGGAGATCGTGTTTCACGAGTAACTATTTGAGCAGCAAAGTGAGTAAGACTTTTGATGTTAGGCACAAGCAGACACAGCGTGGCAATACTCACTGAAGTTTTCATTTGTGGCACTACAATGACCAGAAGGCTCTAGGTGAGCCATCGCCCACATGAACAGGTGAAAAGGATTATCAAATGCCGTCACCACATCACGCTGTGCGCCAGAAGACTGCCTCTGAGGAAATGCGAGCAAGCATGAAACGCGTCAGGCAATAGTCTGTTTATTTTAATTGTGGATTTCCTTGCTGCCTTGCTGCATCATCGTGAATAAAAGCGGTAAAACTTACCTCCTGTATGTGGCTCTCCTTCATGGGAAAAAACTTTCTTTGAGATTAAAACGGCTGGTCCCGGCCGTGGGAGAGCTCTGAAGCTGCAAAGCGGACCTGCTGGAGTCAAACGGCGACCGGCGCTAGGGGCAGGAGATCGTGTTTCACGAGTAACTATTTGAGCAGCAAAGTGAGTAAGACTTTTGATGTTAGGCACAAGCAGACACAGCGTGGCAATACTCACTGAAGTTTTCATTTGTGGCACTACAATGACCAGAAGGCTCTAGGTGAGCCATCGCCCACATGAACAGGTGAAAAGGATTATCAAATGCCGTCACCACATCACGCTGTGCGCCAGAAGACTGCCTCTGAGGAAATGCGAGCAAGCATGAAACGCGTCAGGCAATAGTCTGTTTATTTTAATTGTGGATTTCCTTGCTGCCTTGCTGCATCATCGTGAATAAAAGCGGTAAAACTTACCTCCTGTATGTGGCTCTCCTTCATGGGAAAAAACTTTCTTTGAGATTAAAACGGCTGGTCCCGGCCGTGGGAGAGCTCTGAAGCTGCAAAGCGGACCTGCTGGAGTCAAACGGCGACCGGCGCTAGGGGCAGGAGATCGTGTTTCACGAGTAACTATTTGAGCAGCAAAGTGAGTAAGACTTTTGATGTTAGGCACAAGCAGACACAGCGTGGCAATACTCACTGAAGTTTTCATTTGTGGCACTACAATGACCAGAAGGCTCTAGGTGAGCCATCGCCCACATGAACAGGTGAAAAGGATTATCAAATGCCGTCACCACATCACGCTGTGCGCCAGAAGACTGCCTCTGAGGAAATGCGAGCAAGCATGAAACGCGTCAGGCAATAGTCTGTTTATTTTAATTGTGGATTTCCTTGCTGCCTTGCTGCATCATCGTGAATAAAAGCGGTAAAACTTACCTCCTGTATGTGGCTCTCCTTCATGGGAAAAAACTTTCTTTGAGATTAAAACGGCTGGTCCCGGCCGTGGGAGAGCTCTGAAGCTGCAAAGCGGACCTGCTGGAGTCAAACGGCGACCGGCGCTAGGGGCAGGAGATCGTGTTTCACGAGTAACTATTTGAGCAGCAAAGTGAGTAAGACTTTTGATGTTAGGCACAAGCAGACACAGCGTGGCAATACTCACTGAAGTTTTCATTTGTGGCACTACAATGACCAGAAGGCTCTAGGTGAGCCATCGCCCACATGAACAGGTGAAAAGGATTATCAAATGCCGTCACCACATCACGCTGTGCGCCAGAAGACTGCCTCTGAGGAAATGCGAGCAAGCATGAAACGCGTCAGGCAATAGTCTGTTTATTTTAATTGTGGATTTCCTTGCTGCCTTGCTGCATCATCGTGAATAAAAGCGGTAAAACTTACCTCCTGTATGTGGCTCTCCTTCATGGGAAAAAACTTTCTTTGAGATTAAAACGGCTGGTCCCGGCCGTGGGAGAGCTCTGAAGCTGCAAAGCGGACCTGCTGGAGTCAAACGGCGACCGGCGCTAGGGGCAGGAGATCGTGTTTCACGAGTAACTATTTGAGCAGCAAAGTGAGTAAGACTTTTGATGTTAGGCACAAGCAGACACAGCGTGGCAATACTCACTGAAGTTTTCATTTGTGGCACTACAATGACCAGAAGGCTCTAGGTGAGCCATCGCCCACATGAACAGGTGAAAAGGATTATCAAATGCCGTCACCACATCACGCTGTGCGCCAGAAGACTGCCTCTGAGGAAATGCGAGCAAGCATGAAACGCGTCAGGCAATAGTCTGTTTATTTTAATTGTGGATTTCCTTGCTGCCTTGCTGCATCATCGTGAATAAAAGCGGTAAAACTTACCTCCTGTATGTGGCTCTCCTTCATGGGAAAAAACTTTCTTTGAGATTAAAACGGCTGGTCCCGGCCGTGGGAGAGCTCTGAAGCTGCAAAGCGGACCTGCTGGAGTCAAACGGCGACCGGCGCTAGGGGCAGGAGATCGTGTTTCACGAGTAACTATTTGAGCAGCAAAGTGAGTAAGACTTTTGATGTTAGGCACAAGCAGACACAGCGTGGCAATACTCACTGAAGTTTTCATTTGTGGCACTACAATGACCAGAAGGCTCTAGGTGAGCCATCGCCCACATGAACAGGTGAAAAGGATTATCAAATGCCGTCACCACATCACGCTGTGCGCCAGAAGACTGCCTCTGAGGAAATGCGAGCAAGCATGAAACGCGTCAGGCAATAGTCTGTTTATTTTAATTGTGGATTTCCTTGCTGCCTTGCTGCATCATCGTGAATAAAAGCGGTAAAACTTACCTCCTGTATGTGGCTCTCCTTCATGGGAAAAAACTTTCTTTGAGATTAAAACGGCTGGTCCCGGCCGTGGGAGAGCTCTGAAGCTGCAAAGCGGACCTGCTGGAGTCAAACGGCGACCGGCGCTAGGGGCAGGAGATCGTGTTTCACGAGTAACTATTTGAGCAGCAAAGTGAGTAAGACTTTTGATGTTAGGCACAAGCAGACACAGCGTGGCAATACTCACTGAAGTTTTCATTTGTGGCACTACAATGACCAGAAGGCTCTAGGTGAGCCATCGCCCACATGAACAGGTGAAAAGGATTATCAAATGCCGTCACCACATCACGCTGTGCGCCAGAAGACTGCCTCTGAGGAAATGCGAGCAAGCATGAAACGCGTCAGGCAATAGTCTGTTTATTTTAATTGTGGATTTCCTTGCTGCCTTGCTGCATCATCGTGAATAAAAGCGGTAAAACTTACCTCCTGTATGTGGCTCTCCTTCATGGGAAAAAACTTTCTTTGTGATATATATATATATATATATATATATGTTGCAGAAATGCTATGTTTGCATGAAACACACACATAAGTTATTCAAACCAAACACTCCTGAATGAATTTGGTTATTAATGTAAGCAGAGACTGGCCCCAGCCCACTGCTTTTATCTGAACTGCACTCCATTGTGGTTATTGGTCTAAACTTTCGACCGTGCCCCGGTCTCGGATGCCCAGATCCCTGTGGTTGTCACTTTGTTCTTGTTGGCACTGTTTTTTACTTAAAACTTTAAAAAGTTAAATACTCAGGTTCTCTTGAATGGATTTTTGTGCTTTTGGAGTCTAAAGGCTATCTTAAAAATATCCTGTCTCTTCCCTGTTCGCAACAATCCTGTTATCCTTGGCAGATGGCATGCTAGGAACTTGGGCAGGGCTAGGTTTATAACAGACTGTAGTCAGTGTATTATTAACACATGAAGAGCCATGGGACTTGCACCAGCAGGTCATTGACAGTGGTCTGGTACATTTCCATGCTCGAATTCATTATCTTTTAAATTACTATCTGTTCTGATTTAGCAATTCTCCACAGTTCACACAACCCCAAGTGCCTAATCATGTGCCTTAGATCCGTCAGAACTCACTTGATGCAAAGTTAGCACAGTTCTTATGTCACTCTTTCCTGGCACTCTTCAGACTGCAGCAGAATGTGAACCCAAACAGGGTCAGTCCGGGATATCATAAACCTCAGACCCAGACAATCAAGAACCTAGCTTTTCAGACCTGGAGGGTGTAGGCTCCTAATGGTCGACGTTCCGTGTGAAACTTGCCAACATCCTCTAGCGACTCATTCGCTTGAATAACTCTCAGCACATTGCTAAGGGGCACCCTTTGCAAAAATATAATAGTCCTGATGATGGTCTTATAGACACCTGCAACAAAGACCGAAACGTCGACCATATCATCATCTCCAAAACAATCCATCTTCACCAATAGTTAACCTTTGTACATTTTCGGACTTGGTTACCTTTTATTTATCAAAGGAGCTGATGAGTTATTATGAACTGATTTGTTGATTTATGTATACATCTGTTCATGACTTTTTTTGCCTACATTGATTTGTTCACCATATCCCCGTAAACTAATTTGCTGATTAACTCAATACAATACTTTTCCAGATAAAATTATTTTTCTGTGTGTTTTTCCTTTCTTTTCCTTGCTCTTGTCATTCAATGTGTTAATTATTGAAGAATTGTGTTGTTATCCTATGGAAACATTTGAGTCACATTTTTAAACTAACTCTGAAGATATATACTAGCAAATCATCCTAAATAAGTAGATAAACAAATTCCCTTGTAGCCACTCCTTACCCTTCATTGTTCATTGCCCAAGCCTACAAGGGTCAATTGGATTACCCATTATTCTTTTACCTTTGGACACCCTGGCACCCTTGGAATTGCGATTCTCAAATTGCGATTTTCCCATAGAAAATCGCAATTTGAGAATGTATCCCCATTCATTCCTATGGGCCTCTTAGCCCATAGAAATGAATGGGACACTCATTCCTTAATTGCGATTCGCAATTTGCTAATCGCAATTAAGGAGTATTAGAGATTCACAGAAAAAATGCGAATTATTACCTACATTCCATTTTGCAATTCTCAAATAGCGATTCCTTAAAAATCGCTATTTGAGAATAGCAAAATGGAAATTACCTACATATGCCCCTCAGTTCATTCTCTTTACAATACGTATGTTTTGCAAATTTCAGAGAAAATAAGACGTCTCCAAACATTTCCTCACATACACTTCACACAGAATGCAAGGCAGGATAGTCCTACTGGTTGTGTACAAAGATATGAAACCTATAGGTACTTTAGATGAAGCTTTGAAAATAACAAACAATAGTTTTTTGGCAACAATCACAAGACAGTTTCTAAGTATAACGTGGTCATGCAAAGTTAGATAATATGTCAAATGTAAGCCTTGCAATGGTGAAAGAGTTGTATTTGCCTGCCTTAGCCTTCTCTGTGGTTAAGTATCCGAATATTTATACTGAAATGTAGTCTGACATGAATATAATTTACACAAAAATTGTCCCAGTGGGTGTAAATTAAGTACTTTAACTATAATTTTGTAGACAAAATATAGGGGACACTTTTTACGTCATTAAATCTTGTAACAACACTATTGTGGTACCACACCTTCTTGCAACAGGATGGTTAGTGGTAATAATGTGTCCTGGTGAAGCCCCTTTGCACATCACACACACAAAGGTGCATTCAGTGGCGTAGAAATGGGGGCCGGGGAGTGGACCACCCGGGCAACACACATTTTGGAGCAGCGGTCTCCACCACCCTTTCACTCGTACCAACGGCCATTGCATAGCTGCACATGAATCACACAAGCACCCCCACATCCCTCCCTTGGCTGTTGAGGGAATCTGTCAGTACCCCCTGCTCTTACATGCCACAGTGGGTAGTAAATGACAGGGCCGCACCGGGTGGCCAATGGTTTAGCGATGCCACTGTATGCACTCACAATGATCAGGCAGGTGAGAACTCATTCACTCTTACTGGTTGTGAAGCTGCCTCGTATTTGGGACTCATCCTACTGTCCACCCATCCTCAAAACACAATATCAGTTTGAGGTACCGAGAAAATGTGGAACATGCGGACTGAAAAGCATCTTGAAATTACAGAAACATATAGATTAACCTACAGTGGCATGCATACAGCTCTCTCTAGATTTTGGTGAGGTGACTATGTTACAAAAGCAGGACACATTATTTCACATTGATGTAGTTCCCACTATCACCATTACTGACCTGTGCTTGGAATCACTGAGTTAGGGGCTTGAAGATGTCTCCTTATTCTAGAGGGAGGTAGATGAAGGCAGTGCTCTGACGCCAGAGATCCAGTTGGACTTCATGAGTCTTCCAGATTGTGAACAGCCAGATCTCCACCTTACTCTGGTATGAGAGGGTACTCAGTCTCAGTTTTGAAGTCTCAAGTATGTGCATCTGGTTGCTTCAGGAAGCTGGTATAACAGAAATATATGAAGACATTTCTGAAACTTGGCTTCTAGTATGTGTCGCTTCACCTGTATGTGCGCAAGAAGAGCAGAGACTTCTTAGAGTGACTGACTGGCAACCAATTCAGGCCAAACATTCAGAACAGAAGGTCAAAGTTCAGGTCAAAACTTTGTGACAAAAGGTAATTTTTACAAACACATAAGAGGAGGTTGTGCAGTAGTATATAAGTAAGTAAATATACAACCACTTAAGTACCTGTCAAAATAAGTTCATATTAGGTTGAAGCACTTGTGCACTTCACGGTTTTTCAGTATGCATTCAGCTTTGAGCAACTGTAGAGGTCTTTCTGTGGTATTTTATATGCTAATTATTTATATGGTTACTGCACTGGGTTGTCCAGTCTGATTTTTTTTCAATTCATGGTCCTGAGCAGGCACGTTTGGTGAGAGAAATGGTTGGAAGATCTGCTCGGGTAGGTGGGATTCATAGGATACAGCTAATCCATATCCAAACATATTTAACCATTTGCAAACCTATCCATCATATATCTTTCCATCCATCATTTCACTCATCCACCCCTCCATCCACCCTTTTACTCAACCATCCATTATCTGTCCACCTACCCTTCCATCCACTCTATCTGCATACTCTTGCATCCAGTCTTCCACCTATCCATCCATTCACTCATCCATCCAGCCATTTACCCTTTTACCCATCCAGCCATCCTTTCACTTACTCATCCCTCTACCCAGTCAATCATCCTTCTACCAATTCGCCCTTTCAGTCATCCATCCATCCATCCTCCTTTTCTCTCTCAATCGACCCTTTCACTTAGGCATCCATCCTTCCTTCCATCCACCCACCCACCCATCCATCTACTTATCCACTCATGAAACCATCCATTGGCCCTATCAATCATCCATCCTTTCACTCAACCCATCCTTTCTCTGATCCATTCACCCTTTCACTCCTTCACTCATCTATCCATCATTTTGGGCCATCTACCTTCCCCTCCACTCACTCGTCCATCCTTACATCCACCCTTTCACTCATCTGTCCATCCATTTACCCTTTCACTTATCAATTCATCAATCCATCCACCATTTCACTCATCCATCTACCCATTCACTTGCCCATCATCCACCCTTTCACTCATCCATCCATCCTTTGACTCATTCATCCACCCTTTTACCCATCCATCTACACCTTCACACATACATCATCTATTTATCTTTTCTCTCATTCATCCTTCCACTCACTCATCCATCCATCCACCCTTTCTCTCATTATCCATCCACTCACACTTTCATGTTTTCATTTACCGTTTCACTAATCCATCCAGAATCTACCCATCCCTTCACTTACTCACTCACCCGCCATCTCAAATAATTATGAGCAGAGCCTTCGTCTACAGTCTTGCAGACAGAAGAGACCCATGAATAACTCCACCCTTGCTTTACTTTCTAAAGCAAAGGGAGGGGTTCAAGATACCTCTGCACCATAGGTAATCTAAATACTTGGAACTCATGAGTCATGCATGATGCACAGTGCCAGGACACAAGGTGACTTTGGCATGGTGTTGCTTCCAGGGCTTTACATGGGATAACAAAACTGGGGGGTCCCTCCAAAGGGGTGTTCAATGTAATTAAGGGCGTAGCTTAAAACACCTAAGCTAAAAAATTGTGCTTAGCATAGTGTGCAGCCTGACTGGTATTTTGCTGCTTCTGTCCTTGCATTCAGATATATAACATAACAAGTAAATTTACACCTACAACAAGCCTATTGGCTTTGCAATGGTTGTTAGTTGCATGAAATAAAACAAGCTGCAACCATGGCTTCATTGGATATAAAATTGCAAATGGAACAGTTCTAAAATGATGAGACTGTGAAGGGAAAATAACCCCTTCGTTTAAACTTCTTTCACCTTCTTATTTTGATGTAGTGGATTCTCACATAGCAGCATTGACTTTTTCATACATTTCAGGTCTGATTCTAACCCTTGCTTTAGCGCTGCGTGCATAACGCTCCTCCTGCCTTGCAATTTTTAAAATATTGCTTTACTTCGTTTTTTATCTAATTTGCGCCGAGCGCTTCGCGCTTTTAACATTATATTGTTAGTACCGCTTAGGGGGAAATAAGGGAGCTCTCACCTGCACTGTAACTGCTGCACACCCACATTTTGTGGGACAGAAGGGACTCGGGGGCACTATAGTATCATCGCGCCGGTTTCGAGCGCCATTTTGGAGTGGGGAGAAGGTCCTTCCACTCTGAGCGCCATCTTGGGTGAGGGAGAGACACTCGCCCTGCCAGGACCCACGCATTGGAGGAGGAGGTAATAATAGTAGGACCTCCCACCTCGTCCCAGTCTGATTCTAACCCTTGCTTTAGCGCTGCGTGCATAACGCTCCTCCTACCTTGTAATTTTTAAAATATTGCTTTACTTTGTTTTTTATCTAGTTTGCGCCGAGCGCTTCGCGCTTTTAACATTATATTGTTAGTACCGCTTAGGGGGAAATAAGGGAGCTCTCACATGCACTGTAACTGCTGCACACCCACATTTTGTTGGACAGAAGGGACTCGGGGGCACTATAGTATCATCGCGCCGGTTTCGAGCGCCATTTTGGAGTGGGGAGAAGGTCCTTCCACTCTGAGCGCCATCTTGGGTGAGGGAGAGACACTCGCCCTGCCAGGACCCACGCATTGGAGGAGGAGGTAATAATAGTAGGACCTCCCACCTCGTCCCAGTCTGATTCTAACCCTTGCTTTAGCGCTGCGTGCATAACGCTCCTCCTGCCTTGTAATTTTTAAAATATTGCTTTACTTCGTTTTTTATCTAGTTTGCGCCGAGCGCTTCGCGCTTTTAACATTATATTGTTAGTACCGCTTAGGGGGAAATAAGGGAGCTCTCACCTGCACTGTAACTGCTGCACACCCACATTTTGTGGGACAGAAGGGACTCGGGGGCACTATAGTATCATCGCGCCGGTTTCGAGCGCCATTTTGGAGTGGGGAGAAGGTCCTTCCACTCTGAGCGCCATCTTGGGTGAGGGAGAGACACTCGCCCTGCCAGGACCCACGCATTGGAGGAGGAGGTAATAATAGTAGGACCTCCCACCTCGTCCCAGTCTGATTCTAACCCTTGCTTTAGCGCTGCGTGCATAACGCTCCTCCTGCCTTGTAATTTTTTAAATATTGCTTTACTTCGTTTTTTATCTAGTTTGCGCCGAGCGCTTCGCGCTTTTAACATTATATTGTTAGTACCGCTTAGGGGGAAATAAGGGAGCTCTCACCTGCACTGTAACTGCTGCACACCCACATTTTGTGGGACAGAAGGGACTCGGGGGCACTATAGTATCATCGCGCCGGTTTCGAGCGCCATTTTGGAGTGGGGAGAAGGTCCTTCCACTCTGAGCGCCATCTTGGGTGAGGGAGAGACACTCGCCCTGCCAGGACCCACGCATTGGAGGAGGAGGTAATAATAGTAGGACCTCCCACCTCGTCCCAGTCTGATTCTAACCCTTGCTTTAGCGCTGCGTGCATAACGCTCCTCCTGCCTTGTAATTTTTAAAATATTGCTTTACTTCATTTTTTATCTAGTTTTCGCCGAGCGCTTCGCACTTTTAACATTATATTGTTAGTACCGCTTAGGGGGAAATAAGGGAGCTCTCACCTGCACTGTAACTGCTGCACACCCACATTTTGTGGGACAGAAGGGACTCGGGGGCACTATAGTATCATTGCGCCGGTTTCGAGCGCCATTTTGGAGTGGGGAGAAGGTCCTTCCACTCTGAGCGCCATCTTGGGTGAGGGAGAGACACTCGCCCTGCCAGGACCCACGCGACACCCCGTCGGCCATATAAGATGGCCGATAGACACGTGCGCAGCGACGGTGCGCAGCGGGGGCGCCGTAGGGGCGCCGGAGGTGCGCCAGAGGTAAGCCCGTTTGCGCCCGTTCGCGCAACGGACGCGCTTAGGGCCGCTACCTCTGGCCCCTCTGGCCCATTTCGCATAGTTTATACTCGGGCTGAGCTACTTAGACTCAGACCATGTCAGGACCCGGTCAGGCCTTTAATTTCTAGGCCAATTTCTTGTGGCCTGCTTAATGTCAGATCCCTATGCAAGCACTACACGGAAATAGCATTCCTCATCGATTCGGAGAAACTCGATGTCCTCTTTCTCACAGAAACGTGGACGCGGGCGGATTGTGAGGTCGAGCTGGGCTTAGCCTGCCCTTCAGGCTATAAAATCAACCATACTCCGCGCCCACTCAATCGAGTAGGGGGAATCGGGTACATCTATAGAGACTCGCTGACCCTCTCCCAGCTAAAGATCCGTGAAGTACCGGGATTTGAACTGATGGGTTTTTCAGTCAAACAGCAGGAGGTGATATGCTGCTCGGGTGTTTTATGTTATCGTCCCCCGGGACCGGCACCCTCCATATCTCTTCTCATTGATCTGATTTATGAACTCTCTAGCTCCCACTCCAAGCTACTGGTTCTTGGAGATTTTAATCTGTGGGCAGGTAGCTCGCTGGACAAGGCATTTTTTTCCCTTAGTCAAGCCTGTACAGATATCAATTTAGAACAGCTGGTGAACGCTTCCACGCATCAAAAAGGCCACATCCTGGACTTAGTGTTTGCGGACCCACAGTGGGTATCATTAGTCGACATCAAGTGCCAGTATTGGACAGATCACTCGTTGATTATGTTCTCCCTCTGCTCTGAGGACCTCACTTCGCGTAAGGCCGGACTTCCCCTAGCTAAGCTAGAGAGACTTTGGTCCCGAATCCTTAAAACCTCTCCATTACCGAACATCCTAGGTAAGGATTTTAAGCTCGGCAACACAGCTGAAGAGAGTTATACCCTCTTCTGCCAGTCCATATCCAGCTCGCTGGATCAGCTGGCACCCCTTCGGAAGTCACGAGGAAGGGTGAACCGAGCCAGTCCATGGTACACGAGTGAATTACGCCAGCTTAAACTTGACTGTAAACGCGCAGAAAGGGTCTGGAGGAAACAGTATTTAGACTCTGAGAAGATGGTGTTCAGGTCTGCTATGCAAAAATACAAGGCTCAAATCAAGATGGCTAAGGCGACCTTTCTTGAGTCTACCTTGAATCAGGCTTCAAATAAGGCCCAGGCCCTCTTTAAAATCGTTAGAGACCTTGCCCACCCTAGGTGTGTGGCTAGTGCAGTCCCGGCATAGCAAACTCTTTGTGACTCACTTGCGGATGCCTTTGAGGAGAAAATCTGTAAAATCTTAGCGGGTCTGCAGGATCCAGTTAATCCCACCACTGAGGCGGGAGCTCCGGAGGAGATGGCCAGTCGACCCCCGCAGAGGGCCGCTCTCCTCTGTGTGGAAGCTCCGGCCACGCCCTCCAGTCGACCCCGTCCAGCGGATCAGCCCTCCAGCTTGGGAGCTTCGGCGTTGGATGCCAGTCGATCCCAGAGGAGTAACTCCCCTTCCCCTCTTTTGGATTCGGCCCTCAACTTGGGAGCTCCGGCGATGGAGGCCAGTCGACCCCAGCTGAGTGGCTCTTCCCCCCCAGCTTTGGAGTTGGCCCTCAGTCTGGGTGCTCCGGCCAGCGAGGCCAGTCGACCCCAGCTGAGTAGCTTTCCCCCTCCCTCTTTGGATTCGGCTCTCTGCTTGGGAGCTCCGGCGATTGTGGCCAGTCGACCCCAGCTGAGTAGCTTCTCTCCTCCCTCTCTGGATCCGGCTATCAGCTTGGGAGCTCCGGCGACTGTGGCCAGTCGACCCCAGCTGAGTAGCTTTTCTCCTCCCTCTCTGGATCTGGCTATCAGCTTGGGAGCTCCGGCGTCTGTGGCCAGTCGACCCCAGCTGAGTAGCCTCTCTCCTCCCTCTCTGGATCCGGCTATCAGCTTGGGAGCTCTGGCGACTGTGGCCAGTCGACCTCAGCTGAGCAGCTCTTCTCCTCCCTCTCTGGATCTGGCTATCAGCTTGGGAGCTCCGGCGTCTGTGGCCAGTCGACCCCAGCTGAGTAGCCTCTCTTCTCCCTCTCTGGATCCGGCTATCAGCTTGGGAGCTCCGGCGATTGTGGCCAGTCGACCCCAGCTGAGTAGTTTTCCCCTCCCTTCTCTGGAGGAGTTTGGCAATTTAGCCCTTACGATTTCATCTGGCTCGCCTCTGGATCCTCTTCCTTCAAAACTATGGAAGGTGTTCCAAGAGGATCTCTTTCAGCCCTTGCATGCCATCTGCTGCCAGTCGTTTGAAACAGGGACTGTACCAGACTGTTGGAAGAAGGCAGTGGTTTCTCCGCTCTTAAAAAAACCTACGCTCGACCCTGGGTGCCTCTCTAACTACCGGCCAATTTCCCTGCTTCCTTTTCCGGTTAAAATCATGGAAAAGTTGGTTACCCGCACTCTGTCCGGCTTCTTAGAAGGGAACACCTGGTTGGATGAGACGCAATTCGGTTTTCGCCCTGCTCACGGGACGGAATCCACGTTGGTGACCGTACTAGACAATCTGCGGGCGCGTGTCGACAGTGGTCGGGCAGCATTTCTGGTGCTGCTCGATATGTCGGCCGCGTTCGACACGGTAAGCCATCCTACCTTGATTTCGAGGTTGGAAGAATGCGGGGTCAAAGACAAGGCCAAGGACTGGTTAGTCTCCTACCTGGACAGCCGTCAGCAACGGGTTTCGCTACCTCCCTTCAGCTCAGAGGAGCGGAGAGTGGGACAAGGAGTACCCCAGGGCTCAGCCATCAGCCCCATACTCTTTAATATCTACCTCCGCCCTCTAGTCCAGCTCATTAAATCATTTGGTATCTCCGCATTTAATTATGCGGATGATACCCAGCTGGTCTTTTCCCTGGAGGGACAGGATGCAGTCCCATTGGAGACTTTTCACCGATGCATGCAGGCTACAGCGGAATGGCTCCGTCTGAATTCGTTACAGTTCAACGGAACCAAGACAGAGGTCTTGCACTGCTCCACTGACCGAGTTCCCCGAGATCTCCCTGTTGATTTTTGGCCCCCGTCCTTTTCAGAGACGGTGTCAGCCGCACAATCGGCGCGCAATCTGGGCGTCATTTTTGGGCCCAACCTGCAGTTGGATCTGCACGTGAATAAGACCACCTCAACGTGTATGATGCTGATCCGCATGCTGCGTAAGGTTCTACCCCTTCTCCCTGAGCAAGCCAGACCAGAAGTAGTGCGAAGTGCCATCTTAAGTCGACTCGACTACTGCAACGCACTGCTTCTGGAGGCCCCGTTAACACTTATGGCCAAGCTTCAAAGGGTGCAAAATATGGCTGCCAAACTCGCCCTTTCCCGCTCCTACCACAGCTCTTCCACGGCAGCGCTGCAGGAACTCCATTGGCTGCCGGTCCATTTACGCGTACGCTATAAAGCAGCGTGTATTGTGTTCAGGGCGATTCATGGCCTGGGCCCAATTCCTCTGCGGTGAATGTTTGCCTGGTATCTTCCATCCCGAGCTCTGCGTTCCTCGTCGTCCAGGCTACTTGTTGTCCCGCGTTTCCAGAGAGTGAGGATGGGTGGTCGTTCGTTCCGAGTAGCGGCGGCCAAACTTTGGAACTCCCTGCCCCTATCCCTGAGAGGTCTTGAGGATCTTTCAGCCTTTAGAAAGGATCTGAAAACGTACCTTTTCCCTAGGGCGGGTTGAGCTATTGCTTTTGCTTGGATCATGGGTCAAAAGCGCCAGGATGCCCTTGGTGGTGACAGGTTGCGCTATATAAGTATACCACAATACCACAATACAATTCTCCCATCTGAGGTTAGATGAGGCGCACCATTAGCTTTGCCAGCCCAGACTGGCCCATTTTCATTCCATATGTGGCAATCAGCTGCATACAGAATGACAATAGGCAGTGTGGGGCTGCGCTTGTGCTCAGAGTAGTGCGAGACAGCCCCATCAGGGAGTTGAGGATTCTCACTGGTGAACCGTGCTGTGCCCCAAAGCACACAATTACAGACAAAAGTTGTCTGTTAAAGAGATCACCACGTACAATGGACGTGAGATTCAAATGACAGATGGTCCATGAAATTTACGGACCGTTGGTCACCCTAAGACTTGTGCATTGGGATAGGTTTGAACTGTTATTTGAAAGTTGAAAACCCTTGCATCAGGAGTCACTGGTGAGCTTCTCATTGCCTGGCGGTGACATGCAACCAATAAAGAATTAGGTGCAATCCTGACCTACACTGGTAGTAAGAGGTGATGATGATTCATCACCATGACTTCAAAGTGACGCTGGTGTCTGCACCAATCACTTGCACAGCTTTTTTGTCAAAGTCTTACGCCCCTCATGCCTACAAGGTCCAGCATGCAACTTTTTGGACCTGAGGCTGTGATCCCTATCACCAGAGAGTGAAACTGCCGGAGGGGTTGCACCCCTATCACACTCAAGTCTTCCACAGAGTAAGTTCTGGCTCACTGCAGACTGAGAAAAGGACACTTTGGTGAGTGTTTTTTCTGCCCACAGAGGTTCCCCTGGGCCAGGTGAGATCATTTCATCCATGACACATAAAATGAGGGTATGAACTTTCATCCAATCACAGAGCTATTCTGCTCGACTGGTGGCTACTACTAAGGTTAGGTCTAGAACACAGCATTAATGCCTGTTCTCTCAGGGCATTAACCCCTTGCATGCGTCGGACAGCCAAAGTGGGTGTGTGCGGAAGACGGCTAGGGTGCCATCCGAACCCCACCCACTCATTATTTTTCCAGCACCGCTGCGGAATTTGCACAGCAGTCAAGGGGTTAAAATACACCCCTAATACTGAGTTTCTCTGGCCTGCAGATCTGAGGACTGCATCACCTTGGATGAAAGGGATTTCCTGTACTATTGTAACATATAGCTGTCCACGGACACTCTGCCAAAGTCGAAAAGCAGTAGATCCCTAAACAGACCTTTTAGCAGAGAAATGAACCTAGATTGTTAAGGTTCGGGACAGATGGTGCAGCTGCATTGTGGTAAGGGTTTTGTGGATCTGTAGCTTCCTTCTGTGCATTGGAAACACTTCACTGTTGTGTCTGATCCTTTCAGTCACAGTAATATTGGCATCTTTAGTTCTTCACTGTGGTGAATGTCCTCTTCCTTAATCAGTGTCTCTGCACCATAACAAATTCTTGAAGCGTTCACAGTGCCTCCTACAAAATGTGAAAAGTTATTTTCATTGTAGTGAACTTGTCTTAAGGAATGCATCGGGTGTACTATGAGCAGGAGTTGTCCTGCACAGAAGCCATGCGCAGTCTGTGCTTCACTGCAGTCCTAGCACCTTCACGAACAGCTGCTCTCACTTGATCCTCAGACCCCAAGTGCCCTCCTCATTTGCTCCTTGTGATACTGGTCACATAGCTGATGGAAGTGTGGGGGAGGGTGAGAGGGGGTGCAGCAGCACTCCCAAAACAACCATGCTAGAGTTCAGAAGGTGAATGCGCACTAAACACACCTTTAAATGTTATTTTTATCATTTCACATTTGCTGTGCATTCAGAGACAGAGGTCCAGTGTCAGTAGGGTGACCAGACGTCCTGGTTTTCCCCAGATGGTCCTGGTTTTCCCTGGACGGTCCTGGTTTTTGGAGCAGTGTCCCAGTGTCCTGACACTTTGCTGCAAATTAAAGAAATGTCCTGGTTGTTGCATAGTGCTCAGGTTAAACAGATAAATGTCCCGGTTTTTAAATAGTGTCTCACTCTGTGCGCCTGCTTTACTTCTTACAGGTGCAGGCACGGGTCTCTATTGGGCTCACCAATTTTGCCCTCACAGGGAAAAAAAGCTTACTGCTACCAGCAGTACTACCCTTCAGTGCTGTTAAAGAGACCTGTTATAGTTTCACAGTCTGTCTCTTCATTCCAGAACTGAGACATTTTCAATGTTATGTACAGCAAAGCCAAAGTTGTTAATTATTTCTCTTATGCAGCTAACAACTGTTGGCAAAGCCAATAGTCCAGGCTTGTTCTAGGTGTGATGTTACTCATTGTATTGTTGACAAAGCCAATAGTCCAGGCATGTTCTAGGTGTGATGTTACTCGTTATATTATTTATCTGGTTACAATGACAGAAGCAGCACATTTTTTGGGCGGGAGGCTATGATAAGTACAGATTCTTTTAGCGTATGTGTTTTAAGCCACAACCTTAATTACATTGGCTACACCCCTTGAGTGACACCCCCCTGTTTTCTCATCCCACTTAAGCCATGGGTACTTCTGTCAGTCCTACTTCTATGTTAATGACACCTGACCAGTTTTTTTGTTTTGAGAATCCGGGCACCCTAAGTGTCAGGCTATGTCTTATGATAAATTGCTGCTTCTTCTTTTAACATGCAGACTGGCGTTTACTTTTCTTTCTCTGAGTATAAAGTGAGAGGACACTGAAAAGTGAACTTTCTTGCTCGTGTGAAAGGAAATGCTGCAGGATGCCATTTTTCTCGAACACAAAACCAAAATTAAATACCTTTAAATGAACTGTACAAATATTTAAAAATGCATTAGCAGGCATGAAAACACAAAAGAAGCGTGTTATGACATTTTGTTTTGTAAGTACAAAGTTTGAAAGAAACACATATTTTAATCAGATCAATAAAAATCAAGAGTCTTTATTTGGTGTTGCACTAATGGCAAATATTTCCTGAAACCTGTTTTTACACAATAACGTCTGTGTACTATATAGTTTTATCAGTAAATTATGTCCGCAAAAATGTAGTGCATATATCAAGGGAGTATATTTTTCCTATAAATGGTGGTGTGCTATCACTCCATGCTTTAATAGTTTATGCGTGGCAGTGGACAATGTGCTCTAAACACATCTCCACCTGCATAAGACACCCTTACCACTACACTTGGTCTTTAAGTGACACTTGGATTTTTCACAAGCCCAATACATTGTAACATTGATGGCAACTCACCTACCCCCCTCTGAAGATTATTGTGCCTCCACTGGCTCTTGGCCCTTTCTTTCTGGTACAAGCTTTCATATCTCGCCCCCTCCACCAGCGTACAGAAAACCACTACTTGCACATTAATTACTCTTCGAGAGATTAAATCCCTACCACAGCACAAAATCACATGCAGTGACAAAGAATCACAATGGACAGGCAGCTGCAAATATAGCGCAAATATATGGTGCACTCCAGTGCAAATTGGCAAACAATTTGAGAAACCTTCACATACATTTTTTCATTCATTCACTCATTCAACCTCTATGATGATTTTATTGATATTCTTCTCATATTCAAAATCTAGTTCCAGATTTACTGAGAGTTGATGCAATGCAGTGCAACAACCAAAGCTGCTTCACTACGCTGCATGAACTGTAGAGAGCAGAGCTACGCCATAGCTACAAAGAAACTGCACTGTTCTGTTTTATCCATGCTCTGGCAACATTTGTGCTGCCTAGCACCAATGTAAGTACCCTTGCACCATACCGCGACAGTGCCTGCATTGTAGTCAGGACAATTTTGCATAGGAAGTTGCACCATTATGATGCAACCCATGTCTACGTCTCTTTGTTTATATGGGGCAGCATCAAAATCCATGGGCGCATTCACAGTACTGCCCACTGACCACCCATGGAATTCTTACCTGACACGAAGTACCACAAGAGGCAGCACAATCCGTATGTATTGCATAGTGTATGTGAACAAAATGAATATGAGGGAGGATCTGGACTTTTATGAAATCTATCAGTGTTAGGTAACTTCCATCAAAGGTTAGGCATCCATCTTGTTATTTTAGGCATTGTACTCACCGGATAGCACAAGAGTGTTGAACTTCATTGAAAGACAAGCACCTGGAAACAGACCCCAAACGCACTGGATTTAACTGCTTCAAAAGTGGGCAGAGAAGTGCAAGAGAGAAATTGCCCAAAGAAGGGTCAGTAAACGAAATCTGCATATTCATGAACACCTCAACAGAAAAAGTGCCTTCAGTAATGTCCTTGTGTGCTGATGCTAATATAGGCAGTTAGCAGTTAGAGGTGAGTCTGCTGGGACAACATCCGCAGATCTGAAAGAAAGGCCTGGAGAACAAGATACAGAACTTAAGGGAATTCTCTGTCATCATCATTAAAGGGTATGTGTTTTGTTTCTCTGCAGGGACATTGTTATTGAAGTACTTGTTTGTGTAATAGTGTCTAACAGATAACATGACAATGCTGAGTGATGTCCATTGGATGGTTTTGTGAGTGATGGCTGGGTCTACTGTGATCCAATGTGCCTTTTAAGCTTGACAGGTGTGTCTGCATTTCTCCCCTTTGGCTTCATGTTTGAGGTTCATAGGTTGTTATCTCAGACTGGCAGAGGGATCAGCAGGCTCTCCTCACCACACAGGAAGGTAAAACACATTTTACAGCAGGTGGAAGGGTGTAGAAAAGGGTACGCGTGGTACCTTCAGAGTGGCATGAGACTGGAGCCTCAGCTACAGGATATATGCTACCTCACGCCCTCTGATCTTGTTTCAGAAATGTATGCTGTAGTATGCAGTAATGTTTACAACCTCACACAGTTCTCATTGTCCTCAACAGAGTTTAAGTTCAACATTTCTTTCTCACATTAATATTTCAAATAAATGTGCAGTAGTTGCAATTAGTTCATATCCTATTTCATGAGTTCTGACAACAACAAGAAACTCAACTCAGCAGGAACATTTGCCAATAGTGGAGATGCTGCAAAAAGCCAGTTTACCCCACCAGGATGGCACCCAGGATCAGGCTTAGAAGAGCAGACAGGCACCAAGGCTCTTCTAAAGATGTCCTCTACACATGGCAGCACTGAGCATCAGGGAATATAACTAGGTGGATCATTGATCGAACTAAGTGGAATGTGCTCCCAGGTACGCTGAAGCTCCTATTGTTGATTATTATTCTACCAATGAACTTTGCAGGTGCGCATCCACGCTGCAAGGATTTCTGCACATATATCGGGGGCAGAGCCAGCAAACAGTTTAACCAAGCTAATATTAATCAAGAATGAGCAGTGAATAGAAGTGTATCCTACATTTAGTCAAGTGACCTCCTCTAGGTGGAAGGCCAAAGGCTTCTGATCAATCCATGTGGAGAGGTAATCTGTTGAGGAAGATTTTGAGTTGCCAGACTGAGAACAAAAAAAACAGCCCTGGTAAAATGTTCATCTCACCCCCAAACTGAACAGTGCAAGCTTGTGTCGACAATTGGTCCATCCCTTTCCAGGAAGGTTGGTTGTTCTCCAACAAAACATTTTGGAAAAATTGAAGCCTTCAGGGTGCGCTTAAAGCAAAATTTTCCACTCGATTAGCTAAAATCTTATAACATTTACTGACTGTTCTGGAGCAAAGCAAACTAAACATGTGATTACTTCAATACCTGTCACTGCCCCCAGGGGAACTATTTGTCGCATGAATCATGTATGTGTCGATGAGGATGATGGCCCTTACTCTCCCATGTGTCAACTTTTGTTTATTGATGAGAATCAATGGCCGCAGAGATGGCATATATAAATCATTCCCCCAGCAATCATTATTATATGCCCTAGACAGTAAAGAGCATCATTGGCCTCGGTAGCACCATTGCCCTTGGTACTAATAATGCTGATTCTTTGCATCAGAATCCAAAGAAACGTCAACAGAAAAAAAAGTGGTCCAGAATGTTTAGCAAACCCAGGACGGCTACCTGCAGAAAGAGATGCTGCTAATAAAAAACAGAACTTAAGGGTTGGAAGTGGACTTAAAAAAAGAGAGCTAATTTTCCCTTATTAGCCCCTTCGATGCTGATGACGGAGCGGTTCCATCATCAGCATCGGTTGGGCTGTGCTGATGATGGAACCGCTCCGTCATCAGCACAGCCCCCGGGTGAGCGCTGGCGCTCCCCCCCTGGGGCATCGATCGTAGTGCCTGAAGCGGGGTTGGCAGCGGAAGAGTTTCTGCTGCCACCCCCGGGCCCCCCCACCCTTCCTGATGACATCAGCGTGCACAGCGTCCAGGGCATAGAGGTGAGTTTGGGCCTCCGGTGGGGTGGGGGGCCTTTTCTCGGTGCCTTGAGGCATCAGGGGGGGAGGAAACAGTGTTTCCTCTCCCCTGATGTCCCAATTCAGGGCATTTCTGGTGCACGATCGTGCACAGCGTCGCGATCGTGCACCAGGAATGCCCCCACTAGACACCAGGGATGTATTTTTCTGTAAAAAGGAAGCGACCCCTTGGGCAAGGGTCGCTTCCTAGGGGGCAATATTTAAATCAGACTTTTCTGCCCCCCCTGGTGGCAGATCAGCCATTTTGCCGATTCTGGACCCAGGGGTGTAGAAAAGCCCACTAGACACCAGGGGTGTTTTTCTTTTGTATAGGAAGCAACCCCTTGGCCAAGGGTCGCTTCCAGGGGTCAATTTAAATATTTTAGACATTTCTGTCCCCCTGGGGGCAGATTGGTCAATTGTTTGGCCGATTCTGGACCGGGGGGGGAGGGGTAGAAAAGCCCACTAGACACCAGGGATTCCTTTTTAGTGAAAAGGAAGTGAACCCTTGGGCAAGAGTCACTTCCTTAGGGGGCCAATTAATTTACTGACTTTTCTGCCCCTGGGGGCAGATCAGGGATTTTTTTCTGATTCTTGACCCAGGGGGGGGTAGAAAAGCCCACTAGACACCAGGGATTGCTTTTTGATTGTGAAGGAAGCGACACCTTGGGCAAGGGTCGCTTGCAGGGGGCTAAAAATTGTTTTCGAATTTTCTGCGCCCCATGGGGGCAGATCGGCCGTTTTTGTGGCTGAATCTGGACCCAGGGGGGGGTAGAAAAGCCCACTAGACACCAGGGATTGTATATTGTGTGTAAAGGAAGTGACCCCTTGGGCAAGGGTGGCTTCCAGGGGGCATAACATTATTTTAGACTGTTCTGACCCCCCCCCCCTTGGGGGGGGCAGATCCGACTTTTTTTTGGCCGATTCTGGACCCTGGGGGGGTAGACAAGCCCACTAGACACCAGGGATTGTTTTTTGTGTGTAAAGGAAGCGACCCCATGGGCAAGGGTCGCTTCCAGGAGGCAAATAATTGTTTTAGACTGTTCTGCCCCACCCCGGGGGCAGATCGGTCGCTTCCTTGGGCCCATTTTAAAAATATATGTATATTCTGCCCCATCAGTGTCTTAATTTGGCCTTTCTGCCCTCAGGGGGGGGCAGAAAACCCCACTAGACACTAGGGAATTCTTTTATTTTTAAATGGAAGTGACCCCTATGTCAAGGGTCGCTTCTTGGGGGCCCAATTGTTTAAAACATTATATTCTGTGCCCCCGGGGGACAGAAAGCCTGATTTGTTGGGCGTTTCTGGCCCCAGCCCACCAGTGCCAGGGATGTAAAAATAAAGATTGTGCTTGCTTTCAGGGGACGTATATTTGTTTATGTGTATTCAGCCCTTTCTGCTCCCATTTATGACATACCCTGTGACATAGCCTGTTATAATGTGTATTGTTTTTCTTGTAAAGTGTAATGTTTAATTTTCCCCTTTTTTGTTCTTGTTCACGGCTTTTGCTCCTTAGACTGTTGGAGTGTGCGGTTTTGTTACTGGTGGTTCTGCTGTTTGTGTAGTTGGATGTGTTTGGTAAGAGACCTGTTTTGTCCTATTTCAATATAAATGTGTTTTTGCAAAGTGTGTAATAATACCAGTATGTTTGGGTTCAGTTTTTTGTGATTGTAAAACATGTTTTGCATTTGTGCTTGATGTGGATTTTGTTTCCTGTAGATTTATGGTTTTTTTTTCTTCTTTCTAGTGGGATATCGTTGACTATTTGTGGTGTCTTTGCAGAGAAGGTGCTGGTGAGTGTAGCTGTCTCTTGTAAGTGAATTGTATAGTTTTTCAGTATATAGATCTTTGTGATAAAGGCTTATATTTTTTTACCTACTTTGCACAGTGTTGGTTGTTGAGTTGTTTGTGCAGTCTCCTTTCTTAATACGGATAATGGCTAGCCGCCGGATTACTGCTCAGCAAGTTGTTGGAATGCTTTTTGATTCTTCCTCTGACCATGGGGCAGAGACTGACTCTGATTCTGAGGCAGAGGTGGGAGGTGAAGATTCTGGTAATGAGTTTTCTCTCCACATGGCATCGTGCTGATGGAGCTACTCTTGGTGTGGATGAAGTGCCTGTGTTAGAGGAGGGGATTGCTGTGCCGATAGTGCGGCAAGAGGCATCTGGGGTGCAGCCTGGGGCTACTAGACTTCACGTTGGTATAGTGAGACAAGAGGCAGCTGGGCGGCAGCCTGAGGATGCAAGACTTCCTGTTGGTTTAGTGAGGCAAGAGGCAGCTGGGCAGCAGCAGGGGGTTGCAAGTCTTCCCGTTGAAAGTTCCGACCTCTGGGTTGCCCCAGTCATGGTGTAGCCGGCATTGCCAGACTTTACTGGTGTTCCAGGGTGTAGGGTGAACACTGAAAACTTTTTGCCCATTGATTTTTTTCGGTTGTTTATGGATGATGTGTTTTTGGTAGAGATTGTTGAGCAGTCTAATTTGTATGCAGAACAGTTTTTGAGTGCCAGTCTTAAGCACCACGCTAGAGCTACCCGGTGGACTCCCACAAATTTGGACGAGAAGAACAAGTTTTGGGGTTTAACTTTTTTGATGGGCTTGCTTAGGAAACCATCAATGGCTTCATATTGGTCTACTAGTCCCTTGATGGCAACTGCTATATTTCCAGAAGTCATGAGTCGTGATAGGTATTTGCTTCTGCTTCGGATGATGCATTTTGTCGATAATGGTTTAGCTTTGACACGAGATCACCCTGATTGTGACAGTCTTTTCAAGATTCAGCCTGTCATTGATCACTTTGTTGATCAATTTCCTGAGATCTTTGTTCCTGGGAAAGAAATTGCAGTGGATGAGTCTTTGGTGTTTTTCAAGGGACGATTGGTATTTAGGCAATACATTCCCAGTAAGAGGGCACGCTATGGAATTAAGCTGTATATGCTGTGTGACAGTCGGACTGGATATGTCTCTAATTTCAGGGTGTACACCGGTAAGGAATCCAGGATTAACCCCCCTGGTTGTCCCTCCACTTTTGGAGTGACTGGGAAAATTGTGTGGGAACTTGGTAGAGGATTATTAAACAAAGGCCATCATTTATATGTAGATAACATCTACACTGGTGTGCAGTTGTTCAGGGAATTGGCCAAAGTGGACACTGTTGCTTGTGGCAAAATCCGCTCTAACCGTAAAGGTTTCCCAAAAGAACTTGTTTGTCAAAAGCTTGCTCGGGGACAGTGCAGTGCATTGCTTTGTGAGGAGCTTCTAGCTGTGAAGTTTTCAGACAGGAGAGAACTCTACATGTTGACTTCCATACATGATGAAAGCACTGAACCGGTGACTGTTTGGGGTCAGGTTGCAGAAGCGCGCAAACCTATGTGCATTATAGACTGTAATAGGCATATGGGTGGTGTTGACAGAGTAGATCAGAGGATGGAACCGTATGCTGCTCTTCGTAAGGCTTACATTTGGTACAAGAAGTTGGCTATCCATCTTTTCCACTTGGCAACCTTTAATGCTTTTGTTGTGTTCCAGCAATCTTGTCCTCAGTAAAAGATGACTTTTGTAAAGTTTCAGGAGTCTGTAATAGGCAGCCTTGTTTTAGTGGAACAGGCAAGTGTTCTTAGAGTTGGAGTGGTGGAGGATGTTGCCAGATTGAAAGATCGCCACTTTCCTGATCAAATTCCTCCAACATCCTAAAAAGACTTTCCCAGTCGGAGATGAAGAGTCTGTTGGCGAAGAGGTTTGCGGAAGGAGGTTCGTATGTACTGCCCCGACTGTCATTCTAACCCTGGGCTATGCGTACCTGCTTGTTTTAGAATGTACCACACGCAAAATAATTTTTGGGAGCATCCATGAGTGGTAAAGTGAACTGCCTGGCCTCTATTCTTTAATACTTATTGTTCAGTTTCAAAGTTGGCATTTGTGTAGTGTATTTAGTTTTAGTTGTTGTTTTAGTGGATTTGTATCAATTTGCAATTTGTTTGTGTTTTTTCATTTATATTAAAAAAAAGCTAAAGTATGATGTTGGTTTGCGTGTAGTGTCGATTGTCTGACGGTGTGCATCGTCTGGCGCTTGGCTGGCGGTGTCTGTGGACTGGTGCTTGGCTAACGGTGTGTGTGGACTGGTGCTTGGCTGGTGGTGTGCGTGGTCTGGTGCCAGTTTGGCGGTGTGCGTGGTCTTGCGCTTGCCTGGTGGTGTGTTTGGATTGGTGCTTGGCTGGTGGTGTGCCTGAGCTGGTGCTTGGCTGGCGGTGTGTGTGGAGTGGCGCTTGCCTGGCGGTGTGTATGGACTGGTGCTTGGCTGGTGGTTTGCATGTTCTGGTGCTTGGTTGGCGGTGTGCATGGTCTTGCGCTTGCCTGGTGGTGTGTTTGGATTGGTGCTTGGCTGGTGGTGTGCCTGGACTGGTGCTTGGCTGGCGGTGTGTGTGGAGTGGCGCTTGCCTGGCGGTGTGTGTGGACTGGTGCTTGGCTTGTGGTGTGTGTGGTCTGGTGCTTGGCTGGTGGTGTGCATGGACTGGTGCTCGGCTGGCGGTGTGTCGGAAGTGACTTAATGCTGGTTACTACACACAGTGCTAGCTGAGCGCCACTCCATGCCTGTAAAGAGGTTGGCGCCTTGTCGTGGATTTACAGCTCACTAGCTGTGAGTCAATGGTTCCGTTTCTTGTCCTTTCAATTATTAACAGTGCAGTTCATTTTTTGTGAAATCACTTGCTAATACAATTGTATATACTGAACCATCACTCACCCTCGTGCCAATTCAAACCAGTATGTGTGTGTGTTTGAGGACATGATGTCTGTGTAGTAATTGATTTTTTTGTTTTTATGTTTGAAGAAGGGTGCACCTTGTCACTTTTTTGTAAATGTTGTGATGAGTTGTTTTTGTGCCTGGTGGTGTGAATGGTCTTCTGTGTGTCCGGTATGAAAGGTGTGTGAATGGCCTGTAAAGCGGTTGGTGCCTTGAAGTGGCTTTGCAGCTCACGAGCTGCGAGTAATTGGTTCAGTTTTTTTGTCCATGTAATTGACAGTGCATTTCATTTTTGTAAAATCTCTTGTTAATAAAATTATATATACTGAACCATCACTCGCCCGCGTGCCAAATCCAACCAGTATGTGTATGTGTTTGAGGAATAGATGGCTGAGCAGGGATCTTGGTCTATTTAGTCTCTCTGCCAAGGTGTACATTCCACCTACAAATAACCTACCAATTGTAGATATTGTTGAAAACCCATGGGAGTACATGGTGATGTCTCTCTGGTGAAATCTAACAATTAATTTTATCCACAATATCCTGCAAAACTCACAATGTCCGTCATATTTTCCTTGCAATATTGCGCCCAAATTGTCACGCTGCAGACCTAAACAACTAATTTTGTCAAAACTAATTGGTTTCGCTAGGGGGGTCACATGGGTTTTTCACTCCTTGCTCGGTTGCCATCTAGGGAAACCTAGCAAACCCACATATTTCTGGAAAGTAGACACCCGGGGGCTTTCAAGGGGGTATGGCTTGTGTGGATCCTCCAATGTTCCTTTACCCAGAATCCCTAGCAAACCTCAAATTTAGCTGCAAAAAATTGTTTTTTCACACTTTTTTGTGTGTGAAAGCGTGGCATCACTGGGCTCAAGCAAATTTCCTCCCACACAGCGTTCCCCCAGGTCTCCCAATAAAAATGGTACCTCACTTGCGTGGGTGGCTCAAGGACCCGCAACAGGCAAGGGCCCATAACCTAATGAGGCGACATCAAAATTACCTATCACCTATCAGGGAATTCTGGTTAGGAAAACGTTGGGGGACCCACGCATGCCATACCTCGCTGGACTCCCCCAGGTGTCTAGTTTTCAGAACTGTTTGGGTTTGGTAGTTTGCCTAGATGGCCGCCGAGCCCGGGGCAAAAAACTCAGGTGCCCCCCCACAAAATAAGGTAGTTTTGCTATAGGTAATTTTTAAGTCTCCAATGTACGATTTGGGCCTTTTCCAGTTGCAGCCACTATGCCTACCCACGCAAGTAAGGTACCATTTTTATCGGGAGACCTGGGGGAACGCTGGGTAGGAGGACATTTGAGGATCCACACAGATTCCACAACTTCACCACACAGAAATGTGAGAAAAAAGCAAATTTTTTTTTCTCGAAATTTGAGGTTTGCAGTGGAATATGGGTAGGAGGATGATGAAGGACCCACGCAAGTCATACCACGCTGGACTCCCCTGGGTGTCTAGTTTCCAGAAATGTGTGGGTAACATAGGTTTCCCTAGATGGCCGCCGATCCCCGGGCCAAAAACTCATGAGAACCCCTTTGCAAAATCTGGTCAGTTTGTGATAGGTAATTTTGATGTCGCCTCATTAGGTTTTGGGCCCTTGCCTGTTGAGGGTCCTTGAGCCACCCATGCAAGTGAGGTACCATTTTTATTGGGAGACCTGGGGGAACGCTGAGTGGGAGGAAATTTGAGGATCCACGCAGATTCCACAACTTTACACACAGAAATGTGAGAAGAAAGCGAATTTTTTGCTAAATTTGAGGGTTGCAGTGGATTCTGGGTAGAGAATGATGAGGGACCCACGCAAGCCATACCTCAGTGGACTCCCCCGGGTCTCTAGTTTCCAGAAATGTATGGGTTAGGTAGGTTTCCCTACATGGCCGCCGAACCCCGTACCAAAAACTCATGGGAACCCCCTTGCAAAACCAGGTTGGTTTGTGATAGGTAATTTTGATGTCGCCTCATTAGGTTTTGGGCCCTTGCCTGTTGCGGGTCTTGAGCCACCCACACAAGTGAGGTACCATTTTTATCGGGAGAACTGGCGGAAAGCTGAGTGGGTGGAAATTTGTTGATCCATGCAGATTACAGAACCTTCCACCACAGGAATGTGAAGAAAATGATTTTTTTGGGTCAATTTTTTAGATTTGCAAGGGATTCTGGGTAACAAAACCTGGTGGGAGGCAGTCAAGTCACCCCATTCTGAATTTCCCTGGGTGTTTAGTTTTCAAAAATGTATAGGTTTGCTAGGTTTCCCTAGGTGCCGGCAGAGCTAGGGTTCAAAAACGACAGGAAGGCACTTTGCCAAAAAAGGGCCATTTTTCACTGCGAAATGTAGGTGCAACCATGTTGCGTTTTGCGCCGTTTCCTGATGCAGGCACTAGGCAGAGACATGCAAGTGAGGTACCATTTTTCTCAGAAGACTTTGGGGAAAACGGGGTGGTCCACGCACATTCCAGAACTTTCCACCACAGAAATGTGAGGAAAATGCGTTTTTTTGTCAATTTTTTAGATTTGCAAGGGATTCTGGGTAACAGAACCAGGTGGAAAGCAGTCCAGTCACCCCATACTGAATTCCCCTGAGTGTCTAGTTTTTAAAAATGTATAGGTTTGCTAGGTTTCCCTAGGTGCCGGCAGGGCTAGGGTTAAAAAACGACAGGTAGGCACTTTGCCAAAAAAAGCCAATTTTTGACTGCGAAATTGAGGTGCGACCACGTTGCGTTTTGCGCCGTTTCCTGATGCAGGCACTAGGCAGACCCACGCAAGTGAGATACCATTTTTCTCAGAAGACTTTGCGAAACGTGGGGTGGGTGGAAATTTGTTGATCCACGCAGATTCCAGAACTTTCCACCACAGAAATGTGAGGAAAATGCGTTTTTTTGTCAATTTTTAGCTTTGCAAGGGATTCTGGGTAACAGAATCATTTGGGAGGCAGTCGACTCACCCCACCTTGAATTTCCCTGGGTGTCTAGTTTTTAAAAATGTATAGGTTTGCTAGGTTTCCCTAGGTGCCGGCAGAGTTAGGGTTAAAAACGACGGGTAGGCACTTTGCCAAAAAGGCCCATTTTCCACTGTGAAATTGAGGTGTAACCACGTTGCGTTTTGCGCCGTTTCCTGATGCAGGCACTAAGCAGAACCACGCAAGTGAGGTACCATTTTTCTCAGAAGACTTTGGGAAACGCTGGGTGGGAGGAAATGTGTTGATCTACGCAGATTCCAGAACTTTCCACCACAGAAATGTGAGGAAAATGCTTTTTTTTTGTCAATTTGTTTAGCTTTGCAAGGAATTCTGGGTAACAGAACCTGGTGGGAGGCAGTCAAGTCACCCTATCCTGAATTTCCCTGGGGATCTAGTTTTTAAAAATGTATAGGTTTGCTAGGTATCCCTAGGTTCCGGCAGAGCTAGGGTTCAAAAACAACAGGTAGGCACTTTGCCAAAAAAAGGCCCATTTTTCACTGCGAAATTGAGGTGTGACCACGTTGCGTTTTGCGCAGTTTCCTGATGCAGGCACTAGCCAGACCCACTCAAGTGAGCTACCATATTTCTCAGAACACTTTGGGGAACGCGGGGTGGGAGGAAATGTGTTGATCTACGCAGATTCCAGAACTTTCCACCACAGAAATGTGAGGAAAATGTTTTTTTTTTTGTCAATTTGTTTAGCTTTGCAAGGAATTCTGGGTAACAGAACCTGGTGGGAGGCAGTCGAGTCACCCCATCCTAAATTCCCCTGGGTGTCTAGTTTTCAAAAATGTGTAGGTTTGCTAGGTTTCCCTAGGTGTCGGCAGAGCTAGGGTTAAAAAACTACAGCTAGTCACTTCGCAAAAACATGGTCATTTTTCACTGCGAAATTGAGGTGTGACCACATTGCGTTTTGTGCCGTTTCCTGTCGCAGGCACTAGGTCGACCCACACAAGTGGCGTACCATTTTTCTCAGAAGACTTTGTGGAACGCAGAATGGAAGTAAATTTGTGGATGCACGCATATTCCAGAACTTTCCACCACAGAAATGAGGGGAAAATGTGTTTATTTGTACACTTTTTTAGGTTTGCAAGGAATTCTGGGTAACAGAACCTGGTGGGAGGCAGTCAAGTCACCCCATCATGGATTCCCCAGGGTGTCTACTTTTCAAAAATGTATAGGTTTGCTAGGTTTCCCTAGGTGCCGGTAGAGCTAGGGTGCAAAAACTACAGCTAGGCACTTTGCCAAAAAAGGGTCAATTTTTAACTGCAAAATTGAGGTATGACCATGTTGCATTTTGCCCCGTTTCCTGTCACAGGCACAAGGCCGACCCACACAAGTGAGGTACCGTTTTTATTGGAACACTAAGGGTAATTTAGATTTGTAAATCAACTGTTATTACCAATTAAGTTTTCACGCATTTCTCCCTTCAAATGAAAGACATTGTGCAAAAAGAAAATCATTTTGAAAAATGACCAATAATTCTCATGATAGTATGAGTATTCCCAATTTTGAAAATGTGGAGATAAATACTGTTTCTAAACTCCACAATTTGTACCCAATTCAGAAATACATAGGTGTCTTTCATACCGATTTTTCCATGTATACATTTTACCAGAATAATTGCTCTATACCCGATATATAATAAAATACCATTGCAAGTTGCTGCTCCGTTTTTGTCTCTGGGTTCGTCGGGTTCTTGGCGAAACTACAAGTCCTATATATCCCCACAACCGGGAATGTCTAACGGATGTAATGGCATATTGCTTTCAAAGAGATGTCAAACTTACAAGAAGTTACAGGTGAAAAGGTTGAGACAAAAGTCTGTTTTTTTCAACTAATGTTTAATTTTTCCAATATTTAACTGTTAGTTTCTATAAAGAAACCTTCATGGATTTAGACAAATTACCCTTTTCTGAATTTAGAATTTTGTCTACTTTTTTAAAATGTATAGCTTACCAGGATCCATTATTGCTTTCAAACTCATTTCTATCATTAACTGGAAGGAGCTTCAAAGCACTAAAAATAGCAAAAATAGGCTATGTCCCAGAAAATGCTAAAACTGTGTAAAAAATGTTGGTTCCTTGACAAAAGACTGTCATTCCCTAAAATCTGAGAAAATTCTGATTTCAGCCCCAGAAACCCTTTTTTGATAACATTTGCAGGGAAAAACCCAGAGGCTTTAATTTGCATCCCGTTTTAGCCATTTTTCTGAAAAAACAAAAAATGTACTCTATTTTGCCTAATTTCCGGGACCCCCTCCAAGGGAATCCACAAACCCTGGGGACCTTTAGAATCCACATGATGTTGGAAGAAAAGGACGCAAATTTGACGTGGATACCTAATGTGGTCAAAAAGTTTCAGGGGCCTAAGCATGCACTACCCCAAATCACCAAGAAAAGGCTTAGCACTGGAGGGGAAAAGGCCTAGCAGCGAAGGGGTTAAAAACATAGGAAATTGGTATTTGGAATGCAGTCTGAGAAGTCAAAGAAGAACACTAAAGGAAAACATTACATCAAGCAAAGTCTATCATAAGGAATATATCTCATGGCCAGAACTGCAAATGTGACCTGGAGGCAGTGGACAACTAGGCCTAGTTTTCCGTAGCCTCTTTACTACTAATGCTGTGAGCTTTTGCAACATGTTTGGCATTCTTATAGGTCCTGTTTGTGTGAAGGGAGTGAGCCCTCTGTGAATGGTTGCTCACAGTGACCATGTGCAGAAGAGACTTGCTAAGTCATGTCTTGTTGAATCTGTATTAAAGTAAAAACTTTAATACTGGGCGAAGTTGACTGTAGTAGGTACTTACTCTCCAAGGTACCTTGAGTGTCTCAAGGGAGTGGGCTCTGCCTGAGAAGTTGTGCATAGGACTGAAGACTGTATGCACCAGGTACTTGCCACACATGCGTGCCTGATTACATACAAAAGGTTGACTATATGCAAGGTGTTCAGTACAGAGAGAAAGCTATGCCTAGTAGTGCTTTCACCATCTAAGGATCCTTAGGCGTCTAGAGGGAGTGGGTTCTCCGTGGAGATATTCTGAAAAGGGCAAAGAATGTTCACACTACGTACTTTCTTGACCATGCAAGAGCTGAGCTGTTTGAGAACAGTCTGTTATATGGCAAAGGCTGTGCATAGTAGGGCTTGGCCACCTAATAGGGCTGGGGTATCTGGAGGGAGTGAGTTCTACATGAAGAGTTGTTCAAAAGCTTAATACCTTGTGTAGAAAGGGGATGCCCACCCATTTCTGGTTGATTGAACATATCAGCTCAGCTATCCATAAAGTATTTAGTATTGGGGGAAAGCTGTGCATAGGAGTAGCTTTGTTTACTTAAGGGGGCTTGTGTGTCTGAAAGGTAATTCATGGTTTAAATGATTCTGCAGAATGTAGTACTTACTTTCATATCTGAAATACTGTATTTGTTTATAGAGTCGTTTTACCAGCAGTTTTTGAAACACTTACACTTACTCGAGGATTTCATTATTGATGACATTTGAGATATTATGTTAATATAATTTATATAATGCATGAATCCCCCCCGGAAGGGGTATCTCTGTGTTGCAGTGAACCGCAGGCATGCAGTGTTAGTCTCTGAAGAACTCGGTTTTGAGAAGCTTTCTAAAGTGAAGGTGGTCCATGCACTTTCAAAGGTGGGTGGCTGAATGATTTCAATATAGGGGGGCCAGATAAGAGAAAGCTTTTCCCGGAGCAATTTTTCCTAAAGCTAGGTGTAGTGAGAGGAGTTTACTCCTTAGATCTCAAAGATCGGCTAGGCAGATACAGAATGAGTTTTTCAGTCAGATAATTATATCCTCTGCCGTTAATTGGTTTGTGCAGTATGCAACCGACCTTAAATGTGGCTCTCTTTCGTATAGGAAGCCAAGGGAGTGAGCGCAAGAGGGGGATTGAGCAGTTCTGGCAGGTATTTTCTGGACCAAGCGGCTCGCTATGTTTTGGACCACTTGGAGTTTGTGAAATAAAGACTCTCTAGAGGCTCCTAACAGAGTTTTACAATAGTCCACGAGGTTGATCACCAGTGCCTGAACCAGGGTTTTTCCGCACCAAGATTGAGTGAAATGGAAAAACTCAAAGCAGAATACTCATCATATGAAAGCAGGTGCCAGTGGTAGCCACTACCTGATCATTCAAAGAAAGACTCTGGTCCAGGCGAACACCCAGATTTTTACCAGTGACTTTGGAGCAGGTGCTGCGCCCAAGTCTGTAGACCACCCCTCCGGGGACCAGAGCAGTTGGGCTTTATGGAAAAGCATAATTTCCGTCTTGCTAGGACACAGCTGGAGGAAATTCTTTGCCATCAAAGATGAGATGGTTTTCATGTCTTCAGCGAAACGTGCTTTGGAAGTAATTATATCGTTATTAAAAGACAGGAGAAGTTGGGTATTGTCTGCGTATGAGAGAGCGGTGAAACAATCATCTCTGATGGTTTTGGCAAGACGGGGCACATAGAGGTTGAACAAGGTGGGGTTAAGACATGAGCCCTGCAGCACTCCCTTGTTGAGCTCTTAGGGAGAGCCAAGATTGATGGTCTATGTGCGGTGAGTTGGAAAACTTGGGAAGCATTGTAGAGCTAGGCCCCGAATACCTATCTCTTCTATGCTCTGGAGCAGTATACATTGGGAGACTGTGCCGAAGGCCGCTGACAGGTCTAACAGCACCAGTAGAGCAGACTGGGTACCATCTAGGGAATTTCTGATATAGTCCTTTACCGCTATTAGTGCTGCTTCAGTATTATACATAGGTTGAAAGCCGGATTGCCAGGGATCCAGGCATCTGTTGGATTCTATGTGCTCTATGAGTTGTTATTAATGTGTCTTTCCAAAAGTTTTTTTCATCAGGGGAAGAAGAGAAATAGGACAATAATTTTAACAGTCTGAGACTGGGAGATTTACCTCCTTATGAATGGGGATCACCTGTGCAGCGTTCCAGTCTAGGGGAAGCTATCATTTGCTAATCCACAGATTTAAAGGCCAGCAGATCGAGGGGACAAATTGATTAGCTAGAATGGATGAATCTTGGCTGACAGTATATCTAAAGGGGACTGTGATTTAGGGGTCTTCAACATTTCACAGAGGGAGTCAGCTCTAAGGGGTACAAGGCTCTCAAGGATCCACAAATTATCAGCTTTTGATGGAATGCAGAGAGTTACTTATCTAAGATGATCACTTGCTCCAATGAATTTATCGTAGATCCGATTTATTTTATCTTTGGAATGGTTTGCAATGGCATCACATAGAGCTTGAGAGGGAGGGGTATGATTTGTGCATGCAATCAGATTGGTAAAGGATTTAAGAAATGTCCATAATTCTTCGGAAGAGTTCCCCTCTTGGCTAAATTGTAAAGTAATATGTTCTGGTAGGTTTCTCTATCATTGGGTTTGTGGGACTTACGCCATCATCTCTCTAATTTTTTAGAATGAGCTTTCTCCTTGTGCAATGCAGGAGAGTACCAAGAAGCATGCAATCCATGTTTGCCTATGTATTGATATTTTAGAGGGACTAGATTTTCAATAGCTGTTTTTAGAGATTCATGATAATCTGCTAGCCTCAAATTGACATCCCCATCTCCCCTATCATCGGAGCTATAAACTCCTTAATAAAGGTGTCAGGGTGATTTTACACCATTGTCTCAGCAGGCGGTAAGTGGGATTATTTGCAGGTGTGACAGCGTGAGTAGGAGAGATCCAAAATACAATCAGGAAGTGGTCTATCCAAGGTAAAGGGCAAGGAGACTCTGTAGAAATAAAAGAAGAGTTGTTGAAAATCAGATTGTATGTATGGTCTGCCATGTGTGTGTGGGGCAAGAGTTGATCTGATTAAGGCCTAAAGTGGCCATATCTGTGAGGATTTGGGCAGCCTCCATCTTTGAGGGGTCTTCACTGTGTATGGTAAAGTCTCCCCAATAAAATAAAGTGTTTTCAGGAAAGGATGTGGGTGTCAATCAGTTCGATCAATTTGAGATTGAAGTCTCGAAGGGGACCCAGGGACTGATATACAAGGGGTCCTTTCCAGCAGTCCCGGGGCATATGTTCAATTCTATAAACACATATCTATGCCACATCCTCAGACAGAGTTTCAATTAGGGACACTTTTAAGGATTCTTTGTAAGTGATGGCTATTCCTCCTCCAGTTCTATCTTCCCTGTCTGCACTTAGCAAACACTAATTCTCCGAAAGTGCCAGAGCGATGGAGGTTGTGAAGATAGGCTTCAGCCATGTTTCTGTAAAGAAACCAAGAGCAGGTGATTTAGAAGTCAACAATTCCCATATTTGAAAAGCATGCGTGGGCAATGATCTAACAATGCCTAAAAGGCCCTTCCACATTTGTAGAGGTTTAAGGGGAAGGTTGTTAGTGGGAGTAGAGATGCATCATAATCTAGGTGCAGGACCTCCTCAAAGGGATTTGGCGGGAGTTCTCCCTCCTGATTCAGTGAGAGTCTTTGATATTAACACTATATACAAGTAAATGGACCTTCAGGGATGGAAGGAGATATTGGCTTGCCGCATTGTATATCAGAGCGTGGAACCTTGCCTTGGAATGCGATACATGTAAATTCCTGCACCGTGTATGATAGTTTGGATGTACTAGAGACAGTTCTGAGGTAAAAGAGGAAGAGGTCCTGACTCCTGTCTCCTGTCTCCTGGCAACAACTGGGCGAAGACTAGCGCAGACAGGCTTGCTTTTGGCGTGCCTTCGGTTCACCAGCGGTGACATGAGCCTTAAGTAGAGGACTGGGAGAGGAGCTAGATCGGTGACTCCCATAACCCCCCACCAGAAACCGGAAATTCAAGTCTCGCTTGCTCTCTCCACACAAATGGAACCCTCCGCAGTGGAACGGAGAGTGGCAAGTACTGAAGGCAGTTTTACAGACTGCTAAGTGCAAGCTCGCTAAAAAGGTAAACTTTCAAATGTTAAAAACAGTGTCAGCATGCAAAAGATTAAACTTAATGGGAGCAGAAGTATCTGCTATTTTCCTGTGTGCATTCATTGGACGTAAGCTGTGCCATGAGCCTTAAGTAGAGGACTGGGAGAGAAGCTTGACTGCTGACACCCATATCCCCCCCACCGGAAACTGGAACTATGAGGATCACTTGCTCTCTCAACACAAATGTAAGCCTCCATGGTGGAACGGAGAGCGGGCAGGTCCTGAAGGCAGTCTTACAAAGTGCTAAGTGCAAGCTCACTAAAAGGTAATGTTTCAAATGTTAAAAACAGTGTCGGCATACAAAAGATCAAAATTAATGGGAGAAGAGGTTTCTGCTACTTGCCCTCCCACGCCCTCAATGTTGTCCTTGATGTCATTAATGATGTTAATGTACATGTCATGAGTGGCAGATGGATATACTTTTACTATGCATAGTTATTAAAAAACGTAACATACAATAACTCAGTTTGAAACCACTACAACAATGTTCTGTAACACGTATCTAAACACAAATGAAAAATACAATTTGAAGAGTTACAATTGCATGTCACCTAGGTTGAAAGGGGAGTTCAATAAGGTGTCAGTAAACATAAAGGGCCAGATGTAGGTAGGCTTTTACCGGTCGGTAACGGCCGAATTCGGCCGTTACCGACCGGTAAATGGATTTTGAGATGTAGGGGGCATATTCTTACAGAATCGGTAAATTTACCGATAGGTAAATTTACCGATTCTGTAAATTACCGAATCAGTATTTTTACCGATTCGGTAAATTTGAGATGTAGGTGGGACTCTTCTGAGTCCCACAGGCCTTACCAAATCGGTATTTTACCATCAAATTCAATTTGATGGTAAAATACCGATTCCGGTGTGCATGCACATGTGTGCATGCACACCTGTGCCATATGACAGGCAGACCTGCCCTTAGGGCATGTATGCCTGCCACATGGCACCCAAACCTGTTTTGGGGGTGCTAGAGGGTGTCAAAGTGACACCCCCTGCACCCTTGTGAAATTCGGTATTTACCGAACCGGTAAATACCGATTCGGTAATGCCCATTCATTCCTATGGGCTTCAAAGCCCATAGGAATGAATGGGCATTACCAGTCGGTATTTACCGAATCGGTAAATACCGAATATTACCGATTCGGTAAATGCACATCTGGATTTACCTACATCTCCCTCCTTCAATTTTACCACTTCTTAAATACCGAATCGGTATGATTCTGTATTTAAGAAGTGGTAAAATAAAATTACCTACATCTGGCCCTCAATGATGTAACCTGACAGTATTCAACATTTTTGCCGGCAGCTTCAAAACTTTTTTAAAATTACAGTTCAAAGAAAGCATGAAATTATCGCCTACCTGCATGAGCGAATGCCACGTTGGTTAAAACATACTATTCGTGCCCGGTTTTCGTTCAGTAAACCAGGGCTCGCACAAGATATGTGAACAATGTTTTCCTCCCCAGTTTTACACTGTCCTCAGTGAGCCTTTTAAGTGTCCCAGTGCCAGGGCACAATTTGAGCGTGGCCTGGAAGGAGGCCAAAGCGGGATCTGATAGAGTGCTCTCTGGACGACCTGGGCCCAAGTTAAGACAGGGATTTCGGAGTTTTATAGTCATTTTAGATAATCCAGGTATGAGATCTGTCAATCAAGCATCTTTGTCTTAAAGCACAGAGTTTTTTTTTATCAATACTTTAATGTAGTGTGGTATATAAATAAATAATACCGGATCTAGGTTTTACTGGACATAGTAATAACAGATAGCTCAATAAATAAGAGTCAAGATTCGAGGTAGTAGGAGTTTGCAGGTTTAATACAGCATAAAGGACAGGAACAGGACAACCTGCACGGGAATAGGATGACAGGGCCTGACAGGGGGGCCCCGACACGGGGGCAGGATTGGACTGGCAAGGCCCGACATCTGCCGGGGCTGGATCTGGGATGAGCGCGCTAACATTTAATAACAGTACACAAGCATATATACTAAAACAGTTGCATTACAATGAATACAGTAGGCGGAGCAGTGGGTGTGGTCAATAGCAGTCGCGAAAGATAAGGGTGAAAAGAGGTGTAACAGGAGGCGTATACATAGACATGTGATGTAAACGTAACAGAATATGTCATAAATTGGGCGGAAACATGGAGGGGGCTACCTAAGGAGCCGGGACCTCTGACCTAATGGTGCGCGCAAACTGACAATGACGTGTTACTAGGAGAAGCTGGGGGCTATGAACTCTGTGCTAGGAGCAGAGACTGAAGTCTGGAGAGTCAGGGCGACATGTACCTAAACCCTATCTAGTATCTAATGTTTAGAGGACATGTTGATATAAACTAAGAGTCAGGAGGGGAGAGGCTAACAGACTCTAAGACTGGAGCATGCATTATTCTACATGTAGTGCGTGATGAAGAATATTAAATGACCATTAAATGCAGTATTTCTCCTACATGGAGACGTAAAGGCTAGACAATGACGGAAACTATTGATGCGATTCAGTAGCTTAGGAATGCAGAGAAGGAGGGCTGGACTGATAACTAGAATCATAACATACTCTTGGCAGACTCGTAGGCAGAGCCAGGCCGAGCCGGGCACTGCGAGGCAGGAAGTAAGTGAAGGGTCGAGGATACAGGTGGGGGCTGCATCGCTCCTCAGCGAGGGCTCAGGAGACAGGAGCTGAATCTGGTGTCCAGGCCCTTTTGAGGCCTAGAAACGGGGACTTTACAATGAAATAACGTGCACACTGAGAAACGTGGCAACGTAGCTTTACATAGGCCTAATATTCGTAGCTTTCACGAGAACTGGGAACTGGCATACTAGAGATGGACACAACTGTAATTGCGTCTTTAATCAAACATGGGGGATACATATGCATATTAATCATGCACACATAGCATAAGATGGGGAATACGTAGGGACACAGAACATGGCAAAATTTACTTTTCCACATTCCCTCCTTGTCACTACGTTTCCATCAGGAAACATCAATATTCATGATACCATCTATCATTTCATACAGTATCATTTGCTCGTCTCGAATTGTCTTGGAACGGGATTTAGAACGGGACTTGGGACTAGGAATACAAGAGGTAGCACAAACGCCGCAAATCGCAGGGCCACATTGTATACAGAGGCAGCAACTGAATATGATCGCTACTGCAATACCTAGAAATGACAATACTTTCCATCCCCAGGCGGAAATCATATTCCAGAACCAACCGGACCATGTCCAGGTGCCTGGATCTTGGTGTAACATATGGGCAATATTATGGAGTCTGGTTATAGCTGAATAAACAGACGGCGCGTTATTAGGAATGAAAATGCAGCAACTAGATCCGATGACTCTACAGGCCCCGCCCCTATCGGCCAGTATGACGTCAAGGACGAGACGATTCTGGAGCACGACAATTCTCATAAAGGATTGCTCTTCGGTCAAGTTACCTAGAGCAGAAGTAGTCTCAATCACTACTGCTTCAAGGGTTCTCGTTAATCTACGTATCAGTTTACTATTTACGACAGTACCTAAATAGGGGAAGACACCTTTATTGATATCTATGTATTGTTCTAGAGCAGTTTCAGTATAATCGACAATCGGGAGGTCTCTCTTGTGTCTAGTATGTACTAGGTGGGAATTCCTATGATAGTCAGGTGGGGCTAGGAAAACTGGTGGCAGTAGGAAGGCAATGTAACAGGTTCCCTCCCAATCGAGGGGCAGACGAACATATGCGGTCTGACCACAAACAAAATAAGAATGACGTGAAGCTTTAAAAATGGATTTCCTACTGTCACTATACTTGACAATAGTAGTACAATCACTATGTCCTACGTGTATGGAACCATTATTTCGGACACATAATTCGCCTTTAACTGGTAATACTGATATAGCAGGTAAGTCTGGAGTAGTATCAGACTGAACATTCAGGACCATAAAATTCGAAGAATAATTACCTAAATTATAAACTTCATTTTCTAGGTCTAACCCTGTTCTGTGGGGAAGACCTTGCTTGTCTGGAAAACATGTACTGTTAAGAAAAGACATATCTGTTGAGGATGACGTTAACGTGGACCATGCTCCACATGAACCATTATGTGAAAATGGATAAGGAAAGAGTGGCAGAACTCCCTCCGGTGTCTGGAAAGGGGGGAGTCGACCACACACCCAACAATTAGTGGCATTGCTGGTCTGGTGTGAATAATGTAACATACGGATAAAGGAATTATTACGCATAGCAAGACGATAAGAGAGTTCATGAGGAGGTAGATCACTAAACGTGTGCTCTACTGTAGCAATAGCAGACTTATTTACATGAGAAACTGGAAAATACAAATAAAATGCATAACATGTGCAGGTAATCATAAGGCTGAGATATAGCAGAAAACATAAAATAATAGTGCAACTTTTAGAGTTCTCACTAACTCTCTCTCTGTGGGGGTCTATTATATACATGTCAGAAACCGGTCTAACCGTTTCACCTAGGGGAGGACTTAGACAATCAAACTGGCTGACTTATTTTACTAGACCTTAATTTAAGCTTATACTCCTGTTGCGGAGTTTTCTCTAACAGGGAGGGTTCAGTATCATTGTCTTTTGCGGGACAGTCCTTAAGAATAGTACTTTGACAGTCTTTAAGATCCTCGGAAATGTTCTTAGAAACAGGCTTTAGTCCGTAAAATTTCTTCACATGAGACAAATGGACCCAGCCCTTCCTGCCTTCCAGCTTGACGGCAGTACGGGTGGCCAGGAGGACTTGTTTTGGCTCCTTCCAGCGGGGCTCCAGCGGACTTGAACGATCAAAGTTCCTCACGAGAACCATGCATCCGGGAACGATTTCATGCGGTGCCACCTCGGTATTGTCTGGAAATGCGGCGGCAACCTGTGAACGACAAGAGTTGAGGGCAGACATCAAGGAAGCTAGGTAATCTGTCAGCATATTACTTGAAACATCTGTAATACTTCGAGGTCTAGGTGTACCCCACATGTTAGGGGGGCGGCCGAATACGACCTCATACGGGGACAGACCTGATCTGGAGTGTGCGACCATGCGCATATAAAATAAAGCGACTGGCAGAGCTACTAGCCAGTCCACACCTTTCTCTTTACATATTTTAGCAATACGGATTTTCAGGGTCTGATTATGTCTCTCTACTAGACCGGCTGCTTCTGGATGGCATACACAATGGAACTTCCACTGGTACCCTAACAAAAGGGAAACATGTTTCATCAACTCAGATGAGAATGGCTAGCCGTTATCAGAATATACGACTCTAGGGAGTCCGTAGCGGGGGAAGAATTCACGAACCAACTGCTTGGCAGTGGTCGCGGCTGTGTAATCTGGGACTGGATATGCCTCTGTCCACCTGGACAAAGCGCATACGACTACAAGGACATACTTGAGACCTCGACATCGCTCCATCTGAATATAATCCATTTGGAGGACTTCAAAAGGGTGGTCAGGGGGCTGGAATCCACCTTGTTCCACCGGGACACTTTTACCTGGATTAAACTGGCAACATATCATACAGGTACGGACTTTCTGCTTGGCTGCAGCTCGTAAATGCTTGTTGAACCAAATGTTCTGGATACTGTCTAACATAGCTTTTTCTCCTAAATGTGCTGGACTATGTGCGGTATTGATAATGACTTGAACCATTGAGTCGGGGAGAAACCATGTGGCTTTACCCTTCGTTACCCATCCCTGATCTGTCTGGACCCCTCCTTGTTCGGACCATTTCTTGATTTCATCGGGAGTAGCATGTAACTGGATATCTATGACATCTTGAGTGGGGTCCTTAACTGTCATACATGTAGTCGGATCTGGAATATGTGTCTGTGTCGGGTTAACTGAAATGTCTGGAGTCTGTGCTGTAAGCTTGGCTGTGCGATCTGCTAGATCATTACCTTGAGAAATAGTATCAGTAACTTTCGTATGTGCTTTGCACTTCATGATAGCAATAGATGCCGGTAAATGTATGGCATCTAACAGAGCTTGAATAAGGAGACCATGCTGAATCTTGGTTCCATGAGAAGTCATGAAACCTCTCTCCTGCCAGAGCACTCCAAAGTCGTGTACGACTCCAAATGCGTAGCGTGAATCTGTGTAAACATTAACTTTCAGGTTCTTAGCGTGTATGCAGGCTTGGGTCAGAGCAACTAGCTCTGCTGCTTGAGCAGACAGGGTGTCAATACGGTGTGTTTCTATAACTTCAGTGTCAGTAGTCACTGCTTACGCGGCTACTAGTTCTCCTGTACTTGTTCTCATACATGAACCATCCACATAAAGTGTCAGGTCGGGATCTGGTAATGGAATATCTGTCAGATCTTGTCTTGGCTTTGTCATAATATTAACTACTTCCACACAGTCGTGTGTGGCAGGATTCGAATTAACTGACGGTAACAGTGTAGCAGGATTTAGGACGTTGCAGCGTCTGATTTCTATGTGTGGCTGGAACAGTGTCAGTTCATAACCTGTTAAACGTGCAATTGTCAAGTGCTGAGTTTGTGTTCGGTTTAAAAGAACTTCCACGGAGTGTGGAACTTGTACTGTCAAGGAATGTCCTAATACTATGGAATCACTTTGTCTGATAGCTAGTGCTGTGGCTGCAACTGACTTGAGGCACGCAGGCAGGGCCTGGGCTACTGGATCTAGTGTGCTCGAAAAATAAGCACAGGGCTTGTACTGTCCGGCTTGATCTTGTGTGAGAACAGATAATGCTGTACCTTCCCGTTCAGTGACGAAAAGTGTAAAAGGCTTACTGTAGTTCGGTGTAGCTAGAACTGGAGCTTGGCATAAAGCTTTCTTTAACTCATTAAAACTAAGTGTATGTTCAGATGTCCAAGGGAGGACAGTCGATACGGCTGCCTCCTGTGTCGTTAACTGTATCAGTGGTTTGGCTAGAAATGCATACTGAGGAATCCATTGTCTGCAGTAAGAAGTGAGGCCGATAAAAGCACGTACCTCCTTCTGGGTCTTGGGCTGAGGAAGACTTGCTATTAACTGGATACGGTCTGGTGTCAACTGCCTACCCCACTTGGACAGTAAGTGGCCTAAATAGATCACTTGCTGGACACAGAATTGAAGCTTCGAAGGGGACACCTTGTGCCCCATCTCGGCAAGGAAATACAAGACTGTAAGTGATGCTCGCTCGCAAGCACGTTCAGAACGGGCAGTGAACAGTAGATCATCGACATACTGGAGCAGGGCAGTGTCTGTTGGCATGTGAATGTTGTCTAGTTGTCTTTTAAGTGCTTGACTGTAAATACTAGGACTTTCTGTGAAACCTTGAGGAGCTCGTGTGAACATATAGCTCCTTCCATTTAAACAAAATCCGAAAAGAAACTGGCTGTCTGGATGAATGGGGACACTAAAAAACGCGTTCTTGAGGTCTATGACTGTAAAAAATGAAGCTTCGGAATCAATGGCTGTCAATAGGGAAGAGATATCTGGGACAACTGGGTACTGGGGAATAATACATTTATTAAGTTCTCGAAGGTCAATCACTAATCGATATACTGGGGGTGCTTTTGGATCAGTACGTTTCATGACTGGAATGATCGGAGAATTACATACATTGGAGTCGGTTTCTACAACTACTCCTTGAGCCATGAGCTCGTCAACAATTTTGGATAAGGCTGTTACAGCCTCAGGTGGCAATCTGTACTGTCTGATTCGTGGCAGGACTACATCTGGCTTGAGAGTCACACGATGGGGTGTGATTTGCATATAACCTACATCAGTGGGACCTTGCGCCCATAGATGCTGCGGAACATTAGACAATCTCGGATCAAAATCTCGTAATACATAGTGACCCTTGAAGTCACGTAAAAACAGGCGTATTCCCTCTGGGGAACAGCAAATAACTGCACCTAATTCTTTCAGTGTCTTAATGCCTAACAAATTTTCTGGACATGACTTCGTAAGTAACAGATCAGTAGTGCGGGACAATGGACCTACTTCTAGAGTGACTGGCTTAGATATCTCGTTTACAATAGGCTTTCCTGAAAATCCAAGGGAAACATTTCTAGAGCCTGAGAGCGGAGCCCCTGGAACTTAGGCGTGACTGATGGTGGTCCTACTTGCCCCTGTATCAATCAGAAACTTTCTGTCTTTCCCTAATACTTGACTATGAACATAGGGACCTTCTTGATCTACAGGTATCTCGATGAGAGGCAAGCCTACCTCCCTCTCTAGGCTGTTTCATGAATATGGCTGATACTCTGGATACTCGGACTGTGCATACTGGTACATCTGCTGTGTAACATGCTGTGTTGCAGCAATAGGCTGCGGTGCTGGAACTATCTGTTGTGCATTCTGTGGCTGAGAAGTCTGTGAAACTTGTTCTTGTCTAGGCGGACGTGGTCTTTCTTTAGTCTTACCAGTAGCTATATTGTGTTTCAGAACTGCACACTCGTTTATAAAATGACCTGGCTGTTTACAATAATTGCAGGTCCCTTTAACGGGAGCTGCAGGATGACTGGCTTGAATCGGACCCCTCTTCTGACTGTCTTGAGGAACAGATTGTGCAACTAGTACTTTCATTTTCGTGTCTTTCATACGTTTTCTCTCATGATCTTGCTCTTCTCTGATTCTATTCTGGTGATACTGGAGCATCTGTAACATCTGGGACGGGGTACTAGCTTGCCACGTACTTTCGACTTTCAAAACTCGATTCTTAACTTGTGGACTTGAATTCTCGACTAATTTAGTAACAAAAAGATGAGGGTATGACTCGCTACTTGTCTTCAATCCACTGTTTATAATAAAACATTTCTCAAATCTAGAATAAAAATCACTAGTGTCTTCGTCTTGTTTCTGTTTACAGGCTGAGATTGCATCCCAGTCTTCCTTTTTAGTGGCTAATAATCTTGGCAAAACTTGTATCAATAATTCAGGTAATTCTTTACATTTCTCTCCAAGACCGGTACCTGGTACTCGTATCTTATCTTCAGCTTCTAGAACTGCCCAATCGATCTTTTTCTCTCCCACCTCCCATTCTTTTTCCTTGAGTTTTTCATATACCCCTGCGGACAACAGGACCTTTAGCATTTTAATAATATCTGGATACGTGTATTCTCCCATACGGAGCATGTCTTTTAATTCTCGGTGGAACCCTGCTGGATCTTTATCATGACAGGGAATTAATTTCTTCATCTCTAAGAGTTCCATCTTTGTAATCGGGGTGTAAACAAACACTCGTTGCATTTCACCATCCGTTGTCCTAACTGGGTGTACTTCTCGTAACGGATTCTGTCTGTCTATGTAAAAGGGTTTACTTTCTGGGGGTGAGACATGAACAAAATGCGGGTTCAGGAACGTTCTATATTTGTGGCGCTGTTCTAGAATGACACTAATTAAATCGGTACCTAAACCTTTCCATCTATACTGGAGTAACTCGTTCAGGACATCGTGTAACGGACCTGGATCAGAATGTTGACCCTCATACAATGTGATGAGGTGCTGAATCATATACATACCCACCAGTCGCTGCTCGGCTGGGGGCAGTTTCAGAAACATTTGTGCCACTATTTCATCTGGAAAAGTGGTAGAATCAGTAGTCCATCGGACTGCTGATCGGGCTAGTTCTTGTTCATGCATAGTACTTAACTCACTGTAACCGATTCGTGATTTCAGAATATGATCGGTAGCTTGAAATACTTGTTCTAGAGAACCTTGCTCTAGTGCTGGATGAGGAACAGTTTTCTTGTAGTCTAGACGTGAATGTCGGTCTGGAAATCTAGATTTTCCTACATACGCTATTCTGGTGGGATTCTCGTCCTCTACCTCTTCTGTAGAAGAGTCATTCTCTTTCTCGTTTACTTGTGCTGCTTTACGTTGTTCGTGTAACTTTATTATTTCTTTACGGATTTTCTTGTACATACTCTCTATACTACTGATGGTTCTGTGCTTACCCTCGGCTATATTATCACTCCACCTTGTCAGGATTCTCATTTCGGCTGGGTCTTTGGTCGGATAATCTTGTTCTCTTATTAAACAATTAATCAGAAACTTTAATATCATGAGCTGTATTTCAGCTTTCCTTTGAGACATGGCTTCGCTAATACTTTCTGGATCATCCCCTGTACGGATGAAACAATATATTCTGTCTAGATCTTCTTTCATATTCGGTAGGGTGTCCAAATACCCGGTCACCCGTCTTACACGGATGGAATATATAACTGTACTGTCATCACCTGCGACTGGATCATAGCGGCATTCAGTAAGGGCTCGTCGGATATCTGCAACGGACTTAAATTTGGGCGTACGCTGTAACGCACATTCGTGTAACTCGGCCAACGTTCTACGTTGGTGTGGTGGCGGGGTACCAGGAGGACCTCCTCCTGCGGCCCCTAAACTCGAATCATCGACTGATACTCTTCGTGCTGGCAGAGTGGGAAATTGTAATGCAGGCTGGACCGGGGGTACCGTAACAGGTACTCCGGTGTCTGGAGGAGCAGGAATGGCATGATTTACAGGGACTGGCGGAACAGGATTTGCATATTCTGGGACTGTGTCGTCCAAGTAGGACGAGATGAAAATATCAGCTGCGGTCAGTTTGTGACGTAGCTTGGTCGGAACTAATGGTGGCGGAAAATTACTGGATGCCTCCGGAGTTGCTTTTGGCAAGCCCTCGGCAAGAAGAGGATACATACCCTTAATAAGGGCATGCCTCTGTCTGTCTGACTGTTCGGTTTTGACTCGTTCACCTATCTCGATTAGTTCCCTTTCTTGGGCTCGTTCTAAGGATTCTCTACTTAATTCTGACTTTCTGATTTCTTTTTCGGTTCTTTTATGAGATTCTTTGCGCCATAACTCGATGGCATCTTTCTGTGACTGTCTGGCTTTCTTTTTCCATAATGCTTCTTCTACTCGCATGATGCACTCGGCATCCCATGTGCCTGATACAGGCCATCTATACTTTTCTTCTAACTCTTTGGTGTACTCTACCCATAAATCTAGATATAATATGGCACTTATGCCATGCTTCTGATACATAAAGTGACCTGGACTGTCCCTAGGCGGGACAGGAACTGCTGCTTCTAACAGACCTTTTCTAGTTTTCAACTGACGTAATTTCGAAAATAAGGGCATGACTGAACTGTAACTTAGACACAATACGCAATTACAATACACAATGAACACGATAATTACTCCACATTCATACCACGACATTAAAATACATGAAGAACATTTAAAATAACAGTTCGAACAGAATACTACCTGGATTACGGAAAACAGAATACATGAATTTTCTCGAGAACAGAACTGACTAGAACAGAAACTAGATGCACTGCTGAAACAGTACGAAACTCACCGGTCTCATAAAGAGACACGTCAGGACCCGCATCCACCTAAGTGGACACTTCGTTTTGGGATATGTGTACCACCAAACCCCACGGACCAGAGACAATTAGATTGACCCTGTCTAGATACTACCCCAGCAACGGTACTCACCGGGCAGCAAGAACGGAAGGCCTCGGACTGGACTGGACTGCTTCGACGCCGGACAGACGAACTTCGGGCTTCAGTTACGGGTGGGCCTCCGGATACCTCGGACCTTGGACTCTCGGCTTGGGCTCTGGTCGGGACTCGCCGCGTTCCTCCACCACCTCGTCTGGATGCTGGACCGCCACCTCCGTCTCCTCCGTGGGCCTGAGGGATACTTGAAGCAGAAATATCTGCACGTGCACGGTATGGTTCCGTCACGGCTGCAGAGGGTCACGGGGCCGGCGTGGCTTCACCGGCGCGTGGGGAAAGGGCAAGTCCCTGTTCGGGCGCCATTATGTGGTATATAAATAAATAATACCGGATCTAGGTTTTACTGGACATAGTAATAACAGATAGCTCAATAAATAAGAGTCAAGATTCGAGGTAGTAGGAGTTTGCAGGTTTAATACAGCATAAAGGACAGGAACAGGACAACCTGCACGGGAATAGGATGACAGGGCCTGACAGGGGGGCCCCGACACGGGGGCAGGATTGGACTGGCAAGGCCCGACATCTGCCGGGGCTGGATCTGGGATGAGCGCGCTAACATTTAATAACAGTACACAAGCATATATACTAAAACAGTTGCATTACAATGAATACAGTAGGCGGAGCAGTGGGTGTGGTCAATAGCAGTCGCGAAAGATAAGGGTGAAAAGAGGTGTAACAGGAGGCGTATACATAGACATGTGATGTAAACGTAACAGAATATGTCATAAATGGGGCGGAAACATGGAGGGGGCTACCTAAGGAGCCGGGACCTCTGACCTAATGGTGCGCGCAAACTGACAATGACGTGTTACTAGGAGAAGCTGGGGGCTATGAACTCTGTGCTAGGAGCAGAGACTGAAGTCTGGAGAGTCAGGGCGACATGTACCTAAACCCTATCTAGTATCTAATGTTTAGAGGACATGTTGATATAAACAAAGAGTCAGGAGGGGAGAGGCTAACAGACTCTAAGACTGGAGCATGCATTATTCTACATGTAGTGGGTGATGAAGAATATTAAATGACCATTAAATGCAGTATTTCTCCTACATGGAGACGTAAAGGCTAGACAATGACGGAAACTATTGATGCGATTCAGTAGCTTAGGAATGCAGAGAAGGAGGGCTGGACTGATAACTAGAATCATAACATACTCTTGGCAGACTCGTAGGCAGAGCCAGGCCGAGCCGGGCACTGCGAGGCAGGAAGTAAGTGAAGGGTCGAGGATACAGGTGGGGGCTGCATCGCTCCTCAGCGAGGGCTCAGGAGACAGGAGCTGAATCTGGTGTCCAGGCCCTTTTGAGGCCTAGAAACGGGGACTTTACAATGAAATAACGTGCACACTGAGAAACGTGGCAACGTAGCTTTACATAGGCCTAATATTCGTAGCTTTCACGAGAACTGGGAACTGGCATACTAGAGATGGACACAGCTGTAATTGCGTCTTTAATCAAACATGGGGGATACATATGCATATTAATCATGCACACATAGCATAAGATGGGGAATACGTAGGGACACAGAACATGGCAAAATTTACTTTTCCACAGTAGGCCCCCTTTTCTTGCAATTAAGTGATCAATTAGACCCAACTCAAGCCTCATCTGGGCCGACAAAGCATTGGGAGGGAGAGGGAAAAGCGATATGAATATTTTCATGGAGATAGAATCTGAAATTGATGCATCTCCACCTTGAAGCGCTTCACTTCCATGAGAGATGTTTGGTGATGATTTTGCTGCTATTATCTTTAGCAGCAGCAATTAACGTGGACCATCCAGCTATCTCTGTAAAGTGTGGCATCTGAGAAGCAAAGCATTACCTGCAATCCAACCTATACTGGTGAAAGGAACCTTTGTCATCATCTAACACCCCAAAGAGAACATTTGTCATCAAATAATACTCCATACATTTTATATATTTGTGAATATATATATGTATACGTTTACAAGGCTTTTGTGAGTGTGTGGGGTTGAGGTGCAGACAGAGATAGTGGCAATCATGTTTTAGTCTTAAACCTTTAATTGCATTTTTTAAAGAAAGAACACGAAAACCTACTTTCTCTTTATCGGGGTCTCTTCCATGTTATATTGTCATAGGCACCTACCTTGCCACTGGGAATGCCTACATTGCAACTCATTTGTTTTTAAAGCTGTATTTGTAAGGGTTGTGAATATGTTTTAAACTACTTACTTCAGGCAGGCTAAGGGGGTGATTATCCTTCCTCCCACACGGTAAGCTCTACCACCGCTCTCCTGATTGCGGGGCCCATCCGTGCAAGCGGACCCGCCATTTTTGGAGTTAGCGGTTCAGCTCTCGACGCTGACGCATGTTGTGCTGGCGGTCATAACAATAGATGACGGCGCGAGCGCGCTCCGTTTACAAGGCTTTTGTGAGTGTGTGGCGTTGAGGTGCAGACAGAGAAAGTGGCAATCACGCTCTATTCTTAAACCTTTTATTTTGATTCGTTTTTTAAAGCTGCATTTGTAAAGGCTGTGAATATGTTTAACAACTAATTACTTCAGGCAGGCTAAGGGTACGATTATCGTTCCTCCCACACGGTAAGCTATACGATGCTCTCCTGATTGCGGGGCCCATCCGTGCGAGTACCTTACTTGCTTCTTTCTGCACCACTCTTGCTCTTTCTGCATCATTCTTCTCTCTTTATGCATCTCTCTTGCATGTTTCTGCACTGCTGTACCCTTTTTTGCACCTCTCTTGCTTGTTTCGGCAACATTTTTGCCTCTTTCTGCAGTTCTCTAGTCTCCTTCTGCGCCTCTGTTGTTTTTTACTTCACTTCCCTTGCCTCTTTCTGCACCCCTCTTGTCTGTTGCTGTACCTCTGTTGCTTCTTTCTGCACTGCTGTTGCTTCTTTCTGTATTTCTTTTGTCTGTGTCTGCAACTCTCTTGCCTCTTTCTGCACTTCTCTTGCCTTCTTCTGTACCTCTGTTGCTTCATTTTGCATGTCTCTTACCTCTATCTGCACCTCTGTGCTTCTTTTGGCACCTATCTTGCTTCTTTCTGTATCTCTCTTACTTCTTTCTGTACTTCTCCTACCTCTGTCTGTACCCCATCCCTCTTTCTGCGCCTCTCCTGCTTCTTTCTGCACCTGTTTTTCTTCTTTCTGCACTTCTCTTGCCTCTTTCTGCACCCATATTCCCTCTTTCTGCACCTCTCCTGCCACTGCTTACACCCCTCTTGCCTCTTTATTCACACTTCTTCCCTCTTTCTGTACCTCTGTTGCTTCTTTCTGCATTTCTCTTGCTGCACCCCCCTTGCCTCTTTTGGCACCACTGTTTCTTCTGTGTGCACTTCTTTTGCTTCTTTCTGTACCTCCCTTCCTTCGTTCTGAACCTCTCTTGCCTCTTTCTGTACCCCTGTTACCTTTGTCTGCACCTCCCCTGCCTGTTTCTGCAACTTCCACAACTCTGTTGCTTCTTTTTGTACCTCTCTTGTTATTCTATGCACTACTCTTGTATCTTTCTGCACCACTCTTGCCACTTTCTTTACCCCTCTTGCCTCCTTCTGCATCTCAGTTGGTTCTTTCTGCACCACTTTTGCCTGTTTCTGCAACTCCCTTGCCTCTTTTTGCACTTCTCTTGCCTCCTTCTGCACCTCAATTGCTTTTTTCTGTACTTCTCTTGCTTCTTTCTGCACCTTTCTTTCCTTTTTTTGTACCTCCCTTGCCTCTTTCTGCACCCGTTACCCTTTTCTGCACCTCTCTTGCCTATTCCTACAACTCTCTTGCATTTTTCTGCACCCCTATTATCTCTTTCTGCACCACTTTTACTACATTCTGCACTTCTCCTGCTTCTTTCTGCACTTCTCTTGCTTTTTACTGCACTTCTCCTGCCTTTTTCTGCACTTCAGTTGCTTATTTCTGCACTTCTTTTGCCTCTTTCTGCACCCCTTTTGCCCCTTTAGTACATCTTTTACTTTTTTCTACAATTCCATTGCCTCTTTCTGCACCTCTTTTGGTTCTTTCAGCTCTGGTCTTGCTTTTGTCTGCTGCACCCATGTTCCCACTTTCTACACGTCTTTTGCCTCTTTCTGCAACTTTCTTGCCTCTTATGTAACCCTGGTCAGGCAACTTCGCCACGGGCGTAGTGTTGCCTACTTTGCCCTTTGGAAAGTAGGCAAAGCAGGCAACACTATGCTCACTCCTTGGGCGTAGCGAAGTTGTCCGCCACCTGCCTCCCTCCCGCCCTCCCGAACATACCTAATTTAATTAAATGGGCACAAAAAAATAGATAAAATACACTTACCTTGTCCGCGGCGTCCCGGGGCTCCCTCTGCTCATTCACGGCGCCGTCTGCTAACTAATGCACATGCACGGGCGGCCGCGCATGCGCATTAGTTAGCAGACAGCGCCGAATGAGCAGAGGGAGCCCCGGGACGCCGCGGACAAGGTAAGTGCATTTTATTTATTTTTCTTTGCCCATTTAATTAAATTAGGTATGTAGGGGAGGGGGGCATGCGGCGCGTAGTGGGGCTACGCGAAGTGCGCCGGTGGGCGTAATTTCTCGCCCACTTTCCGTAGCTTCGCGTAGCCCCACTACGCACACTATGCCCAGGGTTACTCTTATGCACTTATCTTGCCTCTTTCTGTACCTTTGATGATTCTTTCTGTGGCCCTCTTGCCTTTTCTGTAGCCCTCTTGCCTCTTTATGCACATCTGTTCCTTAATTCTGCACTCCTCTTGCTTATTTCTACACCTCTCTTGCTTCTTTCTGCACCCCTCTTGCCTCTTTTGCACCCTTCTTTCCTCCGTGTGCACCTCTATGGCCTATTACTGCACCTCTATTGCCTCTTTCTGCACCCCTCTTGCCTATTTCTGTGCCTCTTTTGCGTGTTTGTACACTTATTTTTCCTATTTCTGTACCTATCTTTCTCTTTCTGCACCTTTGTTGTTTCTTTATGCATTATTCGAAACCTCTTTTGCCTGTTTCTGCAACTCTCTTGCCTCCTTCTGCACTTATCTTGTCTTCTTATGCACCTCTTATTCTTCTTTCTGCCCTTCTCTTGCCTATTTCTGCACCCCTGTTGCCGCTTTTTGCACCACTGTTGCTTCTGTCTGTACTTCTCCTGCTTCTTTCAGCACTTCTGTTGCTTTTTTCTTCACCTTCTTGCCTCTTTCAGCACTCTTCTTCTATCTTTTTGTACCTCTATTACCTCTTTCTGCACCCCTATTACCTCTTTCTGTGCCTCGTTTGCTTGTCTCTGTACTTCTTTTGCCCATTTCTGTGCCTCTCTTGCCTCCTTCTGTACCTCTGTTGTTTCTTTCTGCAATGCTTTTGCCTCTTTCTGCACCCCTTTTACCTCATTCTGCACCTCTGATGGTTCTTTCTGCACTGCTCTTGCTTCTTTCTGAAATCTCTTTTGCCTGTTTCTGCAACTCTCTTGCCTCCTTCTGCACCTCTGTTTCTTCTTTCTGCACTTCTCTTGCTTATTTCTACACCACTCTTGCTTCTTTCTGTACCCCTCTTGCCTCTTTCTGTTCCCGTCTTTCCTCTTTCTGTGCCTCTCTGGCCTATTTCTTCGACTCTATTGCCTCTTTCTATACCCCTTTCACCTTTTTCAATGCCTCTTTTGCTTGTTTCTGCACTTCTTTTGCCTATTTCAGTACCTCTTTTGCCTCCTTCTGTACCTCTGTTGTTTCTTTCTGCACTGGCTTGCCTCTTTCTACACCTCTTTTCCCTTATTCTGCACCACTGTTGGTTCTTTCTGCACTGCTCTTGCTTCTTTCTGAAACCTCATTTGCCTGTTTCTGCAACTCACTGGCCTATTTCTGCAGTTCTCTTGTCTCCTTCTGCAGCTCTGTTGCCTAATTCTGCACTTCTCTTGCATCTTTCTGTTCCCCTCTTGACTGTTGTACCTCTTCTGCTTTTTTCTACACTGCTCTTGCTTCTTTAAGCACCTCGTTTGTCCTTTTCTGCAACTCTCTTGCCTCTTTCTGTACTTCTCTTGCCTTCTTATGTACCTCAGTTGCTTCTTTATGCATGACTTATGCCTCTTGCTGTACCCGTCTTACCTCTATCTGTACCTCTGTTGCTTCTGTCTGCACTTCTCTTGCTTCTTTCTACACCTCTCTTACTTCTTTCTATACCCTTCTGCCTCTTTCTGCACCCCTTCCCTCTTTCTGCACCTCTCTAGCCTCTGTTTGCACCCCTCCAGCCTCTTTCTGCACCTCTTTGCTACTTTCTGTACTTCTCTTGCCTTTTTCTGCACCTCTGTTGTTTCTGTCAGCACTGCTATTGCTACCTTCTGCGCCTCTCTTGCAAATTTCTGTATCCCTCTTCTTGCACCTCTCTAGCCTCTGTCTACATCCCTGTTTCTTCAGCCTTTTTTCCCTGTGTCTGCAACTCTTTTGCCTCTTTCTGCGAACATCTTGCTTCTTCCTACACCTCTTGTGCTTCTTTCCGCACCCTTTTTCCCTAATTTTGTACCTCACTTGCCTCTTTTTCACCTCTCTTGCCGCTTACTGAAACCCTCTTGCTTCTTTCTGCACCTCTTTTGCTTGTTTATGCACTTCTTCTGCCTCCTTCTGTACCTGTGGGGTGAATGTTTGACATTGTTCTGCATTCTGTCGATCAATAGTTCTTTTTGAATTTTTCACCTGAGTAGGGTGGTTTGCCCAGACGTGGGTCCTGTGCTCTCCAAGCCACTGGAGTCAAGCTATCCGGGCTGATGAGGGCTGAAAGCCGGACACTGGTCCTAGGATGCTTGTTTCCAGTCCAGGGAGGACTTGGGCTGACAGTTCAGGCTGGACTGTTCCCATTGGGTGCAGGGTCAAGACTGATTTGTATATAGATAGGTCCAAACTTGAATGGCATGGTGAGCAAGAAAACAATGTATTTAGGCACAGATCTCTGTACTGGGGTGAATGTATTACATTTTCCTGCATTCTGTCCATCAATTGTTCTTTTTACGGGGCCCATATGCCTGCCCGATATACTGCTTTGATCACACATTTTGCCTTATAGATTGTTGCATTTCCCTTGGAGGATTAGTACCCAATATTAAGGCAAATTTGTGTAAGGTCGTACAGACACTTCTAAAGAGTAGCAACCTTGTTTTAATGGCCTGACTCCAGTAGCCCCCTTTGTCAAATAAGGTAAGAAAAAGTGTTGGTATATTCAATGGTTGTATCCTAAATTCTCAGGGTCAGTGAGCAGCCTGATTTCCCCCCACACTTAATTACGAAAGTCTTGGCCTAATTCGCATGCAGGTCAAGAACCTGCAAGTATTTTTTGCGTGGGGAGCGCCCGGTCCCCGAACCGGGAAGCGTTCTGGGCAGCGTACTGCAATGAAAAATGAATGATAGACTTTTCAAATGCTGTATGTTAATTGATTGTTGTTTTTGTTGATTATTTTTTATTTTCTTTATTTTTTTAAGCATTTTTTTAATGTGATTGTGTTTCATAATTTATTAAACTTTCTAACATTTCATTGTCAGAAATTTCATAATTATCATGGAATATACATTGTAGTCTCTGAGGGTGTAAAATGTCCTCATTTGCAAGGAGGTTATCTACTGCTTGTACAAATTGCAGTAGTTCATTGTCCCAAGTTTCATCGAAAAATTCAATGTCAATTTGATCAATTGTATCAATCAATTCTTGGCTGCTGTCTTGCAGGTCCATTTCAAAAGAAACTTGGTTTTCGCCTTCCATTTTGCCTGAAATTTGAATTAAAAAAATATATATTAGTAGAGATAGGGCAATGTTGGGAATAATTTTAGATAGGCATTTTTTATCAGTGAATTTATCTTTGGGCAGTGTATAGTATCAGAGTGGAAGTAGGAATATAAAAATGTGTATGTGATTTAACGTAAGTAAATTCATAATTATACAAGAGAAGCCTAACTCCATCCTTAACTATAACAGAGAAGTCTCTCTAAATCTATAACTACTACAGAGGGATAGTATATATCTATCAGAAAAAGTTTACCATATTAACTTATAGTGCACAATATACTTCAGTTTTAAAAATAAAAACTTACCTTTAGAAAGAAGTTGAAGGAATTAGTGAAAATACTATTGAAATGTACAGCAAGAAGTAGTAGTCAAAATGGCTGTGTTTTCTTCTCTTCCTTTATATATATTCAGGTATATAACCAATGAAATGTCAGGTAAAAAAAATAGAAAATGAAAGTAACATTTTCATTGGTTGTCAATTCCAACACTTCAGATGTGTTTTGTGAAGTAATTTACCTCAGGGTATTTAGAGAGGTCTACAGGCTAAATGACTAAATGGAATTCCAATCAAATTTGTGAAAATGGTAGGGATTGGTATGTAGTATGAGCTAATCTATATTTGGTGAAATTGTCTCCAGTGGCTTTTCTGTGAACTACTTTCCCACCTTTTTTGATGGTGCGCTTCCCAGGGAGCGACCCGGTACGCGAACCGTTGAGCGCCCCGGTTCGCGAACCTTAAGCGTTCCGGGAGTCCACCATTTTGTGTTTCGGTCGAATTTAGATACAAGATGGAGGGCAAATAATGTTCAGAATGGGTAGAAGGGGGCACGGTAGACTTATATTGACCCCCTAGGTTTTGTGAGGGTGGCTGAGGAGGCCCATATGTGCGAAAAAAAACATTTTTTAAAAAAATTTCGCGAGGTTAGCTCCCGGTTCGCGTACCGGGTAGCGCCCCGGGGAGCGTACTTTGTTGAAAATTAGTGAAAATGTTAGAGTAAAATAATAATTGTGAGTGATTAGATGTAGGGTAGCTCTGAGAAGAGCTTTTGGGTTTATGGTACATTTAGGTACTTATAAGTAGGTACCAATGCACATTCTTAAATTCAGAGTGAAAACTCTGTTGCCCTCATCTGAGAAGTGAACTCCATCTCCTCTGTAGATATCTTGCATGTAGTATCGCAAGTTATTGTTGTACAGGGAGCCCATTCCATGGTCTCTCATGTAAGCTGAAACAGATTTGTTTACATGCTTCCTCGACTTCTCAATTTGTGGACAAAATTGGTTTGACCACCTCCATTTCTGTCTTTGGCATATATTTGAATATACCAAGGCAGTCTGAGGAAAAAGTGCCATTAATTTCTCAAAGGTGTCCTTTAAAAGCATTTCCAGACCTACACCAGTCAAAGTGCCCAAGTCATTACCTCCACAGTGCACAATTAACAGGTCAGGTTTGGTCAAATGCATAAAGGTTTTCACCAATGGTATCAATTGGTGACATTTTAATCCTCTGTGGCCAAACCACTTAATTTCCACATCTTGTAAATTGAGGTTAGGTAATTTCCTGTTTTCAACGTACCTTTGAGCCCAGTGAATATAACTATGTCCAACAATCCAGACAGAAAACATGGTGAGAGAAGGTTCTCCTGCAGTCAGATGAAGTGTGGCAATGAAATGGCAGTTGAAAAAATGAGAGTTTAAAATGAAAAAAACTGTGGAGTTTCTGTGTTCATGAAGCAGTAACAGTGATTGGTGGATTTTGATTGCTGAAAACAGAAGTTAGGGTGCACGGATGTGTTCTTTGAAAGATGTATTTTGAATGGTCAATAAAAAATCATTAAATGAAAGAATGCACTGGATATGCAGGTGCACTGAGAGTTCAGAGTTCAATTGCAACAAAGTTGTGTGAACTTGCAAACACCAGAAGTCTTCCAATGAGGTGGTTGCCATGCAGAAAAGACAGAAAGGGCAGAGGGGGGAAGGGTTTTCATTTGAAAAAAAGTGAGGGAAGAGTTTTGATTGGGTGATATGAGAAATATGTGTGAAGAATTACAGCATTTCTGTGCTTTTGATAGCTGCAGACTCTGGAGTGCATACCTTTTGCTCTGCTGAAGACAAATTGGTGTGTTTCTGAGACTGTTTTCAAACTCAAAGTATTTGCTAAGGTGAGAAAATATTTCTTTAAGTTAGATAGAGAATAGTGTGCTTTAAGGAGAAAATTATGAATTATGTGGCGCAAATTGCTTGTAAATATGCTCCCACCTGTGCATGGAAAATTTAGATTTTGAATGTTTGTGTTACATAGCCATGTTAAAAGTGACCCAACCATGCAGGAAAGGCAATCAAAAAACGCTTTTATGTGTCTTAAGGACATTTTAAGTAATTTTCCCATGTGCAGTGTTTTGAAATTATGAATTGAAAATCGTTTTTGAGGTAAAGGAATTGTTTTTAAATTTATGACAAGGACATAATGGTGTATGCTTCTTTATAAGGCAATTGACTGTCCCTGATGTTATTTTTCCCATTTTAATGTAAGACTTTTCTCTGTGGCGCAAATTGCTTGTAAATATGCTCCCACCTGTGCATGGTAATTTTAAATTTTAAATGTTTGTGTTACATAGCCATGTTAAAAGTGACCCAACCATGCTGGAAAGGCAATCAAAAAACGCTTTCATGTGTCTTAATGACATTTTAAGTCATTTTCCCATGTGCAGTGTTTTGAAATTATGATTTGAAAATCGTTTTTGGGGTAAAGGAATTGTTTTTAAATTCATGACAAGGACATAATGGTGTATGCTTCTTTATAAGGCAATTGACTGTCCCTGATGTTATTTTTCTCATTTTAGTGTAAGACCTTTCTCTGTGGCGCAAATTGCTTGTAAACATGCTCCCACATGTGAATGGAAAATTTAGATTTTGAATGTTTGTGTTACATAGCCATGTTAAAAGTGACCCAACCATGCAGGAAAGGCAATCAAAAAACGCTTTTATGTGTCTTAAGGACATTTTAAGTAATTTTCCCATGTGTAGTGTTTTGAAATTATGATTTGAAAATCGTTTTTGAGGTAAAGGAATTGTTTTTAAATTTATGACAAGGACATAATGGTGTATGCTTCTTTATAAGGCAATTGACTGTCCCTGATGTTATTTTTCCCATTTTAATGTAAGACTTTTCTCTGTGGCGCAAATTGCTTGTAAATATGCTCCCACCTGTGCATGGTAATTTTACATTTTAAATGTTTGTGTTACATAGCCATGTTAAAAGTGACCCAACCATGCTGGAAAGGCAATCAAAAAACGCTTTCATGTGTCTTAATGACATTTTAAGTCATTTTCCCATGTGCAGTGTTTTGAAATTATGATTTGAAAATCGTTTTTGGGGTAAAGGAATTGTTTTTAAATTCATGACAAGGACATAATGGTGTATGCTTCTTTATAAGGCAATTGACTGTCCCTGATGTTATTTTTCTCATTTTAGTGTAAGACCTTTCTCTGTGGCGCAAATTGCTTGTAAACATGCTCCCACATGTGAATGGAAAATTTAGATTTTGAATGTTTGTGTTACATAGCCATGTTAAAAGTGACCCAACCATGCAGGAAAGGCAATCAAAAAACGCTTTTATGTGTCTTAAGGACATTTTAAGTAATTTTCCCATGTGTAGTGTTTTGAAATTATGATTTGAAAATCGTTTTTGAGGTAAAGGAATGTTGTTAAAATTTATGTGCGCCATATGCCCCCAAATTTATTTTTCAGGGGTGCAGCAGGGTGTTATTGAGACACCCCTGCAGCTTTGGAAAAATTCCTAATTTGTGATGAGCACATTGTTAATCGCAAATTGCACCTTCATTTATATGAGCCTCCTAGCCCATGGAAATGAATGGGTAATTTGCAATTAGCAATTTTCTCATCGCAAATTTGGAATGGTAAAGAATCGCTATTTATTCCTTAAAATTCGCTTTTTTGGAAATGCAATATAGTTATATGATACATATGGCGGTTGATGTCTAACAAGATAAGAAGCTTAGGCATACATTTATGATGACTGGCGCAATGAAGTAGAAATCACTTACTTCATTGGTAGAGCTTTACATGTATTATCTCCTCTTTATTCTTCATCAAGCGTAACTTTAATCTGCAATCCTGAGTAGGCCTCACTTTAAACAAACTTCTGGATAGGCCACATCTTGTTGTTATCTTGATTTAATCATTTAAAATGCTAGGGACAGATTTATGATAGGTGTATGCCTCTTTTGCGCCACTTAGAAAACATTGTCCATGGGGAAATGACTTAAAATGTCCTTAAGACACATGAATGTGTTTTTTTAAAACGTTTGCAATTTTTTTGGGTCACTTTTAACATGGCTATGTGACTCAAACAGTCAAAATCTAAATTCGCCATGCACAGGTGGGAGCATATTTACAAGGAATGTGCTCCATGGGAAAGGTCTTATAATGTAATATGGGAAAAATGACATCAGAGACACTGAAATGCCTTATAGAGAAGCATACACCATTATGTCCTTGTCATAAATTTGCAAACCATTACTTTTCCCCAAAAACGATTTTCAAATCATCATTTGAAAACACTGCACATGTGGAAATGACTTAAAATGTCCTTAATTCAAAATGTGCGATTCCTTAAATGCAATGTATCAAACAAAAAATATGTAAAAAATGATATTAAGGATTTGGAAACTACCACCAACTTCTAGTTTGTGGTAATTTGCGAATTCTTTTCAAAAAGCATTTTTTTCCAAAAAACAAAAGGTCCCATATGACGCCCATACATGCCCTTAGGGCATGTAGGTGTGCCATATGCCCCCAAATTTATTTTGCAGGGGTGCAGCAGGGTGTTCTTGAGATACCCCTGCACGCTTGAAAAAATTCCTATTTTGTGATGAGCTAATTGCTAATCGCAAATTGCAACCTTCATTCCTATGAGCCTCCTAGCCCATGGAAATGAATGGGTAATTTGCAATTAGCAATTTGCTCATTGCAAATTAGGAATAGTAAAGAATTCCTATTTATTCCTTAAAATTTGCTATTTAGGAAATGCAAAATAGTCTGATGGTACATATGGTGGTTGATCTGTAACAAGATAAGAAGCTTAGGGATACATTTATGATGACTGGCGCAATAAAGTGCACATTACTTACTTCATTGGTAGGCCTTTACATGTATTATCTCCTCTGTATTCTTCATCAAGCGTAACTTTAATCTGCAATCCTGAGTAGGCCTCACCTTAAACAAACCTCTGGATAGGCCACACTTTATCATCATCCTGGATTAATCATTTAAAATGCTAGGGACAGATTTATGATAGGTTTATGCCTCTTTTGTGCCACTGTGCGTCACTTTTATGATGCAGCGGTGGTGCAAAAGATTTGCTATGAGGCGACAACATTACAAATTGATGCATTTAGGCAGATATGTCATGGTGTAAAAAAAACGTACCACATGAAACCGATGCAGCAGTGATGCAAAAGATGCACCATGTCGTAAGACAGGCCTCACTTGGGGCCATATGTATCAAGCTAATTAGCATTCGCAAAGATCAAAATTCTACGAATTTTGGCCTTTGCGAATGTTAATTAGACAAATGGTATGTATCAAACAAGTTTGATGCAAAATAAGGAGTAGCAAAATTTGCTATTCCTTATTTTGCAATTGCACTGAAGGATTTGCAAATTTTGTGACTACTTAAATGCAATGTATCAAACAAAAAATATGTAAAAAATGACATTAAGGATTTGGAAACTATTGTGGTAAATTGGTGGTAATTTGTGAATTCTTTTCAAAAAGCTTTTTTTAAAAAAAACAAAAGGTCCCATATGACGCCAACACATGCCCTTAGGGCATGTATGTGTGCCATATGCCCCCAAATTTCTTTTTCAGGGGTGCAGCAGGGTGTTCTTGAGACACCCCTGCACCCTTGGAAAAATTCCTAATTTGTGATGAGCAAATTGCTAATCGCAAATTAAACCTTCATTCCTATGAGCCTCCTAGCCCATGGAAATGAATGGGTAACTTGCAATTAGCAATTTGCTCATCGCAAATTAGGAATGGTAAAGAATCGCTATTTATTCCTTAAAATTCGCTATTTAGGAAATGCAAAATATTTTGATGATACATATGGCAGTTCATATCTAACAAGATAAGAAGCTTAGGGATAGATTTATGATGACTGGTGCATCACCAGGGATGTGCCAGTCATCTTGCGCCGCTGTTCCGCCACCCATGGTGTGCTGCATTTACAATGCGGCGCAGCATGGGGCAAAAACGGCACAGATGCTTGACGCATCTGTGCCGTTAAGGTGGCGCATTGCTGGAGTTGTATCGCAAGTGCGATGCAGCTCCAGCAAGGCTCAGGGGTGCACCATCTCCACAATGTTGCGTCAAGACCTATGCCTGCTTCAAGCAGGTGCAGGGTTTTGACACAGGTTTCTCCTATCTGATTGTAAATGCGGCACACCATGGGTGGCAGAGCAGTGGTGCACGTTAACTGGTGCATGCCTGGGGATGTGCCATTTAACATAAATCTGCCCCTTTACATTTAAGTATGTGCAGGGGACACAGAGTCGGTAAGGCTTATCCAAGGTTAAGAACAGATGAGTCCTGTTCAGTGAAAAATTAGACATAGGCTTCACCTGCTCAGCATCGCTGGACATGGCTAAATAATAGCTGCAAAATGTTACTCTTGTTAAACAATTTTACTATTATAATCTGTGAGATTTGTCTCTTACTCTGCAACATCTCATTGTTGTTATCTTTCTTTAAAGATAAAGACAACCTCAACATGAGCGACAATCTGCAATCAGTTGATTTTGACCTCATCATTGAACTTGTAATTGAAACATCAGTGGATGTTGATCCATTGGATGATTTAAATCCTGAGGATGAAGAAGAGCGTGATGAGGATGCAGATTTGTCCGAATTATATGATATAGGATGGGAAGCTGACCTGCTTGAGCCTTTGGAAATATAAACATTTATTTTTAAAATTTATAATTAATAAAAAGTAAAAAGGAAACCGTTTAATTTAAAAATAAAGACACCTTCAAAAGCAGGTTATGTGTAGTGTCTTCAATAAAATATTAAAATATGCTCATAAAATTAGATCAGATTCACATATAAAATAGCATAGGTAACATAAATATAAATGTCATTTCTTTTCTGGTATTTCTGTATTGTAAATTTGCCAACGACTAAAAAATCTTCTAATTAAAATGTCAAGTAGTGTGTTAAGTTTTTTATCACTGTTACTGATTTACTGTTTGGTAATAATGGTTAATAACATTATTTATTATATTTTTCCACAGATTCAACTGCAGATCATTTCAAGATTTCACCATGCCTACAATAGAAAGACAGAGAAAGGCTGCAAAACGTCAAAGACAGCAGGTGAAAAATAATATGCAGCAGTCCTCTAACAAAAAGATTTGTCAAGTCACGAAGAAAGCACCGGGTAAGAGCACAAAACACTTTATAAGAAATATGTGTAATAAAAAAAATATTACTACAGAAAATGTTTCAGTCCATAAAACGAGAAGGAAATCAAATGGAAAAGAAAGGCCAATGAAAAATGTTACTGCTAGAGCAAGAGATAACTCTGTGCATGATAGTAGAAGGAAACAACAGTTTAGGGAGATTCGTAAACGAATGTTCCGGAACAGGATAATTGGCAATTTGTTAAAAAATATTAAGAAAGGTCAACATAAACTAGTTTTTTATAAGACAAAAAAAAAAGTTGAGAAAGTTATTGATCAGGCATTTGAAATTAAACGTAAGTTATTTATTTTGATAATCAATAGAATTAGGAAGCTAAACAAGGCAATTTTTGATTTCAAAAGAAATAGTAGATGGAAGAGAATAGTTAATCGTAGTAATTTTTGTGAAGTTTTTTCTGGAGAATGGATGCATAGTTCAAGCTGTGAGGCATTTTTTAATGAGGAGAGTTATTTCCAGGATAATGATTTGGTGCATGCAGTTGACACCAGTGGTCGTGCTTATGAAGTGAAAGATGGTTGTCCAGTTGAAAAAGAAAAACTTGTGACAACAGAGGCAGAAGAGGTGTTAGGTAATGAGGTTTTAGGAAGACGTGCTAAGGGTCCTGTGTACACCTGGAAGTGTAGTAGTATTTGCAGTGTGCGACAGGATTCCATCAATTTGCTTTGTGATTTTGTACGGTCATTTAATAAGAAAAGTTTGAAGCAGAAAATGATGTTGTTGCAAGAATTAGATCCTTGCAGAGTAAGAGAAGTGACAGGTTTGCATGGACATTCACTGGCTTGTCTTTCCAGGAGAGTATGCCAGAGTGTTTTTCATCATTTCAGGATGCTAGCAGTGCATCATAACAAAGTGAGGAAATTAGTTAGAATGTTGTATTATGCTAAGAGTCCAGCAATTATGCTTAAACAATTATGCGCTGCTCTTTTGCATGGTTCTGAAATAGATGTGAAGAATATATGTGAAGAAATTGAGTTTTGTTACTTTGGAAGTAAAGAGGAGAATGTTGAAATTGACCAAGAAGAAGAGGGTCTTGTGGAAGATAGTGTACATGTTTCCAGTACAGATAATTTCCAGAGGGAAATTGCGACGTTTGAGGTGAAATCAAGTGAGAGGCCGAATTTCACTTGTGTGTGTTGTCGACGCACCTATTATAAGAATCAGACTAAGTTAGTGGATTTATATGCAAAAAGTGAAAGGGAAAATAATAGTGAATGGAAGGATTTTGCAACATACTTGATGGTAGAAAATTGTTTTGATTTGGGATTGGATCAACGTGTGTGTACTTATTGTTCTTGCAAATTAAATCAAAACCAGATGCCTGCTAGAGCAGTTCATAATAATCTGGAATTGGTTGAGATTCCTTCTGAATTGAAGGATTTAAATACTTATGAATCTATTTTGATTCAAAGTATCCATCCCTTTCAGGCTATTGTAAGAATGGAGCCAAAGACAGGGAAATTGCCTCCATCAGATTTAGAGAGGATTAAAGGGAAGAGTTGTTTATTTGCCTCTAGATTTGAAGAAAAACATTAACACAATTGGAGTAGAAAAAGTGGAAGAGGAACCTCTGGTTATCTTAGTTAATGGGGTTCCGACAAAGAATAAGAAAATATGGCAAGATTTAGTAGATGTTAGGAAAGTTAAAAAGGCAACATTGTATTTGAAAAAAAATAATAAATACTATAAGAATGTATATGTTGCAGAAGAGGAAGTAAGTGAGGAAGAGGATAGCGATTTGTGTGCTGGTCAAATTGAGAAAGTAGAACCCTCTACTAGTGAAGAAATATATGAACATTATAGTGTTCATCCTTTGCATTCCAAGGAAGTCATGGGGAATGCTATTGAGTTGTTTCAAATGAAACAAGCCAAAGGGAGTCCCATTAGTGTTTGGGAGGAAAGTTTGGAAGCTCGGTGTTTCCCACAGCTTTTTCCAACAGGTCAGGGAGGAAGATATGATGAGCGACCTCATCAAATTCCTGCTTCTGAATACCGGACTTTGCGATTGTATGCAGGAGATGCTAGGTTTCGACAATGCATTCCTTATTTGTTTCATCTCCTGTTTGAAAGCGATCTGTCTGGACTGTCATATGCAGTGAACCACATCTTGAAAAGTGGTATACACATGCAAAACATCTCGGCAAGTGACTTTATGGATAAAGTCAATGTCCAAGACAGTATTTTGGATTCTCACCTGATTAATCTCATGGCGTGTCAGCGTGGTACTAATGAGTACTGGTACCGTCGTCATGGTGATTTAAAATGTATGCTGAGGAACTTAGGTACTCCCACATGGTTCCTCACTCTGAGCTGTGCCGAGTATGGCTGGGAAGACTTACTTGAATTTCTACGAGAGGCAAATGCTAACGTAGATAACATCGAATTCAAGACACCCGGAGAACTGTGCTCTTTGGATCCAGTCAATGTATGTAGGTACTTCAATCATAGATTTGAAGCTATGATGTCTTTCATCATGAATAAGAAGAATCCACCTCTTGGAGAGGTGTTGGATTTCTTCTGGAGAAAAGAGTACCAAGCAAGAGGTGCTCCTCATATACATATGTTGCTGTGGATCAAGGATGCACCTAAATTTGGAACGGATCCAGAAGACTCAGTGATGAGTTTCATCCAACAGTATTCTACGTGTGCTGTTCCAAATGCAAAGGAGAAGAAAAGCCTAAGAGAAAAAGTTCTGCGTTTCCAAAGCCATCGATGTGGAAAGTACTGCCGTCGTAAATTCCGAAACAAGGACAAGTTCTACACTAAATGTCGTTTCGGCTTTCCACGACCGGTGATTTATAAAGGAAGAGTAAACAGTTTGATGTCTTCGCTGCGACACAATGTCATGAAGAAATCACCTAAAAACACTTACAATTTGAAGAGGAACGAAGAGTCCAAGTACATCAACGACTACAACCCGGTGATTTTGTCCATGTGGAATGCTAACATGGATATACAGTTTGTGGCTGATAACTGTATGGCTGTGGCTCGGTATGTGACGTCTTACATCACCAAAAAAGAGAAGACAGAATTGAAGGATATGTGGGAGGACATTTCCCATGAAAAGAGCCTCAGCAAGAAGTTGTACAGTTTCAGTCTGAAGATGTTGTCGCATCGAGAAATCAAAGCGTACGAATGTTCTGACCGGTTGTCTTCAGCAAGTCTCTATGCCAAGTCCAGGAGTATCGTTTGGGCGAGTCTTGGTCTTGCTGCAACGCGTAATCGAGTTCTCAAACCTGTGCGGGAAATTGAGTATTTGGCGGAAAAGGAGCCAAACAGTACCGACATTTTGAAGACAAACATGTTGGATACATATTATCCAAATCGAAGCAGTCACCTCGAGAATGTTTGTCTGTATGAGGTTCTGCAAAATTACATATTCAAGAGGAACATCAAAGAAGATACTGAGAAAGGAGTGTATGCTGTAATAGGAAGTGAGGGATGTCTGGTCAAGCAAAGAAAATGCCACTTGGTAAACCATCGAAAATTGAGTGGCGAATCTCCTGAAAAAAAGGAGTTTTTCTATTTAGCACTTTTGCAACTTTTCAAGCCTTGGCGTGCAGAAGAGGAACTGCTTGGAGATTTCCTCTGTTACGAAGACTCTTTCAATGCCGCCAAGGAGACCATAGAATGTCCTGCTTTTCCCAAATATGTAGAAATGTTGAATGCGGAAATTGAGCAGGAAGCAACGATTGCAGCCGAGATTGCCAGAGACAGTTCTCAGGACAGTCAGAGTTCTGCTTCATTGAGTCAGGATCCACTAGGAGGACCTGTTATTGAAAATGAAGCTGCCACTGCTATGAATGAAGTGGAAAGAGCCATGGCACATGCTCAGGAGGATGCGGTTAACTTAGAAGAGTTGGAAAGACAACTTAACGTTGAGCAGAGGAAAATATATGACGAAGTTACCATGCAAATTGATCATGGATTAAGTCATGATAAGAAAGAGTGCTCATGTACGTCGTTGAAGCCTGTCCGACTGTACGTGAGTGGAGAAGCGGGAACTGGAAAAAGTTTCCTCATTAAAGCAATTTCATGCTATTTGCAGGAAAGGACAGAGTCATCGCTGTCTTGTGTTGTCACTGCTCCAACTGGACTGGCAGCACATAATATTAAAGGGATTACTTTACATCGTTTACTGATGCTGCCAGTGGAGCATGACAACAAATTACAATATCACAAGCTATCTGGAGATGCTTGTTTTAAAGTTTCAAGAATCTTGAGGAAAATGAAACTTCTTATCATTGACGAAGTAAGCATGGTTTCCAATGTCATGCTTGCTTTTGTGCATTTGAGGATGCAAGAAGTTCTCAAAACAGAGTATGATGTGTTATTTGGTGGCAAACACATCATTGTTTTCGGAGATCTTTTGCAGCTGACACCAGTGAAAGGGCAACCTGTGTTCAAAATGCTCACGCATGAAGATACCAGGAAGTGCCTAGGCAGCATTGGCAACGTCAATATATGGTTAAACTTCAATTATGCTGAACTGCATGAAAATATGCGTCAGGCGAAGGATGAAGTTTACAAGACTATTCTACAAGATGTTAGAATTGGAAAAGTGACCGAGCATGGGAAAGAAGCTTTACATGCACGATTACTGTCAAATTTATATCCAGAACAAGATGTTGTGCCTGAGAATATTTTTCAGAAAATTACTGAGAAGAAATCTGGAATATGTTTGATGCCAACTCTTGCAGAATGTGCCAAATTTAACAACAAAATGTTGCATTTAGAAAAGCAAGAGATTGTGAAACTGGAAGCTATTGATAGAGTAGAGCATATGGGATCAACAATTATTTTGTCTGAGAATCTGAAAACAAAATTGGATTCATTAGAGAAGAGTATATCTAAAACTGCAGGTTTTGAAAAGACTCTGAATGTGTGCTTGAACTGCCGTATAATTTTAAGAAGGAATTTACATGTTGAAAGAGGTCTGGAAATGGATCAATGGGTAATGTTGTTGATTTTGTGAAATACAGAAATAGAGATGGAATTGAATTTTTAAAAATTAAATTTGATGGCATTGAGGAAGTACAGCTAATTGCTCGTTGTTCTGCTAGATTTTTGCTTGTAAAAGACTTATATGTTCGCCGTAAGCAGTTTCCTGTTTGCTTGGCATATGCGGTGACAATTCATAAATCGCAAGGTTTAAGCGTAGACAGTGCATTGGTGAATATTGGCAGTTCTGTGTTCAAGGAGGGTATGGCATATGTGGCATTGTCACGAGTTAGAACTTTATCGGGATTGTACTTGATTGAGTGTGATGTCACAAACATTTGTGCGGATCTAGATTGTGTTAAGGAATACAATAGGTTAAGAAGAGAGTATGCGCCACATTTGCCTCAGTATCCTTTGTTTGAGAAACGTGTGGTAGGCCGGAAACGAAGAAATGAGAACAATACTGGGGAGGTTGTAGCAAAAAGACAAAAAGTCAATGAACCTAAAATTACAAGCAGAAACAAAAAGGATTCTGTTGAAGATGTTGTTGGTTTTCAGTTTGAAAACAGTTCTGGTGTCAACTGCTATGCTAATGTAGTGGTAAATGTTTTATTTTCTCTAAAAAATGTAAAAGAAGAGATTGTGGTAAAAAATGTAAAAGAAGAGATTGTGGTCAATTCTGATCAAAGATTTTGCAGTTTGTTAAATTCTGTGTTAGAGAAATGTACCACTGATAGAAGAAACATAGAAAGTGTGTCTGAAATTCGAAATCTGTTAGACAGATGTTCAGGCCAAACACAATTCTCTCAAAATATTCAGCAAGATTGTCAGGAGTTTTTAATGTATATGCTTGATGTATTACATGCTGAAGGTGTAGATGTAGATCAGCTGTTTGGGCTTTCTTATCAATGGCAGCATGACTGCGAGAACTGTATGGTATCAAGTACTACTAGTGTAGACTCAGAAAGATTTATATATTTAACTTTGCCAGACAGTAAATCAGTCTCTTTTAATAAGCTAGTAAAAGCAGCTGATCACAACATGGAGTGTAGCCAATGTAAATCTGAAATGATGTCCACATTATTTATACGAACATATGGCCAGTATGTCATTTTAATGTTCCAACGATGTAGGCCTGATGGAACAAAATTGACAACTTTAATTAAAAATTTTGTGGCTTCACAGTTGTCAATATCAGGAAGGACTTTTGTAACTGCAGCAATTATATATCATGACGGTCCTTCAACAACATCAGGACATTACACAGCTTATTTAAAGTCTAGAAATGGCTGGTCATTTTGCAATGATTCTGTTTTAATTTTCAAAAAAAAATTGCCGTATGACCTTAAAAACTCTTACCTGGTGTTTTTAAAACCAAAATTTTAGGGAAAGAATCTCGGGATGTGCTCTGTGGAATTTCAAGAAGTTCTAATGGCTCCTACACAATTTGGCCTTGAGGATAAGTGTAGTTCAGAGACATAACTTCTAACCATAGGACTGGACATTATGGAGAAATACGTGCACTTTGAATGAGTTCAGAAAAACTGTTTCTTTTTATAAACTAATTGAAGCAGCCAATCAAAACATGGAGTAGAGGGAATGTAAGTCTACAATGCTGTCTACTGTTTTACATTGCTTTGTGATTAAAAGTGATGTAGAGAATTAAATAATTGTAGTAGTCATAGGGGTAGTGTAAGTCTGCTTGTATCAGTGTCATAGGAAAAGTAGAACATGACTGAGCAAGAAGGGGAAGATATTACTATTCCAGGATTGTGAAAATGATCTTCAACATTTTAATTCTGAAAGTTGCGGAAATGCCAAATGACGGGATTGGCTTACAAGAAATCCAAGAGTTATCAATGGCTCTGACAAGATTTGGCCTTGTGGAAAATTGTGGTAGAGAGCAAGAAGTCATTTATTGCATGTAACGTGTTTTTAAAAACGATGGAGATTTTCTTTCAGAAAGTGGCGGGCTGAAAGTAATAACAGCACAAAAGAGTGTAAGCTGTTCATAGGACATCCTTGGACGTCATGGAAAGTAAGTTAACTTTAAGGAGTTCTGAATTTTGATTTCTGATGTTGTATGGGTTTTTTAAACACAATCATTTTGATTGTGTTTTTTTTCCCCGCTGTTACATGATGAATACCTTCAAGTCACTGTTTTTAGTGAATTTTGATACATTCTGAGAACAGCAAAAATAAACCATTTAACATGTATAATTAATTCTGTACTGTTTGCATTTATGATGTATATGTAGAACTGAGTAGGAGGCATGGAGAAGGTGAGGCTTCTGTAAGTGTCAAAGTTGTTGCATGCAGTGCTGCACTTCTGCGTATTCTTTCATATGCTAGACTACATCTGCACAATGAGATACCTAAGCAAAGGAAACGCAAGTGATGTGATTGAGAAATGAGCAAAATAAATTGCACGTATTTCAATTACATCACCTGTGTTTCCTATCATAACGAATCACATTGTGCAGATCAAGTTTAGGTCTGTCCAGGGAAACATAGGAGGTTTCTACTTTGTTGAAGAGTGCAGTGGACATGACTCACTTCATTGGTAGACTTTCACAGATATTATCTCCTCTGTACACTTCAACAAGTGTAAATCTCATCTTGAACTCTGAGTAGGCCTCACCTCAAACAAACCTCTGGATAGGAGACATGTTATTGGAATCCTGAAGCGACACTTTTCTGAAACAAGAGCAATGAAAAAGATGCACCATGTTTTAAGATAGGCCTCACTTCATCTGTATCAAGATACTGTTAGTTTAAAATGTATATCTTTAGGACTGTGTAGGGGACCTGGAGAAGCAGAAGCTTCTGTCAGTGTCAAAGTTGTTGAAAAACTATTTGTCCTTCAATCTTTTCCCTTGTCTTTTGTAATTTTTAAATACATGTTTTAATATTTTTCAAATGTTGGTTCTCTCTTTCACAGATTGAAAGTATAAAAATAAAAAGTGAGTAATTTAACGGCAATTATAAGGTAAATAGTTGTACTCTTTTCGTTACATTTCTATCACATTCACCTACTATTAGATCCACTGCTTCACTTCTTTAACCCTCAGTTTCCTGCCTTTGCTACTTTCCTCATTCCTTTCTCTATTACCTACTTACTCAACTCCTTCCACTCTTTTTCTCAGTCCCTCTGTTCTCATAGTTCCTCAGTCTTGTTCACTCACTCCGTCTCTATTACTCTTAGTGTCTGTGAATTACTTTCCCACCTTTTTTTTTGGACCGCTTCCCGGGAAGTGGCCCGGTTCGCAAACCAGCAGCGTTACGGGAGTCCACCATTTTGTGTTTCGGTCGAATCAAGATACAAGATGGAGGGCAAATAATGTTCAGAATGGGTAGAAGGGGGCACGGTAGATGTATCTTGACCCCCTTGGTTTTCTGAGGGTGGCTGAGGAGGACCATAGTTCTTCACTCTTGTTCACTCTCTCTGTTTCTATTAATGTCACTGTTTCTGACTGATCAAAAAAATTTTTTTAAAAAAAGAACAGTAACTATAAGGGAAGGAAACAGACAGTTATGTTAAAAGAAAGACAGCTATAGGGAGTAAACTAAGGATACTGTTACCCGCAATCCACTGCTGATGATGTTACTGACCATGTCATGAATGATGTAATATGTGACATCATCAGCAGTGGATTGTAGGTAACAGTATCTCTTGTTTACTCTCTAGAGCTGTCTTTCTTTTCACATAACTGTCTGTTTGCTTACCTTATACTTACTGTTTTTTTGGTTAGCTTCCGGTACGCGTACCGGGTAGCGCTCCGGGGAGCGAACTAAGAGAAATAGAGGTTGGCAGAGTTCCAAATATTCTACCAATTTTTTTATAACGGGGAGGTAGTTCTGAAAAGAACTTTTTTTTATGTTTTTGTTGTTTTATATTTTTTTTAGTATTTTTTGAACATTTTTTTACTTTTTTTGTATTTTCTGAACGTTTTTATATTTTTTTTGGTTTTTTTTTGGGGGGGGGAAACAAAAACGATCCATTGTAAAGGGCTCAACAGGAGCAACAAAAAAAAAAGAATTTATTTTTTGGGGCGTCTCGGACAAACATTAACATGATTCTGAATAGCTCTCATAATCAAAATGATGCTACTTTCCCTGTAGCAGATGAAATCGCCGCAGTGCACGCACACTTGCTTCACGTGCCCAAACAACATTTGAATGTTTGGGATCATCTCCCTCGCCTCTGGTCCCGACACCTCTGGAACAACCGATCTTCTTGCCATTGGGAGGGGATTTTGTTGCTCATCACGTAGCTGGGCAGCACTATAATTATTTGGGTGCCACCTACTCATATGCCGATGCATAGTGTGATTGCCGTAACTGTATTTTTTTTCAGTTCCCCTTGACAATCTATCACCGCATATACGGCAAAACACGTAGCGTGCATTCACTTTTTTTTGCCCCTCAGGAAATCTATAGAATTGCCAAATGTAATTCTCTTTTCGATTGTACCTCCTGGGCTCCTCTGGCAAAAACCTTGGCTCTTCCTCCTCTTCCTCCTCTTCCTGTTCTTCCTCTTCTTGCAAAATTACTTCAGCAGGTGGTCCTCTGTTATTTGGATTTGGTGGAGGTGGTGGGTTAGAACCAGCTGAAGCTACTAATGAAGCCATGTCAAAGTGTAAATAAAGGGTCTTTCTCTCACCAAGATGAAAGTCAGAGTGAGGAAAGAAGGAGGGGTTTTCATCATTTGGGAAAAGCAAAAGTTCTAAACCAATGAAAAGTGTTCATTTTAGATCACATGACCTAGTATTACATCATTAGGAAACCAAAAGTGAAATGAACCAATGAAAAGTGTTATTACCGAGTCACATGACCTGCTGTGTTTACGTTACGCGGTCGGCGCCGCGCCGCGGATCGCTTCCGGTTCGCGTACCGCTGCGCTTCCGGGTACGCGAACGTAGCACGTCATATGACGTATCACGCGAGAACGCGAAACGTCATGCTGACGCGACGCGTCACGATGTTGTTTTCTAACGCGAGAGGTGCGCAAACGGAACGTTTAACGGTTCGCGGACCGGGTCGCGGCTCCGAATTGAGCTAACGGGAAGCTAACCGGTTCGCGTACCGGGAGCGAAACAATAAAAATAATAAAAAAAAATTGTATTAAAAACATGTAAAAAATATTTTTCGATTTAAAGAAGAATACATTGTAAAGGTTTTGATATTTGCTATTAAAAAACCATTGAAATTCACTGAAAAAACCATAGGTTATAGACCATATATAGTTAGGAATTAGCATTTACAAAACCTTGAAAATTCACTGAAAAAACCATAGGTTATAGACCATATATAGTTAGGGATTAGCATTTACAAAACCTTATTTTACTCACACAAAACCATTGAAATTCCATATATAGTTAGTTGTACTAACTATATATCGCGCACCCGCAATCCACTGCTGATCATGTCACATATTACATCATTCATGACATGGTCAGTGACATCACTGATGACATCACTGATGACATCTCAAATGACATCACTGATGACATCACTGATGACATCTCAATGACATGACTGATGACATCACTGATGATATCTCAAATGACATCACTGATGACATCTCAAATGTCTTACATATTGAAGAATGAGTGGATGTATAAGTGTCTGGATGAAGGATTTAGTAGGTGTGTGACTGACTGTATGAGTGAGTGATTAAATGTGTGTCACTGAGTGCATGGGTTAGTCAGTAAACTGTCTTAATTTGTGCATCATTATGTCTGTTGTTCTGTAAACTGCTGCATGTGTAGATCAGTAGCTATATGAGTAACTATATGGGTTATTGATTGATTGTCCAAGTATTTGTATGGGAGACTGAGTGTGTGTGTGGCTGGCTGGGAGGTGTGTGACTCTGTGCAGATCAATGTGTACTTATATCAATGATTGTATAACAAGGTAAGTATGTGTTAGTATATGTTTGAAAATGTAAGGTGCTCTATGTTTAACTGTATAGACAAGAAAATGGAAGTGTGATTGATTCTTTACAGGACTGACTAGGTGTGTGAGTAACTCCATGGATGAGTGGCAGAGTGTGAGTGTCTGTATAGGTGTATGAGTGAATATGATAGTGTTGTAAAGATGAGTGATTGTATGTATGAATGATTGTATGGGTGAATGAGTGAATGTGTGTGTAGATGTAGGAATCAGTGAGTACATATGTAGTAACTAGTATTGGTGTGTCAATGGTTTCAACAATTATACTCTGTATTTAACACTGGGTGAAACAGAGGTTATATTAAAATGTGAGGAGATGCATTGTATTGTCACATGAATGATATCATCAGTGATGTGGTCATTGATGTCAAATGAGATGTCATCAGTGATGTCATCAGTGATGTCATTTGAGATGTCATCAGTGATGTCATCAGTGATGTCACTGACCATGTCAAGAATGATGTAATATGTGACATCATCAGCAGTGGATTGCGGGTGCGCGATATATAGTTAGTGCAACTAACTATATATGGAATTTCAATGGTTTTGTGTGAGTAAAATAAGGTTTTTTAAATGCTAATTCCTAACTATATATGGTCTATAACCTATGGTTTTTTCAGTGAATTTTCAAGGTTTTGTAAATGCTAATTCCTAACTATATATGGTCTATAACCTATGGTTTTTTCAGTGAATTTCAATGGTTTTTTAATAGCAAATATCATAAGCTGTCGAATGTCAAGTACGTGGTAAGTGAAAACATTTTCGTGTTTATGCACACTGATCTGCTTTGAATTGTTCCCCCCCCCTCATTTCTATTAGGAGTACTCTCTCTTTGCACATAGTGAAGGGTAGTTAACGCAGGCCTTTGCCCCCATTGTAATACGTCGTGCCTGCTTCTCTCTCCATTTGATTGATTGTTATCCAAGTATTTACTGTTTTAGAATTGGCTCTCTTTGGTTCATTCTCTATTTACAAACAAACACAGAGTCGCAATACTCTGTTTAGTCTTTGCAGATAACGAAAAATCGTGTAAAAAAAAAAAGAAAAGGAATCGAGCAAAATCAGTAGGCCACTAATGGGATCTCTTTTTGACCTCGCTAAAATAGAAACATTAGGAACAACCCCTCATGACAAATACAAAACTAGTGAAATGAACTGAACTCCACACAATGATGGCTGCAAAACAGCTCGGCTCCGCCACCCACCCCGCCCAAAATAACGATAAAGAGCGGCTGCCATGATTGGTTGCGGAATGGCCACGACGGAGCTACGAAATGGTACTGCTCTCATGCTAACCCCAGCTTCAGTCTGAAACATCCAGAAACACTGTAGACTACCAATTCTATCAGTTCCGGTAGCGCCCCAATGTAACCCGGTAGAGAAGAACTAGCCCTCCCCTCTTTGACTGATGGTTCTTGTTGCCTGTCCCTTCTGTTGTCATTTAACAGAACTATTTAGCCTGCTGAAAGGGGTTGTGTTCCGACCGCTGGTTGGTGGAGACATTTTGACTATATTCTGGACCTGCGTTGTCGCGTAATGCGTCATATGACGCGCCGCGTTAGCGCATCCGGAAGTCATCCAGGGCGCTCAGCGCGTAACGTAAGCATAACAAGTCATGTGACTTGTTAATAAAACTTTTCATTGGTTCATTTTACTTTTCTTATTCTAATGATGAAAGGCTTGGTCATATGACCTAAAAATTACGCTTTTTATTACTTCAGAACATTATTTTTTCTTAAATATATGTTATAATGTTCCAGGCTAATGTACTTTCCCGGAAAATTTACAACTGTCCTGCAAGTAAAATATATTCTTTTTTCGAGAAAAAGAGCGTTTCTTCGTCCCATGACGGAGCCGTTGAGCAAAAGAGGGTCGACCTGCTGTCTTAGTCGCCGATACGCCTGAATATGAGATTCTTATCGATCACTTTATGTTGCAGGAATAAAAAACACAACAGCCCTTGACCATTTATCTTTACTGCGTTCCTTCGTATTATACCTTTTACCCTTCATGTAATTGATCTGCTTTATTTCACTTGCCTTTTAATGATTCTAAAACAGTGACTATTATTAAAAACTTTACCAATGTATATACTACTACCATGTTTTCTTTTAAAAACCTTTATTGTGAAAATTTCATTATACAAATACGAGCCTATAACCACGTGGGCCGGCCACGGAGCAAACTGTAATCGTATATGATGAGTAGACATTTACACTGTAGAGGAACGTAACGGGCGGGCCATTAGGTTGCAAGAACTAAGGTGTCTAACAGTTACGGAATCGGTGGACGTACATTTTATAATTAAAATACGACAGGGCCAGTTACAATAAAATTATCTAGATATACATTTGCGGGCAAGTACCATGGGTGACGTTAATTCGAACTTTCAATAGTACAGTAATCAATAACACATCAGAACTTAATATCAATAGGGATGTCGAAATATTCAATCAATTCTCGTCCCCGCCCGCCATGTGCTTCAAAACTGCATACGTATCTCGTGATTTTAAGGTTCTGCAACCAGTACACAACAAGGAGTTACGAGTCCCATTTATTCCGGCTCCATTTTGGGCGAGGACGGGCAGGTCCAGGATATAGTCAAAATGTCTCTACCAACCATCGACTATGATGATGTTCATATGCTGTATTTATTAGAGTAACACTCATCTGTCCACATGAAATTAAATTGCCACAATCTAAACATGTCATTTTAATCTTTCCAAAGTTCTTCTAAATATTTGGGACCGTTTCCCTTGCCTCTGATGCTGTCAGTGCCACTTCTTTGATGAAGGTACTAGCAGGTCAGGGGTTCTCCTCCAAATCTCTCTTTTATGCAGCACTATAATTAATTGGTGCCACCTCTCCATATGACGATGCATGGTATAGTTACCATAACTATATTTTTTTTCGGTTCCTCTGGAGAGTTCATCGTGGCAGATGAAGCGTGTAACGTACTGGGCATTTACCTTTTTTTGCATGTACAGGAAAGGAAAAAAAAATCGAGCGTCCGAGTTCTAAGGTGTCCCAGGGCCATTTTAGTGGACCAGGCCCAAATCCAAAGAACAGGCCGCCATTTTGAGAGTCCTGTTGCAGCCGCCTGTCGCTGTAGCATCAAGAGCAGCCGAAACTCAGCTGAATGGCAACTGAAACGGTAAAGGGGCGCCCCACTACAGCAGACGAGCCTCCACCTAGGAAGGCCCGTTCACGCCGCCTCCCCCCCCCTTCGGGCACCCCACGCCGTTATTCGGAGCAGTATTGTAGGATGGCCACACCAGTGCGGCAACTTGCTAGACATCACCTCGGTGGTAACCGAATCTCAACTCCTTGTGGTGTCTTCTATTCAGAAAACATTGTTATGCTGCCTTCGACCTATTCGCCGCAAGTGCGCACGCAACTCAGCTGCATAGCTTGCTAGACACCACCTCGGTGCTAACCGAATCTCAGCGCCTTGTGGTCTCTTCTATTCCAAAAAAATTGTTGCGCTGCCTTTGGCCCCATTCGCACATCGGTCCGCTACTGACGCCATCTCACAGGCTAATGGGGCGCCCCACGCCGAGTTTCAGCATTGTAGGATGACCACACCAGTACAGCAACTTGCTAGACATCACCTCGGTGCCATCCGGATCTCGGCGCCCCACTGCAGATGAAGTGCCTCTCAACTATGAAACCACCACGGTGACATCCGGATCTTGGCGCGTTGTGCTGCCTTCGGCCTATTCGCACATCGGTCCGCTACTGACGCCATCTCACAGGCTAATGGGGCGCCCCACGCCGAGTTTCAGCATTGTAGGATGACCACACCAGTACAGCAACTTGCTAGACATCACCTCGGTGCCATCCGGATCTCGGCGCCCCACTGCAGATGAAGTGCCTCTCAACTATGAAACCACCACGGTGACATCCGGATCTTGGCGCGTTGTGCTGCCTTCGGCCTATTCGCACATCGGTCCGCTACTGACGCCATCTCACAGACTAATGGGGTGCCCCACGCCGAGTTTCAGCATTGTAGGATGACCACACCAGTGCACCTTACTAGACACCACCTCGGTGCCATCCGGATCTTGGCATCTCAGCGCCTTGTGGTGTCTTCTATTCAGAAAATATTCTTGCGCTACCTTTGCCCCATTCACACATCGGTCCGCTACTGACGCCATCTCACAGGCTAATAGGGCGCCCCATGCCGAATTTCAGCATTGTAGGATGACCACACCAGTACAGCAACTTGCTAGACATCACCTCGGTGCCATCCGGATCTCGGCGCCCCACTGCAGATGAAGTGCCTCTCAACTATGAAACCACCATGGTGACATCCGGATCTTGGCGCCTTGTGCTGGTTCCGGCCTATTCACACATCGGTCCGCTACTGACGCCATCTCACAGGCTAATGGGGCGCCCCACGCCGAGTTTCAGCATTGTAGGATGACCACACCAGTACAGCAACTTGCTGGACATCACCTCGGTGCCATCCGGATCTTGGCATCTCAACGCCTAGTGGTATCTTCCATACAGAAAATATTGTTGCGCTGCCTTTGGCCCCATTCGCACATCGGTCCGCAACTGACACCATCTCACAGGCCAACAGGGCACCCCACGCCGACTTTTACCATTGTAGGATGGCCACACCAGTACAGCAACTTGCTAGACATCACCTCGGTGCCATCCGGATCTTGGCATCTCAGCGCCTTGTGGTGTCAGTCAGAAAATAGTGTTGCGCTGCCTTTGGCCCCATTCGCACATCAGTCCGCTACTGACACCATCTCACAGGCCAACAGGGCGCCCCACGCCGACTTTTACCATTGTAGGATGGCCACACCAGTGCCACAACTTGCTAGACACCACCTCGGTGCCATCCGGATCTTGGCATCTCAGCGCCTTGTGGTGTCTTCTATTCCGAAAATATTGTTGCGCTGCCTTTGGCCCCATTCGCACATCGGTCCGCTACTGCCGCCATCTCACAGGCCAACGGGGCACCCCACGCCGACTTTCAACATTGTAGGATGGCCACACCAGTGCGGCAACTTACTAGACACCACCTCGGTGCCATCCGGATCTTGGCGCGTTGTGCTGCCTTCGGCCTATTCGCACATCGGTCCGCTACTGACGCAAACTCACAGGCCAACGGGGCGCCCCACGCCGACTTTCAGCATTGTAGGATGGCCACACCAGTGCTGCAACTTGCTGGACACCACCTCGGTGCCATCCGGATCTTGGCGCGTTGTGTTGCCTTCGGCCTATTCGCACATCGGTCCGCTACTGACGCCGCCTCACGTGCCAACGTATTTTCTCCGCATTTTATACCCTATGCCGCATAACAGGTCATGTGACTTGTTTATAAAACTTTTCATTGGTTCATTTTACTTTTGGTTTCCTAATGATGGAAGGCTTGATCATATGACCTAAAAACAACACTTTTCATTGGATGAAAACTTTTTTTTTTCCCAAACGATGAAAGCCCCACCTTGTTTCTGGATGTTTCAGACTGAAGCTGGCGTCAGCATGAGAGCACCACCATCTCGTAGCTCCGTCGTGGTCATTCCGCGAGCAATCATGGCAGCCGCTCCCCACCAGAAGCCTACAGGAGTCGGGGGCCCCCAAAACTTTTGATGAATCCTCAAGGCGGAGGGGACGCTTTCGAGAATGGGGTCCAAGACCTAGCAGACAAGCGTCCGATTTCCAAGGTGTCCCAGGGCCATTTCAGTGGACCAGGCCCAAAAAGGAAACAGCCTGCCGCCATTTTGAGAGTCCTGTGACAGCCGCCTATAGCTGCACCGCAAGAGTGGGCGCAACTCAGCTGAATTGCGGCTTTTGACACAGTGGACCAAAAACGGACGGAATGGCAACTGAAACGGTAAAGGGGCACCCCACTACAACAGATGACACTTTACCTGGAGAGGCCCGTTCACGCCGCCTCCCCCGGGGCGCCCCACGCCGTTATTCGGAGCAGCATTGTAGGATACCAAAACCAGTGCGGCAACTTACTGGACATCACCTTGGTGCCATCGTTCTGCTGCCTTGGAACTATTCGCACAACAGTTTGCTACTGATGACCCACCCCCCGCGACGCCCCACGCCGGAAATCTGGACGTTGTGCTGCGTTGGGACTATTCGCACAGCCGACCGCTACTTCGTTGTTTTTCCCTAAAAATGTTTATATGTTATTACTGTTTTTGTTTTCTTGTATATATTTATAAGTTATTAAAGTTTTATAATCTTACTACTTTGTCGGAGTGCTATATATTTTTAATGTGACACATAATTGTAAAAACTTTGATGTACAAAGAGTCATCCCTGGAATCTTCCGCTTCAGGCTCGGTCCCCTCCCCAATCACAATACAGGATGGTTTTCAGATAATAGGAACGCGTCTGCTGTGACGGATCTCATCGAGTGTGGGCCTTGATCTACTATAACTCCTTTGAAGAGGGGTGATTCTTTACAGCTGGGGCCATAAACTACATCTGCAGGGCTAGCTGATACCCTAGGACCGGCCTGGACAATCGGACACAGAGGAAAAGGAGTGTCAGAGGGTGCGGTAGTGAATAGGGCGAAAGGGAGGTGTCTGGCGGGCACAGGGTGTGATTCTCAGGGAAGAGCAGCGCAGATGGGGGGAGGTTTATTACCCATGCATAAGACAGAGAGCGGGGGTGACCACTGCCTGGGGGAGATGCTTGCGAGGGTGGGGAGCCATGCTAAGGATCGACAGCGTGCACAGAGTGGGTCTGGTCAAGGCATCTAAAATGGCTGCTGTGCACTACAAAAGTGTGGCATTTGAAAAAAGACAAGATGGCGCAGACAATGTTTTTCAACACTTCCTGATTTCCTTCGAATCGAACGTTAACAGACGTTGGGGCATATTACCAAAGTTAAGCGATATTTATCCCTAACGATGCTTAACAACGATTTTTTTACCGCTAAGCATCGTCAGAAATTATCGCAGATAAACCTTGCTATTATCAAGGTTTATCGCAAATACGATAAAAAACGACCGCAATGCATTAATATCGCTGAAAACTCAGCGATATTCATGCATTACCGAGCTAATGCTCTTAGCCATGTTATCCACCTCCCATTGGATAACATGGCTAAGAACTGCTCAGGGCAGGTGCTAGCTTTTGGAGATATTCGCGCTTATCGCGAATATTTCCAAAAGTTGATAATAGGAGATAGCGATGTTAGCGACTGTTTCCAGTCGCTAACATCTTGGCATGCCCACTTTGCATGTCATTAGTGATAAATATCACTCACATGCAAAGTGGGGCCCAAGATGGTCGCTATCTCCTACTAGCCGTCGCTAACTGGTGTTAGCAACAGCTAGGTAATACAGATATAATTTTATCTCCGCGAAGCGGAGCGCTGTTACAGATATATATCTTGTTTTTGAACGTTAATTTCGCAAAATCCACTGAAGCACATATATTGAGACCTAGCAAAGGCACATCGAGCTACCAGTCCCTACAATTTTGCCAAGTTTCGTGCAAATCCATTCAGCTGTTCGATTATTATTATTATTTTTTTTTTTGCCCCGCGGGGCCCTTTTAAAACCTCCACATCAAACCTAAGAGGTCAAGGAGGATCTACTATGCCCCCTTATGGTGATTTGCCCCTTCGCTTTGGCCTCCTCTTGTCTCTCGATCCTACCGAGAGACAAGATGGCGGCCGCTACGGACTGTTTGCAATGTTTACAGACGCCAGAGAACCAATCAGCTTCGCAAACCTCCGTTACGCGAAGCGGAGCGCTGTTACAGATATATATCTTTTTTTTAACGTTAATTTCTCAAAATCCACTGGAGCACATATATTGAGACCTAGCAAAGGCACATCGGGCTACCAGTCCCTAATATTTTACCAAGTTTCGTGCAAATCCATTCAGCCGTTCGATTATTATTATTATTATTATTTTTTGCCCCGCGGGACCCTTTTAAAACCTCCACATCAAACCTAGGGGGTCAGCGAGGATCTACTATGCCCCCTTATGGTCATTTGCCCCTTCGCTTTGGCCTCCTCTTGTCTCTCGATCCTACCGAGAGACAAGATGGCGGCCTCTACGGACTGTTTGGAATGTTCACAGATGCCGGAGAACCAATCAGCTTCGCTTCACAAAGCTCCGTACCGCGAAAAGTCCGCGAACCGGAGCACTGCCCGGTCCGCTGTTACAGATATATATCTTTTTTTGAACGTTAATTTCTCAAAATCTACTGGAGCACATACATTGAGACCTAGCAAAGGCACATCGGGCTACCAGTCCCTACAATCTTGCCAAGTTTCGTGCAAATCCATTTAGCCGTTCGGGCTAAAAGTGAGGCCAACCGCCCTATGGAAAACTCAATGTTAAAAACACGTTTTGGGACCCCCCTTTTTTCTCGGCCCCCCCTTGACGAACCCCCCCCCCAATTTTCAGGGGCTGCTCAGAAACAAAATGTGTCATTTTCCTGAAAATTTCAGCCAATTCCGTCCACAAACGCCAAAGTTATTAGACATAGAATTTTCAAAAATCCCTTAGAGAAAAAATCCTAACTATATATACCTACTGGCGACCGCCAGTAGGTAATATATATATATATATATATATATATATATATTCACTGAAAAAACCATAGGTTATAGACCATATATAGTTAGGAATTAGCATTTACAAAACCTTGAAAATTCACTGCAAAAACCATAGGTTAGAGACCATATATAGTTAGCTGGACACTTTATTGACATAAAACCAATGAAATTCCATATATAGTTAGTTGCACTAACTATATATCGCGCACCCGCAATCCACTGCTGATGATGTCACATATTACATCATTCATGACATGGTCAGTGACATCACTGATGACATCACTGATGACATCTCAAATGACATCACTGATGACATCACTGATAACAACATCCAGTGATTTTTTGTTTCTATAAAGTTTAAATATGTCTTACATATTGAAGAATGAGTGGAGGTGTAAGTGTCTGGACGAAGGATTTAGTAGGTGCATGACTGACTGTATGAGTGAGTGATTAAATGTGTCTCACTGAGTGCATGGGTTAGTGACTAAACTGTCTTAATTTGTGCATCATTATGTCTGTTGTTCTGTAAACTGCTGCATGTGTTGATCAGTAGCTATATGAGTAACTATATGGGTTATTGATTGATTGCCCAAGTATTTGTATGGGAGACTGAGTGTGTGTGTGGCTAGCTGGGAGGTGTGTGACTCTGTGCAGATCAATCTGTACTTGTATCAATGATTGTATAAGAAGGTAAGTATGTGTTAGTATATGTTTGAAAATGTAAGGTGCTCTATGTTTAACTGTATAGACAAGAAAATGGAAGTGTCATTGATTCTTTACAGCACTGACTAGGTGTGTGAGTAACTCCATGGATGAGTGGCAGACTGTGAGTGTCTGTATAGGTGTATGAGTGCATATGATAGTGTTGTAAAGATGAGTGATTGTATGTATGAATGATTGTATGGGTGAATGAGTGAAGGTGTGTGTAGACGTAGCAATCAGTGAGTGCGTATGTAGTAACTAGTATTGGTATGTCAATGGTTTCAAAAATTATACTCTCTTTTTAACACTGGGTGAAACAGAGGTTGTATTAAAATGTGAGGAGATGCATTGTATTGTCACATGAATGATATCATCAGTGATGTGGTCATTGATGTCAAATGAGATGTCATCAGTGATGTCATCAGTGATGTCATTTGAGATGTCATCAGTGATGTCATCAGTGATGTCACTGACCATGTCATGAATGATGTAATATGTGACATCATCAGCAGTGGATTGCGGGTGCGCGATATATAGTTAGTTCAACTAACTATATATGGAATTTCATTGGTTTTATGTCAATAAAATGTCCAGCTAACTATATATGGTCTCTAACCTATGGTTTTTGCAGTGAATTTTCAAGGTTTTGTAAATGCTAATTCCTAACTATATATGGTCTATAACCTATGTTTTTTTCAGTGAATTTTCAAGGTTTTGTAAATGCTAATTCCTAACTATATATGGTCTGTAACCTATGGTTTTTTCAGTGAATTTCAATGGTTTTTTAATAGCAAATATCATAAGCTGTCGAATGTCAAGTACGTGGTAAGTAAAAACATTTTCGTGTTTATGCACACTGATCTGCTTTGAATGCTGCCCCCCACCCCTCATTTCTATTAGGAGTACTCTCTCTTTGCAGATAGTGAAGGGTAGTTAACGCAGCCCTTTGCCCTCTTTGTAATCCGTCGTGCCTGCTTCTCTCTCCATTTGATTGATTGTTCTCTTTGGTTCATTCTCTATTTACAAACAAGCACAGAGTCGCAATACTCTGTTTAGTCTTTGCAGATGGCGAAAAATCGTGTAAAAAAACAAAAGGAATCGAGCAAAATCAGTAGGCCACTAATGGGATCTCTTTTTGACCTCGCTAAAATAGAAACATTAGGAACAACCTGTTGAAAATAGCAATGCGTATGTACATAAGCGGCGTTCATTTGTGTTCACAGTACCCCTTGTTGATTGTTTCAATCGAGCATTGAATTGTTCGAAGTTGGTTCTCTTAAGGATCTTCTCTGCCTGCAAACGAGGAAGAATAGGAATATTCTCTCTCCCTTTGCAGATAGTGAAGGGTAGGCAACGCAAGCCTTTAACACATCGTACCTATTTCATTCCTCATTGATTGATTGATTGTCCGAACATTGACTGTTTGGGAATTAGTTCTTTTTGGAGGTATTCCCTGTTTGCAAATAAACGTAGGAAAATCTTTGCAAGTAGTGAAAGGGTACGTAATGCGGACCTTTCTCCCCCGTTGTAATCTGTCATGCCTATCTACTCCCCACTGATTGATGCACCTGTTTCACCCGGACCATTTACTAGAGATACGTCATCTGGCCCGACCAGAGAGCACCCCTAGTGAAAAGGACATATGCAATAATAACGAAGTGATCACTGTATCCTGTTAACAGAAACTTTAGCAAGAAACAACCTGGAAAGAAAAGAATAGGAAAACGAAAATCAGTAGGCCACTGATGAACATGAACTTTTATTAAACAACGAACAAAGAAACGATAACATAACGTAATGATAAAACCTATTAATGTCCTAGAAACAAGAAAATGTTAAAATATGCCAGTGGTGAGAGACCAGAAAAACAGTAAGAGAAACCAAATCACCCCTCGCTGTCCCACCGCCTGCCACGCCAAAAAAATCGATAGACTAGGGAAAATGCAAGTCAGTAGAACATCCGCCCCCACTCTGGAAACTTCCAAGGTGGGGCAGGGTTGCGGCTACGCCCAGCCGGGAGCAGCCCATATAAGGCAGGTCCTGCTGCCACGCTTCGGCCAGGAGATCCTAACGTAGGGTGTAGCCGGAGGAGAGGCCGAGGCCAGCGGGACCCGGCCAGGGGATTGCCTTTACAACGCTGAACAGTTGCAGGGGGGGGGAATGTCTCCTCGACCCTCCCCTCTCTCTCCCAGTCCGGCCGCGGTGGCCCTTGAGAGTTGCAGGTACTCCCGCCACATGCTCTTCCGGTCCGGCCACCAACGGTCGGGGGGCCGAGGACGACGGGATCCGGCTGCAGCCGATAAACCAAGAAACCCGTTCATGGGGCCAGAGCCAGGGGCGTCCGGCCGACATCTACCGGAAGCCCGGCCCGAAGACGGACGGGACACTTCTTCTTTCATGAATAATGGCTGCGACAACACTGGGGGAGGATGTCTTGCACATGCCTCCGACCCCCCCCCCCCCCTCGTCCTCATCGCCTGGTCCGGCCATAACAAATCTCAAGCGAGACACCGTGGGGTGCACTGGGAGGGAGAGACGGTGCGAACAGGCCTCTCCCGCCTCCCCAGGTGGAGGCTTCCCAGCTGCACCCTCAGCGCTCCAGGCGCCCGGAAAAGGGTTCTTCCACTGTGGCCATGCTGCAACGTCTCGCCCGGCAGGGTGGAGCCCGTCCGCTCATTTGACCCCGCGATCGCCAGTAGCTACCGAACTCTCAAAATGGCGGTCGACCTGGCAAGAGCGGGCCCAGCATAAAGAAATGGCCCGGTCACTGGTTGACTCCACCACCGTAGTCCTCCACGACCTTGAAGATTCTAGAGGAGCCGCGGGAGTCTCCGACCCCCGATGGGGAATGACTGCCATGATCGCCCGTGGAGTGACGAAACTGTATCCGCGGGACGTCGGCGCTCCCATGCTGGCGCCAGCCTCACTTTGAATTACTAGAATCCTGCAGACCTCAGTTCCGGTGAAAGCACAGTGTGACCCGGTAGGAAAAATTGTTGCACCCCCTCCCCTTTTTCACTGATAGTTCAATCCACCGATCCTTTCCTTTGCCCTTTTAACGGAACTTTGGACTGCCTCCCCCTCTTTTACATTTTCTAGAGAAAACAAAACATTAACCACTACATTAGCATAGCAGTTGACACCAGAACTGTTTTCAAATTTAAAACCAACAACATCTTCAACAAAATCCTTTTTGTTTCTGCTGTGACCCTGCTACAGCACAGGCATTGTCCCCAGCAGTAATTCTGCGATGCCGGTAAGAATAGCTGTGGTGCCTACTGGACTCACTCCCCCCCGCGGCGCCCCACGCCGTTATTTGCTGGGCGGCAACTTACTAGACATCACTTTCGTGCCATCTAGATTTCAGCGCGTTCTGCTGCCTTAGAACTATTCGCACAACAGACCGCTACTGACAAGAATATTTCATAATTGGTGCTGTCAATTTCAATAAATCTATTGGATAATTCAAAAGAAATTGCCACGGTCTCTTCGTTGTTTAAATGTTTTTACTGTTTTTGTTTTGTTGTATATATTTATATGTTATTAAAGTTTTATATTCCTACTACTTTGTTGGAGTGCTATATATTTTTAATGTGACACATAATTGTAAAAACTTTGATGTACCAAGAGTCATTCCTGGAATCTTCCGCTTCAGGCTCGGTCCCCTCCCCAATCACAATACAGGATGGTTTTCAGATAGTAGGAACACGTGTGGTGTGACGGATCTCATCGGGTGTGGGCCTTGATCTACTATAACTCCTTTGAAGAGGGGTGATTCTTTACAGCTGGGGCCATAAACTACATCTGCAGGGCTAGCTGATAGCCTGGACAATCGGACACAGAGGAAGAGGAGTGTCAGAGGGTGCGGTAGTGAATAGGGCGAAAGGGAGGTGTCGGGCGGGCACAGAGTGTGATTCTCAGGGAAGAGCAGCGCAGATGGGGGGAGGTTTATTGCCCATGCATAAGACAGAGAGCGGGGGTGACCAGTGCCTGGGGAAGATGCTTGCGAGGGTGAGGAGCCATGCTACGAATCGACAGCGTGCAGAGAGTGGGTCTGGTCAAGGCATCTAAAATGGCTGCCGTGCACCACAAAAGTGTGGCATTTCAAAAAAGGCAAGATGGCGCAAACAATGTTTTTCAACACTTCCTCATTTCCTTCGAATCGAACGTTAACAGACGTTGGGGCATATTTCCAAAGTTAAGCGATATTTATCGCTAACGATGCTTACCAACGAATTTTTTACCGCTAAGCATCGTCAGAAATTATCGAAGATAAACCTTGCTATTATCAAGGTTTATCGCAAATGCGATAATAAACGGCCGCAATGCATGAATATCGCTAAAAACTCAGCGATATTCATGCATTACCGAGCTAATGCTCTTAGCCATGTTATCCACCTCCCATTGGATAACATGGCTAAGAACTGCTCAGGGCAGGTGTTACTTTTTGGAGATATTCGCGCTTAGCGCGAATATCTCCAAAAGGAGATAGATATCTTGCATGTTGTAATGCAAGTTATTGTGGTATATGGAACTCATACCATAATCTCTCAGGAAAGCAGAAACTGATCCTTTTGGGACCGCCTAAAAAGGCCTAGGGGGTGAGGAGTACTCTACTTTGCCCCCTTTTCACGTTCCGAACTATTTTATTTTACTCTCTTCTGTAATTACACAAAATAGCAGCGATAAGATGCATCGGATACACACAGTGAGAGAAAGGAGGCCGGAGATGAAGAAGAGATGTCAAATACACATTGGAGATAATATAGTGGCAGAAGGGAAGTAAATATGAGTAAACTTACCATGTAACATAAAAATGTTGCACTCTATACTATACGTCTCATTTTATACTACAATCACTTCGCTACAACCTCATAAATTAAAAATAAAAATGAATAATGTCTCAAACAATTTTTGATTTCTAAATATAAATGTATTCTTCAGAATTTTCTAAATTTGAAAGAACTAGTAACATGTCCTCATCAGCAATGTCCTCATGAAAAGTCTGCAATGATGATTCTTGTAACTCTATGGTCTCCAAACATTCGATAAATTCGCCATCAAGAGATTGATCAAAAAAATCATTCAAGTCATCTCCTCCTTGTGACAATATTTCATTATTGGTGCTGTCAATTTCAATCAATGTAGTGGAATCATTCAAGTCATCTCCTCGTGACAATATTTCATTATTGGTGCTCTCAATTTCAATCAATGTAGTGGAATCATTCAAGTCATCTCCTCCTTGTGACAATATTTCATTATTGGTGCTGTCCATTTCAATCAATCTAATGGAATCATACAAGTCATCTCCTCCTTGTGACAATATTTCATTATTGGTGCTCTCAATTTCAATCAATGTAGTGGAATCATTCAAGTCATCTCCTTGTGCCAATATTTCATTATTGGTGCTGTCCATTTCAATCAATCTAATGGAATCATACAAGTCATCTCCTCCTTGTGACAATATTTCATTATTGGTGCTCTCAATTTCAATCAATGTAGTGGACAATTCAAAGAAATTGCCACGGTCTCTTCATTGTGAGCCATTTTATTTTGAAATTGCTTGCTGTAAATTGCAGAAAAAAATAATCACTTTCATTTATCGTTTTTAGTAATACATAATATAAAACTAACTTTATCAAGTATTTAGTATAACAGAAGGACTGCAAATAAATAACAGAAAACATTTTTCAAATTATCTTCAAGTGTACAACATAGTTCCCCTTACAAATTAACAACTCACCTTTTTAAAAGTAGGAGAAGTGTTAGTACTGTGTAAATCAAACACCAGAAATTCACCACCAAAAATTCCTCGCAAATGTACCTCAGACAGTAGTATCACAAAATGGCTGTGGTTTCCTCTCATTTGAAATATATACATAACCAATTAACTTTCATCACACACAAATACAAAACCAAACTAACATTTTAATTGGTTCTAAATTTCAACACTTTCAAATGTGTTTTCCCCATGCAATTTTCCATAGGACATTTACATACGTCTACAGCCTGAATGGCTGAACGGAATTACACCAAACTTGGCAAAATGGTACATCAAACCTAAGAGGTCAGGAAGGATCTACTATGCCCCCTTATGGTCATTTCCCCCTTCGCTTTGGCCTCCTCTTGTCTCTCAATCCTACCGAGAGACAAGATGGCGGCCGCTACGGACTGTTTGGAATGTTGACAGACGCCGGAGAACCAATCAGCTTCGCAAAGCTCCGTAACGCGAAAAGTACGCGAAGCGGAGCGCTGTTACAGATATATATCTTTTTTTGAACGTTAATTTCTCAAAATCCACTGGAGCACATATATTGAGACCTAGCAAAGGCACATCGGGCTACCAGTCCCTAATATTTTGCCAAGTTTCGTGCAAATCCATTCAGCCGTTCGATTATTATTATTTTATTTTTTTTTGCCCCGCGGGGCCCTTTTAAAACCTCCACATCAAACGTAGGGGGTCAGCGAGGATCTACTATTCCCCCTTATGGTCATTTGCCCCTTCGCTTTGGCCTCCTCTTGTCTCTCGATCCTACCGAGAGACAAGATGGCAGCCGCTACGGACTGTTTGGAATGTTGACAGACGCCGGAGAACCAATCAGCTTCGCTTCACAAAGCTCCGTTGCGCGAAAAGTACGCGTCCTTGAGCGCTGCCCGGTCCGCTGTTACAGATATATATCTTTTTTTAAACGTTAATTTCTCAAAATCCACTGTAGCACATATATTGAGACCTACAAAAGGCACATCGGGCTACCAGTCCCTACAATTTTGCCAAGTTTCGTGCAAATCCATTCAGCCGTTCGGGCTAAAAGTGAGGCCAACCGCCCTATGGAAAACTCAATGTTAAAAACACGTTTTGGGACCCCCCTTTTTTCTCAGCCCCCCCTTGACGAACCCCCCCCAAATTTTCAAGGGCTGCTCAGAAACAAAATGTGCCATTTTCCTGAAAATTTCAGCCAATTCCGTCCACAAACGCCAAAGTTATTAGACATAGAATTTTCAAAAATCCCATAGAGAAAAAATCCTAACTATATATACCTACTGGCGACCGCCAGTAGGTAATATATATATATATATATATATAAATATATTCGCACTCACGACAGGTTGATAACAAATTCCTTATTTTATTTCCATTTCAAAGATGAAAGCGACATCTATGCATTTCGGTCTCCCTTGAGACCTTATTCACGATGGTATTTGTGATGCATTAAACAAGCAACTAAATACATTCTTCTGTAATTGTATCACTTCCTGTTTTCTCTAGCATCGCAAAGTATGTTGGGAGATGTAGTCTATCCCAGCCCCTTTCCGTAGTTTTGCGAGTGCAAAAGTGCTATTTGTGCGTAAAATTCCAAAACCAGTGACAAGTTCCTAATACATTACACATTTTTTTCTTTTCTTTTCACATAAGAGTGTAAAAGGTTTTAACATCGGGTTATAAAACAAAGTGTGTCATGCTTCATTCCTTTTCCAATTCATCTACTGTTTGTGTGAGTACAATCCTGATCCCATACCTGGATTATGCTCTCTAGAGGGCAGACATAATTTCAATACAGCTAAGGCAACTTCTGCATATAATGTGCTGTTTTATACAAACCCTTGGTACAATTTACACAATTTCTATCCTCTAGGCAGTCTAAATGTATTTATTTTGAATAAAATTATAAGTCAAGTATACAACATTTCTTTAAGTATATTAGAAAGTGCTAAAGTGAAAGGGTGCTTCTGATGAGTTAAAAACAATTCAGGGAAGAAAATTTGTCATAATTCACAAATATACATACAATTCTTTACTGGTTTAGTCCATATGGAGTAAATGTCTTTAAATTGAGGATCTGTCTTGATTCTCTTTGGCATAGTTTTTTCTCCAAGTTGCCTCCTTGTTAACTTTTCAATGGCATAAAATTGTCAAAGCTTCCAATGGCTGCCATGATGAGACTCCATATGTTTGGCCACAGCGTTACTGCAATCTTAATGTATTGTCGCCCAAACATGTTCTAGGATTTGTTTTTTCACCTCACAGATTGTACTGCCCACATATTTGAACAAACACAGGCATTCAATTACAGAAACTGCAAATTGGCTCTTGCATGTGATGAACTCTTTGATTTTCCAAACTTTTTTGTTTGCCAATTTAATTTCCGTTGTATTTTTGGCTATTTGGCAAACTTTGCATTTGTGACATTTTGTGAATACTTTGATATTGAGCCACTGGCCTTGTTTGTTAGTTTTCTTTTGAAAATGACTATGGACCAACTGATCGTTTAAATTTCTAGCTCACCGAAAAGTCACATTTGGATGTGTTCCCATGTTTTTGCCCACTGTGGGATCTAGTTTGAGTATTTCCAACTTTTTTCTCAAAATTGTTTTTATTATTTTTAATTCATTGGAGTAGTCTGTGATAAGTCTGATTGTTTCAGAATGTTTACTTGTCCGAGGAGTTTTTATTGTCAAGGTTTCATCTCTTGTCCTTTGATTTGATTTTGTTTAACATTTCTTTATTGTACCTTCGTTGTAGCTCCTTTCTTTGAATATACAAGACATTGCCATGCTACGTTTGTTCCATTCCTCCTTTACTGAGCATATTCTATGAATTCCAATAAACTCACTGTATGATATATTCTGAATTAATGTTTGTTGGTGAAAGCTATCCGCATGAAGTGTGACATTTGTCAAGGTCAGTTTACGATGTAAAGTTGGGTGGATTTGATTTTCTTTGATGTATATTTCTGTATCCAGAAATGTAAATATTTTTTCCACTGATGTTGTAAGTACATTTAAAATTAGCTTCTGTTGCATTCAGGATGTTAAAATATTCTTGAAATTCCATTTCTGTGGCATCCCAAATGACTAGGAGGTCATCCATAAATCAAAACCACATATTCTTTTTGCCACAAATTTTTAATTTTCTGATTGCCAAGCTAGTTTATGATCACACCAGCCCATTACAATTCACATTTGTATCCCTAATTGACACCGGGTAATAAAATAGTAAGGTATTCACAGTAGAGTGCAGTAGTGAGATATATAGAATGTGTGCAGTCATCTTACCCCTTCCAGACTAGTGAGTATGTTTTGCTAAAGTCCAAGAAATAGTGTTGCTTGTCTAGAATCCCACTGTAAGTCTGTGTGCATTTGGGCAACCATTGTGAGAGAAGCATTTGGTTACTTTATGTGTTTGCTGACACATAACTGCTTAAAAACCTATCCTGTTGTCATGTTTTAGAAGTATTAGAAGCCAGCCATTGCTTATGCATTCGCAGAATGAGTCAGGTATTCACACTAGCATGCAGTAGTGAAATATGTAGAATGTGTGCTGTCACCTTACTCCTTCCAGACTAGTGAGTCTGTTTTGCTAAAGTTCAAGGAATAGTGTTGCTTGTCTAGAATCACACTGTGAGTCTGTGTGCATTTGGGCAATCATTGTGAGAGAAGCATTTGGTTACTTCAGGTCTTTGTCGACCCATAACTGCTTAAAAACCTATCCTGTTGTCAAATTTTAGTAGTATTAGAAGCCAGTCATTGTTTATGCATTAATTTCCAGAGGCAGTATCCATACACTCCAGCAAACACCCTGTCAATCCTCTTGCACTCCTTTAGTGAATTATTCAGCACCATGTACTAATCCATTCACTGTGTCAAAACCCAACCGCTCATAAATTCACCAAGGCGTTCTCCTTGCAGTACTCTAATCATTCAGTCAGTACCCAAGTACTCATGCAGTGAGCCAGGCCTTAGCACATGGACTGCTTCAAACTCCTATGCACTATTCATGTAGTCCTTTAACCACCTATACACTTGTATTTCAGGCCTTCAATTCCCCAGTCAGTATCCATACACTCCAGAAAACACCCTGTTATACTCCGTGCACTCCTCTAGTGACCCTTTCTGCACCATGTACTAATCCATTCACTGCACTAAAACACAACCAATTATAAATGCACTCAGTCTCTCTCATTGTAGTACTCTAATCCTTCAGTCAGTACCCAAGTACTTATGCAGTGATTCAGGACCTTAGCACATGGACTGCTTCAAACTCCTATCTACTATGTATGTACTGCTCTAACCACCTACACACTTGTTTTTTAGGCCTTCAATTCCCCTGTGAGTATCCATACACTCCTGCAAACACCCTGTTACTCACCTTGTACTCCTGTAGTGACCCATTAGCACCATGATCTAATCCATTCACTGCACCAAAACCCAACCACTTATACATTCACCCAGGCACTCTCCTTGTAGTACTATAATCATTCAGTCAGTACCCAAGTATTCATGTAGTAATCCAGGCCTTACAACATGGAGTGCTACAAACCTCTGTCCAATGTGCATGCAATCCTTTTACCATCTACACACTTATCTTACACACATTCTTTCCCCCAGGCAGTATAAATACACTCCAGCAAACACCCTTTCACTCTCCTTGCACTCCTCTAGTGACCCATTCAGCACTATGTACTAATCCATTCACAGTGCCAAAACCCAACCGCTTATAAATTAACCCAGGCATTCTCCTGTCAGTATTGTAATCATTCAGTCAGTACTCAAGCACTCATGCAGTGATCCAGGCCTTAGCACATTGAGTGCTACAAATCTTTGTTGAATATGCATGCAGTCCTTTAACCACCTACACACCATCAAACACCATGCCACTCCCCTTGCACTCTTCCAGTGATCCATTTAGCACCATGTACTAATCCAGTCACTGAGCCAAAACCCAAACACTTATAAGTTCACCCAGGCACTCGCCTTGCAGTACTCTAATCATTCAGTCAGTACCCAAGTACTCATTCAGTGAGCCAGGACTTAGCACATGGACTGCTTCAAATGCCTATCCACTATGCATGCAGTCCTCTAACCACCTACACACTTGTCTTTCACACCTTCAATTCCCCAGTCAGTGTACATTCACTCCAGCAAACAGTGTCACTCTCCTTGCACTCCTCCAGTGAGCCATTCAGCACCATGTAGTAATCCATTCACTGCACTAAAACACAACCAATTATAAATCAACCCAGTCTCTCTCCTTGCAGTACTCTAATATTCAGTCAGTATCCAAGTACTCATGCAGTAAACCAGGGCCTTAGCACATGGACTGCTTCAAAATCCTATCCCCTATGCATGTACTCCTCTAACCACCTACACACTTGTGTTGTCAGGCCTTCGATTCCATGGTCAGTATCCATACACTCCTGCATACACCCTGTTACTCCCCTTGTACTCCTCTAGTGACCCATTCAGCACCATGTACTAAGACATTCACTGTGCCAAAACCCAACCACTTATAAGTTCACCCAGGCACTCTCCTTGCAGTACTCTAATCATTCAGTCAGTACCCAAGTATTCATGCAGTAATCCAGGTCTTACAACATGGAGCGCTACAAATCTCTGTCCAATGTGCATGCAGTCCTTTAATAACCTATACACTTATCTTACACATTCATTTTTCCAGGCAGTATCCATACACTCCTGCAAACATCATTTTACTGCTCTTGCACTCGTGTAGTGACCCATTCAGTACCATGTATTAATCCATTCACTGCGCCAAACTGAACCACTTATAAATTCACTCAGGCACTCTCCTTGTAGTATTATAATTACTGTTTTGCTATCCAAGCGCTCATACAGTGAGCTAGGCCTTAACACATACACTTGTACAAACTCCTGTCCACTATGCAGCCTATGCAGCCTGTATTCTGTCCACTATGCATCCAGTACCTATACACTCTAACAAACACCTTGTCACTCCCTATGCACTGCTCCAGTCAGTCACCCAGCATCATGTACTAATCCAAACACTGCACCAAAACCGAAACACTTATACATTCATCCAGGTATTCTCCTTGCAGGACTCTAATCATTCAGTCAGTGCCTAAGTACTCATTTTGGGGCCGATTCTGATTCGGGAAAAAACGCTCCGAATAGCCGTTCAGAGCATTTTTCCCATACGAATCGTACCCTGCAACGCCCCCCGTACGTACGACGAAGTAAGATTCGTACCAGGAGCCGTACTCCGTATGAGTCGTACAGAGACCGTACAAATCAAATCCCCATCCGAATCTCCCTCGGAACCCACTGTATGCGACATCCGTACAGTTCGCGGCTGGTTTTTACGACCCAGCAAGTACGATACGTGTCGGGTACGCACCGTATGACCCTTTTTCTATGGGAGCTGAAAACAGCCGTAAAAGCAGAGTTCACACCGAAACAGGTACGGAACACCCCCCGCGGGTACGGTGCGTACCCCCCATGATCGCACGGGTACCGTACATCCCATGATCGCAGGGGTACACACCGTATCCCTGCGATCATGGGGTGTACGGACCGTACGGTGCGTATGTGTTTGTGTGCTTTTCCGTACGACTCGCCCTTACCTGACGTGGACCGAACGAATCGGGTCCTCATACCCCGGTCCGGATCATACTCGTCGGGTCGTACGGCATGTGTACGAGTTGTACAGCATGTGTACGAGTCGTACGGTTCACGGTTTCAGCCTTGCAATACGTACGGATCGCGACGATTCGGACGGATTCACGGAATACAGACTGCGCGACTCGGACGGACGGGTACGATTCATATGGAGAGGGCTCCGGATACAAATCGTACAGACGTTTTTTTTCCCGAATCGGAATCGACCCCCTAATGTCCCAGGGCTTAACACAAATACTGGTACAAACGCTTGTCCATTACACATGCAGACCTGTAATCACCTACACAGTTATCTTTACACCTTCAATTACAATTTCAATTAGTGATTACAAAAGAAAGTGGTTAAATGGTTCTTATAAACAATGTGTTTGTATAGTAATAGAAAAGTATAATTTATCAATGTATTAAAATAAATATATTTCTTTCAGATATGTTTTACTATCATTAAAATAAACTTATCATGCCTAAAAAATCAAGAAAAATAAAAGGACAGAAAAAGGACAATTATTTGAAGAAAATTCCACAACAAGTATTGGATGACCAACATCATGTGGGTAAAAAGAAAAAGTCTTCTGGTAAGACAATAAAAGAATTCATTAAAATAACATTCAAAGTCTAGAAACAGTGTGCAGATTGTGCAAAGTACAAAGAATGCTTCGGCCATAAAAAAGAAGATGAATAAAAACAAAGGAAAAAATTGTATTATAATGAATTGACACAATGTTTGGTAAAAGAAGGCAAAATCAGTATAAAGAAATCAGATTTTTTTTATAATAGAGTTGTTTTTAACTTGCTAAAAGATGTGAAAAGGAATAAAAAAGAACACTATTGTATAAAAAGAAGAAGCATATTGAATGCAGTGTTGAAAAGGCTTTTGAATTAAAAAGGAAATGATAAATTTTTGTTTTTAACAGAATTCGATCACTAGATAAACCAATCTATTTAAAGAAGACCAAAAGTAAGAGAAAAAGAGTAATTAACAGAACACAGTTTTTTGATATTTTTTTGGGTGAATGGAAACACAGTTCAAGTTCAGAGATTTTCTTTAATGAAGAGAATTATTTTAAGACCAATAATTTATTGCATGCAGTTGATACCAGTGGTTGAGCTTATGAGATTAAAAATGGTTGTCCAATTGAGAAAGAGAAGATGGTTCCCAGAAATGCAGAAGAAGTGTTAGCTGATGAAGTTCTAGGGAGACGTCCTAAAGCCCCAGTGTACACTTGGGATTGCAGTAGTATTTGTAGTGTACGACAAGAATCTATTGATATTTTAAGCAATTGCTTATGACAATATAGTAAAAAAAGTGTTAAACAAAAGATTAAGATGTTGCAAGGAATAGACCCTTGCAGAATGAGAAAAAATACTGGCTTGTCTTTCTAGAAAAGTATGTCAAAGTGTTTTTCATCATTTCAGGATGTTAGCAGTACATCATTCTCAAATGCGGAAGTTAGTCAGAAGATTGTATTACGCAAAAAGTCCAGCACTAATGTTAAATGAATTGAACAGTGCTCTTGTGTGTGGGTCAGTATCAGATGTTAAGAAGGTTTGTGATAAACTTGAGTTGTGTTACTTTGGCCCTGAACAAGAGAGTCCAGAAATTGACTCATTAGTAGAAGAAAATGTTGAAGAGAATGTGCAACATACTGCTACAACATTTTTTTGAAGAACAAATTACAAAGTTTAAGGTGATTTCAGGTGAAAGGCCAAATTATTCTTGTATTTGTTGCTGGCGAACTCACTATAAAAATCAGACTAGAACTGTTGATCTGTATTTAAAAAGTGAAACAGAAAATAATGACACGTGGAAGGAATTTGCAACTTATTTGTTGGTAGAGAATTGCTTTGATTTGGGTTCTGATTAGGGTATTTGTAAATATTGTCATACCAAATTAGATGAGAATAAAATGCCCGCTAGAGCTGTCCATAATAATCTAGAGCTAGTAACTATTCCTCCAGAACTGATAGATTTAAATACGTATGAGTCTATTCTGATTCAATGTGTGCACCCATTTCAGGCTATTGTTCGTATGGAGCCTAAAACAGGTAAAATGCCTCCTACAGATTTAAAGAGAGGATTAAAAGGAAGAGTTGTATATTTAACTCTAGATTTAATGAAGAATATTGAAACTAATGGCGTAGAGAATGTAGAAAGTGAACCACTAGTTATTCCAAATAATGGTGTTCCTACTAAGAGTAAGAAAATATGGCAGGAATTAGTGGATGTTATGAAAGTGCAAAAGGCAACATTATATCTTATACAAAACAATGAGTATTACGAAAAAGTGCATGTGGAAGAAGAAGAAATACTTTTGACTGAAATGTCAAGTGGTCAAATTGAAAAAGTGGACATGTCCAAAAGAGAAGAAATCTATGAACATTATAGTGAACATCCACTTCATTCAAAAGAAGTCATGGGGAATACTATTGAATTATTCCAAATGAAGAAAGCACAGGGGAGTCCCATGAGTGTATGAGAAAAAAGTTTGGAAGCTCGTTGTTTTCCTCAGCTGTTCCCAACTGGAAAAGGTGAACGATATGATGAACGATCAGTGCTGATTTCTGCATCTGAATATCAGACAACAAGATTGTATGCAGAAGATCCAAGATTTCGACAATGCATCCCATATATTTTTCATCTTTTGTTTGATAGTGACTTTTCTGGACTTTCATATGCAGTCAGTACATCAGAAAACAGGAGTACATCATCAAAACTTTTCAGCAATGGAATTCATGCATAAAGTACATCAGAGAGGCAATCATTTAGAATCTCAGCTGATTAATTTGATGGTATGTCAGGTGGTCCTAATAAATATTGGTACTGTCGTCATGGAGAACTTAAATGTGTGCTAAAGAACTTCGGAACTCCTATGTGTTTTCTTACCCTAAGCTGTGCTGAATACGCGTTGGATGATTTGCTTGAATTTCCTCGAGAGGCAAATTCAAATATAAAAAATATTGAATACATGACACCTGGAGAATTAGTGCTCTTTGGATCCTGTTATTGTATGCAGATATTTCAATCATAGGATTGAAGCTATCATGTCTTTTATCTGCAATAAAAAGAATCCTCCTCTTGGAGAAGTTGTGGATTTCTTTTGGAGAAAGGAGTATCAAGCTAGAGGGGTTCCTCATAAACATATGCTGATATGGATCAAGGATGCACCCAAATTCGGAACTGATCCATATGATACTGTTTTATCTTTTATAGAAAAATATGCCACATGTTCTATACCAAAAAGAACAGGAGAAAACAACTTAAGGCAACAAGTGTTACGATTCCATATTCATTGATGTAGAAAATACTGTTGACGAAAGTCCAAGTCTAAGGAAAAATGTTATACCAAATGTCATTTTGGTTTTCCACGTCCTGTAATATCCAAAGGAAGAGTGAACAGTTTTATGTCAGTTATGAGACATACCATCACTAGAAAATCTCCAAAAAATACATACAATTTGAGAAGAAATGAAGAATCAAAGTATAATAATGATTATAATCCAGTTTTTCTCTCAATGTGGAATGCTAATATGGATATTCAGTATGTTGCGGATAATTCCATTGCTGTTGCCCGGTATGTGATATCCTACATAACAAAATCTGAAAAGACGAAATGAAAAGAAATGTGGGAAGAAATTTCCAACGAGAAGAGTCTTAGTAAGAAATTATACAGTCTCAGTTTGAAGATGTTATCTCATTGAGAAATACGAGCGTATAAATGCTCAGATTGGTTATCATCTGCAAGTGTATACTCAAAATTTAGAAGAATCATTTGGGTGAGTCTAGGTCTTGCTGCAACGCGAAATCGAGTACATAAATCTGTACAGAAAATCGAATATTTAGCAGAAAAAGATCCGGAAAGTACAGATATTGTCAAAACAAACATGTTGGACACATATTATCCAAATAGAAGTCATCATCTTGGGATGCAACTCACAAAGCAGGGCAGTCATACAAACAATAAAGGTCATCAGCGGCCATGATTACAGCAAAGGTTGCAGATGAACACCTTACAGTGTCAATGCATGAAGTCATTAAAACGATTAGATCCACAACATCCCACATTTTCCCCTTCCCCGTCAGCACACCCCTGGTAAATAGAAACATCTTCCGTTGTAATGTCCGGTGGTTCACAAATAAACTACACTTTCAAACGTTGTTTGCACACATCAGCTCAGCCCCCTACCTTCACCAGTGTGCAAATGCACCCTGTGGCGCGTTTTAAGAGGTAATTTTAATCCCCCTGCCATAATATATACTAGTGTCTTTTAGCATAGCACCGGCTCTAGGACTTGTTAGTCAGAGTCAGTTACCACCAGTACCCATCTAAAAGAGTTGAGGGTACAGGATGATTTTGGAAAAAAAGCTTCTTTCTACTCCTCTGTTCTTTCTGCACGTCTTCCTTCTTCCTGCACTTTTCTTCATTTTTGAGGACTTCTGTTGCTTCTTTCTGTATTTCATTTTCTTCTTTCTGTGTGTTTTTTCTTCTTTATTCACATGTCCTACCTCTGTGGGCATAGTTAGAAACTAGCATTTACAAAAGCTTTGAAATTCACTTTAAAAAAACATAGGTTTCAGACATGTTATAGTAAGGAATTAGCATTTGAAAAAACCTTAGAAATTCACTGAAAAACCATAGATTTCAGGGGCTTTATAGTTAGCTGGACATTTCACTGGTACAAAACCATTGGAATTCCTGTCTGGCGTGCCCTCAATGCACTGCTGATGATGTCACATATTACATCACTCATGACATCACCCATGACATCACTGATGACATCTCAAATGACATCACTGAACTGCGTAGTGCACTGTGCAAAAGGAAGTTTGCACTGATTGCACAGTGACGGATGCTTGTCTGCACTGTGCAATCAGTGCAAACTGCATCTTGCACAGTGCAAGCAGTCGTTTTCTGCCGCTTGAATAGATTTCTACTGGAGTGGCAGATTTCTCAATGAGGACTGGTAGTTTCTCATTGCGAGCGGTCACGAGCATACATGACCACTCTAAATGAGAAACCTGACCTTCCCGCATTGAGAATCTCACTGGGATGTGTTTTTTTCCGTGCTCGGGATCAGCAACTTGAGGTTGGTGCTTGCGAATGATGAAATAGACTTGCTGGGAAGTCATTTTGCTCGGTCGCAGTCGCCAACGCTACACTACCCATGTTTGCCCTGTACTACATGCAATTCGCAAAGTAGCGCACACTAGTACTTCGCCCAGGGTTAGTACACACCACACTCTTCTGGCGATGCCGCCTAAAGCTGCAAGAGGGAGAGCTTGTCCCCTGGCTGATTTAACCGGCGGTGGACCCGGTGCTGGATCAGTGACTCCCAGAAATTCAACAAGCGTTCAAGGTAACAACGTTACTAAGGAGGAAACAGTCTCAACTGAGGAACAGAGTGCTTAAGATTTCGGGAAACGCACCATTCCTTCATTGGATTCTGGGGGAAAAGAAAGAAAAAAAGCTATTCATTACCCTCATGTTGAACATGTAGAGGGGGTTATGAAGGCCTTTGACACTGTACCAGACGAAAATATGGGGAAAGGAGACGCTGCTATTTCTTATGGAAAAGCTGTTTATACCAACCCGGTGTCATCAACTCCAATGGTGGAAGGCGTTGTAGGAGGATTGGAGAATACAACTATCATAAAGGTGGGGAATTCCAAAAATTTGGAGGCAGGTGATAAAACAAATTTACGATATATAAAATCTTCCTTCCAGGAAACAGACTCTGGAGATAACTTTTATTCTCTCTCAAACCACATTTACTCCTCCAGTGAAGGTCCGAAGCAAAGCTTAAAGATCTACGATGCACTGCAGGGGGCTTGTGACAGCAACCTCAGCAGTACATAGATGGAGGATACAGGAAGGTACACTTTGGATGATAGTCCTCGCACAGTATGAAAGAAACATGAGATTAAAGAGGGTCCTACACCGGTTGACAATAGTAATGGTGGCAATGTGTTACAGTGGGAATACTCCTGTACAACTCGAAATGGTACTGGTACTGGCACTGAGGTGGTTAGCGCTCTGGCTCCATCCGAAGAGATCTTTTAGCCCTGATATATAAAACTATAATGACCCATAGGGAAAAAACATGGACAGAGAGCCTGAGAGTGCAAAGTTCCTGCCGTAAGCTCCAGAATTCGGTCCGCCGTATAGCAAAAACTTGCACGGAATTTACCACTAGACTTAATGAAGCCGAGACATGATTTCTTCCCTAGAAGACAAACTGGTAGCACAGAAAGCTATGACTGAGACTATGCATACTTTAAAAGATGACACTCGATGGAAACTGGCTGATTTAGAAAATCGCTCTTGTCAGACCAATCTAAGGGTTTTGCTGATTCCTGAGTGTACAGACAGCCAGGACCCTCCTAAGTTTATTATTGAGCTGTTTTCCAAGGTTTTTCCAGAACTTAAACAGTGCGACTGACAGAGAGAGGTGTAGAGGGCACACAGATTTCCTTTTTCTATTAGTTTTGGTACCGCAAAAAACATCATCTAGACCTAGAGCTATTCCAATTTCTCTGAATAATTTCCTAGCCCGGGAAGCTGTGAATGAGCTGGCTTGCCCTGATATGAAGAGAGCTGGTAAATGTCTGGAGATCTTTGTTTGGACTGAATATCGCCACCACACAGTTGAAAAGCACTGACAGTTGTGTCAGCCTATTTAATTATTTCAGGCTAAAGGGGCACAACCATTTTACCCTAATCCTGCAATGTTAAAAGACTTATTTAAAGATCATACTAGATTCTTTACTTCTGAGGTTCAGGCCAAATAGTATTTACAGTCTCTGTAATACAGTACGAGGTAACCTGGAATTAAAGGGGAGTTATAAACTGAACGATAGCTTGGCTTTCATAACATTTATCAACAATAGGGATGGGTATGCATTGCTGTTATATTCTCAATGTTTGTGTATTTGTGTCATAGTTTTCGGTTGATGTGATCACTGGGACCATAAGTTCTATTGCCCATTTAATGGGCTGGGGAGGGAGGTTCTGGGGTGGGTTGTAGGTGGGTCTGGGGGGTTCTGGGAAGTGTGGGGGGTGTGGTGGAGGGTAGGGAGGGGTGGGGAAGAAAAAAAGAAAATGAATCCACAGTATAGTTAAGTTCATGAAAACTCTGTATCAGAAGCTAATCAAAGGATATGAACTAGGGGTGGTTTATATGCTTTTCTTATGGTAAATGTAGGCCTTTGAATATGCTCGCTAAATGTCTTCGGGCTCAATAATTATAATAAAAGACAGAGGGTAGCTGCAAAACATCGGGTGATTCAAACGGATTTAGTTTGTCAACAGGAGACACATGTACCCTGGGATAAATGTAAGGTACTATCAGAACTAGGATATGTTGTTTTAGCTGTTTCACAACAAACTAGCTAACCTGAGTATTCAATCTTCTGGATGGACTTTAATGGATCGGCAAGGGCGGTGGGCAATTGTTCATGCTGTGTACAGTGTATGGTTCTATTTTTTACGAAACACTTGTTTTGGAGCAATTAGATTTAGAGGTAGCATGATGGCCCACCCCACTGGTGCTATGTGGGGCCTTTAACATTAACTTGGTAGGCAGGGAATTACAATTAATTATTCAGAGTTATGTAGGTCTGAAACCCAGGGTGTTTAAGGCTTTATATAATTTATTGTTAGATCATGGGTTGATAAATGTCTGGGGTACATTTAATATACCAAGTTCTGGCCATACGTTTCATTCTGACCCACATAACAAACTCGTCCAGCTTGATGATTTTTTTATTACACCTCAACTGCTCAAAGATGCTCTGATACAATTTTTCCCCAGAATTTCTTCTGATCACGCTCCAGTAGTTGTGGATATTCCAGCTCTGGGTTTAAGGTAGTTCCAGGGGTGTTTACCTTCAGGGTTTACCTTCGACAGGAAGCTGTTGCTAAATACTGCTTTTATCAACCATATAAGGAACTGGATTAGGGATTTTTTTCAAAATAACCATCACTCCGCGAGAGTGGGGACCGTATGGGATGTCTTCAAAGCCGGCTTTAGTGGGGAAGTGTTAAGTTTTGGATTATATATAAAAAAACAGGCTAAGCTTATAGTTCAGGAACTTTACAATGCATTAAAAACCGTCGAAGAAAATCACGCACGTGGTATCATGCAAGGTGATAATGTGACTGAGCTTCAAACTGAAGTTTCTTGATGTAAAGCCAAAATGAATTTTTTATGGAGTAAAGATATCACTGCACGGTTTCAGCTTTTTAAAAAAGAATGTTATGAATATGGGGAGGTGACATGGTGGTGTTTAGCTCAGAGACTGTGTGTCAAAGAGGCAGCACAGAGAATAAAAGGTATGAAGAACCCTGCTGGTAATCTGGTACATGATCCCCACCAAATTCTTGTGATTTTTTGCAATTTTTATCATGAACTTTATACGGCGCAAGAGATTGAATGGCATGTCATGGATCAAGGGCTTCTCAACATGCAATTTCAACAGCTACCGCAGATGGAAAGTGCTATATTGGATAGTCCGATTATGCTGGATGAATTAGAATAGGCTATTGATAATATGACGAGGGGTAACTTCCCCATGGACTCAACATGGGCAAAACATGTTTTTGGACCCTCTTTTTTCTTGGCCCCTGTTTGATGGATCACCCTGAAACTTTCAACACAGCAGCTGAACCAAACCAGGGACGTTTTGTGACACTTTTGTGGCGATTTGTCAAGTGGTGCTGAAGTTATTGGCAAAACAATAAATGTATTTCATTTAGAAACTTCGGTCCTATTAAAGTTAGCTACTGGCGACTGGCATTATGCATGATTTCAAAGTTACATATATTGATACATAAATAAAATTTCAATATAAGAATCATCATGCAAAATGTTATTAGTTTATTCCCACCCACTCCCACACATCCCTCCCACCAGGAGTTGGACATGCAAGCTTATCTTTAGTTTGTAGAAAAACTAATAAGAAATATGATCAAAAGAAAGAAAAAAAGATGCAGAGAGGAATATGGGGCTTCCTCTACCTCTCGAGCCAACTAGTCAGTGGTTCCAAAATTTTAAGGCCTTTCGATCGGGACGTGACCCTCTTTTTTTCATAAATTGCTTTTTCAAAGTTATAATTAGCCAATAGATGAGACAACCATTGGTGAAAGCCTTTGGGAGTTGGATCTAACCAGGCTGAAGCCGAACATAGTAGAAGTATCGCCATACCTATAAAAAACTGTTTTTCTCCTGGCTTCCCTTGCAATTCCTAATCCACCCCAAGTCCAATCAGGGACTCTCTTCACTTGCTTAGACTTTGGCTTTCGAATTAATTATGAAAATATACACTTGTGGGTCAGTTTTTACGTCTTTGCCGTACTTGAGCTGACAGCAATATAGATCTGCGATTGAATTTGCGATTACCTTTCATACTGATGGAGTTTTGTGGTGAGCTTGCTACTAGTCTCTTTGGCTTCTTTATATTCTCATTGTCTTTATATTTTTAGTGTTCTTCTGGGTATGTGATATTATCCTCTCACACCTAGGAGATCTCTTTATTTCCCTTACTTATTGCTCTTTTCCCCCCTCCCCCCTCTTTTTTTGTTTAACCATAACCGTTCACAACTTGATTACGCTTTAGGGTGTTCTATGATGGTGAGATCTCTTTCCTTCTCTCTTTTTGCATCTTCGTTATTATTCTACCAAAGGTCTAACTTGTTTGGCTTTCAATATATTGGTGTTTGTGATGGACTTGCCACAAGATGTTTTCTTTATCTTTTTATGCACTCAGCTGGTGATTGTTTTGTTTATGGTGTTTATATTCATTAGATCTGTTGTAGCCCTGCTGAAGTCTTAGGTTATATACCTATAGACGAAACACGTGTTGGCTACCTGGCTACCTGTGTTGTAGAAGGAATAAAGCATACTATATTTGAATATACATGAAAAGTGAATAAACAACCATGAAAACAGACTAAGAAGATTTTGATTTGGACTGATTATGTTATTCGGCGAATGTGGCTCAGGACTTTGTTACTTTATTTATTGATAATGGAGTGTGTTTTTTATCTGCACTCTGTTAGCAATGAGGGGTAGTCGTTGTTCAAATTCCTTGGAGCACTATCACAGACTAAATTGATATTATTGTTCCCTAATACATAGTAGTATCACTGTGTGCAAACTATATACCCCTTCTGCCCTCCTATTGCATTTGGTGTTCTTCCTTGTGAGCCCGCCCATCCAACTATCTAAATCAGAGGTCTTCAAACTTTTTTAGGTTGAGCCCCCCCAGCTGAATTTTTTTAGATGTTGGGCCCCCCCACCACCTGACAGAAATTTATGGAATCTGGTACACTACATGATCTACTGCCACGCGCATATTACGGGCCATATCCGGCAAATAATGTTCAATGCAATAAGTGTGTTTAGTAAACTGCAGGTTTGTGAGCGGGTGTGGTGAAATGACCGAGGCGTATTACACAGCTCAAAACATAATTTTCCAAGATAAAATGAGCGCAAATTCTTTTTACTAGGATGCTTTGTTTTACACAGGACAAAGATTAATAATAACACCACCAACATGAATGTGACGGGTGTGCCGGTGTTTAGCCACATTTAGACTATCAATCTGTGGGTGGACTTTTGCTACTGCCATCCTCAGGTTGTGCTCCACATCCAGTCTTGAACGGTACTTAGTCTTTAATACCGCAAGCGCCGAAAACCCAATCTCACAAACGCCTTAATAAATAAATAAATTGTAAGATGTAAAGCACCATGCATAAGTGAATTAAAGGGAGGATTGCTGTGATGAACCCACTATAAGGAACACATTATGGGTGTTTCATTAAGTGGAACTTAAAATATGGAACCTGACTTTGCTTATGGGGGCTTTGCATTCAAGTAGCAGTTGGATGTCACGCAAAATGTCATATGCATGATGTATAGATCCCACACATGAGCACACATAGAATACAGAATAGTAACACATAGGCAAGGGAGTAGCCAGACAATTTAAATACCTCCCACTCTGAAATATAGCTCTTATGGCACCAAGAAAGCAAAGTAAGTCATCACAACCCTCCCCATTTATCATGTACATTCTGTCATCTATTAATACTTTCATCCACCATTCAGTCTTTCACCATTCCGTCTGTCCTTCCATCTGTGTCCCATCCATATCCAAATCTTTTCAACCGTTTGCAAACCTATCCATCATCTATCCTTCCATCCATCATTTCACTCATCCATCCCTCTATCCACCCTTTTACTCATCCATCCATCATCCATCCATCCTTTCACCCAATCCATCCTTTCACTAATCCATCCACTCGTCCATCCATTCACTCATCCATCCAACCATTTACCCTTTCACCCAAGCTATCCTTTCACTCATCCATCCACTCTTCCACCCATCCATTCACTCATCCATCCAACCATTTACCCTTTCACCCATCCAGCCATCCTTTCACTTACTCATCCATCCACCCAGTCACTCATCCGTCCACAAATTCAACCTTTCACTCATCCATCCATCCATCCATCCATCCTTTCTTCCTGCTCTCCACCCTCCCTTTCACTCATCTATGCATTCTTTGACTCATCCATCTTTATGTTCTTCTTTTCAATCATCCATGCTCACATTTGCCCATCCATTCTGCCAATCATTCATTCATCCATATTTTCACTCATCCATCTATCCATCCTCCCTTTCTCTCCATTCCCCTTTCACTTAGCCACCCATCCTTCTATCCACCCTTCACCCATCCACCCACTCATCCATTTACTCATCCACTCATGAATCCACCCATTGACCACTCACCCACCCTTTCACTCTTCCATCTTTTTGTCCATCTACCCTCCTCTCACTCACTCATCCATCCTTACATTCACCCTTTCACTCATCCATCCATCTATCTATTCATTCATTCACCCTTTTACTTATCAATACATCAATCAATCCATCATTTCTCTCATCCATCCACCCATTGACTCGTCCATCATCCACCCTTTCATTAATCCGTCCACACTTTCACTGAACCATCCACCCTTTTACCCATCCATCTACCCTTCCACCCATACATACATCTATTTATCCTCATCCATCCTTCCACTTGTGCATCCATCCATCCTTTCTCTCATTATCCATCCACCCTTTCACTCATCTATCCATCCTTTCACTCATCCATCCCCCCTTTTACCCATACATCCACCATTCCGCCCATACATCCACCATTCCACCCACCATTCCACCCATACATCCACCATTCCACCCATACATCTATTTATTTACCCTTTCTCTCATCCATACTTCCACTCATTCACTCATCTATCCATCCTTTGTCTCAACCTTCCATTCACCCCTTCACTCATCCATTCATTCATACTTTCACTAATCCATCCAGCCATTCACCCATTCCTTCACTTATTCACTCACCCCCTTTTCACATTAATTATGAGCTAAGCCTTTGTCTGCAGATTTGCAGACAGAAGAGGCCCATCAAGAACTTGGCCCCTGCTGTATTTCCTAAAGCAAGGGGTGGGGTGAGGTAGGGGGGGGTTCACTATGCCCCTGTACATAGGCAATCTGAAAACTTGGAAATCATGAGTCCTGCATGATGCACAATGCCAGGACCTCAGGTGACCGTGACAAGGTGTTGTTTCCAAGGCTTTAAATAGGATGAAAAAACTGGGGGTATTTCCAAGGGGCCTGTCTGATGTAATAAAGGGCGTGTCTTAAAACTGAGCATAATGTGCAGCGACTGGCATTTTGCTGTTTCTATCATTGCATCTAGGAGTATTGTGCTCATCAGTAGGTCCCTCTCAGTGAGTCTGAGAGTCAGAGTGCACGCTGCCTGCTGCCTGCACAGGAGGCAATAGTTTATCAATATATATTACCGGCGCCAGCGGGACGGCACTCGACCCATGACCTCAGGCCTTCCGAGTCACCGCGGCGAACCTGTGCAGCACTATAGGAGCAGAGCTGCAGTACTGGCATCTGACTTCACGGCACCGGGCTCAGCTGAGCTGCCACAAGAAGTAATTAGTCATCATTATTAAGTAAACACCTGAAACACTGACGGCATGTTTTAAAGGTATTAGTAAACACTTCTGTGCTATATGTGATTTTAGACTACTTTTACAGCCTGCACATGACACACACTGGTGCAAGTACTCTTAGGTAGCACGGACCCCGGACAGGGAGGCCGCTCAGCTACTTATGAATTATTACGGCTCACAATCTTTTTGAGATAATACTGCCAGACTGTGAACTACCCCTGGCCCCCTGTCCCCAGATGCCTCATTGTGTCGTATGTTAATGGCCTAGAATACCCACGTAACTTATTCTGTGCCTCAGGTTAATAATACATTACGGCCGGCGCTGCGCGCCCTTCTGTAATCAACTAATTATTTTTTTATTTAAACTGCTATTTTTTTTAAATATATTAGTCTGTGGCCGGGTTGTGACCCCTGGGCTATGTGTGTACCCTTACATTTTTGGTGCATTACAGCTGTTTTAAGGTCTTCTTAAAGTCTCTCGATGCTAAATGGGTGTGATTTCTGATATGTAAAAAGTGTTACTCATCGTTGTTGAAATGTCACTCATAATTACTTTGAAATTATAAAAATGTCACACATAGCAATCTGTAACCTTGGCAGCTATGGCAGTGGGAGGCAAGGGGTCTCTGCTAAAACAGAAAGCGTGTCTGTTTGTTTGCTTTCGTTTTTAGCAGAGGAGACTCCTTGCCTGCACTGCAGCTGAAGCTGTCACCTCCGTGAATTAACCCCCTCCTGGGAGAGTTAACAGGACAAAAGAACGGGCACCTCCTGCCCCATCGATCTCCCCTCGCACCCCCTCCAGCCATACAAGAGTTCAACAAACAAAGGTAAGATTGGAGTGGAGTGCGCGCCCCCCCTGGGATGGTGTTGGGCCCCCCCAGGGGGGCGCGCCCCACAGATTGAAGAACTCTGATCTAAATCTATTCTATTGCTTTAGTACCCTGCCAAAGCCCCAAAAAGGAAAAGAAAAATCGCTTTTTAGTTTTTAAGAGTTTAGTCTTTCGTTTTGTCCCTTCTTGAATCTGTAATCTCTCGTAGATAAAACTAAGCCTGAATTTTGGATGTAAAGCTTTGCATGATCCTTTTTATATATAACTTTTAGGCGGGCTGGATTCTGCAGATAGACAGTTGCCCTTAGTTGTTGTAAAGGGGCAACAAGTTGTCTCAATCTCCATCTGCGCTCGACGGTGTCATTAGCAAAATCAGGCCTGGTGAAAATAGTAACACCATTGAATTGCCTCTTGCTTGCTGGCCTTGCTAGACTGTAAAGTAGCTGGCACAGATGGAATTTGCCAAAGTATAATAACATAGCACATCGGTATTGTGGTGAAGACATACGGCGTTTGGATGGTGTTAATGGGAAACGGTGCTCAAGCTGTATCTCCTTGACCAGTGCAAGGAGTGCAGTTCAGGGAATGCACCTTTGAGGAGCATAATCATAACAGCTCCAGGATCGTTCCATTCCACTCCCTCCAGAATTCCAAGAACATGAAGATTATTATGTCGTTGTCTATTCTCCTGCTTCTCGACTTTCAGCATTAAGCCTTTGACTATGCGTTCATGTTCATCTCCTTGCGCCTTACGGTGGATTCATCTTTTTCGAGGTTCTCCGTGAGTACTTCAACTGAAGCCAATCTATCAGCGATTTCAACACATGTTCGTCCTACTTTCCTTATTGTTCCTTGTAGTTTTTGTGTGGCATGGCATGATCTTCGATTATCCTGCTTGACCTATTTTTGAAAACTTTTAATCAAATGTAGCATTTCTGAGAGGGTTGGTTCTTCCTTACTTCCAATACTCTCCCAAATCGCCCATGGCTAAGTGATTACGGTCATTAGCTGTGAAGATGAGTAGTCCCATCTGAGCTCTGCCATGCTTCCTTGGGCCGAAGTCCCCCCTCTTGTGCCTACTGAGTTTTTTCTTCAAAGATTTTTTTTTGTGCAGCAGTTTTCAATGATATTTCTAAGTTCGTACTGCTGTCCCAGTCATGCCTCCCGCCATCACTGGATGTAGATGCGCCAGTTTTGTATATTTCTGATTCATCTGTTAATGAGTGAGGTTTTTCCATGTTATCCGGTGTTTTTGGCTGAGGGAATACTGCATTTGCTCGGTTCCTCACTTCGTTCTCTCCAAAGCTGGCAATATCTTTTGCACTAGTCCCGGTCTCAGTTGCTTTGATATCAGGGTTTGGTAGCTCTGCTGAGGGGCCAGCGGTTGGAGACTTGGAGCTACTCTCCTCTTGGCTGGGATCAAGGCTTGTGACTGTAGCTGTGGCTGGAATTATTTGTGTGATAGGGGCTACAGGGACCGGCGGTGACTCTACAACATCTTCAGGGGATGCAACAGCGTCAGTTAGAGTAGTTTGTCCATCCGGATCGGCCCCCTCAGCTGTTTCAACATTATGCATTTTTCCCCCAATCAGGCCAAATATATTTGAGATTAGGGGTTGAGTGTTATGGATTTGTAAGTGGATGTTTTGCATTTTTTGGTTGTGCTTTTTTCCCCTGTTTTACTGCCTGGGCATTCTTGTCTGCCGAATTTGTTCTTTCAGCTTGCTCCCGATTTTTCTCCCCGTGTCTCAGGGCGTTTCTGTGAAATTTCAGATGTTGATGCAGGATTGAGCTGTGTTACTTCAATTGCGGTGGGGGCTGCCAAGTGCATATTTTTAGCTTTCAGTGCTTTCGCCCCTCACCCCGTCATCTTAACTTGTCTGTTTCCTAAGTCCTGGAAACAATGCATCCTTCGTTCTCAGCTTGTATGTTGTAATCCACTGCGGCACTTGAAGCCTCTGTTCATGTCTGTCGGAGCCGTCAGGAGGCTGTAGAGGGCTGATAGAGGTTTCCCCAGGAGGCAAGTCATAGGGAACCGTCACAGGGCGGCACAGGTCGAGGAAAAAGGAGCAGAACAGTTTGCCGCCGCTGATGCCGATGCTCCATTCAGATGCCCCACTGCAGTACGAAGCCCATTCTGACCCCTGCTTTGAGCGGAGATCGTCATAATCTGTAAGCAATACAGCTGGTTCATGTGTCGGGGACATTTGCAGGTATTTCAATATTTGGTTATGCTGCCATAAAAAAGGCTTTTAATGTCTTTTTAAAGTCGGACCGACAGAGCGGAGCTGAGCGACTGATACTCAAACGCCATCTTGCCTGCCCTGATATTTCCCGAACGCCATTATTTTATATGTATATTAACTACTGGCGGTCACCAGTAGCCAATTCTAGTAAGGACCCAGTTGGGACCTAGTTTCATTTAAAAAAACATTTTTTGATTACATTGAGCTTTAAAGGTGCTTGACTAGTCTTAAAAAAAAGAGTCAAAGTAGGTATGTGTGTCATATAATGTTTTAGGGTGTTCCGTGTACTAGGGACTGATAAATAGGGGCAGGAATTAAGGGTGCCCTTGCAATGCTATTTCCTATTGGAATGTGTAGTTGAACTAACAGCCTGAATGGCTAGACAGACTTAAACCAAATTTTGTAGAAAGGCAGATTGTGCTTTTTGTTATTTTGTGCAAAATCGTTTAGCAGTTTTTGTGAAATGAATTCCAAACAATATGGTGATATCTACTGCCATGAGTATTTTGCTGTGGTTTTGCAGTAATCACAGTTAAATCGTGATAAGTTTGAGGTACATCGCGAATGAGCACACCAGCAGGAATGCTGTGATTGGCTGGATGCCAACTGAACAGAAAGTTGTGACTGCCATTTTATAGATCAGGAATTGTTCCCATGGCTGAATATTGTGCCAAAACCAACAAAGTATACAGAGAACCTGCCAAGCAAATTAAATATAGGCCTCACACGGAGGTAAATGTAATGTAAATGTAAATGTAAATGTACAGGAATTTATATAGCGCAAATCACCAAGCGGTTTCTAAGCGCTTGCTTAGGGAACCCGTCCTGGTATTCCCCTGTGAGATAACCCCGGCAGGGTATCCGCAAGGTGAAAGCCAGGCATCCCGCCGCAAGGGGCCCTTGTGGAGATTAAGCAAGCTATTTCCCAGAGTCGCAGAGTGTGAACCCGTGAATTGACTAGGCACCGGAGTGAGAATTGTCGAGTCCATGGACATTTTAGGACTCAAGACCCCGCCGAGCCGGGAATTGAACCCTGGTCCCGGCTGACCTCTGCTTCCAGGTCTGCCTCCTCTAACCAGTGAGCCACACTTCTCCACAGGATATATTAAAGGCCACCCAAACCAGAATCAATCAGTTCAACAGATGATGAGAGGTAAATACAGTTTTTATTACATAGAAAAGTAAAATGTTTTCAATATATAAGAAACAGTCACATAAGAGATTTTTTTATATATAAAAATACATGGTTTAACAAAGGTAGTCCCACACGCGAACAGCAATTGCAAACTCTCACACCTACATACTTAACAACCAATCAAAAACTCTCATACCACACAAAGCATACAATACACAGGTACATAAAGGCCAGGGGCTGATCGGTTAGTGGTAGATGGACAACTGTCATCAATAAGATGGACAATGGTCAGTGATATAGACCACAGATGGCAAATAACGCCGACGCGCGTTTTGGTGTAATACCCCGTACCGGGCTACACCTTCTTCAGGGCGAAAATGTACAGTTCACAGTGGTACAAACAGTCAGTTTGAACTGACGTCAATTGACACTCTCGCAAGGGGTCCAATATGACCCGGGTCCTCAAGCTGGAGGCTTCAAAGGAAGCTCATAGAGAGTGAAGATAACTCATATGATCACCATCATATGTTCCATCACAAAAAGCTATCCAAGGAGGTAATGGATGTGCGGGCGTTATGGATAGCTCCACAAATGTTTTCCGTACGCAGATATGGAGCAAACCAGCCTCCAAATTCTGTCATCTGCTGATCACATGAAGTCCAGAATATTCAATTCATCTTCGGAGGATACACACCGCAGCCAGCGAAGGAGAGCATCCCTCTATTGTGCCAAAGCTAAGATAATGTGTCAGGGTGGAAATACTCTGACCCATTGTTTGAGAAATGGGGGTAATCAGTAATGTGTCTAAAGGATTTTTTTTTAATGTGTGCAATATTTGCAACAAATGCAATGGCCATCAGTGTGGCTATCCTGTGTACCATCGAAGGGGTAGCAGGAATGTTTTGGCGACACAACGAATATTGGTAAAAATATAAAAAATATATATATTCAAACACACTCGCCTGTCACTGTCACAGACTCATGTACGCACTCACAAACTCACTCAGACACTTATACACCCATCCACATACCCATTATCATGCTCAAACATCTAATCACATGCCTACTCAGATACTCATACACCCACTCCCATACCCATTCATGCACCTACTTACAGACTCATTCAGAGACTCATGTACCTGCTTAGACACCCATTCAGAGACTCATATGTACAGTTTCATATCCACTTGAAGACTCTTACACCCACTCACAGTTGCACCTGGACACTCAAGCACCCACTCATAGACCCACTTACAGGCACACGCAGAGAGTCACGCAATCATGTACAGACCCAGTCAGAGATGTATGCCCCCACTTAAAGACCCACTCACACACTTTTGCATGTACTAATCGACCCACAGAGATACTCACCCACCCACTGCTAGATATTTTTTAATCTTCTGAACTATTATGGGACAATCTTTGATGAAGTTACAGCAACAGAACAGATGTATGATATGTTAATAAATGCACAAGGCCCCATAGATCTGGGGGAGACTTTAACTTTATACAAGACGTAGGATTAGATTCCTCAAAAAAGGGTAAGCGCATTTAAAACCAAATACATCGAAATTGATAAAAATCTTGAAGGAAGATTTTGCCCTGATAGATCCATGGTGCGCAGATCACCCAGGCCTTTCTCAGTATACTTGCTATTCTGCAAGGTTTAAAATGGCTTCATGATTACACTTCTTTCTGATAAATAAGCAAAAAAAAAAGAGGAGAATCAGAGATTATTACCAATTCCTTCTCGGACCACTCAATAGAATCCTTGGTCATATCATTAGGAACGTCGCACAAGAATAATGCAGACAGCAGTTTATTAAAGCTCTGCTTACGGATTTAGGATGGATTGCAGAAACACGGAAGTTTATACAGCTGTTTTCCTAGCATACTTTAAACTTGGCCCCCAATTTAGAGTGTGGGAGGTTTTTCAGGCTTCAATTCGAGGTCAGGTTATCTCATATACATCTAACAACTATAAGCGGGGGGCACGAAGGATAGAAGAACTACGAAAGTTTGTGGAACGGGCAAGGAATGAGTTGTATTTGGGGTGCCTAAGAGAGTATGAGGAAAAGACACGAAAGCAAGAACTTATAAATGCGAATTACAAATGAAGAATCTTTTTTGCACTAGAAGCTATCACTGGGCCCACCAACAGAAAGTGTATGAAGAAAGTCAGCTTATAGGCAAATATTTAGCATGGTCTCCTAAAGTACAGCAGAATAGGCAAATAATTACACAAATAAGAGAACCGACCACAGCATTTATGGTAGAAGATAAAGGTAGGATAGCAGAAATATTTCTTCACCATTTTAAACAAATTTATACTGAAGTACAGGTAGTTGATACACAGGATCTAGATTTCTTTTTTACCACACTTCAGTTGCCTCAAATCACTAGGACCAATATTGAATCTCTGAATAAGCTTATAGCACCTATAGAACTATCTCAGACATTAAAGGGATGGTCAATGCTAAGGCCAGTGGAAATGATGGAATCCCTGTCAAAATATATAAGATGTTCTTGGAGGAACTCTCCCCATTCATATTCTTGTTCAATCAAATTATGGGAGGGGTCCCAATTTCTAATAGATTTAAGGTGTCAGTTATGATTAGCATGCTTAAAAAAGATAAAGATCCAGCTGACCCTAATTCACATTGCCATATAAGCCTACTAAATGCTGTTTCTAAGCTTTTTATTGACATTTGGGCCACTAGGATTGTGGTATGTGCACAAAAAGTGATTCACACTGACCAAACATGATTTCTTCCAGGTAGATCAATGGCAGCTAATACTTTTTCTTCTATTCAGGTGATTAAAAATGATTCAGTTAATACGGAGAAGGCTGCAGTCTTAATGATGGACATGGAAAAAGCGTTTCATCTTGTTGACTGGCAGGCCCTGTTTTTTTATCTTAGGGAAGTTTAGCTTTCCATCCCACTTGATAGTAATGGAAATATATAAAGGGGCAGTGGCAAAGATAATTATCAAGTCAGAACAGGTGGGAGAGGTGGAGGTCAGGTGCGGCACCCGAAAGGAAGGCCCCTTATCCCTACTTTTTTTCTCTCTCTTTATTGAACCACAGGTGGTAAAAATGTGCTCTAACTCATTACTTTTAGCCCCAGTAACAGGGATGACAAATGCAAAAACAACAGTTGTTGACCTCATCAGCTAGGATAGCTTGATTCCAGTGGCATGGAGAGCACGGGACTCGCGTCTGAGCATATCCGTCCCACTCAGGGTGACAAAAGCAAAAACAACAGTTGATGGACAGAATGCAGAACAATGTCATACATTCACCCCAGTACAGAGATCTGGGCCTAAATCCATCGTTTTTTTGCTCACCATGCCATTCCAGTTTGAACCCAGCCACATGCAAATCAGTCTTGACCCTGTGTCCCATGGGAACAGTCCAGCCCGAACTGCTAAGCCAGGTCCTCTCTGGACTGGAAACAAGCATCCTAGGACCGGTTTCGGGTGTTTAACCCTCATCAGCCAGGATAGCTTGATTCCAGTGGCATGGAGAGCACGGACACATGTCTGAGCATACCCGTCCCACTTGGGGTGACAAATGCAAAAACAACAGTTGATGGACAGAATGCAGAACAATGTCATATATTCACCCCAGTACAGAGATCTAGCCTTAAATCCATTGTTGTTTTGCTCACCATGCCATTCCAGTTTGACATCAGCCATATGCTAATCAGTCTTGACCCTGTGCCCCATGGGGACAGTCCAGCCCGAACTGCCAAGCCAGGTCCTCCCTGGACTGCAAACAAGCATCCTAGGACCGGTTTTGGGCTTTCATCCCTCATGAGCCAGGATAGCTTGATTCCAGTGGCATTGAGAGCACAAGACTTACGTCTGAGCATACCCGTCCCACTCAGGGTGACGAATGCAAAAACAACAGTTGATGAACAGAATGCAAAACAATGTCATACATTCACCCCAGTACATAGATCTGGGCCTAAATCCATCGTGCTCACTACAGCACTGGAGTAATGCTGACAAAATAAATTTTAACCAGTGGCAAGGAGGCAATTTTAAGTTCACTCCACTCTCACCCTCACCACTCCTGATCACCATCCCTGATCACTACTGTGAATAACCAGTTGGTCTCCCGCCTGGGCGAGGAAAGCACAAATAAGACCCAATGTTGATGCTGTTCACGTAAGCAACAAAAGCGGACAACCAAGATATACTGCCAATTAATACGTGAAAGAGGGTTTTTTAGACTGTAAGAACCCCAGACCCTGGTAAAAACAGGATAAGTGATCCATTCTCCCCAGATCAAGTGATAACTAATATGGAACCTGAATGGATCCTAGCGGCTCTCTCCCATATTTGATCAGAACTAGACTAGACTAAGTCCGCAGGTACCACAGCCTACAATGTGTAACAACAGGCGGGCAGTTAGATGGCCAACAATTTTATGGAAATTAGAACGCCTGACTTCTATTTAATATTTTTTTAGTGATCTCCTATCTTTTTTTCTTTATAATGATGATTTAAACCCTATTTTAATTACCCAAATCCACTCAATGTTAGTGGAACAAATCGAACCCTATCTTACCAGAGGAGCTAAGGGCAAAACCCACCTCAAGAATAAGCTGTTATTAGCCAATCCCAGGTTTAATGAAGCATGCAGAGTAGCCAAAAAAGACTTAATTAAAACACTGCGCGCTAAAGAACCAGATAAAATCAGGCAAGAGAGGAAAAACTAAAACCGGATTTTAATGCTACAACATAAACGTTGGGAGGATGCAGACTTTTCTGGCGGATCATTCCAAATGGCAACAAGTCTAGTAAGCCAGCCCAGGATTATTATCTGGGTCTTACTACTTGGTTCAATCATTTTGCACATTTATATGCATCTTCAGGTTCCACATCAAGCCAGAATCTACACATAATTAATGAGCTGATAAAATCTGATGTGATTGACCCACTATATTTCACCATCTTAGATACCAAGCAGGGTATAGTAACCATCAAGGCGTCGAAAGCTCCAGGCCCAGCTAATATTCCGGGGGACCTCTTTAGACATGATCCACATGTATGGGCACAGTACATTAATCTACAGTGTAATGCAATAAGCAGTGATCAGCCCATGCCTGCATCATGGAAGGGCGCGGAGATTGTCCCTATATACAAGAAGGGCTGCAGGGACGATCCCGCCAACTACAGGCCTATCAGCTTGATAGATATTACCCAAAAAATATACTTTAAGCAGATCCTGGAAAAGTTAAACAATTGGTTAACAGATAATGATATACTGTCCCCTTACCAGGCAGGGTTCATAAAAATAACCAGCACCATAGATCAGGTGTTTAGGTTGTTAGCCATTGCCTGGAAATACACTAAATTAAGAGCGGGCAACTTGTATGTGGCCTTTATTGATTTTAAGGCCACTTTCGACTCAATCCCAAGAGATCTGTTGTGGGTAACACTGTTAAAATAAGGAGTCCCCAAAAATATCCTGGTACAGCTGATAAAACTCCCTGAAAATAACTTTGCAAAAGTCCGCTGGGGATTAGGCAGGGAACTAACGGAGGATATTCCGGTGAGAAGAGGGGTGCGCCAGGGATGTGTCCTGGCGCCTACCCTGTTCCTCCTTTATTTTAATGATATGATGGACTTCTTACTGGATTCAAATCATGTCTCTCCCAAGTTAGGTGGTTCCCACGTATGTGCCCTGACATTTGCGGATGACACTATCTTGCTTTCACAAACCCCTAGGGGATTGCAGAACCTCCTTAACAAGCTTGATGAGTACTGTAAAGAAAAGGGACTGGAAATAAACCCCCTAAAAACCAAATACATGTGCATCAGGCCGCACAAAACCTTTAAAAACAACATTACACTAAATGGTGCAGCAATAGAGAGGGTTCACAATTTTGTTTATTTAGGGGTGACACTAGTTTCCAAGTTTTCACGGTGCCCGCATACCAGAAAATCAGGGATGATTTTGATGCAAAATTCAGTGCCCATCCTGAAAAAACTCCATGCTATTTATACTAAATCTACCACTCCGGCATTGGAGGTATATAAATCTAAGGCTCAAACTGCCACCCTCTATGGCTCCGAATTGTGGGGTGGGGAGCAAACTTCCACTATAACAGTGGGAGAAAATAGGGTCTTAAGAGCAATGATCCCTCTCCCCCAAAGCACCCTGGTGATCCCATACATGTATGACCTGGGGCTAAAACGTATTGAGGATATGGTAGTCCCGATGACCTTGTTATATTGGATTAGGTTATGGGCCACTGATGAACTTTTTATTTACAGGCAGGCACTAACAGAACTCATTGCATCAAATACCCATGTAACCTTCCATGGTTGATTAACATACATAGACGGCTCTTGGACTTGGGGCTAAGTGAGTTTTGGCACCACCCAGAAAAATGTACTCTGGATTCAAAAAAGGAACTTAAGAGGGTTTATTGGAGCCAGGCTGCACAAAAAAGTTTTACAGAATAGTAGCGCTGGCTCACTTACGAATGATTACCTGATGGTTAAACCCACCCCCCGTTTTGAGGTTTTTCTTGTTCAAATCGAACCTCAACTTGCAAAAATATTGTATTTAAAATGTGGATACGGGACTCTTTGTGTTAGGTCATTTACAGCCAAATGGGGAAAGTCCCGCAACAGGGAGGAAGATAGCAGTGTATAATGTGCCAGCTGTCTATGAAGGAAAATATACCACATGTTCTTTTATTTTACCCCACCTACATGAAAGCCATACAGAAATGGATTGTACCGTTAGGAAGGAAAATGGGTGTGAGAAGATATACACATGTTACGTATTTTAAAAACGGATAATACCCAGCTTGTTGTTTTTGAAGTTTCGGGATTCTTATTGGCTGCTAACTATATAAGAATGAAGAAGGGTTTGAGATTTTAACTAGGATATTGTAATAGTGGACTTAAGAATATTAAGCATGCACCCTTTTGGCCACCTAGTTGATCATTTTTAGCGTATATAGTATTTAATGTTTTATCATGAAATGCATTCTTAGCAATTTTGGGGAAAACTATTATGATTAAAAAGGCATCGCACTTTATATCCCTAACCGCACTTTATATTTTAACTGTTCACTACACAGAACTCAAAGTTCGCGTTCCTCCCTGCACTGATTCGATCGCACTTTATTCTGGAATTGCGTATTTGCACAAATGTAATGTTTTACGAATTGGTAATCCATAACTGTGAACATTATTATAATGGACTGGAAGGATGTGAACACTCTATGACTTTCTTTGTACATAGAACTCAATGACCGTGTTCCTTCCTGTACTGATTCGATCGCACTTTATTCCGGAATTGCGTATTTGCACAAATGTAACGTTTTACAAATTGTCAGTCTATAATTGTGAACATTTTATAATGGACTGGAAGTATTTGAACAGTGTATGATTTTGCTTTTTATTTTACGATTGTACGAATCGAATAAATATGTTTTTTGATGATGATGATGATGATCAGAGGAAGACATAAACCACAGTACACCGTTTTTTGCAGGGGACATCATTGAGACTGGAAGGGCGCACAAAACATGGCTCATTGTATTGGAAAACATCTGCACCTTGCATGTTGTTGGCTAAATATGCCTTTATGTGATGCTAACTCTTGTATGACTTTAGGTGCTGGACTGAGTGCACCTGACTCTTAACACTCTCCTAGAAGGCAGAGAGTCCCTGCTGGAGCTGCTGAGTGTCTGTGGTCACTGCACTCCTCAGCCCACATGTGGACTGAGTAATAAAGATGGATGTAAACATACTTGGCATACAGAAAGCCTGCTTGTGTTTTCTTCAAGGTAAACTTGGCAATTATCAGAGCTATACACCGCATTCCTCGTATTTTCCTGCAGCCTTAGTTGGACTTTAACAACATGAAATAGGACATTTACAAACCAGGCTGCCCACTAGAATCGAATCCTAAAGTCCAGCATGTTTTTTTCGCTAACTTGTGGTGCAATCAAATAAACCACAAAGGAGATTCTTGAATGCACAGTCGTTTTTTAAGAAAAAAATCCCTTGAGCACCAGAGTTAAAAAAAAACGTTCTAATGATTCTGTCGTAATTGTTAGCAACATTTAATTGCAGTGAAATCATTGTTGGCACAGCAGAGGGAGAGGTTGTTCTAAAAAGTCACTTGGACGCAAACTTCCAGACATGTGTAATGGCAATATTAGGATGACATGAAATTAGAAGTGGCAAGAGACAAAGCCACGCTGCTTTTAATTAGGACCCTTTAGGAAAGTAAAGTTACTTGGTCTTAATTGAACTACTCATTAAAAGAAATGCAAAGTTATTAAAAAAAAGTTTATACAACCATTGACTAACATTTATTTATGGGAATTGATGATGGCGGTACAAACTGTTTACATGAAAGGGTCCTGCCAGTACAATCAATCTACATGTCATTGTTTATATTTTAATGTCAAAAAATAATACAGGCTTTTTAAGGGGGCAGCATGGGGGGAGAGGATTTTAGCCTTTGGTCGTAGGTCTGAAGGTAGTCTCTGTTTATCTGACATTATCCTCATGCAACGCACACGACTGTCACTTACCCTGCTTTCAACCTAAAACAAAAATGAAAAAATATAATTACATATCTTAACATTTAAAAAAAATAATTGCATTAATATTGAATTTATAGATACTGGTGTATCAGATTGCCAGGTAATAACTTATATCAAAAGAACTTTCTTGTGTAAATTATAAACAAGCAATCTGCCCCAGACTCACTGAGTACCAGACCAGGAAGAATCTGTTTTCAGTCGACTGACCCCTTGACCTGTGGTCCTGCATTTCTGAGTTCTAGGCTGTGGCCATGCTGAGCGTCGGGCCACCCTCACAGCCATTATTGGAATACATGTAGCATCAGCCACTTCAATGTATTATATCAGCCAACGTTCCCCAAAATAGAAAGAGCAACATGGCCAGTCATGGTAAATACAGGAATGAAAACAATGTGATTACAGTATAAACTCTTAACCTTTGAACTTCTAGGGAGAGTGAGGTATCTGTAAAGATGCTAGGGTGCCTGTGTTACAAGCAGGATTTTTTTGTGCAAGAAGGAACACCTTCCTGCACAAACACAATAATTAGAGTCATATTCCTTTTTCTACGTGCCACACATGGAAACAGGAAGTAACAACGAACAATGAAGATAGTTATCCTTATTACACCACTCACAGTTAGGTGAACCATTTTGGCACAACCCCGGGTCTTTTTAAATCTGGGTTATAATAATACATGTGTGAATGCATGAGAATTCCCATAGTCCACCCATGTAATGTCTAACTGCTGTACATTAATGCGGGCATTATTATGCACTGTATTACATTACTTTGGGCCTGATTATGAGTTTGGCGGTGCTGCGCTTGGTCCCCTTCGCTGCTGCCCACCAAACCTGTGGTCAGGCTGTCCGTCAGATTAAGGGTGTTTTGTCTGGTCTGGTGGGCTTTTTTATTGTGCACCCCATGGAGCAAAGCACTGCAGGAAACTCGGTCAGACCTTTTCCTTGGCCAGACCTCAGCACCACCACTAGGGAATGGTGGATCTCTGGCGGCTGTGGCAGGGCTATGGCGTTACAACCCCCTAATTGTAAAAAGGTGGTCGGAAGACTTCCAGAGTTGCGCCACAGCATTTCTGTCAGCCCCTGGACCACCAGAATAGTAATTGAGCCTTTTGTATGTACTAAACCAATCAATTTAAGAGAACCTGTACTTTGAAAAAGTCTAAAAAACAAAAGAGTTGAGGCCCCTAGCCAGCTTTCTATACAGAATATAATAATACACACATTTCCAACATCCAGAAGAAAGATTGAAATTGAGTCTTATGCTGAAATAATTTGAAGGATAAGATATCCGTAGAACCAAAAGTAGTATACCGCAGATTAAACATGTTCAGGGAGATGCTATGCCCCAGCTATGTGACATCCACAGAGGGGTTGGGGTTTGAGGGCCCGATTCACAGAACTAACTTAAGACAAAATCCTAAACTTACTACTTTTGGTATTCACAGAAGTAAGGATTTTGTCTTAAGTTTGTGTTAATCCAATCTTAAAACAGACTTAAGTTAGGATTTTGTCTTAAGTTTGTCTTAAGTCTGTCTTAAGTCTATCTTAAGTCTGTCTTAAGTTTGTCTTAAGTTTGTATTAAGTCTGTCTTAAGTCTGTCTTAAGTCTGTCTTAAGTTTGTCTTAAGTTTGTATTAAGACAACATCCTAACTTAGTATGTCTTAAGTCTGTCTTAAGTCTGGCTTAAGTTTGTCTTAAGACAAACTTAAGACAAAATCCTAACTTCTGTGAATACCAACAGTAGTAGGTTTAGGATTTTGTCTTTAGTTAGTTCTGTGAATCGGGCCCTGAGTCTGGAAGGGTCTACATTCAGCCACAGGGGTTTTATACACTGTAATATTTGCAAACTTTGTTGTGATAAAATATATTTAGTTACAATACACAAATCTAATATGAGATCAAAAATGTATTAAATTACAATTCAACGTATTTTGTTTATGTAATAGGATTCCAATTTAAGAAAATATATGTACAAATATATCTCCATGACACAACATATTGATTTTAAGATACTCAACATCTCTAGAGTCAAGCTATAATACAACATATTGAACCCATTTGTTTTGGTCCGCATTATAGGCTAAAACATATGAAAACTGAATACATAATATTGCTGAATTATTATCATATGTTTTATATGTCTATGGCGATTCAAGATTGGCATCTCTCTTTCCCGATATGAAATTAATTTCAATTGGCATCATCATCATCATCATTATATTATTGCAGAGTGAGTGACCCATGTACTATACAGGTGTGTGCCAAATATATACCTACTATGAAACACTTTGAACAATAACAACTATTATGTTCTTTGTAGACTCAATTCTATATAATTTAGTTTTGCACTTCAATACTATTCAATGCAATGAACTTTATTCGGATAAAAACATGTCCATAAAAGAGGCAAGCACATACATATACATTGAAAAGTGAAAAGCATGCAATAAATAAATACATGTATAGTCATAAAATTATAAAAAAACATCATTCATTTATATATTGGAGACTATACAATGCAATCAGACAGAGTTCATTAAGGTACTAGGTCTAACTGCAATTTTCATAAATGTGCCCACCTCAGCTCATCCTCACCCGATACAAGGAGGCATCTCCAAAATCAGCATAAGATCTTTTTTTTTTTTTAAAGGGAGCATGAAACATTTGGTATATTGTTCATAAAACCCACAAATGAATAAAAAGTGTAATATGGTTTGGCCCTGTTTGCTCATTACATGGGCAAGGGATAGAATACATATTTGCTTGGATAGTCAGAGGAAAGGAGAGTTGATACTTGACAGTACCAGCTCCTCGGTGAAACAGGAGGCCACGCTCCCATCGACCCATTGGTTTAGTCAAATCAAATCAAATCAAATCATCTTTATTCGGTTTCCTTTTTCTTTGAAAACCATAAAAGTGTATAAAAACACAATACATGTTTTAAAATGCATTCATTTTGAATCAAACGATACATGTAAAAACAAATAAGGTACTTCATCTTTGATCATAAATTCAGTCTGTGTCTGATACAGACTTTAAGATAGTGTACAACCGATTTGGACATTGGATGGTTCTCCAGGAATTGTAGCGCCATGTAGGCGGGGCGGCATCTACACATTTTTAGAGCTTTAAGTACTGGCATTATCCATCGTTTACGTAATGGTATGTAGAATTTGCAAAAAAATAAGACATGAATAGTAGACTGTGGTGCCATAGAATCACAAGGGCATACTGAAATGTTATGTGTCCAGTCGTTTTGTTTAGGAAACAAAACCAGATAATGATATAAATTAAACCTAAAACGGGTAAGAAGAAACTTTTCATATTGAGTAAAGTCAAACTGTAGGTAGGGTTGAATAGTAGGGGTCAGCTGAATCATTAGACAGTGCTGAACTGATGGCTTCCATATTTCGGTCATTAGCCGAAGTTGGGATAGATGCGACATACAGATTGTTTTCAGTTCTTTTTTTGATATGTCAGCAACTGAGGGTGGGTCATCAAAAAACCTCCGGAAACCAATGTCTGTAAAAAAGGATTCCACATAGGCCAACGATTTTATCTTTCTCATGTTGTCTAATTTCAGACAGTCCTGGATTATTGACCTTGTGAGGTGACACTCCTCCGTAACCCATATTCTGCGCCATAGCATAATTGGTTGAATTTTAATGATGTCACTGATAAATTCCACCCCAAGTTCGAGATGACATCCATACGTTGTTGTGCTTCTCGGGACTGCCAGTAAAAATCTGAAAAAGGAATTTTCGGTTTTTTGCAGTTGCTCTGCGTTTGTTGTTCCCCAAACCCCTGCTCCAAAGGTGGCAGAGCTGATGCATTTGGCATTATAGATCTTGATCATTTCAGTCGGGGGCCTTTTTCCGAGACGGAGGGAGAAAGCTTTCAATGCCCCTGTAGTTCTTATGAGGGACAATGTTCGAGAATTTACTGCGTCTTTCCAGTTAAAGGCCTCGTCCATGATGATGCCTAGGTAAGGGTACGTTTTAGTTCTTGCAAGGGGTATATTATCCACGTATATAGTCTTTGCTTTTTTCCCTTTAGTACCTGCATGCATCACGGACGTTTTTTTGATGTTAATTTTCAGATTTAAACTGGACATAAAGGAGCTGTAATTGTTTAGAGCCCGTTGAAGTTTGGACAGGGGTTTGAGCAAGGATTACCGCGTCGTCGGCCTATAATAATGCAGGAATCTGCCGACGACCTACTTCAGGGAGATCTTTTACTTCCTTCAGCATTGCATTCTCAAGGCCATTGGTATAAAGCGTGAATAAGAAGGGGGCCAGTACGCACCCTTGTCTGACCCCCTTCTGTATAGGAAAACTGTCTGTCAGTTGTCCTCCTGTCCCAAATCTGACCTTACCGGTGGCGCCAGTATATAGTTCGCGGGGAAAGTCGACGATTGAAGGTTCAATCCCCATTTGCAGCATTATTCTCCAGAGTTTGGAATGTTGGACGCAGTCAAAAGCTGCTGTGAGGTCGACATAGACCATGTGTAAGCAGGAACTCTTTGCTTTGACATATTTTCCGGCAAATATTGTTAAATTTAGCACTTGATCCACGGTACTCAGTCCAGCCCTGAAACCATATTGCAGATCTGAAAGCGCACCATGTTCTTTTGACCACTCCTGGAGATGATCGAGAAGTATGCGCCCCACCATCTTTCCGATCGAATCCAGGAGGGAGATTGGGCGGTAGCAAGAAGGACTGTCCCTATTATCTTTCTTAAAAATAGGGACCAGTATCAAAGTGGACCAAGAGTCAGGGAGATTAGTGTTCTTTGCCGCATTTAGTACCTTGTTGAGGAGAGGAGACCAAAGATCAGGTAAAAGTTTATAGAAATCCATTGGGACTGAGTCGGGTCCTGGTGCCTTGCCTGTTTTGGCCGATTTTAGGGCTTTTATTGTTTCGTTCAATGTAAAGTGAATGGGTATTGGATAATTTATAGGCGGAAGAGAACCCTGAGCAGTTAAGTCTTCAGATTCATCCTGTCCGAAAACTCCAGAAAAATGTTGCACCCAGTCCTGTGCAGTTATTGCTACATCCAAGGAGGGCTCATTATTATTATCGTTTAGAAAGGGATGTTTAACTATTTTCCAAAACGCAGAGCTGTCTTTTAGAGAACTGCTTTTTAACAATTGTGTCCAAAGATTTGTTTTCAGGTCCGTTTTTCTTTTCCTGATAGCCAGTTTATACGTTTTTCGTAAGTTTGTTACCTCTTGTCTATTTCTATCTTTTTTCGTTAAAGCCTTCTTTAGTTCAGAGTATGCTTTAGTGCATTCTGTGTCAAACCATCCTGTTCTAGGGGCTTTATTGGCTTTGTGGGGGATGGTTAGTTCATTTCTTATGTTCAACAAGATTACTTCATAGTTGCTCATGATCTCTTTTGGGGCTGTGGAAGGATTTAAGCACCTTTCTATTTGGTTTTTACATGCAGTAATTATTCTTTTACTGACCGCCTCTTGATCTATTGTGCTCCATTTAAGGGTGAACCCGTTAAGTCTGTCCAGTGTTAGTGCTTCCTGATTGAGCATTCCGAGTTTCACCTTGTCTTTGTTCTTTCTTTGGATCAGTTCATGATATGTTAGTCTTAATGGAAAATGATCGCTGAGTACGTTTTTGAGCACTTCAAAGGTCTTTATACGTGTTGCTTTATTACTAGATATTAAAATGTAGTCGATCAAAGTTTCAAGACCTTTTCCATGAAAGGTGGGAGTAAATTGAGTCATGGGATGTTTTAATAGATTAGCAAACCCCATATCTAATTCAGCCATAATAGCTTGCATGTTGTTACCTTCGATAGTGTGGGAAAAGTGGGTGGAACAATTTCCGTGTTCATCGGGAGTCCCACAAAGGAAGGTGTTGTTTTCCTTGCATATATGAAGATTAAAATCTCCTCCCCAGATTATTGTGTGGGGAACCTTGGCGTGCTTTATTTTGAGGTCATTGGTCTGATGCAAAATTTCATTTAAGGTTTTAGACCATACCGTCGTATTCATGTTGTTATAGAAGTTGATGATGGTATAGACCTCGCGATTAAGTCCCTGAAGATTGATAATCTGATAATTTTGATGTAGTATTGTCGGAGTTGTTTCATGACATGGCCAGAGGTTAGAAATATATACTATTAGTCCTCCTTTGCTTCTCCCCGAATTTGATCTTATTGCTTGGGAGAAAAACGTTTTATATCCCAGTAGATGGATTGGGTTATTTAGCCATGTCTCCTGTAGACAAATAACATCATTTGATTCTATCAGTTCAAAGAAACTTATTTCTGTTTGTTTAGTCGCTAATCCCGCTACGTTCCAGAAAAGCACCCTCTTATCGGGGTTCTCTGGACCTGTTGTTGGTGTCACAATCCAAGGAGTTATTTCTTCGCTTAGAGTAGGGTGTGAATCAGGTGTCATAATAGAGGCTGTTAGCTGACAGTTTTGGTGAGATTGTAGAATTGATAAGAATCTCGTGTTAACCTTAGAGGGACGTTGCGAGTCCTGTGTCTTTGTACCATCCGTACGAGATTTTTCCATCTTATTTGGTTCATTTGAATTGAAACTTTGGGTGCAATGTTCTTTATTGGACGATTTACATGAGGGGAGACTAGCTTGGATCTGAGGTGGTGGTCAGTCGACCATCTCCAAGCAACTGTAGGAATTAAAGGTTGGTATTCCAGCCCATTGTACCCTCTGTGGTATATGCTGTGCCCTGCTACCATGAAAGTTCCAGTCATCTCGAACGTTTTAGTCATACCCCCATTCTCCTCGGATTCTGCTCCTTTGATTGTTACCAGAGCCCCAATCACCTTGGTTCCTGCTTCTTTGATCGTACTGGTTCCACGACCAGTTATGGTCCTCATCCCGATGACCTTGTTGGGGATAGAAGAAGGATAGGGGTTTAGTGTTTATTCCACCACTAGTACCTTCCAGTGGGTCACAGGAGCAGATGTAATCCACTGCCCGAGGATTTACAAGATTGACTATTATGCAGTCGCCAGGGATAGTTTTTGGTTGGTAACCTATCCATGGGACCCTTCTGACCGTGGTGATCCCAGTGATGTTATTGGGGTGGTTGGGTCTGTTGGTATTCAACCAGTGCCGGGTTTTGTTTAGCAGGGACCAAATTGGTTCGTCAGTATTATTGCTTAGTTCTGGGACCCCTGTTAGAATGACTACGAATGGTGCCGCCTCTGGGGGGAGGTTTACTGGTTTAGGCCATCTTGATTTGGTTCGTTCTGGTTTGTTGGGGTTCCTTTGTGTGCAGTCAGGCTGAGGAATTGGGGGTACAGATGGTGTGAGAGATGAATTAACTGGGGGAACTTTGTGTGAGGGAGCACTTACTAGTGGTTGATTTTGAGTGGTGGGTATTGATTTTGAGGGTACTTGAGAGGACTTAGTATTGATTAAAGGAATTGAATTTTTTGAATTATTCACTGATTGACCTGGTTTTGGGTTTTGAGTATTTGTTATTGTAGTATTTTTTTCTGGGTGTGTTGGATTGTTAGCAGTTTGTGTTTTTCCAGTTTGGGCTGAGAGGCCAGTCGGTGTTGGTACATCTTGTAGACTCAAAAATTTAGGTTTTTTTGAGAGGGCGACTAAGATTGCTACTTGTTTTTCTATCAACTCTAAACTTTTTTGAATAGGTTGTAGCTGGTGATTAATTATTTTCTCTATTTCTTTTATTAGAACTGATGGTAGCTTGTCGTTGTTCAGATATCTAGGTTGCAATGGCTTCGAATTTTTTTGATGTCTGTGATTGTAATTAGGTCCGTTGTGATCTTCAGTTGTGACAGCGTTTGTATTGGTGTTACTGTTAGGTTCAGAGACTACCATATTGGTGGTGTTAATCATACTCTGAAGTTTATTTGAATCATAGAGGTTAGAAGAACGGATGTATTCAGAAGTTGCTGCGTTAGGTTTTGCTTGATTACCTAAATGGGTATCATTGAGCGTTGGACGTTTCGGAATTGCTCCTTCCCTAATCCCTTTGTTTTCGTTCTGCATGGGGGCATTTTGAGATAGTTTTGGGCTTGCAAAGATGTCAGGTGTTCGCTCAAGATCCTGAGAAAGTTGTGTGTCGGATAGTTGTAGAGATACTGACAGGTCAACTGTATTCGGGATTATGTGGATATCAGTATGTAGATCCACAGTAGTAATATTATGTTGTTGTACGTTTGGTGTTTGTGCTTGTGCCAGCAGACCCAATGAGGAGCGTCTGGCTTGATTGAGTTCATAAGAGACTCTTCTATCAATCAACATTACTGTGTCGTCTATGGTTTGATTGAGCTTGCTGATAAATTGATCTATGGGGCCGGTAGAAATCATTTTGTTTTTCCGCGTTTTGCTCCTGGAGCCTCTTGTAAACATTATGGAATCTTAGACCCTTAAAGCACGTATTTTGATTTTGTGGGATCGTATTACCTGACAGTAGATGTTAGGGGGGTGGGCCCAGCCCAGTCTCCTCCAGTCTGTGACGGGCTAGGACGGGCCCACCCTTGGCCCAGGCTTCGCCCAGCGTCCCGCGAGGGGTAGTGGTGACACCCTTTATTCGCCTCCTGGGGCGGCGTGCTGGGGGTGTGGCTGGAGACCTCGAGGGCTGCCGGGAGTTGTAGGCAGCCCCTCGCCTCGCTCCGCTCGGCGGCCCCGCTGTCGGATGTAATGAGACAGCAGGACGGCGGGAGGTAGGCGGCGGTGGGTCTCAACAGCCGTTGGGTGATTGAGTTCAGCAGAGCCTTCCCCTTAGAGCACAAATCAGGTTAGTGGTTTCTGGATTCAGTGCGGGCAGAAAACAGCGTGTCACGGCTCTTCGAAGTAGTGATGCCCTTTATGCGCCTCCTGGCGCGGCATGCTGGGGGTGTGGCTGGAGACCTCGAGGGCTGCCGGGAGTTGTAGGCAGCCCCTCGCCTCGCTCCGCTCGGCGGCCCCGCTGTCGGATGTAATGAGACAGCAGGACGGCGGGAGGTAGGCGGCGGTGGGTCTCAACAGCCGTTGGGTGATTGAGTTCAGCAGAGCCTTCCCCTTAGAGCACAAATCAGGTTAGTGGTTTCTGGATTCAGTGCGGGCAGAAAACAGGGTGTCAGCGTGTCATTGGTTTAGTCAAATAGCTAGGTACATATCGATTATTCTCAATATTCGAGTACTGAACTGTGCTAGATTTGTTGGCCTGTCGGGCCAGTCTTTCCATGTTATAACACCCATAGAGGGCCGCCAGCAGCACCGTTTTGTTTACAGTATCTAGATTATTCGGGTGATCAAAAAATCCTAATTACTTTTCCTGCATAAAATGGATCTTAACTCCGCTAATCATGGGATTTCCATGCCTTTCTCACTTTTAAGATAGTCAGATATTATACCTACGTTGAGGGACGCTGCCTTGTTTTTCCATATGCTTAGGCAAAATAGGGCAGGGTGTGCTGTAATAAAATATTCAATATAACATAGCTTAAGTTCGCCATGGCACACATATTGAGAAGATGAGATGGGGGTGCCCAGAAGCTTGTGACAAAATCTATTCTACTCAAGCTGAATATTATGACATTTGGCATTGCCCCAAATCTCAACACCATATGTAGCTGTTGGTATACACTGGCTTTTAATTTTATTTAAAATGGGTAAAATAACACCCCCTCCCTCCTGGGTTGGGGCAGGCTGAGTAATTTGTTAACTGACCTAGAAAACTTGGACCTGCAGTAATCAATATGGTCTGTTCCCAGACCATTAGCAGCGAAAACCAAACCTAGGTATGAAAAAGTGCTTGTGCTAGATAAACTCTGGTCACCAACTTGGAGATTGGTCAGCGCATGCTTCCTAGGTCCGCAGGCCATTATAAAGGATTTTTTTTTAATTAGTACACAAATCTAAAGAGGCCATAAAATCAACAAAGCCTTGCACTAGGAGATGCAGGGCATTAGGGGTGCGGCCCAATAAGAACCATCATCAGAATATAATAGGGATGGGACTATAGATCCATTGATTCTTGCAGCATCATTAGTGAGTGTAATAAAAACCTATGTAAATTATTAATATTTAGAATAAAAAGTAATGGGGCCAAGCCATACCCCACCAAAGCACGGATTCTAGCTTTCAAATTTTGGTGTCGATAGGCTAGGAAATACACCATTGTCTCACCCATTCCAGGTTCCAATAGGACAGACCATGGTCGCTAGCGGTTTACAAAATCATATGTGGCGGGGAAATCCATGAACACCAGGTATATTGGTGAGCGCTTGGCAATTGAATATTTCCCAATTATCAAATTTAAATTGAGGTACTGCTCTATTGTGCCAATCTTATATCTAAAACCAAAATGACAAAGTCCCCGGAAGCTTGTTTCCTTTCCAGTAAAGAATTGGCTTGGTAGTTTGGTCTGCCCTGTTCCCATGATGCACTGGGCCAGGGTCAGACTAATTTGCATGTAGCCAGGTTCTGAGCTGGGATGGTGCAGTGAGCTAAAAAACGGTGATGGATCAAGCCCTGATCTTTTGACTGGGTAGGAGTGTTCTGCTTAATTCAGATACTCTGTCCATCACCACCCCCTTTATAAATCGTTTTGGCCACCACAAGTGTGGAAGGGTATACTCAGATGTGAGTCCCTTGCTCACTACACCATCAGGATTCAAGCAAGCCGGGCCGAAGACGGCTGTAATGCCAGAAACTGGTCCCCGGAAGCTTGTTTCCTTTCCAGTAAAGAATTGGCTTGGTAGTTTGGTCTGCCCTGTTCCCATGATGCAGTGGGCCAGGGTCAGACTAATTTGCATGTAGCCAGGTTCTGAGCTGGGATGGTGCAGTGAGCTAAAAAATGGTGATGGATCAAGCCCTGATCTTTTGACTGGGTAGGAGTGTTCTGCTTAATTCAGATACTCTGTCCATCACCACCCCCTTTATAAATCATTTTGGCCACCACAAGTGTGGAAGGGTATACTCAGATGTGAGTCCCTTGCTCACTACACCATCAGGATTCAAGCAAGCCGGGCCGAAGACGGCTGTAATGCCAGAAACCGGTCCCCGGAAGCTTGTTTCCTTTCCAGTAAAGAATTGGCTTGGTAGTTTGGTCTGCCCTGTTCCCATGATGCACTGGGCCAGGGTCAGACTAATTTGCATGTAGCCAGGTTCTGAGCTGGGATGGTGCAGTGAGCTAAAAAACGGTGATGGATCAAGCCCTGATCTTTTGACTGGGTAGGAGTGTTCTGCTTAATTCAGATACTCTGTCCATCACCACCCCCTTTATAAATCATACCCAGTATGTCAGCATTGTGTCAATGAGAGAAATGGGGCTATGACAACTTGGTTGCAAGTGATCGTCCTTTTTACAGATTGGTGCAATGGTGCTTGGCAATGGGGAGCTAGGTAAATTAATAAAAAAACATTAATCCGAAGGGGGGCTCAGATAGCAGGGTTATGTTTAATGAGGTCTATCGGCACCCCGTCTGGTCCTGGGGCCTTGCTACCTATGCTCCGAGTTACAGCTTCCTCTACTTCTGTCATAGAAATTACAACTCCCTTGGGATTTGGCTGCTCTGGTATATATCATTTGGTGGATCTGTATATTTTTCTGACAAATGAACTTCCCAGGCCTCGTTGGTAACTTTGCAGCTTATCAGTGAAAGAATTTGGCCCGCAGCCTTCATTTATTTTATGGCGGTCCAAAAGAGTTTACCCTTCTTTTGGCATATATTGTTGGCAAGTGATTCCCAACAAGAGATCAGTAACTCTTCCCTCCTTGATAAAGATGCTTGCTTATATTTTTTCCTCAACATTAGTAATGTCTGTGGACACCGCGAGTTCACCACCAGAGCCCTACACAGCTGTTGGTTTGCTAATGAGCATTCATGATTAAACCATTGCTAGATGAGGAACAACTGGGTTTCTTAAGCTCAGTCCTGATGGTCGAACAGTGATTATAGAATGCAGCGACCACTTCAGGATTAGAACCAGCCAGTTTCAGACAAACCTCCAACACTGCAAGGTTCACCCCTAACACTTTATTAAATACCTGGTCAGGGTCAACACCTCCCTACACAAATTAGAGGTGATCTGTGAATGATACCAAAATCCTTGCACAGCACTTCACTTTATACACAGGATTAGGCGCCATTTTAAAAGCCACTTCAATTGGACTATGGTCGCTATGCAGTGTTGCCACTACTTTATCATACAATACAAAATCCTCTAAATTAGGAGAGATGAAAATATAATCACTTGATGTAGTGCAGCCCCATCCTCCATTGCTCATGTTTTGGGTTAGCAGGTGTTCCATTAACTCTTTCCCCTGTTACTAGTTAAGGCTCTACTGGAGCTACTAAAACTAGACTCCGTTCCTGTCAGTTCAGCATTGAAATCGCCACACAGACAAATGCCCGCCGTCTTATCAAAGTTTTTCAAGATTCCTAGGACAGTGATGTAATCAAAAAGATTAATACAATTATTATTATGTTTATTATGGAAGTAATTGTTCTAAACGTTTAGCAGATAAGGTGTTATGCCTCTTTTATATCTTTAAACTTGAAAGTTATCATTATAGGTGGGTATAATCTTGGTGCAACCCCCTTCGATAATGTTCACCCATATCTCTAGACCGCCAGTAGGTCAGCCCATTTTGGGTAGTGAAGCAGGGATGCCACTAAAATCCATCAAGGTGGATGTTTTTTGTGGACTAGGTTTCCTGAAACATTAGGATGTCATATTGCCTAATTAACTGGAGCCTGTCAATTATGAATATCTTTGATTGCCACGTTCCAGCTTAGTATTTTCAGAATATGGCTGCCGTGTACCGGGTCCCCTGCTATGGCCTTCAAGGGGTACACCAATGTTGAAGATGGTGAACATGCAGATGGTAAAACCTCCTCCACATCAGCAATTGGAACCAGTCAGTCCTGGGCTTCAAGGTCATTCAAAGCTGCAAATCTGTTCTGATTGGATAGGGAAGGTGTTCCAGGCAAAATTCGCCTACCTGACGGTTTGTAGAAATATCCAAGTGGGAGTGAACAAATTTGAGTATTGCACCTATTCACGCAGTCATTTGAGTTACACAGTGCTTTTGATTTAGGGTCCTTACAATTAACTTTTATATAGTTTATATTTTGTTGCTGCATTAAAGAAGGCTGCCACATATAGGCAGCTCAAGAATGGTTTTGATTCTCAGGTCACATTATCATGGCAGTGGGCATATAAATAGCCATAGAAAATGACACCATGTTTTTTAATCCCTTGTCTGCTACTAAGAAGATACATATAGGATGTGGTTAGTAAGGTTTATGTTTTCACCAGTGCAGGTTCTGTATGCCTCTTATTTGTCACGCCTCTTGCAAATATTGTTTGCATAGCATGGTATTATGATTTTATTATTTTTTGGGTGGTGCAAAATAGAAACTAAGGATATTTCTATAGGGGATGCTGGCACAAATTAATTCACATATTTTTGACTTACACTAGTATCGTTTTGCATACTGTTCATACTAACTACATCATTTGGGTCGGGTAGAGTATTTTATATTACATATCTTGATACATATTATACTCATAGAATACACCTAAGATGGCTTTTGTCATTCATTTTGCCTGATAATGCAAGTAATGATTGACACTAATGTGGTTTTAGTGAATTAGCAAGGATATTCATAGAACCTAAACAACATACACATTTCTTCTCCAAAGGATAAGACATAGGTTAATTAGAAACAAAGTCCAGTCTTTAACACCAACATGTCTAAATGCTGAACAGCAGCATTCTTTATTACCTTGGTGCATATATAAACTGGTATAATCGTATTTGTGGAGAAGTGTGGCTCAATGGTTAGAGCAGGCAGACCTCGATGCAGAGCTCTAGCCAGGGACCAGGGTTCGATTCCCGCCTCGGTGGGTCTTGGGCTCATTAATTCCCCTGACCGGATATTCTCACCTCAGTGCCTGTTCTGATCATGGGTCCCACGCTGCAACTCTGGGCAATAGCTTGCTTAGTCTCCACAACGGCCCCCACAACGCGAGGGATGCCTGATCTGCACCATGGGGGTGCCCAGGAGTGGACACTTCACAGGGAAAGCCAGGAAGGGTTCCCTTGCGGTATTCGTACAAGCGCTGGGAAACCCACTGCGGGTAGCTGTGCGCTATACAAGTACAAAAAACATTTACATATGTAATATGGCCAGTGCCTAATGTCAGCATTTATACTACTGCACCTCAATAATATATAATGGCACATAAAACCCCATTAACTCATGCAATCAACAAGGCACTACCCATGTACTCATCCAATCACCCAGGCGCTACCCTTGCAATCATCCATTCACTCAGATATTACTCATCCAATCAACCAGGCACCAACCATGCACTCATCCAATCACCCAGAACCTACCCATTTACTCATACAATCACCCAGGCACTACCCATGCACTGATCCAACCACCCCGTCAATACCCATGCTCTCTTCTAATTACCCAGGCACTACCCTTGCATTCATACAATGAACCAGGCACTAACCATGCACTCATTCAATCACCCATGTACTACCTATGCTGTCATCCAATTACGCTGGGACTATCCTTGCAATCATCCATTCACTCAGATATTACAAATGCACTCATCCAATCAACCAGGCAGCAACCATGCGCTCATTCAATCACCCAGGCACTACCCATGCACTGATCCAACCAACACGGCACTACCCATGCACTCTTCTAATCACCCCGTCACTACCCTTGCATTCACACAATGAACCAGGCACTATCCATGCACGCATTCAATCACCCAGGTACTACCTATGCTGTCATCCAATTACACATGCACTATCCTTGCACTCATCCATTCACTCAGACTCTAAACATGCAATCACCAGCCACTACCCATGCAGTCATCCATTCACTCAGACACTACCTATGCACTCATGCAACCAACAAGGCGCTACCCCAGGTCAAGTTGCCCTCAAAAATGTTCGGTGGGCTGAAGGGGAGAGTTAAGGGCCATTCCCTTCTTTGGTCGTGTCAGGGGCGGGGGTTTGAAGGGGGGTGTGCAGGTAAAAAGGATGAAGACAAGAGTAGGCCAGAAATGGGTAAGGCTTAAGAACAAAATTAGGGAAGGGGGTGAGGTGGCAGTTGTGGTACATTTGGAGTGTAGGGCTATGGGTCAATTTGTTCCAGCAGATTACAACAGGGTAATACTAAGGAGAACAAACAAAGTTAAGGATATATGAACATTCTTTTTCTGTGAAGGTGTATTAATAAAATTTAAAGGAAAGGCACATAGGATAAAGATACTTTCATGTAATGTAAATGACCTTTTAAATGTAGGTAAAAGATGCACACTGTTAAATTGGATGGGTTCCTTTTCTCCTGAGGTAATGTTTCTACAAGAAACACACCTTAAGTCTAACTCTCCTAAGCTGTCACTGCCTGAAAAAAATTTGAAAGCATATTTTGTATCAGTTAAAAGGGCAGTTCGGGGAGTTGGTATTTTGTTTTCAAGTCGCTTTGGCTTGGAGATAAACTAAGTGATCCAGGATGATGAAGCAAGATGGATTTGGATTAAGGTTAAAGTTGTGGGGATCTTTTGGAATCTTGTGAACTACTATGGGCTAATCGTTGATGATGTTACAACATTAGAACAGATTTACGATATGTTAATAAATGCACAAAGCCTCATAGTTATGGGGGTGGGGGAATTTAGCTTTATACATGATCTACGATTAGATACCTCAAATAAAGGGTAAGCAACAGTTAAAACCAAATACCTCGAAATTAATAAAAAATCTTGAAGGAAGATTTTGCCCTGATAGATCCATTGTGCGCAAATCACCCAAACTTTTCTCAGTATACATGCTATTCTACAAGGTTTAAAATTGATTCACGATTACACTTCTTTCTGCTAAATAAGCAAATAGATAGAAGAGGACTGGAGATTGTTACCAATTCCTTCTCGGACCACTCAATAGTATCCTTAGTCATATCATTAGGAACATCCAAATGAAATAATGCAGACAGCAGTTTGATAAAGCTCTGCTTATGGATTTACGATGGAATGCATAAACAAAGAAGTTTATACAGCTGTTTTCTAAGGATACTTCAATCTTGGCCCCCACTTTATGGTGTGGGAGACTTTTCAAGCTTCTATTTGAGGTCAGGTTATCATATATAAAGTTAGCAACTATAAGTGGAGGTCACGAAGGATAGACTACAAAAGTTTGTGGAACGGGTTGAATTTGGGGTTCCTATGAGAGTATGAGGAAAAGACACAACAGTAAGAACTTGTAAAATGGAATGACCAATTAAGTTTTTTTTACACTAGAAGCTATCACTGGGAAACAGGCTCCCCAACAGAAAGTGTATGAAGAAAGTCAGCTTTTGGGCAAATATTTTGCATGGTCTACTAAAGTACAGCAAAATAGGCAAATGTTAACACAAATAAGAGATCTGCCCACATCATGTATGGGTGAAGATAAAGATAGGAAGAAGAAATATTTATTCACCATTTAAAAAAAATCTATGCTGAAGTCAAGGTAGTGGATAAACAGGAACTAGAATTTCTTTTTTACCACACTTTAGTTGCCTTGAATCTCTAGCACCAATTTTGAATCTCTGAATAAGCATATTGCGCCTATAGAACTATCTGCAACAGTAAAAGGGATGGTCAATGCTAAGGCCAGTGGAAATGATGGAATCCCTGTTGAAGTATATGAGATGTTCTCTGAGGAACTCTCCCCATTTGTAATATTCTTGTTCGATCAAATTATGGAAGGTGTCCTCATTTCTAATAGATTTAGGGTGTCAGTTATGATTAGCATGCTTAAAAAAGATAAAAATCCAACTGACCCTAATTCTCATCACCCAATGAGCCTACTAAATGCTGATTACAAGCTTTTTATGAAAAGTTGGGTTAATAGGATTGAGAGTATCTGCACAACAAGTGATTCATGCTGACCAAACAGGATTTTTCCACATAGATCAATGGCAGCTAATACTTTTTATTTTATGCAGGTGATTGATTATTTTTCAGTTAATACGGAGAAGGCTGCAGTCTTAATGATGGACATGGAAAAAGCGTTTCATCTTGTTGACTGGCAGGCCCTGTTTTTTATCTTCGGGAAGTTTGGTTTTCTATCCCACTTGCTAGTGATGCTAAAGGAAATATATAAAGGGCAGTGGCAAAGATAATTATCAAGGCAGAGCAGGCGGGAGAGTTGGAGATCAGGCACCGCACCCAACAGGAATGCCCCTTAGCCCCACTTGTATTCTCTAACTTTATTGAACCACTAGTGCTAAAAATGTGTTCCAACTATTTCATTTTAGCCCCAGTAACAGGGATGGCAAATATTAAACTGTTGTCGATAATACAATCATATATTTGAAGGCAAAAAGGGTGAATATCCAGGGTGCGCTGGAGGAAATCCAGGACTTTACAGAACTGTGGGGTGATAAAGTCAATTGGTCAAAAACAGAGTTGCTTCTGTTGAACTCTTCAGAAGACCAGTTGCCACCAGGCCTACGGTCCGTGGTACAGCACCCGATAAGATACCAGGGGCTATATGGAAAAGCTAATTTTACTCAATTGTTCCATTTAAATTATGGAAACACTCTTAAAAAAGCAAAACAAGGTTTTTTAGAAAGATGGACGTTATTACCTCTGACATTAGTGGGTCTAGCTTCTTCAATTGAAACGTCGGTACTCCCCTTGTTTGTATTCCTGTTTCTGAACCTTCCTCTAAAAGTGCCAATTTCTTATTTTTGAGGAACTGAATAGAGTTATCTGGGAATTTTCGTGGGCAAAGGAGCAAGCACGGGTAAAATCGCCAATTCTACAATTAGACACCGCGCATGGGGGCTAGCGCTACCCCACTTCAACACATTTTATCAGGCCTCTTTGGTTAGTCAGACAATGCAATTAGCAGCTCCTGTTTCAATATATGATAATTTTACTTTAAATTTTATGTTAAAAGAGAGTGTGATTAATTTACTAGCTTTTCTCCGGTAAATTAAATTACCTAAGAAAACAAGATCTAAGAATATAATGGCTATAGCAAGACCCACTTAGCGACTTTATAAGCCATATAATGTTCTTCAAGACAGAGGGTTGTGGGGCCTACAGGTTCCACAAATGGCACTGCAGTCCTGGAGAGATCTAGGATTTCTGAAACTATGTGTATTTTATAAGAATACTAGCTTGATGACTTGGGAAGCATTTCCACAGTAATTCGGTAGTCAAAAATCAATTTTATTCAAATGAAGCGTTTCCTTAAAGATAATTATACAATAATCAATGATGTAGCCAAAATAATAGCAAAAGGGATTAATGACATGAAATATGTGGTATTGGAAACTGGTGTTGGCTGCTAAGCCAAAGTGTGAATAACAAGGTAACTATTGTGTGAAATTGGTCACAAATACATTAGAGCCGCTAATTTTAAGAGTATGACTTCTCTATCTAGATAGTTGATTGATTGATAAAAATGTATAACGCGCAAAACAATAACCCGCAGGTATCAAGGCGCCAAGTTGTCATATCATATGCCTGAGAGGTTGCATAAAATGTTCTCAGCTACTCCGAATCAATGTTTTAGACGTAAGATGGAGGGCGTGGGTGTCTGGTTCCATATATTTTTTACGTGCCCTATTTTACAAAATATTTGGGAGGAGGTCTTCAAGTTTATTAGTGATTGCATGGCTAGGCATATTCTTCGAGCAACGCAGGAGGTCCTATTTGGCCTCTGTCAAGCAGAACTACACCTATCAAAGTACCAACAATATTTTATCTCCTCTGCAGTAGCTAAAGCTAGGTCCTTGTTACTTCAGAATTGGCGATCACCTAAGGTACCAACAATGGGGCAGTCGTTCACAAAGACTTATCTATTTGAGGAGGCATAGGCAAAGAGAATAGGGGCACTCCATAGCTTTAAGGCTATGTGGGCCGGATAATCTGCTGTTTCTTCCTCAATATGAGTATGGCAACCCACTGTTACTGGGGAAAAAAGGCCAACAGTGTTTTTTTTGTTAACAGTAATGCATATTTAATGTGTCTGTTTTTTTAGAGTTATTTGTTGCAGGTTTTTTGTTGCACTATGTGTTTTGATAACATGTTTTAAGGCACTGCTACTATTTATGGTACAAGGCACTCCCCATGTACTCATCCAATCACCCAGGTAGTACCAATGCACTCATCCAATCACTCAGGTGCTACCCTTGCAGTCATCCATTCACTTAGACATTACCCATGCACTCATCCAATTACCCAGTCACCAACCATGCACTCATCCAATCACCCAGGCACTACCCATGTACTCATCCAATCACACAGATACTACTCATTCACTCATCCAATCAACCAGCCAATACCCATGCACTACTTGAATTACCCAGGCACTGCCCTTGCAGTCATCCATTCACTCAGGCACTACCTGTGCATTCATGCAATCAACAAGGCACTACTATGGTACACATCTAATCACCCAGGCAGTACCCATGTACTCATCCAATCACTCAGGCATTGCCTTGCAGTCATCCATTCACTCAGACACTACCCATGCACGTATCCAATCACATAGGCTCCACTCATGCACTCATTCAATCAACCAGGCACTACCTATGCAACCATCCAATCATGCAGGCACTACCCATGCACTCTTCAATTCACGCAGGCACTACCCATACTCTCATCCTATCAACCAGGCCCTACCCATGCTCTCATCCTATCAACCAGGCACTACTCATGCACTCATCAAATCACCCAGGATCTACCCTTGCAGTCATCCATTCCCTCAGGCACTACCTATGCACTCATGTAACCAACCAGGCACTACCCATTTATTCATCCAATCACCCAGGCAGTACCCATGCACCGATGCAATCACTCAAGTGCTACCATTGCAGTCATCCAATTACTCAGAGGTTACCCATGCACTCATCCAATCACACAGGCACCACCCAGGCACTCATCCAATCACCCAGGAACCACCCATGTATCCCCATCCAATTACCCAGGCAGTACACCTGCACTCATCAAATCACCCAGGCAGTACCCTTACATTCATCCAATCAAACGGCCACTACCCATTTCTTCATCCAATCACCCAGGCAGTACCCATGTATGCATCCAGTCACCCAGGCACTACCTTTTCAGTCATCCATTCACTCAGGCACTACCCATGTATTCATCAAATCACCCGGGCACCACCCATGCACTTATCCAATCATCCAGGTACTTCCAATGCTCTCATCCAATCATCCTGGCACTACCCCAGTACTCATCCATTCACTCAGACTCTATCTATGCACTCATGCAATCACCATCTACTACCCATGCATGCTTACAATCACCCATGTGTTTCCCTTGCAGTCATCCATTCATCCAGGCACTACCCAGACACTCATCCAATCACTCAGGCACTATCCTTGCAGCTATTCATTCACCTACTCACTGCCCTTGCACTCATCCAATCACTCAGGCACTACTTATGCCCTTACCCAATAACCCATGCACTACACTTGCACTCATCCAATAACCTGGGCACTACCCTTCTGCTCATCTTTTCACTCTGGCATTACCCATGCACTCATCTATTCACCCAGGCACTACCCATGGGCTCATGCAATCAACCAGACATACACATGCACTCATCCAATCACGCATGCAGTACCAATGTACTCATCCAGTGACCCAGACACTACCCTTACACTAATGCATTCACTCACACACTACACATGCACCCACCTATGCTCTCATGCAATAAATCAGGTACTTTCCATGCACTCATCCAATCACCCACTCATACCTATATACTCATCCAATCACTCAGGCACTACCCTTGCAGTCATACATTCACTCAGGCACTACCCATCACTCATCAAATTATCCAGGCACTACCCATGTCCTCATCCAATCACTCAGGCACTACCCTTGCAGTCATACATTCACTCAGGCACCACTGCTGCATTCATTTTAACATCCATACACGAGTAATGCACTCATTCAATCATCCACAAACAACTCATACACTCATTCCAACAAATATGCATACTTTATCTTTTTTAACTGTAAATAGCAGTCCCAAAAGGGACCTTTTTTTTGTTTTTGATTTTGTTTTACTGCTTTTTATGAAGTTTTATTTTTTTGTTCATTTTCATGGTAACAAAAGTGGAATTAAATAAAAACATTGAGTGAAAAATTAAAAAATATATAAACATCCACATTTTCAAAAACCCTTCTATCATATATAGCTGTGTTTGTCAGTAGTGGATTGGTATGGGGTGCTGTACTTTTGGTAACACTTGGTTAACTTTTCCTCCCTTGATGCATCTTCATGAAACGCTCCAGGATGAAAATGCTGAGGTCGAATCAAACTTCGTAAACTTTTCATGGAGTTTATCAAGCAGTGCTAAAATTATTCAAAATCCCAAAAGGCATTCCCTACATTCAGTGTATTTAACGGTAACTAAAGATTTATTATCACCACTTCTGTAACGCGGCACACTAATAATTTTGGCTTGTCCTAGGTTTTTCGATGTGTGGTCACGTTACCCAGTAGTTCAGAACGTCATAGATAATGTTCTGAGAATGGTGGAACATTAGCATAAATCCACTCCACAAAAGTATGTGCACCAAGAAAAATACAAACATGACAAAAGTACAGCAATAAAATAACAAAACACAACAGCACCTTATCACAACAGAATTTAATACCAACAACTGGAGACAACACATCACTTAACAGAATGCCACATTACAATTTAAAAGAACAACTCAACATGAAAATACACGTGTAGCACATTAAAAAAAATGCCATAAAATAAACAACAACACTAAGACATAAACAACACATGGCAAAACAGTTGGAACCACACAACAGTAAAAAACATTTCAAATATAAATTAAATCAGCATAACAAAACAGTATGGCATACAATAACACAGCAACTTAAATAGCACATGATAAAAACACCTAAAGTGAGGTCCTGCCCCTAGCGCCTGTGATAGACACAGCCTTTTAAATGCTAAGCAAGACCTGACTTTAAGACCTGTCCCTCTGCAAGTTTATTTGGCCACATCATGTCCTTGGTGTTTTGCGGATTAAATGGCTTTGTCCTTGCCCTGCCCACAGCGATAGTGTGGACATGAACCGGTGTTCATACTTTGTGCCTCAGGATAAACCCATTGAGCCGCAGGTGTGTCACTTGTTTTTGATGCACTGGCAGTGCAATGGGCTTGCCCATATTCACAAGGCGACGCAAAGTCACCCTGTGTGACTTTTCATGGTCTAATAAATATGGGTCCCTTTCACGCATTACTCTGCATGAAAGGGGTGTTCCATGGGTGTTGCTGTGGTGGTTTCCACGCAACATCCATGGAACTTGACACATTCTCAGATTTACAACATTTTGTGAAACTGGGAACGCGTGAGAATCCTACCCCTCCCAAGGAGAGGCATAAAAGAGGCACGAAGAGAAGAAATACCTTTTATTCTCCTTGTTTTAACTTTTGCTGCATAGAGGAAAATGACACAAATTAATGTTTTTGTGCAGAAAGTTGTTCCAGCAACACAGGCACCTTTGCAACATGATGCAATGATATCTGCGTTGGTGCACGGCCGGTGCAGGGGAGAATGACAGGAATGCTCCATATCTCGTGAATATGGGGCATTCTTGCCCTTTTATTTTGATGGGCGACAGCACAGCAGGAAGGCTTGCTGCACTGCTGTGCTTCAAAATATAGTAAATGAGGCCCTCTATGTAATTTAGACTGGCCTAGCAACTATCCACCGAGTGATCATAAACCACAGTGCACAGCTTTTTGCGGGGAGGGAGCATCATTGAGACTGGAAGGGCACACAAAACAACGACCAAAATATGGTTCATTGTATTAGAAACATCTGCACCTAGCCTATATGTGATTCTAACTCGTGCATGACTTTAGGTGCTGGACTGAGTGCACCTGACTCTTAACACTCTCATAGAAGGCAGAGAGTCCCTGCTGGAGCTGCTGAGTGTCTGTGGTCACTGCAATCCTCAGCCCACATGTAGACTAATAAAGATGGATGGACACATACTTGGCATACAGAAGCCTGCTCGTGTTTTATTCAAGGTAAATTTGGCATTTATCAGAGCTATACAACGCATTCCTCGTTTTTTTTCCTGCAGCCTTAGTTGGGCTTTAACAACATGAAATAGGACATTTACAATCCAGGCTGCCCACTAGAAAAGAATCCTAAAGTCCAGCATGTTTTTTTTCGCTAACTTGTGGTACAATCAAATAAACCACAAAGGAGGTTCTTGAATGTACAGTAGTTTTTTTTAAATTCCCTTGAGCACCAGAGTCAAGAAAACAGTTCTAAATAATCAGTCGTAATTATTAGCAACATTTAATTGCAGTGAAATCATTGTTGGCACAGCAGAGGGAGAGGTTGTATTAATTAGTCCCTTGGACTCAAACTTCAAGACATGTTTAATAGCAATATTAGGATGGCCTGAAATTAGAAGTGGCAAGAGACAAAGACACGCTGCATTGTTAGTAAAAAAAAAGTTTCTACAGCAATTGACTAAAATGTAGTTATGCAAATTGATGATGGCGGTACACACTGTTTACATGAAAGGGTCCTGCCAGCACAGTCAATCTACATGCTATAGCTTTTATTGTAATGCCAAAAATAATACAGACTTTTATGGGGTCAGCATGGGGGAGAGGATTTTAGCCTTTGGTCTGAAGGTAGTGTCTGTTTATCTGACATTATCCTCATGCAACGCACAGGACTGTCACTTACCCTGCTTTCAACCTAAATCAAATATGAAAAAAAGTAATTACATACTCTAACATTTTTTTTAAATGTTGCATTAATATTGAATTTATAGATATTGGTGTACAAGATTGCCAGGTAATACAATATATCAGAAGGGCTTTCTGGCATCGATGGTAAACAAGCAATCTGCCCCAGTGTCACCCAGTACCAGGCCAGCCAAGAAGAAGCTGTTTTCAGTCGACTGACCCCTTTGACCTGTGGTCCTGCATTTCTGAGTTCTAAGCTCTGGCCAAACTGAGCTTCAGACTACCCTCACAAGCATGATTGGAATTCCCATAGCATTTGCCTCTTTAATTTATTAGATCAGCCAGAGTTCCCCAAAAGCGATAGAGCAACATGACCAATCATGGTAAATACAGACATGAAAACAATGTGATTAGAGCATAAACTTGTATCTTTTCACCCACTAGGGTGAGTGGGCTGTCTGCAAAGGTTCACAGGTGCCGGTGTTACATTACAAGCAGGAAGGAATTTGTGGAGGAAGGAACACCTTCCTGCACAAAAACAATCAGTAAATTCATATTCCTCTTTCAACGTGTCACACATGGAAACAGGAAGTAACAATGAGCAATAAAGATGTCTCCTTATTACGCCTCTCATGGTTAGGTGCATAGAAATACATGATTGAATGCATGAGAATGCCCACAGTCCACCCTTTTAATGCCTAACTGATGTACAGTAATACCAAGGCAGCACTAGGCACTGTGTTGCATACTTTTGGCCTGATTACAAGTTTGGAGGTGTGGCATTGGGTCTGCCTCGCCGCTGCACCAGCAAACCCGTGGTGAGGCTGCCCGCCAGATTACAAGTGTTTCTCGTGTCTGAGAGGCTTTTTTATAATATTCCCCTTGCAGGCACCCTATGGTGCAGAGGCACCAGTGGGTACGGTAGAAAACTTGTGCTATGCTTGGCGGGTCCGCGGCAGTCCCACCAAGCATATTGCAGCCTCTACACTGCAACACCACTGCCCGGGAATGATAGATCTCTGGTGGCTGTGGCAGGGCAATGGCGGTTCGACCGCCCTAACTATAATAAGGTGGTCAGAAGACTGCCAGGGCTGCATTCCGACTCATAATTGAGCTATTTGTAAATACTACACCACACAAAGACCTCGCAACTCATTGAGCGTACTTTAATAAATAACACAAACTAGTTGCTGTTGGTGCTGTGCCACAAAATCTACACAACCCTAATGCAAATACAGAAAAAAACACAGTGCATAATATACAGAAAAAAGTGGCATCTAACATGCCACCACTGCCCATCAGAACCATTAACAGCATCCCATACAGAGAAATGGTGAGGATGAGAAGAATATGTCGAAATGATTTGGAATTTCAAACTACAGTTATGAATATGAAGTCAAGAGAATATACAGGGCAATCCCTGATTAATGCAAAAAATAAGGTCAAGCACTTGAAGAGAACAGATACTTTGAAAAAGTCCAAAAAACAGTACACACATTTCCAACATTCAGGAGAAACATTAGCATTGAGTGTTAGGCTAAAATATGTTGAAGGATAAGATATCTGCAAAACCAAAAGTAGTATACCACAGATTAAAAATGTTAAGGGAGATGTTATACCCCAGCTATGTGACATCCACCAAGGAGGTGAGGTTTGAGTCTGGAAGGGTCTACATCCAGCCACAGGGGTTTCATACACTGTAATGTTTGCAAACTGGGTTGTGATACAATCTATCAGTTTTGTTACAGCACACATATCTAATATGGGAGCAAAATGTATTAAATTGCAATTCAACTGTTTATGTAATAGGATGCCTATTTAATAACATATATGTAAAAATATATTTATGACACAACATAATGATTTTGATATACTCAAACAGCCACATGCATCAACAGAAACAATTGCGATTCCTAAATAGCAATTTTTAAGGAATCGCTATTTAGGAATCGCAAAAACCTATGCATGTAGGGATTGCTATAAAAATAGCGATTCCTACACATTCCTTAATTGCTACTCGCAAATTGCGAGTCGCAATTAAGGAATGCTATCCCATTCATTCCTATGGGCCTTTAGGCCCATAGGATCGAATTGGAGATTGCCTGAGCAATTTGCGGGTACTCGTAGGTACTCGCAAATTGCTCATGCAATTTTAAGGGTACAAGGGGGTCTAAATGACACGCTGTTGCACCCCTGAAATTGATCTGGGCACATATGTTGCACACACACATGCCCTAAGGGCATGTGTGTGAGCAACATGAAAGTTTGAAAAATGCACAAAAGTGCATTTTTCAAATTTTGGGGAAAATTACCATGAAGTTCAACTTCATGGTAATTTGCTACTCCTATTAGTGAAATCGCTATTTTTTTTACTTTGATGCATTGCATTTAAGGAATCTCAATTTAGAGATTCCCTAAATTGCGATTTTTGCATTTGGGATGATGCATCCCAAATGCAAAAATACCGGTCGCAAAGGGGCAGATTCTGAGAATCTGCCCTTTTGCGACCGGTTTTTAGCTTGATGCATGTGGCTGAAAGTCTCTAGAGTCAATCTCTAATATAACATATTGAACCCATTTTTTTGGGCCCCCATCATAGGCTAAAACATATGATCAAGATGTTTTCTATGTCTATGATGATTCAAGAGTGGCATCTCTCTAGCTCAATATGAAATTACAATTGGCATTTGCACTATATTATTGCAGAGTGAGGGACCCATGTACTATAAAGGTATGTGCCAAGTGTTTACTTACTAAAAAACACTGTGAACCATCACATCTATTATGTTCTTCATGCACTCAATACTATATAATTTAGTCTTGCACTTATTCACAAAGTAGTTTCAGTTATGTAGCGATTTTGATTGAGGGTCCTTATCATCGATGTTTATATAGTGAGTTTTACCCATTATGTTGTACTATGTAGTTTATATTTTCTATTTTACTACATTCAAGAAGGCTACCACATATAGTCAGCTCAAGAATGGTTTTAATCTTAGGTCACATTACCATGGCAGTGGTCATATAAATAGCCATAGAAAATGGCACCATGCTTGAATGCCTCTCTGCTACTAAGAAGATGCATATTGGCTTTGGTTAGTAACATTCAATTTTTTCACCTGTGCAGGTTCTCTGTATAGGTATTTGTGATCATATGTGGCCGCTTTTGATGTCAATCAATTTATCAGACTCCTTTTTAAAGTTCTGTATGCATCTAATTTATCGTGCCTCTTGAAAATATTGTTCTAACAGCATGTTAATGTGATGTTATTGTTTTTTTGGTGAGGCAAGTAGAGACTAAGGATATCTCTATAGGGGATATTGATTGTACATAATGTGAAGTAGCAAGGACATTCATATCACCTAGACAACATGCACATTTCCGATCCATAGGATATGACATAATTTACTTAGGAACAACGTTGCATCTGTAACACCAAGTAGACATAATTGTGCATATAGCTTGGTATCCAATATGCCTAAATGTTCAACTGCAGCATTTTTTATTACCTTGGTGCATATATAATCTGGTACATGCAATATGGCCACTGCCTAATGTCAGCATTTATACTAGTGCACCTCAACAAGATATAATTGCACATACATTTGGTACATACAACACAGCCCCCATTAGATGTCTCTCCTTTTAAAACAAGGGCAACCCTTACTTATCTTTTCATTTAGATAGTACATTAATCATTTAGCCATTGTTGCAGCCTAAATTGAAATGATCTTATGACACAATGATGCCAATGAGAGCCATTGTATTCTGATAATACTCCATCAAATGTCAACATGTTTATCAATCAGGTGCATATAACATGATACAATTGATATGGCCACTGCTAAATGTCTGGTTTTATACAACCATACCTCTATAAGTTGACACTAAATCTTATCTAACTTAGATCTTAGTACACGCACATGTTTGATGTAAACCATACAAAGCAGGTGAACACTTTGCTTATCTTAGTCTATTTGAAAAAGTATCAGGCAATTTGTATTAAAAATCTTTTTATACTGCTTATACTCCACAGTAACATTATGCTAATAACCTGTTTTCAGACCTACAGCCTTGTACTCAGCTATGATCTCTCATAACTGGATGCCTATGAGTGTGACATTTATAGTTTTAAATTGCCACATGTTAATGTTTCTCACATGACTCTTCCCCAAATGCAAGCCTTTGAAATGCATTATGTAGTATGAAGCATTTTATATGATAACAAAGGCAATCATCTATATGTATTTTTATCTTTGAGCATGTGCCATTTGCATTGGAGTTTTTAAATAACTTAGGTGCTCAATGATGATCATAACTGTAAATAGGATTATATTTTCATAAGAAAAATTCTCAAACCAGCTTGTATTCTTAGCAATATGGTATGGCATAGGAATTATGAGCATATTATCTTAGTTCATCATCATCAAATTTCTTTATTTCGGCTCAAATGCCATGAAAGAGTCACAACACAGTTCATTATAATATACATTAAGTCACATTTTGAATACATTTTAAAATAGATAAAACATGAGTGAGTTAAAACGAGAGAAGTATAAAGAAATAAAAAAAAAAAGATTTTTTCCCGATAAAACTTTCTCTGAACACAATAAAATACCAGAGGACTTTATAACATTACTAGAGCACATTTGGTCGTGTAAACTCCTTTCTTTTACATTACAGCTTTAGGCCTTTTTTCCTCCGCAGAAAGTAAATTGAGTACAGAAATCGGCTAACACTGAATACTATTGTTTGAGTTGTGTCTGTTTTAATTATTCTTAAGGCCTGGTTACAGGATCTTACTCCTAGTAGTAAACATAGGGGCTTAATCCATTTTCTTCTGGGCAATGCATAGGCTGTACAGAAGAAAAGGATATGAAGATCGTCTTCTTTCTGGTTGCATTCACACATAGTACAGGTTTCATCTACCACTGGAGCTGGACCATTAGTCCCCCTGGTCCAGCGTGCCAAAGTTGTTTTAGTCAAAAGATTCCCATATCTTAGTTTTATAAAGAGGGTTTTGGCAAGTGGAGGCTCAATTTCGTCAAGGAAAGCCTCAAAAAGAGGCTCATCCTTGAAACTCAGAAAATTGGTCACTAGGGTCCCAGCATTATTCACATTTGTTACTAGGTTAGACATAAAACTCCAAAAAGCCCTTTTTACAACCAGTTTTGAGTTCGGCGGTAAACATTCTGGATTCTCCCAAAAATGATTAAGGCCTATTTTGATGAACCAGGTTTTAACGTGTTTTAGCCAGGGGATAGTATTCGAATTGTCCAACCCCATTATCTCTTTTAAACCTTCCCTATAATCATACAGTTCGGGTACCCGCCAAAGTCTAACCCATAACATTAATGGCCGAATAATTGTGTAGTGGTCTGTCCTTTTAACATTTAGATCCAGCTGGAGTGGCACTAAAGGAGTACCTCTTGGTGCCCTTACCAAACCTCTCATAAAATTGTTATCCATAACGAGGAAAGAGTCCTTTGACATGGGCCCCCATATTTCAGCGCCGTATAAGGCCGCTGGTTGGACCTTGAATTTAAATAACTCAACTACTGGAGACACAGATTTGCTAGTACTCAGGCTTTGTTTCCTAAGAATAGGCTTTACATTCTGTGTAAATATCAACTTACTTTTTTTCAATTTGGGGCCGTCAGGAGAAATTAGAATCTAGTGTAACCCCTAGATACGAAAAATTTGGGACCAATTCCAGTTTCTCACCATTCAGAGTTAGACAGCCTTTGTCTGGTTTTGATGGATTAAGGGCCATGCATTTTGCTTTATTCCCATTGATTTCCAATCCTTTCTTACTGCAGTAGTCGCTAAAGGAATTGAGTAGTGCCTGGAGAACTTTCTTGGTTTGGGAAATCAGAATGGTATCATCTGCGAATAGTAGTGATGTTACCTTTTCTCCATTCAATTTTGGTGAATCATTTATGTATCCCTCTAGATGTGCAGGGATGTCATTCACAAAAAGGGAGAAAAGTGTGGGGGCCAATACGCAGCCTTGACGAATGCCACGCTCGATAGGTATTTTTTGGGTCAATTCCCCGTTTGGGCCCCATCGCACTTTAGCAAAGTTCCCAGCATGCAGCTCTTTTATCTGTACCAACAGACTGCTTGGAAGCCCTGCTTCACTCAATGTTCTCCATAGAAGGTCACGTGGCACTAGATCGAACGCTGCTCTCAGATCAACGAAAGCATATGTACATATTTCCAGTATAGGCAGCAAAATCTGAATACTTGATCGATTGTGCTCACTTTACATCGAAAGCCGGCTTGATATTTTGTTATGATTGCATTCTCCTCCAAGCAGTCGTTAACACGAATTAAGATGTGTCTCGAATAGATTTTCTGGAGAATGTCCATCAGGCTAATTGGCCGATAATAAAAGGGTCCAGCCGATCCCCTTTTTTAAAAATTAAAACAATTTCTGCTCCCCTCCAACTTTCAGGGAAATCTAGACTGTGGGATAGCTCATTACACAGGTAATTTATGTATGGTACCCATACCTTTAGGTCATGCTTGTACAAGTCCCCTGGTATCTTATCTAGGCCTGACGCTTTGCCATTTTTAACTGAATTTATTGCCACCTCAGTTTCTCCTAGTGTAAATACCAGGCAGTCTATGGGGTGTTTGAGGCATAGGGCATCATCGCTGGGAACTCTTGACATTGTGTCATACTTTTTGTAAAGATTCGTGAAGTGGTTAACCCACGTTAGCTCGTCAAGATAGACGTCTTTTACCACTCTCCCTACGTGGTTACCATTGGCGACTAACCTCCAGAACCCTACACTATCCTTTGATTTGACAGCTGTCAACATATCTGCCCAGCTTTCTTCCTCCCAAGCTTTTCTTGAAGCATTTTGTACCTGCTTATAGTTTTTCTTCGCTATTTTTACATCTTCCGCTGATTCAGATTTAATAGCAAGCAGAAGTTCCCTTGGATTCCCTGCAAACTCTGTCATACCATGGTTTGCTATGAGACAGATTCTGTAATGTTTGTTGATTTTTCTTTGGCATTTTTGTGACTAACATTCTCAAATCTAAATTTTTTTTTTGTGAAGTGACATAAAACAAACAGGGTTTTCTTCATCCGTAGGTGAACCTACAAATGATCCAAAGATCCCTGCAAAGAGTGCATAAATTTCGGCAGGAATCTCACCATGATCCAATATAAGTGACCATTTAAGTGCTCGTCTATTGTTGCTAATGTGGATCTCATCACTCATTCCACTATTTACATCAGTTGGTGACACATACACAGCTCCCTGGAGCAAAGAAGCTTCTATCAATAGACACAGGGGGTAGTGATCACTTTCTAACCTCTCCTTTACCTCAAAATCTTTCATACTCTGCCAAATAGACATGGAGATAATTACAAAATCTAGATTGCTCTTACAATTATTTCGAGAAAAGGTTGGTTTTTTGGAGCTATCTGACGGGAGTGGCCCATTGCATGCCCTAAGGCCATGCTCCGCAGACAATTTCATTAGTTGAACTGCCAAGACTGTGCATTTAACAGGTTTAATGTTCTCCAGTGTTGGAATGTTGTTGGCTTGGTCCTCTTCTTCAAAAATGTCACTGAGCCCTGGAACCGGTTCATAGTTATAATTTAGGTCACCAGCTATAATGAAATATTCCTCTTTTCCAACTATTCTACCTAATAGGGAGACTAGTTTAGCTAAAGTGGGAGATTCTTTAGATGCAGGGGCAGGTCTGTTGTAGACATTTATTAAATAAAGACTTCTCCATTCACATGTGGTGATTTTTAATGCTAGTATGTCGGGTGATTTGTGTCTACTACATCTATCTGTATCCTCAAGGTTACCTTCACCCAGGTTATTAGACCACCTGAGGGCCTTCACCTTTTAGATGGAATGGCACCTATTCCAAAAGATTTAAACCCTACCCTGTGTGGTATGGCTACCGCCCAAGATTCCTGTAACAAACAGAAATCACTGGAATCAATGAACTTTGCCCATTCCGGGTCCCTCAAATTCTTGTACACTCCAGCTATGTTCCATGAAACTAGTTTCAGTGGCTCACCCTTTATATTTGGTACATCGGATGACTCCAGAAGTGCGATTTCCATATTTGGTAACATCTCTATTGACGGTTCCTCTGCCAATAGTACCGTGTTTTCACACGTCCAACTTTTGTCACCCTGGATAATGGCAATATTTATGTTCCTATGTTCTAGTGAAGAAACACCTTGATGGCTCTCTCCCTGGTCACATTCTCCCACCACTACCTCATTGCCTGTTGATGAATTAACTACATCTAGGTGTCTAATGTTGGTGTATGGTCTATGATCCTTTTTGTTTCCCATACCCTTCGGGACTACTAAGTTTACTTCCATATTGCTTTCTCTTGGTTTTTCCCTAGTGGAGATATTCAGCCTATGTGCTCCAACGTTAGTGTTTGATGGGCATCCCGCCAAGGAATTCAGTCAATCAACCACTTCTAAGCAGCTGAATGTATTGTATGTTGGCAATCCCATCCATTGGATTGGTTTTCCCAGATTCCCACCACGCAATCTACCTGAAGCACTGTGATTCACCACAGTCCACCCTTCACCACCCTTAAAGTGTGTTTTGGGTGGGTAAAAGTAGGACAACTAGTTTGGATCACATTGCTTCCATCAAATGTGTGTGGGTTCCAGGAACACAAATGGTGCACGGTACGTGGATCTTCAAATGTAACCACCACGCAGTCGCCTGGTATAGTCTTTCTTGTTGGCCCTATCCATGGAACCCTACAAACCATTAGTATTTTGCTTTTTATGTGGTATGGTAAGGGACTTTGCACATTTAACCAGTGTAGGACTTTGTTTTTCAGTGTCCAAAAACTCTCGTCAACTTGGTTAGTCAATTCTGGGACCCCCGTCAAGACAGATACATAAGGACTAGCATCTGGTGGCAGGTCTATATATCCTTCCCCTAGTTTCTTTCTCTGGGGGTTCCTATTCTGTCGAATAACGTTTGTAGCGTTGACGCCCTGGGCTGGGGTTTCTTTCGTTATTGGAGCACTATTTGTAGTATTTGTGGTGGCTGCACTTGTGGTAATTGCAATTGGTGCACTTGTTTGGTTAACACTAGTACTTGTGGATATAGCATTGATTCCCTGCTGTGTTGGATGTGGTGTGTTGTTATCTGTTAAAGGTGCTGCAGGCGCTATGACTACGCGTGCAGTTGTACTAATCGCTGAGTCAGCTATGCTCAAACTTGCTAATGTTAAAATACTTTTTTCAACCTCCAACAGCTGATTTTCCATTTGTGCCAATCTTACTTCCAATGGCATTTGAAGTGATTTAAGAAGGTCCCCTATTTCCTTCACTAACATCCCTTTTCCCTCCTCGACTGTCACTACTCTGCTTCCTAAGTTATTTTGAAGTAAAGTTTCTTGAGCCCCCTTCAATTGTTTCAGAATTTACAATATTTTGGTCCTCCCTTTGTTCCATTGTCGTTGTTAATAACGCTTTGCCCGGGCCATCCCTCTCTATAACTGGTATGGCATTAGCCTGCGCCACAGCCACTTTTTGTCTTTTTCTAGCATAGGCAGAGGGGTTGGGGCGTTTGCGTTTGGGTATAGCCCCCTCCTTCCTCCCACGCAAATGCATTGTGTTTATACTTGTTTCATTCTCAGGGGTCTCAGGCTCTGAGACAATAATCAATGCTTTATTGTTAATCTCAGCTAGATTTGCTGGAGATATAACTTCAAGGGGTGGGTTTTCACAGGGCAATTGTAAAGGAACATGTATGGGAATTAGTGGTAGTGGGTTAGGAAGCGTAATTGGGCGTATTGATGTTAAGGCAGGACCTTCAATGCGTTCTGGGGTTTTGGCTGTTGCTATATGACCCAGAGATGATCTCTTGCCCATTAAGGGATCTTGGGACATTCTTCTAGCCATTACAAGGTCTAATGAAACCCTTTGTTCCATTAGATTAATGCCCATATCTATTACCAAATTGGTCCTGGTAATAAAATCATCTAGCGTGCCTGTTAGTTTGGTTCCCCCCTTCGACACCTTGCTTCTGCTACCTCTAGGAGACATCTCTAAAGACATTTAGTAAATGGATACGAAGCAGAATAAGAATACACTAAACATATAAGATATGAAGTGCAAAATGCCAATGTTAGAGGGGTGGCCCGGTCCGGTCTTACCCGGTCTGTAACGGGCTAGAACGAGCCCGCCCTTGGCCCGGGTTTAGCCCCGAGCTTAGTCCCGTGTGCGTCCTGCGTGCACATCAAGTTTACTCTTAAAGGAGGAAACACAGGAGGAGGTGGGGCGTAGGGGCGGGGCGAGAAGAGAACCCAGGTGCGGCCGATTAGGTGGTACTTGGCCCCCTGGTTGTCGCAGTCCCGCTACACGCCCGTGAAGAAATCCTGGCTCTGTGGTCCCAAGTCTGCTTACAAAAGCGGCGATGTCCTTGCACTCCAAATACTGCCTGCAGTGTCTGTAGCCTCGAGCAGCACCCGCGGAGCGGGGGCCGCGAGGCGCTGATATGGGCGTGGGGGCGGAGCGAGAAGAGAACCCAGGTGCGGCCGATTAGGTGGTACTTGGCCCCCTGGTCCTCGCAGTCCCGCTACATGCCCGTGAAGAAATCCTGGCTCTGTGGTCCCAAGTCTGCTTACAAAAGCGGCAATGTCCTTGCACTCCAAATACTGCCTGCAGCGGCACCCCTTAGTTCAATTATCATTTAAACAACACACAATATGTTAGTTTATATTCATAACGACCAAAAAGATGGGGTGGTATTTTAATCGTATCACTATAATTTGAATGGTAATATAGCCTTATTCACTTCTACGATTTCATGTTTTTTCTCCTTCTGGTTTGTTTTCACATGTTTAGTTTCACATCCTTTTCCAACGTAACCAATTGGTATGAACCACATTATGGCTACTACATGGTTATGAAACCTTCTAAACTTAGCATATATACAATGATTTGTATGAGTTATGTATTATTTCTGGAGATTATGTGTCACCATCTACACAAAACACCTTCCTCCTATAATCAGCTTGATAACTGATGTTTGGTTTGACAGTTTTTAAAGTGACTTGTTTAGACTATTGTACCCCTGAAAGACTTTACCAAAGAATCAAATTAAATGATATTGATCACCTTTCTATGTTCGTAGATAGAAGGATTAATAATTAGGAAAGGAATTATGTATAGCTAAGGTTACTGAAATGTATACATAGGGTAATTTCTCTTTGTACTGTGTTTCCAAATTGAGTATCAATTAAAGAATTGTGTAATATACATTATGTAATGTTGTTTTTAACCCAAATTTTATTAAATAAATTCCATATGTTCATTTTATTTGAAACCTATTTGAATTCCATATTGGAATGACACACATCAGCTGTTGAACAATGAATTTGATTAATGATTTTGCTTGTGTTTTCTGGTTAAATAAGTGAAACAAAAGTTTGAAATTGAACCAAAATTAGTACTCCCTGAAATACTTATGTTTATGGACTTAGTGCAGCCTGAAAATCGATTAAAATATTATGAGATTGCTGAGTGCACACAAATGTGTTATAAAACAATTTGCACTGACTGACCCATGTTAATTGTCATTGTTAGTGGTTGTAAAGGTTGTTCTTTCTATTGGGCAATTAGTACAAATTACATTTTGTTTAGATGAAATATTACCCAGTCACCATTACAAAAATGATTGCTCAAGCAGTAAGATACATGGAAACCAGACCCTTGTTGCATGTTATTTTTCGATCCAAACATGAGACTATTTTGAGTGCAGAAAAGATTAAGATGTGGTCTATGGGAAGGGTCAGAACTGAAATTTCCCACAGTGAAGTTCCCCCACCAATCAATAAATTAAAGAAAATAAATCACTTGTAGAATGTTCACTAACCTATGTTCCCTCTACCTACAGACACCACTTTCATGAAACTAATACAATGATTACTGATTGATGAACGTTTCACAAAATTCAAAACTTTCATTGCAGATATAATTTAGAAAATTTGCATTTCATGTCTGTTGTTAAATACATGCATAACCATTCAAACTGAAAGTTAGATCATTCAATAATTATGTAACAGTCAGCACTGATTGTATGGTTATGAAAGTTACATATTTTCAAGAACACATTTTAAGTTATACATATATGAAATTACGAATTTAAGAGGCTGTTTAAAAAATAGTCAAACTTATGCTCTACACAGATACTGCTTTCAAGTAAGCATTGAGGGTGAATATGTGTTTTATAGTGCATGGACACAGAGGATCACACCATATACAAGAGTTGTGTGTTAGAGGCATAAAGAAAGATGAGTGGCAATAGATCATGAAAATGCAGAGGCAAGGAGCATTTAGGGATTCTAAGAAGTGTATTGGTGATGTGCTTCAGGGGCGCACTAGGTACTGTTACTAAGGGGGAATAGCTACCACTGTGCATTGAATGACTTTGTTTTCCATATCACAAGTCTTGTGTGATGTGTATTTTAGGGGCATAAGAATGTGCACATTAAAAATCATAGGCTGGTGTGCAGTAGGGCACACAAGTTGATGCACTGGGACAAATTGAGATGTTAGCAAGTGGCTCTTGAATCATTTTAGGTTTCACCTCTTATTTGGCTTACGGCCCCTCCCCACACTGAACAATAGTAACAAATAGAATGTTGCTCTCTGTGCAGTTGAATATATACTGCATATTGCATGGGTATGCCTTTATATTAAATGTTTGAGACAGGTTCCAAAGGTGGTAGTTCACAGAAAATGTGATCCGGCATTGCTTTTCTGCTTGGGGAGCAGCTAACATGCTGCTCCCCATGCAGAAAAGCAATCCGCTTTGGTTTTTGAAAGAGAGAGCAGGATTCAAAAACCAAAGCAGTTTGCTATGGTAGGGTGGGAGCCACGAGGCTCCTGCCCTACCATAGCAAACAGCAGTGTCCCGGGGGTAGGCACACCGGGACACTGCAGGAGCCGGCCCTAGGGGGTGGCGGTCACCAGGGCCATCAAGGGCTCCAGGAGGGGGGCCGCGCGGTCCCCCTCCCACCAGTTAAAATCCCCGGGCGTGGTAGTCCCCATGGCTGGGGGGTCCATCACAGACCCCCTAATATAAATATTAGTGCCCCAGGGAGGTGGCGGTCCCCGGGGCGTGTGGGGTGGATTGAGACCCCCTCACAGGTTTAAAAAAAATAATAATTAAAAGGAAGCCCCGGGGGTGGTGGTCCCCGGGGCTGCGGGGGGCTGTGAGCCCCCCTCATACTTCAAAATAAAGCCCTGGGGGTGGAGGTCCCCTGGGCTGCGGGGTGGGCCAAGTGCCCCCACTATCATACTTACGTGTGCCCCCCCACACTTTTTTTCATAAAGCCCCCGGGATTTGGTCCCCCCGGGGGGCTAATTAGAAAAAAAATCAGACCAGATTTTTTTTTTCCACGAGGTACGCATACCTACGTGTATCCCGCGATTTTTTTTTAAATATATATTTTTTGGGGCCTTGGGGGTCCTTGTGGGACCCCCTGAGCAGGCCTAGGGCGTCAGGGTGTTTCTACCCTACCCCCTTTCCGTGTTTTTCACGATTCTTTTGCTGCTTTCTTGTGCCTCGGTTCTACCGAGGCACAAGATGGCTGCCAACACTTCCTGGTTTGGAGTGTTGACAGCCAATTAGCATAAAGCTCGAGCTCAGGAAGGTACGGAGTACGGTACTTCATCTCTAGATATATCTATGATTTTACTTTTGATTTTCTCAGGAACTACTGAACGGATTTACACCATTTAAAAAGCATAATCTGCGAACCGACCTCTACCTTTTTGCCAAATCTGGTGTAATTCCGTTCAGCAGTTCGGGCTGTAGCCTCACTTAAAGGTCCCTATGGAAAATTGCATGGGGAAAACACGTTTTAGGACCCCCTTTTTTCTTGGCCCCCGTTTGAAGAATCACCCCCAAACTTTCAGGGAAGGAGCGGAGCGGAGCAGGCCATTCTCTTGGAGAATTTCGTGAAGATTAGTTAACCGGCGCCAAAGTTATTCTAAATAGAATGTTGCAGATTTCCTATGGAAACTAGGTCCTAACTATAACTATCTACTGGCGATGGCCAGTAGGTAATATATATATATAGATATATATATATATATCTATATATATATCTATATATATGTATATGGATATATATATAGATATATATATATATCTATATATATATATATATATTACCTACTGGCGGTCGCCAGTAGGAAGTTATAGTTAGGATTGTTTTCCATAGGAAATCCGCAACATTCTATTGGGAATAACTTTGGCGCAGAATGAGGGATCTGCCTGTAATTTTTCTTAAATTTGCCTCGCTGCGCTCCGCTCCGCTCCTTTCCTGAAAGTTTTGGGGGGATTCGTCAAGCGGGGGCCGAGATAAAAGGTGGGTCCCAAACGTGTTTTCCCCATGTTAATTTTCATAGGGCGGTTGGACTTACTTTTAGCCCGAACGGCTGAATGGATTTCCACCAAACTTCGCAAAATTGTAGGGACTGGTAGCCCGATGTGCCTTTGCTATGTCTCAAGATATGTGCTCCAGTGGATTTTGAGTAATTTAGGTTAAAAAAAAATATATATCTATAAGCGCGCCCCGGTACGCGTACCAGGGAGCGCACACGGCGCGTAACGCGAGTTCGCGCGCGGAAAGCTGATTGGCTCTCGGGTGTCTGTCAGCATTCCAAACAGTCCAGAGCGGCCGCCATCTTGTGTCTCAGTAGGATCGAGACACAAGAGGTGGCAAAAACAAAGGGGGCAATTACCATAAGGGGGCAGGGTAGACCCCCCTGACCCCCTAGGTTTGATGCGGGGGCCATAAAATTGCCCCGCGGGGCAAAAAAATATATATTTTCGCGGGGGGAGCGCCCGGTACGCGCACCGGAGAGCGTACCGGGGAGCGTACCATGGGGAAAACCCAGTGAGACAGTAAAATAGTAATTTAAAGTGCTTAGAGGTAGGGTAGCTTTGCATAGAGTTGTTGTGTTGTGTGGGTGATTTAAGTACCAGCATGTAGGTACCAATACAGAGTCTTAAATTCAATGTACACCATCTCCTCTGTAGATATCTTGCATGTTGTTACAGAAGTTATTGTGGTATATGGAATCTATACCATAGTCTGTCAGGAAAGCAGAAACAACATGGAGGCAGGAGATGAAAAAGAGATGTTAAATACACATTGGAGATAATATAGTGGGAGAAAGGAAGTAACTATGAGCAAAATTACTATGTAACACAAAAAAGTTGCACAGTATACTATAAGTCTCACTTTATATTATATTCATTTTGGTACTATTTCATGAATTACATATAAAAAAGAATAATGTCTAGAACAATTTTTAATTATTAAATAAAAATGTATTGCTGTGATTTTTCAAAATTTAAAAGAACTTCCAACATTATATCGTCAGGAATGTCCTCATTTTCAGTCCATGATTCCATTTCTTCCACACAATTAACTAACTCTTCGTCTAGAGACTGATCCATAAAGTCAAAGTCTTCCTCAGGATTGTTTTCCAGAACAATTTCGAAAGAAATATTTGCTTCTCCTTCCATTTTCTTGCTGGTAATTGCATTAAAAATAAATATATCAGTAGAGTTAGGGCAGTGTTGGCTTTAAGTTTAGACAGGTACTTCTGAGTTTTTAACAGTGAAGTTATCTTTGGGCAGTGTATGGTATCAGGCAGGAAGTAGAAATATCAAAAAAGTGTATGTGAAGAAGCCTAAGTAATTTTATAATTATACCAGAGAAGCCTAACTCAATCCATAAATATAACAGAGAAGCCTATCTCAATCTATAACTATAACAGAGGGACAGTAAATAACTATCAGAAAACGTTTTTACAAATTAACTTAAAGTGCCCCTTACAAATTAACAACTTACCTTATTAAAAGGTGATGAAGATAAATGGAGAAAATTCTTTCAAGATGTACCTCAGGTAGTTATAGTCAAAATGGCCGTGTTTCCCTCTCATTTTTCATTTATATTCATGTACATAACCAATCAAATGTCAGGAAAAAAAAGTAGAAAATGAAAGTAACATTTTAATTGGTTGTAAATCCTAACCCTTCATATGTGTTTTTGTCATGTAATTTACCTCAGGATATTTAGACAGGGCTACAGCTCAAATGTCTCAATGGAATTCCACCAAATTTGGGAAAATGGTAGGGATAGGTATGTAGTAGGGCCTATTTTATATTTGGTGAAAGTCTCTCCAGTGGTTTTTATGTAAATTAACTTCCAAATTTTTTTGGGAGCGCTTACCGGTGCGCACCCCGGTACGCGCACCGGCAGCGCAACGGGAGTCCTCCATCTTGTGTTTCGGTAGATTTGAGACACAAGATGGAGGACAAACAACGTTGGGAATGGGTAAAAGGGGACACGGCAGACACTCCCTGACCCCCTAGGTTTTCTGAGGGGGGCTTAGGAGGCCCATATAGGCCCAAAAAACCCAATTTTGATTTTATTTTTCGCGGGGGAAGCGCCCGGAACCCGTACCGAGGAGCGTACCGGGGAGCGTACTTTGGTGAAAAATAGTGAAAAAAGTTAGAGAAAAATAATAATTTTGAGTGATCAGAGGTAGGGTAGCCCTGAAAAGAGCTTTTGGGTTCAGGGGCTGATTTAGGTACCTACAAGTATGTTCCAATGCACAGTCTTATATTCAGGAGGAATATTCTATTCCCCTCATCTGAGAAGTGCACACCACCTCCTCTTTAGATATAGTGCATGTTGTAACGCAAGTTATTGTTGTATATTGAACCCATTCCATAGTCTCTCATGTAAGCAGAAACAGATTTATTCACATGTTTTAGCTTTCTCAAATTGTGGACAAAATTGGTTGGACCACTTCCATTTCTGTCTTTGGCATATATTGGAAAATACCAAGGCAGTTTGAGGAAAAAGTGCCATCAATTGCTCAAAGGTGTCCTTTAAAAGCATTTCCAGACCTACCCCAGTCAAAGTGCCTAAGTCATTTCCACCACAGTGCAGAATTATGAGGTGAGGGTGTGGCAGATGCAAAAAGGTTTTCACCAATGGTATCAATTGATGACATCTCAATCCTCTTTGGCCAATCCATTTGATGTCTACATTTGGTAAATCAAGGTTGTGAAAATTTCTGGTAGCTGCATACCGTTGAGCCCATTGGATGTAGCTATGTCCAATAATCCAGACAGAATACATGGTAAGAGGAGGTTCTGGTACAGTCAGATGAAGTGTGGGAATGAAATGGCAGTTGGAACAGTAGGAGTTTGTAAAAAAAAAAACTGTGGAGTTTCAGTGCTCTTGAATCACACGCAATGATTGGTGGATTCAGATAGTTGAAAACTGGAAGTTAAGGTGCATGGTTCTGTTCTGTGAAAGAAGTAATTTGAATGGTTAAGAAAAAGTCATTTAAAGAAACATTGCACCGGATAAGCTGGTGTAGAGAGAGGTCAAACATCCTTGCTAAGTTCATTTGCAACATTGTAGAATAAACTTCTAAACCTGAGAGCTCAGTGAGGAGGGAGTTGATATGGTAACAGGTAGAAAGGGCTGAGGGGGGGAAGGGTATTGGCTTGAAAATAGAGAGGGAAGAGTTTTGATTGGTTACCATGAGCAATATGTGTGTAGAATTAGAGGTTTTCGGAGCCATTCATGGTTGCAGTGCTTGGAGTACATACCTTTTGCTCTGCTAAAGAAATATTGGTGTGTGTGTCTGACACTGTTCTCAATCTCCCAAAGCATTTGTGAAGGTGAGTAATGATTCATTTAATATAGATAGAGACTTGTATACTCTATGGAGAAGATTTGGAAGCAAATTGTGTTTTTTTAATGTTGCTTTGTGTCATGTTTTTTGATAATGCTTGGTAAAAAGTTTTTACTGCATAGAGGAATTGTATTTTGTAAAATTGTGAAGTTTCATTAGTGACATGGAATGCTTGTACATAGGACCTGTGCTGTGATGTGAAAAACGATTTTGGGGAAAATTAATGGCTTTTACATTTTTGAGGAGGAATAAATAGTGTCTGCATGCTTAAAGAAATATATTTGAACTTTTCACAATGATGTCACCTGTGTTACCTCAGATTAGGAAGCACATTGAGCTTCTTTGCTGTTGGTTTGTGTCATGTTTTTTGATAATGCTTGGTATCAACATTTGCAAGATAGAGGATTTGTATTCTGTGAAATAGTGAGGTTTCAGTAGTGAAATTGAATGCTTGTACATAGGACCTGCGCTCTGTTTCTAAAATGTTATTTGAAAAACGATTTTGGGGCAAATCAATGGCGTTTACATTTTTGAGAAGGAATAAATAGTGTTTGCATGATTAAAAAAATATATTTGAACCTCTCACAATGATGTCACCTGTGTTACCTCAGATTAGGAAGCACATTGAGCTTCTTTGGTGTTGGTTTGTGTCATGTTTTTTGATAATGCTTGGTATTAACATTTGTAAAATAGCAGATTTGTATTTTGTGAAATAGTGAGGTTTCAGTAGTAAAATTGAATGCTTGTGCTCTCTGTTTCTAAAATGTTATTTAAAAAACGATTTTGGGGCAAATCAATGGCTTTTAGATTGTTGAGAAGGAATAAATAGTGTCTGCATGATTAAAAAAATGTATTTGAACCACTCACAAGGATGTCACCTGTGTTACCTCAAATTAGGAAGCACATTGAGCTTCTTTGCTGTTGGTTTGTGTCATGTTTTTTGATAATGCTTGGTTTTAACATTTGCAAAATAGCGGATTTGTATTTTGTGAAATAGTGAGGTTTCGGTAGTAAAATTGAATGCTTGTACATAGGATCTGCGCTCTGTTTCTAAAATGTTATTTGAAAAACGATTTTGGGGCAAATCAATGGCTTTTACATTTTTGAGAAGGAATAAATAGTGTCTGCATGATTAAAAAAATATATTTGAACCTTTCACAATGATGTCACCTGTGTTACCTCAGATTAGGAAGCACATTGAGCTTGTTTGATGTTGGTTTCTGTCATGTTTTTTGATAATGCTTGGTATTAACATTTGCATGGTAGAGGATTTGTATTCTGTGAAATAGTGAGGTTTCAGTAGTGAAATTGAATGCTTGTACATAGGACCTGTGCTCTGTTTCTAAAATGTTATTTAAAAAACGATTTTGGGGCAAATGAATGGCTTTTACATTTTTGAGAAGGAATAAATAGTGTCTGCATAATTAAATAAATATATTTGATACTCTCACAATGATGTCACCTGTGTTACCTCAGATTAGGAAGCAGATTGAGCTTCTTTGCTGTTGGTTTGTGTCATGTTTTTTGATAATGCTTGGTATCAACATTTGCAAGATAGAGGATTTGTATTTTGTGAAATAGTGAGGTTTGAGTAGTGAAATTGAATGTTTGTACATAGGACCTGCGCTCTGTTTCTAAAATGTTATTTAAAAAACGATTTTGGGGCAAATGAATGGGTTTTACATATTTGAGAATGAATAAATAGTGTCTGCGTGATTAAATAAATATTTTTGAACCTTTCACAATGATGTCACCTGTGTTACCTCAGATTAGGAAGTAGATTGTGCAGATGAGGTGAGGCATGTCCAGAGGTACAGAGGAGGTGAGGCCTGTGTTCAAGACTGTAGTGGGAGAGAGGCCTTTCCTGGGGAGCATAGGTGGTGTGGCCTGTGTCTAAGAGTGCAGTGGACTAGACTTCATGAAGCCTATCCCCCACTGCACTCTTAGACACAGGCCTCACCTCCTTTGTACCCCTGGACAGACCTCTCTTCCACTACACTCTTCAACACAGACTTCACCTCCTCTGCACCCCTGGGCAATCCTCACCTCATCTGCAACCCTGAATAGATCTCAACTCATCTGAATCTGTAGACAGGCCTCAGCTTATCTACACCCCTGGACATGCCTCACCTCATCTGCACCCAGTTACCATCAATTATACCCAATACATTGAGGCCTGTCCAGAGGACACAGATGAAGTAAGGCTTGTCCAAGGGTCAGAGGAGGTCAGTCTTCTCCACTGCACTCATGGACACAGGTCTCACCTCCTTTGCACCCCTGGACAGGCCTCACCTCATCTGCACAATCTGCTTACTAATCTGAGGAAACACAGGTAACATGATTGTGAAATGTGCTAATATATTTTTTTAATCATGCAGATACTATCTAATCCTTGTCAATAATGTAAAACCAATTCATGTGCCTGAAATCTTTTTTTAAATAACATTTACAAAACAGAGCATAGGTCATATGTATACGCATTTGATTACACTACTGAAACCTCACTCATTTAGACAATACAATTCCTTTATGCACTAAGATTTATTTACCAAGGATTATAACAATGTATTAGTCTCTATTATATTCTCTTCCTGACTTACTGTATTTTTCCACCTGTCCCCTTCTAACACCCTCTCCCTGACTTATTCCTTTTTACATCCTGACTCTGTGTTACACTCTGTTACACTCTCTCTTTGACTTACTTTCTCTTACACCCTGTCTCTAATTTATTCCGTCTCTCTCTTTTTTACAGCAATTTGTAAGTTATACTTTCTCTTACATCCTCTTTCTGATTTACTCCGTCTTACAACCTTTCTCTTTGTAACATTCTCTCCCAGAGTTACTCCCTATTACACCTTTTGTCTGTTTTACACCCTCTCTCCCTCTTTCTGACTTTTTTATTCTCTTCCTCTGTTTGTGTTACACCCTCTGTCTGACATACTCCTTGTTACATCCTCTCTCTGATTTACTTCCTCTTACACCCTCTCTCAAACTTACGCTCTCTCTCTGCCTTTTGCAGCCTCTCTCTCTTTTACTCTCTTTTACATCCTCTCACCTTGTAACACCCTCTCTCTGTCTTACATCCTCTTACACCCTCTCTCTGTCTTCCACCCTGTTACACCCTTTTTCTGACTTACTCCCTTTATCCCTTTCTTTGACTTACTCCCTCTCCCTATTACATTCTTTCTCTGTCTTACAACATATTATAAACACTCTCTATCTTACTTCTTCTCTATGTTTTACTCCCTCAACCTGTTTCTTTGTCTGAGTCTCTCTGTCTTTTTGTGTTAGTTCATCTAGCTCTTTTTCTCAGTCTTACTCCTAGTTACATAGTTGCTGTGATATAAACTTAGATATGTTGTACACTAGTGTTTATATCGTTTGCTTATTGTCATTGCTTTGTTGTTTGGTAATAGTAGTCTATAATGTGTTATTTTTTTCTTTACCACAGATTGAAATCAAGATTTCAATAGTAAGGAAATATGCCCTCAAGGCAGAGGAGAAGGAAAGATGCCAAGCGGAAAAAATGAAAAACAGCAACGGAATTACAGCACTCCTCTACAACAAATACTTCAAAAAACAGGAAAAAAGCTCCTGGTAAGACAACTAAGTCTTTTTTACGGAACATATGTAGATAAAAAAAAATGTTGGTCAGAATGTGGATAAAGAGAAGGAGAGAGCAAATTTGAAAAGGAAGGAGAGGCCCCCCAAAAATGTTACTACTGGAGCAGGAGAGAATAATATGTATAGGAATAGAAGGCAGAATCAATTTACAGACATTCGTAAATGAATGTTTCGCAATAGGGTGGTTTTAAATTTGTTAAAAAACATTAGGAAAGGTAAACAGAGAGCTGCTTTTTATAAGAAAAAGAAAAGTGTAGAGAAGATTGTTGATCAGGCTTTTGAAGTTAAGAAAAAAATATTTATTTTAATAATCAATAGAATTAGGACACTTAACAAGACAATTGATGTTTTAAAATCAAACAGTAGATGGAAAAGAGTAATTAATCGGACTAATTTTTGTAAAGTTTTTTCTGGAGAATGGATGCACAGTTCAAGTTGTGAGCCATTTTTTAATGAGGAGAGTTACTTCCAGGAGAAGGATTTAGTGCATGCAGTTGACACCAGTGGTCGAGCATATGAGGTGAAAGACGGTTGTCCGATTGAAAAAGAAAAACATGTGCCTAGAGAACCAGAAGAGGTGTTAACTGATGAAGTTTTAGGGAAACGTACTAAGGGTCCAGTGTACACTTGGAAGTGTAGTAGTATTTGTAGTGTGCAACAGGATTCAATCGATTTGTTTCGTAATTTCTTACGTACATATAGTAAGAAAAGTCTAAAACAGAAAATGAAGATGTTGCAAGACTTAGATCCTTGCAGAGTGAGAGAAAACACAGGTTTGCAAGGTATGGTAAGTGTGACTAAAAAAATGTAGTTTGTCATCACCCTTTGCTTTAACCTCACTACTATTTTCTCACCCTATCTCACTCCTGTTTCCTTACTCTGCTTCTCTCACTTATTCTTATCCTCCATGTTTACTCCCCTTTCCCTTACTCCCCTACCGCATTCAACTTCTTTCAGTCCCCCTGCTTTACTTTCCTTACCCTCTGTTCCCTTCCTTTGCTCCCTCACTCATTCCCTTTCCCTTAATCATTTACTTCACTCCTGTCACTCCTTCTCTCAGTCCGTCTGTCTTCACAGTTCCTCACTTCGGTTCCCTCACTCTGTCTCTCTTACCGTCACTGTGTCTGTCCCCTTAGTCTGTCACTACTCTTTTCTCATGCTCACTCCCTACAACTCACCCACACTCACTTACTTACCTTTCTTTCCTGCTTCACTCAGACCCTTTCAGTTACTCTACTCTCTCTGTCCTTTCTCTCTGTCACTCCCCATGTCTTACCCTTATTCACTTTTATCCACCCTCTTTCACCCCTCTTTACTTATACTCACTGCTCTTTTCTCACCCTCCCTCACCGTTGTTCATTTACTCTAGTTCCGTCACAACCCCTCATACCTCATCCTTTACTGTCCTTCCTTTTACTTTCAACACCCACTCACATTCTCCCAGTTCCTCTGTTTTAGTCTTCTTCCTCTCTCTTCCCTTCTTTCGCTCCCTTATTCATTTTCCTTTTCTCACTTACACCCTATTACACCTTCTCTCTGTCTTACTATCTAATACACAGTCCCTCTGTGTAGCTCACTCTAGCTCTCTTTCTCTTAACATCACTCTATCTGTGTCTTTCCCTCATGCTCACTCCTTTATTTTATTTTTTTTTTTTTTTTTGGGTGCGCTCCCCGGTACGCGTACCGGGGAGCGTACCCTGGAGAAAAAAGAATGACAGAGTTTCCAAAAAATGTAGCATTTTTTTTATAAATCAGAGGTAGTTCTAAAAAGAACTGTTTTTTTTATTCTTTTCGTTGTTTTATATTTTTTTATATTTTTTTGAACATTTTTTACTTTTTTGGGCATTTATTTTGTATTTTTTAGGGGGAGAAACAAAAAACAGGGAATGTAGTGTAGTGCACATGTGATTGTAGCACTACATGTGTTAGTGTGTGGATGATTTAATGGGCATATGGGTAGGGACTGGTTTATTACAATGCTGCAAGGAGAGTGTGTATTAAATGCTTAACTACTAGAGGCATGATTGGATAAGTATGTAGTGCTGGATGGGTGATTGGAAGACTGCATGGAAAGTGACAGGGGGAATCCTTGACTGCGTGGGTAGAATTTGATTAATTGGAGGAGTGAATTAGTAGTATGTGGTTAGATGTCTGTATGGATTGTGCTTGGAGAATTATACCTGCGTATGTGTTAGTAGCTATGTTATTGCATGAGTACATGGGTACTAACTTCATCATTACAGCGCTGCAAGAAGACTACATGGTGCTTGTGTTGTGGCGTAGTGATTGGGTAAATACATGGTGCTAGATGGATGCTTAGAAGACAGCATAGGTACTAAAAGCCGGATTGCTGGACTGCATGCGTACTACCTTAGTAATTGAAGGTGTGAATAGGAGGTGAGTACTTGGGTAGTGACTGGATAATTACAGTACTACAAAGAGATAGCATGGAGAATTTAGAATTTCTTCGGTGTTGGCGGAGTGACTGCATAAGTACATGGTGCTCGATGGGTGATTGGATGTCTGCATGGGAAGTGACAGAGAATTTTTCACTACAAGTATACTACTTGGGTAATTGTAGGAGTAAATAAGGAGTGCATATGTTGTGTGTTGGTGGGTAGACATCTGCATGGGCAGTGCACAGTTTATTGTAACACTGCATGTGTTCGTGCCTGGGTCATTGTATGAGTACATTTGGAAATGCAGCACGTCCAACGAAATTTGTTTTATGGATTTGTTTCTGTACTTACCCCTGTACGACCATACTCTACAGTTGATTACCCCCACCCTGTCCCTCTCCACCCCATGTCAGCGCCTGGCAGCACTCCCACCACTGGACGCTACTTATGGGCACTGTAGTAGTGCATGACTATGACTTAATCTTACCTGTTTCGAAGTAGATATAAAACTGATTGAAATATGTGTTCACTTTTTTGTTTTGTAAAATAAATTTAAAATATTTTAAACTTTAGTAGTAGAACCTGTAAAAGAGAAGTAAAAAATTGTGTTATTGCATTTAATTTTATAATTTTAGGAACACATTATTTTACAATTACATAACATATTCAGTTTGCCTTTTTTGCTGTCTTCAGATTCTATTCAATTTCACAATACACAGGGATTTCAATTTTGATCATCAGTAACAGCGGGCAAAAAAATACAATCCATAAGGTTGTTAAAAAAAACTAATCTGTCATCAGAATATCTACATGAAAATCAACTATCTATTTACATTTTCACAAGTGAACATCCTTATTCACATTCTTTATAATACAAAGATCAAATATATCAGAACCTTCTTTTGAACACAATTTTCCAAAAACAATATCAAAGAACAGAGTCAATATTTCAAAATGTAATTCTCCACATCTTCTTAATAGGCCACATTGTGTTTCATAGCACCTTCGCTGCGGCGGCTATTCCGCCGCAGCGCTAGGGGGGCGAGGGGGCTGCGCGGCGCTCACATGCTGGTGATGGAACCGCTCTATCATGGCCCCGCCAGCTCAATAGAACGCGCCGCTCAGGCACGAAATCAGTGCTGCGCAGGCGCGTCGGGCGGGCCATGACGGAACCGCTCCGTCATCAGCACAGCGCCACCGCGGCTGATGACGGAGCGGTTCCGTCATTAGCGTCGAAAAGGTTAAAAACATTTTGATTCAGGATATCTAAGATAAACTTCTGTATTAATTTTCACATCTTCCCAATAGGCCGAATGATGCGTCTGGAAGTATTTGTAGTGAAAATATCCAAAATATACCAAGTAAATTATGTTGACATCTTCTCAAAATGTTGGCATCAAAACCTTTAGATATGAATTTGGTAGTTCATTATGCAACCGACATTTTAACACTATTATGGGGCCGAATATGATGGAGGATTTTCTGCATCCTCCGGGCCGGCGGAAGCGGAAAATCCTCTGCGGACCTACCAATGACCCACCGCCACATTAGGATGGCTGGTGGGTCCTGGTTTCCGTCCGCAGCTTTTCCGCCGCGGTTGGCTTACAACCGCGGCGGAAAAGCACTAATATGGTGACGGTGTCTCTTAGACACCAGCAGCCAAATTAGGATGCCCGAAAAGAAATGCTTTTCCACGGCGGGTTTTCCGCCGTGGAAAAGCATACGGAGCTTCACTGCGGGGGCCCGTTGCGGGCCCCCTGGGTGAAGGGGGGGTGGAGGGTGCACATGGGGGTACCTATGGTACCCCCCTGCATTTGTATGCAGTAATCCGCAGGCACCGCGCGGTGCCTGTCGCTTGCTGCATACAAATGCAATGTATGTATTTTTAACATTGCGGCGGGTGCAGCTTGAAGCTGCACCCGCCGCAATGTTAAAGATTGAGGTTGTTACCGCCAACCTGGCGGTCACATCCTAATCTGCACGGAGGGACCGCCGCAGCCCCTGCGGACGGTCCCTCCTACTCTATGGTGGCGGACGGACTCAGGTCCGTCCGCCATCATAATCGGCCCCTTGTGTATCATTACAAAGTGTCCATCCTTTATTGCATTTTAAATACACAGTATAGTGTCCAGATGTTGAAGTAGGTTCTTTGTGGAAAACAATAGCCACTGTTTTAAAAGTTCTTCTTTTAATTTAATTTTGGTTTCCAATTTTGTTCCGTCTCCTCCACGAAGTTGTACATTAAAGTGATATATTGTCCAAATGTTTCTATAAATAATGTTGACAACATTTCCGATTTGCACTTCATATCTTGATTTGCTGATTTCACTAATTCATTGAAAGACACTGTTTTGCAATCTGGTATTGTCAAATATATAAATCATTCAGTGTCTATTTTAGTGGTAGATAAAAATGAACAGTTGTCAAATGTATGATCCCATCTGTAACGTAGTCCAAACAGATTTTCAATTTGTATTCCTTCATCTTCCAATACTGCAAGCATAATCATTAGAAATTCCTGAGCGTCTTGCTGAACATTATTTGTAAATTGTTAAGAACTAGACCATATATCCAAAAGATGCCGCACGCCAGATGCAGTATACCTTTTCATTTTATCAGTTTTCAACTTTTCAAACACGTAATGTAACAAAGAACAGAATCTTTTTTCTCGATTTTCCATAATTGCATGTTGTAGATTTATTTTTTTAAAACACAACATTCACGAATACATTAGCATAGCAGTTGATACCTGAACTATTTTCTAACTGATATCCAACAATATTAGCAACCATGTCCACTTCCATTTCCCTACCAGCCTCATCATTCTTTTCAGTTTTTTTCTTCATTGTAACCTCACTAGAATATTTCTCATATTTTCGTTTTGGACGTATCAAACATTTTTCATAAATATGATATTCACTTAAGTTAGAAGTATAGAGTCTTCTTAACCTATTGTATTCTTTTACACAATTTACATCTGCACTAACTTTTTCCCCATCAAAATCAATCAAATACAATCCAAATAATGTACTTACTCAAGACAATGCAACATATGCCATACCCTCTTTAAACACAGAACTTCCAATGTTAACCAAAGCACTGTCAATTCTTAAACCTTGAGATTTATGAATAGTCACTGCATATGCTAAAAAAACAGGAAACTGTTTTCTACGAACATACAAATCTTTTACAAGCAAGAAACGAACACCACAACGTCTAATCTGTTTCACTTCTTCAATCTAATCAAATTTAATTCTCAAAATTTCAATTCCATCTCAATTTGGATAACTAACAAAGTCAACAACTTTCCCTATTGCTCCATTTACTAAACTTTTTTCAACATCTAAATCACGCCGTAATAATATCCAACAGTTTACACATACATACAAGGTCATTTCCAAACCAGCAGTCTTAGAAGTTGATTATTCCAAAAAGTCTAATTTTAGCTGTGATTTCTCTGACAGAAGAAGTTACTCTTTCATGTTCTATTTGATCAGTAGCTACAATTTTCATTATCAGTTTTTTCTCTAGTTTCAACAATTCTTCATTGAATGTAGAGCATTCTTTCATTGTTGGCATAAGGCAAATTATAGAGTTCTTTTCTTCAATTTTTTTGTAGATAGTTTCAGGTGCAATTTTTTCTTTTGGAAACAAGGCTGTTCGTAGCTGACTTTCTAAAGCTTTTTTGCCATCCTTTGTAAAGTCACCAATTCTAATACTTTGGAGAATTTTTCCATAATCTTCGTCATTCGCTTGTCGCATGTTCTTAATAAGTTCTTTATATTCAAAATAAGTACAAATGTTCACATTTCCAATACTTCACAATGATTTTGTAGTATCTTCATGAAGAAGGGTGTTAAAAACTGGGTGGCCTTCCACATTTGTGAGTTGTAGCTGATCACCGAATATAATTACATGTTTTCCTCCAAATAAAACATCGTAATTTGTTTTTTAAACCTGCTGCATTTTCAAATGTGCAAACGCAAGCATTAAGTTTGAAACCCTGCTTACCTCATCAATAATCAGAAGTTGCATTTTCTTTAGTACTCTTTAAACTTCAAAGCTTAACTTCTCCAAGCTTGGAATATTCCAACTTATTTTCATGTTCTACTGGTAACATAAGTAAACGATGAAATGCAATCCCTTTGATATTGTGTGCTGCTAATCCAGTTGGAGTAGTTACAACACACGATAAATGTGAATCTGTTGTTTTCTGTAGATAACTTGACAAACATTTAATCAAGAAACTTTTACCAGTTCCAGCTTGTCCACTGATGGGTTTGAATGATGTACATTGTCAAACACTCTTTTTCATGCAGTAGTCTGTGCTCTATTTGTTGTGTAACTTGGTAATATATTTCTTTCTGTTCAGTATGCAGTTGTTCTTCTAAGGTTTTCAAATCAATATTCTCCTATTGTGCTTGTTGCATTACCTTTTCCACTTCACTCATTGCTATTACTGCTTTATTTTCAAAGATGGCTTCTCCTAGTGGATCTTGACGTTGTGCAGTAGCACTCTGCCTATCTTGAGAACTATATCTAGCTATTTGAGCTGCAATATTACTTTCTTGATTAATCTCTTCGTTCAACATTTGGACATAATTTGGAAAAATTGTAAATTCGAATCTATCTTTACGTGCATTGAAAGAATCTTCCTAGCAGTAGAAATCTGCAAGTAATTCCATTTCACTCCGCCAATGGTTGTAGAGTTGCAGAAGGTCTAAATAGAAAAACTCCCTTTTATCTGGAGTATTGCAACTTAGTTTCCTGTGATTAATCAGATTTCTTTTGGCATGCTTTACCAAACATCCTTCAGATCCAATTAAAGCATATTTTCCTTCATTTATATTTTCCGTAACATATTTTTAAAACTGTAATGTTGCAGTATTTCATATAGCCATTTCTTTTCCAGGTGTGGACTTCTATTTGGATAGTACGTATCCAACATATTTGTTTTAAGAATATTGAACTTTCCGGATCATTCAATGCTAAGTATTCAATCTCCTGTACAGATTTCAAAACTAGATTTTGTGTTATAGCAAGACCTAAACTTATCCAGATGACTTGTCTTGACTTTGCATATAAACGTGCAGATGTCAATTGATCCAAACATTCGTAGGATCCAATTTCTCGATGTGAAAGCATCTTCAAGCTGAAGCTGTACCATTTTTTGCTAAGTGTCTCCTCTTGAGAAATATCTTCCCACATTTCTTTCAATTCTGTCTTCTCAGATTTTGCAATATTTGATGTAACATACTGGGCAACAGCAATTGAGTTATCCTCAACATATTGCATGTCCATATTTGCATTCCACATCATCAAAATTACTGGATTGTAATCATTAATGTACTTTGATTCTGTTATTTTTATATTAAGTATTTTTGGGTGATTTTCGAGTGATAGTATGCCTCACTGCTAACATAAAGCTGTTCACTCTTCCTATGAAAATTGCTGGACATGGAAATCCAAATCAACATTTTGTGTAAAATGTTTCTTTGGCTTGTATTTCCGTCAACAATATTTTCCACATTGATGATTTTGAAACCGTAAAACCTGCTGTCTCAATGTGTTTCCTGCTTTTTCTTTTGGTATGGTACAGGTAACATATTACTCAATAAAAGACAGAACAGTCTCATCACTGTCAGTTCCAAATGTTGGTGCATTCTTGATCCATAGCACCCATGTAGCTGGTTAGGGGTCTGCATGGTCAGTACCGGCCCGTGGTGGGACTGCTGCCAGGCGTTTATGTGGGGTGAGGGGGGGGCAGGGTGATGGGTAGCAGTAGAGGCAGTGGTGGGAGTGCTGCGGGCAGAGAGCCAGGGCGGGGGTGGAGAAGGGTGGGGGTAGTAAACTACGGCATATGGCTGCAGAGAGGTAAGTACACAAATAAATAAATAAAACAAATCTCATTGCACATGCTGCATTGCCAAAAGTGAGGCAGCGCGCGCAACAGAATGTGTTTTATTTATTTATTTGTTTACTTAAGTCCATTGGGCCATATTCCATAGTTTATTACCCCCCACCCTGCTCCACCCCGCTCCACCCCGCCCCACCCCTCTGCCCGCAGCACTCCCACCACCGGCCGCTACTGACGGGTACTAAACTGCAGAATGCGGCAGCATGGACGAAAGTTTACAAACAAATCCATAAAAACAAATTGCGTTGGCCACGCTGCATCACCAAATGCAGTGCAGAGCACGCAACAAAATAGGTTTTATTTATTTCTTTGTGTACTTACCTCTCTGTGGCCATATTCTGCAGTTTACTAAACCCCACCCATCCCCTCCATGGCCCCACTCCACTTTACCACCCAGCAACATTCCCACCACGGGCAGATACTTGGCATAGATAACGCACACAGGTTTGTCGCAGTGCTTATGTTACTGCCTGCGTCATTGCATGAGTACATGAGTAGTGACTGGATTATTAGAGTGCTTCAAAGAGAATAAACAGTACATTTATAACTGCTTCGTATTGGTATACTGATTGGATGCGTACATGATGTGAATGGGTGGTGATTGGAGGAGTGCATTGGGACTGCCACGGGCATGTGTGGACTGCATGGGTACTACCTAGATAATTCGAGGAGTGAATCAGTAGTATGTAGCTGGTTAGAAGTCTGCATGGATAGTGCACAGAGCACAGAGCTTTGTCGCTGTGCATATGTTACTAAGTAGCTCATTGCATGAGTACATAAGTAGTAACTGAATGATTACAGTGTTAAAAAGAGAGTACATGGTACATTTATAACTGTTTGGGTATTGCCGAGTGCTTGAATAAGTACATGGTGCTGGATGAGTAATTGGAGGAGTGCAAGGATACTGACAGCACAATGGCTGCACTGTAAGAGTAGTGCTTAGGCATACAAAGTGCCTGAGTGATAATATCTCTACGAACATATCTCACTCCTCACTTTTGTGCTGCTCCTTTACCATTTTACAGCTACTTTTAATGTTACACCTAGGCTAATATAAAGCAGAAACCGTTCACATGTCTAAGTCTCACCATATTTCAGAAAACATACATGGATATATCGATACCCTTAGTGGGTGTGGTGCCAGGTGCTCATGTGGGGCTGGGGAAGGGCAGGGTAGGGGATAGTAAACTGTGGAATATAGCTGAACAGAGGTAAATACATAAACAAATTCATAAAACAGATTTTGTTCCGCGCGCTGCCCAGCTAAATTATGCGGTATACTACAAATGTACATTTCTACACACTGAAACAAACTGATAATCAGTAATCCATATTCCAAAATACACATAATACTATACAGAGTCTATATCAAACAACATTTAAATACATTGCAGCATGTCAAAGTTCATCATATAAATGTTACCTTTAAAAACAAAGCCAACACATAATACAGTTCACAAACTTATAACTCACCTTTCAAATTGATTTGTAGATTATGAAGTACCAGAAACTCAGAAAAGATTTTCTTATGCACACACTCAATATGTATAGCACTTCTCTCACCAAATGAAAACCACAAATGGCAAAGTTTCCCTCTCTTTTGCCACACATATACATGTAAATAACAAATCATATTGCTTCCCGGATTATTTCAAATTCTAAAACACATTTCTATTGGTTACACATATGAACCCTTGCCAACTGACTTCTAAATGTACTCAAACTCCTTGTGGAATTTTTTGAAGTCACGACTCCACCGTGCACCGAAAGCGATTGCACTGCGAATCCATACGGGAGTTCAAAAATATATTACAAATAATGTTACCGCTTTTTTTTAATAACACATCACTTCTAAACAAAGCACTTACTTGGGAAATCTCACTGCAATAACATATTACTTTAATATTTATAACACATTCACATTTTAATGACACAGTTAACTTTGAACCCTATCCCCATTCTGCTTAATATCTGTTTCCATAGTAACAGTTCATGGAACACTCAACTGAACTCACAGGTCACAAGTTCAGCATATTTTCAAGTTCACCACACATTGTTGCAAATACAAACAGCAGGTGTGGTTGACTTCACAAAATATGAGCTTATTTTATCTACTGTACCTTTCAAAAAATGTTTACTGACCAATAAGAAACATGTTATTTAAAGACAGAAACATGCACCCAATTTTTCACTGTACAATGTGCTTAAACAACCAATCACTTCTCTTCTTTTTTTAAAAACTGGATCTTTTCCACCATTTTAGATACCTCTCTTTCTAGCAACTACCTACTTCAGCTACAGACATCTTTTCAGTGCATTCGGAATTCCCTTCAAGATGTTTAGTGTGTTGACCTACAGCGAAAGACGGGGCAAGATGGCCGCTAAGCTGCTGTAGAGAGTAGTCGCACCTACTCCCTCTCCTGACCCACGGAATATGTGGCTGGCAGTTTGAACAGATATGCTGTTTTTTCAAGGACTTGGCAAAATCCAAAAAGAAGGACGCACTGGCATTCTATTTCGCACAGCTAAGACAGTACGGTAATCCCTTTCTACAACTTACGTCATCCTCGGGAGGCACTGGAGGAATTTGTGCGCTCGAGGGGACAGAGTCAGGGCAGCCGTGGAAATGGCACATCGCTCAGGTGCAGTCCCGAAGCTCCCAAATACAAGTAAAAAAACTATCCCTGCAAGCAGCACCCTCCAAAAACCCCAGCAGCCCAAGAAGGGGGAGAAAACAGAGAAAGCTGGCAAAGATAAAGTGGATAAGGCAGCAGCGCAGGCAGGCGCTCCCGGCACCAAAGGACAACAGCAGCGGCACTCGCAGTCGGATGGCGGCGCGCCTCCTAAGGAAGGCAGAGGTTCGAAGCATGCGATCACCGCCGCTGCCAACAAAGATCCGAGGCAGCTTACCGTTACGGAGGCTTTTGCGGGCAGAATCCAACCGGGGAATCAGGTTTCCGAGGCTTCCGAGGCCTCCATGGGAGCGAACGCTGGAGCCGCGCTCACCGTCCTCGAGGACGCAAGCACGGCGGTTGCCAAGCAACAGGAGCTCCTGTTGCACACGCCTCCCGCGGAAGCCGCGCTGGGAAAGGAGGACACAGAGAGCACACCACGGTGAGCGGAGGGGAGCTGGAGGAGGCAGGGGCAGGCTTGAGGGACACAGAAAATTATAATAACTCCCAAATGTTAGAAGCCTTAATGCAGGTCGATCTCGCTCCCACCCCTGGAGGGAATAATACACTGCTGCAGACTGCGACCTGGGGAAGTATGAAAAGTGTTGAAAGTCGTGCCTCCAAGCAGGGGCATAAGGGGACCAAGGAAAGGAGAGTTCGATACCCAGAAGGGGAGAAGTTCTATTCAGTAACTGAAGGCTCTGACTCCTCACAAGTGCGAACGGAGGAGGAGGGTAGTGCTACAGAACTATCTACCGAGTCAGAGTGAGAGGGATCCTGCTCTAGCGCTTCTAGAGGCAAGAAAACACAGAAGTAAAGGAGATCAGTACTAAGACGGGATAGGGACAGATCGGCATCTAGTATAAATAGGAAACTACTTTGGGACTACGGCAATACCTCTAAAGGGCACCAGGAGCAGTATGTAGAAGAGGGGGCTGTTACTCATGCCATTCACGCCTCTCAAGATACCAATGCTGAATCAACATCACATGCTACATTAGAGGGAATGTTTAATATGCTGAAACAAATGCACGCAGAGGCCAGAACCGAAAGCCGGTGAGCCAGACAGGATACCAAAAAAATCCAAGCAAGTATTAGGAAAATGAATAAAAAATATGAAGAAGTAGAAGAGAGAGTTGTCCAAGTGGAAGAAAGGACTGGCAGGTTGGAGGACGAGGTAACGGACTGGCAGATGTACAAAACGGAGCAAGGGAAGGTGGTCGAGGACTTGCAATGGAAGCTGGAGGACTTTGAGAACCGCAAGCGGCGGAATAACCTGAGACTTCTTGGCCTGGAAGAGGGGGTGAAAGGGAAGGATCCAAGAGGGTATGTGGTCATATTGCTGAAAGGAGCATTCCCAGAGGCGCAGTGGCAATGGGAATCTGAAGTTCAGAGAGCTCATAGATTTCCACTTACGCAGAAAAAGTCAAGAGGTGGCAGCCAGGACTCATTGCCGAGGGCTGTGCTAGTCTTTTTTGGGAATTTTCTGCCCAGGCAGGAAATCATGGAGACGGCTAGACCAGACAAAAAGAGAACATTTGAGGGGGTTACTTTTTTTTCAAGGCCAGACTTCTGTCATGCGACAGTTGAACGGAGATGGAAGCTTAGGCAATTAATTACTCCTTTCCAGCGACAGGGATCTGAAGCATACTTGATGTTTCCCGCAAAATTAAAAGTCATTACAGGGGGTCGCGTCAGAATGTTCTTTTCCGAAATTAAGGCAGGCGAGTACCTTGCAGAGATCACGGAGAATCAAAAGGGAAGGAATAATAGAGGCAAGGAGCCAGCCAAGGAAGCATAGTGTGGGTGGAGACGGAAAGGAGGGGAGGTGGGGTAGGCGACGCTACAACAGTGAGCGGTCACACATAGGTCATGTTTGACCTATTTGCCTGTAGTAGGGGGGGTAGGCAAGGGGGGGCTGAAGGGGGAGGGAGGCGGGGGTGGTGATGAATTATGGACATGTACAGCACAAGAGTGGATGATACATAGGAACAAACCGGTATTAGATACATCAAGAGGAAGGCGACTGGTTAGTTCATTTTTTAAGATCAGATGGCATTAAAAATTGCTTCTATTAATATCTGTGGGCTAAACGAAGGCGGGAAAAGGCAGAAGGTTGCAGCGATGCTTAGGTTACTGAAGCTGGATGTTATATGTTTTCAGGAGACACATTTGAGGGGTAAGGATAAATACCTCATGGATCAGCTTGGCTATGAGGTCCTAGCACATACGCAGCAGGATTCCAAAACAAAAGGCGTTGCTATAATCGCTAAAAAGGGAGTCTTACAGGTAAAGAAGAAAAAGGAAGATGATGGGGGGAGATGGGTCATGATCGAAGGGGAAACATCTGTGGGGTGTTACACTATTGTCTCCATATATGGCTCAAACGACGATGAACCCGAAGTATTTGACTTCCTAGATATGGAACTAGCCCTCCGGCCAGAACCCGTGATCTGCTGTGGGGATTTTAATGTTAATGGCTTGTTAGGGTTGGGTCTGTCGGGAGGGGGGGCTCAGGGGGATCGTAAAAAGAAAACACGTAGGGCTATTGGCAATTTAATATATCACAATGCACTGGTAGATGTCTGGGCAGCCAACAATCCAACTGGGACAGGCAGTACTTTTTATTCTGCTCCTCATAGGGTGACAGCTAGATTAGATTACTTTTTGGTTTCCAGCTCACTAGTTTCTGATATACAAATAGAGAGGCTCCCTCGCGTCTTCTCAGACCACAATCTTTTAGTATTAGCTATCCCCCAGAACCCCAGGGGAGAACACAAAGAGTATAACTGGACGTTTGAGAGAGGGTTACTTAGGGAAGAAGACTATGTGACTAAAATGAGGGTATGGATTAGGCAGTTCTGGGAAGGGAATAGAGGTACGGCATCTGCGGGGATGGTCTGGGATGCTTTTAAAGCAGGTGTAAGGGGGGAAACACTGTCCTATACACTCCATAGGGGTAAAAGGGAAAAATCAGCATTAACTAAAAGACTGAAGGACCTGATGGAACTGGAAGAGCAACTTATTCAAGCAGTCATTAGTCAAGAACCACTGGAGGAGATCTTACTGGAGATTGAGCTGAAAAAATCTGAGGCTAGTGAGAGCTTGGCAAGTAAAGCAGCAAGTAATTATTTGACGAAAAAGGAAAAATGCTACGAATTTAATGAGAGGGTAGGCCATCTCTTAGCAGTCCGTATTAGACAAAATATGGCAGCTGGTGAAAAAAAAGAAATTAAGGATAAAGGGGGAAGGGTGGTGAACAAGGTAGAGGATGTGCGGGAAGTCTTTAGGGAGTTTTACTCTGATCTATATGATCAAGACCTGGGTAATGTAGAGGCTGGAATAGAGGATTATCTAACAGGTATTCCACATGAGGGGCTGAGTGATGAGAGGAGAGAAGCACTGGAGATGCCATTGACATTGAACGAGGTTCAAAATGCAGTAACCAAGCTCCCCTCAGGGAAGGCAGCAGGGCCCGATCAAATCCCGGCGGAATTTTATAAAACCTTTTGGGACACCCTGGGGATTGATATGCTGGAGACATTAAGGCAAGCACAGAGGGGGGAAGCTATTCCTCGGTCCTGGGCCGGAGCAAACATAATAGTAATCTTGAAAAAAAATAAGCCACATTTGGAGCCGGGGTCGTATAGGCCAATTACACATATGAACGCTGACGCAAAAATGTATTCTAAGACACTCTCACAAAGGTTAAGTAAGGTGATTGAGGGCTTAGTCTATGTAACACAGCATGGCTTTATACCAGGGAAAGGGACTACCCAGCACACAAGACAGATGGTCACCATCTTGGATGCAGCAGGAGCCACGGGGGACCCTGTTTCAGCTATTTTCTTAGATGCAGAAAAGGCCTTCGACAGGGTCTCCTGGGGGTATCTATGGAAGGTCTTGGATTGGTTTGGTATGGGGGTAGGTTTTGTTAAGGCCATACAGGCTCTCTATGTGGAACCTATGGCAAAAGTGAGGATAAACAGAGGGTATACTGCCGAAATATGAATAAGGCGCGGCACCCGGCAGGGCTGTCGGGCCTCGCCACTTCTCTTTGCGTTATATCTGGATCCCCTTCTGCGTAGGCTGGTAGGGAATACCAATATCTGTCCGCTAAAGCTACATAGCCATGAGCATAAAATACTCGCCTACGCAGACGACGTGGCAGTGGTCACGCCAGATCCGGAATCGGCAATTACAGAAATAGAGCAGGAGGCCGCAGCCTTTGGTGGAGTGTCGGGCTATTCCCTAAACAAAGAAAAGACACAGATAGTACAGAATAATTTGGTCAATTATCAGGATATAAGAGTGGTTCCAGAAGCTACGTACTTAGGAGTAAAAATCACAACTGATCTAGATAGGCTAGTGGAGATAAACATGGGTCCCTTGCTGGAAAAGGTAAAAGAGAATACTGAAAGGATTAACAATCTGCATCTGACCCTGATGGGTCGTATTAAAGTAATAAAGATGGTAACATTCCCGAAGTTCCTCTATCTGTTTAGAGCCATCCCGTTACTCTTTGACAACATTTGGTTTAATAAACTGGAAACTGGAAGCAATTTTGAATACGTTTATATGGGCTCAGGGGAAGACAAGGAGAGCCTATCGACACCTAACGGTATCCAGAGAAAGGGGTGGCTGGGGGGCACCAGATTTTAGGCTTTATTACTAGGCTGCTGCCCTGCAGTACTGTCAGGGGTTGATAGGAGGGAGAGGCTCAGGACATACAGTGGAGGGCGGCTCGGGATTCACCAATGTTTACACTACACTTTTGGGTGAGGGGGCAGAGAATGGGCTTTTAAATACAATTGACTTTAGCTATTTTAAGCACACACGATTCAAAACATTAACGGCGGCCTATAGGGTTTGGAAAGGGGTTACAAAGAAAATTGGCCTAGGAAGGTATAATAATTATACACGACTGTATACGAACTGTTCACTACCAAGGGACATCTTTAGGGATATTACAATGAGGGACTGGAATAGCAAGGGGATTGTGAAAGTGGGCAATTTATTGGATAGCCAGGGGAGTATATTACAGTTTGGGGAGCTGCAAGCAAAATTTGGGCTAGAACCTCGCAGTTTTTACAAGTACTTGCAAATCAGAAGCTTCCTTTTGCAAAAACAGGGTGGGCCTGTAGGGCTGGGTCAATGTAAAATCATGGAGTATATAGAAGGCTCTAATATGTGCACCATTAGACAGTTGTATGCGGAGCTGAAAGCAAGCAAAATTGATGACAGGGGGAAATATGCTCTAAAATGGATAGAAAAACTGGGGGCAGATTCAGAAAGCTTTCAGATATCTCTGGATCTGGGAAGAACGGTGCTATGTTCAGCTACCTTACAATCCCAACATTTTAAGACTGTATACTCACTGTACCACACTCCGGCTAGAATTGCCCAATGGGGTGGTACGACTGGAATAACGTGCCCCCGCTGCAACTCAACTGATGCAGACATCGTACATATGTTTGCACGATGTCCTCAATTGTACACCCTAAAAAATGCTATTGAGGAGTTTATGGACACTACGCTAAAGATTAAGATAAAGCTTACAGATGAACTAATTATTTTGGGGGTGGGGGATATGGGAGATGGATTGCCAGTAGAATTTATGTTTGTCTCCCTTGCGGTATTTCGAATATGCATAGCAAGGACTTGGCTGGACAAGGCTCCCCCCCCCCGTTTCAAGTATGGATTGCAAGCCTACTTGCTATGTATAATCTAGAAAAGGCGATTTATGATAGGAAAGGTAGGAAAGCTAAGCTATTAGGTCAAAGGATATGGCAGCCTATCACAAACTGGAAAAGCCGTAGATTGGGGACGGGACATGCGGGGGAAGTGTTGATACCTGTTATATAAGGTCTGGCATATAAGGAGGGTTAGCTCAATATGCAAGTTTCGTATCTTTTCTTTTTCCTGTATGGTTGTGTGTTTATTATTTTTTTATTGTTTGGAGATATATTGTATGTTTATTTGGGGGTCCTCTTATGATGTCATGTACTAGAAGCATGATGTAATTTGGTTATGTTATATAATAACCTCATGTATGGTTGTACTGTGCTGTAACATATACAGGAATTTTGCAGAAAAATTTAAAAAAATACTTAATAACAAATGTTTAAAAAAATAAATAAAAAGATGTTTAGTGTGTGGATTGTAGAACACAGGTATTTTTTCTGGGGCAAAAGGTATCCTGAACACAAAGATCTAGCTTTACCAAATGTGAACGTTACATGGATTGACAAAGAGGATTACAGTGGCACCAATGAATGCCTTTGGTTAAAACCTTTTTACATCTCCAAGCTCCTGACCTCATGATTGTCCACTGTGGTGGCAATGACCTAGGCACATTGACTCGGGTAGGTCTGGAAATGCTAATGAGGAACACCTTTGCAGAATTGATGTTGCATTTCCCCCAAACTGTCTTTGTGTACTCTAACATATGCCAAAGACAACAAGTGTTCCAATCAATTATGTCATCAAATTGAGAAAGCTAGAATAAATGTAAATAAAGCTGTTTCTGCTTATCTCAGAGACCATATGATGGGCTCCTTATACAAAAAAACAATCTACGTTTCAGTATGGATGGCATCACAGATACAATCTAAAGGCTCTGCACCAGCACTTATATGTAGCTACAAAAATCTCCCAATAAAACCAAGGGATCTTTTTAGAGCCACACAATAACCCAACATTTAACCTAGCTGTACCATTTTTAAAAGAAAGTATTTATACTTTGAGTGCGCACCCAGGGTGATTAGAAGAGTGCTCACAGAGTAACAAGGGGAATGCTGGAGTGCATAGGTACTGCTCTGGGGATTGTAGCAGTGAATGTATTAGTGCCTAGGCTATTGCATGAAGAATGCACAGGGAGTGACAGGGGGATTGCTGGACTGCATGTGTAATGCTCTTGGGATTCTAGCAATGCATGAGTTAGTACCTGGGCCATTGCATGAGTACATGGGTAGAAACTAGATGATTAGGGTCCTGCAAGGAGAGTGCATGGTGAATTGTTAAGTACTCATGCAATGTCCCTGGCACTAATACATTCACTGCTACAATCGCCAGAGCAGTACCTATGCACTATACCATTCCCCCTGTCACTCCGTGAGCACTCTTCCAATCAACTTGTCATCACCGTGTACTTATCCAATCACTGCTCCAATACGCTAGCACTTATAAATCAACCTAGCTGCATGGTGAATTTATAAATGCTTCGGTTTTGGTGGAGTGATTGGATGTGGACATTGTGCTGCTAGGGTGATTGGAAGAGAGCTCAGGGAGTGACAGGGGGATTGCTGGACAGCATGGGTAGTGCTCTGGCCATTGCATTAGTACATGCATAGTGACTGGGTGGTTACAGTGCTGCAAGGAACCTGCATGGTGAATTTATAAGTGCTAGGGTTTTGGCAGAGTGATTAGATAAGTATATGGTGCTGGCAGAGTGATTGGAAGAGTGCACAGGGAGTGTCAGAGGGATTGCTTGACTGCATGGGTAGTGTTCTTCGGATTATAGCACTGCATGAGTTAGTGCCTGGGCCATTGCATGAGTACATAGGTAGTAACGGGATGATTAGAGTGCTGCAAGGAGAGTGCATGGTGAATTTGTAAGTACACATGTAATGCAATGTCCCAGGCACTAAAACATTGTATTAGTGCCTGGGACATTCCCTCCTGCTGGAGTCGGCATTGCTTTTGCACAAGGGGAGCTGCTGACAAGCTGCTGCCCTTGTTGAAACACAATCCTGCTTTGCTTGATTGAAGCGAGAGCAGGTTTTCCTGCTCTCGCTTCAATCAAGCAAAGCAGAGTTTGCAATGACAGGGCAGAAGCCGCATAGCTCCCGCCCTGCCAGATCAAACAGCAGTGTCCCGGGGGTGGCCACCCCAGTACACTGCTGGAGCCAGCCATTGGGGGTGGCAGTTTCCAGGACCATCAAGGGCTTCAGGAGTGGCCCCCCCTCACAATGTTCTTTTGGTGCTTGTAATCACATTTATTTGCTTGCATTTGAATACAGAGTGCACCAGTTTCGTTACACAAGGACACATTCATTTTTGTTAGCCACGGGGAGATGATGTGATTTGCCCAGAATCACAGGATGTTGAGCGACGTTGCTGAGACTCAAAGCCAGTTCCCCAGCTTCAAAGTCGACTGCTCTTTAAAGAGGTCCATGTGCTTCATTTATTACTATTAATGAAAACACAGAATGTATTGCAAAATCCATTGTTAGACTGCCGGCACATGGCACTTCCACCATGTCAAGAAATAAACAAATGTGTGTTCTTTTTGATTTTAGAAACATTCCACCATTTGGGTGAATGGGCGCAGATCTTAGAGCAACTTTTCAAAGTTAATGTACAGGTGCCAATTTACCCCATGTTAGTGTGTGAAGCGATTTGTCATGTGCTCGGTTCCAATAAAAATGTGATGACTCCCTAACACATAGAAACCAAGGAAGATCTTAGCACGAATCTGAAAGTGTAAGATATTATGCAAGGAACATGTGTAAATACTGAATGGCAAAGCGGATCAGTAATGTAATATATCCAACAAATCAAATTCTGCATTTAGGCTTACGGGAAGATAGTCATTTTTTTAATATATATATTAATGAATCTTGAGCATTAAAACAGGGAGCAAAGCAGCTTAATAAGCAAAAGTAATGTTGGGTTACAAAGGGAGAGGATAAACGTATAGAAAAAATGCACGTCTGCACTATTCCAGTAACCAGCCGGGTCTCCAATGAACAGCTGAACCTGTGGTGAAGGCCAACTATCCAGAGTTATGACGAGACACTGAAAAGAGCAGCACAATAGTTTGCGCTTCAGAATCTAAACTCTTAGGAAGAAAGGGTCTGGGGACAACGGAGAACAGGATTATAAAAAGAGATTTCAATGTGTCACAGGTACAAATAACAAATACTTGTTTTTACTTAGTGCCTTATATAGCCATTTCTAAGCGCTATAAATAACTTGGAGCCTCTATTACCTATTGCAACAGCAATCCAGTCAAAGCCTACGATCTCGATGGGAAGATTTTAACAATTTAAGGAGTGGCTTTTGATTTAGCCAAAAGAACTAAGACTTCAACTAAGTCCATTGCCTATCTCGGTTTCCTGAATGGTTCAATGCTTGAAGAAATATGATGCAACAACAGGTGAATATAGAGGAGAAATAAGAAAAGGGTGTTGATTTCCATCCGCAGTACTTTCCCCCCTGTTTCAACGCCAGTTTAGCCAGGACGGCTTGATGGGATATGGCATATGCTGGAATATATACTTAGCATGGGGGTACATTCAGTGAATGTAGCTATTGCATGGTTTGCATATGTAAGAAATTATTTATGCGTTTATTGATTGGTTGACTGGTCTTCTGAATGTGCATTTAAATATATCTATTTCAAATTTGTTTAATGTGGTTGTTGACAAGCTTCAAATCAGACAAATGGCTACCTTTTTGCCAATTTTGGTGTAATTCCGTCCAGCAGCTCGGCTGTAGGTTTGTATAAAGTTTCCTATGGAAATTAACATGGGGAAAATGTGTTTTGAGATCCCCTTTTTTCTCAGCCCCCGCTTGTCGAATCACCTGAAAACTTACAAGACAGGAGCTAACTGGAGCGGGACACTAGTTTTGAAAAATTCGTGAAGATTCGTCAACGGGAGCCAATGTTATTGGAAAAAGAAAAATGTGTTTCTATGGAAACCAGGTCCTAACTATAAGTACCTACTGGCAATCATCAGTAGGTAATATATATACTTACATATACCACAAGTACCATGAGGCCATGCAGGGGGCGACACCCATTGGGGAGGGTGTTATGAATAAATGTGGTTACAGATGCCGGTCCTTCAATCGTGTTACTGCCAATGATTAAGAGTCAGGAGACTCGAAACGCGTCTCGCACTAAGATTAAGATGACTGTTTTTTACCGAATTTGTGTGCAGCCTCCGTGAAGAAATGCAGGAAAATAAACGTACCCGTTTGAGGCTCTTCCAAGCTTTGGCGTACTTTTTGTTGGATATGAGCGGCCAGCTCTGGTCGCGGAGGAGGCCCAGCTGTAAGTGCAGCGGATTGGTAGCGACATTCGGCGTCACTAGAGTACGGGAGGTTACTGCTCATGGAGGATTGAATGTGCAGCAGTGGCAAGTAACAACTGCATCATCCCACTGGGGTTTTAAATGAACTTTATTTCACGTTATGATGAAGACGGACTCACTGGAGTTGAATTGTTGTCACCACAAGTACTATGAGGCCATGCAGGGGGCAACGTCCATTGGGCTGGTGCTATGAATAAATGTGGTTACAGATGCCGATCCTTCAAACGTGTTACTGCCAATGATTAGGAGTCAGGAGACTCGAAACGCGTCTGGCACTAAGATTAAGATGACTATTTTTTACCGAATCTGTGTGCAGCCTCCGTGAAGAAATACAGGAAATTAAACTTACCCGTTTGAGGCTCTTCCAAGCTTTGGCGTATTTTTTGTTGGATATGAGCGGCCAGATCTGGTCGCGGAGGAGGCCCAGCTGTAAGTGCAGCGGATCGGTAACGCTATTCGGCGTCTCTAGAGTACGGGGGCGTTACTGCTCTTGGAGGATTGAATGTGCAGCAGTGGCAAGTAAGAACTGCATCATCCCACTGGGGTTTTAAATGAACTTTATTTCACGTTATGATGAAGATGGACTCACTGGAGTTGAATTGTTGTCACCACAAGTACCAAGAGGCCATGCAGGGGGCGACACCCATTGGGGCGGGTGCTATGAATAAATGTGGTTACAGATGCCGGTCCTTCAAATGTGTTACTGCCACTGATTAAGAGTCAGGAGACTCAAAACGCGTCTGGCACTAAGATTACGATGACTGTTTTTTACCGAATCTGTGTGCAGCCTCCGTGATGAAATGCAGGAAATTAAACTTACCCGTTAGAGGCTCTTCCAAGCTTTGGCGTATTTTTTGTTGGATATGAGCGGCCAGCTCTGGTCGCGGAGGTGGCCCAGCTGTAAGTGCAGCAGATTGTTAACGCTATTCGGCGTCACTACAGTACGGGAGGTTACTGCTCGTGGAGGATTGAATATGCAGCAGTGGCAAGTAAGAACTTCATCATCCCACTGGGGTTTAAAATGAACTGTATTTCAAGTTATGATGAAGACAGACTCACTGGAGTTGAATTGTTGTCACCAAAAGTACCATGAGGCCATGCAGGGGGCAACGCCCATTGGGGCGGGTGCTATGAATAAATGTGGTTACAGATGCCGGTCCTTCAAACGTGTTACTGCCAATAATTAAGAGTCAGGAGACTCGAAACGCGTCTGGCACTAAGATTAAGATGACAGTTTTTTACCGAATCTGTGTGCAGCCTCCGTGAAGAAATGCAGGAAAATAAACGTACCCGTTTGAGGCTCTTCCAAGCTTTGGCGTATTTTTTGTTGATATGAGCGGCCAGCTCTGGTCGCGGAGGAGGCCCAGCTGTAAGTGCAGCGGATTGGTAGCGATATTCGGCGTCACTAGAGTACGGGAGGTTACTGCTCATGGAGGATTGAATGTGCAGCAGTGGCAAGTAAGAACTCCATCATCCCACTGGGGTTTTAAATAAACTTTATTTCACATTATGATGAATACGGACTCACTGGAGTTGAATTGTTGTCACCACAAGTACCATGAGGCCATGCAGGGGGCGACGCCCATTGGAGCGGGTGCTATGAATAAACGTGGTTACAGATGCCGGTCTTTCAAACGTGTTACTGCCAATGATTAAGAGTCAGGAGACAAGAAACGCGTCTGGCACTAAGATTAAGATGACTGTTTCCTACCGAATCTGTGTGCAGCCTCCGTGAAGAAATGCAGGAAATTTAACATACCCGTTTGAGGCTCTTCCAAGCTTTGGCGTATTTTGTGTTGGATATGAGCGGCCAGCTCTGGTCGCGGAGGATGCCCAGCTGTAAGTGCAGCGGATTGGTAACGCAATTCGGCGTCACTAGAGTACGGGAGGTTACTGCTCGTGGAGGATTGAATGTGCAGCAGTGGCAAGTAAGAACTGCATCATCCCACTGGGGTTTTAAATGAACTTTATTTCACGTTATGATGAAGACGGACTCACTGGAGTTGAATTGTTGTCACCACAACTACCATGAGGCCATGCAGGGGGCGACAACCATTGGGGCGGGTGCTATGAATAAATGTGGTTACAGATGCCGATCCTTCAAACGTGTTACTGTCAATGATTAGGAGTCAGGAGACTCGAATCGCGTCTGGCACTAAGATTAAGATGACTGTTTTTTACCGAATCTGTGTGCAGCCTCCGTGAAGAAATACAGGAAATTAAACTTACCTGTTTGAGACTCTTCCAAGCTTTGGCGTATTTTTTGTTGGATATGAGCGGCCAGCTCTGGTCGCGGAGGAGGCCCAACTGTAAGTACTGCGGATTGGTAACGCTATTCGGCGTCACTAGAGTACGGGAGGCTACTGCTCTTGGGGGATTGAATGTGCAGCAGTGGCAAGTAAGAACTGCATCATCCTACTGGGGTTTTAAATGAACTTTATTTCACGTTATGATGAACACGGACTCACTGGAGTTGAACTGTTGTCACCACAAGTACCATGAGGCCATGCAGGGGGCGACGCCCATTGGGGCTGGTGCTATGAATAAATGTGGTTACAGATGCCGGTCCTTCAAATGTGTTACTGCCAATGATTAAGAGTTAGGAGACTCGAAAGGCGTCTGGCACTAAGATTACGATGACTGTTTTTTACCGAATCTGTGTGCAGCCTCCGTGAAGAAATGCAGGAAATTAAACTTACCCGTTAGAGGCTCTTCCAAGCTTTGGCGTATTTTTTGTTGGATATGAGTGGCCAGCTCTGGTCGCGGAGGAGGCCCAGCTGTAAGTGCAGCGGATTGGTAACGCTATTCGGCATCACTAGAGTACAGGAGGTTACTGCTAGTGGAGGATTGAATGTGCAGCAGTGGCAAGTAATAACTGCATCATCCCACTGGGGTTTAAAATGAACTGTATTTCACGTTATGATGAAGACGGACTCACTGGAGTTGAATTGTTGTCACCACAAGTACCATGAGGCCATGCAGGGGGCGACGCCCATTGGGGCGGGTGCTATGAATAAATGTGGTTACAGATGCCGGTCCCTCAAACGTGTTACTGCCAATGATTAAGAATCAGGAGACTCGAAACGCGTCTGGCACTAAGATTAAGATGACTTTTTTTTACCGAATCTGTGTGCAGCCTCCGTGTAGAAATGTAGGAAATTAAACTTACCCGTTTGAGGCTCTTCCACGCTTTGGCGTATTTATTGTTGGATATGAGCGGCCAGCTCTGGTCAAGGAGGAGGCCCTGCTGTAAGTGCAGCCGATTGTTAACGCTATTCGGTGTCACTAGAGTACGGGAGTTTACTGCTCGTGGAGGATTGAATGTGCAGCAGTGGCAAGTAAGAACTGCATCATCCCACTGGGGTTTTAAATGAACTTTATTTCACGTTATGATGAAGACTGACTCACTGTAGTTGAATTGTTGTCACCACAAGTACCATGAGGCCATGCAGGGGGCGACGCCCATTGGGGCGGGTGCTATGAATAAATGTGGTTACAGATGCCGGTCCTTCAAATGTGTTACTGCCAATGATTAAGAGTCAGGAGACTCAAAACGCGTCTGGCACTAAGATTAAGATGACTGTTTTTTACCGAATCTGTGTGCAGCCTCCGTGAAGAAATGCAGGAAAATAAACTTACCCGTTTGAGGCTCTTCCAAGCTTTGGCGTATTTTTTGTTGGATATGAGCGGCCAGCTCTGGTCGCGGAGGAGGCCCAGCTGTAAGTGCAGCGGATTGGTAGCGGTATTCGGCGTTACTAGAGTACGGGAGGTTACTGCTCGTGGAGGATTGAATGTCCAGCAGTGGCAAGTAAGAACTGCATCATCCCACTGTGGTTTTAAATGAACTTCATTTCACATTATGATGAATATGGACTCACTGGAGTTGAATTGTTGTCACCACAAGTACCATGAGGCCATGCAGGGGGCGACGCCCATTGGGACGGGTGCTATGAGTAAATGTGGTTACAGATGCCGGTCCTTCAAACGTGTTACTGCCAATGATTAAGAATCAGGAGACTCAAAACGCGTCTGGCACTAAGATTAAGATGACTGTTTTTTACCAACACATGAACGCACCAAATGCATGGGTTTTCTGATTAAAAACTGCAAATAAGTGAAAAGGACAAATGGAAGCACATAACAAAACAATAATAATGTGGGCAACCTCTAAGTACCAGAATGCACTGGTTCATCTGGGCGTTGTATTTAACTGGTTCATCTGGGCGAGTGCAGCATTACTGTTTGCTTCCTGTTCTTCAAAGCCAGTGAACAAGGGCCGCAGTGCCAGAACGCGTGTGGCAAGTACTTTGGTAAAACTTTTGCTGTAATTCCTCTGTTTTGCACTCTGCAGTCTTGCCAATTAAAAAGGATGAATTAACGCCTGCGTGTGGTGCCTTTATGTGTTGAGCATGTTCAATTGGATATATATAGCGGCCGGCGAAGGCCGCGAGGGCACCCCACTGCTGACTGTGCAGGACTTCCATGCCTATGAGGAAAGAGGCGCGGATTGAGCGGCATAGTCCGTGTTGGCAGGATTTGAACATTGCAGGGAGTGGAACCTTGGTTTGACGGCAAGCCCACAGGGGTTTTCTTTTTAAAAACTGCAAAGAATTGAAAAGAACAAACGGAGGCCCATAACAAACCAGAATTCACTGGTTCATCTGGGCATGGTATTTAACTCGCTGCGATTGCAGTTTTACTGTTTGCTTCCTGTTCCTCAAAGCCAGTAAACAAGGACCGCAGTGCCCGGAACGCGTGTGGCAAGTACTTTGGTGAATCTTTTGCTATAATTCCACAGTTTTGATCTCTGCAGTCTTGCCAATTAAAAAGGATGAATTGACGCCTGCGTGTAGTGCCTTCATGTGTTGAGCACAATCAATTGGTTATATATATACATATATATATATTCACTGAAAAAACATAGGTTTCAAGGACATTATAGTTAGTTGGACATTTGACTCATATAAAACCAGAGAAATTCACCAGTTATGCTATAACTCGCATGCCTGCAATGCACTGCTGATGACGTCACTTATTACATCACTCATGACATGGTCAGTGACATCACTGATGCCATCACTGATGACATCTCAAATGACATCACTGAATACATCATCCAGTGAATGTGTGTTTCTGTAAAGTTGAAATATTTTTCATATATATCTATGCCAAGGTGTATTGAAGAATGAGTGGATTTACAAGTGCCTGAATGGATTATTTAGTAGGTGTGTGACTGACTGTATAAGTGAGTAATGGAACGTGTTTTACTGAATGCATGGGTTAGTGACTAAACTGTGTGAAAGTCTGTATTAGTCTCTCAGTTGGTGTGTAAGCAGCTGCATGGGTTGGTGAGTAGCTACTTGAGTGTCTATATGAGTTATTGATTTGTTGCCTGGGTATCTGTATGGGTGCCTGAGTGACTGTGTTTAGGTGACTCTGTGCATAGATGTCTGAGTGGGTGATTCAATGGTTGTAGGGACTCAAAAGTGCATCTGGGAAGGGCTGTATGCGTGATTTAGTGTGTGTATGGGTGTGTTGGTGAATGAATGAATGTGTCAGTGGTATATGTGTGAGTATCTACATATGTTTTAAGGCAGTATATGTGAGTGTTGGAGTATATAAATGACTATACGTGAGAGTAAGTTATTTGAAGAGTGGGTGTATAAACAAGTGTCTGCTTGTAAAATTGATTGTATAAGACAGTGAGTATTTCTTAGCATCTGCATAAGTAAGTGTTGTGGTGTGTTAATAAATAACTGAGGTGGTGTGCATAATTGTATACATGAGTAAATGGGTATGTGATTCATTATTTGCATGACTGACTAGATGTGTCGGTAACTCTATGGATGAGTGGCGGAGTGTGACCTTATGTATAGGTATATGAGTGCATATTATAGTACTGAATTGATGAGTAACTGCATGTATAAGTGACTGTATGTGTGTACAGACCTAGGAAATATTCTGTGGTATGTAGTGTCTGGCATTGTTGTGTGTATGGCTTCAAAAAAAGCAGTCTGTATTTTAGAGTGGGTGTATCAAAGTTTATATTAGGCCATAAGTATGTGCATCAGATTATCACATGGATGATGTAATCAGTGATGTCATTTGAGATGTCATCAGTGATGTCATCAGTGATGTCACTGACCATGTAATGGGTGATGTAATATGTGACGTCATCAGCAGTGCATTGCGGGCGCACAAGTAATATTTAGCTCAACTAACTATAACTGGCGAATTTCTCTGGTTTTATATGAGTCAAATGTCCAACTAACTATAACGTGAAACCTGTGCTTGTTTTCTGTGAATTTCTAAGGTTTTTTTAAAAGCTAATTTCTAACTATAATGTACATTTCTAAGGTTTTATAAATGTTAATTTCATATTTTAATGTTTATAAAACCTATATTTTTTCTAATTCTTTTTTTAGTATTTTGCAACTCTATTATCCTTAAAACTTTAGAAAATATGTAATATTTTTCATCTTCCCCAAAAATATATATATATCATTCTTTTTTCTTTTTTTGAGAAAACTACAGTCCTTTACCATTAGTCTACCAAGCTCGATCAGCACGCGAATCCTATCCACCACATTTAAATCATGCACATTTAGTTTCTGACAGGTTTGTGGCACTGCATCCCGTGGCAGCTGCTACTGTGGTATGCGACCAGTACGCACTATCAAGCCGCGCGTAACATCATGTATGTATGAGGTGACGCATGCTGCGCGTTGGAAATGCTATGAATGCACGCTGCCACGCCCTGTGTTAGGTCATAGGCTTACGTTGTCGCGCCGCATATGCCATTCACTCATTTTTTTTGTCTCAAAACTATATCTAAATAACTTTAAAGTGTATATGAGACCAAGCGATAATTAAATATATTTTAAACATTTATATATTTCTAATTGCAATAAACGCATATTATAGTAAATATATTTTCTCAAAATCACATCGAGTGCGGTCTCATTGTACACTAAATGCGCGATTGCCATGTGACCATAAAAAAGCATTTCATTAGTTCATAACATTTCCCATTGTAATAGTTTGAAAACGCCACCCATTTTAGTCAATATCCATCAATCAATCAATCAATCAGAGTACTTGTAAAGCGCGCTGTCTCAAGGCGCTGAGGGGAGGGGGGGAGCTGCTACTGTTCGAAGAGCCAGGTCTTGAGGAGTCTTGAGGAGTCTACTGAAGGCGAGTAGGTCTTAGGTCTGCCGTATGTGGGTGGGGAGGGTGTTCCAGGTCTTGGCGGCGAGGTAGGAGAGTGCTCTGTGTCTGTGGGTGAGGAGCTTGAAGGTGATCCTCTTGTCGACGGGGAGCCAGTGTAGGTCACGCAGGTGAAGGGTGATGTGACGTTGACCTGTTTAGACATGGAGAGGGAGGAGTCGAGGATGAATCCTAGGTTGCGTGTATGGTCGGTGGGTGTTGGTGCTGTTCCCAGTGTGGTCAGCCACCAGGAGTCGTCCCAGGCTGAGGGGGTGGGTCCAAGGATGAGGACCTCTGTCTTGTCCAAGTTCAGCTTCAGACGGCTGCTCCTAATTCAGTCGGCGACGGCTTTCATTCCCTCGTGGAGGTTGGTTTTGGCGGTGTGAGGGTCCTTGGTGAGGGACAGGATAAGCTGGGTGTCATCGGCGTAGGAGATGATGTTGAGGTCGTGATGGCTGGTCACTTGTGCAAGGGGGGCCATGTAGACGTTGAACATAGTCAGGCTGAGCCCGGGGGGATGCCGCAGATGATGGGGGTGCTTCGGAACGGAAGGGTGGGAGGCGGACGCTCTGGGTTCTGCCGGAGAGGAAGGACGTGGTCCAGTCAAGGGCCTTCTCTTGGATTCCGGCTTCTATGAAGCGTGTATTTAGAGTGCGATGGCAGACCGTGTCAAAGGAGGCAGACAGGCCCAGGAGGATGAGGGCTGATGTTTCGCCGTTGTCTGTCTCAGTGCTGTGGTTACGTCTGAATCTGGATTGGGAGGGGTCCAAGATGTTGTTCTCTTCCAGGTGGCGGGCCAATTGCAAGTTGACAATTTTCTCGATTACCTTTGCCGGGAACGGGAGCAGGGAGATGGGCTTGAGGTTCTTGAAGTCCTTGGGGTGCGCTTTGGGCTTCTTGAGGAGTGCGTTGATTTCGGCGTGCTACCAGCTTTCCGGGAATGTCGCTGTTTGGAAGGAGATGTTGATGACCTTCCGTAGTTTGGGTGCGATGGCTGCGTCTGCTTTGTTGAATACGTGGTGTGGGCACAGGTCTGACGGAGATCCTGAGTGGATGGAGTTCATGACCTTGAAGGTCTCGTCATCATTGACGTTGGACCAGGAGGTCAGGCGGTTGGCGCTGGTGGTGTTCACAGGGGAGGTGGAGTCTGGCGTAGTCGGGGCGGTCGTGGTGTTGAAGCTGTCATGGATGTCAGTGATCTTGCGGTGGAAGAAGATGCCTAGTGAGTCGCACAGTTCTTGTGAGGGCGGGATGTCGTTGGCATTGGCGCCAGGGTCTTTGAAGGAGCATCTCTTGGCTAATCTGTTGAGGTGGTGTTGTCTATAGGTGGCATCCTTGTGGGCTGTGTGGTTGTCCGGTGTGCGTTCTTGGAGCCATATCTTCCCCAGTTTCTGGCATGCGCGTTTGGAGGTCTGTAGCTCGTCGGTGAACCAGGTGGCTTTCTTGCTGGTGTGGCTGTTTGGGAGGTTCTTGAGCAGGAAGAGTGTTTTGGCGCAGTTGTCAATCCTTGCTCCAGCAGGGGCGAGGCAGCGGTTGGGTGAGGTGGTGCGAGGTTGGTTTCTTGAAGGTGAAATGGATGCAGCGGTGGTCGGTCCAGTGGAGTTCGGTGGTGTGGTCGAAGGTGACGTGGAGACCTGTGGAGAAGACGGGGTCCAGCGTGTGGCCGGCGGCGTGGGAGGGTGCGGTGACGAATTGTCTGAGGCCGGGGTTGGTGAGGTTGTCGATCAGGGTGGCGGTGTTGGCGTCGTTGTTGTTCTCGAGGTGGAAGTTTGGGTCCTAGAGGAGGATGTAGTCCATGGGGGTGAGTGCGTGGGTGCTGGCGAGGTCGGCAATGGAATCGCTGAACTGAGACCAGGTTCCGGGGGGTCTGTAGATGATAGTTCCTCTGAGGGTGGTGTTGGGGTCGATGTGGATCCAGAAGTGCAGGTGTTCGGCGGTGTTGAGGTTGTCATCTGCATGGGTGGCGACCTTGAGGGTGAACTTCTCCTCCGGTTCCGTTGGCGCGATCCCTGTGGGTGATCTTGTAGCCGTCTGGGATGGCTATGGCGATGTCGGGTGCTGAGGAGTCGTTCCACCAGGTCTCGGTCAGGAAGGCCACGTCTGGGGCAGAGGTGTCAAGCAGATCCCAGAGCTCGACGGCGTGTTTGCGTGCGGAGCGGGTGTTTAGGAGTATGCAGCGGAGGTGGTTGGGTCTAGTCCTTGGAGGTTTGATGGTTGTGTCGCAGGTGAAGCTGCAGGTGCGGCAGGAGAAAGGTCCGTGGGTCCGTTTTGGGGTGTCCTGGAAGCAGGTGTGATTTTGGCCAGCGTTGAGTGCGTGGAGGGTGCTGGCGTCGTAGTGGATTCTGGTGGTGTGGCGTTTGCGGGGTCCAGGGGTTCTGGCGCTGGGCACGGTCCAGGCGTGGATGGGAGCAGACGGGCTTGCCTTAGGCACACCATCTGTACTGCATTTCAAGAGACACACCTCTTCTGCTTAGAGAGCTTTTTCCTAACTTTTTGCAATATTCACATATCTTAGACTACACACAACATGCATCCCTCATATTCATCAATATTCATGGTCGGTAAAGTAGGCTTCCACCTGTGATAGCCATTCACCTAAAAGTTACATAACCGAAATGTTCTTTAATACCAGAGGTAACATGGTTGCATACGCTGTCCACAGCACAACGTAATATAGAATGGCCCAGAGACAGTATCATGCATAGACAATGAACACACGGACACAGAAAGATAGTGGAAGTGGGTACGGGTACGTGCGCTCGACTTCTTTTTATTACCAGGGTCACATATGCAGTGACTTCTGTGCTGGATGTGTGTTGGGTGAGTGTAAACAAGCCCTCATGGAAAGGTTGCTGCTAGCATAAACTACAACAGTAATCATTGGATCACACACAGAGATTCAATATTAACAGAATTATTAATTTCTGCTGCAGTAAGGTAGGGACAGTAGATGTGTAATAATACAGAAATAAGTCTATTGTAAAAGAATCACAACGTGTGGAATACTGAGGCACAATCAATAGATCTGAAATAATACACAAAAAGATGATATCATAAATGCTCCATCAGTTCCAGTGCACTCACATAGCCACATCAAAAGTATTCAGCATGTGTACAGCCAGCGATGATGCATGCAGCATGCGGGCCGTACTAGGAGCAATATCTGTTGCCATCAACACTGCATCATCTGCAATAGCGACTCAAACTGAATTGTGAACACTGCTGTCTGCAGTGTAGGCCACAGAGAGCAGTCAGCAAGCACCCACAGCTACGTAAGTGACTTGACCTGCCCAGTTTGTCAAAAGCAAAGCAATAAAAAAGCGTGTGCGGAACCTGCAATACTACGTATGCATGGTGCAGTTAGTACGCACCCGAGCAATGTATTTTCATACAGACCTACCTTATCTACAACAGCAACTCGATCTCAATTGTGAAAACTGCTGTCTGAAGTGTAGGCCACAGAGAGTGGTCAGCAAGGGCCCAAAGCCACAGGGCATTGACTTGAGCTCTACAGTTTGCGATTCGTATTATTGTGTTCAATCTTACAATGAATATTTGCAAAACTGGCTTCAAAACAGTTTCAAAGATGCAAAAAGTAGCACAATCAAGCATAAATTCCCTTGGGAACAAGTAGTTCAGTTACGACAAGGACTACAAAACACTCATGTGATACATACGCTGAGTCATCAACGTGATGGCGTTCACGTTGAAGGGAATTCATTGGTTGATGAAGCTGCGAAGGCAGCTGTGCAAACGGATTCCGTAGCTGCAATCACTTGTTCAAAAACGAAAATAGACAGCGAAATAATGTTGGCTGTCAATGCTTCAAGCAAAGACAGTGGTAAAACTTTACCCAAAGGGTTTCCACTCAAATACTCATACATAACTGATGCGAACAATGTTCCGTTTGCTCAAATCCCTGGAGTAGGGGATAGAGTAATTCCAAACATGGAACATAGATTAGGACTAATCTTAGCAGCACATGAAGGGGTCGCCTCTGCACACGCACGTGTTTCCTCCATGGTGTCATTATTAAAACTGAGATACTGGTGGCCATGCATGAGGAAACAAACCCGAAATTATGTTTTGGAATGTGAAATATGCCGAAAGATGAAAGTCTCTATTGTGAAACGTCCTGCGCAGACGCCCCTGTTAATTTCAGATAAACCATTAGCTTGCATTTACCTGGACTACTGCGGTCCCTTACAGAGAGATGGTAACTATAAATATATCATGGCCGCAGTGGATTCGTGTTCGAGATTCATTTGGATGTGGCCTCGGCGCTCGGCTGACGCTTGAACTGTTATAAAAGATTTGCGAGTCTTTATCAGCACATATGCAGTCGGCACGCTACATTCTGACCAGGGTCCTGCGTTTAGCTCTCAAGCTTACAAGGAGGCCATTGCCAATTTGGGTGTTGCATTGCGGTACTCTTGTCCATTCCATCCTGAGGGAAATTCGGTAGTGGAGAGAAAAAACCGGGACATAAAGCAATCTATAACAGCTAGGGTTTTAGGCTCGGGTGACGGGTGGGTCAAACATCTAAAAAGTGTCCAACGTAGTCTTAACAATCTGCCAAGAAGCTCTATAGGGGGTATCACTCCATATGAAGTCCTTTTTGGGACCAGAATGTTAGCAGCAGACCTCGATTGTCAGACTTCAGTGGTAGACCAAAAACACTTTGATATCAAAGATTGTTTGGCTGTCTTACAGGACTTACATGAAATAAGAATGAAACAAAGTAACGTGTTCCTGAAGCCAACCACCACTGAAGAGAAACCGACTGTCCCAGCAAGGTCTGTCTGGATCCCGAAGCTTGGTGATCTGGTCAGAGAAAAGATCGCGGACAAGAAGGACTTTGGGCCTTCTTACAAATAACCAGTACCTGTCCTTGCAATCCACAGATCAAGATCAGTATTACTGCCGCCCCTTGCTGGTAAAAAGGAGAACAGGTTTGTGTCTATCGAACTGGTCAAACCACATCATCTGGCCGATCATAAGCAGTAGGCCAAGTGGACTCGCCATTGTAGCAGATGCCAAGCTCTGGCTACTATCCAAGAGGTTCAAACTGAGAGACTCATCACCTTTGAAGAATCTACAGTGTGAAATGAAGGACTAAGCAACAAAGCTATGGAACATGTACCTCTTGAAACCCAAATAACAGTTCATCAAGAAACACCTGTCTACAATGAAATAACATCTGACTATACAAATGTAACAAGTGATCAAGTGGTTCCAGCAATTTCAATGAATTCTGATGCAATCCCAACAATTGACAGAACTGCCTCTGGCTATTTCATTCACTTTGATACATTTTCTGAGGATCCCAGTGAGCCTGAAGCGACGCCAGCATTAAGAACTTTGAAAGAACAAGCAACAGAACTTTTTCATCACCTGGAAAAGACTTATGTGGTTTGACCAAGGATTGAACTTTGGATTGTGTTGGGGGTGCTTTTTCTTCTAATTTGGTTGACTCTAGTGAATGCTGATAAATGGAAGATATGTAAAAATGGACACAGCAAGTAAGAACATCAACTTACTCCTCAAGCCACACAAATCATCTTATTGTGAACATCACAGACATTCCTATACCAGGAGGTATAGCTTGGGACAGAACTGATTATGATATTTTAGGCCCGTCGGAGCTGTTGAAGATTCCACACTAGTTCAAGATTTCCTTGTTTCATCTAGTACCTTTTCTGATGATTGGGGCTTCGAGACTGTTAATATTATTATGTCAGTCCAAGAAATGTCTGCAGTATTTACAAATCATGAATATTTAGAAGGTTCATTAGACTATGAACAAATGTATTGTTATAATCATTAACCCCTTCCTGCGGCGCACGTTCGGTAGTGCTGCGCACGTCCGCAGAACGTTCCGGCCCCGCTCGCACAATAGAACGTTCCGCACTAGTGCAGAACGTTCGGCGCAGCGGAGAGGTTAAGGTCATCATTTCTTGTACAGATCTGCAAATCCTAGAAATGTATTAATGTATAACCAATGGGAACATTGTCCTATGCCACTAAAGGGTAGCTCAAAAACATTTTCTAAAACATGTCCTTACTTTTCAGGGTTCAATCTATCCAATCGGGAATCATTTTACTTTAAAAATGTAAACAAACAGGAAAGAAAATTATGTTGACAAACACCAAACAAATTTATTCTGCAGCCTTTTATGCTCAGCTGTCTTCACTAGGTTTCGACTTTTGGAAAGACAACATTGAGACAAAAACTGTCTGGGTCACAAAAGATTGGCAGGTACAGGGTATAGAAGCTTTATTTAGAGCCTGCATTATCCCTGAGCAATTATGTTTTTGAATGACATTGTCCAACAGACGTCTTGTCTTGGGTTAGAGAAGATCAAAGACCTGAACAATCCGTCTATACCTACACCTACACCTGATAGTAGTAACACTTCAGAGGGGGAGGTCGTCGTGCATACTATTTTGCATCACAACAGAACAGATCCAGATTGGAATAAATGGTTAATCTGGCCCAGAGACACAAAAAACTGTCAAGATACATTCCTGAACAAAACACGGGGGTTCACATTCATTAGGACAGACCAAAGATATGGTCAAAGGCAGCATCCAGGAATTGTAACAACATACATTGTAGGGGAACTTTGCCTTGATTGGCTACATAGATCTACACTCAAGGATGTAAAACAACACTTATCTTTACTTAAAGATGGCGCTGATCTTAGGGAATTCTTGCTAGGACCAAGAACACTGAGTCATAAACGTTTTATATATGCCGGTATCTATGCTGCTTATAATGAAGCATGGAAGATTACGCAAACAGAGATTGCAGAAAGAATACGAGAAATTGATCATATTTATTTAGAGAAATCTCTCTCTGTGGTTGACAATGGGTTAACAACTCTGTCGTCCAGGATATATTCATTGGACAGCATAGTGTCTTCTGCCATAGACATCATGGAACAGGACTTTGTCATGTTGCAACATGGTCAGTCGCAATTACGTTCTATCATGCTATTAGGTTGGACGTTGCAAAACCTTTGTTCAGGCTATGTGCCTTGGCGTTTAATCAATATTACGTCACTGTTTTCAGAATTCAATCTCACTGATAAACAGATCAAATTGGCACAAGGGGAGCAGACTATACGTTGCTGAGCATTGAAAAACTGGAAAGATTGCCATTTAGTCGCTGAAAAGCCAGCTATTGAATGGATAATACATGGACCAATCACTCTGCCTGTTACAATTTTCCATTTTCAGTATTGCCTAAAACATAAACCAGCAGGCACATATGAAATGTTGGGTAAAGAAAACATCAAGACATCCTGGGAATTACCGTACACTTACAGATGTTGGAGTGGGGGTCGTGAAGTGTTTCTTAGCAGGAAGAACTGTGAAAACGCACTAAGAGGTTCTCTCCTTTGTCAGGGTATAAACTTACACGGGGCCTGTGATGGTTCCTCTAACAATTTATCCTGCCACCTGCAAGGTTCACCAGCCACGGTGATTGACCAAATTTTTAGACAACTTTCGAATGGGAGTTACCTTATGTTGAATGATCACAGCTGCTGTGGCATGTTGCCAGGAATACCATATCTAGTAACTGTGTCAGCCAGGGTCACTTGTTGTATGCAAGTATTGTTTCCTAAAACCAAGACAGACCGGGAGCCGCCACATTGGCCTTCACTGAACATCTCTTCTATACGAATTGATACTTTAAGCAGAATGAAAGCCATTCCTTTGCAAAAAACTGTGTCACGGACCTCGGCCAAAGGACCTCTGCAGAGATACATGCCCTCTTAACTACAAATTGCCCTATACATTTCTCAGAAATGTTAAGTCGTATCTTAAGATGTCTGAGACGAGTGGTATTGTACATGTATTCAATACCCTATTCTCTGGACTGTTAGCACTTTTTAAAGCAGTCCTAGGAATATTTCCAAACTTCGTGCACTCCGTGTTTGGGGGATTGCCTCTCATTTTGGGACTCACTGCAGGAATACTATTTTTGCTCCTACTGCTGCTATATGGCAAGTCATTTCACAAACGACACCCAGTTCTCCATGGAGACTACACTACTGGCGATGAAGTGTTGTGAGTGCATCATCCAAATATTAGGACTACCTCATCTAAGAGAATCAAATACCACATGGTTCCTGTCATTCAGACCAGTTTAGCAAGATTGCATCTTACCTGTTCTGCGCTGCCTGCTATGCGGAGAAGAATGCGTGTTAGACACATCTCACACTCCCATCAGTCATGCCAACGGATGTTGATACCATGCTTTGAACCATTAACGGCCCATGTACTGTGTTGTCTCCAGCGAGCACCAATCCTGATGACGGCATTCATTGAGATTTCACAGACGCAAAATGCTACTGAAGAGGTACGAGAAACGACAGGCGCACAGGTACCATCTGATTCGAACATTGCTAATGCGACCAATGCTGACAGCGATGCTTCACATCTATGTGCGGTTGATCTTCTTAACGAGGTAATCCAAATTTCACCTACAATGGTAGACACATTTTTACAGACTTATAAGATTTGATGTTTTCTCCAAACCCTAACACTGACTTTTGATTTTAGCAAACAGTGTTCTGAGAGACTTTGAATTCGATCTTCATTTTTTCAAAACAAAGTTCTAACTTTGGAATTCTTTCTCCTATGATTAATTTGTGTTTTCCAAATTTGTATTTTTTTCTGTTTTTGGCACAAAGTTATTATTAAAGGGGCTTTTAAAGCGCCTGGTGATGCCTCCCGGCGTGTCCCCGCGCTGTGGAGAGAGAAACTTAACCAACCTAGGGAAAGGTGGCGGTTAGAGGGTAAACAGATGTGTCTTAAGCAGTTTCCTAAAAGAGGCCTCATTATTTTCTAGCCTAATGGGAGTAGGGAGGGTGTTCCATTTCCTGGCCGCAATAGTGCGGAAGGACTTTCCACCCATCCTTGCTTTTTTCACGAACGATGTTTTGAGCAGCCCCATTCCCTTAGAACGAAGGGACCTATTCGGCTCATAAGGTAGGGCTAGGTCGGACAGATAGGAGGGGGCTTTTAGATGGATAATCCTATGGCACCACAGGAGAGCTTTAAATAGTATCCTCTGCCCAATAGGCAGCCAGTGAAGGGAGGCCAGGGAGGGTTTAGAGGGAGCCCTACGAGGAAGTCTTAGCACTAGACGTGCAGCTGAATTTTGCAGAACTTGTAACTTCCTGATGTTTTTGTCCGATGTTCCCAACAACAGCACATTGCCATAATCTATACGGGAGGTAATAAGTGCCTGCGTCATGGTACACCTGGAATTCAGCGGGAGCAGGTCCAGGGTGCGGTTGAGAGTTTTCATGACTCCAAAGCACTTACCTACCGTTTTTTTGACATGGCTGTCATAGGAGAGCTTGTTGTCTATCCAGACACCCAAGTTCTTAGCTTCCTGACTAGGAGTAGGTAAAGGTCCTAAGCAGGAAGGCCACCAGTCTTTTGTCCACATTGTCTCTTTTCCTCCAATTACGAGTACCTCCGTTTTTGTACCGTTTAATTTGAGGCAGTTTTCGTTCATCCATCTTGCAAGTTCACTCATGCAGGATTTGAAATTATCGGCCTCAGAGGAGGGAGCTTGAGATAGAGAGATCAACAGTTGAGTATCGTCGGCGTAAGAGACTAGCTCTACGCCGAACGATTGAACAACTTCTGCCAGAGGGGCCATGTACAGGTTGAACAGGGTAGGGCTCAGGGCAGAGCCCTGAGGCACCCCCTGTCCCAATGTCATATTGTCTGAGAGGAAGGTCCCTCTTTGGACCTGAAAGCTTCTGTTGGTGAGAAAAGCTTTCAGCCATCCCAGAGCCTCTTTGGTGACACCCGCCCGGTTTAGACACTGTAGCAAGGTGAAATGAGCTACAGTGTCAAACGCGGCGCTGAGGTCCAACATGATAAGGGCCATAGTCTTGCCCTCATCGGCTCATTCTCGCAGGGATTCGGTAGCTCTCAGGAGAGCTGTTTCAGTGGAGAATCTAGATCTGAAGCCGGACTGTGATGTATGAAATGCATTTTGGGCTTCAAGATGGGCCATAAGTTGGACATTGGCAATTTTCTCTGCTAGTTTAGCCACATAAGGGAGCAGGGAGATGGGGCGTAGATTCTCCAGAAGATCATGACTCATGTTGGGTTTCTTTTTGATGGGGAGCACTATAGCTTTCTTCCATTCTGCAGGTAGGCAGGCATTGGAAAAGGATAGTTGCAGTATGTGTCTGAGGTGGGGTTCTAAAACCGACAGACTGGCTGCTAGGATTTTAGGAGGCGCAGGATCACTTGGGGAGCCGGATTTAATACTCTTACAGGTAGACACTAGTATATTAGCAGAGGGAACAGAAAAAGCGTCTAGATGGAGTTGGGTGTTTATGTGATCATTGCTCTCTACAAAATCAATACCAGGTATTTTGTTTCCCGGAAAACCTGCATATATGTTCGCGATTTTGCCAGAAAAATAGTTCGCGATTTCATTGCAGGTATCCACAGAATCGTTATGGGAGGTAGGGTTCGAGTCAATTATTGATATTTCCTTAAATATCTGAAAAAGCTCTTTCGAGGAGTTTTCAGCTTCCTGAATCCGGTCATTGTAGTGAGAAGCTTTGGACACACGTATCTTTTTATTATATTCTTTTTGTGCAGCTTTGTACCGGGCTTTAATTTCAGGACAGAAATTTGGACGCCATTCTCTTTCAAGCTTTTTACAAGCCGTTTTGGCGCCTTGGAGCTCTTGACTAAACCAAGGGGCCGATTTATTTTTCCTCGTGGCATTAGTCACAGTGCGTTTGGGGGCAGTGATGTCCAGGGCTTTTATGATACATACTTGAAGGTGGTCATATGCTGTCTCACAATCCAGTCCTTTCGGAGGCCCAGCCTCTTGGAGGATTTTTATGAAGGAGTCTATGGAATTTTTTTTCCATTTCCTACGAGTATATTGCTGTGAACTTAGTTTGTGATACACATTGCCATCCATTTGGAGTAGTATAGGGATGACAAAGTGATCAGACCAGGGTATTGGCTGGTGAGGCAGGATTTGGACTCCCTTCCAGTTCCCAAAAACTGGGTCTAATAGATGTCCTTGTTGGTGAGAGGGTTCGGAGTTTTTTAGCTCTAGTTGTATAGAGAGTAGCTCAGCTATGATATCTGCCGACTCTTTATCTGATGAGTCCTCAAAATGAACATTAAGATCCCCTAGTACTAACAAGTGATTTTTTCTAAGAGCAAGGTGGGTTAGGGACTCCATAAGAGTGGGAATGAAATCATAGAGCCTCCCAGGAGGATGGTATATAAGAATACCAGAAAAAGAGTGACTAGGTCCCGTGGTTATGGTGAAGGAGCCAGCTTCACTATGGTCGACAGAAATGGGAGAGAGGGTGCATTCTATAGGCGATTTAGTAGCGATAGCAATGCCACCTCCTCTACCAGCCTTTCTGTCCAGTCGGGAGAGGGAGTAGCCAGGTGGTAGGGCCTGAATAATGTCGGGGTCAGAATATTCATCCAATTAATTCATCCAAGTAATCTGTTCATCTGTTCATCTGTTCAAGTAATATTCATCCAAGTAATCTGCTTAAAGTAGAGCTATTCATAGAGAACTAGAATTCTTTGAAAAACTTCCAGAGACAATATTTGACCTTGTCCAGTGTATGACATGAAATGGTTTCGGAATGTTTTTCTTCTGTATTCACAAGCCATTACATAAATGTATATTTTCATGAATCATTCAGATAGCATTTGCAAATATCAATTATATGTTAGAATGAAACATTGCTTTAAATACGTGCAGCATCAATGCTTTTTGTGTACAACCAATACAAATGCATTTTTATGTATTACGGGTGGGTTTTTAAACACTTATTGTAGATAGTTTTTAGATACGTTTATACATGTTTAGAACTTAGATTTAGTTGAAGTCGTACATAAGAAAGTGGAGTGAGGGTTGTATGGCGTTTTAGATTCCGAATGAATTTCCAGATTCCTGCCCTTATATAGGTACAATACACGTTGCCCTTATATAGGCTTAGAAATCAAGCCCTTATTTAAGCATAGCCCATGCTACCCAAATACAGGCATGGCTACTTCCATCCGTTCATCAAATGTCACAACGATTTCTTGGAAAATCAGACTCTTAAGCAGAAGGGACTTCCCCCAGCCTGGATATTGATTTCTCCAAGAACTCATTTATTATGCATGGACATCTATTCCTTAGGGGTTCATTCATGACGTTCATATGCCCGACCTTACGTCAAAGATGGCATTCCTAAACACCTTCAAGTTATAAATATACCTTTACTTGCTATGGCAAAGCACGGTGTGGTTCGGTGCAGTTCGACTACCTACTTGCCCGACACAGCTCGCTACAGCAAGTGCCAATGGAAGCCGACTCTCCAGCTGAAGCACTGATCAGGAAGCTGTCCTCCTCTGCCAGTGCTTCTGGCTCCCCTTGTGGAGTGTTGGGAAATCAAGTTTGAGACAAAGATACCAGACCTCCTGCATTCTAAAGGTATGGAGCTGATTAGAACCTAGGGAAACCTTTGGCAAATTCTTGGCAAAGCTAAACCTATGCTAAAGACCATACTTACTTCTTCCATCATACTAGACTTAGGTTAGGTGCATTGGGGTAGGTGTATTTTAGAAACACCAGTTGAGTATTTTAGCCTATGTTATTTATGTATGTATTTTTATATGGCTTAGAAACCATACAATGATATTACAGTATTATTTTATATTACTGTTCAGGCTGTATGCATCATACTTTGCATTCTGTCTAACAATTGTAGCAATTCACCTCTCTTGCATGAGAAAGACTCTTCAATAAATCCTTTATTGAAACGCTCGTCTCTCTATTTCTGTGCACCCTCTGTAGAAACGAAGCATGCATGATTGACTGATTAAAATAGTTATCTGTTGTTTACACGACTCTGAAGATAGGTATTCCAGTCCTAGGGAAAGACAATTGTCATGTTTATGTGGTTGTCAGAAACTAATCCCTTCTTGTGCATTTGAGAAAGTTTCTATTGACCGCTGAGCTAGCTGGCACTCACTATTAAGTTTATTATATTCGATAGAGACCTACTGACCTAAGTCCCACGTCATATCTATAGGATATATTATTCCAATGCGCAGAGCCTATTGGGACTATAGGAACTACACTACAACATGTGGTAATCATATCCTACCTTTATTTTCCTTATAGAATGTAGAGTCATTCAAGTGTAATAGCTATTGTTTATGTCAAATGCAACAGTAACATGTAGAACCGAGGCACAAGAAAACAGTAAAACAAACACGCAAAATGAGAAAAGGGGGCAGGGTAAAAACACTCTGACCCCCTATGCCTGCTTAGGGGGTTCCACAAGAAAAAGAAAATCAGCCGAATTTGCGCTGGGTGCGTGAATCCGGATGAGAAAATAAAAAAAAATCCAGGCCTCTAAGGCCTCCCCAAGCCACGGGGACTGCCACCCCCGGGGCTCTCATTAATTATGATTGCGGGGGCACACTGCCTCCCCACAGCCCAGAGGACCACCACTCCCGGGGCTTCTTATAAAAAAGTATATATATACCTGAGTGGGGGGGCTCGAGCTGCGTTGCAGAGTGGTATAAAAAGGGGAGTGGCCAGGGCCACCTTTCTGCAACGCAGTGCAGTGTCGCTTACTGGAGGTACCTGGTGGGTAGTTGGCCCCCAGGGACTCTCAATATTGAAGAGGAATTAATTCTCCAACTTAAAACGCACCACAGGGCGTCTTTGCACACATGTCACTTCAGGCCCTGCCCCCTCCCTTCACCACTGTGCAAATGTGCCCCTGGTGCGTTTCAAGTTGGGGAAATAATTCCCCTTGAATACTGAGGGTCCCTGGGGGCCAACCAGCCCACCATGTACCTCCAGTATGCGCCAGGGAGCTGCGTTGCAGAGAGGTGTTCAGAGGACACGCCCTTTTTTACACCTCTTTGCAACGAGATATCAGAATATGAAAGGCTCACATTTGTAACCCTGCTGTATTGATGAGAATAAATTAACCCCAGCACAATATTTTAAATAAAATAAACTTGGTATTTAATTTATCACAGCATCTAGCTGATCTAGCTGAGCTGATCTAGCTCATACTCTAATAGACATTGTAATTCCACATTTACTCTTAGATAATGGTCAGATTTTTATGATCCCATTGTGGTTGTTTATCCAATGAGGAATGCAATGCCACTATCTGAATATATTGCATACCCCATCTCAGTGCTTAATTTGAGCCGTCGGTTTCTGGTGCTCAGCAACTGCACTTAATCATCAACACAGGAGCTTGAGCACCACTTCAGGACACATTCATTTTGGTCCTCACAGGGAGATTAAGTGATTCGCCCAGAATCACAGGATGCTGAGCCCACGCCGAGGCTTTAACCTGGTTCCTCTGCTCTGAAGTCTGCAGCCCTAGCTATTTCACCATGTCCCTTCCCCACCTGTAGGGTTTGTTGGTTCTGTGTTAGGCAACGCTAACAGGAGAAATTAGCTGGTCGAAGCTGCCTGTTGACACTACGTTTTTTTTAAACAAATTAACCACTGCCACTTCCTGCAATAAATTACTGCACTCACCATAAACAGACTAAAATACATAAACACTCCCAGAATCCCCAGACAGAAAGAGACATCTTTGAGGTTCAGAAAGATGCTCACAGGCCTGGGCCCTGGTAACACTGCACTCGGTCCATCATTGTCTGGTAACGCCCTGTTCCCTTTCCCCAATACACACTATCGCGAACTGCAGCTTGCCTCGGCACGAGCAAGGGTTGGCGGAGACTCATTTTCTTGCGACATGAATTGTTTAATGTCTCACACAGTACACAAATAGAACAAACAACCAAAGCAGGCATTTTTCCCTAGTTTTCAGTGCATGCTTTAAACTGTAGTTATAAAAACAATGCTCCTTAATGTGTGTTTTAGAGGTTACTTAATGACCCCTGCCTAGGGTTAGCACCCGGCCTGTTTTCAACCGACACAACTGCCCCCCACCCGTGCGGCCCACTGGGGGATTGCCCGGTGCCCGCTATGGCCAGTCCAGCCCTGACAACCTGTATTTTAAAGTCCCGCCGGTACAAAAACAAACACAATCACCTAAAGCCCGTATTTTTTGCACTTATCTGTACATACTTCAACAGCCAATATAAACAGAAAACACTTTTAAATGTTTTCTACAGCTGCAAAGATTCATGGTTAACAAGAGAAGTGATTTAGACAAGAGTTATGTTACAAACGAATACACTGCATTTTATTCATATTCCTATTGAGTATCATGTCCAGGCCTTTGCAGACTCTTGAAACTACATCAAATGGCCGCTATCTTTCTTTTGGAAAGATGTAAACCCCACTGATTTGGACACCTCGCCCTTTCCCTAGTCACAGACAAAATAAATAAAGGAAGCAGATACAGTGCAGTAAAAAGAGAAAAAAACGCATTATTAAGATGAACATTTTACTAACCATCAAAACATGTCTTTCCATTCCACGAGCTCAAAGGAGGTATGGCTTTTCCATGGAGCACGGCGCATGCTCTGTCGGGGATATGTATGTCTCTGTTAACCCTCTGCTGCTGAGGCTGCCCTGAGTGAGGGCACATAAGGCCCTGGGTCCGGGTGGAGGCGCTGAAGGCAGGTAGACTAAAGAGCAGATGCCCCAGGAAAATCATACGTCACTGCCATACATGAGAAGGGCGATGTGTTGCAGCGAGCAGCCGGGCTTACAAGACTCGGAGATAGTGTTACAAAGCCGAGGATTAGGCGCTGTTGTTGGTAAAGGAACGTTAGTAAGGGGCGTGGCCAGGCTAGGATCTACTGGCTAATTGGATCTGGGCCCAGCCTCTCAATCTGTGCCTGCTTTTATTTATGTGCCAAGGACCTTTAAATGGTGAGATATTATGGCTGATTCATTCAGAGGCTGCAAGAAGAAGCCATGCAAGTCCAATAGATTTTACTTTTCTGAGTGAAGCAGCTTCTCCTCTGAGTGCTTGTGTGGATGGGAAAGTTGGTGAATGTCAGAATGAGTCCATGGGCGGATACATGGATACATGCATTGATGAATGTGAGTATCACTCAGATCAAAGGTGCATGAACGACCGGATACCATAATGCACGAGATTTTGTTTGCATGAATGGATGAATCGATGAACGGCTCATTGAGAATGTATATGGATATCTATCCTAGGATAAATACAATCTACAGCTGGCATGGGTCCACAAGCTGCTTCACAACATCTTCACTTCACCTAACCTTCTGAATAAAAAAAACTATTATTTACAAACCAGCAAAATTTAAGTGTGCCTTTGTGGTCTCAGTCAACGTGGCACTGTGGCTGAGATTCATTGAGCCCTTATGTTGCCATAGGGTCATGAAAGGTGACGCAAGTCAATGCAAAGGCTTAATTCAGATTTATGAAGTCACGCAAAGCCACAGCTTGTGGCCCTACATAGTTTGGTAAATCCATAGTTTGGTCAATCCAGAGTAACGCAAGTCAGAGCAGGCAACGCCTCGGCACCAGGAAGGCATGACATGGGTAGAACGTGGGTGTTCCCGCACATCCACTCAAGCTTTTTGGAACATTCCCAGATTCACTAGGACTACTAGACCTGAGAAGGCATCAAAATTGTACACCTTCCCAAAGGAGGTAAAATAAGAATTTATCATCATAGTTTTCATCTCTTTAAGTATTCGGCATTCTGAGATAGCGGAAAAAAGCTCAAAGGACTGTTTTTTATGCAAGAAGGTGTCCCTTTCTGCACAAAGACAATCCTACCTGTAACACAGAGATCCCTGCACCATGGTGTAAGGGTGCCTGCAGTGGTAAAAGGCGGCACAGTGAGGGAGCATGAATGCGCCAAAGGCTAGTAAATACGGTACATTGCTGTCCTCTCTTTTTCACACAGAGCCGCATGTTTTTCTGTGGAGTTGCTTTAACCCCTCCCATGCTTATGACGGAACCGCTCCATCACGGCCCTTGGGTGGGCTGTGCTGGTGACGGAGCGGTTCCGTCATGGCCCGCTCGCCGCGCCTGCGCGGCGCGTTCTATTGAGCGGGCGGGGCCATGACGGAACCGCTCCGTCACAAGCACAGCGCGCCCGAGGCGCGTGACGGAGCGGTTCCATCATAAGCGTCAGAGCATCACGCGCCCCCTCCCCCCCCGCCCCTTAGCACTGGGGCGGAATAGCCACCGCAGCGCAGGGGTTAAAGGTTTGTAAATCTGTTCTTCAGTGTTTGTTGCTCTGCTGGTTATAAGCATACCTAGAGGTGCCTATGGAATTAGTGGGAACACATTGTGCATGTGCACATTCTGACAATGCACTACAGACTTTGTGAGAATAGACTGCATTTGTGTATGCTGAGAATGTACTTACGAAGCTCTTCACAGACTACTAAGTTTCTGGTCTGGGTTGCACCACCTATTTTGGTGTAGCCAAGTACATTTTGGGAGTTACTAAGCCACATAAAGTCGATTTGCATGGCCTTGCGTGACTTAGTAAATACAAATAAAATCAACGAAGCGCAGATTCCTCCCTTACATAACCTTTTGACAGTGAGGCACCCCTTGACTGGTACATGGGTGTTCTTGTGCTTTCAACCTTGGATTTTGACACAAACCTTTAATTACTAAAGTCACTAAACATGGGTTTGCAGCCACATGGTGCACATACCGAAAACTGGCAATAAGAGTAGAAATAGCATTATTTCCATTTGTTTCCCTCTTTCATGTGTACTGCATGAAATAGTCCGAAAAGATTCCTTCCTGCACAAAAACTCTCCTGACCACAAAGCATGCATCCCTGTGACATGACTCTAGGCTGCCTGCATTTGCACTGGCAGCCACAAGTGCAGATCATTGGGAGAAAGCTGAACTGGTGCAGTTCTGCTCAATCCCTTTCATGCAATGCAGCACAGCAAGTTCCCTTGATATGCTGCATTGCATGAAAGGTTTGTGCATCTGGGCCCTGACTTTAACAAGAAAATGTCACATATTGACCTGCAGTGATAAAGGTCTCAGTCATTTCACATCACAATATTCCATTTAGCATTTTCTTCATGTTGTAAGGTATTATATGCATTTTGATTTTGTCACATGTGTAGTGCCTAATTTTAGTCAAGAGCTGAAGGTGAGGCTCTCCAGCACTTATTTTTAAACCAGGACTTATTTTTTGTCTTCCGACTGGGGCCCAAAATAATAGAGAAATGCAGAAAAAGAGGATGGAAAGAAGAAGAAAGCAGGCATGAAGAGAACCTACGGTAGTGAGATAATGATGCATGAATAGTTTGGTGGTGGATAAATAAGGCCATGAGATCGAATCGAAACTAGGTATAGGTGGAACTCCACGAATTCCACGATTTCACCTAAATACTCTGTGAGATTACGAAGAGTTTCACGAGTGGCAGTTTGCTGTGTTGCACCACTTGCACTGATTTTAAGTGCCAGGAGCTTGTACTGTGTTGTAATATCAGCGTGAATGGCACCATGCTCAGCTTCTGAGGACGTTGCTTCTTTCTGTCGCCCGAGTAGATTTTCTACTCCAGTGGCAGCTTTCTCAATGCGAGTGACAGCTTTCTCAATGTGAGCGGTACAGACATGCTGTGACTGCCCGCAATGAGAAATCTCGCTGGCAGGAGGTCTAGTGCTTGAATTTCACTTGAGAAAAAAACACCATGTGGTGGTTTACAAAGTTTTTCCAGCACCCCAGCTCTAACTGGAACACAAACTGGGCAGAACTCCTTGAACTCAGTCAGAGGAGCAGAGTGTATCCCTCCTCCCTAATCAAAACTAAACAGTCTGGGTATTTGGTAGCGGGACGCCGACCTTTCAAGAAAAGCTTCAGCCTTCTGTATTTATTTTTTTACAGATTAAGCACTGCACATATGCCAGTTTAAATTGAACATATGACGCCATCCATTACCCTGCAGTTAGTTACAAGGCGGACGTTACATCGTCCGCGTTAGTACCACGCATGGCTTTACATCGTAAGTCGTTTCTACGACTTGCACTAGATGGCGCGCTGGACTATAAATTACTATTCCTACTCCAGTTAGCGCAACAGCAGGGAATGTGTTGGATTCAAAATCCAACACATTCCCTGCTGTTGCGCGCCATCTAGCGCAAGTCATAGAAACGACTTGCGATGTAATGCCATGCGTGGTAACAACGCGGACGAAGTAACGTCCGTGTTATAACCTACCCGTGTGGCATTACCAGCATTGTAAACGCTGTTTCCCATTTAAATTGTAAATATTTAGTAAAATGCCCCAATAAAAAAATATTATGCTAGCATGACAGAGAAATTGGTGAAGATCTGATGGAAAAAAACATTGTTCTGACATTCATGATCTTGGGCTGTGCCCTTTGAATATCAAAGTAAATGTTGCAGCGTACCAATGCCAGCATCGAGATCAAGATACTGAATCCAAAATATCAAAAGATAAGTATTTTCTTTGCCTGACTCAACATATATATAATCTGACAGTACGTAAATGCGGAGTTAGGATTAATATATCTATACGCACCTGCCTTTTGATTGTGTGTCCCTTGATATTCTGTTCATGATATTTTTGTATCTCGATATACTTAGGCTCGATATTCAGTATGATTGACAGACATGAGGATGTCTGCATTGAACATTAAGCCGTAGGGAAGAATAACCGGCAAAGGATTCAGCTTATGCTACTTACATTTAAGCAGAGCTGCTCCGCCCTTCTTCAAGTGAACCCATGTACCTCTGAGCTAAATCTAACACCTGGAGGAGAGGGTGAAGCAAGGAGGGGGATTTCTCATGGCCTCCATGAAGACAAAGTAGAACCGGATGTATGACATTACAACGCATACTTTTACATCGCATGCCTTTACAACGCGGTATTTACAACGAAAACCTTTACAACGCATAATGCTTTTGGGCGCTGGATAGTGAATAGTTTAATTTACTATTCCAACTCCAGTCCCCGTGGATAGTAGGGAAGGTGTTGGATAGTACATTAAACCTATTCCCTATCCTAGAGCGCCCCCCAGCGCAATGCGTTGTAATGGTTTGCTTTGTAAAAGTTCCGTCATAAAGGCACTGCGTGGTAAAAGTTGCGTTGTAAAGGTTGTTTACCAGTAGAACCACATATGGAAGGAAGAGAATGATACAGTTTCCAAGGATCAAGTAGTGTGAATACCAAGTAGTCTTACCTTTGTGTAGAAAAGATACCATCTAGTTATTCTAGCAGAACCAGCAGAGCGTGGGCGCCGCCAATCCCAGATTCAGAAGTCACAGCAGCAATGCAAGCTTTATTCACTCCCAAGGGCCATAAACTGTATGTGTAGCAGCTGTATAAGCTTCTCTCACATACACAGAGAATGCAAATCAAACACTACAGATGCAAAAGTGTCCCTTTCACAACCTGTGTAGCACACATAACATTAGTGTGAGCTCTCCTTGCACTCAAACTCACACAGGCTGATATCAGCAGTGCCTCTATGTTGTGGCATAAGAGGCTGGTATTGTATAACCCTGATACTTCTAGGCAGTGTGTCATAAGAGCTGACCCTTTTAATAATCACAGGATGCTGTTGAAAGTCCTGGGGCCTCATTTATGAAAAGTGACGCATCGCTGCGTGAAAACAGCGATGCGTCACTTTTCACTGCGCCCTCCTTGCGACACCAATGATGCGTCATATTTACAGTATGACTCATCATGTCGCAAGGAGTTACAGATACGTCAGTATTTCTGACGTATCTGTATGGTGCAAAAGTGACGCATTGCTGGAGTGTGTCACAAAAGTGACGCAACTCCAGCAATGCTTCCTTTCACATGGGTAAAGCCCCATGTGAAAGGGCTTGCGTCAGTCTTACGCCTGCTGTGAGGCAGGCGCAAGATTTTGACGCAACAGCGTCCTAAAAGTGACGCAGTGAAATCTCATAGATTTCACTGCGTCACTATTACGAGGCTTCTTGCGTGTGAACGCCCCCTCTGCATACATTATACCTGACGCAGGTATAATGTAGCGCAGGGGTTTACAAAGTGACGCATCTGCTTAGATGCTTCATTTTGTAAATAGTGCGCAACAGGACGCATGTTTTACGCCACCGATGAGTCACAAAAAGTGACGCATCGGAAGCGCAAAACTCACGCAAGGCCTCATAAATGAAGCCCCTGGATTATACTACCTACTTTACCACAAAGCCTAAATACAGCATCATACCACAAAGAAACTTCATAAAAACAAGGTTACGAAGCAGTGCTCAAGATTTGCTTGATTTGTTTCATGGTGCACCGTATTGTCAATGAGCAAAAGTGTCCAAATAAGTCTATAACACAATGCACCAAGGACAAAACTGCGGTCAAGTGAACAGACCATAATACAAACCCAGGTCTTCCAATTCCACAGCCAGCAAATTACCCACTAACTGAACTTGTTCTCATCTGCTCAAAGTCACATACAAGAAGGTCAATAAGGAAATCAATGGTATAAAAGTATAAATGATCCTAGGAGTAATAATTTAGTAGATGGGCAAGAAAGAAGTTGCATTGGTGTTCCATCAGTTTTCCCTGACCTACACTGCTGGAACCCACATTCTGAGTTGTTTTCCTCCTTTTTTCTGCATGCAGCTATATTAAACGTGAACTAGCAGCCATTCAAGAATCTCCTAATAAAAAATCAGAGCTATAACAATTAATGAAGAATTTGCTTCTGGGCAAAGCTCCAGGATTAGTTAGTTTTGGGACACTAATTATTAAAAACAAAATCTCTGAAGCTTTAATCACTAACTCATCTTTATAATTATCTGGGACTCTGATTTAAAAATCTTTATGAAAAATGTGGTCAATAGACTGGTGTTTCTATGACACAATGTGGAAAATATCAAAATTGAAATGCTAAAATATATCAAACAATATTGGAAAACATCAATATCCTGCCCCTGTACATAATATTCTTCAAATAATAAAAACATCTGAATAATCCATGATTTCTACTATACCCAAAACTTACACACACAGCATTTTAAGAGGGTTATTACCATTTTAACCAGAGCAAATAGAAGCACAAACAAAAATCCATACTGATTGTAGAATGTGAAACTAACCCAGAATATAGGCATGTGGTTAAAAACCTACAGGTTCTGAGGTACTTCTCTGTAATAAACATCACAAACGTTATGATATAACTATTGAATTCCAGCACTATTAAAGATAAACAAAACAGAACCCCACTAATGGATTACTTTGAAGAAACGGCCAGTCACATGCACTAATCAGCACACAGATGCTAATCCTACTGTCCTCTTCCATGTTGGAATGTGTATGACAGCACAATGTCTCAAGAAGCAAAGACAAATCAGCAGTTGATGGGTAACACCTTTCCTTCCAAGAAATACGTAGAAAAAGCCTCCCTACACTAAATCAATCCACAAAATTGTACAAAGCGACTTTGCAATCTGCCACATGAAGTGTGATGTTTCTGGCTTCCTTTAGGCAGGGTATGCCTTAAAAGTATCCCCCTTCTAGCTAGATGGTATGGTTCATCAGCAGTTTGTAATCGGTGCCAAAATAACCTTCAAGATCTCAGCCACATCTTATTTGTTTGCCTTGCTCTTCAATTATGTCCACAAAATTGGTTGAGGCAGATTTGTTTGCAAGTGTCCGTTCTTTCAGCCTCAGCTGTGTTGCAATCATTTCATGTACCTCCAAATGAAATATTCTGGAATGGAATTTTTTTGAATTTTGAGTGTGCATTTTGTTTTCTTATGTACTTGAGACAGTCGAACATTGTTGTTGCTACTTTGTCGTATATCATTGTCTGAAGTTTTGCACATTCTGCATTGATGGCACGAAAAAAAAATGTATGTACTTTTGGTCCCAAATTCTGATGCTTAGGGGAATTTGTTTTAAATTGAAGACTTAGAAACTTGGATATTTTTTATAAATGTTCTATTGATAGGATGGCTCGTACTTCATTATGTAAAAATAAGCTCTGTATATTTTGCACTGATGACACAAAAGGCACTTTATGTACCTTTAGGTACAACATGCTGCTGCTTGAGAGGAAATTCTTTTAAATTAAAGTTTTGGAACATAGAATATTTCTTATGATGTTTAGAATCCAGAAAGATGGTCATCCACACACTTCTCACCAGCACACTCAACAACAGCAACACGCTCGATTCTGGCAGTACCCAGAAACAGTTAAAAAAACTACAGAACATCCAAAACGCCGCTGCCAGACTAATCATCGACATCCCCAGCTGCAGCCACATCATGCAGCAACTCCGACAGCTCCAAGACTAATCATCGACATCCCCAGCTGCAGCCACATCATGCAGCAACTCCGACAGCGCCAAGACTAATCATCGACATCCACAGCTGCAGCCACATCATGCAGCAACTCTGACAGCGCCACTGGTTCCCAATCAACTAGAGAGTGTCTTTCAAGCTCATCACTCAGGAGGAGAAGTGTGGCTCACTGGTTAGAGGAGGCAGACCCTGATGCAGAGATCAGACCTGGGACCAGGGTTCAATTCCCGACGCGGCAGGGTCATGAGCCCAAATGTCCACGGACTCGATAATTCTCGCCTCGGTGCCTACTTGAATCATGGGTTCACACTCTGCAGCTCTGGGCAATTGCTTGCTTAATCTCCACTATGGCCCCCCCGCGGCGGGATGCCTGGTCTTCACCTTGGGGATGCCCAGTAGGGGTAATCTCGCAGGGAAAGCCAGGACGGGTTCCCAAAGCAAGCGCTAAGAGACCTGTCGGTGATTTGGCGCTATATAAATCGAAATTAACATAACATAACTCACACCTACAAAGCTCTACACCACAAAGGACCAGTGTACCTGAACCACTGCCTCACATTCCACACACCTGCCAGACAACTCCAATCCTCCCAACTCACCCTCATCTCCATCTCAAAAACCACATTACCACAACCGGAGGAAGGACATTCTCTGACCTCACCGCCAAGATCCTGAACACCCTGCCCCTGCAGCTCAGGCAATCAGCATTGGTGACCCAAATTCAGGAAGGACCTCAAGAACTGGCTCTTTGAATGATGGTCCACCCAGTCCAACCAGCAGCCCCACTCCCCTAGCACTTTGAGTAGTCACGCTTTACAAGCCCTTGATTGGTTGATATATTGGATGGGTGGGTCGCATTCCTATTATCTGTATACATTTGTAGTGTTATCTCATGGGCATATAAGAAATCTTGAGATTTAATGTGGACCTCCTCAGAGTTTCATAACATAAATACAAATAAACTTGGAAGTTGAATTTTGAAACTACAAAGCTACCACGGATCAAGGAATTGAAAAATCCCTAAGAAAAAAACAAGTCTCAAATATCAACATGTGCAATGTTATCAAACAAGGTATTGTTTGCCAACAACCAAGGCTTACAATATCTATATTAAAAAACAATAATCTACCATTAGAACACCACATTAAACAAAAGCATTATTTACATTTTTGCAAGTACCAATAAATTCAATTTTCTTTATCTATAAATAAAAATAAAGCAATTCTAAATATCAATCTAAAAATGTAAAAAGACACTATTTTCTGTATTACAACTAAAATTGCAATAGTAAATATTCATAAAAAGCAATGAAACGACACAACAGAGCCCTGTTTAAATCGAATCTCCATACATTGTTCTTTGAACTACACGGATCACTGAAATAATATCGACTACCAAAATATCGACTACCCAAAATATCGAGGAAAAAATACCTACAACCAAAATATCGAGTTTGTATGTACAAACAGGTAAGTACAAAAATATCGAGTACAAAATATCGTTTACAAAAATATCGTTGTAAAAAATATCGACTTTACTAAAAACAATGTTTAATTACATTAATATAAAAAATTAATTACTAAAATATAATTAACAATACTTAAAATAACTTGTAATAATTAAATAATTAATGAAAGTAAAAAAATATTATTTTTTTAATCATATTTCCTAAAACATATATATATAGTAACAAAATTGAATTAAATAATAGGCAATATTGTATATGTACCCCAAAACCCAAAAATGACCCTGAACCCTAAAAATACCCCTTTACCCAAAAACTAAAAACTGACCCTGAACCCTAAAAATACCCCTTTACCCAAAAACTAAAAACTGACCATGAACCCTAAAAATACCCCTTTACCCAAAAACTAAAAACTGACCCTGAACCCTAAAAATACCCCTTTACCCAAAAACTGAAAACTGACCCTGAACCCTAAAAATACCCCTTTACCCAAAAACTAAAAACTGACCCTGAACCCTAAAAATACCCTTTTACCCAAAAACTAAAAACTGACCCTGAACCCTATAAATATCCCTTTACCCAAAAACTAAAAACTGACCCTGAACCCTAAAAATACCCCTTTACCCAAAAACTACAAACTGACCCTGAACCCTAAAAATACCCCTTTAATTTAACATAATTAGCAATTAATCAATTAAATTAAATTAATTACCAATTACATTTTAATTAATTAACAAATATTTTTTAATTAACAATTAATTAAATATTACTACCAATTATTAAATTTACATATTTAATTAATTATAATTAAATTACTTCCCACCCTATTCCCCTATAAACCCACAACCCGCTACAGAAAATACATTATTTTAATGTACATAATTAGCAATTAATCATTAAATTAAATTAATTACCAATTAAATTTTAAATAATTAACATATATTATTTAATTACCAATTAATTAATTATTACTACCAATTAATACATTTACATATTTAATTAATTATAATTAAATTACTTCCCACCCTATTCCCCTATAAACCCACAACCCGCTACAGAATAAAATTACACAATAATTAAAAAAAATCATTAATTAAAAATAATTATAAAATAAAATGACACTTTTCACACATATTATAACATAAAAACACTATAAATAATTAAATATTATTTAAAAAACTATATTTTTTACTATCTAGATTATATACTTGGATATTTTCACTGTCTATATTATTTACAGTCGATATTACTTCACTTACCTTAAAAACGATATTTTGGCTGTCGATATTCTGTCTAGTCGATATTTTCTCCAAACGATATTTAAAACTCGATATTCTGTCCAAACGATATTTTGGAGTCGATATTATGTCTGTGCACCGAACTACACACATAGAGCCCAATTTTGATCTTGTCAGGAAGGCCATCCCAGAGCCCAAACCTTCCAACCGACTTGTATGAGGATCCAGTTTTCCCAAACTATGCAGTACGATGCCCAAAATCCTTTACTTACCGAACAACTCGGTCACTCTGAATCTGACTGGGCTTTCCCAATGAGCACTTCTCAGAAACGCAGAATGGAGTAACCCAGAGGCATTTCCCAGTCCGATTACAAATTCCCAAGTATGATGCGTACTTTCTATGCACCGAATCCGTCACCACAACCAACACGTCAGAGAGTCCGGAAGGGGAGTATTTCAGCTCTGAATCGCTCCACAACACAATTCCTGCTACCAGGACTGTGCAGTCATGTATCCCATTTTGCATGCCATCAGTCTACTATACATCTATGATAAATACTACAACCCCAACTGAAGCGGTCACCAGACAGTGAGGGAGACACCTACGACAACACAATAACTTAATAAGCCTGAGAAAGAAAATACAAGAGAAAGCAAGGGCGCAACTACAGTTACATTTGGGGTGGAGGGAATACTTGAAGCAATGTAGAGGCAATTTTTTGGGGGGGCTGATACTTACAGCAATTCGGACCCAAAGGAGAGGCTGGGGGTTACAATATCCACCCAACATTGGGAGGTGGAGGTCTAACACTCCTAGCAATGTAGAGGCAAATCTGAAGTTGGAGGTCTAATACAACCAGGAATGTAGAGTACATCTGGGGTTTGGGGAATAATACCCAAAGCAATGTAGAGCCAAATCAGGGGTTGGTGGCTAATACCACCAGCAATGTAGAGGCACATCTAGGGTTGTGGGGCTAATTTCCCCAGCAATGTGTACTTGTACACTGTAACTGGTGCTCTTGCAAAGTGCTTCAATATCTACAGGTGGAGTACATGCTGAAGTAATTTGTTTTAAAATAAACCCAAAGGTCATTTTTCAGGAAATGCATTCCCACAATGGCAGAAAAAGCAACTGACAACTGATGAATGAGCAGAGAGGAGATACTAGTGCTCTGGGTCTCCATTCAAAAACAAACAAAGCCTTCAGTAAATGGTCCCTTAAAAACCTCTGAAATACTCAGGTGCTGATGCACAAACATGACAGACCGGCCACCCACAGCAGCCCAAGGACTGTATGTGTGTGTGTGTGTGAAAGCTGTGTCAGCTTGGGCTGACACACATGACTGGGGGCCTGAAGCCCATACACACATGGGAGTTGAATTTGATCAAAAGTGTTCTATATAGGTTTGGATTGGCTATGCAGAAAATTGGATAATTGGTCAATGGGCCCGTGCATTAGTGTCACCTGTGGGCCATGGTTTTGGAGCCTTTATAAACCACTTCCACACACAATAGTAAGGGGCAGGAGGATCAACCCACTCCTATATCTAGACTCTACACACAGAGAAGTGGGAGCAAAGCAAATGGTAGACAATTAGAAGAGGTAGGGTGACAAAACACACATGTTGGAAAAATTGCCATCACCCACAATAATTTGTGGTATGCTTCATCATAGTGCTGCTACAACACCTCCAGGCAAGCCAACAACAGAGGTGGTTATATCCCCATCACGTCTACCTATTCATACCATACCCTGCACAGGATTTAACCAGTCTAAAAAGCTCACATACTCTGATTCACCCCCGTATGTTTAACCAATCACTTTGGCAGAATGTGGATACCTCACATTTTCTACACAATAACTGCCTATGAACTTAGAGCATACCTTACACTCTCTAACAATCACTAAAAATGTCCTGCCACCATGATGTATGAATCTCCAATCCATTTTCAAAATTGGAAACACAATTCTCTCTCACCTTTACCCTTGTTTAAGCAAGCTCCATGCATGCAACATGAATCTTGAATTATACATCTGCAGCTAGGCCTCACATTCAAAAATGCACATCCTCCCCTGTATGGTAACTAAGAGCATGGATGTAACCCTGGCTCCTGTAGCATCTCCCCAGCAGACAGATCCACAGCACTTCTGTGCACCCACTGTCCACTTGGCTTACCACATGTAGTACTGGGCAATCCAACAGACATGACAGCACTCCTAGTTCAGATCTGTGTGATCTGGAACAGCATCAATCATAGCTCCAAAGGACCACATTGTCAGTCATCCACAAATGACAAAATACATAAAATTCATATGCCACCTGTGGCAAGGTTGTCATTGCCTCTAGTCTACCAGATCAAAGGAAGGCACAGACATGGGTCCATCACTAGCAAGTCACATGCAAGTATTGTAACATAACTTTGTGTACATGGGTGTGTCCAAAGTCACTACCATATAGTCAAACTCCATATGTACCTAGGTGTATTGATGAGACAGGTGTATTTCTGCACATCACAAACATATGCAGTCTGCCTCTCCTAAACTGTTGCACTTTGAGACACCTTCACTATGTTGACATGTGAAAGCATGAGCTATGTGCAATTGTGATGTAAAAGAGTAAAGGTTTGTGACTTCATGTCACTCTCATAGCAAAAACTGATGTGGATGATGACACACAGCAAATGTAGACAGAAACATCTTGACAACATACTGTCAAATGGGAACATACTCCATGGCCCATTGTATACCTACACTACTAATTGTACATGATTTGCAGATAACTAAAAAATGATTCAGGCGACACAGAAATAAAAAAAAAAAACTGTGAACATGCTTTATTCTGCATAAATAAGCAGATAAAAAACATAAGGCCAGTGGCCAGTCCAAAAATGTCCATAGTCTTAATGAGCCCACACATCTTGCCCATCGACTCTTGCCTGCACAAATCCTGCAAGGGGTCAACTCCTCTGGAAGGGGCATCTATGGGGCATGCCAGGCACCATAGGGACAAAACTAGGGAAGACTGGGTTGGGTTTTGGGGAAGATGGAACCAGGAGGTGTGCGTGGGTCCACTGCAGTGGTTGGGACAGATTGAGGGGGCATTGGGTCCACTGCAGTGATAGGCTAAGACTGAGAGGGGCAGCTGTAGTATGAGGGCTTGAATGTGGGGAGATGGGCATGGTTTGACCATTTTGGAGATGGTGTAATGTCTAGAGTGTAGACAGGAATGGGGAGGGACTCATACTTTTTGGGAGGGTTTTTTTTTGTGCTGGAGGTACTGAGCTGGGGTGGTGTGGTGGGGGGAGGGGAGGGGTTGGACTTGGGAGACCAGTTGGATTTTGGGGTGGGTGGGTTGTTTTGGGCTTTTTTTTCTGGGGTGGTGGGCTGCAGGTTTAGATGCCTGGTCCTGGTGGTGGATTACCTTTTCTTCTTTTGGGGGGGGGGGAGTTGGAGGTGTTGGTAGAGAAGAGGCCAAGGTCATAGAGGTAGAGTGTCAGGGCAGAGGGGGGAACAGAAGAGGCAAGGGTAGGGAGTATGGAGGCAGAGGATTCTGTTGTCTGCGGAGTGTCTGTGGATTCATGTGTGTCATTTGCTGGTTTGTCCCTGGTGGTGAGTGTGCTGTATGTCTCCTGAGTGTGTGTGTGTGTGGGGGGGGGTTGTTTCTCTTTGTGTCTTTGTGTTTGTGTGCTGCACGTGGCTGTTGAGATGAAGGTATGTGTGTTTTTTTGTGTGCTAGGGTCAGGTAGGTTAGTTGGTACAGTGGATGTGGAAGAGGTCGGAAGGGGAGGGACTGCTGGAGCTGGGACACTGCTGCCATCAGTGTGGAGTCCAGAGCCTGATTGGATTCGTGTAGGGCAGACATGCACTAGTGAATGCCCTCCAGGAATTATACCATATCTGTAAAATGACTGGTATGCACCTGGAGGACATTCAGCACTGCTGTCTGCCCCACAGAGATCTGCCTCAGGATATCAACGGCCTCTACACTCAGGGTAGCAGGGTGGACTGGGCAGGGTCTGAGGTACCTTGCATGAAGGACACGGGCCCCCTTCTAGAGGAGCAGCCATAGACAGCAGAATGGAGACCAGCTGGGAGGGTGGAGATGAAATTGGTAGTGGTGGACACTGATGCAGAGAATCCAGTCCCTGTCTCCTCCACCACCACAACAGAGTCTTCACTGGAGCTGTACTATGCTTCAGAGCTTGCTGATGTTTTCTTAGGGCTGCCCCCAGTAAGGCTCCCCTTACCCTCTGTACCACTGGGTACCTCCTCATCTGACTCATCACTGGACCCAGACTGGCAAATTGCTCCCCCTACATCGGTGGCACTGTCTCCTCCGCTGGCCGCTGATGATGCTGTGAACAAGAATGAAAAAGTATCACATAAGTCATCCATCTGTACTTGACACATAGGTAACATCACACATCTTCACAGATCAAACAAATACATCATATTGACTACTGCTATTACCTCTTGCTACTTGGGAAGAGGTGTGGCGCCGTGGCCAGGGCGACTGACGCAGGAGTCTGGGGACCACGGTTCGATCCCTGGCTCCGGCGGCAGGTCAGCCCAGCACCATGTGACTCAGGGCAATAGCTCGCTTAATCTTCCCGACGGCCCCCCAGCGCCTAGAGACCCTTACGGGTGATTGTACGCTTTACAAATGTGGACTTTACTTTACTTTACATTAACATCCATGGCACTTGTTAGTCTGCCAGTTAACAATTGCTCCCTCACACATGATGTTATCTACAACATTGGGTGTAAATGACACAACTCCAATGTCAACTTCTTCACTATGTAGCAGGTGATGTATTGTATTTTGCTCCTTACAGTCATGGTCCTGACATACCTGTCTCATCTCATGCAAGGGAGTTTAGAGCTCACAACGGGAATAGGATTCACACAATTGAATTGAGACATGGTATCCATTCTGTGATCCCTAGTCATCAAATGGTGAACCATGGGCTCAAATGTTATAGGTCAAATCTGTCTTTCTTGTCAAACATGAATATTGCGTAGTTATTGCATGAGTCATGTCACACAGATAACAGTGATTTTGCTCAAGTCTTCTACTGTCAGGTCACACATCTGACTCTTATTGTGGCGACACTAAGATTGTAGGCATAGCTAGGATGGGAGGCATGTGTCTTGTGTAATCTATGCACAGTATCATGAAGCTGAATCAGAATGTTCAACACGCTTCCAAGTCTGATGACTGCATCTTCACAATGCTTCAGGTGGAACACCATGCCACTAGCACGTCTAGGTGCACTGTCTGTACAGACTATTAGTCCTGAACCTATAATATTCATGAGTCCAGTCAACAATGTGTACCAATCCTGTCTCGACTGCTGTAGTCCCCATTTGTATGGCCCAAGTCTGGTTGTCCCTCACTTTGATTAGACATATTGCACACTTTTTACAGCTTACATAGCTCTTATTTCCCATCTCAATTTGTTAACTTTTTCTAAAATGATGCACATTTGACATCTCTCAATCTGACAGTGATACATCATAAACATCATACACATGGTTTACAAAACCCTCAAGTATGAATAGTCAAGAGCATTTACAAACATGTCAACTGTTGTGAAGGTGTATCTAACATCATACCTTACAAATTCAACCATGTTTCCACCAGTGACCACGTGTGTTTGACACTGAATGGCATGTGTTGTGACTGTTACAGAGTCAGACACATGGACTCACTCTTTTTTTTTCTTTAAGATTGAGTTTATTAAAAGTATAAGAAGCAAAGACAGAGAGAGAAGAAACAGTCAATGATTACAATCCAATAAAAACTTCTCATGTGAATAAGACAAAATAAAACATCATGAAGCAGCAAGAAAACAATCCAAGGCAGAATTATACAATAAAGAGAGAAACAATGAAAACAAAATAACTGAAATCGATAAGAAATATACATTCAATATAAATATCAGTACCAAAAGGCATTGCGAGATATCAAAGTGGTTTTCGAACTTCAGCATTTTCAACGTGGGAGGGGTGTGTCGAGGAAGCAACTAGAGATAAATAAGTGGTTAGAGGGAGCCATAGAAGATCACGTTTGATAGCTAGGGAAATGGGAGTGATGAAATTAGTGTCAAGTCTATGATGAAAACAAACCGCATTCCACCAAGCACGAAAAGTGACGTCAGCAGCTTGCTTCCAATTGGAGGTAATGAGATGAAAAGCAATAGCTATCAGAAGATCTAATAGAGTATAATGTTGTGTGGATTGGGGATAGATAGGGGATAGGGAACCTAGAAAAATATTGACAATGGAGATGGGGGATTTAAATTTAAAAATCTTTTGAAGCTGAGTCCATACTAGATTCCAGAAGCGGGAGATGGGTGGGCATTCAAAAAGCATATGTTTCAAATCTGCATAAGGACATGGACAGGACCAACAGGTGGGTGGAGTATCTGAGGAAAAGGTCGATAAAGCAAGAGGGGTAAATAAAATGCGATTGTAAATGAAATAAAGAGTTGGAGTCGTGTTAGCAGCTCTAGAGGTTCTATGAATTTTCGACCAAATCTTATCCCATAAGGGAATGGACCAATCTGGCAAGAAATCTTTTTCCCAAGCCAAATCAACTTTGGATTTAAGTCCATCCACTACTCACTGAAAGGATTTATAAAGAAAGGAGGCAGATGGAAGGTTATCCAAAGCAGAAGAAATGGGGCAAAAGGGAATGGGAATGTCACTAGAAGGGGGAAGCGAAAGAAGATAATGAGTAGGAACAGGACATAATGAAATGTATTGAGAGCGAGAGGAGGAGGGGAGGGAAAAACGTGATAGTAGGTCAGAAAAACAAAGGGGTAGATTGGAGGAAACAAGTTGGGAAATCTATTTTATACCACGAGAGTGCCAAGACTTCCAAAAAATGGACCGATTTCGAATTTTAATGAGTTTATTGTGCAAAATGGGTTGTGAATGAGTGGAAAGAGCAGAAGGGTAGGAGGAGGACAAATAAGGGATAAGAAGTTTGCGAGAATGAGATATGATGGGATTACGCAGGGAGGTCATATTGGAAGAAAAGGCTAGTATTTCATGGAAATCAAAAGGAGTAAGAAAGGAGGATTCTATTTGAAGCCATAGAGGAGGGTAGAAGGGAAGATCAGAAGAGATGATAAGACTTAAAGTCAGGAAATTTAAGTCCACCAACAGATTTTTCTTTCTTCAAGGTAGCGATAGCAATACCAGAGCGTTTCCCCTGCCATCAAAATTTAAGAAGAATAGAGTCGATAGTTTTAAAATAATGGGAAGGAATGTGAATGGGGATCATAGAAATAGTATATATTATAATTGGCGCTAGCATCATTTTAATAGAGTCGAGAAGACCCCACCAAGAGAGAAAGAGAGGGTTCCGAGTGTCCGAAAGACGAGGAGCAAACCAAATCCCTAAGTATTTAATTTTCAATTGTTGCCAAGAGAATCCTGAATGTTCGAAAAGATGTTTTTGACAGAGAAAGTTCAAAGGTAAAATTTCACACTTGTCAACATTTACACGGTATTCAGACACTTAAGAAAAGGAGACCTGTTGCAGAAAAAACGGAAGGGAAGATTGGGGGTATCAATCAATCAATCAAGAGTATTTGTAGAGCGCGCTACTCACCCGCTAGGGTCTCAAGGTGCTGGGGGGGGGGCTGCTACTGCTCGAAAAGCCAGGTCTTGAGTTGCTTCCTGAAGGAGAGGTGGTCCTGGGTGAGTCGTAGGTGTGTGGGGAGGGGGTTCCAGGTCTTGGCCGCCAGGTAGGTGAAGGATCTTCCTCCGGTGGTGGTTCTGCGGATCCGTGGGATGGTGGCGAGGGCGAGGCTGGCGGAGCGGAGCTGGCAGGTTGGCGTGTAGAACGTGTTGAGGGATTCGGGGGCCCAAGTCGTGGAGAGCCTTGTGTGCGTGGGTGAGGAGTCTGAACGTGATCCTCTTGCTGACAGAGAGCCAGTGCAGGTCCCTCAGGTGGGCGGAGATGTGGCTGTGTCGGGGGATGTCCAAGACGAGTCGTGCTGAGGCGTTCTGGATGCGCTGGAGTCTTTTCTGTAGTTTGGTGGTGGTCCCAGCGTAGAGGGCGTTCCCGTAGTCCAGACGGCTGGTGACGAGGGCCTGCGGAGTGTGTTGAAGCAGGAGGAGGTAACGGCGTTAACTTGCCTGGCCATCGTGAGGGAGGAGTAAAGGGTGAAGCCCAGGTTGCGTGCGTGGTCCGTGGGCTTGGGTGGGGGGCCCAGAGCAGGGGGCCACCAGTAGTCATCCCAGGCGGAGATGGATGGGCCGAGGATGAGTACTTCCGTCTTGTCTGAGTTCAGTTTCAGGCGGCTGAGCTTCATCCAGTCTGCGATGTCTTTCATTCAGTCCTGGAAGCTGGCTCTGGTGGAGGTGGGGTCATTGGTGAGGGAGAGGATCAGTTGGGTATCGTCGGCATAGGAGATGATGCTGAGGTTGTGCTTACGTGCGATGGCTGTGAGGTGGCTCATGTAGACGTTGAAGAGGGTGGGGCTGAGCGAGGAGCCTTGAGGTATGCCACATATGATCTTGGTGGCTTCGGCGAGGAAGGGCGGGAGACAGACTCTTTGGGTTCTGTCGGAGAGGAAGGAGGTGATCCATTCCAGGGCCTTTCCTTGGATCCCGGCGTGGCGGAGGCGGGTTGCCAGGGTGCGGTGGCAGACCGCGTCGTACGCAGCCAAAAGGTCGAGCAGGATGAGGGCGGCGGTTTCTCCGTTGTCCAGCAGGGTCCGGATGTCGTCAGTGGCCGCGATGAGGGCGGTCTCGGTGCTGTGGTTTGCTCGGAATCCGGACTGCGATGGGTCGAGGGAGCCGTTCGTCTCCAGGAAGGCTGTCAGCTGTTTGTTGAAGGTTTTCTAGATGACTTTTGCAGGGGAAGGGAGGAGCGAGATGGGGCGGAAGTTCTTGAGGTCTGAGGGGTCTGCAGTGGGTTGCTTCAGGAGGGCGCTGATCTCTGCGTGCTTCCAGCTCTCCGGGAAGGTGGCGGATATGAAGGTTGTTGATGATGTCCCGAAGTTTGGGTGCGATGATGGAGTCGACTTTGTTGAAGATGTGGTGTGGGCAGGGATCGGCTGGGGAGCCCGAGTGGATGGTGTTCATCATGTGGGTGGTATCTTCCGTGCTGACCTGAGTCTAGGTGCACAGGGTGGTGGTGGGTGGTGTAGGTTCGGTGGTGGGGTATGAGTTCTGAGCGCCGAAGCTGTCGTGTATGTCGACGAACTTACGGTGAAAAAAGGTGGCCCGAGAGTTGCAGAGGTCTTGAGAAGGTGTGATCTCGTTGTTGCTGGCGTTGGGGTTGGAGAGCTCTTTCACGACGTTAAAGAGTTCCTTTATGTTGTGGGTGTTGTTGTCCAGTCGTTCTCTGAAAGATGACTTTTTGGTGGTGCGGATCAGCTGGTGGTGTTTGCGGGTGGCATTCTTGAGGGCTGTCATGTTATCTGTTGACTGGTTGTTGCGCCAGGCTTTCTCGAGGTCACGGCAGGATTTCTTGGAGTATTTGAGATCGTTGGTGAACCGCTCAGCTTGCTGTTGAGGTTGCTGGGAGGGTTTTTCAGTGGAGCAAGGGTGTCGGCGCAGTCGGTGATCCACTGTGTGAGGTTGCGGGCTCCTTTGTTGGGGTCCGTGGTCTTGGTGGGAGGGTTTAGGCTCAAGGAGGTGGTGAGTCGTTCGGTGGTGATCTTGCTCCAGCATCTTCGAGGGGGTGTTAAGGGCAGTGGTGGGTCGTTGTTTTCCTGAAGTTTAAGTGTACGCCGCAGCTGTGGTCGGGCCAGTGGAGCTCGGTGGTGTGGCTGAAGGAGATGTGGTTGCTGGAGGAGAAGACGGGGTCGAGCATGTGGCCGGCGTAATGGATGGGGGTGTTGACCAGTTGCTTGAATCCGAGGTTGGCGAGGTTGTCTAGTAGGGCGGTGGTGTTGTTGTCCTGGTCGTTCTCTAGGTGGAAGTTGAGGTCTTCTAGGAGGATGTAGTCGGGGGAGGCAAGGGCGAGCGGGCTGATGAAGTCTGCGATGGCCTCGCTGAAGTGTGAGCGTGGTCCCGGGGGTCTGTAGATGAGGGTTCCTCTGAGGTTGGTCTTGGGGTTGGTGTGAATCTGGAAGTGCAGGTGCTCTGCGGTGGCGAGGGTGGCGTCGGTGTTGGTCGTGATGCGGATAGTGTTTCTGTGGGCGATGGCGATGCCTCCTCCGGTCTGGTTGACGCGGTCCCTCTGGATGATCTTGTAGCCGTCCGGGATGGCAATGGTGATGTCGGGGGCTGAGGAGGCGTTCATCCAGGTTTCCGTGAAGAAGGCGACGTCTGGTGCCGTTTTGTCCAGGAGGTCCCATAGTTCGACGGCGTGCCTGTGAAGGGAGCAGTTGTTGAGCAGGATGCACTTGAGGTGGTTGTTGTTGGCGGCTGTTTTGGCTGGCGCGGTGCAGGACCGAGTGCAGGTGAAGTAGCAGGCGTGGCAGGTGAAGGCTCCGTGGGTGCGTTTCGGGGTGGCTTGGTAGCAGGCTGGATGTCGGCCGGTGTTGAGTGCGTAGAGGGTGGCAGCGTCGTAGCTCAGTCGGGATGGCTGGTTCTGGTGGGGTTAAGGGGTTCTGGCGCTGGGCGCGGTCCAGGCATGGACGGGCGTAGACGGGCTTGCCTTTGGCGCGCAATCGGCACGCCCGCTGCGCGTAGCCGCTGCGCGTACGCGCGGTCCCCGACATTTATGGCGAAGTGGGAGGGAGGAGCAGCTGGGAGGCGGGAGCGGGGCGGCGAATGGGGAGCGGGAGACAGGAGAAGGGGGCGGGGCCGCAGGAGAGCAGCGGCGGGGAGCAGAGGGGGGGTTGGAGAGAGCGGGAAAGCGCAAGTTTTAAGGCTCCAGCTTCAGAGAGATGGGATTCTTGTAGAAGAGCTATATCTGCCTTAAGTCTAGCTAAATGAGATAAAACCTGTTGCCTTTTAATAGGGTTATTCAACCCTTTAACATTCCATGTGACAACTCGGAACTTGAATCAACAAAATTATATACAGAAAGATCATTAGATAAGAAGAAAGAGAAGGAGTGAGAATAATTAGAAGTAAAGATGAAAAGAGCATAGATGGAGAGAAAAGGAAAATGACACAGATATGTGAGGATGAAGGAAGAAAAAGAGAGAGTAAGAGAAAGTGCGAAAAGAAGAGAAAAGGATAGAAGAGTGAGGAAAAGGAAATTGTTGGTGAAGTAGGTGAAGAATAGGAATGTATAGAAAACAAGAAGACAGTACAAGTCCAAAACAGACGACTGAAAGACATACTTACGAGAACAAACGAGAAACGGGGGTTGCGGCGCCAATAGACGACGGTGACCACAACGAGAACAGGCGTAGGACCTCCGCCATAATAATTCCAAAAATGCACAAAAACAATGTGACACATCAGCAGGAAAAAGGGAGGGAAGAAACGCCTGTAAAAAAGGGGAGAAAAAGCATAATGTAAAACAGAGAAAACATGAATTCAGAACATTCTGAACAAGAATTACAAATAAGGCATATAGAGAAATAACAACAATCCGAACAAGAAGAACAATAACAAGATCTATCTATTATGCGATGTAGGGTAAAATAAGATAGGAAAGAACAAATAACAAAAGGACTCATGAGGAAGGAACTCAAGGAAGGAACAAAACGAGGTCTATGAAAAGCAGTGTACGTAGGAACAAATCGACAAGGAAAACAACACCATGGGACTAACTCTACGAGGAACCAGTGAGACAATCAAAATAACCAATCAAACATTTCTAGAGGTGTCCATAACATCAGCTCCATGGTGATGTAGGAATTCCTGCAGGGCCGCTGGATCTTCAAAAGTGGTAGTTGTGTCTTTATAGGTAACCTTGAAGAGGCAAAGATGAAGGAGGCCATATCTAGCATTCAGAGCTCGTAGTTGAGGTTGCATATCCAAGAACTTTTTCCGGCGGTCAGCTGTTGTTTTAGCCACATCTTGTGAAAGATATAGTCTATGACCTTCCCACATAATTATTTTTTTAGTTTTAGCCGCTGATAGAACTTGTAGAAGGTTTGTGTATTGTAGAAATAGCATGATAACACCTCTGGGTTTGTCGGACATTCTGGGACCAAGTCTGTGAGCTCTTTGAATGTTGATAGTAACTGAGGCAGGTAAGTCAATAAATTTGGGAAGAAAAGTTTGAAAAAAGGTAGTAGGGTTTGACCCTTCTGAAAGTTCCGGAAGGCCATAAAGACGAAGGTTGTTCCTACGATTGCGATTTTCCAAATCTTCTGCTTAACGTTTGAGTTGAAGTATATCAGCTTCCATTGCAGGGATACGAGAAGAAGAGGTTTGAAGAGATTCCGTCGAATGTTCTACAATCAAGACTCGAGAGTCTAAGGAAGACAATTTGTCATGTAAAGTTTGTAAAGTTTTTGTGGTAACATCTATGAAAGGCCTCAGTGCACGTATTTCCTCGAGAATGAGATCCATAGAAGATGAGGCTGGGGTTGAGTTTGGAGAAGGAGGATCTTTCTTTAGGTGTTTAGAAGAAACAGCCGTTGTCGGAAGTTTGCTAGTAGTTTGCATTTTGGAAGATGTATCAGGATGTAAAACTGGTCTGGAAGTGGTTTCTTCCATATCCTTAATGGTGGAGTCAGAGTCTGAGTGGGTGGATGATTCATGAGCCGCAGAGAGCTTAAGATTGCGCAACTTCCCCATAAGAAGGAAGGGAAGAATGTAGAATGAGGCTCAAAGTAATTATGCTGTGCTATAGGCCACAAAAGTAGTAATAATAAGTTGTAATGACAGTCAAAATGGCGGCAAGTTCAGGTCATGAAGAATGTTGAGGAATATATAGGCATTCCATACTAAAAGTGTTTTTAAAATTGTCATATGGCCCAAAACTAGAGAGTTAAAATCAGGAAGAGCAGAAATATGAGGAAGTCTGAGCAGAAAAAACGCTTCAGAAAAAAGCGCAATGCTGAGAGGATTCTTGAAAATAGAAAACAAAATGTTGCGCCAGAATGAGTGATGAAGAGTCCTCCAAATGCTGTCAGTGTTAGAGCGCAATGTTCACCTCAAATTCTAACATCAAAATGGTCTCTTGTGTCACAAAGCAAATCAATTCGCCTATTTACATATTTGTGAGAAGAGGAGACATGCGTCATCAAAAGACTTGTGTCTGTAACAATAAAGCAGATATCACACGCATTGGTATATGATGGATGTCCAAAATAGGGAGAAAATGCCAAAAATAGACACCTTGTATGATGGTCTAAGAAATACAAAAGCGTTTGTGAGAAAATGAAAAACCCAAGGAAGTCTGCTGCTTCTAAGAAAAAAGAGCGCAAAACAACCTAAAATGGCGGTCGCACTGTCCAAAGAAGAAACAGTCGCAGCCGAGACTTAGAGGCAGAGAAGATGGTCTTCGGGGTTGTTATGAAGTAGGAGGTTGAAATGTAGCAAATGATGTATAAGGAGGCATACCGGCATTACTGGAGCAGCTGAGGAGTGGATGTGAGACTCACAGGCTCAGCGGCCGCCCGCGATTCAGTCCAGACGAGAACAAAGTCACTGAATAGGGGAACAAACCCCGCCGAAAAACTGGTGTTCGAAGCAGCGCATCTTCCGACGGTTGAGCGGATGTTTTTCAACTTTGCAGGTGTTGAAAAAAGCTCGGGAATATGAGAAGAGGTCCGTGGCACCGCGGAGCTCACGCAGGGTCCACCATCTCTCGTTGGCGCGCTAGCCACCCCCCCTGGACTCACTCTTTTGAATGGAGAGAATGGAATATTCCACATAATCATTTGTAAAGCTTGTGTGACAAGTGACCATAGTTAGCATAGCTGTGATTGACCCATGGGATACATTTGATTACACTGAGCAGCACGGCTGGGAACAAACATTGGCACACTGACCAAGCAAAACTCACCAAGGACCCAACATAGAAGGCACATGCTGCTGGGATGTGTAGCATGGGCTTTATGTACTTGAGTGCTCCAATAACAACATACTTGACTGATTTCTTGAAACTACACTGAGAACAGGCTCACATATTAGTCAATGTGCTGACACATCTCGAGCTATTGCATTACTGCTGAAGGTTCTCCCCATGTACGTTTTTGTAATTGGTGCTGATCACATGAGCATGGCACCACTGGCACTACCCTGAACATAACTTCCTCACATGTCTTTGATGAAAGGGGCATTACTGTGCATCTAATAATCCTTCTGCATATGCATTTTTTAAAAAACAATAACTGTTGGTTTGGCTGACTTACGACCTGTAAAAGTGCCAGCAGGCTAAGATACTATAACATGCATAGTTAAAGAAAGCTGTGCAACAAGGCACATACTCACCCCCTCCTTGCTGAGGTTTGGCTTTCAACTGCCCATTCAAGCCAGGGAAGACCACCGCTAGGATGCAGAGAATGTGGGGGGTCAGGGTTTGGTGCCTGCCCCTCTTGCCTGGAAGTGACAGTCCCATCTGTACTTCAGTGGTCTTCTAGGTCCAGCCATGTAGTTCCTGCCACCTCTTACAGCAATGACGGATGATACAAGTGTCCAACCCCACGTCGCGCATATTCTGGGTGATTGTGCTCCACAGCTTGGCCTTCTGTTGGGAGTTGACCTGTAAGTATAACATGGTGACAGACCCTTAGTTCACATGCAACATGTTTCTGAGTCAGACACATAGGTCATAGTCAGATTGGCAACAATGTGTAAGGGAGTCATATGGCATTATGTGCAGTTGCCCTGTGTTCAATCATGACTCCGTCCCATGAGAACAGTGATAAGATGTTTTCCCCCGTACATACATTTCTACAGCAGTGTACCTGCCCAAACAGTTTCCTACACACTGTTAAACTTACAAAAATACAATTTAGTTGCTTGTCCATTGGATTCCTTTTGCTCGTAGTGCATGGTAATTGCACATGTCCAACAAAAATTCAGTGTAATCATCACTCACCTGCTCCTCTGGTTTGCCATACGGTTGGCAGTACACTGGCAGGAGTGTGTCCAGCAGTGCCTGATTCTCCTCCTCAGTGAAAGCTGGGGCCCTGAACACTGTACATGCCATAGTAGCTCCCAGAGGGGGTGATAAGTGCAGCAAAGAGATGGGGAGTTGCAGGAATGATGCTGGTAGTGCAGGCAAGTGAAGTCTCAAGGGAACAGACAGACATATCTAAACAGCAGAGGCAACCTTAAATCCATGCAGCCAAAGTGATAGGTTTGCGTCGGTCGCATTTTCTGAATCGGTCCAATGGATTACATTGGTTACAGAGGACACACCTAATGCGGAGTGAGCTAAAGAATGATGATGGATTAAACCCAGATCAGTTGACTGGGGGTGAGTGCTTGCATTGTTCAACACTCCATCTATCATCCCCTTTGGTTTTGCTTTGTTCACTCTAAGGTGGCAGGGTATGCCTAGACATGGGTCCCTTGCTCACTTTGCCACTGGATTCAAGCTAGCCTGGCTGATGAGGGCTGATTAGCCAGAAACCGGTCCCAGGATGCTTGTTTCTGGTCCAAGGAAGACATCGCTTGGCAGTTCGGGCTGGACTGTTCCCATGAGGCACAGGGTCAGACTGATTTGCATACGAACTGGGGTGGCAGAGTGAGCTAAAGAATGATGATGGATTAAACCCAGATCAGTTGACTGGGGGTGAGTGCTTGCATTGTTTAACACTCCATCCATCATCCCCTTTGGTTTTGCTAAAAAACTATAAAACCACAGTGGACATTTCAAATGGTTTCTTTTGTCAAAACATAGCACCTGAAAGCAGGTACTTAACAGCTTTCTCAATAATGGGGACCCACCATCAATTTTGTTGACTCCCACAAGGGTTTAACAACAGCCCGGGGTTATTCTCAGCAAGGGTAACAGAGTTACGACAAATTTATGATGATGAGGCATTGTCATATGTCGATGACATCTATCTGACAGACGATGACCTAGATAAGCACTTGAACAGGGTGAGTACCATTATACTGAGCTTCGCCTCTGAGGGCGATAAATTCAACTTTAAAAAATCCATAATTGTCCATCTCAATGTCCTTTTCCTAGGATATGAGCTGTCAAGTGAAGGCCTGGCAGCTAACTTTTTAGAAAAGTGTGCACTACTCCAACCTTCAAAATAGCTTAGGTTTCCTAAATTTTGGAAGAACTTACATTCTAAATTATGCAGAAAGGGTTAAGCCTCTCTAGGAATTATTAAAACCTGATTTTTCAACAAAACATAAGACACAGGAACACACAGACATCCTGCGTTGACTCCAAGCTAACATGTTAACAACAAATCACTTGCAAACACGTGTAAATAAACGCAATTTAGTGATCCGAATAATTTTGGGTCAATGCAGATTCACCTATTTAACATTTAAGGAGGGTGAAAAAATACCAATAGCATACAAATCACATTTGTATACACAAGCAGAAATGCGCTTCACTTCAACAGAAAAAATACTGACAGCCGTTCAAACTGTAGTAGCAAAAGAAAGAGCACTAGCTCAGGGGAAAGGCATTATTGTCGGAACTCCAGTACCAGCCTTAGAGGTGGTTACAAAAGCGAGCATTCCAAATGCAAAAGCTTTACATCCTAGATAGATACAACGGGTTAATTCTCTTGGTGCCACAGATGTTAAATATGTTTTTGATCCTGATTTAAAAACACAAGCGTTCCTGCAAAATGAACATGAATATCCTCTGCTCACTGAAATTCTGCCTCTCGATTTATAATTTATACTAACGGATCAGCACAACCAGCTACAGGGAGTAAGCAAGCTTACAGTGCAGCGTGTGCAATTGTTAAAGGTCGCAAGTGCAGTGGTAACTTCCGACTAATGGTCACTGAAACTCAATCTCTAGGAGATTGTACAGCTCAGTGAGCTGAACTACAAGCATTCAAACTAGCATGTGAAAGTACAGATCGCAAATTCCCCACACTTATAGTGTGCGATTCCTTTTACTGTGTTCAGTCATATAATTAATATATACAGAATTGGCTTCAGAACGGATTCAAAGATGCAAATGGTTGTACAATAAAGCATAAAATGCTTTGGGAACAAGTAGTTTAGTTGAGAAACAAACTACCAAAAGCTCACGTGATACGTACACTGAGTCATCAACGTGATGGCGTTCACGTTGCATGGAATTCATTGGCTGATGAAGCAGCAAAGGAGTCAGTTAAGACGACTTCCGTAGCTGCTATCACTCCTTCAAAAATGAGAATAAACAGTGGGATATTGTTGGCTGTCAATGCTTCAAGCAAAGGCAGTGGTGCAGCGTTACCAAAGAAATTTCCAATCAAGTACTCTTATATAATTTATGCGAACAATGTTCCTTTTGCTGGAATCCTTGGAGAGGGATAGGGTAATTCCAAACATGGGACGTAGATTAGGGCTGATTCTAGCAGCACATGAAGGTATAGCCTCTGCCCATGCAGGTGTTTCTGCAACAGAATCTTTACTAAAACAAAGATACTGGTGGCCTGGCATTAGGAAGCAGACCAAAAACTTTGTTTCAGCATATGAAATATGCCAACAGATGAAAGTCTCCACAGTGAAACGTCCTGCGCAGACACCCCTGTTGATTTCAGACAAACCATGAGCTTATGTTTACCTGGACCACTGCATTCCCTTGTAAAGGGACGGTAACTATAAATATGTAATGGTCTTAGTAGATTCGTGCTCAAGGTTCCTATGGATCTGGCCTCAGTGCTCGGCTGACGCTTGACCTGTTACAAAATATTTGTGAGTCTTTATCAGCACATATGCAATCGGCACACTACATTCTGACCGGAGCCCTGCGTTTAGCCCTCAGGCTTACAAAGAAGCAATGGCCAGTTTGGGTGTAGCATTGCGGTACTCCTCTTCATTTAATCCTAAGGGAAATTCTGTTGTGGAAAGGAAAAACCCCGCCCCCCTGCTGCCCCATTCGCCACCCCGCTCCCGCCTCCCAGCTGCTCCTCCCTCCCACAGCCCCTCATATGGAGGCCGCGCGGTAGTAGAGGGAGCGACCTTTGACCCTGTCACCAGGTAGGCCGGCCCCCTCAGCCGCCACATGGTCCTCCTGTGCCGCTGTCCCGCTGCCGCTACCCGCTGCACCCTGACCGCCGTCTCCAGCACCGCAGCCGGCCTTGCCTGGTTTGCCTGTTTTACTTCCTGTTTCTGACCTCTCTTGTTGCCTCTGACTGTTTTTGTTACCCACTGTTATTGTTACTGTTGTATTACTTCCTGTTTCCGACCTCTCTTGTTGCCTCTGACTAATTTTGTTACCCGCAGTTATTGTTGCCCACTGGTGCCCTTTGTGCCTTCACACCCCCTGCCCCCCTTGTGCCTTGTGTCACCCCCACCCGCTCCCCTCCCTCACGCATTCCCACAGCTGCCTCCCTTGCGGCCCCGCCCCCTGCTGCCCCATTCGCCGCCCGCTCCCGCCTCCCAGCTGCTCCTCCCTTCCACAGCCCCTCATATGGAGGACGCGCGGTGGTAGAGCGAGCGACCTTTGACCCTGTCACCAGGTAGGTCACCCCCTTCAGCCGCCACACGGTCCTCCTGTGCATTGTCCCACTCCCACGACCCGCTGCGCCCTGACTGCTGTCGCCAGCACCGCGGCCGGCCTTGCCTGGTGTGCCTGTTTTACTTCCTGTTTCTGACCTCTCTTTTGTTGCCTCTGACTGTTTTTGTTTCCCACTATTATTGTTACTGCTGTTTTACTTCCTGTTTCCGACCTCTCTTGTTGCGTCTGACTGTTATTGTTTCCCACTGATATTATTACTGTTGTTTTACTTCCTGTTTCCGACCTCTCTTGTTGCCTCTGACTGTTTTTGTTTCCCACTGTTGTTGTTACTGTTGTTTTACCTCCTGTTTCCGACTTCTCTTGTTGCCTCTGACTAATTTTGTCGCCCACAGTTATTGTTGCCCACTGGTGCCCTCTGTGCCCTCACGCCCCCTGCCCCCCTTGTGCCTTGTGTCGCCCCCCACCCGCTCCCCTCCCTCACGGTTTTTCCGCTGCTGCCTCCCTTGCGGCCCCGTCCCCCTGCTGCCCCATTCGCCACCCCGCATCCCAGCTGCTCCTCCCTCCCACAGCCCCTCTTATGGAAGCCGCGCAGCGACCGTGCAGCGACTGCGCAGCGCCCTGCGGCGCGCCGCTGGCGTGCCGAAGGCACGCCACAGGCAAGCCTGTCTGCCCAGCACCAGAACCCCTGGCCCCGCCGATACCAAGAAACCCGACGGAGATACAACACCACCACCCTCCACACACTCAACACCGGCCGGCCATCTGCCTGCTACCAAGCCACCCCGAAGCGCACCCACGGACCCTTCTTCTGCCAAGTCTGCAAATTCACCTGCGACCGACCCCGCACCCCACCACCCGGACCAGACAACAACAACAACCACCTAAAGTGCATCCTCCTCAACACCCGCTCCATCCACAAGCACGCTGTCGAACTCTGGGACCTCCTCGACACAACAGCACCAGACATTGCCTTCCTCACAGAAACCTGGATGAACGCCTCCTCAGCCCCCAACATTGCCATAGCCATCCCAGACGGCTACAAGATCATCCGAAAGGACCGCGACAACCAAACCGGAGGAGGAATTGCCATCATCTCCAAGAACACCATCGGCGTCAAGACCAACTCCAAAGATACCCTCACCGCTGCCGAACACCTACACTTCCAGATCCACACCGACCCCAAGACCACCCTCCTCTACAGACCCCTGGGCCCGCGCACACAATTCAGTGAAGCCATCTCCAACTTCATCAGCCCACCTGCCCTCGCCTCATCAGACTACATCCTCCTAGGGGACCTGAACTTCCACCTGGAGAACAACAACGACAACAACACCACCACCCTGCTCGACAACCTCGCCAACCTCGGACTCAAGCAACTGGTGAACACCCCCACCCACTACGCCAGCCACACGCTCGACCCCAACTTCTCTGCCAGCAGCCACGGTGCCTTCAGCCACTCCACCGGACTACACTGGACCGACCACAGCTGCGTCCACTTCACCTTTAAGAAGACCACATCCCACCACCGCCCACAACAGTTTCCCCGTAGATGCTGGAGCAAAGTCACCACAGACCAGGTAACCACATCACCGAGCCAGAACCCACCAATCAACACCACTGACACCAACGACGCAGCCCGCAACCTCACATAGTGGATCATCAACTGCGCCGACACCCTTGCACCTCTGAAGAACCCTCCAGGCAAGCCCCGATACAGAAAAACAATATGGTTCACCGACTACCTCAAAGAATTGCAGAAATCCTGCAGAACCCTCGAGAAAACCTGGTGCAGCGAACAGACGACAGAAAATATGACAGCCCTCAAGAACGCCACCCGCAAACACCACCAGCTGATCCACACCACCAAAAAGACATCGTTCACAGAGCTCTCCGATCCCGGCACCAGCAGCAACGACATCACACCTTCGCAAGACCTCTGCAGCTCCCTCGCAATGTTCTTTCACCGCAAGATCGCTGATATACATGACAACTTTGGTGCCCAAACCGTGCCCCCAGACACCGAACCAACGCCCCCTACAACCACCCTCAGCGCTTGGACTCCCATCTGCACCGAAGACACCACCCACGCTATGAACACCATCCACTCGGGCTCTCCTTCCGGCCCATGCCCTCACCACATCTTCAACAAAGCGGACACAATCATCTCTCCCCACCTACGGAACATCATAAACAACTCCTTCGCGTCCGCCACCTACCCAGAGAGCTGGAAGCATGCAGAGATCAACGCCCTACTGAAGAAACCCACAGCGGACCCCAAAGACCTCAAAAACGTCCGCCCCATCTCTCTTCTTCCCTTCCCTGCAAAAGTTATCGAAAAGATCGTCAATAAACAGCTGACTGCATTCCTCGAGGCCAATGGCTCCCTCGACCCATCCCAGTCCGGATTTCGAGCCAACCACAGCACTGAGACCGCCCTCATCGCAGCCACCGACGACATCAGGACCCTGCTTGACAACGGGGAAACAACTGCCCTCATCCGCCTAGACCTCTCAGCCGCCTTTGATACAGTCTGCCATCGCACCCTAATAACCCGTCTCCACAACACCGGGATCCAAGGTAAAGCCCTGGACTGGATCCCTTCCGCTACGCGGCCACCGAGATCATCTGTGGCGTACCCCAAGGCTCATCGCTCAGCCCACCAAGGCTCATCGCTCAGCCCAACCCTCTTCAATATCTACATGAGCCCCCTGGCCACCATCACACACAAACACAACCTCAACATCATCTCATACGCCGACGACACCCAGCTGATACTCTCCCTCACCAAAGACCCAGCCACCGCCAAACTCAACATCCAAGAAGGAATGAAAAACGTCGCGGAATGGATAAAACTCAGCCATCTGAAACTGAACTCCGACAAGATGGAGGTCCTCATCCTTGGACCATCCCCATCCGCCTGGGACGACTCCTGGTGGCCCACAGCACTGGGCACCGCACCGACACCCACTGACCACGCATGAAACCTGGGATTCATCCTGGACTCCTCCCTCATGATGACCAAGCAAGTCAACGCCATCTCATCCTCATGTTTCAACACCCTGCGCATGCTCCGTAAGACCTTCCGGTGGATCCCTACCTGAATCAGAAAGAAGGTCACCCACGTCCTCGTCACCAGCCGACTAGACTACGGGAACGCCCTAAAAGCAGGAACCACAGTCAAACTTCAGAAAAGACTCCAACGCATACAGAACACATCCGCACAACTCATCCTTGACATCCCCCGCACAGCCACATATCAGCCCACCTGAGAGACCTGCACTGGCTCCCCGTCAGCAAAAGGATCCCGTTCAGACTCCTCACCCATGCACAAAAGCACTCCACGACATAGGTCCCGAATACCTCAACAACCGCATCACGTTCTACACTGCAACACGCAAACTCCGCTCCGCCAGCCTCGCCCTCGCCTCCGGCCCACGGATCAGCAGAACCACCACCGGAGTATGATCATTCTCCTACCTGTCGGCCAAGACGAGGAACTCCCTCCCCGCCCACCTACGACTGACCCAGGATCACCTCACATTCAGGAAACACCTCAAGACCTGGCTCTTCGAGCAGTAGTGGCACCCCCCTCCCTCAGCACCTTGAGACCCCTATGGGTGAGTAGTGTGCTTTATAAATGTACTGATTGATTGATTGAGACATAAAGCAGTCTATAACAGCTAGAGTATTAGGTTTGGGTGATGGGTGAGTCAAACATCTTTATGGGGTCCAACACTTATAAAATAATTTGCCAAGAAGTTCTCTAGGGGGGGATCACTCCATATGAGGTCCTATTTGGGACAAGAATGTGGGTTCCTGATCTCGAATGTGAAAGCACAGTGGTGGAAAATAAACCCTTTGATATCAAAGATTGTTTGGCTGTTTTACAGGATCTAAATGAACTAAGATCGAAACAAAGCAAGGTGTTCCTGAAGCAAACCCCCACTAGGGAAAAAACGGCAGTCCCAGCAAGGCCTGTCTGGATCCCAAAAGTCCAGTCAGATCTAGTCAGAGAGAAGATTGCGGACAAGAAGGGATTTGGACCTTCTTACTGACAACTATTAACTGTCCTAGCCGTCCACTGAACAAGAACAGTACTTCTGCTAATCCTTACTGGAAAAAAGGAGAAAAGATTTGTGTCAATCAACCTCATCAAACCACACTATGTGGCAAATACTAAATAGTAGGCCTTGTGGACTCAAACCTAGTTGCAGCCGCCCTCCTCTTGCTACTATCCAAGAGGTTCAGACTGAAAGACTCATGACCATCGATAATTCAGCAGTAAGAGATGAAGGACTAAGCAACAATGCTATGGAACTCACCCCTCTTGAAATTCAAGTAACTGTTCATCCAGATACAGCTGTCTACACCAACGTAACATGTGATCAACTGGTTCCAGTGATTTCGGTGACTCCTGATGCAATTCCAATGATTTACCGAACTGCGTCTGGCTACTTCATTAACTTTAATACATTTTCTGTGGGTTCAAGTGAGCCTGAAACAACACAAGCCCTAAAAACTTTCAAACAACAAGTACAAGACCTTTTTCATTTTCTGAAAGAGACTGCTCTGGATTCATCATGGATTGAACTATGGATTATTTCTGGAATATTTTTCTTTCTGCTTTGTCTAGCTTTGGTAATGACTCTTAGAGTGCTTATGAATGGCTGATACATTCGTTTGGACATTGAAAGTAAAAATGTGAACTTACTTTTAAAGCCACACAAATCTTCCCATCGTGAATCAAGAGACTTGTCACCAGTGAACATCACAGCCGTTCCTATACAGGATGGTATAGTTTGGTACAAAAGCCATTTCGACATATTCGTACCAACTGAACTTTTGTAGATTCCACATTTATTTAAAATTTCATTGAGTGACTTTATTACCTCCAGTACCTATTCTGATGATTGGGACTTTGAGACTGTTAGTAACATGATGTTTTATCTAGAAAGGTCTGCTGCATTCTCTAACAATGACAACTTAGAGGACTTATCAGACTACGAAAAGCTTTATTGTTACATAAACTACGGTCATCATTTCTTGCATAAATCTGCAACACCTAGAAATGTGTTTATGTTTAACTAATGGAAACATTGTCCTACACCACCAAAGGATAGTTCAAAAACGTTTGCAAATACGTTTCCATATTTTTCAGGGTACAATACATCTGATATAGAAATATAAACAAAACAGGACAGAAAACTATGTTAACTAATACAAAACAGGTTTATTCTGCAGTCTTTACGGTCCAACTGTCTAGTCAAGGTTTGACTTTTGGAAAGACATAATCAACACAAAATCTGTCTGTGGTTCTAAAGATTGGCAAGTGCAGGGGATAGAAGCTTTGTTTAGAGCCTGTATCATCACACAGCAAATAATGTTTTTGAATGAAACTGTGCAACAAACGTCTTGCCTTGGATTAGCCAAGATCAAAGACATGAACACACCTTCTGTACCAACACCTGCAAGTAATAGCACTACACAGGAAGCAGTCACAGTAGACACAATACTAAAAAATAACAGATCAGATCCTGATTGGGAAAAATGGTTGCTCTGGCCCACAGACACAAACATCTGTCAAGAAAGGTTCCTGAATAGAATACAGGGCTTTACTATCCATAGGCCAGACCCACGTTATGTTCAGTGACAGCACCTGGGGGTAGTAACAACATACAGTGTAGGAAAATTGTGCCTCGACTGGTTACAAAAATCTGCACTCGAAGTTATAAAACAACACTTATCTGCACTAAAAGAAATGCAGAGTTAGGGATTTCTTGCTAGGACCAAGAAAACCGCGTCAAAAACATTTCATATATGCCGGCATTTAAGCTGCTTATAATGAAATATGGAAGGTTTCTCAGGCAGAGGCCGCAGAAAGAATATGGGAGGTTGATCGTATTAACTTCGAGAAATCTCCCACTGTGGTCTACAATGGGTTAACAACTTTGTCATCCAGAATATATTCACTGGACAACATTGAATCCTATGCTATTGACATAGAGAGAAACAACATTAATTACCGGCCCGGTCTTTAACTTTCAGATGTCCCGGGCATGAAGATTTTCCCCTGCCACGAGCCCATGGGGAACTGCTCCTGATACTTTTGAGTGAGTTGAAGACCTTAGGTCTTTTTTGACTGAAGGTGTACTTTGGTTATTTAACTTTGTAACGGGCACTTTTTGACTTTGATTATGATAACACCTTGCGGCCTACACATCATAAAGGTTTGTGTTTGCATCGACGAAGGTGATAATTTGCAGGCAATTATGCCTCTTCGAACACTACAAATGCCAATGCATTGTTTTATTTCTAAGGGGCATGATATGTGTTAAAGTTAATAGGTATGTCTCCCCAATTGACATTATATGGTGGGATATACCGAATACCATAATGCCACTATTATTCATTGACAATTAGGTGTGTTTTGCTACTTTCACTTTCTGATAAACTGTGAATTCGCAATGATTGCATGAGTAGGAATTGTCTCATATGCTTTAAAAAAAAATACATTTTCCCCATGTCTATTGATTTATTTCAGATTCATCATCCCTCACGCACTGGAGGGGTTGCACGAGGAAGTTCCTGTGCACCGGTTACACACAAGTTTGTAATCTTTATGTCCTTCCTGCCCCAGGTGGTTTTGGCGCCTTAGCGTGCGCTACCCACGAGGCGAGGATTTGTATGGTCCTGACGAATGCTGGGCTGATTAGTGGCTCACCATAGCAGAAACATGTCGACCTTTGTATTTTTATGTATTTTTATGTATAGGACTTTTTGGTTCAAATTAACAAAACCATCTTCATGTCCGCCTCTCACTTATGTTTTTAATGGAGTTAGAACTACCCCTTTATTAAATGAATCATTCTATTTTGGGGAACCCAATGAAGACAACTGGCAACCGACTTTCAGTTGGTCCCTGAGGGTTCTTTTTCTGCACTGCGTCTGCAAAACCTACCTGATTGTTCTTTCTTCTTCTTTTTCTCGAACTCATGCTTTGGTGGCAGTAATTGAATGTCTTTACCTCCACCTTTTTATGTGTGTTTTTTCGTTTTTAGGCACTCTTCTGTTGATTTGGATATTGACCCTTTCTCTCCTGTTGATTATTTATATTTATATTAATCCATATTGCATTTTTTTCCGATATATTCTTAGAATGTACAGTACCTTTGCATTACGTGTTTAGCAAACGTTTTTTTAAAACTTCTTTTAGTATGCTTATAGAATTTTTTTTCAACATGTTGTACTCAGTTTAATGTTTAGCATTTAGGGGCCGATTATGATTGCGGTTTTTCCGCATCCTCTGGGCCGGCGGAAGCCACCGCCGGCCCGGAGGATGCGGAAAATCCGCTGCGGAGCCTCCAAAGACCCACCGCCAAATTAGGATGGCTGGTGGGTCTGGAATTCTGTCCGCAGCTTTTCCGCCGCGGTCGCCTTCCGACCGCGGCGGAAAAGCTCTAACATGGCTGGCGGTGTCTATCAGACACTGCCAGCCATATTAGGATGGTGGTGAATAAATGCTTTTCCGCGGCGGCTTTTCCGCCGTGGAAAAGCATACGGACTTTCACTTCGGGGGCCCGTTGCGGGCCCCCTGGGTGAAAGGGGTGCGGGGGGTGCACATGGGGGGTACCTATGGTACCCCCCTGCATTTGCATGCACAAAGTGGCAGGCACTGCGCAGTGCCTGCTGCTTTGTGCACCCAAATGCCGTGCATGTATTTTTAACATTGCGGCGGGTGCAGCTTGAAGCTGCATCCGCCGCAATGTTAAAGATAGAGGATGTGACCGCCACCCTGGCGGTCACATCCTAATCTGCTCGGAGGGACCGCCGCAGCCCATGCGGACGTTCCCTCCTCCTCAGGGGTCGCGGACGGACTCAAGTCTGTCCGCGATCCTAATCGGCCCCTATATGTTTAGCATTTAGTATTGTCGTTCTTTCAAAAGTGGAGTGGGTGTTGTATTCCGCTTTAGGTGTCTGTATATAGGTTTTCCTTAAACATGTCTTTATATAGGCACAATATGCATTGCCCTTAGATAGGCATAAGATCCCAGTCCTTATTTAGACATTAGCCATGCTATCCAAATACAGGCAAATACAAGCAAAGTCACCTACATCTGTCCACCCCAACGTCACAATGAGTTCTTAGAAACCAGACCCTTAAGCTCTTGGGAGTACCCCTAGCAGAGGATTATTGATTTCTCCAAGAACTCATTTATTATGCATGAATCGCTATTCCTTAAGGGTTCAATCCTGACGTCTTCCTCTGCCCGACTTTACGTCAATGCTAACATTCCACGGCACCTACCAGGTATAAATATACCTTCCCTTGCCAAAGCAAGTAGGAGGAGACCTCCACTTTAGAGGAGCCCGTGTCCCGGCCTGACATACTTATAAGAGACGCTGTCATCCCTGCTCGCAGAGAATCTAGCTTCCAGTGTTCTGAATCCCTTTGTGGGGTCTTAGAGTTCGAGACCCGGAAAGAGATTCCCACCTCTCTAATTCTCAAGGTATGGAGCGGACTAGAACCTAGAGGGACTCTTGGCCTACCAGACTTGGCATACTATACTTTACCATACTATAGCCTACATCCCCTACTTCTTAAAATGCACTACACTTAGGTTAGGTACACTGGGGTAGAACTAGTTAGAGAAGCATCTTGTGAGTACTCGCATTTTTAGCTTATGTTATTCATGCATATGAATATATGTGCCTTAGCTAAAAGATAATGCTAGCGCAGTATTATTTCTTTCTACTGCTTACGCTGTACATAATATATCTTGCATACTGTCTTACGATTGTAACAGCTCATATCTCTTACACAAGAATCATGACTGTTCAATAAATCCTTTTATTCAAACGCCTGTCTATTCTTTCTGTGTAACTCTGAAGAAACTAAGCATGCACGATTAGCTGCGTGAAACTGTTTTCTGTTGTTTCCAAGATTCTGAGCGTGTTCTGATTCTAAAGGGGTTCTGCGGTTGCCAGAAACTACTTCCTTCTTGTTTACAAGGAGTTGCTTGCGACATCTGAGTTAGCTGACACAAAGTAATTAAGTTTAATATACTCGATAGGGGCATACTGACCTCAGTCCTGTGCCAAATATGTAGGGTATATTATTCCAATGCGCAGAGCCTATTGGGCAAATAGGAACTACACTACAATATCTCTGGCATTATATGATTCTATTATGTGTACCTTTTAACCATGTAATTGTTCTCACAAACCTAAAAGTTGCCTTTGTGGGGAGTAGTGGAGTATGTGATGCTTGATCACAGTAATGGTGACATACACTAGAGATTGTTATATTACATCACTCTAATTGCTGTGTCACCATACCTTGGTAACCTGCCTGGGAAGGGTACTGATGCTGTGATATGTATCTAAGGTCAGCCTTCTTAATTGAAGTTTGTATTTCTAATGTTCTGTAGCTTCAGTTGTGTTTACATTTCATGTTCTGTTTGTCTCAATGCATATTGCTTTGCACATTGTGACCTGACACCAACTGTGTTTATACTCTACACATAGGTATCGCAGACGACCTCCAGTCTACAGACCCTTTCCAGACTACACACCATGGAAGAACGTGACATAATCAGGAAATACTGATTCACACGGCCAATAATTGAACATTAGTCTGAGTAGTTGTCACCTCATCTGCAGCCGGGCCGCACGTATCCAACTGCACTAATGCCCAAAGTGAAGGTTATGACAGCATTACATTTCTTTGCCAACGGTTCATTCCAATACATAGTGGCACCTCTGGTTGAATGTCACAAACCATGTTCAGCCCTGTCCTTCATGATGTTGTGAAGACATTGCTCCATTACTTGGACCAGTACATAAAGTTGCTGGCGCCTGGAGTGTTGTCAGACATCAAGGGTGAATTCTAGGTCTAGGGACTGATACCCCATGTCAATGGTTCTTTTTCTGGCACCCACGTTGCATTGATCCCACCTCAGAAAAATGAGGTGGTGTATTGCAATAGAAAACATTACCACTCCATCAATGTCCAGGTGGTATGTTTGGCTGACATAACCTCTCCCACATCTGTGCATGTTTGCCTGGATCGGAACATGATGCATATTTCACGAGGAACAGCGTCATCCCCCATTTAATGTGTCAGTTGTGGGACACCCCCGCGCCGCACGGCCACCAGCTGCTGCGTGCGCCCCCCTGCTGTGCCCTTGCCTCGCTGCCAGCCGCGCTGCCGGCCGACCCTGCTGTCGTTGCTCTGTCCTGTTTGCAAAATCATTTGTGCTTGTTTTTTCTCCCTCGTTGTTTTGCCCATTTCAAAGTGTTCTTTCCAGCATTTGTGCTTGTTTTTCTTCCCTCGTTGTTTTTGCCCATCTCAAAGTGTTTTTTCCAGCATTTGTGCTTGTTTTTTTCCCTCGTTGTTTTTGCCCATACTAAGTGTCCTTCTCAACATTTGTGCTTGCTTCTCACAGTTTTGCCCGTGTTAGCGGGTTCTTTGACTCCCCTCTGTGCTTGGTTTCCCCGTAGTCGCCGCCCGCCCTCCTTCGTGTTTCCCGCCTCCCTCGCCGCCCCCCGCTTCCCGCCACCACCGCCGACCACGCCCCTTTTTTCTTCTGTTCCCTCCCCGCTCCCGCCTCCCAGCTGCTCCGCCCACCCGCGCACTTGGCCTTAAAAGGCGACCGTGCGACACAGGTGAGTGTGACCCACTTGTGGGACACCCCCGCGCCGCACGGCCACCAGCTGCTGCGTGCGCCCCCCTGCTGTGCCCTTGCCTCGCTGCCAGCCGCGCTGCCGGCCGACCCTGCTGTCGTTGCTCTGTCCTGTTTGCAAAATCATTTGTGCTTGTTTTTTCTCCCTCGTTGTTTTGCCCATTTCAAAGTGTTCTTTCCAGCATTTGTGCTTGTTTTTCTTCCCTCGTTGTTTTTGCCCATCTCAAAGTGTTTTTTCCAGCATTTGTGCTTGTTTTTTTCCCTCGTTGTTTTGCCCATACTAAGTGTCCTTCTCAACATTTGTGCTTGCTTCTCACAGTTTTGCCCGTGTTAGCGTGTTCTTTGACTCCCCTCTGTGCTTGGTTTCCTCGTAGTCGCCGCCCGCCCTTCTTCGTGTTTCCCGCCTCCCTCGCCGCCCCCCGCTTCCCGCCACCACCGCCGACCATGCCCCTTTTTTCTTCAGTTCCCTCCCCGCTCCCGCCTCCCAGCTGCTCCGCCCACCAGCGCACTTCGCCTTAAATGGCGACCGTGCGAACGCGCAGCGTTGACGCGCAGCGGGCGCGCCGATTGTGTGCCGAAGGCGCGCCAAAGGTAAGCCCGTCTGCGCCCGTCCGCGCCTGGACCGCGCCCAGGGCCAGGACCCCTGGCCCCCACCGACGGAAGCCGACCCGACGAACCTACAACCCCGCCGATCTCATCGCACTCAACACCGGCCGCACCCCAAGATGTCATCAAGCCGCCCCGAAGCACACCCACGGACCCTTCAGCTGCCACGCCTGCAAATTCACCTGCATCCGGACTCACCCTGCACCTGCACTCGCCAAGCCGAACATCAGCAGCAACCACCTCAAGTGCATCCTGCTCAACACCCGCTCCATCCACAGACACGCCGTAGAACTCTGGAACCTCCTCGACACCACCGCCCCTGACGTTGCCTTCCTCACCGAGACCTGGATGAACGCCTCCTCAGCCCCAGACATCGCCATCGCCATCCCGGAGGGCTACAAGATCATCCGGAGGGACCGCACCGCCAACCAGACGGGAGGAGGCATCGCCATCATCCACTGAGACACCATCCGCATCACGACCAACACCGACGACACCTTAACCACCGCTGAACACCTGCACTTCCAGATCCACACCAACCCGAAGACCACCCTCAGAGGCACCCTGACCTACCGACCCCCGGGCCCACGCACACAATTCAGCGAGGACATCGCCGACTTCGTCAGCCCGCATGCCCTCCCCTCCGCCGACTACATCCTCCTGGGGGACCTCAACTTCCACCTGGAGAACAACAGCGACCGCAACACCATCAGCCTGCTCGACAACCTCGCCAACCTCGGACTCAAGCAACTGGTGACCACCCCCACCCACCTCGCCGGACACACACTCGACGCTGTCTTCTCATCCAGCAAAGACGTCACCTTCAGCCACACAACAGGACTCCACTGGACGGACCACAGCTGCGTCCACTTCACCTTCAAAAGAACGACGACCCACCACCACCAGCAACAGGTTGCCCGAAGAAGCTGGAACAAGATCACAGCCGACCAGCTCACCGCTTCCTTGAGCCAGCACCCCCCCGCCAGCTCAGCGAACCCCAGCCAGGCCGCCGACAACCTCACGAAGTGGATCAACAACGGCGCGGACCAACTCGCCCCTCTGAGAACCCCGCCCAGCAGACCCTGCAGCAGAAAAACACCATGGTTCACCGACGAACTCAAGAGCTCCAAGAAGAACTGTCGAGCCCTCGAGAAAGTCTGGAGAAGGGAACCAACGACGGACAACATGACCACCCTCAAGCTCGCCACCCGGAAACACCACCAACTGATCCGCGCCACCAAGAAAAATACATACAAGGACCGGCTGGACAACAACGCACACGACAGCAAGGAACTCTTCAACATCGTGAAAGAGCTCTCCAACCCCAATGCCGGAAACAATGACATCACCCCGTCGCAGGACCTCTGCAACTCCCTCGCATCCTACTTCCACAACAAGATCTCGGACATACACAACAGCTTCAGCAACCAACCAACGCAAGCCACAACCGCAACCACGCCACCCACCACCACCCTCCGCACCTGGACTCCGATCAGCACCGAAGACACCATCCGCACCATGAACTCCATCCACTCCGGATCTCCGACTGACCCCTGCCCCCACCACGTCTTCAACAAGGCCGACGCTGTCATCGCACCCCACCTGCGGGACATCATCAACACCTCCTTCGACACCGCCACCTTCCCTGAGAGCTGGAAGCACGCCGAACTCAGCGCTCTTCTCAAGAAACCCACAGCAGACCCCACCGACCTCAAGAACTACCGTCCCATCTCGCTCCTCCCGTTCCCGGCCAAAGTCATCGAGAAGACCGTCAACAAACAGCTGGCCGCCTTCCTCGAGACGAACGGAGCCCTCGACCCCTCACAGTCTGGCTTCCGAGCGAACCACAGCACCGAGACCGCCCTCATCGCTGCCACCGATGACATACGAACTCTGATGGACAACGGAGAGACAGCGGCCCTCATCCTCCTGGACCTCTCCGCGGCTTTCGACACCGTCTGCCACCGCACTCTAACACAGCGCCTCGGCAACATCGGAATCCAGGACAAGGCACTGGAATGGATCATCTCCTTTCTCGCCGGAAGAACACAAAGAGTCCGCCTACCACCGTACAAGTCAGAGGCCACCAAAGTCATCTGCGGCGTCCCTCAAGGATCCTCACTGAGCCCCACCCTCTTCAACGTCTACATGAGCCCCCTCGCGGCCATCGCACGCCAACACAACCTCAACATAATCTCCTACGCCGACGACACCCAGCTGATCCTCTCCCTGACCAACGACCCCGCCACCGCCAGAGCCAACCTGCATGAAGGGATGAGAGAGGTAGCCGAATGGATGACGACCAGCCGCCTGAAACTGAACTCGGACAAGACGGAGGTCCTCATCCTGGGCTCCGCACCCTCCGCCTGGGACGACTCCTGGTGGCCCCCCGCCCTGGGCACCGCACCCAAACCGACGGACCACGCACGCAACCTGGGCTTCATCCTGGACTCCTCCCTCTCCATGACCAGACAAGTCAACGCCGTCTCCTCGTCTTGCTTCAACATCTTGCGCATGCTACGCAAGATCTTTCGGTGGATCCCCACTGAGACGAGGAAGACGGTCACCCAGGCCCTCGTCACCAGCCGACTGGACTACGGCAACGCCCTCTACGCCGGAACCACTGCCAAGCTCCAGAAGAGACTCCAGCGGATCCAGAACGCCTCGGCCAGACTCATCCTCGACATCCCCCGACGCAGCCACATCTCCGGACACCTAAGAGATCTGCATTGGCTCCCGGTCAACAAGAGAATCACCTTCCGTCTCCTCACCCACGCACACAAAGCCCTACACAACCAAGGCCCGAGCTACCTCAACAACCGGATCAACTTCTACACCCCCAAGCGCCTCCTCAGATCAACCAGCCACGCCCTCGCCGCCGTCCCCCGCATCCGAAGAGCGACAACAGGAGGAAGGTCCTTCTCATACCTGGCCGCCAAGACCTGGAACTCACTCCCAACCGACCTGCGCCTGACCCAAGACCACCTCTCCTTCAGGAAGAAGCTCAAGACCTGGCTGTTCGAGCAGTAACGGCACCCCCCACCCCCCAAACCAGCGCCTTGAGACCCTACGGGTGAGTAGTGCGCTCTATAAATGACCTGATTGATTGATTGATTGAGTTGCAACCTGACCGTGTCTGGCTTGTTGATAGGTGATGTGACATGTGTATGTTATGGTGTGTGTTGATTTTATGTCAGCTAGTGCTCTGTTATCTGACAACTGAATCTTTTTTCTGTGTTAAATGTAGGAGGCTCTGGGTATCCCAACCAGACTTGGTTACTGACACCACTCTGTAACACTGACACCGCTGCAGAAGTGCGGTATAAAGAGGCCCATGATAGGACCGGGTGAGTCATGGAGCAGACTTTTGGCCTCCTGAAGACAAGATATAGCTGTCTTGCTCAGACCGGAGGAGCCCTCCAATGTGCCCCATTGAAGGTGTGCAAGATCATCACAGCTTGCTACATGCTCCACAACCTGGCTATATGGAAAGAAATACTTCTCATACATGATGACGGAGACCAGCAGCCGTCAGTAAGGGAGTATCCTGGACTGGGACATGAAGACAGAGGTGTTTGATAATGATGTCATGAATTTAAGACAAAAGCTTATCCACAACTTTTTCACATAAGTGTAAGTATGCAATGTGAGGAGGTGACTACTCCCAATTGTTTGTTGTTGTGTTGCTGGTGGACAATGAGTATGTATGCTTTTGAGTATCTGCAAATTGTCCTGATGTTTTTTGTAAGAAGTTTTTTTTTTTAATGGGCATGTTAACTTGTACAGTGTTACCATGAAGCCCTGCTAGTCTCTACACATCATTGCTCTCTATTAGACTACTATCATCAACTCCTCATTGGCTACAGGTTGTGTCCCTGTCTTCCTACAACTTGGACAAATCACTCCCATCCTCAAAAATCCTCAAGCCGATCAAAACAACCTTAATAATCTCTGTCCTATCTCGAACCTCCAGCTTCTCTCTAAAGCCCTTGAAAAATGTGCCCTGCTTCAATTGGACAAACACATTGACACTTTCAATCTGTTGGACTCACTACAATCATGCTTTAGAAAGGGCTGCAGTACTGAAACAGCCATGCTTAATGGAATTTATGACATTCATCAATCCCTTGACAAGGGTGAGTCCTCCCTTCTCATTCTCCTCAACCTCTCAGCTGCTTTCGATACTGTCAACTACTTTGCCTTACTTGGCACTCTCAAAGATCATTTTGGCCTTAATGGCTCAGTCCTCAATGGTTCTCCTCCTTTTTCCAACACAGAACCCAAGAAATTAAAATTCTAAACCTAGGCCTGTCTCTCTTGGTGTCCCCCAGGTATCTATACGTTCTCCCTCTCTTATCAACCTCTTCATGGAACCTCTCACCTTCATTCTTAAGCAAGTGGGAATCAATTACCACCTCTATGCTGACGACACCCAAATATACTGCAAGATTAATTCACGTTGTGGTATCCTACACCTCAATGACACCCTGATTAAGATTCAATTCTTGTTTCATTTCAACCACCTTAAACTCAACCCTACAAAAACCGAAATCATCCTCTTCTCACCAAAAAACAACCTGCTTCCCACCCAAGCCTGGATCTCTGACCTTAAAGCGCTAAACTGTTCTCTCACCATTTTAAACTCAGTTAAATCCCTCAGAATTAACATTGACCTGAACCTTAGTCTTATTTCTCACATAAAACATGCAGCAAAGGGCGCTCTCTTCACTCTCCATCACCTCAAGAAAATCAAACACTTAATTCCTGCAGATGACTTTAAATTAGTTGTCCAATCACTGGTCCTATCAAGAATCGACTATGGTAACGCCATCCTCGTTGGAACACCTAAAATCTACCTTGCCCCAATCAAATCTGTTCTCAACCTTGCTGCTAGGCTTATCACAGATTGCAAATGGTTCGATCATATCTCCCGTGACCTCAAAACCCTCAAATGGCTCCCCATTGATAGCAGATTCACCTATAAGACTGCTTGCATCACGCATAAAGCCCTTCATCAAAACACCCCACAGTACCTCTCGGACAAACTCCACAAAGCCGGCAGCTCTAGAGTGTTGAGGAGCACCGTCACATTAGCTCTCATTCCCCCTCTGTTGAATAAGAAATCCACACAATCATGGTCCTTCTCTGGAAATGTGCCTAACATCTGGAATTCCTATAGAATTATGCTGCAAACCCTCCTACTACAGCTTAAAAAAAGCCCTGAAACTGCACCTTCTCAACAAATACTGGGATCCTGCTTCTCACTGTTTTGGGTTCCCCTTACCAATCACTTGACTTCCTCTTCCCCCCTCTTCCTATTACTCCCTATTTAACTACTTTTCCCCTCTCATATAACTAAATCCCCTCATAGCCCCAGCCTACAATTACCCAGTTCTTCCTCACCCTTCCCCTTTCATTGTCTCCCACCATTCCTGCTTCCTCCCCTCCTTCTTTAGCCTTTCCCAACCACACTTGCTGTATTACTCATGACTCGCTGTATTCTAATGTAAATCTTGATGTAATTAGCCCTGGTAAATATGTTGGTCTGTTTTTATTGTTCTAAGTTGTTTGTGTATACTACCTCATTATACAAATGTTATTTCGCAATTTTTTTTCCTCTAAAAAAAACCCCAAAACATGTCAAGCTCTCTGATACTTCCAGGTCCAGCCAGCGCTATATAAAACCTTATAAATAAATATAAATCTTGTGCTACAGATGACACAGTTTGCAAAATTGAACTACTTTAGTCCTGTGTTCCTGACTGTGTTTTATATTTTTCCTTACTAGAATATTTCCCCCTTTCAACAGCAGAGTTGTGACCTCACCAGACCCATAATGCTGTGACATACTCCAACACTGAACTGTTGTGGAAATCCCTGGCACGCACTTCCTTCTAAACTGATGGTCATTTCTTTTTAGTTGTGAGCATTTTGATACTGTGTAATGTGATTTGACTTTGGGATAAGGCAAAAGGTTTTATCAGGAGAATACACCTGTGCTCCACATTGAGGTTTGCCTTGTCTGTTTTCACACATCCAAACTTTATTCTGAAACAAAACATATTCCATGATTATCTGGTTTGCTGACAATGATTGTTGTTTGAGTCTGCAAATTGTGATATTTTTGTCAAAATTAGACTTACATTGAATCCGTACCAAAATGTATGGGTTGTGTGATAACCTGGTTGTGTCAATCTATCATGCTGTGACAGGGTACAATTGCTCACAAGCCAGCAGTTACATTTCTAACATGATTTCTTATCCAATTCTATAACACCAGGTGGTGGCTGGGCAAGGTAGGTGCACACAACACACAATAGGTACAAAGTATTTCTTGCAAAATGATGATGTTTGCGGTGGGGCGGAACACACCATGAGGATCACAGGGTCAGAAGTAATCTAGGGGAGCTCAATTGGGCAGGGATAATGAGCTCACCATTTTGCACAGGAGGTCCCGACCTGTCAGAATTCACATTAGGTAGAGCAACACATGGTACCTGGATAATGGCACAGCTCAGAGGAGCATAGTGAATTTAGGCAGAAGCAGTCGCCACTATTTTGGATGGAAGGTAGCCCTGGTGTAGACTCCAACTTGACACAGAGATCCACATTAAGTTTCACAGTCAATCAGGCCAGCAAAAAGGATCCTGAACTCTTCCAGCACAAAGGCCTCATTAGGAATAGTTGGTCCCACCCACATCTATCTCTTCCTCTTACGGGTTTCTTATCTGTATCCCAACATTGGTCAAGTGGGCAGGCCTTGAATGTGCGCATGGCTGTTGCAAGTGCACCAGGAGGTAGGTCACATCAGGGGAGTATGGAAAGATGCTGTTTTCCCTCCACCACTCATGCAGCACACCCCACAGAGTTCTTCAGACATCTTGAACCACTTACTGTCATCTACTGTGTCCATTAGGGTGACCCACAATGGCAAGTGTGGCAATCAAAGCTGGGGAAAAGGGTTGGGCGGGATGGTAGGCTGGATTGTAGAGTGGTTGGTAAATAGATCCCCTCAGGGGAGCGTAGCAATAGGGGGTAAACCTCAGGTCTTACCAACACATAGAAAGTGAGGGTCCTTGTAGGTTCTTATAGCTCCTAACAGATAGGTGGACCTTAGTAGTTTCCTTTAATGTTCTCACAATGTAGTGAGGGGTTCGCCGACTCATTGAGATGATTCAACACCACCATGTTGGATCTGGTGCGGAGAGAATAATGTTCTGAAGTTCTCAGTCCCTCATTCAAGGTCACACTGTCTTCCATCACATCTATATATCTTTTTACCTCTCAGCAGACTCCCAATATTATTGAAATCAAGGGTGGCGGGAGGTAGAAGGGGCTATGATCTATTCAGCTTCCTTATAGTCAATCAAAATCAATGGGGAATGGATCACTTGTACCTGCAATCAGGGTTCGGTGTGTTCTATTCATCAGTACTTAAAAAAAGTCATTCACGTCATGACCCTAAGGGTTTGAGGGGCTTTCTTCAGGACCTAAAAATCAAGATAGGAATTAAGTGATGTTCTATTCCTGAGGTAAATACTCAGAGTATGATTTATCTGAATGTAAAGACGATAGTACCTGGGGTGAGGAAAAAAGAGAAACAATTGGAGACAAAAAACAGGGGTGATACTAAATGTGAGTTTAGAGAAGGTTAAAAACAGTTTAAAAATGGTCTCATGATGATGGTCAAGTTGTTAAATATCAGTATAACGTTAACCAGCTTGTCGATATACTTGCACATAGCGTGGCGTGTATGCGAAATTATCAGGCATTTCGTAGCTGTTGGCCACCAGTGTTCAGAAGTGTGTGTCTGATCGGTGCTAGCACGGCGTTAAAAATGCTGTTGGTGCATGAGCGGTCAGCGTACAAGTTATAGACATCTACATGTTGATTAGTAACGTAAACTCTGTATTAGCGGCATATAGTATGTGTGCGACGTTCTCCTATTTGCACAATTATAAGGCATTTTGTAGCTGTAGGCCACCATTTTTGCAATTGTGAGTCCGATCGGTGCTAGCGCTGTGTTAAAAAATGCTCATTGGCACGTGAGTGGTCAGCGTTTAAGTTTAAGATGTCTACATGTCAATTAGTATTGTGGCGCGCCATGTCAACGCGTAAACTCTGTATTAGCGGCATCTAGCATGGGTGCACCATAAAGGTGCTCGTATTCGCAAAATGGCGTGTGTATTACAAGCGTGAGTTGTATGGCGTTCAAAAAGTCAATTAAGTGCCGTCATTAAGACAGACAGGGGTTTGCAAAGTGTAGCTCGTGTACTAGGAGCGCGAGTTTTAAGGAATGTGCAGGACGCATTCAAGGCGTTGAGCAGCAATACACATCATGGCTAAATGAGGTCCTGTGTGCGTACCTTACGGAGTCCTAATTAGGCCTTCAACGAGCGGCTGACGAGCAAGGCCCTGCTGAGAGGTTCAAACAAGATTACCAGTTAGCTGTGATCAGGGCTTAATACGTTAAGTGAGTTCTGGAGGTGGTTGAGTCCTTCGGCCTTCATACCTATTCCGCAGGTTGCACGACTTGTGCTGACGCATCTGTCAGGATCCAGGGTGGCTCGAGAGTTGTTGCGAGCGGCCATTAAATGACAGAAGTTGTGAGTGAAGAAAGACTACCTAGATTTCTGAACCACTGGTGGTTGTTGAGGAAAGACTCCAATAGACAGCATGCTGGTTACATTTAAATATAATATTGAAAATGTTATGTTGGGTCTAAATTATTGGTTAATGGCAAAAAGGGTCTGTAATAATCTAGATGTTAGTTCAGTACGATGTTTAATATTACATTAACCAAAATGGTAGGTTGTAAATAATTAAGGGTTATTTTATGCTGAGCCAGGGAATATTGTTATTTAATCCTGTTGAGTCAGTCTTCAAGTGGTGTACCCACCTCTGCTCTTTCTCGAAGAGAATTCTTTATACTTTTTGGGTAGTACCGGTCAGTGTTTCAATAACAACCCAGTGTCGGTCGTCAATGGAGTGTTCCTGTTTAATATAATGGGTGCTCGTTTTGGTCGTTCCACGCTAGCACTTAACATTACTCCTATGCTCACATATCCTCTGCTTTATTTTGCAACAAGTAATTCCAATGTACTTGACATTGCAGGGGCAAGTAATCATATAGACAACGTGTGTTGAGTTACAGTTGGTATGTTGTCTAATTGTCCATTTGAGTCCCGGTGTTAGTTGGATGCATTTTGTGGTGGTGGTTAATTTGCATACTGAGCACTGTCCACAGGGGCAGTGGCCAGTGACTGGTTGCATATTCCATAATGTGTTGACGGTTTCATTCATTTTGGGCTTTTGGGGGCGTGTGTGCACAAGGATAGCTTTGATATTTCTTGTTCTTCTGTTGGCGAATCTTGGTTTTGGCCAATCTAGTGAGCCGGATGGTACTATGCACCAGTTTTTGTTTATTATCTTTTTGACTGAATTGCTCGATATGCTGTATATGGTGACACAGGTCAATGTGCTCTGTGCAGAGGTTTTGGGTGTTGTTTCAGGAGACTTTCAGGGGTTAGTTTATTTAATGTCGCTCAATATGGTTTATGGTACAACTTGCAAGCTACTGTGTGATACTTCCGCCCTCTATCCGATAGGGACATCTCACAAGATTGGCTCCCATGACACAAGCACCCATGCAGGCTAACCACAGTACTCCTGCACCCTCGGTGCACCCCACACATACTCCACAATTACCACTCATCTACTGGAATGTAAATGACCTGAGGGACAAGTCAAAGAGAGGGCTCCTTCAGTAATATCTTAAGCATCGGGTGCCAGCAGTAGCCGTGATACAAAAAGCCCACTTGGTGGGATCGGCGTGCAAGAGCGTATCCTAGGTGGGGTTTCAAATTAGCGGTCCACTCTAAATTCACATCCTTTTCACGTGGTGTGGGGATCCAAATCAGAAAACAATTCCCACTTATCATAAAACACACGTATACGGATGAACAGGGTCACTTTGCAGCCGTCTCGAGCCAATTGGATGGGCGCACACTTAACTTAATCACGGTATACTTTACCCCACACTCCACTCACTGGCCTTTCCGGCACTTGGTGCATTCCTACTCAGACTTCCAGAGGATGAATTATTAAATGGAGGTGATCTTAATACTACCCTTGATGATACTCTTGATTAAATGCCTCCCAGACAGCAACACCGTACTCATTCCTACTTTGCAGATTTTCCGGAAGCCTTAGGCTTGATAGACACTTGGCGCTCCAAATTCCCACAGGCACTGCAACACACATATCACATTCCTGGAATTGTGTCGTGCTTGCAACATGACTCCAGCAATGCGTGACTTTTGCACCAACACATGGGTCAGAATTTCCGTCGCATCTGTCAATCCTTGCACCATGGTGCGCCGTATTTTAAATACAGACCATTCATGGTGACGTAAGGCTCTGCCAGGGTGATGCAGGGAAAGTGATGCATCTCTACAGATGCATCACTTTCTTGACAATCTTCCCCCCAATTTCTTGTTACATTATTTGTCCATTTGATTAGGAAAATCTGTATTATTGCTCTAACTTGCTATTCAATTTGAATCCCTTAGATTTCCTATTTAGTAAAATTGACCTACAACCCCAATACTCTTACACTTTGCTGTATAATGGGAATAACCACCTTTATTGAACTTCCAGTGTCCACAAGAGAAAAAATATACAATCTGCAAAGAGATGTATCTTATGCATGGAGAAACCAAACTTCATTCACTGTACATTTGTGAGGTCTGCCTGTGGGACATGCATTTCTGATTTCTCAGCTTGTATTTGCTCAGACATGTTTTTGTTAATTTCTCTTGCAGTTCCACACAATATGCCATCAGTTCCAGTGTAGATGAAGACTGGCAGTTGCCAGAGAGGGAAAACAACATTCCGTTATTGCTCTTTTATGTTTTGAAGGATAGGGCTCTGTTGCTTTGTTTGTTTGACTATCAAGATCTGAGGTTGCGCTAAGCTTTTGGAGTATCTGGGCTCTTCATGGGACAATATTTATGCAGCATCTCCCTTTCATCAACAGTATTGCCAGTATCTTGATTTTGGGGGTAATGGATGCCAAATTTGTGGGGAATGGATCAGCATGTATCCTGGTCGTAATGCACAACGTTGGGTGTGTTATTCTGGTGCGTATCTCAGTAAGAGTGACCCTGAGACCTACAGTATGAATAATGTCTTTTGTAGTTAGGCTCTTTGTTTTTTGGTAGCAGAATATTGAATTGTGGATAGGATCTAGCAGTGTGTCTTTAACTCTTCCATAATTCCCAGTAGCAGCCTCACAGCGCTGTGTGTGCAATAGAGCATGAAGCTCACTTGGGTAGCAAATGGCTTTCATTTTGCGGTATGCTACTGGAGTGGAAAACACACAAAACTGAATATTACGCTCCATCTTAGGTACAGGATCATAATTGGTAAATAACAAATCTGGGCATTCGTTTTATTTGTGAGTGGTAAATAGCATCAAGTGCTGCGGGCACTATAGTTGGGGCCCGACTGGTAGACTGACATGCACCGCTTAGGAACATAGGACAAAGATTGGTGCAAGAGATGATCTTCTATAGAATATTGAGAGAATCAGAAACACAATTGAAAGAATGACAATAGGTTACTGTTTAATGAGACTGGATGCAGCACTAAAGTAAGCAGACCTTGTAAAGTATTGGATGTACGGCATTGCGACGCGTACTTTTACAACGCGTGCCGTTACAACGCGGTGACTTGCGTTGGAGGGGGTGCGGACTTAGGAATATTTTTATTTACTATTCCAACACCAGGTTACGTACAGTAGGGAAGGTGTTGGATAGTAAATTAAAACATTCCTTGTCCTGCAGCGCCCTCCAGCGCAAGTTGTGGTAACGACTTGCGTTGAAAAGACCGCATTGTAATGGCACGGCGGTGCAACAGCCGCGTCGTAAAGGCTGTTCACCAAAGTATTAATTGTACATCTAGGGTTAATTTCAAATTATCATTTCTAATGTGAAATCATGCTCTAATCATGTATCTAGATTAACAAAAGTCTTCTACAGCATCTCACCCCAGTCACCTTCTAAACAGATACTGCACCCTTGCTGGCCCTCGTCACATGCCTGAAGTTCCTTGTGTATGGCTGCTCTGCGGGCATCCCTTTAGGATTTTCAAGTTTTCTGAGTCACTTTTTTAAATAGACACATAGCTGAAAATGATTTCACCCAGCAAACAGATTTAGCCTGGTCATAAGAGATTCAAGCATGCCTCTGGACCACAGGCAGCTAAGCTCACAGTACCAGTGCTGTACAATAAGCAACTTCACCTGCCCCTCCCTCCCTGCCTCCCTGCATGACGGACTTAAAACTACCCGCCTCCCAAACAGTGCAGAGTGCCTATTTCCCATTACACATTACCCATTACCTTTGTAGGGGTGAGCATCCCAGTATCCCCCCTAGAACATCACTGTATCTGTAGTATATGAAAGTAGCAATTTTCAATGTGGTGAGCATGCGTTTGGTTGCAAGGAGTTATTTGGCGTAGGACTTTGATTCATTATATGTCCTTTGTATTTTCGGGAACAATATCAGGCATTACTTATTCCTTCAAGTATTTGTTAATACCCAAGAAAGTCTCTATTTAAATTTGCAACATGTTGAGTTCACACGTGCCACAGTCTAGATTATCGGAGAGTCAATAGTGTAGCTTCTAGTCTCTTGGAAGGGGAATGTCCTCCTTTTCTCAACTTGATGCTGCTTCTTCTAATGCTGAGTGCTTTATTTCAGGTGGGTAACGATTCTGTTTGTTGCCTGCCTTCCTGGGCTTGACGACTCCGCGCTAGCTCTCGAGCCACTCCAGGGCCGCTTCTGGTGTTGTGAAGAACCGTGCTTTCCCCTTTGCATCTACCCTCAACTTGTTACAGCAAACAAATGATGGACGGAATGCTGTCAATACAAACATTCTCCCCCAGTCAAAAGATCTGGGTTAAATCCATCGTTCTTTTGCCCACTACACCACCCCAGTTTGGACCCAGCCAATTACAAATCAGTCTTGACCCCGTGCCAGGCCAGGTCCTCTCTGGACTGGAAACAAGCATCCTGGGACCGGTTTCAGGGTTCACCCTTCTTCAGCCAGGCTAGCTTGAATCCAATGGCACAGTGAGCAAGGGACCCACATCTGGACATACCCATCCCACTTAGGGCTAAAAGTGTTACAGCAAACACATGATGGACGGAATACTGACAATGCAAACATTCTCCCCCAGTCAAAAGACAGGTTTATATCCATCGTTCTTTTGCCCAATATACCACCCCAGCTTGGATCCAGCCAATTGCAAATCAGTTACCCACATCTTAGCAGGAAAGAGTATGGAGTATTTAAGTTCACGGTTTCTCAATTTGTTTTTGACGTTAAAGAAGCTGTGCCTCTGCTTTTTCAGTTTTGCCATGTCGCCAGGAAAGAAAGTTATTGCGATGTGTTCAAAACACACTGTGGAGCTACTCTTCATGTCTGACAAATTAGGTCACGATCTCGGAAGTTAAAGGGGGGGTACCTGGTTTAGGTGTACCACCCTGAATGTGGTGCGGTCTTTCCACTACGAAGTGGTGGAATAGGCTGCTTTGCTGCAGATGTTGCTTAATAAGGTCACAAATTGGTCCATTGCCAGCCCTCCCACCCTCTGCGGCACACCAACTATTCTAACGTTGTTGCACCTTGATCGGCCTTCAAAATCATCCAGTTTTGGGCCAGAGCTTTGCTTTAGGATTCTAGCTGGCACACTTGACGTTTTAGTTCAGGGGCATCCTCGCGCAGAGTCCCCATTGTGGTTTCAACTTCTGCTACTCTTGTGCTCATGTTTTTGAAGTCGGCTCGGATCAGCAAGAGTTCCACTTATAATGTATCAATCTGTATTCGAGGGGTGTGTGTACTTTATTTATTGTAGGCATTATGCCTTGCAATGTAATCTCTGTCTTTTCCAGTGAGGCATTATCCGGTGCGTGCGCGGTGGGTTGGTTCATTGTTTACCGTTGAGTTTTGGTATATGTGTATTTGTCTAATTTGGTCTGGTGTGCAGTGCGCTGGCCCCATCCTCCCATCACTGTGCATTTTCAAGCCATGTTGCACTTTGTTGGATACGTGGGTGGTAGTACTCACTGCTGCGTTACTGTGTAACGGACCTTTCACACGCTGCCTTTTGGGTTTCCTACAATTGAGTACAGGCACTGTTGTTTGTGCTCAGTAGGCTTGAGAGTTTAGGATTGTCTCACCCAGCCCCCCCGGGAGGCTCAATTCCAGACACAGGTGAATCTGTACTTTCTTTACTGGCACTGAATGTTGCATGGTCTCTGTATTCCCTCAGAGGCACCTCTGTGGTAGCAGCCCCCTCCTCCCCCGGTGCCGGTGTCTCCAAGTCTTCTCACAGGCGGCAGTTTATGACCGTAGTCTGGTTCACTTCACTATCACTGATGTGTACTGCTTATTGGTATATATGGATTGGATGTGCCTTTGATATACAGCTGCGAGTCACAGCTCCACTGCCTGGGGAATTCCACCCTTGGTGATCATTGTGCCGCCTCACCAGTTAGTAATTAGTGGGTGGAGGGGGGAATCGGGATCATGCCTCTGAGTCTGTCTGACCTGTTTTGTATTGGGGTGTGCCACGTTGCATGTCTCATGTGTCCGTACTGGGCCGGTGTGTGAATTTAGGGCTGCTCCTCTTCCGGAGGTTAATAATGTACGGCCGCCGTGTGGTGCTGGGGCTGTGTCTCCTGTAGGGAGCGCTGATCAGGGGAGCGCTGCTGCGGGTCGCAAGACTCACCCGTCCATTGACTCAGGTTGCAGCGATGTAGACCGGATGTATGACATTACAACGCATGCTTTTACATCGCATGCCTTTACAATGCTGTTTTTACAACGCATGCCTTTACAACGCATAGTGCTTTGGGGCGTTGGATAGTGAATAGTTTAATTTACTATTCCAACTCCAGTCCTCGTGGATAGTAGGGAAGGTGTTGGATAGTAAATTAAACCTATTCCCTATCCCAGAGCGCCCCCAGCGCATTGCGTTGTAATGGTTTGCATTGTAAAAGTTGCGTCGTAAAGGCACTGTGTGGTAAAAGTTGCGTTGTAAAGGATGTTTCCCATGTGGACCACATCTCGAATTATAGCCGCTACGATCACAGGGGGAGGGCCTCTGTGCATGTGGCTCGAGATCTCAGGATCACTCAAGACCCCGGCTTCTCTTCCGTGTATAGGCCGTAATCACCTTCTTTGATGTAGCCGCAATGTGGAGCAATCGTATTTTGTCGCAAGCAGTGATTCTTATGCCCAGTTCTTTCTGACATCTCTTCCACCGCTTAGATGGGCGATTGGTCAGCGGATCATTGCACTGATGTTGGGGGATGTCTGTGGAGGCTTGGAACAGCTCTAGGCGGTGGGCATTTGGTTAGACTGCTAGCTATGCCCCACAAAATTTACAGCGTTGAGACACTGTATGTACTTCTTTACTTTGGTTGATGTTCATTTTAAAATGTACTACAGAAGGGATAAACTGGTCTTTCACCATGTATAAGTGATGACTGAGATATGGTGCAGCTGTGATGTAGGAGAGGATGCTATAATGTTAAAAGGTAACTAATAAATAAAGTTTTGTGTTTTGTTTGGGTATGGTATATTGAAATAAGCGCATTTAGTCATATAGTTTGGTTCATCTGTAAATTTAAAACTGCAACATAACTTCTTTTGTATCATGTGTAAGTCACTAGTAAATTATATGTTATGTTGGCTAGACTAAACATTAAAAGATACCGTTTTTTTCAATAGAATAATATATACATAACAACAGACAGTTAGAATACGTACAAAAGCCAGAGGAAAAAGCAACAGAAGCAACTACAGTATCTCTGCAGAACTGAAAAACCAAAGGGGAAAAATACTGGAAAAGTGGTGAAAGAAAAAAAGGCTACTGGTAAGAGGACAAAGTCATGTCTCAAAAATATATACAGACTCCAGCAAAGATTTGAAAATAATGTAAATACAAACAAGCTAGGGGAAACAATAAGAGTGGACAAAATCTATATTAGAAGAACAGGAAAACATGTATTAAAGATAGACACACCATAACCAGGATACAGAAGCAGTTTAAAGAAATCAGAGCCAAGATGTTTCGAAGTAGACTGGCTGTAAATGTATTGAGAAATATGAAGACGTATAGAAGAATGAGAGACAAACTGAAACAGAAAGAAAACGTTGAGTGAGTAGTTGAAAAGGCCTTTTCTTTGAAGAGTAAGCTTTTCATTTTGATTATAAATAGAATGAAGACTCTTGACAAAATAGTGTTATACAGGAGGAGACAAAATCACAAGAAAAGTTGTGTACAGTTTTTAGTGGAGAATGGATACATACTTCTACTACAAAGTCTTTAATAAAAAAAAGCATAACACATTTGTTTCTGCTATTGATGAAAAAGGGCAATATTATGACATGAAGAATGGCACTCCTATAGCAAAAGAGGTCATGGTGCCTAGAAATGTAGAACAAGTTATTGCAAATGAGGTACAGGGAAGGCGTATGCAGGTCCTGTATACAAATGATATCGTAGTATTGTTTGTAGTATTTAACTGCACTCCATTGATATACTAAGAAAATGTTGTTATATCTTTCCAAGGCCTAATTTGAACCACACAATTAGAACTTGCACAAGTTTTGGATCCTTGCAAGGATTAGAAAGCATACACATTTGGAGGGACACTTAAGGGCCGATTAGGATGGCGGACGGACTTGCGTCCGTCCGCCACCCCTGAGTAGGAGGGACTGTCCGCAGGGGCAGCGGCGGTCCCTCAATGGCAATTAGGATGTGACCGCCACCCTGGCGGTCACATCCTGTATGTTTTACATTGCGGGGGCTGCTGTTTGAAGCAGCACCCGCCGCAATGTAAAAAACGAAAGCTGTGCATTTGCATGCACAAAGCGTCAGGCACCGCGCGGTGCCTGCCGCTTTGTGCACGCAAAGGCAGGGGGGTACCCCCCATGTGCACCCCCCACGCAACATTCACCCAGGGGGCCCGCAACGGGCCCCCAAAGTGATTGTCCGTATGCTTTTCCACGGCGGAAAACCCGCCGCGGAAAAGCATTACTTTCCCTGCATCCTAATATGGCTGGCGGTGTCTGATAGACACCGCCAGCCATGTTAGTGCTTTTCCGCCGTGGTCGCCTTCCGACCGCGGCGCAAAAGCGGCGGACAGATTGTGAGACCCACAAGCCATCCTGATTTGGCGGTGGGTCTTTCAGGCCTCCTCGGCAGATTTCCCGCATACTCCGGGCCGGCGGTGGCTTCCGCCGGCCCGGAGTATGCGGGAAATCCGCCATCATAATGACCCCCTTAGTACCCTGTATATCAAAGATAGTGCGGCAAAGCACCTTTCATCATTTCAGAATGTAAACTGTACACCTCTCAACAATGCTAAGTTCAGTTAGGAGGTTGCACTGTGTGAAAATTCCTGTTTTATGTTTAGGAGAAATTAATGGAGCACTTTTGTATGGTATTGTGACAGAGGTAGAAAAGGTTTGTGATGATGTGCAGTTTCATTTCTCTGTCCAGAACAGGAAGCTATGGAAAATGATGAGTTCATAACAGAGGAGTTGCAGAACAGGACACAGGTATTATAGTTGATAGTAGTGAAGATGACATTACAACATTTAATATAGTATGTTTGTATATGTTGTTGACACACTCACTACAAGATTGAAACACAGACTGTTAACTAATAAAAACTGGCAAAAGATTGCTGTGTGCTTATTCGTAGAGGGACACTTTTTCTTGTCCGCACGTTAGGTCATATAAAAGTACTGTTTCAATAAATTAAAGGATAATAAAATTCCTGCTAGAGCTATGCATAACAAGTCAATACTGGTTCCTATTCCAGACACACTTCAAGGTATTTCGATGTTCATGGGTCAATTCTTATCCGTAGCATGCATCCAGTTCAGTCTAAGCCTGTATGGAGCCAAAGACAGGCAAGTTATCAACAACCGCTGCAGAAAGGTCTAAAAGGTAGATTACTGTCCAGGATTAGTAGTGTTTTCTCAAAATGTTCAGCAGGATGCGCAATAATTTTTAATGGTAATGCTAGGACTATTAGAGGCAGAGGATGTGAATATCAATGAAATATTTGGTTTAAGTTATAAATAGAACAATAATTTGAACATTGTGAATTCATCTGCAGACTTGACAATAATTTGCAACAATTCCTCCATTTGACATTACCAGATTGTAAAGCTGTGGTCTTTAAAAATTTAACCAAATGCCCATCAACATATGACCTGTCCAAACTGCAGATCAGAACTAAGGTGTATGTTGTTACTACAAATGTATGGGAGATATGTCATACACATGCTAAAATGATGTAGAGTGGATGGTAGTCATTTAGAAACTGAAATTACAAACTTATATACTGGACTAATTTCCATTTCAAAAAGAACTTGCACAACTATAGCAAACCTACTTCATGAAGGAGACCTGACAGACCTCCTGAGGCGGAAGCCGGGAGTGCGTATTGCTGCCTATTTTAAAACTTGTATACTCTGTTTATTTATTTATTTATTTATTTATTTTGAAAGTTTTATATAGCGCGAACAAGATCTTTGCAGATATCAGAGCGCTTTACAGAGGAGGGGAGCATGTATACGCAGATACATCAATCATGTTAACAGTACATTGAAGTGATATCATAAAACAATCAAGTAATTCAATTTCAAAGTAAAAAAAAAATACAAGGGTTCGAACAAGTAGTACAGATGAGTATCGAGTCTTTGTAGTTTTTCCCCAGTAGTCGTTCAAGTGTATTTAGCCATGAGGATCGCTTTTACTTCTCTCTTGAAAAGTATGGTAGAGGTGATGAGCCTTGTTTCAGGGGGGAGCGAGTTCCAAATCCTGGGAGCCATTCCTGAGAAAGAGCGTTTATAGGTTTTTTCCTTGCGGAATCTTTTAGGCTTTAGCAAAAGATTGTTTGTGCCTCTAGTGTTTCTGGAGCCTCCAGAAATCGTCAGCTTCTGAGCGAGGTATCTAGGTGAGCTCAGGTGGACAGCCTTGTGGGTCAAACAAGCGATTTTCAGGTGTATTCTGGCTTCAAACGGCAGCCAGTTCAGTGATTTGAAGTCAGGGGAAATGTGTGAGTGTTTTTTTGATCCAGTGATAAGTCTCGCTGCGGCGTTTAGAGAGGCTCTTATGGGTGCCGTAGTAGCTAGGGGGAGACCGCAGAGGGCGGTGCTGCCATATTCTATTCGAGGTATGACTAGTGATTGCACCGCAGTTTGGAAGTCTTTGGCTGGAAGGAAAGGTTTAAGTTTCCTAAGGGTGTTGATTTGGTAGTTTGCTCCCTTAGTTGCTTTGTTGATGTGTTCCTGCATGCTGAGATTGGTGTCAAGTGTTATGCCCAAAGATTTCGCTGAGTCCACGATGGTGGGTTGAACATTGAGTGCCGTTAGGTCTTTAAGCCACATTTGTGCGGTAGTGATCTTCGCTGGAGGTGAGATCAGAAGGAACTCTGTTTTAAGGGCATTGAGTTTGAGATGATTAGCGGCCAACCAAGATTGGGTGCTTCTGATCGTTGAGTTCAAGAGCGTGATGTCTTTGGGTGATTGTAGTTTGAGATAGAGTTGGGTGTCATCAGCATACATGTGGAAGTGTACATTGGATTCTTGCAGCAAGGTGGTGAGAGGTTCCATAACTAGGTTGAACAAAGTTGGGGATAGGGAGGATCCTTGTGGTACGCCTAGCGATACAGGTCTTGGTGCGGACATCAAGTTGTTGCTCTTGAATTTCTGCGACCTGTTATGCAAAAAGGAAGTGAACCATTTGAGCACAGTTCCAGATAGGCCCATTCTTGTGTTTAATAGTTCGAGTAAGCTCTCATGTTTGACGGTGTCAAATGCAGAATAGAGATCAAGGAGGATGAGGAGGCAGGTATCGTTATGATCTAGGATTTGGAGGGCGTCGTCGATTATGTGAATCATGGCAGTTTCCGTACTGTGATTAGCTCGGAAGCCTGATTGATGAGAGTTGAGGAGATCAAATTGAGTAATGTGTTTAGTCAATTGTATTTGTGCGCATTTTTCCAGCAGTTTGGCAAGAGTCGGAATGTTGGTAATGGGACGGTAGTTGTTTAGGTCAGAGGGGTCGGCTGTAGGTTTCTTTAGCAAAGGTGTTACTTGTCCAACTTTGAGGGAGTCGGGAATTATCCCTTGTTGAAGTGAGCTGTTAATAATTTTGGTCCAGAGTGGAAGGAGCGACGGGGTAAGGACTTTGACAGCGTTAGCAGGAAGGGGGTCCGTGAGGTGATTGGATGGTTTCAGAGTGCTGAGCAGTTTGCCAATTTCTTCTTCCGTGTAGGTGACAAAGGTTGACCAGGTTGCATTGTTTTTTGGTTTGGTGGGTGTTATGCGGTGGGGTTTGGGATAGAGGCTTGCGTCCATGAGGAGATCATTCTTTATGTTGTCAGTTTTTTGGTTAAAGAAAGAGGCGAAGTCTTCGCAGGAGGGAGCTTCGCACATAGTGTTGAGAGGTTGGGGTTGTTCTTTGGTTTGTGTTCGGATAAGCTCAAACAGCTTTCTCGGACGATTTTTGGCTTGGTCGAGCTGACGGCTGAAGAAGTCTGATTTTGATCGTTTTATTTTCCTGAAGTAGGCATTTCTCTTTTTCTTCAGGTTTTTTAGGTTCAGTGCAGAGGGAGCTGATCTCCAGGAACGCTCTGCCATTCGCATGGCGCGTCTATCGTCATTGAGACTCCCGTCGTACCAGGGATTGGAGATTTTTGTGGTGGCTTTTTTTAGCTGCAAGGGTGCGACTTCATTAATAGTTGCGGTCATATTGTTAAGATAGTGATCAGTCAAGGATTGGACGTCCTTAACGCCAGCCGGAGGAAGTAGTAAGTTGCAGCTGTTGGGGGGCAGAGAGTTTGAGTTTAGTTTTTTCATGTCTCTTTTCCAGACTTTGGGCCTGGCGGATTGAATAGGGTTAAATTTAACTTTTTCATTGATGAAGAACGTGATAATATGATGGTCCGACCAGTCACAGGGTTGGATAGATTTGAGTTGGATAGAGGCATCTTGGGAGATGATAAGGTCGAGGGTAGAGCCTTTCTTGTGTGTTGGACTGTTGCAAATTTGTGTAAGGTCAAGGGCGTTAAGGAAATTCTTCAGACCTTTTACCACCGCATCATTATGATCGTTCCAGTGGAGGTTGAAGTCCCCAAGGTATATTTGTGTGAGTTGCCGCCCGGAGTTGGTTGAGATCATGTCCATGATTTGTTGGGAGAAGGTGAGGTTGTCACCGGGTGGGTGGTAAACGCCGTGAAGAGTGCAGATCGGTTTGCCCTCACTGATAATATCTAGGCTGATGTATTCACAGGAGGTTGGGGATGGTAGGGAAGGGGAGTTTACTTTCAAGACAGAGAGGTTGCTCCTGTATATACATGCGATTCCGCCACCTTTTTTATTGCCAGACCTGTCAAGTCTAGTGATGTGGTAGTTGGGGGGAACCAGAATGTCCATTATAGGTGTAGAAGATTCTGTTAGCCATGTTTCAGTCATGATGATTAAGTCAAGATCTAATTTTAGGATGAGATCGGCGATAGCGGCGGAGTGTCTAGCGGCTGATCTGCAGTTTAGGAGAGTGCATTTGAGACGGGGTGTGTCGAGGGTGGAAGGGTGTTCTAGAGCGAGGGGGACTTTACTCAGGTTACTATGGATAGCGACTCTGTTGTTCAGTGTGGGGGGTCTAAGGGGATTGGAGTGAATCGTAGGTATGGCAGTGAGAGTGTCGGGTGTGTTGCTAAGGGGAGCTGAGTCATAGGAGCGGAGGAGGGTGATTGTGTCTTGGTCCGAGAGAGGGTTGCAGGAGCGATGGGGGCGGTTTTCACGATTGAGAACAGGGATTGAGGTCCAATGCGGTGGGAGTCGAGTGCGAGAGTTCGCCGCCCGGGTGGAGGACCAGTTGGGAGGGGAGGTGATGGTGGAGGCGCGTGAGTGGTGTCTGGGGTGTGTGCTGAGTAGTTGTTTGATGATGTGAATGTCTTGTTTGATCTGGTGGAGGGTGTTGGGTGGGGGGTGGCTGGAGTGTGATAGACAGAGTAGTTGTTGTTTGATGATGTACATGTCTTCTTTGAGTTGGAGGAGTGAGGCCGTAATGTGGTCCACAGTGGGACATGTGTTGGAGGTGGGGATGGGAGGGTCAGGCGTGGATGACATGGGGGAGAGGTTGGTGGTGTGGATGAGAGTATTGGTGGTGGGCGTAGAGTGCAGGGTGGAGGATGGGCGTTTATTAGTGGTGACGGGGGTGGAGGTTGGGTAATGGGGGGTGAGACTGGGGGGGTAGTGGTATTGTAGATGGGGTCGAGTTGAGTTGATGGAGGTGGCGTGTTCTGTGTGATTAGTTAGTGGGAGGAAGTGGGGGCTGAGAATGGGTGGGGGTAAAGGGTGGGGTTTGCCTTTGTGTGTGTCGGTCTGATGTTGATCTAGGATAGGCGGGTTGCGGGTGGGAGCTGTGGTATCAGGGGTGAGTGGAACGGGGATGAAAGGAACGGGGATGAGGGCTGGTGTGTAGGTGGAAGGGGTGGGGTGGTTGTTGTGAGAGGGAGAGAGATCTATGTCTGTGCTTGAGGGATGTGGGGTAGCTACGGTAGGTGGGAGAATGACTAAGGTGCCAGGAGTAAAGGGGTGGTGCATGTCTTTTTGGGTGGGGGCTGTGGTATCAGGGGTGGGGAAGGGGATGAGGGCTGGTGTGTGGGGGGAAGGGGTGAGGTGGTTGGTGTAAGAGGGTAAGTAATCTATGTCTGTGCTCGACGGGAGTAAGGTAGATACGGTAGGTGGGTGAGTGACTGGGGTGTCGGGAGTAAAGGAGAGGTGCATGTTGTTTTGGGGTTGGGCTGGGTTAGAATGAATGTGGTTTGAGGCTGTGGTGTCAGGGGTGACGGGAATGGGTGTGGTATGGGAGGGTGACAAGGTGAGGTTGTAGGGGGGGAGGGGGTGCCGCTGGAATGTGTGGGTGAGGGATCTATGTCTGTAAATGTGGAGTGCGAGGTAGCTACATTAGGTGGGTGAATGTCTAAGGTGCCGGGGGTGGAGAGAAGGTGCGTGTCGTTTTGTGGTTGAGCTAGGTTAGAAGGGTTGTGGTTGGGGGCTGTGAATTCAGGGGTGATAGGCCTGCGGGTGCTATGAGTGGGGGTCCGATGACTGGCGAGGTGCTGTTTGAACGTGGGGAACAGGTTGTCTAGTAGTTCCAGGTTCTTGTCTGTGGATTGAATTAGGATAATCCCGTTATTGTATATAGTGATGGTTGTTCTGCCCGGGAAGAGTTGTGATGGAGTGATGGAGAGTTTTAGGCCATGCGCGAAATTCCTGGAGGTGGAGACGGTGAGTAAGGTGCGGAACGTGTTTCTCCATTGGGCTCTGCGTGTGGTGTGGAAGATAATATCAATGTTCAGTGAACCATTGACTGGTGAGAAGTAGGTGTCTGCACAAGGAGTTTCAGGGTGGGACCTCAGGAAGTTGTGTTTAAAACGTTTAGCGGCTTTTTTAGTGAGTGAGGGTGGGTAGTTGATTTTGTATGTGTGGTTGCCGACGGGTTGCATAATGGGAGGACAATCTAGGTAGGTGTAGGAGGGAGGGTGTAGGAGGGAGGGTGTACTGTCCTAAACAGTTGCGTGGGCCTAAAGTGATACTAGTGCGTGCACAGTAATGCTATGCGCAGAGTACCGCTGCAGACAATAATAGTGAGATAATTGGGAGTGACACTAGTGAGCTGCCAAGGTATTTGAGGTAGTAGTTGGTGCATACAAGATTAACTGACACTAGTGAGTTTCCAAGGTATTTGAGGTAGTACTCGGTGCATACAAGATTAACACTTGAGATGGGTGCGAGTTGCACAAGTATAGGGTGCGCAATAAGGATATAAGGGAGCAGAAAAATGCGAGCAGTTAACACATATGCGGTAGTAATCAGTGTATACGGGAAGGGACAATGTAAGTGCAGGTTACATCAGTGACAAGTCTATGTGAGAAAATCAACAGTACATTTTGGGAATAGGAGTGAGGAGTGACAATAGTGAGTAGTCAAAAATGTGTAAGGTACAGGAGTCTGTGACAGAATACCATTGCACACACAACTTATATGAACCAACAAGTGACATTAGTGAGCAGCAACGAAAAATAAATGAGGTATAAAATATGAAATATAGCACTGAGAAAAATACTTGAATAAAATAAACTAACTGTGCAGACCATAAAGAATATCTAAATCGAAGGTGCCAATAGTGAGTAGTCAAAAATATGTAAGGTACAGTGACAGAATACAATTGCACACATAGATAAGATGACACAGATTAAATGGCACAACAAGTGGCATTAGCGAGCAGCAAAAGAAAAATGTATGAGGTAGCAAACGGTGCATTACCGGTGAAGATAAAGTGGGACGTGCAAGATACAGTTAGGAATATATAGAATATAATGCTACTGTACGAGGCAGTAATATATGGGTAGCAATTGCAATTGGTGCAGAAAAAGTGAAACGTGCTGGATACAATCAGGAATATAATAATACATATCACTGTGAAAAAGCACACTATCTAAATCCGACGTGAAAAACGCCCAGCTGTGTAAATTGTGCAACCGATAAAAAGTAGTCTGAGAGTCTAAGAGGCCTTAGGTCTTTACGGTCGATGGTAGAAATGACTAGACCATGATGGTCTCCCCAAGATAGACCAGCTAAGATGGCCGAACCGATGGGGGAGATAGAAAATTATTGGTCCTTTGTCTGTTGTTGTTACTGTCTGTGCACTTTGAAACCCACTTATCCTCCCCCCTTCCCTCACTATTTCTGGGCACTGCCTGCTTGTGGAGACTCCGCGCAGCCGATACTTAACGCTGCCGCGGACAAAACACAAAAGTACATCTTGCCGCCATTCCCTGCTCACTCGCGGAGGCCACGCCCCCTTCTGAGGCCACGCCCACCCCGAAACGCTATTTAAAGCGCTGACTACGAGCGCTGCAAATAGACCTGACAGACCTCCTGAGGCGGAAGCCGGGAGTGCGTATTGCTGCTTATTTTAAAACTTGTATACTCTGTGTACTTTTAAACCCACTTATCCTCCCCCCTTCCCTCACTATTTCTGGGCACTTGCCTGCTTGTGGAGACTCCGCGCAGCCGATACTTAACGCTGCCGCGGACAAAACACAAAAGTACATCTTGCCGCCATTCCCTTCTCACTCGCGGAGGCCACGCCCACTTCTGAGACCACGCCCACCCCGAAACGCTATTTAAAGCGCTGACTACGAGCGCTGCAAATAGACCTGACAGACCTCCTGAGGCGGAAGCCGGGAGTGCGTATTGCTGCTTATTTTAAAACTTGTATACTCTGTGTACTTTTAAACCCACTTATCCTCCCCCCTTCCCTCACTATTTCTGGGCACTTGCCTGCTTGTGGAGACTCCGCGCAGCCGATACTTAATGCTGCCGCGGACAAAACACAAAAGTACATCTTGCCGCCATTACCTGCTCACTCGCGGAGGCCACGCCCCCTTCTGAGGCCACGCCCACCCCGAAACGCTATTTAAAGCGCTCACTACGAGCTCTGAAAATAGACCTGACAGACCTCCTGAGGCGGAAGCCGGGAGTGCGTATTGCTGCTTATTTTAAAAGTTGTATACTCTGTGTACTTTTAAACCCACTTATCCTCCCCCCTTCCTTCACTATTTCTGGGCACTTGCCTGCTTGTGGAGACTCCGCGCAGCCGATACTTAACGCTGCCGCGGACAAAACACAAAAGTACATCTTGCCGCCATTCCCTGCTCACTCGCGGAGGCCACGCCCCCTTCTGAGGCCACACCCACCTTGAAACGCTATTTAAAGCGCTGACTACGAGCGCTGCAAATAGACCTGACAGACCTCCTGAGGCGGAAGCCGGGAGTGCGTATTGCTGCTTATTTTAAAACTTGTATACTCTGTGTACTTTTAAACCCACTTATCCTCCCCCCTTCCCTCACTATTTCTGGGCACTTGCCTGCTTGTGGAGACTCCGCGCAGCCGATACTTAACGCTGCCGCGGACAAAACACAAAAGTACATCTTGCCGCCATTCCTTGCTCACTCGCGGAGGCCACGCCCCCTTCCAAGGCCACGCCCACCCCGAAACGCGGGCTCAGCTTAATAAAAATGTGCATCCCTAGGAAGCGCAGCGGACGAGCGCAGCGGGCGCGACGATTGAGCGTTGAAGGCGCGCCTAAGGCAAGCCCGTCTGCGCCCGTCATCGCCAAGACATCGCCTCTCGCCGGTCCCCCTGCTCAAACCATACGGACGGCATATTACTATGACAAAAACTCTCTCCTTGCACTAAACCCGGGCAAACGCTGTGACAAGCTAGTGGGCTGCATTGGACAGACTGACTTACATTGCAAGCCCTGTAATTTTGGCACACTTAGGCCCTGTCTGCCTCGACAAAAAGCCAGTATGACAAAATATACCCCACTTACGATTCTCCAGCTTAATGTCAGGTCCCTGGTAAAACACCACCCTGAGGTCAACACTCTATTGACCGACGAGAACGCTGACATACTATTCCTGTGCGAAACTTGGCTCAAGGATGAGCTAACTAGCATTCCTAATCTCACGCTGCCGGATGGATTTTCTATGATTTCCATCAATAGAGACGCTAGGGGAGGTGGCATAGCCGTTATCCATAAAACGCTATACTCCTGCTCCTTTCTGAAGGAAGACATCACGGGATGTGAGTGCGCCCGCTTCAAAATCACCATTAGCCCTCACTTCTCCCTTTCAGGCCTCTTCATCTACCGACCCACGGGCCCCGCCTCTAAATTCATAGAGGAACTTCTATAGGCAGCCCATGCCCTGGTTGTGACCTCCGCCAACTTTACTATTCTGGGAGACCTTAATCTCCACTTTGACTCCACCTCAGATCCCATCATCAGAAACCTCCTGGCTGACCTAACAGCCTTACAGCTGATCCCTCTTATCCAGTCCACTACGCACGCTGCTGGTCACCTACTTGACCCTGTGTTTACCAATATCCCGGAGGCCATAGCCGATCCACCCAAACCTATCGGCTGGACCAACCACTTTCTCATTAAATTTGTTCTTTCCACCAACACCCAGCCCAACAATGATCCACCTCCCTCCTGTCTCAAGCGGCCCTGGCACAAACTCCAAAGTAAGGATCTCTTTGCTATCCTAGGAGAACACAACCTTGTAACCACTAATGACATCAACACGTCCTATGCCTCCTTTCAGAACTGGATCATTAAAGGGCTCGACACCCTTATACCAGCCAAATGGACTAGAGGACGCTGCACCCCCTCTAACCCATGGTATAATGAAAATCTGAAACTTTTTAGGAAAGGAATGCAAAGTAGCAGAACGTAACTGGAGAAAGGATTAAAAGACAAGGACAAGGCTCTCTACCTGTACAAATTAAAATCATACCATAAAGCTATTCGAACGGCCCGCGCATCCTTTTACGCCAGAGAAATCAACTCCAGTTCGAACCCCACAAAAACTATTTTCAAACTGGTCCAAAAGCTGCAAAACCGAGGCAATCCTGCCTCTTGTATCTCTTCTACACAGCAGTGTGAGGACCTTGCCACCTTTTTCATTGAAAAGGTAAGGAAAATCTATAACACCTTTTCACAGAACTCGTCTGAATATTCTAGTTCTTCCAACTCTCCCTTTAAAGGCACCAGACTTTCATGCCTACCTGAAATCTCCCATGGGGATTTAGTCAAACTTTGCAGAAAGATTAAATCTGGCGCCCCTTCAGATCCCATGAGACCGGCTCAATTCATAGAGACACTGGACTTCTTTCTTCCTTCCCTGGCCACACTCCTCAACCTCTCATTCTCCTCGGCAATTGTTCCTACCTGCTGGAAACAAGCATGGGTAACCCCTATTATCAAAAAGCCGACACTAGACCCAACAAAGCCGGAGAATTATAGGCCCATCTCCCTGCTCCCCTGGGTATCCAAACTAGCAGAAGCCCATGCTAACACCGTACTAACTGACCACATGGCCCAAAATAACATCCTGGACCCTTCCCAGGACGGGTTCGGGCCAGGTCATAGTACGGAATCCGCCCTCCTATCCACCACCGAACATCTCAGGAGGGTGTTGGATGCCGGTCAAAGTGCTGCGCTGATATTGCTCGATCTCAGCGCAGCCTTTGACGCGGTTTCCCATTACATCCTGCTGAAACGCCTGGAAAATATAGATATTAGGGACCTGGCCCTCGAATGGTTCCGCTCGTTCTTGACGGGCAGATCCTTCCGAGTCTCAGCACCCCCGTTCACCTCCCGATCCCACTCTATTGGCCAAGGAGTCCCGCTGGGTTCGGCACTCAGCCCAGCCCTTTTTAACCTGTATGTGCAGCCTCTCGCGGCTGTGGCCAGAGAATGGGACCTCACGCTGGTGTCGTACGCCGACGACACACAGCTGGTGATTACCCTCACTGAGGCCCCCTCAACCTCTGCCGCGAGATTCAGGGAGGGACTGGCCGCAGTCGCCCATTGGATGACAGGTAACTGTTTACAACTGAATGCAGGAAAAACCGAGGTGTTGCTCCTAGGTAAGAACCCCAGCTGTTGGAGCGACCATTGGTGGCCTTCCTTGCTGGGCCCCATCCCGCCCCCCAAAGCCTTGGTAAAAAACCTGGGAGTTTGGCTGGACTCCTCATTGAGCTATCAAACCCACACCAAAAGAGTTGCAGCTACGTGTGTGGGCCTGTTGAGAAGCCTCAATCCTATTCTTGGCTTTTTCGACCCCAAAACACGTCAGCTCATAGTCCAAGCTATCATTCTCTCCCGGTTGGACTACGCTATCGTCCTATTGTTAGGCGCTAACAAAGCTGATACAACAAGGCTTCAACAAATTCAGAATTCTGCGGCCAGGGCTATTGTTGGCCTTCCAAGAAGATGCTCTGTTAGAGCCACCATACAAAGACTCCACTGGCTCCCAGTAGAAGCCAGAATCCAATTTAAGGCCCTCACCACTGCCTTCAAAATCCTCAAAACAGATGGCCCTGCACTTTTGCGTCCGCTCCTACTACCCTACACCCCCCAGCGCAATCTGCGCTCCCTAGGTCATCATCTGGTGGTGGTTCCCCGCACGAAACTCTGCCGTGTCGGGGGCCGCTCTTTCAGAGTTTTGGGAGCAAAACTCTCGAACTCCCTTCCCCTGAACATCCGCTGCCTTGACAATCTGTCTGCCTTCCGCAGGGCTATAAAAACCCATCTGTTCCCACTGACCTAAGCCTTCAGCCTCCCCCCCCACTTGCCAGTAGGTTATGTTTTGGTTTTCAGCGCCAGGACGCCCCATTGCTGGGGCAGCTGTCGCGCTTCAACAAACTCGTAACATAACATAACATAACATAAGCTTTAAACGCTGCACAGTATGTAAAAAATGTTAAATAGGATGGACAGAGTGCAATGACATACAGATGTCATTCAAATCAAGGCAATGTAAAAAGCTAACAAACTCATATCTACTATTTCTAGAACTGTAGTTCTAAAAACAATTTAGAGTTTAGAGTTTGAGTTTGAGTTTGAGTTTAAAATTACTTGTACAGCGCACATACACCAGCGGTTTCTTGGCGCTACAACTGATAAGATCCAGGGCTAGGAAACAAGGGAAACTAATGAGAATTTAGTCAAAGGCCTTAGTGAACAGGTGAGCCTTGAGGTGTTTACGAAATTGTGAGTACAGAGTGAGGGAGCGGAGTTCAAGAGGGAGGGAATTCCACAGAATCGGGGCGAGGGTGGCAAATTTCGAACCTCCCCACTTCTTTCTCCGATAGCGAGGGATGGTGAGGAGGGACTGAGAGGAAGAGCGTAGTTCCCTGGTGGGAACATAGGGGGTGATCTCAGAAGAGATAAATGCGGGTGCCAAGCCCAGTCGAGCCAAGAAGGTGATGGAGGCGAGCTTGAATTGAACCCGAGCTCGCACAGGGAGCCAGTGTAGAGATTTCAAGAGGGGGGAGGAATGGTGAAATTTCTGAAGATTGAAGACCAGGCGGGCCGCCAGGTTTTGTATCTGCTGCAAACGCCGTAGACTATATGCAGGAATACCTGCATATAGGGCGTTGCCGTAATCCAGGCGGGACACCACCATGGTCAAGATGATAAGTTTGAGAGCCGAGAAAGTAAAAAAACGGGACACCCTACGAATAGTGCGCAATGAAAGGAAAGAAGAAGATACCACGGAACTGACCTGGGAATGAAGGGTGAGTTGAGAATTAAGTTTTATGCCAAGAGTTTTAACAGAGGTAGTGGGTACGGGAGAGGGGCCCAGTACAGGGGGCCAGAAAAGAGAAGACCAGGGGCTGGATGAACCACCCGTCAACACCAGCTCGGTCTTATCGGGGTTGAGTTTCAAATGATTGTGGTTCATCCAGTCCCGGATGTGAAGCATAATAGTTTGGAAGTTAAGAACAGAAGAGGGGGAAGAGGATAGATTGAAGACAAGCTGGAGGTCATCCGCATAATTAAATACGGCGACCTCCATTTGTTGAAGAGAGAAAATAAGAGGGGCAACATAAAGATTAAACAGGAGGGGAGAAAGGGAGGAACCCTGGGGAACCCCGCACTGAACTTTCCGGACGTCCGCTGTGAAGTCACCAAGGCGAACGGCCTGGGTGCGGTCACTCAGGAAGGAGGATAACCAGACCAGAGCAGTGCCCCCGATCCCCGCCGCCTCGACACGGGAAAGTAAGATGGTATGATCCACCGTGTCGAAGGCGGCTGAGAGGTCGAGGAGCACAAGGGCCTGGCGCTGGTTGGTATCCATACCCTCCCTGAGGTTGTCTAAGACCGAGATGACAACGGACTCCGTAGAGTGTGCGGGGCGGAAGCCAGCCTGGCGGGGAGCAAGAGCTCCGTGCATCTCCACAAAGGAGCTCAGAGCGCAGGTGACAGGGCGCTCGAGCACCTTTGCCAAAAATGGCAAAAGGGAGATGGGGCGGAAATTGGCAGGGACAGAGGGGTCGGCCCCAGGTTTTTTAAGAATTGGCACAATAACCGCTGACTTCAAGGGGTTGGGTACTACACCTTGGGCCAGGGAGCTGTTGAGGAGATGAAGGGGGGGATCTGGGCAGGTAACAAAAATATGACGAAGGATATGGGCAGGACAGGGGTCAAGTGGAGAGCCAGATTTGACCAAGGGTACTATGGAAGTAAAAGCTTCCTTAGATATGGGAGGAAAAATAGTGAGTTTTCCCTTAGGAGGGGGACGTTGGGGATCAACAAAGGAGGGAGAAGGGGGCAGGATGTTGGCTTTAATGGTAATGATTTTGTGAATAAAATAGTTATTAAGGGATTGGCAGAGTTCTTCGGACGGGGCGGGCTTAAGGGTTGTTCTGTCTGAGAGCGCCAGATTCTGAACAATCATAAATATCTCCTTAGACTGGTTTGCTGCGGCAAGGATTTTAGAGGAGAAGTAGGTGGTTTTGGCCTCCAAGATGTCTTTTTTATACTGGGTATGGATGTTGGTATACTCCAGTCGTAAAGTGGGGCAATAACTTCTCCTCCAAGCCCGCTCCGCGCGGCGTACTGTGAGTTTGGTGGCCTTAAGCTCAACATTGAACCACCGATTGGCATCCTTATCGCGCTTGGAGGTAATACATTTGAGCGGGGCAGCAGAGTCACTACCAGCGGAGAGACACTGATCTATAGCCTCGACCTGGGAAAGGGTGGAAAGGCCCTGTAGGGGAGGGAGGGAGGTGGTAAGAAGGGAAGAAAGTTCTTCCAGGTTGGCTCGGACCCAGATGTTCTTGGGGAGAGGGGGCTTGGCTGGGGGGTGAATGGGCAAAGAAAATGAGATCAGATGGTGATCGGACCATGTGCAAGGCGAAATAGAAAGAGATTCCACGGGACAGTTCAGGGACCAGATCTGGTCAAGCATGTGACCTTTGATGTGGGTGGGGGAGTGAACAAAGGAAGTGAAATTAAGGGATTGAAGGGTTTTGGAAAATTCCTTAGAAGACGAACATTCAGCTGGGTCAGAAGGCCAGAAGTTGAAGTCGCCAAGGAGTAAAATAGAGGAATTGTTGACTGTAATGGTAGCCAGGACTTCCAAGAAATCAGAAAGAAACTGTAAAGGAGATTGAGGAGGGCGGTAGGTAAGAAAACAGGTCAAAGGGGGAGAGGTGGCGGTGGTGCGGATAACCAGGTATTCAGTGGTTGCAATGTCAGGCAAAGACAGGGTTTGAAAAGGGAGATCGGTGCGTGCGATGACCGCCACGCCGCCCCCAGCTCTGCCAGAAGGGCGATCTGCCCGAAGGGCATAGTAAGTAGCTGGTAAGGTAGCCAGTAGGGCGGGGAGGGAGTCATCACCGAACCAGGTCTCCGTTAAAAAAAGAAGATCTGGGGTATGAAGGTCCAGCAGGACCGAAAGTTCGTGCGTATGGGCAACAGCGGACCGAGTGTTAAGATAAAAAGCTGTTAAAGGTTTGAAGGTTGTAGGGTGAGTGGTGCATGGGGGTGAGAGAGAAGGGCCAGCCATAGGAAGGGGAATGTGCGGGGGAACTTCATGGGATGGACCAAGAGAGGAAATGTGAGAGCAAATGGAGGCTGCGATGGGCCAGGGTCCCTGGAGGCGGCGTAGTTGAGCCGGGGTATAGGTGATAAGCGGGGCAGAGTAACGCGCCCCTAGCCCCGGTCGGCCGCGGACGGGCGCAGACGGGCTTAACTTAGGCGCAACTTCGGCGCGCCTTCATCACACCCGCTTCGCCCGCCCGCTGCGCCGTCTATGAGGGGAAGTTGTAATATAGGGACACATGGGAGGGGGTCTAAGAGGGGGCGTGGCAGGGGGTGGAGGGACAGAGGAGCAGCCCCGCCAACCACAGAGCAGCCCGAGATGGTGGGCACGCCCGTCCCCGCCCTCGTGACCTGCCCGTCAGAGGGTGAGGGAACGAGCAGCGTGGGGCGCTCTGGCGGCGGCCGGCAGGGAAGTCAGGAGGTGTCAGGGGGTGCGCGATGTCCAGAGCGCAGCCCCTGCAAGATGAAGGCAAGGTAAAAAGAGTCTCGTGTTTTTTTTAAAGTAAAGTTGTGCCGCGCCTCAGCAGCGTTGTAGCTCCCGGCAGAGCCTCGGGAGATCTAATCAGTATCAGGGCCAGAACTCGCCCAGCTGAAATAGATTGCCAGGGGGGGAGGGACAGAGGAGCAGCCCCGCCAACCACAGAGCAACCCGAGATGGTGGGCACGCCCGTCCCCGCCCTCGTGACCTGCCCGTCAGAGGGTGAGGGAACGAGCAGCGTGGGGCGCTCTGGCGGCGGCCGGCAGGGAAGTCAGGAGGCGTCAGGGGGTGCGCGATGTCCAGAGCGCAGCCCCAGCAATTTGAAGGCAAGGTAAAAAGAGTCTCGTGGTTTTTTAAAAGTAAAGTTGTGCCGCGCCTCAGCAGCGTTGTAGCTCCCGGCAGAGCCTTGGGAGATCTAATCAGTATCAGGGCCAGAACTCGCCCAGCTGAAATAGATTGCCAGGGGGGGAGGGACAGAGGAGCAGCCCCGCCAACCACAGAGCAGCCCGAGATGGTGGACACGCCCGTCCCCGCCCTCGTGACCTGCCCGTCAGAGGGTGAGGGAACGAGCAGCGTGGGGCGCTCTGGCGGCGGCCGGCAGGGAAGTCAGGAGGCGTCAGGGGGTGCGCGATGTCCAGAGCGCAGCCCCTGCAAGATGAAGGCAAGGTAAAAAGAGTCTCGTGTTTTTTTAAAAGTAAAGTTGCGCCGCGCCTCAGCAGCGTTGTAGCTCCCGGCAGAGCCTCGGGAGATCTAATTTAGGATAACAAAATGTGGTATGGTGTTGAAATGTGTATGAATTATGAGTTTCTAAGACATTATTCGACCTGTTAAGTGTATTGTTTACAACATGTTGTTAGAAATAAAAGACTGTTTTAACTGAAGGAAATTATTCATAAAACATTACAGGCCTACATTCTGTAACTACAGATAAAAACAAAATGGAGGTACGATAATACCAGCAGTCTTAAGTTGCATCTAAGAAGTCTCTTTTCCACCTCACCATTGTATCTTGTTTTGGTTGCTTAATTTTCAAAATGAAATCCTAAAACATTTTCCTTTGTTTACATTTTTTTCAGTGCTTTAACTTCGGCAATAAAAAGGAGAATACAAATTGCCACCTCCCTGGGGCTAATTGTCTGAAATGCATGGGGCACGCTGCCCCCCCCCTATAGCCCCCGGGGACCACCACCTACCCGGGTCTTTATTTTTATTGGAGGGGGGAAATCCCCATTGTGTAACCGGAGATAGCCCTGGGAACTGCCAACCACCAGGGCTGGTTCCAGCAGTGTGCAGGAGGGTCTAGCCCCAGGACATTGCATTGCTATGGCTTGGCACTGCTCCTGCCTTGCCATAGTAAACTCTGCTCTGCTTCATGAAGTGGAGCAGCATTGCTTTTGGACAGAGGGAGAGGCATGTTTACAGCTCCCTCTGTCCAAAAGCAATGCAAGCTCCTGCAGGAGATGGGGAGCTGACTGGGTCTGCAGGGGCCTTGAGGCTCCCCATGAGGTCCTCAATGACCTAGCCATGCCCCGGGGATGGAGTATTCAGGGCAAGATCTGCCCGGGGAGGGTTGGCCACGTTGCCCCCCTCCTATGTAAACAAAACATTTTTATAAAGGCCTGGCCCCAGGGGATGGGGTCTCCGGGGGCAATATTTGTCCGTAAAAGGGGGTCCAGTAATAATAATATTTTTGTATGTCACGTGATAGGAGTCGGAACCCCATGTAACATAAATAAATACATAATGACCCACTCACTAATCAAAGAGCTACTCAGAGTGGAGTACACAGTTGCATTCACATTTACACAGTTAGAAAACATCATACTATGTATAGAATAAAAAGTATTGTAAAAAATGTAAAATGTGTTGTTTATATTTGAATAGGTGCTTTTGTTTTGTGGATTTGCGATGGGTGTGCACGTCCAGACAATATTTTTGAGGGATATATATATATGTTTTAAAGATTCTTTTTACTATTGGGTTATAGGGTGGCTCTGAGAAGAGCTGTTTTGTTCATTGTGACTTTGTTGGAACGACATGTATGTGCGAATGCACGGCTTGATGTTTTTGAGAAACACCCTGTTCATCTGTGAAGTAAACTCCATCACTTCTGTAGATGTTATCCATTTTAAAACGGAGGTTGTTGTTGTAGATAAAGACCATGTTATGGTCCCTGAGGTATGCAGAATCACCTTTATTAACATGCTTCCTGGCGTCAATCTGTAGCAGAACTAATTTGACCACTTCCATTTCTGTCTTTATCATATATTAGAGTACACAACAATAGTGTTAAGGGAAAGTTGACATTAGTTGTGAAAAGTTTCTTTCTTTAGGATTTCCAATCCTACCCCAGTGAGTGTGCCTAGGTCATTGCCACAACAGTGCACAATCAAGAGGGCAGGGTGTTGGAAAGTCAAAAAAGTTTTAACCAAAGGCAGCAACTGGTGCCACTTTAATTCTATCTGCACAAACCATGTATTGTCCACATTATGCACACCCAGGTCTTTGTCAATATCTCTGTCTCCAGCATACTGTTTGCCCCAGAAAACAAAGCTTTGGCCTACAATCCATACCGTAAGCATTTTGAAGGGAAATGTGCAAGGAATCAAAATACTTTCATAAATGAAAAAGTCACTTGGAATAATGAAAGGTATCTAAAATTGTGCACAGAATATGGTTTAACAAAAAACAGATAAGTCATTGGGTGTTCATAAATGTTTTGTAGTTAAAAATAGGTTGCATGTTAGTTTGCAAAAGTATCTTTTAGATTGGTTATGAAGAAATGTTTGAAAGGTACAATAGACTGGATAAGCTAATATTTTGCAGAAGTAAACCACGCCTGGTATTGGGAAGCTGGTGTGTTGCATTTAACAATATTGCAAACTTTTGAACTACTGGTAGATTTCCACAGAAATATTTTCTATGGAGAATAAGTTGAAGTACTGTAGGGGAAAGGTTTAAATTAAAGTGTACTTTTATAGGATATCATTTAGTGTTATATATATGGTATATGTTTTTCCAAGTCAGTAGTATGTTTAGAAGTAGTATGGTGTTAAAAATATAACTGTAGTAGTATAGTAAATGAGTTTTTGAAGTCTCATAAGGGTATACGACTCTGTCATGATATACCGGAGGTCACGCTGGGCACTGCGGCGGAGTCGAGACTCCAGCAATCTACACAACCAGATCGGGATCTTCAGCACAGACTAGGAAAGAGTTAATATAACTACCCAATAGGAAGTGGTTTTGCAGTTTGAAAAAATGAAAGGAATGTTTTGATTTTTTTATAACATTAATTTCTGTGGAAAATGAGAGGGAAATGTAGTCATTACTGGTTCTTTCTTTGTGAGAGTGGTGCATTATGTTTATTGTGTGGGAAAGAAAATTATTTAAGAATTTCTGATATTTTCGTAATCTACAACTGAATTTCAGAAGTAAGTTATAAATGTGCAAGGAGTGTGATGTATGGTGTAGGAGCACTTCAGTGAATGTAATTTAATTTTTAACTTTGAGATGATTATTTATAAAAATTGGGAAGCACTAGGGAAATGTGACGTTTAATACCTTACCAAATGTAGTAACCTGTATTCTACTCTCTGCAGAAAAGTAGATTGCAACTAGATTGTAAATACTGATATGTGTGCTTGAAACTAAAAGTGTAGTCTGTCAAATTTGAATGTCTCAGTGGTACCATGTCTCAGGTTCCATTGTTCCATTGTGCTTCTCGGTGTTATTTGACACATGGGTTACAGGTAATGATCATAACTTAAAAAGGACACAGATTATGATACCCCTAGACAAATATTGTCAGAGCTACTTCAGCATTCTGGTTCAAAAGCAAAGATCAGTGAGGTAGGTAGTGCTTGTGAAAGCACTTCAACACACAGTTTGATCTCTGGCTGCTCTGTATAGTAAGTAAATAGCGATTCTTGCAGTTTCTTCTACACACATATTTACAGAGGATACGGTGTTATACTGATGCTGTGTTGTGTGTGTATAGTTTACTTTACATGTGTTATCTCACCCATAGAAGGCACTCAGACAATCTTTGGGGAGTCTGGAAAAATGCTGACACTAACAAGAAGAGATGGTCTTTCATTTTGTGTTAGGGCTGGTCGTGTGAGCTACGTCTCTCTATTGAAACTGGTAGAGAAATGTGAGGTTTAAAACATGTTGTCAAGTGTATTAACCTGTATCCTCGTCCATATATATTTCCACAAAGGTACACTGCAAGAAGGCCGTAGATAGCGATGTGTCTGCTTGAAACTGAAAGCATATTCTGTCAAGTTTGAATGACTGATTGCTTCCATGTCTTAGGTATGGCTGCACTTCAGCGTGCAGTCTGATATGTTTGATGCACCTGTTGACCCTAACTTAAAAAATATGCAGTCTTTAATACTCCTACCCAATGCCAAATCTTAGTTCCAGTAGCACAGATTTCTTAGGTAGGCAGGCATCACAAAATCACTTGAATGCACACCTTAATACCCGGCAGCCCTATAGAATGAGTAGAAAGTGATTCATTCAACTTCTTCTATAGACATTTAAAAAGAATGCAGTATGAAACAGGAGTAGTCTAGTAGGCGTAGGCTTGTTTGAATGTTTTTGCTTGCCTCTGAAAAGGCACTGACACTGTCATTGAGGTCTCTAAAAAGATGCTTACATGCACAAAAGTATCATTTCTAAAGTTATGGGGTAACCTGGGCAAGTATGATACAAGTAACAATCGGTTCTGTCGGGTCAACCAATTTCTTTGCCAACTTCGATATTCAGTGAGAACAATGTGATTAATTAAGGACAAACAATATGAACACAATACAGAATAAACAAATTATTCTCATTCATAGAGAAATATTTTACTTCATATTTGCAAGTTTTCGTATGAAGTCAAACATTTTCTTGACATAAAAGCTGTCCGATAACCCAATTATTGTAAGCTGGCTGTCTACAATGATGTCTCAGTTCATAGTGATTGGAGCCAGCTGAGGAGGTGGCCCTTGATCTTCAGGCCATCAGGTGTTGGAACAGAGAGTTGTGATTGCTGCTCATCTATTCGTCTACTCGTATCATAAAACAGGAAATGTTGGCCTGTGTATTTTAAATGCCTAGGTGGACAGCCATTAAATAGAAATACCTTAGAAGTAGGGTTTAAATAGGTGCAGTAAGATAAGACAGTAAGGACAAGAGCACATGTGGCTATGTTAAAATAGATTCTGCTAAAAAAATAACAGTTACATGTTGGAGGGACAATCAAACTTTTTGAAGAACTGCAGGCACATTTGCCAACAACACACAATCAAATGTCTTTGTGCTTGGCAATGCATACTAATAAAATTGTTAATATAATAAATTACCATTTTTGCTTGTCACTCTGCTTGAATTCACTGATTGGAGACTGCAATTTTCCTTAAGTGTTGTAAGCCCTGGTGTAGTGTCAAGTCCAGATTATGCTACCTCTGCCTACATTGGACTATGGGCACCACTGTCTTAACTCTGAGGGCAGGATGCTTCCTGAGATTAGAATTATCTAATGTAGCATTCCTTCGAAACACTGACATTTACTACCTTCACAGAAAGACTTGTTTGAGGAGTGAACCATCTCTTGGTCCCCAGGATCCTAAGAGTTGATAGTAGGGGAGTTTCATGACAAAAAAGGTCCTAGACATCATAAATGCAGAACTGCAAAGGAACCTTGTATCTGTTATTTTATGGACGTTTAGAGTGAACTTAACAACTACACCCCGCTCTCTTGTTTTAATGTTATGGCTTTAGTGTTCAATCTGCCATTGGATACATTTTAAAATGCTATTTGACTTTGTATTTGTATGTTATGCTTGTGTATTGAATCTCCATTTAGATTTTTCCCCTTGTAATACTAATTCAAAAATAAATTAAATAAATTAAAGCTGCCCATTTATTCCCCTGTCAATAGTTGCCTCTTAGTTTGAGTACCCCTTGGAGGTAATGTCTCCAGATGAACATCCACCGTTAATGGCTTAACCTCTGCCTCCATGGAGATACATTTTCTATGTTCACCATCAGGGACCACATCCCACTTCACAACAGCACATGGAGAAATGGTTTATAAACAGCCAGTGAACAAGGCACTGGGACTAGGAACTTTCTTTTCAAAGGTGAATTTTTGTTCTTCTGTGTATAGTTTAAGTTAATTCAAATAGAGTTCCTCCAGGTGTATCATCTCTAGCTGAGTGTTCCCCTCTCTTCTATGTGTACATGGAGTTTTACAGTGACAGGCATAACATTTTCATGGATTCCCTCGGCACGGTTTGTTTTTGCAATATAAACTTATTTTATTGTTTGCCTAAAGGTAAGGAGATCAGCTGTGGAAGACATGAAATGAATATAGTCGCTGTTGATCGTTTACTTTAATTTTTATTTCTTTAGTTGTTTCATGAATGCAGTATTTCAAAGACGAATTGGTCTTTCTGTTTAGTTGGTTTCATCCATATATTGTCTGCACTGAATGTTACCTATGCTGCATATGTCTTGTACATATGGTCCAAACAGCCATCAAGTCATTTCACTTTAAACCTCAAAGGCTTTAGATGAGATTTAGTGTAGGAGGGCGCTATGAAACTTAGAGCGATTTATGAAATACTGCTAAATTTACCACCCACCTTGTGCTGCCAGTAGGACAACTAGAAGGACCATGCCGAATAGAGGGCCATATTATCAAGAACGGCGATAACATTATCGCCGCTTTAGCGACAGGAAACAGCCACAAAAGCGGCGATAATGGGCTTGACAATATGCCTGAACCTGGGCTTCTATGGGAATTCACAAGGGCATATTATCATGCCCCTTAGCGCCGCTTTAGCGTCAGTTTCCTGCTGCTAAAGCGGCAATAATGTTATCGTCTTTCTTATAATGCAGCACAGAAGCACAGTATGATAAAGAATAACAATAAAGCAATATGCACAAAAATGTTTGTCACAAAGTACCACCCAGGGCATCCTGTTTCCATTCCACCTTAGTAAAAGGTGGTTGGACATTCCAATCGCGGACGTGATCATGACGGAACCACGCCGTCATGAGCACAGCTCAACCGTGACTCATGACGGTGTGGTGCCGTCATGTGCATCGAAGACGTTAACGCAAAAACACAGCAAACAATAATAGACAAGGTTTAGCGTTAAAAGTTAACACAATTTGAAAGGAGGCGTTAAAAGGAGCAATAATTTCATTTCTCCTTTCTTTTTTGACTCTGCATGTGTGTTGCACTGTGCAGCACACGTACAAAGTAGGAAAAGTTTTAAAATGTGAAAACTCACATGGTCACTCTATGGCTCTAAGATGCCTGCCTGGCACACAGCAGCTGAAAGCTGCACTGTCACTAGTGGGAGGGAAAGAGGAAGCCATATCTCTGTAGATGTGGGGCTCTCCTGCTCCCTCCCTGTCAGTCAACGTAACAGGCTTTTTTGGCTGATGTGCTGCTTTCTGTGACTGTTTAGAAAATCTGGGCTTCGCTCCTTTAAACAAGTGGTGATATGTATGCTTCATTCTGTGGAACTTGTGGTCCAGGGTACCCAGCCATCAGCTTGTAGTGAAATGTATGGCTTCTGCACTAGCCAAACTAGTTAGCAGATCAGGTCAAGTCCCTGTTTTTTCTGTGGATGGTGAAGTGGGGACATGTGTAATTGTCTTTGCAGGGATATTTTTCAGGTTGGAGGTGGCAGTAGTGTGGTATATAAATAAATAATACCGGATCTAGGTTTTACTGGACATAGTAATAACAGATAGCTCAATAAATAAGAGTCAAGATTCGAGGTAGTAGGAGTTTGCGGGTTTAATACAGCATAAAGGACAGGAACAGGACAACCTGCACGGGAACAGGATGGCAGCGCTGCCGGGGGCAGGATCAGAATCGGCATAACATTTAATAACAGTGCACAAATATATATACTAAAACAGTTACATTACAATGAATTACAGTAGGCGGAGCAGTGGGTGTGGTCAATAGCAGTCGCGAAAGATAAGGGTGAAAAATGGGTGTAACAGGGGCGTATACATAGACATGTGATGTAAACGTAACAGAATATGTCATAAATGGGGCGGAAACATGGAGGGGGCTACCTAAGGAGCCGGGACCTCTAACCTAATGGTGCGCGCCACCTGACAGTGACGTGTTACTAGGAGAAGCTGGGGGCTATGAACTCTGTGCTAGGAGCAGAGACTGAAGTCTGGAGAGTCATGGCGACATGTACCTAAACAGTATCTAGTATCTGATGTTTAGAGAACATGTTGATAGAATCCAAAAGTTATCGGGGTAAAGGCTAACAGACTCTAAGACTGGTGCATGCATTATTCTACATGTAGTGCGTGATGAAGAATATTAAATGACCATTAAATGCAGTATTTCTCTTACATGGAGACGTAAAGGCTAGACAATGACGGAAACTACTGATGCGATTCAGTAGCTTAGGAATGCAGAGAAGGAGGGCTGGACTGATAACTAGAATCATAACATACTCTTGGCAGACTCAGAGGCAGAGCCAGGCTGAGCCGGGCACTGTGAGGCAGGAAGTAAGTGAAGGGTCGAGGATACAGGTGGGGGCTGTATCACTCCTCAGCGAGGACTCAGAAGACAGGAGCTGAATCTGGTGTCCGGGCCCTTTTGAGGCCTAGAAACGGGGACTTTACAATAAAATAACGTGCACACTGAGAAACGTGGCAACGTAACTTTACATAGGCCTGATACTCGTAGCTTTCACGAGAACTGGAAACTGACATACTAGTGATGGACACAACTGTAATTGCGTCTTTAATCAAACATGGGGATACATATGCATATTTAATCATGCACACATAACATAAGATGGAGGACACGTAGGGACACAGAACATGACAAAATTTACTTTTCCACATTCCCTCCTTGTCACTACGTTTCCATCAGGAAACATCAATATTCATGATACCATCTATCATTTCATACAGTATCATTTGCTCGTCTCGAATTTTCTTGGAACGGGATTTAGAACGGGACTCGGGACTAGGAATACAAGATGTAGCACAAATGCCGCAAATCGCAGGGCCACATTGTAAACAGAGGCAGCAACTGAATATGATCGCTACTGTAATACCCAGAAATGACAATACTTTCCATCCCCAGGCGGAAATTATATTCCAGAACCAACCGGACCATGTCCAGGTGCCTGGATCTTGGTGTAACATATGGGCAATTTTATGGAGTCTGGTAATAGCTGAATAAACAGACGGTGCGTTATTAGGAATGAAAATGCAGCAACTAGATCCGATGACTCTACATGCCCCGCCCCTATCGGCCAGTATGACGTCAAGGACGAGACGATTCTGGAGCACGACAATTCTCATAAAGGATTGTTCTTCGGTTAAGTTACCTAGAGCAGAAGTAGTCTCAATCACTACTGCTTCAAGTGTTCTGGTTAATCTACGTATCAGTTTACTATTTACAACAGTACCTAAGTAGGGGAAGACACCTTTATTGATATCTATGTATTGTTCTAGAGCAGTTTCAGTATAATCGACAATCGGGAAATTTCTCTTGTGTCTAGTATGTACTAGGAGGGAATTCCTATGATAGTCAGGTGGGGCTAGGAAAACTGGTGGCAGTAGGAAGGCAATGTAACATGTTCCCTCCCAATCAAGGGGCAGACGAACATATGCGGTCTGACCACAAACAAAATAAGAATGACGTGAAGCTTTGAAAATAGATTTCCTACTGTCACTATACTTGACAATAGTAGTACAATCACTATGGCCTACATGTATGGAACCATTATTTCGGACACATAATTCACCTTTGACTGGTAGTACTGACATGGCAGGTAAGTCTGGAGTAGAATCAGACTGAACATTCAGGACCATAAAACTCGAAGAATAATTACCCAAATTATAAACTTCATTTTCTAGATCTAACCCTGTTCTGTGGGGAAGACCTTGCTTGTCTGGGAAACATGTACTGTTCAGAAAAGACATATCTGTTAAGGATGACGTTAACGTGGACCATGCTCCACACGAACCATTATGTGAAAATGGATAAGGAAAGAGTGGCAGAACTCCCTTCGGTGTCTGGAAAGGGGGGAGTCGACCACACACCCAACAATTTGTGGCATTGCTGGTCTGGTGTGAATAATGTAACATGCGGATAAAGGAGTTATTTCGCATAGCGAGACGATATGAGAGTTCATGAGGAGGCAGATCACTAAACGTGTGCTCTACTGTAACATTGGCAGACTTATTTACATGAGAAACTGAAAAACACAAATAAAATGCATAACTGGTGCAGGAAATCATAATGCTGAAATATAGCAGAAAACATAAAATAATAGTGCAACTTCTAGAGTTCTCACTAACTCTCTCTCTGTGGGGGTCTATTATATACATGTCAGAAACCGGTCTAACCGTTTCACCTAGGGGAGGACTTAGACAATCAAACTGGCTGACTTATTTTACTAGACCTTAGTTTAAGCTTATACTCCTGTTGCGGAGTTTTCTCTAACAGGGAAGGGTTCGTAGCAATGTCTTTTGCGGGACAGTCCTTAAGAATAGTACTTTGGCAGTCTTTAAGATCCTCGGAAATGTTCTTTGAAACAGGTTTCAATCCAAAAAATCTTTTCACATGTGACAAATGGACCCAGCCCTTCCTGCCTTCCAGCTTGACGGCAGTACGGGTGGCCAGGAGGACCTGTCGGGGTTCCTTCCAGCGAGGCTCCAGCGGACTTGAACGATCAAAGTTCCTGACCAAAACCATGGATCCGGGAACGATTTCATGCGGTGCCACCTCGGTATTGTCTGGAAATGCGGCAGCAACCTGTGAACGACAAGAGTTGAGGGCAGACATCAAGGAAGCTAGGTAATCTGTCAGCATATTACTTGAAACATCGGTAATACTTCGAGGTCTAGGTGTACCCCACATATTAGGGGGGCGGCCGAATACGACCTCATAAGGGGACAGACCTGATCTGGAATGTGCGACCATGCGCATATAAAATAAGGCAACTGGCAGAGCTACTAGCCAGTCCACACCTTTCTCTTTACATACTTTTGCAATTCGGATTTTCAGGGTCTGATTATGTCTCTCTACGAGACCGGCTGCTTCTGGATGGCGTACACAATGAAACTTCCACTGGTACCCTAACAACAGGGAAATATGTTTCATGAGCTCAGATGAGAATGGCTGGCCGTTATCAGAATATACGACTCTAGGGAGTCCGTAGCGGGGGAAGAATTCACGAACCAACTGCTTGGCAGTGGTCGCGGCAGTGTAATCTGGTACTGGATATGCTTCTGTCCACCTGGACAAAGCGCATACAACTACAAGGACATACTTGAAACCTCGACATCGCTCCATCTGAATATAATCCATCTGGAGGACTTCAAAAGGGTGGTCAGGGGGCTGGAATCCACCTTGTTCCACCGGGACACTTTTACCTGGATTAAACTGGCAACATATCATACAGGTACGGACTTTCTGCTTGGCTGCAGCTCGTAAATGCTTGTTGAACCAAATGTTCTGGATACTATCTAACATAGCTTTTTCTCCTAAATGTGCTGGACTATGTGCGGTATTGATAATGACTTGAACCATAGAATCGGGGAGAAACCATGTGGCTTTACCCTTCGTTACCCATCCCTGATTTGTCTGGACCCCTCCTTGTTCGGACCATTTCTTGATTTCCTCGGGAGTAGCATGTAACTGGATATCTATGACATCTTGAGTGGGGTCCTTAACTGTCATACAGGTAGTCAGATCTGGAGTGTATGTCGGTGTCTTATTAACTGGAATGTCTGGTGTCTGTGCTGTAAGCTTGGCTGTGCGATCTGCTAGATCATTACCTTGAGAAATAGTGTCGGTAACTTTCGTATGTGCTTTGCATTTCATGATAGCAATGGATGTCGGTAAGTGTATGGCATCTAACAGAGCTTGAATAAGGAGACCATGCTGAATCTTGGTTCCATGAGAAGTCATGAAACCTCTCTCCTGCCAGAGCACTCCGAAGTCGTGTACGACTCCAAATGCATAACGTGAATCTGTGTAAACATTAACTTTCAGGTTCTTGGCGTGTAAGCAGGCTTGAGTCAGAGCAACTAGCTCTGCTGCTTGAGCAGACAGGGTGTCAATACGATGTGTTTCAATAACTTCAGTGTCAGTAGTCACTGCATACGCGGCTACTAGTTCTCCTGTACTTGTTCTCATACATGAACCATCCACATAAAGTGTCAGGTCGGGATCTGGTAATGGAATATCTGTCAAGTCTTGTCTTGGCTTAGTCATAATGTTAACTACTTCCACACAGTCATGTGTGGCAGGATTTGAAGTAACTGACGGTAACAGTGTAGCAGGATTTAAAACGTTGCAGCGTCTGATTTCTATGTGTGGCTGGAACAGTGTCAATTCATAACCTGTTAAACGTGCAATTGTCAAGTGCTGAGTCTGTGTTCGGTTTAAAAGAACTTCCACGGAGTGTGGAACTTGTACTGTCAAGGAATGTCCTAATACTATGGAATCACTTTGTCTGATAGCTAGTGCTGTGGCTGCAACTGACTTGAAGCACGCAGGCAGAGCCTGGGCTACAGGATCTAATGTGCTCGAAAAATAAGCACAGGGCTTGTATTGTCCTGCTTGATCTTGTGTGAGAACAGATAATGCTGTACCTTCGCGTTCAGTGACAAAAAGTGTAAAAGGCTTACTGTAGTTCGGTGTTGCTAGAACTGGAGCTTGGCATAGAGCTTTCTTTAACTCATTAAAACTAAATGTATGTTCAGATGTCCAAGGGAGGACAGTCGATACGGCTGCCTCCTGTGTCGTTAACTGGATCAGTGGTTTAGCTAGAAATGCATACTGAGGAATCCATTGTCTGCAGTAAGAAGTGAGGCCAATAAAAGCACGTACCTCCTTCTGGGTCTTGGGCTGAGGAAGACTCGCTATTAACTGGATACGGTCAGGTGTCAATTGCCTACCCCTCTTGGACAGTAAGTGGCCTAAATAGATCACTTGCTGGACACAGAATTGAAGCTTAGAAGGGGACACCTTGTGCCCCATCTCGGCAAGGAAATACAAGACTGTAAGGGATGCTCGCTCGCAAGCACGTTCAGAACGGGCTGTGATCAGTAGATCATCGACATACTGGAGCAGGGCAGTGTCAGTTGGCATGTGAATATTGTCTAGTTGTCTCTTAAGTGCTTGACTGTAAATACTTGGACTTTCTGTGAAACCTTGAGGAGCGCGTGTGAACATATAGCTCCTTCCATTTAAACAAAATCCGAAAAGAAACTGGCTGTCTGGATGAATGGGGACACTGAAAAACGCGTTCTTGAGGTCTATGACTGAAAAAAATGAGGCTTCAGAATCAATGGCTGTCAATAGGGAAGAGATATCTGGGACAACTGGGTACTGGGGAATAATACATTTGTTGAGCTCCCGAAGGTCAATCACTAATCGATATACTGGGGGTGCATTTGGATCAGTACGTTTCATGACTGGAATGATCGGAGAATTACATACATTGGAGTCAGTTTCTACAACTACTCCTTGAGCGATGAGCTCGTCAATTATTTTGGATAAGGCTGCTACAGCCTCAGGTGGCAATCTGTACTGTCTGATTCGTGGTAACACTACACCTGACTTGAGAGTCACACGATGGGGTGTGATTTGCATGAAGCCAACATCAGTTGGACCTTGTGCCCATAAATGCTGCGGAACATTGGACAATCTTGGATCAAAATCTCGTAATACATAGTGACCCTTGAAGTCACGTAGGAACAGTCGTATTCCCTCTGGGGAGCAGCATATGACTGCACCTAATTCTTTCAGTGTCTTAATGCCTAACAGATTTTCTGGACATGACTTCGTAAGTAACAGATCAGTAGTGCGGGACAATGGACCTACTTCTAGAGTAACTGGCTTAGATATCTCGTTTATAATAGGCTTTCCTGAAAATCCAAGGGAAACATTTCTAGAGCCTGAGAGCGGAGCCCCTGGAACTTCGGCGTGACTAATGGTGGTCCTACTTGCCCCTGTATCAATCAGAAACTTTCTGTCTTTCCCTAATACTTGACTATGAACATAGGGACCCTCTTGATCTACAGGAATCTCGATGAGAGGCAAGCCTACCTCCCTCTCTAGGCTGTTTCATGAATATGGCTGATACTCTGGATACTCGGACTGTGCATACTGGTACATCTGTTGTGTAACATGCTGTGTTGCAGCAATAGGCTGCGGTGCTGGAACTGTCTGTTGTGCATTCTGTGGCTGAGAAGTCTGTGAAACTTGTTCTTGTCTAGACGGACGTGGTCTTTCTTTAGTCTTACCGGTAGCTATATTATGTTTCAGAACTGCACACTCGTTTATAAAATGACCTGGCTGTTTACAATAATTGCATGTCCCTTTAACGGGAACTGCAGGATGACTGGCTTGATTCGTACCCCTCTTCTGACTGTCTTGTGGAATAGATTGTGCAACCAGCACTTTCATTTTCGTGTCTTTCATACGTTTCCTTTCATGATCTTGTTCTTCTCTGATTCTATTCTGGTGGTATTGAAGCATCTGTAACATCTGGGACGGGGTATTAGCTTGCCAGGTACTTTCGACTTTCAAAACTCGATTCTTAACTTGTGGACTTGAATTCTCGACTAATTTAGTAACAAAAAGATGAGGGTATGACTCGCTACTCGTCTTGAGGCCACTGTTTATACTAAAACATTTCTCGAATCTAGAATAAAAATCACTAGTGTCTTCGTCTTGTTTCTGTTTACAGGCTGAGATTGCATCCCAGTCTTCCTTTTTAGTGGCTAATAATCTGGGCAAAACTTGTATTAACAGTTCTGGTAATTCTTTACATTTCTCTCCTAGACCGGTACCTGGTACTCGTATCTTGTCTTCGGCTTCTAGAACTGCCCAATCGATCTTTTTCTCTCCCACCTCCCAATCTTTTTCCTTGAGTTTCTCGTATACCCCTGCGGGCAATAAGACTTTAAACATTTTAATTATATCTGGATACGTGTATTCTCCCATACGGAGCATGTCTTTTAATTCCCGGTGGAACCCTGCTGGATCTTTATCATGACAGGGAATTAACTTTTTCATCTCTAAGAGTTCCATCTTTGTAATCGGAGTGTAAACAAACACTCGTTGCATTTCACCATCTGTTGTCCTGACTGGGTGTACTTCTCGTAACGGATTCTGTCTGTCTATGTAAAACGGTTTACTTTCTGGAGGTGAGACACGAACAAAATGCGGGTTCAGGAACGTTCTATATTTGTGACGCTGTTCTAGAATGACGCTAATTAAATCGGTACCTAAACCTTTCCATCTATACTGGAGTAACTCGTTCAGGACATCATGTAACGGACCTGGATCAGAATGTTGACCCTCATACAGAGTAATGAGGTGCTGGATCATATACATACCCACCAGTCGTTGCTCGGCTGGGGGCAGTTTCAGAAACATTTGTGCCACTATTTCGTCTGGAAAAGTGGTAGAATCAGTAATCCATCGGACTGCTGATCGAGCTAGTTCTTGTTCATGCATAGTACTTAACTCGCTATAGCCGATTCGTGATTTCAGAATGTGATCGGTAGCTTGAAATACTTGTTCTAGAGAACCTTGTTCTGGTGCCGGATGAGGAACAGTTTTCTTGTAGTCTAGACGTGAATGTCGGTCTGGAAATCTAGATTTTCCTACATACGCTATTCTGGCGGGATTCTCGTCCTCTACCTCTTCAGTAGAAGAGTCATTTTCTTTCTCGCTTACTTGTGCTGCTTTACGTTGTTCGTGTAACTTTATTATTTCTTTACGAATTTTCTTGTACATACTCTCTATACTACTGATAGTCTTGTGTTTACCCTCGGCTATATTATCACTCCACCTTGTCAGGATTTTCATTTCGGCCTGATCTTTAGTCGGGGAATCTTGTTCTCTTATTAGACAATTAATCAGGAACTTTAATATCATTAGCTGGATCTCAGCTTTCCTTTGAGACATGGCTTCGCCGATACTTTCTGGATCATCCCCTGTACGGATGAAACGATATATTCGGTCTAGATCTCCTTTCATATCTGGTAGGGTGTCTAAATACCCGGTCACCCGTCTTACACGGATGGAATATATTACTGTACTATCATCACCTGCAACTGGATCATAGCGGCATTCAGTGAGAGCTCGTCGGATTTCTGCAACGGACTTAAATTTGGGTGTACGCTGTAACGCACATTCATGTAACTCGGCCAACGTTCTACGTTGGTGCGGTGGCGGGGTACCAGGAGGACCTCCCCCTGCGGCCCCTAAACTGGAATCGTCGACTGATACTCTTCGTACCAGCGCGGCGGGAAATTGTAATGTAGGCTGGACCGGGGGTACCGTAGCGGGTACTCCGGTGACTGGAGGAGCAGGATTTACATTATTTACAGGAGCTGGCGGAACAGGATTTGCATATTCTGGGACTGTGTCGTCCAAATAGGACGAAATAAAAATATCAGCTGCGGTCGGTTTGTGACGTAGCTTAGTCGGAACTAGTGGTGGCGGAAAATTACTGGATGCCTCCGGGGTCGCTTTTGGCAAGCCCTCGGCAAGAAGAGGATACATACCCTTAATAAGGGCATTCCTCTGTCTGTCTGACTGTTCTGTTTTAACTCGTTCACCTATCTCGATTAGTTCCCTTTCCTGGGCTCGTTCCAAGGATTCTCTACTTAGTTCTGACTTTCTGATTTCTTTTTCGGTTCTTTTATGAGATTCTTTGCGCCATAACTCGATGGCATCTTTCTGTGACTGTCTGGCTTTCTTCTTCCATAATGCTTCTTCTACTCTCATGATGCACTCGGCATCCCATGTGCCTGATACAGGCCATCTATACTTTTCTTCTAACTGTTTGGTATACTCTACCCATAAATCTAGATATAATATGGCACTTATGCCATGCTTTTGATACATAAAATGACCTGGACTGTCCCTAGGCGGGACAGGAACTGCTGCTTCTAGCAGACCTTTTCTGGTTTTTAACTGACGTAATTTCGAGAATAAGGGCATGACTGAACTGTAATCTAGACACAATACAATACACAATGAACACGATAATTACTCCACATTCATACCACGACATTAAAATACATGAAGAACATTTAAAATATCAGTTCGAACAGAATACTACCTGGAATACTGAAAACAGAATACATGAATTTTCTCGAGAACAGAACTGACTAGAACAGAAACTAGATGCACTGCTGAAACAGTACGAAACTTACCGGTCTCATAAAGAGACACGTCAGGACCCGCATCCACCGAAGTGGACACTTCGTTTGGGGGTCTGTGTACCACCAACCCACGGACCAGAGTCAATTAGATTGACCCTGTCTAGATACTACCCCAGCAATGGTACTCACCGGGCAGCAAGAACGGAAGGCCTCGGACTGGACTGGACTGCTTCGACGCCGGACGGACGAGCTTCGGACTTCTGTTACGGGTGGGCCTCCGGATACCTCGGACCTTGGACTCTCGTCTTGGGCTCTGGTCGGGACTCGCCGCGTTCCTCCACCGCCTCGTCTGGATGCTGGACCGCCACCTCCGTCTCCTCCGTGGGCCTGAGGGATACTTGAAGCAGAAATATCTGCACGTGCACGGTATGGTTCCGTCACGGCTGCAGAGGGTCAGGGGGCCGGCGTGGCTTCACCGGCGCGTGGGGAAAGGGCAAGTCCCTATTCGGGCGCCATTATGTGGTATATAAATAAATAATACCGGATCTAGGTTTTACTGGACATAGTAATAACAGATAGCTCAATAAATAAGAGTCAAGATTCGAGGTAGTAGGAGTTTGCAGGTTTAATACAGCATAAAGGACAGGAACAGGACAACCTGCATGGGAACAGGATGGCAGCGCTGCCGGGGGCAGGATCAGAATCGGCATAACATTTAATAACAGTGCACAAATATATATACTAAAACAGTTACATTACAATGAATTACAGTAGGCGGAGCAGTGGGTGTGGTCAATAGCAGTCGCGAAAGATAAGGGTGAAAAATGGGTGTAACAGGGGCGTATACATAGACATGTGATGTAAACGTAACAGAATATGTCATAAATGGGGCGGAAACATGGAGGGGGCTACCTAAGGAGCCGGGACCTCTAACCTAATGGTGCGCGCAAACTGACAGTGACGTGTTACTAGGAGAAGCTGGGGGCTATGACCTCTGTGCTAGGAGCAGAGACTGAAGTCTGGAGAGTCAGGGCGACATGTACCTAAACAGTATCTAGTATCTGATGTTTAGAGAACATGTTGATAGAATCCAAAAGTTATCGGGGTAAAGGCTAACAGACTCTAAGACTGGTGCATGCATTATTCTACATGTAGTGCGTGATGAAGAATATTAAATGACCATTAAATGCAGTATTTCTCTTACATGGAGACGTAAAGGCTAGACAATGACGGAAACTACTGATGCGATTCAGTAGCTTAGGAATGCAGAGAAGGAGGGCTGGACTGATAACTAGAATCATAACATACTCTTGGCAGACTCAGAGGCAGAGCCAGGCTGAGCCGGGCACTGTGAGGCAGGAAGTAAGTGAAGGGTCGAGGATACAGGTGGGGGCTGTATCACTCCTCAGCGAGGACTCAGAAGACAGGAGCTGAATCTGGTGTCCGGGCCCTTTTGAGGCCTAGAAACGGGGACTTTACAATAAAATAACGTGCACACTGAGAAACGTGGCAACGTAACTTTACATAGGCCTGATACTCGTAGCTTTCACGAGAACTGGAAACTGACATACTAGTGATGGACACAACTGTAATTGCGTCTTTAATCAAACATGGGGATACATATGCATATTTAATCATGCACACATAACATAAGATGGAGGACACGTAGGGACACAGAACATGACAAAATTTACTTTTCCACAGTAGGCTCGAGATCAAGGTTCAGGAAGGACTGTGTGCTCTACAATCACAACTCCAGGCATGTTTGCTCACTTTAGCTTCACCAAAGAAGTTGATGCAAATGCCAAAGAGGACCAGATTCTCAAAAACTCAAAGAATGCATTGCAGCAGCAAAACTTGCTGTGCTGCATTAGATCACAGGGAGGGAGCAGGAGAGTGCCATATTTACAGAGATATGACGCTATCCTCTGGGGCCGGCGCTGATTTCAGCTGATATGCGCCATGCACACCCATTAGTGCGATAGTGCTAAGGTGCATGTCTGCCTCTACCAAAGGTTCCAATACAAAATATTATGGTTAGACAAGGGAGAAACCTTCTCAGTCTTTGTCCGTGTGCTGTACAGTGCATTTCTCTACTTTTAGCGCCTGCTTTTCAACAACGTTAATATTTCTCGCTAGAACCTAATGCCTGTCTACTAATGTTAGCAGACAGGGTTTAGCAACAAAGAACTTGGGTGGTTGCATGGGAACACCCATGTACCACCCATGCAACACCTCCTTGGTGCAAAGTATTACAAGAAAGTGTTTGACACTGCTTGCAATATTTTTCCATACAAACCAATGCAAGTACAAATTTGCATTGGTTTGTTAATCCCCAAAAAGGTTTATTGTCGGTTTAGCATAAAAAAGTAACGCTAACCCGACTCTAAACCTTTGTGAGTCTTGGCTATACTCTCTTGCAGTCTAGAGACATTGCCAGTCTAGAGACGCATGTGGCCAACGTGTGCGTGCACCTGTGCATGGTGAGCTTGAGAAGAAAAAAAGTGAGCCGGGTGTGTTAATCTGTCTGACACTAAAGCCTTCATTTCCACGGTCTTCATTGTTTGAGTGTGGTAATACTGCCTGGAGAAATAATGATACCGTAGGGCAAAGTGCAATTCATTTCGAATGTGGCTTTACCTCTCAAGTCCAATCCGGGGTTTGCAAAATGATGTGTTAAGTATTGACATTTGTGGAAGTAATCAATTTCCTTTTCCCCCCAAAATTGAACCAATGCATTTCCCTATTTCTACTTGTTTTCAGTGATACCAGCAATATTGAGAGGCATAGCAGCAGGTGCAGTGGTATTTTAGTGTGGTGATGCAGATACCAAGAATAAAATGTGTTAGTCTAACCCCTGATGCGTCTTACTTGGCAAAGCTGATAGTAAAATTTTGTGCATTTAAGCAGGCGGGAGATGATGGGTGAAGGATAGAGTAACCATTCCTAGTTTACGAGCAGACGCTTATTCATGTTGTAATTTTAAAATTGTATTAGCTGAGTGATTTTTATGTATTTTAGGATGTTTATTTAGGTATTTCTACCACTGCCACTTCCTTTTGGCATCTAGACTTGTTTAGCCTTCCGCTCCAGGCTTAGTGGGTCTGCCAGTGAGTGCTCTAGATCAGCTGTTGCACAGCAGGGCAGTTTGAAGGGCTGAGGGGGGCATGTGCATTTAAGCAGGCTGGAGAGCACGCGCAGTGGACGCGCACAGCGGGCGTGCCAATTGAGCGCCGGAGGCACGCCTAAAGCAAGCTCGTTTGCGCTTGTCCGCGTCCGATCGGGTCCAGAAACCCTGGTCAAATGCTGATCTACTCCATGTAGGAACTCCGAGAACTAAAAGGTATACGCCACACGCCTGCCCTTCCTGTAGCTTGTTACAGACAACCTGTCAGTTGCTAAGGTGGGGCCAGAGAAGAATTGCTCTCAGGGTCAGAGGGCTAAATGTGTGAGGTCAGATAATCCCCCAAGCTTAAGGGTCACTCTGTAGAATACTCGGTCCCTTCAGAAGCATAATCTGGAAATGTTTATGTTGCTCGAGGAGAAAGAGGTAGATATCCTCGCACTAATGGAAACATGGTTAGAGGATGCCTTAGGTCTCGAAATAGTTGCCTCCCTTCCCCCAGATTATGATGTCCTGACATACAATCGACAGGGGAAGAAAAGAGGGGGAAGTAGCTGTATTTTGCCGCAGGGCCTTGACCACTGAGAAGATAGTAGAAGAGAGCCTGGATGGGGTGGAGGTCCTGGGGATTAAAATTGGGCTAGAAATCTTCCTCCCTGGTAGTGGTAGAAGTAAACCACCCACCTCGGTCAACCCCTTTGTTTAATGATCTGTTCAATGAAGTGGTTAGTGTCTACTCTAAATACCAACAGATTTCAGTAATGGGGTACTTTAACTACCACTGGGAGAGGGCACCAAGAGAACGCATGACCAGCAGGTTTGGAGAGGCCATGACCATACTGCGGTTGAAACAAATTGTGGAGATCCCCACTCACGAGAAGGGCAATATTTTCGACCTCATTTGGACTACATCTCCTGTTGCACTACTGACAGAGTATAGACCATGCAGCGGGTCAGATCATCATCTGATCAGTTTTGAGATCTCTGTGCCCAGTCGACCAAATCTCCTACCTCCAGTTAGGAAGATGGTACGGAACAGGCACAAGATAGAGGATGCCAGTTTGAGAGAGGCATTATATGAGACAAAGCGCCCAGGGAAACAGACCCGGGACCCGGATCTGGAGTACAAGAAATTTACAGGCCGGTTGAGGACATCCATTGACAAGGTGGCCCCTTACCGGACCGCGCACGCCTCCACGCCCCAGTGATCTGAGACGAGGCTCTGGATTGGACCACCTCCTTTCTCTCCAGCAGAAACCAGAGCGTCCGCCTCCCCCCATTCCGTTCCAAAGCCTCCGAGATCATCTGCGGCATACCCCAGGGAGCCTCCCTCAGCCCGACGCTGTTCAACATTTACATGGCACCGATTGCACACGTAGCCCGACAGCACGACCTCAACATAATCTCCTACGCCGACGACACTCAGCTGATCCTCTCCCTCACCAAGGACCCCATTACAGCCAAAGCCAACCTCCACGAAGGAATGAAGGCCGTCGCCGACTGGATGAAGACCAGACGTTTGAAGCTGAACTCGGACAAGATGGAGGTCCTCATCCTCGGCTCCAACCCTTCAGCCTGGGACGACTCCTGGTGGCCAACGGCACTGGGGGCAGCCCCGACACCCACCGAGCATGCACGTAACCTGGGAATCATCCTCGACTCAACGCTCTCAATGACCAAGCAAGTCAACACCATCTTATCCTCCTGCTTCAACACCCTCCACATGCTCCGCAAGATTGACAGATGGATCCCAACAGATACAAGAAAGACAGTCACCCAGGCCCTCGTCAGCAGCAGAGTCAACTACGGAAACGGCCTCTACGAGGGAGCCCCAACCAAGCTCATCAAACCACTACAACGCATCCAAAACGCCTCAACACGACTGATCCTTGACGTACCGCGCCACGGCCACATCACCCCCCACCTGAGAAACCTGCAATGGCTCCCCGTCAACAAGAGGATATCCTTCAAGCTCCTCATCCACGCACACAAGGCACTCCACAAGACTTGCCCAGCCTACCTCAACAGACGACTCTCCTTCTACATCCCCAACCGCCAGCTATGCTCCACCGACGTCTCACTCGCCACCGTCCCGCGCATCCGAAGAACAACCACCGGTGGGAGATCCTTCTCTCACCTCACCGCCAAGACATGGAACACCCTCCCACTGGGCCTATGACAGACCCAAGACCTGCTGACCTTCAGGAGGATACTCAAGACCTAGCTGTCCAATCAGTAGTGCCCCCCAGCGCCTTGAGACCCTCTTGGGTATGTAGTGCACTTTATAAATGATTGATTGATTGCTTGACACCAGAAAATGTGGAAAAAGTGATTTTTTTCCAGCTAAATGTTTGATTTGCCGGGGTTTCTGGGTAGGAAAGCTTTGGAGGATCAACGCAAGCCATACCTCCCTGGACTACTCAGGGTGTCTAGTTTTCAGAAATGTATTGGTTTGGTAGGTTTTTCTAGATGGCTGCTGAGCCCAGAGCTGAAAATCCTCGTGCCCCCCTTGCAAAACCAGGTTGTTTTGTGCTAGGTAATTTAGTTTTCTCCACAGTACGTTTTGGGCCCTTGCCCGTCGCAGGTACTTGACCCACCCACCCGAGTGTGTAACCATTTTAATCAGGAGATCTGGGGGAATGCTGGATGGTAGGACATTTTTGACAGCCCAATGATCCTTTTACTTTCCCACACAGACATTTGAGAAAAATTAGATTTTTTCAGCAGAATTTGAGGTTTGCAGGGTATTCTGGATAGGGAAAAATTGGGGAATCGATGCAAGCCACATGTCCCTGTACTCCAGAGGGTATCTAGTTTTCAGAAATGTATGGGTTTGGTAGTTTTCCCTAGATGGCCACTGAGCCCGTGGCTACAAACCAAGGTACCCCCCTTGCAAAACCAGGTTGTTTTACCCACCCACATGAGTGAGGTACCATTTGTATCGGGTGACATTGGAGAATGCGGGGTTGGTTAAAGTTTGTGGACCCACGCATATTCCTGAACTTTCCATCACGGTAATGTGGGGAAAATGTGGTGAGGTTTCCAAGGGATTCTGTGTAACATAACCTGGTGAGAGCCACAAAATTTACCTCATCCTCAATTCCACAGGGTGCCTAGTTTTCAAAAATGTATAGGTTTGCTAGGTTTCCCTAGATACCTGCAGAGCTAGTGTTCAAAATCCACAGCTAGGCACTTTGCAAAAAAAGGGTCAGTGTTCACTGTAGAAATGTGGTGTGTCCACATTATGTTTTGGGCCATTTCCTGTTGCGGTACCATTTTTATTGGAGACTTAGCGGAATACAGAATTGTAGAGCAACTGTTATTACCTTTTGACTTTCGATGCATTTCTGCCTACCGAATGCAAAGACAATGTGTAAAAAAGAAGTAACTTTGAAAAATGTCCTATAATTCACATGATAGTATGGGTACCCACAATTTCGGAGATGTGCATATAGCTACTGTTTCTAAAGTCTATATTTTGTTCGAATTTTGGAAATGCATAAGTGTCTTTGATACCTATTTTTCACTCTTTATATTTTACCAAATTAATTGCTATATACCCGGTACACAATGAAAAACCATTGCAAGAAGCTGCTCAATTATTGGCTCTGGGTTCCTCAGGTTCATGATGAACCCACAAGGACTACATATCCCCACAACCAGAAGGGTCCAGCAGATATAACAGTATATTGCTTTATTAAAATCTGTCATACTTAGAAGAAGTTTCAGGTGAAAACGTTAGCACAAATAGATGTTTTCTTCAGCTCATTTTCAATTTTCTCATTTTCAACTGTTAGTTTCTATTAAAAAAACCTTGAAGGACCTACACAAATGACCCCCTGCTGAATTTAAAATGTTGTCTATTTTTCCGAAATGTATATCTTTTCAGGATCCATTATTGCTTCAATACCCATTTCCACCACAAACTGGAAGGAGGTTGAAAGCACATAAAAACTGCAAAAATATGCCATGTCCGAGGTAAAATGCCCAAACTGTGTAAAAAAATGTTACTTTTCTGCCAAAATTCTGCCTGTCCGTGAAAGCTGGGATGATGGTGATTTCAGCACCACAAACTCTTGGCTGATAACATTTGCAGGAAAAATACCAGATCCTTTCTTCTGCAGCCCTTTTTCCCCATTTAAAAAAACAACAAATTGCTGTATTTTAACTTATTTCTGGGTTCCCTCCAGGGGGATCTACAAACCATGGGTACCTTTAGAATCCTAAGGGTTTTAGAAAAAAAGGGCGCACATTTGGTGTGGATACCTTATGTGGACAAAAAGTTGCAGGGGCCTAAGCGTGAACTACCCCAAATAGCTTAAAAAAGGCTTAGCACAGGGTGGAAAAGTCGTAGCAGCATCAGGGTTAAGGAGCTGGAGCTAAGGAGTAGGGCCAGCTCGGTTAATGGGAGCAATTCATAAGTGCAGGCAGATAGTATTGTGCACATACCAAAGAATGTAGGCAAGGAATTAAAGAAGGTGGATGATATACAAAGGTGGTTTTCGGGTTATGAGGCATACATCCACAAGAGTGGGGTCCTTGAGAAGAACTAGGGCGAGGATTGTGGCGTCTTTTCCCAAAAGAAGCAAGGGATGCTTTAGTGGCTTTGGGTAAGGGGTATAACCTCACCTATGCTGACATGAAGGAAGCCCTTCTCACCAGGTATGGTCTCACTCCTGAAAAGTACAGGGATCAGTTGAGGTCCAGTACAAAAACTGATGCCAACATGATTTGTTTTGCAGGTCACTGGAAGGCTGGCTGAAGGGCAGTAATATTACAGATTTTCAGGGGCTCTACATATGATTGCATGGGAAGCACTTGTCTAGTCTATGATTTGCAGAGCTGCACCAGCACTTGGTTGATAGTAAGCTGACTGACCCCAGGAAGCTTGCTTTGAAGGCAGACTGCTGGGTGAGTACCAGGGTCCACAAGAAAACATTTGGGGGAGACTCAGCCAAAGGTGTGCAGGGTCCCCAGCAGAAGACTGGGGGACAATGGTAAAGCACCGGAGTTTGCTAAAGGGCCCCAAACTAATACCCAGGGTAACGTTTCCCTTCCCCCAGGAGACAAGAAAGCAGGTGGGTCACTTGAGGGGCGACCCTAAGTGTTCCAAGAGGGCACAGCCACCACCGTTGGACAGACCCAGGTGTTGGCTAGCGTAGTTATTGGGGAGGAGGGGTTCCCACAGATGGGTGGGGATCCTGCAGAAATGAAACTAATCTCACTAGGGGACAGTGAGATGTCTCAGGAAATCAGGTACCTGCTAAAACTAAAAAATACAGCACCTAGGTCTCCATCAATGGGAAAAGGGTAGAGGCTCTCAGCGTAAATTAAGCCAGTGTGACCTCAGTCTGGTGTCACCTAGATTCTGAGGAGCAAGTAGTGCCCGGGGCTTTCTACTAAGTAGTTGCTGTGGACAACTCAGAGGGTCGGTGTATGGTGCTGCAGGTTCCCTCTGAATGGGGGGTCTCAGGTCCCTTGAGGTGGTAGTGAGCCCTACCATGCCTGTAGATTGTTTGCTAGGTAAAGACCTGGAGCAGTCCTTGTGGAAGGAAGTTGAGCTCAGATCTCACTTGGAGATGCTTGGGTTGCCAGTGTGAGCATACATGATCACTCAGTCAATGGCATCCAGAAGTCTTAAACAGTGGCCCAGGTCCCTGCCAAGAGAAAAGTTCAGGTGGCACGGGAAACCCGCCCCTGAGGTTCCCACTCTGTCTGGCCTTGAGGGGGATGCCCCAGTACCTACAGAGGAGCAGGTAGCTGAACTGGGGACTTATCTGAGCTGACCTATTGGTAGCAAGAAGGTGGTCCCACCAGGGAGGAATTCTGCAAGGAAAGAATGCCCTTCTCTAGAACCTAAAGTTGCTGAGTCTGGGTCAGCCCCTGTGCTGGTGGTACCCCAACACTTCAGACCTTACCCACTGGTGCCTCAGGCAGGATATTTGGAGCAGGACAAGACCTTTGACATGTTTGTTGCCCACTTATTATGGCCCCAAATGCAAAGGTATTCAGACAGGCATTGCAGGTCTTGCCAAACTTGCCAGGTAAGTGGTAAGAGTGGGAGGAAGAGTAAGGCTCCTCTCCAACCTTTTTCCAGTCATTGGAACCCCTTTTAAAAGGGTTGGGATGGAGATAGAGAGGCCACTGTATCCCAAAACAGCCATGGCCAACAGGTACATCTGTGAGATTAGTATCCACTAAATGCACAGGAGCAGAACAACATTAATTCCCAATTCCCCTCTCCAACTTCCCAGCCGCTCTCTGTCTATATACTGTGTGGCTGTAGACAGCTATGCCTTTCATCTGGTTGCTCTCAGTGATTGTTCTTCTTATTTTGGTAGTTAAGAACTGCAATACCGAACACTTACAATCTTACAATTCCTTCATAGTACATATTAAACTTTAATGCTTTTTATATACTGTAAAAGTATTTCTTTATTTGTGCACCTACCCAAGTTAGCTGTAGCCAATGCCTCTCTTCTATTGTAGAGATTAATTGTGCTCCTTGTGGTAAGAATTTTCTTTTGAAATATGTTTTCCTTATAGTAAAATGAGAACCAATTATAGCTCTGGTTCCTATTATAGTGAATGGGCTGATGAGCGAATACTGTTTTTCGACACTGGCTGGTAAGTATTCTATTTATACCTTTTGTGAAACACCTATTCACCAATTAAGAGTGTATGTATTTTTTTTCTATGTATGCCAAAAAACACTCTTTACCAAAATATTCTTATGCCTATTAGTGTAGGAAATAATTTTGGTGTGGGCGTGAACCGAATGCCCACAAATAACTAGCAACACAGATATACTTCTATTGAGTACACTGCGCTCCTATTAAGAACATGTGCTGACACTAACTCTTCACACAATGCGCCTACTCAAACTCCATTTTTTAACTGACACTAATTCCCTTGAATGTGCACTACTTATCCTGAAATACGTACACAAGGAAGAAATGTTATTCACTGGCCTGCTCAGAAATGGAACACTAGTTTCCAAATAACATACTACCAATTCTGTCATGCACTCACAATGAAGTTCTCTTATGAACTTGCCTGATCAGAAATGGAACACTAGTTCCCACAAAAAGTATTGCCAATTCTGTCATGCACATACCAATGAAGTTTCCCTATAGCCTTGCCTGCTCACAAACGGAACACTAGTTCCCAATTATCAGCCGACTCCAAAAGCACGGTGAAGACTAAAGCAACCAAAAATATAGCGAGAAACGATGCCCTGACTGTGGCTGGTGGCTTGGTTCTGACAATATCCTGGTCTTGGAGGACCATGCCACCTTGTACCTGGATGCAAACGCTCTCAGGACAACAACAGCACCAGTGGTGGTTGGGGTATTAATGGAGATCTTTTCCCAATGGGTTTCCCCAGAGAGGTGGTTTCTGACTGGGGGGACCAATGTCATATCTAAGTATATGAAATCCATGTGGAAGGAGTGTGGTGTAACCTACATGTTCACCACTGCTTACCACCAATAAGGTAATGGTTTGGTATAGAGATTCAACCAAAGCTTGAAGGGCATGATCAAGGGTCTGACAGAACCAATGAGACGTAAGTGGGATGTCCCCTTGCCATGCCTTTTCTTTGCATACAGGGAGGTACCACAGGAGTCTCTAGGGTTTACTCCCTTTGAGCTTCTATATGGGTACCCTGTGAGAGGACCTCTTAGTTTGGTCAAGGAAGGCTGGGAGGCAGCTCCCAGGAAAACTCACCAGGATGTATTTAGCTACATGCTGGACTTCAGTAACCAAACTGCCCCCTTCAGGGAACTCGCTCAGGTGAACCTGGACGCAAGCCAGGAGGAGATGAAATGCTGGTACGACCAGAATACCACTCCGGTAAAGTTTTAGCATGGCCAGAAAGTGTGGGTTATGGCCCTAGTGGAACCTTATGCCTTGCAGGACAAGTGAGCATGCTCTTCGCAACAGATGATGGGGTGGAAGAGGAGAGTGAACGCTCCCTAACCTCCTGTCTACCAAGGAGCATGATGGGTCAGTGGAAGGTGTGATCCTCTCCCCTACACTGACCCCAGAACAGCAGGGCGACTGTCTTCAGTTGTTGGGGCAGTTTAGCACATTGTTCTCTCTGACCCCAGGGGTTACTCACTTGTGTACCCATGAAGTGGACACTGGTGACAGCCCTCCTGTAAAACACAAGATTTACAGGTTGACTGACTGGGTCAGGGCCAGCATCAAAGAGGAGGTCTCTAAGATGTTGGCATTAGGAGTGATAGAGCCATCCAGCAGTCCTTGGGCCGGCCCAGTGGTCCTGGTCCCAAAGGCTGCTGCACCCAGTGCCACTCCAGAACTGCAATGTTGTGTGGCCTACCGTGGGCTCAATGCCATCAACAGGACTCATGCACACCCCATTCTCGGAGCTGATGAGCTCATTGATCGGGTGGGAGCTGCCCAGTTCCTCAGCACATTTGATTTGAAGTCTCGGTGCTGGCCGATTGCCTTAACCGATGGGGCCAAGGAGAGGTCAGCATTCTTAACCCCAGAGGGGCTTACCAATTCCAGGTGATTTCAGTGCCTCCTACCTGGATGACATTGCTGTGTTCAGTTTCAGCTGGGAAGAACTCTTGCAGAATCTCTAGGAAGTGTTGAAGGCTCTGCAGAGGGCAGGCCTCAAGGTCAAAGCCATTAAGTGCCAGATCAGGCGAGGCTCTGTGGTGTACTTGGGACACCAGGTAGGTAGCAGCCAGGTGGTGCACCTACAGCCCAAGATTGCCACCAATCCCCCCAAGACCCAGACAGAGGTGAGAGCCTTTTTAGGTCTCACCAGTTACTACAGAAATGTTGTTAAGGGGTATGGCACAATTGGTGATCTGGACTGAGTCCTGCCAGAAAGTTTTTGATGCCCTGAAATCAGCCATGTGCACTGCGCCCATGCTTAAGTCACTCGACTTCCCCAAGGAATTCATAGTGCAGATTGATGCTTCAGCGCATGCCGTGGGAGCGGTGCTCTCACAACTGAATGATGAAGAGGGCTTAGACCAGCCTGGAGTCTTCCTTAGCAGGAGACTACTCACCAGAGAACAGAGGTGGGGTGCCATAGCAAGAGAAGCTTGTTCTGTGGCCTGGCCACTGAAGAAGCAAAGACCCTACCTGTTAGGAACTAACGTCCGAGTTCAGACAGATGTCAGGCCCCTCAGATGGTTGATGCAAATAAGGAGTAAGAACCCAAAACTGTTGAGGGGGTCCATTTCCCTACAGGGAATGGACTTTACCGTGGAGCACCACCCTGGCATAGAACACGCCAACGCTGATGGTCAGTCCAGGTTCTTCCGCCATAGTGAGGAGAACTTCCAGGAGGTTGGATGGTTCTCCCTACTTTCAGCTGGAGAGGACAAGTATTAGACTTGGCATCTTTTGGCATGTTTCCCCTGTCTTTTTGCCTTATGACCTATCGGTTTTGACTCTGGTCAAAACCCGTTTTTGCTGGTTTAGTGCCTCTGCGCATTTTCTCACTGCTGTTCAGTGTTAAAGTGCAAGTGCTCCTGTGGTTAATTGTTATTAGGATTGATGTTTCCATGATTAGCATATTTGATTTACTGGTACGCCCCTAGTAAAGTGTACAGAGCATGCCAGGGCCTGTAAATGAAAGGCCTGCAGCACTGATTGTGTCACCCACATGAATAACCCTGAAAAGGTATCTTTGACCTGCTACTCCAAAGTCTGCGCACAGTTTGTAACTGCCATGTTGACTTGGCAAGTGCACCCACTTGCCCGGCCCTAACCTTACCTTTTCTTACATGTAAGTCACCCCTAAGGTAGGGCCAAAGTGCCCCTGTGGGCTGAGTGCTCTGTATATTAAAGGTAGGACATGTACTCGTTTGTGTGACATGTCTTGGTGGTGAATTACAGTGAATTTTGTTTTTCACCAGTACAAGGCTATCTGTCCCGTAGGAAAGAATGGGAGATTTACTTATACCATTTTATAAGCATAACTTCCCATTTGGACAAGAAGGAAAATAGAGTTTAGAATGCCTGGACTAAACCTGAAAAATGCATCTTTTAGTAAAGATGATTTTCCTGTTCTGTGTTTAAAAATACCACTTTTAGAAAGTAGGTGTTTTCTTGCTTAGCCATCCTGTGTGCCTCTGCTGGGTTTGTGGATTTAATATCTGGCTTTGGAGTGACAGGGGCTGGGGATGTGCAGTTGCTCCGAAAGTCTGGATGAGTAAGCGCTGGATGTATAGACCTGGGCTGAATTTAGAGTAGTGAGAGTAGATCTCCTTGCACCTGAATGGGCCTGGTCTGCCTTGAACAATGCTATCTTCACCTCCTGCCACAAAGCTGGGCCAGAGAGGACCAAACTGGTTTGTACTAAGCACAGACACTCTCTATCTGAGAGAACAAAGGAATTTTGATCCTAAATATTGGGGCCCAGAACCCAGAATTTTAGAATTGGCTGGAATCCAAGGAACCTGCCAAGAAGAAGAGCTGGGAGAGCCGCCAGGAGGAGAACTTCCCCTTTGCTATGTTGTTGCTTTGTTGGGTTGGCCTGCAGATGTTGCTTCTGCCATGGGAAGTGAAAGGACTGGACTGAACTTTCTTTTACTTGTGCTGAGTATCTCCAAGGGATTGAAGTATAGCTTGCCTCCTGTTCTGAAGTCTCCGAGATTTCAAAGACTTCACCAACCTCTGGGTACCACTTCTGTGACTGCTGTTTCAGTTGCTGCAGAGAGGGGAAATGCAACCGACTCTGTCACCTACTCAGACGCTGGCTCTGTTTCCTGAAAGCACCGCAGAAGGCATCGTCTGCATCTCACACCACAACCTTGGTCTTACTGAGGAAGACTGATGCTGCCATCACCAAACTGCTGCTAGCACCGTGACCTGTGGGCATCGTACTCCATACTGACCTGCTTCACTTCAATATCCTGGTCTCACCCATGCCGTTGTTGCTGCTGAGCTTGACACCCATGACCACATCGTGGCTGGGAGGAGCGCTCGTAAGTCTCACAACCCACCGCCTCGTCCCACATGGCAGTCTGGGCCTGCCAACACTAGATCCCGCTAATTGGCATTGCCGCCTGCACCGCAACCTGCCAGCACCTCATCGAGTATCGCCTCACCCTGCACCATAAGCCTTGGTCTCACCAAGGCCATCTGGACATTCGTCACTAAGCCACTGCCTGCACCGCAACGAGAGGGCACCGCGCGCTGCACCACTTCCATTTTGCAACTCATCCATGACGTTTGCCATGTCCGGCTCACACCAATGTGACAACCGCAATGAGAAAGGTACTGTTACTGAGTCTGTCCACACTTTTGTTGGCCCGTACCAACACGGTCGGCTTGAACTGTTAGACTCTGTTGTTTTCAGCATTGGGGTAGCCCTGGATGGAGCAACCAACTCTCACAAACTGTGTTTTTGAGGTATTTTTACAAATAAGAATATCTTGCAAAGTATACATTTTGTACCGGATGTTGAGTTCTTATTGTTTGTCTTGTTTTGTATATATAAAAATATTGGACATTTTTCAAAACTGGTGTGGTGTCATTTTGGATTGTTTTCACTGTATTAGGGTTGGTGCAAATGCTTTACACACTGCCTTTGAGTCAAGCCTGACTATTTGTGTCAAGCTACGAAGCGGGTGAGTAGGAGCTTTTTAGGAGTGTAACTCCCTCACCCTGACTAGGAAGATTGGTCCCTACTTGGACAAAGGTACCTACCTCTGCCAACTAGAGACCTCCATTTCTAAAACCGCCTGTCTGCTCTGCCCCTTGATGGCAATTAAGACACAGCCACTGTTAGCAGACTGGTTCTATCTTGAGTTTGCTACCGTACCTCCCTGACTCCTTTCACAACTGGGACCCTTAGGTGCTTTGTGGCTGCTACATCTCTCCAGGAGACATGCATTCTTCCTGAGTCATCTTGGGCTGACCAGGTGCATGAGACCAGACAAGTCACAGCTGGTAGAGGCACTACCCAAGCACAGACATGGCAGTGTTGTGATACGCTACCCCCATCTTCAATCTGCCCCTTCTTGTTTCTTCAATAGGATTTTTAGAACCTCTTTTCTAAATTGCTTCAGCACCTAAATGATTTTGACATATGTGACAATGGTCATCTAAAGACTCTTTTGTGCCAGAGGAAAGTCCTTCAATAATCATGACTGGATGCAGGTTTTCTGCAAAGCAGATTATATTATGTAAATAGGATGTTATTCAACATCACAGAGCTTAGAAAAGACACAGAGGCCCAGTTTATGAACTGTGTCACATAAAGTGCTGTGTTGTGTGACAGGGACAGAACAGGAGATCACTATATTCACAAGGATATGGTCTCTCCTTCCCTTTCATGAGTGCCTGCACTGATTTCAGCTGCTGTGCGCCAGGTACACACTTTAGTGCCTCAGTCTACCATAGGTGTTGTACAGGAAGGGAACCTTTCCTGTACAAAATACTTTGCCTGGACACACTTTAAAGTATTTACTACTTTGTATGTGTGTGTACACAGTGCAGCAAACACGTATAGTCGAAATATAAAAGAGAACATTTCTCCTTTTACTGCCTGTTTGACAGCTGTGTTCATTTTTGGCTCTACACCCGGTCTACTAATGTTAGTAGATAGAATTCAGCATCAATAAGCATGGGTGGTTGCATGAGACCACCCATGAACCAATCATGTAATGCCCCCTTGACGCAGAGTAATGCAAAGTATCTATACAACAACTGAAAAAGGAGAGCCATGAAAGTAAAAAATATATTATGTCATCCACAAGTCGCAAATAACATGAATTTAGTCTAATTCAACACTGCACGACTACCTACCTATTAACATTTAACCCACATTGTAGAAAACGATTTTCTTAAGAACCTCATACATTTATATCAACATCATTACCGGTTCATTATGGTCACATCCCTTCAAAAGACTAATGTTATTTCTTTCAATCTGACCTGAGGTTTAAGTTTAAGGCGTTGCTTCCTTATTTGTTTTACTGTACTCCTTATATTATGGTGCTTTATAAGAATGTTCCTGTCTAGTATATGATTATCAAAAGTTAATTTTTTTGATATATCCATATGCCCAATAATATCCCAGCCTGCAATGTAATGTCTCCCATATCCTTAGTCATATTCAAAATAATGTATTCGATCTGAAATACACATAGATCATAAAAGCTCAAATCACATATTTTTTATAAAAAATCATCCACTTTCATAAAGTGATTATCTTATTAATACACATTAAGAAAAAATAAATAAGTCAGGTAAAATAAATCCATAAAATAACTATATTTCACAGTTACTTAATAAGCATTTTTGCCATTAGCGATAAACATAAAATGGATTCTACGAATAACAAACATGGTGATCATGGAGATTTGTAGGACATATAAACCTGCTCGAAATTGCTTAAAATTATAGTTGCACATAATTGGAAGAATAAAGGTTTTCCGATAAGGTCTATAATATTTACAGAAAAAGAAAAAGTGAAGATCAGGTTGGGTCGATACTCCATCGCATAGGAAAGGAGGCAAAGCTTGTTGTGGATTAATAACAGTGCGATATGACAACATACGGATGCTGCTGCTGATTTCTTTTGCATCTCCACTGTTTGGGGGCATTGCCTGCATCTAACAAACCCTTGTGGGACCGTAGTCCCAGGGTACATCATCATTTTTCGCTGCCCATACTTCTTGGTGCCCAGAACTCCCTGGGGTTAACTACTAATCCCAGGGTGCAATGCTGCCAGCCCGGCGCCGCTAGTGAGTGGGAAGTGCCAGAGCCATTCTCACGCATAAGACGCTGCCTCACCCCCACGGCGTGAGACACGTGCAGGACACGCTCAGGCTAAGCGCAGGCCGGTACTTGCCCATCATTGACAGGAAGAGGCAGGGCAGGGCCACCCCCTTCATCTGGTGCTAGGATCAGCATTCGACTTGGGTAAGACGCTCAATCACTACCCACTAACTCCAGAGGAAACTCTTTGTGCCTTCTTGTAAGCAACTAACAAAGAACTTTTCTGGTTAATAATTATTGTCCTGAAAGTGTGAGGCAAGGCCCTCGGACAAGTATTAAACTGTGCGTTTAGGTATCCACACTGTGCAGTGATTAATGTCCTGTGGTTATTAAGGTCAAGGGTTATATAGTGGTCCACTAGCAGGGGCGGTGGGTGACATTTTAAAGTGGTGGGGCGCAAAGTGATTTGCATACAGCACTTAGCAAGCGAGCGAGCCCGAACCCCAAAAGGGGGTTTTGGGGGGATAACCCCCCCCCCAAGAAAATTTTGAAAAAAAAGAAGAAAAATCGTGCATTTTCAAGCAAATTTTAAAAAAGCAGGAAGGTTAATAAAGCAATTGTGAAAGTGCAGTTATTACATTAATAGATGGCATAACATAGGTAGCTGCTTATTCAGTATAACCACAGAGCTTCATACATTCCGTCCTAATACGCTCAGGTGCTGAATTCAGACTATAAGACTTTCATGAAAATCTCAGGGAAGGTGCACTGGCAAAAACAACTACTGTCTCTAGGGTCACCCCTCCCCGAACTCCTTCTTTAAAATAACAACACACAAGAATTAAGATTCCCATGGATTATTATATGAATATATACAGACTGAGACCCAAATGGGAGGCCTTGACCAGGGGTCCCAACCTGAAGCAAAGTGAGGGAAGGGACATTAGTCAGGAACAGGCATGAGATTCTGAGGAATTAGCTGAAGAGGAAGAGTATGGGGGAGGTACAATAAGACCTCTCCCTGTATGTCCTTATGCATCACAGGATACGTGCCAAGATACTATTATGCCCCACATACCTTAAGAACACTTAACACTGTAATAGAGCAGATACTCCTGGAACTTGAAACCTAGATCACATGAAGATTTAAGATATCAGAACCAAATAAAAAAAGCATTCAATAGATGTGCCAAGCTTTAGAATTAAAATTGAATGATATCTCACAGAGAACAGTGACAATGAAAGTTGATATGCAAATGTTTAAATCTTTACTCTTGATCACTAGCCGCTATACAGGTTCTGGATTCTACTTTTGCTTACCTTACCTTTTTCTGATCTTCTACAGCTTCCCCTTGTCTAAGCACATATTCTAGTTTGCCACTTCACACTGCACATTGTTCCTAAATTGTACCCATTATTACAACCTGATGTATTGTTAACTGTGTGTACCTCTACATGATTAGTAGGCATTGCCCAATTTGTCTGTGTTTTGTATGATGTACTGCACGTTGTAACCAGAATTTTGCTAAAAGCAAAATCAGGTTTCTAAAATAAAAAGTGCAGCGAGTGTCCTGCTATGTAAACTGCAGTCAAAATAATTGAGAGATTCAGTGTGACAATGATTTCTGCTACCTGTTTGTTGTTTGGAATAACTAGAGAATGAAATCAGTCACAAGTATGATTTCGCTTGAGGGTACTTAGGTGGTCCTGGGCAGGTCTAGAATGTCCTCCGGCTAGATTTATGATAAACTCAGGTGACGATGAGTGAATTGCTGTGACAGCTGGAAAAATGGGTAATTGGGAGTTTGAAGAAGGAATAGTTTGAGTTAGGGATGTCTATCCAAGCCAATGGCTCGAGCAGCACAGCTCCCATTCTGTATTTTGTTGAGAGTTTATAATTGGCAGAGGATGCCCAGAACTCCAGCTGCAAACCAAATTCCTGTCCACTCCTAGACTGAAGCATTTTCCTCCTCTAGCCTCATGATTTTCATTTGAATGTTTGGCCACAAAGTGTGGAAACGTTTTTCAAGTTTATATTTTGTGTATCAATAATGATGATTATTATACAGTTTTTCACGTGCTTTTATATATATATAGACCAAATTAACCTCATTGCAATTGAAACACACGTTCTATGATGAGTATAAGTGCGTTTATTAAAGTGTTTTAGTTATGTCACAGTTCTGTGTAAAACGCCATTCTAGACAAACTAGATGACATCTCTGTCACTCACTCCTGCTCCCCGCACACATCCTCACCCCACAGGCTCCACAGCACACAAACTGAGGTCATATTAGGTTTATTTTCATTGTTGTATTGTTTTGCTAAACATTAACTTTCTATGGTGCAGATGTAATATTGCTACAAATATCTATGCCTTCCGTTCCTTCAATGGACCTGGTCACTAAGAGAAAGTCTGACAGTAAAATGTTTCATAGTTGTTCAAAACATTTTCGGATGACATTAGCATAGAGGGTGTTGAATAATTATTTAAAGTGTTGGGATAGTGCCACTTATGCAAATATTAACCTTGATCCTAATCCTATCCTTTGGTCGTATCCCAAACCTTACTCTAATCCTAACATTAGCCCTAGCATACCCCTTCACTTAACACTTTCCATAACACTAACCACACTAACCCTAAACCCTATCCTTTAACCTAAGCCTAATGTTAACAATAACATTAACCCCTTCGGGGCTGATGACGAGCTCAGCTCGTCATGAGCGTAACCTGCCATGCGCTCATGACTAGCAGAGCTCGTCATGTAAAGCGGTAATTTTAAAATTGCCGCGTACAGTGGGAAAAGCCGCCGCAGCGATGCGGTTAAATCTTACCCTAAAACAAATGTGAAGCCTATCCATACTCTATCCACCTCTCTTACCCTAATCCTCTTGCCCTAGCTATCAATGTAGTGTTGTGTAGGTCATGGTATAATGAAATCAATGTCATGGTAAGTGTCAATGTAGTGATCTCTAAGCCATATAAATGCTTGGCATGTCCATCACCTCCAGAACTAACTTGCCCGAATGCATAAACAACGTAGCAGAGTGGATGAAATCCAATTGCCTGAAACTCAACTTCGACTTGCTGAGAGTGTTGATTTTCGGGAACAGTAACTCCCATGTGACTCCACCTGGTAGTCTTCAGAGCTTGGACCCATACCAACCAACCATGCAAGAAACCTGGGAATCGTCCTAGTAGACAAAATCAACATGGCAGCACAGAGCAACGCAGAGATTGCCCCCTGTTTTAACATACTCTGCATGCTCCGCAAAATCAACAAATGGATTCCCCCAAAAAAACAGACGCCATCACATGAGCAGGTATCCGAAGCAGACTAGACTACAGCAACACTACGTCAGAATCTCCAACCACCCCCTCCACTGACTCCAGATCATCCTTTAACTTCAAGGACCCATCCCCCATCACACCAAATCGCAGAGAGCTCCACTGGCTCGCCAGTGTGCCAATTCAACCTCCTCATGTACACATATAAGGCACTGCACAACATAGGGCCTTCATAACTTAAAAAACGCCTTCATTTCCATCAATCCACCAGACACTCACCTGTGCTCAACCTCACTTTCAATTGGTCACATCCCGTTTCCAGAAAAGCTGAACGGGATGCCTGGCATTCTCTCCCACTGCACCCAAAAACCTGGAATGACCTCCCTTTACACATCAAGGTGACCTCCTTGCTTCTTGAATTCTCCAACAAGCGAAAGACCTGGCTCTTCGACTAAATACCAGAGGCTAGCTCACTCTCAACACTCTATATACCCACTCTAGACCTAGATACCTTATCAGGTGATAAGCCGCACTTTACAAATCCACTTAACATAACATACACCGGAGTTATCTAATGACATCGGAAACATTGTTTAACAACATCACAGTAGAATACGAGTTACCTAAAGGCCAAACTCCATCTCATTCTATAGTTTGACTTGATACTTTATGACCATTAATGAGCCTTCTACTAGTCGGCAACTCTGCTGGTGGCTCATGCAGCTGGATAAGCAAATGATCACAGTTGCTTGGAGGACAAGCACTTTTTCTGCTGGAACATACAACTTTTGCCAAATTAGACGCTATACTCAAGCGAGCCAACATCTGGGTGGAGCTACAGTCACCTGCTATGCTGTACCACTGAAAGATTTTTTTTTCTCTTGATCCCATCCGATAAAGACACCTGCTCTGTCTAGTCAGACCTAAACAAATGGATCTGGCGGGGTACTTCCCTCTTGTGCAAAACACCTAACTAAACGGAACAGCAAGCTACCCAGTACATTTGAGATGGAGAAATGAAAGAAAGACATCTATGTAGATTAGCACAATCTTAATTACCGTTTAGGTTCAATCAGGCTCGAGAAGAAACTTAAAGCGTTTTCCGTCATATTAGCCTCCACTTAACATTGCTACTGTGTTAAGCTGCCAGTATTAAAGCATTTAATCTAATTTCATCCCTCCCTGTGACACTGCTGTGAAATTGCCTTTGCTCAAACCAGTATATTTCCTTTTCCCCTGCATTATTCCGTTCATAGCTCACTCGTCACGTGTGAAGGGATGACTCACACTATGCTGAATTGCTTCTAACTGGCAGACAACCACTTTGCGCACAGTATGACAGACCCGGTTTCTCACACTCTCCCCTTCGACCTCATGAGACAGCCTTTCACTCTCACTCGGTGCTACTGAGCTGCTGTACTTTCCCTCGCGTCTCATGGAAAAGCCTTTCACTCGTCCTCTACTCAATGAGGCGGGCTTTTACCCCCACGCCAATGCTATAAAACACCTTTTTACTCTCAGTGACAATTTAGCTGCCAGTTCACTCCACAGTAAAGTTTTTAATTTTTACGCATTGACTGCAATACTTTGAAAAAGCCCCTTATACTCTTAACCCAACACGGTTTAAAATAAACAACAAAAACGAATACGGATCTCTATTAATGTTCCATATGCAACGATAACTCGCCCATGTATTACTATGGTACACTTCAGCAATGCCTTTCACGTTTTCCAGTTACAAGACACAATGTGACTCTCACTTGGACACCGAGGTACAGACATTCACTGTCATTTCTCCGGTAACGTGAGCTTTCCCTCCACCATGCCTCTTTCTGACTAACCTCTGTGGACCGCTTCTCTCTCCTGCCGCCTCCTCGCTGGGGGTTGATGGATGCCAGTCTGAAGAAAAGCAGACCCACGAGGAGAAATGGAGGCGTCGCATCCGGGTGCAGCGTGACGAGAGCCAGGTGTAGCCAATCCTGGCGCTGGGGGGGCACATTTGCTGCTCGCCCTGTCGCCCCTTACAAACCCGGGCTACAGCAGGCAGAGAAGTCCCCGCAGGGTCCCACTGGGGTACTGTAGTGCGCATGCTTGCGAAAATTGGAAACCAACTCGCACTTGCGCACTACGGTCTGTCTACTGCAGCCTGAGTGTACTGTCACTCAAGCTGCAGCAGGCCACCACCCCCCTTGCGCATTCCGAAATCTCCGGGTGTGTCCCGGCGGCTGACTCACAATCCTTACAATAAATTACTCTGTACCTGTACAGAGTAATTTATTGAATGGATTGCGGCGGCGGCCGCGATGCGGGTCCATGTGGCTGGTAGGGCTACGCCCCTACGCCCCAATGGACGCACCGCTGCTGTCTACTAGTGCCAATTAACAAACTGTAGGTACAACCTCTTACTTTTATATGCGTCTCTGACACACCTGGTAAAATGTGTCCCAGTTCCGAATAATACATTAGATACATATGTAATATCTAAGAACAGGATGGTTACATAATTGGGAAAGGGACGCTTATATTAACCCACACCATTCAATTTACTTGCTATAATGGGAAAGCGAAAGGCCACTCGGGGGTTAGTAAAAGGCAAATCCTCAAAAATAGGAAAGTGCAGCAGAAAACTGCTCCATTGATGAAATTGATAATTTGATTGAAGAGGTCAAATCGATGCTAAATAGCAAATGTAAATCAATTGAAAAGAAAAAAGAAAAAATGATTGCCTTTTACAAAAACCGTTCAACAACCCCCCAGGCAGAGAACACCATCACAAAGGGTCAGAGAAAGGTTATAGTTGAGCACCAGCCTTTTATTTCAGACACTGTCACCCCACAACAAGGGACTACCAGCAAGAGCCATCAAACGCTTCATCATGAGCAGAATAATTATTTGCGGGCAGAGATAAATGAATCCATGGAAGGTGTAGAGTCCCTGACACCGGTTGTGCACTCAAACAGACACTCCCCTTTAGCCTCAGCACAATGGTCAGACACTGAGATTGTTGATTTATTGTCACGGTCCCCCAGGAGAAACACACAACCACAACACACTGAAAACACAAATGGAACACCTAGGGTTATGCAGGACCCTTCAAAAGGACCTGTAACGAAGGCCAATAGACTTCTGATTAATCGAAGCTCCAACTAATAGAGGATCTTTTAGTTAGAGTAGACTCACTATTTAAAGAGGTCACCAACCTAAAGGCAATTGCATGTAATTTAACCAGTTCCAATGATACTAGTAGGTCAGCCGAACTCTGTTCAAGCTGTGCGAAGAACCAGTCTGCACCTCGTCTCCTAGAATCAAATAAACAGAGACATTGTGGTCTAATTAAGGAAGGGAGTAAATTTGAAGGACACACAGTTGGTAAACACACAGAAGACCCCAAACCAGTCCTTCCATGTAAGATCAATGGACATTAATATTTTTGGGGAAATAGATCGTTTCGCACTCTCAGAAGAGTTAGATCAGAGAACGCGACCACACTGAGGTCGAAAGGACAGAGGGAGACCATCTGTAAAAATCAGCAATGGAGGAGGAGCTGCAAATTGCCAAAGTATGGGTAGGGCCAAAAGAGCTTTTGAGCAGGATTATCTAGTCGCACCCCACATGAGTGATACATTGAGTAACCAAGTGAAATATAGGCGGATCAATACCACATATAGGAAAACTGGTTGGAGGGTGTTTATGACCAATATTCCAAAGCTCACCCTTTCCTAATGTAGGGAAGATGAAGAGTGATTGAAAAACAAAGTCATACATTGGATTCGATATAAACGTGATTGTTTATCAGTAATGCACTCAGACCTACTGGAGGTAGAATGCTTATCTAGCAAAATCTCATCCTATGACACTATACTACTCACATTAAGAACAACAGACATAGCTGATGGGTTAATTGCACTCAATCTGAGAACAGGACCACACCATTGCAGTCTGGAGAGATTTAGATTACATAACCCTGGCAAAATACTAACAGGGAGCCACCACAACTTTGTCAGTTGTAGACAACTTTCTAACTGATGCTTCATACAAAAACGTGGAGGCAATCGATTGACAGCTAATGTTTCCTCTATCATTTAATCTTGTGGTAAATCCACTCACATACCCTCTTAATACCACACATTTAGATAAGGGAGAAATAGGGACTTACTCTGATCAAGGTAGTATCCAGCTTAGGAGAGAATCAATACAGCATTCCCAACTACGATTGGTTTCCTGGAACATAGCGGGTCTGAAACTGAAACATAATGACTTAGAATGGCAGGAGTATATCAACTCTAGTACAATATGCATATTACAAGAAACTTGATTACTTGAAACCCCACATAAACGTGTAGATAAAACAGTTAGCACTTGTGCAATACCTTCTGGGGCCTTGTCACATGGATCAAAATCACTTTAGATTTAGAAACGTTAAGGTTGGACATTCCTTCACAAGACATACTTGTCAAATAAAGGTAGTAACCAAAGAAAAAAAAAAGATATATACTAAACATCTATAACAGACCAAGTCCCTCTAGCAAGAAATCCCAAGTGATAGAGCAGATTGGAAATTTTTTAAGTACAATCGTGGTATTTTAGAATGTTCATTTGTTGCTATCTTGTACCTTTTAAGGTTTTTCAAACCGAATAAAGATTATTGAATGAATGAATGACAATATTCAGGGTATAAGATTTAATCTGAACCTTAGGAGTACAAATGCTGAGAATTAGTTGGAAATGACAAATAAGAGACGGATCCCTCAGGGATAACAGGTACATTCAAATAAAGTGAAACAATTGTTTTATTATGGTTACATTTATGTTTTCTCTTTCCATTTTACATTAAAAAAATACTTTATTCCTTTTTTTAAGATAGAATCACATGTAGATGGAGTCTCAAAAATATGTTGTAAGCCTAGAGTATTAAAGAATCAATGGGACCTGATGAGCATTATCAAGGGAAATACAGTCTTTAATGATATCTCGAGTTAGGTAAAGTGATTCCCTTCAACATATTGAATGCCACAGCAAGATTTTTGCTAGGAAAACCTGGTCAGATATATAACATATTAGCCAAGGACCTGTGCACACATAAATCAAAAACAGAGTATGTTCATATTATGTACAAATGTACAAAAAAGGTCGCCACAATTCTTTTTTTTTTTATGCTTGTTTGCATAAAGACCAGCCAGCCGACACGTGTTTCGTCAGTGAACAGTCAACTCTGACTCTTCAGGGCCACGTTGTAATTCACAGAATGAGTAATCCCTTTGCCGGTGATAATTCAAACCCGGTCGGGGTCTGGGAAAGAGTGGAAAGGATCGCGTACAAGATAACGATATGGGGCTCTCAACTGATAGAAATACTGATAAATACTTGATCCGTGTAACAAGAAACAATAGGACGAATTATCATGTCAATCAGAGTTCAAACATAGAGAGTGCTTCACTTATTGATAATCTGTGAACAATTTCTGGCCGATATGGGTTCAAGGAAGGATGGATAAGTCCATAAGGTAAAGATCGCGTTACTTAAGAAGTGGTCAGATAAACTTCAAGACACGGGACAAGCGTCAAGGTTCGAGAGAAAAGGGAGACCCCAAGTCTCGGCGGTATTCCAATCAACCCGGAAGCTGGATTTGCCAAAAGCAGGAAGGGACATCTTCCTGCAAATAAACAATCATGCCTACAATGTAGGCACCCTTGCATTATGTGCAAGGGTGTCTGTGTTGGCGCTTGTCATGTGTTTTCAGAGCCAGCACAAGGGAAAACATAGAGGTGCACCGTATTCTTGTAAACACAGCACATCCCTGAGTTTTTGCTAATTTTGCAGTAGCGCCAAAATGCACCATTTCCTTGTAAAGATGGCCCTTAAAGATTTAGTGGACAGCTTTTTTTTTTTTTACCTTTATACATGTTTATTAACAGTTTTAAAATGGTTGTTATATGGGGCGTGGCCAAGATGGCGGGCTGAGCAGACGTGCCCTCCGTGAGCTCCCGTAAGCCCAAGACCTCGGACCATTGATTAGCGCTGATCTCCCCCCCACATGCCTGGGGACTGGCGCCAGTAGCGGGGAGTGTACGAGGAGTATACGGCGGCTCAATTTGAGGCACGAGGAGAGTCCCGGCAGACCCTGATACAGGGCTACGAGGAAGGCTGGTGGAGAGGCCCCTGACCGCTGCGAAGGCTGAAGCCGAACGCGACGGTGCCGGAGAGGAGCGGACTTGGAAGCGCACGGGCTGCCTTGGGGAGACGGGTGAGCCTTGCCCGACCCGCTGGTGCCCGGAGGGGGGCGCCGGCTCTCCTGCAGCCCGTAACCGGCACTACTGCGGAGAGTGCGCCACGTTGGTTCGCCGAGCCCAGCCGCGGTTCGACCGATCCCGCACTTGGCGCGGAAGAGGAAGGTCAGCGGGCGGCCGCGAGGCGCAGCCCAGCCGGAGGCAGCTGTCGGACGCCGCTCAGGGCTGCCCTGACGCATGCATTGGCTAGGGACCCCGTGACGGCGGTGCTGGGCCGCCGTAGGAACGCAACGCAAGTCCCCAACTGCAACCGGAAGTAGGCCCCTGATCACGAGGCTTCCCGGCGCACAACGAACGGACGGCCCGGGAGGAGCGGGGGGCCCTGGCTGTACCGCCGGTGCGGTGAAGATCCTGCAAACCTGCTGTACCAGCCCCGGAGGGGAAGCTGTGACCTCTGAGTGGGCGGGACCCCTGCCGCCCCCTAGGGAGTCGGGGCTCGGGTTGTCCCGAGGGGCCCAAAGGCAAAGGAGTGAGCCGACTGAGACCCATATTGCTGCGCTTGCGGGCCCAACCCCCCGAGGAACACCATCACTGGAGGGGGGACGCACCTGGCTTGCAGCACGACACTCTGATGCCACGAGGGTGGCCCCCCAATAGACGCTTGGACTGCGGGGACCTTGACCCACACCTGGGACCCGGATTGCTGGGGGACCGCCGCCGTAAAGACCTCAGGAGATCGCAGTGAAGGCCGGTGGGCAATCAGTGCTTGCTTCCCCCGGGCTGGCGCCCTATTTCCAAAGCAGGGGAGAGGAAGGACTTGGCGGCGCTAACCATTGCTGATCTGGAAATCCTGGGCCCGGCCCTGCACCGAGTTTGAGGACTCAGACGCAATACCCGGCCTGAAAGTTGCGGTGAGTGGGACACGGTGGGTGTAGCTGCGGGGCTGCACGACCTGGTGAGTGGCGACGGCCGGCCTGGTTGGGCCCGGGGAGCAAAGAGAGTGGCAGTGCCTGACTGGCGGCACTACAAAGGGCCCGGGAGTGCGCTTTCTCATGCAGAATGGCCAGCAACAAGGGGTCCAAGAAGGGGGAACGAACCTTACCGGAAATGTTGAACAAGAGCACTGCGAGGCCAGATCGTGGGCAGCCATCTTCGAGCCTGCCTGGTGGCTCTCGGGGAGCGAACGGAGGGGAACCCCCGGTCACCAGATCCTTCCTGGAATCCCTCTTCAGCTCCTTACGGGAGGACTTCCAGACACTGAAGCAAGAGGTGGCTGGAGAGGTGCGAGAGGTGCGGAGGGAGGTTGACGGCCTGGGTGAGAGGGTAGCCACAATGGAGGAGGCCGGACACGCCAGGGACGAGGAGATCTCAGAGCTGCAGCAGGAGGTGGTGCGGCTACGGGACCAGCAAACCGATCTTCAAGCACATGCCGAGGACCTGGAGAACCGGTCCCGGAGAAACAACATTCGAGTCCGGGGAGTTTCTTCCGGAGCAGAGGAAGAAGACGTGGCTGGTTACTTGAAAGACTTGTTCAGAGAGGTCCTGGGGGAGCCGGCCGACTTCCCCATCCGGATAGATAGGGCGCACAGAGTGGGCCTGCGGCGCAGATCTTCGGCACCTCCTCCGGATATCCTAGCGTTCCTGCCGAACTACCCTCTGAAGGAAAGGATCCTGCGGGAAGCGCGACTGAAGCCATCCTTGGAGTTCCGAGGTCATTGGGTGGCCCTCTTCCAAGATCTGTCGGCGATCACGTTGCAGAAACGCCGGGCCTTCAAGATCGCAACTGACTTTCTGTGGGAGCACGATACTAGGTACTCGTGGGGCCACCCCTTTCGCATCATCTTCTGTTGGAACGGGACCTTGCATCAGTTACGCTCTCTCCAGGACACCTGTGGAGTGCTGGGAATCACGGCGATGGAAGAAGAAACCCCCACTCCGAGTCGCTGGCGCGTCACTAGACATGGCTGGCAGGCGGTCCCTGGTCGCCGATCCTCTGCCTCTTCCGCGCGACCGGATTCACCCACTGTTCGAGCTGAGATGGACAGCGCAGTGCGGGGAGTGGCCAGGGACACGGCGCCCGGAGATGTTGCACTGACAGCTTGAGGAGAACTCCGGGGGGAGATCGACATCGCTTTCACTGTAATGCAGGTTTGAGGGTCCAGGGGAGGGGGGGGCGGGGCGGGTTGCTGAGTAGTGGCTGGACGTCCACTTTTGTACTTATCCACAGACTTGTCCGCTGAGGACTGGACTGGGACAATGGGATCTTGGGGACAGTTGGGGAACCTGGGAGGGGGGGTAGGGGTTGCCGGAGTGGTTCGGGTCGAGGGTTGGAGGCGGTTGGGGTGTTGAGGAAGGGGGGAGGGATCCGGGAGTTGGGATGGGGGGGGGGTCGTCCAATGCACAGTACGATTGTTGGAGGTTCTGGAAGTGGTCACACAACTTAGTTTGCCTGCGTCAGGAGGCTATATGTACACATACATCTCCTTTTCTGCCTTGCTGCTTTTGGCGCCACTGTGGGCGCCTTTGCGCCCCGCCTTTTGCGGGCGGGTTCCTCTTGCTTGCTGCCTTCTTTCTTTCTATGCCCCCTACTTCTTTTAAGGCAGTTACTCTGAACGTTAGGGGTCTGAACAACCCTGTCAAACAAGGAGCGGTGCTCTCCCTCCTTTAGAATACACACGCTGACATATGCCTCCTACAGGAGACGCACCTGCTGCCGCAAGACACACATAGACTGCGCTCCCGTAAGTTCCCGTTACAGTTCTTCTCATCTAGCTTCACCAAGACGGCGGGGGTGGCAATACTGGTATCCAGTCACTTTAAAGGGGAGGTCCTCCACAAGCTTGCGGAACAAAAGGGTAGGCTGTTGGCGTATCGGTTTAGAATTGGGGGTCTTATGTTTACAATTGGATCCCTGTATAGCCCCAATGACCGACAAGAACGCTTCCTGCGATCAGCAGTCGAGGATATCACTGCCTCACAAGATAGATATGTCATTATCGGAGGGGATTTTAACATGGTCTTTGATTCGGCTATGGACAGGTCGGCACAGCGCTACCCGCAGGTCGGGGAGTTCATGGCCGACGGTAAGGAATGGCTGGCGGAGGTGGGGCTCCTTGACCTCTGGCGCCACTTGCACCCAGCAGACAGAGACTATTCGTACTACTCCCATGCGCACAAGACGTACGCGAGGCTGGACCACTTGTTGGTCACGTCTCCGGTGCAGGCGCCAGTCTCGGGATCGGACATAGGAGTGCTGTCCCTCTCGGATCACGCCCCTGTCGATGCCACGTTGAGTTTACCCCCAGTGGCTCTCCCCCCTCGGACGTGGCGCCTGCGAGACACCCTGCTGCACAGGAAGGTGGTGGTAGATCGTATTGAGGGCGCTATCCGGGAATACCTGACGCACAATGACAACACGGACACCGCCCGGGCTACACAGTGGGCGGCTCTGAAGGCGGTCCTCAGGGGGGAATTCTTAGCAATCTCCTCGGCCGAAAACAAAGAGAGACAAGCTAAGAGGGAGGAACTCACCGATAAGGTCCGCGAGCTTGAACAGATCCATCGCAGAACGGGGGCCCCTAGAATATGGCGACAGCTTAAAGGAGCAAGAAAGGCCCTAGCGGCTCTGGACTTGGACCGAGCGGAGTACGCTGCACTCCGGCTGCGCCACACCTTTTACACAGGGGGTGACCGTTGTGGCAAGTTGCTGGCCAACAGACTCCGAGTGGCACGCCAGAGTCAACTGGTGAAGGCGATCTCTAGCCCTACGGGGACCACGGAGACGGAGGACGCCCACATCGCGGCCGTTTTCCGTGGGTTTTATGAGGAGCTTTACACTGGGGAACCGCCGGATGAACCGGCCATAGCCGCATATTTGGACTCAGTCGCTTTGCCCTCCCTGGACCCTCTGCAGGCGGAACACCTGGACAGGGATATCAGGATAGAAGAGGTGATCTCTGCCCTCGCTCGGCTTAAGCATGGCAAAGCGCCGGGCCCGGATGGGTATACCGCGCTTTTCTACAAAACGTTTTGCACATTGCTGGCCCCTATTCTTACCCGTCTTTTCAACTCGTTTGCCGCGACGGGGGCTATTCCGCCTGATCTTTTGCGAGCGTCTATCATGGTGATCCCCAAACCCGGGAAAGACCCGACGCACTGTGGATCATACAGGCCGATATCTCTTCTGAATGTCGATCTAAAATTGTATACGGGGATCCTAGCCGCTCGTTTGGCCCCGCACTTATCCGGTCTTATAGACCCTGACCAGGCCGGTTTCGTTCCGGGGAGACAGACGGTTGACAACACGAAACGGATCATCCACCTGCTCGAGAAGGCCTCCCGGATTCCGGGGGAACGAATGATGTTAGCGGTGGATGCAGAGAAGGCGTTCGACCGATTGCACTGGCCTTACCTGGAACAAGTGCTGGTGAAGGCGGGCATAGGGGACAAATTCCGCTCCATGGTCTTCAACTGCTACAGACGCCGACTGCAGTGGTTCGGGTGAATGGTTATGCCTCTCGGATTTTAACATTGAAAGGGGCACCAGGCAGGGGTGTCCACTCTCACCCCTGCTCTTTGCTCTTTATATGGAGCCTTTCGCCCAACGGATACGGAACAACCCGGCGGTGACCGGTGTGCGGATGGGAGGTTTTAAACATGCTATAAGCCTCTACGCTGACGATGTCATCCTGTCGCTTGACGAGCCCCGGACAGCCCTACCGGCCTGCGTCGAGGAGCTGGCCTCCTTTGGCACGGTTGCGGGGTTTAAACTGAATATGGGGAAGTCGGTGGCTCTGGATGTCTCCCTTGACCCGTCCACCAGGACAGACTTGCAGAGCCGATTCCCCATGATTTGGTCATCAGAGGCAATACCCTATCTGGGGATCCAGATAGCACCCACCTTACCGGCCATGGTGTCGGCCAATTACACAGCACTAGGTGTTAAAATCAAGGAGGAGCTGGGCCGTTGGAACCGCGGCACCCTTTCCTGGCAAGGCAGGATAGCTGCTGTTAAAATGACAATTCTCCCGCAGGTGCTATATTTGTTTCGGACCTTGCCGCTCAAGCCGCCGGTGGGGTGGATCCCGCAGCTACAAGCGGACATATCGCACTTTATTTGGCAGGGGAAAAACCCCAGAATGCGTAGAGCCCTCTCATTATTGGCCCCTGAGGCGGGAGGGTTAGGGAAACCTGACTTCCGTAGGTATTTCCGGGCGGCGCAGTTACGTTGTCTTGTAGAATGGAGTAGGTGGGAGTCCGATAAGCACTGGCTCTTCCAGGACCAGGCAGTGGCGGGGCGGCCCCTGCAGGAAGTCCCGTTTTTGCGCCGGATTCATCGACCCAAAAATTTGTACGCCTCTTTTGTTACGCGAGTGCCGTTACGGGTTTGGGATGCTACTGCCACTAAGTGCGGCCTCACCTCTTTCCCGTCGCCGCTCACGCCGCTGGTGGATAACCCAGATTTTACCCCGGGTATGGAACGGGGAGCATTCGCACATTGGAGACAAGCAGGGTGTAGAGCCTTGTGCCATATGTACGACCAGGAGGGAGTGATCCCCTTCGTACAGTTCCGCCAGGAGTTTTCACTTCCTGAGACTGAGAGGCACCGCTATATGCAGGCCCGCCACTGGGCTCTCCAGCCACAGGTGAGGGAGACTGCAGATAGGCGCTTTTTACCTTATGAACAATGGCTGCTTACGCGTACTTCGGATTCAAAACTGATTACAGACCTTTATAAGTTACTGCAACCATCATCCACGCACTTCTATAACCCGGGGAGAGATAGGTGGGAAAGGGAACTGGGGAGGACACTGAGCCCTAAGGAATGGGAGAACATATCCTATAGAGCACGGCATTCGGCGTACCATATGGGCCTTACTGACACACTAACTAAAGTCTCCACTTATTGGTACTACACGCCGGAACGGGTGCACAAATTTGATCGCAGCAAGGAGGACACATGTTGGAGAGGGTGTGGGCACCGAGGTACACTTACACACATTTTATGGGATTGCCCCCTCCTGGACACATACTGGAAGGAAGTGCTGGACGACATTGATACACATTTTGGCATTGAACTGCCGCGCTTCCCTGCCTACACCTTACTAGGGCTCCCGAATGGACTAATGTACCCCCTCAGATCTCGTAGGGGTAGGCAGATTGCCATTGCGCTGGGCTCAGCAGTTCAAAATATCTTGATACATTGGCGCGTTGCCACGATACCCTCTGTCACGGACTGGCTCCATAGATTGTGGCACGTGTTGGGCATGGAGAAGTTGTCGCTGATGGTTGCAGGGGATATAACGCAATTTTCAGAACTTTGGCAGCCATTTCACTCCCTGTTGTTGACGGAATTTAAAGAAATTACCTGTCCCAAATACCTCCGCCTCATGCGGCTCACGAGCCCCGCAGCACAAGCCCCGTGACTTGGTGGGAGACACACTTCCCCCGCAGGCGGTGATCTTGATGTTGGCCTTGAATGATGTTGGTGCACTGGACGTAGAGGGCGGGGGAAGGGGGGGTTGGGATCCGGGAGTTGGGTTGTTGGGGTTCAGGGGGGGAGTTTGAAATGGAAATGTTATCTCATACTGTGACATGGCACTCCAGGTATAGCCGAAGGGGACTGATACAATACGTTGCATTTAACCGTTTCAGCTGGAATTGGGGTTCTCCCCGCCTGAACAGAATGTCTCATGTTGATGCTAATTGGTCCTTGTATGAGGTGCTGAATAAAATACTTTAAACATAAAATGGTTGTTATTACCCTTGCAGGAAATCTTGCTGTAAAAAAAAGTTCAGAAAATTAGAAACTGGAATACGTGTTTTCCTGTTGGGTTAAAGATGTTTAACAGGCCGCCCCGCCCCTGGGGACCACTTTTGTCATCAACATCACCCGTTTATTGAGTGAACATCTGGATGGCCTAACTCTCGTGGGAGGGGACTGGAATGATATCATGTCACTGCTCGATTGAAGGCGTAGATCCGGTGTGAACCCTCCCACCACTACATCCAAATTATCCCTACTTGCTGGTACACTGGAGTGGTCCGACATATGACGTGAATATCACCCCGCCGAGATAGGCCACACATACATGTCCATGGTTCAAGGATCAATCTCCCGATCAATTATATGTTTACACCTCATAGCCATGGTTTTCCCAGGTCTCCCAGCTCCCCAGAGGGTTATCTGATCACTACCCGGTCATGGTGAAATTTCTTCCACAATTTCAAAAGCCTCCCTTTAGGTGGCAAATGTGTCCATGGCATCTTCAAGACCCCGATTACCATGATTGTCTGGGCACAGCAATCCAAGTGTATCTAGACATAAACCTAGGCTCGGTCTCGTCCAAAGAAACCCTATGGGAAGCCTTAAAACCCACAATCCGGAAGACAGACATTAGTTACCGGGCAAATGAAAAACTTAAGCACTCTGCACAACGTGCCGAGATGGAGGCCCAACATATATCATTAGAGAAATAATAGATACACAATCCCGGCCCACCCTTCCACGAAATCTGTTCCTCACACAGCAACAGCTACAACAACATCTCATGGATGAGGCGAAAGAAATCTGTTAAGCGTCATAAAACCGACTATACCAGTGGGGGGACAAATCAAGTAGAATGTTGCATAGACTGTGCCAAACCGAGCAGTCCCCAGCCACCGTCCCAATCATTCATGTAATGGATAGTGTGTTACGTACTTCTCCTGTGGAGGTTGCCGCAGGATTTGCACGCTATTTCTCCACACTATATACTTAGAAGGAACAGCTCTCAGAAGACCTTATTGCAGAGTTCCTCTGGGATATTCCCACCGAGACTAACGGATCAGATGAGAGACCAACTTGATGCTCCCATTACATTTGATGCCTTAAAGGCAGCATTGGCCGCAATGCGTCCGGGGCGGGCCCCCGGGCCCAATGGGTTTCCTATGGAGTTCCTCTGATCATAAATGTCCACAATAGGCCCACACCTATTAGAGACAATGCATGATGCCCTTGAATGGCAAATATCACCCCGAGACTGGTGGCAGGCTGAGATCGTTCTCTTCTTAAAACCTGGCCGACCCCTGGAGGACCCATCCTCATACCGTCCTATTTCCCTAATTAATTTGTAATCCAAACTATTATGAAAAGTACTAGCTGATCTCCTGCGGACCAGAATCCAGGATCTGATCCACCTAGACCAATCTGGCTTTATGCCACACCGAGCCGCTCGCCATAACATTCACCGGGTCCATAATGCCATGGCATTGGCCCCAGAGCTGGGGTGCCCTGCAGCCAATCTCCTTGCCGACATTGTTAATGTGGTATTGGCTTTCAACAGACCTACATACTCTGCAAAATTCTCGATACCTTTAGAATAGAAGTTGCCACTGAAACTGGAAATGAGAAAGACAAGTTTATTAAGACCCCATTGGGTGGTGGTACAATCCTACAGCACCCTTTGGCAAAGCAAGAAGTATCACAAAGAACATCGAATGCATGGCTTCTTTTATACAGTTTACATGAATTTGAAAAGTAGGTGGTACACACTTTACACAATTTAGGTACATATAAGTTCATTTTTGGAACACCGCCAACTTGTGGAGGTGTTCCACTGGTCAGTTTGGAGAACATTCCTAAGCAGTGACCGATCATTAACCTTGAAAGCCCGAATACGCATGTGCAAGCTTGACCATTACTAAAAATAGCCAGTTGCTGGGCAGACTAAATGGTCATCGGGAGAGAGAAAGGACAAAAGGGCATGCTGACCACGAGGCAGCGCATTCACTCAAAATGGAAGCCAGGAATACAAAATGGCCTCCGGAATATAGTCAAGGTAACAAAGGAAAGTTCGTGTAGCTGAAGCAAATGCTAACCAGATCGCTGTCAAATTACGACAGACAGCCCTTTTAGCATTTAGCTGAAGCTACCTCATATCTGAAGTAATCAGAGTGCTCATGATCAATATTAATTAGCATTATGTTTGTTATTTCTTTGCTGATCATTTGCTCATTTTTGGCAATAACTCGTTTGGACGGAATGCAAGCCGTGATACATACGGAGCATAGTGTAGGGCCACATTGGATGCATAGGCAAAGGAAGAAGAGTATTCCAATAAAAATACAAAAAATAGTCAATAGTTTCCAACCCCAGGTACTAAGCAAAGTCCAGAACCAATTTGAAAATGTCCATGTACCATTTTCGGGGTGGATTTCAGCAGCAATCTTATGTAACTTAGAGATAGCATCATATACAGAAGGCGAGTTGTCAGGGACGTATACACAGCAACTACTACCGATAATGCGGCATGCACCCCCACGATCAGATAATACTACGTCTAGAACCATTCTGTTCTGGAGCGTCACAATTCTGGTAATTTGGAGCTCCTCAGTTAATTTCCCTAAAGCAGAGGCAGTTTGATTACTAACAGCTTCCACAACACGTGTTAGCCGTCTTATTTTTCTACTGTTTAGGGCTGCACCTACAAATGAAAACAGGCCTAACTTGAAGTCAACATATTGCTGCAAAGAGGTATCAGTTTGATCAATGTCATCAATATCTAATGCCCTTTTAACTCTATTCAATATAAAATCATGGTATAGCACAACATCATTATGATACATTGGCGGGGCAATAAACACAGGGGGTAGTACAAAGGATATGTAACAGGTTCCTAATCACCCAATGGGAAGGTGGTGGCAGCCCTTATTTCCACAAATAAAGTAAGGATTTCGTGATGCTACAAAGGCAATACTATTTGGTGTGTCAAATGCTAGAATAGTAGTACACTCACTTTTCCCTACCGGAATGGTACCTTTATTTCTTACACAAAGATCAGCTTTTGCTTCAATAACTGTGATCACAAATAAATTGGACGTATTTACAGTTCTTTGATTAGTAAAAATACGAGGTGAAGATACATTGTCTGGTCGATATTCTTCCCACTCAAATTTAGTTCCTTCTGCTTGTGGGTAAACATCTTTATCATTATGACAAACTTTATTAAGTCGGAAAAGAAGTCCACGTTTTGTTGGCCATCTCAAGGTAAAAAGGAGCGTGTACCAGGCATTGCAGGAACCATTATGAGAGAACAGAAGAGGAATAAGTGGAGTTCCTCCTTTCTTTTGATGTCCAGGCAACATTCCACATACCCAACAATTCGTAGTGTTCGTCATGTTGTGGGTGTAGTGTAGATTTTGAATGAAACTGTTATTCAAATAAGTTTGTCTATGTCTCTCTTCATGATAAGGCAAAGTAAAATGAAAATGCTCAGATGGAACTGGAGTGGTAGGCAGCAAATATTCTCTCGCCGGGAGCAGTCGTTCTACGATCCAAGCTATTACTGCTATTACCACTATTGCAGAAACAAAAATCACAGCACCAAGAATTCTCTTATTTCTCATTGTATTAGGCGCCATAGTCTCAAAACAAAATATTCAAAATAAAGCTAAAATAAAAATAAAAATGAGTGCTTAGCTCCGAGGTAGCCGCTGGTTTCTTCTCCGAGATTCAAGATGGGTGTCGCTACACTGGGCAGAACTGATCCCCCCCCCTTGATATTCTCGGCTTTAGTTTTCACAAACCTCAGAGCGGTAACTCAACCAGTCTCGCACAAAAAAAATGCCTTTCTCGATCGCAAATTATACTTCGCTGCACCAGAAACAGTGTGGTCCGGGAAGGCTCCCTCTGATTCACTAGGCGTAGTGGCTGGGCTCTTCTCCAAGATATCCCGATAGTCAGACAACACAGCAGGATTCACCAGATCCGGGGAAACACGGTGACAATGAGTGGAATGCACCCACCGCTTCTTGTTCGTAACCCGCACAGCTTTTCGGGTTGCCAGCAACACTTGTTCAGGGCCACGCCACCTCGGCTCTAGACTGCTGGACCTCTCAAACGATCGAACCATTACATGGTCCCCAGGTCGGAGATCATGAGCCTCTCTGATAGAGTTATCTGGGAACGCTTCTCGAACCTGTTGATGAATAGAAAGTAAATCATTTGTTAATCGTGCCAAATAATCGTTCATCATTACACAAGGCACATCATGTATTAAGCGAGGCTTAGGAACTCCCCAAATATTCATAGGCCTTCCAAACACCACTTCATAGGGTGTGAGGCCAGATCAGGAGTGTGGTACTGATCTAATAGATAGTAATGCTAAGGGAAAGGCATCCGGCCATTTCAAAGACGTGGATGTCACGATCTTTGCTAGCTTCAGCTTCAAAGTAGCATTATATCTTTCCACCAAACCTTCTGACTGTGGATGAAACACAGCATGAAATTGTTGTTTTATCCCCAATCCTTTCAGGACGTACTCCACGATCTTCCCAACAAAATGGTGACCGTTGTCATTCCACAAAAATTTACAAACACCGAATCGCCGGAAGTACTCTTTGAGTAACACCTTAGCTGTTGTCAACGCTGTATTGTCCTTCGTGGGGTAGGCCTCTATCCATTTACTGAAGGCACACACCACCACTAAGACATACTTAAGATTATTACAGCGTTCAAGCTGGATGTAATCCATCTATAGTACTTCAAATGGTGCAGTCGGTGGAACGAACCCTCCTTTAGGAGTATAAGTTCCTTTGGCAGGATTGTACTGTAAGCATATCAGACAGGTCTGCACGACTCTCTTAGCTGTGCTGGCAATCTCAGGATGCTCCCAAACTCATGTAAGCAATTTGGTAATTGCAAGAGCTCCAACATGTGCCAGCCCATGTGTCATTTGAACCATTGCTTGCAAATAAGCGGCAGGCATTTTCCATCTCTCCATATCTTTACTGAGCCAACAGCCCTCATCATCCAACACTCCCTCTGTTGCCCAGCTTGCAAGTTCTGCTTCAGAAGCTGATTTCTGTATGTCTAATATTTCCTCTCTGGCGTCGTGCCATCGCTCAGCCTGTGATTTCACCACATACATGGGAGAGACATTCTTTAACATTGCAGTTTCTCGTGCTGTACGGTCTGCTAAGGCATTTCCTTGTCCTATTTTATCTGTCACCTTTTTATGTGCACTGCATTTGACTATCGCTACTTTCTTTGGACATAATAGTGCATTCAGGAGATCATGAACTAACTCTCTAAGCATGATTTGCACTCCATGCGAAGTCAAAAACCCTCGTTCCTTCCAGAGCAGGCCATAATCATGCACTACTCCAAAAGCGTAACGACTATCAGTGTAAATATTCACACATAGGTCAGCACTTAGCTGACATGCTTTTGTTAGAGCTATCAGTTCAGCTGCTTGGGCCGATTTTTGCGGTATTCGTGCTGTCTCTACCACTGTCTTAAGTGTCGTGATTGCATAGGCTGCGGAAGTCGTACCATCTGGCAACTTTAAACATGATCCATCAACCCACAGTTCCCCATCTACATCTTCAAGTGGTGTATCCTGTAAGTCAATACGGCCCTTTGTTTGTTCTTCAGTCAGAAAAACACAATCATGTTGTTCTTCCTTTTGGGACTCAGAAACAGGATATGGCAATAAAGTAGAAGGGTTCAAAGTGGCGCACCTCTTCAGTGTAATATGTGGCGCCAACAGCCTTAACTCGTATCCTGTTAAACGAGCGCTAGTTAAATGCTGTGTTTTCATTTGGTTCAATAAGGCGTCTACCGCATGGGTCACTAACACCAACAATTTGTGTGACAAAACTATTCCCTCACTCTGTCGTATATACACTGCTGTTGCTGCAACTGCTCGAAAACACCCAGGTAATCCACGTGCTACAGGATCAAGAACTGCTGAGAAGTACGCACAAGGTCGCTGTTAATCTCCGTGTGTCTGCACTAAAACTTATAATGCGCACCCATCCTTCTCATGTACATATAATGTAAAAATCTTTGTATAATCTGGTGTACCTAACACTGATGCAGAGCAAAGGGCCTGTCTCAATTGTTCAAAAGCATTCTGACATTCGTTTGTCCATTCAAGAGGAGTCGTGTATTTTTGGACAACAACGCTAACAAAGGTTTTATAATGTGTGAAAATCCTAATATCCACTGCCTACAAAAGGACATCAGACCTATGAAAGCACGAATGTCTTTCGGAGTACAAGGGACTGGTGTGTCTAAAATTGCTTGAATTCGATCTGATGTCAATGCACGCCCCTCCTTAGACAGAAGATGACCGAGGTAGGTCACCTTCGGTCTACAATATTGCAACTTCTTTCTCGAAACTTTGTGATTATTCTTGGCAAGGAAAGAAAGCAGGGAGAGAGTACTCTCCTCACATTGTTCCTGGCTGTCTGCTGCTAACAAAATATCGTCAACATATTGAATAAGAGCCACTCCAGACTGTAGCTCAAAAGAATCAAGCTGTCTTTTCAAAGCCTGACTGTAAATGCTAGTACTTGCTGTGTAGCCTTGAGGACCTCGACAAAATCTGGATGATCTATTATTTAAAGTGAAGCCAAAGAGAAACCGGCTATCAGGGTGAATAGGGATCAAAAAGAAAGCATTTTTTAAATCAATAACAGAAAAAGTGGTGGCTGTGGGTGGGACCAAAGCAAGTAAAGTAGTAATATCGGACACCACAGGATATTGGGGCACCACTATCTTATTGACTTCCCTCAAATCAATAATGAAACGGTAAATCTTAGTGTCTGTATCTTTCTTTAGAATCGGAAGAATAGGGCTGTTGCAAACATCATAGAGAACTTCCTCCACCACTCCTACAGCAATCAAGTCATTTATGATATGGGTCAAAGCAACTTCACCTTCTCTAGGGATTTTGTACTGTGGTATGCGAGGCAAAAGCACTCCCTCCTTTACAGTGATGTGTACGGGAGGGATAATCATCTGTCCTACATCAGTATCAGAAGTGGCCCATAAAGTACTTGGAAAGGAGGATAAAGCATCGGCTTCCTGAAGGGCGCACGATCTCTCAATCGCTGGATAATTCTCATTAAAAAAAAAACTCACCCCTTCAGGGGCGCAGCGTATGGTTGCTCAAAATTATTTGAGCATATCAAGTCCCACAATATTATCTGGTGTATTTGGAGACAACAAAAATGGACATGGGGCAGTAAACTTATCAATGTGAAATGGAAGGGGCTGAGACAATGGGCTAAGGGAAGGTGTTCCATCAAACCCTATTGATGTAATCGTTTCGCCAGACAGGGGAGCCCTTGGAACCAAGTGTTTGGACAGAGCGCTACGAGTAGCTCCCGTATCAACCAGAAACTGATCAGTAGAACCCAAAACATGCGCTGAAATATATGAACCCCTTTGATCTACTGGTACTTCAACCAATTCCATACCCCATCCTACGCAATCCTATGCATACGTAGTATCCTGAAACTCAGAAGACTCACCCTCAGCTATCTGACACTGATTCCGTCGATCAAAAGTATTATAGTCAGCCTGACCACGACCCCTAGCTTCAAACCTACCTCGATCATTCGCTCCACCCCTCAGACCTGAATAACTATTCCGAAACCTTCCATTTCCTCGACCACGCTGATTACCCTGTTCTCGAAGCACCGGACAATCTGAAAGCCAATGTCTAAACTGTTTACAGTATGCACATTTATCTGCAGAGATATCAGAGCAGGCAGAAGGCGGGCCATACAACCCACGTCTACCCCTATCATTTCCCCTCGCTGCGTAGCGTAAACCTGAGCCAACATCACCTTCGTCTTGAAATCTTTCGCCTTTTTATCACTACTTTCCTTAGCCTCCAATTCCTGTCTTTCATAATACTGAGCCATAGTTAAAAGAGAAGCAGGAGTTGCAGTGGTCCATGAACTTTCACTAGCCTTTAAACGCTTTGCAATCTCTGGTAGGAGATTAGCTACATACTCATCAACAAACAAATGCCTGCCCGTGTCCTCTGTTAATAATTGACCACTATAATCATGAAACGCTTCCTCGAAGCATGTAAAGAAATCAGAGACTGATTCATCTAGCTTCTGTTTACAAGAGGCCAACATCGTCCAGTCATTCTTTTTAGGGGGAATGAGCGTTTTTAATTTATTCAGAATAGCCACCGGGAGATCTAAAATTAATTGGCATGGCTTACATGCGGGTTCTCTATCCAAATCAGCTTGTGCTAAATCCTTCCAATCTGCACCTAAAAGCGGTCGATCATCAAACTTACGAATTGCCCTCCACATATCAGGAGGCAATATTAACCCAAAGAAAAGATCAATGTCAACTAATGTCATGCACATGAAGAAATAGCTCCGTCCACTCCCTCATAGAAAGCTGCTGGATTTTTCAGTGGGTCAGGTAAAGCTGTTTTAAGCGCCATAACATCCGCTCTATTCCAAGGAGTATAAACCCAATTATATACAAAATAACCCTTCACATCCACAGGCGACTTATCATCATCTGTACCTTGACCTTTGGGAGGGACATACAAATGCGCAGCTTCTCGCATGGGCATAACATGAACTGTATCGCTCTTATCTGCTCCAAAGATAGGGTACTCCTTGGACTCAACCGTCGATCCAGATGCAGGCGAACCCGATGTCTTTTTTAACGGCCGTAGTCGTAACGTCTCGTCCCGTAGCTGAAACAAACCCCGGAAAAGCTCATCTGCATCTGCGAGAACAAAAACACCTTTACGTAAATTATCACAACCGACTGATATATCCTTAGATTCCAACTCAGATGAATACTTTCTAAACCGTTCAACAACTTCTTGCCCAAAATGTTCCAGAAAATATAATTTCTCTTTCTCGGACCACGTACGCATACACTCGTCAACCTTTGAAGTAGGAATAAATTCAACATTAAGTTTACGAGCCATCCCGCGTAATTCCGCAGATTGAGCAACGCTAATCTTAGAACGAGTATCCCTCTGTTTATCCTCGTCCTCAGGTGCATCAGAATCCGCATCCGGGGCTGTAGGCATAACATACAGAGGCGGGCAACGATCTAACAATGAAAAATCATCAGATTCATTAGTAAGGACAGGATAAAGAGGGCGTCGAACAGGAAACTGGCCATTAACTTGTAAATTACGCTCTCGTATCTCCCTATCTTTTTGTTCCTGCAGTTCCTTATCCTGCAGCTGTAAAGCTTTAACGTGGGCAGCCTTTCACTGCTCCTTGTCCGCCAAGGCTTGTTCATGCTTCATTCGTTCACGTACCGCTTTCTCCCACATACGCATACAATCAAACATATCCAGTCAAGACCTGCGCTGAAACAAACACTGCTCCACATACTGAACCTTTCGTAAATCAAATGACCCATGTAGTGGCCATTACAATTCATGATCAGTTTTCATATATTTATGCCATAATGTACTATACATAATAGGGGGGAGGCCAAATTCTATGTAGATTTCACGATTAGATGTTCCCTCTGGGGAGCCGGCTGAGATTCATTTAATCGATAACTGGTACCATTTCCAAGACAGCACATTCCTCGGAGCGTGCTAAAAAGAGGCATGTCAAAAATATCACGAAAACGTGATATTACATTAAGTGGCACTTAAAATTTTTTACACATAATGCGCCGTTCAATCAAATACAAAATCAGAGAAATATCTCTACATTACCTGCCTATGTGAGGTGCACTACACATATAGTACAAATCATAGATCCAAATCTTAGCTAACTCAAACAAATCCAAAAGCCACAGGAAGTGTCCGTAGACTACCTTACCAATCCAAAGCTTACCAAATATTCCAAATGTCCAGGTTCCAACTGCCAAGTTCTCAAATCGAATTAGCCAAACGGTCACTGCACGGCAACCCAACGATCAGGATCTCAGTCGAGGACCGGCGCCACCTGGAAGGTCAGGTCGGAAGGAAAGGAAAAAACACCGTGGGTGCCAAGACTCGGGTCACTCAGTGGCAGCTTACGTGTCCAGGGCGAGTTTCCAATCCTTCGTCACGACCACTCCTTCGGGCATCCGAGTCGCCGATGAGTTCCTATTCGGGCGCCAATTTGTGGTATTGGGTTTCAACAGACCTACATACTCTGCAAAATTCTCGATACCTTTAGAATAGAAGTTGGCACGGAAACTGGAAATGCAAAAGACAAGTTTATTAAGACCCCATGGGGTGGTGGTACAATCCTACAGCACCCTTGGGCAATGCAAGAAGTATCACAACGAACATCGAATGTATGGCTTCTTTTATACAATTTACAGGAATTCGAAAAGTAGGTGGTACACACTTTACACAATTTAGGTACATATAAGGGCATTTTTGGATCACAGCCAACTTGTGGGAGGAGTTTAGTACCACTGGTCAGTTTGGAGAACATTACTAAGCAGTGACCAATCATTAACCTTGAAAGCCCGAATACGCATGTGCAAGCTTGACCATTACTAAAAATAGCCAGTTGCTGGGCAGACTAAATGGTCATCGGGAGAGAGAAAGGACAAAAGGGCATGCTGACCACGAGGCAGCGCATTCACTCAAAATGGAAGCCAGGAATACAAAATGGCCTCCAGAATATAGTCAAGCTAACAAAGGAAAGTTCGTGTAGCTGAAGCAAATGCTAACCCTATCGCTGTCAAATTACGACATTAAGGCGTTTGATTCTCTTAGAGGGGAGTATCGCTTTCAGCTTTAGAAGGTGGTTAATTTTGGCCCGCACTTCCTGGCTTACATTCGCCTACTCTATATGGAACCAATGGCCTCAGTGCCGTGTAGCTGGTCATTGCTCCCCCTTTTTTCCCCATCAGTCGCAGCACACAGCAGGATTGTCCCCTGTCTCCACTTTTATTTGCCCTGGTGGTGGAGCCTCTGGCTGTATGGGTTCGGTGGGATCCAGTGCTTCGAAGCTTTGAATGGCCGAGGTCACAACCCGACCACATTGCGCTATATGCGGACGACGCCCTATTCTTCATGACTGATCCATGGATTTCAGGACCACGTATCCTACAGATCCTCTGTGTCTTTGGCCAGACCACTGGGCTCCATACCAACCCTTCCAAGTCTGTGTTGTTTCCAGTATGTGGTCATCAGGGTAGAAGTACGTGGGCGGCTCAGTTAACACATGCGACAGAGGGATTCCAATACCTGGGCATATTTATGTCTCCTTGTCCAAATATCACATTGGCACACAACATTAACCCACTTCTTGCCCGCCTCCGGGATGAGACAAAAATATGGTCATCTCAAACTCTTTCGCTGTATGGGCAATCAGCGATTTTTAAAATGGTCTCTCTTCTCGGAGTGCTTTATCAGCTACACAATTTCCTATCTCATGGTTCACGCAAATAAATACCATACATAATAAATTCCTGTGGGGTGGGGGAGCTGTTAGAGTGGCACTACAGACCTGTGTGCAATTTACCTACTGCAGTGGCATTGCTGTGGTAGACATGTATTCATACAATGCAGCTTCTCACCTATTGGTCATTAATGACTGGTGGTACAATACACCTACAGATCCGGCGTTTGCTCTAGAACATGCAGCCATGGAGGGGGTTCCCCTTCTTCAGTTATTATACAGTGCACAGAGCCTTGATTTTCTACCCCATGCTAGCAGAACAAAGATTCGGCTCTAGTGGTATATCATTCGGTGGATGGGATGGAATGGGCGTCTGACTCAGGCAACAGCCCTATGGCATGGTACGTACTTGCGCCACATGGCAACATTAAAGGGGTTCCGTCAGTGGGACAGAGAAGGCATATCCACACTTGGGGATGTTATGCGAGGCACTACTCTAAAGTCCTTCCAACAGTTGCAGGAAGATTTCCAACTCCATAAAACCCACTTCTACAAATACTTCCAATTACGTCATGCTCTGACCCCCATGCTTCTTACCTTGGACAACCTTCCAGAGTTTTACCCTCTAGAGGGTCACACCCTAATGGGCAATTTGGGTGACCACAAAATTCGACAGATGTACCAGACACTGACAACACATTCCACTACGAACTTACACAAGACCAGAAAGGTGTGGCAAGACGATATCCCAGACCTGACCGACGATGACTGGGTTGAGGCTATAGCTAGACCCCGGCGAGCTGCCCTGTCCTCTAGATACAGTCAATTTAAATATGTCCACTGCATTAATTAAACACGCCTTCATCTTTGAAAGATGGGATTTATTGCATCCCCCCCAGTGTTTATGTTGTGAATAGGAGGAGAGGACATTTTTCCACACAGTATGGAGCTGTACCACTATACAGCCTTTTTGGTGTAAAGTTTGGCTTGTCTAAAAGAGGTGCTGTCCTGGGATCTCCCACACAACCCTAGACTGTTCCTGCTCCATAGCACTGATGACATAGGAGGAAAAATACACAAACAACACCTGCTGTTTCTTGCTCTCACTATTGCCAAGCGTGATGTTGCTCGGCTGTGGAAGGGGACTTCCCCCCTGACAACAGGGGAATGGCAAAATTAACTAGACAAATGCATGGGTGTGGAGATAGTGGTCTTCCAGGCGTGGGATTGCCCTCAGAAGCATAGAAAAATTTGGTCCAGATGGGCTACATATCGGGGTATAGACCTTTCCCCCCTTCACTCGCAGGCTCCTTGATGAGGAGTCTTCATCCGATATCCTGGGCCATAACACAGTGCATATTGAATTCCTCATTGTGGCGTACATAGATTCTAAAACATGCTCTTAAATGTGGGTGGTGTGGAAATATTTGCAACAGTTCTTGTTTTTCTTGTTATATATGCAAACTGTAGCCAATTATGTTTCCAAGCTTGGTATTTTAACATTATCCTCTGTTAAATTGGTACATGTCGGGCAACAGCCCAAGCGGTACCGTATAAACTCAATAAAATGTATTTAAAAAAAGATGTTTAACAGCCTCCACATATTTAATGCTACTGTTTACTTATACTCTTTGAATATGTTTCCTTTTCCCACAACGTCATCTCTCAGGATCAAGGTTGGTGTGTGGAAAATGTGTGACAAAATATTAAGTATTCTTTTCATTCTGTGCCTTCTGATCTCAATTTGAATACTCTATGCGAACTCTTTTTTACAACAGTGAAAACATAATTATCTCAACAATTTTTTATTCATTTCTAGAGATAATAGTGCAAGACTTGTGTTTTGACAAGCAAGCAAACATCCATCGGTGAACCAGTTGACAGCAAATTCACAGTTATTTTGTATTTGTTTTAATTTTTCTTCATGTTAAGCCAATCTACATGGGTGGACAAATGGAACCATCAAATCGAACCTCACCTGATGAATTCTTAATTATTGGATTCTCAGATTTTCCAGAGATTCAAGTTCCAATGTTTGCTGTTTTTATACTAACTTACCTAACAACATTGACTGGAAACCTTCTCATCATTTTCATAATATATTCTAACCCATGTTTGCAAACCCCTATGTATTTCTTCCTTACCCATCTGTCCTTTATTGACATCAGTTGCACTTCAGTTATATTCCCAAAAATGTTGGCCCAATTTTTTTTGGAGAGCCATTACATTTCTCTAACTCAGTGTCTGTTGCAAATATATTTCTTTGGGTCAATGATCTCCACAGAATTTCTTCTGCTCTCTATCATGGCTTATGATCGCTATGTGGCCATCTGCCACCCCTTGCGGTACACAACCATCATGAATAAGGCTGTTTGCATCTGTCTGTCTAGCACATGCTGGGCTGTTGGCTTCATTGATGCAATTCCACACACGGTATTAATGTCCCAGCTGTCTTTCTGTGGGTCACATACAATCAATCACTTCTTCTGTGATTTTGCTGCCATAATGAAACTTTCTTGCAGCAGCACTAGCACTATAGATGCACTTACCTACATATTTGGTGCTCTTGTGTTTGCAATGTCATTCTTTTTAATCATCGCATCTTACATCAAGATCATCTCAGTAATTTTGAAAATTCAGTCTGCTGTGGGGAGGCGGAAGGCCTTTTCTACATGTACCGCCCACATTACCATGGTAATTTTATTGACTGGATCTTTGTCTTCTACCTATATTCGGCCAACATCTGCATATTCGGTAAAAGAAAACAAAATGTTGTCATTGTTGTATATTGCTGTTACTCCACTATGTAACCCTGTCATATACAGTCTGAAAAACACAGACTTTAAAAACGTACTGCAAAAGAAAAAAAATCCAACATAGTTAAACATAATCGGTCAAGAGCAAAAAATGTAGACTCCTTTCATTTGAAATTGTGTCTAATGACTGGGGAGAGTTAAAATGACTTTAAAAGCAGGTTCTCAATAAAAAGAAGGGATTCGTGTTTTTTAAAAATGTATCTTTGTGTATCATTGATTTTGGGATGGTTGTTATTAACTATGCAATGAAGTTTGTTGTTTTGTAAAAAAAAAAAGCTCAGAAAATTGGAAACTGAGATATGTGTTTCTAGCGTAGGGTAAATCATTGTAAGTTAGACTTGTTATAGCAATGGGCCTCATTACCTAGCTGCATCATTTTAAAAGCATAGGGATAAGTTGTATTAGCAATAATACAACAAACCTGTGTGCTTGTCCCAGTGCATCATGTTGCAGGGGTTCCTGCATTGGGTGGATGATTGCTTTTGTGCAGGAAGGGACACATTCCTGCAGAAAAACAACAATTAGGATTCTGAGGCATTCCCAGCTCTACAAAATATTGTAAACCTGGGAATGTGCACAGTTCTATGGATGTTGTGTGTGAACACCCATAGCAACACTCATGGAACGCCCATTTCATGCAGAGTAATGCATGAAAGGGGCCCATATTTACAAGGCCATGAAAAGTCACTCAGGGCGACCTTACATGACCTAGTAAACATGGCCAAGCCCATTGTGCTGCCGTTGTGTTTACAGAAAGTGACACGCTGGCAGCGTAATGGACTTGTAAATGAGGCCCGTTCTATTTAATGATGCTGCTTCCTTGCACTCTCTGAATGTTTCCTTTTCCTGCTACGTCATCTCTTAAGACATTAAGGATAGAGTGTTGAAAACTTCATCTAGGGCCTGTTTACTAGTTCCTCGTAATATTACGACCGAGGCACAGTCTCCTGTGTATGCATGGGTTGGAAGTACGAGTTTGAAGGTATATAATGTATTAAATAATAATCGTATACTTTAAATACCTCAACTTCAGTTCAATTTTGGCAGGGCAAACCTGCAGAAACAGGAAACAGGGGGAAATATACTGGGCCATATATCTGTACGTGTTGCATTACTTTTGCACCACGCAAAGGGTTGCATGTGCAGTGCAACACCAAAATGTAACTTTTCAAACCATACATGGCCACCTTGTGTGGTCCTGAGTAGCTTCTTGAATCCAGAGTGGGTTCTGCAATGTTCATGCCTGCCCAAAGGCTAGGACAGCAACCTGACACCTGATTACGTAGGAAGAGGTGTGGCGCCGCGGCCAGGGCGACTGACTCCGGAATCTGGGGATCACGGTTCGATCCCCGGCACCGGCGGCAGATTAGCCCAGCACCATGTGACTCTGGGCAATAGCTTGCTTAATCTTCCCGACGGCCCCCAGCGCCTAGAGACCCTTACGGGTGATTGTGCGCTTTACAAATGTGGATTTATTATTATTATTATTACCTATCCACGCTCCATTCTGAGACGAAGGTCCTAGACGACATGCCAGGACCGATCAATAAGCTACGCAGTGCAGGGAGGCAATTTTTTTGCCTTTGTTCTTGAATCACATTTTTGTTGGCACAATGGACCTTGGTTGCTGCGGGAAAAAACTGCTGTAACTCCGATCATTTTTTCTAGCCTTCCCCTCATCTGGTCGCTCCAGTGCTCCCTCCTCATGCTGCTGCCACTATGCCTAACTCATGCGTGGAACCGGGGGAGTTTCGGCAAAGAACATTTTGTCCGTCAGGTGGCGTTAGTGTAGTGAGTGCACACTGTCTTGGGGAGATTCATTGTCAAGTAGAGCATTGAGCTAGGAAATGGGTCACTGAGGCTTCCCACTTCTTGCTCCATGCCTGGCAGTAGATCAGACGTCTGTTGATAGTCCACCTTTTTTTGTCTAAGGTACGCTAAAATGATGCATTGAGTTACTTTCAGCGTACAGCTGAGCACTCCTCAAGCTTGTGGGTCGAGGTTGCGGCATTTAGTGACTGCCTGGGGAGGAGGTAAGTGATTAACAATCTTTCTAGTAATGTAATGTAATGTGCACTTATATAGCGCAACTGTCAATAGCAGGGACAGGGCAGAATTGTCCAGGATCACTTATCTGGGGAATAGTCTAGTTTTTAGTTCCTTCCTGAACCGTGACAGGGCGTTCAGTTGCCTAAGTTCCAGGGGTAGTGCATTCCACAGCTTAGCTGCCGTAAAGCTGAATGACCTTCCACCCATTCAAACCTTTTTTGCCCGGGGGACATAGACCAGGTTCGCAGAGGAAGAACGCATTTGATGGAAATATCTGGGACACCATGTTGTTCTATTACTGCTGTGCTGGTGTTGCTGTGTTATGTTTTGCCAGCCTGTATGGGGACTCTGAGCCTGTGTTTCTTACTCGCACCATTAGGTACCGAGGGTTCTTGAGAAGAAGTAATGCAATCCCATGTAAATTGCTGCGGTGCGTTACTCTGTCCCAGGGAAGGGCTCCATTATTGGTGCATGGGTGTTCCCATTCAAAACCCGTGGATTTTGGGGCATTACCAGATTTATGATTACTTTTAGACCTGTGAATGTGCCAAAATGATACTCCTTCCCAGGTTAGGCACAACAAGGAGGAAAATCTTAATTCCTTCTCTTTTTTCCTCCTTGTATGTGTGCTATATTCTGCATCACACATAGAAATAGTCCCTATGTAGACAAAAACAATCCTGGTTCTTTAGCCCACTCTGCCACCCCAGTTCAGACATGGCCATATGCAAATCAGTCTGACCCTGTGCCTCATGGGAACAGTCCAGCCCGAACTGCCAAGCCATGCCTTCCCTGGACCGGAAACAAGCTACCGAGGACAGGTTTCTGGCACTACAGCCGTCTTCAGCCCGGCTTGCTTGAGTCCAGTGGCAAAGTGAGCAAGGGACTCACGTCTGAGCATACCCTGCCAACTAATGGCGAACTAAGAAAAACCAAAAGGAAATGATGGACGGAGCGTTGACAATACAAGCACTCACCCCCAGTCAACTGATCTGGGTTTAATCCATCACCGTTCTTTAACCCACTCTGCCACCCCAGTTCAGACATGGCCATATGCAAATCAGTTTGACCCTGTGCCTCATGGGAACAGTCCAGCCCGAACTGCCAAGCCATGCCTTCCCTGGACCGGAAACAAGCTACCGAAGACCGGTTTCTGGCATTACAGCCGTCTTCAGCCCGGCTTGCTTGAGTCCAGTGGCAAAGTGAGCAAGGGACTCACGTCTGAGCGTACCCTGCCAACTTATGGAGAACAAGGAAAAACCAAAGGAAATGATGGACGGAGCGTTGACAATACAAGCACTTACCCCCAGTCAACTGATGTGGGTTTAATCCATCACCGTTCTTTAGCCCACTCTGCCACCCCAGTTCAGGCATGGCCATATGCAAATCAGTCTGACCCTGTGCCTCATGGGAACAGTCCAGTCCGAACTGCCAAGCCATGCCTTCCCTGGACCGGAAACAAGCTACCGAGGACCGGTTTCTGGCATTCCAGCCGTCTTCAGCCCGGCTTGCTTGAGTCCAGTGGCAAAGTGAGCAAGGGACTCACGTCTGAGCATACCCTGCCAACTTATGGCGAACAAAGAAAAACCAAAGGAAATGATGGACGGAGCGTTGACAATACAAGCGCTCCCCCCCAGTGAACTGATCTGGGTTTAATCCATCACCGTTCTTTAGCCAACTCTGCCACCCCAGTTCAGACATGGCCATATGCAAATCAGTCTGACCCTTTGCCTCATGGGAACAGTCCAGCCCGAACTGCCAAGCAATGCCTTCCCTGGACCGGAAACAAGCTACCGAGGACCGGTTTCTGGCATTACAGCCGTTTTACAGCCCGGCTTGCTTGATTCCAGTGGCAAAGTGAGCAAGGGACTCACGTCTGAGCATACCCTGCCAACTTATGGCGAACAAAGAAAAACCAAAGGAATTGATGGACAGAGCGTTGACAATACAAGCACTCACCCCCAGTCAACTGATCTGGGTTTAATCCATCACCGTTCTTTAGCCCACTCGGCCACCCCAGTTCAGACATGGCCATATGCAAATCATTCTGACCCTGTGCCTCATGGGAACACTCCAGCCCGAACTGCCAAGCCATGCCTTCCCTGGACCGAAAACAAGCTACCGAGGACCGGTTTCTGGCATTACAGCCGTCTTCAGCCTGGCTTGCTTGAGTCCAGTGGCAAAATGAGCAAGGGACTCACGTCTGAGCATACCCTGCCAACTGTGTAAGAGAGACTGCATTAGTACTAGGAAGAATATTGTGTGCCAGCACCAGGGAAAATTAATGCAGCGTATTACCATAGGTCAGGAATGTATACTGTCAGTGGCTAGCTGGATGGAGAATAATTGCCTAAAATGGAGGTCAAGTTAAACAGAGAAACCACTGTTCAAAACAAGTGGCCTCTCTTGCTCAGAAAAAAGCAAAAAACTTGGCTCTTCGGCAATTAGGAGGTTCTCCCCCTTAGCTGCTTTGAAGTAGCACTGTTATTTTTCTTCATGGCTGGACAAATGGAACCTGGTCAAGTCCTAATTGCTGGATTCTCAGATTTTCTAAAGACACAATTTCCATTTTTTGTTGTTTTTATACTAGTTTATGTGACAACAATAACTGGAAACTTCCTTTCTATGGTAATAATATATTTTAACCCCTATCTGCACACTTCCAGGTGTACTTTTGTTGCACATTTGTCCATTATTGACATCCGTTGCACTTCAGTTGTATTCTACAAATTTTGTCCCAATTCTTTTTGGAGGGCAGGTGCTTTTCTCTAACTCAATGTCTCTTGCAAATATATTTATTTGAGTCTATAATCTTAACAGAATTTTTTTAGCCTTTTTGATGGCTTATGATTGCTGGGTGGCCTTCTGCTATCCCTTATGTAACACAACCATCATAACTACGGCTCTTTAAAAGTGCGGTATGAGGGTGATGCGTCGATTGACTTATGAGCCGTGCCCGCGAACCATGGTACAAGCAGCGGTGTCGATGTACACATGGACTGGAATCATTAGGGATACCAGGGTGGCATTGGGAAGCACGCCTTTGCAAAGTGCGGTGCCCACAGGTCGCGGTGCAAGCAGAAGCTCACTGACGGAGTCAGATGGTGCCATCAGTGAGACCAGGGCGATGGTGCAAAGTGTGATGGTGCCCTCTGTGGATCCTACCGGACCAGAGCTGACAGCGGCATAGCTGATGGCATCAGGCTGCTTTTTCTTCTGGGTTCAGAGAGCCCATAGTCTATTTCCCTATCTTGTCCCAATGTGAAGTTATGCTTGTAAGATGTCCCAAAACCTCTCCCAGGGGATAGATAGCCTTTCAATAGTGAAAAATGAAATACACTATATTTCACTATGAGGACATGTCACACACACCAGTACATATCCTACCTTTTGCACACACTACACCCTGCCCATGGGGGTACCATGGGCCTACCTGACTGAGGGGTACCTTACTTGTATGTGGGTGCACTTGCCAATTTGACATGACAGTCATAACTGCACGCAGACACTGCAGTGGCAGATCTGAGATACCTTTACAGGGCTACTCATGTGAGTGGCACAATCAGTGCTGCAAGCCCACACGTACAATGAGACTTACAGGCCCTTGCACACCTTGTGCACTTGACTAGGTACTTGCCAGTAGACCCAAAAGCTTAAGATGGAAACAACAATCCATGAACACAATTTACAGGAGGAGCACTTGCACTTTCACACTGATCAGCAGTGAGAAAGTGCACAAAGGCACTAAACCAGCAAAACCATAGTCAAAATCAGGAGGTCAGAAAGCAAAAAGACAGGGGAAACATGCCAAAAGATGCCAGGTCTACCAGTTCTCCTCCCACAGGAAATGCACTGTCTCTCTAGCAGGCTACTTCACACCTCACTAAGACAGCTTGGCTCAGCCTGGTAAAGGCTACCCAATCAGGAGAGAGCAGCTTGTTATTTTCCATACAGGTACCCCAATATAGGCCCGGGTAACATTCCAACCTTTCACCTATATCCGTCCCTACATTACATACATAACTAGCTGATAGGGCTGACCTTTGACCTAGTTACAGTACTCCTTACAGAAGATGGGCTTTTCCCTGAACAATAGCCTCATACATTATGCATGTCCATACATACATACATTATACCATCTCCTGAATAATAACTATGTACACTGTTCATTCCTGACATCATCCTAAGTCCACCAGTGGCACAGTAAGATAGAACGCCTGTGGATACCTTCAGGTATGTATACATCACACCTTGCTGATATAGTCAGAGGAGAGCATGACTTCCATGCCGAAACACTTACGTGAGACACTGAGGTTCCTGCATGCAGACACTACAGCTTGCAGTGGTCTGCATATCGTGTCCAACTCGAGACCAAGAAGGGGTCCCACAGTCTCTCATTTCAGGTAATGGGATTTTCTTTATCCTAGAGGGATACTTGGCTTAACACCAACATATATGCTAGGTACACTAAGGTACATCTACTTAGGATTACTTTATAGGAGTACGCATTCTATTGTCATGTATTTTATATACTTGTCTGTATTCATGAATATAGCAAAATGGTAACAATCTACCGTCCTTTCACTTTCTTAGTGCTTCTAATCATCTATATCTGTTACTGTCTGATGATTGTTTTAGCACACCTCTTGTACACTAGAATGGCATATGGTCAATAAATACTTTTTGAAAAATGTCCATAACCTTTGTTCTGTGTATCTCTCTGAGATGTAGTGAGCATGAGTGACTGAGCGAAAAGTGGTACACTGTTTCCACGGTCCCGAGGGATCGGGGTTGTCATGTTTGATAGTTGCCAAGAACTATTCTCTCCTTGATAAGAGGAGTTTCCAGTGGCACTGTGAGCTAGCTGGTATAACAGGCCAACATATCCGGTGGGGGTGTCTGGAATCAGTCTGGACACCTAGCCCACAGTGTATGTTGTCCAAATGCGAGATCATATATAGATTTATAAGAATTACATGACAAGCTGGAATTCTGGATTTTAGATTACAGAAAATAAAGTTTAATAAATCATTTTCTGTGATAGTAATTATACCTTTAACAGTGGTACGTTGTTGTATTTATCATAACATTCATTTTAAGCCCCTGAATGATATTTTAGCTCTTTCCTTGCAATATGTATACTTAAATAAAATATTCCAATATTATATACACCGGGGAAAAACACATTTGTCAGTTTGTCCCTCACCAGGGTTTAGAAAACATCATTTATAGTGTCCCTTCTTATAGGTACATGACACCCTCCTACTAGGGCACCTAGGAGAGACCTTAGAGGTGACCAATATATAAACATAAGGTTGATTATTACTTCTGAAGTACCTTTAATTCCAGGGTCGAATTTGTATATAATTTTACCTTCAAAGACAGTCTGCAAAGCGGGACTGCCTTTAAAATAACAGCAGGCACCACAGCAGTGAATACTCTAATGTAAGAAATCTACTGGGCCTCTAAACTTCCCTGCCTTACAAGGGATATATAGGTATTTTTTTAACCCCCCTATCCGTAGTATTTACTAGGGATTTACAGGGGCCTGTCACTTCCAATTGTAATTATACCTAACTATCATATACCTTTACAGCAGAGCACCGGCCCTGGGTCTGGTAAGCAGAGCCCAGGGCAGAGTCAGTCAGTTAGCACCAGTACCAAGCAAAAAGTGGGGGTGATCAAGGCCAAAAGGATGACTTTCTCACAATCACATACAATTGATCACTTCTTCTGTACAGTTACTGCCTTATGACACTTTCTTGCACTAGCATTATAGGGGCACTTTCCTACATAATTGGTGTTGTTGTGTTGGTAATATCATTCATTTTAATCATTATACCTTACATCAAGATTATCTCGGACATTCAGAAAATTAAGTCTTTTTTGGGCAGCGGAAGGCCTTTTCTACATTTACCTCCCACAATACAGTGGTCATTGTATTCACTGGATCGGTGTCTTCTACCTATATTTGATCAACATCTGCATATTTAATAAAGAAAACAAAATGTTATCATTGTTGAATATCATTGTTAGTTACTCCACTATCTAACCCTAGTGTATACATAAAATTTTAAAAAGCTCTGCGAAAGAACAAACATTGCTTTTTTTTAAGTTGGTTTAGTGAGTATGAGTGCTAAAATGCTTTCAAAAGCTAGGCCTCAAGAAAAAATAGGTTTTCGATTTATTTCTATTCATGCATTTTGTGGTGCAATTTCAGGATGATTGTTAACTATGCAATAATGTTTGTTCTTTTGTAAAACATTAGCTCAGAAAATTGGAAACTAAAAAACGTGTTTGCAAAGTGGAGTAAAATATGTTAAGTTGCACATGTTATAATAGGGCTTATATATGTGATGCTACTTCCTTTCTGGGTGCAGTCACAAGCAACCCCCAAGGTAACCTGTGCTTAACCTCAGGTAGCTTAGCTTAAAAGTAGTCAAGATTAACTTATAGGCAATGTGTAAAGTATTTTGGAGCACTTCACACAGTAATGAAGAGAAACCCCAGCAGAAGAAAACCCCCACACCAATTTAGCAAAACAGAGTGAAATTTAATAAACAACAAAAATCCAATTAGTAGAACTAAAGATGTGCAATTTTAAAGATTTAAGTGAAAATTATGCCAAAATGTACAAAGCGCCAACTATGGTTATCTGATCGCGCCAGATTGGGACAAATTCACAAGTTCAGGCTGACTGCAATGGAGCATGGGCCAGATGCAGGGACCACGTTAGGTCCACTGAGCAAAATACCTTAAATCCTGGTTGAGGAGCTGTACGAAGTTTGTCGTCAAGAATGCATTGCACAGCTGTAGGATGCAAGGTCCTTGTGTGGAGATGTATCCAACAGTGGCATTCCTAAGGTAGCTGCAGGGGCAATGCAAGATCCGTACATGGAAATGTGTTGCCCAGGGTGTATCCGAGGAGCTGTGGTGGAAATGGCAGATTCTTGCTTGGCTATGCATCTTGCAGCAGCAGTTATAAGGAGCTGCAGTGACGATGCGATATCCTGTGAGGCAGCAGCAGTTCTGAGGGGCAGTGGACTGTGATGTAATGTCTTGCATTGGAGATGAGTTGAACAATGGTTCCAATGTGGAGTCTTGCGAGGTGATGCAAAATTCTGCCTTGGGTCTGCTGGGACCAAAAATGGACTGGCAGAGCACCATCAGGCCCACTTCCAAATGTCCAGGACTGGAGTGGCACCACTTGAAAGAGTGTGACTAGCAGCTGACATGGTGCAGGCTTTGGGTTCGAGGCAGTTTTAGCCTGTTCTGTCCCTGAGGCTCTGATAAGATGTCCATCCAACTAGCCCTTGGTGTAACTTGGTTGTCCTGAGTGTCAAGATGCAGCTCTAATCCTTCCCACCTAGGCAGGAGGTCAGCAGGGTAGCACATCAGGGCAAAAGAGTGGCAGTCTTTCTAGTAGCAAAGCAAATCAGCACAGCAGTTCCTCTTGTAAGTCTTCTAAAGGTTCACATGTGTACTGAAGTGTTGGGGCCTGAGGTCCACTATGTATATCTGGTGCCCAGTTTGACGTAGTAGACTACTCTAGAAGTGTCCACCCCGAGATGTGTGAAGTTTTCTTCCTCCCTGCCCTTGTCCTAGCTTGTCTGCTGACACAAAATACTTGTGACAAACCCTTTGTGAGTGTGCCCAGGAAGGGCCTTGGTGATGTGAAAGTGTGAAAACTGACAGCTCCGCCCCTCATTAGGTGAGAAAGTCCCATCCTGCCATCACCTAGCCTCCCTTTGTCTCACAGCCTGTGGTGAATACACCAAGATCCACTGCCACCTACAGCTAGTGATGTGACTCAGGATATAGGCTGCAGGCATCAACTGTTTGGGAAAAGAAAAGGCCAACTTTCTAAAAGTGGCAAGGAGGTGGCACAACCAATTCTTGAATATACAGGCCCTGGGTACATGTAGTAGCACTTTGCTAGGGATTTAAGTGAGCTAATTGGGTTGAAGTCAATTTCACCATGTTTTAAGGAGTGAGTGCAAGCACTTTAGCACTGGTAAGCAGTGGTAAAGCCAGCCAGGTCAGTTCCCTGGTCACTGTGGGTGGCATCACTCTCCTCAGTGGCATGGTCCTTCAAGACCAGGATGATCCTATTTCCCAGGGCTGCCTTGGGGTCCAGAGGCCTAACAATGTTGGTGCCTAATGTTTCAAAGTGGGTACCAACAACTGGAAGGGAAACCAGGGGAGACCTGTGCTTTTCTCTTGACTTCTCACTGGCCTGACAGGTGAGACATGACCTGTAAAAAGCATCTGATGCCACCTTCATCGGGGACCCATAAAAGTGGGTGACAAGCTTTCCAAATGTTATGTCCTGCCCTAGATGACCTGCCAAGGCAGCATCATGAGCCAGCTCCAGTAGAAAGGTCTTGTAACACTGGGGGCCGCAAACACATAGGTTGAACCAGGCTCATGTATCCTAGGCTGGTGTACAGTAGGCCATCCTCCAAGTGAAATAGGAGATCATCAGAGATGTAATTAGCTACCTGTCCTCAGCATGCTGCTGTTGGCCCTTTAGAGCATGGTACTCCTTCTGCACTCTGCACAACTCCACCCTTACATGTGCCAGTTGATCACATCAGGTAGGTTTCCCAGGGTAGAAAAAACAAAGTGGGAGTAGAGTGTCCAAGGGAGATTTTAAGACCAGCGTGGATAAGCTCCCTAAGGTGAATTACTACTAAACACAAAGTATCCACAGTTCTAATGTGCGATAAAAACAAGATACACAGACACGAGGCAAAGAAAACTTGTCACTAATAAAGTAGTCCTCTAATTCGGACGAAATTCAATCTGCCACCCAGGTGGCATGCTTCATCATCTGGGATTCTTCTCTTGGCGGGCAGACCGAGCACCACCAAGGGCTACAACCTCTTCAATGTGAGGGAGTCACTCAGAGATGTTTTAATCCCTACTCTACAAAGAATATACTAAGATCCTCCTGATGTGAAATGCTAAGCTATTTTGGTAATAGGCGCAGTGCAGGGAATTGCTTAACAAAGTGATGTGTGTGCTACTAACACTAACTTCTAGGAGTGAAAATAACTGTATTGGCTCACAGCTAGTGTCAGGATTAAAAACAGTTCATATGCAGTATAAAAAATATTTACTGCATGTCCAAATAAACAGGTCTACATGTGCCGGCCAGTGTGACCCATAAGGGTGTTGTGGCCTTCTTCAGAACTTAGATGTAAAATGCTACAACAAGTGATACAGTGAAAAATATTGAAAATTAGTTAGAAATTTGGTGTTGAGAAATTCAGAACAGATACAACATACAAAACTAGTAGTCTCACTTTTGGTGAACAATGATAAACTGGTATAAACCTGTAAAGAGACAAAATGGACAAAAGAAATCAAATGCTTGTGTCTAAGAGTATGATGAGGACAAGAAAATGGTGTGAGTCATATATACCGATCATCAATATGCTTTGTAGTATGCAAACATACATGGTTATGTAAATGTAATCTTACCCGTTGTTTACGAGAAAGAGGCCTCACCTCAGCCTGGCAACAGCTCAGGACGGTAGGCACCGCTCTGGAAAAAGGAATGTTTGCCATTGTCAGACCTATATATCACTATTCAGTCAGACATGACTGCAACATTCAGATGTAATTAAGAACCTGTTAGACGAGTCAGTCATATAAAAGGGGATGCCTATAGACGGACCCCCACGATGATGACAAAACGATACATACATATTAACATATACTGGCAACTGACCTAAAGCTGATTGCTTTAAAAATGTGTATTCGGTAAAGACAGAGAATACATATCTGGAAAAGGCAGTACGACTGGAATACTTGGTACCGAATGTGGCCTCATAGACAAGTTCACGTGGAACTTTGTATGGCAATGAGTTGTGCAAAGATTAAGTGTAATAAAAATTGGTGCATACATTTGCCACAACACAAATTAAACAAATGCAGGTTCATAGCCTAAAGAAAGAGATTGGATTTGTTCCTACTTACTAAGGTGATTCTTTCCAAATACAATGAGAATTGGGGCAGTTCTTCCGGAAAATTTGGTTGCACTTTTTCTTTGAAAAGAAGATTCACAAAATCATGGAAGTGGGACCTACGAACACTGTTTTCAGAAGCCTTTCCACCTTTAATCCTCCAGCTCACCTGGTTCCTGTCCAAGTGCTGTCCTTTGAAAAAGTGCTAACCACAGAGGTTTCTGCTATGTGCCTATCTAAAAAAAGACACTTTCATAATTTTTAGGGTTACACTCTATTGCTTCACTGTGCATGTAACTTTCTGGTGGGTACTGGAAGGTACCAGAAGGAATTGGTGGCAGTTTTAATGGAATTGTGAGTTTAAGTATTTTTTTTTTTTTTTGTAAGACGTTTATTAATATTTCTCATTACAGTACATATAGCATAGCCTACAACCCTTGGGGCCGGCTGCAACTTTCGTGTGTCCATAAGGGACCAAGGGGCGCAGGTTTCACATTTGCAATCACATATCGGCCATCTAAAGCCACATTTAGTAGATAGTGACCTTCGCTCTAAAGGCGCTCCTATGTACAATATACTTTCAAATGACGTCTTTTATTTTTATTTTTTATTAAACATAAGAAAACATTTCAACTCTGTACATTGGACATTGCTCATCGGTGTGTCCCATTTATTCTGCTGTATCACCAAGGAACATGTCAGCGGCCGTTCATCCGATACCTATAAGTATTGTGTGCTGACCTCCGATGTTTATCAATAGCGTGGGTGTACTTTACACTCGTACTTGGTCGGCCCGTGTCTCGAGGTACTCTGCCCACTAAGGGACATTGGAGCCCCTCGTTTCATCCCTGCATTGTGTAGTGTTTCTCACGGGTAGTTGTATAGCCTATCAGTCAGCTAAAGAGACGCGACCTACAACGGTCCTAACTTCTGATTCGGTGTGCATGTATGTCTCCAGGTCCATGATCAATATATGGAGGGCAAGTATTCAGTACAGTTTAAACGGGGGGTGGGTATACGGGAGTGGGGGGGGGGGGAGGGAGAGTGTGTGTAAGAGAGTGTCACCGTGAATGGTGGCCAGGGAGACATTTTAGTGGGTCGTTGTGTTGTCATTGCAGTTTCAGGTGGACAGCCATCCTGCCTTCAGGTTGGCGTGTCAGATACTCTAAGGGCGCAGGTGTCAGCCCTCTGGGCATCCGAGGAGGCGGCAACTTCTGCTAATCTAGTTATGTCACTCGGCCAGCGCTCCGAACGTGTTTGTTACTATTGGAGGTGGGAAAGCTCTGTCCGCGCGCTCAGCGCACCCTCCTCTATTCCGTCTGTGTCATCTCACTCGTGTCGGGCCCTATATGTATCCCCTAGCAATGCCTTCTTTTTGGAGGGAACCCACAAAGCCATCCCAGAGCTGCGCAATTGGAATCTGCCTCAAGCCCGCAACCTCCTCCCTTTGTAAAGCCACACTTTCTGCTCTAGCCCAATTGGTGAAGGAAGCACACCAGTATTTAGGGATTGGCGGCTCCCGTTTTTTCCAGTGTTTAGTGATTAACCGCTTGGCTGTGATGAGGCCTAGATCCCAGAACCTGGCTTTAGTCTTGTTTGGTTTATTTCTTCTATACAGACCTAGTATGCAGGCCTCCCAAGTGTGTGGTAGCCCCGGGCCAGCGCTGTGTGTTAAGAGAGATGTCACCTCCCCCCAGTATGTGGCCAGAGAGGGGCAATTCCAGAGCATGTGCAAAATGTCCGCGCCTATCAGGTCGCATCTGGGACAGGCAGCGGTGTCGACCATAAAGTATTTGTTGATCCTGTCTGGGGACAAGTACGCCTGGTGCATGATATAAAATTGGATGGTTCGGAAGCGGGCGCTGCGCGGGATGTTCACTGGGCAAGCTAGAATCACGGTCCATTCCTTATCCGTCCATTCCCTACCACGGTGGGTAGCCCATTTGTCTCGTATCGGCTGCGTGGAACGTTGCGTGTGTAGGAGGAGGGCCTGTGCCAGCCAGTGAATGATGTGTGTGCCTCTACCCATCACGTGCAGATACTGCATTGCGTGGTGCAACTGTGGCTCCTCCCGAACGTCTCCCCATGAGTCTGTGAACGTCCTCAGAATAGACGCATGTGTCAGGAATTGTCCCGCCGGCAGGCCCGTGCCCTCTGCCAGTTCCTCAAATGGGAGCAAAGCCCCGTCTGCGTAAAGGTCGCCTATCGTTTCCACACCCGCCTCCTTCCAGCTCTCTAGCGTGCGCGTCGTCACTGCTCCACCTCTTCTGGGTGTGCCCAACAGCGGAACCGCAGGCGCATATGGCTTGGTGTCCCGGGTCAATTTCAAACTGCGATGTAAACACTTGCGGGCCACAGCCACATGTAGTGGCAGTGGGCGCGGTCCCTTGGTCGAGCGGTGGAACAGCGTGCATATCTGTGTGTGTGTCCATATGGACGTGGAAGTGGCAGTGTCGTCTACATGCGCATCGCTCAGCCAATGTGTCACCCATTGCAGCTGTGCCGCCAAATAATACAGCTCCATATTAGGAACTGCCAACCCACCCTCCGTCACTGGGGAGTAGAGCTTCGTCAGGGCCACTCGGGGGCGTCCCGTTTTCCATATCAGGTTGCGGATCATCGTTTCAAGGTCCCAGAAGAGCCTTGCGGGGACGTAGAGCGGGGTGTTAGCAAAGTGATAAAGCAGTCTCGGCAATGCTATCATTTTAGTTAAAGCAATCCTGCTCGGCACATTTAGAGGCAGTGTCTTCCAGAAAGCCATCTGGGCTCGCAAAGAGGACACAGCTCGCCCTAGGTTCCCCTCCAGTATGTTCTCCGCGTCTCTATATATGTGCACTCCAAGGTATTTAAAGGTGGTAGGATACCAGGTCATCCTGACTCCACCCAGTTGCACGTCGCACTACTGCGTGTCTCGGCTAAATGAATATACTCCTGACTTCGCCCAATTAACTTTGAGCCCTGACATCGTTTCAAACGTCCGGAAGATATCCGACAGTTCGCCCGGCACTGCTGTGAGGTCTCTTACGTATAGAAGCAAGTCGTCCGCGTATAGCGAAACTATGTGTGTACCATCAACCAGCGGGATCCCCCAGGCCTCCCCCCGTGTACGCAGCAGTGCAGCCAGGGGTTCTATTGCCAGCGAGAAGAGTAGGGGAGACAGTGGGCAGCCCTGTCGGGTGCCCCTGCGTACTCGCACTGCCTCTGAGAGTAGCCTGCCCGTTCTCACTCTGACACTGGGTCGCTGGTAGATCAGGTCAACCATCTCCTCGAATGCGTCCCCCAGGCCTAGTCTGTCCAGTACTGCTCCCAGTTAGGGCCACTCCACCGAATCGAAGGCTTTCTCGAGGTCGAGAACCAAACAGCCCGATCTCGGCCAGTGCGTCATGGCGGCGTCTTGTATGCGGAAAAGACGGCGGATATTGCGCGAAGTGCTCCTCGCCGGCACAAAGCCATTTTGGTCAGCATGTACCAGGGCCGGGACCTCCATAGCTAGACGTCGTGCCAGCAAAGAGGTGAAGATTTTGTAATCAGTGTTCAGCATAGCCAATGGCCTGTAGGAGCCCACATTCGTTCCGTCTCTGCCTGGCTTCAAGAGCGAAACCAGGTTGGCCTCATTTAGTGTGGCTGGAAGCGCCGAGTCTTCTATCGCGGCATTATACATTTTGAGTAGTTCCGGGATCAGTACATCTGAACAGGATGTAAACAATTCGGCAGGGAGGCCATCTGGGCCCGGTGATTTGCCATTGGAAAGGGCGAATATTGCCTCTCGCATCTCTTCCTGCGTGAAAGGCGCCCCCAGGTCTCCCCTCTGTGCGTCCGTAAGGGACGGTAGCGGGATGTTCTCCAGGTAGGTCGCTATGGTGTCCGACGAGACTCTCAGCTGGGACTTATACAGGGCCTGGTAGTGCTGCACAAAGGCCCCATGTATTGCATTTTGAGTGTACACGACCTCTCCCACTGCTGTCCGGATGGCGGACACTGGCTCAGTGCGACCCTCCTGTCTGACCAGCCAGGCCAGCAGTCTCCCTGGTTTGTCGCTGAATTGGTGCGTTCGCGCCGAGTGTGCCGCATAGTTAACGTTACGCAATCGTTCTAGTAGCGCCATGTGTTCCGCATGGGCCTCACCAAGCCTGTCGTCCGTTCCCCCTATCGCCTCCCGCTCCCAGCGGAGCAAGTCAGTTTCTACTCGGCGCAAGTCAGTCTCTATCTGTGTCTGTATGCCTCCCTGTGCGCCCAAACAGTGGCCCCTCACCACAACCTTGAAGGCGTCCCATTCAATCTGCAGGGAGGACGCCGTGCCGGAGTTGTCGGCAAAGTACTCCGCCACGCAGGTCTGCAGGGAATCTCGGAAGGGGGCGTCTAGCAGTAGAGCCGGCTGTAAGCGCCATGTGGGGATGGGCGGGTGTGGGCGCTCCCAAGCAATGTGCAGCGTATGCGGGTTGTGGTCAGAATGCGTTCTGCCCAGGTACTGCGAATCCGTTATATGTGGCAACAATTCCGAGGACACCATATATCTGTCTAGGCGGACGTGTAACAAGTGTGCCCCTGAGTAGTAGGAGTATATTTTAGTGTTGGGGTTATGTGTGCACCAGGCATCCCTCAGGTCCCATTGGGCCGCCCACTGCGTGAGTGCCCTTGTGGCTCCCAGTGATGTGGCATCTGGTCTAGGCGGGGCCGAGCGGTCTAGTGTGGGATCCAGCACCGTGTTGTAGTCCCCCCAGAATCCAGGGGATTCCATGCCAGGGCGCCAGCTTCTCTGAGACGCGTGCCAAGAAACCCCCCTGTTCCGTGTTCGGAGAGTATATGGATGCCAGTACTATAGGTTGCCCATCAATGCGGCCCTTCACCAACACATATCTGCCCTCCGGATCAGTTTGGACATCAGTTAATGCAAAGGGGGTACCTGGCTTCACCCATATCAACGCACCCCGGGCAAACGAGGAGTACTCAGTAGCATACAGCTGCCCCCTCCACCTGCGCCGCAGTGCGACCACCTCCGCCTTGTTCAAGTGTGTTTCCTGCAGGAGTGCGATCTGCACCTGGTGCCTTTTCAAGTACGAGTATATCTGATAACGGCGTGCTGGAGTGTGCATACCTCTAATATTCCAAGTGCATATTTTGTTCGTCGCCATCATGTCATAGTATGCTCCCCTCCTCCGCCCTCGTAAACATTTGCCCAGCGCCCGTCCACCCTGCTCCCACCATTAACTCTCCCATGGACACCCCCCACACCACACTCATAAAGTTCTGGATGACTTCAATAATGGGGAAAATAAGAACAATTAGCAACAAAAACCAACAATGGGGAAATTCCCCTAAAATACCAAAAGGGCAGTAGCGAAACGGGCCACCGTCCATATCCTCAAAAGGAGAGGGACAACTTTTCAAGTCTGGGGGGATCGTGTGCTAATCACGGTCTGGACGGTTCAATCAGGTGTATGAAAGGGAAAGTCAGTGCCCTTCCCTGGGCCCATTTCGTTAGTGTACATGTGGCCATAATCAATGCACCAGAACCTGGCGTCGACAGTTCCATGAGGGGACCTACCCCTCCAGCCGGTCTATGTAGCGAGTGAGCATAGATCTGCCGACCCTTCGTAAATTCTGTATGCAGAAGTCATGTGGCAATGGGAGCTACTGCCTCCCCCGACCAGGTAGCAAAGCCGGGGGAGGTGGTGACATCGACCTGGGGGGGTGAGTAGGGGCAATCATGGCAACGCTGTTCCACCACCCTCCTGCTTTCTCGAGGGCCATAAGTCCGGGGGAAGTACTCACTGTGTGACGAACAGGCCAACTGCCGCCCAGGCCCTGGGAGTCATTCCGGCAGACGACCAGTGTGCAGCTCATCCGACTGTCCCATCACTCACTACTCCATCCCCATTAGTGCAACAGGGCATTCGATCTGTTTTGAAGCGCCATCAGTGGAGCATGTCCGCCGTCTGTGGCGTGACCTCTGGGAGTTCCACAGATACCTGGGAGTCTGGTATCCCATAGATGTCCTCATCGTCGCTGGTGTTCATCTGCTGGCCAGGGTCCAGAGCGACCTCCGAACCTGGCGAATTGCTCAATTGGGAGATTCTGCGGAGCGCATCCCGTTGCTCCTCGAGCATTTGGTCTGCTGGCGGGGAGTGGCGCGATGCTTCCTCCGGGCGCCTATTCTGTTGACCTTTGTTCCCACGGCGGCGTCGTGGTCCTCGTGTTCTCGGCCTCGTCCCGTTCCCTGGTGCCTGCCGTGGCGTCGTCTCTATGCCGCTGTCCAGCCATTCACAGACCTCTTCAGGGGTGTTGAAGAAGTAGGTTTTGTCCCGCGCCACCACTCTTAGCTAGGCAGGAAAGAGGAGGGAATACTTCAAGCCTGCGTCTCTGAGTCTCCGCTTGACCTCAAGGAAGTCGTGCCGTTGACGTTGCACTTGGATAGTGTAGTCCGTAAAAAACATTATGTTGGCATTGTCTATGCGGACCTCCCCAAGTCGTCTGGTTTCCCGCAGCACCGTATCTCTGTCTCTATAATTGAGGATCCTGAAAAGGAGTGGCCTAGGATTCATGCCTGCGGTGCGGGGCCTCATTGGAACTCTGTGCGCTCTCTCCACCACGAAGTGCGGAGAGAGTGTGTCCTTGGGTAGTAGGCCCCTGAGCCAGTCCTCCACTTGTTGTGCTGGTCGGTTCCCTTCCCAATTTTCCGGGACCCCCACAAGTCTAATGTTATTGCGTCTCGCCCTCCCTTCTGCATCCTCAGCCCTGTCTTCCAAGAAGTCCACTCTATTAAGGAGGTCCTGCACTAGCTTATCCGTCTGAGTGACTTTGGGTTCAAGTTCTTTCACCACTCCTTCCAGTGTCTTGGTCCGATCTGTTAGTTTCCTGTGGTCGTCTCGCAGGTGGGTGAGGTCTATCGCGACACTGTCTATTTTTGACTCCAGGGAGGTTCTCGTTAGCTGTAGCGACTGTTCCATGCGCTCCATAGCCGCAAGCACGCTATCCAGCCTCGCAGTTACCTGATCGGCGGCCATCTTGCTCTGCGTCTTGCCTGTTCTTCCTTTCGGTGGGGCTCCCCCTGTCCCAGTACGCGTCCTCACTCCGCCGGACATGTGCGGAGCCGCCCTGCCTGTGGTCCAGACGGCGCGGGAGAGGGGTGTCCCCGCGGCAGGCCCGTGTGTCAGGCAACTGTCTTATACCAGGTCTTCTCCGGGCCGAATCAGCAGCCTCCTCCGGTGGTGTGCTCGTCGTGGGTAGCCAGCCTGAGCCCAGCCCCGCTCCTCTCCAGATCTGCCCCCTCCGTCCCGCTCTCGATGTGGTTCCACACGCAGTGTTGTGGGGAGCTGCCGGCCCATCAGCCGCATCCGCCCACTGGTCAATCTGCTCGGCTGGACTGTCGCCGCCAATTCCGAGGGGGGGCCCGCTGGGAGCGAGCGGCGCCGGCCGCCACCCGGCAGCCTCTCTGTGTGGGCTCAGGGTCCGTCCCAGGTGCTCCGTCAGGTCTTCTCGGGGTGTCCAGGCGTGAGGGGGCCAGGCAGGCTCACTCCGTTTCCTGGGCTCCCAGCTGCCCAAAGGTTTCCTCAGGTTGGTGGCGGCCGCCGGGGGAGGCCCGTTCTCTGCTGGGCGGACGTTGCAGGTCGGGGCCCACCTGGCAATCCCGGGTCTCACGGTTTCACGTCCCCCCGCCAGTCGGAGATTTCACTGCCCTCCCTGGGGGGATGCCGGAGGGATCGCCGCAGGGCGCGCCGGGCCTACGGCCGCCTGTTCAGGGTCGCAGCTCCCCCACACGCGTCCCCTCTCGGCCAAGCAATGGCGTCTCACCTCCGGGCCCCCAGCAGTGCAACGGCGGACGGGTGCGGGACGATGCCTGATCCGCCTTCCGGTCAGGTCCTTGGCAGGTGGGTGACAGCGCGCTGGGGTCGGCCCTCGGCAGCTAGGGGTCCTCCCCTGCTCGGTAGCGTTCTCGGGTGCTCCGCCCCTGTCCAGGCCGTCGTTAAATTTTCGGGGCCTATTTGGTAGGCCCGAGCCGCGGCCTCTCGTGTTCTTCCCGCCGGTCCGGGTGGTGCCGGCCCCGCAGGCGGGCCGTAGGAAAGACCGGTGTCAGCCGCGCCGGGTCTTCGCAGTCAAAGTCGGCCCAGGTGCCGATTACAGGTTCCTGAGGGTCCGCTCGAAGTTATTGGCGGCTGCGGGCAAATTTGGCGGATTATTGGCCCAGGGAAGGGGAGCTCGGCTCGGAGCTCTACCCTAGCGCGTCCTCCGCCATTGCGCGCGTAGCCACGCCCCCGTGAGTTTAAGTATTTATAGCGGTATTGTGTAAGTACTTTAGTCCACCCTCTCCACTCTGGCATGGAGAGTACTTTCATCTGCAGGCTGATACATTAAATGTATATGTGTGTGTATTATTGTATCGTGCAGCTTGTCCTTTTGACCTGTATATGCTGCATGCAATGTGAGGGGAAGTCCATGCTTAATACTTTATAGTGTTTCTGCGAGGAATGGTGATGTTTTAGTTGTTACTGTTGCAGCGATTCTGCTCAGGAACAGAACTATGCTTAGAAGCATGGAACCTTGGAATGTAGGGTCTGAGTCACCATACCACAGTGGTATATATTATCCAGAGTCCAATTAGCTATAGTGCCTCATTTGCCCACCTAACCTTATCAGAGAGACAAGTGAAGTTGTACCGCAGAACACTCTAGACCCTCTCGGGATTATAGTAACAGGACACACCCTTTTGCTCCTTGGGAGGGTGAAGGTGGAAGGACCTACTCTGACTTTTGTCTGACTTCAGTGCTTCCAGCCGTTTCTTCCAGAGGCATCCTCTCGTTCTCCCCATTGATGGGGAGAACGAGAGGAGCATGTAACAAGTATGGAGCAAGTAGGTTAGGATTTATGAGTCACTTGCATTGGTACTAAGCCCACAGCCCCTTTTCACTTTAGAGGTAGGTTCTCTCTTTTCACACTAGATGTGATAAGGTGAGCCCTAAGGTAGTAACCTTCCCTTTGGTCCTGAAAAATGATACGTACCCTTCAGGGACACGAATGCAGAAACATGTCGACCACATTTAACACGGTGAATGGAGAATAATGTCCCACATCACCTGTCACTTCTTTTAAGCACCATACATTTGTTCCCTGAATAAAACTTTGTCTATGGACAAATGTTATGGTTTTTAAGTCACTTATCTCTTTCCCACGGCTATCACTTAGCTTTAGAAGTGCATCCCTGTCTCCAGGTGTATGCCCGCCCTCTATCAAACCAAGTTTTTAGAGGGCGAGGACAGCCGATGATGATGCATGACACCGGGTGGCGTGTGAGGCCAGTCCATAACTTTTTATGAGATGCCCCCACTGGCACTACATTTCTTTCTAACTCTGTAAGAAACTGTAGGAACGCTCTAGGGGCAGCCTAATTTTGTGTATTCATAGTTTAGTGGAGGCTAGCTTTCTCCTAGGCCCCGTGCCTCTAGTAACCACCCTTAGCAAGAAAGCTGAGGTTAGTGTGTGTGGATATTTAAAGCTTGCCCAAAGTTGGATTTGGATGACTGAACCTCGGTGTCGTGTCAGTCTTTAATAACCATCTGGAGGCCACCCTTCTTCCTCATCAGAATGTCTTCCCCCAAGGACATGGCCAGCCAACCCGCCCGAGGGATCAATAGTGGAAGTATGCCCAGGTCCCAGTGGGCATCAGGATAGGGAACTCTAGTGTGAATTCCCAATCAATATAGTACTGAAGCCCTAAAAGTTGGTTGTGAATGCAGGAAAGGAAATGCATCTGGAAGTGGTATTAAGCTGATGCGTTATGTTGGGGGGTAATTTTGGACTTACTGCATGTCTGTAGTCTGCGAATGTGCAAAGGCATTGCCAACACTGACAGTCATCCCTCTTTGCCGTGGCTGTGGCCCTGGTCCTTGTTGGACTGGGCTCCCTGTTTGTTGCTGTGGCTGCCATGTGCTTGGCCAGCCCCTGCTGTGATAGGGGGGCTGTTGCCTGATTTCCTTGGGGCTGATGGTACAATGCATTTGGTTTGCTTTGGGCTGTGTTTTGGGGATAGGTATTCTATGGGGTCTGTCTTGGGACTATTCTTTTCTGCTTGTGATTTAGGTGACATCTGCTGGCCATGTGGCCCATTCTGTGACAATAGTAGCTCTCTATGAGGTCTGGCTGTAGCCAGCTTACCTGACCTTTCCACTAGGACTGGGTAGATACCTCCTAATGTCTGGAGGCAAAGCTCCGTTCAAGACTAGTGCCATTTTTACATTCTTGGACAACGAAGCCCACTCACGGGTGGTCTTTTCAATTTTTGTTTGACCAATTTGGCAGTGTCTTGTTGGGCTTGCTCCTGCTTTTCCCTGGCCTTCTCCTGTCTTTTTCGGTAATAATTTAATATGTGGGCATGAACTTCTCACCAAGGCTTGGTATCTAGCACTACTATACCATCTAGCCCGGTCTGTATCTCAGTGGGCAGTCAAGTTTTGAAGATGTTGTAGAAGAATGCAACCTGGGGACCGGTTTTAGTCAAGGGATGCCCTGTCTCTTTTCCCCATCGGTCTCTCATTCTGGTAACTGGACACAATATCGAACAAAATATATAGAATGAACAGAAGATCAAATTCAAAATATAGAATGGACATAATATCAAATGGACCTAATATAGTGGTTAATAATATCGAAATGAAGGTAAGTAATATTGACTGTCAAAATATCGAAGTAAATAATAAAGGCATTAAAATATATTGAATGTGGCTGCTAAGGCTTTTCCCCTCCTGCGCTGACATTTATTGAATCCCATTATACATGACAAGCTCACCTTGTCATGAGCACAGCTCCAGTGTGCCTCATGACGAGCTCACCTTGTCATGAGCATGCAAGAGGTTAATAATATCGATTTATTTTAAGTGTTTTGTATGTTAGTATATGTGTTAAAAGTGTATATTATTTTTGTATTGTATGTTTAATTATTTTTTTAAGTTAAGAAATGTATGTAAAATAATTTTTGCGTATTTTACTTCCGTAGCGGGTTGTGGGTTTATCGGGGAATAGGATGGGAAGTAATTTAATTATAGTAAATTAAATATAAATTTTTAGGAATTATTAATTATTTTTTATTAATTTAGCATTTTAGTGCGGGTTGTGGGTTTATAGGGGAATAGGGTGGGGAGTAATTTAATTGTAATTAAGTAAATATTTATTTTTATTTATTGGTATTGGTAATTAATTTTTATTAATTGGTAATTAATTGTTATTAATTGATTACTTGATAATTATGATAATTGTATTAAGGTATTATTCGGAGTGGGTTGTGGGTTTATAGGGGAATAGGGTGGGAAGTAATTTAATTGTAATTAAGTAAATATTGAAATTATTTATGTGTATTGATAATTACGTTATTTTTAATTAATTATTAATTGGTATTTTTTCATTACTGAAAAATGTTTGGTATTGAAAATTAATTGGTTGTTAATTAATTATTAATAGGTAATTAATGTTTAGTCAATAATATGTATTGGTATTTATAATTAATTAATTATCAAATATTTTGTAATTGGTAATTCCTTTTAATTCATTTTTTATTGGTAGTGATAATTAATTTATTTTTATTTAAATATTAAATCATTACTTTCTCTACTGTTGCACTCTCTGGAGTGTGTATAGTAATTTTTACCCTCCCGTTATTCAACTCTTTCCCTACTGTTTCACTCTCTGGAGTAGCAATAGTGATTTTTACCCCTACGCTATCCAACGCTCTCCCTACTGTTGCACTGTCTGGAGTGGGAATAATGATTTTTTTCCCTCCCGCTATCCAACGCTTTCCCTACTGTTGCACTCACTGGAGTGGGAATAGTAATTTTGACCCTCACGCTATCCAAGGCTTTCCCTACTGTTGCAGTCTCTGGAGTGGGAATAGTAATTTCTACCCTCCCGCTATCCAACGCTTTCCCTACTGTTGCACTCTCTGGAGTAGGAATGGTAAATGTTACCCACCCGCTATCCATTACTGATGTAAATGTATTTTTAGAGATTACATATATTATTTATTAATTTTAATATTTGTTCATTAGTTTTAAGTATGTTTTATTTAATTATATTGATTATTTAATTAAGTTATTATTACTTTTAACATATTTAAAAAATTCAATATTTTTTACAAGCTATATTTTTAACAACAATATTTTGTCTTCGATATTTTTGTACTTACCTGTTTGTTGATAGGGAGTTGTTACTCTGACCTTTGATATTTTGGTGTCGATATTCTGTCCATTCTATATTTTTGTTGTCGATATTTAGTCATTGATCCCTCTCATTCTATCTAGGTCACAGTCTTGCAAGGCTTCATGCTCTCTGCCATCAATCCTCCTACATTTTGGCAGTCAGAAATATCTCCCTCAGGGCCATCAATATCCAGTGTCTGAATGATCAGCATGACTGCATGGATATGGGCTCCGGAAAACACTTCATAGGTGTGCTCCCGGATGAAGCTGCTGAACAGACTTTAAATGTCACCTATGGCTAAGTTGAATTGTAGTATTTTTCTTAAAACATGAGATCAAAATTCTGCTGTGAGACTGTCTGGCCCAATCTTTATCTTTTTAGTATGTAAGTAATGCTGTGTAAAGATGCATTTGTGTGATATCTGATTCTAGGATAGAAAAATCCAATTGTGGGTGAAGAGTTTTTTTAACGAGGATAAATAATGTGGAGTTTCAGAATCAGAAGGAGAACATTCTAGTGTATATACATTTTTTAAAAGTTTTTAAAATTGAGTTATGATTTCTTTTTGATGTGAAGTGTTATTCTCATCTATAATTGATTCAATGGGCAATGTCTGTTGTTTGATTTTAATATAATTTGCTCTTGGCTTCCCTGTTTTGGTTTAGCCACCATAAAATGTAATGCTAGATATAAGGAGGTGATATTGGATTAAAGTCTATTTTGGCCTTAATATGTTGCTGTAAAGATTGTTGTGTTCTTCAGGTTCAATACACATGTTCCAATTGTTAACCCCTTCGCTGCGGCGGTTATCCCGCCGCAGAGCTAAGGGGGTGGGGCGGCCGCGCGGCGGTTCCGTACTCATGACGGAACCGCTCCGTCACGGCTCGCGGGTGAGCTGTGCTTGTGACGGAACGGTTCTGTCACGGACCCGCCCGCCCATTAAAACGTCAGCGCAGGCGCGGCGAGCGGGCCGTGACGGAACCTTTCCGTCACCAGCACAGCCCACCCGTGGAGCATGGAAGAGGTGTCATCTAACAGCAATTTGAAGTGGTTTTGGGAAATTCCGTTTTTTGGAAGCAAAATTGAATATAAAAACATGAGCTGAGCGAGGCCTTAAATGCATCTCAGATAGTGGAAAAGGATATGTCTGTTGTGTCATTGAACCAAAAGTATTTCTCAAAGAAAGAGGTACAAAAGGAGGAGCCATCAAGTATTTATGAATTATCAAATCTCCAATCCCTTGCAGAAGTGGATCGAAGTAGGAGGTCTATTTGTATAGATATCAGGGCGTGGTCAAATATCAGGATATATCCTATATTTGCAGCATGTAAAGTATGGGTCCAATTATGAGAAAGATAAATATAGTAAGTCCTTGATTCTGTGTGGAAAAATATTAATATTCAAGTAGTGTGAGATTACACAACCCAACAACATCTGATAAATTGCGTTGTTTGATAGCATGGACAATGCTTTCTGAGATTTGTTAGGTATGTATTGTGATGTAGAGTGTCTGTCAAGAAAAGGGTTGAAAAGTTGATTGCAATTTCCTGCAAAATTATCATCCGGGTGCTGTGAGAGTTTTTGAGAGATATTAGACCATAATGCTATGGGATCCTATACATTCCATTAGTCAGTTGGCACTTTCACAATCCATAATTTGAGTAATAGCCAACGTCCATCTACATCAATTTCTTGTATTATACATTGAATATGAATACATTTATGGCAAACGATTACAACACTAATTTATTTTACCATTACCTGGTGAGAAATATACTTGCCTTTTTTAATTTCAAATATTCCCTCTCTGTGAGGTGGGATTCTTGCTAAAAAGAAATATGTGTGCCACGTTTTGATAAATGTGCCAATTCTTTTTGTCACTTAATAGTGGAATTTAGACCACTGACATTCCAGGATATAAAGCCATTGGAAAAGAACCATAATGAAAATAAAATCAGACATAATAATATAAGAGAAGAACTTTAACCACGTAGGAAGAAAAAAACAGATCATTGTTAATAGGAAATGGTATAAAATTGATTGGAAAATGTTAGCTGAGATAAGAAAGGATAAGCAAACAATGCAATGAGAAATATACTTGCCCTTTTTAATTTCAAATATTCCCTCTCTGTGAGGTGGGATTCTTGCTAAAAAGAAACATGTGTGCCACGTTTTGATAAATGTGCCAATTCTTTTTGTCACTTAATAGTGGAATTTAGACCACTGACATTCCAGGATATAAAGCCATTGGAAGAGAACCATAATGAAAATAAAATCAGACATAATAATATAAGAGAAGAACTTTAACCACGTAGGAAGAAAAAAACAGATCATTGTTAATAGGAAATGGTATAAAATTGATTGGAAAATGTAAGCTGAGATAAGAAAGGATAAGCAAACAATGCAATGAAAGAAAGAAAAAGTAATTGGGGAAGGAAGAAAACGTGACAGAAAGGGAAGGGAAAAAGTCAACATGAAAAAAACACAAAGGAGAATGAGGGGAGACATGCCTAAGTAAACTGTGATGAGGGTGGGGGGACCACATGGATAAAAAGCCTCATCCAGTCCACAAGGGTAACATGGCATGAAAGGGGTTGAAGTTGATGGATTGGGAGACTAAAACAAGGACACATGTGTGAATTGTATCTGTGGGATAATTTAAAACAGCAGATAAAATATATGCATACCATCTATCCTCATAAATACAATTTTGGTACTATCATAAAAATGTCAGAGAATAAATAATCAGATCATATAACCAATAAATATCATAGAGAAGACGTGATTATATGCGTGATGTTCTAGACTTCGATGGCTCGATTACAACACCACCATACTCTCAGGGTCATGGCGGTGGCGGTCTTCTGCCCACCCTATTAAAATTAAAGTGTTAGGACCACCATTTCCCCGCGACAGCAACCAGGGAACTGCTGGTCCCTTACAGCGGTTATGAAGCTGCAATGCTAGGAGAGATTGCAGCTGTCCCACCAAGTATATTATGAGTTTCTTCTCCACCATGGTTTCTATGGCGGTTCATCTTCCATGAAAACCATGATGGAGCGGAAACCTTGTGCCTCAGGGCCATGGGATGCATGCAGAGGGACCCAACTTTTTCCCCCTGTGTACATGAACCCCCACATCCTGCACTAAATGCACTTTTTCAGTCCATGCCGGGCAGGAACTGTTTTTGGTGATCTCATTGTGGTGTCCATTTTCAGAGGCACCGCCATGGAAACTTAAAAAAAAGCCTGCCAGACATAAGAAACACTAGTAATCTGACAGGTGGCTCGACCAAGTTTTGTCAGTGCAGCAATCGGACAGACCTGGCACTGCACCACCAAATTCATAATCAGACCCTCAGTAGCATCCATGGTATCAGGTCCGCATGAGTCAAGAAAAGCCTTCAATGGACTGGGGTCCTCATATGTTTTTGTTTTATTTTTGTAGCTGTCTTTGAAGGTTCATGGATTAATTCGTTCAAAATAACCGCTAATAGATTGAAGTGCTGGTTGCATGTTTAAGAACTCTTTACATTAAACTACAGTGTTTTTTGCATAATATTGATTGAAATAAAGATTACATTCAGACCATGAAATATGCTTCATTTGTATGGCCGCTGTGATGACGTGTAGCACCTCAGTATATCCCAGGAAATAAAGAATGACTCCTCTTGGTTTTCGTGAGGTAGATATTGCAGTGGAAGGATGTCCCAATGTGTGCACTTGTTGAATGTTAAGTGATTACCCATCTGATGATCTAAGAAATGTAGGAAGAACATTTTTAAAGTATGTAATAAGGTTAGGGCAATCCGCAGGCTGTTGCATCTGCTTCAATTTTCAAGATTTTGGACCTGCTTCTTTATGTAAAGAACTGGAGACTGCAGAGAATTCACTATGAAAGAGGACTCATTGAGGTTTGCAATTTAATGCTCCCCTGCAGTTATCCTTTTCTCTATGTGAGACCACCAATCAGCAAGAGATTCCAGTTTGGCATGTGTTTCTTCCATATAAAGGCAATAGGCCCTGATCTCTTCCAGCAGAGGAATACTATCAAGGCAATAGGATGATACTTTCTAGATGAATAAACCTCTCAAAAACTCAACAAATAAACATTTACATTTCATACAGTCACACATTTAAGCCTCTTTCCCTGTCTATTTAATTTTGACATAGCCAATTCAAAAAATAGTCCCTTTTACTTGTACCTATGACATTTCATACAACAAATGGCAAATTCGATTTCAGATATATTGAATAGGTATACCCTTCAATCCTCATTCTTGATTAAAGTAAATGCAATGCTTTGCAATGCACCATGGGCCACAATAACTGCCATCATTCAATATCCTGTGTACGGGTATTTTTATTTGTACTAACCATGATTGTATGAGTGGACACACAAAGTCAGTGTAGATTACTCAGCTGTTTTTCACTTAATGAATCCCAACATCCCCTCATGAGCAACAGTTGACAAATATAGGCTGGTCACAAGCTTCATCTTGGCCAATTACAGGGACAGTTAGAATTACTGTGGTTACCCCATAAAAAAGCTAAGGGTAGTTTAATCAGATGGATTAAATAATTTATTGTGCAGAAGAGCTGCATTTGGAACTTCACAGCTATGAATATTACTAAAAATGAGGGGCCTATTTAAGGGGAAGTGACATAATGCAGTCATTGCTGAGAAAAAAGTTTTCCTTCAGCAGACATACACATCTGGGCTCTCTCCTACCAGCCACAGAGTGCTCTACATATAGATGACATTGATGAGCACCATTGGTCTACACATGAAAGTGCTTCTCAATGTGATTTTAAGAAGACAACATGTTTGGCCCAGTACCGAAGTAGATAGAAAAGAAGGAACCTGTACATATGCCTATCCATACCAGGCATTGACAAAATTCAGCTCTTTCCAATACATTCCTAATATGTAGCCTGACATGGTGACATCTATGGTTAGTTGAGGATGAATGAGGTTGTCTATACCTGTAGTGGCAGAATAGGGATTAGGATTCTTCTCCATAATCTTTGTGGCAAAGAAGGCATAAGTGTTATATATCTGATGTTGGGTTTAAAGACCTCAACTCATTAATCCCTTGATTCACTCGAAGAACGGTAAGTTATTTCACAACTAAGACCGAGGGAACTGTCTATCCTCTTTTCGATTTGAAGAACCCCTACTCTCACGTTCCACTGCATCAGTCTCGTTGTTTGCAGACAGCATGGTTAGTTTGTCATTCTGAACTTTTGCTTGAAGGTGGACCATTGATTATTCACAAAGGTACTTGCCCCATGAGTGTAATTATTACACTTGGAGAGGGTCATGGTAGGCCCTTATCTAGATGACTGTTTCGTACACACTCCTTCAGTCTGGCAAATGAGATGCAAATAGAGTGAGCAGTCCTGGAGTATCAGGAATTTCTCGTCAAGCACCAGATGGTGCAATTGTTACCATCTCTGTGCCTAGAGTGTATTGGGGCCCACCTTCTTCATGGATATCACCAAAGTCTTCCTCAAGTTCACTCATCAGTTGCGGATTAAGGATGAGCTTTCTGTCCTGGTTTAATGGCAGATGAAGTGAGCAAGTGAACTCTTGTGATTGCAGAGACAAATATATGTGGGGTGTTTTTTGTGGCTTGGGGTGTATATACTGCATCAAGCCAGTGAAGCTGTAGATGTTGTTCCACAGGTGGACAACACATATGATAACTGTAACTACAATTTGTGAGATATGTCACTGGGACTAGATATATGCATTATGCAGACAGTTAGAATATTGTAATCTCAGATGCCTTGTTCACCTCAATTTTTAAGGACGGTCATGACAAAGAGAAATGTGTAGGTAAAGCATCCTCCTCTTTAGTTCTATTATCACATGTAGAACTGCGCTAATAGGACATCTGTCAAAAAATAGCTGACATCCCATTTAGAGCTGGCCATTTATGTATTTATTGCTTAGTACATGGTAATTTGAATGTGTTTTGATGCAAAAATGCCATTTTGTATGTTATTTGTTTGCACCTAATACAGGCTAAAACAAAGTGTGAATAAGCACGGTGCCTGAAGATTGCACAAGCGTTTTTCTGATTGGTCACCAACAACTAATTAGAATGGACCTATAACACGCCTCTGTTGTGATTGGTTTCTAGGGTTCAGATTGCACTTCTAGGAGCTGGGCCCCATGATGAGCACCTCTCCCTCGTCTCTCATGCTTGTCACCAAAACATTTCCCACACAACAAGCATAATATCCTGCCAACTATGCCCTCCTGCACAGAGCAGCATGCTATCCTTCCAAAAATGCGATTTAACACCACACTACGGGGCATGAATGACACTATAAAGTGTGGTCTCCACATGTTGTCATATGTTGTTCAAAAATTGTGCGGTTTGTTTGTGAATTGGGTGAGACCGCCCCAGAGTGAAACCTACCATCATTATAGAATTAACATGACTAGAAGTCAAATGATATTCCCATGTGATGTTTGCATACTCTGTAACATATCTCATTAAACTTTTTTTATTCGTTTTTTTTGCCTGCAATCATGAACAATCTCTTAGCTTACATGCACATATTTCCCCTATTAAAAAGTGTCCCTCTTGTTTGCGGGGCCCTTTAGCATGCTGATAGTAAATAGTGGGATTTTTGTAGAAATGTTTTAACTATCAGTTTATAAAATGAAATATAAGAAATTGGGTTACTGGTTGAGGAGTGTGAAACCCTACTCATACAGGAACAACAATCTCTGTCATAGTGAAACGCAAGCAAATCTCAAATTAACCTGTGCTGAACTGTAGATATGCTGTTTTATAGATTTAAGAAAAAAATCACCAAAAAGCATAAAGCGACAACTGTGATTCTCTGATTATGCCGGACAGGAACAAAGACACAAGTGATGGAGTGGGGTCTAGCTCGAGGCACAAAAGTAGGCTTGATGAACAAAGTACTCCTGGCTGCGAGCGATACAAGATCCCATGTCGAGGGTGTGGCCCTTGTGTGGAGATACGTCATGCGGTGGCAGTTCAGAGAGAGCTGCAGTGGCAATGCAAGGTCTATGCATGGAGAAGGATGAAGATGTGTTGTATAGCGGGTGTTCCAATGGGCTGGGAAGTACGGCTTTGGGAATGTGTCGTGCAGCAGTTCAAATGCATAGTGTGGTGAGGCCATGCGTCACGCTGTTTTGGTTCTGCTGGTACCACAGATGGGCAGACAGATCACTCTCAGGTCCACTTCCAATAGCAGAGGACTGGGCTGGCATTACTTGGGGGGTGGGGGAGATGCATAGCAGACTGAGTCCAGATGCTGAGTTTAAAAGTGGGAAAACCTGTTCTGTCCCTGAGGATTCTGGTCAGGTGGCCAGCCATCTGTCCCTTGGAGTCACTCTGGTGGTCCTGTGCTTAAGAATGAGGCCCAGTCCTTCTCACTCAGGCAGGAGCACAATAGGGAAGCACATCAGGGCAGCAGAGTGGCCGTCATTCTTGCAGCAAAGCAGGACACATGTCTAGATGTGTAATGAAGAGTTGGGGTCTGAAGTACACAATTTATATCTGCTGCCCACTTTGAAGTAGGAGAAGTTTCTGGTGGCTTTCATCTCCCTGAGGTGCTTTAATTTTCCTTTCTCTCTGCCCTGTCCCTAGCATGACTGGGGATACAAAAGACTAATGACAAGCCTGTTGTCAGTGTGCTCAGGCAGAGACTTTGTGATGTGCAAGTGTGGTAGTTGAGAGCTCTGTCCCCTTGATCAGTCACAGCGGCTCTTTCTGCCAACATCTACCTTTCCTTTGTCTCACTTTCATGGCACAATACACAAGGACCAACTGAAAGCTTCACCTAGTCAGGTGACCCAGGATACAGGCTGCAGGTGTAAAATGGTGAGGACTAAAAAATGGCAACTTTCTAAAAGTAGCATTTTGAGAATTGTGAATTAAAATTCAAATTTACCATTAAAGATGATTTTTATTTCACAATTCCATAGATTGCTACCAAGCTCAACATTCCTATCTGAATCCAATTGCAAGCTCTCTCGTATTAAATGTAGTAAGGTAACTCACTGTTATCCTAATGGAGAGGTAAGCTGCATAGTAGTAAAAAAAAATGAATTTAAGAGTTTTTCACTTACAGGAAATGTAAAACTTGAAAGTATAAGTCCAACATTTACAATATACTGCACTCTAGGCTGTGTAGGGCCTTCCCTAGGGGTGACATATATATAATAAATACAGAGGTAGTGGCCTGGGTTTACCTAGCCAGGTTAAACTGCACACACATGCTGCAATGGAAGGCCCGAGACATGTTTAAAGTTTCTACTTAATGGATGGCACAATCGTTGCTGCAGGTCCACTAATAACATTTAATTTACAGGCCCTGGCTTACACCCAGTTGGTATTAAAAAAAAACAACTGGTTGTAAACCAATTTTACATTGTTTAAAGGAGAGACCAGAAGCACTTTAGCATGGGCTAGACGTGGTAAAGGGTTTCCGAGTCCTAAAAGCCAACAGAAATGGGTTCAGAAAACAGGAGGGTGTGAGCAAAATGTTTGGAGATGACCCTGCCAATATGGCTAAATCTACTATGCAAATTTCATTTTTAAAAGGTAGACATCTTAATGTAGCCATCCTGTGTAGAGAAAAAATACCAGTCTGTTTACCCACGCCTACATCACCAAAATTTCCAGTCATCTCCTGATCACAACATTTCTCATTGAGTCAAAGACCTCAGTGAGAAGTATTTTGACTACCCGTCGACCAAGACCACAGTTGTTCTCCTGTCAGAGAAGCTTCCTGGCGCGAGGCTCACTTTGGACAACGGTTTTGTACATGGTTCTTCTGTCATGACAGGTGTGGGTGCTTCTTGAGCGCTGGTAAGCTGGCATTAGAGGCATTGTCCCTCCATCTTGTCTACTATTGCTTCAAGGCCCAGGAACCAGAAAGTATCCCTCAGGCAGGACTTCATCTTCACTGTTCCATGATGCCCACCATGATCTAGTTTTGTCACTTGGTGCTGCAGTCTCTCTGGGATTGCGAGGCACTGTCCTCTTAGAACCAGCCCATCTGTTGTGGCGGTTAGCTAATTGCACTCTCGTCACATCTTTGTGAGGTTTTCTTTTTCAGGGCCTTGCCACCTGTTTTCATCACGTATTAAGTTGTGGCACTAACTGCTCTGCAGAGTGTTAATTATTTTCTCCGGCAACGGGTCTGCTGAGATGGCGTCTCTGATTTATTGGTGGCTTAGTGCTTGGGGACAAGCCCCCTGGCATACCAGGTTGATGTATGCTTCGGTGGCATGTATATTGTCATTAGCTTCACCCACTAGTGGTCGTAGGTTCTTTGTCTTGATCCTTTTGGTAAATCACCTCCATGAGGTATAGCTACAATTGTATAGTCCAGCACTCTATTCTTGGCAGATGATGTGGGGGCAGAGCCATGGAAGAGAAGGACGAGTGTTTGGTGGTCAGTGACTCCTATGAATGGTCTCCCACGCTGGTAAAGGTGAAAGTGTCTGCAGTTGCACTTGATGGCTAGTGCCTCTCTCCTGATTTGGGAGTAACATGACTCAGTTGGCATCAGTGCTTTGCTGAGACTCACCTTTTGGGCTCCACGTCTTGGGTGAGTATGTCCCACAAGCAAACAGGGCTGACAGCAACAATCAGTTAGGTATTATTTTTTGGATCGAAGTAAGCAATCATGGTTTTGCTTAGTAGAGCTACCTTCACTATCTCGAAAACAATTGTTTTTCAGCATCTGTGTGTCTCTATGGGCCATCCAATTTGGTGAGCACTCGAGAGGGTCTGGCAATGGTAGCCAGATTAGGGATAAACCTGCCACAGGAGGTAGCCATCCCCAGGAAGATACGGATTTCGGAGACTGTTGTCAGGACTGGGGCCTGCTGTTTGGCTTGCAAATTTTGGGGCTCAACATGCACCCCATCCTGACTGAATACTTATCCGTAGAACTCGATGGAGTTCTGGAAGAAGGAAAACATTTTCCTGGTGCAGAGTGATGCTGTGCTCCCACGGGCATTTTAGAGAGGCTCGCAGATGTTTGTGGTGCTCCTTCATCATTGCAGAATATATTAAAATGTTGTCAGTCATGTTCATGACACCTTGGAGGCCAGACCGTGTCTCCCTGATAGCATCCTGAAAAATGTCTGTTGCCGAAGAAATGCCAAAGTTCCGCCTTTTGTACCAGCACAACCCCAGGTGCGTTGATAATGTGGTGCTATATCTGCTTTCTTCAGAGAGGAATGGTTGGTGATATCTTGCATGGAGGTCTAGTTTTGAGAACCATCTTGACCAGTTGAGGTTCGCTATAATGTCATCCATTGTAGGAGCTACGTGCCTCTACCACTTGATACCCTGGTAGGGAGGGGTATGTTGATACAGGAACGTATCTTCCCTGGCTGTTTCGTTATTTCTGCGTTATCAATGTGGAACACCCAATGTGTCACCCCAGACACATTTTCAATAACGCTTTGCTTTCCGGCTTGTATAGGGGCCATATTTATCAAGCAAATTTTCATTTGCAAACGCTGCGATTCGCAAAAACAAGCGTTTGCGAATGAAAATTTGCTAATCGGAATGTATGAAGCAAAAGTGGCTCTCAAAATAAGAAATAGCATAAAATACGATTCCTTAATTTGCGAGATAGAAAAATCTACGAATTTCCTGCGATTTGCTGTTTCCGATTTCTCCTTGTGCGAAATACGCAAACGGAAAATCGCAACAATAGAAATCACAATGGAATGTATGAAAAAATTGCAAATTGCAATTTTCGGAAATTCGCAATTTACAGAATCACAATTACCACCAAGTAGGAGCAGGTGGTAACCAGGTGCAACCTATTTAAGAAGTACCAGAATGCAACAGACTTTTTCCCACAATGGCGGGGCTTTACTTGATAGCCAGGAGGATGCGACTCAGAGCTGCTGCACAGAGGAGGAGATGCCAGGAGAGGATATTCTGTGCGCGCATCACCATCTTCCAGCGCACTGAGGAGGACATCTACAGACACTACAGACTGGATGAAGACAGTATACTTGATTTAATTAAAGAACTCAGACCCTACCTTGAACACCCCACACGCAGGACCCATGCCATCCCCACTCACATCCAGATCACTACAACTGTTGGCCTCAGGTAGTTTTCAGGGGGTGATAGCCTCAGCACTTTTGCGCTTTTTCCATGCGTTCCTTGATGCCATGGTACAGAGGATGCAATACCACATTTACTTCCCAAGCACCCCACCGGCACTAGATCAGACCAACCAGGACTTTTACCAAATTGCCCAATTCCCCCACGTGATAGGATGCATAGATGGGACACATGTTGCAATATCCCCCCCCTCAAACAATGAGTACGTGTTCAGGAATCGCAAATGCTACCATTCACTAAACATACAGGTGGTGTGTGATGCCAAACACATCATCACTGACATAGTAGCAAAGTTTCCAGGCAGCACACATGACGCTTTCATCTTCCGTCACAGTGGGATATACCGTAGACTCTCAAGAGGGGAGTTTGGCGAGGGATAACTACTAGGTAAATGCATTTAAACATAAGCCACATTTGTACTGTCTACCATGTGCAGTTCATTGACTAACCATTAACATTTCAACCCACAGGTGACAGTGCATATGCAGTCCGTGATTTAATTTTGACGCCCTACCTAATTCCTGCCACTGCTGGGGAGCGGCGATACAACAGAGCACACATAGCAACCAGAGGCACCATTGAACGCACATTCGGGATACTGAAGAGCAGATTCCGCTGCCTCCATAAAAGTGGAGGTGCCCTACAATACAGCCCGCAAACATGTTGTAAGATAGTGGTAGCATGTGCCATGCTGCACAACATCGCCACCAGGAAAGGTACACCAGTGGAGCTGAGTGAATCAGAATCCTCTGACGTGGAGGGGCCTGGACCAGGATGTTTGCCAGCTGGTGTAGCTGGTGCAGCAGCTGGGCGCCAGAGGCGTGATGAGATTACGCGCAACTATTTCTAGGTAAGAAAAAATGACACAATGCCATATCTTATGTGTCTGTCTGTGTTTTTATTCACTAATTGTAGGAGAAATAATGACACACTTCCTTAATGCCAAGTAGTCGCACTCCATTTGTCATGCACTTGTTTAACTCACAGTGCAATGTAGAAAACAGGAGTGAGTGTAAAGTCCAGTCTGTAGCTCCCATCTCCCAGTGTTACGAAATTAAACACCTCATATGCAGGCATTTTAGCTGAGGCCCCTGTTGGTTGTTGCACGGCGTTATCCTTATTGGACATTGTAGGCCTATTGTTTCTGCCACTACGGCGCCTCTCCATGATGGGTGGTGGGGTGTTGCTGCTCTGCCCTGACTGTGCGTCCTCTTCACTGGGAGTTAGTACTCCAGGCCCTGTAGTACGGACTGCCCGCAGCTCGTCAACAGCAGATATTACCTGCACGAGTGCAGTTGCTATTTCCTGCCTTCCATGTGCAAACTCCCGCTGCATGTGTATGCTGCGCCTGGACAGGATGTTTGTGGCAGAGGCCAAGCGGTTAATGGCCCGTGTATATTGATCCAATCGCTGCAGCTCTCATCGCCTAGCAGCACGGTCTGCGCGTAATTCTTCACAAAGCGCCTGCATGGCACCCCTCAGTTCACCTGTTATTCCCTTGAAGCCTGCCCTCACCTCTCTTTGTAAAGCTTTTATGTTTTTTGCTTGCAGGCGCTGAATCTGCCACATATTCATTTCCAGGCCTGCAAACACTGATTCATCACCCCGATCCTTATTAATGCTGGTTGTCTGACGCCTGCGCCTGGCTGTGCCTTGTGGGACTTGGTGGTCTCGTGCATGGACTTCCTGCTGTGGCTGTGTTGTTTCGGACTGCACGTTTTCATCGCTGTCCTCTGCCTCGTTCTCCATTGGTGGTAGTGGTCTTACTATGTGTCTCCTTTGTCTCTTTTGAGGGATGACAGGGCTGTCCTCCCCGTCTGTGTGCTCCTCATGCCCTGCATCTCCTAAGTTTGGACGATCATTCAGTGGTCCACTGCCTGTAGGCTGTGTTGTAGGTGGTGCTGTGGACAGAATAGCACACATTTATTGACTGTACTCACTTGCACTGTGTAAATAATACATTTCACCATTTGTAATTACATTTGTTATAATGATTTACCTTTCCTGACCTGCACATGCTATTTGGGACTAGCTGGCTGACTAATGCATTGCGGTGTCTGCCTCTGTACCTGCTCTGGAATACAAAACTATTTTTCATGCCACTAGGTTGCTGCTGGGGGGGTGATAGGGCTGTGTTAGGGATGTGATGGCATGCTTCTTACCTTGTCCAGATGCTGGTTCATCGGAGCTGTCTAGATCAGCCACGCCCATCACGCTTTCTGGTTGCAGTGTCCCCTCCACTAGTTCCTCCAGAGGTGTTGAGTCTGACACTGTTGAGGTCCCTCCACCGGTGTGCCTGGACTGCTCCAGCCTGGCAGCTAACATCTCTTTGAAACGCTGGCACAGGTCATAACAGCACTTTCGTAGTTCATCGACACTCCGGTGTGTCACCCCCACAGCATTTACTTTCTGCTGTATGTCAGCCCAAATGCGCCTTTTGCAGGTCTCTGGCACCTTCAAAGATTTCTTGCCAAACAATAACTCATGATTTGGCACCATTTACTGTATTAGTGCCTCAAGTTCAGCCTCAGAGAATTTCTGCCTTCTCTTCCTTGCACATTCTCCCTCCTGCTGCTGCTGTTGTGTTTTCTGGCTGGGCAGGTCTCCAGTTTCAGCCATGTTGTTCTAACAGCACACTTCACTCTCCAGCACTCCTTCACTCTGACTCTGACTCAGCAACTCAGTTGCAGCATGGGTAGTCAGTCACTTCCTGGTTATGATGTCATCATGCTGCACCTGAGTTTCAAATTGGCTGATTTGCGAAATTCCCAAAATTGCGATTTGTTCCGTTAATAAATCGCAAAATTGCGATTTCTTACGGTTAAGGAATTGCATTTGGGAATCTCCAATTACATAGCAACTTTTACCGAATCGCTATTTAATTGCAATTTGCTACATACATACCAATTTGCGATTCAGAATCTGTGATTCGCAAAAAATCGCAATTTCGGAATTGCAAATGGGTTGCTTGATACATATGGCCCTAGATCTTTTCCTACTAGTAGTCGTAGGTCAAACGGTACCCACCGGTGTCAAATGGCAACTAGTTTGACGTACCTGATTATGTGTAGTTTGATTGGAGGGGCTTTCAAGCACCCTTGTCCTTTAAAGAGTTTGGGGAATTGGCGCAGGAACTTGTCAACTCGGCTGGCTTTCTTGCGAATGACACGAGGCCTATATACTCTGCTGTAGGACTGCCAATGAGGCTGTCGTCCTCCTTGTTGAACACGGTTGTAATTTGTTGACCTTCTGACTTTACTCGGACTCAGCCTCTACTGCTGCAGGTAGAAGCGGTGGGGCCAGGTGAGGAGGGATTTCAAGAGGTAACCACAATAGGAAATTCATTATTTATTTAATTTAACCTTGTGGTTGTCTCGAAATCCCCCCTCACCTGGTTCCATCGCCCCACCACTCTTACCTGCAGTAGCCGCAGCTGCTCAGACTGTCATCCTCTCCTTGAAGGACAGTGGTGACAGGCTGTCGTATGTAAAGGTCTTGGTCTTTGTTGAAGAGAGAGGTCCTCTTGGATGGAGGCATCATGTTTCTTGAGGTGCTGGTGTTAATGAGGGCATTAACACCCTCATTAATTTGGACCCTAATGTGCGTTGCTGCCGCCTATGCCATGTCAGATAATTTGTATATGAAATGAGGAAGGCTTACTCTTCATCATCATCAGGTGATGAGTCTTCCAGTCAATGTCTGTGTCATTGGGATGACTTTGGTGGTGCTGTGATCTGGAGTCGTCCAGCATCAGTTGCCCTATCGCCTTGATAAGGATTCACAAAATATAATGATGGATAGAGTTTTGAAACTTTTTGAACACTCACACCCAGTCATAGAGTTGGGTATAATCAATTGTTATTTTGCTCAGCACATCACCCCAGTTTGGACCCAGTCATATGTGAATCAGACTTGACCCAGCTCCTTATTTGAACAGTACAGCTCCAATTGCCAAGCCAGGTCCTCCTTGGAATGAAAACATGCATCCGGGGCTTGGTTTAGGGGTATCATCCTTCATCAGCCAGTATAAGGGTTCACTTGCCTCTTATGGTGTAATTTTGTAGGGGGTCTTATCATCTATCTGTAAATGCCTCTATATTAGGATGTAGATGCGTAAGAGAGAGGAGAACCCTGCTCAGGTACCCCAGGGAAGGAAAGCCCATGAAGATGGCTCATTGTGTGGCTGTGGGGTGAAAGTAATGCTTCTGTAGGCCACCCAATTCCCCCACACTTGGGCATGTTTTTGAGGGTGACCCCGGGACTCATAACCTGGGCCCGCTAGGCACATGCATTGACCAAGCCCTTCACACCTGTCGTCAACTGAGGGGGCTTGAGTATCCGTCCAGTGACAGGTGATGGATGTCATGTTTCACACAGATTAAGGCTCCCTCCAAATGAGCCAGCCACAATTACTATCCAGGTTGATATAAATATACAGTAGCAACAGCCTGGGGTCCCTCAGGAGCTTCCACCCTAAAGCGTGACTCAAGGTTGAGAGGACCATCTCCCAAAAAGGCCTGAACACCCCACAGTCCCAAGCTGTGTGAAGTAATGCCCTTTCTGCAAGGCTGCAGCATAGATATAATGGGGACACTGTAAAGCCACTTTTCCAGAGCCAATATCTAGTAAAGTAATTCCAGTGTAGGTACTGGAGCTGAAGCAGACATAACCCTCCCTACCAATTCCCAAACCCTCACGAGTGCTCACCAAATCCGATGGCCCATAGAGACAGACAGATGCTGAAAAATAATTGTTTTCCAGATGGTGAAGGTAGCTCTACAATGGCTGCAATTTTAGGCACCAGCAGCGTGCCACTTCAGTCCTTATCCTCTAAAGGACGCACAGCAGTCTTCCGCACACTCTGGATCAGTGTATCAGGGTTAATAATCACAAGAGATTTGTAAATCCAGGCTATTTTATGATTCAGCAATTTATCTATAAACGGTTTTGCCTCAAGCTGACTATATTCCTGAAGGCCCTTAAGGTAGCTCACGTAAGGTAGCAAGGCATGCCGCAAGTGCAGATCGCAAAAAAATTGAGTACGATGTAGGCCAAACTCCACCTGAAGATCCATGAAGGATTTAATGTGTACACTTTCCATCACATCTCTCAGGTTGTAGATGTTGTTCAGATCCCACAGGCAGAAGCCTGAGAGGACAGATACCTGGGGGAAGGCCAATCCCACCCACAGGGGCATCTCTGACCAAAGTCTGTCCCACCATCCAGTGCACTTTGCAATATTCTGCCACAAGGTAAGACCGCCATTGGTAGCTGGAGGGAGGACAGCACGTGTCAAGCCCCCGTATAACAAGTGGAGCAACAAGGTCTCTCACGTGACCCTCATCTCCAGTGCATAAGTCAGGTCACTTTCAGTGTTAAACTGCCACTCATTGACAACCACATGTGCTGCTCAATAGTAATTGTAAATATATGGGGTAGCAATGCCCCCATCATATGTGGATTTACAGTAATTCTGTAGAGATATATTAACTACTCCTCCAGCCCACAAGTCAACCAGAAAAAGGGCATGAGGTCCCGGTAACCTGTCCGCCAATGCCAGGGCATTTTTTTTAAAAATATTTTTATTTGCATCAAGGGGAACAAAAAACAAAAAGAAGCAATACATGTCTACATACAATGTAAACAAGATCAATTAATTAACATATCCAAAGCAAGTGAATACATAAATCATAAGCACAGTAGAGGCCAACCACAAAAATACTACAAAAGAAAGAAAAAAGAGGAGAAAGAGACTGTTATGAAGACATTATTAATCCCCACATTCTGTCCACTTTCCGTTTCGTCTGTATATACCTTGTAGTAGCAAGAGCATGCTCCATATGATATATTTCCTTAACAAGGCTCCACCACTCCATAACCGTTGGTGGATTTTTTTTAACCCAAACTCTAGCAATAACCAACTTTGCACATGTAACTAAAATGTTCAGCAAATCACATAGTGCACTATTACCCCCCGATATGCCCACCAACACATCCATTGATGAAAATGTAATAGAACTAAGAAGTCTATCAGAAACAACTTTAGTTACTCCATCCCAGAATTCAATAAGATGCGGGCAGGAAAAAAACATGTGAATAATATCAGCTCCACTTAAATCACATTTTGGGCATTTCGTACGATCACTGAAGTTATTATTTGTTGCCCATTTAGGAATCCTCTCGGGGGTATAATAAAGGCGGCATACGGTTTTAAACAGCTGTAGTTTAAGACTTGAAGATTGAACAGATATATTTAAGCTATTAAGAGACGAAGTAATCAAATCTAATGGTACATTCATTGCCAGCTTTCTACTCTATTTCTCAGCTAATTTTGTAATATCGTTAGTATTATAGCCAGAAAAAATCTTATACCCTATGCTAATCAGGGCTTTATCTGCTTCTCTATAGATACAGTTCCAAATTTTAGAATCTGATACAGTGGTAAACTCTAATTTTCTCACTAAATAATCCTTGATCTGATAGCATTTAAACCGAGCCACCTCCGGCAAGTTATAACACATCTTCAGTCGCTCAAATACCATAAATCCCTTGTGGTCATAGTAAACGACAAGCTGAATCCTGAAAAATTGCCGGTAAACCCGGATTACCCCACAAGGGTGTTTTATAATGAAAGAGAGAGACCTTACTCTTAAACAGAATGGAGCGCCAAATATTAACTGTATCCCGTACTGTCTTAAACTTTACCCGTTTAAAGTAATTGGGGTCATTTAGCCTATAAAGAAACATATTTGCATCCAGTCCTAACAAAAATCTATGGAAATATAAGCATTTATCGGGGATCAGCAGGCTACGAAAGCGGGTCAAAAAAGCCGACCAATAATAAAGTTTAATATCCGGAAGAGCCAGTCCTCCTTGATTAAAAGGAAGTTTAAGTGAAGACAGAGCCCGTCGGGCTTTCTTATACCCCCATATAAAACTGCTAATGATACCCCTAGTCTAAGAAAATAAGAATTATTTACCCGTAAGGGAATCGAACGAAAAATATATAAATATTTTGCTAATATTTTCATCTTGACCAAATTTATTCGGCCAATAATGCTAAGCGGTAGCTTATGCCACTTCTTGAGTAGCATAGCAGTCTCTTTTAGTAATGGTTCATAATTCAATGTCACAATTAAATCAATATTAGAGGAGATTTTTACCCCCAAATAAGTTGCTACATCACATATCCCTGAAACCGGGGCTGATGGTTGATGATTCATAATAAGCTGAGTTTTGCTGGTATTGAGTCGATAGCCTGAAACTAAACCATATTTCCCTGCTTCTATTATAATACCCTTCATAGCTTGAAACACATTGGTAGAAAAAACTACAACATCATCTGCATACACAGTAATATCAAGAGAGTTTGAACCATTTAAAAAAGGGCAAATTAAAGCCTGGCTCTGAAGTGCAATCAAAAAAGGTTCCATACCCAAAGCAAATAGCAGGGGTGACAAAGGACACCCCTGCCGCGTCCCTCTCCGGATTGAAAAAGTAGCGGAGCAATTTCCCATGTAACATACCTTGCCCATAGGATTATCATACAGCGATTGGATCCATCTCAAGAATTGGCCTTTGATACCAAACGCCTGCAGTGCAGCCCATAAAAAGCCCCACCCCACTCTGTCGAATGCCTTCTCTGCATCTAATAAAATCATACAGAGTGGGGTTAACTGGGCCTGTGCAGCATCAGAAGCAGAGATGGCCATATTAATATTTGCTGTGGTATCTCGTTTTGGGATAAACCCATGTTGCTGGGAAGATACAAGCTGAGACATTAATGGTGCCAACCTAGTTGCCAGTGTTTTTGCAAAAATTTTAGCATCACTATTAATGAGCGAGATTGGTCTATAGGAGCCTCTCTCCTGAGGCGGTTTGCCCTTTTAAAAAAAAAAAACAAATCTGGGTGAGGTTCCAAGACTTTGGTGCCTGCTCCCCATTGCCAATAGCATGAATCACTTTAATTAATAGTGGTATCAATTCCTCCATACAGTGTTTAAATAATTCCAAAGGAATAGAGTCCTCACCTACAGCTTTACCAGCTGCTAAGGAGTTGATAGCATTTCTAATTTCTGCCGTTGTGATATCTGCCGCAAGTTGATCAGATTGTTCAGGCTCCATAGTTTTGACTCTATTTACCGCAATATAATTTTTTATATTATCCTCCGTGACTACGGTTTCTGTTGTATAAAGATTTTGATAGAACAGTGCAAACTGTTGCAATATTAATTTGGGATCTAAAAACAATTGGTTATTGTCCCCTTTAATTTCCTTGATAACATTCTGAGATCGGTCTTCAGCCACTTTATAAGCTAGGACTTTACCAATCTTATTGCCATTTTCATATTGGTCAAGTTGATATTTCTTTAATTTACTAATACTCTTTGCCCTAAGAAGATTTTTTAAAGCTGCTTTAAGTTCAATTAGTTTGAAGCTTAACGTATCCAAATTAGTTACCCCAATTACTAAAGCTTCAGATATTTGATGTTCAATATTGAGTATTTCCGCAAGCATTTTCTCATTTTGGCATCAGCGCTCTTTATTCTGCCGCCATATAAACTGCTGTGTGAATCCCCGTATGCTTGCCTTACATGCATCCCATACTGTCAAAGGTCGAGCAGAATACATATTTATATCAATAAATTCCTTTATATGCTCTTTAAGTTGGTTCACAAAATTAAGATGCATGAATAAATATCTGGAAAATGAAAAATGGCGAGGAGAAGGTCTCACTGTTGTAACCTCAAATGTTAAAAGGATCGGATTGTGGTCCGAGGTTACCCTTGGACAAATTGCTATAGAGCTAGTTCCAAGAATAGAATCTGAGACCCAAACCATATCTATGCGTGAGCATAATTTATGTGCTGCGGAATAGTACGTGTAACCGGCTATATTGGGGTATAAACATCTCCATGCATCTTTAAGAAGATGGATTGCTGCAAGATCTATAATTGAAGCCCTAGTTTTCCTCATTCTCTGAAACGAGCTTTTTCTGGTAGTATCTAATTTATAATTCATAATACAGTTAAAATCTCCAAGCACAATGTATTCCCCATCCCATGCGAGCAATTCCATATTAATCTGGTCAATAATTTTTGGTTCATCCTGATTTGACGCATAAACCCCACATATTGTATCAAAGTTCAAAGTTCAAAAGATACTTTATTCGGTTTAAGTCACAAAAACCATAAAAGTGTACAAGTATTAAAAAGGTCCACAAGTCACCAGGCTGCATAATTTTAAGATAAAATACAACGTAAATGCAAAAACAGGGAGTACCCAATACGATATGCAATACATGGTGGCAAGAGTTTAAAAACAACAGCATAACCATTGCTCACCCAATTAAAAAATTCATGCAATAGTTGACATTTATGGAAAATCAACTAGGACCAAGCGATCTTTTTGCCAAGTCTTACTGCTATGGTTAAAAATGTTGCCACATTATAGATTTCCCATATTTCTGTCAAAAGTTGAAGGTACAACAAAGCTGGCTTCACTTGCCTAAAGCCTTTTCCTTTTAACAGTGGTATAATGAATTTTGATCTAATACCCTTAAAGTGATCACAAAAGAACAAAAAGTGAACAGTGTCCATAATTGAACAGCCATCACATTTGCATAGATCCAAGTCCCTACTCCTGGTCCAGACAGGGCGGCCAGAAATTAGGAGGTGAATTTTGTTCAATCGGAACCTTGTTAACAAATACCTATGATTGGCATCATTAACAACTTTGAGATACAGTTCCGGTTCAGGGCCAGAAGAAACGATCAGCTGATGGGTCCTGACAGAGGGCTTTAGCAGCTCTCTGTCCTCTCTATCCATTTCTCTATTCAGCAAAAAAGTATTTTTGGCCCATTTCAGATCTCCTTTCACCAAGCTGGAAGGTTTATCAAACAATTCGGGCCGGCCCAGCTTTTCACACAATTGTTGCACGTATTTCAACCAGGGGATCTTTTCCCAGTGATCTAGCAACAAACAGTCTTTTAGGATTTCATGGTTCACTTCAAGTTCTGGGTTTAGCCAAACTGCTAACCATTTTAGTAGGGGGGCCATGGCAATTTTATCCTCCAAGTAACCCACGCCGCATTCCTGATGAACTATGAAGCTTGCAGTGGATCTTGGGAGGGAAAGAAGTGTTTTTAAAAAGTTGTCCTCTATGACCTGAAGCGATGTGACAGGCCTAAAGCCCCACAGATCGGCCCCATACATGGCGATGGCGGTACATTTGGCAGCATATACTTTTAACACTGCTTCGATGGGCTTCACCCCTACTTTACGAGAGAAGTTCAGCACCGCCGAAATCGAGCGTGCCAAGGCTATTTTTTTCTCTACCATTTGGGGTTGCCACGTAGAGCCTTCGTCAAAAACAACCCCCAGGTAGGGAAATCTAGAAACTCGTGATAACTTGTGACTGTTACAAAATAGTGACATCACATTTTTTTAAATCTTTACTTTGTGGCCCACTACCATAACATGGGACTTGCCAAAATTGACACTTAAATCAAGATTATTCATAAAAACATAAAAAGAGTTCAGCAGGCATTGGAGTCCTACAGCAGTTCTGGCTAGGAGGGCAGCGTCATCCGCATACAGTAAGGCAGGCAGTAAATATTTCCCAGCCTTCGGAATATCCTTGCAGGCAGTGCCCAAAACTGTACCTAGGTCATTGATATATAGTGTAAAAAGCAGGGGAGCAAGAATGCAGCCCTGCCTCACACCATTGATGATACAAATTTTTTCCGTGCAGTTCCCCTTTCTGTCAAAACGGACCATTTCTGTAAGGTCCCTATGGAGGTCTGCTAGGAAATACACTATGTTAGGGTCTATTCCGATGTTAAGAAGCTGGCCCCACAATTTGGATCTGTTAACTCGGTCGAATGCCGAGGACAGATCCATAAAAGCAATAAACAGTGACCCTTGCTTGGCTAAGGTGTACTTTCCGATGAGCAATTGTAAATTTAGGCTTTGGTCAATAGTACTGCTCCCCTTTCGAAAACCATAATGTAAAGGGGAGAGTGTATTGGTCTCCTCTAACCAATCTGTCAGTTTGCCTAGAACCACTCTCCCTAAAACCTTGACTGCAGAGTCGATGAGGGATATAGGTCGGTAATTGCCAGGATCCCCCCGGTCCCCTTTTTTGTAAATAGGTACAATAACCGACTGCGTCCATGACTCAGGAATGCCTGCCTTCGAAACTCTATTAAAAACATTGGCTAAAACTTTGGACCAAAATAAAATATCAACTTTAAAAAGATCAGAGGGAACGCTGTCTGGTCCAGGAGCTTTGTTTTTGGTCATCAGGCTGATGGCCGCTGCCACCTCCTCCTCATTCACAATTAAGGTATAGGGCGATTGGAGAAATGCAGTCATAGCTTCTGCCGCCGTGGTCTCTTTTTCATAAACGGACCTAAAGTGCGAGTGCCATCGATCTTCTTGGATTCCGCAGTCCAGTTCATTATTACTGGAATCCGAGAAATAAGGTTGGTTGACCACCGCCCAAAACTTGGCGCTGCTTTTTAGGACGTCTATTGAGGTCAGATCAGCCCAGGCGTCCTCTCTAATTTCGCGACGCCTTTTTTCAATTGAGGTCTTGTATTCTTTCCTGAGGGTGGACACAAGCCGTTTGTCTACTGGGTTTGACTTAAGTGCAACCTTGAGTTTATGGTTGGCTGCTGAGCAGTTTTTGTCAAACCAACCATCCTTCCCTTGCAATCTACTTTTACCCTGGCGAGTGAGGTTGGAGAAAATGTTGAGGCAAACCTTTTTATACGCCTCCATTACTTCACTGTCTCCAGCCTGATCATCCATACACAGCGTTAGGTCGTCCCTGCTACTAAGACAAAGGTTACAGAAAAATTCTTCTGGGATTAGATTGCACCATTTGATTCCGCGTCCTTGGTCTGTCAACCGCATATCCTGTTTCCCTACCGGGTTTGGGCAGCTATCCTTAATAACCAATATGTTCTTTGATTTTAGTACAACAGGATTATGGTCGCTAAAGTGTGACCCTATAACTGAGTAACTGCTAATTTGGACTCCGCAGGTACTTCCACATATTGTATAATTACAGCCTTCCAATATTATCTGTACGATAGCCCACCTGCCTGCCTTATCAGTTAATGTTCTACGTATTTCAAACTTCAGATGTTTATGTTTTAGTATTGCCACCTCCCGGATTGAAGCATTGAATTCAGTACACACCATAATATCATATCCCAATTGTTTAAGCAACTTTTTATCCTTATATGCTATGTGAGTCGCAGTAATAACCGCAATTTGAGGATTGTACATCGTAAGTTCCTCATACACAAGACTCCTTTTAATCCTGCTGTTTAAGCCCGCCACATTCCATACCAAACATTTTACTTGATACATTTTATAAAGTATATTTTCCTATCTATAAAGCCTCTACAATAAATCAAAGCAAGCTTGCTATACCTCAAATTTATATAGTTTTTTAACCCCCTGATGCATTTTTTACCCCAAAGAATATCTCCCCCTCCCCCACCATTGCTTAGCAACCCACTACCCCCCCCCATAGCTACCTACAGGTCCCCCCATTGACCTAACTGCCGCTGTAATGGCAGCTAAAAAGCGCAGTCAACTGCCCCGAGGATCCGGGCATTCAAAAATACTCAAGCTCAAATATACAAGACCGCGTATACCAGCCTAAGAATACCGAATACAAGCCCATTATATCAATAACATCACCTAAAAAAAAGGAAAAGAAAAGAAAAAAGGGGCAAAGAAATGATAGTTGCTTAATAGACAACAAAGTTCCCCTCGTGGAAGTCATGACCATCACCATTTTAAGCATTATTATGAAGAAACAAACACTAGAATAAAAATAAAGCAAAAATAAAGCATTATTCTTCATCCATTTTTGTCCATTTTACAATTAGCCAGAGCACGTTCCAGCTCATTCTCTTCCCAAAAAAAATATGTACGCCCATTCCTAACAACTTTCAATTTAGCTGGTTCTTGCAAAAAAGCCTGGCCCCCTAGCTCCTTTATAGGATCAATATATTGTTTCAATTTCCAGCGTCGCTCCATTGACAATTTACTTAAGTCAGACCTCACAAAAAATAAATTGAGTCAGTAGTGACTGGAGTGTTTGGTCTCGCTTTTAAAGAAATTGCCTGTTGCAGCAGAAAATTTCCAATGCAGATCAGAATTGGACGGGGATATTTACTATCTTTATTCCGTTGAAAAAGTGGAAGCCGATGGGCTTGTTGTATTTGCGAGTCCCAATCCCAGTCTGCTAATTCCGGAAATGCTTTCTGAAATATCCGTAGATTCTGCCTGCGTTGCCGGTTTTCTAAATCCTCCAGTTTTACTTGCATTTGACTCATCGGGGCCTCATGTTTATTCACAGCAATTTCAGAGCGCAGTGACTTATCCTCTGTTAAAACCACTCTTTGCTGAAGCTCCTCCACATCCTGGGATATAGCGCTAAGTTTACAAGACATTTCCTGCAGAGAAGATTGAGTTTTGTTGCTATCTTCCCTCATTTGCTGATAATGCGATTGGGCTACCTGTTTTTGCTCATTTAACAATTGAAAATCATCTGAAATGATGACGACACCTCTCCTTGAAGGGTCCAATCCACAGGCGGGGGTGTATTAATGTGAGAGGTATTCGTCAAGCATAAACCATTAGCATTATTAGATCCAGCTAAATTAGATTCTTTTATTATCCCTGCATTCAAAGTTGACTCGGGCGAAGCCATTGCTGTTGTACTAACTACAGTTTGTGACAGGAGTAGACGAGGGCGCACTAGGAATTACAGCAAATGTTAATGGCACGAGAGCTGTTGATACTGTTGATACCTCATGAGCTGGGGATAGAGAAAGTACAGCCATTGAGGAACCCAGCAAATCCGACCCGTCCACTAATGCCCCTGTAGGAGTAGGAATAAAAATAGGTGTAGGTGTAGATTGACCATTCTGATTTACGGTAATTACATCAGCCATCACCTTTGCAGGGCCCTCGGCCCTAATTAAATCCATCACCTCATTAGGATGACTAATGTCCCCTGAAATACCAACCTCTGTAGGACTATTTCCTGAAAGTCCCATGGCCATTGATTTGACACTACCTTTAGCCCGTACCCATTTTCTAATAGGACTTCTTTCTGCTATTGCCTTTACAGTTGTATGTTTGGGTTTATTTGTAACTTTCTTGACCTTATTCTTAGTCTTGCCTCTCCCCTTATTTAGACTGTTAGCTTTAGCCTTGGCCGAAAGAGGAGGTATATTATTGCCCAAATCAGAAAAGTCATAGTACTCCTCATCAGTTTCTGCGCCCTCCACATGTTCCGAATATTCTGCCCCTGTTGACTCCTTTGTATCTTTCACCCCCACTGTCTCATTACTTGACTCTGCTTCAACCGCGACAACTAACGCTTCAGTTATTGATGCCACTAGAGGTAGGGCCTGTGTAGCTTTCTCCATATTAATAGCTGTTGTTAATGTAGATTGTGTAGCATTAATACGAGTACCAGTACCAGTAATCACTGCAGCTTGTATCTCAGTGTCAGCATTCACCTTTATAGCACCATTAACACTGTTCGCTGTAGCTTCCAGAGCTTCTTGAACAGGATTCACCTCCTGATCCTCCCTATTTGATACACTGCCGCCCTCTGTTCCAGGATCATCAGTTAATTCTGAAGACATCGGTATATTAGCCTCCGTTAGCATCAAACTAGAATTTTCGTTTGTCAGATTAGTTTTATCAGCCACAAGTACAGAGGGAAACGGCTTGCCAGCAGTTAAACGTAAGCCCAATTTCTCCCCCAGATTCTCTTGCCTGCCAGTAGTTTTCTTACCTGCATCCGGGATAGCCTCAGGCAGCACCATTTGAACTCCCAGGGTCACTGCTGTATTAACTACATCAACTGTATTAACTGCAGGGCTAGTAGTATTCCCAGCATGAACTAAGTCCATGGCGTTGGCTATCACAGTTTGTTTAGCCGCTGTCGTCCGAGTGCTTCTCCCCTGAGGTTTCGGCGCCATTGCCGTTATGCCCGTTGGAAGGCTAAAGCCCTGGTAAGCCCGCAATCCCAACCTGCTAAATGCTGCCCAGCCTTTCACTGTCACAGGAAAAAAGCACGGCAGCCGTATAGAACGAATTAGGTCCCTTACCCGGCTTTCAATCAGCCGGATTCGCAGCATCCGCTTGGACTTCCAAAGCTGCTGCTACTGCGGTGATTCTGTGGCGATTCCGCAGCGTCTCACAACAGCGAGCCACAGGTAAGCCGTGCTAGCAAACCATTCCTGGGCGGCGCTTACCGCTTCTTAGACTCAGCTCCGGTGCACCGACCCAGCCCGAGTGGTGTCTCCGTAGTTTATCCAGGTAAGCCACTCTATAGCAATCAGAGCTTTTGCACGATAATAGTAACTTCTAGCAAAAAGTCCTGAATTCACGGATATTTCGGCACAAAAAAAACAGCGGTCCGCGGTCCACCATCAACAACAGCCCAGACCCTCAGGCAGCACTCCTCCGCGCTGGCGGTGTCAATCCACCATCTTAGACCTCCACTTTAGGGCATTGAACACTATAACTATTATTTCTAGTGTTCCTTTTGGGCATAAAACAGATTGGTATACAAGTTCAAGAAAATTATTGTACAATAGGAGGAACAGCTCTTGGTTGGTCTCCAAGGTTTATGAATCACCACGATCTCTGCCATATGGAGGTCTGACCACAAACCCCTTCTATCTGTTGCTTCTAGAATCATGTAATGTAACAGGTCAATTATCTTTGAGGCAGTAGCTTTAAAAAAAATTCCCTCTGGAAACCGTTGGGGCCTACTAAATGTTCCTCTTCCTCAGCTTCAAGTGAGTTCTGCTCTGCAGCTGACAAACACCATTGCAGAACCTCATGGAGACAGAGCTCCACCTCTGTCACATATAGGATGTCCTCCCTCATATGACGCCATGCATAGAATGCTGTGAACTCATCTGCAATCTCTGTCATGCTAGTGAGTTCCACCCTGTTTGACCAATTATCCACGGACCCTGCTCATGTTTCAGAGTGTTACAACATATTAAATCTAGGGTCTGGATGGCTTTATTACCCTACTAGCAGCCCGTCCCGACGTTGTCCTGGTATGAATTGCTGCCGGACGATTTTCGCGCCCATCGGCCACGCCCCCAGAACACTAAATATTGCGAAATAAAAATGACTATAACAAATGCCTAAATCCTAATATGTGAGCGCCCTCCATAGAACATCTAGTGGGAGGTGTGTCTAAAAGTGTATCTCGGTGCTGGCCATCAATGAGAGAGACCTGTGCATTTTTCAAATGGGTGGTGAAACAATATGAGTATGTTGCTGGAGATGGGGCCCGCCGTGCCAGCAATGTACTTACTGGGGGAGGGATTGTCCTTTTTTTGCTATTTCCGTTGAGGCGGGCCTTGTTTCCGGATGTGCGTCGCGCGAGGCCTGTGCGCATCAGGCGTCACCGGAAGATAAGGCGAGATTAGATTTCCTGCACAATAGCCCCTGTTTGCGCTCCTTCCGGCCCATGGGAATAGCGCCATGCCTGACCTACATACAGTAAAGCAAGTGCACGGCACTGGGAGCGCGGGGCAAGCACACCCGGAGCTGGAATGTACGCTCGCTTTTTTTTCGTAATAACGCGCCCCGCACACTCCCCTGCCCCCAGCACAGGATATGAGACATGGCATGAAGGGCGGAACATACCACACGTTTTTGTAATGCCACGCCCCCAGCGCCCCCAGCACACGCCCACAGCACACGATATGATACATGGCAGGAAGGGCGGAACGTACCACACGCCCCCAGCGTTTGTCACGCCCCCAGCACATGCCCACAGCACAAAGCAGACACGCCCACAAGGGACTACTTTGCTGGCACGGTTCTTTTACCTTCTAAATGTATATGGTGGGCGTCTGCATAGCCTATGTCCCTCTGCTGCAACTGCCCTTTCCAACTCTGTATTGGGTGTTGTGATTGGTGCTGTGGTTACTGAGATTACCCGCCTCAAAGGTTTGGGCTCTCTCTTTATTATATTAGTATGGATTGATTTCTGAGGGTGTCCAAAGATGGGAGAACCAGCAGAAGGTTCTCCGCTTTTGCTCTCTTGCCTCCAGGTCCAATATTGCCTGATCTCGCTGCTTGTGAACCTCCGGTTTGGAATCTGAAAGTGTCCCCATGGATGGTAGTCTTGAGGGCTTCCCTGACCATGCCCAGGGAGACCAGCCCTCGCGGAAATGTGCCACATATTTTCAAGCATGAAATGGAGCCAAGTATCCAGGGGCCAGTGGCAGTGTGGAGTGGTGTTTTCAAGTCATCATATAAGCCCATGGCGGGAGAGGGTGAAGAGCCCCTTAGCTAGTATTTGAACTCTTATGACCCTTCAAATATCAAAGCGTGGAATAAGGAAATAATGCAGCAAAAAGACTGGGGTGCACCAAGAGAGAAAGTTTAAGACCTCTTATGTGGATAAAAAACCTGCCAAGGGTCCACAAGGCCAAGAGCCCTGACAAAGTCAGATAATCATGAACATCGGCCCGACGTCTTCACAGTCCAGCACGAGTGGCCTATTCCCACGCATCCACCACTGCATTGAAATCTCTCTCCAGGAATCTAGGTTGTTCAGGAGTCCCACTTGGAGTGCCAACAGTCCCCAAAAATGTTGTGGATAGTGGTGGTGGGGCATAATAACTACCCACCAAGATCTTGTCATACCAAGTGTTTGTAACCTGAAGAGGAAGTTCCCTTGGTCCAATGGAGTGAGCAGCAAATGTGTGAGCTCCCGTCTGCCAGCCGTCATCTACAACCATCCTGACACCCTGAGCGAGACCGGAGCCCCTACAGCACACCCACACAGTTGTATAAGAGTGAGGTGCGTTCGGCAGAAGACGGAACTATTGGTGAGCAACTGGAATTGGCAAAGTTGTGAGAGCACGGATCCAGCGAATCCGAGGCACCGAGCATGGTACTTCCGAAAGTCACACCACAGACGGCAAACAACATCGCCTAGCTGGGGAGAACAGAGCCCTCTCCAGTGCAAGCCTAAAGTAGAACAGGATGCGACTGGCCCAGAAGTGAGGTTGAGGAACTGTTGATGGAGGGGTGGAGCGGGGGTCCTGAGGGGAATATGGAATTAAGAGGTGGCTGCAGAGACCGGGAGCACATCGAACGAGCAGCCTACCTCCTTGCAACAGACTCACTGAACTGCAAGCAGTCACTTGCGGACATTCTAATTGTGGTTTGGATGGTGGATGTTTTTCAGGCTATCCTGGGGAGTGGGAGTTGGGGGACAATTTTAATGTTGATACAGGGGGACACCTTTAGTTTCAGCATGCAGGGAACTATGCAGGATAGTATGGGGAATACAGACGGTCGATACAGGTGGTGGAGGGAGGAGGTTGGAACCTAATCACAAACCCTAATGGCTGACAAGCAACAATATAAATGCATGACATGGTACATCAGGTATATGCACACAATGACGAAATGCCACAAAGTCCTCTCTTATATCCAGCTGCGGGGAGTCTAGGTAGCCCTACTGCAGGAGACGCACCCAATGCAGAAAGAAGGGCAAGCTTTGTAGAGGCGATGGAGGGGCCAGGTTTTTTACACTACCTACTCAGCATTCGCACAGGGTTGCAAATATTGATACAAGTGGGGGTTCCTTTCCAATTGACTGAGTTTGTAATAGAGCCAGAGGGGCATTATGTAGCTATAAAGGGACGACTGGAAGGTCGGGACATAAGCATAATTAACGTCTACGCCCCTAAGGTGGACCAGCCAGCCTTTTTTACAAAGCTGAGCAATTGCTTACAGCACTATCTGATGGGCACTACACTGCTGGCGGGCGACTTTAACAGTTTGGACGATACACAACTAGACCAATCTCACCCACGTCTCATAAATTCTCAAGCAGCACATGCATCACATGCTTTCCTTACTTGGAGACAGAGCTGGGGACTGATAGATGCATGAAGGACCTTGCAACCCCACGATAGAGACTACTCCGACTTTTCAGCAGTTCATGAAGTGCATGCATGATTAGATGCCTTCCTACCTCTGCAGATGCGCCACATTCACGGCTGTGGAATACCTGCTGGCGCGAATGATATCCAATCACAACCCACTAGTTCTGTCTCTAAAGTGGAGACATCCCCTGTCAGCGATCCCTACATGGAGACTCCGCCCAGACACCCTGGAGGATCAGGTCTTCTGGGAAGAGATCAGGGGGGAAATAACACACTATTTTGCTGTCAATGAGGGGACGGCCTCCTCGACGAATGCTGAGTGTGATGCCTTCAAGGTGGTCATTAGGGGTCAGTGTATAACGCATACGACAGGGTCAGACGGTTCCTCTGGGAGAAAGTAGAGGGGGTTGAGACTGCTCTTAGAAGTTTAGAACACAGAACACCAGGGCATCCAGAACTGCAACAGGCACTGCTAGAGGCCAATGAGGAATTAACAAAACAGACAGAAATGCTTAGATGTTTTAATTATACAACATATTTGGAGCCCATTCACGCTGAGTCAGACAAATCGGGGTCACTCCTAGCATGGTTGGCGAATCCAGTGAGTAGGAGTTCGCCTCTAGTAGAAATTGAGGACGAGGAGTGCATCAGACATTATGCACAGACAGCGATTAACACAACCTTTGCCCGCTATTACACAAAGCTTTACAGGAACTCGCAAGCAGACAGTTTCACAGATACATGGGAATACATTGCAGATCTGCAAATTATGCGGCTAACCCCAGAGGAGGCATAGCAGTTGGACAGGGATATCACACAATGAGAGGTGCGAGTTGCCATCAGACATATGGCTAGGAATAATCCCCGGTGTAGAGGCGGCCTACCGCCTGAGTCCTACGCAACCTACTCGGAAGAGCTGGCACCCCGACTGGTACCAGGAGACCCAGGAAGCGGCAGTACTACCGGAGAGTATTAGAGAGACCCTTATTGTACCAGTGCTCAAACCTGGGGAAAAACTGCACGATCATATGGCATACAGGCCTCTATCTATGTTGAACATGGATTACAAAATCCTAAGCAAAATACCTGTGTCTCCTACAGCCCGGGTGCACATGGATAAGGCCATCTCACACAGGGAGAAGGTAGAGAGAGGCATGAGGAAGGCATGTCCACTCTCCCTGCTCCTGTTTGCACTAGCCATGGTACCGCTGATGTGCAGGGCCTGAAGTTTACAGGATTTTAGTGGTCAGGTAAAGGGCAGTATTTTACAGCTTTGTATATAGATGACCTCTTGCTAGTCCTCAACATTACAGCGGATGAACTGGGAGGAACGAGAAACATGCAAGCCCGATTTGGTACTGTGTCTGGCCTCCAAGTCAACTGTTGAAAATCTAGTTTATACCTTCTCTTGCCCAATACCCTCCCGCCACTTGAGCTGGAACTCCTGAAATGGGAGCCTAGATGCCTGCAGTACCTTGGAGTCAAAATATACCATGAGCCGGCAGATCTACTAGAAGTGCTTGGCAGCGCCGGACACTGTACCCTTGCAAAGGATGCAGCAGGACACATCTGAAGACACAATGGAGACCAGGGTGGTAGTGCGTTGTTGGCCAAGGTACTTAAGACGAGTAGACGTCAAGACCCTGTATTCCCCGGATATACCCATGTTGCTGCTGCGCTATCTACCACAGGGAGAGTACTGGACAGGGCTAGGGGACTGGGTGGAGGCAGGACTGAAAGTGACCACTGCGCCTTTGGCCTGGTCACCCCCTCGCTCCTCACCTCTCCTGCCCCAGAGCCTCCTGCTGCCTGAACACTTCGCCGCTGAGAGCCGACGCCGTCGCGGCGCCCCAGCCGCCGCTGGTCCACCCGCTTTGCCTGCTCCCGTTTTTCCCGCCGCTTCCTGCCTGCGGACCCGCCCCCACGCCAGACGATTGGACCAGACGATCCCGCCTCCCAGCTGACCCGCCCTCCCGGCTCCCTTCTTAAGGGGATCCTGCCTGCCACTTGGGAGTGACCACTGCGCCTTTGGCCTGGTCACCCCCTCGCTCCTCACCTCTCCTGCCCCAGAGCCTCCTGCTGCCTGAACACTTCGCCGCTGAGAGCCGATGCCGTCGCGGCGCCCCAGCCGCCGCTGGGCCGCCCGCTTTGCCTGCTCCCGTTTTATCCGCCACTTCCTGCCTGCGGACCCGCCCCCACGCCAGACGATTGGACCAGACGATCCCTCCTCCCAGCTGACCCGCCCTCCCGGCTCCCTTCTTAAGGGGACCCTGCCTGCCACTTGGGAGTGACCACTGCGCCTTTGGCCTGGTCACCCCCTCGCTCCTCACCTCTCCTGCCCCAGAGCCTCCTGCTGCCTGAACACTTCGCCGGTGAGAGCCGATGCCGTCGCGGCGCATCAGCCGCCACTGGGCCGCCCGCTTTGCCTGCTCCCGTTTTTCCCGCCGCTTCCTGCCTGCGGACCCGCCCCCACGCCAGACGATTGGACCAGACAATCCCGCCTCCCAGCTGACCCGCACTCCCGGCTCCCTTCTTATGACGCCCCCTGAGTGACCGCGCAGCGGACGCGCGCAGCGGACGCGCGCAGCGGGAGCACCCAATGAGCGCCGAAGGTGCGCCAAAGGTAAGCCCGTCTGCGCCCGTCCGCGCCTGGACCGCGCCCAGTGCCAGGACCCCTGGCCCCCACCGACGGAAGCCGACCCGACGGACCTACGACGCCACCGAACTCATCGCACACAACACTGGCCGAACCCCGGGTTGCTACGGAGCCACACCGAGACGCACCCACGGACCCTTCAGCTGCCACTCCTGCAAGTTCACAAGATCATCCGGAGGGACCGCGTCAACCAGACAGGAGGAGGCATCGCCATCATCCACAGGAACACCATCCGCATCACGACCAACACCGACGACACCCTCGCACCCGCCGAACACCTGCACTTCCAGATCCACGTCAACCCCAAGACCACCCTCAGAGGCACCCTCATCTACAGACCCCCGGGACCACGCACACAATCCAGCGAAGACATCGCCGACTTCATCAGCCCGCACGCCCTTCCCTCCGCTGACTACATCCTCCTCGGGGACCTCAACTTCCACTTGGAGAACAACAACGACCGCAACACCACCACCCTGCTGGACAACCTCGCCAACCTCGGCCTCAAGCAGCTGGTGACCACCCCCACCCACTACGCCGGACACACACTCGACCCAGTCTTCTCTTCCAGCAAGGATATCGCCTTCAGCCACGCCACGGGACTCCACTGGACGGACCACAGCTGCGTCCACTTCAGCGTCAGAAGGACCACGCTCCACCATCACCAGCAACAGGTTCCCCGCAGAAGCTGGAACAAGATCACTGCAGACCAGCTCGCTACTTCCCTGAGCAAGAACCCTCCCACCAGCACAACGAACCCCAGCCAAGCGGCCACCAACCTCACGAAATGGATCAGCGACTGCGCAGACGACCTCGCCCCTCTGAAGACCCAGCCGAGCAGACCCGGCAGCAAGAAAGCCCCATGGTTTAACGACGAACTCAAGAGCTCCAAGAAGAACTGCAGAGCACTCGAGAAAACCTGGCGCAGAGACCCAACACCGGACAACATGACTGCCCTCAAGCTCGCCACCCGAAAACACCACCAACTGATCCACGCCACCAAGAAAACCGCATTCAAGGAACGACTGGACAACAACGCACACAACAGCAAGGAACTCTTCAACATCGTCAAAGAGCTCTCCAACCCCAACGCCGGAAACAACAACATCACCCCTTCGCAAGACCTCTGCAACTCCCTCGCCTCCTTCTTCCACAACAAGTTCGCGGACATACACAACAGCTTCAGCACTCAACCGACGCTCGCCACGACCGAACCACCGCCCCCCACCACCACCCTCCGCGCCTGGACCCCGATCAGCACCGAAGACACCATCCGCACGATGAACTCCATCCACTCCGGATCTCCGACAGACCCCTGCCCTCACCACGTCTTCAACAAGGCCGACGCCGTCATCGCACCCCACCTGCGGGACATCATCAACACCTCCTTCGACATCGCCACCTTCCCGGAGAGCTGGAAGCACGCCGAACTCAGCGCTCTACTCAAGAAACCATCAGCCGACCCCACCGACCTCAAGAACTACTGCCCCATCTCGCTACTCCCGTTTCCGGCAAAAGTCATCAAGAAGATCGTCAACAAGCAACTGGCCGCCTTCCTCGAGACGAACGGTTCCCTCGACCTCTCGCAGTCTGGCTTCCGGGCCAACCACAGCACCGAGACCGCACTGATTGCAGCTACCGATGACATCCGAGCCCTGCTCGACATTGGAGAAACAGCGGCCCTCATCCTCCTGGACCTCTCCGCGGCCTTCGACACTGTCTGCCACCGTACCCTAGTACAGCGCCTCAGCAACGCCGGAATCCAGGAGAAGGCACTGGAGTGGATCATCTCCTTCCTTGCCGGAAGGACACAGAGAGTCCGCCTCCCCCCGTTCAGATCGGAGGCCACCGAAGTCATCTGCGGCGTTCCTCAAGGCTCCTCGCTCAGCCCAACACTCTTCAACGTATACATGAGCCCCCTCGCAGCCATCGCACGCCAGCACAACCTCAACATCATCTCCTACGCCGACGACACCCAGCTGATCCTCTCCCTCACCAACGACCCCACCACCGCCAGAGCCAACCTGCACGAAGGGATGACCGACATAGCCAAATGGATGTCGAACAGCCGCCTGAAACTGAACTCGGACAAGACGGAAGTCCTCATCCTGGGATCCTCACCCTCCGCCTGGGACGACTCCTGGTGGCCCCCCGCCCTGTGCAGCGCACCCAAACCAACAGACCACGCACGCAACCTGGGCTTCATCCTGGACTCCTCCCTCTCCATGACCAGACAAGTCAACGCCGTCTCCTCGTCGTGCTTCAACATCCTGCGCATGCTACGTAAGATCTTCCAATGGATCCCCACCGAGACCAGGAAGACGGTCACCCAGGCCCTCGTCACCAGCCGTCTGGACTACGGCAACTCCCTCTACGCCGGAACCACCGCCAAACTCCAGAAGAGACTCCAGCGGATCCAGAACACCTCAGCACGACTCATCCTGGACATCCCCCGCCGAAGCCACATCTCCGGACACCTGAGAGACCTGCACTGGCTCCCGGTCAACAAGAGAATCACCTTCTGGCTCCTCACCCACGCACACAAAGCCCTACACAACCAAGGCCCAGGATACCTCAACAGCCGCCTCAACTTTTACGCTCCCAAACGCCAGCTTCGATCGACCAGCCACGCCCTTGCCGCCGTCCCCCGCATCCGAAGAGCCACCACAGGAGGAAGGTCCTTCTCCTACCTGGCCGCCAAGACCTGGAACTCCCTTCCGACCCACCTCCGCCTGACCCAAGACCACCTCGCTTTCAGGAAGCAGCTCAAGACCTGGCTGTTCGAGCAGTAGCGGACCCCCTCCCCCCAGCGCCTTGAGACCCTCCGGGTGAGTATTGCGCTATACAAATGCTTTGATTGATTGATTGATTAATTGATTGAAAGTGGTGGGAGACCTGAACCTGGACTCTGCGCTGCTACCATTTGACGAGCTACGAGCTGCGTACAATTTACCGGGAGGCCACTTCTTGAAGCATGGGGGCCCTTACTAGAGGAAACGGACGTCACTGGGGAGGGGGGGGGGAAACAAGTCATGGGCACTAGCAGGGTGCAGATATTTGGTGCTTGGGCAGGATTAAAACAGTGTCATGCCTTTACAAGGCCATGAAACAATACATACAACACCTTCTAGAGCGCTTGCGATTACAATGGGAGGAAGATTTAGGTACACAGATACCAAAGGTGGAGTTGGATAGGATCATAGAGCAGACACAAAGGTATCCAGAAACACGCAGTTTAAATTAATTAATTTCGACATCTTGCATAGGGTGTATCTCACACTGTCCCGAATCAGGGGATACTTTGGCTCGGATACCGCAATGTCCACGGTGTGGAGAAAGGGAAGAACACATAATCCACATGTTCTAGAACTGCACCTCACTTCAACTCCCCTGGAAGGAAGTAAGACAGGTACTGAGCGAACTCATTGATAAGGACCTTCTGCATACCCCAGAACACTTCCTACAATGATGGTTCTCTCAAACAGCCAACAATTAGATCACTGGGAATTTCTAAGACTTGGCCTACGTACAAGACTTGGCCTACGTACAAGCTAAAAGAGAAGGTGTTGGTTGGGGCGCAGGCCTGTCCCTCAGTACCTCCACTAGCTGGCCGAAGAGGTCCACAATTGGCCCATGCGGGTGTCCATGGACCTCATCAGCAGGAGGCGCTTGCGTGAATCTTCCTCAGCCTGGCCTCTTCGTCCCTGGGCCTATTCATAGGCCCCAAGGACTCTGGTGATGTTGTCCAGCGCTTCGGTCCCAGTATCATGTTGTCTTTGACTTAACCTTGCCCTCCCACCTGCCCTGCTGCCACAGACCTGTTGCCTCACCACTGTAGGCACCCACATCCTATCCCTGCCCTCCTCAGTTAGGGATGTGGGTGGTCATCCTCTGGGACAGGGAAGGTGTTTGCTGGCATCACTGGTGGTGGTGGTGGTGGTGGCGGTGGCGGTGGCGGTGAAGGATGCACAGGCCATTACTGCAGGGGTCTGCAGATGAGGTGGTATTGCTGCAGATGTGGTGGGGGGACATTGGGGTCCTGGTACCTGTTGCACCCTGCAACACCAGATAGGCCGGCTTCGAGTTCCTCGTCCTCAGAATCCTGCGAGTCAACATCCAAGAGTCCATGTTGTAGCAGGGTGGGGAATGGATCTGCAGGTTGCTCTAGTTGTCCCCCGCCGTCATTTCTTGGTCACCTGTGAGACAGAGGCTAAATGGTCATTGAGGTGCACCCCTCAAGCTTGCTGTTAGATGTATCTTATTTACAGGTTATACACCACACAGTTTACTAGTTATCACATTGTTTGTCTGCACACTACTGTGCATCCTGACATGATGTTGAAGTACATGCATTACCTGTCCATGGTGTGACGTGTCAAGACATACCATGCACCACATGCATATGTTGTGGTTACAAGGACATGTTGTCATCTAACGACTAGCGCCACAACAAATTTATGTGAAGCAGCTTTGTTGATTACTCTGTCTGGCAGACGTTAAATTCTGAGCATGAACTGTTCATTGTTATCTCATCCATAACTTTGTCATGTCATGTGCAAATCTCAATTTGTACTACAGACCATGCTTGCTTTGTTTTCATATGGTCCTTGCTGCTCTGCCCCCATGGCACTTACACATGGCATTCAGTGCTGTGCATGATTGTGCACAAACTTCAACATGTGAATTAATGAGTCACACTCTGGTTGTTGTGACAGTTACATTTGCTTAGCTGTCTGCACACTGTAAGTGGCAATTGGATCTGTGTACATTTTTGTGGGATGTGAGGGTTGATGTTTGCCATATGGCACCATGCTTTTTGAAAGGAATGGCTGGGTGCATGCACTGGCTACTTACCTGGTATGTTTTCACATTTGGGTGGGATTTGTAACACATCTCTCTGTGTGTGTGGTGGAGGGCTCCATCCTACTGAGGGTGGGGCAAGAGAGCATAAGATGACTACCTACCTGTTAGTTTGAAGTGAACAATGCAATGGCTGACACGTGCTTCTGGGTGGGAGAGAGTGCTCCATCTTGATGAGCTAGGGGAGCAAGGGGGCATGGTAATGTAATGTAAGAGACATTTCTACCACGCACTTTCACTCCAAGGAGTATCTTGGCGCACACACAACTCAGGTGGAAGAGTTGGAGGGAAAGGATGTTCTGCATTATACACCACAGTTACACCAGAGTTCTACATGTAGCATCGGGCAGAGAGAAGATCCAGGTTTTTAATGCTTTCCTAAAAGGGGCTTCTAAAGAGAAAGTACGCAAAGATAAAGGAAGCTTATTCCAGGCCTTAGTGCCCAGTACAAAAAGGGATTTGCCCCCTTTTGTGGCCAGCTTGAACCGAGGAAGAGTAAGTAGGTTCTGACTGGCGGATCTCAAACAGCGCGTCGGATGGTATCTTTTGAACCCATGAAGTAAGTATTTTGGGGCACGCTGGTGGAATGCCCTAAAGGTAATTAAAAGAATCTTGAACAAAATTCTTTTGCTTACCGGCAGCCAATGAAGAGTATTAAGTGCTGCAGAAGTGGACGACCTTCGTGGCCAACGCAGTACGAGGCGGGCTGCCGCATTTTGGACCATTTGTAACCTATGGAGAACGCTTTTGTTGGCTCCAGCATATACTCTGTTACAATAGTCTAGCCTAGAACTTATTAAGGCCACTGCGACTGTTTTCCTCGCTGACAGTGGGAGCAGATCGAAAAACTTCCTCAGTGCTTTGATGATTTGAAAGCACATACCTGCCACTGCTATAGCCTGGGGCTTAAAGGATAGTTGGTTGTCAAATTTAATGCCCAGGTTGCGGGCAGATACAATTGTGTTGGGGGGAGCTTCTGCCTCCGTTGGCCAGCATATTTTTGGTGAGAACAAGTTATGGTTCCCAACAGGAAGAATGTCAGTTTTTGCAGTGTTGCATTTTAGGTGGTTGTTTGTCATCCATCTGAATGTGGCAGTCAAACACAGATTTTCCTCTGCGCCTGGTCGTTCTCTGTCCAGGACCAGTATGAGCTGAGTGTCGTCAGCATATGAGATGGAACTGATCTGAAATGACGCGTTCAGTTTCACAAGGGGTACCATGTATAGGTTGAAGAGGACAGGGCTCAACCCTGAGCCCTGCGGAACCCCTGAGCTGACGTTTTTGGCTTCAGACTGGTAGTGACCTAACACTGTCACTTGGCGTCTGTTGCTGAGGAAATTCCTGAGCCATGCCAAGACCTGGCCTCCTACTCCTGCGGCAGCCAACCGGTTCACTAAGATGTTATGTGAAACCGTATCGAAGGCTGCCGACAGGTCAAGTAGCATAAGGACGGCCTTTTTTCCTTGGTCCATTGCTGCCCGTAAGGTTTCTGCGGTGAAAAGTAGGGCCGTCTCAGTAGAGTGTTCTGACCGGAATCCTGATTGATGAGGATGGAGAATGTTATTCTTCTCCAAGAAATTAGTCAGTTGGATATTGACAAATTTTTCGGTCAGTTTAAACAGGACAGGTAGTAAGGAAATAGGTCGCAGGTTAGACAGGGTGGTGGGATCGGCCAGTGCTTTTTTTTTAAGTGGCTTGACAGCTGCCAGCTTCCAGTCATTGGGGATGTTTGCCGTAGCTAGAGAGGAATTGATAATCCTGTTAATTATAGGATTAACCAGCTCGACCAAAATATGCAGCACCGAGGGGGGACAAGGATCGAAAGGGGAACCCGATTTGCAGGCCAGGATAGCTTTAGAGGTATCCTCAGGGGACAATAGGGCAAACGCCTCAAAGCAAGGGGAGGCCGTCATTTCACTCCCTTGTTCAATTTCCACAGTTGTCATTTCTCCTGATGGAAAGGTGTTTACAATGGTAAGAATCTTATTGTCAAAATAATTAGATATCGCATTACAGAGATCCTGAGATGGTGGTGGGAGTAGTAGTGCAGGCCTCCCACCCACAAACAGTACAACCTAGGTAAATGGCTACCTACCTGTTAGTTTGAAGTGAACAATGCAATGACTGACACATGCATCTGGGTGGGAGGGAGTGCTCCATCTTGATGAGCTGGGTAACAAGGGGGCATGGTGAGAATAGTAGCGTAGGCCTCCCACCCACAAACAGCCCTCCATGTGAAGATGGCTAACTACCTGGTAGTTTGTTTGTAGTGATACAATGGCTGCCAACTGCTTCTGGGTGTGGAGTGCTCCATCCTGCACAGGGGTGGGACAGGCGGCCTGGTGTGAGTTGTTGTGCAGGCCTCCCACCCGCAAACAGCCCTCCCATGGAAAACGGCTACCTACCTGTAAGTTTGTTTGTAGTGATACAATGGCTTCCAACTGCTTCTGGGTATGAGTGCTCTATCCTGCTCAGGTGTGTGACAGGGGGCCTGGTGGGAGTTGTTGTGCAGGCCTCCCACCCCCAAACAACCCTCCCAGGGAAGATGGCTACCTATCTGTTAGGTGAGGGTGAACCATAGAGTGGCTGTCAACTGTTTCTGGGTTGGTGTGGAGTGTTACATCCTGCTCAGGGGTGGGACAGGGGGCATGGTGGGAATTGTAGTGCAGTCTTCCCACCCTCAAACCACCCTCCCTGTGAAGATGGCTACCTACCAGTTAGTTTGTTTGTAGTGATACAATGGCTTTCAATTGCTTCTGGGTGTGGAGTGCTCCATCCTGCTCTAGTGTGTGACAAGGGGCCTGGTGGGAGTTGTTGTGCAGGCCTCCCACCCCCAAACAGCCCTCCCAGGGAAGATGGCTACCTACCTGTTAGGTGAGGGTGAACCTTACAATGGCTGGCAACTGTTTCTGGGTTGGTGTAGAGTGCTCCATCCTGCTCAGGGGTGTAACAGGAGGCATGGTGGGAGTTGTAGTGCTGTTTGCATGGACGCATACAACCATGTAAATGTTGGCTACCTTTGTGGTGATTCAGATGGAGTGAATGTTACATCTGTGGGACATGTGTTGGATATTTGGAGCATATGGATATACGTGGGCCTCTGAGATGTAGCTTTGTGGTTGTGCTGGACAGTACATAGCAGTGTAATGACCGCTCATACTCCTGAGGCACAGCCGGGAGCTTTGTTGTTTGTGATTTTAAAACTGTTGTAAGATTACTTTACTTCTGTGTATTTTTAAAAGAGCACACTCTTCCTACCTTGCCTTGTGGTCTCCTGGGCACTTCTTCATCTTTGGGACCCCCGCGCAGCCGAGATTTTCGCTGCCGCGGGATAGGGAATTCACTAACTCGGCGCCATTACCATGCCTGACCTCAGGCCACGCCCCCTCTCAGTAGGCCACGCCCCCGTCCTTAAAACCGGGCTGTTTGAGAGCTCGCTTCCAAGATCGCTCATACTCCTGAGGCACAGCCGGGAGCTTTGTTGTTCGTGATTTTAAAACTGTTGTAAGATTACTTTACTTCTGTGTATTTTTAAAAGAGCACACTCTTCCTACCTTGCCTCGTGGTCTCCTGGGCACTTCTTCATCTTTGGACCCCTGCGCAGCCGAGTTTATCGCTGCCGCGGGATAGGGAATTCACTAATTCGGCACCATTACCACGCCTGACCTCAGGCCACGCCCCCTCTCAGTAGGCCACGCCCCCACCCTTAAAACCGGGCTGTCTGAGAGCTCGCTTCCAAGAACGCTCATACTTCTGAGGCACAGCCAGGAGCTTTGTTGTTCGTGATTGTAAAACTGTTGTAAGATTACTTTACTTCTGTGTATTTTTAAAAGAGCACACTCTTCCTACCTTGCCTCGTGGTCTCCTGGGCACTTCTTCATCTTTGGGACCCCCGCGCAGCCGAGATTATCGCTGCCGCGGGATAGGGAATTCACTAACTCGGCGCCATTACCACGCCTGACCTCAGGCCACGCCCCCTCTCAGTAGGCCACGCCCCCATCTCCCCTATAAAAATATGTGCTTACCACGGAAGCGCAGCGGACGGGCGCAGCGGGCGCGCCGTCTGCGCGCCTAAGGCAAGCCCGTCCGGGCCCGTCTGGGCCCGGCCGGCCCCTGGCCCAGTCACTATGCCAAATTCCCCGAGGAGCCGACTAACGTACACCCAAGGTGAGCTCCTCGCACTGAAACCGCCAAAAAACATTGACTGTACTTATACCTATATTGGCGAAAAACCCTTCTCAAACTGCGACCTTTGTAAACCAGCCTACACCGAAGCAGAATGCCACGGACTTCAACTCGGCCTCCTCAATTGTCTGTCTCTCCCTAAACACTCTTTAGAGATAAACCTTCTCATACAAGATCTAGCCTTAGACATCTTGTTCCTGACGGAAATGTGGCTCACCCCCTGCACCGACTCCGATATTGTCAAGGCTCTTCCCTCCGGCTACCAAATCCACTCTCAAAATAGACCCCTCGGTAGAGGAGGTGGCCTGGCAATAATATACAGAGAGCACTTTGCCTGCAGAACAAATAACGGCAAAATCGAGGACTGCGCAAGCTGCCAGTTCTCTCTACAGATCTCACCCGCAACCTCCCTCTCAGGGCTATTGATCTATCGACCACCAGGAGCCCCCTCTAAGTTCCCTAGCTCTCTCGCCGAGACCGTTACCCTCTTGGCAACCACATCCTCCACCTTCGTTATCTTGGGTGACCTCAATCTCCACTTTCTTGACCCCAATGACCGTACGGCCTCTGATCTTCTCACTGATCTTACCTCTTATGACCTCCATTTGGCGAATACAGAGGCGACCCATGTCAAAGGGCACCCCCTGGACCCTGTCTTCACCAACATCCTTGAGCTCAAGACCCGTACCCCCCACCAGCTCCCGTGGACAGATCACTGTCTGATCCATATCGACTGGCACCGTATGGCCCCACCACTCCAACTGCCTACTACCAGGGTCACAGAGAGACGCTGGCACAAACTCTCACTCAAAGAATGGGCCTCCAGGCTCGCGGAAGCCCCTCCCTCCCCAGCCCTAGACCCAGCCACTGCCGATACGCAGTTCAACTCCTGGCTCACTCAATCATTGGACTGCATACTCCCTAAAACTAGCTCCGTGAAACGAGTCAAAAGAGTGAACCCGGCCCCCTGGTACACCCCCGAGCTCAATGCACTACGTAAAGAGTGCAAAAGGACAGAGCGCACCTGGAGGAAGGACAAATCCACAGCCAAAAAGGACGCATTTCGTGCCTCCATAAAAACCTACAAACTCGCTCTACGTAACACCAAAACCCAATTCTTTGACGAAAGAATAAAAAATTCCTCCTGCTCAGCCAGAGAAACTTTTGTCATTTTAAAAGAACTTCTCAAAATCCCGGATCCTCGGCAGAATAGCTCCTCTGACCGCAAATCCTCCGAGGAAAAATGCCACAAACTGTCTAATTACTTTGACGGAAAAATACTGAAAATTCTCGCCTCTCTACCCCCAGTCGACCACAGTAGCATCGACGAGAGTCGCCCCAAACCTGACCCTACTCCCAGCCCTCACCCGGGCCGCCTTTCCATCAACCTAGACACTCTTGGTCCGGTTACCACTGAGGAAGTCCTGACCACGCTCGCCACAATCAAAAGTGGCTCGCCCAGTGACCCGGTGCCCATGCGCATCCTTAAAAAAATGGCTCCCATCATTGCCCCCCCCTCACAGACCTCATCAACTCCTCATTATTGCAGGGAAAAGTCCCCCCCAGCTGGAAGGCGGCCGTTGTAAAGGCCCTTCTCGAAAAACCCTCACTTGACCCACTGGACCTGGCCAATTACAGGCCAATATCCCTTCTCCCCGGTATCAGTTTAATCACGGAAAAGATGGTGAATAAAAAGCTTTCCCAGTATCTGGAGTCCAACAACTTGCTCAGGAGCTCGCAGACGGGGTTTCGTCCGGGTCAGGGCACAGACACTGCCCTTCTGGCCGCAGTGGAAGAGGCCAGATGTATTTTGGACGAAGGAGGATCAGTGGCAGTGATCCTCCTGGACCTCAGTGCGGCATTCGACACTGTTAACCACCGGGTTTTAATCCAGCGACTCAGAGACATTGGGGTTGAGGGCATGGCCCTAGCCTGGTTTTCGTCATTTCTAAACCATCGCTCCTTCCAAGTCTGGGAAAATGATACTTCCTCCCCAGTAGTCCCCCTCCAGTGCGGAGTGCCGCAGGGCTCGTCACTCAGCCCGACATTAATTAATGTCTACATGGCCCCACTGGAGGAGGTAGTCACCCCATTTGGAGTGAAAATCATCAGCTACGCTGACGACACCCAGCTGGTGGTGTCCCTATCACATCCCAACCAAAAACCATCTAACCTCCACGGTTGTCTCTCAAAAATTCAGGAATGGATGAACAACTCAGCACTGAAACTCTACGGGTCTAAGACTGAAATCCTGCTTCTTGGTCAAAGAGGACCCTCCCTTCCCCCCAATGTCTGGCCCCCTTGTCTGGGGGAACCTCCTGCCCCCAAGACCGAGATCAAGAGCCTGGGAATTTGGCTGGAAGGAGACCTGTCCTTTAAAACCCAGGCAAAACAAAACGCGGGCATTTGTTTCGGGCTACTTAGATCAGTCAGAAAAATCCTTCCTCTGCTCCCCACCCTTTCTCGCAAATTGCTGATCCAAGGCCTTATCTTATCGAGGCTGGATTACAGCAATGCCATCTACCTGGGACCCCCTGAATCCACCTTTAACAAACTGCAAAGAATTCAGAACTCCGCGGCCCGGCTTCTCACCAACACCCCGGCCAGAGCCTCAGCAAAACCAGCTCTGAAGCTCCTTCACTGGCTCCCAGTAAGAGAAAGAGTCAAGTTCCAAGCCCTCTGCCTGGCTCACAAACTCTTACAGGACCAAAGGCCCCCCATTCTCAAAAACTTCATCACGCCCTACAAAGCCACACGATCTCTCCGCTCAGATCACGAACACCTCATCACAGTCCACAGAGTGAAAAAGGCCCGCACAGGCGGCCGTCGATTCTCCGTGAACACGGCCAGCCTTTGGAACACCCTCCCCCGTAAACTAAGGACGGAATCAGATCACCTCCGCTTCAGGAAAATGCTGAAAACGCACCTTTTCCCCTAAAACATCCCTTCTCTCCTGGCTCTCCTCTGCTTCGACTGTCGCGGTTTCAGCGCTGGGATACTCACGGGTTACTACGCGCTCTATAAAACCCTAATAATAATAATAATAATAATGGTCTACATTTGTTTGTACTTACCAGCCTGCACTCCCCCAGCTATTCCTGTGAGACTCTCTGGATGCAGTATGGCAAGCACCTTCTCCTCCCATGCAGTGAATGTTTTGGGTACAATGGGAGGGCCACCACCAGTCCTCTGAGCCAGCTCACGGTTCTTGCTCCTCTTGTCTTTCAAACAACTCTTCAAGTCATGGCACTGATTCATGATTTCCTTTTTTGTTCGCAGGGTGGTCCCTACTGCATTGACCTTTACACCTATACTTTCCCACATTTGCGTTCTTATGGCTCATGGTGTCTGTTGGACCAGGATATCAAACATTTGTGGTTCTACTCGGATTACCTCATCTACCATGACTGTCACCTCAGTCTCAATTTGGGCATTTTCTGTGTTGCCATGGTGTGTGATGTGCAAAGGGATTATAGGTGCAGGGGTGTAATTTATTATTTATTTATTCAACTTATAAAGCGCACTATCACCTTGCAGGCATCCTGGCACTAAATGGCTACATAAGGGGACGGAGGGGGTGTCTGGCGGGCAACTGGAACTAAGACTTAGGGAATAGCCAAGTTAGTAGTAAGTGGTGGGGGTGGTGGTGATGTGTATGGTGTGTGATGTGCAGAGGGGTTAGAGGTGCAGGTGTAGAAGTGGTGGTGGTGCTGTGTGTGGTGTGAGTAGTGATGGTATGTTGATTTGCCTCTCCTTTGTGTTCTGGTGTTGGGCCCTTCAGTTGTGGAGTATTGCAAAGGATTCTGGTAAGCGAAGGGGCTGGTTTTATACTCAGCTATGTGGGTGTGTCCAAATGGGGTATTGCTGTCAGGTGTGTAGTGTGGGTTGTCCTGGGATTTGTATTTTTGTAGTTGCCATGTGGTTGGGTCATTGGGGTGTGTTATGTGTTTTTGGGGGCATGGCTAGTTTGCTGTGTGCACATTGCGGCCTTGTTGTGAGTTTTTTCGGTTGACCACCATATTTGTCACGGAGTGTCCGCAGCGGTTATGTTATGTTATGTTATGTTATGTTACGTTGTTTTTGTATAGCGTACGGCTACTCGAACTGGAGTGTCCCGACGCTTTTTTTTTTTCCACCCACGGCTGATAAAAGGTAACATAACACAGTAAAAACAGAGAGAAAAAAAATAAACCATTTAATAAGGAAAACAGACTAAGAATTAAAAAGCCACGTCTTCAGGCTCCTCCTGAACTGAAACAAATTGGAAACACTGCGCAAGGAAAGCGGAAGCGAATTCCACACCTGGGGAGCTCGACAGCTAAAGGATCTCCCTCCAGCACGAGCCTTCCTTACCCGTGGAACCACAGCTTTAAAAAGGGTTTCCGAGCGGAGAGAACGAGCTGGAAGATAAAAGTTCAACCTCCGCTGCAGATATCCCGCCCCTGAGCCATGCAGAGCTTTATGCATCAGGGTCAGGGACTTAAACAGAATCCGTTTCCTAATAGGGAGCCAGTGGAGCTTCTGAAGCAACCCCGAGGCACGAGCTCGCCTACCAAGACCAAAGATTGCCCGGGCAGCAGAGTTCTGCACCACCTGGAGGCGCTGGATCAAGTAATCGGGGAGGCCAAGAAAGAGAGCGTTGACATAATCCAGCCTCGAACCGATAAGAGCCTGAACGGTAATCCTCCTGTGCTCCTCCGATAACAAAGGCAAAAATTTGCGGAGCATCTTCAGGATTCCGTAACAGGTACCGGCCAGGCCAATAATGTGGGTTCTCAATGCCAACTGGTTATCTAACTTGACGCCCAAATTTTTAGCAACCTGGGAGGACTGAGCGGGAGGACTCATGTCGGACGGCCACCAATGCTGCCAATCCGGCTCGACGACGCAACCAAAAAATAAAATCTCAGACTTGCCCGGGTTGGCCCTCAGACTGTTCCGTTGGAACCAGTCGAAGACCAGCGCAAGGCAGTCCCGGATTCTCTCTCCATCAAACTCATGATCTTTTCGGCAGGTGAAGAGGAGTTGCGTATCGTCGGCATAGGAGATGATCTGGGCCCCATGCGCCTCCACCAAGTCCGCCAAAGGGGACATAAAGATGTTGAATAGCGTGGGGCTCAACACAGAACCCTGTGGAACCCCGACTCCCAATGGCGGCATCTCGGCGGCGCTCTGAGAGGCCCAGACCGTCTGGCGGCGGTCCTCGAGGAAGGAGGTAAACCACCTGAGCACCGTCCCCCTAAGGCCGATGTCATAAAGCCTCGCTAGAAGCGCCTTATGGGGGACGGTGTCGAAAGCCGCCGACAGATCCAACATGATCAGCATGGCCCTACCGCCGACATCCAAGGTCTCCCTAATAATCTCAGTTACCTCCAAGAGGGCTGTTTCCGTGCTGAAATTAGGACGGAAACCCGACTGCGAAGAGTGGAGCAGATTGTTAGCTTCCAAAAAGCTCGACAGGACACCGTGGGCATGTTTCTCCGTGATCTTTGCCAGTGCAGGTAAAAGCGAGATGGGCCTGTAGTTCGCCAAATCCTCGGTGTCAAGACCCGTTTTTTTTAGAAGGGGGATCACCATCGCTCTTTTCCAGGAGCTGGGGACCCTTCCCTCCCTCAAGGAGGTATTGAGGACAGAGTTGACCAGAGGATTCACCACCGCCGCCATCCCGGCCACAAATTTGGCAGGACAGGGGTCAAGTGGCGAGCCAGATTTAAGATTGGCCAATAACGTCTGAGAGACATCACAGGCAATAGTAGGGAACTCGGACAGCGTCTCCGCAGACATCTGCTAAGGACTACAGTCCACCCTTCACCAATGCCTGCCTCCGGTCCCTCCCCAAAGGTAGCCTGAATGGCCTTGATCTTACTTGTGAAGAAGCCAGCAAGATCGCGAGCCCAGCCATCCGCTGAAACTGGCGGGGGTGGCTGGGAGCTGGGGGTGGTAAACTCCTTCACAATTTTAAAGATCTCCTTGCAGGAGTTCTCCGCTGCCTCGATCCTCCTTGCCAGATAGTCCCTCTTGGCACCCAGGATGTCCCGATGGTAGGCTTTAACAGCCGCCTTATAGGCAAGCTTTGCCTCCCCATCGTACATGCGACGCCACGCCCTCTCAGCCATCTTACACTGACTACGGGCCACACGGAGCGCCTCCGTAAACCACGGGGCCGATTGCCGAGCCACCATGGACCGGGGGGCAGCCTTAGGAGCTAATTCATCCAGCCTGTCGGTAAGCCAGCACTGCAGAGACTCCACATCGCTGTCTAGATCACCCGAAAGATGACAAGGGTGATCCAGCAGCGCCTGCTCGAGTGCATCAGGTGTCACTCTATATAATGCACGCGAAGCTGGTCTGAGCAACGTGGGCGCTCTAAACTCCGAGCGCGCCAGTTCCATCACTGAAAAGCTGATCAGCCGATGGTCAGTCCAGAGCATTTCCCGGGTAGCAACCTCTGTGGGTGGGACAGATGAAAACACTTGATCCAGGGTATGCCCCTTCTCATGTGTAGGCCCCAACACGCAAGGCACAAGACCCAACGGAGATGTAACATCCAACAGTTTGGCTGCATCCGAGTCATCTGCCACATCCAGGTGAAAGTTAAAATCACCGGCCACAATGCAGTGCTGTGTGGTCAGTGCCAGCTCAGCGACCGCCATCTGCAGGTCCTCAAAGAAGGTGCCCGCCGGGCCTGGTGGCCTATATACCAACAAGCCCTTCAGGGCCTGACCCGGTGCAAGCCTAATCGTAAAGGCCAACGACTCAGCATTTCCAATAGCATTCAAGGGAAGTACTGAGCATGAAACACTCTTTTTCACTACCACAGCTACCCCCCCTCCCCTGCCCCTCGCTCTGTCCATCCGTATAGCGGTGGCTATACTACAGCTCTTCCGCCGGCTCTTTCATTCATCATTGTTCGCGACTCAGGCGGTCGGAAACTGTGGAACGTACCGCGGTCACATTAGGCATAACCTAATTTTCCGTGCGGTGTCTCCGCTGTCATGGCGGCGGTTTGATGATTTTCTGCCGTGAATATGAACGCCGCGGATGGATTTTAGCCTTCTCTGCCCACCGCAGGCATTTTCTCGTTGCCTCGTACTACCGCGGTCTTTGGGCGTTTTATCCTAATTGTATCACCGGTTTTTCCGCGATACCAGCGGGCAGTTGATTTCCGCTACCATGGCAGTCGGGGTGGTCTTCCTGACGCCATCCGAATGGCCCCCTATGTGTGTAAAAAAAAATGTACTTTAAAAAAAAAATGTACTTTTAAAAAAAAGATGTGTGTTTAATTAATAAAAAATGGTAAACACTACACATAGATTTTTTAAATTAATTAATAGATAATTTCTTATTCCCAATCCAATGTAGATTAACTGAGGAAAGGGTCTGAAAACTAACCATACATAATAAACTATTATCACCCCCATATATCTTAAGTTAGGAAAATTGCTAAACTCTAAACATACATAATTTAATATTAACATTCCCACATAGCTTAAGTCAAGGAAGATGCTGGACACTGAACACCATAATTTACTATTCCCACTCTAATTTATTTTAAAATCAGGATACGTACTGTACACTAAACAAACATAAAGCATTATAAACTCCCCCAGATATCTTAAGTCCAGGAAGTTGTTGGACACCAAACATACATAATTTACTATTCCCACTCCAATGTTTCTTAAGTCAGGGAAGGTGCTGGGCACTGATCATATATAAATTACTATTCCCACTCCAATCTAGCCTAACTTAGGGAGGTACTGGACACTAAACATACATAATTTACTGTTCCCACACAACCTACCTTAAGCCAGGGAAGGTGATGGACACTAAACACATATAATTTTCTATTCCCACTCTATATTATTTTAATATCAGGATAGATGCTGTACACTAAACAAACATAAAACACTATAATCTTCCAATGGATATCTTAAGTCAAGGAAGTTGCTGGACACGAAACATACATAATTTACTATTCCCACTCCAATGTTGCTTAAGTCAGTGAAGGTGCGGGACATAATCATTTCTAAATTACTATTCCCACTCCAATCTATCTTAACTCAGGGAAGGTGCTGGACACTAAACATTCATCATTTAATACTCCCACTGCAACCTAGGGCCCAACTAAGGGCCAAATTACGAGTGTGGTGGTCCACCAGACATGTGGGGGCACAGCAGTGGCATAACCAGCCACTGCCTCACTGGCAGTCTGACTGTCCCATTAGGAGTTGGGCAGTCAGACTGCCCTGGGGCTGCTGATTCCACCAGGGAACCACCGTTCCCTGGGATTGGAGTGGCAGTCAGCGGCTGCAATATACTCGGCAGGACCACCGCGGTCCCGCCAAACATATTACGAATTTCCTCTCCTCCAGGGTTTACATGAAGGTTCTCCATGTAAACCTTGGAGGAGAGAAAATAAAACCGGCCCTACAAGGCCCCCTTGTGACCCCCTGTGCCTCAACCACATGTGGACGCACACAGGGGGACATAATACGTGTCTCCCCTGTGTGCATTCACATACTTTCCTGCATGGCATGGACTTTGGAGTCCATGCCGTGCAGAATCCTTGTAGTACGGTCCCATTGCGGTGCCTTTTGCAAAGGAACCACAGCCTCTAAAAGAGGCACCATCATGGGACCGCTATGTCAACCGCCTGCCAGACTACTAAAAAGTCACAATCTGGTGGGTTGGTCACCCGTGACCTTTGGTGGAGTGGTGGTGCGACGTTCCACCACTCCACCAAAAGTCATGATCAGGCCCTAAATATACATAATTTCCCACTCCAACATAGGTTAAGTCAGTGAAAAATCTGGGCACCAAGAATAAATCATACACTATAAAAACCCCTAGATATCCTAAGTCAAGGAAATTTCTGGACAGTAAACAAGTATAACGTATTATTCCAACTATGTATATATCTATATATATATATATATTGTAATCAAATGTTTTTTTAAATTATTATAATATAATATTTATTCAACCGTATTCACCAATAATTATATTTTCCTAGTTATCTTATTTTTTTAATTACAAACTTTTCAAAACATGTTTTACTATCATCTCTAATTTACTTCTATTTTACATTTATTTAATTATGTCAGTTTTATAATTCTAAAAATACATAAAAAATACAAATATAATCACATACAAAAATTACATGAAAAAAAAATTACCACAAGAAAAAATTAATGCATTTATTTACCTAATAAATCAAAATAAAATAATACAATAAATATTAATGAAATATAAATATTACATTTATTTATTGCACAACATTATTTTAATAAACCTAATTGTAATAATTGTATTAAAACTACCAACAAAGGTCAACTGAAAAAAGCAACTATAAACCAAAAATATTTTTTGATATTTTGCTAATTAATAGGATTTTTTGTTTTAAATTAATGATATCAAATATTACCATTATTTTAATAACCACCTATAAACAAAAGTAACATTTCTAAAAAAATATATAACAACTTTACTACCTATTTACAATACATTAAAAAAAAATCTAAATTCTTCAACATTTGCAAACATCTGCATACCAATAACACCAACTATACTGACATCCCCTTTTTTTTAATATATTGTTATTGCATTTAAAAAAATTTAATTGTATCACTTCTATCCACTAAAATACCAATAACCAAGTTAAAAGTAGAATTATTTTTTTACAAATTAATGTCAACTTTTAATCAATTTATATTTATAAACCAATGTTTCAATGTAGTTTTTTTTATTTACTACCCTCCCTTATCCCCTTTAAACCCCACATCATGCATTTATAACATTGCGGCGGGCGGTTTTCACACCAGCACCTGCCGCAATGCTATAAATGCTTGTGATGCATTTGCATACACAAAGCGGCAGGCAGCGCGCGGTGCCTGCCGCATTGTGTATGCAAATGCAGGAGGGTACCAGAGGTACCCCCCATGTGCATCCCCCTCCTCGCCTTCACCATGGGGGCCACCAGGGGGCCCCCAAAGTGAAGACCGCATGCCTTTCCGTGGCGGCATTGCCGCCACGGAAAGGCATCTGATCCTGGCCATCCTAATATGGCTAGCTGTGTCTGAAAGACACCGCCAGCCATATGAACCCTTTTCCGCCCCGGCCGCAAAGCGACCGGGGAGGAAAAGCGGCAGACGGTGTTTACGTCTGCCGCAGTCCCCCCGCCATTGTAATATGGCGGGGAGAAATGGGTGGCGGCCGGTGACGGATGTCGGGCGGATTGCCACCGCCTGCATGGTGGTGGCAATCCGCCCGACATCCTAATGGGCCTCCTAATTTCGATATTCTTAACCTCGCTATTCCATATCCACGATATTCTGAGCGATGTTTATGTCACATGATATTTGTTTTTCGATATTGTGTCTGAATACCCAACTTCCTGGCTGTACCTGCTGCACTGGCCTTACCTGGATCGGCAACTGGACCAACCTGAGCCTTGCTATTTTCTGCAGGAGTGAGTTTCCGATTCTCCAGAGGTGCCTCTCAGGTCAAGTACCCTTGGTGTGACTCCTTGTAGACAATAAGAAATCCTGACGTTTTGAACTCTTCGCGGCTGCGAACGGTCTCCTTACCACCAAGATCTTGTCTCCTGCATTGACCTGTGAACCTGACTCTTTGCGTTAAAGTGACTGCCAGCAATGACCAGCAATGAACAGCAACGTAAGATCTGTACTTTGGAGTAGAGCATCGACAGCCCTTGTTGCTAGCTAATGGGAAACTCAAGCAACGACCATCGTGTCTCTCAAAAGAATCTTCGGTCTACAGTGCTGAAAGTCTGAGATGCCCGGTCTAGTATTCATGCTACTGCAGCGTCCACCCACAAGTATCTCCTTGCTTCTCACAGCCTTCTCCAATGTGTTGGATATTAGAAGGTAACCTTTTCAGAGAGACTAGCCTGGCCCTTGTATTTGGTTCACACTCCATGCTCACTATGCATTTAGGACTTTCAGCCAGTATCCACAACGTGATAACCTGGACTAGCACTTTGTGGTTTTAGGCATTATACTTACTTTACATTTTTAAAATTGCATAGCCTCAAGGAGGCAAAATATCTCGGTGAAAATGAGAATATGGAGGCAGAAACAGAATGTTGCCCTTTCTTCTCTTTTCCAGTGGCAGAATTTGTATTAGCCTATTAAATGCGTGTATCAGTGATAACAGGTGTGTTATAATTGTATTACAAGTCATCATGGAGTTCCATGAGCTTATAGAGGAAAGATCAGAAGGCCAAGTTCATTTATATCGGTACTGAACTCCGAGGTGACTTGCAATATCCGTATCATATACAACAGGATGTACTTTATTCTTTATAATGGATTTTTGCACATCACCTTTCCCGCAAACCACGTAATCCTTGACATATAGCTCTTTCATATGAAAGGGACAGCATGCTTGCAAGCATGAAGAGTGAAAGTAGTGAAAGTAGAATTTCTAGTGCAAAAGTAAACACAACATAAAAGCTGTTAGGTATTTGTTGCAAAATGATAGAACAAGTTTAATACAAGTCATTTTTTTAAAGGTGCAGTAGATTGGAATGTGTGAAAAGATGAAGGTGTCTAACTTTTCTCTAATTACCTAAGAAGCGCAAACAATAAGCATGTTGTCATAAATGGGCTCCTTTCTGCTTATCACTGGTCATCTAGTAGAACTGAGCAGAAAAAAGAAAAATACACATTTCATTTTCGTTTTTACTCTACATGTACTGCATTTCAACTTAGCTGCTGTCTCTGGCAGCAGCAATTGTGTTACATATGAACTCAAATGTAATACAGTATTACAGTTTAGCAGCTATACCATATCTTTATTACAAGTGACTGGGTGGTGAACAAATCACTGATTATAAGGAAATGGGAGACCGTTTTTTATACAGGGATTGCCGTATTAGTTGTATTGTAGTGATATATTACCGGGCTACACATAATAAGGGCCTTAGTAATACTCTTACAAAAGCCCTCTGCCCTTCCATCAGACTCATTCACTAGTCTGGGGATAGGTCAGCAAGAAATAAGAGCTAAACAGAGAACACATATTTCTATGGGGCACCTTATCCCCAGTGAAAGTAGAGCTTTTAAAAAACAAGACCTTGTATGATTTCCATGAAAGTATGGAGCAGCAGAGATATAATGTAAATGTAGTTGAGCTTATATAGCGCACAGCTACCTGCAGTGGGTTTCCCGGCGCTTGCTTAGGGAACCCGTCCTGGTATTCCCCTGTGAGATATCAGGGTATCCACAAGGTGAAAGTCAGGCATCCCGCCGCGAGGGGCCATTGTGGAGATTAAGCAAGCTATTGGCCAGAGTCGCAGAGTGTGAACCCGAGAGTCGAGGAGGCACCGGGGCGAGAATTATCAAGTCCGTGGAATTTTTAGCCCAAGACCCGCCGAGGCGGGGAATTGAACCCTGGTCCAGGACCGATCCCAGCTTCCAGGTCTGCTGCCTCTAACCCCTGAGCCACACTTCTCCACTGCAATGCTGTCTGTTGACTGTTCAAGTCAATTCAATTCAAAGACTTTATTTCGGTTTTACGAAAACCATAAAAGTGCATATGCGTTAAAAACAATTAGAACACATACATTGTGAACAAAGTGCCATAAGTGAGCAACTGCGGTATCATCTTTACAACGGGAAATAAAGTGACAAGTGTATTCATCTCAGAAAACCATTACATGTCCAACCAATTTCTTAGCCTAACAATCAATTTTTTAAATTCGATAATATGGAGAATACTGTCATTATGTAAAAGTTGTAAATACATTAAGGCCGGTCTGATCTGATTAAAATTCTGTTTTTTTAAAAGAGTTACCCGATAGCGCTTGCGTGGATATTCATAAAATCTACATAAAAATATAAAATGCAGCATATCCTGTGGAGACTTTCCGTCGCACCCACAGGGTGCTGCCAGTTTATTAAAAAATTCAGTTTTTGGTCTAATCAGCAGGGATGAAAGAGATTTAACCTGAACCTTGTTAGCAGGAATTTTTCATGAGAGGTCAGTGAGCCCAGCAAATACGGCAGTTTCACACGGTATCAACATGACAAATTTTCTCACGCTTTGTTTCTGGAGTTCCGCTTCTTCCCTCTGGGTCTTCCTATCCACAAGGAAGTCCCGTTTGATTACCTTCAGATCGCCCTTTACAATCTTACTAGAGTGTTCAAACAATTCCAAGCGTCCCAGCCCAGCAAAGCTGGATTTCACATATTTTATCCAAGGGGAACCCCTTGCCTTGTCCTGGGTCATATAGTCGTTCAGAATCAAATGTGTCAATGGTATATCCTGATTTAACCACAGTTTTAGCCAACAGGTCAATGGACGTAAGGAGAAAGTGTCGCTTAATTATTGCATCCCTAGCTCTTCATGTACCGGGAGATTAGGTGTGCCTGCAGAAACGCACAAGATACGCTTAAAAAAAAGTTTTCAGCAATCTGTAGCTGCTCACCGGTAATGTACCCCCAGATTTCACTGCCATAAATAGCAGTTGGTACCGCTTTAGCATTATAAAGTTTCAGCATGGCACTAGTAGGTTTTTTACCTAGTTTCGATGCAAAATTAAAAATGGAGGCATTAACCCTGACCAATTCCCCTTTCTTTTTTACAAGATGCGGACCCAAATTAAGCTTAGAGTCAAAAAGGACCCCAAGATACGAAAATGTTTTTGTTATAGGAACCACTACACCATCAAGTTTAAAAGAAAATATCCTACTTGGTTGTTGGCCAACTTGCATGACAAATGATTTTGAGTTGTTGACCATAAGGTCTCTATCCGTCATGAACAGTTGAAAAGCATTTAGTAAAGCTTGAAGGCCCCTTTCAGTTCTGGAAATTAAAACCGCATCATCTGCATATAAAAGTACAGGAATCCACCGCCTGCCAACTCTAGGGCAGTCAGCCTGTACATTCTGCAACACACTATCAAGGTCATTAATATAGAAATTAAAAAGGAAGGGGGCCAAGATACAACCTTGGCGGACACCCTTCCTTTTTTTTTGTGTTCAGAAAGATTTTATTAAGTTTTAAGACAAAATGAAAAAGAACAAATACAATACAAAAAAGAGGAAGGAATTTACAAGCGTAAGCAATCAAATAATCAATATGAAATGCATTAAACCAAAAAACGCAATATTAAAATATAATAATAAAAGAGAATCGCAATTAAAGAGGAAGGGAAAGGAGGAAAGGGAGGGAGAGGGGAAGGAAAGAACATGTCATAGGATCATAAATTCATAAACTACAGAGTTACAGTGAAATTGCAATGTAACAATAGAACATAAGAAAATATATAACAATATCATTGCAAAACATATGAATCAATAGGAGACCAAAACGACTGAAATGATTGTGAATTATGAGTAACACCTTTAAGAGATAGCTGCGCACCTCTTCTCGTAAAGGTAATCCATGACCACCAAGCATGGACTGAAAGAGAAGACGCATCTTTCCAACAGAAAGTAATGGATTTTAAGGCAGCTGTGATTAGAAAATTAAACAATTTTGCTGCTGACTCAGAAAGGGGATAAGTTAGGGCAATCGATTTGCAAATTAATAAATTAAAGGAAATATCATCTTGTAAAGGTAAAATTTTCAAAATTACACTCCATACTTCCAACCAAAATTTCATAATAACTGGACAGTCAAATAACATATGGCGAAGTGAACCAGGGCTAGCATTGCAGTGCCAACAAACATCAGAATTATTTACAACAAGGGGTGGTGAGGGACAGAGTCTCTGAATTAAGCAGAATACTCTCACCCTGTCAAGAGATCAGGGCTAGATCCAACACCGTTTTTTAGCTCACTGCACCATCCCAGTTTCAGAACCTGGCTGTATGCAAATTAGTCTGTTCCTGTCCCAGTGCATGATGGGAACAGGGCAAACCAAACTACAAAAGCCAATTCTTACACTGGGAAGGAAACAAGCTTCCGGGGACCGGTTTCTGGCATTACAGCCGTCTTCGGCCCGGCTTGCTTGAATCCTGATGGTGCAATGAGCAAGGGACTCATGTCTGAGTATACCCTTCCACGCTTAGGGTGGACAAAAATATTTACAACAAGGGGTGGTGAGGGACAGAGTCTCTGAATTAAGCAGAATACTCTCACCCTGTCAAGAGATCAGGGCTAGATCCAACACCGTTTTTTAGCTCACTGCACCATCCCAGTTTCAGAACCTGGCTGTATGCAAATTAGTCTGTTCCTGTCCCAGTGCATGATGGGAACAGGGCAAACCAAACTACAAAAGCCAATTCTTACACTGGGAAGGAAACAAGCTTCCGGGGACCGGTTTCTGGCATTACAGCCGTCTTCGGCCCGGCTTGCTTGAATCCTGATGGTGCAATGAGCAAGGGACTCATGTCTGAGTATACCCTTCCACGCTTAGGGTGGACAAAAATATTTACAACAAGGGGTGGTGAGGGACAGAGTCTCTGAATTAAGCAGAATACTCTCACCCTGTCAAGAGATCAGGGCTAGATCCAACACCGTTTTTTAGCTCACTGCACCATCCCAGTTTCAGAACCTGGCTGTATGCAAATTAGTCTGTTCCTGTCCCAGTGCATGATGGGAACAGGGCAAACCAAACTACAAAAGCCAATTCTTACACTGGGAAGGAAACAAGCTTCCGGGGACCGGTTTCTGGCATTACAGCCGTCTTCGGCCCGGCTTGCTTGAATCCTGATGGTGCAATGAGCAAGGGACTCATGTCTGAGTATACCCTTCCACGCTTAGGGTGGACAAAAATATTTACAACAAGGGGTGGTGAGGGACAGAGTCTCTGAATTGAGCAGAATACTCTCACCCTGTCAAGAGATCAGGGCTAGATCCAACACCGTTTTTTAGCTCACTGCACCATCCCAGTTTCAGAACCTGGCTGTATGCAAATTAGTCTGTTCCTGTCCCAGTGCATGATGGGAACAGGGCAAACCAAACTACAAAAGCCAATTCTTACACTGGGAAGGAAACAAGCTTCCGGGGACCGGTTTCTGGCATTACAGCCGTCTTCGGCCCGGCTTGCTTGAATCCTGATGGTGCAATGAGCAAGGGACTCATGTCTGAGTATACCCTTCCACGCTTAGGGTGGACAAAAATATTTACAACAAGGGGTGGTGAGGGACAGAGTCTCTGAATTAAGCAGAATACTCTCACCCTGTCAAGAGATCAGGGCTAGATCCAACACCGTTTTTTAGCTCACTGCACCATCCCAGTTTCAGAACCTGGCTGTATGCAAATTAGTCTGTTCCTGTCCCAGTGCATGATGGGAACAGGGCAAACCAAACTACAAAAGCCAATTCTTACACTGGGAAGGAAACAAGCTTCCGGGGACCGGTTTCTGGCATTACAGCCGTCTTCGGCCCGGCTTGCTTGAATCCTGATGGTGCAATGAGCAAGGGACTCATGTCTGAGTATACCCTTCCACGCTTAGGGTGGACAAAAATATTTACAACAAGGGGTGGTGAGGGACAGAGTCTCTGAATTAAGCAGAATACTCTCACCCTGTCAAGAGATCAGGGCTAGATCCAACACCGTTTTTTAGCTCACTGCACCATCCCAGTTTCAGAACCTGGCTGTATGCAAATTAGTCTGTTCCTGTCCCAGTGCATGATGGGAACAGGGCAAACCAAACTACAAAAGCCAATTCTTACACTGGGAAGGAAACAAGCTTCCGGGGACCGGTTTCTGGCATTACAGCCGTCTTCGGCCCGGCTTGCTTGAATCCTGATGGTGCAATGAGCAAGGGACTCATGTCTGAGTATACCCTTCCACGCTTAGGGTGGACAAAAATATTTACAACAAGGGGTGGTGAGGGACAGAGTCTCTGAATTAAGCAGAATACTCTCACCCTGTCAAGAGATCAGGGCTAGATCCAACACCGTTTTTTAGCTCACTGCACCATCCCAGTTTCAGAACCTGGCTGTATGCAAATTAGTCTGTTCCTGTCCCAGTGCATGATGGGAACAGGGCAAACCAAACTACAAAAGCCAATTCTTACACTGGGAAGGAAACAAGCTTCCAGGGACCGGTTTCTGGCATTACAGCCGTCTTCGGCCCGGCTTGCTTGAATCCTGATGGTGCAATGAGCAAGGGACTCATGTCTGAGTATACCCTTCCACGCTTAGGGTGGACAAAAATATTTACAACAAGGGGTGGTGAGGGACAGAGTCTCTGAATTATGCAGAATACTCTCAACCTGTCAAGAGATCAGGGCTAGATCCAACACCGTTTTTTAGCTCACTGCACCATCCCAGTTTCAGAACCTGGCTGTATGCAAATTAGTCTGTTCCTGTCCCAGTGCATGATGGGAACAGGGCAAACCAAACTACAAAAGCCAATTCTTACACTGGGAAGGAAACAAGCTTCCGGGGACCGGTTTCTGGCATTACAGCCGTCTTCGGCCCGGCTTGCTTGAATCCTGATGGTGCAATGAGCAAGGGACTCATGTCTGAGTATACCCTTCCACGCTTAGGGTGGACAAAAATATTTACAACAAGGGGTGGTGAGGGACAGAGTCTCTGAATTAAGCAGAATACTCTCACCCTGTCAAGAGATCAGGGCTAGATCCAACACCGTTTTTTAGCTCACTGCACCATCCCAGTTTCAGAACCTGGCTGTATGCAAATTAGTCTGTTCCTGTCCCAGTGCATGATGGGAACAGGGCAAACCAAACTACAAAAGCCAATTCTTACACTGGGAAGGAAACAAGCTTCCGGGGACCGGTTTCTGGCATTACAGCCGTCTTCGGCCCGGCTTGCTTGAATCCTGATGGTGCAATGAGCAAGGGACTCATGTCTGAGTATACCCTTCCACGCTTAGGGTGGACAAAAATATTTACAACAAGGGGTGGTGAGGGACAGAGTCTCTGAATTAAGCAGAATACTCTCACCCTGTCAAGAGATCAGGGCTAGATCCAACACCGTTTTTTAGCTCACTGCACCATCCCAGTTTCAGAACCTGGCTGTATGCAAATTAGTCTGTTCCTGTCCCAGTGCATGATGGGAACAGGGCAAACCAAACTACAAAAGCCAATTCTTACACTGGGAAGGAAACAAGCTTCCGGGGACCGGTTTCTGGCATTACAGCCGTCTTCGGCCCGGCTTGCTTGAATCCTGATGGTGCAATGAGCAAGGGACTCATGTCTGAGTATACCCTTCCACGCTTAGGGTGGACAAAAATATTTACAACAAGGGGTGGTGAGGGACAGAGTCTCTGAATTAAGCAGAATACTCTCACCCTGTCAAGAGATCAGGGCTAGATCCAACACCGTTTTTTAGCTCACTGCACCATCCCAGTTTCAGAACCTGGCTGTATGCAAATTAGTCTGTTCCTGTCCCAGTGCATGATGGGAACAGGGCAAACCAAACTACAAAAGCCAATTCTTACACTGGGAAGGAAACAAGCTTCCGGGGACCGGTTTCTGGCATTACAGCCGTCTTCGGCCCGGCTTGCTTGAATCCTGATGGTGCAATGAGCAAGGGACTCATGTCTGAGTATACCCTTCCACGCTTAGGGTGGACAAAAATATTTACAACAAGGGGTGGTGAGGGACAGAGTCTCTGAATTAAGCAGAATACTCTCACCCTGTCAAGAGATCAGGGCTAGATCCAACACCGTTTTTTAGCTCACTGCACCATCCCAGTTTCAGAACCTGGCTGTATGCAAATTAGTGTGTTCCTGTCCCAGTGCATGATGGGAACAGGGCAAACCAAACTACAAAAGCCAATTCTTACACTGGGAAGGAAACAAGCTTCCGGGGACCGGTTTCTGCATACAGCCAGGTTCTGAAACTGGGATGGTGCAATGAGCTAAAAAACGGTGTTGGATCTAGCCCTGATCTCTTGACTGGGTGAGAGTACTCTGCTTAATTCAGAGACTCTGTCCATCACCACCCCTTGTTGTAAATAATTTTGTCCACCCTAAGCGTGGAAGGGTATACTCAGATGTGAGTCCCTTGCTCATTGCACCATCAGGATTCAAGCAAGCCGGGCCGAAGACGGCTGAAATGCCAGAAACCGGTCCCCGGAAGCTTGTTTCCTTCCCAGTGTAAGAATTGGCTTTTGTAGTCTGGTCTGCCCTGTTCCCATGATGCACTGGGCCAGGGACAGACTAATTTGCATACAGCCAGGTTCTGAAACTGGGATGGTGCAATGAGCTAAAAAACGGTGTTGGATCTAGCCCTGATCTCTTGACTGGGTGAGAGTACTCTGCTTAATTCAGAGACTCTGTCCATCACCACCCCTTGTTGTAAATAATTTTGTCCACCCTAAGCGTGGAAGGGTATACTCAGATGTGAGTCCCTTGCTCATTGCACCATCAGGATTCAAGCAAGCCGGGCCGAAGACGGCTGAAATGCCAGAAACCGGTCCCCGGAAGCTTGTTTCCTTCCCAGTGTAAGAATTGGCTTTTGTAGTCTGGTCTGCCCTGTTCCCATGATGCACTGGGCCAGGGACAGACTAATTTGCATACAGCCAGGTTCTGAAACTGGGATGGTGCAATGAGCTAAAAAACGGTGTTGGATCTAGCCCTGATCTCTTGACTGGGTGAGAGTACTCTGCTTAATTCAGAGACTCTGTCCATCACCACCCCTTGTTGTAAATAATTTTGTCCACCCTAAGCGTGGAAGGGTATACTCAGATGTGAGTCCCTTGCTCATTGCACCATCAGGATTCAAGCAAGCCGGGCCGAAGACGGCTGAAATGCCAGAAACCGGTCCCCGGAAGCTTGTTTCCTTCCCAGTGTAAGAATTGGCTTTTGTAGTCTGGTCTGCCCTGTTCCCATGATGCACTGGGCCAGGGACAGACTAATTTGCATACAGCCAGGTTCTGAAACTGGGATGGTGCAATGAGCTAAAAAACGGTGTTGGATCTAGCCCTGATCTCTTGACTGGGTGAGAGTACTCTGCTTAATTCAGAGACTCTGTCCATCACCACCCCTTGTTGTAAATAATTTTGTCCACCCTAAGCGTGGAAGGGTATACTCAGATGTGAGTCCCTTGCTCATTGCACCATCAGGATTCAAGCAAGCCGGGCCGAAGACGGCTGAAATGCCAGAAACCGGTCCCCGGAAGCTTGTTTCCTTCCCAGTGTAAGAATTGGCTTTTGTAGTCTGGTCTGCCCTGTTCCCATGATGCACTGGGCCAGGGACAGACTAATTTGCATACAGCCAGGTTCTGAAACTGGGATGGTGCAATGAGCTAAAAAACGGTGTTGGATCTAGCCCTGATCTCTTGACTGGGTGAGAGTACTCTGCTTAATTCAGAGACTCTGTCCATCACCACCCCTTGTTGTAAATAATTTTGTCCACCCTAAGCGTGGAAGGGTATACTCAGATGTGAGTCCCTTGCTCATTGCACCATCAGGATTCAAGCAAGCCGGGCCGAAGACGGCTGAAATGCCAGAAACCGGTCCCCGGAAGCTTGTTTCCTTCCCAGTGTAAGAATTGGCTTTTGTAGTCTGGTCTGCCCTGTTCCCATGATGCACTGGGCCAGGGACAGACTAATTTGCATACAGCCAGGTTCTGAAACTGGGATGGTGCAATGAGCTAAAAAACGGTGTTGGATCTAGCCCTGATCTCTTGACTGGGTGAGAGTACTCTGCTTAATTCAGAGACTCTGTCCATCACCACCCCTTGTTGTAAATAATTTTGTCCACCCTAAGCGTGGAAGGGTATACTCAGATGTGAGTCCCTTGCTCATTGCACCATCAGGATTCAAGCAAGCCGGGCCGAAGACGGCTGAAATGCCAGAAACCGGTCCCCGGAAGCTTGTTTCCTTCCCAGTGTAAGAATTGGCTTTTGTAGTCTGGTCTGCCCTGTTCCCATGATGCACTGGGCCAGGGACAGACTAATTTGCATACAGCCAGGTTCTGAAACTGGGATGGTGCAATGAGCTAAAAAACGGTGTTGGATCTAGCCCTGATCTCTTGACTGGGTGAGAGTACTCTGCTTAATTCAGAGACTCTGTCCATCACCACCCCTTGTTGTAAATAATTTTGTCCACCCTAAGCGTGGAAGGGTATACTCAGATGTGAGTCCCTTGCTCATTGCACCATCAGGATTCAAGCAAGCCGGGCCGAAGACGGCTGAAATGCCAGAAACCGGTCCCCGGAAGCTTGTTTCCTTCCCAGTGTAAGAATTGGCTTTTGTAGTCTGGTCTGCCCTGTTCCCATGATGCACTGGGCCAGGGACAGACTAATTTGCATACAGCCAGGTTCTGAAACTGGGATGGTGCAATGAGCTAAAAAACGGTGTTGGATCTAGCCCTGATCTCTTGACTGGGTGAGAGTACTCTGCTTAATTCAGAGACTCTGTCCATCACCACCCCTTGTTGTAAATAACAAACATCAGAAAGCAATAATTTGGCATGAAATAGACGTGGTGGAGTCCACAAAGTGTTAAATAAAATATAGGCATTGGTTTGATAAAGGGACACTGGGAGCCAGCCGGAGATACTGTCAAGCCATATAGAGGACCAGGAGTCATCTGACAGGGAGATGGAAAGTTCATTGTTCCAGAACGACGAAATAGTCTGAACATTGGAGCCCTTTGAGGTGGAAAGTTTTTTATAAAAAACAGAGACAGCTTTAGGGGACGATGTCGTAGCTGTGAGGTAAATTAATAGGTCATTTGTGGTGGCAGAGGGAATACCATTGGGGAAGGAATCCAAAATAGAGTTACACAAGAATTGATATTTTAAAAGGTCAGTAGCTGGGAGACCAAACTTTAACTGTAGCTGTTCAAAAGGAATAAAGGCATTACCATTAAAGACATCTTTAAGATATAAAATTCCTTTTGAAATCCAAGAGGACCAGAAGGTAATGTTTCTGTTCAATTTAAGTAGTGCACTGTGCCATAAAGACAAGTGGACTGTGGAGAGTAGAGGTAATTCAAAATTAGAATCTAAATCATTAATTATCAATCTGGAGGACTTAATGATAGAGGAAAGATGAACAACCTTCGCTGTGGATGACATTGACATCAATGAAGGTAAAGAAAAGGGCCGTATAATGGATGCTTCAATATCCAACCAAATTGGATGTTTTACCATATGTGAAGTATTAAACCAAAGGGTACTCTGCTTTAAGATAAAAGCTTTATGGTAAAGGTGAAAGTCTGGCAGGGAAAAACCAGCCTTGGCCTTAGGAATTTTTAACTTTTTGTAAGCAATACGAGGGACTTTGTTGGACCAAAGGAATTTAGATAAGAGTGTGTCATTAGTTTTATAAAAACTGAGAGGAAATTGGGTGGGGATCATAGCTAAAGAGTAAAAAACTTTAGGTGCTATATTCATTTTTATAGATTCCATTCGTCCCCACCAAGTGAGATGAAGGGCAGACCACTTGGACCTTTTGTTTTTAATGTAGTCAATTATGAAATCAGAGTTAAGTTTTAATGTAGCTGGCAGCGATGAAGCAAATAGAATACCCAAATACTTAAGTTTGGTGGTTTGCCAAAGAATATCTGTGTTTGGGAGCATCTCTGAGGTACAAAACACATTCAAAGGAAAAAATTCAGTTTTGCTTACATTCAATTTGTAACCTGAAACCATAGAGTATTGAGCAATAATGTCTAATAGGGAAGGAACAGAAGACAGAGGGTTATTAATAAATAATAAAACATCATCTGCATAGGCTAAAGTTTTAACAGTTACATCATTGATCATAATACCCTGAATGTCATCACAAAGGCAAATATAATTAAGAAAAGGTTCAATACCTAAGAGAAATAACAGTGGAGAAAGGGGACAACCTTGCCTAGTTCCTCTAAAGAGCGGAAATTGACTAGAAATTTGACCATTAATGAACAAACGAGCAGTAGGGGCAAAATATAAAGCGGAAATCATACGAATAAAAGGGGCACCAAAATCAAAGGACAATAAAGTTTTAAATAAAAATTGCCAGTGAATCTTATCAAAAGCTTTTTCTGCATCTAATGCCATCACTCCCGCAGGAGAAGTAAGTTGAGAACTTTGTTCAATAATATGTAGTAGAGTTCTAGTATTATTAGCAGAATATCTATTTTTCATGAAACCAGATTGATCTGGGTGAATAATGGAATGGAGTACAGGAGCTAGTCTAGTAGCTAGGATTTTCGCATAGAGCTTACAATCTTGGTTTATTAGGGAAATGGGGCGATAATTAGAGACCAAGGTAGGATCTTTATCAGGTTTAGGCAGGACAATAATTAAGGCGTCCGTAAAAGAGCCCGAGATAGTACCAGAGGAGCCAAAATGAGAGAAAAGGGTATTCAAATAAGGGAGAAGATGGGATTGAAATTCTTTGTAAAATTCTGCCGGGATACCATCCGGACCTGGGGATTTATTCTTGGGGAGTGACTTAATGGCAAGCAAAATTTCTTCAGATGTAATTGGTGAATCTAGACCTGTTCTATCTGATAAGGAAATATGGGGTAAATTGCACTTATTTAAAAAGGAATCAATTAAAGATTCAGGGCAGGTGTCAGGTTTACTATAAAGGGTAGAATAAAAACGTAAAAATTCTTGCACAATATCGTTATGAGAAATAGCCACTTTGCCTAGAGATCCTCGTTTTGAGGTAATCTGAGTCTTATCTCTTTTAATTCGTAAGTAATTAGCAAGGAGTTTTCCCGATCTATTGGTATTAAAACGAAATTTAGCATTGGACTTTGAAAGTTGGACTCCCGCTCTGTGACTAAGAATGGCATTAAATTCATAGCGGAGTTTTTGAAGTGTAAGTTTGTACTGGGGGTCATTGGAAGATATAAACAAACGTTCAAATTTAGCAATTTGCTTTTCCAAATGTTTAATGTTAGCGTTAAATTGTTTGTTCTCATGAGCCATAATAGAAATAGTGGTACCTCTAATGTAGGATTAAATGCATCCCACCTGGTGACAATTGATGTGGAATCTTCAGGGTTGAATAAAAAATAATCTTTTATAGCCTGTAATAGTTTAGGTTTATGCTTATCCGTAAGAACAATGTTGGAGTTCATACGCCATCTATTTTGTTTAGTAAAAGTAGAAGAGATATTTAAGACAAATGAAATTAAAGCATGGTCTGAAATGTCTATGGTGCCAATAACAGGATTAGTAGCTGACTGAAGTAGGGAAGGTGAAATCAAAAAATAATCAATCCTTGAATGAGAATTATGGGGATTAGAGAAAAAAGAAAACCATTTTTAAGTGGGAAAGTGTAGTCTCCATACATCAGCTAGTTTAGTAGTACGAAGGAAATATTTAAAAGCATGAAAAACTTTAGGGGGTCTAAACTTGGTAGTAGAAAGTCTATCAAGTAATGGATCAATGATCACATTAAAATCCCCACCAACAATCAAAGGAACTTGTCCCAACTTTAGAACTTCTGTAGATAAGTTAGACCAAAACGAAGGATCATCGGCTGTGGGGCCATAGATATTAAGCAAAAAGAAGGTGGAGTCATGAATTTTAACTTTAACAACAATAAATCTACCTTCTGTATCTGTGAATTTGCTAATAATCTGACAGTGTAATCTCTTTGCAAAGAAAATCGCAACCCCATTTTTCTTACCAAGTGCAGGAGACGAAACAATAGTGTCTACCCACTTTTTGTTCATATACTGTATAATGTTGTGATCAACATGCGTTTCTTGAAGAAAACATATATCAGCTTTAGAAGCCCCCAAGTAATCCAGAATTTTCGTTCGTTTAACTGGATGTCGCAGACCTTTAACATTAAGAGAAACAATTTTAACATCATGTGTAACAGCCATGAAGAAGTAAAATGAGGATGAGGAGAGGAGTTAAAGAAAGAGAAGAGGGAAAACAGCCATGGAAGAAAAGTAACTCTACGTAGAAAGTTAGAAAAGGTAAGGGAAGACACAAAAGGAAAAAACAGAAAAGGAAGAAAAAGGTACAAACAAGGCACATAAATAAGGACACAGAGACGTGCACCCGTTCCACAAGCATGGCCAGAGACCGTTGGAGCCCATGAAGAAAGAAGATTCTCCAGGAATGCTCAATTTAAATTCGATCAAGTAATAGGAGCTTGAGTCTCCATTGATGACGAAGCTTGTTGGTCCAGAAAGAGTCTTAAGTCTGCAGGACGATGAAAAGATTTTGAGAAGGAGTCTTTCCAAACTCGCATTGTAGACGGATCAAATAGACCATACTTAAAACCAAGGCTTTTCAGATGCGGACGCATAGAGGAAAATTCCTTGCGAATAGCAACCGTTTCCTTAGCAAAGTCTTGATGGATAAATATTTTGGAGCCATTTACCAGAAGCGAAGGAATGTCTCTGGCAGCTTTCCTTATGAGAACCAAGTGATGGTGACGCAAGACCTTAAAAATCACCTGCCTGGGTTTTGTATGGCGTGGATTCCTGTGTGAGGGAATTCTATGTGCTTTGTCCACCTCAAATTTTTCTGGAAATTTGATATTTAGTAGACCAGGCAGCAAAGATTCCAGGTACAAGCGACAGTCGGAGCCTTCAACTTCTTCAGGCAAATTGAAAATGCGGAGATTATATTGTCTATTACGGTTCTCCAATTCCAATAATTGGGTATGCATTGGTACTATCTGAGCCATCAAAGGAGTAAATGCATCGAGCTTGGTTTTATTGTCCTGAATTTTAATAGTATTGTCAGAAACTTTCATGGACATTGACGCCATATCTTTGCGAACATTTTTCACTTCGTTTGCAATGTTATCAGTATTTATGCGCAGCGCTTTTATTTCTTCCAATATCAGAGTAAGTGAGGGTTCAGAAGTTTCAACTACTTTCGATTTATTTGGGGGAGGAGACACCTGTTGCTTCCTTTTGTTGGTAGCAGAATTTTTGTTATCCATCTTGAGGAGAAAAAAACAACTTTTTGCGTCAGGAAAATGTAGAAAAACCAATTCCACCTCAAAATTTAATAAATATGAGGGAAAAGGGTATTAAAAGCTCCCAAAGCACTTGAGTAAAGGCAGTGCAAGAGTTAATGTGAGCCGTGGGAGTGGCTAGGCCCACGCCAGGCCCTTTCTTCAGAAATGCACCGCCCCCTGTGCTGAGGCAATCGGCAGAACCGGATCAGAAGCTGGGGAGAGGAGCCAGGAAGCAGACAGAGGGGTCCCGGCACGATGAAATTGCCCACAATTGACAGCAAAGGTAGGGGGCTGGCATAGGAGGCAAGCGCTATGAAAAATGAGCAAACCTTGAGGAGAAAAATCGTCGTTATTCAGCTCATTAGGCTGATGATGTTACGGAGCTCCGATGGCGGCGGCCATCTTGTCGACGCGCTCGCGCGACTCCCCGGCGGACACCCTTCCTGATGTCAACAGTATTTGTTGTGTTCAGATCTTGGGAGTATCTCACATTTGCTCTAGTATTGCTATGCAAATCAGCCAAGAAATTGACAATTCCACTATCTACCCCCTTCACCCTCATGGACTGCCAAAGCCTTCACCTGTTTACACAGTCGAAGGTTGAGGACAAGTCCATGAAGGCGAGGTGGATGGTGCCCCTTTGAGTCACAGTGTACTTGCTAAGTATTAAAAAAAGGTTAAGACACTGCGTCACTGTTGATCGACCACTACAAAACCCATACTGTGTGATGGACATGATAATATTTTCCAACGACCAGTCAGAAAGTCTCTGCAGTACGATTCTTCCTATGATTTTAACCATGGAGTCTATTAAAGAAATAGGCCTATAACAATTTGGGCTGCTTTTGTCCCCTTTCTTAAAGACTGGGACAATCGTAGAGACCCCCCATGATTGTGGGCAACCATATTTTGCTGCGGCGTTAAAAACGGGCTCTAAAATAGGTGCCCAGAAACTTGGCTCAAATTTAAATAGGTCAGGAGGAATCCCATCGGGACCAGGAGCTTTCCCAGCTGTTAGTCCCTCAATACCCTCGATAACCTCCCCCTTAGAGAAACTAATCATCTGACCATTTACACTTGGTGCGGAAATAAGCCTTTCATCCACCGAGCTACCATATAATTGCCTAAAGTGTAGTTCCCTCTCCTCCTTCAATATAAAGCATTCCAGGACATCACCCGGTACCTGGACCAGGAAAGGTTTCTTCATTACCGCCCAGAATTTGGAGCTACACCGCAAAGTAGAAGGGTCAAGAATCTCTCTCCATGCCTCCTCTCCTAGGAATTCCTTGTGTTTGGTAATGGTGGATTTATAATGTTTACGACACAGTTGAACTGTCTCCTTTATTCTCGGTTTAGCTGCTAGTGCCAACCTTAAATTTCTGCAATTTCGTGCCGCAGGTGAATCGCCGGCGGTGCATCAATGCTGTGCATGGAGGAATTTAATGCCCTGTGTACAACGCCATTGGAAGAGTGAATACGATAGACAAGATATCGGGTCGCCCAATTCTTTGTGGCTGAGTTTTAGATGAGGAACGTCCTGACTAACTATTGAAGTCAGATAGGAGATTGGGACATTGAATTGTCAGGAGCCATGTGTTCTTGAAGCTGGACGGCTCTACTAGAAGGGTGAATCTTTCTAATACCCACGTGAATCATAATTCTAGAATACCCCATAGGCGCTCTTTTATTATCCCACACCCATTGTCCTGAAGAAGACCCGCCCTAGACCCTGAAGTAAGGCGTTGAAGGGTCGAAACGTCGACGTGATTACCATCAACGGACCAGTTTTTAAACATTCAGTTTTCAAGGCCAAGTGAAGTGGTGTGCTGAATGTATTATAACTCACTATAGAAACTGGCCTGCCAAGTGTTTAGTTAAAAAACACCACAAACTTTCTCCCTCCCTATTTGTCACTCACTTGTTGTATATAACTCACTTTTTCACAAGTACACCACATGTCACTTTGCATGCTTTCTATTTATATGCGCCGTTCTTTATGAATTATTGTTTGGATTGACTTATGTATATAAAAAGCAAGGATCTTTATGAATATAGCCAATACAGTGATTAAAAAATATAATGTTACACTGTCTTTCCCTTGTATGGGATTTGCTTTCTTGAGAATATTGGGTATCTCATAATTCTACAAAATAATCCTCTGATTAAAATAAGGAAAGAGTGATATGTAATTTGAAGCAATCAGTTGCCATGCCCGACAGAACCACTGTATCTACTAAACCTTAAATTTCTGGCTGCTTTAGAGCAATCTCGATTAAACCAATTTGGACCCACAGATTCAAATTTCTTTGCTGGGACCGACAATAGCTGTGTCACCTTAGCCGACAAACTTTGGAAGGCTTCAAGAACCAAGGATGGTTGTGGGCCTTCTTGTGTACATACCAGGATTTCATCAGCGCAGATGGTTTTAATATCTTTATACAACAAGTCTGGGGGAACTTTAGTCCATCAAAAACGACGTCTCCCATCAGTTGTGCTTACCCTACCTGAAATGAGATTTGGGCCAGCATTAGCTATCCAGGGACCCATCAAATGGACAGTGAGTGGGTTATGATCACTGAATGAATTCACTATGTTCAATGGCAGAGGAATCCACAAAGGACTGCATTGGGGGTGTTATTAATACATAATCAATAAAAGTTCCCCTACCATGCCCCTTAAAAGATGGAATCTCAAAGCACTTTGAAGGGTCCGACAATACCATGGTTGGTGATTGATCTAAATCATTAAGTAGATCATTAAAAAGTTCCCCCTCTGTCGTATGTTCCAAGTGCATACCCTCTATGCGCGGACAATGCAAATCCGAGATACTTTTCAGAAGAAGATCCCCACAGGGGTGAACATTAAAATCACCCATAATCATAAGATTATGGATACAATCCCTCATTGAATTTCTAATAAAAACATTCAGTGCGGACATCTCACTATTAACTGAGCATGAATTGACAGCATTATAAAAATTGACCATGCCAAACATACAGTTTTCTCCCATTAAAATTAGACCAATAATACCAGAATTGCTTGTTATGGCTCTGCGAATTTTACACGATAACGCAACAGAGATGAACGTAACCATTCCCCCCTTTGGTCTTCCCCTAGTTGTTACTATTGCAGGAACATAAAATGCTTTATAACCTTCCAGAAAGTGATTACATTCGACTGACCAAGTCTCCTGCAAACAGATAACCTGAAACTGCTTGATGTACCTAATCCAATTGCAATCCTCCATCTTAGCACCCAATCCAGCAATGTTCCAAGAAATTATGTTGTTTCCATTCAGATTTGCCCGAGTACTTTCCTCATGTCCCATTTCATCCAATGTCTCTGTTACTTGTCCATCAGATTCCTCACCTCAATCGCACGCCTCCAGGCCTGAGAGTAAATCAAATCTATTCTGCGTTACAACATTGAACCCATTCATGCCATGACTATCAACATTGTACCGATATGCTGCTTCAGGAACCGGAGGCTGAATAGGGATAAATGGACCAGTTTACCCGCGATTAGGAGGGACTTTAATTAGATGGGTATAAAAGCAACCAAGGGGACGTACACACACACTGTTTGCATTGTAAACTAAGGAGGCTGCTCTTATTAAAACTATAGCCACGTGTTGGGGATGTTTGAAATTAACTATAATACAGTCCCCACTAGATGTTTTTGTAGATGGGCCAATCCAGTTAACCCTTTGAGTTGACAAAATTTGATCAGAGTATGCAATTGGGAAGCTGCATTTATTGTTCAACCATGATACTGTTTTATTTTTTAATGAATCATGGGATTCCTCGTAGGGCTGAGCTGAGTGAAGATCAATGGGCGGAACATTAGTTAAAACAGCCACATAAGGTGCACAATCAGGAGGAAAGTTAATGTAGCGACTTTTCTTTACTTGTCTAGTATCCGGGTTACCCTCAGGAACTACTATAGCCTGATTATTCTGACCGGTTGTAGATGTAGAACCAGATGGTGCGGATTCAATTACAGCTATTTTCTGACTATTCTGCTGTAAAGGAATTCTACAAGTACCCTGCCCATCTCTATTATGACCCTTGTCCACAGCCTTTGGTTTTACGGCTGAGGTAGAAGATAGGTGTGTTGTTATCAATACACCTAATCTATTAACTTCTAGGGCCACACTATCCAATTTGGCTATCAGGGGTTTCATTAACTCTTCAATCTTTGCCTGTAATGTTTTTTCAAGGGTACTGATCAATAATGCAAATTGCTCCAAATTAATATTTATAGCAGCTACATTATTCCCTACATGTGAATCAGATCCACTAGCATGGCTATTTGGCACCTTTTGTGCTATTTCTACTCTTTTCTTTCCATGCTTCCCCCCGCGTTTAGTCAGTGGCTTTCTACATGATCTCACTGGTCTAGGAGAAGGGTAAAGCAAAGCTGCTCAGTTGCCTCGGTAGATATGTAGGATATATTTTCCTGTAAGTCAACATGAACCTGCGCTTCAACCGCTATAACAGACCTATTGCTCACTTCAGGTATATCAGCTATGGCTGAGTCTACAGCTAAGGACGGCATGTCATCATCTGGCACCCGGTTACTCCCAAGACCTAATGAGGCTCTACGTTCGCTATTGATTTGAGTTACCTTTTTTACCAGATAATTATCCATAGTACCTAGCCCAGATGCCGTTCTATCTTTGTTTGCTTTAGACATCGTCCAAATATAGGACAAGACAAGACAACAGCCTTTAAATGCACTTTAGCCGTTAACAAATGGAGTATGATAAAAGTCTCACTTGGGGGTGCAAATCCTTGAGTGCAGGCCCAAATTCCGTGGCCTCTTCTGGCCTCTGAGGGCCTAAGAGGGCCCGCCCTTTGCCCGGGCTTGGCCCGGCGCCGCCCCCGCGCGTCCCGCGGGGCGGGAGGCATTTGGTAGTCTTATGGCGCCTCCGGGCGCGTGGTGGAGCGTCACGTCCTCCCCGGGGCAGCTGGGTGCTGTAGTCCGCTGGCCGGTACTACAGCAGGTGATGGGCGGTGAGGAGGGAGCGGCTGCAATCGCCTGGTGCCGTTTCCCTCACGGCGGCGTCAGGCTCCAAGAAGTGTCCCCCACGAGCGCTCGGTAGCCTTATGGCGCCTCCGGGCGCGTGGTGGAGCCTCACGTCCTCCCCGGGGCAGCTGGGTGCTGTAGTCCGCTGGCCGGGACTACAGCAGGTGATGGGCGGTGAGGAGCGTGCGGCTGCAATCGCCTGGTGCCGTTTCCCTCACGGCGGTGTCAGGCTCCAAGAAGTGTCCCTGTCACTGTTCAAGTCAACAATGGGCAATCATCCCCCAAACCAGGGAGACTGGTGAGCAAGACATTCATGTAAGTACAGTAGAGGCTGTGTCTGCTCCTGTTTATGAATATTAATTTGAGTAAAATGTAAGTGACTGTGTCATGTGATTGGACGGACGTTCAAACAGGTGACTTTCAATGCAAGTTCCTCTCAATAACCCAACCAAAAAAAATGCTTTTAATAAAGTAGATATGTAGGTGCAGCAAAGTAGTCATGGGCCCTAATGAGTGCATGGTAACTCTCCACCCTGCCTCCACTTGTGTAATAAAACAAAGCTATAATTGGGGTGCAGTGGCTCCTCACTCTCCACCCCAATGTCACTGCACGTCCTGCATTATTGATAGCTGCTCCTTTGATTCTGGTAGTTAAAAACACGTAAAAAGAGCATATATGGAATTTTACACTAAAGCGTTTCTGCCATCGTGAACACTTAAAAAATCATCAGAATGTATCGCTACTTAAAACTACGTGGCATATATTATAAGCCCCTAACGCCACCAGAGCTTCACATTTTCTGATGCTCCGGTGGCGTTGCTCTCTACCCCATATTTACAAAGTGGGGTTAAGCCACCTTACATTGCTTAATGCCACCTTGTAAGTATGCCCCTTACCACAGGAGTCAGCTGTGGCAAAGTGACAGGCCATGGGTGCTGCTGTGGGCATTCCACCTCAACTCCAATTGCGTTTTGGATGAGACATGATTACTTTCTCCTCATGTTTTGCTCTTTCTGTGTGTGCCTCATTCAGCAGCACACATAGAAACAGCAAGTTGACTCCGAAGACTTTTTATGTGCTGGAAAGTATCCCTTCCTTCACATAAACAATCACCCTGCTGCTCAGGCACCCTTGCAACATGGCGCAAGGGTATCTGCACTGGCGATCACCAGCGTTTTTTGTGCCAGCTCTAAGGAAAACGCAAGGGTGCATCATAGGTTTTGTAAAAATGGTGCATGCCTTTGTTTAACCCCTTCCGCGCTGATGACGGAACCGCTCCATCATCAGCCGCGGTAGCGCTGTACTGATGACGGAGTGGTTCAGTCATGGCCCGCTCGACGCGCCTGCGCGGTGCGTTCTATTGAGCGGGCGGGGCCATGACGGAACCGCTCCGTCATGAGCACAGCTCAACCGAGGCTGGTGACGGAGCGGTTCCGTCACCAGCACGGGCACGCCGCGCGGCCCCCCGCCCCCCTAGCGCTGCGGCGGAATAGTCGCCGCAGCGAAGGTGTTAAAAAATGTCAGATCAAGGCGTTACCAATTTTGGAGTAACACCACGCTCAGACATTTTATTATAATTATCCCCATACATGTTTGTAGCATTTTTATATAGCGCAATTCGGCCCAACTGCCAAGCATGAGCACCAGTTACATTACACAAAGTCAAATTCCATTTTTTTATGTACAGGGAGATTAAGTTATTTTCCCAATATCACCGGATTGGGAGCCGACGCCGGGACTGAAACCTGATTCTCCAATTTCAATGATGACAGCTAATGCCGCGAGGCAGCGTCCTCTCCCATACATTGGAAAGAAAACAATAACTGGCACTTTCACAGACAATTTTGTGCACCCCGAATTAAAGGCATATTTATTATATAATGCAGTATGATTAAGTAAAGTATGAAGTGATCTGTAAGAATTAGAATACTTTTGTATGAGATATAATCGTGACGCTGAGGCTTATATGTGAGACTCTAATGTCTGAAAGGGTGCAAACAGGTTTTTGCACCCAGTTTGAAAATCCACTCTGTGTGCAAATTCCTCAATGGCCAAGAGCACCTGATTCACGGCTCGGAGTGAGTGAAAACATGCAGTGTGACCCCATGAATAAATTAATAGAGAATGGAGTGGTAAAACTACACTGGGGAGGAACTGCACTTTGTCACATGGTATCATTTTTTCTCCAGGCACTTTTACTACACTGAAATCATAAGGTCTTTGGAATAGAGGCCTAAGTGTCAGACAGAAACACCCTCCTCACCTCTCTCTCTCTCAAGCCCTCCATGCACAAGTTTGCCCGCACATGGGCCACACACCAGTGTCCAGACTGGCAATCCCTGGCAATTACTACTGGATCTCGGAAGCTTGTAACGTGGTATCCAGCCTGAGCTGCGGATGGCCACCAACAAGAGACTGTTTATAAATGGGGGAATTGCTTCAAAATCTTCATCAGTGAAGTCAAAGTGAGCAATCAAGCCCTGGGTTGTGATTGTGGTACCCACAGTCCTTAATGAAGTTTGATCTGGAACCTACTGCCACCAAACTGGGCAATACATCACTGCAAAGACAACTAGATGTGATATGCTAACTGGTTGACCAGTGCAGCTGCCACAAGAGCTTGCTCATCTTCCACAATCATAGCGATGAGGGTATAGTCTCAGGTTTCACTTACCTACTCATGGGGCGTCTGTCTATCAACTATGCTAAGAAGACATAACTTTTCAATGTTTGACTCCACAGGTCTCCGCAGCTGTGGGTGAGCATTACCCTCTTTCCTAAACATTCACACTATCCTCAAGGACTGCTACTTTTATGGTGGACAATTCGGATATCTGTCATAGAAACCTGCCCAATGTTAGAAATTGGGTTGTTATTGATTGGGATATGAGGATATGAGCACTGGTTAAGAAGCAACCACAATCCTAGTTGGGACAAATCCTAAATCAACCTGAGCTCACCCTCTCGTAGCATGGCACAGATCACTCCAGCTAAACTTTAGAGGCAGTATTTGTGTAACACTTCCACCAGTAACACAGTGAAGACACCACACAAAAAAATATCACACAAGGTGAAGATAGAGTCTAATCTAATAAATAAAACAAGAACAACATTTAAAAAATCAAATTAGTAGAACTGGAGATATTGAATTTCAGATTATTTAATTAAAAGAGTTCCTAGAAGCAAAAAGCGCCATTCGGGATAGCTGGTCGCACCGGACAAGGACAAAAGCACAAGTCTAGGCCATTGGCGATGGAGCGTGAGACGGCTAGAGGGACAATGTTAGGCCCATTGAGAAAAGGATTGTCTCATGGGTTGATTTCTAATTTTGATGTGGTCATCTGGGATCATTTCTTGTTTCTCTGTACCTTGCTATTACGTCGAAAGATAAGATACACCTTGCTATGTGAAAGGTGAAATAAATCAGTTTAGAAATAAAAATGAAGAACTCTAGCACAATAGTGCTTCAATTATGAGGCCAATTAAATGTGTGATTAATATCTTTTAAACAGCCTATCTGAGTTGCAATGAACTTTCTTCAAGCTAGGTGATGTCTTCTCCCACCATTTTAATTCATATTCAATGTCTTGGATAGTATTTGTCAAGTTTCCCCCTGATTGATTAACCATGCTTTTCATTATGTCACCAGTTCTATATGACCATGCATTCTTGTAGATATCAGAGAGATTCCTTTGCTCTGAGAATTTATGTTGACTTTCATAGGACCCCACAAGTGTTGTACATTAAGGCAGTGCTTTATGCAAACAACTTTTACCACAGAATTACAAAAACAGGATGCTGCAACTGGTAATACACAATAAGAGTGTTTTTGGAGATTGTGTTATATTTGGGTTTGGTGGCGTCATGTCCAGTTGTTTTATATGCTGCTGTGTTGTTGTGCTGCATAAATGCAATGTGATTTTTGATGCATTGATGCGTTGTGTTGTAGTATTTGTGCTGTATTCAGCTTTGACTTCTTAACTATGACATACCCTGTTATCTCTGTTGATCTCTGTATGTTTATTGTGCTATTTTCTGTTGTTTTCTTTCGATATGTCAACAATGCTGCTACATTTCCAGCCAAAAACTATTCCATCTTTTCAACTACTTAAGACACCAGTCAACTTAGAACAGTGACAGAGAGTTTAGGTAGAGTTACAACTTTTTTTGTTACTTTCCAGTGCAAAACTTGGTTTGCGCTGGAAAAAGGCTTGAAAATATTTGTGAAGATTTATAGCTAGGGTGGTACTTGAGTGTCCGCATGCAAAAACCCATGTTTTTTTATGCAAAACCGTATTTACCATGAAAGGTAAACAGGGTTTCATGCCAAAAAAAACTCTTTGAGGCAGGTGTTAAAAAGTAGAAATGGTTGCATTTCTCCAAACATTTCTTGCTTTGCATGTGTGCTACTCAGTACAGTCCATCCACATCCAAAGTAGGGAATGTTTTAAAGTATAGCATTATATACTCGAAGGGTACTCTTATTGTACAAAACCTATGCTAGAATTGGTACAGACACCTTTGCACTATTGCATAAATGTGTGTGCATCGGGCTAGGCAGCCTGATTGTGCAGCAGCTCTAAGGAAAGATCTGGGAAGCATCATATCTTAGTAGGTGTCAAGCTGTCCAGCTCTCCCTCGCAACACAGCACAACAACTTGGGTTGCTGTGCTGCATTGCACACGTTTTTGGTGCATCTTTCTCAGAGCGTAATGTTAGTGCTCACAGTCCTCGCTGTATGAGATACTGTATTCTGAAAACATACCTAATGGCACACTGTTGGTTGAGGAATGAAGTCCCCTTGGCTCTGGATGGTCCTTGGGGGCAAACTACCTCTCCTGTTAACTCCAGTAAGTCCCACACTCTGGGATTGCTGGGAGGTCTTCGTGGACCACACCCCCTTTCTCCGCTATTCTACATAAGCGCCTCCTGGCACACTGCTAGTTGAAGGATGAAGTCCCCTTCGATGCCTAGGGTCTTCGGGGGCCAGGAACTCCTTCTGTTACCTCCGGTAAGACAATTGAGATGTCATGAGTGATGTCACCAGTGATTACACTGACCATGTCATGAGTAATGTATTATGTGAAGTCATAAGCAGAGCATTGCAGGTGCATGAGTTATACTTAACTCAGCTAACTAGAACGGCTGAACTTCTCTGGTTTTGTATGAGTAAAATTAGATTCTAACTATAACGTCCCTGTAGCCTCTGATGTTTTAGTGAATTTCTAAAGATTTTTAAATGCTAATTCCTAACTATAATATCCCAGTAGTCTTTGTTTTGTTCAGTTAATTCCTATGATTTTTAAAGTAGAAGTCACATTTGCAGAGTAGGTGGGTAAGGGGGCGGTGCCTCAGACCAGCTCACCGGAATTCCGCTATGTAGGACTTACAGGAGGTACCAGGAGGGCTTCTTGACCCCCAAGGACCCTTTGGAGCCGAGGTTACTTCATCCCTGAATTAGTAGTGTGCCAGGAGGCACGTTTGTAGAGTAGTGAACAAGCTTGAACAAGCAAGAGCATTTTACTCTCACTTGTAAAAAGCGAGCACATTTGTTTTAAATGGGATGGTGGCAGTGCTGCAATGTTCCAGGGGTGGGCAGCCCGGGACATTGCTGGACCTGGCCTTGTGGGGTGGCAGTCCTCAGGGCCATTTATGGTGCGGCCCCCCTCCCATCTTGAAAATAGCCCCGGGAGGTGGTGGGCCCGGGTTAGTGGAGGGGCACATGGCCCCTGCATTTAAGGATAGTAGCCCTGGGGAGGTGACAGTACCCAGGGCTGTGGGAGAGCCATGTGGCTGCCCTGTATGTTAAACAATTAGCTCCAGGGAGGTGGTGGTGTCCGGTGCTACTTGGTGGGGGCTTGAGCCTCCCAAAGCATTGTCATTAAAAATAGCCCAGGGCAGGGGGCTGTCCCCTGGGCTGTGGGGGGTGCATGGCACCCCCACATTCCAAACAATTAGCCCTGGGGAGGTGGCAGTCTGAGGGTCCCGACATTTTTATGTTTTTATTACCCCTGGAACCTGGCCACCCTGTGGCCTAAATTAAAAGAAGCGCAGGAGCCTGCATTTTTTTTCAGTGGGATTCATGGATCAAACGTGATTAAAAAAAAATCACGGGTTCGTGGATCCACTGCATCCACAGTATATCTGAACTACTGAACAGGTGTACACCATTTAACAACAAGAGTGCTTTCTGGACCAAGACCTACCTTTCTACCAAATTTGGTGTAAATCCGTTCAGTAGTTCAGGCTGTAGTCGTATCCAAAGTTTCCTATCGAAATTAACATGGAGAAAAGACAGTTTGGAACCCCCCCTTTTTCTCAGTCGCCGCTTAACAGATCACTCTGAAATATTCAAGGCAGCAGCTGAAGTGTTTTGATAATTTTGCAAACATTCATCAAACGGCACAAAGGTTATTGGCAAATCAAAAAAACTCTCTTCCTATGGAAACTAGGACCTCACTATAACTATCTAATGGCGACAGCCAGTAGGTAATATATATCGCTCCACTACACAGATGACCAGCACTCTCGGTAGAGGATTATCTAGGTTTATTGGATTGAAATGTGCCCAGAGACGCGTTTCGGCAAACGCCTTTCTTAGTGTTGGCGGGCACCATTGTTTAAATACAATACAGTTGATTGGTTGCCTCAAAGTGATTTTTTTTTTCAGAGTTTTATATAGTGCGAACTTGACCGGAACCGAATAGGGTATCAGAGCACTTTACATAGCACCAGTTACGTTACATGAGGACACACATTCATTTTTATTAGGCACGGGGAGATTAAGTGATTTGTCCAGAATCACAGGATGTTTGGCGTTGTTACCGAGACTCGAACCCAGATCCCCAGGTCCGAGGTCGAGCGCCCTGGCCGTTAGGCCGACTCCTCTCCTCAATTATTAACATCAATGAAGGATTAACAGGTATGCTCTGCGGCGCACATTTCTAGCACGCCATATTATACATGACTCAACTTGCCAATCTCGATCATATTGGTAAATCAATCCAATACATAATAATCGTTTGTACTTCAGTATTATAATCATATTGATAATCTCATAGGACCCATGGTCTCAGTAGGCCTGTGATTTAATTCACCAAAATTATTAGCACCCTGTATTGGCTAATGATGGTGTAACAATACACATCCCTAAAACATGTTAAAATAGATACCGATCGGTAATGCATGTTAAAGATTATTCAATTAAAAAAAATGTCATTGTGCCCTGTATGGGCTATCTACCTAACTACCTATCATACATCAATAGACCAAGCTGACATAAATTTATTACGCCCTATATGGGCTTATTACCTTACAGTTCACCACTCATAAAAACACTATACCTTAGAAACACATATGTGCCGAGAGTGAGTAGATAAATGCATAGTGTATAAATGTGTAAATAAGTGTCTAAATGGAAGTTTTTTTGTAAAAATGATTGCATAACTGACTTATTAAGTATATCTTAGTGAATACATGTATTAGCGAGTAATGTTTAAATATGTAAATATCTGTATCAGTGTCTCACATTGTCTATAAGTGGCTGCATGGGTTGGTGAGTAGCTACATCAGTGTCTATATGGGTTATTAGTTGTTTTTTTGAGTGTCAGTATGAGTGTCTGTACGGTTTGGTGGGGGGTAATACTTAGCGCTTAGATGCATGAATGAGTGACTCACTGTTTGTGTGTGTTTTGAAGACAGCGTGTGTGCAGAACTGTATGGGTGGATGAGTGTGTGTATGGGTGTGTTAGTGAGTTAATGACTGTCTCAACAGTGTCTTTATGAGTAACTACATATGTTTTAATCTACTATATGTGAGTATTGATGTATATAAGGGATTATATGTGAGAGTGAGAGATTGGAAGAGTTCCTGTATAAATAAGTATGTGTTTTTATAAGTGATTGTTTAAGAGAGTAAGTATGTGTACGTTTCTGTAAAAGTAAGTGTAGTGGTGTGTATAGCTGTATATGCAAATAAATGGATGTTTGATAGTTTATTTGCATGTGTGAGTATGTGTGTGAGTAACTCTATGGATGAGTGTTGGTGTGTAATAGGATGTATAGGTGTATGAGTACATGTAATGAGTGAGTACATGTATGAGTGACTATATAGAACTGTTGGTGAATGAGTGAATGTGTTTTTAGATGGTGGAATTACTGAATAGAATGTTGTAACTGGTATTAGTATCTCCATTTATTTGAAAATTTTAGTTTCCATTTTTGAATGTGTGTATCAAAGGTTATATTACGCTGAGAGGAGGTCTGCCATGCTTTCACAAGGATGATGTCATCAGTGATGTCATCAGTGTTGTCATTTGAGATGTCATCAGTGATGTCATGAGTGCTGTCACTGACCATGTCATGAGTGATGTAATATGTGACATCATCAGCAGTGCATTGCAGGCGCGCAAGTTATAGTTAGCTGAACTAACTATAACGGGGGAATTTCAATGGTTTGTATGAGTGCAATGTCCAGCTAACTATAACATGTGGGAAACCTGTGTTTTTTTCCAGTGAATTTCTAAGGTTTTTTAAATGCTAATTCCTAACTATAACGTATGTGAAACCTATGGTTTTTTTCAGTGAATTTGCAAGGTTTTTTAGATGCTAATTCCTAACTATAACGTGGCAGAAACCTATGGTTTTTTCAGTGAATTTCAAAGGTTTTGTAAATAATAATTTTTAAATGTATTAATGGTTATATTTTTTTATACTGATTTACTACATTGTTTTAAAGTTTTTATCTTTAGATATTTTATTTTTTAAATTACATTACATATTTGTAATATACATATTAAAAACATGTTTTTCAAAATATTGAAATTGTAATATTATTATTTTTTTGTTATTAATATATATATAGCAGGCAATAATATCCTATGGAAGGAAATTCAAGTTACTGGTAAGTACGGTTAAAATTACTTTTCAGGAACAGTAGTGACCTGAAAGATGCAGCACTGAGGTCTCTCTTGATAACAGGTGAGTAAATCGGAATACGTAGTTCGGCTAATTTTAGAGACATTCTTTAAAGTACCAACACTCCACACTTAGAAGAATTTCCAAGTGAAACCAGTCAATGTTAGCCTATGGAAGGAAATTCAAGTTACTGTAAGTATGGTAAGAAACACTTTTCTGGATCAGTAGTGGGCTGAAAGATGCAGCACTGAGGTCTCTCCTGATAACAGGTGAGTAAATTGGAATACGTAGTTCGGCTGATTTTAGAGGAATTTTTTAAACTTCCAAAATTCCACACTTAGAAAGATTTCCAAGGGAAACCAGTCAATGTTAGCCTATGGAAGGAAATACAAGTTACTGGTAAGTATGCGTAGATTTACTTTTCAGGGTCCATACTAGGCTCAAAGATGCAGCACTAACGTCTCTCGTGATAACAGGTGAGTAAATCAGAATTTGTAGCTCGGCTGACTTTAGAGGAATATTTCGCTCAATAGTGAAGGAAGGGGGCGGGCCTGAGGTGAAATGTGTGCAAACACTCCCTGTGGTGAGTTTTGGATTGAGGAATTAATTCCTCTTCAATCCTGAGGTCCCCTATGAGCCAACTAGCCTACCAGGTACCTCCAGTATGTGCCAGGGAGCTGCGTAGCAGAGAGGTGTTCAGAGGGCACGCCCCCTTTTTGCAACACTCTGCAACGCAGCTCCGTGGCGCTTACTGAAGGTACCTGTTGGACTAGTTGGCCCCTAGAGGACCTCTGGATTGAAGAGGAATTAATTCCCCAACTTAAAACGCACCACAGGGCATGTTTGCACTCATATCACCTCAAGCCCCGCCCCCTACCTTCACCAATGTGCAAATGTGCCCCGTAGCGCGTTCGAAGTTGGGGATTAAGTCCCCTTGCATACTGGGGGTCCCTGGAGGCCAACTAGCCCACCAGGAACCCCCAGTATGCGCCAGGGGGATGCATTGCAGAGAGGTGTAAAGAGGGACGTGGTCTCATTACACATCTCTGCCACGCAACCTCCTGGCACGTTTGCAGAGGGGGAACTAATTCCCCCTACATGCTGGGGGTCCCTGGGGGCCAACTAGCCCACCAGGAACCTCCAGTAAGTGCCAGGGGGCTGCATTGCAGAGAGGTGTTCTGAGGTCATGCCCCTTTTTACACCTCTCTGCAAGGCAGCCCCCTGGCGCATTTGCAGAGGGGGAACTAATTACCCTTGCATACTGGGGGTCCCTGAGGGCCAACTAGCCCACCAGGAACCTCCAGTATGCGCCAGGGGGCTGCATTGCAGAGAGGTGTTCTGAGGCCAGCCCCTTGTTATACCTCTCTGCAAGGCAGCCCCCTGGTTTGTTTGCAGAGGGGAAACTAATTCCCCTTGCATACAGGGGGCCAACTAGCCCACCAGGAACCTCCAGTATGCACCAGGGGGCTGTGTTGCAGAGAGCTGTAATGAGGCCACGCCCCTGGTTACACCGCTCTGAAATGCAGCCCCCCTGGCGTGTTTGCAGAGGTGGAACTAATTCTCCTTGCATACTGGGGGTCCCTGAGGGCCAACTAGCCCACCAGGAACCTCCAGTATGCACCAGGGGGCTGCATTGCAGAGAGGTGTAATGAGGCAACGCACCTTTTTACATCTCTCTGCAAGACAACCCACTGGCGCGTTTGCAGAGGGGGAACTGATTCCCCTTGAATACTGGGGGTCCCTGGGGGACAACTAGCCCACCAGGAACCTCCAGTATGCACCAGAGGACTGCATTGCAGAGAGTTGCTCTGAGGTCACCCCCCTTTTTACACCTCTCTGCAAGGCAGACCCCTGGCGCATTTCCAGAGGGGGAACTAATTCCCCTTGCATACTAGAAGTCCCTGGGGGCCAACTAGCCCACCAGGAACCTCCAGTATGCGCCAGGGGGCTGAGTTGCAGATAGGTGTAAAAAGGGGCGTGGCCTCTTAACACGTCTTACAAGGCAGCCCCCTGGCGCATACTGGAGGTTACTGACCCCCTAGGCCTGCTCAGGGGGTCCCACAAGGACCCCCAAGGCCCCCCAATTTTTTTTACAAAATCCAGGGATATGCATAGGGTATGAGTACCCTGCCAATCCCAAAAAACACATTAAGGCACCACTCTGCCAAAGCGCCCCCTGGCGCATACTGGAGGTTCCTAGTGGGCTAGTTGACCCCCAGGGACCGCCAGTATTCAAGGGGAATTAGTTCCCCCGCTGCAATCGCACCCAGGGGCTGCCTTGCAGAGAGGTGTGAAAAGGGGAGGGGCCTCATTACTCCTTTCTGAAACACAGCCCCATGGCACATACTGGAGGTTCCTGGTGGGCTAGTTGGCCCCCAGGGATCACCAGTATGCAAGGGGAATTAGTTCCCCCTCTGCAAACGCACCAGGGGGCTGCGTTGCAGAGAGGTGTAAAAAGGGGCGTGGCCTCTTTACACGTCTCTGCAAGGCAGCCCCCTGGAGCGTTTGCAGAGGGGGAAATAATTACCCTTTAAAAAAAATTGAAAAAAATCCAGAGATTCGCATAGGGTATGAGTACCCTGCCAATCCCCAAAAAAACACTTTAAGGCACCACTCTGCAAACGCGCCCCCTGGAGCATACTGGAGGTTCCTGGTGGGCTACTTGGCCCTCAGGGACCCCCAGTATTCAAGGGGAGTTATTTCCCCCTCTGCAAATGCGCCAGGGGGCGCGTTTGCAGAGTGGTGCCCTAATTTTTTGGGGGGGATCAGCAGGGTACGCGTACCCGTGATTTAAAAAAAAAAAACATTTGTTTTGGCCCTGGGGGGACCCCTAAGCAGGCCTAGGGGGTCAGGGTGTTTCTACCCTGCCCACTTTGCGTCTTTTGCGCACTTGTTTTTCAGTTTTCTTGTGCCTCGGTTCTAAAGTTGGCTGCCAACACTTCCTGGTTTGGAGTGTTGACAGACAGTTGACAGCCAATCAGCATGCAGCTCGTGCTCTTAATTGAACGGAATTCCGTACGTGTGTAGAACTCTGTCTCTAGATATCTCTATGATTTTACTTTTAATTTTCTCAGAAACTACTGAACAGATTTACACCATTTAACAAAAAGCACAATCTGTGAACCAAATTCTACCTCTCTGCCAAATTTGGTGTAATTCCGTTCAGCCGTTCAGGCTGTAGCCCTGGCTAAAGGTACCTATGGAAAATTGCTTAGGGACCCCCTTTTTTCTCGGCCCCCACTTGACGATTCACCCCAAAACTTTCAGGGAAGGAGCAGAACCGAGCAGGCCATTTTCTTGGAGAAATTCACGAAGATTCCTCTACCAGTTATTCCAAATAGAATGTTGTGGATTTCCAAGGGAAAATAGGTCCTAACTATAACTACATACTGGCGACCGCCAGTTGGTAATACAGGCAACCATTATGGGCAAATACATGCTATTGTAATATATTGCTCTACCTCGAGAGTCATGTGAAGTTAAACTGAGGAATATCTATCCTGTGTTTTAACATGTTTATAAATGTACCCCCAATTCCTAGCCACTATTTAATCTTGTTGTTACATTGGTTTGCATATCGATAAAGTACAAAATAGCCAGGTAGTCAATATTTTTATTTAATTCTTTCATTGGGTTTTTCTGTTCAAAAATAAATGCATTAACAAATATCACCATCAGATTCTAGTTGTGATGCACCATTGTCTGCCCACCAAGGGGTATAGTACACTTTCTACCAACCCCTGTTACCCACCCCAGATACAAGCATAATACGAACTGGTATTAGAGATGTGCTATTCACTTTATTGAATGCCCTGGTAAGTCCTCCATGCCTCCAATATCTGTTGCCATTTTTAGGGCAGCCTCTTCCTACATTTACTACTGTTTCAGTCATCAAACACCAGTCCATGTCTTGTGTCCAGTAAGTGGCAGAAGGTGAATTTCAAACCCACTTCCCCATTCAATGTTTCACTTCGGTACTGCCAGGCCCAGTTACAACCACTGTTTTGTGTATTTAGGTGTCATGTCATCTCCCCAGATGTTGAGCACAAACAATTTAGCAGTTCATCGCCTATGTCAGCACTCTCTCTATTGCCCTCGAATAGCCCTGGAACTGGGAGCACTCCTAAAGGATATGAAATAGTCTTGTTGACCACAGCATCTGTCACACCTTATGATGGGCATTTTCCCATTTTGTATATGTGTGCTCATGAGTAATACAACAAGTGTGGGACCCTGGAGTGCTCTATGCCTAAACCGTTCTTGATGGCGAACTCATGTGGGCCTGCAGTGCCTCATACCATTCCTCTTCCTTTCAAGTTCCTAATTTGTTTTTAACTTCTGAAGTACATTTGGGGAGTTATTAAGTATTTTATGTACATTAGGGACACTGCTTTTTGGTTTAGAGGGTTTAGCAGCAGCTGGTCCTCTAAGGGAATTGATTGTGCCAAGTGTGTGCCATGGGCAATACGAGAATGCAGAGCGTGTCTGATCTGGAGGTATCTATAGTTTTCTGTGGCCGCTAGCTGGTAATCGCTATTTACTGTTTCATAAGAGATCATCTACCCGCATTACCACTAGTTGCCCAGCCTCGAGATTCCTATTGTGTCCCACCTTTAAGTGGCCCACCTCATTAAATGTGTCCCTATGTCACAGAGGATTTTGCTCCAAGAGGGCATTTTTTTACATTATGTTTTATTTTATAGCATAATACAGGCGTATACAACATCAGGACCATCAAAAATTATATTAGCAATATAAAGCATGTGCAGCATATTAAACTTTGCACAAGTTAGACCGTATAACACTAACAAATCCGAGATTCAATTTTGAGTAACTCCCAACCATAGCAGTTGCATGCTGTGTTAGTAACTGTGGGGCATATTATTAAGCCTAGCGATATTAGATTATCGCCGCTTTAGCGGCCGGTTTCGGCCGCTAAGCGGCGATAATTTTATCGCCCTATGAGCAAGCTACCGCTAACAGCAGTTAGCGACAGCTTGTAGGCGATAGTGAGCGGTTTGGGGCCCGCTTTGCATGTCAGCGATATTTATCGCTAATGACATGCAAAGTGGGCGTACCCAAACTGTTAGCGACTGAAAGCAGTCGCTAACATCGCTATCGCCAATTAGCAAAGCAGGCGTAGCAATGACTATATTCGCCCTAGCACGAATATCTCCAAAAGCTAACGCCTGCTCAGACCACTCCTTAGCCTGTATATCCAATGGAGGTTGAATATTCAGGTTAAGAACCTATTGGCGTAAATGCCTGAATATCGCTGGATTCCCAGCAATATTCACGCATTTCACCTCTATCGCTGGATATTTTATAGCTTTAGAGATTAACGTTGCTAATAGCACGTTATCTCTGCGATAAAATCCGGCGATGCTTGGCGATAAATTTAGCACCACAGTGATTACATGTCAGCATTTGTCTCTTTTCCTATACCCCATTAGGGTGCCTTGGAACCAGGAGGAGAATGAGGGGTGAGGGGAGGCAGGTCAGAACAATTGTATCTATGGGAGTGGGGAGATTACCTTATAGAGAGTGGGATGGGCCCTCGCAAATGAAAGGTGGGGTCTGTATACTTGGGTGTGCAATGTGGAATGTGCCATGGACAACAAATTGGCACGGAGATGTTGCCAGATATCTTAATTGCAAAAAACACAGTTGATGGACAGAATGTAGAACAATGTCATACATTCACCCCAGTACAAGGATCTGGGCCTAAATCCATCATTTTTTTGCACTCCACACCACCCTGGGTTAGACACTGGCTATATGCAAATCAGCTCTGACCCTGTGCCTCATGGGAACAGTCCAGTCTGAACTACCAAGCCATGTCTTTCGCAGACCGGAATCAAGCATCCAAGGACCGGTTTCTGGCTATCAGCTTTCATCAGCTTGGATAGCTTGACTCCAGTGATGTGGAGAGCCTGGGACTCACGTCTGAGCATACCCAGCCCACTCGGGGTGAAAATTGCAAAAAACACAGTTGATGGACAGAATGTAGAACAATGTCATACATTCACCCCAGTACAAGGATCTGGGCCTAAATCCATCATTTTTTTGCACTCCACACCACCCTAGGTTAGACACTGGCTATATGCAAATCAGCTCTGACCCTGTGCCTCATGGGAACAGTACAGTCCGAACTACCAAGCAATGTCTTTCGCAGACCGGAATCAAGCATCCAAGGACCTACATTCTGTCCATCAACTGTGTTTTTTGCAATTTTCACCCCGAGTGGGCTGGGTATGCTCAGACGTGAGTCCCAGGCTCTCCACACCACTGGAGTCAAGCTATCCAGGCTGAATGAAGGCTGATAGCCAGAAACCGGTCCTTGGATGCTTGATTCCGGTCTGGGAAAGATATGGCTTGGTAGTTCGGACTGGACTGTTCCCATGAGGCACAGGGTCAGAGCTGATTTGCATATAGTCAGTGTCTAACCCAGGGTGGTGTGGAGTGCAAAAAAATGATGGATTTAGGCCCAGATCCTTGTACTGGGTTGAATGTATGACATTGTTCTACATTCTGTCCATCAACTGTGTTTTTTGCCAGATATCTTAAGGCCTGAAGGAGGGGGGTTGGAGCGAGGCATACAGCTAACTGGTAGTATCAACATGGGTCAGTCTTGCAAGCCAATTTGAAATGGTTGGGAGTGATTATCGCCCCAGTGGAGGGCAATCTCGTGTCTGGCAAGCAAGAGAGGTATTGCCATATAATAACTGATGCCTTTAGGAAGGCCCTGTACGTGACCCAGTAAAGCCATAAGGGGGGCTAGACTAATATTAGTTTGCACCATCTGAGTCAGACAGGTAAAAATCTCTACCAAGTATGGCGCTATATATTTGCAAGTCCAGGTCATATGTAAAAATTTGCATCTGTGTCTTGGCACTTACGCATTTATGGGATCTGGAGCCAGCAAATCTATGGATGTCAGTCGGGGTAACGTATGCGCAATGTAGGAATTTAAAATGAATGAGTTTGTGGCGGTGGCAGGGGATACTGACCGAGTTTGCTGACAACAGTCAGTTTTTGGTCATTGACGGGTAGCAAGCACAGGCATAAATGATGGAGCTTAGACATCAGGCAAGTGCCACTGTAAGGAAAAGAAACCAATAATGAGTAATGGTGCCTGCAAGGGGTTTCATTCATTAATCTTACTGATGTTTAAATTGCAACTGGTGATTTAAGAGCTGAGCTCAAATTAGTAGCGCAACTTAGAATAAATGCAATCATCAATGAGATTATTTAAATATTCAGCTTCAGCTTTTAAAGTCAGTGTCTCTGTAGTGGGAGGGAGTCAGGTTGTTCGCAAAGACCAGGGAAGGGCAATACAGCAATGTGGCTATCAACAAAAGTTGTAATTTGTGCCAAGCTCAGCAAGTGGTGGACAGTGGTTGTATGTCAGTAGGGTCCAATGAGAGACCCTTCGGCAATATAGTTTCCAACATCACCGGTGCGGCTAGGTCAATCTCTGGTCTTGTGCATGGGAGTCTAACATCTCTGTGAAACCAGGGGTGTCCGTATTAGCACTGAACTGTGAGATAGTATTGCTGGAAGTTAGGTACCTGAAACACTCCACGTTCATATAGCAAAACTAGTTTGTCCCATCCAATGTGAAGCCTTTAGCGGCCTAAATAGGCTCAAACAATATCCCCCCAAGGTAGCAAAAACATAATTATTCAAAGGCATCTGAATGTCTTGGAAGAAATATAAAACTTGGGTGATACCACTAATTTTATAATATCGATGTGCCCAACAATGGACAGTAGAAGACGTATCCAATGTTCCACCTGAGTGGTCAGGCAGTCGAAAGTGGGACTATAGTTCAATCGAACCACCTGTTCCTTGTCACGGTGTATGTGGATTCCTAGGTATTTGACCAAGTTGTTGCACCACTTCAGTGGAATCCAAGGATGGCTTCCATCAATGGTAAGAGCTCAGATTTGGTCCAGGTAATCGAAGTCCAGATTTGGCTCTCAAAGCACACCACCTTGCGAAGAATAGAAGTTAGATTCTCCTCAGGGTGGATAAAGAGAAGAATATCATGTGCGTACAGTGACGCAATTATTGGTCTGGGGCAGATTATTATCCACAGCTGCTGATGTGTTCAGGAAAATGTTATTAAGGACCGAAAACACTGTACGCAGATTTATGGAGGTGGAGCGGTGAGGGATAGACCCAGATTGTGAAGGTGAAATTATTTGGTCTATACATAACACCTAACGGTTGGATAATACTTTGGCAAGTATCTTATTGTCAAAGTTCAATAGCTACAAGGGGCGGTGAAATCTGCCTCACGGACTGTCGATGGGAGGACCCCAGTAGCAATAGACACCATGTACATCACTAGCAGCTGTGGTGCCAGAATATGCTTAAAACATTTGTAAAAATCCCCTGTGAAACCATCTAGTCCTGGAGCCTTACTGACCCCCAAATAATCAATTGCCTGTGTGACCTCTTCAAGGGTGAGGGGCTCACATAAATGTTACTACTGGCCTCTGGTAAGCCACACTATGGCCACCTCATTGAGATAGGCCGCTTGGGCCGAATGGTCTCCGGAGAGCATAGTAGTGTAAAGGAGGGTATAATATCGAAGGAGGTTGGCAAGTATGTCATCCTTGGAAGTTAATGGAGAACTGGAGTCAGTGTATAGTTCTGTGATAAAGCAGGTGTCCCTGGGGAGGCACAGTAGCCATGCCAATGTGTATCCATGTCCCTCACCTTCCTCATATCTGTGAGCTCCGGCATACATCCAGAGGGACCAGAGCTCGCGGTCTGCCAAATCACGGTATTCTGCTAATAGTGTATTGCATTTAAGTGTTTGAGTAGCAGTTGGATGGGTTTCAAGGTCCAGTTGGGTGAGGGAGATTTCAATACATGTTAGATCCCTATGGATCTCTTGCAGTACCCCAGACTGTTGTGAAACACAAATGCTTCTAGTGTAGGCTTTAAAGGCCTCCCATTGTGTAGCCTGGATAGACACTGAGCCTTCATTTAGATCAATGTATTCCAAGATTGAATCCTGTAGGGTGGAACTACAGAACCCATGTTGTAGAGCAATCGAGGTAAATTGGCACAGACGGTCACAAGTACCTCCGAAGAGGCTATGGAAGGTGGCAAAATACTGGGGCGTGATCAGGTAGAGTGCACGTTAGGTGATGGACTATCTATAGACACAGGCCCATTGTAATCCATGCAGTTCCAGGTGGCATATGGGACAGAGCAGTGGGTGTAAGCCAGGAGGAGGTTCCCGTCAAACAGCAGTCATCATGGAGAGTACAAGTGGTACAGATGTCTTGCAAGACATGAAGGGAGCACAGTTTACCAGTTGGGGCGCTGGCTGATTGCCCCAAGTACAGGATGGTAAAAGTCTAATTTAGCAGTTTGTGTGTATAGTGTCCAAAACAAATCATGGGAGTCAATATTTAGTGCATATATATTTCCTGAAAGAGTCAATCATTCTAGCAGGGTCCCAGTTACTAACATGTATCGTCCCTGTTTATTGAGTAACACAGTTGCTTGGTGAAATGGGACATTTTTATGAATTAAGATACAGACCCTCTGGAGTAGGGGCTATAACTCAAAAAGTATTAATGGGACCCCCATTGGGATGTGAATGAATGGGACCTGCCTGGGGGGAGATGGGACTCCTGCTAGAGAGTAAGTTGGATGCATAACGTGTGAGATATCACAGGACTTGCTTGCTTTTGCCAGGGCTGTTGAGACCTCTAATGTTCCCAGACAATAGTCTTAATTTGATATATTTTGAATCAGGGGTGTGTGTGGGTATTTTCTGTGAGTGTTCAATGAATATTGAAGTTGTGCTTTTTAATCAGAGACAAGTCAGTTGGTCAGCCTTGGAAGACAACAATATTAGACATAAACAATTTCTCAAAATCCCTTCTACCACCCACACTGGGCAATGTAAGTGCCAGTGAATCTCCAGATAAACTACAAAAGAAAAAACAATGATGATTAGTGTGTATACAACTGGGAAGTGTCAATGTTTTGGCAGGACCTAGGGGGAAAATGCAAATCAAGATGCAATTCAGTGTGGAGTGGGTCCAATTGGACAATGAGGAGGTGTCCAGTGCAGAGTCTTGCAGCAGGGCAAAGATGCCAACACAGTGCTAGTGCAGGGAATTCAGCCAGTCAGCAGTGCAGGCCGCAGAAAGCCATCCTAGCCCAAGGGCAATAGGTCCACACTGGTGTTCGACTTAGAGTCCAGGAGATAGCTCTTGGGCATAGAGCAAACAGGTTGCGTTTGGGTGTTGGAATACTGTTTTCAAAAGTCCTGGACAGCTGCTGGTGTTTCAAAGAAGCGGGGTTTCTCTTACACATCCACCTTGAGCCTTGCAGGATTTAGCATGCCATATCAAAGACCCAGTTTCCTGAAGGAGGATTTGGTGTCAACAAACTTGCATTCAACAAGGAGCACAGATGGAAAAAGGAACAACGGGTCGCCCTCCACTCAAAAAGTCATCCAAACAACATGACCCGGTTCCTAAAACAGAAATCTCTTCTTGTGTACTTCTGTTTACAACTTATGTGAAGCTTTGTAGTTTTCTACATAACCATCACTCGACTCTAGTTCGTCGCAAATTCAATTGTCTTTCATAAAAAAACCTTATTCTACTTGACAGTTTCAAAGAAATCTGGGACAACTGAGATAAATGTTCAATAGAATCCTAATACATTCAGTACCCCACACATGTATTGTGAAAAAAATGTGAAAAGGCAAAATGACCCCTCGCAGGCGCACCACCAACAGGGTAACTGGCAGGTACTCACCAGATAAGCCCATTTGTCTCATCATCGGTGGTCATTTTGCCCAAAGAAAAAAGTGTCCAGAAATAAAAAGAAAAAGAAAGTGAGTGCTGTGAAGTGACAACAAATCACACTCCACGTTGTGGCAAACAGTAATTAAAATTGAAAGGTTCACTCTTATCGCAACAACTTTATTCTTTACTTAGTGAAACCCATCAAATTTAAAACAAGGTAGGATGCTATTCATGCACACCATTACCAAATGCCAACATGTTTCTTTGCCAAAGGATTTTTAGTAAGTATGGGTGAAATTTGCGAATTCGCGGTCCGCGAATTTGTGCGAATTCGCAGTCCGCAAAATCCGCGAATTTGTGCGAACTTGCAAATCTTTTTATTTTGGCTTGTTCGCAGGGGGGTTTTTCAGCGCGGCTACCGCGAACTTACCCATGCGTTCGTTTTTGGGCACGGCCATCTTGTTCCCGGGAGGAAAACAACTTGGCAAACTCAGAATCAAGGTAAGTAAACACAGCGAGCGTGAGATTGTATTTTTGAAGCGCGAACAAGCAAAAAAAATTTGCGAACTTGCGAATTGCGGATTGTTTGGCAATTTCGAGCGATTTGCGGATCGCGAGATTGCCAAAAATCTGCAAATTTCGGGAGCAGAAAGAATTTTCAGCCCATGCTTAATTTTTAAGCAAAGTCTTCAGGGCCAGACTCTTCGCCACAGCACCTAAGTTGGAAACGCCATTCTAAAAGACTGTCAACGACAATAAAAACAAACAAACTGCGTAAACCTTCTATTGTACTATTATTTGTCAACTATTCTATCATCCATGCACTTTTTGGTCATATTTACCTTCAATAAGCCACTGTGTCTCCTACCAGCTTAGAGGTTCAAGGACAAAGGAACAGGCTCCTCAGGTGAGTCCTCCTATATGATTCAGCCTTCAGTCGTTGTATGAATCTAAAAAGCACAGGTAGGTCTCTGATTCACAACCTGTTTATAACCTTAACTCTTACCCTCCAGCATATATCACGCACACTCATTGTGACCTCAATTCACCTAAATCGTGATTTTACTATTGTTAAAAGACTCCATTTATCCTCTGATATACATTTACTGCGTTCCGATGTTATGCGTCCAGATTCTACTTTTAACAAACGGAACACCTATACACAGCGACCATCAGTCCGAGTGTCCGTTACTCTTATTTGCAGTCACCCATTCACAGCGTCTATGTTTCGACCAGAGTCATTGATTCAGGCTAACGCCCGTGCACATTACGCCTGTTCGTAACTCGCCTCTATCTCCCATAAAATTATCAAGAATATACCTGCAAAGGGCGTATCATTACCAATGGCCCCCCTTACTCCTTACTAAATGAGGCCTCACGGAGCATGTTGTCTCCACCTCTATGTTTCTCGGAAGCAGACTGTCCTCTATTTCACATTGCGTGGCGAATCGCGTGTTCACGCGAGATTGTAGTGGTCATTTTGGATTGGGAATAGACATGAAACCAACAACTCGGATCACTCGTAACTTTATTAAACGATTTAGAAGTCGCACAGAACAAGCGTGTAATCGCTTATTTTAACACTGATCTCATATTTATGTCCTCATCTCCAAATTATTTTCTTCGGTCTCACAAGGCCACTAGTCCATAGAGAACACATGCCTTAAAAATCAAAATCAAAATGTCCAATGCCAGCACTCTTTTCATGAAACCAATTTTTTATTTATTATTCTTTAAGGACCTCCACATTCAGACATCCTTTGTTCTTATGCATTTGGTTATGCCGTTTTTTTATAAAAACCAACAGACAATGTCATAAGTGTAGGAGAGTAGGGTCTGCTTTTCTGTGGTCACCCCACTTTTTACTTTTTGCTTTATTGTTTTTCGCCATTACCAATTGGGAATTGGGTCACCTTATGAGCCCCTGTATAGTGTATCTTAGGTACCCAGGGTATAGGTGCATCCAAGGACTACCAGGGGCTGCAGCATGTATTATGCCACCCCTGTCTGGCCACTCACATTGACACAACTGGCTGATCACTCAGCTGGGGCGAGGTTGTGTAATCACCCCTTGCTTTGGTGGAGTATTCCTATACCTATCCTTACATATATACACATATTTACCTATAAGTCACTCCTATAGCAGGCCTTAACAATCCTGGAGGCAGAGTGCTTGGTTTTATGTGAGATGGGGCTCTAGCATGAGCTGAGCCCGCCTGCAGCTTTCGGAACCATGTCCTTATAGCTGTTCAATGATATAACCATACCATATACTCTTAAGTGCATTATAATCCTCGCGGTTAAATGCTAACTCTGGTTTGGCTTTATCAAAACATGTCGTGTAAGGTGTCATACGCTTTGGAATACTACCCCCTCGCCAAGACTGGCAACGTGGGTAGAATTCCACCCTTCTAGAGGGAGAAGACATGTTGTTCCCATTAATCCCGGTTAAAGTTAACCAGAGCCCCAGCATCACAAAATGGATGCTGCTACCACAGACACAAGTCTGACCTCCTGCCGCTGGGAGTCCTTCCAGCGAGGGAGGCTTGGACAATAGGTTTCCTGTCTTGGGAGGTGCTAGCACCACCCCAGACAGGCCATAGTGTATTGGGGCAGGGAGTGCTGAATGAAATGAGACACTGCCTGGGGCACACAAGGTGCCCCATGCATAGCCCGGTTCAAACCAGTTGGTGGGGCACTCCATCCCCTGCTCTGGCACGAAACTGGACAAAGGGAAAGGGGTGTAACCACCCCCTTCCCTTGTCCCACCCATAGGAGGGACCTAGCAGGTAACCCAGCCCCCCAGATTGGTATTTAGGTAGGAGCTGAGTCAGAAGACTTTAGATTTATCCTGAACTGAAACTTGAAATGAAACTCTGGACCTTCGATGTTCTACTTGAAGATAGAAGACTGAAGAATCTCTCTTGTGGTCAAGGAGTGACCACCCTGTGTAAGCAGGCACCATCAAGCGATCAACGGTTTGCTTTGTTGACGCTCCCGCCAGAGCCCGAGCACAGAGCCTGACAAGACCCGGACTTCTAGACTTCCTTCAGCCCGATCCACTGACACAGCAAAGCTGAGACCCGTGGGGGTGACAAGAGACGTGGGACCGGCCAACTTAGAAAGCCTGCAAATTGCTTCCCGTGCATTTTCTGAGGCACCCTTGAAGTTGTGCATTGGGTATTGAGTAGCCCCTGCCCTGAGCATCATTTGCACTGAAGATCAACCCTCCACACTCCACGAGTGCTGCGTGGGGCCCTTCTGCATTTTCCTGCTTGACGCGTCTGTCCGGTCACTTGCCCACTGGCTAGTGGCCTCTGTGACCATGAACCTTTGAATCTACACCACTGGCCTGATTGCTCCAGGCTGGGACCTGCTTCCCTGAAAAGGAGAAGCCCATCAGACCTTGCTGGTCTGATTAAGAAGCCATCTTCGATTCCTGCGTGGGTTGCTTTTGCCAAGGCTTGTTGACTCCAATCCGGAAGCCGACACTACTGACAGCAAGAGCCTTTGTGGGACAGTCCGTATCTAGCTCCTAGTCATCGGCGACACCTCCTGGTTCACGTGGCTGCAGAGACAAGCTTCACAACATCACCTGATTGCTTTGTGATATCGCCTGGTTCCTTCCTGGTTCCTTCCTGGTCACTGGCTAGTGACCCAGGCTTTGTCCCCTCTGCTTTCAGGTACTCTTCATCCTCGATCTGCCCTTGGATCCACCCGGACACTTCTCTACTGGTCGTCTGCAGCATCTTTCTTCAAGGCTCCATAGGATTCAGCGACGAAACCCGACACACTTTGACACCTATGCACCCGCTTCCTGTGGGTGAGGTAACGCGAGTACTCCGGTGCTCCTGTGGGTATTAACTATCCTAGTGTTCTAGTTTTCAGTAGCTTTCTCCTAGTCCATCCGGAAGTGACCTAAAATAACTAGTTTCCATTTCTTTCGTTCCCATTCTAACTATATGGTAACTTACGTTTGTGTAAAGACACTGTATGTATGATGTTACAACGCATACTTTTACAACGCCTACCTTTACAACACATTTTTTACACCGCAACATCCATTACAACGCATTACATTACAATGCATGCATTTACAACGAATATTAAAAAACTACCTTTACAACGCATTCCATTACATCGCATACTACCTTTACAACGCATACCATTACAACACATAACATTACATTGCATGTAAGGTAAGTATTGAATAGTGTAGGGGTAAAAATTACTATTCTAACTCCAGGGGATGCAACAGTAGGGTAAGTGTTGGATAGTGTAGGGGTCAAAATTACTATTCTAACTCCAGGTGGTGCAACAGTAGGGTAAGTGTTGGATAGTGTAGTGGTAAAAATTACTATTCTAACTCCAGGGGGTGCAACAGCAGGGTAAGTGTAGGATAGTGTATGGGTACTATGTGTTGTAATGCAGTGCGTTGTAATGGTATGCGTTGTAATGGCATGCATTGTAGTGGTGTGCGTTGTAGTGTCATGCGTTGTAATGGTTGCATTGTAAATGCATGCGTTGTAATGGATGTTGCGTTGTAAAAGTTTTGTTGTAATGGTAGTGCGTTGTAAAAGTTGCGTTATAAAGGTTGTTTCCCAAAGACACTGCACACGCCTCCCGTGGGCCTCCTGCTCCCTATCCTTTGGTAGTACAGTGTAGCCCCAGAGATTCTCTAGGCCCTAGGCCTATCCTTTGTCCGTGACGTGGTTCTTATACCACTATTTTGGTATATGGTTTTACGTGCCTCTAGGGCCCTACTGTATATTGTGCAATCTATTGTATGATAATTAAGTATCTTGTTATGTGCTTTGTCCTCTGACCTCATAAAGCCTTCAGAGGGGTTGTGTTAGAAATATATACATATATATTTTATACATAACCTGTGTGGTGTCCTGTCATCTGGTATTCAAGGGGGTTATATATGGTAAAACAGCTTGCTTCATGAGCTCTCTGAAGTTTTAGCCTAAGACTGCTTTGTCCATGCTACCACTAGGATAGCTGGTCTACAAGGTTGACTTCACAACCATCACCATAAGGGTTGTTTGGACTGGTGCAAGGTGCTCACTAGAATAGTGAACATCATATACCAGGCCAACTTCTCACAATAAGTCTCAGCAATGGTCGTGGGGCTTTATTAATAAAGTTATAATGCTCCATTTTCAAACCCACATAACCTACCAAGAGGAGTATCTTTTTCAACAGAGAGTCTTTAGCTACAAGACTAAGAAGCTGCTCCAGTAGGTTACTTGTCTCTCTCACCAATACCAAAGCGGCTTCGGGGGGGTCGGAATAACCTCTTATAGCATTATACCACTCAGCCCACCCTATTCCACTCAATCAATTCATTTAGTCCCAGTTGGTCACTTTTTTTTTTGGAAGATCCACCGCGTTTCCTTAGAAAGTAGGATCTTTTCAATGTTATGTGGGCTGCCACTAGCTTTTTCAAGGACCACCCAAGTGCAACAATGCTTAGTTGAGTGGCAATGTTGCACTGGTTTAGTTGTCAATTTGCCAGCCTTTGTTGTGCTTAGATGTTCCTGCACCATTGCTTGTCTTAATTTTTCTGGTGGTAAGACCTACATAGTGCAGGCCACATTCACACTGTAACCTATAAACCACGTTTGTGGTGTTGCAGCTACTGAAATGAGCAAGGTACCATTCCGGTCCTGATGGTAAGGACACGCTCGTAGTCTTCTTCGTGAGAGAACACACCGAGCATGATCCACATGGGAAATGGCCCTTAGGAATGGTACTCTCTTTCGTTTTCTGTGCTGTTGGTGTACGGGTGTGGACCAACTTGTCCTTGAAATTACTGGACCTCCTAAAAGCAAATCTGGGCGTAGGCATCTTAAAAGCCTTACTCGACAGTAGCGACAAATGTTTTCGAATAGATTGACTAATCTTCGTTGATAAGGGATTGAAAGTCATAACGACTGGTACACAATCGTCTTTTGTTTTTATATTTTTCTCTAAAAGTACACTACGGGGAGTATTAAGTGCCCTTTTCCTGGCATACTTAATTGTTTTTGCAGGATAATTCCTCTCATACTGTTTTTTACTTAATTCCTGAGCTTGCTCCATGTGCACCTCGGTCTAGGAACAATTCCTGCGGTAACGCAGGAATTGCCCCACAGGCAGATTGTCCCTCAATGCCCTCGGGTGATAGGAATCATATAGTAAAAGCAAATTCCTATCGGTAGGTTTTTGATGAACACATGTGTTTAAAGCATCCCCATTGGCCTCTAGTCCAGGTCCAAGTACACAGCCATATTGTGGCTGTATGACCAAGTAAATTTCAGACTAGGATCCTGGTTGTTTAACCAATTCAGGAAGCCCAAAAGGTCTTCTTCGGGTCCTGACCAGATACATAGCACGTCGTCTGTATACCTATTCCAGAGGTGGAGGTGCCTCTGGAAGGGGTTAGTTGGTTGATAGACTACGTGCTCTTCAAACTGTCCAACATAAATATATGCTAGACTGGGCGCCATAGTAGTGCCCATTGACGTGCCATGTACAATAGAAGGTTTACGCAGTTTGTGTGTTTTTATTGTCGTTGACTGTCTTTTAGAATGGCGTGTCCAACTTAGGTGCTGTGGCGAAGAGTCTGGCCCTGAAGAATTTGCCTAAAAATCCTTTGGCAAAGAAACATGTTGGCATTTGGTAATGGTGTGCATGAATAGCATCCTACCTTGTTTTAAATGTGATGGGTTTCACTAAGTAAGGAATAAAGTTGTTGCGATAAGAGTGAACCTTTCAATTTAAATCACTGTTTGCCACAACGTGGAGTGTGATTTGTTGTCACTTCACTGCACTCACTTCTTTTTCTTTTTATTTCTGGACACTATTTTCTTTGGGCAAAATGACCACCGATGATGAGAAAAATGGGCTTATCTGGTGAGTACCTGCCAGTTACCCTGTTGATGGTGCGCCTGTGAGGAGTCATTTTGCCTTTTCAAATTTTTTTCACAATACATGTGTGGGGTACTGAATGTATTAGGATTCTATTGAACATGTATCTCAGTTGTCCCAGATTTCTTTGAGACTGTCAACTAGGATAAGGTTTTTTTATGAAAGACAATTGAATTTGCGACAAACTAGAGTCGAGTGATGTTAATGTAGAAAACTACAAAGCTTCACATAAGTTGTAAAAAGAAATACACAAGAAGAGATTTCTGTTTTAGGAACCAGGTCATGTTGTTTGGATGTCAACAAACTTGCGGCAAGCATCCTGCACCATCTGACTAAAGTCTGGAAATAACACAATCTTGGCACCCTGCCAACGAAACGGGTCCATTTCATGTGCTAATTTGAAAGCAGTGTCTTAGTCATGGAAAATGAGGAGCCTGTCAATGATGGGTCTGGGGTGAGACCCTGGTTGGGGTGCAGTTCCAGGGAGCCATGTGGTGCTTCTACCATGAAGGCAGAGGTGAAGTGTTGTCGGTCTAAGAGGCCGGATAGCAGGCATTCAATACAATGTGTCCATGCAGCTTGTTTCAGTGGTCGCTGCCTCGCCCAGGATACGCAAGTTATACCTTTGCCTCCAAGTCCTCATTTTTGATTGCTATAATCTTCAGCAGCCATTCCAGCTTATCCAAGTGCTTGGTGGTCTGGGGCACTCTGTCCTCCAGGCTCAAGACCCTGTCCATCCAGTTGGCCAGCCAAGGTTTCTAGTTGCCCAGCCAGAGAGTCCAATCTGCCATCAATCGCGTGAAAACCCACCCTCAGATCCGCCATAATGGATATGTCCCAGATATTTGTTTTGGTTCAGGGTTCCCAGCTGCTCTCATGTGTTCAGTGGATGAGGGCTCCTGGGCTCCAGAGAGCTGAAGTCCATCAAATGGCAGCTTTTGTTTCAGGTGACCACAAACCATCGCTGGGGCAGAGAGTGCAGGAGGCAGCTGTCTGCGACAGCTGTGCGTGTTTGTCCGATGTGTGGAGCCCAGTGTAACTGGCAGTTCCTCATGCCGGCCCGGTGGCCAGGTTGCTGGCTGCAACTGACCGATTGTCAGCAAAGTACTATATCTGGTAGGGCAATCGATTAGGCCACCGTAGGGACTGTAGATGTGTGTAGGTGCCAAGCAGTTTGCAGTTGCAAGCCCCAGCAGCAGAGTTCAGAGTGGGAGGCACACACCATGTTAGGTTGAAGAGGGCTGTATAAGCAAAGCTGCTAATGTGGTGTCACACAGGAGATTGAGGCAGGCCAGAGAGCGCCACCTGTAGAGCCATAGAGGCGGCAGACCTGGGAGCAGAGGACGGCCCGGGACCAGGGTTCAATTCCCGACGCGGCAGGGTCTTGGACCAGGGTCAACGGACTTGATAATTCTCGCCTCGGTGCCTACTCTAACTAGGGATCACACTCGGCAACTCTGGGCATTAGCTTGCCTCATCTCCTCAACGGCCCCCCACATACGCTGGGGATGCCTGGTTTCACCTTGGAGATACCCAGGAGGGACCATCTCACAGGGAAAGCCAGGACGGGTTCCCCAGCGGTCTACAGCGCAGAGATACTCCTTCGGGAGACGATTCTAGCGCTTTAAAAAACCACAATTAATTAATTAATAGTCAACAGTTGTACTCACAGTGAAGGGTAGGGACCAGGCACTGCATGTAATTCTGTTTTTCTCTTCATATCCAGTATGGCTCAGCAAAACCCATCTGCCCGCAGCATATAGCGGTGAGAGGTCACAGTCACCAGCAAAAACAGGACTGCGAGGCGGGCCTGGATCAGCAGTGTCATGGCTTCACATGGCCCCAGGCAGAGGTCATGCAGGGTGGGACAGTACCTCTCGGGGATCACATCCCAGCCCATTGATGGCCACCAATGCACTCAGGTTTCAGGTGTCAACCCCTATCTGGCAACCTGATGGTAGGTGTGGGCGGGGGACTGGTGGCCATCGGTCGCTCCAACCTTAGACTCACCTGCAGTCCCTGTCATCATGGGGCTGAGGAAAATTGAATTTTGCCTTGTCATGTGTGCCTACGTGTTCCCCATCCTATGTAATATGTGCATGATTAATATGCATATATCCCCCTTTGATCAATTAAAGACGCAATTACAGTTGTGTCCAACGTTAGTATGTCAGTTATCCGGTCCCCGTGAAAGCAACGTGAATTAGGCTTCTAGTCCTATGTTGCCAACCTTTTACATTGTGCACGTTAATTCATCGAATTGTCCCCGTTTACTAGGCCTCATAAGGACCCGGACACCAGATTCAAGCTCCAGTCTCCTGAACCCACTCCGAGGAGCGATGCAGCCCCTCCCGCATCCCTGACCCTTCGCTTACTTTCTGCCAAGCAGCGCGGTGCCCGGCCTGGCTCTGCCTGCCTGTCTGCCAAGAATATGTTATGCCTCTAGTTATCAGTTCAGCTCTCCGTCTTCACATTCCTAAGCTAACGAACCGCATAAACATCTTCAGCTATAGTCTAGTCTTCCTGTCTCCATGCAAGAGAACTACTGAATTAATATCCATAGAAGATTCATAGCACACGCAATACATGAAGAATATATGCATGCACCCGCCTTAGTGTCAAGTAGCCTTTGCTCTGATGACTTTTAGATTCTATCAACGTGTTCTCCAAACACCAGATACCAGATATGCTATAGGCACATGTCGTCCTAACATCCCAGACTTTAGTCTCCTCTTCTAGTGCAGAAGTCAGAGCCCCCAGCTCTCCCCAGTTACACGTCATGGTCCGTTTGCGCGCACCAGTAGGTTAAAGGTTCCAGCTGCCCAGGTAGCCCCCTCCATGTATCCACCCATTTTATGACACTTCTGTGACGTTTTCATCACATGTCTTCGTGCACGCCCTGTGCACGCCTTCTTTTTACGCCCATGTGTTCTTATCTTACGTTTGTCACTTGTTCCGCCTACTATATGCAATATAATTGTACTGTTTTACTATATATACCATGTACTGTTGATGAAACGTTGCAGCTGCCATTCCATTTCATGCCAGGCTATTCCGATCCTGTCCCTTCCCTTGTGCCTGATTAAAGCCTGTTCAACTCAGATACCCCGGATCCTGCCTCTTATTTATTGAGCTATCTGTTTTATTTAATGCATAGAAAAATAGTACCGGTAATTAATTATTTATTTACCACAGGGCCTCCATGGTGGGTTGGGTGCTCGCACACCTTCTGACGCCTGCATCTGTATGGCCTCCAGCTTGCCCGGCCCCCCACAGCCCCAGCAGAGGACAGTCCTGGACACCAAACTAGCGTAAGCATCTTGGTCGGCAGTTAGGCCATGCTTCTCATGTGGGTATATTTCCACTCCAGGCATTGTTGCCTCTCTCCACATGGAGACCACTGTGTCTGTTTGGAATGGCAGCTCCAAAGGGGCAGAGACTTGTACAGGAGTATGGAATATCCCTAGGCACCCATGGCATGCCTATCTGCCCCGAGTACTGGCTTGTCTTGGGGTACAAACAGTTCTTAGTTGTGCAGTTCAGTAGTACTTTTTACGGTCAGGCTCAGCTCGTCCCCCAGCATAGGCCCCACTTGTAAGATTTTGGAGTGCTAAGCGCAGAGAGCCTCCATTCCAGAGGAGAAGCCTCAGAATTCGGCTGGTATCCTGTAATAGGTGTTCTGCAGGACATATAAGAATCTGGGCAAAGCCATCATTTTAATGCCTGCAGGTTTTCAATTTTTGTCTGAAGTCACAAAGAGAGCGGGCAGATAGGACGAGTTAGTGAAGCTTGTTCAAGGCCATTGTGGCTACAGAGGGGAAGGATTGATCCCCAGTTTTGGAAACAAAGCAGCTGAATGATCAGGATAGAGGTGGATCACAGGTGTCTGGATGGAACATGAAGTGTAGTCTATTACTAAGTCAGAGGGGGCACAGTTATTATGAGCCTTGTAAATATGAAACAGAAGTTTAAAAGGGCACAATGATAGATGTGAAGCAAACGGAGGCTTCAAAGATGATTGGAGACCATGTCAATAGCCATTAAATAGAAATAATGTAGACGTACGGCTTAAATAGGTGCAGTGAGATAAGATAGTATGCACAAGAGTAAATGTAGCTATGTGTTCTGCTAAAAAATAACAGTGAAGTGTTGGAAGGGCAAAGAAACTATTTAGAGAAATGCTGACAGATTTGCCAACAACACACAATCAAATGTCTTTGTGCTTGGCACTGCATATTAATAAAATTGTTATTACAATGAATGACTATCTTTGCTTGTCACATTGTTTGAACTCACTGATTGCAGAAATGCAATTTTCCTTAAGTGTTGTAAGCCCTGGCTCAGTATCAAGTCCAGATTGTGTTTCCTCTGTCTACATTGGGCTATGGACACCACTGTCTTTACTCTTAGGGAAGGCTGCTTCCTGAGATTGGAATTATCCAATTTATGAATCCTTCAAAACACTGACTTCCACTTCACAAATACACTTCAGGGGGCCTACCTTGTCTGAGGAGCATTCCATCTCTTGATTCCCAGGATCCTAAGAGGTGCTAGTGGGGGAGTCTCATGACCACAAGGCCCTAGACGTCAGAAATCTAGAACTACAAAGTAACCTTTGTTGAGTACTTTCCACCAATCCGTAGTTCCTGCGCATTGTTCAGCCAACATGAACTAAGGGCTTGGTGTCAGGACTGATTACAGACACCCCCGCATGATATGTTGGCCTATAGATCACACAGTGCCACTTTAAGCCCCCCATACCTACCAGGGAGCAAATACTTTCTGCCAGCCACTGAACATGCCAAACCTGAGCACGCAGGGATTGTGGGAACAGTACAGAACATTTCGCTCAGTCACTCATGCTTACTTATTCTCAGAGAAGTTTCTAGAATACACAGAGGGACATTTTCAATATATTTATTGAACCAACGGTATTCTAGTATAAAATGCATGTTCTGCAATGATTAGGAGACAGAACCAAAAAAATTAGATTACCAGGACCAAGAGAGTGAAGCGTAGATACATTTCTACAATGGTGCTGAAACAATGAATATATGCAGGCATATATATATAAAATGCCTATCGAACATACTCCTACTATGCGAACACTACTCTAAGTGTACCTAAATTGTGTGCAGGTAGAGAGCGAAGAATCCCCCCAAGGGACGGTCCAACCACATTACCTGATGGGAGAGGCTGAAGGACCCCGTCTTGGTCTCGAGTTGGACACCCCTCACAGAATGTCAGACTCCCGGCATGCACAGACCCTCGGTGTCAGCGGAAGTACCTCCTCTACCAATCTATTGGGATGCCTATTGTTGATCATGATCTGCGCATTAGATTCGTGATGTTATGGAATTGTGGATAGAGTTATTGCCCTGTTGATGAAGATAGAACAACTTTGTACCTAGTGCGTATAGAGGCATGTTCAAGGCATCGTGATAATGTTTTGCGATGCTGGTTGTACAAACAAAGTAGATTCAGAAAAAAGTAATCCAACATTGTCGTACATGCAAATGTGTCCAAAAGTTCACGGATGAATTGTTATTTTCTAGGGCAATGTAAGAAATAAGCTGCTTCTCTAAAGGGGCCTAAATCTGGAACATAACACCTTTTATCTGTTTTATTTTCGATGCTCTTTGGTTTTACTGCTATGGTTTTAGTGTTTAATCTGCCCTAGGATACAATTTAAAATGCTATTTGACTGTATGTTTGTATATTGTGTTTGTATATTTCGTCTTCCTTTTGATTTTGCATCACACCTTGTACTACTAATTCAAAAATAAATGCAATAAATTAAATCTGGCCAGTGATTCCCCTGTTAATAGTTGCCTCTTAGTTTGTGTACCCCTTAGAGGTCATGTCTCCAGGTTTACATCCAACCTTAATGGCTGTAACTCTGCATCCATGGAGATACATGTTCTACGTTCACCATCAGGGATCACATCCCACTTCACAACAGCACATGGAGAGATGATTTATAAGCAGCCAGTGAACAAGGCACTGGGACTCGGAACTTGCTTTTCAAAGGTGTTTTTTGTTTGTCTATGTATAGTGTAACTTCATTCAAATAAAGTCCCTCCTGGTGATTCATCTCTAGCTGAGTGTTCTCATCTCTTGGAGTTTTACAGTGACAGGCATCACCATTTTTCCTGGATTCCCTCGGCAGGGGTTGCTTTGGCAAACAGAACTCATTGTATTATTGTTTGCCTAAAGGTAAGGAGACCAGCTGTGGAAGACATACAATGAATATACTCGCTGTTGTTCATTTACTTTAACTTGCTTTTCTAGTTGTTTCATTAATTCAGTATTTCGAGGCCGGATTGGTCTTTCTGTTCAGTCTGGTTCCCCCATATAATGTCTGCACTGAACGTTACCTACGCTGCACGCGTCTTGTACATACGGTCGTGTCACCCATCAGGTCCTTTCACTTTAGACGTCGGAGGCTTTAGATCAGGTTACGTGGAAGAGGGTGCTATGAAACTTTGAGCATTTTATAAAGTACTGCTCAATGTAACACCCACATTGCTCTGTCAGTAGGACAACTAGAAACACCATGCCCCATAAAGTTTACATGTGTGCCCTGTGTGGTACCTGGCTGGGTACGCATGGCACATACGCAAGCCTTTAGCATATAAAGCGAGCCCTGGGAGCGCTAAGTTTAGTCCCCCGGCCATATATCATATAGCGAGGACTGTGTGCACTGAGTTTAGGCTCTGGATTCGATGTGATAAAAACTCATTGCACGAGAGGGAGAGAGCAGGACAGAGCCATGTCTACTAAGATATGGTGCTCTCCTGGTCTCTCCCTGCAGCTGCTGCACTCTCAGGCTGCTCAGTGCCGAGCACACACCTTGGCGACCCAGCACAGAAGGTATTGCATCATGTCTTGTTGTGAAAAGGTACCTTTTCCTGTACAAAAGACCATTACAAAGCACTATGGGGCAGATTTATGTCGGACTCGCGCCACGTTTACGCCGCCGTTGCGTCATGCAACGGCGCGGAAACGTGGCGCATCCCTGCGACCTATTTACAACGTGGCGCATCTAGGCAGATGCGTCACGTAGTAAAGCCCTGCGCCACATGAAACCTGCGTCAGGTTTCATGTGGGCGTTCTGTCGCAGGGTGGGCGTTCCCTCGTAGGAAAGCCCCGTAAAACTGACGCAGTGAAATCTACAAGATTTCACTGAGTCAGTTTAACGACGCTGCTGGTTCAAATCCTTACGCCTGCTTGAAGCAGGCGTAAGGAGTGACGCACCACGTTATGTATGGGTGGCCTCTGTACATTACAGGAGTTGCGTCACACTTGCAACGCTACTCCAGCAATGCGCCGCCCGTACACCACAAGATGCGTCACGCATCTGCCCTTCCTTGCACCATGGTGCGCCGCATTGTAACTTTTGACGCAAAATCACAACAAACAACATTAGACAAGTTTTAGTGCTAAACATTAATGCGATTTGAAAGGAGGCAGTAAAAGGAGAAATAATTGTATTTCTTCTTTCTTTCTTTTCTAACTTTGTATGTGTGGTGCAATGTGCAGCACACATACAAATTAGGAAACGTTTTAACTTTGTACTGGGAGGGTACCCTTCCAGTCTGAAACCTATGAAAGACTCAGCCACACACCCTAGCATTATGGCTCTAAGGCTCTAAGGTGTGTGCCTGGCACACAGCTGCTAAAAGCTGCACCGGCGCTCGGCAGAGGAGCAGAGGAAGCCATATCTATGTTGATTTGGCTCTCTCCTGCTTGCTCACTGTCAGTCAACATAGCACATATGTTTGCTGATGCACTGCTTTCCGTGTCTTTTTAGAAAATCTGAGCTTTGCTCAAAACAAGTAGTGATATGGAGGCTTCTTTCTGTCGAAATTGTGGTAGAGGGTACTCAGCTCACAGCTTTAACCCCTTCAACGCTCATGACGAGCTGAGCTCGACATGAGTTACGCCTCTCGTACGCTCATGACGAGCTCAGCTCGTCATGAACCGCGGGTTTTTGAAAAAGTCAGCGCACAGCGGGAAAACGCGTAGCGCGCATGGGGTTAAAAGCAATGTGTGGCTTCTGCACTGGTCAACCAGTTAGCAAGTCAGGTCAAGCGCCTGGTTTTTCTGTGGATGGTGAAGTAGTGAAAAACCAAAGGAAATGATGGACGGAGCGTTGACAATACAAGCACTCACCCCCAGTCAACTGATCTGTAGTGAAGTAGTGACATGTGTAATTGTCTATGCAGGCATATTGTTCTGGTTGGAGGTGGCGGTAGGCTCAAGATCGTACTTTATTAAGGACTCTGTATTCTTCCGTCACAACTCAGGGTATGTTTGCTCACTTTAGCTTCACTGAAGAAGAAGTGGAAGCAACTGCCACAGACGCGTAGATATAGCCAAAAATGATGTGCTGCATTACATGACAGGGAGGGAGCAGGAGAAACCCATATCTGCACGGATATGGCTTTATCATCCCCTGTCCATAGCGGAGGCGCTGATTTCAGCTGCGTGCACCACACACATCCATTAGTGCTGTAGTGAGTGCCTTAGGCCCACATGCATCAAGGGTTTTTGCATTCGCAAACGGTGCGAATCGCAAAATTCGGCCGTTTGCAAATGCAAATCCCTTTTTTAGGATACATGAAGCTTTTTGCTATTTTCGCAATTTAAGAAATCACAATTTATTTGCGATTTCTTAAATTGCGATTGCATTTAAGAAATCGCAATTTTGTGATTACTTATATACAATGCATGATTTTGTTTTTAATTGCGAAATCGCAAATAGGAAGTGGCAAATTACCATGAAATTAACCTTCATGGTAATTTGCGAAAACTTTCAAAAATGCACAAATGTGCATTTTCTAAAGTTTCATTTTAAACAAACAGGTGTGTGTGAAAAATGTACTTAAAGTTTAATTTTAGGGGTGCGGGGGGGGTCCTTGGGACCCCCCTGCACCCTTGAAATTGCATTCTCATTTTGCAATTCCTTAATTGCGAATAGCAAAATGAGAATGCCTTCCAATTGATTCCTATGGGCCTCTAGGCCCATAGGAATCAATGTAAAGGGATTCCTTATTTGCGATTCGCAAAATTGGGAATCGCAAATAAGGAACCATAAGGAATCGCTAAAAAATGCGCATTTTTAATGCATAGGTATTTGCGATTTCTAAATTGCGATTCCTTAATTTTCGCAATTTAGGAATCGAAAATACCAACAATGATGCATGTGGCTGTAAGTCTACCAAAGTACTTTGACTAGAATAGTGAAAATGTTTCTGAATTTGTACGTGTGCTGTACAGTGCATTTCTCCTTTTAACGCCTGCTTTTCAACGCAGTTATTTGTTAGCGCTGAATCCTAAACCCTGTCTACTAATGTTAGCAGATAGGGTTCAGCAACAAAGAGCTTGGGAGGTTGCATGGGAACACCCATATACCACCCTTGTAATGTCCTCTTGATGCAAAGTAATACAAAGTAGAGTGTATTGCTGCTTTGCGTTACTTTTCCATACAAACCAATGCAAGTACCAATCTGAATGGGTTTGTTAATCCCGAAAAAGGTTTCTCGTCGGTTTAGTGTTAAAAAAAAAAACATGCTAACCCGACTCTAAACCTTTGTGAGTCTTAGCCATACTCTCTTGTTGCAGAGTAGCAGCAGACATTGCCAGTCTGGAGAGCCGCTTGTGGCCAAGGTGTGCGTGCACCTGTGCATGGTGGGCTTGACAAGAAAAAGGAGAGGCTGGTGTGTTATTCTGCGTGACACTAAGGCCTCAAATTTCCAAGGACCTCATTGTTTGAATGTGTGAATACTGCTGGAGAAATAATGATACCATGGGGCAAAGTGCAATGCCTTTCCAATGTGGCTTTACCTCCCCATTCCAGTCCGGAGTTTATTATTTTATTTATTATTTATTTTAGGTTTTTATAGAGCGCGTAGTCACCCAACGGGTATCCCAGCACTGAACCTCGTGGTCCTGAAGGAAGGAAGTGCGGGAGAGAGGGTGAATTAAGGGAAAAGGAGGGTTTTAAGAGATTTCCTGAAGCGCAGGAGGTTGGGTTCTGATCTGAGTTTCAAGGGGAGCGCGTTCCATTGTTGCGCTGTGTGGACCGAGAAGCGGCGGCCTCCTGTGCGGGCCTTTTTCACCCTGGGGACCACAATAAGGTTTTCATGGTCCGATCGAAGCGATCTGGTAGGTTTGTAGGGTGTGATCCAGTTGCTTAGGATTGGTGGACCTACGTTGTGCAGTACTTTGTGAGCCAGGCACAGGGCCTTGAATATGACTCTTTCCCTGATCGGTAACCAGTGTAGTTTTTTCAGTGCGGGTTCGGCTGAAGTTCTGGCTGGGGTATTCGTGAGCAGCCGGGCAGCGGCATTTTGGGTTTTCTGTAATATTTGGAGAGTTGCTTCCGGGGCTCCTAAGTAAATGGCATTGCTGTAGTCCAGCCTGGACACAACTAGACCTTGGATCAGTAGTAGTCGGGACTGGAAAGGGAGTAGGGAAAGCACCTTTCTGCATGATCTAAGTAGGCCGTAGCAAGTGCCCGCCGTTTTCCTTGCCTGCGTTCTAAAGGTGAGATCTTTCTCTAACCATACTCCCAAACTCTTAACTTCCATCTTAGGGGCAGGGGGTTCACCCATACAGATAGGCCAGATGTTTGGTGGAAGATTCTGTGTTTTATGCCCTAGGAGAAGAATCTCCGTTTTTGACCCATTTAATTTCAGGTCGGAGTCGCTCATCCATTGATGGATATTGGAGAGGCAGTCATGGAGATTGGAAGGCTCTAGCTTGGGGTGAGATAGAGTTACCACCAGCTGAGTGTCGTCAGCATAACTGACGATGGTGACTCCAAAAGGGGAGACCAACTCCTCCAGTGGGGCCGTGTTTGCAAAATGATTCGTGAAGATGTTAGTTATTGACATTATTGAAGGTGCAGTTTCTGTTTTCCCGTAAAATCAAACATATGCGCTTTCTGCTTTTACATGTTTTTAGTGAGACTGGATAGATTGAGAGGCAGAGCTGTCAGTGGTACAGCAGGTGCACTGGCACCAGGGCACAGACCATGAGGAGCACACTGAATCACATCTATAGCTCTATTTTATTACACAAGTGGTGGCAGGGTGGCGAGTTTTCCTGCCCACATTAGGGCCCAGGACTTCTTTGCTGCACTGCTGGACTGATGTGCACAGATATTCTTGCCTACATGTTCACGTTCTTTAAGTAATGTAATGTAATGTATATACGTTTCTTGTATAGCGCGGGCTACACTCCAGGGACCATCTTTGCGCTTTTAGAAAGAGAACCTGAAACCGGGAGTCTGGTAGATTGGTACAGTTTAGCCTAGGAATATACATCGTGTTTCGGATAGAGTATAGGGGCCTATTATCAAGGGGGTTTATCTCCGCTTTTTTGGCTTTAAAAGCCAAGAAAGCGGAGATAAAATTATCTCCCTATTACCTAGCTGTCGCTAACACCAGTTAGCGACAGCTAGTAGGAGATAGCGACCATCTTGGGCCGCGCTTTGCATGTCAGTGATATTTATCACTAATGACATGCAAAGTGGGCGTGCCAAGATGTTAGCGACTGGAAACAGTCGCTAACATCGCTATCTCCTATTACCAACTTTTGGACATATTCGCGCTAAGCGCGAAAATCTCCAAAAGCTAACACCTGCCCTGAGCAGTTCCTAGCCATGTTATCCAATGGGAGGTGGATAACATGGCTAAGAGCATTAGCTCGGTAATGCATGAATATCGCTGACTTTTCAGGAGGGGGAGGAGTTCACTGTCTATATTTGTTTATATTTGTTTCCTCTGTCGTCCCCTCTGTTTTCTTTGCTCCTGAATGTACGGCAATCTACACTTTCCACTTCTAAGAGCGGCAGGGGCCCTTGCTGAGCACCGTCATGCTTGGCTTTCCAAAGATTGGTTGACCAGTCCCTGCTTAAGCCCTATTCTCAGGAAGAGTAGGGGGTACCCTTATGGCATAGATTCTATTACTCCCATTGGAATCCAACCACAGTTGGATCCCGACAATGAGTTTAGAGGCATTCAAGGAACAGGGCATCGGTTCAACGCCATGTTACTGACCCTGTAGAACTAATCAAGGTTAAGGGGTCAATGAATGAAAGCGTATTCTGCCCTATCGAGCTAGCAATACAACAATCTGGCCAGCCTAAAAGTAGAGGGGTCCATCCTATTGAGGGAAGCTTGGCCAAGCAGAATAAACCAGAGGTGTCTCTCAGAAAGAGATACAAATAGAGATCATGTACCCTCCTAAACGGGGAGTCCTTTGCTGAACAACACAGGGAAGTCGGTCAAGCTTTCTGCAACTTTAGTTGCAAATCTTAAGGAAACTAAAGCGTGTAACAAACCTGGGAAGCTTGGGAAATCTACTCCTGTGAAGAGTAGGAAGAAAAAAAAACAGCACTTAGCTAATGTGACGCCTTCTCTTAAGTCATTCTGTGTGGCTGATTCTCAAGGTATGGGGAAATCTTTACTGCAGGCAGTGACGAAGCCTGTGCCTACTGAGAATCAGGAGTTACTATCCACTATTCCTCTTCTAACCAATTTACCTCACTAAGTGAGACCACTATGGCTTCTTTGGTAGAGGGTGGCAGCCAGAACGATTTAGACGAGCCAGGCGACACCCCCCGACTTCAGCAATACAAAACCCAAATTCCATTCATGGGATGTTAAGGCAGCTATCTGTGGAGATTGGGGCTCGTTTCTCCACTTCTAAATCCAACCAAAAGAAGATTCAAGACACTTGTATTAGCTTAGAGGAAAACCTGACACGTAGGCTAGAGACTCTCGAGAGCAAGGTAGACGATTTGGGTTTAGAGGTTAAAGACAACTCTAATGAAGTGCACAGGCTGGAAGAAAAAGGGAGGAATTTAACAGAGAGGCTGTAGAGGCTTGAAAACATCTCTAGCAGGAATAATATCAGGGTTTTAGACTGAAAAGAAGGTATGGAAGGGGATGACTTAAAGGATTATATTATAGATCTTTTGATTAAAGCCTTCCCCCAGATTGCAACAGCTAATATCTGGGAAACTGAAATTCAGAAGATTCTCAAGCATCCCTTTAAGCTGAATCCTGCCAAGAAAAAGCCCAGAACATTTTTAATCTACATCCAATCCTATCTGTTAAAGAAGCAACTATTGGCGGCAGCCATCAAACTTAAATCCATCCAGGTTCAGGACATCTTTTTCAGAATTCGGTCTGATATTTCCCGGGTCACAGACGATAGAAGATGGGAACTGGGCAAGAGAATGGACGCTTTGAGAGACCAGGGAGCTGAAGTGCAGTTGTGATTACCTGTGTTTTTAAAAGTCGTTTGGGCCAATAAGATGTATAACTTTAGATTTTCAGAGGAAGTAGCTAGTTTCTTGGAACAGACTAAAACTAATTAATTAAAACTAACCTAGAGCAACCTAGTGTATAGTTTTCAGCTTAAGGGGGGCTATGGTGGCACTAATTACTATTAAATATATTCCTGTGTAAATGTAGTTGAGCTTATATAGCGCACAGCTACCCGCAGTGGGTTTCCCGGCGCTTGCTTAGGGAACCCGTCCTGATATTCTCCTGTGAGATAGCAGGGTATCCACAAGGTGAAAGTCAGGCATCCCGCCGCGAGGGGCCGTTGTGGAGATTAAGCAAGCTATTGCCCAGAGTCGCAGAGTGTGAACCCGTGAGTCGAGGAGGCACCGGGGCGAGAATTATCAAGTCCGTGGAATTTTTAGCCCAAGACCCGCCGAGGCGGGGAATTGAACCCTGGTCCAGGACCGATCTCAGCTTCTGGGTCTGCTGCCTCTAACCCCTGAGCCACACTTCTCCACATATATTCCTCACTATCCTTATCTTTTGTTTTTGGAGGCTGGAGGGCCCGACTCGAATAGGCAATAGTTTATTACCAATGGGTCATCAGGGAGGGTTCCCGCTGGTGGGTGGGGGGGTCGTGGGGATTGTGGGGGGTTGTTTTGGTTTTCACATTTGCTGGTGGGGAGCATTGGGGAAAAAAAGTTGTACCAACTACCTCATGTGACATATTAGCCTCTAGTAGTCACAGCACCTAGAGGAGACAAGATAGCGATAGGTGATAGGCCTACATGGGGAGGGAAAACTCACCTTGATCTGCTAAGCTGGAATGTAAATGGATTTAAGGTGAAAGCAAGACAGCACTTCATTCTTCAATACCTAAAAACAGCTCTGCCATAATTCTAATGATCCGGGATTCACAACCTGAATGTATAGCACTATTTGCAAAATTAAGATGGGTGGATAAGATTATAGCCACAGATCAGCTATCAGCGGCCGGGCGCGGTCCAGGGCCCTAACCCCTGCCCTTCCTCCAGCTGACCCTATAACCTATAATAGACAGGACCTATGGGACTTATGCCCGCTGATAAATGAGTGTTGCAGGCACAAAATGGAGGCCATATCTTCTATCAAATGCCGGCATTGTCCATTTAAAACCTGTAAACAGATAGGCAACAAAGAGCGGACAAGGGGCCTCAGGGGAGGCTTGTTTAATTGTCGTTCCTTCCCGAGACACGCCTTGCAAATTTGGGACCTGCTCTTAGAGGAGAGCCTTGATTTACTCTTTCTGACGGAAACATGGCTGGGGGCAGATTCCGACCCCGAAATTATCGAAGCTCTTCCACCCGGCTATAGTATAGCCAGGGTGGATCGACCGTCAGGCAGAGGAGGCGGGATTGCGGTGATCAGCAAGGCCCCCCTGGTGTGCTCCCTCGAACCTCTTGGGTAGAGAATTGCGAGGCCGGCAAATTTGCATTGAAACTTGGCCCTCAGGACCATATCTTGGGTGTCCTCCTTTATAGACCTCCTGGGACCCTGGGAAACTTTAGGCAGAGTCTGCAAGAACACCTTGTTCACCTGGCGCTTAGGCATAGGAAGGTCCTGCTTCTGGGTGATCTAAATATTCATTTTGATGACATCCAGTTAAAGGAAGCCACGGAGATGAGGCAGGAATTACGAAATACTGATTTGGAATTGATAAATCATACATCCACACATACTCATGGCCATTTATTGGACCCGGTGTTTGTCAACTGGGAGGGCATAACCACGAGTATTCCTAACCCACTTCCCTGGACAGACCATTTTCTAGTCCCTTTTAAAATTAGCACTTCAGGTAGCATTGACCCCCAGTTGGGAGGCAACAATAGTTACCCACTGCGCCTTTCCCGAGGCCGGGTCACCCCCCTGCTTCCCACGCCTGCCGCTGCTGCTACCTGCCTCCTGCCTGACTCCTGATTGCTGCAGAGCGACCCAGCCGCCGCTGGGCCGCCCGGATCGCCCCCGCCTCCCACGCTTGACCCAGGGACACCGCCTGCCGCCCAGAGGTTCCCGCCGCTGCCTCCCTGCGGCCCCGCCCACCACCAGCCCATTGGCCGCCCCGCTCCAGCCACCCAGCTGACCCACCCACCCGGCTCCTTACTTAAGGGGTCTGCATGGTCAGCCAGGGAGTGACCACTGCGCCTTTCCCGAGGCCGGGTCACCCCCCTGCTTCCCACGCCTGCCGCTGCTGCTACCTGCCTCCTGCCTGACTCCTGATTGCTGCAGAGCGACCTAGCTGCCGCTGGGCCGCCCGGATCTCCCCCGCCTCCCACGCTTGACCCAGGGACACCGCCTGCCGCCCAGAGGTTCCCGCCGCTGCCTCCCTGCGGCCCCGCCCACCACCAGCCCATTGGCCGCCCCGCTCCCGCCACCCAGCTGACCCGCCCACCCGGCTCCTTACTTATGATGCCCCCAGAGCGACCGCGCAGCGGACGCGCGCAGCGGGAGCACCGATTGTGCACCGAAGGTGCGCCAAAGGTAAGCCCGTCTGCGCCCGTCCGTGCCTGGACCGCGCCCAGTGCCAGGACCCCTGGCCCCCACCGACGGAAGCCGACCCGACGGACCTACGACGCCAACGAACTCAACGCACTCAACACCGGCCGAACCCCGGGCTGCTACCGAGCAACACCGAGACGCACCCACGGACCCTTCAGCTGCCACTCCTGCAAGTTCACCTGCAACCGGACCCATGACACACCAGCACCCACCTGAAGTGCATCCTGCTCAACACCCGCTCCGTCCACAGACACGCCGTCGAGCTCTGGAACTTGCTCGACACCACAGCCCCAGACGTCGCCTTCCTCACGGAAACCTGGATGAACGCCTCCTCAGCGCCCGACATCGCCATCGCCATCCCGGACGGCTACAAGATCATCCGGAGGGACCGCATCAACCAGATAGGAGGAGGCATCGCCATCATCCACAGGAACACCATCCGCATCACGACCGACACCGACGATACCCTCGCACCCGCCGAACACCTGCACTTCCAGATCCACGTCAACCCCAAGACCACCCTCAGAGGCACCCTCATCTACAGACCCCCGAGACCACCGACCACAATTCAGCGAAGACATCGCCGACTTCATCAGCCCACACGCCCTCCCCTCCGCCGACTACGTCCTCCTCGGGGACCTCAACTTCCACCTGGAGAACAACAACGACCGCAACACCACCACCCTGCTGGACAACCTCTCCAACCTCGGACTCAAGCAACTAGTGATCACCCCCACCCACTACGCCGGACACACACTCGACCCGGTCTTCTCTTCCAGCAAGGACATCGCCTTCAGCCACGCCACGGGACTCCACTGGACGGACCACAGCTGCGTCCACTTCAGCTTCAGAAGGACCACGTTCCACCATCACCAGCAACAGGTTCCCCGCAGAAGCTGGAACAAGATCACTGCAGACCAGCTCGCCGCTTCCCTGAGCAAGAACCCTCCCACCAGCACAACGAACCCCAGCCAAGCGGCCACCAACCTCACGAAATGGATCAGCGTCTGCGCAGACGACCTCGCCCCTCTGAAGACCCCGCCGAGCAGACCCGGCAGCAAGAGAGCCCCATGGTTTAACGACGAACTCAAGAGCTCCAAGAAGAACTGCAGAGCACTCGAGAAAACCTGGCGCAGAGACCCAACACCGGACAACATGACTGCCCTCAAGCTCGCCACCCGAAAACACCACCAACTGATCCACGCCACCAAGAAAACTGCATTCAAGGAACGACTGGACATCAACGCACACAACAGCAAGGAACTCTTCAACATCGTGAAAGAGCTCTCCAACCCCAACGCCGGAAACAACGACATCACCCCTTCGCAAAACCTCTGCAACTCCCTCGCCTCCTACTTCCACAACAAGATCGCGGACATACACAACGGCTTCAGCACCCAACCGACGCACGCCACGACTGAACCAGCGCCCCCCACCACCACCCTCTGCGCCTGGACCCAGATCAGCACCGAAGACACCATCCGCACGATGAACTCCATCCACTCCGGATCTCCGACCGACCCCTGCCCTCACCACGTCTTCAACAAGGCCGACGCTGTCATCGCACCCCACCTGCGGGACATCATCAACACCTCCTTCGACACCGCCACCTTCCCGGAGAGCTGGAAGCACGCCGAACTCAGCGCTCTACTTAAGAAACCATCAGCCGACCCCACCGACCTCAAGAACTACCGCCCCATCTCGCTGCTCCCGTTTCCGGCAAAAGTCATCGAGAAGATCGTCAACAAGCAACTGGCCACCTTCCTCGAGACGAACGGCTCCCTCAACCTCTCGCAGTCTGGCTTCCAGGCCAACCACAGCACCGAGACCGCCCTGATCGCAGCTACCGATGACATCCGAGCCCTGCTCGACAACGGAGAAACAGCGGCCCTCATCCTCCTGGACCTCTCCGCGGCCTTCGACACTGTCTGCCACCGTACCCTAGTACAGCGCCTCAGCAATGTCGGAATCCAGGAGAAGGCTCTGGAGTGGATCATCTCCTTCCTCGCCGGAAGAACACAGAGAGTCCGCCTCCCCCCGTTCAGATCGGAGGCCACCGAAGTCATCTGCGGTGTTCCTCAAGGCTCCTCGCTCAGCCCAACACTCTTCAACGTCTACATGAGCCCCCTCGCAGCCATCGCACGCCAGCACAACATCAACATCATCTCCTACGCCGACGACACCCAGCTGATCCTCTCCCTCACCAACGACCCCGCCACTGCCAGAGCCAACCTGCACGAAGGGATGACAGACGTAGCCAAATGGATGTCGAGCAGCCGCCTGAAACTGAACTCGGACAAGACGGAAGTCCTCATCCTGGGATCATCACCCTCCGCCTGGGACGACTCCTGGTGGCCCCCCGCCCTGGGCAGCGCACCCAAACCCACAGACCACGCACGCAACCTGGGCTTCATCCTGGACTCCTCCCTCTCCATGACCAGACAAGTCAACGCCGTCTCCTCGTCGTGCTTCAACATCCTGCGCATGCTACGTAAGATCTTCCGATGGATCCCCACCGAGACCAGGAAGACGGTCACCCAAGCCCTCGTCACCAGCCGTCTGGACTACGGCAACTCCCTCTACGCAGGAACCACCGCCAAACTCCAGAAGAGACTCCAGCGGATCCAGAACACCTCAGCACGACTCATCCTGGACACCCCCCGCCGCAGCCACATCTCCGGACACCTGAGAGACCTGCACTGGCTCCCGGTCAACAAGAGAATCACCTTCCGGCTCCTCACCCACGCACACAAAGCCCTACACAACCAAGGCCCAGGATACCTCAACAGCCGCCTCAACTTCTACGCTCCCAAACGCCAGCTTCGATCGACCAGCCACGCCCTCGCCGCCGTCCCCCGCATCCGAAGAGCCACCACGGGAGGAAGGTCCTTCTCCTACCTGGTCGCCAAGACTTGGAACTCCCTTCCAACCCACCTCCGCCTGACCCAAGACCACCTGGCCTTCAGGAAGCAGCTCAAGACCTGGCTGTTCGAGCAGTAGCGGACCCCCCCCCCAGCGCCTTGAGACCCTCCGGGTGAGTAGTGCGCAATACAAATGATTTGATTGATTGATTGATTACCCATACCGTAAATGGAAAAATTTCTCACAACCTATCTTTAGCGAGATGCTAAGTTTAGGGGGGATGCCGGGAGGCACGGATAGTGAAAGTGTTAATCGAAACTTAGAAACCCGGATCCTTGATGCCTTGAATAGGGTAGCACCTTTATCTAAGGCCAAACAGGGGAATAGAGCAAGGAGATCGGCCCTATGGTACACGATAGATCTGCAGTCAATCAGATCAGAATGTAAAAAGCTGGAAAGACTCTGGCGCAGGGATATGAATGAGCGCAGTAAATTTCAGTATAGAACAGCCCAGAGAAGTTACCAAAAGCAGGTTAGAATTGCTAAAGCCACATATTATGGAAACAGAATTAGTGAGGCGGATTGTTCGTCTAGAGAACTTTTTAAAATTTACAAAGAAATCTCAGCCGTCTCAAATTCCAATGTTCCGGAGACTGACTCCGTCTTGGAATGCAATAAGGTGGCAGAATATTTTGCCAACAAGGTTAAAAAAATGTACAGTTCTTTCTCCAGATGTCCTGCTGATGGAGAAACCTTCGTAGAACTGAAGGAAGTGGCACTGCTGAATTCTGAGCTGAGGTTAGAGTGTTTTACCGTACCGCCCAGTAAAGAACTTGAAATCATTTGCACCAGTATAAAATCGGGTTCTCCACGAGACCCCGCTCCCCCGAGGGTCCTGGGTGCAAGCATAGTGGCTCTAGAACCTTATATCCGCCATGTCCTTGTAACATCCTTTAAGTCCCAGACCCTTCCGGTAAACTGGAAAAAGGCCATTGTGTTACCCATTAGGAAAAAACCTAATGTAAGACATGATGTCCTGGAGAACCTACGACCCATTTCTCTGCTACCCTATACTGCGAAAATTGCAGAGAAAATTGCAAATGTGCAATTGATGGCATTTGCGGAGAAGACTAATCTCCTGCACTCCTCCCAATCGTGGTTCCGAAGGGGTTTCTCTACTGAGACGGCCTTATTACGAGCCACCAAAACTCTACGTCAGGGAGCTGACGCAGGCCTAACCATGGCACTGGTCATGCTAGACCTTAGTGCAGCGTTCGACACTGTAGCACATATCACCTTGCTACAGTGTCTGAACAGAGGAGGTGTGACTGATAGAGCACTCGGTTGGCTAAAATCGTTTCTGACGGGCAGAAGCTTTCAGGTCCAGCGGGGCTCGTTTCAGTCTGAGGAGATGGTATTGGAACAGGGGGTGCCACAGGGCTCAGCTCTGAGTCCGACTCTTTTTAATTTATATATGGCCCCCCTGGCTGAGCTAGTCCAATCGTTCGGCGTAGAGATTGTTTCCTACGCCGACGATACGCAGCTCCTACTCACCCTCACCCAAACACCTGCAGCCGGAGCCAATATCTTCCGAGCCTGCATGCAAGCATTGGCTACTTGGATGGATAATCACTGTCTAAAACTGAACGGCTCCAAGACAGAAGTCTTGGTGGTTGGTGGTGATCAACGGCTCTGGACATGTGACTGGTGGCCAAGCTGTCTAGGCTCCATGCCTACACCCTGTTCTGAAGCTAAGAACTTAGGGATATGGGTGGATCCCACACTCTCTTACGAGACACACAGTAGTCGATTAGTGGGCAAGTGCTTTGGAGTATTAAAGACTCTCAATAAAACCCTGGACCTCCTCCCCTTGGAGGTTCGGCGCACTATGACCCAGGCACTGATTACGTCACGCCTCGACTGTGGGAATGTCCTCTTCTTGGGAGCTTCTAGTAAAAGTATAGGACGACTCCAGATACTGCAAAACACTGCAGCTCGCCTAGTACTTAGACTCCCAAGAAGAGCCAATTCCAGAGCCGCCCTGGAGACCCTCCACTGGCTCCCAGTGAAAAAAAGAATAATGTACAAAGCCCTCCTAATATGTCATCGGATCCTTTGGCATAAAGCTCCTGGCTATCTGGCGGGTCTGGTTACCTGGTATGAGCCACGCAGACCGCTTAGGTCGGGCGGAATGGGCACGCTTGTGACCCACCGCTATAGGAGAGTAAAAATGGGAGGTCGGTCCTTTAGAGTGGCGGCGGCGATAGGCTGGAACAAACTTCCCACCAGTCTCCGCCGGGAGCCATCTGAAACCAAATTCCGTCGTCAACTGAAAACACATCTGTTCTCCTTGTAAGTCTACATTAGTGTTTCTGGCCATGTACTGACCTCTCCTCTGGCGAGCTCCTTCTCTCTTTAGCGCGGGGACACGCCGGGATGGCGTAACCATAGCGCTTTATAGATGTCTTTATTATTTTTTTTTTATTTATCAGCAATTTTCCTCAAAGGGGGTTGCAGTGATAATCAAAACAAATTCAGGAGTGGAGTTAGTTAAGTCTCAGGTTGATGATAGAGGGCGCGGGGTCATAGCAGCAATTAAGTGTCGGGAGATAAAATATACTCTAGTCAGATACTATGGACCTTGGGCCGAGATGTAGGTAAATACTAAGCATGGGCGGAAAATCCGTTCCGCTCACGGATTTTGCGGATTTTCGGCAAATTCGCAATCCGCGAGATTCGCGAATTCCCCGCAAAATCCGCGAGCGGAACGGATTGGGTCAGAAGTTGAAGCTGACTTTTGTAACTATTTTAGAAGCAAGCTGCCAGAGCCATTCTAAAATAGCTACAAAGTCAGCTTCAACAGGAAGCACTAATAGATAAAGTAAAGCAGGTGCTCTAGTTGAAGGTCAAATTAAGTTACACAATCATTAATCACCCCGAGTCTGGGGTGATTAATGATTGTGTAACTTAATTTGACCTTCAACTCGAGCACCTGCTTTACTTTATCTATTAGTGCTTCCTGTTGAATCTGACTTTGTAGCTATTTTAGAATGTCGCTGGCAGCTTGCCGGCGCCATTGTAAGTGGGGCTGAGGGCAGAAGGGCATAAAGTGGGACAGGGGGCAGAAGGGGACAAAAAACGAGTTTGGCAGAGGGCAGAAGGGCACAGAAACGAGTGGGGCAGAGGGCAGAAGACCACAAAAACGAGTTGGGCAGAGGGCGGAAGAGCACAAAAAAATGAGTGGGACAGAGGGCAGAAACAAGTGGGGCAGAGGGCAGAAGACCACAAAAACGAGTTGGGCAGAGGGCAGAAGAGCACAAAAACGAGTGGGACAGAGGGCACAAACACGAGTGGGACAGAGGGCAGAAGACCACAAAAACGAGTTCGGCAGAGGGCAGAAACGAGTGGGGCAGAGGGCAGAAGACCACAAAAACGAGTTGGGCAGAGGGCAGAAGAGCACAAAAACAAGTGGGACAGAGGGCAGAAACGAGTGGGGCAGAGGGCAGAAGACCACAAAAACGAGTTGGGCAGAGGGCAGAAGAGCACAAAAACTAGTGGGACAGAGGGCACAAACACGAGTGGGGCAGAGGGCAGAAGACCACAAAAACAAGTGGGACAGAGGGCAGAAATGAGTGGGGCAGAGGGCAGAAGACCACAAAAACGAGTTGGGCAGAGGGCAGAAGAGCACAAAATCGAGTCGGACAGAGGGCAGAAACTAATGGGCAGAGGGCAGAAAGGCACAAAAACGAGTGGTACAGAGGGCAGAAGGGCATAAAAAACGAGAGGGTGGCAGTGATGAACCAGAGGGCGCATCACGGTCTCACCCAAAAAAAAAAACGAACACGCAAAGCGCCCCGCGAACATGCCAAAACGCCCCGCGAACACACAAAGCGCCCCGCGGAATGAATGAGAATTACCGATTCGGTAAATGCCGAATCGGTAATAGGGGGAAGACTAACAAGGGTGGCAGGGTGTCACATTGACACCCTGTTGCACCCTTGAATAGTGTATGGTTGCAAATGTGGCACACATACATGCCCTAAGGGCATGAATGTCTGCACATGGCACTGTTAAAAAAGCACAAAATTGCTTTTTTAACGGTTTTTGTTTTCGTTATTTACCACCAACTTGTAATTGGTGGTAAATAACGAATCCTTGAATGAGAAAAACACTCACTTGAGTGCTTCCTACATTAAGGATTCGGTAAATTACTGATTCAGTATCTTAAGGATTTGGTAATTTACAGAGTCCTTAAAATACAGATTCGGTAAATTACTGAATCCTTCGTTTTGGTCTCCTACATCTGAAAAGCCTAATACCGGTCGGTAACGGCTGAAATTCGGTAATTTCGGCCGTTACCGACCAGTATTAGGCTTCCTACATATGGCCCCTAATGAGGATGATGTTTCTCCCTTGAACAACTGTGTCTTGCATTAGCTGACTATGATTCTTCTTTGATTTTGGGTGGAGATTTTAATGTACTTCTAAACAATAAACTGGATAGGTCTTCCCCAGAACGCAGGTACCAGTCCCACATGTTAATGCACGTTATTCCGAATAGATCGTATTTTTATGGAATACTCTGATCTTGAAAAAATCAGCTTAATAGAATATCTACCCATATATATATCTGATCATGGTGCTATACTTTAAATAGAAGATTTCACTTGCAACCCTCAACTCCCGATTTCTGAATTCAGAAACCACCTGCTTCTTCGGGGAGAATCTGGGCTCCGCCAGCGTACATGTGGTCTGGGACGCCTTTAAGGCATGGTTGAGAGGGACACTAAAAGGTGCGGTGGTGGGTTGGGATAGGGCAGAGAGGAAAGAACTAGCCGACCTAGAAGCACAGATAGCAGGGGCAGAGTCTGATTAAAAGGCTAGTGGTTCTTCTGGGATATACAATAATACCCTAATAAGGAGAGTTGAAGACCTGCAGCTATAAAATAGCCTGCATTACGCATAAAGCCCTCTGCCAAAAAACCCCACCTTACCTCTCAAATGAACTCAAGAAAGTGAGCTGCGCCCGCCAGCTGAGATACACCATCTCTCTTCTCCTCATCCCCCAGCTTTTGAAAAAACAAACTCCGCTCCTTCTCTGGAAAGGCCCCCAGCATCTGGAATGCCCTGCCTAAAAATCTACGAGAAAACCTCTCCTATCTCAACTTCAAATAAGACCTTAAAACACACATGCTCAACAAATACTGGGACTCTTAAGCCCTTGTGTACTACACTTACTACACCCACCCTCTCCCCAATTTTATCACCCCCACTCACCCCATACCCGTCCTTCCTCCCCCTTCCGCCCCTTACCTTAACCCTCTCCTCAAACCATATATGCCCGTCACAATAAATTTACGAGAACACCCCTCTCATCTCAACCTCTCTCCACACTTCTCAACTCCCCCTTATAAACCTTACCCTGATCTTCAAAACTCAATTCAACTCTTACCTGACCTTATTCATGCACCATATCTGCCAGCCTGAGTCTTTTATATTAACCTAGCTGAATGCGTATAGTATAATAATATGTTACAGCATCCTCCTAATGTTATATCTTCTTGCTGATCTATCCTTATCTGATCTCTCCAATAACTTTTCTGTTCATTATGTTATTTGTGTGTACTTTACTTTATTGCTTTTTTGATACACTTGTCCTGTATTCTTTCATCATCTATCATACCTACAATGTTAAGCACTCTGAGGCCCTTTGGTGAAGCCAGCGCTATATAACAGTGTGGTAAACTTCTTGCAATGAAGAGTAGGGTTGACAGATCTAATAATTATATTACTAGGATTAGACTCAGTACTCAAGTTGTAGAGGATAGAGGTAGTATAGAACAAGCCTTTGCACAATTATTTCAGGAACTCTACCAAGAAGATCTTCAGGTAGCAGAGAAATACATTGATGAATGGCTTAAAGAGAAACAACTCCCTACGTCATATGAGCTCAGCCAGGGAATCCTCACATCAAAAATAACTGAGTCTGAGATATTAACAATTATAGATGCAGCAAAGAAAGGGAAAGCGGCAGGTCCCAACGGTTCCTGATAGAGGTCTATTAGATTCTGATAGAGGAAGTTATCCCGGTCTGGCTGAAATTGTACAATGACATCTTAGATGGCACATCCCCCCTGCCTGATTCTTGGAGCGATGCAGTTATTGAATTGATTTTAATGCCAGGGAAGGACCCTACCCATTGTCAGTCAGCCAATTTCTTTATTAAACACCAACTATAGGGTCTTTGCCGAAATTTTGAACAATCGGCTTAGTAAGATCGTGGAGTCAATAATCCATATGGACCAAAAAGCTTTTTTACCGGGCGACAAATGTCTGACCTGGTACAATCCCTAATCAGATCAGTCGACTTGGCCTCATCACAGGGTCTCCCTCTTTCAATCACCACTGTTGATGCACCCAAGGCCTTCGACCGGGACCGGGTAAACTGCCACTTTTTGGATAGAGTCCTAAAAATCTTTGGTTTTGCTGACAGATTCAGGGTAGTGCTGAAAAAAATATAATTCCCCCCGGGCTCAGATTTTGGTAAATGGTAATCTCTCCCCTGTAGTCAACCCGTTTAACGCGGCGATTATTTTGCCGCAGTGCGGGCTTTCCACGGATTAGGCGGGGCTGCGTCAGCCGTTGGCCTTTCACAGCACCAGTGAGGTATTGCTCGTGACGGCCAATGGCCGACGGAAGCAGGGCTGCCCGCTTTCTCCCATTTTGTTTGTTTTATATATAGAATCACTAGGCCAGAGTATAAGATTAATTCAGAAGATTGTCCCTTTTCAAACAAATGGGTATGTACCAAAATTACCATTATACTCAGACGATTTGAATCTGCTATCATCCAATGTTAGCACCACACTTCCGGAGCTTTTAGTAGTAGCCCGAACATGTGGGAGTTTATCGGGCTACGAGATAAATAATGAGAAAACTGAGATCATGGCCTGGAATATAGCCGATCAAGAGGGGAACTTTGTCAAATAACTTAGATATCTTGGAGTTAGAATAACACAGGATCCCACCAAAATCCTTTAACTAACCTAGATAGAGTTTCACGGAAGGTTGATGTTCTATTAAAAAGATGGCAGAATATTCCACTCTGACTTTAAGGGCGGGTTAATCTGATCAAGATGTGCATCCTTCCATAGTACACTTACCTCTTTAATATTATCCACTTAGAATTTGCAAAAACCGATATCCTCAAAATCCAGGGTAAAATATCCTCCTGTATCTGGGCAAGTAAAGCGATTTGGCTATCCTGGAAAAAGCTTAGACGTAAACTTAAGCGAGGGGGTATGGGCCTCCTAGATCTTCAGCTGTACTGCTGGGCTTACCAATTAAAGAACTGTAGGATGTTATTACTGTCCCCAGATGAAGCTCTGATAGGCCACATGTTCAAAGCAATGCTAGTTGGGGTAGGGGAGCTAGGTTTTATGTATACATGTGGCTCTCCTAAATTCTTCAAAAAAATTTGTCTAAAGACCGTACGTATGGCAGCCAAGCTGTGGTAGGACTGCCGAGATCGCTTAGGCCTTTCCTATTACAGTGATTGGGCTCCGGTTCTGAACTTTCCTGGTACGCCTGAGTGTCTCTTAGACACTCTTGCTGTTTCATTAAAAACCCTTCCCCTCCCCCTTTAAGCCAATCATTTGTAAATGCTGAAAGTTTAAAGATGTTTTTGATGGCTTACTAGTTGATTGCATTCAAAGATACATATTCCTCTTATTCGTGTGGGCACCTCCTGCCATAATTAACTAGGTATAGTGCAGGCCTCTCCGTTCCCATACAGCACACTTCCTTTCCCTTCTTTTTTATTGTCTCCATTCACGTATGATTGAGCGACCTTGTATGAAGTTGATTCTGAGTGGATCACTGTTTTTTTGTGTTTGGTTCACCCCCTTTCTACAGTACACACTTGTACATATTCACTTTAAAAGATTTTATCATTAGGAATTTCCCTCGTATTCTTATTACGCTGTAGGAGACTTGTTTTGACTGAGTATTGACATGGTCTCTTTTTTGTGAAATAAAACATAACACAACTAATTTTGAAAATATAAAAAATAAAAAATAAATTGAGATTTGTTTCTAGACTGAAAGAGTGGTCTATAGAAATGTGAGATCTGGTGATCATGTTTCTACATACTTTCTAAATTATTGAGCAGTACTGGCAATTGTTTTGTTGTTGGTTTCATTAAAGAAGGCAGGAGTCACATATTGGAGGGATCTCATACTGGGTGACAAATGCTATTCTTGGGAATATTGGAATCATATCACTACCGGAACGCTGTCAAGGTTTAAGTTCTATCAGTTTTCTTCCTGGTGTAAGAGTCAATGCTGGCCTTTTTCAGGCGATAACAGAATGGAAAACGAACTACAGACTTAGCCCCTAGGAAGAAAGAAGTAGCGCAATGGTATAATGACCTTTTGGCATCAATAGACAGGAAGACAGATCAGCCATATCGAGCCTGGGAGAAATACTTGTCGAGTGACGAGCTGGAAGTTTTATGGCAAGTATCTCTAGATATTCTTTATCCCTTGATTAAATCTGCTGCACTCAGAAGAAACCACTTTTTCACACTCCATAGGATCTACTGTTCTCCACTTATCCAGGATAAAGGGCGTTGGAGAAGCCAGATGTCTTAGATGCCACCACCAGAATGCAGATGATGTTCACGTATTCGCCTCCTGCCTCAAGATACAAGAATACTGGACAAGTGTGGGAAAGACTATTTCCACAGCTCTGGGCAGCATTGTGGAGGTAAGCCCATTTCTGATTATATTTGGCATTGTTCCTGCAGTGGGGGAGTACTGGGCCCAATAGTGCCCCAACAAAAACTGATGTTTTACCTGATATTGCTGGCTAGGATGGAGATTTGTAAATTGTGGCGCCAGTCAGTTCCCCCCACTTGGAATGCTTGATGGAACTCCGTGAGATATTTTAGAAATTTATATCAAAGAGTAAATGTATATAGAGAAAGGCCAGACATGGGGCTGTTTTGGAATCTACTGGATGATGCTGCTACTTGTTGAGCCTTGGGAAAGGACAATGATCTAATGATTAAAAACTCTGGTCAGCTCAGGTTGTATGTTACAGGTATTTCCTGAAAAGGATATCAGCTGAGAGTGGAACCACCAAGCTAATATGCACCAGAGGTGGTATAGGCCGAATGGGTGCTATAGCTATGGAGGTCATATGAGGGAAAAAAAGAAAAAAAACTTAAATAGTGTTGCATAGTACTATTACTTTTAAGTATTTCGACATTATAATTCATTAGTCATTTTTATCATGTTTATTTGAATGTTAAATATATTTGTTATAGTTTAAGGGAACATATACATATGTTTGCTGCTGCCTTTTTGCAGTTCCTGTCCCATCCACTCCCATGACATCGGAGTGAGTCACCAGGAGCAAGTCCTTCTCCAAATTATCCAGCTCACATTCTCTCATGCAGTAAGTGGAGAGACTAAAAGAGACCTCACCCCAGGATATGCAGAGAAAGAACCTTGTCCGAGGCAACAAAGCATCTTACCACAAATAAAGCTCCTTCTCCACACACACACACCCTGGAGCGTGGTCTCTTTTGTGTCTCTTCACTTACAGTTTGAGAGAGAATTTTATATATATATATATATATATTCACTGAAAAAACCATAGGTTATAGACCATATATAGTTAGGAATTAGCATTTACAAAACCTTGAAAATTCACTGAAAAAACCATAGGTTATAGACCATATATCGTTAGGAATTAGCATTTAAAAAACCTTATTTTACCCACACAAAACCATTGAAATTCCATATATAGTTAGTTGCACTAACTATATATCGCGCACCCGCAATCCACTGCTGATGATGTCACATATTACATCATTCATGACATGGTCAGTGACATCACTGATGACATCACTGATGACATCTCAAATGACATCACTGATGACATGACTGATAACAACATCCAGTGATTTTTTGTTTCTGTAAAGTTTAAATATGTCTTACATATTGAAGAATGAGTGGATGTGTAAGTGTCTGGACGAAGGATTTGGTAGGTGCATGACTGACTCTATGAGTGAGTGATTAAATGTGTCTCACTGAGTGCATGGGTTAGTGACTAAACTGTCTTAATTTGTGCATCATTATGTCTGTTGTTCTGTAAACTGCTGCATGTGTTGATCAGTAGCTATATGAGTAACTATATGGGTTATTGATTGATTGCCCAAGTATTTGTATGGGAGACTGAGTGTGTGTGTGGCTGGCTGGGAGGTGTGTGACTCTGTGCAGATCAATGTGTACTTGTATCAATGATTGTATAAGAAGGTAAGTATGTGTTAGTATATGTTTGAAAATGTAAGGTGCTCTATGTTTAACTGTATAGACAAGAAAATGGAAGTGTCATTGATTCTTTACAGGACTGACTAGGTGTGTGAGTAACTCCATGGATGAGTGGCAGACTGTGAGTGTCTGTATAGGTGTATGAGTGCATATGATAGTGTTGTAAAGATGAGTGATTGTATGTATGAATGATTGTATGGGTGAATGAGTGAAGGTGTGTGTAGATGTAGGAATCAGTGAGTGCGTATGTAGTAACTAGTATTGGTGTGTCAATGGTTTCAAAAATTATACTCTGTATTTAACACTGGGTGAAACAGAGGTTATATTAAAATGTGAGGAGATGCATTGTATTGTCACATGAATGATATCATCAGTGATGTGGTCATTGATGTCAAATGAGATGTCATCAGTGATGTCATCAGTGATGTCATTTGAGATGTCATCAGTGATGTCATCAGTGATGTCACTGACCATGTCATGAATGATGTAATATGTGACATCATCAGCAGTGGATTGCGGGTGCGCGATATATAGTTAGTGCAACTAACTATATATGGAATTTCAATGGTTTTGTGTGGGTAAAATAAGGTTTTTTAAATGCTAATTCCTAACGATATATGGTCTATAACCTATGGTTTTTTCAGTGAATTTTCAAGGTTTTGTAAATGCTAATTCCTAACTATATATGGTCTATAACCTATGGTTTTTCCAGTGAATTTTCAAGGTTTTGTAAATGCTAATTCCTAACTATATATGGTCTATAACCTATGGTTTTTTCAGTGAATTTCAATGGTTTTTTAATAGCAAATATCATAAGCTGTCGAATGTCAAGTACGTGGTAAGTAAAAACATTTTCGTGTTTATGCACACTGATCTGCTTTGAATGCTGCCCCCCCCCTCATTTCTATTAGGAGTACTCTCGCTTTGCAGATAGTGAAAGGTAGTTAACGCAGGCCTTTGCCCCCGTTGTAATACGTCGTGCCTGCTTCTCTCTCCATTTGATTGATTGTTATCCACGCATTTACTGTTTTAGAATTGGTTCTCTTTGGTTCATTCTCTATTTACAAACAAACACAGAGTCGCAATACTCTGTTTAGTCTTTGCAGATAACGAAAAATCGTGTAAAAAAACAAAAGGAATCGAGCAAAATCAGTAGGCCACTAATGGGATCTCTTTTTGACCTCGCTAAAATAGAAACATTAGGAACAACCCCTAATGACAAATACGAAACTAGTGAGATGAACTGAACCCCACACATTGATGGCTGCAATACAGCTCGGCTCCGCCACCCACCCCGCCCACAATAACGATAAAGAGCGGCTGCCATGATTGCTCGCGGAATGGCCACGACGGAGCTACGAAATGGTGGTGCTCTCATGCTAACCCCAGCTTCAGTCTGAAACATCCAGAAACACTGTAGACTACCAATTCGATCAGTTCCGGTAGCGCCCCAATGTAACCCGGTAGAGAAGAACTAGCCCTCCCCTCTTTGACTGATGGTTCTTGTTGCCTGTCCCTTCTGTTGTCATTTAACAGAACTATTTAGCCTGCTGAAAGGGGTTGTGTTCCGACCGCTGGTTGGTGGAGACATTTTGACTATATTCTGGACCTGCGTTGTCGCGTAATGCGTCATATGATGCGCCGCGTTAGCGCATCCGGAAGTCATCCGGGGCGCGACGCGCAGCGCGTAACGTAAGCATAACAGGTCATGTGACTTGTTAATAAAACTTTTCATTGGTTCATTTTACTTTTCTTATTCTAATGATGAAAGGCTTGGTCATATGACCTAAAAATTACGCTTTTTATTACTTCCGAACATTATTTTTTCTTAAATATATGTTATAATGTTCCAGGCTAATGTACTTTCCCGGAAAATTTACAACTGTCCTGCAAGTAAAATATATTCTTTTTTCGAGAAAAAGGGCGTTTCTTCGTCCCATGACGGAGCCGTTGAGCAAAAGAGGGTCGACCTGCTGTCTTAGTCGCCGATACGCCTGAATATGAGATTCTTATCGATCACTTTATGTTGCAGGAGTAGAAAACACAACAGCCCTTGACCATTTATCTTTACTGCGTTCCTGCGTATTATACCTTTTACCCTTCATGTAATTGGTCTGCTTTATTTCACTTGCCTTTTAATGATTCTAAAACAGTGACTATTATTAAAAACGTTACCAATGTATATACTACTACCATGTTTTCTTTTAAAAACCTTTATTGTGAAAATTTCATTATACAAATACGAGCCTATAACCACGTGGGCCGGCCACGGAGCAAACTGTAATCGTATATGATGAGTAGACATTTACACTGTAGAGGAACGTAACGGGCGGGCCATTAGGTTGCAAGAACTAAGGTGTCTAACAGTTGCGGAATCGGTGGACGTACATTTTATAATTAAAATACGACAGGGCCAGTTACAATAAAATTATCTAGATATACATTTGCGGGCAAGTACCATGGGTGACGTTAATTCGAACTTTCAATAGTACAGTAATCAATAACACATCAGAACTTAATATCAATAGGGATGTCGAAATATTCAATCAATTCTCGTCCCCGCCCGCCATGTGCTTCAAAACTGCATACGTATCTTGTTATTTCAAGGTTCTGCAACCAGTACACAACAAGGAGTTACGAGTCCCATTTATTCCGGCGCCATTTTGGGCGAGGACGGGCAGGTCCAGGATATAGTCAAAATGTCTCTACCAACCATCGACTATGATGATGTTCATATGCTGTATTTATTAGAGTAACACTCATCTGTCCACATGAAATTAATTTGCCACAATCTAAACATGTAATTTTAATCTTTCCAAAGTTCTTCTAAATATTTGGGACCGTTTCCCTTGCCTCTGATGCTGTCAGTGCCACTTCTTTGATGAATGTACTGGCAGGTCGGGGGTTCTCCTCCAAATCTCTCTTTTATGCAGCACTATAATTAATTGGTGCCACCTCTCCATATGACGATGCATGGTATAGTTACCATAACTATATTTTTTTTCGGTTCCTCTGGAGAGTACATCGTGGCAGATGAAGCGTGTAACGTACCGGGCATTTACCTTTTTTTGCATGTAGAGGAAAGGAAAAAAAAATCGAGCGTCCGAGTTCTAAGGTGTCCCAGGGCCATTTTAGTGGACCAGGCCCAAATCCAAAGAACAGGCCGCCATTTTGAGAGTCCTGTTGCAGCCGCCTGTCGCTGTAGCATCAAGAGCGGCCGAAACTCAGCTGAATGGCAACTGAAACGGTAAAGGGGCGCCCCACTACAGCAGACGAGCCTCCACCTAGGAAGGCCCGTTCACGCCGCCTCCCCCCCCCCTTCGGGCACCCCACGCCGTTATTCAGAGCAGTATTGTAGGATGGCCACACCAGTGCGGCAACTTGCTAGACATCACCTCGGTGGTAACCGAATCTCAGCGCCTTGTGGTGTCTTCTATTCAGAAAATATTGTTGCGCTGCCTTTGGCCCCATTCGCACATCGGTCCACTACTGACGCCATCTCACAGGCTAATGGGGCGCCCCACGCCGACTTTCAGCATTGTAGGATGGCCACACCAGTACAGCAACTTGCTAGACACCACCTCGGTGCCATCCGGATCTTGGCATCTCAGCGCCTAATGGTGTCTTCTATTCAGAAAATATTGTTGCGCTGCCTTTGGCCCCATTCGCACATCGGTCCGCTACTGACACCATCTCACAGGCCAACAGGGCGCCCCACGCCGACTTTTACCATTGTAGGATGGCCACACCAGTGCCACAACTTGCTAGACACCACCTCGGTGCCATCCGGATCTTGCCATCTCAGCGCCTTGTGGTGTCTTCTATTCAGAAAATATTGTTGCGCTGCCTTTGGCCCCATTCGCACATCGGTCCGCTACTGACGCCATCTCACAGGCCAACGGGGCGCCCCACGCCGACTTTCAACATTGTAGGATGGCCACACCAGTGCGACAACTTGCTAGACACCACCTCAGTGCCATCCGGATCTTGGCATCTCAGCGCCCAGTGGTGTCTTCTATTCGGAAAATATTGTTGCGCTGCCTTTGGCCCCATTCGCACATCGGTCCGCTACTGACACCATCTCACAGGCCAACGGGGCGCCCCACGCCGACTTTCAACATTGTAGGATGGCCACACCAGTGCGGCAACTTACTAGACACCACCTCGGTGCCATCCGGATCTTGGCGCGTTGTGCTGCCTGCGGCCTATTCGCACATCGGTCCGCTACTGACGCGAACTCACAGGCCAACGGGGCGCCCCACACTGACTTTCAGCATTGTAGGATGGCCACACCAGTGCTGCAACTTGCTGGACACCACCTCGGTGCCATCCGGATCTTGGCATCTCAGCGCCTTGTGGTGTCTTCTATTCAGAAAATATTGTTGCGCTGCCTTTGGCCCCATTCGCACATCGGTCCGCTACTGACGCCATCTCACAGGCCAACGGGGCGCCCCACGCCGACTTTCAACATTGTAGGATGGCCACACCAGTGCGGCAACTTACTAGACACCACCTCGGTGCCATCCGGATCTTGGCGCGTTGTGCTGCCTTTGGCCTATTCGCACATCGGTCCGCTACTGACGCGAACTCACAGGCCAACGGGGCGCCCCACGCCGACTTTCAGCATTGTAGGATGGCCACACCAGTGCTGCAACTTGCTGGACACAACCTCGGTGCCATCCGGATCTTGGCACGTTGTGTTGCCTTCGGCCTATTCGCACATCGGTCCGCTACTGACGCCGCCTCACGTGGCAACGTATTTTCTCCGCATTTTATACCCTATGCCGCATAACAGGTCATGTGACTTGTTTATAAAACTTTTCATTGGTTCATTTTACTTTTGGTTTCCTAATGATGGAAGGCTTGATCATATGACCTAAAAATAACACTTTTCATTGGATGAAAACTTATTTTTTTTCCCAAACGATGAAAGCCCCACCTTGTTTCTGGATGTTTCAGACTGAAGCTGGCGTCAGCATGAAAGCACCACCATCTCGTGGCTCCGTTGTGGTCATTCCGCGAGCAATCATGGCAGCCGCTCCCCACCAGAAGCCTGCAGGAGTCGGGGGCCCCCAAAACTTTTGTTGAATCCTCAAGGCGGAGGGGACGCTTTCGAGAATGGGGTCCAAGACCTAGCAGACAAGCGTCCGATTTCCAAGGTGTCCCAGGGCCATTTCAGTGGACCAGGCCCAAAAAGGAAAGAGCCTGCCGCCATTTTGAGAGTCCTGTGACAGCCGCCTATCGCTGCACCGCAAGAGTGGGCGCAACTCAGCTGAATTGCGGCTTTTGACACAGTGGACCAAAAGCGGACGGAATGGCAACTGAAACGGTAAAGGGGCGCCCCACTACAACAGACGAGACTCCACCTGGAGAGGCCCGTTCACGCCGCCTCCCCCCCCCCCCCGGGGCGCCCCACGCCGTTATTCGGAGGGCGGCAACTTACTGGACATCACCTTGGTGCCATCGTTCTGCTGCCTTGGAACTATTCGCATAACAGACCGCTACTGATGACCCACCCCCCGCGACGCCCCACGCCGGATACCGAAATCAGTGCGGCACCCAGGCAACATCACTTGGGTGCCGTCCAGAAATCTGGACGTTGTGCTGCGTTGGGACTATTCGCACAACCGACAGCTACTTCCTTCTTTTTCCCTAAAAATGTTTAAATGTTTTTACTGTTTTTGTTTTGTTGTATATATTTATAAGTTATTAAAGTTTTATAATCCTACTACTTTGTTGGAGTGCTATATATTTTTAATGTGACACATAATTGTAAAAACTTTGATGTACAAAGAGTCATCCCTGGAATCTTCCGCTTCAGGCTCGGTCCCCTCCCCAATCACAATACAGGATGGTTTTCAGATAGTAGGAACGCGTGTGCTGTGACGGATCTCATCGAGTGTGGGCCTTGATCTACTATAACTCCTTTGAAGAGGGGTGATTCTTTACAGCTGGGGCCATAAACTACATCTGCAGGGCTAGCTGATAGCCTAGGACCGGCCTGGACAATCGGACACAGAGGAAAAGGAGTGTCAGAGGGTGCGGTAGTGAATAGGGCGAAAGGGAGGTGTCGGGCGGGCACAGGGTGTGATTCTCAGGGAAGAGCAGCGCAGATGGGGGGAGGTTTATTACCCATGCATAAGACAGAGAGCGGGGGTGACCAGTGCCTGGGGGAGATGCTTGCGAGGGTGGGGAGCCATGCTAAGGATCGACAGCGTGCAGAGAGTGGGTCTGGTCAAGGCATCTAAAATGACTGCCGTGCACGACAAAAGTGTGGCATTTGAAAAAAGGCAAGATGGCGCAGACAATGTTTTTCAACACTTCCTGATTTCCTTCGAATCGAACGTTAACAGACGTTGGGGCATATTACCAAAGTTAAGCGATATTTATCCCTATCGATGCTTAGCAACAAATTTTTTACCGCTAAGCATCGTCAGAAATTATCGCAGATAAACCTTGCTATTATCAAGGTTTATCGCAAATGCGATAAAAAACGACCGCAATGCATTAATATCGCTGAAAAGTCAGCGATATTCATGCATTACCGAGCTAATGCTCTTAGCCATGTTATCCACCTCCCATTGGATAACATGGCTAAGAACTGCTCAGGGCAGGTGGTAGCTTTTGGAGATATTCGCGCTTAGCGCGAATATCTCCAAAAGTTGGTAATAGGAGATAGCGATGTTAGCGACTGTTTCCAGTCGCTAACATCTTGGCATGCCCACTTTGCATGTCATTAGTGATAAATATCACTGACATGCAAAGTGGGGCCCAAGATGGTCGCTATCTCCTACTAGCGGTCGCTAACTGGTGTTAGCAACAGCTAGGTAATACAGAGATAATTTTATCTCCGCGAAGCGGAGCGCTGTTACAGATATATATCTTTTTTTGAACGTTAATTTCTCAAAATCCACTGAAGCACATATATTGAGACCTAGCAAAGGCACATCGAGCTACCAGTCCCTACAATTTTGCCAAGTTTCGTGCAAATCCATTCAGCCGTTCGATTATTATTATTATTATTATTTTTGCCCCGCGGTGCCCTTTTAAAATCTCCACATCAAACCTAAGAAGTCAAGGAGGATCTACTATGCCCCCTTATGGTCATTTGCCCCTTCGCTTTGGCCTCCTCTTGTCTCTCGATCCTACCGAGAGACAAGATGGCGGCCGCTACGGACTGTTTGCAATGTTTACAGACGCCGGAGAACCAATCAGCTTCGCAAAGCTCCGTTACGCGAAAAGTACGCGAAGCTGAGCGCTGTTACAGATATATATCTTTTTTTGAACTTTAATTTCTCAAAATCCACTGAGTACATATATTGAGACCTAGCAAAGGCACATCGGGCTACCAGTCCCTACAATTTTGCCAAGTTTCGTGCAAATCCATTCAGCCGTTCGATTATTATTATTTATTTTTTTTTTGCCCCGCGGGGCCCTTTTAAAACCTCCACATCAAACCTAGAGGGTCAGGGAGGATCTACTATGCCCCCTTATGGTCATTTTCCCCTTCGCTTTGGCCTCCTCTTGTCTCTCGATCCTACCGAGAGACAAGATGGCGCCCGCTACGGACTGTTTGGAATGTTTACAGACGCCGAAGAACCAATCAGCTTCGCTTCACAAAGCTCCGTAACGCGAAAAGTACGCGAACTGGAGCGCTGCCTGGTCCGCTGTTACAGATATATATCTTTTTTTGAACGTTAATTTCTCAAAATCCACTGGAGCACATATATTGAGACCTAGCAAAGGCACATCGGGCTACCAGTCCCTACAATTTTGCCAAGTTTCGTGCAAATCCATTCAGCCGTTCGGGCTAAAAGTGAGGCCAACCGCCCTATGGAAAACTCAATGTTAAAAACACGTTTTGGGACCCCCCTTTTTTCTCGGCCCCCCCTTGACGAACCCCCCCCAAATTTTCAGGGGCTGCTCAGAAACAAAATGTTCCATTTTCCTGAAATTTCAGCCAATTCCCTCCACAAACGCCAAAGTTATTAGACATAGAATTTTCAAAAATCCCATAGAGAAAAAATCCTAACTATATATACCTACTGGCGACCGCCAGTAGGTAATATATATATATATATATATATATCAAACCACAAAGAGGTCCAAAACTGAAGACGCACACTATCAGTGCGTGCTCTGCGCAAGGGTCGGACCCAGACCCGTGTTTCATTCACTACTTTCCAAAAGACGCGGCACTCAAGGGAATTTGTAGTATTCAAGTAATTTATTAAATAAAGCTCAACCATATTCAACTTTACAGAAACACACATTCACTGGATGATGTCATCAGTGATGTAATTTGAGATGTCATCAGTGATGTCATCAGTGATGTCATTTGAGATGTCATCAGTGATGTCATCAATGATGTCACTGACCATGTCATGAATGATGTAATATGTGACATCATCAGCAGTGGATTGCGGGCGCGCGAGTTGTAGTGAGTCCAACTAACTATAACGTGGGAATTTCAATGGTTTTGTATGAGTAAAATGTTTAGCTAACTATAACTGGTGAGAAACCTATGTTTTTTTCAGTGAATTTCAAAGGTTTTTGAAATGCTAATTCCTAACTATAACAAATGTGAAACCTATGGTTTTTTCAGTGACTTTCAAAGGTTTTTTAAATGCTAATTCCTAACTATAAAGATTGTGAAACCTATGGTTTTGTCAGTGAATTTCAAAGGTTTTTTAAATGCTAATTCCTAACTATAACGATTGTGAAACCTATGTTTTTTTCAGTGAATTTCAAAGGTTTTTTAACAGCTAATTCCTTTGTATATCGAGATTGTAACCTCCGATTTGTAAACTGAATTTTTTTATTATTAGCTGTTTTTTATAACTATTAATTATTATGATTTTTTTTTCAAAAATTATTTTTTCAATGTATTTTTCATGTAGTTTTTTTTAAATCATTTTGTCTTAGAGCGCTCAGGGTGCGCGCACCGGTAAGCTCACCCGAGAGCGCATTGAGAGCGCTAATTCCGCGTGCGAAAAAAAAAGTATGTATTTAAACTAAATAATAATGCAAGACATTCAGTGGCATACTTATAAAAGTAGTATTTTTGATTTTAAATAACCGTATTTTAAATGCATATCTGAAAAGCTAGTAAAACGTCATTTAGGTGCGCCGCTTAAGCGCCCCCGGAAGCGCCTACGTTCGTGCTGCGTAAGCGCCCCCGGAAGCGCCTACATTCGTGCTGAGCAGCGCCCCCGGAAGCGCTCCGGTGCGCGCAGCGTAAGCGCGTCAAGTCATATGACCTTAAAATAACTCTTTTCATTGGTTGTTAACAGTTTTTTTTTACAACTAATGAAAACCCCACCCATTTTCTTCACTTCTTCTTTCACTTTGGAGACAGCAAGACCTGTTCCTTTCTGTTCTTCTATTTAGTGAAAAGAATGGCTGCCCGACCACCCAGCAGCAGTGAGGACTCTGATGAGTTCATCCAGGAGGAGCCTCCACAACCCAAGGTGAAGGAGCACTTTATATGGAAAAAAAATTCCATACCACCAGGAGAGAAAAAGGTTAATGCTCCAAAGGTGGAGTGTAAAATTTGCAAAACTGTTCTTTCAAGGGGTGACCCTAGAAGAAAGTACAGTTTTGGCAACTCCACAATGATTCGGCATGTTCAACGGAGGTACCCCCAGAACTATGCCCGGGAGAGTGTCAGAGACCTGGCACGTAATCCCCCAAGGGATGGTGCCTCAACATCCATGGGAGGAGCAACAGCATCGGGGAGAGGAAGAGGAGTGAAGCTGATCCCTAACATTCAGCCTGTTTTCACTGATATCACTATCAAGTGTAAACAGTGTGATGAACTGCTTTGCTACGGAGAGCAGAGTATCATGCTCATTGTACGCAGAAGGGAAGAACGCCGCTGCCCTCCCCAGCCCTAATTTTTCCCCTTTTTTTTGCTCCTGTTGAGCAGTTTGGCATTCCCTGTTTTTGTTTTTGTTCGGACAAAAAACCTAAAAAAGAAGAAAAAAAACAGTTATTTTTAGAACTACCTCCAATTCTCCAAAAAGAGCTGTATTTTTTACAAATTCAAAAGGAGTGAGTGAAGTGGAGTGCAGTGAGAGAGGAAAGGAAAATGAGTAAGGGAGCAAAGAAAGGGATGAGAGGGCAAGGGAAGTGAAGTGAGGGACTGAAAGAAGGTGAGTGTGGGAGGTGAGTGAGGAGAAGGGGAGTGAACAAGGAGAATGAGGATTAGTGAAGAAAACGGAGTAAGGGAACGGGGGTGTGGAAGGCTAAGAGAAGAGCAGTGATGTTGAGGAAAGAGTGGTGATAGAGAGTGCATAAAGGCAAGTGAGCGTGAGACAAGGAGAGTAAGGGAGTGAGGAGACAGAGGAAGTGAAGGAAAAAATGAGAGTAGAGGACTGAGTGAGGGAGGAAAGAAAGATAAGTGAGGGAGTGTGGCTGAGTTACAGGGAGTAAGCGTAACAGAAGAGGAGTGAGAGACTAAGAGGACAGAGAGAATAGGGGTAACAGAGAGAGAGTGAGGGAAGGGGAGTGAGTAAGTTAGAGGACAGAGGTATTGAGGGAAGGAGTTACTGAAGTGGAGTAAGGAGAGTAAGGGAAGGGAAAGAGTGAAGGAGCGAAGGAAGGGAAGAGAGAGGAAGGAAAGTAAAGGACAAGGTCTGGAAGAAGGTGAGTGTGGGAGTATGGCTGAGTTATAGGGAGTGAGCGTGACAGAAGAAGAGTGAGAGACTAAGGGGATGGAGAGAATGAGGCTAACAGAGAGAGAATGAGGGAAGGGGAGTGTAGAACTAAGAGGACAGAGGGAGTTAGAGAAGGAGTTAGTAAAGTGGAGTAAGGAGAGTAAGGGAAGGAAAAAGAGTGAAGGAGTGAAGGAAGGGAAGCAAGAGGAAGGAAAGTAAAGGAGAAGGTCTAAAAGAAGGTAAGTGGGAGTATGGCTGAGTTATAGGGACTGCGTGTGACAAAAGAGGAGTGAGAGACTAAGGGGATGGAGAGAATGAGGCTAACAGAGAGAGAATGAGGGAAGGGGGGTGTAGAACTCAGAGGACCGAGGGAGTAAGAGAAGGAGTTAGTAAAGTGGAGTAAGGAGAGTAAGGGAAGGAAAAAGAGTGAAGGAGTGAAGGAAGGGAAGCGAGAGGAAGGAAAGTAAAGGAGAAGGTCTGAAAGAAGGTGAGTGTGGGAGTATGGCTGAGTTATAGGGTATGAGCGTGACAGAAGAGGAGTGAGAGACTAAGGGGACTGAGAGAATGAGGCTAACAGAGAGAGAATGAGGGAAGGGGAGTGTAGAACTAAGAGGACAGAGGGAGTAAGAGAAGGAGTTAGAGTAGTGGAGTAAGGAGAGTAAGGGAAGGGAAAAGACTGAAGGAGCGAAAGAAGTGAACAGAGAGGAAGGAAAGTATAGAAGAAGGTCTGAAAGAAGGTGAGTGTGGGAGTATGGCTGAGTTATAGGGAGTGAGCGTGACAGAAGAGGAGTGAGAGACTAAGGGGACGGAGAGAATGAGGCTAGCAGAGGGAGAATGAGGGAAAGGTAGTGTAGAACTAAGAAGACAGAGGGAGTAAGAGAAGGAGTTAGTGTAGTGGAGTAAGGAGAGTAAGGGAAGGGAAAAGACTGAAGGAGCGAAAGAAGTGAACAGAGAGGAAGGAAAGTATAGAAGAAGGTCTGAAAGAAGGTGAGTGTGGGAGTATGGCTGAGTTATAGGGAGTGAGCGTGACAGAAAAGGGGTGAGAGACTAAGGGGACGGAGAGAATGAGACTAACAGAGAGACAATGAGGGAAGAGGAGTGTAGAAGTAAGAGGACAGAGGGAGTAAGAGAAGGAGTTAGTGAAGTGGAGTAAGGAGAGTAAGGGAAGGAAAAAGAGTGAAGGAGCGAATGAAGGGAAGAGACAGGAAGGAAAGTAAAGGAGAAGGTCTGAAAGAAGGTGAGTGTGAGAGTATGGCTGAGTTATAGGGAGTGAGCGTGATAGAAGAGGAGTGAGAGAATAAGGGGACGGAGAAAATAGGGCTAACAGAGAGAGAATGAGGGAAGGGGAGTGTAGAACTAAGAGGACAGAGGGAGTAAGAGAAGGAGTTAGTGTAGTGGAGTAAGGAGAGTAAGGGAAGGTAAAAGACTGAAGGAGCGAAAGAAGGGAAGAGAGAGGAAGGAAAGTAAAGGAGAAGGTCTGAAAGAAGGTGAGTGTGGGAGTGTGGCTGAGTTATAGGGAGTGAGCGTGACAGAAGAGGAGTGAGAGACTAAGGGGATGGAGAGAATGAGGCTAACAGAGAGAGAATGAGGGAAAGGGAGTGTAGAACTAAGAAGACTGAGGGAGTAAGAGAAGGAGTTAGTGTAGTGGAGTAAGGAGAGTAAGGGCAGGGAAAAGACTGAAGGAGCGAAAGAAGGGAAGAGAGAGGAAGGAAAGTAAAGGAGAAGGTCTGAAAGAAGGTGAGTTTGGGAGTATGGCTGAGTTATATAGAGTGAGTGTGACAGAAGAGGAATGAGAGACTAAGGGGACGGAGAGAATGAGACTAACAAAGAGAGAATGAGGGAAGGGGAGTGTAGAACTAAGAGGACATAGGGAGTAAGAGAAGGAGTTAGTAAAGTGGAGTAAGGAGAGTAAGGGAAGGGAAAAGAGCGAAGGAGCAAAAGAAGGGAAGAGAGAGGAAGGAAAGTAATGGAGAAGGTCTGAAAGAAGGTGAGTGTGGGAGTATGGCTGAGTTATAGGGAGTGACCGTGACAGAAGAGGAGTGAGAGACTAAGAGGACAGAGAGAATGAGGCTACCAGGGAGAGAATGAGGGGGGGAGTGTAGAAGTAAGACGACAGATGGAGTAAGAGAAGAAGTTAGTGAAGTGGAGCGAGGAGAGTAAGAAAAGGGAGAAGAGTAAAGGAGTGAAGAAAGGGAAGAGAGAGGAAGGAAAGTAAAGGAGAAGGTCTGAAAGAAGGTGAGTGTGAGAGAGGAGTGAGTAAAATGGGAGTAAACATGGGGATTCAGAATAAGTGAGGCAAGCGCAATAAGGGAACAGGGGTGTGGGAGCATTAGAGAAGAGTAGTGAGGTTAAGGAAAAGAGTATAGAGAAAGTAAATTTTGTTTGTGAAACTTACCTTATAAGTAATGTAAACTTAATTACATATTTTCAGTAAATTTAATATCTGTGAAAGAGAAAAAAAATAAGTTACAATATTTATAATATATATATTTTACAATACAAGAGAAAAAGTAGGAGATTAAAAGTCATAAAAGGTTAGTAAGAGATAAAGTAGAAGTGAAGGACTCAGAAAGAAAAAGAAAGGAATGGTGAAGGTCAGAGAGAGTTAAAAAGAAATAGAGAGAGCAAATTAGTAAAAGGACAATGACATGGATACATTCAGTGACAGTGAACAAGAGCAGGAGAGAGAAATGAAGTGAAGGTGAGTAAGATACTAAAGGAATGTGCATTAGGAAAACTAAAGGAAGAAAGGGGAGTGAGTGACAGAGAAGCAGGAGTGAATAACGGTAGATTAATGACAATGAGGCATGGAAGGTGAGTGAGGGTGAATGGAGGGTCGTAAGACAGTGAGGAGACAATGGGAGTGAAGGTAACAGAGAGGGAGTGAGGGAAGACAAGTGAGAATATGAGAGAACAGAGGGAGTGAGAGAAAGAGTGAGTAAAAGGCAGTAAGGTGAGTAAGGGAAGAAGAATGACTGAGGGAGCAAAGGAAGGGAAGAAAGGGAAGAAAAGTGAAGCAAAGGGACTGGGAAAAGGATAACTGAGGGAACTGGAGTAAGGGAACAAGGGTGAGGGAGGGTGAGTGAAGGGCATTTAGGTTGGGGAAAAAGTGAAGATAGAAAGAGGATAAAAGCAAGTGAGCATGAGACAAAGGAAGTGAAGGAGTGAGGACATAGAGGTAGTGAAGGAAAGAGTGGCAGAAAGGAACTGAGTGAGAGAGCAAAGAAAGGTAAGTAAGGGAGTGTGGGTGAGTTTTAGGGAGTAAGCGTGATGGAAGAGGAGTGAGAGAGTGAGAGGATCGAGAGAGTGAGGCTAAGAGAGAGGGAGTGAGGGAAGGGGAGTGAGCATGTGAGAGGACAGAGGAAGTGAGAGAAGGGGAATTATTGAGGGAACAAAGAAAGGAAAGAAGGGTAAGGGGAGTGAAGTAGAATGACTGACAGCTGGAAAGTGGTGGATGGGAGAGAGGGAAAGGGTCGTGAAGGAGTGGAGAATGAGTATAAGTGAGGAAAGTGGAATAAGGGAAGGGAGGTGAGGGAGAGTGAGAAAAGGCCAGCCAGGGTGAGTTAAGAGGAGTGATAGAGGGTGGAAATAGGTAAGTGAGCATAAGAGAAGGGGAAAATAATATATATTAGATAATACAAAATACAAAATAATTTGTACATGTTATATGGTTTATTTTTGCTGTTCTCAGAATATATTGAATTTCACTTAATATAGTGACTTCAATACTACCCATCATATAACAGCGGGCAAAAAAAACCACAATCAAAATGATTGTGTTTAAAAAGCCCATAGAACGTTTCACTAAATAATATAACATTTTGAAAAAACATATCTTAACTCACTTTTGATCCATGTACTTTTCCACGAGGCCAAATAGTATATGGAAAGTCCTTTTCTTTGGAAATTAGTCAAGAGTATTCTTAATCTCTCATTTACCCGAGTTTCTGAAAGAAAAGCTCCAACATCTTTTACATTATGAAACAATAGTTTTATTTCCACCTCTAGCTTACTTTTTATTAATATTTTCTATAATCACACACTATGTGATATACATATACTACCTCTATGAGAACTACATGTTTTTGATTATCTTCATCACTCTCACTCGGAAAGTAATTTTGAACAGCAAACTAAGTTTTATTAACTGCTGCAATCTTCATAGGCCAATTACTTTCCCTAAAATTTCAGTTCCTAGGTAAGAATTTTGTAAGTCAGAAGGCAAACGTTGTTTGAAAGTCAATTGAGTATCATTACAGTGTTTCCATCCTTTATGACATTTTAAATAAGCTGTGTAATGTCCTGATGTTGTTGAAGGACCATCATGGTATATAATTGCTGCAGTTGTAAAGGTTCTTCCTGAAATTGATAATTGAGAAGCCACAACATTTTTAATTAATGTTGTTAATTTAGTTCCGTCAGGTCTACATCGTTGGAACATTAAAATTACATACTGTCTATATGTTTGTATAAATAATGTTGATAGCATTGCAGATTATTAAATGACACTGATTTGCAGTCTGGTCAAGTCAAATATATAAATCTTTCAGTGTCTATTGTAGTACTACTTGAAAAGGAGCAATTGTCGCAGTCATGTTGCCATTTATAAGAAAGGCCAAAAAGATTTTCTACATCTACACCTTCATCTTGCAAAACAACAAGCATATACATTAGAAATTCCTGACAATCTTGCTGAATATTCTGTGAAAATTTATTTAGACAAGAACATATGTCTAAAACATTTCGAATTTCAGAAACACTATGTATTTTTGTTCTATCACTGCTACATTTCACAAACACAGAATTTAATAAACAACAAAATGTTTGATCACGATTTTCAGCAATCTGTTCTTGTACAGTTTGGAGAAAAAAAACAACGTTAACCACTAAATTAGCATAGCAGTTGACACCAGAACTGTTGTCAAACTGAAATCCAACAACAACTTTAACTGAATCCTTTTCATTTCTGCTTACAATTACTGGTTCATCTACTTTTTTTCTTTTTGCTACAACTTCACTACAATTTTTCTCATTTCTTCTTTTTCGGGGTACCACACACTTTTCAAATAGAGGAAATTGAGGTAAATTTGGAGCATACTCTCTTCTTAACCTTTTATATTCTTTTACACAATTTAGATCTACATTAATCTTTGTCACATCAAAATCAATCAAGTACAATCCTGATAAAGTTCTGATTCGAGATAAAGCAACATATGCCATACCCTCCTTGAACACAGAACTTCCAATATTCACCAAAGCACTATCTACACTTAAACCTTGAGATTTATGAATAGTCACTGCATATGCCAAAGAAACAGGAAACTGTTTTCTGCGGACATATAAATCTTTCACAAGCAAAAATCGGGAAGAACAACAACTGATTTGTACCATCAAATTTAATTTTTATAAATTCAATTCCATCTCTATTTCGGTAATTCACAAAATCAACATTATGACCCATTGCTCCATTTACTAAACCTCTTTCCACATGTAAATTACGCCGTAAAATTATACGACAATTTAAAGATGCATACAGAGGGGCAGATTTATGAGTTCTGGCGCATCTCTGCAAATCAGCAGGGATGCGCCAGAACTGATGCGTCACGCAATTCCCTCCTTGCGGCACCACAGATGCGCCACATTTACAATGCGGCGCACCATGGTGCAAGGAAGGGCAGATGCGTGACGCATCTTGCGGTGTAAGGGCGACGCATTGCTGGAGTAGCGTCGCAAGTGCGACGCAACTCCTGTAATGTACAGAGGCCACCCATACATAACATGGTGCGTCACTCCTTACGCCTGCTTCAAGCAGGCGTAAGGATTTGACCCAGCAGCGTCGTAAAACTGACTCAGTGAAATCTTGTAGATTTCACTGCGTCAGTTTTACGGGGCTTTCCTACGAGGGAACGCCCACCCTGCGAGAGAACGCCCACATGAAGCCTGACGCAGGTTTCATGTGGCGCAGGGCTTTACAACGTGACGCATCTGCCTAGATGCGTCACGTTGTAAATAGGTCGCAGGGATGCGCCACGTTTCCGTGCCGTTGCGTGACGCAACGGTGGCGTAAACGTGGCGCAAGTCCGACATAAATCTGCCCCAGAGTGTTTTCCAAACCAGCAGTTTTAGATATTGTCTTCTCTAAAGAATCCAATTTTGATTTCAACTTTTCTGACAAAATAATAGTTGCTCCTTCATGTTCTATTTTATCAATAGCTTCCAGTTTCACAATCTCTTGATTTTCCAACTTTAACATTTTGTTGTTGAAGTTTGAACATTCTTGCAGAGTTGGCATCAAGCATATAACAGATTTTTTTTCAGGAATTTTCAAAAAAATATCTGGGAGAATATTTTCATTTGGAAACAAATTTGAAATTAATCGTCCATGATAAGCTTCGTTGCCATGCTCAGTTAGTTTTCCAATTCTTACATCTTGTAGAATATTTTAATAATCTTCATCCTTTGCCTCTCGCATATTTTGAAGCAGTTCTGCATATTTGAAATTTAACAATATGTTAACATTTTCAATGCTTCCTAGGCACTTCCTGGTATCTTCATGTGTAAGCATTTTAAACACTGGCTGTCCTTTCACTGGAGTTAGCTGCAGTAGATCTCCAAAAACGATGATGTGTTTGCCTCCAAATAACACATCATTCTCTGTTTTAAGAATTTCTTGCATTCTTAAATGCACAAAAGCAAGCATTACATTTGATACCATGCCTACTTCATCAATGATAAGAAGTTTCATTTTCTTTAGGACTCTTGAAACTTCCCAACAAGCTTCTCCAGATAGCTTGTGGTATTGTAATTTATTATCATGCTCTACTGGCAGCATCAATAAGCGATGTAAAGTAATCCCTTTAATGTTGTGTGCTGCCAACCCAGTTAGAGCGGTAACAACACAAGACAGCGATGACTCTGTTCTTTTCTGCAGATACGTTGCAATTGTTTTAATCAGAAAACAAACTTTTTCCAGTTCCTGCTTCTCCACTCACGTACAGTCGAACAGGTATAAATGATGTACATGAGCACTCTTTTTTCTCATGAGATAAACCATGCTCAATGTGTTCTGTGACTTCGTCATATATTTGTCTCTGCTCAACGTTTAGTTCTTTTCCCAAATCTTCTAAGTTAACTACATCCTCCTGAACTAGTTCCATGGCTCTTTCCACTTCATTCATGGCAGTGGCAGCTTCATTTTGTATAATTGGTCCTCCTAGCGGATCCTGACTCAAAGAAGCAGAACTCTGACTGTCTTGAGAACTGTCTCTAGCAATCTCTGCTGCAATTGTAGCTTATTGCTGTATTTCCTCGTTTAACATTTGCAGATAATTTGAAAAAACAGGACATTCTATGGTATCCTTGGTTGCATTGAACGAATCTTCATAAGTAAGAAAATATCCAAGTAGTTCCTCTTCTCTACGCCAAGGCTTAAAGAGTTGCAAAAGAGCGAAGTAATAAAATTCCCTTTTGCCTGGAGACTCACAACTCAATTTTCAATGATTAATCAAATGGCCTTTTCTTTGTTTCACTAGACAGCCTTCACATCCAATTACAGCATATACACCTTTATTGATGTCTTCTGTGACGTTCCTCTTAAAAGTATAGGTTTGCAGAACTTCATAGAGACAAACTTTCTCAAGATGACTACTTCTATTTGGATAGTATGTATCCAACATGTTTGTCTTCAAAATATCTGTACTGTCTGGTTCTTTCTCCGCCAAATACTCAATGTCTTGTACAGATTTCAAAACTCGGTTTCGTGTTGCAGCAAGACCTAGACTCACCCAAATGATGGTTCTAGATTTGGCATATAGACTTGCTGATGATAACCGATCAGAACATTCGTATGATCCAATTTCTCGATGCGACAACATCTTCAGACTGTAACTGTGTAATTTCTTGCTTAGACTCTTTTCATGTGAAATTTCCTCCCACATTTCCTTCAGTACCTTCTTTCCTGATTTTGTGATGTAAGACGTTACATATCGATCCACAGCAATAGAGTTATCAGCAACATATTGAATATCCATGTTTGCATTCCACATGGACAAAATGACTGGGTTGTAGTCATTATGTATTTGGACTCCTCATTTCTTCTTAGGTTGTATGTATTTTTGGGTGATTTTCTTGTCACAGTATGTCGCAGAGAAGACATAAAATTGTTCACTCTTCCTTTTGATGTTACTGGACGTGGAAATGCAAAAAGACATTTTGTGTAGAACTTGTCCTTGGAACTGTATTTTCGACGACAGTATTCCCCACAACGATGGGTTTGAAAGCGTAAAACTTGATGTCTTAAATTGTTTTCTTCTGTATTTTTAGGAACAGCACATGTAGAATACTCCTCATTGAAACTCATCACTTTCTCATCTGAATCTGTTCCAAATGTGGGTGCATCTTTAATCCATAGCAGCATATGTATGTGAGGAGCACCTCTTGCTTGATACACCTTTCTCCAAAATAAATCCAACACCTCTCCTAGCGGAGGATTTTTTTTGTTTGTAATAAAAGACATCATAGCTTCAAACCTATGATTGAAATACCTGCATACATTAACTGGATCCAAAGAGCACAGTTCTCCAGGTGTCTTGTATTCAATATTTTCAATGTTTTTATTTGCCTCTCGTAGAAATTCAAGTAAGTCTTCCCAAGCATACTCAGCACAGCTCAGAGTGAGGAACCATGCAGGAGTTCCTAAGTTTCTTAGCATACATTTCAATTCCCCATGGCGACGGTACCAATACTCGTTAGTACCACGCTGACATGCCATGAGATTAATTAGCTGTGATTCCAAAACACTGTCTTGCAGTTTCACTTTATCCATAAAGTCCCTTGCCGAAACATTTTGTAGATGTGCTCCACTTTTCAGTATATGGTTTACTGCATAAGAAAGTCCAGACAAGTCACTCTCAAACAGTAGATGGAACAAATATGGAATGCATTGACGAAACCTTGGATCTTCTGCATATAATCTTGAAGTCCGGTATTCAGATGCAGGAATTTGAACAGGTCAGTCGTCATATCGTCCACCTTCACCTGTTGGGAATAACTGTGGAAAACAACGAGCTTCCAAACTTTCTTCCCATACACTAATGGGACTTCCTTTGGCTTCTTTCAATTGAAACAAGTCAATAGCATTCCCCATTACTTCTTTGTAATGCAATGGATAAACTCTATAATGTTCATACATTTCTTCACTTCTAGAGACATCAACTTTTTCAATTTGCCCAGCTGAGAAATCAGTGTCGTCTTCTACAGTTGTTTCCTCTTCTCCCACATACACATTTTATAGTACTGATTATTTTTTACCAGATACAACGTTGCCTTTTTGACTTTACAAAACATCCACTAATTCTTGCCAGATTTTCTTACTCTTTGTCGGAACACCATTAACTAGAATAACCAGAGGTTCCTCTTCTACTTTTTCGACACCGATTGTATCAATATTTTTCATAAAATCTAGAGGCAAATAACCAACTCTTCCCTTTAATCCTCTCTGTAAATCTGAAGGAGGCAATTTCCCTGTCTTAGACTCCATGCGAACAATAGCCTGAAAAGGATGCACATATTGAATCAGAATAGACTCATAGGTATTTAAATCCATCAATTCAGAAGGAATGTCTACCAACTCTAGATTATTATGAACAGCTCTAGCAGGCATTCTGTTTTCATTTAATTTATTATAACAATATTTACAAATACGTTGATCAGAACCCAAATTATTTATCTTTTCGCTTTTTACATATAAATCAACTATTCTAGTCTGTTGCTTATAATGAGTTCGTCGACAACACACACAAGTAAAATTAGGCCTTTCACTTGAATTGACTTTAAACTTTGTAATTTCATGTTAACATTTTTCTGTACTTGAAATCTCTACATTCTCTTCTACATTACCTTCTATTACTGTATCAATTTCTGCACTGTCCTCTTTTTCACCAAAGTAACAAAACTCAATTTCTTCACAAATGTTTTTCACATCTAATTCAATTCCATGCAAAAGAGCACCGTTTAACAGTTTTAGTTTAAGTGCTGGACTTTTTGCATAATACAACCTTCTCACTAATTTCCTCACTTTATTATGATGCACTGCTAACATCCTAAAATGGTGAAAAACACTCTGACATACTTTTCTTGAAAGACAAGCCAGTGAATGCCCTTGCAAACCTGTTTTTTTTCTCACTCTACAAGGATCTAACTCTTGCAAAATTTTCATTTTTTGTTCTACACTTTTCTCAGTATATGTCCGTAAGAAACTGCGAAACAAATCAATTGAATCCTGTCGCACACTACAAATACTACTACAATTCCAAGTATACACTGGAGCCTTAGGACATCTCCCTAAAACTTCATCAGCTAACACCTCTTCTGTACTTCTAGGCACAATCTTTTCTTTTTCAACCGGACAACCGTCCTTCACCTCATATGCTCGACTACTGGTGTAAACTGCATGCACCAAATCATTATCCTGAAAGTAACTTTCTTCATTAAAAAATGGCTCACAACTTGAACTATGCTTCCATTCTCCAGAAAAAACATCACAAAAATAGTCCCTCCACTTACATTTTGATTTGAACACATTGATTACCTTATCTAGTGTACGAATTCTATTCATTACTAAACTAAACAATGTATTTTTTACTTTAAATGCTTCATCCACAATCTTAACTATGTTTTTTTTACTTTCTAATTAAAGGTGTCTTATTCTTCTTTGAAATCACATGCTTTATTTTTTGACATTTCAATAAGTTCCTGAGAAAATTTTTAGTTTGCTTACCAGGAGCATTATTTTTTTCACTGAAGATTTTGTTTTGGATGAGTCTTGTATTTTTCTTTCCTTAGACCTTAAATCTTTTTTATATTGTTTTTGACGTCTTTGTTTGGATGGCATATTGTTTTTTCTTTGTATAGATGATTATAATCTGTGGTATAGAAAAAATAACATATTATAGACCACTACACACATATTACATAGCAATTACAATAAATAAACGATATAAACACTAGTATACAACAAAAGCCTGATCTACATTACTTGTGCTTTGCTTTGTGTCAAAAACGATTTACTATGTAAAAAGTTTTCTGGTAAAATGTCTGGCTTAAAATTTTTTGGGGCAAAGATCACACTGATTATCTGTGTGAAATAAGGAATTACATTTTCACATTTTTAATAATGTCACCTGTGCCTTCAAACAGTTTGTCTCTTTTAGCTTAAAAGGTACTCTCTGTCTGTATCTCATGCCACTATGCATGTGCATAATCTCTCTTTTTATGCGTGTCATTTCTCTCTCTGTATGTCTGGCATGACATGTGCGTTATGTGCCTAAGATCACACTGTGAGTCAAGTTTGATTTTAAATGGATCTGGATGAATAATTTGCTTAGTACATGTACTAGTAGGAAATCTTAGGCAGCATGTCCGTTTCTTCTGCAATAGGCTCAAAGCTGTGCAATCAATATCCAGGGTGTGTTATATATGTTGATTTTAAATGGATCTGGGTGAACAATATGCTTAGTTGATTAGTGAAATAATATGAGCAGAGACACACATACTGCTTGCAGAGACAGACATGGTAGATTACATGTAACATCCTGGTCATGTGCCTAATATCACACTGATGGGTGAATCAAGCTTCATTCACAGTGTGATCTTAGGCACATGACCAGGATGTTACATGTAATGAGAAATTAATGTTATGTCTTGCTTATATATAGCTGGCCTTTTTTTGTCTGTAGAGACAGTGAAATATTATGAGCAGAGACACACATACTGCTTGCAGAGACAGACATGGTAGATTATATGTAACATCCTAGTGATGTGCCTAAGATCACACTGTGAGTCAAGCTTGATTTTAAATGGATCTGGGTGAATAATATGCTTAGTTGATGTCTTTAAATTTATGGAACTGCATGTTTTTTAAAGACATGGTAGATTACATGTAACATCCTAATCATGTGCCTAAGATCACTCTGTGAGTCAAGCTTGATTTTAAATGGATCTGGGTGAATGACATGCTTAGTTGATGTTTTTAAAAATATGGAAGTACATGTTTTTTAAAGACATGGTAGATTACATGTAACATCCTGGTCATGTGCCTAAGATCACACTGATGGGTGAATCAAGCTTCAGTCACAGTGTGATCTTAGGCACATGATCAGAATGTTACATTTAATCTACCATGTCTGTCTCTGCAAACAGTATGTGTGTCTCTGCTCATATTATTTCACTGTCCCTACAGACAAAAAAAGGCCACCTATATATAAGCAAGACATAACATTAATTTCTCATTACATGTAACATCCTGGTCATGTTCCTAAGATCACACAGTGACTGAAGCTTGATTCATCCATCAGTGTGATCTTAGGCAGAGACACAGATACTGTTTGCAGAGACAGACATGGTAGATTATATGTAACATTCTGATCATGTGCCTAAGATCACACTGTGAGTGAAGCTTAATTCACCCATCAGTGTGATCTTAGGCAGAGACATGCATACTGTTTGCAGAGACAGATATGGTAGATTATATGTAACATTCTGATCATGTGCCTAAGATCACACTGTGAGTGAAGCTTGATTCACCCATCAGTGTGATCTTAGGCAGAGACACACATACTGTTTGCAGAGGCAGACATGGTAGATTATACGTAACATTCTGATCATGTCCCTAAGATCGCACTGTGAGTGAAGCTTGATTCATCCATCAGTGTGTGATCTTAGCCAGAGACACACATTCTGTTTGCAGAGACAGACATGGTAGATTATATGTAACATTCTGATCATGTGCCTAAGATCACACTGTGAGTGAAGCTTGATTCAACCATCAGTGTGATCTTAGGCAGAGACACACATACTGTTTGCAGAGAACGACATGGTAGATTATATGTAACATTCTGATCATGTGCCTAAGATCACACTGTGAGTGAAGCTTGATTCATCCATCAGTGTGGTCCTAGGCAGAGACACACATACTGTTTGCAGGGACGGACATGGTAGATTATATGTAGCATTCTGATCATGTGCCTAAGATCACACTGTGAATGAAGCTTGATTCATCCATCAGTGTGATCTTAGGCAGAGACACACATACTGTTTGCAGAGACAGGCAAGGTGCCTTTCAAGACAGGCTGCATAGCGCTGCGAAGGTCTGCGCGTTGCGCTCTCGCCGTGATTGACAACTGCTGATAGCGCTTTTTATCTTGTAAAAGAATATTCTTTAATTGTACCTTATTTTACATTTCGTCCTCTCTGGCCCCTCACTCACAGTTAAAATCTACCAAAAACACCGCTACTTTGCGGGTCCGGTTCTGGGGTGGTGAGGGAGCGCCATACTTGTGCAGGCAGCTGAAGCCACACGCCGCCATATTGCTGCGGGTCTTGGCGCCTGGAACAGGAGGTAAGCCGGCCTACTTAAGGCGGAACCTCTCCTTGGATCTCCCTGGCAAGGTGCCTTTCAAGACAGGCTGCATAGCGCTGCGAAGGTCTGCGCGTTGCGCTCTCGCCGTGATTGACAACTGCTGATAGAGCTTTTTATCTTGTAAAAGAATATTCTTTAATTTTACCTTATTTTACATTTCGTCCTCTCTGGCCCCTCACTCACAGTTAAAATCTACCAAAAACACCGCTACTTTGCGGGTCCGGTTCTGGGGTGGTGAGGGAGCGCCATACTTGTGCAGGCAGCTGAAGCCACACGCCGCCATATTGCTGCGGGTCTTGGCGCATGGAACAGGAGGTAAGCCGGCCTACTTAAGGCGGAACCTCTCGTTGGATCTCCCTGGCAAGGTGCCTTTCAAGACAGGCTGCATAGCGCTGCGAAGGTCTGCGCATTGCGCTCTCGCCGTGATTGACAACTGCTGATAGCGCTTTTTATCTTGTAAAAGAATATTCTTTAATTTTACCTTATTTTACATTTCGTCCTCTCTGGCCCCTCACTCACAGTTAAAATCTACCAAAAACACCGCTACTTTGCGGGTCCGGTTCTGGGGTGGTGAGGGAGCGCCATACTTGTGCAGGCAGCTGAAGCCACACGCCGCCATATTGCTGCGGGTCTTGGCGCCTGGAACAGGAGGTAAGCCGGCCTACTTAAGGCGGAACCTCTCCTTGGATCTCCCTGGCAAGGTGCCTTTCAAGACAGGCTGCATAGCGCTGCGAAGGTCTGCGCGTTGTGCTCTCGCCGTGATTGACAACTGCTGATAGCGCTTTTTATCTTGTAAAAGAATATTCTTTAACTTTACCTTATTTTACATTTCGTCCTCTCTGGCCCCTCACTCACAGTTAAAATCTACCAAAAACACCGCTACTTTGCGGGTCCGGTTCTGGGGTGGTGAGGGAGCGCCATACTTGTGCAGGCAGCTGAAGCCACACGCCGCCATATTGCTGCGGGTCTTGGCGCCTGGAACAGGAGGTAAGCCGGCCTACTTAAAGCTCCACCATTTCAACGCGCAGCGGTGACGCGCAGGGTGGCGCCCTCCCTGCGCCTGAGTCGCGCCAGAGTCCTGCCCGTTTGCGCCCGTCAGCGTTCCGGCAGCAGACGGGGCAGGACAGCTGGCTGGCTTTTTTCTTTTGGCTGGTACTTTATTTTTATTAGTTTTAGCTATGTGTTACTCTTATTCGTCTGAGACTCTTTCCAATCTCCGTCCTCCGGTAGGTCGCTGCCATTCTGTTTTTCCGGGCCGCCGCGTCCTTAGAAAAGGTTGCAAAGTATGTGGTTGGCGTGCTCCTTTATATAACAAACCAAAACAGACTCATCCTCTGATTACTACCACCTGCCTACTTCTTAATACACGCTCTCTAGGCTGTCATGCGCTAGATATATGGAATTTGCTAGATAATTCCGATATATCTTGCCTTTTTCTTACGGAGACATGGCTTAGCAACACCTCGGTCCCTGACTTAGTCAACGCCATCCCACCTAATTATTCCATCATTAGGAGGGATAGAACATCTGGCCGCGGGGGTGGTGTAGCTATTATAGTTAATAACCAGCTGCACTGCACTACCTTCCCTGTAGACAATATTCAGGACACCGAGGCACTCGGCTTCACTCTTCATTTGTCTCCCCATAAAGCATGTACCGGTATTCTTGTATATCGATCCCCCGGTCCATTAGGCTCTTTTTTGGATGAATTACAGGTAGCACTTTCAGTTCCATGTCTTAAATCTGAACATTGTCTACTCTTAGGCGATTTAAACATACACATGGATGAGGCTACAAATTCTGATACAATGAAACTTATGGAGGTTACAGCAACATTAGGACTCACACCTTTTATTGTTGATTTTACACACAATAAGGGCCATATTTTGGACCAAGTTTTTTCCACCGTTCCGATTAGCGTACTTGTTCCTCAACCGGTATTATGGTCGGATCATTTCCTAATCACTTTTAGCCTATTAAGTGCCCCTCCCTCTAGATCTAATCCCACTACCTCTGCTAAACGTCTTTACAGGCCTTTTCATTTGCTATCTAATGAGACGTTATTTCAGGCCGTGGCACGTTCACCTTGCACTTTGTCAGGTAATGTGGAAATTGATCTAGTTCTTTATACGGAATGGCTCACAACCATATTGGCGGATCTCGTGCCCGAGAAAGCTGCTAAACCCGGAAACAAACGCCCCTCCGCTCCTTGGTTTACTTCTCAGCTTAGAGAAGCCCGTCAAAATTGCAAGAGAGCAGAAAGAACCTGGAGGAAAGACTACAATCCTCGTGAGAAAGAAAAGTTTAAAAACTTAACTAGATCCTATCACAAGATGATCTGGAGTGGGAAAAAATCCTATCTTGAACGTCGGATAGACGAATCTGATAATTCCTGTAAGGAGATTTTAAAAATTGTTAAGGACTTCACTTCTCCATCTCTAGGCATCTCTGCTCAGTCTCACTCAGAACCTTGGCTGAATGAACTGGCACATTATTTTATAGACAAAATAACATCTATCCAAGCCTCACTTGCCACTCATTCAAATCAGCCTCAGGTTGCTGATCCTGATGCCTTCCCTTCCGAAAAACCCACCCTCTGGGAATTCCCACAGCTAGGTTTTGCTGCCTCATTAGAACATCTGACATGCTTGAAATCGGGCTCTTCGTTAGATCTCTGCCCGGTCTCTTGTCTCAATAAAATAGCCCCTGTGCTAAATGGCCCTATTAATTTCATTCTGAATTCCTCATTGTCTTCAGGCATAGTCCCTCAGGCTTGGAAGAGCGCTCTCATTCTGCCACTAATAAAAAAAACAACTCTTGACCCCATCATACACGCCAACTATAGGCCTATCTCTCTCCTCCCCGCTCTGGCGAAGGTGGCGGAAAGACATGTGCACCGATCTATCTCTGACTTCATAGAGAATAACAACTTGTTGCACATTACTCAATCTGGGTTTCGTGCGAATTACAGCACAGAGACCGCGTTACTTGAAGTCACCACCGCCATCAGAGAGGTTTTAGATTCTGGAGGAAGGGCCATGTTGGTCATGTTAGACTTGTCGGCGGCGTCCGACACCGTTCCCCATGATACCCTCCTAACTCGACTCTGGGATTGTGGTCTAAGGGGGACGGTGTGGAACTGGCTTAAATCATTTCTAGCCAGCCGTCAACAAACGATCTGGGCGCCACCCCACTCCGCAGCTATGGCAACCCTGGAAGTGGGGGTCCCTCAGGGGTCTATTCTTAGTCCCCTGCTTTTTAACATCTTTATGGCCCCCCTTGCAGAGGTTGCGGAGTCGTTCGGCGCTCAGATCGTGTCTTATGCTGACGACACCCAGCTCTTGTTTACTTATAACAAGAACGTGGTGTTTGATGGGAACCGTATCAGAGGCTGCTTAGAAGCAGTCTTCTATTGGTTCAAAAGACACGGCTTGAAATGCAACTCCGATAAATCGGAGCTGCTCTTTTTTGGATGTGTCTCTGAGCCAAACTGGAAAAGTTGGTGGCCACATGATTTGTTTCCCCCTGCTAAAGCAAGTACCAAGGCTAAAAACCTTGGTATCATTGTTGACAATGAGTTGACCTTTGGCCCTCACATAGCCTGTCTTTCGGGGAAATGTTTTGGAATCCTGCGGATGCTCAGGAAATTTCTCCCCTTGATTTCTGTGAACCATCGAAGGGTCATTGTCCAAGCACTTGTCGGGTCGCGATTGGACTATGCAAATGCCCTCTATTTAGGTCTCCCTAAATATCTCGTAAGGAGACTGCAGGTAGTCCAAAATTCAGCTGCCAGGGCTATTTATGGACTCCCTAGACGAGCTAGTGCCGTTAACTTGTTGAAAGAACTGCACTGGCTCCCTATAGCCAAGAGGGTTCTCTTTAAAAGTCTGACGCTAACCTACAAGGCCCTTCATGACTCCGGTCCTAGGTACATTAGAAAGCGTCTTGCTCTTTACAAACCGAGCAGAGCTTTGCGATCTGCCTCCTTGTCTAAAATGGTCGTACCATCCATCAAACGAACCAGACAAGGGGGGCGCTCTTTTCACTATCTGGCCCCGCGCGCCTGGAATGAACTTCCTATTGTTCTCAGACAGGCCCCAAGTCTGATGTCTTTTAGAAAGGCATTAAAAACCTGGCTTTTTACTAGTTAGTCTTGATGTTCCTTATTTGCAGTTATGTTGCCTTTTCATTAAAGGACTTCTTCGCCAAAGCGCCGGGACACTCCTACAGGAGTAGCCGTTGCGCTATAGAAGAACCCAATTAACATAACATAACATAACAGACATGGTAGAAACTTGATTCATCCATCAGTGTGATCTTAGGCAGAGACACACATACTGTTTGCAGAGACAGACATGGTAGATTATATATAACATTCTGATCATGTGCCTAAGATCACACTGTGAGTGAAGCTTGATTCATTAATCAGTATTATCTTTGGCAGAGACACACATACTATTTGCAGAGACAGACATGGTAGATTATATGTAACATTCTGATCATGTGCCTAAGATCACACTGTGAATGAAGCTTGATTCATCCATCGGCGTGATCTTAGGCAGAGACACACATACTGTTTGCAGAGACAGACATGGTTGATTATATGTAACATTCTGATCATGTGCCTAAGATCACACTGTGAGTGAAGCTTGATTCACCCATCAGTGTGATCTTAGGCAGAGACACACATACTGTTTGCAGAGACAGACATGGTAGATTATATGTAACATTCTGATCATGTGCCTAAGATCACACTGTGAGTGAAGCTTGATTCACCCATAAGTGTGATCTTAGGCAGAGACACACATACTGTTTGCATAGACAGACATGGTATATTATATTTAACATTCTGATCATGTGCCTAAGATCATACTGTGAGTGAAGCTTGATTCACCCATCAGTGTGGTCTTAGGCAGAGGCACACATACTATTTGCAGAGACAGACATGGTAGATTATATGTAACATTCTGATCATGTGCCTAAGATCACACTGTGAGTGAAGCTTCATTCATCCATCAGTGTGGTCTTAGGCAGAGACACACATACTCTTTGCAGGGACAGACATGGTAGATTATATGTAACATTCTGATCATGTGCCTAAGATCACACTGTGAGTGAAGCTTGATTCACCCATCAGTGTGATCTTAGGCACATGATCAGTGTGATCTTAGGCAGAGACACACATACTGTTTGCAGAGACAGATATGGTAGATTATATGTAACATTCTGATCATGTGCCTAAGATCACACTGTGAGTGAAGCTTGATTCACCCATCAGTGTGATCTTAGGCAGAGACACACATACTGTTTGCAGAGACAGACATGGTAGATTATATGTAACATTCTGATCATGTCCCTAAGATCGCACTGTGAGTGAAGCTTGATTCATCCATCAGTGTGTGATCTTAGGCAGAGACACACATACTGTTTGCAGGGACAGACATGGTAGATTATATGTAACATTCTGATCATGTGCCTAAGATCACACTGTGAGTGAAGCTTGATTCAACCATCAGTGTGATCTTAGGCAGAGACACACATACTGTTTGCAGGGAACGACATGGTAGATTATATGTAACATTCTGATCATGTGCCTAAGATCACACTGTGAGTGAAGATTGATTCATCCATCAGTGTGGTCTTAGGCAGAGACACACATACTGTTTGCAGGGACGGACATGGTAGATTATATGTAACATTCTGATCATGTGCCTAAGATCACACTGTGAATGAAGCTTGATTCATCCATCAGTGTGATCTTAGGCAGAGACACACATACTGTTTGCAGAGACAGACATGGTAGAAACTTGATTCATCCATCAGTGTGATCTTAGGCAGAGACACACATACTGTTTGCAGAGACAGACATGGTAGATTATATATAACATTCTGATCATGTGCCTAAGATCACTCTGTGAGTGAAGCTTGATTCACCCATCAGTGTGATCTTAGGCAGAGACACACATACTGTTTGCAGAGACAGACATGGTAGATTATATGTAACATTCTGATAATGTGCCTAAGATCACACTGTGAGTGAAGCTTGATTCATCCATCAGTGTGATCTTAGGCAGAGACACACATACTGTTTGCAGAGACAGACATGGTAGATTATATGTAACATTCTGATCATGTGACTAAGATCACACTGTAAGTGAAGCTTGATCATCCATCAGTGTGATCTTAGGCAGAGACACACATACTGTTTGCAGAGACAGACATGGTAGATTATATGTAACATTCTGATCATGTGCCTAAGATCACACTGTGAATGAAGCTTGATTCATCCATCGGTGTGATCTTAGGCAGAGACACACATACTGTTTGCAGAGACAGACATGGTTGATTATATGTAACATTCTGATCATGTGCCTAAGATCACACTGTGAGTGAAGCTTGATTCACCTATCAGTGTGATCTTAGGCAGAGACACACATACTGTTTGCAGAGACAGACATGGTGGATTATATGTAACATTCTGATCATGTGCCTAAGATCACACTGTGAGTGAAGCTTGATTCACCCATAAGTGTGATCTTAGGCAGAGACACACATACTGTTTGCAGAGACAGACATGGCAGATTATATTTAACATTCTGATCACGTGCCTAGGATCATACTGTGAGTGAAGCTTGATTCACACATCAGTGTGATCTTAGGCAGAGACACACATACTGTTTGCAGAGACAGACATGGTAGATTATATGTAACATTCTGATCATGTGCCTAAGATCACACTGTGAGTGAAGCTTGATTCATCCATCAGTGTGGTCTTAGGCAGAGACACACTTACTGTTTGCAGGGACAGACATGGTAGATTATATGTAACATTCTGATCATGTGCCTAAGATCACACTGTGAGTGAAGCTTGAATCACCCGTCAGTGTGATCTTAGGCACATGATCAGTGTGATCTTTGGCAGAGACACACATACTGTTTGCAGAGACAGATATGGTAGATTATATGTAACATTCTGATCATGTGCCTAAGATCACACTGTGAGTGAAGCTTGATTCACCCATCAGTGTGATCTTAGGCAGAGACACACATACTGTTTGCAGAGACAGACATGGTAGATTATATGTAACATTCTGATCATGTCCCTAAAATCGCACTGTGAGTGAAGCTTGATTCATCCATCACTGTGTGATCTTAGGCAGAGACACACATACTGTTTGCAGCGACAGACATGGTAGATTATATGTAACATTCTGATCATGTGCCTAAGATCACACTGTGAGTGAAGCTTGATTCAACCATCAGTGTGATCTTAGGCAGAGACACACATACTGTTTGCAGGGACGGACATGGTAGATTATATGTAACATTCTGATCATGTGACTAAGATCACACTGTAAGTGAAGCTTGATCATCCATCAGTGTGATCTTAGGCAGAGACACACATACTGTTTGCAGAGACAGACATGGTAGATTATATGTAACATTCTGATAATGTGCCTAAGATCACACTGTGAGTGAAGCTTGATTCATCCATCAGTGTGATCTTAGGCAGAGACACACATACTGTTTGCAGAGACAGACATGGTAGATTATATGTAACATTCTGATAATGTGCCTAAGATCACACTGTGAGTGAAGCTTGATTCATCCATCAGTGTGATCTTAGGCAGAGACACACATACTGTTTGCAGAGACAGACATGGTAGATTATATGTAACATTCTGATCATGTGACTAAGATCACACTGTGAGTGAAGCTTGATTCAACCATCAGTGTGATCATAGGCAGAGACACACATACTGTTTGCAGAGAACGACATGGTAGATTATATGTAACATTCTGATCATGTGCCTAAGATCACACTGTGAGTGAAGATTGATTCATCCATCAGTGTGGTCTTAGGCAGAGACACACATACTGTTTGCAGGGACGGACATGGTAGATTATATGTAACATTCTGATCATGTGCCTAAGATCACACTGTGAATGAAGCTTGATTCATCCATCAGTGTGATCTTAGGCAGAGACACACATACTGTTTGCAGAGACAGACATGGTAGAAACTTGATTCATCCATCAGTGTGATCTTAGGCAGAGACACACATACTGTTTGCAGAGACAGACATGGTAGATTATATATAACATTCTGATCATGTGCCTAAGATCACTCTGTGAGTGAAGCTTGATTCACCCATCAGTGTGATCTTAGGCAGAGACACACATACTGTTTGCAGAGACAGACATGGTAGATTATATGTAACATTCTGATAATGTGCCTAAGATCACACTGTGAGTGAAGCTTGATTCATCCATCAGTGTGATCTTAGGCAGAGACACACATACTGTTTGCAGAGACAGACATGGTAGATTATATGTAACATTCTGATCATGTGACTAAGATCACACTGTAAGTGAAGATTGATCATCCATCAGTGTGATCTTAGGCAGAGACACACATACTGTTTGCAGAGACAGACATGGTAGATTATATGTAACAATCTAATCATGTGCCTATGATCACACTGTGAGTGAAGCTTGATTCATCAATCAGTATTATCTTTGGCGGAGACACACATACTGTTTGCAGAGACAGACATGGTAGATTATATGTAACATTCTGATCATGTGCATAAGATCACACTGTGAATGAAGCTTGATTCATCCATCGGTGTGATCTTAGGCAGAGACACACATACTGTTTGCAGAGACAGACATGGTTGATTATATGTAACATTCTGATCATGTGCCTAAGATCACACTGTGAGTGAAGCTTGATTCACCTATCAGTGTGATCTTAGGCAGAGACACACATACTGTTTGCAGAGACAGACATGGTGGATTATATGTAACATTCTGATCATGTGCCTAAGATCACACTGTGAGTGAAGCTTGATTCACCCATAAGTGTGATCTTAGGCAGAGACACACATACTGTTTGCAGAGACAGACATGGCAGATTATATTTAACATTCTGATCACGTGCCTAGGATCATACTGTGAGTGAAGCTTGATTCACACATCAGTGTGATCTTAGGCAGAGACACACATACTGTTTGCAGAGACAGACATGGTAGATTATATGTAACATTCTGATCATGTGCCTAAGATCACACTGTGAGTGAAGCTTGATTCATCCATCAGTGTGGTCTTAGGCAGAGACACACATACTGTTTGCAGGGACAGACATGGTAGATTATATGTAACATTCTGATCATGTGCCTAAGATCACACTGTGAGTGAAGCTTGAATCACCCGTCAGTGTGATCTTAGGCACATGATCAGTGTGATCTTTGGCAGAGACACACATACTGTTTGCAGAGACAGATATGGTAGATTATATGTAACATTCTGATCATGTGCCTAAGATCACACTGTGAGTGAAGCTTGATTCACCCATCAGTGTGATCTTAGGCAGAGACACACATACTGTTTGCAGAGACAGACATGGTAGATTATATGTAACATTCTGATCATGTCCCTAAAATCGCACTGTGAGTGAAGCTTGATTCATCCATCAGTGTGTGATCTTAGGCAGAGACACACATACTGTTTGCAGCGACAGACATGGTAGATTATATGTAACATTCTGATCATGTGCCTAAGATCACACTGTGAGTGAAGCTTGATTCAACCATCAGTGTGATCTTAGGCAGAGACACACATACTGTTTGCAGGGACGGACATGGTAGATTATATGTAACATTCTGATCATGTGCCTAAGATCACACTGTGAATGAAGCTTGATTCATCCATCAGTGTGATCTTAGGCAGAGAGACACATACTGTTTGCAGAGACAGACATGGTAGAAACTTGATTCATCCATCAGTGTGATTTTAGGCAGAGACACACATACTGTTTGCAGAGACAGACATGGTAGATTATATGTAACATTCTGATCATGTGCCTAAGATCACACTGTGAGTGAAGCTTGATTCACCCATCAGTGTGATCTTAGGCAGAGACACACATACTGTTTGCAGAGACAGACATGGTAGATTATATGTAACATTCTGATCATGTGCCTAAGATCACACTGTGAGTGAAGCTTGATTCACCCATCAGTGTGATCTTAGGCAGAGGCACACATACTGTTTCCAGAGACAGACATGGTAGATTATATGTAACATTCTGATCATGTGACTAAGATCACACTGTAAGTGAAGCTTGATTCATCCATCAGTGTGATCTTAGGCAGAGACACACATACTGTTTGCAGAGACAGACATAGTAGATTATATGTAACATTCTAATCATGTGCCTAAAATCACACTGTGAGTGAAGCTTGATTCATCAATCAGTGTTATCTTAGGCAGAGACACACATACTGTTTGCAGAGACAGACATGGTTGATTATATGTAACATTCTGATCATGTGCCTAAGATCACACTGTGAGTGAAGCTAGATTCACCCATCAGTGTGATCTTAGGCAGAGACACACATACTGTTTGCAGAGACAGATATGGTAGATTATATGTAACATTCTGATCATGTGTCTAAGATCACACTGTGAGTGAAGCTTGATTCACCCATCAGTGTGATCTTAGGCACATGATCAGTGTGATCTTAGGCAGAGACACACATACTGTTTGCAGAGACAGATATGGTAGATTATATGTAACATTCTGATCATGTGCCTAAAATCACACTGTGAGTGAAGCTTGATTCACCCATCAGTGTGATCTTAGGAAGAGACACACATACTGTTTGCAGAGACAGACATGGTAGATTATATGTAACATTCTGATCATGTCCCTAAGATCGCACTGTGAGTGAAGCTTTATTCATCCATCAGTGTGTGATCTTAGGCAGAGACACACATACAGTTTGCAGAGACAGACATGGTAGATTATATGTAACATTCTGATCATGTGCCTAGGATCACACTGTGAGTGAAGCTTGATTCAACCATCAGTGTGATCTTAGGCAGAGACACACATACTGTTTGCAGAGAACGACATGGTAGATTATATGTAACATTCTGATCATGTGCCTAAGATCACACTGTGAGTGAAGCTTGATTTATCCATCAGTGTGGTCTTAGGCAGAGACACACATACTGTTTGCAGGGACGGACATGGTAGATTATATGTAACATTCTGATCATGTTCCTAAGATCACACTGTGAATGAAGCTTGATTCATCCATCAGTGTGATCTTAGGCAGAGACACACATACTGTTTGCAGAGACAGACATGGTAGAAACTTGATTCATCCATCAGTGTGATTTTAGGCAGAGACACACATACTGTTTGCAGAGACAGACATGGTAGATTATATGTAACATTCTGATCATGTGCCTAAGATCACACTGTGAGTGAAGCTTGATTCACCCATCAGTGTGATCTTAGGCAGAGACACACATACTGTTTGCAGAGACAGACATGGTAGATTATATGTAACATTCTGATCATGTGCCTAAGATCACACTGTGAGTGAAGCTTGATTCACCCATCAGTGTGATCTTAGGCAGAGACACACATACTGTTTGCAGAGACAGACATGGTAGATTATATGTAACATTCTGATCATGTGACTAAGATCACACTGTAAGTGAAGCTTGATTCATCCATCAGTGTGATCTTAGGCAGAGACGCACATACTGTTTGCAGAGACAGACATAGTAGATTATATGTAACATTCTAATCATGTGCCTAAAATCACACTGTGAGTGAAGCTTGATTCATCAATCAGTGTTATCTTAGGCAGAGACACACATACTGTTTGCAGGGACGGACATGGTAGATTATATGTAACATTCTGATCATGTGCCTAAGATCACACTGTGAATGAAGCTTGATTCATCCATCAGTGTGATCTTAGGCAGAGACACACATACTGTTTGCAGAGACAGACATGGTAGAAACTTGATTCATCCATCAGTGTGATCTTAGGCAGAGACACACATACTGTTTGCAGAGACAGACATGGTAGATTATATATAACATTCTGATCATGTGCCTAAGATCACTCTGTGAGTGAAGCTTGATTCACCCATCAGTGTGATCTTAGGCAGAGACACACATACTGTTTGCAGAGACAGACATGGTAGATTATATGTAACATTCTGATAATGTGCCTAAGATCACACTGTGAGTGAAGCTTGATTCATCCATCAGTGTGATCTTAGGCAGAGACACACATACTGTTTGCAGAGACAGACATGGTAGATTATATGTAACATTCTGATCATGTGACTAAGATCACACTGTAAGTGAAGATTGATCATCCATCAGTGTGATCTTAGGCAGAGACACACATACTGTTTGCAGAGACAGACATGGTAGATTATATGTAACAATCTAATCATGTGCCTATGATCACACTGTGAGTGAAGCTTGATTCATCAATCAGTATTATCTTTGGCGGAGACACACATACTGTTTGCAGAGACAGACATGGTAGATTATATGTAACATTCTGATCATGTGCATAAGATCACACTGTGAATGAAGCTTGATTCATCCATCGGTGTGATCTTAGGCAGAGACACACATACTGTTTGCAGAGACAGACATGGTTGATTATATGTAACATTCTGATCATGTGCCTAAGATCACACTGTGAGTGAAGCTTGATTCACCTATCAGTGTGATCTTAGGCAGAGACACACATACTGTTTGCAGAGACAGACATGGTGGATTATATGTAACATTCTGATCATGTGCCTAAGATCACACTGTGAGTGAAGCTTGATTCACCCATAAGTGTGATCTTAGGCAGAGACACACATACTGTTTGCAGAGACAGACATGGCAGATTATATTTAACATTCTGATCACGTGCCTAGGATCATACTGTGAGTGAAGCTTGATTCACACATCAGTGTGATCTTAGGCAGAGACACACATACTGTTTGCAGAGACAGACATGGTAGATTATATGTAACATTCTGATCATGTGCCTAAGATCACACTGTGAGTGAAGCTTGATTCATCCATCAGTGTGGTCTTAGGCAGAGACACACATACTGTTTGCAGGGACAGACATGGTAGATTATATGTAACATTCTGATCATGTGCCTAAGATCACACTGTGAGTGAAGCTTGAATCACCCGTCAGTGTGATCTTAGGCACATGATCAGTGTGATCTTTGGCAGAGACACACATACTGTTTGCAGAGACAGATATGGTAGATTATATGTAACATTCTGATCATGTGCCTAAGATCACACTGTGAGTGAAGCTTGATTCACCCATCAGTGTGATCTTAGGCAGAGACACACATACTGTTTGCAGAGACAGACATGGTAGATTATATGTAACATTCTGATCATGTCCCTAAAATCGCACTGTGAGTGAAGCTTGATTCATCCATCAGTGTGTGATCTTAGGCAGAGACACACATACTGTTTGCAGCGACAGACATGGTAGATTATATGTAACATTCTGATCATGTGCCTAAGATCACACTGTGAGTGAAGCTTGATTCAACCATCAGTGTGATCTTAGGCAGAGACACACATACTGTTTGCAGGGACGGACATGGTAGATTATATGTAACATTCTGATCATGTGCCTAAGATCACACTGTGAATGAAGCTTGATTCATCCATCAGTGTGATCTTAGGCAGAGAGACACATACTGTTTGCAGAGACAGACATGGTAGAAACTTGATTCATCCATCAGTGTGATTTTAGGCAGAGACACACATACTGTTTGCAGAGACAGACATGGTAGATTATATGTAACATTCTGATCATGTGCCTAAGATCACACTGTGAGTGAAGCTTGATTCACCCATCAGTGTGATCTTAGGCAGAGACACACATACTGTTTGCAGAGACAGACATGGTAGATTATATGTAACATTCTGATCATGTGCCTAAGATCACACTGTGAGTGAAGCTTGATTCACCCATCAGTGTGATCTTAGGCAGAGGCACACATACTGTTTCCAGAGACAGACATGGTAGATTATATGTAACATTCTGATCATGTGACTAAGATCACACTGTAAGTGAAGCTTGATTCATCCATCAGTGTGATCTTAGGCAGAGACACACATACTGTTTGCAGAGACAGACATAGTAGATTATATGTAACATTCTAATCATGTGCCTAAAATCACACTGTGAGTGAAGCTTGATTCATCAATCAGTGTTATCTTAGGCAGAGACACACATACTGTTTGCAGAGACAGACATGGTTGATTATATGTAACATTCTGATCATGTGCCTAAGATCACACTGTGAGTGAAGCTAGATTCACCCATCAGTGTGATCTTAGGCAGAGACACACATACTGTTTGCAGAGACAGATATGGTAGATTATATGTAACATTCTGATCATGTGTCTAAGATCACACTGTGAGTGAAGCTTGATTCACCCATCAGTGTGATCTTAGGCACATGATCAGTGTGATCTTAGGCAGAGACACACATACTGTTTGCAGAGACAGATATGGTAGATTATATGTAACATTCTGATCATGTGCCTAAAATCACACTGTGAGTGAAGCTTGATTCACCCATCAGTGTGATCTTAGGAAGAGACACACATACTGTTTGCAGAGACAGACATGGTAGATTATATGTAACATTCTGATCATGTCCCTAAGATCGCACTGTGAGTGAAGCTTTATTCATCCATCAGTGTGTGATCTTAGGCAGAGACACACATACAGTTTGCAGAGACAGACATGGTAGATTATATGTAACATTCTGATCATGTGCCTAGGATCACACTGTGAGTGAAGCTTGATTCAACCATCAGTGTGATCTTAGGCAGAGACACACATACTGTTTGCAGAGAACGACATGGTAGATTATATGTAACATTCTGATCATGTGCCTAAGATCACACTGTGAGTGAAGCTTGATTTATCCATCAGTGTGGTCTTAGGCAGAGACACACATACTGTTTGCAGGGACGGACATGGTAGATTATATGTAACATTCTGATCATGTTCCTAAGATCACACTGTGAATGAAGCTTGATTCATCCATCAGTGTGATCTTAGGCAGAGACACACATACTGTTTGCAGAGACAGACATGGTAGAAACTTGATTCATCCATCAGTGTGATTTTAGGCAGAGACACACATACTGTTTGCAGAGACAGACATGGTAGATTATATGTAACATTCTGATCATGTGCCTAAGATCACACTGTGAGTGAAGCTTGATTCACCCATCAGTGTGATCTTAGGCAGAGACACACATACTGTTTGCAGAGACAGACATGGTAGATTATATGTAACATTCTGATCATGTGCCTAAGATCACACTGTGAGTGAAGCTTGATTCACCCATCAGTGTGATCTTAGGCAGAGACACACATACTGTTTGCAGAGACAGACATGGTAGATTATATGTAACATTCTGATCATGTGACTAAGATCACACTGTAAGTGAAGCTTGATTCATCCATCAGTGTGATCTTAGGCAGAGACGCACATACTGTTTGCAGAGACAGACATAGTAGATTATATGTAACATTCTAATCATGTGCCTAAAATCACACTGTGAGTGAAGCTTGATTCATCAATCAGTGTTATCTTAGGCAGAGACACACATACTGTTTGCAGAGACATACATGGTTGATTATATGTAACATTCTGATCATGTGCCTAAGATCACACTGTGAGTTAAGCTAGATTCACCCATCAGTGTGATCTTAGGCAGAGACACACATACTGTTTGCAGAGACAGATATGGTAGATTATATGTAACATTCTGATCATGTGCCTAAGATCACACTGTGAGTGAAGCTTGATTCACCCATCAGTGTGATCTTAGGCACATGATCAGTGTGATCTTAGGCAGAGACACAAATACTGTTTGCAGAGACAGATATGGTAGATTATATGTAACATTCTGATCATGTGCCTAAAATCACACTGTGAGTGAAGCTTGATTCACCCATCAGTGTGATCTTAGGCAGAGACACACATACTGTTTGCAGAGACAGACATGGTAGATTATATGTAACATTCTGATCATGTCCCTAAGATCGCACTGTGAGTGAAGCTTGATTCATCCATCAGTGTGTGATCTTAGGCAGAGACACACATACTGTTTGCAGAGACAGACATGGTAGATTATATGTAACATTCTGATCATGTGCCTAGGATCACACTGTGAGTGAAGCTTGATTCAACCATCAGTGTGATCTTAGGCAGAGACACACATACTGTTTGCAGAGAACGACATGGTAGATTATATGTAACATTCTGATCATGTGCCTAAGATCACACTGTGAGTGAAGCTTGATTTATCCATCAGTGTGGTCTTAGGCAGAGACACACATACTGTTTGCAGGGACGGACATGGTAGATTATATGTAACATTCTGATCATGTTCCTAAGATCACACTGTGAATGAAGCTTGATTCATCCATCAGTGTGATCTTAGGCAGAGACACACATACTGTTTGCAGAGACAGACATGGTCGAAACTTGATTCATCCATCAGTGTGATCTTAGGCAGAGACACACATACTGTTTGCAGAGACAGACATGGTAGATTATATGTAACATTCTGATCATGTGCCTAAGATCACACTGTGAGTGAAGCTTGATTCACCAATCAGTTTGATCTTAGGCAGAGACACACAAACTGTTTGCAGAGACAGACATGGTAGATTATATGTAACATTCTGATCATGTGCCTAATATCACACTGTGAGTGAAGCTTGATTCACCCTTCAGTGTGATCTTAGGCAGAGACACACATACTGTTTGCAGAGACAGACATGGTAGATTATATGTAACATTCTGATCATGTGACTAAGATCACACTGTAAGTGAAGCTTGATTCATCCATCAGTGTGATCTTAGGCAGAGACACACATACTGTTTGCAGAGACAGACATGGTAGATTATATGTAACATTCTAATCATGTGCCTAAGATCACACTGTGAGTGAAGCTTGATGCATCAATCAGTGTTATCTTAGGCAGAGACACACATACTGTTTGCAGAGGGAGACATAGTAGATTATATGTAACATTCTGATCATGTGCCTACGATCACACTGTGAATGAAGCTTGATTCATCCATCGGTGTGATCTTAGGCAGAGACACACATACTGTTTGCAGAGACAGACATGGTTGATTATATGTAACATTCTGATCATGTGCCTAAGATCACACTGTGAGTGAAGCTTGATTCACCCATCAGTGTGATCTTAGGCAGAGACACACATACTGTTTGCAGAGACAGACATGGTAGAAACTTGATTCATCCATCAGTGTGATCTTAGGCAGAGACACACATACTGTTTGCAGAGACAGACATGGTAGATTATATGTAACATTCTGATCATGTGCCTAAGATCACACTGTGAGTGAAGCTTGATTCACCAATCAGTGTGATCTTAGGCAGAGACACACATACTGTTTGCAGAGACAGACATGGTAGATTATATGTAACATTCTGATCATGTGCCTAAGATCACACTGTGAGTGAAGCTTGATTCACCCATCAGTGTGATCTTAGGCAGAGACACACATACCGTTTGCAGAGACAAGCATGGTAGATTATATGTAACATTCTGATCATGTGCCTAAGATCACACTGTGATTGAAGCTTGATTCACCCATCAGTGTGATCTTAGGCAGAGACACACATACTGTTTGCAGAGACAGACATGGTAGAAACTTGATTCATCCATCAGTGTGATCTTAGGCAGAGACACACATACTGTTTGCAGAGACAGACATGGTAGATTATATGTAACATTCTGATCATGTGCCTAAGATCACACTGTGAGTGAAGCTTGATTCACCAATCAGTGTGATCTTAGGCAGAGACACACATACTGTTTGCAGAGACAGACATGGTAGATTATATGTAACATTCTGATCATGTGCCTAAGATCACACTGTGAGTGAAGCTTGATTCACCCATCAGTGTGATCTTAGGCAGAGACACACATACCGTTTGCAGAGACAAGCATGGTAGATTATATGTAACATTCTGATCATGTGACTAAGATCACACTGTAAGTGAAGCTTGATTAATCCATCAGTGTGATCTTAGGCAGAGACACACATACTGTTTGCAGAGACAGACATGGTAGATTATATGTAACATTCTAATCATGTGCCTAAGATCACACTGTGAGTGAAACTTGATTCATCAATCAGTGTTATCTTAGGCAGAGACACACATACTGTTTGCAGAGACAGACATGGTAGATTATATGTAACATTCTGATCATGTGCCTAAGATCACACTGGGAGTGAAGCTTGATTCACCCATCAGTGTGATCTTAGGCAGAGACACACATACTGTTTGCAGAGACAGACATGGTAGATTATATGTAACATTCTGATCATGTGCCTAAGATCACACTGTGAGTGAAGCTTGATTCACCCATCAGTGTGATCTTAGGCAGAGACACACATACTGTTTGCAGAGACAGACATGGTAGATTATATTTAACATTCTGATCATGTGCCTAAGATCACACTGTGAGTGAAGCTTGATTCACCCATCAGTGTGATCTTAGGCAGAGACACACATACTGTTTGCAGAGACATACATGGTAGATTATATGTAACATTCTGATCATGTGCCTAAGATCACACTGTGAGTGAAGCTTGATTCACCCATCAGTGTGATCTTAGGCAGAGACACACATACTGTTTGCAGAGACAGACATGGTAGATTATATGTAACATTCTGATCATGTCCCTAAGATCGCACTGTGAGTGAAGCTTGATTCATCCATCAGTGTGTGATCTTAGGCAGAGACACACATACTGTTTGCAGAGACATACATGGTAGATTATATGTAACATTCTGATCATGTGCCTAAGATCAAACTGTGAGTGAAGCTTGATTCACCCATCAGTGTGATCTTAGGCAGAGACACATATACTGTTTGCAGAGACATACATGGTAGATTATATGTAACATTCTGATCACGTGCCTAGGATCATACTGTGAGTGAAGCTTGATTCATCCATCAGTGTGGTCTTAGGCAGAGACACACATACTGTTTGCAGGGACAGACATGGTAGATTATATGTAACATTCTGATCATGTGCCTAAGATCCAACTGTGAGTGAAGTTTGATTCACCCATCAGTGTGATCTTAGGCACATGATCAGTGTGATCTTAGGCAGAGACACACATACTGTTTGCAGAGACAGATACGGTAGATTATATGTAACATTCTGATCATGTGCCTAAGATCACACTGTGAGTGAAGCTTGATTCACCCATCAGTGTGATCTTAGGCAGAGACACACATACTGTTTGCAGAGACAGACATGGTAGATTATATGTAACATTCTGATCATGTCCCTAAGATCGCACTGTGAGTGAACCTTGATTCATCCATCAGTGTGTGATCTTAGGCAGAGACACACATACTGTTTCCAGAGACAGACATGGTAGATTATATGTAACATTCTGATCATGTGCCTAAGATCACACTGTGAGTGAAGCTTGATTCAACCATCAGTGTGATCTTAGGCAGAGACACACATACTGTTTGCAGAGAACGACATGGTAGATTATATGTAACATTCTGATCATGTGCCTAAGATCCCACTGTGAGTGAAGCTTGAATCATCCATCAGTGTGGTCTTATGCAGAGACACACATACTGTTTGCAGGGACGGACATGGTAGATTATATGTAACATTCTGATCATGTGCCTAAGATCACACTGTGAATGAAGCTTGATTCATCCATCAGTGTGATCTTTGGCAGAGACACACATACTGTTTGCAGAGATAGACATGGTAGAAGCTTGATTCATCCATCAGTGTGATCTTAGGCAGAGACACACATACTGTTTGCAGAGACAGACATGGTAGATTATATGTAACATTCTGATCATGTGCCTAAGATCACACTGTGAGTGAAGCTTGATTCACCCATCAGTGTGATCTTAGGCAGAGACACACATACTGTTTGCAGAGACAGACATGGTAGATTATATGTAACATTCTGATCATGTGCCTAAGATCACACTGTGAGTGAAGCTTCATTCACCCATCAGTGTGATCTTAGTCAGAGACACACATACTGTTTGCAGAGACAGACATGGTTGATTATATGTAACATTCTGATCATGTGCCTAAGATCACACTGTGAGTGAAGCTTGATTCACCCATCAGTGTGATATTAGGCAGAGACACACATACTGTTTGCAGAGACAGACATGGTAGATTATATGTAACATTCTGATCATGTGCCTAAGATCACACTGTGAGTGAAGCTTGATTCACCCATCAGTGTGATCTTAGGCAGAGACACACATACTGTTTGCAGAGACAGACATGGTAGATTATATGTAACATTCTGATCATGTGCCTAAGATCACACTGTGAGTGAAGCTTGATTCACCCATCAGTGTGATCTTAGGCAGAGACACACATACTGTTTGCAGAGACAGACATGGTAGATTATATGTAACATTCTGATCATGTGCCTAAGGTCACACTGTGAGTGAAGCTTGATTCATCCATCAGTGTGGTCTTAGGCAGAGACACACATACTGTTTGCAGGGACAGACATGGTATATTATATGTAACATTCTGATCATGTGCCTAAGATCACACTGTGAGTGAAGCTTGATTCACCAATCAGTGTGATCCTAGGCAGAGACACACATACTGTTTGCAGAGACAGACATAGTAGATTATATGTAACATTCTGATCATGTGCCTAAGATCACACTGTCTGTCTCTGCAAGCAGTATGTGTGTCTCTGCTCATATTATTTCACTGTCTCTACAGACAAAAAAAAGGCCACCTATATATAAGCAAGACATAACATTAATTTCTCATTACATGTAACATCCTGGTCATCACACTGCGAGTGAAGCTTGATTCACCCATCAGTGTGATCTTAGGCACATGACCAGGATGTTACATGTACTCTACCATGTCTTTAAAAACATGTACTTCCATACTTTTTAAAACCATCAACAAAGCATGTTATTCACCCAGATCCAATTAAAATCAAGCTTGACTCACAGAGTGATCTTAGGCACATAAGACTCATGTCATGACACACACACAAGGACAGAAATGACACACAGAAAAAGAGAGATTATGCAAGTGCAAAGTGACATGAGACACAGGCACAGAGTACCTTTTAACCTAAAAGAGACAAACTGTTAGAAGGCACAGGTGACATTATTGAAAAATGTGAAAATGTAATTACTTATTTCACACAGAAACTCAGTGTGATCTTTGACAAAAATTTAAAAGCATACCTTTTTACCAGAAAACATTTTCTATAGTAAATTGTTTTTCACACAAAGCACAGCCCATTTCAATGACCACTACAAAGCAAAGCAGAAACCTAACTCATTTTCAAAATACTTTTTCAATATGCACCATACAATTTTTAAATAGCATTACAAAAAAACATGACACACAATGCAAGAATAAATAAGCACAATATGCTTCTTAATCTTCCCTATACTGCATACAGCAGTGTATCATCATTAAATTAATCATATATCCGATAACTCACAGGCACAGAGTAAAGTGAGACACAAGCAAAGAATATTCTTTAAGCTAATTGAGGCAAACTGTTACAAGGCACAGGTGACATTATTGAAAAATGTGAGAATGTTTTCTCTTATTTCAAACAGAAACTCAGTGTGATCCTTCACCAAAATTTAAAAAGCAGACTTTTTTCCAGAAAATATTTTCCATACTAAATCGTTTTTGACACAAACCACAGCTCATTTAAATGATCACTACAGAAACAAAGCAGAAACCTAACTCACAATATGCTTCTTAATCTTCCCCATAGTGCATACAGCACTCTATCTGTATTAAAAGAATCATTACTCACCTTTAAAAATGCTTTGAAAGATGTAGAACAGTGTCAGTCACACACAACAGATTTTCTTAAGCAGAATCTCTGAATAATGCTTCTTCTTTTGGTGCCGCTCGCAGCCTTCCTTGGTGATCCTTGACTCCTGTGTTTTTTTTGGAAAGTCTTCCAGTGCCTGCAACCATCACGATCCACGGGGAGAGACCGAACTCGGTCCGGTTCGGGGGGGGTGGGACTGCGAGTCCCAGCAGGAATAGCGCTCCAGCCATCTGCGCACCTGTGACTCTTCCCGCCCCTCTCCTCCCCCTGCTGCTTCAAAACGGCTCGCGGCCCCCGCTCCGCGGGAGCCGCTCGCAGCCTTCCTTGGTGATCCTTGACTCCTGTGTTATTTTTGGAAAGTCTTCCAGTGCCTGCAACCATCACGATCCACGGGGAGAGACCGAACTCGGTCCGGTTCGGGGGTGTGGGACTGCGAGTCCCAGCAGGAATAGCGCTCCAGCCATCTGCGAACCTGTGACTCTTCCCACCCCTCTCCTCCCCCTGCTGCCTGCCGCTTCAAAACGGCTCGCGGCCCCCGCTCCGCGGGAGCCGCTCGCAGCCTTCCTTGGTGATCCTTGACTCCTGTGTTATTTTTGGAAAGTCTTCCAGCGCCTGCAACCATCACGATCCACGGGGAGAGACCGAACTTGGTCCTTTTGAAAAAAGAGAAGGAATGATTAGTTGTTCGAGAACATTCTACACTAAGCTAGGATGCATGTTTCTGTTTTTTAAAAGCCTGATTTTTATGGGTTAAGAAAAACTGATAGAAAAGAACGTTACATAAGATAAGCTGGTATATTCTCAAGTCAAGCACACTTGCTGTTTTAATTTGCAACAATGTATGATGAACTTTTCACCTGTGTGCTGAGTTAGGTGTTCCCTGAAGTATTTCTATGGTAACTGGCAGATTGTGGAATGGGGGAAGGTTTGAAAGTTTTGTCAGTTGGAAAGGGTGAAAAAATTCAAGCAATATAAAAGTGTGTTTCGTTTTGATGTAATGTGGGAATAAATGTTATTTTTTATTTATTTGTATATGTGTGAATATTGAGTGTGTAGATTGACCGGAAAAGTTTGCTATTTGCTATTGGACTTCCTGTCCCCCTAGGACTGCTTAGGGGGGTTTACAATGATCCCCAATGTCAAAATCTTTGATGGTCTTTGTTGAGCCTTTGATGGCCCTGGGGACCACCACCTCCCAGGGTCGGCTCCTGTAGAGTTACAGGGTGCCTATCCCTGGGACACTGCTGTTTGCTATGGTAGGGCGAGAGTTCTCTTTCAAGTAGGAAAGCAGATTGCTTTTCGTCTGAGAGAGCAGCATGTAAGCTGGTCTCTCTGACAAAAAGCAATGCCGGCTTCCGAAGGACGCAGGGAGCTGGCTGGGACCGTGGGGGTTTTGGGGATCCCCCCACGGTGCTGAATGTTATATTTAAGCCCCGGGGGATGGGGTTCCCGGTGTTTAAAAAAAATTTGTGATAGATGCTATTTTTTTTAACGGTATATGTAGCGTACTATGCGAATTCTGAAAGTCATTTCATAAGCGTACGTAAGGAAGAAAAAATCAATAAAAATTATATATTTTACAGATATCTATCAAGTTTATGTGTTTATATGATGGTTGCTTGTAATGAGACCTTTTCTTTTTATTGGTTCTTATAAGTAAGTAATTATGCATAGTCTTAAATTGTTGAGGAGCAGTGTGTGATACAGTGCTGAGCTTTTGACCTATGTTGACAGTTGACTTTTGCATGATCTGTTGGGGGTAGGGCGGAAATTTATGTCAGTTGGAAAGGTTTGAAATGTTAAAGCAATAAAAATGTGTCTTTAGTTTTGAATTAATGTGTGAAGGATTTTAATTGGTTGTTTATATGTATATATGTTCGTGGTTCTGCTGCAAACACTGAGCTAGAGAGATTCTGTATAAGAATATCTACTGTGTGAGTGGCACTCTTCTTAATCTACAAATCAATTTGAAAGGTGAGTTGATAAATTGTATGGGAATGTATGTGGTGCATGTTTGTATATTAAGGAATTATGGGGCACATTATAAAATTATTGTCGCTTAATCGGCTCTATGCAATTTCAATCGAAGTCCATGTTAGATGTGAAGGACATCTAACATGGGCTTCCATTGGAATTCCATAGAGCATAATATTAAGCCCATTATCGCCGCTTTTATAGTCAGGAAACTGCCGCTAAAGCGGCGACAATGGGCTTGATAATATGCTCTTGTGAATTCCCATAGAAGCCCAGGTTATGCACACATGCTGTCTTCAAAACACATACAAACAGTGAGTCACCCATTCATGCATCTATGTGGTAAGTAATTCCCCCACCAAACCATACACACACTCATACTGATACTCAAAAAAGCAACTAATAACCCATATAGACACTCATGTAGCTACTCACCAACCCATGCAGCCACTTATACACAAAGTGAGACAATGATACAGAGATTTACATATTTAAACATTACTCGCTAATACATGTATTCACTAAGATACAATCAATTTTACAAAAAAAATCAATTTAGACACTTATTTACCCATTTATTCTTCCATCGACCTTTAGATATACATATATAAAAAATATTTATTTTTCAGAAAGACACACATTCACTGGATGATGTCCTCAGTGATGTCATCAGTGATGTCATTTGAGATGTCATCAGTGATGTCATAAGTGATGTCACTGAGCATGTGTTGAGTGATGTAGTATGTGACGTCATCAGCAGTGCATTGCGGGCGCGCACGTTATAGTTAGCTGAACTAACTATAACGGGGGAATTTCTATGGTTTTGTATGAGTGAAATGTCCAGCTAACTATAACATCTGTGAAACCTATGTTTTTTTCAGTGAATTTCTAAGGTTTTTTAAATGCTATTTCCTAACTATAATGTGGCTGAAACCTATGTTTTTTTCAGTGAATATATATATATATATATATATATATATATATATATATATATATATATATATATATATATATATATATATATGTATATTTTCAATAATAATACCTATAACAATAAAATACATGTATTAGGAATCAATTTACAAACAGTACACTACTCCCTAACAATTTATATCCTTTAACACACATTGTACAAAACAATGTTCTTAAAAACCTCATACCATTTTTATCAACATAATTTACAGTTTATTATGGCCACGTCCCATCAAAAGATTAATTTTATTACTTTCAATCTGTCCTAATTTTTAAGGTTTTGCTTTCTTATTTGTTTTACTGTACTTCCCTACATTATGGTGCTTTATAAGAATGTCCTTATCTAGTAGATGATTATCAAAAGTTTACCTACTAGGTACATCCATATGTCAAATATCCCAGCATGCAATGGAAATTCTCCCATATCCAGAATCATGAGGACTGTTGTCTCAAATTTCAGGTCTACAATGCTATTTAAAATAGTGACATAATCAACAAATATTTGAAAAGCTGACTTCCCATGAGAAAAAATGTCTAACTTCTCAATGTAATCACACCGTCATATCCATCATGTAAAGCACAATTCAATTACAGTTGAGGTTGTTCTTTCAACAATTTAACTCAATAAAACAACACAAGCATTCCATCTTATTCCCAAAATTTCAGTCTGACTGGCTCTGTTCTAACCATTATAGTTCGTTATGCTTCACCAAAGATGGTAAATCCGCCATTGATTCACCCGTGTGCTATCCCATTATTTAAACATTTCGACAGCCAATCAAATCAATCATGCCATTCATCACCCGTATCCCATTCACATCAGGACTCTGTAACACCCAATCCTATTCCTAGATACATGCCCTCTTGGCAATTTCTACCAGTCACCAAACATCTTGATGTTCCAAATTATGCATAAGTCATGGTTTACTGTCTAGTCCACCTCCTGTATATGCCAAATATGCGTTTCATGACAATTTCAAAACAGTGTTTGTAACTCAAAAGCCAGTCCCAAGTATATGCATCCAATACACACAAATCATTACTTAACAAATACTCCCAGTAGTAAACATTTTTTAACTTATCGTCCATAGCAAGCAGGGAGGAAATATTGTTATAATGCAGAGGACTGATTACAACAATGAAATAAGAAGGTAATTGGGTGAAGTCCAGTGCTATAAAAGAAGTGAAGAATAATCCCACTTGGGAAGCAGGTGGGCTAATTTCAGATAATGGATTAAATTGAGGCCTCAAATAAATTATATTCTTGGACATACATTAGGCTGCTTGATGAAAGCAAATTTAGATATCTCAACATCACTATGTCCATGTTACACTTCATTTATAGTTTGCCTAAAATTCATAAGTCACACCAACATCTCCCAGGCAGACCAATAATTTTCAGCAGAAGTAGTTTGGCAGAACGTCCTTCAGAATATGTGGATTCATTTTTAAAACTTCCACTTGTGAATTTACCCTCGTAAATATGTGATTCTATGGATGATTTGAATAAGCTGCAGGATGTGGTATAAGATTCAACTATGAGCTTTGTATCATTAGATATGGCAGGGCTTTACACTTGCATAGACAATGATCTGGACCGACAGGCTCTCAACAACACTTCCTGTTCAAAACAAACGATAGTCTTATGAAGCACTCTAATATATGTTGTTCGAAATGAGTTAATTGATTCTCAAAAACATTTATTTTCTGTTTGAAGGAAGCCATGGCTTACACGCAATTTGGAACAGGACGAAGTTTGGAGATGGGTAGAAATTGCCATAAGTGCCTGTACATAGGATCAGGATTGGCTGTTACATATTCCTTATGTGAATGGGATACGGATATGATTGGCTGTCGGATCAGGTCGGCATCCTGGTACCGGTTTCAGGGTAACATGCCTCATCAGCCAGGCAAGCTTGAGACAGGTCCCGGGATGCTTTTTTCCTGTCCAGGGAGAACCTGGCCTGGCAGTTCGGGTGCACTGTTTCCATGATGAGCAGGGTCAAGACTGATTTGCATATGGCTTGGTCCAGACTGGGATGCCATAGAGAGCAAAAGAATGATGGATTAAACTAAGATCTCTTGACCTGAGGGTGAGTAGTTGAAAAGTTTCAGCACTCCGTCCATCATCTTGTTGTGTTTGAGTATGTTTGTCCTAAGTGGCCAGGAGTATGCCTAGATGTGTCTCCCTTGATTTCTGTGCCACTGGATTCAAGCTAGACTGGACAATGAGGGGTGATACCCGAAAACCTGTCCCAGGATGCTTGTATATAGTCCAGGCGGACCTGAACTGGCAGTTCGGGTGGACTGTGCCCATGAGGAGCAGGGTCAAGACTGATTTACATATGGCTGGGTCCAAAGTGGTGTGGTGTGGTGAACAAAACATCTATGGTTTGAACCCACATCTGACACTGGGGTGAATGTTTGATTTATTCAGCATTCCATCTATCTTCTGTTCTTGTTACCTTTGTCACCCTAAGTGGGAAGGGCATGCCCAAACGTGGGTCCCATGCTCACTGTGCCACTGGACTCAAGTTAGCCTTGCTTTTGAGGGGTGATACCTTGAAACCGGTCCCAAGATGCTTGTTTCCAGTGCAGGGAGGACATGGCTAGGATTTCAGGCTGGACTGTTCCCATGGGGAGCAGGGTCTCAACTGATTTGCTTATGGCTGGGTGCAAACTGAAAAGGTGTGCTGAGCAAAAAACAATGGATTAAACCCAAATTTTTACTGAGGTTAATGATTGATGTTCTTTTTACTTTTTAATAGTTGCCATTTTTTGCCTTTAGACCTTTTGTGCTTACAACTTGGCTTGGGTCACATGACTAAATGTAGTTTACAGTTATAATTTTTCCCAAACAGTAACACAATAGAGGGATTGTATGTGTCTCAGTGGTTTACCTGCTGGCAGGATGGGGTGGGAGCTGAGGAGAACCATACTTTCAACTGTAAAGTGTATGCCACATTGTTACTGCAGATAGCTTGGAGCTAGGGCAGGGGAGGCAGGAAATTCCATGAACTTCAAAGCTCTTGTCTAGTGGCTTCTCCCACCTTGCAACACAATGGAACCAGGGTATAAACGTAGGACCTCAGATACCAACTTTTCAGTACACTTCTGGACCTGTGGATACTCTGACATGAAGAGGACTTCTGTGTTGCTGGAAGGACATCCACTCTGCTAAATTGCTGCTCTGAAGGACTGCTGCGATGCTGCATTGCTGCCATGTTGCCATTTGCCTGGGTACAATGGCCGGATCTTCATCTTTTCCAGGACATCCAGACTGACTTACAAGGGCTAGTTCACTGGCCTACTGGTCAGAGCAACACAAAAGGCTTGCTCCATCTTGAACCTGCACCTGGACACAATCTGAATGAATCCTGACCCTCGAAGTGGTGCCCCTCTGGTCTTGGACCATTGAAAGAGGTACTTAAGGTGCCCAGATAGCCAAAATCTGAAATTGAGAACTTAGACAAAATGTTGCTCAAATTTGCTGTGAGAACATGGAGGAGAGTGGGGCCAAGCTGCTTACCTATACACCTGAGGTGTGTCGCTGGTCAAATTGACTTCCTGCCTTTTCCCACTACATTCTTCTCCTCAGCAGCAAATCTTTTTCAGTGGTCCTTTGCTAAACGGGTATCCGGCCTTAATGGACGTAAATTAGTTAAACTGTCAGTGGTAGCAGAAGTGACAGCACATGCCATTTGACCTTCACTTTCGCTCAAACACATGTGCTCACAGAACATATTCTCTCATGGACACTCTTTCTTACATAAGCACCATATAACCCACAAGAATGCACAGAATATACATTTAAAAGCAATTTCACTTTTTTATCTGCCAGATAGAGTCTTATTCCAGCTAAAAGTACCAATAGTGAGTAATCTGCTATTATTTATCACTATTAGTGTAATTTAAAAAGAAAAACTGACTGAAAAAAGGAAAGTGGTGCCCAAATCAACGTCCATAAGGATGAGCTGCCCTTGTGTTCCTTACACTGACTTTGCCACCTTTGAGGTCAGAGGTCGCAGAGGCATTGCCAGGGATTGCAAAGAGCATGTCAAGGGTTGCAGCTACAACCCCTAGTGACCCCTGAATGACGCAATGACGGCCTTGTGGAAATATCTTCGACTACAGCCCTCTGCCTAGTCCCACTAGCAATGTTCAGCTTCCATTTCACAGACTAAGTCCGAATATTAAATCTTACCTGTGGCTTCAACCCAAGGCCACCAGTTAATGATGCTTCTTCTGCACCCTAGCACATCTGAATTAAACAGTCTCACACACTTTTTCTCAGAATTTTTCTAAGTCAAAAAGTAAGCTCTGACAGAGTACTATCAACTTCTGAACCTCGGCCATAGTTTTTGATTTTGATCTGGTTTTATGCGACTAGGTGCCGGAAGTATCAATATTGGGAATAATGATTACCTAATTGTGATTTTATGTTAATCACAATTAGGTAATAGATATTCCTTATGTATGAAACTCATGGAGTTTCAATTAGTGATTCCTAGTGGGTCGCAAATCGACCAACCTATTAATGAGGAAGGTCACAATTTGCGGCTCTTTAGGAATTGCTAAAATCATGGGGATGTTGGCCTGCTGAATTCAGCAGACCTCTATGTTTGTATTTGCTTTTTAATACAGCCCTTTTTCCGTAAAGGAAAACAAGTTGAGTTTAAAAAAAAAGTTTTATTTTCAATTTTTAAGAGAAGGCAGTTGACCGTGGGACCTTTGCCTTCTCTAAAAAAAAACATGTTTGCTACCATTCTCAAGAGGAAAGGGCTCTCTTGGGGACCCCTTCCCATTCGTGAATGGGTTACCAACTAGTGGGTGACAAAATATTCTTACATATTGCTTACATTTGGTATTAGGAAAGTACGCTCTAAACATGCCACTTCCTTATACCAAATCAGAATGTATTTACAATACCAAAATGTAATTCAGTAACATGCCACTGAATCACAAATTGGAATTCATACAAACCAAAATGCATTTTACTGGTCAACCACAGCCCAATTCTGTGAATTGGGTCATTTGCGACCAGTAAAAATGAATGATACATATGGCCCTAGATGTTCACGGTTGGTTATTGATTACAGTTCCTAACTTTGGTTCTACTAATTGGATTTTTGTTGTTTTAGTATCAAATACTGTATTAAAATGTGCTCTATTTTTTAAAATTGCTTTGGCATTTTTTTCCTCTGTTGTGTTTTCACTTGATTACTGTTTTTGTACTCCATCAATACTTTACACATTGTCTCTGAGTTTAGCTTGACTGCTTTTTGTACCAAACTACCCCAGATTAAGCACAGGTTAATGTAATGACTTTTTGTAGTTCATCCTGCAAGGGATTTTGGCTGCTGGTTAATAAAGGCTCACACCCCAGTCAACTAACAACCAGGTTTATAAAAATGGTGTGGATCCTACTCATGTTTGTGCAGGACCATACAGTGATTTCCCTTCTACAAAAATTCAAGATAAATAGTTTGACATCAGAGTGACCACTTTTTCAATTCTCCTTAGTCTCTATTGGCTGTTTTCTCTTAACTGTAATTACCTTACCCACCTCTATTAATATAAAAATGAAGCTGATTAGTGCTGACAACCTTACTAGCTAAACATAGAGGCTGACTCGGAACACTTAAAGGTCCAGCATACAGGTTCCATAAGATACTATATAATACAAAAGGTATGTAGTTTCTAGGGGAGGTAAGGAAGGGAGTAATTCAGTCAGGGAATCAAGAGATAACAGATCAGGGGATTGATTGATTAGAATAAAGAGCCCTCTCACACCTGTGACAAAGAGCCCACTTGAAGGGCACACTGGGCAATGTAACGCTGGCCCAATGAGGAACTGCCTGATAATGATGCATGACACTCACAAGGGTGGGTGAGGGCTCTTGATTCTGAACAATCAGATCCCCTGTTGCCTCAGTTTCCCAGACCTGGTTCTTCCCTTACTTTCTGCCCCCAGGTAATGCAAACCTTTTGTATTGCATGACATACTCACTAGGCCTGACCTGAAAAGGCTCTGTAAGGGGAAGGGGATGAATGTGGGCAGGACATATTCTGAAGTGGTTCTACAGATAGCCCACCAGACCTGTGAGGAAGTCAGGAGGTTGCAAGCAGCAACAGTCAAGGATGAGCATGAGTGAGACCTGAATTTGAATGAGGAGTAGAAGCAGGACCCAGAGATTAGCCCTAAGCTGCAAGAAAGGCCCCACTGTCCCCAGAGAGGAACCAATATGCCTACAATGGAGCAGGGAGACGTGTGACATTCAAGGGCCTGACACCAGAGGTGTCGGAGGCCAGCAAGGAGGAAAGGAAGCTCAAGCTGAATCTGGCCACGTTAAACCTAAAGGCTAAAAATGAGAAGGCTAAGTGCTTTGGCAAAGGAGTAGGCTGTAGCTGATAGGGCATTAGCTGAAAAGACACTACTGTTGCAGCATGGTAAAAATGTGAGGAAGCTGGAGCTGAAGTCAAAGAAACCTACAGGACCAAACGGTGTTCGTGGCAGTTTACCAACATCATCTTCCGGAGAGGTAAAAGTCTGCACTCTCCAGGAGTTAAAGCCTAACTATGTGGTGGGAGATGGTATAGACAAGTGGTTTGCTGCTTATGAAGTGGAACTCAGGGTGCAAAAGGTCCCAGAGGAGTACTAGGGGGGTAGCATTTGGAAACATATGCCAATGGTTGGGAGGGATACAGTACTGAAACTAGAAGCAGAGGAACAGGACCAGGTATGTCCCCAAGAAAGCATTATTTTCTGCCAAATTTACTGACTCCTGAGTAATACCATCAGCGGTTGAGGGACAGCTACACACTCCCAAACAAGTTTTGCGTGGACTTCTTAGATTATGCCAGCAAGATGTCATATATATATGCCTTGCCTTCACACTGTGTTAAGTTAGCATGAGCTTATTAGGAGTTTAAACGCCATTTTACCTTTCTGCTGCTTCTGCACATGGCATTTATTGTTATTAGAGCTTTGAGCCTAGTAGAATGTTTCGCTTCACACGAGAATAATATGTTGTTGCTTTAGTATCAGCTTTGCTTGGTAAGCTATGTCTGTACAGTGAGTGCCGATGCCTTAAAGGATATTTCAACACAGTGGTTGTTGTGAGGTCTGATCTTCGCATGTTCTAGACATAACATACATGCAGCTGCGGCCAAACTCTGGATTCAGGCGCGTTTAATATTGTACTGAGTAGAGCATACACACACACTTGATGATGCTTCGCATGCAGAGAGCTGGTGGAAGATGATGTGATCCCTTTCCACTACGATCAGAGGTATGGGGCCGCCCAGGTAAAACCCAAAGAGACCTTCTTAGATATAAAATAATATACTAGCAAGGGAGGGTAAGATTTAGGTGCAATTTAGCCTTCTTCCCTCTAGCATTTTAACATGCTTTCTCCCTTTGTATTCTATAGACTAGTAACTATGCTGATTACTTTGTTTCTAATAATATGTTTGTTTGTATTAGCTAAGATACTGCGCTTGAGAACACTGGGTTAGAAAATAAACATTTCAAATGTGCACGTGTATTCATTTACTCCTCGTTCTGGATTGATATGTTGGTATAACGAAAGAGTGTTCATGTGTTCCACGTTACCTGAGGTGTTCTAAGTCCATGTTCTGGTTTGTCTAAACATTGGGAGGGTGTGAGAACCAATGAGACACTGTTGCTAGTCTAGTAGGGGATTTTGGGTACTAAGGTGAGTTTTGGCACACCCTAATTTACTGAGGTTCCAAGTCTCTATGCACAGTTCTGTGTGAGAACAGGATCCCTGCAACAAAGGTACTAAAGTGCTGGGTGAGGGGCAGCAAAGTGGATGATTGCCTGGTCTTTACAGCCTGATTGTGAGGGGCACATACTCAATACTTTACAGACCTGCACCAGCACCTAATGGATAGCAGGCTTACTAGGAAGTTAGCTGAGGAGGCCAACATCTGGGTGTCTGCGAAACCATTTGGAGGGGACTCCCAAAAGGGTAGTCAGGGTTTCCAACAGAAGAAAGAGGGGGAGATCAAAAATAAATTCAAGGATTTTTCTTAAGGCCCTCCAAAACAATTCACAAGGGATAGGGTCCCAATCCCCATCTGAGCACCACAAGAAAGCTTTCATTGATCCGAAAACTGGAAAGTTTGTCCCTAAGTGCTAATGCTACCAATATGGGCAGACAAGTGAGATACCAAGTGCTCTAAGAGGGCACACCCTAAGGTAGACAGTCACAGGGAATTGCCAGGGTAGGACTGGTGGTGTGGAGAACAGGGAGAGCCACTACCTTGCGACACTGGTACCCTTCCAGTGGGGGCGTCTCAGGTCTGCTGAAAGTTGCTGTGAGCTCTGCTATGACCTAATGGATAGCAGGCTTCCTAGGAAGTTAGCTGAGGAGGCCAACATCTGGGTGTCTGAGAAACCATTTGGAGGGGACTCCCAAAAGCGTAGTCAGGGTTTCCAACAGAAGAAAGAGGGGGAGATCAAAAATAAATTCCAGGATTTTTCTTAAGGCCCCCCAAAACAATTCACAAGGGAAAGGGTCCCAATCCCCATCTGACCACCACAAGAAAGCCTTCATTGATCTGAAAACTGGAAAGTTTGTCCCCAAGGGCTAATGCTACCAATATGGGCAGACAAGTGAGATGCCAAGTGCTCTAAGAGGGCACCCCCTGTGGTGGACAGTCACAGGGCATTGCCAGGGTAGCACTTGTGGTGTGGAAAACAGGGAGAGCCACTACCTTGAGACACTGGTACCCTTCCAGTGGGGGGGGGTCCCAGGTCTGCTGAAAGTTGTTGTGAGCTCTGCTATGACCGTGTACTGTCTGTTAGGATATTACCTGGAGAACTCTACCTGAAACAAAGTGGAGCTCAGGTCACACCTGGAAAAGTAAGGGCTGCCTTAGTGGGCCTCGGCAATCACCAGGTCCATGGTCACCCAGAAGGGAAGTCAATATGGTTTGGATCCTGGGAAAATGGCCAAGACAGCTGCCAGGAAAGAGAAGGGCAAAGGCTGTGGAGATCTGACCTCTGAATGTCCAACAGTGCACGTGAATGGAGTGCTCGAGAATGCTGACCGGAGCCTATTGGTGAGGACATTGACTCCCTTGGTATCCTGAAAGAACTTGCAATATGACAAGTAGAAGGAAGACCAACCAGGGAGGAGTTCTGCAAGGCACAGAAAGAGTGCCTAACTCTTGGTGGGCTGAGACAGAAGGCTGAAGCTAAGGCATCTGGTGACACCTCTGGAGATCACCTCATATATTGGAAGAATGACCTCCTGTATAGACAGACTAAGGCTCCTGAGCATGGGTCAACTCATATACTAGTAATTTTCCAATGTTACAAAGATTTCCTACAGGGTATCGATCATGAGATAACACTGTCAGGACATCTGCCAGGCTTGTCATCCACTTTTATTGGCCTCAGATAAGAACAGTTACTGATTCATTCTGTAGGACGGATCTTGTCTCACCTGTCAGGGTAGCAAGAAAAGACTGTGAAAAAGCGAAAAGCTCCCCTGATCTACATGCTTGTTGTTGGCACACTGTTTGAGAGGGTGGGAATTCATATTTTTGGTTCCTTGGACCACAAAATAGCTATAGGCAATAGGTTTATCCTGATCTTGTTGGCCAATTTCACTAGATAACCAAAGGACATTCATCTGAGATCCATCACTGAACCTGTAGTAGTCAGGGTCCTGAAGGGATTTTTTACCAGAGTGTGTTTCCACAAAGAAGTGGTGTCAGACAGGACCACCGACTTCATGTCTGCTTACACGAAGTCTATGTGGAAGGAGTTTGGGATTATCAAAGAGTACTCCACATGCGACTATCCACAAACGAATAGGCTTATTGTATCTGTATCTCATTTTCTTTTAGATAAGTTCCAGTGAAACCCTTTGTCTACCTAGGATTACTGGTTTATCAGACACTTTTTCAATTTACTTTGTCACTTTAGTAGCAGCTTTATTGTATGGTCCTGAAGAAAGCCAAACATACTTGTTAGATGGCCAATGGCTGAAACATGTTAACCTTTCTTTTCAATATAGCAGTCTAATTATACACTGTGTAGCACTGCCCAGATGAGCCAATAAAGTTTCCTTTCATCTGCACTAGGCAGTTTTAAATTCACCTTTTTCACTTTTCGCGCTGCACCCTCACTTTACTAGTTGGCTCGCATTTGGGTTTTTAGCATTCCCAACTGCTATGTGAATAACAAAAAAGATCCCAGAGTTCCCACCTCTCGGAGGGGTGGTCGTAGCCCTTAGTGGGACTAGGTTTTCCCACTGGGAGGAGAAAGCCCACATGATGAAGCATGTCACCTTTGGTGAGTGAGGGCATTCGTCCTAAAAGGGATCGCTCCCCAATAGGGATTTTTTGATGAGATACAGTTGCACTTCACCCTAATTTTTGTTGGTTCCAAGCCCTGACAGACCCAAGAAGTTTATTGTAAGTATGGGCGAATTTTGCAGATCTGCGGTCTGCGAATTTGTGCGATTTGCACTGGAGTACTTTCTACCGGCTAATCCAGTAAGTGCTACCTCGTTGGGTACATGTATAGTGCTATTCTATACTACAGCTGCGTAAAGTGCCAGAAGAGTTGTCTCCAGTGACCATGTGTGTGTTACTATGCCATCGCGCCGAAGGGCGCAGGGTTCCCTTGAGTGAGCTGTCCATCATAGTGGGTAAATGGCGGGAAGACGGTGCACTCACGCTAGTGTGTGGGTGGGGCCAACGGGGGGGGCTTCTATGCAAGTTCACATGCCTCTTGTGTGTATAAAAGGTCAGAGACCGATCAGAGCAGCAGATGAGGAGAAATAAACTCCTGGTCACAGGAACTGCACAGGGATTGCGCTTGCGAAAGTGAAGGATGCACTGATTGATATGCTGGAGGCTGCAGAGTTCATGAACACTTCCTATTTGACTTCAGGGTAGTGGCAGATTATCCTGACTGCGGGGGCTAAGAAGAGGCCAGTCTTCTCTACCCCAGAAGCCAACTTCCAATTTAAAGTAATTCCCTTTTTACTCAAGAATGCCCCTGTGTGCCCTGTTTGCCAGCTTCCAGAGGCTGGAAAACTAGGTCTCAGCTGGGATGAGGACTTAAGTACTTAGATGCCATAGCTGTCTACATAACCACCTATTTCACCTGCAGGAAGTGCTTAAGGCCCTGCAACAAGCAGATCTGAGTAGCAAGGACAGTACGTTCCAGATAGGGTAGTGATCTGCGGTGTACTTGTGACACCTAGTGAGTTGGGATAAGGTACAGCTCTACCAGGCCAAAATAAAGACTACTCTGGCCTCGGCGTTCCCAAAAACTCAATCAGAGATGAAGGCCTTTCTGGGTCTCAATGGCTACTACAGGAGATGTGTCAAGGGCTATGGCAATATTGTTGCCCCTTGACTGAGCTGGCTTCCAAAAGGTGATCTGGACAGATGCATGTTGGAAATCCTTAAACTCCCTAAAACAGGACAAGTGTACAGCCCCTGTGCTCAAGACCTGTGACTTTTCACAGGAGTTTATTGTCCAAACAGTTACCTTGGAATAAAGTATTAGCGCAGTCATATCACAGATAAATGAGGAGGGCATAGACCAACCTGTAACAGAGATTGAGTGCTATTGGGAGACAAGCAGTTGCTGTGGTCTGGGCATTGAAGAAGCTGAGACCATACTCACGAGTTCAGAGAGACCACAGGCCCCTCAAGTGGCTAAAGCACATAAGGGGTGAGAATTGAAAAATGTTGAGGTGATCCATTTCACTACAGGGACTGGACTTTTTAGCTGAATACCACCTTGGGTCAGACCACGCAAATGCTGATGGTCAATGCAGGTTTTTCTGTCTTAGTGAAGACGACCATGATGGATTTAACCCAAATCAAATTGTGACTGGGGTGAGTGAACAGCTTCAACTTATTGAGTTTTCATTGTTCACCCTAAATTAGCAGGGTATGCCCAGACAAGGGACGCTTGCTCACTTTGCTACTGGATTCAAGCTAGCCTGGCCGATGAGGGGTGTTACCCCAAAACCGGTCGCAGGATGCTTGGCAGTTCGGGCCTGTTGGCAGACTGTTCCTATGAGGAACAGTGTCAAGACTAATTTCATCATATAGCTGGGTCCGAACTGGGATGGTGTAGTGAGCTAAATAGCGATTATGGATTTGACCCAAATCTAATGGTCAATGTTGTGAGTGTCTGAGAAGTATCAGTGTTTTCAGTAGTGAAGATAACTCCCAGGAGGTGGGGTAGCTCTCCCCATTTCAGCTGGGGGAACCATGTGTTAGACCTGTCAGCCATGGGGTCGTCTTCCCTCAAATTTTTGCCTCGCCTCCTCCATTTATACTGCACATTTTTTTGTTGGCCTTAGTAATTTGTGCACTTTTCCACTGCTAACCAGTGCTAAAATACTTGTGCTTCATCCCCTAAAACATAATAAAATTGGCTTATACCCAATTGGCATATTTAATTTACTTGCATGTCCATTGCAGTGCGGTATATCATATACCCAGGGCCTGTAAAATAAATGCTATAAGTGGGTCTGCAACATTTATTGCTCCCCCCACTTAAGTTGTACCTTAAAGCATGTCCCAGATCTGCCACTGCAGCCTAAATACAGTTTTAAACTGCAATGTTGACATAACATTATTGGGATTCTTTATTACATTTAATACACTGTAATTTCCAATTGGAATCTGGTAGCTATATCAGATATGGTGTCTTTGGAATTGTAATGATGACGTCTAATGGTAAAGTTGCATTTTTTATTACAATTTTAATATAAAGTTGGCATTTGTCTGCCTGCAGCCAGGGCTGTGTCACATGACTGGTTGTAACTGACAGTGTGATTATATGAATTCCTCCCAGAGAGTCACCCAATAGAGGAATTAGATGTGCTTGAATGGGCCTCTTCTGGAAGGATGGAGGTGGGGCTTAGAACTGCCTCAATTATAAGTCAATAGTCTGTGCTCTGCATTCACAAAAAGGACATAACGTTCTGACATTGCTACTGCAGCCAGCTTGGAGCTGAGGCAGGGGAGGCAGGAAATTCCTTGCAATTCAAAGCCACTGTCTAGAAGCTTCTCCCACCTTCTAAAACCAAGGCATGGGGTTATAAAATTAGGAAAAAAGACACCAACGCTTCAGTACACTTCTGGACCTGTGGATATTCTTCCAGGAAGAAGGACTGCTGTGCAGCTGGAAGGCATGATACTCTATTACACCGCTGCTCTGATGGATAGCTGCCTTGCTGCATTGCTGCCCTGTTGCCATGATGCTCTACTTCCTTCGGCCTGCATACAAAGAGTGGATCTTCATCTGACTCCAGAGCGACTCACAAGGACTAGTTTGCTGGCCTCCTAGTAACCGGTGCGGCGTTTAGAGCAGTGGGCGGGCCGCAACAGCCAACGGACGTGTGCAGCACTACGGAGGTAGAGCGCGCGACAGCCGTTGGCTGTCAGGAGCAGCGAAGGGGTTCAGAGCCACAGGGACGCAAAATGATTCTTCCATCTTGAGCCTGCACTTGGACTCAGTCTGAGTGAGTTGTGACACTCCAAGTATTGCCCCTCCAGCCCTGGACCCTTAGAAGTGGTGCTAAAAGTGCCCATATATCCAAAATTCATAACTGAGGATTTAGACAAATATCAGCTCAAAATGGCGATGCAAACCAGGTGTATATCTGGTCGGATTGACTTCGCAGATTCTCCAGATACATTCTTCTCTGCAGCAGCAAATAATTTTCCAAAGGTTTATTTGGTCTCGTAGTACTGTCTTTTGCCTCATCCCACTGGAGATTTTCAACTTTCATTTCATAAACGAAGTCTGATCATAGAAATCTTCACTGCGACTGAGCAAAGTCTATACCATAATGACCCCCCCTCCATGGACACCTCCTGCAGCTCCTAGTCCCCTTAGTTGGACCAACCACTTCCCAATCCTGATCTTGATTAAGATCCCAGTTGGCTGTAGGGAAAATCTTCCCTCCCTGCTGTGGAGACGCCCGTGGAACAAACTGGATAATGTCCACCAGACTGAAAACATTCTGTCCAGTCTGGCCTAGCAATATTGAGGAGGCCGACATAGCTTACAGGAATGGATAAATGAGTCACTTGACCATTTCCTCCCTATGAAACGGTCGAGGCCCAAGCGTGTGCAGTCCCATCCGTGGTACTCTGAGGCAGTTGCAGCAAAAAAAAGCAATGCAAGCTACTGGAGCACACCTGGAGGCGATCATATGATCACCTGGCCAAAACCAACTTTAGATCTGCCACTAAAGAATATCATAAACTTATTAAGTCGACCAAAGCAAAGTATTACACTGACTTGATCAACTCCAGCACCAACCGCTCCAAAACTATCTATGCCTTAGTGAAGGACCTGACCAAGGCCCCGGAGGGAACAGGCAATTTGATATCGGACGCACAGTGCGAAGAGCTATCATGTTTCTTCCTGGATAAAGTAAAAGGGATTTACAACTCTCTACATCCGGATGGACACACTACGACCCCTAGCCCTACCATAGGTCCAGTTGCCCTTCCATGTTCACTTCAAATCCTGCCACCTATTGAGCAGACTGAGATGGAATCTCTGGCCTTAAAGGTAAAGTCCAGCTCCCCGGAAGATCCCGTAAAACCTGATTTGTTTAGAACTTTCCAGGACTCCATCTTGCGGGAGGGGCTGACGCTGATCAACAACTCACTTCAGTTAGCAGCCATCCCTAAATCTTGGAAACATGCTAAGGTAGTCCCTCTCTTAAAAAAAACAACGTTAGACCCCGCTAGGCCGGATAGCTTCAGACCTATCTCCCTACAACCATACCTTGCTAAGGTGGCGGAAGCCCATGTGAATTCCATTCTGACCACCTACCTGGAATCTAACGGAATTCTGGACGAGTCCCAAAATGGATTCCGTGCCAAACACAGCACGGAGTCTGCCTTACTGGCCGTTACGGAACACCTAAGGGAGGTGCAGGACCAGGGCGAGACCTCGTTTCTGATTCTGCTGGACTTGAGCGCGGCCTTTGACACTGTCTCCCACAGGATCTTGCTTGAGCGACTGTGGGAGATCGGAGTCAGAGAGAGTGCCTTGGACTGGTTTGTGTCTTTTCTATCTGACTGTTCCTTCCAGGTGCATGTTCCGCCGTACTCGTCCAGCAGGCACTCTTTGGAGTGTGGGGTCCCGCAGGGCTCTGCGCTCAGCCCCACATTGTTTAATGTGTACGTACGCCCCCTGGCTATGTTGGCTCGAGATCGTGAGATTAAGTTAATATCGTACGCGGACGATACACAACTTATTTTCACCTTCTCCAAAAACACCGAGATGGACCAAACCAAATTCCAAGAAGATATCCTGGCCATATCAAACTGGCTGTCCCAGAACTGTCTTCAGTTAAATTCCTCCAAAACGGAGGTACTTTTAATAGGCAATGAAACTCAGAGATGGGACAAACACTGGTGGCCCCCCACACTAGGACCTCCACCCATTCCTAAGGAGGTAGTTAAAAATCTGGGCGTGATGTTGTATAACTCACTTTCTCTAGAGTCACATGCCAAAAAAGCGGCAGGCTCCTGTTATGGTCGCCTACGCTCCCTTAAACCCATTCTTGGCTTCTTTGAGCCTCCCACTCGCTAGGTTATAGTCCAGGCTCTAGTCTTATCCCATCTAGACTATTGTTATGCTCTTATGCTTGGCTCTAACCTGACAGTGATAAATAGGCTACAAAGAACTCAGAATGCAACCGCTCGTATTCTGTTTGCATTACCAAAAACTTGTCATACCTCCCCGATTCTTCGACGCCTGCTTTGGCTGCCAATCAAACAACGCATCCAATTTAAAATGGATGCGTCCACAAATTCTGCACGGACTCTGTGCCCTTTATGCCCCCACGCGTGCCCTCCGCTCGGCGGATCTATCTCTTGCAGGCACAAATAAAATCCGGAGGAGTAGAGCCGGTGGCCGCTCCTTCAGGTACCTGGCCCCGAAGCTATGGAATTCGATCCCCCTAATGGCTCGGGCCACCACTAACCACATGCTTTTCATGAAACAGATCAAAACCTGGTTGTTTTCTTCCATTTAACTCACTCTCACCGGCCGCGCTGTTGCACCTTCTGACATGTCCACAAGCGCTGGGACGCCCCGTTGCTGGGGTAGCCATGCGCTATATAAATAAAATTAACATAACATAACATAACAGCTTCACCCTGTAGAACTTTACCTTCTCATACACTTTTTCTCTGATCTTTTCCAAGGTAAATACTGATGATGCCCAATTCACTTCTAGTATCGGAACTGAGCTTCATTGCAGTCCGCAATATTTTCCGACTTTGACCCAGACTTGCACAACTAAAGGACCGCAGTTGGTGCTTTTGTCTTTTAGATGCTAGTTTATGCTAAAAACGTAAAAAAATTCTTAACTCTGGATTTACTGATTGGACTTTTGTCATTTTTGTGTTAAATAATTTATCAAGATGTACTATATTATACTAAATTGGTTTGGGATTTTACTTCTGTTGTCGCTTTATTGCTGTTTTGGAGCTGCATGAAAACTTTGCCCATTTTCTCTAAGTTAAGCCTGCCTATTTTATGTGCCAAACTACCCAGGGTTAGGTGCAGGTTAATTGAATTACTTTTTTTGGTTCATCCTGCAAGAGATTATGGCTTTTGCTTGCCCAGGCTTCACAACCCCGTCAACCAACAACACAAATTCTAGCAGCAAGTAGCAGTGTGTTGAATTTGAGAAACTGGAATTCCATCCGAAATTATATTTTCAAGTTGAATTTTTGCTTGACAGACAAATCAGGAAATTATTTGAGTGGGAGATGTATTTAGCATTGTTACACTATGGACTGAGGAATACATGGATAGAGCCAATTATAAACTGTCATGAAGCTCACATACCTCAACTGTTTGTAGGAGACTTATTGAAACAAACTCCGATGTGGAGGGATGGGTCCATGCATAAGCAAGCTCTTCTCATCATGTGATGTGCAATATGCTAAAGAATACTGTTACTCTTGAAAAAAGCTTGTATGAATATCATAGAATAGATTCCCACTACATTAAGGGGTCGATTCCGATTCGGGAAACAAATCCGTACACCGATTCGTATTTGTAGCCTTTTCCGTACGAATCGTACTAATATGTCCGAATCGCGTAGTACGATCCGTAGGAAAAAAATACGTCAGAATCTGTGCGAACCGTACGAAAAACAAGGGAACATCCGTACGATACGGACGCTCACAGTGAACTGTACAAATCATAAACATGCCGTACGACCCGACAAGTACGATCCAGACTGGGGAAACAGAATGTGATTTGTACGGAAAACGTCGCGTATGAGCTGCGCTTTGTACGGTAAACTTCGAACCCACACTGCACGAAGCGCACGTGAACCCCGTAAAAACGTTGCGTATGAGCGAGCCACTAAAGCAAATACAAATCGAACCCACACTGAACAAAGCCCACGTGAACCCCGTAAAAACATCGCGTATGAGCGAGCCACTAAAGCATATACGAATCGAACCCACACTGAACGAAGCGCACGCGAACCCCTAAAAACCGGACAAGGGGGCAGAAAACGACACACACCACACCACAAAACACGTCTCCAGTGTACAAACCATGGAAATGAATGTCCTGGCCAGGTCCAAACAGGCAAACAGAGGGCCAACCTCAGAACCACCCCTTATAACACACCCACCAAAAATTCAAACTAAGCACCACCCACAAATGGACCAATAAAAAGGGACCACACACACAAACCATGATCCTCTGCAACTTCTACAATTACCAAGAGACAGAGATAACACACCATCAACTGCACACATCCATCTTCACACATACCCTCATCACATTCAGACCCACACCCCCACATTCACATTCAGACCCACACACCCACATCCATACACACCCTCACCCCACACCATGTCCGCATAGAAGAATCCAAAGTTCACAAAGGAGGAGATGGAGATCCTTGTAGATGAAGTCATCAGAGTCGAGCCACAGCTGTTTCGCGCATTGGTCAGATGGACCAGCATAGCTCAGAAAACACGCCTGTGAGAGAGGATAGTTCATAGGGTGAATGCTGTGGCACCCATCAGACGCACCAGGAAGGAGTGCCAGGCCAGGTGGAACGATCTGCGGAGGATGATCAAGCGGAAGATGGTCGAGGACTACCTCCAGAGCCAACACACTGGAGGAGGTGGTCTCCGTGTTGTATTTCTATCTAGGACCCTAATTCGATATTCCTAATCTATGCCCTTAATATATAATATCCTTATAAAAACATAAGAATCATATCCATATTTAGTCATAGCCCATGCAGTCCAAATTAAGCTAGGCTACTTCCCCTGACTCCTAGAGAGTACAACGTGACCCTTAAACAAAGCAAACCTCCAGCAACCTGAGAAATCCCCTTGCTTCTGTTTTGATTTGTCCTAGAACTCCTGCGAGCACTGAAAGAACGGCCAGTTCTTAGTGACATCTTTATTCACGTCTTATGTCCAACCTTACGTCAAACCCGGCACCTTTCAGGTATAAATATACCAACGTTGCCTTAAGCAAACACACGGTGGTTTGGAGCAGAGCGGCTATCTACTTGCCCGAGAGCCCAGCTGATGCGAGAGCCCACAGACACCACCCCTCCCTTTTGACGCACTGAGAGAGACGCTGTCTTTTCTCCTGCCGAGAATTCCAGCTCCTGTGTTTCCAGATACACTTGCGGGTTACTGGGTTATCGAGTACTGAGAGAGAGATACCAGACCTCCTGCTTTCTATTACCCAGGTACGGAGCTGACTAAACCCTTAAAGAGAATTCTTGATTCAGATTCTTGGCAAAACCAACTTAACTTAAACTGCTACTTACTTACTCCTTCCCACGTATTAGGCTTAGGTCAGGTACACCGGGGTAGGCGTATTTAGAAGCACCAGTTGAGTACGTTAGTCAATGTATTTATGTATATATATATTTTATCTATTTTAAAGTATCATATGGCTAAGAAACCATATCAATGCTTTTACATTAATATTTTATAATACTCCGTTTACTGTACGCACTTTACTTTACTATAAGTATTGCAATTGTAGCAATTCATTTCTCTTGCATGAGAAAGAAGACTGCTCAATAAAATAACACCTTTTATTGAAAACGCCCGTCTCTCTATTTCTCTGCACTCTGGTGAAACTAAGTATGCACAATTGACTGAGTGAAATAGCTGTCTATTGTTTTCAAACAACTCTAGAGATGCACTCTTATTCTGAGGGAGCAAAGTTGTCATGTTTTATGGCTGTCAGAAGCTAATCCCTTCTTGTCTATCCAGGGAAGTTAAACTCCTCTTTGTTTATTCGAGAACGTTTCTAGTGACCTCTGAGCTAGTTGGCAAAACTAATTAAGTCTAATATAGTCTGTAGAGACCTAGATGACCTCAGTGCTACGTCTACACTGCTGTTTATATTATTCGAATGCGCAGAGCCTATTGGGAATATAGGAACTACACTACACCCGCAGACCAGTACAGTACCATCCCTGGGAGAAGGGCATGGCCCTGCTACCACCGGTGGGAGTACATGGAATTGAACGTGTCGTAGAGCCTGGTTAGTACACAAACAACGCATGTAACATGGGTTTAATGGCATCCACACCCCAAGTACTAAAAATTCCCACACCAATCCCCCAAGCACCCACCGCCCGCAACAACATCAAAAAACAACGCTAATGCCACTAACATGTGTATGCCACATTGAGAAAGCAAGGCCATGCTATGTCCCATGCTGCAGGAAGCACAGACCCAAAAATGGACGTCCAGTATGCTGGGAGGGTGGGTGTCACAAAAAAAATTGTGGGACTCCAAATCAGACCCAATTGCATGGGCATCTGCAGGGGGACGACGGGGGCTCTTGCCCCCCGTGATCACCAGTACATCTGGTGTGGGCCCAGTCAGGGCCGGCCCTAGTCCATCATGCATTTGAAATGGTGCCATTGTTCCAGGTGGCAACCCCCTCCATTGGGTGGGAAGGGTGCTAGGGGGTGGCGAGAAGGCTGCAAGGCGGAGGGCGGGAAGGCTGCAAGGCAGAGGGGAGAAGGCTTCAGGGCAGAGGGGAGAAGACTGCAAGGCAGAGGGGAGAAGGCTGCAAGGCAGAGGGCGAGAAGGCTGCATGGCAGAGGGGAGAGGAGTGCAAGGGGGAGGGCGAGAAGGGTGCAAGGCAGACGGGAGAAGCCTGCAAGGCGGAGGGTGAGAAGGCTGCAAGGCAGAGGGGAGAAGGGTACAAGGCGGAGGGCGAGAAGGCTGCAAGGCGGAGGGCGAGAAGGCTGCAAGGGAGAGGGGAGAAGGGTGCAAGGCAGAGGGGAGAAGGGTGAAAGGGGGAGGGTGAGAAGACTGCAAGGCAGAGGGGAGAAGGTTACAAGGCAGAGGGGAGAAGGGTGCAAGGGGGAGGGCGTGAAAGCTGTAAGGCAGAGGTGAGAAGGGTTCAAGGCGGAGTGCGAGAAGGGTGCAATGGGGATCGTGATGAAGTTAAAAGTCTGCCCACCCCTAGATACATGTCTGTGGACGTCCGTGCCCAATTGCCCTCATCTCATATGGCCCAGGTACATACCCATGCACCATGCTCAATGCACAGGGAGTGGGAAAGTTCTGACAAGATAGCTGACACTGGGCCCTGGTGTAGGCAGCACAGGGCCCTCCTTTGACCAGTGCAAACACAAACACCAGGACAACAAGGTCAGATACCTTGGACAGGAACTGACAACCACTGTCATGGCAGCATGCTCCATGGGGGGACAGCCACACCACGAGGGAGGCCCAGTGCCAACTCAGACTCCTACTACCAGCACCGCCTGTCACACACACCCCTTACACAAACATACCCTCCTGGGACAGGCAATGAAGTGCCCCATGGTCACGATGGTCATGTAACACAACAAAACCAATTCAGATCTGATTAAGCATCCAAGCAACAAATGCACGGTGCAGATTCACAAGCCCCTTGCGCTTCTTTCACGCCGCCGCTGCGTCACCTTTGTGACACAGCAGCGGCACAAAAGTGGTGCCTTGGTGCTGGGTATTTACAAGGTGATGCATCTGGGAGATGTGTCACGTTCTAAAGCCCTGCACCAGAAGTAGGTGTTCTTGCGCAGGGGGGGGGGGGGGGCGTTACAGAGCAACCACGCCTCCTAAAAGTGGCTATGTGAAATCTACAAGATTTCACTCTGTCACTTTTAAGCACATGCTGCGTTAAAACCCTGTGCATGCCTGATGCAGGTGTAAGGATTGAAGTAGCATTGTGCAGATAGGGCCCCACAGACCATTGCTGGAGCAGTGTTGCGCTGGTGACGCAACTCCAGCAATGCTCCTACTTATACGGCACAGATGCGTGACGCAGCTGTGCCATTTTTCCACCATGGTGCTCCACAATGTAAATGTGTCGCATCCGTGCTGGCTTAGCTGTGCTGCACAATGACTGGTGAATCCCTGCTGATATGCAGGGCTGTGCCAGTTATTGTAAATATTTCCCCCATGTCAATGACTCTGGAGCACATATCAATCGGACCCCACAACATACCCATCCACAAGTGAACATTGAGGACAATCCAAAGCATGGACGACTACAAGGTGGAACTGTGCCAAGTACAAAGTATGAAAAATGGATGTTGCATTAAATGGCATTAACATTGTCTGTCTCTCACACCCACAGGGTAACGTGCGGAATCGAACCCCAACGATGGGGGAGATGACTCACAGTCCCAGGCTCTGCAGGACCCTGATCCCACTAACAGCGACGCCTCTCACCACTCCACGGATGACCCCGACCGACCTGGCACCTTTGGTGCCCCAACCCCTGCAGCACCTGGATCAGGGACATCTGCCCCAACCACCACCACCATTCCTGCCACATCCCAGCAGACAGCTCAGAGCCCTGACCACACTCAAGTCAGGAACTGAGCAAGTCTGACAATGAGGGACAAGGTTTGGCGGGCACCCAGGAGGTGGCAGACAACACCATCACTGCCATCCCTCAGGGGTCCCGTCGAGCCGATGTGCCCACAACGGCAGGCCAGGCTCGTGTGTGCAGGGGTGGTGCGAGTGGCACCAGGTGGAGGCGAGAACCTGACCAGCCAAGTGCAGGGCCCGGTATGTCTGAACTCCGCAACATCATGGAGGCATACCGGCGGGACACCAGGGAGATCAGCCAGGTAGTGGGGACCCTCACAGAGCTCAAGAACCTGCAGGCCGAGCAACACGCCAGTCAACAACAACACCAAGGATGGATGGGGGCAAGACTGGCTGAGCTCCTGGCGGTGCAAATGGATATAAGCCATTCACTCCGTCGGATCGCTGACAACATGGAGCACCCTCCCTGTGTCACCAGGCAAGACACCTCTAGGCGTAGACCGCCACCAAGCACAGGGAGGGAGGAGGAGGAGGAATCGTCCGACGGAGCTTCCCATGCATCGTCAAGGCCTGCGTATGAGGGTCCCCCAAGGAAGGTGGGTCATCCACGGAAAAGACAGTGAGAGGCAGCGGGCCATGCACATCTCCCAGGTCATCTGGTCTGGCCCCTGGACTTTTTGTGCAACAGCATCACCTCATTTACATGGACTTGCTGGTTGCAGTCTGACCAATGATGCCAAGCACTGTGGTCTGGACTCTGGTGACTCCAACTGCAAGGCATCACATCTCCCTCTGTAAACTTTGGATTCCCAGCATTTTTGTACAGCACCTAGCACTTATTCACAATTCCTGCACCTGACTGAGAAATAAACAAAACACTCACAAGTAAAATTGATGTTGCAGTCATTTAGCAGGAGTCTACAACATACGTGTGGGGATAGGTCAAAGTATTCCTGAGTGTGGAACAAACTCAAGCCATCCATACACTGGGATCTGAGTCCGGTTGAGGACACACATAGGTCACAATGTATCATCAAATACATACATGGAGCGCAATACTCACACATGATGGTTGCAAGCTGTTGAGGGGGGGCTTGCCATACTGCTCAGACTGACAGCTTTGGAAGAGTATCATGAAGGCGTAGAGGTCATGGGTCATGTGGAGGTGCCTGGGGAGGGAGTCCCAGGTCTGTTTGGTGAGGTGGGAGAACTATCTCCCGCATGCAGTTCTGTAGATGTGATGAAGGGTAAGGTTGGCTGGACGGAGTTGTGGCAATGGGGTGTTGGATGAAAGACGTCCATGGTTGTTTTTGGGTCTGGGGTTGTGGAGTGCCTCCTGAGTGTGGCTGAGGAGTCTGAAGGTGATCCTGCAGTTGACAGTGAGCCTATTGTAGGTATCTCAGGTGGACGGTCATGTGGCTGTGGCAGGGGATGTTGAGGATGAGGTGTGCAGATGCACCCTGGATGTGTACAAGTCCTCCAGGAGTCTGGCTGTTGTTCCTGCGTGGAGGGCATTGCCGTAGTTGAGTTGGCTGGTGTCGTGGACCTGGGTGACTGTCTGTCTTGCCTAGGAGTGTATCTATCTGAGGATCATTTGCAGCATGCAGAGGGTGTTGCAGCATGAGGTAGAGATGGTGTAGAGTTGCAAGGTTATTGTGAGTGAGGAGTCTACGATGAACACCAGCTTGCGTGCGTGTCCACTGGGTGCAGTTGCGCTGCCCAGGCCGGTGGGACGCAAGGGGTTGTCCCAGCCGTAAGGGGACAATCCTCAGGTGATGACCTCAGTCTTCTCCAAGTACAGCCTCTGGTGGCTGATGTTCATCAATTTGTCAACCGACCTCATGCCTACTTGAAGTTTGGATATGTGAGTGGCTGGGTCTTTGGCGAGGGTGAGGATCAGCTGGGTGTCAATGGCATAGGACATGATGATGAGGTTGTGTGCGCATGTGATGGTGGAGAGTGGGGTCATGGAGACATTGAAGATCGACACGCTGAGAGATGAGCCCTGGGGCATTGGCCAGATGACCCCAGTGTACTACGTGCTGAAAGGGGGATGTTGACTCCATGGGCCTTGCTGGTGAGGTAATTGGTGATTTATTCCTGGGCCCTCCTCTGGATCCCAGTGTTGTAGATGTGTGATCTGACAGTGTGGTAGCACATGGTGTACAATGCCATTGAGAGGTAGAGGGGGTGAGGGTGGTGGTCTCACCATTGTTGAGCAGGGTACAAAATGTCGTTGGTGGTGGCAATGAGGCCAGTTGCAGTGGTCTGATTACTGTGAAAGATGGACTGGGGCGGGTTGCCTGGAGGTGTTTGCTTGTAGGGAGTTGGTCAGTTGCTCTTTGACTGTCTTCGAGATGACATTTGCCGGGTAGGGAAGCAGGGTGATGTTCCAGGAAATACTGCACTATTGCTGTCCATTGTTTAAGAAGGGCCTGGGGCTCTGCATGCCTCCAACTACCATGGAATGTGGCGTACTCAAATGAGACATCCATGATGTGCCGGAGGTGGGATTTAAGGATGTGGTATGCTGTGATTGAGATGTTGTGTGTAAAGGGTCCAGATGGAGAGCCGGAGTGGATGGTGTACATAAGCCGGGTGGTGCCTCTGCTGCTGATGGTAGTCCAGGACCTGAGGGGGGTATGTCCCATGGATAATCGCGCTGTCTGCCTCTGTGTGGCAAGGCAGTCGTGTATGCCCACAAGCTTGCAGCGGTAGAATGTTGCGAGGGACACCCCTGGCGTTGCAAGGGTGGGATGTCTTTTGGATGGAGAGCTGGGGTTAGAGAGTCTACTCACGATGCTGATGAGCTCCTTGATGTTGTGTTTGTTGGTGCCTAGGCCGTACCTGAAGGATGTCCTCTTGTCCGTGCAGATGATATGGTGATGTCTGTGTGTGGCGGGTTTCAGGGCTGAAAGGTAACTGATGGTTGTTAGTTTTGCAAGGTTTGCACGAGAGTCCGGCTAGATCTGTATGAGTCCAGTAGGTCTGCCTTGTCCCAGGTGGCTTAACTGTTGCTGTGCTTCACATGAAAGTACGCCAATGTGGCAAGAGTGTTGAATCACTCGCTTATCCAGTGTGTGAGGTTGCAGGGAGTGTCAGTAGTGTTCGTTGGAGTGTCCTGGGCAAGGGTGCCACACAGTCTGTCTGTGGTGACTTACATCAGGCATCTTTAGGGGATCTGTAGCGGAGTGTGGGGCAGTGTGTTGCTTGTTGGAGAACTGGATGCAAATATTGATGAACCAATGAAGGAAGGTGGTGTGGTTGTCCTCCAGCCAGAAGTTGCTGTCCCCCAGCAACATGTAGTCTGTGGAGGTGAGAAACTGCGTGCTGATGTATTTGTTGATGGCTTAGTGGAATTGTGGCTGGAGGCCTGGAGATCTGTAGATGACTGGTAGTCTGAGGGTGGTCAGGGGGATTGTGTGAAACCTGAAGTGCAGGTGCTTGACAATGCTGAGTGTGTCCTTGGTGTTGTATGTCACTCTGAGGGTGCACTTCTGAATAAATTGCAATTCATCCTCCAGGATTGATGGTGCGGTCCCTGAAGGTGATCTTGTGTCCATCTATGATGGCAATGTTGAAGTTGTGTACTGAGGATGTGTTCAACCAGGTTACTGTAATGAAGGCGATGTGTGGGGCTGTTTTGTTGAGGAGGTAACAGAGCCCAATGGCGTGCTGGTGGACAGAGCAGGTGCGGAGTAGAAGGCCCATGACTTGGTTGTACGGACATGGTCTGGTAGGCGGGCCAGCGTTGTGTAGGCAGTAGGAGTTGCACACCCAGCATCCAAAGTTGTTGTGTGCACTTAGGGGTTCACTGACAGCAGGTGGTTGATTGTCTGGTGTTAATTGCTTGGAGGGTGGCTGGAGCATGAGTCTGTTGTGTCACGTGGGTCATGCAAGCACCATAGGGTCTTGCCCTGTGCACGTTGCAGGCGCTGACGGGCGCTGACGGTCCTGACTTTGTCACGGCGTTGGTGCAACAGTGGCACAGACAAGCTGATTCTTGCATCAAGAATGGGTGGAGGGAGGGAGGGGCATCTGGGAGGCGTGTGTGTTGCAGAATCAGGGCCCTCGGGGGGGGGGGTGCCGCAGGGGATGCAGCCGCAGGAATGCGTGAACACCTAATGGTGGCAGGGGTGTAAAACTAGCAAAAAAGTAGCACACAAAGACAAGGAGGTTAGAAAGCCACACTGTAACATGTGTATGGAAAGGAAGGAGTGTGTGGTCACTCATGCATCACTCAAAGAAATAGGATGAACAATAACCAAAGATGACGGGCACAGGATCAAGATCCAAAAGGCCAAGCTGCGCACAGGACACACAGAGTCAGCACGTGTTGCCTGCCCGTTGTCGGTACCAAGCAGCACAAATACATACACAACCAAGCACTTCATACACAATAGGGATCATTAGCCATGAAGAACTGCATGCATGTTGCCAAAGTACACATGCTCCCATATGCACTATCTTTGACAATTATGCTATAGATGACGCATGCAAAGTGGCAAAAGATCTGCGGTGACAGAACTGAGGCACATTGCACTGTGGTGAACACATTCACTACACAAACGTATCAAGTATGTCTTTTTTTGGCCATGCTGCATGAGCCAATGTCCAGTGCCATTGGTCTGGGGAAATTAAGAGTCAAGTAATGAGTTTACCTGTACTGCTGGTGATCCAATGTCCACAGGACTGCCGGTAACTGTCAAGGCCTTGAATCCTCAGAAACATGCGATGCTGAAAGGGGTCCATCTCCAGACAGCCCCTTGGTCTGAGTAGAAATTACAGACTCAAAAGGGTGATCAGGCGAGGGAAGGAAAGGAAGGGAACAGCAGGGAGGGAGATCTGAAACGAAGGTAAACAAGCATAAGGATTCTACACTTCTTTTCACTGAATCACAGATTACCTCAGGACCTATACTGTAACAGTAATACCTGTAAAGGAAAACAACAGCTACTGTATCCTAGTTGGGATCACAGTAATGACAGTGCTAGTGGATCTGAGCATCGAACACACTTGCAAAGAAGGCAGTTCCATACGTTTACATGTATTCATCCAGCAGTCAGCATCATACACAAAAAAGTCTGAAGAGCCACGTACCTGGGGAATAGGAGTTTTCTTCCAGACATGCTCTAAAAGCCCCTGCTGTGAAGACAGAGATGAACAATCCACATGAATTCATAGCACATGTAAAGTTGATGAAACACCATAACGCATCAAAGATAATGTTGTACGAGTTGCAAAAGAAATGGCCAATATTATGATCCTGTTCGAAGGATTGTGCAACTAGCACATGGATCACAGGAGAAACATGAAAGGTAGGAGAGTATTGCAGTGATATGAGGGGGTATAACGCTCCGCAGGCTTCTTCTACAAAATTAAAGGCATACGGTAATCCCAAAATTCACAGTGTATGAATAAAGTCCAATAAACAGAAATTCCAATGTGCTGCTGCGCGTCTCACACAAAGCCAACAATGCACAGTTCCACCAGGGAATCAGTGAGGGTCAAGAAGGGAAATGACATAGCCCCCGCATGAGCCTTAAGAAGCTTGTCCAACGAGGGAGGGAATAAGGTAAACACAAGGAAGCCCCACAAGAGCCAGTCATTGGCTCGTCCAACTGGGCTTTGAAATGCCAAACAGAACAAGCTGCTGGGCGGGAACTCAACAGAGAGTAATGAGGAGTGATGGCACAAATGCACCCCTACCATGACCAGGATATGCAGCACGCCACAAGAGAATCCTGGAATTGACGGCACCCGACTGGTGCCACGGAAGCATTTACATTTGCTTCCTTGCAACGTTGTGACATCATCAGCGCCAAGTTCTTGGCTTCATGAGAAATGAAATTTCTCATCCACTTACCGAGAAAGCTTGTACCACAGTGTTCTCCGCCGACCCTGAGGAAGCGACGTGACTGTGACATGACATACTGGCACAAAGGGCAATGCATCCAAAATGACAGACTCACCGGACAGTTGACAGGGCATGTGGAACATACGCTGGCCCCCACCTTCACAACATGGATGTTGGAAATCCAACTGTACCGGCACACAAGATTAAGTGGATGAGCCAAACACACCCTGCTGCACACAGAGAGGCTCCAATTCCCCATTGAGCCTGTTGTTGTGATGTCCCTCACAATGTCAACCCGTGGCACCCGCAATGAGTCAGGGGCAAGGTTTACACACATTGATGCCTTCACCAGAGTCCACACTCCAATACGGATGACTGTCAAGAAGGGTGACTGTCATGTCCAAGGGAGTGGTGCAACATGTAATTTGATCCATGGTGATGAGACATGTATGCATGGTACTACAACATGCACAGAACCAGTTTCCACACATTCCCAAAGCGTACCAACAAAAAAATCCTGTTTTGATCTCTTACCCGAACGGACATTTCCACATGTCCGTGCATGGAACGCTGATTCAGCCCACGTTGCAATAATCATGATGAATAGTAGGAGGACGAAGATGACACGAGCAAACAACAGGCACAGCAACCTGGGAATGACAGACACACAAGAGGTCACCTTAAACAAATCTTTGCAATAGACATGGGCAGTTACGAAACCTGAACAATGTAGGACATATGCAAATTTCAAAGAAAGTCATTGCGCATTACTGTGTGGCCTGACATCAGCATTCGAGTGACACATCAGAACACACATCACAGTCACTTTGCATACAGTCAGCTGGACACACATATTGCAACACATGCCACTTAAAGCTACAAGCTTGCTCACTCATACCCAGTGACTCACAATTATGAGAAGAAGTTGCGTATGAGTTGACTCCGGATTTCATCCTCCTCCTCCACATCACTTGCTTCGTGACCAAGCCCTTGATCCTCAACGGGTGGATGTTCCTGCTCCTCAGGATCCAGGATGAGTGGCACTGCCTTCTCAACTGCCATGTAGTGCAGCATGCAGCACACGATGAAGATCTTACAGACCTTGTCCGGTGCATATGGGAGGGGTCCGCCGGTCATATCGAGGCACTGGAATCGGCTCTTCAGGAGGACAAACGTCCTCTCAATCACTCGCCTGGTCTGCCCGTGTGCATTATTGTAGCGCTGATCTGCAGCTGTTCTTGGGTTGCGGAGAGGTGTCATTAGCCATGGCATGTTGGGATATCCGGAGTCCCCTACATAGATACATCATGTTAATAAGTGGGTCAGGAGATGCCGTAATAGCAAAAGATACTGAAACACACAGAACAAACAGAGTTTACCCACCAACAAGACATGCCAGATCGTTGCACAGCTGCAGCATCATTTGTGGCACCCTGCTATGCCTCATGATGAATGCATCGTGTGCCGATCCTGGAAAACATGCACAAACGTGGGTAATCAGCATGTTAGCAAGACACACCACAAGGGCATTTATTGAATGGTAATGCTTACGGTTGCGGTAAACCTGCTCCTGTGCCTGTGATGGCACCAAAGCCACATGTGTCCCATCAATGGACCCAATGACATGTGGCATCCCTCCCAGGGCATAGAAATCACCCTTGACATCTCTCAACTCTTCAGGAGTTGGAAATTTGAGGAATTCATCAATGTGCTCTAACATGGCTGCCAAAACATCACGCAGGACATGGCTGAACATCGTCTGTGACATTCAACCTACATCAGCTATGGTTAATTGAAAGGTACCTGTAGCAAAAAAATGGAGGGCTGCCATCACCTTTAACTTGGGGGTCAGCGCAGTAGGATACCTGTTTTGCGGTTGGAGATGTGGTGTCAGCTTGTTCGTCAAGTCCTGAATCAACTGGCGAGTGAATCTGTAACGTCGGATGCAGGCACGTTGCCTCATGGTAGCCAAGTCCGGGAATGGCCTTGGTACAGGTGGTGCCCTGCAGGACATATTTGGGAATAATGGAGATTAACAGTTAGCCAACATCAATGGCAATGTACATAGCACATGCAAAATTGCTACTACACATCAGGTCACTATGGAGTCTGGCCTGTGCAATACATCCAGGACACATATGCCAGCTTGCTGGCACTCCAATGAAAACCCAGATACACCTGTTAATTGACAAATAAACATGACAAGCCCTGAAATGAGCTGTTGTGCTGGTCTGAGTGACGAGCCCGAGATATCACTGGAGTGACACACGTCGCGATACCTGCAGTGGAAGGTTGTCCCCCCATCCAGACAGCTGACTGCAAGGCACACGCACAGGTCACATGGAATGTCAAATGTACATATCAAACACATTACAATTAAGGTGTGCATGTGACAACAAAACAACACAGCTATTGTCACGATGCAGACATGTATGCCTGGGGGGGGGGAAATGATGTCTGATGCCATCAGACCCAAAAGCCATGGGAATGCACATGTGGCATGGTGTGCGTAGATGTGAAACCATTCCCATATCAACACAGACCCATGTTAGATGCACCAACAGCAGATGCAGTTTACGGAACACAAACAGCAAGCTCAATGTTAAACATGACACACATCGGACAATGTCACATAGGGTCATGCTGAGCGTGAAATGTCAAGGGACAAAGTGCCCCGGTCCGTGGCATCATGAGACAGGTGCCGGTAGTGATGACGTGCCATCCCAGTGTTGCTGTGTATGACAAAATCTGAATAATGGTACACATGTAACAAGTGTCAAGGTGATGTGTGCCACATAGTGCCCCATCACACATGACATGTGACAACAGGTCATCACACATCGATTGTGCAACAAGATTAGATGCCCTGTGCTATATCACTGGCTGCCACACCTAGGGCCTGCACATGAAAGTATGCAATGACAAGGACTTTATAGACATCCTTGAATGAACCATACCCCTACATCCCTGCTGTGTGTGCGCCTCGTATCACTATTGTAATGGTACCATATGTGAGCATGTGAAAAGCACCGTACCCCTGCATTCACATTAGCGTGTGAAATGCACAGTACCCCTGTGTGTGAAACGCACCATGTGAAACGCAACATACCCCTGCATTGGCATCAGCGTGTGAAACACACCGTGTGAAACGTACTGTGTGAAATGCACCGTACCCCTGCGGGTGAACCGTACTGTGTGAAATGCACCGTACCCCTGCATCCACATCTGCGTGTGAAACGCACCGTGTGAAACACACCATACCCCTACATTTACATCAGCGTGTGAAACGCACCGTGTGAAACGCACCATACCCCTGCATTCACATCAGCATGTGAAATGCACCATGTGAAACGCACCTTACCCCTGCATTCACAGCACCGTACCCCTAGATTCCGTGCGTGTGTGCGCATCGTCTCACTGTTGTAATCATGCCATACACGAGCGCACCGTACCCCTAGATTCCGTGTGCGCATCGTCTCACTATTGTAATCTTGCCATACGCAAGCGCACTGTACCCCTAGATTCCGTGCGTGTGTGTGCATCGTCTCATTATTGTAATCGTGCCATACACGAGCGCACCGTACCCCTACATTCCATGCATGTGTGCATATCATATCAATATTGTAATCGTGCCATACGCAAGCGCACAGTACCCCTAGATTCCGTGCCTGTGTACGCATTGTATCACTATTGTAATCGTGCCATACGCGAGCGTAATGTACCCCTACATTCCGGGCATGTGTGCGCATCGGATCACTATTGTAATTATGTCATATGCAAGCGCACTGTACCCCTAGATTACGTGCGTGTATGCACATCGTATCAATATTGTAATCATGCCATACGCCAGTGCACCGTACCCCTACATTCCTGGCGTGTGTGCGCATTGTATCACTATTGCAATGGTGCCATGCACGAGCGTGTGAAATGCACCGTACACATGTGTGGATCTCAAAATCACTTAGGGGACACATAGGGGACGAGTAGTAGGCCCTGAATGCATCCTGGTTGTCATATATACTGAGATTTGAGTGTGTGCTATGGGTGCCCAAAAAATACAATGTTGCAAAATGATTGGTGAGCTGAAGCTCGAATTTTAAACTATGCAAATGTGTGTCAGAGCCTTATGTTTAAAGGGATTGGAGGAAACGTAGGATGCAAAGGAATCTGACCTATTTCTCTGTACTCCTCAAACTGAAAGCCCCTCAGCAGCACTGATTTAAGGCACCAGGAAGCCCTGAGAGGGCACTTGCCTGCACAACATTGGAGTGGACCACACTGCTGCTGTCTCTGCAGCCTCTGGCATTTCATGGCTCATACTATGGAGAGGGCCCCAGCCTTCACTGATGAAGAAAACCAGGCCCTGCTGGATAGCCTTCTACCACAGTACAGCAAGCTGTATAGGAGACCAGGGGAGCAGGTGTGTGCTGACTCCACAACCTTTGACTGTGCACCTGTTGAGTGAGTGTCACAACAGGCATTGTGTATTGGTGGGACAGACATGCAATGTGGTTTTGAGAGAGTCCCAGGGGGTGTACATGGTGGTGTATCTCATGCAGAGCACAATGTAGTTCCTGTGTGTTCACTCCTCACTTGCATTGTGCTTACTGTGACATTCACTATAGTGACACATTCAGCCATGCCAGACCTTGATGGCTTTATTCCCAAATGTCCTGAGGTGGAAAAATGTTCCCCCCGGAGTGACAGGCGACTGTACTCATAGATGTTTATGACTTGAGGGGACCTGTGGTGAGATTGTCCAAATGATGTATTTAACCTCATGGACATTGAAGTGGGCGAATGTGCCTTGCCATCTGGGTGAGTGTGTATGTCATTTGTTGCACCGCTGCTGCATGGCGTATGCAGCAGCTCTAGCCATCTGATGTGACAAGTAAGCAGTGCTGTGTGCCTGACTTGCAAAGCTAGCACGACACCTGGGACACCCCATTGTCAAGTGGCACATGTGCAAAGTGAGGGTTGTATATGCTGTTGTCAGTGACAGGCGAGTGATCTGTGCCAGGTTGTGTCTGTCTGGTCTGCTGGGGGTTTTACAGTGGAGTGGGATATGTGACTGCTTGGCACGTGCTGTCCCACACCCTGCAGTTGCATGTGTTGCCCAGTGTGTGCCATGATCAGTGAGTGTGTAATGCACCCGTTACACCATCTTTTGCCTTTCAATGCCATGGAGTGCATTGGAGCTTGCCCACAGGCCAAATTCACATGGACAATGATGCAAATCCTGTCAGCATCCTATGCTCTGTTCACATTATCAATGGTGTGCAAGTGTGTGTCTCTGGGAGCAGGTGTAGTGATGTTGTTTCACTTTGTCTTCCTGACAGGTAACTGCCTACGAGAAGGGGGAAATCTGGATGGACATTGTCAGGGCCGTCAGGTCTGCGGGGGGCCATCACCGGCGGCTGCGCAACGTGCAGAAGAGGTGGCAAGACATCCGGTGCTGGACCCGGCGTATCGCCCGGGTCTAGCTGAAGCTGGAAGCTCCACGCTGGCATGGCAGCAGCTGTCACCTCAACCCCCACATGCTCCGGGTCCTGGTGGTTGTGTTTCCAGACCTCAATAGGCAGTTGCCGGTGAGACAGCAGCAAGGAGGGGGTAGGTACATGGCTGTTTGTTGTGTTGTGTGACACCTGCTTTTTGAGGTGCTCTGAAGCCTGGCTACACTCCCACAGTTGGGGTGTCTGGTCGGACAGGTTATATGTGAAGTGTCTTTTCGGTTCCCCATAGTCAGCTGGTGCTCATATTCATCCCTTCCCCTCCTTAACATGTGTCCCCTGGTCTGTGTGTAATCACATTTGCACAAGTTCATCTAGGGTGCAAGAAAATAAGATGGCACATTGTTTTCCGCATCATGTGGGAGAGTGGTCTGTGACATGTGTTGGGACCTTGCCTGTGCCATGACCTGTGCACTGTGTTTGGGCTTGATATTTGTTTGCACGGATGATGAATCTCAACATAGTAGTGTGAGGTTTCCACTGCACACCCTTGCAACATGCATGACCCATGTTGTGTTCTCACACATGATGTACATCAGTGGGAGGTATGCATAGTGCCATGACGGTTACTCATGTTACAGTCAGCTCATTCCAGACCCACGGATCAGAGTGCCCACTACAGTCCCTTGAGACACCCATTCTATGTGGCTTCAGAATGGGTCTGCCTCTGTGGCATTGGTCTCTGTCATAGTTTGTATTTTTCCTGTGTCTGCTACATGTGTCCACTGGACAGGGATACAAGATTTGGCTTGTGCATACTCACACTGGGCAATGCATGTGTGCCTATTCACAACAATCTGTTGATGTTTGTTTGTCACAAATATGTATTGCCAGCCCCACAAGGTGATCTTGGGTTACTTTTAGAATTGTTGCTGCACAGTTTTTGTTACCCTGATTCTGAGGTCTCACCTCTTGAGCTGTGTCACTCACATTGACTGAGGGATGGGGGTGTTGTGCAGGAGAGGTCTACATGGGCCTGCCTGATTTAGCCTTGCCCGGTCTGACCTGTGGGTGAGAATTGGCTGAACACTGATTCACCATGCACTGCCCCTGTGATGGTGGGCAGTGATTTCATTTGGGACTTGGCAGCCTTTGTCATTTGGTTCAAGACTTATACATTTTTCCAACATGTATGTAGTTCAGAGCAACGCTGTTTTGTCTTAGTGTGCACACTTCTGTTTTGACATTTTGCCTGGGGATAAAGGTATGTCCACAATGCAGCAATGATTTTGTTCATCACAATTACTGGCCTGTTAGAACTGGCTATTTCTGGTAGGCTAAGGCTGACGCCAAAGCCAGGCAGAAACCACCATTCTAGTCAGGGCAAGGGAGTCACACGCAAAGATAACCCCTGCTCACCCCCTTGGTAGCTTGGCACGAGCAGTAAGGCTAAACTCAGAGGCAATGTGTAAAGCATTTGCGCCAGCACACAACAGCAACAACATTCTAGGCACACCACAAAAGGAACTCCACACAAGGTTATATGAAAATAACTTTTGTATTGTCAAAACACATCAGATAGAAATCGCACATGTACATTGTGCCAACTGGCACGGGCAATATTCATAAGGGATTATTTACAGGACAGGGCCACATGGGCCACTGTCAGAATCAACACTTTTAGAAATAGAAATACTGTCAGAAATTAGAATAAAAGGATATAAAATCACTGTAGCACAAATTAGCAAGAATAGCACCAAATAACAGTTATAAATCACAACCAGTAACTACTGGTAACAGGTAAGTACCACCTACGCAACCCTAAACACCTTAGAAGAATGTCACGCAGGGGACCAGGACCTCACTAGGACCACCTGTACTGGAAAGAACAACCACCTAGGAATAAAATACACTTAGGGGTATCAGCAAGAACACATTACACATGATGCATCAAACATTCAGAGGTGTAGGGAAGGAAAAACACATGATGCATAAAAAAAGTAGATTCAGCGGTGTAATAACAAGGCACATGATGCATCAAACACACATTCAGAGGTGCAGGGAAAGAAAAACACATGATGCATCAACCAACACATTCAGAGGTGTAAAATCAAGGAAGACACATGATGCATTAAAAACATTCAGAGGTGCCAGGAAAGAAAACACAACTCAATAGCGCAAAAACACATGATGCCTAAAACATTCAGAGGTGCAAGGAAAAACCACACAATTGCGCAAAACCTTACATAAGCCACCACCTGTGGCAGTCCCTAGGCCAACTGGCCTTGTTGGGGCTAGGGCGCCCTGTAGTCCAAAAGTCAGGGGCCTAAACGGTGCAGGTGCCCACTACTTGCTGGGCACCTGTGGACAATCCCAAGCGCCTACACGGTGCAGCTGCCCACTAATTGCTGGGCAGCTGGGAATCAAAGCTGCGACAGGGTCCTCACTGACCCTAGGACAGAACTGCGCTCAATCGGTGGAGCCACACAGGCTCTGAAAAACACTCGTTTCCACCAAGAGCCTCACTGGGCTCTAACCATCCATGTGGCCAGGGAGCCTATCAGGGCTCTAAAAACAAATGTGCCCGATGGAGTCCCTCCTCGGGGAACTCAAAAACGACTGTTGCGCCCCAGAGCCTCTCTGGCTCCTAAGCACAATGAGGGCACTCAAGAGCCCCTCGGGGCTTGTGAATATGACATGCCGCCGTGAGCCTCTCAGGGCTCATAAAACCAGAATGTGCCGCTTCTAGTGGAGTCCCCCCCTTTCTGGGGACTCGTGAACAAATGGCGCTACCACTGTGGGCGGGAGCCTCGTAGGGCTCAACAAATATGCCCCCAGGAACCTTGGGGCTCTTAGCAACGTTGGGGCGACCCACTGCCATCCGGGGCCGCCCTAAATACACCAGCGTCCCAGGGCCGGACTCCTGCAGAACACATGAGCCCACTCACCAGAGTTCCTCCTGGACGTCCCGGGCGGTGGCAGTACTTCTCCAGCGGGGCTCCCCTGGACTCCGGGAACCCCGCACTGCCGTTGGCGGCCTCGGCCGCCCTTCCAGCTTCACTCCTCACAGGCCAGGACTCCATGCGGCTTGTGCGGAGGGGCAGCCACCGGCAATGTGCCTCGCGCCCCCTCCGCAGGACGAGATGCCGCGCTACTTCCCCAGGGCCCCCCCTTCGGGACCCGGGACTCTTCTCCCTCGTCTCCTGACACCGCGGGGCTCCCGGGACTCACTACCCGGCATGCGAGGAGGCGGGGTGGGCTCCCGTCCTCCTCCTCACCGCAATCGTGGGGCTCTCTCTCGAGCATGGGCGCCCCGCGCCATAACAAACGCCAGCCTCTTCCGGCCACGCTCTTCCTCCCGCTTCCGTCCCGCTGGCCCCGCCCACAACCAGGCGGGCCGCGGAGAGTTTCCAACGTGGCTCGGGCAGCGGCAGCGAAACGCGGGGATGGCACCCGCTTAGGTCATATTTAAAATAAGCGCTTCCAGGCGCTAGGGCAAGACAATAAAGCGCTTCCAGGCGCTGGGGCAAATGCAGCGCTCAAAATACAAAAAAAGCGCTCTCTCAGGCCCTGAGGCAACCAGGGATCGTGAAACAAAGGGGGAAGCCCTTTCAGGGTGCCAAGAAGACACCGCAAGGTACTGGGGCAAGGAAAAGTGAGCAGGTACTCCCAGCAAAGCAAGTCCCCCAGTCCATCAGTAATCCAGGGGCTGGGCAGGGCCCAGGGATTCCCCTGGGCCCAAGTAGCAGCACGCCCCTGGTAGGATTCAAGTCAGAAACAAGAACATTTTGGAAGGGGACACAGCCCCTTTTTATACAGAGGAAAGTCTTTGAAGTCTTTGTGCAAGTGGGCCCTGAACCCGGTGTAAACCAGTTCTTGGGTGTTGCTGGAGCCCTTGGGCTTCCTGGCTTCCTTCTTCCTTTCAGTATCAGGGACAGAGGTGACAGCCGCCCAGCGGGGAGGTAGAGCCAGCATTGTGGTCAGGCAGGCATAGCCTCATTCACTCCCAGGTGCTATCTCCTCCCACTTCCCTGGCAGCAGATGCAGCCTTTCATCCACGGGCTGACTCAGACAACCTCCTGGGGCTCCCCAGCCCCTGTCACCCTCAAACCAGACAGTCAATCCACAAGCAGGCCCAGGCACTCCTGGGCCAGGCTCACCAGCCAATCACACGCCAGGCACAAATTACACCAATATGCCAACTTCTAAAAGTGGCACTTCTAGACTAGACACAACCATGCCGCATACACCATTACGCAGCATTCAATCTCACAAGTTCGCACATATCAAACTCGACCCTGCAGTCCCCACACATCAGGAACTACCATGGGCACACATATTCCCCATTCATTCCTATTGGAGGGCAGGTCACTCACCACACATACACAGAGAGCTCACGCACTTTACACTGTACCACAGTGAAAAAGTGCGCAAAGGCCTAAAACCATCAACACTAGGTTCCAGCAACAGGCTAGGAAAAAGCAAAAAAGTTTCGGGGTGAACCTGCCAAAAAGGGCCAGGTCCAACATGGCCCAATTGCTTAAGCATTGTCCAGAGTTGGGACATGTGTGCCACTCCACATGACAGCCGGTAGATTTTATGTGCAAGCAACTGTATCATCAGGGAATGGATGCCCATGTGAGGACTGACATAATTCAAGTTGTGTCACATAAATGATTGTACCTTGACACTCACAACAATTGTTGAAAGTTGTTCATGTTTAGAGTGTGCTAATATGACGAATTGTGTAAAGGACACTTATGCGCCGGCATGATAGTTGTCTCACAAGGTAGTGCACACAAACAACATTACCACTTTTTTTTAAAGAAGCTGGCACCTTTTCAAAGAGGCCAGTGTTAGTGATTTATGGTGGGCCTTGATCTCTATATACATGTCCCCACAGTGGTCTTGAGGTCTTGAAACTTCTTTGTTGTCAATTGTACAAACTAATGAGTGTCAAGACTTCAAGACCTCCGTTGGACCATGTATATGGCAAATCTGCAATGCCATTTGTTTCTAACAGTGTTTCATCTTAAAGGGTGCAAGCTGTTTCAATGAATGTGTAAATGTTTTTTGTGTGCATTTCATTGTGAGACATCTTTCATACAGGCACATACGTGTTCTCTTCACAAGATGGCGAATTAACACATTCAATACTAGTTGAATGTGCAAAGTATGGTGAGTCCCAAGATGCCAACATTTATTTACATTTCCCCCCCAATGACCTTACAGGGCTCGGAGTGTGGTGTCACCTTTGGGAGTGAGGTGCGTTAGTTTGCCCTGAGGGGCACCACTACTGTTTCTTTCTTGGTGAAGTTGAGGTGACATCACTTTATTGTATTGATCTGCTCTCCTGTAAACAAACACGAGCTTCTCTGTGTAATTCTCATTCAAGTTGTGGCCTAGTGTGTTCTTTGGATCATTGTGTCCAAGTAGCATTGTGTCTATACCAACTAAGCATGGGCGTAAAATCCGCTCCGATCGCGGATTTTTCGGATTTTCGGCAAATTCGCAATCCGCGAACTCTCGCGAATTTGTCGAAAATCCGTGAATCCGCTCGCGGCGTATTTTTTGCTTGGTTGCGGCGCGCGGCGTGGTGCACGGCGTTCACTTTCCGTCATTAAGCGTTTGCCGAGTTGTTTTTCTCGATCATATTTAGCGAGTGCCGCGCCATTTTGGATCTTGCTGCGTGATCCCGCGGGAGTTTGGCGCCTGCGAATACGTAATCGCGGCTTGCCACCTTGCACAGCACACCTCGCGAGAGTTCGCAATTGTGAACACGTAGTTGCGGCGGAAAGGAACAATCTTGCACTCGCGAAATAGAGATTTTGCAATTCTGCGCAAGAAAATCACCAGCAAACAGGATAAACCTTCAGAAAATTATGATTTTTATCAGAATCACTCCTCAGGTTGACATTTGCATGGCCTTTTTTTTTGCAAGGAGTCCATTTTTGGGGGGGGAGGAAGGAAGTGCCCCACAGTCTCCAACTTCCTGTTCCTGTCCAGCAGGCTCCTCCCAGTGCTTTGTCCATCTCCTGGTCACTTTCATTTGGATCTGGAGCTGGAAGGATTACTTTTTGTGGGTGCTGCTGGATATTTGGATTTGAGGCCTTTTTGACTGTCTTTGGATCACTTTTGGATTAGAAATCAACTTTCACAAGTAAGTTTGTTTGGGGCATTACAGTTGCTGCAAGTACAATTTTGGAACTTTTTCAGAACATTAAATACATTATATTGTTGGTAGCCACAGTATCCAGTAGGACCAGGGTTGGTTAGGGGTGCATGATACAACTGTTTTGTTGAATTTAAACACCATTGAGGCCATGGATGGGCTGGGATTGTGCTGATTTTTGTCGTTTTGTTGGGCCTGCTGGTGTGGCCCTTTGCCGAGGGGTGGTGAGTGTTGCATGGGCCTAGTCTTTCTGTGGGGTGTCTTCTTGAATTTGAACATCATTGAGGCCATGGATGGGCTGGGATTGTGCTTATTTTATTGTTTTTTGTCGTTTTTTGGGGGCTGCTGGTGTGGCCTTTTGCCCAGGGGGGGTGGTGCATGGACTGAGTGTGCCTGTGGTGTGGTCTCACTCTCTTTAATGTAAACATCATGGATGGCATTGGATTGTGGTGATTTCTGGCTGGTTTTCTGTTTTTTGGGGGTGTACTGTTGATGTGGACTGGCCATGTGGGTGGTGGTGGTGGCCATCTTGAGTCCTGGCTGGTACAGGCAACATGTGCTTGGGGTGTAAGGGGCCATTTTGAAGAGAGGCAGTGTCTGAGGCCTGCACTTATTTTGCCTACTTTTCATCCATTATGCCCAGGGGTAGTGAGTGTTGCATGGGCCTAGTGTTTCTGAGGGGTGTCTTCTTGAATTTAAACACCATTGAGGCCATGGATGGGCTGGGATTGTGCTGATTTTATTGTTTTTTGTCGTTTTTTTGGGGCTGCTGGTGGGGCCTTTTGCCAAGGGGTAGGGGTGCATGGACTGAGTGTGCCTGTAGTGTGGTCTCACTCTCTTTAATGTAAACATCATGGATGGCATTGGATTGTGGTGATTTCTGGCTGGTTTTCTGTTTTTTGGGGGTGTACTGTTGATGTGGACTGGCCATGTGGGTGGTGGTGGTGGCCATCTTGAGTCCTGGCTGGTACAGGCAACATGTGCTTGGGGTGTAAGGGGCCATTTTGAAGATAGGCAGTGTCTGAGGCCTGCACTTATTTTGCCTACTTTTCATCCAGTATGCCCAGGGGTAGTGAGTGTTGCATGTGCCTAGTGTTTCTGAGGGGTGTCTTCTTGAATTTAAACACCATTGAGGCCATGGATGGGCTGGGATTGTGCTGATTTTATTGTTTTTTGTCGTTTTTTTGGGGCTGCTGGTGGGGCCTTTTGCCAAGGGGTAGTGGTGCATGGACTGAGTGTGCCTGTAGTGTGGTCTCACTCTCTTTAATGTAAACATCATGGATGGCATTGGATTGTGGTGATTTCTGGCTGGTTTTCTGTTTTTTGGGGGTGTACTGTTGATGTGGACTGGCCATGTGGGTGGTGGTGGTGGCCATCTTGAGTCCTGGCTGGTACAGGCAACATGTGCTTGGGGTGTAAGGGGCCATTTTGAAGAGAGGCAGTGTCTGAGGCCTGCACTTATTTTGCCTACTTTTCATCCATTATGCCCAGGGGTAGTGAGTGTTGCATGGGCCTAGTGTTTCTGAGGGGTGTCTTCTTGAATTTAAACACCATTGAGGCCATGGATGGGCTGGGATTGTGCTGATTTTATTGTTTTTTGTCGTTTTTTTGGGGCTGCTGGTGCGGCCTTTTGCCCAGGGGTGGTGGTGCATGGACTGAGTGTGCCTGTGGTGTGGTCTCACTCTCTTTAATGTAAACATCATGGATGGCATTGGATTGTGGTGATTTCTGGCTGGTTTTCTGTTTTTTGGGGGTGTACTGTTGATGTGGACTGGCCATGTGGGTGGTGGTGGTGGCCATCTTGAGTCCTGGCTGGTACAGGCAACATGTGCTTGGGGTGTAAGGGGCCATTTTGAAGAGAGGCAGTGTCAGAGGCCTGCACTTATTTTGCCTACTTTTCATCCATTATGCCCAGGGGTAGTGAGTGTTGCATGGGCCTAGTGTTTCTGAGGGGTGTCTTCTTGAATTTAAACACCATTGAGGCCATGGATGGGCTGGGATTGTGCTGATTTTATTGTTTTTTGTCGTTTTTTTGGGGCTACTGGTGGGGCCTTTTGCCAAGGGGTAGTGGTGCATGGACTGAGTGTGCCTGTAGTGTGGTCTCACTCTCTTTAATGTAAACATCATGGATGGCATTGGATTGTGGTGATTTCTGGCTGGTTTTCTGTTTTTTGGGGGTGTACTGTTGATGTGGACTGGCTTGGGGTGTAAGGGCCCATTTTGAAGAGGGGCAGTGTCTGAGGCCTGCTTTTATTTTGCCTACTTTTCATCCATTATGCCCAGGGGTAGTGAGTGTTGCATACTTGCATGGCCCTAGTCTTTCTGTGGGGTGTCTTCAATATAAACATCATGGATGGCATGGGATTGTGCTAATTTTTCTGTGTTTTGTCGATTTTTTGGGGTGTATAACTGAACTGATGTTCCTCTGTCTTCCATTGCTTTTAGGTGCACAAGACTCAAGAGAACCACCAGTGCCAGGAAGAAGTCCTGCAGCGGTGTGTGTGTGCAGCATAACGTCACGCGACGTCACGTCTGGACACAGACAACTCTGCAACTCGTGCAACTGCTGCCTGCTGTTCTGACCTGCTCTGAAGAAGATGGCCCCAAAAAAAGTAACCCCTAGCTCCTCTAGCAAGAAAGGTGCCAGTAAGGAGCAGAAGAAGCAAGTTACCAAGGAGACTGGTGTGCCGCCCGCCCCTTTTTTTGGGATTAAAAAATAAAAGTATGCCTGCAGCGGATCACTGACATAATATCGACGTTAAAAATATCGAGATACCAAAATATCGAGGATAAAATATCGAGGGACAAAATATCGACTGCCTATCTTCAAACAGGTAAGTACTAAAATATCGACTCCAAAATATCGACTTACAAAAATATAGACTGTCAAAATATCGATTTTTTTCAATGTCTTAAAATTAAGTTAAAAATAATATATATAAATATATTTAATATAAACTTAGAAATAATTATTAAATAAATGAAATATTAATACATAATTAATATAACTTGAAAAATTATATCACCAAAAATAATACATATATATATATAAACATATTATTAAATAAACATATTAATATAATATAATTTAATTTAATTTAATTTAATTAATTTAATTTAAATTTAATTTTACTTTATTTTTACACTGTACCCCTGTACTCCAAAAACACAAAACTGACCCTGAACCCTAAAAATACCCCTTTACCCCAAAACTAAAAACTGACCCTGAACACTAAAAATACCCCTTTACCCAAAAACTGAAAACTGACCCTGAACCCTAAAAATACCCCTTTACCCAAAAACTAAAAACTGACCCTGAACCCTAAAAATACCCCTTTACCCAAAAACTAAAAACTGACCCTGAACACTAAAAATACCCCTTTACCCAAAAACTGAAAACTGACCCTGAACCCTAAAAATATCCCTTTACCCAAAAACTAAAAACTGACCCTGAACCCTAAAAATACCCCTTTACCCAAAAACTAAAAACTGACCCTGAACCCTAAAAATACCCCTTTACCCAAAAACTAAAAACTGACCCTAAACACTAAAAATACCCCTTTGCCCAAAAACTGAAAACTGACCCTGAACCCTAAAAATACCCCTTTACCCAAAAACTAAAAACTGACCCTGAGCCCTAAAAATACCCCTTTACCCAAAAACTAAAAACTGACCCTGAAACCTAAAAATACCCCTTTACCCAAAAACTCAAAACTGACCCTGAACCCTAAAAATACCCCTTTACCCAAAAACTGGAAACTGACCCTGAACCCTAAAAATACCCCTTTACCCAAAAACTAAAAACTGACCCTGATCCCTAAAAATACCCCTTTACCCAAAAACTAAAAACTGACCCTGAACCCTAAAAATACCCCTTTACCCAAAAACTAAAAACTGACCCTGAACCCTAAAAATACGCCTTTACCCAAAAACCCAAAACTGACCCTGAACCCTAAAAATACCCCTTTACCCAAAAACCCAAAACTTAAATTTAATTTCCAAAACCAATTACCTTTATTTACGAAGTAAATTTTATTTAATGGTCAATTATTAATTAATTAACAAATTTAATTAATTAACATATTTAATTAGTTATTATTAAATTACTCCCCACCCTATCCCCCTATAAACTCACAACCCACTACAGAAATTAATTTACTAATTATTATTTATTTATTCTTAAAATATTAATAATTACCAATTATATTTTAATTATTTACCAAATAATAATTAATTTAAAATTATTATTAATTTACATATTTAATTAATTACATTTAAATTACTTCCCACCCTATTCCCCTATAAACCCACAACCCGCTACAGAATTTTTTTAACGAAAATATAATTATTGATCAATTAATCAATTATTATTAATTACCAATTATATTTTAATTAATTAACAATTAATAATTAATTAACAATTACTATTATATTACAGATTTAATTAATTATATTTAAATTACTTCCCACCCTATTCCCCTATAAACCCACAACCCGCTACAGAAAATATTTTACAAAAATATATTTATTGATCAATTAATCAATTATTATTAATTACCAATTATATTTTAATTAATTAACAATTAATAATTAATTAACAATTACTATTATATTACAGATTTAATTAATTATATTTAAATTACTTCCCACCCTATTCCCCTATAAACCCACAACCCGCTACAGAATAATATTACACAAAAAATTAAAAATATTATTAACTTACCTTAAATTCGATATTTTTGTTGTCTATATTATGTCTAGTCGATATTATGTCCATTCTATATTTTTGATTCGATATTATGTCCATTTTAGTCGATATTTTTGTTGTCTATATTATGTCTAGTCGATATTATGTCTATTCTTTATTTTTTACTCGATATTCTGTCCAGTCGAAATTAACAACTCGATATTATGACTGCACACCGCCTGCAGCAGCAGCGGGATCTGCTGGGGACCAAGCTGGCAGCAGCACCCCCGCTCCATTGGGCTCAGTGCCACCACCACCACCACGCCAACTTAAGTCCAAGCCCTTGAGTGCTGCAGAGGCAGCCAGTATAGTTCTTCAATCACCATCGACCAGTGATGTTGGCTCATCGCAAGAAAGCAGCAGCAATGTCCCTCAATCAACACAGGTTGTTGTAGCTCATCTGACGAGTGTTGAACAACCACAGCCGCAACAACAATCACATGTGCAAGTACAAGCCCAAGTACATGTGGAAGGAGAGGCAGCGCAAGGAGATGCGCAAGCAGAGGTGCATGGAGGGTCACAAGTGCCGACAATAGTTGTTCCTCCCGAAGTAGGGGCACATCAGGAAATCGACAATCAAGGCGAGGTATCATTTGAGGAAGACACTCCTCCTGATGATCATTCATCTTCCACACCCCTAGCAAGGAAGAGATCAAGGGTGGTGTCTACATCTTCTTCAAGCACACCTCCTTCTGATGATACGGATTGGGAACCAGCACCACTGCCTGAGAGTGAGGCACACCATGATCTGACAAAGGTAGTTAAGCGTAAAAGGAAGCTCGTCCAAAGTCTCAGAGTTATGGAGTGCGATGATGAGGCTCAACAAGAAGTGGCGGATACTGCTGCTGATGAAGACTCTGACAACAACGACCCAGTCATCATAAAGGTCACTGCAGCTTCAGCGGGCATGCAGCAAACAGACATTTTGACCCTAGCCCGAAAAGCTGCTGAGCGTGATGATGATGTTGTCGACGAGGAGGCAGTGGAAACAACACCACAATCATTGGAGTTAAGTAGTACACCAACTCGTACCGCTTCCATATTTCTTTCTGGCAAGAAGGGACCTCCATCCACCTCGACCTTAATTAGTGGCGGTGAAAGTGCACAACGTACAAAAGTTGGGCAATCCAGATCCTCCACTTCATCTGGCATTAGCTTCATGACCACCACCACCAGTATCGCCGCCTCCTCCAGGCCCCACAGACACTTCAAGTCCCCAGTTTGGGACTTCTTTACTGTTTGTCAAAAAAATCCAAAGTTTGCCATTTGTACCCTTTGTAAGCTTGCAGTTAGTCGTGGTAAGTTAGGTACCAACTATGGTACCGGAGGCCAGAGAGGTCATCTTAGGAGACAGCACACTGTCCAATGGTTTGCGCACCTAGATGCGATCAAGGAAGCCCGAGTTCAAGAAAACGTTGATGTTGCATCTGATGATGACGAGGAGGAAGAAGACGTGTCAAACACTTCCCTTACACCCAGTACCCCTGTCAGCAGCACACCCAATGTGAGGCACAATAAGAGTGTTGGAGCGAGTGAGACACCAACGCACAAAAGTTCACCAGCGAGCAAAATTGGGTCAACGAAGTCATTATCAGCCCGTAAATGCTTGGTCCAGGGCAACATTAGAACCATGTTTTCTTCAGACGTGCCATATGAACGCAACCACCCACTGACGCGTCTGTATAACACTAAGCTGGCTAAAATGCTAGCTGTGGACCTTCTCCCTTTTTCTTTTGTAGAAGCGGTAGGTTTTCTAGAATTAGTGGCAACGCTCTGCCCTAAATGGAAGGTTCCTAGCCGGTTCTATTTTGCCAGAGTTGCGGTTCCAGCACTACATGAAGATGTGCTGGAGGCGATTGGGGCAGCTTTGCAGAAGAGTGCTGTTCACACAATACATCTGACAACAGACATGTGGACCAGTGGCGCAGGCGCTGATTACATGTGCATCACTGCACACTGGGTCTCTTTTTCAGGTGTTAAAGCAAAGCTAAACGCAGGTGTTGACCCGGACAAAGTTTTCAAAGCTGCTCGGAAACATGCAACACTAGCCATGTTTGGCTTGGAGAAAAGTCACACATCCCAAAACATTTTGGACGAGTTTGACAAAAAGGTCTTGAAAATGCTATCCCCAAAAAAACGCACGATTGGTTATGTTTCCACGGATAATGGCGCCAATGTAGTTAAGGCCATGGCGCTGGGTCGCTATTTTAGAGTGCCGTGTTTGGCGCACTGTATCAACCTGGTAGTTCAAAAATTCTTGAGTGATAGAGACAGTGCAGCGTTCGCGGTAATGGCCACCTGCCGCAAAATGTGCAACCATTTCAGCCATTCTTTTAAGGCCCGGAAGCATCTGAGGAGGCTGCTACTTCAAAGTCGAATACCAGTGAAAGCACTCATCCAGGAGGTGGCAACACGTTGGAACTCAACCTTCTACATGCTTGAGCGTCTGTATGAGCAGTATACGGTACTCGATCACTATTTCTTCACAGAGGGTACATCTCAGAAGGAGGATATGCGGATGGGTGCGGCGCAATGGGACATAGTTAAAAGCCTGACAGACATGCTTCGTCCTTTTGAGTTCTTCACGCGTGCAGTCAGCCAGGAGGACTGTAATTTGGGAAAAGCTCTCCCATTGTTGTGCATGCTGGAGCACCAACTGATGGCGGTGTCTTCTGAGTTTGAAAAAGATGTACAAAAAAAAGACCATTTTATTTTGTCTGAGAAATTATTAGAGCGCCTACGTGGTGATGAACGTCTTCAAAAGATCAAGTCAGAACAGCATTACATTTGTGCTACTATTCTGGATCCACGCTACAAAAAGGCGCTGGCAGGCGAAGCATTCTTTCCTTTTGCTGATGCAGATGTTCAAAAGTACAAACATTGGTTAGCCTGGTCAGCCAAGAGGTTTGAAAAAGAATGGCAGGTTATTGAAGGAGGAGACAGTACATCAGCATCAGCATCAGCAGGCCATCCCCAGTCACAAGAATCCACTTCTGCACCTGTGGCTGGGGCACAAGTGACCTCTCAGCCGTTAAAGACACCGGCAACCGGATCATCTGCACCACACACAAGAGTAACAGTGGCTGCTGAAGAGGATTGGCTAAGTTTGCTTGGGTATGGTACTCGAAAAAAGGTCACAGGCACAGCAAAAAGTAAGCAAAGTGGAGGAACCGTTGAGGACCCTGAGTCGATGGTGCAGGACTATCTGAATGACTCAACAGAGGTCTTTCTTAATGATGAGCCATTGCAGTATTGGCATGGGAAAAAACAATTGTGGCTACAGCTCTCCAACCTGGCTATAAACTATTTGTCTTGCCCACTCGCAAGTGTGTCTTCTGAACGTGTTTTCAGTGCTGCTGGTGGCATTGTAACTCCCAAACGGAGCTGCTTCTCACCCAAAAATGTGGAGCGGCTGACAATGATCAAGATGAATCAGCACCTCATACCACCAGATTACAAAGTACGAGAAAGCACGCCGCATGAAGACTAGGAGGATGGCAACGTAGATGAGGGGATTTGTTCTCTGTTCGGTGGCACTGACCTCATCCTGCCTGAATTCGCAGAGTATGATGATGAAATCTTCTTCTTATTCCCTGACACCGAGCCCTGAAAATGAGACAATGAATCAATAACTTTCTTTTTCGTCCTTATTCACTTTTATTCCTGTGTGTCTCTCTTTCTTTGTTTTGCACAGTTAATTTAATTCAAACTTTAATCACCTAATCCCAAAAACAAGACCATCAGCAGAACTGTCTTCACTTGTTTGCTTATTGATTTGAAGGTGCTGCAGTCTACATTCCTCAGGTTCACAAGTTCTGAAGAACATGCTCCTCTATCCTCCTCCTCCAGACTGCGATTTCCCTCAAAGCAGAGTGCTGGATTACGCCCAATGAAGAAAGACTCAGCACTTGTGGGGGTGTTCTACTTCTTTGCGGGTGAGTTGACGGATTTGGGCCCATTGCTGTGAAGCTCTAATAATGGATAAAAGTGTTTTGGACCAAATATGAGGTGGAAATTTCTTGCCGTTTTTGCTGACTTGCTTGCCTTTGAGGTGCTCTTTGGCGGGGTTCCGGGTGTTTGTGGGTGAGTTTTGGGGTCTGGGAGCACTGCTGCAACAGTCTAATCTTGATTGCATTTGCTTTTCAGGAAATCTGTGGTGGAAAACAGGAGTTATGATGATTGATGATGACCTAGCTGCACAGCGCGTTTGAACCGAAGGCCGAGAGATATTGTAAGTATGAGATTTAGCTTTTTCGCTGTTTGGGGGTGTTGTCGCGTGGTTTTTTGCGGGTGGGTTGGCGGGTCTTGCCTGGGGCATTCCTGGGAAGGTCTAATACCGGATAGAAGTGTTTTGGACAAAATCCATAAGGAAACACCAGTTTTGGCACTTTTTGTAAGTTAGGGTTCGTTAGGGTTAGCCCTAGCAGCAGGATTGCATGTGTTTCGGGGTGTTCTATTGCAACGCAGTTCTGGGGTTTTAGAGCACTGTTGGAGCGATGCTGGCTATGGATACTTTTGCTTGCTTGCAAGTGGTTTGAATACAATCCACGGTCTGTATTTGGGCCTACTGTTACTTTCAAAGTACGTTTTGTCACCATTTTTCTGCTAGGCATCGTTTTTGGAGATCTGATTGGGGGTCTTCTACATTTTTGCGACTGGCTTTAGTAAGGGTCTTGGTGGGAGCATTGCTGGGAAGGTCAAATTTTGTTCTAAAACACAGTTTACAGTACACCTACCTTGAGGGGAAAGATCCGCTATAATATTTTGGCCATACTTATTTATCCTTAAAAAGGTGACTCAGACAGAGCACGCAATTTCAAAAATATTGTACTGTCTATTAGGGAAATCAAAGTGTGACTTTTTGCACCACACAGCGTACATACCTTTTATTTATTTATCAGTGGTATTGTAATAGCACTTCCTGTTTTCCGTTCAATAATTACAGGCCGGGTTTCAGTCAACATCCGCCAGGCAGGCAGTGGACAGGGTGTCTTCTGTCAGTGGTCACCAACATTGATGGACGAAGCGTCAGCTGGAATGGAGGAGTGCCGCTAATAAGAGGAATTGTTTGCTGCATGCAACTTACTTACCAAATTCAACAGGACAACTCCAACAACATACAGAACACAGATACAGTATCCATTGTTTTCTTCTATGAGTGTGACTGCATGTGCTTAGCTTTAGTTTGTACCCAAAGATTTCTTTATCTTCAATTATTGTTTGTCCAGGCTGTGCTTTTTTTTTCTTCTCTCAACAAAACCTACCCAAAAAGAAACCCCCATTCCCATCCATTTTCCAACCCCTAACCCTCTTCCCCCGGGCTGTGTTGTTTTGCTTGATGTCTGACTAAAATGACATCAATAATTCCACACACTTGCTGGGGAGGATAAGGTCATAGCAACAGGCTGGTGAAGGAATACGAGGATATCTTCTAGACTTACTCAGCTTCAGTACTATATCTTCTAGTAGTAGGAGCCAATGTCAAATAAATTCAACGCAAGTACTAGTTATACTTGCAAGCAAATACTTTACCATTTGTTAGGCTACATTATGGCACTGTTCTAGTGTACTGTCACCTGCTATATTCTCGATCGTACCGTAACCGTTGTAATGCTACAGTAAGGACAAACCAGGTTTCGTTTTCTTTTTTTCCATAGGCATGCAACTGCCACTGTGTCACACCACTAGTACCACCGCAATGAGTAAATTTCACCCGCCCAGGATTACCAACGTTAATCCCCATTTCACGTGGAGCCAGCCCTGGGCCTAGCCCTAATTTCTAACACAAATTACAGGTAAGATAAGCGTTTGGTGGGAGGTAGTATAATGGAGTATTATTTAGGACTAGACGAGAGATTGACGGTAGTACTACTAAAGTCCTACGACTGTTCAGGAAAACAAACTTACTGTTACACCCCCGTCCCCCACCTACCAGACTGAAAAGCAGTAAAAAACAGGTATGGTCAGATAAAGTTTAAAAATGTATATTTATGTAGCCCTAACAAAATAATCTCCCTCAAGACCCGCCCTAACCCCAACGATTGTCTTTGAAAAGTCCCAAAAAGAACCCAACTCCCAAATCCCACCCCCCAAAAGTCTCTAAAAAAAGGGCAAGGGACACTCCACTACTGGAGGGTGCTGGTGCATTTTGCGGCATGGGCATCATACTCCTTGCGGAGGGTGGCAAGCTCGAAGCGGAGGCCCTCCACCAAGTTCTTATAGTTATGGACCTCCTGCTCCAGGTAGGACATTCGGACTCCGAGGCGGCGTTGGCGTGCCTTGCAGCTCCTGTGGGGGGCTGCTGGTCTTTCTGTTGCTTGGCGGTGGCGGTTGGCTTTGTTAGCCCGGCTCCGTCCCGCTGGAGCACTGCGCATGCTGGCGGCCCGTGGGGTCACGGAGGAGGATGAAGCTGTCCCAGTCGAGGATGTTGTGGTCGCACCGGTCGACTGCGTGTCCTCCTCCTCCTCCAGGGCCACCAGCCGCCGATATTCGGCGACAGTGGCATCCAGCCTCCGTTGCCGGGCCATTCGAGCCTGCTCCCTCCGTGATGTCGATTTGGAAGGAGCAACTATATGAAGAAAGAAAGACATAGGGGTCGATCAGGATGGCGGACGGAAGAGCCACCGCGGCCCGTGAGTAGGCGTAAAAAGCCTTTTCCGTGTCCGCCTGCCGCGGATACTCCGTCCGCCATATCAGGATAGGAAAACGTGTCAAATTTCCGTCCGCGACGGAAAAGCACGCTCCGCCGGCCAACTACACACGACCACGCGGCGGACGGAACACATCCGGACGCTCCACCGTACGCACTGACGTCTAAGACCGTCCCCCAAATCAAGATGGCGGAAAACACACATAAAACCGCAGCGGAAAAACAACCTGTCTTAACACGGCGGAATCCCCACAGCGAACATAGGTGACACAGCAGAGATACCCACCGCAAGCTGACCTCCACCATGGACCCGGCGCTACACGCTTTCCCGATGCTCTTCGCGATCCACCACGTCCTAGTCATGGCCTACTATGGACGACGACGCAGGTAAGGTACAAACCATTGGCTGTCTGGAGGGGAATACCAGCAAGGGACGTGACGTAGGGAGGGGGAGTGTCATGTTACCGAAACCACTGATGAGAAGCATATACGAATACACATTTGCAGTACGCAAGCAGGAATGACAACGACAGACCACGAGACTTGATATACTACCTTTATTGTCCAAAATAGGGGTCAAATCACAGTGTATGCGTGAGCATGGGCAAAGTGGGCACCAGAGCAGGTACAACATAGCAGGCAACGAGAGGGCAGCATGCAGTATCAGAGCATCAACAGGGCATTGTGCAGTACAGAGCAGGTACATCACAGCAGGTAACGAGAGGGCAGCATGCAGTATCAGAGCATCAACAGGGCATTGTGCAGTACAGAGCAGGTACATCACAGCAGGTAACGAGAGGGCAGTATGCAGTATCAGAGCATCAACAGGGCATTGTGCAGTACAGAGCAGGTACATCACAGCAGGTAACGAGAGGGCAGCATGCAGTATCAGAGCATCAACAGGGCATTGTGCAGTACAGAGCAGGTACATCACAGCAGGTAACGAGAGGGCAGTATGCAGTATCAGAGCATCAACAGGGCATTGTGCAGTACAGAGCAGGTACATCAGAGGCAGCACGTGAGAGGGGCAAAGTGCATCAACAGTCCATTGCACAGAACAGGCCCATCAGAGGCAGCACGTGAGAGGGGCAAAGTGCATCAACAGTCCATAGCACTGAACATGTCCATCAGAGGCAGCACGTGAGAGGGGCAAAGTGCATCAACAGTCCATTGCACAGAACAGGCCCATCAGAGGCAGCACGTGAGAGGGCCAAAGTGCATCAACAGTCCATTGCACAGAACAGGCCTATCAGAGGCAGCACGTGAGAGGGGCAAAGTGCATCAACAGCCCATAGCACTGAACATGTCCATCAGAGGCAGCACGTGAGAGGGGCAAAGTGCATCAACAGTCCATTGCACAGAACAGGCCCATCAGAGGCAGCACGTGAGAGGGCCAAAGTGCATCAACAGTCCATTGCACAGAACAGGCCCATCAGAGGCAGCACGTGAGAGGGCCAAAGTGCATCAACAGTCCATTGCACAGAACATGCCCATCAGAGGCAGCACGTGAGAGGGGCAAAGTGCATCAACAGTCCATTGCACAGAACATGCCCATCAGAGGCAGCACGTGAGAGGGGCAAAGTGCATCAACAGTCCATTGCACAGAACAGGCCCATCAGAGGCAGCACGTGAGAGGGCCAAAGTGCATCAACAGTCCATTGCACAGAACATGCCCATCAGAGGCAGCACGTGAGAGGGGCAAAGTGCATCAACAGTCCATTGCACAGAACATGCCCATCAGAGGCAGCACGTGAGAGGGGCAAAGTGCATCAACAGTCCATTGCACAGAACAGGCCCATCAGAGGCAGCACGTGAGAGGGGCAGTATGCAGTATCAGAGCATCAACAGGGCATTTTGCAGTACAGAGCAGGTACATCACAGCAGGTAACGAGAGGGCAGTATGCAGTATCAGAGCATCAACAGGGCATTGTGCAGTACAGAGCAGGTACATCACAGCAGGTAACGAGAGGGCAGCATGCAGTATCAGAGCATCAACAGGACATTGTGCATTACAGAGCAGGTACATCACAGCAGGTAACGAGAGGGCAGCATGCAGTATCAGAGCATCAACAGGGCATTGTGCAGTACAGAGCAGGTACATCACAGCAGGTAACGAGAGGTCAGCATGCAGTATCAGAGCATCAACAGGGCATTGTGCATTACAGAGCAGGTACATCACAGCAGGTAACGAGAGGGCAGCATGCAGTATCAGAGCATCAACAGGGCATTGTGCATTACAGAGCAGGTACATCAGAGGCAGCACAACTACGTGTCCCTACCAACCCGTCACAGGGACCACAAGAGTGCCACGCAGTTCTCAATGGACACACCATGTGAAGTAACATTTGAGTGAAGTGTACAGCACCTCACATCACAGATTCAGGGGGACTGCGTGAACTACCTGCCTCGGACACACTGGCAGCACCAGCAACAGGAGTGTGAGACACAGCCACAGCCCGAGTGACACACACATGGGCCACGGACCCAGACACACTGGCAGCACCAGCAACAGGAGTGTGAGACACAGCCACAGCCCGAGTGACACACACATGGGCCACGGACCCAGACACACTGGCAGCACCAGCAACAGGAGTGTGAGACACAGCCACAGCCCGAGTGACACACACATGGGCCACGGACCCAGACACACTGGCAGCACCAGCAACAGGAGTGTGAGACACAGCCACAGATGTAGTCACTGACACGTGAGCCACTGACCCAGACAGACTGCCAGCACCAGAAACAGGAGTGTGCAACACAGCCACAGATCTCCTAACTGACACGTGAGCCATAGACCCAGATACACTGCCAGGACCTGCAACAGGAGAGGGCACAACTGACACTGTGCCACCATCTGATACATGAGAGTCAACTGCACCAGCGCCACTGGGACAACTGAAATGATGAGCCACAGGGCTGTATGGGCCAGGAGGCAGGGTGGGCCTGGGAGCTGGGGATAGCTCACCTAGAGCCAAATCGGGGTTGGCAGGTGTCAATGGTGTGTGTCTGCGTTTCTTAGGGAGGTGTGAGTGCACCCTGGACAGGACAGGACTGCCAAGTGGTGGGGACTCCAAAGAATCACCACCCAGCATAGGTGGAGCAACTGCTGCCGGGGATCTGGTTTCGGGGGACGTGCTGGAGCCTGCTTGTCGTTTGCTCTGTGCCTGCCGCCTGGACTCGGAATGATGTGTAATGGGGGATGCAACAACAGGGGACACCCTCCTCTGCTTCTGACTGGCCTGGATGGGAGTGGAGGTATGGGGGGACTCCGCCGCGGAGACATCAGTTTGGCGTTTAGTAGAAAACATCAGCCTCAGTGCAGCCAGGGGTGAAGTATGCCTGTCCCTGATAGCGCCATTGTCCATGCTAGATGCCTTGTCCGTAGGATGTGCCTTATCCTTAGGTGGAGTGTTGTCTCTGGATGTAGCCTGTGCCCTGCTCGCCGCCCTGTTCCTGCCAGCAGACTTGTCGTCTGTGGTGCACCTGCCTCCAGCAGACACCTGCTCCCTGTGTGTGTCCCTGCCCTTGGGAGTGTTCCTATCCACTGCTGTGGGCCTGCTCTTGGGAGTCTCCCTGCTCTTAGTAGGTGCCTTAGTCTTCTCACTGTCCTTGGGAGTGTCCCTTACCTGTGCTGTGGGCCTGCTCTTGGGAGTCTCCCTGCTCTCAGTAGGTGCCTTAGTCTTCTCACTGTCCTTGGGAGTGTCCCTTACCTCTGCTGTGGGCCAGCTCTTGGGAGTCTCCCTGCTCTCAGTAGGTGCCTTAGTCTTCTCACTGTCCTTGGGTGTGTCCCTTACCTCTGCTGTGGGCCTGCTCTTGGGAGTCTCCCTGCTCTTAGTAGGTGCCTTTGTCTTCTGACTGGCCTTGTCCAAGGAACAGTCCATGGACATGTGAGTATCCCTTGCCTTGGGAGTACCTTTCGTGTTGAATGCCTGTGTAGCTTGTGGTAAATAAATAAATAATACCTCTATTTTTTACTAGATATACAATAACAGATAGCTCAATAAATAAGAGTCAAGATTCGAGGTAGTCGGAGTTTGCAGGTTTAATACAGCATAAAGGACAGGAACAGGACAACCTGCACGGGCAAGATCTGGGATGGCTAGCTCGCTTTAATAACAGTGCACAAGCATATATATACTTAAACAAAATACATGATGTTCAATACAATAGGCGTAACAGTGGGCAGGGCCTGTAGCAGTCGCGAAAGATAAGGAAGAAAGTAGGTGTAACAAGAGGCGTGAACAGGGCGTATACATAGACATGTGATGTAAACGTAACAGAATATGTCATAAATGGGGCGGAAACATGGAGGGGGCTACCTAAGGAGCCGGGACCTCTAACCTAGTGGTGCGTGCAAACTGACAATGACGTGTTACTAGGGAGAAGCTGGGGCCTATGACTTCTGCGCTAGAAGCAGAGACTGAAGTCTGGAGAGTCAGAGCGACATGTACCTAAACACTATCTTGTATCTGATGTTTAGAGAACATGTTGATAGAATCCAAAAGTTATCAGGGTAAAGGCTAACAGACTCTAAGACTGGTGCATGCATTATTCTACATGTAGTGCGTGTTTGAGGAATATTAAATGACCATTAATACAGTATTTCTCTTACATGGAGACGTAAAGGCTAGACCATGACGGAAACTATTGATGCGATTCAGTAACTTAGGAATGCAGAGAAGGAAGACTGGACTGATAACTGGAATCATAACATACTCTTGGCAGACCAGCAGGCAGAGCCAGGCCGAGCCGGGCACTGTGAGGCAGGAAGTAAGTGAAGGGTCAGGGATAGAGGTGGGGGCTGTATCGCTCCTCAGCGAGGGTTCAGGAGACAGGAGCTGAATCTGAGTCCGGGCCCTTTTGAGGCCTAGAAACGGGGACTTTACAATGAAATAACGTGCACACTGAGAAACGTGGCAACGTAGCTTTACATAGGCCTAATACTCGTAGCTTTCACGAGAACTGGAAACTGGCATACTAGAGATGGACACAACTGTAATTGCGTCTTTAATCGATCATGGGGAATACATATGCCTATTAATCATGCACACATGACATAAGATGGGGGACACGTAGGGACACAGAACATGGCAAAATTTACTTTTCCACATTCCCTCCTTGTCACTACGTTTCCATCAGGAAACATCAATATTCATGATACCGTCTATCATTTCATACAGTATCATTTGCTCGTCTCGAATTGTCTTGGAACGGGATTTAGGACGGGACTTGGGACTAGGAAGACAAGAGGTAGCACAAATGCCGCAAATCGCAGGGCCACATTGTATACAGAGGCAGCAACTGAATATGATCGCTACTGCAATACCTAGAAATGACAGTACTTTCCATCCCCAGGCAGAAATTATACTCCAAAACCAACCGGACCATGTCCAGGTGCCTGGATTCTGGTGTAACTGATGGGCAATTTTATGAAGTCTGGTTATAGCTGAATAAACAGACGGCGCGTTATTAGGAATGAAAATGCAGCAACTAGATCCGATGACTCTACATGCTCCTCCTCTATCGGCCAGTATGACGTCAAGAACCAGACGATTTTGGAGCACGACAAATCTCATAGCAGATTGCTCTTCCGTTAAGTTACCTAGAGCAGAGGCAGTCTCATTCACTACTGCTTCAAGGGTTCTGGTTAATCTACGTATCAACTTACTATTCTGGATAGGTCCTATAAAGAAAAAGAAACCTCTATTGAAATCTGTATACTGTTCTAGAGCAGTTTCAGTTTGGTCGACAATCGGGGACTCGATCTCCCTTCTATGTCTAATATGTACTAGATGTGTGTTTCTATGATAATCAGATGGGGCTAGGAAAACTGGTGGCAGTAGGAAGGCAATGTAACAGGTTCCCTCCCAATCGAGGGGCAGACGAACATATGCGGTCTGACCACAAACAAAATATGAATGACGTGAAGCTTTGAAAATGGATTTCCCACTGTCACTATACTCGACAATAGTAGTACAATCACTGTGTCCTACATGTACGGAACCATTATTTCTGACACATAATTCGCCTTTGACTGGTAGTACTGAAATAGCAGGTAAGTCTGGAGTAGGATCAGACTGAACATTCAGGACCATGAAATTCGAAGAATAATTACCCAAATTATAAACTTCATTTTCTAGATCTAACCCTGTTCTGTGGGGAAGACCTTGCTTGTCTGGAAAACATGTACTATTCAAAAGGGACATATCATTTGAGGATGACGTTAACATGGACCAGGCTCCACATGAGCCATTATGTGAGAACGGATAAGGAAACAGTGGCAGAACTCCCTTCGGTGTCTGGAAAGGGGGGAGTCGACCACACACCCAACAATTAGTGGCATTGCTGGTCTGGTGTGAATAATGCAACATACGGATAAATGTATTGTTGCGCATAGCAAGATGATAGGATAGTTCGTGAGGAGGCAGATCACTAAACGTGTGCTCTACTGTAGCATTAGAAAACTTATTTATATGAGAAATTGGAAAACATAAATGAAATGCATAACTCGTGCAGGTAACCATTAAGCTTAAAAACAATATAAAACTTAGAAAAACGATACATCGGATTGAGTTTTGACTAACTCTCTCACTATGGGGGTCTATTTCATACATGTCAGATACCTGTCTAACCGTTTCACCTAGGGGAGGACTTAGACAATTAAACTGGCTGACTTATTTTACTAGACCGGAGCTTCTGCTTATACTCCTGTTGCGGAGTTTTCTCTAACAGGGGAGGATTTGAGGCAAAGTCAATTGCGGGACAGTCCTTGATAATAGGCAAATGTTCAGACTTGAAAGTGTCTATAGAAGTGTCTTTGAGCTGTTTAGGTCTTAGTCCGTGAAATCTCTTAACATGCGACAGATGCACCCAGCCTTTCCTGCCTTCCAACTTCACGGCTGTGCGGGTGGTTAGAAGGACTAACTTCGGCTCCTTCCAGCGAGGCTCCAGCGGACTTGAACGATCAAAATTGCGGACGAGGACCAAGGTGCCGGGAAGGATCTCGTGTGGCTTGACTTCAGTATTGTCGGGAAATGCAGCGGCAACCTGTGAACGACAAGAGTGTAGGGCAGACATCAAGGAAGCTAGGTAATCTGTCAGCATATTACTGGAAACATCTGTAATACTTCGGGGTCTGGGTGTACCCCACATATTCGGGGGCGGCCGAATACGACCTCATAAGGGGACAGACCTGATCTGGAATGTGCGACCATGCGCATATAAAACAAAGCGACTGGCAAGGCAACTAACCAGTCTACCCCTTTCTCTTGACAGATTTTGGCAATGCGGATTTTCAAGGTTTGATTATGTCTCCCTACGAGACCGGCTGCTTCTGGATGGCGTACACAATGGAACTTCCACTGGTACCCTAACAACAGGGAAACGTGCTTCATCAGTTCAGATGAGAATGGCTGGCCGTTATCAGAATACACGACCCTAGGGAGTCCATAACGGGGGAAATATTCACGAACCAACTGCTTGGCAGTGGTCGCGGCTGTGTAATCTGGGACTGGATATGCTTCTGTCCACCTGGACAAAGCGCATACAACTACAAGGACATACTTGAAACCTCGACATCGCTCCATCTGAATATAATCCATCTGGAGGACTTCAAAAGGGTGGTCAGGGGGCTGGAATCCACCTTGTTCCACCGGGACACTTTTACCTGGATTGAACTGGCAACATATCATACAGGTACGGACTTTCTGCTTGGCTGCAGCCCGTAAATGCTTGTTAAACCAAATGTTCTGGATACTGTCTAACATGGCTTTTTCTCCTAAGTGTGCTGGACTATGTGCGGTATTGATAATGACTTGAACCATTGAGTCGGGGAGAAACCATGTGGCTTTTCCCTTCGTCAACCATCCCTGATCTGTCTGGACCCCTCCTTGTTCGGACCATTTCTTGATTTCTTCAGGAGTAGCATGTAACTGGATATCTATGACATCTTGAGTAGGGTCCTTAACTGTCATACAAGTAGTCTGTTCTAGAGTGGATGTCGGTGTCTTGTTAACTGGTATGTCTGGAGTCTGTGCTGTAAGCTTGGCTGTTCGATCTGCTAGATCATTTCCTTGAGAAATAATGTCAGTAACTTTCGTATGCGCTTTGCACTTCATGATAGCGATAGATGTCTGTAAATGTATTGCATCTAACAGAGCTTGAATAAGGAAACCATGCTGAATCTTGGTTCCATGAGAAGTCATGAAACCTCTCTCCTGCCAGAGCACTCCGAAGTCGTGTACAACTCCAAATGCGTAGCGTAAATCTGTGTAAATATTAACTTTCAGGTTCTTGGCGTGTATGCAGGCTTGAGTCAGAGCAACTAGCTCTGCGGCTTGAGCAGACAGGGTGTCAATACGGTGTGTTTCAATAACTTCAGTGTCAGTAGTCACTGCATACGCGGCTACTAGTTCTCCTGTACTCGTTCTCATACATGAACCATCCACATAAAGTGTCAGGTCGGGATCTGGTAATGGAATGTCTGTCAGGTCTTGTCTTGGCTTTGTCATAGTGTTAACAACTTCCACACAGTCATGTGTGGCAGGATTTGAAGTAACTGACGGTAACAGTGTAGCAGGATTTAGAACGTTGCAGCGTCTGATTTCTATGTGTGGCTGGAACAGTGTCAGTTCATAACCTGTCAAACGTGCAATTGTCAAATGCTGAGTCTGTGTTCGGTTTAAAAGAACTTCCACGGAGTGTGAAACTTGTACTGTCAGGGAGTGTCCTAATACTATGGAATCACTTTGTCTGATAGCTAGTGCTGTGGCTGCAACTGACTTGAGGCACGCAGGCAGAGCCTGGGCTACAGGATCTAGTGTGCTCGAAAAATAAGCACAGGGCTTGTATTGTCCTGCTTGATCTTGGGTGAGAACAGATAATGCTGTACCATCACGTTCTGTGACAAAAAGTGTAAAAGACTTATTGTAGTTCGGTGTAGCTAGAACAGGAGCTTGGCATAAAGCTTTCTTTAACTCATTGAAACTAAGTGTATGTTCAGATGTCCAAGGGAGGACAGTCGATACGGCTGCCTCCTGTGTCGTTAACTGTATCAGTGGCTTGGCTAGAAATGCATACTGAGGAATCCATTGTCTGCAATAAGAAGTAAGGCCGATAAAAGCACGTACCTCCTTCTGTGTCTTGGGCTGAGGGAGACTCGCTATTAACTGGATACGGTCGGGTGTCAACTGCCTACCCCACTTGGACAGTAAGTGGCCTAAGTAGATCACTTGCTGGACACAGAATTGAAGCTTTGAAGGGGACACCTTGTGCCCCATCTCGGCTAGGAAATACAGGACTGTAAGTGATGCTCGCTCGCAAGCACGTTCAGAACGGGCTGTGATCAGTAGATCATCGACATACTGGAGCAGGGCAGTGTCAGTTGGCATGTGAATATTGTCTAGTTGTCTCTTAAGTGCTTGACTGTAAATACTAGGACTTTCTGTGAAACCTTGAGGAGCTCGTGTGAATTTATAGCTCCTTCCATTTAAACAAAAACCGAAAAGGTACTGGCTGTCTGGATGAATGGGGACACTGAAAAATGCGTTCTTGAGGTCTATGACAGTAAAAAATATTGCCTCAGAATCAATGGCTGTCAACAGAGATGAGATATCTGAAACAACTGGGTCCTGGGGAATGATACACTTATTGAGTTCTCGAAGGTCAATCACTAATCGATATACTGGGGGTGCATTTGGATCAGTACGTTTCATGACTGGAATGATAGGAGAATTACATACATTGGAGTCAGTTTCTACAACTACTCCTTGAGCCATAAGCTCGTCAATAATTTTGGATAAGGCTGCTACAGCCTCAGGTGGCAATCTGTACTGTCTGATTCGTGGCAGGACTATACCTTGCTTGAGAGTCACACGATGGGGTGTGATTTGCATGAAACCAACATCAGTTGGACCTTGCGCCCATAGATGCTGCGGGACATTAGACAATCTCGGATCAAAATCTCGTAATACATAGTGACCCTTGAAGTCACGTAAAAACAAACGTATTCCCTCTGGGGAACAGCAAATAACTGCACCTAATTCTTTCAGTGTCTTAATGCCTAACAAATTTTCTGGACATGACTTCGTAAGCAATAGGTCAGTAGTTCGGGACAATGGACCTACTTCTAGAGTAACTGGCTTTGATATCTCGTTTACAATAGGTTTTCCTGAAAATCCAAGGGAAACATTTCTAGAGCCTGAGAGCGGAGCCCCTGGAACCTCGTTGTGACTAATAGTCGTCCTACTTGCCCCTGTATCAATCAGAAACTTTCTGTCTTTCCCTAATACTTGACTATGTACATAGGGACCTTCTTGATCTACAGGAATCTCGATGAGAGGCAAGCCTACCTCCCTCTCTAGGCTGTTTCATGAATACGCTTGGTACTCTGGATACTCGGACTGTGCATACTGGTACATCTGCTGTGTAACATGCTGTGTTGCAGCGATAGGCTGCGGTGCTGGAACTGTCTGTTGTGCATTCTGTGGCTGAGAAGTCTGTGAAACTTGTTCTTGTCTAGGCGGACGTGGTCTTTCTTTAGTTTTACCAGTGGCTATATTGTGTTTCAGAACTGCACACTCGTTTATAAAATGACCTGGCTGTTTACAATAATTGCATGTCCCTTTAACGGGAGCTGCAGGATGACTGGCTTGATTCGGTCCCCTCTTCTGACTGTCTTGAGGAACAGATTGTGCAACTAGTACTTTCATTTTCGTGTCTTTCATACGTCTTCTCTCGTGTTCTTGCTCTTCTCTGATTCTATTCTGGTGATACTGGAGCATCTGTAACATCTGGGACGGGGTACTAGCTTGCCATGTACTTTCGACTTTCAAAACTCGATTCTTAACTTGTGGACTTGAATTCTCGACTAGTTTAGTAACAAAAAGATGAGGGTATGACTCGCTACTCGTCTTCAAACCACTGTTTATTATGAAACATTTCTCAAATCTAGAATAAAAATCACTAGTGTCTTCGTCTTGTTTCTGTTTACAGGCTGAGATTGCATCCCAGTCTTCCTTTTTAGTGGCTAATAATCTAGGCAAGACTTGTATTAACAGTTCTGGTAATTCTTTACATTTGTCTCCAAGACCGGTACCTGGTACTCGTATCTTATCTTCAGCTTTTAGAGCTGTCCAATCGATCTTTTTCTCTCCCACCTCCCAATCTTTTTCCTTGAGTTTTTCATATATGCCCGCAGGCAACAGAACTTTTAACATTTTAATAATATCTGGATACGTGTATTCTCCCATACGGAGCATGTCTTTTAATTCTCGGTGGAACCCTGCTGGATCTTTATCGTGACAGGGAATTAATTTCTTCATCTCTAAGAGTTCCATCTTGGTAACTGGGGTGTAAACAAATACTCGTTGCATTTCACCATCCGCTGTCCTAACTGGGTGTACTTCTCGTAACGGATGCTGTCTGTCTATATAAAACGGTTTACTTTCTGGAGGTGAGACATGAACAAAATGCGGGTTCAGAAACGTTCTATATTTGTGGCGCTGTTCTAGAATGACACTAATTAAATTGGTACCTAAACCTTTCCATCTATACTGGAGTAACTCGTTCAGGATATCATGCAACGGACCTGGATCAGAATGTTGACCCTCATACAGTGTAATGAGGTGCTGGATCATATACATACCCACCAGTCGCTGCTCGGCTGGGGGCAATTTCAGAAACATTTGGGCCACTATTTTGTCTGGAAAAGTGGTAGAATCAGTAATCCATCGGACTGCTGATCGGGCTAGTTCTTGTTCATGCATGGTACTTAATTCACTATAACCGATTCGTGATCTCAGAATTTGATCGGTAGCTTGAAATACTTGTTCTAGAGAACCTTGTTCCGGTGCTGGAAGATGAAAAACTTTCTTGTGTTCTAGGCGTAAATGTCGGTCTGGAAATCTAGATTTACCTACATACGCTATTCTGGCGGTATTCTCGTCCTCTAACTCTTCAGTAGGAGAGTCATTTTCTTTCTCGCTTCCTAGAGCTTCTTTGCGTTGTTCGTGTAACCTTATTATTTCTTTACGTATTTTCTTGTACATACTCTCTATACTATTGAGTGTCTTGTGCTTACCCTCGGCTATATTATCACTCCACCTTGTCAGAACTTTCATTTCGACCGGATCTTTAGTCGGGGAATCTTGTTCCCATATTAAACAATTGATCAGAAACTTTAATAGCATAAACTGGATCTCAGCTTTTCTGAGAGACATGACTTCAGCAATACTTTCTGGATCTTGTCCTGTACGGATGAAACGATACATTCTGTCTAGATCTTCTTTCATATTCGGTAGGGTGACCAAATACTCGGACACCTGTCTTATACGTACGGAGTATAGAACCATACTATCTTCGCCTGGGACTGGATCATAACAGCATTCAGTGAGAACTCGCCTGATTTCTGCAATGGATTGATATTTGGGCGTACGCTGTAACGCACGTTCATGTAACTCGACTGCTCCTAAACGTCTACTTGGCGGCGGGGTACCAGTAGGACCTCCTCCCGCGGCCCCTATACTGGAATCGTCGACTGATACTCTTCGTGCTGGCAGAGTGGCTGATGTGGCGGGAATCTGTACTACAGGCTGGACCGGGGGTACCGTAACAGGTACTGCAACAGGTGCCCCGGTGGCTGGAAGACCATGAATTACATTATTCACAGGAGCTGGTGGAACGGGATTTGCATATTCTGGGACTGTGTCGTCCAAATAGGACGAGAGAAAAATATCAGCTGCGGTCGGTTTGTGACGTAGCTTGGTCGGAACTAAAGGTGGCGGAAAATTACTGGATGCCTCCGGGGTTGCTTTTGGCAAGCCCTCGGCAAGAAGAGGATACATACCTTTAATGAGGTCATTCCTCTGTCTGTCTGACTGTTCGGTTTTAACTCGTTCACCTATTTCGATTAGTTCCCTTTCTTGGGCTCTTTCTGAGGATTCTCTACTTAATTCTGACTTTCTGATTTCTTTTTCGGTTCTTTTATGAGATTCTTTGCGTCATAACTCGATGGCATCTTTCTGTGACTGTCTGGCTTTCTTTTTCCATAATGCTTCCTCTACTCGCATGATGCACTCGGCATCCCATGTACCCGATACGGGCCATCTGTACTTTTCTTCTAACTGTTTGGTGTACTCCACCCATAAATCTAGATATAATATGGCACTTATGCCATGCTTTTGATACATAAAATGACCTGGACTGTCCCTAGGCGGGACAGGAACTGCTTCTTCTAACAGACCTTTTCTAGTTTTTAACTGACGTAGTTTTGAGAGCAGCGGCATGACTGAACTGTAGTCTAGACACGACACAATACAATACACAATGAACACGATATTTACACCACTTTCATACCACGACATTGAAATACATGAATGACATTTAAAATAACAGTTCTGACAAAATACTACCTGGAATACTGAGAACAGAAATACATGAATTTCTCGAGAACAGAACGGACTAGAACAGAAACTAGATGCACTGCTAAAACAGTACGAAACTTACCGGTCTCATAAAGAGACACGTCAGGACCCGCATCCACCTAAGTGGACACTTCGTGTTGGATCTGTGTACCCCAAACCCACGGACCAGAGACAATGCAATTGACCCTGTCTAGATACTACCCCAGCAACGGTACTCACCGGGCAGCAAGAACGGAAGGCCTCGGACTGGACTGGACTGCTACGACGACGGACGGACGAACTTCGGACTTCTGTTACGGGTGGGCCTCCGGATACCTCGGACCTTGGACTCTCGGCTTGGGCTCTGGTCGGGACTCGCCGCGTTCCTCCACCGCCTCGTCTGGATGCTGGACCGCAACCTCCGTCTCCTCCGTGGGCCTGAGGGATACTTGAAGCAGAAATATCTGCACGTGCACGGTATGGTTCCGTCACGGCTGCAGAGGATCAGGGGGCTTGCGTGGCTTCACCGGCGCGTGGGGAAAGGGCAAGTCCCTATTCGGGCGCCATTATGTGGTAAATAAATAAATAATACCTCTATTTTTGACTAGATATACAATAACAGATAGCTCAATAAATAAGAGTCAAGATTCGAGGTAGTCGGAGTTTGCAGGTTTAATACAGCATAAAGGACAGGAACAGGAGAACCTGCACGGGCAAGATCTGGGATGGCTAGCTCGCTTTAATAACAGTGCACAAGCATATATATACTTAAACAAAATACATGATGTTCAATACAATAAGCGTAACAGTGGGCAGGGCCTGTAGCAGTCGCGAAAGATAAGGAAGAAAGTAGGTGTAACAAGAGGCGTGAACAGGGCGTATACATAGACATGTGATGTAAACGTAACAGAATATGTCATAAATGGGGCGGAAACATGGAGGGGGCTACCTAAGGAGCCGGGACCTCTAACCTAGTGGTGCGCGCAAACTGACAATGACGTGTTACTAGGGAGAAGCTGGGGCCTATGACTTCTGCGCTAGAAGCAGAGACTGAAGTCTGGAGAGTCAGAGCGACATGTACCTAAACACTATCTAGTATCTGATGTTTAGAGAACATGTTGATAGAATCCAAAAGTTATCAGGGTAAAGGCTAACAGACTCTAAGACTGGTGCATGCATTATTCTACATGTAGTGCGTGTTTGAGGAATATTAAATGACCATTAATACAGTATTTCTCTTACATGGAGACGTAAAGGCTAGACCATGACGGAAACTATTGATGCGATTCAGTAACTTAGGAATGCAGAGAAGGAGGACTGGACTGATAACTGGAATCATAACATACTCTTGGCAGACCAGCAGGCAGAGCCAGGCCGAGCCGGGCACTGTGAGGCAGGAAGTAAGTGAAGGGTCAGGGATACAGGTGGGGGCTGTATCGCTCCTCAGCGAGGGTTCAGGAGACAGGAGCTGAATCTGAGTCCGGGCCCTTTTGAGGCCTAGAAACGGGGACTTTACAATGAAATAACGTGCACACTGAGAAACGTGGCAACGTAGCTTTACATAGGCCTAATACTCGTAGCTTTCACGAGAACTGGAAACTGGCATACTAGAGATGGACACAACTGTAATTGCGTCTTTAATCGATCATGGGGAATACATATGCATATTAATCATGCACACATGACATAAGATGGGGGACACGTAGGGACACAGAACATGGCAAAATTTACTTTTCCACAAGCTCCGGAAGGCATGTCCCCCAACAACACTTGTGGATCCTGTGTGTGTACTCCAGTGCATCTGACGTCGTCTACGTGAACAGATTTAGCTGATCTAGGGGATGGGGTCTGTGCCCTGCGTGCCCTGACGTGCTGTCTGACGCTGCTTCTAGTGCAATAACCTGTATTTGAGTCCTGCTCTGAATAATCACTACCCCCTGAGACATCCAGCGGTGTAGATGGGGAAACAGAAGTAGCACCCTGTTCATTCGACTGTACTATTGCAGACGACACACTGCTTGCCAATGACTGCACTGTCCTGTGTAGACCTGCAAGATCGCCATGCATCCCTTCCATGAATGCCACCACCTGCCCCAACTTCCTATCATGGTCCTGGAAAGCATTTGTCATATTGGTCTGCCCCACACACAGCTGTCGCAGCAGATCAACGGACTCAGCACACAGTGCATTTTGGCTCACCGTGGCAGGGGCAGCGGTGCCTGCACCGAACGCCACTCTGCTCCCCCTACTCCTCCGGCCACGAACAATACATGGTGCAGTTGGCGGAAGTGTGGGCCCTGTGTGCTGTCTTCCGACAGAAGGTGATGAGTGCCCACTCCCAGTCTGTGACAACAGTGCAGGCTCACCAAGAGTGTCCGACGAGGAGGACGATGGTGTTTCCACATGCGAGTCCTCAGGGACGGTCCTGTCCCCCTCTCCGGCGCTGGCCTCCTCCGTGTCAGTCTGCGTGTGTGCGAAGTCTGATCCGGACTCATTTCCTCGGCTACTCTCCACCGTCTGTGGCTGAGTGTCCTCTGGCAAAGCTGAAATGCACAGTAAAGATGTGTGAGTCATGGGCACACTCACGTACAGAAGGAAAAGGATAGCCAAATCACATAGCAGACAAAGGTTTATGAGCCCTCATCCTGCACATGGCCCACCCCTACCAGTCATCCTCACATTTTCTGCCATGGGGCCATGGACCACTAGGGGATGTGCTTTAACACTCAACTACTAAGCAAGTGGCGTGTCAACATGGCGGACCTGGATGTCAAATGAGTACCACCCAATGGGACCAAAATGCCATCACAGGCATACATACGCAACACGGAACTCAATAGTGTGTCTGTGCACCAATACATGCATAGCACTCACAAGTTTCCTACACAGACAGTATGCTCACCGCTAGTTTGCTGTTGATCGGCACTCAGACGTTCGGCCAGTTCAGGATGCGTCACTGCAATGATACGGTGCATGAGAGGGGTCATGGAGCGTCGGGCCAGACGGGGCGTCCTTGGAATCAGGCCCAGTGTTACTTCCGCTACATTCTTGCTCAGCCTGGAAATGTCGTCCCAGCGTTTGTGGCAGTGTGTATGTCGTCTGTTGCACACCCCCAATGCCCGTACTTCCCGTGCTATGGTCCTCCACAGGTCCTTGCGAAGGTGCAGCTTGACCTACCATGATGGGAGACAAAAGGGTTTAAGTCAGTGGACAGGTGGCCTGTCACACACATAGGGGCAAGACGTTACTGTCAGCAGCCATGCAGAATCAGGAACATATGTCTAGCCCACACTACACAGCTAAGATAGAAATAGGCCTGATCATTTGGCCCCCTCATGCACACCAACATGTCCCACACTGCACTTACCACCCGTCCCGGTGCGCCGTAGAGGCGTCCATAGTTGCGGAGTACACCGTCCACGAGGACATCAAGCTCCGTGGCGGTGAAGGGTCGAGACCGGATCTCTTTGCCACTCGACATGGCAAGATCACGGAGTATGGCACTAGAGCAGCAGTCGGTGGTCAGCTCAGCAGCAGCAGCAGCAGGTCGAGGTGATGGTCACAGGCAGCAGTCGGTGGTCAGCTCAGCAGCAGCAGCAGCAGGTCGAGGTGATGGTCACAGGCAGCACTGGTCCCCAGGGTAGGAAGTGTCATTTTGGCCAAGACACATATATAGGGCCCTCAGCACGTGTCAGTGGCATACGTCGCCAGCAATTGGTCAGCCCTGGAAGCGTGATCGTGAAATGGGCCAATGACTGGCCCTGTTGTTGCGGTGCACAGCTTCCGCTACTTGCGATTGGCCGTATGCGGCCAGCGTCCCTCTTCCCATTGGCTGCATGTGCAGGGACCGTCACGGGCACACATCGGCAACCGCACGTGCAAGCCTCAGGCACGGATGCTTCAGTTGCAACATTGTACTATCACTGGCGCCTCCATGGCGGTGCACGTACACAGCGGGGGAGGTGCAGGCCTATACACCCTGCAGATGTACTCAATGGACATGCCAGTTCATGACCCCCCTTACAGTCACCTTGCATCATCCACCGTACACCGGCCGGAGCGGCCGGCCCATGAACAACCGCCGTGCCCGGCCATGAACACAACCGCCATGGCCGGGCACGGCGGTTGTTCATGGCCGGGACCGGCGGTTGTTCATGGCCGGGCACGGCGGTTGTTCATGGCCGGGACCGGCGGTTGTTCATGGCCGGGACCGGCGGTTGTTCATGGGCCGGCCGCTCCCTCCACATCGTTGCCTGCTGGCCCATGATCAACAACATCTGGCCAAGGATGCCAGAGATTTCGCGCAGGATGTTGGTGTTGTCCACTGAGTCCTGGTGAACACGATCAGCGTTTGCCTGGGACCGGTCGTATGAGGCCTGGCACCTGGCAAGAGCTTGTAGGGACTGTGCCACTGGCTCGGGTAGCTGTCCCTCCTCTGATCGGCGGTGTGTGGCTCGCCTGATTGGCAGTTGTCCCGTTGCCTGTGTTTGTGGCCCACTCACCCTGCTTGTGTGTGGGGCCGTTGGACCAGCGTTGCGCGCTGGGTCATGCTGGGTGGCACCGGCAGGAGTCGTGGTGCTGGTGGTAGTGGTGGTACTGGTGGTACTGGTGGTACTGGTGGTACTGGTGGTGGTGGGGACTGTGCAGATCACAGAGACAGGTGCCGCGGGAGTCACACATGCGACGTTGGTCGGTCCCGGGAGTCCCTGTGAGCCAGATGGCTCTGGCTGCATGCTTGGTCCCGCTCCATCCTCCGCCCCGGAGCTGCCTGTGTCGTCATCAGCAGAGAGTCCTGTAGGTGTGGGAGGCGAGGCTGGCGGCCGGGTACTGCTTTCCCCAGTCAGTTGACGATCACCTGAGGGACAAGATCGAGCTGGTCAGTAATGTGGACAGTACATGGTTACATTGATTTGTAGACATTTCTGTTTCCTGTCGCACACACCCCACCCTCCACCACCACCACCCTCCCCGTGAACATGGGGGCCTGTTGGGAGTTGTAGTTTGGGCCTCTCACACACCCCACCCTCCACCACCACCACCACCACCACCCTCCCCGTGAACATGGGGGCCTGTTGGGAGTTGTAGTTTGGGCCTCTCACACACCCCACCCTCCACCACCACCACCACCACCACCCTCCCCGTGAACATGGGGGCCTGTTGGGAGTTGTAGTTTGGGCCTCTCACACACACCACCCTCCACCACCACCACCACCACCACCCTCCCCGTGAACATGGGGGCCTGTTGGGAGTTGTAGTTTGGGCCTCTCACACACCCCACCCTCCACCACCACCACCACCACCACCCTCCCCGTGAACATGGGGGCCTGTTGGGAGTTGTAGTTTGGGCCTCTCACACACCCCACCCTCCACCACCACCACCACCACCACCCTCCCCGTGAACATGGGGGCCTGTTGGGAGTTGTAGTTTGGGCCTCTCACACACCCCACCCTCCACCACCACCACCACCACCACCCTCCCCGTGAACATGGGGGCCTGTTGGGAGTTGTAGTTTGGGCCTCTCACACACCCCACCCTCCACCACCACCACCACCACCACCCTCCCCGTGAACATGGGGGCCTGTTGGGAGTTGTAGTTTGGGCCTCTCACACACCCCACCCTCCACCACCACCACCACCACCACCACCCTCCCCGTGAACATGGGGGCCTGTTGGGAGCCATGGACATGTTAGTGTGTTGGTGTCCGACGTGCATGGGTTGGGGCGTGGGGGATGTTTATTCTCAGTTGCGTGAGCCTGACCATGTCGTGCTGATCGTGGTGCTTGGTTTGTACTCACCAGTCTCTTCTCCTTCGTCAAGGCCGTCTAGGCTCTCTGGGTGTAGTATCACCAGCACCTTCTCCTCCCAATCGGTGTAGGGTATGGGCTCCGGGGGTGTGCCACCGCCAGTAAGATTGGCTCTGGCAAGGTTTTTCGCTCGGATGCCCTTGACCCTGGTCTTAAGGTCATGCCACCGCCTCTGAATGTCGTGCTTCGTCCTCGGCACAGTCCCCGACGCATTCACCCGAGTGACGATCCTGTCCCACATGTGGTTCTTTTGCGCCACGGTCGTCTGCTGGACTTGGGCCCCGAAGATGTTGGGCTCCACACGGATAATTTCATCCACCATTACCCGCAACTCTGTCTCCGTGAATTTGGTTTTTTTTTTGGGTGCCATAGTGTGTGGTGCTCAGTGTGTGAGTTGAGTGAGTTGGGAGGTGCAGGTGTGTGGTGTGTGATGTGTAGGATTTGTGTGGTGGGTGTTTGTGTGGTGGGTGTGGTAGGGTGGTGGGTGGGTGTCTTCTATGTGATTTTATGTGAGTTAGCAGTGTCTCGAATGGCCCTCTTGCTGGCAGCAATGCTGTGGTGCAAGGGATTGTGGTTGTGTGGGGGTGTCTTTTTGTAGTCGTGTCTCAATGGTTGTTGCGAATCAGGTGGTAGGTGGGCGTGTTGACTTGTGTGCATTATTGGATAATTGGGACGTGTCATGGTGGCTTGTGCTTGGGGGGGGGGGCCTTGTCAATGTTCGTATGTTTGCTTAGGACTTGCGGTGCACTTTCATACATTTGTTAGGCGCTAGGGATGTTGTGCGTGTTGGCCTTCCGCAGTGATGCTGTGGTTCTCGTAGCATTGTTTCCGCCGCGGACGTGGATGGCTGTAAGTTCCGTGGTACGGGCGGATTTATCCTAATTGCGGCCACGGAGTATTCTCAGGTATGGCGGTACATGTTTTATTTTCCGCGGTCATTTCCGTCCGCGGCAGTGGTTGTTCATTGGACTCCGTCCGCCGCGGACGGACTTGGTTGTGTTCCGTCCACCGCGGACGGTGTTGGTTGTGATCCGTCCGCCACGGTCGGAGTTTCGTGACATGAATATCCTAATCCCAACCGCGATTTCTCCGCGGCGCTGCCGGGAGTAAAATTTCCCCCACCATGGCGGACAGTACCCATTTCCGTCCGCCATCCTAATCGGCCCCATAGTCTGTAACCAATGCTCCTTAGCATTAATAACACAAAGTGATTGAGCCGAAAGTTGGGTCACAGTACAAGTAGCAAATTGAAAGCACAGTACACAACTATTGAGGACAGTATTTATGTAACCTCCCACTTCTGCATCCTTGCTCTAACATTAGTGGTAGTTTAATGAACAAATTCTACGACCACTATGGACTTCCATTACAGTCGACTATGACAGTACACCAGTCTTATTCTTCTTCTTCTCTCTTGTTTAGGAAAATTGGTATGTTATCTTATGCAAGCCGGCAGAATGGCAGCACAGTGAACTTGCACCCGAGAAAAACAGTTGCACACCATGATGAGTGAGACAGACTTGCGTTACTGTACCGGTCCAGTACATGCAGGTGGTGAAGCTATTACTTTTCTATTACGGGTGGCACTGAGAATACTCTGTTACAAGGGCTACTGCTTAATTAATTTACATTTCACCCTACAGTGCCAATGAGTACTAGAAAAGGAAAATGAAGAAGCTAAATATTTGATTATCTATAACTTCACATGGGACGTATTTGATGACATATGGGATGACTTGAGGTGCTTTGCTTAATATTGAGTGAACAGTGATACACCCACACATGAATGACGTACTACAACTAAACTAAAGTTATTAAGAGAGGTACGGAGTGTCCACCGTAATAACCAGATATATGCTGTGCTTGCAGTTGCAATACAAAGTACTGCTACTATTCATGGTAGTATTGGACACATTTACAATTTCTTTTCCTTGCCTTCCCTACACTGGAACGGACGTGCGGGTGCGGTGGTACATGCTCTTCAAGGTAACACTTAGTTCATCCAGCGACCATCTACTCTCTCTAGATACACATGTGCTATCTAAGAGTCAGAGAATACCATGCTCCAGGCATCCATTCATTCAAAGTATACGCACACATACAGTTTCTGTTTCACCCACCCAGGCTGCTGTCCTTCCACCCATACTTGCTTCATCATTGACCCAGCCATGCACCATACCATATTCTTTCCTTCCCAGCCACCTCGGGGGCCAAGCAAACACATATCGTTCTTCTTTGCCAGCCATCATACAATTTCGCGTCCCACTTACTTACACCCTTCTTTCGCTTTTCGTTCATCCCATCCATCACGTTCATCTAAGAACTTATTGGGATTCTTCTCACCAAAAACTTCACAGCTAAGTCGAAGTACATTTCGAGGAGGCTACTACCTGGTTGATTTGTAATACACCCGTGCAGAAAGCACACTATGCAGTCTTCAATCTCAATAAGTAAGGAATATATAGCTTACCTGTTCCCGCCACCACCGTGCGAACCCCCACAGGACCGTCCGCCGGCTCTTGCACCGCCTCCTCCCCAGAGTCCTCCAAGTCCTCGCCCAACACCGCCACCTCCGCGCTGGCCCCGTCACCAGATGTTCCACCTCCAATGTACATTTAAGAATGTTAGACTACACCACTCACTACTATATAATATTTGGTCTAGGAGTAATAAAGAAATGTTAAAAAAACAGAATACAATGTAATCATTTGTGACTGTCTACTCTAAAGTAAAAATGTCCCTTTTTCCAGGGAAGGCTGTTGTCTTGCTGCACTTTTATGCACAACTGATGAGTGCTTGCTTTTTATTTTTAACACGCACCACTTTTTCTCCTAACAGACAGAAGCTTGACTACTAAGAACACGACCAGGATCAAGTTCAAACCAGGTGAGAGCTCGGCTCGACCACAAGAAATGTGTCCAATTAATCGTCAGCACTAAGCACTTTTCCGTTTTCAGTTAAATAGTTTTATGACAAAGTAGATTTTAATAAATGTGTTTACTTTTAATAAAGCTTTTAAACTTAAATAGACTCTGTGGTTTTTGGTCCTCCAGACTAGAGTGGATGAGCTAAAGGTTTTGGAATTTTTGCAAGCATGAGTGCCTCTGACACTTCTTGACTGTGACTCCGTACTCTTGTCCTGCGTACGATTATCTAGAGATCATTGGGGATCAATCATCGGTGACTTTGGGAGCTAAATGACTCTGCCACACTATCTAGTCAGTAAGGAGACAGTGCATAGAGCTATTGCTGAATAGAATGGGAGTCCAATGGAATTGCCAAATGTCCAATCTTAGTTAGCTACACAGACAGACTAATAAGAATATTCTAGTAATACCACAGGGAGTCATATTCGAGGCAGGATAAGAATTTATATCCAGTCTACAAGAAGATCAAAGACGATTTAGAAAAAATCGAATGAGGAACGCTAGGAAAAAATAGGTACTCTTTATTACAATTAAAACTTACTCTTCCTGTGTCCTCTTGCCCTTGGGGGGAGCTGATGTACAACATGAAAGAAAGAAAGACCAGAAAACATGGATGAGATTTGTCAACCAAATCAACCATTTCAAAAGAACAATAACAAAATATTTTGGAGAAATAGCAAATAGATAGACAACTATTCCACGGGATCTATCTCATGTGGTATACTACGTTATTCGTATTGCCTGATTTGCGGACCGTTGACTTAGAAAGTTCCTATGTAACTCAATAAACAGACTACTAAAGAGGTTTGCCTAGGCCTGGCAGGCAGCAGTCCGCAGCACGCGAAGTGACAGACAAAGTCCATCCTGCTTGCAGATCAGTGAATACTCAAACTATCAATCCACCCACCACCACCACTATTTCTTCTTATAGCCATGTGTCTAAAGGAAGGACTGGACTTCAGTCTATTGGGGCTGATTTAGAAGTCCCTTGCGGCTCATTTTCCTCCATTGTTGCGTGACTTTTGTGACGCATCGGCAGAACAAAAGACTCGCCATGGTGTTGGTGCGGCGTATATATTAAAAAAAAACACATATGGGCGATGCATCACGTTGTAAAGCCCTGCGCCATCAGGGGGCGTTCCGGCGCAAGGGAGGGCGTACCTGCGCAGGAACGAATCCTAAAAGTGGCTGAGGGAAATGTACAAGATGTCAATCAGTCACTTTTAGGACAATGATGCATGACTCAAACCCTGCGCGCTTGAAGCCGACGTACGGCTTGATGCAGCATTGGGGAGATAGGGTACCCCAGAGCATTGCTGGAGCTGCGCCATCGTTGGCACGCAACTCCAGCAATGCGCCGCCTTTACGGCACAGATGCGTAAGGCTTCTGTGACGTTTTGGGCCAAAGGGTGGTGGTGGCATGGCACACAATTACTGCCGCATCCCTGCTACTTTGCAGGGATGCGCCGGTAATTGAAAATATGTGCCTTAGTGTCTAGCATTACGCAGTTCTTATCTTTACACTACACTCATACATAATTTCTCAGGCCAATGAAATGAACACAAAATACAAAACAAATAAGCATAGTAGCAAGCAAGGCTACTGAGAAGGAGAGCAGTGCACCTGAAATGCATAGAAGATTTTGAAATATAATTTACCTACAATGTAATCGGCAGCATTATTGCTCTTGGTAAAGAACAAAGATTTGCAAATAACAGAGCCGGATAAAACAGAGTAGTGATGAATAGCTACTACTACTCACCAAGCCCGGGGACCTCTACGCCGAGCGCGTCCAGCAAGTCCCGTTCCCGGTCCATGACATCTGTCCAGCGGTGGGTGGCCTGGTTATATGTGCGCCAGACCCCAGAGAGCTTAAACATGGCCCGGCACACCTTCTCCCACCGCTTCCGGCGCTCCCGGATGCCATAGCCGGTTGCGATCTTGCCGCCTCCCAGGATCGTCTTGGGGAGGCGGCGCTGGACGTGGAAGATGAGTGCGGCCACCTCCTCCGCGCTAAAGATCTCCCGTGGCACCACTTGCTCCCCCCTCAAACGCCCGCACGGGAGCCGGGCACGGGGTGCGGGACCCTTCCCCTTCTCAGGGTGCTTCCCGGCTCCCTTTACCATGGTCTGGGCAGAAATAAAGTTAAATGATAAAGAAGGAATAGAATAGTGAAGAAGAAAAGAAAAGAGTTTAAAAAAGTAGTTTAAAAGTAACTAAAAGTAGCAGGAAACACAAAAATATAGAGCTAGAAAAATAGAGGGATAGATAATAAGTAAAATAGATCAAATAAACTTCAAACAAGCAAAGGATGGCAGAGATTCAGAGAGGATACAGAAAGCATGCCCAGAACCATAGCAATGAATGAGAAACAAGATGGCCGCGCCCGTTCACGACCGCGTGGGTAAGTTCGCGCGAGATTTTCCTCGCGAGCACGCGCGAAATTGTACTAGCGAGCAGCACACTTTGCGAGATTACACATAGCGGCCGGAAACGGAATTACGTCACGCAAACAAGATGGCCGCGCCCGTGTACGACCGCTAGGGTAACTTGGCAAACGTATAGCTACAAGCGCCTCGCGAACACGCACAAAATCACGCGAACATACACGTCGCAAAAAAAAAATTAGTGTATTCGCAAGCATTCGCGGCTTCCGAAATCGATCTCGCACGGATTCGCGCCCCAAAAAACGCACGAAATTGCAGAAAAAACGATTTTTGCTAAACTGAAAGCAATGAGCAGGTGCAAAAGTTCAAACTTAACATTAGTAACATTGACTGTAGTGCTTCCTGAGGGGCCCCTCCGGGGTTTGCAACTATTCTATGACCCTGCTATGACCCAAACAGCAGGCTCATAGAATAGCTACAAGTAGACCATAAAGGTCCTGTGAAAAAAAAATTCACTGCAACAGAAAGCAAATTACAGATAAGGAAGGAAGCAGGTGCCAGCCAGACTGGAACTTTCAAAATAACTGACACATTAATCAACCCCAAATTAATTCATGGCAGTTGAAGTAGGGGAGGTGTGCTTGCTTTTTTCACCCCCCATAAACTACAGTGATAAACAAACCTAATGGGTGGCAGTGAGGATGTACCAGAGGGTGGCATGGGTGTCCCAGAGGGTGGCAGTGGTGAAACAGAGGGTGCTGTGAACCTGTGATGATAAACCAGACGTAGAAACAACATAGTCGCGGCCGTTGCGAGCCGAAAAGTAAGTTCGCAATTGCGAAATTGTCCCAAAATCGGCGCGAACGCTCGCCAACACAAAAAACGGGAAAATCCGCAAATCCGCGAGAGTTCGCGTATTTTTGCGGATTGCGAATCCGTAAATCCGCAAATTCGCGTACGCGAGATCCGCTAGATCCGCCCATGCTTAATACCAACTGGGCAGTACAAGGCTCAAATATGTGCAGAGTTGTCCAGCTGTTACTCATGATGCATTCCATGATTTGCAGTGTGACCTACAGATTTTGTGCTCATGTGTCAGATGTGTACAGGTGACTGATGCATTTCTGTTTCTTCTCCTTGCCCACAGCATCATCAACAGAGACAGGAGGAGACAGCTGCACGAACCGAGAGGAGGGACCCAGGCACAGTGCCACCAGAGCTGAGGAGTTGGAGGGTGCCAGCGGCATGGAGGGTGAGGGGAGTCAGCCTGCGGACCTGTTGGAAGGCGACACTTTCTACCACGCAGACGAATCTGCTTCTGACTCTCAGGAGGAGGAGGACTACACCGCAACACCTGGCAGCATCACTGTGTCTGTCCCCGCCTCCTCCAGAATAATCTCCACCCTCCCAGTTGCTCCGGTCCCTTGTGTCCGTGCAGCCCCCCGTGTCTCCTTCAGCCCCGGCACCGCAGCCCCTGCCCCTGTCTCCCCTGCTGCCCTCAGTGCAGAGTCTGTGGACTTACTCCGCCAGATTCAGGTTGGTCAGACATCAATGCTGAATGACCTCCATGGCCAGACTCAAATCCTGACACAGTTGTTGTCGTTCACGGAGGGCATGTCAGCTACGATGTCTGACCAACGCCGGTTAATACAGTCCATGGACTCCTCACTGACGACAGCAGTTTCCCTCCTGCACCGGTCCGCCCCCCCCCTCCTTCAGACCCATCCCCACTCCGAAACCTGTCCAACGCACATGCAGGAAGTCACCATCACGCACCACAACAGACCCAGACACCATACCCCCACAAAAGTCGAAGTGCACACCTCCTGGCATGCTCACTCAGGGGGATGCAGGCACACCCAAGAGGACTGGGCATAGACCGCATACATGCAGCCATAGTCTCTGTGCGCAACCCTCACAGCCCTCTACCTACACTCCAATTTTGTCCTCGGGTGTAGGGGTTGTGCTAGCCGAACTGGCTGCAGTGTGCAGCGCTGAGTATGAGTCCACCTTCGGCGCTGTAGAAACCACTGAGGAGGATGTGTCCTCCCATGCAACCATGCCACCTACCCTTCCCAATCCTGACCCTGCGGTGCCTGGTCCTGCCCCCCATGATGCCCTGCAAGGGTTCACATCCCATAGACAGATTCATGTGCAGGCAAGTTGGGGTAGACGGCCTAACCAACGTCCCCCTACAAGAACTATTGTCTGTACTGGCCATTGGCCTTATTTGGAGCAGAGACTAATTTTTGCATCTTCTTCTTTGTTCATGCTGAATAAAGCCTTTTATTTTCCGTTCAACACTATTGCATTTCAGGTACTTCATGTTGGTGATGAGGGCCCTGGAGTTGGTGTAATGTTTCTGTTTTGGGGTTCTGAAAGATGTTTTTTGTTGATGGTCATGAGGTGGACCATGGTATCTATGTGCCATCACAATGTCTCTGCAATTAATCATTGGTTGTGTGTGTTCATTTTGGCTACAGACATTGTCCCAAGGAGTGTACCTTTCTTTGTGACACCTGAGATCTTTACTTCAGATAGTTGCACAATTGTTGTGCTGACATGTGTGCACATTTCCTTTTTTGGTGACGGTTCCCTTCAACGATGGCCATGCCTGTTCACAGATGTCTACTGCTCATTTGTCTGTGCCGTGCTTAAAACTCACTGTGCTTGTGTTTTGAGTATGTACAATTGCCTTCGTGGACACATTCACCCTTTTTACCACGATGCCTGTGTGTTATCACAGCCTACCCCTATGTTGGTAATAGTTATGCAGGGTATTTGGGAACATGACTCACAATTTTGTGCATTGTATCTAAGGAGTTTTAACCCTATTCCTTCCATGAGAGACTACATCTTGGTGGTCTGACCACCACCTGGACATTCTTAACAGCCATGGGATGTACGTGACAGTGTTTGTTCCCTTTCGCTCTCTTTGTTTGGTGGGCTGGTACATCACTATACACTATTGTGTCATGATGGTAGGGTGTGTATTTCGCATGCAGCCACCATGGGTTGGTATGCATATGGAATTTGACCTCACACCCACATGTGGTGTGTCACACAGTGTGTGACAGTAATCCATCATCCAGGGAGTCAGACACTGCTATAAGTGATGTGTTGCTCTGGCACTATCATTATAGTCACAAGTTAGGGATGTGCACATACCCTCATGTAATTGTGGTATGCTGATGATGATATACCCACCATATATCTGAGCACTGCTGGAAGTCCTCTGCACCCACCCCCATACTGCTGGGTACTGCTGGGAGTCCTGTGCACTCATCCCTCATATGTCTGGCCACTGCTGGGAGTCCTGTGCACCCACCCATCATATGTCTGGCATCTGCTGGGAGTCCTGTGCACCAACCCCCATACTGTTGGGCACTGCTGGGAGTCCTGTGCATCCACCCCTCATATGTCTGGGCACTGCTGGGAGTCAAGTGCACCCACCCCTCATATGTCTGGGCACTGCTGGGAGTCCTGTGCACCCACCCCTCATATGTCTGCCATCTGCTGGGAGTCCTGTGCACCCTCCCCCATACTGTTGGGCACTGCTGGGAGTCCTGTGCACCCACCCCTCATATGTCTGGCATCTGCTGGGAGTCCTCTGCACCCACCCCTCACATGTCTGGGCACTGCTGGGAGTCCTGTGCACCCACCCCTCATATGTCCGTCATCTGATGGGAGGCCTGTGCAACCACCCCCATACTGTTGGGCATTGCTGGGAGTCATATCCACCCACCCCTCATATGTCTGGGCACTGCCGGGAGTCCTGTGCACCCACCCCTTATATGTCTGGCATCTGCTGGGAACCTTGTGCACCGACCCCTCATATTTCTGGGCACTGCTGGGAGTCTTATCCACCCACCCCTCATATGTCTGGGCACTGCTGGGAGTCCTGTGCACCCACCCCTCATATGTCTGGCATCTGCTGGGAGTCCTGTGCACCCACCCGTCATATTTCTGGGCACTGCTGGGAGTCTTATCCACCCACCCCTCATATGTCTGGGCACTGCTGGGAGTCCTGTGCACCCACCCCCACACTGTTGGGCACTGCTAGTAGTCCTGTGCACCCACCCCCATACTGCTGGGCACTGCTGGGAGTCCTGTGTACCTACCCCTCATATGTCTGGCATCTGCTGGGAGTCCTGTGCACCCACCCCATACTGTTGGGCACTGCTGGGAGTGCTGGGCACCCACCCCTCATATATCTGGGCACTGCTGGGAGTCCTGTGCACCCACCCCTCATATGTTTGGGCACTGCTGGGCTACCTGTGCACCCACCCCTATACAGTTGGGCACTGCTGGGAGTCCTGTGCATCCACACCCATACTGTTGGGCACTGCTGGTGTCCTCTGTACACACCCCTCATATGTCTGGGCACTGGACTGGGAGTCATATCCACCCTCCCAACATATGTCTGGGCACTGCTGGGAGTCATATCCAGCCACCCCCATACTGTTGGGCAATGCTGGGTGTCATTTCCACCCACCCCCATACTGTTTGCCAAATGGGGTTGATGGGGTGGTGTGCTTCGTATCACTATTGCAATGGTGACGTACGCGAGCGCGTGAAACACACCGTACCCCAACATTTCTGGCGTGTGTGCGCATCGTATCACTATTGCAATGGTGCCGTACGCAAGCGTGTGAAACGCACCGTACCCCAACATTCTTGGAGTGTGTGCGCATCGTATCACTATTGCAATGGTGCCATACGCGAGCATGTATGATGGACCGTACAAGTACACTTCCGTTGTTGTGGTATGTTGTTCTCACTGTATGCGCCGTCGTCAGTTTCTGTGCACCAGGTCGTAGGCGTACAGGACTGGGATGACATGGACGATGGGGTTCATGCCGTGTATGTCCCGTACCAGCGATGGGGTTCGGGCCGGACTCTCGTAGAAAAAGGGTCGTACGGAGTGTCACTGAGACGGATCGTGCTTGCTGGGCCGGAAACTGCAGCTTCATTACATATGGACGTCGCGTAATACCTCTTCGGATACAAATCGTACGTATATTACAGTCGTACGGTGTTTGGTACGATTCGTACGGAGATATGCGTTAGATCTAAATCGTACTTCATCGTACGTACGGGGATGTTTCAGGGTACGATCTGTACGGGAAAAATGCTCCATACGGCTATTCGTACGGGATTTTCCTGAATTAGAATCGGCCCCTAAATGTTGGACCTTTTCTACTCCCCTATTATGATTGCAACACACGTTTTATTGTTTATTATGACACTCATATTCAGTTTCACCCATGCTACACTCCATCGGGTACAGTTTTAAACTTCTTATTTTTGTGAGTCCTCACCCTGCTTGCAGCATTTCAATACCATGTTAATGAGGAGACTGTTCACTCATTGTTTGGAAAAGGACATTACGCCATGTTCAATATCAAAACATTATATCTTACTAGCTCCATACATGCAAGACTGACTCCAACCATCTCTAACAGGGGGTTCACCAATGATTTTGAAAAAGGATTATCCCAGACTTGCTTCACTGAGTTTTACATTAAATAAATAGAACAAAATAGAACAGCACTCACCATCTCACTAGATAGATCTGCCAGGGTCGCGTAAATAGGAGGCAGCATCAAAATCAAGACCAGGGAAAACCAGGTGTTCAACAGGCAAAACAAATAGAAATGCTTTATTTCTCCTCATTTTGCAGTTTCCATGGGCTCGATTCACAGAATTAACTTAAGACAAAATCCTAAACTTACTACTTTTGGTATTCACAGAAGTTAGGATTTTGTCTTAAGTTTGTCTTAAGACAGTCTTAAGACAGATTTAAGTTAGGATTTTGTCTTAAGTCTGTCTTAAGTTTGTCTTAAGACAAACTTAAGACAAAATCCTAACTTCTGTGAATACCAAATGTAGCAAGTTTAGGACTTTGTCTTAAGTTAGTTCTGTGAATCGGCCCCAAAGTGCGCTGCCATGGGCAGCACACATAGAAAGAGCAAAAGGCCAATGATTGTTTATGTGAAGGAGTGTCCTCCTTGGTTCACATAAACAATAATTTTTAAAAATGCAGTTTTTCAACTTCTATGTGCACTGCATTAAGCAGCAGACATAAAAGTTACAAAACAGCATTAAAATATTATTTACGTGCAAGAAGTGGGACCTGCACATAAACAATCTTCCCCTCAACATAGGCACTCTTGCACTTTGGTGCAAGGGTGCCTGCGTTGGCGATAGGCAACTTAATTTAGTGCCTGACAGGGCTGCTCCATTTTTTGTAAATATGGTGCAGCCCTGCATTTCTGAAGTGGTGGAGGGCAGCGTTAAGCCAAGACAGGCTAATGTCGCACTCCGTCCATTTACTGTTAATATGTTCCTAAATGTGATAATTGTGTGTTGTTTAAAATTACAGGCACATTTACAAGGGGATTGGGCCACCGGAACTTCACTTATTGCCTTGCTCAGGTGGCGCAGTGCCCCACACCATATTTACAAATTGGCGTTAAGCCACTTTTCATGGCTTAACACTGCTTTGTAAATATTGCACACTCTCATGCAGTTTTCAGCGTGAAAGGGGCATGCAGTGGGTTTTACTGTAGGTGTTCCACCTCAAACCCCATTGCTTTTTGACGCTGCCTCATATCTGTAAATCTCAGGCAGCACCCCAAAAATAACGCCACGCAAAAGCAGGTGTGAGAATGGCATAAAGAAGAGAAACACTTTTATTTCTCTGAGTTTTTGCTTTTAGAAGTTGTAAGTCACTATAATTGATTGCTTATCATCACTACAGCGTAGGCACCCTTGCATTATGTTCAAGATTCTCTGAGTTGGCGCTAGTCAGCTATTTTTAGCGCTAGCACAAAGGAAAACACAGAGGTGCAGCATAATATTGTAAACACAGCACATCCCTGTGTTTTTTTAAATAACCCAGGATGGAACTGCAAAATGTTCCTCAATGCCACACTGTGAGCATTTCCTTGCAAATATGTCCCTTATAATTTTAGAAAATTAGAAACTGAAATATACGTTGGTCCTGTATGGTAAACGATGGTCAACAGCCTCTACATATGTAATGCTACTGTTTACATATACTCTTTGAATATATTTCCTGTTTCCAAAGAACGTCCGATGAAGTCTTCTCTTGCTCGTGTCTATACTCCTGTAATTTCACAACTTCATCCTCTACTTTACCTGTCCTCTCCTCCACTTCCACCAGTCTGCCAGACACTTCCGCATACATTTTATTGACTTTGCGGAGAGACCCTTGAATTTTTTTGTTTGCGTGCTTAGCTCTCCGACTCTCGCGCCGAGCCTCCCCCTGGATTTGTTTCAGAGTTGAAAACAGAAGATCAAAGCTAACAGCATAACCTCCCGCCTGGGCCTGTGTCTGAGCCTGAGCCTGAGCCTGATTTTGTTGTTGGGAGCCACCAACTGCGCCCTCTTGGTACAGCTGCGAAGTGGCTGCGTAGTCCCAATCAAGTTTCTTAGCTACCCCCGTTTGCGTTGTGCTCCCAAGTTTCTTGGCTCTTCTACGGGAGCTCCCTTTGGCTCTACTCGACTTACATGCTGGATTTTGCTTTAGTGCAGTGTTATGCTCTGGCTCTGATTCTAGCTCTGAAGTATCTACTTCTGACTCCTCCTCCGAGCAACTCTCAATAGATAATGATAGACCATCTGAGTTAGTAGACAAGTGATCACTTAAAGCTGAGTCTTCACCCTCCTCCTCTTCATTATCCTCGTTATCCTCTTTATCGTCGTCATTCCCGGTAAAAAAGCAGTCATCACTAGGTGAGCCAGTGGCTGTTGTAGGCAGATAATTTTTCCTACTCTCAGCTCCCCCATTAGCCTTCCCCCCATCCATCGCTTGAGTATTATCAAGGTTTTTATAGGCGGCTCCCTCACAAGTGTTCTCCATACTGCCACCTTTAGTATTGCTCATTTTGTCTGCTGGCTCGTTATTTAAAAGAGCACTCCCTGGTGCTTCCTTATCGCCCAGTAGTTGCTGTACATCCTCCATTATCAAGGTATCATCGCTCAGATGATTGCCCCCCTCTTGCACCTTACTCGTCTGACTTGTCTGAGCTTGCTGCATGCTCTGCGCCGGTGTTAATATTGAGGACAAAGACACAGTCTCTAAGGCACCTGCTGAAGCATTCCCCTGTGAGTCTGTTTCCTCTCCCACACTCCCAGACACGAGACTTATCTGCTTCGGGTCAGATAACTGCTCCCAGATTGCCGCTTCGGGTTGTTCCTTCTTGTTGCGAGCTCTCTCCGAGTCCGAGGCGATCACCACATGTTCACTCTCTTCCCCCAGTACTGGGGCTGCTGCAATGCCTACTATCTCTCTCCGTGAGCCGCTGCCGTCGTTCTCGGTGTCAGGTAGCTCTTCTCCATGACTCACCGCAGCTGCCGCACCGGGCTGCGCCTCGCTCCTCAGGCCATTGACGTCACCCTCTATCTCAGCCTCTTGGATTGCAGCCTCGCTTACATCAATCAGTGAGCTCATCTGCTCTGTAATCCCGCTGACCCGGCAGTCCCAGTAACATCAGCAGGCGCACTCTCCGTTCTAAGCGCCGGGAATGATTCAAAAATGTAGGCTGCCGCAGATTGACTTCCCTTGAGGAATCAGAGCCAACATCCATACTCTTGAGGAGTCCTTTCCCAGGTAGTTCCTTTTTCCTTTTCTCGGCTTCTCTATCCTGCTTTCTTCTATCAGTTGCAGACAACTTTTCCTCTTTGCGCAGCCTGGCAGCCTCTCTTCGTGCTTGCACCATGGGACGGGCCTTTACTCTCAGATTTGCTGCCGGAATGTCGGAATCGCTCGCTAGGACATCCTCATCTTCTCTCCCAGTTAATTCCTTAATCGCCCTCTGCACTTTCGGGGCCATGACCCGCCTTACCTGTTTGGAAGTGCCGGAGTGTCTCCACAATCGTCACCCCGACTTTCCGCCAGAAAGTACTCGGATCTTCCTTAGAGCGGGTATACGGACGTGTTGGGGGCCACTCCGCTTGCGTAAACCAGTTGATGTAGACCTCGAGCATCCCACTGCACGGCTCAGCTATTACTCAGCTATTACTACTTCAGCACATGAAATGCAGCGTACAGCATATTCTTACGTACACTTATTTTTCTACAGAGAAGGGTCCAACAGTTTTTCAAAGTCGCTTAACCCGAGGTTCCCATCACATCACTGTGGGAGAGTAGGTTAGGAGCAGCCACCTCCTACGGTCTGTCGACGTTCTTTGGAAACTCGAAGACTTTGAGAATAGACAAAGGCGCAATAACATAAGGCTGCTTGGAATTGAGGAAGGGAAGGAGGGGGGTGATGTGCGTGCTTTTGTTGTTGACTTGCTGAAAGGGGCTTTCCCAGAGATGGATAAGTGGGACTGGGATAAGGAGGTGCAACGGGCGCATCGCTTCCCTCTGATTCAAAGAAAGAATAATGCAGGCTCCAAATCAAGGGCCATATTGGTGTATGTGAGAAATTTTCTGTTAAGGGAGGAGGTAATCAGTAAGGCAAAACCAGTGGCCAAACGATCATATAAAGACATAACTTTTTTTGCTCGGCCGGACTTCTGCCACACTACTGTGGGCAGGGCACGGTACAGCAGCAAAAGTTGGAATTTCTTACAGAAAAAGAGGTGGGAGAGAAGGTGGATAGAGCTAGGTGTTTGGGGCTTGAAGGAAGGAAGGCACTATTTGGTGGTTGGCACAAAGTAAAAAAATTGAGAAATAATGGAAAAATAAATATGGTTAATAAATGTATGAGTATATATGGTAATAGTCTAAGAATGTATCTATGGGGACTAGATATGTAACATGGAATTTCTGCGGTTTAAATGATGCCCAGAAAAGGCTAAAGGTTTCAGTTGCATTAAGGCAAATGAATGTCGATTTTATTTTTTTACAGGAAACACATGTCATGGCCTCGCAAGAATATTTTTTGAAACAGTCGGGTTTTCATGTATTAGTAAACTCGCGGCAAGGTGTCAAAAAAAGGGGGGTAGCTATATTATCTAGAAACAAAAATTTGTTAATGAGAAAAAAGGCACAGGATCAATGGGGGAGATGGGCAATGATTGAGTGTATGATAGACGGGGTGTGGACTACGCTAGTAACAGTATATGGATCAACCGAGGACGACCCTGAGATCTTCCAGTTCTTGGATGTGGAACTAGCTACCTGGGCGCCTAGAATTATCTTGGCAGGGGATTTTAACATCAATGGCGCTGATGGCTTGGGGTTGGGTTCATTTGGTAAATATCAAGGTAGGAAGAGGAGAGTAAGTCAGGCGCTACAGAGTTTAGTAGCAAATAACGCCTTATCAGATGTATGGGGAATAAATGGGCAGATAAAAAGGGTTTTACATACTATTCCGCCCCACAACAAACCTGTGTAAGATTGGACTATTTCTTTATTTCAAGTACAGCTCTTTCGGATTCAAGGATAGAAAGACTCCCGCGGATCCTTAGCGATCATAATCCCCTCGTGCTTACAATAATTAAGCCAATAAATACTAGACAGCAAAGATTGTGGACTTTTGAAAGAGGGCTTCTACAAGAAGATAAATACGTGGAGCATATGAAAAAATGGATTAGGGAATTTTTCGAGATTAACAGGGGTAGTGCTGCTACAGGGGTAGTTTGGGATGCCTTCAACGCGGGGGCCCGGGGGGAGACGTTGAGCTTTAATTCTTTCAAACGAAAGCAGGAGCAGCTGCGGAATATAGAGATAGCGGGGGCAGTACTTAAGGCTGAGGAGGAGCTGGAGAGGTGTGTCATGACTGGAACCCCATTAGATACTGCTATGATAGAACTCCTGAAAGCTAAATGGGAGGCAGAGGGAGATATTGCCAGAAAAGCTGCGAAAATATATACGACAAACAGAGAGAGATGTCATGAATTCAGTGAGACAGTTGGGAGAACTCTGGCTATACGGACAAGGCAGCAAGAGGTGTCGGGCACTGTGAGGGAGATCAGGAATACCGCGGGTAGGATTCATACAGATTCAGAAGAAATAAGGGAGGTCATTAGAACCTTTTATGAGAAATTGTATGATGAATCAATGAGGGGAGATATCCGGGGAATTAGAGATTACTTACAGGAGATTCTGGTAGTTAAGTTCACGGAGGAGGAGGCAGAAGGTTTGGAAGAGGCTTTGGAAGGTAGAGGAATTTAAGAATGCTATCTTGAACCTCCCCTCAGGGAAAGCAGCGGGACCTGATCAAATCCCAATAGAGTTTTATAAAGTGTTCTGGGACACTCTAGAAGGGGATATAATTAAGACAATGCAGCAGGCACAGATAGGAGAATCTATTCCTAGATCATGGGGGGGTGCGGAAATCGCGATAATATTGAAAAAAGGGAAGCCTCCGGAAGAACCTGGATCATATAGGCCCATCACCCTAATAAATACGGATACTATGGTATTCTCTAAAGCGCTAGCAACAAGATATGCCAGGATAATAGATAAGGTGGTGAGTATGAGTCAGCATGGCTTTATACCTGGAAGGGGCACTACCCACCACACACGTAAGGTGATAACTCTATTTGAGGCCACAGCAGTCTCAGGGGACCCGATGGCGGTTATGCTGTTAGACGCAGAAAAAGCATTTGATCGGGTCTCCTGGGACTACCTCTGGCACGTAATGGAAAGATCAGGTGTTAAAAAGCGATTTGTTAAAGCAATCCAGGCACTATATTTAGATCCAGTGGCTTCTGTGCGAGTGAATGCGGGGTCCACAGGACAATTTCGAATAAGGAGAGGTACGAGACAGGGATGCCCCTGCTCGCCGTTATTATTCGCCATGTATATGGATCCACTGATCCGTAGAATAGAGATGTGTGAGCTAGTAACGCCATTGCCTACACGTATTGGCCATTGTAAAATACTAGCATACGCCGATGACGTTGCAGTGATTACACCGACCCCTATGGAGGCTATTATCCAGGTTGAAATTGAGGCCCTGAGGTTTGGGTAGATTTCGGGCTACAAACTAAACACGGCCAAGACACAGATAATTAAAAACTGTCATACTGTTTGCTCTGACAGTCGAGTGGTCCAAGCAGGAACATACTTAGGGGTGACTATCCCGGCTGATCTAGATAGTTTAGTAGAAAAGAATATAACACCTCTAATCAATAAAGTGCGGAAAGACTTGGATAGGTTGGATAATCTACATCTCTCTATTGTGGGGCGGACGAATGTAGTAAAGATGTTGGTTTTACCTAAGTTCTTATATTTTTTTAGAGCAATACCCTTATTATTTGACGCCAAGCTGTTTAAAAACATCGAACATTTGATTAATAGATTTATTTGGGCAAAGGGGAAAACTAGGAGGGCACTCAGGTTTATGACACTACCACGGGAGAGGGGAGAGTGGGCACTGCCAGATTTAAAGCTATATTACTGGGCAGCAGTTTTACAATACATGGTAGGCTTGGTGGGGGGCAGAGTCTGAAGGCTGGAGTGAGCTTGGCTCATTGGCAATATATGGTCTAGTGCTGGGACCAGAAGCTGAGAATGTATTTTTGAAATATACGGAGGCGAGCTATTTTAAAAGGACACGGTTCAAGACGATCATTGCGGCTTATACAGTTTGGAAAGCTTTCGCTAAAAGGTTTGGGCTGGGGAGGTATAATTTCTACACTAGATTAAAAGAAAATCCAAATCTGCTAGAGGAGGTCTTCGCTGGCTCTATATTTACAGAATGGGAAAGGAAGGGAGTCAGAAAGGTGGGCGATGTTTTGGGACAGCAAGGGGTCTACCAGTTTTCCGAACTACAGACAAAGTATGCTTTAGACAATAGACAATTTTACAAATATCTACAAATAAAGAGCTTTTTGTATAATAAGAAGGGAGGACCGGCGGGCTTCAGCAAAAATCCTATTATGGAAGTGGTACAAGCAGGTGAGGATTGTACAATAAAGAGGTTTTATGCTGAATTGATAACCTCAAAGGAGGATGATACTGAAAAATGGGCAAACAAATGGAAAAATAGTTTGGATATTAGGGAGGAAAGCTTCTACATATCTTTAGAAAAGGGTTATACACTGTTGTGCTCAGCGTCTCTCCAGGCACAACACTATAAAACTCTATACCATCTTTATTATACGCCTGCAAAGATAGCTCAGTGGGGAGGCACAACAGGAATTAGCTGTTTTAGGTGCGGAAGCTTGGACTCAGATTTGCTACATGTATTTGCAACATGCCCTCACCTGCAATTGCTTAAAAAAGACATCGAGGGTTTTATAAATAAAGTGCTAGGAACTGAAATTCTCTTAACCCCTTCGATAATTCTCTTGGGAGTGAAGGAGGATGAGGGGCAATTGCAAAGTGGGGGGGAACTCTTATTTGTAGCTATGTCAGTTATGAGACTTTGCATAGCATCTGCATGGTTAGACCCTCTGCCACCTTCATTTCATCATTGGTTGGCCAAAGTACTAGTAGTATATAACCTGGACACTGAGATATATGCTAGGAAGGGGAAAAAGGGAAGGAAGCTTGGTAAACAAATTTGGGGTCCCATTACCCGATGGAAAGAAGGGAGCACGGACTGAACTGTTAGAAATATATATGTTTTATTGTTTGTTGGACCATATAATGTGAGTGTCTGATGTTTTCCTAAAAAAAAAAACCCTCTGTATTATGTTTTTTTTTTCCTTCTAAATGGTATTAGATGTTAAAGTGAAGAGACCTTATGTACTAGAAAGAACTGAAGTATTTCAATTGCTTTTCATTCTGATCGTATTGTGGCTTATTCTTTAACATGGAAGAAAAAGTGAAATATATCATATTTAATTTTGTTGTAACAGGTTGCCGTGCCCTGCACGTAAAAGTGAAAAATCTTTAATAAAAGAAAAAAAAGAAAAAAAATGAATATATTTCCTTTTCCCACAACTTCATCTTTCTGGATCATGGTTGGTGTGTTGAAAACTTGTGACAAAATATAATGTATTCTCTTCATTGTGTGCCTTCCTATCTTATTCTCTATTAGAACTTTTTTTCCCAACAGTGAAAACATAAGGATCTCCTCAATGTTTTATTGATTTCTAGAGATAATAGTGCAAGAGTTGTGTTTTCGACAAGAAAAAATCCATCAGCGAAACAGTTGACATCGAATTCACAGTTCTCTTTTATTTGTTTTCATTTTTCTACATGTAAAGCCAATCTACATGGGTGGACAAATGGAACCATCAAATCGAACCTCACCTAATAAATTCTTAATGGTTGGATTTTCAGATTTTCCAGGGATGCAAGTTCCAATTTTTGTTATTTTTATACTAGCTTACCTGACAACATTGACTGGAAACCTTCTTATCATTGTCATAATATATTCTAACCCAAGTCTGCAGACCCCCATGTATACCTTCCTTATTCATTTGTCCTTTATTGACATCAGTTGCACTTCAGTTGTATTCCCAAAAATGTTGTCCCAATTTTTTGGAGAGAGCCATTACATTTATCTAACTCCGTGTCTTCTTCAAATATATTTATTTGGGTCTCTGATCTCCACAGAATTTTTTCTGCTCTCGGTCATGGCTTATGATCGCTATGTGGCCATCTGCCATCCCTTGCGGTACAGAACCATCATGAATAAGACAATTTGCATCTGTCTGCCTAGCGCATGCTGGATTGTTGGCTTCATGGATACAATACCACATATAGTATTATTATCCCAGCTGTCTTTCTGTGGGTCACATACAATCAATCACTTCTTCTGTGATCTTACTGCCCTAATGAAGCTTTCTTGCACCAGCACTAACAATATAGAGACACTTACCTACATAGCTGGTGCTCTTATGGTTGCAATGTCATTCTTTTTAATAATCACATCTTACATCAAGATCATCTCAGTCATATTGAAAATTCAGTCTGCTGTGGGGAGGCGGAAGGCCTTTTCTACATGTACCGCCCACATTACCATGGTCATTTTATTCACTGGATCTTTGACTTTTACCTATATTCGACCAACATCAGCATATTCAATAAAAGAAAACAAAATGTTGTCCTTGTTGTATATTGTTGTTACTCCACTATGTAACCCTATCATATACAGTCTGAAAAACACAGACTTTAAAAAAGTTCTACAAAAGAAAAATAATACAGCATAGGTTAACATAATAGGTCAACAGAAAAAATTAATGACTCCTGTTTTCATTTGAAATTGTGTCTAATGACTGGGGAGTGTTAAAATGACTTCATAAGCAAGTTCTCAATAAAACGAGGGGATTCGTAATTTTCAAGACATTTTGTCTTGTGTATTATTGATTTTGGGATGGTTGTTATTAACTATGCAATCACGTTAGACTTGTTATGATATGGCCTATGGGCCCATTTACAAAAAATTATGCACCACAACACTGCTTGTCATTTTGCTGTGCCTATCTACATCATTTTAAAAGCACAGGAATGAGTCATATAAACAACAATACAACACATCCTTGTGCTTTTCCCTTCACAAGTGCATAATTTGCTGACTTGTGCCAGTGCAGTTACTCTTGTGCCATGTTGCAAGAATGCCTGCAATGCAGGGATGATTGTTTTTGTGAAGGAAGGGGCCCCTTGCAATGCAACCCATACTGTGGAAAACATACTATGCCATATTTCTGTATGGGTTGCATTACTTTTGCACCACACAAGGGGGTGCATGTGCATTGCAAAACTAACATGTAATTTATCAAAACACGCAAGGCCACCTTGTGTGGTCCTGAGTAGCTTCATGAATCTAGACTGGATTTTGTCATGCTCATGCCCGCCCACAGACTAGGACAGCAATCCAACTGACAATCACCTATCCATGCTCCACTCTGGGTGTCCTAGACATCATACAAGTACCGCTCAATAAGCAACGCAGTGCCGGGCAGCTATGTCCTTGCTTTTGTACTTGAGTTGGCACTATAGACCTTGCTGCTGCAGGAATACAACTGTTGTAACTTTAATCATTCTCTCTAGCCTTCCCCCCATCTGGCCGCTCCCACGCTCCCTCATCATGCTGCTGCCACAGCCACTATGCCTAACTCATGCATGGAGCTGGGTGAGTTTAGGAATACAACTTGGTGGTTTGCAGGTGGTGTTGGTGTAGTGAGTGCACAGTGTCATGGGGAGATTCAGTAGCAAGTGGGGCATTGGGCTAGGAATTGGGTGCCTGATGCCTTTACCATTTTGCTCTTTGCCTGGCAGGAGATCAGATCATCTGTTGATAGTCCTCCTTTTTTCCTAAGGAACACTAAATTGATGCATCCAGTTACTTTCAGCGCACAGCCGCCGAGCACTCCTCGAGCTTGTGTGTGGAAGCAGCGGCCTCTAGTGACTGCCTAGGGAGGTGGTAAGTGAATAACAATCCTTCTAGTAAGACAATTTCTGGGAATTGCTAAGACACCATGATGTTGTGCCACTACTGTGCTGCTGTTGCTGTGCTACTGGTGGCCTTTCTCCATGAGGGCTCTGAGCTGGTGTTGCTTATAATCACCATAAGGTGCCTAAGGTACATAAGAAGTAATGAAATGCCATATAAATTGCTGCGGTCCATCACACTGTCCCAGGAACGCGCTCCATGTGAGGTGCATGGGTGCTCCCATTCAAAACCCATGGATTTTGATGCATTACCATATTTACAGTTACTGGGAATGTGCCAAAATTCCAAGCCTTCCCAGGGGAGGCACAACAAGGAGAATATCCTAACTTTTTCTCTTTTTTTCATACATCTATGTGCGCTATCTTCTGCATCACACTTGGATATAGTCACTTTCTGCACAAAACAAATCCTGGTTGTGATGCTGTCACTCTTGCACCATGGTGTAAGAGTGCCTGCATTCATGCTAGGCAGAAAATTGTGTTCCAGCGCTAGGGGTAAGTAATGTACCATATTAACAAAGGTCAGAGATGTATGCTGTCAGTGGCTAGCTGGATGGATCATAATTGCCTAAAATGGAATTAAAATTAAACAGAAAAACTATTGTTTGGCAAACATACATAGTCAGGGGAAAATCTGTGGAGGCCAGACTGCTTGCCCCCCTCCCACACCTAAATATGTGGTGAAAAATCTGGGCATATGGCTGAACAATGAACTTAGCCTCAAGAAACAAGTAAGCACGCTAGTCGATACTTGTTTTGGTCTTCAGCAATACATTTGAAGTTGATTAGCCAATCTCTTTTTTATCCTGCCTAGACTACTGTAACACCCTCTATCTGGGTTGGAAGAAATCTATCTTAAAGAGGTTACAGTTGGTCCAAAATGTGGCAGCCTGTTTGCTGTTTTCACTCCCAAAGTTTTGCCCCATTTCAGGGCTCTTTCACAAGCTCCATTGGGTTCCGTTGGAAAGGCCATTTAAATTCAAAACCCTCAACATGGCACACAGAATCATGAACACTCAAGGTGTCCCATCCTGTTTGATGTTTTGCTACCTAACCTTCAAACCAGAGCACTTACTTGACTGGCAGTTACTCCTTGCTTCCACAGGAAATTGGCTGGCTGCCGCTCTTTTCCTGTATTAGCTCGAGCCTTCTAGAACACATCTAGATCTCAGAAATATCCAGAATCACTTTCATTTTGGAAAAAAGCTCAAAACGTGGCTCTTCAGCAATTATGAGCATCCCTACCTTAGCTGCTTTGATGTAGCACTTTAGCCCGTAGATAGCGCTGGGAAGCTCTGTTGTTGGGGCAGCTATGTGCCTCTTGAGTTTATTTAACATAACATAACATATTGTGTTAATAACTGCCCTTTTCCCGTCAAACAACGCAGTGCAGCGACGTGACTTGCTGCACTACATGACTTCTACATAAATATGGCACCATGGTTTTTAAAGTATCATTTGGATTTTGGTGTGTTAAACACAAAAATCTGGTTGTTAATGCCCATGAACTCATAAAAGGTATTTTTATTCCTCCCAATAAATAATGAACCCCAGTGGTATTGTTATTTATCGGAGGCTATAGAAAATACCTTAGCTCATAATCAAGCCATACATCTTCTCTTCATTGAGTGCGGCCTGAGCTTAATTTCAATATTCTATGAGAACTCTTTTCCAAAACAGTGAAAACATAATGAGCTCCACAAAAGTGCAAGAGTCATGTTTCCGACAAGCAAACCTACATCTGTGAACCAGTAGTCAGTTAATACATTCATAGTTCTGTTATATTCATGTTATTTTTCGTCATGGCTGGACAAATGGAAACTGATCAAGTCCTAATTGTTGGATTCTCAGATTTTCCAAAGATACAATTTCAAAATTTTTGTTGTTTTTGTACTAGGTTTCCAGACAACAATAACTGGAAACTTTTGTTCTATGGTAGGTATATATTCTAACCCCTATCTGCATGCTTCCATGTTTGTTTTCGTTGCACACTTGTCCATTATTGACATCAGTTGCACTTCAATTGTATTCTACAAATTTTGTCCCAGATCTTTTTGGAGGGCAGGTATATTCTTCAATGTCTGCTTCAAATATATGATATCCACAGCATTTCTTCTGTTCTATGTGCTGGCTTATGATCGCTGGGTGGCCATCTGCTATCCCTTATGTGAAACAACCATCATAAATGAGGCTTTTTGTTATGTTATGTTATGTTATGTTATGTTAAATTGATTTGTAGAGCGTGGCTAACACCATTAGGTTTCTTGGCGCTGTGCTGGAGCGTGGTGAAAAAGGATGTGAAACAGAATCTAAGGGTATGAGATAGTGAAGAGGAAGGTTTTAAGGAGTGATCTGAAACCAGAGTATGAAGGTGCAAGTCTAAGGGAGAGTGGAAGGGAGTTCCAGAGGGATGGAGCCAGAAGAGAGAACCTCAGGCCCCCGTGTTTTTTCCTCTTGAACCTGGGGACGGATAACACGGACGGGGTATAAGAATGGAGAAGGGAAGAAATAAAGGAGGGACCTAGACCAGAAAGGGACTTGAAGATAGTGCAGCCTAACTTAAATTTACAGCGGGCGGATACCGGCAGCCAATGAAGACTCTTTAGGAGTGGGCGGACATGCTGATCTTTTGGCTGGTGGTAGATCAGGCGAGCAGCTTGATTTTGTATCAGCTGGAGTCTTCTCAGTTGGTACTCGGGGATGCCGACGTACAGCGCGTTAGCATAGTCGAGTCGACTGATCACTAACGCCAGGAGTGCTAACGTGAGCGCTTCGGTAGTAAGTAGGCGGGAGATTTTCCGGAGTTTCCTGAGTTGGAAGTGGCTGGCGGACACCACTGCGCTGATCTGGGGAGTCATAGAGAGGTCATTACTGATAATGACACCCAGACTTTTAGCAGAGTTGACTGGAGAGGGAGGGCTTCCAAGGCTGGCAGGCCAGATGGAAGGCTGCCAAGGGTTGGAGGCTCCCCCGACAAGAATCAGTTCAGTCTTTTTGAGTCTGTCTGTCTATCTCGTTTGTATTTGTTGCTTTCAAGGAGTCCTTCCATAATCCTTTTGAAGCAAAGCAAAGGCCTTAGGCCTGTAGTTCCAAAGTGTGTAGCAGTTGCAGTCTTTATGAGTGCAGTCCTCTTGGTATATCGACCAGGGGTTCCAGCAGGGCAGTCCTATTTCTCTTGATTATTCCAGACAGAGACCTGAGTTGCATGGAAAATCTTCCATATTTATATTGTGTTTCTGAGTCTCAAGCAAGGGGGTGCCCCTGACCAATGGAATGCAGTGTGACATCAAAGTGTATGACCACTTCCTCCAAAGTGTGGCAAAATATTGTCCAAGAAAGCACCATTCTTTTGAAATCCAACATGTAGAAATATTCTCCTCAGAGGTGGGACCAAAATATCCAACCCACTGGCAAAGCTAAGATTCCCTAACTCTCCCCTTTCATCCCTCTTCCTAATCTAAATAACGGGACTCCTGTGTGGCTGGGTTGGCAGGATGTGGGTGTGAGCCTGTACAATCCTAAAGTGTCATTCTCCTTTTGAAGACCAGTTTGGCCGCCCCTCCACCCTCCTGCTTTTTGCTTCTTCAGTTTCAGAAGTGGGGGTCTCTATTTGCCAGGTTGTTATCCTGTCCAAGTATGAGCCCATCTTCTTGGTCAGGATAAGCGGAATACACTTCTAAAATAATCCCTGCTCACCCCCTTGGTAGCTTGGCACGATCAGTCAGCCTTATTTCAGAGGTAGTTTGTAAAGCATTTGCACATAACCAACAGTATTTCTGTGAAAACACTGCAAAAGGAAACCACACCAGCTTTAGAAAATATCCAATATTGTATCTGTTTGAAACAAGACCAAGACTGATAAAAATCCACCACACAGTTCTCAAAATTATTAACAAGCAAAAATAGACTTGAATTACAGTTCTTTGAAGTCGATAACTCCATCCAGGACTATCACAGCATTGTGAACAACAAATCCAAACAGATATGACTGACCACAGTGCCATGGGCCGGCTACGGCATTGGGAAGACTTGCAAAACAGTACTTTTATAAATGCAGGGCATCACCGACCTCCTGTTGAATTCCGAAGAGTCTGCGTCAGTGTTACAGGTCTGCTCTCCCATGCTTGCCTTGCTTAATGTCATCCAATTTGATATGAACCTCTCCACCTCTCCATGCAAGTTATATCTTAAACATGATATGCTGTTATACATAAAGGAAGTTGTATGGTTTGATCATTATTGGTAGAGTATATGCTTATATTTGTTCGAAGAAATGTTCTTATACCATGATGTAATATTGTACCATAGTACTGGCGGTTTTCAAGCGGACGCAATTATACATCCCATTGCGAAGAACACAGGGCAGAATTTAAAAAGGTGAAGTCCTCCCTGACCTGTTTAAACAATTTTATGAAGAAAGAAATATAAGCAGAGCCGAAAGGAATATTATGTAAAAGAAATACAGTTTGAAGAGGAGATCTGCTTAAAAGCTGGAAAAGTGGGGTCGCTTCGTAAATAGACTTGATTAAAGATTATATCCATGATATGTGGAGCCTAACGTGATAGAAAGTTCCCTGAGATAGACCGCATGACTATGAGTCACATTAACTGAGGAATATCCTGTATCTACCCAATAAGCAGAAAGGGATTCTGTGGAGGTCCTGAGGAAGGTGGTACAAACCCACCGAAACGCGCGTCGACCTGGCGTGTGATCCCATATAATATTCTGTGGTTACTCAGTCAGAGTTGTTCTCTGTTAACCCTCATGTACAGAAGGAGTAGCTGGTTGTTAAATGTATTGTATGCAAGTGTATGGATGGGTGATTGGTAAATGTGATTGAGGTGTGGATATTAAAGGTTTTTTTATATCATTTTTGTATAGTATAAAATTGTGAAAAAATGTATCATGATGATGAAATACATCTTTTTATATTTGTCCTAACTGTCTAAAATAAGTACAATGAATGTGTGAACAAAGAGATGATGGTATATAAGAAAGAAAAAATATAAAAAAAAGTTTTTGTGATATATATACACTTTCTATGAAAAAAAGAAAATAAAATTTGATAAATATATGAACACTTGTTGTTAGCATATTTTGAAGGACATGTCATATTCACTGTGAACTAAGATATAATGGTCAAAACATGAAAGCCACAAGGGAAATCGTTATTTTGAGTAGTATTGTACCATAGTCTTTCTTTTTATGTGTAAGTTACCAAACTTTCACGAGATTTTGAATATTGCATGTGCACGTTAAAGGACAAATAAAAGACATGTGTATTTTAAATTCCTGAAGCAAGTACAAGCATCTGCAGAAAGCATGTGTATTGTAAAGTCCAATTAAACAACACATGTATTTTAAAATTCCCCGAAACAAGAACAAGCAGCTGCAGAAATCAAGTGCATCGTAAAATGCAAATAAGCTCACATGCTTTAACTGACAAGTGGCATACGCATGTGTGCAACGTTTATTCAAATAAGCTCAACAGCAACTAGAGAGGGTATTTAAACCGCTTCCATCGCGTTCAGCGCTTTGCCTCGGCTCCCCGCTCACTTACCTGTCTCCAGCTCCATCCAGTGGCTGGATCTCTACCTCTTCGGTCTCCGAGGGAATTTCTCTCTGGTCGGGCAGTGACGTGGGGAGGGGCAAGGTTGGGGGTAGTAATGTATGGATTACAGACCTTAACAGGTAAGTAAACATATAAATAAATAAAACAAATTTCTTTGCGTGCACTGCATTGCATTTTTTAAGGTCCGTAATCCATACATTACTACCCCCACCCTGCCCCTCCCCCTCCCCACGTCACCGCACGGACGGTACTCCCACTACCGGCCGCGGCTGCTCTCTGACCTCTTCCACAGGCAAGACTTCCCCTTCAGTTTCCAGTTGTCTGGTTGCCCTCCTCAGCTTTCCTGATCCGATTCTTCGGCTCCCGTATGTCCTAGATAAGACCAGCAACGCAAAATGTAAATTGCGGTAATTAAAGTACTGCATATCATGGTGAGTTAAATCAAGCTTTCAAACAATTTGGGAGTCTACACAGTCAGTTTTGCATTGCGGTGACGTTTAACCAAAATGTCCTAAATTAAGGGCATCCAGAAATGAAGGCTCAAGAACTGTCAATAATCAGTGACTTCCACAAACATTTTGAGAAAGACATTACTATTGTTTGTTGTATTTTATTTATTTTGTTTCCCAAATTTTGAGTCTCACCTAATGACTTCTGACTACCGAACTCACATATTAGTGTTCTGTGAGATGCACAATTATAGACCAAGGCTATTTGTATTTATTGTAATTGGACAGTAACAATTGCATTGTTTATTTCAGATTACCCATCCAAGATAAGATGTATCTTTGTATCTGTGAATAACTTTCCGTATTTCTTGTGCAACCAAAACAGTTTTTAGCTAAGAAAGAACAGGAGGTTGTTGTTCACAATTAATGATAATTTAATTTATGTTAGACTGACAATTACATCTACCTGTTGTTTATTCTTTATGTAATTGGGAACTTAGTCTTGAATGCAAGCTTCCATTCTTTACAAACAGTGGAAGGTTCAAGGTCTCCTAGTACTTCCTGAAGAATTCCCATCACAGCCCACTGAAAAGTCCAGAAAACTTCCTGTCCCAAACAAAGACACCTGGAATCTTCATTTTTTCTTGTCTCGCTTCTCGTCCCATCCCGTTCCCCCCTGGGAGCTTTCAGATTGACGGTGAAGTGTTCAGTCATTATTGTCATGCCGCTATTTTCCAGAGGGTCTCGTCATCAAGGTAAAACAACCTGGAGAGCAGGTGAGTGCCACCTAACAGTCAGCAGTCGTCAGTTCGGGAGGTCGGAGCAGGAGTCAGTGGCCCTTTAAATCACATGCGTTGCAGTTCGAACTCCTTGTGGTTAAAGTCGAGAGTGCCAGTTTCAGCAGGCATCAGGGCTAAATTGTGAAGTGCAACAGTGCGGGTGTGGTGCTGGCAGGTTGTTGCTAAAGAGCTGTCGTCAGCTGACAAACTGGAGACGATGACGCTGGCATCAGTTGGCCAAGGCTGGCGCGGGATGAGCGTGGTGCATTGTGTGACTTATAAGCTGTGTCCTTGAACTAAGGTGCAAGCACCGGCACCGATGACAGTCATCCAGAGGTATTGGTGACACCAGGCTGCGGTGTAAAGTGATGCAATGCTCCACGCAGTGCTGGCAAGTCATGGTGTAAGCAGCGGCGTTGTTGTTGCTGAACAGCTGTTGTCAGATGACGAACTGGAGTCGATGCTGCTGGCATCAGTAGGCCAAGGCTGCAGGGTGGGATGAGTGCAGTGCATTGTGTGACTTACGACAGGTGTCCTTGAACCACAGTGCAAACGGCAGCATCGGTGTCGGCATGGAGTGGCATCAGCAAAGATACCAGGGTGCGTCATGAAGCAAGGCAGTATGAAGTGAGGTGCCCACAGGATGCAGTGCATGCAGCGGCTTGGTTGTGGCATTGGATGACGTCCTCAGTGAGACCAGGGCAAAGATGAGAAGTACAGCATTGCCCTTTACAGTGCCTTCAGGACACAGAGCAGACAGTGGCTTCGTTGACGGCATTGGGTTACTTTTTCTTCTGTTGCAGCATAAAACACACTGTTCGCAGTTCTGGCAGCAGATGAACTTGAAGTCTTTGTTGTTCCTGAGACTTCTTGAACAAGGAGCAAGCTGTACCTCAACTCCTGGGGAAACTCAAAAAAGAAGTTGAAGAATGTTCTCTATAATCCTTTCTATCCCTACTTTGTGAGTACCTTTAATTCCAATGTCGAATTAGTATATCATTTCATTTTAAAGACAGTCCGCAATGCAGAACTGCGTTTAAAATAACAGCGGGTCCACAGCAGTGGATACTCTCATGTAGAAAATCTACTGGGCCTCTAAACTTCCCTGCCCTGCTGGGGATGTATAGGTATTTTTTAATACCCCTTGCCTTATTATTTACTAGGGCCTTACAAGGGCCTGTCACTGTGAAGTGTAACCACCATATACCTTTACAGCAAATCACTGGACATGGGTCTGGTAAGTAGAGCCCAGGGCAGAGTCGGAGTCAGTTAGCACCAGTACCAAGCAAACAGTGGGGTTAATCAGGGCCAAAAGGATGACTTTCTCACAGTCACATACAATCATTAACTCTTTCTGTGCCAGTACAGCCTTATGACATTTTCGTACACCAGCATGGCATTATAGCGGCACTTTCCAACATAATTGGTGTCATTGTGTTCATAATGTCATTTATTTTTACCATTATATCTCGCATCAAGATAATCTCAGACAGTCGGTAAATAAAGTCTTTTTTTGTCATTGGAAGGCCTTTTCTACATGTACCTCCCACATTACTGTGGTCATTTTATTCACTGGATCTGTGTATTCTACGTATATTTGGCCAACATCTGCATATTTAATAAAAGAAAACAAAATGTTATTGTTGTATTTTGCTGTTAGTTACTCCACTATGAAAACCTATCATACACAGCCTGAAGGACATAGAATTTTAAAATCCTATGTGAAAGAAAAATAATTCAACAAAAAAATACAAAATAATTCAATTGAAAAAACATACATTGTTGTTTTTTAAAGTTTTCTTTATTGATTTGGGGGTGCCTTTAAAAGCAAGTCCTCAAGAAAAAAGAGGATTTTGTTATTAACAATGCAATAAAGTTTGTTCTTTTGTAAAATAGAAGCTCAGAAAATTTGAAACTGGAAAATGTGTTTGTCACGTAGGGTTAAAACATGTTAAGTTGAACATGTTATAATAGGGTTTATATATGTGATGGTACTTGTAATGGGTTTCTGGTTTAGGGGGTGAAGCCCTACTCATGCAGCAACCACAATCCTTTCTGGGTGCAGTCCCAAAAAAAAACTTGTGCTTAAGCGTCTGGTAACTAAGCTCAAAAGTATTCAGGCTTAACTTATAGGCAATGTGTAAAGTTTATAGAGCACTTAACACAGTAATAAAGTAAAAAACTGGCACAAGAATAATCCCACACCAATTTAAATTTGATAAACATCCAAAGATCAATCAGTAGAATTGTAGACATGCAATTTTAGAGATTTAAGGGAAAATGATCCCAAAATGCACAAAGCGCCAACTATGGTTATCTGATCTCCCCAGACTGGGGCAAATTCACAGGTTCAAGCTGACTGCAATGGAGTGTGGTAAGATACAAGGACACCTTAGGTCCACTGAGCAAAGTACCTTAAATACTGGTTGAGGAGCTGTGCGAAGTCCTGCGTTGAGAATGTGTCACACAGCAGTGGTGCTAAAAAGTCATTGTGTGAAGATGCATCACACAGGGCAATAGCTCACTTAATTTCCACAACGCCCCCCAGCGCCTTGAGACCCATATGAGTAGTGTGTGCTTTACAAAACCGGATTTACGATTAGTGGCGTTCCTAAGTGAGCTGCTGGGACAATGCGAGGTCCTTGCATGGAAATGTGTTGCCCAGGGTATTTCTGAGGAATCGGGGTGGCAATGGCAGATCTTTGCTTGGATATGCATCTTGCAGCAGCAGTTATGAGGAGCTGCAGTGACAATGCAAAATCCTATGAGGAGATGTGTCAGGCAGCACTGATTCTGAGGGGCAGTGGGCTGTGATGCAAAGTCTTGCATTGAAGATGTTTTGCACAATGTTTCCAATGTGGAGTCTTGTGAGGCGATGCGTCATTCTGTATCAGTTCTGCTGGGGCCTCAAATGGACTGGCAGGGCATGGTCAGGCCCCCTTCTAAAGGTCCAGAACTGGGGTGGCAAAACTTGGAAGAGTGTGACTCACACCGTACATAGTCCAGGCTCTGGGTTGAAGGTGGTTCGAGCCTGTTCTGCACCTGAGGTTTTGATCAGGTGTCCATCCAACTAGCCCTTGGTGTCACTTGGCTGTCTTGGGTTTCAAGATAAAGGTTCAATCTTTCCTTCTCACCATTGGCAGGAGGGCAGCAGGGCAGCACAGCAGGGCAAAAGAGTGTCAGTCCTTCTTGCAGCAAAGCAAATCAGTACATGAATCTTCTGAAGGTCTAGATGTGTACTGAACAGTTGGGGTCTGAGGTCCACTATTTAACCCAGAGGTGTGAGGTTTCCTTCCTCCCTGGCCTGGCCCCAGCTTGTCTGGTGACACAAAAGACTAGTGGAAAAAACCCTTTGTAATGTGCAAGTGTGGAAGGTGACAGCCTCTCCCCATTGTTAGGTCAGAATGGCACACCCTGCCAAAACCTAGCCTCCATGTTGTCTCACTGCCTGCGGAGAATACACCAAGATCCACTACCAGCTAAACATAGTCATGTGATCCAGGATACAGGATGCAGGCATCAATTGGTTGGGACAAAAAATGCAACTTCCTAAAACTGGCAAATAGATGACACAACCAGTTCCACATGCAAACTAGTAGCACTGCATTTACAGGCCCTGGTACATTTGGTACCACTTTGCTAGGGATGTATAAGTAATTTATTTGTGCCAGTTGGGTGTAAGTCAATTTCACCATGTTTTAAGGAGAGAGTGCAAGCACATTAGCATTGAATAGCAGTGTGCAGAGTTCTGAAGCCAGCAAAAATGAAGTCTTGAAAACTAGAAGATTGAAGGGAAAACGTTTGTGAAAAACCACAAATAGGATGTGAGTTATAACATGTGTGCCCCCAGCTGAAAGTGAGAAGAACTATCCAGCATCATAGAGGGACCATCTGCACTTGTGTGGTATGTTTCTGGGTAATGCTCCACTGTAATCTAAGAAGATGGACCACCTGAACAGTTTGGGATTCAAATCCCTCGTCTGCATTAGCCACCTGATGGGTCTGTGGTCTGTCTGAACTTGGAAGTGAGTCCTAAACATATATGGTCTCAACTTCTTCAGTTCCCAGACCACTGCAAATTCCTCCTTTTCTATTGCATTCCACCTCTGTTCTCTGGGAAGTAACTTGCTGCTGATAAATGGTACTGTTTAATCTAGATACTCTTCCGTTAAATGTGACAGCACGGCCCTTATACTATCGTCTGAGACATCTTTCTGCAGGATAAATTCCTGAGAGACGTTGGTGGCCTTTAGCATGGGTATTTTTCACTTGGCCTTCTGCAGTGTGTCAAAGGGGTCTAGTACACCTCTGTTCAGATCACCTTTCTGGCCTATTTCTTTGAGGTCAGTTCTGCTAAGGGAGCGAAAATTGAATCATACTCCTTGACAAATCTACTGTAATAACCAGTGAGGTCATGAAAGGCCTCAGCTCTGTCATGGTCTTGGGATTTTCACAAGTCAGAATGGTTTGGATCTGCACCTTGCCTTCTTCTACTTGGTGAGCCAAGTAGAGCAATCCTACCCTATCAGGCACGTACTGTCTTTGATAGTGAGGCCTGCCCTCTTCAGAGCCTGAAGCACTTCTCTGAGTTGGCAGAAATGGTCCTCCCAGCTGCAGCTAAAGAGCTCAATGATATATAGGTAAGCAACACTGAAGTACTCTAACCCAGCCAGAAGCTGGTAAACCAAACTCTGGATGGTAGCAGGGACGTTATTCAATGGAAACTGAAAGTAGCCTTTTGAGGTAGAGAACTCAGACCACTCTTTGCCTCCCTCAGTTGGAGGATTTACCTATACTCTGACATCAGATCAAACATGCTAAGACACTTTACCACCCTCCACTGATCAATGAGCTTAGCAGCTCCGGAAATATGAAATACCAGCATTTGGGCATGTGGTGAGGGTCAGTCTTGATGACTGCATTGAGCAGTTGGTAATCCACACAGTACCAGAGTTCTGGGGTGGTACCTGGAGGGGCTGCTTTTGGGACAAGCACCATTGGGCTGGACCAAGGACTGCTGGGGGAGCTCAATAATCTCCAGTTCCAGCTCTTTGGAAACCTCCTCCATAATGCTGGTGCTCACTTTGTCAGATATCCCATAGATCTTATTCTTCAGAGGCATACTGTCCCCAGTGTCAATACCAAGGGGTCTAACATGTAGTGAGCCATGGGGTAAGAGAGAAGAGAGAGGCAAACTTCCCTAAAAACTGGTGGCACTCCCTCTGTTGCTCAATGGTCAAGGGCAGGGAGACACTAACTCCCTCCACTTACCCATCCTGCTCCTTGGAAGAATGAAGGCCGAGGTGAGGATCTCTCTCATCCTCTCCTCCATCACCTGTGACCAGGAGCATGGTAACCTCAGAGCTCTCAAAGTGATATTTGAGGCAATTTACATGCAAAACCCATAAACAGCTCCTGGGGGTCTTGAGATCAAACAGGTAGGTACCTCACCCTTGGGCTCTTTTATCTCATAGGTCCCAGACCAACAGCCTGGTAAGACACAGGGCTCGACAAGTCCATCACCCACAGTTTCTAGCCAACGTGGCCTTCTGGTCATACCACTGTTTTATAACCTCCTGGCTGGCTTCTATATGCTCCTTTGCTTTCTTTCAGAAGTGCTTCCACTGGGTGAGGAGTGCCAGCATGTCACTGACAACTTCCAGAAGGCCTCCTTTACGAGGCTGTAAGGTACTCTCACTTGGTAGCAATACTGAAGTTCCAAGGGTGCTAATTCAACCTCGTTCTGTGGTATCCCACTGTGGGCAAACAACAGTCATGGCAAGAGAATGCCCCATTTCCGCCTCAATGGCGCTGACAGGCCCTTTGATTATGCCTTCGAGGGTTTTGTTGAATCTCTCAAAAAGGCCACTGGTTTGGGGATGGTAGGGTGTTTAGAAATGTTATGTTATCCAACACTCGTCGCAAATAGACTTCATGTACGGAGATATGAAGTCAGAACCCTGTTTAGATACTCCCTCCTTGGGAAATCCCAATCGGGAAAATATCCCCATCAGTGCACTGGCAACATCCTATATATACTCAACAAGATCTTTCTGCAGCTGTTATCTCTATTAACAAAACAGCAAGTAGTCATTTTCGCCCCTCTTCCAAATTTGTCCCTTTCATGTCTAATGATGCCATCGATGTTTTCAGCAACATTGTGATTGAAGATCTAAAAAAACGCAATATCACTATGAATCACAAAGTACAACGTATAAAGCATTTACATTAGTAATATATGAGATCTCATGAAAAAAGTAGGAGATAATCAGGAACTCAACATAAATAAGGCAGATAAGGGCAGGAACATTGTCCTTTGGCCCAGACAGCAATATCTGGAAGAGGAGCTCAGACACTTGGGAGACATTCTATGCTATGGGAAAGCATCTATGCAAGATCTACACAAAGTGAAAGAGACTGTGTTCGATCATCTGAACCACTGGAAGCGATCAGGAATGCTTAACAAAAATGGAGTTAATTTCCTTTGAAATTATCATCCGATTACTCCAGTCTTATACTTTCTCCCGAAGGTTCATAAAGGCATTACTCCTATTCTTGGGAGGCCCATCATCTCTGCTAGAAAGGGTCTAGTGGAATCAATGTCAAAATACATAGACTACTTTCTACAGGATTTCGTCTTTGGTCTACTGTCCTTTCTTAACCCCTTCAGTGCTAATGACAAGGGTAACTCGTCATGGAGTTTCCATTGATTTCAATGGAAATTACATTGAAGTGCTAGATCATGCTTAGCATCCAAGTGGTTAAGGATACTAGTGACTTCATCAGAAAGTTAAAGGCAACAAAATGGGAACACAATTATCTTTTTCTGAAGATGGACATCTCTTCCCTTTACACAAGTATCAATCATACTGATGGGATTACAGCTGCCCACTGTTTCCTCAATTAAAGATCGATTCACTTATACGAACATAATCGCATGATTGTGTCAATGATTAAACTTTGCTTGAGTAACAATTTTTTCTTGTTTAACAGGGACCTGTACCATCAATTGAGAGTAGTGGCTATGGAGGCATGCTTCTCCCCCAGCTACACATGTCTCCACGTGGGCTGGAGGGAGGAGCAAGTCAAGAACACACAGGGGATGCTAAGGGTCTAGAAAAAGCTACAAGTATCTGTACACTCAGATGTAGTGTGGAGGACGAACCAATGTGAGGAGAGAGAAACAACAGAAAGTATGAGAAAGGTATGAGAAAGATACCCATCAGCCGACCCATAGGCGGAGTCTCATCAACTGGGTTTTTTTGTAAACTGGCATCTACTCGTTACCTCACTGAACGTATATTGAGGAGTACTAGTATTAGATCCACCAGTGAGAGAGAGCCAACAGGATATGGTGGTATGCTGAAGGGAAGGAATTTGTGGGAGGAGCAAGTCCTCAGAATAGTACATCATTTGTCATGGGATTCACACGTCATTCATTGGTGGCATTACATCAATGATGTTTTTACAATAGAGAAGAGGCAGAATTGTTTGTAGCATCTATCAATGCCACTGATTTACATTTGAATTTCCCAGTTTCAATCACTGATCTTAGTGTAGAGTTTCTGGATGTGCAGATCTATGTAGACAAAGGAGAGATCCATACCAAACTCCACCGAAAAATTATGGCTGGTAATTCGGTGATACATGCGAGCAGTGCACATGCACGACACTTGATACGTTGCATTCCCTATGGTGAATTGTTAAGAATAAGGCGTATTTGCAGCTCTGATCTCGTCCTCGAGCAGTGCCAACAAAAAGCCGTTAAAAGCTTCATTTACCGTGGGTGCAATCACACCACAGTTATCAATGCCCTCTCTAGAGCCAATACTCATACTAGAGAACATTGTTTGTCATCCACTAACATTGATATGACTAGACCAGGTGCCACCTTAAATGTTAACTCCATCTCTGACATCACTCAAGATATAAGGTTGATCACCACCTTCAGCAGGCAAGAGAGATAGAATCAGCGCATTATTAATGCCCACTGGCTGATATCACCTTAAGGCAAATTCTCCCCCAAAACAACCTTCCATCACATTCAGAAGTGGCACATCGATGAGAAACTCTTCAATCAAGATTAGCCCGGGGATCACTTCTAGACTAACATGGCTATCCAGCGAAGCAGGGAAGCAGGGTTTTTAAAGTGTAATTCCTGTTGTGCTTGCAAATTTGGTGTAAACATTTCCGAATACACTACTGCATTCAGCACCAAACCCATTAAAATCAAGGAACATTACACTTGTTGCACTGAATTTGCAGTCTAAATTTGAGAATGCTCTTGTGGTCTCAAATATGTGGGCAGCACCAAGCTTCAATTTCTTAACATAATTTTACGACATCTGAGGGCAGTGGTCAATTCTGACCCTAATTATCCCGTAGCTGGTCTTTTCAAGTTAGTTCATGATAACAATCTTAATGAGCTCAGATACTATGTCATTGGTGATGTTCCTATATCACGTTGAGGAGGTAAACAAGAAAAGCGCCTTTGACATTTGGAGTCCCACTTTATTCTTGCACTCGACACAAAAATGGCAAATGGATTAAATACCAGTGAGGATTTGTGTAACTTTTTATAAATTTGTTATGGTCGTCTCTGTAAGTTTACCATTTTTATGTTTAACTCCCGATTTGGCCTATAATGTCTATTTAGTCACAGTTTTAATCAAGTGTCTACATTAATTTCCAGGCAATATGTGACTGTTACGTTTAAGTCCTTATTTGCCATTTCTTTATTAGATTTGTGAGTTTTTTATGTACATTTATGGGCAGGTTCAAGTTGTTATTAGATTTTTCATCTCTTTGAACAGCACTTTAACAGTTTTGCACTTTATGGTGGTTTTTAATGTTTTTGCACTTGTACTTTAGATCTATGCTCCTTGACTATTCGAAAAACGGGGTTTTCAATTGCTGCTCCATTTTTCTTATAAGAATGTCGTTTTGCTACAACTGTTTTGATTATACTATCAGACGTGTTATATTTATTATCAAATTCAACAGTGTGTTTTCCTTGTTCATTTGGTATATTGTTCCAAATATAAGTGGACATTTTTTGCACTATCGCTTTGAGAATTCAGCACTTGCACTTTAAGAATTCATCAATGTACTGTTGTGCTCACAATCCATCTGTGTTGCCACGCTGTTATCTATAATTCAATAACTGTGATCTCCTATTATCAATAATCATGTTGTAGAATTGCATGACATTATTTACAACGTCAAAGATCAAATGTTGTATTTTTAGTATTCTTTGTAATGTCTTCATGACCACAATATTTTCATTTGTGTGCATCAACACCAAAGTCTGTTTATTATGTCTATGAGCTCTGTTTGTCGTGTTGCACTGTGGTTTTTGTTTGTTTTCACTATTTAAATGACGGTATTTTGGCAGTGTGTCATGGGATCAAGACCGCGCTCTGATGGTCGAAACGCATCATGACAGGCAGTAGCCTGAACTAAACTATGTGCTGTGATATCATTAAAGCACCTCTTTGAATATCAATCTGCAATGTCTGGTGGTCTGTACCTTGTTCTTCTCACCACACATATGGTGGGCTAGGATTGTTTATATATATGTATATAAAATATATCGCTGAAACTCGTTTGAAAACTTTCTGCAGAAGCGCGAAACAAATCTTGAATCTGCCTTAAACCCCCTTGATGGCTCTTGTGTGCACTCGTTTGGAAGTGGTTTGGCTAACAGAGGACCTGTGTTTTGGAATAAAATTGCGCGTCTCACCGCGCGCCGAGTAAGCACCCGTAACGCAGAGGAGCAACGGCTGGTGAACAGCGTGTTGGGAATATAGATATATATATATATATTCAGGTCCACAATACGTAGCAACACTACGTTCCTGCACTCTCCTCGAGAAACTAGGGATCACAATTCAATACAAAGTGCGCTTTTCCAAATCCATTTTATTCATTCAAATGCAGCATCGTGATGAAACACGGAAAAAACCCAACGCGTTTCGGCGAGGAAACTCGCCTTGGTCACGGGTGATTTCAAAAACAATGAGCAAACAATAAATAAAGTTTCACGTGATTGAGTGATAATAATAGACAACAGACTCATACCTTGAATGGCGCGGCCATCTTGGAATGGAGTGCACTTACATGAATCAAATTGCCGAAACTATATAAACATTTACCAAATGCGTTTCAACATAAACATTTGTAATAAAATAACCAATTATGTCAATTGCATTGTGTTTCATCATTTAAAGAAACTATATCCACAACAAACACTAATAATGCGTTTCATATTAAAGTAACATCCTTACTAAATATCATGATTGGAACAAATTAATTCCACATCGTATAATCTCAAGTGAGTTATACTACAACCCTTCTGTGATTTGAGGAAACAACTCATTTAAATCTAAACCCCAGTGAGGTTATATACATTGTGTCTTTTCAAATCAGTAATAGTAACTCAAGTCATTATTAATAATTCCATTCTCAAGTGAGTTGTGTTGTACAAACTATAACGCATTAAATAAAGTATATTACATGAGGTATAAGGTCTCAAGTGAGAAATGAAACAGTGCATTTGCTCGAACCACTCCAAGTATCAATGTCTCAGTAGGATTTCTCTTCCTGTGCACCATTACATTGTCAATACCTACAGTTGAAACACAAAAGAAAGAAAAAAGAAGAATGGGCCAATCAGAATACTCGTAAATTAAAGCATACCAAGAGGCTTCCAAATTGGCTATGAGTCACCTCATGTAATATACTTTATTTAATGCGTTATAGTTTGTACAACACAACTCACTTGAGAATGGAATTATTAATAATGACTTGAGTTACTATTACTGATTTGAAAAGGCACAATGTATATAACCTCACAGGGGTTTAGATTTAAATGAGTTGTTTCCTCAAATCACAGAAGGGTTGTAGTATAACTCACTTGAGATTATACGATGTGGAATTAATTTGTTCCAATCATGATTTTTAGTAAGGATGTTACTTTAATATGAAACGCATTATTAGTGTTTGTTGTGGATATAGTTTCTTTAAATGATGAAACACAATACAATTGACATAATTGGTTATTTTATTACAAACGTTTATGTTGAAACGCATTTGGTAAATGTTTATATAGTTTGCGCAATTTGATTCATGTAAGCGCACTCCATTCCAAGATGGCCGCGACATTCAAGTTATGAGTCTGTTGTCTATTATTATCACTCAATCACGTGAAACTTTATTTATTGTTTGCTCATTGTTTTTTAAATCACCCGTGACCAAGGCGAGTTTCCTCGCCGAAACGCGTTGGGTTTTTTCCGTGTTTCATCACGATGCTGCATTTGAATGAATAAAATGGATTTGGAAAAGCGCACTTTGTATTGAATTGTGATCCCTGGTTTCTCGAGGAGAGTGCAGGAACGTAGCGTTGCTACGTATTGTGGACCTGAATATTTATACAGGGTTACCTTTGCCCTTGAACTGCACCGCTGTCTTGGTGTCCTGGCGCTGCAAAGGATGTGGACCTGAATGTTTAAAAATCGCCGGTTAACCGCGTTCCGTTTATGCCACAGACGGAGGAGCTTATTAATCCGACATGAAACTCTATGACATACTGGAAGTGTAACACGGCTCGCTGGGGGCCTGGGAGGTACGAGGTGGGCACGCCGGTAGTTTCCTGGAGCTCCGTGGAGGGTGAGTCTTGTTTATATCACTTTCCGGTGGTGTTGCTAAAGGGTGTTGAAAAACGTGCCAGATTGGATATACCCGCCTGGACTGTATCATTGCAACAGGCGTTTTTTTGCTCTTTTGTACTGGTCGGAATTTTTCGAACTGGCAATAAAAACTGTGAACGCGACTTTCCCACGCCCGATTTCCAGTAGAGATACATTCTGGAATCAGGGTGCGCGGGTCCTCGAGAAAAGATCATTGACTTTACTAGAACTAGTGCGCATTTTTCCGAACATTTGCAAATATTTTATGCAGGCAGGAGGGTGGATCCCCACGTGATCAGTAACAATGGAAGAAGATGCAGAGGCACGTAGTAGACTAAGGGCCCAATCTATGTTTGTGCAAACCATAAATGGCTCTGCCAGTAAGGAGCCACTGTCATCTGGGAAAATAACTATGAATAAATACCAGAAACTGGAAAAACTGATACGGAAAGAAATATCACGATGGTGGGAAGCTATCACCCTAGAGAAATATCAGGAGGAGAAGAGAATTCCTAGGGGATTGCGAATTTTAATTGCTCCTTCGCATGAAGAACCTGATATTGAACTGGCGGAAGAATGGGCTGAGAATTTAATGGATTGCTCAAATCGAATGCTTTCTATCTTAATCAAACACGCATGGAAAGATAGAATGTCACTGTTAAAATTAATTGCGGAATTAAAGGATGAATTAATGAAGGAGGACACAACTGAGAATTTCACAAAGAAAATGGATGAAATAAACAAAAAAATGACCAAACACGAAGATGACATTGTGGCCAAAAAAGAGAGAAAGTTTCTGAGAGACAAAATTGATTACCAAGAAGGTTGCATATTTACCTTTAGCCGCAAGTATGACAACTTACAAAGAAAGGGAGTGCAAGCAAATATAGATGCAGCAAGTGCTGTGGCGACAGTTTCGGAGGAGGAAGTAGTGGAGAGTGATATATCGGAGGATGGTCAACTACAGGCACTTAAAACTGCACCCAAAAATGCAAGCAAGGCCTCAAATTTTTGGGTGGAATTCAGAATGATGAATCAGACTACGCAACAACAAAACTGGCAAATAGACAGGGGTCGAGGACAAGGAAGAGGATATCGAGGAAAAGGCAGAGGAAGAGGCAATCCTGGAGGAAATACACCAAAAAACAACAGCCAGTCAGGAGGGGCGGCTGGAACAAGTGGAATCACAACAACCCCGATGGGAGTGGAAACACGGGGTCATAAGAAAATACGAGGAAAATGAATCGACGTAATGTGGTAAACCTCTCCTCTCATATATTATCTAAAGTAGAATACGATGTGTTGCAATTTGGCCTCTCTTTTTGTCCCTCGGCTAATTTTAATTATTCTCAGGAAAGAGTTGACTTGTTCAAATTTACCAGGAAGTTGCGGCTGCACAAATGAAACAAGCTTAAGGTTAAAAATGCAGCTATGATTGTCTCCAATGTCGAACCAGCAAATGAGACCATTGAGGAAGTGGAAACACTAATTGCCATGAAAAATTTGGATTTTGGTACTCCAGACAATACTCCTAATGATGCAACCTCTTTGGGTTACAGAACAGATTTGAATTGTCCAAATCACTTTAAATCTACATCTACGTTTAACCCGACATTGCCTGCTTGCAGCATTGATACCTTCGAAACTTTGGTCATAAATGACTTTAAGGATCTTGCTAAAAAAAAGTGTTGGTCTAATGATAATCTAAGTAAAGCAGAAAGAGTAGCCATCAAGTCATTGGAAGACGACCCCTCTATTGTCATTCGTCAATCTGACAAAGGGGGGAATGTGGTAGTAATGGATGTTGTAAACTATATCAATGAGGGTATGAGGCAACTGAATGTAAAAGAATGTTATGAAGTCTCTTCCTTACAGGTGATTGAACAGAGTAATAATACCTACTATGAGATGCTGAAAAACTGGCGCTCGAGTGGTATCATCGAATGGGATGAATACTCTTTCTTGTTAAATCGGAACCCTAAAACAGCAGTCCTGTACTTACAGCCCAAGTTACACAAAGACCCAAACATTCCTCCGGGCAGGCCAATAGTATCTTCGATTGGTTCTCTTTTAGAGAACACGTCAAGATACATTGACTTCTTTTTGAGACCCTTTGTTGAAAATGTCCCCTCATATCTCAAAGACAGCAGAGATTTTATCAACAAACTCACTGACTTTGAGTGGCAGGATGGTTACCTACTCATCACTTTAGACGTATGCAGTCTGTATACATCTATTAGACATGAGGATGGCATTAGAGCTTGTCGGAAATTTTTGAACTCCAGATCAATTTCATATCTGAATCATTCTGATATGATCATTCAGATGATCAGATTCTGCTTGGAACACAATTTCTTTGTCTTTAATGATGTCTATTACAGACAACGACAAGGGACGGCGATGGGAACTTGTTTTGCTCCCAGCTTTGCAAATCTATTCATGGCAAGCTGGGAGCAGCAAGTTGAGAAGACTCACCAGATGTACCGCGGCCATGTGAAAGTATGGCTGCGTTACATCGATGATTTGTTCATCATATGGGAGGGCACACAGAGCGAAGCAGAGAATTTCGTCGTGGGCCTTAACAGAAATGACCAAAATATCAAATTGGAAGGCCACATGGATACCCAGAGTATGGTGTTTCTAGATCTACATGTGAAGGTGTCTGATAAGAAACTAACTACCAGTCTATACCGCAAAGAAACTGCGGGGAATACTTTATTACATGCAGACAGTGGACACCCGAAAGCATTGATTAAAAGTATTCCCTTTAGTGAATTTCTCCGGGCTCGGCGAAATTGTAGTACTGAAGATTACTTTTTGGCTGAGAGTGTGTGTATGAGAGAGCGCTTTGTTGAAAGAGGGTATCAATCTCCCATCATAGATGCTGCAAGGAAAAAAGCCAGTGAAATTAGTCACCAGTCTCTTTTAGTTTCCAGCAAAGATTCAAAATCTGCAAACACCAAAGAGGTAGTTAGATTCATCTCCACCTATCATTCCAGATCATGGCAAGTGTATAATACTTTTAAACGCCATTGGAATGTCCTGAGAACGGAATCTACTCTGAGTGAAGTGTTAAGTGAGAACCCCAAGATGACCTATAGGAAAGCTCATTCCTTGAAGGACAGGTTAAGTAAGAATGAAGTTAGCCTGAACACAACTAAAGTAAATGACATTAAAGGTTTCTATACCTGCATGAAATGCAAGGCCTGCAGGTATAGTCATAATATCAAAAGAGTCTTCTTCCCTGTCGAAGCAGTCGATAAAACAATCAATAAACATCTAACATGCCTTTCTGAGTATTGCGTGTACGTTTTGACGTACCCATGTGCTAGGAAGTATGTAGGAAGCACTATGTTCCCTGCGAAAAAACGTGTCCTAGAACACATGAGATCCATCGATAACAAAGATCAAACTTCACCCATTGCACGTCATTTCGAGGAACTACACAAAAGCAACAGAAATCTGTTGAAGTACTTCGTAATTGACAAGCTTCCTGCCATGAAAAGAGGTGGTGACAAAATCCGCAAGTTAAGACGTATGGAGAACAGGTATATTCTTGAGCTTGACACCCTGATGTCCAGAGGCTTGAACTCTGAGGAAGAAATGAAATGGCATCTGGGGGATTAAGATACAGGTTGTATTCCACATGTTGTTGATTCTGTTCAAGAAGTAACCATGTCTATTCAGTAGTGTAATAGGGTTCAAGGTCTATACAGTGCCTACTGCTAATTTTAATGAATTGATAAGTTTAATGTTTGTTTCACTGCTTAATTCTCTTAGTTTGTGACTCATAGCCAATTTGGAAGCCTCTTGGTATGCTTTCATTTACGAGTATTCTGATTGGCCCATTCTTCTTTTTTCTTTCTTTTGTGTTTCAACTGTAGGTATTGACAATGTAATGGTGCACAGGAAGAGAAATCCTACTGAGACATTGCTACTTGGAGTGGTTCGAGCAAATGCACTGTTTCATTTCTCACTTGAGACCTTATACCTCATGTAATATACTTTATTTAATGCGTTATAGTTTGTGCAACACAACTCACTTGAGAATGGAATTATTAATAATGACTTGAGTTACTATTACTGATTTGAAAAGACACAATGTATATAACCTCACAGGGGTTTAGATTTAAATGAGTTGTTTCCTCAAATCACAGAAGGGTTGTAGTATAACTCACTTGAGATTATACGATGTGGAATTAATTTGTTCCAATCATGATATTTAGTAAGGATGTTACTTTAATATGAAACGCATTATTAGTGTTTGTTGTGGATATAGTTTCTTTAAATGATGAAACACAATGCAATTGACATAATTGGTTATTTTATTACGAATGTTTATGTTGAAACGCATTTGGTAAATGTTTATATAGTTTGGGCAATTTGATTCATGTAAGCGCACTCCATTCCAAGATGGCCGCGACATTCAAGTTATGAGTCTGTTGTCTATTATTATCACTCAATCACGTGAAACTTTATTTATTGTTTGCTCATTGTTTTTGAAATCACCCGTGACCAAGGCGAGTTTCCTCGCCGAAACGCATTGGGTTTTTTCCGTGTTTCATCACGATGCTGCATTTGAATGAATAAAACGGATTTGGAAAAGCGCACTTTGTATTGAATTGTGATCCCTGGTTTCTCGAGGAGAGTGCAGGAACGTAGCGTTGCTACGTATTGTGGACCTGAATATTTATACAGGGTTACCTTTGCCCTTGAACTGCACCGCTGTCTTGGTGTCCTGGCGCTGTGAAGGATGTGGACCTGAATATATATATATATATATATATATATATATATATATATATATTACCTACTGGCGGTCGCTAGTAGGTATATATAGTTAGGATTTTTTCCCTATGGGATTTTTGAAAATTCTATGTCTAATAACTTTGGCGTTTGTGGACGGAATTGGCTGAAATTTTCTGGAAAATGGAACATTTTGTTTCTGAGCAGCCCTTGAAAATTTGGGGGGGGTTCGTCAAGGGGGGGCCGAGAAAAAAGGGGGGTCCCAAAACGTGTTTTTAACATTGAGTTTTCTATAGGGCGGTTGGCCTCACTTTTAGGCCGAACGGCTGAATGGATTTGCACGAAACTTGGCAAAATTGTAGGGACTGGTAGCCCGATGTGCCTTTTGTAGGTCTCAATATATGTGCTCCAGTGGATTTTGAGAAATTAACGTTTAAAAAAAGATATATATCTGTAAGCGCGCTCCGGGCAGCGCCCCGGTTCGCGGACCGGGGCGCGTACCAGAACTTCGCGTAGCGAAGCTGATTGGCTCTCCGGTGTCTGTCAACATTCTAAACAGTCCGGAGCGGCCACCATCTTGTCTCTCGGTAGGATCGAGAGACAAGAGGAGGCCAAAGCGAAGGGGCAAATGACCATAAGGGGGCATAGTAGATCCTCCCTGACCCCCTAGGTTTAATGTGGAGGCTTTAAAAGGGCCCCGCGGGGCAAAAAAAAAAAAATTTTTTTTTTGTTTTTTTGCGTGGGGAGCGCCCGGTCCGCGAACCGGGAAGCGTTCTGGGCAGCGTACTGCAATGAAAAATGAATGATAGACTTTTCAAATGCTGTATGTTATTTGATTGTAGGTTTTGTTGATTATTTTTTATTTTCTTTATTTTTTAAGCATTTTTTTTTTATTGTGATTGTGTTTCATAATTTATTAAACTTTCTAACATTTCATTGTCAGAAATTTCATAATTTTCATGGAATATACATTGTAGTCTCTGAGGGTGTAAAATGTCCTCATTTGCAAGGAGGTTATCTACTGCTTGTACACATTGCAGTAGTTCATTGTCCCAAGTTTCATCGAAAAATTCAATGTCAATTTGATCAATTGTATCAATGAATTCTTGGCTGCTCTCTTGCAGGTCCATTTCAAAAGAAACTTGGTTTTCGCCTTCCATTTTGCCTGAAATTTGGATTAAAAAAATATATATTAGTAGAGATAGGGCAATGTTGGGAATAATTTTAGATAGGCATTTTTTATCAGTGAATTTATCTTTGGGCAGTGTATAGTATCAGAGTGGAAGTAGGAATATAAAAAAGTGTATGTGATTTAACGTAAGTAAATTCATAATTATGAAAGAGAAGCCTAACTCCATCCATAACTATAACAGAGAAGTCTATCTAAATCTATAACTACTACGGAGGGATAGTATATAACTATCAGAAAAAGTTTACCATATTAACTTATAGTGCACAATATACTTCAGTTTTAAAAATAAAAACTTACCTTTAGATAGAAGTTGAAGGAATTAGTGAAAATCCTATTGAAATGTACACCAAGAAGTAGTAGTCAAAATGGCTGTGTTTTCTTCTCTTCCTTTATATATATTCAGGTATATAACCAATCAAATGTCAGGTAAAAAAAGTAGAAAATGAAAGTAACATTTTCATTGGTTGTCAATTCCAACACTTCAGATGTGTTTTGTGAAGTAATTTACCTCACGGTATTTAGAGAGGTCTACAGGCTAAATGGCTAAATGGAATTCCAATCAAATTTGTGAAAATGGTAGGGATTGGTATGTAGTATGAGCTAGTCTATATTTGGTGAAATTGTCTCCAGTGGCTTTTCTGTGAACTACTTTCCCACATTTTTTGATGGTGCGCTTCCCAGGGAGCGACCCGGTACGCGAACCGTTGAGCGCCCCGGTTCGCGAACCTTAAGCGTAACGGGAGTCCACCATTTTGTGTTTCGGTCGAATTAAGATACAAGATGGAGGGCAAATAATGTTCAGAATGGGTAGAAGGGGGCACAGTAGACTTATCTTGACCCCCTAGGTTTTGTGAGGGTGGCTGAGGAGGCCCATATGTGCGAAAAAAAACATTTTTTTTAAAAATTTCGCGAGGTTAGCTCCCGGTTCGCGTACCGGGTAGCGCCCCAGGGAGCGTACTTTGTTGAAAATTAGTGAAAAATGTTAGAGTAAAATAATAATTGTGAGTGATCAGATGTAGGGTAGCTCTGAGAAGAGCTTTTGGGTTTATGGTACATTTAGGTACTTATAAGTAGGTACCAATGCACATTCTTAAATTCAGAGTGAAAATTCTGTTGCCCTCATCTGAGAAGTGAACTCCATCTCCTCTGTAGATATCTTGCATGTAGTAACGCAAGTTATTGTTGTACAGGGAGCCCATTCCATGGTCTCTCATGTAAGCTGAAACAGATTTGTTTACATGCTTCCTCGACTTCTCAATTTGTGGACAAAATTGGTTTGACCACCTCCATTTCTGTCTTTGGCATATATTTGAATATACCAAGGCAGTCTGAGGAAAAAGTGCCTTTAATTGCTCAAAGGTGTCCTTTAAAAGCATTTCCAGACCTACACCAGTCAAAGTGCCCAAGTCATTACCTCCACAGTGCACAATTAACAGGTCAGGTTTGGGCAAATGCATAAAGGTTTTCACCAATGGTATCAATTGGTGACATTTTAATCCTCTGTGGCCAAACCACTTAATTTCCACATCTTGTAAATTGAGGTTAGGTAATTTCCTGTTTTCAACGTACCTTTGAGCCCAGTGAATATAACTATGTCCAACAATCCAGACAGAAAACATGGTGAGAGAAGGTTCTCCTGCAGTCAGATGAAGTGTGGCAATGAAATGGCAGTTGAAAAAATGAGAGTTTAAAATGAAAAAAACGGTGGAGTTTCTGTGTTCATGAAGCAGTAACAGTGATTGGTGGATTTTGATTGCTGAAAACAGAAAGTTAGGGTGCACGGATGTGTTCTTTGAAAGATGTATTTTGAATGGTCAATAAAAAATCATTAAATGAAAGAATGCACTGGATATGCAGGTGCACTGAGAGTTCAGAGTTCAATTGCAACAAAGTTGTGTGAACTTGCAAACACCAGAAGTCTTCCAAGAGGTGGTTGCCATGCAGAAAAGGCATGAAATGGCAGAGGGGGGAAGGGTTTTCATTTGAAAAAAAGTGAGGGAAGAGTTTTGATTGGGTGACATGAGAGATATGTGTGAAGAATTACAGCATTTCTGTGCTTTTGATAGCTGCAGACTCTGGAGTGCATACCTTTTGCTCTGCTGAAGACAAATTGGTGTGTTTCTGAGACTGTTTTCAAACTCAAAGTATTTGCTAAGGTGAGAAAATATTTCTTTAATTTAGATAGAGAATAGTGTGCTTTAAGGAGAAAATTATGAATTATGTGGTGCAAATTGCTTGTAAATATGATCCCACATGTGCATGGAAAATTTAGATTTTGAATGTTTGTGTTACATAGCCATGTTAAAAGTGATACAAACATGCTGCAAAGGCAATCAATAAACGCTTTTATGTGTCTTAAGGACATTTTAAGTAATTTTCCCATGTGCAGTGTTTTGAAATTATGATTTGAAAATCGTTTTTGGGGAAAAGGAATTGTTTTTAAATTTATGACAAGGACATAATGGTGTATGCTTCTTTATACGGCAATTGACTGTCCCTGATGTTATGGTTCCCATTTTAATGTAAGACCTTTCTCTGTGGCGCAAATTGCTTGTAAATATGCTCCGACCTGTGCATGGGAAATTTAGATTTTAAATGTTTGTGTTACATAGCCATGTTAAAAGTGACCCAACCATGCTGGAAAGGCAATAAAAAACACTTTCATGTGTCTTAAGGACATTTTAAGTAATTTCCCTGTGGGCAGTGTTTTCAAATTATGAATTGAAAATCGTTTTTGAGGTAAAGGAATGTTGTTAAAATTTATGTGCGCCATATGCCCACAAATTTCGTTTTCAGGGGTGCAGCAGGGTGTTCTTGAGACACCCCTGCACCTTTGGAAAAATTCCTAATTTGCGATGAGCTAATTGCTAATCGCAAATTGCACCTTCATTCCTATGGGCCTCCTGCTCCATGGAAATGAATGGGTAATTTGCAATTAGCAATTTGCTCATCGCAAATTAGGAATGGTAAAGAATCGCTATTTATTCCTTAAAATTCGCTATTTTTGAAATGCAAAATAGTTATATGATACATATGGCGGTTGATGTCTAACAAGATAAGAAGCTTAGGGATACATTTATGATGACTGGCGCAATGAAGTGGACATCACTTACTTCATTGGTAGAGCTTTACATGTATTATGTCCTCTGTATTCTTCATCAAGCGTAACTTTAATCTGCAATCCTGAGTAGGCCTCACCTTAAACAAACCTCTGGATAGGCCACACCTTATCGTCATCCTGAATTAATCATTTAAAATGCTAGGGACAGATTTATGATAGGTGTATGCCTCTTTTGCGCCACTTACAAAACACTGTCCACGGGGAAATGACTTAAAATGTCCTTAAGACACATGAATGTGTTTTTTTAAAGCGTTTGCAATTTTTTGGGGTGACTTTTAACATGGCTATGTGACTCAAACAGTCAAAATCTAAATTCACCATGCACAGGTGGGAGCATATTTACAAGGAATGTGCTCTATGGGGAAAGGTCTTATAATGTAATATGGGAAAAATCACATCAGAGACACTGAAATGCCTTATAGAGAAGCATACACCATTATGTCCTTGTCATAAATTTGCAAACCATTACTTTTCCCCAAAAACGATTTTCAAATCATAATTTGAAAACACTGCACATGTGGAAATTACTTAAAATGTCCTTAATTCAAAATTTGCTATTCCTTATTTTGCAATTGCACTGAAGGATTTGCAAATTTTGCGATTCCTTAAATGCAATGTATCAAACAAAAAATATGTAAAAAATGATATTAAGGATTTGGAAACTACCACCAACTTCTAGTTTGTGGTAATTTGCGAATTCTTTTCAAAAAGCATTTTTTCCCAAAAAACAAAAGGTGCCATATGACGCCTATACATGTCCTTAGGGCATGTATGTGTGCCATATGCCCCCAAATTTCTTTTTCAGGGGTGTAGCAGGGTGTTCTTGAGATACCCCTGCACGCTTGAAAAAATTCCTATTTTGTGATGAGCTAATTGCTAATCGCAAATTGCAACCTTCATTCCTATGAGCCTCCTAGCCCATGGAAATGAATGGGTAACTTGCAATTAGCAATTTGCTCATTGCAAATTAGGAATGGTAAAGAATTGCTATTTAGTCCTTAAAATTTGCTATTTAGGAAATGCAAAATAGTTTGATGGTACATATGGTGGTTCATCTGTAACAAGATAAGAAGCTTAGGGATACATTTATGATGACTGGCGCAATAAAGTGGACATTACTTACTTCATTGGTAGGCCTTTACATGTATTATCTCCTCTGTATTCTTCATCAAGCGTAACTTTAATCTGCGATCCTGAGTAGGCCTCACCTTAAACAAACCTCTGGATAGGCCACACCTTATCGTCATCCTGGATTAATCATTTAAAATGCTAGGGACAGATTTATGATAGGTGTATGCCTCTTTTGTGCCACTGTGCGTCACTTTTATGATGCAGCGGCGGTGCAAAAGATTTGCTATGAGGCGACAACATTACAAATTGATGCATTTAGGCAGATATGTCATGGTGTAAAAAAAACGTACCACATGAAACCGATGCAGCAGTGATGCAAAAGATGCACCATGTCGCAAGACAGGCCTCACTTGGGGCCATATGTATCAAGCTAATTAGCATTCGCAAAGATCAAAATTCTACGAATTTCGGCCTTTGCGAATGTTAATTAGACAAATGGTATGTATCAAACAAGTTTGATGCAAAATAAGGAGTAGCAAAATTTGCTATTCCTTATTTTGCAATTGCACTGAAGGATTTGCAAATTTTGTGACTACTTAAATGCAATGTATCAAACAAAAAATATGTAAAAAATGACATTAAGGATTTGGAAACTATTGTGGTAAATTGGTGGTAATTTGTGAATTCTTTTCAAAAAGCTTTTTTTCAAAAAAACAAAAGGTGCCATATGACGCCAACACATGCCCTTAGGGCATGTATGTGTGCCATATGCCCCCAAATTTCTTTTTCAGGGGTGCAGCAGGGTGTTCTTGAGACACCCCTGCACCCTTGGAAAAATTCCTAGTTTGTGATGAGCAAATTGCTAATCGCAAATTAAACCTTCATTCCTATGAGCCTCCTAGCCCATGGAAATGAATGGGTAACTTGCAATTAGCAATTTGCTCATTGCAAATTAGGAATGGTAAAGAATTGCTATTTATTCCTTAAAATTCGCTATTTAGGAAATGCAAAATAGTTTCATGCTAAATATGGCGGTTCATCTGTAACAAGATAAGAAGCTTAGGGATAGATTTATGATGACTGGTGCATCACCAGGGATGTGTCAGTCATCCTGCGCCGCTGTTCCGCCACCCATGGTGTGCTGCATTTAGAATGCGGGGCATCATGGGGCAAAAATGGCACAGATGCGTGACGTATCTGTGCTGTAAAGGTAGTGATTGCTGGAGTTGTATCGCAAGTGCGATGCAGCTCAAGCAAGGCTCAGGGGTGCCCCATCTCCACAATGTTGCGTCAAGACCTATGCCTGCTTAAAGCAGGCGAAGGGTTTTGACGAAGCTTTCTCCTATCTGATTGTAAATACGGCACACCATGGGTGGCAGAGTAGTGGTGCACGTTAACTGGTGCATGCCTGGGGATGTGCCATTTAACATAAATTTGCCCCTTTACATTTAAGTATGTGCAGGACACACAGAGTCGGTGAGGCTTATCCAAGGTTAAGAAGAGATGAGTCCTGTTCACTGAAAATTTAGACATAGTCTTCACCTGCTCAGCATTGCTGGACATGGCTAAATAATAGCTGCAAAATATTACTCTTGTTAAACAATTTTACTATTATAATCTCTGAGATTAGTCTCTTACTCTGCAACATCTCATTGTTGTTATCTTTCTTTAAAGATAAAGACAACCTCAACATGAGCGACAATCTGCAATCAGTTGATTTTGACCTCATCATTGAACTTGTAATTGAAACATCAGTGGATGTTGATCCCTTGGATGATTTAAATCCTGAGGATGAAGAAGAGCGTGATGAGGATGCAGATTTGTCCGAATTATATGACATAGGATGGGAAGCTGACCTGCTTGAGCCTATGGAAATATAAACATTTATTTTTAAAATTTATAATTAATAAAAAGTAAAAAGGTAAACCGTTTAATTTAAAAATAAAGACACCTTCAAAAGCAGGTTATGTGTAGTGTCTTCAATAAAATATTAAAATATGCTCATAAAATTAGATCAGATTCACATATAAAATAGCACAGGTAACATAAATATAAATGTCATTTCTTTTCTGCTATTTCTGTATTGTAAATTTGCAAGGACTAAAAAATCTTCTATTTAAAATGTCAAGTAGTGTGTTAAGTTTTTGATCACTGTTATTGTTTTACTGTTTGGTAATAATGGTTAATAACATTTTTTATTATATTTTACCACAGATTCAACTGCAGATCATTTCAAGATTTCACCATGCCAACAATAGAAAGACAGAGAAAGGCTGCAAAACGTCAAAGACAGCAGGTGAAAGAAAATAAGCAGCAGTCCTCTAACAAAAAGATTTGTCAAGTCACGAAGAAAGCACCGGGTAAGAGCACAAAATATTTCATAAGAAATATGTGTAGTAAAAAAAATATTACTACAGAAAATGTTTCAGACCATAAAACGAGAAGGAATTCAAATGGAAAGGAAAGGCCAATCAAAAATGTTACTGCTAGAGCAAGAGATAACTCTGTGCATGATAGTAGTAGGAAACAACAGTTTAGGGAGATTCGTAAACGAATGTTCCGCAACAGGATAATTGGCAATTTGTTAAAAAATATTAAGAAAGGTCAACAGAAACTGGTTTTTTATAAGACAAAAAAAAAAGTTGAGAAAGTTATTGATCAGGCATTTGAAATTAAACGTAAGTTATTTATTTTGATAATCAATAGAATTAGGAAGCTAAACAAGGCAATTTATGATTTCAAAAGAAATAGTAGATGGAAGAGAATAGTTAATCGTAGTAATTTTTGTGGAGTTTTTTCTGGAGAATGGATGCATAGTTCAAGCTGTGAGGCATTTTTTAATGAGGAGAGTTATTTCCAGGATAATGATTTGGTGCATGCAGTTGACACCAGTGGTCGTGCTTATGAAGTGAAAGATGGTTGTCCAGTTGAAAAAGAAAAACTTGTGACAACAGAGGCAGAAGAGGTGTTAGGTAATGAGGTTTTAGGAAGACGTGCTAAGGGTCCTGTGTACACCTGGAAGTGTAGTAGTATTTGCAGTGTGCGACAGGATTCCATCAATTTGCTTTGTGATTTTGTACGGTCATTTAATAAGAAAAGTTTGAAGCAGAAAATAAGGTTGTTGCAAGAATTAGATCCTTGCAGAGTAAGAGAAGTGACAGGTTTGCATGGTCATTCACTGGCTTGTCTTTCCAGGAGAGTATGCCAGAGTGTTTTTCATCATTTCAGGATGCTAGCAGTGCATCATAATAAAGTGAGGAAATTAGTTAGAATGTTGTATTATGCTAAGAGTCCAGCAATTATGCTTAAACAATTATGCGCTGCTCTTTTGCATGGTTCTGAAATACATGTGAAGAATATATGTGAAGAAATTGAGTTTTGTTACTTTGGAAGTAAAGAGGAGAATGTTGAAATTGAGCAAGAAGAAGAGGGTCATGTGGAAGATAGTGTACAGGTTTCCAGTACAGATAATTTCCAGAGGGAAATTGCGACGTTTGAGGTGAAATCAAGTGAGAGGCCTAATTTCACTTGTGTGTGTTGTCGACGCACTTATTATAAGAATCAGACTAAGTTAGTGGATTTATATGCAAAAAGTGAAAGGGAAAATAATAGTGAATGGAAGGATTTCGCAACATACTTGATGGTAGAAAATTGTTTTGATTTGGGATTGGATCAACGTGTGTGTAGTTATTGTTGTTGCAAATTAAATCAAAACCAGATGCCTGCTAGAGCAGTTCATAATAATCTGGAATTGGTTGAGATTCCTTCTGAATTGAAGGATTTAAATACTTATGAATCTATTTTGATTCAAAGTATCCATCCCTTTCAGGCTATTGTAAGAATGGAGCCAAAGACAGGGAAATTGCCTCCATCAGATTTACAGAGAGGATTAAAGGGAAGAGTTGTTTATTTGCCTCTAGAATTGAAGAAAAACATTAACACAATTGGAGTAGAAAAAGTGGAAGAGGAACCAATGGGGTTCCGACAAAGAATAAGAAAATATGGCAAGATTTAGTAGATGTTAGGAAAGTTAAAAAGGCAACATTGTATTTGAAAAAAAATAATAAATACTATAAGAATGTATATGTTGCAGAAGAGGAAGTAAGTGAGGAAGAGGATAGCGATTTGTGTGCTGGTCAAATTGAGAAAGTAGAACCCTCTACTAGTGAAGAAATATATGAACATTATAGTGTTCATCCTTTGCATTCCAAGGAAGTCATGGGGAATGCTATTGAGTTGTTTCAAATGAAACAAGCCAAAGGGAGTCCCATTAGTGTTTGGGAGGAAAGTTTGGAAGCTCGGTGTTTCCCACAGCTTTTTCCAACAGGTCAGGGAGGAAGATATGATGAGCGACCTCATCAAATTCCTGCTTCTGAATACCGGACTTTGCGATTGTATGCAGGAGATGCTAGGTTTCGACAATGCATTCCTTATTTGTTTCATCTCCTGTTTGAAAGCGATCTGTCTGGACTGTCATATGCAGTGAACCACATCTTGAAAAGTGGTATACACATGCAAAACATATCGGCAAGTGACTTTATGGATAAAGTCAATGTCCAAGACAGTATTTTGGATTCTCACCTGATTAATCTCATGGCGTGTCAGCGTGGTACTAATGAGTACTGGTACCGTCGTCATGGTGATTTAAAATGTATGCTGAGGAACTTAGGTACTCCCACATGGTTCCTCACTCTGAGCTGTGCCGAGTATGGCTGGGAAGACTTACTTGAATTTCTACGAGAGGCAAATGCTAACGTAGATAACATCGAATTCAAGACACCGGGAGAACTGTGCTCTTTGGATCCAGTCAATGTATGTAGGTACTTCAATCATAGATTTGAAGCTATGATGTCTTTCATCATGAATAAGAAGAATCCACCTCTTGGAGAGGTGTTGGATTTCTTCTGGAGAAAGGAGTACCAAGCAAGAGGTGCTCCTCATATACATATGTTGCTGTGGATCAAGGATGCACCTAAATTTGGAACGGATCCAGAAGACTCAGTGATGAGTTTCATCCAACAGTATTCTACGTGTGCTGTTCCAAACGCAAAGGAGAAGAAAAGCCTAAGAGAAAAAGTTCTGCGTTTCCAAAGCCATCGATGTGGAAAGTACTGCCGTCGTAAATTCCGAAACAAGGACAAGTTCTACACTAAATGTCGTTTCGGCTTTCCACGACCGGTGATTTCTAAAGGAAGAGTAAACAGTTTGATGTCTTCGCTGCGACACAATGTCATGAAGAAATCACCTAAAAACACTTACAATTTGAAGAGGAACGAAGAGTCCAAGTACATCAACGACTACAACCCGGTGATTTTGTCCATGTGGAATGCTAACATGGATATACAGTTTGTGGCTGATAACTGTATGGCTGTGGCTCGGTATGTGACGTCTTACATCACCAAAAAAGAGAAGACAGAATTGAAGGATATGTGGGAGGACATTTCCCATGAAAAGAGCCTCAGCAAGAAGTTGTACAGTTTCAGTCTGAAGATGTTGTCGCATCGAGAAATCGGAGCGTACGAATGTTCTGACCGGTTGTCTTCAGCAAGTCTCTATGCCAAGTCCAGGAGTATCGTTTGGGCGAGTCTTGGTCTTGCTGCAACGCGTAATCGAGTTCTCAAACCTGTGCGGGAAATTGAGTATTTGGCGGAAAAGGAGCCAAACAGTACCGACATTTTGAAGACCAACATGTTGGATACATATTATCCAAATCGAAGCATTCACCTCGAGAATGTTTGTCTGTATGAGGTTCTTCAAAATTACATATTCAAGAGGAACATCAAAGAAGATACTGAGAAAGGAGTGTATGCTGTAATAGGAAGTGAGGGATGTCTGGTCAAGCAAAGAAAATGCCACTTGGTAAACCATCGAAAATTGAGTGGCGAATCTCCTGAAAAAAGGAGTTTTTCTATTTAGCACTTTTGCAACTTTTCAAGCCTTGGCATGCAGAAGAGGAACTGCTTGGAGATTTCCTCTGTTACGAAGACTCTTTCAATGCCGCCAAGGAGACCATAGAATGTCCTGCTTTTCCCAAATATGTAGAAATGTTAAATGCGGAAATTGAGCAGGAAGCAACGATTGCAGCCGAGATTGCCAGAGACAGTTCTCAGGACAGTCAGAGTTCTGCTTCATTGAGTCAGGATCCACTAGGAGGACCTGTTATTGAAAATGAAGCTGCCACTGCTATGAATGAAGTGGAAAGAGCCATGGCACATGCTCAAGAGGATGCGGTTAACTTAGAAGAGTTGGAAAGACAACTCAACGTTGAGCAGAGGAAAATATATGACGAAGTTACCATGCAAATTGATCATGGATTAAGTCATGATAAGAAAGAGTGCTCATGTACGTCGTTGAAGCCTGTCCGACTGTACGTGAGTGGAGAAGCGGGAACTGGAAAAAGTTTCCTCATTAAAGCAATTTCATGCTATTTGCAGGAAAGGACAGAGTCATCGCTGTCTTGTGTTGTCACCGCTCCAACTGGACTGGCAGCACATAATATTAAAGGGATTACTTTACATCGTTTACTGATGCTGCCAGTGGAGCATGACAACAAATTACAATATCACAAGCTATCTGGAGATGCTTGTTTTGAAGTTTCAAGAATCTTGAGGAAAATGAAACTTCTTATCATTGACGAAGTAAGCATGGTTTCCAATGTCATGCTTGCCTTTGTGCATTTGAGGATGCAAGAAGTTCTCAAAACAGAGTATGATGTGTTATTTGGTGGCAAACACATCATTGTTTTCGGAGATCTTCTGCAGCTGACACCAGTGAAAGGGCAACCTGTGTTCAAAATGCTCACGCATGAAGATACCAGGAAGTGCCTAGGCAGCATTGGCAACGTCAATATATGGTTAAACTTCATTTATGCTGAACTGCATGAAAATATGCGTCAGGTGAAGGATGAAGTTTACAAGACTATTCTACAAGATGTTAGAATTGGAAAAGTGACCGAGCATGGGAAAGAAGCTTTACATGCACGATTACTGTCAAATTTATATCCAGAACAAGATGTTGTGCCTGACAATATTTTTCAGAAAATTACTGAGAAGAAATCTGGAATATGTTTGATGCCAACTCTTGCAGAATGTGCCAAATTTAACAACAAAATGTTGCATTTAGAAAAGCAAGAGATTGTGAAACTGGAAGCTATTGATAGAGTAGAGCATATGGGATCAACAATTATTTTGTCTGAGAATCTGAAAACAAAATTGGATTCATTAGAGAAGAGTATATCTAAAACTGCAGGTTTTGAAAAGACTCTGAATGTGTGCTTGAACTGCCGTATAATTTTAAGAAGGAATTTACATGTTGAAAGAGGTCTGGTAAATGGATCAATGGGTAATGTTGTTGATTTTGTGAAATACAGAAATAGAGATGGAATTGAATTTTTAAAAATTAAATTTGATGGCATTGAGGAAGTACAGCTAATTGGTCGTTGTTCTGCTAGATTTTTGCTTGTAAAAGACTTATATGTTCGCCGTAAGCAGTTTCCTGTTTGCTTGGCATATGCGGTGACAATTCATAAATCGCAAGGTTTAAGTGTAGACAGTGCATTGGTGAATATTGGCAGTTCTGTGTTCAAGGAGGGTATGGCATATGTGGCATTGTCACGAGTTAGAACTTTATCGGGATTGTACTTGATTGAGTGTGATGTCACAAACATTTGTGCTGATCTAGATTGTGTTAAGGAATACAATAGGTTAAGAAGAGAGTATGCGCCACATTTGCCTCAGTATCCTTTGTTTGAGAAACGTGTGGTAGGCCGGAAACGAAGAAATGTGACCAATACTGGGGAGGTTGTAGCAAAAAGACGAAAAGTCGATGAACCTAAAATTACAAGCAGAAACAAAAAGGATTCTGTTGAAGATGTTGTTGGTTTTCAGTTTGAAAACAGTTCTGGTGTCAACTGCTATGCTAATGTAGTGGTTAATGTTTTGTTTTCTCTAGAAAATGTAAAAGAAGAGATTGTGGTCAATTCTGATCAAAGATTTTGCAGTTTGTTAAATTCTGTGTTAGAGAAATGTAGCACTGATAGAAGAAACATAGAAAGTGTGTCTGAAATTCGAAATCTGTTAGACAGATGTTCAGGCCAAACACAATTCTCTCAAAATATTCAGCAAGATTGTCAGGAGTTTTTAATGTATATGCTTGATGTATTACATGCTGAAGGTGTAGATGTAGATCAGCTGTTTGGGCTTTCTTATCAATGGCAGCATGACTGCGAGAACTGTATGGTATCAAGTACTACTAGTGTAGACTCAGAAAGATTTATATATTTAACTTTGCCAGACAGTAAATCAGTCTCTTTTAATAAGCTAGTAAAAGCAGCTGATCACAACATGGAGTGTAGCCAATGTAAATCTGAAATGATGTCCACATTATTTATACGAACATATGGCCAGTATGTCATTTTAATGTTCCAACGATGTAGGCCTGATGGAACAAAATTGACAACTTTAATTAAAAATTTTGTAGCTTCGCAGTTGTCAATATCAGGAAGGACTTTTGTAACTGCAGCAATTATATATCATGACGGCCCTTCAATAACATCAGGACATTACACAGCTTATTTAAAGTCTAGAAATGGCTGGTCATTCTGCAATGATTCTGTTTTAATTTTCAAAAAAAAATTGCCGTATGACCTTAAAAACTCTTACTTGGTGTTTTTAAAACCAAAATTTTAGGGAAATAATCTCGGGATGTGCTCTGTGGAATTTCAAGAAGTTCTAATGGCTCCTACACAATTTGGCCTTGAGGATAAGTGTAGTTCAGAGACATAACTATTAACCATAGGACTGGACGTCATGGAGAAATACGTGCACTTTGAATGAGTTCAGAAAAACTGTTTCTTTTTATAAGCTAATTGAAGCAGCCAATCAAAACATGGAGTAGAGGGAATGTAAGTCTGCAATGCTGTCTACTGTTTTACATTGCTTTGTGATTAAAAGTGATGTAGAGAATTAAATAATTGTAGTAGTCATAGAGGTAGTGTAAGTCTGCTTCATAGTAAGCAGTATCAGTGTCATAGGAAATGTAGAACATGACTGAGCAAGAAGGGGAAGATATTACTATTCCAGGATTGTGAAAATGATCTTCAACATTTTAATTCTGAAAGTTGCGGAAATGCCAAATGACGGGATTGGCTTACAAGAAATCCAAGAGTTATAAATGGCTCTGACCAGATTTGGCCTTGTGGAAACTTGTGGTAGAGAGCAAGAAGTCATTTATTGCATGTAACGTGTTTTTAAAAACGATGGAGATTTTCTTTCAGAAAGTGGCGGGCTGAAAGTAATAACAGCACAAAAGAGTGTAAGCTGTTCATAGGACATCCTTGGACGTCATGGAAAGTAAGTTAACTTTAAGGAGTTCTGAATTTTGATTTCTTATGTTGTATGGGTTTTTTAAACACAATCATTTTGATTGTGTTTTTTTTTCCCCGCTGTTATATGATGAATACCTTCAAGTCACTGTTTTTAGTGAATTTTGATACATTCTGAGAACAGCAAAAATAAACCATTTAACATGTATAATTAATTCTGTACTGTTTGCATTTATGATGTATATGTAGAACTGTGTAGGAGGCATGGAGAAGGTGAGGCTTCTGTAAGTGTCAAAGTTGTTGCATGCAGTGCTGCACTTCTGCGTATTCTTTCATATGCTAGACTACATCTGCACAATGAGATACCTAAGCAAAGGAAACACAAGTGATGTGATTGTGAAATGAGCAAAATAAATTGCACGTATTTCAATTACATCACCTGTGTTTCCTATCATTACGAATCACATTGTGCAGATCAAGTTTAGGTCTGTCCAGGGAAACATAGGAGGTTTGGACTTTGTTGAAGAGTGCAGTGGACATGCCTCACTTCATTGGTAGACCTTCACATGTATTATCTCCTCTGTACTCTTCAACAAGTGTAAATCTCATCTGCAACCCTGAGTAGGCCTCACCTCAAACAAACCTCTGGATAGTAGACATCTTATTGGCATCCTGAAGCAATTATTTAAAATTTTAGTGTCTTGCGACACTTTTCTGAAACAACAGCAATGCAAAAGATGCACCATGTTTTAAGATAGGCCTCACTTCATCTGCATCCAGATACTGTTAGTTTAAAATGTATATCTTTAGGACTGTGTAGGGGGCCTGGAGAAGCAGAAGCTTCTGTAAGTGTCAAAGTTGTTGAAAAACTGTTTGTCCTTCAATCTTTTCCCTTGTCTTTTCTAATTTTTAAATACATGTTTTAATATTTTTCAAATGTTTGTTCTCTCTTTCACAGATTGAAAGTATAAAAACAAAAAGTGAGTAATTTAACGACAATTATAAGGTAAATATGTTGTACTCTTTTCGTTACATTTCTATCACATTTAACTACTATTAGTTCCACTGCTTCATTTCTTTAACCCTCAGTTTCCTGCCTTTGCTACTTCCCTCATTCCTTTCTCTATTACCTACTTACTCAACTCCTTCCACTATTTTTTTCAGTCCCTCTCTTCTCATAGTTCCTCACTCTTGTTCACTCACTCCGTCTCTATTACTCTTAGTGTCTTTGACTGATCACTCTATCACTACTTGTTCATTATGCTTTCTCTGTGTAGTGTAGTGTAGGGGCATATTATGAACACAGCCAATAAAATGATTGCTCTTTTTATTGGCAGAAAACTGGTGCAAAAGTGGTTTTAGCGGCAGTTTTCTGCCGCTAAAAGCAGCTTTAGCGACACATTTCTGCCAATAAAAGCTGCAAAACTTTTATTGCCTATGTTGATGATATGGCTCTATGTTACTTACATTTCTTTGCTGTTTTTCTCTCTCTTATTCCTCATGTTTGAATCTTATTTTGAACATTCACTCACATTCTCCAAGAAACTCTTCTTTGTTAATGTTAATCTCTCTTTTTTTTTCTTTCACTTCGTTATCTATTTTGTTTTTCACAATTATACCCTCTTCCGTCTTTTCTTCGGTAAATAGATCTATTAAACAGTATCTCTTCTTTACTCCCTATAGCTGTCTTTCTTTTAACATCACTCTCTGTTTACTTTCCTTATACTTACTCTTTTTTATTTTTTTTTATTTTTTTGGGTTAGCTCCCGGTCCGCGTACCGGGAAGCTAACCCGGGAGCGAACCAAAAGAAATAGAGCTTGCCAGAGTGCTAAACATTCTAGCAATTTTTTTTGAAAGGGAAGGTAGTTCTGAAAAGAACTTTTTTTTTAATATTTTTGTTGTTTTATATTTTTTTTTATTTTTTGAACATTTTTTGTTTTTTTTGTATTTTTTGAACGATTTTATATTTTTTTTGGTTTTTTTTGGGGGGGGGAAACAACAAAAAACAGGCGTTGAAAAGGGCTCAACAGGAGCAAAAAAAAAATTACTGGGGGCGGTTAGGGCAATCATGGTGTTCATACGCCAGGTTTATAGCATTGATGCTCATGTTGCCACAAGCTAATAATGCACGACAGTGCATACATAAGTGAATCATGTGCCCAAAATGTTCTTGAATATTTGGCACAGTTTCCCGTGCCTCTTCTGGTGTTAGAGAAATCGGTATTGTTGGTCTGGCCACAGGAGTTGGTCTTGGATTGTCCTGCATATCCCTTATTTCCGCCCGGCTGTAATTTAGTGGATGCTTCCTTGTCATGTGCCTGTGCATTGTGTGATTTCCATAGCTGTATTTTTTGTCCGTCCCTCTGGACAATTGTTCTTTGCATATGCGGCAGGTGACATACCTCGCATTGACTTTTTTTTGGCCAGGAGGGATCGAATAAAACTGACAGATGAAACTGGCTTTCTTTCTGGAAACCCGGGGCAACTCTTCTAAGAACTGTGGTTCTTCTCCCTCCTCATCCATTTCTTCATCTTCCTCCTCAGTGTTGGTAATGACCTGGGGAGGTGGTCCTCTCTTCCCATGAGGAGGTGGAGGTGGTGGTGGGGGTGCACCAGCTGAAGCAACCAATGAAGCCATTTTCCAACAAGCAAAATAGGTCTTCCTCTCACAATGATGAAAGTCAGAGTGAGGAAAGAGGAGGGGTTTTCATCATTTGGGAAAAACAATAATTCTCAACCAATGAAAAGTGTTATTTTTAGGTCACCTGACCTAGCCTTACATCATTATGAAACCAAAAGTGAAATGAACCAATGAAAAGTTTTATTAACAAGTCACATGACCTCTCACGCTCATGTTACGCGCTGCGGAACGCGCCCCGGTTAGCTTCCGGGTCGCTGAGCTTCGATCCTCGGTCCGCGCCCCGGGACACTTCCGGGTGCGCTAACGCGGTACGTCACAAGACGCATTACGCGGCAACGCGATACGTCGCGCTTTCGCGACACGCCCCGGTTAGCTTCCGGGTCGCTGAGCTTCGCGCCTCGGTCCGCGCCCCGGGGCACTTCCGGGTGCGCTAACGCAGTACGTCATAAGACGCATTACGCGGCAACGCGATACCGTCACTAAGTTGATTTTTTACCGGTTCGCGGACCGGGTCGCGGCATTAAATTGAGCTAACGGGAAGCTTCCCGGTTCGCGGACCGGGAGCGAAACAAAAAAAATATTTTAAAAAAATTATTAATAAACATATAAAATATATTTTTGGATTTAAATAAGAATACACATATTACATCATTCATGACATGGTCAGTGACATCACTGATGACATCACTGATGACATCTCAAATGACATCACTGATGACATCACTGATGACATCTCAAATGACATCACTGATGACATGAGGCGTGACCTCATTACAACTCTTTGCAACGCAGCACCCTGGCGCATACTGGAGGTTCCTGGTGGGCTTATTGGCCCCAGGGACCCCCAGTATGCAAGTAGAATTAGTTCCCCCTCTGAAAAAGTGCCAGGGGGCTGCCTTGCAGAGAGGTGTAAAACGGGGCATGGCCTCATTACACCTCTCTGCAATGCAGCCCCTTGGCGCATACTGGAGGTTCCTGGTAGACTAGTTGGCCCCCAGGGACCCCCAGTATGCAATGGGAATTAGTTCCCCCTCTGCAAACGCACCAGGGGGCTGCGTTGCAGAGAGGTGTGAAAAGGGGCGTAGCCTCATTGCACCTCTCTGCAACGCAGCCCCCTGGCGCATACTGGAGGTTCCTGGTGGGCTAGTTGGGCCCCATGGACCCCCAGTATTCAAGGGGACTTAATCCCCCAACTTAGAATGCACCACGGGCGCGTTTGCACAGTGGTGAAGGTAGGGGGCGGGGCTTGAGGTGATGTGTGTGCAAACACGCTCTGTGCCACATTTTAAGTTGGGGAATGAATTCCTCTTCAATCCAGAGGTCTCCTATGGGCCAACTAGCCCACTAGGTACCTCCAGTAAGTGCCACGGAGCTGCGTTTCAGAGCGTTGTAAAAAGGGGCATGGCCTCTAAACACCTCTCTGCAAAGCAGCTCCCTGGCGCATACTGGAGGTACCTGGTGGGCTAGTGGGCCCACAGGGGACCTCAGGAATGAAGAGGAATTCATTCTCCAACTTAAAACTCACCACAGGGCGTGTTTGACACATGTTACCTCAGGCACCGCTCCTTCCTTCAGCATTGTGCAAATATTCATCTAAAATCAGCCGAACAGCGAAGTCCGATTTATCACCTGTTTTCAGGAGTGACCTCAGTGCTACAACTTTAAGCCCAGTACTGATCCTGAAAAGTAATTTTAATCGTACTTACCAGTTACTTGAATTTACTTCCATAGGAATCCATTGTGTGGTTTTCACCAGAAAAGTTTCTAAGTGTGGAGTTTTGGAAGTTTAAAATATTCCTCTAAAATCAGATGTAGTACGAATTCCGATTTACTCACCTGTTATCAGGATTGACCTCAGTGCTGCAACATTAAGCCCAGTAGTGATCCGGAAAAGTAATTCTAACCATACTTACCAGTAACTTGTATTTCCTTCCATAGGAATCCATTGTGTGGTTTTCAGCAGAAAAGTTTCTGTGTTCATTTTTGAAACATACAAATATTCCTCTAAAATCAGCTGAACTATGAATTCCGATTTACTCACCTGTTATCAGGAGTGACCTCAGTGCTGCTTCTTTTAGCCCAGCACTGTCCCTGAAAAGTAATTCTAACCATACTTACCAGTAACTTGTATTTCCTTCCATAGGAATCCATTGTGTGGTTTTCAGCAGAAAAGTCTCTGAACACCTCTCCGCAAAGCAGCTCCCTGGCGCATACTGGAGGTACCTGGTGGGCTAGATGGCCCACAGGGGACCTCAGGAATGAAGAGGAATTCATTCTCCAACTTAAAACGCGCCACAGGGCGTGTTTGCACACATGTTACCTCAGGCACCGCCCCTTTCCTTCAGCATTGTGCAAATATTCATATAAAATCAGCCGAACAGCGAATTCCGATGTATCACCTGTTTTCAGGAGTGACCTCAGTGCTGCAACTTTAATCCCAGTACTGATCCTGAAAAGTAATTTTAATCGTGCTTACCAGTTACTTGAAATTCCTTCCATAGGATTTCATTGCCTGCTATATAAAATATATATAAATTAAAAAAATATATAAAATAAAAAAAACTAATATTACAATTTTTTTTCCAATTTATATTCAAAATATGTAATGTAATTAAAAACAAATATCTAAAAAGAAATAGTTTAAAACAATGTAGTAAATCAGTATAACAAATAACAATTAATACATTTAAAAAATATCATTTACAAAACCTTTGACATTCACTGAAAAAACCATAGGTTCCAGCCACGTTATAGTTAGGAATTAGCATTTAAAAAACCTTAGAAATTCACTGAAAAAAAACCATAGGTTTCAGCCACGTTATATTTAGGAGTTAGCATTCAAAAAACCTTAGAAATTCACTGAAAAAATCATAGGTTTCATACATGTTATAGTTAGTTGCACATTTCACTCATACAAAACCATTGAAATTCCCCCGTTATAGTTAGTTCAGCTAACTCTAACTCGCGCTCGCAAAATGCACTGCTGATGACGTCACATATTACATCACTCAAGACATCTCAAATTAAATCACTGATAATATCACTGATGACATCATCCAGTGAAAGTGGTTTGGTTCGTTATTTAAATATGTACTATATATATATAGCAATCTGCCTTGAAGACTGAGTGTATGTATAAGTGTGTGAATGGAGGATTTTGTACCCATGTGATTGACTGTCTAAGTGAGGATTTTTAAGTGTCTCACTAAATATATGGGATAGTGATTAAACTGTATGAATACCTGTATCACTGTATCTCTTATTGTGTAAACTACTACATAAGTTGGTTACTACCTATGTGAAATTCTACATTAGTTATTATTTAGTTAAATGAGTATTTGTATGTGATAGTGAATGAATGTGTGTGTGGTTGGTTGGGACGTGTGGGACTGTGGAAAGATGTGTAAATAGTTGATTTAGTAAGTATATGAGGTTAAGATTGTATGTGGAAACAGTTGTTTGGGTGAGTGAATTTCTTTATGGGTGTGGTGATGAGTAAAGATATTACTCAATGATAAACTAAAAATATAAAAGGCAGTGTATGTGACAGTTATTGTATATAAATAAGTATACATAATACTCAGTGATTGTATGATTGATGTATGGATAACTGTATACTTGTAATACTGATTTTATAACACAAAGTATGAGTTACAATCTATCTGAATAAATAAAGTGGAGTTTGTGTAAGTGAGTAGCTTAGTAAATATATGTATGATCAATGTTTGCATAAGTGAGTAGGATGTCTGCATAAAAGAATAGGATATGTGCTGGTGTGTAATGTTGATGTAGGTATATACGTATATTTAACAGTGTTCTATTGATCTTCGTTAGCATGTATGAGTAAATCTATAGGTAAGTGTTTAGATGTGTGTGTATATGTAGGAATTCCTGAGTGGGTTTTTAGAAACTTGTACTGTTGTGTCAATGGTTTCAAATATGGTACTCTGTATTTTGCAGTGAGTGATGAAAGGTTATAACAGTGTATGATAAGGTGTACCAGATTGTCACATAGATGATGTCATCGGTGATGTCATCACTGATGTCATTTGAGATGTCATCAGTGATGTCATCAGTAATGTCACTGACCATGTCATGCATGATATAATATGTGACATCATCAGCAGTGGATTGCGAGCGCGGGAGTTATAGTTAGTACAACTAACTATAACGGGGGAATTTCAATGGTTTTGTATGAGTGAAATGTCCAGCTAACTATAACATGTGTGAAACCTATGGTTTTTTCAGTGAATTTCTAAGGTTTTTTAAATGCTAATTCCTAACTATAACATGTCTAAAACCTATGTTTTTTTCAGGGAATTTCATAGGTTTTGTAAATGGCAATTTTTTAATGTATCAATTTTTATATATTTTTTTATACTAAGTTCCTACATTTTTTATATTAATAATTTTTAGTTCTTTTATTTTTTTAATTAAATTACATATTTTTAATGTAAAATAATGAAAAAACTACATTCAAAAATGTTTTTTTATAAATTTTATATTTTTTTCAATATATTAAAATACATTTCAATATTTATTATTTTTGGCATTTTTTTGTGGTAAACGTATGGTACGCGTACCGACCTCGCACCATCCTTTGCATCTGTAATCGTACTGTACGCGCGCATACGTTACGAATACGTTTTGACGTGTGCGTCGCATCACCGCTTCCACGTGGCGTCATATACGTTTGTACAGCGTCCCTTACGCGTACTCCGCGAAAGTTTCTAAATGTTTAAAAAGATATATTTATGTATTTAATGTAAATATTATTACTTTTAAAAGCAATTACGCAAATTGCAGGGTATGTCGTACGTACGCGCACCGTTAGCGCACCCTACGCTCACCCCATGTGACTTCAAAAGAACAGATTTGATTGGTTCATAATACATCCTATTCTAAATGTTGAAGGAACCACCCATATTAATCATTCTTCTTTGACCTTCACTGAAGAAACACCTTTTTGTGAAGGAGCTCTTTCTTCATATGTTCATCATGGCTGCCCAGCAAGAAGATATTTCAGAACACTCTTCTGAGGAAGAATTTGTGGCAGAAGACCCACCCACAAAGAGGAAGGAGGCACTAATATGGATGTTTTTTCCTTCCTAGAAGGTGAAAAAAAAGTGAACGCAGCGAAAGTTACCTGCAAGATCTGTTCAGTTGTGCTCTCTCGAGGGAATCCCAGTAAACAGTACTCCTTCGGAACTGCAAGCATGGTAAGGCATGTACAAAATTAACATCCAGTCAACTATGCTCGTGCTGCATGCACCAGAGTGAGAGAGGAGACTCCAGCAGCTCAACCAAGCAGATCTGCAGGATCTTAAAGCCCACAACCGGACATCTGTCCCCATTTTGCAGACCTGATAGTTCTTTGCAAATTTTGTAAAGAGACATTGTGCCATGGGGAACAATCAATTGATTTGATTTGCAGGCGCAAACAGGAGCACCATTGGTCCCAGCGTTAATTTTTGTTTGTTTATTTGTTCCCATTGCAGACTTTTTTGTTTGCACAGGTACTTTTGTTCCTTTAACCCCTTTGGCGCTGATGAAAAAGCCAGCTCTTCATGGGATTGACCTGCGCTACGCGGATGACGAGCTGGCTTTGTCATAAACAGCGCGATTTTCAAAAATCAGCGCACAGCGGGAAAACGCGGTAGCGATTAAAAAAAAACCAAAAATAAAAAACTGTTAAAAAAATACCCAAAAAATACAAAACGACAAAAAAGACAAAAAAATAAGTTATTTAAAGAACGTACTTCACTGGTCAAAAAAAGAGATATATTAGTTAGATAGTGTGTAAAAGTGTTTTTGAATGAATGAATGAGAGAATACATTAGTAGTGTATGCTGAATGTGAAAGTGCAGAACTATAAGGAAGTGCTACAGCATAAGTCTATAAGGTGTTTACTTACAGTATACTGTAGTACTTGAATGTAACATATGTGCATAAATATGTTACACATCTATGCTCCCCTTTGCACTGCTGTTGAAACTGCCTGGGTGAATTTGTAAGTGTTTAGGGTAGATTTACAACCCCTTTGCGCCTCTTTTACGCTGCCATTGCATCACGTTTGTGATGCAGCGACGGCGCAAAAGATGCACCACGTTGTAAAGCCCTACACCAGAAGGAGGCATTCCTGCGCAGGAGGGGAGGGTGTTCCGCGCAGGAACGCCTCCTAAAAGTGGTTGAGTGAATTCTACAAGATTTCACTCAGTCACATTTGGGCCATGCTGCATCAAAACCCTACACCTGCTTGAAGCAGGCATAAGGATTGACACAGCATTGTGAGCATAGGGCCCCAGAGCATTGCTGGAGCTGCGTTGAGCTTGCGACGCAACTCCAGCAATGCGCCACCTTTACGGAACAGACGCGTGACGCTTTTGCCCCATGGTGTGCTGCATTGTAAATGCTGCGCATCCATGGTGGCGGTGGCATGGCGCACAAAAACTGGCATATCCCTGTGGATGCGCCAGTTACTGTAAATCTGCCCCTTAGTTTTTTAATGCAGTGAATGGATTACTACACACTGATGAATGAGTAAGTACAACAGTGCAACAGCAGTGACAGGGTGCTTTGTCAAAGTGTAAGGATACAGAATGGAAGGTGTGAAACACAAGTGAGCAGGTGGATACAAGACTGCATGCATAGTGCATAGAAGTTTGAAGCAGTGCATGTCCTAAGACCTACTTTCTTGCATCAGTACGTGGGTACAGACTGAATTATTACAGTTCTGCAAGGAGAGTGCATGACTGAATTTATAAGTGCTTCAGTTTTAGCACAGTGAATAGATAAGCACATACCGCTGAATGGCTCACTACAATACTGAAACCGCAGTGACAGATTGTTGGGTGGAAGTGTAAGGATACAGACTGGGGAATTGAAGGTATAAAAGACAAGTGTGCAGGTAGATACAAGATTGCATGCATAGTGCATAGGGATTTCAAGCAGTCCATGCCCTAAGGCGTACTTTGCTGCATGAGTTCTTGGGTACTGACTGAATGATTACAGTTCTGTAAGGAGAGTGCCTGATTGAATTTATAAGTGCTTCAGTTTTAGCACAGTGAATGGATTAGAACAAACTGCTGAATGGATCACTACAATACTGAAACAGCAGTGGCAGATTATTTGGTGGAAGTGTAAGGATACAGACTGCGGATTTGAAGGTATAAAAACAAGTGTTCAGGTAGATACAAGACATTATGCATAGTGCATAGGGATTTCAAGCAGTCCATGCCCTAAGGCCTACTTTGTATACTTTGAATCAATAGAATATTGTAAAGAGTGTGTAATTGAATCTATAAGTGCTTGACTTTTAGTACAGTGAATGCATTAGTACATTGTGCTCAATGCTTTATTATTATTAAACAATAAAATTATTCTTCAGACATCTCATATTTTAACAGAGCTTCTAAAAGGAGTTCATCTGGTACTACTTCGAGATCATACTGCTGGTTTGCCATTTCAGAGTGTATGTCTTCCAGTAACTCTACATCATCCAGAGCTTCCAAAGAATCAGCATCATTGCTTTCATTTTCAGAATCACAGGTGATATCTGCAGTACTGATGTCCTCTAATTCAGTCTCGCTGCCTGTTATAGGTAGATTTTGTACTTCAATGAAACTGTTGCTCATTTTCTTTATCCATAACAAATCTATTATGTTGTAGGTCCTTGCACAAAAACATAAATACTTTATCAGTGTTCTTAAAACATAATACAAAACTAGGTTTATGGACTATTTTGGCCCCAAAAAAATATTATGTAAATACCATTGTCTAATAACATTCCAACAGTACAGTTTTAGTACTTTATAAGGTTATATAAATATAATTACTTATAAAGATATCCTGTTCTTAAGTGTTTGTAAAATTCGAAACCAGGCACTCCTTATGACTATAGAAAATGACGCAGGCTCCTGGCTGACAGTGACAAGAACGCTCCTGATGCCGATAGACTCACAATAGAAGGAATGGTGTGCTGCTGCGATATTTAAAACCAGCCTAAACGAAACAAAACTCAACCCGATGTCAGAGGTGTACAGCGGCGATCTTTTTGCGGCGGCTGAGAAGCTGGTCATAGATATCCGGTCCACGCTGTCGGCGCTACTGGTGGAGCTGCGGGAGGTGCGGGGCCATCGTGTGCAGCAAAGGAGAACTTGCGGAGCTGGCGGAGTCGGCGTAGGCGGAGACAGAGACAGCCAGGGTAGCGGAGCCTCGAGCATTGCAAACAGAGCTCTCCTGGGGATTCCTACGGTGCAGCAAGCTAAGGGGGCTGAGGGGGCTGGATTGATTCTCGGAGTTGCTGATTCTGCTGATTTTGCTGGGATGGCGCCGAAAATTACCCGTGGATGGGGAAAGGCCACAGATGCAGAGCAAGGTCAAGGACCAATGCCCCTAAAAGACGCATCACAGGTAAAGGACTTGGGAAAGGTGGCTGCGAAAGAGGCAAAGGAGGCTGGAAAAGAGGCTGGAAAAAGCGGCGGAAACACTCCAGGTGAGAGCTCTGACCCACACAAAAAAGAAATAATGAGACTGGTACATGGAGTAACACACAGGGGAGAGGGCCAAAGCCAGGGGAAGCGAACATTGGGGGCCTAAAAAGCATTACAGGCTTTTTCTCTCCAGCTGGACCCTTGAAAAAAAGCTTACCGGCACTAGGCAAAAATGTGGTAAACCCTAAAGGGAAGGAGGCCCTACAGGAAGATTCTCGAGTGGCCCGGATTACTGTTGGGGCAGGACAGAAGACAATGATCCCTGGATCACAATGGGGGGAGATAACAGACGACAGTGAAAGCATTGAAATCACCTCAGACAAGGATCGGGGGGTGAGAAAACTGCTGTTGTAGCCCAGCCCCAGCCCCACGAATTTATACAAGATCATCCAGGCCAGCAAGAGGTTTTTGCGGGAGAAAGTGTAACTGCAGACCCTTAAGGCCCGTCAGGCAGAGAACTCTTGACAACGAACATGCTAGTACAGGAGATCACGGCTAGCAGCAGCCCCAGTGGCCCCGAGGATACTCAGGACTTTGGCGACAATTTCTATTCAGTCACAGATGGATCGGAAGTTACCCCCTCGAAAGCTGAAGGTAGCGAAAACGCATCACATTCTAGCTCAATTCCCAGCTCAGAGGTGGGCACTGGGACGTCACCAAAGGATAAGGACACAGTCATGAGAAAAAAGAGACTGTCGAGGAGACAGAGAGATTCCCACTCACTGGAGAAAATTAGCAGCAAACAACGCCGGACTAGCAGAGCCAACTTGGAGGCAATATTGAATTGGGATTATTCAGCCACAAGGGGAGTTTACCCAGAGCATACAGGTCAGGTGGTGGCAAGGGCAGATGACGATGCCTCCTCACTTCGGATGATACTTGAATCAATCAAGCAACTACAAGAAGAGACAAGAACGGAGGGAAAAAAGAACAGGCTGGCAACTAAGAATCTATAGGGGGCTGTAAGGAAGGTGGCCACAATCTGTACAGATACTAATACTCGGCTGGCCCAACTGGAAGATCGCACTAGCCTCCTCGAAGACTGCCAAGTGAAAGACTCAGCTAAGCTCGATACCTATGATAAACAGTGTTCTGATGTACAATGGAAACTGGAAGATTTGGAAAATCATCAAAGACGAAACAATCTCAGGGTTTTGGGAATCAAAGAAGGGACAGAAGGTGATGACATCAGAGCCTATGTCCTGAAACTAATGAAAGGAGCTTTCCCTGAATTAAACCGCTGGGAGTGGGAATCGGAAATTCAAAGCGTTCATCGCTTTCCGCCGGCTTTGAAGAAAAACCAACCTAGAACTCAGGAAGGAGCAGCAAGTCCGAGAGCAATACTAATATACTTTGGGAATTTCCTACTGAGAGAAGAGGTTTATTCTAAAGCCCGTCCGAATGCCAAGCGCTCCTTCGAGAATCAGACATTCTTTACCACCCCGGACTTCTGCCATATTACATTGGAGAGGCGGTGGCACCTGAGGGAACTGGTGGAACCATGCCGACAGATGGGCCTGCAGGCCTATCTAATGAATCCAGCAAGGCTGAAGATCATCTACAAAAATGATACTAGTGTTTTTACGTCCGAAATACAAACCAAGGCCTAAATGGATACACTAAAACCAGGTAATGGAAATCCCACATCCCAGGGAGAAGATGGATGATACATGTTGACTCAGCTCTCTCTAAACTCCCCCGAACTGGCGTATTTATATAAACAGAATGATGAGAATGTATACGGAGTGAGGGGGGTAAAAGGGGAGCGGGATACTGCACGGCTTAGTATCGAATGGGCGAGGTGTTGGTTTAGGGGATGGTACAAGGGGTGGAGGGTGGCGGGGGAGAGGGGGGGAGGGATTGCAGAGAGGGTTGGGCTTGGGTGTGGGGGGAAAAGACATAAAATCATCATCATCTGTTCATAATGAAAATCAGAATAGGGTAAATAAGAGGAAAGAATGCAAATTTATAGAAACTTTATGTGGATAGCCACCATCAATATATGTGGGTTGAATGACGCAAGGAAACGTAGGGACGTGAAAGAGTATTTGAGAACTGTGCGCGCCGATATGATATGCCTACAGGAAACCCATGTGGAGGTCTCTCGCAAGTTTTTATTGGATCAATTGGGTTATCAACTTTTAACATGCATAACACAAGGAACTAGAACACGGGGGTGGTGATACTTGCTCGAGCCAATGCGGTAGTAGTTAAAAAACAACTTGCAGACTCTTATGGCCACTGGGCTATGGTTGAATGTCAAGCACAGAGACTGACTTTTACTTTATGTTCAATATATGCCCCCATAGTTGATGATCCAGAAATATTGAATCATGTTAACACACAAATGGCTAATTGGCCTCTCCCAATATTAATGTGTGGAGATCTTAATATTAATGGGTTAAACGGCCTTTGGGAAAATGACCCTGACAGGTTTGTAGGGCGAAAAAGAAAAAGCCATAGAGCACCAATTCAAGTAATGAACCATAATGGGCTCCTTGATATGTCGGAAAAACAAAATGCATGCGGGGGAGGCAGCACATATTACTCTGCACCACATAAGGCTATAGCTCGTTTAGACTATTTTTTGATTTCTCCTACGTTGATCTCCATCTCTAAAATAAACAGGTTGCCACGGGTAATGTCGGATCACAACCCCCTAATATTAGAGATCACAATTCCAAATTCTCAGACACAACCAACCAGCTGGTAATTCGAGCGAGCTTTATTACAAGATAGCAAATATGTGGCACACATGGAAAGCTGGCTCAAGGACTTGCTTGAAATAAATAGAGGGACTGCGCAGGCTGGGGTAGTCTGGGATGCCTTGAAGGCTAGTATCAGGGGAGAGACCATGAGCTGTTCTATTAGACGTAATAAGATAGAAAAGGCTGAGATGGAGGCAAAGCTAAGATCAACCATTATAATAGAGGAAGAACTGGTCAAGGCGATCTCTGCTAAGCACGACATCAAAGAGATAGCACAGAAACTGGCTCTAGCCAAGGCTGCGGTGGAGGAACTGATTGCCTCTAAAGCGGCCGGAACATTTCTGGCCTGGAAGCAGGACCAATATGAGTACAGCGAACAAGTAGGGCGAATACTAGCAGTTAGAACCCGACAGGCAGCAACTAGAGGGGATATACCTGAGCTGTTATCAGACGCTGGGGTAACTGCTACCACACCTAAGGATATTTTCCTGATATTCCAGGACTTCTACCAAAAGCTATATAACTCAGATAGGGGGGTATGCAGAGAGGAAATAGACAATTATCTTGAGTCTGCTTTAAATGAGAGATTAACAACAGAGGACACAGCGGCAATGGAGGCTTGTTTTTCCCACGAGGAGATACAAGGGGCAATCAATGACCTCCCCGCTGGGAAGGCGGTCGGGCCTGACCTTATCCCACTTGAATTTTATAAGAAATTTTATCCAGCATTAAAGGAGGATATTTGCAAACTTTTGATCCAAACGCAGAAAGGAGTAACACCCCCGACCTCTTAGGGGGAGGCTACAATGGTGGTATTTCTGAAGAAAAACAAGCCCCCAACAGACCCAGACTCTTACAGACCAATAAGCCTCATGAATAGTGACACCAAAATATATTCAAAAATCTTAGCGAACCGTCTAAGTTCAATAATTGGGAAGGTATTCTCCCCTAGATAGCATGGGTTCATCCCAGCGAGGGGTACGGAAGATCATATCAGGAGAGTATGTACGCTATTTGATGGCTCGGCCGCCTCACGAGACCCTATGGCCCTTATACTGTTGGATGCTGAGAAAGCTTTCGATAGGGTCTCGTGGGGCTTCCTCTGGTCAGCATTAGAAAAAGCAAATGTTGTAAAACGGTGTATAGGGGCTTTACAAGCATTGTACATAAACCCCAAGATCAGAGATTGAGCAATGGGCGAGGTGAGCGGGGCAATTCATGTTAGTGGGGGAACTCGGCAAGGGTGTCCTTGCTCCCCGTTACTTTTTGCCTTTTACATTGACTCCTTTACCAGAATAGAATTAAATAGAAACATCCAGCCAATAATATTGAATGGATATGAAACAAAAATCTTAGGTTATGCAGATGACCTTGCAATTACATTATCAGAACCTGTATCGGCTTTGGCGGAAATAGAAAAAAGAGGCAGATATATACGGGGCACTGTCTGGGTACAAACTAAACCAAGCTAAAACGCAAATTGTGGTCAATACCAAAATTACACTGGCAGATCAAAGAGTAACAGACTCAGTGGTATATCTTGGGATAACAATAACTTCAGACTTAATGAAGATTGTGGAAAAAAATTTGGCCCCTGTGATTCGACAATCTAAAAAAGATTTAGATAGAATGAACAACCTGCACTTGACGATAATAGGTCGCTGCAATATCATAAAAATTGTATTTCTTCCCAAGGTCCTATATCTCTTTAGGACAATTCCATTTAAATGTAATAGTAACTGGTTTAAATAGATTGAGGGAGTCTCTAACCGCTTTATTTGGGCAAAAGGCAGAACGCGAAGGGCTATAAAGTTTATGTCCTTAGCAAGAGACCGCGGGGGCTTGACAGTACCTGACTTTAGGGCATACTACTGGGCGTCGTCCAATATACCAGAGGGCTATTGGGGGGCACTAATCAAGATAAATGGAGGGGTAACGAGGGTATCCCATATACATACGAACTAATAACAACTGAGGCTAATAAATGGCTTTTAACATTTAGTGAAGCAAACTACTATAAGAAAGTAAAGTTTAAGGCACTATCAGTCTGGACCTCGGTCCGGAAAAAGTTGGGACATGGAAGGATGAATTATTATACCCCCCTATTTAAGAACCCCTCATTACCGGAGGTGTTTCATGACAACGTAATGAAACGATGGGATGAGCTTGGTGTAAAAACTATTGGGGATTTTACAGAGGCTACAGGTGTAATTACTTTTGATAAAGCACATCTATATAATCTAGAGCGCAGAGATTTTTACAAATACCTACAGATTAGATCAGCCTTATTAAAGAAATAAGGAGATAGGTTAGGTTAGGTTAGGCTAAACTTATAAAGCGCACTGACACCATAAGTTTCCTGGCGCTGAATAATGATTGTAAAGGAGGCAACCGAGAGACTAATTGGCCTTAGAGAAGAGCCAGGTTTTCAAACTCTTTCTTAAACTCATTAGGGTGCCAGAGGTCTTGATTGCCAAGGGGAGGGAGTTCCACAGCTTAGGTGCCAAGTAACTAAATCTGCGGCCTCCCTGTTTTTTAAGTTTAACCATGGCGATGACCAGGAGGTGAAGATGGGCTGAGCGGAGGTTGCGGACCGGGCAGTGCTTAACAGTGAGTGACTTCAGAAAGTCAGGGCAGTTGCAATGGAGGGTCTTAAATATTAAGCAACCAGTCTTGAAGGCGGCCCTTTGTCCAATTGGCAACCAGTGCAATTTGTGCAATAAGGGTTTCGCTGATTGCCATTTTGGGGTTTTATGGATGAGCCTTGCTGCCTGATTTTGCACAATCTGTAGGCGGTGGAGCAAGGACTGCGGAAGGCCTAAGTAGAGGGAGTTCAAAAAATCAAGACGGGAAAGGACAAGGGAGATTACGACTTGTACCAGTGCAGCATGCGAGAGCAGATGAAAAATGTTATTAATTTTTCGCAGCTGGAACATAGTAGATGAAATAACAGCCCCTACATGGATTTTAAGAGAGAGGTCAGAGTCGATAATAACCCCTAGTAACCCCTAGGCTCTTGACTGAGCCAGAGGGGCTGGGGGATGCGCCCAGCTCCGTTGGCCAGAACTGTGGACCCCAGTGAGCCGCACTGTTGCCAGGCAGGATGAGTTCTGTTTTCTCCGGATTCAGTTTAAGTTGGTAATAAGGTATTTGAAAGAGAAGAAGGTATGGAGCGATTACAAAGTGAGGAGGGATGCTCAATCTCACATATATATGAAGAACTGAGTCAGTACAAAGAAGAAGATCGGGGGAAAGTCTCGGAAAACTGGAGAATGAAACTGAACATAGTTGGGAACGAGTTCGAAACTTCGCTCAAACTTGCAAACACAGTTTTAAAGGTAGCGAACCTCCAGGCTCAACATTATAAAACCATTTTCAAGCTATATTATACACCGCATAGAATAGCTCACAGGAGGGGGAACATGTGGTAAAAGCTACCCGCGATGCCAAAGTATGGAAGCTGATACAATCCATATGTTTGCTTCATGCCCTAACTTAGATCCATTCAAAAGCTCATTAAAACAGTAAATGGGGAGAGCAATGGGGATCCATATAAGCTTAACTAACGAAGTGATGGTACTGGGGGGAATGAGAGAAGGGGTCCCTGTAGCTCACCAGGAATTTATATTTTTGGCGATGGCCATAAGCAGGATATGCATAGCATCTCTATGGAAAGATCCAAATCCCCCAACGTTTCAACAATGGATGTCACGGTTACTAGCTACATACAATCTTGAGAAGGCATTATATGAGAAGAAAGGATGGAAGGCAAAGCAAATGGGGAAACACATTTGGGCTACAGTTTTAGAATGGAAAAAGAGGATGGAGAGAAACTAGAAGGCAAGAGCGAGGATCATTGCCTCTACGTCTAGGAACTCTCGTTAGAAATGAGAAAGACTGATAGGAGGGAGAAGCACTGCTTGAAGGGTGAATTAATAGGATTTGATATTAATAGTAATGCCATGATGTAGGAAGGTTATGATGGCGTGGCTACAGCGCCGACCGGGATGGCTGCGTGAGCGAGTTGCTCCGCGCCATGCCCCGTCTTTTCTCCTGATTGTCCGTTGCCCCGCGCTGCCTGGCGGCGGAATTCGTGGTCCGAAGGGCTGGTGAGCATTCGAGGAGCGTTCGGCTCCGTCGGGACCCTGGCCGGTGGCAGCGGGCGGACCTGGAGCTCGGCGCGCCTGTCGAGCGGACGAAGCCAAGATGGCGGCGCCGCCTCCCTGAGGGCTCCGAGAGCGGTGTGTTGCGGCGCACTGGAGTGGCCACAGGCTCAGGCGGAGCATTTCGGCAGCGGTGTGCGGTGCGGGGGCTCATCGGAGCGGACCCTGAGCAGCGGGGGGGCCCGGCGGTGCTTTGCCGGTGAGTGAGGCGTGTGAGGCGCCCCTCCCCCACCTACTGCTGAGACGGCAGCGGAGCGGAGCCTGCCCCTGTGCTGGGCCACCGAGGGCGCTGTGGGCTTGGGAGGCCATCCTCACACCGGCCGCCATACCATAGGGCCACCGGATCGCAGGAGTGAACTATCGGCCGGCGGAGAGCTGGGGAGGGCGGCCGCCCACGGCGCTTGGACGTCCCGGGGCCTGGCGGTTCGGAGGTGGCGGTCCGCCCGACCAGAGGTGGGGGCCCCGCCCGCTGGGCGGTGAAGACGCACCGAGCTGGTGGTGTAGTGTTGGGCCCTACAGCGAGTGGTGTAGCGGAGGGGCCGGTGTAGCCCGGGGCCTCGCCGGATTCGCGGCCCGCCCCTCTCGCGGACTCTGTTCCCACTGGCCCGGGAGGGCTGCGGGTGTTCCCTGAGTGGCTGCGGGACACTGTGGAGCGCACTACCACCCGGGAGCTGATCGAAGAGCAGTGCGTGGGGTGCTGTTGGCACCGCGAACACCCGCTTATCCTGAGGTTTGGTGCGTTGTGCTCGGCTGGGTGCTTCTGGTGGGCCTCGCCTTTGGTTGGAGGGGCTGCTCGTGTGGCCGAGTACTTGCATCCAAGATGGCTGCACAGGGGCTTGGCGGCGCCGAGCCTGCTGGACTGGGGAGCCAGAGGCAGGAAGATCTGGCTGGCGGCTCCCAGACGGAGTCCTCGCCGCAAGAACAGAGGCTCAACCTCCGCCTAGACGCAATCTTGGCCGCGATAACCGCCACGAAAGAGGAACTGCGCCAGGATATTGCGCAGGTGGCGTCGGGGCTCGGCCTGTTGCGGGCGGACCACACCAAACTTTCGGACCGGGTGAAATCCAATGAACAACTGCTCCAGGAACTGAAACCGGCGGTGGTCACGGCGGAACATAAACTTGATGACGTTGCCCGTCGACTGGCGACCTTGGAGCGTAGGGTGGAGGACGCGGAAGGCCGCAACCGCCGGAACAACGTGAGGGTGGTAGGGCTTCCGGAGAAGATTGAGAAGGATGATGCAGTGGCCTATTTGGAGGACTGGTTCCGCACTGTGGTGGCGCCTGAGGGCCTTTCCCCCTTCTTCTCCCTGGAAAGAGCGCATAGGGTACCCGCGAAGCCTCCCTTGGAGGGCCGACCGCCTCGGCCGATGGTGGTCCGACTGCTGCACTATAAGGATCGGGATCTGCTGATCCAGAAGGCGAGGGATCGTGGCCCCTTCCAGGTGGACAACAGTAAGGTGACCATCTTTCCGGACTACACGCAAGAGGTGCAGCGGAACAGGGCTTCTTTCCTGTCTGTGAAAAAGGAGCTGAGAGAGGAGGGGATTCAATATTCCTTGCTTTTTCCGGCCAAGCTGCGGATTGTCGTTGATGGCAAGACTCACTTTTTTCACGCGCCCGATGAAGCTTGGTCCTGGCTGGAACTGTATCGAGCAGGGACGGATAGGGCACACAGGCCAACCAGGGATCGGGAGCAGCCGGTCAGGGTCCGGAAGTCGCAGCGCATCCGCTCCCGGAATCGACGCCAACGGGCCGAGCGAGAGGCGCAAATGCTGGCCGATAGACGGAGTGCGTTGGAGGCCACAGCGAATATAACGGGGTCGCAGCAAGAGGACGCCTCCAGGGGTTCGGCGTCGGAGAGTGAAGGTTTGAAGACTGGTGATGAGGACTCGGAGGTGGGGGGAGCGCTGGGGCCGGAGGTTACTCCACAGACATCCGATGGTATCTTTAATGGATGAGGCCTTTGGTGGATGGACTTTGACATGGCCTGGACGCTCCTGATTTTTCATGGACTGCCAGGTATGGGGCTGCAATGGCAGCGAGGGGCTGTGGGCGCGGGGTGGTTGCTCTGTCGTCCTGGTTCGGGGCTCCATAGTCCCCATCGGACCCCTAAGGTCCTCTGTGGTGTCGACCACAGTTTAGTGTGATGTGTGGGGTGTTTGAGGTTTGGAACGGGGCTGAAGCTGGGTTACTAGGCCCTGTCCTGGGGAATGGGAGGGTGGGTGTTGTAGGGGATGTTTTGAGGGGGTTGTACAATTGCTGCGATGCGGGTCACATTTCTTGGCATGTGCTATTGTTGGGTTTGATGCTCTATGGGGACGTTACCTAATCTGAAATGTGTCACATGGAATGTCCGGGGTCTCCGCACTATGGTCAAGCGCCACAAGGTGCATGCCTACTTGGTGAGGCGGGGCGTCCAGATAGCGATGCTTCAGGAGACTCACTTGACACAGCAGGAATGCGGGGCTTTGCAGAGGAGGTCAAAGTGGGGGGGCCAGGTGTTTGGCACGACTTACTCAGCGTTTGCCAGAGGAGTGTTGATCTGGGTCAGAGCTGGCACGCCATTCCAGGTCACGAGTCAGAAAATAGATCCGGAGGGTCGTTATGTAGTGGTGGAGGGACGGCTGTATGGAAGGGAAGTAGTGCTGTGTACCATTTATGCCCCCAACGCTGAGCAGGCCCACTTTTTCGAGAGCTCGTCGCGCTCACTGGCGTGCTACTTGGCAGGCCCTATCCTCCTGGCGGGGGACTTTAACTCTATTACGGATGTGCAGTTGGACAGGTCTCACCCGCCTTTGGTGGGCCAGGTGTTTGGCACGACTTACTCAGCGTTTGCCAGAGGAGTGTTGATCTGGGTCAGAGCTGGCACGCCATTCCAGGTCACGAGTCAGAAAATAGATCCGGAGGGTCGTTATGTAGTGGTGGAGGGACGGCTGTATGGAAGGGAAGTAGTGCTGTGTACCATTTATGCCCCCAACGCTGAGCAGGCCCACTTTTTCGAGAGCTCGTCGCGCTCACTGGCGTGCTACTTGGCAGGCCCTATCCTCCTGGCGGGGGACTTTAACTCTATTACGGATGTGCAGTTGGACAGGTCTCACCCGCCTTTGGTGGATTCCCCGGTGCGCAGACTTGCGACTCGTAGGCGGGAATGGCAGGACAGGTGGGGTTTGGTGGATGTATGGAGGGCGCAGCACCCCGACACCCGGGATTACTCCTATTTCTCGGCGCTGCATGATCTGCATGTTCGTTTGGATTCGGTGCTGTGTTGTGAGTCTTTGGCGAGGGTGGTGCGGCACACTGAGTACTTGACTAGAACCATCTCGGACCATAACCCGCTGCTGATTTCGGTGCAGTGGCAGTTGGCGAGATCGGCGGTCCCCACGTGGCGACTCCGTCCAGAGACGTTGGAGGACCCAGCGTTCTGCGATACGGTCCGTCAAGGCGTTGACGACTATTTCGCGGTCAATGCTGGGTCGACGGCGACCAGAGCGAATGAATGGGATGCGATGAAAGTGGTGGTGAGAGGGGTATGTATGGGCCGGTTTCTGACTGTGAGGGGTGCCGTGCTGGCTGATCTCGCGAAAGCGGAGTCGGTGCTGAGAGAAGTGGAACTGCGGCGTCCGGAGAAGCCTGAGCTGCAGGACAACCTGTTGCGTGCTAAGGAGGCAGTGGCGAATGAGACTGAGAGACTGCGGTGCTATGACTATAAGTTGTATGCGGTGAAAGTGCACGAGGAACGTGATAAGGTGGGCACGCTCCTTGCGAAGTTGGCTGATCCGACCCCTAGGGGTTGTTCGGTGCTGAGTATACGAAGGGGAGACGGGGTGGTGGTTTGCTCGCAGGCCGCGGTCCTGGAGCGCTTTCAATCCTACTACACGGGCCTCTATACCAGCCACCTTGAAGTGGAGGCCACGGCCATTGGCGACTACTTAGATCCGATTCCTCTACCGGTATTGGTTGAGGAGGACGCCCAGGATATAGGAGGCCCTGTCACCCTGGCCGAAATTAGAGGGGCGATTAGCCACATGGCGCGGAATAAGACCCCGGGGTGGATGGGCTGCCGATCGAGTTCTATGCCAAATTTATCGACGTACTAGCGCCCAGGCTGCAGGCTGTATATGTGGAGGCGAAGGAGCTGGGGCGACTGCCTGAGTCTATGACAGAGGCGCTGGTGGTGCCCCTGCTGAAACCGGGCAGGGATGCTTTGGATGTCGCCTCTTTCCGTCCGTTGTCTATGTTGACGGTGGATTATAAGATTCTGAGCCGTATCCTAGCCACCCGTCTCTTGCCATTGATGACCTCTTTGGTACATAAGGATCAGGCGGGATTCATCCCCTCCAGGAGTACCTCGATGAATATCCGTCGGCTGATCGGGGTTATTGATAGTGCTGCCTTGTCGGATCCGGGCCCGGTGGTGCTGGCGGTTGATATTGAGAAAGCGTTTGATAGTTTGGAGTGGGATTTTCTAGATGGTGTGCTGGCGAAGTTCGGGATCGGGGACGGGTTCCGAGGCTGGACAAGAGTGCTCTATTCATCGGCCAAAGCACGGGTGCGGTTAGGGACACTGGTCTCCTCGGTTTACCCGGTGTGTAGGGGTACGAGGCAGGGCTGCTCGCTATCCCCTTTGCTCTTTGCTCTGGCGATGGAACCCCTAGCTGCACAGGCGAGGCTGGGAGTTGCTTACGACGGGATCATGCAGGGCCTTGACTCGCATTATATATCGTTGTACGCTGACGATCTATTGCTGTACCTCGCGGACGCTGGAAAGGCTCTGGAAGGCGCGGTGGATATGTTGAGCAGGTTTGGGGAGCTGTCGGGCCTCAGGGTGAACTGGACTAAAACTTGTGTGTTTCCGCTGCGGAAGGCCACGCGCTGCCCACAGCTCGTGGGGTCTGTGAAGTGGGAACCATCTTGTTTTCTGTACCTGGGGGTACGCATCTACCATGCTACAGCGGACCTCCTTGACGGGAATGTGGGACGCTGCATTAGAGCGTTGAGAGGTAGTATGGACTTCTGGGCCTCCCTCCCGTTGTCTGTATTGGGCCGAGTGGCGCTGTTGAAAATGGTGGCACTCCCGAGACTGCTCTACTATTTTAGAACGTTGCCGGTGTGGATCCCGCAGGGCATATTCAGGGAGCTGAGGACGATGGTGACTGGTTTTCTCTGGGGCCATGGTCGCAGACGGGTAGCACTGACCACCCTGCTGAGACCCAAGTGTGAGGGAGGGATGGCCGTCCCCGATTACGAGTTATACTATTTGGCGGCGCAGCTCCAGGTCCTGACGCAGAATGTGGCTAGAGAATTCAGGGGGCCCGAGGTTGGCCGAGGGGTGGGCGTTCAGCGGCAGGTCTTGTCGTCCATTGTGATGCAACAGAGGCTGGCCAGTAGGGAAGTCACGATGGAAGAGTGGACCCTCAGATTGTGTTGGAATAGATATATGAAAAGGGCGGGGAAGCGCCGGCCGTATGCCCCGGAGATCCCGCTAGGTATGCTCACTATTTTGCCGCACAGGGGTGATTGGTCCAGATTGTTGGAGTGGGAGGACCTGGGCTTGCTGATGGTAGGTGACCTGTATGTGGATGGGACGTTGGCCCCGTTCCAGACGTTGCAGGAGCAGTTCGGCCTGCCGAATGGCTCCTTCTTGCTGCATGCGGCGGTGGTCGCGGCTCTGCGGCGGCACTGGGGGGGCGGATTGGCTGAACCAGAGGTGTCGGAGGTGTGCCAATATGTGGTGATGGCTGCGGGCACCGTCAAGGCGGTGACTTGCCTTCACAATAGGATGCTGAACGAGGGTCTAGCTCCGTTGATTGAGTTGAAGTTGCGTTGGGAAGCCAGCATCGGTAAGCCCCTTCCGGACGCTGTTTGGGGTCAGGTGCTACACAGGGCCTGGAAAGAGACGAGGAATGCGAGATTCCAACAGGTGCATTATTTTGTGCTCCATAGGGCGTATTTGACCCCGGAGAGATTACGTCGCCACTTCCAGGTGCATGACGCCATGTGCCCGAGATGCTTGGAGCCCGGAGCGGATTTTGACCACATGCTGTGGGGCTGCCCGAGGTTGGGTGACTACTGGGCCGAGGTAGGGGACCTCTTGAATGCTGTCACGGATCGGGAGGTGGACTTTGACATGGCCACGTGTCTGCTTCTGTGGTTCCCGCATACCAAAAAGACAAAGGTGACGAGTAAATTCATTGGGTTAGGACTGATATTGGCGCAGCGAGAACTCACTTGGCATTGGAAGTCTAAAGAGGGGCCGTCTGTACGGAGGTGGAGGAATGAGTTGGTGAAGTGGTCGGGCTGTGAGAGTGTGTCACGGATGCGCCAGGCGACTAGAACGGGTAATGAGAGGAGCTTGGATTTGGCACGGTCGTGGGAGATGGTGGTGCAGGCATTGAGGGACCACTTAACTGACAGTGATGAGACCGATCAGTTGTGAGTCAGGATTCCATGTGACCACTTGTTCGTTACAACTTCCTGATGGCTGTCACCCTAGAGCAGGAGGGGCCTGGAGATACCCGCGTTAGCAGCAGTTGGGGGAGGGATTAGAGTAGGAGTTGTGGGATGGGGTGGGTTGCCAGCGACTTCCCGGAACCGGTTGACCCAGGAACATAGTCGGGTTGATTTTGTGATGTGACATTGAAGTGACCGGGGATTGGGTGGGGAGAAGATGGTTGGTTGTTTTGGGATAAAAGCAGGAACGAAGTGCTGTACTTGACCCGTGTCCGGCATTGGGCATGTACCAGGGTGCCTCCAGCGAACTGCTTTATTGACGCGCCGCCCAGCCTCCGGGATGTGGGCTAATCGGCTGTGTATTGCATTGCTGGACTGCTGTCTGATGGGACCCGCTGGTACTTGGGTTGGTTTGTTGGCTGTGTTTATTCCTGATTCTGCAATAAAAATACATTTAAAAAAAAAAAAAAATGATGTAGGAAGGTTATGTACTTCATGAAGGTAGAAGATACTTGATAGGGCGGCTAAGCTGCAATGATATGTATACAGTGGAAATTGTTTAGTGCTGATATATTTATTTTCTCTGTAATTTAGAAAGGCAAATATATATATGGTTTATCTTATCTATTCTTTGTAATAATGAAATGATGAAATAATGAATTGATGATGATCAATAAAAATATTTAAAAAAGGAAAAAGAGAGGTGCAGAAAGAGGCAAGACAAGTGGAGAAAGAAGGAAGAGGAAAACACAGAGAGGCAAGAGAAGTACAGAAAGAAGCAATGGAGGTACAGAAAGAGGAAAGAGAGGTACAGAAAGAACCAAGAGAGCTGCAGACAGAGGGAAGAAAGGTGCAGCAAATATATAGGACTGTTACAGAAAGAGAAAAGAGAGGTGCAGAAAGAGGCAACCACCCCAGCAAGAAAGCTGCCTCGTTCACCTAAGAACTCCAGACCTCCAAACAGACATGCCGAAAGCTGGAGAAGAAATGGCTCCACAACCGCACACCAGACAACCACGCAGCCCACAAGGACGCCATCCGCAGACACCACCACCTCATCAGAACAGCCAAGAGATATTCCCTTCACAGCATGCCTGGACAACAATGCACACAACAGCAAAGATCTCTTCAGCATAGTGAAGGAACTCTCCAACCCCAGCGCCAACACCAACGACATCCCGCCCTCGCAAGATCTGTGTGACTCACTGGTCACCTTCTTCCACCAAAAGATCGCCGACATCCACGACAGTCTCAACACCCCGTCCGCTCTGACCACAACAGACCCAACCCCGATCGCCACCTGCACCAACCAGCTGACCTCCTGGGCCCACGTCAACGACGACGAGACACGCAAGGTCATGAACTCCAACTACTCAGGATCCCCATCCAACCACTGCCCGCACCATGTTTTCAACAAAGCAGACACAACCATCGCACCCCAACTACGGAAGGTGATCAACATCTCCTTTGACACAGCAATATTCCCGGAAAGCTGGAAGCACGCCGAAATCAACGCCCTCCTCAAGAAACCCAAGGCGGACCCCAAGGACATCAAGAACTTTCGGCCCATCTCCCTGCTCCCTTTCACGGCGAAGGTCATTGAGAAAATCGTCAACATGCAGCTGACCCGCCACCTCGAGGACAACAAAATATTGTACCCATCCCAGTCCGGATTCACAAGAAACCACAGCACAGAGACAGCCCTCGTTGCCGCCACAGATGACATCAGGTGCCAACTTGACAACAGCAAAACCTCAGCCCTCATCCTCTTCGACCTGTCAGCCGCCTTCGACACGGTCTGCCACCGCACACTGAAGACACGCCTCCAAGAAGCCGGAATGCAGAAGAAGGCCCTGGACTGGACCACGCCCTTCCTCTCTGGCAGAACCCTGAGAGTCCACCTCCCACCCTTCCGATCAGAAGCCACTGACATCATCTGCGGCGTCCCCCAAGGCTCATTCCTCAGCCTGACCCTGTTCAATATCTGCATGCCCCCCCTCGCACAAGTAGCCCGCCAGCACGACCTGAACATCATCTTCTACACCGACGACACCCAACTTATCCTCTCCCTCACCAAGGACCCTCACACTGCCAAAACCAACCTCCACGAGTAAATGAAGGCCGTTGCCGAGTGGATGAGGAACACCCCCCTAAAACTGAACTCGGACAAGACTAAATTCCTCATCCTCGGCCCCACCCCCTCTGCCTGGGATGACTCCTGGTGGCTGACATCACTAGGAGCAGCACCGACACCCACAGACCACGCACGCAACCTTGGATTCATCCATGACTCCTCCCTCTCCATGTCGAAGCAGGTCGACGCCGTCTCCTCCTCCTTCTACAACACCCTCCTTATGCTCTGCAGAATCTACAAGTGGATCCCGACCGATACCAGAAGAACAGTGACCCAAGCCCTCGTCAGCAGCAGGCTGGACTACCGCAACGCACTCTACGCAGGAATCCCGACCAAAAACCTACAACGGCTGCAACGAATTCAGAACGCCTATGCTTGCCTGATCCTCAATATCCCTCGTTGCAACCACTTCACCTCCCACCTAAGAGACCTGCACTGGCTCCCCGTCAACAAGAGGATCACCTTCAAGCTCGTCACCCACGCACACAAGGCACTCCACAACACCGGACCAGCCTACCTGAACAAGAGACTCAACTTCTACACCCCCGCCCGCCAGCTCCGCTTCGCCAACCTCGCCACCATCCCGCGCATCCTACGAACAACATCCGATGGCAGTTCCTTCTCCTTCCTTGCTGCCAAGACCTGGTACACCCTCCCAACCCACCTGCGGCAGACCCAGGACCTTCTTACATTCAGGAAGTTCCTCAAGACCTGGCTCTTCGAGCAGTAGCAGCACCCCTGCCCACAGCGCTTTGAGACACTCACGGGTAAGCAGTATGCTTTACAAATCCAATGATTGATTGATTGATTGATTGATTGTTAGAGAGCAGCAAGAGAGGTGCAGAAAAAAGCAAGAGAGAAATATAGAGAAAAACAATAGAGGTGCAGAAGGAGGCAAGACGGGTGCAGGAAGAGGCAAGAAAAGTACAGAAAAAAGCACTAGAGGTGCAGAAAGAGGCAAGAAAAATGCAGAATGAGGCAAGGGAGGTGCAGAAAGAGGCGAGGCAGTTACAGAAAGAGGGAAGAGGCATGCAGAAAGAGGCAAGAGAGGAGCAGAAAGAAGAAACAGAGGTGTAGAAAGAGTCAATATAACTACAGAATGAGGCACCAGAGATTCAGAAAGAGGAAACATGGGCAAAAAGAGGGAAGAGGGGTACAGAAAGATACGAGAAGTGCAGAAAAAATCAACAGAGGTACAGCAAGAGACAAGAGAACTGCAGAAAGAAGCAACAGAGGTTCAGAAAGAGGTAAGGGAAATGCAGGAACAAGCATTAGAGGTGCAGAAAGAGGCAAGCACATTACAGAATGAGGCAACAGGCGGAGAAAGAGGCAATACATGTGCAGAAAGAGGGAAGAGGGGTCCCGAAAGAGGCAAGATAGGGACTGAAAAAAGCAACAGAGGTACAAAAAGAGGCAACAGTACTGCAGAATGAGGCAAGAGAGATGCAGAAAGAGGCAAGGCAGGTACAGAAAGAAGGAAGAGAATTGCAGAAAGAGGCAGGAGAAGTATAGAAAGAAGAAACAGAGGTGCAGAAAGAGGCAAGAGTTGTGCAGAAAGAAGGACGGGAGCTGCAGAAAGAGGAGAAATGAGTGCAGAAAGAAGTAATAGAGGTACAGAAAGAAGCAAGAGCAGTGCAGAAAGAAGCAACAGAGGAGCAGCAAGAGGCAAGAGGGGTGCAGAAAGATGCAAGAGAAGTGTAGATAGAAGCAAAAGAAGTGTAGAAAGAAGCAAAAGAAGTGCAGAATTTTGAAAAGAGTGGTGCAGAAAGAGGCAAGACAAGTGGAGAAAGAGGGAAGAGAAGTACAGAAAGAGGCAAGAGAAGTACAGAAAGAAGCAATGGAGGTACAGAAAGAGGAAAGCGACGTACAGAAAGAAGCAAGAGAACTGCAGACAGAGGGAAGAAAGGTGCAGAAATATATAGGACAGTTGCAGAAAGAGAGAAGACAGGTGCAGAAAGAGGCAATAGGGTGTAGAGAGCAGCAAGAGAGGTGCAGAAAAAAGCAGGTGAAAAATACAGAAAAAACAATAGAGGTGCAGAAAGAGGCAAGACGGGTGCAGGAATGTGTAAATGTAAATGTGTGTATACTTGTAAAGCACACTATCACCTGAAAGGTATCTTGGCGCTGTATACCGCTATGGAACCCTTCCTGGCTTTTCCTGTGCGATGCCCCCTTACTGGGCACCTCCAAGGTGAGGCCAGGCATCCTAGCGCTTTTGGGGCCGTTGTGGAGATTAAGCAAGCTATTGCCCAAAGTTGCAGAGTGGTACCCATGATTAGAGTAGGCACCTAGGCGAGAATTATCAAGTCCTTGGACATTGAGCCCAAGACCCTGCCGCGTCGGGAATTGAACCCTGGTCCCGGGCCAGACCTCTGCCTCAGGGTCTGCCGCTCTAATCGGTGAGCCACACTTCTCCAGGCAAAATGAGTGCAGAAAGAAGCAAGAGAGGTACAGAAAGAAGCAAGAGCAGTGCAGAAAGAAGCAACAATGGTACATAAAGAGGCAAGAGGGGTGCAGAAAGAGGCAAGAGAAGTGCAGATAGAAGCAAAAGAAGCTTTACGTTGAAGGTGTAATGCCAGGTGTTTGCAGACCATCACTGCCAGGAAAAACTTGCATGAGGGACTGAAAAAAAAATAATGATAATGTGGGTAATCAGTTTAATTCCACTATATTTCCATGCATTTCTCTCTTTGCATTTTGTTTTCTCAGTGCTCCGATCAGTGCTAGGCTATCTGGGCGTTCTCATCTAAGCAACTCCAAAAAACTGATTTGCTAACTGTTGGAATGTGGTTTATTAGTAGGTGCAGGTAGAGACCTACCATTGGTAATGAGACCACAATCACAATATAAGGCCCAGTCAAGGTCTCAAAAAATTATTCCCTTGCATAACCCTTAGCAGCTGGCTGCTAGCAGGCAGTCATAACAAGGGAGCCTTGTGTGTAAAAATACCAATACTTTAAATAAGTAAGACACTAAACACAATAGAAATACAACCCAAATTTATGAAAATAGAAAATATTTGTTATGATTAAAATGACACCAAAATGACAAAAATCCAATATAGGGAACCATTCATATGAATAAAAAAATAAAATACTTTCTAGTGCCAAAAAAACAATGGGACATCTGGTCATGCTCTGGTACAGCGTCAGCGTTTCAGGGCAACTGCAATGAACCTTAGCAGTAGGTTAGCTTTTACCTTGTGACGTACTCATTTTTGTGTAGTTTTTCCTCTCGACGATAAGCAAGGCTCCTCATCAGCCCAGGTGTTGAGTTGACTGTGCAGGCTTCCCTCAGTGCAATGCCTCGGTCAACTCCTTGAAATCTTTATGATGACTAAAACCTCTGGAGCTTCAGTGGGGCAAACCTGAGTCTCAGGCAGGGACTCAGTGCAACATGTCCAGCTTGGCTCAAGCCGACAGGTCTATCACCTTAAGAAGCATTTTACCAAAAATTCTCCAATCTTCTCCAAACATATGGAGTACTTCTAGATGATCCTTTTAGCGTTCCACGGTGTCCACACCGCCAATCCAAGATTCCAGAAGCTCTCAGTTTCTCCATGGGATGTTGGGACTATGTCTCCCACAATGCACCTGCAAAAAGATTTAAAGTCCAGTTGAAGATGGTCACCTGGTTTCTACTTACTGGAGATGATGCAGGTTGAACCTTTTTTAAATATTGATGTCAGGGTGTCCACTCCTTTCCCTTTTAAAGCAAGACAAAGTCCTTGGGGCTGTAGTTTTCAAAGTGTGCAGCAGATGCAGTCATTTGGATTAGAGTCCTCTTGATGCAGGTAGGGTTCCAGCAGGGGAGTATTTCTTCTACTAGTTTCAGGCAGGGATGTGGGTTGTTGGGCAGCTCTTCCATAGTTATCTACCATTCTTGGGTGACAAGCAGTGGGGCACCTCTGACCAATGGGGTACAGAGTGCCACCCTCAGGTTTGACAACTCCCTCCAAAGTGTGTCATATTCTTGTCCAAGAAAGCACTATTTCCTTACAATCTAAAATGGAGAAACTCTCTCCTGGAGGTTAAGCTATAGCTAAGCAAACCAATTGATGTGGCTACGTTTCCCTAACACTCCCCTTCTAGCCCGTATGCTTATTCAATTACTGGTTGGGGTTGCAGGGAGTAGGATTAAGCCTGTGTCATGTCCGGTTATTCCCACTTTGTGGGCCAGTTTGGCTACCCAGTCCCCTTCCTGCTGGAAGAGACCTGCAGGTGAAGATCTCCTCCCACCAGAGGTCCTATTTCTCCATGCAGTCCACATCACACCTCATCAGAGCAGTTTGGCTCTGCCTGCCAAAGGCTGGCAAATCAGGAGAGGCTTTTTGAAGTCTTGATTGTAGCGCATCAGAAAAGCAAGTTGTATAACTTAATTTATGTGATAGTTAAAATGAATCTAACCTTGGAGGGTTGTTAGATTTATCCTATCATTGTAATACTTTGGGGTATATTTTGAGCCTGCTACTATGAATAGTTATATTGTTTTAAAGTATTGCCACATTAGCCTATAGAGCCAATGTGCTACAATGGGTAACGCTAAAATTGGCTGTTTTTCCCTCACCGGGGCATATAAAACATCTTTTATAATGTCCCTATTATAGGTACAAGGCACCTTACCCATGGGGCAACTGGGGCACCTGGGGGAGACCTCAGAGATGACTTATATATGTAACAATAAGGTAGTTGAAACTTTGGAAGTTCCTTTAATTCCAAAGTTGAATTTGCTTGTAATGTACTTTTAAAAGCAGTCTGAAAAGCAGGGTTGCCTTTACAATGACAGCAGGCAACACAGCAACGATTACCTGAGTGCATGAAATTTGCTGGGTCTCCAAATCTACAAGCCCTATCATGTACTAGGAGCTTACAAGTAGGTTGTTATGCCAATTGTAATCACACCTAATTACCTTATACTTTTTACGCAGAGTAGTGGCCCTGGGCCTGCTTAGCAAAACCCAGGGCAAACTCAGAGTCAGTTACCACCAGTTTCAATCAAAACATGAGGGCAAAAAGGATGACTTTCCTCACACTTTTCCAATAAACCAAAATTGCTGCTTTGCATTTTGGTAAAGTAAGAGAGATAAAAACAGTTCAATTTCTAGTAAGACAGTGTGCTGTTTTTCTCTCTCCCTATGTCGGCACATGTTGGGCTACCATATGCCAACGCACTCATCCTTGCACCATATTTAAACAATGTTTGTGTTTTCTGAAGTATATGTTTTGTACTAGGAGGGGACCCTGCCAGTACAAAAACTATGCTTTATTACTTTTACCAATTTGTGTGTGGTGTACAGTGCAGCACAAATACTAGGAGCCCAAATACAAGTTTCAGCGGGCAGTATGCCATCGCCAAACCACCACACCGCCGAGACTCATCGCCGGCCAACAGCAAGATTACACTTTTAGAGTAGTCTGTCAGGCCGGATGCATGGTGGTCCCGAGGCAGTGCCTCTTTCAAAGGCAGCAGTGCCTTTGAACAAGGCACCACAATGGCACTGCACAACAAGGTTCCTGCAACTGCTCTGAGAACTGAGGGGAGACCGCGGCCAACCTGCCCATCTAACCGTCCAAGGTGCTTTCCCAGTTGGCCTGACTTTGGGGATGCTCCAGCTACATTCTTCTCCATAGCAGCAAATCCTGTTCAGTGGTCCTTCATCAAAGAGGTATCCAGCTTTCTGGAATTGTATTCGGCTGCAGCCACCTGCCTCATGTGGTTGAAGATATATGTTTGCGAAAAAGTGATTAAGTCAGATCGTGGACATTCTCATGGCTGCTTCGTCAAGAGGCTTCCAATTTCAGCTACCTATTTCCAAGACAGCCATGTGTGCTTATTTTGAAAAGCTTGATCTATCATTCACCTTTGTCTCATCAACCCTCATGTATTATTCTTCATGTTTTATGGCATTAACCTTTCAGAAGGTACTTTTAAGTGAAGTACAACTTGGTTCTGGAACTCCTATATTGTGTCCATCTTGACTACAGCATTAGGCTCTTCTAAATTCACAGTGCTCTAATCTGCATTCGTAGTCAAACCAAAACCTATTGTTTCTGACTCCACCCTGCTTCTGAGTTACAGACACCCTGTAAAAATGACCTAAAGTAAGCTCTCAAATTAAATTAAGTTGATAATATGAGTAGATTTTTTTTTTGTCCTTAGTTTACATTATTTCCAGTGTAAATCCCCAGTTGTAAATGGCACCTTCTTGAGAGATAAATAAGATCGAGGGGAATGATCCGACCTGCGAATGCATTATTGGCAGCATTGTGAGGTGAACACTATTCAGAAAATGTAGAACATGAAAGTAAATTAAAAGTTTTCCATTAGCCCAAATAATGACATATATGTAGTTGTGTAGTTAGTGGGATGATTTGAAGTCTGTCATTTAAAATCTGATATTCTAAGTCATTGAAGAGACTTTCTTAAGAAAGACTCCTGCTGTCTGTGGTACAGCTAGTAGATTAATTATAATCTGGTCATTTAAGGCACACATTTTCATCTAAGGCACCACTGTCTTTAAAGTCTGACAGTTCAGCATCCTATCTATATGTCTAAAATTAAAATCTCCCCCCACTATCACTGATAAAGATCAGAGTAACATGCTTAAATATAAACAATCATATACGTTACTATAACTGCTGCAAATCTTTTCTTGAACTGTAATAAACATTAACAAGATCAAGTTCTAATGTAGTCTTTGGTACAGTAAACTCACAGATAATTAACAGAAAAGAGTTATAACTTGATAAAATAATTGTATTCTTCATGTGTTGGTTGAGGTGCCTGCAGATTAAGGCGGTAAACGCGCTTGTGGACATCATCAATGACAGGAATAAAACGGCATTCACAATCCATCAAGGTTGGAGAGGTCATTCTGATTCATTATTAGAACATTGGAATGTTGGGAGCTCCATTGAGAACAATGGAGTGCTCTGTGCTTATAATGGCTGGTATAAGCCTGGAGCACCAACCTTCCAATGTTTCTTTGTTCGCAGCTCTGGCTGTGGACAAAGGCTTCAGGGAACCTGAGGGGATTCCAATCCCCTCACGCTCCCAAAAGGCTTTGTTTTTTTTGTTAGAACATTCTGTCCTCTAGTGACAGAATGTTCTAATAGCCTTATAGCCCTTCGTAGATGAGCTATACCGCTATTAAAGTCCCTCTCCCTTGTTAAAGGCCCTCGCCTTCGGCTCGGGGCCTTTAACGCTGGAGAGGGCCTTTAATAGCCGTATAGCCCTCTACGGCGGGCTATAAGGCTATATTATGTCACTTTAAACATATTAGAGTCGGTTTGCCTGCATTACAATATCCCTGCTATGTTTACTGAGATTAGTTGAAATATAGAATTGCTTGGATGTGTGTTAGATCCCTTAATGGAGGTTGTGCCCTACCATGTAAATAGGTTCATACTGTACAGGTCTGACAAATCAAATCGTACATAAATAAAGAGGTTGATGTTGATTTGAACAAACAATTTCAGATTAAAAGAGAGCAAAAGTAATTTCTGTGTATAAAATGCTGTCTAATTTATCTTTATCTTTTGCCCAACTGCCAGATTAATGGGTATTAGAGTCATTAAGATGGACTCCTTTGCTTGACATTTGGGCACATATTTAATAAGCCTTTTGATTCAACCTTGCAGGTGATGCAGGGTGATACAAGACTTATTTGGGATTTACCAAGCCTTGCAAGGCATGATTTGCGTGATCTTGTATGGCTCTGTAAAGACATGCGAGGAATTGCAGCAGCTTGCGCTACATTATCCTAAGTTTCTTAATGGTAAGTCCTCCATGGGTGGAACATAGGCATACCTGTGCATCCACCATAGATTTCAGGTAATTCCAAATTTATTAAGATTTATAAAGCTGAAATTAGATAAAAATTAGTATGCCTGCCGCAGAGCTGCATTACAAGAAGAAACATGTGTATTTCTCCTTGTTACGTCTGCTTTCTATGAGTGTTTCATTCTGGGAAATTTCCTCCAAGGATTGTTTTTATACAGAAAGTTATACCTTCCGGCACAAAATAATCCTGCCCATAACAAAGTCTACTTTTCTCTATAGTTTAAGGGTGCCTGCATTGGCACTAGGCACCATCAAGTGTGTCAGGATTGAGAGAGAGAGCTGAAGAGTACCATATCTTTCTAAGGGAGGAACATGCACTCACCCACAAAAAACTAAGCCCATTGCTATTCACAAACCAAACTTCTACAGCCAAAAAGGGACCCAAACCAGTAGTAAATTACACCAGCTAAGAGCTAAAAGTACTTCTAGATCACATGCGGCCAACCATTTGTAGCGCAACATTCTCCTATTTGAAAATAATGTCAAACTAAGTTAAAGAAATGTAAAAACCGAACGATATAAATAAATATAATGTTAAAGCATGTCTAAAAAAACAGATGTATTATTTAATTTAAAATATTTAAACACACTGTTTTGAATTATTTGACGTTATACATTAATATTACATAAATTACTGTTAAAATATATATAAATTACTTTTAATTAATTCTAAACATCACTTTTATTAATTATTAATGCATAGGATAAATGTGACTTTATATTGAAATGAACAGTTTATTATAAACTTCAGAAAAATATGTTATATTTAATTTTCTATTGGTATATTAAATACAGATGTAATTCAAAACCTTGCTAATATTAATGTAGCATTTTTTGTTATATATTTAAAATAAATATCTAACTTTAAATGGCATTCATATTAACCACAAAATATTTGCACAAATTATTTCATGATTATCTAACCATTATTACTTTTCTCTATATTTCGCCATAGGGAGCAGATCTGCCGATGTACAGTATTGATTTAGCTCACTGTATATATCGATTTATCTTTTCTAATACGTAACTTGTTAACTAGTATAATCTCTTACACAAAAGCCTCAGGTAGAACAGGGCACAAGTAAAAAAAATCTCAAACTCAGTCCGATATAAGTTAATTAATTGATAAATTAATTAAAATTAACTGATGTATTTATTTATTATTCATTATTATGTTTCATATAAATAGGACCAGAAGGTCACTAGAGTGCTGTAGAAGTTTTATAGGCAGTAAAATCAATTATCCCCTTGTGGAAGCATTTATGAAACGCCACCTATTAGGGGAAGGATGTACAATGGGGTGATGTACAAATGCAGATGGCGACATAGAGACAGTAGAAATCGCCTTTTCAGAATGGATATGAAAGAAACAATACTTTATGTGTATGATGTAAAGTATCATGTCGATGTTTTTTGCACTGAGATTTGATATTTGGTAAATAACAGAGCAGTAACTGTTATCTTATATTCTTCCACACGGTATTTAAATTAGAATATTTGTTTTTGTGAAGTATTGTGGGAGATTATATTTTATGTTTTGTCCTGAAGAAGGTGGCAAAATCTAAAAAAATCCACCAAAACGATTCACAGTGCAAAACCTTTTAATGCAGGTCATGCTTGTCATTTTGATAAGGTAGAAACATACCTCTGTGAAAACACAACGTACACTATATCTTGCTTGATCAGAGGTGGACCAGCACGACTTGATACACTTCATGTGTAGTATCTTGTGTTATCTCCCTTGTGTGTGTTTGCTTTTAGTTGATTATGCAATTGTGTTTATGTTTAACTGCTGGTAAACTGTTGTGTTGTGTTGTGGGGAGGGAGTCAAGATTTACATAGTGAGAACTCAATCTTAGAAATGTGTAATTTGTATTGTATAATATTATGTATATGAGTATACCCTGAATTCCTGAGTATGACTTTATAAGTAATTAAAACTATGTGCAAACTTTATATTGACTTGGTATGGATTTATGATTTTTTTGTGTGGTACGAGTGAAGAATGTGGTGTGATTGTTTGAATATTTATAGGTGGTATTTTGTATTTGCTTCCTCAAGGGGAAAATTGATTTTACTGTTAAAATGGTCTGTTGTGTGCTGCCCTGGTGCCCCTTCCTCCATCATACCGCCTTAGTTAGAGGGGGAGATATCTTGCTCAAGACAAGGAGATATGATGGTCCTGCAACTGATGTTTCTGTGCCATTGACACAGTAGCATCTGTTGCAGGGTCGCCAACCAGGAAATGCCTTCCTGGTTATCCTGTGAGCATGTGGGAGTCTGAAAACCATCCTGTTCTCTGCATTCATATGGAACTGTGACAAAGAGGGGGGGGCTCTGTAAAGTTCAATTTGGTTATCTGGCACTGTACACTCAGGATTATTATCTTGAGGAGGGTTTATTGGCCCCTCCTTGGTCATGGGCTTTTAATAAAAAGCCCATTAGACACCAGAGATTTTTCACTTGGGCAAAAAAGGAGGTGAGGTATCCCATCCTCGTATTAAGTTATACCCCCACTCCAGAAGGGGCAAAACAGTTGTTATGCCCAACTGGGATGTAGAATGGGACAAACCCCGGTAGCAGAAAGCCCACTTGATACCAGGAAAATAATAAAACATGTATGGGGATGGCCTTATATGGAATAGAGCCATGCCCCCACCGTTTTTCCGCTCTACTGGGGGAGATATGAGGTTTGGACTCATTTAGGCGTTTGCCCCAAATTTGTCACCCAGCCCATAAGTAAGTAAGTTTGCAGGTTTATTGTTTAGTTGAAAAAATCTTAACAACTTTAATGTAAAGAGAAGTGTGGCTCACTGGTTAGAGGAGGCAGACCCTGAAGCAGAGGTCAGACCCGGGACCAGGGTTCAATTCCCGACGTGGCAGGGTCTTGAGCCCAAATATCCACGGACTCGATAATTCTCGTTTCGGTGCCTACTCGAATCATGGGTTCACACTCTGCAGCTCTGGGCATTAGCCTGCTTAATCTCCACTACGCCCCCCCCGCGGCGGGATGCCTGGCTTTCACCTTGGGGGAAGCCAGGACGGGTTCCCAAGGCAAGCGCCGAGATGCCTACGGGTAATCGAGCGCTATATAAGAACGCATAATAATAATAATAATACAGTGGGTTTCCTAATTATAAGATCGGCAAGCATATGATTAAAGCATTACATCCTTTTGTCAAGTTAGTCAGAACAATGTACAACGGTTGTTACCAGAACAGTAAATATACAAAGTCTTCAATCTTTTTATCAGACATAAAATATTTGTCTCGAGCTCAATTGATGTATACAATTTCAGCTCTACTTAACTAAATGAGTAAAATGTAGGCAGTTCATTCAATGTGCAAAAAGAGCAACATGGATACTGGGATAATGAACTAAAACCCTAGGTGCATTACTAGCTTAAGTTGTCAAACAGTATTCAATATTATTTTGCATAGCATTGTGATAAATGCATTCTCTAATGGTTGGTTCAATGTGCAGGTAGTAGCAAGGTAATTCCAAACTCCATTATTGGTTCTAAACGTTCTTAAAAGTGCTTGCTGTTGCTTGCACGAAAAGTGCCTAGTGTATTATAAATTAGGATGAATTACTTTATTCAGCTGATTTAATAATAGCCATAGCAATGAGATATCACATTTCAAAGTTGTATGTTTACGAAAAAAGGGAGAATAAGAAAAAGTGATATGGTACCGGATAGCAGATTCAGTGGTTTATAAGTCCAGATCTATATCTCTGTAGAAGTAGGAGACAGTCCTGTACCTGATTGTTCTAGAGACAGCTGGTGTGGCTTTTTACTGTTGGGCATTGTGTGACAACTTTTGGTGCTGGGTCCTGAAAAGTCTGATATCCCAAGTGACTGCATTGGAGCCTGAATATGAGGAGAATGAGCCTCAGAGTTCCCAAGCGACAGAGGGGAGTGGTTTCCCATTTCAAAGGGGCTATGCGAAGTGGACAAGGCAAAAGATGTGCAGCTCGCTGGGTTTGAAGTAGAAGGGTGCGGGTTGGCCTAAGTGCTTATAATTCACAGAACAGAACAGGTTCTTTAGGTTGCAGTGATAACGATTACTGGCCACTCGTTCCCAGCATTTTTCCTTTGCTGCCGCAATAAATTGTACAAAGCGACACAACAGCTGCGCATCTCCACCTCCAAAGCATGCCTTGACTGCTTGCCTGCAGGATCAGTCCAATAGACCCCAGGGGTTTCAAAACTATGCCAATTTAAACAAAATGATAGGGAGGCTCACCCTGTCAGCGGACCATACCTCAATCCAAGAAGATGCAACAGGGTCCAGGGTCTTTTCACCATCCAAGGGCAGAGGAATGTGCCCCTTTTGGGGGTTTGCCTATAATCTAACACTGAGGCGGTAGAAAGCACAAAGATAGCAGAGATTTCACATTTAGGGCCTGACTATGACTTTGGCAGTCTTCCTGTAGGACAACCACCAAGGTGATCATTGGAAGTATACCAAGCAATCAATATTTCCACCTTCTGAGCTGGTGGTGATGGCAGCTGTGTGCCAGCCGCAGTAATGTTTGGCTCATAGGGGAGCCTAAACAGCATACCGCCAACCCTGACAGGGCCTACAGCACGTCCGTGCATGGCGTGACCTGCACCATGTTGTGCATGTCACACAGAGCACACATGACTATACAACTTTGGAAGGGCATAATATGTGCCCCCGCATGTATCCCATAATGTAGATTTGGCCAGGGGCCCTATTGGGGACCCTTTTACATACCTTTCCACCAAGACTTTCATGGCGTGATCCACTTTTTCATTAACTTCTTTCCTCAACAATGCTGCCTCAGGATCCTGGTGGTGGCTGCATTCTTGTGGCAGTCCCACCACCACCACCACCATGGTAATTGGGCAGGAGACCCAATGCAATGGCAGTGGTCAGACCGCCATTCACCGGTATGCAGTCTCAGGACTGTAGTACTCATAATTTGCCTTATAGACAAAAAAAAGTTTAGGGGTGAACCACCCTGGCAATATGCCATAATACTACCCCAAAAGCAGCAACTTAGTATGTGTGCTACCTCGGTGCAGAGAGAGGTTTATCCCAATTGGCCCAGCATGAGTAAGCATGAAAACTCACTTGATGATTGTACTATTTTTAAGTTCAATAATGGGGTGTCTATCCTGACATCAAGACCTATATCCACCCCTAAAGTGCCAATAGTCTTTATCCTTCCCCAGAGCATCTACCTTCCACCCTACACATTGGGCCTCAAGGACATCCTCTGTGGTGTTCCCCAAGGGTACTCACTCAGCCCTAACCTGTTTAACACCTATATGACCCCACTGGCCATCCTGGTCAGTACTTATGGAAGGAACATCATATATTACGTTGACGACATTCAGACCATCCTCTCTCTATCTGCAGACCCCACCACGGCCAGCTCCCACCTGTGCATGAGCAACGTTGCACACTGGATGCAAAATGCCTGCCTCAAACTCAAACCTGAAAAATTGGAGGTATTTATCTTTGGGAGCAACACAGCCACAGAACACACCAGGAACCAAGGCATTATACTGAACAGCAAACTCAGCAGGAAAAACCAGATCTATGCAGTATCCTCAGCCTGCCTCCTCACCCTCCACATGCTCCAAAGAATCTTTAAACGGCTCCTAGCCAGCACCAAATGCACTGTCACCCCAGACCTCATCACCAGCCGCAAGGACTAAGGCAACCCCCGCTACATTGGAAGGAATCCTCTCCCACCTGCTATAGACCATTCATAACTCAGCCACCAGACTTGTCCTTTCACTCCCAAGATGGTCCCACATCACCCCTCACCTCATAAAGCTTCACTGGCTCCCCATCCACAAGATGTGTCATTTCAAAATGCTAACTCAGGCCTACAAGGCCCTTCACAATCTGGGACAAGCACACATTAACTACCAGGTGAACTTCAACCAGCCCCCCAGACAACTGTTCTCCACCTCCCTCTCACTCACCCAGTCTCCCTGAATCCACCAAAGTAAGAGTGGCAGCCGCTCCTACTCCTACCTGGCCACCAAGATCATGTACTGCGTCACTCTCCACCTCAAAACCTACCCCTCCCTGCAGGAACTCAGAAAGGGCCTGAAACCCCTGACTGACTACACCTAGCAGCAGAACCCGCAAGTGCCTGGAAACCCTCAAGGGTGAAAAGCAGTGCTATACAAATCCCATTTGATTTGATTTGATTTGCAAACATCCCGATTATTAAGGCAAGGAAGAAGAAATTTAAAGCTTTCGGGTGCAGTTTTTCGATATGGGCTAGCAAAATGAGAATACATCTCAATTTCTTCCCACTTGCCATGCCAAAGTGACTGCACTATTCAGGCTCGGTAGCCACCCAGGGAAATCCCAAAATACAGTCATTTCTTTAAATGAGACACCCAGGTTAGTTCAAGGTGGCGTGACTCAATTGGATCCCATGGTACATTTTTTTGAACCCAGAACGCCTTGTAGATCTTTACCTTTCATTAAAACGCTGTTTTTTCAGTTGGAATTCATTACATTTTTGACTTCCAAAAGTAGGCAAGTGTACATAAGGAAGACATTTTGCAAAATGCCCTCTAAACCCTGCAACAGACATTAGAAAAGGCAAAAACAGTTAGACAATTGTCAGAGTGCTCAAAGCTAACATCCTGAAATGTGTGTAAACTGCAAATCATGCACGCCTAACTGTGTGTACTCTGTGAGATGGGGGGACTATTGTCACTATAAAACATCAACACATGGCCATGCAGTGTTAATTGTGTCACTCATTCTTTAGATTTAGCCTTCCTATGTTACCTTTGTATCATGGACATGTGAGGGCACACCTCCTTGTAGCTAAGCTCTTAGGTCCATACATGAATACAACATAGACATTTGTTTACGTTTAATTTGAGATTTAGCCAGCATATCACTTGTTTTAAGTCATTTTATGTCGACCGACTAACATGTTTAGATGACAGAATGCTATTTGGCTGTGTCCTTATTTATGTTTTCTATCTCTAATTCTGTTCATATTGAGCCAAATATAGGCTGATGGTAATTGCATAAAAAACCTAAAGGGTAACAACATGCACATCAGACTGAAACACAGAAGTCCTGTTCTATTGTTTGCTGTGATATACATTGTGGGATCATTTTCTTCAAAGCTGTAGTTGATTGCTACTGTTCTATTTCAGTATAGAGTATAGCACACCATGTTAATTTCTTATAAAACATTTTGACAAAGGTCATACATGTGTGCGTGTCGATAATATCATCCTCCGTCCAATCTTGTAAGAAATTGAACTACCTAGGAACAATTGGTGCTGCAGTTACAGTGCGCTGGCAACACTTACTGTATTTGATTTGCACAGACTAGTGCAATCCCATGTAAAAGAGGCTCCAATATTAAGCCTGTACTCATCAAGGGTAGACACTGCCAATGGCCTAACTGTCCCTCGTTTGTCCACCTCTGAGAGGGTTCCTGAGAATATGAGCACACTTTCACAAGATATAGCCAAAAGCGGTCCAGAAAGGTGATTCATGGGAAAAGTATTTCCCTGCTTTATGTTATGTTGTGTATTTGTAAAGAGCAAATCACCCGGGAGGATGTTTATAATTTAAGCCTTCTTGAGTCCCTACTAGTGTGTGTCAATGTCAGTGAACATTAATTGTGCATCTGCTTTATTGCTTTTTTCCTCACTTCTTATATTTTATATGTTGGTAAATATTTGGCAGGATGATAAATCGGGCACCAAGCGACATCTCTTGATATCTGAGTTGGGTTGATCATGGGATATAGAGTTCATTTCATCATTCACTTAGCAATCTATTTAAGACATGACACCTATAGATGCAATTGCTCATAATAATGTGTGTTTATCAATGGGGGTGTTTTTCACCCTGCAGGTTGCTCACTGGATTTATTTTATATGATGGTTTTTATTTTGAAATGTGATTAGCCATGTAACCAGTAACCATTGATGGCCCTCTGGTAGATTCCAGAGGGACTTCACCAAGTTAATGTGATTGATGCCTCTCGCTTGTGTGTGAACCAAGTAGTCCCTTAATGATTCCCCGTATTTGAATGAAAACCTTTCATTTAACTTGTGTGTGTGGGATGTATACTATATTAGAACATTGGAATGTTGGAGCTCCATTGAAAACAATGGAGTGCTCCGGGCTTATATTGGCTGGTATAAGCCTGGAGCACCAACATTCCAATGCTTCTTTGTTCACAGCTCTGGCTGTGAACAAAGGCTTCAGGGAACCTGAGGGGATTCCAATCCCCTCACGCTCCCAAAAGGCTTTGTTTTTTTGTTAGAACATTCTGTCCTCTAGTGACAGAATGTTCTAATAGCCTTATAGCCCTTCGTAGATGGGCTATACCGCTATTAATGTCCCTCTCCTTGTTAAAGGCCCTCGCCTTCGGCTCGGGCCTTTAACGCTGGAGAGGGCCTTTAATAGCCGGTATAGCCCTCTACGGCGGGCTACAAGGCTATATTAGAACATTGGAATGTTGGGAGCTCCATTGAAAACAATGGAGTGCTCTGGGCTTATAATGGCTGGTATAAGCCTGGAGCTCCAACATTCCAATGTTTCTTTGTTCACAGCTCTGGCGGTGAACAAAGGTTTCAGGGAGCCTGAGGGGATTCCAATCCCCTCACGCTTCCAAAAGGCTTTGTTTTTTTTGTTTGAACATACTGTCCTCTAGTGACAGAATGTTCTAATAGCCTTATAGCCCTTCGTAGATGGGCTATACCGCTATTAAAGTCCATCTCCTTGTTAAAGGCCCTCGCCTTCGGCTCGGGGCCTTTAACGCTGGAGAGGGCCTTTAATAGCCGGTATAGCCCTCTACGGCGGGCTATAAGGCTATATTAGAACATTGGAATGTTGGGAGCTCCATTGAAAACAATGGAGTGCTCCGGGCTTATAATGGCTGGTATAAGCCTGGAGCTCCAACATTCCAATGTTTCTTTGTTCACAGCTCTGGCTGTGAACAAAGGTTTCAGGGAGCCTGAGGGGATTCCAATCCCCTCACGCTTCCAAAAGGCTTTGTTTTTTTTGTTTGAACATTCTGTCCTCTAGTGACAGAATGTTCTAATAGCCTTATAGCCCTTCGTAGATGGGCTATACAGTCCAGAACAGCCAAGACTAAATTATATAGCCACAATAAAATTGGCCATGTATTCTGAAGCACACTTAGAAAGAGGAAACCGCTTTTAAATATTGTTGTGTGCAGGAAAGTGTCCCTCACTGCCCAAAAACAATCCCACCTGCAATGCAGACACCCTTACTCCATGGTGCGGGTATTTCTGCATTGGTGCTAGGCAGCCTTCCGTGTTCCAGTGAATGAATAGAGTAGGAATGCGATATATCTTGATAGATATGGCTCATTCCCGCCCTCTCCACTTGACACAGGACAGCAAGTTGCTGTTTTGCGGAGCATCAAATAATGATAAATATGCCCCTGAGAATCCTGTGGCTCCATTTACTTCTGAGACGGAAAACAAGGCATTGTTGCTCGGATAGGATTTTACCCTAATTAAATGAAAAGAGAAGATGAGTTTGGCAAAGCAGGAACACGTTGGTTTAATTGAACTATGTGGCAGGGGGAGCCTGAATAGAATGTGTCTGCTCGAAACCTCTTGATGTACAATTTTTTGGCCATCAATTTAAATGGATCATGAAGTACAATATAATGTTGTCTACATTCCAAAAGAGCATCTTAGTCATAAATCAATCAGATGTACGCATCTGTTAAGAACACAGATGGCTCTCGACCTCCGGGAGAGCTAATGTGGGCCGTTGTGTATGTGCCCAGATGTCCAGTGTGAGGTGGGTGTGATCGCAACGTGAGGTGTGCATGTTTTGCCCTAATTGATTGAGTGTACCTATCTACATGTGGTATCTAGCTTCGTGGTATTTTTGGGGAACCCATGCCTATAGCCAAACAGGTTTTATTTGGGGTAATTACCTCAGACTTGTTTGTGGTGCAACTATCTAACTGTGGAATCGATCCGGGTTTTCCTTGGGTGGCTGTTTTCCTGTTAATTATGGGGGACCCCACCTGTGACGTGTTACTCGATAAGCGTGGGCATGGGTTGTAGGACCTGCTCGACCATGTTTCTGTGACTCAGGGTTGATGGGGCAGTCATCTTGGGTGAATTTGAAAGCAATGAAGTGGTATAATTTGTATCAACATTACCAACATGGTGCATACAGTTGTCATCTGGGACATTAACATTGTTTTTACTGGTTTTATCAAAGGTATGTTTGCTTTGGTCTGAACGTACATTGGCATTGGGCTTATCAGCAACAATAATATTATCATACAAGCATGTTTTATGACATACAATGGTAACATTATTGCTAATGCGGCTTCTGTTTGGGCGCACGTCACGGTATATAATAACATTGTATTGATGAGCATTTATATAGTTATGTAGGAACAGACTGTGGCATACTTTCACATTGCATTTACATATATTGCTGTTTTTGGGCCTGCACATATCATGACCTTCATTGACATCGTATTCATCCATCCCAACAGCAGCTCAAGCCAAGGTTAAGGGGTCTTCTAGAGCATTAGCTGGGTAATCCCATCTCTAAGTCCACATCACAAATCAACAGGAAAAACATTGTTATTGTTATTGCCATCTTATATAGTGCATAGCTGCCCATATGGTTTACCAGTGCTTAGGTAGATGACTAAACAGCTTTAGGAGTGGTACTGGAGTTATCTAGGTTTTAGGCACATGAAGGGGAGAATTAGAAAAGGCAAGTTTCTAGCTTCTGCGGAAGGCACATTGGGGACGAACATTGTCACATGGATTTGGGGATAGTGTTCCACAATCTGGGACCACGTGCTGGGAACAAAAGGCCGCCCATTCAGACTCGGTTGACTCTATATACAATAAAAAGAGAGTGATTCCCTAATAGATGAGTGCTGGAGGATGGTAAGGGGTGAGAAGGTTTTGCATCGACAGCGTCCCTAAGCTTGAGTGGATTCTGAAAATATAGCACAGTAAGATAGAGATATAGATAAATAGATACATTTAGAACATTTAAAATTCAAAATTAGGGAGACGCGTGAGACCGCAATCCGAGATGTCGGCTCGCAACTAAGGTCCAGCTCACCCGTCTGTATGACGCGATAAATTAAGCTGACATTGCAGGATTTTTGCATTTCCTTCTATTGACACCACTTACCTGCTGCAAAAGGAGTGTTTCTTTGGTTTTTCTAGCGAGTTGGGTGACTTCTGGACCTCCTTTGGCTGCGACTTCACTTTCATGGAGTCTTTCCCCAGATTACTCCAAGGTTCCTCTCAGGGAGGCGGAGTTCCACTCTAGGGCGCAGCTTCAGCCTTAGTTTCCTCCCACAGCTAGTTTTGGCTGCTGCACCTGTTTGAACTATTTAACTTTATTTATATTGTAATTTTGACGATTTTCACCTGGGTTTTTTTCATTTTCTTGAGAATGGAAAGTAAATCTACCGTAAATAAGCGTAAAAACAGTTTCTTCTCCACCTGTGAAGTCAAAAATGGTGGATTGATCGGAAACTTCCCTTATTACTATTCTGGAGGAATTAAATACTGTTAGAGCAAATACTGACAATATTGACATGGAAAGTAAAAATATACAGAAAGACATGGTCAGTTTTTCAATGAAGGTTACAGATAATCAAATCAAACTGCATGACGTTATAGCCAAAACAGATAAAATATTGCCAATGGTTACTCCTTCATTAATACTAGATTACTTCAGTTAGAAAACAGGAGCAAGCATTATAACTTAAGTTTTTTAAAATTTGCCTGAAGTTATTAAAGGGACTGATTGGAGGCAATGCTTAGAAAATTGACTACCTCATTTATTGAATGTGAATTTCTCAGAAATATTTGAGATAGATAAAGCACATCACATTCCATCTCATCATACACCAGGTCAAACTAAGCCTAGGCAAGTCATTTTAAAGGTTTTATGCCATCATCATCTCGTTCTTATCAGGAAGGCAGCTCCTAGTTCTAGTTAACTTCTAGTTAATGGCTTGAATAATTGTATCCATTGAGACTTCGCCAAGGAGACCGTTGCGATATGGCAAGATTTTGCAGCTGGCTTCAAGTATGAGCTCTTCAATCCACCCACCATGCGTATCTGGAAAGACAACATCTCCTAAACCTTTCATCAACCGGAAGACCTTCAAGCTTTTCTAGGTAACCACTCTCCTCTATCAATGGATGCACATGTCTCTCCAACTTCAAGTTATTCAGATAGCATTACTCATTGCGAGGCGCAAATTGGGAGGCGCTAAATTAAATGTACAACAGTGTTATTACACTGTTTTGCGATTCTCAATGGGGTCTCAAATTGCGAGGCTGGGCTCAGCAGATCAACATGTCTGGGACTGCTTTTTAATAAAGCATTTTTTTTAAAAACTAAAATGGAACGTTTTTGTATCATTTTTTAAAGGGCAGGCAATGGGCCTTGCAAGTGTTTTAAAAAGCAATTGCGGTCACAAAACATTCACACATAGCATTGTGGACGCAATTAGGAAGGGAACGCCTCTTCCTAATTACGACTCGCAATTCCTAAATAGAGTCGCAAATAAATTGTGACTCGCTATTTAGGAATTGTACTAGGCCAACATTGATTTTGCATGAGGCTGTGTCCCTATTTATGTTTTGTATCTCTAATTCTGTTCATATTGAGCCAAATATAGGCTGATGGTAATTGCATAAAAAACCTAAAGGGTAACAACATGCACATCAGGCTGAAACACAGAAGTCCTGTTCTATTGTTTGCTGTGATATACATTGTGGGGTCATTTTCTTCAAAGCTGTAGTTGATTGCTACTGTTCTCTTTCAGTATACAGTATAGCACACTATGTTCATTTCTTATAAAAACATTTTGACAAAAGTCATATATGTGTGTGTTGGGAATATCATCCTCCATCCAATCTTGTAATACACTGAACTACCTAGGAAAACTTTTATGATCTGCACAGACTAGTGTAATCCCATGTAAAAGAGGCTCAAATATTAGGCCTGTACTCATCAAGGGTAGACACTGCCAATGGCCTAACTGTCCCTCGTGTGTCCACCTCTGAGAGGGTTCCTGAGAATATGAGCACACTTTCACAAGATATAGCCAAAAGCGGTCCAGAAAGGTGATTCATGTGAAAAGTATTTCCCTGCTTTATGTTATGTTGTGTATTTGTAAAGAGCAAATCACCCGGGAGGAAGTTTATAATTTAAGCCTTCTTGAGTCCCTACTAGTGTGTGTCAATGTCAGTGAACATTAATTGTGCATCTGCTTTATTGCTTTTTTCCTCACTTCTTATATTTTATATGTTGGTAAATATTTGGCAGGATGATAAATCGGGCACCAAGCGACATCTCTTGATATCTGAGTTGGGTTGATCATGGGATATAGAGTTCATTTCATCATTCACTTAGCAATCTATTTAAGACATGACACCTATAGATGCAATTGCTCATAATAATGTGTGTTTATCAATGGGGGTGTTTTTCACCCTGCAGGTTGCTCACTGGATTTATTTTATATGATGGTTTTTATTTTGAAATGTGATTAGCCATGCAACCAGTAACCATTGATGGCCCTCTGGTAGATTCCAGAGGGACTTCACCAAGTTAATGTGATTGATGCCTCTCGCTTGTGTGTGAGCCAAGTAGTCCCTTAATGATTCCCCGTATTTGAATGGAAACCTTTCATTTAACTTGTGTGTGTGGGATGTATACTATATTAGAACATTGGAATGTTGGGAGCTCCATTGAAAACAATGGAGTGCTCCGGGCTTATATTGGCTGGTATAAGCCTGGAGCACCAACATTCCAATGCTTCTTTGTTCACAGCTCTGGCTGTGAACAAAGGCTTCAGGGAACCTGAGGGGATTCCAATCCCCTCACGCTCCCAAAAGGCTTTGTTTTTTTGTTAGAACATTCTGTCCTCTAGTGACAGAATGTTCTAATAGCCTTATAGCCCTTCGTAGATGGGCTATACCGCTATTAATGTCCCTCTCCTTGTTAAAGGCCCTCGCCTTCGGCTCGGGGCCTTTAACGCTGGAGAGGGCCTTTAATAGCCGGTATAGCCCTCTACGGCGGGCTATAAGGCTATATTAGAACATTGGAATGTTGGGAGCTCCATTGAAAACAATGGAGTGCTCTGGGCTTATAATGGCTGGTATAAGCCTGGAGCACCAACATTCCAATGTTTCTTTGTTCACAGCTCTGGCTGTGAACAAAGATTTCAGGGAGCCTGAGGGGATTCCAATCCCCTCACGCTTCCAAAAGGCTTTGTTTTTTTGTTTGAACATTCTGTCCTCTAGTGACAGAATGTTCTAATAGCCTTATAGCCCTTCGTAGATGGGCTATACAGCCCAGAACAGCCAAGACTAAATTATATAGCCACAATAAAATTGGCCATGTATTCTGAAGCACACTTAGAAAGAGGAAACCGCTTTTAAATATTGTTGTGTGCAGGAAAGTGTCCCTCACTGCCCAAAAACAATCCAACCTGCAATGCAGACACCCTTACTCCATGGTGCGGGTATTTCTGCATTGGTGCTAGGCAGCCTTCCGTGTTCCAGTGAATGAATAGAGTAGGAATGCGATATATCTTGATAGATATGGCTCATTCCCGCCCTCTCCACTTGACACAGGACAGCAAGTTGCTGTTTTGCGGAGCATCAAATAATGATAAATATGCCCCTGAGAATCCTGTGGCTCCATTTACTTCTGAGATGGAAAACAAGCCATTGTTGCTCGGATAGGATTTTACCCTAAATAAATGAAAAGAGAAGATGAGTTTGGCAAAGCAGGAACACATTGTTTTAATTGAACTATGTGGCAGGGGGAGCCTGAATAGAATGTGTCTGCTCGAAACCTCTTGATGTACAATTTTTTGGCCATCAATTTAAATGGATCATGAAGTACAATATAATGTTGTCTACATTCCAAAAGAGCATCTTAGTCATAAATCAATCACATGTACGCATCTGTTAAGAACACAGATGGCTCTCGACCTCCGGGAGAGCTAATGTGGGCCATTGTGTATGTGCCCAGATGTCCAGTGTGAGGTGGGTGTGATCGCAACGTGAGGTGTGCATGTTTTGCCCTAATTGATTGAGTGTACCTATCTACATGTGGTATCTAGCTTCGTGGTATTTTTGGGGAACCCATGCCTATAGCCAAACAGGTTTTATTTGGGGTAATTACCTCAGACTTGTTTGTGGTGCAACTATCTAACTGTGGAATCGATCCGGGTTTTCCTTGGGTGGGTGTTTTCCTGTAATTTATGGGGGACCCCACCTGTGACGTGTTACTCGATAAGCGTGGGCATGGGTTGTAGGACCTGCTCGACCATGTTTCTGTGACTCAGGGTTGATGGGGCAGTCATCTTGGGTGAATTTGAAAGCAATGAAGTGGTATAATTTGTATCAACATTACCAACATGGTGCATACAGTTGTCATCTGGGACATTAACATTGTTCTTACTGGTTTTATCAAAGGTATGTTTGCTTTGGTCTGAACGTACATTGGCATTGGGCTTATCAGCAACAATAATATTATCATACAAGCATGTTTTATGACATACAATGGTAACATTATTGCTAATGCGGCTTCTGTTTGGGTGCACGTCACGGTATATATTAACATTGTATTGATGAGCATTTATATAGTTATGTAGGAACAGACTGTGGCATACTTTCACATTGCATTTACATATATTGCTGTTTTTGGGCCTGCACATATCATGACCTTCATTGACATCGTATTCATCCATCCCAACAGCAGCTCAAGCCAAGGTTAAGGGGTCTTCTAGAGCATTAGCTGGGCAATCCCATCTCTAAGTCCACATCACAAATCAACAGGAAAAACATTGTTATTGTTATTGCCATCTTATATAGTGCATAGCTGCCCATATGGTTTACCAGTGCTTAGGTAGATGACTAAACAGCTTTAGGAATGGTACTGGAGTTATCTAGGTTTTAGGCACATGAAGGGGAGGATTAGAAAAGGCAAGTTTCTAGCTTCTGCGGAAGGCACATTGGGGACGAACATTGTCACATGGATTTGGGGATAGTGTTCCACAATCTGGGACCACGTGCTGGGAACAAAAGGCCGCCCATTCAGACTCAGTTGACTCTATATACAATAAAAAGAGAGTGATTCCCTAATAGATGAGTGCTGGAGGATGGTAAGGGGTGAGAAGGTTTTGCATCTACAGCGTCCCTAAGCTTGAGTGGATTCTGAAAATATAGCACAGTAAGATAGAGATATAGATAAATAGATACATTTAGAACATTTAAAATTCAAAATTAGGGAGACGCGTGAGACCGCAATCCAAGATGTCGGCTCGCAACTAAGGTCCAGCTCACCCGTCTGTACGACGCGATAAATTAAGCTGACATTGCAGGATTTTTGCATTTCCTTCTATTGACACCACTTACCTGCTGCAAAAGGAGTGTTTCTTTGGTTTTTCTAGCGAGTTGGGTGACTTCTGGACCTCCTTTGGCTGCGAATTCACTTTCATGGAGTCTTTCCCCCGATTACTCCAAGGTTCCTCTCAGGGAGGCGGAGTTCCACTCTAGGAGAGGGCGCAGCTTCAGCCTTAGTTTCCTCCCACAGCTAGTTTTAGCTGCTGCACCTGTTTGAACTATTTAACTTTATTTATATTGTAATTTTGACGATTTTCACCTGGGTTTTTTCATTTTCTTGAGAATGGAAAGTAAATCTACAGCAAATAAGCGTAAAAACAGTTTCTTCTCCACCTGTGAAGTCAAAAATGGTGGATTGATCGGAAACTTCCCTTATTACTATTCTGGAGGAATTAAATACTGTTAGAGCAAATACTGACAATATTGACATGGAAAGTAAAAATATACGGAAAGACATGGTCAGTTTTTCAATGAAGGTTACAGATAATCAAATCAAACTGCATGATGTTATAGCCAAAACAGATAAAATATTGCCAATGGTTACTTCTTCATTAATACTAGATTACTTCAGTTAGAAAACAGGAGCAAGCATTATAACTTAAGTTTTTTAAAATTTGCCTGAAGTTATTAAAGGGACTGATTGGAGGCAATGCTTAGAAAATTGACTACCTCATTTATTGAATGTGAATTTCTCAGAAATATTTGAGATAGATAAAGCACATCACATTCCATCTCATCATACACCAGGTCAAACTAAGCCTAGGCAAGTCATTTTAAAGGTTTTATGCCATCATCATCTCGTTCTTATCAGGAAGGCAGCTCCTAGTTCTAGTTAACTTCTAGTTAATGGCTTGAATAATTGTATCCATTGAGACTTCGCCAAGGAGACCGTTGCGATATGGCAAGATTTTGCAGCTGGCTTCAAGTATGAGCTCTTCGATCCACCCACCATGCGTATCTGGAAAGACAACATCTCCTAAACCTTTCATCAACCGGAAGACCTTGAAGCTTTTCTAGGTAACCACTCTCCTCTATCAATGGATGCACATGTCTCTCCAACTTCAAGTTATTCAGATAGCATTACTTATTGCGAGGCGCAAATTGGGAGGCGCTAAATTAAATGTACAACAGTGTTATTACACTGTTTTGAGATTCTCAATGGGGTCTCAAATTGCGAGGCTGGGCTCAGCAGATCAACATGTCTGGGACTGCTTTTTAATAAAGCATTTTTTTTTAAAAACTAAAATGGAACGTTTTTGTATCATTTTTTAAAGGGCAGGCAATGGGCCTTGCAAGTGTTTTAAAAAGCAATTGCGGTCACAAAACATTCACACATAGCATTGTGGACGCAATTAGGAAGGGAACGCCTCTTCCTAATTACGACTCGCAATTCCTAAATAGAGTCGCAAATAAATTGTGACTCGCTATTTAGGAATTGTACTAGGCCAACAGTGATTTTGCATGAGCAAACAGGTTCGCAAACCCGTTTGCGCATGCAAAATCACGTTGGACATCTGGCCCATGGTGATTTACTATGTATAAAAGACCCATGGAATTAATGCTCTGCCCTATTCTTCATCAATCAATATGGTGCATATGTTATAGAACACTGTATTTCGAGAATGGCTGAGGCTGTGAGATTAAAAAACAGCGTGAATGCGATAATTTCAGCAATCAGGACCAACAGCTACAATAGTGGTTTTGAAGGTTGATATTTTGCTAAGTTCACTGTTACAAAAGTTGAAATACAGAACTGATTAAAGGAAGTTTTAGTGACTAAGGGCCTTATGTATCAATAAGTCATTTTGCGATTCCCAAATAGCGATTTTTTGAGAATCGCTATTTGAGAATAGCAAAATGCTACGTATGTAGGATTTGCAATACATTTGTGAATCCTACATTCATTCCTATGGGCCTAGAGGCTCATAGGAATGAATGGGAAGACATTCTCAATTTGCGATTAGCAATTAGCGAATCGCAAATTGAGAATGCAATTTCAAGGGTGCAGGGGTGTCCAGAGGACACCCTGTTGCACCCCTGCAATTAGCATGGGTGCACATGTGGCACACATACATGCCCCAAGGGCATGTGTGTGCTTCACATTGCTCTTTGAAAAATGCAAAAAAGTGCATTTTTCAAGGAAATCGCAAATTACCAACAACTTGAAGTTGAAGTGGTAATTTGCGATTCCTTAAGGCCAATTTGCACTTTTTGGGCGCTTCTTACATTGCATTTAAGGGATCGCTAAATTTGTGATTCCTTAAATGCAGTCGCAAAATAAGGAATCGCAAATCTTGTGATTCCTTATTTTGCAGGCAGATTTGTTTGATACATACCATTTAGCAAAAATATTTGTGCTTGATACATATGGCCCTATATGCCATTTTTTGGAAGGAGGATGCTCAACTGAAAAGATGGAAAGTTCTGCACTTTCTGAATCACTTTACAGCTAGAAAAAATCTATATACAACACAGAGATTCCTACCTGAAATCTTGTGTTAGACTCAAAAACTATCCAATGCCTGCAGAATAGTTTATTGAGGCATATACTATATTATATGTAACTTGTAGACACAGTTTATTGTACAGAACACACATTTATATTAAGATGCCATTACACTCTCAGGGGCTTGTTTTCAAGGACTTATCGCCGCGTTAGCAGCAAGTTTTCTGTCATTAATGTTGCGTTATTTTTATCGTTGTTAGCGACAGTTTTTGGGGAAAAAACATCAATTTATAAGATCACGACTTCTGGTAGCAATAATTATCACTAATGACAGGCAGGGGATGCGTTCCCGTGCAAATTCTGCTGTTATCCCAACATTTCTATATTCACAAGGATTCCTCAAGTCCAGAGGACCAACAATGGCTCTAACTGCAACTAGAGGAAGTTTTTTAAGACCAGAAAATATCAGGTCTTAAAATAGAGATAACCATTGGGGCCTCATTCCTGCAGGATTTTTTGCTGGACCACGCTGCAAGCAAAGTTGCTTTACTGGTAAAAGAGGAGAATGGGTTTGAGTAAAGGACAGGAAGAATTGGCGCTCAGCGTGTCCGGTTGAAGCTAAGTTAGGATGAGCCAAGGTATAACGGTGCAAGCAGGTCAGAGGAACAAACCCAGAAACAGCCCCTGTGAAGGTAAGGAAAACGGTCCCCTACCGAATGAGTATATGCAAAGATCCAGTGCACACGTAAAGGTAAAGGGTTCTTGTGTAAGAACACTAAGTTGTAGATCATTATAGACAAGAAAATAAATAGTCAAGATCCAGCGGAGTGTGAAAATTGATTTATAGTTCAGTTTTGATCAGCACAATGAGAACAAAGTAAGCCGACACGTTTTGTGTGCATTCCTGCCCTTTCTCTTTGACCTAGGGCAGCACCACAGCAAGATGACTTGCTGTGCTGCCCTATGCCACATACTCAAAAATCCGCCCCACAATCCATAGCAAGGGCTTCATCTGTAATTCAATAGATCAATACTCTTACCTCAGTTTGATATATGCCTGGGGCCTGTTGAATGATCAAAATATATCAAAATTGTGCCTGGACCACCACAGACCTCTAAACACACCTGGTTTCACAAATTGTTCTTGTATGTAATGAAATGTACACAATAGTTTGTTTCTATTTCTATGAATTCTTTGGATGAGACTGCATTCTTTACTACCCTTCCGTAGATGCCCTGCAATACTTCAGCCAGAAAAGATGTAATGATGTCCCTTTCATATTGCACTCTCTCTTAGGTGGCCCTGCGATATTGTTAGTATGAAGCAGGACAGTATAGTGGACATTTGTTTCTGCTTTGACCCAACTAACACAAGGCCTGTTGCCTCAAGATCTTTAAGGTATGAAATTACCTCCATTATCTTTCTAATGAATGAAACATCATCTCTTCAACATGTGATTCTGTTCCCATCTCAACTTTCTGGGCTGTTTTTCTGGGCTGTTTTTCCATTTCATTCTTTTAGTGCAAGTTGTCATGTTTATGTTCTCTGCATTACTTATTGTAAGAAACTGCATTATTACTGGTTGAGGGGATAAAAATCTCCTAGTCAAGTAGAAGCCACAGTCCTTGCCAGGGTGAAGTCACAAGTAAAAAGTCAATTAACCTGTGATAAACCACCTGATAACATGGCACAGATTAACATAGGTATAGTGTGTAAACAAGCATTTGTGCAGTACTTTAAACAGTAACACAGTGTAAACACACTACAAAAGGATCCCACTCCAGTTTTGGAAAATATAAACAGTAGAAACAGAGATAAACAGGTTTGAAGATTACAGTGAAAATAACTACAAAACACAAAGCACCAACTATGGATATCTGGTTGTGCCAGACTGGTATAAAAAAAGACAAGTTCAGGTCACCAAAACGGAGTGTGGGCCAGTTACAGGGACCCAATTTGCCCTTCTGAACAAGGGTACCTTAAGTGGTCATGCAGCCAAGGTGATGCATTGGTTCCGAGGTGTGAGGTGCTGCCTCTTTGTTGAGGATCTGGTCGACAAGGGCTTGCAATGAGAATTCCAGCATTGAGGAGGCATCATGAAGTTGAGGCAATGCATCAGTTTCTGAAGATTAGTGAGGCTGCAATGCAAGAACTGGCATCATTGTTGAGGCTACTGTGTAAGAGGGATTTGTTATGTGGTGACCTGTATCAGAAAATCTTTGCGCAGACTGCGATTTCGATGTGGGCTGCAAGTTTGTATCATGGAGCAGAGGAGATGCATTAGTACTTTTGGATCCACAGATGGGTGAATAGAGCACTTTCAGGTCTACTTCCAAGGGTCTAGAACTGGAGTAAGATCACTTGGCAGGGTAGAACTCACCAATGGTAAAGTGTATTTTGGGATGGTCCCAGCTCCAGACTCCCATCCTGCCAGTGATGTCCCATCCGGGGGCACATAACCTCTCTTTTGCGTGTGGCTGTCTACGAGGAATACACAATGCTCAACAGTCAGCTTCACAAGATATGTGCCTTACATGCAGGCCACAGGCACAACATAGCTAGGGCAAGAAAATGCTAACTTAAAAGTGCCATTTTCAAAATTGTAACCTAAAATCCTACTTTACCATGAGAGAGGATTTTTCATTACAATTTCAAAGGCATCAAACATGACCGGTTACCTGAGCCATTCGAAAATTACAGCTTATTAAATGTAATAAGGTAACTCCAATGTTGTCCTATGGGAGAGGCAAGCTTTGCCTTCTTGAAAATCAACTTTAAGAGTTTTTCAATACCAGGACATGTAAAACTTAAAGGTACATGTCCAACTTTTTAAATACACTGCACCCACCCTCTGGGCAGTCCAGAGCCTACCCTTGTGGTGACCTATTTGTATTAAAAAATTAGGATATGGGCCTTGCAATGGGTTTATTTGCCCAGTCGAAATGGCAGTTTAAATCTACACACAGACAGGCTTCAAAAAGTCTGAGACAAGTTTTAAGGGCTACGTCATTGGGTGGCACAATCAGTGCTGAAGGCCCTCTAGTAGCATTTAATTTATAACCCTTAGATACATGTAGCACCACTTTACCAAGGACTTACAAGTAAGTTAAATATGTCAATTGGGGACAAGCCAATGTCATCATGTTACAAGGAATGACCATGTTCACTTTAGTACTGGTTAGCAATGGTAAAGTGCACAGAGCTATTTTTAGGTTGAACCGTCCAGCCATCATCTTGCATCCATGTGAAGCTGTGGGGTTCCTCTTCTGCGCTGAGCCAATTCCTTCAGCGGAAGCTGCAGAAATAATTTTTAATTTTTGTCATGCTCAAGTGTGAATAGAAGTCCCATGCCCCGGTCAGCAAATTAACAAGGGTGCACTTATGCAAAATGAACACTGACTGCAATACTTGTGAAAAAAGGGAATATTGTTAACACATCAAAAGATCCTGCAGTAATCCAGCCTGCCCCACCCCTCCCATGTATTGACATCCTATGACACTCCATTGCACAGACAGGAAAACAAAAGAACCTTTACAGTCTAACATTGTAAATTGCATTAAAAAGTTCAGAAGTGCTTACAAAACAAACTGGTAATTCACCGGCAGCACTCTCGGAAACGGCCAAACGACCGCCGGAGCAGCACTTTGAGTAAGAATGTTTTCCTAGCTCCCTGTAGACCCACTGCCAGTACTTAGTTTTCCAATTCGTTGTCCTTGCTTCACAGGCAGATCAGAACAAAGGCAGTTTGAAGAGCAGGCAGCCACCTGCCGCACTGCATTTCCCTCTTTTCAAGTCCAGACATTGGTTAACCCGTGGGCTGTCTTTCGGCACCTGTTTAAGCACTGTGGGGCACATTTACATGGACTGGCACATCTCTGCAAATCAGCAGGGATGCACCAGAAAACTTGCGACACACAAAACTACCCGTGCACCACCACTCATGCGTCGTATTTACAATGCTGCATTCCATGGTGCACGGATGGGCAGATGTGTGTCGCATCCAGTGACGTAGGGCGGCACATTGCTGGAGTCGTGTCGCAAGCCCGACGCTGCTCCAACAATGCTCATGGGTGCCCGATGCCTAACATGCTAGGTCTCTCCTTACGCCTGCTTCAAGCAGGCACAGGGTTTTGACGCAGCATGGTCGTAAAAGTGACTCAGTGAAATCTTGTAGATACCACTGTGTCACTTTTACGAGGCGTTCCTGCAACGGAACACCCACCCTGCGCCGGAATGCCCACATTAAATCTGACGTAGGTTTCATGTGGTGCAGGGCTTTACAGCGTGACGCATCTCCCTAGATGCGTCACGTTGTAAATAAGGCACATTGTGGCGCATGCTTTACGCCGCTGCGTCACAGAAGTGATGCATCGGTGGTGTAAATGTGTCGGAAGGGGCTTGCAAATCTGCCCCTTAATTTCTGTAAGTAAATCTGTGTGACCTTTTTCTCAAACAGGCAGCAGAGCACTTGGGTTCTTACTGATGTATTACCTTAATGCAATTCTTGTACTCATTATATGGGTCTGGCAGCCGCCCTTTCAGTCTGATTCCCCTTCCTTGTTCCTTGTTTAATTGTGCGACTCATGTTTGCATTCATATGGGTGGGTAGTAATTAAGAGTGTGCCCTAGGGTGGATTTCACTGTCATGCCACAGGTGCCAGTTGTCCAGTGCCTCGAGGTCTGTAACTTCCACTTCAGTCCTGGCCAGCCCTCTGGACATGGATATGTGTTAGAAGTCTTGGGTAGGGGGAATTGAAACACTATTCTTTTTCCCTTTATTTTTTTCTTCCCTTCAGTGGCATGGAGTGATTTTCACCAGTGTTTAACTTGGACCGCTACCCTTTAGATGTATGACCCCCCTTAAATTTGGACAAGTGTGCCCCCCTCTTGTGTCCAGACTGAGAGGTAGATGGTGGGCCCTACAGAAGCCGAGTAACGATGTGATCTCCCTTATTTTCTTTCAAAGGAGGCACATATCAATATACCATTGGGCCCCTTCTATTGCAATGGCCCGAGCACCTACGTGTATCTTTGTAAGTAAGTGATCTTGTGCCTCTCGGTTCCTTAGTAGCTTTGGCACCTTGTAGGTTTTGCTTTAGGGACACTGTGCACCAGCCCTGTTATACAAACCATTCACAGTTGGTGCCTTGCACGTTTAGGACAGAGGCGCCTGAGCATGCAAGCGCTACAAGCATAATGGAAGATGACATAGGGATATACTAGGGTTTTCAATTGGTGGCCACATCCACTAAATTAGGTCAGATGTCCAAATGCATGTTCGCCTCCCTCCACGGCACTATTGTCTACAATGTTCCAAATCCTTTACCCACCCTTTCAAAATGAGAGGCATTTCAGTGCATCTTTTAAAGGTTGAAGTATGCAAGCTGCAAACAAACCATTCAAAGCAAGCTGTGGTCCATGAGTATCTACATCTTGCACTAATGTTCCCATTATGTTTAAAATGTGCTTCCCCAGTGGCCCTTTTCTTGGCAGAACTACCAATAATGTCTGTCAGCAAATATTACCCGTTTTATTAATGCATAGCAACTCAATGATTGTACTGTAGTTCACCGCCTTTTGTGAGTGCCACTGCATTTATTGCGTACCACATTAATAAAATAATAATAATAAGCCATTTATAAAGCGCCTGGCTACACAAAGAACAGTGTGTCCCCGCGCTACATTGTGCAAAATCTGTGGTTGTACACCTTCATAGTGTCACTCTTCAGCAGAGGTGGTAAGCATTGGATGCTATTTTGTCAGCCATGACCCCTTGAAGAGTTGAAATAAATTGGTCCCATTTCTTCACAGATTGGGTTTGAGTGAATGATTAGATACATAGTATTGTACTAAACTGCTCAATGGCAAATATACACTGATTACGTAGATGAGTGGTGACTAACATAGGTGCAGGATGACCTGATCCATTCGAAAGTTTCTGGAATATCTAACCAATTTTTATATAAATGAGTTCCATTGGTGTTCATTGAATGTAGATGCAATGTAGGTGGAAATTCAAAATATGTGGCATGAATCTGGACTTTATGGGCATATGTTGGTCCCCCTGAATTGAATATTTGATCACATACTTTACTCCCATTCATATTCTTTTTTCATTTGTAGAATCTGATGCGTTGCTGTGCTGAAGTTCCCATTTCCATGGTTATTGTCCAACGTACGAGAGTATCCTTTAATGGGACTGTCTTATGTTTTTCAAAAACCTACTGACCGGGAATTGAGGGTTGCCGCAACACAAAATACCATTCCACATAATTGTAATTCTCTCCATAAACAAAATCCCACTCCACATAGTCCGAGTGCACTCAATTCTATATAATTACTATCCACATAATTCGGCTGCACACCTTGCCACATAATTCCACTACACTAATACACTCCACACCACACTAATCTGCACCACACTCTTACACTACTAACAATTCCAATCCAACCCACATAATTCCACTACATACCACATAAATACAGGCATAACACATGGGTTAATTATCATTTACAGCGCCAATAGCTCTAACTCAAGCAACTGAGAGACCAATTTGCTTTACAAATGCTTGTTTGTTAAGTACCCATGATATTTTATATGCAAACAAATAGATGTGTGTTCAGTATTTTGCGTGCGCCCATTTCTTTGGATCAGTTCATTTTGAAAAATCACCTACACATATATGAATATTTCTAATCCAAATTGTTTTGTCACTATCTGGGCAATTAATTTGGTGCTGATTTCTGAAAATGATGATTATGACAAAGTCCCTTGGCTGTCAGTTATCTGTACATTGAGGCAGGGGGGCAGGAGGGTCCTGCTGATCATGCTACACGTCCATGGACTCCTGCTGTTGCTACAAACCCTGCAGTGATCATCACTTGAGCCCTGCAGACCTTGCTGAGAAGCTGAAACTCTCAAGTGGGGCTAGGAGGGTTATTCTAAAGATGGCTGAAGGCCAGAGGTTCCAGAGCTGCCCAACCTTACTCTTCAGCTAATGTTGTGTGGGTTCAGATGCCCCTGACAGCAGTGTGCCAGGCTCCTCCCTGTTTTGGAAGCCACGATCCACACTTCCCATTAAGCAGTTGTTGAAAATATTACTTTGCTGTGTTTGTCTGCATTTCATGTTGTAAGTTGAGTTTATTGTGCTTGCTTTACACTAACGAAAAGTGAGTGAAACAAAGATAAAGCTATATTCGTCAAATAACACTAGCACGTTTACTTTTAATACCATTTCTTTCGATTGTTCGTTCCTCGTTGGAGACTTTGGACTATTGGGATAACATTCACGCCATTAAAGGAAGAACTTGGCTGAACCCTAGCGCCTCGAGAGATACTTTTGCCACATTGAGCATCGGGAATCACGTGCTCGAGGGAGGTGGGGGGGGGGGGGGAGTGCACAGGCCGTGCAGAAATGGTTTATAAGCTGTGCAAATGAGCAATGAACCAGGAGAAACATGCTGGGTGTTTAATGACGTCAACCAGTAGCTGAGAAGTTCCAGGGAGAGCAGCAAAGTAAGGGGATCGTGTCTGCTGCTCAAAGGTAAGAGGACGCTCTTGGAAACATAATCACCCCATTTGGGGTCTTCTTCGCCTCTTTTACTTTGCTTCTGAGTTGAAATTTCTGACCAATAAGGAGACTATTGACTGCTGGCTCGTCCTAGGGAGTTGCTGTTTGTGCGTGCGTGCGTGCACGAGTGCGCGCACGTCTGTAACCTTTTCGTGTCCAAAGTGTAAACACAATAAAACAGCGCATGTACTGACGGTCGGCTCGGGAGCTGCTGGACAGCTGCTCACGGGCAATGACCAACTAGACGGGTGGTTTCATTTGTCATTTCTTTAACGGTGAACTCAGGTGAAGTCGCAAAAATATTTATCAGTAGGGGAAGTGGTACACCAGGAGAACACTTTTTTAAGTTCAAAATAAAGTTTATTAAAATAAAAGAGGTGTCAATACAAAGTCAAAGTAAAATACAATATCAGTGTCGAGGTCAAATACAGAAAAAAAAAAAAGCATGAAAACATTACAATAATGGAGAGAGGAAAAAGATATACAATATATGAGGCTATCTGAAGGAAAGCAAAACAGAAGGCATTTGTGAAAAGGAGAACACTTTTAAGTACCGAGCAGGACATTGTGAATCCTTCCGGGAGCGTCCATCTGCCTATTGGTAAAAGTGCAAAGAGGCCAGTCCATTCTATTTGATATAGTTATACTTTTATATTTCCAGAATATTTCCATGTTACTCTCATTTTGTAGGTTTAAGGACCTATTCACAAAAGCATGTTGGAGTTTTTGAAAGAGTACTTCCGGAGTATGTTAAGTACTCCAAAATGCCTTTGTGAGAAGGGACAACATGTTGTTGTTTTAGTATACCTGATGACGTATGGAGGGTGCAGCAGCCACTTTTATTAAAATATGAAACGAATATGAATCGTGTGTGGGGGCGGAAAGCCGAGTATGGTGGACTGAAACACCCACTTCACAGGTTCGAATCTGCGCAGGTCGCCCAGCTTTTCATCCTTCTCTGGTCGATAGAAAGAGTAACACTGAGCCGAGTAACAGTAATCAGTGCCTAGAATTGCTTTGGTGGTGAGGAGGCGCTTTACTAATCAACTGTTGTGTTTAGTGATTAATGGTTGTGTCACATTATCAAACGTTCACTGGAAGCTTTAATGTCGATTGATCCAATCACATTAATCCAATGTCTCCAATCAGTTGAAAAAACTGTTCTGGATAACACTGTACTTAACAGGCAGTTTTTTTGTCAGTGGAGGACTTGGAAATAGTGGATTTCTTTTTTATTTTTTAAGTGACTTGTCCAGAGCTACCTCCACGACTCTCCAGATGATGGGGGCGTGATACTTCAGGAAAGAAAAATAAGTTGGATGCAGGACGGTGGTAGGGAGCTGGATTTGTGGAATAAATCATTGTGTCAACCAAGCATCATGCTCTTAACTTTCAGAGACACAGCCAGGGGCCCCATACACACAAGAGAATCATTTTTTCCTCTGTGCTTGTGCCCTACTATGGACGCAGGTGCAGAGGTACACATGCCTGTAGGAGGCACACTGAAATTGCTCCACAAACCGGCGACACACTTCCAGTGCACCTACTAAAGGCAGCCCCCAGAAGGAGAGAAATGGGGTCCCATGCACCTCCCGGATATCCCCTTGCAGGTGGGTGCCAGGGGATCTTGTTCTCTTGAAAGCAGAGACGTTTTAAGGCATGGTAAAAGTGGTCTCTGGCCCAGGGCCCCAGCCTTTCAAGGGCCCCCTGATAGAGCCAGCTCTTTCCTGCAGAGAGTCTTGCCCTGCTGACTTTGAACAATTCTTAAACATATTGTTTTTAATACCATTTTCCTTTATTTTAATGTGGTGATTTGTAAAAGTCTAATGTAGACATTTTGCAGACAAATATTTTTGTTTATGAGTCATTAAACATCAATTTTTATAAATGTATTTATATCAAAACAGGACTTCACATAGGAGAAATGGGCAGGTGTCACAGAGATTATCTGCAGTAATATTAGCGCACTGCATTGTTACAATATTGAAAGAGCACGTCATTATTTCTAAATCTAAACACATTTGAATTTGCACCCGTGTGACTATGCACCTTGAGTGGCCTGGCCAAAGACGGGGTGAGAGAGCTAAAACTGGATCATAAATTCAAAGCGCTTCCGAAAAGGAACCCCGAAAATATGTTTGTACCAGGGCCCCCCAAACTCCTCAAGATGTCCCTGCTTTAAAGTGCATGTGGTGTGCTGCCGGCACTGTGATACATGAAGCATCTTTCAAAATGCTGCCCTGTGTTTCACTTGAATGCACTGCCCCAGGCAGGACGACTTTGCGCCTGCCCTGGAACCAGCTCCATCGTTCTATCATTAGGCACCTGCCCTGTTTCCACCTAGCACATTTTTTGAAGGGTGTGCAAACAGGGAAAGTGTGCTGTATTTATACTACAGCCTAAGAATGCTTTTTCAGGTTAAGAGTCTTTGCAATAGAGTTTTAAGAGCCAGGGTTACAGTGATCTCTCAGGGCCAGATTCACAGAACTAACTTAAGACAAAATCCTAAACTTACTACTTTTGGTATTCACAGAAGTTAGGATTTTGTCTTAAGTTTGTCTTTTGTCTTAAGACAGACTTAAGTTAGGATTTTATCTTAAGTCTGTCTTTTGTCTTAAGACAAACTTAAGTTAGGATTTTATCTTAAGTCTGTCTTTTGTCTTAAGACAGACTTAAGTTAGGATTTTGTCTTAAGTCTGTCTTTTGTCTTAAGACAGACTTAAGTTAGGATTTTATCTTAAGTCTGTCTTTTGTCTTAAGACAGACTTAAGTTAGGATTTTATCTTAAGTCTGTCTTTTGTCTTAAGACAGACTTAAGTTAGGATTTTGTCTTAAGTCTGTCTTTTGTCTTAAGACAGACTTAAGTTAGGATTTTATCTTAAGTCTGTCTTTTGTCTTAAGACAGACTTAAGTTAGGATTTTGTCTTAAGTCTGTCTTAAGACAAACTTAAGACAAAATCCTAACTTCTGTGAATACCAATAGTAGTAAGATTTTGTCTTAAGTTAGTTCTGTGAATCGGGCCATCAGTACGCGTTCTGACTGGGGGATACCATGGAGTAAAAACCTCTTTGGGTCAATAGAGTGCAGAAGAATAGACAATCTTCTGGCTAGGTGCATTACACTACTTAACAAAGAATCATCTGTCATGGCCGGTCAACACCACTTACATACGTGGGAGAAATAAGGTGTGCATGCACATACAAACAGGAAATGTAGCATGCACAAGAAAAAAATGTTTCAGGATGCTTGAGGTAATCACACGTAGGAGAAATAACGGCCAATAAGGGACAGAGCAGTCCCTGCATCTTCATAAGTAGAATCAGCAGCCACCAGCAGTGGCGGCTCCTCCGCAATGGCGGATGAGTGTTGCCTCACCGCCTGGCTCAGAGCAAATGTTATATAAAACAATGTTCTTGGATGGATTTATTTTACATTTGCTTGTTCTTATCCAGCAGTGTTGGAAGAGGCGGAGGGTCGATGCATCGAATGGGAAGGAGGAGTGTGACATGCACTCCACTCCCTAAGTGCTCATGTGTGTTTGGCCAGCTGTCTCAGGCCGACCAAAACACACATGCACACTTAGGTTTTCTGCAACCCAGCTGCATCAAGCAGCCGGCCTGGAGAAACACCACAGATCCCTGGTCTGAGCAGGTCGTCCTTCCTGCCTGCTCAGACCAGTAAGTTTGTCCCAGGGGCTGCTGGGACCCAGAAAGAAGAGGAGAGGCGGCGCGATGAGATGTGACGCTGGTGGCAGCCAAGCAAAATGCAAGCTTTTTTTTAATATATACTGTATTCCTGTTCCCCGAGACCTCCTGTGTGACTCCAACCACCCCACCACCCTTTGTTTATGGCAGCCGCCACTGCCATTGAGTGGGCTTGCAGTGGGAGGGGAATGGAAATAGCTCTGGGGAAAATAAAGACCCTGGTTGTTGATTCAGAGGGATGTGGCATCCCACAGCCAAATGGGTACACTGTACAGCGTGTGATGGCCACTCCTCCGGTCTGGGTTAGTTATAGCTGTTTTTGCCTGCACTCAGCGCGGCTGTCTGTATTCCAAAAATAAAAGCAGCAACTGGGATGGCTGACAAATGTGAGCGCCCTGCTTGATTAATGTATGATGTGCACTTGTGCGTGATCGCTGAAATAAACTAAATTATTTAGCTTGTGTTTTTCATTATGTCAGCTGGAATTGCTTCGGGCTCTTTTTCTGTGTCACATACCCCTATCACTTTTGCCAGATGATTGGGCTTGTATTTTATCCTTCTGGAGCTCCTTCATGTGCTTGGTGGTGACTTCAGTGAAAAAAGCTTGATGGGGTGGAAAGAGTTTTGTGGTGGGTGCATCTAGATTGTGGAACCAGCTTCCTTTGTATCTGATGAGTTGCACGGAGATGCTCCCTTTCAGAAGGATGCTTAAGACTTGGTTGTTTTAGATTCCCCTTCTGACCGGTTTTGTCTCTTCTCCTCAGGATAGCAGATAGCGCCAGGACACCCTCGGGTAGCAGTCGAGCTGTATAAAATAATTAACATAACATAACATAACATAACTTACGGTTGCTGCAAATCTCTATATTTACACCAGGAGTGGAGACCAAAGAGGATTAGTGGGGTCCGAGATCAGAGGTCCGTTTGACGCACTTGACACCTGCCCTTCACTTCAGGTTGACGTCCCAAGCAGTTCCCCTGGCTTTTGTTCATCCTACATATCTTTTGTCTCCCAAGCACAACCCCAGCTGTACAAATACGGTAACCTAGGTACCTTTGGGGGCCCTTCCTGTGGAGGAGCCAATACTAGACCTGGAAGTGGGACCAGAGCCGTCTTTGAGAAATGAACAATGGGAATTCACTTTAGTTAAAGCCGATTCTGCGCTACCTGCGTAACGAATATAATCAGAGGGTTTTGTTTTTTACATCTATAATATCTGATCTCAGTTTTGGAACTCTTCCTGCAATAGCTTAGTACATTAGTCCCTGGTTGCTTGTAAAGATTGCATTTTTTCTGATTTTATTTTTGAATAGATGTTTCTTGTTTGCTCACATTTAACATTTTGATTTTGAAATAGCTGTTGTTCTGACACTGATAATATTTCATGTTGTCAATATGACCCAATGTTTGGCTGGACATCCTCCTGCTTTAATGTCTGTGCCTAGACTGTTCCTTGTCTTGTATCAGTGATTTGCCTTTGCCCAGATTTCTAATTTTGAGGACACTAAGCCTATTTGAGAGTTGAAAAACCTTTGTTAATATTGTGTGTGTGTAAAAAATGAAAATGTGGATGCTGGGCTTATCCATTGAAGGCCTGTCATATAAACGGTTCTCTGTTCTGTGCTCTGTATCGGGATTCATGGCCGACTGCTGATGGCCTTTTTGGTTCTCTGTATTTGATGGCCAGCACCGCTGGGATCATAGTTGTAAATAGGTACCACAATACTTATAACTCATTCGCTGGCTTTATATTTCTCCTTTTTAATTTTATTTGCAACACTTGACTTTACTTCTACCAAATGTAGATTATTCGTTGTTTTATCCTAAACCAGATTCTTACACTTCATACCCTTTTCGGAATCAATACACGTGGTGGTGTTTTGTAAATATAATTGTTACTGAGTACCAAAAATTAAATATATACGTTAACACATTACCTCCACATACATGTTTGATGTCTGCAGATCACACCGTGCATATGATAAGCATAGGGGTTTTCCAGATGAGCCTTAAACGATTGTGTAATTTTTTTTTACCATAGATATTTAAGAACAAACATAGATTATGATGAGAACGAGAAATAATGAGATTGTGGTGTCTTCAATAGTTTTTCTACTGCTGGATGTGGCATAAGGCCTCGTGCATATGAGACCAAAATGGATGCAATTGAGTAACTAACTATATATATGTTTTGATGTATTTAGTAACGTGGATCCCTGACCAAGCTCATCAATCGACTACAACGCATCCAAAACGCCTCGGCACGACTGATCCTCGATGTACCACGACACGGCCACATCACCCCCAACCTGAGAAACCTGAACTGGCTCCCTGTCAACAAGAGGATATCCTTCAAGCTCTTCATCCACGCGCACAAGGCACTCCACAAGACCGGCCCAGCCTACCTCAACAGACGGCTCTCCTTCTACACCCTCAACCGCCAGCTACGCTCCAATGACCTGTCACTTTCCACCGTCCTGTGCATCCGAAGAACAACAACCGGCCGGAGATCCTTCTCCCACCTCGCTGCCAAGACATGGAACACTTTTCCACTGAGCCTATGACAGACCCAAGACCTGCTGACCTTCAGGAGGATACTAAAGACCTGGCTGTTCGATCAGTAGCGGCCCCCACCTCCCTCCCCCAGCACCTTGAGACCCTCGCGGGTATGTAGTGCGCTTAACAAATGACTGATTGATTGATGTCCTTTGTGGGAACCAGATTTATGATTAGCCAAGAGTTTTGGTTTTTGCTGAAGGTCTGGTGACTTGGCTGAACATGGGGTTGAAATGGGGTGGGACCATTCTCCGGCTATCCTGCTGGAGAGTTTTCTTACAAACTGGCCTTTTGTTGGATCGGGCTATTATTGATGCTCTCATGGCTATTGCTGTCTTTCACAGAGCCATTCAAGTGCTTTTCCACCCATTATACTTGGGATTCCATTGTATCATGATTTATCTTTCCTTAATATGCTTACAGTGTCCAATGAAACAAGGCCATAATCCACAGTTATTGAATATAGCTGTTGTGATGTACTCTGATACTTGACTCGGCCCTAGGGCAGCAAGATTCCTGTAGAGTGCAGTGTCCAGACAGTACCCTTGCAGGGAGTTGAAATCACTTCTGGAAACGTTTTATTTTGTTTAGTATAACATATGTAACTTGGAGTAATACAGTTATTTCAACAGATTGTGAAGAATCACAAACGGTTATTTGGAGCTCCCTGTCATGCTGGCATGTATACAATGCGTTCATTATTCCGGTCATCATTGTTAAGAAGGTATGAGACAAATACATTTTAACTTGTTGAGTCCACTTCATTAAAAGTATATGGACTTCAAATCTGTAGACAACAATGTAGATCTCATGAGTAAGTAGGGCTGCTAGAGATTCAGTATTATGCCTACCTTTGACAACCCCACCCCTCAGGTGAGGGAGGTGACATAAAGCACACCTCCCAGTCCCCACCATCTTGCAGATGGGGGCCCAGTCAACCAAAAAGAGACTTATGTCCCCCTCCCACTGGAGTGTGGCATAATAGGGGGTGTACCCACCCCAAGGAAGGAACCTATGGGCCCGACCGATACCTACCTCTAAACAACCCTAAAAATAGTATTTAGGGGCAACCCTGAACCTTGACAGTTCAGACTAGAGCCGAAAGAAGAAGCAAAGAGGAAGAAATGCCAAACAGCCGTGCAGAGAAAAGAAGAGGAGTGCACCAACTGACTTGGCCCCAGTCCTATCAGCCTGTCCCAACCTCAGACTCCTCTCACAAAACCTTGGTGTGTCCTGCAGACAGCAGACCTCAACAACTCGGAAAACCTACCTTGCCTTCACAAGAAAAAATTGCTTTGTCTCCCATGAACACCAGACTTGTTCAAAACTAACCGGCTCTGCCTCCGGCCGACTCTGTGAGTCTTGATCACTCCACTCCCGGCGCCCTAAGACTGAGTGATCCAATACTCTTGGGAGGTCCCCCTAGCGATCCTAGCCTGGATCCCAGCGACACCTGAACCTCCATAACTTCCTAAAACAAACCTGCAGCCAATGACTGGAAGGCCCCCTCAACAGCTACTGAAGGCACAACCCTAACCAACTCCGTATCCGAAGTGGCCTAGAAAAGCAACCGCGGCCTTCCAACCGACTCTGTTACTGAACGCTTGCGGTCACAGGACAATGACTCCCAAAGACCCCATTCGCCCAACAGCAGCTGACCGACTCAGAGGGAACCGTGACCAAATCTACAGCATCAGACAAGACCGCATCCTACACCCGGCCACTCATGTGGTGCTAGTGGCCTAGTTAATGTGTTTGCCATTGGGCACTTCAGTGCGGATCTCGACCGCAGGAGCTTTAGTTCCCAAATCTTTTGTCCCGCTCGTCACCGCCCCAACTCCACAACCATGCTTAGCTGGTTGGCTAAATTGTGGTCCCTGCACACGGCCACTGGTGGTGCGACTCCAGTACCCTATTGACCGAATCTTACCCACAGACCCATAAGCTCAGTTCTGTTCTTTCTCAGGACTAAATGTGGCTTGTGAGTAGTACTGTAAACATGTAATAGGTTTACAAAATGGATTGTCTCATTTTTCTTTCCCTCAAGAAATGCACCAGCCTAGCATCCAGAGATTCCTGGGAAAAGTATTTGCAAAGTAATTCTGACTGTCTGCGATTACAAAGTAATAATATTGTAACTAAGTCATAGCATACAAACTGTATTTAAACTTCTTATGCTTGCAAAGTATTTTTATGCTGACCTGTACCAGACCTGGTTTGGTTCTAGAAAATAAATCTAACTAAACAATATTTTTTATATAAACCAATTGGTCATAGTTCAGTCTTTGAGTGTGATACATATATTTTTGCCTGAGTTGTACAATAAATACTAAGCACTTCCCTCTGATAAGGCCTTACTTCTCGCCCACACTACCACAAATAAAGAGTAAGGTACTATCTACTTTAACCTCTGCCTACCGTTGCACCGTATACCTCACTTTGGTATATTATATATAAAGCCTGCTTCCTACAACTCATCACCACTGCAGTTTTTGCCATGGCACTCTTTACCATTGTACTAGATGCCACTGCACTGTACGCCTCTGAATTCTATGCCACTGCGCTTGGCACCACTTCACTATCCTCTCCACCACTCTACTCTTTGTCACTCTACTCAACACCACACAACTACATTCTAGACCACTGCACTGTACTCTGCACCACTGCACTCTACACCACTCTACTCAACTCTGCAACACTGCAGTGTACACCACTACACTGTACACTTCTGCAGTTTGCACCATGTACTTTATGCCACTACATTCTATACTGTTGCATTCTGCACCACTGCACTCTATGCCTTTGTAATGTAGTCTGTGGCACTGCACTCTACGCCATTCTACTCTAATTTTAACGACTCCACTCTAGGCCACTGCACTGTACTCCACTATACTGTATGCCATGCAACTCCACTCCTCACAGTGCCACTCTCCACCACACTCCCCCACTCCACTCAACACAATGCCACTCTACTGTACGCCACTATAATCCACGCCATTCCATTGCACTTTCCCCTTCTGCACTGTACTCAGGACCAACCACTTCACTTTACTCAACTCTATATTACTGCAGCATATGTCACTGCACTCCATGATACTGCATATGGTGCAATACTCTGCACCACTCTACTGCTCTACACCACTGTAATCAACACCATTGCACTCTACTGTAGGTACTCCACACCACTCTGCTCTACTTTGCACCACTCGGCTCCAGGCCACTGCACTCTATGTCACTGCACTGTACACTACTATACTGTACACTATGCCACTCCAGTCCACACAGTGCCACTCTAGGCTGTTCTACGCTACTCTGCCCTACTCCATTTCATAAAATGCCACTCTATTCTATGCCACTCTATTCTATGCTATTGTTCTCTACGCCAATATAATGCATGCCGCTGTGCTCCACTCTATGCAACTCTTCTCCACTTTACACCACTCTATGCCACTTCACTTTATCCTAACTTTATGCAATGAAACTCGACTCAACGCCACTCTACTGTACTTTTCACAAATCTACTCTATGCAACTGCACTATATATCTCTGTACTGTATGATACATTACTGTATGCCTCTTTACTCTGCCCCACTTTGGTCTAAGCCACTCTACTCTACACCACTCTACTTTGCCTCATTTCACTCTACCCTACTTCACCCAAACCCACTTCCTGCTGCCCCACTTCACTCTATTCCACTCTACTCTATATTGCACCACTTACTCTACTTTATGCCACTAAATGTTTTCTAACACCATTTCTATTTTTATTTTGTAGGCATTACACTGACAACATGGAGGCATCTAAACCACCAAATTTCGACCCCATCACTATGTGTTATGCTATGGGAAGATTTTTATTCAAAGCCCTGCAGGGCCGCTGTAAAATCCTTCTGCTTATCTGTTTTGCCTTTAATGCAGGTTGTTGTGTTTCCCTGGGTGTTGTAGGTTCCTCAGACTCTTCGGGAACGTATGGGAGTGTTTAAACAGTTGGGCCACATCGTGAATGCACATGTGGTGATGTGTTAGCTGGTCACTCATTGCATTCCTCAATGTCAGATTGAGTATCTTGAGGTGTTTTTGCTTCTGCTGCTTGTCTTTTCTGTGGTAGCACATCCGTGAAGTACAACATTTCTGTTACTGTGCTGATATTTAAAGAAACTGGTAATTTTGTGGTCCTTTAAATGTCCTTTAAATGATAAATACCTAAATCAATACTATCTAAACTTCTAATGTACTTTCCTATGATTACGGCGGAGTAATTGGAGTTATTTTGGTAATTTCACATTAGTCTTTGACTCAAAATTACCGATATTTAGTTGATTACTGCTTCTTTAATTGGTGTAATTGGGGGGAGATTCCTTCTGGAGAGCCCACTTGCTATTCATTTCCTGCTGCATTTATTGTTGTTTCTTAGCACATAACACATCCTCATGTCCATTTTTGATGCAAGGGTACCTTTGCACTAAGAAAATGGTGATAATTGCGGGTAGAAAGTTGAGTGAAAATCCGACCCCAAATGCACATTTAGTGAGTGCAAGCAGCTGCTTACTATTCATGTTGTGTTGCATTTAGCACTATATCTTACTGCAACATGCATCCCCGCGACCATTTGTGATGGAATTGGGCATGTTTGCACTGAGAATTAGCACTGAATGCAGAATTACTCTTCTCTTGTAATTGGAACATAATAATGAGAAATTCCTAGGTAATTCTCTGTGATTGCCCTATACGGATGTCCACAACTTTCGTTCATACTAGTAGATAGTAGTCCAGTGCTTCGAAGTCTGTATCTTCCACTTCAGTCTTGGCCTGTCCTCTGGACAAGGACATTTATTGTAAGTCTTGGGTTGGGGGAGTTGAAGCAATATTCCTTTTCCCTTTATTTATTTTCCTTTTATTGACATAGAAATATTTTCACCAGTCTTTAATTTGGACCTCTTCCCCTTAGATGTATGGCTCCCTTAAATTTGGGCAAGAGTGCCCCCCTTTTGTGTCCAGACTGAGAGGTAGATGGTGAACCCTTTGGATGCCGGTTAACGTTGGGACTTCCCTTGTTTTCTTTCAAAGTAGGCACATATCAATATACCATTGGGCCCCTTCAATTTCAACGGCCCAAGCACCTATGTGACTCTTTATAAGTAAGTGCTTTTGTGGCTGTCGGTTCCTTATTAGCTTTGGCACCTTTTAGGTTTTGCTTTAAGGACACTGTGCACCCGCCCTGTAAATACAAACCATTCATAATGGGTGCTTTGCACGTTTAGGACAGAGGTGCCTGAGCATGCGATCGGTACAAGCATGATGCAAGATGACATAGGGATATACTAGTGTTTTCAAATGGTGCCCACATCCACTAAACAAATTCCTTTCTAAAAATGCATGTTCGCCTGCCTCCACGGCACTATTGTCTACAATCTTCCAAAACCTTTACCCACCCTTTCAAAACTAGATTAAAATCAGTGCAACCTTTATAGGCTGAAACATGCAAACTGCAACCCAACCCTTCAAAGCAAGCTGGGGTCCATGATTATCTAAATGTTGCACTAATGTTCCCAATATTTTTACATTGTTCTTTCCAAGTTGCCCTCTTCTTGGCAGCAGAACCTCCAATAATGTCTGTCAGCAAATATTACACGTTTCATTAATGCATTGCAACTCCATTATTGTACTCTAGTTCACCGCCTTTTGTGAGTGTCATTGCATTTATTGCGTACCACATTGTGCAAAGGCTGTGGTTGTACACCTTTATTGTGTAACTTCTCAGCAGAGGTGCTAAGCATTGGATGGTATTTTGTCAGCCGTGACCCCTTCAAGAGTTGAAATAAATTAGGGGTATATTATCAAGGGGTTTTATCTCCGCTTTTTTGGCTTTAAAAGCCAAGAAAGCGGAGATAAAATTATCTCCCTATTACCAAGCTGTCGCTAACACCAGTTAGCGACAGCTAATAGGAGATAGCGACCATCATGGGCCCCACTTTGCATGTCAGTGATATTTATCACTAATGATATGCAAAGTGGGCGTGCCAAGATGTTAGCGACTGGAAACAGTCGCTAACATCGCTATCTCCTATTACCAACTTTTGGAGATATTTGCGCTAAGGGCGAATATCTCCAAAAGCTAACACCTGCCCTGAGCAGTTCTTAGCCATGTTATCCAATGGGAGGTGGATAACATGGCTAAGAGCATTTGCTCGATAATGCATGAATATCGCTGACTTTTCAGCGATATTCATGCATTGCGGGCGTTTTTTATCGCATTTGCGATAAACCTTGCTAATAGCAAGGTTTATCTGCGATAAAAATCGCCGATGTGCGGCGATAATTTTTGTCTCTAAACAAGTTAGAGACAAAAATTATCGCTAGTTGTTGATAATATACCCCTGAGTACCTTTTCATCACAGATTGGGTTTGAGTGAATGATTAGATAAATCGTATTGCAGTAAACTGCTTAATGGCAAATATGCACTGATTATGTAGATGAGGGGTGACTAACATAGGTGAAGGATGACCTGATCCATTCGAAAGTTTCTGGATATTCTAAGCAATTGATATAAATGAGTTCCATTGGTGTTCACTGTATGCAGATGCAATTTAGGCTAAATTCGGAAAATCAAGCATGAATATGGGCTTCATGGTCATATGTTGGTCCCCCTGAATTAAATATTTGATCACATTCTTTACTCCCATTCATATTCTTTTTGCATTTGTAGAATCTGATGGGTTGCTGTGCTAAAGTTCCCATTTTCATGATCATTGTCCAACGTACGAGAATACACTTTAATGGGACTGTCTTATATTTGTAAAAAATGTCCTGACTGGGAATTAAGGGGTCTATTACGATGGCGGGCGGACTTTCCATAATGGAATGCAGTGAGGTACTGGGTTTCTCAGAACCGGTACCGAACCGGTAACCCAGTGGTGTCAGGGTACACACCCATAGACCTCGAGTACTTTCCTGATTTAGACCACAGAAACTCAGAGTCTTCTAGGTGAAGTCAAGGATCGATTTTATTGGCTGCAACTAAGTAACAGGCGTCCTAGAAGTACAACAACACGGGATGTATATTCTCAGGAGACTGCTCAATCTTACAAAGCCAGGCTTCTCTTTTTATACGAAATATTGTGCTTTAGGCAAACATTCTTCACATTTTAGTATACCATTCACATGTTTTCACTACAAAGGAAAAGCAGAGTCATGATGACAAGCCCACATTACAGTTCGTCCAGCACATAACAAATTACCCGGCAAGGCCCAACATTTTCATCAGATATCGGTGGACCCCCAATAAAAACGGGCACCTCCTCATCATAAAGCAAGTGAGAGAAAAGAGCAGGGACAGGTGTGAGCAAGATTAGGCAGGATGTGTGTGCGATGAAAAGGGTTTATGGCATGTTGTGCCTTGATGCTATCTCGTTCGGCCACTGGGAGAGAAACTGACCAAACAGGTTCGGCCTGGGGCAATGGTTTCAGATTGCCCAGGTCAGAGAGAAGTCAATTAAGGTGTACGTGTCCTTTGAAATTGAATTTAGCTGTATTATAAGCCTATGTGAGGGCAACCCACAAAATGGCTGCCGTACACAAAATGGAAGCCAAGGGTTTCAGGACGAAAATAACGATTTTGAGGTGAAATCGTTACTAGAATATGACGAAAATGCTTGTACATAGTGTACTAGCCATTCTCGGTCTTTTGATATAAAAATCGTCTTGCTACGACAAAGTTTTATTCACGAGTCCAGAATTTTCAGAACTAAAAACCCTCCTTTTGCCCTTACATAGGCAATTAACCTATCCTCATGCTAATCTGAGTCCAGGTCTATATTCCTAAAGTCATTGAGATGTTGCTGTAACATCATTCAATTACTTAGTTCGTCTTTTGATACAGGTTTCCTTACACACGATGTAGCACAGAGGCCACATATTGCAGGAGCACAGTGCACGCACAGACAGAACAGGAAAAGAATGGCTAAGACCATCCAAATGACCATCAGAATTTTCCATCCCCAGGCGGATATCAGTTCCCAGAACCATCCCATTAACGACCAATGTCCTTTATCCACATGAATAGATTCGGAAATCTTATGTAGTTTGGAGATGGCCTGGTACACTGTTGGAGCGTTATCTGGAATGAAAACACAGCAACTCGATTGGATCAATTTACATACCCCACCTCGGTCTGCAAGTATGACATCTAATGCGACCCTGTTCTGAAGGGTCATAAGACGATCCGACTGGAGCTCAGCTGTCAAGTTACTAAGGGCACCAGCAGTTTCAACCACGGTGGATTCAACCACCCTTGTCAATTGCCTTATGTTCCTGCTGCTAGCCATCGGTCCCCAGAACGGCAGAAAACCCTTTACGAAGTCCCCAAATTCTTGTCCTGCAGTGTCTTCTTTACTCAAGACACCTCTAACTATCCTTGTCTTGTGGTAATCTGCCGCTGCTGTGTAGGTGGGAGGCAACAGGAACGAAACAAAACATGAGCCCGAAAAGTCAGGGGGCAACCATGTATAGGCTCTATCATGGCAGATGAAATAGGTACCCTTAGCTGCTAAGAACGAAGGGGAAGTCTGGGCTGCAAAAACATACGTTTTAGTGTAGATACTCTTCCCTAACTGAGCTCTGGGATTCTTGCCATTACCTTGCAGACACAGGTGACCCTGATGGGGTACAATCCAAATCGGGGAAGATCTCTTAGCTTGCTGTTTCTCACTCAGAGTAGCTCCATATCCGGTTACGTTCTATCCTATGTATACTAGTGTCTCATCTCTCGGGATAGTCTCATAAGAAATATCTTCCTTAATCATGTCTACTATACCCTTAACTAGAGCACTATTCTTAGGATTGTCTGTTACAGAACGTAGGGGGTAGACTTCATGTGCATAGATGAACATTGTTCTGTATTCCCACACAGAACCATTGTGGCTGAATGGCAGGACCAAATAAGGGATAACTTTATCCGTTGTGTGAGGCATAAGACCACACACCCAAAAGTTAGTCGTGTTCATTACTAGTTGGTGTTGGTGCAAGAGCTGAACAAAGGAGTTATTAATAAACTCTAATCTCCTAGCGGATTCGTGTTCAGGAAGGGGTTGAAAAGAATGTGAGGAAACAGTGGAAGGAGGAGGTATAGGCGATGTAGTGGGTGCAAATGTTACTCGAAAAGAGAATAAAACATAACCTATAAGAAATATCATCACACTGAATAACATGAAAATGCACAATATCAAAAAGCTTTTGTTTGTCATCATTTTACATATTCTGTTTTTAAAGTTTGTTTCCTTGGCAGGTCTCTCCATCTCGAGAAACTCCATCCTCTATACAATGCTGCCCGCGATGGGAGGTTGTTTCTGCTAAGGAATGCTTCTGTCAGTCTAGGGCAACTCCGTTAGACCAACCAGAACTGTCGACCTAACGTCGTCAGCTGCACCCCAAAGACTTTGGGCAATCGCGGCCCTAGCAGCGGAAACCGGATGGCGGTTCGAAAAACAAAAATAAGCAAGTTTCTCAGATGGGAGAGCTGCGCTTTCAAAAATAGCAAAAAGGAAAATTTTATTTATTTGTCCATAGGTCTCGGCCTCAAATTGTATCTTTGCTTTCCAGGTATGGTATGATCTCGGAAAAGGAGTTCAGGTTCTGTAGTGTCCAATCGAATTGACGGTGAAACAGCTGGTTGCAAAATATTGTCACTCTCTTTTTCAGTAATTGTTCCTTTTACACGTGCATCACTGAAAGGCAGAAAACGTGGCACAGTTTCAGTCTCTGAGTCGGCGACACCCTTCTGGACCCACTGGTCATACGGCAGAGGTAAAGGTACCCTTTTACAATGGACCCCGTGGATCCAGTGCTTCTTCCCTTCCACTCGAACAGCTGATCTCGTGGAAAGAAGGACGATGTGCGGTCCGGTCCACCTGGGCTGGTCGTTGTTGGTTCGCTGGAAGTTCTTCACGAGAACCCAGGATCCAGGGTCGATGGGATGACCTGGAGTTTCAGAGACCGGAGGCAGGGTGTCATGGACCTGTTGATGTAAAACACGCAATTTAGCCGTCAATTCGTACAAATAGTCAAGCAAAACAGGGTGTTTGATTTCACTGAACTTTGTGGGTCTTGACACTCCCCATATGTTGGCCGGGCGGCTGAAAACTATCTCATATGGACTAAGTCCCACTCGCAAATGCACAGTCATTCTGGTTGATAGGAGTGCTAAGGGTAGAGCGTCAGGCCATTTAAGATCAGAGCTCGCTTGAATTTTGGCCAGTTTAAGTTTCAATGTGCCATTGTAACATTCTACTAGTCCAGCAGATTGGGGGTGATTGCAGCGTGAAATTTCTGATGAATGCCTGGCCCTTCGCATACTTTCTTCATCACTCGACCCACAAATTCACTTCCATTGTCACTCCAGACCATTCTAGGCATTCCGAATCTGGGGAAGAACTCTTTCACAAGGGCTTTAGCTGTGGATAAGGCAGTGTTGTCTTTTAGGGGGTAGGCTTCCACCCATCTTGAAAAGGGACAAACAACAACGAGTACGTACTTTAAATTGTTGCACCTCTCCATGTGGATGAAATCTAGCTGCAAAACCTCGAACGGATACGTAGGAGGCGCAAAATGACCAGCTGGAGTTGGGGTTCCCCTACCAGGATTGTGTTTCAGACACACCATGCAATTCTTGACCACATTCTCTGCACACTTAGGCATTCCTGAATTTTACCATACTGGAGCCAACAACTTGCAAATCCCTTTCACACTGATGTGAGCCATTCCATGGGCCATTGTAACCACTGCAAGCACGTACGCATCGGGTAACAACCATCTCTGATGCTCTGACAATTCAACCCAACAACCAACCCGTACTTTCTCTCCACACATTCAACTCTTTCTCTGTAGCCTAAGCTTGAATAGACTTCACACTCTCTATCGTGTCTTCACACATTCCAACATCACCAACCCATCTTGCAGGGCCTGCAACATACATTCGGCTCATCACATTCCTTGCAGTTTCTTTCGCGATTTCGTCATCAAATGCATTTCCACGACCAACATCATCAGTCACCTTCCTGTGAGCACTACATTTCACAATCGCAACTTGCAACGGCAAAGTCAGTGACTCAAGAAGCTCATTCACCAACTGACCATGCTGTATCTTAGCTCCATGCGAAGTCAGGAACCTACGTTCTTTCCACAATCGTCCAAAACTGTGAGCCACTCCAAACGCATACTGGCTGTCGGTCACTTTCATTCCTTTTGACAACACACATGCTCTTGTAAGTGCAATCAACTCTGCTGCTTGAGCTGAATTATGTGGGATACGTGCAGCTTCAACAACTGTATGCAAAGTCGTGACAGCATATGCTGCAGTCGTATCATCATTCGGAAGCTTGAAGCATGAACCATCCACCCATAAGGTACCATCACACTTTGCAAGGGGAGTATCCTGGAGGTCTATTCTCCCTTTCGTTTCTTCTTCTGTTCTAAGAAAACAATCATGTTGTTCTGAAGCATCTAATTCTGTTACAATCGGCAACAACGTAGCTGGGTTAAGTGTGTTGCATCTTTTTATGTGCACATGACTCGCTAACAATGTCAACTCGTAACCTGACAATCGAGCACTAGTTAAGTGCTGTGTCTTGGTTCTGTTTAACAACGTGTCCACTCCATGTGGAACCATCACAATTAACGTGTTATTCACCACTAAACCAGCAGACTGTCGAATAGAAACAGCTGCTGCCGCTGTTGCTCCTAAACAACTCGGCAATGCTTTAGCTACCGGATCCAAAGTCGACGAAAAATACGCACATGGACGCTGCTTGTCTCCAAACAACTGTGTCAATACTGATAATGCACAAACTTCTTTCTCATGGACGTACAATGTAAATGGCTTACTGTAGTTGGGGGTACCCAACCCAGGAGCCGAACATAATGCATCGCGCAATTCGGAAAAACTTTTCTGACACTCTTCAGACCAAGGGACAGGATTCGGTGTATCTTTACAAGTTAATGCCACCAAAGGTTTGGCCAGCAAGGAAAAATTTGGTATCCATTGCCTGCAATATGATGTAATACCCAAGAAAGCACGCACTTCTCTCTGTGTTCTTGGCACACTCAATTTCACTATTGCCTGAATTCTTTCTGGGGTCAGTTTCCTTCCCTCCTTCGATAAGAGATGACCTAAGTAGGTCACTTCGTGTCGACAATATTGCAATTTGGAAAGTGACACCTTGTGATGCAAATCACACAGATGATGCAACAATGACAACGTGGCTTCTTTACAGATTTCCTCAGTATCTGCAGCAACAAGCAAATCATCAACATACTGAATGAGGGTAGCGCCATCAGGTAAAACAATCGTATCAAGCTGTGTTTTTAGAGCTTGACTATATATTGATGGACTTTCACAGTAGCCCTGTGGAGCGCGTTTAAAGCGGAAGCTTCGACCTCCTAAACTGAAGCCAAAAATATCCCTACTCTCCTCAGCAATCGGGATGCTGAAGAAAGCATTCTTCAAGTCAATCACCGAAAACCAGGTGGCAGAAGCTGGAATCATAGTCAATAGGGCAGTAATGTCAGGAACAACTGGAAATTGTGGCACAGCTATTTTATTCACCTCTCTAAGATCAATCACAAATCTGTAAACAGGTGGCTGGGAAGGGTCAGTTCATTTCAAAACAGGCAGAACAGGACTATTGCAAACGTTGCCTCTTGTCTCTTCAATTACATCTTTTTCAATCAGATCGTAATTGATCGCTAACAACGCTTTTTCACCTTCACTAGAGATTTTGTATTGGGGAATTCGTGGCATTTTAACATTGGCTTTCAATGTTACAACATATGGCGGTATTTCCAACTACTCTCCCACTACTGTTTATTCACAAATAATGCCCTACTATCGGAATTGCACCCACAAGATTGAGTTAAACATATAGAATAAAAATGACAGCGGTATTCCTTTTGCTCGGACTTTACATCATGATTCAGGAAGGACAGAGTTTATTTGATGAAGAAGAGGACACTTGACATTTTACGAAAATACCCATTGGTCACGTTATTACATGAAACTATGACTGCATATTGGAAGTGTTTGTAAATGGGTTTGTGGGAAATGGAGTTTGTTAGCACATTGGAACAGGGCGTGAGTGATTGCAGCACAGAAAAAAGCACGAAGGTGCAAACTGATGAGAGAAGTGGGTGGGCTAATTAGGAAGGTTTTAAGGCAGCAGAATCTAGAGAGGATTACTATCAAGAGCCGCAGCTGCTAGAGAAACATAAGGTGCTTTTAAACGAGTTCAGAGCAGGTATGTGTACAGAGCGCAATGACTAAAGAGTAATGACCATAGTGTTTGAGGTTAACTTATTTAACATTCAAGGCATTGAGACATGCGAGATAAACAATTAAACATGTTCCTTTTAGAATGCGTTAAGGAGCACTAGAAGCTGAGTGCAAGGTTTCCGAGTTTACTGGGAAGAGGGGAAATGTTTAGCAGTAGCTTAGAGTTATGTTTGCCTCGATAACAGGAATTTCATGAGATCGTAATAAGCAAGTCCTGTATCAAAGCACATCATAAAATGGCAGTTAGGGTAATTTATATGCAGTTTGTATCTGAAAAGAAAAGAATTGTTTAACTGAAAGAGCGTTAGAGTGGCTTCCTGTGACTAAGTGTCTGTTTTTGTGCACATTTGTGAAAGATAAGAACTCTACATCTGATCATTGCTTATTGTTTCTGTCTATAGTGACCCCTGAAGAAGTGCAAAGATGCACGAAATGCATTGGGTTTTCAATAATAAACACTGCCCTGAACGAAGAATGCTTTAGTCGTGTTTTCACTGAGAAGTCCGGATGGTCACGGTGTGAACACTAGAAACCTGGATAATGGCATGAACACTCCGCTTGAGGAATATGCAAAATATGCGAAAAAAAAATAACAATGAATTATGGGAAAAGAGTAACCAAATGGAATAAAAGAAGGTGTATATTTGGTAGATGAATTGCCAGAGGAGGCACGATAATGCTGTGCGACGGATTGGCGCGAAATGACGCTCCAAAATGGTGTTGTGTTCATAAAAGTGCGTTTGGGCATTGCACTCCAGAAGTCTGCACGCTAAAAGAAGGAAACAGAGTAAATGATGGTTTAAATGTTGAATGTGAAAATATAAGTGTGCATCCCGTCTCCCACTACTGGGTATTTCCAAAAGACCTACAACATTAGGACCAGTTGCCCAAAGAATATCAGGAAGAAACGACAATTCTGTCGGAAGTTTATCCCTTGACAAATACATTGGAGAAACCACTTTCTTACCCAGTGTAAGTTGTACTCCAGAAGGAGAACAGTACAAAGTCGCATAAAATCTTTTCAGCAAATCTAATCCTAGCAAGTTTTCACCACAACCTGTTGTCAGAATAAGGGGTGCTTCGAATTCACAAGGTCCAACAGAAAGGGACAAAGGGTCAGAAATCGGATTTCTAACTGGGGCGCCAGAAAAACCTACTGATACATTCGTTTCGCCAGACAAAGTTGCGCCAGGGAGTTTTGAGTGCATAATAGAACTCTTTGTAGCACCAGTATCCAACAGAAAAGGCTCTGACACACCTGATGTAATCACCTCAATGTATGGTCCACTCTGATCTACTGGAACTGAAACAACTCCCTCTCTTTGTCTATGGCTGTCCTAGCAGTCATTACCTTCCATATGCTGATCTTCTGCATAGTAATGATCAGCATAGTACTGAGCTGTCCTACCAGACGCGTTATTCTGCTGATCAAATCTATTCATAGAATTTTGAGGCGGAAGGCGACGAGCATTCTGGGGAAAATTTCCACATCCTCTACCTCTAGGCGCTTGCTGAACACCTCTACCTCTTGTGTTTGACACACCATTTGCGCGCTGTAACAGGACAGGGCAACTATACTTAAAATGGCCCTCTTCCTTGCAATATGAACACTGATTGGGACCTACAGGGACACGTGGTTCAGTGTACTCGACTCTTTGCGAGTTCCTCTGAAACTGTTGAGGTTGCTGATAGTTATTCTGATAGTTACTCTGAGCACCACTATTTTGACCACCACCACGTGGCGGATACGCTTGCTGTAACAAAACCTTCGTTTTTAACTCTTTAGTTTTCTTTTCTGCTCTATCTTTCTCATCTTTGTCCCTATTTTCGTAATATTGTGCAGTAGCCAATATCTGTGCTGAAGAGGAAACTGCCCATGAACTCTCTAAATCTTTTAACTTCTTACACAACTCGGGAAGCAGATTGTGCACAAATCTATCGTCGAACAGTCGCTGACCACCTTCTGTGCTCATATCTTGACCACTGTGGTCGACAAACGTCTCTTCAAACCTGATGAAGAAATCAGACACCGTTTCATCTTTCTTCTGCTTACACGCAGACAACTTATCCCAATTTACACGCATCGCAGGCATTAAAGTTTTCATGTAATCAATTATCCTACCAGGGAGATCTGCTACTAAAGGCTCGGGTTTAGCACCACCAACTTGTCGGTCATCTGCAGCAGCAATATTAGCCCATGAGTCACCTGACTCCTGATCATGATCTGCATGACAAATCGTTCCCCATAAAGGCTGTGGAACAACGTTCCCAAACAACATGTCTATATCCGCTAAATTCATAATGCAGGAACCTGCAGTCTGTGACAATTCCTTGTAATACCCTGCAGGATTTTTACGGGGATCAGGTAAGGTCTGCTTAAGGGCCAAAACTTCAGCTCGCTTCCATGGAACATGTACCCACACACGCTGAAAATGTGCTGGTACAGGTGGTGGAACATTACCAGGACCAGCTGCTACTGCTTCCTTCCATACTGGAGGAACTTCTCTCATGGGATATTGTCTTACCTTCTTCTTAACAGAGGAATCAGACTCAAACAACGACCTAGAAACACCTTCAGTCCTAAGCGACAACAACGTCGCAACTGCTTTCTTAACATCTGAACCCACAATTGCGCCTTTTGAAAACTCGAACCAAACATGGCTCAACTCGGGCGGATTAGAGTCCAAATCATTGTCCTCTAAATCTTCACACAGGAAAACACACATTTTCTCAAAAACGTATCTCTGCTTCGATGTTTCCCTCTGGGTGAAGACATCCATAACACATTCTAAATCATATTTTTCTGGGTCAGCAACCCATTTATGTGCCAAACAATTCAACGTTTTCTTCTCCCTAGAATCAGGCAGTTGACTACGCAATTGCTTGCGCTCTGTGTCAGGAGTTACACTCGTTGCACCAAAGAGAGGATGCAAAAAACTAGCGACAGTACTAGCCACTCTCTGACGAACAGAAGGAGAAATCGATGAAAAGACAAGCGGAAAAGCAGGGTGAGACGAGGCAGATGCAGAGGCAGTGTCAGGAGGAGTACCAGGAGTGGTAGTCGATATAGTAGGCAAAGTTGTAGGAAGTGTAGGCAGAGCAGACGTAAAAGTCGGTGGCCCTTGAGGAGGCTGCACCGGAGGAGCAGGAGCCAGCTGAAGAGTAGCTGGTGGGTGCTGTGGAGGAGCAGGAGGCAATGCAATCACAGGTTGCGCAACAAAAGGTTGCGGAGGTGCCATAGCATTTTGCGCATAGGGGGATGGCGAACTTAACAAATGCGCCATTAACGGATCTTTTTCAAGCTCTTTTGCTGCATCTTGCTGAAGAGGCGGCAAAACTGGATAGCATGTATCTATTACCATTTTACGTTGCCTGTGCAACTGCTCACTCATCTGTTCTTCTTCATTATCTTTAAACAGCATTATCGAAATACCCCTTTCTCTCTTATTTTTCTTTGCTAATTTAATTTCCTTCTGTTTGGCTTCCTTACGCCATAGGCGGAAAGAGTCAAACATCGCCGGCCGGGCTTTCTTCTTAAAAAGTTTAACTTCGAGGTTATCTAAGATTTCCGTGTCGAAGCTACCATATTGGGGCCATTTTAAAACACCATCTTTTCTGGTGTATTTGATCCACACTTCATTATATGTGATGGGGCCTACTCCATGTTTCACATAGTAATCATAAGTTGGAGTTCCAATCGGAGGAACCGGACACGAGTCCTCCAATCGGGAATCCCTATTATTACAACCAAGAAAAAACAAATTTCCAAGTCTTCTAAGACCAGGCATCTTCGCTCTCTAGTCTAGCTTCAAACTTCAAAGGATTATCGATTAAGATATTCTCGTGAATACACGGGTCCTTCGGCTTTGGTACTTGCAAGTTCCAAATCGAAGATCCCAAAGGGATACCCAAACTAAGACCAACTAAGGACTGGGAGACGCTCCACTTATACATAACTGAGATATCGATGACGTCACCAGAAGACTCGTCTATCGTTTCGCTCTACCAAACTTCAAGGGTCCAAATCAGGGCAATAGCCAGGGCAGCAGTCCTTTGTAGCCGTCGGGAAGCGGGGAACCTCGCAGCAAAGACTTTCGGACCACGTCGACATGCAGGGGTCGATGAAGTGGCGGCCTTCCTCCAGAATTTTCACACGAAGCTCCTCACGAACCTCTGGCTTGGACCGGTACCGTTGGGCGCCAACTGAGGTACTGGGTTTTTCAGAACCGGTACCGAACCAGTAACCCAGTGGTGTCAGGGTACACACCCAAAGACCTCAAGTACTTTCCTGATTTAAACCACAAAAACTCAGAGTCTTCTAGGTGAAGTCAAGGATCGATTTTATTGGATGCAACCAAGTAAAAGGCGTCCTAGAAGTACAACAACACGGGATGTAAATTCTCAGGAGACTGCTCAATCTTACAAAGCCAGGCTTCTCTTTTTATACGAAATATTGTGCTTTAGGCAAACATTCTTCACATGTTAGAGTACCATTCACATGTTTTCACTACAAAGGAAAAGCAGAGTCATGATGACAAGCCCACATTACAGTTCGTCCAGCCCATAACAAATTACCCCGCAAGGCCCAACATTTTCATCAGATATCGGTGGACCCCCAATAAAAACGGGCACCTCCTCATCATAAAGCAAGTGAGAGAAAAGAGCAGGGACAGGTGTGAGCAAGATTAGGCAGGATGTGTGTGCGATGAAAAGGGTTTATGGCATGTTGTGCCTTGATGCTATCTCGTTCGGCCACTGGGAGAGGAACTGACCAAACAGGTTCGGCCTGGGGCAATGGTTTCAGCTTGCCCAGGTCAGAGAGAAGTCAATTAAGGTGTACGTGTCCTTTGAAATTGAATTTAGCTGTATTATAAGCCTATGTGAGGGCAACCCACAAAATGGCTGCCGTACACAAAATGGAAGCCAAGGGTTTCAGGACGAAAATAACAATTTCGAGGTTAAATCGTTACTGGAATATGACGAAAATGCTTGTACATAGTGTACTAGCCATTCTCGGTCTTTTGATATAAAAATCGTCATGCTACGACAAAGTTTTATTCACGAGTCCAGAATTTTCAAAACTACAGCAGGACCGCCTGCCAGGGGTGCAGCGGTCCTGCAAGTGCAATTTGGATTCCACCGCCACTGTGGCGGTGGCAACCCCCATTCCCATCATTACGGTCGGCAGAGCTCACAGCACAGTCCACCACAATGCTGGGAATGCACATTGTGCCTTGGCATGCACAAGATGACAGGCACTGCGCGGTGCCTGCCACCTTGTCCTTGCCAATGTAGGGGGGTACCACAGGTACTCCCCAAGTCCACCCCCAACCTCCTGGGTGCCCCCAATGGCAAAGACTGCGTTGCCGCCATGGAAAAGGCTCATTTCCGCCAAGATCCTAATATGGATGCAAGACACCTCCACCATATTAAACATGTTTTCCACCCGTCGACGAGTCGACCGGCGGAAAAGCGGCAGTCGGTTTTTCCGTCCGCCACGGACCCCCCTGACAACCTAATATTGCGGGTATCTTTCTGGTGTGGATGGCGGGCTGATCGCCCTCGCTGGGCCGGTGGTGGCTACCGTCAGACCGGCGGGGGCAAACCGCCCGCCATCCAAATAGGCCCCTAAGTCTTGCCATTGATTTTAAGGTGCAGTCCAAGGTATTTTTATTTATGCAGTGCTAACAGTATACCTTGTTGTCATTTTACATGATCGTCTGTGAGTTTCTGTACGGGATATTACAGATTGATCATTTCTCCCTGTATGTTTATTCACTAAAGACAATTTGGACCTAGTTCTGGAGATCTGGAGCTTTGCTCCTATCTATTTGTTTTTTCCAGCACCAAAAATGCAAAATGATCCACACAGTTCCACGCCACACAATTCCACACATTTCCAATCCACACCACATTCAGTCAGTCAGTCAGTCAATCCACTTTATTCGACACCACATAAGTTGACACCAAACCACATATTTCAACTCAATAACACAATTACACAACACACCACATACATCAAATCCACACCACAGAATTCCACATCATGCCATAAAATTCAACAGCACACCACTTAATTAAACTCCACTACATACCATTCTACAACACAAAATACCATTCAACATAATTCTCTCCATAACACACAATCCCACTTCACATAATCCCAGTACATTTAATTCCACATAATTACTATCCACGTAATTCCGCTTCACACCTTGCCACATAATTCCCCTACACAAATACACTCCAAACCACACTATTCTGCGCCTCACTCTTACACAACTAACAATTCCAATCCAACCCACATAATTCCACTGCATATCACATACATACAGGCATAACACATGGGTAAAAAACATTATCATTTACAAAGCCAATAGCTCTAACTCAAGCAACTGCTTGTTTGTTATGTAACCCATGATATTTGATATACAAACAGATAGATGTGTGTTCAGTATTTTGTGTACGCCCTTTTCTTTGGCTTAGTTCATATTGTTAAATCTCCTACTCATATGCAAATAGTTTTCATTCAAATCGCTTTGTCTCTATTTGGGCAATTAATTTGGTGTTGATTTCTGAAAATGATGATTATGAATGAGTCTCTTACCAGTTATTTACCTATACTGCTCTCTCTACATCGAGGCAGGAGGACAGAAGGGTCCAGATATTCATGTTACAAGTCCATGGGCTCTTGTTGCAGGTACAGATCCGTGTCACAGCTCATACACTGCAGTGATCATCATTTGAAACCTGCAGACCTTGCTGAGAAGCTGAAACTCTCAAGTGGGGTTATGGGGCTCATTCTAAAGATAGCTGAAGTCCGGAGGTTCCTAGCTATCCAAGAGCCAAAGCTGCCAAACCTTACTTTTCACCTAATGCTGTGTGTGTTCAGATGCCCTTGACGGTGGTGTGCCAGGCTCCTCCCTGTTTTGGAAGCATGAACCACCCTTCCCATTAAGCAGTTGTTGAAAATATTATTTTTCTGTGTTTGTCTGTATTTTATTTTATAAGTTGAGGGGGGCGTGGCTTCACGCCCACAGAAGATGGCAGCTGCACCGTGAGCTCCTGTGCGAGTGCGCACGTCAATAATCATTTTCTGAGGGTCGGGTGACCCCTCCTCTTCACTAAGTGCAGGCCCAACCCGATGACTTCTGGTGGTGCGTGAAACACACGAGCAACGCAACAACAAAGGTATGGTCTGCAGCTCCGCTACTGCCACAGACGCAGCCGCCATCTTGTGATGCGACGTTCTCATCCGCTCTGGCAGCGCTGAGGTGATGAACTTTGCATCTTTATTTGTTCGGAACCTCTGCTGCAGGAATGAGCTGCCTTCCATACCATGTTGAGGTGTACGCTCGCCTCATTCTGCCTCTTCTTTTTTTCCCCCTCATTTGGCTCCTAGTGCTCCATAAGTCATTGCTCTTTGTACATGGATTTGGTCTCACGCATTGCATTATACGGCGACCTCCTACTGACACACACCGCTCCCCAGCAGCGAAGACCTACGTTTTTCACTGACTTTGCCATTAATATTTAATATCTTGGCATTTTGCATCTGTGGTTATTGAATAACTTGCATCGTGCAATTGTGGTTACAACGTATGTCGGCCATACTGTGTTGTTTTGTTGCAACTCAGCCTTTTTTTGTGTGTTTTTTCTTCAGAGGATAATGTTGGCTACAGACAGAAGAGGTTCCACATAGTTAATGCGCAGTTTGTTCTTTTTAGGCATCTTGCTTTTATTTCTTTTATTACTGTCAACTTGCTCTTTGGATAACCTGAAGGTCTGTGCCTTTAAGTAACCTTGCCTTATGTGCCCTTTACTTTGAACTTTTTAGCAACCTGACTTTACTACTAACTTTCTCCCACACAGCTTATGGGGAGACTAAGAAAGCGTGTCTATTCTACTTCATCCCCCACACGCAGTTTATCTAAAACTCCACAGTTTTCACGAAGTTTGCCGCAATGGAGTCCATTTCTCAGTCAAAAGTTGGCACGTCTCCTTCTGCTACATCAGAGGTACTAACTTTGGTAAATCCGGTCAAGGTTAACCCCAAGTGCCTCAAAAAAGATCCTCCTTCTCCTGCGAAGACACCAACTCCTGCCTTGTTGTATCTGTTATTGGAAGAAATATGCGCCTTAAAACTTTTCATGGATGAGACCAATACTAAACTTCAATTTCTTAATGACAAATGGTGCCAGTTAGAAGGACGTCTGCTTACAGTGGAACAGAGACTCTCTTCTTATCACACAACTGAAAGTAATTTCCACACTCTTCAGTCTCAAGTTTCTTCCTTGCAGAAGCAAGTTGAGGATTTGGAAAATATAAATCGGCGAAAAAACCTATGCATATATGGTTTACCAGAAAACACGGAAGGTGCAGACCCTCTTGCCTTCTTCAAAAACGTTTTACCCGATGATACCAATTTGAGCATTCAATGTGCCCACAGACTGGGCCATTAACATCCTAATGCTCTTGGTTGCAGTCGTCCATGCGGTGTCATTCTATAGTTCCTTGAATATACTGATTTCCTTAAGGTACTTTCAGCTTCTAAAAAGTTATTGTGTATTTCTTGGTTAGGCCATAAGTTGTTCTTTACGCAGGACTATGCCAAAAGCACTGCTGATAGGCACAGAGAATTTCTTAATATGAGACCAGACCTTGGTGCTCTTGGTGATAGATATGACCAGTCCATCCCTGCCCTTTCAAGGTCAGTTACCGAAACACAACTACTTCTTATGAAGACCCGGTTAAGCTTAAAAGCTTTCTCAATTTCTGTAGAGCTGAAACTATGGACACCTCTGCCGCCTCAACTTCTCAATTTGGTTGAATACGTTGTTTCCGATATAATACTGTTATTATCAATGTTGTTGTTTTAATTTTAATCTATCCTTCTTTCGTATTCCTCAAGTAATTTTTGTCTTCTGTTGTTTTGATTATATTGTGAACAAAGGCATCCCTGCTGTATGTCTATCCCGTTGTCTCGCACTATGTCATTTTTAGTCACCCATGTGCCCCCCTTCATGAGGTCTGAATGCACCCTCCCTCCATGTGGTTTCACCCCCCTCCTCCTCTTTTTTAGATTTTTTTCTGTATGTGTTTCTTGTTTTAAGTTCTTCTCCTTACATCATCTGTCACTTTCCCTTTACCTCTCTCTTCCCCCTTCCCTCTTTTGAAGTCTCGTTCCTTCCCTTATATTTCGCTAATATTCCTCTTTTGAAACTCTCTTTTTCTTTCCCTAGTATAGCTCATGTTACTCTTTTCCTCGTTAATATAATGTTATGGTTTTTTTCATGCCAAGTTTTTATATTGTCTGGTGCTTTTTACATAGTTTGTTTCATTGTTCATTTATATCATTGAATATTGTTACTTTGCATATCCGAGGTTTGCTTTCTCCGATCAAACGACAACGTGTCTTATCGCATCTATCTAAATTAAACGCAGACATAGCAATGATTCAAGAGTCACATCTCACAGCATCTGAGTTCTTGAAATTAAAGACAGATTGGGTCAGAGAAGTCTTCTTCTCTCTAGGTGATGGCAAACGTAATGGTGTTGCTACATTATGTCACAAATCTTTTCATGTCAAACTGATTTCTCAAGAAAATGATGATGTAGGTCACTGGTTATTTACATATTTATTGATTGGGAAGGTTCCACTCTCTTTAATCAATATATACGCACCAACTATCAATGATTCCCTCTTTTGGTCTCACCTTGAGCAAAAGCTGAGGCTATATTTCCAAGATAATCTTATTTTAGCTGGAGACTGCAATCAGATAATAGACCACTTCATAGACCGAAATCCTGTAACTTCCTTTATACCCTCTAAAGCTCATAAAGCATTTCTACAATCCTTTCAACATAGGCACTTGACTGATGAATGTAGATTCTGCAACCCCACCCTGAGTGAATATACTTATGTTTCCTCAGTCCATAAGACAGAGTCCTGTATTGATCACATTTTTATTTCTCATAACATCATCTAGTCCATCCATTGTGCTGAGATTGGCTCCATATTGATTTCTGACCATACCCATGTTTTTATTTCATTCGCTATATTTCACACACCTTCCACCCCCAGCCGCTGGTGATTTAACAACTCATTGTTCTTTGATCCTGTTTTTACTTCCTCTTTTGCCTCCTTTTTTGATGAATATTTCCATTTTAATGATTTAGACACCCTTCCTTTCCATATATTATGGTATGCTTTCAAAGCTGCGGCCAGTGATTTTATCAGTAATTGTGTCTCCAAAAAATGGCATACTGCCCGTAAGACAGCCACAGAGCTCTTTTCATAGATAAATAGTTTGGAACATTCCTACTATGCTACCAGGTCGGATGCTTGCTTGGCTGAACTTATTGCAACTAAGCTTAAATTCAAAAAGGTCTCCACTGATAATGCCTCTTCATACTTGCTCAAATCCAGTGCCAAATTTTATGGTGGCCTAAATAAGTCTGGAAAAATGATGGTGAATTATCTTAAAGTTAAAAAACATAAATTACACATCAAATCGATAATTGATGAACGGCAACAACCCAAATATATAGATTCTGAGATTTTTCAAGAATTGTATTATTTTTATGAAGCCCTCTACACTCCCGAAATTACACCCACACACGGTGCCATTTCTGACTACCTTTCTTCCATTTACAGATCTTTTGAGGTCCACTCAAACTTTGACTTATTGGAACTTGATATTTCATTAAAAGAATTACGCACTGCACTGCATTACACACACACTTAAAAAAGATAAAGCCCCAGGCACCAACGGTTTTACAGTCAAATTCTTTTTACATTGTTTCCAGCTACTCCTCTCTAAATTACACACACTTCTACTCTATTTTTCGCAAGCAGGCACTTCGTCTGGCTCCTTCTTGGAAGCTCTCATATGTCTCATACCTAAAAATGATAAGGACCCTCATTTCTGTAAAAAATACAGACCTATTTAATTAGTGAATATTGATTATAAGATTGCTTCAAAGTCATTAGCTCTTAGGCTAGAATCGCTTCTCCCTGACTTATTAGATAGGGAACAATCCGGCTTCTTAAAGGGCCGGTACCTGACAAATAATACATGTCTATTTTTTTATATACTCTCTAAATCATCTCATATTTCCGAACCTCTAGCAGCTATTGCTTGGGCACCGAAAAGGCATTTGATAAAGTTTATTGGCCTTTCTTTTTTTTCAACACTTAAATGGTTTGCTTTTGGCCCTAAAAATATTAATCTAATTTCTTTTCTATATTCTTCCTGTAAGGCAGCAATTTTTGCAAACAGTCTTTCCTCCTCATATTTTATCTTGGGAAGAGGTGTTCGAAAAGGTTTTCCTCTATCTCCCTTTTTGTTTAATTTAGCTCTAGAACTTTTTTTCTCTAAAATTCACCAACACCCCACTATTTTTGGATTTGCCTCTGGGGATACCCTTAATAAGTTAGCTGAATATGCAGAAGACCTTTTGTCATTTCTCTCGCATCCCCCGTCTTCCCTCCCAACTTTCCTACAAGAAACCCTGGCATACTTTGTTTCTTGATATAAAATGATTATTGACAAATGTGAAATTTTACCCCTTACTAAATTTACTTTTAAGGATGATTTTCAAGTTGCCAATTTTCACAGGAATATTCAACATATCAAATACTCAGGTGTATACTTCTCTACATCACTTAAATCGTCAATCTCCATTAATCTTGATAAATGCTCCATGAAAGTATTTTCCCTGATGGACAAATGGCATCCTTTACACCTCTCTTGGTGGGGAAGATTGGATACAATAAAAATGATGTTATCCCCGATTGTTCTTTTTACTGTTTCCAATATTACCGTCGCCATACCTCAAAAATGTTTCAGGAAGATTAATTCCCTACTTACATCCTTTCTTTGGAGTAACAAGAAGGACAGCATGTCCTTATCAAAACTCACTTGTCCTAAACTAGAAGGCGGTGTTAATTTTCCTGACTTTCCTACTTACCACAAAGCTTTCCTTTTACGACAATTATCTCATTGGTTAATTGGTTCTACATTGCACTCTCCTTTATGGCTTAAACTTGAAGTCTCGTTTCATACCCCCTTTTCTTTTCAAGAGTACCTATCATTTACTCAAACACCCCAGAAACTTTCTACTCCTATTGCTCAGCACACTTGTAAGATACTGGACCCATTCTTGTTACAAACACATATTGATCAATCGCAAACCTATTTACTGGAAATCATGGAGACAGAAGGGTCTTATCTGGGTTCACCAACTTCTTCAGATTGATGTACTCGTATCTTTTCATTAGGCTTGAGCTATTTTTGATTTCCCTCTCTCATTTTATACTAAATATCAGTTGCTTTATAATGCTCTAACTCTAGTCCTTGACCAAACTGTCTGCCCTTCCACCTCATCTAGCACTCATACCAATATCTCCCGTGACTTTCTCATCACGTGTTCTAAAGCGTCAAACATATATGCTTTTCTGCGTAATTCCAAGCCTCCTAGAGACAAAACTAAAATGGAGCTGGATTGGGAATGTGATTTAGCTGTAAACTGGTCCATCTCTCTGTGGAACAACATTTGGCTCAAGATACAAAAATCCTCTAGGGAGGCTAACACCACACAAAGACTCTTTTTTAATCTATAACAGATTACTCCTTCCCCCCACAGTACTACATAGGATAAATGCTTATGTATCTAAAGCCTGTTGGTCATGCTCTTTAAAACATCTGCTTTTTAACTGCAGGTATGTACATGATTTTTGACACATGTTTGAAAGCAAATTATCTCAATTTTTAATTTTAAGATACCCTTGTCACTCCCCAATATTTATTTGGGTTCCCTCTCTGATGATTGGTCTCACTCTCATGTAAATATGTACATTTTAGACGTATTTTTGGGAGAAGCCTTTCAGCAGATTACCAAGCAATAGAAATCCTGGTCTGATTTCTCCTTCCAGGCTTGGTAGTATACGGTCTGCCACAAACATAGATTGGATGCTGTTTATGTATATCATATGTTCCTTGCTGTGAAATGTTTGCACACATTGTCTCCAATTACAAACGTTATTGATTGTCATGCTCCACACAATACGTTTTAAAACCTCCTTGACATTCAGTTGTATCTGCTTCAACCATTTCTAATTACATTAATAGTAATGTGTTGTTGTTTTTTTACTATGTAACCAGACTGGTCTTTACAAATTTTTATTTTTCCTCTCTTTTTTTTCGTTCCTCTTATTGATGATGTGGCCATGAATTTATGTGTCACCATACATTTTCATGTTTAATTGTACTTATACCTTTTGCTGTATTCTCCCCTAACTTCTTTTACTTCAATCAGTTGAGCTTATTGTGCTTGTTCTACACTAACACAATAACACAAACTGAGTAAAACATAGATAAAGCTATATTAGTCAAATAACACTAGCACATTCAATTTGAATGCTATTTCTTTCAATTGTTCATTCCTCGTTAGAGAATTTGGACTATTGGGATAACATGCACACATTAAAGAAACAACTTGGCTGAACCCCTGTGCCTAGAGAGACACATTTGTCATGTTCAGCATTGGGCATCACATCCCTGGGGGCACAGATCTTGCAAAAATGTTTTATAAGCTATGCAAATTAGAAAGGAACCAGAGAGAAACATGCTGGGTGGTTTAACAACATCAACAATGTCAATGGAGAAACATACACATTCTATGTGTGGTCTTCTTTGCTTCTTTTACTTTGCTTTTGAGTTGAAATTCCTGACCAATAAGGAGACTATTGACTACTGGCTCATGCTAGTGGGTGGCTTTTTATGAGTGTGTGTGTGTGCGAGTGTGCACATGTGCATGAATGTTTGTAACCTTTTCGTTGCAAAAGTATAAACACAATAAAACAGCACATGTAGTGTTGGTCAACTCGGGATGCTGGTGGACAGCTGCTCAAAGGCAATGACTAACTAGATGGGTGGTTTCATTTGTCATTGCTTCAACAGTGAACTCACAGGTGAAGTCGCAAAAATATTTAAAAGTAGAGTAAGTGGTACTACATAAGAGCACTTTTAAGTACCGAACAGGACATTGTGAGTCCTTCCGGGAACGTCCATATGCCTATTGGTAAAAGTGCAAAGAGGACAGTCCATTCTATTTGATATAGTTATCCAGAATATTTCCATTTTATTTTCATTTTAGAATTTTTAAGAACTATTCACAGAGGCATGTTAGAGTTTTTGAAAGAGTACTGCAAGAGAATAATAAGTACTCCAAAATGCATTTGTGAGTAGGGACCACAGACTGTTGTTCTAGTATCCCTGATGACTCATGGATGGTTCAGCAGCCACATTTCATAAAATAAGAAACAAATATGAATCATAAGCCATAGGCATGTATGGAGATCAGAAAGCCAAGTGTGGTGGACTGAAACAGCCACTCCAGGGGTCTCTGTTTCTCTTCACAGGTTCGAATCTGAGCAGGTCCCTCAGCTTGTCATCCTTCTCTGGTTGATAGAAACAGTAGTGATAGAGCAAGGATTCAAGAAAATGAAACCTGCTCGGAGCAATCCTTCATTAACTTTCATTAATCGTAAAACTGTAGATGAGACAAAACGAATATACACCAGACAACGACACATGGGGAGAAAGCTTTATGCATGCTTACTTAATGAAGAATAAAGTGCAACACGACTAAAACCCGCTTTAATTTGCAAAGACGCTTTGCGCATGTGTAAACTAGAATTACGTAGAGATAACATGACTAACCCGCTATGAGAAGGAAAAATCTCACGCATGTGCAAGAAGTACAAACATATGGTCTTGAGGAACCGCATGCCCGGCATCTGCTTGCTTGGATTTAAAAGAAAGCTGCTGTTGTTAATGCTTTCGCCCCGAGAAATAATAATAACATAGGATAGAGTAGAAGTGGGTGGTGAACAGCGAGGATTACATGATTAAGAAAATAACATCTGTTCATGATACTTTTAGTAATAGTTTGCATTTGGGCCTGTTACGCCTATGACAAAAGGAGACAATGGCGCTGGATGACAATGAGTCGCACATGCTCAGTTGATTCGTAATGTGACCCGATGACCAAAAAACTGAACAGCTGCGAGAAACCAAGGACAGAAAACATGGGAGAGTAAAGACGTGTATCCCTTGTCTGTGGAGCTTGTATTGAAAACTTTATTATAATGGCTACAATACATGTATGAGAAATAAAATTAGGTATGAGCTAAAGGGGAAGAGTTTGCGAGACAATGGTACCTTAATAAAAAATAATATGTCAGCACAGTGTGATGAAAACTCCCATGGCCCCGTCCAATCATATTCAGTATTTTACTAATATTTGCAACTATTGAGGGTGGGACATGTAGAAATGAAGACTATAACTAGAGTGATTTAAGATTAGTTATGAAGTCCTGCTGCTGGGTCGAGAGAGGGAGAGGAGAGAACAGTCTGAGAAGATTCAGATCCAAAGGACAACCTGATTAGATTCTAAGATTACAGAAGAACATCGAGGACGGAGAGAGTGTAAGAGAGGGATGCGCCAGGGTGCGTCGGGTTTATATAGAAGCCTAGTAATTATACGCCCTGTCCTGATCTTGTCCTATAGCTTTTGTCTCCTGATTCTATCTCAGGGGACCCCACCAGTCCTTTGGCCGAGAGAAGTGGTTTTCAGTATTTCTAATTGGTAAATATTATTCTATCTCAAATTTTGCATACTATTTTGCAAATGTAATTTTGATTTGTATCTTCTGTCTCTTCATCTATCCACTCTTATGCATTGATTTGTTGAATGAATTTTTGTCATTGGTTGCATTTACCAAAATAAATGTTCTCTCCCATGTGAAGAACAATGGAGTTTGCACTGTGAATCTGTATCAAATGAGCGTTTAATTCACGACAGAAATTTTAGATAAAGCTTATGAATTCTACCCAGAGTCTGTGGTTATTTCACTGAGATAAGCAAATTAATTAGATAACTGTTATTATCACCATCAACTACCTCAACTAATAGTCCATCGCCCAGAGGAAAGAGTGTTGATCTGTGAAAGATTGGTTAGGTATTGAATGTTGTTTCAACTTATTTGCGATTACAGAGAAATGAACTAACCAGAACTTAAGTGAATCATAAAACTTGAGCCCCAGCGGTTTTGCCAGGAAGAGTGGAGGAGCATTTGGTAAATGTGTATGGGCCCTATTGAAAATATTCAGCTAAGTATTCATTCCTGGCCTTCCGCTGGATCAGTAGAACGGAGCTGAGTAACAGTAATCAGTGCCTAGACACTGCTTTGGTGGAGAACAGGCGCTTTGCAAATCAACTATTATGTTTTGTGATTAATGGTTTTGTCACATTACCAAATGTTCACTGGAAGCTTTTATGTTGATTGATCCAAAAACATTAATCCTATGCCTCCAATCAGTTGAACAACTATCCTGGATAACACTGTACTTAAGAGGCAGTTTTTTTGTCAGTGGAGGACTTGGAATTCGTGTATTTCTTGATTTTTAAGCGACTTGCCCAGAGCTACCTCCACGACTATCCAGATGAAGGGGGAGTGATACTTCAGGAGGAAAAAATTATTTGGATCTAGGAGCTGGATTTGTAGAATAGCTCAGTGTGTTAACCAGGCAGCATGTTATTAACTTTCAGCGATACAACCAGGGGCCCCATACTAATGAGAGAAATCAGGATTCCTCTGTGCTTGTGCCCTATTATGGACAACGGCGCAGAGGCAAACATGCCTGGATGAGGCACACTGAAATTGAGCCACAAAAAGGTGACCCTCTTTCAGTGCACCTACCAAAAGCAGCCCTCAGAATGAGGGAAAGGGGGTCATACGCACCTCCCGGATATCCCCTTAAAAGCGGGTGCAAGGGTATCTTTTTCTACTCCTGAAAGCAGAGACTTTTTAAGGCATGTTTGTCCCAGAACCCACTAAAAGAATCACAAACGGTTATTTGGAGATCCCTGTCATGTTGGCATGTATACAATGTGTTTATTATTCCGTTCATCAGTGTAAAGAAGGTATGAGATAAATACATTTTAACCAGTTGAGCTGACTTCATAGAAGGATATGGACATAAAGTCTGTATACAAAAATGTAGATCTCATGACAGATTGGAAACCCTGAAGGGTAAGTAGGGCTGCTACAGATTTGGTATTATGCCCACCTTTGCCAACCCCACCCTAAGGTGGGGTTGGTGACATGAAGCACAACTCCCAGTCCTCCCAATGTTGCAGATGGGGGACCAGTCAACCAGAGTGAGGCTTATGTCCACCTCCTAATCGAGGTTGGCATAATCGGGGGTGTGCCCACCCCAAGGAAGGGACCTATTTGCCCGACCTATACCTACCTGTAAACTCCCCTAAAAATTCAATTAAGGGGCAACCTTGAACCTTGTTGCTTCAGACCATAGCCGAAAAGAAGAAGCAAAGAGGAATAATGGCCAAACAGCCACGCAGAGAGAAGAAGAGGAGGACACCAACTGACTTGTGCCCAGTCCTACTAGCCTGTCCCATCCTCAGACTCCTCTCACAGAACCTTGGTGTGTCCTGCAGACAGCAGACCTCGAAAACCCAGAGAACCTGCCCTGTATTCACGACTAATATAAACCTTGTATCCCATGAACACCAGACTTGCTGAAAGGTAACCAACTCTGCCTCCGGCCGACTCCGTGGGTCTTGCCCACTCTGCTCCTACGCCCGAGCCTGAGTGAGCCAATACTCTAAGGAGGTCCCTCTAGCGATCCTAGCCTGGATCCCAGTGACCCCAGTGTCTCTAAAACAAACCTGAGTCCAACAACTGGAAGGTCTCCTCAACAAGTACCGAAGGCGCAACCCTAACCGATTCCATATCCAAAGTTGCCCAGAAAGAGCAACTGGTGCCTTCCTACCGACTCCGTCACCGAACGTTTCCAGTCACGGGACAATGTCTTCCAAAGACCCCATTCGCCCAACAGCAGCTGACTGACTTTGAGGGAACCGTGAACAAACCTGCAGCATGAGACAAGACTGCATCCTACACCCAGCCACCCATGTGCCGCTAGTTGTCTAGTTCCTGTGTTTGCCATTGGGCCCTTCAGTGCTGACCTTGACCCCAGGAGCTTTTGTTCCCCAATCAGTTGGCCTGATCACCGCAGGCCTCAAGCCCACACCCGTGCTGAGCCAGTTGGCTAACTTGTGGTCCCTGCACTCTGCACATGGCCGCTGGTGCTGGGACTCCAGTGCCCTACTGACCGAATCTTACCCACAGACCCGTACCTCAGTTCTGTTCCTTCTCAGGACTAAAAGTGGCTTGTGAGTAGTACTGCCGCGCGGAGCGGGACTGGAGGAGAAATTACTGCCCCACTCTGAAACTGGAATACATCAACATCTGGAGCCAGTACAAAAAAGCCATCTTGGAGGCTAAAACATCTTACTTCTCCTCCAAAATCTTAGCAGCAGAGAACCAGTCCAAAGAGATCTTTACCATCGTCCATAACTTGGCCTTCTCGGACAGAACTACTCTAAAACCAGCCCCGTCCGAAGATCTCTGCTCCTCTCTTAATAACTATTTCATTCAAAAAATTGCCACTATCAAGGCTAACATCCCCCCACCGTCCCCATCTTTTGTTGATCCTCAATGTCCTCCCGCCAAGGGCACACTGACCACCTTTCCCCCTTTTACTAGGGAAAGTCTGACTTCTTTGGTGCCTTTGATCAAATCTGGTTCCCCACTCGACCCCTGCCCTGCCCATATCCTCCGTCATGTCTTTATTTCTTGTCCAGATCCTCCCCTCCACCTTCTCAACAGCTCCCTCTCACAAGGCATAGTTCCGAACTCCTTGAAATCCGCTGTCATTGTCCCTATCTTAAAGAAACCTGGGGCAGATCCCTCTGTCCCGGCCAATTTCCGCCCCATCTCCCTTCTGCCATTTTTGGCTAAGGTGCTCGAGTGCCATGTAATCTGCGCTCTGAGCTCCTTTGTGGAGAAGCACGGAGCTCTTGCCCCCCGCCAAGCCGGTTTCCGCCCCGCACACTCTACGGAGTCCGTTGTCATGTCGGTCTTAGACACCCTCAGGGAGGGTATGGACACCGATCAGCACCAGGCCCTCGTGCTCCTCGATCTCTCAGCCGCCTTTGATACGGTAGATCACAACATCTTACTCTCCCGTGTCGGGGCGGCGGGGATCGGGGGGAGTGCCCTGGTCTGGTTATCCTCCTTCCTGAGCGACCGCACCCAGGCTGTTCGCCTGGGTGACTTCACAGCGGACACCCGGAAAGTTCAGTGCGGGGTCCCCCAAGGTTCCTCTCTCTCTCCCCTCCTGTTTAATCTGTACATTGCCCCCCTGATTTTCTCTCTTCAACAGATGGAGGTCGCCGTATTTAATTATGCGGATGACCTCCAGCTGGTCTTCAATCTTTCTTCTCCTTCGGCTGTCCTCAACTTTCAAACTGTCATGCTTCACATCATGGACTGGATGAACCACAACCACCTTAAACTCAACCCTGATAAAACAGAGTTGGTGTTGACGGGTGGCTCGTCCAGTCCCTGGTCCCCTCTTTTTTGGCCCCCTTCTCTTGGTTCTTCTCCTGTTCCCTCTTCCTCAGTTAAAACCTTGGGTATAAAACTTAATTCTCAACTCACCCTACACTCCCAGGTTAGTTCTGTGGTGTCTTCCTCTTTCCTCTCACTGCGTACTGTACGTAGGGTGTCCCGCTTCTTCACTTTTTCTGCCCTCAAACTTATTATCCTGGCCATGGTGGTGTCCCGCCTGGACTACGGGAACGCCCTATATGCTGGTATCCCTGCCTACAGCCTGCGCCGCCTACAGCAAATACAAAACCAAGCGGCCCACCTGGCCTTCAATCTCCCCAAGTTCCACCACTCTACCCCACTCCTGAAATCTCTTCATTGGCTCCCCGTGCGAGCTAGAATTCAATTCAAGCTCGCATCCATCACCTTCCTGGCCCGATCAGGTCTGGCGCCGGCCTTCATCTCCTCTGAGATTGTCTCTTATGCCCCCACCAGGGCCCTACGTTCCTCCTCCCAGTCCCTCCTTTCTATCCCACGTTTCCGGAGAAAGAAGTGGGGCGGTTCCAAATTTGCTTTCCTTGCCCCCACCCTCTGGAACTCTCTTCCCCTTGACCTTCGCTCCATCCCCCTTTACTCACAATTCCGTAAATGCCTTAAAACCCATTTATTCACCAAATCTTTTGAATAACTGCTCCCTTCTCCTTCCTTCCCTTTAACCTCAGTCCCCGTTAGCTATAGCGCCAAGAAACCGCTGGTATACGTTGCGCTTTACAAGAACTTTTAAACTCAAACTCAAACTGTAAACCTGTATTAGGTTTACAAAACACATTGTCTTTTTTTTCTTTCCCTCAAGAAATGCACCAGCCTAGCATCTTGAGATTCCTAAGAAAATTAATTGCAAAGTAATTCTGACTGTCTGCAGTGCAAATACAACGTAATTATATTGTAACTAAGTCATTGAATACAAACTGTATTTAAACTGCATATGATTGCAATGTATTTTTATGCTGACCGATACCAGGCCTGGTTTGGTTCTAGAAAATAAATATAACTAAACAATATTTGTATACAAACCTATTGGTCATACTTCAATCCTTGAGTGTGATATATAATTTCTTGCCTGAGTTGTACAACAAATGCTTAACACTACCCTCTGACAAGGCCTTACTTCTCGCCCACACTACCACAAATAAAGAGTAAGGTACTATCTACTTTAACCTCTGCCTACTTTTGGGGAATCCACTGGACTCTGTGCACACTATAAATCACTTTGGTATAGTATATAAATAGCCTGCTTCCAACAACTCTTCATCACTGCAGTGTTTGCCATGGCACTCTTCACCATTGTACTAGATGCCACTGCACTGTACGCCTCTAATCCTCTGAATTCCATGCCACTGCACTCTGCACCACTTTACTATACTCTCCACCACTCTACTCTTTGTCACCCTACTCTACAACACACAACTCCATTCTACGCCACTGCACTGTACTGTGCACCACTGCACTCTACATCACTCTACTCAACTCTGCAACACTGCAGTGCACACCACTGCACACTTCTGCAGTTTGCACCGTGTATTCTAGGCCACTACATTCTATACTACTGCATTCTGCACCACTCTAATCTAATCCACTGCACTCTACACCACTGCACTCTATGCCATTGTAATATAGTCTGTGCCACTGCACTCTATGCCCTTCTACTCTACTTTTCACCACTCCACTCTAGGCCACTGCACTCTACCCCACTCTACTGTACTCCATGCAGCTCCACTCCTCACAGTGCCACTCTCCATCACACTACCCACTCAATTCAACACAATGCCACTCTACTGTATGCCATGCTATGCTCCATGCTATGCCAATGCACTTTACCCCACTGCACTGTACTCTGCACCAACCACTCCTCCGTACTCAACTCTGCATTACTGCAGTCTATGTCACTGCGCTCTAAGCTACTGCATATGGTGCAATACTATGCATCTCTCTACTGCTCTACACCACTGTTAATCAATACCATTGCACTCTACTGTAGTTACTCTACACCACTCTGCTCTACGTTGCACTACTTGACTCCAGGCCACTGCACTCTATGCCACTGCGCTGTACACTACTACACTGTACACTATGCCTCTCCACTCCACAGTGCCACTCTATGCTGCTCTACACTACTCTACCCAACCCCACTCCACACAATGCCACTCTATTCTATGCCACTCCATTCTATGCTATTGAACTCTACACTGATATACTGCATGGCACTGTATTCCTCTCTATGAAATTCTACGCCACTTTAGACCACTCTATGCCACTTCACTCTATCCTGACTTTATTCAATGACACTCGACTCAATGCCACTCTACTGTACTCATCATAAATGTACTCCATGCAACTGAACTCCATATGTCTGTACTGTATGACACTTTATCGTATACCTTTCTACTCTGCCCCACTTTGCTCTATGCCACTCTACTCTGCACCATTCCACTTTGCCTCAGTTCACTCTACTCTACTTGACCCAAACCCACTTCTCTCTATGCCACTCTACTCTATTATACACCACTTACTCTACTTTATGCCACTAACTGTTTTCTAACACCATTTTTATTTTAATTTTGTAGGCATTACACTGACAATATTGAGGCTTCTAAACCACCAAAGTAATCTGAAATCTTAACCCCATCATTAGGTTTTACGCTACGGGAAGATCATTATTCAAAGCCCTGCAAAGCCACTGTAAAATCCTTCTGCTTATCTGTCTTGCCTATAATGCAAGTTGTTGTGTTTTCCTTGGTGCTGTAGGTTCCTCAGACTCTTCAGGAACCTATGGGAGTGTTTAAACTGTTGGGCCGCACCGTGAAGGCACAGTTGGTGATGTGGTGGCTGGTCACTCATTGCCTTCCTCAGGTCAGATTGAGTGTCTTGAGGTGCTGGTGCTTCGTATGCTTGTCTTTTCTGTGGTCCGACATCTGTGATGTACAAATATTTCTGTTACTGTGCTGATATTTAAAGAAACAGTTAATTTTGTGGTCCCTGAAATGTCCTTTAAATGATAAATACCTACATCATAACTATTTAAACTTCTAATGTACTTTCCTTTACATTTTTTTATTATACCAGGGCAAATGTATGATTACGGCAGAGTAAATGGAGGTATTTTGGTAATTTCACATTAGTCTTTGACACAAAAATTACCAATATTTAGTTGATTACTCCTGCTTCTGTAATTGGAGTAATTGGGGGGAGAATCCTTCTGGAGCGTCCACTTGCAATTCATGTCCTGCTGCATTTAGTGCTGTTTCTTTGCACAAAACGCATCCGCATGTCCATTTTGGATGCAAGGGTCCCTTTACACTAAGAAAATAGTGATAGTTGTCTGTAGTAAGTTGAGTGAAAATCCTACCCCAAATGCACATTGAGTGAGTTCAAGCAGCTGCTCACTATTCATGTTGTGTTGCACTATATCTTACTGCAAAATGTGTCCCAGCGACCATTTGGGATGGAATTGTGCATTTTTGCGCTAAGAAATAGCGATGAATACAGAATTACTATTCTCTTGTAATTTGAACTTAATAATGAGACATTCCGAGGTAATTCTTTTTGTTTGCCCTACACGGTTTTCTTACGTTCATCTCTATTATTCATGTATATATATATATATATATATATTCACTGAAAAAACCATAGGTTAGAGACCATATATAGTTAGGAATTAGCATTTACAAAACCTTGAAAATTCACTGAAAAAACCATAGGTTATAGACCATATATAGTTAGGAATTAGCATTTAAAAAACCTTTTTTTACTCACACAAAACCATTGAAATTCAATATATAGTTAGTAGTACTAACTATATATCGCGCACCCGCAATCCACTGCTGATCATGTCACATATTACATCATTCATGACATGGTCAGTGACATCACTGATGACATCACTGATGACATCTCAAATGACATCACTGATGACATCACTGATGACATCTCAAATGACATCACTGATGACAACATCCAGTGACTGTGTATTTCTGTAAAGTTAAAATATGTCTTACATATTGAAGAATGAGTGGATGTAGAAGTGTCTGGATGAAGGATTTAGTAGGTGCATGACTGACTGTATGAGTGAGTGGTTAAATGTGTCTCACTGAGTGCATGGGTTAGTGACTGAACTGTCTTAATTTGTGCATCATTTTGTTTGTTGTTCTGTAAACTGCTGCATGTGTGGATCAGTAGCTATATCAGTAAGTATATGGGTTATTGATTGGTTGCTCAAGTATTTGTATGGGAGACTGAGTGTGTGGGTGGGTGGCTGGGAGGTGTATGACTCTGTGCATAGATGTGTGAGCAGTTGATTCACTAGATGTATGGGTTCAAAAGTGCATGTGGAAACAGCTGTATGGGTGGTTGACTGTGTGCATGAGTGCATTGGTGAGTGAATAGATATCTCAGTGCTACATGTCAAAGTGAGTACATATGTAAAACACAGTACATGTGAGAGTTGGCATATATAAATAACTGTGCATAAGAGCCAGTGAATGTGTGAGTGGCTGTATGGATCATTGTGAACTTGTATCAGGGATTGTAAAAGAGAGTAAATATGTGTTAGTATATGTTTGAATAAGTAAGGTGTGTATAACTGTATAGTTGAGGAAATGGAGGTGTGATTGATTCTTTGCATGACTGACTAGGTGTGTAAGTAACTCCATGGATGAGTGACAGTCTGTGAGTGTCTGTTTACACTGAGTGTATCTAAGGTTATATTAGAGTCTGAAGAGGTTCATCGTATTATCACATGAATGATGTCATCAGTGATGTGATCAGTAATGTCAAATGAGATGTCATCAGTGATGTCATCAGTGATGTCATTTGAGATGTCATCAGTGATGTCATCAGTGATGTCATTTGAGATATCATCAGTGATGTCATCAGTGATGTCATTTGAGATGTCATCAGTGATGTCATCAGTGATGTCACTGACCATGTCATGAATGATGTAATATGTGACATGATCAGCAGTGGATTGCGGGTGCGCGATATATAGTTAGTACTACTAACTATATATGGAATTTCAATGGTTTTGTGTGATTAAAAAAAGTTTTTTTTAATTCTAATTCCTAACTATATATGGTCTATAACCTATGGTTTTTTCAGTGAATTTTCAAGGTTTTGTAAATGCTAATTCCTAACTATGGGGGTCATTAGGATCGCGGTTTTTCCGCATCCTCGGGGCCGGCGGAAGGCACCGCCGGCCCAGAGGATGCGGAAAAACCTCAGCGGACTGACCAAAGACCCACCGCCACATTAGGATGGCTGGTGGGTCCTGGTTTCCGTCCGCAGCTTTTCCGCCACGGCTGGCTTACAACCGCGGCGGAAAAGCTTCAATATGGTGATGGTGTCTGTCAGACACCGTCCACCATATTAGGATGGCCTGTAAAGTATGCTTTTCCGCGGCGGCTTTTCCGCCGTGGAAAAACATACGGAACTTCACTGCGGGGGCCCGTTGCGGCCCCCTAGGTGAAGGGGGGGTGGGGGGTGCACATGGGGGGTACCTATGGTACCCCCCTGCATTTGCATGCAGAAAGCGGCAGGCACCGCGCGGTGCCTGCCTCTTACTGCATGCAAATGCAATGCGTGCATTTTTAACATTGCGGCGGGTGCAGCTTGAAGCTCCACCCGCCGCAATGTTAAAAATAGAGGATGTGACCGCAACCCTTGCGTTCACATCCTAATTGCACAGGAGGGAACTCCGCATGCCATGCGGAGGTTCCCTCCTGCTCTGGGGTCGCGGACGGACGCAAGTCCGTCCGCGATCCTAATCGACCCTTTAATATGGTCTCTAACCTATGGTTTTTTCAGTGAATTTCAATGGTTTTTTAATAGCAAATATCATAAGCTGTCGAATGTCAAGTATGTGGTAAGTAAAAACATTTTCGTGTTTATGCACACTGATCTGCTTTGAATGCTGCCCCCCCCTCATTTCTATTAGGAGTACTCTCTCTTTGCAGATAGTGAAGGGTAGTTAACGCAGGCCTTTGCCCCCGTTGTAATCCGTCGTGCCTGCTTTTCTCTCCATTTGATTGATTGTTATCCAAGCATTTACTGTTTTAGAATTGGTTCTCTTTGGTTCATTCTCTATTTACAAACAAGTACAGAGTCGCAATACTCTGTTTAGTCTTTGCAGATAGTGAAAAATCGTGTAAAAAAACAAAAGGAATCGAGCAAAATCAGTAGGCCACTAATGGGATCTCTTTTTGACCTCGCTAAAATAGAAACATTAGGAACAACCCCTCATGAGAAATACGAAACTAGTGAGATGAACTGAGCTCCACACCATGATGGCTGCAAGACAGCTCGGCTCCGCCACCCACCCCGCCCAAAATAACGATAAACTCTATGCAAATATTACAAATATATACAACACACCAGCAAAGTAACAGGGTAAAACATTTTATTAAATAACTATTTACATAACTATTTTATACTTTTTGTTGCCCGATCCGGCTAGCTCAATCGATCGAGCATGAAACTCATGCACTCTGATAGTTCAAAGTTTTGAGGAGTGCTTGTTAGACTGTCTGAAGCTTATTTGCACCTGCTACAGCTTCACTATTCTCAATGTAAGTGGGGGCTGTTTGAGGACGTGACTGCATTTGAAAACAATGTGATGCGGTGCCTCCCTGAACCGCTTGACAGTGTGATGGCGCGGACTCGGAGGGGGCTCTTGGCCTCCCCAAGTCGTGTTGCCCTGGTGTGGCCTGAGATCGCCCACGACATAGGTGGCCGGCTCCCGGGGTCAAGCGGAACTTTTTGCCTTTTGGTGACTCTTCCATTCTTGACCTTCTCCCACGATCCGTTTGACCTAAAGACACGCTGTAGTGGGGCGCCCCTTTACCGTTTCAGTTGCCATTCCGCCCTCTTTTGCTACACTGTGCCTCTTCCGCTATTCAGCTGTTTACCGCCCGCTCTTGGGACTACAGCGTCTCGCTCACCATGTAGTTGAGTTGCTCCCGCTCTTGCGGTGCAGCGATAGGCGGCTGCCACAGGACCCTCAAAATGGCGGCCGGCTCTTCAGATTTGGGCGTGGTCCACTAAAATGGCCCTGCGACACCTTGGAACTCGGACGCTTGTCTGCTAGGGCTTGGGCTCCATTCTCGAAAGCGTCCCCTCAGCCTTGAAGATTCTACAAAAGTCTTGGGGGCCCCCGACTCCCGCAGGCTTCTGGTGGGGAGCGGTTGCCATGATTGCTCGTGGAATGGCCACGACGGAGCTACGAGATGGTGGTGCTCTCATGCTGACGCCAGCTTCAGTCTGAAACATCCAGAAACACTGTAGACTACCAATTCGATCAGTTCCGGTAGCGCCCCAACGTGACCCGGTAGAGAAGAACTTGCCCTCCCCTCTTTGACTGATGGTTCTTGTTGCCTGTCCCTTCTGTTGTCATTTAGCAGAACTATTTAGCCTGCTGAAAGGGGTTGTGTTCCGACCGCTGGTTGGAGGAGACATTTTGACTATATTCTGGACCTGCGTTGTCGCGTAATGCGTCATATGACGTGCCGCGTTAGCGCATCCGGAAGTGCTCCGGTGCGCGAAGCGCAGCTTCCCGGAAGCGATACGGGGCGCGGCGCGCAGCGCGTAACGTAAGCATAACAGGTCATGTGACTTGTTAATAAAACTTTTCATTGGTTCATTTTACTTTTCTTATTCTAATGATGAAAGGCTTGGTCATATGACCTAAAAATTACACTTTTTATTACTTTCGAACATTATTTTTTCTTAAACATATATGTTATAATGTTCCAGGCTAATGTACTTTCCCGGAAAATTTACAACTGTCCTGCAAGTAAAATATATTCCTTTTTCGAGAAAAAGGGCGTTTCTTCGTCCCATGACGGAGCCGTTGAGCAAAAGAGGCTCGGCCTGCTGTCTTAGTCGCCGATACGCCTGAATATCAGATTCTTATCGATCACTTTATGTTGCAGGAGTAGAAAACACAACAGCCCTTGACCATTTATCTTTACTGCGTTCCTGCGTATTATACCTTTTACCCTTCATGTAATTGGACTGCTTTATTTCACTTGCCTTTTACTGATTCGAAAACAGTGACTATTATTAAAAACTTTACCAATGTAAATACTACTACCATGTTTTCTTTTAAAAACCTTTATTGTGAAAATGTCAGTATACAAGTACGGGCCTATAACCACGTGGGCCGGCCACGGAGCAAACTGTAATCGTATATGATGAGGAGACATTTACACTGTAGAGGAACGTAACGGGCGGGCCATTAGGTTGCAAGAACTAAGGTGTCTAACAGTTGCGGAATCGGTGGACGTACATTTTATAATTAAAATACGACAGGGCCAGTTACAATAAAATTATCTAGATATACATTTGCGGGCAAGTACCATGGGTGACGTTAATTCGAACTTTCAATAGTACAGTAATCAATAACACATCAGAACTTAATATCAATAGGGATGTCGAAATATTCAATCAATTCTCGTCCCCGCCCGCCATGTGCTTCAAAACTGCATACGTATCTCGTGATATCAAGGTTGTGCAACCAGTACACAACAAGGAGTTACGAGTCCCATTTATTCCGGCGCCATTTTGGGCGAGGACGGGCAGGTCCAGGATATAGTCAAAATGTCTCCACCAACCATCGACTATGATGATGTTCATATGCTGTATTTATTAGAGTAACACTCATCTGTCCACATGAAATTAATTTGCCACAATCTAAACATGTCATTTTAATCTTTCCAAAGTTCTTCTGAATATTTGGGACCGTTTCCCTTGCCTCTGATGCTGTCAGTGCCACTTCTTTGGTGAATGTACTGGCAGGTCGGGGGTTGTCCTCCAAATCTCTCTTTTGTGCAGCACTATCAATCAATCAATCAATCAGTGACACTTATAAAGCGCGCTACATACCCGTAGGGTCTCAAGGCGCTGGGGGGGGGGTGCCGCTACTGCTCGAACAGCCAGGTCTTCAGCTTCTTCCTGAAGGAGAGGTGGTCTTGGGTCAGGCGCAGGTCGGTCGGGAGGGAGTTCCAGGTCTTGGCGGCCAGGTGGGAGAAGGACCTTCCTCCTGTAGTCGCTCTTCGGATGCGGGGGACGGCGGCGAGGGCGTGGTTGGCTGATCGGAGGTGGCGTTTGGGAGCGTAGAAGTTGACTCGGCTGTTGAGGTAGCTCGTGCCTTGGTTTTGTAGGGCTTTGTGTGCGTGGGTGAGGAGGCGGAAGGTGATTCTTTTGTTGACGGGGAGCCAGTGAAGGTCTCTCAGATGTCCGGAGATGTGGCTGGTTCGTGGGATGTCGAGGATGAGTCTGGCTGAGGCGTTCTGGATCCGCTGGAGTCTCTTCTGGAGCTTGGCGGTGGTACCGGCGTATAGGGCGTTGCCGTAGTCCAGACGGCTGGTGACGAGGGCCTGGGTGACGGTCTTCCTGGTCTCGGTGGGGATCCACCAGAAGATCTTCCGTAGCATGCGTAGGATGTTGAAGCACGCCGAGGAGACGTTGTTTACTTGCCTGGTCATGGAGAGGGAGGAGTCCAGGATGAAGCCCAGGTTGCGTGCATGGTCTGTCGGTTTGGGTGCGGTGCCCAGGGCGGGAGGCCACCAGGAGTCGTCCCAGGCGGAGGGTGAGGAGCCCAGGATGAGGACCTCCGTCTTGTCCGAGTTCAGTTTCAGGCGGCTGATCGTCATCCACTCGGCTACCTCTTTCATCCCTTCGTGCAGGTTGGCTCTGGCGGCGGCGGGGTCGTTGGTCAGGGAGAGGATCAGCTGGGTGTCGTCGGCGTAGGAGATTATGCTGAGGTTGTGTTTGCGTACGATGGCCGCGAGGGGGCTCATGTAGACGTTGAAGAGGGTGGGGCTCAGAGATGATCCTTGGGGGACGCCGCAGATGACTTCGGAGGCCTCTGACTTGTACGGTGGTAGGCGGACTCTCTGTGTTCTTCCGTCGAGGAAGGAGATGATCCATTCCAGTGCCTTCTCCTGAATTCCGACGTTGCTGAGGCGCTGCACTAGGGTGCGGTGGCAGACAGTGTCGAATGCCGCGGAGAGGTCTAGGAGGATGAGGGCCGCTGTTTCTCCATTGTCCATCAGGGCTCGGATGTCATATAATTAATCGGTGCCACCTCTCCATATGACGATGCATGGTATAATTACCATAACTATATTTTTTTTCGGTTCCTCTGGAGAGTACATCGTGGCAGATGAGGCAGGTAACGTACCGGGCATTTACCTTTTTTGCATGTAGAGGAAAGGAAAAAAAATTCGAGCGTCCGAGTTCTAAGGTGTCCCAGGGCCATTTTAGTGGACCAGGCCCAAATCCAAAGAACAGGCCGCCATTTTGAGAGTCCTGTTGCAGCCGCCTGTCGCTGTAGCAGCAAGAGCGGGCGAAACTCAGCTAGACGGCGCTCCACTGCAGATGAAGTGCCTCAACCTGGAGAGGCGGGAGAGGCTCGTTTGCGCCGCCTCCCCCCCCCCCCCCCTTCGGGCACCCCACGCCGTCTTTCGGCGCAGCATTGTAGGATGGCCACACCAGTGCGGCAACTTGCTAGACACCACCTCGGTGCCATCCGGATCTCGGCGCCCCACTGCAGATGAAGTGCCTCCACATGGAGAAGCGGGAGAGGCTCGTTTGCGCCGCCTCCCCCCCCCCTTCGGGCACCCCACGCCGACTTTCGGCGCAGCATTGTAGGATGGCCACACCAGTGCGGCAACTTGCTGGACACCACCTCGGTGCCAACCGAATCTCAGCGCCTTGTGGTGTCTTCCATTCCGAAAATATTGTTGGCAGCATTTTGAAAGGAAAGATGAACAGCCGTTTGTGGCCCTCACTACACCATTCTCCTAGTGAGTCTCACATTGTTACATTTAGGAAGAATGTTGAAGAGTAGTATGTTGAAAATCTGAAGCCATTGTTCTACAAACTCTCAACCAGCCTTGGATGGAAAAATCCTGAAGAATGTACAAACTGAAAACCAGTTTTTGTCTGTATAGCATCAGCAGCAACGCTTGAGTCAGCTTTATGTGAAGCCGCCATTTTGATTCAATCAATAGCGTCCCCCTGCACACATTCAGGGACCTGGTCGTGTCTTCAGGTCAAACGGATTGTGGGACAAGATGCACAAAGGAAAAGGAAAAAAGTTCCGCCGGACCCCGGGAGGCGGCCGCCTATGTCATGGGCGATCTTAGGCCACACCAGGGCAATAGTGAAGCTGCAGCAGGTGCAAATAAGCTTCAGACAGTGTTACAAGCTCTGCTCAGAACTCTCAACTATGACACCACCTCGGTGCCATCCGGATCTTGGCGGTTTGTGCTGGTTCCGGCCTATTCACACATCGGTTCGCTACTGACGCCACCTCACAGGCCAACGGGGCACCCCACGCCGACTTTCGGCGCAGCATTGTAGGATGGCCACACCAGTGCGGCAACTTGCTGGACACCACCTCGGTGCCATCCAGATCTCGGCGCGTTGTGCTGCCTTCGGCCTATTCGCCGCAAGTGCGCACGCAACTCAGCTGCATAGCGAGTGAAACACCAAGGGGCGCCCCACTGCAGCCGAGGAACCTCCATCTTGGGGGCGACGCACAGCATCACATTGCTTTCCAATGCAGTCAGATCCTCAAACAGCCCCCACTGACTGACGCGAACTCACAGGCCAACAGGGCGCCCCACGGCGACTTTCGGCGCAGCATTGTAGGATGGCCACACCAGTGCGGCAACTTGCTGGACACCACCTGGGTGCCATCCGGATCTTGGCGCGTTGTGCTGCCTTCGGCCTATTCGCACATCGGTCTGCTACTGACGCCACCTCACAGGCCAACGGGGCACCCCACGCCGACTTTCGGCGCAGCATTGTAGGATGGCCACACCAGTGCGGCAACTTGCTGGACACCACCTCGGTGCCATCCAGATCTCGGCGCGTTGTGCTGCCTTCGGCCTATTCGCCGCAAGTGCGCACGCAACTCAGCTGCATAGCGAGTGAAACACCAAGGGGCAATGCCGCATAACAGGTCATGTGACTTGTTTATAAAACTTTTCATTGGTTCATTTTACTTTTGGTTTCCTAATGATGGAAGGCTTGATCATATGACCTAAAAATAACACTTTTCATTGGATTAAATTTTTTTTTTTTCCCAAACGATGAAAGCCCCACCTTGTTTCTGGATGTTTCAGACTGAAGCTGGCGTTAGCATGAAAGCACCACCATCTCGTGGCTCCGTCGTGGTCATTCCGCGAGCAATCATGGCAGCCGCTCCCCACCGAAGCCTGCAGGAGTCGGGGGCCCCCAAGACTTTTGTAGAATCTTCAAGGCTGAGGGGACGCTTTCGAGAATGGGGTCCAAGACCTAGCAGACAAGCGTCCGAGTTCCAAGGTGTCCCAGGGCCATTTCAGTGGACCAGGCCCAAAAAGGAAAGAGCCTGCCGCCATTTTGAGAGCCCTGTGGCAGCCGCCTATCGCTGCACCGCAAGAGTGGGCGCAACTCAGCTGAATGGCGGATTTTGGCACAGTGTACCAAAAGCGGGCGGAATGGCAACTGAAACGGTAAAGGGGCGCCCCACTACAGCAGACGAGCCTCCACCTGGGGAGGCCCGTTCACGCCTCCTCACCCCCCCCCCGGGGCGCCCCACGCCGTTATTCGGAGCAGCATTGTAGGATACCAAAACCAGTGCGGCAACTTACTGGACATCACCTGGGTGCCATCCACATCTCAGCGCGTTCTGCTGCCTTGGGACTATTCGCACAACAGACCGCTACTGACGAGGCCTCCCCCCGCACCCCCCGGGATGCCCCACGCCGTTTTTCGGAGCTGCATTGTAGGATACCAAAAACCAGTGCGGCACCCAGGTAACATCACCTGGGTGCCGTCCACAACTCAGCACGTTGTGCTGCCTTGGGACTATTCGCACAAAACACAGCTACTGACCATTGTTGCTTCTTTTTAAAAAAAAATGTTTAAATGTATTTACTGTTTTTGTTGCGTTGTATATATTTATAAGTTATTAAAGTTTTATAATCCTACTACTTTGTTGGAGCGCTATATATTTTTAATGTGACACATAATTGTAAAAACTTTGATGTACAAAGAGGCATCCCTGGAATCTTCCGCTTCAGGCTCGGTCCCCTCCCCAATCACAATACAGGATGGTTTTCAGATAGTAGGAACGCGTGTGGTGTGACGGATCTCATCGGGTGGGGGCCTTGATCTACTGTAACTCCTTTGAAGAGGGGTGATTCTTTACAGCTGGGGCCATAAACTACATCTGCATGGCTAGGTGATAGCCTGGGACCGGCCTGGACAATCGGACACAGAGGAAGAGGAGTGTCAGAGGGTGCGGTAGTGAATAGGGCGAAAGGGAGGTGTCGGGCGGGCACAGGGTGTGATTCTCAAGGAAGAGCAGCGCAGATGGGGGGAGGTTTATTGCCCATGCATAAGACAGAGAGCGGGGGTGACCAGTGCCTGGGGGAGATGCTTGCGAGGGTGGGGAGCCATGCTAAGGATCGACAGCGTGCAGAGAGTGGGTCTGGTCAAGGCATCTAAAATGCCTGCCGTGCACGACAAAAGTGTGGCATTTGAAAAAAGGCAAGATGGCGCAGACAATGTTTTTCAACACTTCCTGATTTCCTTCGAATCGAACGTTAACAGACGTTATCTCTCCCACACTACCGGTCCCCCTGGGCTTAAACGCCGAGATGGTAGGGACTGCATCCCGTGGAGATAGGCCGAGACGTAACTCAGCAGAAAAAAAAAAAAAGTCTATAAACATACAATAGGTTAAAAGTCAATCATTCTTGTTTCCTTGTAGTACGCTCCCCAGTCCGCTTTCCGTTACGCGTACCGGGCGCACCCCACGAAAAAAAACGATTTTTTTCTTTTTTTTTGCCCCGCAGGGCCCTTTTAAAGCCTCCACATCAAACCTAGGGGGTCAGGGAGGATCTACTATGCCCCCTTATGGTCATTTCCCCCTTTGTTTTGGCCTCCTCTTGTCTCTCGATCCTACCGAGAGACAAGATGGCGGCCGCTCCGGACTGTTTAGAATGTTGACAGACACCGGAGAGCCAATCAGCTTCGCTTCGCGAAGTTCCGTTACGCGTCAAGTACGCGAACCGGAGCGCTACCCGGAGCGCTGTTACAGATATATATCTTTTTTTGAACGTTAATTTCTCAAAATCCACTGGAGCACATATATTGAGACCTAGCAAAGGCACATCGGGCTAACAGTCCCTACAATTTTGCCAAGTTTCGTGCAAATCCATTCAGCCGTTCGGGCTAAAAGTGAGGCCAACCGCCCTATGGAAATTAACATGGGAAAAACGTGTTTTGGGACCCCCCTTTTTTCTCGGTCCCCCCTTGACAAACCCCCCCCAAATTTTTAGTGGCTGCTCAGAAACAAAATGTTCCATTTTCCTGAAAATTTCAGCCAATTCCGTCCACAAACGCCAAAGTTATTAGACATAGAATTTTCAAAAATCCCATAGAGAAAAAATCCTAACTATATATACCTACTGGCGACCGCCAGTAGGTAATATATATATTAAACGCTGGAACCTGACCGCCAAAGGTGGCGGTAACAACAGGCGTAGACCTCGTCTTCGACCAAGTGTTTAGTCAAGTCGTAAACACCAAAAAAGCCACATCATAGGAATCATTGCCAGCAATCCATTTTAATTTTGTTTAAAGTGCAAGAGCGAGTGCCCTCCCTGACGCGTTTCGCTCCGCAGGCGGAGCTTGATCACATGACGCGTCAGGAGTAGGCCGTGCATTAAATTCACATTAAAAGCCCAAGCGCCTAAAGAAACAGGACGCAAGGGTTGCAACAAAGCAAAAAGGCGTACACTTTGTAGTTAAAGCAATAGTGCCAATCAAATTGTGTTTTACATCTATGTACAAGGGGACAAAACTAAGAGCATAGTGCTCACATGTCGTGTCAAAAACTGAACGTTACATAAATAAGTATAATGAATATTCGCAGGGAGTAAAGTACAAATTATGCATTTGAACTTATCAGCATAAAGACCATAAGATGAAGTTATAATAGAATGTAAAGCAAAGCTGATATAACGCCAATGGAAATAAACAGTGTGTTTAAGCAGTCAAATGCAAATGCATCCAAACATTCTATTCATCATCAGTCACAAAAAGAGTTGGTTATACTCTCCCTGAACAAAATTATTGACAACCCCTGTCAAAAACGCAATGTATGTCAAATGACCAAAAAAAAAAGGGTACCTAAGTGCTAAAGTGCAAGTGCTTTAAGAACAATTTCATAATCCAATGAAATACATTATACTGGCTGTAGAAGACCTGATTTGAAAACTATGAATGTAAACAAGAAAGATACAGTTAAACACTCAAAATATTCCGTCCTATTGATAAATCAAAGACAGGATCATCACAAGAAATGTAAAAAAAAAGGGGAGAAACAAAAATTGCTCTTTTCACAGAAAACAAGGTCAGATATATACAATTTATAGAAAATGATGTAATTCATCAAAAGCATTAAGCCCATTAGGGGCCCGGGTATCAAGCAACATCATGAAAAATGCCTCTTTTTGACGAAGCAATTTTTCACGATCACCGCCTCTGCCTGGGTTGGCTATGGAGCACAACAAAGTGTATTTAAGATCTTTTAATTTCTTGTCGTGTACCGCTTTGAAGTGACGAGCCACCGGGTAGTTCATATTTGAGTTAACAATAGCTCGGATGTGCTGCAAAATACGCTGGTGCGCAGGAAGTTTAGTACTTCCAATATATGACAGAGAACATGTGCAGGTTAGCTGGTACACTACAAAATCACTGCGACATGTCAGATGTTCTTTTATTGGGATCAACCTGTCATTGAAAGCTGATGTATAATGAGTCCCATTCACAGCAAATTTGCATGCACGGCACGAGGTGCACCTAAAAAAAACACATTTATTAAGCCAATTAGTTTTTGGGGGCCGTTCCGGTTGTGTTCTATTTAGTGCATCTTTCATAGAAGGAGCCCTCCTAAAGGTTATGGCTGGTGATTTAGGTAAAAATGGAGCAAGGATAACATCAGTTAATACAATTGGCCACTCTGATCGAATGATGTTGCTGATCTTGGATGTCTGAGAGCAATAGGTGGTAATGAATCGAACAGAGCCCTGTTCAATAGATTCTGAGATCTCCTTAATTTTAGGGGTTAAAAGGTCCTCGCGGGAGCGAACACGTACCTTAATCATGGCCTGATCTAGAATGGCTCTACTGTAGCCCCGGCTAAGGAATCTTGACCTTGATTCCATTAAACATTGATCTAAAATGTCGTGACTACTGCAGATACGTTTAATCCGAATGAATTCACCCAAAGGTATGCTATTTGTGGCAAAAAGATTTCTGGACCTGTGGTTGGTGCCTCGCACGCACCCGCTCTGGAGCGCTCCTGCTCTAACCGCCATTGCTCTATCATATATATATATATATATATATATATATATATATATATATCATTTTGAAAAGAATTAAGAATGTATGTGTATAGCAATACTTATATGTATGTACTACATCTCCCATAATCATAATGCAACACCAAGTACAAAAATGTGCCTGGAAGGAATGTTGCAGATTTGTACATCTCTAACTAATAATTAGGATTTGAAGTTTGCATGAAAATATTCTAAGTTATACTTACATTCAGATATGGAGAGTGTAGTCGAACTATCCTTATCAGGATTTTCAACAAGGCTTTCTGGCTGTAAGGTAAACTCAATTAAACCCTTGAGAAAGGTACGAGGTGGCAGTATTTTTCCTTGGTGCTCGATCTCAAATTGTACCATCTTTTTCTAATCTCCTCAATGGTATATTGGTTTACACCAACTGAAATTACTTTTGCTTGTATGCTTTTTCAATGTATTTTTTATGTGACTATGTGAATGCATTCCTGATTTGGAATTTATCACACTTTGCAAATACGTATTTAGAAGCTTCATACATCTTACTCCAAATTCCTTTCTTTCTACAGCCTGCCAAGGCAGGCATTCAGGAAGAAGGCCATAAGGAGCAGCATGAGGAGGGTGGACAGGAGGAACAAGTGGCTGCTCAGAAGAGTGGTAAAAAAAGTTTATTTTCCAACTACAACTGCACAATTTGTTAAGGTGTCAAGGTGTTCCTTCCTTGGTCTTACAAATTATATGTTTCTGTCTCTGCCTTTTGGCTAATAAAATTAATTGGTGAAAGAAAACATGTGTTGCCCAGTTCCCACCAATACCAACCGCGTTCCATCCTGCCCCATCCCATGACAGCATGTGATACATTTCTCCCACAACGTCTTCCTAAATTCTTTCTTATAATGGCAATTATTTAATTAATTAGTGTCCTTCCTTCCATTGGCAGCAACCTGCCCATAGCAAAATCTGAACCAAATTTAAACCCTAGGCTAAAAAGTCAACCCTCATTTGCCCCTAAACCAATCAAAATATGTTACACAGATAATGACACAAGGGTGACTGTTGCAGTGGGCGTTCCGCCCCAACACCCATTGGTTTTTGATGATGCCCCATATTTACAAGGATGAGGCAGTGTCAAATACCTGGTCTTAGGATGGCGAAACAAGGAGAAATGATTAATTTATCCTTGAATCTTGCTTTTTCTATGTGTGTTGCATTCTGCTTCAGCTTTTTTAAAGCTAGCTCTAGGGAAAAAAGGGACATCTAGGGCCTCATTTATGAGAAGTGATGCATCGCTACTTGAAAAACAGCGATGTGCTACTTCTTAGTGCAGCATCCTTGCGACTTGTTGGATGCGTCATATTTACTGTATGATGCATGTCACAAGAAATGACAGATATGTCAGTATTACTGATGTATCTGTCCGTGCAAAACGGACCCATTGCTGGAATTGTGTTGGAAGCGTGATGCAACTCCAGCAATGTTCCTTTCACATGGGGCAAACCCCATGTAAAAGACCCTGTGTCAGTCGTACGCCTGCCATGAGGATTTCAATGTGCCACTTCTACGCGGTGTGTGTGTGAGGGAACACCCACCTTGCATACGTTTTACCTGACGCAGGTATAAAGTGGTGCTGGGGTGTACAAAGTGACGCATCTCTCTAGACGTGTCACTTTTTAAAAAGAGCGCAAAATGGCAGAATTTTTACGTTGCTGGTGAGTCACAAAAAGTGATGAACCAGAGGTGTAAAAGTGACAGAAGATCTCATTAACAAGGCCCCTAGATTTTTTTACACAAACATCTAAAAAATGAGATTGTGCAAGGCATAGGAGACAAACTTGACAAAAGCGACCACCCCTGCAAAGTCCCAGTTAATTTTATTGCAACTATAACTGAATTATCCGTGACTAATAATTAATTTGCATTTTTTAAATGATTTGTTCTACCACACAAAGGGTGTGGCAATGGGGGATGGCTTTGCTCTAGATCTGGCTAATCTGTATAGGAATTAAATTGAGAAAGCACACATCGTTTCAAACAACTATCTATTATGTTCTAACATTTATACTTGGTTGAGATAGTTTGAAGATGTGTTTGCGATCTGGACACCCCAAATGCACAATTTATATATGTGACAGTATTCGTGGATGGCAACACATTGTACACATCATTTTTATTCGCCAATTTTAATTTACTATGCCTATAATGATCTATAAAGCAGTCCTAAAAGTATAAATACAACTATTTTATGTTATGCATTTGTTTTTGTTGACCTCAGTTGAGGTCTGAATCAAATTAAATGTTGATTTTGAATTTGAATGTATGCGGTATAGCACCATAGTAAAGTCATGCATATTTTATGCTGTCGGAATATAAAAGCCAGAATTCTTCAAATTTGTACCATCAACAAGTGTCAAACATTTAGGGCACTTTGGACTGAACATTTCTAGACAAAAGCCATGGATCTGAGAATCTATGCTGTAAGGTTGTGGAGTTTGTCCCTAAAATCCCAATCCAGCACCAACTTCACTGCCTCTTTAACTATTTGTGGGAACCAATGAGTGTGTCGAATTGATTGATCAGGATCTGAATAACCATGAACAAAAGGGCCAATTTTCACATTTAAACTATTGTGTAATATCACAATTTGATTTATGTCTGAGGGTTCTTTCTAACAACACTTTTTTCTGTGACTTAAGTTGTGTTTAGGTACAGTTTAAAGGTCTCATTTTAAAGACTGTTTAATTATTTCCTAATTATTGATTGTGGATACATACATGTATGTAATACATTATATCTGATGACATCATCCAGTGACTGTGAGTATTTCTAAAAGAATAATTAGAATGCAATAAATATGATGATTCAGTAAATGTGTGACTGACTGTATAAACGAGTTATTATATGTGTCTCAGTGAATGTATGGCTGAGTGACTAATCTGTGTGAATGTCTGTATCAGTCTGTCAGTTGGTTTGTAAGTGGTTGCATGTGTTGGTGTATAGGCACATGAGTGTCTATATGGGTTATTTATTGGTTGTGTGAGTACCTGTATGGGTGCCTGAGTGTCCGTGTGACTACCTGCATGGATGTGTGAGTGGGTGATTCACTGGGTGTATGGGTTCATGAGTGCATCGTTGAGGGGGCTGTATGGGTGAGTGAATGTGCATATGGCTGTGTTGGTGAGTGAATGGATGTCTCAGTGGTATATGTGTGAGTACTGCATATTTGAATGGCAGTGTATGTGAGTGTTGCAGTATATAAGTGACTGTATGTGAGAGTGAGTGATTGTGAGAGTGGATGTATGGATGAGTGTGTGCTTGTGTCAGTGATTCTATACGAGAGTAAGCATATGTTAGTGTCAGTATGGATAAGTGAGGTGGTATGTATACAGCAGGTGAGTTAATGGCAGTGTGATTGACTCTTTGGGTCACTGACTAGGTGTGAGGCACTCTATGGGTGAGTGGCAGTGTGTGACTGTCTGTATGGATGTATGAGTGCATATAACAGTGGCTGTATTGATGAGTGACTGCATGTTGGAGAGACTATATGGGTGAGTAAATGGATATCTGTTTAGACCTATGAATCAGTGAGTGGCTATGTACTGACTGGTATTGGTATGTCTATGGTTTTGAGAATGGTAGCCTGTATTTTAGAGTAGGTGTATGAAAGGTTATATTAGGGTGTGAGTAGGTGCATCATAGAATAGGTGGATGATATAATCAGTGATGTCATCAGTGATATCATTTGAGATGTCATCAGTGATGTCACTGACCATGGCATGAGTGATGTAATATGTGATGTCATCAGCAGTGCATTGCAGGGACATGAGTCACAGTTGGCTTAGCTAACTATAACAGCTGAATATCTCAGGTTGTTATACAAGTGAAATGTCAGACTAACTATAACGTTTTTTCAGTTAATATCCGAGGTTTTTTAAATGCTCATTTCTAACTATAACGTCCCTGAAACCTGTGTTTTTTTCAGTGGATTTCCAAGTTTTTTTAAATGGTAATTTCCTAATATAACATCCCTGAAACCTGTGAATTTTAAGTTTTTTTAAATGCTAATTTCGAACTACACCTAGATAGGTAAGACATGTGCAGAAAGAGAAAGAAAGGCACAGAAAGAAACAAGAGAAGTGCAGAAAGAAGCAAGATAAGTACATAAAGAGGCAAGAAAAGTGCGGATAGAAGCAAGAGGTACAAAAAGCAGAAAAAAGGTGTAGAAAGAATCAGGAGAAGTGATGAAAGAGGCAAGAGAGGTGCAGAAAAAAGCAAGAGAAGTGCCGAAAGAAGCAAGAGAAGCGCAGAAAGAAGCAAGAGAGTTCTAAAAAGAAGAGTGAGGTACAGAACGAGGAAGAAAGATACAGAAAGAGGAAAAAAGGTACAATAGAGGTGCAGAAAGAAGAGAGTGAAGTACAGAAAGAAGCAAGCGTGGTGCAGAAAGAGGCAAGAGAGGTATAGAAAGAGGCAACAGTGGTGCATAAAGAAGCAAGAGTGGTACAGAAAGAGGTAAGAGAGTTGCAGAAAGAAGCGAGTGAGCTGCAGAAAGAGGCAAGAGAGATGCAGAATGAGATAAGAGAGGTGCAGAAAGAGGTAAGAGAGGTGTAGAAAGAGGCAACAGATGAGGTGCAGAAGGAGGAAGAAAGGTACACAAAGAGGCAAGTGAGGTACAGAAAGAGGTGAGAGAAGTGCAGAAAGTGGCAATAGAGGTGCATAAAGAGGCAAGGGAGGAACAAAAAGAGGCAAGCGAAGTGCAGAAAGAGGCAAGAGAGTTGCAGAAAGAAGCAAAAGAGGCAAGAGAGGTGCAGCAACAGAAAGAAAAAAGCAAGAGAAGTGCAGAAAGAAGCAAGAGTAGCGCAGAAAGAAGCAATAGAGTTCTAAAAAGAAGAGAGTGAGGTACAGAAAGAGGAAGAAAGGTACAGAAAGAGGAAGAAAGGTACAGAAAGAGACAAGAGAGGTGCAGAATGAGATAATAGAGGTGCAGAATGAGATAATAGAGGTGTATAAAGAAGAGAGTGAGGTACAGAAAGAGGCAAGAGAGGGGCAGAAAGAGGCTGTAGAGGTGCAAAAAAAGGCAAGAGTGGTGCAGGAAGTGGTAAGAGAGGTGCAGCAAGAAGTGAGTGAGCTGCAGAAAGAGGCAAGAGCGGTGCAGAAAGAGGTAAGAGAGATATAGAAAGAGGCAACAGATGAGATGAAGATGGATGAAGAAAGGTACAGAAAGAGGCAGGTGAGGTGCAGAAAGAGGGTAGAGAAGTGTAGAAAGTAGCAAGATGTGCAGAGAGAGGCAAGAGAGGTGTAGAAAGAGGCAAGGGAGGTGAACAAAGAGAGAGAAAGGCGCATAAAGAGGCAAGTGAGGTACCGAAAGAGGCAACAGGAGTGCAGATAGAGGCAAGAGAGGTGCATAACGAGGTAGGAGATGTACAGAAACAAGAAGAAAGGAGCAAAAAAGAAGCAAGAGAAGTACCGAAAGAGACAAGACTTGCAGAAAGAGGCAAGAGAGGTACAGAAAGAGGCAAGATATGCAGAGATAGGCAAGGGAGGTGTAGAAAGAGGCAAGAGGTGAACAAAGAGAGAGAAAGGCACAGAAAGAGGCAAGTGAGGTACCGAAAGAGGCAACCGGAGTACAGATAGAGGCAAGAGAGGTGCATAAAGAGGTAAGAGAGGTACAGAAAGATGCAAGAGAGATGCAGAAACATGCAAGAGAAGTGCGGAGAGAGGCAAGAGAGGTGCAGAAAGAGTCAAGAAATGTGAAGAAAGGCAACAGAGGTGTAGAAAGAGGCAACTGAGGTGCATAAAGAGGCAAAACAGGTACACAAAGAGTCAGGGGAGGTGCAAAAAGAGGCAAGAGAGGTATATAAAGAGGCAAGAGAGGTGCAGAAAAAGCAAGAAAGGTGCAGAAAGACCTAAGAGAGGTGAAGAGAGAGGCAAGTGAGGTGAAGAAAGAGGAAGAAAGGCACAGAAAGAAGCAGGTAAGGTACAGAAAAAGGCAAGAGGAGGGCAGAAAGAGTCAAGAGAGGTACAGAAATAGACAAGAGAGGTGCAGAAAGAGGCACAAAATGTGCAGAAAGATGAAAGGAATGACTCAGCACTCAGGTTGCAGTTTGAAAGTAATTCACGTGCAAGGGATGCAATCAACACATTTCGGCTTGTCTGAACATTGATCATGATACTATGTACAAATGCCTCCAGTTCCCAACAATAACAAAGGACTACATATTACATTAATCCAAAAAGCTGTTGGCCATTTTGGCCAGGTCACGATGCGAAAATGCAGAAATTCATACAATAAAGAAATGAAAACAAGAGTTAATAGGCACACAATTTCATTTCGGCATATCTTGCCTGTGACTGCCGTACCTGAATGTTCATCACCGTGACTTGTCCATTATAAACATACTTACAATTCCAAACATTAACATAAACAATGGACTACACATTACTTTAAATTGAAAGGCTATCTACCATATTCATCTATGCATGTTGTGTATTATAGTGGTTGTTACTCGGCGCCGGGAAACCCTTTTTGGGTAGCTGTTGCACCTTACAAGTTTAAAAAATAAATAAATAAATAAATTACTCGAAAGAAAAGAAAAACAGATTTGTGAATATACACACACTATTCCTAAATAAAGTTCTTGCGATTCCATTCACAGCTCATTTGAGATGTCATGAGTGATGTCATGAGGTGTTTCACTGACCATGTCATGAATGATATAATGACTGAGGTCTCTTACTGCCCTGTTGCTGCTGCTCTGCTGTGGCCACAAACCTTTTTGCTGAACCTTTTGCTGACCCCTAGCTGACAAAACGGACCCGCCCGCCTGTCTCCCGCTGCCCGGCTGCTCTTTTTCCAGCTAGAGCGGGGCCGCCGAGAGGAGACCGGCGAGGGGCGAACTACATCCCCCAGAAGCCCTTGCGGTGATCCGTGTCACTGGGAGCGCCAGGCGGCGCTTTAAAACTGCATCAGCCCCATCGACTGGGGGAACACTTACTGCCCTGTTGCTGCTGCTCTACTGTGGCCACGAACCTTTTTGCTGAACCTTTTGCTGACCCCTAGCTGACACTACGGACCCGCCCGCCTGTCTCCCGCTGCCCGGCTGCTATTTTTCCAGCTAGAGCGGGGCCGCTGAGAGGAGACCGACGAGGGGCGAACTACATCCCCCAGAAGCCCTTGCGGTGATTTGTGTCACTGGGAGCGCCAGGCGGCGCTTTAAAACTGCATCAGCCCCATCGAGTGGGGGAACTCTTACTGCCCTGTTGCTGCTGCTCTACTGTGGCCACAAACCTTTTTGCTGAACCTTTTGCTGACCCCTAGCTGACACTGCGGACCCGCCCGCCTGTCTCCCGCTGCCCGGCTGCTCTTTTTCCAGCTAGAGCGGGGCCGCCGAGAGGAGACCGGCGAGGGGCGAGCTACATCCCCCAGAAGCCCTTGCGGTGATCCGTGTCACTGGGAGCGCCATGCGGCGCTTTAAAACAGCATCAGCCCCATCGAGTGGGGGAACTCTTACTGCCCTGTTGCTGCTGCTCTACTGTGGCCACGAACCTTTTTGCTGAACCTTTTGCTGACCCCTAGCTGACACTACGGACCCGCCCGCCTGTCTTCCGCTGCCCCGCTGCTCTTTTTCCAGCTAGAGCGGGGCCGCCAAGAGGAGACCGGCGAGGGGCGAACTACATCCCCCAGAAGCCCTTGCAGTGATCCGTGTCACTGGGAGCGCCAGGCGGCGCTTTAAAACTGCACCAGACCCGTCTCGCGGGATGCCGGGCGAAGCCCGGGCCAAGGGTGGGCCCGTCCTATCCCGTCACAGACAGGAGGAGACTGGACTGGGCCCCCCCTCCAACAGTGCATATAAAGTAACTCCCTCATGCTACCTGATATCATTTTACTGGACTCATAGTGCCTAGATAGCTCGCTATCATACCATAAAAATACATAACATTGGAGTGGGCCAGCCCTTGCTTTCCTACAACTGCTAGATCATCCTCCCTCCATAATAAATGTCACCAAGAGGCTCCAGAAGCAAAACGCTTCAAAACATGGCTAAATCTGTTGGCCCTATTGATCAATTTATTACTAAAGCTAACCAAACCATTGATCAAACTATAATGTTATTAGATCGTCGTGTATCCTATGAACTGGAACAAGCAAGACGCTCGTCATTGGGACCCCTGACATTAGCGCAAACACCTATAACTCATCTGGAGAAGGCAGTTGCCCCGGAAACATACGCGGACATTCACGGCATCCCAAATCTAGTCGATCTGTCCGCGTCTCTGTCATTGCTGGACTCACAACTGAGCCAGGCGCTCGAACAAACGCCTGATATTTTTGCGAGTCCACCTTTGCTGGACAACGATCCTGTCCAGAATGAACATAGGGGGATAAGGGAGGGAGCAACTCCGAAACAGAAGAGCATAAGTAAATAAAACACCATAGATACTAAAACTTCAAAAATAAATAAGTTACAACACAAGCCACGTCCCAAGAACCAGTGAGAGAAAAATAAATCAAATGAGCAAAGGCAGAAAAACAACATCTCTAATGAAGCAACAGCAGACAATAGTGCCATTAATTCTCATCTCATTGTTGTGGACCATAGCGTGAATGAAAGTAACAATAACAGTGCTTACAAAGAAGATCTAGATCCCCATTCAGACAAGGGAAATAGAATAACCGAAACAGACCAGCATTTGATGGTACGGATAGCTGATATAATAAAACATCAGCTACAGCCCATCCAAAGGAGTCTGGAAGTTATAGAGAAGCAAATAGCAGTATTAGTTGCTATTTAAAAAAAACCCTGCAAATTTAAGAAACCAAGGGCCGACAAATATGGGAGGACCAAAAAATATAACTGCTAACACCAAGCCAGGACAATCTTCCAGTAACGTCATGACTGCAACTAACACCCTTACCACTAAGGTAGGAGAAATTGTCAATAATTCAACTAACTCCTCTGCTACTCTAAAAACTAAGTCCCCCCAAAAGCTCCCTAGGAAAGTTCCAGACTTACAGAAAAACCCTCCCCCAACAAACATTCCCCCCAGGCCACTTTTAATAAATATTCCTCATCATGAACAGCCACAGAGGTATAACACTCAGGCAGAACGGACAAAGAAGAGATGGACTATTCTAACAGGGGTTCCTGAACTGAGTCACGATACAGATGAACCAACCTGGTCTTTATTAAATAAAGTTCGCCACTGGTTGAACATCAACAGTCCAAATCCGCAAAATCATGCTACCAGAATCACCACAGCAAGAAGGGTTTCATGAATAGGACATCAACAAAAAACAATCCCGGGCGATTGTGTTATAGTTAATTTTGAAAACCCTCGGGCAGTGGACTATATTTGTTCCTGGGATACAGTGGACAGGAACAGAGGTATAAACATCAAACGTCTATCCTTTTTTTATCCCCCGATATGCCACTATCCTGAAGGCTCAAATTGGTCCTCAAATTGGTCTTGGAACCAGCCAGAGAACGGACAAAGGGGCTGGAATCAGGGAGAATGGGTATAGAAAATAGAGATTGGGCCGATTGGAAAACCAATGGTAGGAGAGTACAACAACAATCACACAGGGAACTTTGGGGTGGAATACCAACCTTTAATAGTTACAGCTGTCTAGAGATGGTTGACTGACCATCATCACAAAGGGAGTATGACATGACTAGCCCAACAAACATCAGAGACATAGCTACAAACATATCTGAACACCCTACAAACATCTGTTTCAATGAGGGTCCCCCTATATCAGCTAAAGGGTTAAATGGATTAAATAAGACAATTGTATACCCAACCATGGCAGATACAACACATGAGCTCCTTCTCTCTCTTGAGGACTCCACTGGTATTCTCTTTCCTATACAAAATAGCCCAGAGGCGCGGGAAGTGTTCTAAATTTGAATTGCGAACTACAGCCAAGTAACCCTGATGAAAACAGCACCCAGAGCAGGGTATTAATCACCACAAGTTTCAACTCTGAACTAAGGCTATTATTTTGGAACGTGGCGGGTCTAGCCACTAAATACTCTGAAAACAGTTTCCTTTATTTGGCAAATGTAAGCAATGTAATTTGCCTTCAGGAAACTTTGCTCAATTACCCTATCCACCTCCTGGGCTATAAAACATACTTCTCAGCAGCAATAAGATCTAATGCAGGTAGGAGCAAAGGAGGGCTAATAACATACGTCTCGAATCTCTGGCCCTGCTGTGAAATAACTCCTTTAAAGTTAGAGCAGAACTATCAGCTTATTAACCTGCGTGGAACTAGACAAGAGGTCTACACCATTATTAACTTTTATAACAACATGACCCTACTCAAATCAACTAGGGTTTTAAGCGAGATTTTCCACCTGGTCCACGATCTCGCAATAAAATATATAAAGGATTCCCATACAATAATGTGGGGAGGAGATTTTAATCTCCATTTATGTAACAAAAGCGACACCCCCAACTGTGGGATCATTGATGAAGACGGAAATTGTCTAACCCACTTCTCTCATACATCTGAGGGTAACAACATGCAGACGACGATGATTGGACTGGACATGGGGTTCGCCAATAAATTAAAAACACCGATAACCGACTTTGTGCCAACCTTTCATAGCAGGGGCTTTAAAAGCTTGATAGATTACGTTCTAGTGTCTACCAATAAAGCTTCAAATATTAAGACCTTTGAAGTACTTAACAATGCACAATGACCATTCCCCCATCAGCATGACACTCCAGGAACCTAAACCGCAGAATAGAGGAGACATGGTCCAGTTAAGCTTGTTACACCAGCAGTCACTAACATTGGATAGGCTAAATGGCTTTGCATTAAAATGGGGGCAAACTAGATCATCCTGCCACAACCACAAAGATAGTAAAATCATGCAGAAATTAGATAGAAAGATGTTTAGACCCCTCTACAACTCCAACTGAGATTTTGGCCAGCTATGGTGACATAGTGGAAAATATTAGGAAAGAACTAACCAGGTCCTGTAAACAAAATAAAACCACTAGAAAGGGATGGTTTAGTACAGAATGTACGAAAGCTCATACTAACCTAAAGAAGGCTCCAGCCAAAGCAGAAAGAGATAGAGAGGAGGTCATAAAATCAAGGAAGGCCTATGCGCTCGCAATCCGAACCAGAAAAAAGGAATTACAAGTTAATTTATGGGCCCAACTAGAGAGAAGTAGCATCCTAAAGGACAGCACAACCTTCTGGCAGATAGTAAAATCTCCTTTTCTAACAGAAAAAATAGACGTACCATCTCTAGACGTCGCAATCAACGCAGGGGAATGGGTGCAATACTTTTCTGAGGTTTTTAGTGGAAAAAAAGTTCCTGAATCAGAACATCTGGATTCCCTGATACCAGTGAAATACCCACTAGCCCTCCACTTTACACTGAACGACATGGAGAAGGCAATAAAAACTGCAAAACCCGGAAAAGCACCAGGACCGGACTCAGTCCCCATGGACCTTTTTAAATACATCCCAGATTTGTGGTCCCCATTACTTACCAACGTATTGAATGCGGCAAAGGAGATCGGCTTGGTCGATTTCGATACTATACTGGTTCCTATATTTAAGAAGGGCGATAGAGACAGTCCTGCCTGCTACCGTCCCATCTCACTCCTGGACTCGCTCGGGAAGATGGCAGGGCGCATTCTTCTCGACCGTCTCCAGGAGTGGACGATCGAGCATGGGGCAATCTCAGATCCGCAATACGGGTTCAGGGCAGGACTGAGTACGGTGGACCAGGCCCTAAACTTGACTTTACTGGCCGGAAAGTACGTAGATGCAAAATGCTCTTCTCTACATATGGTATACCTGGACCCTACAGCAGCGTTCGACTGCGTTGAGGTAATTAGAACTGCTGAATTTCACTGTTCTTTTATGAGTCAAATCTGAGTCTAACTACAACACCCCTGTAATCTTTGTTTTTTTCAGCAAATTTCTAGTTTTTTATTTTAAGTAAGATACCTATCCCAATAAATAGTGGGGGTTGGAAGCAGGACCTGGCCTGGCATTGTGCTGCCCCCAGCCAAGCATGCTGCTCCTGCCTCTCCTTCTCCTTACCATCCAATGTCCAAGTCCATTCCTCTGCTCCTTCATTACAGCCCTGTTTGGCCTTTGTTCTGCCACTGGCCTTCCCACCTTCTCTAAAGAGTTAAATTGCTGCCCTATCCACTTCCTTCCTATCCTCTGCTGTCTGAATCCATGCACTAGCCTCCTCCCTCCTGCATGCATGGTCTGATTCATTTAGCACGATGTCCCAGTCCACTACTCCTGCCCCCATTGCCCAATTATATGACCCATCATGTCCCTCCTGCTAAACCTCTGTGCTTAGCTTACTCTCCTTCCACTGCCCTCCAATGTCTGTGTGCATGACCCTAAACCATCCTTTTTGCCCACCATGTTTTATGGACCTACCCCTCTTATCTGCTCTTAGTGTTCTGTTGAGCTGCCACTCCCCTCCCACCTGCTAAGCATTGTCAGATGACTGTAACCTCTTCCTGCCACCTCCACCCCGCCTGACCTCTGCCTCTCACCAGTATCCTCAAGAACCACTAGATTGCTAACATTCTGTATTGATCACAAAAGTGGGTCATGCCTGACGTCATCTTGATGTAATCAAAACTGTAATGCCTAAAGCATTCCCTTTGGAAATTATAGAAATGAGAGGGTCTTATTTGCATAGCAATTATGGTTAGTGCTCTTAAAAAACTAAAATGAGGACATATTTTCTAAATTCTCAAATAGCGACAATTCACTTGTAAATTATTTGCTATCTTTATGTTTTTTTATCCAGTTGAGCACTTGATTAAATGTTATGCTTAGGGGAGAGGATGTGATGATACTTCCAGGGCTACACACTTTGCAACTGGGGAACCAGGTTGGAGTTTCTGCTTCAGCTCGACATTCTGTGATTCAGGTCAAATCACTTAATCTCCCCATGCCTATAACCAAAATAAATTTGTCCTTGTATGATGTAACCAATGCTCATGTAAAGCACTCCAGCACCTGACCATGCAGCACTATATAAAACTGCAAAAAACAAAGAATAAAAAGTGTTTAACACAGATCTGTGATTGGGCTATATGTGGGGTACTTCTGGGTGATATTTGTGCTACATTTGAGCTCCTTTTCCTCCGGAGGCCATCTTGAGAGAATTCAATTCAATTCAATACACATTTTCAATCTGACTTAGAAACATAGATAATAAAAGTGTGCATAAAAACAGTAAGTCCTCTTTCTTAATACAATACAATGAGAATGAATTAAAACCAGTAGGTAAAAACAGGTGTTATAAAGCCCGGATCAGAGTAACTTCAGTTTACCAGAATAGTTAAGTTCAATGTTTGGCAATATTAATCTCAAGTACTTCGCGTAAAATGCTCGATAAGGGGTCCAAGTAAGATGCAACGCTCCAATACCTGACCAGTGTGCTCTATATAAAAGTGCAAAACAATTACAATAAAAAGCATTTTGCACACTTCTGCATTGTGGGCTACATTTGGGTGATATTTGTGCTGCATTTTGGCTCTGGAGGCCATCTTGGGAGACTTATTTGTTATGAAGTTTCCTAATGTCCCCGTTTACTGCAGTCTCCTCAGTAGGAAAATGTTTTCAGTTTTTCTATTTTGATTCCATCAAGAAGGCATTCAGATGTGTCACACTGTTGCCATTAATTCAGAATGTTACAACTCTAGTTGCTCATTAGATCACTGTAGTAAAAGTACTGCTCAGCAGGGAGTTAACTATACAACTGCTGCTGGTATGGAAATGTTTCAATATGCATGTCAGAAGTTTTTTAATGAAATTGAAGAGGATTTGAGAAGTCACTCTAAATGTGCCCTAATTTATCTTTCTGCAGCGCTATTCATAAGTTCTATGGCAACAAAACCCCCTCCATTTCTTCCTTTTTAAATTTTAAGTGTTACCAGTTTATTCCAATCAAGATGGCTTTAGCTGTGCCCTACATTTTTCATCAGTAAGACTGTTAGGACTCTAGTTGTTCTTTAGAACACTCTGGGAAGCTGCAGGAGAACACAAAGGAATCAACTCACAGTCCCTGCCCTTGTTCAGTGTTGCCAAATTGAGCTATTTCCTGCACAAATGGGTGACATTTTTCCCATTTGTATGGGAAAAAGCCATACCTGGTGGGAGGCTACTCTTTTGGAGGATATAAGCCCACTGTGAGCAAAAATCTGGCTGGGGCGGCGCCGACGACGAGTCAGTGCCTATCATGTTTAGCAGCAGGGTCCAGGATTGGTGAAAGAGCACACAAAGCGAGCTGATGGCTGAGAAATTATTGGAGGAGGACAGGGCCAGCCTGTGCCCTGTGAGTGACTGTCTAATCATGTCTATGATGATGTATGTACATGCCTGCCCCACCCCCTCACAGCAGCAGCAGCTGAGCAGCAGTGCAGCACACGTGTATATACAATTTCTTTAGTCTCTCTTTTATGGCATTCCTAGTATCTTTTATATACTCTTGATCCTCTCCTTTCTCAAGAGTTTCCAATATTGCTTCTATTTCTGCCAAGATTTAATTAAAATTGCCAGCATCCTGCGTGAGGCGTCATTGTTATTCACAGCCCATTCTTGGGCATGTTGGCATGGGAAAAATATGATGAAAGTATTCCTGTAAAACAGATTTTGCTGTTTACGTGCTTCAGTGCCCTTGTAAAAAACACAGTTGATGGACAGAATGTAGAATAATGTCATACATTCACCCCAGGACAAGGATCAAGGTCACTGACCATGTCATGAATGATGTAATATGTGACATCATCAGCAGTGGATTGCGGGTGCGCGATATATAGTTAGTGCAACTAACTATATATGGAATTTCAATGTTTTTGTGTGAGTAAAATAAGGTTTTCTAAATGCTAATTCCTAACTATATATGGTCTATAACCTATGGTTTTTTCAGTGAATTTTCAAGGTTTTGTAAATGCTAATTCCTAACTATATATGGTCTATAACCTATGGTTTTTTCAGTGAATTTCATTGGTTTTTTAACAGCTAATATCTGTAGCTGTAAAATGTATTCTTCTTTAAATCCAAAAATATATTTTATATGTTTATTAATAATTTTTTTTTAAAATATTTTTTTTTCTTCGTGCCCGCTTCGCGAATCGGGAAGCTTCCCATTAGCTGACCTTGATGCCGCGAAATAGACCGCGAGCCGGTAAACGTTTCTTTACCGCAACTGCCGCGTTAGAAAACAACATCGTGACGCCTCCCGTCCGCATGACGTTTCGCGTTGTCGCGTGATACGTCATATGACGTGCTACGTTAGCGAACTGGTACGCTTACCGAGTCGCAAAGCACAGGTTTCTGGAAGCAAACCGGGAGGCCCTGCAAAGCGCTTAACGTAAACACAGCAGGTCATGTGACTTGGTAATAACACTTTTCATTGGTTCATTTCACTTTTGGTTTCCTAATGATGTAAGACTAGGTCATATAATCTAAAATGAACACTTTTCATTGGTTGAGAACTATTGTTTTTCCCAAATGATAAAAATCCCTCCTTCTTTCCTCACTCTGACTTTCATCATTGTGAGAGAAAGACCCTTTGTTACCAGTGAGCAATGGCTTCTTTAGTAGCTTCAGCTGGTGCTTCCCCACCACCTCCACCACATCCAAGGAAGAGTGGACCACCTGCTCAAGTTATAATTCAGCAAGAAGAGGAAGAAGAGGAACAGGACGACGAGCACGAAGAGAGGCACTTTTTGCCTGAGGAGCCCAGGACGTCTCACCGGAAAGAAAACTTCATTTGGCAATTTTTTAAAATTCTCAAAGGTCAGAAAAAAGTAAATGCAAGATACGTAACTTGCCTTATATGTCAAGATAGACTGTCCAGAGGGACCGACAAAAAATACAGTTTCGGAAACTACACAATGCATCGCCATATGACTAGGTGGCATCCTAACAACTACAGTGCTGCACAGTTTCGTAACGACCTAGATAATCTCCCTATTATGGCCAGAAGATCTGTTGTACCGGAAGTAACGGGACCAGAGGGCAGGGAGATGGTGCCAAATATACAAACGAGATTTCATGAAGTAAAACAAGTCTGCGTATATTGCAGTGGATTCATTTGCTACGGAGAAAGAAGCATCACTCTGATCAACAGAGCTATTGACTATCATATGCAAGTTTGTACGAAACGCCCCAAATAATAAATACTTTTTTTTTGTTTTGTTGCTCCTGTTGAGCCCTTTACAATGAATCGTTTTCATTGCCCCCTCCAAGAAAAACCCCAAAAAATATAAAACTGTTCAGAAAAATTCAAAAAAAGTAAAAAAATGTTCAGAAAAATAATAAAAAAAATATAAAACAACAAAAACAATAAAAAAAAAGTTCGTTTCAGAACTACCTCCCCGTTATTAAAAAATTGGTACAATATTTGGAACTGTGCCAACCTCTATTTCTCGTAGTTCGCTTCCCAGTTCGCTCGCCGGTACGCGAACCGGAAGTGAACCCAAATTTTTTTTAAAAAAAAAGAACAGTAAGTATAAGGGAAGGAAACAGACACTTATGTTAAAAGAAAGACAGCTATAGGGGAGTAAACTAGAGATACTATTACCCGTAATCCACTGCTGATGATGTCACATATTACATCATTCATGACATGCTCAGTGACATCATCAGCAGAGGATTGCGGGTTTTTTGGCAACGTGCCTTATCCACGGTTTAATAACGCTGCCTTTTGCTTTATATAAGTTTTCAAATTGTATGAAATATATACCAATAGGTCGTTATGAACCTTTAGGTAGTGCTTTTCTTCATGAGGTCTGGTCGCTTCCATACACATACAGATGTTTCAAAGATGATCAAGAAGTTTATCTGAATGGAAAGGAATGCACTGAGACGCCAGATCATTCACTAATGTGTAGGCACATACAGTTACACGGTTCATGCAACAAACACCGACCAAATATGGCTTGCGTGTTGCAAGGCACGCCAGTTCCTGCTATCATCCCCACGTTCAAGTTGTTGGAAAATGGTAGTTATTTGATGCTCAATAATGAAGATTGTTCTGGGTTAATTAAAAGTATTCCTTTTATCGTAACAGTAAGTGAACGGGTTATTTGCTGCAGAAATGTTCTATTTCCTCCCACACATGAACATAGGGAGTTTTCAATCTGGCCACAAATACCAACCTTGGGAGCAGATTTCAACGGCATGGCAAGAATAAGAGCTCTTTTGTCTCAGAGAGAGGTGGCCTTGAGTTCGGCCCGTGAAACTTTCGTGCTTCACATAGCGAACACCCGTACAGAGGTGCAGACCCTTTTCAATACTGATTCGCCTTTCCATTTCAGCAAGATGGTTCGGACTATCTTTAACGCGTCCTCCACAAAGGCCCTGGCGCACTTTTTTAAAGTTGTTACCAGTGGTCTCGTGACTTCATTTGAGAAAATCTTTGGAGTCATCCCTGCTTTCTTTCATTCTATTTTTTCCACTGTGCTTCGTGGATTCCCATTTTTACTTGCATTACCAGCGGACGCTCTTGTGCTTTTTTACATTTTTAAATATGGATGTCCCTCCTGTGCAAGCTCCCGCCCTGCAGCTGCTGACACTGTTCCGCAATCGCATGCTAGAATATTATGGCACAATGCCGTTGGCGATATTAACCCCTTCGACGCTCATGACGAGCTGGGCTCGTCATGCAGTAGCCTCCTGCTACGCTCATGACGAGCCCAGCTCGTCATGAGAAAGGGCATCTGCAGATTTCCAGCACAGGGGAAAAATCCCCATAGCGTTCAAGGTGTTAAGCACGGCATATGGATTATCTTTTCGATTCTCCTACTTCACCTGTGTCCAGCCTGTATTTCACTGCCTGACCTGTGATTTCGATTGGGCCATTGATTTGTGTCTCTGCGGACCGGTTTCTCCTGACGTCGACTTTAATCAGCTGATAACTCCTATCATTACTCACGAGTTGGTTTGTCCTGGCGAAAGGATTATGGCTGTGGCATTGATGCATGGACTAATTGGTCCCTGGAATTTACTGGCGGCAACACAGTCTTTCTTGGAACAGAGCTTTCTTGAAAACCCACCAAGCTGTCCTCTGATGGTGATAGAGGATCCGGTGCTGGGAGAGCACGTATGTTCTTTTCCGCTTTTAAATTGGATGGCTGAACTCTTTTCGGATGAAGACGGTGACTTCCTATTGGAGGCTGTTGCAGCCTATTTTGCATACACAGTTATGTCATAGACCTTTTTCATGTTTGATATGCTGAGTACTAGCATTTCATTGACAATTCATTGACTTATTTGTCAAGTTTTTATTATTTAGCTTGCCTATTGGCTTAAGACTCGATAAAGTACTTGGCTGTTTTATTTTTCTTTAGCATTACATTTTCCTAGTTTTTAATGTTTTACCTTGCGGACCGTCCACATATAAAGTTGCAATCTGCTCTCATGAGATGGCACTTCTATTATCTTATTCAGTTCGTTTCCGGATCATGGGGAGGTGTCATCTAGGTCCTGGATATCTTTACACCGTGTTAAGTTAGCATGGGCTCATTACCGGTTTAAACGCCATTTTTCCTTTTTTGCAACTTCTGCACATGACACTTAGTTGTTGCTTTAGCTTTCAACCTAGTAGTTCATCGTGGTTTACATGAGAATAATATGTTATTGCTCTACTATCTGCTTTGCTTGTTAAACTATATCTGTACAGCGAGTGCTGAAGTTTCAAGAACAACACCATACAGTATTGTTATGAGGTCTGATCTCCACGACTTCATACTCATAACATAAGTGCAGCTTCTGCCAATTCTGGGCATGAGGCGGGTTTTATATTGCTTTGCCGAACACACATACACAACAGTTGATGCGGTTCACATGAAGAGAGAGCTGGTGTATGCTGATGTGATTCCTTCAAATCTAAGACACTAAAGTATGGGCACGCCCTAAACCAACACAAACAGACCTTAGCAAATAATATAATATGTGTATTAGGGAGGGTGAGATATAAGCAGCCGCGGGCCGTGGAGGGAGTTACGGTGGGGCAGGGAGGCGGGGAGGGGGAGGGGCAGGGTGGAGCCCTCTCCACCCTGCCCCTCCCCCTCCCCGCCTCCCTGCCCCACCGTAACTCCCTCCACGGCCCGTGGCTGCTTATAAGTGTTGCTAACTCTTATTCATTTACAGCATGTTAACATACTGTCACCATTCGCTTTTTATGTACTAGTAACTATGCTGGTAATTTTGCTACTGATAATATGTGTACTTGTATTATCTAAGATACTACGCCTGAGAAGACGGCATTAGTAAATAAACATTTCAAATACACATGTGTTCTTCTTAACTCCATGTTCTGGTTTCTAAGAAATATATAACGACCGACTGTTCATGAGTTCCACGTATCCTGAGGTACTATAAGTTCATATTCTGGATTGTCTAAACATTGAGAGTTTGTTATATCCAATGTGACACTGTACCTAGCTTGCTAAGGGGTTTTTGATTACTAAGGTGAGTTTTGGGGCACCCTAATTCGCCGAGGTTCCAATCCTCTGTCCACAGTTCTGTGTGAGAACAGAAACCTGCGACAGGGGCACCCCCGACCCTGGCTGGAGCTTCATTACACTTGCGATACAACTCCAGAAATGCGCCACCTTTACGGCAGAGATACATCACGCATCTGTGCTGTTTTTGCCCCATGATGCGCCGCATTGTAAATGCAGCACACCATAGGTGACGGAACAGCGGCACAGAATGACTAACACATCCCTGGTGATGCGCCAGTCATCATAAATCTATCCCTATTCTTCTTATCTTGTTAGAGATGAACCGCCATATGTATCATCAAAGTTTTTTGCATTTCCTAAATAGCGAACTTTAAGGAATAAATAGCGATTCTTTACCATTCCTAGTTTGCGATGAGCTATTTGCTAATTACAAATTACCCATTCATTTCCTTCATTTCCATAGGGCGGTTGGACTCACTTTTAGCTCGAACGGCTGAATGGATTTCCACGAAACTTGGCAAAATTGTAGGGACTGGTAGCCCGATGTGCCTTTGCTATGTCTCAAGATATATGCTCCAGTGGTTTTTACGAAAATTAACTTTGAAAAATATATATTGGGCTACATTGGCCTATATATATGTTGGAGCCCAAATGTAGCCCAATGTAGCCCAATGAAGCCCAATGAAGCCCAATGTAGCCCAATGTAGCCCAAAGATGGGCGCCAGAGACAAAAAAAACAAATGTAGCCCAAATATCAGCCAGATGTAGCCCAACTATAGCCCAGTGACAGAATGACCAATCAGCTTCGCAAACCTCCGTTACGCGAAGCGGAGCGCTGTTACAGATATATATCTTTTTTTGAACGTTAATTTCTCAAAATCCACTAGAGCACATATATTGAGACCTAGCAAAGGCACATCGGGCTACCAGTCCCTAATATTTTACCAAGTTTCGTGCAAATCCATTCAGCCGTTCGATTATTATTATTATTTTTTTTTTTTGCCCCGCGGGGCCCTTTTAAAACCTCCACATCAAACCTAGGGGGTCAGCGAGGATCTACTATGCCCCCTTATGGTCATTTGCCCCTTCGCTTTGGCCTCCTCTTGTCTCTCGATCCTACCGAGAGACAAGATGGCGGCCGCTACGGACTGTTTGGAATGTTTACAGACGCCGGAGAACCAATCAGCTTCGCTTCACAAAGCTCCGTTGCGCGAAAAGTACGCGTACTGGAGCGCTGCCCGGTCCGCTGTTACAGATATATATCTTTTTTTAAACGTTAATTTCTCAAAATCCACTGTAGCACATATATTGAGACCTACAAAAGGCACATCGGGCTACCAGTCCCTACAATTTTGCCAAGTTTCGTGCAAATCCATTCAGCCGTTCGGGCTAAAAGTGAGGCCAACCGCCCTATGGAAAACTCAATGTTAAAAACACGTTTTGGGACCCCCATTTTTTCTCGGCCCCCCCTTGACGAACCCCCCCCAAATTTCCAGGGGCTGCTCAGAAACAAAATGTTCCATTTTCCTGAAAATTTCAGCCAATTCCGTCCACAAACGCCAAAGTTATTAGACATAGAATTTTCAAAAATCCCATAGAGAAAAAATCCTAACTATATATACCTACTGGCGACTGCCAGTAGGTAATATATATATATATATATATACAGGTATATACATACATGTATATAATACATTATATACACATAAATATATACATATGTATATATACACATTTATACACATATATATGTATATCTATATTCACTGAAAAAAACACAGGTTTCAGTCCTGTTATAGTTAGAAATTAGCATTTAAAAATCCTTAAAAATTCAGCTAACTATAACTCACACCCCTGCGATGCAGTGCTGATGACGTCACATATTATATCATTCATGACATTCTCAGTGACATCACTGATGACATCACTAATCATTACTTTGCACATAGTAATTCCTTAATTAACCTATATTTTTTTGTAATTATATTCCATTTAAACTTAATCATACCACATTCTATAATCATTTAAATATTTTTGCTGTGTTTTTTAAAATATCAAACATATACCCATTCAGGTAATTTACCTCTCTTTGATATTCTTTCCTTCTTTCGTCGAAACTCATCCAACATCCTCTAGAAGAAAGATAATGTTTAATGTATTTTTAAATATACATTAACAATATGTTCCCTCTGAAGAAATGAAGGATATTCTGAAGATGCTTCCCCAGCCCTGAATCATTACCTTGCTCGTAGTTTCTTTGCCCATATTAATTCTCTGAAACAAAACTTCCACAGGGCGGTGGTTTATATACTTTTTGGTTACATAACACTCTATAGGATCAATTTATTGCCCCTCCCACTTTTAAGTCACGTTTTTCAGTTGAGAGGTGTTCTCATTTCCACTGTTTTAGTGTGTCACGTGTTTATGTAAACGTGCCTCTTTCTATACTTTTTAACTTTCGAATCATTTTTAAAAGGCTTTATTTAAACTTGTTTTTCTTATTAAAGCATTTTATCGGTTACTTTTTCTTAATACGAGTATTAACATTCATTTCCCTTTTTTTTCCTTCGACTTATTATTCTAGTAACCTCCCTTTTTTTGTAAAACTATTTTTGATATTCTTCATTATCGTAAACCCCTATTTTCCCCGCCTCCTGTGCAAGAGGTACTCTTTATTAAATTTTATATGTGAGTTTTAATGTATTTAATTCCATTACTCTGCGGTTTAATACATTCATTTATCTAATATTTTTTTATCTTTCTTTATATACTGCAAGGGATACTGTTATTTGTGTAGAATAACACTATAAATCAGTGTCGATTTGGCAAAATTGAGAGATTGATTTGGTTGGTTGATGTTTTTTCAGTTTCATAAGTACGTACACTCTTGCAGTAAGCCAGGCTTTAGGGTATGCAGGGAATCAAACTCCTATGCATTATGCATGTAGTAATGTAATCACCTTCACATTTGTGCTTCAGGCCTACAATTCCCCAGTCAGTATCTATATACTCCAGCAAACACAGTGTGAGTGTTGTTGCATTTTCAAAATGGCGCTTTTTCTGTTGTCATCAGCTGTTGTACTCTGCCGGGCTTTGCTCCGCCGTGGTGCCTGTGGCCGGGCTTGGCTCCGCCGGCATTTCCCTGCACCGTGGTGTTCCCGGCCGGGCTTGGCTCCGCCAGGGGGACGCCCTGACTACAATCCCCAGCTGCCCCAGCGCTACAGGACGACGCTCACGCAGAAGGGCAGCGCCGGGAGGCGCATAAAGGAGAGCACGCCGTCTGGGTGTGTTGGGAGGCGCTTTTTCTGTTGTCATCAGCTGTTGTACTCGGCCGGGCTTTGCTCCGCCGTGGTGCCTGTGGCCGGGCTTGGCTCCGCCGGCATTTCCCTGCACCGTGGTGTTCCCGGCCGGGCTTGGCTCCGCCAGGGGGACGCCCTGACTACAATCCTCAGCTGCCCCAGCGCTACAGGACGACGCTCACGCAGAAGGGCAGCGCCGGGAGGTGCATAAAGGAGAGCACGCCGTCTGGGTGTGTTGGAAGGCGCTTTTTCTGTTGTCATCAGCTGTTGTACTCGGCCGGGCTTTGCTCCGCCGTGGTGCCTGTGGCCGGGCTTGGCTCCGCCGGCATTTCCCTGCACCGTGGTGTTCCCGGCCGGGCTTGGCTCCGCCAGGGGGACGCCCTGACTACAATCCCCAGCTGCCCCAGCGCTACAGGACGACGCTCACGCAGAAGGGCAGCGCCGGGAGGCGCATAAAGGAGAACACGCCTCCTCGTCCCGCGGGACGCGCGCGGGAGCGCGCGGGGCCAAGCCCGGGCAAAGGGCGGGCCCTCTGAGGTCCTCAGAGACCGCAGGAGACCGGACCGGGCCACCCCCCTGATATTTACCTTTCACTGCCTATTAAAGGTATCCAACTCCTCCCTGATTTATATGGTAAATAGTGGGTATCAGGCCTGATGGAGGTCAAAAATAAAAGTAGGGTGGCGGTCAAAAAAACACCTATGCTCACTCGCTCAACTACCAGAAAACAAACTTTGGCGCCAACCCCTCTGCCCACCTTAACTGCAATCGATAGGATGCTGCAACAGACAATTGGTGTCGTTGTCAACGCCATTGAAAGTACTGAAAGAAGATTATCACTACCAGCTAGTATGTGTTTAATAAATCAAACATCACATACCGATAATACACATGTTAGCGTTCCAAATGAGACAACAATGTCACATGATTCACTTCTATTGGAATCGTTTGCAGGTTTGCCAAGGTATTATTTTACACATTCTGATGTACCACAACTTTTAGATCCCACGGTTCCCTGTACTAGGGAGACTAGATTGTCTATAACACCTGACCTATCAGCCAGCATATTGCCACAGCCCCTAATATCTAGTATTGTGTCTGTAACTAATGGGGATTTGGATGGCTATGCTACTAATTCTGTCATTCCAACTGTACAAATCAGTGATAACAGTCTGTTAAGTAGTGAAACTGACTGTCAGCCTGTACCCTCAAAAAGGAAATTAACCCAAAGTCGAAATAGGTTAATAATAAACAACCAGACTAAAATATACAGAAGGAAAAAGAAGAGGGCTATACAAACTCTAGAAACCGATGAAAGAGAATGTGTGAGACAGCAGAACAGTGGAGGGAGACATGTAAAAGATATAAAATCACTGGAAATGCAGGCTTCTAGTAATGTCGAGGCGGTTAAAGAATGTCTCGAGAAAATGGTAAGGGTTTGCATTGCACCAGTGTTGGAATCTCTGGAAATTCTAAGTAAAAAAATAGAAAACCTAGAGAAATTGGGAATAGCTAACTTGGATGTTTTAGAACAACTGGGTTCACAAGTTAGATCTCATTCAAGTAATCTAAATTCTGGGAATCAGAGTAATGGTAAATCAAGTGCAGTAAATTGTACTCCTAGTGTGCCCATTATGAAGGGAAACCCGGTACCCTCTACAAGTGGAAGGCAGAGGCCAACAACCACTGTCCCTAAGGTTATACGAGGGCAAAAGGTAGACGGGGCCCAAAGAAACACCATAAACACCAGTGAACCCACTCCCACCTACAAGAACCTGCCTGTACCAAGGCGCCATATTGATAATGTCATTCCAGCCACTATCAATTTGCCACCCGATAGCAGACCATTTGTAGCGATACTCGCGAATGTCCCCAAGTAGTTGCCTAACCAATTTAAAAATCAAGAAACCTTGAAAAATAAGACCTTGTATTGGTTGGTGAAAAATTGTGGGTTCCCAATGCGAGGCGCGGAAGGAATTATAACTACACAAAGGGTAGGTTGGGTAGGGCCTAACAAAAAGGAGGTAGATGGGGACTGCATAATCATAAATTTTAGGACTACAGAATGGGCGAGAGATTTGATTTTACATGCACCTATGCCATCGAATCACAAATATAATATCACACTGTTCCCACTTGATTATTTTTATAGGAACCAGTCAGGAAGACAAATTATTACACATAACTTCCAGCATCCAAGAGCGGCTTTTATTAACTATCCTAATGTTGTACCTATTTGTCCCCCCTTACTGCCTAACCTGTATGACAACTTCCTGGTTCCAACTTCTAATAGATTCCAGCTGCTCAGCTCACTTGAGGAGAATGATTGACTGAGCAGTCCATCCCTGACACCGAGTTCTGGAAGTACTGTCATAGGTGATACATTGCCTTTGGAGAAAGAGCTGGGTGATGAAAGCTGTGTAAATAATATAACTGAACCACAATCAATATCATCACATACCGTGCTGTGTATAGGCAATGTTGTAGATAATGAACCAATTGTAACCAATGATAATGTTAATGTTACTCCGACTGTAAGATTTGAGGCTTCAATCTTGTCTATTCACCCTGAAAATACTAGAACTAATAATGCTGATTCTCTTGTATTTAATAGTTGGAATATAGCCGGAATTGCCTCTAAATTATGTACCCCATTTTGGGAAAATTTTATCATATGTGGTTATGACATAATTTGTCTACAAGAGACATGGCATACTGGACTAATAGAAGTTGAAGGTTACACCTCCTATAATGTGGCAGCAGTAGCTTCCAAAGCTGGTAGAGCTAAGGGAGGTCTGCTGACTTTGGTTTCAACTAAATTGACAGACTTTACTCTTGGGGAGCATTCTATAGTTTGTCAGCATGCGTCTATTGTGCGCCTAAAACATAGCCATGGTATGGATCTAATTGTTGTAAATTTTTACAATAATATTGTGGGTCCTAAACGTGATATGATTGTTCCTGTTGTCGAACGCGCTATTGAAGCTGCAATCACTCTCTCTAAGAATAACTCTGTAATTCTGTGGTCAGGCGACTTTAACATCCAAGCCTGCAGATATGCCCGGAAGGGGATATGTGGTCACCACGAGGATTATGCAGAGGATGACAGTGTTTATGTTAATCACTTCCCGCATAGTAATTATGGCAGCGCACTGAATAATTTAATAGCCAAGTTTAATTTGGAATTGCTTGATTGTACAAAAAACAATAATAGTGAAATTTGCCCAACTTTTAGGGGGAGAGATGCCCATACCAATATTGATCATATTTTGGTGTCTAGTGGTTCAATTTTTACTAATAATTGGGTAATAGAGCAGCCTGTGAGTGATCACAACAGCATCTCTGTGGAGTTAATGGGTTGGGGTCAAAAAAGTGTTGTGAAAAGTAAAGCAGTTCACGGATTTCCGCCGAAAGACCAAATGGTACAAGAATCAAGTGGATTAAGATTGACCCTAACAAACTAACAAAGGATATTCTTGGTAAATGTACCAGAGAGGTTGAATACTGCCTTGCTCCTAATGTGATAGCACCTGAGGTTCTCTCCAATTTTATGAGAATTACATGCACAGTTGAAAATTCCCTGTTAAAAAGAAATAGAAGTGTTAAGAGAAACCAAACTGTGTGGTTTGATAAACATTGTGCCGAGACCCTGAAAAAATTAAAAAGTGTACTTAATACTAAACCTAGAAATAAAGAAAGAGTCAGAGAAGAACGTACTAATTATAAACTGGCCCTGTCAATCAGGAAAAGGGAGCTACAGGACGAGGCCTGGAATAAACTCGATATGGCCGCTGTAACTAAAAACCATAAACTTTTTTGGGAAACGATTAATGGCCCATTCTTAAAGAATGAAAATATCCCTGAAGTCAGTTCCCATGTTAGCTGTCTTGCATGGATTGCACATTTTTCTGAGATTTTTAATTCAGATCTTAAATTTGATGGGTCTATTTTATGTTTTAATTGGAAGAAAATGCAGTTGTTTTTAACCCTAAATGAAGTGACAGATGCAATTAAAAATAGTAAGGGTGGTCAAGCACCCGGGCCCGATGGGGTACCCATGGTTTTTTATAAGCATGAAATAACATTATGGGCGCTAATCCTAACTCGTTACTTTAATGCTGCGGTGGAAGATATTCTACCACTGACATGGGGCCAATCAATCATTATACCCCTTTATAAAAAAGGATCTAGGTCAGAGGCAAGGAACTATCGTCCAATCTCTCTTTTGGACTCGACAGTTAAAATCCTTAGTCAAGCCCTATTAGTGAGATTGGAAGCCTGGGTTGAGGAGAATAACATTCTGTCCCCAGTGCAGTATGGGTTTCGCAGGGGATTGGGAACAATGGAGCAGTGCGTGAACCTGGAACTCATAGTCGGCAAGTATACCAAAGCCAAATCTGGTAATCTTTTTCTATGCTTTGCCGACTTGAGTTCCGCGTTCGATCTGGTGGAACACGCACTGCTCTGGCCCATACTACTCACAATGGGCGCCCCATTGAAATTATCCATCTGTTAGCTCGCTTGTATAGTAATTTATCAAGCAAAGTAAGGTTTGGAACAGATGGTGAGTGTACCCCCTTCTTTGAAGTTAAGAGAGGCATCCGTCAAGGATGCGTACTTGCCCCTTTACTATTTTCACTTTTTATTAATCATGTGGATACAGTTTTAAAATTGATTAAATCTGATGCCCCAACTATAAATGGTAACCCCGTCCCTGTCCTTTTATACGCGGACGATGTGGTCCTCCTCTCTAGGACACGTAATGGACTACAACAATTAATTGACCAATTCCATATTTTTATTAAAAACAGACACTTGAAAATCAACAAAGGAAAGACTGTTACTATGGTTTGTGGTAAGAACATTAGGAAAAATAAACCTTTTTTCCTAGAAGGAGAGAAACTAGAACCTGTTAATAGTTTTTGCTATTTAGGCATCACCTTTTCGGGAAATGGGAAATGGATTAATGAACAAAATAGTGTCCTTTTCAAAATGGCCCGGTATACAAACTGTATTTTTAGATTTGCTGCTAAATTAGGGGATCGCAGAATTCGTGAAATGCTAACCTTTTTTAATGCTAGATGCATTTCCTCAGCTATATATGGAGCTGGAATATGGGGGTATGATGTACAGTGTACCAAATCTATTCAGGTGAGGGAGAATGTGTTTTTAAAAAGATGAATCAGTGTTCCAGTTACAGCTTTAACGGAGCTAATACATAAGGAATTAGATATGTATCATATCAATGATCTAATTGCCCTTCGTCCTCTATCCCTGTGGCGCTTAATATGGGCAAAAGAGGAAACCAAGTTTACACAGGACGTAATAACAGATTGTATTAAACTTGATCGCCGTTCGAACATTCCATGGCTGAAGCATATACATCATTGGTATAAAACTTTATATGGACTGGACATTTACAATGAATTAATAATGGACCCTATTTTATCAAAGCGGGAGCTGAAGGTCTCGTTTATGAAATTTACAGAAGAGACCAGGATGGAAAAATATACTAAACAGAGTACATTCAATCTTTACCAGCAATATAATATTAATGTAGGGTTCCAATCTTATTTTGTAACAGTTAGTATTCCCTCCCACCGATTTGTTTTAACCCGCCTCCGTCAAGGAATTGTGCATCATCTTGTGGCTTTCCCTGTGCCTAAAAAACCTGGAACCTGTGTATGCCCATGCGATGGCAAATCAAAACAGGGCAGATGTCACTTTATGTTGTCTTGTACTTTTTATACTTTTTTAAGGAAATATTACTTGAAACCCATCTTTTTAAAATACAATACGCATCATCTACAAACAGCAATGACACTAGTTTTTAACCTAGAGTCCCCAGATGTATGCTTTCATGTGGCTACTTATATTTTAAAATGTATCTCTGCAAGAAAATCAATGATTATATGAGTTCCCTTAGCTGCTAAAATGTACTATGCACTTTAAATTTGATGTTGCTGAATCACGTATTTGTATTTTGCACACATATGTTTGTCCGACTAATTGCTGCTACTATTATGTTCTTTTTTTTTTGTAGGGTAGGCTTATCACTTGTATTTTATCATTGTTTTTAGTTAATAGTTAGACTAGATGCTGCTACTTGCATATGCACTTTAGAATTGCCAACTTGCACATATACTAATCTAGAGACAATATTTAGCACTTTAAATTGCATATTTGTACATAATTAAAGGTCGTAGGATTGTTAAAACCTTAAGTCATTATTTGAACGACCCAATGACTATGCTCTATTGATTTTGCTAAAATGTCCTATCATGAGTGCTATTATGTAAAATTGTTTTCCTTTTTTTTTTAAATGTATGTTGCTATATGGTTGTATTTCTTTACAAACCGAATAAAGCATCTTTTGAATTTGAATTTGACTCTTTTGGTACCATGTAGTAATTAATTTAGTAAAGTAAAAGTGAACTAATTAAGAATTCACCCAGTGTCTTTACTTATATTAATGAAATCATTCAGTCAGTAAGCATGTACTCATGCAGTGAGGCAGGCTTTAGGGAATGGAGTACTTCAAGTGCTATGTATTATGCATGTAGTGTTGTAATACCCTTCACATTTATGTTTGAGGACTACAATTCCACACTCACTATAAATACCAGGGGTCTACAACTAGTAGCTTGGGAGCTACTGGTACGTCACCAGCACCCTGAAAGTAGCTCTAAGAAGTGAAGCCAAATCAAACCAATCTGAGAGATTCTGTGTATAATAAAGATGGTAGCACTGCTCATTTCACTACTCTTAAGAGTTACAGACAGTGAAAGCAATGGCAGGGCCTGTTCATAACACTCAAACACAAACTGTGGTGGTGTATCAATTAATCAATTAGGTATGTATAGAGATAACTATTGACCTGTGAGGGTTTTCATCTGATGCTGAGGGGGAGTTCATTCCAGGTCTTGGCCATGATGTAGTAGAAAGGTGTGCCTCCAGTCTGGTTATGTGAATACAGAGGACTTTGGCCAAGGACTGGTCAGAGGAGTGGAGGTTTCTTTTGTGGGTGTAGAAGGAGATTGAGGTATTGGAGTCCGGTGTTGTGGAGGGCTTTTTAGGTGTGTGTGAGCAGCTTGAAGGTCACTGTTTTTTTGATGTGGAGCAGGTGCACTTCTCAATTATGCTGAGTAATGTGGTGTTGTCGTGGGATGCTGAGGATAAGTCTGGCTGCGTTGTTCTGGACAGTCTGCAGTTTGTGCAGTAGAAATTTGTTGATTCCGACATAGAGGTTGTTCTTGTAGTCCGTAAACAAAATGGGTGGTGGGAGACCCAATATACCCTTGCGGGTTCGGGCAAATGTACAACAAATAGATACCAGCAAGGGTTTTATTTGTTCTCTTTTCAGTACTCAGAATTAGGATTTGTCTCATTATTTCTGATCCAATCTGGTTAGGAGTCTGTATAATCACTTATCAAAGTTACTACAATTTGTCAAATTATAATTTCACTGACAAATGTGTAAGTTAAAGAAGAAGGCAACACGGGGAAGTGTATATCCAAAAAGTTTTATACTTTATATTTTTATGTTTTGTAAAGAGTACTGAAAAGAGAACAAATAAAACCCTTGCTGGTATCTATTTGTTGTTCTTGTAGTCCAGCCTGCTGGTGATGAGTGCTTTGCTGATGGTCTTCTTTAATTCGGGGGGGGGGTCTATTTGAAGGTTTTGCTGAGTATGTGGAGGGTGTTTAACCATGTAGAAGCTGCAGCGTTGGCCTATGGGTCTGTCACATGAAACATGTTTATGCACTATAAATTTAGGTTGGGGAGACTTACTGTTGTGGTGATACCGTTTGTGGCACACTGCATGTGATGATTTGAATTGTACTTGATTAGAAGCTTTAATATTGATAAACGTTTTTCTAGCATTCTGCTGATAACTTCATCTGGAATTTTTTTGGTGGTTAATACTGACAATTGTGCTTAGGGTGGAGATGGTGTAATGTTAATAGATACCTCCAGCACAACGCCTACACTACCCAAACACCACTGCACTACCCTAAACCCTAAAATACTACCCCAGCATGACCCCGAAAAATGACTTCACTGATTGTTTTTGTGCACAAAAACAAACTCCACACAACACAGATATTCTTGCACCATGGTGCAAGGGTGCCTGTATCAACACATGCCTGCAGTTTAAGCAGCAGTGCAGAGGGAAGGCCAGACTTACAACACATTTATGTACATATGTTGCATCTCTGAGCTTCGGAAGTAGCTCAGCACGCTGTTACTAAAGAGCTTACAGTATCATGCTACAACACTTCCTTATAATTCTGCAGTTACACATTCACCATATACTACAAATGCATTCTTTTGTCAATTATGTAGTATATATACATTTATGTAAACTTTCACACACTAGCATATCAATTTAGCCCTTTCTTTAACCAGAGTAGTTAGTTCTGAAAAGATTTTTTGTTTGTTTTTTGTACTTTCATATTTTTTAGATTTTTTAAATGTTTTTTTCTTTTTTATGGTTTAACAAAAATGTCAACAGGACGAACAAAACCATGAACTTTGAGGGAATTAAAAAAAAACTAGCCTTGATGGTTATCAATTCCTCTGCAAACTAGGTCTACTGATTGCTCCCCATAACAAATTAAATGAAAGCACTTCACGCAGTGCATTCTAACTTTCACAACTTGGGGACGTATGTCTGGTGGCGATGTTGAAGGTGATGCTGCAGAGGTACTAGGTATTGCCGGGAGTGGAGGTGTATTTTGGCGCAGTCTTCTACATTCTTTGTGAGCATGTAATGAATGATGTCATACGTGACATCATCAGCAGTGGATTGCGGGCGCGCGAGTTATACTTAGTACAACTAACTATAATGGAGGAATTTCAATGGTTTTGTATGAGTGAAATGTCCAGCTAACTATAACACCCCTAAAACCTATGGTTTTTTCAGTGAATATATATATATATTACCTACTAGCGGTCGCCAGTAGGTATATATAGTTAGGATTTTTTCTCTATGGGTTTTTGGAAAATTCTATGTCTAATAACTTTGGCGTTTGTGGACGGAATTGGCTGAAATTTTCAGGAAAATGGCACATTTTGTTTCTGAGCAGCCCCTGAAAATTTTGGGGGGGTTCGTCAAGGGGGGGCCGAGAAAAAAGGGGGGTCCCAAAACGCGTTTTTCCCATGTTAATTTCCATAGGGCGGTTGGCCTCACTTTTAGCCCGAACGGCTGAATGGATTTGCACGAAACTTGGCAAAATTGTAGGGACTGGTAGCCCGATGTGCCTTTTGTAGGTCTCAATATATGTGCTCCAGTGGATTTTGAGAAATTAACGTTTAAAAAAAGATATATATCTGTAACAGCGGACCGGGCAGCGCCCCAGGACGCGTACTTTTCGCGCAACGGAGCTTTGTGAAGCGAAGCTGATTGGTTCTCCGGCGTCTGTCAACATTCCAAACAGTCCGTAGCGGCCGCCATCTTGTCTCTCGGTAGGATCGAGAGACAAGAGGAGGCCAAAGCGAAGGGGCAAATGACCATAAGGGGGAATAGTAGATCCTCCCTGACCCCCTACGTTTGATGTGGAGGTTTTAAAAGGGCCCCGCGGGGCAAAAAAAAAAAAAATAATAATAATCGAACGGCTGAATGGATTTGCACGAAACTTGGCAAAATTGTAGGGACTGGTAGCCCGATGTGCCTTTGCTAGGTCTCAATATATGTGCTCTAGTGGATTTTGAGAAATTAACGTTCAAAAAAAGATATATATCTGTAACAGCGCTCCGCTTCGCGTACTTTTCGCGTTACGGAGGTTTGCGAAGCTGATTGGTTTTTCGGCGTCTGTAAACATTCCAAACAGTCCGTAGCGGCCGCCATCTTGTCTCTCGGTAGGATCGAGAGACAAGAGGAGGCCAAAGCGAAGGGGCAAATGACCATAAGGGGGCATAGTAGATCCTCCCTGACCCCCTAGGTTTGATGTGGAGGCTTTGAAAGGGTCTCGCAGGGCAAAAAAAAAATATACAGTTTTTTTTAGTTTTTTTGCGTGGAGTGCGCCCGGTTCGCGAACCGGGAAGCGGTCTGGGGAGCGTACTTTCTTGAAAATTAGTGAAAAAAGTTAGAGTAAAATATTAATTGTGAGTGATCAGATGTAGGGTAGCTCTGAGAAGAGCTTTTGGGTTTATGGTACATTTAGGTACTTATAAGTAGGTACCAATGCACAGTCTTAAATTCAGAGTGAAAACTCTGTTGCCCTCATCTGAGAAGTGAACTCCATCTGCTCTGTAGATATCTTGCATGTAGTAACGCAAGTTATTGTTGTACAGGGAGCCCATTCCATGGTCTCTCATGTAAGCTGAAACAGATTTGTTTACATGCTTCCTCGATTTCTCAATTTGTGGACAAAATTGGTTCGACCACCTCCATTTCTGTCTTTGGCATATATTTGAATATACCAAGGCAGTCTGAGGAAAAAGTGCCATCAATTGCTCAAAGGTGTCCTTTAAAAGCATTTCCAGACCTACCCCAGTCAAAGTGCCCAAATCATTACCTCCACAGTGCACAATTAACAGGTCAGGTTTTGGCAAATGCATAAAGGTTTTCACCAATGGTATCAATTGGTGACATTTTAATCCTCTGTGGCCAAACCACTTAATTTCCACATCTTGTAAATTGAGGTTAAGTAAATTCCTGTTTTCAGCGTACCTTTGAGCCCAATAGATGTAGCTATGTCCAACAATCCAGACAGAAAACATGGCGAGAGAAGGTTCTCCTGCAGTCAGATGAAGTGTGGCAATGAAATGGCAGTTGAAAAAATGAGAGTGTAAAATGAAAAAAACTGAGGAGTTTCTGTGTTAATGAAGCAGTAAGAGTGATTGGTGGATTTTGATTGCTGAAAACAGAAAGTTAGTGTGCATGGATGAGTTTGTTGAAAGATGTATTTTGAGTGGCGAAGAAAAAATCATTAAATGAAAGAATGCTCTGGATATGCAGGTGCACTGAGAGTTCAGAGTTCAATTGCAACATTGTTGTGTGAGAGGTCTTGCAAGAGGTGGTTGCTATGCAGAAAAAGCAGAGAGGGGGCAGAGGGGGGAAGGGTTTTGCTTTGAAAAAAAGTGAGGGAAGAGTTTTGATTGGGTGACATGAGAGATATGTGTGAGGAATTACAGCATTTCTGTGCTTTTGATAGCTGCAGACTCTGGAGTGCATACCTTTTGCTCTGCTGAAGACAAATTGGTGTGTTTCTGAGACTGTTTTGAAACTCAAAGTATTTGCTAAGGTGAGAAAAAATGTCTTTAATTTAGATAGAAAATAGTGTGCTTTAAGGAGAAAATTATGAAGAAAGTTGTGTTTTTCAAATGTTGCTTTGTCTCAAGTGTTTCACAAATAGATTTTGTTTCTTTGAGAAATTGTAATTGGAGAAAATGTGAAGTATTAGTAGTGACAGGGCTTTTATGTGCATAGGAGCTGTGGAGTGTTTTCAAATTATGACTTGTAAATCGTTTTTGAGAAAAAGCAATGGTTTTAATATTGATGAGAAGGACATAATGGTGTCTGCTTCTTTATAAGGTAATTGAGAGTCTCTGATGTTATTTTTCCCATTTCAATGTAAGAAGTTTGTCTGTGGAGCAAATTGCTTGTAAATATGCTCCCACCTGTGCATGACAAATTTAGATTTTGAATGTTTCCGTTACATAGGCATGTTAAAGGTGACTGAAACATGCTGCAAAGGCAATCAAAAAATGCTTTTATGTGTCTTAAGGACATTTTAAGTCATTTCCCCATGTGCAGTGTTTTCAAATTATGAGTTGAAAATCGTTTTTGAGGTAAAGGAATGTTTTCAAAATTTATGTGCGCCATATGACCCCAAATTTCTTTTTCAGGGGTGCAGCAGGGTGTTCTTGAGACACCCCTGCACCGTCGGAAAAATTCGTAATTTGCGATGAGGTAATTGCTAATCGCAAATTGCACCTTCATTCCTATGGGCCTCCTGCTGCATGGAAATGAATGGGTAATCTTGCTGAAATGCAAAGTCGAATCTGTATTTAAAAGGGTCTGCACCTCTGTACGGGTGTTCGCTATGTGAAGCACAAAAGTTTCACGGGCCGAACTCAAGGCCACCTCTCTCTGAGACAAAAGAGCTCTTATTCTTGCCATGCCGTTGAAATGTGCTCCCAAGGTTGGTATTTGTGGCCAGATTGAAAACTCCCTATGTTCATGTGTGGGAGGAAATAGAACATTTCTGCAGCAAATAACCCGTTCATTTACTGTTACGATAAAATGAATACTTTTAATTAACCCAGAACAATCTTCATTATTGAGCATCAAATAACTACCATTTTCCAAGAACTTGAACGTGGGGATGATAGCAGGAACTGGTGTGCCTTGCAACACGCAAGCCATATTTGGTCGGTGTTTGTTGCATGAACCGTGTAACTGTATGTGCCTACACATTAGTGAATGATCTGGCGTCTCAGTGCATTCCTCTCCATTCAGATAAAGTTCTTGATCATCTTTGAAAATCTGTATGTGTATGGAAGCGACCAGACCTCATGAAGAAAACCACTACCTAAAGGTTAATAACGACCTATTGGTATATATTTCATACAATTTGAAAACTTATATAAAGCAAAAGGCAGCGTTATTAAACCGTGGATAAGGCACGTTGCCAAAGCAGTCAACCTTTTGGATTTATACTGGAAATGTTAAAGGAAGAATTACGGAGTAGGGCCTGTAAATCTTTAATGGACAACGAGTAAAATTACTCCAACCATCATATTCCTCTAACTCCGGGATAGTAGGGAAGTAGCCAATCCAAAGCATTTGGTCTGGGAAATTGTTTCATTCACAAACAACATATGATTTGGGATGAGACATGCACGGTGGAAAGCCTCAGTGCCTTGTACCTGCCAGGTTCGTGAACCCCAAACTGATGTAGATCCTGGATATTTTTACTCTGTGTTACGTTAGCATGGGCTCATTACTGGTTTAAACGCCATGTTTCCTTTTTTGTAACTTCTGCACACGATACTTAGTTGTTGCTTTAGCTTTCAGCCTACCTGCGTCAAGATCTATGCCTGCTTCAAGCAGGCGCAGGGTTTTGATGTAGCTTTGTCCTATCTGATTGTAAATGCGGCACACCGTGGGTGGCAGAGCAGCGGTGCACGTTAACTGGTGCATCCCTGGGGATGTGCTAGTTAATATAAATCTGCCCCTTTACATTTAATTATGTGCAGGGGACACAGAGTAGGTGAGGTTTATCCAAGGTTAAGAAGAGATGAGTCCTGTTCAGTGAAAAATTGGAGATAGGCTTCAGTATATTATATACTTAAGTAGTGTGTTAAGTTTTTGATGACTGTTATTAATTTACTGTTGGGTAATAGTGGTTAATAACATTTTTTATTATATTTTACCACAGATTCAACTGCAGATTATTTCAAGATTTTAGGATGCCTAGCAAAGAAAGAGTAAGAAAGGCTGCAAAACGTCAAAGACAGCAGGACCATGGAATAATGCAGCAGTCCTCTAACAAAAAGATTTGTCAAGCCACCAAGAAAGCACCGGGTAAGAGTCAAAAAACAGTCATAAGAAATATGTGTAGTAAAAAAAATATTACTACAGAAAATGTTTCAGTCCAGAAAAGGAGAAAGAATTCAAATGGTAAGGAAAGGCCAATGAGAAATGTTACTGCTAGAGTAAGAGATAACTCTATGCATGAAAGTAGAAGGAAACAAGAGTTTAGGGATATTCGTAAACGAATGTTCCGCAACAGGATAATTGGGAATTTGTTAAAAAATATTAAGAAAGGTCAGCAGAAAGTGGTTTTTTATAAGAGAAAAAAAATAGTTGAGAAAGTTATTGATCAGGCATTTGAAATTAAACGTAAGTTATTTATTTTGACAATCAATAGAATTAGGAAGCTAAACAAGGTAATTTATGATTTCAAAAGAAATAGTAGATGGAAGAGAATAGTTAATCGTAGTAATTGTTGTGAAGTTTTTTCTGGAGAATGGATGCATAGTTCAAGCTCTGAGGCATTTTTTAATGAGGAGAGTTATTTCCAGGATAATGATTTGGTGCATGCAGTTGACACCAGTGGTCGAGCTTATGAAGTGAAAGATGGTTGTCCAGTTGAACAAGAAAAACTTGTGAGAACAGAGATAGAAGAGGTGTTAGGTAATGAGGTTTTAGGGAGACGTCCTAAGGGTCCTGTGTACACCTGGAAGTGTAGTAGTATTTGCAGTGTACGGCAGGATTCCATCAATTTGCTTTGTGATTTTATACGGTCATTTAGTAAGAACAGTTTGAAGCAGAAAATGAAGTTGTTGCAAGAATTAGATCCTTGCAGAGTGAGAGAAGTGATAGGTTTGCATGGTCATTCACTGGCTTGTCTTTCCAGGAGAGTATGCCAGAGTGTTTTTCATCATTTCAGGATGCTAGCAGTGCATCATAATAAAGTGAGGAAATTAGTTAGAATGTTGTATTATGCTAAGAGTCCAGCAATTATGCTTAAACAATTATGCGCTGCTCTTTTGCATGGTTCTGAAACAGATGTGAAGAATATATGTGAAGAAATTGAGTTTTGTTACTTTGGAAGTAAAGAGGAGAATGTTGAAATTGACCAAGAAGAAGAGAGTAATGTGGAAGATAGTGTACAGGTTTCCAGTACAGATAATTTCCAGAGGGAAATTGCGACGTTTGAGGTGAAATCAAGTGAGAGGCCAAATTTCACTTGTGTGTGTTGTCAACGCACTTATTATAAGAATCAGACTAAGTTAGTGGATTTATATGGAAAAAGTGAAAGGGAAAATAATAGTGAATGGAAGGATTTTACAACATACTTGATGGTAGAAAATTGTTTTGATTTGGGATTGGATCAACGTGTTTGTACTTATTGTTGTAACAAATTAAATCAAAACCAGATGCCTGCTAGAGCAGTTCATAATAATCTGGAATTGGTTGAGATTCCTTCTGAATTGAAGGATTTAAATACTTATGAATCTATTTTGATTCAAAGTATCCATCCCTTTCAGGCTATTGTAAGAATGGAGCCAAAGACAGGGAAATTGCCTCCATCAGATTTACAGAGAGGATTAAAGGGAAGAGTTGTTTATTTGCCTCTAGATTTGAAGAAAAACATTAACACAATTGGAGTAGAAAAAGTGGAAGAGGAACCTCTTGTTATCTTAGTTAATGGGGTTCCGACAAAGAATAAGAAAATATGGCAAGATTTAGTAGATGTTAGGAAAGTCAAAAGGGCAACATTGTATTTGAAAAAATATAATAAGTACTATAAAAATGTATATGTTGCAGAAGAAGAAGTAAGTGAGGAAGAGGATAGCGATTTGTGTGCTGGTCAAATTGAGAAAGTAGAACCCTGTACTAGTGAAGAAATATATGAACATTATAGTGTTCATCCTTTGCATTCCAAGGAAGTCATGGGGAATGCTATTGAGTTGTTTCAAATGAAACAAGCGAAAGGGAGTCCCATTAGTGTTTGGGAGGAAAGTTTGGAAGCTCGGTGTTTCCCACAGCTTTTTCCAACAGGTCAGGGAGGAAGATATGATGAGCGACCTCATCAAATTCCTGCTTCTGAATACCGGACTTTGCGATTGTATGCAGGAGATCCTAGGTTTCGACAATGCATTCCTTATTTGTTTCATCTCCTGTTTGAAAGCGATCTGTCTGGACTGTCATATGCAGTGAACCACATCTTGAAAAGTGGTATACACATGCAAAACATCTCGGCAAGTGACTTTATGGATAAAGTCAATGTCCAAGACAGTATTTTGGATTCTCACCTGATTAATCTCATGGCGTGTCAGCGTGGTACTAATGAGTACTGGTACCGTCGTCATGGTGATTTAAAATGTATGCTAAGGAACTTAGGAACTCCCACATGGTTCCTCACTTTGAGCTGTGCTGAGTATGGCTGGGAAGACTTACTTGAATTTCTACGAGAGGCAAATGCTAACGTAGAAAACATCGAATTCAAGACACCCGGAGAACTGTGCTCTTTGGATCCAGTCAATGTATGTAGGTACTTCAATCATAGATTTGAAGGTATGATGTCTTTCATCATGAATAAGAAGAATCCACCTCTTGGAGAGGTGTTGGATTTCTTCTGGAGGAAGGAGTACCAAGCAAGAGGTGCTCCTCATATACATATGTTGCTGTGGATCAAGGATGCACCTAAATTTGGAACGGATGCAGAAGACTCAGTGATGAGTTTCATAGAACAGTATTCTACGTGTGCTGTTCCAAACGCAAAGGAGAAAAAAAGCCTAAGAGAAAAAGTTCTACGTTTCCAAAGCCATCGATGTGGAAAGTACTGTCGTCGTAAATTCCGGAACAAAGACAAGTTCTACACCAAATGTCGTTTCGGCTTTCCACGACCGGTGATTTCTAAAGGAAGAGTGAACAGTTTGATGTCTTCGCTGCGACATAATGTGATGAAGAAATCACCTAAAAACACATACAATTTGAAGAGGAACGAAGAGTCTAAGTACATCAACGACTACAACCCGGTGATTTTGTCCATGTGGAATGCTAACATGGATATACAGTTTGTGGCTGATAACTGTATGGCTGTGGCTCGGTATGTGACATCTTACATCACCAAAAAAGAGAAGACAGAATTGAAGGATATGTGGGAGGACATTTGCCATGAAAAGAGCCTCAGCAAGAAGTTGTACAGTTTCAGTCTGAAGATGTTGTCGCATCGAGAAATCGGAGCTTACGAATGTTCTGACCGGTTGTCTTCAGCAAGCCTCTATGCCAAGTCCAGGAGTATCGTTTGGGTGAGTGTTGGTCTTGCTGCAACGCGTAATCGAGTTCTGAAACTTGTGCGGGAAATTGAGTATTTGGCGGAAAAGGAGCCAAACAGTACCGACATTTTGAAGAGCAACATGTTGGATACATATTATCCAAATCGAAGCAGTCATCTCGAGAATGTTTGTCTGTATGAGGTTCTGCAAAATTACATATTCAAGAGGAACATCAAAGAAGATACTGAGAAAGGAGTGTATGCTGTAATAGGAAGTGAGGGATGTCTGGTCAAGCAAAGAAAATGCCACTTGATAAACCATCGAAAATTGAGTGGCGAATCTCCTGAAAAAAAGGAGTTTTTCTATTTAGCACTTTTGCAACTTTTTAAGCCTTGGCGTGCAGAAGAGGAACTGCTTGGAGATTTCCTTTGTTATGAAGACTCATTCAATGGTGCCAAGGAGACCATAGAATGTCCTGCTTTTCCTAAATATGTAGAAATGTTGAATGTGGAAATTGAGCAGGAAGCAACGATTGCAGCCGAGATTGCCAGAGACAGTTCTCAGGACAGTCAGAGTTCTGCTTCATTGAGTCAGGATCCACTAGGAGGACCTCTTATCGAAAATGAAGCTGCCACTGCTATGAATGAAGTGGAAAGAGCCATGGCACATGCTCAGGAGGATGCGGTTAACTTAGAAGAGTTGGAAAGACAACTCAACGTTGAGCAGAGGAAAATATATGACGAACTTACCATGCAAATTGATCATGGATTACGTCATGACAAGAAAGAGTGCTCATGTACGTCGTTGAAGCCTGTCCGACTGTACGTGAGTGGAGAAGCGGGAACTGGAAAAAGTTTCCTTATTAAAGCAATTTCGTGTTATTTGCAGGAAAGGACAGAGTCATCGCTGTCTTGTGTTGTCACTGCTCCAACTGGACTGGCAGCACATAACATTAAAGGGATTACTTTACATCGTTTACTGATGCTGCCAGTGGAGCATGACAACAAATTAGAATATCACAAGCTATCTGGCGATGCTTGTTTTGAAGTTTCAAGAGTCTTGAGGAAAATGAAACTTCTTATCATTGATGAAGTAAGCATGGTTTCCAATGTCATGCTTGCCTTTGTGCATTTGAGAATGCAAGAAGTTCTCAAAACAGAGTATGATGTGTTATTTGGTGGCAAACACATCATTGTTTTCGGAGATCTTCTGCAGCTGACACCAGTGAAAGGGCAACCTGTGTTCAAAATGCTCACGCATGAAGATACCAGGAAGTGCTTAGGGAGCATTGGCAACGTCAATATATGGTTAAACTTCAATTATGCTGAACTGCATGAAAATATGCGTCAGGCAAAGGATGAAGTTTACAAGACTATTCTACAAGATGTTAGAATTGGAAAAGTGACCGAGCATGGGAAAGAAGCTTTACATGCACGATTACTGACAAATTTATATCCAGACGAAGATGTTGTGCCTGAGAATATTTTTCAGAAACTTACTGAGAAAAAATCTGGAATATGTTTGATGCCAACTCTTGCAGAATGTGCCAAATTCAACAACAAAATGCTGCATTTAGAAAAGCAAGAGATTGTGAAACTGGAAGCTATTGACAGAGTAGAGCATATGGGATCAACAATTATTTTGTCTGAGAATCTGAAAACAAAATAGGATTTATTAGAGAAGAGTATATCTAAAACTGCGGGTTTTGAAAAGACTCTGAATGTGTGCTTGAACTGCCGTATAATTTTAAGAAGGAATTTACATGTTGAAAGAGGTCTGGTAAATGGATCAATGGGTAATGTTGTTGATTTTGTGAAATACAGAAATAGAGATGGAATTGAATTTTTAAAAATTAAATTTGATGGCATTGAGGAAGTACAGCTAATTGCTCGTTGTTCTGCTAGATTTTTGCTTGTAAAAGACTTATATGTTCGTCGTAAGCAGTTTCCTGTTTGCTTGGCATATGCGGTGACAATCCATAAATCGCAAGGTTTAAGTGTAGACTGTGCATTGGTGAATATTGGCAGCTCTGTGTTCAAGGAGGGTATGGCATATGTGGCATTGTCACGAGTTAGGACTTTATCGGGATTGTACTTGATTGAGTGTGATGTCACAAACATTTGTGCGGATCTAGATTGTGTTAAGGAATACAATAGGTTGAGAAGAGAGTATGCGCCACATTTGCCTCAGTATCCTTTGTTTGAGAAACGTGTGGTAGGCCGGAAACGAAGAAATGTGACCAATACTGGGGAGGTTGTAGCAAAAAGACGAAAAGTCGATGAACCTGAAATTATAAGCAGAAACAAAAAGGATTCTGTTGAAGATGTTGTTGGTTTTCAATTTGAAAACAGTTCTGGTGTCAACTGCTATGCTAATGTAGTGGTTAATGTTTTGTTTTCTCTAGAAAATGTAAAAGAAGAGATTGTGGTCAATTCTGATCAAAGATTTTGCAGTTTGTTAAATTCTGTGTTAGAGAAATGTAGCACTGATAGAACAAACATAGAAAGTGTGTCTGAAATTCTAAATCTGTTAGACAGATGTTCAGGCCAAACACAATTCTCTCAAAATAGTCAGCAAGATTGTCAGGAGTTTTTAATGTACATGCTTGATGTATTGCATGATGAAGGTGTAGATGTAGATCACCTGTTTGGGCTTTCTTATCAATGGCAGCATGACTGCGAGAACTGTAGGGTATCAAGTACTACTAGTGTAGACTCAGAAAGATTTATATATTTAACTTTGCCAGACAGTAAATCAGTCTCTTTTAATAAGCTAGTAAAAGCAGCTGATCACAACATGGAGTGTAGCCAATGTAAATCTGAAATGATGTCCACAATATTTATACGAACATATGGCCAGTATGTCATTTTAATGTTCCAACGATGTAGGCCTGATGGAACAAAATTGACAACTTTAATTAAAAATGTTGTGGCTTCACAGTTGTCAATATCAGGAAGGACTTTTGTAACTGTAGCAATTATATATCATGATGGTCCTTCAATAACATCAGGACATTATACAGCTTATTTAAAGTGTAGAAATGGCTGGTCATTCTGCAATGATTCTGTTTTAATTTTCAAAAAAAAATTGCCGTATGACCTTAAAAACTCTTACCTGGTGTTTTTAAAACCAAAATTTTAGGGAAAGAATCTCGGGATGTGCTCTGAGGAATTTCAAGAAGTTCTCATGGCTCCTACACGATTTGGCCTTGAGGATAAGTGTAGTACAGAGACATAACTTCTTACCATAACACTGGACGTTATGGAGAAATACGTGCACTTTGAATGAGTTCAGAAAAACTGTTTCTTTTTATAAGCTAATTGAAGCAGCCAATCAAAACATGGAGTAGAGGGAATGTAAGTCTGCAATGCTGTCTACTGTTTTACATTGCTTTGTGATTAAAAGTGATGTAGAGAATTAAATAATTGTACTAGTCATAAAGGTAGTGTAAGTCTGCTTCATAGTAAGCAGTATCAGTGTGATAGGAAATGTAGAACATGATTGAGCAAGAAGGGGAAGATATTACTAGTCCAGGATTGTGTAAATGATCTTCAACATTTTAATTCTGAAAGTTGCGGAAATGCGAAAAGACGGGATTGGCTAACAAGAAATCCAAGAGTTATACATGGCTCTGACAAGATTTGGCCTTGTGGAAAATTGTGGTAGAGAGCAAGAAGTCATTTATTGTATGTAACATGTTTTTGAAAACGATGGAGGTTTTCTTTCAGAAAGTGGCAGGTTGAAAGTAATAACAGCCCAACAGAGTGTAAGCTGTTCATAGGACATCCTTGGCCGTCATGGAAAGTAAGTTAACTTTAAGGAGTTCTGAATTCTGATTTGTAATGTTGTATGGGTTTTTTAAACACAATCATTTTGATTGTGTTTTTTTTTCCCCGCTGTTATATGATGAATACCTTCAAGTCACTGTTTTAGTGAAATTTGATACATTCTGAGAACAGCAAAAATAAACCATTTAACATGTATAATAATTCTGTTCTGTTTGCATTTATGATGTACATGTAGAACTGTGTAGGAGGCATGGAGAAGGTGAGGCTTCTGTAAGTGTCAAAGTTGTTGCATACAGTGCTCATATTCTACGTAGTCTTTTATATTTCATTACTTTCACTGTTTCTGACTGATCTGAATTTTTTTTTTTAAAAAGAACAGTAAGTATAAGGGAAGGAAACAGACAGTTATGTTAAAAGAAACACAGCTATAGGGAATAAACTAGGGATACTGTTACCCGCAATCCTCTGCTGATGATGTCACTGAGCATGTCATGAATGATGTAATATGTGACATCATCAGCAGTGGATTACGGGTAATAGTATCTCTAGTTTACTCCCCTATAGCTGTCTTTCTTTTAACATAACTGTGTGTTTCCTTCCCTTATACTTACTGTTCTTTTTTAAAAAAAAAAAATTTGGTTCGCTTCCGGTTCGCGTACCGGGGAGCGAACTGGGAAGCGAACTAAGAGAAATAGAGGTTGGCACAGTTGCAAATATTGTACCAATTTTTTAATAACGGGGAGGTAGTTCTGAAAAGAACTTTTTTTTTAATTGTTTTTGTTGTTTTATATTTTTTTTATTATTTTTCTGAACATTTTTTTACTTTTTTTGAATTTTTCTGAACAGTTTTATATATTTTTTTTTTTTTTTTCGGAGGGGGCAACGAAAACGATTCATTGTAAAGGGCTCAACAGGAGCAAGAAAACAAAAAAAAAGAATTTATTGTTTGGGGAGTTTCGGACAAACATGAGCATGATTGTCAATAGCTCTGTTGATCAGAGTGATGCTACTTTCTCCGTAGCAAATGAATCCACTGCAATGTACGCAGACTTGTTTTACTTCACGAAATCTCGTTTGTATATTTGGCACCATCTCCCTGCCCTCTGGTCCCGTTACTTCCGGTACAACAGATCTTCTGGCCATAATAGGGAGATTATCTAGGTCGTCCTGTTCCTCTTCTTCCTCTTCTTGCTGAATTATAACTTTAGCAGGTGGTCCACTCTTCCTTGGATGTGGTGGAGGTGGTGGGGAAGCACCAGCTGAAGCTAGTAAAGAAGCCATTGCTCACTGGTAACAAAGGGTCTTTCTCTCACAATGATGAAAGTCAGAGTGAGGAAAGAAGGAGGGATTTTCACCATTTGGGAAAAAAAATAGTTCTCAACCAATGAAAAGTGTTCATTTTAGATCATATGACCTAGTCTTACATCATTAGGAAACCGAAAGTGAAATGAACCAATGAAAAGTGTTATTACCAAGTCACATGACCTGCTGTGTTTTCGTTACGCGCTTTGCAGGGCCTCCCGGTTTGCTTCCAGAAACCTGTGCTTTGCGACTCGGTAAGCGTACGAGTTCGCTAACGTAGCACGTCATATGACGTATCACGCGACAACGCGAAACGTCATGCGGACGGGAGTCGTCACGATGTTGTTTTCTAACGCGGCAGTTGCGGTAAAGAAACGTTTACCGGCTCGCGGTCTATTTCGCGGCATCAAGGTCAGCTAACGGGAAGCTTCCCGATTCGCGAAGCGGGAACGAAGAAAAAAAAATATTTAAAAAAAAGTTATTAATAAACATATAAAATATATTTTTGGATTTAAAGAAGAATACATTTTACAGCTACAGATATTAGCTGTTAAAAAACCAATGAAATTCACTGAAAAAACCATAGGTTATAGACCATATATAGTTAGGAATTAGCATTTACAAAACCTTGAAAATTCACTGAAAAAACCATAGGTTATAGACCATATATAGTTAGGAATTAGCATTTAAAAAACCTTATTTTACTCACACAAAACCATTGAAATTCCATATGTAGTTAGTTGCACTAACTATATATCGCGCACCCGCAATCCACTGCTGATGATGTCACATATTACATCATTCATGACATGGTCAGTGACATCACTGATGACATCACTGATGACATCTCAAATGACATCACTGATGACATCACTGATGACATCTCATTTGACATCAATGACCACATCACTGATGATTTCATTCATGTGACAATACAATGCATCTCCTCACATTTTAATATAACCTCTGTTTCACCCAGTGTTAAATACAGAGTATAATTTTTGAAACCATTGACACACCAATAGTAGTTACTACATACGCACTCACTGATTCCTACGTCTACACACACCTTCACTCATTCACCCATACAATCATTCATACATACAATCACTCATCTTTACAACACTATCATATGCACTCATACACCTATACAGACACTCACACTCTGCCACTCATCCATGGAGTTACTCACACACCTAGTCAGTCCTGTAAAGAATCAATCACACTTCCATTTTCTTGTCTATACAGTTAAACATAGAGCACCTTACATTTTCAAACATATACTAACACATACTTACTTTCTTATACAATCATTGATACAAGTACACATTGATCTGCACAGAGTCACACACCTCCCAGCCAGCCACACACACACTCAGTCTCCCATACAAATACTTGGACAATTAATCAATAACCCATATAGTTAATCATATAGCTACTGATCAACACATGCAGCAGTTTACAGAACAACAGACATAATGATGCACAAATTAAGACAGTTTAGTCACTAACCCATGCACTCAGTGAGACACATTTAATCACTCACTCATACATTCAGTCATGCACCTACTAAATCCTTCGTCCAGACACTTATACATCTACTCATTCTTCAATATGTAAAACATATTTAAACTTTACAGAAACACACAGTCACTGGATGATGTCATCAGTGATGTCATCAGTGATGTCATTTGAGATGTCATCAGTGATGTCATCAGTGATGTCACTGACCATGTCATGAATGATGTAATATGTGACATCATCAGCAGTGGATTGCGGGTGCGCGATATATAGTTAGTGCAACTAACTATATATGGAATTTCAATGGTTTTGTGTGAGTAAAATAAGGTTTTTTTAAATGCTAATTCCTAACTATATATGGTCTATAACCTATGGTTTTTTCAGTGAATATATATATATATATATATATATATATATATATATATATATATATATATATATATATATATATATATATATCTATATACACACACACACACACACACACATATTAATATACATCAGAACAATACCCTTTCAGATATAGAGTGATGCATACATTATGCAAAAAAGAAGCAGATAACTCTGGTCAGTTCCCAGGTTTAGGTGTATAGCAGCTCCTGTGTATAGAGCATGCTCAACACCAAATAACTGCTTGTCTATAAAATCTTTAAGCATAGGATTAGCACAATACCATCCATGCTGAGATAGAAAGGGACAAATAGGTTTATTTATAAGCCCCTTCTGCCACCAATACGTCACTTTTTCATTATAAAAGAGACCCAGCAGTAGCACAAGGGGCTTGTAAATAAGCCCCAAAGTATTTTGCTATTTCTATAGCAATGTTTAAGCATAGTAGTAGCACAGTGCATTCCAAGCTGAGCTGTAAAATGACAAAATACTTTTACCACTACAGACACAGTATTATAGGTTTGAATTTGTAAAATACCAACCAAGCAAACCTGAATTGACTACAATCAACCACTGACAAGTGTTTTGCTATCATTTTAGTGCTTCAGAGAGGTTTAGAACTCTGGGTAGTTCCCAAGTTTAAGTTGAGAGCTGCTCCTGTATAGAGCACACTCAACACCAGCAACACTCTAAATTTGTTCACCTCAAATGTCTGTTTTTTGTCAAAATCTGTAAGCATTGATTTAGCACAGTGCCATCCACGCCGAGATAGAAAGGATCAAAGTATTTTGTCATTTCTACAGCAAAGGGTTTAAGTATAGGATTAGAATAAAGAATGAGGATTTGGAGGCGCACAGCGGGCGCAACAACCTTCCACATACTGGGCGTTTGGAGTCTTCTAACATCGGTTGCATGGAGTAATTTACCGAAACTTTACTAACAGACATTTTTGGTAGAGACGCTTTCACCCCTGGTTTCATCGTAGAGCGTGCACACAGCATGCTAGGGCCTCGCCCAAATCTTGAATGTCCACCCATACCCATTATTGCCTGTCTCCTCAACTTTCGTGACAGGGACACTGCGTTATGCCTAGCAAGAGAGAAGGGGGCTATTAGCTGGCAGGGCTCATCACTGTCCCTATACCCTGACTTCACAATGATGGTGCAAGAGGTGAAGCGTAACAGCAATGATGTGAAGGCCACATTGCGTAATCTAGGTCTACGATATGGGATGTCTTACTCAGCATCCCGGCAGATCCCGGATCTTCGACTCCCCAGGGTCAGTTCAGGAATTCTGCCGTGGCTACAAGGGCAGTGGCAGCCAGAAAATCAAGGATGCACCTCGATCCTCTCCTTCACACTGCGGCTCCGTTGCCAGTGTGGACCTTTTTTTAACTGAGTGATGGACAGGCATTGGCCTTGCTTTTGGTGGCAACTCCTATAACTATGGCTTTATCATGTATGCTGTAGGAGAGTAGGGTCTGCTATCCTATGGTCACCCCAAATGTTTGCTTTTTGCTTCACTGGTTTATGACGTAATGTGGCTGTGGGCCTGCTAATCATACCCACAGCCTGCTGTTCTCTCTCTAAATTAATGCCAATGCACATTAGGTGCATTACGAAATTGGAACTGGTTCACCTTATTGGCCCCTGTAACAGTGTACCCCAGGTACCCAGGGCATAGATGCTTCCAAGGCCTACCAGGGGCTGCAGCATGTATTATGCCACCCCTGGCCTGGCCTCCATATTTGACACAACTGGCTGATCACTCAGCTGGGGTAAGTCGGTGTAATCACCCCTTACTTAGGTCTAGTATGCCTATATCTAACCTAAAATGGACACATATGTTCCTATCAGCCACTCCTATGGAAGGCCTCATCAATCCTGGAGGCAGAGTGCTTGGAAATATGTGAGATGGTGCTCTAGCATGAGCTGAGCCTGTCTGCAGCTTTCGGAACCAAGTCCTTTAGCTGTTTCATGATACTGCCATACCATATAATCTTAAGTGCATTATGAACCTCGCGGTTAAATGCTATCTTTGGTTTGGCTTTATCAAAACATGTCGAGTAAGGTGTCATACGAATTGGAATACTACCCCCTCGCCAGTTCTGGCGACGGGGGTAGCATTCCACCCTTTTAGAGGGACACGACATGCACCTAACCTGAACCCCGGTTAAAGTTAAACGTGAGCCTTCTCATCACAAAATGGATGCTGCCACCACAGACACAAGTCTGACCTCCTGCTGCTGGGAGTCCTTCCAGCGAGGGAGGCTTGGACGAAGGGTTTCCTGCCTTGGGAGGTGCTAGCACCACCCCAGACAGGATTTTGTGTATTGGGTAGGACAGGGCTGAATAGAATCAGACATGCCTGGGGCACACACGGTGGACAAAGGAAAGGGGGTGTAACTACCCCCCTTCCTGGTCCCACCCAGAGGAGGGACCTAGCAGGTAATCCGGCCCCTAGATTTAGAATAAGAGTAGGAGCTGTGTCCCAAGACTTCAGATCATCCTGAACTCGACTTGAAACTAAGAAGAAAACTGGACTTCGACATTCTGCTGCACAGAAGACTGAAGAGAATCTCCCTTGTGGCCAAGGAGTGACCACCCTGTGAATACAGGCACCAACCAGCAACTCGACGTCTGCTTTGCTGCCGCCTCCTGCCAGAGCCCGAGCCCAGAGCCCAACGAGACCCAGACTCCCAGACATCTCAGAGCCCGATCCACAGTCCCTGCAAAGAAGAGACCTGTGGAGGCACCGAGAGACGTGGGACCGTCCATCTCAAAAGACCCCCGAGAAGCTGACTGCGCAGCACCCGAGGCACCCTCGATGCTGTGCTTTGGGGTTTCAGAAGCCCCACCACCGAGCAGCATCTGCACTGAAGATCAGTCCCCCAGCATCGCCACGATCTGTGTGGGGCCCTTTTGCACTTTGTCACTCGACGCGCCATCCCGGCCACTTGCCACGTGGCTAGCGGCCATCTTGGTGACAAAACCTACAATCTACACTATTGGTCTGGTTGCTCCAGACTGGCCCTTGCTCCCCTGAGAAGGAGAACCCGCTCTGACCTTGCTGGTCCGAGTAACCAGCTTTTTCCACTTCCTGCATGGCTTGCATTAGCCAAGGCTTGTTTGCTCCAATCAAGTTGCCGACACCGCCATCAGCTAGAGCCTTTATAGGACAGCTTGTGATCGACTCCTGGACGTCCTTTACCTCTTCGTGTCCACGTGGCTGGGGAGACAAGCTGCACCTCTTCACCTGTTTGCACCCGACATCGCCTGGTTCCATCCTTGGATCCACCGGAACTCTCCTCGACGACCCACCTGCAGCATCTCCATCTCCAGGCACCATCGACCTGCGTGACGAAACCCGACACATCTTCGCACCTGTGCACCCGCTTCCTGTGGGTGATGTAACTCAGCAACGCCGGTGTTCCTACACTGGTACACACCTCTAGTGCCTAGATCCAAAGTTTTGTCCTACTAGGTCAGTCGGAAGGTTCCTAAAACACTAACTTTGTAACTTTTACGCACCATTGACATTGCATTGGTGCATGCGTGTGCTTTAAGCGCTGCACCCGAGTCCCGCGGGCCTTTCCCGACTTCTTCACTGTTAGTCCCGAACAGCTCCAGCGATTCCCCAGGCCCTAGGCCTACTTCCTTTCAGATTAGTGGTTCTTATACCACTATTTTAGTATATGGTTTAGGTGGCCCCTAGGGCTCATCCATATTGTGCAACTTTTGTGTATTTAAACTGTGTTTTGTTTTAACGCATTTGCTTCTGTGCTCATAAAGAGTATAGGGGATATTGTAGTAAATAAATATATATATATTTTCAATATATATCTGTGTGGTGTCCTTTAATTTGGTATTCAAGGGGATTGTGTATGGTAAAACAGCTTGCTTCACATGCCTTTACAGAGTTTAGCCTAAGACTGCTTTGTCCACGCTACTAGGATAGCTGGTCTATAAGGTTGACTTACAACCAATCATCATAAGGGTTGCTGGGCATGGTACAAGGTGATCACTAGAACTAGTGAGCATCATATACCAGGCCAACTTCTCACATATGCCCTCTGGTACAAGCGGGGCAAGTTTGATATGACAAATGACGGGGTTTCCGGCATGGCGTTGCTACCCCTTGAGTGTTTAGCACACTAAGTGTATAAAAAGGTTTGAAAATTGTGGGGTTGAACAGGGATGGGTTGGCGTGGGGGGGTATGTTGCTCAGTTTATTTTTCCATTTTTGTTAGTCATGGCTCACTCAGGCAGCATCATGCAATATTGTTATCACTACATACCACAGTTCACTGATATATACCACTAATGCCGGTGTTGCATAACTTGTTCACTTTTCCTAAGGTTTTGCTGGTCACCTGGAATGTCAGGGGGTTGAACAATGCTAAGAAAGGGAGGGGCATCTTGCAATATCCGATTATCTGCAGAGGCATGGGAGCAACATAGCTCTTCTGCAAGAAACCCACCTCCACAAGTATGATAATTTTGCATGTGCGGCCGGCTGAGGTTCGCACAGGGACTTCTCGGGGTACAGCACTTATGCCAGGGGTACTGCAATTTTATTCAGGTGCACTATGTGCATAGTGATAAAGAAGAGCCCTACAGTATGGTGACGGGGCTACTAAAGGGTAATTGCACTGCGTAGGTTAACATATATGCTCCCAACACTGATTGCCCAGAATATTTTCATTAGATACACTCCCAGATTTTGCAGTTATACACCGATTGTGTTTGCATGGGGGGAGATTTTAACCTGTTGATGGATCCATCGGTAGATTGATTTTCAGATTCCCCTGACACTAAGCCAAGTGCACGTCATGCCCTGATGTATCTGTGCGACCCCCACCAGGCTGATTGATATTTGGCGGCACCCAATACGCCTACTCTCACTATGCAGCTCACTATAACACCTGGATGAACAAAAGTCCTGTGCAAACGTTTGTATGTAATGGGTTTTGGTGTAAAAACCAACATTTTCAACAAATGAACTTGTGCAAATAACGAATGTTGAGACCTTCGAAAGTTCCAGCAAATGGGTTTATAAGTCAATCCAAAGAGTGGAGAAGTGTGGCTCACTGGTTAGAGGGGGTAGACCCTGAAGCAGAGGTCAGACCTGGGACCAGGGTTCAATTCCCGACGCGGCAGGGTCTTGAGCCCAAAATATCCACGGACTCGATAATTCTCGTTTCGGTACCTACTCGAATCACGGGTTCACACTCTGCAGCTCTGGGCATCAGCTTGCTTAATCTCCACTACGGCCCCCCCGCGGCGGGATGCCTGGCTTTCACCTTGGGGATGCCCAGTATGGGAATCTCACAGGGAAAAGCCAGGACGGGTTCCCAAGGCAAGCGCCGAGATGCCTACGGGTAATCGAGCGCTATATAAGAACGCATAATAATAATAATAATAATCCAGATCAGTACAGAGTACATTCTACCAGCCAACACGTGTTTCGTCACAACGTGTTACAATTGTGACTCTTCAGGGCTGTATGTAGTGAAACGGGCAAAGTGTTTCGGTGAAATGTATTCAAAGGCATAAATAAATGGCGATCCTAGATGAGATCGGGTGATGTGCAATTAAACATCTCATAAGGTTTCTGTGTAAATAAACAAAGAATGTAAAGGACGGGTTCGTCCCTTACGGTGCAGGAGATGTGCTAGTTGCAGCATGTCTTGTGGTTCGTTCTGTTGTATCTGCCTACTCTCAATATGCAGCTTACTATGAAACCTGGACCAGACTGGATTACTGGTTGGTCACTCCTATCCTAGCCACATGGTACAAAACAAAATAAACTCCTTCCTAGAACATACTCAGACCACGCTCTGGTGGTCTTAGACATCTGCATACCTAGGCCAGAAGGTGTCAAGAGGCAGTGGTGATTCCCTGTTCACTCTTTGCTGGACACTCTTTTCACATGGAGATTAGAGAAGCTATTTTAGATTACTGTGACATAAACACAGGGTCCGTATCCAGTTAGGCTACTCTATGGGAGGCCTTTAAGGCCTACATTCATGGTGTCTGCATTTCTAAACATGCTGGGATTCTGAAAGATCTTAACCACGATAGCTAATGTGGAAAGGAGTTTAGATGCACTAGACAGCCAACATATGGTGCAACCTGATGCTACTAAATACAACACACGATTGGCCGTATTAACTGAGTTCAGGGAGACTGCAGAACGGGAAACCCACTACCTATCCAGATTTAATGATGCCCGTCACTACAGGGAGGGTAACAGACTGGGCAGACACTGGCCCACCTTTTGATGCCCCAATCTGCCCGGGCTTACATCACTGAGATCCGCTCGTCGACAAGTCAAGTCCTCACGAGCACCTCCGGCATCCAGGACAAATTCCTGTCATATTACATTAATTTGTATACATCTAAGGTGGATAGTGACAGTTCAGAGCAAGAAGGATATTTGCCAGAGAATGCCTTAGTTTGGTACAAAAAAATTAATACAAGAGTTCCTTGTGGAACCGTTTTCGTTGGAGGAGATATCTAGTCCAATAGATACCATAAATGGCAATATGGCTGCTGGACTCGACGGCTTCATGGGATACTTCCTTAAGGTATATCATGAGGCCTTGGAGTTTGGGGAGTTACCACCTACACTGCTTAAAGCGATAATCGTACTCCATAAACCTGGCAAAGATCCTTTGTCTTACAGTTCATGTAGACCCCTATGCCTACTTAACCTGGATTATAAAATCCTAGCGAAAATGATAGCGATGTGCTTGGCCCTGCTGTTAGACCAAATAATCACCCCGGCTCAATCGGGTTTTGTCCCTCACTGATCGACAGCCCTCAATTTAAGAACTCTGGGGCATATTACCAAGTCGCTATTGCTTGGTTAGAGAGAAAAATTTACCGCTGAGCTGCGGCGATTTTTATCGCAGATAAACCTTGGTATTACCAAGGTTTATCGCAAATGCGATAAAAAATGGCCGCAATGCATGAATATCGCTGAAAAGTTAGCGATATTCATACATTACCGAGCTAATGCTCTTAGCCATGTTATCCACCTCCCATTGGATAACATGGCTAAGAACTGCTCAGGGCAGGTGTTAGCTTTTGGAGATATTCGCGCTTAGCGCGAATATCTCCAAAAGTTGGTAATAGGAGATAGCGATGTTAGCGACTGTTTCCAGTCGCTAACATCTTGGTACGCCCACTTTTCATGTCATTAGTGATAAATATCACTGACATGCAAAGTGGGGCCCAAGATGGTCGCTATCTCCTACTAGCTGTTGCTAACTGGTGTTAGCGACAGCTAGGTAATAGGGAGATAATTTTATCTCCGCTTTCTTGGCTTTTAAAGGCCAAAAAGCGGAGATAAACCCCCTTGATAATATGCCCCTCTGTTCGCGGTCTTATACAGAATATGTCCAGAAGTGCCAGCAGCAGCAATATTACTTAACACGGAAAAAGCATTTGATTTGCTTGAGTGGCCGTTCTTTTTGGCAGTAATGTGCATAGGATGGGATGTATCGCCGTAACTGCACTGTTTTATCGGGACCCCACAGCCTGACTGAGGCTGAATGGTACAATATCACAGTCCTTTAGCCTGTCCAATGGCACCAAGTAGGGCTGCCCACTTTCCCATCTCTCTTGTTTAGATTAGCAAAGGACCCCATGGTTCGACACTTGCAAGAGCGCCACTTATATAGAAGGACTACAAATTTAAGACGGGCCCCCCTACTCATCTCTCTGTACTCGGATAACATTATCCTTTATGTATGTCCGCCTGAAGAAAGTTTGGAACCTCTTATCAGGGAAATTATTCACTTTGGAGGGTATTCAGGTCTGGGGATACATTGCGGCAAGTTACTAATATTTCCAATCACTTCAGGTACTAAAACAATGGGACTGCGAGTTCCCACTTGACTCGTGTGCAGACTCCACACAATATTTAGTCATCCATATGTACATGGATGCTGATCAAATTTTCCGTTTGAACTACGGCCCTGCAACACATAACCTCGAGCTACAGGGACACAGAGGGCTGTGACGCCCCCTCTTCCTCACTGGCCAGGTGGCTTAGATTAAAATGATTGTACTCCCGGGAGTTCTGTATATCTGAATAGTTTTTTCCCCACTCTCCATTCTCACCTGATCCAATTAACATAGGGCAGAAAGAGGGGGATTTGGGGTGCCAAATCTTTAAATGTACTATTTAGTGGCACAGTGAAGCTTTGCGCATGCTTGGTATAAGCCAGATGTTTGGATTCCTTATACCAAACCCGAGGGAGCTACTGACCACATTGCCTAAGGGCTTTCCCAGAGACCTCTGTGACATCCTGACGGTTTCTGCCACCAGTTGAGCATGGCGGAAACTGGCTCTTGTTACTGCTGCTGCCACACTTTATTCACTGGACATTCCAATACACAAAAACTCATGGATCCCCATAATGCAAGAAAAGCTTGTGCAACGCTCACTAACTAACTTCTCGCTAAGCAAGATTGAGGATATTTTTCCTGGGGGCCATGCCTTTTCAAGTACTGAAGAGAATAGATTCAGCAAGGCCACATTCATGGATCATTTCATTCTGAACGGGGTCCGCTCTGCATTCAGAGCCACCACCATTAAATTCCCCCTGGAGCCTGCCAGCTTTAGCCCTCTGACTACTATGAACACCACGCTTGACAGTGCATGGTTGATTTCTAAAAAGTATCGAGAATGCATGGCCGTAGGCCCCAGCAACGATGCTAAGATTCGGAAGGCATGGGAGCAGGATCTGGGACATCCAATATCAGACACACATTGGGAAATTAGCTGTGCGCTGATCAAAGAAGTTTCCGTAAACAGTTGGCTTAGGTTACTACATTTTAAATTCTTGCAGAGGGTTTATATGTCTCCAGAAAGAACTCCCAGCATTGACTCAGATAGGTAACACTCCTGCCTGAAATGTGGGGCTCCACATGCTGATTTTGTACATCTTGTTGAGAAGTGTGTTCAGATTGGGGCATACTGCCGTTCCATTTGCAAAGAACTTGCTAAAATGATAGGGGTGGAGGTCATGCCTACCCCTGAAACCGCTCTACTGGGATGCGTGCTCGACTTCGCAAAAGGTCTTCGCAAATTTACTGCTATGGCGCTTCTGCTTGCTAAGAGAGGGATATCAGTAAAGTGGGGCTGCAACACTTTGCCTACATTAAAATTCTGGCTCCAGAGCCTGGCCTACTGTAATACGAATAGTGATCTATATGCAAAAATCCAGCCAATAGCGTCTCGCCCAAAAAAATATATGGGGGCCCTTCAAGGCGTACTTGAACAACTTAAACACCTTTCCAGCTTCGCAACAGTTAGATGGTATTGTCCCCACTGGGGTAGGGTAAGGCATATCAAGCATTGTGAAGATGTTGCATGCACTTGTTGTTAAAATATGTTATACTGAAGTGGGTGGACGTTGCAATTTTCACCCCATTGGTGGGTTCGAATGAGGGACTTCTGCAGGTGTAACTTGTTTTCAAACACTTGAGACTAGATAAATGTGACACACCAGATTGCAAATGTTTCAGGATTACAGGATACGTGTTGATTTCTTTGCTGCCCTTGTATTACTGTACAAAAGACAGTTGCAAGTTGATGTATGTAGTGAGTAACTAAGATGGAATGTATTGTACTACAAAAATGGAATATGAAGTAAAAAAAGAAAGTATAGTATTAGCCCAGTGCCATCCAGGCCGAGCTGTAAAATGTGAAAATGTTTTTACAACTAAAGGCACAGCATTATAGCTTTGAATTAGTAAAATGCCAGCCAAGCCAACCTGAAGTAAGGAGCAGGGAACAAATGTTTGAATTTAAAAATCCCCATTCATTTTGTAATACTATGTGGCATGCTTTATATTATTGACAAACAACCACACTTCCAAAATCATTTTAACAGTTCTATTTTATTATTGCAGCCTGTCTTCAAGAATAAACCAAGTTATACTGCTGGAGAAATGAAAGCAGAAAATCTCACTTTGGTAAATAAGTTCCTAATTGTTGGATTTTTGGATTTTCCAGAACTACAATTTCCCATTTTCTTTGCTTTCATGCTGATTTACCTAACAACTCTAGCTGGAAATCTTCTTGTAATGGCTACAATTTACTTGAACTCTATTCTGCACACACCCATGTATTTTTTCCTCTTCCATTTGTCTTTCATTGACTTAACTTATGTCTCAGTCATAATCCCACCCATGTTAGCACATTTCTTTCTGGATGTTGCATATATGACTCTCACTGAATGCTTGCTGCAGATATATTTCCTCGGCTACTTGATATCCACTGAAATTCTCCTGTTGTCAGTCATGGCATATGACCGCTATGTTGCCATCTGCAGTCCGTTACATTACAAGATAATCATGACGGGAGATGTCTGTTCCTGGTTGGCTGCTGGATGCTGGGCAATAAGTTCTTTGGATCCCATACCACACACTGTATTAATATCTCAGCTCACCTTCTGTGGGTCCCACACAATCAACCACTTCTTCTGTGATGTTACTGCAACAATGAAGCTTTCCTGCACCAGCACTAACAATATTGAGACACTTACCTACTTAATAGGTGCTATGTTGGTATTACTGGCACTTATGTTAATTTTCACATCTTACATCAAGATCACCATAGCAATTCTGAGAATCCAGTCTGCTGAGGGGCGGCAGAAGGCCTTTTCGACATGTGTCTCCCACATCACTGTGGTCATTTTGTTCATGGGATCTCTGTGTTCTACATACATGCGACCAACCTCAAAATATTCAATGAAGGAAAGCAAAATGCTGTCATTGTTGTATGTTGTTGTTACTCCATTATGCAACCCTATCATATATAGCTTCAAAAACACAGACTTTAAAAATGTTCTATGGAAAAAACTAAATACATCCGGGATCAAAAATTAATAATATCTTCAACAGAATTTTGCACTAATATATAAAAATGCCATGGTATGAACATTGAGTAGAATTATGTCTTCAAATGTAATATAAAGAACATATTCTTTATAGAATGTTATGCAAATCTGCATATATTACATTTTTTTATTTCAAAATACTTTATGTATTTCAAGGGATAGAACAGGCATAAAGTCAGGTAGCATTGCAAAACGAACACAGGTTGAGCAATAGTGTCAGTAGTACAAAGCAAATGTACAGATTACACATGAATTGCTATTGGATTGCATATACGTGTTGTCACAATATCAATAACAATTGTATATATCAGAACTGGAGTTGATGATATGAGACACAATTAAGGGAAAAAATATTGCAGGCCTAAAATGCCCAGCTTACAACATATACATGTGCAGTACATCTAGAAGGGTATGTGAACAGATGATCACAGAAATATTCTAGCTTGTGTGTCTGGAATCCAACACGTGTATGTTGTACATAGGTGTATGCCATAATGAAGTATCACCTTCAAAGTCAAGCAAAGCCAAACATGAAAAGGAATTTGGGGGAGGAATGGGAGGGAGAGGAGGGCAGATATTGGCTATCCAGAGGTGAGTGAGTGGTTTTAGTTTCAAGTACCAGTTATAGGGTTGCACTAGGAGACCCTGTGAGCTTAGTTCAATGTATTTGTCAAAAGATCGCCATACTTCACTACAGATTGGGGAGGACTGATTTTCTGACTGTAAGTTATGTGTCCCTTGGAGATATGAGACCCATGCCCACCATGTGGATTGGGATAGATGGATTAAAGATTTCCATTCGGAAAGAATTACTTTCACTGCATTGGGCAGAAAAATGTCTAGCAGTTCATGCAATTGGTTCCAAAGGTCAACAAAGGTGCTGAGTCCCAGAGTCCCAATGCTACTATAGGAAAGGATAAAGTAATTGATATGTTAAATATAGTTGACATATGGTTTTGTATCAAAAACCATTATGAATCGAGCAACTTTTATTTGAAAAACATGTGTTTGTGTGAGCCTGGTTCTTGGTTGCAATTCCAGCATTTGTTGTGTTCCCAAAGGTTCAATTTATGCAATCGGGCTGGGGTCTATTGGAGGCGATTTATTGTAAAGAATTTGGACTGAATGAGAGAGGGGTATATTCTACTGCACAGAGAAAGTTTGCCAGTAATTGGTCGTGATGTGTTTGAAAATCCCATTATCAAAATGTTTGGCCCATTTGGTGTATTTAATTGAATTATGTGATGGTTTTGGGTTGAATATCAGCTTGTAATTTTGGAGGCAAGATGACCAGAGTATTGCCATAGTGCGTGGTGAGTCACTACAGTCAAATTATGAGAAAGGTAGAGTTTGGAGAGTTTCATTTAATCTTTAGGAAATTGTCCAAATTTGAGAGATTCTAAGTTTTGGCCAGAGCTAAAAAGGGCAGTGGATTGTTTTTCTTATAAAGGTCCTGTTTGCTTGGCGCCTTTGATGGTAGGAGCAACATCAGCATTGCATTTTGGATAGAGCCATAATGATGCCCATCTAGAGTACTGACTAGATTCTGGCAGGCACTTGTCTAGCATCTTTAGTGCATTTGCAGTATCTGTAAGTATACAGTGGGATTGTGGTGGGATACATTTTGACATTGTGATAAAAGAGGATGTGCTAAAAGGGGAGCATCAATTTTCAGCAAGAGATTAGGTGTTTGGTGATTCTGGTAGTAGCCATATTAGCACCTTGAGCATCAGCCATCTAGGCTGTTTGGTAGAAATTCCAATAATGAAGGTTACATACTCCCCGGGTGTCATGTTTCCTAAGGCATTTTTATTACACCTTTGCTCTCTTGTTGCTCCAAAGAAATGTTGATGTGATTTCATCTATTCCTGGAAAAAGGAGGGGGATAGCTTTAAAGGTAGCATGGGTGACAGAAAGTTCACTATTGGAATTATCATCAATTAGAGTGTTTAAAGCTTTCCCCACCAGGATATACATTTGGGTGACCAAGCCCTCAGAAGATCATTGAAAAGTAGAGTGTCGGTGTGTTTTTTACAGAACCAAATCCCCAGATATTTAAGAAGTTTACACTGCCATTTACCTTATGAGTCACCTAACTTGGAAGGGAGACATAGTGTGTTTAAAGGAAATACCTCTGTTTTGTCTTTAAATAAGGTATATCTAGAGACCTCTGAGAACATATGGGATGATATTGATGGGATAACCATATTGACATCCTCTGAGAAAATAAGGTTGTCATTTATGTATGCTACTGTTTTTTAAATACTGCCCGACATTGGAGACCTTTGATTCCAGGGGCAGTGTTAAGTAATTTAAGTGAGGGGTCAATAGTAAGTAGAAAAAGCAAGGGGGAGAGAGGGCAACCCTGTCTTTTACCTTGGTGCAAATCAAAATATGTGGAGGTGGAGCTGTTGATCTAATGTTTGCTTTGGGATTTGCATAGAGTGCCACATGCAGAAATGGCCAGGGCACCTTATTGATCACCTTTTTGTCATCAAGTGCAATTGCCGCAGTCTGTACTGAAGAGGCAAGCTTTTTTTCTATAATGATGCAGAATGTACTAATGATGTCTCTTGCAAGGCGCCCAATGAATAAATCTGTTTGGGTATGCAACTTGCTAGCTTATTTGCTATCATTTTTACAAAAGGTTTAGCTTCCATGTTTAGGAGAGAGATGGGGTGAAAGCTATGAGTTTTGAATGATCTCTGCCCTCTTAGGGGATGACCAGTATGGTGGCATTGGATGCATGCCACAGACCTTGCCTTGTAGGGCAAAATGATTGAGTGTATTTTGAAGGTGCTTGATGATCATGAAAGTAAAAGTTTTATTAAAAAAAACATTGGGGTAGCCATCAGGGCCTGCTGCCTTCCCTGAACGAATGACTTTTACCTTAACAATCTCCTCCATTTGCATTAGTTCATTCAAGAGTGCCCTTTCTCCTTCAGATATTGAAGTAGTTGGGAGGGAGTTATGGAGCTCTTGGCATTTTGTTTTATCATATGAGGATTGTGGAGAATACAGCTTCTTATAAACGTCTTTAATAACCCCCAGAATCCCTTCTTCGTAGAAATTTTTGTTGCCATCTTGAGCCTTAATGCCAGTGTTTTGATTGTTAAGAGTATTACATTTGAGGATGGAGGTAAGCAGTTTACTGGCTCTCTTATGTACTAAGAGTTGCCTGGAGTTTTGGGCATGAACATCGAGGAAGGCTCTTTTACTGGCTATGAAGTTAAAAGTTTATTGGATTGCAGCATAGCCTGAGATAAGGATTGGATTCATTGCTGTTGCAGAGATAGACTTTAGAAGTGAAGCATCTACAAGAAGATAATCAAGACAGGAGAAACTGGATTTTGGTGGGGAGAAAAATGTAAAATCCCTGCCCTTACTGTTGTGTAATCTTTAAGCATCTAGGAGGCGATATGAAGAGCAGAGGTTGGGCAACTGCTCATGTGCCCTGGGCATTCTGTATTTGAACGCTGAGTGTTGATATAAAATGGGATCCAAAGGAAGGTTTTTCTCCTTCTATTGTCTTAGAACCCTGTGGGATGTCTGCTTATTTTTTTAAAGGAACACCAAAAACTAGGGTCATCTACATTGGGAGCGTATATATTCATGAGATAGAACTCATCAGCCCCTTTTTTAGCCTAGTAAGAAGCCATTTACCATTGTGATATGTTCTGATGCTATTACATTTAAACCATATTTTCCCCACTAGCTTCAGAGCATGTCACATCTGACATCCATCCTTCCCTCATTAACAGGGCATCTTTGACACCTATCTTGGTGTCTTGGAGGAGTACTTAGTCAGCTGCAAGCTCCTTGAAGTTGTCTAGGATTTTGGTTCTTTTATCAGGGTGGTTTAACCCCTTGGTGTTCAAGGATACAACATTCATAGAAGATACTGGCTGTATTCTTGGGTGGCTGATGAGCATCTTGGTGTAAGGGGCTCTAAAGAGGCCTTAGGCAGTCATAGGCAACTCTTTTTAGAGCTAGAAATGCCAATCGGAAAGGGAAAAAGGGGAATGGGAGGAGAAGAGAACAAATAAGTTCGAGAGCCCACCTGAACTCTGGGGAATCCAAGGGCTCAAATCCACCAAGGGATATGGTGGATGGGGAAGGTTGTGGCGGAGCACGGATGAAGCAGCTGTGAACGGTACAGGAGGACGGCAGGGAAATAAGAGTGTTGAGTATCATTTCGCATGACACTCAAAACATGAACATATTAATCAAACAAATATGAAAAGAAAAACAATGGGCACACTCTGCCCGGAATAAGATAGCACAGTCCAGACCGAGATGGAGCCAAACCAAGGGAATGAGCACAATCAAAATTCAACATAAGTTAGAGACCGATGTGGAGTAAGGCACAGTTTACAGAACAAACACAACAAAACATAGCTCTTGGTAATAAAGTAAACAGACAATGGGATACTGGTGAAGAGCAAGGCAGCATTAGTAAGCTGAATGTTAAGCATATTTCTGAAATGAAAGCATGTATCAATAAAATGAGACAGTAAATGTGTGAAAAAATACTGATTGTCGGGTCACACAGTATTAAATGAAAACTACCTGAGCGGTTGGTATAGATAGTGCAGTGCTTGCTTTCCCATACAAGATGCAATTGTTGGGACTCTTGATGGCAGGGACGGGGAGGGCCACATCCTCCATATTTAAGCAGCATGTACCACCATGAAAAACCATTGAACAAATCCCCTATTTATGGTGCAAGGTGTATCTGATCGATAGGAAAGGAAGGTCTATGTGTATCCCTGTCTACTATATACATAGTGATATGCTGTTAACCTGAGCAGCCTTGTGATCTGTCTGCTCACTTTGTAAGGATATAATGGTGGTTCTTCACTAGCACAGGTAGCTCCTGGTGGTAGATATAAAAACAAATCATCTGCTGCTAATGTCCTGACCTCTATTATGGGAAGAGTGACGTGTAACGAACCTGCTACAGTAGCAACAATTGCAATAAAGTTGCTGGGGATAACTAATGCTTAGAATGGGAGAGAAAGTGTGTCATCCACAGGTAGAGTAATGTACAGGCTAGCTATTAGACTGAGTGGTCTGCTACGATATCACGGTGATAGCTGGACTATGTAATACAATGGGAGTGCAGAGCAATCTCTATGCAGTGGAGCCTATCTTGTAGTTGCAACCCTTGCCCTGAGTGAGTATTGAGCGTGTGGCTACAATCATCTTTAAGAGATCAATGTGAGCAAAGGACTTCTGAGCTTGTCTCAGGCTTGAATATGGTATGTGAACAAATAGACCAATAGAGGACAAGTTAATGCGTGGAAGGTTCTGTGTCCTGCAAACTGAGAACAAACAACGTGTATCAAGAAAGATCCGACTAATAACAAAAGGATATGTTCATGGATCCAACTTTGGCTGTTAAATAACTTCCAACAGATCAGGGGTTGTGAAACATAGTTGAAAAATCAGGATGAGAGTTTGAGTTCATATGTGACTCTGATTGGTTGTCAAGGAAGATTGTCAAATTGACTGGTTGCATGAAGATTTTGGCCTGGCCTCTGAAGGTAATTCGAAATTAAGGCCCAAAAGCAAAAATTACATTTCCATTTCTGTGAACTATTTCCGTAATTTCAGAAACCCTTTCAATGAATTCCAGTCTCTCACATAGTCCTGTCAGATGGAGGTATTATGATCTTGCCACTGAATCGTCCAAGACTTCCGCATTTGTGTTGGGACTTGTTCTTTGTGTTGTTGGCATGAGGGTTTGAAGATTAGAGGTCTTAGAGTTGACATGTTTTTTTTTGGTTTGATTGTTAGAACCCTTTGGGTGCTTTCATTCTCAACGACCTTAATGAAGACGATCTGGAGGACCTCTGGAAAAAATTGACAACTGAGGGGACAACATTTTAAATACCTTCCAGCAATCCAAAGATGCAAATTTTGCTCCTTGGGTTGTAGTCTCTCTCTTTAGTAAGGAAATATCATGTTCAAGGTTTTGAAGGTGTTTGGCTTGAGCATTCATGAAGTCTTCCACCATAGTTAATCTTGTTTCAGCATTCGAGATTCTTATTGTCTTTGAGGTCTTTGCTGATCCCCACCACTTCCAAATGAAGTAGGCCCATGTTAGTTTTAGTACTCTGAGCTATGTCATGTACATTATTCACTTTAAGGAGTGAAGGAGGAGTGGTGGCGGAAGACTACAGAATAGGTGGTGACTGCTTAGAGCACTTCAGGTTGCCGTGATATCTTGTCTATCATATTTCCATCTCTTATGTCCGACATATTGTGACAGTAGGTCCTATAATTCTTGTAGAGGAGTTGTAGCACAAATGTGAGGTACCCAGCTAGGAGAGTGGGTACCACCTAAACTCAGTCTTATTTAAACTCCTGACCTCAATCTCATGTACTGCTGGAATTAGGTAATGGGTAAGAACCTCACCTCTGGGTGGGGGCAAACGTGAGCTCTTGCAGATTTAGTCCTCTTCTGAGACTCTGCAATGGGGTCTTGAAGGCTTATGACATGATGGGCTCCAATATGTGATGGTCCTACATGCAAGGTTACCCCTTAGGCGCAATCTGAAAGATGGACCCTGTTGACAAGAGAGCACCTCCTGTTAATGCACTAACTCGGACCAAGGAAAACTGTGCACAAACAGGCACGTCACTCAGTGGGGTTCCTGAAGATTGGCATCAGGGTCCAAATGATGTTAGTGGTGGGGCCGGAGCACACTATGGGGATCACAGGGTAATCTCGGGGAGCTCAGTTGGGCTGGGGTAATGAGCTCACCTGTCAGAATTCACAATAGGCGAAGCAACATAGCTAGATGGATAAAGGCACAGCTCAGAGGAGCACAGTGACTTTCGATAGAAGCAGTCGCCACCATTTTGATTAGAAGACAGCTTTGGTGTAGACTGCAACATAACACAGAGAACCACATTAAGTTTCACAGGCAATCATGCCAGCAGAAAGGATCTTGAACTCTCCTAGCACAAAGGCCTCATTAGGAATAGTGGGTTTTATCTGTATTCCGACAACGGTCGAGTGGGCAGGCCTTGGATGTGCGCATAGCTGGCATGAGCACACTGCAAGGCAGGTCACTTCAGAGGAGTACACAAAGATGCCATTCTCACACCACCACTCATGCAGCAAACCCCCACAGAGATCACCAGAGAGCTCTACCCCTCCCTGTCATCAGCTGTGTCCTTTACATGGACCCACAATTGCAAACGTGGTGTTCTGAGGAGATGACTTGGGCTGCCAGTTTCTGTAAGCTGGAGTGCAGAGCGGTTTATAAAGTGAGCCCCTCATGAGCGCAAATCGATAGGGGGTAAACTTCAAGTCTTACTGCCACATAGAAAGTTAGGGTCCTTGTTGGTCCTTATAGGTCCTGACAGATAGGTGGACCTTAGTAGTTTCCATGGATGTGCTTGTAAAGTAGTGTGGAGTTCACTGTCTGTGGGACATGATTATATGATTCCATGTTGGATCTGCTGCAGCAGCAATATAAAACCGGTTCTGGGGATGTTCGGAAGTTCCCAGTCACTTGTCCAAGGCCACACTGTCTTCCATCACATCGATATATCTTTTTACTTGTCAGAGTACTCCCTGGTCAGCATTTTACACCAGAAGCACTAGAGAGCTTAGGGCAAAGCAGCACGGTTACCCACACACCCATATATTGTATTTTTAATGGGTTATGCAGCTATTCTTGAAATATATATATCAGAAAGAAGTTGTTAATGTTCAATTTTTTGTCAACATTGTGTCTGCCTTTTATCCAATCAATGAATGCCTCACCTGCCTCAAACATTGTCTTTTTACTTGCTCTTTACGTTGCTCCTAAAAAAAACTGGTTTGTCTCTGCTCACTTTAAAAACACAGCTTGTATATAAATGTAACTCCTACTCATTTAGTTTATGGTTAACTTCTCCATATTTGGATTATATGTATTTCCCCTTCTTAAAGTTATAAGCAATCATTGAAAACTTTACTATCTTAACATAAACTGGGCTATATGCTACATAGCTCAAAAGGGTCTGGGTAATTGGGCTCAATGAATAATTTGCAATAATATTTATTTATCTAGGAAGAGTCCCAGCATTGGTTCTTATTGAATCTTTATGAGAATGATTATAAACTCTGTGGGATAGTGCATTGTAAAGTCAGTCTCTTGAAGAATCAAAAAGATAAATATTGAAAGTGCTATAAATCTATGTTCCTACAATAACACTTTCTCCTCCTCTTTGTAACAATCCTGGATATGATTCACGGATAACCTCAATTTCATTCCATCTCTGTCTGTAGATGGGGACCAGATGTCATATACCAACAACAACTAGCCCCCAAAAGCTATTTTTACTGAGACGCTGTCCTACAATAATGTTCATGTTTTAAAACAAGCTATTTCAGTGGTGAAGTTTTCTAATAATATTGAGAATAAGTGACTTGTGAAATGTTAGACATCTGCCTGAACCTCTGGTAAGCCAATTAGCATTACCCTGCCAGTATCTAGCCTGTCAGTGCTTCCCCTTAATGAGCTGTGAAAATTGATTCCAGAGCAGGAACACAGGCGTAGGCATTTAGGCAAGTAGACCTCGGTGTGAAGTATTTGAGACATATCAGCTCCGGAAGGGCAGCTAGGGAGGGTTCGAGATCTTAAGTAACTTCAGAAGGACCAAGGGCAAGATCTGCCTATTTATAGATAAGCAAAAGATATACATTTGGTCTCCTGGGATCCCTGTTGTTGAAGCAGCTTCCAACAGCACAGGCAACGCTTGGGTTACATGATACGTTGGATTAATAAGGAAAGCCTTGAGGAAGAGGAAGTGATTTGCTATCTAAGATGACAGTAGGAGGTATGGATGAAAGATGACTTTCAGTCCCAAAGACAAACAGATCAGTCTTTGGAGGTATTATGTTGTAAATCATTTTCTCACATACAAGACTCAATTTGTCCAAATACTTCCTGTAGTTCTCATACTGATATAGAAATTTTGGCTTCACATAGGCCATAACCACCAATAAGTTATTTGGAACATCTCAAACACTAGAGAGCAAACAAATGTAAAGAGTCCTAAAGGAACAAGGACAGGTTGTGGTGGCTTCCAAATAAAGCTGCACAGAACATTTCACAAGTGTCTGGCTTCAGTAAAGTTTTCTTTGGTAAGGCCTTATAGCATTATGGTAAGTGTTGCCGTAGTCTTATTTTGTACCAGGGTACTTTTCTGGCATCATGATGTTTCATATCCACTAAAGATTTCTAGAGTACAACAACCTTATGAGTTGGTGTTAAATTGTAAATTCCAATGAACATTTTAAATGGTAAAATCCAACATACCTCTTCCAGAAGGAGAGTAACTTCCCTGAAGTCTGAGAACCTCTACATTGGTTCTTTAGACCTTGTAGTCCTCTAATCCCTGCCCATGGTGTCACTTGCCTGTCCATGCATGGCTTAATTCTTGGCCTCTGAATCCAGAACCTAGTGACAGCACCCTCAGCTGGGCATGATACCTCCAGTCTGTATGCTAAAGCTGCTTAATGTACAATGCTTGGATTGTGGGCTCAGCTGCCTATGGTCCACAGGCCTACTTGAATCTCTTATCTGCAGGGTAAAACTCTTTGCTGGGTGAATGTGTGTTCAGCAGTGTGTCTATTTAAAAAGGATGTGTGTGAGTGTTTAATGTCCTGGAGCATACTGACAAACTTTGAGAATCCCAAAGTGGATGTCCTCTGAGCAGCTATACACATGGAACGTCAGCCATGTGAAGCGTACCAGCAAGGGGGTAGTAACTGTTTAGATGGTGACCTGGGTGAGCTGCTGTAGAGAATTTATACATCTAAATAAATGATTAGAACATGATTTTACATTAGAAATGATAATATTTATTTATTTATTTTGAAGGTTTTATATAGCGCGAACAAGACTCTTGCGAGTATCAGAGCGCTTTACAAGTCATAAGTAGAATGCAAGAAATAATATACAGAGATCTGTGTCAGTATGTTATACATGGAACATAATCAAAAGAAAAACAGGACTAAGCTAGCACAAAAAATAAAAGGACGAATATGATGCGCAGGAACACATCAACTAATAAAATACAGAAAATAGTCATAGGGTTCACGTGAATTTAGCCATGAAGATCACTTTCACTTCTATTTTGAAGGAGGCAGTGGAAGGGATCATTCTTTTTTCACTGGGCAAAGCGTTCCATATCCTCGGTGCCATACTGTAAAAGGAACGGTATATGATGTACAACTAATCCTTTACAAGGTCTGCTTAATTAAGTGTTTCATCCAGTCTTATTGTAACAGTAACCTTTATTGATTCGTTCAGTTTTGTTTCTGATTCTCTGTATATTCTATTCAGGAACAGCTCTTGCAGATATCTTTGTCCTATGTCCCTCAGCAGTGCATGTCGGTCTACCAGTTGAGTCCCAAATATAGTGCCTCGAGGACTCGATGCCATTTGCCACTCACAATGAAAACGAATACCCAGATTTGGTATTCACCAGGTTTGGTACATTTGACCAATTATGATCCTGTACGTAAAATTGGGCATATAATGCTGATCAGTGTGTTTTCCACATCAGTGGCTTATCACAAAGTGAAGGGCATTTGCTACCGGTGTGACGCTCACACTCAAACCCACACACACCACAGTGAGGCTGCTACTGTGATATAAGGAGGCTTCTAAGACACACTGCAAGATCCTATCCACAATTAAAAATTCAGCTACTAGAAAACAAAGAGCCCAATTGAGTGCCAGCTACAAAAGACATTATTCCTAATGTAGGTCTCAGGGACACTCTTACGGAGATTCGCACCAGAAGAACGCACCCAACTTAAACTACCACCAGGATAGATGTTGATTCTTTCCCCACAAATTTGGCATCCATACCTCATAAATCAAGGTATCGGCAATACTGTTGAGCGAAGGGAGCTGCTGCATAAAAAATGTTCCATGAAGAGCAAACCTCAAATCTTGCTAGTCAAACAGACTCAACAAAAGCAGCTGTCCTTCAAAACACAAAAGAACAAAAACAGAATGGCGACTGCCAGAGAGGGAAACCAACATTCTTCCTCTAAACTGAATTGATGGTATGTTTGGTGGATCTGTAAGAGAAATTGACAAAAAACCTGTCTGAGCAAATACAAGCTGTGAAACCAGAAATACATTTCCCACTAGCAGACCTCACAAAAGTACAATGAATGAACTTTGGGGGTTCCAAGCATAAGATATACCTATTCGCAAATTGCATATTTTTCTTTAGTAGAGCCTGGAAGTTCAATTCAGGTAGTTATTCCCCTGATAGAGCAGGGTGTTATAGTATTGGGTTTTAAGGGTATTTTACTTATTTGGAAAACATAGGGATTGAAATTGAATGACATGTTAGAGCAAAAATAGGGAGTTCCATATTCAAACAAATAAGGTGTAAAATTTGGGTTTTTTGCTGAGGGTGGAGAAAACTCCTTTCAAGCAATAATCACAATCCTTGTCAGGTAGAACCATAAAAGTTACTAAATGAAGCTGTGCTTAACCCTCTGTTGGCTTCTTAAGTTCCCAAAGCTCACACATGAGGCCAGCCAACAGACCCTTGGAGTTACTCTGGAACTCCAGGAAACAGGCAGCAAGGCAGGCCTCAAGCAGCATGCACCTCCTCAGAGGGTACAAGGCAAGCTTCAAGCAGCAGGGCCGTCCTCTTGTAGCAGTAGGGCAGTCCTCTGAGGTACAAATCAGGACTCAATCCGAAAGCCAGTCCTCTGAAGTACAAGGCCGTTCATCCGGGGGTCATCACCAGGTCCATAAGTGTACTGAAGAGTTGGAATGAGGGTCCAATATGTATTCCTGGTGCCAGCCTTTGAAGTGGGGGAAACTAGGGTGGCCCTACATATTTTTCCTGAAACTTCTTTTCTTCCCCGGGTCAGAATCCAAGTAGTATAGGGTAGCAAAAAGCTGGTGACAAGTTTCTTTGTGAATGCGCTGAAGGCAGCCCTTTGAAATATAAATGGCGCAGGAAACATCTACTCCACACCCATCGTGGCAGGATGGCCCATTCTGCCAACACATAGCACCCTTTGTCTAACTGGCTGGGAATACACAAAGGCCAGCTGCCAACTATCCACCATCATGTGTCCAAAGACAGAAGTTGCGGGCACCAAATGGTTGGGACCAGAAAATTCCAACTTTCTAAAAGTGCCATTTTCAGAATTGTTACTTAGAATCCAACATTACCTCTAAAGAGGACTTTAAAATACAATGCTTTTTGAGACCAAAAATGACCTCTCACTTTCCCAATCAAAGATTAGTAGGTATTAAATGTAAATGGATACCCAAATGCTATTCTTTGGGTGAGGCAGGCCTTATAAGTAAATTAAATGTGGCAATTGGGTGTAAGCAATTTTGCCATGTGGAAAGGAATGAGCAGAAGCACTTTAGCACTGGTTAGCAGTGGTGAAGAGCAAAAAGTCATAATGGCAACAAAAATGAAAACATGAGGGGAGTTGGTAAAGCATTTGTGGGAATACCACACCAAGGCTGTCAGATCTAAATGAAGGACAATTAAATACCTAGGATTGCAGATCACATCAACACTCCAAGGACTAAATAGAGCAAATTGTAAACCTCTTATAAGAGAAATAATGAGCGACTTAGGGTAGATGGGGACTGAAGTTCATTTCACGGATAGAAAGAATGACATCCCTGAAGAGGAACATTTTCCCAAGATTACTGTACTTCTTCCAGGCCTTGCAGGTAATGATTTCCACACAAGCTATATGCCAGATACAATAGGCATACAATAAACTTGTCAGAAAAAGCAAATCAATAGCCAGACAGGTGCAACAGGGAATTAGGGGAATGGGTGGAATGGGACTGCCGGACATAAAGTGAGCAAGTTAAGCTGGATGGATGACAAGGAGGTAGCACTGGGCAATACTAGCACAGAGGCTGATTTTATAGGTGTGGGTATGGCTTGTGCAAGCAGTGCTCCTCCAACTTCTCTCCCAACCCCCCCCTTATCATCCTTCCCTAAGAGCGTACTAGTACAATTGGATACCGGACTCACAGTGACTATAACCAAACTCGACTCATCCACCATTGTTCCAAGAAGGTCAATGTACATATATAATAAATTGTTGCCAATACTTCCAATATTTTTTAAAGGCTCATGAACAAAGAGAGGCAACATAGGCCTTTGTGTGAGCAGCAGAGACTGTAGTGATGGCTTATGCACCAATACACGAGGATTAAAACTTGACGCATAAACCTGATTTGATCTTCAAAGCCTGAAGTGAGGAGAAAACTCTTATACTATGCAAAACTTATCATAGACTACTATTTAGTAGAGCTTAGTAAGGCATTTAGGACCATATGTATCACCATCCTGATTTGCGAATCTCAAATAGCGTATTTTTAGAAATCGCTATTTGAGAATTGCAAATAGGGATGTATGTAAAAAATTGCAATTTTTTAGCGATTTCCTAATATTCCTTAATTGCGATTAGCAAATTGCGAATCACAATTGAGGAATACTTTCCCATTAATTTCTATGGGCCAGGAGGCCCATAGGAATGAATGGGAAGTTATTCTCAATTTGCGATTCGCAATTTGAGAATCGCAAATTGAGAATAATTTCAATGGTGCAGGGGTGTCAAAAGGACCTCCTGATGCACCCCTGAAATAAGCATAGGTGCACATGTGGCGCACATACATGCCCTAAGGGCATGTATGTGCTTCACATTGCACTTTGCAAAATGCAAAAAAGTGCATTTTTCAAAGAAATCGCAAATTACCACCAACTTGAAGTTGGTGGTAATTTGCGATTCCTTAAGGCCAAATTGCACTTTTTTGGTACTTCTTACATTGCATTTAAGGAATCGCAAAATTTGCGATTCCTTAAATGCAATCGCAAAATAAGGAATCGCAAATTTTGCGATTCCTTATTTTGCCTTAATACATACTATTTGGCAAAATTGCATTGGGGAACGCCAAATTTCTGCACATTTCGACGTTTGCGAATGCAATTTTGCTTGATACATATGTCCCTTAGTGCGTCTTTGGTGGCATATAATCCCCTCAGTACCATTAAGCACATGCTGGGTTTTGATGCACCTAGTCAGTCAGCCCATTCTTTTACAACTGATACCTTGGCCACATGCATATTGTTCCTTACCTTGCACTGCGACAGCCAAGTTCTGTAGTGTCAAAAAACAGATGCAAAATGAAATCTCTGGTGATATAAAGACAGAAGCAATGTTTGTTAAATCAGGAATACTAAGGAAGGTAGTAAATCCTGGGAGGTCAGAGACAGATGTGATCATTTTACAAGACCCTAACTCCCAGGAGGGATGTACTCTACAGCAATCCCTCTGCATACAGACTAGTCCAGTGAAGCATCGTAATCCAGTGGGGGTAACCAGTGCAACAGCTACCAGCATAAGCTGACAGAGAATTAGTGGCATTAACACTGCACCACTTTCCTCCAACTCCTTGTCAGTTGATTTAACCACTCCTAGGCTAAACCTGTTTGTGCAAGCGACTATGTCAAGTATAACAAATACTCCTAAGCTAGCAACACCTGTAAATTCATCCCTGCTCAATGTTGTACGTTCTCAGATGTTCACTGTTAACTCATTAGAGAACCATGCAACATTTCCAAGATCTTTAATTAGTTCTCAGTTTGCAGCCTTTTTGTGGAGTCTAGTCCACATACCATATCAGGATAGTATAGACACAACATCTTTGCAAGCCATCAAGAGAATCTTATGATCCATGCCAAATCTAGGAGAACATACACTATGGGATACTGACCATAACTCTGAATTGTTATCTTTTTCTAGAGCTAGCCACGAAAATTACCTTGGAAAAGAACAAAGTGGGTGCCTCTACTTAGGCCACTGAATCATGTGACCTGTCCCCTCCCCTACATGTACATCATGGCGTAAGAGGAAAGGGAGAAATAGGAGCAAATATAAGAGACTGTGCCAAAATAATAATTCATAGCAATAGGACAATAGCAAACTAATAAAAATCGGACAATGCAAGCTGGAGCTCTTAGAACCAAGTTACAGGGCTTGTGGCCATGACCGACAATTGAGCCATCTTCAGTGTAAATGAAGTTATATTAGTAGATAAAGGAAAGTGGATAATTAAGAGTGATAATTAATGCCTTATCACTAGTAATAAGGCCATAAACTCAACAAAAGGGTCAGTCAATGTTTCAATAATTTAATCCTTTGCTCAACCCTTGGTAGCTGGCAACGAGCAGGTAGCCGTATGTATGTATGTATGTATTGCGATTTATATAGCGCACGTATCACCCGAAGGCATCAAGGCGCTTGCCTTGGGAACCCGTCCTGGTATTCCCCTGTGAGATAACCCCAGCAGGGTATCCACAGGGTGAGAGCCAGGCATCCCGCCGCGAGGGGCCGTAGTGGAGATTAAGCAAGCTATTGCCCAGAGTCGCAGAGTGTGAACCCGTGAGTCGAGTAGGTACCGGAACGAGAATTATCGAGTCCGTGGAATTTTTGAGCCCAAGACCCGCCGTGGCGGGGAATTGAACCCTGGTCCAGGACCGATCTCAGCTTCCGGGTCTGCCGCCTCTAACCCCTGAGCCACACTTCTCCACTAGCCGTAACTTAATAGAAAGGTGTGTAAAGCATTCAAAAACACTAATGCATTTAATACATTAGATATAACACACAATAAAAATCCAACACCAATTTATAGAATTAGAAAATATTTTTTAGGATGAAAACAACAACAAAAGGAAAAAAATCCAATATAGGGATCTGGAGATATGAATGTTTAAAGAAAAAATACATTTTGGATCTTCCTCCAGAAGGTCTTTTGGGTGTTCCAAATTGTCCACTACACCAATCCAAGGTTACAGAAGCTCTGAATTGTTCTTTGGGATGTTGGGACCACATCCCATACAGTGCACCTGGCCAAATCCTTTAAAGTCTAGCTGAAGGTGGGCTCTTCTTGCTGGAGATGATGCAGATGGGGCCTTTTTAACCTGTTGCTCTCAGGGAGTCCACTCCTCCAATTTGTAAAGCAAGGCAAAGTCCTTAGGGCTGCAGTTCCAAAGTGTGCAGCAGGGACAGTCATTTAGAGTTCAATCCTCTGGGTGTAGGCCATGATTCCAGCAGGGAAATCCTACTTCTTCTTGCAGTTTTAAGACAGGGATATCAGTTACTGGGAAGATCCCCATATGTATTTGTGATCCAGAGGGAGCAGCAAGGGGGCATCCCCGGACAATGAAGTACAGGGTGCCTCCCTCAGGTATGACAACTTACTCCAAAGTGTGGCATATTGTTGTCCCAGAAATCACTATTCTTTTAAAATTCAAAATGAAGAAACTCTCCTGGAGTTTAAGATTTGGCTAAGCCTACCCACTGGATTGGCTAAGTTTCCCTAACACTCCCCTTCCGGCCCCTCTGCTAATTCAATAACTGCCGCTTCACATCTTGCTGGGGGTGCAAGATGTGGGGGTGAGCATGTGTCCTATCCTGTCACTCCCCCTTTGAAGATCAGTTTGGCTACTCCAACCCCCCTCCTGCCTTTTGCTCTGCAGATGCATTTCTACTCCTACCAGATGTTCTTTGTCTCTATGAAGGCCACTTTCCACCTCATTAGAGCAGTTTGGCTCAGCCTGTCAAAGACTGGCTAAGCAGAAAAGGTTGCTTGAAGGCTGGATTTTATTACATCAGAAAATAAAGTTCTATAACTTATTTTCTGTGATAGTTATATTAAATCTAACTTGGGCAACTTGTTGAATGTATTCTAACTTTAATTGTTATACTTTGAATTATAATTGTAGCTCACTCCTATCAATAGCTATACTTTATTAAAGTGTTGCCATGCTAGCCTATAGAGCCAATGTGAAATAATGAGGAAAAACAAGATTAGCTATTTTTCTCTCACCAGGGCATACAAAACGTATTTTGTAATACCCCTGCTTATAGTTACAAAGCACCCTACCGCTGGGGCACATTGGGGAGACCTTGTAGGTGAATCTATATGTAAAAACAAGGTAGTTTGAAACCTTGGACAGTCAAATGTGCATATGATTTTAATGTAAAGGCAGACTGAAAGGCAGGGCTATCTTTAAAATAACAGCAGGCAGCATAATAGTGCACACTTAAGTGCATTAAATCTACTGGGCCTCTGAACCTACATGCCTTACCATATACTAAAAATTAACAGGTAGGTTGTCAGTACCTAATACCTAATTTACATGTGCTTTAAATCAGAATACAGGCCCTGGTTCTGGATAGCAGAGCCCATGGCACACATGAGTCAAAAACCAGCATCTATTAGTACATATAGTGGCAACAATGTGGAGGGACACTGCAAAAAACCCTGGTTTCTCACAAGAAGCATACTCTTTAGAGAACTGCTGACACATCACACAATCAAGTGCCACTGTGTTTGGCACTACATATTAATAATATTCTTAGCAACGCAATGGCTATATGCTCCTGTCACATGACTTAAATTTTCTGACTGCAGTTGATGTTTTTCATTCAGTGTTGTAAGCCTGGATCAGTGTAAATTCCAGATTTGATTAACTCTGCTTACTTTGGGGTATGGGCAACACTGTTCCTACTCTGCGGGCAATGTTTCTCTGTAACCAGGCTGCTCCTTGGGTAAGAATTATCCACTTTATCATGCATTTCTTACACTGACTCCCACTACCTTTACAGCAAGCAAACCATCTCTTGTTCCCTATGATCATAGCAGGTGGTACTAAGGGGACCTCATAACTGCAAGTTCATTGACTCATGAAATCTAGAACCGCAAAATAACATTTTCTCTGCATAATAATTTATGTTTAGAGTATATTTTACCAACTACATCCTGCTATTCTGTTTTACTGTTGAGGCTGTAGTCTTTACTGAGTTGTGTGCTGCCCTTGAAAATCTCTTTAAATGCTATTTTCACTAATTTTCACTTTTTATTTGTGTACTATGTTTTGTATTTTGCACCTCTCTTTTGATCTTGCTTAACACCTGGAAATAAAAATGTTAAACTTAAAGAAAACCCCTTGTCAGTATTTACCTCTTAGTCTGTCTACCCCTTAGAGGGCATGTCTCTAGATTAGCATCCACACCCTTTAATGACCAACTTTAATGGCCCAGTGGGTATAAGCTCATGGAGAAATGGTTTATAAACCGTGCCAGCGAACAAGGGACTGTGATCAAGAACGTTTCAAAGGTGAATTGTTGCATTTCTGTGTATAGTTTATCTTAAGTAAAATATAGCCTCCTCTGGTGTATTATCTGTTGCTGTGTTTCATCCTCTCTTTTGATGGGAATTTCGCGGTGACAGTGCTCTTTCATTCTAGTCTCATGGTGTTGTTTGCTTAAAGGTAAGGAGTGCGTGTATGAGAAATATAACAAAAATAGTTGCTGTGTGTTTCCTTCAATTTGCCTTTCTTTGGATCTTTCATGAATTCAAGTGTCCTCTGACCCAGCTTACCCTGCATGTTTCACGTGGACATAGTTTGGTCAGCCACCATATATTTTCACTTTACATCTCAAAGGCTTTAGATCAGGTCAACTGAAAGAGGGTGCTTTGAAATGGAAGGCCTTTAAAACATGAATGCTACATTTACGACCCAGCTTGTGTTATCAGTAGGACACCTAGAAACACCATGCACAACAGTGCTTTTTATGCGCCTTCTGTGTGACCTGAGTGGGCGAGCTAGTTACAGACCTCAGGCGTCAATATCTAATGTGAGCACAGGGGACGCAAAGTTAGAATCCAGGACTGTATATCATACAGCAAGGACTGTGAGCACTAACATTACACTCTGGGGAAGATGCACTAAAAACTCATGCAACACAGCACAGCAACCCAGGCTGTTGTGCTGTGTTGTGTTAGAGGGAGAGCAGGACAGCTTGATATGTATTAAGATATGGTGCTTCCCAGTTCTTTCCTAAGAGCTGCTGCACAATCAGGGTGCCTTCACACATTTATGCAATAGACCAAACATGTTTGTGCCAAGTCTAGCATATGTTTTGTAAAAGAAGGGTACCCTTCAATTAAATAATACTATACATTTCCTACTTTGGGAAAAGTAGGCTGTGCTGAGTAGCACACATGCAAAGCCAGAAAGGTTTGCAGAAGTCCAATAATTTCTACTTTTTAACACCAGCCTCAAAGAGTTTTGTTTTGCATTAACCCTGTCTACCTTTGATAGTAAATAAGGTTTTGCATTATAAAACCTGGGTTGTTGCATGGGGACAGCCAAGTACCACCCTAGCCATAAATGTTTACACTACTTGCAGGCATTTTTCCAACACAAACAGAGTTTTGCCATTGAAAGTAAGCACAATATTTATTACTTTGCCTATCACTCTCTGACACAGTTCTAAGTTGACTGGTGTCTCAAGAAGTTTAAAAACAGGAATATCGCCAATGTGCCAGCAAAGAAATTGGTAAATGTTGCCATCCACTAGAAATTCAAGTTTTTTTGGCCGGAAATGTAGCTGCATTGTTGACATATCTAAATCAAACTACAGAACATAACACAATAAACATACAGAGATCGACAGACATAGCAGGGCATGTCATAGTTAAGAAGTCAAGGCAGAATGCAGCACAAATACTACAAAACAACATATCAATGCATCAAAATAATATTGCATTAATGCAGCACAAAAACGAAGCAGCATATAAAACAACAGAACATGACACCACCGCAACCAAATATAACACATTCTGCACAAACACTCTTATTGTGCATTGCCGGTTGCAGCATCCTGTTTTCACTCCACTGTGGTAAAATTTGTTTGCACCAAGCAATTCTCCTAAACTTACGCCTTAGTCCCAGTCCGGCACAACCAGATATCCCCAATTGGGCTTTTTTGCTTCTAGGCACTCTTTTAATTAACGCCTTAACCGCTACGGTTTTCCGCCGCGGTGTTTGCGTTCTAAAGGGTGGATGGTGCTCCGTCGGCCATTGGCCGATGGCAGCACTAGCCAGGTATTGCTCCCGTCTGCCAATGGCCGACGGCAGCATGCAAGGGGTGAAATACTTTGAAATGTATTATCTCCAGTTCTACTAATTGGATTTTTGTAATTCCGGTCTTGTTCTATTTACTAAATTAGACTATGTCTTTCTAACTTCATGTGGTATATTTTTCTGTATTGTTTTCACTGTGTTGCACAAATACTTTACACGCTGCCTCTAAAGTTAAGATGGACTGATCTGTGCCACGCTACAAGTAGGTGTATTTTAAGAGACAATTGTCCCAAACATCTACACAGATAATTAAGACAAAAATAAGTATAGACCAAGATTGAAATCTATATTAACTGTCCAGCCGGACAGATTTAATAGTAGGTATAGTCGAATGTGGCCAAGTTGTTAAACAATTTCCAAGTGGGACACAACCTGTGTCCAACTACCTCATATGTGAAGACAAAATGACATACATACAAGTGAGAGGCAAGGAAGGGCCGTCTGCAAATTATTCAGAATTAAAACAGACAGTTAATATTGAAGTACACTTTGTGTGATTTTGCAATAAAACATTTAAATCATCAAGTGTATGCTGTTGACTATGTTTCGATCCCTTTTTAATATGGGATCATCATCAGGACATATTGATTCATGCCTTTTCTCAATATAGAATGAAAAAAGCAGAGTCATCTAATAATGCATGGCAAATTAGCCTATGCGTAGGGTAACCGCTAACACCATCCACAAAGTGAGTGGGGACCATCAAAGATAAGGAACCACCACCAGCGCACTCGGGTGCCATTCGAGGGAGACAAATGGGTCCCCGAACAATCATCAGATAGACTCCGAAATGGGAATCAACTGCGGCGGGCTAGTCAATGCTCGATCCGTGGATTTTTGTAATTCCGGTCTTGTTCTATTTACTAAATTAGACTATGTCTTTCTAACTTCATGTGGTATCTTTTTCTGTGTTGTTTTCACTGTTTTGCACAAATACTTTACACGCTGCCTCTAAAGTTAAGATGGACTGATCTGTGCCACGCTACAAGTAGGTGAGCACAGGTTAATTTAGGATTTGTCTGCTTCTTACCCCAACTAGGATTGTGATTGCTTCTTGACCAGTGCTCATATCCCAGACCAACAACAATCACATTTCCAACATTGTGCAGGTTTCTCTGGCAGATGTCAGAAATTGTCTTATTGTCCACCATAAAAAGTAGCTTCATGGACTAGGCACACTATCCTTGAGGATAGCATGAAAGGGATGTAATGCTCACCCACAGCTGCGGAGACCTGTGGAGTAAAATATATGAAAAGTTATGCATTCTTAGCCTAGTTGACAGACAGACGCCCCAACAGAAGATAATTGAAACCTGAGACTATAGCCTCATCGCCTTGGATGTGGAAGACAAGCAAGCCCTTGTGGCACCTGCACTGGACAACCAGTTAGCATATCTGGTCAAGCTCCAGGATGAGTCTTTTGTGCCCACAATACTAGTTTGCAGTGATGTATTGCCCAGTTTGGAGGTGGCAGTATGTTCCAGATCAAACTTCATTAAGTACTGTGAGTACAACAATCACAACCCAAGACTTGATTGCTCAGTTTGACTTCACTGATGAAGCTTTTGAAGCAATTCCCCCATTTATAAAAAGTCTCTTGTTGGTGAACATCCGCATATCAGGCTGGATACCACGTTACAAGCTGCCGAGGTCCAGTAGTTATTGCCAGGGATTGCCAGTCTGGACACTGGTGTGTGGTCAATGTGCGTGCAAACTTGTGCATGGAGGGCTTGAGAGAGAGAGAGGTGAGGAAGGTGAGTTATTTTGACACTTAGGCCTCTATTCCAAGGACCTGATTATCTCAGTTGGTAACAGTGCCTGGAGATAAAATGATACCATGTGACAAAGTGCAGTTACTCCCCAGTGTAGTTTTACCACTTCATTCTGTATTCATTCATTCATGTTATGTTAATTTGTTATGTTAATTTGTTATGTTATGTTAATTTGTTATGTTATGTTAATTATTTTATTAAGCGCGTCTGTTAACCTTGGGTGTCCTGGCGCTATCTGCTATCCTGAAAAGAGGAGAGATTAAGAAGGGGACTTCATGGGGTCACACTGCATGTTTTCACTCACCCCGAGCCGTGAATCACGTGCTGGAGAAAAACTTCTTGCCCACTGAGTAATTTGCATACAGAGCGGATTTTCAAACTGGGTGCTAAAACCTGTTTGCACCCGATTCGACATTAGAGTCATACAAAAGTATTCTCGTTCTTACAGACAGCTTCATGCCTTCCTTAATTATACTGTAGTATGTAGCAAATATGGATTTAAATAGGGTTGCACAAAAAGATCTGTGAAAGTGCCTGGTATTGTTTTCCTACCAATGTATGGGAGAGGACACTGCCTTATGGCATTAGCTGTCATCTTTGAAAGTAGGGAATCAGGTTTGAGTCCCGGCGTCGGCTCGCATCCGGTGATTTGGGGATAATAACTTCATCTCCCTGTGCATAAAAAACTTGATTTTACCTTGTGTAATTTAACTGGGGCTCAAACTTAGCAGTTGGGCTGAACTGCGCTATATGAAACTGCTGCAAACATGTATGGGGATATTGACTATAAAATGTTGGAGCACGGTGATACTCAAAAAATTGATAACGCCCTGCTGTGACATTTTGTAAACATAGGGATTCGCCATTTTTACAAAAAAAAAAAGCTGCCTATCACCAGTGCAGACAACCTTGTACCATGTTGCAAGGGTGCCAGAGCCGCAAGGCGATTGTTTATGGGCAGGAAGGGATACCGTCCTGCACATAAAAAAATCTTCAAAGGCAATTTGATGTTTCTATGTGGGCTGCAGAATGAGGCACACATAGAAAGAGTAAAATATGAGGACAAATGTATAATTCCTCCTCGTATTGCCATCCTAGGACCAGGTTTTACCAAGCCTTTGTTTTTGGGGCTGCGCTTGTAAATTTGGGGCAGCGTTAAAAAGCAATGGGTGTTGCAATGGAATGCCCACAGCAACACCCATTGCCTGCCCCTTTGCCACAGCACACTGCTGCCATAAGGGGCATATTAGTAAGGTGGCATTAGGCCGTGCAAAGTAGGTTAACGCAACTATGTAAATATGGGGTAGGAAGCACCCCACCAGAGAATAAAAAAAAGTGATGCTCCGGTGGTGTTAAGGGCTTATAAATATGCTCTGTAGTTTTATGTAGCAGACATTCTGCTGATATGTCAAGTGTTCACTGTGGCAGAAAGAGTTTAGCCTAAAATTCCATGGGCCTCATTTATGAGGCTGTGCGTCACTTTTACGCCGCCGGTGCGTCACTTTTTGTGACGCACCAGTGGCGTAAAAAATAAGCCTTGTTATGCCATATTTACAAAGTGACGCATCTAGGTAGATGCATCACTTTGTAAACCCCTGCGCCACATTATACCTGCGCCAGGTATAATGTATGCAAGGGGGGCATATTGACGCAAGGAAGGGTCATGGAAGTGACGCACTCCAGCAATGCGTCACTTTTGCGCCATACAGATACGTCAGAAATACTGACGTATCTGTAACTCCTCGCGCCATGATGCGTCATACTGTAAATATGACGCATCATTGGTGTCACAAGGAAGGCGCAGTGAAAAGTGACGCATCGCGTCCATGGTGGAGAAGTGTGGCTCACTGGTTAGAGGCGGCAGACCCGTAAGCAGAGAACGGCCCGGGACCAGGGTTCGATTCCCGACGCGGCAGGGTTGTGGACCAGGGTCAGCGGACTCGATAATTCTCGCCTCGGTGCCCACTCTAGTCAGAAACCACACTCGGCAACTCTGGGCATCAGCTTGCCTCATCTTCACAATGGCCCCCCCAGACCGCCGGGGATGCTTGGTCGCACCTTAGAGATACCCATCAGGGACCATCTCTCAGGGTGAGCCAGGACGGGTTCCCCAGCAGTCGAAGCGCGGAGATACTCCTCCGGGAGTCGATTCCTAGCGCTATATAAACCCGCAATTAATTAATTAACTAATCGCTGTTTTCACGCAGCGATGCGTCACTTTTCATAAATGAGGCCCCATATATGCTCTTTTTCCGCGTTTTTAGCTGCCAGAATCGAAGGAGCAGCTATCAATAATGCAGGACATGCAGTGACATTGGAGGCGGAGAGTGAGGAGCCGCAGCACCCCATTTATAGCTTTATTTTATTACTCATCGGGGGCAGGGTGGTGAGCTATTGTGCACTCCTTAGGGCCCATGACTACTTTACTGCACCACTGGACAGATGTGCACAAAGATGCCTACATATCTACTTTCTTAAATGTCTTTCTTTTGGGTGGGTTCTTGAGAGGAACTGGAGTTAAAGGTCACATGTTTGAACTTACGTCTTCATTTTTACTCAAATAAATATTCCTAAAGAGGAGCAGCCACTATATCTATTGTACTCACATGATCGTCTTGCTCACCAGGCTCCTGGGTTTGGGGCTGAATGCCGATTGTTGACGTGAACAGTCAAAGGACAGCATTATACCTCTGCTGCTCCATACTTTCATGAAAATCAGGTAAGGTCTTGTTCTTAAAAGCTTTAGTTTCACTGGGCATAAGGTGCACCATAGAGATATGATGTGTTTTCTCTGTTTAGCTACTTTAACGCTGACCCATCCCCAGACTAGTGCCTGGGTCTGATGGAACGGCACAGGGATTTTGTAAGAGTATTACTGATGCCCTTATTGCATATTGCCCTGTAATATATCACTATAATACAACCTATGCTATAATCCCTGTATAGAAACCTGTCTCTAATTTCCTTACAATCAGTGATTTGTCACCCCCTCCCACACCATTCGCATGTAATAACGATATGGCATAGCTGCTCAACAGTAAAACCTTATTACATTTGAGTTCTGACGTAACGCAATGGCTGCGGCCAGAGAAAGCAGCCAGGGTGGAATGCATTACACGGAGCATAAAAACGAAATTAAAAAGTGTCTTTTCCTTCTTCTGCTCTGTTCTACGAGATGAACAGTGATAAGCAGAAAGGAACTATTTATGACAACAGGCTTATTGGTTGCACTTCTTAGGTAATTAGAGAAAAGTTAGACACCTTCTTCATGTTTCCACACATTCTGATCTACTGCACTTTTTTTAAAAACTGACTTGCATTTAACTTGTTCTATCGTTTTTCAGCTTTTATGTTGTGTTTACTTTTGCACTAGAGATTCTACTTTCGTTCTTCATGCTTGCAAGCATGCTGTCCCTTTCATATGAAAGAGCTAAGTGCCAAGGATTACGTGGTTTGTGGGAAAGGTGATGAGCAACCATGCATTATAAAGAATAAAGTTGATCCCGGTGGATGTGATCTGGATGTTGCAAGTCACCTCAGAGTTCCATAACCAAATACAATAACTCGGCCTTCAGCTCCTTCCTCTATATGCTCATGAAACTCCATAGTGACTTGCAATACCCTTATAATCTGCTGTAGGTGGTACTTACAACTTCTGCCACTCGAAAGGGGAAGAAAGAGCAAAATTCAGTTTCTGCCTCAATTTCCTCATTTGCACCCAGATATTTTGCCACCTTGATATATGAATATCGTAGGCAGTGGTACTGATTTGGTTTAATGCATTGCATGTAATACAGGTGTGGCCATTAACTTCTGTTACTCCTGTTACTAAATGTGTCCCAATACCTGGGTAATAAGTAATCATGCCTGATGTGTCTACTGGGGACTCTGGGCTTTCACTGTTATCTTAACATTTTACCTGTAGGAGCCTTGTTTTTTTTAAATGAGTTTTTCTCTGTAGGCTTGGGCTTAATTAAAGTCATTTAAATAATGTTAGCCACATTTTATAGTGGGAACTATGGGTCTGGGTTCTTGTGGAGAGATTTTTTATTCAAATTCTTTGTATTCTGATGCCCTTTGCGTTATGTGTTTCAAAGTGTTCGGCCCTGGGGATGACAGCAATTGAATCCCATTCATTGTTTTTCTTTTTGTCATGTGTGTAACAGGGCTCTTGGGGATACAGGTGATTACAGATATTTTCCCTAATGTGTCCAGGATTTCCTTATGTACCAAACATGTTTGTTTGAAAGAAGTATGGGTATCTGGGTGGACAAAATATTTTCCTTGATTGTTCTATAACCTTCCCAATGTATCGGCTAGATTTGGTGTAAAGCAATGGTCACGTATTTTTACCCACACTTTGTGCATTTATGCCTGTACATGTGTGTCATCTTTGGGTTAAATGGAGCAGGGGTGTCCACATATATTCTGCAGAATTGTCTGTTGTTCTCCATTTGTGCTAGGATTCTGTTTGTTGTCATTGAGCCTAGGAATATGTTCCTAATTTGTTTCTGGAAATCTTGTCTATTTGTTTGATTTTATCTAGGATTAGCATGGTACTCTTGAGGGCGGTCATCAGTATTTTCATTGATTTTCTGGCAATTGTTCTATCTCTGTACTTTGAATATGAGGGTGCTACAGGGCACTGATATGTTCCTCTATTTCTATTACGCATTTTACACATTCCTTAGCCTGCTATTGAGCTTATCGTGTGTCCTCATTGTTATTTATTGCTGTATTCTGACCCTCCAACCAGCGATTCACACTTGTGGCTCCTAAAATATGGAGCTGCCTAGAAAGAAACCTGTACTACTAGCACCTCTGAAAACATCAAACTGAGATGCTAGATGGATCACACCCTCTGGGAAGTGGTGGATGCATTGTTCTGCCCACCTTGACCCTTGGAATGAAACACACATTCATCCACTAATGCATGTAACTGTGGGTGACCAATAAAAACATCATTAAAAACAATAGCAGATACAGAATAAGAGATTAGACCTCTGTTAGTATAGAATAGAGGACACACATGACATAGGGCCTGATTACTATAGCGGTGAATCTGCTACCGGCAGCCTGTCGGAGTCAGATCCGCGGCCAACTTGCGATGGCTTGTGGTTTGCTGGCGGATGGGAAGACTGTCTGCAACCAGTCACACACAGGCAATTGTTCTGATTGCCTGGCGGATATGGAAAGCATACCTAGAATGGTGGCGGTGCCTAGCAGGCACTGCCCGCTATGTTAGGATACTTCATCCCTGCCGGCTGGGTTCAACTGCCATTCACAGGCTGGCGGGGATTGCATTTGGGGGCCCGTTGTAGGCCCCTCTTGTGTTGGGGGGGTGGGTGTGCACTGGGGGGTACCGTAGCATTTCCCTGCACCCGGTGGCAGGCACCGCGTAGTGCGTGTCATGTAGTGCTGAGAAATTCCAACAGTGCATTATGGACATTGCGGTGAGTGGTGCAGCCAGCAGCACCTGCTGCAATCATAATCTCATGTGCGGCCGGTCCCAAGCCCTGCAACCCCCATAGTTTTCACCAGCAAAAAGTTCTAAGCAGCTCAAATTTCAATGTTTAATGATGTGATTGAATTTCTAAACCTCAAAGGAGACATATTAAAATTAACTTTCCTGAAATCCCAACTGCTACTGCTAAAGATGGTATTGATGGGTATTTGGTTGTTCTTTTGCATTTTAAAAAAAGAAAATATGAGCCTGGCTTCCTTCAGACCTCTCTCATGCGTCTCAAGTAAGGTAGCTGTGGTGTAGTCGTGTGAGATGGCATTGGTTTAGAAATTGCAGGTGGCCAAAACTGTGGGAGTAGAATACACTTTAGATGATAGTTTTGTATTTGCCCGGTCGGTAGCTTTTTATTGGTCATTTCTAGAGGGTCGCTGTCATTGTTCCTCAGTGCAATTTCATGCAATGTATCATCTGGGTATAGTGCCAAATCATATTACAGGTCAGTAATGTTTTAAACTGGTCCACTTATAACCATTGTTCTAATTTGTTGATTCCTCTCATGGATCAAGTATCCCGGTGACAAGAGTGGCCATCAATCTGAAATCCTACATTCTACCCTAGGGGGCTTAAATGAAGGGATCTGTATCCAGTGTTTTATAAGTTGTGTGCCAGGTAAGAAAGCTAAGAAAGGATATTGTCACCTGGTTTAGGTGAGTAGGTGTCTTGGTAATATAAGGGTTTTTGTGGGATTGTAAGACCTCAAGCTTCAGTATTGCCCATAATGGTATTCTGTTTCTGGTAAAAGTAGATTTGCTGATGTGAAAGTTGGTATATGTTGTATTATGATTGAATGAGGTTTATACAAAGGCCTCCTGATTAGGTATCTGCATATAATTTGCAAGTTTGAGGTGAGGTCAGTACATCCCTGCTTGAAGAATCCAATGGTTTTATGTAAGAATGGGTTGTTGCTTGGCAAGCAACAACCACAATTCTGATGAGGGTGAACCACAAAAAGTCACAAAATTAACTTGTACTTAACCCTCTGGAAGCATGACTGAAAATCAGTATTAACTTAGAGGCAATGTGTAAAGTATATATGCAGCACACAAAGAATAAAGAATTGAAAACACAGCACAAGATATATCCAACATCAATTTAGCAAAATAGAGTACAATGTATTAAATTATATGACACCAAATGGGCAAACATCCAATCAGTAGAAATGAATATATGCAATTTCAAAAATGTAAGGTAAGTACAATGCCTAAAAGCCCAGGCTATCCGTCTGTGGAGACCAGCCGAAAGTCCTAAGTTAATTGACAGTGTGATGGAGTATGAGCTGGATACAAGAATCAGGTTAGTCCCTCTGCAAATGTTACCTTCTAATATCCAGCACATTGGAAAAGGCTCTGAGGAGCCAGGAGAGAATCACAGCTGGTCGCTGTTGTAGCATGAAGACTAGGCCGGGCATCGCAGACTTTTGGCACTGTAGCCCAAAGATTCCGTTGGATGTCACAGATGGTCATTGCTTGTGTTTCGCAATAGCGGGTCACCACGGGTTGTTGATGCTCTACTCCAAAGTGCAGATCTCACATTGCTGTTCATTGCTGGTCATTGCTGATGGTCACTTTAACGCAAAGAGTCAGGTTTACGGATTGACGCAGGTGACAAGATCTTGGTGGGAAGTGGACCATTTGCAGTCACCAAGAACCCCAAACCTCAGGGTTTCTCCTTTTCTACAAGGAGTCACACCAGGAGTCCTTGACCTGGGAGGCACCTCTGGAGGATCAGGAACTCTCTCCACCAGAGAAAAGCAGGGCTCAGGTCGATCCAGTTGCATCAAGGTCTTTTTAATTTAGGTGTGGGATGTTAGATTTTTGGAAAAAATGGGTAGCAATTTTTTTTTATGTTTCTGTTTAGAAGTTACTTTTGTGTATAGATGGTTAGTAAAATATTGGTAATATTTAATAACATTTATTTTTGTTGAGAATACATTTCCAACAAAAAATTATATTTCAAATCAACATATAAAAAAATATTTTTGGTTAATGGTTGCTTTTTTTAGTTGGCCCTAGTTGGTATTTTTAATAAAATTCATAAGATTAGGTTTTTTAAAAGATTTTTTAAAAATTGTTTTGAAATAAATAAATTAAATATTTATAGTTGATTCATATTCATTGTATTATGTCATTTTAATTTATTTAGTTAAATAAATACATTTATTTATTTCTGTTGTAAATTAATACTTTTTTTAGAAATGCAATTTTTGTATGTAGTTATATCCATATTTTTTTAGAATGTATTCTTTAATTATACAACTGACAGAATTAAATAAATGTAAAATGGTTGAAAGGTTTTGAGTTTGAAGAAAATGAACAAAGGGCCCTATTATGATGGCGGACGGACTTGCGTCCGTCCGCCACCCCCAAGGAAGAGGGACCGTCCGCATAGGCAGCGGCGGTCCCTCCATGGCAATTAGGATGTGACCGCCTCCCTGGCGGTCACATCCCCTACCTTTAACATTGTGGCAGATGCTGCTTCAAGCCGCACCCGCCGCAATGTTAAAAAATGCATGTTTACCTTTGCATGCACGAAGCTGCAGGCATCGCGTGGTGCCTGCCGCTTCGTGCACGCAAAGGCAGGGGGGTACCATACGTACCCCCCATATGCAACCCCCACCCCCCTTCACCCCTGTGGGACCGCAACGGGCCCCCAAACAAAAGACCGTATGCCTTTCCACGGCAAAGGCATAGGACCGCAGACATCCTAATATGCCTGGCGGTGTCTGATAGACACCGCCAGCCATGTTAAAGCTTCTCCGCCGCAGTCGGAAGGTGACTGCGGCGGAAAAGCTGTGGACTGAAAAAATATCCCCCCACCATCCTAATCTGACGGCGGGTATTTCTTCAGTCCGCAGCGGATAATCCGCATCCTCCGGGCCGGCGGTGGCTTCCGCCGGCCCGGAGGATGCGGATTATCCACAATCATAATGGACCCCATAATTAGGACAATATAATCGTTGGTAAATAAGGTTGTATTAATATTATTTAATATTATTTTTGAGAAACATTTGATTATATTTTATCCATATATTACCTACTGGCGGTCGCCAGTAGGTAGGTATAGTTAGTAACTAGTTTCCATAGGAAATCCACAAAATTCTATTTGGAATAACTTTGGCGCCGGTGGACGAATCTTCGTGAATTTCTCTGTGAAAATGACCTGCTCTCGTCAAGTGGGTGCCGAGAAAAAAGGGTGGTCCCAAAACATGTTTTCCCCATGCAATTTCCCATAGGGCTACAGCCCGAACGGCTGAACGGAATTATACCTAATTTGGCCGAGAGGTAGAGTTCGGTTCGCAGATTGTGCTTTTTGTTAAATGGTGTTAATCCGTTCATTAGTTTCTGAGAAAATGAAAAGTAAAATCGTAGCGATATCTAGAGACAAAGTACCGCATGCGTATGGAAATCCGTACAATTACGAGCACGAGCTGCATGCTGATTGGCTGTCAACTGTCTGTCTATACGCCAAACCAGGAAGTGTTGGCAGCCATCTTGTGCATCGCTAGAACCGAGTCACAAGGAAACAGTAAAACAAAGTTGAGTAATAAGGAAAGGGGGCAGGGTAGGAACATGTTGACCCTCTAGGCCTGCTCGGGGGTCCCACATGAATCTTTAGGCCCAAAATTGTTTTGTTTTTTTTCGAATAAAAAAATCGCGGGGTACGCGTATGGTACGCGTATGGTACGCGTACATGGTGGAAAAGGAAAAAAAAACTAGAAGACTGTGTTATTCTTAATTAGCCCCCCAGGGGGGGGCTAAATCCCGGGGGCATTTTTTTCCATTATTGGGGGGCTTGTAAGGCACTCTGATATCCAGGGAAACTGGTTAAAAAAAGAGCTATATTTCTATGATAGTATGTAAAACTTTCAGGGTTTTTTTGTGTACCAGTTGTACTCTCCACGCATGCGCAGCCTCGTTTCCAAGCCCATGTTTCATTTTTTATCTTCAAGTTCGCCAAGCAAAGCTGTCCTCATATCAGGTATTAAATTTGCCGCTTTCTTTTCCCGGGTCGTGCGTGTCATCCGCTGCTATACTTTTGTAACATATTAATAATCATATTCTATCTATATTTATTTGAAACGTATTGCTGAGGCACCAAACGTTGATTACATACTCTGTCCACTGCCATTTTAGTCGTTTTCGGATGTTATTTTTATGATACCTGTTAGTTTCATTTTACCTTCCGCCTATCTTCGCTGTGATCGATGAGATTTCCTGCCACAGACACCACGGTGTTTATCCTTGGATGTTATCAGACTTGGTCACACGCATACCTAAAATCTAATTTGAAGCACTTAAGCCGCAGCAATTACAATGCGTGTCCATCACCACAAAGCCATTAGGATGTTTATGGCTTTATTATGGTGGTAAATGTGTACTAGTTGTAAAAATATGCGTGGTAAAGCTATATGTGTGCTAATGAATTTGTGGTGACGGTCACGCATGGTTATGACCGTGTTGTAATGGCTGTTTCCCCGAAAGGACACTGCAGGAACTGGGTCTGGGTGTGGCGGACTCCAGAGCATCAGGCGGTGGTCCACGCAGTCTCCCTCACACAATATAGAAATGTCTGGGGGTTGGTCGTTTTTGTGGTTTGAGGGGCGTCATTGAGGCCCACACAGTTAATTTTGTAGGGGTGTAGGTTTGCACAAGAAATTGTTGCAAGAGGTTTGTAAATATGGTACATATTTGTTTTTTTTACTTTTATTTCCTTTCTATGTTGTAGTCCATCCAGAGAAAATATAACTTATTGTACAGCCAGTACTTTTCAACCCTACTGTCAAACATCTTACTATAGTACTTCAAATTATAAATATTATTTTTGTTGTGGACCGTCCCACTGTCCCCCCAAAACAACAAGTATATAGTTTTTTTTATTAACTTTTATTAAAACAACAATAACTTTAAACGTAACTTAAAGATAATGTAATAAACAACTAGAAAAATAACTTTAATAAAACAGTATTATAAACAAATTGTGATGTGGACTCCAAAAGACGTTGGGTAGGTAATCTGCAAACCAAAAAAGAAAAAAGAGTTTAAAGTTATGTAGATGTGACTAAATAAGGTGAAGCATTAAAAGTGAAGGTAACAGTACCATTCTACATGTGCAGTGTGCCTAGTACATTTCACTTCTGTTATAGTCCCGCGTTAAAGTTGTGTCTATATGGAAGTGCCTACTTCGTTACTGACACAAAAGTGGCACAACGGGATGGTGAATACGCCGACTTATTTCTAATGCATTGCAATGGAGGCATTGCATATCTAGGCCGCTGTGCTTACCTTGTATAAACAGTGCAGCCACCGGAGTTCACAACTTCAAATCAAGTCTGCTTCTACAGGTCAAAGTAGACAGCAGTGTCTATAAATTTAAAAGAGAAAGAGAAATGATGGCACAGAGAGTGTGAGAGAGAAAGAGAGAGAAAAGAACATTAAAAGTGTCTCTAAGAGTCTGGAGTTGAGTTTTTTTTTTCTTGAAAAGTGAGACGCAGATTTACCAGCTCCTTGCGCCAGTTTTCTCATGTTAAAAGTGAAATACTAGTGGCGCAATAAGCTTGTAGATCTGTTTCTCAGACTGTTGTAACCTATCTGTTGTCACTGCTCGGAGGTAATTATATATTTCTACACAGTCAAGCTGCTGCACACTACCCACTCTCTCCTTTCAGAAATAATTTGTTGTTGTTTCGGAAGCAAAATTCTTTGTCACCTAGTGCCATTTGCGTGATTGAAAGATGGTGCTCTACGTGTCGAAGAAGCCTTCACTGTAATCAACAGAGTTAACCGCTTCAATTCAGATAAGTTTGTATACAGCAGAGTGGAGATAGCAGCGTCCAAAACTTTAAAAAAGAAAGAGAAACGTTGTGAGAGAGTAAGAAAGAGAAAGTGAAAAAAGGACATTAAAATGTGGGATAGACACACACAACAGTGGGGGGGTACCTGAAGCAAGTGGCGCAACCACAGTCAAAAATATCGGGGGGGGCTTAAGTTCAAGCAAAAAGAAGAGTGGGAGCTGCAGGGGCTGTAAGCGGGGGGGACATCAAAGCCTCATTAACAAGCAAAATGTCTTTAAAAGACCTGTGACGTACTCGGGTGCGACTGTGTGGGGGCAGAGGAAGATATGTCATCGTAGCTGAAGCCCCGTTAGCCCAATCTGTGTTTTGTGCACCTGCTGCATATTACACATTCTCTCTTTTCAGAGATAACTTGTCGTTGTTTCAGAAACAAGCTTCTTTGCTCACTTTGTGCTATTGCTGTCGTTCTTGTTACATAATCCATCGTGAAGCTGTGCATCTAAAAGTTATGATTGGTAATTGTTAATTTGTAATTAGATAACATTGCGCTTTTACACATTTCTACAAACTGTTTGTATTGGTAATATTCCGGACATTTCAGCGATTATAAAAACGTTACTGCTATTAGGAAAAAAATGTATGCATGAAGTTAATACACTATACAGGAGTGCGTTCGTCTAAAATACTTAGTCGCATTTTTGTATGTAGTCAGCTACAACCCTTTGACTCCTTCCGATGCGTACTCAAGTCAAACTGCTCATCTTTTCGTGGAAAAGACACCTTCTTCATGATGCAGTCCCGATCTCCAACAAAAAAGTGTCATGTATGATGCCGAGTCTTGATATCTCTATGGCTAACAACATACTCATGCTCCCATCATCATCATCTTCACAGGTTCTTCACTCGCTCAGTTTGTTGAATGTTGAAGTATTTGTTTTTCTATTTTCTATTCTATCATAATTGTGCTGACTTTTCTCCTTTAGCGTGCAGTACTATATTATTTTATAAAATGTATAACTGTTGAAATCATCTTTGAAAGAAGAATGTAAGCATGAAAGCTGCTCTCTGTGACTAGAAGAAATGCTGGCTCCCGCAGGAAGTGGAGAGCCAGCTGGGACCGTGGAGGCCTTGGGCTCTTCTCACGGTCCGCAACGTTACATTTGAGCCCCGGGGGATGGGGTTCTCAGGGGTTATAAAAAATTAGTGATAAAGGCTATTTTTTATGGTAGATTTATCGTATGCGTACCAACCACGTATGGACGACGTACGGTTCGAAGATTGGAAGTCGTCCCATAATCGTACTGAAGAAAGAAAAAGCTGAATATTTTTCAGATATTCATGAAGTGTATGTGTTTAGATTTTGGGTGACTCTGAAAAGAGCCCTTGTGTTTATCGGGAGATTTTAGTACCTACAAGTAAGTACCAATGCAGAGTCTAAAGTTCAAGAGGAAGAGTATGTTACCCTCATCTGTAAAATGTAACCATCTCTCCTATAGATGTCATGCATAATGAAACGCAGATTGTTGTGGTAGATGGACCCCATTCGATAGTCTCGGAGAAAAGCAGAAATAGATTTATTCATATGTTTCCTAGCTTTCTCAATCTGTTGACAATAGTGGTTGGACCAGTTCCATGTCTGCCTTTGGCATACATTAGAATAGACAAAGTCGGGTTTTGGGGAAAAGTATCATCAATTGTGCAAAGGAGTCCTTCATACGCATTTCCTACCCCTGTCAAAATGCCTAGGTCATTGCCACCACAGTGCACAATTATGAGGTCAGGGTGTTGGAGATGTAAAAAGGATTTCACCAATGGCATCAATTGGTGCCACTTTAATCCTCTCTGTCCAATCCATTTAATGTCTACATTTGGTAAACGTAGGTCTTTGTGAATTCTTTTCTGTTCTGCGTACTTTTGGCTCCAAAAAATATAGCTGTGTCCCACAATCCACACTGTAAGCATCTTCAAGAGAGGTCTGGATGCACTCTGATGGTCTCTGTAAATGAAATGGCAGTATGAAAAGTAAGATTTTTCTAAAATGGTGGACTACATGAAGTTATGAAAAAAGTAAAGACATAATTAGTTGTTTGACAACATTCTACACAGTGCTAGGATGCATGTTTCTGTTTTTTAAAAACCTGATTTTTATTGGTTAAGAAAAACTGATAGAAAAGAACGTTACATAAGATAAGCTGGTACATTCTCAAGTCAAGCATACTTGCTGTTTTAATTTGCAACAAGGTATGATGAACTTTTCACCTATGTGCTCAGTTAGGTGTTCCCTGAAGTGTTTCTATGGTAACTGGCAGAATGTGAAATGAGGGAAGGGTTGAACGTTTTGTCAGTTGGAAAGGGTGCAAAAGTTCAAGCAATATAAAAGTGTGTTTCTCTTTGATTTAATATGGGAATAAATGTGATTTTTTATTTAATTGTATATGTGCGTAGATTGAGTGTGTAGAGTGATAGGAAAAGTGTGCTATTTGCTATCGGACTTCCTGACCCCTAGGACTGCTTAGGGGGTTATACAATGATCCCCAAGGTCAAAATCTTTGATGGCCTTTTTTGAGCCTTTGATGGCCCTGGGGAGCACCACATCCGAGGTCCGGCTCCTGTAGTGTTACGGGATGCCTATCCCCGGGACACTGCTGTTTGCTATAGTAGGGCGAGAGTTCTCTTTTAAGTAGGAAAACAGATTGTTTTTTGTCTGAGAGAGCAGCATGTAAGCTGGCCTCTCTGACAAAAAGTAATGCCGGCTCCCGAAGGACGCAGGGAGCCGGCTGGGACCGTGGGGTTTTGGGGCGCCCCCCACGGTCCTGAACGTTATATTTGAGCCCCGGGGGATGGGTTCCCCGGGGATTGTAAAAAAATAGTGATAGATGCTAAAAAAAAATTACGGTATATTTACCGTATGCGTAAAGTGCGAATTCTGAAGGTCGTTCCATAAGCGTACGTACGCAATAAAAAATCAATTAAAAATATATATTTTACAGATATCTCTCAAGTTTATGTGTTTATATGTTGGTTGCTTCTAATGAGACCTTTTCTCTTTGTTGGTACGTATAAGTAAGTGCTTATGCATAGTCTAAATTTGTTGAGGAGCAATGTTTGAAACAGTGCTGAACTTTTGACCTCTGTTGACAGTTGACTTTTGCATGATCTGTTGGGCGTAGGGTGGAAAGTTATGTCAGTTGAAATGGTTTGAAATGTTGAACCAATAGAAATGTGTGTTTTGTTTTGACTTAATGTTTAAAGGATTTTAATTGTTTATTTACATGTATGTAGGTGTAAAATGAGAGGGAACATTTTCCATTTCGTGGTTCTGCTGCAAACACTGAACTAGAGAGATTCTGTATAAGAATATATACTGTGTGGGTGGCATTCTTCTTAATCTACAAATGAAGCTTTAGGGAGACGTCCTAAAGCTCCAGTGTACACTTGGAATTGTACTAGTTTTTGTAGTGTACGGCAACAATCTTTTGATTTTTTACGTTATTTCTTACGTAACTATACTAAGAAAAGTGTTAAACAAAATATTAAGATGTTGCAAGGACTAGACCCTTGCAGAGTGAGAGAAAATACTGGTTTGCAAGGTTGTTCTCTGGCTTGTCGTTCTAAAAAGTATGTCGAAGTGTTTTTCACTATTTCAAGATGTTAGCAGTACATAATTCTGAAATGAGGAAATTAGTCAGAAGATTGTATTATGCAAAAAGTCCAGCACTAATGTTAAAAAAAGTTGAACAGTGCTCTTTTGCATGGACCTGTATCAAATGTAATGAACGTTTGTGATCAAATTGAGGTTAGTTATTTTGGTCCTGAGGAAGACAGTGCAGACATTGAGATATTAATAGAAGGAAATGTAGAAGAGAATGTACAACATTGTAGTACAGAACATTTTGAGCAAGAAATTACAAAGTTTAAGGTGATTTCAAGTGAAAGGCCAAATTATTCTTGTATTTGTTGTCGACAAACTAATTATAAAAATCTGACCAGGACTGTTGATTTGTATTTAAAAAGTGAAAGGATATTGCAACGTATTTGTTGGTAGAGAATTGTTTTAATTTGGGTTTTGATCAGCATATTTGTAAATATTGTTATAACAAATTAGACGAGAACAAAATGCCTGCTAGAGCTGTGCATAATAATCTTGAGTTGGTAAATATTCCTTCCGAACTGATGGATTTAAATACCTATGAGTCTATTCTTATTCAATGTGTGCATCCATTTCAGGCTATTGTTCGCATGGAGCCTAAGGGGTCTATTAGGATGTCGGGCGTATTTCCTCCGCCAGGCTGGAGGAAATCCGCCTGACATCCACAGTCCAATTCCCCCCCGCCATATTAGTATGGCGGGGTGGACCGCAGCGGTGAGAAACACCGCCCGCATGTTTTCCGCCCCGGTCGCCTTGCGGCCGCGGCGGAAAACGAGTAACATGGTGGCGGTGTCTGTTAGACACCGCCCGCCATATTACAATGGGCTTTCACTTATGCATTTCCATGGCGGCAATGCCGCCACGGAAAGGCATGCGGAGACTCCCTGCGGGGGGCCGTTGCGGGCCCCCTGGGAGTCCCTGGCTTGGGGGGTTGCTTTCAAAGTGCAACATGGCACCATACAGGATGCGCCCACCTGTGTGGCGTGCGCATCCTAATGCCCTAATCGGGACCCCCGCCCTTATGGGGAGGCAGTCCCGGGTCCCGATGTGATGGCGGGCGTCATCATAATGGGCCCCTTAGCCAGGAAAATTGCCTCCTTCAGATTTACAGAGAGGATTAAAGGGATGAGTTGTATATTTGCCTCTAGATTTAAATATTGAAACAATTGGTGTAGAAAATGTAGAGGATAAACCTTTAGTTATTCTTGTTAATGGTGTTCCTACTAAGAGTAAGACAATCTGGCAAGAATTAGTGGATGTTAGGAAAGTGAAAAAGGCTACGTTGTATCTGGTAAAAAATAATCAATATTATGAAAATGTGTATGTGAGAGAAGAAGAAATAACTGTAGAAGAAGATAGTGACTTGCCATCTGGACAAATTGGAAAAGTGGATGTGTCCAGAACTGAAGAAATCTACAAACATTACAGTGTTCATCCACTGCATTCTAAAGAAGTAATGGGCAATACTATAGAGTTATTCCAAATGAAAGAAGCAAAAGGAAGTCCCATTAGTGTATGGGAAAAAAGCTTGGAAGCTTGTTGTTTCCCTCAGTTGTTTCCCACAGGAAAAGGAGGACGATATGATGACCGACCTGTGCAGATTCCTGCATCTGAATACCGTATATCAAGATTATATGCAGAAGATCCACGATTTCGACAATGTATTCCGTATTTGTTTTATCTTTTGTTTGAAAGTGATTTGTCTGGACTTTCTTATGCAGTAAACAATATATTGAAAACAGGTGAAGGTCTGCAAAATGTTTCGGCAAAGGAATTGATGGATAAAGTACTGCAGAAAGATAATGTTTTGGAATCTCAGCTAATTAATCTCATGGCATGTCAGCGTGGTACTAATGAGTACTGGTACCGTCGTCATGGAGAACGGAAATGTATGCTAAGGAACTTAGTAACTCCTACATGGTTTCTTACTCTAAGCTGTGCTGAATATGCTTGGGATCATTTACTTCAATTTCTTCGAGAGGCAAATCCAAATCTACTAAATATTGAATACAAGACACCTGGAGAATTGTGCTCTTTGGATCCAGTTAATGTATGCAGGTATTTCAATCATAGATTCGAAGCTATGATGTCTTTTATCACCAATAAAAAAAATCCTCCTCTTGGAGAAGTTCTGGATTTCTTTTGGAGAAAGGAGTATCAAGCGAGAGGTGCTCCTCACATACATATGCTAATATGGATCAAAGATGCTCCCACATTTGTAACTGAGTCAGATGATACTGTGCTGTCTTTTATTGAAGAATATGCTACATGTGATAAACCCAAAAGTACACAAGATAAGGACTTAAGACAACAAGTCTTACAATTCCAAAGCCATCGTTGTGGGAAATACTGTCGTTGAAATTACAAATCTAAGGACAAGTTCTACACCAAATGTCGTTTTGGATTTCCACGTCCTGTAATATCGAAAGGAAAAGTGAACAGTTTTAAGTCACCTTTGCGACATACTATCAAAAGAAAGTCTCCAAAAAATACCTACAACTTAAAAAGAAATGAAGAGTCAAAATACATAAATGACTACAACCCAGTCATTTTGTCCATGTGGAATGCTAACATGGATATTCAATATGTTGCAGACAATTCCATTACTGTTGCTCGATATGTAACATCCTACATAACCAATTCAGAAAAGACAGAATTGAAGGAAATGTGGGAAGAGATTTCCCAAGAGAAGAGTCTAAGGAAGAAATTATATAGTTACAGTTTTAAGATGTTATCTCTTTGAGAAATTGGAGCGTATGATTATTCAGATCTCTTATCATCTGCTAGTCTATACTCCAAATGTAGAAGAATCATTTGGGTGAGTTTAGATCTTGCTGCAACACGAAATCGAGTACTTAAATCTGTACAAGGAATTGAATATTTAGCTGAAAAAGAGCCAGAAAGTAAAAATATTGTGAACACAAATATGCTGGATGCATATTATCCAAATAGAAGTCATCATCTTGAAAACATGTGTCTCTATGATGTGCTTCAAAACTATGGGGCCGATTAGGATGGCGGACGGACTTGCGTCTGTCCGCCACCCTTGAGGAGGAGGGAACGTCCGCAGGGGCTGCGGCGTTCCCTCCGTGCTGATTAGGATGTGACCGCCAGGGTGGCGGTCACATCCTCTATATTTAACATTGCGGCGGGTGCAGCTTCAAGCTGCACCCGCCGCAATGTTAAAAAAGCATGTTTTACATTTACATGCACAAAGCGTCCGGCACCGCACGGTGCCTGCTGCTTTGTGCACGCAAATGCAGGGGGGTACCATAGGTACCCCCCATGTGCACCCCCCACCCCCCATTCACCCAGGGGGCCCGCAACGGGCCCCCAAAGTGAATGTCCGTATGCTTTTCCATGGCGGAAAAGCCGCCGTGGAAAAGCATGTATTTACGAACATCCTAATATGGCGGACGGTGTCTCATAGACACCGCCTGCCATGTTATAGCTTTTCCGCCACGGTCGGAAGCCGACCGCGGCGGAAAAGCGGCGGACGGAATTCCAGACCCACCAGCCATCCTAATTTGGCGGTGGGTCTTTGGAGGCTCCGCAGCGGTTTTTCCGCATCCTCCAGGCCGGCGGACACTTCCGCCGGCCCGGAGGATGCGGAAAAACCGCCATCCTAATCGGCCCCTTTATTTTTAAACGGAATACTATAGAAAACATCGATAATGGTATATATATCCCATGGTTGGTTCTGAAGGATGTTTTGTGAAACAAAGAAAAGGACATTTGATTAATCATCACCGTAAACTGAGATGCAAAACTCCTGACAAAAGGGAATTTTACTATTTAGCTCTTTCGCAACTTTTCAAGCTGTGGTGTTCAGAATTGGAATTACTTGGAGATTTTCAGAGCTATTAAGATTTGTTCAATGCAAGTAAAGAAAGATAGAAAGAAGCTAAAATTGCAGCTCAGATTGCTAGAGACAGTTCTCAAGAAGTTCAAACTTCTGCTCCGTTGAGTCAGGACCCACTAGGAGAACCAATTGTTCAAAATGAAGCATCAACTGCTATGGAAGAGGTGGAAACAGCAATGTATCAAGCTCAAGAAGATGTAACAAACTTAGGAAACTTGTAAGAACAACTAAATGTTGAGCAGAAAGAAATATATGAGCAAGTGTGAGAACAGATTGACCATGGATTACTTCATGAGAAGAAAGAGTGCTCTTGCTCATCATTGAACCTATCCGAATGTACGTGAGTGGACAAGCTGGAACAGGCAAAAGTTTCTACAGAAACCAACTGAGTCGCATTTGTCTTGTGTTGTCACTGCTCCAACTGGATTAGCAGCCCACAATATTAAAGGAATTACTTTACATTGTTTAATAATGCTACCAGTGGAGCATGAAAACAAATTAGAATACCACAAGCTATCTGGAGAAGCTTGTTGTGAGGTTTCAAGAGTCTTGAGGAAAATGAAACTTCTCATTATTGATGAGGTAAGCATGGTATCAAACTTAATGCTTGCCTTTGTGCATTTAAGAATGCAGCAAATTCTTAAAACAGAGTATGACGTATTATTCGGAGGAAAACACGTCATAGTTTTTGTAGATCTTCTGCAACTTACTCCTGTAAAAGGACAACCAGTGTTTAAAACACTGACGCATGAAGATACCAGAAAGTCTTTGGGGAGCATTGGAAATGTAAACATTTGGTCCTATTTTGAGTATAAGGAACTTATTACAAATATGCCACAGGCAAATGATGCTGAATATGGAACTATTCTTCAAGATATGAGAATTGGAAAAGTGACTGAACATGGCAAACAAACTTTACAGAGACGATTACTTTCCAATTTGTTTCCAAATGAAAATATTGTCCTAGAGAAAATATACATGAGAATAGCAGAAAACAAATCTGTAATCTGCTTAATGACAACACTGCGTGAATGTTCTATATTCAATGAAGAAATGTTAAAGTTGGAAAATGAAGAAATTATAAAATTGGAAGCTATTGATAAAATAGAACATGAAGGAATCACTATTATTTTGACTGAAGAGTTGAAGAGGAAATATGATACTTTAGAGAAATGGATAAGTAAAACTGCTGGTTTAGAAAAGAATTTATATGCATGTGTAAACTGTAGGGTAATTTAACAATGTAATTTGAATGTGGAAAAAGGTTTAGTCAATGGAGCAATGGGTAAAATAATTAATGTTGTTAATTACATAAATAGAGATAGCATAGAATTTTTGAAAATCAAATTTGATGAAATTGAAGAAGTACAACAATTTCGTCGTTGTTCATCTCTGTTTTTGCTTGTAAAAGGTTTGTATGTTCGCAGAAAACAGTTTCCTATTTGTTAGGTGTATGCGGTGACCATTCATAAATCTCAAGGTTTAAGTGTAGATAGTGCTTTAGTGAATATTGGAAGTACTGTGTTCAAAGAGGGTATGGCATATGTTGCTTTGTCTCGAGTGAGAACTTTATCTGGATTGTACTTGATTGATTTTGATGAGACAAAGATTAGTGCAGTAGCAAGTTGTGTGAAAGAGTATAATAGGTTAAGAAGAGAATACGCACCCAATCTAGGTCAATATCCAATATTTGAAAAGCGTGTGGTAGGTAGTAAAAGAAGATTTGAGAATATCTGTAGTGAAGCTGTAGAGAAAGAAAAAAAACAAGATGAAATTGTGATTAGAGGCAAAAAGAAAAAGGACAGTGTTGAAGAGAATGTTGGTTATCAGTTTGCGAATAGTTCTGGTGTCAACTGCTATGTTAATGTAGTTGTGAATGTTGTTGTTTTTCTTGAAAGTTTGCTACAACAAATTGTTGAAAATCAGAAAGAAAGATTCTGTTTGTTGTTGTATTCTGTTTATGAGAAATGTAGTAGCGATAGAAGTAAAATACTAAGCATGGGCGTAAAATCTGTTCCGTTTGCGGAATTTGCGGATTTTCTGCAATTTCGCGGTCTACGAATCTCACGAAATTACAGAAAAATCCGCGAAATCGCTGTAACCCTGTAAGTGCTTCCTGAGGCACCTCGTTGCCTACTTGCAACTATTCGCTGACCCTGCTCTGACCCTGAAAGCAGGGTCAGAGAATAGTTACAAGTATGGCACAATGCTCCAGGCTCTCACAAAAATTAAACCACAACAGGAAGCACTTACTGATAAGGAAGCAGGTGCCGGACTTGAAGCTCTAATTCAGTAACACATTAACCAGCCCCCGGTTGAGGCTGGGCAGGTGTGCTTTCTCCCCTTAATCTACAGTGGTGAACCAGAGGGTGCTGTGATGAACCAGAAGGTGCAGTTGTGATCCAGAGGGTGCTGTGATGAACCACAGGGTGGCAGTGGTGAACCAGAGGGTGGCAGTGGTGAACCAGAGGGTGCTGTGATGAACCAGAGGGTGGCAGTGATGAACCAGAGGGTGGCAGTGATGAACCAGAGGGTTACAGTGATGAACCGGAGGGTGGTAGTGGTGAACCAGAGGGTGGCAGCGATGAACCAGAGGGTGGCAGTGATGAACCAGAGGGTGCTGTGATGTACCAGAGGATGGCAGTGATGAACCAGAGGGTGACAGTGATGAACCAGAGGGTGACAGTGATGAACCAGAGGGTAGAACCAGAGGGTGGCAGCGATGAACCAGAGGGTGGCAGTGGTGAACCAGAGGGTGCTGTGATGAACCACAGGGTGGCAGTGATGAACCAGAGGGTGGCAGTGGTGAACCAGAGGGTGTCAGTGGTGAGCCAGAGGGTGGCAGTGGTACACCAGAGGGTTCTGTGATGAACCAGAGGGTGGCAGTGATGAACCAGAGGGTGACATTGATGAACCAGAGGGTGGCAGTGGTGAACCAGAGGGTGGCATTGATGAACCAGAGGGTGGCAGTGGTGAACCAGAGGGTGACAGTGATGAACCCGAGGCTGGCAGTGATGAACCAGAGGGTGGCAGTGGTGAACCAGAGGGTGGCAGTGATGAACCAGAGGATGGCGGTGATGAACCGGATGGTGGCAGTGGTGAACCAGAGGGTGGCAGTGGTGAACCAGAGGGTGGCAGTGGTGAACCAGATGGTGGTAGTGATGAACCAGAGGGAAGTGTTCTCTCAGCAATTGCAAAGAGGTAGTGAGGGAAATGGGTGGAGACTTTCCCAAGTTCTGTAAAAAACTGTTATGAACCAATCAAAGTGTTGTTTTAAGGTCACATGGCTTGACGCGCGATTACGCTATGCGCTCCGGGGTGCTTACGGGGGGCGCTTACGCGGCACGTACGTAGGCACTTACGGATTCGATTCCGGGGGCGCTTATGCATTGTGAATGAATGACGTGTTGCTCGATTTTCGGAAATGTGTTTAAAAGTCAAAATACGGTGATTAAAGATCAAAAATACAACTTTTGTCAGTATGCCACTGAATGTCTTGCATTATTATTTACTTTAAATACATACATATATTTTTTTCGATCGCAGGAATAGCGCTCACACTACGTGTACGGCTGCGCCTACCGGTACGCGCTCCGTGAGCGCTCCAGGGTTTAAATATAAAAAAAACTGTGAAAATACATTTCAAAAACAATATTATAATAATATAGAATATTGGAATAATTAGAAAAAATATAATAATTAATAGCTAAAAATTAGCTATTACAAAACTTAAAAATTCACTTAAAAAACCATAGGTTTTACACTCATTATACTTAGAAATTAGTATTTAAAAAACCTTTGAAATTCACTGAAAAAAACATAGCTTTAACACCAGTTATAGTTAGCTGAACATTTTACTCATACAAAACCATTGAAATTCCCACGTTATAGTTAGTTGTACTCACTATAACTCGCGCGCCCGCAATCCACTGCTGATGATGTCACATAGTGCATCATTCATGACATGATCATTGACATCACTGATGACATCACTGATGACATCTCACATGACATCACTGATGACATCTCAAATGACATCACTGATGACATCACTGATGACATCATTCATGAGATAATACAATGCACCTCCTCACACTCAAATCTAACCTTTGATACACCCAGTATTAAATACAGACTACCATACTTGAAACCATTGACACACCAATACCAGTTACTACATACACACTCACTGATTCCTAAGTCTACACACACATCCACTCATTCACCCATACAATCACTCATACATACAGTCACTCATCAATACTATCATATGCACTCATACACCTGTACAGACACTCACACACTGCCACTCAACCATGGAGTTACTCACATACCTAGTCAAACATGTAAAGAATCAATCACACTCTCATTTCTTCAACTATACAGTTATACACACAAAACCTTACTTATTCAAAGATATACTAACACATACTTACTCTCTTTTACAATCACTGATACAAGTACACATTGATCCACACAGCCATTCGCACAATCACTGGCTTTCATGTAACGTCATTTATATATGCCAACTCTCCCTACTTGGACATGTAGCACTGAGATATCTATTCACACACCAACACACCCATGCACACAGTCAACCGCCCATACAGTTTTTTCCTCATGCACTCTTGAACACATGCACCAAGTGAATCAACTGCTCACACATCTATGCACAGAGTCACACAACTCCCAGCCACCAACACACACACTCAGCCTCACATACAAATACTTGGGCAACCAATCAATAACCCATATAGCCACTCATATAGCTAGTGATGAACACATGCAGCAGCTTAAATAACAACAGACATACTGATGCACACATTCACACAGTTTAGTCACTAACCCATGCATTCAGTAAAACACATTTAATCACTCACTCATACAGTCAGTTACGCACCAACTAAATCCTTCATCCAGACAATTATACACCCACTCATTCTTGAATATGTAAAACATATTTAAACTTTACAGAAACACACAGTCACTGGAGGATGTCATCAGTGATGTCATTTGAGATGTCATCAGTGATGTCATCAGTGATGTCACTGACCATGTCATGAATGATGTAATATGTGACATCATCAGCAGTGGATTGCGGGCGCGCGAGTTATAGTGAGTACAACTAACTTTAACGTGGGAATTTCAACTATAACTGGTGTGAAACCTATGATTTTTTCAGTGAATATATATATATATAAATATATATATATATATATATATATATATATATATATATATATATATACCAAGCAAGAGGCCCATTTCAGTGAACAGGAAGGCTTTTAATGGAGCTCACAGCACAGCATTCCATCTTTTCCCAACTAGTTTCGGCACCTTTTGGCCTTGATCACGGGCAGGAATCACACCAATAGTGTCTGTGCCTTCAAATTTATAACGGAACCCTGCCTGGTTACCACTGGGATGTTAATAACATTTACCACCGTGAATGCACAAGGGTAAAAAACAGCGTAATTTTGCTGACAGAGACTATGAGGGATTTGCCATCACTTACCCAGATGAAAACGGTGCATTCTGGAAGTTGTATGAGAAAATCAGTCAGGTGACCAGGACCGTTATAAATTTGAAGGCACAGACACTATTGGTGTGATTCCTGCCCGTGATCAAGGCCAAAAGGTGCCGAAACTAGTTGGGAAAAGATGGAATGCTGTGCTGTGAGCTCCATTAAAAGCCTTCCTGTTCACTGAAATGGGCCTCTTGCTTGGTGTTTCTTTGAGTGGAATTGCCGGGTTTCTCCGTGCCCGGTTTGAAGAGGCCGCCCTGAAGGGTCGGGGGCTCCCCTACTGGAGGTGTTTTCGTGGATATATATATATATATATATATATATATATATATCAACAATGCAGGAACCCAATTGAATGAAGCCAGAGGGAGTTAAAAATTAGCTTGTTCTTTATTTCTGGCAGCTTGCTGACAGGCACCCTCACCAGTGTGAAGGACTGGACTTTTAACAGTACCAGCGGTGCCAGGGAACAACACCTATAACCTTCATGGGATACCTGTTTCGGCGCACAAACTACAGAGACACGGGACACTTCCTTCGGCGTCAAAGATTCAAGGTTTATTTACTGCAGGGAACACAGAAGTCACAACAAGTACAACACGTGCAACTTGGGGAGACTGCTTCAAATTGGTTCTGTGGGGCGCTCCTTTTATACAGAATTTACTCATAGGACAACATGGTACACAAAAGTTTACAACCTGGTTCCCATAATTATCCCTCAGAGGGGTCGCTTTGGTCACTTTGGTACACATAAGGTCCGGAACATAAGTGCGGAAACATTTGGCGGTTCCCAACTGTAAAAACCCATCTTCCCAACATTAGTGAATTCCAATCGGCAGTAAAACAGATCGAAATAGGGACAAAGACAGGTGCAGAGGAAGATGGAGACAGTGGGGAGATCGAAAAGGGTGTAAAAGGGGAGGTATCGGGAAACACGAGATACAGGCATCAAAGGGACGTGCCTAATGAGATGCACGGCTGAGACAATAAACCGGCACGGCAAGATGAGCCTCGAGCGGGGCCATCTGCCTTACAGTATCATCCCCCTCATCGTAAAAGATATTTACAAAGAACATGTGTCTTCCACAAATATCTTGAGAGTCCCAGGGTAACGAAGCGGACAGTGTCCGTTCACTGGCTACTTGAGGGCAAGAGACAAAATGGATGCCGTATCTAAGATGGAACCCGTGGGTACAGATGAAAAACCCACATATCAAACGAACGGTTTAAGTCAGCACAGCGAAACTGCGCACACTTACTAAACTCGTCATTTGCGGTTCTTAGATACCAGACTCGACCATATTCGTGCGAGTCGAAAACATCACTTACAATTGTCACGGAACCTCAGACGCTCCTTTTGCCCTCATGTAGGCAAGCACTAGTCGGAATCATATTCGATATTCATCAGACCCTCGAGATGTTGCTGTAGCATAGCTCTGTCCAACCGAGATCCCTTGGTAACAGGTGGCTGTCTCATACACGTTGTAGCACAGAGGCCACATAAGGCAGGACCACACTGCACGCAAAGGCAACACGTGAACAGGAACGCTACAACGACTCCAATGATCATCAGAATCTTCCAACCCCAAGTCGACATCAGGCCCCAAAACCATCCAAGTAGCGTCCAATCCCCTACATCCACGTGTATGGATTCGGAGATCTTATGCAACTTCGAGATGGCTTGATAGACAGTCGGAGCGTTATCAGGAATGAAAATACAGCAGGCCGAATGGATCACCTTACATACCCCACCTCGATCTGCTAAGATCACGTCTAAAACCATACGGTTTTGTAACGTCATAAGTCTATCCGCCTGAAGTTCTGTGGTGATATTACCAAGGGCACTGGCAGTAATATTAGCTGTCGATTCTACCACTCGAGTCAACTGTCTCAGGTTCCTACTATTAACCATAGGTCCCCAAAATGGGAGGAAACCCTTGAAAAAGTCTCCTGCCTCTTGACCGGCAGTATCCTCTTCGCTAATTACGCCTCTCACAACTCTAGTTTTGTGATAATCTGCATCTACAGTAAACGTCGGAGGCAACAGGTTTGCGATAAAACATGAGCCCATGAAGTCAGAGGGCAACCATGCATACGCACGATCATGACAAATAAAGTATGTACCCTTGGCAGCCAAAAACACAGGGGACGAGACCATTGGCAAAATATAATTTTCAGTGCAAGCACTCTCTCCAAGTCGGGCTTTCGATCTACGGCCGCGACCTATCAAACAAAAATTGCCAATGTGGGGTACGACCCATATCGGAGGCGAGCTTTTAAGCTGTTTTTCACCAGTGAACACACTATATTCGCCTCTACTTAGGACCCTATAGGCTTGTACCTCTTCTTCAGGGATAAGCGAGGGATCATAGATATCACTATCTAAATCCTCTATTGCTATAGACAAAGATTTTTGGTACGAGGTAGGACCAGAGTAGGGGGAACGTGGTTCTCGAATGGGGTGGAAACCCAGTGCGCTTCGAAACATTGTTTGAAATGCTCGAGCAGACCCTTGGGAGCTATACGGTAACACCAGATATGGAATTCCCTTATCCGTAGTATGCGGCATCAACCCACACACCCAACAATTAGTAGTGTTAACCACTAACTGATGCTGATGAAGGAGCTGAATAAAGGAATTGTTGCGGAATTCTGCACGTCTAGCCTGCTCGTGTTCAGGTAAAATGTGAAAAGAATGAGGGGAAACAGTGGAGGTGGGTTTAAGGTCAGGGGTAGGAGTAGGTATGGTAGAAGGCAAGAAGTAAAACATCGTGTAATACACTCCACCCGCCAATAATGCAGAAATAATCATAAACAGTACGAATATTTGGAACATAAAACATTTGGTACGACTGAGTTGCTGCAGCTTGAATCTTTGTGCTTGAGCTCTTTCCAAGTCCATCAGCTTCGAAAATGCCATTCCCTATGACCGTCCGCAACGTTTCTTGACGCACTTCGTTCTGTGTAGCAATAGTCAATTCCTAGGAGTTCCCAGGAACCGACGGTCTTTAACCCAGCGTCAAGACCTACTAACCAGAAGGAAGTACACGCGCGGCCCTACGGCCTTTATTTCACAAATATATATATATATATGCAAAATCAATGTCTCTCAGCTGTGGAAACAAAAAGTGTAAGGAACGAAGCTCAATGAATATGTACAAAATAATTACAATAATATGAGTGTTCAAACTGATCATGGAAAACGGGATAATGCACTTGTCAAGGGACAGAACGGGGTTTTTTATTAGTCTTTAGTGCTGGATCTCAAAAAATATCGGGTTTTCCCAGGACGTGTCTGTTCGTTAAACAAAAGATCCGTTGAAGGGACAACGCCCTGTTGATCAGCTGAATGTTCTGGTCTTGAGTCTTCTGATGATAAGTGTTCAACAATGCCTTTTTGCTGCACTGAGGATTCTCCGACAGGTTGTGCGTCGCTGAAAGGTACAAACGTCGGCAATCCTTCGGTTTCAGTTGATGCAATGCCTTTCCTCACCCACGACTCTGCTGGCAACGGGATGGGGACTTTCTTGGTATGGGTGGCATGCACCCAATTCTTCCGCCCCTCGAGACGAACTGCAGTTCTCGTGGCAAGGAGGACCTGATAGGGTCCAGTGAACCTGGGATCCAAATTGTTCTTGCGCGAAAAATTTCGCGTTACCACCCAATCTCCGGGCTGGAGCTGGTGGCCTGGACCCTCCGTCTGCGTCGGCAATGCTTCGTGAACCTGTTGGTGAATTAACCTCAGTTTAGCAGTCAAGTCATGAAGATAATCGATCAACATTGGATACTCAAGATCACAAAAGGCACCCGGTCTAGGGACCCCCCAAACATTGGCAGGACGACCGAACACTATTTCATAGGGACTAAGCCCTACTCGGGAGTGTACAGTTGCCCTTGTTGACAGCAATGCTAAGGGTAAAGCGTCAGGCCACGAAAGACCTGCCGTAGCCTGAATCTTTGCTAGTTTTAGTTTAAGGGTGCCATTGTACCTTTCAACCAAACCAGCTGACTGAGGATGATTGGCACTATGGAATTTCTGATTAATTCCAAGGCCCTTGCACACACTCTTCATCACACTTCCCACAAACTCACTTCCGTTGTCTGACCACACAATTCTAGGCATTCCATACCGAGGAAAGTATTCCTTCAGTAGGATTTTCGCAGTAGACAAAGCAGTATTGTCTTTGAGAGGATAGGCCTCAATCCATCGGGAGAATGCGCAAACAACAACTAAAACGTATTTCAGGTTATTGCATCGCTCCATATGGATGAAGTCCAATTGGATCACCTCAAAGGGACATGAAGGGGGAGCAAAACTACCAGAAGGAGTTGGGGTTCCCTTACCAGGATTGTACAACATACATATCATACAATTCTTAACCAAGCGTTCAGCACATTTCGTAATACCATCATTCTTCCACACAGGAAACAGCAATTTACAGATACCTTTCGCGCTAATATGTGCTAACCCATGTGCCATAGTCACAACAGCCAGCACATACGCATCAGGCAACATCCATCTTTTCTGTTCCGATAAGTCAATCCAACAACCATTCGCATCCAACTTTCCCGTACTTTCTTTCCACTTCGTCTTTTCAGTCTCGGTGGCCTCATTCTGAATTGCTTTCACACTCTCGATAGTGTTTTCACACATACTTGATTCTGCAGGCCATCTAACCGAACTCGTCACATACATTCGAGTGCTAAGGTTCCGGGCAGTCTCCTTAGCAGTCTCATCCGCAAACGCATTACCACGACCAACATCATCCGTCACCTTACGATGCGCACCACATTTAACAATCGCCACTTGCTTAGGCAACGTAAGTGCATCCAAAAGATCATTCACAAGCTGGCCATGCTGAATCTTCGTACCATGTGACGTAAGGAATCCTCTCTCTCTCCACAGTCGTCCAAAACTATGCGCCACACCAAACGCATACTGACTATCTGTAAACACATTCACCCGTTTATCTTTAGACAACACACACGCTCTCGTCAAAGCAATTAACTCAGCAGCCTGAGCCGAATTTTGACTTAACCTTGCGTTTTCCACAATCGTTCTCAATGTAACTACAGCATACACAGTTGTCACATCACCGTTCGGCAACTTGAAACAAGAACCATCCACATACAAAGTACCATCGGGGTCTGTCGATGGAGTATCTTTTAGGTCAATACGACCCTTGGTTTCCTCTTCAGTTCTGAGATAGCAGTCATGTACTGCTTCATCACTTGATTCTGTGTCGATCGGCAGCAATGTTGCTGGATTCAACACATTACATCGTTTTATCCGTATGTGACTGGCCAGCAACGTCAACTCATATCCAGACAATCTTGCACTTGTCAGATGTTGATTTTTCGTTCGATTCAATAGAGTGTCGACTGCATGCGGAACCATTACCGTGAGCATATTATTCATGACTAGACCTGCGGACTGTCGAATGGACGCCGCAGCTGCCGCTGTTGCCCTTAAGCAACTTGGCAAAGCTCTTGCTACTGGGTCTAAAGTCGAAGAAAAGTAGGCACATGGGCGTTGCTTACCACCAAAAGGTTGTGTCAAAACACTCAACGCGCAACCATCCCTCTCGTGAACGTATAGTGTAAACGGCTTACTGTAGTCAGGGGTACCCAACACAGGAGCCGAACACAACGCATCACGTAATTCCGAAAAACTTTTCTGACACTCTTCAGACCAAGGTACTGGGGATGAAACATCCTTGCACGTAAGGGCTATCAATGGTTTCGCCAACAATGAAAAGTTTGGAATCCATTGTCTGCAGTAGGACGTAATACCTAAAAAGGCGCGAACATCTCTCTGAGTTTTTGGCACAGTCATTCGGGAAATCGCTGCAATTCTCTCTGGGGTCAACCTTCTCCCTTCTTTTGACAATAAGTGACCTAGGTAGGTAACTTCTTGACAACAATACTGTAGCTTTGAAGGCGACACCTTGTGGTGTAAGTCATGTAGATAGCCTGACAGTGATACTGTAGCCGTTTTGCAAATAGCTTCTGTATCAGCTGCCACTAAAAGATCATCCACGTATTGAATCAAAGCTGCACCCGTTGGTAATACAAAGGCATCAAGTTGACCTTTAAGTGCTTGGCTGTAGATTGACGGACTCTCACAGTAGCCCTGTGGTGCGCGTTTTAGCCTAAAACTGCGACCACCTAATGAAAATCCGAATAGGTCTCTGCTTTCCTCTGCTATTGGGATGCTAAAGAAAGCATTCTTTAAATCGATCACTGTGAACCAGGAGGCAGTTGCCGGAATCATTGTTAGTAAGGCCGTAATGTCGGGAACCACAGGAAATTGCGGAACTACTATTTTGTTTACCTCTCTCAAATCTATAACAAAGCGATACACAGGAGGTTTAGTTGGGTCAGTTCGTTTCAGAATCGGCAATACAGGGCTATTGCACACGTTTCCACGAGTTTCTTCAACAACACCTTTTCCAATGAGATCATGAACGATTGCTAACAGCGCTCGTTCGCCCTCAAGAGAAATACGATATTGAGGTAAACGTGGTAATCGCGCATTTGGTTTCAATTGAATCACATAGGGTGGAATTTCTAACAGACCCACGTCATTGGGACCTGTGGCCCATAGAGACGCAGGGAGGGAACTCAATTCCGGTGGGAATTTATCGACTGACAAATACATGGGAGAGATCACTCTCCGTCCTAATGTAAGCTCCACTCCTTCGGGAGAACAATACAATGTTGCATATAATCGTTTCAACAAATCCAGGCCCAAGAGATTTTCACCACAGCCTGTAGATAGAATCAGTGGAGCCGTTAGCTCACGAGGTCCAATCATAAGAGGCAAAGGGTTAGAGACTGGGTTACTAACAGGGGCGCCAGAGAATCCAACGGAAACGTTCGTTAAGCCAGACAAAGGTGCGCCAGGGAGTTTTGAATGCATGATGGAACTTTTCGTCGCACCAGTGTCTAACAGAAAAGGCTCAACTACACCCGATGTAGTCACTGCAACGTAAGGCCCACTCTGATCGACCGGAACTGACACTACTCCCTCTCTTTGTCGTTGGCTGTCCTAGTAGTGGTCATTTACAACAGTCTCATGGTCTGCATAATAATCATCCACATTATACTGTGCAGATCGAACTGACCCCGCATTTCGCTGGTCAAAACAATTATTTGCGTCTGATTGATTTTGATAACGATCACTCTGATTGTGTGAAGAACCACGACCTCTACCACGTGGTGCTTGTTGGGGACCACCGCCACGATTTCCTCGGGCTGACACACCATTTAGACGGTCTCGTAAAGCAAGACAATCATATTTTAGGTGTCCCTCTTTCCTACAATATGCGCACTGATTATACCCAAGTGAAGATCTGTAATCAAAGTTGTCAGAGCGCGGCTGTATTCTATCGAGCTGTGCTCGTGGTCGATACTGCTGTTGTGAATCATTTTGGTTTGATCGTGGAGGGTATGCTTGCTGCAACAAAACCTTCGTTTTGAGTTCTTTCGTTTTCTTTTCTACACGATCACTTTCTTCCTTTTCCCTATTCTCGTAATACTGGGCCGTTGCTAGTATTTGCGCAGGAGTTGAAACTGCCCACGCACTCTCTGAATTCTTTAATTTGTTGCATAGCCCAGGCAACAAATTCGACACGAATTTGTCAACGAATAACCGCTGGCCTCCCTCAGCGCCCATGTCCTGGCCGCTGTGGTCGACAAACGCTTCCTCGAACCTTGTAAAGAAATCCGAGACACTCTCGTCTTTCTTCTGCTTACAAGCTGATAACTTATCCCAGTTCACCTTCATCGCTGGCATGAGAGTTTTCATGAGCGTAATTATTTTCTGAGGCAAATCTAAGATCAATTGCTCAGGTTTAGCCCCACCGACTTGTAATGCATCAGCTGCTAGCAGTGCAGCCCAATCACCCCCTAATTCAACTGCGTGGTTGGCTTGACGAATTTTAGCCCAAACTGGTTGTGGTACAACGTTGCCAAACAACATGTCGATGTCGGCAAGGTTCATAATAGAAGCTTCCACTAATTGCGATAACTCTTTATAATAACCTGCCGGATTTTTACGTGGATCGGGCAAGGATTGCTTTACTTGCAAAACTTCAGATCGTTTCCATGGAAGATGTATCCACACTCTTCGAAAATGCGGTAAAACCGCAGGGTTAGCTTGCGGATCACCAGGCACCCAAAGTGGCGGAACCTCTCTCATTGGATACTGACCAGGAACCGCTTTCCAGTTCTCAGTGGTATCATCTGATGACACCCGAGAATGTGCTGTGGGTCTGAACGCTAATAGTCGTTCCACGGCACGTCGTACATCATCTCCTATAATCATACCGTTCGAAAAGTGACTTTGAAGTTCAATTATGTCGGACGGTACATTATCTACATCATCATTATACCATTCTTCCCTCAAAAAGTTACACATCTCCTCAAATACGAATCTCTGCGTAGGCTCATTAAACTGAGAGAACGTTTCAAAGACTACACGTGGAGTGTAATTAGCAGGATGTCTTATCCACCTATGTGCCATTGTTACTAACGTCTCTTTCTCCCTACCACTAGGGATCTGACTCCGTCTCTGAGGAGTTTCAGATGAATCAGACGAAAATAACGGACCAGAAAGAGGTGAATAAAGGGTAGCAACAGAGTTAGGAACACGCTTACGAACAGAAGGGGAAAGAAAAACAGGGGCAACAACACTGGAGGTGAAGGAAGGCATAGTAGGAACAGACAAGGTAGTCGGAGTAGCAGAAACAACAGTCTGCGAAGGTACAGGTACAGGAGCAGTAGGAACGAGGACAAGTGGTGGAACAAACGTAGGGTTAACAGCGGGCTGACCCGCAGCCGCTGGAGCAACAAGAGGTACAACAGGGGGTACTACAGGAGCAACTACAGGAGCAGTAGCTCCCTGTACATAAGGAGGTGGTGATTTCATCAAATATGATAACAAGGAATCCTCCTTCAAATCTTCTTCTTTCTTGTCTGATTTATTCGGTAAAACTGGGTAACATTTATCTATTTTCATGTGATGCAATCTAGTAGCGATTTCCATGTCCTTTTCTTCTTTGTCCTGTCTACATTCTTTTACAGCTTGCATTATCGGAATAAACTCTTGCTTTTGATCCTTTTTAAGTTGTTTGATTTCTTTCTGCTTGGCCTCTTTACGCCATATCCGAAAGGAATCAAACATAGCTGGCCTAGCTTTCTTTAAAAATAATTTAGCCTCAATATTATCTAAAATCGAAAGTTCAAAAGTTCCATGTGGTGGCCATCTAAGGTCACCGTCTTTCTTTGTATAACGGACCCAGTAATCATTATAGATTATAGGACCTACCCCATGTCGACTATAAAGATCATGTATCGGTGTTCCAACTGGAGGTATCGGACACGAGTCCTCCAACCGGGAATCCATTTCGCAACATTTGAAGATACGAAACAAACCACTATGGCTAGGCATCGTGCACACTAACCTAGTATCAAACTTCAAGGATTACCGAAGCAATGAAACCTCGTGTAAGTCAAAACCCTCGGTCTTTGGCAATTGCAACTGTCAAAAAATACTAAGAACCAGTACTAAGCACCACAAATGCAATGGAACCATGCAATACAACAAAGCCTTAAGGCTATTACAAAGCTCGGAGAGCTAACCACAAAGCCTGAGGAGGCTATTACGAAGCTCAGTGAGCTATTACAACAAAAACCTTAAAGGTTAACAACAAAGCTTTCAAAAAGCTAGAACAACCACCAAGGACTGGGAGCGACCCACAAATACTTAACTCAGAACTTCAATGGCGTCACCAGGAAGGCCCGTCTATCGTCTCGCTTGTACATAAGGTCTACGCCGGGCGTCGAAGACAGGTCGACAGTCAGGGCATCGGTCCGTCGCAGCCGTCAGGAGGCGGGAATCTTCGCAGGGAAAAACTTCGGGCCACTTATTTCGACAACAGGATCGATGAAGCGGGGTGCACCTTCCCTCGGAGATTTCACACGAAGTTCCTCACGATGATCAGGCTTTGGACCGGTACCGCTGAAGTCGCCCCACGTTGGGCGCCAACTGAAGGACTGGACTTTTAACAGTACCAGCGGTGCCAGGGAACAACACCTATAACCTTCATGGGATACCTGTTTCGGCGCACAAACTACAGAGACACGGGACACTTCCTTCGGCGTCAAAGATTCAAGGTTTATTTACTGCAGGGAACACAGAAGTCACAACAAGTACAACACGTGCAACTTGGGGAGACTGCTTCAAATTGGTTCTGTGGGGCGCTCCTTTTATACAGAATTTACTCATAGGACAACATGGTACACAAAAGTTTACAACCTGGTTCCCATAATTATCCCTCAGAGGGGTCGCTTTGGTCACTTTGGTACACATAAGGTCCGGAACATAAGTGCGGAAACATTTGGCGGTTCCCAACTGTAAAAACCCATCTTCCCAACATTAGTGAATTCCAATCGGCAGTAAAACAGATCGAAATAGGGACAAAGACAGGTGCAGAGGAAGATGGAGACAGTGGGGAGATCGAAAAGGGTGTAAAAGGGGAGGTATCGGGAAACACGAGATACAGGCATCAAAGGGACGTGCCTAATGAGATGCACGGCTGAGACAATAAACCGGCACGGCAAGATGAGCCTCGAGCGGGGCCATCTGCCTTACAGTATCATCCCCCTCATCGTAAAAGATATTTACAAAGAACATGTGTCTTCCACAAATATCTTGAGAGTCCCAGGGTAACGAAGCGGACAGTGTCCGTTCACTGGCTACTTGAGGGCAAGAGACAAAATGGATGCCGTATCTAAGATGGAACCCGTGGGTACAGATGAAAAACCCACATATCAAACGAACGGTTTAAGTCAGCACAGCGAAACTGCGCACACTTACTAAACTCGTCATTTGCGGTTCTTAGATACCAGACTCGACCATATTCGTGCGAGTCGAAAACATCACTTACAATTGTCACGGAACCTCAAGTGACAGAAGTCCAAAGTTCAAATGCCAGAAGCGTTTCGGGAGATTGATTCCCTTCCTCAGCGGAGTTGTCTCTTGAGGGAAATAGAAGCACCTTACTCCATGCACACCTTTATTGACACACCTGCCTCAGTGGGCGTGGTCATTTGCATGGCCTTCTGGGATGTGTAGTGCTGCCTTGTGTTATCCCAAGTGGGTGCGCTTACATTCCCCCTCATCTTACGACCAAATTAATCCACAATGGGATGACTTGCAGTACTAGCGGGCGCCTGCCTCGCTTTGTAGATGCCGGATTGAACACCAAGCTCACAGCTCCCTGCAGAGTGTTAGCCTGCTCCCTTCCACGATTCAAACACCCTTGTGGTGTCTGAAAGGACCAGCAACAGCAGTGGGCTCCAATTCACGACCGGGCAGGCCGTCTTCATACCAATAATGCAGGAACCCAATGGAATGGAGCCACAGGGAGATAAAAATCAGCTTGTTCTTTATTTCTGGCAGCTTGCTGACAGGCACCCTCACCAGTGAGACAAGTCCAAAGTTCAAACGCCAGGCGCGTTTTGGGAGATTAAATCCCTTCCTCAGCGGCGTTGTCTCTTGAGGGAAATGGAAGCACCTTTCTCCGCGCACACCTTTATTGACACACCTGCCTCAGTGGGCGAGGTCATTTGCATGGCCTTCTGGGATGTGTAGTGCCGCCAGTGTAATCCCAAGTGGGTGCGCTTACATTCCCCCTCAACTTACCACCAAATGAATCCACAGTGGGTCGACGTGCATTACTAGCGAGTGCCTGCCTCGCTTTGTAGATGCCGGATCGTGCACCAAGCTCACAGCTCCCTGCAGAGTGCTAGCCTGCTCGCTTCCACAATTCAAACACCCTCCTGGTGTCTGAAAGGACCCGCAACAGCAGTGGGCTCCAATTCACGACCGGTCCGGCCATCTTAATACCAACAATGCAGGAACCCAATTGAATGGAGCCACAGGGAGTTAAAAATCAGCTCGTAGTTTATTTCTGGCCGGTTGCTGACAGGCACCCTCACCAGTGACACAAGTTCAACGCTGAAACGCCAGACGCGTTTCGGGAGATTGAATCCCTTCCTCAGCGATGTTGTCTCTTGAGGGAAATGGAAGCACCTTTCCCCGCACACACCTTTATTGACACCCCTGCCTCAGTGGGCATGATATAGGACGAGCCCTCATGACCAAGGAGTGGGAAAGTACTAAGCAATACTCAAAAGTATCTTGTAATGCCAAACACTAGAACATTCAATGTGACATCCACCACAGGGCATGTCTCATCCCAGCTGTGCTACACTGAAAGTCTGTGTCCTCCCCTCTGTGCCCACGATGTCATGCACCTATTTAGGATTTGATACATATGTTCTGGGCATGGCTGGACGCAGCAAACCTGTGGCCCAGAGTCACAGATGTACTTGACACAGTAACAGGCTGGGTCAACCACCTTCCATTTGGGGGGATGCTGCTAAGGATATTCGGACTGATGAGGGCTCTAAACGTATCCAGTAAAAAGAAAATGGAAATGGTCATAGCACGCCAGGTCATGTGCATGCATTGTAAGGTCACTGCAACCCCAACACTGCAACCCTTGGGCACAGCAACTGTGATGGGGTAGGGCTGAGGCAACTGTGCTGCGCAGGAGGGTCGTTGTGTGCCTTCACAGGATTGCAATAGCCAACCTGTAGGACAACTTTCAGGATACACAGGAAGAGCCACTGGATGGCTTAAGGACTTTGAAGGGTCACTTGGATATGGGCCTATCAGAGGTGGTCCTGACATGGATAGATGAAGCAGCTGCTCTGTCTTGTGAGGCAGACTGGGTGCCTGACATCTCCTCCTTCGATCACAGGAAGGGGGGCTCCTAGAATCCACATGTGCTAAAATGGCTACTTTTAATAAAGGCTGTTGTACGAGAGGCCACAGTCTCACCTGCCATGTCTGGACTGTGAGGTATATGAGATGCTGTCCTTCTAAATGCCCAAGATCCCTCTGTGCTCATCTTTCTTGTTATGGTTCTCGTGTTTTTGAAGTTGTTCAGTATTGAACCATAGGCTCCTGTTATGGTATACTTAACTGAATGATGAATGTTTGCAATGCACAGCTGACTGGTTCTGCATTTCCTGTTTAATGAAAAAGAAATTACATTCATGCCAATTTGTTCCCAAAACATGATCATGAGATGAAAGTTTGAGTTTGTTTTTGATATTGAAATGACTTGTAACTCGTGTCCAGCTACATACACTGACCCATATGCCACCAAACGCAATTACATGTCTCTTTATTTTGTCTGTGAGCAATTGCCTTAGTTTTGAGATGTGTGTCTTCCTTTTCAAAGGTTTTGGATCATGAACCATCCTTTATGTGACTGCAGTATTGGACACTGCTCAGTATGGGCTATTGTTACTCTAGACCTTTCTGAGAATTATTTAGCATGTTTACAAATATTAAGGTTCTATTTTTGATATGTTTTATATGTTCATTTTTCACAGTATTTTTTGATAATATTTATATATATATATTCTACATAGTATACATATTATTATTTAATATATATTTTACAAAAATTACAATGCATTACTATGGGCCTAATTAAGATGTCGGTCGGACGAGCGCCTGACCGACATTGTTGCAAGATTGGAACTGCCTGACCATAGGTCGGCTGTTCCACCTGCTATATTTGGATGCAACCGCTCTATGAGAGGTCAGACACATCCATTTTTTAATTGCAGCTTGTGCAACGAGTAGAAAAGGGCTGCAACACAAGCTACAATTATTTAATGGATGTTAAGAAACAGCCCTGAACCGTGTGGCAGGCACCATGCAGTGCCTGCCACATGGTGCATTGCATGGATGTTTATGGGGGAACTGTAGGAACCCCCCAGGCCTCATAGCGGAGGACCAGATGGGAAGAGGGCCCTGCTAGGGGCCCCCAAAGTCACTTTCCACCTTCCTTTTCATGGCGGGCGGACAGCTATGAAAGGGCAGGTGGAAATCGACATAGTAATCCCGATGGCAGAGCTGAGGCTGTCTGTGTCATCATTATGGTATTACTATTGCATCCGCTGCCTCGAAGAGCTCTGTGAGCCTGTCAGAAGCAGAGTGGAATCCCCCCGTGGGTTTCCCTTTGACTGCCAAAGTTGTAATATGACAGTTGAATGGAAACCATTAATATCGTGCGGAAACCTCCAACTAACTGTCGCACAGCTTTTCCCTCCATATCGTAATCAGGCCCATAGTATTAGTACGTATAATGGTAAACAGCCTTTACAACCCGTTCAAAACATCGCAGCGCCATCACAACGCAGATTTTAAAATGCAAGTCTTTACCACGACTTGCACTGGAGGGCACTCTATACTAAGGAATAGTAGATTTACTATTCCAACACCGTGCCGACTGTACGTAGGCTGGATTTGGAATAGTGAATTATACTATTCCTAAATCCAGCACCTTACAGCGCAAGTCGTGGTAACGACTTGCATTGTAAAAGCTGCTTTGTGATGTATAGTGATCATTTTGATCGCGTGGTAATATCATACATCCATGTATAACAATTGTTATAATAATAAATAATATTAGACATTTATATAATAATATTTAATATATACGTGAATGAAAAATGTAAACCGTGTATTTCAAGTACATTTGTGTGTGATTCTTTATTAATATTGATGTATGTTTTAATCAGTTGTATATATGTTTTTTTTATATCACATATACACAATTATTTTTAATACTATGGTAAAAATACTATGTATATTTTAATATTAATTACTATTTATTGCAACAACAAAAAAATGTGTAACATTTTTTTAAATGTAAACATTGGTAAATATTTTGAATACATACATTTTTTAAACAGTATTGCTTTACATTGAGTTAAATGTGAAATATATTTTTTCTAGTTTAATTAGCAGTCATTTATTTTTGGGATAAGTGGATCTTGTAATCTATTGCTGTTTTTATTTGGACAGTTTGGAGATAGAAATTTGTGGTTGGAAGCTGCATTGCATTGGTTAATGTAAGTTTATTTTACGTTATTTTAAAGGTAACTAAAGAGTAGGCTGTGGTTGTTAGGTATTGCATATGGTTGTAGTGTATTTTTTATGTTGTAACGTGGTGTAGTACATATATAGTAATACCTGTAGTAGCGTTAATGCTTTATATTTTTTGTGATATGTAGTGTTGAAGAATATTAGTTGTGTGTAGTTAAGTATACGTTGCAAAACGGTAGTTTTTTTACAGTGAAATGTATACTATGAGAAGTATATGCAGGAGTGATTTGTGCATTTAACATTTTTTTTTGCAATAGGGTTTGTCCTGATTTGGAGTTCATTGGAGGTCTCATTGTACAATTTGTTTTGAAGGAAATGTATATTTTTTTGTTATCAACTAATCATTTTTTTTAAATGTATTTCCTGTATTTTTCTGGTTTATGGGAGTGCTTCTTTTTTTAAACCTGTTTCATGGTTCTGCAATATGGAGTTATATCTTGGTGGATGTATTTTTGCACAGCTGTATTTTTCCATTTTTTCGTTTTTTTTTTAAATATAACAAATGGATTCCAATGATTATTATTTGACTGTTCTTTGGATCAAGGTCTGCAGCTATAACATTTTTATTTATTTGAAGTGGGTGGGAAATGGTATTTATTTAATTATGGTTTGGTATTTAGAATTGAGGTTAAAAAAAATATTGTCTATGTGTGGATGATTGAGATGGATTTGTTTGTTAAATTTATATTTTTGGACGATATGTATTTAGTACTTATTTTTAATATGGCAAATAGTAATAAATTGTTATATATATTTTTTGACATAATAATATTTTAAGTATTAAAAAAAGTTTAGGTGTTTTCTTTTTGCTGAGATTTATTGAGGATAAGGGTTCTATTTAGAGTATAGATTTTGCTATGGTTTCTACGTTTTCTAGACCTTTAGTATTTGGGTACAGTCTAAATTGAATTGTTAATGCTCATACTTTGTTTTAGTTTGTTTAGTTAGTTTAGGGCACAGTTGGGTGACAGATTTGTCTAGTCTCAGGGCCTGATTACGAGTCTGGCAGTGTAGCGACTGCGGATTCGCAGTGGTTCATTTGCCAGATTACGACTCTCTGAGTCAGTTCGGTGGAGGACCGCCAGCTGCGCCAGGGAACTTCCGTTCCCTGGCGGTGACACTGCAGAGGAGCAATGCAATATGCTTAGCGGGACTGGCACACTCCTGCCGTGCATATTATGAATTCCTGCAATGCCAGCCTATTGATGGAGGTAAGCCTGCCATGAATATGCTGGTGGTGGTGTGACAAGGGGGCTCTACAGGGCCCCCCACCACTGCATTCACAACATATGCCCCCCTGTCAGCTTGCACCACCAGTTCCAACATAGCATGGACTTCATTGTCCATGCCGTGCTGGAACATTTTGGTGGCTCCCTTTGCGGTGCCCTTTTTCAGGGCACCGCCTTGGGAATGGCAAAAGTCTTCCCCTTCTGCACAAGTTGAACTTGTAATCAGGCGGGCAGTCCTTGCACAGCTTTGGCTGTGCTTTGCAAACACAAAGCTGGCGCAACACCACCAAAGACGTAATTTGGCCCTCTGTTCTTGGTAGCTTTGTTCTTTTTTATTAGATTCTAGTATAATACGTAGGGTGGGTTGACTTCTTCCCATTGTGGATTGAAAGGCATTTTGTCATCCTTCCTCTGAGTTGATGGTTTTTGCTTGTTGGTCTGGGATACTGTTGTACACATTACATTCCACCATGGAATGTGGAATGTAGGTTTGCATCTGTGCCTATATCAGTGTAGTCTTCCTACCGAGGTTTCTTTAAAATAGTTAAGTAGTGACGAGTGTCCGACCGGCACCAAACCGGAAGTGAGACCACCCCCCACAATGAGTCAGCGGTTCCACCTCCCTTATTACAATGCCACCGCCTTCACAGCAGTCCCAAAGTGTATATTTTTCTTTGAGCCTTGTGCAGCGGGCCTGCACATTGCATAGGGATGTTTAGGTGTGCACCATAGATACTCCTCTGGTCCCATATCGGAGGTCCAGAGAAGTGACCAAAGTCAGTTCCCACCTGCCTTTTCATGGCAGGTGACCTCCCATTAAAGAGCATTCGGAGAGGGACAATATAATCACTACGTTGGTGACTGAGCATGTAGGGATTACTGACCCTCCAACAGGACTGTGCTTATGCGTGCTGCCTCCAACCACATGTATTGTAATGCAGTAGTCAGACCATAGCAGCAGATAGCGGGCTGACTGCAACCAATGAGCCATCAATTCCAGTCCGACTGACATCAGAATGAGTAGATTTTAGAAGGTGCCTCCATATGCTCTGTCCAAAATGGATGGCTGTGTGGGGAAGAAAGTTTGAGGATGACTTGTATCATTGAGTGTTTGAAGTCAATGAGGATTTTCTGAAGGTAGTAATTGTTAGTTTCTTGTAAGAAGTTCTACATCAATAGCTATTTGTTTGTTGGATTAAAGTGCATACATGAAAGAGATGTTACTGCTGTAGTATTTTCCATGAATTGTATATCATTGGTAAAATGGTTTGGAACATATTTTAAATGTACCATCCATCATCTATGTTTTACATTGCTGTAGTTTTAATGGCTGTGTATGTGTTGCAAAGATAATATATATTTGTATGACATTTATTGTCATAAAGAAGGATTTGTTCTTCTTTGGTAGTGATTGCTAGTTTTGGTGGTATGTGTACCTCACTGAATGTTTTGGGGTAGGTAAGATATGAGTTGCAGCTGTTTTGGTTCTGCTAATTTGTCTTTTTCGAGTTGGGATGACAGCTAACTGGGTAGTTACATGCTGAGGAGCATGGGTTAGAATGTATTTTAGAATCTCAGTTGTGGGCTTCTGGGAGCTGAGACTAGCTTCCTTAATATTTTCTAAAACAACACTGGCTTTTATTTCTGTTATGTTAGAGGGTGGTTAAGCTCTTTAACATTCATTACAGTTGTTTCCCTGGTAGTTACCCTCCCACAACATGCATTGGAATAGAATTTTGTGCATTTACAATTGGTTTGCAATTGATTTTTTTGGCTACAAGTTTACTCCATATTACATAACAAAAGTTTCCTTTCCTGAGAAATGATACATTTTGCACCTTCTGTCACTTTCTTAATTGTACTGTAATGAAATATACAAGTAGAAAATGTTAAATATATATTATTTATAAAAGGTATACTAAAAAACATAACATTTGTTAATACACTTACATATTTGAATATGTTGATATTTTTGGCTTTTGATAAAATATTCGGTTCTTCTTGGATTTCAGTTGTCGGGATTTTCATATTGAAGGGAAAAAAAGACTTTTTTAATAGTAGTATTTTGTTTAGGGTAGGGCTAGGGCATGGGTGGGATTGTTTTTTCTTGTACACCAGTGGATTCGTTTTTACTAAAATATACTCACATTATTTAGTGGGTTTTCTGTGATTTTGTTTGTATTTAGTTTGATTTCAGTTGGCAAAATCTGTAGAGGAGAGAAAATGTATAGAAACAAAATATGAATTATTTAATTTATTTGGTATTGTATTTTACTGTAATTATGGGTCTCATTACAATGGCAGAGGGATTGCCTCATCCGGCCCGGTCCCTCCACCAACTCAATGCCCATTTCCCCCCACCATATCAGGATGGCAGGGGAAATCATTTCACAAGCATGGCAGGCACAAAGCCCGCCTGCCATGCTTCCGCCACAGGCAATCGCAATGATTGCCTGGAGGAGCAGATAAGGCGGTGGATATGGCACTGCTAGCCTGATCATGATACTGGCATCAGCCAGCCTTTCCATGACGGTGGAACCACCATAGAAAGGCTGGTGGAGACTGGTTTCGGGGGGCCTGTTACAGCCCCCGTTGTCGTGGGGTTCGGTTGTGCACTCGGGGGGAACCCATGGCACCCCCCTCCATTTCCATGCACAAGGTGGCAGGCACTGCACGGTGCGTGCCACAAAGTGCAGGGAAATGCAAAACATGGCCATGTAACATTGCAGTGGATGCTGCAGCCAGCAATATCGGTCGCATCATTATCAGGGGTCCGCATAGTGTATATTGAATTGTTGGGAAATGTGTATTGGTTTCTGTTTTTGTACTTTTATTTTATTGTTTTTTAAGCATCTGTTTAAACTGTTTTGACAGCTGTGTCCTTATTTGGAAAATGCTAATTATTTTTATTTAAAGGTGTATTTGGTTTTAAACTTTAAGTAAGTAAAATATAAGTATTAATTTCATTTAGAAATTAATGTATTCCATGTGTAAGATATATTTTTCTGTGGTGCTTATGTATGATATTTATTTTCGGGTGATAAAAGTAAGTTTAAAAGTGTGAAATTGTGTTTTACTTAAGTAGAAATATGGTTTATGTAGAGATAACAATGTTGTTAATATGTGGGATACATTTTATATTGGCATTAATATCATCTTTCTTAATTTTATTATGTTTTAAGGTTTATTTTTTGTATTTGTATGATATTCATGTAGTCGCTATTTTTACTATCGTTATTTATATTATGTTCTATGTATATTTAATATTTAAGATATGTTTGTTTCCAATATTTGTGTGTTCAATATGAGGTACTTCGAAGTTTTTTGTGACAATATTTTGAAATCAATATTTTTGTGTTTTTTCATTAAATATATTTTGGTGATATTTTTGCTAACAATATTAGTGCGATGATAATTTTGTAGGTTGACATTTGTGGTGTCGATATTTTGTCAGTGAACCGGGAAGTTGCAGGGAGACCTCTGGGGCTTGGTGTGTCCCTGTAGCTCTGGACAGGTGGTCAGTCACCTAATTCTTGGATCACTTCAGTTTAAGATGAAGAATGCAGGTCTATTCCACTTTCTCAGACAGCAGGGCAGACCTCAGACATGGCCAGTTGCAGGACCAGAACAGCAGGTAAGCTGGGCAATCATTCTTCTGTAGTATCCACAGTTCAAAGAGTATACTGAGGAGTTGGACTTAATGTGTGGAGTCTTTCTCTTACCTACCTGGTATCTGGACATCCCTGCCTCCCTGCCGTGGTCCCAGTCCACCTGTAGGCACAATAGGATAGTGTGACGTCCTTTTTATGTGAGCTGAACCAGAGTCTTTGATGTACAAGTGTGGCATGTGACAGTTCCGCCACCCCCATCAAGTCAGGTTTTCCCATCCTGCAAACACCCAGACCCTCTATTTTGTGACTGTCTGGGAGGAATAAACAAAGGACCACTGCCAACTACACCCATTCATGTAAGGAAACAGGCTGTAGGCACCAAGTAATCAGGGCATAAAAATGCTAAGGGGTCCATTACAACGTCGGATCGCCCGACAGAAAAGGGTTCTTATGGTGGTGGTGTCTATCAGACACCGCCAGCCATATTTGGATGGGCGTCTGCAGTTTCTTTTCCGTGGCGGCAATGCCCCCATGGAAAGGCTGACGGACTTCACTCTGGGGGCCCTGTGCGGGCCCCCAGATTGAACGAGAGTACGTGGGTGCACACGGGGGGTACCTGTGGTACCCCCCTGCATTAGCATAATCAAAGCGGCAGGCACCACGCGGTGCCTGCTGCTTTGATTATGCAAATACTGAAATGCTGTTTTAGCATTGTGGAGGGTGGTGCAGAGAGCACGGCCCGCCACAATGCTAAAAATACAGGATGTGCCCGCCACTGTGGCGGGCACATCCTTATACTCCCCACGGGATCCCCGCCCTTATGGCGGGCGGTCCCGACTACCATGAGGATGGCCGGCGGGCAAAGTCCGCCCACCATCCTAATGACACCCTAAGTCTCTAATAGTGGCATTTTACAAATTGAGACTTAAAATCTAACTTTACCATTAAAGAGCGTTTAAAGTTACAATTTCTCAGACATCAAACATTTCTACATACTCCCAAACAAAAGTTATCACTTATTTTTTGTAATAAGCTAACCCATTGCTATCCTATGAGACATGTAGGCCTTGCAAAAATGGAAACAAATGTAAGAGCTTTCACTACCAGGGACAAGGACAAGTTGGCCTCTACCTGCCACCTCCTCGGACTCCAACTGCCTCCCATGAGGTAGGCTTTAAAATGATACGCATGTTATAGACTGAAACTTAAAGGACTAAAGTGACTAGGTAAAATCTGTGCCCATGACACATCTGATTAGTGTTTCCGACCTGAGCCCCATCATGGTCAGCATCAAATTTCACTCAGGTCTTATTCTATGGAGACCAACACCCATCATTGGCACTTTGTGCTGTTAGTGCTATTTCTACTTAAATCATTAAAAATGTAATCCTCCTGTTCCTTGTTTGTAGTGTCATTTTGTTTACTAAATTTTCCTCTACTTGTCTACTTTGTTTTGAGACTTTTATTGGATTGCTTTTTAATATTATTATTGTTTTAGTACTGAATAAATACTTTACCCATTGCTTCTAAGTTAAACAAACCAAATAATGACATTTACTATCACTTAGTATTTTTTTCCACCTGATGAGAAGAGCTGAACTGTGCAGTCAAATTCAATTTAAGATACTGAAATCAAGATATTTTCCGGGCTCACTTTTATAAGTTTTGTCACTGTGAAAAAGCACTCTTCAAATCTGCCAGCTGCGTTTGGGGACCTTTGGTTTGAGAGAATTCACCCAGAGTAACTAACATCTGAAAACAACATACTATGTAGTCCTTGTTTTTAAGTATTTTCATAATTGAGACAAATCATGTTTAAAATGTTAAGTTATGTGTTTTTAACATGTGTATATATGTGTATGAACAACTTTGCAATGGTTTTTTATTAACTATGTAATATAGTTTGTTGATGTTGTAAAACAAAATACAGAAAATTGGAAAACTGGGATATGTGATTTTCATGAAGGGTGTAATGTATTAAGGTCAAGATTTACATATTAAATTATAATGCTTCTTTGTACTCTTTGAATGTTTCCATTTTTAGCAACATTGTTTCTCAAAACATTAGGTTTGGTGTGTTGGAAACTTATGACAAAACAATAAGCATTATCTTGAGTCAGTTCCTCATGATCTTTTTTGGAATATTATATGAGAACTCTTTTCTGTAACAGTAAAAACTAATGCTCTCCCCAATTTTTCATTCACTTTCAGAGACTATAGTGCAAGAGCAAAGTTTCTGACAACCAAATATCTACCTGTGAACCAACTGACAGCAAATATATTCACAGATCTGCTGTATTCCTTCTACCATTTCTTCATTTTAAGTCAATCTGCACGTCTGGGAAAATGGAACCATTAAATAGAACTTCACCAGATAAATTCCTTATTGTTGGATTCTCAGATTTTTCAAAGATAAAAGTTCCAATTTTTTTTGTTTTTATACTGGTTTACATGACAACATTAACTGGAAACCTTCTTATCATGATAACAATATATTCTAACTCTTCTCTGCACACTCCCATGTATGTCTTTCTTACACATTTGTCCTTCATTGACATCAGTAGCACTTCAATCGTATTCCCAAAAATGTTAGCCCAATTCTTTCTGAAGGGCAGCTACATTTCTCTAACTCAATGCATGTTGCAAATATATTTATTTGGGTCAATGATCTCCACAGAATTCCTTCTGCTCTCTATCATGGCTTATGATCGCTATGTGGCCATCTGCCATCCCTTGCGTTACACAACCATCATGAATGATACTATTTGCATCCATCTGTCTATAGCATGCTGGGCTGTTGGCCTCATGGATCCAATACCACACACAGTATTAATATCCCAGCTCACTTTCTGTGGGTCACATACAATCAATCACTTCTTCTGTGATGTTACTGCCCTAATGAAGCTTTCTTGCACCAGCACTAGCAATATTGAGGTTCTTACCTACATACTCGGTGCTATTTTGATAATAATGTCATTCATTTTAATCATAACATCTTACATAAAGATCATCACAGTCATTCTGAATATTCAGTCTGTTGATGGGCGGCGGAAGGCCTTTTCCACATGTACCTCCCACATTACTGTGGTAATTTTATTCAGTGCCTCTGTGTGCTCCACCTATATTCGACCAACATCTGCATATTCAATAAAAGAAAGCAAAATGTTGTCATTGTTGCATATTGTTGTCACTCCTCTATGTAACCCCATCATATATAGTCTGAACAACTCAGAATTTAAAAATGCCCTGCTAAAGAAAATGAATACAGCATAGGAAAACAGAGTGGGTAAACAGAAAAAAAACGAAATCATTGTTTTCATAGCAAATTGTGTCCAGTGATTTGCTGAGTGCTAAAAATATGTTATAAGCAAGTTCTCAAGAAAAAGAGGGGGTTCTCTGAATCATTTAAACATGTCAAGATCTGCTAATCATTTTTAAACGATGTTTCACACAAATTAAATGTTGGAATACATTTTCAGTTCCATCTTTCATAAATGACCATATGCTCCATTTGTAATAGTCTCTACATATATTTCTTTGAATATTTATGAACCTGTAAATCAACTCCAGTACCCACTGTGTGAAGGATGACTTTTATTTGATGTTTTCAGTGTGATAAAATTGTATTTTATCTTGAATGCCTGGTTTTTATTTCAGCTTCCGGCCCGGCTTCAGCACGGAGACAGCACTTATTGAGGTGGCAGAATCAGTAAGGTGGTCGATGGATGCAGGAGACTCAGCGATGCTGGTGCTCCTGGATCTGTCGGCCGCCTTCGACACGGTTGATCATGCCAGACTCTTGATGCGACTAGCGGACATAGGTATTTGTGACAAAGCACTGGGATGGATACACTCTTATCTAACTCAGAGAACACAGAAGGTGGCTCTAGGGACTGTCTCCTCAACACCCAAAGTCCTTAGCTGCGGAGTCCCACAGGGGTCGGCACTCAGCCCCCTCCTGTTCAATATCTATCTCGCCCCTCTCTTTACATTGATTGCCAACTGGGGTGTCAAAGCAATTTCCTATGCCGATGACACCCAGTTGGTATTTCCGTATTCAGAGGCATCACAGGAGTCCTTCTCGAACTTTAGGGGCTGTCTCCAGGATGTGGCATGTTGGATGAACACAAACAAATTAAAATTAAACGCCAACAAAACTGAAGTAATATTTTTTTGGAAAAGGCCCCCCTCCGCCCTCAGAGCTTTGGTAATTTACAACAAGAGGTGGTGATGGACAGAGTCTCTGAATTAAGCAGAGTACTCTCACCCAGTCAAGAGATCAGGGCTAGATCCAACACCGTTTTTTAGCTCATTGCACCATCCCAGTTTCAGAACCTGGCTGTATGCAAATTAGTCTGTCCCTGGCCCAGTGCATCATGGGAACAGGGCAGACCAGACTACAAAAGCCAATTCTTACACTGGGAAGGAAACAAGCTTCCGGGGACCGGTTTCTGCCATTTCAGGCGTCTTCGGCCCGGCTTGCTTGAATCCTGATGGTGCAATGAGCAAGGGACTCACATCTGAGTATACCCTTCCACGCTTAGGGTGGACAAAATAATTTACAACAAGAGGTGGTGATGGACAGAGTCTCTGAATTAAGCAGAGTACTCTCACCCAGTCAAGAGATCAGGGCTAGATCCAACACCGTTTTTTAGCTCATTGCACCATCCCAGTTTCAGAACCTGGCTGTATGCAAATTAGTCTGTCCCTGGCCCAGTGCATCATGGGAACAGGGCAGACCAGACTACAAAAGCCAATTCTTACACTGGGAAGGAAACAAGCTTCCGGGGACCGGTTTCTGCCATTTCAGGCGTCTTCGGCCCGGCTTGCTTGAATCCTGATGGTGCAATGAGCAAGGGACTCACATCTGAGTATACCCTTCCACGCTTAGGGTGGACAAAATAATTTACAACAAGAGGTGGTGATGGACAGAGTCTCTGAATTAAGCAGAGTACTCTCACCCAGTCAAGAGATCAGGGCTAGATCCAACACCGTTTTTTAGCTCATTGCACCATCCCAGTTTCAGAACCTGGCTGTATGCAAATTAGTCTGTCCCTGGCCCAGTGCATCATGGGAACAGGGCAGACCAGACTACAAAAGCCAATTCTTACACTGGGAAGGAAACAAGCTTCCGGGGACCGGTTTCTGCCATTTCAGGCGTCTTCGGCCCGGCTTGCTTGAATCCTGATGGTGCAATGAGCAAGGGACTCACATCTGAGTATACCCTTCCACGCTTAGGGTGGACAAAATAATTTACAACAAGAGGTGGTGATGGACAGAGTCTCTGAATTAAGCAGAGTACTCTCACCCAGTCAAGAGATCAGGGCTAGATCCAACACCGTTTTTTAGCTCATTGCACCATCCCAGTTTCAGAACCTGGCTGTATGCAAATTAGTCTGTCCCTGGCCCAGTGCATCATGGGAACAGGGCAGACCATAGTACAAAAGCCAATTCTTACACTGGGAAGGAAACAAGCTTCCGGGGACCGGTTTCTGCCATTTCAGGCGTCTTCGGCCCGGCTTGCTTGAATCCTGATGGTGCAATGAGCAAGGGACTCACATCTGAGTATACCCTTCCACGCTTAGGGTGGACAAAATAATTTACAACAAGAGGTGGTGATGGACAGAGTCTCTGAATTAAGCAGAGTACTCTCACCCAGTCAAGAGATCAGGGCTAGATCCAACACCGTTTTTTAGCTCATTGCACCATCCCAGTTTCAGAACCTGGCTGTATGCAAATTAGTCTGTCCCTGGCCCAGTGCATCATGGGAACAGGGCAGACCAGACTACAAAAGCCAATTCTTACACTGGGAAGGAAACAAGCTTCCGGGGACCGGTTTCTGCCATTTCAGGCGTCTTCGGCCCGGCTTGCTTGAATCCTGATGGTGCAATGAGCAAGGGACTCACATCTGAGTATACCCTTCCACGCTTAGGGTGGACAAAATAATTTACAACAAGAGGTGGTGATGGACAGAGTCTCTGAATTAAGCAGAGTACTCTCACCCAGTCAAGAGATCAGGGCTAGATCCAACACCGTTTTTTAGCTCATTGCACCATCCCAGTTTCAGAACCTGGCTGTATGCAAATTAGTCTGTCCCTGGCCCAGTGCATCATGGGAACAGGGCAGACCAGACTACAAAAGCCAATTCTTACACTGGGAAGGAAACAAGCTTCCGGGGACCGGTTTCTGCCATTTCAGGCGTCTTCGGCCCGGCTTGCTTGAATCCTGATGGTGCAATGAGCAAGGGACTCACATCTGAGTATACCCTTCCACGCTTAGGGTGGACAAAATAATTTACAACAAGAGGTGGTGATGGACAGAGTCTCTGAATTAAGCAGAGTACTCTCACCCAGTCAAGAGATCAGGGCTAGATCCAACACCGTTTTTTAGCTCATTGCACCATCCCAGTTTCAGAACCTGGCTGTATGCAAATTAGTCTGTCCCTGGCCCAGTGCATCATGGGAACAGGGCAGACCAGACTACAAAAGCCAATTCTTACACTGGGAAGGAAACAAGCTTCCGGGGACCGGTTTCTGCCATTTCAGGCGTCTTCGGCCCGGCTTGCTTGAATCCTGATGGTGCAATGAGCAAGGGACTCACATCTGAGTATACCCTTCCACGCTTAGGGTGGACAAAATAATTTACAACAAGAGGTGGTGATGGACAGAGTCTCTGAATTAAGCAGAGTACTCTCACCCAGTCAAGAGATCAGGGCTAGATCCAACACCGTTTTTTAGCTCATTGCACCATCCCAGTTTCAGAACCTGGCTGTATGCAAATTAGTCTGTCCCTGGCCCAGTGCATCATGGGAACAGGGCAGACCAGACTACAAAAGCCAATTCTTACACTGGGAAGGAAACAAGCTTCCGGGGACCGGTTTCTGCCATTTCAGGCGTCTTCGGCCCGGCTTGCTTGAATCCTGATGGTGCAATGAGCAAGGGACTCACATCTGAGTATACCCTTCCACTGCTTAATTCAGACACTCTGTTCATCACCACCCCCTTTTCTGTATCGTTTTTGGCCACTATAGGTGTGGCAGGGTATACTCAGACATGAGTCCCTTTCTCACTGCTCCATCAGGATTCAAGCAAGCCGGGCCAAAGAGGCTGAAATGCCAGAAACCGGTCCCCGGTAGCTTGTCTCCTTTCAGGTGAAGAATTGGCTTGGTAGTTTGGTCTGCCCTGTTCCCATGATGCACTGGGCCAGGGACAGACTGATTTGCATATAGCCAGGTTCTGAGCTGGGATGGGGCAGTGAGATAAATAACGGTGATGGATCAAGCCCTGATCTTTGGACTGGGTAAGAGTGGTCTGCTTAATTCAGACACTCTGTTCATCACCACCCCCTTTTCTGTATCGTTTTTGGCCACTATAGGTGTGGCAGGGTATACTCAGACATGAGTCCCTTTCTCACTGCTCCATCAGGATTCAAGCAAGCCGGGCCAAAGAGGCTGAAATGCCAGAAACCGGTCCCCGGTAGCTTGTCTCCTTTCAGGTGAAGAATTGGCTTGGTAGTTTGGTCTGCCCTGTTCCCATGATGCACTGGGCCAGGGACAGACTGATTTGCATATAGCCAGGTTCTGAGCTGGGATGGGGCAGTGAGATAAATAACGGTGATGGATCAAGCCCTGATCTTTGGACTGGGTAAGAGTGGTCTGCTTAATTCAGACACTCTGTTCATCACCACCCCCTTTTCTGTATCGTTTTTGGCCACTATAGGTGTGGCAGGGTATACTCAGACATGAGTCCCTTTCTCACTGCTCCATCAGGATTCAAGCAAGCCGGGCCGAAGAGGCTGAAATGCCAGAAACCGGTCCCCGGTAGCTTGTCTCCTTTCTGGTGAAGAATTGGCTTGGTAGTTTGGTCTGCCCTGTTCCCATGATGCACTGGGCCAGGGACAGACTGATTTGCATATAGCCAGGTTCTGAGCTGGGATGGGGCAGTGAGATAAATAACGGTGATGGATCAAGCCCTGATCTTTGGACTGGGTAAGAGTGGTCTGCTTAATTCAGACACTCTGTTCATCACCACCCCCTTTTCTGTATCGTTTTTGGTCACTATAGGTGTGGCAGGGTATACTCAGACATGAGTCCCTTTCTCACTGCTCCATCAGGATTCAAGCAAGCCGGGCCGAAGAGGCTGAAATGCCAGAAACCGGTCCCCGGTAGCTTGTCTCCTTTCTGGTGAAGAATTGGCTTGGTAGTTTGGTCTGCCCTGTTCCCATGATGCACTGGGCCAGGGACAGACTGATTTGCATATAGCCAGGTTCTGAGCTGGGATGGGGCAGTGAGATAAATAACGGTGATGGATCAAGCCCTGATCTTTGGACTGGGTAAGAGTGGTCTGCTTAATTCAGACACTCTGTTCATCACCACCCCCTTTTCTGTATCGTTTTTGGCCACTATAGGTGTGGCAGGGTATACTCAGACATGAGTCCCTTTCTCACTGCTCCATCAGGATTCAAGCAAGCCGGGCCGAAGAGGCTGAAATGCCAGAAACCGGTCCCCGGTAGCTTGTCTCCTTTCTGGTGAAGAATTGGCTTGGTAGTTTGGTCTGCCCTGTTCCCATGATGCACTGGGCCAGGGACAGACTGATTTGCATATAGCCAGGTTCTGAGCTGGGATGGGGCAGTGAGATAAATAACGGTGATGGATCAAGCCCTGATCTTTGGACTGGGTAAGAGTGGTCTGCTTAATTCAGACACTCTGTTCATCACCACCCCCTTTTCTGTATCGTTTTTGGCCACTATAGGTGTGGCAGGGTATACTCAGACATGAGTCCCTTTCTCACTGCTCCATCAGGATTCAAGCAAGCCGGGCCGAAGAGGCTGAAATGCCAGAAACCGGTCCCCGGTAGCTTGTCTCCTTTCTGGTGAAGAATTGGCTTGGTAGTTTGGTCTGCCCTGTTCCCATGATGCACTGGGCCAGGGACAGACTGATTTGCATATAGCCAGGTTCTGAGCTGGGATGGGGCAGTGAGATAAATAACGGTGATGGATCAAGCCCTGATCTTTGGACTGGGTAAGAGTGGTCTGCTTAATTCAGACACTCTGTTCATCACCACCCCCTTTTCTGTATCGTTTTTGGCCACTATAGGTGTGGCAGGGTATACTCAGACATGAGTCCCTTTCTCACTGCTCCATCAGGATTCAAGCAAGCCGGGCCGAAGAGGCTGAAATGCCAGAAACCGGTCCCCGGTAGCTTGTCTCCTTTCTGGTGAAGAATTGGCTTGGTAGTTTGGTCTGCCCTGTTCCCATGATGCACTGGGCCAGGGACAGACTGATTTGCATATAGCCAGGTTCTGAGCTGGGATGGGGCAGTGAGATAAATAACGGTGATGGATCAAGCCCTGATCTTTGGACTGGGTAAGAGTGGTCTGCTTAATTCAGACACTCTGTTCATCACCACCCCCTTTTCTGTATCGTTTTTGGCCACTATAGGTGTGGCAGGGTATACTCAGACATGAGTCCCTTTCTCACTGCTCCATCAGGATTCAAGCAAGCCGGGCCGAAGAGGCTGAAATGCCAGAAACCGGTCCCCGGTAGCTTGTCTCCTTTCTGGTGAAGAATTGGCTTGGTAGTTTGGTCTGCCCTGTTCCCATGATGCACTGGGCCAGGGACAGACTGATTTGCATATAGCCAGGTTCTGAGCTGGGATGGGGCAGTGAGATAAATAACGGTGATGGATCAAGCCCTGATCTTTGGACTGGGTAAGAGTGGTCTGCTTAATTCAGACACTCTGTTCATCACCACCCCCTTTTCTGTATCGTTTTTGGTCACTATAGGTGTGGCAGGGTATACTCAGACATGAGTCCCTTTCTCACTGCTCCATCAGGATTCAAGCAAGCCGGGCCGAAGAGGCTGAAATGCCAGAAACCGGTCCCCGGTAGCTTGTCTCCTTTCTGGTGAAGAATTGGCTTGGTAGTTTGGTCTGCCCTGTTCCCATGATGCACTGGGCCAGGGACAGACTGATTTGCATATAGCCAGGTTCTGAGCTGGGATGGGGCAGTGAGATAAATAACGGTGATGGATCAAGCCCTGATCTTTGGACTGGGTAAGAGTGGTCTGCTTAATTCAGACACTCTGTTCATCACCACCCCCTTTTCTGTATCGTTTTTGGCCACTATAGGTGTGGCAGGGTATACTCAGACATGAGTCCCTTTCTCACTGCTCCATCAGGATTCAAGCAAGCCGGGCCGAAGAGGCTGAAATGCCAGAAACCGGTCCCCGGTAGCTTGTCTCCTTTCTGGTGAAGAATTGGCTTGGTAGTTTGGTCTGCCCTGTTCCCATGATGCACTGGGCCAGGGACAGACTGATTTGCATATAGCCAGGTTCTGAGCTGGGATGGGGCAGTGAGATAAATAACGGTGATGGATCAAGCCCTGATCTTTGGACTGGGTAAGAGTGGTCTGCTTAATTCAGACACTCTGTTCATCACCACCTCCTTTTCTGTATCGTTTTTGGCCACTATAGGTGTGGCAGGGTATACTCAGACATGAGTCCCTTTCTCACTGCTCCATCAGGATTCAAGCAAGCCGGGCCGAAGAGGCTGAAATGCCAGAAACCGGTCCCCGGTAGCTTGTCTCCTTTCTGGTGAAGAATTGGCTTGGTAGTTTGGTCTGCCCTGTTCCCATGATGCACTGGGCCAGGGACAGACTGATTTGCATATAGCCAGGTTCTGAGCTGGGATGGGGCAGTGAGATAAATAACGGTGATGGATCAAGCCCTGATCTTTGGACTGGGTAAGAGTGGTCTGCTTAATTCAGACACTCTGTTCATCACCACCCCCTTTTCTGTATCGTTTTTGGCCACTATAGGTGTGGCAGGGTATACTCAGACATGAGTCCCTTTCTCACTGCTCCATCAGGATTCAAGCAAGCCGGGCCGAAGAGGCTGAAATGCCAGAAACCGGTCCCCGGTAGCTTGTCTCCTTTCTGGTGAAGAATTGGCTTGGTAGTTTGGTCTGCCCTGTTCCCATGATGCACTGGGCCAGGGACAGACTGATTTGCATATAGCCAGGTTCTGAGCTGGGATGGGGCAGTGAGATAAATAACGGTGATGGATCAAGCCCTGATCTTTGGACTGGGTAAGAGTGGTCTGCTTAATTCAGACACTCTGTTCATCACCACCCCCTTTTCTGTATCGTTTTTGGCCACTATAGGTGTGGCAGGGTATACTCAGACATGAGTCCCTTTCTCACTGCTCCATCAGGATTCAAGCACGCCGGGCCGAAGAGGCTGAAATGCCAGAAACCGGTCCCCGGTAGCTTGTCTCCTTTCTGGTGAAGAATTGGCTTGGTAGTTTGGTCTGCCCTGTTCCCATGATGCACTGGGCCAGGGACAGACTGATTTGCATATAGCCAGGTTCTGAGCTGGGATGGGGCAGTGAGATAAATAACGGTGATGGATCAAGCCCTGATCTTTGGACTGGGTAAGAGTGGTCTGCTTAATTCAGACACTCTGTTCATCACCACCCCCTTTTCTGTATCGTTTTTGGCCACTATAGGTGTGGCAGGGTATACTCAGACATGAGTCCCTTTCTCACTGCTCCATCAGGATTCAAGCAAGCCGGGCCGAAGAGGCTGAAATGCCAGAAACCGGTCCCCGGTAGCTTGTCTCCTTTCTGGTGAAGAATTGGCTTGGTAGTTTGGTCTGCCCTGTTCCCATGATGCACTGGGCCAGGGACAGACTGATTTGCATATAGCCAGGTTCTGAGCTGGGATGGGGCAGTGAGATAAATAACGGTGATGGATCAAGCCCTGATCTTTGGACTGGGTAAGAGTGGTCTGCTTAATTCAGACACTCTGTTCATCACCACCCCCTTTTCTGTATCGGCTCAGAGCTTTGGTGGCCGTCGGAGATGGGCTCAGCCCCCTCACCTAGCCTCTCGGCAAAAAATCTTGGAGTGCGGTGGGATGACAGTTTGTCCTTTCCTCGCATATACAACAAGTAGTCGGTTGCTGTTTGGGTAAGCTGAGGAATCTCCGTAAGATCCTCAGACTCCTCCCGGAGAGCTGTCAGAAAACTGTAATCCATGCCACAGTAACATCTCGGCTGGATTACGCCAACGGACTCTATCTGGGCTTACCTAAATATCTGATCCATAGGCTTCAGCTGGTCCAGAATGCGACTGCGAGACTGCTACTGCGAATCCCTTTTAAGCATTCAGTCTCTCCGCATCTGCGATCACTGCACTGGCTGCCCGTCGCCAGCAGAATCAAATTTAAGGCTCTCACGTTGGCCTTTAGATCTCTGTTTATCACCTGCCCGAAATATCTCAAAACCCGTCTCCCGAGATATTCCCAGGCCCGTCCGCTCCGTTCCAATAGCCGCGTTCAACTTGTTGTGCCACGAGCTAAAAGGGCTCGACTGGGAGGTCGTACCTTTTCGGCAAACGTTGCAATGCTATGGAACTCCCTGCCCCCAGCAATCCAGCAAGCACCCTCTGAACCTTGCTTCAGGAGGCTGTTAAAGACCTGGCTCTTCAGCCAATCACGATAATTTCCCCCACTCCTACCCTCTGGGTCAGCTGTGTTCGCACTAGCGCCGGGACACCTCCATCGCGAGGTAGCTGTCGCGCTTTATAAAATGCTGTATTATTATTATTATTATTATTATATCTACATATGTGACAGTCGTACTGCTTTCATACTCAACATACTTCTTGGTGTTTGTACTGTAACTTGAAACCTTGTTTAGCTCAACTACTATACTGAATATAGCCTTTTGAATTTATATGTTCTAGTCCTGTTTCTTTTATGTTTCTATTTTTTTATTATAATACACAATTACAACTGCCATCATAAAAGCACACTTCCTTTGTTGTGAGTACTGTTTTTTATGTTTGAAATCATTATTGGAATAAAACACAAAATATATGGTTGCGTTATTAAGTTCAATCAAATCAGAGTTAATATCAAGTACAGGTAAGAATGAAGAAAACAGCTGACATCTGTAAATGCCAACATACAGAGAGATAATTAAATATATGAATAGTTAAATAGTTCCAAATGTCATCAAAAGTTAGGTTAAACTTGTTCTGTTGTGGATAGAATGTTACTTTCTAGATGCACACATCTCTCGAAATAGTTCAATTAAATAAAAATCAACAATTTAACATTTGAATTCCATATAGTCAAATGAATAAGCCTGCTTCCCTGTCCATTTTATTTTGGCATAGCCAGACCATAAGAGATTCCCTAGTGCCTGCACCTATGTCCTTTCATCCTAAAAAGGCAAATTCTACTTCAAATATATTTTATACGTGTGTTAACCAATGGATTTTCTTGGTCAGGTAGGAGTAAATACAAAGGTTTACAATACACAATTGTGCCACCCCAATGGCAATCATATATTAATCTATATATTTCTGTGGGTATTTTCATCTGTACTAAACACTATTTTCTGAGAGGACAAACAAAGAGAGTATGAATATTATTTCTTACCGTTCGTAAATGTATCCCAGCCTCCTTTCAGGTACAACACTTGGCAAGTATAGGGAAGTTATCAGCTTCATCTTGGCCAAATCTGGTACAGTTAGAATTACTGAGACGAACCTAGCACAATAACATCAGTTCTGTATAATCTAATATATTAACTCATTTAACGTGCAGAAGTGCTGCAGTTGGAGCTTCATAGCCATGAATGTTTCTAAAACTAAGATCATACTCTCAGATATCCCATTTCTTTTTAGATATCTCTACAGTTAGTGTATGCTCCCATTGTAAAATTACATCCTAAAGCTTGCCTGTGAGTATCTCCAAGAATTGAATGTAGATTTTTAAATATCTTTGTTTTAGATCCACCCACCAGCATCTCTATTGCTGAGATCATATCCTATTTCATAACAACCCTTATGATTTTCTTTTTTTGAAAACAAGGTATATACACTTTTGTAAAATCCTGTCAAGCATGTATCAAATTCTCCTTAGAATTCTCTGAACATTCAAAAACATTTAGTCCATGTTAAAATGGCATTGTCATTAAAGATATCAGTAAGAAAAAGCCCACCCCAGAGTGGAGAGTATTGTAATGTCTTGTAATACTGAATGGTTTATACCAGGCCATACATACCTGCAATCCCACTAACTTAAATTATGTATAATAATTTGTTTCTGCCAGGTCAAGGAAATGACTATGCTTTAACTCCCATGTAGGTATGCTGGTCAGACTGTTAGACCTGCCATCCTTGGGTGGCCTTCCCCCAAAACATTTACCTGCTCACATCCTCTTTTTGCTGAATATTTTTGTTGGACTTAAGACTCTGAGCACTTAACCACTGTTGACCAGTGCTAAAGTGAATGTGCTTCTCCCCAAAACATGGTAATATTGGTGTATTCGGAATTGGCTTATTTAGTTTACTTATAGGTCCCTTGTAAAGTTGTATACCATATAGCCTTGGCCTGTGAAGCCTGCAGCACTGATTGTGCCACGCACACAAATAGCTCTTCATACCTGCCTCAGGACTTCCACTGCAGGTCCTGTCTGTGCAGTTTACTGCAGCTATCACTTGGCATTTAAAATCCATGGTCAAACTTTAAGCTGCACTTTTATTATACATAAGTCACCCCTATGGTATGCCCTAGGTAGCCCATAAGGCAGGGTGCTGGGTACGTAAAAGGTAGGACATGTACTGTTAAGTTTTAAATGTCCTGGTAGTGACAAACACCCAAATTCCTTTTTCACTACCTTGAGGCCTACTCTTCTTATTTATAGGGGTGGGCGGTAGTTACGTGGGGGACTTTCACGACTCCGCAAATTTCCGTTACGCTGCACCCGCCTGCAGCCCGCCTCCCACCCGCCTCTGCCCGCCATATTAACATTATGAAAGCCTGAAATAAAGATTTTAAAAAACGTACCTTATCGCCGGGTCATCTTCCTTGTCTGTAAGCCTTCTTGGAACTGTGCATGCGCAGGAGCCTGCGCATGCGCATTCCTCGCCTGGATAAGGTACGTTTTTAAAATCTTTATTTTAGGCCTTAATAATGTTAATATGGCGGGCAGGAGGTGGGCGGACAACTTCGTTCCACCCAGAGGGTGCGGAGATTTGCCCCGGTTCTCCGCCATTTTTGCAAAAGGTGCAAACCTCTGCCCACCCTTACTTATTTATAAGTTAACATTGAGAATTCCTTAGTACATTTTAAGCTGTAATTTCTGATTAGAAAAGAATAGCTTTGTCACATGTTATCTACTTGTAATGGTAATGATAAATCCTATTTACTGATAGAGGTGGATTTAATATTACTGATTTAGAAATGTCATTTTTTAGAAAGTGGGCCTTTTTCTGGTCTTACTGCTGTGTGTGCCTGCAGCATGTCTTCAATATACCTCTAGGATGGGTAACATTTGTCTTTTGCGCATTCCCTAAACACATCAACAAACACAGGAAGGGTAGGTGTGTTGGATTGCCCATCTGCATTCTGCATTCTGATGGCTCTTCATGTGCAGGAAGAGAGAGAGGCACTGACACTTGCACCTGAACAGGTAGTGTCCTGTCCCCACACAAAGGCCTCATTACCTCCTACTGATAGTCTGGAGCCAGGGCGGGAAAGAAAAAAATGCTTTGCACTTTGAAGACACTTCTTTGAAGTCACCACCACTTCAAAGGCACAACTGGGTTTAAGTATTGGGTCTCTGACCCCTTCAAATAAGACCCTACTGAATCTGTGAACAACTTTGCCAGGAGGAAGGACCGCTGTGCAGCTACAAGGACTTCCCTTCTGCTGTAATGCTGCTCTTGAAGAACTCTCTGTCTGTCTTTCTGCTGTGCTGCTCTGCTGCCTGCTACCCTCTGCCCTGTTGAGGAAAGGGCTGGTCCGATCTTACTTGAAAGAAGAGTGACCCCAAGGGCATGCTTGCTCACCCCAATTCTGAAGTCTCGGGGACAACAAACTCTTCCTGCAGCCCTGTAACAGCACCTAGATTCTGCCATCTGTGAATCCCTGTCCTGCCAAGTGGTGCCAATCCAGTCTGCGATGCACCACTGCTGTTCTGTCAATTGTAACCAGCGCATTTCATTCAACATTTTCAGTACTGCCCGATGCCCGATGCCGAAGCTTTCTGAAAGTGAGTGGCTCAACAGCGATGCATCACCTATGTATCTTTCCGTCACTGCCCTGCCTCTGACCACTTAGAGACCACTAACAGTTGGGATGCCTTATTATAAATATGGAAATCTGGCAACGTCAGTCCCCCAAAGTTCCTCGGAAGTCATATATATGCGGCCCAGCCAAGGGATGTACATGGGTGTCCATCTATGGAAATCTGCCTCCAGTTGTTATAGGAGGGGAGGATAGTTAGTCTTAAAAAGGGGTGAGATTCTGGGGTGACCTTTGAGCCTAGATATGTTATATCTCTTTTGGCTCATTGATAGGGGGTGGATGTCACCAAAGACTCCGTTACCTGCTGCGGCAGGGTGAGATTAGACACGTATGATTTGATCAAGTTGATAAGCAATACTGCCACTTGTTCGTAGTGTCGTAGCTCTACCTGCAATGATTCATGGGAGGACCTGGGAAAGGTGACAGTCATTAGTATGTCATAGGCAAAGAGGGAAATCTTGTGCTCCTCTGTGCTAAACGGAATGCCGTGAATGGAGGGTGGCTTGCGTATCTTAGCCGCCAGTTGTTCAATACGCAGGGTAAATATTAGGGGTGAGAGGGGACACCCCTGTCGTGTTTTCCTCTCCAAGTGGAAAAGATCTGCACCCACACCATTTACCAAGATATGGGCACTAGAAATCGCATAGTTAGCTCTGATCATAGTAATGAAATTATTGCGAAATCTTCCCAAAGTGTGGAATAAGAAGGGCCAATGCGCCAAGTCGAAACCATTCTTGGCTTCTAACACCAATAAAATTGTCAGGAGTGACTTTTTAGTTGGTTTGTTGACCAGATGAAATACCTTCCGTAAATTATAATGTGTTTGTTGGTCTTTGATGAAGCCCGACTGGTACAGATGTATCAAGTCTCACATGAGACCTCCCAGTATAAAAGGCTAATATTTCCATGTACATTTTTGTATCGAGCTTGAGAAGCGCTATTGGTTGGTAGAAACTACATTGATGGGGTTCTTTTGCCGGTTTCAGTAGGACCGAGATGAGGGTCTCACTCATGGATGCAGTAACTGCCTTGGAGTCTGTCATAAAGTTGAAAAGGCTCACTAGATGTGGTATAAGTTCTGTGCCAAATGTCCTGGGGAATTGTGCTGTAAGCCTATTGGGAACTCGTGATTTATGAAGTTTGAGACTCGCTATTGCCTTGTTGACCTCCTCCTCATAGATCGGATCTCCCAATATCTTATTCTTTACTGATGTCACCCATGGGAGCTATTCCTTATCCAGATAGACAATTTGTGCAGTCTCTTCGCAGCCATCAGCCATATAAAGGTTCTTAAAGAAGTGACCAAAGGCCTGGGCCATTTCTGTTTCTGTGGCTGTCCTTCCCCTGAATCTTGTTCAATATCTCATATATATTCCCTTTCTCTTTTGAATGCAATTGTTTAGCTAGGTGTGCGCCCACCTTATTTCCCTGCTCAAATGTTGTACATTTAAGTCATAAGAGGGTAAGTTCCGCCCTCTTATTGTGAAGTACATACATCTTGCCATTGAATGTAGTCACTTTCTGCTGGAGAAAGAGAGTAGTGTTTTTCTTTTGTGCATGCTCTGCTGAGTTTAGTTCCACCTCCAGTGTTAACCTCTCCCATGTTCTTTGCTTATTTAGTTCAGTGGAAAGTATTTACCACAAAGCACTGCCGTAAAAGAGTCCCAGTTTTTAGCTGAATTTGTGTTCTGTGGGTCTCTCAGGAGAAAATAGTCTCTAATGGTTTTCCACAATTCCTCTTGCAATTTCTGGTCATGGGCTAGAGCCACCAGAAAAAAACAGCATCTGTATTTTGAGGGTGAGATGTCCCAGGTCATATTCATCATTACGGGAACATGGTCAGATATAGTGATTGGGTGGAATGAGGCTGCCTGAAGAGCTGGCAAAAGAGCCTTGCTAACAAACAGGTAACCCAATCTAGAACAAGTGTGATGTCAGTGGGAGATAAGGTATAGTTTCGGATTGTAGGATTGAGGGTGCACCAAGGATCTACAAGAACCAGAGAGCCAATCTCTTGTTCCAGTGTCTTGGGGAAGTTACCCTGTATGCTCTGTCTGCGTATGTACTATCCATCCTTGAGTCCCAGGTAAGATTAGAGTCCTCTATCAGAGAAATCTCTCCCTCAGCGAACCCCCCATCGTTGATAAAATAGAACTCGGAAACAAGGCTTGTTTGGAATTAGGAGCATAGATAGCAGCAAATGTACATATGCAGCAGTATATCCGTCTCTTGACTTGGCAATGCACTTGAGCGGACAGGCATGCAGGTTGGTCCCAGTCTCCTCCTGGTTCTCAGAGGATGTTTTGTTCAAATTTTTGTTAAGTCCTTAGTTTTAAAAATTGTCCTTCTGGGTACCTTAAGCACCACAAAGTGAAGTGTCGCTGTCGATCCATGCAGTGAGAGTGATACGCTGGCCCTGATCCATGCAGCAGCTCCTATGATCAAAGAGATTTGTTGATTGTCAAAGATGTTTCAATGGAAATACAGAGATCTTGTGCAGTGGTGGTTCATGCATAGGTTTGAAACAACACACATTTACTCGATGGACAACCCCTTCCAGATGAAGCTTACGTTGTTGAAGTGATATATAGATGATATCTTGGTCATCTGGGAGGGTGTCAGTTTGTGCCTAGAAGCCTTTTCTGTGTGACTTAACACCTTGATTATCAACTCAAAGTTCACATGAGAATGCAGTAAGACACAACTTTCATTTTTTTTACCTGATACTGTATCCCAAGGAAGGTGTTAATGACACTGAATTGTCCCAGAAACCTATGGCTCGTAATTCATTGCTTAGCTACAATAATTTCCATCAATGGGCCCTTTACGAGACTATGTCCCGGTAGAGCAGTTCTTTCATTGGAAAAGGAATTGTAAAGAAATAGATAGGTACAAGAAGCATGCCAAAAACCTAAGGGATAATCCCCTGGCACTTCAGTATCCCAAAGAAGTTATCCAGAGGGCTCCCAAATGGGCACATACCAATAATTGGGAGGCCCTATTGGAAAAATATCTGAAACCCAAAACAAAAAGATTGGTCTATGCCAGCACGTTTAGCCACCTGACTGATACGGTCAAGAATGCCATTAATAAGAAGTGGCATATCCTAAACAAAGGTGATAAACTCTGTGAAAACCCCTCTGCTCATTTAAAACCAGTAGTAACCTTGGGAATTGTTTGGTTCATACGAGACCATGCCACTCTAGAATGTATGACATCCAAAAAGCACTATGGACCAGGGAGCCAGTCAGAAGCCACTTTCCATGTGGCTCCTACTCTGTTTGCAATTTTACCCAATTAACAAAACAGTTAGACCTTGGCCTTAAAACACCATGGTTGTTATCTAGCCACACTAATTGTAAATCAGAGGGTGAAAACCAGAACACAGAAGTTGGGTAAAATTCAAAAAATCTAATAAGAAAATAACAACACATTTTCCGGAGGCCGAACACACTGAGGATGACATCAAGTGGGTGGTTTTGGACAAACCGTATTATTGCAAAGAGATTGGTCCACTTGATCAAGTCAGTTCCGCAGGGAACAGCGTTGGGTCTTTAGATTAAATAGCCACTTGAGGGATCTCAAAAATGACATTCTTTGGTGTTCCCTATAAGACAGGATTTGCACCAATGACACCTAGATACAGCTATGATATTTGTGTATAAATATTCTTGCAGAATACTCTTGTAAATAATACACAATACCATTGTGGGTTGTCACACATGTATACTCGTACATTGTTATAGTTGCCGCTAGGTCCTTCTGTTACATACTACATGCCCCAGGATGCCATATCTCACAGGGTGGAGAAATGTTTCCATTGGCTCCGCCTCACTTTTATGTTATGTAGAGATTCCTCACACTGTATGACATTGAGATATTAATTACCTATGTATCTCCTTTAATCTCACTACATACCTTGTCCACGTTATCCCACATTGTTATTACCGAAATTATCATCTGGAACTACATGTCCCATGAACATCTTGCTGGCGCTTCTGGGTAGAGGCACAGAAGGTAGAAAAAGACTGCAAACCTTGCATGCTTCCTCCCATCAGACCTTTTCAATGTGGACGTGAGTAGAAGCTTATGAGGTGAGTCGCTTTGACCGCTCCCGTGTGCTTCTACTCCTATCTGCAGACCTCCCGGACCACGACCACAGTTCAACGACAGCATCGCCGACCTCATCAGCACCCACGCGGTCGCCTCCACGGACTACATCCTCCTCGGGGACCTGAATTTCCACCTCGAGAACAACAATGATGCCAACTCCACTGCCCTGATCGTCAACCTCACCAACCTCGGACTCAAACAGATCGTGACGACACCCACCCAAGCTGCTGGACACACACTGGACCCCATCTTCTATACCAGCCCCCTAGTCTCCTTCAACCACACCACCGAACCCCACTGTACCGAGCACAGATGCGTCCACTTCATCTTCAGGAAACTTATCACACACCACCACACCCAACAGCTGCCATGCCGCTGCTGGGGAAAGGTCACCAAGGACCAACTGACTACCACCCTCGCCCTTAGACCACCCACCAACCCCACCGACCCAGACACAGCCGCGACCAACCTCAAACAGTGGATCAACGACTGCGCCGACAGCCTCGCCCCTCTCAAGACCTCCACAACCAACCACATCAACAAGAAAGCCGCCTGGTTCACCGAAGACCTCCGGATCTCCAAGCGCACCTGCCGGAAGCTGGAGAAGAATTGGCTCTAACGACCGAACACCTGACAGCCACACAGCCCACAAGAGCGCCACCTGCAGACACCACCAACTCATCAGAGCCTCCAAGAGGACCGCCTCCAAGGACCGCTTAGACAACAATGCACACAACACCAAAGAGCTCTTCAGCATCATGAAAGAACTCTCCAACCCCAGCTCCAACACCAACGGCATCCCACCATCACAAGACCTGTGCGACTCCCTGGCCAGTGGCCACCTTCTTTCACCGCAAGATCACCGACATCCACGACAGCTTCAACTCCGACACCCCTGCACCCACCATCGAGTCCACCACCCCTGCGACCACCACCCGCACCAGCCGCCTGACCGCCTGGTCGAACGTCAGCGTCGAAGACACCATCAAAACCATGAACTCCATCCACTCCGGATCCCCATCCGACCCTTGCCCTCACCGCATCTTCAACAAAGCCAGCGCAACCATCGCGCCCCACCTCCGAAAAACAATTAACAGTTCCTTCAAGACAGCAACCTTCCCGGAAAGATGAAAGCACGCCGAGATCAATGCCCTTCTGAAGAAGCCCAAGGCGGACCCCAAGGACCTCAAGAACTTCCAGCCCATCTCCCTGCTCCCGTTCCCGGCAAACGTGACGGAGAAGATTGCCAATAAACATCTAACCCGCTACCTCAAAGACAACAACATCCTGGACCCATCCCAATCCGGTTTTCACAGCAACCACAGCCCGAGACCGCCCTCATCGCCGCCACTGATGACATCAGGATCCTGATGGACAAAGGAGAAACAGCCGCCCTCATCCTCCTGGACCTATCAGCAGCCACAGCACCCTATCAGCATGCCTCCATGACGCTGGAATTCAAGAGAAGGCCCTGGCCAGGACCACATCCTTCCTCTCTGGCAGAACCCAGAGCATCCGCCTTACACCCTTCCGCTCGAAATCCACCGAGATCACCTTCGGTGTCCCACAGGGATCCTCCCTCAGCCCGACGCTGTTCAATATCTACATGGCACCGCTCGCCCACGCTGAACGACAACATAACCTCAACATCATCTCCTACGCTGACGACACCCAGCTGATCATATCCCTCACCGAAGACCCCTACACCCCCAAAGCCAACCTCCACAGATGAATGAAGGCCGTAGCCGACTGGATGAAGGACAACAGACTGAAGCTGAACTCAGACAAGACGGAGGTCCTTATTCTCCGACCCACCCTATCAGCCTGGGAGGACTCTTGGTGGCCCACATCGCTAGGTGCAGCCCCGGAACCCAAAGACCACGCACGCAACCTGGGGGTCATCCTCGACTCCACCCTCTCCATGACCAGGCAAGTTAACGCAGACTCCTCGTCCTGCTTCAACACCCTCCGCATGCTCCGCAGGATCTTCAAATGGATCCCTCCCGACACGAGAAAATCCGTCACCCAGGCCCTCATCACCAGCAGACTCGACTACGGGAACGCCCTCCACTCAGGTACAACAACCAAGCTCCTGAGGCGACTACAATGAAACCAGAACGCCTCGGCACGACTGATCCTCAACGTCCCCAGACGCAGCCACATCACACCCCACCTGAGAGGCCTGTACTGGCTCCCCATCAGCAAGAGGATCATCTTCAAACTCCTCATCCATGCACACATAGCCCTGCACAACACTGGACCTACATACCACAACAACCGACTCAACTTCCACACCCCACCCGAAACCTCCGCTCAGCCAACCTAGCCCTCGCCACAGTTCCTCGTTTCTGGAAAACCACTGCCGGCGTCAGATCCTTCTCCTACCTCGCCGCCAAGACCTGGAACACTCTCCCCACCAGCCTACGACAGACTCAGGACCTGCTGGCCTTCAGAAAACGCCTCAAGACCTGGCTCTTCGATCAGTAGCGGCCCCCCTCCCCCCCAGCACCTTGAGACCCTCACGGGTATGTAGCACGCTTTATAAATGGATTGATTAATTGATTGATCCACATACTTTCAGTTACTCTGCAATGATCTCCATATCTGTCGTTTCCCTGGGGTCTGCCACCTGTCCTTGTCTTGCCGAGGGTCGTGTTTGAATGTTGTATTACCATTTTCCTCCCTCCTGATGATGGGTTGTTCTGATTTACTTTGTGGCTTCACACTGTCCACAGGTGGACGGTCTTCCTGTGCACCGGGCCTCCTCCAGCACAATAACTACCTTGTGAGGTTGAGATAATGACACTGCCCAAGTGTCCACAACCCCTGCTTTTTAAGGATTACGTTTTATGTTTATTTCATGTTTTTTAGGTTTGATCTTGTGTTTCCATAAGGTCACACCCACTAGACACAAACTACTTCACCTATAGTATAAGTTGAAGATATACAGCCTATAGAATGGTGTGTTCCTTCTTTTGAATTCCACTTGTTCTGTGTATATACACATATAGCTCTACATGCTGGGAAAGGACTGATGATGGTTGGGGTGAGCCTTGACTATATGCTGATGGTAAGGTCATTTTATATGCTCACGAGGAGCACAGATATACTCACCACAGAGGTTGAAGTGTTGGTATAGGACACTGGTGTCGCACATTTGTATATGAGTAACTGTGCCTACTAAATCGTCCATGTTTCTTACAGCGTCCAGTGGACTGTATCAGACAATGGTTCCAAAAGAACAGCTTCTGAGCTGACTGTATCGCCCAACCTTTTGTTGAAAAGCATAGTAGTCACATATATTTTGTATGCAATACATTTCAGCACATTTACATCATTTGTGTATATAAAAGTGAGTCATTACTAGTTCAGCCACTTTCCCCTATAGTTTCTCCACTATTTTTTCTCATCTCAATCTCCTTGGTAGACAAGGTACACAATTCACCCCAGTTCATGTTTAATTTGCTCCATTTATCCCACTTCTTAGGACAACCTCTGAACTTGAATTCCTATTTTTTTGCTATCACACATTTGTGTAATTCCTTTCCCCACATTTTCGGCGATGGCCCCTCTGCCACCCCCCACTTCATTGTGATTGCACGTTTCTCTAGCGTTTATCCCAGCATGGTCATTTGTTGCTCCACCTCCGTAAGGTCTGTCTCCTCAGTATATCCGACCAGCCAAGACGTCTATTTGCTTGGCGCCAGATCTCTACCGTATGGGTTGTTGGGCCCAGGTGTCGACCTTTTCAAACTTTCGAGTAGAGGTCTCCTAAGCAGCCCTCCCTGCCCATTTGATATTTGTCCAACAGATGTGCAGGGTCTTTCTGGGTGTGGTACACCCAGTGATTCACCACTATCAACTGTGAAGCCCAATGATATCGCATATCTGGGACAGCAATACCTCTATCGTACTAACCCTTGGTTAATTTATGCAGTGCTAAATGGGGCGCTTTTCCGTCCCACACTAAAGTTCTAACTGCACTCTCTATGTTCCTGAAATAGGAGTCGGGGCCCTTGTACATGCCATTTTGAAAGATATATAAAACACGGGGGAGGGTGAGCATCTTAAATAGGGCATCTCACCCTGTAAGGAGAGGGGCATTGCTTCTCGTCATTACATAGTCTCTCCAGAGGGTCTGGGGTTATATCAATTCTGAGGTATCGGAATCTCTCAGTAGTTAGCTCCACCTGGGAAGTTGAGGGGAGTTTTGGAATTGGGCTCTGAATTGCAAAATTACCAATTTAGACCAGTTAGTCAATAACCGGAATATTTGCCAAAATTTGTGAAAATATTTAAAATTCTATGTACCGATTTATGAGGGACGACAGATACAGCAGGATATCATCGGCATGGAAAGATATCCTATCTTCTTGTACTTCTGCCCACTTCAACCCTCTAAGCAGTGGGTCTCCCCTCACCTCACCCATGCATGAGGTCAGTGGTTCTAACATTAATGAGAAAATCAAGGGGGCATTGGCAAACCCTGTCTTTTTCCCCTCCACAGGGAGAATGTCCTGGATAGGCGGTTATTGACCCTGACCTGGCCCTCTAGGTCTGTATAAAGCAATTTAATCCAATTCATACATTTTAGGCCAAACCCTGAGCACCGAAGCACTTCAAAGGGATGTGGCCATTCTTTGGAGTCAAACATCATTTGGGCCTCCAAGGATAGTACCACTGCATCTTTCTCTGTTTGCGACCCAGAACGTTGTGATGGCGGCAGATGTTTAATGCCGTATTTTGACCTGGCACAAATCCTGACTGGTCTGCATGAACCAATGATGGGATTTTGAGACCAAGCGAGACGGCAGGAGTTTTGCAAGGATTTTCGCTTCCACCTTAATTAACGAGATTGGCCTATAGGATCCACAGCTGTTAGCGGGTTTCCCCGGCTTATGAATAACCACAATAGAAGTCAATCTTTGGTCCTTCGTCAGGACTCCTTTTTTGTAACTTTTGTTATACATTTCTCTTGGGGGGGTGCGACATGGGAGGCCATTGATTTTAGGAATTTAATAGGGACCCCATTGGGTCCCAATGTTTTCCCCGATTGTATGCTATTTATTGCCACAGCGGATTTCATCGTCTGAGAGATCCTCCTCCAGTATATCTCTGTCTTCAGTGGACAGGGTAAGCATTTTGAATATCGATTAGCAATTGGCAGGAGTCCTCTGCTGTAGCAGTAGCCGAGGAGGTATAGACCTTCTCCAGGTGATCTGAAAATACATCTGCAATAGCTTGCGGGTCTGAGAGATGCTGCTTATTACTAAGTGTCAATCTGAGTACCCAGCTCTTTTCCTGTTCTCTTTTTTGCAACCATGCCAGCATTTTGCCAGCTCTATCTCCCAGTTCATAAAGCCTGTGCTGTGTGTCAAGCAATCGGGACCTTGCCCGCTCTCCAGCCAGGGTTTTGTATTCTAAATATTTAATGGATAGTTGATGTGCAGTGGTTTCGCTAGGTGGAAGAGGTGTGGCGCCGCGGCCAGGGCGACTGACGCTGGAATCTGGGGATCACGGTTCGATCCCCGGCTCCGGCGGCAGGTTAGCCCAGCACCATGTGACTCTGGGCAATAGCTTGCTTAATCTTCCCGACGGCCCCCAGCGCATAGAGACCCTAACGGGTGATTGTGCGCTTTACAAATGTGGATTATTTATTGTTCAGCAGCTGGAGTTCTCTCTCAAGCTGTACAAGTTGTGTCTGCTGTTTTTTATTGTATCCCACTTTGAGCGCCAGTGCCTGCCCCTTTAGGACTGTCTTAAAGGCCCCCCATATTATTTGTGCCAAATCCACGGACCCAACTTTTTCAGTAAAATAGTATTCCCTATGGGTAATTGGGCTCTCTTTTATATCTGGAATTTTGAGCAGCCAGGGGTTTATGACTATTGTGTTACTCTGTCTCTGTTTATAATATGTAAGCTCCACCCCATCGTTGAGGAGGGTAAGGCAATAGTTATGGTTTCTTGGAGTAGTTAGTGGATTAGGTCGTGCAGATTGTATGTCTTCTGAGAAAATGGAAGGATTTGAATCATGTAGGGAATTTCTCTTGCTGTTTGCTGCTCTTTTAAGAATAGGAAAGATCTTGTCTATGAGAGCTAGGTTACTATCGGAGGCTTGTATGAGAATGATGCCATTGTTGTATATGGATATGGTAGCATTCGCCTTGCAGACGACTGAGGCTATAACCGTCAATTTGATGGCATGAGGGGTTTTCCTAGTATTTGAGATTCGAAGCAAGGAGTAGAAGGTATTCCTCCACTGTGCACGTTTTTTTGTGTGGAAGATGAGGTCATTTGAAAGACTGCCCTTGCTTGGGGAGAAATAGGGATCTGATATCAGTGTCTCCGGATGTGATTTAAGGATTCTGCGTTTGTAATTCTTGGCAGCGTTTTTAGATAACTCAGGGGGAGTATGAGATGATGAAGGCATGGCAGCCTGATGGCTGTAAGCTTATAACCATTATATTTAATAATTATTATTTTCCCTTTATCTTCTTGATCTCACTTATCTTCCTTGACTTCCTTGTTTTCTTTATCTTAACATTTATATTCTTATTTCTTGGTTTCACTGCGTCTTCACTGTTTCCTCCTATCTGCATTCAGGTAATTGCTGGTGTCTATCATTAGACCTAACACCGTTCTAAGATGGCCGCCGCTTTTTCCATACTATGTCATCTTTTCATTTGTGTGAACAATCCTCTCATCTCCTCTCTTCAGTCCTCTTTTTATGTTTATTACATGGGAGCAGCAAGGCTCCTCGATGGCAGACCTGTTTCACTATTAGGGATGGTGTGGAAGAGAGGCCCCATTTCAATAGTTAGGCTCTCGAAACAGGCGCCATTTTGGGGTCAGTCAGATAGGTTAGACTGTAGAGTGCAGTCCTGTTTCCGTGTTTCTTTACTGTGATGATGTGTTTCGGGCAGGCGCCATCCTAAGGTCAGGCGTAGGACTTTTAGGCTCCTATCTATTCCAAGTAAGTGTGGTGTAGCTTAAGTCTAGTAATTTTCTGCCAATAATCTGTTCCAAGAATTCTCTAAAGTTCTAATCTGCTCCGTACCTTGGTCTTAGAATGATAGAGGTTGTGCATCTCTCTCTCAGGACTCGATTTCCCAGCAACCCGCAAGGGTGGCCTGGAAACACCGGAGCTGGTGTTCTCGGTGAGAGAAAAGACATCGTCTTCTCAGTGCGTCAGTTGGAGGGTCGGCTTCCTTCGGCACTTGCTGCTGCAGGGCGCCGGCAAATAGTTAGTCGAGCTGCTCCTAAACCACTGTGTGTTTGACTGGGAAAATGTAGGCATATTTATACTTTGAAGATGCCGAGTTTGACGTAGGATTGGACATAATATCGTCACTAGTGCCTCATTTCCTTGAAAACTCTAGGAGTTCTTGGATAAATTAGTATTCAAGCAGGGGGAAGTCCCTGACTGCTGAAGGCTGGTTTTTCCAAGAAATCGTTGTAGATTCTCAGAGTTTAGTGGAAGTAGCCATGCCGTATTTGGGCTGTATACGATAAGATTAAATAAGGTAATGTTTCCTATGCATATATAAGGATTGGGTGATTTATATCTATATATGGGCATGAGTCTGGAAAGTTTCAGTAGGATCCTAGATTCCCACATAACACCCACTCCACGATTATTAAGTTCAATAATACCTAAGCACTGAACATATCTAAATTTGAATAGGCTTGTTCATATGAAATGAGTATATACTGTATGTAAAATTTATAGGCATCATCTGAAATCAAGCATGAATCATGAGCATATATTCCCTCATTAAATAAAACAAAAGTACATTCATCAATTGATACCTGAAATCTGTCTCATAGCATACTTTTTTTAACTGTGTTTGTTTTCGAGGTTGAAACCAAATATTGTTATTCTAGGATGTTCAAAACACGAAATCTTGTTCTCTAAGAATAGTTCTACTTTAAGCAGATAATGCTGTGCCAAAAAGTTCAATGTTTTTGGAGAGAAAGAAAAAAATGCAATTGGTTGTGAAGAAATTCTTTTTTTAGAGTTCTAAAGTTAGAGGTTTTTGTTTTGAAAAAGGTGAAGGCCAAATTTCAGAGTTTCAGAACGCTGTGTGAAAAAATCAAAAGTTATTCTCAGGAGTGTCAGGAGAAAACATCAGATCATCTAGGCTGGCAAAGAAACCGTCTACCTTAGTAGGTGAAAGTGGAACCACCTCAGTTAGCAGTTCAAAAGTGCAGAAGTGTGGATCATCGCCGTCAGTGTTTGATGCATTAGCAATGTCCGTAGTAGATGGTATCTCGTATCTCACCATCAGTTAGACTTGCCGGTGAGACCTCAATGAATGCCGTCATCAGGATTTGTAGCTGTTGGGGACAACACGATGCATGAGTAGTTACCGGACTTAGCAAGTCGTTGACATCCGATGGCAGGACTGATGGAAGTGTAAGACAAATGTCCAACACGCATTCCTGTCCGCAAAGCAGGCATCGTAGAACAGGTAAGATGCAATCTTGCCAGATTGGTCTGAAGGATAAAAAAACAGGGAGTGTTCAGATCTCTTAAATGACCCAAGCCAAGAAACTGTGAAATTCTCTCACGATACCTCATGGCAAGGAGGGTCCCTTCCAAGGTGGTCTGGGTATCGTCGGTGACTGGACTTGCCATATCAGAGCAGAAGAAATAAAAATAGTATTCCTGCTACGAGTCCCAAAATGAGAGGTAGTCCGCCAAACACAGAGTGTACGAAATTTGGAAAAATGCAGAGGACTGCTTCGAATAGTGTTAACAGTCCTGAAAAATGTGTCTTAAATACATGTGCGATGCCATTGGTATCAGACATGTTTAAGATTTGGCTTAACATTTCTGAGAAATGTACTGGGCAGTTTGATGATAATAATGCATGTATCTCTGCAGAAGACCTTGCTACTTGTAGATCATAAGTTTCTTTAGATGAGGTCAGTGGCACATTTTTTTGTAAAAGAATGGCTTTCATTCTGCTTAAAGTATCAATTTGTATAGAAGAGATATTCAGTGAAGACCATAAAGCCGTCTCCCTTCCTGTCTTGCTTTTTGGATACAATGCTTGCATACAATAAGTGACCATGGATGACACAGTTACGAGATAACTTTTTCCTGGCAACAAGCCACAACAGCTGTGATCATTGAGCATAATGTAGCTGCCATTGGATAGCTGCCTGAAAATCGGTACTATTGCTGTAGAGGGTGAACCGTGCAGGTGGCAAGAGAGGTTATTTGCAGAACCTTTGCAGGCTCCGTGCAAATTAATACTCTGGCACAAAAGTGTACCACTCAGTGAGTTTTTGCAATTCTTGCCACTAAGGAATACTTCATGTCCTCCATTCCAACATGTGTGTGTGTATGGTAAAACCCAGGTCAACTTAATGTATTCTTAACCCAACCTCTCATACAGGCCCGCTGGTATATGCTCCAGACAATACTGAAACAGGAATGACGTCACTGGTATTGTAATGGTGTCATGAATTATCCATTCAATGACAGGTTTCTCAGAAACGGAGCGGAGAAGTGTGGCTCACTGGTTAGAGGAGGCAGACCCGGACGCTGAGATCGGACCCGGGACCAGGGTTCAATTCCCGACGCGGCAGGGTCTTGAGCCCAAAATGTCCACGGACTCGGTAATTCTCGCTTCGGTGCCTACTCGAATCACAGGTTCACACTCTGCAACTCTGGGCAATAGCTTGCTTAATCTCCACTACGGCCCCCCGCGGCGGGATGCCTGGCTTTCACCTTGGGGATACCCAGTAGGGGCTATCTCACAGGGAAAAACCAGGACGGGTTCCCAATGCAAAGCGCTTTGAGACCTGGCGGTGATATTGCGCTATATAAAAACCCATCCATCCATCCATCCATCCATTGTAATGCTCAGCACCGTATAGTCTATTCCTCTTTGTGCCAAAGAGATTTGTTTAACTGACATTGTATTGATTAGATGCCATGGCACATAGCCTGAATGCAGATTTTGCAATGTCCAGCCTAGCAGCATGATAGAACGTAATTGAGACTGGCCATGTTGTAACATTATCAAGTCTTGTTCTATGCTGTCAATGGCAGATGACATTATGCTGTCCAAAGAATACATTCTGGTGGACAGAGTCGTTAATCCATTGTCCACTACAAAGAGGCTTTTTTCTAAATTCTACAATCAATTTCTCGTACTCTTTCTGCAGTTTCCATTTGCGTCACTTTCCATATTTCGTTGTATGCCGCATATATTCCGGCGTATATGAAACGTTTTGCTGTGGTTTGCGAGGCCCCATTAAGAAATCTAGCAAATCATTGCTTTCTTTAAGTAAATATAAGTGTTGTTTAATTTCTGGAAGTGTAGATTTCTGTAGCCACTCAAGGCACAGCTTCCCCACACTATAAGTTGTTACTATCCCTGGATGTTGTCTCTGAGAATATCTTGGATCTGGCCTATTCAATCTGAACCCCTGTGTTTTGTTCAGGAATCTATCTTGACAGGTATTTGTGTTTGTGGGCCAGATTAACAATTTTTTCCAATCAGGATTAGTTCTGTTTTGTTTAATGTTATATTGTACGTCTACCTCCTCATCTTAACCGCTTCAGCGCGGCACGAATTTTAGCGCTGTGCTGACGGAACCGTTCCGTCATGAGCACAGCTCAACCGACGCTCATGACGGAACCGTTCCGTCATGAGCATTGAAGGGGTTAAGTGCTATTAATGTAACTTGTGGGTTTAGGTATAGACGGTTTGTTTAACTCTTTAATCTTAGTCAGGCCAAGACAAGACGTCTGTTGAACAGTGTCATTTAAAAACATTATTTGTTCTGGTATAATGCAGGCTCTGAACAGGGCTTCTAAACCTTGCACCTGCCATTCTTTCGTGCCTCAGACAGTTTTTGTCTCGAAGTTGTCTTTACAAAAGTCAAAACCTAATGTAGACAGCTGAGCATATAAGTTTGCATAATAAATGTGTTTAGTATTGTTCAGCATTGTTTTCATACCTGTCTTATTTATATTTTTAATTAAAATGTTTCTGGATTGGTTATAATAAAACCTGAGAAGTACGAAAACTTTTCTTGAAATGTTTTATAAGTGCCTTTCGGCGGAGTAGAACAATTTTCCCATTAATTGTAATGAAATACATTTGTTCATAATCTGATAACCCTTCTAAGTAGTCATGTTCTGTAAATGTAGCTGACATTTCTAGCTCTTTCATCATATTGTTAACAGTCTCAAAGTCCCAATCATCAGAAAATGTACTGGGTGCGACAAAGTCATTCAAAGAAACCTTAAACTGATGTAGAATCTTCAGCAGTTCCTCCGGGCCATAGAATATATAATTGGTTCTATCCCATGCTATACCACCAGTTATAGGAACGGCTGTGATGTTCACTGATGACAGGTTCCTTAAATGCAATTGCAATTTGAGAAATCGGAATTATTTGCGAATTCTCAAATTGCGAGTGCCTTAAACCTTGATGCATTGCAAATGCCCTTTTTGCAGGCGCAAGAGGCCAATTTTTGCAAATCACTCTGTTTGCGCTTGCAAAAATGGATGTTGCATGTGCCTAAAAGTGCCTTAAATGTGACGCTCTGTCCAACTGAAAGCCAATGCAGCTCTTTTATCCCAAAATGAATGGACTGATGTTTAGGGACATCTAGCACCAATCTGGCGGCAGCATTCTGTACCGATTGTAATCTTCTGAGTTGATTGGAATGTAAGTTCATATATAAGGTATTACAGTAGTCCAACTTTGATAAAACCAGGGAGGTTAAAACAGTTTTTCTTGTCTTTATTGGAATAAACAGAAGAATGTTACGCACGGTTCTAATGGTAGAAAGAAACAGAAGACACCACCTTAGAAACCTGTGATTTAAAATTAAGCTTCTCATCTATTATGACCCCCGAATTTTTAGCTTTTACTACCGGTGTAAGAAGGGGGCCCAGTGTACTTGGCCACCAAACTGGTGACCATAGCATGACAGCCCTGAGCAGTCAGAGATCGTGGAAACAGTACAACACCTTTTGCTAAGTCACTCCTGCTTACTTATTCTCAGAAAAGTATGCAGAATACACAGTGGGACATTTTCAACATATTTATTGAACCAACGTTATTCCTGTATAAAATACATGTTCTGCAAGGATTAGGAGACAGAAGCAAATAAGCTAGTTTACTAGCACCAAGAGAGTGAAGAGTAGATAGATTTCTACCATGGTGCTGGAGCAATGAATATATGCAGGCATATATGCAAAATGGTAATCTAGCATACTCCTACTATGAGTGAGAACCCTACTTTAAGCGTACCAATAGTTTGTATAGGAGGAGAGCCAATTATACCCCTAAGGGATGGCCCAACCCCATTACCTGATGGGAGAGACTGAAGGACCCTGCCTTGATCTCAAGTTGGACACCCCTCACATAATGTCAGACCGGTGAGTGGTGGATTCTCAGACTTCACAGGTCCTCGGGGTCAGTCCAAGTACCTCCTCTACCAATCTATCAGGAGGCCTATCATTAATCATAAAAGGCGGCCTCTCAATGTGGGTATTAGATTAGTAATGTTATTGATATGTAGATAGCATTATCGCCTTGTGGATGAAGATAGGACGATTTTCTTACCCAGTGCGTAAAGAGGCCTAGTACATGATGTTCAAGGCATTGTGATAGTGTTGTGCGAAGCTGGATGTGTAAACAAAGTATTTTCAGATAAACTAATCCAACATTGTCATGCATGCAAATGTGTGCAAAAGTTCACAGCTGACATTGTATTTTCTAGGGCAATGTAAGAAATGAGCTGCTTCGCTACATGGGCCTAACTCGGGAATATAACATCTTTTCTCTGTTACATTAAGGACGTTTAGAGTGAACTTAACTGCACTCTGCTCTTTGGTTTTACTGTTATGGATTTAGTGTTTAATTTGCCCTTGGATACACTTTAAAATGTTATTTGACATTATATTTGTATATTGTGTTTGCATATTGAATCTTCCTTTTGATTTTGCTTCACACCTTGTAATACTAATTCAAAAATAAATACAATAAATTAAAGCTGGCCATTTATTCCCCTGTCAACAGTTGCCTCTTAGTTTGTGTACCCCTTAGAGGTCTTGTCTCCAGGTGCGCATCCAACTTTAATGGGCGAAACTCTGCCTCCATGGAGATACATGTTCAACGTTCACCATCAGGGATCACATCCCACTTCACAGCACATGGAGAAATGGTATATAAGAAGCCAGTGAACAAGGCGCAGGACTTTCTTTTCAAAGGTGTTTTTTGTTTGTCCGTGTATAGTGTAACTTCATTCAAATAAAGTCCCTCTTGGTGTTTCATCTCTAGTTGAGTGTTCTCATCTCTTGGAGTTTTACTGTGACAGGCATCACCATTTTCCTGGATTCCCTAGGCAGGGGTTGCTTTTGAAAACTAAACTCATTGTATTATTGTTTGCCTAAAGGTAAGGAGACCAGGTGTGGAAGACATACTATGAATATAGTTGCTGTTGTTCGTTTTACTTTAATTTGCTTTTTTTTAGTTGTTTCATGAATTCAGTATTTTGCTGCCAGGAGGACAACGAGGGGGACCATGCACAACAGAGTGTCTATATGGGCCCTGTATAGGACCTGACTGGGTATGCATAGGACATACGCGAGCCTTTACAATATAAAGCAAGCACTGGGAGCGCTATGTTAAGTCCCTGGGCCGTATATCATACAGCTAGGACAGTGTGCACTGAGCTTAGGCCCACATGCATCATTGTTGGTATTTGCGATTCCTAAATTGCGAAAATTAAGGAATCGCAAATTAGAAATCGCAAATACCTATGCATGAAAAATTCGCAAATATTTTTGCGATTTCCTATTTTTCCTTATTTGCGATTCCAAATTTTGCAAATCGCAAATAAGGAATCCCTTTACATTGATTCCTATGGGCCAAGAGGCCCATAGGAATTAATGGGAAGGCATTCTCATTTTGCGATTCGCAATTAAGGAATCGCAAAATGAGAATGCAATTTATAAGGTGCAGGGGGGGTCCAAAGGTCCCCCCCTGCACCCCAGAAATGTAACTTAAAGTTCATTTTTCACACATACATGCCCAAGGGCATGTGTGAGTGTAAAATGAAATTGTAAAAAATGCAAGTTTGTGCATTTTTGAAACTTTCCTTCATGCTAATTCAACACTTCTAATTTGCGAATTCGCAAACTTTTCCAGATGATGCATTGCATTTAAGAAATCGCAAAATTGCGATTTCTTAAATGCAATCGCAATTTAAGAAATCGCAAATAATTTGCGATTTCTTAAATTGCGAAAAAACAAAAAAGGTTAATGCATCCCAAAACAAAGAATTGCATTCGCAAACGGCCGAATTTTGCGATTCGCACCGTTTGCAAATGCAATTCTGTTTGATGCATGTGGGCCTTAGTCTCTGGGGTCGATGTGATGAAAACTCACGCAGTGCAGCACAGAGCAGCAACCACAGCTGGAGGGCTGCATTGCATGAGAGGGACAGAGCAGGACAAGGCCATGTCTACTAAGATCTGCTGCTCTCCCGCTCGCTACCTAGAGCTGCTGCACTCTCAGGCTGGCCGTTGGCTGTGGTGGAGGGAGGGGAGTGCAGACGAAAGCACGGAGGCTGGTTTGGTGCAGCTGGAGCGGCCTGCCTGCCTGTCGGCTTGCTTACTGCTCACCAATTGTCCACTTATCCAAGCTGTTCAACTTGCCTGTTCAATTTGCTTGCTCCTAGCTTGCTCCTTGCTTTGCTCTCGGCTTGCTTGCTCCCTTCTCCCCCTTCTCCTCTCTGTCACCCCCTCACCCACAGTCTCCTTGCCCCCTTTCTTCACAGTCTATTGCGGTGCTTCGGAGCCTGGGGAGAGAATCGGGGTTGTGGAGTCAGAGGAGGCACAGGAGTGGCTGCTAGCACTAGCGTTTGCCTAGTTGGGGCAGTGCTAGGGCAGTGCTGGGCAGGCGCAGGGGCCCGAATCACAGGGGCCCGAACCGCAGGGGCCCGGACAACAGGCTTCACGACCGGAGAGTCACATTGATCAAGCTATTGCTTGGTCCCTCAGGGGGAGCGCCCGGAGAGGCTCACAGAGAGCGGGGAGCTTGATATCGACCCTGCAAAAGCGCGACATCAGGAAAAACAGCAGTCACAGCAGTCAGTTAAGACAGCTACCTCAACCAAACCAGTCCATAGCATCTTGCACACAATAATGCGATCTTGGAAGACAAGGCAGCAGGCACCAGTAAACCCTGCTAAAAGAATGAGGAGGGCAACCAAGAAGACAAGGAAAGTGCCGAAATCCATGAGAGGACAAAAGATGAAGCGTTCATTCTGATCTCTCCGCTTTGTACCAGCCCTGAACCCCCAACAAGCGGAATGGAAAGTAGTTCAAGCAGTGGCTCTAACTTGCCCAAGTCAGGTTACCAGACACATTTTTTTTTTTTGTGTTCAAAATATTTAATTGCATTTTTTTTCATAATAAACAATAAGCAAGACATACAGAACAGATTAAATTTGCAAAAGATCTAGGGCCTTATTTATGAAGGCCTTGCGTCACTTTTAACATGGGAAGAAGTAACGCACCGGTGGCGCAAGGCTTTCATAAATAAGGCCCCTAGTAAAAAACTAAGAATGCAACAATTGCTAAGTCATCTGCAATAAATGAAGATAAATGTGTGCAAGGAAAACTTAAAAAGGGGAAGGAAGGAAAGGGAAACATGTAATATTAACCAGCCTAAAATGTACACAACATTTTCATTTATAAATGACGCCGGGCCAGTACTGCGTTTAAATAGCGGTAAAGTAACTAACCTCCCCGACCCACTCCAACCATTGAAGATACACCAAATGGAACACCAGCTGGTACGACAGCAGCAATGGCAGCAGCAGGGGGCAGCATTGGCCAGACTGCAGAGGCCTAACAGTCGCCGTCAAAAACTATGGCAGCGCCGACACAAGCCCTAAAGAGGGAACAGACGCAACAGCCATAATCAAGGAGGATAAGGCATGCCCTAGCAGGAAGAAAGCTCTTTGCAAATCAAGGGGCCGATTATGATGGCGGACGGACCTGAGTCCGTCCGCCACCATAGAGTAGGGGGGGCCGTCCGCAGGGGCAGCGGTGGTCCCTCCGTGCAAATTAGGATGTGACCGCCACCCTGGCGGTCACATCCTGTATGTTTATCATTGCGGCGGGTGCTGCTTGAAGCAGCACCCGCCGCAATGATGTAAGTTGTGCATTTGCATTGTGCAGGCAAATGCAGGGGGGTACCATAGGTACCACCCATGTGTGCCCCCCACACCCCCTTCACCCCTGGGGGCCTGCAACGGGCCCCCAAACAAAAATCCATATGCCTTTGCACGGCGGAAATGCCGCCGTGTAAAGGCATGTTCCTCCAGACATCCTAATATGGCTGGCGGTGTCTGGTAGACACCGCCAGCCATGTTAGTGCTTTTCCGCCGCGGACAGGAGGCGACCGCGGCGGAAAAGCTGCGGACTGAAAAACGATCCCCCAGCCATCCTAATCTGCCGGGGGGTCTTTTTCAGTCCACTGCGGTTTTCCCGCATCCTCTGGGCCGGCGGTGGCTTCCGCTTGCCCGGAGGATGCGGGAAAACCGCCATCATAATCGGGCCCCAAGTGCGGTGTCTAAAAGATATTAACCAACTGATCTCGTAATTGAGGCATCATTGATCTAGCGTTCTTATTTTTTATTTATAAATTAATTAATAATTTCCCTTCTTAACTCGGCCTATGTGGTTTTTCTTCAGATATCACAGTAAATTACAGAGAAACAAGAACTTACCACAGATTTACATTTAAAATTAGAACTCAACCCTGGAAAGGATAAGCACATTTTTTTTGTGAGGGTACATATCGCAACCAAATAAAAGATCTTTAAATGAAATCTGATTGGATAACGTACATACTACATTAAAACTGTTTCCGGTACGTGGGATCTTGTACAATCCTCCTTCCACTCTATCACCTTCCACTAATTCTGCACACACCTCTCAACAATCCATTTCTAAGGTAGCTATGTCTTCTTGAATCCCAACCACTGTCCTTCTACCACACTTGGGGATAGATTTAGAAAAATGTTGTGCTGGGTGAGTGTCAGAGAAGTGGCGCTAAACAGCACAAACTGTTTTTATTCTCATTTAATATTTCCTGTGCAAAGCTTGTTTTGTAGTGGAAAGTACCCTAAAAGTAATGCAAAACAGCATGAAGCACTGCTTTGCATTACTTAGTGCCAAGGGGGATTTACATAGGTGGTCCATAGGCGTTTCTTTGCAGCCACTCATACCGTTGACACAAAATCGCAGCAAACACCAGTAGACAAGGTTTAGCGCTAAAAGTTAACGCGATTTGAAAGGAGGCATTTAAAGGAGAAATAATTGTATTTCTACTTTCTTTTCTGACTTTGTATGTTTGGTGCACTGTGCAGCACACATACAAAGTAGGAACAGTTTTAAAGTGTGTCTAAGCATTGCATTTTGTACTGGAAGTGTACCCTTTGAATCTGAAACCTATGTTAGACTCATCCACACACCCTAAAATTATGGCTCTAAGGTGTGTGCCTGGCGCACAGCTGCTAAAAGCTGCACAGGCGCTCGGGAGAGGGGTAGAGGAAGCCATATCTATGTTGATATGGCTCTCTCTTGCTCCCCTCCAATTGGCCTATGTAGCGCAGCATTTTTTGCTGCTGCGCTGCTACACGTGTCTGTTTAGAATATCTGGGCTTCACTCCTTTAAACAAGTTGTGATATGGATGCTTCATTCTGTTGAACTTGTAGTTCTGGGTACGCAGTCCTCAGCTTTAAAAGCAATGTTTGGCTTTTGCACTGGTCAACCAGTTAGCATATCAGGTTAAGTCCCTGTTTTTTTTCTGTGGCTGGTGAAGTGGTGACATGTGTAATGGTCTTTCCAGGGATATTGTTCAGGTTGGAGGCGGCGGTAGGCTCAAGATCGTACTTTATAAAGGACTCTGTGTTCTTCAATCACAACTGAGGGCACGTTTACTCACTTTAGCTTCACTGAAGAAGAAGTGGAAGCAATTGCCCCAGAGGCCCAGATTTAGCCCAAAATTCTTTGCTGCATTACCATACAGGGAGGGAGCAGGAGAGCGCCATACCTACAGAGTTATGGCTCTATCCTCCCCTCTCCCTAGTGGCGGTGCTGATTTCAGCTGCTGTGTGCCACGCACACCCATTAGAGCTGTAGTGCTAAGGTGAGTGCCTTAGTTTACCATAGGCCTTGTACTGGAAGGATAACTTCCAGTACAAAATACTATGGCTATATAAGTGAAATACTTTTCCCACTTTGTACGTGTGCTGTACAATGCATTTCTTCTTTTAACACCTGCTTTTCAGCGCCTTAATTTATTTGCGCTAATCTATAACCCTGTCTACCAATGTTAGCAGAAAGTGTTTAGCAACAAAGAGCTTGGGTGGTTGCATGGGAGCACTCATGGAATGCCCTCTTGACGCAAAGTAATATAATGCAGTGTTTCACGCTGCTTTGCGTTACTTTTCCATACAAACCAATGCAAGTACCAATTTGAGTAGGTTTATTAATTCCCAAAAATGTTTATCACCGGTTTAGTGTTCAAAAAGAAGCGCTAACCTGACGCTAAACCTTTGTGAGTCTTGGCTATACTATCTTTCTGCAGAGTACCAGCAGACATTGCCAGTCTGGAGAGACGCATGTGGCCAAGGTGTGCGTACACCTGTGCATGGTGGGCTTGACAAGAACAAAGTGAGGCTGGTGTGTTATTCTGTCTGACACAAAAGCCTTTAATTCCACGCTCCTCATAGTTTGAGTGTGGTAATACTGCCTGGAGAAATAATTATACCATGGGGCAAAGTACAGTACATTTTCAATGTGGCTTTACCTCTCCATTACAATCCAGGGTTTGCAAAATGATATGTGAAGATGTTAGTTATTGACAATTGTGAAACTGCAATTTCCGTTTCCCCCTAAATTGAACGTATGCACTTTCCGTTGTCTACTTGTTTTTAGTGATACCAGATAGATTAAGAGGCAGAGCTATCAGTGGTGCAGCAGGTGCGGTGGCAGCAGGGCAGAGACCGTGAGGAGCACATTACACACCAAATATAGCTCTATTTTATTACACAAATGGTGGCAGGGTGGTGAGGTTCCGTGCTCACATTACTGACCATGACTTCTTTGCTGAAAAGAAACACCATTTTTATGAAGCACTCTAATACGTTCTTAGAAATTAGTTAATTGATTGTCCCCCCCAGAAAATTGTCTGTTTGAAGAAAACCATGGCTTACACACAATTTGGAACAGGAAGATGTTCGGTGATGGGTAGAAATTGCTGGAAGTACATGTATATAGGATCGGGGTTGGCTCTTACATGTTCTTGATGTGCACTGGATACAGTTGATGAATGTCATGATATGATTAGCTGTTGGATCTGGTCGGCATACTGGAACCGGTTTCAGGGTAACATGTCTCATTAGCCAGGCTAGCTTGAAACAGATCCCAGGATGCTTTTTTTCGGACTAGGGAGAACTTGGCCCTGCAGTTTGGGACGGACTGTTACCATGAGGAGCAAGGTTAAGACATTTTTGCATATGGCTGGGTCAAAACTGGGATGCCATAGTGAGCAAAAGAACAGAACAATGGATTAAACCCAGGTCTTGTGACTGGGGTGAGTGGTTGAAAAGTTTCAGCACTCCATCCATCATCTTGTTGTGTTTTTTATGTTTGTCCTAAGTGGCCAGGGTTATGCCTAGGTGTGTCTTTCTTGTTTGCTGAGCCACTGGATTCAAGCTGGACTGGATAATGAGGGGGCAATAACCCATATTTGGTACCAGGATGCTTGTTTCTGGCCCAGGTAGTACCTGCCTCCGCAATTCGGGCTGGACTGTTCCCATGAAGTGCGGGGTCAAGACGGATTGACATATGGCTGGGTCCAAAGTGGGGTGGTGTGGTGAGCAACAAAATATCGATTAAACTCACATCTGTCACTGGGGTGAACGTTTTATTTATTCATCATTCTATCAATATTCTGTTGCTACTTTTGTAACCATAAGTGGGAAGGGTATGCCCAGACATGGGTCCCGTGCTCACTGCACCACTAGACTCAAGTTAGCCTGGCTTATGAGGGGTGATGCCCTGAAACCGGTTCCAAGATGCTTGTTTCCAGTCCAGTGAAGACATGGCTTGGTAGTTCAGGCTGGACTGTTCCTATGGCTGGGTCCTAAATGGGATGGTGCAGTGAGCAAAAAAGAACAGTAGCTTAAACCCAGATCTTTGACGGAGGAGAATGTTTAATATTCTTTTTAGTTTTAGATATTTGCCATTTTCTTCCTTCAGAACTTTTGTGCCTACAACTTGGCTTGGGTCACATGACTGAATGTAATTGGGTTATACTTGGTTAATTCTTCCCAGACAGTAACACAATAGAGGGATTAGGTGTGTCTCAATGGTTCACCTGCTGGCAGGATAGGGTGGGAGCTGAAGAGAACCTTACTTACAACATTATAGTGCCACATTGTTACTGTAGCCAGCTTGGAGCTAGGGCAGGGGAGGCAGGAAATTCCATGCACTTCAAAGCTACTGTCTAGAAACTTCTCCCACCCTGCAGAACTATGGAACCAGGGTTTAAAAGTAGGACGTCAGACACCAGCTCTTCAGTACACTCTGGACCTGTGGATACTCTGACAGGAAGAAGGACGTCTGTTTTGCTAGAAGGACATCCACTCTGCCACATTGCTGCTCTGAAGCACTGCTGCCCTGCTGGATTGCTGCCATGTTGCCTCCTGCCTGGGTACAATGGCTGTATCATCATCTGTTGCATGACCTCAAGAGTGACTAACGAGGGCTAGTTTACTGACCTCCTGTTCAGAGCAACACAGAAGACTTGCTCCATTTTGAACCCACACCTGGTTCTCGGACCATTGAAAGTGGTGCTAAAGGTGGCCAGATAGCCAAAGTCAGTAACTGAGAACTTAGACAAAATTTGTCTCAAAAGTGCCTCGAGAACATGGAGGAGAGTGGGGCCAAACTTCTTACATGTACGCTGAAGGAGCGTCGCCAGTCGAATTGACTTCCCGGCTTTTCCTACTACATTTTTCTCCTGATCAGCAAATCCTTTGCAGCAACCTTTGCTAAAGGGGTATCCGGCTACCATGGATATCAATTCGCCAAAATGTCAAGGGTAGCAGAAGTGGCAGAACATGCCATTTGACCTTTACTTTCGCTCAAACACATGTGCTTACAGAACATATTCACTCATAGACACTCTTTCTTACATAAGCATGATCTCACCCACAAGCATGCACAGAACATACATTTAAAAGCAATTTCACTTATCTCAGCTGCCAGATAGGGTCTTTTTCTAGCTAACTGTACCAATAGTGAGCAATCGGCTATTGTTATTCACTATTAGTGTAATTTAAAAATAAATGATTGAAAACAAGCACAGTGGTGGCCCACCCAATGTCCATAAGGATGAGCTGCCCTTGTGTTCCTTACACTGACTTTGCCACCTCTGATGTCAGAGGTCACAGAGGCATTGCCAGGGATTGCAAAGAGCAAGCCAGGGGTGCAGGTGCAACCCCTAGTGACCCCTAAATGTCATCCATGCCGGCCTTGTGGAATTCTCTTTGACTACAGCTCTCTGCCAGTTCCTGCTAGTGATTTTCAGCTTCCATTTCACAGCCTAGGTTTGAATATAGACTCTTCACTGTGGCTTCGACCCTAGGCTATCAGTCGATGATGCTCCTCCTGCAGCCTTGCCCCTCTGAACTTTACACTCTCAGACCATTTTTCTCTGAATTTTTCTAAGTCAAAAAGTTAGTTCTGACTGAGTGCAATCAACTTCTGAACCTCGCATCATCATGGTGGGCAAAGTTTTGGATTTTGACCCAGTTTCGTGCGTTCAGGGACCTGATGTATCTTTACTGTGAAAAATGATTACCTAATTGTGATGCTATGCGAATCACAATTAGGAAATAGCTATTCCTAATGTGTTAAACTCATAAAATTTCAATTATTGATTCCTAGTGGGTCGCAAATCAACCAAACTCATAAATATTAATGAGGTAGGTCACAATTTGCGAACCAATAGGAATCGCTAAAATTATGGGGATGGTGGCCTGCTGGGGTCAGCAGACCACTATGTACATGATTGCTTTAAAATAAAGCTATTATGTTTTACTGAAATGCAGACGCTATTCCTTTGGTTCTACTAATTGGATTTTTGTTGTTTTAGTTTTAAATACTGTATTTAAATGTGCTCTGGTTTTCTAAATTGTTTTGGGATGTTTCCTGTGTTATGTTTTCACTTGATTACTGTGTGTGTGCTGCATAAATACTTTACACATTGCCTCTAAGTTTAGCCTGACCGCTTTTTGTACCAAACTAGCCCAGATTAAGTGCAGGTTAATTTAATGACTTTTTCTGGTTCGCCCTTTCTCTGCTATGACGGTGGACTGTCTGTTAGGAAATGACCTGGAGAACACTTCCTGGAAAGTGGAGCTCGGGTCACAGCTGGAAATGTTAGGGTTGCCTGAGTGAGTCTCTGCAATCACCAGGTCCATGGCCTCTCTGGAAGGGAGTCAAGATGGTTGGGAGCCTGGAAAAATTGTACAGACAGCTGCCAGGAATTGAAGGGCACGGGTTGCGGGGAACCAGCCCCTGAATGTCAGATACGACAAATCAGAACAGTCTCCTCAATGTGCTTCAGCGCCCTCCGCCTATCTAAGGAGACCTTCAAATGGATCATCACGGAATCCAGAAAAAACGTCATCCACACACTCATAACCGGCAGACTTGACTGCTGAAACGCCCTTAATGCCATAATTAACAAATCCCTGATCTGAAAACTCCAGACCATCCGGAACAACGCTGCCAGACTCGTCCTCGGCATCCCATGACATGAACACATCATCCAGCACCAATGTGACCTCCACCGGCTGCCCATCGAGAAGAGAGTAATCTTCAACATACCAAAGAAAAACCTCCACTCCGCCGGTCTTGCTAAAACCCCAAGCATACGCAAAGACAGAGTGGGTGGAAGTTCCTACTCCTACATCACGGCAAAGACCTGGAACAAGCTCCCGCTCAACATCAGACATTTGCCCACTCTGCACACCTTCAGGAATAGCCTTAAGCCCTGCACCCCTCCCCCCAGCGACCCTCATGGGTGAGTAGAATGCTTCACAAGTCCTTGATTGATTGATTGAATGATAGAAACTGGAATTCCATCTGAAATTATTTGAGTGGGAGATGTATTTTGTATAATTACAATTTGTTAAATTACTCCCACCTCTACATTTTTACTAAATCCTTCAGTGAAAAGCACTGATGCAACAGAGGGCTGGACTGAGGAATATAGGGACATAAGTATTAGCTAATTATAAACTGATATGAAGCTCAGATGCCTCAAGCGCTTCTAGGAGTCTTATTGAAACAAACTCTGATGTGGAGTGATGGGTCCATGCAGGAGCAAGCTCTTCTCACCCTGTGCTGTGCCATATGCTAAAGAATACTGTTACTCTTGAAAAAAGCTTATATGAATATCAAACGATATATTCCCACTAAATTAAATGTATGGTTGCAACATGCTTTTTATTGTGCATTATGACACTCATTTCACTTTCACCCATGCTACACTCCATCAGGTACATCCTTAAACTTCTTATGATTGTTGTGCTCTTTTTATCAGCTGTCAACAATAAAGGTGACACTCTTTGGTAAACAAACAATCATCAGAAATTGGAAAGGTCCAACAAGTATTTCAAAGCATTGTTTGAAAAAGGATATTATGTCATGTTAAATATGAAAACATTATATCTTACTAGCTCCATACGTGCACGACTGCCTCCAACCATATCTAACAGGGGCCGCACCAATGATGTTGAAAAAGGATTATGCCAGGCTCGCTTCACAACGTTTGACAATTAAAGAAATAGGACAAAACAGAACAGGACTCACCATCTCCCTAGATAATTCTGCCAAGTATATGTGGGGTTCCTCCCTTTGACGGAACTCACTCTGCATAGCTAATAGTAGAAACTGTGTTATTATGTCCAATTTGTAAGTCTATTCTAATAATTGATACAAAACACTTTTAAGGGGCATGTTTGCAAACCCCTATTGCCACGACAATGTCACTTTTTGACATTGTCACGTTGTCACGCTATGATGGCGATAGGGGCTTTGCCTTATTTATAAGGAAGCATTAAGCCACTTAATGTGGATTAAAGCTGCCTCGTAAATAAGTCACCCTTTCACAATATACTTAGCGGTAAATGGGAGGGCACTTGGTGTTGTGGTGGGCATTGCACAACAACAGCCATTGATTTTGACTCTGCCCTATATTTACAAGGGTAGTGTAAATCGGAGGTAAGACCTAAATTAAGACCAGGGAAAACCTGAGGGCTTATTTATAAGCCTCTTGTGCCACTTGTGCGTCATTTTTACCATGGGAAAAGTGACATACTGGTGGCGCAAGGGGCTTTTAAATAAGCTGTGTGGTGTTAAACAGCCAAAACGAGGAGAAGTGCTTTATTTCTCCTCATTTTTTGCAGTATCTATGTGTGCTGGCTTGGGCAGCACACATAGTAACTTCAAAATGCCAATGATTGCTCATGTTCAGGAGGGCCCACCTTCCTGCACATAAACAATCATTTAAATAAAATGCAGTTTTGCAACTTCTATGTGTGCAACATTAAGTAGCACACAAAGAAGTTAAAAAACAGCATTTAAAGAGTGCTTATGTGGAGTAAGGGGGACCTTCCTCCACATAAACAATCTTCCCCTAAACACAGGCACCCTTCCACTATGGTTCAAGGGTGCCAGCGTGGGGACTAGGGCAGCTTAATTTAGCCCCAGCACAGCGGGAAACGCAGGGCTGCACCATATTATTGTAAATATTGTCCAGCCCTGCATTTCTGAAGTGGCGGAGTGCAGCATTAAGCCAGGAAAGCTAACGCTGCACTCCATCAATTTACTGTAAATATGCCCCTAAATGTGTTACTTGTGTGTTTTTTAAACTTAGAGGCATTAGTACAAGGGGATTGCTCCACCAGAACTTCACTTACTGCGATGCTTTGGTGGCGCAGTGCCCTGCACCATATTTATAGGGTGGCGTTTAACCACTTTTCATTGCTTCACACCGCTTTGCAAATATGGCACACTTTCATGCAGTTTTCTGCCTGAAAGGGGCATGTAGTAGGTTTTCCTGTGGGTGTTCCTTCTCAAAACCCATTGCTTTTTGATGCTGCCCCAGATCTGTTAATCTGAGACAGCGCCAAAAACTAACACCATGCAAAAGCAGGCATGAGAATGGCATAAGCAAGAGAAATACTTTTGTTTCTCCTAGTTTTTGCTTTCAGAAGTAGCGCATCACCATTAATATTTGTTTATGTGCCGGAAGGGACATCTTCCTGCACATAAATAATTATTCCAACGATGTAGGCATTATGAACAAGTATGTCTGAGTTAGCGCTAGTCAGCTATTTTTAGCACCACCACAAGGGAAAACACAGATGTGCACAGCATATCCCCATGCTTTTTAAATAACCCAAGGTGGCGCTGCAAAATGTGCCACATTGCCACACTGCACATTTTCCTGTAAATATGCTCCTTACAGTTTTAGTGGACAACTTTTTTAAAATCTATGTATGTTTATTAACAGTTTTAAAATAGTTGTTAATAACATTGCAGGAAAGTTTTTTGTAAAAAAAGTTCTGAAAATTAGAAACTGGAATATGTGTTTGTCATTTACAGTAAAAGATGTTCAACGGCCTCTACATATTTATTGCAACTGTTTACTTGTACTCTTTGAATATGTTTCCTTTTCCCACAAATTCATCTCTCAGGATCAAGGTTGGTGTGTTGAAAACTTGTGAGAGAATATTAAATATTCTCTTCATTGTGTGCTTTCTGGTCTTAAATTGAATACTCTATGAGAACTCTTTTTTACAACAGTGAAAACAAAATGATCTCCACAATGTTTTACTATTTTCTTGAGATTATAGTGCAAGAGTTGTGTTTTCGACAAAGAAACATCCATCGATGAACCAGTTGACAGCAAATTCCGTCACTTCTCTTGTATTTGTTTTTATTTTTCTTCACGTTAAGCTAATCTACATGGGTGACTAATGGAACTATCAAATCAAACCTCACCTGATACATTCTTAATTGTTGGATTCTCAGATTTTCCAGAGATGGAAGTTCCAATTTTTGTTATTTTTATACTAGCTTACCTAACAACATTGACTGGAAACCTTCTGATTATTGTCATAATATGTTCTAACCCATGTCTGCAAACCCCCATGTATATCTTCCTTACACATTTGTCTTTTATTGACATCAGTTTCACTTCAGTTGTATTCCCAAAAATGTTGGCCCAATTTTTTGGGGAGGGCCATTACATTTCTCTAAGTCAGTGTCTGCTGCAAATATATTTCTTAGGTTCTCTGATCTCCACAGAATTTCTTCTTCTCTCTGCCATGGATTTATGGTCGCTATGTTGGCATCTGCCATCCCTTACGTTACACAACCATCATGAATAAGACTGTTTGCTTTTGCCTGCCTAGCGCATGCTGGGTTGCTGGCTTCATTGATCCAATACCACACATGGTATTTCTTTCCAAGCTCTCTTTCTGTGGGTCACATACAATCAATCACTTCTTCTGTGATGGTACTGCCCTAATGATGCTTACTTGCACTAACACTAGCAATATAGATACACTTACCTACATAATTGGTGCTGTTGTGTTTGTAATGTCATTCTTTTTAATCATCATATCTTACATCAAGATCATCTCAGTCATTTTGAAAATTCAGTCTGCTGTGGGACAGCGGAAGGCATTTTCTACATGTACCGCCCATATCACCATGGTCATTTTATTCACTGGATCATTGTCTTCTACTTATATTCGGCCAACATCTGCATATTCCATAAAAGAAAACAAAATGTTGTCATTGTTGTATATTGTTGTTACTCCACTATGTAACCCTATCGTATACAGTCTGAAAAACACAGAATTTAAAAATGTTCTACAAAAGAAAAAGAATACAGCATGGGTAAACATATTTGGTCAACAGAAAATATGTAGACTCCTGTTTTCATTTGAAATTGTGTGTAATGACTGGGGAGTGTTAAAATGACTTTAAAAGTAAGTTCTAAATAAAAAAGGGGATTTGTTGTTTAAGACAAATGTATCCTTGTGTATTATTGATTTTGGGATGGTTGATGATAACTACGCAACGACGTTTTTTGTTTTGTAAAACAAAAGCTCAGGAAAATGGAAACTGAGATATGTGTTTCTCGCGTAGGGTAAAGCATCTTAAGGTAAACTTGTTATGATATGGTCTATGGGCCTCATTTAGAAAACAATTGTGCAGCACAGCGCTGAAAGCCATTTTGCTGCGCCTAGCTGCATCAATTTAAAAGCACAGGGATGAATCTATTAACAGCAATACAACACATCCTTGTGCTTGCCATGCGCCATTGCAGGGACACTTGTGTCATGTTGAAAGGGTGCCTATATTTCAAGGGGATGATTGTTTTTGTGCAGGAAGGGACACAATCTGAGCATATGAATGGACAATGAACTTAGCCTCAAGAAATAAGTAAGCAGCCTAGTCGGTACTTGATTTGGTCTTCAACCACAGATTTTTCAGTTGATTTTCTGATCTCTTATTTTATCCTACCTAAACTACTGCAACACCCTCTATCTGGGCTGGAAGAAATCAATCCTAAAGAGGTTACAGTTGGTCCAAAATGTGGCAGCCAGATTGCTGTTTTCCCTCCAAATGTTTTGCTCCAATTCAGGGCTCCTTCTGAGCACCATTGGCCTCCGTTAGAAATGTGAATTCAATTCAAAGCCCTCAACGTGGCACACAGAATTATCAACACTCAAGGTGCCCCATCCTGTTTGATCTTTTGCTACCATACCTTCCAACCTCCGCACTTCGCTTGACTGATGTTGACCTGGCAGTTACTGCTTAGTTCCACAGGAAATGGGCTAGCGGATGGTCTTTTCCTGTATTAGCTCCAGCCCTCTATAAATATTTGCCTCTTGAGCTCTATCCAGAATCATTTTGATTTAGAAAAAAAGCTCATACCATGGATCTTTAGACATTTGGAGGTTCTGACCCTCAGCTGTAGCACTTTAGCCCGTGGATAGGGCTGGGAAGCCATGTTGATGGGGCAACTATGTGATTCATGAGTTAATTTACATAACATAACATAACATATTGTGTCAATTACGGTGCATTCCTGCTCTTTCTCTGTGACACAGTGCAGCACAGCAAGGTGACTTGCTGCTCTGCATGACCTCTACAGAAAAATAGCCCCATAATGTTTACTGTATCATTTGGATTTTGGTCCCTTAAACACCTAAATCCACATGGAATTGTCCATGAACTCATACTAGGTATTTGTATTCCTCACAATAAATAATGATCCCAGTGGTATTCTTATTTATCAGAGTCCATAAATAATACCTTAGCTCATAATCAAGCCTTACGCCTTCTCTTCATTGAGTGCCTCCTGAGCATGATTAGAATTTTCTAGGAGATCTCTTTCCTGCAACAGAGAAAATATAATGATCTCCACAATAATGCAAGAGTCATGTTTCCAACAAGCAAACACACATCTGTGAAGCAGTTTACAGTCAATATATACATAGTTCTGTTATATGCATGTTATTTTTCTTCATGGCTGGACAAATGGAACCTGGTCAAGTCCTAATTGTTGGATTCTCTGATTTTCCAAAGATACAATATCTATTTTTTGTTGTTTTATACTATTTTACCTGACAAAAAGAACCGGAAACTTTCTTTCTATGGTCATATTATATTATAACCCCTATCTGCACACTTCCATGTTTGGTTTGTCCATTATTGACATCAGTTGCAGTTCAGTTATATTCTACTAATTTTGTCCCAAGTCCTTTAGGAAGGGAGGTACATTCTTCTTTCTCAATGTCTCCTGAAAATCTTTTTATATGTGTCTATGATCTCCGCAGATTTACTGCTCTCTGTAATGGCTTATGATGAGATCGCTGGGTGGCCATCTGCTATCCCCTATGTTACACAACCATCATAAATAAGGCTCCCAATTTTCAGTTTTTACTGATTTTTACAGCTAAATACAGACAGAAAACAATTTGTTTTCTGTCTGTATTCATTTTTAAAAGCAGAAAAATACAGAACATGGTGCTTCTTGTGAGTGACTCCTCATGCTGTTCTTCATGAATTCCAAACCAACAGCTGAACAGACAGGTAACATGTGGAGTTAAAAAACAGGATGAGATTTTGTTAAATACAGATATTGGTAAACATATATTTGTATATAATACTGTATTTACATGTAGTGTTTTGTTGCATTTGGATGCTTAATTTGGTCAAAGTTGACAGGCATCAAGGTATGAATGCATGTTTATAAGTTAAATACTTGCAGAAGAAAGCCATTTTACAACTCGGACTTATTCCCAAAGCATAAAAACAATATGGATAACTACCAATAAAAATGGCTAAATACAGACAGGAATGATAATAAAATAAATACCATAAAACCAGGAGCCCTAACCATAAATGAGGCTTTTTGAATATGTCTGTCTATCTCTTGTGTACCTGTTTCTTTCAGGAAGTCCATCCTTAATTCGTTTGAAGCAAAGCAAAGTCCTTAGAGCTGTAGTTCCATAGTGCATCTGCAGTCTTTATGAGTGCAGTCCTCATGGGGTGCATACCTGTGATTCCAGCAGGGCAGTCCTCCTTCTCTTGATTATTCCAGACAGGGACTTGAGTTGCATTGCAAATCTTCCATGTTTATGCTGTGTTTCTGAGTGCCAAGCATGGGGGCACACCTGACCCATGGAATGCAGGGTGCCACCCAGGTGTCTGACAACTTCCTCCAAAGTGTGGCAAATTGTTGTCCCAGAAAGCACCATTCTTTCAAAATCCAACATGGGGAAATGTTCTCCTCGGAGGTTAGACCATAACAAGCCAACATACTGGCATAGCTAAGATTTCCTAACGCTCCCCTTTCATCCCTCTCACTAATCTAACTACAGGGGCTCCTTTGTGGCTGGGGTGGTAGGATGTGGGGGTGAGCCTGTGCTGTCGTAAAGTGTCATTCTTGAAGATCAATTTGGCCACCCCTCCTCCCTCCTGTTTTCTGCTTCTGCAGTTTCAGCTCTTGTTAAAAATGGGGGTCTCTTGTTGGGATCACTGACATAATATCTTCAGACACAATATCAAGCTGCCAAAATATAGTGACAAAAATATTGATTACACTAATATCAACATCCTATACTTAACTATAAAAAACACAAATATCAACTACAAATTATCGTGAAACATTTGCATCGATTTCAACATTATCGAAGTCAAATATATTGTGATAAATAATATGGAATAGATTAAAAAAGCATACGAAATGACAAAAATATTGATAGCAAAAATATAAACAGCAAAATTATCATTTAAAGAAATATATCTTCATGTTAAATATTTTATAATAACTCATAACGTACCCAAATAATATAAAAATAACAATAACACACACAACATACATTATAAATCACTTAGCACATATTTAAAAAAATATCAAAACTATATTATAAACATTTATAAATACACAAATATAATTTACTACTCCAAACGTAATATGTAAAATAAAATATACCTCTTTAAGATTTAAAAAGTTATAAATAACAAATATTATACTACAAAAAAGTAACTGAAGCTTAATTAGCGTTTTCCATATATGGAAAACAACTGCCAAATTAATTCAAACAAGGAATAACAACCAATGAAATACACATACAATTGAAATAACCCAATAAGTTTGAAGCAACATCTAATAACACACTATATAAACACACACAAATGTAACATTTTTTTACCTTGCAACCAAAAAAGCAACAGTAAGGAGAAACTCTGCCATAATGCCTACACAACACGGAGCTGCAGAAAACTCTGATTATAGCTCCACAAAGTAAGTAAAATATCATTTTAAAACCACTACTTCTAAAAATATTCCCAAACATTTTGCATGGACAAAATAATTAATATGTATTTTTTAAATTATATCTCCTCTACAGATCATTCTGAACACACTCAAACAACTGCAGAACAGTGAGAAAACTCAATTTGCAAATAAGGCAAGTATAACTCTCTGATTAACAAAAACAATGTTGTAAAATAAACAAGAGTACTAGCTAACTACAACTCCCCCCATAAAACTCAATTAAACAAATAATTAATATTACTCTTTTTTCACATATCTAAAGAAAAACCTGAAGCAAACAGTAGAGAAGAAGTACCAAGATGTTAAAAAGTCTTCAAATTCAACATTGTAGGTATACAATTGACAATGCTATTTTTTAGAAAATAAAACAGAACAGAAACACTTTTATTAATGTTTATATACATTTCTCCTAGCATTTGAAGCAACATAATGACTCAATTTACTACTTCCCAGAAAGGAAAATTAATAATATTTTATATGTGGTATGTGTACACCCAAGAAAAGCAAACAGGGGACAAAGTCAACTGGAAATGTAGCACATATTATTTAACACATTTTATGGAAGGGCTGCTACTAGGGAAACAACCGTATTATATGTTAGAGAGCCTAACCAACCCCTAACATAGCTGACATTGAAGTTAGAAATGCTGTAGAAAATATAAAAGAAATTAGCACTGCATCTCAAAAGCCCACAACAGGAATCCTTAAACACGTGCTCCCCAGAGTCCTAGAACATGCAGTTCAGTTCAGTTCATAAACTTTATTTCGATTATAAAAATCACAAAAGTTGAAACAACAACATAAGCTTGGATGTCGAAATGGAAAAATCCAGCCTGTTTCTAGAACAAGATACTGGTAAATTGTCTTAAGTAAAAACGAACACCCTGGAAGTTCATCATATTACAATAAATATGTTAAAAAACTCTAAAACACACCCATGGGAGGTAGGCACTTGGAAAATCAGCTTTTAGGCTTTAAAATGTGATAGGAAGGATCAATACAGTTCAATAAAGTGCATAGTGCTAGTTTGGGAAAACAAAGCTACTGAACATAACATGCACAATTATCTATGCCTCCTTTCGTTCCATCGAATCACCCACACCCAACCCAAGAACTTTGCTACGGCAATCACAAAAGGCCCATCCACTGTAGGTTTGAGGATCCTACGATCCTCACTGCTCAACCTAGTCCCCACGTTTGAACATATAGGTTTTAGCCATTTGGATCTAGGTTTGCAGTAAACTGGGCAAGCAAAAAAAAATGTGGCCCAGTGTTTCAATCATGTCGGAACAGAAAGGGCAGTGGCTATTAATTGAGTTACACCATTTAGCTGTAAAAACATTTGAAGGAAGTGTGTCCACCCTGAACTGGTGGAACAGTTTCCTATCCCGATTCGAGGGGATTAGATCCCAATACCCCTCGTATTTGGGTTCAGGCTTATTGTCAAAAAAGACTTTGGACAGAGTGGGACCAGAGGAAGCTGCGAAGAGCCTAATGATTATCGAGTTCCAATAAGCTGCCTTTAGCTCGGTTTTACTTGGAAATATACTTCCTGCTGGCAAAGTCCACAATCGGCTCATCCCCATCTCAGAGAGTATATTTTTTACACTCCTAAACCACACAATTTTCCCTGACTTCCAATAAGGCCAGGGCATAGTGTGAATGTTCAGGAGTCACCCAAAGCCTCCTCCAATATGCTACTGGCCTATAGTATGCCACATCCCTGATCAAATGACATCCCGAATCTAGATCCAGGGGTACCGGTGGAGTGGACTGCGGGAGGCCAGTAATGGACCTTAAAAATGTGTTCTGAGCCACCACTAGGGAATCCAGATTGGGATATCCCCACAACTCTGCCCCGAAGAGGATCGAGGCACTAATTTTGGTGTTATTAATCTGTAACACATGAGCTATGGGTTTGGTGTGAGAGAGTCTCTGCTCCTTGAGTAGAGCACCCTTGAGTTGAGCGTGTCTAACAGTAAGACAGTCTATTTGTGGTTTCCAGCTTTGCATTCTGTCTGTTATTACCCCCCAAATAGGAAAAGATCTCAATTTGTTCTAGAATGCCACCCTTCATTCTGACATCACCAATGACATTTTTGGAGCTGTGTAGGACCATGTACTTGGTTTTGTCCACATTGACAATAAGATCGTGGTCCACACAGAACTCCTCAAATCTTGTCAGGGCGCTTTGGAGTCCCTGTCTCGTCTTAAAAAGAATGAGGGTGTTGTCGGCGAACATAAGTAGCTGTATCTTGGTCCCAACTAAAAGCAGAGCGTCTGTGGGGAAATTCTCAAAATATAGCACCACCCCGTTGATGTAAAGTGAGAAGAGGGTGGGTGCTAGAACGCACCCCTGTCTCACCCCCTTCTCAACCGGGAACTTTTCTGTAGTGCTGCCTCCCGCGTCCCATCTCACCTGCACATAATTGTCGGCATGTAGCTTAATCACAAATGCCAGAATGTCCAGCGGCATGCCTAACTTTAAAAGAGTGCGCCACAACTTGGTGCGTGGGACCAAATCAAATGCCGACTTTAGGTTCGACGAAGGCTGCATATATAATACCAATCCCCAGAATTACAGTGCGTCAATATATAAGAATAAACCTTAAGACTTTTTTTTTTCTTTTTTTTTTGTAGAGTTTTATATAGCGCGAACTAGACCCGAACCGAATCAGGTATCAGAGCGCTTTACATAGCACCAGTTACATTACATGAGGACACACTTTCATTTTTTTAGGCACAGGGAGATTTGCCCATAATCACAGGAGGTTTTGGCGTCGTTACCGAGACTCGAACCCAGATCCCTAGGTCCGAGGTCGAGCGCCTTAGCCGTTAGGCCAACTCCTCTCCCCCTGACTTGGTCAACTGTGCTGGTGCTTGGCCGAAACCCTGCCTGTAGATGGGAAAGGATATCACATTCTTCCATCCAAGCCTGGATTCTACAAAGCAAAACCCTTGCCAATACCTTTTGAATGCAGTCAATTAGGCTTATGGGCCTGTAATTTCCTGGTACAGAATGATCCCTTTTTTAAAAATGGGGAGTATTACTGCTCTTGCCCAAGTACTGGGCATAGGTGTTCCCTTAGCGATAGCGTTTACTAGGAGCTGAATATAAAAGTCCCAGGTGTCTATTTCTTGGAGGAATAAGTCAGCAGGGATGCAATCGGGCCCAGGGGCTCTGCTTTTTGGGACAAGAAGGAGTGCATTTTCCACTTCTTTCTTTGACATATGTAAATTTAACCTGGGAGACGGCATTACAAACAGATCATGAGGATCTGCATCACATGTAATGTAAGACCCACTGATCTGGTTCAACATGGTTCATTGGTACTTTGCTAGGGGACCTGCTCCCCCACTTCACCATGTGCCAAAAGGCCGTCATGGCTCTCCCTAAGCATGCTTTGAGAAGATCAGCCCAATGTTGTTCATCCTAGTCCCTTTTGGCATGGGATTGGGCTGCCTTATATGCGGACCTGTTCTCTCGTATGAAATCCCTATCTTTTGTGCTAACTGCTGCCACTAGGCTTCAATATGCCATGCAGCAAGAGGAATTATACCAGGTGGCAGCCTTAGCGCATGGGTGACTCGTCAGTTTTAAGCTTACTAAAAAGATTCTCGTGGACCTTCCCAGCTCAATTGTTGTGTTCTTCCTGTACTAAATCGGTCTGGAGAATGTCTATGGTATTGGCTACCAACCTACTGATTTGATTCATGTGCTCTACTTTGATGACCACACTTGCCCATTTAACTCGGCGAGTGTCATTTGTCATTTGGGTCTCTACAAAGTCTACACGTGGTACCCACCGTTCTCCACAATATGGATTCAAGGAACACAAAGAGAATAATAAGGGTTGTGGTCGCAGTCTGGTCATTCACAGACCACCATGTCTAATAATTTGGACCAAAACTCCTTATTGAGCATAAAAAAATCTATACAACTAGTACGGTGCACATTATTATAATAATAATAATAATAAAGGGGATTTATAAAGCGCCTGGTGACGCCATCTCGGCGTGTCCCCGCGCTACGGAGAGAGAAAGATACAGATAGCGGGCTAACCAGGAGGATTAGTTATTATACAGGTGGGTCTTAAGGAGTTTCCTGAACTGCATTTCAGATCCTTCTAGCCTTAAGCTGACCAGGAGTTTGTTCCAGTTGCTGGCTGCCAGCCGTCTGAAGGAGCGTCCACCCATTTTTGCTTTTTTGACATGGGGAATTTTTAGTGGCCCTACTCCGACTGAGCGTAATGCTCTAGTAGGTTCATAGATCTGAACCAAGTCAGAGAGATAGGACGGTGCTTTATGCCAAACAATCCTGTGGCAGATTAGGAGTGCTTTATACAGCACTCTCTTTCTGACTGGAAGCCAGTGTAGCGACGCCAGGGCTGGACTGGATGCTGCTCTTTTCGGGAGTCTCAACACTAACCGAGCAGCAGTATTCTGGAGGACTTGCATTCGTCTTAGATTTTTTTCCGTAGTGCCTAAGAGCAGCACATTGCCGTAGTCCATGCCATGGTTCGTCGGGCCTCCAGAGGGAGTAAATCCAATGTGCGGTTGAGGGTTTTCAGTATCCCGAAACATTTTCCCATTAAGCGATTCACATGGCCCTCATAGGACAGTTTGGGATCAACCCATATTCCTAGATTCTTTGCCTCTTTGCTGGGCTTGGGCGTGGGGCCCAAGCATGTTGGCCACCAGTCCCCTGTCCAACTGGAGTTGTTACCACCAATCACCACGACCTCCGTTTTAGAGCCATTAAGCTTTAAACAGTGAGAGTTCATCCAACCTGCTAAGGACTGCATACAGGCCCTGAAGTTGGATGCAGCTGTGTCGGGGGCTTGGGACAGAGAGATCAGCAGTTGGGTGTCGTCAGCGTAAGAAACTAACTCCACTCCAAACGCTAGTACCACTTATGCCAAGGGGGCCATATAAAGATTGAACAGACTAGGGCTCAATGCCGAGCCCTGCGGCACCCCTTGTTCAAGTGCGATTATATGTGCAAAACAACAGTTGATGGACAGAATGCAGAACAATGTCATACATTCACCCCAGTACAGAGATCTGGGCCTAAATCCATTTTTTTTGCACTCCACACCACCCCAGTTCAGACATGGCCATACGCAAATCAGCCTTGACCCTGTGCCTCATGGGAACAGTCCAGCCCAAACTGCCAAGCCATGTCTTTCCTGGACCGGTTTCTAGCTATCAGCCGTCTTCAGCCAGGATAGCTTGACTCCAGTGGTGTGGAGAGCATGGGACTCACGTCTGAGCATACCCATCCCACTCGGGTGACAAGTGCAAAACAACAGTTGATGGACAGAATGCAGAACAATGTCATACATTCACCCCAGTACAGAGTTCTGGACCTAAATCCATAGTTGTTTTGCACTCCACACCACCCCAGTTCAGACATGGCCATATGCAAATCAGCCTTGACCCTGTGCCTCATGGGAACAGTCCAGCCCGAACTGCCAAGCCATGTCTTTCCTGGACCGTAATCAAGCATCCTAGGACCGGTTTCTGGCTATCAGTCGTCTTCAGCCAGGATAGCTTGACTCCAGTGGTGTGGAGAGCATGGGACTCACGTCTGAGCATACCCATCCCACTCGGGGTGACAAATGCAAAACAACAGTTGATGGACAGAATGCAGACAAATGTCATACATTCACCCCAGTACAGAGATCTGGGCCTAAATCCATCGTTTTTTTGCACTCCACACCACCCCAGTTCAGACATGGCCATATGTTGGCAGGGTATGCTCAGACGTGAGGCCCTTGCTCACTTTGCCACTGGAGTCAAGCAAGCCCGGCTGAAGACGGCTGTAATGCCAGAAACCAGTCCTGGGGAGCTTGATTCCGGTCCAGGGAAGACATTGCTTGGCAGTTCGGGCTGGTCTGTTCCCATGAGGCACAGGGTCAGACTGATTTGCATATGGCCATGTCTGAACTGGGGTGGCGGAGTGAGCTAAAGAACGGTGATGGATTAAACCCAGATCAGTTGACTGGGGGTGAGTGTTTGTATTGTCAACGCTGCGTCCATCACCACCTTTGGTTTTTCTTTGTTCGCCCTAAGTTGGCAGGGTATGCTCAGACGTGAGTCCCTTGCACACTTTGCCACTGGAGTCAAGCAAGCCTGGCTGAAGACGGCTGTAATGCCAGAAACCGGTCCTGCGAAGCTTGATTCCGGTCCAGGGAAGACATGGCTTGGCAGTACCGGCTGGACTGTTCCCATGAGGCACAGGGTCAGACTGATTTGCATATGGCCATGTCTGAACTGGGGTGGCGGAGTGAGCTAAAGAACGGGGATGGATTAAACCCAGATCAGTTGGCTGGGGGTGAGTGTTTGTATTGTCAACGCTCCGTCCATCACCACCTTTGTTTTTTCTTTGTTCGCCCTAAGTTGGCAGGGTATGCTCAGACGTGAGTCCCTTGCTCACTTTGCCACTGGAGTCAAGCAAGCCCGGCTGAAGATGGTGTAATGCCAGAAACCGGTCCTGGGAAGCTTGATTCCGGTCCAGTGAAGACATGGCTTGGCAGTTCGGGCTGGACTGTTCCCATGAGGCACAGGGTCAGACTGATTTGCATATGGCCATGTCTGAACTGGGGTGGCGGAGTGAGCTAAAGAACGGTGATGGATTAAACCCAGATCAGTTGACTGGGGGTGAGTGTTAGTATTGTCAACGCTCCGTCCATCACCACCTTTGGTTTTTCTTTGTTCGCCTTAGTTGGCGGGGTATGCTCAGACGTGAGTCCCTTGCTCACTTTGCCACTGGAGTCAAGCAAGCCCGGCTGAAGACGGCTGTAATGCCAGAAACCGGTCCTGGGAAGCTTGATTCCGGTCCAGGGAAGACATGGCTTGGCAGTTCGGGCTGGACTGTTCCCATGAGGCACAGGGTCAGACGCATTTGCATATGGCCATGTCTGGGGAAAAACTTTTGTGGCAGTTTTTACGAGGTGCTTCGGCACCCCGTCGATGACGCAGCTGCCCGAGATTGTCAAACGTGTTCAGGATGATCACGGACCGGAGGCCGCTGTTGAATTGGGTATGCGCCTGTGTGGTTCGTTTGAGATCGTTAGCGATCTCATACTCTCCAATGTTAAAGGAGATGCAGTGAATTTTCAGGTGTCTAATGCTTTGGCACTAATACCCGATGCCGAGAAACCCCGCCAGTTGGCGAAGATTGTAGTGGCCGCTTATAAAACAATCGGTCGCACAAGCAAAGGTCTGAAGTATTTCGCGGTCAAGGAGAAGAAACAAACGCAAGTACAGTCTGCTGCGGCAGATGTGCAACCAAAGTCCAAGAAACAAAATTGGCCTCAAAAACAGAAACAGGGGAAGCAACAGCAGCAGACTCAGATTTCTTATCCTGCTCCGCAAGTTTCAGTTCCTGCGCCTACTGAGAAAGTTTATGATTTGCGCGACCGCGCGATGATTAAATCGCCTGATCGATTTCAGGGTTCTGATCAACGCTCTCCTCGTTCCTTTCAGGACTCATCGGCCCCGAAGACCGGTGGAGGAGGAGGCGGACGGGGACGTGGTGGCCAACAAGGACGTGGCCAGCCCCGCCAGACAGACGGCGCGGCGAAGCTGGAGGATTCTGCGCAAAAGCGACCACAGTTTGCAAAGAAAAAGGTTGCGGCCTTAACAGCGCATAGATATGCCACAGATAGTGAGAACGCGGCTTCGGAATCTGACGTGGGCTCTGACCTTGCTGGACAGCGCGGCGGAGATTACCATAGTGAGAGAGGCGCTGTGTCCACTACTGAGGGTGACAGCGACTGATGTCTACGTTGTAATCGAAACAGCCGATACTAGACTTGCTCCCCCTGAAAGACTTTATGAAATTGTCCTGTTAATTGAAGGTGACATACAGCGTACCGTCAGAGGGGTATTTTGGGAGAATCTTTCTTCTACATATGATATTTTGCTTTCGGAGGCTGACTGGCCCCCACCTTTTGTGCTCGCGGCGCCGCGAGGGGAGGAGGTAATCCTTCCCAGTTTCGCGCACACTGTCTCAACGGAGCATGCGCAGCATTTTGCAGAAGAGTGGGCTCGGGCTCTTGCGCCAGCTCTGTACCGCAACCAATGTGGTTGGGATAAATTGTCTCCTTGCCACGAAATTCCTTTGCGGTCTGAGCCGCAGCCTCAGCCTCAATATCCCATACGGCGTGAAGCTAAAGCTGCCGTCGCAGAAATCCTTGAACAATTGGAATATCAGGGAGTTATTGAAACGTGTGTGTCACCGATGAATAATCCCCTTTTTACTGTGACCAAGCCTGACGGATCATATCGTTTGGTATTGGATTACCGGCATTTGAACTCGCATTGCCGTAACTGTGCAGTACAGAATACTCACGGCTCTGCTCTAGTGGATAGTCTAGTGCGTAAGCGTTTCAAGACAACGCTTGACATATCCAACGGTTTTTATGCCCACAGACTGGATAGCTTTAGCTCCCAATGGAAAAGTTTTACGTCCGCTGGTGTGCAAAAACGCTTCCGGCGACTCCCGATGGGCTACAAAATAGTCCTGGAGTCTTCACCTCAAGAATAGTCACTCTATTGGAGAGTATCGATCCAGATGCATGTTCTTATGTGGATGACATTTATCTCACAGACGACGAAATTTGGATGCATCTGTGTCGAGTGAATTCCATCATTTGTGTCTTTGCAGATATGGGTTACAAATTTAATTTTGCAAAATCGCACATTGCTGAACACACAGTGTTGTTTTTGGGCTATGAGCTCAACAATGAAGGTAGAGGTTTGGCTCCTCACTTCTTAGAGAAGTGCGCACAATTGCGCGCTCCTACAACACTGAAAAAATTACAATCTTTACTGGGCTTTTTGAATTTCGGAAGGACATACATTCCGGATTATGCCCAGCGTATCAAGCCGTTGTATGCATTGATACAACCTACTTTCTCAAAATCATGCTGGCTGCCTGAGCATTCAGCCATTTTGCAATCCTTGCAGGCTGATCTGCTCGCTTCTAAATATTTACTGACTAACCACACCAACCTGGTGATAAGAATAATTCCAGGAGCGGTGGGTTTCACGTACCCGACTTTTAATGAAGGAGACACAGTGCCTATTGCTTACAAGTCACACTTGTACACTTCGGCTGAATTGCGGTTTCCCACTGTGGAGAAAGTTTTAACTGCTGTACAGATGGCGATTCTTAAAGAACGAGCTCTGTCACAGGGGAAGCGCATGTTAGTGGTAACACCCTGTCCTCATTTGGAGGCAGTCACGAAAGCCAGTGTACCGAATTCTAAAGCTTTGCACCCACGGTGGATTCAATGGGCAGCGTCGTTGACGTCCACGGATGTCACGTTTATTTTTGACGCCTCTTTACGGTCGCAAGAGTACTTGCAGTATGAGTTCGTTCATCCTGCTCCTCTGGCTATGCGGCCTTTGGAGGACTTCCATTGCATCATTTACACTGATGGGTCAGCGCAGGTTGCGCATGGCTCTAAACATGCCTACGTTTCCGCATGCGCTATTGTGGTTGGTGCTATGTTGAACGATGAATTCATTTCCAGGGAGGTACACACGTTGCCCCTGGGAGATTGCACTGCACAATTAGCTGAGCTTCGTGCTCTTTTACTAGCGTTGGAGTACGCAGATCCAAGTGTTACTACTCTGATTGTAAGTGATTCTTACTACTGTGTCCAGTCTTACAATGAAAACTTGTTCTTTTGGATTCAAAATGATTTTCATGATTCCAAGGGTAGCACAATAAAACACAAAATGATCTGGGTTCGAGTGGCAGAGCTTAAGGCTATGTTGCCTCTCGTTTATGTGATTCATACTCTCGGTCATCAGCGCGTAGGAGTTCACGCTGTTGGCAACTCGCTTGCTGATGAAGCAGCGAAATCAGCAGTATCTACATACTTAGTTGCAGCGGTTACTAGGTCAAAAACCAAGATTGATAGCGACATCTTGGCAGCAGTTGCTGCCTCTGAGAAGGGAAGTAAACATCCTGCGGGATTCCCTTCGAAGTACAAATACCACTTAAGTCCCGAAAAGGTTCCTTTTGTGACAATTCCTGACGTTGGGGAGCGGCTGATTCCCAACTCGGATCGCAGAGCAGACTTGTTTACAGCGGCACATGAAGGTGTGGCGTCTGCGCATGCGGGCGTCTCGGCCACTGTAACTCAATTACAACAACGTTTCTGGTGGCGGGGACTGTACAAACAGACGCGTGATTATGTCCTTCTTTGTGACATATGCCAGCAGATTAAACCTTCAACTGCTACGCGTCCGCCACAGACTCAGTTGTACATATCTAATAAACCGCTAGGTTGTGTTTATTTAGATCACTGCGGTCCTTTTTCATCTGATACTGCGTATAAGTACATCTTAGTAGCAGTTGACTCATGCACACGCTTTGTGTGGGTATGGCCACATCGCAGCGCTGATTCACGGACTGTCATTAGAGATTTGCGTGTCTTTATAGGGATTTTTGCCTGTGGTACCTTCCATTCGGATCGGGGTCCGGCTTTCGCCTCTAAGGCGTATAAGGATGCCATGACTTCGTTGGGGGTCCAAGTCAAGTTTTCGTCTCCCTACAGACCTGAGGGTAACAGTGTAGTTGAGCGAATGAACCATGATTTAAAGCAATCTTTGACAGCCCGAGTTATAGGCACTGGCAGAAACTGGCTGGCTCACCTCTATGGTGTGCAGCGTGCTCTTAATAATCTCCCTAGAAGGTCTCTGGGTGGGCGGACCCCATACGAAATGCTCTTTGGCATCAAGATGTACGTCCCTGACCTTGACGGTCTAGACTGTGTGGTTCGCGCCACTTCCTTTGACGCAGATGAACATTGCAATGTTTTACAGAATCTACAAAAGACCAGAGACAGTCTTGCAAAGGAACATTTGCCCTCCACGTCGGATGATGCGTTGCAGATCCCGGTAGTTGGCTGGCTACCCCAAGTTGGCGAACTGGTTCGAGAGAAGATCGATAACAAGAAAGAATTTGGTCCTTCCTATCGAGCTCCGGTTCCCGTCCTTGGAGTGAAGGGCACAAGAACAGTCATTTTACCACCACTTCCTGGTCGTAAGGAAAACAGGTTTATTTCAATTGACAATGTCAAGATACACAGAGTGGCCGATTCTTCTTAGCATGACTCCGGCTGTTTCCTGTCCTTCCATTGTGAGAAATTCAGTTATGCCCACTGCTTCTAATAATGAACCTGATGTGGCCATCGAATTACCTGCTCTTTCCAGTCCTTTATTAAATAGTTTACCCGGAACTAACGTTGATGAGACAGACTATGCCTACCCCACTGATTTGTCCATACCTGACCTGCAAGCACGTTTAGCTACGGAATCCAGATTTTCTTTTGACTCTGTTTCTCTTGCCTCAAAGAAACCCTCTCATTTTGCAGTTTATGCAAGCCAGTTTAAAAAGCATTTTTTGATACCCCCTTGGACATACATTTGGCTGGCCCTTTTTACAATTTACCTGTTTATGTCAATCGGTTTTGTGTTTTATTTTTTTTGAATCATGTATGGACACTATGTGGAGGAAAGAACTTGCATTACTCATCTGAATGGAACTTTGGCCCCGCTCTCCTCGTCCCATTCTACACATAGATTTAAAAGAGACTTGACTTTGGTTAACATCACAGCTTGGCCTGTCCTTGATGGTATCGTGTGGGATGCAGTTCGGTTTCGGATTCATGGCCCAACGGAAGTCGTTAATGTCCCTAATGTACTTAGAGTGAATATGGGGGATGTGGTGAAACAAAACATTCGTTCTGATGACTGGGATGTCAATGCTGTAGAAAGTTTATTTTCTGATTTGCGTTACTATGCTGCTTTTGATGCTGAGGATTTATATTTAGAATCTGCTAATTATGGTGAATTATTCTGTTACCAACATTATGGCAATCACTTCTTACACAAAACATCATCCAGAAGGGATACTGTTAACTTTACTCAGTGGGAACATTGCCCAGCACCTCAGCAAGGGAGTTCTGAAACGTTTCTAAAGAAGTATACTTACTTTACTGACTTTAACCAGTCCAATCCCGAGTCCTTTTATTTTAAATTTCAAAAAATGCCAATGTCCAAGGTTAGACTTACCAATACTAAATTGTTGTATTCGAAGGCCTTCCTTGATCGATTAGTTACTGGAGGCTATGATTTATGGAAGGATACAATAGACCTTAAATCGGTTTGGGGTTCAAGGGCCTGGCAGGTACAAGGCACTGAGGCTTTGCACCGTGCATGTCTCATCCCGAATCATATGTTGTTTCTGAATGAAACGATTTCCCAAACCACATGCTTTGGATTGGCTACTTCTAAAAAGTTAAACACTCCTTCTTTCCCGGAGTTGGAAGAATATGATGGTTGGAGTAATTTTACTCAGTTGTCCATTAGAGAATTACAGACTCTACTTCTTAATTCCTCCTTTAACATATCCAGTATGAATCCTAAGGGTTGGCTGCTTTGGCACCGTAGTGCTGATTCTTGCCAACATAGATTTTTGAATTTAACTGACGGTTTTAAAACTGTTAGATCTGATCCCAGATTTAGCTTAGGTCATACTGTCACTTCGTATTCTGTAGGCAAATTATGTCAAAATTGGTTGAAACATTCAACTTTACCTGCGGTTAAGGATCACCTTTCTAAACTAAATGCAGATGTGGACTTGAATGATTTCATTAAAGGCCCGGCTAGTGGCAGGTCGAAATGGTGGTTATATGGGGTTTACAACGAAATTTGGAAGCTTTCGCAGATTGAGGCTGCTACACGCCTTAGGGCTATTGATCAAGCAAATCTTGAGAAAGTGCTTGCAGTTGTTGATAATAGCATTAATGTGCTTTCCTCTAGAATTTACACGTTGGATAATATTGTGTCGTCAGTCGTCGATATTGTACATGATGAAGTGTCAGTATTGTACCATGGTCAAAATCAATTACGATCAATCATGCAGTTTGCATGGACCCTTCAAACTCTGAAAATGGGTAAAGTTCCCTGGGGGTACATGAACGTTTCTTCTTTATTTGCACCGTTTAATTTGACTGACAAACAACGCTTACTTTCAATGCGTGATGCTTCCTTTTCTATGTTACATATTGAAAGGTTAGAATCTTTACCTTTTTCCGTGGCTGAAGCCACTGCTGCAACGTGGCTTATCCACGGTTTAATAACGCTGCCTTTTGCTTTATATAAGTTTTCAAATTGCATGAAATAGGTCGTTATGAACCTTTAGGTGGCGGTTTCCTTCATGAAGTCTGGTCACTCCCATACACATACCGATGTTTTAAGGATGACCAGGAAGTTTATCTGACAGGGGAGGAGTGCACTGAGACGCCAGATCATTCTTTAATGTGCAGACACATACAGTTACACGGTTCATGCAACAAAGACCGACCGAATATGGCTTGCGTTTTACAAGGCACGCCAGTTCCTGCTATCATCCCCACGTTTAAATTATTAGAGAATGGTAGTTATTTAATGCTCAATAATGAAGACTGTTGTGGGTTAGTTAAAGGTATAGCTTTCATAGTAACAGTAAGTGAGCGGGTTATTTGCTGCAGAAATGTGCTTTATCCTCCCACACGTGAACATAGGGAGTCTTCCATCTGGCCACAGATACCAACCTTGGGAGCAGAATTCAGCGGCATGGCAAGAATAAGGGCTCTTTTGTCCCAGAAAGAGGTGGCCTTGAGCTCGGCCCGTGAAACTTTCGTGCTTCACATTGCAAACACCCGTACAGAGGTTCAGGCTCTTTTGAATACTGATTTGCCTTTGCATTTCGGAGCGATGGTTCGAACTATCTTTAACGCATCCTCCACAAAAGGCCTTGCACATTTTTTTAAAGTTGTTAGCAGTGGTCTCGTGACTTCTTTTGAAAAGATTTTTGGAGTCATCCCTGCTTTCTTCCATTCTATTTTTTCATCCTTGTTTGTAGGGTTCCCTTTTTTACTTGCATTAGCAGCAGGCGCGCTAGTGGTTTTTTGTCTCTTTAAATATGGATGTCCTTCCTGTGCAAGACCCCGCGCAACAGCTACTGACGCGGTTTCGCAACCGCATGCTTGAATATTATGGCACACTGCCGTTAGCGACATTGAGCACGGCATATGGATTATCTTTTTGATTCTCCTACTTCACCTGTGTCCAGCCTGTATTTCACTGCCTGACCTGTGATTTCCATTGGGCCATTGATTTGTGTCTCTGCGGACCGGTTTCTCCTGACGTCGATTTTAATCAGCTGATGAGTCCTATCATTGCTCACGAGTTGGTTTGTTCTGACGAGAGGATTCTGGCCTTAGCAGTGGCGCATGGACTAATGGGTCCCTGGGATATATTGTCGGCAGCACAGACTTTCTTGGAACTAAGTTTTCTTGAAAACCCACCGAGCTGTCCTCTGATGGTTATAGAGGATCCGGTGCTGGGAGAACACGTATGTTCCTTTCATATTTTAAATTGGATGGCTGAACTATTTTCGGAGGAGGACAGTGATTTCCTATTAGAGGCAGTTGCTGCTTACTTTTCATATACTGTTTTATCATAGACACTGCCTCGGATTGACGTGCTGATTAATAGCATTTCACTGATTTTATTGACTTATTTGTCAAGACATTTTTTTTACTTGCCTATTGGCTTGAGCCACGTTATATTTTTGGGCTATTTTTTAGCATTACTTTTTAAAGTTTAGTTTCAATTCATGCTCGTTTACTGTTGAGTTCTGCTCTCATGTGATGGCACTTCTGTTATCGTATTTAGTCCGTTCCCGGATCATGGGGGGGTGTCATATAGCTCCTGTATATCCTTATATCGTGTTAAGTTAGCATAGGTACATCTGAGGTTTAAACGCCATTTTTCTTTCTTGCAACTTCTGCACACGACACGTAATTGTTGACTTAGCTTTCAACCTAGTAGTTTGCCGTGGTGTATGTGAGAATAATATGTTATTGCTCTGATATCAGCTTTGCTTAATAAACTATGTCTGCACAAAGAGTGCTGAAGTTTCAGGAACAACACGATATGGAATTGTTATGAGGTCTGATCTCCACGCCTTCATAGTCATAACACAAGTGCAGCCTTTGCCAACTCTGGCTTCAGGCGGGATTGATATTGCTTTGCACGAGGCACATAGAACACACTTGATGCGGTGCACATGCAGAGAGAGCTGGTGTATGCTGATGTGATTCCTTCATGCTAGGACACTAAGGTATGGGCCCGCCCTAAAACAACCCAAAGAGACCTTCTTAGCTAATAATATAATATATGTGTTAGGGAGGGTGAGATATAAGTGTTGTTAACTCTTATTCATTACAGTATGTTAACATGCTGTCACCATTCGCTTTTTATGTCTTAGTAACTATGCTGGTAATCTTGCTACTGATAATAAGTATACTTGTATTATCTAAGATACTGCGCCTGAGAAGACGGCATTAGTAAATAAACATTTCAAATGCACATGTGTCTTCTTTACTCCATGTTCTGGTTTGTAATGATAATATAACGAAAGAGTGTTCATGAGTTCCACGTACCCTGAGGTACAGTAAGTTCATGTTCTGGTTTGTCTAAACATTGGGAGTTTGATATGTCCAATGAGACACTGTAGCTAGCTCGGTAAGGGGTGAGTTGGATACTAAGGTGAGTTTTGGGACACCCTAATTCGCCGAGGTTCCACTCCTCTGTGCACAGTTCTGTGTGAGAACAGAAACCCTGCGACAATCCAAAACCGTTTTCACAATCAAAGGAAGCCCAAAGTTCAGCAAAACACAATCCCCTCTACTGGATTTCAGGGAATTCCCTACCCATGGAATTCTATGGATAATTTTTTAATTCCTGGAATAAGTAGCTACCCCAGCCCTGTTCTGTTATTTAACAAGTGAAGGGCCTTGTTCCTAAGTGATAACCAATGTTCCTCGGTACCAGAAGATAGAACAGGCACATTGGAGCGTATGATAGTGTAAGGTGTTGCTTCAGGTGGTAAATTAAGGGAATCACAGGGACACTCCAAACCACCTCGGGTCATCCCTCTATCATGTCCCCCAATTAATTCTCTTGGTAAGCCGGCCTTTACCATATTTGCGAGCATGCTACACGGGTTTACAGCGGGAGCAGGCACAACAATATTTGTACTAGGACCGACTTCACTGGTGGGCAATTGTATTACATGGGCTGCTACCAATCCGGATTCTTTAGGGCCACTAGTGTTTCCATTACAAGTTGAAGGTTTTGGGAGAAAAAGGTGTTGCACAATTTTACTAAATCTTGTTTCGATACCTGACAAATTAGATAATAGGGGGTTAAGCATTGCTGCTAGTTTTGCTTCAATTTTAGTTAGGATACGTTCTTCAAAGTCACTAGACACTTGTCGAGAATAGGCTTGTGGTCTATTGTCTAATGGGCTGGAAGTGCTCATATCTACAGCCACATGAGAGCAACCTTTGTTGCCACGAGCCGCCCCTTTGGTTTTTGCCACTTTACTAGCCTGGTGTGAAGTTAACGGCAATGCGCCCGCTTTTCTTTTCTTTGCTATAATTCCACCCTCCCTTTCCTTAACATGCACTGATCGCTGCTGTTGTGTGAGAATCTTAGCCAGAGGGGAGGGAGTAGGACTGGGAACATTAGATGAGTTGGATGGGTCGTTGACTTGGGACTTGGGATACTGGGGACGTTGGAATCTCTTGCGTCGTGTAGTCAGTAGATGGATCCAAGATTAACAAGTGTTCCACTAGGGGAACTTCAGTAGAAGCTCAACGTGGATCTAGAGAAAGTCTCCTTTGAGTGAGCTCAATTTTGTATATTAAAACAGACTCAGCCCGCATAAGAAACATGTCAAGTGTTCCCGCCAGGACCGGACTGGCCATAGTGGGCACCGGGCAATCCCCCGGTGCGCCGCACGGGTCTGGGGCCCCTGGGGGCTATTTTTGCTACCGACCCTGTAACAAAATATGCCAAAAACCGGCCCGGCAAAAAGCTTGGCGGCACCCACAACCCCCCCCGGGGGGAGGAGGGGGACGGCCGAGCACTTTGTCAGGGCCAGTTTTGGTTCCCTGTCCGGCCCTGGTTCCTGCTACCCCTGGACCCCCTACCCCCTTGCGATTGCCCTTGCTCATAGCTTGTTGCTAACAATGTTATACAAGTGCTAGGAATAATACTATCTAAAATTCAACAGTTAATGTAATTGTTCCAGATCCACTAACCAAGTCCGAGTCATTAGCAGCACAGGTCGATCAAGGAAAGAGGGGTGGCCCTGCCCTGCCTCCGACGGGCAAAGATGGACCTGCCCTTGGCCCGGGCTTTGAGCGGCCTTTGAGCAGTTTTGAAGCGCTTCCTGGCGCTTTGCTCTGACGCCGGTAGTAGGCGCCACTGAAGGATGCTCGGAGATGTAGTCCCGGTGGCAGTGATGGCGTGACAGCAGGTATAGCAGCGGGTGAGGCGTTGCAGTCTTCGCCGGGGCTGGCCAGGCAATTCAGACATGGTAGGAAGATATCCAACACTGACGGTAGAAAGTTTGTGAGGAACATGCACACTGGCCAAATGCCCTCAATATACTCACTAAAAAGAACTATAGCTAGAACAAAAAACGCTACTGCAACGACCACGCCTATCCCCAAAATGTTTGAAGTAGAAATACCATCTGAACTCAGTTACACATTCTGAAGAACAATGTCTTCTGTATGACAATAAATCAGCTGAAAAAAGAAGAAGAATGTTTGGGACTCCCACAATTTTACTAAAATTACACAGCTGTGAGACATGGATGATCGATGGGACTTTTAAAATATGTCCCAAACCAATTTACCAGTTATATACGATACATAGACTTTATCAAAATACAAACATCCCCTTCATATATGCTCTATTACCAAACAAGCAAACCACCACCTATTTTGAACTTTTAACCAAAGTAAAACAAGCACCAAATAATTTTTTTACCCAATAAAGCCTTGTTGACTTTGAGCAGTCAATGATACAAGCAATACTACAAAAAACTACCCTCACATAGCAATTCAAGGTTGCTATTATCACTTTAACCAATGCATTTGGAGAACCCGCCAAAAATCTACACTAAAGGGCTCATTAGGATGGCGGTAGGAAGTGCATCCACAATGCTGGCGGAAAACGGCAAATTTTCCGCTCCTAATGCGGTTATTGCGACCGCCATATTACAATGGGCTAACATAGACCATTTTCCGACCGCTGCGGTATTCCTTGCTCTGCATGTTTTCACGTAATGCAAGGGTGGTGGACAGAGCCCATTGAACAAGACTTGCGTGCAGAATCACGTCCCGTCCGCCAACCAGATTACAATATATCAAACAGTATATCCCATCACGGAGGTAAAACTACCTCATCATGTATGGTGAAGCACAACTACAGAGACAAAAAGTCAACCCAGAGCACGTGCATATGACCAGAGATGACATGGATCCTGCCTTACATGCCTTTCCGCTGCTTTACCTGATGCATCACCAGAAGATAAGACACCGTCATGCTCTGCAGCAGAGGTACGTCCAAAACATCTCCATGCATGCAACCCCATTACAACTACAACTCCCAGCAAGCGTGCAGGCAGGGCCAGCTCAACAATGTATGTGGAAACATGCAAAATGCAATGTGTGATATTCCCTCAATGTACATGAGTGACACCCTCAGGGCACACGTAGGCTGCCTGGTGCCAACTCTCCCTGACATGCTGCTACCCTCCCTCCTACCTAAAAGCACCACTCACACAGCTCTGATCTGGCTCAAGTTTGCAGATTTGCTTGGGGGCTCACAGTGTATACACTGCAGACTGCAAAGTGAGGAAGATGCGTTCCCAGGATGGGTAGCATTGTTGCAGGACACAGTCACACATTTTTGCCATCACCTCCTGCTACACAACCTAGGCAAACATCCATGCTGGGAATAGACAAGAGGACAGTGCAGGAAATCCATCTGTACTGTACCGAAGCAACCATGACTGTAATCAAGTAGGCTCAAATAGCACATATCACACACTGAAACAGTGCTGAGGGCCACAATGCTTCTGGATACAAACCATTTGCGCACAGTACAGTGTCACACCATGGAATGGTGGGGAGGGTCAAACAAGTGCATCGCATGCAGTGGCACATGTTTGGACTGAAGTGGTGTATACAGTTTTGGAGTTTACAGAGCAAAAAAGCCATAGTGGAGTTTCTCACATTGTGTATGCCTCAATGGTATGACTGTGACTGCTATGAATCAGACCAAGGCATTAATGATCCCTTTAAGTGGAAAGTGACATAAATGCATGTGAAAACCACATATCATGTTTGTATCCCAGAGACATGCAGCACAGTGAGAACAAAGGTAAGCAAGAGCCATGCCGGATCACAAGACTCACAACACAGACCTTGCAGTGACACACTTTGCATACACACAAGTAATGTGGAAAAGATGTAGGAATACCCTTGGACTGCAAGGTCACAATCACACACTGCACACTGCTCCGGCAAAAACCACAACATGTCAACAAGCACTCCACATCTGATCATGGAAACAAACAGGCACTCATCAACTGGATCATACATGTGTGAAAGGGCAATGCTGAAGGGCACATACACATGAACACCTCTGCTAATGACAGGACACTTACAGTGTCTGATGACTACTGTATGCACATGTTCATCCATCCATTTGATTATGAAGCCATACCTATCCAAGATGACAACACACCTACACAGGTGTGTACATCTCAAGATAGAACACACACATATTTTGGAGACTGTCCACCACTCAACTCATCATATTAATTGAAATAGATTCCCATGTTGGCGTGCAAACAAATCTGAAAAGTGTGAGTAATTAGAGCTCATCGAACTCAATGTAGTTACAAGAACAGTGTAAACCCAAACAAGTCACTGGGACCTGGGTATAACGTAGTACAGTAAAATTGTGGTCCCAGTGGAACAATTTCATAAGAATACACAATTTAAATCACCTTAGGTATATATATACACCATTACACCATAAATGTAACGTTCAATGGTATATAATCACATTGAACACATATAAATGCTTATTAATCAGCAAAAAGATTTAAAAGGCTGTATCAGCAAGTGCCCCGTGTATGGGGAAAGGAGAAAGGAGAAAAGGGAACAGGGAAAAGGTTACGTGTATCAAGTGAGGGTTGGAAAAGTGTAAAGGATAGGTGGTGACATCATATTCATCACAAAATTATTTACTTTGTATGTGGCTTTTCTTGGCCTCACAATTGAATAATCAAAAATAATATATAGCCATTTTTAAGAGTACATTATTGCAGTGAAACAGCACTGTTGATCAAAATTGGCATAAGGAATTATACGGTCGACGTTTCGACCCACAAAGAACAAGGTAAGTTTCCCTCATGACTGAGAATTGGGACGCCTGGGAATTTAACAAAAGATGTCCTTAGTAACTAGTGCATTAAGAACTAATAAAAAAAAGGGGGATGAAATACATCTAAAAGGTGAATTTACCACGAACCACCCCAAACTGGATGGTGATAACTTTGTAGTTGGGCCTGAAGGCTCCATGTGATGGAGAGCGGATTGATGGCACCTGGAAGACAAGGTGAGGGCCTACAGAAAATATCCCATAAGGGTGAATAGTAACAAATCAGCTGAAAAACGTGATTACCACACTTACTTATGTATAGTTAATAGGGCTTCTGTCCCTGATGATCTACCATAAAAACAGTAAGTAATATAACGTGTTGCCAAATGGACTGCAAGGTCTCATTCCCGCTGTATGCGCATCTAAAGGAAAGAACAAGAAAAGGAGGACCACTCGTCAACCACCACTTATATCCCTAAACTGCCTCCACTGAACTGGGTTTCCACTGTGCAAACAAAGGAGCATTGTTTACCATTAATATGCATAGGGTAGTTTCAACTTCCGTCAGGCCCAACGGGTGCTTATAAATCTACAAAGAAAAGGGAGGCAGCTGCTCTTAGTAAAAATAAAACATGTCTGTGAGGCATGATAGAGAAATGGAAAATACACTCAATGGATCGAGCACGATCTGTGCTCCTGCTTACCTTGATACTTCAAAGTGCATCCGTCTCTGTCAAGGGATCCAGGGCTCTTGAAATGACCACCGTTAAATACCAGGGTCTCGTTCACGTGAACGCGTTGTCCGCGTCATAGCAGACTTTGGATGCTTGGCATGCAAGGCAAGTCATTGCGGCATGGCCAGGCAAGAGCTCTTTCTCCAATTCTCCAATTCTTTTTGTAGGGTCAGCCCATAGTTGCTTGTAGCTGATTCCATGCTGCAGTTGATGAAGGATCTCGGTCTTGTATTTGGTAATGTTCTGTACCACAATAGCACCACCCTTTTCTGCGGGTTTAATTACGATCTCCTTATTCTGTTTAATGGACATTAGAGCTTAACGTTCCATTTTGGTAACATTTTGGTTCACATATTTCTTGTTTTTAAGTACTTTGGAAACATCCCTGTGAACTACGTCTCATAAGCCAGGATCTTACTGGTCATAGCATGTACCAGTGGGACAAAAGTAGATGGTACCTTCAAACCTGACTGTGAGGTTCCACAAAATGGTGGAGTCTGCAGTCTGGAGCAGTGATACCAGTAGCTCCACCAACTGATTCAGCCCCCTCTCTTTCTCTCACCTCAGTCGATTCTGTAGGAGATAGACACACTGTTCAGTGAAGTGGCCCGAACAACAAACATGTTACTCAATACTAACTGAAATGCTTGAAATAAAGGCACACATTTCTTCCCCATGGAGTGTCTGCATAATTACACATTTTTCTATGATCAGCTGATTCATGTTAACATGCATGTTGGACAGTCATGCTCCATGTTGCGTTCATACTGTCAAATTGATAACCATGTGTTGGCATTTCAACATCTTGTACTATTGTCTGTAGTCACATCTACATGCCTTCAGCTAAGATAGCAGCACATCAGAATTCACTGTGTGTGTCACACTAGAAGTTTGAGGATATAGAACCACACACATAGTAAGTTAAAGGAGGCTATTGTCAAGTGGTATCACAACCTCACAACAACTAATTCATGTTTTGCAACACACTTACTGTTGTGCGTTGGTAAGCAATCTGTAGATCTACAAATAACATGGAAATGCACAACATCAATCGTGAAAATCACCCTGACATGATGCTCACTGATGTTCACTTACTGTTGATGCCACAGAGACTGACACTTATGCTGATGTCACCTGCCCACATGAGAATACAGATGTTGTGGAGGCAAAACATATCTGCACCCACCAGTGAGTCAACTGAGAGGCAATTACACCACAACAGAGACAACTCATAGGTTAATGCCTTGCTCTGTGCTGGGATTCGGGCTGTCTATCATGCGCAACGTCATACTTTGTACTATACCTACCCCCATATTGTTGCTGCTGGGCATTCAGGCGTCCATCCAGCTGTAGCTGCGTCACTGACAGTATACGAGTCAAAAGTGGGGTCATGCTCTGGCACGCCAACTGACCAGTCCAATCAGGCCAAGCGTCATTTCTGCAACGTTATTGCTAAGACGGTAGATGTCATCCAACCTCTTGTGGCAGTGGTTGTGTTAATGGTTAGACACCCCTAGGGTCGTACCTCACTGGCAATGGTCCTCCATATTGCCTTTCGCTGATGGACCTTGAGCTGTAGGCATGGGAGACAAGAGGAGACATTTGTAACACTTTGTAGTAGTGCATTTTGTCTCAGTACACAGTACATACACATGAGCGAGTCAACACATATTGACACCAAAAGAAGTATGGCCTGTCCAGTGAACATTTATCAGTTAAGTGAGCTAATTTCTATAATATCTAGACTGTAACAGGCCCTTTACTCTTGTGCATACTGGGTTAATCTCTATAGTACCCCTGTAGAATGAGCACACCCCCCAATCAATAATCCCTCCCCATTCAAGATTAACCATCTAACAAATGTACATATGTACACGTGATGAACTCACAAAGGACATGGCACAGGGAATGTGTGTCCAAATGGAGATCACATGAGGTCATCATTGTAACTGTACTACTGATAAACGACATTCTGGCTAAATTGTCATTGCATGCACTCAGGGATCAGTGGGAACAAGCCTCAATAACATGCACGTGAAGTTGTTTGCCTTCACAGACTCCATCACGTATACATCATCCTTCACTGAGCTTTACATGTGTGATGTATTGAACCTATGGAGTTGTAACATTGACAACTGTGCCATCCTCCTCACATACTCAAGTGCTTCAAGTAGTATGTCATGTATGGGAAATGCAGACAACAACAATGTGAAAGCACCACAAGTGGCTTGCAATATGATGAACAGAGCACTGTACAATACCATGTTGTTGCCTTGAGCATCCTATGTAAGTTACACATATACTTACCAGTACCTCTGGCGCACCATATAGCCTGCCGTACTGTCCAAGGACCTCGCTCACCAGGACCTCCAGCTCCTCTGTGGTGAAGCGACGGGCCCTCAGGTTTTCAGTACGAGCCATGACTGGTTTCATAGATGAGGCACTGCAGCAGCTGGTGTTCAGGGATGGCAGCCAGCAGTGTCTCTAGGCAAGTGACAGGTGTGGACACTTCATAGGCATATATATAGAGCCCTAGACCCGTTCCAGTGTTGGTCTGCTGATACCATTGCCCAGCCTGGTTCGCATTATTCAATTGGGGCCAATGCCGGGGCCCGCACTGGCGGAGCACACTTACCACGAGTTTCAAAAATGCAAGACGCTGACGGTTGCCATTGGCTGATAGCTATTTCTCATAGTTGGTGACACACCGCGGAGGTCAGCCAGCGGACACCGCTATCCTGCATCATACAATTGTGGCCAATGCCAGGCCATGCAATGGTGGAGCACACCTACCGCGAGTTTCAAAAATGCAAGCCTCTGGCTGTTGCCGTTGGCTGATGGTTATTGCTCAAAGGCAGTGATGCACCGCTGAGGTCAGGCAGCGGACACCGCTATCCTGCATTATACAATTGTGGCCAATGCCGGGTCCCCGCACCGGCAGAGCACGCCTACTGCGAGTTTCAGAAATGGAAACCTATGGCGGTTGCCATTCCCTGATGGCTATTGCTCATAGGAGGTAACGCACCACGGAGGTCAGGCAGCAGACACCACTATCCTGCCTCAATCATTTGTGGCCAATGAGTCTTACCTCTGTGGACACCAGCAACCGCGTCTGTAAACACATTTACCCTTTCCATTCTCGCTTTGCTAATCGCATCACTCATCCCAACACATTGGCATTAAGTCATCTGTGCACCCTGTTGATGTATGATAGAGTATGACCTTTGAGTCAAGTCTTCACACACATGGTATGTCCTAGAAAGGATAGTGAAATTACATTCTTTTTCATGTCTTCTGCCACCATGTTACTGAAGGAGTTAAGGAGTTAAAAAGGCTAAAGGACTCTTGCACTGTACATGTCATGTATTGAAACATTCTACCTCGGAAGACTGTTTGAACTTCCCATGCTAAGTGACTGACAATTTCTTGACCATGTGCTGTGTAATGAAGGGATGGTGATGTTGGATGTCATTTTGAGGTATCTATTTGATGGAAATTCAACGTACTTGTAAGCTCTAGCACTTTAAACACACATACTGCTGTGGCATGCTGTGTGCCAAGCTGCCATAAACTGCATATGCACACACACGTCAGAGGAGTGCATATGTGTCACACAGAAACATTGTTGTTGCCTACATCATTGGTTATTTACAGCTTTGTGTGGATGTATACACTATTCATGTGTATTTGTGTATCATTTTGGTGGACATGGCAATGTCTGTCATGCAACATCATCACAGAGTCACGATGGAGTGACACCATAATGTTTATATTTGTCTGTCCACTGTGCTACATATTCATGTGTTGTTGTCCACCTGACACTCACTGGCCTCTTAGAGTAATGTTGTTGTGTATCGGGCGCCTAAAGCTTGAGGTCATGCAGTGACATCAGATACATGCTACTCAACATTGATGCAATTAACCAAATGTGCAGTGCCATCTCCCAACAGTTCTGCCCACACTTTCATGTAGTAGTGCAACATATGTCATACACTTTGATTTATTTCAATGTTGTAGTAGTTTGTATGTTGAGTGATTGACGAAAATCAAGGTCTGGATGTATGTCACTTGGGCATTTCACATGTTCAATAGTCTTGTCAATGTTGTGGTTGTGTGAGTCCTTGCTTAAGCTGGTCACAACATCTCATCTTTTACTCATCTTTTGCATGAGTACCCTGCCAGAGTACGTACACAGAGACCATCGACCTTCCACCCTGTACCTGATCTGGTAATGATGGAGGACATAGATGTCATTAAGAAATTCCATCTAGATCACCGTACATTGCGAGAGCTATGTGCTCAGTTGGAGCCCCATTTGAAGCACAACATAACTTATCCGGCTGCATTTTCTACTACTGTAAAAGTGATGGCTGCACTTCTTTGCCACTGGGTCTTTCCAGTACACCGTGGCCATCGCAGGTGGGATGTCAAAGCCTATGTTCAGCATGGTGTTGCGTGATGTCCTGTCTGCATTGATGCTAAAGACCTCTTACCTGACCTGTATTGCTCTTTATATGACCTGCACAGGTTCACTATGTCAGTAACCCACCAATATTGTGCAGCTCCTCAAATACAATCAATATATATTTTTTTATATTTTATTATACTTATAACATGTGTTCTTTGTGCAAATGAATTCATATTTTCAATTTACATTGCATTATTTTATCTTTTAGTATACATATTAGGAAGAAAAAAGTCTCAAAAACATAAATAAATACAAAACAGTGCCCATCTCTTCAGACAATTAAGTCAAAATTCATGGCTTATTACAATTGAATTCACTAAGAGTATCAAAATACTTAAACCAGCAGTAACCCATGATTCGTTCATTCATACTACACATACTTGGGCAAGATCAGATCACATTACATCACACGTGTGTGCAACGTATCCAGTTCGACACATGACTCTTACATTCTGCAGAACAGCAGCATACCACAGTTGATGGCTAATCTTCACCCAGAGCGTGCCTGACTTGTTGGTGAGTGTGCTTTGTCAATGAGTGTGATGTATGTGTGACATGCTGCTCTCCACACATTTTACTATACCATTGATCATCTGTGTTTCTCACAACTAGTTGACTCAGGGTATTCCAATTGTCCATGGTTGCTGACTTCACTAAGGTGTCCAACTACGCCCGGGGAAGTCCACTTCATTGAAGCCCATGGAAAGACACGCCGTGTGGTGGAGCGTACTTTTGGGCTTCTAAAGTCTAGATTCCGGTGTCTGGACAAGAGTGGTGGTGCACTTCTCTACTCACCACAGAAGGTGTGTCAGATAGTAGTTGCCTGCTGCATGCTACACAATCTGGCCTTGCGCAAAAAGATACCCCTGGTTCAGAACAATGAGGAACAGCAGCAGCCCCCTCTGAAAATCCACACATGATAGTGGTGATGAAGAAGGTCTTGAGCTATGTGATCAGCTCATAGCCACCTACTTCCATTGAGTGTAAGGTAGCATTGGGCAACTATGACTGTGTCTGAGCACTTTGCTGTTGTGTCCAAATCTTGGGAGATTGTTGCTGTCATTCTGCCCACAGACAGGACCATGGGCATGATTATGAGATTTGGGCAGGCAGGGACTGAGTCATCCTAACACCTGAGTACCTATCAGCACATGACCAAATAGCCATAATGCCTCACTAGCTCTCCTAATCACTGACAGTGATGCAAGTGCTTATACACCCCAACACTCTCAGATATCTCAGGAATCATGTGACTAAGACACACGCTGTTGCCCTCACTTTTATACTTGTCCACGGTACGATCACTTGAAGACAAAACACGTTTATAAATGTGTAATTCATAGAACGTGTCCTAACATGCAGTATACATGCCACAACAACGAGTATTATGCATGATACATAAACAGTCGGCATAGAAACAGATACACATTTCACGAAGGGAGATATCATGTCAAAAAGCACTCAGGAGGGAGAACTGCGAGCCCATTCCCCCTCCCCTTGCTAGAAGCAGTCATATTTTGTATCCCCAGATAACTGGCCTTTGTCAGCAGACCTCATTCCTCAGGCAATAAATGTTGAGATGTACATCACATATGCTGTGTCGCTATACAATCTGGAATGATCCCTCTCCAAGTGTGTGGCACCTAGCCTGCCTCCCCATAATATCAAACAGGCACCTGTGATCTTTAGCAGCTGAGAGAGTTAGTTGGGTCTGGGTGCTAGGGCCTGACCAGTACACTTTTACAAGAGACATTGTTTTACGAGCTTGGTTATGATGTACAGACTGTACTCCAGGACTACACAGAGTACAAACTCATGGGACAGTCCTCATGTAAATGACATTAACAAAGCTATTTGCAAAACAGCAAAGCCATGTATCAACATGTGCTAAAGCAGCATAATGGAAGCAGGGCTCATACTAGGTGTTATTATCCACAGCTGACATATCACAGACTCCCCTTGCTCAGGTCTGTGGTACCAAGCGAAACATACAGCAAATGTAAGCAGAGTCAAAGCGAATGCAGACAGGGGCATCTTCTGAGAGTACTCAAATTTTATTTCAGAAGCTGAAGATAAAAATTAATGCAACATTGATTTATTTCTAAACATTTGCGGATGCTGGTAAGTAGTTAGCAATCCAAGATAGCACTTGCAGCTTCGAGGGCAAGTAGTTCCAAAAGACGATCTGATTCTGCTTCTGCAAAAAGGACCGCCATCCAATGCAGTAGTATGAAGGAACAGATGTGCTTCTCGCATCCTGTGGATGAAAGGAGCATTTCAGGGCAGTCAGGAATATCTTTGATGTAGGCATGGCATAAGAGACGTTGCGCAAATGAACAGGTCTTACTGGCAACCCGTCTGCCACCTTGTAAGGCATCCCATAAACGCCGATCACTGGAACGGTCCTGGTCATGGGCCAACAAAGGAGTCCCCGAGCAGCCATAATCAAGATCAGCAAGAGATGTGTTTGAAAGGCAGACATCCATAGCCCATTGAAAGTGGCATCAGCGACAGTAGAACACAGGTTGCATGCAGGTGAGATAGGCATTGCAGAAGGTTATCCTATAATTGATGTGAAGCACAGCTAATGTCAGACATCCAAACATTAGCTGCATTTGTTTACAGTACATGCACGCTGCAGAACAGCCAAATGAATTATGTTGAACTGCCAATTGCACTTTGTAAATGACTGAAGAACACCCGGTAGAACTCAAAAAATAGTTTAAAATAAAGTGACAAGGCCATAGACCTTCAGTATCAGACGCTCCCCAAAAATGAAGCGTGAAACTCGAAACTCGTATTTAGCAGGAACTGAATCACACTGTACATGCGAGCCACCTGCAATTTGAAGGTCTCACAGGCTGATGCGATTGTGACTTGTTATTGGAATAAAGGCGCTTTGAGCCTGTTTGACTGATTGAAGTCTGCTTTTATAGAGGGAATGTGAATTGTAAATTGTAAATTGATACTTGTATAGCGCACTACTCACCCGCAAGGGTCTCAAGGCGCTTGTACGAATACCGCTGTGGAACCCATCCTGGCTTTCCCTGTGAGGTGTCCACTCCTGGGCACCCCCAAGGTCAAGGCCAGGCATCCTTAGCGTTGTGGGGGCAGTTATGGAGATTAAGCAAGCTATTGCCCAGAGTTGCAGAGTGGGACTCCATGATTGGAATAGGCAACGAGGCGAGAATTATCAGGTCCGTGGAATTTTTTTTTGAGCCCAAGACCCGCCGAGGCGGGGAATTGAACCCTGGTCCAGGACTAGACCTCTGCATCAGGGTCTGCCGCTCTAACGATTGAGCCACACTTCTCCACGGTCCGGCCACAGCTATCTACAATATCATACGGGGGAGGTAAAAGAACATTGCTGAAGAAAGTTACACGCTGTGCAACTGTTACTATGAACATGACGCTGCCCATAAACCACAGCAGTTGTAGTTATTCAGGATAAGATAACTTCCTTTAGGAAGGACATTTGGCTTGGACATGTTGGCAGGGAATGTTGGTCGTTATTGAGACTATGCAAAAATCTTGTTTGATACATTACAATCCCTGTTTAACAGTACTTGTCTTAGCGAATGCAACAATGCCCCCAACGTCAACTTGACAGGATGTGTTTAGATGCTGGCTCCTGTAGTTAAACTGCTAAGTGTTACACTGTGCAACACAGTGTATTTTCTATATTTTTGTCATGTCCATGTAGATAGTATGATAGTAGGGGGATGGGGGGACACGGCTTCGCCTCCCAGCACAGTTCACCCATTAGCATCCTGTTATATGCAGTTCAGTTGAAATGCTTACTTGAAATGTAGCTGAAGTGTTTCACCAAAGTTGGGCTGGAAGAAGTACCAAGACCGGCGAGGATTGTGGCAGCTTTCTCATCATACACATTATGTCTTTAGGTTAGCTCCACTGATGAAGGGTAATTACCAGGTACACATGTGACTTCGCTGATGTTGGCATTTGAACTGAAGTGCATTTAGCTGGATGCTGAGGTGTGAACTGTGCTGGGAGGTGAAGTAGTGTGCTCCTATCCCCGTTCTGTCCATGTTGATGGTGTTAGGCAGTGTTGACTGGAATGCATCTTGTTCAGTGTTGCCTAGTGGTGTGCTTTAGCTGTCATGCCATCATATGTCAATTTACTATTATTTTCCTGTGTCATTCTAGGTTCCTCTGCTCTCTCAAAAGATTGTCACTTTAAAATTGTGTGATACATTGCAATGTGAATTAACGTGCTACTTACTATGCATAACATGGTACTGACAAAAAGGCATAGGGGTGTCAATTGTGGTTATTTAGAGATGAGTGATGGGTGGGTGGTGAAGTTGAAAGTGCTTGTACATGGTTACTTAGGGTAGAACACACACTGGTGGAATTCCACAGTCCAACAGAACACTCCCATCATTGTTGCAATGTGGGAACGGATCTACAACAAAGTCAATGCTCAGTGTGATGCTGGTGACATCAAAGGTGGCTCCTAGTACCGGTATGGCATGGTGATTTGCCACGTCATTGTCCCGGGGTCTTTTTCAGAGGTCCCCTCTGCTGTTTGGCAGGATGGGGATGTGCTGCATACTCTGAGGTGTCTGACAGCTCGCGGGTGGTGACTCTCCCCTCCCTGTAGCTGCTGGTGAGGTGTTGTGACTAGCATCCGGATGGCAACCAGAGTTGTGGGCAGCAATTTGTGCTGCATGCATGTCCCTCATGACACCAACATGCTGGCCCATGTACTCAGCAATTTGCCCCAAATGAGTGTCCATGGACCTCTGCAGCAGGCGGAGTTCATGTAGTTCTTCCATAACCTGGATCAGTTTCCACGGCGGCCAGGGCCTCAGTCTCATTGTCCTCCTATGACTGTCCCCCAGTTAGCCTCCCATCTGCCCTGCCGATACTGACTTGTGGGGTTGCCTGTCGCCGCCATACCATACTGTCCCCAGCATCCCCAGGCTGTCTGGTGGTATTGGCAATGACAGCCACAGGGGCATTGTTGGAGGCAGCGGTGTTGATGGTCGAGGTGGTTGCCACACAGGTCGTTGTTACAGGAGTCAGCATTGTTGTTGCTGTTGTTGTGGGAGTCAAGGTGGTGGTGGTGGTGGGGGGACAGTGAGGTCCTGGGACTGCGCTTGCCTGGCCACGCCAGAAAGGCCAGACCGGTCCTCCTCATCTGAAAATACCAGGGAATCTACGTCGTCAAGTTCACCTTCCTGGGGGGGGACTGGCTTGGATCATTGGCAACGTCGCCTGCTGTTGCTGGTAAGTCACCTATTGAACAGAGGTTAAATTGTCAGCATGTTCTTTACACAGAACAAGTTTTAGGATCAGACCGGTGTTATTTCGTGACGCTTAGCAGTCAGTGCCATAGGTTGTGGCCCTTATCAAGGTGGCCTATGTTTTAATCGCCCAACACACTTGATTGATGACTTCATGAAATTGTTGGATTCAACCACACAGTGAGATTATCGCTCTACATAAATGAATGCCCTGACAAAGTTCTTTCAAGAACGAAACGCTTTGGCTGTTTTGTTATACTCATAATTTTGGATTTATATGATTAAAGACTTCTTTCTAGGAAGGAACTGATTGAGCTTCATTATTAATCCTTGGATATCTGGGTAGTGCATCACTCCATTTTCCTTGCAACTTTGTTTCCCGGCCACAGGTTGTACCCCTCACCGGTGGGTACAGGAGTTGTATATGCACACCATATGAATACAAATACTGCAAGACACTCTGGCAAAAAATAAGGGGATTGTGCGGCATCTGGAGTCCACCGTTGGCTTTCTGAATTTAGTGCAACTTTTAGAATCATGTTTATCACATTTCATTTAGGGCAGAGTGCACTTTTTACATTGGCATGACTTGACATTTGTAACAGTTTGTCAGCAGTCAAACTGTTGTAGAGGTGCATACATTTTTCAGTAGCAAGGTGACATGGAGGAAGCAACACTTTCATATGTAGTATGTCCTCTGGTATCAACTTGTTGCTCATCCACTTCAGTTCATGCTAGGATATGTGACTTTTCGATAATTATCGGTCTACAATGCCACAACTGCATGATTTCTGTAGTGCTTTTTTACTGCCCTCCTGTGTGACAATGTGACTTGCACATTGGATTTTTGACAATACGGTCTTGTGCTTTGCATTTACATGTGATGTCATCATTGACACTGCGATTCATGTGTACTGTCAATGATAGTGACTGTGTGTGCACTGGCTACAACTTATGGAGCTTTACTGAGTTGTCTAACAGGTGAGGGAATATGCTGGTCAAGTTCCTCCATACGGTTTGTTGGGAAGCCAGGGTGCATGAGCTGACTACCTACCTGTTAAGTGATTCAGAGGAGGGTGTTGGCTTGTATATGACTCTGGGGTGGGGAGGGTGCTTAAAGCTTTTTGTGCAGGGGCAGAGGGCCTTGTGGGAGTTGTGGTCTTGTTATCAGGTCTCTGCAAGCCCCTCGCCAGTAAGATGGCTACCTCCCTGTTAAGAGGCACTGTCAATGGTGTTGGCAACCACATGGCTCTGGGGCAGGGAGGGTGTTCCATGCTGTTTGTGAGGGAAGCCAGGGTGCATGAGCTGACTGCCTACCTGTGAGTTGAAGCAGAGGAAGGAAATGCTAGCCTTGTGAGACATTCATATTGTAGGTGTTCATTCTGGATGAGTTTGATTTCGTCTGGCAATTGAGGCTCACTTGTTGTGCACAACAGTACATTTCAGTGGGATGTGATCAATTCGTTTGTACTTAGAAGCCTGCTGTCTCTGCTCGATTCCTGTGAGACTCTCTAGATGCAGTATGGCAAACACCTTTTCCTCCCATTCATTGAAGGTTAGTGGTGGAATGGGAGGACCACCACCAGTTCTTTGGGCCGCCTCGTGGTTCCTCTGAGCTCGAGCCTTCACCCGGGCTTTGAGGTTGGTCCACCACCATTTGATGTCACGCAGTGTGCATAGGGTGGTCACTACGGCATTGACTTTGTTGTAGAACCCTGTCCACATCTGAATTTTTCTCACAAGTGGTTCCCGTACAAATGTAGTTCTACCCTAATTATCTCGTCTACCAGCACTTTTAACTCTGTTTCAGAGAATCTGGGCATTTTTGGTTTGGCCATGGTGCAAATAAATAAAAGGTGCAGGGTGCAAGGTGGTGATATCGATATGTCAAGCGTGTCAGGTGTGTGTGTGAGAGGTGGTGGTGTGTTGAGTTTGGTGGATGTGATGTGTTGTGTGCAGTGTCAAAATGGTGTCCTGTCTCTCTCTGTGTCTCTCTCTCTCCCTCAGCTCCTGCTTTGCAAAGGATGCTGGTAAAGGAAGGTGTTGGCTTTATACTGAGGTATATGGGTGTGTCCACAAGAGTGATGTCCACCATGTGTATCTTCCATGCTGTCCATGGTTTTCATTACAGGAGTACATTTGTTGAGTTTCCTTGATGAGTGTCTGATGTTCTGACCGAAATTCTTTTTGGCTTTGCACGACCACAGTGGTCTGAACAGCAATGATCTTTGTGTCAGCTCCACTATCTCAATGTGATTAGCCATGCAGTCATTACGCGGCAGATGTAGACTTTTTGGTCAATTGGACAGCTTTCCCCATCAGCTGAGGTAGGATTTTCAGCTTTTGCCACCGTTACGGACGGTATTTTATGTATTGCATCTGCCGCGGTCAGGCTTTACATGCTTTGAATCGTAATCTGACAAAAGGCAATGCTGAAGTACATGCAGATGGTCTTTTTTTGCAGGCACGGCGGTCAGAGGGGTTTTCCGTCAGCCATCGTAATCAGGCCCTAAGTGTAGAATATGCAACACATACCAGCTCTGCATAGCAAATTAAACAACTAAAAGCACTAGCATACGTACCAATAACTGACATAGCTGAGCACTACAATTTATTATTTGAAAGTCCATACTACCAACAAAATGAGCAAAAACTGATTCCCCTACTTGACAACTTTGAGGATACCTGGGTCGGAAGACTGCACAGATCTGAACACAGAAGACAGCCTAAATATCACATTCCATGGTAGAATGCATATAACAGTACTCCAAACAAAGAAGTCAAAACTAACAATGATGTGGAAGGAAGGCACAACCCCTTCTAAGCCACAACAGACAGAACTACACCAACTCTACATAAACTATTACAATCTATTTAAAAAGAACAAGGGGCGTAATGATTGCCACTGCCGAGCGGTGGCGACCATTATGCTATTGTAAGGTGAGATACCCCTGCCATATTATGATGGCGGTGGTTATCGTGAAGGACGCATAATCCGTCTGCCGTTTTTCCGCCGGTCTGCAATCGTTCCGATTGCCGGCCGGGCAGTGCTGGGCCAGTAATATGGTGACGGCGCCTAGCATGCACGGTCAGCCATATTACAATGTGGGTTTCCTACAGGCCCTTCCATGGCGGAGCTGTAGCCATGGAAGTTGGTGTCCGTGCACCAAGTGGCAGACATGCCAGGCATGCGATTTTGACATCACGGCGGGTGCTGCTATAAGCAGCACACGCTGCAATGTTAAAATGCAGAATGCGACCGTCAGGGTGGCGGTCACATCCTGATTCACGGTGGGGGACCGCTGCATGTCTGGCAACTGTTCTCAACACCGCGAGGATGGCGTGCGAACTTAGGTCCACCCGCCATTCTAATAGGCCCCAAAGCTACCCGCAACTAAGAATGGAACAGTCTATAATACAATTAGGCCCAAAACTAATAAAGCAAACTAAACAAATGTTTGAGCACTTACAATACAAAGACTCTACCCAACAATGAATGTAATAGAGACATTGAAACAATAACTAAAAGCTTACTTTGATACATGTACCTGAAAACCACAAAAAGCAATAATCTAAAAACAGACAAATTAATATTTTTTAACCCCAAAAATATAATTATTTTGTCAATTATTTTAATTAGTATAATACAAATAAATTGACATATTACATATATTTCATATAATATAAATAACAATAATAATTACAATATAAACATTTCCCTCCCACTATAAATAATTTAAACTTACATACAGTTTTCATGGCTGTAGAAGAGTAATCCAAACTTCCATAAAAAAATCGACAGTTGTTTAAAATACCAAAGATTTAAAAAATGAACCCCAAAAAAATAAAAAAAACAGCAATAGGTCCACCAATGAAAAACCAAATAAATCCTGAAAAAAAGATTAAAAAAAAGAAACGCTCCGGGAAAACTCGAAAATTTAAGGAAGTGTAAAATAATGATTATTTACTAAAACTAATACAGACTTCCCTATAAAAAAAATCAAATTTTTCTCCCCTCGATAACTTTTAATCATCAAACACATGTTAGGAAATAAAACAATCCCTCCTGCACAAATACACATATACACTATGTCATATTAGAAATAAATACAGTACCAATAACAAACTTTAAACATAATTACACATATATATCAAACTCTAACATACACTGTTTAACAAACTGACTGCATTTTTGCACACTTCTAATTTAAACATACAAATCACCTAACATTACAAAACCAAACACTACACACACTATATATTACTACACTACCTTCAAATTAACCTTAAATGAAAGTTTAATTTAGCAAAATTATCTTACCTTAGCCGATGCGACAATTTTAGTTTAAAAATGGCTACCTTAAATAATAAAGATTCATAATTGTGATTATTAAGGGGCCTATTAAGATGGCGGGCGGACCTGACTCCACTCGCCATCCTAGCAGGAATGGGACCACACGCCCGCCTGCCGTGCGGCGGACCCGCACCCCTGATCATAATGCGACCGCTAGGCACTGCCACCATATTGGAGCTCCAGCTCTGCCAGGCCCACAATCGTAATGATTGCTGACTGGCTGAAAATCAGCGGACAGACTTTCCGTCTGCCGGGATACCCACCGCCATCGTAAAATGGCTGTAGGTAATTAACGTTACGATGGCATGACGGTCACCACCGCTGGCACGGGGTAGCTATCATTACACCATCGTAATCTGCCCCTAAAAGTATTATACATTACAAATTCATTACTGTATATTTTTGAAAAAATACTACTAAATAACACTTTTTTTTAAATTGAAAAATATTTCCAATATAAAATTACAATAATAAATATTATAAACTACATTAAATCAGGGAAGGTACTGGACACCAAACATATATAATTTACTATCCCCACTCCAAACTACATTAAATCAAGGAAGGTGCTGGACACCAAACATATATAATTTACCATTCCCACTCCAAACTATATTAAATCAGGGAAGGTGCTGGACACCAAACATATATAATTCACTATTCCCACTAAAAACTACATTAAATCAGGGAAGGTGCTGGGCACAAAACATATACGCAAAACAGCGCTGGGATGCCCCCGGGTAACTATGCGCTTAACAAATGCTACCCAATAGACAATACAATTTATCATTCCCACTCCAAACAACATTAAAGAGAGGGAAGGTGCTGGACACCAAACATATATAATTTACTATTCCCACTCCAACCTACATTAAATCGGGGAAGGTGCTGGACACCAAACACCAAACACCTTAATTTACTATATTTAAATATACATTGTATTAGTATTACCAATTATAAATTGATAATCGACAAAAAACACTGACATTATTATTTAAAAATATTAACATAAATATGTAATTGAAATGTTTTTATTTTTTTATCTTATATATTCAACTTTACCCACTATAAACACCATATCCAGGTACGCCAATAATTAACGTTTTTATTAAAATATTAAATTTTTCAAAAATATGATCAATAAATTTGAAAAACACTAACCACCCTTAAACACTATAAACACCACACTACGCTCATAGAAAACATATATATGCATTTTTTTATGGAAATTTACCTCAAATTCTTTTTTTTTTTTTTATTTTTAAGCTCCCCAACCACATCCCCTATTAACAGACATCCAGCTCATACAAAAAACTGTACATTCAATTTAGATATTTTTTTTAAAACATTTTTTAAAGCACTTCCCAGCCTTATCCCCAATAAACCCAGCATCACACTCCTAAAACAAATATTAAAATTTCATTAAAAAATATTTAAAATGTTTTAAAATTTACATCTAATTTTATAAAACACTCCTCACCCTTATCCCCTGTAAACCCAACATCCTGCTCCTAAAAAAATATTATATTTTCATTGAAATATATATATATATTTTTTAAACATTTTAATTTATATTTTTAAAACACTCCCCACCCTTATCACCTATTAACCCAACATCCCACTCATAAAAATAAATTGTACATTCATTATAAAATGTATGTTGTTAAAAAAATGTTTACAAAAAATGTTAAAACACTCCCCACCCTTATCCCCTGATAACCCAACATCCCGCTCCTAAAAATTATCATACAATTTTTGTTTTTTAACAATTATTATAACATTTACAAACATAAAACACAATAAAAAAGACTAAAACAATATATTTTAATGACGATATTTTAACAATTGATATTTTGTACAACAATATTATTTACAAAACACAAAATCAATATTATATACATAGATATTTTTATTTGCTGATTGGTCTTGCCAATATATACCTTGGAACATGGACATAGAACTGCATACACAACATGTTTTGTTCTACAGTTAGTAAAATCAGTGTGTCTCCGTTTGATGGTATTGTGAATAAATTCTGAACCCTCAATCGTGGTCTACTCTCTAGGTAAATTTCCATCACTTGTAGTGCCTCATCCTAAGGTATCTGCGTATATAGAGAGGTTACATCAAAGGAGACCATCTATTGTGTCTGGTCATCAAACTCCTGGTCTTCCACTCTATAGAGCAGACCACGCCCCCATAGAGTACCTTAGTCATTTATTCTATATCTTGCAAAGCTGGCACTTAAAAAGAACTACTTCAAATATATCCCCCACACGATCCAATGAGAACCTCACTGATAGTGAAAACAGTCTCCATTAGGTAACCTTTTTTTCCTTTTTGTTGTAAATAAACCCCTTAGAAGCATGCACCCATGTCCTATGTTGAGAGTAGGAGAGATTTAAAATCACCTATTTTTTTTGCATTACACCAGTACCTATAACCAAGAAGCCCTGATGAGAGCCCCCAGACTTTTGCCTGGGACTTGAACCGTGTTGGTATCTAATAACATTGAGGAACTGTGAATCGTTTTTATTTACAGTTTGAAGGAAATGAAATGAAAATTAATCCCTACTGTTTACATAAATTGTTCCCTTTGTTTGGCATTCCCCTTATTTTGATGAATTAATTGGTTTAAAAAGGGTTTGCCTTGTTGTGAATTAGAAATCGTGTAGGAATACTTCGTTTTTTTTTTTTTTACACTTAAGAACTTTTTGAAAAAAGATATAAATATTTATAAAAAAAAGATTAATTAAATAACCAGATCAAACTGAAAGGTGTTGCCTCAATCGTTGCTCTAAATAGTTAACTTGAAAATTGATAAGGGTTCAGGTTTATCTTTATTTCTACAATAATTTAGTCGACCATACTTGGCCCTGGTCCCTTGGGCCTAAACGCGTTTGGTGGTACACTTTCTAAAAGTGGCATTTTCAAACACATAAATTAAAAAACATCTTTACTAAGATATGTGTTGTTGTAATTGTAATTGTAATTGTAAGTGGATTTATAGAGCGCGATTGATGCCCGGGGGCGTCCAAGCGCTAAGGGACCAACAGATGGTTAGGCAGAGGCGGGGATAGTACCAGGAAATTACTGTGGGGGGTTGAAAAGAAGAGTCTTGAGCTGTTTCCGGAATGAGGTAAGATTGGAGTTAGCTCTCAGATGAAGGGGAAGGGCGTTCCACAACTTGGAGGCGTTATGGGCGAAGGTCCTACCGCCTGATCTGGCTCTTTTTATTCTGGGTGCGGTGGCAATGAAGGTCTGGGTTGACCGTAGGTTTCTGCTAGGATGGTAGTGAGAGATTAGGTCACGGGTGATAATGGGGCCTATGTCCCAGAAGGCCTGGTGGGCGATACACAGGGCTTTGAAGTGGATTCTTTGTCGGACTGGCAGCCAGTGTAGACTGGTCAGGCCAGCTCTGACGGATTGTCTGCATGGGAGCTGGAGCAGTGTCCGGGCTGCACAGTTCTGCACTGTTTGAAGTCTCCGCAGTGTGTAGTCTGGTGCAGCGAGATACAGGACGTTATTGAAGTCCAGGCGGGACTGGATCAGACCCTGGATGGCCACCTGTTTAGCCTCCATGGGTAGAAGATGAAGAATTTTTTTGAGCATTTTAAGCAGGCCAAAGCAGGTGGCCGAAAGTTTGGTAGCTTGTGTGTCAAATGACAGGGTTTTGTCGAGCCACACCCCAAGACTCCTAATGTTGTCCTTGGGTGTTGGAGGGGTACCCAAACAGGGTGGCCACAGGGAATTGAAGGAGCTTGGGTTCGCGGAACCTAGAAGCATCAGCTCCGTCTTGTCCCCGTTTAGCTTGAGTGATGAGGCAGACATCCAGCTCTTTACCTCCTCAAGGCACTTACAGAGTCCTCCGCTTATGGGAATGTTGGCCTCCTGCGCCAGTGAGACCACCAGCTGGGTGTCGTCTGCGTAGGAGATGATCTTAACTCCATACGGACGAACAACCTCAGCCAGTGGCCTCATATAAATGTTGAATAGCGCCGGGCTTAAAGAGGAGCCTTGAGGGACCCCGCACCTTAAAGGTCTGCTGGTGGACACTGATTCACCGTCGAATACCTGAAAGGATCTGTCTTTCAGGAAGGACTCGAACCATAGCCAAGCCTTGTGCTTGACACCAACATTTGACAGACGGTTCAGCAAGATGTCATGGCTGACCGTGTCAAAGGCCGCGCTAAGGTCAAGGAGGATCACTGCCACTGATCCTCCTTGGTCCAAGATTTTTCTGGATTCCTCGGTGGCCATGAGGAGGGCGGTCTCGGTTCCGTGCTTGGGTCGGAAGCCTGTCTGGGTGGGATCTAGTAGTTGGTTGGTTTCTAGGAAGGTGACCAGATGGCTGTTGATGTATTTCTCCAAAACCTTACTCAGCCAGGGAAGTAGGGAGATTGGCCGATAGTTGCTGAAGTCTAGTGGGTCCAAACTGGGTTTCTTCAGCAGCGCTTTAACCATGACCCGTTTCCATCCAGGCGGGACCGTGCCGGAGGAGATGGAGGCATTCAGGAGGTCCATTATGATGGGCAGGGTGACCTGAGATGCCGACATTATAATGTCAGGTGGAGCTGGGTCATTGGGGGAGCCAGATTTGACTTTCCGGGCTACAGTTTCCAGAGATACCGGATCTAGGGGGGGAAGTGATCTAGTGTAGAGGGAGTCTGTGGGGAAGGGTGTGCCAAGGCTGTGTTAGTCGAGGCTGTGACGGGGGCGGCCAAGGGGGGGGAGGAGGCGTAGATTTTGTCAACCTTTTGATGAAAAAGGCTGCCACCTTGTTGCAGTGCTCTGAGGATGTGGTTTCAGGCAGGCTGGGTGGTAGCTTGGTGAGATTTTTTACTATTTGGAAAATCTCCCTAGGTTTTGATTTGGCTAAAATGATTTTATTAGAAAAATATGCCGCTTGAGTAACTTTGATTTCTTCTTTGTACTCTTTAAGTAGCATTCGGTATTGGGTTTTTTCCATTGGAGAGAAGTCCAAACGCCATTTCCTTTCAGCTTTCCTGCATAGGCGTTTCTTTACCCTAAGGGCTTCTGAGTACCAGGGTGCGGATTTGTGGGAACGTTTCAGAGTGGTTTTTCTTTTGGGGAGAGTGTTGTCAAGGGATAGGGTGATCCAGTCTTCAAATGTCTGGTTGGCTAGGCAGGGATCCTTGTTATGGAGGGGAAGGCTGCTAGCGAGTTTGGTCGTCCATTTATCGACTGGGAGGCGGGACCAGGCTCTGGCTATTCGTACTGTGGGTTTAATGGTTGGAGGTTTGAATGTGGTCCAGGTGAAGGGGACTAGTAAATGGTCAGTCCATGGAAGGGGGATTGGTGGGCTAGATGTAAGATCTGCACAATTGCTGAACACAGGGTCCAGCAAATGGCCTTTGACGTGAGTGGGGGACCTGACGATTTGGGTTAGCTGCAGCGCTGCTAGGTCATCTACCAGCATGGTGGCTATGTGATCGGTTGTGGAGTCAAAGTGGCAGTTAAGATCCCCTAGCAGGGTGAAGTTCGAGGAAGTGCTGACGCGTTCCGCCACAATCGAAGCGAGGAGATTGTGGAATTGCTTGGGAGGGTCTGGGGGGGCGGTAAATTAGAGTACCTGTGAAGCAGATGTTAGGGGAGAGTTCGAGGCTGAAGGCTAAGCTCTCGCAGTCCGGGATGGTTTCCGGGATTACTCGACAGAGGAATTGGTCTTTATAGATAATAGCTAGACCTCCTCCTCTGCCCTCAGGTCGGTCCTGCCGAATGATTTTGAAGCCAGGGGGGAGGGCTGTGATTACCGCCGGGTCCGAATCTGTGGCCAGCCATGTTTCCGTCAGGAAAACAATGTCTGGCATACGTTCTTCTAGCAGTAGCGCAAACTCTGCCCTGTGTTTGGGCAGGGATCTGCAATTGAGCAAGAACATGCGGTACTCGTGTGATTGGTCTGGGGCCGGCTTAGGTTTGAGGGTTGATTGACAGGAGGGACAGGTAAATGGGATGTTTTCTGCGTGAATACTGGGTTCAGAGAGTCCAATCTCCATTTCCCTATCTTGTCCCAATTGGAAGTTATACTTGAAAGATGTTACACTGATCAGCAATGACAATGCGCACAGAGACGCTAAACCAGCAAAAACAGAGTCACAACAAGGAAGTCAGTAAGCAAAAAAGATTGGTAAAACATGCTAAAACATGCCAGGCCTAGCAGTTATCCTCCCACGGCAAATGCATTGTCTGTATAGCAGGCTACGTCACACTTCAGTAAGACAGTTTGGCTCAGTCAATCAGGAGAGATCAGGAGAGATCAACAGGAATGGATTTTGGATTACAGAAAATAAAATTTTGCTGTGATAGTAATTATAACTTTAACAGTGGCAAATTGTCAGATTTATCATAACGTTAATTTTAAGTCCTTGAATGAAATGTTTAGCTCCTTGCTAGCAATATGAGGACTTAATCAAATATTCAAATGTTATCTACAAAGGAGAAAATGGATTAGGCACTTTGCCCCTCACCAGGTCTTAGAAAATATCATTTATAATGTTCCTGCTTATAGTTACATGGCACCCTTCCCCTGGGGCACCTAGAGGAGACCTTAGAGGTGACTAATATGTAAACATAAGGTAAATTACTACTTTGGAAGTACCTTTAATTCCAAGGTCGAACTTGTATATAATTTAATTTGTAATCCTTTTTGCCTTATTATTTAATAGGGACTTCACAGTTCTCATTTGAACCAAGAGGTATGGGCATTTGCCTCTGAAACACAAATAATACAGTTTCTGTACAATTAGGGGTTGAACCTTCCCTTCCGACCATGTTTACCTATTAATCCTTGTATCCCAGATCTCCTGGCATTGGGAGTCTGTGTACTCATTTCCCTAGCCTTGTCAAGGTGATTGTCCCTGCACTGGAATTCCATATCGGGAGTCCATTTATCATTAAAAAAGGCAGCCCCACATATGTTAAGGGCCTTCCTGGGACCACAGATCGAGGCAGGAATGGACATGTTTGTGCACAGGTGCAGTGGTCTTGCTACATCAAAGAACGTCTATTGTGCAAAGTTTTGGGCCCGGAAGTGTCTCCCCCTATAGTACCCCTTCTCCGCATCCTATCTAGCTCAGTTTGAATTTTGCTAGGTTTGATAAAAAGGTACAATGCTGTGGGGTTGGTCTCATACTGGGTGATGTTTACTTCTACTCTATGGGGTTCTACTCTATTAGGTTATATCTTGGCCCCAATCATACATGGGCACAGGTGGACAAGACTATGGGAGGGGCTATCCCTTGGGATAAGTAAAGCCTGCCTGCGTCTGCGGTGTGGAGTATTAAGATACACATGTAACACATCCTGTTCATGGTTTGAGTGTCCTTGGCAGTCATGTGCTGATGACATGTGTTGTTTAGGAGTGTGCGGTGTACTGTGGGAGGAAGGCTAGCTTTTGGTTCAGCATAAGTGTAAGTGAGGTGGGACAGGCCACACAGCAATTATTGCAAGAATGTCGAGGTAGATTCAATGAAACTAGGCAGTTTTATGGCTCTGAAGAGATGCAAGAGCACCCTTGCTAAACAGAGTGTGTACGAGAATACATAAATACGTAACTTGGGAAACATTTGTAGCTCTTGGGATGGTCTTCAGGTGAGATGTCTGTCATCTGGGTGCCCAGGTGTGTCTTGTCTTCAGTAAAAGAAGTCTTTTATCATGAAAGGTCCATCAAGTCAACTTGCAGTCTGTGCTCTTAAACAGGTGACCTTGTTGAAGTCCTTTTGGTAGCTTTGGTTAAAGGGACTGAGGATTACAGTAATGATGCTGCACACATGGCTTGATTGCAGATCTGTTGAAAAAGAGCTGTGAATTGTAGGTTAGCTTGGAAAAAGCACATTAGACAGTTTTCGGAAAAGTCCTGTGCCCTCTTTTTAGGGGTACACTATATAGCTTCACTGTGCATGAAACTTTCTAGTAGGGTACTAGAAGGAATTGGTAGCACTTTGAGGGGAATGTGAGTTAACATAATTTTAGTGTTATTGTGTATTTTGGTCCCCCCCTCTCCTCGCAATGCCACGGAGAGTACTTTTCTTTGCAAGCTGTTTCTGTTAATTGTATGTGTGTGTCATTTTATACGTGCGGGGTGTCCTTTTGACGTGCATATGCTGTGTGCAATGTGGGGGGAAGTTAACGTTTAAATACTTTTTAGGTATTCTGTGAGTAATGGTGATGTTTCAGTTTTTACTGTTGCAGGGATTCTGCTTAGGAATAGAACTATGCTTGGAGGCATGGAACCCTGGCATGCAGGGACTGAGTCACCATACCACAGTGGTATATATGAGCCCAAGTCCAACTAGCTGTAGTGCCTCACTTGCCCTCCTAATCTTATCAGAGAGACAAGTGAATTTGAACTCCAGAGCACTCTCGACCCTCTCAGGGATCGCGGTAACAGAACACGCCATTATGCTCCCTCACTCGTACTTGTCCACAATAAGATAAACAAGAGACACAAAAGAAGTTTAGAATATTTATTTTAACTACTGTGCTCTAAAATGCGGTATTTGAGCCACAATTAGAAAAAAAATACATACCAAAAATACTGTTAGCATGATCAATAAATTGTATACCATGAAAAGCCCTGTCATGTTATAAGAGAGAGTAGTCTCAACCCCCTTCCCCTTCTACGGAAGTTAAATGATTATATATCTCTGGGATTAGTGGCATACACAGATGAATGCTACATCTCAATTGATGCAGTGCTCTTGTCTTTGAATTCTTGCTCCATGTGTGTTTTGAGGAACAGAGAAAATAGCAAGGGTCAGTATTATTTGACCTTTCTGTGGTGTGCAGACTTTAATCCCGGAAAAGAACAGAACACAAAACATATGCAGGTTCTGTTTGAAAATACAATGTGGCACAAAGGCAAGCGTGTTGATATAGTAACGTGAGCAAAAGAAAATCCAGCCTATAGCATGCATAATTAGGCTAACCTAGGGAAAACTACCATGAGCCATGCAGGAAACACACAACCCTACGTGCATGTCCATTTGGTCTCTGCAGGTGTTGTATAAGAGATGTTAGGTTCTCCCTAATGGAGTTTGGTGATTGGGTTACACCCTTTTCCTGGAAGGTTGGGGTTTTGGGCTACTTTTTGGGCTTCTTTGTGAGGGTTACAATGAACATTTACTTATGGTTTTGGGTAATGCTGCCTCAAATGTAGCATACTGGAGGTAGTCGGAGAGTTGTTCATGACCCCTGTATGGCTCTTTAGGGGAGTGACTGGTAATGTGCTTGTTTGCTGTGTTTTCAACAAATTATGGATTAAATGGATGTTCCCAGTGGACTGGGTACCATGTAGTTACTTGCTCCAGAGTTTTTGAGGACATTCTTGTCCTTGGTGTGTGGTAGGCCTGGGTGGAGTTCACAGAGTTTCGTTACGCAGAACTCTGCAAAGTGACCCAAAAACTCTGCTGCGCGAAGTGGAGTTCTGCTAGCAGCGGAGTGCGTTACGGCACACCATTTGCACTGATTTTTAGTGCCAGGTGTTTGTCCCATGCGGTAATATTAGCATGAACAGCACCACGCGCAATCAATCAATCAATCAAAGCATTTATATAGCACACTACTCACCCGGAGGGTCTTAAGGCGCTGGGGGGGAGAGGGTACGCTACTGCTCGAACAGCCAGGTCTTGAGCTGCTTCCTGAAGGCGAGGTGGTCCTGGGTCAGGCGGAGGTGGGTCGGAAGGGAGTTCCAAGTCTTGGCGGCTAGGTAGGAGAAGGACCTTCCTCCTGTGGTGGCTCTTCGGATGCGGGGGACGGCGGCGAGGGCGTGGCTGGTCGATCGAAGTTGGCGTTTGGGAGCGTAGAAGTTGAGGCGGCTGTTGAGGTATCCTGGGCCTTGGTTGTGTAGGGCTTTGTGTGCGTGGGTGAGGAGCCGGAAGGTGATTCTTTTGTTGACCGGGAGCCAGTGCAGGTCTCTCAGGTGTCCAGAGATGTGGCTGCGGCGGGGGATGTCCAGGATGAGTCGTGCTGAGGTGTTCTGGATCCGCTGGAGTTTCTTCTGGAGTTTGGCCGTGGTTCCGGCGTAGAGGGAGTTGCCGTAGTCCAGACGGCTAGTGACGAGGGCCTGGGTGACCGTCTTTCTGGTCTCGGTGGGGATCCACCAGAAGATCTTACGTAGCATGCGCAGGATGTTGAAGCACGACGAGGAGACGGCGTTGACCTGTCTGGTCATGGACAGGGAGGAGTCCAGGATGAAGCCCAGGTTGCGTGCATGGTCTGTGGGTTTGGGTGCCCTGCCCAGGGCGGGGGGCCACCAGGAGTCGTCCCATGCGGAGGGTGATGATCCCAGGATGAGGACTTCCGTCTTGTCCGAGTTCAGTTTCAGGCGGCTGCTCGACATCCATTTGACTACGTCTGTCATCCCTTCGTGCAGGTTGGCTCTGGCAGTGGCGGGGTCGTTGGTGAGGGAGAAAATCAGCTGGGTGTCGTCGACGTAGGAGATGATGTTGATGTTGTGCTGGCGTGCGATGGCTGGGAGGGGGCTCATGTAGACGTTGAAGAGTGTTGGGCTGAGCGAGGAGCCTTGAGGAACGCCGCAGATGACTTCGGTGGCCTCCGATCTGAACGGGGGGAGGCGGACTCTCTGTGTTCTTCCGGCGAGGAAGGAGATGATCCACTCCAGAGCCTTCTCCTGGATTCCGACGTTGCTGAGGCGCTGTACTAGGGTACGGTGGCAGACAGTGTCGAAGGCCGCGGAGAGGTCCAGGAGGATGAGGGCCGCTGTTTCTCCGTTGTCGAGCAGGGCTCGGATGTCATCGGTAGCTGCGATCAGGGCGGTCTCAGTGCTGTGTTTGGCCCGGAAGCCAGAGTGCGAGAGGTCGAGGGAACCGTTCGTCTCGAGGAAGGCGGCCAGTTGCCTGTTGACGGTCTTCTCGATGACTTTTGCCGGAAACGGGAGCAGCGAGATAGGGCGGTAGTTCTTGAGGTCAGTGTGGTCAGCTGATGGTTTCTTAAGTAGAGCGCTGAGTTCGGCGTGTTTCCAGCTCTCCGGGAAGGTCGCGGTGTCGAAGGAGGTGTTGATGATGTCCCGCAGGTGGGGTGCGATGACAGCGTCGGCTTTGTTGAAGACGTGGTGAGGGCAGGGGTCTGTCGGAGATCCGGAGTGGATGGAGTTCATCGTGTGAACGGTGTCTTCGGTGCTGATCGGGGTCCAGGCGCGGAGGGTGGTGGTGGGGGGCGGTGGTTCGGTCGTGGCGTGCGTCGGTTGAGTGCTGAAGCTGTTGTGTATGTCCGCGATCTTGTTGTGGAAGTAGGAGGCGAGGGAGTTGCAGAGGTCTTGCGAAGGGGTGATGTCGTTGTTTCCGGCGTTGGGGTTGGAGAGCTCTTTCACAATGTTGAAGAGTTCCTTGCTGTTGTGTGCGTTGTTGTCCAGTCGTTCCTTGAATGCGGTTTTCTTGGTGGCGTGGATCAGTTGGTGGTGTTTTCGGGTGGCGAGCTTGAGGGCTGTCATGTTGTCTGGTGTTGGGTTTCTGCGCCAGGTTTTCTCGAGTGCTCTGCAGTTCTTCTTGGAGCTCTTGAGTTCGTCGTTAAACCATGGGGCTTTCTTGCTGCCGGGTCTGCTGGGCGGGGTCTTCAGAGAGGTGAGTTCGTCTGCGCAGTCGCTGATCCATTTCGTGAGGTTGGTGGCCGCTTGGCTGGGGTTCGTTGTGCTGGTGGGAGGGTTCTTGCTCAGGGAAGTAGAGAGCTGGTCTGCAGTGATCTTGTTCCAGCTTCTGCGGGGGGCCTGTATCTGGTGATGGTGGAGCGTGGTCCTTCTGAAGCTGAAGTGGACGCAGCTGTGGTCCGTCCAGTGGAGTCCCGTGGCGTGGCTGAAGGCGATGTCCTTGCTGGAAGAGAAGACCTGGGTCGAGCGTGTGTCCGGCGTAGTGGGTGGGGGTGTTGACCAGCTGCTTGAGTCCGAGTAACAGTCAGAGACAACGACGGACAGAGCGGGGTCTCACATATCCTGAGCCAGGTCCAGGAAGAGGTGAGGTCCACTCCCCGGGTTCTCTGGTAATAAGTCAACCAGGTACCGAAGAGAGGAGTTTACACAGATGAAGGAATATTATATCCTTTACTGATGTTCACTTGTGTGTGTTTTTTTGTATAGTTTTTCACACTTTGTTCACTTAGAATCAGTAGCATATATATAGAACAGAGACCCTGACGAAAGCCCAGGTAACCATCCCGTTGTGGCTTAAACATGTTGGTCTCCTCGCAGCTATTTGTGTGGACTGCGATGACGATGTTACACTGTTCTTGTTTTTAAAGAGGAAGGGGCTAACTCTTATTAAAATTGCTTTTTGTTAAGTTCCTATCCTTTTTTAATCACCACTTATTCGTTTTTGCACTGCACTTTCCCATCATATCAACATCATGTGGCAAACAAAGTGGTACAAAAGGGGGTGGTGATGGACGGAGCATCCGAACCAATCAAACACTAACACCCAGTCAACAGATCTGGGTTTAATCCATCCCCGTTCTTTAGCCCACTCTGCCACCCCAGGTCAGACATGGCCATATGCAAATCAGCCTGACCCTTAGCCTCGTGGGAACAGTCCAGCCCGAACTGCCAAGCCATGCCTTCCCTGGACCGGAAACAAGCTTCCGAGGACCGGTTTCTGGCATTTCAGCCGTCTTCAGCCCGGCTTGCTTGATTCCAGTGGCAAAGTTTGCAAAGGAACTCACGTATGAGCATACCCTGCCAACTTATGGCGAACAAAGTGGTACAAAAGGGGGTGGTGATGGACGAAGCATCCAAACCAATCAAACACTAACACCCAGTCAACAGATCTGGGTTTAATCCATCCCCGTTCTTTAGCCCACTCTGCCACCCCAGGTCAGACATGGCCATATGCAAATCAGCCTGACCCTTAGCCTCGTGGGAACAGTCCAGCCCGAACTGCCAAGCCATGCCTTCCCTGGACCGGAAACAAGCTTCCGAGGACCGGTTTCTGGCATTTCAGCCGTCTTCAGCCCGGCTTGCTTGATTCCAGTGGCAAAGTTTGCAAAGGAACTCACGTATGAGCATACCCTGCCAACTTATGGCGAACAAAGTGGTACAAAAGGGGGTGGTGATGGACGAAGCATCCAAACCAATCAAACACTAACACCCAGTCAACAGATCTGGGTTTAATCCATCCCCGTTCTTTAGCCCACTCTGCCACCCCAGGTCAGACATGGCCATATGCAAATCAGCCTGACCCTTAGCCTCGTGGGAACAGTCCAGCCCGAACTGCCAAGCCATGCCTTCCCTGGACCGGAAACAAGCTTCCGAGGACCGGTTTCTGGCATTTCAGCCGTCTTCAGCCCGGCTTGCTTGATTCCAGTGGCAAAGTTTGCAAAGGAACTCACGTATGAGCATACCCTGCCAACTTATGGCGAACAAAGTGGTACAAAAGGGGGTGGTGATGGACGAAGCATCCAAACCAATCAAACACTAACACCCAGTCAACAGATCTGGGTTTTATTCATCACCGTTCTTTAGCCCACTCTGCAACCCCAGTTCAGACATGGCAATATGCAAATCAGTCTGACCCTGTGCCTCGTGGGAACAGTCCAGCCCGAACTGCGAAGCCATGCCTTCCCTGGACCGGAAACAAGCTTCCGAGGACCGGTTTCTGGCATTTCAGCCGTCTTCAGCCCGGCTTGCTTAAATCCAGTGGCAAAGTGAGCAAGGGACTCACGTCTGAGCATACCCTGCCAACTTATGGTGAACAATACACGTCTGAGCATACCCTGCCAACTTATGGCGAACATAGTCACTTTGTTCACCATAAGTTGGCAGGGTATGCTCAGATGTGAGTCCCTTGCTCACTTTGCCACTGGATTCAAGCAAGCCGGGCTGAAGACGGCTGAAATGCCAGAAACCGGTCCTCGGAAGCTTGTTTCTGGTCCAGGGAAGGCATGGCTTGGCAGTTCGGGCTGGACTGTTCCCATGAGGCACAGGGTCAGACTGATTTGCATATGGCCATGTCTGAACTGGGGTGGCAGAGTGGGCTAAAGAACGGTGATGAATTAAACCCAGATCTGTTGACTGGGTGTGAGTGTTTGATTGGTTCGGATGCTCCGTCCATCAACACCCCCTTTTGTACCACTTTGTTCGCCATAAGTTGGCAGGGTATGCTCAGACGTGAGTCCCTTGCTCACTTTGCCACTGGATTCAAGCAAGCAGGGCTGAAGACGGCTGAAATGCCAGTAACCAGTCCTCAGAAGCTTGTTTCCAGTCTAGGGAAGGCATGGCTTGGCAGTTCGGGCTGGACTGTTCCCATGAGGCACAGGGTCAGACTGATCTGCATATGGCCATGTCTGAACTGGGTTGGCAGAGTGGGCTAAAGAACAGTGATGGATTAAACCCAGAACTGTTGACTGGGTGTGAGTGTTTGATTGGTTCGGATGCTTCGTCCATCACCACCCCCTTTTGTACCACTTTGTTCACAATAAGTTGGCAGGGTATGCTCAGACGTGAGTCCCTTGCTCACTTTGCCACTGGATTCAAGCAAGCCGGGCTGAAGACGGCTGAAATGCCAGAAAACGGTCCTCCAAAGCTTGTTTCCGGTCCAGGGAAGGCATGGCTTGGCAGTTCGGGCTGGACTGTTCCCATGAGGCACAGGGTCAGACTGATTTGCATATGGCCTTGTCTGAACTGAGGTGGCAGAGTGGGCTCAAGAACGGTTATGGATTAAACCCAGATCTGTTGACTGGGTGTGAGTGTTTGATTGGTTCAGATGCTCCGTCCATCACCACCCCCTTTTGTACCACACCAACATTAAGGTGGCAAATGCGAGCAAAGAAAATATTACTCCAGACCAACACCCGGCAAGATTTCTCAATGTGGGTAGTCGCAGATGTCTGCTACCGCTCGCATTGATAAACCTTTGTTCATGTCGTAAGGAAGCTGCCACCCGAGCAGATCATCTACTCAAGTAACAGAAAGAAGATGCGCCCTCTTGGGCTTGTGTGTTGCTTTTCCCACTGATTCTACATGGCAGGACAAACACCCAGCACCTAAAAATCAATGTGAATGGCAGGACCTAACTCACTCCACCACTTGCAACTAGAGGAACTCCACAACGTCCGCCCAGGATTCCTCCTGACACCCTGACACTGGAGTGCTTTGCCTCATTTGGAACTATAAGAGGGCCTCCATTTGGTGGAAACCCTGGGACTGCTGAGACATATATAACTCGCCCAAGGTTGGGTTTGGATGACTGGAACTGGGTGTCAGTCTTTAATAAGCAGTTGGAGGCCACCCTTCTCCCTCATTAGAGTGTCTTCCCCCGAGGACATGGCCAGCCAACCCCACCCGAGGGATCAACAGTGGAGGTAGACCCAGGACCCTGTAGGGATCAGGATGGGGTACTCTAGTGTGAATTCCTAATCGATGTAGTACTGCAGCCATAAAAAGTTGGTTGTGAATGCAGGTTATGAAATGCATCTGGAAGTGGTATTTAGATGATATATCATGTTGGCGTGTGATTTTTGATGTACTGATGTTTGTACTGTGCAACTTTGCAAGGGCATTGCCAACACTGGCAGTCCTCCCTCTCTGTTGTGGCCGTGGCCCTAGTCCTTGCTGGGCTGGGCTCCCTGTTTGCTGCAACGGTTGCCAAGTGCTTGGTCAAGAACTCAGCCCCTGCGGGAGGGTGGTTGTTGCCTGATTTCCTTGGGGCTGATTGTATGTTGTATTTGCGTTGCTCTGGACTTGGTTTTTTAGGATGGCTATTCTGTGCAGTCTGTCTTGGGTCTATTCCGTTCTGCTTGTGATATGTTTTAGGTGACATTGGCTGGCCATGTGGCCCATTCTGTGACAATAGTAGCACTCTATGAAGCCTGGCTTTAGCGGGCTTCCCTGACCTCTACCCCTAGGACTGGGAGGATACCACCCGGGGACCGGAGGCACAGCTCCCTTCAAGACTGGTTCTATTTGCACTTTCATGGATAATGTGGTCCCCTCACGGGTGGTCTTTTTCTATTTTTGTTGGACAAATTTGGCAGTGTCTCATTGGGCTTGCTCCTGCTTTTCCCTGTCTTTCTCCTGTCTTTTTTGGTAATAATGTAATTTTTGGGCCTGTACTATGCCATCTAGTCCAGTCTGTATCTCAGTGGGCAGTCCAGTTTTGAAGATGAAGTAGAAAAATGCTACCTGGGGACCTGTGTCAGTCAATGGATGCCCTGTTTCTTGTCCCCATCATTCTCATATTCCATCTAGGAAATCAGTCACGGTCTTGCAAGGCTTCATGCTCTCTGGTATCAACCCTCCTACAACTGGGCAGTCAGAAATATCTCCCTCAGGGCCATCCATATCAGGTGTCTGAATTAGCTGAATGTGACCCATAATGCTTGAAGGTGCAGACGCCTCTTTTTCAAGCTCGAGGATAGCCTTACAGGACTGGGCCACCTCAAAGATGCCCCATAATTCTAGTAGGGCCTCTCATTTGGCCTTCTTTTGACATACATATGTGTTCTGTATCTGTGTTTTGTGTGCTCTATAATGTTGGTATTGGTGTGCCCCTGTCAGGCCAGGAGAATGAGTACGCTTTGGTATGGGCATGTCACTCACGGCAGTGTTTCCCCAGCTTTCAAGCATGTGTTGGGAACCTTACTTGAATGTGGTCTTGTGGTGTCTCCATGATGGGTTTGGAAACGAGTTAAGGAGTTTGCAAACTTTTGACTTTCTCGAGTTTTAAACAATTGGAAATTCTACTCTGATTGTTGGGAAACTGTGTACACCCAGTTGTGCCGACAACCATCTGCTGGTATTGAGCTATATTTTAAGGAAAACGATGCATTGCAAAAACACTTATGAATTGACAAAGACAATGCAATGAAATAGTAACAACCTATAGGAAAGTGTAATGGTTAATACAGAACATTATCAGTTGATTTTTAGCAGTGAAATAGCAAATTTGGAATTCTGATTTGTAGGAAAAATTATTATTATTACATATACACATAAACTTACTGAAAGGATATACCATTTAAATATGAAATACAATTGCAAAATCTTACAGCACCACAACATCAACAATGCAGAAATGAAAAATGATTATTTGTCCGGAAATCTTAGCCCTCCCTTAACGCCTACTGCCTGAGGAGAGGGGATACTCTGAGTGGAGCATAGAGCTAAGTGAGCCCAATGGTCTGTCAGTATAAGCTAGGGGACAAACATAGCAACAATTTGCATGGAGAAAAAGGAGAAACTTGACAATTATTGACCTTCTCTGTCCAAACACAAGCTACACCTTGTCTGAATTACACCCTATTTCACACCCAGGGGTCATGTGTCCCATCGGTGTAACAGTCAGCGGTCCAAATGAAAAAACCCACCTCTTGACTTGTTTCAGGCACTGCCAATGTTAAGAAACTGACAGTCCCTGACAAAACTCTTTAACTACAAAATAATATCCAGATGGTGACCCTATATTACACCCAGGACCTATGCGTACCATCTGTGTAACGGTCAGTGGTCCAGACTAAATAAATAAGACCATCTACGTAACGTTCAGTGGCCCAAGCACGAATAAATAAGTGATGCTATATCACACCCAGGGACTATGCGTACCATCGGTGTAATGCTCAGTGGTCCAAGCAAACTATACTACAAACTACCTTCACCTTCATTTACTATGGAAAAAGTGATTTATGTGCTTGCCCTAGTTTGAAATACGCCACATGCTGTGACTACAGATCAGATGTAGTCTCTTATCCTGTGACAGGAGCCTCCAGACAGACCGCCGCCCGCTGATTCAGCAGAACTTTTAATCAATTATGGCCTCTGCTCACCGGTCTTGTTGCGCAGATGTGAATACGTTCCGGCAAGGCGTCATTGTCCTTGGGCATCAGTTGGGCTCGATAAACCAATATCTATTGTATGGCTCACCAAAATGTTGCTCTGATATGAATTCACCTTAGAAAAATTAAAAGAGAGGAGGCGTTTGCAAAAATGGAGCTAGATGGTTTAATTAAATGCAGCGTCTGGGAGAGCATCATCAGAGTTGTGTCTGAAGACAGGCTCAATGTACAAAGGTTTTGGCTGGTAATATATACAGTACAATGAGGTACAATAAAACAATGACACATTCTTGTAATGTTGCATGTCGATACAGGCCTAGTCATGAACCATAAATGTAACTGTCTGATAAGGGGGGCACAGGTGGCTCTTGACCTCGTGGAGAGCTAGTGTGGGAAAATGTGTATGTGTCCATATATCCGGCATGGGGTGAGCTTGATCAGGGTGTGTGAAGTGCGTGCTGTGTCCTGATTATTTGAGTGTTCCTAACTATATGTCTGAATCCTCCAGCCTGTGCGAAGTATCCTAGTATGAATGTATGAATGTTTGTGGTATGACTGTGACATGTTTGATTTATGATTATATGGTTGACATTCTATCTTGTGTTGTGTCCCCCATTTTTATTTGTTGTCACAAAAAATTCTTCTTGTTCTAGTGTTGAATATACCCTTTCAGGTGAAAAATTGTTTTTTGTATTGATTTTGCAAAATAAAATGGCTATTCAATAGTGTTCCCAGCCTTGAAGTATATTTTTGTCTGGTGGTCAAGTAGTCAGCTAATTATACTATCAGTACTGGCATCCCTCCTTTGTTGTTTAGTAACCTAACTATATGTGGCATCAGAATTTGCGGCATTTTGGGAATGCATGCCTTTGGCCAAAGGTGTTTTACTGGGGACAATCTCCTCTGACATGTTTGTGGTGTAACTGCCTACCTGGGCGATCGATCAGGGTTTTCCCTGTTTGCGCATTTGTCTTTGGGCTACATGTAATCCCACCTGTGACCTATCAATCAATAGGCTTGGGTATGGATTGTAGGACCTGTCTGGCCACATATCGCTAACTCTGAGTTGACGGGGAGGCAATCTCGGGTGAATTTGACAGCAGTGATATAAGTTCGTTATTAAATGTACATATAACATGGCGGTCACTGATGTCATATCTACCAGCATTCTCATTATTATGTGCACATTTGTAATAGCATACATTGACATCATTTTTTACTGGTATTGACATTGCTATGCATACATAGATTATGTGGTGCATTGGCATTGCATGTACTGGTACATATATCATGCACTACATTGAATTCAAATTAATCTGATATTATGACCTTGCTCTCCTTCTTTTTGGCAGCAACCAGAGCCATTATTTCAGGATCCAGGTCTTCCTGACTACCCTCTAGGGCAGCCATTGACTGTGTTTTCAGTCACTCCCTCTCAGGCAACAATAACATTTCCAGGGAGACCAGAGTTCCACCTCATCCCAGTTGGAATGCTCCATGTCATTACTGTGCAGACAATGTACAGGCATGAATGGACTCACATCTATCCCCAGTGAACCTGAGACCGCCCCATGCATTCAAAGGTAACCAGAGCCACAGTAGGCAGTAGCTCTTATGGTGGAGACTCATGGTCGCAGCCACAGGTGCTAACAGCTGTCCTCTATGGTGCCTCCGTGGCACAGCCAACAAAAGATGAAAATAGCCCAGTTGTAAATTAGTCATTAAAAAACATTTGTATGTACTAAAAAATCATAATAAATATGGCTCGGTCAATTATATTGTTTTCAGCATTATAAATTTCCGCACACTAGGCATCCTCAGTTCCAATTCTTCCCTCTATAGTTTCCATAGGGTGATAAAGGACACTCTTGTCCACTTCAAATCCTTTTTGGTTATTGACTCAGGATTGGTGTACAATTCCCCTCTTCCTAGACTTTCAAAATTCCTCTTAACGTATCTGAGCCAAGGTATGTGGTGAGCAAGGTCCAGAGTCATACCCTCTTTCAGTAATAGTTGATTAAATGATATTCCTTCACTCAGCCAGATTTTCAACCAAAATGTTAAAGGGAGGAGGGCCAGCATGTCACTCAGGTAGGGCAGCCCATTTCCTCAAGTGCCACCATGTTGGACGTACCACACAGCACACCAAACAAGTGCTTCAGGAATGTGTTCTTGGCCACTTTTAGGATGTCTGTGGTAACATGCCCCCATATTTCACTGCCATAGGAGACCGTTGTGACACACTTAGCCTGGTATATTTTTAAGAGGGCCGCGATTGGTCTCCTACCCAGTTTGGCGGCAAAGTTAAAAATGGCAGCATTCACCCGCACCTGGTCTACCCTCTTTCTTTGTTTGAAGGGCTCCCATTTCATCTGGTCATCCAATACAACCCCCAGAGATGAGAAGGCATCAGTGCGGGGAACCTTGGTGGATCCTACCCTGAAATGAAAGGACTTTTTTGTACTGGGCCCACCTGCATAACAAACGTTTTTGAATCATTAATCGAGAGATCCCGGTCCACCATAAAGGTGGAAAAGGAGTCAAGCAGCGTTTGTAGCAGTCTTGGATATGAGGACTGTGTCATCTGAATATAGTAGAACTGGCAGACCACGTCCTCCTACCTGTAGATAATCAACCCTGTCATCAATAGCGCCCTTTCCAAAATGTTTGATATATAGGTTAAATATAAAAGGGTGCCAGAACGCATGCTTGGCGTACTCCTCTCCTTATATCAAAATTACAGTAGACCCTTAGATCCCGCGAGTATATAACATGGGCCTTAGTTACTCTGTAAAGATCTTCTAAAAAGGCAACAATCTTCCTCTCTACCCCGCTCACCTACATGGATTGCCAAAGTTTAATTCTATTCACGCGATCAAACGTGGAAGACAAATCCATTAAAGCTAGGTAGACAGTACCAGGGTGAGCAACCATATATTTATTCAGTATCATGCATAGGTTAAAGCACTGAGCCACAGTGGACTTTCCTGGGCCATACCCATACTGTATGTCCGATAGAATGGAGTGTTCCTCAGCCCAGCTAGTCAACCTATCGAAAAGTACCCGACCCACCACCTTGACCACCAAATCCAGCAAAGAGATTGGTCTGTAGCAATGAGTACTATTTCATTTCTCCTTTTCAAAAATGGGGACTATGGTCGATGTATCCCACGACTGGGGACAGCCAGTTTTCACTGCTACGTTAATTACTGCGGTGAGGACCGGAGCCCAGAAGGATGGATCTGATTTGAAAAGATCCAATGGAATACAATTGGGCCTGGGGCTTGGTTACTTGATAACCCGTTAATGCCCTCCTTGATCTCCTCTATGTTAAAAACTAGGTCCGGGATATCTGCCCCACAAAGCAGAGGGGTGCTGGCCTCAATTAACCCCTCCAGGCTTCCTCCTTTAAAACCGACTTGCATCTGACCAGTTCTAATTTATAATCATTTCGACATGATCTCACCAACATAGGGTCTCTTGGGCTCCTGTTTAGGGCTTCCCGCAGTTTGCTTGCTGCCCTAGAGAAGGAAGAATCAAACCTAATAGGGGTCTGTGTGGCTGGTCATTGAGCCAATATGCTTAAGAACTCCCTCATTTTTTACAGAGATAGATTTAAAAGCACAAAAAACCTCCCCAGAATGTGAAAGAGGCTGGGAACATAATGTCAACTTGATGGTAAATGAGTTCTAAATAGTCTTATAAAATACTTCTGGTGAGATCTGAGCCCATTTTAGCCGTCTCCCGCCATCCATTGACCTCACCACCCCGCTCTGCCCTGCTCCTCTTTTCAGAGATAACAATTTCTAGATTAACACACAGGGGATTATAATCAATGTACTCCCTAGCTATTATGGAAAAATCTACAAAAAGATCTTGTAGAGAAGATGGAATGAATATCAAATCAATAAATGAGTGACCACTCCTGCCTTTATAGGTTGGGGTGACGGTATTACTGCTTATGTCAGGTAAGAGCATGAGGGTCATTAAATCAAATTCCTACAAATGAACATTCAATAAGTCCCCCTGTACAGAGTGGTTAAAGGGATTCCCCCTCATGCGTTGGGCAGCCTAGATCAGCCAGATTTGAAACTGTGGTGTCGCCACATGGATGAATATTGAAATCCCCAACAATCATAACGTTTAGGAAGTCCTCATTACAGTGTTGCCTGACAAAGGAGCCTAACATAGTGACATTACATGTTTCCTTGGTACATGCTGTTGAGTTATAAAATATGATGAGCCCCACTTTGCTAGACCCCTTGCCTAATACCAGGGATTCAATACATGGACAAATACGTACACAAAACAGACATCGTACATTCCGCTGCCATAGAGATGTAAATTACAAGACCACCCTTTGGTCTTCCTACAGAAGAACTGATTGCTGAAATAAAGAAGGACTTGTAACCTTCTAAGAACAAAGAATTATCAGTCAACCCAGTTTTCTGTAAACATATCACACCTAATTGTTTTATAAATGCATTCTACAGTGGGTTAGAACACATGTTTTCTATCCCTGCAATATTCCATGAAATAAAATTACTACCACATACACCCCAGGTACCATGGATTTGCCCTGTAGTTTCCTGCTGGACTACTTGTTCTGAGGAAACCAGATGACACCTGATAGTAGTCATACTGGATCTTGTGTGTCTCAGAGCTTCATATGCTGCCCTTTGATGGTGTCTACTGCCTGACATTTCAGTATTGCTACACATATTAGCCCTTGGCTCCAACTCTCCATCACCCAGAACACTAGGGTAACTTCTGCACTGCACCCCACTATAACTGGAGTACCCTCCACTCTAAACTAGCCAGCCCAGGTGTCTGCCCACTAGTGGGGGGTTGTGCCCACTTGAGACATTTGGTATGCTCCTTGAAGTGCCCAGGCTGGTGGCACTCATACCACTTTGGGGATGCGTTCTCAAAGGAATTATTGTCAATGAATCATTTCTTCTTCTGCTCCGTTGGGGATTAGGAGTCCTGACGAGGGAAACTATTTTGAGGCCCTCTAGAGAACTCCTCATTTTTATATGTATCTCCCCCTACTTTTCTTGGGGGTACCCTGCCCATCCTTTGGGTGATCCGCCAAGATACCTTCTTTGGGACCCTGGTGCTAAAACCGTATCTGCCTCTTTAGCATGCCCCTTCGGGTCAGTAAGCTTATTGTCAATCAGGTGTTGGGCAAATCTCCAAAATAAAGTCTGAAAAATTGCTCTTTAGCAATGAAATTGTACACTCAGGGTACTACTTCATTTCACTGCCCTTCACCCAGCCACCCAATACCGTGAAAAAGGAATCCACACAATCCACCCAGGACTGAAGGGCCAGCTTCTCACTATCTCAACATTTCCGCCTTTCTTCTCTGAGGCAAGATCACACTTCCTGATAAGGGTGTCCTTCATGGAGGTGTGTTACACCTGTCAGCCTTAGGGTGGTCCTACCCCAAATTCTTTGCCTGTTTCCCCCCAGTATTTACGCTGAAATGTGTTTTTGTGGGCCTTAGGACATGTGTATTTTACCACAATTAACCAGTGCTTAGAAGCTTGTGCACACTCCCCTATCATGGTTGAATTGTTTTACACCTGATTGGCATATTACATTTACTTAAACATCATTTGTAGAGTGGTGTACCATATACCCAGAGGCTGTAAATTAAATGCTGCTAGAGACCCTTCAGCCCGCATTGTGGCATCCACTTAATTAGCCCCTTAAAACATGCCCCAGGCCTGCCACTGGAGCATGAATGCAGTTATTTTAACTTCCAGGTAAACTTGGCATTAAAACACTAAAGCCTTAGCCTTTTATTGCATTTACTTCTCTCCTAAGGTAGGCCCGAGCAGCCCATATGGCAGGGTGCATGGCAATTCAAAGGATGGACATGTGCTTCTAGGTTTTGTGGACTTGTGAGTTCCTCGGAGACAGTCACACCGTAGAGGGTTTAGGTGTCCCTGAATGGGCCATCTGCAGGCATTTGGGTAAAGACTCATATGGGGAACATCCATTACGACGAAACTTTAACAATGCGGTACTGTTACCACGCTACTTTTACAACGCAAGTCGTTACGACGACTTGCGCTGGGGGGCGCTCCAGGATAGTAAATAATTTAATTTACTATCCAACTCCTTCCCTAGAGTCTACGGGGACTGGAGTTGGAATAGTAAATACAACTATTTACTATCCAGCACCCCTCAACGCAAGTCGTTGTAACGACTTGCGTTGTAAAACTAGCGTGGTAACGGTACGCGTTGTCAAAGTACGCGTCGTACCGTCATACATCCGACTCACATGCAACTGAATAGGATGTGCTCTGCCTTCACACACAGGGCCTGTCACCACTGCATTGTCTCTGCAGCCAGCTTAGAGCCATAGCAGGGACATTTGGAAATTCCAAGCACTTAAAAGAGAAACCTCTAGAAACTTCTACCATATCAAAGAAGGTACCAGGTATAAAAATTGGTCACCCTATGGACCGACCAGAGGAAGTACTCTCAGAAGACTATCTACTACTGTGGCATGCTGTCTACTCCATAAGACTTAGCTTTGCTGTACATGGAAGGACTGTGTTGATGCCGGGAGACTGTCTTTGAACCCTCAGAGGTTTACTCTGCTGTTTGATTTATGCTTCTGCACCTGAATCAAGAATGACTCTAAGTGTTGGTTTACTGGCCTCTTATTTAGAGCTACAGGGACATGCCAGGGTCCCCCATCTTGAACTCACACCTGTACCCAACCTGAGAAAGTCCTAAGCCCTCAAATGTTGCCACTTCAGTTTTAGACCCTTGGTGGAGGTGCTAAAGGGGCCCTGATAGCCAAAATCCAAAGTGTGGGACCCTGACTTTTCTTTGATAAGCCCAAGGAGCATCACCAGTCAACCTGACTTTTCTGGTATCTCGTGTTATAGTCTTCCTAGGACATCTAAATCACAGGGCACCCAATATTCCAGGGAACATGGGAAATGGAGTCAATGAATGATGAGGGTGAAACACAAAAATGTTGATGTTTTGACTCCTTACAAACAATCATAAAGTGTCTTAATCCAGTGAGCTGTGACCTTGGTAGTTCCTTGAAAATAGTTCTGGGGGATATACGTCTTTTCTACAATTAGTCACATTACGGCCTTACCCCAATCTTCCCCCACTGGGGAGTAGAAAGCCCACTAGAATTGTACACTTGGTCAAAAAAAGGTTTGAGGTGTCCCACCATGGCAGTGGGCCATATTCCCATCCCAAAAGGAACTAATCAGCTGTACTGAATTCTGAAGGGCAGATGGAGGTTTGCCCTAAGCTGCACCCAGAGGGGGAAAAAGCCCACTAAACAACAGGGATTTCAAAATGGTGCTGCAGTAACAGGATGAGGTGAACTGACCTAGTCCCGAGTCTTACTCCCTACCCAGAAGAGGAAATAAAGCCTTTCTTTCTCTGAGGGCAGATAGAAAGTAAACTCTCAATTGGGGGTTTTCCTGATATTGTCCACGGGGAATATAAAGCCCACTAGACATGAGAGAATTTACACTTGCGCAAAAAAGGAGGTGACGTTTCCCATCCAGACATTAAGTCGTACCTCCACTCTAAAAAGGGGCAAAACAGTTGTTCTGCCCACCTGGGATGCAGATTGGGACAAACGCCGGGGACCCAGAAAGCCCACTTGATACCAGGAAGATCATAAAACATGTGTGGGATAGCCTCATATGGAATAGAGCTGTGATCCCACATCAAAAGGGGGTAAAACAGTTTTTCTGCTCTACATGGGGAGATAGGAGCTTTGCACTAATTTAGGCATTTGCCCCAAATTTGTCACCCGGCTAATAGACGCCAAGGGTTTCAAAATGATGCCAATTTAAACAAAATGATGGGTAGACCCACCCTGTCATCGGACCATACTTCAATCTAAGAAGGAACAACAGGGTCTTTTTGCCCTCCAAGGTCAGAGAGATGTGCTCCTATTTGGGGTGTGCCTATAATCTGCCCCTGAGGTGGTAGAAAGCACACAAGATAGCAGAGATTTCACATTTAGGGCCTGATTATGACTTTGGCAGTCTTCTTGTAGGACCATCACCGCAGTGGTCACAGGATGACTGCAAAGCCATTGGCATACCTGCCTGCTAGATTACAGCAGTAATCCAGGGCTGGAGGTGCGGTTGTATCACAGTGGCGGGAATGTTTGGCTCATAGGGGAGCCTAAACAGCATACCGCCACCTGTGACAGTGCCTACAGCATGTCCGTGCATGGTGTGGTATGCATCATGCCGTGCATTTCACACACTGCCTTTCCACCAAGACTTTCATGGCAGGGTCCTTTTTTCATAGCCTGCTTTTCCCATCGACGTTGCCGTGTGAACCTGGTGATGGCGGCAGTCTTGTGGCCGTCTCAGCACCATCATTGTAATCAGGTGGGTGGTCCAATGTGATGACAGCGGTTAGACTGCCATCCATGGGTATGGCAGTCCCAAGACCGCTGTACTTGTAATTAGGCCCTTAGACAAAAAAGGATTAGGGGTGAACCTCCCTGGCTTGGGCAATAACCCTGCAACAAAAACAGCAACCTAGTTTTTGTGCTAGCTCGGTGCAGAGAGGGGGTTTATCCCAATTGGCCTTGCATAGGTCGGCATAAAGCTCACTGGATGCCAGTACTTTTGTAATTAAATAATGAGGTGGAGTCTAGTCCATCCTGACATCAGGCCCCATCTCCCCCCCTAAAGTGGCAATAGTCGTTTTACTCCCCAGAGTGTCTTCCTTCCACCCTACATTTCGGGCCTCAAGAGCATCATCTGTGGTTTTCCCTAAGCGTCCTCATTCAGCCGTACCCTGTTAAACACTTATATGACCCCACTGGCCATCTTCGTCAGGACCTATTGAGGTTCCGTGAAAATCGTTACGACGTTTTGGGCATCGCCGAATATGGACGAGTGTGGTATCTATGAACCGTAAATGACGAGTTTAGTAAGTGTACGCGGTTTCGTCATGCTACTCAGAAGAGTTCGTCTTATTTACAGGTTTCTCCAATGAACCCTCGGGTTCCATTTTAGATACGGCATCCATTCCTGCTGTAGTTCCTCCTGTTGTCCCTCCTGTTGTTCCGGCGGCTGCTGGTCAGGCCGTTGTTAATCCTACGTTTGTCCCACCACCTGTCTCTATTCCTACTGCTCCTTTGCCTGTACCTTCTCAGCCTCTTGTCCCTGCCACCCTGACTATCGTGCCTGCTTCTGCTGTGTCTGCCTTCACTTCTGACGTTGTGGCTCCTGCTCTTCTTTCTCCTTCTGTTCGTAATCGTATCCCTAACACTGTTGCTACCCTTTATTCACCGCTTTCTGGTCAGTTATTTCCATCCGATACTCCTGAAACTCCCCAAAGACGGAGTCAGATCCCTAGTGGAAGGGAGAAAGAGACGTTAGTGACAATGGCACATAGGTGGATAAGACATCCTGCCAACTACCCTCTACGCATGGTTTTCGAGACGTTTTCTCAGTTTAATGAGCCGACACAGAGATTCGTGTCACTTTTTGAGGGAACAATGGTATAATGACAATTTAGATAACATACCGCCCGATATGATTGAACTTCAGAGTCAATTTTCGAGCGGTATGATTGTAGGTGGCGATGTACGACGTGCCTTAGAGCGATTGTTATCCTTTAGATCCACAGTGCCTTCTCGCGTGTCATTTAATGATGACGACTTAGAAACTTGGAAAGCGGCTCCTGGTCAGTATCCTATGAGAGAAGTTCCGCCAGTATGGATGCCAGGTGCTCCTGCTGCTAATCCTCCGATTCTTCCACATTTCCAAAGAGTTTGGATACACCTCCCATGGAAGCGATCAGAAGTCTTGCAGGTGAAACAATCTTTGCCTGATCCGCGTAAGAATCCAGCAGGTTATTATAAGGAGTTGTCCCAATTGGTAGATGCTACTATTATGAACCTTGCCGACATTGACATGCTGTTCGGTAATGTTGTACCGCAACCGGTTTGGGCGAAAATTCGCCAGGAAAATCATGCGAATGAGTTAGGTGGTGACTGGGCTGCACTAATAGCAGCTGATGGCCGACAAGTTGGTGGGGCTTAGCCTGAGCAGTTAATTACGGATCTACCTCAGAGAATAATTACACTTATGAAAACTCTCATGCCAGCGATGAGGGTGAACTGGGATAAATTATCAGCTTGTAAGCAAAAGAAAGACGAGAGTGTCTCGGACTTCTTTACTAGGTTCGAGGAAGCATTTGTCGATCATAGTGGTCAGGATATGAGCACTGAGGGAGGTCAGCGGTTATTTGTTGATAAGTTTGTGTTAAATTTGTTACCTGATCTATGCAACAAATTGAAGAATTCAGAAAGTGCATGGGCTGTTTCAACCACTGCACAGATATTAGCGACGGCTCAATATTATGAGAATAGGGAAAAAGAAGAAAGTGATCGTGTAGATAAGAAAACGAAGGAGCTGAAAACGAAGGTTTTGTTGCAGCAAGCGTATCCTCCGCGTTCAAATAACACTGATTTGCAACAGCAATATAGACCACAATCACAATCCTCCAGAATACAGTCACGTCCTGACTCCTCTGACTTTAGATCTATGCTTGGGTATAACCAGTGTGCATATTGTAGAAGAGAGGGACATATAAAATATGATTGTCCCGCTTTGCGTGACCGCCTTAATGGTGTGTCGGCACGAGGGGGTCGTGGTGGTCCTCAACAAGCATCTCGAGGTAGAGGTCGCGGTGCCTTTCAAAATCAGACTGAGCGCCCTAATACGTCCTCGGACGCGAATAATTGTTTTGACCAGCGAAATGTAAGGTCCGATAAATCAGCGCAGTATTACGCGGACGACTATTACGTTGAACATGAGACTGTTGTAAACGATCGTTACTAGGACAGCCACCGACAGACAGAGGGAGTAGTATCAGTTCCGGTTGATCAGAGTGGGCCTTACGTCGCAGTTGCTACATCTGGCGTAGTTGAGCCTTTTCTGTTAGACACTGGAGCGACGAAAAGTTCCATCATGCATTCGAAACTCCCTGGCGCACCTTTGTCCGGCTTAACAAATGTTTCCGTTGGATTCTCTGGCGCCCCTGTTAGCAATCCTGTCTCTAGCCTTTTGCCCCTTACAATTGGCCCTCGTGAGCTGGAGGCTCCATTGATTCTATCTACTGGTTGTGGTGAGAATCTTCTGGGCTTGGATTTGTTAAAACGGTTATATGCGACATTGTATTGCTCTCCTGAAGGAGTGGAGCTTACATTAGGTCGGAGAGTAATCTCTCCTATGTACTTGTCGATCGATAAACTCCCGCCGGAATTGAGCTCCCTTCCTGCGTCTCTATGGGCCACAGGTCCCAATGATGTGGGTCTCTTGGACATCCCACCCTATATGATCAAGCTGAAACCAAATGTGCGATTGCCACGTATACCACAGTATCGTATCTCCATGGAGGGAGAACGGGCGCTATTAACGATTGTACACGATCTGATCGAAAAGGATGTCGTTGAAGAAACTCGGGAAATGTGTGTAATAGTCCTGTGTTACCCATTTTAAAACGAACTGATCCATCTAAACCTCCTGTGTACCCTTTCATAATCGATTTGAGAGAAGTGAATAAAATCGTGATCCCACAGTTCCCCGTGGTCCCTGATATCACGACTTTGTTGACCCTGATTTCAGCGTCTGCCTCCTGGTTCACAGTAATTGACCTAAAGAATGCTTTCTTTAGTATCCCGATTGCTGAGGAAAGCAGAGACCTATTTGTATTCTCATTAGGTGGTCGCAGTTTTAGACTGAAACGCGCACCACAGGGCTATTGTGAGAGCCCGTCGATCTACAGTCAAGCCCTTAAAAGTCAACTTGATTCATTTGTATTACCGGCAGGCGCAGCCTTGATTCAGTACGTTGACGACCTGTTGGTAGCTGCTGATACCGAAGATATTTGTAGAACTGCTACAGTATCGTTGTTGCAGCATTTATGTGACTTACATCACAAGGTGTCACCTTCCAAGCTGCAATATTGTTGCCAAGAAGTAACCTACTTAGGTCACTTATTGTCAAAAGAAGGGAGAAGGTTGACCCCAGAGAGAATTGCAGCGATTACCCGAATGACTGTGCCAAAAACTCAGAGAGATGTACGTGCCTTTCTAGGTATTACGTCATACTGCAGACAATGGATCCCAAATTTTTCACTATTGGCGAAACCATTGTTAGCTCTCACGTGCAAGAATGTTCCGACTCCTTTGCCATGGACTGAAGAGTGTCAAAAAGGTTTTTCTGAATTACGTGATGCGTTGTGTTCGGCTCCCGTGTTAGGTACTCCTGATTACAGTAAGCCGTTTACACTGTACGTTCACGAGAGGGATGGTTGTGCGTTGAGTGTTCTGGCGCAACAATTTGGTGACAAACAGCGTCCCTGCGCATATTTTTCTTCGACCTTAGACCCAGTAGCTAGAGCTTTGCCGAGTTGTTTAAGAGCAACAGCGGCAGCTGCGGCATCCATTCGACAGTCCGCAGGTCTGGTCATGGATAATATGCTTACGGTGATGGTTCCGCATGCAGTTGACACTCTCTTGAACTGAACGAAAACTCAACATTTGACGAGCGCAAGGTTGTCTGGGTATGAGCTGACGTTACTGGCTAGTCACATACGGATAAAAAGGTGTAATGTGTTGAATCCAGCAACATTATTGCCGATCAACACGGAGTCAAGTGATGTAGCACCACATGACTGTTATCTGAGAACTGAAGAAGAAACGAAGGGTCGTATTGACCTAAAAGATACTCCATTGGTAGATCCCGATGGTACTTTGTATGTTGACGGTTCCTGTTTTAAGTTACCGAATGGTGATGTGACGACTGCGTATGCTGTAGTGACGTTGAGTACGATTGTGGAAACTGCGAGATTGAGTCAGAATTCGGCTCAGGCAGCTGAATTGATTGCCTTGACGAGAGCGTGTGTGTTGTCTAGAGGAAAGCGGGTGAATGTGTTTACAGACAGTCAGTATGCTTTTGGTGTGGCGCATAGTTTTGGGCGATTGTGGAGAGAAAGAGGATTTTTTACGTCGCATGGTACAAAGATTCAGCATGGACAGCTTGTGAATGACCTTTTAGATGCACTTACATTGCCTAAGCAGGTGGCCATAATTAAATGTAGTGCGCATCGAAAAGTGACAGATGATGTTGGTCATGGTAATGCGTTTGCAGACGAAACTGCTAAAGAGACAGCTAGAGATCTGACAAATCGAATGTACGTTGCGAATTCAGTAAGATGGCCAGCAGAGACTAGCATGTGTGAGGACACGGTTGAAAGTGTGAAGGAAATACATAGTGAAGCTACTGAAATGGAAAAGACGCAGTGGAAAGAAAGCATGGGAAAGTTAGACGAGAATGGATGTTGGGTTGACTTGTCAGAGAAACAGAGATGGATGTTACCGGATGCATATGTGCTTGCTGTTGTTACAATGGCCCATGGCACAGCACATATTAACTCGAAGGGCATATGCAAGTTGTTGTCTCCTGTATGGAAGAATGATGGGATTACTAAATGTGCAGAGAGAGTGGTTAAGAATTGCATGGTATGTTTGATGCATAATCCCGGTAAGGGCACCCCCACTCCACCTGGTCATTTTGCCCCTCCTACATGTCCTTTCGAAGTTATCCAATTGGACTTCATCCATATGGAGAGATGCAACAATTTGAAGTATGTTTTGGTCGTAGTATGCGCATTCTCCAGATGGATTGAGGCTTACCCTCTTAAGGATAATACTGCCCTATCCACAGCTAAAATTCTGCTCAAGGAGTATTTCCCCAGGTACGGCATGCCTCGGATTGTATGGTCGGACAACGGAAGTGAGTTTGTGGGAAGTGTGATGAAGAGTGTGTGTCGTGGTTTAGGAAAATCCCAGAAATTTCATAGTGCTAATCATCCTCAGTCAGCAGGTTTGGTGGAAGGATATAATGGCACCCTGAAATTGAAGCTTGCTAAAATCCAGGCAACGACTGGTTTATCATGGCCCGACGCTTTGCCTCTAGCTCTCTTATCGACCAGGGCTACTGTACACTCTCGAGTAGGGCTTAGCCCCTGTGAGATTGTGTTCGGCCGCCCTGCGAACATTTGGGGGGTTCCGAGGCCTAAAGAGTTTAACAGACTTGAATATCCAATGTTGATTGATTATCTATATGATCTGACTGCTAAATTGAGTTTGATTCATCAACAGGTCTTTGAGGCTCTGCCGTCACAAACAGAGGGTCCTGGTCATCGGCTCCAACCAGGGGACTGGGTCCTCACCCGTAATTTCGGACGAAAACGTCACCTTGAGCCGAGATTTGTGGGACCCTTCCAGGTGCTACTAGCCACGAGGACGGCGGTTCGGCTGGAGGGACGAAAACACTGGGTGCATGCCACCCACACCAAGAAGGTTCCGCTTCCTCTGCCGGCAGACACATGGATACGTAAAGGTTTTTCCTCGTCTGAAACTGACGTTCCCCAGCGCTTTGTCCCATTTAGCGAAGCTCAGCCCATAGGGAACACTTCAGTTTTATCTGACACCCCTGTTGATTCCTCTCAAACAACTTCCTTTCCTTCAACATTGGAGAATTCAAGTGCTGAACAATTGCCTGAACGATCGAACACTCTTTCGCCATCCAATCCACTGTTTGAAGATCAGACTCGACCCGGAAGAAGCCGATACTTTCTTCGTACACGCAATAAAGATGAATACATTTTTATTATTTTTGATTTCAAAATACCCCCTCACAGTTTGCCTTGACCATTGTGGACATTTTATTATGTATGTATTTCTTTTCCAGAACAGCTAGGAGACGTATATAAAATTGATTATTTAACTGATTAAAACCCGCCATCTGGGTTGGCCGTAGGGCCGCGCGGGTACTTCTTTCTGTTTAGCGGTTATTGACATTAGGTCAATTTCTTTTGTCGATTTCTGGGAACTCCTGGGAATTGATAATCGCTACTCAGAACGAAGTGCGTCAAGAACGTTGCGGACGGTTGTTAGAGGATGGAGTTCTCCAAGCTGTCGAAGCTAGAGGAAAAGACGGCGCAAAGATCTAAATTGTACAGCACATTTCGAACAAAATGGTTTTTATTACAGGTTTTCATGTTGTTCCTAACTGTTTCTATGCTGCTGGTGGGTGGAGTATATTTTGGTTTTCAATCATTACTGCCTTCTGCCTTACCTACCTCTCCTTCTCATGATCTAAATTTCGTCTCCACTGTTTCTCCACATTCTTTTCACCTACTGCCTCAACATGAACAAGTCAGACGTGCGGAATTTAGAAACAATTCCTTTGTGCAACTTTTGCATCAGCATCAGTTGGTGGTAAATACTACAAACTGTTGGGTGTGTGGGCTAATGCCGCATACCATGGACAGGGGTATCCCATATTTGGTTCTTCCGTACAGCCCCCAAGGGTCAGCTCGGGCATTCCAAATCATGTTCCGTAGTGCACTAGATTCCTACCCCCATCGAGAGCCACGCTCAGCAAGTTTTGGTCCTGGCCCGTACCATAAGTCTCTGGCGACAGCGATTGCTGATCTAGATAGAGACATTTTTGATGGTTCGCTTATCCCAGAGGAGGAAGTGCAGGCCTATAAGTACCTTAGTGAGGCTGAGTATAGTATATCAGTGGGTGATAGGCAGCTTAAAAGCTCATCTCCAATCTGGATTGTACCTCACCTAGGCCACTTTTGTCTGCAAGGTCGTGGCCGAAATCCAAGAGCCCAGCTTGGCAAGAGTGCTTGTGTGGATACTTACGTTCTATCGATGCTCTCTTCCCCTGTCTTTCTGACTGCCAAGGGTACCTATTTTGTATGTTATGACCGAGCATATACGTGGTTACCTGATGACTTCTCAGGTACCTGCTATATTGCAAATCTCTTGCCCCCGACTTTCACTGTTGCTGCCGACTATCACAAAACCAGAGTTGTGAGAGGTGTCATTAGTAAAGAGGATACTTCCGGTCAAGAAGCAGGAGACTTCTTCAAGGGTTTTCTACCGTTTTGGGGCCCTATGGTCAATAGCAGAAATCTGAGACAGTTAACTTGTGTAGTAGAGTCAACTGCTAACATAACTGCAAGCGCCCTTGGTAATCTGACAGCAGAGCTTCAAGCGGATAGGCTTATGACGTTACAGAACCGTATGGTTCTAGACTTTGTTCTAGCAGTTAGAGGTGGTGTGTGCAAGGTCATCCATTCGAGCTGCTGCATATTCATACCTGATAACGCTCCAACGGTTTATCAAGCCATCTCCAAGTTGCACAAAATCTCGGAGTCCATACACGTGGACGAGGGAGATTGGACGCTTCTAGGATGGTTTTGGGGTCTAATGTCGACTTGGGGTTGGAAGATTCTGATGGTTATAGGGGTTGTTATGACGTTTCTGTTCACATGTTGTCTTTGTGTACAGTGTGATCCTGCCTTATGTGGCCTTTGTGCTACAACGTGTATAAGAAGGCCATCTGTTACCAAAGAGGCATTGATGGATAGAATTATGTTCCAACAACATCTGAATGATCTGATGAGAATCGAGATTGACTCCGACTTCGACTAGTTCTTGCCTACATGAGGGCAAAAGGAGCGTCTGAGGTTCCGTGAAAATCGTTATGACGTTTTGGGCATCGCCGAATATGGACGAGTGTGGTATCTATGAACCGTAAATGACGAGTTTAGTAAGTGTACGCGGTTTCGTCATGCTACTCAGAAGAGTTCGTCTTATTTACAGGTTTCTCCAATGAACCATCGGGTTCCATTTTAGATACGGCATCCATTTTGTTCCTTGCCCTCACGTAGTCAGCGAACAGGCAACTGCCCGCATCGTGACCCTCTAGTTCCCAAGCTTTACGGTAGAAGCATATTCCTTTCATGCGTCTTTTATGACTAGGGGGAGGACACTGCTAAGGCAGTTGCCTCCGCTCGAAGGTGATTCTGCCGTGCCGGTCTATTGTTTCAGCCTCGCATGTGCTGGGACCAAGCCCTTTCAAGCTACGATTACGCATCCAATATTATCCTCACACTTTCTGTTCCCTGTTGTCTGACTTCCTTACAGCTGTTCTCGTCTCTTTCTCTTGCCTATTTACAACTCAAGTGGAATGTACCTAATGGTGGGAAGATGTGCTTTCACAGTTGGAACTGGTGATGTTAATGTAATTATGTTCCGGGGTTCTGAATACATGAAAGCGATCCTTTTGAATTTTACTGTGGGAACTGAGCTGTAACCTTTTGCTTACATATTGTGCAATGACAAAATCTTGTATAAAAGAGAGCGACTCACAAATGCAATTTGAAGCAGACTCTCAGAACCTACACTCCGTTGTACTTCGTGTGACTTTTGCTTCCCTGCAGTAATAAACTCTGATCTTTGACGCCGAAGGAAGTCTCCCGTGTCTCTGTCTTTAGTGCGCCAGAACAGGTATCCCACGAAGGTTTTAGGTGTTGTCCCCTGGCACCGCTGGGCCTTAAATAGTCCAGTCCTTCACTATGGATTGAACATCATTTAATATGCTAACAACACTTAGCTCATTCTCTCTCTATATGCACAAAGGCAGTGTGTTCCTCGCGGACTTGGAGATTGGAGATTGCTCGCGGACTGCTTGCCTGCACAGGAGGAAGAGGAGGAGCAAGCCTCGGATCTCGGATCGTGCGCGGAGGGACCCGGGAGTCGGGAGCCGTGCGGCAGCGAACTGCAGCCGAACTATAGCCGCTCCACAGCCACAGCCACGGCCTTAGCCGCAGCCATAGCCGTTGCCATTGTCGAGGAAGGAAGGCAAGGATGGCAAGGCTAGGAGGAGAGGCGGGACAGCGGTAAGCGCTAGCGGCTTCCCAACTGTTGGACATCGCGGACATCGGCCAAACACCGGCAACGGCCTCGCCCCCCGCTTGTCACGCTCGGTGGTCTGGAGAGTCCGGACTGAGGGGCCGGAGCACTTGGCGGTGGCGGCGGCGGTCGCTCAGCAGTGGCGGTCTGTCAGCCGGTTCCTTGTGCCTCCTCGAGCCTCTCCCCGCCTCATCTACCTCAGCCTCCCACGGGACTGGGGCTGCCGATGGTGCCGACGGTGAGTGGAGACCGTGTTGGGATCATGTGTGTTGCGGTGGGGGGATAGTCTTTGGCCTCCAGGTGAGCCTCTGGTGGCACCCCAAAACACCCCGAGGCTCAGGAATTCACTGGGGCACAGCCCCTGCTGAAGTACGAGGGGTGAACTGACTGTGAGTGAAAAAGGGGAGAAGAGGAAAAGGAAAAGAGCAGCGGCAGAGAAGAAAAAAGGCCCACGTTGTGTAACCACGAACACCCTTATCGCCGGATCCCTGAAGGGGGGTCGTTCTTATCTATAGTGGGCACAGACTGGCTGCAAGCGCTCAAAGGCAGGCATCCGATCCGCCGACTTGACTCCAAACAAAAGGAAGGGTAAAAGGAAGAAGGCTCATGCGAAACTCAAGCACTAGGCACTAGGGACTAGCTCCATTCCCACGAAGGCAGCCAACCTAGGGAAATGAGATCGGGGAGAGTCAGACAGACCCCAATACAGAAAACCAAGAGTGATAACCAGAACAAGAAAAAAAAAACACAAGGTGCAAAATCAGGAGAAGAAGGTCGAGCCAGCAAGCAAAAAAAAACCTCTAATATCACCAATAACAACAATGTTTAGAAACATAAAGGAAGGCGCCAAAGGAAAATTAGCGCTGGGCGACTGACTCCTATTGCTTAAAGATCCTGGTGCAGCCATTTACTCTACAACAGCAGAGATCCCAGGCCTTATGACGCCTCTAGCTCCTCAGACACTTTCTCTGCCCTGGAATAAAAAAAAATAAGGCACAGAATGTAGTGGGGCAAAACTCAGACCATACCATTAGAAAGTGGCTCCTACGAAAACCAAGCCAGAATGAGGAAAATTTCGGTCTGACCCCGGCAGACATGGAGGAGTTGCTCAATTGTACCAGCACAGGTATGACACATAAAGAGGCACGATGCCTGAGCTCTGACACCGCCCAAGCGGATGTGATCAAAAACGAGGGCACTGTATATAATATCATTGAAGACAATCCAGAACAAACGAATCAAATGGACCAACTTAATAGGACAGTAAGCTCAACAAATCTTGATCAAAGGGCATTAAGCTTCAGGGAAAAAGCCTATTCACCAACAACAATCCTTAAAACAGCTCAAGGGGATCTTATATCTCCCACTCTGAAGCCAGCAGCAAACAATGCAAGACCAACAAGGCTTCAGACAGCCGCCCAGGTCCACCACCAAGAAGATCACGAAGGTAAAGACAATATCTGGCCAACTGTTAGAACGTCAATAACTACTAAAGATACAACGCAAATAACCGTTTCCGAAACAATGGCCCAAAAGGGGAGAAAGTACCATGTTAATCCTCAAAATAACATGACCATACACAAATCCCTCCAGGGAACCAAAGCCACCCTAAGAAATACTAACAACACTCCCTGCAAGGAGATTGATGATAACATCTATCAGCTTAACCAAGATCAAGACCCAAAACAGACTCAAGAATCAAAATCACAGTATTAACATGGAGAGGCAGCCAGTAAACAAATTGGCTTCTCGGTGACATCTAAATCTTTATTGAATACTCTACAGACAACAATAACTGTGTTTAACATGCAAAATAAGAAGATGGACATCCAAATAGATCTGATGAACATCATAGCTACACAAATTGCAGGGATCAACTCCAAATTGGAGAACATGAACAACCTTATTTTAAGGGCCCTGGCAAAATACTCCGCCCAGTGTGCATGTAGTCCAATAATCGATAAAGTAAGCCTGTTGCCCACTCTCCTTGAACAGATAATTGAAATCAATAAATCCACTCTGGGCGGGAAGATAAATGAACCAACAGAAGTTAATATAGAAACCAATCAAGTCCTCCTAACCCCGGAGCTTTGCGTAGATGATAAAACAGACAAGCATGAGAGGATAAGCAACAATTATCGAAATCTATCACGTAAACAAAAAAAACGCGACAGGAAAGCACGCAACAAAATGTCCCTGTCCTCAGAGCAGCACACAACAAAGATCTATCCAATGTTCTGCATACCAAAGATTGGTAATACAACAACTGTCTCGGTTAGCTTAACAGACAACCTTTCTGCTAATACTACCAGCTCAGAATTTGCAGAAAAGGATAAACAAGCAGAAAGAAAAAGTGATAACAAACATGGGCCAACTAAAAAGGCTATTCAAGTAGGGAATCCTTCCGGAATCCAACAAACAATCAATCAATCAATCATAACACTTGTATAGCACGCTACTCACCCGGAAGGGTCTCAAGGCGCTTGGGGGAAGGGGGCCGCTACTGCTCGAACAGCCAGGTCTTGAGTTGTCTCCTGAAGGCGAGGTGGTCCTGGGTCGTCCGAAGGTGGATGGGGAGGGAGTTCAATGTCTTGGCCTGCCTCCGGCGGTGGCTCTTCGGATGCGTGGTACGGCGGCAAGGGCGAGGCTGGCGGACCGTAGCTGGCGGGTGGGCGTGTGGAAGATCAGGCGGTCGTTGAGGTACTTGGGGCCCAGGTCGTGGAGAGACTTGTGTGCGTGGGTGAGGAGCCTGAATGTGATCCTCTTGTTGACGGGGAGCCAGTGCAAGTTCCTCAGGTGGCCGGAGATGTGGCTGCGTCGCAGGATGTTCAGGATGTAATAAGCAAATCCAGCTCAATACAGGTTGATAGCCCTGCTGGACGTAGAGGCCAAATTCTATGCCACTCGGGTGCTAGAAGATCTTAAGGCATGGTCTGACAATCTGAACCTCATCCCGGCTAACCAGACGGGCTACAGGCAAGGCCTAGGGATGACGACTAACATCTTAGGTCTATCACTAATTGCGAACAAGTGCAAGCAGAGGAAGCTACATCTTTACCTCTGCTTTATAGACCTAAAAGCAGCCTTTGATAGTGTTGATCGTCACCTCCTGTGGAAAAAGCTGCGAGCTTGGGCTATCCCTCAAAGGGTCTTAAAAGGTATATTGCTATTCTATTCAAACATCTGGTTAAGGATCAAGATAGGTGATGGGTCCAGACTATCGAGGAAGCTGCAGACCACCAGAGGCTTAAAACAAGGGTGCGTTTTGGCCCCTCACCTTTTTAATTTGTTTTTATCAGACCTCTCTCAAAGTCTGGACTGTACTAATTCCCATACACCTAAGCTTGGTGAATTGAGGCTTTCGCATCTTTCATTCGCGGATGACGTGGTGCTAATGAGCCAAACAATGATCAGTCTCCAAAGATGCTTGAACGAAATGTCATCCTATATTTCTGAAAACAAACTTGAAATAAATATATCGAAAACCAAAACTATGGTGATTGGTAGCAAAAAGCAAAGAAAACAGACAATATGGCTTAATGGAAACTAACTAGAGGAGGTAAAAACATACAAATACCTAGGCCTCTATATTGACAACTCTAAAAACCTCACGTAGCAAAAAAAGTACATGTCGCAGAGAACAAGTGCCCTAACATTTGCCTTCAGCTTAATGGCCAAAAAACTGAAGGGCGCTTCCTATAAACCCTTGCTTGCCGTAATGAAAGCAAAAATCCTCCCAACTCTAGCATATGCCAGCACTGCCTTCCATGGTGAGGATGGATTGCTCTTAAACCAACTAATAGCCTCCATCTACAAAAAAGTATTTCAGACACAAAGGTCGACCTCTCCAGCCCAGGTTCGCCTTGAATTCGGCCTAATAAAAAAAGATATAGGCAGAATGTATGCGACTATTAAAACCTGGTATCGCTTGAAATTAAATGCACCTACATCAAAAATCAACAAAGCCCTTTGGTGTGAACTAAATGAGGACAAAACTTCTCCTTTTAAACAATACCTCTGTAAATCTCTCTCTACTACATGCACAACGGAACTATGGAATAAAAACTTGCCGTACCAATCGTTTAAACAAGCTGTAAATAAAATTTCAAAAACCCATTCATCTCTATTGGACAAAAATATTTTCAGATCAAGGTCGCATGCCTGGATGGTGATAAACCACTATAAGTCCCTTGCACCGGCGGCATACCTGAGCGAAACATTTTCAGTTAATGTAAAAAAGCAACTTATGGCATCACACATCGGAACTCTACCATCCCTGGCTGACCAGCCCGCTTGGTGCATACAGGCCCTAAATCATGTCGGCTGTGCAATTTCCACAAAGAAGATTTTATCCACGTAATTTGCACATGCAAGAAACTGAAGGAGGAACGAGTAATCTTTTTAAAAACAAGCTTCAATGAAAGAGGCATTAGATCCTGTAGAGCTGCAATAATGGCGTGCCTAAACCCCTCTGATCCCTCATTGAATGGCAGACTGATTAAATTTCTCAAAGCATTTACAAACCTTTGCTAACAGGGTCGGAAGCACGGCTAAATGAGGGCTAATTCACTGCACTGACCTTTTATTAATTATGGACATTTTAGAAACTCTATGTAGAGACGAAACGGTTGTATGTTTAATCCTTCTTTTTAATCTTTTTGACGTAATATTGTTTTCATTTGCATTTCGTTATTTGTTTTAAAATTGTTATGGTTTTAATTAACTAAACAATACATTTACTTATTACTCTCTCTATATGCAGAGTCTACCACCACCAAGGTCAACTTCCACCTGTGCATGACCAACATCACTCACTGGATGCAAAACAACTGCCTAAAACTCATCACCCACAAAATAGAGGTACTCATCTTTAGGAGCAACACAGCCACAGAACACACCAAGAACCTAAGCATTATACTGGACAGCAAATTCGCCATGAAAAACCAGATCAATGCAGTATCCTCAGCCTGCTTCCTCACCCTCCGGATGGTCCAAAGAATCTTTAAGTGGCACCCTGCCAGCACCAGATGCACCGTCAGCCAGGCCCTCATCAGCAGCTGTCTGGACTAAGGCAACACCCCCTACATAGGTAGGAATCACATCACACCTGCTAAAGAGACTATAGACCATTCAGTACTCAGCCACCAGGCTTGACCATTCCCTTCCAGGATGGGCCTACATCACCCCTCACCTCATAAAACCTCACTGGCTCACCATCAGCACGATGTGCCAGTTCAAAATGCTAACCCATGCCTACAAGGTACTTCACAAACAGGGACAAATGTATATTATTCATCCGGTGAACTTCCACCAGTCCACAGGACAACTGCTCTCTACCTCCCTCTCCATCCTCCAGATGCCCTTCGTCCACCAAAGTGAGGATGGCAGCCGCTCCCACTCCTACCTGGCTGCCAAGATCTAATACAGTTTAACCCTCCACCTCCAAAAGTGCCCCTCCTTGCAGGAAATCAGAAAGGGCCTGAAAACCCTGACTGACTGCACCTAGCAGCAGAAACCTCCAGTGCCTGGATACCTTCACAGATGAAAAGCAGTGCTATACAAATCCTGTTAGATTTGAATTGATATGAAAACATCCTGATTCTTAAAGCAAGCAAGAGGACATTTCTTTTTTTCTGTGGGTGTTTTAAATATGGGCTAGCAGAATGGGGATGAATCCCAATGTCTTCCAACTTGCCATGCTAAATGATTGCACTGTTCGGGCTAGGCCGCCACCCAGAGAAATCACACAACCCAGTCATTTCTTTAAATGAGACACGCAGGTTATTCCAAGGTGGTGTGACTTGATTGCATCCCGTGATGATTTTTTTTACCCAGAACGCCTCACAAATATTTTAAACATTAATTAAAAACTAGTTTTCCAGTTGGATTTGTCTGCATTTTTGACTTCCAAAAGTAGGCCAGTGTACAAAAAGAGGACATTTTGCAAAATGTCTTTTAAACCCTAAGAGAGACATTAGAATAGGTAATAACATATAGACAATTGTCAGACTGCTCAAAGCAAACATCCCAATATGTGTGTACACTGCAAAACACTCCCGTGAAATATGGGGGACTATCGGCCACATGCATCAACGTCAATTGCATTCGCAAACTGTGCGAATCGCAATTTTCGGCCGTTTGCGAATGCAATTGACTAATTTGCAATGCATCATGCATTTCGCAATTTTTGGAATCGCAACCATGTTGCGATTTCTAAAATTGCGGTTGCATTTAAGAAATTGCAATTTCAGATTCCTTAAATGCAATGCATGATCATTTTTTATTTCCGAATTCGCAATTTGGAAGTGGTAAAATAATATGAAGTTGACCTTCATGCTAATTTACCGAAAACGTGCAAATATGTACAAAATGCATTTTTTAAGTTTTAATTTACACACACACATGCCCTTGGGGCATGTGTGTGTGTGTAAATTGCATTAAAAGTCACATTTCAGGGGTGCAGGGAGGGGTTCTTTGGACCCCCCCTGCACCCTTGAAATTGCATTTACATTTTGCGAATCGCAATTTCAAATTCGCAAAATGTGAATGCCTTCCCATTCATTCCTATGGGCCTTTTGGCCCAATAGGAATCAATGGGAAGGGTTTTCCTTAATTGCGATTCGCAAAATGTGAATCGCAATTAACGAAAAATACTGAATCGCTAAAAAAGTTGCGATTTTTTCATGCATTGCCGTTTGCGATTTCTAAATTGCGATTCCTTAATTTTCGCAATTTAGGAATCGCAAACAGAACCGTTGATGCATGTGGCCGATAGTCACTAAGCACATCAACACATGGTCATGCAGGATTAGTTGTGGGGACCCATGCTTTAGTCTTAACCTTCCTTTGGGTTACCTTTGTATCATGGACGAGTGAGGGTGCACCTCCCTGTAGCTACGCTCTCATGTCCATAAATGAATACTACACAGACTTTTTTATGTTTAATTTGGGATTCAACTAGCATATCACTTGTTTTAGGTCCTTTTAAGTAGACTGACTAACATTTATAAATGACAGACTGATATTTGGCTGTGTCCCAGTTTATGCTTTCTATCTCTAATCCAGTTCATATTGAGACAAATATAGGCTGATGGTAATTGCATAAAAACACCTAAAGAGTATAAACATGCACATCAGGCTGAAACACAGAAGTCCTGTTCTATTGTTTTCTGTGATATACATTGTGGGATCATTTTCTTCAAAGCTGTAGTTGATTGCTACTGTTCTATTTCCGTATACAGTATAGCACACTATGTTCATTTCTTATAAAAACATTTTGCCAAAGGTCATGTGTGTGTGTGTCGGTAATATCATCCTCTGCCCAATCTTGTAAGAAACTGAACTACCTAGGAAAAATTGGTGATGCAGTCACAGTGTGCTGGCACCACTTACTTTTATGATCTGCACAGACTAGTGTAATCCCATTTAAAAGAAGCTCATCAGGGGTAGACACTGTCAATGGCCTAGCTGTCCCTCGTCTGTCAACCTCTGAGAGGGTCCTGAGAATATCGACACTTTTTCACATGAAATAGCCAAACGTGGTCCAGAAATGTGATTCATGGGAAAAGTAGTTCCCCCTTTATGTTATAATATGTTATGTGTATTTGTAAAGAGCACAATCACATGTGAGGGTTTTCATAATTAAAGCCTTCTTGTGTCTCTACTAGTGTCAATGACATTGACACATAAAGATTTGCTATTATCAGTGCAATTGCTGATGGTACCAGTAGTTAATTTCTGTACTTTCGCAAAGAACTCTTTTATGGAATTAGAGGCTTCTTTCAACTTAGTGGTAAAGAAGGCTGACTTTTCCTGAATTATCAGGCTTTTGTACTCGGCTATACACTTTTTAAGAATGATCTTCTCCTCCTCTAAATAATTAACTCTCCGGGGCAGTTTAAAAGCCCCGTGCGCCACATTTGCGCCGCCGTTGCGTTACTTCTGTGACGCAGCGGCCGCGTAAAGCTATTGCAATGCTGCAGGGTATTTAACACATGATGCATCTAGGGAGATGCGTCACGTTGTAAAGCCCTGCACCACATGAAACCTGCATCAGTTTTTATGCGGGCGTTCCGGCGGAGGGGGGGGGTGGCGTTCTGGGTCAGGAACGCCTCAGAAAAGTGCAAATCTACAAGATTTCACTCAGGCACTTTTCCAACCCTGCTTCTTCAAAACCTTGCGCCTGCTTGAAGCAGGCGTGAGGTGTGACGCACCATGTGCAAGATAGGCCGGGTTGGAAAAGTGCTAAAGTTGCGTTGAGCCCACGACACAACTCCAGCACTGCGCCAATGTTATGATGGCACCATGATGTGCCCCATTGTAAATGCGGCACATCCGTGGTGGCTCAAGGATTGTGATGCATGTGGCAAGTTTCCTAGTGCATCCCAGCTGATTTGCAGGGATGCGCCAGGAATTGTAAATCTACCCCTCCATTTTTTTCCTATCTGTGACAGCGCTGTTTCCCGGGTCTAAATATATCTGAGAACCAACCGGTAGATGGTTTGTGTCTTTTTATTTGTGACCTTTTCACTGGGACCAAGGCGTGAGCAGCTGCATCAAGCAAAAAGCGTATACCGTGCTACCACAAGTTCAAGGTTATCAGATTCATTAGGAACAGAACTTTGTAGCAGACTGACCATTTCATGTGCCCTTATATTACGCCATTGGTGGGATGAGATCCATTTAGTGCAGCCTGCTTATGCTTGGCCAGCCAATATCAAAAAGCATTGCCCTATGGTCTGACCATAGAAGCAGCAGAGCATTAGCCCGAGTAGGAACATTTTAAATAAATCCATCCAAGGAAGCGCTAGGGGGCGCACAGCGGAATGGCTGTGTGAGACGCAGCTCCGCCGGATGACCGAAAAAGTCATGGTTTGTACCTGCCTCAAGGTCCGCTAATTCGACAGCTGACCACTCCCCAAGGTGTGTGAACACACCGTGCATATGCGGGTAAAAGATGGAGTGAAACACTGCACGCAAACGTGATGAAAACAGCATGGTTCTGTGAGCGGGGCTGCCCGGCGACTAAGATGGCGGAGGACGCGGCTGCCGTTTCGAGCTTTACCACAGCGAAACAGTGAGTAAAGCGGAGCACAAGAACACTGTGGACGCTGGAGGGGCGGAAAAAGTCGCAACTGCTGGGGCACGTTCAGTGATCAAGAACCGCGTATCGGTTCACGAGTGCCGAACTGCAATGTCCTCTAAGCACCCGAATATGCGATGGGACAAGATGGTGGCGCCCAAGTAGCCGGTGCTCGACAAAAGTAAATATCCTTGCTGGCAGCCACCAATGACGGGGAAAAGTAATTAAAACTGCGCATACCTCGTTGGAGCCTATGCTGTGCATTGTGAGCATCGGTTTTGTTCAAGTAAGGGTGACATCGTGGCACAACCGATATTGCTGATTCTGATGAGAAGCTGGCAAAACGGCGCGAAACTGTATGCCGTGTCTATCGACAAGACCGCGACTCCTAGGTGATGGGTCTGGCAGAGCGCCATGAGTGAGAAGAGGGAAGCGTGTGCACACTGCTGAGGGTCGGAGAAGGGGGGGACACTACGAGCATCGTACCGGGCGCTAATACACCCTACGGAGGCTCCTTATTACCTACTGAAGCTGAACAACGATCTCCCCTATGCATACATCATGAGACTGAAGAGTCCAGGCGCTGCGCGCGGGACCCCTGAACCCAGTTCGAAGATCTTTCGGATTGTGGCGCACAACTGCTCGCAGGGCGCTGTCACCAGTCCATAGCAGGAGAGACGTCTAACCCACTGTCATACACGTGGCCTCCAGACGCATATCCCAACCCAAGAATCAAAACGGCGACATCAGCCAGGGTCACCAGGTCCTCAGTCCAACCTGCGAAACCGCCAACGTCGCTGCCAGTAACGATGGTGAAACCTGACAAACAGCAACAAAAGATATCCTTCGAGAGTAAAAAAATACCCAAACCCTCGGAGCAAATGGCGGAAAGCGATGGACCGGCAGACCCAGTGCCAGGCAGCAACATGGAAATGATATTGCTATCTATCCAGTCAAACCTGCAGGACATTAACGGCAAGTTGGAAAATTTGACGTGCAGGATGGACAGTATGGCTGCTAAGCAGGAAAAACATGGTGAGAGGCTAGACACCGCCGAAACTCGCATCTCAGCCGTAGAGGATGAATCGCGCATAACAACCACCAAATGCGCCGGCATGGAACGCGTCCTGGAGGTGATAAAAGCGAAGGAGGAGGAGTTGGAAGCGCGTTCGAGACACAATAATTTGCGCATCACGGGCCTTTCGGAGACGACAAACACCGGGCGAATGGAAGTATACATAGAGAAACTATGCAGGGACCTCTTCGGAGAAGAAGCGCTCTCGCAAATCTTTATAGTGGAACGTGCACACAGGTCTCTTGCGCCTCGTCCACCACCTGGAGCTGCGCCTAGGCCAATAGTAGCGAGAATACTGAATTATCGCGACAGAGATACCATCTTGAGACTTGCACGCGAGAAAGGAACGGTCACCTACCAGGGAAATACTCTAGAATTTTACCCGGACCACACCGTAGCAGTACAGCAGGCGAGGAAGGAATTTGCATCCGTGAAGGCCAAACTTAGGGATCTTAACATCACTTATTCCATGTTGTACCCGGCAAGACTGCGTGTAACATGGGAAAGCAAGGCAGTGTTGTTGTCGTCTCCCAAAGCGGCACAATTCGTAAAAAAAGTGTTGAAACAAAACAAGGCTTGTGAGGAACGGCATCAGGACTCAGAATAACGGTGCTGGTGAGGACCCCTAGTGAAATGCGGTAAGGTATCACACGCTTGCTGTTAAGGTTGGGTGATGTCCTTGAGAGGTACATTAACAGATGAAACGTGATGCCTCCCACATCAGTATGGAAGCCCATGTACTGCAACAAACATTGTATAGTTACTATGCCCACCAATAAGCCTTCTATTACTTTGATTACGGAGATCTGATATAGCGTTAAGTAATTGGACATGGTATTGACCCACAACGTGACCTGAATTCTCTTTTGCATTTAGGGTCCCGTCCAGAGGGTCATTAACTCACTGGTCCCAGACCTTCCAGAGACCACTTATTGTGATGTACTGCACATGAGGGGTGGGCCAACACGCCATGCCCGTCCGGGTTATTGACGCACGTAAACAGAGCCTTGTTTCTGGCGGGTTGGGGACGCTGAGTTGCGCAGATTATGGCATCCGTACTGTCACTGACACCCTCAAAATTGCAATATTACAGGTGTAAATGTTACATGTAACTGTACGCTTTACAATTAATTGCCAGTTTGACATATAAGACGAGGCGCTTGCTGGACACCGCCAGGGTGAGGACATTCCTGAACCGCTGGCAACTTTCCGGCATGCATGCCATGATTTGCGTAAGCACTGATGTTGATGCTCACAGACTTTATTCGAGCTATTTTTGGCGGTGTATGGGGTAAGGGCAGCCTCACACACAAAACTTGAATGAATAGTTCGGTAAGAGAGTCGTCCACATCCATTAAGTTGGGTGCTGAGTTGTGCCCCAAGCGGACCTCCACAAGGGTATTCCCCAAATAAGTATTTGTTATGATAGGAAATGTCCTGAAGTTCTCTAGTTTGAAGGGTATGTCTCAAAAGGGAATATGGCTTCGGCAGGTTTGGGTTGCTGGAGTGGGTGGGGGGGTGGGGTAGGGATATTGTTCATGTTAAGAGACCAAGAAATTTGAAAAATGTCAAGATCCTGTGTATTGTTTGGCAAAGGGCTAATCGGCCACGAATGACCTCACACACTGCAATGAGTTTGGACTCTGATCCTGTTTGTTATCTGCTCCTGACATGTACTGTATGGCCTTTTCAATGACACTGGAAGGTAGAACTACAGGCAGAACACATTTAAATTTCCTAACGTGGAATATCAGAGGCTTTACACAACCAAAGAAAATAAGGCAGGTGTTTGCTTATCTAAACAGATGGGATGTAGATGTGGCTGTACTGCAGGAGACACACATTGCGCCTAACACACATCAGCATATAGGCAAACGCTGGGCGGAATCGTCTTACACTGCTACGTACTCCTCTTATTCGAGGGGAGTGATCACACTGATCCGGAAGGGCGTGAATTTCACGGTACACAGGGTTATACAGGACCCTAATGGGAGATATGTTATAGTGTCCGGTGCATTACGTGGACAACGGATAACGCTCCTCAACGTGTACGGTCCGAATGTGGATGCGCCCATATTCTTTCAAGAAGTGTGGGGGCATTTACAGACCTTCACTGACACACACAACATATGTGGGGGAGACTGGAACGTGACTAGGGTGGATGGGGTGGATCGTTCCCTACACTCATCAGAGCAACACAAGCAGGCAAGGGCGAAATTAGATCATATGCTGATGGATCTGTCGTTAACAGACATATGGAGACATAGACACACTCACACACCAGGAGCCACTCACGTTTCCGCGATCCACAATAGTTGGTCGTGCCTGGATTACTGGCTAGGCACAGATAACATTACATTGTGGACACGGGATCTGTGCGTCCTACCAAGGACACTGTCAGATCATAACCCTGTATTGCTAAAACTCACGATACCGAACTACACACCATCCCCGTTTCACTGGAGATTCAATTCCCGTGCTCTAACTGACACTGTTTACGCTGACACCATCAATACAGCGATTAAGGAATACTGTCAGATAAATGCACTATGCACTAGTGATCGAGGACCCAGGCCTACTGTGGGAGGCCTTTAAGACCACGATAAGAGGCATGTGCATAAGCACCACAATAGGCATATTGAAGGACATTAGACAGCAAATAAAGCGCTGGGAAACACGCATGAAAGAGCTGGAGGTGGCCTATGAGTCCACTCAGGATGTTACATTACTGGGGAAACTACGCCACATGCACACAGAACATCAAACATTTGTCGAAGATGAAATAAAATACCTAGATCGGAAACACACGGCAAGATCTTTCGGTGAGGGAGGTAGACCTGGCGGCGTACTTGGGAACAAAATTTGCGAGGGCAAGGGACACACGGCTATACTGCGCATCAAGTCAAAGGATGGTACACTACAGACACAGACTACAGACATTCTGAATAGTTTTGTTGACACGTATGGGACATTATAAAAATCTCAGCCAATACAGTCGGAGGAGGAGCTCCTCAGATATTTGAATGATGTGGCAATAGGCTGGCTGTCGGATGGCCAGAGAGAATGGTTGGCACTACCTATTACGGTGGAGGAGGTGACTGACGTGATCAAATCACTTCCTAATGGGAAGGCACCTGGGCCCGACGGGTACACGAACGCATTTAATAAACAATATGCGTATGTCCTTGCACCTTATATGGTGGAAATGTACGGTGCGTCTTTCGAACAGTCAGAGCTTCCCCCCACACTCCGAGAGGCTGTGATAATCGTCCTTTTGAAACCCTCCAAAGACCCGGAGATGTGTGACTCTTACAGACCGTTATCGCTTATAAACGCGGATTCCAAAATACTCGCCAAACTGTTGGCGGTTCGGCTGACTCCACTGATGACAAAACTGGTCCTTCCAGACCAGGCAGGTTTTATCCCTACAAGAATAACATCACACAACACTAGGTCACTGTTTGCCCTTTCGCACTATCTCAGCCCTCCATGAAAGCGGCGGCAGTCATGGTTGATGCCGCCAAGGCTTTTGACTCCATTGAATGGAGTTATCTGATTACCATTTTGAACAGGATGGGGTTCCCCAAACGCTTCGTGCAATGGGTGTCGTTGATATACACCAAACCGTGCGCCCGGGTTCGTGTGAATGGATACGTATCCGACATCTTTAATATGGAGCGAGGCACAAGGCAGGGATGCCCTCTATCGCCCTTGCTTTTAGCGCTGGCGCTAGAACCATTGGCCTGCCTCATAAGACAAAACTACAAAGCGTCGGCTCTGCGGTTCAACTCCAGACCGCTTCATATCTCATTATACGCAGGCGACATGTTGCTATACGTTCGCGATCCAGACACACACCTAAACAGTCTGCTCAGGGAGTACATCAAATTTGGGGGTCAGTCGGGATTGGCCATAAACCGGTCCAAATCCTCCATTATCCCTCTAACAGATGCGACGACTCCCGTTGACATTGAGTATCCACTGGAATGGCAGCATGATCCCATACGATACCTGGGCGTGATGTACCAGAGAGACCCTGCGGTGGTGATAAGGTCGAACTATCGGATCAGCCATCTCCAAATTGGAAGCCAAAGTACACCGTTGGATACAACTGCCATTGTCTTTGGCAGACCGCATAGCGATCGTAAAAATGAATGTGTTACCTAAACTGTTGTACCTTTTTAATAACATCCCTATCACACCCCCAGTAGAGGTTTTCCGACGCATAAAGTCGCTTGTACTGACGCTCATATGGGCAGGCAAACCGGCTCGCGTAGATCTTCAAACACTGACTCTTCCATATATACGTGGAGGCTTCGGGGTGCCAGATTTTCTATTATATTATTTGTGTGCTCAGGCGCAATACGCTGTTTATTGGTACCATGAGATACCGTACCTCACACATACTGCCATCGAGGAGGGTGATGCGGAACCCGTCCCATTGACAGCAATCCTGTCTCATGTCAGGCAACCCCTTCATGCCCAAGGCATCAAAACTATAGACACCACAGTCAAAGCCTGGCGGAAACTGAGGCTACTTGCACACAAAACCCCGTTATACGCACCTGCAATGCCATTACATCACCATCAAGCGTTATCAGTAACAGGCGAAAAAGTGGGCATGTCACTATTTCAACGAGCAGGCATAGTTAGGATGAGGGACCTGTTCCATGAGGGCACATACTTAGACATTGAGAACCTAACATATATCTAAAATAAATCGCCCATGTTCCGCTTCACGTATTACAGATTGAAACGGGCGCTGAAAGAATTCTATCCTCCATTCCCCGACGAACCAGAAAGTCTGAGCACGCTACAGATGATCATTACCACCCAGGATCTATCGCACTTAGTGTCAAGGCTATACTCCACAGCACAGGCCGAAATATCACGTACCACTGACAAGGCTAAAGCAAGGTGGGACATGGTCTTAGTAGATCCATTGACAGATCTAGAATGGCAGCAAACGTGCGCATTAACACAAATACTCACCCCTAATGGTAACCTTAGAATTATACACTATAAGTTTATACATCAGGCATACTACATGCCTGCGCGTATGCTTAAATTTGGCCTACAGGAGGACGACAGGTGTAAGAGATGTGGTAGAGAGGGCGCAGATTTCATGCACTTGGCCTGGTCTTGCTTTAAGGTACAGGAATATTGGGCGGAAATCACCACTACAATCTCTACTATGATAGAGGTGGAGGTAGAATGCACAATAAGATCATGCCTACTGGGAATCGTACCGCAACTAAAAGCCACCAAGCGCAAATTTTGTGTGATATCCCTATTGCTGGCCAGAAGACAGATTGCGCAATGCTGGCACAGTAGGAAAGTGCCACAGACATCTAGATGGCTAAAGGACATGTCCAGTTGTAGAGATAAGTTATTAACATATGAGGAAGAGCACCCAGCGAAATCTAGACCCAAGAACATTTGGAGTTACTTCACGGACTACTTGAGTACATTGGAGATGGACACGGGTGAATGATCTGACTATGATTGCTGAGAGGTGAGGGCTGATGTTGGGAGGGTAGTGTGCCGTAATGCCCAATCAAGAATTGCAAGACAGGAATCGAAAGGTTTGAGCTATTAGAACTGCTTAATGTAATGATATGTATCTCTGGTCTCTAAGTTATGGTCCTCTGTTTATTGTTGTCATCTACAAAATATCATAAAATGTAAGATTTCATATAATGCATTACGCCGCTGGACCTAGCGTTGTCGGCTAAAGGGCTGTGTAAATCCAACATTAATCAACGCTATAACTCTCAGACGGCCCCAGGGTTGTAGGCTCCTGGCCGTGTATGTTCATCAAAGGACAATAAAGGTCTTACAAAAAAAGAAAATAATAATAAATCCATCCAAAGCGTGACCCACTTGATGCGTACCCGCCATCCTCTGGGTTAGGCCCAGGGCCTCCATATTCATGACTAAAGCATCTGTAAGAGTGTCCAAATGACAATTAAAATCACCCAGAACTGTGAAACCAAGAAGCTGTTAATTTTGCAAGTGAAACTGGCACAGGGTCCAGGTATGGGATCAATCAGCATTTCCATTAAAAGATTGATTATCTGTTATTTTTGCGCAGAAAGAAAGAGCTTCACAGAAGGGAGAAAGGGAGTCACAGAGGACTTTTATATTGGATTTGCATATAAGCAAAATGCCACCACCACCAGATTTGTCCACCCTATTTGGTGGTTTATAAAAAGCATATCCCTAAGAATAGCGGCAAGAAAATCAGGATCTGACTGCAGATTAACCCCGGTCTCTGTGCCAAAGACTAGGGCTGGAAGATAACTATCAATCAGCAGATTGAATTCAGCATTAAACATGATCATGGATTGCGCATTAAACAATATACAAGACATGCTTGATTCAGCTACAGCTTGGCATCTAATATTACCTTCTGTGGAGTTCTGAGGCATGGGCCTAGTTGGGCACAGAGACACAGGCACACATGTGGTAACTGTAGTGGCCAGTTACCGACTGAACCACGCCCAGGTCCCTGGGCTCTTTACTAAACACTTTGCGTGCTGGCGAGTGCACGCTGGGCCAGCCTATTCTGGTGGTGTTTTCGGGGTCCTCTAAGACCGCCCCCCTCACACCAGGTGCAAGGTGGGCTGCTCCTCTAGTGGCAACATTACATTCCTCCTTTACCCAAAGAACAAACAATCAGAACTAACTGAACATTTCAGAACAATAAACCAATAAGCATCAGTCTCTGTCAGATAAGGTACTCAGGGAGCAATCTTACTTGATTTGCAGGGCTCATCTGCTGCCAGCTTACAGGGGTCGACAGCGGGCTACAAAGTTCTGGTACTGGGTGGCGGTCCCGTATAAGCACTTGGTCGCCGACAGCAATGGGACCGGCCTCAGCACCCCTTCTTCGGGATGCCTCCTGGTTAGTCTTCATCCCCGTGTCATTGACTGGTTCGGAGGGTACGAAACTCCACCCACACAGGATGGTGTGGTATGCTGTCAGCCACTGTTCTACCAAAACAGAGGCGGCTCGGGAGATTCCGGTGGTGCTGTGAGGTGTGAGGCGATGTTCCCGAAGGAACTGGTACAGAGCTTGCTCAAGGATGTGGCCACCAACAAGGGAGATTTGGATTGTCTTAATCAGTGTCTGCATCAGTCGCTCCACTTCTCCGTTTGCTGGGGCCACCTGGGGGTCACCCGGCGGTGCTTGATTCCGTGGGACAAAATATACTCTGACAATTCAGTGCTACTAAAGAAAGGGCCGATGTCAATTCGTAGTTCTCCAATCAGGCCGTGGGTTGCCATGACCTTTTCTAGTTTAGTGATGACATCTCCGGCTGCTGTGGAGGATACGAGCTCAACTTCTGGGTACCGTGAAAACTAATCTGCGATTACCAACTGTTAAATAATCCACAGAAGCTGGATATAGTTGATGAGGTTTATTCACAGCACAGCAACACAGCAAGCAGCTTCCAGTTCCACAGGAGCAGTCCAAATGACCTGAAACTTGGAGAGCAGTAGTGTTCTAAGAACACTTAAAAGATAACAAAGGAAACTTAAAGAAACAGTATGATATATATATACATGAAATGTAACACATCTCCCTTCAATACAAATAAAACGATAGTTGATCATTTTACATAGTCATTGAATTTAACAGGAACAAATCTTGAACGATTAGAGGACTTGACCCTTGAAGCAATAGAATGATTGGTAATGTTACAATCAGAGGAATTGACTCTTGAAGCAATAGAATGATTGGTAATGTTTTGAGAACATGGAGAGGAAACTAAATGCGAAGTAGGACACTTCGCCACTCTCCTGATATTCCAGAGTCTGCCATCCTGAGTAACAACACTGTTGCTAAAAACTTTAACTATTTTCATAGGTTTACTAAACTTACTGGAACATTTCGAAATTAAACCAGGTTTCTTAATTCTAACCACATCTCCTACAGAAAATTGAGAAGACTTAACATTCCACTTTTTATCATACCATGCCTTGGATTTAGCTTGTTTGGTTTCAACTTTGCGTTCAGCTAAATCAACTAAATCATCGGAGAAAGACTTGTTGGTACACTTATCTCTGAACCACCAAGGACAAATAGACGAAACAGGATCACGTCCCTTGAGTAAACGGAAAGGACTAACCTCAGTAGTGGAATGTGGAGTAATCCTGTAGGACCAAAGTTTTTCTCTCAAATTTGTCTTCCAATCTGAACCATTTTTAAAACCATCAGAAATGAAATTTTCCAAAACCCTATTAAAGCGTTCCACAAGGCCGTTTTCATGTGGTTCATAAAGAGAAACAGTGTGGTGTTTTATAGAATGTAACTTAAGAAAATCTTCCATTTCTACTGATGTGAGTTGAACCCCATTATCAGTGACTAAAATAGAAGGGCAACCTTCCCTGGCAAAAATCTCCTTAAAGAACTCTACTACAACACTGGTGGAGGTTGAGGAAACGAACTTGACCTCTGGCCATTTGGAATGATAATCTATTAACACAAGGGCGTACCTAGAATCAGAAGGAAGACACATAAATGGACCAGAAATATCAAATGAAATTTTTTTCCATGGTACTGTAGGCCAAGAAGTGGTTTTCAAGGGGGGAATATTAGTTTTCAACATCTTGTCATTCCCCATGCAGACAACACATTCCCTGACTTTGTGTTCCACCAAGCGATCCAAAGATGGCCACCAAAAAAAATTCCTAATCAATCTTTTCATGGCAGACATCCCAGGATGGGAATTGTGTGCAATATCTAAAATTACGCTTTGCACATTAAAAGGTGGAACACATTTACCAGACTTGAAAACCAAGTTATTCTCCAACTCCAACTCATTGGAAACATTAAAAAATGGCATAAAATCTTCCTTCAACATTTTTTTTTCCGGCCATCCTTCTTGAATAAATCTTTTAATAGCTTGTAAAGTGATATCTAAATTATCAGATTTTTCCCACATTTCTTCAGAAATTTCAGTAAAAGAAGTAGCAAGAACATCTTGTAGTAACATAACAACATCTGAGTCATTAGCGTTCTCATTGACAGAACTCTCACAAGGATGTCGAGACAAAAAGTCTGCAACGACATTTTTTTTTCCTGGAACATATTCTGGAGTAAAAGAATATTCTTGGAGTCTGGAAGTCAGTCTGGAAATGCGAGCTGTGGAATTCCAACCTCCACCAGGGGAAAGAATATTAACTAATGGTTTGTGATCAGTTCTTAACACAAACTTACTTCCCCATATAAAATTCCTAAAATGTTCAATGGCCCATACACAAGCCAAAAGTTCCTTTTCAATGACCGCATATCTGCGTTCAGTATCATTGAGAGTACGAGATGCAAAACATACATTCCATTCATCTTGGCCTGATCTCTGTGATAAAACAGATCCTATACCATACATACTTGCATCTACCGTGATAATACACATTTTGTTTAAGCAAAACGGTTTAAGGGTAGGGGCATGTAAAATGTCATTCTTTATGAGATCAAATGCTACTTGTTGTTCTTTTTCCCACACAAAATCATTCCCATGTCTCAATAGTTTTCTTAGTGGTTCCATTTTGGTGGCAAAGTTATTGACAAATTTACTATAGTATTCACACATTCCTGCAAAGGACAATAACTGATCTCTATTTACAGGTGAGGGAGACTTGCTGATTCCATCCACATTGGACTTTTTTGGAAAAACACCATTACCGGACAAAGTATGACCTAGATATTCAACGGTAGACTGAAATAGTTTACATTTTTTTGCCTTTAAAGTAAGACCATTTTTTCTCAATTTTTCACAAACACAGTTTAAATGAACTACATGTTCCTCGTCACTTCTAGAAAAAATCAAAATATCATCTTGGAAGCACTTCACAAAATGTTCCACATCTCTAAAAATATTATACATGACCCTCTGGAAGACTGAGGCTGCCGAAGCCAACCCGAACGGCATCCTCGTATACTGAAAAAGACCTTGAGGAGTAATAAATGCTGTGAGACACTTGGAATCATCTGTCAAAGAAATTTGGTGATAAGCTGATCTCAAATCAAGTGTGGAGAAAACTTTAGCACCTTCTAGAATGGAAACAACTTCGTTAATATTTGGAAGGGGATGACAATCTACTAATATCGCTAAATTAAGTGCTCTCAGGTCTACACACATTCTCAAATTTTGATCGGTTTTTCTTACTAGAACGATCGGGGAAACCCATTCAGATGAATCAATGGCTTCTATAATGCCCTCTTTGACCAAATCATCCAAGGTTTTTTTAAGCTCTTCCCTAACATTGATGGGAACCGATCTCAATTTCTGTTTTACAGGAACAACTCCAGCTTTGAGTTTAATTTTATGTGAAAATTTTTGCAGCATACCCAACTTATCCGAGAACACATCCTTAAATTTAGATTGGATTATATCAATCTCTTTTTCATTGGAAATGGCGGCTATATTACAATCCTCAAAAAACTCACCCAACATGACAGGATCCTTAGCACGAGGATTTAGAATTATACCAAATCTCCATTGATCCATCCAACCAATAACATTCACACCTCTTTCAGCAATATGTAAACTAATTTGGACACACCTGGATCTAAAAGTAATCTTAACCACAAAGTGTCCTAAAATGTCTACTTTTAACCCATTGAAACTAAGTGCACGAATACATGAGGGAAGAATATCATTTAAATTCAGCACATGTCTTAATCTTTCATCAAAATACTCCTTGGTGATAATGGTCCATGGTTACCCTGAATCAGCCATTAAATTGAGACTAATACCAAACACAAACATTTCACAAATGGGTTTCTTGATATTTTGACCTTCTGAAGTGATTAAGGAAATTTCTTCATCCAAATAAACTACAAAGCCTTTATTAATTGAAGAAAATTTCTCTGTGCCCTCGGGAACACCATTGTAATCTTCCTGTGTATCATTTGTAACTACAGCCACTTTAACATTAGAATTTTGAGTAAATCTTCCTGCATCTCTACACATATTGGAAAAATGTCCTAATCTTCCACACTTCCTGCATTCTTTATTGATAGCGGGGCATCTAGGAAATGAAGCAACATGCATTCTACTGCCACATTCCGGTATGTGCCAAGCAGGAATCTCAGGTCATCGGGTCTGTCTTTGCTTAAAGTTCCTGTAATTCGTCGTGCACGATTGGGAGGTCGTTCTTTCCGCTATCTGACACCCAAGGCATGGAACAAATTACCAGTGTCCCTGAGATCGGCTCCCTGTCTTCTGACTTTTAGAAAGGATCTGAAGACATGGCTTTTTAGGAAATAGTCTTTCTTTCTGTTCCTTTGTTGTGTGGTTGCTTTCTATGCTGTCTTTCTTTGCCAAAGCGCCGGGATGCTCCTTGGAGTTGCCGTGCGCTATAAAAGAAATAAAGTAACATAACATAACATAACATAACATTTGTAACAAATAATAGATTTTTTATATCTTTTGTAATTCCCTGTGTTATTAATTCTGTTGTTGTTTGTAAAAGAACGTACGTTTTCATTGTTTCTCTCACCTTGTTTGACCATACAAACTTCATCATGGGAATCTGACTTGCTACTCTGATGTTTTTGTACAGTAATCATCCATTTCTCAGATTGTTCTAATGATTTGGCAATCGAAATTGCTTCCGAAAGCTTAGGATCACCTAATTCCCATAACCGCTCTTGTGTTTTTTTATTCTTGACATGTACAATTATTTGATCCCTTAACATCTCATCACATATGGTGCCAAAATTACAGTGAACAGCTAATGATCTTAGCGCAGTTATGACATCATCAAATGATTCTGAGTCTAGTTGTGCACGAGTATAAAACTTATACCTATTTAGAGCTATGTTAGAGACTGGTTTGAATCTTTTCTCAATTCTAATTAGAGCTTCCTTATATACATTCGTTGATTCTCCTTCACCCAATTCAGGAGGAATGGGTGGTAAAGCTCTAAACACCATTTGCCCTTCAGAACCGAGACAATGTAAAAGAATACTCTTCTTTCTCTCCGCCCCCATGCGTTCACCATCTATAGCCTTCATATAGTTGAAAAACTCTTCTTTCCACCGAGTCCAAGGAATAGGTGGGTCACCCTTATTTTGCAAAAAATTTTCGGGGGGGTCAAACTGCATGTTTTGAATTTTTTAGATACTGTGTACAAAATTTGTAAATTATTGGTAATGTTATTATAACTAAATACAATAACTGTGACTCTGAGAGAATATAAAGTTATTAACTGCTGCTGACTGATGATAAATACCAATTGTAATATGTAATTGTTATGAATTATATAAACATTTCTTATTTAAGTTAAGTATATAAAACTGACAATGCCTGCTTAAATGAATTCTAAAAGTTAAGTACGATTTGTACCAACTGCGAAATTACACCAGATCTCTTGACATTAATAACGCGATCCTTCTCGCTCGACAACGCGAAGAAACTGTTGTCATGGAGACAGACAATGTTTTTAAAATGGCCGCCACGCTGTTTGACGTTGCGTGATGATGTTTTCACGCACGTCACGTAGCGCGATGACGTTTGAGCAGTCGCGTTTCTTTCCGTAGCGGCAATTACTAGTGGAGCCGGTCAGCTGTCTCTATTGCAGTGCTCGAGCGGACTTCTCAAGAAGATGCGAACAGCTGTTCAATCGCGCGCTGGCCTCGCACCCTGGAGCTGGTCATGATGCATTTGGAGGTAAACACTTGTTCGCGCACTGGTCCCGCGCCTTGCTGCTTCACGATGGTTGACAGTAAACACTTGATCGCGCACTGGTCTCGCGCTTTGCCGCTTTACGATGGTTTGAAGCTAACACACAGCAATATCCATAAAAACGTCAAAAATGTCCCAGTTGGTTGTTGGTAGGAGTTTTGAAACGAGGTTTTTCTTCCTTTTCTTTACAACGAATCGTAGATTGTGTAATGGGGTTTTTCAAGGAAAACGACACTCCTTTCCTCCAATATTTCCCAAAATTTGATTTTTGTTCCAAAAACGAAACTCCACCTCTGTGCTGTGGTCCTCAATAGGATAAAGTCACCCTCGTCGCCAATTTTGTTAAATAATCCACAGAAGCTGGATATAGTTGATGAGGTTTATTCACAGCACAGCAACACAGCAAGCAGCTTCCAGTTCCACAGGAGCAGTCCAACTGACCTGAAACTTGGAGAGCAGTAGTGTTCTAAGAACACTTAAAAGATAACAAAGGAAACTTAAAGAAACAGTATGATATATATATACATGAAATGTAACACCAACATGTACCTTTCTCCAGGGAGGCTGCTGAAGTCTGCGCTGGCTCTTTCCCATGGAGATGTGGGACCGGCTTCCATGATTACTGGCGCGGGTCGGCTGGGAAGTCTGTTTGCCAGACACTCTGGACAGCGTTGGATGATTGACTCAACTTGTTGATCTAGGCCCGGGAACCAGTCTTTGCTCCTGAGGCGATTCTTTGATTTCACGATGCTTTGGTATCCTCCGTGTGCTAGGACGGCGGCTTGGTGGGTCAGGCGCCCTGGCAGTACAAGGCGGGAGCCTCTCAGGAGAAAGCCATCAGTGAACACTGACAGTTTGTGGCGTACCTCATATAGGGCCTTCAAGGGGAACTGTGCTTCTGTGGTGCGAAATGATGTTGGGCTTTGAAGTTGCCTCCAGTCACCTGAGGAGATTGCTTGAATAGCAATCTGGAGGCAGTCATCTTCCTTTGTTGCCTGTATCACTTCTTCCAGCGAGATCGGGAGGGGCCTGGACCTTTCGACGATCATCTGCACGTATTCTTCCGTGGCCTTCGCCTCTGCCGCTTCTAGCTCCGTGACCGGTCTGGCGTGCCTGGATAGGAAATCGGACGGTTTGGGCTTGCCTGGTCTGTACTCAACCGTAAAGTAGAACTCTAGAAGTTGTAATACCCATTTCTCTATTCTCGGAGGAGGGCGTGACGAAGATCCCTGGAAGAGCGGAATGAGGGGTTTGTGGTCTGTCACTACCATAAACGGATGCCCATACAGGTAGATCTGGAAGTGGCGGCAGCCCCACAAGATCGCAATGGCCTCCTTCTCGATTTGAGAGTAGCGTTGCTCCGTAGGTGTGAGTGTTCTGCTGGCGTAGATGACCGGAGCCCACTCTCCGCCCGCTTGCTGCTGTGCCAGCACTGCTCCCAGACCTGTGGGACTGGCATCAACTACCAACTGGGGTGTCTGGAGTCAAAATGCACCAGTGTCGTGGCTTTTGTTCTTTGGAATGCTTCTTCCTGTTCCGCTTCCCACACCCAGTGGCAGGTGGTCTTGGTGAGGTCTTGCAGTGGACCTGTCAGATCTGACAGGTTCTTGATGAAACATCCGTAATACGTGACCATGCCCAGAAAACTGCGGACTGGGGACACTGATGTTGGGGCAGGAGCATTCTGGATGTCCTTTACCTTGTCCGGGTCTGGGCTAATGCCTTTGTTAGAGAAACAATATCCAAAGAAACTGATGTCTCTCCTCAGGAATTTACACTTTTTGTGGTGAAGGGTGAGTCCGCTGTCCTGGAGTCGGGTGAACACGGCCTGTAGGCATTGGATGTGCTCTTCCAGAGTGGGTGCGTGCACTAGAATGTCATCGCTGATGTTGAGGGCACCTTCCAACCCTTGGAGGACGTTCTTGACTATGTTCTTGAAAACCTCGGCAGCGCTGGAGATTCCAAAGTTGAGGCGAGTGTAGCGCCAGAGGCCTGAGTGGGTGGAAAATGTTGTGATAGGTGGTATCCCATGCGGAGGTCCATTTTCAAGAACCACTTGGAGCCGGCCAGCTCTCCGATGATGTCGCCTACTGTCGGGGTCAGGTGACGCTCGCGCTTGATGGCAAGATTAGGGACCCTCATGTCCACACAGATACAGACCCCATCGGGATACTTTGGTTTCTTTGCGACGACGATGGGTGACACCCAGGGGGTGGGGCCTCACACCCGTTTGATAATTCCGTTTCTCTCCAGAAGACGCAGCTCCGCTTCTACTTTGGGGCGCAGATGGAATGCAATCCTCCGGTGGCGGAGGGCGATTGGGGTGACTGACTTGTCAATGTGTTGGTGAACTGCGGGGCCCCTCAGGCATCCAATCCCTTCTAACAGATTCTCAAACCATTGCAGTAGGTGATCTAGGTCATTGGCATGCACGGTGAATGCAAACTGAATCAGATTGAGATCCTGTGCAGCCTAGCAGAAACCCGGATCCTTCCCTGGATACATACACTTTAGCTTGCGGGTGAGCAGCCTCGTGAGATATATTGGCCTGGAATACTCCGCACAGCCTGAGCTGGGACTTGGTGCCGTAGGCGTAGACCTGTACTCTGGAGCGGCAGAGTGCCGGGGGGTTTGGCAGAGTCCAGTAGACTCTGGCTGCCATCAGGTTGATGATGGCTTCCGTGTCGATGAGGGCTGAAACTTCTTGGTCCTGTACCTTGACGTTACACATGGGTGTGGCAGGCCAGGCGGCAGATTGAGTGTTCAGCATCCTGACAATGTGAACAGTGGCTGCGTCGGCTTCATCATCATCCATGTCACTGCTGGTTGGACCATCGGGGGACAGTTCCAGTGTGCAATCTCTCCAAGGCGGGCCACTCTGTCTTCTCCTCGGTGCAGACCGACACACCTTAGAGAAGTGATTCACTTTCCCACAGGCACTGCAGGTCTTGCCTTGCACCGGGCAGGCACCGTCGTGTGGTGACGGGCCTCCACACCATCCGCATGGGCGGCTCCATGACTGCCGTGCTGGCGCAGTAGTTTTTGGTCAGGTGGCTCTGGGCCGTGGCTCCTGGGTGTCGGTACGAAGGGTGCACACCGGTTCCTCCTTGACGGTGACGGCCGGTTTAGGGCAGTGCTTAGTTTGTAAAATATGAAGTCCAGGTGCTCAAATGTTTGTTGGAGTCCACACCTACTTTCCCCCGGCTCCACCCACTTCCTCCACTGATTCCACCCACTTCCTATATTGGCTCCACCCACATCCTCAACTAGCACTGCTAAAAGTCAGATGTAATTCCCGATCTGAATTTCAGCAAGGGAGCATTCCTTATAGTAAGGTTTTGATAGGAGGTTACCCTGCACTTTGGAGATTTTGAAAAAGATTACATCGCAAGTGCATTTAAAGCACAATTTTGGATGAATTAGCTAAAATGACTAATGCATTGAAAAGGGACACTTGAAATATTCCATTGCTCTATTTGCCGATTTGGGGTCACTAGGGTATGCCATTTTTAACGAAGTGAATGAGTTCAAAGATGCAACTTTTACAAAACTTAATTGACAAAATAACCCAAAATGTACATTTCATACAACTTTGCACATACGTACTGCTGCACTAAACAACACTGCAGTGTTCTCTTTACTGACCACAAATGCGCTCATGCATGGCTGATGCCAACAGGGTATAATTACATCAACTCATCAACTGGGTTGGAGCGGGCATTTGTATTCTTTGAAGACAGTATCACAACTTTGTATACGTAATTGGGGTGGTTTGTCAAATTGTCACCCAGAGATTCTTTAAGGCATGGACAAAGTGGGCAATCTGGGCCCCCACCTCCCAAGGCCCTCCCCCACTATTCTCTCTCTTACTCGCTTCTATTTTTCTCTCTAAACCTCTACCCCCACCCCCTGTCTACATTTAACTCTGATTGTCTTTCTCTACCTATCCCTCCTCTCAAAAGCCTGTCTTTCGATAAATCTTCCCTTCTCTCCTGTCTCTTGCTCTGTCACCTCTCTCTGTATATCTGACCTCACCCCTCTTTACCCCCGTCTCTCTCTGCTTACTTCCTAACCTTCCACCCTACCCTCTTCTAAGTTATTCTTCACCTCACCTCCCTCTTGCTGCAATGCGTCTGCCTCTCCTTCGGCCCCTCCTTTCTCTACACAACCTCAATCTTTAACTCTGTCTTCTTCTACCTCACAAATCAAATCCGTAAATCCTCACTCTTCTCAGCTCATTTCTCTATCACTGTCTCTGACTACTTCCAGTTCTATGGAACTTTTCTGTACCACCCTCCACCCTTTTGTGCCCTGCTGCCATTTCATGTATCATGTATGTATCCATTCTTCACTTCACCTCTCACTTTTCCTCCCTATCTCTAGATTTGTATGTACCTGAGTAACTCTCTCCTCTCTTAGCTCAACTCTCTCAGCCTCACTCCTCTCTCTCAATCACATCTTTCAAGTGAACCTCTCTCATGTCTCGGCCAGTCTCTGTGCCCACCTCTACCCTCTTCTCTAGACCTCACCTCCCGCTCTGTTCGCCACCCTTTGCTGAGCACCACACTACACTGTGGCCATCATCTCCCTATCTAGCATCCACTTTCCATCAACCTCACCTCTTTCTCTCAACTGTATACCGCTCTTTCCCCCACCTATCTTTCTGTACCTCACCTCTTAATGTTTATCACTTCTCTAACTCTCTCACCATTGTCCCCCTATGTAATTTCTCTATGTCACATCTCAATCACTTCCTCATTTATTTCTACATAGTCTACTCGACTCTCTCTCCTATCCTCTTGATTTACATCACCATTCTTTGCTTACCTCTCCTCTACCATCTCTCATTACCTTACTTCTTTCTTACTACACCTCTCCTGCTCTACCTCTTTTTTTCTGTCCCCCTCTCATCTTTCTGTTCTCCTTTCCCATTATCAACCCACTCTCCCTTCCTCACCGACACAACACGCATCCCTCTGCTTCTCCCCAGTTCTCTCTCTCTACTTATGAACTTTTGTATATCACCTCTTACACTCTACCTATTTACCTCGACTCAGTATTCTCTAGCTGTGTTTCACTGGCTTCAGCTCTCTTTCACTACCTCACCTGTGTCTTTTTTTCTTCACCTCTTTTCTCTCAACATCTCCTCTTTCTACCCTTGCTCTAACTTTCTTTCTAGGTCTCTTCTATTGAGGGCACTATTTTACATGTTCCCTAATCATACAGGCAACCTATGAAACCTACAGGATTTAAAGGCAGAGCATTCATGATTAAGTTTTGCCACCTCCTACGATTACTGCTTGTCACACGGTGGTTCACTTCACAGTTCATATGCATAAAGTGAATCACTGAGTGAAGAGTCCAAGGCATGCCCTGAGCAATCATGCCTCCAGCACCGGGCACCGTGTGCAACAGTAGTACAATGCCCTTAATGGCATTGAATTCTTGACAACTTGCCCGTGCTGCTAAAGTCCGTGGTTAAGTTAAAGGCCCCTGCCCTTCTTCCAGCCGTCTCCTGGCCCGGGCAGTGGCACTGTAACCCAAGCATCAGAAGTTGGCATCTGCAGCTATTATCTGTGTGGTGTTCCGCTTTAAGTGTGTGTTTTGAATAGCATTTCTATTTTAAGTAAAACACTGATTTGGACATTTAGTTATTGCACTGCTGGGTGGGTGTTGATTTCAGAGTTAGCGCACCCTAATCTACATCAGTGGGAAGACCGTGACTGCAACGACAACTGAGACTCAAATTCTGGAGGACTTGTACTTGGCCTATTTTACTGACCCACAGTACAAAGGATCTTGGGACATCAGAGGCAAATGACCACAGCCCCCACTGCTGAGGCCCAGCAGTCTCCTGCATGTCCGTGACAACCCCCCGAATGGAGTTTTAAGTTACAAAGTACTTCTCAAAACCCTGGCTGACGTAAGGGCCGATGTCAGGCATCTGAAGTGTAGGCAGCTGCTCAGGGCCCCACCCTTAGTTCAACACCACGGGGCCTCATCCCAAAGTGCCACAAAATCTCTTTTTCACTCCTCCCTCAGCTGTGACGCCCAGCAGAGTAAGTGAAAAAAGGGCCTGCCTCTTGACTTCAATGCGCTACATCATGAACGCAAAGGCCAGGTGAGTGGATCTGTCTTCCCTGGGTCTCACAGTGCTAAACCAATACGGGGGTGGGGTGTGGTAGCATCAAAAGGCTTGCCAACACTTAGTTATAGCTGGGTGACTCATGGAAGAGGGGCTCTCATCCCCAGAGCATCAAAGTGCTAGCCCATGGCTGTGAGGCCCAGGGTAAGGAGTGTGTGTGCCTCACAGCACAAACTCATCACTGAGAGGAGCTGGAGAGGAAATCCCTCTTTCCTGAGCATTATAGCACACAACAATGTCTCCTTCCCTTCCATTCACTGGCCCTCCTCCCCCTTGGACCTTGCAGCACTGGGTTATAACTACCAAGTCCTGGTCCAGCAAAGAAGTAATACGTCCCCTGGCCTCATAGGGCTTGCCCTCGGCTGCAAGGCCCAGGGTAACCATCTCCTGTGGGCTTCTGAGCTAGACAATGTCTCTGAGGCCCAGGAGAGGATACCTACCGTGCACATCGCTGAGTTGACTGTGGGCCTCAAAGCACTAAGTTACAGCTACTAGACAAGCCGTAGGTGACTGGCAAGGTGTTTCCCTCACCTTTGACTCCTAGCGTTAGGTCATGGCTGCGAGGCTGGGGCCCCTGCCCCTGGGATTTGCAGCAGTAAAACATGGTTACGACTGCAAGTCCTACTGGGGACCCACAGTGTCATATCTGATTGGACCGTGATTTTGCATGTGTACTAACCGGTGATAAAAACAGTGAATGTGATTTTTATCTTTACAGTGCACTTTTCTGCTGCATAACGTTCCGTGCAGAGCAAGGGCAGTTCATGCACTTTAATGTAAATAGTTACAAAGCACTTCAAAAGGGGTGGAATTTTGCCTCTCTCTCTTTTGTACTTGAAAATGTCAGTTCCTGTCATCTCTGTTGATATTTGTGGAAGTATTTGCTTTTAGGAGGGTTTGCCACTTTGTAGTTAGACCATGTTTGGTGTTAGATAAAACAAAAATGCTTAGATACGAGCTTCCTCCTAGATTTCTCAGTTAAATACCGCCAGGTGCGCGTACCTGGGTGAGAGAAAGGGAGAGGAAGAGAAAAAGGGTGCTGAGGAAAATGATATTTTGCCTGACCAAATATGTCCACTACATATACCCTATGTTACATGTCATGTGCATGTCACCCATGCATATTTCCCGTAGTGGCCTGAATCACTAGGCCTCTGCAATCATGTCCTGCATTAGAAATGCCAGTCATCAAAGTCTCCCAAACGTCAAGGTAGCATAAGGCCCATGTATTTGCATTTCATGACTCCTGACACACTGAAGCTGCAGTTACGTCCCTCCGACCTCGCAAGAGGCCTGCCAAGACAGTATTATGAATAACAGTTATCTGAGGAAAAGTACACAGAACCCGTCCGAGGGAGATAGGCCTAGCCATTCTGTCTCCATTTAAGTAAATCACAGTGCTTGCACCCATAGAAAGCTCATGCAACGAATAAATATGCCCTCTCTGTCTTTTAGTGACGAACAACCTTTGCTTCTTTTGCTTGCTGACTCTAGATATCAGTTGTACTAGATGTGCTGGTCGCCTTGACATAAAAGATCTCTCTGCTAGGTTGAAAGTCAGCCTCCTCCCAGTTACACGTCAATTGCACGTCATGCTCAAAGTTGCACAATTAGGGCACAGTTCGAGCTGGTCATGCCAACTCCTCCTCTAAGTACCCACCCACCTATGACACCTACCTATCACACACCTATGACTCATCAAAGTACACACCCTCATGCACGCCCACATGCTCTTATCTCATTTTCTGTCTTGCGCCTGCTCCTTTGTACAAGGAGTAAAAAGTATATAATATAATGTTTTGTTATTAAATGTTAGAAGACTCTTCCTGAACCTCTGTGGTGATGGAACTAATTCTCCCTTTGACTCGAGTTATTGGAATAAAGCCCATTTTAACTCAGATACCACGGACTCTGCTTCTCACCTGATGCATGATACTTTGTTAATGCCTAGAAATTCTGCCAGGGTAATATTTTATTTACCACATAATTTGGCGCCCTTACAGGGACATATCCCTTTCCCCACTCGCCGGAGTTGTGGGTCTAGTCTTTGCCCCCTTCTACAGCCGTGACGGACTTCAAAGCGCACCAGCAGGTCTTCCTGCCACTCCCTCAGGCCCACGGAGGAGGACGGACTGCGACCAGGCATCCATGTGAGGCGGTGAGGAATGCGGATCGCCTCAACCAGAGGCCCAGCCCGTGAGAGAGCAAGGTCCGAGGTCTCCAGAGATCCACCTGTTCCAAGGCGCAAGCGTAGTCAAGTCAAGTTTCCGAGGCCTTCAAGTTTCAAGTTCTGCTTTCCCGGTGAGTACCACTATGGGAAATGTATCAAGTTTCAAGACGGGCTCATTTTAAAAGAGAACGGTCAAGACGGGCCCACGGTAAAAGGTGGGAACGGTCAAGACGGGTCCACGGTTAAGTTAAACGTGGGCCCGGTAAAGACGTGTCTCATTTCTGAGACCGGTATGGTTGTACTGTATTTTCAGTGCACAAACTGGTTTTTCAAGTACATGTTTAACTCTCTGTATCAGTTTAGGTTGTATCTGTATCTGTTTCAGTGTTTAAATTGTTTAGTGTGAATGATTGTTGATTGTTACAGTCTATTTTTGTGTATTGTGTTTCCATTGTATTAGTTTCTGTTTTCAAGATTACGTCAGATAGGGACCAGAAAAGGTATACTAGAATAGACAGTTATAATCCGGCCTAGAGACACACCTGGTCATTTTATGTATAATAAGCATGGGCTAAACGCCATTTGGAAAAATAAGTCAAGACCCTCTCAGAAAGACGCCATTGAGTTATGGCGCAAAGAGTGACATAGGAGAACAAAGAATGAATTCAATAAAGCAGAGAGAACTAAACAAGCCAAGAAATGCCGTTGTTAACTGGTATTTATCCCGTTCTGTCAGAAAAACTAGCTAAAGTGACCACCTCAGAAAGACCCAGTAGGTAGAGAACGCCACCACCTGTACCCTTTAGAGTATGTAGAATTAAAGCCAACAACATCTGAAGAGTTCATTTCCTTGTATCTAGACAAGTCCCTTCTGGACTGCGAAAGTGCCTTGTGAGTAACTAGTTGGTTTATTTGTGAATTGCGCTTTGTGCTTAAGACTTGTGAATAGTTTGTTACATCCATGTGTGTAACGCCTTGTGAATGGCTTGTAGTTGCTTGTGAATAGCGACTTGAGATTAAGACTTGTGAGTAGTTTGTTGAATTTTCTTAAGTATAGCTCCTTGTAAATATGCCTTGTGAATAGCGTGTCATTTTTGTGACTTGTTGAGTTTCTTGTAAATATGGCTTGTAAATAGCGCCATGTAGTTATGGCTTGTGCAGAGCATGTTATCATCAGGTCCCTAGCCATTACGTTAGGCAGGAGAGAGCTGGATCTCTTTCAAGTGCTTAGAGAAAATGTTTTGAAGATGTGCGTATGTGTTATGTGATAACGTGGAGAGATGAGTTCATGACTTTCCCATGTACAGCAGTCATTGGGGAATGATTGTGCTTCGGCTGCCAAAGAGTTAATATCTTTTATTGAGAAGGCAGTATTTGTTTTAACAAGGTGTTGAGGGATTTTGGCGTTTTTTGGTGTTTGGGGGGGCCGTGTTTTTGAGCGGAAATTCGTACCTGTTCCAGTGGAGGGATTTGGTTGCTTTTTGGTGAGGAGTTAGGGAATAGCTTGGACTACTGTGATGCAAAATTTGAAAAGGATCTGAGCTGTGGAAGTGGTGGAAAAAGCATGTTTTGTGTGGAGGTGCGATTTGCCATGTTATCCAATGGGCGTATTTCTGAAATGTGAGATAAGGGTTTGCACCACGAAGAGTGCTTTAATGTTTTCACGGTAGAGAAGAAAATATGAAACAGACCCATTAGAGAATGGGCTTTAAATTAGTGTAATGCAACAGTGTTTTTTGTTTAAATAGGGATGTTTCTACAAAATATGAATTATTATTTTTCCCAATGCAAGCTGCCCTTTAGCGTGTGACAGTTATCCCACTCACTTGGGAAAGTGGCTATTTGTGAAATTAATGAGCGTGGCCCTTTTTGATAGCTACAATACACTACCATGTTAGTGCATTGCTAAGAGTCCCCTACATTAGTTTAGTTTGCATTCATTTAGTTTCAAGGCTCACCTATGTACTTTGACAGGCTGCTGATAGAATGGTGATATATTGCACGGTAAAAGCAGTGTTCATTAAACAAGACTTGGAAAATAGGTATGGCGTGATGACAGGCTGCTTCAATTGATATGTGCAGAGAACAGTCCCCACTAAAATTAGAAAAGATGGCCTTTTGAAAAAGTATGAATCTGGCCCTTTTAATAGGTAGAATAGAAAAGCTTGCACACTTACTTATGAAAATATTGGTTATGCAATGCAGAATTAAGAAGTTCGACATGTTATTTTCAAAAAAGTAAAATATGGTGTGTTTCCATGCCATGATTGTTTTGTTCTGTTTATTTTTTCCCTTGCAGCTAGTAGCAGTACAGAATTATTTTAAAATGCTAGCATGTCGCTTAGTTACAAAAAAATATATGTCTTTATTAATTTACTTTTTACCACGTTTTAAATTTTGCTTCAGTTAAAGTTAGAAAAGCTCTGGCCTGGGAACAGATATGTTTTGAAGTACAAGGAATGTGTTTTCGACCTTGAGACACCGTCCGTCCGAGATGGCCTGGTTCCCAGTAAATGATGTTTATGTAAAGGGAGGGCTTTTTCTCTCTTGGAGTGCCTGTCTTGTTGATTTTGGCCATCCTCCAATTCTTTTCCGCGGACAATTATTGGCTGTCCTCCAGCTGAGTCAGGCTCTTCCTAGCAGCCAGCTTCATTGACTTCAGATAATGTCACGCTTGCAAATGGATAGTTATTCCCCCAGTAGTGTAAACAGAATAATTGGCAGGAGTCTTGCTCTTGCAATGAGTTCAGCATCTGGCAGTCATTCAATTTTAGATCACAGTGTAGCCCGGCTTGGAATTGATTCAAAGCTCCGAGCGCGAACATAATTCTAGAGGGAGGGGCTGTTTCTCAAGGGAGTGAGGAGTATCGAGGCTTCTAGGCCTTCTGTCTATGACAAGAATACTTTGATTTTATTCAAATACATTTAGAGAACATATTGTAGGTAGTATGGTCATACTATTACCAGGATTTAGAGTAGGATTTATTGTAAAACTGCAGAGGTTTTGGATAGAGGCTCCCCAATATAAAATAGTGCTTTTGAATTGAGAATTCATTTTTATTTATTTATTTATTTTTATATAATTATTTTTGCTAGATTGATGACAGTGAGCCCTAGCATTTACAGTCAGACACTAAAGACAGCTAGACAGTATTCACATGCCTGCCAACACAGCACTGATACAGTACATAAACGACATTCTAATTACAGCAAGATCAGAACCAGACTGTGACATTGCATCTCTGACAGTCTTGCACTTTCTGTGTAAAGCAAGTGGTGTACAACACTTGCTTTCCAAGGAGGGTACACCAGGTATACAGCTAACACGGTAGACAGCTAACACAAGAACTATACAGCTCATTACTAACCTTTCACAGCCCAGGACACAAAAGGAAGTACGTGCCTTTATTGGCCTCACTTCTTACAGTATGCATATCTAGCCAACCACTCATACAGTTAACTACACAGGAGGCAGCCATTTTGACTGTTCTCCCTAGGACACAAGAACACACCTTGGCATTTGAGGAATTAAAAAGAGCATTATGTCACGCGCCAGCTTTAGCGACTCCATGTCACAGTAAACATTTTATGCTTTTTTATTTTTATTTATTTTTACATTTGACTGTAGCGAGACTGACAGGATATGAACTGACATTATTTCAACCACACATAGAGATCAGACGTTGTAACATTCTGAATCCTGCAACGCTTTTGCCCTCAAGTACAGTAAATGCATCACCACATGACTGTGTGGAAGTAATGAATAAACCAAGACAAGACCTGACAGATATTGCACTTCTAAACCCAGACCTGACACTCTATGTAGATGGATCACGCATGAGAACAAGTATAGGTGACTTAGTAGCAGCGTATGCCGTGACCACTGAAGTCATAGAGACACAGAAAATAGACACACTGTCTGCTCAAGCAGCAGAGCTTATTGCTCTGACACAAGCCTGCATTTCTTTTTTGACCTCCCATGGGACCAAGATTCAGCACAGCCAGCTTATTCAGGCCCTGTTAGAGGCCATACATTTACCTACAGCCATTTCTATCCTGAAATATAAAGCTCATACCAAAGTTACAGACACCATTACCCAGGGTAATGACCTGGCAGACCGAACAGCTCAGACAGCCCAGACACCAACAGACACGACAAGGACAGAGGTACCATTACTGACAACATGTATGACAGTCAGGGATCCCACACAAGATGTACTCGACATACAGACACATGCCACCACAGATGAGATAAAGAAATGGACTTTACAAGGAGGGGTCCAGACTAACCAAGGTTGGATGACTAAGGGAAAAGCACATGGTTTCTTTCAGATTCTATGATACAAATAATCATAAACACAACACATAGTCCCGCACACTTAGGAGAGAAGGCAATGATAGACTACTTACAGAATATTTGGTTTAACAAGCAACTATGTGCAACAGAAAGTGCGAACATGTATGATCTATTGCCAGTTCAATCCAGGTAAAGGCATTCCGGTGGAACAAGGCGGATTTCATCCTCCTGACCACCCTTTTGAGGTTCTCCAGATGGATTATATCCAAATGGACAGATGTAGAGGTTACAAGTACGTCTTGGTAGTTGTATGTGCACTGTCTAGATGGACAGAAGCATATCCAGTTCCAGATTATACTGCTGTTACAACAGCCAGACAATTAGTGCGCAGTACTTCCCCAGCTATGAATCACCTCATTTGATCTACCTCATGTGATCTATTCAGATAACGATCAGCCATTCTCCTCTGAATTAATGAAACAAGTGTCCCTTCTGAAGAGGTGTGGCGCCGCGGCCAGGGCGACTGACGCTGGAATCTGGGGACCACGGTTCGATCCCCGGCTCCGGCGGCAGGTTAGCCCAGCACCATGTGACTCTGGGCAATAGCTCGCTTAATCTTCCCGACGGCCCCCAGCGCCTAGAGACCCTTACGGGTGATTGTGCGCTTTACAAATGTGGACTTTACTCTGTTAGGTTATACATGGAAATTCCATTGTGTCAGACACCCAGAAGCAGTAGGCCTTGTAGAAAGACAAAATCAGACAATTAAGACAAAGTTGCTGAGATCTGTACAGACAAAGGCGTGGATTGGATGGTGGCCTTGCCGGTTGCCCTCTTTTACATGCGTATGGTAGCTCATTCCAGAACAGGCCTATCTCCTTATGGAGTATATATGTGGGGTACGCCTATGCCAAAGAAAACTAACTGATGTTGAGTAATATGCTGACAGATTACCTGGCTTCCTTGATTTCTGCACTACTCTCTTTTCATTCACAGGTTGCTGCCGCCTTCCCTGACAACACCCAGGTCAAGGAACATGCCATAGCACCAGGAGAATTTGGACTCCTCAGGATCTTTGATCGTTCAAGTCCCCTTGAGCCACGTTGGAAGACGCCGAAGTTGGTGGAAGGACGTAAAGGCCGAACTCACCTTCATCACTACAAAAGACACTTTGGAACTTTGGAACTTTGGAACTTTGAAACTTTTAATAAAGAAGACCTTTGCTAGAAAATACCCCTCAGCAAGAGTATAGGTCTAGATTAAGAACTAGCAAGTCAGACGTAGTTTAATTGTTTAAGCCACCCGGTGGTGAATCGGTTAGACTCGATTCTGACATGCATAAGATCACATATGAGAATAGCAAGAAGAGAGATAAGAAGGAAAAGTACTGCAAGGTATTACGCAGTAGATGTATAGTTACTTTGATCATCCTTTTTATTCTGTGCATTGTTATAATCGGTGTCAGTTTATTGCTACATGTTTTCTTTCCTATTTCCTCACATATACACTCTTCCAGTAACAGCTCCATAGAGCATACATTTAGTGACCTGCCTCCCCATGAACTGTCATATCGACTTGCACTACGTAACAATACCTTTATTCGAATGTTACACCATTCTCATCAGACCAGCAATGCGACCGATTGCTGGGTATGTGGCCAAATGCCACCTTATCAAGAGACGAAGGGAGTTCTGCCCTTCTACCCTTTACCGTTCTCACACAATGGTTCGTGTGGAGCATGGTTTGCTCTAATGACCTCAATAGATAGAAGGTACATAGCTTATCCAGGTGGCTGGATATATGGAAACCTGAATAAAGTAATGAATGAAGCATGCTTTCCAGACAAAGACGGATTCCCCCAAAGAAAGGGATCCGATTTAGAGAATATAGAGTACGAACAGGGAAATGCATCTGTTAATTTTATAATGTTAAATGTTCAGCCCAAGCAAAACACAGGTCCACCGTTTATTTCAGTCCTGCCAGCAAAAGGTGATTTATGTGTTAGTAAGTAAGGCTCAGTACATATGGGACACAGCGAGTGTAACACTGTAGTAGAGTTTGATGATAACGGACTTTCTTCTTTCAAAACATCACGCCATACCTATTTCATTTGCGGTCAGACAGCCTACGTACATCTGCCCTTAGACTGGGGTGGGACTTGTTATATAGCATTCCTATTGCCACCCGTTTTTCTAGCCCCATCCAATTATCACAGAGATTCACGACTAGAACATGTTAGACAAAAGAGAGAGACAGATTCTGCAGGTATCGATCAGACTGAAACAGCATGGGAGCAATATACAGATTTCAACAGAGGATTCTTTTTCTTCATAGGTCCCGTCCAAAACAGTAAACTGATACGCAGGTTAACAAGGACTCTTGAAACAGTTGTAAATGTAACTGCATCTGCCCTGGCGAACTTAACCCAGGAACAGTCTGCTATTCGACTTGTCGTTCTTCAAAACCGCCTCGTTCTAGACGTCATCTTGGCGGATAGAGGCGGAGCTTGTAGAGTCATCTAGTTGTTGCATTTTCATCCCCGATAATGCACCATCTGTGTACGAAGCAATAACAAGACTCCACAAGATTGCTAATGCCATACATCAAGATCCAGGCACATGGACTTGGTCCAGTTGGTTCTGGGGTGTAATATCTGCATGGGGATGGAAAGTTATGTCCTTCCTAGGAATGGCCCTACTTATGGTATTTGGTTGCTGTCTCTGTCTGCAGTGCGGCCCGGCGATTTGCGGCCTGTGTGCTACTGCCTGTATTCCCCATCCACGTAAACAAAGAGTTAAAGATGAACAAATGATTCTGTATGATGAACTATACAGTCTCATGAATATAGATGTATCCTAAAGGGTTATGTAGGGGACAAGGAGGGAATGAGGAAAATGATATTTTGCCTGACCAAATATGTCCACTACATATACCCTATGTTACATGTCATGTGCATGTCACCCATGCATATTTCCCGTAGTGGCCTGAATCACTAGGCCTCTGCAATCATGTCCTGCATTAGAAATGCCAGTCATCAAAGTCTCCCAAACGTCAAGGTAGCATAAGGCCCATGTATTTGCATTTCATGACTCCTGACACACTGAAGCTGCAGTTACGTCCCTCCGACCTCGCAAGAGGCCTGCCAAGACAGTATTATGAATAACAGTTATCTGAGGAAAAGTACACAGAACCCGTCCGAGGGAGATAGGCCTAGCCATTCTGTCTCCATTTAAGTAAATCACAGTGCTTGCACCCATAGAAAGCTCATGCAACGAATAAATATGCCCTCTCTGTCTTTTAGTGACGAACAACCTTTGCTTCTTTTGCTTGCTGACTCTAGATATCAGTTGTACTAGATGTGCTGGTCGCCTTGACATAAAAGATCTCTCTGCTAGGTTGAAAGTCAGCCTCCTCCCAGTTACACGTCAATTGCACATCATGCTCAAAGTTGCACAATTAGGGCACAGTTCGAGCTGGTCATGCCAACTCCTCCTCTAAGTACCCACTCACCTATGACACCTACCTATCACACACCTATGACTCATCAAAGTACACACCCTCATGCACGCCCACATGCTCTTATCTCATTTTCTGTCTTGCGCCTGCTCCTATGTACAAGGAGTAAAAAGTATATAATATAATGTTTTGTTATTAAATGTTAGAAGACTCTTCCTGAACCTCTGTGGTGATGGAACTAATTCTCCCTTTGACTCGAGTTATTGGAATAAAGCCCATTTTAACTCAGATACCACGGACTCTGCTTCTCACTTGATGCATGATACTTTGTTAATGCCTAGAAATTCTGCCAGGGTAATATTTTATTTACCACAGTGCGAGAGTGAGATAAGCAGAATGTCCACAATTTACAGGTCTAGGAGGAAGTGGTGTGGCGCCGCGGCCAGGGCGACTGACGCTGGAATCTGGGGATCACGGTTCGATCCCCAGCACCGGCGGCAGATTAGCCCAGCACCATTTGACTCTGGGCAATAGCTTGCTTAATCTTCCTGACGGCCCCCAACGCCTAGAGACCCTTACGGGTGATTGTGCGCTTTACAAATGTGGATTTACTTACTATTTACTTACTTACTCACTTTTGGGGCTCGCAACCATGTTTTTCTTTTACTGCGGTGCTGCTGAAAAGTCCAGGGGAGGGCCCCCAGCCTCGCAGCCATGACATAACACTGGGAGACCCAGATCAGGTGAGGGAAACATGCCTAGGTTTACTGCCACTGCCCAGCCCGGATGAAGGGCAGCAGGGGCCGGTGCGGGTCTTTTAAGTTTAACCGTGTTACCCCGGCGTTCATCTCCGGGCGGGGGCCGGAGCTAGCTGCCATGCCAATAACTGTTGAAGACAGTGACTCGCCACCCACCACGCTAAAAGAAAAAAAAGCAGAGTTGCTACTTACGGTTTCTGCTGGAAGTGGTAGGCGGCCGGGCACTGGCCTGCCTGCATTTATTCAATAGTCTGCCTAGGCCTGCTGCTGCCTGCGTTCAAGGGGGCGTGGCAGTTTGTAAAAAATTATACACACACGCAGCCTGCAGCACAGCCACACTCACGCAGAACCAAATCCATGCCCCCTGCCCAATCAGCGTCCCACGGCCCGCCCATCAGCAGCAACACTGAATGGCCACAAGCCCGCCACCCGCATAGTAAAGCAAATTTTAAATGTGCATCGTCAATAAATAAAATTGTCGGACGGTCTGGAACAGTCAGTCAGTAATGATGAATCATATGTGAAGTGCACGCCGAGCCTGAGGTAATTAAATGTTATGTACTGTCTGACTGTAGTAGTCTCCTACTATGCCACATTCACATTGCCTGAACCTGATACATTACGTGCAGAGTCAAAGTTGCACACGTGTGCGTGGTATTATGTAGACCCGGCCCTGATAAAGAAGTGCCGGTGCTAAGCACCGGAAAGCACCGGCACAAATTAAGCACTGGTTTAGAGTCCATATGCACTGCCCTGGCCTTCGATAACTCTTTGGAGTGACCAAGCATTAAGATGCCCCTCATAGGCATGTTGGTCTCATGTAGGACCCGCTCACACAGTTTAGAAGAAGCGCAACCCTGAATGAACAGGGCGCGGACTTCACCGCCTTGTCTGGGAGGGTGCAGGTGCTCACTAATTCCTTCAGTCTGGCATAGAAGACATCCACCGATTCCTCCGGGAGCTGGCGAGCTTGGTGGAGCAGGAACCGTTCATAGTCGGAGCTGGCGAACGGTATGAAGTACGCTGTGAGGGTGTCGTGAAGTGAGGCGGAGTTTCTGGGCGGTCCGGCTTCCCAGATCCATTTGGATATTTTGTGGATGTCCGCCCCGCCGAGATAGAGCAGCATGGGCCTTTGACGCAGGCCGCGATCTCAGCAGCATCAAAAAAGCTCTCTAGGTGCTCCACCCATGCTTTCCAGTGTGCTGCTTGGGAGGGCAGGGATCCAGTGACGGCGAAGGGCTCCAGCGGGGGCACCATAGCCATGCTTGCGTGGGCGAACGTGCGGTTCCGCTGTCCACCTGGCGGCGTCCAAATGGCCTTTGGTTGTTTCAGTGGCCAGACTCAACACTGACTGGGCATGACGCAGTGGCACCCTGGGGCTGCAGCTGGCTGATATGGATGAGGTTTAGGGGCACTCTGCTGGCGGTGGCGTGACCGCCCTAGGCCGCGCTGATGGAGGTGTGGACAGCATGGGCCTGCTGTGACCTGGCACTCCGTGGCACCGCAAGTGCTCCAGCCGGCCAACTCCCGGTATTCTGAGTCTGTGCAAGGGGCCAATAGCACCTCAGATGAGCGTGAGATATGCTGGGGTCCCTAGGGGCTCTGCCGTATGGCGCGCACCACAGCGCACTCACCGGAGCAGGCAGCAGGCTGGCCGTCTTCCGAGCGGGAAGCCGAGGCATTGGTGAAGGCCGCAGGCAAGAGTGCGCATGCGTGGCCAACTCACACCACTACAGGGTCGGCCGTGGGGCACACTGAGTTGAGGGCCGCACAAGGGCAGGAGCTGGAGCTCACCGTAGCAGCCGTAGGAGGCACCAGGAGCGAGGGCGGATCCACATAGTGGTAGCAGGCAGGATCGGTGCATGTTGCCGGTTCCGCGTGCGTGTGAGCGAGAGCAACGGCAGTGGGGAGTGCAGCATAGAAGGCGCGGCAGGGGCATTCCTATGTAGAGAGTGCAGGCAGCAGGCACTCGCGTGGCAGCGAGTTTCGGTGGGTGGGTAGACCACCTTGTCACTAGTGTGGTGTTCTGCGGCATGGGCCTAGTTGGGCACAGAGACACAGGCCCACATGTGGTAAATGTAGTGGCCAATTACAGACTGAACCATGCCCAGGTCCCTGGTCTCTTTATTAAACACTTTGCGTGCTGGCCGAGCACACGCTGGGCCAGCCTATTCTGGTGACGTTGTCGGGGTCTGCTTATAACAACATTACACCTTCCTGCAGATTCCAGTCGATACTAAGCGCAGTCTGTGCTTTATAAGCTGCGGAGAAACCTTATGAGTCTTATTATCATTTGTCTGCAGGATAAGAGGTTCAATTCGGGTGCCCTTTGTATACTTACATAAGGGGTTTAATGCCATCAGTGCATCTCGTGTATAGACTAGTCTCAGAGCCTCTTCGTGCTAAAAAAGGGCATAGTGGCTGGCGCTGGCCGTGATCGGGACGCTGAAGGGAGCAGACGGGCTAGCCTCTGGTGTGCCTCTGGCACGACAACACCATGGACAAGCTGTGCATCTGTCTAAATACCCTGCCAATAATCGGGGGCGTGGCAAGGGTGTGGCTAGTTCGCGTTGAGCGAGTCTCAGTGCGATTGTTTAAAACAGTTGGACAAATTAAAATGGTGCATGAAGTGGGGTCCTAATTTAGCGTACGGGATGGCTACAAGGGATTTTGTTTATGTTTTGCTTCAATTCATTCGTTCGCAAACTGTCTTGCGAGTTGGTTCTTAACAATCCAACCCAAATGTATCCTTAGGATAACAGTACTAATTTGTTAATATTGGTTACAATAAATGAAAACAGAGAGAAAAGAGAAACAGCACACGGTAAAATCAATTTTATAAACAAATTGTATTTTGTAAATTAGAAGGCAATGAATTAATGGGGATATATAATACAAATCAATGTGAGCAAAAAAGTCACGAAAAGATGTGTGTGCAAATCAGCAAATCAGTTCATAACAGAAAACATCAGCTCTTTTTTTTCACAATAGGTAACCAAGTCAAATACTGTACAAAGGTTACTTTTAAAGAAACCAATTTCTTTGGAGATGAAGATACAGTCGACGTTTCGGTCTTTGTTGCAGATGTCTATAAGACCATCATCAGGACTAAAATGTTTTGCTGAATAAGCCCCTTGGCCAGAATAGGAAGGGTGTTTAATGCAATAAATTGAAGAGTTGACATAAAACACCGAAGAAATCTGTAGGAATTCGTGTAATCAGATATAGAGTTTGAATCTGATTGACCATCCAGCATAAAATGAAGGAGGGTTCCTGAAGTCACAATACGACTTTGTAATTTTAAAGAAATCAATTGCTTTGGAGATGAAGATACAGTCGACGTTTCGGTCTTTGTTGCAGATGTCTATAAGACCATCATAAGGACTAAAATGTTTTGCTGAAAAAGCCCCTTGGCCAGAATAGGAAGGGTGTTTAACCCCTTCGACGCTCATGACGAGCTGGGCTCGTCATGAGGTAGCCTCCTCGCACGCTCATGACGAGCCCAGCAGCGAGGAAGAAGGTGAATTCCGCTGTATTCCGAGGCTTTGGAGCGAGAGCCGTCTTTGTTCACGGTGAGCTGACAAGCGCTGCCTTGACCTGTGTTTGCGGTGCACACCGCCAGCTGCGTTACCTTGTGGACTTCGGTCCTTCCGTGCCGTCTCAGTCCCCACTCGAGGGTTCTCGAGGGTGAGACGTCAAGACTCGCAATACTTCCAAGGCAGTCCCCGCTCGAGGGTTATCGAGCGCAAGGAAGCTGAACTTGCGTGTACATCTTTGCCTGTCCCCGCTCGAGGGTTATCGAGCGCAAGGACGCTGAACTTGCGTGTACATATTTGCCTGTCCCCGCTCGAGGGTTATCGAGCGCAAGGACGCTGAACTAGCTTGTACATATTTGCCAGTCCCCGCTCGAGGGTTATCGAGCGCAAGGACGCTGAACTTGCTTGTACATATTGGCCAGTCCCCGCTCGAGGGTTATCGAGCGCAAGGACGCTGAACTTGAGTTGTACATATTTGCCAGTCCCCGCTCGAGGGTTATCGAGCGTGGATATCAGACCCGTATTCTTTTGCGTGGTTCATAGCGCCCCCGCCCCCCCAAGCGCCTTGAGACCCTCCGGGTAAGTAGTGCCCTCTACAAATATCTTGATTGATTGATTGATTGATAGCAATTGCCCTCCGTTGGAAGCGTGTCAGGATGGACACGCCTGCGGAGGACGGTACGGAAAGAGTAAGAGACCCAGAGGGTTCTTTCAAGATCGAGTGGCATTGTCGGCCACTATTTAGCACAGTGTCCTCTGTTGGAAGGTGCTAGGACGGGCATCGTTGCAGAGGACGGTTAGATACGTGACCGTGACCCTCTGATACCTCCATTTGTATACCAGTTGACCCTTCGGTGGGCTTCTCTTAATAAAGAGCTTTGGAATCCTCGCAATAAGCCGGGTCCGTCCTCTGTGTGGTTAACAGTGGGTGTGGGCTGGGTTGCTCGATCCCGAGGGAATCCGGATTACAAGCAGACAAACTAGGACAAGGAAAATATGGACCGTAAGATCCACGTCTACCTCTATCATTGCCTCTAGAAGGCGGGGCATAATCTTGAGCCATCATAACCTTTGTTTTCAAATATTTAGTCTTTTTGTCCTCGGAACTTTTAGCCCTAACTCCTGTCGCTCATAGTACTGAGCCATGGTTATAAGAGAAGCAGGAGATGAAGTAGTCCATGAATTTTCAGTAGCTTTCAAGCGTTTAGCTATTTCTGGTAAGAGGTTCATAACATATTTATCAACAAACAGATGCCTACCCGTGTCATCTGTTAAGGATTGACCACTAAAATCATGAAAAGCTTCCTCAAAGCGTGTAAAGATATCGGAAACTGACTCATCTGTTTTCTGTTTACATGAAGCTAACATGGTCCAATCTATTTTTTAGGGGGATAACCAGTTTTAATTTAGTCAAAATAGCCCCTGGGAGATCTAGAATTAATTTACACGGTTTACGTGCAGGTTCCCTATCTCTGTCTGCTTGTTGTAAATCGTCCTAAATTGCCCCTAAATTTACCCGATCATCAACCTTGCGAATAGTTCTCCACAAATCAGGGGGTAATATTAATCCGAAAAACAAATCAATACCAGGCAGCATCATAATACAAGAACTAATAGCGCCCTCTACTCCTTCGTAGAAAGCTGCTGGATTTTTCCGTGGATCCGGCAATGCTTTTTTAAGAGCCATGACATCCGCTCTATTCCAAGGAGTATAGACCCAATTATAAACAAAATAACCCTCTGCATCGGCAGACTCTTTACTATCATCTGTCGCATTGCCCTTAGGAGGAATATACAAAGGTGCGGCTTCCCGCATGGGCTTTGCATGTACTATCAGGTTCTTATCTGATCCGTCGATAGAGGCTTCCACCACTCCGGTCGGAGATGGAAGTGTAGCTGGATCCGCTGCCTTTTTCTCCTCCCGCAGTCGGGTTGCCTCATCACGTAGTTTAGCCTGACGCCGAAAGAAATCAGCTGCCTGTGAGAGGACAAAAACACCATTACGCAAACTCTAATAATCATCTGCTATATTTTTAGGTATCAAAACATCCAAATGTTTCCTATACCGATCGACAACCTCTCCAGCAAAATAGTCCGTAAAATATAACTGCTCTTTTTCTGTCCAAGCCTGCATACCCACTAAAATATCAGGGGCAGGCGCAACATTAAGATTAATAGTGCGAGCTACAGATCGTAGCTCAGCAGAACGAGAGCCAGAAAGCATGGAGCGAGTGTCTCATGCTTTATCCCGATATTCAGAGGATTTCCTGTCATCCACGGCTGGGGCCGAAGGCAAGGCGTACGATAATGGAGAACAATCTAATAATGAAAAATCATCGAGTTGATTATTAAGGACAGGATAAAGAGGTTACCGAACAGCGAATTGACCATTAATCTGCAAATTACGCTCCCTTTCCTCTGTCTCTTTTTGCTCCTTTATTTACTTGTCCTGTAGCTGTAAAGCTTTGACATGGGCAGCCTTCCATTGCTCTTTTTCAGCCAAGGCCTGCTCACGCTTCATTCGCTCACGTACCGCTTTCTCCCACATTCACACATAATCAAACATATCTTGTCTAGACTTTCGCTGAAACATACAGTGCTCCACATACTGAATCTTAAGCAAATCAAATGACCCATACATTGGCCAGCGTAACTCAGGATCCTTTTTGGTATATTTATGCCATAACGTACTATACATTATGGGAGGAAGAACAAATTTAACGTTCATTTCCCTATTAGGCGTCCCCTCTGGGGGAGCCGGCTGTGCTTCATCTAATCTTAAACTGGTACCACTACAAAAGCAACACATCCTTCGAAGTGCGCTGAAAACAGGCATGCAGAAAATACTGCATAAAATGCAATATTATAATCAAAATAGCGCTTAAAGTATTTTACATACGTTGCACCGTTCAAACAAATATAAAAACAGAGAAATATCTCCTCATTACCTGCCTATGTGTATTGCAATTCACATATACCCAAACCAAACATAGACCCAAATGTTAGCTAATGCGTACAAATAAAAAAAGCCACAGTAAGTGTCAGTAGACTACCTTACCAATCAAAAGCTTACAAATCCTTTTAATGTCCAGATTCCAGCTGCCAAGTTACCGAATCGACCAAACGGTCACTGCACGGCGAACCAACGAAAACGATCTCAGCCGAGGACCGGCGCCACCTGGATGGTCAGATCGGAAAGAAAGGAAAAACCGCCGTAGATGCCAAGACTCGGGTCTCCTCCAGCAGTGATCACATCCAAAACGAGTTTCTAATCCTTCGTCTCAACCAGTCCTTCGGGCATCCAAGTCGCCGATGAGCCCCACATTGGGCGCCAATTTTGTGGTATTGGTTTTCAGTAGGCCTAGGTATGCCGCTAATAAATCTCAATACCTTAGAATAGAGGTGGCACGGAAACTGGAATAGAAAAGACAAATTTATTAAGACCCCATGGGGTGGTGGTACATTCAATCAATACCCTTCGGCAATGCATGAAGTATCACACTGAACGGAAGGCACATGGTCCTTTTATACCCACGCAGGGGCTGATATAATAGGCGGTACAAACACAGAACGATTTTATGTACATCTAAGGGCATTTTCAGTGCACATTCAGCATGTGGGAGGAGATAACGGTTTGACCAGTTCGGGGTAAACATCTCTCAATAGTGATTTATCTGAAACAGATGTGGCTTGATTGCGCATGCGTGTATTTCAAACATGAGCTAAATATAGCGTGTTACTAGGCAGAATATGCAGGCAGCTAGCAGAGAGGTAGGACAAAGCACATGGCGAGTACGAGGCAATGTAAGGCATACAAAATGGAGGACAGGAATACAAAATCGTCTCCGAAAATGGGCAATATAACAATGAAAACTCGTTTAGCTTCAGCGAATGCTAACCTAATCGCTGCCAATTTACGACAACAGTACCTCTCCGGGAACACATCCTGGCCCATTGATGAACGCCGATGTATTCAGAGCGCAGGTGTCAACCCCGATCCAGCAACCTAATGGTAGGCAGTGGGAGGAGGAGTGGCAGCCACCGGCAGGCCCCGTAGCCCCATATCAGGCTCATCCATGCTCACACACTCACCGCCTCCCACAGCTGTATGGCCTCCAGCATGCTTGGTACCCCACAGACACAGCAGGCAAATCCCCTGCACCAAATGAGGGGTGTGGGCTGCACTAACTCAAGTTATGGGCCCCTAAATCAAGATATGGGCCCATTCCAGTGTTTCCCTGGAATTGCTTCACTGAAGCTTCAAACTAGCGCAATCATCTCGGTTGGTAGTTAGGCCACGCCTCTTCATGCAGGTATATTTTCACTCCAGGCATGTTGTTGCTTCTTTCCATATGAAAACCACTGTGTCTGTTTGAAATGGCAGCTCCCCAGGGGCAGGGACCTGTACAGGAGTATGTGATATCCACTGGTACCCATGGAGTGCTGACTCGTCTTGGGGCACAAACACTCATGCATTAATTGTTCCTAATGCGTAGCCCAGCAGTACTTTTTAATGTCAGGCTCAGATAGTCCCCCAGCATAGGTCCCCCTTTTAAGATGTCAGAGTGCTAAGCGTGGAGGGCCTCCACTCTAGAGGAGCAGCCCCAGTTTGACTTCCAGTTTCTGGACGAAGTTGGCTGGTGTCCTCTAAAGGGTATTATGCATGATGTATAAGATTCTAGGCAAAGCCATCCATTTAATGGCTGCAGGTTTTACATTTTTGGCTGAAGTCACAAAGAGAGTGGGCAGATCGGATGAGTTAATGAAGCTTGTTCCAGGCTATTGTGGTTAGAGAGAGGAAGAAGTGATCCCCAGTTTTGATGTGGTGTGTGCAAAGCAGCTGAGTGAGCAGGAGTGGGATGGACCACAAGTGTCTTGATGGAACATAGAAGTGCATTCTATTACTAAGTCAGAGGGGGGAAGATTATAATAAGACTTGTAAATATAAAAGAGAACTTCAATAGGGCACAGTTATGGATTCAAAGTGAGTGGAGGATTTGAAGACGATTCGAGACTGAGGTACAATGAGGAAAATTTAGTGCTAGCCTGGCTTCCCTGTTCTGACCCAAATGTAGCCACTTGAAGAGAAGGCTGAGAAACCTACGGAATGAGCATTACAGTAATCTAGCCTCATTGTAATAAGCATCTGAGTGACTATCTTGAGTCCAGTGGTAATAATTTGAATATTTTCTGCGCGTCAAAAGGATGCTGAAACAGGGGGATGAGACCTCTATCATCTGGTTGGTCAATGTAATCTGACTGTCCCCAATGATGCCTCGATTCCTAGTGAATGGAGTCCGCTCAGGAGGTGGCCCTTGATCTACAGGCCAAAAGGTATTAGAACAGGGAGTTGTGATTGCTGGAGTAGGACTACTTCAATGTGGTCAATGTTAAGGTTGAGCCAGTTACTAATCATCAATTTTGTTATTCGTTTCATAAAACAGGTCAAGTTGGCGTGGGTATGTTAAATGCCCGTGCCAATAGCCATTAAATGGAAATGCCTTAGAAGTAGAGTCCCCCAAACGGACGGTCCAACCCCATTACCTGATGGGAGAAACTGAAGGACCATGCCTTGATCTCCAGTTGGACACCCCTCACATAATGTCAGACCGGTGAGTGGTGGATTCTCAGAATTCACGGGTCCTCTGGGTCAGTCGAAGTACCTCCTCTACCAATCTATCAGGATACCTTTCATTTATAACAAAAGAGGGCCTTGCGATGTGCGCATTAGATTAGTAATGTTATTGAGGCGCCTTGATATCCATTGGGCTGAGTTTATCGCGTTGTAAATTTATTTTCATTCATTCATTGATTTGTAGATTGCATTGTCGCCTTGTGGATAAAGTAAGGACGATTTTTTTACCCAGTGCGTAGAGAGGCCTAGTACATGATGTTCAAGGCATTGTGATAATGTTATGCATAGCTGGATGTGTAAACAAAGTAGTTTCAGATAAACTAATCCAACATTGTCGTGCATGCAAATGTGTGCAAACGTTCACAGCTCAAATGTTATTTTCTAAGGCAATGTAAGAAATAAGCTGCTTCACTACATGGGCCTAACTCCGGAATATAACATCTTTTCTCTGAAACATTACGGAAGTTTAGAGTCAACTTAACTACACTCTGCTCTTTGGTTTTATTGTTAAGGAACAGGGGCCAGATGTAGCAAAATCAAAAATACCGACTCTTAATTACCGAATGTTACCGATTCGGTAATTAAGAGTAGGTATTTCTAATGTAGGTACCAATTCGGTAAATTTTACCGAATCGGTAAAAATCGGTATTTACCGATTCGGTAAATACCGAATCGGTATTGGTATTTGCTAATGAATCCTATGGGCCTTGAAGCCCATAGGATTCAATATCAAATACCGATTCGGTATTTACCGAATCGGTAAATACCGAGTTTTGCAAGGGTGCAGGGGGTGTCACTTTTACACCCTCTTGCACCCCTGTTTTAGGCTTGTGTGCCATGTGGCACACATACATGCCCACAGATGTGCATGTACACCTGAATCGGTATTTTACCATGCAATTGTATTGCATGGTAAAATACCGATTTTCAAAGCCCTGTGTCAATGTTAAGCTTGGAACCTACATACCAAACATGCATTTTCGGTAATTATACCGACCGCTATATTTACCGATACAGAATCGGTAATTTTACCGATTCTGTAATTTTACCGAATCGGTAAAATTAGCGATTCGGTAAAATTACCGTAAATGCATGTTTTTTATCCCCCTACATCTCCATGGCCATTTACCGGTCGGTAATGGCCGAATTTGGCAGTTACCGGCCGGTAAATGGCCAAAATCTCCCACCTACATCTGGTCCTTAGTGTTTAAGTTGCCCTTGGATACATTTTAAAATGCTATTTTGACATAATATTTGTATATTGTTTTTGCATATTGAATCTTCCTTTTGCTTTTGCTTCATACCTTGTACTACTAATTAAAAAATAAATACAATAAATTAAAGCTGCCCATTTATTCCCCTGTCAACAGTTGCCTCTTAGTTTGTGTACCCCTTAGAGGTCATGTCTCCAGGTTTACATCCAACCTTAATGGCCTAATCTTTGCATCCATGGAGATACATGTTCCACGTTCACCATCAGGGATCACATCCCACTTCACAGCACATGGAGAGATGATTTATAAGCAGCCAGTGAACAAGGCGCTGAAGTTTCCTTTCAAATGTGTTTTTTGTTTGTCTATGTATAATGTAACTTCATTCAAATAAAGTCCCTCCTGGTGTTTCATCTCTAGCTGAGTGTCTTCATCTCTTGGAGTTTTACAGTGACAGGCATCACCATTTTCCTAGATTCCCTCTACAGGGGTTGCTTTGGCAAACAAAACTCATTGTATTATTGCTTGCTTAAAGGTAAGGAGACCAGCTGTGGGAGACATACTATGAATATTGTTGTTGTTATTCCTTTACTTTGATTTGCTTTTCTTTAGTTGTTTCATGAATTCAGTATTTCGCTGCCAGGAGGACAACGAGGGGGACCATGCACAACAGAGTGTCTATATGTGCCCTGTATAGGACCTGACTGGGTATGCATAGGACATACACGAGCCTTTACCATTTAAAGCAAGCACTCGGAGCGCTATGTTAAGTCCCCGGGCCGTATATCATACAGCGAGGACAGTGTGCACTGAGCTTAGTCTCTGGGGTCGATGTGATAAAAACTCACGCAGTGCAGCACAGCAACCAAAGCTGGAGGGCTGCATTGCATGAAAGGGACAGAGCAGGACAGGGTGTTTGCATCATGTCTTGTGGTGAAAAGATACCTTTACTGTACATAATTCCAGTACAAAGCACTGTGCCTAGACAAATATTAAACCTGTTAGATGTCTAAAGCACACATGCCAAAGTTGGAAAGTTTGCAGAAATAGAAACCTTTCTCCTTTTTGAGACCAGCCTCCAAGAGAAATTACATTTGTTTGTTTACTATTGTTTATAAGTATGGTTTTTCATAAAAAACCACGGATGATTTCATAGGAATGCCACGTACCATCCACAGAGGCTCATTTGCTGTAAAGCTGTGCATTATTCCGGCCATCTTTACAGTGGGAAACACATGTTGTGCTGGAAAGTACAATATTAAAAAAATGTTGCACTTGGTTTGCATCACTTTTCTACTGCAAACCAAGTGCAAAGTGTTAGTAAATCTACCCCACCCTATCTGTCACAGTTTTGGGCTGACTGAAGTCCCAAGTAGTTGAAGAGCTGGGGTGGCACTTTTTTCCCACAATAGACATCAGTAAGTGGTTGCCTGTCAAAGGAAACGTACAATGAATGCTCTGCCTGGCCTGAGAATATAGCTGCATTTGTCGAGCAAACACAGAACGAAACATAACTACTGCAGCAACAACATCCCATTACAATAATGCAGCACACAACACAGTAGAATAAAAAACAACAAAACAATATACACACACATTCCTGTCTCAAAGTACCACGTACTGCATCCTGTTTTAATCCAACCATGGTAAAGGGTGTTTGCACCGAGCACTATCCTAACTTATCACCAAGGACATGAAACAGCACCAATCAAACATGTTTTCTGGTCTGCTCCTCTTATGTTCACCTACAAAGGGAGGGGTGTACTAACAACTAAAGACTTTTCTTTCAATCACTGCTTCCCTGCATCCTTGCAGTTTGTCGTGCCTGATGAGGCAAGGCGGTTCATCTTTTCAGTAAAGAAATAAAAAGCTACTTTGAAAAGACAGTTTTATCTTCTGACGCTTGTAATTATACTGATATATTGATAAATGTCACAGTAGTGCAGCTAATGACAGAAAACACATGTTGAAATGAGTCGTGTACGTGCTTGTAATCAGGCTAACCAGGTTAACCAGGTTAACGGGTGTCAGTGGTAGAGGATGGTGGTGACACTTCTGACCCACAGTAATCCCAACACATCACGACGCGTGTTTTACACAATTCAAATAAAGGTTGCACAGAAGGGCGGCGGCAAGCATCACTTGGAAGAGATATTCGCAAGAATGCAGGGTCCTATAGAACTGGTACCTTAAAGAAAGGCGTGTCCAACCAATCAGAGGGAACATCTTGAGAAGTAAAAAGTGAGAAAATAAACATAGGTTTAAAACACGGGAGAAGGCATGCCCTAGCAGGAAGAGAGCTCTGTGCAAATCAAATGCAGTGTCTAATAGACATTAACCACATTTGTTTTAACTAATCTCGTAATTGAGGCACCATTGAGCTAGATTTCTCCTTTTTTATTTATAAATTAATTAATGTTCCACCTTCACATGGCCTATGTGTTTTTAATTTAGACATCACAGTAAATTACAGAGAAACAAGAAATGACCACAGTTTTACACTTTAAAATTAGAACTCAACCCTGGGAAGGATAGTCACATTTTATTTGTGAGGGTGCATATTGCAGCCAAATAAAAGATCTGTAAATGAAATCTGATTGGATACAGGACATGCTACATTAAAACTATTTCCGGTAAGTGGGAGCTTGTTCAATCCTCTTTCCCCTCTATCACCTTCCACTAATGCTGCACACACTTCTCAATAATCACTTTATAAGGTAGCTATGGCTTCCTGGATCTCCAACCACTGTCCTTCTACCACACTTGGAGGCAAATTTACAAATATTCTATAATATAATATAAATATAATAATTATATTAATATAAATATTAATATATAAATATAAATATTATATAATATACAGAAGTGACGCTAAAGATCACAACATATTTTTTCCTAATCTACTTTCCTGTGCAAAGCTTGTTTTGCACTGGAAAGTACCCTAAAAGTAATGCAAAGCAGCATGAAGCAATGCTTTGCATTGCTTAGTGCCAAGGGGGAGTTACATGGGTGGTCCATAGGTGTTTCTCTGCAGCCACTCATACCGTTAACACCAAATCGCAGCAAACACCAGTAGACACGTTTTAGCGCTAAAAGTTAACATGATTTTAAAGGAGGCATTTAAAGGAGAAATAATTGTATTTCTACTTTCTTTTCTGACTTTGTATGTGTGCTGCCCTGTGCAGCACACAAAGTAGGAACAGTTTTAAAGTGTGTCTAAGCATAGCATTTTGTACTGGAAGTGTACCCTTCCAGTCTGAAACTTATGGTAGACTTATCAACACACCCTATCATTATGGCTCTAAGGTGTGTGCCTGGCGCACAGCTGCTAAAAGCTGCACCGGCGCTCGGGAGAGGGACGGAGGAAGCCATATCTATGTTGATATGGCTCTCTCTAGCTCCCTCCCTATTGGACAGTGTAGCGCAGCGTTTTTTGCTGCTGTGCAGCTTTCCGCGTCTATTTAGAAAATTTGGGCTTCACTCCTTTAACCCCTCCCATGCTCATGACGGAGCCGCTCCGTCATGAGCATCGGCTGAGCTGTGCTCATGACGAAGCGGTTCCGTCATGGCCCTGCCGCCGTGCCACGTTCTGCCGGAAAGCCGTTTGGCCTGGGGATACGCCCGTGGTCTTCCACTAACGGAGGTTGTGGAGATACGCTTGCACAGGACTTGATGACTGCGGCGTACAACAAAAGACAGTGAGAGATCGGGGAGGTACCCGACTCCCGGACAGTATCCCCAGGCCAAACGGCTTTCCGGCAGAACCCAAACAGACGCTGCCTTAACAAAGTTGAATACATTTTCACACTCCAGTTGACACTAGCGGTATAAGTGGACTGATAATCCTTGAGGTTTAAGAAAACAAGCACCTTGAGCTACGTGGTCCTGACGAGAATTCCCTTGAAGGAAAGCGTTTTCGAAACGCGTAGACCTTTCTATACAACACTAGGACATTTTCTTGAAATCATAACTAATTACTTAACGTTTAATCTGATTTCCAGTGTTGTTTTTCTGAATTAATTTGTTGTACCATGTTTTGTGTAAATTGATGCTAATTTTTTCATGTATGTGAGGATGTGTATGCATGTTTGAAAGTGGTACCAAATGTGAGAAGTGTTGTGTGTAATAAATGTGGAGTGTAAATATTTTTGTATATAAATATGTGAATTTTGTGTAATGATGTTTTGATAAAAATTGAGAAATAAAAATAATTGATTCACTCTGGAATAAATAAGGTTCCAAAGACTTACTGATTGTTTGAGTAAGTTTCGTGGCACATTTCAGGCTCCCTCCCCTAAATAGTGGGCAATACTGGTGCTTGTTTTTGGTTTGTTGTTTATAGTGAGGCTTGTCCTTATTGCCCGTGAGCCCAGACCCAGTTTTGGTTACGGTACATTGTCACTGTAGCCAGCTTGGAGCTGGGGCAGGGGAGGCAGGAAATTCCATGCACTTCAAAGCTACTGTCTTGAAGTTTCTCCCACCTTGCAGAATTATGGAACCAGGTATAAAAGTAGGACCTCAGGCACCAACTCTTCTGTACACTTCTGGACCTGTGGATACTCTGACAGGAAGAAGGACTTCTGTGCTGCTAGAAGGACATCCACTATGCTACATTGCTACTTGAAGGACTGCTGCCCTGCTGGATTGCTGCCATGTTGCTTCCTCCCTGGGTACAATGGCTGTATCTTCATCTGTTGAAGCACGACCACAGTGACTAACAATGGCTATTTCACTAGCCTTCTGTTCAGAGCAACACACAAGACTTGCTCCATTTTGAACCCACACCTGGACCCAATCTGAGTCCTTCCCCTCCAAGTTGTGCCCCTCCAGTCTCTGACCATTGAAAGTGGTGCTAAAGGGGCCCAGATAGCCAAAATCAGTAACTGAGAACTTAGACAAAATTTGTCTCAAAAGTGCTCTGAGAACATGGAGGAGAGTGGTGCCAAACTTCTTAACATATACGCTTAAGGAGCTGCGCCGGTTGAATTTACTTCCCTGCTTTTCCTACTACATTCTTCTCCTTAGCAGCAAATCCTTTTCAATGTCCTTTGCTAAAGGGGTATCCGGCCTCCATGGACGTCAATTCGCCAAAATGTCAGGGATAGCAGAAGTGGCAGAACATGTCATTTGACCTTTACTTTCGCTCAAACACACGTGCTGATAGAGCACATTCACTCATAGACACTCTTTCTTACATAAGCACCATCTCACCCACAAGCATGCACAGAACGTACATTTAAAAGCAATTTCACTTATCTCAGCTGCCAGATAGGGTCTTATTCTAGCTAACTGTACCAATAGTGAGTAAACTGCTATTGGTATTCACTATTAGTGTAATTTAAAAATAAATGACTGAAACAAGGAAAGTGGTGGCCCAACCAACGTCCATAAAGATGAGCTCCCCTTGCGTTCCTTACACTGACTTTGCCACCTCTGAGGTCAGGGTTTGCAGTAACATTGCCAGCGAATGCAAAGAGCAAACCAGGGATGCAGCTGCAACCCCCAGTGACCCCTAAAGGTCATCCATGCCGGCCTTGTGGAACTCTCTTCGACTACAGCCCTCTGCCTAGTCCCGCTAGTGATTTTCAGCTTCCATTTAACAGAGTGAGTTGGAAGATAAACTCTTTGACCCAAGTCTAACAGTTGATGAAGCTCCGCCTGTAGCCTTGCCCCTCTGAACTTTACATTCTCAGACCCTTTTTCCCTGAATTTTTCTAAGTCAAAAAGTTCGCTCTGACTGAGTGCAATCAACTTCTGAACCTCGCAACATCATGGTGGGCCAAAGTTTTGGATTTTGACCCGGTTTTGTCAGACTAGGGGCCAGATGTATCAATATTGTAAAAATGATTATCTAATTGTGATTCAATGCGAATCACAATTAGGTAATAGCTATTCCTAATGTGTGAAACTCATGGAGTTTCAAATATTGATTCCTAGAGGGTCGCATATCGACCAATCTCATGAATATTAATGAGGTAGGTCACAATTTGCAACCCAATAGGAATCGCTAAAATCATAGGGATGGTGGCCTGCTGGGGTCAGCAGACCACTATGTCTGTGATTGCTTTTAAATAAAGCAATCATTTAATACAAAAATGTAGCCCCTCTTCCTTAAAAACAATTTGAGTTAAAAAAATAAATTAAGGTTTCTTTTCATTTTTTAAGAGCAGGCAGTGGTCCATGGGACCATTGCCTGCCCTGAAAAAAAATGTCCGCTACCGTTCCCAAATGGGAAAGGGCTATCTTGGGGACCCATTCCCATTTGCGAACGGGTTACCACCTATTTGAGGTAAGTGGCAAAAAGCTAATGTTTTGTGACAGCATTTCAGTTGCAAAATATTCTTACATAGCCCTGCGATTTGGTATTAGAAAAGGACACACTAAACATGCCCCTTCAAAATACCAAATCAGTATGATTCGGTAACATGCTACTGAATCACAAATTGGAATTCATACAAACCAAAATGCATTTTACCAGTCACACGGAGCCCAATTCTGTGAATTGGGCCATTTGCGACCAGTAAAATGCAAGATACATATGGCCCAGGATGTTCACATTTGGTGATTTAATCTTTGCGATGCTGGTTTCTACTAAAATGTTCATCACTTTGGTTCTACTAATTAGATTTTTGTAGTTTTATTTTTATATGCTGTATTTAAATGAGCTCTAGTTTTCTAAAATGGTTTGGAATGTTTCCTGTGTTATGTTTTCACTTGATTACTGTTTGTGTGCTGCATAATTACTTTACACATTGCCTTTAAGGTTAGCCTGACTACTGTTTGTACCAAACTAGCCCAGATTAAGTCCAGGTTGAATTAATGACTTTTTGTGGTTCACCCTCTCTCTGCTATGATCGTGGACTGGCTGTTAGGAATTGACCTGGAGAACACTGCCTGGAACCAAGTGGAGCACGGGTCACATCTGGAAATAATAGGGCTCCATGAATGAGTGTAGGAGAGTATGATCTGCTCTTATGGTTACTCCCACTTTTTGCTGATGTTTCTCTGTTTTTTTACTTTAGTCTGGCTGGGGCCCTGCTATCCAGGACCCAGTCTAGTTGCTTCCTCTCTATATTGATTCCTTGTACTTTAGGTACACCCCAGTTTGGTTACTGGGGTACCCTTATGAGTCTCTAGTATATAGTACCATAGGTACCAAGGGCATAGGTACACAGGAGGCCTATCAGGGGCTGCAGCATGTATTATGCCATCCCTGGGAAGCCTTCCAAAATTACACCCAGGACTGCTGCTGCAGCCTGGGTAAGGTGGTGCGTGCACCCCTTACTTAGATATAGGTTTTCGGTGATACGCACACCACGTGTATCAATTAAGGGTGCCACTCATAGGCTTGAGACTCTGCTTCTTTCCTGACCGCCCAGGGAGTTCTTCGGAACAAACAATCTTTTTGGGACCACAGCGACAGGGGATTGCACGGTCGTGCAGCAGGACTGCGAGGACCAGGGGGCCAAGTTCCAGCTTAGTGGCCGCACCTGGGTCCTCTTCTCGCTCCGCCCCTCCGCCCTTATCAGCGCCTCGCGGCCCCTGCTCCGCGGGAGCCGCTCGTAGGCTTGAGACTCTGCTTCTTTCCTGACCACCCTGGGAGTTCGTCGGAACAAACAATCCTTTTGGGACCACAGCGACAGGGGATTGCACGGGCGTGCAGCGGGACTGCGAGGACCAGGGGGCCAAGTTCCAGCTTAGTGGCCGCACCTGGGTCCTCTTCTCGCTCCGCCTCTCCACCCTTATCAGCACCTCACGGCCCCTGCTCTGCGGGAGCCGCTCGTAGGCTTGAGACTCTGCTTCTTTCCTGACCGCCCAGGGAGTTCGTCAGAACAAACAATCCTTTTGGGACCACAGCGACAGGGGATTGCACGGGCGTGCAGCGGGACTGCGAGGACCAGGGGGCCAAGTTCCTGCTTAGTGGCCGCATCTGGGTCCTCTTCTCGCTCCGCCCCTCCGCCCTTATCAGCGCCTCACAGCCCCCGCTCCGCGGGAGCCGCTCGTAGGCTTGAGACTCTGCTTCTTTCCTGACCGCCCAGGGAGTTCGTCTGAACAAACAATCCTTTTGGGACCACAGCGACAGGGGATTGCACGGGCATGCAGCGGGACTGCGAGGACCAGGGGGCCAAGTTCCAGCTTATTGGCCGCACCTGGGTCCTCTTCCTGCTCCGCCCCTCCGCCCTTATCGGCGCCTCGCGGCCCCCGCTCTGCGGGAGCCGCTCGTAGGCTTGAGACTCTGCTTCTTTCCTGACCGCCCAGGGAGTTCGTCGGAACAAACAATCCTTTTGGGACCACAGCGACAGGGGATTGCACGGGCGTGCAGCGGGACTGCGAGGACCAGGGGGCCAAGTTCCAGCTTAGTGGTCGCACCTGGGTCCTCTTCTCGCTCCGCCCCTCCTCCTCTCCCCCTTTTAGTCTCTCAACTACTTTAAGGAATCATAACCATGCGCACGCGGGACGCGCGCGGGGGTAAGCTCGGGGCTAGGCCTGGACCAAGGGCGGGCCCGTTGTAGCCCGTTAGAGACCGTTTAGGACCGGGCTGGGCCACCCCCCTAAGAACCATCATCGGCCAGGACTAAACTTTGAATTGCTACCGTGCCTTCTATTTTTCCCCTAATATCTATTAATAATCACGACGATCCGCCATATTCTCAAGTGCTCATATACATTATCACACCTTCCGATAGTATCCAAATCCCATTATGTCCCCTAGAGGAAGCAGAAGTAAAACTGCGGCAAAGAAAGGGCAACTTGCAGGTCCTATAGACAGCTTCATTACAAGGGCAAATTCATTTATTGACCAGAGCATTTCGCTCATGGAGCGCAGAGTATCCCAGGATTTAGTTAATGCTAAAAGATCCTCCATGGGGCATCTGGCAAATGTAAGAACGCCAGATCCCCGTAGGGATCTAAGATGGAGTGAGGTTGGGGGTCAAAGGCATAGCTTACCCAACACAGTTGACCTATCGGTCTCACAGCTCTCTGTAACACAATCAATCTTAGATCTAGAAAAGACTCCAGACCTAGTGCCCCAACCCACCCCGGAAGGGATAAGGCAGTCAAGAGGGAGGAGAGAGGGAGCAATCAGGAAAAAGAAACCTGCAGGCCCACCAAACAAAAAAAACGGAAAAACCCTCCAAATCTCACACCGAGACAGTAGATAACTCCCCCAGCTCCCCCTTGATAGAAGACCGAAATAGACATACGGTGACGGTACATCACATACCACATGACACCCCACCCCCGATTAGCCTAGAAATTGCAAGCAATGGACCATCAAATCAGGACCCAGACGAAAACCCCAACACTCAACTGTTATTAAAAATTGGAGATCATTAAAACAAACCTTTGCACCAATACAAACCAGACTATCTAAGATAGAAAAGGCAGTAGCTGAACTCTCAGCCCTGACAAAATCTAACCCAATCCAAATCAGGGAGTACAAAAAAGCGTGGCAGGCAATCTCCCCTGCTCCACTCCCATCGCTCAAAATAAATATTCGACTGTCCCAGTGGTAGCAGCCAAACCCTCCCAAACCACAGTGGTCAAAAATCAAGACAATAGAGAAGCCACCACCAAACCCTCCAAATATAACCTCTAACACAAATACTAATCGTGAGTATAACAACACAGGTTTAAAAACACAGTCAACACAACTGAATAAAAGGAGGGAGAGAGAACCGTTAGATGAAAGACTTCCTGCCAACCTCCCGCCAGAAGCGAGTCCCTTTGTCGTCATTATGACTGGTGTACCAGAACTGGCAGATCAAAACTCGGAACCAAACTGGTCACTAAGAAATAAGATTCAACACTGGCTCATTATGAACCGCCCACCTCCAGCCTACTGTTCAACTAGAATTCTGATGGTCAGAAGGGTCCCTTGGGTTGGCCATGGTAGAAAAACAATACAGGGTGACTGTGTCCTAATCACCTTTGAAGACCCTAGAATAGCTGACCATATTTGCTCAGGGGAAGATCTGTGTTCAAACGGTGGGATAGGAACAAAGCGCCTCTCCTTTTTCTACCCCCCCAGATTTCGCCAAGGTTCTCTTCATGATGGTCCCTGTTACACAGCGGGACCTCGATATTGGGGTAGAGAAAGGGAAGAGTGGGGAGGACAATATCAGAGGGGTAACTATAGGGAGCCATCACATTGGGAGGGGTGGAATGGAATACCAACGATGAATAGATACAGTGTCCTAGAGCCAGTTGATTGACCATCACAGGCAGAAGACCCACCGAGGTTAATCTCAGTGGAGCCTGATATTCCTTCTGTTCCACACACTGGCGATGCTCCCAAGGGGGACCCCCAAGTCCTGGGCGTCGTCTTTTGGAACATCGCTGGTCTTCGGCCAAAAATCGAAGATGGGAGCGTGCTGAGCCTAGTAGACAGACAACAAATTGTCTGCCTTCAGGAGACATGGTCGCAGATGGAACTTCTCCTCCTGGGATTCAGGACGTATTTGTCCCCAGCACTGATGGGGACCATGAGCAGGCCAAAGGGGGGGAGTAAATATCTACATAGCTAATACCATCCAGCAAATAAAAATAACTATTGTTGAACTGGACGCTAATTTCCAGCTTCTTTCCCTCTCTCTACCCAAAAACGAGACAGTCTTCCTTATTAATTTTTGTAATAACCTGGAGGAACCACAGCTTCTGAGGGTCATATCCAATCTAAATGAGAAACTCTCCAATTTAAGGCAGACAAAAGGCGGAAAGGGCACTGTCTTTTTCTTATGGGGGGGATTTCAATCTACATCATTGCACCCTCTCGGAAAAAAACTGTGCTGGTATGGTGACTGAGAAGGGTAACTCTCTTACTCATTTCCGTCACACTAACTCCGGGGCCATGATGAATGATTTGCTATCAGATCTGGACCTCCAAATAGCGAACCGTCCAAATGGTAATACCAATCAGTTAGAGCCAACCTATGTGGGGAGGGGTCATCATACAACGGTAGACTATATCCTACTATCGGCTGGTCTGCTAAACAGAGTCAAGCACTTTGAAGTCATTCCTAACGTACTTAGTGATCACTCGGCCCTTAAATTGGAACTGAATTTAATTCACCAACAATCCCTACCCCTAATGATAGTAAAAACCCTGAGTCAGAAAAACTTACACCTGGGTCAGTTAAACGGGTTTACATTAAAATGGGCGAAGATAAATCCTGGTCAACTTACCGAAGAGCTGATAAAATCGGCATACTCCTACATTAAAAAATGTCTTGATCAAAAGGTGGCAGACGAGGAAGTCTTAACTAATTTCGCTATGATTTTAGAAAAAATCAAGTCCCTACTTACAGGGAAATCAACAGCCCAAACCGTGACCAAAAAAGGATGGTTCAATCATGATTGCACACTGGCTCACTCCAAATAAAAAATGGCACTGAACAAAGATGATAGAGATCCCCAGCTAATCGCCACACTTAGAAAAGAATACCTCCATGTGAGGAACCAGAGAAAGGCCGAATTAAGCAGGCCTTGTGGGACGAACTCCACAAAAGTGCCCTTGCAAAAAACAGTGAAGCCTTCTGGAGGGTAGTAAGATCTCCCTTTCTGGCTGATGATAACACTCCAAAAATTGAAGTCGCCATTGAAGAGGCCGTGTGGGTATCTCACTTTTCTAGAATTTTCAAAAAAAGCGAAACATACTCGGAAACTGATGATGATACTCCCGCAGTTGGGGCATACCCCATCTCCATAGAGTTTGACATCTCCGAGGTCCTACTGGCCCTAAAATTAAGTAAAAATGGAAAAGCTCCCGGGCCAGATGGGGTCCCAGTAGACTTCTTTAAATATAACAAAGATCTCTGGGCCCCCATAATAACTAGGGTATGCACGGCAGCCGCAAAGAAGGGGCTTCTGGAGTCCTGGACGAAGTCCGTTATGGTCCCGATTTTTAAAAAGGGAGACCGCCAGGACCCTGCCTGCTACCGCCCGATCTCATTATTGGACTCGTTGGGCAAGGTAGCTGGTAGAGTAATTCTCGAGAGACTCCAGCAGTGGGTGGAGGAAAGGGGTATCCTGTCCGACCTGCAATTTGGTTTCCGGGAAGGTTTTGGGACAGTAGAACAGGCTCTAAACCTATCCATGATCATAGGGAAATACATCCTCGCAAAGCAGGACAGACTCTACATGGTGTATGTAGACCTGTCCGCAGCATTCGATTGCGTCTCCCACACTAAATTATGGTCCATACTGTCACAAATGGGGGTGTATCCCCCACTTTTAGAGTTCCTGAGGAAATTATACTCTAAAGCCTCTGCAAGAGTCCGCTTTGGGGCAAAGGGCGAGCTGACGGCATCTTTTGGAGTAGAGCATGGAGTCAGGCAAGGTTGTGTCCTGGCCCCCTTCTTATTCTCCCTCTATACAAACAGATTGGAGGTTGAGCTTCTGAGGGGCGCCCAGGACCTCCCACAGGTAAAGCAACGCCCGATTCCCGCTCTGCTCTATGCAGATGATGCCGTCTTACTGGCACGGGCCCCGTGTGAACTGCAGAAGGTACTTTTTAGATACACGGCCTTCATGGGTAGCCTCGACCTCCACATTAACATTAAGAAGACCTTTGTAATGATGGCAGGTACAGGGAGAAAACGGCCCAATGACTTATTGCTTAAAAACCAAAAAATAGATGTGACGGATCACTACCCCTACTTAGGCATCATGATAGATAACAAACTGACCTGGAAAGCAGCAGTCGAGGCCAGGAAACACTGCTTTAACCGCTTCAGCGCGGCGCGACTTTTCGCGCTGTGCTGAGCATTCTAATGAGCCAACGGGCTCATGACGGAACGGTTCCGTCATGAGCACAGCTCATCCGACGCTCATGACGGAACCGTTCCGTCATGAGAATCGAAGGGGTTAAGAGAGCCATAGCAGCCTTGATGTCCTTCTCACAAAAACTGGGCAAACAGTCACCTCTAGAATTATTAAAAATGTAAGAGTGCCAAATGCCAGTCAACCGCACTGTATGGGGCCGGAGTCTGGGGGCACGCGGATGTTACTGCCTTACAGGTTGCAGAAAACACTTTTTTAAGGTTTCTCCTTGTTGCACCGAAACGATCCTCAACATACGCGTGCCACACAGAACTAGGCATACCATATGTAGAGGACCTGGCAAAAATCCAACCGTTGCTGCTATGGTGACGTATCTGGACCTCTGACAAAAACACTCTAACCAAGGGGATTGTAGCTGATTCTATGGCACTAGATCGTTCCCTAAAAATAAGATGGCTTGCCTATATCAGAAACTTTCTCACTGACCTGGGCCTAGAGACTTTCTATTACACACCAGCAAAGATCAGCGAGATATCCAAGAAAGAGCTAAAAGACATGGCCTTGAGCCACTTAGACAATTTAAGGCTCGCCAGCGAAATAGGGAAACCTTCTGTCCATCATGCTGTCATGGTTCAGACTTCCTTTACCATCCAGCCTTACTTAACACTTGAAGTAGGTATTTTTGATCGATTCCTACTGACTAGATTCAGACTAAACCTATTTCACCGGTTAGTAGCTTTCCCCACAATGAATGCTTGGGACTCAACTTTACCTCTCTGTCCCTGCGATGATAAATCAGTGCAGTCATACATGTAGCCCTTTTCTGCAAATTCTATAATGATCATCGCAAACTTTGGCTACTATCTCTGTTAAAAACGTAGGGTGTCAGACAGTGCCGCTCCGCCATGCTGCGCCTACAGTTTTTATATTCGGAAATTACCTGTTATCACGTTGTTAACTTCTTAAAATGTATTTTTAGGCATAGAAAAAACTTGCCTACTTGCTAAGCAAAGATTAAATTTTTTTAATGAATTGTGAACTTATTCTTCTTAACTTTGCTTTCTTAGTTGTAGTGTATTATAAACTTGTTGCTTAATATTTAAAAAATGTGTACAATGTTGCTTTTATGGATTTCTATAACTGAGATACCGAATAAAGAAATTTTGATTTGATATAGGTTACCTTTATCTACCTTAAATCACTACACATAAAAACCTATCAATCACCACTATGGCATGCCTTATCAATCCTGAAGGCAGGGTTCTGGGCTTTGTGTGAGAGGATGCCTGTGCATGAGCAGGGCCCCTCTACAGCCTTCGGAACCTATTCACTGGGGATGTTCTGTGAAGCAGCCAGACCATATACTCTTAAGTGCATTATAACCTCACGGTAAATGCTAACTTTGGAATGGCTGCACAGAAACATGTCGTGTTTGGTGTCAAACACTTTGGAATCCTAGCCCCCCTGCCATTCCAAACTTCTAGAGGGAGAGACCTGTACACACCGATATACCCGTTACCAGTTAAAAAGAGCCATGGCATCACAAATTGGATGCTGCAGCCACAGACATGAGTCTGGCCTCCTGCTGCTGAATGAAACTCCAGCAGAGGAGGCCTGGGCAAAAGGTTTCCTGTCACAGAGAGGTGTAACCACCTCCCAGACAGGCCTTAGTGGATTGGGGCTGGGTGGGTGCACTCTGAGAGTGCTTTGAAGTCTGCACTGGGGGCACATTTGGTGGCCATATGCATGGCCCAGTACAAACCGGTTGCAGGGGTTCCCAGCCCCAGCTCTGGCACAAAACTGGACCAAGAAAATGGGTGTAACCACCCCTCTTTCCAAACCCTCTCAAAGGTGGGTCCCCAGAGTATGTCCAACCCCTTCCTTGGGTATAAAAAGGAACCCCTGACTACAGGACTTTAGATTATACCTGGACGAAATTCTGCTACAGATATCCTGGAACTTCGATGATCTCCACGACTAGATGAATGAAGAATCTCCCTTGGAGTAAAAGAGTTACTCCCCTGCTTAGCAGGCACCAACAAATCATTTGCTGGTCTGCATCTCCAAAACTCCAGCTGACCTCCAAAGTATTTGCAGCCCAGGAGGTAGATATCCAGACTGCTCAGAGGCCGACCCGAGTCCCCAGCAAAGATGAGACCCGCAGCCCTTGTAGGTGACGTGGAACTGGAACTCCTGGACACTGTACACATTTGCAAATGCATTAGCTTCTCAACGTCCTTTTAGGCTATGCATTGGGATACTTGTAGCTCAAACCACAAGCACCTTTTGGACTGAATATTGCTGGCCTACACTCCATGAGTGTTCCGTGAGCCAGTTGTGTGTGTTTCCACTCAAGGCCCATTCGTGATCCCCGGTCTGTCTACTGGTGGGTCTCCGTGAAGGCAACTCTGATTTTCCTTGGGCTTCTCTGGTTGCTCCAGACACGCCCTGACTCTCCACCATGTGGTGCATCCCTCAGACCTTGCCGGTCCACACCGAAGCATTTCTTCACTTTCTGCATGGGTTGCTGTTGCCAAGGCTTGTTGGGTCTAATCCACTTACCAATGCTGCACCACTCAACATCCTTCATGGGACAGCTTGAATCCAGCTCCCGGTTGTCGTCGACACCTCCTGGTCCTCGTGGCTGCAGAGTCAAGCATCACCTCTTCATCCTGAAATCACCCGACATCGCTGGACATTTGACTACCATGCCTCTGGTCACTGGCAAGTGACCCAGACTCTGTCTTCTATACTTTTAGGTTCTTCTCGTCTTTGATCCAGTCTTGGATCACACCGGACACTTTCCTCTTCGACGGCAGCAGCACTTTGCAGCAGATCGCCGTTGAAATAAACGACGATTCCCAACACCAAAAGACACATATGCACCCGGATTCCCTGGGTGAGGTAACTCGAGTACTCCAGAGCTCCCATGGGTGTTGGCCCTATAACCCCTTAAGTCTAAAGGGGTGTGCTCAAAGTCCTCTCCTAAGTGTCCTTAATCTTTAAATTTACAACCGCGACTTTCCCCATAGAAGCTAACGGCGTCTCGCTGCTGTATTCTCACACTGCACATATCCCCCGTGGGTCCCCTGTGTCACTACCTTGGGTGGTTCCTTGTGGGCCAATCGATTCTAAATGCTCTAGGCCTTGTGTCCAGTCAAGTTATGATTCTTATACCACTTTCTTAATATATAGTTTGGTACACCCCTAGGGCTCAACGTATATTGTGCTAATTTAGTGTGTGATATTAAGTGTAATGCATGTGCTTTTACCTCTAGCCACATAAAGAGTTTAGTAGGGTGTGTTTAGAATAAATACATGTATTTTATATATATACCTGATGTGGTTCTCCTTTCATTTGGTCATTCAAGAGATTATAGACTGGTAGGACAAGCTGCTTTACATTCCTTCAAGACTTAGCCTGAAGGTTGCTCTCCATAGCTGCCTCTAGGATAGCTTTCAATAATGGTTGATTTTAACCTATCACCTCTAAGGGGTTGTTTGGACTGGGGCAAGGTGCCCACTATAACTAGTGGACAGCTAATGCCAGTCCAACTTCTCACATTGGTGGCAGCGGTTGGGACTCAAGATTGCCCTTGTTTTACCAGATAATCTCAAGTGATTGGCAAACTGAAAACCACTAAAGGTACCTAGGGTACATATATTACAAGCTTAAACTACAATACGTTCTTCTGAACTTAGAGTTATGAGTTAAGGGCTTAGCACACCCTTTCTACAACTCAAGAGAGTTTAGTAGGCCACACTAGAGAAGGTAGGTGCATACATCACACCACACTAGTAATTTCTTCAAGGCCAGGAACCAGTGGGTCCATGCCAGATGTCAGTACTATACTACCATCCAAGTATGGCACATTCCCATTCTTGGGATTGAGAGAATTGTGTACTACTAGGAGATTGAAGACAGGCAAAAGTGCAAACACCCAATGCCTCATAGAGGTACTACTGGTGGATGATCTCTGAAAGGCCTCGGGCCTGGAAGAGTAGGCACTATGGGTGGGGCAGCAGATGAGGAAAGGCGCGGGGTGAAAATGACCAGGACCTGACCTTTGATGCTGACCTGGAAGGAGACAACCTGGAAAATGCAGCTCCTACTGGAGATGAGGAAGAAGGCCAGGATGGCCCTCTCTTTGTACCACCAGGGGGAGTTGGAGGTTTGCCTAGAAAGCCAAGATCTCCTTCTCAGGAGTCTGACCATTCTGACATATCTGGACTGTAGGAACCTCTGTTTCTTCTCACAGGAGGGAATCCTCCCAGGAGAAGAGAGAAAGGCAGCTGAAGTATGAGGAAGCTCAAGTTGGAATCAGAAGACAGCCGATATCCTTAGAAAGGGAGTCCCTAGAGCTCCAAAGAGCTAGAAAGAAGATGGGACTAGAGTCCCTTGGTGGCAGCAATTTCGCTAGTGGTAAAAGAGAGATCTCATGACCATAGGAATTTAAACAAGATTGTCCCTCCCTACCAGAGTGGGGATGATATCCACAAATGGTACAGAAGGTCCCCCAGGAGCAGTGGGCAGCAATCTTGTGGCTCTCCTTTGCAGACAAAGGTAGAGATAAGCTCCTCACTGTGAGAGAGGAGGATGCTGATGATTATACAGTCCAGAAGAGTGCTCTGAATGAGGGGTTTGGCTTAACCACTGAACAATACAATATACAGTTCTGAGATACCCAAAAGGCTCAGACTCAGGACTGGGTTGACATTGTTGATTGTGCTACTAAGGCTCTGGAGGGCAGGTTACTTGGCACTAAGTTGTGTGATTTCAGAGGATTGTACAACTTAATTATGAGGGAGCAGATCCATAATAATTGTCAAAATTAGCTGTTGCCTCAGTACCTGGTGGACTCTGATCTGACCTCTCCCCAAGAATTGGGAAAGAAGGTCAGAACCAGGGTGTATTGTATTGCTTCTGTTTAATAATTTTTTTGTCTCATTTTTTTCCATTCCCCCTTTCCCCTTTTGCATTTCTGTGCCCTTTTGTATTGCTTGTGTTGTTTTATCATTCCTCCTTTTCCCCTTTTGCATTTCTGTGCCCTGTGCCATTGTCTGCCTTCTGTTCCTTCGCCGTTCCTGCCCCACTTTTCCCACTGCTACGTCTCCTGCGGCCATGTCCCCTGCTTGCCCATTCACCCACTCCTTCCTCCCAGCTGCTCCTCCCTCCCACCTCCCCTTCTTAAGTCGACCCCTGCAGGGTCGCGCTAAAGGCGTGCCTAAAGCAAGGCCGTCTGTGCCTGTCCGCGCCTCGACCGCGGCCAACGCCAGAACCCCTGGTCCGCACAAATGCAAGCACCCTCCACGCACTCAACACTGGACGATCACACACCTGCTTCCTGGCCGATCCAAAGAGCACCCAAGGACCCTTCTCCTGCTGGAACTGTAGCTTTACCAGTATCCAATCTGCCAAGCCACCCACCATGAAAGAACGCAACCACCTCAGATGCATTCTTCTCAACACCCACCCCACCCGCAAACACGCCGGAGAACTCTGGGACCTACTCGACTCAACCTCCCCAAACGTCACCGTCTTGATGGAGACCTGCATGAACACCTCCTCAGCACCCATAGCCATCCCAGAAGGCTACAAGATCACCTGCAGGGACCGCACCAACGGACCAGGAGGAGGAATTGCCATCGTCCACAGGAACACGCTCAGAGTCTCGACCAACAGCGGCGACACCCTCAGCACCGCCAAACACCTTCACTTCCAGATCCACACCAACCCCACCATCACCATCAGAGAAACCCTTGTCTACAGACCCCCCGGACTCCGGCCACAGTTCAGCAACTCCATTGCCGACTTCATCAGTACACGCGCCCTTGCCTCCACAGACTACATCCTCCTTGGGGACCTTAACTCCCACCTCGAGAACAACAACTACACCAACTACACCACCCTGATTGATAACCTTGCCAACCTCGGACTCAGACAGCTCACCACGACACCCACCCACTCTTCCAACCACACCCTAGCTCCCACGTCTCCTTCAGCCACTCCACTGAACTCCATTGGACCGATCATCGCTGCATCCACTTCACCTTCCGGGAACCCACCATGCACCACTGCACCCAACAGATCCCTCACCGCTGCTGGAGCAAAGTCACAAAAGACCAGCTAACTACCACCCTCGCCGGAAACCCACCTTCCGACCCCACCAACCCTGCTGCCCTCAACCTCAGACAGTAGGTCGAAGACTGCGCCAACACCCATGCCCCGAGAAGAAGCCCTCCAACAGAAACTCCAATAAGAAAGCCAGCTGGTTCACTCAGGACCGCCAGGCCTCCAAGCAAACTTGCAGAAAACTAGAGAAGAAATGGCACCATGAACCGACACTGGAGAACTACACAGCCCACAAGAACGCCATGCTCCAACACCGTCACCTCATCCGATCCGCCAAAAGGGCCTCCTTCAAAGACCGCCTAGACAACAATTCACACAACAGCAAAGAGGCCTATTCACCACTGGTCTGTCCCAGACAGTGTCCTGAAATTTCCCCAGCGCTGTCACACACAAACCCAGACAAGGAATACACAAGTCAGCAGAGGCGGGCTCAAATTGTTAGGCAAGCAAATACCTGCTTTCTAAAAGTGGTATTTGCAAACACAGAATATTAAAATAAACTTTACTAAAATATGTATTTTATTATTCTGAGTTCAGGCATACTAAACTCGAATTTCTACCATGTTCCCTGAGTCAGTTAGGATTGTAGGAATGTAACAATCTTAACTGCCCATTCTGGCCTATGAGAACAGGTAGCCTTCAATAGTGAAAAAAGAAAATGGCTGCTATTCACTATTAGAACATGCTACACACACCAGAGCATGTCCTACCTGATACTTACAATGCACCCTGCCCTTGGGCATACCATAGGGGTGTCTAATATGAAGCAAAGGGAAGGTTTAGGGACTGGCAAGTGGGTGCACTTGGCCAAGTCGACATGGTATTCACAGACTACACACAGGCCTTGCAATGGCAGGCCTGAGACACACTTTACAAGCTGTTTCTGTGGGTGGCACAACCAGTGCTGTAAGCCCACCAGCAGCATTAGCTCTAAAAGCCCTGGGCACACATGGTGCACTGTACTAGGGGCTGACAGTAGCTCAAATAACCCAATCATGGAATAACCAATTAGTATCTCAATTTAACATAGGGAGCACTTGTACTGTGGCACTGATTAGCAGTGGCACAGGGCCCAAAACATACAACCAGCAAAAACATATCAAAACAGAGGAGGCAATCTGTCAAAAATGGAAGGGAGACTGACGCCAATGATGTCAGGTCTAACAGTGGTGTTGCCGCAATTCTTTTACTTTTTCACGAACATTCCAATCCCTCTCTAAAATAGTTTTTTTTCCCCAGATGGCGCACCTAGCTTGGGAAGCTAGTGTGGGGTGGTTGGCAGCCCCGGGTTGGATGGGACACTTGGTGTTGCCCTATGAGAGAGGTGGATTTGGCTTTCTGAAACCTGCAAATGTATTACCTGTTTGCTCTGGAGAGTTTTGCGCGACACTGGTATAACACGGATATTTCTGATCCCATACTATCAACCTGAGGCAGACCTGGCACTTCCGGCCCCACTTCATACACTGCTGCGCGGCTTCCCTAGAGACAGCAAGACTTTCAAACGTTGTCCACCACAAGCTTGGCCTGGCTTAAGCTGGCGAGGGTGACTGGTATGAGTGCACTGTACTCCCACGTACTGCCCCTGGCCGGTAACAGTTGGATACCCATCCTGCAGGAGATGCTAGTCAAACAAACCCTATCTAAATTTCAGCTGATTACCTTTTGAGACCTGTTCCCTGGGGGGCACATATTCTCACGCACTGAAGATCCTCCGGGAGGCCACAACTCTGTACCATTTTGTGCTCCTGCGCATACCAAAGGCGTTCCATGCATGCATGGAGAGCTATCCCTTGGCGCCCACTGAGTTTCCTCTCCTGACTGGGGTCATTAAAGGCGGGGATGGGAACCACCTGGTCGCCAAACTGTACAAGGGGGCGATAGCATGTCTCCCAAGTAGAGATGTGGCTGTGAGGGCTGCATGGGAGAGCGATCTTGGACACCCCTTAACTGACCTCCAATGGTATCGTTGCTGCGCACAAATGCAAAAAGTGTTGTTGAACCACCATCATAAACTATTGCATTTTAGGTTCCTGCGGCGAGTATATATATCACCCCATGCAAATTACATCGCAATGACCCCGCGCGTTCGGATGCCTGCCCGAGATGTAGTGCCCTGAATGTGTACTTTGCACACATGACGTGGATGTGCCTTAAAATAGAGGACTATTGGAAATCAATTTTTAGAGAGGTATCTAAGATGGTTGAGGTGGAAATATTGCCATCACCCCTCCTTGCTCTCCTGGGGTTTGTCCATGACCTCCCAAGATCCCAGCGATGTTTTGTAGCGATGGCGCTCCTGCTTTCTAAACTGAAGTGGCCATTAAGTGTGCATGTAAAACTGGCTCTACACTGCATACATGGTTCCACAGCAAGACATACTGCAGCATCGCCAGTAATACGTATGCCCAACTACAGACGCCCGCCTCTAGACTGGTAGATATTTGGCAACCATTATTGTTGTACCTACTACGTTTGCAAGAACTTAATGCTACGCCTATGCAGACACCACAGACACCGTAGGCCCAAGGGGCATATCCTGTGCCGTATCCCAATCCTCATTATGTGTCACAGGTAATGCTAAATGTGGCTGTGCAGCTAAATGATCACAACAACTGCTGTAACGTCAAAGCAAATACTGTATGTGTGGATGTATGTCATTGACCCGTGCTGCATGTGTATTGGATATCAGGGATATTCCTATCATAAGCCATTCGGCTCTCTTGCTAACCGCAGAATGTTTATGTTATAACACTAACCAACTGTTTTCTTTTTTGTTAAGGTTTTATTTCGAAAATGCAAATAAATACAGTTTTTTTTAAACTAAACATTGCAGAGCAAAATCCAGACCATCATGGACTGGGTTGCTCCAATTACCCAGACTCAGGTCAGACCTTTCTTGGGCCTGGCAGGGTACTACAGAAGATTTGTTAAGGGGTATTAATCCATTGTGACACCACTGAATGCCTTAACTTCCAAGAGAATGCCTAAGAAAGTTAAGTGGACAGTTAGCTGTCAAAAGCATTTGATGACCTGAAGCAGGCCATGTGCCCTGCTCCAATTCTGCAAAGTCCTACCTACTCCAAATAATTCATCGTCCAAACAGATGCATCTGAGTTGGGGGTAGGGGCTGTGTTATCACAATTGTATGATGAAGGTAAGGACCAGCCAGTAGCTTTTATTAGCAGAAGGCTGATTCCCAGAGAGAAATGTTGGTCAGCTATTGAGATGAAGTTGAAGTTGAAGTTAAGAGTTTTGTAAAGCGCTCGATCATCGTGCGGTTTTTCGGCGCTGAGGACGGATAGAGCCAGATGGAACAGAAGAGGCTGCCCCCAAATGTTTTCCTCCTAAAGCGGGGGACACATAATAGGAGCTGGGAGGAGGAACGCAGGTCTCTGTTGAGGACATAGGCTTTGATTTTAGAATTTATAAAAACTGGTGCAGTGCCTGCCAGGGTTTGAAAGATCGTGCAACCCACCTTGAATAAGGAGCGCTCAAGGATGGGAATTCCTGCACTGGCTTCCCATCCTTGAATAAGGAGCGCTCAAGGATGGGAAGCCAGTGCAGGGTTTTTAACAGAGGGGTAACATGGTGGAATTTGGGGAGTTTGTAAATCAGTCGAGCTGCCTGGTTTTGAATCAGCTGGAGGCACCGAAGATCACAAGCAGGGACCCCTGTATACAAAACATTGCCATAATCAAGGCGTTGCATGATCATGGCAAGGAGAATGAGTTTGAGGGCTGCAAAGGAAAAGAAGCGGGAGATCTTGCGTATGGTACGGAGTGTCAGGAAACATGATGATACCACAGTGCTGAACTGAGAGCGCATTGTGAGATCGTTACTGACTTTAATCCCCAGGGTCTTTACAGAAGAAGAGGGTGAGGGGGGAGCTAAGAGAGAGGGGCCAGAAGGTAGAGGTCCAGGGGCTGGAGGTACCACCCGTGAGTACCAGCTCGGTCTTATCAGGGTTTAACTTGAGATGGTTACCGTTCATCCAGTCGCTGATAAAGGTCATAGTGGTTTGAAAGTTAAGAATAGAGGCTGGGAGAGGAGAGAGATTGAAGATCAGCTGGAGGTCATCGGTATAATTGAATACCGTGACATCCATTTGTTGCAAAGCAGATATAAGACGGAGAATGTAAAGATTAAAGAGGAGAGGAGAAAGAGAAGAACCCTGGGGAACCCCGCAGTGAACAGAACGTGTAGAAGCAGAGAAGTCTGCTAGCGGAACGGCCTGTGTACGGTTCCCTAGAAAGGAGGTGAGCCAGGCCTAGGCGCGTCCCCCGATGCCGGCGCCTCCGACACGGTCGAGAAGAATGGAGTGGTCGACCTTGTCAAAGGCGGCGGACAAATCGAGGAGGACCAGCGCCTGAGGAGAGTCAACTTCAGCGCCCTTCTCTAAGCTCGTCCAAGAGGGAAAGAACAACAGATTCTGTGGAGTGCGACGGACGAAAACCTGCTTGTTGGGGAGCTAGAAAGCGGCTCTCCTCAATAAAAGCACTGAGGCAGGTGGAGGCCTTTGCTGTGTTTTGGGCTCTGAAGAAGCTGAGGCCATACTTGTTTGCCACTCACTTCACTGTTCATAGTGACCATAAGCCCCTCTTATGGCAAAAAACAGATGAAGGGTGAAAACCCCACACTTCTGAGGTGGTCCATTTCCCTTCAGGGGATGGACTATACAGTGGAACATAGACCTGGGAGTAAGCATACCAATGCAGAAGGACTCTCCAGATATTTCCACTTAGAACATGAAGACTCAACTGGTTAAGGTCAGTTTAATGTCCCTACGTTTGGAGGGGTGCAGGAGAAAAGGATCTGCTCTTCTGGTTATCCCCACTTTTTGCTGATCTTTCACTGTTTTTCGACTTTAGTCTGGCTGGGGCCCTGCCATCCAGGAACCTAGCCTAGCTACTTCCTCTCTAAATTGATTCCTAGTACTTTAGGTTCACTCCAGTTTGGTGACTGGGGTACCCTTCTGAGTCCCGAGTATATGGCACCTTATGTACCAAGGGCATAGGTATCCCAGAGGCATACGAGGGGCTGCAGCATGTATTTTGCCACAGCTTGTAAGCCTTCCAAAATGACACCCCAGGGCTGCTACTGCAGCCTGGGTAAGGCGGTGCATGCACCTCTTTCTTAGATATAGCTTACCTATATCTACCTTAAATCACTACACATTTAAGCCTATCAGTCACCCCTATGGCAGGCCTTATCAATCCTGAAGGCTGGGTGCTGGGTTTTGTGTGAGAGGGTGTCCATGCATGAGCAGGGCCCCTCTGTAGCTTTCGGAACCTATCCCCTGGGACTGTTCTGTGATGCAGCCAGACCATGTACTCTTAAGTGCATTATAACCTCGCGGTAAATGCTTACTTTGGAATGGCTGCGCAGAAACATGTCATGTTTGGTGTCAAACACTTTCGAATCCTACTCCCCCGCCAGTCCTGGCGGCGGGGGTATAATTCTACCCTCTTATAGAGAGAGACATGTACACACAGGTATACCCGGTACCAGTTTAAAAGAGCCCTGGAATCACAAAATGGTTGCTGCAGTTACAGACATTAGTCTGGCCTCCTGCTGCTGGACGAAACTCCGGCAGGGGACACCTGGACAATAGGTTTCCTGTCACAGAGAGGTGTAACCACCTCCCAGACATGCCTTAGTGGATTGGGACTGGGTGGGTGCACTCTGAGAGTGCTTTTAAGTCTGCACTGGGGATACATTTGGCGGCACTGTGCATAGCCCAGTTCAAACCAGTTGCAGGGGCTACCAGCCCCTGCTCTGGTGCAAAACTGGACAAAGGGAATGGGTGTAGCCACCCCTCTTTCCAAACCGTCCCATAGGTGGGTCCCCAGAGTACGTCCAACCTCTTCTTTGGATATAAGAAAGGAACCCCTGACTACAGGACTTGAGATTACACCTGGACAGAACTCTGCTACAGATACCCTGGAACTGATCTACATGATTAGATAACTGAAGACTCTCCCTTGGAGTAAAGGATTTACTCCCTTGCTTTGCAGGCACCAACAAAGCATTTGCTGTTCTGCATCACCAAAGCTCCCGCCGGACTTCAAACTATTTGCAGCCCAAGAAGTAAATTTACAGACATAACAGAGGCCGGCCCGAGTCCCCAGCAAAGCTGAGACCCACAACCCTTGTGAGTTATGTGGAACCGGAACTCCTGGCCACCATGCACATGTGCAAGTGCATCAGCTTCTCAACGTTCTTTTGGGCTGTGCATTGGGATACTTTTAGCCCAAGCCCCTAAACAATAATTTAAATAAAATGCAGTTTTGCAACTTCTATGTGTGCTGCATTAAGTAGCACACATAAAAGTTACAAAACATCATTTTACGTGGAGGAAGGGGGACATTAAAAATCTTCCTCTCAACACAGGCACCCTTGCACTATGGTGCAAGGGTGCCTGTGTTGGCACTAGGCAGCTTACTTTAGCCCCAGCGCAGGTGGAAACGCAGGGCTGCACCATATTTTTGTAAATATGGTGCAGCCCTGCATTTCTGAAGTGGCAGAGAGCAGCATTAAGCCAGGAGGCTAACACTGCACTCCATCAATTTACTGTAAATATGCCCCTAAATGTGTTACTTATGTGTTTTTTAAACTTAGAGGCATAAGCACAAGGGGATTGCGCCACCGGAACTTCACTTATTGTGATGCTTCGGTGGTGCAATGCCCTACACCATATTTACAAAGTGGCATTAAGCCACTTTTCATAGCTTAACACCGCTTTGCAAATATGGCACACTTTTGTGCAGTTTTCTGCCTGAAAGGGGCATGTAGTAGGGTTTCCTGTGGGTGTTCCTTCTCAAAACCCATTGCTCTTTGACGCTGCCCCAGATCTGTAAATCTGAGACAGACCCAAATGTAACGCCATGCAAAAGCAGGCATGAGAATGACATGAAAAAGAGAAATACTTTTGTTTCTCCTAGTTTTTGCTTTTAGAAGTAGCACATCACCATTATTATTTGTTTATGTGCAGGAAGGGACATCTTTCTGCATGTAATCAATCATCCCTACAATGTAGGAACCCTTGCATAATGAGCAAGTGTGTCAGCTATTTTTAGCACCACCACAAAGGAAAAAACATATGTGCACCATATTATTGTAAACACAGCACATCCCGTGTTTTTCTAATTACCCAGGGTGGCGCTGCAAAATTTGCCACATTGCCACACTGCACCATTTTCCTCTAAATATGCCCCTTAAAGTTTTAGTGGAGAGCTTTTTCAAATCTATGTATGTTTATTTACAGTGTGAAAATAGTTGTTATTAACTTTGCAGGAACGTTTGTTGTAAAACAAAAGTTCAGAAAATTAGAAACTGTGAAATGTGTTTGTCCTGTATGGTAAAAGACGTTCAACGGCCTCTACATATTTAATGCAACTGTTTACTTGTACTCTTGGAATATGTTTCCTTTTCTCACAAATTCATCTCTCAGGATCAAGTTTGGGTTGTTAAAAACTTTTGAGAGAATATTAAATATTCTCTTCATTGTGGGCTTTCTGGTCTTAATTTGAATGTTCTATGAGAACTCTTTTTTACAACAGTGAAAACATAATAATCTCCACAATAATAATGTTTTGTTATTTTCTTGAGATTATAGTGCAAGAGTTATGTTTTCGACAATCAGACATCCATCGGTGAACCAGTTGACGGCAAATTCACAGTTCTCTTGTATTTGTTTTCATTTTTCTACATGTAAAGCCAATCTACATGGGTGGACAAATGGAACCATCAAATGGAACCTCACCTGATGAATTCTTAATTGTTGGATTCTCAGATTTGCCAGAGATGGAAGTTCCAATTTGTGTTATTTTTATACTAGCTTATCTAACAACATTGACTGGAAACCTTCTGATCATTTTCATAATATATTCTAACCCATGTCTGCAAACACCCATGTATATCTTGCTTACACATTTGTCCTTTATCGACATCAGTTTCACTTCAGTTGTATTCCCGAAAATGTTGTCCCAATGTTTTGGGGAGAGCCATTACATTTCTCTAACTCAATGCATGTTGCAAATATATTTATTTGCGTCTCTTATCTGCACAGAATTTCTTCTGCTCTCTATCATGGCTTATGATCGATATGTGGCCATCTGCCATCCCTTGCGGTACAGAACCATCATGAATAAGACTGTTTGCTTCTGTCTGCCTATCGCATGCTGGGTTGCTGGTTTCCTAGATCCAGTACCACACATGGTATTTCTATCCCAGCTCACTTTCTGTGGGTCACATGCAATCAATCACTTCTTCTGTGATGTTACTGCCCTAATGAAGCTTTCTTGCACCAGCACTAGCAATATAGAGACACTTACCTACATAGTTGGTGCTGTTGTGTTTGCAATGTCATTCTTTTTAATCATCATATCCTACATCAAGATCATCTCAGTCATTTTGAAAATTCGGTCTGCTGTGGGTCAGCGGAAGGCGTTTTCCACATGTACCGCCCACATTACCATGGTCATTTTATTCACTGGATCATTGTCTTCTACTTATATTCGGCCAACATCTGCATATTCCATAAAAGAAAACAAAATGTTGTCATTGTTGTATATTGTTGTTACTCCACTATGTAACCCTATCATATACAGTCTGAAAAACACAGAATTTAAAAATGTTCTACAAAAGAAAAAGAATACAGCATAGGTAAACATATTAGGTCAACAGGAAAAATGTAGACTCCTGTTTTCATTTGAAATAGTGTGTAATGACTGGTTAGTGTTAAAATGACTTTAAAAGTAAGTTCTGCATAAAAAAGGGGATTTGTTGTTTCAGAAAAATGTATCCTTGTGTATTATTGATTTTGGGATGGTTGTTGATAACTACACAATGACGTTTTTTGTTTTGTAAAACAAAAGCTCAGGAAATTGGAAACTGAGATATGTGTTTCTCGCGTAGGGTAAAGCTTCTTAAGTTAAACTTGTTATGATATGGTCTATGGGCCTCATTTACAAAACAATTGTGCAGCACAGCGATGAAAGCCATTTTGCTGCGCCTAGCTGCATCAATTTAAAAGCACAGGGATGAATCTATTAACAACAATACAACACATCCTTGTGCTTGCCATGCGCCATTGCAGGGACACTTGTGTCATGTTGAAAGGGTGCCTACATTTCAAGGGGATGATTGTTTTTGTGCAGGAAGGGACACAATCTGAGCAAATGAATGGACAATGAACTTAGCCTCAAGAAACAAGTAAGCAGCCTAGTCGGTACTTGATTTGGTCTTCAACCACAGATTTTTCAGTTGATTTTCTGATCTCTTATTTTATCCTACCTAAACTACTGCAACACCCTCTATCTGGGCTGGAAGAAATCAATCCTAAAGAGGCTACAGTTGGTCCAAAATGTGGCAGCCAGATTGCTGTTTTCCATCCAAATGTTTTGCCCCAATTCAGGGCTCCTTCTGAGCACCATTGGCCTCCGTTAGAAATGTGAATTCAATTCAAAGCCCTCAACGTGGCACACAGATTTATGAACACTCAAGGTGCCCCATCCTGTTTGATCTTTTGCTACCATACTTCCAACCTCCGCACTTCGCTTGACTGATGTTGACCTGGCAGTTAATGATTAGTTCCATAGGAAATGGGCTAGCGGATGGTCTTTTCCTGTATTAGCTCCAGCCCTCTAGAAATATTTGCCTCTTGAGCTCAATCCAGAATCATTTTGATTTTAGAAAAAAAGCTCATACCATGGATCTTTAGACATTTGGAGGTTCTGACCCTCAGCTGTATTACTTTAGCCCGTGGATAGCGCTGGGAAGCCATGTTGATGGGGCAGCTATGTGCTTCATGAGTTAATTTAACATAACATAACATAACATATTGTGTCAATAACGGTGCATTCCTGCTCTTTCTCTGTTACACAGTGCAGCACAGCAAGGTGACTTGCTGCGCTGCATGACCTCTACATAAACATGGCCCCATGATATTTACTGTATCATTTGGATTTTGGTCCCTTAAACACCTAAATCCACATGGTATTGTCCATGAACTCATAATAGGTATTTTTATTCCTCACAATAAATAATGATCCCAGTGGTATTCTTATTTATCAGAGGCCATAAATAATACCTTAGCTCATAATCGAGCCTTACGCCTTCTCTTCATTGAGTGCCTCCTGAGCATGATTAGAATTTTCTAGGGGATCTCTTTCCTGCAACAGAGAAAATATAATGATCTCCACAATAATGCAAGAGTCATGTTTCCAACAAGCAAACACACATCTGTGAAGCAGTTTACAGTCAATATATTCATAGTTCTGTTATATGCATGTTATTTTTCTTCATGGCTGGACAAATGGAACCTGATCAAGTCCTAATTGTTGGATTCTCTGATTTTCCAAAGATACAATATCTATTTTTTGTTGTTTTATACTATTTTACCTGACAACAAGAACCGGAAACTTTCTTTCTATGGTAATATTACATTCTAACCCATATCTGCACACTTCCATGTTTGTTTTGTCCATTATTGACATCAGTTGCAGTTCAGTTATATTCTACTAATTTTGTCCCAATTCCTTTTGGAAGGGAGGTACATTCCTCTTTCTCAATGTCTCCTGAAAATCTTTTTATATGTGTCTATGATCTCCTCAGATTTACTGCTCTCTGTGATGGCTTATGAAGAGTTCGCTGGGTGGCCATCTGCTATCCCCTATATTACACAACCATCATAAATAAGGCTCCCAATTTTCAGTTTTTTCTGATTTTTACAGCTAAATACAGACAGAAAACAATGTGTTTTCTGTCTGTACATGTAGTGTTTTGTTACATTTGGATGCTTAATTTGGTCAAACTTGGCAGGCATCAAGGTATGAATGCATGTTTATAAGTTAAATATATGCAGAAGAAAGCCATTTTACAACTCGTATTATTCCCAAAGCATAAAAACAATATGGATAACTACCAATAAAAATGGCTAAATACAGACAGGAATGTTAATAAAATAAATACCATAAAACCAGGAGACCTAACCATAAATGAGGCTTTTTGAATCTGTCTGTCTATCTCTTGTGTACCTGTTTCTTTCAGGAAGTCCATCCTTAATTCTTTTGAAGCAAAGCAAAGTCCCTAGAGCTGTAGTTCCATAGTGCATCTGCAGTCTTTATGAGTGCAGTCCTCATGGGGTGCATACCTGTGATTCCAGCAGGGCAGTCCTCCTTCTCTTGATTATTCCAGACAGGGACTTGAGTTGCATTGCAAATCTTCCATGTTTATGCTGTGTTTCTGAGTGTCAAGCAGGGGGGCACACCTGACCCATGGAATGCAGGGTGCCACCCAGGTGTCTGACAACTTCCTCCAAAGTGTGGCAAATTGTTGTCCCAGAAAGCACCTTTCTTTCAAAATCCAACATGGGGAAATGTTCTCCTCGGAGGTTAGACCATAACAAGCCAACATACTGGCTTAGCTAAGATTTCCTAACGCTCCCCTTTCATCCCTCTCTCTAATCTAACTACAGGGGCTCCTTTGTGGCTGTGGTGGTAGGATGTGGGGGTGAGCCTGTGCTGTCCTAAAGTGTCTGTTTTCTGCTTCTGCAGTTTCAGCTCTTGTTAAAAATGGGGGTCTCTTGTTGGGATCACTGACATAATATCATCAGACACAATATCAAGCTGCCAAAATATTGTGACAAAAATATTGATTACACTAATATCAACATCCTATACTTAACTATAAAAAACACAAATATCAACTACAAATTATCGTGAAACATTTACATCGATTTCAACATTATCGAAGTCAAATATATCGTGATAAATAATATGGAATAGATTAAAAAAGCATACAAAATGACAACAATATTGATAGCAAAAATATAAACAGCCAAATTATCATTTAAAGAAATATATCTCCATGTTAAATATTTTATAATAACTCATAACGTACCCCAAATAATATAAAAATAACAATAACACACACAACATACATTGAAAATCACTTAGCACATATTTAAAAAAATATCAAAACTATATTATAAACATTTATAAATACACAAATATCATTTACTACTCCAAACGTAATATGTAAAATAAAATATAACTCTTTAAGATTTAAAAAGTTATAAATAACAAATATTATACTACAAAAAAGTAACTGAAGCTTAATTAGCGTTTTCCATATATGGAAAACAACTGCCAAATTAATTCAAACAAGGAATAACAACCAATGAAATACACATACAATTGAAATAACCCAATAAGTTTGAAGCATCATCTAATAACACACTATATAAACACACACAAATGTAAATTTTTTTTACCTTGCAACCAAAAAAGCAACAGTAAGGAGAAACTCTGCCATAATGCCTACACAACACGGAGCTGCAGAAATCTCTGATTATAGCTCCACAAAGTAAGTAAAATATCATTTTAAAACCACTACTACTAAAAATACTCCCAAACATTTTGTATGAACAAAACAATTAATATGTATTTTTTAAATTATATCTCCTCTACAGATCATTCTGAACACACTCAAACAACTGCAGAACAGTGAGAAAACTCAATTTGCAAATAAGGCAAGTATAACTCTCTGATTAACAAAAACAATGTTGTAAAATGCCAAACAAGAGTACTAGCTAACTACAACTCCCCCCTAAAAACTCAATTAAACAAATAATTAATATTACTTTTTTTTCACATATCTAAAGAAAAACCTGAAGCAAACAGTAGAGAAGAAGTACCAAGATTTTAAAAAGTCTTCAAATTCAACATTGTAGGTATACAATTGACAATGCTATTTTTTAGAAAATAAAACAGAACAGAAATACTTTTATTAATGTTTATATACATTTCTCCTAGCATTTGAAGCAACATCATGACTGAAGGGACTCAATTTCAAAGCTTTTATTCGATTTGTAAGTACAAATCATACAAGCAAAACTTATAATACAATTCGTTACATTAAAATTATTGTAAAAAAGGCAAAGATATACAAGAGAACTCCGGGAAATTTCATATGAGGAGAGAACAAATAGTAACAAACACTAGACATCAGTTCATATTTGGCGTTATAGTAGTAAACTAGAAAGTGCGGGGATACGCGTGTAAACAGGAATAGGTAATTATCAATGGAGTGCATATCCTGGCAGCTGTACATTTTAAACAAACCCCAAGCCAAAGACATGGAACATTATAAATTACAAAGTAGATTTAAAAGACAGATAAGTACAGACAGGACAGTGTAAAAATGTAGCAACTCTAGACACTTCCTGGCAGCTGTACTTTTCGAATAAAAATAGACTTAAGGTGCAATATATACGTTAGATAATAGTTAAACATTAAAGGCTAGAAGGCAGGGGAGCATACATGTGCAGACTGGTTAAAAGTAATTATCACAGAAAGTACTCTTCCTAGCAGCTGTACAGTTTGAATCAAACCCAGAGTAAAATGGCAATTTACATAATTGTTTAATTGTTTGCCACAAACTATATATAAAAACCAATGAGTACAGACAGGAGCATATAAAATTATGGCAATACAATACATTTCCTGGCAGCTGTACATTTCAGAATAAAAGTGGCAACAAAGAAACAAATATCCACGCTCTCTAGGGCTGATAGTAACGCGAGGGCATTCTTAAAAGACCGTATATTATATTTGATAAAAATGGGTTTTAGGTACCTTGGGGCATATTACCAACCAATAGAGATAATTTTTGTCTCTAACTTGTTTAGAGACAAAAATTATCGCCGCACATCGGCGATTTTTATCGCAGATAAACCTTGCTATTAGCAAGGTTTATCGCAAATGCGATAAAAAACGGCCGCAATGCATGAATATCGCTGAAAAGTCAGCGATATTCATGCATTATCGCGCAAATGCTCTTAGCCATGTTATCCACCTCCCATTGGTTAACATGGCTAAGAACTGCTCTGGGCAGGTGTTAGCTTTTGGAGATATTCGCGCTTAGCGCGAATATCTCCAAAAGTTGGTAATAGGAGATAGCGATGTTAGCGACTGTTTCCAGTCGCTAACATCTTGGCACGCCCACTTTGCATGTCATTAGTGATAAATATCACTGACATGCAAAGCGGGGCCCAAGATGGTCGCTATCTCCTATTAGCTGTCGCTAACTGGTGTTAGCGACAGCTTGGTAATAGGGAGATAATTTTATCTCCGCTTTCTTGGCTTTTAAAGCCAAAAAAGCAGAGATAAACCCCCTTGATAATATGCCCCCTTATTCTTAAAAAGTGATAACATTTACAAAAAAGTAAAAAATGGCAGCAGCTCTGGCGTGAAGTGTTGTCACAGGGGCAGGGAGTATCTGATTTGAGTTTCTGTACTGGAAACGCAACAAGATGGTGTACGATACCCAACCTAACACGAGTTAGGACAAATTGATGAGATGGACGGCTGACTATAGAAAGATAGACTTGGAACCCCGGTGGTAAACTAAGTTCCTTATAAAACTTCACAGTAGCCAACTTGCCATACACCTCATCTCGCCCTTTATTTTTATACTTTAAAAAAGTTTGTTTAATTTCTTTTTTGGGTATTTCAACCGCCAGTTCAGGGTCATGGAAAACATCGATGTCAAACAAAGTTTTGTACCAAAAGTGGATATATTTCAACCATAGGATGCGTGATGAGAAGTCCAAGCCTATACAATCAAGAATAATTTCTTGAGTGAATCGAGTCTCTGACTTAGCCCAAATAGAGCGCCACAATAAAAGTGGACGGACGGCTGCTAAGTCAGAAATAAACTCGACTCCAACCTCGTCATGGATTAGTTGAACAGAAGCAGAATGGGGGACACATAACACTCTTTTTAAAAACTTATTTTCATCTTTTTGTAGGAGAGTGACATCTATGTGGCCCCACACACCTGCCCCGTACAATGCAGAGGGAACACAGCGTATGTTGTATATATTGATCATATCTCGGATACTTCTTGATCCGAGCTTGGAGGCAAATCGAAATACGCTGCTGGTAGTTCGCAACATTTTCATCCTGATATTATCAAGCTCGGGTTTCCAAGACCCGTCGTTGGCATAGGTGATTCCTAAGTAACAAAATGATTTGACTTGAAGCATTTTGTCATTATCTAAATAAAAACTGGACTTCAGTTTGTTGGCTGACTGACCACACAGCATGACATAGGTCTTAGATTTATTTACACAGAGTCTCCTGTTTTGGATAAACAGCATGAAACTGTCAATGAGACGCTGTAAACCTATCTGAGTACGGGATAAAAGGACAGCGTCATCCGCATATAATAAGATTGTGACAGGTTTGCCTCCAATCAGCGGAGCGCCTGCCGGTATAGTGGCTAAAGTGCGATCAACACAATTGATAAAAAGGGAAAATAAAAGAGGGGCTAACACGCATCCTTGCCGGATGCCCCTTGACACTTTAAAAAATGGTGTGCATTCCCCTAGGGTACCGTATCGGACTTTACAAGAAAGTTTCTCGTAGAGCCTTGCCAAAAAATTGACTATTTCTTTCGGTGCCCCTAACTCCAATAAAACCTGCCAAAGAATACCGTGATCGACTAAGTCGAACGCGCTGCTCAAATCAGCAAAGCATAAAAATAAATTGCCCTTTTTAGCTACTGTGTATTTGTTAATTAAAAGGTCCAAATTTACACATTGCTCTAGAGTGCCCATGCCTTTCCTAAAGCCATATTGCACCTTAGTTAAAATATTCATGTTTTCAGCCCAAGTTTCTAGCCTTATGAGCAGAATTCTGCTCATAACCTTTACTGAGGCGTCCAATAAAGAAATGGGGCGATAATTGGAGGCCTCGGATTTACTACCTTTTTTAAATAAGGGGATAATAACCGATTGGCCCCAGGAAGGGGGAATGTTACCTTCGGCTGCGCAGTTGAAAGTCCTCACCAGAATGGGGGCCCACAGGTCAGGTACAGCTTTTAATAAGTCTATAGGGACCCCATCGGGGCCCGGGGCCTTCCCCCCCCTACTGTTGGCAAGGCCTTCAAGTCCCTCTTCCAGGGTTATCCCCAAGGGTATAGGTGTCCATATGGGCGATTCAACAGGAGGTAAAGTTAATAATATCCCTTCTGGGTTAAAAATTTTGGTAAAATGGATAATCCACTCCTCACATGCAACATGAGAAGTAATTTCCGGGATGCCTTCTGTATTTAAAAATGGGCTATTGACTATTTCCCAGTAGAGTTTACTATTTTTAGTCTCAACTGCTTCGTTCAACTTGTCCCATGCTTCTCTCCGTAAGACCTTTTTCCTATTAGAAATAGCCATTTTAAGATTTAAAAAGTTATAAATAACAAATATTATACTACAAAAAAGTAACTGAAGCTTAATTAGCGTTTTCCATATATGGAAAACAACTGCCAAATTAATTCAAACAAGGAATAACAACCAATGAAATACACATACAATTGAAATAACCCAATAAGTTTGAAGCAACATCTAATAACACACTATATAAACACACACAAATGTAATTTTTTTTTACCTTGCAACCAAAAAAGCAACAGTAAGGAGAAACTCTGCCATAATGCCTACACAACACGGAGCTGCAGAAAACTCTGATTATAGCTCCACAAAGTAAGTAAAATATCATTTTAAAACCACTACTACTAAAAATACTCCCAAACATTTTGTATGAACCAAACAATTAATATGTATGTTTTAAATTATATCTCCTCTACAGATCATTCTGAACACACTCAAACAACTGCAGAACAGTGAGAAAACTCAATTTGCAAATAAGGCAAGTATAACTCTCTGATTAACAAAAACAATGTTGTAAAATGCCAAACAAGAGTACTAGCTAACTACAACTCCCCCCTAAAAACTCAATTAAACAAATAATTAATATTACTTTTTTTTCACATATCTAAAGAAAAACCTGAAGCAAACAGTAGAGAAGAAGTACCAAGATTTTAAAAAGTCTTCAAATTCAACATTGTAGGTATACAATTGACAATGCTATTTTTTAGAAAATAAAACAGAACAGAAATACTTTTATTAATGTTTATATACATTTCTCCTAGCATTTGAAGCAACATCATGACTGAAGGGACTCAATTTACTACTTCCCAGAAAGGAAAATTAATAATATTTTATATGGGGTATGTGTACACCCAAGAAAAGCAAACAGGGGACAAAGTCAACTGGAAATGTAGCACATATTATTTAACACATTTTATGGAAGGGCTGCTACTAGGGAAACAACCGTATTGTATGTTAGAGAGCCTAACCAACCCCTAACATAGCTGACATTGAAGTTAGAAATGCTGTAGAAAATATAAAAGAAATTAGCACTGCATCTCAAAAGCCCACAACAGAAATCCTTAAACACGTGCTCCCCAGAGTCCTAGAACATGCAGTTCAGTTCAGTTCATAAACTTTATTTCGATTATAAAAATCACAAAAGTTGAAACAACAACATAAGCTTGGATGTCGAAATGGAAAAATCTAGCCTGTTTCTAGAACAAGATACTGGTAAATTGTCTTAAGTAAAAACGAGCATCCTGGAAGTTCATCATAATACAATAAATATGTTAAAAAACTCTAAAACATACCCATGGGAGGCAGCCACTTGGAAAATCAGCTTTTAGGCTTTGAAAAATGATAGGAAGGATCAATACAGTTCAATAAAGTGCATAGTGCTAGTTTGGGAAAACAAAGCTACTGAACATAACATGCACAATTATCGATGCCTCCTTTCGTTCCATCGAATCACCCACACCCAACCCAAGAACTTTGCTACGTCAATCACAAAAGGCCCATCCACTGTAGGTTTGAGGATCCTACGAGCCTCACTGCTCAACCTGGTCCCCACGTTTGAACATATAGGTTTTAGCCATTTGGATCTAGGTTTGCAGTAAACTGGGCAAGCAAAAAAAAAATGTGGCCCAGTGTTTCAATCATGTCGGAACAGAAAGGGCAGTGGCTATTAATTGAGTTACACCATTTAGCTGTAAAAACATTTGTAGGAAGTGTTTCCACCCTGAACTGGTGGAACAGTTTCCTATCCCGGTTCGAGGGGGTTAGATCCCAATACCCCTCGTATTTGGGTTCAGGCTTATTGTCAAAAAAGACTTTGGACAGAGTGGGACCAGAGGAAGCTGCGAAGAGCCTAATGATTATCGAGTTCCAATAAGGTGCCTTTAGCTCGGTTTTACTTGGAAATATACTTCCTGCTGGCAAAGTCCACAATCGGCTCATCCCCATCTCAGAGAGTATATTTTTTACACTCCTAAACCACACAATTTTCCCTGACTTCCAATAAGGCCAGGGCATAGTGTGAATGTTCAGGAGTCACCCAAAGCCTCCTCCAATATGCTACTGGCCTATAGTATGCCACATCCCTGATCAAATGACATCCCGAATCTAGATCCAGGGGTACCGGTGGAGTGGACTGCGGGAGGCCAGTAATGGACCTTAAGAATGTGTTCTGAGCCACCACTAGGGAATCCAGATTGGGATATCCCCACAACTCTGCCCCGAAGAGGATCGAGGCACTAATTTTGGTGTTATTAATCTGTAACACATGAGCTATGGGTTTGGTGTGAGAGAGTCTCTGCTCCTTGAGTAGAGCACCCTTGAGTTGAGCGTGTCTAACAGTAAGGCCGTCTATTTGTGGTTTCCAGCTTTGCATTCTGTCTGTTATTACCCCCCAAATAGGAAAAGATCTCAATTTGTTCTAGAATGCCACCCTTCATTCTGACATCACCAATGCCATTTTTGGAGCTGTGTAGGACCATGTACTTGGTTTTGTCCACATTGACAATAAGATCATGGTCCACACAGAACTCCTCAAATCTCGTCAGGGCGCTTTGGAGTCCCTGTCTCGTCTTAGAAAGAATGAGGGTGTTGTCGGCGAACATAAGTAGCTGTATCTTGGTCCCAACTAAAAGCAGAGCGTATGTGGGGAAATTCTCAAAATATAGCACCACCCCATTGATGTAAAGTGAGAAGAGGGTGGGTGCTAGAACGCACCCCTGTCTCACCCCCTTCTCAACTGGGAACTTTTCTGTAGTGCTGGCTCCCGCGTCCCATCTCACCTGCACATAATTGTCGGCATGTAGCTTAATCACAAATGCCAGAATGTCCAGCGGCATGCCTAACTTTAAAAGAGTGCGCCACAACTTGGTGCGTGGGACCAAATCAAATGCCGACTTTAGGTCGACGAAGGCTGCATATATAATACCAATCCCCAGAATTACAGTGCGCCAATATATAAGAATAAACCTTAGGACTTTTTTTTTTCTTTTTTCTTTTTTGTAGAGTTTTATATAGCGCGAACTAGACATAAACCGAATCAGGTATCAGAGCGCTTTACATAGCACCAGGTACATTACATGAGGACACACTTCCATTTTTGTAGGCACGGGGAGATTAAGTGATTTGCCCAGAATCAAAGGAGGTTTTGGCGTCGTTACCGAGACTCGAACCCAGATCCCTAGGTCCGAGGTCGAGCGCCTTAGCCGTTAGGCCAACTCCTCTCCCCCTAACTTGGTCAACTATGCTGGTGCTTGGCCGAAACCCTGCCTGTAGATGGGAAAGGATATCACATTCTTCCATCCAAGCCTGGATTCTACCAAGCAAAACCCTTGCCAATACCTTTTGAATGCAGTCAATTAGGCTTATGGGCCTGTAATTTCCTGGTACAGAATGATCCCTTTTTTTAAAATGGGGAGTATTACTGCTCCTGCCCAAGTACTGGGCATAGGTGTTCCCTTAGCGATAGCGTTTACTAGGAGCTGAATATAAAAGTCTCAGGTGTCTATTTCTTGGAGGAATAAGTCAGAAGGGATGCAATCGGGCCCAGGGGCTCGGCCTTTTGGGACAAGAAGGAGTGCATTTTCCACTTCTTTCTTTGACATATGTAAATTTAACCTGGGAGACGGCATTACAAACAGATCATGAGGATCTGCATCACCTGTGAACTGGCCTTTGTAATGTAAGACCAACTGATCTGGTTCAACATAGTTCATTGGTACTTTGCTAGGGGACCTGCTCCCCCACTTCACCATGTGCCAAAAGGCCATCATGGCTCTCCCTAAGCATGCTTTGAGAAGATCAGCCCAATGTTGTTCATCCCAGTCCCTTTTGGCATGGGATTGGGTTGCCTTATATGCGGACCTGTTCTCTCGTATGAAATCCCTATCTTTTGTGATAACTGCTGCCACTAGGCTTCTATATGCCATGCAGCAAGAGGAATTATACCAGGTGGCAGCCTTAGCGCATGGGTGACTCGTCAGTTTTAAGCTTACTAAAAAGATTCTCGTGGACCTTCCCAGCTCAATTGTTGTGTTCTTCCTGTACTAAATCGGTCTGGAGAAATGTCTATGGCATTGGCTACCAACCTACTGATTTGATTCATGTGCTCTACTTTGATGACCACACTTGCCCATTTAACTCGGCGAGTGTCATTTGTCATTTGGGTCTCTACAAAGTCTACACGTGGTACCCACCGTTCTCCACAATATGGATGCAAGGAACACAAAGAGAATAATAAAGGGTTGTGGTCGCAGTCTGGTCATTCACAGACCACCATGTCTAATAATTTGGACCAAAACTCCTTATTGAGCATAAAAAAAGCTATACAACTAGTACGGTGCCCATTATTATATGTGCAAAACAACAGTTGATGGACAGAATGCAGAGCAATGTTATACATTCACCCCAGTACAGAGATCTGGGCCTAAATCCATTGTTTTTTTGCACTCCTCCAGTTCAGACATGGCCATACGCAAATCAGCCTTGACCCTGTGCCTCATGGGAACAGTCCAGCCAGAACTGCCAAGCCATGTCTTTCCTGGACCGGAATCAAGCATCCTAGGACCAGTTTCTGGCTATCAGCCGTCTTCAGCCAAGATAGCTTGACTCCAGTGGTGTGGAGAGCATGGGACTCACGTCTGAGCATACCCATCCCACTCGGGGTGACAAATGCAAAACAACAGTTCATGGACAGAATGCAGAACAATGTCATACATTCACCCCAGTACAGAGATCCAGGCCTAAATCCATCGTTTTTTTGCACTCCTAACCACCCCAGTTCAGACATGGCCATATACAAATCAGCCTTGACCCTGTGCCTCATGGGAACAGTCCAGCCCAAACTGCCAAGCCATGTCTTTCCTGGACCGGTTTCTAGCTATCAGCCGTCTTCAGCCAGGATAGCTTGACTCCAGTGGTGTGGAGAGCATGGGACTCACGTCTGAGCATACCCATCCCACTCGGGGTGACAAATGCAAAACAACAGTTGATGGACAGAATGCAGAACAATGTCATACATTCACCCCAGTACAGAGTTGTTTTGCACTCCACACCACCCCAGTTCAGACATGGCCATGGCCCTGTGCCTCATAGGAACAGTCCAGCCCGAACTGCCAAGCCATGTCTTTCCTGGACCGTAATCAAGCATCCTAAGACCGGTTTCTGGCTATCAGCCGTCTTCAGTCAGGATAGCTTGACTCCAGTGGTGTGGAGAGCATTGGACTCACGTCTGAGCATACCCATCCCACTCGGGGGGACAAATGCAAAGCAACAGTTGATGGACAGAATGCAGAACAATGTCATACATTCACCCCAGTACAGAGATCTGGGCCTAAATCCATCGTTTTTTTGCACTCCACACCACCCCAGTTCAGACATGGCCATATGTTGGCAGGGTATGCTCAGACGTGAGTCCCTTGCTCACTTTGCCACTGGAGTCAAGCAAGCCTGGCTGAAGACGGCTGTAATGCCAGAAACCGGTCCAGGAAAGCTTGATTCCGGTCCAGGGAAGACATGGCTTGGCAGTTCGGGCTGGACTGTTCACATGAGGCACAGGGTCAGACTGATTTGCATATGGCCATGTCTGAACTGGGGTGGCGGAGTGAGCTAAAGAACGGTGATGGATTAAACCCAGATCAGTTGACTGGGGGTGAGTGTCCATCACCACCTTTAGTTTTTCTTCATTATTATATGTGGGCATCCCATGGTTGTCAGATCTAGTTCTCCCGTTAACAGCTCTCACCCCTTGTTCCATGCAGAATATCTTCAATTGTAGTGCTGCACTAGACCATCTTCTTTTTGCAGAAAGATCCAGCGGGGGGCTCAACCACTGTTCGTCCTCCTTTATACTAAAATTCATATCCTGAAAATCCAGGGGTTCGAAAGTACAATTAAAATCACCAGCTATTATGATGTTGCTGTGACCTCTCTGGTTAGATAAAAAGGCATCTAAGATTGCTAGCGTATGTGAGGCTTTCCCCCCTCACCAGCCTTAGAATATACATTGATAAGTAGCAGATCAGGAATGTTTCCCTGATGTAACGTAATAATAAGAATGTCCCTACAATCAATATGGATCTCCTCGAACTTGTGTTGGTGACACTGCCTGACCGAGGTTGTCAATCCCCCTTTGGGTCTACCACGCTGTCCCTGTTCGGCAACTTTTGAGAAATTTAAATGACCTGGGCAAAATACCTGATCCACAGCCCACGTTTCTTGGAAAAATAAAATGTCTTGCTCTTCAATGAAAGTAGACCACTTAGTTGAGGCTGTTTTATTTACAAGCCCGCAATGTTTCAAGAAGCTAGTTTTGGGCCTACAGTGTCATTGGTGGAATCACTGTGTCTTAGTTGCGGGCATAGGCCACACCTCACCACAGGGGAATAAACCCCTTTATCATTTGAATTATCTGAAGGTGCCATACCACAGACATGTTCCCTACCACTTCCAGGCTGACCTACGTTTTTTTCTAGATTAGGCCCATTTAGTGTATGTGAAGAAGAAATATCACTTGAGGTAAGACCTAATACAAGTTCACCCTCTCCCAAAAATGCCATTGGTGGACGGGTCCTTTTGGAAGCTGATGGACAACTCAGTCAGTCAATTTCTTCCAGATTTGATCAAATCTGTTGTGGGTTGGTACGTTGAAGTCGTATAAACCCTCAGCATGGGGTATGTCTTTGTAGTCTCCCCTTCCAGTAATTTGAGTGGGGACATTTTGATAAAAATAACCCAATGGTAAAATACTGCTACCGTCCCTGCTTAAGTGCCTTGTCCCAGCCCTATCCAAAACCGTTTTCACAATCAAAGGAAGCCCAAAGTTCAGCAAAACACAATCCCCTCTACTGGATTTCAGGGAATTCCCTACCCATGGAATTCTATGGATAATTTTAAATTCCTGGAATAAGTGGCTACCCCAGCCCTGTTCTGTTATTTAACAAGTGAAAGGCCTTGTTCCTAAGTGTAAACCAATGTTCCTCGGTACCAGAAGATAGAACAGGCACATTGGAGCGTATGATAGTGTAAGGTGTTGCTTCAGGTGGTAAATTAAGGGAATCACAGGGACACTCCAAACCACCTCGGGTCATCCCTCTATCATGTCCCCCAATTATTTCTCTTGGTAAGCCGGCCTTTACCATATTTGCGAGCATGCTACACGGGTTTACAGCGGGAGCAGGCACAACAGTATTTGTACTAGGACCGACTTCACTGGTGGGCAATTGTATTACATGGGCTGCTACCAATCTGGATTCTTTAGGGCCACTAGTGTTTCCATTACAAGTTGAAGGTTTTGGGAGAAAAAGGTGTTGCACAATTTTACTAAATCTTGTTTCGATACCTGACAAATTAGATAATAGGGGGTTAAGCATTGCTGCTAGTTTTGCTTCAATTTTAGTTAGGATACGTTCTTCAAAGTCACTAGACACTTGTCGAGAATAGGCTTGTGGTCTATTGTCTAATGGGCTGGGAGTGCTCATATCTACAGCCACATGAGAGCAACCTTTGTTGCCACGAGCCGCCCCTTTGGTTTTGCCACTTTACTAGCCTGGTGTGAAGTTAACAGCAATGCGCCCGCTTTTCTTTTCTTTGCTATAATTCCACCCTCCCTTTCCTTAACATGCACTGATCGCTACTGTTGTGTGAGAATCTTAGCCAGAGGGGAGGGAGTAGGAATGGGAAAATTAGATGAGTTGGATAGGTCGTTGACTTGGGACTTGGGATACTGGGGACGTTGAATCTCTTGCGTCGTGTAGTCAGTAGATGGATCCAAGATTAACAAGTGTCCAACTAGGGGAACTTCAGTAGAAGCTCAACGTGGATCTAGAGAAAGTCTCCTTTGAGTGAGCTCAATTTTGTGTATTAAAACAGACTCAGCCCGCATAAGAAACGTGTCAAGTGTTCCTGCCAGGACCGGACTGGCCATAGTGGGCACCGGGCAATCCCCCGGTGCGCCGCATGGGTCTGGGGCCCCTGGGGGCTATTTTTGCTACCGGCCCTGTAACAAAATTGGCCAAAAACCGGCCCGGCAAAGAGCTTGGCGGCACCCACAACCCCCCCTTGGGGGGAGGAGGGGGACGGCCGAGCACTTTGTCAGGGCCAGTTTTGGTTCCCTGTCCGGCCCTGGTTCCTGCTACCCCTGGACCCCCTACCCCCTTGCGATTGCCCTTGCTTATAGCTTGTTGCTAACAATGTTATACATGTGCTAGGAATATTACTATCTAAAATTCAACAGTTAATGTAATTGTTCCAGATCCACTAACCAAGTCCGAGTCATTAGCAGCACAGGTCGATCAAGGAAAGAGGGGTGGCCCTGCCCTGCCTCCGACGGGCAAAGATGGACCTGCCCTTGGCCCGGGCTTTGAGCGGCCTTTGAGCAGTTTTGAAGCGCTTCCTGGCGCTTTGCTCTGACGCCGGTAGTAGGCGCCACTGAAGGATGCTGGGAGATGTAGTCCCGGTGGCAGTGATGGTGTGACAGCAGGTATAGCAGCGAGTGAGGCGTTGCAGTCTTCGCCGGTGCTGGCCAGGCAATTCAGAGATGGTAGGAAGATATCCAACACTGACGGTAGAAAGTTTGTGAGGAACATGCACACTGGCCAAATGCCCTCAATATACTCACTAAAAAGAACTATAGCTAGAACAAAAACGCTACTGCAACGACCACGCCTATCCCCAAAATGTTTTCTGAAGTAGAAATACCATCTGAACTCAGTTACACATCCTGAAGAACAATTTCTTCTGTATGACAATAAATCAGCTGAAAAAAGAAGAAGAATGTTTGGGACTCCCACAAATTTACTAAAATTACACAGCTGTGAGACATGGATGATCGATGCGACTTTTAAAATATGTCCCAAACCATTTTACCAGGTATATACGATACATAGACTTTATCAAAATACAAACATCCCCTTCATATATGCTCTATTACCAAACAAGCAAACCACCACCTCTTTTGAACTTTTAACCAAAGTAAAACAAGCACCAAATAATTTTTTTACCCAATAAATCCTTGTTGACTTTGAGCAGTCAATGATACAAGCAATACTACAAAAAACTACCCTCACATAGCAATTCAAGGTTGCTATTATTACTTTAACCAATGCATTTGGAGAACCCGCCAAAAATCTACACTAAAAGGCTCATCAGGATGGCGGTAGGAAGTGCATCCACAATGCTGGCGGAAAACAGCAAATTTTCCGCTCCTAATGCGGTTATTGCGACCGCCATATTACAATGGGCTAACATAGACCATTTTCCGACCGCTGCGGTATTCCTTGCTCTGCATGTTTTCACGTAATGCAAGGGTGGTGGACAGAGCCCATAGAACAAGACTTGCATGCAGAATCACGTCCCGTCCGCCAACCAGATTACAATATATCAAACAGCATATCCCATCACGGAGGTAAAACGACCTCATCATGTATGGTGAAGCACAACTACAGAGACAAAAAGTCAACCCAGAGCACGTGCATATGACCAGAGATGACATGGATCCTGCCCTACAGGCCTTTCCGCTGCTTTACCTGATGCATCACCAGAAGATAAGACACCGTCATGCTCTGCAGCAAAGGTACGTCCAAAACATCTCCATGCATGCAACCCCATTACAACTACACACTCCCAGCAAGCGTGCAGGCAGGGCCAGCTCAACAATGTATGTAGAAACATGCAAAATGCAATGTGTGATGTTCCCTCAATGTACATGAGTGACACCCTCAGGGCACACGTAGGCTGCCTGGTGCCAACTCTCCCTGACATGCTGCTACCCTCTCCCCTACCTAAAAGCACCACTCACACAGCTCTGATCTGGCTCAAGTTTGCAGATTTGCTTGGGGGCTCACAGTGTATACACTGCAGACTGCAAAGTGAGGAAGATGCGTCCCCAGGATGGGTAGCATTGTTGCAGGACACAGTCACACATTTGTGCCATCACCTCCTGCTACACAACCCAGGCAAACATCCATGCTGGGAATAGACAATAGGACAGGAAATCCATCTGTACTGTACCGAAGCAAACATGACTGAAATCAAGTAGGCTCAAATAGCACATATCACACACTGAAACAGTGCTGAGGGCCACAATGCTTCTGGATACAAACCATTTGCGCACAGTACAGTGTCACACCATGGAATGGTAGGGAGGGTCAAACAAGTGCATCGCATGCTGTGGCACATGTTTGGACTGAAGTGGTGTATGCAGTTTTGGAGTGTACAGAGCAAAAAAGCCATAGTGGAGTTTCTCACATTGTGTATGCCTCAATGGTATGACTGTGACTGCTATGAATCAGACCAAGGCATTAATGATCCCTTTAAGTGGAAAGTGACATCAATGCATGTGAAAACCACATATCATGTTTGTATCCCAGAGACATGCAGCACAGTGAGAACAAAGGTAAGCAAGAGCCATGCCGGATCACAAGACTCACAACACAGACCTTGCAGTGACACACTTTGCATACACACAAGTAATGTGGAAAAGATGTAGGAATACCCTTGGACTGCAAGGTCACAATCACACACTGCACACTGCTCCGGCAAAAACCACAACATGTCAACAAACACTCCACATCTGATCATGGAAACAAACAGGCACTCATCAACTGGATCATACATGTGTGAGAGGGCAATGCTGAAGGGCACATACACATGAACACCTCTGCTAATGACAGGACACTTACAGTGTCTGATGACTACTGTATGCATATGTTCATCCATCCATTTGATTATGAAGCCATACCTATCCAAGATGACAACACACCTACACAGGTGTGTACATCTCAAGATAGAACACACACATATTTTGGACACTGTCCACCACTCAACTCATCATATTAATTGAAATAGATTCCCATGTTGGCGTGCAAACACATCTGAAAAGTGTGAGTAATTAGAGCTCATCGAACTCAATGTAGTTACAAGAACAGTGTGAACCCAAGCAAGTCACTGGGACCTGGGTATAACGTAGTACAGTAAAATCATGGTCCCAGTGGAACAATTTCATAAGAATACACAATTTAAATCACCTTAGGTATATATATACACCATTACACCATAAATGTAACGTTCAATGTTATATAATCACATTGAACACATATAAATGCTTATTAATCAGCAAAAAGATTTAAAAGGCTGTATCAGCAAGTGCCCCATGTATGGGGAAAGGAGAAAGGAGAAAAGGGAGCAGGGAAAAGGTTACGTGTATCAAGTGAGGTTTGGAACAGTGTAAAGGAAAGGTGGTGACATCATATTCATCACAAAATTATTTACTTTGTATGTGGCTTTTCTTGGCCTCACAATTGAATAATCAAAAATAATATATAGCCATTTTTAAGATTACATTATCGCAGTGAAACAGCACTGTTGATCAAAACTGGCATAAGGAATTATACAGTCGACGTTTCGACCCACAAAGAACAAGGTAAGTTTCCCTCATGACTGAGAATTGGGACGCCTGGGAATTTAACAAAAGATGTCCTTAGTAACTAGTGCACTAAGAACTAATAAAAAAAAGGGGGATGAAATACATCTAAAAGGTGAATTTACCACGAACCACCCCAAACTAGATGGTGATAACTTTGTAGTTGGGCCTGAAGGCTCCATTTGATGGAGAGCGGATTGATAGCACCTGGAAGACAAGGTGAGGGCCATCAGAAAATATCCCATAAGGGTGAATAGTAACAAATCAGCTGAAAAATGTGATTACCGCACTTACTTATGTATAGGTAATAGGGCTTCTGTCCCTGATGATCTCCCATAAAAACAGTAAATAATATAACGTGTTGCCAAATGGACTGCAAGGTCTCATTCCCGCTGTATGCGCATCTAAAGGAAAGAACAAGAAAAGGAGGACCACTCGTCAACCACCACTTATATCCCTAAACTGCCTCCACTGAACTGGGTTGCCACTGTGCAAACAAAGGAGCATTGTTTACCATTAATATACATAGGGTAGTTTCAACTTCCGTCAGGCCCGACGGGTGCTTATACATCTAAAAAGAAAAGGGAGAAAGCTGCTCTTAGTAAAAATAAAACATGTCTGTGAGGCATGATAGAGAAATGGAAAATACGCTCAATGGATCGAGCACGATCTGTGCTCCTGCTTACCTTGATACTTCAAAGTGCATCCGTCTCTGTCAAGGGATCCAGGGCTCTTGAAATGACCACCGTTAAATACCAGGGTCTCGTTCACGTGAACGCGTTGTCCGCGTCATAGCAGACTTTGGATGCTTGGCATGCAAGGCAAGTCATTGCGGCGTGGCCAGGCAAGAGCTCTTTCTCCAATTCTCCAATTCTTTTTGTAGGGTCTGCCCATAGTTGCTTGTAGCTGATTCCATGCTGCAGTTGATTAAGGATCTCGGTCTTGTATTTGGTAATGTTCTGTACCACAATAGCACCACCCTTTTCTGCGGGTTTAATCACGATCTCCTTATTCTGTTTAATGGACATTAGAGCTTAACGTTCCATTTTGGTAACATTTTGGTTCACATATTTCTTGTTTTTAAGTACTTTGGAAACATCCCTGTGAACTACGTCTCATAAGCCAGGATCTTACTGGTCATAGCATGTACCAGTGGGACAAAAGTAGATGGTACCTTCAAACCTGACTGTGAGGTTCCACAAAATGGTGGAGTCTGCAGTCTGGAGCAGTGATACCAGTAGCTCCATCAACTGATTCAGCCCCCTCTCCTTCTCTCACCTCGGTCGATTCTGTAGGAGATAGACACACTGTTCAGTGAAGTGGCCCGAACAACAAACATGTTACTCAATACTAACTGAAATGCTTGAAATAAAGGCACACATTTCTTCCCCATGGAGTGTCTGCATAATTACACATTTTTCTATGATCAGCTGATTCATGTTAACATGCATGTTGGACAGTCATGCTCCATGTTGCGTTCATACTGTCAAATTGATAACCATGTGTTGGCATTAGAACATCTTGTACTATTTGTCTGTAGTCACATCTACATGCCTTCAGCTAAGATAGCGATACAAAAGGGGATGGTGGACGGAGCTTTTGAACTCACCCCCAGTCAACTGATCTGGGTTTAATCCATCACCATTCTTTAGTTCACTCAGCCACCCCAGTTCAGACATGGCTATATGCAAATCAGTCTGACCCTGTGCCTTGTGGGAACAGTCCAGCCCGAACTGCCAAGCCATGTCTTCCCTGGACCGGAAACAAGCATCCTGGGACCGGTTTCGGATTCATAATCCTCATCAGCCAGGCTATCTTGAATCCAGTGGCCAAGTGAACAAGGGACTCACGTCTGAGCATACCCTGCCACACTTAGGGCGAACAAAGCGATACAAAAGGGGATGATGGACGGAGCGTTTGAACAAATCAAACACTCACCCCCAGTCAACTGATCTGGGTTTAATCCATCACCATTCTTTAGTTCACTCAGCCACCCCAGTTCAGACATGGCTATATGCAAATCAGTCTGACCCTGTGCCTTGTGGGAACAGTCCAGCCCGAACTGCCAAGCCATGTCTTCCCTGGACCGGAAACAAGCATCCTGGGACCGGTTTCTGATTCATAATCCTCATCAGCCAGGCTATCTTGAATCCAGTGGCCAAGTGAACAAGGGACTCACGTCTGAGCATACCCTGCCACACTTAGGGCGAACAAAGCGATACAAAAGGGGATGATGGACGGATCGTTTGAAAAAATCAAACACTCACCCCCAGTCAACTGATCTGGGTTTAATCCATCACCATTCTTTAGTTCACTCAGCCACCCCAGTTCAGACATGGCTATATGCAAATCAGTCTGACCCTGTGCCTTGTGGGAACAGTCCAGCCCGAACTGCCAAGCCATGTCTTCCCTGGACCGGAAACAAGCATCCTGGGACCGGTTTCGGATTCATAATCCTCATCAGCCAGGCTATCTTGAATCCAGTGGCCAAGTGAACAAGGGACTCACGTCTGAGCATACCCTGCAACACTTAGGGCGAACAAAGCGATACAAAAGGGGATGATGGACGGAGCGTTTGAACAAATCAAACACTCACCCCCAGTCAACTGATCTGGGTTTAATCCATCACCATTCTTTAGTTCACTCAGCCACCCCAGTTCAGACATGGCTATATGCAAATCAGTCTGACCCTGTGCCTTGTGGGAACAGTCCAGCCCGAACTGCCAAGCCATGTCTTCCCTGGACCGGAAACAAGCATCCTGGGACCGGTTTCGGATTCATAATCCTCATCAGCCAGGCTATCTTGAATCCAGTGGCCAAGTGAACAAGGGACTCACGTCTGAGCATACCCTGCCACACTTAGGGCGAACAAAGCGATACAAAAGGGGATGATGGACGGAGCGTTTGAACAAATCAAACACTCACCCCCAGTCAACTGATCTGGGTTTAATCCATCACCATTCTTTAGTTCACTCAGCCACCCCAGTTCAGACATGGCTTTATGCAAATCAGTCTGACCCTGTGCCTTGTGGGAACAGTCCAGCCCGAACTGCCAAGCCATGTCTTCCCTGGACCGGAAACAAGCATCCTGGGACCGGTTTCTGATTCATAATCCTCATCAGCCAGGCTATCTTGAATCCAGTGGCCAAGTGAACAAGGGACTCACGTCTGAGCATACCCTGCCACACTTAGGGCGAACAAAGCGATACAAAAGGGGATGATGGACGGATCGTTTGAAAAAATCAAACACTCACCCCCAGTCAACTGATCTGGGTTTAATCCATCACCATTCTTTAGTTCACTCAGCCACCCCAGTTCAGACATGGCTATATGCAAATCAGTCTGACCCTGTGCCTTGTGGGAACAGTCCAGCCCGAACTGCCAAGCCATGTCTTCCCTGGACCGGAAACAAGCATCCTGGGACCGGTTTCGGATTCATAATCCTCATCAGCCAGGCTATCTTGAATCCAGTGGCCAAGTGAACAAGGGACTCACGTCTGAGCATACCCTGCCACACTTAGGGCGAACAAAGCGATACAAAAGGGGATGATGGACGGAGCGTTTGAACAAATCAAACACTCACCCCCAGTCAATTGATCTGGGTTTAATCCATCACCATTCTTTAGTTCACTCAGCCACCCCAGTTCAGACATGGCTATATGCAAATCAGTCTGACCCTGTGCCTTGTGGGAACAGTCCAGCCCGAACTGCCAAGCCATGTCTTCCCTGGACCAGAAACAAGCATCCTGGGACCGGTTTCGGATTCATAATCCTCATCAGCCAGGCTATCTTGAATCCAGTGGCCAAGTGAACAAGGGACTCACGTCTGAGCATACCCTGCCACACATAGGGCGAACAAAGCGATACAAAAGGGGATGATGGACGGAGCGTTTGAACAAATCAAACACTCACCCCCAGTCAACTGATCTGGGTTTAATCCATCACCATTCTTTAGTTCACTCAGCCACCCCAGTTCAGACATGGCTATATGAAAATCAGTCTGACCCTGTGCCTTGTGGGACCAGTCCAGCCCGAACTGCCAAGCCATGTCTTCCCTGGACCGGAAACAAGCATCCTGGGACCAGTTTCGGATTCATAATCCTCATCAGCCAGGCTATCTTGAATCCAGTGGCCAAGTGAACAAGGGACTCACGTCTGAGCATACCCTGCCACACTTAGGGCGAACAAAGCGATACAAAAGGGGATGATGGACGGAGCGTTTGAACAAATCAAACACTCACCCCCAGTCAACTGATCTGGGTTTAATCCATCACCATTCTTTAGTTCACTCAGCCACCCCAGTTCAGACATGGCTATATGCAAATCAGTCTGACCCTGTGCCTTGTGGGAACAGTCCAGCCCGAACTGCCAAGCCATGTCTTCCCTGGACCGGAAATTCCCTGGACCGGAAATTTTGCAATTTTCACCCCGAGTGGGCTGGGTATGCTCAGACGTGAGTCCCAGGCTCTCCACACCACTGGAGTCAAGCTATCCAGGCTGATGAAGGCTGATAGCCAGAAACCGGTCCTTGGATGCTTGATTCCGGTCTGGGAAAGACATGGCTTGGTAGTTCGGACTGGACTGTTCCCATGAGGCACAGGGTCAGAGCTGATTTGCATATAGCCAGTGTCTAACCCAGGGTGGTGTGGAGTGCAAAAAAACGATGGATTTAGGCCCAGATCCTTGTACTGGGGTGAATGTATGACATTGTTCTACATTCTGTTCATCAACTGTGTTTTTTGCAATTTTCACCCCGAGGGGTCTGGGTATGCTCAGACGTGAGTCCCAGGCTCTCCACACCACTGGAGTCAAGCTATCCAGGCTGATGAAGGCTGATAGCCAGAAACCGGTCCTTGGATGCTTGATTCCGGTCTGGGAAAGACATGGCTTGGTAGTTCGGACTGGACTGTTCCCATGAGGCACAGGGTCAGAGCTGATTTGCATATAGCCAGTGTCTAACCCAGGGTGGTGTGGAGTGCAAAAAAACGATGGATTTAGGCCCAGATCCTTGTACTGGGGTGAATGTATGACATTGTTCTACATTCTGTCCATCAACTGTGTATTTTGCAATTTTCACCCCGAGTGGGCTGGGTATGCTCAGACGTGAGTCCCAGGCTCTCCACACCACTGGAGTCAAGCTATCCAGGCTGATGAAGGCTGACAGCCAGAAACCGGTCCTTGGATGCTTGATTCCGGTCTGGGAAAGACATGGCTTGGTAGTTCGGACTGGACTGTTCCCATGAGGCACAGGGTCAGAGCTGATTTGCATATAGCCAGTGTCTAACCCAGGGTGGTGTGGAGTGCAAAAAAACGATGGATTTAGGCCCAGATCCTTGTACTGGGGTGAATGTATGACCTTGTTCTACATTCTGTCCATCAACTGTGTTTTTTGCAATTTTCACCCCGAGTGGGCTGGGTATGCTCAGACGTGAGTCCCAGGCTCTCCACACCACTGGAGTCAAGCTATCCAGGCTGATGAAGGCTGATAGCCAGAAACCGGTCCTTGGATGCTTGATTCCGGTCTGGGAAAGACATGGCTTGGTAGTTCGGACTGGACTGTTCCCATGAGGCACAGGGTCAGAGCTGATTTGCATATAGCCAGTGTCTAGCCCAGGGTGGTGTGGAGTGCAAAAAAACGATGGATTTAGGCCCAGATCCTTGTACTGGGGTGAATGTATGACATTGTTCTACATTCTGTTCATCAACTGTGTTTTTTGCAATTTTCACCCCGAGGGGTCTGGGTATGCTCAGACGTGAGTCCCAGGCTCTCCACACCACTGGAGTCAAGCTATCCAGGCTGATGAAGGCTGATAGCCAGAAACCGGTCCTTGGATGCTTGATTCCGGTCTGGGAAAGACATGGCTTGGTAGTTCGGACTGGACTGTTCCCATGAGGCACAGGGTCAGAGCTGATTTGCATATAGCCAGTGTCTAACCCAGGGTGGTGTGGAGTGCAAAAAAACGATGGATTTAGGCCCAGATCCTTGTACTGGGGTGAATGTATGACATTGTTCTACATTCTGTCCATCAACTGTGTATTTTGCAATTTTCACCCCGAGTGGGCTGGGTATGCTCAGACGTGAGTCCCAGGCTCTCCACATCACTGGAGTCAAGCTATCCAGGCTGATGAAGGCTGACAGCCAGAAACCGGTCCTTGGATGCTTGATTCCGGTCTGGGAAAGACATGGCTTGGTAGTTCGGACTGGACTGTTCCCATGAGGCACAGGGTCAGAGCTGATTTGCATATAGCCAGTGTCTAACCCAGGGTGGTGTGGAGTGCAAAAAAACGATGGATTTAGGCCCAGATCCTTGTACTGGGGTGAATGTATGACATTGTTCTACATTCTGTCCATCAACTGTGTTTTTTGCAATTTTCACCCCGAGTGGGCTGGGTATGCTCAGACGTGAGTCCCAGGCTCTCCACACCACTGGAGTCAAGCTATCCAGGCTGATGAAGGCTGATAGCCAGAAACCGGTCCTTGGATGCTTGATTCCGGTCTGGGAAAGACATGGCTTGGTAGTTCGGACTGGACTGTTCCCATGAGGCACAGGTTCAGAGCTGATTTGCATATAGCCAGTGTCTAACCCAGGGTGGTGTGGAGTGCAAAAAAACGATGGATTTGAGCCCAGATCCTTGTACTGGGGTGAATGTATGACATTGTTCTACATTCTGTCCATCAACTGTGTTTTTTGCAATTTTCACCCCGAGGGGTCTGGGTATGCTCAGACGTGAGTCCCAGGCTCTCCACACCACTGGAGTCAAGCTATCCAGGCTGATGAAGGCTGATAGCCAGAAACCGGTCCTTGGATGCTTGATTCCGGTCTGGGAAAGACATGGCTTGGTAGTTCGGACTGAACTGTTCCCATGAGGCACAGGGTCAGAGCTGATTTGCATACAGCCAGTGTCTAACCCAGGGTGGTGTGGAGTGCAAAAAAACGATGGATTTAGGCCCAGATCCTTGTACTGGGGTGAATGTATGACATTGTTCTACATTCTGTCCATCAACTGTGTTTTTTGCAATTTTCAGCTAAGATAGCAGCACATCAGAATTCACTGTGTGTGTCACACTAGAAGTTTGAGGATATAGAACCACACACATAGTAAGTTAAAGGAGTCTATTGTCAAGTGGTATCACATCCTCACAACAACTAATTCATGTTTTGCTACACACTTACTGTTGTGCGTTGGTAAGCAATCTGTAGATCTACAAATAACATGGAAATGCACAACATCAATCGCGAAAATCACCCTGATATGATGCTCACTGATGTTCACTTACTGTTGATGCCACAGAGACTGACACTTATGCTGATGTCACCTGCCCACATGAGAATACAGATGTTGTGGAGGCAAAAAATATCTGCACCCACCAGTGAGTCAACTGAGAGGCAATTACACCACAACGGAGACAACTCATAGGTTATTGCCTTGCTCTGTGCTGGGATTCGGGCTGTCTATCATGCGCAACGTCATACTTTGTACTATACCTACCCCCATATTGTTGCTGCTGGGCCTTCAGGCGTCCATCCAGCTGTAGCTGCGTCACTATACGAGTCAATAGTGTGGTCATGCTCTGGCACGCCAACTGACCAGTCCAATCAGTCCAAGCGTCATTTCTCCAACGTTATTGCTAAGGCGGTAGATGTCATCCAACCTCTTGTGGCAGTGGTTGTGTCAATGGTTAGAGACCCCTAGGGCCGTACCTCACTAGCAATGGTCCTCCATATTGCCTTTCGCTGATGGACCTTGAGTATAGGCATGGGAGACAAGAGGAGACATTTGTAACACTTTGTAGTAGTGCATTTTGTCTCAGTACACAGTACATACACATGAGCGAGTCAACACATATTGACACCAAAAGAAGGATGGCATGTCCACTGAACATTTATCAGTTAAGTGAGCTAATTTCTATAATATCTAGACTGTAACAGGCCCTTTACTCTTGTGCATACTGGGTTCATCTCTATAGTACCCCTGTAGAATGAGCACACCCCCCAATCAATAATCCCTCCCCATTCAAGATTAACCATCTAACAAATGTACATATGTACACGTGATGAACTCACAAAGGACATGGCACAGGGAATGTGTGTCCAAATGGAGATCACATGAGGTCATCATTGTAACTGTACTACTGATAAACGACATTCTGGCTACATTGTCATTGCATGCACTCAGGGATCAGTGGGAACAAGCCTCAATAACATGCACGTGAAGTTGTTTGCCTTCACAGACTCCATCATGTATACATCATCCTTTACTGAGCTTTACATGTGTAATGTATTGAACCTATGGAGTTGTGACATTGACAACTGTGCCATCCTCCTCACATACTCAAGTGCTTCAAGTAGTATGTCATGTATGGGAAATGCAGACAACAACAATGTGAAAGCACCACGAGTGGCTTGCAATCTGAGGCACAGAGCACTGTACAATCCCATGTTGTTGCCTTGAGCATCCTACGTAAGTTACACATATACTTACCAGTACCTCTGGTGCACCATATAGCCTGCCGTACTGTCCAAGGACCTCGCCCACCAGGACCTCCAGCTCCTCTGTGGTGAAGCGACGGGCTCTCAGGTTTTCAGTACGAGCCATGACTGGTTTCATAGACGAGGCACTGCAGCAGCTGGTGTTCAGGGATGGCAGCCAGCAGTGTCTCTAGGCATGTGACAGGTGGACACTTCACAGGCATATATATAGAGCCCTAGACCCGTTCCAGTGTTGGTCTGCTGATACCATTGCCCAGCCTGGTTCGCCTTATTCAATTGGGGCCAATGCCGGGGCCCGCACTGGCGGAGCACACTTACCATGAGTTTCAAAAATGCAAGACGCTGACGGTTGCCATTGGCTGATAGCTATTTCTCATAGTTGGTGACACACCGCGGAGGTCAGCCAGCGGACACCGCTATCCTGCATCATACAATTGTGGCCAATGCCGGGCCATGCAATGGTGGAGCACACCTACGGCGAGTTTCAAAAATGCAAGCCTCTGGCTGTTGCCGTTGGCTGATGGTTATTGCTCAAAGGCAGTGATGCACCGCTGAGGTCAGGCAGCGGACACCGCTATCCTGCATCATACAATTGTGGCCAATGCCGGGGCCCCGAGTTTCAGAAATGCAAACCTATGGCGGTTGCCATTCCCTGATGGCTATTGCTCATAGGAGGTAACGCACCACGGAGGTCAGGCAGCGGACACCACTATCCTGCCTCATTCATTTGTGGCCAATGAGTCTTACCTCTGTGGACACCAGCAACCGCGTCTATAAACACATTTACCCTTTCCATTCTCGCTTTGCTAATCGCATCACTCATCCCAACACATTGGCATTAAGTCATCTGTGCACCCTGTTGATGTATGATAGAGTATGAGCTTTGAGTCAAGTCTTCACACACATGGTATGTCCTAGAAAGGATAGTGAAATTACATTCTTTTTCATGTCTTCTGCCACCATGTTACTCAAGGAGTTAAGGAGTTAAAAAGGCTAAAGGACTCTTGCACTGTAAATGTCGTGTATTGAAACATTCTACCTCGGAAGACTGTTTGAACTTCCCATGCTAAGTGACTGACAATTTCTTGACCATGTGCTGTGTAATGAAGGGATGGTGATGTTGGATGTCATTTTGAGGTATCTATTTGATGGAAATTCAACGTACTTGTAAGCTCTAGCACTTTAAACACACATACTGCTGTGGCATGCTGTGTGCCAAGCTGCCATAGACTGCATATGCACACACACGTCAGAGGAGTGCATATGTGTCACACAGAAACATTGTTGTTGCCTACATCATTGGTTATTTACAGCTTTGTGTGGATGTATACACTATTCATGTGTATTTGTGTATCATTTTGGTGGACATGGCAATGTCTGTCATGCAACATCATCACAGAATCACGATGGAGTGACACCATAATGTTTATATTTGTCTGTCCACTGTGCTACATATTCATGTGTTGTTGTCCACCTGAAGCCTAAAGCTTGAGGTCATGCAGTGACATCAGATACATGCTACTCAACATTGATGCAATTAACCACATGTGCAGTGCCATCTCCCAACAGTTCTGCCCACACTTTCATGTAGTAGTGCAACATATGTCATACACTTTGATTTATTTCGATGTTGTAGTAGTTTGTATGTTGAGTGATTGACGAAAATCAAGGTCTGGATGTATGTCACTTCGGCATTTCACATGTTCAAAAGTCCTGTCAATGTTGGGGTTGTGCGAGTCCTTGCTTAAGCTGGTCACAACATCTCATCTTTTACTCATCTTTTGCATGAGTACCCTGCCAGAGTACGTACACAGAGACCATCGACCTTCCACCCTGTACCTGATCTGGCAATGATGGAGGACATAGATGTCATTAAGAAATTCCATCTAGATCACCGTACATTGCGAGAGCTATGTGCTCAGTTGGAGCCCCATTTGAAGCACAACATAACTTATCCGGCTGCATTTTCTACTACTGTAAAAGTGATGGCTGCACTTCTTTGCCACTGGGTCTTTCCAGTACACCGTGGCCATCGCAGGTGGGATGTCAAAGCCTATGTTCAGCATGGTGTTGCGTGATGTCCTGTCTGCATTGATGCTAAAGACCTCTTACCTGACCTGTATTGCTTTTTATATGACCTGCACAGGTTCACTATGTCAGTAACCCACCAATATTGTGCAGCTCCTCAAAGACAATCAATATATTTTTCTTTATATTTTATTATACTTATAACATGTATTCTTTGTGCAAATGAATTCATATTTTCAATTTACATTGCATTATTTTATCTTTTAGTATACATATTAGGTAGAAAAAAGTCTCAAAAACATAAATAAATACAAAACAATGCCCATATCTTCAGACAATTAAGTCAAAATTCATGGCTTATTACAATTGAATTCACTAAGAGTATCAAAATACTTAAACCAGCAGCAACCTATGATTCGTTCATTCATACTACACATACTTGGGCAAGATCAGATCACATCACATCACACGTGTGTGCAACGTATCCAGGTTCGACACAAGACTCTTACATTCTGCAGAACAGCAGCATACCACAGTTGATGGCTAATCTTCACATAGAGCGTGCCTGACTTGTTGGTGAGTGTGCTTTGTCAATGAGTGTGATGTATGTGTGACATGCTGCTCTCCACACATTTTACTATACCATTGATCATCTGTGTTTCTCACAACTAGGTGACTCAGGGTATCCCAATTGTCCATGGTTGCTGACTTCACTAAGGTGTCCAACTACGCCCGGGGAAGCCCACTTCATTGAAGCCCATGGAAAGACACGCCGTGTGGTGGAGCGTACTTTTGGGCTTCTAAAGTCTATATTCCGGTGTCTGGACAAGAGTGGTGGTGCACTTCTCTACTCACCACAGAAGGGGGCAAGCAGTTCCAAAAGACGATCTGATTCTGCTTCTGCAAAAAGGACGGCCATCCAATGCAGTAGAATGAAGGAACAGATGTGCTTCTCGCACCCCGTGGATGAAAGGAGCATATCAGGTTAGCCAGGAAGAGCTTTGACGTGTCAGATAGTAGTTGCCTGCTGCATGTTACACAATCTGGCGTTGTGCAAGATAATACCCCTGGTTCAGAACAATGAGGAACAGCAGCAGCCCCCGCTGCAAATAGCCACCTACTTCCATTGAGTGTAAGTTACCATTGAGCAACTATGACTGTGTCTGGGCACTTTGCTGTTGTGTCCAAATCTTGGGAGTTTGTTGCTGTCATTCTGCCCGCAGACAGAACCATGGGCATGATTATGAGATTTGGGCAGGCAGGGACTGAGTCATTCTAACACCTGAGTACCTATCAGCACAGGACCAAATACCCATAGTGCCTCACTAGCTCTCCTAGTCACTGACAGTGATGCAAGCGCTTATACACCCCAACACTCTCAGATCTCTCAGAATCAAGTGACCAAGACACACCCTGTTGCTCTCACTTTTATACTTGTCCACGGTACAATCACTTGAAGACAAAACACGTTTATAAATGTTTAATTCATAGAACGTGTCCTAACATGCAGTATACATGCCACAACAACGAGTATTATGCATGATACATAAACAGTTGGCATAGAAACAGAAACACATTTCACGACGGGAGATATCATGTCAAAAAGCACCCAGGAGGGAGAACTACGAGCCCCTTCCCCCTCCCCTTGCTAGAAGCAGTCATATTTTGTATCCCCAGATAACTGGCCTTTGTCAGCAGACCTCATTCCTCAGGCAATAAATGTTGAGATGTACATCACATATGCTGTGTCGCTATACAATCTGGAATGATCCCTCTCCAAGTGTGTGGCACCTAGCCTGCCTCCCCATAATATCAAACAGGCACCTGTGATCTTTAGCAGCTGCGAGAGTTAGTTGGGTCTGTGTGCTAGGGCCTGACCAGTACACTATTACAAGAGACATTGTTTTACGAGCTTGGTTATGATGTACAGACTGTACTCCAGGACTGCACAGAGTACAAACTCTGGGGACAGTCCTCATGTAAATGACATTAGCAAAGCTATTTGCAAATAACAAAGCCATGTATTAACATGTGCTAAAGCAGCATAATGGAAGCAGGGCTCATACTAGGCGTTATTATCCACAGCTGACATATCACAGACTCCCCTTGCTCAGGTCTGTGGTACCAAGCGAAACATACAGCAAATGTAAGCAGAGTCAAATCGAATGCAGACAGGGGCATATTCTGAGAGTACTCAAATTTTATTTCAGAAGCTGGAGATAAAAATTAATGCAAAATTGATTTATTTCTAAAGATTTGCGGATGCTGGTAAGTAGTTAGCAATCCAAGATAGCACTTGCAGCTTCGAGGGTAAGCAGTCCAAAAGACGATCTGATTCTGCAAAAAGGACTGCCATCCAATCCAGTAGTATGAAGGAACAGATGTGCTTCTCGCACCCCGTGGATGAAAGGAGCATTTCAGGGCAGCCAGGAAGAGCTTTGATGTAGGCATGGCATAAGAGACGTTGCGCAAATGAACAGGTCATACTGGCAACCCGTCTGCCACGTTGTAAGTAATCCCATAAACGCCTTTCACTGGAACAGTCCTGGTCATGGGCCAACAAAGGAGTCCCCGAGCAGCCATAATCAAGATCAGCAAGAGATGCGTTTGAAAGGCAGACATCCATGGCCCATTGAAAGTGGCATCAGCGACAGTAGAACACAGGTTGCATGCAGGTGAGATAGGCATAGCAGAAGGTTATCCTATAATTGATGTGAAGCACAGCTAATGTCAGACATCCAAACATTAGCTGCATTTGTTTACAGTACATGCACGTTGCAGAACAGCCAAATGAATTATGTTGAACTGCCAATTGCACTTTGTAAATGACTGAAGAACACCCGGTAGAACTCAAAAAATAGTTTAAAATAAAGTGACAAGGCCATAGACCTTCAGTATCAGACGCTCACCAAAAATGAAGCGTGAAACTCGAATTTAGCAGGAACTGAATCACACTGTACATGCGAGCCACCTGCAATTTGAAGGTCTCACAGGCTGATGTGATTGTGACTTGTTATTGGAATAAAGGCGCTTTGAGCCTGTTTGACTCATTGAAGTCTGCTTTTATAGAGGGAATGTGAATTGTAAATTGTAAATTGATACTTATATAGCGCACTAGTCACCCGCAAGGGTCTCAAGGCGCTTGTACGAATACCGCTATGGAACCCATCCTGGCTTTCCCTGTGAGGTTTCCACTCCTGGGCGCCCCCAAGGTGGAGGCCAGGCATCCTTAGCGTTGTGGGGGCCGTTGTGGAGATTAAGCAAGCTTTTGCCCAGAGTTGCAGAGTGGGACTCCATAATTGGAATAGGCACCGAGGCGAGAATTATCAGGTCCGTGGAATTTTTTTTTTGAGCCCAAGACCCGCCGAGGCTGGGAATTGAACCCTGGTCCTGGGCTAGACCTCTGCATCAGGGTCTGCCGCTCTAACCATTGAGCCACACTTCTCCACGGTCTGGCCGCAACTATCTACAGTATCATACGGGGGAGGGAAAAGAACATTGCTGAAGAAAGTTACACGCTGTGCAACTGTTACTATGAACATGACGCTGCCCATAAACCACAGCAGTTGTAGTTATTCAGGATAAGATAACTTCCTTTAGGAAGGACATTTGGCTTGGACATGTTGGCAGGGAATGTTGGTCGTTATTGACAATATGCAAAAATCTTGTTTTATACATTACAATCCCTGTTTAACAGGACTTGTCTTAGCGAATGCAACAATGCCCCCAACGTCAACTTGACAGGATGTGTTTAGATGCTGGCTATTGTAGTTAAACTGCTAAGTGTTACATTGTGCAACACAGTGTATTTTTTATATTTTTGTTATGTCCATGTAGATAGTATGATAGCAGGGGGATGGGAGGACACTGCTTCACCTCCCAGCACAGTTCACCCATTAGCATCCTGTTAAATGCAGTTCAGTTGAAATGCTTACTTGAAATGTAGCTGAAGTGTTTCACCAAAGTTGGGCTGGAATAAGTACCAAGACTGGCGAGGATTGTGGCAGCTTTCTCATCATACACATTATGTCTTTAGGTTAGCTCCACTGATGAAGGGTAATTACCAGGTACACATGTGACTTCGCTGATAATTCAAGTTGCCATTTAAACCGAAGTGCATTTAGCAGAATGCTGAGGTGTGAACTGTGCTGGGAGGTGAAGTAGTGGGCTCCTATCCCCGTTCTGTCCATGTTGATGGTGTTATGCAGTGTTGACTGGAATGCATCTTGTACAGTGTTGCCTAGTGGTGTGCTTTAGCTGTCATGCCATCATATGTCAATTTACTATTATTTTCCTGTGTCATTCTAGGTTCCTCTGCTCTCTCAAAAGATTGTCACATTAAAATTGTGTGATACATTGCAATGTGAATTAACGTGCTACTTACTATGCATAACATGGTACTGACAAAAAGGCATAGGGTGCCAATTGTGGTTATTTGGAGATGAGTGATGGGTGGGTGGTGAAGTTGAAAGTGCTGGTACATGGTTACTTAGGGTAGAACACACACTGGTGGAATTCCACAGTCCAACAGAACACTCCCATCATTGTTGCAATGTGGGAACAGATCTACAACAAAGTCAATGCTCAGTGTGACACTGGTGACATCAAAGGTGGCTCCTAGTACCGGTATGGCATGGTGCTTTGCCACGTCATTGTCCCGGGGTCTTTTTCAGAGGTCCCCTCTGCTGTTTGGCAGGATGGGGACCTGCTGCATACTCTGAGGTGTCTGACAGCTCGCGGGTGGTGACTCTCCCCTCCCTGTAGCTGCTGGTGAGGTGTTGTGACTAGCATCCGGATGGCAACCGGAGTTGTGGGCAGCTATTTGTGCTGCATGCATGTCCCTCATGACACCAACATGCTGGCCCATGTACTCAGCAATTTGCCCCAAATGAGTGTCCATGGACCTCTGCAGCAGGCAGAGTTCATGCATTTCTACCATAACCTGGATCAGTTTCCACGGCGTCCAGGGCCTCAGTCTCATTGTCCTCCTATGACTGTCCCCCAGTTAGCCTCCCACCTGCCCTGCCGATACGGACCTGTGAGGTTGCCTGTCACCGCCATACCATACTGGTGGTATTGGCAACGACTGCCACAGGGGCATTGTTGGAGGCAGCGGTGTTGATGGTGGAGGTGGTTGCCACACAGGTCGCTGTTACAGGAGTCAGCATTGTTGTTGTGGGAGTCATAGTGGTGGTGGTGGTGCGGGGACAGTGAGGTCCTGGGACTGCGCTTGCCTGGCCATGCCAGAAAGGCCAGACCGGTCCTCAAAATACCAGGGAATCTGCATTGTCAAGTTCACCTTCCTGGGGGAGGACTGGCTTGGATCATTGGCAACATCGCCTGCTGTTGCTGGTAAGTCACCAATTGAACAGAGGTTAAATTGTCAGCATGTTCTATACACAGAACAAGTTTTAGGATCAGACCGGTGTTATTTCGTGACGTTTGGCAGTCAGTGCCATAGGTTGTGACCCTTATCAAGGTGGCCTATGTTTTAATCGCCCAACACACTTGATTGATGACTTCATGAAATTATTGGATTCAACCACACAGTGAGATTATCGCTCTACATAAATTAATGCCCTGACTAAGTTCTTTCAAGAACGAAATGCTTTGGCTGTTTTGTTATACTCACACTTTTGGATTTATATGATTAAAGACTTCTTTCTACGAAGTAACTGATTGAGCTTCATTATTAATCCTTGGATATCTGGGTAGTGCATCACTCCATTTTCCTTGCAACTTTGTTTCCCGGCCACAGGTTGTACCCCTCACCGGTGGGTACAGGAGCTGTATATGCACACCGAATGAATACGAATACTGCAAGACACTCTGGGAAATAATTAGGGGATTGTGCGGCATCTGGAGTCCACCGTTGGCTTTCTGAATTTAGTACAACTTTTAGGATCATGTTTATCACATTTCATTTAGGGCAGACCACCCTTTTTACATTGGCATGACTTGACATTTGTAACAGTTTTTCAGCAGTCAAACCTGTTGTAGATGTGCATACATTTTTCAGTAGCAAGGTGACATGGAGGAAGCAACACTTTCATATGTAGTATGTCCTCTGGTATCAACTTGTTGCTCATCCACTTCAGTTCATGCTAGGATATGTGACTTTTCGATAATTATCGGTCTACAATGCCGCAACTGCATGATTTCTGTAGTGCTTTTTTACTGCCCTCCTGTGTGACAATGTGACTTGCACATTGGATTTTTGACATTACGTTCTTGTGCTTTGCAGTTACATGTGATGTCATCATTGACACTGCGATTCATGTGTACTGTCAATTATATTGACTGTGTGTGCACTGGCTACAACTTATGGAGCTTTACTGAGTTGTCTAACAGGTGAGGGAATGTGCTGGTCAAGTTCCTCCATACTGTTTGTTGGGAATCCAGGGTGCATGATCTGACTACCTACCTGTTAAGTGATGCAGAGGAGGGTGTTGGCTTGTATATGACTCTGGGGTGGGGAGGGTGCTTAAAGCTTTTTGTGCAGGGGCAGAGGGCCTGGTGGGAGTTGTGGTCTTGTTTTCAGGTCTCAGCAAGCCCCTCGCCAGTAAGTTGACTACCTACCTGTTAGGAGGCACTGTCAATGGTGTTGCCAACCACATGGCTCTGGGGCAGGAAGGGTGTTCCATGCTGTTTGTGAGGGAAGCCAGGGTGCATGAGCTGACTGCCTACCTGTGAGTTGAAGCAGAGGAAGGAAATGCTATCCTTGTGAGACATTCAAATTGTAGGTGTTCATTCTGGATGAGTTTGATTTCGTCTGGCAATTGAGGCTCAGTTGTTGTGCACAACAGTACATTTCAGTGGGATGTGATCAATTTGTTTGTACTTAGAAGCCTGCAGTCTCTCCTCGATTCATGTGAGACTCTCTAGATGCAGTATGGCAAACACCTTCTCCTCCCATTCATTGAAGGTTAGTGGTGGAATGGGAGGGCCAACTCCAGTTCTTTGGGCCGCCTCGTGGTTCCTCTGGGCTCGAGCCTTCACCCGGGCCTTGAGGTTGGTCCACCGCCATTTGATGTCACGCAGTGTGCATAGGGCGGTCACTACAGCATTGACTTTGTTGTAGAACCCTGTCCACATCTGATTTTTTCTCACAAGTGGTTCCCGTACAAATGTGGTTCTACCCTGATTATCTCGTCTACCAGCACTTTTAACTCTGTGTCAGAGAATATGGGCATTTTTGGTTTGGCCATGGTGCAAATGAATAAAAGGTGCAGGGTGATATTGATATGTCAAGCGTGTCAGGTGTGTGTGTGTGAGGTGGTGGTGTGTTGAGTTTGGTGGATGTGATGTGCTGTGTGCAGTGTCAAAATGGTGTCCTGTCTCTCTCTGTGTCTCTCTCTCCCTCAGCTCCTGCTTTGCAAAGGATGCTGGTCCAGGAAGGTGTTGGCTTTATACTGCGGTATATGGGTGTGTCCACATAAGTGATGTCCACCATGTGTGTCTTCCATGCTGTCCATGGTTTTCATTACAGGAGTACATTTGTGGAGTTTCCTTGATGAGTGTCTGATGTTCTGACCGCCATTCTTTTTGGCTTTGCACGACCACAGTGGTCTGAACAGCAATGATCTTTGTGTCAGCTCCACTATCTCAATGTGATTGGCCATGCAGTCATTCCGCGGCAGATGTAGACTTTTTGGTCAATTGGACAGCTTTCCCCAGCCGCTGAGGTAGGATTTTCAGCTTTTGCCACCGTTATGGACGGCCTTTTATGTATGGTGTCTGCCGCAGTCGGGCTTTACATGCTTTGAATCGTAATCTGACCAAAGGCAATGCTGCAGTAAATGCAGATGGTCTTTTTTCGCAGGCACGGCGGTCAGAGGGGTTTTCCGTCAGCCATCGTAATCAGGGCCTAAGTGTAGAATATGCAACACATACCAGCTTTGCATAGCAAATTGAACAACTAATAGCACTAGCATAAGTACCAATAACTGACATAGCTGAGCACTACAATTTATTATTTGAGAGTCCCTACTACCAACAAAATGAGCAAAAACGGATTCCCCTACTTGACAACTTTGAGGATACTTGGGTCGGAAGACTGCACAGAGCTGAACACAGAAGACTGCCTAAATATCACATTCCATGGTAGAATTCATATAACAGTACTCTAAACAAAGAAGTCAAAACTAACAATAATGTGGAAGGAAGGCATAACCCCTTCTAAGCAACAACAGGCAGAACAACACCAACTCTACATAAACTATTACAATCTATTAAAAAAGAACAAGGGGGCTCAATACGATGGCGTAATGATTGCCACTGCCGAGCGGTGGCGACCATTATGCTATTGTAAGGTGAGATACCCCTGCCATATTATGATGGCGGGGGTTATCGAGACAGACGCATAATCCTTCTGCCGCTTTTCCGCCGGTCTGCAATCTTTCCGATTGCCGGCCGGGCGGTGCTGGCCAGTAATATGGTGGCGGTGCCCAGCAAGCACGGTCAGCCATATTACAATGTGGGTTTCCTACAGGCCCTTCCATGGCGGCGCTGTAGCCATAGAAGTTGGTGTCCGTGCACCAAGTGGCAGACATGCCAGACATGCGATTTTGACATCACAGCGGGTGCTGCTATAAGCAGCACACGCTGCAATGTTAAAATGCAGAATGCCAACGTCAGGGTGGCGGTCACATCCTGATTCACTGTGCGGGACCGCTGCATGTCTGGCAACTGGTCTCAACACCTCGAGGATGGCGGGCAAACGTAGGTCCACCCGCCATTCTAAAAGGCCCCAAAGCTACCAGCAACTAAGAATGGAACAGTCTATAACACAATTAGGCCCAAAACTAATCAAGCAAACTAAACAAATGTTTGAGCACTTGCAATACAAAGACTCTACCCAACAACTAAAGTAATAGTGACATTGAAACAATAGCTAAAAGCCTACTTTGATAAATGTACCTCAAAACCACAAAAAGTAGTAATCTAAAAACAGTCAAATTAATATTTTTTAACCAAAAAAATATAATTATATTGTCAATTATTTTAATTAGTATAATAAAAATAAATTGACATATTACATATATTTCATATAATATAAATAACAATAATACTTACACTATAAACATTTCCCTCCCACTATAAATAATTTAAACTTATATACAGTTTTCATGGCTGTAGAAGAGTAATCCAAACTTCCATAAAAAAATCGACAGTTGTTTAAAATACCAAAGATTTAAAAAATGAACCCCAAAAAAATTTAAAAAACAGCTGTCCAAAAAGTAATCAATCAGCAATATGTCCACCACTGATAAACCAAAAAAATCCCGAAAAAAAGATTAAAAAAAAGAAACGCTTGGGGAAAACTCGAAAAACTAAGGAAGTGTAAAACAATGATTAGTTTACTAAAACTAATACAGACTTCCCTATAAAAAAATCACATTCTTCTCCCCACGATAACTTCCAATCGTCAAAACATGTTAGGAAATAAAACAATCCCTCCTGCACAAATACACATATGCACTATATCATATTAGAAATAAATACAGTACCAACAACAAACTTTAAACATAATTACACATATATATCAAACTCCAACATACACTGTTTAACAAACTAACTGCATTTTTGCACACTTCTAATTTAAACATACAAATCACCTAACATTACAAAATCAAACTCTACACACACTATATAGTACTACTCCACCTTCAAATTAACCTTAAATGAAAGTTTAAATTAGCAAAATTATCTTACCTTAGCCGATGCGACAATTTTAGTTTAAAAAAGGCTACCTTAAATAATAAAGGTTCATAATTGTGATTATTAAGGGACCTATTAGGATGGCGTGCGGACCTGACTCCACCCACCATCTTAGTGGGAACGGGACCACCCGCCCGCCTGCCATGCGGCAGGCCCGCACCCCTGACCATGATGCGACTGCCTCCGCGGCGGTCACATCTGCCATTTTGACATTGCGAAGGTACTGCTGGCTGCGGCACCCGCCGCAATGCCTGCCACCTTGTGCTTGAACATGTAGGGATGTACCATAGGTACCAATCAAGTGCATCCCGCAACGGGCCCCCAAAGCAAATCCATGTCAGCCTTTCCACGGCGGCATTGTCGCCATGGCAAAGCCTTGAATTCTCCACAACCTAATATAGATGGCGGTGCCAGCTAGGCACTGCCACCTTATTGGAGCTCCAGCTCTGCCGGGCCCACAAGGGTAGAGGCGGTAGATCAGAAACTACACTACCCAGCACCCTTAGCGCCCAGGAAGGCGCGCATCCAGCATCCTGCCCCGTCCCCGGAGGTGCGCTTAAGGACAGCGCGAGCCCCGGGGGAGCGGGGAACCTGAGCCTTGCACTGACCGGGGAGGTCACTTTTGGGGGTTGAGGACAGCTGCAGACCGAGCGCTGCTCCTCAGAGAAACCGGACCTTGTTGCCAGCCTGCATTCCGATCACCGCGGCGAGGCGGTAGATCAGAAACTACACTACCCAGCACCCTTAGCGCCCAGGAAGGCGCGCATCCAGCATCCTGCCCCGCCCCCATGGGTGCGCTTAAGGACAGCGCGAGCCCCCGCGTCGCGGGACCGCGCGCGGGCTAAGCCCGGGCAAAGGGCGGGCCCTCTGTGGCCCTCAGAGGCACGAATAGGTCGGGTCGGGCCACCCCACTTGGCTGTTACGAGGTTGGAGGTATTTTTATTTTTTCTATAAACTCTGACATTGTACTGTGTTACCATCATGTCGATATGGGAGGAGCTGAACGCCCTGTGTGGTACGAAATACTCCCAGATTGTATCTACCCCCCCTACAGTGGGTAGACACGCTGATGATTTAAATAACAAAGACAATGAGAATACTGACAAAATGTGCACTAGTCCCTCACCAAAACCCTCCTACCCGTCAATAATACCGCTAACTGAGGAGGCGAACAAAACACCTGTCCCAGTATCACCACTTCAATTGACTCTACTGGCACAGATTGAGCAACTGCTAACAACTGCACTATCACCCCTGATCACTAAAATCAATAATTTGGGAGATAGGTTGACCAGCATCGAAAATAAATTATTAAGGAACCATATCTCAACTGAAACAACAGCCACACCCATTGACCCAATTCTTCCCAGTAACATTGACAATTTCAAATCTACGACACTTATGACAGCTCGAACTCCTGAACCCCTTATCTCTCTACCTAATTCAAGAGGACGGAACATTATTTCTAACCCCATACCTGTACCCCACAGAGCTCCTAGGCTTGTACATAAAAGCAAGAATTGGATCAATTTACCGCCAGAAGCTGCCCCTTACGTGTCTGTTCTTTCTGGGGTCCCTGCACCTAATCAGGGTAAACTTGAAACTCACCAGGACTTGTTAAACAAAACCATCTCCTGGCTTCAACAACACAGACCATTGCCACCTGCTCTAGATGGCGGCATCTTGAGAGTTAGGAGGGTGGGGTGGCTTGGTACGTCACCCAAAGACATCCCGGGCGACCTTGTTCTAATTAAATTCAAGACTTCGAACACTGTCCCCTATTTGCGATTCTCCCAACCTAAAGAGGGAGATGGCCCCATTCGCATCTGGGACTTGTACGATTTTTACCCCGGCCCCCGACCCTATCCGTCCCTAAGGCAAACGACATGGAACCACAATTCTTGGTAAAAAGGGATGTCATGTACCTAGTGCTGCCAACACACTACCCCTTTTCCTGATGTTTGCATGCACCTTTTTATATAGCTGAATGGTCAAACTAATTTTACTTTGTTTTTAATAGCTGGTTCTTTTTTTTATCTTGCTAATGATTTGTCGAGTTATGTATACATGTTTTGTATTTCTTTGCTGCTTTTATGGTTTCAAACAAAAACCGAATAAAGCTTATTTGACTTTGACTTTGATATTATTTCTAATATAAAATTATAATAATGAATATTATAAACTACATTAAATCAGGGAAGGTACTGGACACCAAACATATATAATTTACCATTTCCCACTCCAAACTATATTAAATCAGGGAAGGTGCTGGACACAAAACATATACAATTTACCATTCCCACTCCAAACAACATTACATAGAGGGAAGGTGCTTGACACCAAATATGTATCATTTACTATTCCCACTCCAACCTACATTAAATCAGGGAAAGTGCTGGACACCAAACATATTTAATTTACTATATTTAATAATACATTGTATTATTATTACCAATTATAAATTGAGAATCGACAAAAACAAATAAATGACTCTCATTAATATTGAAAAATCTTAACATAAATATGTAATTGAAATGTAATGTTTTTATTTTCTTATCTTTTCACAACATACTCAACTTTACCTACTATAAACACCATATCCAGGTACTCCAATAATTAACGTTTTGAATAAAATATTACATTTTTCAAAAATATGATCAATAAATTTAAAAAACACTAACCACCCTTAAACACTATAAACACCACACTACGCTCATAAAAAAATATTTATATGCATTTTTTATGGAAATTTACCTCAAATTTTTATTTTTTATTTTTAAGCTCCCCAACCGTATCCCCTATTAACAGAACATCCAGCTCATACAAAAAATGTACATTCAATTTAAATATTTTTTTAAAACATTTTTTAAAGCACTTCCTAGCCTTATCCCCAATAAACCCAGCATAACACTCCTAAAACAAATATTAAAATTTCATTAAAAAATATTTAAAATGTTTTAAAATTTACATTCCAATTTTATAAAACACTCCTCACCCTTATCCCCTATAAACCCAACATCCTGCTCCGAAAAAAATATTATAATTTCATTGAAATATATATATATATTTTTTAAACATTTTAATTAAAATTTTTAAAACACTCCCCACCCTTATCACCTATTAACCCAACATCCCACTCATAAAGATAAATTGTACATTCATTATAAAATGTATGTTTTTAAAAAAATGTTTACAAAAAATGTTAAAACACTCCCCACCCTTATCCCCTGATAACCCAACATCCCGCTCCTAAAAATTATCATACAATTTTTGTTTTTTAACAATTATTATAACATTTACAAACATAAAACACAGTAAAAAATACTAAAACAATATATTTTAATGACGATATTTTAACAATTGATATTTTTTACAACAATATTATTTACAAAACACAAAATCAATATTATATACATAGATATTTTTATTTGCTGATTGGTCTTGCCAACATATACCTTGGAACATGGACATAGAACTGCATACCCAACATGTTTTGTTCTACAGTTAGTAAAATCAGTGTGTCTGCATTTTATAGTATTGTGTATAAATTCTGAAACTTCAATCGTGGTCTGCTCTCTAGGTAAATTTCCATCACTTGTAGTGCCTCATCCTAAGGTATCTGTGTATATAGAGAGGTTACATCAAAGGAAACCATCTATTTTGTCTGGTCATCAAACTCCTGGTCTTCCACTCTAGAGAGCAGACCATGCCCCCATAGAGTACCTTAGTCATTTATTCTATAACTTACAAAGGTTGCACGTAAAAAGAACTACTTCAAATATATCCCCCACATGATCCAATGAGAACCTCACTGATGGTGAAAACAGTCTCCATTAGGTAACCTTTTTTTCCTTTTCGTTGTAAATAAACCCCTTAGAAGCATGCACCCATGTCCTATGTTGAGAGTAGGAGAGATTTAAAATCACCTATTTTTTGCATTACACCAGTACCTATAACCAAGAAGCCCTGATGAGAGCCCCTGGACTTTTGCCTGGGACTTGAAACGTGTTGGTATCTAATAACATTGAGGAACTGTGAATCGTTTTTATTTACAGTTTGAAGGAAATGAAATGAAAATTAATCCCTATTGTTTACATAAATTGATCCCTTTGTTTGGCATTCCCCTTATTTTGATGAATTAATGGTTTAAAAAGGGTTTGCCTTGTTGTGAATTAGAAATCATGTAGGAATACTCCTGTTGTTTGTTTCTTTCTTACACTTATGAACTTTTTGAAAACAGATATAAATATTTATAAAAAAAAGGTTAATTAAATAACCAGATCTAACTGAAAGGTGTTGCTTCGATCATTGCTCCAAATAGTTAACTTGAAAATTGATAAGGGTTCAGGTTTATCTTTATTTCTTCAATAATTTAGTCGACCATACTTGGCCCTGGTCCCTTGGGCCTAACCGCGTTTGGTGGTATACTTTCTAAAAGTGGCATTTTCAAACACATAATTTAAAAAACATCTTTACTAAGATATGTTTTGTTGAATACTGGGTTCACAGAATCCAATCTCCATTTCCCTATCTTGTCCCTATTGGAAGTTATTCTTGAAAGATGTTACAAAGTATCTCCCATTCAATTCTATGTGACAGATAGCCTTTCAATACAGAAAAAATAAATACACTGTATTTCACCAACAGGACATGTCACACACACCAATACATCTCCTATCTTTCACGTACACTGCACCCTGCCAATGGGGGTACCTTAAGCCTTCCTGAGGTGTGCATTACATGCAAGTGGGTGCACTTTCCAGGTCAACATGCCAGTCACAACTGCGTGCAGACACTACAGTGGCAGGTCTGAGATACCTTTACAGGGCTACTCATGTGCGTGGACAATCAGTGCCCACTAGTAGCATTTGATTTACAGGCCCTGGCACACCTTGTGCACTTTACTAGAGACTTGCCAGTAGATCAAATAAGTTAAACATGGGATCACCAATCCATAAGGCCAATTTACAGTAGGAGCACTTGCACTCTAACATTGATCAGCAATGACAATGTGCACAGAGACGCTAAACCAGCAAAAACAGAGTCACAAGAAGGAAGTCAGTAAGCAAAAAAGACAGGTGAAACATGCTAAAACATGCCAGGTCTAGCAGTTATCCTCCCACAGCAAATGCATTGTCTGTCTACCAGGCTACTTCACACTTCAGTAAAACAGTTTGGCTCAGCCAATCAGGAGAGAGCAGCAGGAATGCTGGATTTTGGATTACAGAAAATACAGTTTTGCTGTGATAGTAATTATAACTTTAACAGTGGCAAATTGTCAGATTTATCATAACGTTAATTTTAAGTCCTTCAATGACATGTTTAGCTCCTTGCTAGCAATATGAAGACTTCATCAAATATTCAAATGTTATCTACAAAGGAGAAAATGAATTAGGCAGTTTGCCCCTCACCAGGTCTTAGAAAATATCAATTATAATGTTCCTGCTTATAGTTACATGGCACCCTACCGCTGGGGCACCTAGAGGAGACCTTAGAGGTGACTAATATGTAAACATAAGGTACATTACTACTTTGGAAGTACCTTTAATTCCAAGGTCGAACTTGTATATAATTTAATTTGTAATCCCTTTTACCTTATTATTTAATAGGGACTTACAGGGGCCTGTCACTGCCAATTGTAATTATACCTAACCATATACCTTTCAGTTAGTTAACACTAGTACCAAGCACAAAGTGAGGGTGATGCAAGGTCCTTGTCTTGAGATGCATCACACAGTGGCATTCCTAAAGGAGCTGCAGGGGCATTGCGAGGTCCGTGCATGGAACTGTGTTGCCCTGGGTGTTTCTGAGGAGCTGTGGTGGGAATGGCAGATCCTTGCTAGGATATGCATCTCATTGCAGTGTTATGAGGAGCTGCAGTGACGATGCTATATCCTGTGAGGAGATGTCAGGATGCAGCGGTTCTGAAAGGCGGTGGTTTGTGACGCAAAGGCTTGCATTGGAGATGCATTGCACAATGGTTCCAGTGTGATGTCTTGCGAGGTGGTTCATCATTCTGTGTTGGTTCTGGTGGGACAACAAATGTACTGGTAGAGACCCCTTCCACATGTCTAGGACTGGGGTGGCAGCGCTTGGAAGAGTGTGACTCACAGCTGACAGATTCCAGGCTCTGGGTTCAAGGTGGTTGGAGCTTGTTCTGTCCCTGAGGCTCTGATCAGGTATCCATCCAACTAGATCTTAGAGTCGCTTAGTTGTCCTGGGTTTCAAGATGCAGCTCCAATCCTTCTTACCTAGGCAGGTGGACAGCCAGGTAGCACAGCAGGGAAAAAGAGTGGCAGTCCTTCTTGCAGCAAAGCTAATCAGCACATCAGCTCCTCTTGTGTATTATAAATGTCCAGATGTATACTGCAAAGTTGGGGCCTGAGGTCCAATATTTACACCAGGTGCCCTCTTTAAAGTAGTAGACTTTTCTGGAAGTCCCCACCCCCAGAGGTGTGAAGTTTCCTTCCTCCCCGCCCTAGACCAGCCTGTCTGCTGACACAAAAGACTAGTGACAAACCCTTTGTGAGTATGCCCAGGAAGGGCCTTTGTGATGTGAAAGTGTGGAAGCTGACAGATCCGTCCTCTCCTTAGGTCAGAACAACCCACCTTGCCATCACCTAGCCTTCCTTTGTCTCAATGCTGGTGGAGAATACATCAAGATCCACTGTCAGCTACACCTTTGGGCCTATTAGGATGGCAAGCAGATCGCCCCTGCGGGGCTGGCGGTAGCCACCGCCGGCCTGGCGGGGGCGATCCGCCCGCCGTCTTTGCTCTAAAAAACCCCCGCCATATTAGAATGGGGGGGTCCGCGGCAGACGTTAAGACCGTACGCAGCTTTTCCGCCCCTGGCGACCAGGGCGGAAAAGGTATAATATGGTGGCGGTGTCTATCAGACACTGCCAGCCATATTATGATGGGCAAATTTGAATGCCTTTCAGTGGCGGCAATGCCGCCACGGAAAGGCATGCGGAGAATCCCTGCGGGGGCCGGTTGCGGGCCCCCAGGGACTCCGGGAGCATGGGGGGTGCACGTACCCCCCAGCAGTTCCATGCACAGCATGGCAAGCACCATGCTGTGCCTGCCATGCTGTGCATGGAAGTGCACAGCATGCCTTCCTGCCATTGTGGCGCCCGCCACAATGGTAGGAATGCAGGATGCGCCAGCCCCTGTGGCGGATGCATCGTAATGCTGCCTACGGGACCCCCGCCCTTATGGCGGGCGGTCCCTGTCCACGATGGGATGACAAAGTCCGCCCGTCATCCTAATGGACCCCCTAGTCTTTTGACCCTGGATATAGGCTGCAGGCATCAATTGGTTGTGACAAGAAAAAGTAAACTTTCTAAAACTGGCAAGTAGGATGCACAACCACTTCTGCATGCAAACTAATAGCATTGAATTTACAGGCCCTGTGTACATGTAGAACCACTTTGCTAGGGATGTATAAGTAATTTAAATGAGCCAGTTGGGTGTAAGTCAATTTCACCATGTTTTAAAGAAAGATTACAAGCACTTTAGGACTGGTTAGCAGTAGTGACATGTGCAGAGTTCTAAAGCCAGCACAAATGAAGTCATGAAAAAAAGAAGATTGAAGGGAAAATGTTAGTGCAAAACTAGAACGAGAATGTCATGTCTAACATATGTCCCCCCAGCTGAAAGTGAGAAGATCTATCCAGCATCCTCGAGGGACCATCTGCATTGGTGTGGTGTGTTCCAGGGTAATACTTCACTGTAATCTAAGGAGATGGACCACCTGAACAGTTTGGGATTCTCACCCCTCATCTGCATTAGCCATCTGATGGGTCTGTGGTCAATCTGAACTTGAGAGTAAGTCCCAAACATGTATGGTCTCAACCTCTTCAGTTACCACACCACTGCAAAGTCTTCCTTTTCTAATGCACTCCACCTTTGTTCTCTGGGAAGTACTTTGCTACTAATAAAGGCTACTGGTTGATCTGGGTACTCTTAAGTTAGCTGTGACAGCACGGCCCCTATACCATGGTCTGAGACATCTTTCTGCATGATAAATTCCTTAGAGACTTAGCATGTGTGCTTTGCACTTGGCCATCTTCAGAGATAGTCAAAAGGGGTCTGGAACACCTCCATTCAGATCACCTGTCAGGGCTGTTTCTTTAAGGTCAGTTCTGTTAAGGGAGCAAAAATGGGGTCATACCCCTTGACAAATCCACTGTAGTAACCGGTGAAGCCATGAAAGGCCCTCAGCTCTGTCATGGTGTTATGAGGTTCCCAAGTCAGAATGGTTTGGATCTGCACCCTGCCTTCTCCTTCTTGACGAGTCTTCCCTATCAGGCACTTACTGTGTTTGATAGTGAGGCCTGCCCTCTTCAGAGCCTGAAGCACTTCTCTGAGGTGGCACAAATAGTCCTGCCAGCTGCAGCCGAAGAGCTCAATTTCATATAGGTAAGTAACACTGAAGTCCTCCAACCTAGTCAGAAGCTGGTAAACCAAACTCTGGATGGTATCAGGGATGTTACTCACTACAAACTGAAAGTAGCCTTCTAGGATGGAGAATGCAGACCACTCTTTGCCCCCCTCAGTTGGACCATCTACAATCAATCAATCAATAATGGACATTTATATAGCGCACTACTTACCCGGAGGGTCTCAAGGCGCTTGGGGGGGGGTGCTGCTACTGCTCGAAAAGCCAGGTCTTGAGCTTCTTCCTGAAGGAAAGGTGGTCTTGGGTCAGGCGCAGGTCGGTCGGGAGGGAGTTCCAGGTCTTGGCGGCCAGGTGGGAGAAGGACCTTCCTCCTGTTGTCGATCTTCGGATGCGGGGGACGGCGGCGAGGGCGTGACTGGCTGATCGGAGGTGGCGTTTGGGAGCGTAGAAGTTGATGCGGTTGTTGAGGTAGCTCGGACCTTGGTCGTGTAGGGCTTTGTGTGCGTGGGTGAGGAGACGGAAGGTGATTCTCTTGTTGACGGGGAGCCAGTGCAGGTCTCTCAGATGTCCGGAGATGTGGCTGCGTCGGGGGATGTCGAGGATGAGTCTGGCTGAGGCGTTCTGGATCCGCTGGAGTCTCTTCTGGAGCTTGGCGGTGGTTCCGGCGTAGAGGGCGTTGCCGTAGTCCAGTCGGCTGGTGACGAGGGCCTGGGTGACCGTCTTCCTGGTCTCGGTGGGGATCCACCGGCAGATCTTTCGTAGCATGCGCAGGATGTTGAAGCATGACGAGGAGACGGCGTTGACTTTTCTGGTCATGGAGAGGGAGGAGTCCAGGATGAAGCCCAGGTTGCGTGCGTGGTCTGTGGGTGTGGGTGCGGAGCCCAGGGCGGGGGGCCACCAGGAGTCGTCCCAGGCGGAGGGCGAGGAGCCCAGGATGAGGACTTCCGTCTTGTCTGAGTTGAGTTTCAAGCGGCTGGTCGACATCCATTCGGCTACGGCTTTCATCCCTTCGTGAAGGTTGGCTCTGGAAGCGGCGGGGTCGTTGGTCAGTGAGAGGATCAGCTGGGTGTCATCGGCGTAGGAGATGATGTTCAGGTTGTGTTGGCGTGCGATGGGCGCGAGGGGGCTCATGTAAACGTTGAAGAGGGTGGGGCTCAGCGAGGATCCTTGAGGGACGCCGCAGATGACTTCGGTGGCCTCTGACTTGTACGGTGGTAGACGGACTCTCTGTGTTCTTCCGTCGAGGAAGGAGACCATCCATTCCAGTGCCTTCTCTTGAATTCCGACGTTGCTGAGGCGTTGCACTAGGGTGCGGTGGCAGACAGTGTCGAATGCGGCGGAGAGGTCTAGGAGGATGAGGGCCGCTGTTTCTCCGTTGTCCATCAGGGCTCGGATGTCATCGGTGGCAGCGATGAGGGCGGTCTCGGTGCAGTGGTTGGCTCTGAAGCCAGACTGTGACGGGTCGAGGGATCCATTCGTCTCGAGGAAGGCGGCCAGCTGTTTGTTGACGGTCTTCTCGATGACTTTGGCTGGAAACGGGAGGAGCGAGATGGGGCGGTAGTTCTTGAGTTCGGTGGGGTCCGCTGTTGGTTTCTTTAGTAGAGCGCTGAGTTCGGCGTGCTTCCAGCTCTCCGGGAAGGTGGTGGTGTCGAAGGAGGTGTTGATGATGTCCCGCAGGTGGGATGCGATGACAGTGTCGGCCTTGTTGAAGACGTGGTGAGGGCAGGGGTCGGTTGGCGATCCGGAGTGGATGGAGTTCATCATGCGGACGGTGTCATCGGTGCTGATCGGAGTCCAGGCGCGGAGGGTGGTGGTGGGTGACGTTGCTGCGGTCGTTGTGTGCGATGGTTGACTGCTGAAGCTGTTGTGTATGTCCGCGATCTTGTTGTGGAAGTAGGAGGCGAGGGAGTTGCAGAGGTCTTGCGATGGGGTGATGTTGTTGTTTCCTGCGTTGGGGTTGGAGAGCTCTTTCACGATGTTGAAGAGTTCCTTGCAGTTGTGTGCGTTGTTGTCCAGTCTGTCCTTGAATGCAGTTTTCTTGGTGGCGCGGATCAGTTGGTGGTGCTTCCGGGTGGCAAGCTTGAGGGTGGTCATGTTGTCCGGTGTTGGTTCCCTTCTCCAGACTTTCTCGAGGGCTCGGCAGTTCTTCTTGGAGCTCTTGAGTTCGTCGGTGAACCATGGGGCTTTCTTGCTGCCGGGTCTGCTGGGCGGGGTCCTCAAAGGGGCGAGTTCGTCCGCGCAGTTGCTGATCCACTTCGTGAGGTTGTCGGTGGCCTGGCTGGGGTTCGCTGAGCTGGCGGGAGGGTGCTGCCTCAGGGAGGCGGCGAGCTGGTCGGCTGTGATCTTGTTCCAGCTTCTTCGGGCAACCTGTTGCTGGTGGTGGTGCATCGTCGTTCTTCTGAAGGTGAAGTGGACGCAGCTGTGGTCCGTCCAGTGGAGTCCTGTGGCGTGGCTGAAGGCGATGTCTTTGCTTGATGAGAAGACGGCGTCGAGTGTGTGTCCGGCGAGGTGGGTGGGGGTGGTCACCAGTTGCTTGAGTCCCAGGTTAGCGAGGTTTTCCAGCACGGTGGTGGTGTTGCGGTCGTCGTTGTTCTCCAGGTGGAAGTTGAGGTCCCCGAGGAGGATGTAGTCGGCTGAGGGGAGGGCGAGCGGGCTGATGAAGTCGGCGATGTCCTCGCTGAATTGTGTGCGTGGTCCCGGGGGTCTGTAGATGAGGGTGCCTCTGAGGGTGGTCTTGGGGTTGAGGTGGACCTGGAAGTGCAGGTGTTCGGCGGGTGCGATGGTGTCGTCGGTGTTGGTCGTGATGCGGATGGTGGTCCTGTGGATGATGGCGATGCCTCCTCCTGTCTGGTTGACGCGGTCTCTCCGGATGATCTTGTAGCCGTCCGGGATGGCGATGGCGATGTCGGGTGCTGAGGAGGCGTTCATCCAGGTTTCCGTGAGGAAGGCGACGTCTGGGGCTGTGGTGTCGAGCAGGTTCCAGAGCTCGACGGCGTGTCTGTGGACGGAGCGGGTGTTGAGCAGGATGCACTTCAGGTGGCTGCTGCTGGAGTTCGGCTTGGTGGGTGCTGGTGCAGTGCAGGTCCGGGTGCAGGAGAACTTGCAGGCCTGGCAGATGAAGGGTCCGTGGGTGCGTCTCGGGGTGGCTCGGTAGCATCCAGGGGTTCGGCCGGCGTTGAGTGCGTTGAGGGTGGCGACGTCGTATGTCTGGCGGGTGGGCTGGGGTCTGCGGGGGCCAGGGGTCCTGGCACTGGGCGCGGTCCAGGCGCGGACGGGCGCAGACGGGCTTACCTTTGGCGCACCTTCGGCGCTCAATCGGTGCTCCCGCTGCGCGCGTCCGCTGCGTGGTCGCTCTGGGGACGTCATAAGAGGGGAGCAGTGAGGGCGGGTCCGCTGGGAGGCGGGAAGGGGTTAACCAATCGTGTGGCCGGGGGGGGCGGGGCCGCAGGCAGGAGTCGCGGGAACGGGACCGGCAGAGCGGGCGGCCCAGCGGCGGCTGGGGCGCTGCTGGCGGCGTCGGCGAAGAGCTCTCAGCAGGTAAGCAGGGCTGCAGTGGCAGGCGCGGAGCAGGGGGGCGACCAGGCCAGAGGCGCAGTGGTCGCTCTGGCCTGCTCTACCTGTATCCTGATGTCAAATCAACCATGTTCAGAAACATTATTGCCCCCCCAATGATCAATGAGCTCAGGAGCTCGGGGTAAGGGGTAAGGGTCAGTCTTGGTGACTGCATTGAGCAGTCGGTAATCCACACAGAACCACAGTTCTGGGGGGTACCCACAGGGGCTTCTTTGGGGACCAGCACCATAGGGTTGGACCAAGGACTGCTGGGGGCTCAATAATCCCAAGCATTTTCGAGACCTCCTTCTTAACGCTGGCTCTCACTTTGTCAGATGGCTAGTATACCTTATTCCTCATAGGCATACTGTCCCCAGTGTCAATACCATGGGTCCAACATGTACTGAGCCATGGGGTAAGAGAGATGAGAGAGGCAAACTACCCCAAAAACTTGCGGCACTCCCTTTGTGGTTCTAGGGTCAAGGGCCGGTAGACACTGACACCCTCCACTGATGACCCATCCTGCTCCTTGAAAGAAAGGCCAAGGTGAAGTTCACTTTCATCCTCTACTCAATCACCCCTGACCAGGAGCACGGTAACCTCGGCCCGCTCAATGTGGGGCTTGAGGCAATTTACATGCAAGACCCATAAAAGGCTCCTGGGGTTTTCAGATCCAACAGGTAGGCACCTTATCCTTGTATTTATTCAGCTCAAAGGTCCCAGACCATCAGTCTGGTAGGGTCCAGGGCTCCACTGGCTCCATCGCCCACACTTTTCGACCGGAGTGGCCTTCTAGTCTTGCCACTGTTTTATAACCTCCTGGATGGCTTATATAGTCTCCTTTGCTTTCATTCACAAGAGATTCCACTAGGTGAAGAGTGCCAGAATGATGCTGACCACATCCAGAGGGGCTTTAATGGGAGCATGCTCCCCATCCACCTTCACCTGGCTGAGAAGTCCTCTCACGTGGTACCTATACTGAAGTTTCAAGGGGCCTAATCCAACCTCGTTCTGTGATATCCCCTGTAAGCACACAACAAGCACGGCAAGAGGATGCTCGATTTCCACCTGTAGGGCTCTGGCAGGCCCATTGATCATGCCTTTGAGGGTTTTGTTGAATTTCTCAAAAAGGACATTGGTTTGGGGATGGTAGGTTGTGGAGTATGCAATGTTAGCCCACACTCGTACCATATGTACTTCAAATACGGAGACATGAAGTTGGTACCCCAGTCAGAAACTCCCTGTTTGGGGAACCCCAATCGGGTAAATATCCCCATCAGTGCCTTGGTCTCTGCAGGTGTCTTCACTGTCCTCAGTGGCATGGTCCACCAAGACCAGGACGTACCTATTTCCCAGAGCTGTCTTGGGGTCCAGAGACCTAACAATGTTGGTGCCTAATGTTTCAAACTGGGTACCAATAACTGGAAGGGACACCAGGGAAGCCCTGCACTTTCCTCTTGACTTTTCACTGGCCTGGCAGGTAGGACATTACCCGTAAAAAGCATTTGAGGTCACCTTCATCCGGGGCTCATTAACAGTGGGTGACAAGCTTTCCAAATGTCATGTCCTGCCCTAGATGTCCTTCCAGGGCATCATCATGAACCAGCTCCAGCCTTGTAGCACAGGGGGGCCAGAAACACATGGGTCGAACTAGGCTCAGGTATCCTAGGCTCGCTGTACAGTAGACCACTCTCCCCATGAAATAGGTGATCACCAGAGATATCATCAGCAACCTGTCCTCAGCCTGCAGCCATAGGCACTCCAGAGCAGGACACTACTTCTGCACTCCTACCTTGTGGGACCCTCTTACCTGTGCCAGTTGATCACATCAGGTAGGTTTCCCAGGGTGGCTATTGCCTCCCCTGAAGGTTTCAGGGTGTCACATTTTGGCTCAGCCTCCTCCTGGACTGTGGGAGTTTTAGAAGCGGACTTCCATTTGTGGCTTAGATACGAATTTATCCTGGAAAAATTTAAGAAAAGCCACATTTGGCAAAACAGGAACAGATTGGTTTAATTTAATTGAGTGGCCAGGAGAGCATCAACAGAGTCATGTCTGAAGACAGTCTAAATGTAGAGAAGTTTTGGCCGGTAATACATCCAGTACTTGTACAATAAAACAATGACACATTCTTTTAAAGCATGGAGATTTGGATCTAGTCATGAACCATAAATAAAACCATCTGATAAGGGGGACACAGGTGGGTCTCGATCTCATGGAGAGCTAGTATTGGTCAAAGTGTATGTGTCAGTTGTCCGGCATGGGGTGCACCTGATCCTTGTGTTTGGTGTGCATGCAGTGTTCTGATTAGCTGAGTGTTCCTACCTGCATGTGGCATCTGACTTTGTGGTCAATCTCCCCTGACCTGTTTGTGGTATAACTGCCTATCTGGGGATATGTGGAAAAGTAAATTTTGCCATGTTCTGTGTCCCTACGCCTCATCCATCATATGTTATGTGTGCATGACCAATATGCATATGTTATTCCCCATGTCCGATTAATGACGCAATTATAGTTGTGTCCACCTCTGGTATGTCATTTTCCAGTCCTCGTGAATACTACGAATATCAGGCCTATGTAAAGTTATGTTGCCACGTTTCTCAGTGTGCACGTTATTCCATTATAAAGTCCCCGTTTCTAGGCCTCAAAAGGGCCCGGACATCAGATTCAGCTCCTGTCTCCTGAAAGCCTCGCTGAGGAGCGATACAGCCCCCACCTGTATCCTCGACCCTTCACTTACTTCCTGCTTCACAGTGCCCGGTGCAGCTTGGCTCTGCCTCTGAGTCTGCCAAAAGTATGTTATAGTTCCAGTTATCAGTTCAGTCCTCCTTCTTTGCATTCCTAAGCTACTGAACTGCATCAATAGTTTCCGTCATTGTCTAGCCTTCTCGGCTCCATGTTAGAGAAATACTGCATTTACTGGTCATTTAATATTCCTCATCACGCATTTCATGTAGAATAATGTATGGTCCAGTCTTAGAATCAAGTTAGTTTTTCCCCTCATGACTCCTAGTTTATATCAACATGTTCCCTAAACATCAGATACCAGATAGGGTTTAGGTACATGTCGCTCCGACCCTCCAGACTCTAGTCTCTGCTCCTAGCACAGAGTTCGTAGCCCCCAGCTTCTCCTAGTAACACGTCATTGCCAGTTTTCGCGCACCACCAGGTTAGAGGTCCCGGCTCCTTAGGTAGCCCCCTCCTATGTTTCCGCCCATTCATGACATATTCTGTTACGTTTGCACCACATGTCTATGTATACTCCCAGTTACACCTACTTTTACTGTTATCTCTCGCGACTGCTACGCGTCACGCCTTCTGCTCCACCCACTGTTACGCCTACTGCAATGTAATGCTATGTGTTTGCGCTATGTATATAAGTTGATGTATTGTTATTAAAAGTTAGCGCGCTCATTCCTGACCCAGCCCCGGCAGCTGCCGGGCCCTGTTACCCCCGTTCTATGCAGGTTGTCCTGATCCTGTCCTTATGCTGTAATAAACCTGCAGAAACTCCTACTACCTCGAATCTTGACTCTTATTTTATTGAGCTATCTGTTATTCATTCATTCATTCAAAAATAGATCCGGTATTATTTATTTATATACCACATAATGGCGCCCGAATAGGGACTTGCCCTTTCCCCACGCGTCGGTGAAGCCACGCCGACCCCCTGACCCTCTGCAGTCGTGACGGAACCATACCGTGCACTGGCAGATATTTCTGCTCCAAGTATCCCTCAGGCCCACGGAGGAGACGGAGGAGGCGGTCCAGCATCCAAACGAGACGGTGGAGGAACGCGGCGAGTCCCGACCAGAGCCCAAGCCGAGAGTCCAAGGTCCGAGGTATCCGGAGGCCCACCTGTAACTGAAGTCCGAAGTTCGTCGTCCGTCGTCCAGTCCAGTCCAGTCCGAGGCCTTCCGTTCCGTGCTGCCCGGTGAGTACCATTGCTGGGGTAGTATCTAGACAGGACCAATCTAAATTGACTCCTGGTCCGTGGGTTGGTGGTGCCCAGACTCACAAACGAAGTGTTCACCTAGGTGGATACGGGTCTTGATGCGTCCCTTTATGGGACCGGTATGTTCCGTACTGTTATAGCAGTGCATCCAGTAACTCTAGTCTGTTCCGTTCTCGAGAAATTCTGTTCTGTTTCTGTTTTCAGTATTCCAGGTAATATTCTGTTCGAACTGTTATTTATAATGTTCTTCATGTATTTTTAATGTTGTGGTATGAGTGTGACGTGATTTCGTGTTTTCATTGTGTATTGTATTGTGTCCAGATTACAGTTCAGTCATGCCTATATTTTCCAAGTTACGTCAGTTAAAAACTAGAAAGGGTTTATTAGAAGAAGCGGTTCCTGTCCCACCTAGGGACAGTCCAGGTCACTTTATGTATCAGAAACATGGCATAAGCGCCATAATGTATCTAGATTTATGGGTAGAGTATACCAAACAGTTAGAAGAAAAGTATAGATGGCCCGTATCGGGTACATGGGATGCCGAATGTATCATGCGAGTAGAAGAAGCATTATGGAAAAAGAAAGCCAGACAGTCACAGAAAGATGCCATCGAGTTATGGCGTAAGGAAGCTCATAGAAGAACCGAGAAAGAAGTCAGAAAGTCAGAGTTAAGTAGAGAATCCCAGGAACGAGCCCAAGAAAGAGAATTAATCGAGATAGGTGAACAAGTCAAAGCCGAACAGTCAGACAGACAGAGGCATGCCCTCATTAAGGGTATGTATCCTCTTCTTGCCGAAGGTGTGCCAAAAGCGACCCCAGAGGCATCTAGTAATTTCCCGCCACCATTAGTTCCGACCAAGCTACGTCACAAACCGATCGCAGCTGATATTTTTATTTCGTCCTACTTGGACGACACAGTCCCAGAATATGCAAATCCTGTTCGCGCTCCGCCAGTCCCTGTAAATCAGGCACTTCCTGCTCCTTCAGACACCGGGGTGCCCTTAACAGCTCCCCCGGTCCAGTCCGCCATACAAGTCCAGCCCACGTTACAACTACCGACCCTGTCAGCACGAAGAATGTCAATCGACGATTCCAGTTTAGGGGCCGCAGGAGGAGGTCTTCCTCAAACCCCGCCGCCACACAAGCGTTCAACATTACTCGAATTACATGCTCAAGCGTTACAGCGCACGCCCAAACATCAGTCTGTTACAGAAATCAGGCAAACCCTTAACGAATGTGTCTATGATCTAGTTCCAGGCGAATATAATATGGTTTTATATTCCTTACGTGTAAGGAGAGTGACCGAGTATCTAGTCACCTTGCCGAATATGAAAGAAGATCTAGACAGAATATATCGTTTCATCCGTACAGGGGATGATCCAGAAAGTATTGGCGAGATTATGTCTCAAAGGAAAGCCGAGATTCAGCTCATGATATTAAAGTTCCTGATCAATTGTCTAATAAGAGAACAAGATTACCCGTCTAAAGATCCCGCCGAAATGAGAATCCTGACAAGGTGGAGTGATAATATAGCCGAGGGTAAGCACAAGACCGTCGGTGCCATGGAGAGTATGTACAAGAAAATTCGTAAAGAAATAATAAGGTTACACGACCAGCGTAAAGCAGCACAAGTAAGCGAGAAAGAAAGTACCTCTGATCCTGAAGAGGAAGACGAGAATTCTGCCAGAATAGCGTATGTAGGAAAATCTAGATTTCCAGATCGCCATTTACGTCTAGAACACAAGTCTATTTTTCATCATCCAGCACCAGAACAAGGTTCTCTAGAACAAGTATTTCAAGCTACCGATCACATCCTGAAATCACGAATCGGTTATAGTGAGTTAAGTACCATGCATGAACAAGAACTAGCCCGATCAGCAGTCCGATGGATTACTGATTCTACCACTTTTCCAGACGAAATAGTGGCACAAATGTTTCTGAAACTGCCCCCAGCCGAGCAACGACTGGTGGGTATGTATATGATCCAGCACCTCATTACTCTGTATGAGGGTCAACATTCTGATCCAGGTCCGTTGCATGATATCCTGAACGAGTTACTCCAGTATAGGTGGAGAGGTCTAGGTACCGATTTAATTAGTGTCATTCTAGAACAGCGTCACAAATATAGAACGTTTCTGAACCCGCATTTTGTTCATGTCTCACCCCCAGAAAGTAAATCATTCTACATAGACAGACAGAATCCGTTACGAGAAGTCCACCCAGTCCAAGGGGCGGGTGGCGTAATGCAACGAGTGTTTGTATACACTCCGATTTCAAAGATGGAACTTCTTGAAATGGAGAAATTAATTCCCTGTCATGACAAAGATCCAGCAGGGTTCCATAGAGAATTAAAAGACATGCTCCGTATGGGAGAATACACTTACCCAGATATCATTAAAATGTTAAAGGTCCTGTTACCCGCAGGGGTGTATGAAAAGTTAAAGGAAAAGGAATGGGAGGTGGGAGAGAAAAAGATCGATTGGACAGCTCTAGAAGCTGAAGACAAGGCACGAGTACCAGGTACCGGTCTTGGAGATAAATGTAAAGAATTACCAGAATTATTGATTCAAGTTTTACCCAGATTATTGACAACGAGAAAAGAAGACTGGGATGCAATCTCAGCCTGTAAACAGAAACAAGATGAAGATATTAGTGATTTTTATTCTAGATTTGAAAAATGTTTCCGTATCAACAGTGGTCTCAAGACAAGTAGTGAGTCATACCCTCATCTTTTCGTTACTAAATTGGTCGAGAATTCAAGCCCACAAATTAAAAATCGAGTTTTGAAAGTCGAAAGCACCTGGCAAGCAAATACTCCGTCCCAGATGCTCCAGATGCTCCAGTACCACCAGAATAGAATCAGGGAAGAGCAAGAACACGAGAGAAAACGTATGAAAGACACGAAAATGAAAGTGCTAGTTGCACAATCTGTTCCTCAAGACAGTCAGAAGAGGGGTCCGAATCAAGCCAGTCATCCTGCAGCTCCCGTTAAAGGGAACTGCAATTATTGTAAACAGCCAGGTCATTTTATAAACGAGTGTGCAGTTCTGAAACATAACATAGCTACTGGTAAGACTAAAGAAAGACCACGTCCGCCTAGACAAGAACAAGTTTCACAGATTCCTCAGCCGCAGAATGCACCACAGACAGTTACAGCACCGCAGCCCATCGCTGCAACACAGCACGTTACATCGCAGATGTACCAGTATGCACAGACAGAGTATCCAGAGTACCAGCCATATTCATGAAACAGCCTAGAGAGGGAGGTAGGCTTGCCTCTCATCGAGATACCTGTAGATCAAGAAGGTCCCTATGTTCACAGTCAAGTATTAGGGAAAGACAGAAAGTTTTTGATCGATACAGGGGCAAGTAGGACCACAATTAGTCATGCCGAAGTTCCAGGGGCTCCGCTCTCAGGCTCAAGAAATGTTTCCCTTGGATTTTCAGGAAAACCCATTATAAATGAGATCTCAAAGCCAGTTACTCTAGAAGTAGGTCCATTGTCCCGTACTACTGATCTGTTACTTACTAAGTCATGTCCAGAAAACCTATTAGGCATTAAGACACTGAAAGAATTAGGTGCAGTTATTTGCTGTTCCCCAGAGGGAATACGATTGTTCCTACGTGACTTTAAGGGTCACTATGTATTACGAGATTTTGATTCAAGATTGTCTAATGTTCCACAGCACTTATGGGCGCAAGGTCCAACTGATGTAGGTTACATGCAAATCACACCCCATCGTGTGACTCTCAAACCAGGTGTAGTGTTACCCCGAATCAGACAGTACAGATTGCCACCTGAGGCTGTAGCAGCCTTATCCAAAATTATTGACGAGCTCATGGCTCAAGGAGTAGTTGTAGAAACTGACTCCAATGTATGCAATTCTCCGATCATTCCAGTCATGAAACGTACTGATCCAAATGCACCCCCAGTATATCGATTAGTGATTGATTTACGAGAGCTTAATAAATGTATTATTCCGCAGTACCCAGTTGTCCCAGACATCTCTTCCCTATTGACAGCCATTGATTCCGAAGCCATGTTCTTCACTGTCATTGACCTCAAGAATGCATTTTTTTAGTGTTCCAATTCATCCAGATAGCCAGTTTCTTTTCGGATTTTGTTTAAATGGAAGGAGCTATATGTTCACACGCGCTCCTCAAGGTTTCACAGAAAGTCCTAGTATTTACAGTCAAGCACTCAAGAGACAACTAGACAATATTCACATGCCAACTGACACTGCCCTGCTCCAGTATGTCGATGATCTACTGATCACAGCCCGTTCTGAACGTGCTTGCGAGCGAGCATCCCTGACAGTTCTGTATTTCCTAGCCGAGATGGGGCACAAGGTGTCACCTTCGAAGCTTCAATTCTGTGTTCAGCAAGTGGTATACTTAGGACACTTGCTGTCCAAGAGGGGTAGGCAGTTGACACCCGACCGTATCCAGTTAATAGCGAGTCTTCCCCAGCCCAGAACCCAGAAGGAGGTACGTGCCTTTATCGGCCTTACTTCTTATTGTAGACAATGGATTCCCCAGTATGCATTTCTAGCCAAGCCACTGATACAGTTAACGACACAGGAGGCAGCCGTATCGACTGTCCTCCCTTGGACATCTGAACATACACTTAGTTTCAATGAGTTAAAGAAAGCCCTATGCCAAGCTCCAGTTCTAGCTACACCGAACTACAGTAAGCCTTTTACACTTTTCGTTACTGAACGGGAAGGTACAGCATTATCTGTTCTCACAAAAGATCAAGCAGGTCAATACAAGCCCTGTGCTTATTTTTCGAGCACACTAGATCCAGTCGCCCAGGCGTTGCCTGCGTGCCTCAAGTCAGTTGCAGCCACAGCACTAGCTATCAGACAAAGTGATTCCATAGTTTTAGGACATTCCCTGACAGTACAAGTTCCACACGCCGTGGAAGTTCTTTTAAACCGAACACAAACTCAGCACTTGACAATTGCACGTTTAACAGGTTATGAATTGACACTGTTCCAGCCACACATAGATATTAGACGCTGCAACGTCCTGAATCCTGCTACACTGTTACCATCAGTTAGTTTAAATCCTGACCCACATGACTGTGTGGAAGTAGTTAATATTACGACAAAGCCAAGACAAGACCTGACGGACATTCCATTACCAGATCCTGACCTGACACTTTATGTGGATGGTTCATGTATGAGAACTAGTACAGGAGAACTAGTCGCCGCGTATGCAGTGACTACGGACACCGAAGTTATTGAAACACACCGTATTGATACCCTGTCCGCTCAAGCAGCAGAGCTAGTCGCTCTGACACAAGCCTGTATACACGCCAAGAACCAGAGAGTTAATGTTTATACAGATTCACGTTACGCATTTGGAGTTGTACACGACTTCGGAGTGCTCTGGCAGGAGAGAGGTTTTATGACTTCTCATGGAACCAAGATTCAGTATGGTCTCCTTATTCAAGCTCTGTTAGATGCCATACATTTACCGACATCTATCGCTATCATGAAGTGCAAAGCACATACGAAAGTCACTGACATTATTTCCCAAGGTAATGATCTAGCAGACCGCACAGCCAAGCTTACAGCACAGACTCCAGACAGTCCAGTTAACCTAACACACACTCCAGATCCGATTACATGCATGACAGTTAAGGACCCTACACAAGACGTCATAGATATACAGTTACATGCTACTCCTGAAGAAATCAAGAAATGGTCTGAACAAGGAGGGGTCCAGACAGATCAAGGATGGCTAACGAAGGGTAGAGCCACATGGTTTCTCCCCGACTCTATGGTTCAAGTCATTATTAATACCGCACATAGTCCAGCACATTTAGGAGAAAAAGCTATGTTAGACAGTATCCAGAATATTTGGTTCAACAAGCATTTACGAGCTGCAGCCAAGCAGAAAGTCCGTACCTGTATGATATGTTGTCAGTTTAATCCAGGTAAAAGTGTCCCGGTGGAACAAGGTGGTTTCCAGCCTCCTGACCACCCTTTTGAGGTCCTCCAGATGGATTATATTCAGATGGAGCGATGTCGAGGTTTCAAGTATGTCCTTGTAGTTGTATGCGCTTTGTCCAGATGGACAGAAGCATATCCAGTCCCAGATTACACAGCCGCGACCACTGCCAAACAGTTGGTTCGTGAGTTTTTCCCTAGATATGGACTCCCTAGAGTCGTATATTCTGATAACGGTCAGCCATTCTCCTCAGAGTTAATGAAGCACGTTTCCCTGTTGTTAGGGTACCAGTGGAAGTTTCATTGTGTACGCCATCCTGAAGCAGCCGGTCTGGTCGAGAGACATAATCAGACCCTGAAAATCCGCATTGCAAAAGTTTGTAAAGAAAAAGGTGTGGACTGGCTAGTAGCTCTGCCAGTCGCTTTGTTTTATATGCGCATGGTCGCACATTCCAGATCAGGTCTGTCCCCGTATGAGGTCGTATTCGGCCGCCCCCCTAACATGTGGGGTACTCCTAGACCCCGAAGTATTACCGATGTTTCATGTAATATGCTGACAGATTACCTAGCTTCCTTGATGTCTGCCCTCAACTCATGTCGTTCACAGGTTGCTGCCGCCTTTCCAGACAATACCGAGGTGGCACCGCATGAAATCGTTCCAGGTTCCCTAGTGATGGTCCGGAATTTCGACAGATCAAGTCCGCTGGAACCTCGTTGGAAGGAGCCACGTCAGGTCCTCTTGACCACCCGTACCGCCGTCAAGTTGGAAGGCAGAAAAGGATGGATCCACCTTTCTCATGTAAAACTTTTTAATGGATTGAAACCCGTTTCTAAAAACATTTCCAAGGATTCCCAAGATTCTAAAGACTGCCAAAACATTGTTTTAAAGGACTGTCCCGCAAAAGACATTATTACAACCCCTCCCTTGTTAGAGAAAACTCCGCAACAGGAGTATAAGTTAAAGCTCAGGTCTAGTAAAATAAGTCAGTCAGTTTGATTGTATAAGTCCTCCCCTAGGTGAAACGGTTAGACTGTTTCTGACATGTATAAAATAGACCCCCATAGTGAGAGAGTTAGTCGAAGTTCAATTCAATGTATCGTTTTTCTGAGTTTCGTATTATTCATCAGCATTTTGATTTCCTGCACCAGCTATGCGTTTTATCTGTATTTTCCAGTTCCTCATGTAAATATGTCTGCTAATGCTACAGTAGAGCACACGTTTAGTGATCTGCCTCCTCATGAACTCTCTTACCGCCTCGCTATGCGCAACAACTCATTTATCCGTATGTTACATTACTCACACCAGACCAGCAATGCCACTAATTGTTGGGTGTGTGGTCGACTCCCCCCTTTTCAGACATCAAAGGGAGTCCTGCCACTCTTTCCTTATCCATTTTCACATAATGGTTCGTGTGGAGCATGGTCCACGTTAACGTCATCCTCAACAGATATGTCTTTTCTTAACAGTACATGTTTCCCAGACAAGCAAGGTCTCCCCCACAGAACAGGTTTAGATCTAGAAAATGAGGTGTATAATTTAGGTAATTATTCGTCGAATTTCATGGTCCTGAATGTTCAGTCTGATACTACTCCAGACTTACCTGCTATTTCAGTACTACCAGTCAAAGGTGAATTATGTGTCCGTAATTATGGTTCTGTACATGTAGGACATAGTGAATGTACTACTGTTGTCAAGTATAGTGACAGTAGGAAATCTATTTTTAAAGCTTCACGTCATTCTTATTTTATTTGTGGTCAAACTGCATATGTCCGTCTGCCCCTCGATTGGGAGGGAACCTGTTATATTGCCTTCCTACTGCCACCTGTTTTCCTAGCCCCATCTGATTATCACAGAAACACACATCTAGTACACATTAGACATAGAAGGGAGTCCCCAATTGTCGATTATACTGAAACTACTCTAGAACAGTATACAGATTTCAATAAAGGTTTCTTCTTCTTCGTAGGACCTGTCCAGAATAGTAAACTAATCCGTAGGTTAACAAGAACCCTTGAAGCTGTAGTAAATGAGACTGCCTCTGCTCTAGGTAACTTAACCGAAGAACAATCTGCTATGAGATTTGTCGTTTTGCAAAATCGTCTCGTCCTTGACGTCATACTGGCCGATAGGGGCGGGGCCTGTAGAGTCATCGGATCTAGTTGCTGCATTTTCATTCCAAATAACGCACCGTCTGTTTATTCAGCTATAACCAGACTCCATAAAATTGCCCATCTGTTACACCAAGATCCAGGCACCTGGACATGGTCCGGTTGGTTCTGGAATATAATTTCCGCATGGGGATGGAAAGTCCTGTCCTTTCTAGGTATTGCAGTAGCGATCATATTTAGCTGCTGCCTCTGTATACAATGTGGCCCTGCGATTTGCAGCATGTGTGCTACCTCTTGTATTCCTAGTCCTAAGCCCCGTTCTAAATCCCGTTCCAAGACAATTCGAGACGAGCAAATGGTACTGTATGAAATGATAGATGGTATCATGAAAATTGATGTTTCCTGATGGAAACGTAGTGACAAGGAGGGAATGTGGAAAAGTAAATTTTGCCATGTTCTGTGTCCCTACGCCTCATCCATCATATGTTATGTGTGCATGACCAATATGCATATGTTATTCCCCATGTCCGATTAATGACGCAATTATAGTTGTGTCCACCTCTGGTATGTCATTTTCCAGTCCTCGTGAATACTACGAATATCAGGCCTATGTAAAGTTATGTTGCCACGTTTCTCAGTGTGCACGTTATTCCATTATAAAGTCCCCGTTTCTAGGCCTCAAAAGGGCCCGGACATCAGATTCAGCTCCTGTCTCCTGAAAGCCTCGCTGAGGAGCGATACAGCCCCCACCTGTATCCTCGACCCTTCACTTACTTCCTGCTTCGCAGTGCCCGGTGCAGCTTGGCTCTGCCTCTGAGTCTGCCAAAAGTATGTTATAGTTCCAGTTATCAGTTCAGTCCTCCTTCTTTGCATTCCTAAGCTACTGAACTGCATCAATAGTTTCCGTCATTGTCTAGCCTTCTCGGCTCCATGTTAGAGAAATACTGCATTTACTGGTCATTTAATATTCCTCATCACGCATTTCATGTAGAATAATGTATGGTCCAGTCTTAGAATCAAGTTAGTTTTTCCCCTCATGACTCCTAGTTTATATCAACATGTTCCCTAAACATCAGATACCAGATAGGGTTTAGGTACATGTCGCTCCGACCCTCCAGACTCTAGTCTCTGCTCCTAGCACAGAGTTCGTAGCCCCCAGCTTCTCCTAGTAACACGTCATTGCCAGTTTTCGCGCACCACCAGGTTAGAGGTCCCGGCTCCTTAGGTAGCCCCCTCCTATGTTTCCGCCCATTCATGACATATTCTGTTACGTTTGCACCACATGTCTATGTATACTCCCAGTTACACCTACTTTTACTGTTATCTCTCGCGACTGCTACGCGTCACGCCTTCTGCTCCACCCACTGTTACGCCTACTGCAATGTAATGCTATGTGTTTGCGCTATGTATATAAGTTGATGTATTGTTATTAAAAGTTAGCGCGCTCATTCCTGACCCAGCCCCGGCAGCTGCCGGGCCCTGTTACCCCCGTTCTATGCAGGTTGTCCTGATCCTGTCCTTATGCTGTAATAAACCTGCAGAAACTCCTACTACCTCGAATCTTGACTCTTATTTTATTGAGCTATCTGTTATTCATTCATTCATTCAAAAATAGATCCGGTATTATTTATTTATATACCACAGATAGATCAGAGTTTTTCCTGTTTGAGAGTTTGTCTTCGGGCTAAGTGTAAATGGTCTCATTACGTATATCTGACGCAGGGTTCATGGGGAAGTCATTTCTGGTGAATTTGACTTCAATGATAGTAGTTTGTTATTACGTGTACATATAACATGGTGATCATTGATATCATATTTGCCGACATACTCATTATTATGTATACATTTACCAAAGCGTTTATCGACATCTTTTTTACTTGTATTAACATTACTGCGCATGTATAGTTTATTTTGAACATAGATATTGCATTTACTTGTATTGATGATGTCATTTGCGCATATACCAGAGCGCACATTAACCAATATTAATAATATCCCTCTAGTTGAATTTTCACCTCTATCATTTTTCTCATATGTCATGACAGTCACATTATTTGAAGCTATGTATGTTTGTGTAGTGTCTGCTATTCTTTCTCTAGCTATTTGCATAGTACCTAATTTTGATGTCTGAATTATTTCATCAGGAAACCACCATTTGTAGGAAACCAAATCCCAGTAGTACAAAAATGATAACTGGAAGCCATGACGTGAACAGTTTAGACACCCATAGTGGGAGCCAGGAAAAAACACTATGAAAACGATCATGCTCAGGAGCATCGCCCTCCTTCTTCTTGTCAACTTGTGGACGATGCAGTGTTTGGATGGGAAGAGGGAGAGTTATGTTTTTGACATCATTTCTAGGAATAAACGTACAAGAAGCACCAAATTTGGCACATACACCACCCTCCATTGTGCTCATCAAGTCCAATACATACCGATGTTGCATTACCTTGAGGTGGCTGGCTCTTAGCTCTTATTTGATAGGATTTAGGTTGAGCTCATTGTCATTGATCATCTTCAGTATTTCAGTATTTACTAAGTATGGGCGAACATTGCGAATTCGTGGTCCGCGAATTCGTGCGAAATGGCAAAAAAATCAGCGAGTTCGTGAATTTTCCCGCAAACTCACGGAATTTTGTACCATTTGCACAAATATGTGACCACGTGTGCCTGTAACTTTGCCTGCGCGCCAAAAGTCGCCGAGGTCCCTTGAGTGAGCTGGCCATTATAGTGGGGAAGACGTTTCATACCGCTAGTGTGTGGTGGACGGGGCCAAATGGGCGGGTCTACTATGCGAGTTCACATGCATCTTGTTTATAAAGGGTCAGAGACCGAGCAGAGCAGCAGATGAGGAGAAACAGCCTCCTAGTCACAGGAGCTACACAGGGATGGCGCTCGGGAAACTCATGGATGCAAAAATACGTTTGGCACAGGACCCCAGAATCCTTCAGATGTCCAAGATAGCTCTGCTGCGCGTATTGGTACAAAGCCGTTCTGATCCTGCTCAGTGGGTTCAGGCGCATGCAGCTGCTGCTGCTGGACAATGTCCCATCTCATACTAAACTGCCCCGTACAGACATTTGCTGGTGCTGGGTAGTAGGGTGCAGTGGCATGCGGGTGCTCCACGCCTGGTACATGCCCATACCGGTGCCAGGGGGGACACGTGTTTATTGGTGCTGTGTAGCAAGTTATGACTTTACATTTTGACTGCTCCAGACGGTGGTACCACCTACACGGATCAGGAGCATCCAGGCACCAGACTTCATGGTGCAAGAGCATAATGGTGCTGTGTGGTACGGGTATATATGAACTGGGGGCAGGGGGGCACTTAGCACAATGTGCGCTCACACCCAGAGGGCTCCCAGGAAATTGAGCACAAATGATTTTCACATTGAGAGGGCTCCGGGGCAGCAGCACGGGGGATCACACCCACTGGGCCCCGGGGCAGTTCAGTAGCGCGTGGGCTCACAACCCCTGTGCAGCTCAGCAGCGCGGGGGCTCACACCAGCTTTAGCAGCGCCACCCTCTGGTTCATCACTGCCACCCTCTGGTTCATCACTGTAACCCTCTGGTTCACCACTGCCACCCTCTGGTTCATCACTGCCACCCTCTGGTTCACCACTGTCACCCTCTGGTTCATCACTGCAAACCTCTGATTCATCACAGCACCCTCTGGCTCACCACTGCCACCCTCTGGTTCACCACTGCCACCCTCTGGTTCATCACTGCCACCCTCTGGTTCGCCACTGCCACTCTTTGGATCATCACTGCCACCCTCTGGTTCATCACTGCCACCTTCTGGTTCGCCACTGCCACCCTCTGGATCATCACTGTCACCCTCTGGTTCATCACTGCCACCCTCTGGTTCATCATAGCACCCTCTGGTTCACCAGTACCACCCTCTGGTTCATAACTGCCACCCTCTGGTTCACCAATGCCACCCTCTGGTTGATCACTGCCATCCTCTGGTTCATCACAGCACCCTCTGGTTCACCACTGCCACCCTCTGGTTCATCACTGCCACCCTCTGGTTCATCACTGCCACCCTCTGGGTGACCACTGCCACCCTTTGGATCATCACTGCCACCCTCTGGTTCATCAATGCCACCCTCTAGTTCATCATTGCCACCCTCAGGTTCACCACTGCCACCCTCTGGTTCACCTCTGCCACCCTCTGGTTCATCACAGCACCCTCTGGTTCACCACTGCCACCCTCTGGTTCACCACTGCCACCCTCTTGTTCATCACTGCCACCCTCTGGTTCATCACTGCCACCCTCTGGTTCACCATTGCCACTCTCTGGTTCACCACTGCCACCCCCTGGTTCACCCCTGCCACCATCTGGTTCATCACTTCCACCCTCTGGTTCATCACTACAACCCTATGGTTCACCACTGCCACCCTCTGGTTCATCACTGCCATCCTCTGGTTCACCACTGCCACCCTCTGGTTCATCACTGTCACCCTCTGGTTCACCACTGCCACCCTCTGGTTCATCACTGCCACCCTCTGGTTCACGACTGCCACCCTCTGGTTCATCACTGTCACCCTCTGGTTCATCACTGCCACCCTCTGGTTCATCACAGCACCCTCTGGTTCACCACTGCCACACTCTGGTTCACCACTGACACCCTCTGGTTCACCACTGACACCCTCTGGTTCATCACTGCCACCCTCTGGTTCACCACTGCCACCCTCTGGTTCATCACTGTCACCCTCTGGTTCATCACTGCCACCCTCTGGTTCATCACAGCACCCTCTTTATTTATTTATTTAAAGGTTTATATCGCGCTTGAATCAACTCCCAGAGGAGTATCTCTGCGCCCACAAACACCAGAAGCATGGTCAAAGCAGTCAGTAGAGAAGTGAATTAGTTCTGAAACAAGAATGTTTTAAGCTTTTTCCTGAAACTGAAATGTTCTGGACATTGCCTAAGCGTCAGGGGGAGCTTGTTCCATAGAGTCGGACCGACTACGTACAGAGCCTTGCCACCCTGTCTGACCTTCTTTCCATCTGGCACTCTCAGGAGAAGCTGATTGCTGGACCTAAGAGACCGAACAGGATTGTACGGTATAAATGTATCTTTCCGGTGTGACGGCCCTAATCCATTTAGGCTCTTGTGAATTAGACAGCAGATTTTGAACTTTACCCTATTGCGAACTGGGAGCCAATGTAATTTATCCAGAAGGGGTTTTGACGGCGTCCCGGGGGGGGGTGCCTGGCTGCCGTATTTTGGACCACCTGGAGTTTGGCCAATACTCCATCATTGGCCGACAACAGGAGCCCGTTACAATAGTTGAAACGACTAAGTATCAGAGCCTGGATGTATGACGTTACAACGCAGGCTATTACAACGCCTGCCTTTACAACGCGGTTTTTACATCGCAATCCATTACAACGCATAGCGCTTTGGGGTGCTGGATAGTGAATAGTTTAATTTACTATTCCAACTCCAGTCCCCGTGGACACTAGGGAAGGTTATTTGATAGTAAATTAACCTATTCCCTATCCTAGAGCGCCCCCCAGCGCAATGCGTTGTAATGGTTTGCGTTGTAATGACCGCGTTGTAATGGTAGTGCGTTGTAAAAGTTTCGTTGTAAAGGTTGTGTACCTCAGAGCCTGCACCAAGGTTTTTCTGGTGAAATCTGGCAGCAAGAGGAAGACTTTCCGCAAAAGGCCAATGACATGAAAGCAGGAGTCCACAACGAAATTGCCATGACCTATAGGTTCTGAATCGATCCCCCTATTCCTGACCCTATTCTAGTTAAACAAACCAACAAGTTAACTAGCAGTCAGCCCATGAGGCAAGAAAACCCCTATGATGCAGATACCGTTATCTGACACAGTCACACTACGGCACAGGAACGTGTTATCTGATTAGGTCATAACGCTTGAGATCTAATTAGACAAGCGATATTCCTCCAGCCCCTGATAAGGCATACGGAGTTCTCATAACAAATCAAACCTATGACAACCTGGAAAATCCGTGCGGCCATTGTTTTGATTTCACCGAGAACTTCAGTAAAAGAATGTGCTAACGAGCAAGTCGTATGACATCCTTATTGACGTATCTATGTCCATCCTTACGTCAATCTCGGCACCTTAAAGGTATAAATATTACCTATCTTGCCCTATGCAAAACACACGCGTGGTGACGAGACGGAGCAGCCATACTTGCCGAAGCCCAGAGCAGAGCAGACCCCGCTGGCAGCAGCCCCGCCTTTCTGACGCGCTGAGAGAAGCTGCTTTCTCCTGCCGAGAGATCCAGCACCGGCGCTTCCGGGTAGCCCTCGCAGGCAGCCTGGAATATCGAGAGCAGAGAACGAGATACCATTCCTCATTCATCCTAACTTCCAGGTACAGAACTGAATAACCCCTCGCAGAGAATTCTTTAGTTATTCACTTGGCAAAAACAAACTTAACTTAAACTGTAACTTTCTATTCCCGCCCACGCATTAGACTTAGGTCAGGTACACGGGGTAGGCGTATTTAGAAACACCAGTTGAGTACGTTTAGTCAAATGTATATATGTATGTAATCCATTTTAATCATTTTAAACATCATATGGCTTAGAAACCATATCAATGTTTTTACAGTATTATTTTATACTTCTGCTTTTAATGTATGCACTTTACTTAACTATAAGTATTGCAATAATATCGAACAATTTCTCATGTATGAGAAAAGAGACTGATCAATAAATAACATCTTTTATTGAACACGCCCGTCTCTTCCTTTTCTCTACATTCTGATGAGACTAAGAATGCACGTACTGACTGAGTAAAATAAATTGCCTTTTGTTCACATGACTCTCGAGATTTACTCTTGATTAGGGGAGAGCAAAGTTGTCATGTTCTATGGTTGTCAGAAACTAAATCCCTTCTTGTCTAATCAGGGAAGTTAAGTCCTACCTGAACATTCGAGAAAGTTTCTAGTGAACTCTGAGCTAAGCTGGCAAACCCAAAACTTTAAGTCTAGTATCGACAGTAGTAGACCTAGTTAACGTCTGGTCTAGGCCTTTACTGCTGTAGGTATTATTCCAATGCGCAGAGCCTATTGGGATGATAGGAACTACACTACATGGCGCCCAACGCGTTTGGAAAGGGCGATAAAACTAACGTAAGACATTTAGAGTAACTCAGTCGTGCTTTCTCACTCAGACCCCTTTTCCCACAATACTCCAAAGACGTCTGGAGTGGGTGAAAGGTTATATCCGCCAGACCTCGCAGGAGGGAACTCCTATGTATGGTTCTTGGTATAGTCAACGTTGAAGGATACACTGTTCCAAAATATTGTGCATCTAATCTTTGTTTCCAAAAGAAACCTGATCTGCAAACAAACAAAATAACCTTCTGGACAATACAATGTCAGACAGTGAAGGAGACAGAGAGGCAGTTAGATTAGCAGCTGAAATAGCAGCAGCTGATACTGCACTGCAAGACGCGGACGGGGATATAATACTCATCCCGGTCATCAAAAGGAGATCTATAACTCTAAAACGTATAGAAAATGGACTGACACCTAGAGGTGGCACAGTCATATTCGTAATTGAGGCACACGAATATCGGCAGACAGAGGTATACTATTCATGGATACATTTTCCAGCAGCAAATGCTGTAACAAAGTACTTCCACTATTACAAAATAGAGGAACCTCCTAATGAGTACACTCCTTTCGAGGATGTGGAAGTACCACTCAAATTTCAAGAGCATTTGCTCTTATTTGATGGCGCCCTAAAACATAACAACCACATCACCAGGCTCGGTCGTTTAGGTAGACCAGGAGCAACGTGGCCGGTACTAGCCGGATACACACCACATCCAGACATCGAAGGGATGTCTACAGCAGAGCTGTTAACACAGCTAAAACAATTAATAAAAATTCATAGACAATTAGTCCAGTATGTGATGCGGACTTCAACAATTCAGCCAGCGATTAAACTTCCACAGCTGACCCCTCACCAGGGGAACACAAATAAAATTACACCACAGAACATCCAGTCCTGCCTAGGTAAAGTACCGACTAAACGGGAACAAATACCATTCTGGTTGGCACAAAAAATCACCCAAATAGAGGCGGTGTTTCCTGACACCACCCCGTTAGAAAAACACAGGATTCTGACTATATGTCTCCCAATGGGAATCGCACCACACATTGAGGACTGTGACACTTGGGGTACAGTCTTCGCTTCTATCTACACAAAAACGCACGGTGTTCCATCAATTTCGGTAATACCAGATGTGCTAAAACAAATTCAAGACGAATATGGTCCAGAACCCGCTTTAACTCTTGGTATGAAATTACTGAAAGACTTCAAGCAGGTCTCGGCTATATTATTAGTAACCCTGGGCGAAGAACTACGCTCCGTTCGCGGAGCTTGCGGAGTTTTGGCAACTCCGCGTTCTACGGAGAACGCGAAGCTGTCGATTACTCCGCGATCCGGTGCGTAGCGTAGTTCTCGCGCGCTGAACAACATTATCGCGTGCGCCGGGGTAAGTTCGCGCGATATTTGACACGATCACGCACTTTGGCAGTGCGAACGAGAAGATGAGTTCCCCAACATGTCTAACACACAGCTATCTCGAGCATGCAGGCAGCGCCCCGAACACGCGCACCGCGCTCCCGAAGACGAAAAACGGCACGCGAACGGGTCTAGCAAGCTACTACGCATGTCCGCGGAGCTACGTGAAGGTCGCGGAGTGCAACTGCGTCTTCGCGTAGCTCCGCGGAGTGCGGCTCCGCGAACTACGCCCAGGGTTAATTATTAGCCAACATCAAGGGAGAAGCAGCAAACGTGGCGATCCGCCAGAGGTTAAAAGAGACAGATATAGCAGACCAACCAGCTGAAATTGCCAGAATCATAGAAAAATCCTATGAGGAACTAGGTAGAGACAGTTTAGGTGGAATACCAGTAAAACCACAACTGACTGAAAGTCCTGAAAAAAGATTTTTTAATAATAATTCACCAAAAAAGAACTGGGATGGAAACAAACAATCCAATCCTAAAGAAAAGAAATTCCAGTCCAGAGGAAGGTCTCCTAGGCGAAGGGAGAAATCTCCGAACCAAAGACACAGATCACCCCAAAGTGACCCCTCTGGGAAAAGATATAACCTTAGAAATAGGGATAATCTAAAAAAACCTGATAGATATCAAGACATTGATACACGTCCCTCTCAATCTTTTCAGAATTCCTCGCAGAAATCGGAAAGAAGAGGACGATCAGAACAAAGAGAAGAGCACGCCAAGTCCAAAGACAAGGAAGCTGCTCAGCTAAAAAAGAAATTACAATTTCCAAAAAAGAAGGTAGCCAGTATCAAGGTAGTTAACAATGCCGAGAATACTGAGGACACAACTGAAAAACGGAGAATGGGCTCAGACAATGCTAGACAGCGCAGCAGAAGTGAGCATAGCTCGCAAAGTCCTTATGAATCATCTGGAGACAGTGGACACGAATGAATATCTTCAAGTGGAAACTGCGGACACCAGAGTTAGCAAACCTCACAAAATATACGAAATAACACTACGTATAGAGGGAGATAAGACTAGGAAAATAAGGGGACTATTTTGGGATAATCTCTCCGAGGGCTATGATATCCTTCTAGCTGAAAAAGACTGGCCACCAGAGTTTGTTAGGGAGTGCCCTCATGGCGAAGAAATAATTATGCCTGCCTTCTCGAATCATATCCCGATTCATAAAAAATATACACTTGCTAGAAAGTGAGCAGTAGCCCTAGCTCCTGCTTTATATAAAAATCATGTAGGATGGGATGAGGACTCTCCTCCTCACAAAATCCAGTTAAAATCACAACCTACTGCACAAAGGCAGTACCCAATTAAGCAAGAAGCTAAAAAACAGGTAAATGAAATACTAGATCAGCTAGAATACCAGGGGGTGATTGAAACTTGCACCTCACAAATGAACAACCCTTTGTTTCCGGTCTCCAAACCAGACAATTCATATCGTCTAGTTTTGGATTACCGACACCTTAACACATGTTGCAAAACCTTTGCAGTGCAAAACTCACACAGTGCTGCACTAATGAATAACATAGTGCGCAAAAGATATAAAACAACCTTAGACATCTCTAATGGATTCTTTTGTCAAAACATAGCACCAGAGAGCAGATATTTAACTGCATTCTCAATAAATGGCACTCAAAAGCAATTCTGTCGGTTAGCCCAGGGGTACAAGAACAGCCCGGGAGTATTCTCAGCAAGAGTAACAGAATTACTACAACTATATGATGATGAAGCATTATCTTATGTCGACGACATATACTTAACAGATGATGACTTGGATACTCACTTGAAGAGAGTGAACACCATAATACTTGGGTTCGCTGCAGAGGGTTACAAATTCAACTTTAAAAAGTCCAGAATTGCCCATCTGAAAGTCCTGTTCTTAGGATATGAATTATCAAGTGAAGGCAAAAGCCTGGCTGACAATTTCCTAGAGAAATGTGCCGTAATCCAAGCTCCTAGAACACTAAAAAACCTACAGTCAATTCTAGGCTTCCTAAACTTCGGAAGAACATACATTGCAAATTACGCAGAAAGGGTTAAACCCCTTTATGATCTAATAAAACCAGATTTTAAGAAATCCAATTGGACTCAAATACACACAGAAATTCTGAGATCCTTACAAACAGACATGCTAATTAAAACAAAATTAGAAACACGTGACAATACACGCAATCTTGTGATTCGAGTCATCCCAGGAAGATGCGGATTCACATACCTGACCTCTAATGAGGGAGATAAGGTACCAATTGCATTCAAATCACACTTATACACTAAGGCTGAAATGAAATTTAGCCCAACGGAAAAAATTCTAACTGCAACACAGACAGCTATAGCAAAAGAACGAGCCCTGGCACAAGGTAAACGAATAATAATCGTGACACCGATACCAGCCCTAGAGGCTGTAACAAAAGCAAGCATTCCGAATGCTAAAGCGCTCCATCCAAGATGGATACAATGGGCAAACTCTCTTGCTGCAACAGACGTGGCATACGAATTTGATCCTAACTTAAAAACACAAGAATTTCTCCAATATGAATTTGAATGTCCTCCGCCGACCGAAATTCTACCTCTAGAACATTACGGCTGTATAATATATACAGACGGATCAGCACAACCCGCAGTAGGGGGTAAACAAGCTTACAGTGCTGCGTGCGCGATTGTTAAAGGTCGCTGGCACGAAGGAAAATTTAAACCAACCCTCACTAAAACACAATCCTTAGGAGATTGTACAGCTCAGCGAGCTGAACTACTGGCATTCAAGATGGCGCTTGAGAAAACCGATCGAGAATTCCCCACACTCATAGTGTGCGATTCGTATTATTGCGTTCAGTCTTACAATGAATACTTGCAGATCTGGCTTCAGAATGGTTTCAAGGATGCGAAAGGTGGCACAATCAAGCATAAAATGCTCTGGGAACAAGTAGTTCTTTTACAGAAAGAACTACCAAAGACTCACGTGATACATACACTGAGTCATCAACGTGATGGCGTTCACGTTGCAGGGAATTCATTGGCTGATGAGGCCGCGAAGGCAGCTGTGCAAACGGCTTCCGTAGCTGCCATCACCCGGTCAAAAACAAAAATAGACAGCGAAATATTACAAGCTGTCAGCGCTTCAGAAAAGGATTCGATAGAACCACTCCCGAAAGGCTTTCCAGTAAAATATTCATACATAACTGATGCAAACAATGTTCCTTTTGCTCGAATCCCTGGAGTGGGGGATAGGGCAATTCCAAACATGGAACATAGGTTAGGACTAATAATAGCGGCACACGAAGGGCTTGCTTCTATACATGCTGGCGTCTCAGCCACAGTATCATTATTAAAACAGAGATACTGGTGGCCACATATGAGAAGACAAACAAGGAACTATGTTCTAGAATGTGAGATATGTCACAAAATGAAAGTATCAACTGTGAGACGTCCAGCTCAGACGCCCCTTCTAATCTCGGATAAACCATTAGCCTGTGTTTACCTAGACCACTGTGGTCCCTTACAAAGGGATGGTAACTATAAATATATCTTGGTCGCAGTGGATTCATGCACGAGATTCATATGGATGTGGCCCCCGCGAACGGCTGACGCCAGAACTGTTATAAAAGATTTGCGAGTCTTTATCGGCACATACGCAATTGGCATGCTGCATTCAGACCACGGTCCTGCTTTTAGCTCTCGGGCTTATAAGGAGGCCATGGTCAGCATGGGCGTGCAATTGCGGTACTCTTGTCCATTTCACCCTGAGGGGAACGGAATTGTTGAAAGAAAAAACCGTGACATAAAGCAATCTATAACGGCAAAGGTATTAGGTTCGGGAGCAGGGTGGGTCAAACATCTAATAAGTGTCCAACGTAGTCTAAATAACTTGCCAAGAAATTCTCTGAAGGGATTCAGTCCGTACGAATTATTATTTGGAACTAGGATGATTATCTCTGACCTTGACAGTCAGACTTCAGTGGTAAAAGAAAAAAGCTTTGATATCAAAGACCGTTTGGCTATTTTGCAGGACTTAAACAAAACAAGAAAAGACCTGAGCAACATAAAGTTGAAACAGCAGCCAACAACCACTGAAGAACTACCACCTGTCCCAGCAAGACCTGTCTGGATTCCAAAAGTCGGGGATCTAGTCAGAGAAAAGATCGCGGTAAAGAAGGAATTTGGGCCTTCTTACAGAAAAGCAGTTCCTGTCTTGTCTGTCAACGGGACAAGATCAGTCGTACTACCGCTACTTGCTGGAAAAAAGGAGAACCGAGTTGTATCCATCGACCTGGTAAAACCACAATCATGTGGCCGATAACAAACAGCAGGCCAAGAGGACTCCCAATAAGTAGCAGAACACCAAGGTTTGCTACCAGTACAGAGGTCCTATCAAAGAGGCTCATCACATTCGAAACGCCTACAGAAGAACAACAAGGACTATGCAACAATGCTATAGAACTCAGACCTCTGAAAACCCAAATAAAAACATTTAGCAGAGACACACCAATCTACAATGAAGTACCAAGTGAAAATGCAAGAAACAGAAATCCTGAAGCAATTGGAACAATTGACAGAACTGCATCCGGCTACTTCATAAACTTCGATGATTCCTCTGAAGGCTTCAGTGAATCAAAGACACAGCCATCATCAAAAACCTTTAAAGACAAAGCTAAAGAACTTTTGAAACAACTGAAAGAAACATATCTAATATCTCCATGGATTGAATTTTGGGTGGGTTTTGGTGCATTTATCCTCATACTTTGGCTCATCATGGTACTTACTTTGGGACGCTTCATTGAGGGAAAATATGCTAAAATGGACACAGCAAGTCAGAAAATCAACTTGATCCTCAAACCACACACATCTTCACACGTCGAGAAAAGAGAACTTTCTTCAGCCAACTTCACAGCCAATCCTATACCAGGTGGGGTAGCATGGGACAACACTGACTATGAAATTTATGGTCCGGTCGAGATCCTGAAATATCCACACCAAATTAAGATCTCCTTGAGTGACTTTGTGAAACCGAACTCATTTGCTGATGATTGGGACTTCGAAAGCATTAATAATATGATGTCTGACTTAGTAATGTCTGCTAAATTTACCAAACATGATTATTTGCAGGGTTCTACAAATTATGATAGTATGTATTGCTACAACCACTATGGTAACCATTTTCTACATAGATCTGCACAGCCTAGAAATGTTTTAAATTATAATCAATGGGAACATTGTGCTACACCTCCAAAAGGGAGCTCAAGAACCGTTTATGACAAATACTCATACTTTTCAGGTTTTAACACAAGTAATGCTGAAAGATTTTATTTTAAATTGTCGAACAAGACAGGGATGAAAACCATGATAACCAACACAAAATTGATATATTCAGACTCACTCTTTGAAAAAATGAATACTTTTGGTTTTGATTATTGGGACAAAAATGTTGAATTGAAAAGTGTTTGGGGTACAAAAGAATGGCAAGTACAGGGTATAGAATCACTGTTTAGAGCCTGCATGATCCCGGAACAAATGATATTTTTAAATGACACTGTTCAACAAACCACCTGTCTTGGCTTAGCTAAAATCAAAGATCTAAATAAACCGTCTATTCCAAAGCCAGCAATGCTTAGCAACACTTCTATAGATGAAGAGATAGACGTAAACCATATATTAAACCAAAACAGAACACATCCTGATTGGAAACAGTGGTTGATCTGGCCCACAGATACTAATAACTGTCAAGACAGATTCCTGAATAAAACACAGGGGTTCAAAATGACCAGGCCAGACCCTAGATATCCTCAAAGACATCACCCAGGGATAATAACAACCTACAGTGTGGGCAAATTATGCCTTCAATGGCTACAAACCTCCACACTGACAGAAATTAAGCAACACCTAACTTTACTTACTGATGGTGCTGACTTGCGTGATTTCTTAATGGGACCACGCAAACAGCGTCAAAAGCGTTTCATAGCAGCCTCTGTATATGCAGCATACAATGAGGCCTGGAAGGTTACTCAAATTGAAACAGCAGAGAGAATACGGGAAATTGACCGTATTAATTTGGAAAAATCACTTTCTGTAGTGGACAATGGGTTAATGACTCTGTCCTCCAGAATTTTTTCTTTGGACAGCATTGTGTCTTCAGCAATCGACATATTATCGCAGGACTTACTGTTATTACAACACGGTCAGTCTCAATTGCGTTCTATTGTACAGCTTGGCTGGACGTTACAAAATCTGCGTTCAGGCTATGTGCCTTGGCGTTTAATTAACACAACGTCACTATTCCAAATCTTTAACCTTACTGATAGACAAATCAGTATGGCACAAAAGGGTGCTGATTATACAATCTTGAGCATTGAAAAACTTGAAAGATTACCAGTGACAATGTCAGAACGACCTGTCAGTGAATGGATAATACATGGGATAATAAATATTCCAATCTCAACCTTCAGGTTTCAATACTGCCAAAAATATATACAGGCTGGCATGTACGAGAAATTGGGAAAGGGGTACCTTAAAACAACATGGAACCTGCCCTATTCACATGCATGTGTCAGTAATAAAGGACAGAAAGTGTTTCTTAGTGGCAACAATTGTGCGATGTCACTAAGTGGCACACTTCTGTGTAACGGAATTAGTTTGCATGGAGCCTGCGAAGGGAATTCATACAACCTTTCATGTCACCAGCAAGGCGCACCTGCAACTGAGATAGAACCATTCTTTCAAAGACTCTATAATGGGAGTTACATTCTAATTGTAGACCGCAGATGTTGTAGTCTTATGCCCGGGACTCCTTATCTCGTAACTACGACTGCGAAGGTCAAGTGCTGTGGACGCTCATTGTTCCCCAGCTCCTTTCCAGACAGGGAGGCAAGGGCATGGCCCAATTTGAAAATTACTTCTATTCGAATAGATACTTTAAGCAGAATGAAAACAGTGCTTCTTCAGACGCCTACAAGGCTCACGTCATCAAAAGAAACGTATGATCTACAAGTCGCAAGGACGACTGCAGAGATACATACATTATTATCAACTAATTCCCCCGTACATTTCGCGGAAATCCTGAACGAAATCTTAAATATTTCTGATACCAATGGGATCTCAGGGGTATTTAAGACAGTATTTTCGATGGCATTAACACCATTCAAAGCCATACTGGGTATTTTTCCAGATTTCGTCCATTCGATTTTTGGCGGACTTCCCCTGATCCTGGGACTAATTGCAGGAATCCTATTCTTAGTCCTTATTTTTCGTTATGGCAAACCATGTCACAGAACAAACTCTCGCGACAATGAAAGAAACAATCCTAGCCATTGGATACCGGGACCGGATATCAAAAATCCTGGGACTCTCCCGGCTTAGAGACCTGAACATGACTTGGTTTCTATCATTTCGACCAATGTGGCAAAGATGTGTTTTACCTGTACTAAGGTGTCTGCTATGCGGAGAAGAATGCGTGTTAGACACCTGTCTGACGCTACAATCGGATGCGCCAATGGATGCAGAAACATTGTTGAGCCCGATAAAGGTTCATGCTTTGTGCTGCCCTCAAAGGCTGCCAATCCTGATGACAGTGTGGTGCAAAAAAACGATGGATTTGGGCCCAGATCTTTGGACTGGGGTGAATGTGTGACATTGATCCACATTCTGTCCATCATTGTTGTTTTTGCAATTACCGGTCTAAGTGTACTGGGGATGCTCAGACGTGAGTCCCAGGCACTACACACCACTGGAGTCAAGCTAGCCGGGCTGAAGAGAGGTGTTACCTCGAAACCGGGCCGGTCCTCGGATGCTTGATTCCGTTCTGGGAAGGACATGGCTTTTGTAGTTCGGACTGGACTGTTCCCATGGGGCACAGGGTCAGCGCTGATTTGCATATCGCCATTGTCTAACCCAGAGTGGTGTGTGGTGCAAAAAAACGATGGATTTGGGCCCAGATCTTTGGACTGGGGTGAATGTGTGACATTGATCCACATTCTGTCCATCATTGTTGTTTTTGCAATTACCGCTCTAAGTGTACTGGGGATGCTCAGACGTGAGTCCCAGGCACTACACACCACTGGAGTCAAGCTAGCCGGGCTGAAGAGAGTTGTTACCTCGAAACCGGGCCGGTCCTCGGATGCTTGATTCCGTTCTGGGAAGGACATGGCTTTTGTAGTTCGGACTGGACTGTTCCCATGGGGCACAGGGTCAGCGCTGATTTGCATATCGCCATTGTCTAACCCAGGGTGGTGTGTGGTGCAAAAAAACGATGGATTTGGGCCCAGATCTTTGGACTGGGGTGAATGTGTGACATTGATCCACATTCTGTCCATCATTGTTGTTTTTGCAATTACCGCTCTAAGTGTACTGGGGATGCTCAGACGTGAGTGCCAGGCACTACACACCACTGGAGTCAAGCTAGCCGGGCTGAAGAGAGGTGTTACCTCGAAACCGGGCCGGTCCTCGGATGCTTGATTCCGTTCTGGGAAGGACATGGCTTTTGTAGTTCGGACTGGACTGTTCCCATGGGGCACAGGGTCAGCGCTGATTTGCATATCGCCATTGTCTAACCCAGGGTGGTGTGTGGTGCAAAAAAACGATGGATTTGGGCCCAGATCTTTGGACTGGGGTGAATGTGTGACATTGATCCACATTCTGTCCATCATTGTTGTTTTTGCAATTACCGCTCTAAGTGTACTGGGGATGCTCAGACGTGAGTCCCAGGCACTACACACCACTGGAGTCAAGCTAGCCGGGCTGAAGAGAGGTGTTACCTCGAAACCGGGCCGGTCCTCGGATGCTTGATTCCGTTCTGGGAAGGACATGGCTTTTGTAGTTCGGACTGGACTGTTCCCATGGGGCACAGGGTCAGCGCTGATTTGCATATCGCCATTGTCTAACCCAGGGTGGTGTGTGGTGCAAAAAAACGATGGATTTCGGCCCAGATCTTTGGACTGGGGTGAATGTGTGACATTGATCCACATTCTGTCCATCATTGTTGTTTTTGCAATTACCGCTCTAAGTGTACTGGGGATGCTCAGACGTGAGTCCCAGGCACTACACATCACTGGAGTCAAGCTAGCCGGGCTGAAGAGAGGTGTTACCTCGAAACCGGGCCGGTCCTCGGATGCTTGATTCCGTTCTGGGAAGGACATGGCTTTTGTAGTTCGGACTGGACTGTTCCCATGGGGCACAGGGTCAGCGCTGATTTGCATATCGCCATTGTCTAACCCAGGGTGGTGTGTGGTGCAAAAAAACGATGGATTTGGGCCCAGATCTTTGGACTGGGGTGAATGTGTGACATTGATCCACATTCTGTCCATCATTGTTGTTTTTGCAATTGCCAATCCTGATGACGGCATTCGTGGAAGCTTCACCACTACGACTGAGGGGTAGTGAAGTTCAAGATGAAAGCAGCATCGATCAGGTACGACCTTCTGTCATCAATATGAATCAGAATGTCAATGGAGACAATCATGCGCACGAATGCATGATTACACCTATTTCCGAGTTAGTGGAACTTTCCCAGGAAGCTGTTGACAGTTTTTTCGAAAGCCTGAATGATATGATGTTCTCACCCGAACAGAAATAGAGACATTTGAGCAAGCTCGCACTCGGCGTTCCCTGAATTCGGCCTTCAACTTTAAAAATAAAGTCACATGAACAATTTTTCCTCCAGTTCACGGACAGCAATTTTTTAGCAGCCCCAAATTAATTTTTACAATTTTTCGGGACACTATCTTCTGCTTAAAGTAAGAAACTATTCCTAGAGAACTAAGATTTCTATTTTTAGATACTTTATAGACATTAGCTGCCCGCTGGTATGTTCACATATATTTTATTCTGTGATGGAATGGTCTCGAAACTTTTTTCTGTATTTAAGAAGCCATTTCATGTGTAATTTCTCATATACCAAATAAGCAATAATGTATACAAATGCGTGATTACTTTGGCATTATTATACAGCTTGAGTGCATACAATTTATATGACTGCAATTTTCCGTATATTTGAAAATTTCGAAATGCATTTATGTATTTTGGGGTGGTAAGGTATACACACTACTCTATAGTATGTTGTACTATGTTATACTATGCCTAGATTAGTAAATATGTCCATAGTTAGCGTGGAGTGGGTGTCATGTATTCCTATAGGTTCTGAATCGATCCCCCTATTCCTGACCCTATTCTAGTTAAACAAACCAACAAGTTAACTAGCAGTCAGCCCATGAGGCAAGAAAACCCCCATGATGCAGATACCGTTATCTGACGCAGTCACACTGCGGCACAGGAACGTGTTATCTGATTAGGTCATAACGCTTGAGATCTAATTAGACAAGCGATATTCCTCCAGCCCCTGATAAGGCATACGGAGTTCTCATAACAAATCAAACCTATGACAACCTGGAAAATCCGTGTGGCCATTGTTTTGATTTCACCGAGAACTTCAGTAAAAGAATGTGCTAACGAGCAAGTCGTATGACATCCTTATTGACGTATCTATGTCCATCCTTACGTCAATCTCGGCACCTTAAAGGTATAAATATTACCGATCTTGCCCTATGCAAAACACACGCGTGGTGACGAGACGGAGTAGCCATACTTGCCGAAGCCCAGAGCAGAGCAGACCCCGCTGGCAGCAGCCCCGCCTTTCTGACGCGCTGAGAGAAGCTGCTTTCTCCTGCCGAGAGATCCAGCACCGGCGCTTCCGGGTAGCCCTCGCAGGCAGCCTGGAATATCGAGAGCAGAGAACGAGATACCATTCCTCATTCATCCTAACTTCCAGGTACAGAACTGAATAACCCCTTGCAGAGAATTCTTTAGTTATTCACTTGGCAAAAACAAACTTAACTTAAACTGTAACTTTCTATTCCCGCCCACGCATTAGACTTAGGTCAGGTACACGGGGTAGGCGTATTTAGAAACACCAGTTGAGTACGTTTAGTCAAATGTATATATGTATGTAATCCATTTTAATCATTTTAAACATCATATGGCTTAGAAACCATATCAATGTTTTTACAGTATTATTTTATACTTCTGCTTTTAATGTATGCACTTTACTTAACTATAAGTATTGCAATAATATCGATCCATTTCTCATGTATGAGAAAAGAGACTGATCAATAAATAACATCTTTTATTGAACACGCCCGTCTCTTCCTTTTCTCTACATTCTGATGAGACTAAGAATGCACGTACTGACTGAGTAAAATAAATTGCCTTTTGTTCACACGACTCTCGAGATTTACTCTTGATTAGGGGAGAGCAAAGTTGTCATGTTCTATGGTTGTCAGAAACTAAATCCCTTCTTGTCTAATCAGGGAAGTTAAGTCCTACCTGAACATTCGAGAAAGTTTCTAGTGAACTCTGAGCTAAGCTGGCAAACCCAAAACTTTAAGTCTAGTATCGACAGTAGTAGACCTAGTTAACGTCTGGTCTAGGCCTTTACTGCTGTAGGTATTATTCCAATGCGCAGAGCCTATTGGGATGATAGGAACTACACTACAGGAGAGTTCTCGTTCCAGGCGCACCCCCAGGTTTTTTACGACCTGCTTAGGTTCTGGCACCGGGCCAAGATCCTGCGGCCACCAGTCCGGGGTCCACAGGATCCTCGCCTCCCCAAAGAGCATGACCTCCGCCTTGCATACGTTACATTGGAGGCAATTAGATGACATCCATTAGGCAACCGCCTTCATGCCATCGGAAAAGGAAGTCTTCACCTCGTTGGTGAGAGATTTAAATGGAAACAGGAGCTGAGTATCATCTGCGTAAGATACCGGGATGAAGCCAAACTCTCTCAAGATTCTGGCCAGGGGGGCCACGTAGATATTAAAAAGAGTTGGGCTCAAACAAGAGCCCTGTGGCACCCCCTTGGTGATCTCAGTCTCTTCCGAACGAAATGTGCCCATGCTGACCGATTGGGTCCGATTGGATATAAAACTTCTTAACCAGGCCAGTGCCATACTCTCAAGGCCGATCTTAGCAAGCCGTCCGAGCAAGATGTTGTGGGATACCGTATCGAACGCCGCCGATAAGTCTAGCAGTACCAGGACAACAGAATAACCCCTGTCCTGGTACATGTGTAGATCATCTGTTACTGACAGTAATGCTGACTCGGTACTGTGTTTAGGCCTAAAGCCAAATTGAGAGTGATCTAGACTGCCGGTCTGTTCAATAAAGCTCGTTAAGTGCCTATTCACATGCTTTTCTGTGAGTTTTCCCATAAATGGGAGCAAGGATTTCGGTCCGAGATTAGACAGATCCATTCAAGGGATTGTGGAATTCTTACTAATGGGTCTTATCAATGCCTTTTTCCACGCCACGGGAACCCGGCCTTCGGTCAGTGATAGATTCACAAGGCACTGAATCCCTGGGCCCAGCGTATTTCCCCCCACCGGCATCATTCTAGCTGGAATGGTATCCGACTCACAAAGCATTCTACCTCTTCCAGAGAGATAGGGGGGAATATGCTAAGGGTGGTGAAGCATGTTTCTTCTTCAACCAGGGTCAATGGTACACCTCCTATGGAAGACAGATTGACATTAGTAATGGTATCATAAATCTTATCTATCTTATTTGTGAAGAACTGCGATATTTAATCGCAGAGTTGCTGTGAGGATAGTTCAGGACTCTCACACGCTACCGGTTTCACAAAAGACTGCAGGATTTGGTACAGGGCCCTGGGAGCATTTCTTGCTGCTGAAAGAAGGGACGCAATGTGGTTCTTGCGTGCTATTCGAATGGCCTTATGGTAGATAGTGAGGGCCGACCAGTAGTGGTACTTATCGTCCTCTCTGTGGGAAGTTCTCCAGACTTTTTCCAGCTTTCTGGCAGACTGTTTTAGGGACCGTAAATGTGCAGAAAACCACACTTCCTGCTTGTGTGCAGGCCGTGGTTTGAACACTTTCATACGAGCGATGATATCCACCGCTGCGTGGATAGCTTGATCGTATTTGGCTAGGGCCTTTTCAACTCCCTCCGTAGGGCTAATGAGGGGCTCAACAAACCTCTCTTGAAAGGCTTCAGGGGTCACCTTATGCCATTGCCTCCGTCTACTGGGCAATGCTAGTGGTTGTGAGGGAGGTTTACCAAGATTAGGTGTGTGAAATTCCAAGATATAGTGGTCTGTCCAATTTACCTGTGTAGGGGAAAAACAATTGATATTGGGTGTATTTGAAAAGATTAGGTCCAGGTCCTGCCTGATGTGTGGGACCAATGTTCATCTGCGTTAGGCCGAGTAATGAAAGATCAATCAGCAGAGACTGTGCCTCCCCACACTCCTTCAGCTCGCTATGAACATTAAAGTCCCCGAGGAGTATGAATTTGCTTTCCGGGTTAACATGTCCAGCCAGTGCCTCCAACAGCGAGATGAAAAAATTAGCACGTGGGCCGGGGGGGGGGGGGGGTAAACTAGAGCCCCTTTACGGCTGACCTTAGTCGAGATGCTAATCTTAAAAATCATTAATTCCAACTCAGGGGTGCTACATGTGGAGAAGTGTGGCTCAATGGTTAGAGCAGGCAGACCTTGATGCAGAGCTCTGGCCAGGGACCAGGGTTCGATTCCCGCCTCAGCGGGTCTCGGGCTCATTAATTCCCCTGACCGGATATTCTCGCCTCAGTGCCTGTTCTGATCATGGGTCCCACGCTGCAACTCTGGGCAATAGCTTGCTTAGTCTCCACAACGGCCCCCACAACGCGAGGGATGCCTGGTCTGCACCATGGGGGTGCCCAGGAGTGGACACTTCACAGGGAAAGCCAGGAAGGGTTCCCTTGCGGTATTCGTACAAGCGCCGGGAAACCCACTGCGGGTAGCTGTGCGCTATACAAGTACAAAAACATTTACACATTTACATTCCTCTAAGATAGAGATCGATAGGTCACTCCTATAAACAATGACTATACCTACCCCAGTTTTAACTGGGCGATCTAACCTGACTATTTTATAGCCATTCGGAATCCCTAAGGTGATAGCTGGGACCGAATGGGGTTTTAGCCATGTTTCGGTTAGAAAACATGGGTCTGGTTGTAGCGATGAAATTAATTCCCAGACTTCAGGGTAATGTTTAGGTAATGATGTGATATTGCACAACAGGTTCTTACAGCCTAGTCGCGTGTTTAGTCCTACCCCCCTTGTGGGTACATCATAATGGTCAGACGGTTTTCTATCATATAGAGCCTGGAAGTGACAGTTTCGAAATGAAAAAGGGCCCTCTGGGGGAGCTCCCACCTCCCCAGAACAGCCCAGCTGAGAGGGCGTCCAAAAGCCTAAAAGTTCTCGTGATGAATAGCTTACCCAAGTGATGGCATAGCAGCCCAGGTCAGCAGATGTAAAAGCCATGGCCCCTAGCCCCATCCGGTCACGGACGGGCACAGACGGGCTTCTCTTTGGCTTGACTTAGGCGCGTCCTTAGGCGCACCTCTGCGCGCGACCGCTGCGCGCTCAGAGCGACAAGAGGGCTATGTAGCCCTCGCAGTTGGAAAAGCTAGAGCGCTGACCGCTCTTGCAGGCGGAAGTGTCTGGCTCTGCCTGTCCACCATCCGCTCAACGGTGGTAATCACCGAGTCGGACAGAGGCGGGCAGGCTAGAGATCGAGCACAGACTTCCCTCACTATTACTGGGCCCCAAAACACCCCTAAAGGCACCTGAGTAGTCCGTGAGAGTGAGTGAGTAAATGATTTCTATTATTAAAATGCGCGACCATACAGGTTAAAATTGCATCCGTTTTTTAAAATATTGTTCATGCATTCCTTTTATGGAATTAGAGGCTTCTTTCAACTTAGTGGTAAAGAAGGCTGACTTTTCCTGAATTATCAGGGTTTGGACTCAGCTATACACTTTTTAAAAATGATCTTCTCCTCCTCTAAATAATTAACTCTCCGGGGCATATTTACAAGCCCCATGCGCCACATTTGCGCTGCCGTTGCGTTACTTCTGTGACGCAGCAGTGGCGTAAAGCTATCTCAACTCTGCAGGGTATTTACAACATGATGCATCTAGGGAGATGCGTCACGTTGTAAAGCCCTGTCATATCTGATTGGACCGTGATTTTGCATGTGTACTAACCGGTGATAAAAACAGTGAATGTGATTTTTATCTTTACAGTGCACTTTTCTGCTGCATAACGTTCTGTGCAGAGCAAGGGCCCTAGGCCGCGCTGATGAAGGCGTGGGCAGCGTGGGCCTGCTGTGACCTGGCACTCCGTGGCACCGCAAGTGCTCCAGCCGGCCAACTCCCGGTATCCTGAGACTGTGCAAGGGGCCAATAGCACCTCAGATGAGTGTAAGATATGCTGGGGTCCCTAGGGGCTCTGCCGTATGGCGCGCACCACAGCGCACTCACCGGAGCAGGCAGCAGGCTGGCCATCTTCCGAGCGGGAAGCCGAGGCATTGGTGAAGGCCGCAGGCAAGAGTGCGCATGCGTGGCCAACTCACACCACTACAGGGTCGGCCGTGGGGCACACTGAGTTGAGGGCCGCACAGGGGCAGGAGCTGGAGCTCACCGTAGCAGCCGCGGGCGGCACCAGGAGCGAGGGTGGATCCACACAGTGGTAGCAGGCAGGATCGGTGCATGTTGTGGGTTCCGCGTGCGTGTGAGCGAGAGCAACGGCAGTGGGGAGTGCTGCATAGAAGGCGCGGCAGGGGCATTCCTATGTAGAGAGTGCGAGCAGCAGGCACTCGTGTGGCAGCGAGGTTCGTTGGGGTGGGTAGACCACCTTGTCACCAGTGTGGTGTTCTGAGGCACGGGCCTAGTTGGGCACAGAGACACAGGCCTACATGTGGTAAATGTAGTGGCCAATTACAGACTGAACCATGCCCAGGTCCCTGGTCTCTTTATTAAACACTTTGCGTGCTGGCCGAGCACACTCTGGGCCAGCCTATTCTGGTGACGTTGTCGGGGTCTGCTAAGACCGCCCCCTCACACCAGGTGTGAGGTGGGCTGCTCCGCTAATAACAACATTACACCTTCCTGCAGATTCCAGTCGGTACTTAGCGCAGTCTGTGCTTTATAAGCTGCGGAGAAACCTTATGAGTCTTATTATCATTTGTCTTCATGATAAGAGATTCAATTCGGGTGCCCTTTGTATACTTACATAAGGGGTTTAAAGCCATCAGTGCATCTCGTGTATAGACGAGTCTCAGAGCCTCTTCGTGCTAAAAATGGGCATAGTGGCTGGCGCTGGCCGTGATTGGGACGCTTAAGGGAGCAGACGGGCTAGCCTCTGGTGTGCCTCTGGCACGACAACACCATGGACAAGCTGTGCATCTGTCTAAATACCCTGCCATGAATCGGGGGCGTGGCAAGGGTGTGGCTAGTTCGCGTTGAGCGAGTCTCAGTGCGATTGTTTAAAACAGTTGGACAAATTAAAATGGTGCATGAAGTGGGGTCCAAATTTAGCGTAAGGGATGGCAACAAGGGATTTTGTTTATGTTTTGCTTCAATTTATTCATTCGCAAACTGTCTTGTGAGTTGGTTCTTAACAATCCAACCCAAAGGTATCCTTAGGATAACAGTACTAATTTGTTAATAGTGGTTACAATAAATGAAAACAGAGAGAAAAGAGAAACAGCACACGGTAAAGTCAATTTATAAACAAATTGTATTTTGTAAATTAGAAGGCAATGAATTAATGGGGATATATAATACAAATCAATGTGAGCAAAAAAGTCACGAACAGATGTGTGTGCAAATCAGCAAATCAGTTCATAACAGAAAACATCAGCTCCATTATTTCACAATAGGTAACCAAGTCAAATCCTGTACAAAGGTTACTTTTAAAGAAATCAATTGCTTTGGAGATGAAGATACAGTCGACGTTTCGGTCTTTGTTGCAGATGTCTATAAGACCATCATCAGGACTAAAATGTTTTGCTGAATAAGCCCCTTGGCCAGAATAGGAAGGGTGTTTAATGCAATAAATTTCAGAGTTGACATAAAACACAGAAGAAATCTGTAGGAGTTCGTGTAATCAGATATAGAGTTTGAATCTGCTTGACTGTCCAGCAGAATGAAGGAGGGTTCCTGAAGTCACAATTCGACTTTGTAATTTCAAGTTGTAGAGAAGCGGCACATCTACGAGAGATCTAGCTGTCATCTGCTTAGAGCAGGGTGAACTGGGGTCCAGCAACATATGTTACAGACAGACCTGTCATGCAGGATGTGGTACTGGGGTGCCAACCGGAACACAACTCCCACCCCGCATCTTCTTTGGAGCTCAGAGGAGTCAGCTCTGCTATTTCAGGTCAGCCTAATGGGCGCTTGTGTGAGGAATTTCATACCTCATTCATACCTCATTCAAGGTTGTGTACTGGCTGGGAGTAGTTGAGGAGCTAATACAAATTAGCCTACTTACAACATAGGCTGCTAAAGGGTAACTTTCTACAGCTATGTTTCACTAGTATACATTTAGAATCCAACCTCAATATTGAATTGGATGTTCAATACATTTTACACATAGTGGTTTAATTATTATCCAGTTGCTCCCTTTCCCCAGGTTGGCAGAGTTAGTATTTTAAACCGGATTGGACTGTGAATATAGTTTTTTGGGCCTTGTAACTATAGGAACTTGTTAACATCAATTTTGTTCACGTAACACTTATAAATATCTTGCATTCTACCTCGCAGGTTACAAGCTATAAACGGAGATGACATACTAATGTTTAAAAGCAAAGTTTATATTTGTCAGAAAGGGTTACTTTAACAAGTTAGACTGCAGGTATAAACTTCAACAGTCAGTCTACAATGGTAGGCCTGAACCATGCTTTCCTTGTCACACTAGTGGATGGCACAATAAGTGCTGCTGTTCACAGGTGGCATTTAACTTTTCATGCCCTTTCTGCAATTTCTGCACTATATAGTATGACCCGATAGGAAAGATAAATATGCTAATCAGGCATTAGCCAATTTTGTACATACTTTAGGAGTCGGAGCTGGACAGTATTGCCTCAGTTTGCAGAAAAACAGCAATAAAATAGATAAAAAATTGGGGTGAACATTCAAAAAGGATCATTTTTTACACAGATCTTATGTACTCCCTGTATAATTTGCTTAATAAACAAAAATGCTTACCCCATAACATGTGAATGTTAAGTAAATGGAGTAATAATGGAGTAAGAGTCTCTTGTCATGGTGGCCTTGCTCATTGTGCTTGTATTTGTAACCATCATTTTTATCCATACATTTGACCCTGCATCCTACCCAATTTGGCTAGTGATGGGAACAGAATCAAATTTTGAAGAGATGATGTTTCATTCATTGGAAAGATAATTGAGGTAATGAGCCTTGGAGATCTTACATCATTAAATGTTCTTGAGGGCAAGGGGTGTTGTATTTGTTGGGTCAAAGCAGAACCAAATGCCCACTATACTGTCCAGCTTCATACACACAATAGAACAGGATCACCTGAGAGAGAGTGCAATATGAAAGGGACATCATTACATCTTTTCTAGCTGGAGTATTGCAAGAAATCCTTGGAAGGTTAGTAAAGAATGCTGTCTCATCCAAAAGCATACAAATAGAAACAGACTATTATGCACATTTCATTACATCCAAGAACGATTTGTGAAAGCAGGTGTGCTTGGAGGTCTGTGGTGATCCAGGCACAATTTTGATATATTTCGATGATTCAACAGGCCCCAGGCATGTATGAAGCTGAGGTAAAAGTAGGGATCTATTGAATTACAGATAAAGCCCTTGCTATGGAATGTAGGGCACAGTTTCTGGAGTATTTGTCATAGGGCAGCACAACAAGTCATCTTGCTGCGCTGCCCTAGGTCAAAGAGAAAGGGTAGGATTACACTGTATTTATCTAATATAGTGCACTCCTGTCTTTTCCCCCTGCACCAGCATCATGTCCGCAGCCTTGGGCCAACGTAGGCACATTTGTACCATATGGTACAAGGGTACCTCTGTTGTCAGCAGAATTGTTATTGTGCAGGAAGGGGCACCTTCCTGCACAAACAAAATACTGGGAGGCATTTTCCTACTTCTATATGCCCTGCCAAATGCAGCATATATCGAATGATTTGTGCCTCCTCTGGGGAGATCTAAGGTTTACATGGTCCTTTAAATCTGAGGAAGCGTCAAACTTCATTGGTGTTGCATGGGACGCATACCGGAATGCCCATGGAATGTTTTCCTAGAAAGAGCAAGGCAACACAGCAACTTGTGATGCATGACTCAATATCTATGATATCATTCAAAGCCACACAAAGTGGATTCGCTTGGACTCATTAATATAATTTTGTGGTTTGCCGCACTGAAGCATCACAAAAAGTGCAAGGGTGGCCTTGCAAGTGACTCATAAATGTGCCCTGAGAGTGTGATGGGGACATCAGGTTTGCTCAATCTCCACTTTGACTCTTGTAGGCGGCACACATCAGAAGGTACCTGCAATATAGTAAAGTAATTGAAACAGATTGATTCCAGTATCATGTTTTGAGTACTTGAGAGAGTACCTCTGAAGACTTAGAACCACAACTTGGTACTCTGCTTGGTTAGGTGTAATGCATATGCAGTTTTTTCAAATTGATCTGAGTGTGAATTGTATTAAATATATCACTGACAAATTGAACATTTACTTATCGTCATAGTATTATCTATAAACCGGGGGTTACACATTTGGCTCAACATGGAGGATCCGAGGATTTCAAGGGGATAGCTAAAGGTGAGGCACACTGGTGTAAAATGCTGTTTAAATGTGAACCTTTTTCAATGGCATTGTACATAATTGTTGTACAATCATTATTTAAATTCAAATAAACTAAAAAAAGAGAACACAGTCTTAGAATGTCAAAGTTGGGGATTTTCTAACTAAGGTTTAGCCATATTTTAAATAGTGATGCTGGAATTCGTTAAAACATGATAACTTTCTGTCATAAGTAAGCTGAAAGTGGTCTGGTTTAACATTTACTGCGATAACAGAGTTATGTGGGGGTGGGTGTTTAAAAACACTGATCTTGCCTCAAAAGAGGAATGGGAGAATTGTATGAAGAAGTGAGTTAAGAATTGTGTTATCAATTGCCCTCTCAAAATACCTTAGACACATCAAGCACAACTTCTACAAATATATCAACAGCCATGATATTGGGACATCCCTATGGATCAATGATACAAACACAAGCATTGGGTTCACAAATATATCAATCTTTGTGACACAGTGATATAACTATTTGTTTTATTTATGTATCAATATCCTATATTGTCGACTAGACCTAGTAGGTGACAGAGAGGTTTATGTGAGGGTAAGTTAAGGCTTACATGTAACATCAAAAATTGAAAACATCAATAGTTACGAAATAAATTATCTTACTACATATTGAGGGGATATTCTCAAGAAATGGCGAAAATGATTGCTAACCTCGGTTAGCAATAATTACTGCTAGAAACTATCAACTTGTTAGTGGTGTATTCACAACACGTTGCTACATGGCAATAGCTACAGGGATCAGCAGTGAAAACAGACTCCTAAAATTAACAATATGGCAATAGGATTTCCAACGTTAGCAGGCAAAAACAAACATTAGGCCCATTAGCGATAAAAAAACTGACGTTAATCAGCCTAACATGAGCTTTTTTGTATGTATTAGAGTAAATAGCCTATCAGTCTACCCCCAATAGAAAATATGCCCACCAAAAAAAGGAAAAGCAGAATGAAACAGCCACGGCCAAGTGCAGCAGACATCAACAACTACCTCAAGCCACCCAACATCTGGGATGACCAGGATGAGAGCCTGGATGTCTCGCTGGGCCTGCCCATGGAGCCTGGATATCTCGCTGAACCTGCCCTTGGAGCCTGGATGCCTCGCTGGATCTGCGTCTGGGGCCTGGATGCCTCGCTGGACCTGCTTCTGGAGCCTGGATGCCTCGCTGGACCTGTGTCTGGAGTGTGGATGTCTCGCTGGACCTGCAACTGCAACCTGCATACCTTGCTGGACCTGCGTCTGGACCCTGGATGCCTCACTGGACCTGTGACTGGAGCCAAATGTGGAGGAGCTGTGGAGTTGATGAGCCGCGGCGGTAGACATTGAGGCGCAAAGATCAACCGTACCTGGCGGTCAAGTCTGGCAAGTCGCATGGAGACATGTTGCTGACCTGTGTTATAAGACCGCCTTGTGACCCTTGGAGCTGTTAATGGTTGAGGCGCTCCTGCGCACTAACGTAGTGAGATCTGCATCGCATACGACAATCCACGACTACACCAGGGCGTGCTGAGGGGATTACCAACTGTGTGTGCCATCTCCCTGCATCACAGACCGGATGATGTTGGGCTAGCCGTACGCTGTGGAGGGTGAGGCCCCTGTGCTATGCCGAACTTGTGTGGTGTGAGTGCTGCAATGTCATATCTAAGGGGGTCCTGCTGCTTCAACTGCATCTGGAGGTCCACCAACGAACTAAGCAGTGACTGCTGTACCCAGTCTTATGAACAGTGCATCTTGTAGAGCAATTGTGGAAAATCACCAGAGATGGTCACAAGTACCTCCGAGGGGGGGGCCTGGTCAGAGAGAGTACGCGTTAGGCGGTGGACTGACTGTAGCCACAGGTCCTTTGCGGTGGATATGAGGCAACAATCCATGCAGGTCCAGGTGGCATGTGAGCCAGAGTAGTGGTCGTGAGCTAGGGAGGAGGCACCCTTCAAATGCCAGGCGTTATGGAGAGAAGAATTGAAACAGATGTCTTGCAAAACATGAAGGGAGAGCGGTTTCTTGTGAGAAATGTATGTGCGCATGCGCAGTTTTCTCAAGGATTACCCAGATGGCAAGTAAGAGTAGGGCAGCCCTGGGAAGCCGCAGCACAGGTGAGTGTTTTAATGTACTTTTAAGTAATGTAGAAATACTTGTTGATATAGGGGGGGTGCTGGACAACTCCGCTCCGCTGCGGAGTGTGCAGAGATTTACCTTCTCTGCGTTCTCCACGGATTGCGGAGGAGGCAAATCTCTGCACACTCCGTGGGTACAGCGGAGGGCTTAGTGAAAACCTGCCCGCTGTTCCACCATAATGGTGTCTGTCCCAGACATCTGTTTTGGTTCAGGGCCGCCAGCCACTCAAAGGTATTCAGTGGATGCAGGCTCCTGGGATCCAGAAGGTTAAGGTCCATCAAATGTCAGCTTTCTCTGTTTCAGTTCACCACGAACCATCGCTGGGGCTGAGAGTGGAGGACACGGCAGTCCACAGCAGTGGTCGGGTAGCTAGCTGCAGCAAACAGGTTGGCAGCAAAGTATTATATCCAGTAGGGAAATCCAATAGGCCAGCATAGGACCTGTAGATGTCAGTGGGCACCCTACAGATTTCAGTAGCAAGCACCAGCAGCAGGGTTCGGTACAGGGTGCACCCACCACATTAGGCTGAAGAGGGTCATGTGTGCCACGCTGCTAATGTGGTGTCACACAAAAGATCGGGGTAGGCCAGAGATCGACACCCGCAGACCCATACTCAATAGTTGTATTCACAGAGGAGGGTAGGGACCAAGCGCTGACTGTAATTCTATTTTTCCTAAATTATCGAGTATGGATCAAAAAGGCCCATCCAGCCACACGGAGTAGAGGTACCAGGTCGCAGTCACCAGCAAAAGCAGGACAGTTAGGCAGGCCCGGATCAGTGGTGCACGGCTCCACATGGCCACAACTGTTTGCTGCCTCAGATGGGGTCATGCAGAGTGGGGCAGTATCTCTCCGGGAACACATACAGGCCCATTATCGGACCTCAATGCAGTCAGGGCACGGGTGTCAATCCCAATCCAGCAACCTAATGGTAGGCGGTGGGAGGGGGAGCAGCAGCCACCGACAGGGCCCAGTGGCCCCAAATCAGGCTCATCCATGCTCACACACTTACCGCCTCCCACTTCTGTATGGCTTCCAGCATGCTTGGTCCCCCACAGACACAGCAGGTAAATCCCCTGCACCAAATGAGGAGTGTGGGCTGCACTAACTCAAGTTATGGGCCCCTAAATCAAGGTATGGGCCCATTCCTGTGTTTCCCTGGAGCTTCAAACTAGCGCAATCATCTTGGTTGGTAGTTAGGCCACGCCTCCTCATGCAGGTATCTTTCCACTCCAGGCATGTTGTTGCTTCTTTCCATATGGAAACCACTGTGTCTGTTTGAAATGGCAACTCCCCAGGGGCAGGGACCTGTACAGGAGTATGTGATATCCCCAAGTACCCATGGTGTAGCTATCTGACTCGTCTCTGTGTACAAATACTCAGACATTAATGGTTCCTAATGCGTAGCCCAGCAGTACTTTTTAATGTCAGGCTCAGCTAGTTCCCCAGCATAGTTCCCCCTTGTAAGATGTCAGAGTGCTAAGCGCGGACAGCCTCCACTCCAGGGGAACAACCCCAGTTTGACTTCCAGTTTCTGGACGAATTTGGCTGGTATCCTGTAAAGGGTGTTATGCATGTTGTATAAGATTCTGGGCAAAGCCATCCTTTTAATGGCTGCAGGTTTTACATTTTTGTCTGAAGTCACAAAGAGAGAGGGCAGAGAGGATGAGTTAGTGATGCTTGTTCCAGGCCATTGTGATTAGAGAGGGGAACGAGTGATCCCCAGTTTTGATGTGGTGTGTGCAAAGCAGCTGAGTGAGCAGGAGAGGGGTGGATCACAGGTGTCTGGATGGGGGGGAAGATTATTATAAGACTTGTAAATATAAAAGAGAACTTCAAAAGGGCACAGTTATGGATTCAAAGCGAGTGGAGGATTTGAAGTTGATTCGAGACTGGGGTACAATGAGGAAAATTTAGTGCTAGCCTGGCTTCCTTGTTATTATTATTATTATTATTATTATTATTACATTTGTTGAGCGCGCAGCTACCCGGAGGTTTCCCGGCGCTAGTAAGCAAACAGAGGTTGAGAAAAACTGAGAGGGTCAAGCCACAGATTTAAGCATTAAAAAGCCAGGTCTTAATTCCCCTGCGAAATTTAAGATAGCATATTTCCGATCGCAGGGGTTGAGGCATAGAGTTCCAAAGGGAGGGTGCCAAAAACGCAAACGAGCGACCGCCCATTTTGGCTTTGTTAAAACGCGGGATCTGAAACTTATTTTGCGTAGAAGATCTCAGTGTGCGGGAGGGGACATAATGCTGTACCAGAGAGGACAAATATTTTGGGGCTCTGCCAGTTTTCATGTGATGCATTATACAAAGAGCTTTAAATTTCACTCAGCACTCAATGCGCAGCCAATGCAGATTGCGCAAATGGAGGGAGACCGAGGTCCTGGCGGGCAGATTACAGATAAGGCGAGCTGCCATGTTCTGGACCACCTGTAGTTTCTTGGTGACCTCCTTGCAGGCACCCAGAAGAAGGATGTTCCCATAGTCCATCCGTGATGTGACAAGGGCCTGGACTACAGTCTTCAGGGTGTCTGCTGGAAGCATCCACGTGATCTTTCTCAGCCACCTGATGATGGTAATACAGGTGGCTGAGACTTTGACCACATGTTGCTTCATTGACAGCTGGTTGTCAAATAGGACCCCCAAGTTACGGGCTGTTACTGAAGGGGTGGAGATAGGGCCCATCTGCTGAGGCGAATGTTGTGGGCCCCAGAGCGATGAAGTTGGACCAAACAGAAGCAGATCCGTTTTATCTCCATTTAGTTTTAATTTATGTCTGTGCATCCAGTCAGAAATTGTTCCAGACCAGACCGAAGGGAAGATGTGGGAAGGTGTTTATTGGTTGAGAGCGAGTAGACGATTTGAGTATCGTCAGCATAGGAGTATATAGAGAGACCTGCTTGCTCAGTCAAGAAGGCTAAAGGTCTAACATAAAGATTAAAGAAAAGGGGACTAAGAATAGAACCCTGGGGAACACCGTGAGACGAAGCGTGAATAGAGGAAATAGAAGAGGAGGAAAAAACTTGAAAAGTGCGGTCAGAAAGAAAACTAGCAATCCAGGCTAGGGCCGGACCATCAATGCCAATAGATTTCAAGGTGGACAACAAGATGGTATGGGAGACAGTGTCAAATGCGGCACTCAGGTCTAATAGAATGAGTGCCACTGTCTCCCCATTGTCCACCTGTCGTCTGATGGTCTCTGATACTCCAAGAAGAGTGGTCTCAGTGGAGAAGCCAGCCCTAAACCCGGATTGTGAAGAGTGAAGGAAATTTGAGGATTCAACATAGGAAGTGAGAAGAAAGTTAATGTGCTTTTCCAGAATTTTGGAATTACAGGGGAGCAGAGAAATAGGCCGAAAATTAGATGGATTATTTGGGTCCGCATTGGCCTTTTTTATCAACGGGACTACCATCGCATGCTTCCATGCTTTGGGGACTGTGGCTTCAGCCAGTGAAGCATTCAGAAGATCTAAAATAATCTGAAGTGTCGATGAATCCAGGGTACCAAGTATTTGCGGTGGCATGGGGTCAAGGGGGGAGCCAGATTTTATTTCATCTAAATATTTACGAAAAAGAGGGAACGAAATCAAATCCCAGAAGTGAAGTTGGGGGGCAGGGGAAATAGCAATAGATGCCTCAGCAAATAAGGAATGGGATATTTGTAAATGAGAGCAAGATGCATCAAAAAAAGAAACGCTAAAATTAGCATAAATTTTATCTATTTTCTCCAGGAAAAAATTGGCCAGGGAATTACATTGTTCTGTATCGAGACATGGATCTTTGGGTACAGAGGACATGCCTGATAGATCTTTTACTACTTTAAAAAGTGCCTTAGGTCGATTTTGGGCATTCAGTATAGTAATATTGGCATGGTTGGCCCTGGCAGTGTTGCAGGCAGCATGATATACTTGAAGAGCAGTCTTATATTTATTTTTATTATCGATGCAATAGTTGGAGCGCCAAATGCGTTCCAGTTTCTTGCAGTGAGATTTTTCCTGTCGAAGTGTGTCATTAAACCAGGGGGCCGGTGGATGTTCTGACCCAAATGTAGCCACTTTAAGAGATGGCATTACAGTAATCTACTTCTTGTAATAAGCATGTGAGTGACTATCTTGAGTCCAGTGGTAATCATTTGAATATTTTCTGAGCATCAAAAGGATGCTGAAACAGCGGGACGAGACTTCTATCATCTGGTTGGTCAATGTAAGCTGGCTGTTGACAATAATGCCTCGGTTCCTAGTGAATGGAGTCCACTGAGGAGGTGGTCCTTGATCTATAGGCCAAAAGTTATTAGAACAGGGAGTTGTGATTGCTGGAGTAGGACTTCTTCAATTTTGTCAATGTTAAGGATGAGCCAGTTACTGATCATCACTTTCGCTATTCGTTTCATAAAACAGGTCAAGTTGGCGTGGGTATGTTAAATGCCCATGCCAATAGACATTAAATGGAAATACCTTAGAAGTAGAGTCCCCCAAACGGACGTCCAACCCCATTACCTGATGGGAGAGACTGAAGGACCCTGCCTTGATCTCGAGTTGAACACCCCTCACATAATGTCAGACCGGTGAGTGGTGGATTCTCAGAATTCACGGGTCCTCAGGGTCAGTCGAAGTACCTCCTCTACCAATCTATCAGCATACCTTTCATTTATAATAAAAGAGGGCCTCACGATGTGTGCATGAGATTAGTAATGTTATTGATTTGTAGATAGCATTGTTGCCTTGTGAATGAAGATAGGACGATTTTTTTACCCAGGGCTAAGAGAGACCTAGTACATGATGTTCAAGGCATTGTGATAATGTTGTGCGAAGCTGGATGTGTAAACAAAGTAGTTTCAGAAAAACTAATCCAACATTGTCGTGCATGCAAATGTGTCAAAACGTCAAAGCTGCAATGTTATTTTCTAGGGTGCTATAAGGAATAAGCTGCTTCGCTACATGGGTCTAACTTGGGAATATAACACCTTTTCTCTGAAACATTAAGGACGTTTAGAGTGAACTGAACTACACTCTGCTCTTTGGTTTTACTGTTATGGATTTAGTGTTTAATTTGCTCTTGGATACAATTTAAAATGCTATTTAACATTATATTTGTATATTGTGTTTGCATATTGAATCTTCCTTTTGATTTTGCTTCACACCTTGTAATACTAATTTAAAAATAAATACAATAAATTAAAGCTGCCCATTTATTCCCCTGTCAACAGTTTCCTCTTAGTTTGTGTACCCCTTAGAGGTCATGTATCCAGGTTTGCATCCAACCTTAATGGCTGAACCTCTGCATCCATGGAGATACATGTTCCACTTCACAACAGTGAACAAGGCGCTGAAGTATCTTTTCAAATGTGATTTTTGTTTGTCTATGTATAGTGTAACTTAATTCAAATAAAGTCCCTCCTGGTGTTTCATCTCTAGCTGAGTGTTCTCATCTCTTGGAGTTTTACACTGACAGGAATCACCATTTTCCTGGATTCCCTCAGCAGGGGTTGCTTTGGCAAACAAAACTCATTGTATTATTGTTTGCCTAAAGGTAAGGAGACCAGGTGTGGAAGACATACTATGAATATAGTTGCTGTTATTCCTTTACTTTAATTTGCTTTTCTTTAGTTGTTTCATGAATTCAGTATTTCAGTATTTCGCTGCCAGGAGGACAACGAGGGGGACCATGCAAAACAGGGTGTCTATATGTGCCCTGTATAGGACCTGACTGGGTATGCATAGGACATACGCGAGCCTTTAGCATATAAAGCTAGCACTGGGGGCCTCTATATGAAAAGTGATGCATCGATGCGTGAAAACAGCAATGCGTCACTTTTCACTGCGCACTCCTTGCGACACCAATGATGCGTCATATTTAATGTATGACGCATCATGTCGCAAGGAGTTACAGATACGTCAGTATTTCTGACGTATCTGTAAGCGCAAAAGTAAAGCATTGCTGGAGTGTGTCACAAAAGTGACGCAACTCCAGCAATGCGCCTTTTCACATGGGGCAAGTCCCATGTGAAAGGGCCTGCGTCAGTCTTACGCCTGCTGTGAGGAAGGAGCAAGATTTTGACGCAACAACGTCCTAAAAGTGACGCAGTGAAATCTCATAGATTTCACTGCGTCACTTCTACGACCCTTCCTTGCGTCAATACGCCCCCCTTGCATACATTATACCTGGCGCAGGTATAATGTGGCGCAGGGGTTTACAAAGTGACGCATCTACCTAGATGCGTCACTTTGTAAATATGGTGCAACAAGGCACATTATGTACGCTGCTGGTGCGTCACAAAAAGTGACGCACCGGCGGCGTAAAAGTTACGCACGGCCTCATAAATGAGGCCCTGGGAGCGCTAAGTTAAGTCCCCGGGCCGTATATCATACAGCTAGGACAGTGTGCACTGAGCTTAGTCTCTGGGGTCGATGTGATAAAAACTCACGCAGTGCAGCATAGAGCAGCCCAGCAACCAAAGCTGGAGGGCTGCATTGCATGAGAGGGACAGAGCAGGACAGGGCCATGTCTGCTAAGATATGGTGCTCTCCCGCTCTCTCCCCAGAGCTGCTGCACTCTCAGGCTGCCCAGTGCCAAGCACACACCTGGGCGCCACAGCACAAAAGGTGTTTGCTTCATGTCTTGTTCTGAAAAGCTACCTTTACTGTACATAATTCCAGTACAAAGCACTGTGCCAAGACAAACATTAAACCTTTTTCCACTTTAGATGTCTAAAGCACACATGCAAAGTTGGAAAGTTTGCAGAAATAGAAACCTTTCCCCTTTTTAGGACCAGCCTCTAAGAGAAATTACATTTGTTTGCTTACCATTGTTTATAAAAATGGTTTTTCATCAAAAACCACGGATGATTTCATAGGAATGCTACGTACCATCCACAGAGGCTCATTTGCTGTAAAGCTGTGCATTATTCCGGCCATCTTTTCAGTGCAAAACACATTTTGTGCTGGAATGTACAATAATACAAACATGTTGCACTTGGTTTGCATCACTTTTTTTTGCAAGCCTGGTGCAAAATGTTAGTAAATGTACCCCACGCTATCTGTCACAGTTTTGGGCTGACTTGAATCCTAAGTAGTTGAAGAGCTGGAATGGCACTTTTTTTTTCACAATAGACATTGGTAAATGGTTTTCTGTCAAAAGAAACGTGAAATGAATGTTCTGCCTGGCCTGAAAATGCAGCTGCATTTGTTGAGCAAACACAGAACGAAACATAACTACTGCAGCAACAAAATCTCATTACAATAATGCAGCACAGAAACACAGTAGAATAAAAAATAAAAAAACAATATGCACACACATTCTTGTCTCAAAGTACCACGTACCGCATCCTGTTTTAATCCAACCATGGTAAAAGGTGTTTGCACCGAGCACTATCCTAACTTATCACCAAGGACATGAAACAGCAGCAGTCAAACATGTTTTCTGATCTGCTCCCCTTATGTCCACCTACAAACAACTGAAGACTTTTCTTTGAATCATTGCTTCCCTGCATCCTTGCAGTTTGGCATGCCTGATGAAGCAAGGCTGTTTATCTTTTCAGTAAAGAAATAAAAAGCTACTTTGAAAAGCCCGTCTTTATCTACTGACACTTGTAATTGTACTGATGTATTGATAAATGTCACAGTAGTTAATGACAGAAAACACAGGTTGAAATAAGTCGTGTCAGGGCCTGTAATCAGGCTAACCAGGTTAACAGGTATCAGTGGTAGAGGATGGTAGTGACACTTCTGACTCACAGTAATCCCAACACATCACGACGCTTGTTTCACACAATTCAAATAAGGGATGCACACAAGGGCGGCAGAAAGCATCAGTTGGAAGAGATATTCTCAAGAATGCAGGGTCCTATAGAACTGGTACCTTAAAGAAAGGCGTGGCCAACCAATCAGAGGGAACATCTTGAGGAATAAAACATGAGAAATTAAACATAGGTTTAAAACCCGTGGAGAAGGCATAACCTAGCAGGGAGAAAGCTCTCTGCAAATCAAGGGGCTCATTAGGATGGCGGACGGACCTGCGTCCGTCTGCCACCCTAGAGGAGGAGGAACCGTCCGCAGGGGCAGCGGCGGTCCCTCCAGTGCAATTAGGATGTGACCGCCAGCCTGGCGGTCACATCCTCAATATTTAACATTGCGGCGGGTGCTGCTTGAAGCAGCACCCACCGCAAGGTTAAATAGGCATGCTTAGCATTTGCATGCACAAAGCGGCAGGCCCCCCGCGGTGCCTGCTGCTTCGTGCACGCAAATGCAGGGGGGTACCATAGGTACCCCCCATGTGCACCCCCCACCCTCCAATCACCCTGGAGGTCCGCAACGGGCCCCCAAAGAAATCACCGTATGCCTTTCCACGGCGGAGAATCTGCCGCGGAAAGGCATCTGTTTTCCGCCATCCTAATATGGCTGGCGGTATCTGATAGACACCGCCAGCCATGTTAGAGCTTTTCCGCCACGGTCGGAAGGCGACCGCGGCGGAAAAGCTGCGGACCGATTTTGAGACCCACCACCATCCTAATTTGGCGGTGGGTCTTTTGTGCCTCCCCAGCCGTTTTCCCGCATCCTCCGGGCGGGCGGTGGCTTCCGCCGGCCCGGAGGATGCAGGAAAACCGCGATCGTAATGAGCCCCCAAGTGCGGTGTCTAAAAGATGTTAACCACATTATTAAACTGATCTCTGAATTGAGGCACCATTGAGCTAGATTTCTCCTTTCTTATTTATAAATTAATTAATGTTCCACCTTCACTTGGCCTATCTGTTTTTTCTTTAGACATCACAGTAAATTACAGAGAAACAAGAAATGACCACAGATTAACACTTGAAAGTTAGAACTCAACCCTGGGAAGGATAAGCACATCCTATTTGTGAGGGTTCATATCGCAGCCAAATAAATGAAAGATCTTTAAATTAAGTCTGATTGGATAACGGACATGCTACTTTAAAACTATTTCTGGTAAGTGGGAGCTTGTTCAATCCTCCTTTCCCTCAATCACTTTCCACTAACTCTACACACACACTTCTCAATAATCCCTTTCAAAGGTAGCTATGGCTTCCTGGATCTCTATCCACTGTTTTTCTACCACACTTGGGGCAGATTTACAAACATTTTGTGCTGGGTGAGCGTCACAGAAGTGATGCTAAACAGCCCCAATTTTTTTTTCCTAATTTACTTTCCTGGGTAAAGCTTGTTTTGTAATGGAAAGTACCCTAAAAGTATTACAAAGCAGCATGAAGCACTGCGTTGCATTGCTTAGTGCCAAGGGGGCGTTACATGGGTGGTCCATAGGTGTTTCTCTGCTGCCACTCATACGGTTAACACAAAGTCGCAGCAAACACCAGTAAACAAGGTTTAGCGCTAAAAGTTAATATGATTTTAAAGGAGGCATTTGAAGGAGAAATAATTGTATTTCTACTTTCTTTTCTGACTTTGTATGTGTGGTGCCCTGTGCAGCACACAAAGTAGGAAAAGTTTTAAAGTGTGTCCAAGCATAGCATTTTGTGCTTGAAGGGTACCCTTCGAGTCTGAAACTCATGGTAGACTTATCCACACACCCTAGCATTATGGATCTAAGGTGTGTGCCTGGCGCACTGCTGCTAAAAGCTGCACCGGAGCTCCGGAGAGGGGAAGAGGAAGCCATATCTATGTTGATATGGCTTTCGATAGCTCCCTCCTTGTTGGCCAATGTAGCGCCGCGTTTTTTGCTGCTGCGCAGCTACACGTGTCTGTTTAGAAAATCTGGCCGTCACTCCTTTAAACAAGTAGTGATATGGATGCTTCATTCTGTGGAACTTGTGGTCCTGGGTACACAGTCCTCAGCTTTAAAAGCAATGTTTGGCTTCTGCACTGGTCAACCAGTTAGCAGATCAGGTCAAGCGCCTGGTTTTTCTGTGGCTGGGGAAGTGGTGACATGCGTACTTGTCTATGCATGGATATTGTTCAGGTTGGAGGTGGCGGTAGGCTCAAGATCGTACTTTATAAAGGACTCTGTGTTCTTCAATCACAACTCAGGGCATGTTTGCTCACTTTAGCTTCACTGAAGAAGAAGTGGAAGCAATTGCCCCAGAGGCCCAGATTTAGCCCAAAATGCTGTGCTGCACTACATGACAAGGAGGGAGCAGGAGAGTGCCATATCTACAGAGGTATGGCTCTATCCTCCCCTCTTCCTAGTGGCGGTGCTGGTTTCAGCCGCTGGGTGCCACGCACACCCATTAGAGCTGTAGTGATAAGGTGAGTGCCTTAGTTTACCATAGGTTTTTCACTGAAAGGATACCTTCCAGTACAAAATACTATGGCTATACATGTGATAATACTTTTCCGACTTTGTACGTGTGCTGTACAATGCATTTCTTCTTTTAACACCTGCTTTTCAGCGCTTTAAATTTTTTGAACTAATCCATAACTCTGTCTATCAATGTTAGCAGAAAGTGTTTAGCTATAAAGAGCTTGGGTGGTTGTATGGGAATGCTCTCTTGACGCAAAAAAAAAACAATGCAGTGTTTCATACTGCTTTGCCTTACCTTTCCATACAAACCAATGCAAGTACCAATTTGAGTTGGTTTGTTAATTCCCAAAAAGTTTTATCGTCGGTTTAGTGTTCAAAAGGAAACACTAACCTGACTCTAAACCTTTGGGAATCTTGGCTATACTATTTTTCTGCAGAGTGCCAGCAGACATTGCCAGTCTAGAGAGACGCATATGGCCAAGGTGTGCATGCACCTGTGCATGGTGGGCTTGACAAGAAAAAGGTGTGGCTGGTGTGTTATTCAGTCTGACACTAAAGACTTAATTTCCAAGGTCCTCATTGTTTGAGTGAGGTAATACTGCCTGGAGAAATAATTATACGATGAGGCAAAGTACAATTCATTTTCAATGTGGCTTGATATGTGAAGACGTTAGTTATAGACATTTGTGAAAGTGCAATTTCCGTTTTCCTCTAAAATCGAACATATGCACTTTCCGCTGTTTACTTGTTTTTAGTGATACCGGATAGATTAAGAGGTAGAGCTATCAGTGGGTCAGCAGGTGCGGTGGCAGCAGGGCACGGACCGCGAGGAGCAAGCTGCACACCAAATATAGCTCTATTTTATTACACAAATGGTGGCTTGGTGGTGAGGTTCCGTGCTCACATTAGGGCCCATGACTTTATGAAGGCACTGTAGTACGTTGTTAGAAATGAGTGAATTGATTGTCCCCCCTCAAACATTGTCTGTTTGAAGGAAACCAAGGCTTACACACAATTTGGAACAGGAAAATGTTCGGTGATGGGTAGAAATTGCTGAAAGTACATGTATATAGGATTGGGATTGGATGTTACATATTCCTGATGTGAGTGGGATACGGGTGATGAATGGCATGATATGATTGGCTGTCGGATCAGGTCGGTATCCTGGAACCAGTTTCAGGGTACATGACTCATTAGCCAGGCTAGCATCAAACAGATCCCAGGATGCCTTTTTCTGGACCAGGGAGAACCTGGCCTGGCAGTTTGGGCTGGACTGTTCCCATGAGGAACAGGGTTATGACTGATTTGCATATGGCTGGGTCAAAACTGGTATGACATACTGAGACAAAGAACAGAACAATGGATTAAACCCAGTTCTTGTTACTGGGGTGAGTGGTTGAAAAGTTTCAGCACTCCATCCATCATCTTGTGTTTGTTATGTTTGTCCTACGTGGCCAGGGGTATGCCTAGATGTGTCTCCCTTGTTTGCTGTGCCACTGGATTTAAGCTAGACTGGATAATGAGGAGGTGATACCCCATATTTGGTCCCAGGAATCTTGTTTCTGGCCCAGGTAGTACCTGACTTGGCAATTCGGGCTGAACTGTTCCCATGAGGAGCAGGGTCAAGACTGACTTACATATCACTGGATCAAAGTGTGGTGGTGTGGTGAGCAAAAAATACTATGGATTAAACTTACATCTGTCACTGAGGTGAATGTTTGATTTATTCAGCATTCACTCAATCTTCTGTTGTTTCTTTTGTAACCATAAGTGGGAAGGTTATGCCCAGACATGTGTTCCGTGCTCACTGTGCTACTAAATTCAAGTTAGTGTTGCTTATGAGGGGTGTTGCCCAGAAACCGGTCCCAAGATGCTTGCTTCCAGTCCAGGGAAGACATGGCTTGGCAGTTCAGGCTGGACTGTTCCTATGGATGGGCCCTAATTGGGATGGTGTGGTGAGCAAAAAAAACAATGGATTAAACCCGGATCTTTGACGGAGGAGAATGTTTGATGTTCATTTTAGTTTTAGATATTTTCCATTTTCTGCCTTTAGAACTTTGGTGCCTACAACCTGGATGGGGACACATGACTGAATGTAATTGAGAGTTATACTTGGTTAATTCTTCCCAGACAGTAACACAATATAGGGAATCGGTGTATCTCAATGGTTCACCTGCTGGCAGGATAGGGTGGGAGCTGAAGAGAACCCTACTTACAACATTAGAGTGTGTGCCACATTGTTACTGTAGTCAGCTTGGAGTTAGGGCAGGGGAGGCAGGAAATTTCATGCACTTCAAAGCTACTGTCTAGAAGCTTCTCCCACCTTAGAGGATTATGGAACCAGGGTATAAAAGTAGGACCTCAGACACCAACTCTTCTGTACACTTCTTGACCTGTGGATACTCTCACAGGAAGAAGGACTTCTGTGCTGCTAGAAGGATATCCACTCTGCTACATTGCTACTCTGAAGGACTGCTGCCCTGCTGGATAGCTGCCATGTTGCCTCCTCCCTGGGTACAGTGGCTGTATCTTCATCTGTTGCAGCACCCCCAGAGTGACTAACAATGGCTAGTTAACTGGCCTCCTGTTCAGAGCAACACACAAGACTTGCTCCATTTTAAACCCACACCTGGACCCAATCTGAGTCCTTCCTCTCCAAGTTGTGCCCCTCCGGTCCCTGACCATTGAAAGTGGTGCTAAAGGTGCCCAGATAGCCTAAATAATTAACTGAGAACTTAGACAAAGTTTGTCACAAAAGTGCTCTGAGAACCTGGAGGAGAGTGGTGCCAAACTTCTTAACAAATACGCTTAAGGAGCGGTGCCGGTCGAATTTACTTCCCGGCTTTTCCTACTACATTCTTCTCCATAGCAGCAAATCCTTTTCAACGTCCTTTGCTAAAGGGGTATCCGGCCTCCATGGACGTCAATTCGCCAAAACGTCAGGGATAGCAGAAGTGGCAGAACATGTCATTTGACCTTTACTTACGCACAAACACACGTGCTTATAGAGCACATTCACTCATAGACACTCTTTCTTACATAAGCAACATCTCACCCACAAGCATGCACAGAACATACATTTATTTATTTTATTTTATTATTTTAAATATTTATAAAGCGCAGCTGATACCTTGCAGGCTTCCTGGCGCTAGTGAATGTACTGCTGAGGATAGACCAGAGTAGCTAGCAGACGGGTGGGGGATTAGGGGAAGAGCCAGGTCTTAATGCGTTTCCTGAATGGAAGAAGTTGTGAGATCTGGCGTATGTCAATGGGTAGGCTGTTCCATAACTTGGCTGCTGCGACCCTGAAGGATCTGCCCCCGGTTCTGGCTTTGTTGAATCTGGGCACCTTTACCAAACAGGCTGAGGACGATCGTAGGTCTCTAGTGGGAGTGTACCACAGAAACAAGGCTTGCAGGGGTCTAGGCCCGAGTCCATGCAGAGCCTTGAAGACAATGCAGAGGGACTTGAATGCCACCCGCTGCTTTAGAGGAAGCCAATGTAGCTCGACCAAGGCTGCTGTGGCTGAGGACCTTCTCGTCCAACCGAGAGCCAGCTTGGCGGCGGCAGATTGAATTCTTTGAAGTCGGTCCAGCAGCGTGACTGGGGACTCAAGGAGCAGGGCATTGCAATAGTCAAGGTGACTGAGTATTGTACACCTGACTATCGATGCCTGGGCTTGTGCGGGGAGAAGTGGCATAATTTTACGCAGGGAACGTAGCAGGGCTGTGCAGATCCCCACTGTTTTTGTTACCTGGGTTTCCATACTCAGCTTGTTGTTGAGCATGGCTCCCAGGTTACGGACCGAGGAGACTGGCAGAGGTTTGTCTCTAGTCTCTGGAGGCCAGAATTCACTCTGAAGCTGGCGGGGTAGATGTGTGCCGGCACAGAACAGAACCTCTGTTTTAGAGGAATTGAACTGGAGGGAATTTCTGTGGAGCCACCCAGCCGTCTCTCTTAAGCAGTTGTGGAAGGTAGTTAAAGGAATGGAGTCCTCTCCTTCCCAAGAGAGTATAAGCTGCGTATCATCAGCGTAGTTGATTGTTTTAATCCCAAACGACTTAATCAACGTGATCAGCGGGAAGAGGTACACGTTAAAGAGAATGGGGCTGATGGAGGAGCCCTGGGGGACTCCCTGAGGCACCGGAGCGAAGGAGGATTGGAATGGGGGGAGGGAGACCGCCTGTTTCCGATCCCATAAGTAGGAGTGGAACCAGAGCAACGCTGTGCCAACCACACCTGCTTCACCTAGCCTCTGCAGCAGCGTTCCATGGTTGACCGTATCGAATGCGGCAGACAGGTCCAGCAGTATCAGAGCTACTGGCTGGCCCCTGTCCGCACGCAAGCGAAGGTCCTCCATGGCTGTCAAGACCGCTGTTTCGGTGCCGTGGGCAGGGCGGAATCCAAACTGGTAGTCGTCTAGGAAGTTGTTCTGTTCTAGGTGCCTGGAAAGACAAGAGCTGACCCATCGTTCCGCAACTTTGGCTGGAAATGGCAGTAGGGAGATGGGTCGATAGTTAGATAGACAATCTGGACTCAAGGAGGGTTTTTTTAAGAGTGGGGTGACAAGCGCTTGTTTCCACAGAGTGGGGACATAACCACTATGCAAGGACTGATTGCATATTTGGCGCATGGTGCCAAAAAGTTCCGTTCCAGAACTTTTCCAAATCTTTGGAGGCAGGGGGTCGAGCGGGGAGCCCGAGGTAATTGCAAGCGCCAGTCTATCAAACTCGGCGACCGGGATAGGAGGAAATTCCCGTAGTCTGGTCGACAAGCCGGAGCCGAGAGGCGTCAAGTTTTGAGAGCTGGAGCCAAGTCCCTGAGTGTAGGTGGCTCCGAGAGAGGGCGGTGATTTCAAGTTTCAAGTTAAAAGCAATTTCACTTATCTCAGCTGCCAGATAGGGTCTTATTCTAGCTAACTGTACCAATAGTGAGTAAACTGCTATTGTTATTCACTATCAGTGTAATTTAAAAATAAATGACTGAAACAAGGCCCAACCAACGTCCATAAGAATGAGCTGCCCTTCTGTTCTTTACACTGACTTTGCCACCTCTGAGGTCAGGGGTTGCAGAAGAATTGCCAGGGAATGCAAAGAGCAAACTTGGGGTGCAGCCGCAACCCCTAGTGAACCCTAAAGGTCATCCATGCCGGCCTTGTGGAACTCTCTTCCACTACAACCCTCTGCCTAGTCCCGCTAGTGATTTTCAGCTTCCATTTCACAGACTAAGTTGGACGATAAACTCTTCACTGTGGCTTCGACCCAAGTCTAAGAGTTGATGACGCTCCGCCTGTAGCCTTGCCCCTCTGAACTTTACACTCTCAGACCCTTTTCCCCTGAACTTTTCTAAGTCAAAAAGTTAGCTCTGCCTGAGTGCAATCAACTTCTGAACCTCGCATCATCATGGTGGGCCAAAGTTTTGGATTTTGACCAGGTTCTGTAAGAGTAGGGCCAGATGTATCAATAGTGTAAAAAAGATTACCTAATTGTGATTCAATGCGAATCACAATTAGGTAATAGCTATTCCTAATGTGTGAAACTCATAGCGTTTCAATTATTGATTCCTAGTGGGTCGCATATCAACCAATCTCATGAATATTAATGAGGTAGGTCACAATTTGCAACCCAATCGGAATCGCTAAAATCATAGGGATGGTGGCCTGCTGGGGTCAGCAGACCACTATGTCCGTGATTGCTTTTAAATAAAGCAATAATTTTTTACAAAAATGTAGCCCTTCTTCCTTAAAAACAATTTGAGTTAAAAAAAAATAAAGGTTTTCTTTTCATTTTTTAAGAGCAGGCAGTGGTCCATGGGACCATTGCCTGCCCTGAAAAAACATTTCCGCTACCGTTCCCAAATTGGAAAGGGCTATCTTGGGGACCCATTCCCATTTGCGAACGGGTTACCACCTATTTGAGGTAGGTGGCAAAAAGCTAATGTTTTGTGACAGCATTTCAGTTGCAAAATATTCTTACATAGCCCTGCGATTTGGTATTAGAAAATGACACACTAAACATGCCCCTTCAAAATACCAAATCAGTATGATTCGGTAACATGCTACTGAATCACAAATTGGAATTCATACAAACCAAAATGCATTTTACCAGTCACACGGAGCCCAATTCTGTGAATTGGGCCATTTGCGACCAGTAAAATGCAAGATACATATGGCCCAGGATGTTCACATTTGGTGATTTAATCTTTGCGATGCTGGTTTCTACTAAAATGTTCATCACTTTGGTTCTACTAATTGGATTTTTGTAGTTTTATTTTTATATGCTGTATTTAAATGAGCTCTAGTTTTCTAAAATGGTTTTGAATGTTTCCTGTGTTATGTTTTCACTTGATTACTGTTTGTGTGCTGCATAATTACTTTACACATTGCCTCTAAGGGTAGACTGACTACTTTTTGTACCAAACTAGGCCAGATTAAGTGCAGGTTGAATTAATGACTTTTTGTGGTTCACCCTCTCTCTGCTATGACCGTGGACTGGCTGTTAGGAAATGACCTGGAGAACACTGCCTGGAACAAAGTGGAGCACGGGTCACATCTGGAAATGCTAGGGCTGCCTGAGTGAGTGTAGGAGAGTAGGATCTGCTCTTATGGTCACTCCCACTTTTTGCTGATGTTTCTCTGTTTTTCAACTTTAGTCTGGCTGGGGCCCTGCTAGCCAGGATCCCAGCATAGTTGCTTCCTCTCTAAATTGATTCTTAGTACTTTAGGTACACCCCAATTTGGTTACTGGGGTACCCTTATGAGTCTCTAGTATATGGTACCTTAGGTACCAAGGGCATAGGTACACAGGAGGCCTATCAGGGGATGCAGCATGTATTATGCCATCCCTGGGAAGCCTTCCAAAATGACACCCAGGACTGCTGATGCAGCCTGGGTAAGGTGGTGCGTGCACCCCTTACTTAGATATAGGTTACCTTCATCTACCTTAAATCACTGCACATAAAAGCCTATCAATCACCATTATGTCATGCCTTATAAATCCTGAAGGCAGGGTTCTGGGCTTTGTGTGAGAGGATGCCTATCCATGAGCAGGGCCCCTCTACAGCCTTCAGAACCTATTCTCTGGGGATGTTCTGTGAAGCAGCCAGACCATATACTCTTAAGTGCAATATAACCTCGCGGTAAATGCTAACTTCGGAATGGCTGCAAAGAAACATGTTGTGTTTGGTGTCAAACACTTTGGAGTCCTAGCCCCCCTGGCAGCTGGGGTGGTATTCCAAACTTCTAGAGGGAGAGACCTGTAGAGGGAGAGACCTGTACACACCGATATACCCGTTACCAGTTTAAAAGAGCCCTTGCATCACAAATTGGATGCTGCAGCCACAGACGTGAGTCTGGCCTCCTGCTGCTGAATGAAACTCCAGCAGGGGAGGTCTGGGCAAAAGGTTTCCTGTCACAGAGAGGTGTAACCACCTCCCAGACAGGCCTTATTGGATTAGGGCTGGGTGGGTGCACTCTGAGAGTGCTTTGAAGTCTGCACGGGGGGCACATTTTTTGGCCATATGCATGGCCCAGTACAAACCGGTTGCAGGGGTTACCAGCCCCTGCTCTGGCACAAAACTGGACCAAGAAAATGGGTGTAACCACCCCTCTTTCCAAACCCTCCCATAGGTGGGTCCCCAGAGTATGTTCAACCCCTTCCTTGGGTATAAAAAAGGAACCCCTGACTACAGGACTTTATATTATACCTGGACGAAACTCTGCTACAGATATCCTGGAACTTCGATGATCTCCACGACTAGATGAATGAAGAATCTCCCTTGGAGTAAAAGAGTTACTCCCCTGTTTAGCAGGCACCAACAAAGCATTTGCTGGTCTGCATCTCCAAAGCTCCAGATGACCTCCAAAGTATTTGCAGCCCAGGAGGTAGATTTCCAGACTGCTCAGAGGCCGACCCGAGTCCCCAGCAAAGCTGAGACCCGCAGCCCTTGTGGGTGACGTGGAACTGCAACTCTTGGACACTGTACACATTTGCAAGTGCATTAGCTTCTCAACGTTCTTTTAGGCTATGCATTGGGATACTTGTAGCTCAAACCCCAAGCACCTTTTGCACTGAATATTGCTGGCCTACACTTCATGAGTGTTCCGTGAGCCAGTTGTGTGTGTTTCCACTCAAGGCCCATTCGTGATCCCTAGTCTGTCTACTGGTGGGTCTCCGTGAAGGCAACTCTCATTTTCATTGGGCTTCTCTGGTTGCTCCAGACGTGCACTGACCCGCCACCATGTGGAGCATCCAACGGACCTTGCCGGTCCACACCAAAGCATTTCTTCACTTTCTGCATGGGTTACTATTGCCAAGGCTTGTTGGGTGTAATCCACTTACCAATGCTGCACCACTCAATATCCTTCATGGGACAGCTTGAATCCAGCTCCCGGTTGTCGTCGACACCTCCTGGTCCTCGTGGCTGCAGAGTCAAGCATCACCTCTTCATCCTGAAATCACCCGACATCGCTGGACATTTGACTATCATGCCTCTCTGGTCACTGGCAAATGACCCAAACTCTGTCTTCTCTACTTTCAGGTTCTTCTCATCTTCGATCCAGTCTTGGATCACACCGGACACTTTCCTCTTCGACGGCAGCAGCACTTTGCAGCAGATCGCCGTTGAAATCAACAACGATTCCCAGCACCAAAAGACACATATGCACCCGGCTTCCCAGGGTGAGGTAATTCGAGTACTCCAGAGCTCCCATGGGTGTTGGCCCTTAAGTCTAAAGGGGTGTGCTCAAAGTCCTCTCCTAAGTGTCCTTAATCTTTAAATTTCCAACCGCGACTTTCCCCCTAGAAGCTAACAGCATCTCATGGCTGTATTCTCACACTGCACATGTCCCCGTGGGTCCCCTGTGTCACTACCTTGGGTGGTTCCTTGTAAGCCAATCGATTCTACATGCTCTAGGCATTGTGTCCAGTCAAGTTATGCTTCTTATACCACTTTCTTAATATATGGTTTGGTACACCCCTAGGGCTCAACGTATATTGTGCTAATTTAGTGTGTGATATTAAGTGTAATGCATGAGCTTTTACCTCTAGCCTCATAAAGAGACTAGTAGGGTGTGTTTAGAATAAATACATATATTTTATATATATATACCTGATGTGGTTCTCCTTTCATTTAGTCATTCAAGAGATTATAGACTGGTAAAACAAGCTGCTTTACATTCCTTCAAGACTTAGCCTGAAGGCTGCTCTCCATAGCTGTCACTAGGATAGCTTTCAATAAAGGTTGTTTATAACCTATCACCTCTAAGGGGTTGTTTGGACTGGGGCAAGGTGCCCACTATAACTAGTGGACAGCTAATGCCAGGCCAACTTCTCACATTGGTGGCAGCGGTTGGGACTCAAGCTTGCCATTGTTTACCAGTTAATCTCAAGTGATTGACAAACTGAAAACCACTAAAGGTACCTAGGGTACATATATTACAAGCTTAAACTACAGTACGTTCTACTGAACTTAGAGTTGTGTGTTAAGGGCTTAGCACACCCTTTCTACAACTCAAGAGAGTTTAGTAGGCCACACTAGAGTAGGTAGGTCCATACACCACACCACATTAGTAATGTCTTCAAGGCCAGGAACCAGTGGGTCCCAGCCAGATGTCAGTACTGTACTAGCATCCAAGTATGACACATTCCCATTCTTGGAATTGAGAGAATGGTGTACTACTAGGAGATTGAAGACAGGCAAAAGTGCAAACACCCAATGCCTTATAGAGGTACTACTGGTGGATGATCTCAGAAAGGCCTCGGGCCTGGAAGAGTAGGCACTATGGGTGGGGCAGCCGATGAAGAAAGGCGCGGGGTGAAAATGACCAGGACCTGACCTGGAAGGAGACAATGACCTTAACCTGGAAAATGCAGCTCCTCCTGGAGATGAGGGAATAAGCCAGGATGGCCCTCTCTTTGTCCCACCAGGGGGAGTTGGAGGTTTGCCTAGAAGGTCAAGATCTCCTTCTCAGGAGTCTGACCATTCTGACATATCTGGACTGTAGAATCCTCTGTTTCTTCTCACAGGAGGGAATCCTCCCAGGCGAAGAGAGAAAGGCAGCTGAAGTATGAGGAAGCTCAAGTTGGAATCAGAAGACAGCAGATAGCCTTAGAAAGGGAGTGCCTAGAGCTCCAAAGAGCTAGAAAGAAGATGGGACTAGAGTCCCATGGTGACAGCAACTTCCCTACTGGTAAACGAGAGATCTCATGACCATAGGAATTTAAACAAGATTGTCCCTCCCTTCTAGAGTGGGGATGACATCCCCAAATGGTACAGAAGGTCCCCCAGGAGCAGTGGGCAGCAATCTTGTGGCTCTCCTTTGCATACAAAGGTAGAGATAAGCTCCTCACTGTGAGAGAGGAGGATGCTGATGATTATACAGTCCAGAAGAGTGCTCTGAATGAGGGGTTTGGCCTAACCACTGAACAATACAGGATAACGTTCTGAGATACCCAAAAGGCTCAGACTCAGGACTGGATTGACTTTGTTGATTATGCTACTAAGGCTCTGGAGGGCTGGTTACTTGGCACTAAGGTGTGTGAATTCAGTGGATTGTAAAACTTAATTATGAGGGAGCAGATCCTTAATAATTGTCAAAATCAGCTGTTGCATCAGTACCTGGTGGACTCTGATCTGACCTCTCCCCAAGAATTGGGAAAGAAGGCAGACAAATGGGTCAGAACCAGGGTGTATTGTATTGCTTCTGTTTAATAATTTTTTTGTTTCGTTTTTTTCCATTCCTCCTTTTCCCCTTTTGCATTTCTGTGCCCTGTGCCCTTTTGTATTACTTGTCTTGTTTTTTCATTCCTCCTTTTCCCCTTTTGCATGTTTGTGCCCTGCGCCCTTTTGTATTGCTTCTGTTTAATCGTTTTTTGTCTCGCTTTTTTTTCATTCCTCTTTTTCCCCTTTTGCATTGCTGTGCCCTGTGCCATTTTTTGCCTTCTGTTCCTTTGCCGTTCTTGCTCCCGCTTTCCCCGTCGCTGCGTCCCCTGTGGCCCAGCCCCCGGCTTTCCCATTCACCCACTTCTTCCTCTCAGCTGCTCGTCCCTCCAACCTCCCCTTCTTATGGCACACACAAATGCCACTGCACCAGACACCGCTTCGAAGCAAGCACCCTCCACGCACTCAACACCTGACGATCGCACACCTGCTTCCCGGCTGACTCGAAGCGCACCCAAGGACCCTTCTCCTGCTGGAACTGTAGCTTCACCAGCATCCAATCCGCCAAGCCACCCACCATGAAAGAACTCAACCACCTCAGATTCATTCTTCTCAACACCCGCCCCACCCGCAAACACGCCGTTGAACTCTGGGACCTACTCGACTCAACCTCCCCAGACGTCGCCTTCTTGACGGAGACCTGCATGAACACCTCCTCAGCACCCATAGCCATCCCAGAAGGCTACAAGATCACCCGCAGGGACCGCACCAACAGAACAGGAGGAGGAATTGCCATCATCCACAGGAACACGCTCAGAGTCTCGACCAACACCGACGACACCCTCAGCACCGCCGAACACCTGCACTTCCAGATTGTGGAAAAGTAAATTTTGCCATGTTATATGTGCCTACGTGTTCCCCATGTTATGTCATATGTGCATGATCGATATGCATGTATTCCCTTCTGATCGATTAAAGACGCAATTATAGTTGTGTCCACCTCTAGTATGCCAGTTTCCAGTCTTCGTGAAAACAACGAATATTAGGCCTATGTAAAGCTACGTTGCCACATTTCACAGTGTGCACGTTAATTCATTGAATTGTCCCCGTTTCTAGGCCTCAAAAGGGCCCGGACTCAGATTCAGCTCCTGTCTCCTGAACCCTCTTCGAGGAGCGATACAGCCCCCACCTGTATCCCTGACCCTTAGTTTACTTTCATGCCTCGCAGTGCCCGGCCCGGCCTGGCTCTGCCTCCCAGTCTGCCAAGAGTATATTATGCTTCTAGTTATCAGTCCAGCCCTCCTTCTCTGCATTCCTAAGCTACTGAATCGCATCAATAGTTTCCGTCATGGTCTAGCCTTTATGTCTCCATGTAAGAGAAATACTGTATTAATATTCATAGAATATTCCTCGCACACGCAATACGTGTAGAATAATGCATGCACCAGTCTTAGTGTCTATTAGCCTTTGCCCTGATAACTTTTGGATTCTATCAACATGTACTCTAAACACCAGATACTAGATATGCCTGGGTACATGTCGCTCTGACACTCCAGACTTTAGTCTCCTCTTCTAGCGCAGAAGTCAAAGCCCCCCAGTTCTCCCTGGTAACACGTCATTGCCCGTTTGCGCGCACCACTAGGTTAGAGGTCCCAGCTGCTTAGGTAGCCCCCTCCATGTTTCCGCCCCTTTTATGACATATTCTGTTACGTTTACATCACATGTCTATGTATACGCCCTGTACACGCCTTCTTGTTACATCATTTTGCCTTATCTTTCGCGACTGTTACGAACCACGCCTACTGCTACGCCTACTGTATTGAATGTAATGTATTCTGTTTAACTATATATATTGTGCACGGTTATTAAAAGTTATGCGCATCATTCCCAGATCCTGTCCCCGGCAGCTGCCATCCTATTCCCGTACAGGCTGTCCTGTTCCTGTCCTTTATGCCTGATTAAAGCCTGTAAACTTCAGCTACCTCGAATCTTGACTCATATTTATTGAGCTACCTGTTTATTGATTAACTCCGAAAAATAGATCCGGTAATAATTGATTTATTTACCACGTAATGGCGCCCGAATAGGGACTTGCCCTTTCCCCACGCGCCGGAGAAGCCACGCAGGCCCCCTGATCCTCTGCAGCCGTGACGGAACCATACCGTGCACGTGCAGATATTTCTGCTTCAAGTATCCCTCAGGCCCACGGAGGAGACGGAGGTTGCGGTCCAGCGTCCAGACGAGGCGGTGAGGAATGCGGCGAGTCCCGACCAGAGCCCAAGCCGAGAGTCCAAGGTCTGAGGTATCCGGAGGCCCACCTGTAACTGAAGTCCGAAGTTCGTCCGTCCGTCGTCGTAGCAGTCCAGTCCAGTCCGAGGCCTTCCGTTCTTGCTGCCCGGTGAGTACCGTTGCTGGGGTAGTATCTAGACAGGGTCAAATATTTTGTCTCTGGTCCGTGGGTTTGGGTACGCAAATCCAACACGAAGTGTTCACTTAGGTGGACGCGGGTCCTGACGTGTCTCTTTATGGGACCGGTAAGTTTCGTGCTGTTTTAGCAGTACATCTAGTTATTCTAGTAAGTTCTGTTCTCGAGAAATGCATGTGTTTTGTTTTCAGTATTTCAGGTAATATTCTGTCCGAACTGTTATTATAAATGTTATTCCATGTGTTTTCAATGTCGTGGTATGAGTGATTCGTTTTTCAGTTATTATTGTGTTTATCGTGTATTGTATTGTGTCCAGACTCCAGCCTAAGTTATGCCTCTGTTCACGAAATTACGTCAGTTAAAAACTAGAAAAGGTCTGCTCGAGGAAGCAGTTCCTGTCCCGCCTAGGGACAGTCCAGGTCATTTTATGTATCATAAGCATGGCATAAGTGCCATATTATATCTAGACTTATGGGTGGAGTACACCAAGGAATTAGAAGAGAAATATAGATGGCCCGTATCAGGTACGTGGGATGCCGAGTGCATCATGCGAGTAGAAGAAGCATTATGGAAAAAGAAAGCCAGACAGTCCCAGAAAGATGCCATTGAGTTATGGCGCAAAGAATCTCATAAAAGAACCGAAAAAGAAATCAGAAAGTCAGAATTAAGTAGAGAATCCTCAGAAAGAGCCCAAGAAAGGGAATTAATCGAAGTAGGTGAACGAGTTAAAGCCGAACAGTCAGACAGACAGAGAAATGCCCTTATTAAGGGTATGTATCCTCTTCTTGCCAAGGGCTTGCCAAAAGCAACCCCGGAAGCACCATGTAATTTTCCGCCGCCATTAGTTCCGATTAAGCTACATCACAAACCGACCGCAGCTGATATTTTTCTCTCGTCCTACTTGGACGACACAGTCCCAGAATATGCAAATCCTGTTCCGCCTGCTCCTGTAAATAATGTAATTCCTGTTCCTCCAGCCACCGGGGCACCTGTTACAGCACCTGTTACGGTACCCCCGGTCCAGCCCACAGTACAAGTACCCGCTACATCAGTCACTCTGCCCGCCCGTACAGTACCCGTCGACGATTCCAGTTTAGGAGCTGCGGGGGGGGGAAGTCCTCCTTGTACCCCGCCGCAACACAAACGTCCGTCATTTCTCGAGTTACATGAACGTGCGTTACAGCGTACTCCCAAACCCCAGTCCGTTGCAGATATCAAGCGAGCTCTCACCGAATGCCGTTATGATCCAGTCCCAGGCGATAATGATATGGTCATATATTCATTACGTGTAAGGCGAGTGACCGAGTATTTGGACACCCTACCGAATATGAAAGAAGATCTAGACAGAATATATCGTTTCATCCGTACAGGAGAAGACCCAGAAAGTATTGGCGAAATCATGTCTCAAAGGAAAGCTGAGACTCAGCTCATGCTTTTGAAGTTTCTAATTAATTGTTTAATAAGGGAACAAGATTATCCAGATAAAGATCCGACCGAAATGAAAGTTCTGACAAAGTGGAGTGATCATATAGCCGAGGGAAGACACAGGACACTCAGTAGTTTAGAGAGTATGTACAAGAAAATTCGTAAGGAAATAATAAGGTTACACGAGAAACGCAAAGCAGCACAAGTAAGCGAGAAAGAAGACAACACTGATACTGAAGAGGTAGACGACGAGAGTCCTACCAGAATAGCGTATGTAGGTAAAACTAGACTTCCCGACCGACATTCACGCCTAGAACATAAGAACGTTTTTCCTCTTCCAGCACCAGAACAAGGTTCTCTTGAACAAGTATTTCAAGCTACCGATCACATTCTGAAATCACGAATCGGTTATGGTGAACTTAGTACCATGCATGAACAAGAACTAGCCCGATCAGCAGTCCGATGGGCTACTGATTCTACCACTTTTCCAGACGAAATAGTGGCACAAATGTTTCTGAAACTGCCCCCAGCCGAGCAGCGACTGGTGGGTATGTATATGATCCAGCACCTCATTACACTGCATGAGGGTCAACATTCTGATCCAGGTCCGTTACATGATGTTCTGAACGAGTTACTCCAGTATAGATGGAGAGGTTTAGGTACCGACTTAATTAGTGTCATTCTAGAACAGCGCCATAAATATAGAACGTTTCTGAATCCGCATTTTGTTCACGTCTCACCTCCAGAAAGTAAACCATTTTACATAGATAGACAGCATCCGTTACGAGAAGTACACCCAGTTAGGACCGCGGGTGGTGAAATGCAACGAGTATTTGTTTACACCCCTATTACAAAGATGGAACTCTTAGAGATGAAGAAATTAATTCCCTGTCACGACAAAGATCCAGCAGGGTTCCATCGAGAATTAAAAGACATGCTCCGTATGGGAGAATACACGTATCCAGATATCATTAAAATGCTAAAGGTCCTGTTGCCCGCAGGGGTATATGAAAAACTCAAGGAAAAAGAATGGGAGGTGGGAGAGAAAAAGATTGATTGGACAGCTCTAGAAGCTGAAGATAAAATACGAGTACCAGGTACCGGTCTTGGGGACAAATGTAAAGAATTGCCCGAGTTATTGATACAAGTTTTGCCAAGGTTACTAGCCACGAAAAAGGAAGATTGGGATGCAATCTCAGCATGCAAACAGAAACAGGATGAAGATACTAGTGATTTTTATTCTAGATTTGAAAAATGTTTTATTATTAACAGTGGTCTGAAGACAAGTAGCGAGTCATACCCTCATCTTTTTGTTACCAAATTAGTCGAGAATTCAAGTCCACAAGTTAAAAATCGAGTTTTAAAAGTCGAAAGTACCTGGCAAGCTAGTACCCCGTCACAAATGCTCCAGATGCTCCAGTATCACCAGAACAGAATCAGGGAAGAGCAAGAACATGAAAGGAGACGTATGAAAGACACGAAAATGAAAGTATTAGTTGCACAATCTGTTCCACAAGACAGTCAGAAGAGGGGTCCAAATCAAGCCAGTCATCCTGCAGCTCCCGTTAAAGGGACATGCAATTATTGTAAACAGCCAGGTCATTTTATAAACGAGTGTGCAGTTCTGAAACACAACATAGCAACTGGTAAGACTAAAGAAAGACCACGTCCGCCTAGACAAGAACAAGTTTCACAGACTTCTCAGTCACCACAGAATGCACAACAGACAGTTCCAGCACCGCAGCCTATCGCTGCAACACAGCATGTTACACAGCAAATGTACCAGTATGCCCAGTCAGAGTATCCAGAGTATCAACAGTATTCATGAAACAGCCTAGAGAGGGAGGTAGGCTTGCCTCTCATCGAGATACCTGTAGATCAAGAGGGTCCCTATGTACACAGTCAAGTATTAGGGAAAGACAGAAAGTTTCTGATTGATACAGGGGCAAGTAGGACTACTATCAGTCATGACGAGGTTCCAGGGGCTCCGCTCTCAGGCTCTAAAAATGTTTCCCTTGGATTTTCAGGAAAGCCTATTGTTAACGAAATTTCAAAACCAGTTACTCTAGAAGTTGGTCCATTGTCCCGAACTACTGACTTGTTACTCACGAAAACGTGTCCAGAAAATTTGTTAGGCATTAAAACACTGAAAGAATTGGGTGCAGTAATTTGCTGTTCCCCAGAAGGAATCCGATTGTTTTTGCGTGACTTTAAAGGTCACTATGTATTACGTGATTTTGATCCAAGACTCTTGAATGTACCGCAGCATTTATGGGCGCAAGGTCCAACTGATGTAGGTTTTATGCAAATCACACCCCATCGTGTGACCCTCAAGCAAGGTATAGTCTTGCCACGAATCAGACAGTACAGATTGCCACCTGAGGCTGTAGCAGCCTTATCCAAAATTATTGACGAGCTTATTGCTCAAGGAGTGGTTGTAGAAACTGACTCCAATATATTTAATTCTCCTATCATTCCAGTCATGAAACGTACTGATCCAAATGCACCTCCAGTATATCGATTAGTGATTGACCTTCGAGAACTTAATAAATGTATCATACCCCAGTATCCAGTAGTCCCAGATATTTCTTCCCTATTGACAGCTATTGATTCTGAAGCTACATTCTTCACTGTTATTGACCTCAAGAACGCATTTTTCAGTGTCCCCATTCACCCAGACAGCCAGTACCTTTTTGGTTTTTGTTTAAATGGAAGGAGCTATAAATTCACACGAGCTCCTCAAGGTTTCACAGAAAGTCCTAGTATTTACAGTCAAGCACTTAAAAGACAACTAGACAATATTCACATGCCAACTTACACTGCCCTGCTCCAGTATGTCGATGATCTACTGATCACAGCCCGTTCTGAACGTGACTGCGAGCGAGCGTCACTTACAGTTCTGTATTTCCTAGCCGAGATGGGGCACAAGGTGTCCCCTTCGAAGCTTTAGTTCTGTGTCCAGCAAGTGATCTACTTAGGCCACTTACTGTCCAAGTGGGGTAGGCAGTTGACACCAGATCGTATCCAGTTAATAGCGAGTCTTCCACAGCCCAAGACACAGAAGGAGGTACGTGCTTTTATTGGCCTCACTTCTTATTGCAGACAATGGATTCCTCAGTATGCATTTCTAGCCAAGCCACTGATACAGTTAACGACACAGGAGGCAGCCGTATCGACTGTCCTCCCTTGGACATCTGAACATACACTTGTTTTTAATGAATTAAAGAAAGCCTTATGCCAAGCACCTGTTCTAGCAACACCGAACTATAGTAAGCCTTTTACACTTTTTGTCACAGAACGTGATGGTACTGCATTATCTCTTCTCACACAACATCAAGCAGGACAGTACAAGCCCTGTGCTTATTTTTCGAGCACATTAGATCCAGTAGCCCAGGCTCTGCCTGCGTGCCTCAAGTCAGTTGCAGCCACAGCTCTAGCCATCAGACAAAGTGATTCCATAGTATTAGGACACTCCCTGACAGTACAAGTTCCACACTCCGTGGAAGTTCTTTTAAGCCGAACACAGACTCAGCACTTGACAATTGCACGTTTAACAGGTTATGAACTGACACTGTTCCAGCCACACATAGAAATCAGATGCTGCAACGTTCTAAATCCTGCTACACTGTTACCGTCAGTTACTTCAAATCCTGCCACGCATGACTGTGTGGAAGTCATTAACACTATGACCAAGCCAAGACAAGACCTGACAGACATTGCATTACCTAATCCCGACCTGACACTTTATGTGGATGGTTCATGTATGAGAACTAGTACAGGAGAACTAGTAGCCGCGTATGCAGTGACTACGGACACTGAAGTTATAGAAACACACCGTATTGACACCCTGTCTGCTCAAGCAGCAGAGCTAGTTGCTCTGACCCAAGCCTGCATACGTGCCAAAGACCTGAAAGTAAACATATATACAGATTCACGTTACGCATTCGGAGTCGTACACGACTTCGGAGTGCTCTGGCAGGAGAGAGGTTTCATGACTTCTCATGGAACCAAGATTCAGCATGGTCTCCTCATTCAAGCTCTGTTAGATGTAATACATTTACCGACAGCTATCGCTATCATGAAGTGCAAAGCACATACGAAAGTCACTGATATCATTTCCCAAGGTAACGATCTAGCAGATCGAACAGCCAAGCTTACAGCTCAGACCCCAGACATTCCGACACAGACATCCACTCCAGAACAGACTACTTGTATGACAGTTAAGGACCCTACACAGGATGTCATAGACATACAGTTACATGCTACTCCCGAAGAAATCAAGAAATGGTCCGAACAAGGAGGGGTCCAGACAGATCAGGGATGGTTGACGAAGGGAAAGGCCACATGGTTTCTCCCCGACTCTATGGTTCAAGTCATTATTAATACCGCACATAGTCCAGCACATTTAGGAGAAAAAGCTATGTTAGACAGTATTCAGAACCTTTGGTTCAACAAGCACTTACGAGCTGCAGCCAAGCAGAAAGTCCGTACTTGTATGATATGTTGTCAATTCAATCCAGGTAAAAGTGTCCCGGTGGAACAAGGTGGATTCCAACCTCCTGACCACCCTTTTGAAGTCCTCCAGATGGATTATATTCAGATGGAGCGATGTCGAGGTTTCAAGTATGTTCTCGTAGTTGTATGCGCTTTGTCCAGGTGGACAGAAGCATATCCAGTTCCCGATTACACAGCAGCGACCACTGCCAGGCAGTTGGTTCGTGAATTCTTTCCCCGCTATGGACTCCCTAGGGTCGTGTATTCTGATAACGGCCAGCCATTCTCATCTGAGCTAATGAAACATGTTTCCCTTTTGTTAGGGTACCAATGGAAGTTCCATTGTGTGCGCCATCCTGAAGCAGCCGGTCTCGTAGAGAGACATAATCAGACCTTGAAAATTCGTATTGCCAAGAAATGTAAAGAGAAAGGTGTAGACTGGCTAGTTGCCCTGCCAGTTGCTTTATTTTTCATGAGGATGGTTGCACATTCTTGATCAGGTCTGTCCCCTTATGAGGTCGTATTCGGCCGCCCCCCAAACATGTGGGGTACACCTAGACCCCGCAGTATTACAGATGTTTCCAGTAATATGCTGACAGATTACCTAGCTTCCTTGATGTCTGCCCTACACTCTTGTCGTTCACAGGTTGCCGCTGCATTTCCAGACAATACTGAAGTGAAACCGCATGAGGTCATTCCAGACGACCTAGTATTGGTCAGGAACTTTGATCGTTCAAGTCCACTGGAGCCTCGTTGGAAGGAGCCACGGCTAGTCTTGTTAACCACGAGGACTGCAGTCAAGTTAGAAGGCCGGAAGGGATGGGTCCATCTGTCCCATATAAAGAAGTTCCATGGAATTCGTGAAAAGACATTTGCAAAGGACATTTCTAAAGACTGCCTGAAACCAAACTCTGAACTTGACTCGGAACTTAAAGTTCCTCTGTTAGAGAAAACTCCGCAACAGGAGTATAAAGAGAAGCTTCGGTCTAGTAAAATAAGTCAGCCAGTTTAATTGTCTAAGTCCCTCTCGGGTGAAACGGTTAGACAGGTTTCTGACATGTATGAGATAGACCCCATAGTGAGAGAGTTAGTCAAAACTCTATAAGATGTATCGTTTTTCTAAGTTTTATATTGTTTCTAAGTCTTATGGTTACCTGCACAAGTTATGCATTACATTTATGTTTTACAATTTCTCATGTAATTAAGTTTTCTAATGCTACAGTAGAGCACACTTTTAGTGATCTGCCTCCTCACGAGTTATCCTATCGTCTTGCTATGAGAAATAATACATTTATAAGAATGTTACACTATTCACACCAGACCGCCAATGCTACTAATTGTTGGGTGTGTGGTCGACTCCCCCCTTTCCAGACACCGAAGGGAGTTCTGCCACTCTTTCCATATCCGTTTTCACATAATGGTTCGTGTGGAGCATGGTCCACGTTAATGTCATCCTCCAATGATATGTCCCTTCTGAATAGAACATGTTTTCCAGACAAGCAAGGTCTCCCCCATAGAACAGGGTTAGATCTAGAAAATGAAATATATGATTTGGGTAATTATTCTTCGAATTTTATGGTTCTGAATGTTCAGTCTGATACTACTCCAGATTTACCTGCTATTTCAGTTCTACCAGTCAAAGGCGAATTATGTGTCAGAAAGAATGGTTCCGCACATCTAGGACATAGTGATTGTACTACTATTGTCAAGTATAGTGACAGTGGGAAATCTATTTTCAAAGCCTCACGTCATTCTTATTTTGTTTGTGGTCAGACCGCATATGTTTGTCTGCCCCTCGATTGGGATGGAACATGTTACATTGCCTTCCTACTGCCACCAGTTTTTCTAGCCCCATCTGATTATCACAGAAACACACATCTAGTACACGTCAGACCTAGAAGGGAGATCGAGTCCCCAATTGTCGATCAAACTGAAACTACTCTAGAACAGTATCAAGACTTCAATAAAGGTTTCTTCTTCTTTATAGGCCCTGTCCAGAATAGTAAGTTAATACGTAGACTAACAAGAACCCTTGAAGCAGTAGTGAATGAGACTACTTCTGCTCTAGGTAACTTAACTGAAGAGCAGTCTGCTATGAGATTTGTCGTGCTCCAAAATCGTCTCGTTCTTGACGTCATACTGGCCGATAGAGGAGGAGCATGTAGAGTCATCGGATCTAGTTGCTGTATTTTCATTCCTAATAAGGCGCCGTCTGTTTATTCAGCTATAACCAGACTTCATAAAATTGCCCATCAGTTACACCAGAATCCAGGCACCTGGACATGGTCCGGTTGGCTCTGGAGTATCATATCTGCCTGGGGATGGAAAGTATTGTCATTCCTAGGTATTGCAGTAATGATCGTATTCAGTTGCTGCCTCTGTATACAATGTGGCCCTGCGATTTGCGGCATTTGCGCTACCTCTTGTATTCCTAGTCCTAAGTCCTGTTCCAAGACAATTCGAGACGAGCAAATGATGCTATATGAAATGATAGATGGTATCATGAATATTGATGTTTCCTGATGGAAACGTAGGGCACAAGGAGGGAATGTGGAAAAGTAAATTTTGCCATGTTATATGTGCCTACGTATTCCCCATGTTATGTCATATGTGCATGATCGATATGCATGTATTCCCTTCTGATCGATTAAAGACGCAATTATAGTTGTGTCCACCTCTAGTATGCCAGTTTCCAGTCTTCGTGAAAACAACGAATATTAGGCCTATGTAAAGCTACGTTGCCACATTTCACAGTGTGCACGTTAATTCATTGAATTGTCCCCGTTTCTAGGCCTCAAAAGGGCCCGGACTCAGATTCAGCTCCTGTCTCCTGAACCCTCTTCGAGGAGCGATACAGCCCCCACCTGTATCCCTGACCCTTAGTTTACTTTCATGCCTCGCAGTGCCCGGCCCGGCCTGGCTCTGCCTCCCAGTCTGCCAAGAGTATGTTATGCTTCTAGTTATCAGTCCAGCCCTCCTTCTCTGCATTCCTAAGCTACTGAATCGCATCAATAGTTTCCGTCATGGTCTAGCCTTTATGTCTCCATGTAAGAGAAATACTGTATTAATATTCATAGAATATTCCTCGCACACGCAATACGTGTAGAATAATGCATGCACCAGTCTTAGTGTCTATTAGCCTTTGCCCTGATAACTTTTGGATTCTATCAACATGTACTCTAAACACCAGATACTAGATATGCCTGGGTACATGTCGCTCTGACACTCCAGACTTTAGTCTCCTCTTCTAGCGCAGACGTCATAGCCCCCCAGTTCTCCCTGGTAACACGTCATTGCCCGTTTGCGCGCACCACTAGGTTAGAGGTCCCAGCTGCTCAGGTAGCCCCCTCCATGTTTCCGCCCCTTTTATGACATATTCTGTTACGTTTACATCACATGTCTATGTATACGCCCTGTACACGCCTTCTTGTTACATCATTTTGCCTTATCTTTCGCGACTGTTACGAACCACGCCTACTGCTACGCCTACTGTATTGAATGTAATGTATTCTGTTTAACTATATATATTGTGCACGGTTATTAAAAGTTATGCGCATCATTCCCAGATCCTGTCCCCGGCAGCTGCCATCCTATTCCCGTACAAGCTGTCCTGTTCCTGTCCTTTATGCCTGATTAAAGCCTGTAAACTTCAGCTACCTCGAATCTTGACTCTTATTTATTGAGCTACCTGTTTATTGATTAACTCCGAAAAATAGATCCGGTAATAATTTATTTATTTACCACAAGATCCACACCAACCCCAACACCACCCTCAGAGGAACCCCTGTCTACAGACCCCCCAGGACACGGGCCACAGTTCAGCAACTCCATTTCCGTCTTCGTCAGTACACGCGCCCTTGCCTCCACAGACTACCTCCTTTTTGGGGACCTTAACTTCCACCTCGAGAACAACAACTACACCAACTCCACCATCCTGATTGATAACCTTGCCAACCTTGGACTCAGACAGCTCTCCACGACACCCACCTACTCTTCCAACCACACACTAGCTCCCAGTCTCCTTCAGCCACTCCACCGTACTCCATTGGACCGACCATCGCTGCATCCACTTCACCTTTCGAGAACCCACCATGCACCACTGCACCCAACAGATCCATCGCCGCTGCTGGAGCAAAGTCACCGAAGACCAGCTAAATACCACCCTCACCGGAAACCCACCTACTGACCCCTCCGACACCGCTGCCCTCAACCTCAGACAGTAGGTCGAAGACTGCGCCAACACCCATGCCCCGAACAAGAAACCCTCCAACAGAAACACCAGCAAGAAAGCCAGCTGGTTCACCGAGGACCTCCAGGCCTCCAAGCAAACTTGCAGAAAACTAGAGAAGAAATGGCACCATGAACCGACACCGGACAACTACACAGCCAACAAGAATGCCATGCGCCAACACCATCACCTCATCAGATCCGCCAATAGGGCCTCCTTCAAAGACCACCTAGACAACAATTCACACAACAGCAAAGAGCTCTTCAACATAATGAAGGAACTCTCCAACCACAGCTCCAACACCAACGACATCCCGCAAGACCTGTGTGACTCACATGCCACCTTCTTCCAATGCAAGAATGCAGACATCCATGACAGCTTCAATGTCACAACCACCCCGACAGCCACTGAGACCCCCATCCCCAAGGCCACCATCCACAACGATCCAATGCTCTCCTGGACCACCATTAAGCGACAACGACCCCATCAAAATCATGAACTCCATCCACTCCGGATCTCCGTCAGACCCATGCCCACACCACAGCTACAAAAAAGCCAGCACAACCATCTCGCCCCATCTCCTGAAAGCCATCTCCTTCGAGTCAGCAACATTCCCGGAAAGCTGGAAGCACGCAGAGATCAACGCCTTACTAAAAAACCCAAGGCTGACCCTAAGGACCTCAAGAACTTCCGGCCCATCTCCCTGCTCCTGTTCCCGGTGAAGGTCATGGAGAAGACCGTCAACAGAAAACTGACCCGCTACCTCAAGGAGAATAGCATCCTGGACCCATCCCAGTCCAGGTTACGCAACAACCACAGCACCATAACTCCACTCATCGCCGCCACCAATGACATCAGGGCCCTGCTGGACAATGGCGATACTGCGGCCCTCAGCCTCCTGGACCTGTCAGCCGCCTTCGACACTGACCGCCACCACACCCTATGCACATGCCTCCACACCGCAGGGAACCAAAACAAGGATCTGGACTGGACCACCTCCTTCCTCCCCAGCAGAACCCATAGCGTCCGCCTCCCCCCTTTTCGCTCGAAAGCCACCGAAATCATCTGCGGTGTACCCCAGTGCTCATCCCTCAGCCCAACATTGTTCAACATCTACATGACACCGCTCACCCAGGTCGCCCGACTACATGACCTCAACATCATCTCCTCCGCCGACGACACCCAGCTGATCCCATCTCTCACCAAGGACCCCCTCACCGCCAAAACCAACCTCTACGAAGGAATGAAAGCCATCAACGAGTGGATGAAGAACAGCCGCCTGAAGATAAACTCAGCCAAGACAGAAGTCCTCATCCTCGGCTCCCCCCCCTCTGCCTGCGATGACTCCTGGTAGCCAACCGCACTGGGAACAGCACCAACACCCACCAACCACGCATGCAACCTGGGGTTCATCCTCGACTCTACCCTCTCCATGACAAAGCAGGTCAATGCTGTCTTGTCCTCCTGCTTTAACACCCTCTGCATGCTCCGCAAGATCTACAGGTGGATCCCCACCGAAACAAGAAGAACGGTGACCCAGGTGCTCGTAAGCAGGAGGTTGGACTACGGGAACACCCTCTATGCAGGAGCCTCGGCAAACGACTACAACGTATTCCGAACGCCTCTGCACGCCTAGTCCTCGACAACCCTCACTGCAGCCACATCACACCCCACCTAAGAGACCTGCACTGGCTCCCCATCAACAAGAGGATCACCCTCAAGCTCCTCACCCATGCACACAAGGCACTCCACGACACCGGACCAGCATACCTCAATAGCCGACTCACCTTGTACACCCCTAACCACCAGCTCCTCTCTGCTCTGCCGACCTCTCCCCGCCACCATCCCCCGGATCTGAAGAGCAACCTCTGGTGGTAGATCGTTTCCCCCCTCGCCGCCAAGACCTAGACCACCCTCCCCATCCTCCTATGGCAGACCCAGGACTGACTTACCTTCAGAAGACTACTCAAGACCTGGCTATTCGAGCAGTAGCAGCATCCCTCCCCCCTCAGCACCTTGAGAGCCCCACGGGTGAGTAGTGCGCTTTACAAATGTTCTGATTTATTGATTGATTGAACCAATGTGGTGACCAGAAGAAGCAAGATTCTAAGAACTCTGATAAGGGTGGGGAAAAGGGTAACGACCAGAGGTCTTCTCAAGGTCCCCAAAAATCTGCAATCTACCAAAGGAAAAGGCCAAAAGAAACCACGGTGTAAAATCTGTAAATAGAAAACCCACTGGACTGGTGATTGTAATAGGTCCAAAGACTCAATTCCAGCTATTATTGCCCCTAAGTCAACTGTTCACCATAGTTCAGCTACAAGTGGTGGTAAAATAAGGGTGTAGTAGGGTTAGCCCTGCGTCTGAGATGGACTGGGGCCTTGCCAGAGTTCCAACTTAGTGCAGTGCAGACCTCCATGTTGAATGCTTGCTTGGCAATGATTTAGAGACTCCAGCCTGGGCTGAAGTGGAGCTCAGGACCTATGCAGAAATGTTAGGAATCCCTGCACATGTGTTTGCTGTGACTAGGTCACGGGACAAAATGTAACAAAAACTGAACAGGCCCTGGATTCTGGAATAATGGACCAGGTGCCTTCCAAGAAAAGGAGCAGTAGGGTTAAGGCAGAGCCTCCCCCCGGGACTCAGAATACAGATCAGTCTCTTGAGGGTGATGAGCATAGCCCTGAAGAAGGAACTGTCCCAGATGAGTTTGAGCCTGATCAGGTTGAGTTCTTGGGGACAGGGGACCCTTTCAGGGCATATCTGAGCCAGGAGCAGCTGAGCTGCCCTTCTCTTGAACCCCTCAAACAGCAGGCTGCTGCTGAAGCTGCTGGGAATGTTTTTGGAACCCATAAGATATATTGGGATGATGGACTCCTATATTCAGAGAGTAGAGACCTCAAGCCTGGTGCCAGTTCAGGAGCTTCCTATTTACACTAGCCCATGATATTCCCTTACCAGGTCACCTGGGCCAAAACAGGACTTGGGACAGGATTGTCCCTCACTTTCATTGGCCTCACATGTCTGAAGACACCAAGGAGTTTTGTCGCTCCTGTGTCATCTGTCAAGCCAGTGGTAAGGCAGGTGGTGTAACAAAGGCCCCCCTGATACAACTACCTGTGGTGGGGGTTCCCATTGAAAGAGTGGGGATTGATATAGTTGGTCCCATGGATCCTCAGACAGCCTCTGGTCACAGATTTATCCTGGTGGTGGTGGATCATGCCACTAGGTACTCAGGAGACATTCCGCTTCGGACCACCACAGCTTCTGTAGTGGCAAGGGACCACTTGGGAGTGTTCTCAAGGATAGGCTTCCCAAAGAAGGTAGTTTCAAACAGAGGTACTAACTTCATGTCTACTTAATTGACTGCAATGTGGAAGGAGTGTGGAGTGAATTACAAATTCACCACACCCTATCACCGACAATGCAATGGTTTAGTTGAAAGGTTCAACAAAACCATAAAGGGCATGATCAAGGGTCTCCCAGAAAAGTTTAGACGTAGATGGGACATCCTTTTGCCCTGCCTTTTGTTTGCATTCAGGGAGGTTCCTCAGAATGGGGTTGGTTACAGCCCTTTTGAACTTCCGTTTGGGCATCCTGTAAGAGGTCAATTGTGTCTCAAACCCCCAAACAGGACATAGTGGACTATGTACTTGGGTTCTGCTCCAGGATGGCAGAGTATATGAAAAAGGCAACCAAAAACCTTGAGGCTAGCCAGGAATTGCAAAAGGCCTGGCATGACCAAAAGGCTGTGCTGACTGTTTACCAGTCAGGACAGAAAGTGTGGGTGTTGGAGCCTGTGGCCCCAGCAGCCCTCCAGGACAAATGGTGTGGCCCCCATACAACTGTTGAACAGAAGGGAGAGGTTACCTATTTGGTGGACTTTGGAACTCCCAGGAGCCTCCATAGGGTGCTTCAGGTCACAGCCTGAAACCATATGTTGACAGGGCAGACATGAGCTTGCTCGTGGATACTGATGAGGGACAAGAAGAAGAGAGTTATCCATTCCCTGATCTGCTCTCACAGAACCCTGATGATGGGTCAGTGCCTTGGCTAGCAGCCTCACTGCCCAGCAGCAAGCTGATTGTATACAGGTGCTCAATCAGTTCAGACATATGTTCTCTCTGACTCCAAGTCAGACTACCTGGTGCACTCATGAAGTGGACACTGGGAACAGTCTGCCTGTTAAAAATAAGATGTACAGGCCACCAGACCATGTCAGGGACGGTATCAGGACTGAATTCCAGAAGATGTTGGATTTGGGCGTTATTGAACCCTCAGATAGACATTGGGCTAGTCCAGTAGTCGTTGTGCCTAAACCTCACACCCAGGGTGGTAAGAGAGAGATGAGGTTTTGTGTAGACTACAGGGGTCTCAAATCAGTCACTAGGACTGATGCCCATCCAATACCCAGAACAGATGAGCTTATAGATACTTTGGCCTCAGCTAAGTTTCCGAGCACATTGGATCTGACAGCTGGATACTGGCAGATCAGACTAGCTGATGATGCATTTTCTACCCTTAGGGGGCACTGCCAATTTGTGGTGATGCCCTTTGGTTTGAAGAACGCACCTGCACTTTGCAAAGGTTGGTGATTCAAGTCCTAACTGGCCTGGAAGACTATAGTGCAGCATATCTATGATATTACTGTCTTTATCTCCAGCTGGGAGGATCACCTGGTCCACCTGAGAAATGTTTTGGAGGCCCTGCTTAAAGCAGGCCTAACTATCAAGGCTACTAAGTGCCAGATAGGGCAGAGTCAGGTTGTGTACCTGGGCTACCTCGTAGGTGGAGGCCAGGTTCAACCAGTGCAGAGCAGGGGCGTGGCCTAACTGCCGACCAAGATGGCCATGTAGACTGGTAGCTCCGCCGTAATCCTCCCTTTAAGTCCCTACTGTGGCGGCACAGATGGCGATATTGCTGTGAAAATGAATCCCGGAGGTGTGTGAAGCTAGGGGGCAGCGGCGGATGCAACTTCGGACTGGCTGGTGTACGCGGTGCGGATCGGTGCCGAGGAGGGTGCTGTGGCGTGGTGGTGCCTGAGGCTGGGCCTGACGCCGGGGCCTCGCGTGAGGCAGTGAGCCGTAGCTCGGCGCATGCGGTGCCGCATTGAAGACTGGATCGGACACTGGCAGCAGGGGAGATAGGAGGCTGCGGTGGGGTTTGACGCTCCCCCTAGATCGTGGCTGGGAGCGGGCTTCCTCAGAAGCCCCACAGTGATAGGGGCAATGGACGAGTTTGTAGGATGGCGGTGCCTTGTATCAGGCAGAAGCTCTGTCGCTTGCGGCTGTGCCCCCACACCCTTCGCATTCCATTGGTGGCCTGCAGTTCATGCTGCCATCCTATCGCATTTGGACATTTTGTGGTGCCCTCCACTGATGCCTTCTCCCATTGCTTGCCCTGAGAGGATATCGGCGGTGCTTCACCATGTGACCGGCCTGCGGGGTTGTCTTGCATGCACATATGCTGGACTGAGTAGCTGCTAACCTGTGAGACTGTGACTGCCGGGCCCTCTGTCTACTATTTGTTGTCTGCCTGTTGGTGCCACATCTGTCAGTTACCCACCCTCGCCCACCAGTTGCTACCACGGATCCCACTGGGGTGCCTGGTCCTGTTCTAATTGCCCTTAGTGTTGCAGTTTTGTTTCTCTCTCAGATTGGGCTCTGGACGGGACTGGGAGGGGGCTGGTATTGTTCCTGCTGTTGTGGCTGGGTGGCACCAGTGGCAGCTGGTTCACTGTGCTTGGCCAAGGGACCTGCTCATAGCCACCACTGCTCATGTTGCACAGCATGATAGGGGGGTATGTGGCGCAAGGACCCCCGACAAGGCACACTACCTTTCAAAGATTCTGGTGGCGCAACAGTCCACCATGGCGAAGGGTGGCAAAGTTCCCATAATGACAGCAAAGGGATCGGAGGGTCTCTTGGCTGAGCCATGGGCAGGTTTCAAAGCCCTGGACACCAGATTTGATGCCCTTGGCCCAGTTAGACAAACATGAGTGACAGTGGCGGAGAGTAGAATGTCAGATCTGGAGGATGGCGTGGCCCTTAGCATAACATGTGTATTTGTAAAGTGTACGTTCACCCAGAGGTCTCTTTGCGCTGAATAACAGATGTTCATTATTACCCAACTCAAAGGTTCTCATTTAATCGACCTCAGATGGATGAAAAGCTGAGTGAACCCACCGGGATTTGACGCCTGTGAATAGGAGGTTGAACACAGGCCCCCACAATGGGCGCATTAGTCCACAAAGCCACCAGACCCGGAACTGCTAAAAATTATGAGAGTATGGAGGGGCTCCTCAAATCTGTAGTGATGATGAATGAGGATTTGGAGGCCCGTGGTGCAGGAACAACATCTGCATTACAGGAGTGGCCGAGACAACAGACACGGGCAGATTGGACCTCTTTGTCGAAAAACTCCTCACATAACTTTTTGTCAGGGAAGTGTTCACCGCCGTCTTTGTCATAGAACGAGAACATTGTATCTTGGGGCCGTGCCCGAATCCGGGGTATCCTCCTGCCCGATCATATCGCGTCTCTTGAATTTCAGGGATTGGGACACTGATCTGCGTCTGGCCCGGGAGAAGGGCCAACTGAATTAGCTGGGCTCCAACATCTCCCTATTCCCTGATTTTACAGCAATGGTGAAGGAGGCCCACCGGATATATGCAGGGGTCAAAGCTGCTCTGCGAAAGTTTGGCCTGTGCTGTGGAATGCTGTACCCTGCGCGGCTCAAGGTTGATGTGGACCGACGCTCTCGGATCTTTGATACTCTCCACGAAGCTCAGGAGTTCTGCCATCAATACTCCAATGGCACGAATAAGAACAATGTGACATCTCCATTGCACTCTCAGGACATCCCGGACTCAGGAGTGAGTGCGGAACTGTTTGGTACTGGTTAGGTCCTAGTACTGTGCTCTTATTCCAAAGTTGTCGCAGTTAAACGCTATGCTATAGTTTTGTCGCAGCTGCAGTAACTTACTGCTAGCACCATAGTGTGCTGCGAAAGATGTGCAAATAAATTGTTCTGGTATGATATAGTATGGGCGACATGGCGGGGTGTTGTCACCTCCCAAGTTTCCATGCACATCTATCTGTTCCTTTGGGGTTATTTTGTTTTGGTTTTTAGTTTGTTCTTACATTTTAGCAATATAATGAGGGACAGGGTCTTTCCCCCCACAGTTGGAGGGGCAGATGGGTGGTGGGAGGGTGGGTTCTGGGACAGTTGGTCAACCTCAAGATTTGCTTGTTTATTCATATTTCCTTTGCGGTTTAGCAAGTCTATTTTCAGAATAGGAATGTCAATTGGTCCAACTGTTGTGGAATATGGCTAGCAAGGTTCTGGAAGAGGCCAATGTGGCCCTTATATCTTGGAATGTTCGGGGTCTGAACAATGCCCGTAAGTGTAAACAAGTGACAAATTACTTACAGCGCCACCAGGTGGATGTTGCCTTCCTGCAGGAAACCCATCTGACTATGAATGCTAACTCGCCAGTGGCAGCTGCCTGGGGGGCGCATATATATTTTGCTGGTTACAGTTCAAATGCCCAAGGAGTAGCAGTGCTTATACACAAGAGACTGCCCTTTTATGAGGAGGAGGTATACAGGGATGTGGGTGGGAGATATGTGTTGGTTAAAGGATATATGTTGCAACACTCTGTACTCTTTGTCAATATCTATGCCCCGAACATAGACGACCCTGAGTTTTTTAATGACATTTATTCACATATTAGCCGCATGGAGACAGACCATATATTTATGGGAGGTGATTTTAATTTAACACTTAACCCGGGGTTGGATAGAACTTCACGTAGAGCAGCCACTAAAACATGCGTGAGGCACGCACTGCGGGATGTCCTGGAACAGTTAGATTTGGTAGATGCATGGCGACACCATTATGTACGTGATTTAAGATACACACACTACTCTGCACCCCACAACACCCGGACACGCCTTTACTATTGGTGCCTAGCGGCGGCTGCAATACTTTGGCTCAAAGACGTCACACGTTTGCTGCAAACGTTGTCTGACCACTCCCCGGTTTTGGCACACTTACAGATTCCGAGGGCTTGAGGGGTGGAGCGCACATGGCGGTTTCTGGATATGGCCCTACGAGACTCGACTTTCGTAACTGAACTAGGAGAAGCTATTGGACTATTTTCAGTTGAACGCCAGTTCTGTAGACTCCAAGGCCATGATCTGGGAGGTGTTTAAGGCATACACAAGGGGTATATGAACTTCCAAACATGCTGGAAGGCTCCGGTCACTTCGCCACACGATTGCGCAGATGGAGACAAAACTTAGGGACATTGACAGTAGCGCACATGGTACGGACCCCTCTGACATGCCTAAGTGCGCTTCCCTGCTAGCTGAGTTCAGCAAGGCCGCAGACAGAGAAGCCAAATTTCTGGGCAAATATGCGATAGCTCGATGGTACGGGAAGGGAGAAAGACCCGGCAGGACGCTGGCAAGATTGATGCAACACACTCTCAAACCAACATACATAGCTGAACTTACTGGGGATACAGGAGAGCGGATAACAGGAAATGTAGGAATACTACAGGAGGTACTTAAATACTACATAGAACTATACACCTCTAAGACTGATGCATCTCTGGAGGATTGTCAGGAGTAGCTTGACAATATTTCCCTCTCCTGGATGGACAAGGCCCACCCTTCACTGAGGGGGAAATATCGGACCCAATTAATGTGCTTGATGGCTCTAATGCACCTGGTCTAGACGGCTTTACAGGCTGCTTCTACAGAAAGTACAAAGATCTCCTAGTTCCACACCTTATTAACGTATTTCAGGAGGCAGTGGTAAGGCGATACTCCCGCCCACTCTAAGAGAAGCAGTTATAATCCTAATACCTAAACCCTGTAAAGACCACTTGAAATGTTCCTCATACAGGCCTTTGTTGTTGCTGAACATTGACAATAAAATCTTTGCTAAAGCAATAGCCACCAGGCTCGCACTGAATATCAAGAAACTCATATTCCCAGCGCAATAGGGCTTTATTCCACACAAATACACGGCTTTGAATACACGCACAATATTCACTACATTGAACAGGCTTGAACCAACTCTACCGGCTGCAGCGGTGTTCGAAAAGGTGTTTGATTCACTAGAATGGCCATTTTTCTATACCACCATGCACAATCTTGGGATTCCTGAACGGTTCTTGGCTGTGATCAGATTGTTGTACACTCAACCAACGGCCTGTATCCACCTCAATGGCACGTGGACTAGGGCATTCCCTCTCATTCGCGGCACATGGCAGGGATGCCCCCTGTCCCCCCTCCTTTAGATACTGGCACTAGACCCGTTGGTGCACCATCTACAGAGCAAGCACAGCCACCGCGGCCTACAATTCAGGACTGGACCATTACTGCTCACACTCGATGCCGATGACATAACGTTGACTTTACTGCAGCGTCCTGATGACAATTTACCACCGTTGCTTAGGGAGGTTACTAGATATGGCATCCTGTCAGGTTTAAACATACATTGGGACAAATCAAAAGTGTTCCCGTTGAGTGAGGTGGTTTGTGCTAGAGCAGGGGACTGTGCATTAACTTGGTGCGACGACTCGGTCAAATACCTGGGTATCCATATTCACAGGGACATAATAAAAATGGTGGTGTTGCCACAATTTTGTACTTTTTCAAGAGCATTTCAATCCCCTCTATAATAGTTTTTTTTCCAGATTGCGCACCTAGCTTGGGAAGCTAGTGTGGGGTGGTAGGCAGCCCCGGTTTGGATAGGACACCTTGGTGTTGCTCTACGAGAGAGGTGGATTTGCCATTCCGAACCTGCAAATTTATTACCTGTTTGCTCGACACTGGTATAACACGGATATTCGGATCCCATACTATCGATCTGAGGCAGACCTGGCACTTCCGGCCCCCCTCTATACACTACTGCGCGGCTTCCATAGAGACAGCAAGACATTCAAACGTTGTCCACCACGAGCTTGGCCTGGCTAAAGCTGGTGAGGGTGACTGGTATGAGTGCACTGTACTTCCGCGCACTGCCCCTGTCTGGTAACAGTAGGATACCCATCCTGCAGGAGATACTAGTCAAATGAACCCTATCTAAATTTCACCTGATTACCTTTGGAGACCTGTTCCCTGGGGGGCACATATTCTCGCACACTGAAGATCCTCTGGGAGGCCACAACTCTGGACCATTCTGTGCTCCTGCTCGTACCAAAGACGCTCCATGAATGCATGGAGAGCTATACCTTGGCGCCCACTGAGTTTCCTCTCCTGACTGGGTTCATTAGTGACGGGGATGGGAACCACCTGGTCGCCAAACTGTACAAGGGGCAATAGCGCAGCTCCCGAGTAGAGATGTGGCTGTGAGGGCTGCATGGGAGAGCGATCTTGGACACCCCTTAACTGACCTCCAATGGTATCGTTGCTGCGCACAAATGCAAAAAGTGTTGCCGAACCACCATCATAAACTATTGCATTTTAGGTTCCTGCGGTGAGTATACATCACCCCTAGCAAATTACATCGCAATGACCCTGCGGGTTCGGACGCCTGCCAGAGGTGGAGTGCCCTGAACGTGGACTTTTGCACACATGACGTGGATGTGCCTCAAAATAGAGGACTATTGGAAATCTATTTTCCAAGAGATATCTAAGATGGTTGAGGTGGAAATATTGCCATCACCCCTCCTTGCTCTCCTGGGGTATGTCCATGACCTCCCAAGATCCCAGCGTTGTTTTGTAGCGATGGCACTCCTGCTTTCTAAACGTGAAGTGGCCATTAAGTGGGCATGTAAAACTGGCCCTACACTGCATACATGGTTGCACAGCAAGACTTACTGCAACACTACCAGTGAAAAGTATGCCCAACTACAGACGCCCGCCTCTAGACTGGTAGATATTTTGCAACCATTATTGTTGTACCTACTACGTTTGCAAGAACTTAATGTTACGCCCATGCAGACACCAGAGACTCCGTAGGTCCAAGGGGCATATCCTGTGCCGTATCCCAATCCTCATTATGTGTCACAGGTAATTCTAAATGTGGCTGTAGCAGCTAAATGATCACAACAACTGCTGTAACGTCAAAGCAAATACTGTATGTCATCGACCCCTGCTGCATGTGTATTGGATATCAGGGATATTCCCATCATAAGCCATTTGGCTCTCTTGCTAACCACAGAATGTTTATGCTATAACACTAACCAACTGTTTTCTTTTTTGTTAAGATTTTATTTTGAAAATGCAAACAAATAAAGTTTTAAAAAAAACTAAACATTGCAGAGCAAAATCCAGACCATCATGGACTGGGTTGCTCCAATTACCCACACTCAGGTCAGACCTTTCTTGGGCCTGACTGGGTACTACAGAAGATTTGTTAAGGGTTATTAATCCATTGTGACACCACTGAATGCCTTAACTTCCAAGAGAATGCCTAAGAAAGTTCAGTGGGCAGTTAACTGTCAAAAGGCATTTGATGACCTTAAGCAGGCCATGTGCACTGCTCCAATTCTGCAAAGTCCTAACTACTCCAAAGAATTCATTGTCCAAACAGATGCATCTGAGTTGGGGGTAGGAGCTGTGTTATCACAATTGTATGATGAAGGTAAGGACCAGCCAGTAGCTTTTATTAACCGAAGGCTGATTCCCAGAGAGAAACGTTGGTCAGCTATTGAGCGGGAGGCCTTTGCTGTGTTTTGGGCTCTGAAGAAGCTGAGGCCATACTTGTTTGGAACTCACTACACTGTTCAGACTTCTGAGGTGGTCTATTTCCCTACAGGGGATGGACTATACAGTGGAACATAGACCTGGGAGTAAGCATGCCAATGCAGAAGGACTCTCCAGATATTTCCACTAAGAACATGAAGACTCAACTGGTCAAGGTTAGTTTAAAGTCCCTACGTTTGGAGGGGTGTAGTAGAAAAGGATCTGCTCTTATGGTTACCCCCACTTTTTCCTGATGTTTCACTGTTTTTCGACTTTAGTCTGGCTGGGGCCCTGCAATCCAGGAACCCAGCCTAGCTGCTTCCTCTCTAATTTGATTCCTAGTACTTTAGGTACACTCCAGTTTGGTGACTGGGGTACCCTTCTGAGTCCCGACTATATGGTACCTTATGTACCAAGGGCATAGGTATCCCAGAGGCATACGAGGGGCTGCAGCATGTATTATGCCACAGCTTGGAAGCCTTCCAAAATGACACCCCAGGGCTGCTACTGCAGCCTGGGTAATGTGGTGCATGCACCCCTTTCTTAGATATAGGTTACCTATATCTATCTTAAATCACTACACATTTAAGCCTATCAGTTACCCCTATGGCAGGCCTTATCAATCATGCTGGGTTTTGCGTGAGAGGGTCCCCATGCATGAGCAGGGCCCCTCTGCAGCCTTCGGAACGTATCCTCTGGGGCTGCTCTGTGATGCAGCCAGACCATGTACTCTTAAGTGCATTATAACCTCGCGGAAAATGCTTACTTTGGAATGGCTGCACAGAAACATGTCATGTTTGGTGTCAAACACTTTCGAATCCTACCCCCCGCCAGTCCTGGCGGCGGGAGTAGAATTCCACCGTCTTAGAGGGAGAGACATGTACACACCAGTATACCCGGTACCAGTCTAAAAGAGCCCTGGCATCACAAACTGGATGCTGCAGCCACAGACATTAGTCTGGCCTCCTGCCGCTGGACAAAACTCTGGCAGGGGATGCCTGGAGAATAGGTTTCCTGTCACAGGGAGGTGTGACCACCTCCCAGACATGCCTTAGTGTATTGGGGCTGGGTGGGTGCACTCTGAGAGTGCTTTGAAGTCTGCACTGGGGGCACATTTGGCGGCACTGTGCTTAGCCCAGTTCAAACCAGTTGCTGGGGCTACCAGCCCCTGCTCTGGTGCTAAACTGGACAAAGGAAATGGGTGTAGCCACCCCTCTTCCCAAACCGTCCCATAGGTGGGTCCCCAGACTACGTCCAACCTCTTCCTTGGGGGTAAGAAAGGAACCCCTGACTACAGGACTTTGGATTACACCTGAACAGAACTCTGCTACAGATATCCTGGAACTGTTCTACATGACTATATGACTGAAGACCCTCCCTTGGAGTAAAGAAATTACTCCCCTGCTTGGCAGGCACCAATGAAGCATTTGCCGGTCTGCATCGCCAAAGCTCCCGCCGGACTTCAAAGTATTTGCAGCCCAAGAGGTAGATTTCCAGATGTAACAGAGGCCGACCCGAGTCCCCAGCAAAGCTGAGACCCACAACCCTTGTGAGTGATGTGGAACCGGAACTCCTAGACACCACGCACATGTGCAAGTGCATCAGATTCTCAACGTTCTTTGAGGCTGTGCATTGGGATACTTGTAGCCCAAGCAGCGAGCACCTTTCGCACCAAAGATTGATGGCCTACACTCCACAAGTGTTCCGTGAGCCAGTTGTGTGTGTTTCAGCTTGAGGCCCCTTTGCGATCCCTGGTCCGTTGACTGGTGGGTCCCTGTGAAGGCAACTCTGTTTTTCCTTGTGCTTCTCTGGTTACTCCAGATGTGCCCTGACTCTCCACCACATGGTGAGTCCCTCGGACCTTGTTGAGCTACACCAAAGCATTTCTTCACTTTCTGTGTGGGTTGCTGTTACTAAGGCTTGTTTGGTCCAATCCAGTCACCGATACCGCAGCACTCGACATCCTTTGTGCGACAGCTTGAATCCAGCTCCTGGTCATTGTCGACACCTCCTGGTCCTCGTGGCTGCAAAGTCAAACTTCACTTCTTCAACCTGAAATCTCTTGACATCAGTAGGCATTCGACTATCGTGCCCCTGGTCACTGGCAAGTGACCCAGACTCTGTCCCCTCTGCTTTCAGGTTCTTCTCATCTTTGATCCAGGCTTGGATCACACCGGACACTTTCCTCTTCAACGGCAGCAGCACTTTGCAGCAGATCGCCATTTAAATCAACGACGATTCCCAACACCAAAAAACACATATGCATCCAGTTTCCCTGGGTGAGGTAACTCGAGTACTCCAGAGCTCCCATGGGTGTTGGCCCTTAAGTCTAAAGGGGTGTGCTCAAAGTCCTCTCCTAAGTGTCCTTAATCTTTAAATTTCCAACCGCAACTTTCCCCATAGAAGCTAACGGCGTCTCGCGGCTGTATTCTCACACTGCATATGTCCCCGTGGGTCCCTTGTGTCACTACAGTGGGTGGTTCCTTGTGGGCCAAGCAATTCTACAGGCTCTAGTCCTTGTGTATAGTCAAGTCGTGGTTCTTATACCACTTTCTTAATATATGGTTTGGTACGCCCCTAGGGCTCAACGTATATTGTGCTAATTTAGTGTGTGATATTAAGTGTAACGCATGTGCTTTTACCTCTAGCCTCATAAAGAGACTAGTAGGGTGTGTTTAGAATAAATACATATATTTTATATATATATATATACCTGGTGTGGTTCTCCTTTCATTTGGTCATTCAAGAGATTATAGACTGGTAAAACAAGCTCATTTACATTCCTTCAAGTCTTAACCTGAAGGCTACTCTCCATAGCTACCACTAGGATAGCTTACAATAAAGGTTGCATTTAACCTATCACCTCTAAGGGGTTGTTTGGACTGGTGCAAGGTGACCACTACAACTAGTGGACAGCATATGCCAGGCCAACTTCTCACAGTGAGTCTCTGTAAACACCAGGTCCATGGCCACTCTGGAGGGGAGTCAAGAAGGTTTGGAGCCTAGAAAAATGGCCTAGACAGCTGCCAGGAAAGGTAAGGGCAACGGCTGTGGGGAACCAGCCACTGAATGTCCCACAGTGCAAGTGGATGGAGTGCCCGGAGCCTATTGGGTAGGACATTGCCTCCGTTGGTAACCTGAATGAACTTGCTGGATGACAAGTAGAAGGAGGACCAACCAGGGAGTAGTTCTGCAAGGCACAGAAGGAATGCCTAACTCAATGGGACCTGTGGCAGAAGGCTGGAGCCAAGGTAGCTGGCGATACCTCTGGAGATCACCTCATATATTAAAACATTGACCACTTGTATATAGAGCCTAAGGATCCTGAGCATTGGTCAACTCATATACTAGTAATTTCCCAATGTTACAAAGACTTCCTACTAGGTGTGGCTCATGAGATACCCCTGGCAGGACAAATGGAGCAGGATAAGACATTTGTGAGGCTTGTCACCCACTTTTATTGGCCTCAGATGACAAGAGCTACTGATGCATTCTGTAGGACTCACCTTGTCTCACCTCTCAGGCTAGCGAGAAAAGACTGTGAACAGCCTAAAAGCTCCTGTGATCCCCATGCTTGTTTGAGAGGGTGGGCTTTCATATTGTAGGTTCCTTGGACCACAAGTCAGTCTTAGGCAATAGGTTAAGCAGCAGCTGTCTGAAGCTCAAGTCAGAGAAGACAGAAGTCATAGTCCTCGGACCCACCCCCTGAGAATGAGACAACACCTGGTGATCCCACACCCATGTACCAGCCCAGCAACTTTGCTATCGTACTCGACTCCTCCCTCACCAAGACCCAACAAATCGGCGCAGTCTCCTCAACATGCTTCAACACCCTCTGCCTCCTTAATGAGACCTACAAATGTATCCTCCCGGAATCCAGAAAAAACATCATCCACACACTCCTAATCAGCAGACTTGACTGCTGAAATGACCTTTATGTGGGAATCAACAAATCCCTGGTCAGAAAACTCCAGACCATCCAGAACAATGCTGCCAGACTCGTCCTCGGCATCCCATGACATGACCACATCACCCGGCACCTACAACAGAGCGGGTGGAAGATCCTACCCCTACATCACGGCAAAGACCTGGAACGAGCTCCTGCTCAACATCAGATATTCACCCATCCTGCACACCTTCAGGAAGAGCCTCAAGGCCTGGCTCTTTGGCTGATTCAGAATTGCACACACCTCCAGTGCCTTGAGACCATCATGGGTGAGTAGCACGCTTCACAAGTCCCTGATTGATTGATTGAAAGCGAGAAACTGGAATTCCATCTGAAATTATATTTTCAAGTTGAAATGTTGCTATACTGACCAATCGGGTAATTTTTTGAGTGGGAGATGTGTTTTGCATAATTACAATATGTTAAATTACGCCCACCTCTACATTTTTACTAACAGCCTTAATTGAAAAGCGTAGATGCAACTTTTAGGAGTGCTGGACTGAGGAATATAGGGAAATTATTATTAGCCAATTATAAACTGTCAAGAAGCTCACATCCCTCAGGAGTCTTATTGAAACAATCTCCAATGTGGAGAGATGGGTCCATGCAGAAGCAAGCTCTTCTTGCCCTGTAATGTGCAATACGTTAAGGAATACTGTTACTCTTGAAAAAAGCTTGATTGAATATCATAAGATATATTCCCACTAAATTAAATGATGGACCCTTTTTTCTCCCTGAATATGATTTCAACATGATTTATGTTGTGGATTATGACACTCATTTTCACTTTCAACCATGCTACACTCCATCCAGTACAGCCTTAAACTTCTTATGATTATTGTGCTCTTTTTATCAGCTGTCAACAATAAAGGTGAAACTCATGTGAAAATAAACCATCATCAGAAATTGGAAAGGTCCAACAAGTATTTCAAAGCATTGTTTGAAAAAGGACAATACATCATGTTAAATATGAAAACATTATGGGCCCGATGTAGGTGGCAAATACCGGTCGGAAACGGCCAAATTCGGCCGTTTCCGACCGGTATTTGGCATCTTGAGATGTAGGGGGCCAGATTTGACAGATTCTGTAAATTTACCGATTCGGTAAATTTACAGAATCTGTAAAATACCGAATCGGTATTTTTACCGATTCGGTACCTTCCAGATGTAGGTGGGACTCTTCTGAGTCCCACAGGTCTTTAGGAGTCGGTATTTTACCACCCAATCCAATTGGGTGGTGAAATACCGAATCCAGGTGTGCATGCACATCTGTGCATGCACACCTGTGCCATGTGACACACAGCCATGCCCTTAGGGCATGGCTGTGTGCCACATGGCACACATGCCTGTAATTGGAGTGCCAGAGGGTGTCAAAGTGACACCCCCTGCACCCTTGCAAAATTCGGTATTTACCGATTTGGTAAATACCGAATCGGTAATGCCCATTGATTCCTATGGGCTTCAATGCCTATAGGAATCAATGGGCATTACCGATTCGGTATTTACCGAATCGGTAAATACCGATTCATTCCGATTCGGTAATTGTCAAAACACAATTACCTACATCTGCTCTCCTCTTTTTTACCACTTCTTAAATACCGATTCGATATGAATCGGTATTTATGAAGTGGTAAAAAAGATTTACCTACATCGGGCCCTATATCTTACTAGCTCCATACATGCACGACTGCCTCCAACCATATCTAGCAGGGGCCACACCATTGATTTTGAAAAAGGAGTGTGTCAGACTCTCTTCACAAAGTTTGACAATAAAGAAATAGAACAAAACAGAACAGCACTCACCATCTCACTACATAAATCTGCCAAGTATATGTGGGGTTCCTTCCTTTAACAGAACTCACTCTGAATAGCTAATAGTAGAAACTGTATTATTATGTCCAACTTGTGAGTCTATTCTCATAATTGATACAACACACCTTTAAGGGGCATGTTTACAAGCCCCTATCACACCACAATGTCACTTTCATTGACGTTGTGATGGTGATAGGGGCTTTGTCTTATTTACAAAGCAGTGTTAAGCCACTTAATGTGGATTAAAGTTGCCTTGTAAATAAGGCACTGTTTCACTCTATATTTAGCAGTAAAGGGGAGGGCAATGGGTGTTGCTGTGAGCATTGCACAACAACACCTATTGATTTTGACGCTGTCCCATAGTTACAAGCGTTGTTGAAAATAGGAGGCAACGCCAAAATTAAAAGCCAGGGAAAACCTGGGGTCTTATGTACAAGCCTCTTGCGCCACTTTAGCTTCATTTTTAACCTGGGAAAAGGGGCTTCTAAATAAGCCCTCCTTGTTTTTGCTGTATCCATGTCTGCTGGCTTGGGCAGCACACATAGAAACTTAAAAACGCCAATGATTGCTTATGTACAGGTGGGGCCCCCTTCCTGCACATAAACAATAATTTAAAAAAAATGTAGTTTTGCAACTTCTGTGTGGGCTGCATTAAGTAGCACACATAAAAGTTACAAAACAGCATTTTACGTGGAGGAAGGGGGACCTCAACACAGGCACCTGTGCACTATGGTGCAAGGGTGCCTGTGTTGGCACTAGGCAGCTTAATTTAGCCCCAGCGCAGGTGGAAACGCAGGGCTGCACCATATTTTTGTAATAATAGTGCAGCCCTACGTTTCTGAGGTGGCAGAGAGCAGCATTAAGCCAGGAGGCTAACACTGCACTCCATCAATTTACTGTAAATATGCCCCTAAGTGTGTTACTTATGTGTTTTTTAAACGTAGACGCATAAGCACAAGGGGATTGCGCCACCGGAACTTCACTTATTGTGATGCTTCAGTGGTGCAGTGCCCTACACCATATTTACAAAGTGGCATTAAGCCACTTTTCATGGCTTAACACCGCTTTGCAAATATGGCACACTTTTGTGCAGTTTTCTGCCTGAAAGGGGCATGTAGTAGTTTTTCCTGTTGGTGTTTCTTCTCAAAACCCATTCCTTTTTGGCGCTGCCCCAGATCTGTAAATCTGAGACAGCAGCAAATCTAACACCATGCAAAAGCAGGCATGAGAATGATAAAAACGAGAAATACTTTTGTTTCTCCTACTTTTTGCTTTTAGAAGTAGCGCATCACCATTATTATTTGTTTATGTGCAGGAATGGACATCTTTCTGCACGTAAACAATCATCCCTACAATGTAGGCACCCTTGCATAACGAGCAAGTGTGTTATCTATTTTTAGCACCACCACAAGGGTACACACAGATGTGCACCATATTACTGTAAACACAGCACATTCCCCGTGTTTTTTAAATAACCCAGGGTGGCGCTGCAAAATTTGCCACATTGCCACACTGCACCATTTTCCTGTAAATATGCCCCTTGAAGTTTTAGTGGACAGCTTTTTTTAAATCTATGTATGTTTATTAACAGTTTGAAAATAGTTGTTATTAACTTTGCAGGAACGTTTGTTGTAAAAAAAAAAGTTCAGAAAATTAGGAACTGTGATATGTGTTTGTCCTGTACGGTAAAAGACGTTCAACGGCCTCTACATATTCAATGCAACTGTTTACTTGTACTCTTGGAATATGTTTCCTTTTGCCACAAATTCATCTCTCAGGATCAAGGTTGGTGTGTTGAAATCTTGTGAGAGAATATTAAGTATTCTCTTCATTGTGTGCTTTCTGGTCTTAATTTACATTTTATATGAGAACTCTTTTTTACAACAGTGAACACATAATAATCTCCACAATGTTTTATTATTTTCTTGAGATTATAGTACAATAGTTAACAGCAAATTCACAGTTCTCTTGTATTTGTTTTTCTTTTTTCTACATGTAAAGCCAATCTACATGGGTCGACAAATGGAACTATCAAATCGGACCTCACCTGATACATTCTTAATTGTTGGATTCTCAGATTTTCCAGAGATGGAAGTTCCAATTTTTGTTATTTTTATACTAGCTTACCTGACAACATTGACTGGAAACCTTCTGATCATTTTCATAATATATTCTAACCCATGTCTGCAAACCCCCATGTATATCTTGCTTACACATTTGTCCTTTATAGACGTCAGTTTCACTTCAGTTGTATTCCCAAAAATGTTGTCCCAAAGTTTTGGGGAGAGTCATTACATTTCTCTAACTCAATGCATGTTGCAAATATATTTATTTGCGTCTCTTATCTCCACAGAATTTCTTCTGCTCTCTATCATGGCTTATGATCGCTATGTGGCCATCTGCCATCCCTTGCGTTACACAACCATCATGAATAAGACTGTTTGCTTCTGTCTGCCTAGTGCATGCTGGGTTGCTGGGTTCCTGGATCCAATACCACACATGGTATTTCTATCCCAGCTTTCTTTCTGTGGGTCACATACAATCAATCACTTCTTCTGTGATGTTACTGCCCTACTGAAGCTTTCTTGCACCAGCACTAGCAATATAGAGACACTTACCTACATAGTTGGTGCTGTTGTGTTTGCAATGTCATTCTTTTTAATCATCATATCCTACATCAAGATCATCTCAGTCATTTTGAAAATTCGGTCTGCTGTGGGGCAGCGGAAGGCGTTTTCTACATGTACCGCCCACATTACCATGGTCATTTTATTCACTGGATCATTGTCTTCTACTTATATTCGGCCAACATCTTCATATTCGGTAAAGGAAAACAAAATGTTGTCTTTGGTGTATATTGTTGTTACTCCACTATGTAACCCTATCGTATACAGTCTGAAAAACACAGAATTTAAAAATGCTCTACAAAAGAAAAAGAATACAGCATAGGTAAACATAATAGGTCAACAGAAAAAATTTGGACTCCTGTTTTCATTTGAAATTGTCTGTAATGACTGGGGAGTGTTACAATGACTTTAAAAGCTAGTTCTAAAAAAAAAAAAATGTATCCTTGAGTATTACTGATTTTGGGACGGTTGTTGATAACTACGCAATTACGTTTTTTGTTTTGTAAAACAAAAGCTCAGAAAATTGAAAACTGAGATATTTGTTTCTTGCTTAGGGTAAAGCATCTTAAGTTAGACTTGTTATGATATGGTCTATGGGCCTCATTTACAAAAAATTGATGCAGAACTGCGCCAAAACACATCCCTGTGCTTTTCACTGTGCCAGTATACAATTGGCTGCCATGCGCCATTGCAGGGACACTTGCGCCATGTTGCAAGGGTACCTACATTTCACAATGATTGTTTTTGTGCAGTAATGGACACCTTCCTGCACAAAAACAATAATTGATGACATTTTCCTCTTTCTATGCATGCTCCAAAATTCAGCCTATGTACAGCATGGTGTTGCATGATGTCCTGTCTGCATTGATAACCATCAAGGACATCTACACACACTTCCCAGAGAGAAATGATTTGGCAGATGTGAAGGGAGATTTCTGTGATCTTGGAGGCATCCCACATGTTGTGGGAGCCATTGACTGACTGTATCCACATTGGCCTAGTTCCACCACAGGCACGTGAACACATCTATCGGAACTGCAAACATTACTACTCCATCAATGTGCAAGTGGTATGCCAAGCAGATCAGATCATGTCACACGTGTGGGCAAAGTATCCAGTTTCGGCATATGACTCTTATATTCTGCGGAAGAGCAGCCTACCACTATTGATGGCTAATCTTCAACCAGAGCGTGCCTGGCATGTTGGTGAGTGTGCTTTGTCAATGAGTGGGATGTATGTGTGACATGCTGCTCTCCACACATTTTACTATACCATTTATCAGATGTGTTTCTCACAACTAGGTGACTCAGCGTGTCCCAATTGTCCATGGTTGCTGACTCCACTATGGTGTCCAACTATGCCCGGAGAAATCCTTTTCAATGAAGCCCATGGAAAGACACGCCATGTGGTGGAGTGCACTTTTGGCTTCTAAGGTCTAGATTCTGGTGTCTGGACACGAGTGGTGGTGCACTTCTCTACTCACCATGAAGGTGTGTCAGATAGTAGTCACCAGCTGCATGCTACACAACCTAGCCTTGCACAAAAAGATACCCCTGATTCAGGACGATGTGGACCAGCAGCAGCCCCCAGCTGCAAATCCACACATGATAGTGGTGATGAAGAAGGGTTTGACTTGTGTGACCAGCTCATAGCCACTTACTTACATTGAGTGTAAGTTAGCATTGAGCAACTGTGACTGTGTCTGTGCACTTTGCTGTTGTGTCCAAAACTTGGGAGATTTTTGCTGTGAGTCTGCCCATAGACAGAACCATGTGCATGGACACCCCCGCGCCGCACGGCCACCAGCTGCTGCGTGTGCCCCCCGCCTGCCTCACTGTCCCTGCCTGCCGCCGGCCGACCACTCCCTCTGCTGCCGAGCGGCGTGGTCTCCTGCTTCTAGCATTGTGAGCGCTGTTCTGTTGCCTTCTGGCTTGTGCCCCGTGATTGTTCTGCTGTGTGCCCCATTGTTTAACTGTATTCACTGTATTTAATTGTATTTTGTCTCCCCTCTGCTGCCCCGGTATCTTCCCGCCCCACTCCCCGCTTCCCACCTCCTTTTGTTGCCACGCCCCCTTTTCTTTCTGTGCCCTCCCCGCTCCCGCCTCCCAGCTGCTCCTCCCCCCCTCGCACTTGGCCATAAATGGCGACCGTACGACGCAGGTGAGTGTGACCTAGCTTTAGGACACCCCCGCGCCGCACAGCCACCAGCTGCTGCGTGTGCCCCCCGCCTGCCTCACTGTCCCTGCCTGCCGCCGGCCGACCACGCCCCCTGCTGCCGAGCGGCGTGGTCTCCTGCTTCTAGCATTGTGAGCGCTGTTCTGTTGCCTTCTGGCTTGTGCCCCGTGATTGTTCTGCTGTGTGCCCCATTGTTTAACTGTATTCACTGTATTTAATCGTATTTTGTCTCCCCTCTGCTGCCCCCGTATCTTCCCGCCCGCTCCCCGCTCCCCGCTTCCCGCCTCCTTTCATTGCCACGCCCCCTTTTCTTTCTGTACCCTCCCCGCTCCCGCCTCCCAGCTGCTCCTCCCTTCCTCGCACTTCGCCATAAATGGCGACCGTGCGTACCCGCAGCGTTGACGCGCAGCGGGCGCGCCGATTGTGCGCCGAAGGCGCGCCAAAGGTAAGCCCGTCTGCGCCCGTCCGCGCCTGGACCGCGCCCAGTGCCAGGACCCCTGGCCCCCACCGACAGAAGCCGACCCGACGGACCTACAACGCCACCGAACTCAACGCACTCGACACCGACAGAACCCCGGGCTGCTACCAAGCCACACCGAGACGCACCCACGGACGTTTCAGCTGCCACTCCTGCAAGTTCACCTGCAACCGGACTCGCGCCACATTAGCACCCACCAAGCCGAACTCCAGCAGCACCCACCTGAAGTGCATCCTGCTCAACACCCGCTCCGTCCACAGACACGCCGTCGAGCTCTGGAACCTGCTCAACAACACAGCCCCAGATGTCGCCTTCCTCACGGAAACCTGGATGAACGCCTCCTCAGCGCCCAACATCGCCATCGCCATCCCGGACGGCTACAAGACCATCCGGAGGGACCGTGTCAACCAGACAGGAGGAGGCATCACCATCATCCACAGGAACACCATCCGCATCACGACCGACACCGACGATACCCTCGCACCCGCGGAACACCTGCACTTCCAGATTCACGCCAACCCCAAGACCACCCTCAGAGGCACCCTCATCTACAGACCCCCGGGACCACGCACACAATTCAGCGAAGACATCGCCGACTTCATCAGCCCACACGCCCTCCCCTCCGCCGACTACATCCTCCTCGGGGACCTCAACTTCCACCTGGAGAACAACAGCGACCGCAACACCACCACCCTGCTGGACAACCTCGCCAACCTCGGACTCAAGCAACTGGTGACCACCCCCACCCACTACGCCGGACACACACTCGACCCCGTCTTCTCCTCCAGCAAGGACATCGCCTTCAGCCACGCCACCGGACTCCACTGGACGGACCACAGCTGCGTCCACTTCAGCTTCAGAAGGACCACGTTCCACCATCACCAGCAACAGGTTCCCCGCAGAAGCTGGAACAAGATCACTGCGGACCAGCTCGCCACTTCCTTGAGCATGAACCCTCCTACCAGCACAACGAACCCCAGCCAAGCGGCTACCAACCTCACGAAATGGATCAGCGACTGCGACGACGACCTCGCCCCGCTGAAGACCCCGCCGAGCCGACCCGGCAGCAAGAAAGCACCATGGTTCAACGACGAACTCAAGAGCTCCAAGAAGAACTGCAGAGCACTCGAGAAAACATGGTTCAGAGACCCAACACCGGACAACATGACTGCCCTCAAGCTCGCCACCCGAAAACACCACCAACTGATCCACACCACCAAGAAAACCGCATTCAAGGAACGGCTGGACAACAACGCACACAACAACAAGGAACTCTTCAACATCGTGAAAGAGCTCTCCAACCCCAACGCCGGAAACAACGACATCACCCCCTCGCAAGACCTCTGCAACTCCCTCGCCTCCTACTTCCACAACAAGATCGCGGACATACACAACAGCTTCAGCACTCAACCGATGCACACCACGACCGAACCACCGCCCCCCACAACCACCCTCCGCGCCAGGACCCCGATCAGCACCGAAGACACCGTCCACACAATGAACTCCATTCACTCCGGATCTCCGACAGACCCCTGCCCTCACCACGTCTTCAACAAGGCCGACGCTGTCATCGCACCCCACCTTCGGGACATCATCAACATCTCCTTCGACACCGCGACCTTCCCGGAGAGCTGGAAGCACGCCGAACTCAGCGCCCTACTTAAGAAGCCATCAGCCGACCCCACCGACCTCAAGAACTACCGCCCCATCTCGCTGCTCCCATTCCCGGCAAAAGTCATCGAGAAGACCGTCAACAAGCAACTGGCCGCCTTCCTCGAGACGAACGGCTTCCTCGACCCCTCGCAGTCTGGCTTCCGGGCCAACCACAGCACGAGACCGCCCTGATCGCAGCTACCGATGACATCCGAGCCCTGCTCGACAACGGAGAAACAGCGGCCCTCATCCTCCTGGACCTATCCGCGGCCTTCGACACTGTCTGCCACCGTACCCTAGTACAGCGCCTCAGCAACGTCGGAATCCAGGAGAAGGCACTGGAGTGGATCATCTCCTTCCTCGCCGGAAGGACACAGAGAGTCCGCCTCTCCCCGTTCATATCAGAAGCCACCGAAGTCACCTGCGGCGTCCCTCAAGGCTCCTCACTCAGCCCAACACTCTTCAACGTCTACATGAGCCCCCTCGCAACCATCGCACGCCAGCACAACCTCAACATCATCTCCTACGCCGACGACACCCAGCTGATCCTCTCCCTCACCAACGACCCCGCCACCGCCAGAGCCAACCTTTACGAAGGGATGACAGACGTTGCCAAGTGGATGATGAACAGCCGCCTGAAACTGAACTCGGACAAGACGGAAGTCCTCATCCTGGGATCTTCTCCCTCCGCCTGGGACGACTCCTGGTGGCCCCCCACCCTGGGCAGCGCACCCAAACCCACAGACCACGCACGCAACCTGGGCTTCATCCTGGACTCCTCCCTCTCCATGACCAGACAAGTCAACGCCGTCTCCTCGTCATGCTTCAACATCCTGCGCATGCTACGTAAGATCTTCCGATGGATCCCCACCGAGACCAGGAAGACGGTCACCCAGGCCCTCATCACCAGCCGTCTGGACTACGGCAACTCCCTCTACGCCGGAACCACCGCCAAACTCCAGAAGAGACTCCAGCGGATCAAGAACACCTCAGCACGACTCATCCTGGACATCCCCCGCCGCAGCCACATCTCCGGGCACCTGAGAGACCTGCACTGGCTCCCGGTCAACAAGAGAATCACCTTCCGGCTCCTCACCCACGCACACAAATCCCTACACAACCAAGGCCCAGGATACCTCAACAGCCGGCTCAACTTCTACGCTCCCAAACGCCAGCTTCGATCGACCAACCACGCCCTCGCCGCCGTCCCCCGCATCCGAAGAGCCACCACAGGAGGAAGGTCCTTCTCCCACCTGGCCGCCAAGACGTGGAACTCCCTCCCGATCCACCTCCGCCTGACACAGGACCACCTCACCTTCAGGAAGCAGCTCAAGACCTGGCTGTTCGAGCAGTAGCAGACCCCCCCCCCCCCCAGCGCCTTGAGACCCTCCGGGTGAGTAGTGCGCTATACAAATGCTGTGATTGATTGATTGATTGATTGATTGATTATGAGACGTGGACAGGCAGGGACTGACTCATCCTAACACCTGAGTACCTATCAGCACAGGACCAAATAGCCATAGTGCTTCACTAGCTCTCCTAATCACTGACAGTGATACAAGCACTTATACAACCCAGCACTCTCAGATGTCTCAAGAATCATGTGACCAAGACACACCCTGTTGCCCTCACTATTATACTTTTCCACAGTACGATCACTTGAAGGCAAAAAAAGTTTATAAATGTTTAATTCATAGAACGTGCCCTAACAAGCAGTATACGTGCCACAACAATCAGTATTATGCATGATACAAAAACAGTCAGCATAGAAACAGGTACACTTGTCACAAAGGGAGATGTCATATCAAAAAGCACTCAGGAGGGAGAACTACGAGCCCATCCCCCCTCCCCTTGCTAGAAGCAGTCATATTTTGTATCCCCAGATAACTGGCCTCTGTCAGCAGACACCATTCCTCAGGCAATAAATGTTGAGATATACATCACATGTGCTGTGTTGCTATACAGTCTGGAATGATCCCTTTTTAGGTGTTTAGCACCTATCCCATCTCCCCATAATATCAAACAGGCACCTGTGGTCTTTAGCAGCTGTGAGAGTTAGCCGGGTCTGGGTGCTAGGGCCTGACCCGTATACTATTACAAGGGACATTCTTTCACGAGCTTGGACATGAAGTACAGACTGTACTCCAGGACTGCACAGAGTACAAACTCTAAGGACAGTCCTCATGTAAATGACATTAACAAAGCTACTTGCAAAACAACAAAGCCATGTATCAACATGTGCTAAAGCAGCATTATGGAAACCGGGCTCATACTAGGTGACAATATCCACAGCTGACATATCACAGACTCCCCTTGCTCAGGTCTGTGGTATCAAGCGAAACATACCGCAAATGTAAGCAGAGTCAAAGCGAATGCTGATAGGGGCATATTCTGAGAGTACTTTTTATTTCAGACGCTGGAGAGAAAAATGTATGCAAAATTGATTTATTTCCAAACATTTGTGCATGCTGGTAAGTAGTTAGGAATCCAAGATAGCACTTGCAGTTTCAAAAGCAAGCAATTCCTAAAGATGATCTACTTCTGCTTCTTCAAAAAGGACCGCCATCCAATCCAGTAGTATGAAGGAACAGATGCGCTTCTCTCACCCCGTGGATGAAAGGAGCTTTTCGGGGCAACCTGGAAGAGCTTCGATGTAGGCATGGCACAAGAGACATTGACAAACGAACAAGCCATACTGGCAGCCCATCTGCCACGCTGTAAGGCATCCCATAAACACCGATCACCAGAACAGTCCTGGTCATGGGCCAACAAAGGAGGTACCCAGGGGCCATGATCAAGATCACCAAGAGATGTGTTTGAAAGACTGACATCCATGGCCCATTGAAAGTGGCATCAGCGACAGTAGAACACAGGTTGCACGCAGGTGAAATAGGCATAGCGGAAGGTTAGCCTATAACTGATGCGAAGCACAGCTAATGGCAGACTTCCAAACATTAGCTACATTCGTTCACTGTGCAGTTGAAACTGACCAGAGTTGGGCTGGAGCACAGGATAGGGAGCCATTGCGTAAGAGCAGTAGTTGAACGTGCACGCTGCAGAACAACCTAATGAATGATGTTAAATCGCCAATTGCACTTTGTAGATGAACACCCGGTAGAACTCCAACAATAGTTTTAAATGAAGTGGCAAGGCCATAGCCCACAAGAGAAAAAATATATGGGCATGGCCTTCAGAATCAGACACTTCCCAAAAATGAAGTGGGAGACTCGTGTTTAGCAGGGACTGAATCACGCTGTACGTGCGAGCCACCTGCAATTTGAAGGTCTCACAGGCTGATGTGAGTGCAACTTGTTGTTGGAACAAAGGCGCTTTGAGCCTGCTTGACTCATTGAAGTCTGCTTTCATAGTGGGAATGTGAGGCCACAACTAACTATCTACAATCCGATATGGGGGAGCTGGGCAACTGTTACTATGAACATGAGGGCTGCCAAAAAACCACAGCAGTTGTGGTTATTCAAGATAAGATAACTTCCTTTAGGAATGACATTTGGCGTGGAAATGTTGGCAGGGACTGTTGGTCGTTGTTGAGAATATGCAAAAATGTTGCTTCACACATTACAATCCCTATGTAACAGTACTCGTCTTAGTGAATGCAACAATGCCCTCCACGTCAATTTGACAGGATGTGTTTGGATGCTGGCTCCTGTAGGTCTTCGTCCAGTCCATATAAATTCTAGTAGGGGGATGGGAGGACACTTCTTCGCCTCCCAGCACAGTTCACCCAGTAGCATCCTGTTAAATGCAGTTCAGTTGAAATGCTTATTTGAAATGTAGCTGAAGTGTTACACCAAAGTTGGGCTGGAAGAGGTACCGATACCGGAGAGAATTGTGGCAGCTTTCTCATCATACACTTTATTTCTTTAGGTTAGCTCCACTGATGAAGGGTAATTAACAGGTTTACATGTGACTGGAGAGTCACAGCACTAACACTTTGACGAGAATTCAAGTTGGCATTTTAACTGAAGTGCATTTAGCTGAATGCTGAGGTGTGAACTGTACTGGGAGGTGAAGTAGTGTGCTCCTATCCCCACTCTGTCCATGTTGATTGTGTTGGCCAGTGTTGTCTGGAATGCATCTTGTTCAGTGTTGCCTAGTGGTGTGCTTTAGCTGTCATGCCATCATATGTCAATGTACTCTTATTTTCATGAGTCGTTGTAGGTTTCTCTGCTCTCTCAAAGGATTGTCGCATTAAGATCGTGTGATACATTGCAATATGAATTAACATGCTACTTACTATGCATTACATGGTACTGACACAAAGGCATAGGGGTGTAAATTGTGGGATTTGGACATGAGTGATGGGTGGGTGGTGAAGTTGAAAGTGCTGGTACAATGGTTACTTAGGGTAGAACACACATTGGTGGAATTCCACAGTCCAACAGAACACTCCCATCATTGTTGCAATGTGGGATCGGATCTACAACAAAGCCAATGCTCGGTGTGAAACTGGTGACATCAAAGGTGGCTCCTAGTACCAGTACAGCACAGTGCTTTGCCACATGATTGTCCCAGGTCTTTTTCAGATGTCCCCTCTGCTGTTTGGAAGGGTGAAGTGTCTGACAACTCACAGGGTGGTGACTCACTCCTCCCTGTAGCCGCTGGAGAGGTGTTGTGACTAGCATCCGGCTGGCCACCAGAGTTGTAGGCAGCTATTTGTGCTGCATGCATGTCCCTCATAGCTCCAAAGAGCTGGCCCATGTACTCAGCAATTTGCCCCAAACGAGTGTCCATGGACCTCTGCGGCAGGCGGAGTTCATGCAGTTCTTCCACAACCTGGCTCATCTGTCCCAGCTTCTTCTGGTATGCACCAAGGACAGTTTCCACAGTGGCCTCAGTCTCATTGCCCTCCTGTGACTGTCCCCCAGTTATCCTCCCACCTCCACTGCCGATACAGACCTGTGGGGTTGCCTGTCGCCGCCACAGCACACTGTCACTAGCCGCTCGAAACTGCCTGGTGATATTGGCAACGACTGCAACAGGGATAGTGTTGAAGGCAGCCGTGGTGATGGTGGAGATGGCTGCCACACAGGTCGTTGTTACAGGGGTCAGCATTGTTGCTGTTGTTGTAGAACAAAGAAACTTTCTCAGAGGTCCCACTGATACTTGGTCCTTTCAAACCAACAAAGAAGAAATTGGCACAGAAGCTGAAATATAAAAGAACATCTTTATTAACCTCAAATGAGTGAGACTACGTCACACAGAAGCCTTAGTAACTGAATGAGGCAGTCTAAGGAGTACAGAAAACTGGGGCTTTATATATGCTTGGGGTTTCATAGTAAGCATAAAACCAAGGGGTAGTCCTGGCTCATGTAAGCATGCAAAATGACTAAAATGGGCATACAAGATGTGCTTGCTCAACAAAGTGGGAGGAGAGTTACTTCTCCATGCAGCAGCAAAAATAGCCTGACAGTTATACTAGAGAAGCAGGTGCATTCTACTTGCTAGGCCCTTCTGTGCATGTGCAAATGTGGAAGATGCTAAACATAGTTTGTCTCTAGGCAGATTTCAAGAGCATTTAACAGAAAGTAGGACAGAGCACATGGCAAACAAAATGGCTGCCAGAAATACAAAATGGCTTTTACAAAGCGGATAAGATAACTTCTAAATACAGGATGGCTTCGGCTAATGCTAACCCATTGCTGCCAATTTACAACAGACAACCGTTTTAGCATTAGCTGAAGACATTCCTATGATCCAGTAGGAACATAGAAAATATTTGCACATTAATTTTTCATAAATTTATCAATATCCTAATTCATTGCTAGATGGGCCTTTTCCATTCTAAACATTTCATTAAGCGGGTATAAACAGGAATACAAAGAGAACGGAGTATCAGACCATAATTAACATTCAGATAGCAGGAGAAAGTAATGACCACTATCACAAACAGAATTATCATTTTTCGAGTCCTAAGCAAAAGCAAAACCGTAAAACCATCTAGTAAACATTTTCAGGGCTCCTATCCATTTCAGTGACTATTCATTTTAAATTTCAGAGTAGCCAACAACACATATCTAATAAAAACATTTTCCAATTGACTTTTACATTTTCCTTTTATGAGGGCTAGAACATCAATTTAATACGTTCAAGGAAAGGACAAAGTCACATTTTTCAATTGCTCAGGTTTTTTTTCATGCATAATAAGTATAATTAATGCAAATATTAAAGCTACTAACCAGATTATTATCCAAGGGACCAGGAGGATCACACAGGGCCAAAGGAATTAGGACGTAGAGCTGCAAAGGGCTGCTCCTCCTCAAAAATGGGACGACTAAAGGGGTACATTATTGAGAAGAAAAAGAAATCCTTGGGGCAGCTGAAGCTGCTGTACAACCAACCAGAGAGGAGTCTTCTCCCTGTGTCCGTTTGAGCCTCGCAGGCAGGCTCTTGTTGTTTCCATGGTGGAGCTGCACAACTCGCAACTCAAAAATCACAGTCCGGTTTCAAGGAAAAAGTCTCTTCTTTCAGGCCCAACAGGCAAATGCTCTTAGCGATCCTGTCCAGGGTCTCAGGCAGTGCACCAGTTTTCTTCACTTCAATCTAACAGGCACCAGAGACGCAGCACCTGTACCCTACTCTCAAGTCCTTCCCTAACGCCTGTATTGCTCTGCTGGTGCACTGCTCATTCATTGGGGGCAAACATTGCATCCAGTGTGCTCAGGCACCTCTTGACCAACAAACAAAGGAGCAAACTTGTATTCACTTTGGGACCAGAATTCAGAGGCCTGATGCTAGGATCTCTGAAGCAACCCCTGTTTCAAAAGGGGTCACCGCAAGCAAAGCTTTCTCGCCATTCTGGTCGGTCTGTGACTCTCAGCTCTTCCGCCTTCACTGAGGTCCTAGTTGCCAGCAATGCCTGTGCTGGTTATCTTCACTTTGGCATCAAGCTGGACTGGTGCTGACGCTGACTCCCCAGGCTGAATCTGATGTCCCGACCCCTCTGGCATTGGTTGTAAAGCAGCAAATATCTATTGGTGAACAGAATAAAAGGTCTTTAGAGAAGGCACAGAAACAGTCTATTTACAGAGAGGATAGTCAGAATAATTCCTAGTCTTGGGACGCCCCATATATTAGCAAGGCACACAAGAACCACTTTCATCTATCTATGAGAGAGTAAAAAAAAAACAGCCTGGACCTATTGGCAAGTATCAAAGGAACTTTTTGATGAACAAGAGTAATACATCACTAAAACCCAAGCAGCCAAGGAAGTCTATATTGATTTACTAAACTCAGAGGAAAAGAGAAAAACAACACAGACATATTCTAAATCCTCACATTGGTATATTCCTGTGTGCTAATCTGAAAACCCTCCAAAAAGGAAATGAGTCAGAGAGGCAAGATGGCGCCAGAGTGAGAGAACGCACCAGCATCGCTCCGTGGGTCTGGTCTTTGCTTATCTTGATCTCCCCACGCGATTGGTATATGGAAAGAGATAAAATAGAGATATGTTGTACTAAACTGCATTGGTCGTTTAAAGTTGATTAAGCTGAACTCAACTTGCTCGAACTGAAAAGGCTGAAAAGCCGGGCCCAAAAAAAAAAGAAACTGAGAAATGCAGGGAAAAAACCTTGAGACTTGGAAAACCGAGAGGAGAAGAAAAAGGGAGTGATAAAGAATGATAGCTGCAATCGTGATAAGAGGAGAAGAGCAAGGGCTGTAAGGGCCTGCAAAAGCGGCGAGCGGGGGGGAGCCGGAGTAGAGGAGGAATAAAAGAGGAATAAAAGAGGAGCAGAGGTGAGGAGATTACGGACTAGGTAAGACCTCGATAACCTATACCTCAGAGACACGCTGCTAAGGGGATCGTGCGACGGCGGCAACAGTCATAAGAGCTATAATTACAGTCACATCATGAAAGTGAGGAGTGTGGAAGCATGAGTGACTTGTGATAATACCGACATACCGACATCCCTCTGGACACACCTCTGAACTGCACATACCTCTGAACTGTGAGTACTGAATTGTGCTATTAAAGCGAATGATGGTGGCTTTTACCGGCCACAGAGTATAAAAGCGCAGAATTTGAATGCGCGCTGCCAGGAGATAGTTTACCTTTTTCCCCCTTGCCAGGAATTCCTGCGTAACTGTTCTTAACTGTTTTGAACTAAGCACTAAGGACGTATGAAAGAGAGATGGGATGCTGCATACAGTAAACCGTGATTAGTGATAAGTGAAATGCGGAATTGAACTAAACTAAACATTCGGCATCTGCATCATGTGATCTTGGAGCTGAGACACTGGACACTTGATTTCCCTTATTCGCTTATTGCCTTTGCTTACTCTCTGATCGCCTTGGTTCTTGTCCCCGGCGCTCGCTCGCTCGCTTTCACGCCATACCGTCTTGCTGTGTCCGTCTTTTCCCTTCCCCCTGGTTCCCGCCGCTCGTCATCGCACGTCATCTGCACGTCATCTGCTGACTTGCAAGCACACGCTTTTAAAACGCATGTGCCTCGTTGCCAGGGTGACGCAGCAGTGCTGGCCAATAGCTAACCGCCCCGGCGGAGAGATACCTGACGAGAAGAAACGAAGAAAACAAGGGGTAGTGCACGTAAAGGTGAAAGAAATAAATGAAATAAATGAAGAAGTCAGATAAGCGACAACGGGAACAGCTACAGCAGCAGGAACGTGAACATTGCACAGTTACAGTTACAGGAACAGTGGTGAAAGCAGTGGAGTGGAGGAGGCTGGGCGCACTACTAGACCCAGATACTACAGATATCCCTCCTAAACTGTGATTGAAATTGAATTAGGACTAAAAATCTACATAACCAAGCTAACCTGCAACACTATAGGGTCTCAAGCTCCAAGCTCCCTTGAAAATCGTCGCAGATCTTCTACTGTGCCTAAAAAAAGAGCCTGGGCTGCTTTAAAAGTGCTAATAAATAAAAAAACAAAACAAAGGGGGGGCGTCAGATCCCTTCAGAAAAACAAAAGGTCAAAATCATCCACAAGGTCAGGTTCGATTGCCAGCAACAGAACAAACGCAGATAAAGGATATGGCTGGAATTAACGGAACAGTGGCACACAGCCCATCACTGCTTATTCAAGAAAGAGGAGAAAGAGGAGAGGAGGGAGCATCAGCAATCCTAGATACGCATGAGACACAGATGCAGGTGCAAACTCTTGAAGACCCAGACCCAGAGAGCACAGAGAGCCCAGAAGACCTGGGGAACCGGGAAGACTTAAAAAACACACAGAGCATAAAAAGTCTTACCCCGCAGAAAAACAAGGACATACAAAGACGACCTGAAACCAGAGGATCTAAAGCCAAGGAGAATAATGTGGAGAAAGCTACATGTGATGAGAGTGACAACAATTAAAATAAAAGCAAAAACACTGAAAAGGACAGGGATAAGGAAAAGCTGAAACAAAAACAGAAAGAGAACGATAAAGAGAAGGGGAGTGATACAGCGGACAAAGCCAACCTGGAATTAATGGCTAAAAAGGCTCAGAGGCTGCAAACAATAAAAAACTTGAAAGCCGCCACAAAAAATACTGGACTCCCAGCCTCTTCTCAGCCTAGGATATCTAATGTCTTTACCTCGCTATCCAAGGAAGGACCAAGCGAGTCTACAGTAATTACAAAACAACAAAGCAACCAAGCAGACAATGCGAGCGGTACTTGTGGGGGCGACTCTAACGCGTCTGTGGAGCGAACCAGTGTGGAGGGGAAAAAAATGGCTCAAAAACAAATTTCTGCCTCATCACGCGTGCAAACATCTCCCCCTGAGCCAACCCCACTGCTTGGTAATAACGTGCTCTCCGAAGCGGACTCGGATTCAGACATATACGAAACAGGGATCTCCACCTCAAGTAAAACAAGTGAAACAAGCGAAACAAATGATGAACAAATACTAGAAGCAGCAACCTCCGAGATCCTAGACTCCAATGAATCCAGAAAATGTTGTGAAACTTGTCAAATCTCAAACTCAAGGAAAAAACGTGAAAAAAAGAGGGCCTGAGTCAAAAGGAGAAGAGGTAACTTAATTAATGATAAGACCACAGATCCCGGCAGGAACACTGACCATGCCATAACAAGACTAAAACCTACACGAAAAAGCCCGACTTCAAATTTGCCGGGAGAAACAGAGTATGTTCATCAGCACACCTTAGTTGAGGCAGAAGGAAGAAGCCAGAAGCAATCCGGAAATGGACATAGCTCAGCAACGACTGTAGAGCCTTTGCTGAGCGAAGTGCTGAGCTCCATTAAAAATTTCCATAAGGACAACAAAAAAGAAACCCAAAGGAATCATGTTGCCATTAAGAAGCTACAAGGGGCAATTAAAAAAGTTGGCAATATCTGCACTGAGATCTCGGATAGAATGGCCTCAGTGGAAGCACGTGCAGAAAATTTGGAAACGGACGTAATTAAGCTGCAAAAACAGGAGAATGAGCATGACGGAATTATAAAGGACCTCATGATGAAAGTTGAAGATCACGAAAACATATCAAGAAGAAATATTCTGAGGTTCCTTGGTATTCCCGAAGGCTTTGAGGGGAATGACCCAAGGGGCTCTATGATCAATCTACTGAAATCAGCCTTCCCGGAACTTGGTACCTGGGACATGGATAGAGAAATCCAGCGTGTCCATCGATTCCCTTTGACGCTACCCAAACACTTTCAAAAGCCACGTCAACATCCTCGGGCAATGTTGGTCTACTTTGGGAGTTTCCTTTTAAGAGAAGCCATCTATGATCTGGCTAGGCCCACAAAGCAGAGGGAATATAAAGACTTTATGTTCTTCACCAGACCAGACTTTGCCCACGCAACTGTTGAGAGAAGGTGGAGAATGAGACAATTATTCACACCCTTTGAAACAATTGGAGCAAGAGTCTTCCTGCAAAACCCGTCCTGGCTGAAAATAATATACAATGGATCAAGGAGAAGCATCTTAAGTGAAATCAAAGCTGAAGCTTATGTAAGAGAAATTTCGGTAACTGGGGATGGAAATTCAGGAAAATGAGCACAAATCAGCAACTTGTCTATGAACACAAAAGCATGGGGAGTAATCAGAAGGGGTCGGGGAGGGGGAAAAATTTAAAAACATATGAACTGAAATTTGGTATAAATACCTGTTTTCTAATAATGGTTTAGGGTAAATATCTGATTACATCATTGACCCCACCCGTCCGACACGACCAAAGCATAAAGGGCCTGCCCACGGGGCGCTCTGTGGCGCACTCTGACTACACTCACGCCCACACCTGGGTACTCGGGGACCCAGGAAGCCTCATAGGATGGTAAGGGAGAGAGGGGGGGACTAAGGGGGGGGGTTGAGGGAGAAAGGGAGGGCACAAGACCAAGGGATTTCGAGCACAGGAAGGGTGGAAAAGACTTAGCTATGGGGCATACAGAAAAATACACAATGACTAATAGATTTGGCAATCCGGAAAAAGCCGTATTATTAATATGGCTAAGCTAAAAATTGTTTCACTTAACATCTGCGGACTCAATGATATTAAAAAAAGGCAGAAGGTTGCAGTGGGGCTGAAATCAATGGAAGCAAATATTGTTTGCATGCAAGCAACGCATATTGAAGGATCCCAGCAATATTTGCTTAAAACACTGGGGTACAAACTTATTATTGCTTCAACACAAGGTGTCCGAACTAAGGGGGTGGCGATCTTAGCAAAAGGGGGGGGGCTCCAATTTAATAGAGTATTGTCTGACAGATTTGGTAGATGGGCAATCACTGAATGTCTGTATAATAATGGGCTAAATAAAATGACACCCTGCACCATCTATGGGAGCGTCTCTGATGAACCAGAAATGCTGACCGAGATTTCCAATGAGCTAACACATTGGCCCCTATCCCTGATCATCTGTGGAGATCTTAATTTACATCTTCCAGGGGATTGGACACCTGGTCCTGAATTCAAATATAATAATAATAATAATAAAACCATTTGTAAAGCGCCTGGCTACACAGAAGACAGTGTGTCCCCACGCTAAATACTACTAAATCACCAGAGGCAGACAAGGGAAAGGCCAAAAAAGGGTTAACCAGCAGAAAGTTACACAGAAGGAAAAAGGAACGTCTTGAGTTTTGCACGGAACCTAGTCTCAGAAGGCTCCATTCGGAGGTCGAGCGGAAGCTCATTCCAACACCTGGAGGCCAGGTATCTAAATGAGCAGCCTCCCATCCTAGCTCTGGGAATTCTAGGAAGTTTAAAGAACATTGCATCGGACGATCTCAGGTTTCTGATGGGGCGGTGCATGGTGAGAAGATTTTTTAAGTGTTCTGGGCCTTTGCCCTGGGCAATTCGATGTGCAAAGCATAGGGCTTTAAATTTAATTCGCTCCTTAACAGGGAGCCAGTGAAGTTTGGCCAAAGCGTTCTTCCAGGAAGCTCTACGGGGGAGTCTGAGCACAAGGCGAGCGGCAGCGTTCTGCACGTACTGCAGTTGGTGAAGACCTTTTTTTCTCAAGCCTAGAAGCAGAGCATTCCCATAATCGAGATGGGGAGTCACCAAGGCGTGGACAATGGTCTTTCTGGCCTCGATGGGAAGGAGATCGAAAACCTTACGCTGGACTTTCAGAATGCTGAAGCACCTGGATGCCACTTTACTGACATGCGATTTGTAGGAGAGATCTGAGTCCAACATAATGCCCAGATTACGTACCGAATCCACAGGACGAGGTGGGTTACCCAGTTCCGCAGGCCACCACATGTGTGACCATGCCAAAACTGATTTCCCTACCACCAGCAGTTCCGTTTTAGCACCGTTAAGGCGCAGACAGTTGCTGTTCATCCAAGATGCCACTGAAAGCAAACATTTGGAGAAATTAGTGGCATCTTCTCTGTGGTCGGGCGTAAGTTTGAACATCAGTTGGGTGTCGTCAGCATAGCTTACAATGCCCACCCCAAATACTTCCACTAGGCGAGCCAGGGATTCCATATAGATATTAAACAAAGTGGGGCTCAAACTCGAGCCCTGGGGAACCCCATGGCTTGCCTTTCTAAGGGAAGATTTGAAGGGTGGACAGTGCATCTGAAAGCTCCTGTCGGCCAGAAAAGACTTTATCCAGGCCAAAGCCTGTCCCTCCACTCCCATATCAGAGAGCCGAGACAGCAGCGTTGTGTGCAGCACGGTGTCAAAAGCTGCACTGAGATCTTATAACACCAACGCTGCTGTCTCTCCTTCATCCACTATTTGTCTGAGACATTCAGTCGAGTAGAGTAGGGCTGACTCCGTAGAGGGTAGAAAACCAAGAGTCTTCCAAGCACTGAAAGATATGTGCATTACACATGGCCTAATAGATGGGTAGTAATATAATCATAATGGAGATCCAGGATTTACATTATTTTCACACCCTCATTCCCGGCATGCACGGCTAGATTATATGTTAATGTCGAACTCACTGAAATCTTTATGTTCGATACAGAGAAATTGATGCGTGTCTTGTCGGATCATAATCCATTAATTTTAAACTTAATTTACAACCAGAATAGCCGCCCATCTATGAACTGGACAGTCGAGAGGGCATTACTGAAGAACGATAAGTATTGTCAACACATGAGGGGTTGGATCCCGGGATTTATTGAAGACAATCTGGGCAGTGTATCTATTCAGATTGTCTGGGACGCCCTGAAGGCGGGCATAAGGGGCGAGACGTTGCAATTTTCACTTAGGTCTAATAGGGAAGGGAAACTCCATATGGCAGCACTACAAGAAAATATGAGTAAAATTGAGAAGGACTTGATTATAGCAACACAACAGGGCCAGTCGATAGCTAACATCGTGACTCAGGTAGCCGTAGCTAGGAATCTTATATCACAAATACTAGTGGAAAAAGCTATCATTAAAGCATCAATATATAAAGAGAAGCTATATGAGCTAAGTGAACAGGTCGGACATCAGCTGGCAGTTCGTATAAGAGAGGAGACATCAATTAGCATTATAAAAGAAATTCAAGATCCTAGACTAGGCCTAAGATTGGAACCATCTGAGGTAAGGGCATCGTTCCAGATATTTTATCAAGATTTATACACAGAACCTACTGTGGGACTGGGGGATCCTAATTCATATTTAAATACAATACCAGGGATTAGATTTGAGAAGGAAGATCAGGATATACTAGATGATCTACCTACTTGGGAAGAGATTGTTCACTCTTTAAATTCACTATCTAGTGGAAAAGCGGCAGGACTGTACGGGATCCCTACAGAATTCTATAAGAAATTTGCTGATCAATTAAAAAACATAATGGTAGAACTCTTTATTCATATATTTCAGGGGAGACTCCACCGGCCTCATGGTCAGAAGCTAAGATCGTGGTGTTCCTGAAAAAAAATAAAAGCCCTCTTGATCTAGGATCTTACCGACCTATCACATTGATCAACGGGGACTCAAAAATGTATTCAAAACTTTTGGCAGCTAGACTTGCACCAAGAATAAATAAAGTAGTATCACATTATAAACATGGGTTTATACCAGGAAGGTCAACAACTGACCATATACAACGGGTAATCTCTCTATTTGGTTATACGGAATCAACAGGAGACCCTATGGCGCTTATCCTGCTAGACGCAGAGAAGGCGTTTGATAGGGTCTCCTGGAGATTTCTATGGGCTGCAAAGTCTCACTGCGGAATCACTAACAGATTCATAAAGGCTACTCAAAGGCTATACCATAAACCAAGTGCTAGGGTATTAGTTAATGGACTTCTGTCAGAGAACTTTGCGATTTCGAGGGGGACTAGGCAGGGGTGCCCTTGCTCCCCTCTTCTTTTCGCGATATACATCGACCCATTCATCCGATGGCTGGAGAACCTTGAATCAATACCACCGATTCAAATACGAACGCATAACCTTAAAATCTTAGCATATGCCGATGACATCGCGCTTGTTACCAGAGATCCTAATTTAGCCATGCCTGTGATAGAAGAAGAGAGGTATCGGTTTGGGTTAGTCTCCGGCTATAAATTGAACTCTAATAAAACCGAGATTGTTCTTAATAATAAAATCACGATGAGAGACCCTAGAGTGACCACTGAGGCCGTATATCTAGGGGTTAAAATAAATGCCAAAATTGAACATATTGTTGACAACAACATGACCCCACTAATATCATGAACTAAGAAGGAGTTGATCCGATTGAATAATTTACACCTGACTATTGGTGGTTGTTGTAATGTTATTAAGATTATTTTTTTGCCCCATTTTTTTTTTTCAAAACCAATTTTATTGAGCAAGCAGGCAAGAAGGGGGTGGCACCCCACCAATCGGAGGTCACCACCAACATCACAGGTACAAGATATCAGATAAGAAGCAGGTATTCAAATATGCATTGAAAGTAAGCTCGACATTAATAAACTCCCAAGCCCACCCAATCCCCCAACCCCCGGCCCTCCCCAACTCCCCGCTACCCCCCCACCCCACCCCCCCAAGCACGTGTACATACAGCAGCGGATTAAGGACATAGGTGTAGTGCTACAAGAGTGTCACAGAGTCAGGCCTATTACATCCATTTAATCAGACATCCTCTTCCCGTTCCACGGGGGGATCCAGAGACAGGCCCCGGTATTCGGCCCATCGCTTCCAAATTTTGTAGTGTTTGCGAGGGCAGCCCCGCGCCTCAAAGATCGGCCTCTCAAGGCCCATGAAATAGTCCAGGCCTGCCTTCCATGCCGACAGGGGGGGGGGCCCTCACACTCTTCCACGCCTGCGCTAGGTCTCGCTTGGCCACAACAAGCCCCAGAAACAACAAATGCCGCTTATAGACGTTCCCACCAACTCCCTCCATAATATGCAGTAACCCCAACCGATGGGTGCGAGGGAGGTCCCAGCCGAGGACTTCAGATAGACAGCCCCACACACCTCTCCAAAAGCCAGACAGTCTACCACACAACCACACAGTATGCAACAGGGATCCAGGCACCATCCCGCAACGCAGACATTCCGGGGACGCAATCAGCCCAGCTTTCCACAGTCGTTCGCGGGTGTAGTAGGCCCGGTGCAAGTACTTAAATTGGATGAGCCGGAGCCGTATAGCAATGGCGGCCCCATGAGGGGATTCTAAAGCTTCTCTCCAGTCATCATCATCCAGGGGCCCCACGTCCACCTCCCAAGCAGCCCGAAGAGAAAGTAGGGTAGAGGAGCAATGGACAACTAGTGTCTGGTATATCCGGGATACCTTCCTATCTCCCAGGTCGCCCATGAAGACCTTCGCCTCGACCGGACTGAATTCAGGCAAGGAGTCCAGGCTAGCAATACTCGGGGTGAGGGCATGGCGCAGTTGCAAATAACGGAAAAACTGAGATTGAGGCATGTGGAACTCCGTACGCAGTTCCTCGAAGGACTTGAGGGTAGTGCCGGACATGACCTGGCCCAGTAGCGAGATACCTATCGCCTCCCAGCCCTCAAAGCCTGCCAGGGCCGCGAGCTCCGGGAGCCGGCCATTATGCCAGAGAGGCGTCTCAGCCGTCAGCCTGCCCCAGCAGCCCATGCGACGGAGGGTCTGCCTCCACACCGCAAAGACCACTCTGGTAACCGACGGCAGCGCACGACGCAAACGAGCCGAGTATAAAAGGGTGTGCAGCGTGTGGTCGCCCATGAGCGACCGCTCCAATGCATACGCCGGGTCCCCCCTGTCACCATACCACCACTCGTTGAGAACAAGTAGATGGGAAGCCTGGTAGTACGAGAGGAGGTCAGAGGTGGCCAGGCCCCCGCAATAAGTGGATAGGAAGCACGTTTTCAACGCCACCCTGGCCGCCCCACCGGCCCACAAGAAGCGACCCAACGTCGAATTGACTTGGCGAAACCAGTGCAGCCCGATAGGGTGCGGGAAGTTTTGCAGCTGATATAGCAGTCGAGGAAGCGCCACCATTTTAAAGATGGCCGACCTCCCAAAAATAGTAAGGGGCATTCTGGACCAAGTCTTGACATCGGCCTGGACCTGTTCCCAGACCGGCAAAATGCCTCGATCCCACGCTATGGTGCGCGATCCCGAGAGATAGACGCCAAGGTATTTCAGCCCATCCGTCGCAACACGCAGTCCCGCAGCCCAGAGGTCCGTCACGACCCCGCCACCCAGCACCCATAGAGTGGACTTGCGAAGGTTGAGCCGAAGGTCGGAGATCTCACCAAAGATGCGCATGACCTCCAGTACCCGGGGACCCGAACGCTGTAGGTCAGTAATGAAAAAGAGGAGATCGTCGGCATAAAGTGCGATCTTATCCACTAGGTCCCCACCCCATTCAAACCCGCGTATCTGGGCATCTGCACGCACCCGGGATGCCAAAGGCTCCATTGCCAGGGCAAACAGGTATGGGGACAGCGGGCAGCCCTGTCGGGTACCCCGTCCAATCCGAAAGCGCCCAGACGTGGCTCCAGCCACTCGGACTGAGGCCGTGACGTTGGTGTACAGTAATTTCAAATATGACAGGAACACCGGGCCGAGGTTGAGGCGGGGCAAGAGCGTAAATAGGTAGGCCCAACTCACTGAGTCAAAGGCCTTGTCGACATCCGCTAGTAGAAGCGCTGACTTTTCATCTCGAGCCCCCATGGCATCTATCGCCGCCTGCACCCGTCGGATATTATGTCGAGTTGCTCTACGAGGCATGAACCCGGCCTGATCAAGATGGACCAGGGCGGTAATATGGGGCAGCAGGCGGTTCGCCAAGGCCTTAGCCAAGATCTTGGCCTCTACATTCAGTAGCGAGATGGGCCGATACGAGTCATGCCTGTCTGGGGCCCTGCCGGGTTTCAGAAATACCACGATCTTGGCATGGCGCCAATCCGGTGGCATTTCCCCCACCGCCCGTGCTGCCTCAAGCGCACGTCTGTACTGGGGTCCCAGCTGAAGGTGGAACTTTTTGTAGAACTCGCACGGGTATCCACTCGGGCCCGGCGCCTTCCCAGTATTGAGTTGCCCCAGCGCGTCCCCGAGTTCCTCAGCCGTGAGCGGGACCTCGAGCGCCGTTCTAGTGGCGTCAGAGACGGCCAATGGCGGTAGGTCATCGAGAAACGCGGAAAGCTCCCCTAAAGCCAGGGAGTCCTGAGGGGCGTATTGTGTCTCAAAGTAATGGGCAAAGCTAGCCGCGAGACGGGCCGGATCTGTTACCACCGAGCCATCCACCGCCGTGAGGCCCGGCAGCGTGAGGGGCTGGAAGGTAGCCTGACACAGCCGGTGGAGCATTGTGCAGGAATTGTCCCCCCACTGATAAACCCTGCTACGCGTGGCAAGCCACGCCTGTCTGGCTTCATCATGCAAGACCGAGGCATAGGATTGCTGCGCCTGCAAGAGCTGCCGTACCGCAGTCTCATCTCCACTCTCCCGGCCACGCCGCTCCAAGATCTCTACACGAGCCGCAGCGGCCGTAATGGCCTCCCGGCGCTTCCGTCGGGCAGCTGCACACCAGGCGATATCTACACCCCGTATCGTGGGTTTCAATGCTTCCCACACCGTAACCGTGCCAACATCCCCTTCCGGATTTTCGCGCCAATAATTATCGATCGCTTCACGCAAGTGATGCACGTATTCAGGGTGCTGTAGATGCCACGAAGACATCCGCCAACGAAACGGTTGTCGGTGCGTAAGAAGGTCTATAGTGGCCACCACTGGGGAGTGATCCGACAGTCCCCTAGGCAGGATAGCAGCGTCTCTCACACGACTCAAACAGGCACCCGGCATAAAGATGTAGTCCAGTCTCGAGAAGGAACCATGCACCGCCGACACATACATTTTTGCCCCATTTTTTATATTTCTTTCGAACCATTTGTCTTGAGTTTTCTCTCCAAATATTTAAAACTATAGATTCTATGTTCTCAAGTTTTATTTGGGGATATAAGAAACCTAGACGGGCATTAAAATGGATTATGCTACCAAAGGAAAGAGGAGGATTATCCCTACCTAGTTTTAAACTTTACTATTGGGCCACTGTCTTAAAATACTGTGTCAAAATGATATCTCATGATTGCACCGGGCAATTGATTCCGACCCCACCAGAAATTATACTAGGAGAAGATTGTACTGGTTGCTTTTGGCGGCATGTAAATGATAGCTATTTTAAGAAAGTTACATTTAAAACTATTGTCAGGGTGTAGAAAGTGTGGAGCAATGTTCGTAGGCTTTTGGGGTTTGGGCGATAATCATACTATACTCCAGTGAGCCATAATAATGATCTACCTGAAATTTTTCATGATAGCTGTATTAACCGCATGCGCGCTAAAGGCATTTTTGAGGTGCGCTGGGTTTTTAAAAAACCAGCGGTGCATGACGAGCTCAGCTCGTCATGAGCGTACGAGAGGCGTAACTCATGACGAGCTGAGCTCGTCATCCGCCTCGAAGGGGTTAATAGATGGGTATCGGCTGGAATAGTACAGTTGGGCTGTTTTTATGCACCAGGGGGCTTCAAGCTGTTTGGAGATTCACATGCAGAATATAATATTAGCCAAAGGGATTTTTTTAAGTTTCTGCAGGTTAGAGATTTTTTAGCAAAGAAAAATGGCGGGCGATGCAATTTTCAGAATAATCAATTGATTGATAATCTCTGTAAAAAAAACACATCCAAGATTGGGGAAATATACGAAGCCCTTAATTTAGTTTTTCCAGATTGTTAGACCTGTCTGACTTTTTGCGTAGTCCCTCCAATTTATTATTTATTTTGTCCCCTTTTTGCCCCTCATGCCTTTATTTATTTTTGTGTCCACTGGATTTTTATGGTGTTGGCCTGGGGGGATAGGTGCTCTTTTTCCCTCATAAACAGTCACCTCAGTTTAGGTGCCTTTCCTGTCAGGGATTTACTGAGTTTCACAAAATGGTGGCCACCAACTGTCCCCAACTGCCACATCCTAGACTGCCCCATAGGTTAACATTAGGCCTTCCAGAACTTTCTGGACCCTACTGGACCCTGTGTGGTTTGGCTATAAAAGGGCAAGGGTCAGGGAGCCATTTTGTGTAGTACAGGGAGTTGGAGGAGAGAGGCAGTGGTGTGACGAGGAGGACGCACTGGAAGCAGTTAGTTTGTCCGTGTGATAGACAACCACTTCAGGGAGACGTTCCCCCTCTGGCCCCTGACCAAACCCTCCCAACCGCCTTCTTCTTCGGTGAAATTGGCCCGGCTGTGGCGGAAGACCCCCCTTGAGCCCTTGGCCCCTCTTTCCCCCGTGGTACTAGCTCCTGCTGGGGACCTTCTCCCTACATTCCCCTGGTAAACTTCACCTACCAGCGTTTTGGTGGAAGCGGAATGGAGCGAGGTGCGGCGCCCTGCGCCTCCAGGAAGCTGCAGTAGAGAGGCGAGTGACAGCGGAGCTTGTGCGGCATTGAGCACAGGAGGATGTGAGCGTTCGACTCTGTGCAGTTCCAATAGTGCGGCAGGGTGAGGAGAGAGAGCGCAGGCCCAGAAGCGGTTTCAGGGCAGGCGAGCAAGCAAGTGAGGCGGCGCCAAGCGGGAATACTAATCACCCGCGCCTGCGCTGCCTCGCATCCTGCCAGTGAGTAGTGCGTCTTGCCCGGGAGCCGGAAACCCCGATTGCCTCAGCCCAGACGCCGCCTCCTGCGAGCCCAGGCGTCTAGGGCGTGCTTCGTGAGCGGAGTAGCAGCGGAGGCAGGAGAGCTGAGGGGAACCGAGTCAGCGCCACCCTCCGCTCCATTATCAAGTAAGGTGGAGGTTTAAGGGAGGAGAACAGCTTGACTGAGGGGATCACACGAGAAGCGGAGGAGGAGTTCTCTTGAGCCCTTTATTGGAATCACCTGACAGAACCCTCCCTCATTACCCGCTATTTCCTGGGGATCTCCGTGTTGAGTCAGGAAGGGCCCGGGAGAGCCGGAGACAAGCCTACGTTTAACAAGCTCAGAGGGAGGCATTTATGAAAAATCTCCACAGTACTGGGGGAGTGTCCTGCAATTGCGGAAAGTTATAAACTTGAATGCTGAAGTGTGAGATTCTTTTACAGAGGGAGAGGGGAAGAAGAAACGGTGACCTCATTTTATTTACCTATGTGCAAGTGATAATTGAGCTATAGAAACATTCCATTTGAAACTTGAAACTGTCATCTTGGGGTTACTGATCTCTTGCGAGGAGGGTGTTGCTCTGTCAAGGGGAGGTAAACTTCCAGGGTTCTAAGACCTGGACATTTCTAATGTGTTAAACTGAAGTGGAGGATGTGTCAACGTTGTGGACGTTCTGGTGATAATTAGAGAGCCTCCACTGGGGTGAGAAACCTAACACTGTAGAAGACCAACTTCTTTTGAACTGAATTCTACTGAGGTTATATGTCAACTGGAATCTTCTGACCAATTTGTACAGTATATTGAGATGTAAAATGACTGAAGAGTAGATAAAATATTTTTATAAAACAAGCTCGTATTTTTACACAAACATTGGTGTAGTGTCATTTTTGAGTGATATTGCATTAGATTACTGCTGGGTGGTTTGCAACCTTTACACATGTGTCTCTGTTGATATTGCCTTACCCTAGGCCAGGCTACCCTAGGTGACCTGACATATTTAGGTTCCAACAAATTGGTGTCTAGCGGTGGGATCTTGACTGTGGTTGCAACTACTCTGTAGTAATTTATTGTAATCCACTAGCCTATACCTGGAGTTTTCTCCTAGCGGCCCTCCTAATTTTTACTTTTGTTTTTCCAAATTTGTTCCTGGTGGTGGGGTGGAGGTAGCTTCAGGTTGCCCTTGCCACTCTATTCTTTTTGTGTGCTCAACCTTGTGTTGCCCTTTTGCAAAATGGAATTTGCACTGGAAAAACTGGACACTTATTCATTGGCCCAGCTAAAAGATTTCTGTCAACAATTGTGAGTGTTCTTTAAGCGTGGTGCCAAGAAGGGGGAACTCCAGACCAGTTTGAGGGCTTGGGTGGAAGCGCGCAATGAGGAGGGAACGGTGGAAGAGGAGGAATCGGACAGAGGTACTGTCATTGATAGGACTGTGGAATGTTCCCCGGGGGTGGGTGAGATGTCAATCAGCCCCAAGGCAACCTCACGGGAGGGCAGCAGTGTGTCATCGAGAGGGTTGTCAGAAACCGAGTTAGCTGACAAGAGAGAGGATAGACTGTTAAGGTGGGAAATAGCAAAAATGGAGATGGAAGAAAAGAGGGAGGGGAGGAGGTTAGAACAGGAGAAGGAAGAGCGGAGAATGGCTCATGAATTCAAACTAAAAGAGTTAGAACTCCAGGCCCTGCAACGGGGACCCTTTCCAACTCCAAATGGTGGCAGCGAAACCAGAGAACCAACCAGGGTGTCTAGACCCTACCTGCCTAAGGATATAATTGCCAGCTATAGTCAGGGGGATGACATAGCCAAGTGGCTGGCAGCCTATGAGGTCTCCTTAAGAGCCCATGGGATCCAGGAGAAGCACTGGGGGGGTGGGTTGTATAAGTACATGCCTCCTACTGGTCGGGACTCCTTGCTGGCCTTGGAATCAGAGGAGCAAACCAACTACCCCACCATGAAGTTAGCCTTGGTAAGGAAGTTTGGGCTTACCCCAGAAAAGTATCGCCAGAAGTTCAGGGGGAGCCACAAGTTAAGCACCCAGAACTGGGTGGACTTCTTGATTATGCAAGAAAGGCATTAGAGGGCTGGGTAAAGGGCAGTGAGGTGAAGGATTATGAGGGGTTGTATGATCTATTTTTGAAAGAGCACCTCCTCGAGAAATGCTTTCCCGAGCTGCGCCAACACCTGGTGGACAGCAAGCTGACCAATCCCCGGAAGCTTGCAGAGGAGGCGGACATCTGGGCAAGTACCCGGGTGTCCTCAAAGGGGACTGGAGGGGATTCCCAAACGGCCGGACAGGGCGCCCCCCAGAAGAAGGAGGGGGGAGATAAAAAGCGAGAGTTCTCTAAAGGTCCCCAAAACAATTTCCAGGGAAAGGGAACAGGTTTCACCCCTAAGGCAAACCCGCCCAGAAACCCTAATCCTGGCCAAAGCCAGCAGCCAAGGGTTCTCCACTGCTTTGAGTGTGGTGGTATTGGACATTATAAGGGAGATGTCAGATGCCCAAAGAGACCACCCCCTCCCACCGGAGGAAAACCACCGGGAGTAGCTAGTGTAGCGCTCGGGGAGGAGTTGCCCTTAGATAAGGGGGGTGAGTGGGCGGGTGTCACCTTAGTGTCCCTGGGAGAACGGGAGATGGTTCCTAAGATCCAGGTGCCCCCAAATACTGTTAAGTATGGGCAATGGATCACCATCAATGGCCAGAGAGGGGAGGCTCTGAGAGATACAGGAGCCAGTATGACTATGGTGAGAAGTCAACTGGTGTCTCCAGAGCAGGTGGTTCCCAATGTACTCCACCCCACCGCGATGGCTGACGGCAGAATGGGCAACTATCCCGTGGCTGAGGTTCCCTTTGAGTGGGAAGGGGTTGCAGGTTCACTTCGAGTTGCCGTAAGCCCTGCCGTGCCAGTTGATTGTCTGCTGGGGAATGATATGGAGCACAACGCTTGGAGAGAGGTGGAATACCGGACGCATTCTGCGATGCTGGGTACACCTGACTGGGCCTGTGTGAGCACAAGGTCTGCGACTACCCGGAGAGGGAGTTCGCCTGGGTTGGAGCCTGGAACAATGGCCCAACCCGCTGCCAAAAAGGGACAGACCCGAAGACAGGAAGAGCCTGCTTCGGCTTCCACACCCCATGTGACAGATCGGCCACCTGCGGTGGTGGACCAGGAGTCCGTGGAGGGGGAAGTAGTCTCGCTGGAGGACCTACCAATCCCTGCTGAGTGGCATGTGGAGGGAGGGCCTACCAGAGAGGAATTCTGTAAGGGGCAAAGGGAGTGCCCTACCCTTGAGGGACTGAGGCGTCTGGCTGAAGCCCAGGCAGCAGGTGATGTTACGGGACACTACCACATTTACTGGGAGGATGGACTCCTTTACAGTGAACCCAAGGTACCCTTACCTGGTTCATCAAGGGCCTTGGTAGTCCCGCAACAATACCGAGCCTTTCTGCTGGAATTGGCTCATGCCATACCCTTGGCAGGACACTTAGGTCAGGACAAGACCTTTGCTCGGCTTGTCCTCCACTTTTACTGGCCTCAGATGAAAGTGGCGTCCAACACCTACTGTCGGACATGTGTATCCTGCCAGGCCAGTGGGAAAACAGGGGTGAAGCTGAAAGCTCCCCTGGAACCACTTCCAGTCGTTAGCACCCCCTTTGAAAGGGTGGGCATCGATATTGTAGGGCCTTTAGATCCACCAACAACAGCTGGTCACAGGTTTATCCTGGTTCTGGTGGATCATGCCACACGGTACCCAGAGGCAATTCCTCTGAGGACAGTCACTGCACCTGTGGTGGCTAGGGCCCTAATGGGGATCTTTACCCGAGTGGGTTTCCCCAAAGAAGTTGTGTCTGACAGGGGGACCAACTTTATGTCAGCTTACATGCGGGCAATGTGGAAGGAGTGTGGAGTGACCTACCGGTTCACCACTCCTTATCACCCCCAGTCGAATGGACTGGTTGAGAGGTTCAACAAAACCTTGAAGGGCATGATCAGAAGTCTGCCCAAAAGCCTGCGGAGGAAATGGTACGTCCTCCTACCCTGTTTGCTATTCTCCTACAGGGAAGTACCACAGAAGGGAGTGGGCTTTAGCCCCTTTGAACTTCTGTATCGGCACCCTGTACGCGGTCCTCTCAGCCTGGTGAAGGATGGTTGGGAAAAGTCCCCCAGGAAACCCCCCCAGGATGTGGTGAGCTACATGTTGGCCTTCAGGAGCCAAATGGCGAAGTTGTGGAAGCAAGCTTCTGACAACTTGGAGGCCAGCCAGGCGGTCATGAAAGAGTGGTATGACCACAATGCTCACCAGGTGGAATTGGAGCCTGGCCAGAAAGTGTGGGTGATGGAGCCTGGAAAGCTTAGTGCCCTTCAGGATCGCTGGACAGGCCCATTTGAAGTGTTGGAAAAGAAGGGTAAGGCCACATACCTGGTGGACCTTAAGACCCCTCGACAGCCCCTACGGGTACTGCATGCCAACCGACTCAAACCCCACCATGAGAGGCCCGAGGTCATCTTAATGATGGTGACTGATGGGGGAGAGGAAGCGGAAAGCGAACCTCTCCCAGACTTGTTCTCGTCTCAAGAGAAGGATGGGTCAGTGGAGGGAGTGATTCTCTCTCCCGCTCTAACTCCTGAACAGCGGGAGGACTGCCGCCAGATACTGGAGCAGTACTCTACGTTGTTCTCCCTTGTCCCGGGAAGGACTCACCTGTGTACCCATGATGTGGACACAGGGGACAGCCCACCAGTGAAGTCGAAGACCTACCGGCTGTCCGACAAGGTGAAGGCTAGCATCCATGGAGAGGTTGCCAAGATGCTAGAGCTAGGAGTTATAGAACCTTCCAACAGCCCTTGGTCCAGTCCGGTGGTGCTAGTGCCAAAAGCCGCTCCACCGGGCACCACGCCAGAACTGAGGTTCTGTGTGGATTACCGGGGACTGAACTCAGTTACAAAGACTGATGCTCATCCGATCCCTAGGGCGGATGAATTAATTGACCGGCTAGGAGCTGCCCAATACCTAAGTACCTTTGACCTCACTTCAGGGTACTGGCAGATCTCCTTGACAGATGGAGCGAAGGAAAGGTCAGCCTTCTCCACGCCTGAGGGACACTTCCAATTTTGCGTGATGCCCTTTGGGCTCAAAAATGCCCCTGCCACATTTCAGCGGCTGGTGAATCAGGTCCTCTCTGGAATGGAGGGTTTCTCTGCTGCTTACCTGGATGACATTGCTGTCTTCAGTAGCAGTTGGGAGGACCATTTGCAACATTTGCAAGCAGTTCTCCAGGCCCTGAAACACGCTGGATTGACAATCAAGGCCAGCAAATGCCAGATTGGGCAGGGGTCGGTTGTGTACCTTGGACACTTGGTGGGTAGGGGGACAGTGCAGCCCCTGCAGGCAAAGATTGAGGCAATCATGGCCTGGGAACCCCCCAAGACACAGACTGAGGTCCGAGCTTTCCTGGGCCTCACAGGATACTACCGTCGCTTTGTGAAGGGGTATGGCACTATTGTAGCGCCCCTCACAGAGCTCACCTCCAAGAGACAACCTCGACGGGTAGTTTGGACGAAAGCTTGTCAGCAAGCTTTTGAAAAACTGAAGCAGGCAATGTGTGCAGCACCGGTCCTGAGGGCCCCAGACTTCTCCAAGGAGTTCATTGTCCAGACAGATGCATCAGAACATGGCATTGGGGCAGTGTTGTCCCAACTGAAAGAAGAGGGCCTGGATCAGCCTGTATTCTTCTTAACCAGAAGACTGCTTCCCCGGGAACAGAAGTGGAGTGCAATTGAGAGGGAAGCTTTCGCGGTGGTGTGGGCTCTGAAGAAGCTGCGGCCATACCTGTTTGGCTCGCACTTCCTGGTTCAGACTGACCACCAACCCCTTCGTTGGCTAATGCAGATGAAGGGGGAGAATCCCAAGCTGTTGAGGTGGTCCATCTCCCTACAGGGAATGGACTTCCGGGTGGAACATCGGCCTGGGGTGGACCACGCCAATGCAGACGGTCTCTCTAGGTATTTCTGCCTTAGTGATGAGGACTCCCAAGGGGTTGGGTAGCTCTCCCCACTTTCAGCTGGGGGGGACGCGTGTTAGACCTGTCTGACTTTTTGCGTAGTCCCTCCAATTTATTATTTATTTTGTCCCCTTTTTGCCCCTCATGCCTTTATTTATTTTTGTGTCCACTGGATTTTTATGGTGTTGGCCTGGGGGGATAGGTGCTCTTTTTCCCTCATAAACAGTCACCTCAGTTTAGGTGCCTTTCCTGTCAGGGATTTACTGAGTTTCACAAAATGGTGGCCACCAACTGTCCCCAACTGCCACATCCTAGACTGCCCCATAGGTTAACATTAGGCCTTCCAGAACTTTCTGGACCCTACTGGACCCTGTGTGGTTTGGCTATAAAAGGGCAAGGGTCAGGGAGCCATTTTGTGTAGTACAGGGAGTTGGAGGAGAGAGGCAGTGGTATGAGGAGGAGGACGCACTGGAAGCAGTTAGTTTGTCCGTGTGATAGACAACCACTTCAGGGAGACGTTCCCCCTCTGGCCCCTGACCAAACCCTCCCAACCGCCTTCTTCTTCGGTGAAATTGGCCCGGCTGTGGCGGACGACCCCCCTTGAGCCCTTGGCCCCTCTTTCCCCCGTGGTCCTAGCTCCTGCTGGTAAACTTCACCTACCAGCGTTTTGGTGGAAGCGGATTGGAGCGAGGTGCGGCGCCCTGCGCCTCCAGGAAGCTGCAGTAGAGAGGCGAGTAACAGCGGAGCTTGTGTGGCATTGAGCACAGGAGGAAGTGAGCGTTCGACTCTATGCAGTTCAAATAGTGCGGCAGGGTGAGGAGAGAGAGCACAGGCCCAGAAGCGGTGTCAAGGCAGGCGAGCAAGCAAGTGAGGCGGCGCCAAGCGGGAATACTAATCACCCGCGCCTGCGCTGCCTCACATCCTGACAGTGAGTAGTGCGTCTTGCCCGGGAGCCGGAAACCCCGATTGCCTCAGCCCAGACGCCGCCCCCTGCGAGCCCAGGCGTCTAGGGCGTGCTTCGTGAGCGGAGTAGCAGCAGAGGCGGGAGAGCTGAGGGGAACCGAGTCAGCGCCACCCTCCGCTCCATTATCAAGTAAGGTGGAGGTTTAAGGGAGGAGAACAGCTTGACTGAGGGGATCACACGAGAAGCGGAGGAGGAGTTCTCTTGAGCCCTTTATTGGAATCACCTGACAGAACCCTCCCTCATTACCCGCTATTTCCTGGGGATCTCCGTGTTGAGTCAGGAAGGGCCCGGGAGAGCCAGAGACAAGCCTACGTTTAACAAGCTCAGAGGGAGGCATTTATGAAAAATCTCAACAGTACTGGGGGAGTGTCCTGCAATTGCGGAAAGTTATAAACTTGAATGCTGAAGTGTGAGATTCTTTTACAGAGGGGGAGGGGAAGAAGAAACGGTGACCTCATTTTATTTACCTATGTGCAAGTGATAATTGAGCTATAGAAACATTCCATTTGAAACTTGAAACTGTCATCTTGGGGTTACTGATCTCTTGCGAGGAGGGTGTTGCTCTGTCAAGGGGAGGTAACCTTCCAGGGTTCTAAGACCTGGACATTTCTAATGTGTTAAACTGAAGTGGAGGAAGTGTCAACGTTGTGGACGTTCTGGTGATAATTAGAGAGCCTCCACTGGGGTGAGAAACCTAACACTGTAGAAGACCAACTTCTTTTGAACTGAATTCTACTGAGGTTATATGTCAACTGGAATCTTCTGACCAATTTGTACAGTATATTGAGATGTAAAATGACTGAAGAGTAGATAAAATATTTTTATAAAACAAGCTCGTATTTTTACACAAACATTGGTGTAGTGTCATTTTTGAGTGATACTGCATTAGATTACTGCTGGGTGGTTTGCAACCTTTACACATGTGTCTCTGTTGATATTGCCTTACCCTAGGCCAGGCTACCCTAGGTGACCTGACATATTTAGGTTCCAACACAGATGATATGGACAAACAGTACTCTGCTAGACAGATTAAGTTGAGAGTGCAGCCTATCATCCCCCATCATGCCTATGAATTAGCCCAAACATCGTTAATGTCGATCAAATTACAGGCACAATGCTATAAAAAAAAATTGCCTATATTATACGCCTGAGAAAATGGCCAAATGGGCAATAGGGAAGGGAACTTCATGTAAAATGCTTAATATTCTGATCAAAGATATATCTGAATTCTTGTCCGAGGTGTGCCAAATAAGAGTGGATGTTACAACCGAGGAAATTATTTTGGGGGTAGCAAATTGTGAGCGGCATAAAAACATGCAGAGGTTGATTTTTGAGGCCATGGCAATCCTTCGACTCTGTATTGCCACAACTTGGCTCGATCCTAATCCTCCTGCCTTCCAACAATGGAGTAAAGGTTTACAGGAGTGTGACCCATATACCTGATTAGGACTGGGTAAGGAAGGTATAATCTACAAACAATGTCCCAATAGGTCAAGATACATTTGACAATTAATTAAGCATGCGCGTCGCATTGCTAGCAAGGTGAAAGGAGAACACTCATTAATTTCAGAAAAGATTTCAATCATCTTATTTTATGGTATATATTCATGGTCGGTAATACACAGTTATATGCAGCACTGTATAAATTGAATTCAATGACAACCATAAAAAGTTGGTGCTCTATAAATAGTGACTGTGGTGAAAGTGGCGACGCAAGTGTAATGGTGAACAGCATGAACGGCGCACTGTGAATAAGGTGCAAATAGTCTACAGTGAGTGGCTCAAATCATGTGACAAGGTGATATCACAGATTAACACGATTTCTTTTCATTGTTAGAACCACATAGGAAAAGTACGCCTATTAATAAGCTGTAAAGTCGACGGCGTTTCGATCCATGTGAATAAGGATCGTCATCAGGACTGGGTTGTCAGACTTGGGACGTGCTGCAAAAGAACAAGAATGTATCAGGGAAGGGAGGCCTAGCAAGGGAGGGCAAGTAGTGAGAGATGAGCTATTCATACCTGAGGTAAGGCGTGATTTGAAGCGGCCCAGGAAGATCATCAAAACTAATTGCAAGCATGCACAGAGGCACTGTAATTAAAATAAGGCTAATGAGAGTACTGGGGACGTATTTGTGATAAGGGCTAAAGAGTTTTAGCAGTACATTCAGGGAACGAGAGATACTGACCGACAAGGAAGATCAGGTGGCCAGTGTCAGTTCGTCAATAGGCAGCATGGGTCCTGTGAAAAGGGCAAAAGCGGTCAATATTATGGTTCCCCGCTTGATCAGTGTCTGGGGGAGGGGGGAGGAGGAGGGAGAAGGAAATTGGGGGTGAGGAGCATGAAAAAAGTACCTTAGGGATCCGCATGCCACGCAGAAATGAATCACGTCAGAGCTGTCAAATCGCCGGCACGAGTCCTGTAAGGGGGGAACACGAACGGGGCGGTCAAAGTTAGGACTACCCGCTTTGTAAATGTGTAAAAGTGGAAAGGACAGCGTAGGGGTAGGGAGCTTGAAAAAATTACCTTTACGATCTGCGTGCCCTGCAGGAATGAATCACCTCGTTTGGTAAACGGAGCCAGCGGGAGAGGACGGATACTTCCGCGTGTGGGTGGAGCGAGGGCGGGGTCTGCACGAGTGATGACTAGGGTGAGGGGGCGTAATTGGGACAGGGGCTGGACTGGTGAAACAGAAGGTAACAAGGGAAGAAACACTATCGATGTGTAGATCAGCCCCTGGCTATAATTATCGATGCCTCACCCGATGCATTGTAGTCCGGTTGTCAAAGGGTATGTAGGGTGACATTACTCACTGCTTGATACAGTAATGCGAATTATATCGGCAGTGTCTGCGCACTCAACATTAACGCACGTGGAGCATACATTATTGATGCATGGTGATCGCTATATATTATGCATAGCATTTTAACACATGAATTAATAAAGTAAATCTAGTGTCAACACACATAGTGGTACAATTCTATCAATGAAAACAGTGCTAGGAGGCGTAAAGCAGTCGACTAATAATCATTACTATCAATTGCCTCACTAACGATGTTTCAAGTTTTATTGCAACCATATACATAGCTACACACGGGCGGAGGAAGGGGGGGGTTTGAAGAGGCGGGGGGAAAAAAAGGGGGGGAGAGGGGGGGAAAGGGGAAGGAAACAACCCGGAGGGATAGGGAAGTGGGGAGGGGGAAAGGGGGGGGAATTGGGGGATGGAAGAGAACGGGACATGCAGTAAGCGTGGTGAGGGAAGAGAAGTCAGGAGAAAAAGTCATACGCTTCAGGTGGTGACAGTGCTGTTCCACTCATCAATTGTATTAAGGCCATTGTTCACTGAGTCACAAATTGTCATCCATTTGCACTCCGCTCTGTTGAGTAAGGACTTGATATTTCCTCCACGAATCGGAACGGTGGGTCTTTCCACCACTTGCCATCGGATGTCTGTGTCCAGATGTCCCAATTCTAGATAGTGTGCCACTAGAGGTGCTGTCAGTGTTTTACAATTGATCCTGCTTTTGTGCTGGATGATACGTTCTTTAATCATCTGTGTTGTTTGGCCGATGTAAAGGAGCTCGCAGGGACATTTGATAGCGTAGATAACGTTTTTAGACCTGCAATTCGTATGGTTTTTCAGTTTATGTGAGCGGTCTTTATGTGTGAATTCTTTAGTGTTGACGGTCAAATCGCAAACGCTGCAGTTGTGGCATTTGTAGTGTCCCACAATTGGGTCAAGGCCCCATGCTGCTGTTATAGAATTCTTCTTTTCCATGGTTGTAGGCCACGTGATGGCATGTACCAGGTGGCTAGCCAGATTATCACCACGTTGGTATGAAAACAATGGAGCTGCGTGAAAATGTTCATATGCACGAAGACGGGACCAGTTCTTTTTAATGATTAAGCTGACCTTATTGCTGTGAGGACTGAATTTTGAAACAAATGGAATTCTAGTCATGGGCTTCTTGGGTTGAGTAGTGAGAAGGAGCTCTCGATGGCAGTACCAAGCTCTTTTTTTGGATCTGGTCACTAGACGTTTCGGGTAGCCACGATGTATCAGCTTTTTGCAGAGGATGTCTGCTTCTTTGAAGTAATCCTTTCGCCATTGACAATTACGGCGGATCCGTAGGAACTGGCCATACGGCAGTCCATCACGTAGGCTGCGTGGATGGTAGCTGGAGTAAAGAAGCAAGGTATTCTTCTCAGTGGGCTTCCTGTATAAGGTTGTGCCAAGTTGTCCTTCTTCAGCACGGATGGTTACATCCAGAAATGTAAGGTCATTATTTTTACATTCACTTGTGAATTTCAGATGTTCCTGGCATCGATTGAGCCAGGTGATGAATGGATCGAGTGTTTCCACAGTGCCATTCCATAATAGCAGCACGTCGTCAATATATCTTCGCCATAGATAAATTTGTTGGAAGAAAGGATTAGTTGGTGTTAGAATCAGGGATTTCTCAAGGTTATGTACAAACAGGAAGGCAAAGTTAGGGGCAAAGCAAGCCCCCATTGCGACTCCCTTGATTTGAAGATAGAATGTGTCCCGATATAGAAAATAGTTGTTTTGAAGCGCTATCCGGAGCAGGTTCATGATGAAATCTGTTGGAATGCGAGTAGGTTGGGGTCTTGATAGTAACAAAGTTTCAATTACTTGCAGTCCCTCATCATGTGGAATATTTGTATAAAGGGACTCTATATCCAGTCCTGCCATAACCTGATTCGTGATGTCAAATAGTAGGTCCTCTATTGTATTAATGAGGTCCGTGGTGTCCCGGATGTAGGTGTCTGTTTCCGGGACAAATTCCTTGATAATTGAATGAATATATTTGCCCAGGGGTTCTAATATAGACCCGCACCCAGAGACAATGGGTCTGCCCGGTGGTTGTTGACTGTTCTTATGAATCTTCGGCAAGACATATAGAACCGGTGTACGAGGGCTGGGGTTGTTTAGAAATTCAAATTCCTTCTTGGTGATAATACCTCTGTCTCTGGCCTCGTTGGTAACAGTGCATATTTTAATGCGAATATCTTCCAAAGGGTCTTTGGGTAGGGGACGGTAGTGTTGTTGGTTCAAAAGTTGTCTTTGGATTTCTAGATCATATTTGGTAGTATCCATGATCACTATTACTCCCCCTTTGTCGGCCGGCTTGATAATGATGTCATCCTTCTTTGCTAGAGTTTTCAGGGCCTGTCTTTCCGACATCGGTATGTTATAGGGAATGAAAGAGGAGCAATTCTTGAGGTCCATTATATCTCTTAATACCAACCGTTCAAATGCCAACATTTCTGGTGGCATAGTGTGTGACGGAGGGTTAAAGGTGGATGGTGGACGGAAAGGAGACTGGGTGATAGCATTAGAGTCTGGTTTATCTGAGAAGAAATGTCTCAGTCTAATCCTCTTAAAGAATTTGAGTAAACTGGACTGGAGATCAAGAAAATGAGTTCGTTCAGTCGGTACAAAAGTTAAGCCTCGGGATAAAAGGGCAGTCTCATCATGGTTGAAGATGTAATCCGAAAGGTTGAAGATTGGTATTTGTTGATCCATAGCTGGAGTTGAATCACTTTCATTCACTGCTGATGTCCCCACTGCTAATAGCGATTGCGTGTTTGTCGTTCGCCTGGCAACTGTGGTTGGTATTGTCGATTTCTTGTTCCGCGGTTTGATGGTGGCGGTTGACCGCGTCCGTGGCCCTGTCCTAAAAAACCGGGTGGAAGTAATGGTTGCGGTCGGTTAGATGCAGTCGAAGTTCCTGGACGGTTGTCTGAGTCCGAATCCTCAGCTGAGGTGTTGGATGAATCTGAGAATGTTACTCGTTGGTTATTCCTGAATCGACCCCAGTTGCGTGTTCTTGGGGGATTATATGGAGTATTGAAAAATTCTTCATTCAAATATGGATAGGTATATTCAACTTTGTAGTTTTTGATGTCCTTTTGGATTTTATTAACCTTTTTATTCACCTCGAAAGTATTGAAGGTGGAGATGGTAGTATTGATTTTATCCAGAAGGCTTTTGGCGTCTGTGAGCGATGTGTCTGCCAAAATTTGTTTCTCAAGTTCTGCTATTTCTTGGACCTCCAGGCGGCTATGTTCAATTGCCGTATCTATGCCCAAAACCATCCAATGATGGGAGCAGGTTGTCGCAAGATGGCTAAATTTGTTGCGGAATACAGGATCAGTGATGAAAATGGCAGGGGTGTTGCGGATTTGTAGTCCCACTGGGATCACACCAGACCTAAGGTAATATGTATATGGTTGCAATCAAACTTGAAACATCGTTAGTGAGGCAATTGATAGTAATGATTATTAGTCGACTGCTTTACGCCTCCTAGCACTTGTTTTCATTGATAGAATTGTACCACTATGTGTGTTGACACTAGATTTACTTTATTAATTCATGTGTTAAAATGCTATGCATAATATATAGCGATCACCATGCATCAATAATGTACGCTCCACGTGCGTTAATGTTGAGTGCGCAGACACTGCCGATATAATTCGCATTACTGTATCAAGCAGTGAGTAATGTCACCCTACATACCCTTTGACAACCAGACTACAATGCATCGGGTGAGGCATCGATAATTATAGCCAGGGGCTGATCTACACACCGATAGTGTTTCTTCCCTTGTTACCTTCTGTTTCACCAGTCCAGCCCCTGTCCCAATTACGCCCCCTCACCCTAGTCGTCACTCGTGCAGACCCCGCCCTCGCTCCACCCACACGCGGAAGTATCCGTCCTCTCCCGCTGGCTCAGTTTACCAAACAAGGTGATTCATTCCTGCAGGGCACGCAGATCGCAAAGGTAATTTTTTCAAGCTCCCTACCCCTACGCTGTCCTTTACACTTTTACACATTTACAAAGCGGGTAGTCCTAACTTTGACCGCCCCGTTCGTGTTCCCCCCTTACAGGACTCGTGCCGGCGATTTGACAGCACCGACGTGATTCCTTTCTGCGTGGCATGCGGATCCCTAAGGTACTTTTTTCATGCTCCTCACCCCCACGTTCCTTCTCCCTCCTTCCCCCCCCTCCCCCAGACACTGATCAAGCGGGGCACCATAATATTGACCACTTTTGCCCTTTTCACAGGACCCATGCTGCCTATTGACGAACTGACACTGGCCACCTGATCTTCCTTGTCGGTCAGTATCTCTCGTTCCCTGAATGTACTGCTAAAACTCTTTAGCCCTTATCACAAATACGTCCCCAGTACTCTCATTACCCTTATTTTAATTACAGTGCCTCCGTGCATGCTTGCAATTAGTTTTGATGATCTTCCTGGGCCGCTTCAAATCACGCCTTACCTCAGGTATGAATTGCTCATCTCTCACTACTTGCCCTCCCTTGCTAGGCCTCCCTTCCCTGATACATTCTTGTTCTTTTGCAGCACGCCCCAAGTCTGACAACCCAGTCCTGATGACGTTCCTTATTCACATGGATCGAAACGCCGTCGACTTTACAGCTTATTAATAGGCGTACTTTTCCTGTGTGGTTCTAACAATGAAAAGAAATCGTGTTAATCTGTGATATCACCTTGTCACATGATTTGAGCCACTCACTGTAGACTATTTGCACCTTATTCACAGTGCGCCGTTCATGCTGTTCACCATTACACTTGCGTCGCCACTTTCACCACATTCACTATTTATAGAGCACCAAGTTTTTATGGTTGTCATTGAATTCAATTTATACAGTGCTGCATATAACTGTGTATTACCAACCATGAATATATACCATAAAATAAGATGATTGAAATCTTTTCTGAAATTAATGAGTGTTCTCCTTTCTCCTTGCTAGCAATGCGACGCGCATGCTTAATTAATTGTCTATATGTATCTTGACCTATTGGGACATTGTTTGTAGATTAACCTTCCAACAATGGAGGGCCAGGCTGCTTGCGACTTGCAGCCTAGAGGTCGCAATCTATAAAAATAAAGGATCTAACAAAAGAAGAAAGGGTATGCAGATCTGGGCACCACTTTTGCAATGGATTCAGGGATATACATAGGTTGCAATGTATTTATTTTTCATTATCATTTTATTTTTATGATTTTGCTCTCACTGTATATGTCCTAATGAACTCTAATGTATTAACTTCAGATTTATGATTGTAATAAGTCTTCTCGTATGCTAGTGGTCTTGTGCGGTGGGGTGGATGGGGAGGGAGGAGGATGTGTATATATGGGATAAAAAACTGTCAATAAAAAGTAAAAAAAAAAAGGAAATGTTCTACACTTTTGCTCATAATCTTTACATTACTTGTACAGGACTGCAGACACGTCTAAAATGATTCTTCTTAATAAAAGGCACCTACATTGGACACTTAGAACCATGTTCTCATGTTATAGGAGCAGCAAGAAAATCTAAAACTGCTAATTTAACAGGATTTCTTATCTATAAAACAATATTTCCTTCAAAACATTTTTTGCTAAGGATCACATGGGCATCTTCCCTACGTTCTACTTTTCATGATCCAGACTATGTAACATCAGCTCTAATAAGGACGGTCAGTTTATTTACACAGACTAGCTAACAAAAAACTAGCAATGCCCTTGCAAAACTACAATAATGGTGTTATCACCTAAGACTTGTAGAACAAAACTACCCACTTCTAATTCCCCTTAAAAATCAAAATAAGGGAACAACAATCTAGACTACTGATCCTGTCATAATTCCATCAAACAGGATGGGCGGTAATAAAACCTATATATTTATTAATTTTATTAATGCTAACAATTTTAAAACAGTATTACTGAATAGCCAATTAAATGTCTCATTGCTATTTCACAGACAGTTTAGACAGGCTAAAAAAATGGAGAAAAGGAAATAGCAACATACATATTACCTAGCCTTAATTTGTAGAGGAGCTAGCCTCTTTCCCCCATTTTGACAGTAGGAAACCTGAAACAGGTTTCACTTCTGTCAACACTATCAACCCCTATTTGGAGCAACTTGGCGTAAACAAAGTTATAGGAGGTACATATCACTTTTGAGAGGGCTAAAAAATATGAATACACAAACCCCAATCCTTTTAGCAAAGGTACAGATTTCATTGCCTCAGTTTTTAAGCATTAGTGCTGTATAAATATGGCAAAGCTTATCTGTTAATCAAAGTTCACATATACCATGATATCATTCTCTATCAAATGAGTGCATAAAGTGCTTGTTTTTTGCAAAAAAAAGGTAACACTTCTCCTTTTTTCCCGTTCCTCTTTCAAACAATTGCAAAGGTCAAAATGGCAATGCAGACCTTGCTCTGGGAGCCATGCTATGCTTCTAAATATAGAGCTGACATTTAACTCTTCCCAGCTGTCCTTTTCTGTGTGTGAATACAGCTTTCCCTAATTCAAAGTCACCGTTAAATCAGAAAACCGACCCATTCCCCTCTTTGTCAGTTTAATAACTTCTGCTGGTTTTTTATACATATTTTCAATTATAAGCAGTGTGCAGTATACTTTTGCAGCAATATAAAGGTCAGCTATTTGTTTTATACCTAAATGTATGCATTTACTGAAGCCTAAGGCACTTTAAAAGCTGCTCTAAATGGAAAAAAATGTGTTTAAATAGTGCATTTTACCCAATTTCGACTTTGATATTTGGGGCACTTAAAATTGAATATCCTATAATTTTTTTAAATCATAATATTCATTATCAGAATGTTCATTACATAGCCCAGGAGTTAGAAAATGAAAATAATCAGATATACCTTTATAAAAATGAGGTTTTTTTACGCCTGCGCAGAGTGTAATTCCATATGCAAATGTCCTCATTATGCTGTGCAACACAACTTAAATTTAATTTGAATACTAGGAGGTCACTGTATGAGTATTAAGCTTTATAAATATTAAAAAACGAATTTAAAAGCACTTATTTTTTTATAATTTTCATAATTAATTAAAAAACAAAAAAAACAATTAAACCAATCATTTTTGATAATTCCACATAGGAAAAGCAAGCTGCATCCCTTGCCTATCATATTTAGATGCATTCATTCATGAGCCTAAGCACATAAGCCTAACTTGAAACATGAAACATTTTTGCGCCACTTTTTTTAAAAGGACAATTATTTAACATCGGAACCAAGAATATGCTTATATAAACGGCTTTAAGAAAGGAAATCCTCACTTGAAATGTTTTCCTGTTATACAAAACAATGAACCTGATTTTTGTAACTTTTTTAAAACAGCAGTCTGAAATGCAGGATTTTACCCCGTGTTTAACTGACAAAATCCTGGCTGAGGCAACATTCCTGTCTTTCCGTGGCCTACAATCAAAACAACAGCTGTTGCTAAGGGGCAATAAAACACACTGCTGTCGGAAAGCCTTTTTAGTGTTGAAACGTAAGCACGGTGGCAGTCTATTTAAAACTGAGACATTTCTAGTTCTAAAATGTGTGTGCAGTTCAGCAACATCCAATGTATTTAGATGATGTGTTTGCCTGTTAATATCTAATACAATGTATGTAAGGAAAATGCTGTAAGTTTATTTATTGTAAAACACAAAATTTTGTTTTTAAGGCCTTTTTTTATTCTTATTGAATGTGAATTCTAATTTTATCTTTTAAGCATAGGCAATTTGTACATGTGCATAGTTGCTTACTCTATAATTTAAATAGTAACATATAATTTATTTAGCGTATCATATGGTTAATTTCTGGATTTTTATTTAATTTTTATTTAATATTAATTAAATGACATTTTGCATAACAGATTGATGACAGCAAAAAAAACACAAACACACATTGAGCTCATGCCAAAGAAACACAGAAGGGGTAAACCACTCAGGACAAACAATACAGCGCGCTTAAGGCTAGCAATCCTTACACAAAGAGCGCAATCGTTATTTACTTACAGAAGTTGCAATGTAAAACCACAATCCACATAGACATTTAAACACACATTTAACCCACAGATCAATACTTAGGACAGAAACAAAGGACAGCCCACAGATTGTACTTAAACCAAACTATTTGTAAATACTAATTGTAAGTCATATTTACAAAAAGCGCTTCTCAATAATATTCCAAAAGCCTGCAAAAAAAAACAAGCCCAACAAACTGATTTATTTCCAAGAAGCCAAAATACACTCAATTCACTAGCTTTGGCTGGCAGAACACCAAAATATCACTCTGCATATCTCCATTCATAGAATTGCGCAGAAAAAGGATCCTTGTTTGTATTCTGTCCATATTTGAATTCCATGGGGATACAAAATCACCAAGGAAGAAATATGTTTTAATACCTAAACCTATCTAGCTATTCCCTCAAGGGAGCCGGCTAATTTAATTCACATCTAACTATGGTACTTCCAAAAAGCAACACATTATTCGATGTGTGTTTGAAACAGGCATGCCAAAAATATTGCAAAATATGCAAATATTATATAATCAAAGTAGCGCTTAAGGTACTCTTCGTACGTTGCGCCGTTCAAAAAAAGTCAAACAGAGAAAAATCTCCTCATTACCTGCCTACACAAATTGCAATTTGCATATTACATTCATACTAATCAAAAAGTTGGCCAACACAAATCTAAGCCACAGCAAGTGTTACTAAACTACCTTACCACACAAAGGCATCAAAACCAACAGCAAGTGCCGCAGAACAACTCTTACCAAACAAATGGTTGTCCAAATTCTAACTACCAAGTTCTGAATGACCTAACGGTCTTTTGTTTTTAAATACTCACGCCAAAAATGTTCTCAGTCAGGGGTGACATCATGTGGAGGATCAAAATCAGGAAGACGAGAAATATACAGGGCTGCAGAGATAGAGAATCTCCGTGCACAAAGTACTTCCTTAGGAGAGTCCTGTCCTGTCCTTCTCAGTAGATTTCTGTCTCCTGACAAGATCACTCCCTCAGATAGCCACTTCTCTGATGAGGTCCACATTGGAGCGCCATTTTGTAGAACAAAGAAACTTTCTCAGGGGTTCCACTGATACTTGGTCCTTTTAAATCAACAATGAAGAAATTGACACAGAAGCTGAAATATTAAAGAACATCTTTATTAACCTCAAATGAGTGAGACTACGTCACACAGATGCCTTAGCAACTGAATGAGGCAGTCTAAGGAGTACAGAAATCTGGGGCTTTATATATGCTTAGGGTTACATAGTAAGCATAAAACCAAGGGGCAGTCCTGGCTCATGTAAGCATGCAAAATGACTAAGATGGGCATAAAAGATCCGCTTGCTCAACAAAGTTGGAGGAGAGTTACTTCTCCATGCAGCAGCAAAAATAGACTGACAGTTATACTAGACAAGCAAGTGCATTCTACCAACTAGGCCCTTCTGGGCATGTGTGAAGGTGGAAGATGCCAAACTTAGTTTGTCTCTAGGCAGATTTCAAGAGCAGTTAACAGAAAGGTAGGACTGAACACATGGCGAGCACATGGCAAACAAAATGGCTGCCAGAAATACATAATGGCTTTCACAAAGCGGATAAGATAACTTCTAAATACAGGATGGCTTTTGCTAATGCTAACCCATTGCTGCTAATTTACAACCTTGTTGTTGGAGAACGCCGGAAAGTCCAGGTCGGTCCTCCTCATCTGAAAATAACAGGGAATCTGAATCTTCAAGTTCACCTTCCTGGGGGAGACTGGCTTGGATCATTGGCAACATCGCCTGCTGTTGCTGGCAAGTCACCAGTTGAACAGAGGTTAAATTGTCAGCATGTTCTGTACACAGCACAACTTTTAGGACCAACTTTATCACATTTCATTTAAGCAGACCGGACGTTTTACATTGGCATGACTTGGCATTTGTAACAGTTTGTCAGCAGTCAAACTTGTTGTATGGTGCATACATTTTTCGGTAGCGAGATGACATGGCGGAAGCAACACTTTCATATGTAGTTATGTTGTATTTCCAAGGACATGTCCTCTGTTACCAACTTATTGCTCATCCACTTCAGTTCATGCTAGGATATGTGACTTTTTGATGATTATCGGTCTGCAATGCCACAACTTCATGATTTCTGTAGTGCTTTTTTGTACTGTCCTCCTATGTGATGTTTGACTGTGTCTCCATGCATGTGTTGTGTTGATGTAAGCCTTTATGCTTTGAGACAATGTGACTTGCACATTAGATTTTGGACATTATGTTCTTGTGCTTTGCAGTTACATGTGACGGCATCAATGACACTGTGATTCATGTGTACTCTCAATGATATTGACTGTGTGTGCACTGGCTATGACTTATGTAGCTTTACTGAGTTGTCTAACAGGTATAGGATGTGCTGGTCATGTTCCTCCAACTGTTTGTTGGGAAGCCAGGGTGCATGAGCTGACTACCTACCTGTTAAGTTATGCAGAGGAGGGTGTTCGCTTCTATATGGCTCTGGGGTGGGGAGGGTGCTTCATGCTGTTTGGGCAAGGGGGCAGAGGGCCTTGTGGGAGTTGTGGTTTTGTTTTCAGGTCTCAGCAAGCCCCTTCCCAGTAAGATGGCTACCTACAGTTAGGAGGCACAGTCAATGGTGTTGGCTATCACGTGGCTCTGGGGCTGGGAGGGTGCTCCATGCTGTTTGTGAGGGAGGCCAGGGTGCATGAGCTGACTACCTACCTGTGAGTTGAAGCAGAGAAAGGAAATGCTAGCCCTGTGAGACATTCATATATGCATTCAAGATGAGTTTAATATCGTCTGGCAATTGAGGCTCACTTGTTGTGCACATCATAACATTTCAGTGGAGTGTGATCATTTGGTTTGTACTTACCAGCCTGCACTCCCTCCTTGATTCCTGTGAGACTCTCTGAATGCAGTATAGCAAGCACCTTCTCCTCCCATTCATTGAAGGTTAGTCATGAAATGGGAGGGCCGCCAACAGTTCAACCCGGGCCTTGAGGTTGGTCCACCGCCGTTTGATGTCATGCAGTGTGCATATGGTGGTCCCTACGGCATTGACTTTGTTGTAGATCCTTGTCCACATCTGAGTTTTTCTCACAAGTGGTGTTTGTTGGACCAAGTTCCCATACAAATGTAGTTCTACCCTAATTATCTTGTCTACCAGCACTTTCAACTCTGTGTCAGGATTGGCCATGGTGCAAATTAATGAAAGGTGCAGGGTGAAAGGTGGTGATATCAATGTCTCAGGTGCGTCAGGTGTGTGTGTGAGAGGTGGTAGTGTGTTGAGTTTGGTGTATGTGATGTTGGGCTGTGTGCAGTGTCAACATGGTGTCCTGTCTCTCTCTGTGTGTCTCTCTCTCTCAGCTCTTGCTTTGCAAAGGATGCTGGTCCAGGAAGGTGTTGGTTTTATACTGTGGTATATGAGTGTGTCCACATGAGTGATGTCCACCATGTGTATCTTCCATGCTATCCTTGGCTTTCATTACAGGAGTACATTTGTGGAGTTTCACTGATGAGTGTCTGATTCTTTTTGTCTTCGCACGCCGATCGCATCCTGAACCGCAATAATCTTTGCGTCAGCTCTGCTAGCTCGATCGTCCATCTGTAATGCCGAATTTGTGAAGATGTTGATCAATGCTATACAATTGCCTGATAAAAATGCGGTTGGTAAATGCGCTGCCAACAAGAAGGGGGATGATTATATCACCTGAGGTAACAGGTATGTAGATTCATTTGCGAAATACTGTGCCAGAAATCTTGCATCCATAAATTGGGACAGAAATAAAGAACATGTTTCAAGTCCTTTAATGCTAACCACAGTAGTTGAGACATGGTAGGACATACGAGAAATGCAGGAAGAAGCTAGTGAGGAAGAGAAGAACATTTGGCTAAAAGCAGGATGTAGACAGAGGGAAGAAGATGAAATCTGGGTTTACAAAAATGAAAGAGCAGTAATGCCTGATAGCATGATCTCAAATATGGCCCGAATATACCATGGTCAAGCTCGTGTTGGAAGGGATGCCATGCTTTGTATATTTAGACAGATGTGGTACAATCCTAATTTCAGGATGATTGCTGAAAACCTGTGTCAGAGGTGCCTTATATGTCAGCAGTTTAATTCAAACAGAAAGACAATTGTGAGTCTGGGAACCATAGGACGAGAGGGAGGTCCATTTACAAGAATGCAGTTGGATTTCATAGAGCTAACACCTTGCAATAGACTCAGATATGTTTTGGTGATCATTTGTCTGTTCTCTCGGTGGGTAGAGTCTTTCCCCACTAGGAGATCATGCGTGAGATCATCCCAATGTACGGATTTCCAGTAACGATCAAAACAGATTGAGGTACTAATTTTCAGAATGAGTTGTTACAGATGATTTGTGGACATTCGTCAGAAACTACATTGTCCTGACAGACCTGAGTCTTCAGGGGTAGTTGAACAAGTGAATGGGACAATAAAAAACAGAATTGCAAAAATGTGTTTCGCAACAGGACTAAACTAGCCGGATGCATTACCTCTTGTTCTAAAAACCTTAAGGAGTACACCCGACAGAAAAACTGGATTAAGTCCACATGAGATTTTGATGGGCAGAGTGATGAGACAAGCATTTGTGCCAGTTGATAAACTGCTAACCATTAATGATGACATCATACTGGATTACTGCAAAAATCTGTCTGACGTGGTGACTTCTGTGATCCATCAGGTAGGAACTGAATCAGACACGAAAGAGAAACATCCAGCTCATGATCTAGTTCCTGGAGATTGGGTTCGGATAAAGGTACACCGAAGAAAAAACTGTTTGGTGCCTCGCTGGCAGAGACCAAGAAAAGTTATACTGGTCAGCACTACTGCAGTTAAATGTGCCGGGGTAAAAAGATGGGTGCATGCAAGCCATACTATCCGTGTGCCTGAACCTGAAAATCTAAATGAAGAAGGCAAAAGCACAACTGATTCTGATTCTGAAAGTGAACCAGAGAGAAATCCAGATATTGAAGCTGGACAGGAACGTCGACATCTGGAGGTGTCAGATGCTAGCTCTGCATCTGAAGGAGAAGGAGAAATTGTTGAAATACCAAATTCTGAAGATCAATCTGAAAATCGAGATTTGGTAGAGAATGACACCAGTAAGGACACTGATGAATGTGGAGATAAAACTGGTGATCAAGAAAATACTGAAGAACAGTCTGAAAGCTCTGTAAGCAGGAACAGAAATCCTGACACTTGGAAAGAGGAAATAACTCACGATAAGGATGAGATTCCAAGTACCAGCTATGGAGATGTTCCTAACAGAGTGAAAGAACTGTCAAAAGAGAAAACTGAGTTTGAAAGGGAGAAAGACATTGTAAAGTTTGTCATAAATGAAACTGTTGAAGAGACTAAAAGTGAAACTGCCGACAGTGCAGATGAAACTCCATTGAGAAAGAGTTCAAGAAAAAGGGCTTGGAGACTGGAAAATAACACCACGGAGCCTAAAACAAAAAGGGTTTGTAAAGGAGATAATTGGCCTAAAGAAATTGATGGACTGAAATTCAAACTGATTAATAAAGCAAGAAAACTAGAAGATCAAGTAAATGAAATAACCAGTCAAAAGGAATTGTTGGGAAAAAGAATGAAAGTTGTTCAAAGGCCAAAAAGAGTGAGAAGACCAAACCAAAAATATAAGTCACCTGAATGGACCAACATGATTTTACCTCCTAGTGAGGAAGTAAACAGTAGTCAGGTGAATCTGAATTGCCAGAGTCAATTGAAAGAAAGTGAGTAAAGCTGAAACTCAAAAGAACGGACAAGTAATTGATTGTAAAGTAGCAGGTAAAAGCAAGACTTGAAACCTGGGTATAAGAAAAGATATTGAAAGTGAAAAATGAGAGTCTATTAAAGACAAGATTTCAGATAGATTGTACTGTGAAAGTCGTTGGTAAAAAAAAGACACAATGGCTGCTAATGAGCATAAAACTAAATGTTCTATTTTTAGAAAATGGTGTAGGATGTGTTTAATATGTACTGGATTAAGGTTCAAGGTTCAAGGTTTTATTAACTGTACAATTAATTAAAATCTTTACAGTAAAAAGAGAAAATACAGAGAACAGTAATTCTAAAAAAAAACCTCTTTGCTTGTTTAAAAAAAGAAGGTGCACGCCTGTGCTAATTAAAAAGATGGTATAAAAAAACAGATTGAGAAAGAAGGATACAGCTCCCACAGTCTTACTCCCATTGATTGGCCTTTCCCAGCCATTGTATACATTGGGACAAGTCCAAACTTTCTTCCATATGGGGGCGTGCAAGTGGCACTGTCAGTGAAACTGTGTGACGAATGCCCTTCAACTCTGATCAGTTGCTTTTGAGGTGAGCCTCCTGAGTGATGAAATACTCTCATTATGGGTTTTTACTGCTAAACTAATTTGGTGAACGAATTTAGCTGATCTCGCTAGAAACATAGTATTGGTGGTTGACAAACACAGGGCTGATGCTTCCGAGCATGTTGTTATGCTCCGATTGAGGCAGATCGGGCACAGCAGTCGCCGGCGTTCATTCTTGAAATGGGGACAGCAACAGAGAAGGTGCAGCCAGGATTCCCTTTTGTACGTGCATAGCCTGCAGGATATAGAGTCCCCTCTTAGGGCCCAAGCGGGGTTGAAGTCTGCTATCCCGAGCGTGATCAGCCTCATGGATAGAATTTTGCTTCGGGCCTGTGTTGTGATGGCCTCGCTTAAATATGATTGTGCTTTGCCCACCGTGTATGAGTGGTTTAGGGGTTCCAAATTGGGGCTACGGTGAAGGGATTTATAATCAAGTTCAAAGGATATTTCGTTCACCTGTTTGTTGATGGCTCTCTTCCAAACGTTCAGCTGGATATCCTGCCGCACAAGATTTTCTTCCACTATCTTAAGAGCTTTAGTTGCAATTCCCAACCTAGTGTGCCATGTCGATGCTGGGTCTTCAAAGATGTATCTCAAGTGGTGTTTTAGGGAGTTAGCCGGGGCCTTTAATATCCTTAGGCACAACTTGATAAGGTCCCCCTGGCTGATCACATCAGGCCTTGCTAGGCTAAGCTCCAGTCTCAGCCTAGTTCTTCTTGCAGACCTAGGTATATGTAACACCGACTTGTAACCCTTAACTTGGGCAGAGTTGAGAAGTGCGTCCAGCTTCCGAGGGAATGCCAGATGTCCATAGCAGATTGCAGGAAGAAGCTTTGCTCTTAAGGCTCAGAATTGTTACATTGTTGGCTTTCGAAGTCAGCTGATTAAGATGGACATTTGCTTTGGCCCGTTCCGAGAACCAGACCCCCAGGTAGTTGTAAGAGGCACAGAGTGTATTTGAGCATTTCCCAGCTGCCACTGTGCTTGCCGTTTCTGATGGTAGGATCCGAAAATGATGACCTTAGTTTTCCCTTGGTTGACTGTCAGGCTATTGGCAATGTTAAAGCTGTTTAGGGCCGTTAAAGCTTTTTGTAAGCCTATCCTTGTGTGATCCATTATGGCTGTGTCATCAGCGTACTGTAAAACTGGTAGCCTCACTCTTCCTAGTCTGGGGCTACTAGACTGGCACCTTTTAGGGCCTCACCCAAATCTGCGATGTATAGATTAAATAGGATGGGGGCCAGCATGCACCCTTGCTTCAGCATGTTTGCTGTGGCTATTTTGCGAGTGACAGTGCGGGTGCTTGTTTAAACCCGCACCCAGGTGGCCTCATATAGTGACCTAATAGCCTTCAAAAGTTTCGGTGGTATCCCCCATTTTCCTAATTTCCACCATAGGCGTTTTCTGTCCACTTTGTCAAATGCTGTGCTGTAGTCCATAAAGCAGCAGAATAGAGCGGGATGGTTCTTCAAGGTATCCTTGGCTAAAAGATGTGCTAGCGCCAGGACGTTGTCCATTGTAGATGCCTTGGCTCTAAAGCCAGCCTGATACGTTGGTATTATATTTTCCTCTTCAGCCCATTTTTCTAGGTCGCTGAGTAATAGGTGTGCATATGCCTTGGCCTCCAAGTCGAGCAGGGCAATGAGCCTGTAGTTCAAAGGCTCTGAACGGTCACCTTTTTTAAAGATGAGAAACAGTATAGACCCCCTCCAAGAGTCAGGGATTGTAGCGGTCAGGTAGGTGTAGCTAAAAAGCAGAGTTAAGAGTAATGCCCAGAACTCTGATGCCTGTTTAAAGACCGGCGCTGGAATCCCATTGAGCCCCGGCGCACCGTCATTCCTCATCCGCTTGATGGCATTGATGACCTGTCTGGTGTTTGTCCAGGTTGGTGTAGTAACATCAAAGTCGGTCAGGGAGCTACTACCCCTTGTGTTGTTGCATGGGCTTGAAATGTCTGCTTCTGGCTGGAGGCGGGACTGTTGGACATCCTCAGTTAGTTCCGCCTTGTCTGTTGTCGAAGGTTCATGACTAGGGGCTGTTTCGTAAAGCTGTTTAACGTGTTGGATCCAATCTTTTTCAGCTACCCCGTTTTCTCTCGTTGGCCCTTGGTTGCTCCAGAGTCGTGCCAGGTTCTTTTGTTTGAGAAGGAAGAAAACTTTTAGCCATTTGCTTTCCATGTCTGTTTTTTTAAATTCCCATAGCTTCTTCCTTAGGGAAGCCCTCAGTTCAGATGTTGAAGGCCCTACTGTTTGGCTGCCCCCTCTTTTCTTTGTTGCGCGAGCCTTGCGCAGGAGTCATTTAAGTTCCCGTATTTCCTGAGGGCAGGTGTTCCGGTTCTTGAGAGGCGCTTTTATCATTGAGTTTTGTGGTTTGGGATTTCCGAGTTTGTTTTTTAAATCCGCTATGATTTGCACCCATCCTATTGTAGGAGGATCAAATGCAAGCAAACTCCCTTGCTGTGTCTGACCCAGCCAAGTTTCCCCTCTGTCTTGTCTGTCCACTTGATTCTCCGCAAGACGGTGTGTGTCTCCTCCTCACTTGCCTCCCCAATGGGTTGGTAGAGGGTAGCAGCCGGTATGACCAGCTGGAATGAAGCTCTTAATGGCCTATGGTCGCTATCCTGCCGGTTCACAACTTCAAAATCAGTCATTCAATCTGCCAGTACTCCACTTATCCAGATGTAATAGATTCTGGACACGTTCCGAAAAGTGGGCTGAGGTTGCCAGGCACTTGAGCGAGATGTTTTCTGTGCATGAGATGATGTCAGTTTGTAGCTGAGAAAAAGGTCGCGCAGGGGAGCCGCCCTTCCCGATCCTCGGGGAAGGGTTTCCAAATCGTCTAGATTTTTTAGGTTAAAGTCCCCTGCTAAGATGACCTGGTGTGTTTTATATTTGTTTAGCAAGTCGTCCAGATTTGATGCCAGTGCCTCCAGATGGTCTTTCATTAGAGTCTGTGCGGGGTTAATGTAGCAGTTTAGTACTAGCAGATGGATTGGATGTTTGGTTAGACTCGGACCCCTTATCTGTAGCGCTTGTAGACCAAGCATGTTCGCGTTGATGGAAGTAGCTTCGAGGGCACACTCATGTTTTATGAAAATTGATAGTCCGCCTGCTGGACGACCGAAGATGTTTATTTTCGTTGCTGGTACTTGGAATTCATAATACCCGGAGTGAGGGGTGTGGGTCAAGGCCCAGGTTTCTTGGAGACAAATTAGGTCTCCACATTCCAGGAATTGCTTCAGGTTTTCATTGTTGCGGATTTTGCTAATCCCTGCTATATTCCAGGAGATTACTGTTAGATGAGACTCCGCAGTGGTACCGAGCCTGACGTCCCAGCGGGGGGGCAGACTTTTGTTGTGGCTAGGAGTGCTGTGTCCTGCTGCTTCCGAGTCCCTTTTGCTCAGGGGTGGGAGAGATGTTGTGTATGACACGTTGGTCATTTTCGCATAGGATTCTGATTCCTGTGGGTGCCCTATGGCCCGTCTGGCTTCTGTTTGGGGGACCCAAACTGGTTGTCCCTTTTAGGACAGATCGGGTGGCCTTTCTCCCGCTGTCTGGGACCAGAATGAGTGGATATTTTGGGGGCGATAATATCTGAACTTCAATGCCCCACTCCGCAAGTAGGGCTGAGTTTTGCTTGATGGCTTGCTGTATTTCTTCAATCTTCAAACCCACCACGGTGGAGTCTCCATGTGTGTCCCCTTTCAAACTCACAAATGTCACCCATTCTATATCCCCTGATTGTGTCTTGTCCAGAAGTTTGAAAAGACGTAGGAGGTTGCTCCGGTTCAGGATGTCATGACGTCCTGTGCTGGAAAATCTTGGAGTGAGAACCACCTCATAGACCGCTGCGAGTGCATTCCAATTTTGGGCCCCACTTCCCTTTTTTGTGGCTGGTTCTACTGGAGTGGGCGCTGACCTGTGACTACCTTGGAGGGTTGAGGTCGAGCCTCCTTGCGGCCTCTTGTTTTGGTCGTCGTTGGTCCTAGTTGAGAGGTGGGGGCTTGTTTGAGGATGATGCAGAATCGCTCCTTGTGGCATGGACATTGACGGATTTGGCTGCAAGGGCCATGTTGGCGCTGGTAGGCTTGTTCCAGCCATTGGCTGATTTACCGTGGGGGTGGTTTGCATTGCTGGTGCCTTTTCATCCTTTGAGCTGTGGGGACTTGATGGTGTGGTTTGTTTGTGTTGCTCTCCCTTTGGTGGGGAGACCTGGGGAGTCCTTTTGCCCCAGTTTTTATCAGTAAATATTGGATACAGCTGAGTTCCTTTTGCTTTAGTCTCCTCCTTCAAGGGTGGGTACTTGAGCTTCAATAGCTGTGGTTGTCTCACTTTTAGCTTAAATTTTTTCTGTTGCTTTTTTAGCTTCTTTTTTGCTCTCCTTGACAGCGGGGGATTGTGCGTGTCTGTTATACCTGCCGAATCTTCCGGCCTAGCTGTTCCAGTGTCTTCACTGTCCCTGTTGTTTGGGTCCTGGATTCGAAACGTGTCGACACAGTTGGTGGAATGGAGTGTCATTTATAAAGAAGACTAGGACTAGTCAGTCCAGACATTACTGATTTCGAGCCATTTATTTGACTATATTCCCCAGCTATTTGATTTTTCTCATTCATTGATTCTACACGAATTTGATAGTTTTTTTGTTATGTAACCATTTTGTTGTAACATGTCTGATGTTGATATATTAATTTGACAATTTTTGTTTCTATGTTATTAAAATTATGTACAGCAATGTTAATATTTGAATGTACAGTATGTCCCACTTCTGCTATTTGTTGTGTAACAAAACTTTAAAAAGTACAAAAATAACTGGCATTGAATAAAGTTGCCGGTTTAGAATATAATAAATATTGTTCTATCCCAGAAAGACATTTTTCTTGTTTAAGTAAGTGTGGTTTTGGCAATTGTGTGTTGCATATTTGAAAAAGGGTCTAGCCTCAACCACTATTTTTATAGACCTATCTCCTTAGGGTTTCAACTATTATTTTAAATGGCATACATCTTGTCTCTGAATGCAGTCACTTTCCACTGGATAGAAAGATTAGGGTTTCCTTGCATGCTCTGCTGAGTGGAGTTCCGCCTCCAGTGTTAACCTCTCCCGTGTTCTTTGCTGATTTAGTTTTGAGTTCAGTGCGAGGTGTATACAATGAAGAGCTCTCTTAAAAGAGTCCCAGTTTTTAGCTGGTTTGGTGTCCTGTGGGTCCTTCAGGTGAAAAGAGTCTCTAATGGTTTTCAAAAATTCCTCTCTCAATTTCTGGTCATGGGCAGCCGCGGCCCTTGGAGGGAGTTCCGTGGGGCAGACAGGTGGGGCGGGGGAGAAGCAGGGTGGGGGTGGTAAACACCGGATTATGGATGATTGCAGGTAAGTAAACAATTAAATGAATAAAACAAATTTAGTAGCGCCCCCTGCAACGCATTTTGGAATGCCCGGCGCGCAATGATATTCGTTTTATTAATTTTATTGTTTACTTAACTGAAATCATCAATATTCTGGTGTTTACCACCCCCCACCCTGCTCCTCCCTGCCCCGCCTGTCTGCCCCATGGAACTGCCTCCACGGGCCGCGGCTGGTCATGGACTAGAGCCACCAGATAAAAACAGCGTCTGTATTTCAAGGGTGTGATGTCCCAGGTTATGGTCAATGCAACCAGAGCGTGGTCAGACAATGTGGAATGAGCCTGCCTTAATTGCTGGTGTAAGAGTCTTGCTAACAAACAAACATGTAACATACACAAATCCCGGCTATCACCCTCACAGACGTTTATCAGAGATAGTCACCAAATGGCTAAAGTAGGAAAATGCCAAAGGGGACATTTTCAGAATTGCAATTTAAATTCCGACTTCATCATAAATTGGATTTTAAATTGTGATTCCATAGACATCTCTTCACAATTGGGCATTGCACTTGTAAAATGTACTTAGATAATCCCAATGTCATCCTATAGGGGAGATATGTGTTGCAGCAGTGAAAAACAAATGTGATATTTTTTAACTACAAGGACATGTATACCATAAAGGTACATCTCCTGCTTTTCTAATACATTTTCCCCTGCCCTCTTGGTTGTTCGGGGCTTACCTTTGGGGTGACTTGTATGAGTAAATAGGGAAGGTTTGGGCCTGGCAAGAGGCTTCTCTTGCCAGGCTGAAATGGCAGTTAAATGTTCACACACATGCTCTGCAATGGCAAACCTGAGCCATGGTTAGAAGGCTACTTAACTGGGTGTCACACGCAGTGCTAACTAGTAGCATTTAATTTACAGGCCCTGGGCACAAGTATTGCATTCTACTATGGACTTATAGGTAAGTTAAATATGGCAATTTAGAATGAGTAAATATTGGGGTGAGAAATCAGGACCAGTTTGCAGTGCCCCCCATCAATTTTTGCCCCCATTTTATAACTAGTTGCTGGTTTTCTGACTGTGTCTTGGGCTCTGCTAACCAGACCCAGGTCCTGTGCTCGATGTAAAATTTACTTGGTAATTTGGTATAATTACAATTGGCAATGACAGAACCCTGTAAGTCCCTAGATATCATAAAGCAAGGGAATTCAAACTACATCTAAGTCCCTAGTTTATAATAGGGCAGGGAGGTTTAAAGGCCCAGTAGATTCCTGCACTTGAGTATGCACTACTGTGGTGCCTGCTGTCATTTTAAAAGCCAGCCCTGCCTTGCAGTTGGCTTTTAAATTGAAATTATTTGCAAATTCGACTTTGGATTTACAGGTAATTTCAAACTATTAATTGACCTTATTATTACATATGTCACCCCTAATGTTTCCTCTAAGTGCCTCAGGGGTAGGGTGCCTTGAAACTATAACAAGGGACATAATAACAAATGTTGTATAAGACCTGGTGAGGGAAAAACTTAATTTCCCCCCATTGAAGTGAATGGCTCATGAGGCTAATATTGTAATACTGTATGTAAGTATAAATATTGATAGAAACCATGCTAAATTATACTTCAAGGTATTAAATTAATATAGTTAAGATGAATCCAACACCTTGCCACTGTTAGATTTATGACAGAATATAGGTTTTAAACGTTCTATACTATGACAGAATATAGGTTATTAAACTTTCTTTTCTGTGAGGCTGGCCAGGTTACTCCAATGAGGTGTGAAAACAAAAATGGGTTTCATGTGTTTAGAGTACAAGCTGCAGAGCAGATGGCAGGAATGGGGAGAGAGTTGGCCAAACTGGTCTTCAAAAGGAGAACTAACTTATGGTACTGCACATGCTGAACCCCACATCCTGCCACTCCAGTCACACAGGAGCCCCTGTAATTAGATTAGGGAGAGGGTTGGAAAGAGAGTGTTTAGGAAAATTTGTGAAATTAAATTAAAAGGATACTTATAGAGTGCAAAACATTCACCCAATGGTATCATGGTGCTAGCTCAGCACAAAACAAACACAACCAGTAGAGACAGCCTCAAAGATTAAAAAGATACGTCTTTAATGCCTTCCTAAATGGCAGCAAGTGATTTTCTTCCTTAAGCCGCACCAAAAGTGTCTTTAAAAGTTTGGTTGTATTGACCAGAAAGCTCCTTTCACCATGCGCACTTTTTAAACCTGGGAACTACCAAGTTGTGAAAGCATGCTGAGGGGAGCTGGCAGGCAGGAACATAAGGCTGCAAATTCTTTAAAAAAAAATGCTGGCCCAGTATTGTGAGTGACTTTGAATGCAATGCAGAGAGCCTTAAACTCTATATGCCTAAGCTTTTTGAGCGCCAAAGAGGCTGATTTATGTTTTGGGATATTCAACAATAGACGCACTGCACCATTTTGCACAATCTGCAACTTATTGAGGCAATTTTTGCGGAGGTTCATAAAGAGCCCTTTACAATAGTCGGCTCTGGATAAAACGAGCTCCAAAACCACTAATTTCCTCAAGTCAACTGAAATGAATGGAAGAAGCCTTCTTAATATTTTTTAAAGTATAGAAGGAGACGGAAGTGACCTTGTGTCACAAACCCGATGATGAACTGCGGACTCTGTTACCCTTTGACACTGACAGGACATTTACAGACGTCATATCGCCCTCTATGCAGGCAGGTCTGGAGCCCTTTAAGGAGAAACACCAGGAAGAATCCTTGGGGGCGTGGCCTATGATGCGGCCAGAAGCTGGCCTATCGGAGGAGCAGGCGGGTGACACAAGACGACCGGGCCTCTAGCCGAAGACGGAAGCTGGAGTCCCCGGAAGAGGACAGTAAATGAAGATGGAAGACAGATACCTGACGAGACCGGAGGGTTGCAGTAGAGGAAGACGCTAAGTCGAGAGGCGTTGCCGCAGACGAGGACATCAAGCCGGGAGGCCAACCGGACCGCGTCTCACCCAGACACCCTCTAGGAGGGGGTGACTTGCCAAGGTACGGGTGAAAGTCTAGGGGTTCACACGGCATGGGAGAGCTGCGGTATAGAGGGAGGTCACAAGGGAGTCCACTTGGTGTTGGATTAGCAGTGACTACTTCCCCAATTCCTGTTCCTCTGAGTCAGGAAGTATATACTTCCTAACCACCGACCGCAATATTGTTTTCTTTTTGCATATCCGGAGTATTCCACAACCGATACCAACTCCTGGGAAGAGGGTGGAACCAAGACCGAACCCCCACGCTCAAGAAGAGTCCTGGTGAAGACGGGTGCTACCCAACCAGGAAGACTGTGAACATTATGACACATGTGTAGAGTAAATAAACGTTTGGAACCCTATCACTACTCTCCTCATTCATTTCATATGCCTTCCATACTGGTAGCGATCCCAATACCCGACACCGGATTTACTTGGCCTTCAAAGGAGAGCATAGAGTCAAATTTAACACCAACGTTTTTGACCTTGTTTTTTGGATTGGGAAGCGGACCAAACTTTGACGGCCATAGAGTGGGGGCCCAGAATTTAGTATGGTCTCCAAAAAGTAAGACTCACTAGCATTCAGCTTCAGACAATTAGCGGAGAGCCAGTCCCCCACCTGACAAAGACAGGTATGGAACTGTGCCGCTGTTTTGTCTGCAGAGCCTGTCACTGAAACCACAATCTGGGCATCATATGCATAAAAGATAGCAGAGAAACTCAAGGATCTAATTAGCCTTGCCAGTGGGGCAACATAGATATTAAAAAGGGTAGGGCTCAATGTAGAGCCCTGTGGTACTCCACATGGCAGTGTGAAATTCAGCGACTTGTACTCAGAAAGAGCCACACACTGTTCCCCACCTGACAAGAATTATTTTAGTAGAGCAAGCGCTTTTACTTTAATACCAATCCCCTCCAGGACTTGCAATAGTTTCTGGTGATTAACCGTATCAAATGCTGCATTGCCTCCTCCATCAACGGTCTGCATAATCATTTCAGAAACTGAAATCAACGCCAGTTCAGTACACGGTTGCTTTCTAAAACCAAACTGGGAAGCATCTAGACAGGCATGCATTTCCATATAGTCCAAAATAATAGTATTCATGGCTTTCTCCACCATCTTTGCGAGCAAGGGGAGTCTGGAAATTGGTCGATAACTATTAGGGTCCATCCAGATTGGCTTTTTTAAAAGTGGGAGAAAGGACGCCAAATTCAAGTTAGCCAGAAAAAACCCAGAGAGAAACATTTGATTGAAGATAGGAGTCAAATGAGAGGAAAGATTTTGGGTGGACTTGGAACTAGGGGGGACCCAGATTTGGTGGACATCAAGAGATTAATGACCACCTCTGTTGTTAGTAAATTAAAGGAAAGAAGTTCATGAGGGTCACTACTATCAGCAGATCATGGAGAGAATGCCATTTCCACCATGACAGCACCAGGAGTCCCTAAAGATAGCGATATCCCTGGAGCAGCACTCTGTAAGAACCCGCTATAGACCGCTTTCACTTTGTCTTAAAAGAAAGTGGCCAGGGAGTTACAGAATGTATGGTTTATTGGTAAGATGGTCACCTCAGGCATTTGGCTAGCTTTTTCGCCATGGAAAAGAGTTCCTACAATGATTTTTTTGCGGTTATTATGGCTGTGGTACAATATAAATCTTTCTCCTTATGTACTAACTTTTTATAGTCAAGTAAGGCTTGTTTATAGAACAACTTGTTGTTAGTATCGTTGGAAAGTCTCCACTTCCTTTCCAAACTGTGACACTTCTGTCTTTCCAGTCTAAGTTGCTCTGAAAACAATGGTTCAGAGTGCCTTGATCTGTGGCTAATGGAGGATTTTACTGGAAGCAACTGGTCTATAGAGCTCATTAGCCACACCTCAAAAGTGGCAGCTGCCTCACACAGGTTCTCTAAGACAACTGGGGGGTTCTGGGACAGGGAGCTGTTAAGATCCTCCATAAAAAGCCGGTTCCAGGGTCAAACCCTTTTCAGCTGTTTGTGTTTCCGAATCCCTGACTGAGGGTTTTGAACGAGGACTGAGAACATTACTTCTTCATGATATAATAAGTCACATCTGAAGTTTGGATTAGCCTCATCCAGCTGCTCTGGAGAGATTTTCTCCATTTTTGTTTTTGAGAGAATAGTGCTTTCTTGGGTAAAGAATATGCCACACTTTTGAGGAAGTGGTCAAACACCTGATGGCACCCCACATTCCGTTTGTTAGTGGTGCCCTCCTACTTCAAGCCTAGGAACACTGGATAAATATGGTAGAGCTACATAGCTCCTCAGATCCGTTGCCTGAAACTACTAGGAGAAAAAGGATACCCTGCTGGAATCTGTAGCTGCACCCAAAGGGCTTCACTCTGTAGGACTGCACCTACAGCACAATCTGGTGCTATAGTCATAAGGACTTTGCCTTGCTTCAGGAAGAATTAAGGAGTGGACTCCCTGCAAGCTATAGATTAACAGATCCTACCTACATAATCTCCACCAAGAGTCCTCATCCTGGAGTGCGTCCAGTGGACTTTTAAGGGTTTGGCCCAAAGCATTGTGGGAGTTTTAGTCCAGATATCCCAAATGTCTTGAAGACGTTCCAAAAATTTGGAGCAGTTTGGAGCAACATTTAGAAAAAGCTCCATAGGCTGACTGGCTCAACGTCTAGAGTCAAGCTGGCTACCTTCAACTGCGACATGACCTGGATTTCAGGTTTATCCTGCTGAAAGCTCTGGAGCTCCAGATTTCCAGGATTTCACAGAGCCCCCGCAGAGAAGCAATATGATGATGTTGCATCAAAATCGGCCTGCTAGAGGGGACCGCTCTACATCAAGAGAAAAACCTCCATATATGTTTCTAAATCTGAAGATAACGTTTTTACCAAGGCCCCCTGCTCCTTTCATCCAACCAGGGCTCCATCGTGGTTGGCCTCAAACTTTGACGTTGTCCCGGGCAAACAGGAACAGATGCCCCAAAGTGGCTCTATATGTTTATAAGCAGTAGAACCTATTTATTCTCCAAAAATCTCCGGGCGGATCCAAGTTACAGATCAAAGATGCATGATTTGCATATGGCTGGGTCCAAACTGGGGTGGTGTGGTGAGCAAACGAATGATGGATTATACCCAGATCCTTGTGACTGTGGGTGTATGCTTGCATTGTCCAGCATTCCATCCATCAATTGGTTTTTTTTTTCATACGTCGCCCTAAGTGGGAACGTTATGCCCAGATTTGGGTCCCGTGCTCACTACACCACTGGAATCAAGCTAGCCTGGCTGATGAAGGGTGATGCCCTGAAACCGTTTCCAGGATGCCTGTTTCAGGTCCAGGTAGGACCAGGATTGGCAGTTTGGGCTGAACTTTTCCCACAGGTAGATCCTTTTCATTTCAAGCTCCCTCCATCTGGAACAAGCTGCCGGAGGTGCTTCGTAGAGAACCCAATCTTCTACGCTTTAGGAAATCCCTGAAGACCTTACTTTTTAGGGACGCGTTCACATCCCCTTAAGATTGGCCGATATTCCATATTTTCCCTTCTTGTTTCTTGTTGCTGTACTTGGTCAGAAGCGCTTTGAGACCTGTCGGTGAGTTGGCGCGATATAAAACCCAGATACAAATACAAATACAAGGAAGAGGGTCAAGACTGATTTTCATATGGCTGGGTCCAAACAGGGTTGCTGAGCATAAGAATGATGGATTAAACCCAGAACCTTGTGACTAGGGGTGAATGTTTGCATTGGTCAGCATTTTGTCTATCAATTGTTTCTTTTGCATATATCAACCTAAGTAGAAAGGGTATGCCCAGATTTGGGCCACATGCTCACTACACCACTGGATTCAAGCTAGCCTGGCTAATGAAGGGTGATGCCCTGAAACAAGTCCCAAGATGCTTGTTTCCGGTCCAGAGAAAACCTATCTTGGCAGTTCGGGCTGTGTTGTTCCCACAAGTAACAGGGTCAAGACTGATTTGCGTATGGCTGGGTCCAAACTGGGGTGGTGTATTGATAAAAAGAATGATGGATTAAACCCAGATCCTTGTGTCTGGGGGTGAATGTTTGCATTGTCCAGCATTCTGTCCATCAATTGTTTCTTTTGCATATGTCACCCTAAGTGGGAACAGTATGCCCAGACGTGGGTCCCGTGCTCACTACACCACTGGATTCAAGCTAGCCTGGCTGATGAAGGGTGATGCCCTGAAACCCGTCCCAGGATGCTTGTTTCCGGTTCAAGGGTGACATGGCTTGGCAGTTCGGGCTGGACTGTTGCCACAAGGAACAGGGTCAAGACTGATTTGCATATGGCTGAGTCCAAACTGGGGTGGAGAGCAAAAGAATGATGGATTAAACCCAGATCCTTGTGACTGGGGGTGAATGTTGTCCATTATTCCATCCATCAATTGTTTCTTTTGTAAATTTCACCCTAAGTGGGAAGTGTATGCCCAGACTGGGTCCTGTGCTTACTACACCCCTGGATTCAAGCTAGCCTGGCTGGGGTCAAGACTGACTTGCATACGGCCAGGTCTAAACTGGGGTGGCATGGTGAGCAAAAGAATGATGGCTTTAACCATGATCCCTTGACTAGGGGTGAATGTTTTGATTTGTTCTGCATTCCGTCCTTCAATTGTGTGATTTTTGCTTTCTCGCCCTAAGTGCGCCAGGTATGCCCAGACCTGGGTCCTGGGCTCACTGTGCCACTGGATTCAAGATATCCTGGCTGATGAGGGGTGAAACCCCAAAACTGGTCCTAGGATACTTGTTTCCGGTCCTGGGAGGACCTGGCTTGGCAGTTTGGGCTGGACTGTTCCCATTCGGCACAGGGTCAAGACTGATTGCATATGGCCAGGTCTAAACTGGGTTGGCATGGTGAGCAAAAGAATCATGGATATAACCCAGATCTCTTGACTGAGAGTGAATGTTTTGATTTGTTCTGCATTCCGTCCATCAATTGTGTGCATTTGTCTTGTTTGTTAAAGACATCTTAAATGTTGGAATAGCAGTCAGGCAATTTGGAAACTGAAGTCTTTATGGTAGTCGCACAGGAATACCAACACACATTAAAGATCAGCGTGACTCTTCTAAAGGGCCATTCAATTTTGGGAATATGGTTCTGAAGATGCTTAAAAAAAATGGGTCTCAATAAGGTTGAAGCAAATGTTCTCTATATGACCCTTCCCACGTAGCATAATTAATGGTGTAGTTTCATAAACAATGAGACCTGAAGTCTTGCTTTTTGGGATTTTGTTTAAATCCGTTTAGTAGTTTCAGAGAGATTTAAGTGTAACAAATATAGATGTCTGGGATCCTAAATGCCTACTGAAATCCTACTTAAAATTGATTGGCTGCCAACACCTCAACCAGGATGTGTTGGTAGCCTTCTTTGGACTCGGCTTGAAGTCGGTCCAACAAAAAAGAAATGGGGGTAAGATAGAAATACCCTAACCCCCAGGACTCTTGAGGTGGACCATGGGAACCCCACTGGGACAATAATAAGGGAGTTGGGGACCACCACCTCCCTAGGGCTTATTACACTTTAAACAGGGGGCCTCTTGTACCTCCCAGACCCCAGCGACCACCACCTCCCCAGGGCCACATGCCAAATATAAATATGGAGGGGCCTCTTTGACCCCCGTGCCCCAGGGACCACAACATCCCGGGGGTCCATGTCTTTACACAATGCAGGCCTCTTGCAGCCCCTGCACTGCCATCCCCTGGGATTTGAATTTTAAATAATGTGGGGGCTACACGGACCCTCCATGGCCCATGGACAGCCACCTCACCGGGGCTTTTCCTAAATTAAATGCAGGGAGCGTGTGCCACACCTACAGCCCTGGGGGACCACTACCTACCCAGGGCAAAATTAAAGCACACAGCCCCCCTCTTGGAGCCATAGATGACCCTGGGGACCCCCACCTCCCAGGGTCAACTCCTGCTGTGTCCCTGGGTGCCCACCCCAGGATATAAATGTGTGCTATGGCTTGGCAGGAGTTTCACTGCTCCCACCAAGCCATTACAAACACTGCTCCACTTTCTGCATCGAGAGCACTCAAAATGCTCTTGCTTGCTGAAAGCAGAACATAATTGTTGTTTAGCAGCTCGCTCTGTCTAAAAGCAATGATTGTTCCTGCAGGATGCAGAAAGCCGTCTGGACCCACTTTAAATAGCCAGACCCCTGTGAATGGGGTCCGAGGGGCTAAAATCAGTCTGGTAAAGGGGGCTATGCGGCCACCCTCAATTGTTTTTTAATAAAAAAATAAAGAAGTGTGCAGACCCTGGGGAATGGAGTCCTTGGCCCGAAATTGTCCCGGTAGTGGGCTGCTTGGCCCCCTCCATTAAATAGAAAAAAGGCCAGGCCTCAATGGATGGGGTCCCCTGGGCCAGAATTGGCACAGGGAAGGGGGACCTCTCTCCAAACACACCTCATGGTGCACTGCTTTTTGGGGCATTATGTCACCTTGCCTCCTGAGGGTCATTGAGGGCCAAAAACCCCTCCTGTTACCTCCAGTAAGTCCCACATAGCAGGATTGCTGAGAGGTGGTCGGAGGCCACATCTGCTTTTTCCAATATTCTGCAAAGGGCCTTTTGCCCACAACTAGTTGTGGGATGAAGTCCTTGTGAATGCTGAGGGTCCTTGGGGAGCCAACTACGTCTAGTAAGTCCCAAACAGCAGGATTACTGTGACAATTTATGTGCCACACCCCCATTCTTAAGCACTCTCCAAACGCCCCTTGTGGCGCACTGCTGTTTGAGGAATGAAGTCCCCTTGGCTCCAGAGGGTCCTTGGGGGCCAAATACCTATCCTGTGAAGTCTCGTAAGTCCCATACTGTGGGATAGATGAGAGGTCTTCGTGGGCCACATCACCTTTCTCCACTAATCTGCAAATTAGCCTCCTGGCGCACTGCTAGTTGAAAGATGAAGCCCCCTTTGATGCTAAGGGTTGTTGGAGGCCAAGAATCCCTTCTGTTACCTCCAGTAAGTCCCAGATTGCAGGGCTGCTAAGGACTGGTCGGAGACCCGGCCCCTTCCTCCACCACTATGCAAATACAACTACTAGTTAAAACATATAGAAATCCACTAAAAACAACAAAGGAATTAGCATTAAAAACATTGGAAATTCACAGAAAAAACCCAAATGATACAGGGACATTATAGTTACAGTTAAATTCTGCAGTTATAGTTAGCGGAGCAAACTATAACTCATGCCCCGGCATAGTACTTTTCATACACCCACTCTCTCACAACCATTCACAGACGCATACCAGTACTTACACACTCACTCACTGATTCATAGATCTACACAAACATCAATTCACTGACCCATACAGCCACTCACTAATACAGCCACTGATACATCAATCTGTACACCCATACAGCCACTCCCACACTGAGTCTGTCACCAACAGAGCTACTCACACAACTAGTCACTCACCCATACAGTCAATCACACAGCCACTCACACCCCCGTAGAGATACCCACTCACCTACTCATACAGATACTAGCATATACTCACTCACCTATACAATCACTGACATGAGCACACCCTCACCCATACAGCCACTAGCACATTCACTCATTCACCCATGCACTCACTCATATACCAAATCACTCACCTATATTGCCTTTCACATACCCAGTAACGCACATTCTCTTAAACACAGCCATACACACACTCACTCTCCCATATGACCCCTCATACATGCACTTACTAACCCATACAGGCACTGACTCACTCATCCAAACAGGCAGTCACACACACCCTCACCCACCCACACATACAGACACTTAGACAACCATGCAGGTACTCAGACACCCAATCACTCACCCATACAGGCAGTTAGACACCAACTGACAGACTTATACTGACTAACCCTGGGCGATGCTGGCATAGTGGGACTATGCAGAAGTCCACGGAGTTGAGAACAAACTCCGTGAAACTCCCCTCCGCCTCCGACCCCCTATTAAAAATGTATTAGACATTAATTAAAACAAAAACAAAAAACACTTACCCGTATTGGGGCGTCCCCGGACTGCTCTCCTCCTCTTCCTCACCCTCTTTACCCTACTTGAGCGATCATTGCGAAACCTGCGCATGTGCGCGGGTCCACGCATTTCTTGCGGGAAATGTGCATGCGCTTGTGCGTGTGCAGTTTTCATAAGATGATCGACCCAACCTAGGAGAGAGACGGTGAGGAGGAGGGCAGCCCGGGGACGCCGCAGTACAGGTAAGTATTTCTTTTTGTTTTAATTAATATATCTAATTGATTTTTAATAAAGGGGTGGAGGCAGGGCTGGCCTACTCCGCTCCACTACAGAGTGTGTGGAGATTTGCCTGCTCAGCGTCCTGTGGAGAATGCAGAGTAGGCAAATCCTTGCACTCTCTGCTGGCGGACCGGAGTTCTCTGCCCACGCCTAATACTGACATTCACACAATCAGTCACTCACTCATACATTCATTGAGGCACCCAATCACTCACCTATACGGTCCGTCATACAACCACTGACTCATCCATACAGACACTCATGCACCCACTGGTTCACCAATGCACCTTGGTATATATATTTAACACGCATAAACTTTTTAAAAACACTTACAGTCACTGGATGATGTCAATAGTGATATTATTTCAGATGTCATCAGTGATGTCGCTGACCATGTCATGACTGATTTAAAAGGTGCGGTCATAAGCAGTGCATTGCTGGGGCACAAGTTATAGTTAGGTCAGCTGTAGCAAAGTAGGATCTGCTCTTATGGTTACCCCCACCTTTTGCTGGTGTTATTCTGTTTTCTGACTAGTCTGACTGGGATCTTGCTAATCATAACCCCAGTGTTTGTCTTTAAATCTGACTATGGTAAGTGCATTAGCACCTTCCAAATTGGCTAATGGTGTACCCTTGTAAGTCCCTAGTATATGGCACTAAGGTACCCAGGGTATAGGTACACCGGGAGTCTCGCATGGGCTGCAGCATTTATTATACCACCTATGAGAGACCACTCAAACCGTGACTACAGGCTGGCTATTGCAGCCTGTGTAAGTTGGTACTAGGATATCACCCCTTGTGACAGAAATACATTTCCTTACAGCTGAGGTTACTAAACTTAAAACCCTTAAGTCACCCCTGTGGCAGGCACTTCAGTCCTGAGGACAGGGTGCTTGGTTGCGAATTTTTGGCTACCCCTGCATGAGCAAGGCCGCGTTTTACACCCCAGAGTCAATTTTCCAGGCTTTGTAAGTGCAGCCAGCTCTTTAATACATATAGTGGACATCAAGTCAATTACGAGATGTCTAACTACATATTGGCTGCACCAAAACCAGTCATGTTGGGTAAAAATCATGTTGGAATCCTACCCCAAAATCAATTTCAGTGTTGGATGTTGGATCCCATGTAACAGGGGCCTCCCCTAGAGTGCCCCCTGTATTATAGGTACCAGCATTTCAGGGTCTAACAGCAAGCTAGTGCTGCTGCTGACCCTAGACATCATTCTGCCCTCCTTCTGCTGAGCCAAGCTAGAGCATGAGAACATAGAACAATAGGTTTCCTACCACAGTGAAGTGTGACCATCTCCCAGACAGGATTTAGTGTATTGGGGTGGGTTGGAGGCACTTGCCAGTGCCACCAGGCTGCAATATAGGACACATTTGGTGCCCTCCTTGCATACTATGGTTAGCACCAGTTCTGGGAGCCCTTGGCTCCCGCTCTGGTGTGAAACTGGACAAAGGACATGGGAGTATCCTCCCCTCTGTCCAGCCCTGCTCTGGGAGGAATCCTTGAATAGTCCCAACTATTTCCAAGGGGGACATAAGGGCTTCCTTGTAAGTGGCTCTTCATGGGACAAGATTCAAACCCATAGCCACTTCAAAGTTAACATTCTGGGCAACTTGGACTTTGTTGGACTTTGCCTGGAACCAAGACTGCATCAAGGAAGACTCCTGCTGCGCCTGTTCTTGATGCTCTGCCAGTCTTCTGCATTGTCAATGCCTGTGCTTCACCCAGGTTCCTCTTCAGGCCTGTGAGCATTAAGGACCTCCAAAGTAATATACCTTGAAGTGAAATAGTCACTCCCCTGCATCTGCAGACACCGCACTGAAGCTGACCGGTCTGCTGCTCCGGACTCATATGGACTCTGAAAGGCCCAGCAACACAAGTGGTGGTTCTGCAACTCCCTTGAGGCCTGCCCTGCCCTCTCAGCAAGATCTAAGCCAGTATCCCTCGTCAGAACCGCTGCATCAAACCCCTGTGCACGGCGTTAACTTGCTGTTGCCAAGGCTTGTATGCTCTCCCCTCCAGAGATTTTTGGGCTAAAGAAGCTCCAGCACCCAGCATCTTCTTCTGCCAAGATCTTCGTCCTTACCACATTGTCTGCACCATAGGCCTGCATCGTTGGTGAGCTGCTTAAGATCCTCTTGTGACTCCTGTATTTTCAGCCTCTTGAATGTCTTCTTTGGCTTCAGTGGGATTCCTTGCTTGCTCTGGGCCTGACCTGACTCTCCTGCATGTGTTGACTCCATTGGACCTTGCAGGTCCCAATGCTGCACCTTTTTCATTTTTCACGCCTGTTTCTGCTGCCAAGGCTTGATGGTACTCCCGCCAGACACAGACCCCCGGGTTCTCCACTACCGATGTGGTACTGCTCATAAACAGCTCATGGTTCTCACAGCTGCAGTGATAAAGTCACCGTCATCACTCCTGCAGTTTCCGTCATCAGTGGTCATTGTTCTTTTATGCCTCCTGGTCACTTCCGAGTGGCATAAACTCTGTCTCCTCTGCTTGCAGGTACCTCTCTGTGAGAATCCATCCTTGCATTCCACCAGACTCTTTCACCATCTTCGCCATCAGCATCTTTCCTGAAGTCCTCCATTGTGCTCTACCACTTCACTTTGTACCTATGTGTTAAACCTTCACTCACCTAAAGTCCAGGCTGTTCAACTTGAGAGATGATACGTTATTTCTCTTCCACCCTTAAAAACGTATATCCGCCCGACTGTATTTTAAATACAGTCCAACAAATGTAGATTCCCAAGGGAGGGGTGAAAAGGGACAAAATAATAAACGAAAGAAACACTCCACAAAGCTTCAGATCCAGAAGACGTCACTCTTTTCTTATTCAGTGTTGTACTCTCTGTGAGCCGATATCTATAGTGAATATGAAGGGCTAATATTAATATTTCCTAATTGCCACTTCATTCGCACTTCATATCAAGAACAATAACATTTCAATAATACATTGCTTACACTTGAAATTCTATTCAGCGTAATTTTGATTGTTTTTATCTCATATACTACTTTAATAGTACATATCTGTGGAAAGTAATGCAAATCAGTCTTGACCCTGTGCCTCTGCTGGACTGTTCCCATGAGGCACAGGGTCATGACTGATTTGCATTAGACCATGTCTGGACTGGGGTGGCTTGGCGAGCAAAATAACGATGGATTAAACCCAGATCTGTGACTGGGGTGAATGTTTGCCATTGTGCAATATTCCGCCCATCATCTTTTGTGTTTTGCTGTTCACCCTATGTGGGAGGGTATGCCCAGACGTGAGTCCTGTGCTCACTACGCCACTGGAGTCAAGCTATCCTGGCCGAAGACGGCTGATAGCCAGAAACCGGTCCTAGGATGCTTGATTCTGGTCCAGGGAAGACATGGATTGGCAATTCGGGCTGGACTGTTCCCACGAAGCACAGGGTCAAGACTGATTTGCATAAGACCATGTCTGGACTGGAGTGGCTTGGTGAGCAAAATAACAATGGATTAAACCCAGATCTGAGACTGGGGGTGAATGTTTGCCATTGTGCAACTTTCCATCCATCATCTTGTGTGTTTTGCTGTTCACCCTATGTGGGACGGGTATGCCCGGACGTGGGTGCCATGCTCACTACGCCACTGGTGTCAAGCTATCCTGGCTGAAGACGGCTGATAGCCAGAAACCGGTCCTAGAATGCTTGATTCCGGTCCAGGGAAGACATGGCTTGGCCATATGCACTGGACTGTTCCCATGAGGCACACGGTCAAGACTGATTTGCATAAGACCATGTCTGGACTGGGGTGGCTTGGTGAGCAAAATAACGATGGATTAAACCCAGATCTGTGACTGGGGCTGAATGTTTGCCATTATGCAACATTCCGTCCATCATCTTGTGCGTTTTGCTGTTCACCCTATGTCGAAAGGGTATGCCAAGACGTGGGTCCTGTGCTCACTACGCCACTGCAGTCAAGCTATCCTGGCTGAAGACGGCTGATAGCCAGAAACCGGTCCGAGGATGCTTGATTCCGGTCCAGGGAAGACATGGCTTGGCAATTCTGGCTGGACTGTTCCCATGAGGCACAGGGTCAAGATTGATTTGCATGAGACAATGTCTGGACTGGGGTGGCTTGGTGAGCAAAATAACGATAGATTAAACCCAGATCTGTGACTGGGGGTGAATGTTTGCCATTGTGCAATATTCCGTCCATCATCTTTTGTGTTTTGCTGTTCACCCTATGTGGGAAGGGTATGCCCAGACGTGGGTCGCATGCTCACTACGCCACTGGAGTCAAGCTATCCTGGCTGAAGACGGCTGATAGCCAGAAACCGGTCCTAGGATGCTTGATTCCGGTCCAGGGAAGACATGGCTTGGCCATACGCACTGGACTGTTCCCATGAGGCACAGGGTCAAGACTGATTTGCATAAGACCATGTCTGGACTGGGGTGGCTTGGTGAGAAAAATAACGATGGATTAAACCCAGATCTGTGACTGGGGCTGAATGTTTGCCATTGTGCAACATTCCGTCCATCATCTTGTGCGTTTTGCTGGTCACCCTATGTGGAAAGGGTATGCCCAGACGTGGGTCCCATGCTCACTACGCCACTGGAGTCAAGCTATGTTGGCTGAAGACGGCTGATAGCCAGAAACCGGTCCTAGGATGCTTGATTCAGGTCCAGGGAAAACATGGCTTGGCAATTCGGGCCGGACTGTTCCCATGCGGCACAGGGTCAAGACTGATTTGCATAAGACCATGTCTGAACTGGGGTGGCTTGGTGAGCAAAATAACGATGGATTAAACCCAGATCTGTGACTGGGGGTGAATGTTTGCCATTGTGAAGCGTTGTCAGCAATGGAGGTCGGGTAGCAGGCATTAGACAAATATGTCCATGCGGCTGGTAGCAGTGGTTTCTGCCACACCCAGGATACACCAGTTATTGCATCAACCCCCTTGCCTCAGAGTCCTCATTTTTGATTGCTACAGTCTTCAGCAGCCATTCCAGCTTGTCCAAGTGCTTAGTGGTTTGGGGCTCTCCGTCCTCCAGCCTCAAAGCCCTGTCCATCCAATTGGGTGGCCAAAGTGTCTAGTTGCCCAGCCAGGGTGTTGAATGTGCTATCCATGGCATGAAAACCCACCCTCAGTTCCACAATGATGGTGACTGTCCCAGACATCTGTTTTGGTTCAGGGCCCCCAGCCGCTCCCAGGTCTACGGTGGATCAGGGCTTCTGGGTGAGAGAGGGTTGAGGCCCATCGAATGCCAGTTTTTGCTGTTTCTGGAACCAAGGCTGGGGCAGGGAGTGCAGGAGGCGGCAGGCCGTGGCAGATTTGCGTGTTTGTCTGATGTGGGGAGCCCAGTGTAACTGGTAGTTCCTCACACCGGCCTGGTGGTTGGGTAGCTGGCTGAAACAGACCGCTTGGCAGTAAAGCACTATATCTGGTAGGGCAATCCACTAGGCCAGTGTAGGGCCTGTAGATGTGTGTAGGCGGCAAGCAGATTGTGGTAGCAAGCCCCAGAATCAGGGTCCAGGGGAGGGAGGCATCCATCATATTAGGTTGAATATGGTCGTGTTATCCAAGCTGCTAATGTGGTGTAACACAGGAAATGGAATAACAACAGTTGCTGGACAGAATGCAGAACAATGTCATACATTCACCCCTGTATAGAGATCTGGGCCTAAATCCATTGTTTTTTTGCTCACCATGCCATTCCAGTTTGAACCCAACCATATGCAAATCATTATTGACCCCGTGCCCCATAGGAACAGTCCATCCTAAACTGCCAAGCCAGGTACTCTTGACTGAGGGTGAATGTTTTGATTTGTTCTGCATTCCGTCCAACAATTGCGTGTCTTTTGCTTTCTCACCCTAAGTGCGCCAGGTATGCCCAACGTGGGACCTGGGCTTACTGTGCCACTGGAATCAAGCTATCCTGGCTGAAGAGGGGTGAATCCCCAAAACCAGTCCTAGGATGCTTGTTTGTGGTCCAGGGAGGACCTGGCTTGGCAGTTCGGGTTGGACTGTTCCCATGAGGCACCAGGTCAAGACTGATTTGCATATGGCCAAGTCTAGACTGGGTGATATGGTGAGCAAAAGAATGATGGATTTAACCCAGATCTCTTGATTGGGGGTGAATGGTTTGATTTGCTCTGCATTCCATCCATCAATTGTGTGTATTTTGCTTTGTCACAGAAGAGATTGTGTAGGGTAGGTAGAGATCGACACCTGCAGCGCCATAGTCAACAGTTGTACTCACAGCGGATGGTAGGGACCAGGCGCTGCCCGTAATTTTATTTTTCTCCTAATGTCCATTATGGCTCAGCAAGGCCCATCCGCCCGCATGGTGTAGAGGTGCCAGGTTGCAGTCACCAGCACAAGCAGGACCGCGGGGCTGGCCCGAATCATCTGTGTTTCAGCTCTACAAGGGCGCAACCATCGGCCTCAGGCGGGGTCTAGCGGGGCGGGGCAGCATTTCTCGGGGAGCCGTTCCAGGTTCATCAACGGCCCCCGATGCAGTCAGGGCTCAGGTGCCAACCCTGGCCGAGCTACCTAATGGTAGGGTGTGGAAGGGGGAGCAGCATTCACCCTCTCACCCGTGGCTCCTGTCATCATGGGGCCTCCGAGATGGGCTGGGGGCTCGCACACTCACCGCCTCCCACAGCTATATGGCCTCCAGCGTGCCCACCCTCTCAGCCACAAACAGGCCAGTCCCGGCACCGATTGTTGAGTGCCGGTTGCGCTAAATCAAGTTATGGGCCCATTCCCGCATTTCCCAAGAGCGACTCCTCCGGAGCTTCAAACTAGAGCAACCGTCTTAGTCGGCAGTTAGGTCACGCCCCTTCATACAGGCATATTTTCACTTCAGGCATGTTGTTGCTTCTATCCATATGGGGACCACTGTGCCCATTTGAAATGGCGCTCCTCAGGGGCAGGGGACTGTACAGGATTGTGGGATATCCCCTGGCACCCATGGCGTGCCTATCTGCCCTGAGTGCTGGCTCATCTTGACGTACAAACACTCAGGCATTAACAGTTTATAGTTGCACAGTCCAGTAGTACTTTTTAATGTCAGGCTCAGCTAGTGCCCCAGCATAGGTGCCCCTTGTAAGATTTTGGAGAGATAAGCATGGAGAGGCTCCACTCCAGAGGAGCAGCCTTATTTCAGCTTCCAGTTTCTAGAAGAATTTGTCTGGTAAACTGTCAGAGGTGTTCTACAGGATGTATCACTTTAATGTCCGCATGTTTTCAATTTTTGTCTGAAGTCACAAAGAGAGTGGGCAGAGAGGATGAGTTAGTGATGCTTGTTCCAGGCCATTGTGGTTAGAGAGGGAAAAGCGTGATCTCCAGTTTTAATGTGGTGTAGGCAAAGCAGCTGAGTGAGCAGGAGAGGGGTGGATCACAGTTGTCTGGATGGAACATGGAAGTGTATTCTATTACTAAGTCAGAGGAGGTCAAGGTTATTATGAGCCTTTTAAATATGAAAGAGAAGTTCAAAAGAGCACAATTGTGGATGTGAAGCGAGTGGAGGCTTTGAAGAAGATTTAAGACTGAGGCACAATGCAGAAGATTTAGTGCTAGCCTGACTTCCAGGTTGTGAACCAACTGTAGCCACGTGAAGATTTGGGCTGATAACCCCACATAGAGGGCATTATAGTAATCTAGCCTCCTTGTAATAAGCACTTGAGTGACTATCTTTAGACCAGTGGTAATCATTTGAATATTTTCTTAGCATCATAAGGATGAGTAAATAGCAGGACACGACCTCCATCATCTGGTTGGTCAATGTAAGCTGGCTGTCCAGAATAATGCCTCGGTTCCTAGTGAATGGAGTCCGCTGAGGAGGTAGCCCTTGATCTACAGGCCAAAAGGTTTTAAAACAGAGAGCTGTTATTGATGGATTAGGACTACTTCAATGTTGTCAATATTAAGGTTGAACCAGTCACTGCTCATCTATTCCGCTACTCTTACCATAAAACAGGTAAAATTGGCATGGGTATGTTAATTGCCCATGTCAATAGTCATTAAATAGAAATACATTAGAAGTAGGGTTTAAATAGGTGCAGTGAGATAACATAGTATGCACACAAGAGTAAATGTAGCCATGTTCTGCTAAAAAATAACAGTGAAGTGTTGGATGGGCAAGCAAACTATTAGAGAACCGCTGACACATTTGCCATCAACACATAATCAAATGTCACTGCATATTAATTACATTTTTCGTAAAATTAATTACCATTTTTGCTTGTCACACTGCTTGAACTCACGGATTGCAGATGGCAATTTTCCTTAACCTCTTCCATGCTCATGACGTCATGAGCCACGGCGCTCAGGTAATGCACCTCTGACGAGCTGAGCTCGTCATGAGCATGCGGGCGCCGCGCACGCCCCCCCTCTCCCCCAGCACCGCGGGAAATTAACCTCCGCAGCGAAGGGGTTAAGTGTTGTAAGCTCTTGTGTAGTGTCAAGTCCAGATTTTGTTATCTCTGCCTGCATTGGGCTATGGTCACTACTGTCTTTAATCTCAGGACAGGATGCTTCCTGAGATTAGAACTATCCAATGCATCATTCCTTTGAAACACTGCCTCCCACAACTACCTTCACAGACACATTTCAGGGGGCCTATCTTGTTTGAGGAGCAACCCATCTCTTTATACCCAGGATCCTAAGAGGTGCTACTAGAGGGGTCTCATGACCAGAAATCCAGAACTGCAGAGTAACCTTTTCTCTGTTACAGTATGGACGTTTAGAGTGAATTTTACAACTACACCCTGCTCTTTGGTGTTACTGTCATTGCTTTAGTGTTTAATTTGTCCTTGGATACATTTTAAAATGCTATTTCACTTTATATTTGTATATTATGTGTGTATGTTGAATCTTCTTTTGATTTTGCTTCACACCTTGTAATACCAATTCAAAAATAAATATAATAAATTAAAGCTGCCCATTTATTCCCCTGTCAATATTTACCTCTTAGTGTGTGTACCCCTTAGAGGTCATGTCTCCAGCTGAACTTCCAACTTTAATGACTGAAACTCTGCATCCATGGAGATACATGTGCCATGTTCACCATCAGGGATCACATCCCACTGCTCAACAACAAATGGAGAAATTGTTTATAAACAGCCAGTGTACAAGGCACTGGGACTGAAATCTTTCTTTTCAAAGGTGTTTTTTGTTCTTCCGTGTATAGTTTAACTTAACTCAAATAAAGTTACCACCAGTGTATCATCTCTAGCTGAGTGTCCTCCTCTCTTCTATGTGTGCATGGAGTTTTAAAGACAGGCATCACCATTTTCCTGGATTCAATTGTCAGGGCTTGCTTTTTCAAACTAAACTCAATGTATTGTTTGCCTAAAGGTAAGGAGATCAGCTGTGGAAGACATAAAATGAATATGGTTGCTATTATTCATTTAGTTTAATTTGTTTTTCTTCAGTTGTTTCATGAATTATTTTGAAGCCGGATTGCTCTTTCTGTTCAGTGTAGTTCACAAAATATATTGTCTGCACTTAACGTTACCTACGCTTCATGTGTCTCGTACATATGGCCCTGTCACCCATCAGGTCATTTCACTTTAAACCTCAAAGGCTTTACATCAGGTTAAGTGGAAGAGGGTGCTATGAAAATTAAAAAAATTAATAAATTACTGCTCAATTTGCTACCCACCTTTGTGCTGCCAGTCGAACAAATAGATAGACCATCTCTCCCTACAGCTGCTGTTCAATCAGGCTACCTTGTGCCAAGCCCACACATTTGCACCCCAGTGCAAAAGGAATTTGCATTATGTTTTTGCTGTGAAAAGGCACCATTCCAGTACAAAATACAAGTGCAAAGCACTATGTGTAGACAAACATTAAAACGTTTCCCACTGTATGTGTGCAGCACAGATACAGCGTTGCAAATTTAAAAAAAATAAAAACATTTCTCCTTTTTAAGACCTGCCTCAAAGAGGAATGAATTTTGTTTCAAAAGTCTGCCTACCTCTGTGGTAGCCATGGATGGTTATGTAGGAATGCCATGTACCATCCATTGAAGGTCATTTGCTGTAAAGTGGTGCTTTATATCAGGCATCTTTTCAATGTGAAACACATTTTGCGGTGGACAGTATATCTAATACAAAAATTTGTACTTGGTTTGCATCACATTTCTGTTGCAAACCTGGTGCAAAATGTTAGTAAATCTACCCCAACCTACTGTCACAGTGCTGGGCAGACTAGGATCCTAAGTATTTGAGCTGGAGTGGTGCTATTCTACCACAACAGACATTGGTAAATGGCTGCCTGTCATAGGAAACGTACAAGTAATGTGCAGCTTTGCCTGGAAATGTAGCAGCATTTGTTGACATATTTAAAGTAAACAATAGAACCTAACACAATAGACATACACAAAGCAACATGACCACACATTTGAAACATAACAGAGCAAATCACAAAACAGCAGTTTAGCACAATGCAATAAAATCACATTACAATAATGCAGCACAGAAACACAAATGATAAAAACAATATGCACAAACCTTCTTGTCGCACAGTACCACCTAAGGCATCCTGGTTTCATACCACAATGGTAAAACTTGGGTGTGTGTACCAAGCACTGCCTTAACCTACCGCCAAGGACATGAAACAGCACCAGTTAAGCATGTTTTGTGATATGCTGCATTGTGTTCACCTACAAAGGCCGGGGTGTGCTACACCTATACACTTTTCTTTAAATCAATACTTCACTACATCCTTGCAGTTTGGCATGCATGATGAACCGAGGCTGTTAATCGTTTCAGTAAATAAAGAAAAAGCTACATTTGAAAAGCCAGTTGTTATCTTATGACACATGAAACTGTAGGGATATATTGAGAAATGCCATACTAGTGCAGCTAACAACAAATTTAACATGTTGAAAATAGTCGTGCAAGCAAAACAATTCAATGATAAACAGTAATGAAGAGGAAAGGGCAAAGAAATAACAATTCATGGAGGTTGAAAATGTTCAGAATGATTATGAAGAACATGGATTGTTTTAACCGTGTTTAAATAATTAGTGGTGGCCAAAATAACTCTCTATTTACAAACGATTTAAAAGAGGAGACAAAAACCATATCCAATCTGTGATAATGACAGACATTCTTCCACCAGTACTTAACTGAACGTTTAGTTGAACATTTCCAATTCAGTTTACTTTGCTGACAAGCTAAAGCCAGCATCAGGTCAAATAACCCCTTTTCATGAAGAAAGAACCCCAATGACTCTGATAAACTTCCTGTAAAAAGAATAACATTTGATAAAGGGATATGCAAGTTAAATATAATTGATATAGCAGACCAGATATTACTCAAAATGAGGCTACAGCAGGGCAGGAAAACAAGAGATGCACCAAATCAGCCAAAGGAAAGTCACAAGACCAACAATTCCTAATATTAGTCTCTTTAAAGTTAGCTATGGATATAGTAGTGAAATACAATCTATGATGTAGAAAAAACATTGAATGGTGCATGCGGATCTAGAGATCTAGCTCAGATCTTGCTCCAAAGATCGATGCTCCAAACACAACCCAAATTGGCTTCCTGGGAAAGTTCCAATTTAGATTTAGAGCAATCAAAACCTGTTGAGAGAAGATATTTATAGATCAGGGTTGCCTTTGGAAGAACCTTCAATATTTTAAAAAGTGGATTCACTGTGCAGGAATGTTAAAGAAAACATCTAGAATTATTTCCATCAGGATTGAGAATTTGTGCCAAAACGAGCGAGGACACTTAAAGTTGGCCTAAAATTAAGGGAAAGAACAAGGAGTCATACCATCAAACCTATCCTGGACCCAAACACTTCCCTTAAATCTCCAGGATTTTCTGTAAAGACGTCTATTGTTAATATTATTGAGACAATTTTACCAAAGAGCAGAATGTAGGAAATAATCCCTAGAAAGGATCTTTGACTGGCAATGAGGCCTTAACAATGAGCATGTATGTTTGAACAACGGAAGAGAAGTGAGATTAGCCTTTGCAATAAAGGCAAGCACTTCATTTACAGAAAAAGGGAAAGTATACACTGTTTAATGGTAACCCATAAAGGGTAGAGGTCTGTAAGAAGCCATGTAGAAGCTTGTTTAAGACAAAAGGCCTTGTGATGAAGCTGAAAGTCAGGAAAATGATCTCCATTAGATTTTGGTTTTCCAAGATGTGACACGGAAATTAAAGATTTCTTATTATTCCATAAAAAATTGGAAAGAAGGGAGTCGTTTTAAAAAAAAAAAAGTAAATGGACGGCATATGAATGGGGATCATTGACAAAATATATAACACAATGGGAGTGATTATCATTTTGATAGAATCAAGATGTCCCCACCATGAGAGAGAAAAAGAGGGAGAGGAGTTTAAAACCATGATCAAGTCCGTCCTTCATAATGATTTTAACCAAATACAATATGGAATTAGTAAATCATATGCTTTAATATTTTATCCTAGAACTATTCCATCGAAATCTAGTCGAATCAAAATGTTGCTTGAGACAAAATTTGGTGATGGGAAGGATTTCTGTCTTGACAGAGTTGATTTTATAACCTGGATCTAAGGAACAAAGGAAAAATCTGTGAATTTTAGGGGGAATAGAATTTCAGGGTTTGATATAAAAAGTAGAATATCATAAGCATAGGCGGATAACCTCAAAAGTTGATCACCATAAAGAAACCCAGGAAGAGAGGTATTATGGAGTATATGAGATAGGAAGGTTCAAGAGATAAAAAAAATAAGAGAGGATATAGGAGGCAACCTTGACGTACTCCACACTGCAGAGGAAACGAATTGAGAAATAAGTCTATTAATTATGACAGAAGCTCTAGGTGCCCCATAAAGTAAAGAGATAAGGAAAAACAATTTAAAACCAAAACCATGCCAATGAAGATCTTTAAAAAATGACAATCAACTCCATCATAAGCCTTCTCTGCATCAATAGAAACTGCATCTAGAGAATAGAAAGAGTCGAAGCCTTGTTTAAAACATTAAATAGCAAAAGAGATTTATCAGAAGTTATTCTGCCTTTGACAAAACCACACTGCTCGGGAGCAATTATATTCGGCAAAAAAGGTTCAAGACACAGTAAAAGTTAATTGGCTAAAATATTAGAGTCGACATTCACAAGGAATATAGGGCGATAGTTTTTTCATTGCTTAGGATCTTGACCTTCTTTATGGATTAGGCATTTAGTAGCTACTAAAAAGGGATCACCCACCTTACCGGTAACCCAAATGTATTGAAAAAGTTTCAAGAGTTTCGGAAAGAGTAGGTTTGAAAAGTGTAGATAGAATTCTAACATAAATCCACCTGGACGTGGGGATTTATCTTTTTTTTAAGGAGACTTAAGTTTCTAGTTAATTTCAGAATCAATAGATCTGAATCTAGAGATATAAAGGCAAGATTCACATAAGAAGGAGGTCAAACACAACTCAGATAGGTATCAATAAGAGAGACAGATTTAGAGATTCTGGAGTGTATAGATTTTTATAAAATTTCATATACTCATACAAAAAGGCCTGATCTTTGAAAATATGCTTCCATTTAATGAATGAATGGAGTGTATCACCACCCACTCTTTTTTAGATGTGAGCTAATTAGCCAAACGTATACTAACTTTATTTCAGCCACCATAGTAACGAGCACTGCTATGTAGGAGAATATATGAGGCATTTTCAGAAAATATTTTGTTGAAATCTAGCTTCGCACTAACAAGCTTCTGTAAAGCGAAATCAGTTGAGGAAGTATAAAATTGATGCTCTAAGTGTTTAATGTTGGCTTAAAAAAAATTATGTTGAATAAGTGTTTGTTTCTTTTTTGGGAAATAAAATCTATAAATAAGCCACTAGCATCTCATATCAACGTTGGGGATGTGCACTGATCCACATTTAAGGAAATAACATCCTCAGCCAGGGAGATGGAAGAAAAAAAGGAGCCTACAGAAGACTATTGTTAAACCTCCATCTAGAAGAGCAAAACAAAATCAGCAACACACAGGGCATGATCAGAAATCAAAATAGGTTCAATTGAGGAGGAAATATGATTTTGTGTCAAAGACTTGGAAAGAAAAGTGTAATCTAACTGAGTCAGGGAACCATGTGGAGGGGAGGCAAAGGATAATTCTATATCATTTGAGTTGAGTTACACAGTCTCCAGGCATCTACAAGATATGTCTGAGCGATCGTCCTATGGAATTGTGTATGAGTCTTGTGAGAGAAGAAGGATAACAAATTCATCTTTAATTTGAATAAATGTTTTTGTAACATTAGGCCAGTAAGAATAATCCAGTTGAGTTAGACCATACACATTAAATATTGTTAAAGACATATCATTAATAAGTAACTTAACTACTAATCATCTACCCTCTAAGTTCATGTCTTGAGAAATAACAGAGCATTTCAACTTTTTAAGACATAAGATAATTATGCCACTCTTCCTATTGGTCATTAGTGACACTAAAATTGAACCAACCCAATTCCATTTGAGCTTCAAAGCCTCTGTCTCCTATAAATGGGTTTCGTGCAATGGAACTTAATCTAAATTATAGGAGCCTAGATGGGATAAAATTCTCTGCCTCTTTATAGGGTTAATAAAAACCTTTCACATTCCAAGCTATAACTTTGAATGTAGAGAAATAGAACTAGATATGAACCAACACGATCAACACATCTTGTATATCGCTGACATGTTGCTCCACTACGGACACCCTGGAATCGAGTGAAGACCACTTAGTATCTAGAACTTGTAGATGCATGTTGGTTTCCTCAGTAAATGGTCTCAAAGCGTGTATTTCCTCCAAGTTAGTAGAAAAGGGTGATTGCATTTTGGATAGTGCAATCGGCAAAGACACTGACCTAGAAGAGCTAGATTGAGCCATACTGACAGAATTATGCAAACCATCCTTGGGGGGGACAAGAGAGGGAGAGCCCGATATAGGCAAACCAGCTGCAAGTCTTCTATTTGAATGTAATATATGTCTACTTCTGCCCATGTATTAGGAATAACGCTCAATCCAGCAAGATCGTAAAAAATAAAACAGCAAAAATCTAAAAAAAGACACTCCTCTCAATAAAATTAAGGAATTACAGTGAAGTGAGTCTTTAAATGGAAATAAAGGAATCCAAAAAGTACTGAGAAAAATCACAGTAACAATGGAAATAAGAAGGGAGAAGTTAAGAAATGCAGTACCTCAGTGAATGTCGAGAGCTGAAGAGAATTCCTCCAGTCAGGAAGAATTCAAAATGGCGGCCGGAAGGCAGTTACAGAAGTTCCTCGATGTTTCATAGAGCCCTGAGCAAAAAGGAAAAAATTAATGACAGCCTCATGCTCAGGAGATGATACGCAGCAAATACATCCCCATTTAAAAAACAGAGAGGGTCGAAAACCGCCAAAATTGAATGTGTATTCCCCGGCACGGAGCTTCGTAGTAGCTTGCCATCTTGAAAGGCACTGCGCGACTAATCCAAAATAGGAGTAATTCCGATATTTTTATGTTTTGCTCATCTTCAGTGCTTGATTTTGTTCACGAGAAAGTGTCATTCAAATGTCACTCTGAATTACAACTTGGCAGCTATGCACACCAGCCTGAAAATGGTTTCAGCACCGCTGCCTACTACAACCACAGAAGCTTTGACAGGCCTGGGAGCTTGCTATTAGTTTTGTCTGATTCCTTCAGCTGCAGGAGTGAGACTCCGAGTGTCAGAATCTACTGAAGCACGTGCGGGGGACTGCGAAGGTCTCATTGACGGTCAGCCTTACGGGTAGAGGGCAGACAGTGGCAGTTATTAAAATAACATTTCTTTCTTAGTCAGAGTGCAGGAACTGGGAAAATGAATTATTTGAGGGTTATTTGTTTCATTTTATGCGAAATAAAATGCACATGCAACTTTAAACAATTTCCTTTTTTGAATCAGAATTATAAATAGTTATCATTATGAGACGCACGGAAAACAGCCAGAATCTCAGAAAACAAAGGGGGGGATGTACAATAGCAGTGGCGGAATGAGGCGTAAGCCGTCATGGCTTCTCTTATTTTACAAGGAACAACATTATAGACCATTAAGTCAAACACAAGAGAGATTTTTGTACAGCACACACTTCCTCACATATTTCAAATTTCTCTCTAATGTTGAAATGAAAAAATAGGATTTACAATTAAAACAAATATCTAGGATCACACAATTTGGTCAAGTGCACCAGCCGGGATTGATCCCAGATTTTCTGGTCTCAAATTGTGCATTCAGCCATTAGATGGGCATCCATTTCTCGCTCCTGTTTGACATTATAGTTCAATGCTTTGTCTATCATTCTTAGTGCATGCGATTTGAGTGTAGTGATTATGCAAAAGCCATAAGACAACTCAGCTCATTATGAATTTTAGGGCTCTGGAAGATCTCGAGTTGAATCAGAGTGTAGAATCTTGCTCCAGCCTTAAGGGCTCACTCACCGCTATACTTTAATCTGGATATTCTGTGCCTGAAATAGGCTTGGATGCTAGTGTGATACCTGAATTGCATGTGAGGATATCTTAGCTTCCCCTGTTGATGACCATCTTGTAGCTATGATGTGTGTGAAGGGGACTTACATTGCTGCCAAATGCTGCAGAATGTGTGTGTGTTCACACACAGCCTTGGACTGCTGCTGTAGATGCTGCTCATGTTCTGTGCATGCAAGTGATGCTTGTATTGTTTCTTACAATACTGGGTTGTGTTCTATGGGTATGAGGGAAAAGTGTTTACTCCTGCCTCGTGCTGTACCTGTTTTGTGTGTTGAAATCTTGCAATGCGTGAGTCAAACTTGCAGTCATACGCTCCAGTGCTGTTCCTTCCACTTACACCAAATCGTAAAAGATGTTTTCTATTGTATCTAAGGCAGGCAATTAAATGGTGCTGTCCAGTGTCATACTTGTTCCATGTCTTTGTAGGAAGCTTCCAATGACTCTGCAGTTGCACCCTTCTTCCATGTCTTTGAATGAAGCTCGAACTGGCCCTGCAGCACCACAATTTTTCCATGTCTTTGAAAGAAGCTTGCACTCGCTGGCACTGAAGTATCACACTTGCTCAAAGTGTTAAAGGAAATCTGCACTGCTCCTGCAGTATCACACTTGTTTCATGTCTTTTAGGAAAGATTGTCATGGTCTTAACCAGTGCTGTAAGTATTATGCGTGTACGCCAAGGGCCCCCTATGTTATACCTACTTATGTGTATTTTAGGTCTGACTAATAGTCTGTTCCGGTTGTCTCACCAAGCTCATGTTTTTTCCAAAATAATACATAATCTTGACACACTGGGCTTTAGGTAAGCCCCCTTCAGTTATTCAACAAACAGAGTGTTTTTCACATATTAGTTCAGTGTCTCAGAACACCATACATTGGACAGTGTATCAGCCCCCTTCAGCCATTGGCTTTGTTGGTAATGTTTGATTCTGCCTAGTAGATAGCCGCTGGTCCTAGGTTGTCCTGTAGTCTGAGTAACAGTATTTTGCCTCCATACTCTGTGTGACTCAGCATCCAGAGAAAGCTGATATCATTGATATTTTCTTTAGTTCATCTCTATAGCAACTTACCTGAAAATGCAGCCTAGTGCTGATTGAGTAATGAGAGTACCAGCAGCTCTGTTGCATTTCTACTGGACCAGTCCTTTTTTTATGCAGAGCACCAGGTATCCCTGCTGCAAGCTTCAAAACCATGCCACCATCGTCAACATTATTCTGCATACTTTATCATTCTTTAATATTTCAAGAAGGCAGACCAGAGCAAAGCTTTACTTTTTATTGAAGCACATGCCCTCCACCTTTAGTTTAGGGCAGCTCAGGCTGGACTGTTCCAATGAGGAACAGGTTTAAGATTGATTTGCATATGGCTGGGTCAAAACATTGGTGGCATGGTGAGCAAAAGAACGATGGGTTGGAGTGCTACCATGACCTATTGACAGTGGTTAGACATTTTGCAAGCAGCTTCTCATTACTTTTAGTTGGCATATTTTTTCATTTCTTTCTTATTTTAGCATATGCTTGCACTACAACAAAAACCACCTTGTGTTTTAGAAGGTAAGTGGGATTTTCTTTATGCCAAGACTCTTCCCGCAAAAGTCCACAAGGATCAGATTAACACAGTCTGCAGGGATGGCCCAAGTGTGACTTACGGGAGAATAAATAACCTCAATGGACATTCAGGTTTCAATGTAGTTGAATTTCACAGCTTTGAATTCCACTAGTGGACCAATGCACCAGATACTCACCTTATGTCTCCTATGACACCATCTGTCCAAATTCTGCTGCTTCCTAATAAGCGGTGTACCTGTGTGTAAGCAGTGTGCTTGTGTGAACCACCATGTTTTGTGAGTGCATTGTGAGGTAAGTGACTTTTGTAAATGTAAGATTAACATTGTCTTTTGTGAGTGCAGATTAAGTGACCTATAGGTTGATGGTTCTGCTTGTGTGTGTACAAAGTGGGGCATAAGCAGTCTACAAGTTGAAAGTTGTACTTTTTGAATGCAGAGCAAGGCTTATGCCTATGCAAGTGCAGTGTGAGAGAAGTACATATGGAAGTGCAGCAGTGTGAGTGTGGGTCCCTGCATGTTAGGCTTTAGAGTGCATGTACTTTACAAGGTCAAAACCGATTGGCTTTGGGAATGCTTTTCAGGGTTATGGCTTTAAATTGCATAAGTAAAAATAGAATAGTGTGTATCAGTGCTTAATTTGTAAAAGAATAAGTACTGGGGCCCTCATTAGGAAGACACCACAGTGTGCACCGCACATTGTTACTGTACTTACACAACAGCCAACCATCACACTACTGCAAGTGTGGCAATTCAAACTGTTTAAGGCAGCCAAAGCTTTAAGAATGGCTTGGGGGCAGGTATTGGTTGTTTTGAATGTATATTGAATTTACAAACAGCTGTTTTTCTGCTCTTGTTAAAATTATGCATACAGTTCCACCATGTGGCAGCTGTCATAAGTGCAGCTTACGGCAATTAAGTTTTAAGTGCTGGTGCTGGCAATTAAGTCCTGGTGCTGAGCAACGGAAACCACCGGCTCAAATTAGGCACTGGTGTGTATATGAGAATGGTAGTGATGGAGTTTGCGAACGAATCAGTGTGTCCTGTTGTCGAGTTCAAGCCGACCTTTCATGGTAGAGGCCTCTCCACCACCATTGACTACATCCTGTGTTCGCAAACCCTAAAGAATCGTTTAAAACACTTCATAACAGGTACTGATCCTTCAAGTGATCACTACTCCAATAGTATTACCATCACATTTAACACAGTTTCTTTAACTAATAGTAAGTCCAGCCTTTTAACCCAGCAATCTCTGGCGATGGATAGAATCAATGGCTATACAGTAAAATGGTCAAAGATCAACCCCAAGGAGGTCACCAATAAGATTATCCAAAAAATCCTTCCCCTAATATACATCTGTTTAGAGGAGACCTCACCTCCTCATATGATCCTTTCTACTTTTGGTAATATCTTAGAAGCTATTCGGCAGGAGCTCACTCGCCAACATAAGGCCTATGATAAGGACTCCCGGGGATGGTTCGACTCCCGTTGCCGCAAAGCCCTTAGTGCACTAAAAAGAGCACTCCATAGTCAAGATAGGGACACGGCCTTAATAGCCTCATTAAGAAGGAATTATAAACTGGCCCAAAAAACCCGTAAAAGGGAAATAAAAAACAATCTCTGGGCCCAACTCCATGAGAGCACAAGAAGTAAGGATAGCTCGCTATTTTGGCGAACAGTCAAGTCCCCCTTTTTAACGGACGCCACAGATGTTCAACACCTTGATGTGGCTGTACCTGCTGAAAAATGGGTCGCTTACTACTCACAGATCTTCGGGGATTTCTCCTCTGCAACTTTGGCCTCCCGAACCGGTGAGGAGGTCCTTATCACGGACAATATCTACCCTATTGACCTCCACTTCGACCTCACAGAGGTCATTGCTGCACTGACTTCCTCGAAGACCGGAAAAGCTCCCGGCCCAGACGGAGTTCCACTTGACATCTTCGTGAGTAACCTAGACTTATGGTCCCCAATTGTTACGCAAGTTATGTCCGCAGCTTCACAGGCCGGCTTAATTGACTCCTGGTCTACACCTGTGCTTCTACCCATTTTTAAAAAGGGAGAACGCGACAACCCAGCCTGCTACAGACCCATTTCCCTCTTGGACTCGCTGGGTAAGGTCGCCGGGAGGCTAATCCTGGAGCGTCTCCAGGATTGGGCCAAAGAGAAGAAGATCATAACCGACCTCCAGTTTGGGTTCCAGGAGGGATTGGGTACTGTAGAACAGGCCCTCAATTTGACACTACTTATGGGTAAATATGCTAGGGCTAAAGGCGGAAACCTTTATCTGGTCTATGTGGACCTAAGTTCCGCATTTGACTGCATAATCCACTCTAAGTTATGGGAGATTTTGAGCAATCTGGGAGTAGATCCTCCACTTTTGAAATTTCTTCGAGAGCTCTACACGGATGCCAAAGCATGTGTGAGGTACGGCATTAATGGAGAGCTATCGGATTCATTCAGCATTGCAAAAGGCGTCAGACAGGGGTGCGTCCTTGCTCCATTCTTATTTAACATCTACACAAATGGACTGGAGCAAGCTATGCTGGTAGGCAAGAAGGATCTCCCCTGCATAAACACCCGACCAATCCCAGCACTACTATATGCTGACGATTCCCTCATTCTAGCGAGAACACCAAATCAGCTCCAATTCCAACTGGACAAGTATTGTCAATATATGCTTTCTCTTGGCTTAAAAGTAAATAAATCCAAGACTTTCGTTATGCATATTGGCAAGAAAGCTCAGAAATGCAAACCTCTCTATATTGACAATACTAGATTAGAAAACGCTAGGAAATACCCTTACTTGGGGATCCTTATCGATGATCAGATCTCCTGGAAACCTGCCATCACCAGTAAAAAATGCAGTTTCAGCGCACAACAGCAGCGCTGACTTCTTTTTCCAGGAAGTTGGGCAAGCCCGCTCCTGCTGAGATACTTAAAATCTACCAAGCCAAATGTTTAGTGTGGCTACTTATGGAGCGGGCGTATGGGGCTATGCTCCTGCTGGAGAGCTCCAAGTAACCGAAAACGACTTCCTGAAATATGTATTAGCTCTCCCTCGAAGTGCTCCTAATGACGGCAGTCATATCGAGCTCGGTTTGGATTATCTATCTGACACCATTAGATACCAACCGATCCTCCTTTGGCACCGTATATGGACCAAAGAGCAATGTCATCTTTCCCGGTCGCTAATAACCGACTGTCTGTCATTGACCCACTGGAAAAAGATTCCATGGCTATTTTATGTTTTTAATTTTCTGAATGATTTGAACTGTCTAGCTTTTTTCACCAATCCTCCCTCACTAATGGACATACCCAGAAAGACCTTGAAGAATCTATGTGTCACCCATTTAAGAGACCTTCGCATGTGCTCAGAAATTGGTAAACAATCAAATACCCAATTAATGGCGATTCAATCCTTCCCTGGCATACAATCTTATCTGTCTTTTTATTTGTCAAATTATGACAGATATGTTTTAACAAGATTTCGTTTTGATTCTTTTTATCGTCTTGTCTCGTTTCCTGAGCCCTTAGACTGGCAACGTGAACTAATTAGATGTCCCTGTGACGACTGTACTCCTCAGTCTACATTGCACGTAATTTTATTCTGTAGTTTCTACGAGACCCCGCGTAAACGCTGGCTGGTCCCACTTCTCCGACAAACAGGACTGAGAAGATGCAGACCTGCTCTTTTGGCACTACAGTTTTTAGACACCCAATTTGTCGCAAAATGTATAGCTTGCTTCTTAAAGGCATGTCTGAAAATTCGATCTCAATTAGCGGTTTCTGCATTGTAAATTTTATGTGCATAATTTCTATGACTTTTATACAACTGCCAATTATGGCATCATTGTATAGACGATTCTTTTTAAAGATTAATTTAATGTTTTCCTTATGTATTAGTCAATAGTGTATTTATGAAAATTTTTATAAAATTGTTGCAAATATTTTCTATAATGTACTTTTATGATTGTAAAATCAATCGAAATAAAGTTTCTTTTGAAAAAATAAAAAAATTTGAGAATGGGAGTGAGTTTTGATTTGGCAGATGCAGACTCTGTTGAAGGAGGTTGAGGAGTGTCGGAGAAGCTGACACACAGCAACGTCACCCTAGTGAGGGGCCTAGTTACTTTGCTTTGCACTAGGGCCCATTGCAATCTAGCTACTCTGCTGCCATAAAGATGTGCTCTGTGTTCTTTTTTGAGACTTTAGGTTGCTTTAACCGTTTTAAATATTTTTATTAAGGAAGGCATTTCTATCTTGACCTTATGTAATATGACCAGTTTACTTCTGCTGCAACCATGTTTCTGGGGAAACCTTCAAATAAAATACTCCTCTATCACAAATATGACCTAAGACATTGGAAAGTTCATTTTCTGCAAATTTTTAAGTCACTAATCTCTTCTACTGCTAGTAATGTATATGTGTAACCTTTGGGTTAAGTAACAGCCATCTGCACCTCATTATTTGCAATTTATCCCCTGCATCACCCCTTCACCCAGAAGAGGATGTAAATGTCCTGGCCACCTAATGACTAATCTGAAGTTTCTATCGTTTTTAAAGTGGGCACGTTAATTCATCCATTAGTTTGTTGCTGGGTAGTTTTGTTCATTGTTGTCTGTGATTCACTTCTATTTTTGATTCAGAATATTCGTTTCTAGGGGTCTTTCTTCAAAGCTTACTTTGCACAGATTCCAGCAGAGCTCACTCTAGATGAATACAGAAATCTTCCTTCCCACTCTCTCACTCTCAGAACTTCAGGACCAAACTAACAAACACTTGGTCTGGATTTATCAAACATTCATGCAATGCAGCAAGGCACCTTGCCGTGCTTCATGCAGTATATGGCTCGTCCTTTTGCTGCTCTGGTGCACAATATGCTGCCAATTGTCAAAGCAGGTACCCTTGCACAATGGTGCAAGGGTGCCTACATTTCAGACAGAATTGGTTTTGTGCAGACAGGGTCATCTTCTTGCACAAAATCAATCCTCTGAGGCTTTTTCCTCTTTCTATGTGGGCTGCAGAATGCAGCACATGTAGAAAGAGGAAAAACAATGATAAATACATATGTTTCTCCTCTTTATGCATCCCATGGGAAGGTGCAGCATTTAGACACATTACCAGGTCTACCTCTTTTAGCAAATCAGAGAACACACAAAACCCATGCGTGGTTGTGTGGGAACAACCATGCTCCACACATGGTGCGCCTCGCTGACGCAGAGTATTGCAAGGCAGTGACTTGCGCTACTTTGTGTTACTCCAGATTTACCAAGTACTACAAGGCCACACAAGGTGGCTTGTGTTGCTTACTCAATGTGACTTTACTGCTGTGTTGCCCTTGCTGTGCCTTGCATGATGCAACGGCAATAGAATACTATGAGAAGTATGGCCCTCGAAGTCTTTCTTTTATGCCTTCCAATCAAAGCTAGAATGGAAATAGTTTATCTTTCTTTGCCTTTGTGGCTGTCACCATTCAGGTAGTGTCTAATTTTAAGACGTCGCTCTGTGCTGATCTTTTGTAGCAATGTAGCAATGATTTTGCAGAAGTCGTGGAGGTTGGGTAGTTCTCCCCACTTTCAGTTGGGCAGGACATATGTTAGACCTGTCAGGCTTAGGGTGGTCTTCCATTAAACATTTTGCCTGCTATCCTCCAAATTTGCTGAATTCGTTTTTTGGCATTAGGACTCCATGCACATTACCACTGCTAACTAGTCCTAAAGTGCTTGTGCTCACCCACCTAAACATCTTTAATTGACATATACCTAGCTGGCATATTCAATTATCTTGTAAGTCTCTTGTAGAGTAGCATAACATATGCCCAGTGCCTGTAAGTTAAATGCTTCAAGTGGACCTGCAGCACTGATTGTGTCACCCACTTAAGAAGCCCTTTAACACGTGTCACTCCCACCTCCCAGGGCTTCTTATGGAGGCTGCTGCATGGCTCCACTAAGAAGCCCCTGACCTTTTGGTTGAGTGCGTCTCTCTCAATCTCCCCGCTACCCTAATCTCCCCTCTGACTGGGACTGCATAGCCACCAGTTCGGTCCAGCTGCCAGATACCCTGCCTGGTTGGGCTTCAGACTGTTTCAACTGCAAGCATATAATGTATTTATTTAAATTCCTGCTTAGTGAGTTGAATTTTACTTTTTTAAATTTTGTTTTACTCTGCTAATCTTGTTTTATTGTTTTACTGGGTTCAATTGTACTTGCTTCCCTGCCTTTCCCACTATTTCTTTCCTATCCCCTTCGTTGTTCCCACTCCTCGCCCTCCCACCTCACTGACAGCCCATCCCACCTCTCAGGGCTACATATGGAGGTCCATGTGTGACCACGCTGCTGGAGAGCCAAAGGCAAGCGCTTCTGCTCCTGTCCTTGCCTGGCGGGCGCCCAGAGACAGAACCCATGGCACTCCCGCCACCTGCCTATACACTACCAAGGAGCCCATAGACCTGAGCCCTGTCCAACGAAACACCAGATGCTTCACTTCCTTACTACAATCTATCAAAGGACCCTTCACCTGCCGACTCGACTGCTTCTTCTGCAACACAGCCCCTGATTAATCCTGCTCCACTTCCACACAGAAGATCACACACAGCCCGGAACGGTTCCAATGCATCGTAATCAAGGCCCGCTCCCTCTGCAAACACGGCACGGACATCTGGGACACCATCACCACCCTCTCCCCGGACATTGCCTTCATCACCGAAATGTGGCTCAATCCCTCTTTGAACTCAGACATTGCCACTATCACTCCTGATGGCTACAAGATAATACACCGAGACAGCACCGACAAACATGGTGGGGGCATCTCCATCATCCTCAAGGAAACCATCCGATGCAACGTCACCCAAGATGACCCAATGCCTCTTATGGAACACTTCAACTTCCAATTAAAACCGACACAAAGACCACGATAATAGGCACGTCACCTACAGATCAGCGACACCCGACAATCCTTTGCGACATCATACCCAACCTCAGCGCTCCCCTTGCAACTGATTCCCTTGACTACATCCTGCTCAGAAACCTCAAGTTCTACATCGATGACCCCAATGCCAACAGCTCTACTGCCCTCCTGAACAACCTCAAGAACATCAACCTCATCCAACTGGTCACCAAACCCACACATAAAGTCCGACACACACTACACGCCATCTTTACCTTGAGTGACAGAATCAAATTCGCCCATGTCACAGCACTCACCTAGACAGACCACTCCTTTGTTCACTTTGCCATCTCTGACTCCCAGCAATCCACCACCAAGCAGCACAGCACCCCACACCACAATTGGGTCAAGGTAACAAAGACCCTATTGGCAAAAGCCATCTGCACCACACATCCCGAAAACTTCTGCAAACCTTGAGCATACCCTCAAGAACTTCTCAGCCTGGATCAACAATGCACCAACAGAGTTGCCACACTTAAACCAGCAAAAACCAACTAAACCTTGAACCAAGCCAGCTGGTACACCCCAGATCTCAAAACCACCAAGTGCAACTGCTACTGATTCTGTAAGTGCTGGCGTGCCCCCAGGGACCCCTCGGACACAGCCGCCCACAACGCAGCCATCAGCAACTACAACCTGTGCAAAAAGGAAGCCAAGAGAGCAGCCTTCATTGCCAGCATTGATACCACAACAAACCACACAAATGAACTCTTCAAAATCATTAAAGAATACTCCAACTCAACAGCAACAGAAAACCAAACCAGCACTCTCAGCCTGGACAACCTCGACCAACCAGCAAACAGCAGCCAAACGATAACCACCTAGTCTCTGCTCACCGACTAGACCACCAGGTCATCATTAACCCTGGGCAAAGCACTACGCTACGCTCACGTAGTTTGCGAAGTTTCCGCTACTCCGCACTACGTGAATTGCATGTAGCACAGTGCAAACATGCATAGCATAGCGTAGCGTAGTGCAGCGGTCATTTTTTGCTTGCTCGGCGTCCTCAACGTCAAGTTGGCGACCGCGAGCAAGCAAAATGACATCCTGGCAAGACTTTTTCCTCGTTCGCAATAAGCAACATCAAGTTGCCAATCGTGAGCGTGGAAAATAAACCTCCTGGCGAGATTCTCTAAGCAGGGAGGTCAGGTTTTTCATTGCGAGTGGTCGCGTATGCTCGCGACCGCTCGTGATGAAAAACTACCAGCCCGCGTTAAGAAAGCTGCCGCTCGAGTAAAATTATGCTCAAGCGGCAGAAAACTACAGCTCGCTCTGTGCAAGATGCCGTTTTCAATGATTGCACAGTATCGGATGCTTGTCCGCACTGTGCAATCATTGAAAATGGCATCTTGCCCAGTGCAAACATGGTACTACGTAGTTCGCGTAGTGCTACGCGTAGCTCGCGTAGTGCAAAGTGCACTTCGCGTAGCTACGCGTATCGCTACTTCGCAAACTACGCCCAGGGTTAGTCATCATGTCATCCATTTACTCTGGGGCACACATCAACCCATGCTCCCACATTCTTTTTAACATCAGAGTCATCCCAATCAGCGCAGAACTCACCAGCTTCTGCAACACCTCCATCTCCGCACCAACCTTCACAGACCTATAGAAACACCCAGCAGACAGACCCCCCTCTAAAGAAGCCCTCTTCAGACCCTAGTGATCTAAAAAATTGTCAAACAATCTCCCTGCTCTCCTACCCAACCAAAGTTCTTGAGAAAGCCATCAGCCAACACCTAACTAACTTTTGGACCAAAACCACCTACTCGACATCTCACAATCAGGATTCTGTGCAAACCTCTGGACTGAGGTCGCATGGATCGCCGCCACAGATGACATCAGAACTCTCCTTGATTGCAGAGAAACTATCCCTGATCCTCCTCGACCTCTCAGCTGCATTCAACACCATCTCCCACCACACCCTCATCGACATACTCTACAACATAAGCATACATCAGAATGCGCTCAAGTGGATCACTTTCTTCATTTCAGGATGCATTTAGAGCACCCAACTGCCCCCTCCTTATCTGAACCCAAGAACATCATTTGCAGTGCACCGCCAAGGTCCATCCCTCAGCTCCACACCGTTCAACATCCACATTACCCCCTTGCAGACATCATCAGATCCAATGGACTCAACATAATCTCCTATGCTGACAACACTCAACTAATGCTCTTGCTCAGCAAGAACCCCTCCAATGCCAAAACCAACTTCTGCATTGCCATGACCAACGTAGCAAAATGGATGAGAGATGGCTGCCTCAAACTCAACTATGACAAAGCAGAAGTACTGATCATTGGAAGAAACACCTCTGTATGGGACCACAGCTGGTGGATGGCAGAACTTGCACCAACTCCCACACCAAAAGGCCATGCACGCAGCCTTGGCATCATCCTCAACAGCCAACTTACCATGAAATGACAAGTCAACACAGTCACCTCCTCCTGATTCCACACCCTCTGCATGCTCCGTAGACTCTTCAGATGGATTCCCCCTCAATACTAGAAAGACCATCACATAAGCCCTCGTCACCAACTGCCTCGACTATTGCAATGCACTTTATGCTGGAATCTCAACCCAGCTCCTTAAAAGACTTCAGAACACACAGAACACCGCAGACCAATTCATGCTGGACCTCTCAAAATTAATTTGCATCACCCATCAACTTCTAAACTTTTCCTGGCTCCCCATCTAGAATTGATGCCAGCTGAAGCTCCTCACACATGCATTCAGAGCTATCCTTGATCAAGGACCATCATACACCAACTGAACTCCCACCTGCCAGCGAGACACCTATGCTCTGTCTCTCTTTCCCTCCCACGCACCCCCCGCACATCCCACGCAGCTGCAGTGGGGGCCGCTCCTTCATCACCGCCAAGACTTGGAACAACCTGTCCCTCCACCACCGAACAGCCCCTTCCCTGATGGATTTCAGAGGGAAACTCAAGTCCTGATTTTTCGACAGAGACACGGCACCCTCAGTGCCAAGATACTCTTAGGGATGACAGTGCTGTGCTTAATAAATTATGTTTTGTTTTTTGTTTTTCCTAGGCCTGCCATTCAGCTTGAAGGTAGTATTTAACTGCCATGTCGACTTGGCATTTAAAACTCCTTGACAAGCCTTAATCTCCCCCTTTTTTACATACAAATCACCCCTAAGGTGTGTGCTAGGTAGCCCATAGGGCAGGTTGTTTTGTAAGTAAAAAGTAGGACATATACTTTTAAGTTCTACATGTTCAGGTAGTGAAAAACTTCCAAATATGTTCTGCACTACTGTGCGGCCTTCACCTCTCATAGCATAACATTAGTTATTGCTCATTACAATTAATCAGCCATAATTCCTAATTGAGCGGGAGTATACATATCATGTTTGGTACCTATGTACTTGTATGATAAACCCTCCTTTATGGCAAAGTCAGATTTATTAATACTTTTAGAAAGTTGCCATTTTCCGTCTCCTAGTCCAGTGTGCCTGAGGCCTGTCTCTGATACATATCTGGGAAGGGTGACAGCAGGACTTTGTGTATTACCCCTCGACAGCCACACACAATGGGAGCTGATTTGTGAGTTGATGGGCCATCCCAAGATGATGGAAGGGATGAGCTGGGCACAGCCTTACACTAACACCTGAATAGGCTGTGTCCTGTACCCACAAAAAGTCCTGCATACCCCTTGTAGTGATTCTGGAGCTAGGGCAGGAAGGGAGAAGCTTCGTGCACTTCAAAGACCCTTCTTGTAAGTCTCCCTCACCTAACTCATCATCGCCGCTGGGGAAACGGAACTGATGCATTGGCATCACTAAGTGGGTCAGCACAGATGCATCATCGATTTTGCCCAGATTTGAACCAGTGCATCTCCCCATGTTGTGTAGATCAGAACCAGCGCACTGCTGCTTTTGCATGGAACCCATTGTTGAACCTACTCTTCCTAAGTTAAACCATTAAAAGGCAGGACTAAGAAAAATAATATTCCCTGCTTTACCTGTGGATGACATCCCAGAATAGCTGCTCTATGTTTCCCATGAAATACCCTGCTCTAAATGTCTCCTGAGGTAACTCTATGGCAGTTTGGAGTTTTGGTCTGCTATAAAATCTGTAGACTTCCATCGAAGGACCGATAGAAGGGGTGAGACTCATCTGTCAAACACAAAGATGTAAAACTTCACCTTCTCTTAGTCAGAACTTTTTACTGCAGCTGTCTTTGAATTTCTGTGACTTTGAAATCGATATATCTGAGATTGATGTTGGCTCTACAAATGCAAGTGCCTGGTTCAATCGGCTTGATTGCTTGCACTTCTAAAAATGTTTCCTAGTTGGAATTTAAACTATTTGGCCATTTTATGCTCTACCATCTTTCTGACACTTGTATTCACAAGTCAACCATGCTCAATCCCTAGACCTTGTTAAACCTCTCTAGGGGAACATTTTCATAAGATACTAACCTTTTCCCATTGATTATCATTGAATGGCTGTTTTACCACATTTTCTACTAGCAATTTTAATATCTCCTTGTCATATTTGTGTTTATTTGGCTTATAGCATTTTATCTTGCTTATGTAGTTTGGTTTTAAAATTTACTTTCCTAATTTCTTTGCTTATGATGTTATTTGGTTTGTTTTCTTGCACATCATAATTTACACGTGTAAAGGTTTGTCAAATTGCCAAAGGAAAGCAATCTCCTACATTTGTGAAACTGGGTTTGTATGGTTGTAGTTTGTGTGGGTCTTTCTGTGTGGGCAACATGGATGCTCAGTCACAGCGCACATCAATACAGTGACTTTACCCCACATTAGCATGACAGGCAGCTTCTGTACAACCTGATTCTTTTGATATTCTTATAAAAGTGCAACCATTAACATGTGGGTATGGATAGGGCCTCTATCTTGGTTCTGTTCAGTCACACAATTTGCTGTATACTTTTCTTTGCATCACACTCTGTGAATAGTGTTGTCTTGTTTTCTTTTCCTCTTCCAGGAGGTCGAAAGTGAGTGCTTACTTTCATCATCATGTGCTTCTAACCAGAGCTTTTTTTTCTAGGCCATGGCAAAACCTATATTATGCTGGAGTAATTGGTATAAATTTGGTAGTTTTCGGATAATTAAATAATTGCAAAATAACCAAGATGATGCTATTACACCCCATCGCATAATTACAGAAGACATACATTTTTTTTTAATGTATTTTTTTTATAATCGTTTTTATTGGAATTGTATAAGACATTACAACATATAGCACACTTAACATGAATTAACAATTCGCTAAATCAATTCAATATGTAATGATCGGGTAATTTTTTAATGTGAGCGGCATTTCAGGTTGATATTTTACCCAAATGAGTGCAAAATTACAAATCTGAATGTGAGCAACTAGGAGTCAACTTAAAATTACATTTTCAAATTGAATTTTTCCCTGAGCAGGCCGGTCGGGTAGTTTTTTCAGTGTGAGACGTATTTTGCATAATTACGCTCGGTGAAATTATGTGAGTTAAACCCGCCCCTACATTGTACAGTTAAAAGGCACTGATACAACTGTTACTGTTAAGAGAACCGGGCTGAGGAATCAATGTGGACAGCTAATTTGTAAACTATGATGAAGGCCGCATACTTCAAGCACTGGTAGGAGACTTGTTGAAACAAACTCCAATGTAGTGGGATGGGTCCAAGCAGAAGCAAGCTCTTCTCACCCTGTGATGCACAATATGCGAAAGAATACTCGTCCTTTTGAATAATAAGCTCACTTGAATATCCTACAATAGATTCTCACTCATTTAAATGTTTGACCTTTTCTTCTCTCTGAATATGATAGCAATAAGCAAATTGTCGATTTGTTTTGTATACTATGACATTCATTCCCACTTTCATCCATACTACACTCCATCACATGCAGTTTTAAACTTCTTATGCATATCTAGTATATTTAACAGCTGTCAACATCAAAGGGAAAACTCTTGTGAAAACAAGATATTCAAGGCATTATATTACCTTTGCCAGCTCGCTTAACCTATTGCAAATTTGGGAATTCTCACTTTCTTGCAGCATTTCAAAATTATTTTAATGAGGGGTCTGTGCAATCATTATTTCAAATAGTACATTTCGTCATGTTGACTATCAACACATTATGGTATTTTACTATCTCCATACATTAAAGGCTGCCTCCAAACATATCTAACAGAGGTCCTGCCAAAGGATTATTCAAGACTCGCTACACTAAGTTTGACATTAAAGAAAAAATGGAACAGCACTCCACTAGATAAATCTCCCAGGTGTTTGAGGGGCTCCTCCCTTTGACAGAACTCACTCAGAATAACTATTATATATGAAACTGAGATATTATGTCAAGCGTGTATGGATATTCTCATAATTGTGAAAAAACACGTTTGATTGTGTTTGTTGTGTGTTTTTTAAACTTAATGTTTTAGTGGACAGGGTATCTTTTTATTTATACATGCTTATTAACAGTTTTGAAATAATTTTATGAATATGCAGTAAAAGTTCTCATTGTAAAACAAAAGTTCAGAAAACTGTAAGCTGTGATACATGTTTATTGTATAGTGTAAAACATGTTCAACAGGTTCCACATATTGTATGCCTTGAATATGTTTCCTTTTCCCACAACTTCATTTCCTAAGACATTAAAGCATTAAGGTATGTGCGTTGGAAACCTGAGACAAAATATTGAGGGGAAGGTGTATGACCGTGGAAATAGCGCCTCGCAAATTGCGAGTTTTTTGCGACTCGCAATTTGCGAGGCACTATTTCCAATGTACAACAGTGTTTATCACACCGTTAACCATTCCCAATGGGGTCGCAAATTGAGAGGCTCATGAATATTAATGAGCATCTCAAAATTTGTTACTCCATTGGGAATGGCAGGCCCTCCCAGGTATGGTGGCCTGCATTTTTTTTTAATGCAGCCTGTTTTCCTTAAAGGAAAATGGAATGCATTTTTTAAAAATTAAACGTCCTTGTTTAATTTTTTAAGGGCAGGTAGTGGTCCCTGGGACGACTGCTTGCCCTTAAAAAAGTATTTTCCCATGCATTTGCAAAGGGGAAGGGCTCCACTGGGGACCCCTTCCCTTTTGCGAGTGTATTGACACCCTCTTGAAGAGGGTGGTAATTTGCGAGTGTTTGCAAAACATTTGTACATGGGGTTGCGCTTACTATTAGGAAGGGAACGCCCCGTCCTAATAGTGACTCGCAATTCCAAAATATCGAGTCGCAAATAAATTGTGACTCGCTATTTTGGAATGGTACAAACCCCTGTAGGCTTTTGCATGCGCAAACGGGTTCGCAAACCTGTTTGCACATGCAAAAACCGTTGTACATCTGGCCATGAGGCTCATAGTTATCATTTTCAAGCAGTGCAATGCAGAAAGTAACCTGCTGCACTGCGTGAAAGGGCAGGAATACACCATAGTTAACATTATATGGCACATTTCTGTCCTTTCCAAGCACTGGTGCACTTATGACTGCATAGCGCCAATGCAAGCAATCTTACGTTGTATACAGGATTGTTTTTTTGCAGAAATACAATCCTGTACAGCATTTTCTCCTCGTTATTACTCACCTGAGAATGCACAGCATTTTAATGCATTCCCAGGTCTACTACTAATGGTAAATCTAGGAATGTGCCAAAATCCATGGGTGAATGCATGGAACCACCCACGCTTCACCCATGGAATGCCTCCCTGGGGCATAGTAAAGCAAGGCAACGATTTGTGGTGCCTTGTATTACTCTAGATTTATCAAGCCATCTAGGGCCATGCAATGTGGCCTTGTGTGCGGCTTGATAAATCTCACTTAGGTTTTGCGTTGCTCTTGTTCCCCCTTGCATGATGGAAGGGCAATGAGATTCCATGATATATATGCCCCTGAGTATTCTCTTCCTTGAGTGCCTCCTGATCTTAATGTGAGTGTTTTATGAGAGCTCTTTTCCACAACAGTGATGTCCACAATTGTTCATTCATTTATTAGAAACTATAGTGCAAGAGTTGTGTTTCTGACAAGCAAACATCCATCTGCGAATCAGTTGACAGCAAATTCAAAATTCTCTTGAATTAATTTTCCTTTTTCTTCATTTTAAGCCAATCTGCTCGGTTGAACAAATGGAACCATCAAATGGAACTTCACTTGATAAATTCTTAATTGTTGGATTCACGGATTTTCCAGAGATACAAGTTCCAATTTTTGTTGCTTTTATTCTAGTTTACCTGACAACATTGACTGGAAACCTTCTTATCATGTTAATAATATATTCAAACCCCTGTTTGCAAACACCCATGTATGTCTTCCTTACACATTTGTCCTTTATTGACATCTTTTGCACCTCAGTTATACTCCCAAAAATGTTGGTCCAATTCTTCCAGGAGGACAAATACATTTCTCTAAACCAATGTCTGCTGCAAATATATCTATTTGGGTCTATGGTCTCCGCAGAATTTCTTCTGCTTTCAATCATGGCTTATGATCGCTATGTGGCCATCTGCCGTCCCTTAAATTACACAACCATCATGAATGAGACTGTTTGCATCTGTCTGTCCATTGCATGCTGGGTTGTTAGCTTCCTGGATCCGATACCACACACAGTATTAATATCCCAGCTCTCTTTCTGTGGGTCACATACAATCAATCACTTCTTCTGTGATGTTACTGCCCTAATGAAGCTTTCTTGCACCAGCACTAGCACTATAGATACAGTTACCTACATACTTTGTGGTTTTGTGTACATATTTTCATTCATTTTAATAATCACATCTTACATCAAGATCATCTTAGTCATTCTGAACATTCGGTCTGCTGTGGGGCGGAGGAAGGCATTTTCCACATGTACCTCCCACATTACCGTAGTCATTTTATTCAGTGGATCCTTATCTGCTACCTACATTCGGCCAACATCTGCATATTCAGTAAAGGAAAACAAAATGTTGTCACTGTTGTATATTGTTGTTATTCCACTATGTAACCCTATCATATACAGTCTGAACAACACAGAATTTAAAAATGCTCTACAAAAGAAAAAGAATACTGCATAGGAAAATGTAATAGGTCAACAGAAACAATATACATTGTTGCTGTTTTCATTTGAAATTGTGTCCAGTGAATTAGGGATGTTAAAATCCGCAAAAAGCAAGTTCTCAAGAAAAAAAAGAGGTTCAGTTTTTTAAATTGATACTTGTGTACTAATGATTTTGGGATGTTTGCTATACATAACACAATAAAGATTGTTGTTGTAAAATAAAAGCTTGAACATTGGAAACTGGGATGTAATGCTACTGCTTCCTTGAACTTTGTGAATTTGTTTCCTTTTCCCTCCCACTTCAACTCTCAAGACATTCAGACATTAAGATTGGTATGTTGGAGACCTGTGACAAAACATTAAGGGGCTCATTAGTATGGTGGGCAGCCAAATCAGTGGGAAATGGGAATGCCCACTAAGGGCGCGGCAGTCCCGCACACCCAATTAGGATGCGCCCGCCACACTGGCAGGAGCATCCCGCATTTTTGACATTTAGGCAGGCGGTGCTGAGAGCACGGCCCGCCGCAATTCCAGAAATGCATGTTGTGCTTTTCACAGCCCAACATGTCAGGCACTCCCCACCCCCCAGAGTCCCTTGGGGCCCACAACGGGTCCCCACAAGAGATTCCTGCATGCCTTTCCATGGCGGCAATGTCGCCACGGAAAGGCATGTTCCCGCCCACATCATAATATGGATGACGTTGTCTAGCAGACACCGCCACCATATTAAACTTTCCGTCCACAGTGGTCCACCCGCCATAGTAATATGGCGGGGGAAATGGGTGGCAGGCGGGGACGGATCTTGGGCGGATCGCCACCACCGTGCGGGCGGTGGTGATCCGCCTGAGATCCTAATGCCCCCTAAGTATTTACTTCATTGAGTGCCTCCTAAAAATTAATGAGAACTCTTTTCTGCAACAGTGAAAACATAATGACCGCCACTCTTTTTCATTGATTTTTAGAAGCTATAGTGCAAGAGTCATGTTTCCGATTAAGCAAACACCCATCTGTGAACCATTTGAGAGCAAATACATTCACAGTTCCGTTGTATTCATTTTTTTTTCTTCATTGTAAAATAGTCAACATGGCTGGACAAATAGAACCATCAAATCTAATTCCACTAATTCCTAAATGTTGGATTTTCTGATTTTCCAAAGATATAAGTTCCATTTTGTGTTGTTTTTTTTAATGGTTTACCTGATAACACTGAATGGAAGCCTTCTTAATATGGTAACAATATATTCTAACCCCTGTTTGCACACTACCATGTAAGTCTTTCTTACATACATGTCCATTAAAGACTTGAGTTGTATTCCAAAAATTGTATCCCAATCCTTTCTGCAAATCAGGTACATTTCTCTAACTCAATGCCTGTTGCAAATATATTAATTTGGGTCCATAATCCGTACAAAAGTTTTTTCTGCTGTCCATCATGGCTTATGATAGCTATGTGGCCATCTGCCATCCCTTCCACTACACAACCATAATGAATGAGACTCTTTGCAGACATCTGTCTATCGTATGCTAGGTTGTTAGCTTAATGGATCCAATACTACGTGAGGTGTTACATTTCCCAGTTCTCCTTCTGTGGGCGACATACAATCAATCACTTCTTCTGTGATGTTAATGCCTTAGTGAAGCTTTATTGCATCAGCACTATCACAATAGAGGCACTAACCTACATAGTTTGTGCTGTTGTAAAGTAATTTATTTTAATCAATTCATCTTACATCAAGATTGTCTCAGTCAATCTGAAAATTAAGCCTGTTGTGGGGAGCGGAAGGCCTTTTCTACATGCATCTTACACATTACAGTGATCATTTTATTCATTGGCTCTGTGTCTTCTACCTATATTTGGCCAACATCGGCACATTTAATAAAAGAAAACTAAATGTTGTCATTGTTGTATATCATTGTTACACCACTATGTAACCCAGTCATATACTGTCTGAACAACACAGAATTTTAAAATGCTCTACTAAAGAAAAAAAAGAATAGAGCATAGGAAAATGTATTAGGTCAATAGACAAAACATTGATTTTTCGTTTTTTGTTATTTGAAATTATGTCCAGTGATTTGAGGAGTGTTAAAAATAAATTTAATAGGAAGTTCACAAGAAAAAAGGATTCCATTGATTTTATTTGTGCATGTGTACTAATGATTTTGGGATAGTTTGCTATTAACTACACAATACTAAATATAAATAAATAATAAACAAAAACTCTGAAAATTAGAAACTGGGACATGTGTTTGTCGCTTAGGGTAAAACCTTTAAGTTGACGTTTTCATAATAGGGTAAATATTTGTAATGCTACTGCTTCCTTTTATGCCTTGACTGTTTCTTTTTCACTCGGCTACTTCTTATAAGACATTAAGACATTAATGTTGGTGTGTTGGAAACCTGTGACACAACATTATGAAGTATTCTCTTCATTGATTGCGCCCTGAATTAAGTTTGAATACGAGAACTATCCTCCACAACATTGAAAACATAATGATCTGCACAATTTCTAATTGTGTTTTAGAGAATATAGAGCAAGAGTCATGATTCCAACAAGCAAACATTCATCTGCAACCCAGTTAACAGCTAATACATTCACAATTCTCTTGAATGCATGTTTGTTTTCTTCATTTGGGCCAGTCTACATGGCTGGACAAAAGAAATCAACAACTCTAACTTTGCATGATAAATACCTTATTGTTGGATGCTCTGTTTTTCCAAAGGTACAAGTTCCAATTGTTATTGTTTTTATACTAGTTTACCTGACAACATTGACCCGAATCCTTCTTATCATGCTAATAATATATTCTAACTCCTGTTTGCACACTGCCATGTATGTATTTCTTACACATCTGTAATTTCTTGATATCAGTTGCACCTCAGTCCCATTCCCAAAAATCTTGACCCGACTTTTTCTGGTGGGTACGTACTTTTCTCTAACTCAATGTATGGTGCAAATATATTTATTTGGGTCCATGATCTCCACAGATTTTCTTCTGCTCTCTGTCATGGCTTATGATTAACAAGTGGCCATCTTTCATCTCTTACATTACAGAATCATAACAAAAGACGCAGGTTGCATCCATCTGTGTAACGCATACTGTGTGTTAGCATCTTAAATCCAATATAACGCGTGGTGTTAATATCCCAGCTCTTCTTCTGTTTGCCACATACAATCTGTTAGAACTGAGGGTCTCTACTTGGGAGTGGTAGGTACCACTGTCCAAATAGGGACCCTTGCTTCTAGTCAGGGTAAGGAGGAAACACTCTTCAGATAACCTCTGCTCACCCCCTTGGTAGCTTGGCACAAGCAGTCAGGCTTATCCAAAAGCAATGTGTAAAGTATTTGTACAAACATTCACAGTAACACAGTGAAAACACCACAAACTGACTCCAAAATAGTTTAGAAAAATAAAGGTATTTAATCTAAACTACACAAGACCAAAATGACAAAAATCCAACATACACAGTTCAAGAACATGGTTGCAAAAGAGTTCTTAATGTTGCGATAAAATAATCCACAGTTGCATGAAAAGTTCACAGTTGCGTCACGTTTTGACAATAGTACCTTTTAAAAGCGACAAAGTTTCAAAGAAGAAGCTGGTGCAGTGGAAAACAAGCGATGCGTTGCTCCTGAGACCCTGGGGGGGCGATGCGACAGCCCCCCTGCAGCAGTGGGCGTGTAGCGACAAATCCGGTCTGAATGGGGAGGAAGGCAGACTTGTATGGATTCCGGTGCGTAGGTTCCGTAGGAAGTTTTCTCTTGCAAAGGCATGATGCGATGAACTCTGGAGTTGCGACGTTCTCCAGGGCGATGATGCGCGGAACAGCGGTGATCTCTCTCGTAGCTCCTCGATTTGATGGCTACTGCGATGACACTTGCAGCGACGTGATGCGGTCCACAAGCAAGCGGTGCGGCGATCTCACCCAGCGACGACAGGCTCTGCAACGACACTTGCAGCGATGGTATTCTTCCCGCACCGGTCTGGTGCGTCCCGCAACGAAGGATGCGACGGCTCTGGCAGCGGCAACAGGCGCTGCGACGATCTCGGCCTTCGTAGAGGTGGGAATTTCCTCGCACTGTTGGGGATGCGCTCCGCAAGCGAGCGATGCAACAAAACTTGCAGAAAGTCTTTACAAGTTTAGTTCCAGCTCCCCAACACAGGTACAACTTCCAGAGGCACCACACATGGGCCACACACTCCAGGAAGGACATAACTCTCTCAGTAGAGTTCAGGGAAGCTGGGGATGAAGTCCTTTTGTTCCTAGGACTTCAAAAACAGGGAGCCAGCTCTTCTAAGGCCCATGGAGATTCCTTCAAGCAAGGGGACACAGCACAAAGCAAAGTCCTTCCCATCTCCTTGGCAGCAAAGCAACAGCAGGTCAGTCCAGCAGAGCAACAGCAGGACAGTCTTCCTTCTTCAGTTTCAGCATTCTCCTTGGCAGAGGTTCCTTCTTGATTCCAGGATGATCTAATTTTCTATTGTCAGGGGTCTTGTACTTATACCCCTAAACGTCTTTGTTTTCTTTGTGCAAGTGGGCCCTGAACCAGTTCTGGGAGTTCCTTGAGCACTTTGTTTTTCTGGCTTTTCCTTTCCTTTAAGAGTGAGGGGCAGGGTTGTCAGCCACCCAGCAGGAGGTGAAGCCAGCATTGTGGAAGGCAGGCACAGCCCTATTCAGGCCCAGGTGCTATCTCCTCCCACCACTCAAGTTGCAAATGCAGTATTTTAGCCTAGGGCTGACTCAGCCAGCCTCCTGGGGAATCCCCAGCCCCTGTCACTCTCAAACCAGACAGTCAATTCACAAACAGGCCAAGAGAACAGCAACTTTCTAAAAGTGCTGTTCTCAAACACAGGATTTAAAAACAACCTTTCCTAAAAGATGTGTTATTAAATTCTGAGTTCGGGGATACCAGACGTGTATGTCCTATCTTGTTCCTATGGGAAGATATGTTGGTAGCCATTGAAGCCAGCATCCCCCATGATAGCCTATGGAGCAAGATAGCCTTGCAGCATGGAAAAACAAAAATGGTTGTAATTCACTACCAGAGCATGTCACCTGCACACGTACATGCTCTACCTCTCACATACACTGCACCCTGCCGAAGGGGGTACCTTGGGCCTTCCATAGGGGTGACCAATGTGCACAGAAAGGGAAGGGTAAGGCCTGGTCAGTGGGGACACTGACCAGGAGGACATGGCAGTTCACAGACTGCACACAGGCACTGCAGTGGCAGGTCTGAGACACCATTTTACGGCTACTCATGCGGGTGGCACAATCAGTGCTGCAGGCCCACTAGTAGCATTTGTCATCATCAACCCTGGCACACCCAGTGCACTTTACGAGGGACGTCTTGGTGATATAACTATGCCAATCATGGATAACCAATTACAATCACAATTTACACAGAGACCATATGCACTTTAGCACTGATCAGCAGTGGTAAAGTGCCCAGAGTCCTATTGCCAACAACCACAGGTCAGGAAAAATAACGGAGGAAGAAGCAAACAGTTTGGGGATAACCCTGCAAGAAGGGCTAGTTCCAACACAATCAATCACTTCTTCTATAATGTTACTGTCGTAGTGAAGCTTTTATTGCACCAGCACTACCACTATAGAGACATGGTCCAATATATAATTGGGTTATTGTGTATTTATTGTCATTCACTTTGATCATTACATCTTACATCATGATCATCCTGATTGGTCTATAAATCCAGCCTGTAGGAGGGAGTTGAAAGGTATTTCTACATGTCCAGCCCACATACCATGGAATGTTATTCAGTGGGTCTGTGCCTTCTACCTATATTCAGACAACATCGCATATTCAACAATAGAAAACAAATTGTTATCATTGTTGTATATGGTTGTTACTCCACCATGTAAACCTATCATATACAGTCTGATCAACACAGAATTTAAAAATGTTTGACAAAAGTAAAAAAATATAACATAGGTAAACGTGGTAGGTCAAAAGAAAAAAATCATACATTGTTTTCATTTAAAATTGTGTCCATTGATTTGTGAAGTGCTACAAATACCCTTAAAAGCGAGTTTCCAAGAAAAAGATGGGATTCACTGAATCACTTCAACATGTCAGGATGATATGAACAGCCTGTTAAGTATTGAAAGTTATTTTTTAAACAAATTAAATATGCAAACACATTTTCTATTTAATGTTTCAGAAATTAACATTTGATCTATTCGTAATGATTTCTACGTGTATTTCTTGAAATATTTATGAGCATGTAAATCAACTCAAGGACATGTTGTGTGAAAGGTGACCAGTATGTAATGTATTCAGTTTGAAAATGTTGTATTTTATCTTGAATGGTTTATTCTTTCTAAGCGCCACACAATAAACACTTTGATAAACACGTTGCCATGAAAGGGTATTAATGAGTCGTCTGAACTGGATGGACATTCAAGATGAGGGTTGCAGCCCATTGGCGAAACAATGTCAAATATTACCTGAAAGGCCTGTCTGAGGCATCTGTAAACATGTTGTACTTTGAAGGGGTTCAAACAGGGCTAGATAACAACTCTTGTATATCTTCTGTCTGGTTGATGAATGTCTTTGCCTTGACTTACCAGATTTCGGTCTCATTTTTGTTGTGAGCCCAGGACCTGTATTTTAGTGTTAAATGTGGGTATACCCTCAACTATGCCCATGTTTAATGTGGCTGAAGACTTTAGCCATCTCGGAATTTGGCTGCCATCCCTTTGGGCCAGTATACAGAAAAGCAAACAAGAACTACTAAAAAAAGTACCTAGGCCAGGAACTGGCAGCTTTTACATTACCCAGGAATCACCCCCGTACATTAGCTAGTGCCAACCATAAATCTGGCACCTTAAGGTTCCCTCCTCTAAACACTGTCTGGAATGCAGAAGATCAGAATAAGGCTGGACCAGCTGTCTGTGGGCTGTGATAAGGAGCTCTGAATGACTGGTGGTGTTCGTTCTTATAAAATGACAACAAAGTGGACTCCAAGGGTCAGTTAGCTGACCTCCTGTGTGGCTACAGGGTCAAAACAGGCTGAAAGAGGCCCTTTACCAAAATGCCAAGCTGGCCAGTGGTAACTGGACTGGACTTAGTAGTTTTCTGACACGCTGAAAGCCTCTAAATGTATTTCTTTGATGTGCTGAAGGGGAGGGGGGGCTTAGAAGTGTACTCTTGTATTGTTTCAGCACCAGCTGATTTTATAAACTTTTGAACATTTTTCCTAAACAGCACCAGCTAGACCCACCAAGGAAAATATAGGATCAGCACTTCCACAGCATTGGATTGAATTTCAGCTTAATTTATATGAGAGATCTCCATACATCAAAAAACAACAAACTCCCATTCTGTGTTGGGACTTAGAAGATTTTCAGCAACAATTCCCAAAAGCCTAAGAGCATTAATGGGACCAACCTGCTTCAAGTGTAATATCCATGGCATCAACACCTTGCACAGAGGACTTCTCTTTCAAAAATGTTTGACTTAAAACTGTTGCCATGAGCAATCCACTTGTGGTGTCTGACTGGAGGTCCATTGAAGTTAACCTCAAATAACACCCAGGTCCAGTCTATGATGACCATTGACTACCATTAACTTAGAGAGTTTTTTGGTGCTATTGTCACCTAAAACTTTTGAAACTCATAACTCCTGTTCTTATCTGATTTTTGTCATTTTGTCTAGTAATTGTATTCTGTTTTTCTAATTCAGTTTAAGATTTTTATTACATGGTGTTTTCACATTATTACTGTTTCGGTATTGCAAAACTACTTTACACATTGCCCTAAGTTAAGCCCCTGTGCCGTCTCTGCCAGTTTGTTGATCTTAGGTTTGATTCGATTCAATAAGCTTTATTTGGTTAAAATATAATAACCATAAAAGCAAAAGTACAAGCACATATGATAAAAAACCGTTACAGTTAATTCGGCATACAGTATAAAATCACAGTACATATAACATTAAAACATCATACTTTTCCTTACATGAATTGATCTTAATATAAAAGTTGCAACAAAAAAACAAGTCTCAGGCTCTCTGAGTGTAAACAGTAAACTCATAGCAGCAGTAGTGGTTGTAATATGACATTTTTTGAACCAAGGTTTTAAATAGACAATACGGAGGTTCAAGTACAAATCACAGAGGAGGAGAACGTGCAAAGTGCTTTGTTTAGTATGACCGTCACATGGGCAAGGGAAAACTGGGTGCTGTTTCATACTAGGGAACGCTACTAAATGATGGACAAGGCCGAGTCTAATTCTTGTTTGAACCAAACGATGTGACAGTCTTGTTACCAGTGTCAGATAAGTCTGGAAGCTGTCGTTATCTAAATAGGAATGATATAGCTGGTATGTTATTTGTTTCCCTACAGATGTCAATCTCCGCTTCTTCCTTTGAGACAGGAAAGTATTCTTTATTTCCTGTTTAGACAAGTGTGTTACATCATTAGGGTTAGCCAGTGCTTCAAGTTTAAATACGTCTTTGTAGGCATATGCTATATATTTAAGCCAGGGGATCTTCAATCAGTTGTCCAGTTGAAGGCAGTCTTTAATGATCACTTTATTGAATAGAGTCTCCTCTTTCCCCCATATTGATCTCCAGAGCAGTAGGGTTCTAAGCGCAATCAGGTCAGACAAGTAATTGAGCCAAACTTTGCAGTGAATTAATTCAGAGGACGCTGAAGTAGGTAGACATAAAAGCTTTTTAAGAAAATAATTTTCCTCAAGTTGCAGTACTTCGCTAGGATGGTTACCCCATACCCCTGCTCCATATAATGCAATTGAGACACATCTAGGTTTGTAAATGGATGTCATGTCTTTAATTCGCCGATCCCCTAGTTTAGATGCAAACCTGAAGACCCTGTGCACACTTTTTGCAGATATTGGTCTCCTCGTAGTCCTGCATGAATATATTAGCGTATATCGGCGCCGCCGGATTGCCCATGGCCGTTCCGACCAGTTGCTGGTACCATTCATCTTTGTACCGAAAATAGCTCTGATACAGGGTAAATAACATCAATTCCATAAGGAATGTTTGAAATGGAAATTCTAGATCAGTATTAAACAAAGCTTTCTCTACTGCCTCTGTACCTAGCGAATGAGGTATTGAAGTATAAAGTGAGCGAACATCCGCTGTACATAAGATCAATTTTTCTCCAGGTTCAATTATGGTTGATTCAAGTTTAAGTAAAAAATCAGTAGTGTCCTTGACATACGTTTTCATGTTCTTGACTGTCAGCTGAAGATACTTATCAAGAAGCTGCCCTAACGGTTCATGTAAACTCCCACAAGTTGAGACAATTGGTCGAAGAGGAGGATCCCAAAGATTTTTGTGAATCTTAGGTATCATATAGAATACCGGGCTTTTTGGGTTGGTTCTTAACAGAAAATTCTTAGTCTTGTTGACCAATTGTCTCAACTTGAAACACTTTGAAAAATGAAATGGATATGTAGAGATACCTTGTGAAATAAAACATGGAGAATCTTTGAATAAACTGTGTTGAGAACCCTCTTTAGGCACTGAGGGGTGACAGTGTGCCTACAGGGATGCAACTAATGTCCCATTAGGAGCACTTTATCTTGATACATTTAGGATTGCCAGAATCATGGCTGCAGGGAGATGATTCCAGTGTTTCAATGCTTGTAATGAGAGTGATGGCCCTTTCCTGGCAGAATGGTGGTGAAAGTGATGGACAGTGATGAAGTTTGACCCTGTTGTCATATTTGCTCCTTAATACAGGAGATCCTGTGAGACTGAAGTTGATTCCAGGAAAACCTTGTCTACTCCAGGCACAGCTCTTGTGTTACTTTCATCGCTGCGAAGACACTGCTATGACACTAACACGAGTGTCAACCCAAACTTCAATTCAACAAATACATCAGCCAATAAAAAAAGATTATGCATGCAAACATGTGCAACGCTCTATAAGGACTCAACAGATGCATGTTCCAGAATTGGCACTTAAATCACTTGCAGGATTATGCACAGCGCTCTCAATATGAAGCCGTTATCACTATCCAGTAATAGTGAGGCTTCTGAAGCCGTGGGTAGCATTGCTTTTACAAGTAGGAGTGAAGAAGGAGTCAAAGATGCCTAGGAAGCACAAAAGCTAGAACAGTGATTGTTTTAGGAATAGGATTAAGATCCACTAGAATTATGCAAAAAAGGTATCCTATGTGGAGTGTGAGATGTTTCAGGTATATAAAAAGTGGGCCTTTGTCAGGATGTGCAAGGCTGATATTAATGGTTGTGTGAATGTGGTGGTTAGAAATATTAAAGGAGAATTGACTCCTTTACACAAGAAGACGTGTAAAGGCACTTATTGTATGCCTGGTATTAACACTCTGACATTAAATGGCATTTTCAATCTGTGTACTCCCTAATCGTGAAGCAGAGCACATTTCGTTTCCTAGATTGGTACTCAGAAAGTTAGAAATGTGAAATGTTTGCTTGGCGGGAGTGCAACTGTTAGAAAATGGGTGTTAGCTTACTGGGGTGTGAGCCTTAGACAAATAACAGTTACATTCCCATGCAGGATGGCTCACAAAAAGTCACTAAATTAACATGAGCTTAACCCTGGGTAGCTTGGCACAAAAAGCTGTCAGGATTAAGTTACAGTAAAAGTGTAAAGTTTTTATGCAGCACACAAACAGTAATAAAGTGAGAAAAATCCCAAACTGACTTAGAAAATAGTGCACATTTTAATAAATTACTGACTCAGTAGAACCGAGTTATGAATGTGTAAAGTTTTTGGTACAAATTAGTATCTAAATGATCAAAGCGCTGACCACGGACAGCTAGTCAAGCGAGACCGGGTAAAAGTCAAATAGTATGGCCGACACAATGGAGCGTGGTTGGCATACAGAAAGTCGATTGGGCCCGGTCAGCGCTTACCTTTGGACTTAGAAGAAATTCGTATTGAAATCTGAGAAGGTAAAATTCAGATGGGCAATGCTGCATGAGGTGTTAGAGGAGGGAGCATTGTCATTGGATGGCCTTGGGTCAAAGCCATGCTGAAAGTTTCTATGTTGAGACTTAGTTGTTGGAATGGAGGGCTTCAGCCAAAGACAGTTCCATGAGGTCTGATACCCTTTGGTGAAGGACCGCTGAAAAGGATTGCTGCTGCAAGGAACACGTAGCACAAAGAACTTTGAAGTCAATCTGATTGGCAATGCATCTCGGGTAGATCAGCAAACAGTTTGGTCTTCAGCTCCTACTGGTTCTCAGAGCACTTTTTAGCCAAAAGAGTCCTCAGCTTTGGGATTTGGCCACCAGGGCACCTTTAGGACCATAAACACAGGCCCAGGGCTAGTGGGACACCACTTGGAAGTTCAGGACTTACAGGCTGGGTCCAGGTGCAGGTTCAATAAGGTGGGAGCCTTTTATGTTTGTAGCAAAAGTGCTCGAAAAGGCAATGAATGTGCAGTTGGCTGATTACATCGAGCAAAATAATCTACTCGATGATACGCAGTTCGGGTTTCGAAAACTCCATGGCACCGAGACGGCCCTTATTAAAGCTGCTGATGATATCAGAACCATCAGAGACCATGGGGGGACAGCAGTCCTTATAATGTTGGACTTATCGGTGGCATTCGACACGGTCAATCACTCCATCTTGATTGACCGTGTCGGAAATTTGGGCATTCGATTCAGCGCTAAAGACCTGCTTGCTTCGTTTCTTGCCAGCAGAACACAAGCAGTAACGCTGGGATCATTTAAATCGCCAGAACTTGCCCTACCCTGTGGAGTTCCCCAAGGCTCATCTCTAAGTCCGCCACTGTTTAATATCTATGTGTCGGACTTAGCAAGAGTTATTAAAACCTACCAGATGAGCCTTACCTCCTATGCTGATGATACCCAGCTGGTGCTTGCTATTAACAATGACGGAGAACAGGTAGCGGCACGTTTTCAAGAAGGTATGTCAGCAATTAAAGACTGGATGAAGGCTAACTACCTAAGGTTGAACTCCGAGAAGACGGAGGTAGTCATTTTTGGCAAGATCTCCCCACAATGGTCATCAGTGTGGTGGCCCTCATCCTTAGGAGCCTTACCAACGCCATCTGCAAGGGTCAGAAACTTGGGAATAGTCTTCAATGAGAAGCTCAATTTTGTGGCACACGCCAATCAAAGTGTGGCAAATGCTCATCACAAACTTAGACTTATAAGGAAGATTATCCCATTCCTCTCGGAAAGCGCTGGAAAAACAGTGGTGAGCACACTGGTGCTTTCCTCTTTAGATTACTGTAATGGTTTATTTGCCAATGCACAAGCTCGGGTAATCTCCAAACTTTAAATGATTCAAAATGCGGCGGCAAGATTACTCTCCAGGACCCCCAAATTCAAATCGATCAGCCAAACCATTAGAAGTTACCATTGGCTGACAATCAAAAAACGGATAAAATTTAAATCACTCTGTCTGACCTTCAAAGCTATCCATAACCAAGGGCCGAAGTTTCTCCAAGAGCAGCTCTCTACCTACCGTCCGTCTAGACAACTTAGATCGAAGTCGCTGCATCAACTAGCAGTACCTCAAACTAGGACGGTCACCTGGGGAGACAGACGTTTTACGGTGAGTGCAGCCAGACTCTGGAATACGCTCCTGTTAACTATCAGATCGAGTCAATCCCTCTTCCAGTTCAGGAAACTGTTGAAGACCTGGCTGTTTAACCAGTAAGGAGTCATGCAGCAACATGCTGTCACCTTCAGAGACCCTAAGTGAAATCTTAGCGCCAAGACGCCCACGGGCATACGTATGCGCTTTACAAATTGTAATAATAAATAATAAATAAATAAATTATGTTCCCATGGCTCTGAACAGGATGCCAGTAAACTAGCCCTTGGGGTCACTCAGGTAGTTCTGGGTGCAGGTGTAAATGTTAAGCTCAACAAGCGGATTGGCCTCTAAGGATTCAAGGCAGGCTTCAGGCACCAAAACAGTCCTTCTAGGAACATCAGCAGTCTCGCAGAGTGCACAGCAGGTCACAGCAACAGGCAGTCCTCTGAGGGTCCTTCTGCAGGTCTATTAGTGAACTGAAGTGTGGGTCTGAACGGTCCTATTTTTTCATGCTGGTGCTTTCTTCTCGAAGGTAGGAGAAGCTTCCGGAGATGTTCTTTGAACTGTATGGAATTTACTGACTCCCCTTCCCTGGCTCCAAGCTGCCTGCATTGAAAATACATGATCGTTAGGCCCTTTATGTGAAGGCAGAGCACAGGCCATGAAGTTGTACGTGAGGCTGTGCTCATCTGTACAGCATAAATACACAGAAATGAAACAGTTTTCATTTACATAATATTTATTTATCAAAAACAAGTTTTTTTTATTATATGTATATTTTATTTTTTATATATGCTATTTTTCCTACTTTATAAAAAGATTTTTACATTAATAAACACATTACATAAGAATTATTAACCAGATTTTTCTTTTTTTTTTATAAAGGAGAAAGACATTTCTTCACTTTTCTGGGCATACATTTATATGCAGATAACCCCCAAAGCGAAATGTAAAAATTGTTGACATTCTATCATTCACCCATTCTCACCTTTCAAACTTCTCATACACACCAATTAACATACTGCACAACAATTTCATAAAGAAACCGTATCTTAAGTGAATATCCTACTACCATAAGTCAGTTTGCCTTATATCATTACATTGCAAAACACAAACATGTGTCCGACTTTTAGGTTTAGAATAATTGTTTTCTTGTTGTATTTCTTGGGTGGGTTTCACAGATGTGTGTTGCTGGTCTACGTACGTTTTGGTGAAAACAAGTTGTTATCACCTTCTTCAGGTGAACTGAATTAGGATCTTCACTTAAGATGTGGGTTCTAAATTAAAAAATATTTTAAATTTAATTGTTAAAATATTTATTAGTTTTTAAAACTACATGTTACACTACGTTAAGTGGCCAATTTCGATTCGGTAAAATCCCCTACGAATAGTTGTACGGAATGTATTTCCCGTACAACTCGTTCTCCTTCAACGTCCCCGTACGTACGATCAAGCACGATCCAAACCCAAAGCAGATCTCCGTATGAATCGTGCCAAACACCGTACAACAAAAAAATACATACGATTTGTATCGGGTTGACGTAGTACGCTACGTCCGTACGTAAACAAGCAGCAGTTTCGGCCCAGCTAGTACGGTTCGTCTCTGTGACATTCCGTACGACCCTTTTCTACAGGAGCTCAAAACATCCGTAAAAGCAGAGTCTGGCCCGAACCGCACCCCCGGTGCACGACATACACGCCATGAACCCCATCGTCCATGTAATCCCAGTCCTGTACGCCTACGACCTGGTGCACAGAAACCGACGACGGCGCAGACGGTGAGAACAACGTACCGCAACAACGGAAGCATACCTGTACAGTGCGTCTTACACGATCGCATATACCACCATTGCAAAAGTGATACGAGCCGCACACATGCCATGAATGTTGGGGTGCGATGCGTCACACGTGCCCGCGTATGGCACCATTGCAATAGTGATACGATGCGCACACATGCCATGAATGTTGGGGTACGGTGCGTAACACGCGCTCACGTATGGCACCATTGCAATAGTCTGACGATGCGCACACATGCCATGAATGTTGGGGTACGGTGCGTGACATATGAGGGGTGGGTGGATATGACTCCCAGCAGAGGTCAGACATGTGAGGGGTGGGTGCACAGGACTCCCAGCAGAGGCTACACATATGAGGGGTGGGTGCAGAGGACTCCCAGCAGATGCCTACAGTATGGGGGTGGGTGGATATGACTCCCAGCAGTGCCCAGACACATGAGGGGTGGGTGCACAGGACTCCCAGCAGTGTCCACACATATGAGGGGTGGGTGCAGAGGACTCCCAGCAGTGTCCAAACATATGAGGGGTGGGTGCAGAGGACTCCCAGCAGTGCTAAGATATAGAGGGTATATCAACATCAGCATACCACAACTACACGGGGGTATGGGCACATCCCTAACTTGTGACTATAATGATAGTGCCATAGCAACACATCCCTTACAGCAGTGTCCCACTCCATGGAAGATGGATTTCTGTCACACACTGCGTGACACATCACATGTGGGTGTGATATCAAATTCCACATGCATACCCACCCATGGAGGTTGCTGGCGAAATACACACCCTACCATCATGACACAATAGTGTATAGTGATGTAATAGCCCACCAAACAGAGAGCGAAAAGGAACACACACTGTCACGTACATCCCAGGGCTGATATGAATGTCCAGGTGGTGGTCAGACTACCACAATGTAGTATCTCATGGAAGAAATAGGGTTGAAAAACCTTAGATACAATGCTCAAAATTGTGAGTCATGTGCCCAAATACCCTGCAGAACAATTTCCAATATATCGGGGTAGGCTGTGATAACACACATGCATAGTGGTAAAAAGGGTGAATGTGTCCATGAAGGCATTTGTACATACTCAAAACACAAGTACAGTGAGTAGCAAGGATGGCACAGGCTAATGAGCAGTAGACATCTGTGAGCAGGCATGGCCATTGCTGAAGGGAACCATCACCAAAAAAGGAAATGCGCACACATGTCAGCACAACAATTGTGCAACTGTCTGCAGTGAAGATCTCAGGTGTCACAGAGAAAGGAACACTCCTTGGGACAAAGTCTGTAGCCAAACTGAACCCACACAACCAATGATTAATTGCAGAGACATTGTGATGGCACACCGATACCATGGCCCACCTCATGACCATCATCAAAAAACATCTTTCAGAACCCCAAAACATTACCATGATACCAACTCCAGGGCCCTCATATCCAACATCAAGTACCTGAAATGCAATAGTGTAGAATGCAAAATAAAAGCCTTTATTCAGCTTTAAATGAAAAGAAGTGCAAAAATGAGTCCCAGCTCAAATAAGGCCAATGGCCAGTGGACAACAATGTCTTGAAGGGGAACGGTGGGGAGGTCATCTACCCCAAATTTGCCTGCACAGGGATGATCTAATGGGCTGTTGACCCTTGGGGGGCATCATCCGGGTCAGGACCAGGCACCGCAGGGACAGTAGTGGGAAGTGTAGGTGTGGTGGGTGCAGGGGGACGTATCTTCCTCAGTGGCTTGTGCAGCGCCAAAGGTGAAAAGATACTCAGTGCTGCACACTGCTGCCAGTTTGTCCAGACCAACCCCTGCATCCGAGGACACAATGGGAGTTGAGGTAGAGGGCTATGAGGGTTGCGGACTTTGACTTTGGCTGCGTGTCTGCAGTCTGACCCCAGTCCCTGTGGGTGTGCCTGCAGCCCTCTGAGTTTGCGTGCCAGGAGGTGTGCGCTTAGACTTTTGTGGTGGTGTGCTGCTTGTGTCCGTTGGTTTGCATGATCGTGCTTTCCTGCGTGTGCTTTGGACAGGTATGGGAGAGGGGAGTGTGGATGGGTCCAAAGGAGGGGGGGACGGATCGCTGCAGGAGGGAAACTGCTGCCGTCCGTGAGGAGTCCATGGACGTGAGAATCCAATGTTGGTCAGACATCGTAGCTGACATTTCTTCCATGAACGACAACAACTGGGTCAGTATATAAGTCTGGCCATGGAGGACATTTAGCATTGATGTCTGACCAATCTGAATCTGGTGGAGTAGGTCCACAGACTCCGCACTGAGGGCAGCAGGGGAGACAGGGGCAGGGGCTGCGGTGCCGGGGCCGAAGGAGACATGGGGGGCTGCACGGACAGAAGGGACCGGAGCAACTGGGAGGGTGTAGATGGTTCTGGAGGAGGCAGAGACAGACACAGTGATGCTGGCAGTTGTCGCAGCATATTCCCCCTCCTCCTGGGAGTCAGAAGCAGATCCATCTGCGTGGTAGGATGTGTCGCCCTCACCCTCCGTGCCACTGGCTCCCTCTGAATCCTCAGCGATGGTAGCACTGTGGCTGGGTCCCTCCTCTTGGTCCGTGCAGTTGTCTCCTCCTGTCTCTGTTGATGATGCTGTGGGCAAGGAGAAGAAACAGAAATGCATCAGTCACCTGTACACATCTGACACATGAGCACAAAATCAGTAGGTCACACTGAAAATCATGGCATGCATCATGAGTAATAGCCGGATAGCTCTGCACATATTTGAGACTTGTACTGCCCAGTTGGTATAGACACAATGCTACTTGGACACAAGGATCCAAAGAACACACCAAGCCACAACTTGAATGATAATTACACTGAGAAGCTACTGTTTGTTTACAGTAGAGCAGATCAATACAATGAAGTGATGCTACCGCAAGTTCACAAAGAAATAAACAGCAGTGGTGCCCCTCAGGGCAGACTAACCCACCTCACTCCCCAAGGTGACACCACACTCAGAGCCCTGTAAGTACATTGGGCAAAAAATAAATGTAAATAAATGTTGCCATCTTGGGACTCACCACACTTTACACAATCAACATGTATTGAATGTGCTAATTCGCCACCTTGTGAAGACAACACGTATGTGTCTGAATGACAGACGTCTCACAATGAAATGCACACAAAAAAGATTTACACATTCTTTGAAACAGCTGGCACCCTTTAAGATAAAACACTGTTAGAAACAAATGGGTTGCAGATTTGCCATACACATGGTCTAATGGAGGTCTTGATGGCTTGACACTCATTAGTTTGTACAATTGACAACAAAGGAGTTTCAAGACCTCAAGACCACTGTGGGGACATATAATTGGAGATCAAGGCACACCGTTAATCACTAACAATGGCCTCTTTGAAAAGCTGCCTGCTTCTTTCAACAAATTGGAAATGTTGTTTTGTGTGCACTACCTTGTGAGACAACTATCATGCAGGCACATAAGTGTCCTTTACACAATTTGTCATTTTAACACATTCAAAACATAAACAATTTTTAACATGTGTTGTGAGTACGAAGGTACAATCATTAATGTGAGACAACTTGAAATATGTCAGTCCTCACAGGGGCACCCATTCCCTGATGACACAGTTGCTTGCACATAAGCCCTACTGGCTGTCATGTGAAGTGGCCCACATGTCCCAAATCAGGAAAATGCTTAAGCTAATGGGCCTGCAATTGTGATGAACAAAATCATTGCTGCATTGTGGACACACCGTTATCCCCAGGCAAAATGTCAACACAGAAGTGTGCACACCGTTGCATCTGAACTACATACATGTGGCAAAAATGTATGAGGCACAATCATGTCTGGAACCAAATGACATAGGCTGTCAAGCCCCAACTGAAAGCACTGGCCACCATCACAGGGGCAGTGCATGGTGAAACATTGATCAGCCAATTCGCACCCACAGGTCAGACCTGGCAAGGCTAATTCAGGCAGGCCCATGTAGACCTCTCCTGCACAACACCCCTATCCCTCAGTCAATGTGATTGATACAGCTCAAGAATTGATAACTCAGAATCTGGGTAACAAAAACTGTGCAGCAACAATTCCAAGAGTAACCCAAGCTCACCTCGTGGGGCTTGCAATACATATTAGTAACAAAAAACCAACAGCAGACTGTTGTGAATAGGCAGACAGGTACTGCCCAGTGTGAGTATGGACAAGCCAAATCTTGTATCCATGTCCAGTGGACACATGTAGCAGACAAAGGAAAAATACAAACTATGAAAGGGACCAATGCTACAGAGGCAGACCCATGCTGAAATCACATAGAATGGGCACAGTGTTGGATGACACACATGATTAGGAGGCCAGGGTGTCTCAGGGGACTGTAGTGGGCACACTGATCCGTGGGTCCGGAATGAGCTGACTGTACCATGAGTAACTGTCATGGCAGTAGGCATATCTCCCAACTGATGTACGTCATGTCTGAGAACACAACATGGGTCATGCATGCTGCAAGGGTGTTCAGATGAAACATCACACTCCTATGTTGAGACTCATCATCAGTGCAAACAAATATGAAGCCCAAACACAGTGCACAGGTCATGGCACAGGCAAGGTCCCAACACATGTCACAGACCACCCTCCCACATGATGCGCAAATCAATGTGCAGTCTAATTATCCTGCACCCTCGATGAACATGTGCAAATGTGATTACACACAGACCAGGGGACACATGTGAAGGAAGAGAAGGGATGAAAATGAGCACCAGGTGACTATGGGGAATCGAAAAGACACTGCACATATACCCTGTCTGACCAGACATCCCAACTGTGGGAGTGTAGCCAGGTTTCAGAGCACCTCAAGAAGCAGGTGGCACACAACACAACAAACAGCCATGTACCTACCCCCCCCCTTACTGCTGTCTCTCCTGCAACTGCCTATAGATGTCTGGAAACACCTCTTCCAGGTCCCCGAGCATGTGGGGGGTGAGGTGACGGCTTCCGCCATGCCGACGTGGAGGCTTCATCTTCAGCTGGACCCAGGCGATATGCCGGGTCCAGCACCGGATGTCTTGCCACCTCTTCTGGACCTTGCGCAGCTGCCGGAGATGGCCCCCTGCAGACCTGTCAGCGCTGACAATGTCTATCCAGATTTCCCCCTTCTCATAGGCAGTTACCTGTCAGGAAGACAAAGTGAAACAACATCACTACACCTGCTCCATGTCCCAGTGACACACACTTGCACACCATTGATAATTTGAACAGGGCATAGGATGCTGACAGGGCTTGCATCATTGTCCATATGAATTAGGCCTGTGGGCAAACCCCAATGCACTACATGGCATTGAAAGGCAACAGATGGCGTAACAGGTGCAACATACTCACTGATAATGGCACACACTGGCCAACACATGCAACTGCGGGGTTTGGGACAGCACGTGCCAAGCAGTCACATATCCCACTCCACTTAAGAACCCTCAGCAGACCAGACAGACACACCCTGGCACAGATCTCTTGCTTGTCACTGACAACAGCGGATACAACCCTCACTTTGCACATGTGCCACTTGACAATGGAGTGTCACAGGCACACAGCACTGCTTACTTGTCACATCAGATGGCTAGAGCTGCTGCATATGCCATGCAGCAGTGGTGCAACAATGGTTCAGTATTAACCTGATGAAAGTTGTCACATCAAGATATAAGGACACAGAAAGGAAAATATTTTGTTGTTACTTTGCTAGTCCCGGTCCTTTCCGGGTTCCCCAGGGTAGCTCTTTTGTTTTTAACGGCAACACATCACATACACACTCACCCAGATGTAGTGCTCGCTCTAGCGCCCAAGGACGCTCGACCTCATCTTAAGGAGGGTAAATCCAGGGCTCTGTCTTGTTGGAATTACTATCAAAGGAAGATCTGACCTGTTTAGAGCGGTCACACCGCATTGCTCGCTAAAGTGGTGCACTCTGCTTGATTTGCAAGCATTTTAAAATCTCCTCGTTTTTGATTTTCTTTATGTTTTTATTTTGTCTTTCCCCTGTTTTTAAGGGCTGCTCCCCCATACTTGCACTTTAATTGGAATTTCACAGCGTTTTGCGGGTCCCGGATCCTTTTGTTCCTGCTTCTCGGCAGCTGGGCAGTTTGGCGGCCATCTTAGGTGAGGGAAGGACGCCGGGCGTGTAGTGCTCGCTCCAGCGCCTAAGGACGCTCGACCTCCTCTTAAGGAGGTCATGGTCACGCGCAGCAGGAACGCCGTATCACCGCCGGAGTCACGCCAGAGTCCAGCCCGACTGCGCCCGTCAGTGTCCCGGTGGCGAGCGGGGCGGCGCGCGGGGCTCAACCTCCGAGATTATCTTCTCCTGCTGCTACTAGGATCTGTTACACGTCGTATGAGCTACGGTCTCTGCTAAAGTTACCTTGTGGCTGTCATAAAGTCTTTCCGGGTCGATATAGGGGTAAGAGACGATGTCCTGGTTGCGGGTGGATACCAGATAATGCCCCGGCCACTCTATCATATAGGGAGCCGGATAATGTGAAGCATCTCTGTTTGCTTCTAAATACTAGGTCAGCACGTAGGCACGCGCAGGATATCTACGATCTCCTGACCGTGGAAAAGCTGGTATGTCTAATGTTAACAGAGACTTGGTTTGAGAACTCTTCTAATCCCGATATTGCCATAGCAATCCCCCCAGAATATAATATCTTCAGGCAAGATAGGTTGGACGGGAGGGGCGGGGGAGTAGCACTTGTGGTGAATAAATGGGCCGCTTGCTCCATTGATGCTATTACTGGATCTGAAGCCCTGGCTTTCTCTGTAGCTCTGGCACCGCATCAATCTCTTAAAGGGATCTTAGTCTATAGGCCCCCTGGACCGGCTGGCTCTTTTTTTGACGAGCTGCAGTCGGCTATCTCGGCACTGGCTTTGAGAGCTGAGCACTGTATCCTGGCTGGGGATTTCAATTTCCATATGGATGAGGGATTGGACACAGATACGATCAAGCTGATTGAGATTACGGCCCCCTTAGGTTTGGCGCCTTATCTGTTCGGACCAACGCATGAAAAGGGTCATACCCTGGATCAGGTCTTTTCAACGTCTCCAATCGAGATCATGTCACTTCTGCCGGTGCTCTGGTCAGACCATAGGATGGCCAAATTCTATGTTCTAGGCACAAAGAAGTCAACTAGCACCGCCTATAGGCAGCCTGGGCGAGCCCTTAGGGCGTTTCATCGGGTGACTCCTGAGATGCTGGCTCAAGCATCTCTAGATCATCCTTGCCCTTTTACGGGAGTTTTAGAGAAAGACCTTGAGTCCTTGCAGGCGTGGCTAACAGATAGGCTGAATGATCTAGCCCCTGAGACGGCCCCCCGATTAACATCGAAACGGGTTTCTGCCCCTTGGTTCACCGAAGCACTGTCGGCCTCTCGTAGGCAATGCAAGGTGGCTGAAAGGGCGTGGCGTGCTCAGTATGATCCAGCAGCCAGGCTTGTTTACAGGACAGCTGTCAAGGCCTACCATCGGGATATTCTCTCGGAGAAAAAAGGTTATTTTGCTAGATTTTTATGATCGTCAGGGAATTCACGGCCCCTCGAACTAATTCGACCCCGGCCGCCCCCTCTGACTCGTGGGCCTCTGCTCTCGCCAATTTCTTTACCACCAAGATCAAATTGATCCAGGATTCTTTTCCTTTGAGGGTAGGTGAAGTACCTCCGAGCTTTGAAGATGAGCCAGGCCCATGAGCTCTTTCAGGTTCAGTCTTGGCAGATTTTCCGCCTATTTCAGCGCCGTCGTCATTGGTACTTATGGCACACAGCACTGCTTATTTGTCACATCAGATGGCTAGAGCTGCTGCATATGCCATGCAGAAGTGGTGCAACTATGGTTCAGTATTAACCTGATGACAGTTGTCACATCAAGATATAAGGACACAGAAAGGAAAATATTTTGTTGTTACTTTGCTAGTCCCGGTCCTTTCTGGTTCTCCAGGGTAGCTCTCTTGTTTTTAACGGCAACACATCACATACACACTCACCCAGATGACAAGGAACATTCACACACTTCAATGTCCATGAGGTTAAACACATCATTTGGACAATCTCACCACAGGTCCCCTCAAGTCATAAACATCTGTGAGTACAGTCAGCTGTCACTCCGGGGGGAACACTGTTCCACCTCAGGACATTTGAAAATAAAGCCACCAAGGTCTGGCACTGCTGAATGTGTCATTCACTATGCAGCGAATGTCACAGTAATCACAATGCAAGTGAGGAGTGAACACACATGAACTACATCATGCTCTGCATGAGAGACACCACCATGTATACCCCCGGGACTCACTCACAACCATATTGCATGTCTGTCCCACCAATACACAATGTATGTTGTGACACTCACACAACAGGTGCACAGTAAAAGGTAGTGCAGTCAGCACTCACCTGCTCCCGTGGTCTCCCATACAGCATGCTGTACTGTGGTAGAAGGGCATCCAGCAGGGCCTGGTTTTCCTCCTCAGTGAATGCTGGGGCCCTCACCATAGTACGAGCCATGAAATGCCAGAGGATGCAGAGACAGCAGCAATGTGGTCCACTCCAATGTTGTGCAGGCAAGTGCCCTCTCCTGGGTTCTAGCTGCCTTAAATCAGTGCTGATGATAGGCTTTCGGTTCGAGGGGTACAGAGTGATAGGTCAGATTTGTTCGCATCGTATGTTTCCTCCAATCCCTTTAATCAAACATACAGCTCTGACACACATTCGCATCGTTCAAATTTTGAGCTTCAGCTCCACAATCATTTTGCAACATTGTATGTTTTTGCCCAACTGACTTTTGCAGGGCACCTGTAGCACACACTCAAATCTCAGTATCCATAACAACCAGGATGCATTCAGGGCCTACTACTCGTCCCCTAGGTGTCCCCCTAGATTTGTATTAGATCCACACACGTGTACGGTGCGTTTCACGCGCTCGCATATGGCACGATTACAATAGTGAGACGATGAGCACACACGCACGAAAAGTAGGGGTACGGTGCGCTCGCATATGGCACGATTACAATAGTGAGACGATGCGCACATACGCCCGGAATTTAAGGGTACAGTGCGCTTGCGTATGGCACAATTACAATAGTGAGACGATGCGCACACACGCACGGAAAGTAGGGGTACGGTCGCTTGTGTGTGGCACGATTACAATAGTGAGACGATGCGCACACATGAACGGAAAGTAGGGGTATGGTGCGCTCGCGTATGGCACGATTACAATAGGGAGATGATGTGCACCCACGCCCGGAAAGTAGAGGTACGGTGTGCTCGCGTATGGCACGATTACAATAGTGAGACGATGCGCACACACGCCCGGAATGTAGGGGTACGGTGCATTTCACACGCTGATGCGAAAGCAGGGGTACCGTCCGTTTCACACGGTGCGTTTCACACGCAGATGTGAATGCAGCGGTAAGGTGCATTTCACACGGTGCGTTTCACACGCAGATGTAAATGCAGGGGTACGGTGCATTTCACACGCAGAAGTGAATGCAGGGGTATGGTTCATTTCACATGCTGATGCGAATGCACGGGAACAGTGTGTTTCACACGGTATGTTTCACAAGCAGATGTGAATGCAGGGGTATGGTGCGTTTCACACGCTGATGCGAATGCAGGGGTATGGTGCGTTTCACACACTGATGCGAATGCAGGGGTACGGTGCATTTCACATGGTGCGTTTCACACGCAGATGTGAATGCAGGGGTTCAGTGCGTTTTACAGGATGATGCGAATGCAGGGGTACGGTGCGTTTCACACGTTGATGCGAATGTAGGGGTTCGGTGCGATTCACACACTGATGCCAATGTAGGGGTACGGTGCGTTTCACATGGTGCGTTTCACACGCAGATGTGAATGCAGGGGAACGTTGCATTTCACACGATGCGTTTCACACGCTGATGCGAATGCAGGGGTACAGTGCATTTCACACGCTGATGCAAATGCAGGGGTATGGTGTGTTTCACGCGGTGCGTTTCACACGCTGATACGAATATAGGGGTACGGTGAGTTTCACACACTGATGCGAATGCAGGGGTTCGGTGTGTTTCATACGGTGCGTTTCACACGCTGATGCGAATGCAGGGGTATGGTGCGTTTCACACGCTGATGCGAATGCAGGGGTACAGTGCGTTTCACACGATGATGGGAATGCAGGGGTACGGTGCGTTTCACACGTTGATGCGAATGTAGGGGTATGGTGCGTTTCACACACTGATGCCAATGTAGGGGTACGGTGCGTTTCACATGGTGCGTTTCACACGCAGATGTGAATGCAGGGGAACGTTGCATTTCACACGATGCGTTTCACACGCTGATGCGAATGCAGGGGTACGGTGCATTTCACACGCTGATGCAAATGTAGGGGTATGGTGTGTTTCACGCGGTGCGTTTCACGTGCTGATACGAATATAGGGGTACGGTGAGTTTCACACGCTGATGCGAATGCAGGGGTACAGTACATTTCACATGCTGATGCGGATGCAGGGGTACGGTGCGTTTCACATGCTGCTGCAAATGCAGGTGTTCGGTGTGTTTCATACGGTGCGTTTCACACGCTGATGCGAATGCAGGGGTACGGTGCGTTTCACACGCTGATGTGAGTGCATGGGCATGGTGCATTTCACACGCTGCTGCAAATACACAGGTACGGTGCGTTTCACACACAGATGTCAATGCAGGGGTACGGTGCGTTTCACACTCTGATGCCAATGCAGGGGGCGGTACGTTTGACACGCTCACGTATGGCACCATTACAATAGTGATACGAGGCCCACACATGGCAGGGATGTAGGGGTACGGTTCAAACAAGGATGTGTATCAAGTTCTTGTCATTGCATACTTACATGTGCAGGCCCTAGGTGTGGCAGGCAATGATATAACACAGGGCATCTAATCTTGTTGCACAATCGATGTGTGATGACCTGTTGACACATGTCATGTGTGATGGGGCACTATGTGTTACACATCACCTTTACACTTGTCCCATATGTATCCTTATGCAGATGTTGTCATGCACATCAACACTGGGATGGCATAGTCATCACTACGGGTACCTGTCTCATGATGCCAGGGACCGGGGAACTTTGTCACTTGACATTTCACGCTCAGCGTGACCCTATGTGACTATGTCCGGTGGGTGTCATGTTAAACATTGAGCTTGCTGTTTGTGTTCCATAAACTGCATCTGCTGTTGGTGCATCTAACATGGGTCTGTGTTGAGATGGGAATGGTTTCACATGTACGCACACCATGCCACATGTGCATTCCCACTACTGTTGGGTCTTATGGCATCAGACATCATTTTTACCCAGGCATACATGTCTGCATCGTGACAATGGCTGTGTTGTTTTGTTGTCACATGCACACCTTAATCGCAATGTGTTTGATATGTACATTTGCCATTCCATGTGACCTGTGCGTGTGCCTTGCAGTCAGCTGTCTGGATGGGTTGACAACCTTCCACTGCAGGTTTTGTGACGTGTGTCACTCCAGTGATATCTCGGGCTGTTCACTCAGACCAGACCAGCAGCTCATTTGAGGGCATGTCATGTTTATTTGTCAATCAACAGGTGTTTCTGGGTTTTTGTAGGAGTGCCAGCAAGCTGGCATATGTGTCCGGGATGTATTGCACACGGCAGACTCCATAGTGACCTGATGTGTAGTAGCAGTTTTGCATGTGCTATGTACATTGATATCGATGTTGGCTGACAGTTATTCTCCATTCTTCCCAAATACGTCCTGCAGGGCACCGCCTTTACCAAGGCCATTTCCAGACTTGGCTACCATGAGGGAACGTGCCTGCATCCAACGTTACAGATTCACTCGACAGTTGATTCAGGACTTGACGAACAGGCTGGAACCACATCTCCAACCGCAACTCAGGTATCCTACTGCGCTGAACCCCAAGCTAAAGGTGATGGCAGCCCTCCATTTTTTTGCTACAGGTACGTTTCAATTAACCATAGCTGATGTCGGTGGAATGTCACAAGTGATTTTCATCTGTGTCCTGCGTGATGTTTTAGCAGCCAAGTTGGAGCACATTGACGAATTCATCAAATTTCCAACTCCTGAAGAGTTGAGAGATGTCAAGGGTGAATTCTATACCCTGGGAGGGATGCCACATGTCATTGGGTCCATTGATGGGATACATGTGACTTTGGCGCCACCACAGGCTCAGGAGAAGGCTTACCGCAACAGGAAACATTATCATCCAATAAATGCCCTGGTGTGTCTTGCTAACATGCTGATTTTCCATGTTTGTTCACGTTTTCCATGATCGGCACACGTTGCATTCATCATGAGGCGTAGCAGGGTGCCACAAATGATGCTGCAGCTGTGCAACGATCGGGCATGTCTTGTTGGTGGGTAAACTCTGTTTGTCCTGTGTGTTTCAGTATCTTTTGCTCTGATGGCATCTCCTGAACCACTTATTTACATGATGTATATTTGTAGGTGACTCGGGATATCCCAACATGCCATGGCCGTAAACAGCTGCAGATCAGCAGTACATGGTTGATGATTTCAATCTTACCAAAACAAGCGGCACCCGCCACTTGTACCTGTGTCGCAAGGGATAGCTGATTGTCCAATCTAACTCCCAGATTCCTGACCAAGTCCTTGTGTGCCGGAGCAATGGCCAGTTCCTCTGGCCACCACAGATTGGAAGAGAGGGGAGAAGGTTGGTTAAAAAAATAGGATCTCGGTGTTATCTGGATTAAGTTTCAAGAAATTGTGGTACATGGAGGCCGCAATAATCTTGGGACAATTTTTGAGTGCGTCAACATTTGCGGCACACACAGCATTTAAGGTGAATAGAAGCTGAAGATCCTCAGCATATGATATGATTTTGACTTCAGACATGGCAATCGATTCAGCCAGCGGGGTTAAGTAAATATAAAAAATCAGAGGGCTCAGAGCAGAGCCCTGCGGAACGCCCCACTTCAGTGGATTGACTGTGGAGATGAATGGATCGGTCTGGGACTGCTGTGTGCGGACAGATAGTAAGGATGATATCCAGTTCAGCACTGAGCCCCCCACGCCTATGGTCTTAAGGCGTTTCAGAAGAATGGGATGGGCGAAGGTGTCAAATGCTGTAAACAAGTCTAACAGCACCAACACTGCCTTGGAACCTCTGTCGACTGCCCAGCGTATAGAGTCTACCATTTCAATGAGGGCCGACTCAGTACTATAGCCGGGATGGAAGCTGGATTGAGAGTCGTGAAGGAGGCTATTATCTTCAACAAAGGCCATCAGTTGCTGCCAGAAAATTTTCACTTAAATCTTGGCCTGAGCTGGTAAAAGAGAGTTAGGTCTATGATTGCATGGAGATTCAGGATCTGCGTTGGCTTTCCTTAAGATGGGCAGGAGGAACACGTGTTTCCACACATCCGGATTAGAGCCCAATCTGAGGAAAAGGTTCCAGATGGCTTTTAAATGGTGATTGTGAATCTTAGTAAGGATGTTGTATTGCTTGGCGGGCAAGGGGTCAGTAGGGGAACCGGATTTACACATCTGCAAATCGAGCAGAGAGACTTCCTATGAAATTGTGGCAAAATCTGAGACCACAGAGCTGGCAAACGGCTTTACTGATTGGTCCTCAGACATTGGACGACTAAATCAGCACGCAGGCCCTCACCTACACAGACTACATGTGTCAGGGGCACAGCAACTCCTGGCTGGAGGACAACCACAGCACCATCCTGCATTGGTACATCAACATTTGCATCCAGTTGTCCAAAACACAACACACTGCACCACACTCCGCTACAGATTCACCAAAAAAGCTTGACCTAAGTCAACACAAACGAGCTGTGTGGCACCCTCACACAGAACACTCCAACCAACGACACCGCCACACCCTGCAACCACACACACTGGATCAGCAACTGATCCAACACTCTTGCCACATTGGCGGACTTTCCTGTGAAGCACAACAGTTAAGCCACCGGACACAAGGCAGACCTACTGGACTCATACAGGTCTAGCCGGACTCATATGCAAACCTTGTAAAACAAACAACCATCAGTTACCTTTCAGCCCTGAAATCCACAACACACAGACATCACCATGTCATCAGCACAGACACGAGGATAACCTTCAGGTATGGCCTAGGCACCAACACACAGAAAATGAATGACATCATCGGCATTGTGAGTGAACTATCTAACCCCAGCTCTCCATCCAAAAGACATCCCACCCCTGCAAGGCCAGGGGGATCCCTTGCAACTTACTACCACTGCAAGCTCGTGGACGTACACGACAGCCTCGCCACACAGAGGCAGACAGTGCTATTTTCCACAGGACATACCCCCCTCAGGTCCAGGACTCCCGTCAGCAGCAAAGACACCACCCGGCTCATGTACACCATCCACTCCGGCTCTCCATCAGGACCCTTCCCACACCACATCTAAATAACAGCATACACCATCCTTGAAGCTCACCTCCGGCACGTCATGAGTGTCTCCTTTGAGTATGTTACTTTCCATGGGAGCTGGAGGCATGCCGAAACCCAGGCCCTTCTTTGATGACGGATGGCAGTACCGCAGGATCTCCTGGAACATCACCCTGCTTCTCTACCCGGCAAATGTCATCAAGAAAACAGTCAACGAGCAACTTACTATCTCCCTCCAAGCAAACTTCTCCAGGCAACCCGCCCCAAACCATCTTCCACAGTAATCACCCCACTGCAACAGCCTTCATTGCCACCACCAACAACATCTTGGACCCTGCTCAAAAATGGTGAGACCACCACCCTCACCTCATCTACCTCTCAACGGCATTCTACACCATGTGCTACCACACTGTGAAATCACACATCTCTAGCACTGGAATCCAGAAGAAGGCCCAGGATGAAATCGCCAAGTACCTCACCAGCAAGGCCCAGGGAGTCCGCCTCCCCCCTTCGGCACTTAGTACACTGGGGTCATTGGGCCATGCCCCAGGCCTCATCTCTCAGTGTGACAATCTACAATGTCTCCATGACCCCCTCTCCAACATGCGCACACGACCTCATCATCATGTCCTCTGCCATTGACACCCAGCTGCTCCTCACCCTCACCAAAGACCCAGCCACTCCCATATCCAACCTTAAAGATGGCATAAGGTGCGTTGACAAATGGATGAACATCAGCCACATGAGGCTGGACTTGGACAAGACTGAGCTCATCATCTGAGGAATGTCCCCTTATGGCTGGGACAAATCCTTGTGTCACAGTTGCCTGGGCAGCGCACAAGCACACATTTGCCACACACGCAAGCAGGTGCTCATCGTACACTCCTCGCTCACAATAACCATGCAACTCAACATCATCTCTACCTCATGCTGTAAGTCCCTCCGCATGCTGAAAATGATCTTCAGATAGATCCACTCCTAGTCAAGACAGACAGTCACCCTGGTCCACGACACCAGCCGGCTCATCTACAGCAACGCCCTCCACGCAGGAACAACAGCCAGACTCCAGGAGGACTTGTGCACATCCAGGGTGCAACGGCATACCTCATTCTCAACATCCCCTGCCACAGCCACATGACCGTCCACCTGAGATACCTACAATAGGCTCACTCTCAACAGCAGGATCACCTTCATACTCCTCAGCCACACTCAGGAGGCACTCCACAACCCCAGCCCCGAAGACGAACATGGAGGTCTCCCATCCAACACTCCATTGCCCCAATTCCATCCAGCCAACCTTGCCCTGGGCACCATTCATCACATCCACTGTACAACTGCATGCAGTAGATAGTTTTCCCACATCAAGAAACAGACCTGGTACTTCCTCCCTGGGCACCTCCACATGACCCATGACCTCTACACCTTCATAAAACTCTTCCAAAACTGTCTGTCTGAGCAGTATGGCAAGCCCCCCCCCAGTAGATTGAAACCATCACAGGTGAGTATTGTGCTCCATGTATGTATTTGATGATACATTTTGACCTATGTGTGTCCTCGACCGGACTCAGATCCCAGTGTATGGATGGCTTGAGTTTGTTCCACACTCTGGCATACTTTGACATATCCCCACACGTATGTTGTTGAATCATGGTAAATGACTGCAGCATCAATTTCACTTGTGTTTGTTTTGTTTATTTATCGGTCTTGTGCGGGAAATGTGAGTAAGTGATGGGTGCTGTACAAAAATACCGGGAATCTAAAGTTCACAGAGGGAGATGTGATGCCTTGCAGTTTGAGTCGGAGTGCCCCACCGCGCCAGCGAGTCGCGTCTTCGTCCCGTGATTTACCCCATGACAGCAGCCTTGAGTAATACAGGCGCTGTATTCTCCCACCGTAGATGACCATCTCAGCATCTATCAAGATGAGCTTAAATTGACGACGCCCTCGGAGCCACGCGTCCCTCTTCACCACCAAACCACCCCAGGAGCACCTGCCATCCCGGCCGGCTCCACGGGCACCTGGCATACCCGGCGGTGCCATTCTAGCACACAGCAAATACGACAACCCGGTACTGAAGACGATCCCGAATAACGAGGATCAAAACGCCGTCGACATCACAGCCCAATTATTTGGCGTATTTCATGCGTTTGGCTCAACAATATGGAAAATTATGATTGTGATTGATTAGAATTGTCACTCATTGAGCCACCACTGTACATATATTGGTCACCTTGCACCGTTCACCCTGTTCATTTTTATCACTTGCGACGTCACTTTTTACTACTTGTATATATCACTATTCACCAAGTGCCTCCGGGTTGTCACATGATACTCTCTGTACAGTGCTGCTTTAACTGTATTTCCATGTGCAACTGCTTTCAAGAATTGGTGAATTACATGCCTTATACAAATCAGTTGAGTCTCCTTGTTCCATACTTATGTAATGCTGTTTGAATACATGGTTAAACTGTCTTAAAACTGATACCGGTTGGTATATTGTTTCTTATGTACATTCTATACCCAATCCCGACGTGGTTTATGGGTCCCACTCCTGTTCTTTCTCACTTGCAGTTTGAGTCAACAGAGTCCAGACCACAGTGCTTGGCATCAGTGGTCAGACTGCAACCAGCAAGTCCATGTGAGAGAGTAGGACGGTCAATAAGGTGATTCTGTTGCACACAAAGTCCAGGTGCCGGACCAAGTGACCTGGGAGATGCGCATGGCCCGCTGCCTCTCACTGTCTCTTCCATGGACGACCCACCTTCCTTGGGGGACCCTCATATGCAGGCCTTGACGATGCATGCGATGCTCCGTCGGACAATTCCTCCTCGTCCTTTCCTGTGCCTGGTAGCGGTCTTCACCTTGAAGTGTCTTGCCTGGTGACACAGGGAGGGTGCTGCATGTTGTTAGCAATCAGACGGAGTAAATGGCTTATGTCCCTTTGCACTGCCAGGAGCTCAGCCAGTCTTGCCTTCATCCATCCTTGGTGTTCTTGTTGACTGGCGTGTTGCTCAGCCTGCATGTTTTTGATCTCTGTTAGGGCCCCCACTACCGGGCTGAACTCCCTGGTGTCCCGTCAGTATGCCTCCATGATGTTGCGCACTTCAGACATACTGGGCCCTGCAGCTGGCTGGTCAGGTTCTCGCCTCCACCAGGTGCCACTCCCACCACCCCTGCCCACACGAGCCTGGCCTGCCGTTGTGGGCACATTGGGTCGACGGGACCCCTGAGGGATGGCAGTGGCGGTGTTGTCTGCCACTTCCTGGGTGCCGGAGAACCTTGTCCCTCATTGTCAGACTGGCTCAGTTGTTGAGTGTGGGCAGGGCTCTGAGCTGTCTGCTGGGATGTGGCAGGAATGGTGGTGGCGGTTGGCGCAGATGTTCCTGATCCAGCTGCTGCACGGGTTTGGGCACCAGAGGTGCGAGGTTGGTCGGGGTCATCCGTGGAGTGGTGAGAGGCGTCGCTGTCAGTGGGATCAGGGTCCTGCGTAGCCTGGGACTGTGATTCGTCTCCCCCATTGTTGGGGGTAGATTCCGCACGTTGCCCTGTGGGTGTGAGAGATAGACAATGTTAATGCCATTTCATGCAACATCCATTTTTCATGCACATTGTCGTTGCCCCTGTTCCACCTGCTACTTGTCTATGCTTTGGATTGTTCTCAATGTTCACTTGTGGATGGGTATGTTGTGGGTCAGATTGATCTGTGCTCAGGAGTCATTGACATCTGTGGGACTATTTACAATGACTGGCACAGCCATGCATATCAGCAGGGATTCGCCAGTCATTGTGCACCACAGCTATGCCAGGATGGAGGCAACACATTTACAATGCGGATCACCGTGGTGGAAAAACGGCACATCTGCGTCATGCATCAGTGCCGTAGGAGTCGCACATTGCTGGAGTTGAGTTGCCGGCACAACGCAGCACCAAGAATGCTCTGTGGGGCCCTATCTGCACGATGCTGCGTCAATCCTTATGCCTGCTTCAAGCATACATAGGGTTTTGAGGCAGTATGTGCTGCGCCCTGACGCCCACCCACCGACCCCCCGCACCAGAACACCTACTTCTGGCGCAGGGCTATAGAACTTGACACATTTCCCAGATGCGTCACCTTGTAAATACCCAGCACCATGGCGCCACTTTTGTGCGGCCGCTGCGTCACAAAGGTGAAGCAACTGCGTCGCGAAAGAAGCGCAAGGGACTTGTGAATCTGCACCGTGCATTTTTTGCTTGGATGCTTCATCAGATCTGTACTGGTTTTGTTGTGTTAAATGACGATTGCGACAGTGGGGCACTTCATTGCATGTCCCAGGAGGCTATGCTTATGTAAGGGGTGTGTGTGACAGGCAGTGCTGGTAGTCGGAGTCTGATTTGGCACTGGGCCTCCCTTGTGGTGTGGCTGTCCCCCCATGGAGCATGCTGCCATGACAGTGGTTGTGAGTTCCTATCCAAGATATTTGACCTTGTTGTCCTGGTGTTTGTGTTTCCACTGGTCACAGGAGGGCCGTGTGCTTCCTACACCAGGGCCCAGTGTCAGCTATCTTGTCAGTACATTCCCACTCCATGTGCATCGAGCATGGTGCATGGGTGTGTACCTGAGCCATATGGGATGAGTGCAATTGGGCATGGGCATCCACAGAGCTGTTTATAGGGGTGAGCACATTTTTAGCTTCATCACCATCCCCTTGCACCCTTCTCACCCTTCCCCTTGCACCCTTCTGGCCCTCCCCCTTGCATCCCCCTCCCCTCTGTCTTGCACCCTTCTGGCCCTCTGCCTTGCACCCTTCTGGCCCTCTGCCTTGCACCCTTCTCACCCTCCCCCTTGCACCCTTCCCACCCTCCCCCTTGCACCCTTCTAGCCCTCCCCCTTGCACCCTACTCCCCTCTGCCTTGCACCCTCCTGGCCCTCTGCCTTGCACCCGTTTGGCCCTCCCCCTTGCACCCTCCTCCCCTCTGCCTTGCACTGTTCTGGCCATCTGCCTTGCACCCTTCGGGCCCTCTGCCTTGCACCCTTCCCGAACCTCCCCCTTGTACCTCCTCCCCTCTGCCTTGCACGCTCCTGGCCCTCTGCCTTGCACCCTCCTCCCCTCTGCCTTGCACCTTTCTGGCCCTCTGCCTTGCACCCTTCGGACCCTCTGCCTTGCACCCTCCTCCCCTCTGCCTTGCACCCTTCTGGCCCTCTGCATTGCACCCTTCTGGCCCTCCCCCTTGCACCCTTCTCGTCCTCCCCCTTGCACCCTTCTGGCCCTCCACCTTGCACCCTCCTCCCCTTTGCCTTGCACCCTTCTGGCCCTCTGCCTTGCACCCTTCTGGCCCTCTGCCTTGGACCGTCCTCCCCTCTGCCTTGCACCCTTCTCGCCCTCTGCCTTGCACCCTTCTGGCCCTCCCCCTTGCACCCTCCTCCCCTCTGCCTTGCACCCTTCTGGCCCTCTGCCTTGCACCCTTCTGGCCCTCCCCATTGCACCCTCTTCCCCTCTGCCTTGCACAATTCTTGGCAACCCCCTTGCACCCTTCCCACCCAATGGAGGGTGCTGCCACCTCGGACAATGGCACCATTTCAAAAGCATGATGGACTAGGGCCAGCCCTGACTGGGCCCACACTAGACACACTGGCGATCCAGGGGGGGCCAAGAGTCCCCCTTGCCCCCCCCTGCGAATGCCCATGCAATTGGGTATGATTTAGAGTCCCACAATGCATTTTGTGACACCCACCCTCCCAGAATACTGGATGTCCATTCTTGGGTCTGTGCTTCCTGTAGCATGGGACATAGCATGGCCTTGGTTTGTCAATGGGGCATACACATGTTAGTGGCATTAGCATTGTTTTTGCCTGTAGTTATGGGCAGCGTGCGCTTGGCGCTTGTTGCGGGCATTTCTTGTACTTGGAGTGTAGATGCCATTAAACCCATGTTACATGAGTTGTTTGTATACAAACCAGGCTCTACCACTCCTTCAATGCCATGTACTCCCACCATGCGGTGACGGAGGAAACCCGAGCCGTGCTGGACCGGGGAGGAAAGGCAGCCATCATCTTGCTCGACCTCAGCGCCGCGTTCGGCACTGTCAACCATACCATCTTATTACATCGTTTAATGGGTTTGGGTGTGTCGGACGCGGCACTGGAATGGCTGTCCTCCTTCCTGGAGGAGCGTTTCTTCCAGGTGTTTGAGGGTGAGGCACTTTCCATCAAACATCCACTTAGCTGCGGGGAGCCTCAGGGCTCCTCCCTGAGCCCCACACTCTTCAACGTTTACATGCAACCTCTAGCGGGGATAGTCCAACCTTTCGGTGTGCGTATTGTCACCTACGCAGACGATACCCAACTGGTGGTCTCTCTAGACCACACGGATGGGTCGTCTAACACCTTAGGTCCCTGTCTGGAGGCTGTAGCTAGGTGGATGCAACTTTCCTGCCTCAAACTCAACGGGGAGAAAACGGAGGTTATGCTTCTGGGCAACCCTCCATTGACCTCTCTGGCCTCTATTTGGCCTACCTGCTTCGGCGCCCTTCCCCCCCCAAATCACAGATAAAGAGCCTGGGCATCTAGCTCGACAAGTCGCTTCACTTCTCGGCTCAAGCCATCAAAACAGCGGCTACCTGCGTGGGGCTCATGAAGATGCTTCGTAAAGTGCTCCCTCTGCTCCCTTTCCAGGCGAGGAGAATCATGGTCCAGGCCCTGATCCTCTCTCGCCTGGATTATGGAAACGCGTTATATCTGGGAGCACCGGTAGCTGTGACCCACAGGCTCCAGGTTACCCAGAATTGTGCCGCCCGCCTACTGTACAACATCCCCCGTTGGCAGTCAGCCAAGCACGCCCTAAATAACCTTCACTGGCTTCCAGTCGTCGCCAGAGCTCAGTTCAAGGCTATGTGCATCATGCAGAAATCCTTTCACCGAACGGGCCCTGCCATCCTGTTTCCCTTAGTTCTGCCTTATGTCCCCCCCAGAGCCCTCCGCTCCGGATCACTGCATCTAGCGACCACAACAAAGATCAACAAAGCGAGGTGGGGTGGCCGCTCCTTTTCCCACACGGCTGCCAGGCTCTGGAACTCCCTCGCCCTTAGAGGGAACCCCAACAGGATGGCCTTCAGGAAAGCGCTGAAAACACATCTGTACACCAAAACTCGGTAACCTCGGCAGCCCATTTTAACAATCAATATAAGTGCTGCGAGGCCTCCGGGTAGTTTTGGCGCTATACAAATATAATTTTTCATTTCATTGTGGTAGCAGGACGATGACCTTCTCCTCCCAGGGATGGTACTGTACTGGTCTGCAAGGACCACCACCTCCAGCGCCTTGGTTCTGTAGGTAGTCGTCGTCCATCTTCCGCTTGACCATCCTCCGCAGATCGTACCACTGGCCTGGCAATTCTTCCTGGTGCATCTGATGGGTGCAACAGCCTGACTATCCTCTCCCAATGGCGTGTTTTCTCAGCTATGCTGGTCCGTCTGACAAATGCGCCAAACAGCTGTGGCTCGACTCTGATGACTTCATCTACAAGGATCTCCATCTCCTCCTTTGTGAACTTTGGATTCTTCTGTGCGGACATGGTGTGGGGTGAATGTGATTGGGGGTGACAGTGTGTATGGATGTGGGTGTGTGGGTCTGAATGTGAATGGGGGTGTGGGTCTGAATGTGATTGGGGGATATGTGTGAAGGTGGATCAGTGCAGTTGTTGGTGTGTTATCAGTCTCTGTAGCTAAATGGGTATGTTACAAAGGATCATGGTTTGTGTGTGTGGGCCCTTTTTATTGGTCCATTTGTGGGTGGGCCTTAGTTAGAATTTGTGGTGGGTGTGTTATAAGGGGTGGGTCTGAGTTAGGCCCTCTGTTTGCCTGTTTGGATCTGGCCAGGACATTCATTTCCAATGGTTTGTACACAGGAGACATGTTTTGTGGTGTTGTGCGAGTCATTTGCACCCTCCTTGTGCTGTTTTTAGGGGTTCGCGTGCGCTTTATTCAGTGGGTTCGTTTCGTATTTGATTGTGTGGCTCGCTCATATGAGACGTTTTGACGGGGTTCGCGTGCGCTTCGTTCAGGGGCTTCATTTTGTATTTGCTTGTGTGGCTCGCTCATATGCAACGTTTTTACGGGGTTCGCATGTGCTTCATTCAGGGAGTTCGTTTCGTATTTGATTGTGGGGCTCGCTCATACGCAATGTTTTTACGGGGTTCGCGTGCACTTCGTTCAGGGGGTTCGTTTCGTATTTGATTGTGTGGCTCGCTCATTCTCGCCGTTTTTACGGGGTTCTCGTGCGCTTCGTTCAGGGGGGTTCATTTTGTATTTGATTGTGTGGCTTGCTCATACGCGATGTTTTCCGTACAAATCGCAGTTCATACACTACGATGTTTTCCCGTACGAATTGCGTTCTCGGTCCCGGGTCTGGATCGTACTTGTCAGGTCGTACAGCAAGTTTTCGAATTGTACGGTTCACTTTTCGAGTCCGTATGATATGGATTTTGGCTTGATTTTTGTACGGTTCATAAGGATTCGGAGGTATTTTTTACAAATGGATCGTACTAGGTGATTCGGACAGATTTGCATGATTCGTACAGAAACGGCTACGAATACGAATCGTCGTACGAATTTCTTTCCCGAATCGGAATCAACCCCTAAGTGTAAAAGTCGGGAAAGTGTTGAATAGCATAGACGTAAAAATTACTGTTCCCACTCAAGCGAGTGCAACAGTTGGATAGCGTAACGGAAAAAAAATCCTATTCCTATCCCAGGGAGTGCAACCGTAGGGAAAGTGTTGAATATGGGTGGGGAATAATTTACTATTCCTACTCCAGCAAGTGCAACAGTAGAGAAAATGTTGGATAGAGGAGGGATAAAATGTACTATTCCCACTCCAACATGTGCAACAGTTGGGAAAGTGTTGAATAGCGTAGAGAAAAAAATGACCATTCCCACGTCAGGGAGCTCAATAGTAGGCAAAGTGTTGGATAGTGGAGGGGTAATAAATACTATTCTCACTCCAGTGAGTGCAACAGTAGGGAAAGTGTTGGATAACGTAGGGGTAAAAAATTACTATTCCAACTCCAATGAGTGCAACAGTAGGGAATGTGTTGGATAGCAGAGGGGAATAATTTAGAATACCCACTCCGATGAATGCAACACTAGGGAAAGTGTTGGATAGCGAAGAGGAATAATTTACTATTCCCATTCCAGTAAGTGCAACAGTAGGGAAAGTGTTAGATAACGGAGAGGAATAATATACTATTCCCACTCCAATAAGTACAACATCAGAGAAAGTGTTGGATAGCGTAGAGAATAAAATTACTATTCCCACGCCAGGGAGTGCAACTGTATGGAAAGTGTTGGATAGTTGAGGGGTAAAAAATACTATTCCCACTCCAGCGAGTGCAACAGTAGGGAAAGTACAGGATAGCGGAGGGGGGTAAAATTACAATTCCCACTCCAGGGAGTGCAACAGTAGGGAAAATGTTGGATATTGGAGGGGTAAAAATTACTATTCCCACTCCAGCAAGTTCAAAGGTGGGAGAAGTGTTCAATAGCAAAGGGAAATAATGTACTATTCCAACTCCAGCAAGTTCAACAGTAGTGAAAGTTTTGGATAGCGGAGGGGATAAAACCAAACATTACAGCTATTGAACCTAAATCCCTCATACTGTTTCAACTCCAACAAGTACAACAATAGGGAAAGTGTTGGATAGTGAAGAGGAATAATTTACTATCCCCACTCCAGCAAATGCAAACGTAGGGAAAGTGTTGGATAGCGAAGGGGACAAAATTACTGGTGCCACTCCAGCGAGTGCAACAGTAGGGAAAGTATTGGATTGCGGAGACAAACACATTTCTATTCCCACTCTGAGAAGTGCAACAGTAGGGAAAGTGTTGGATAGTGGCGAGGTAAAAAATACTATTCCAATCAAATGAATGCAACAGTAGGGAAAGTGTTGGATAGCGTAAAGGGGAATAATTTACTATTCTCACTCCAATGAATGCAACACTGGAGAAAGTGTTGGACAGCGGAGGGGAATACTTTACTATTCCCACTGCAGCAAGTGCAACAGTAGGGAAAGTGTAGGATAGCAGAGTGGGTAAAATGTACTAATCCCACTCCAATGAATGCAACACTAGGGAAAGTGTTGGATAGCGAAGAGGAATAATTTACTATCCCAACTCCAGCAAATGCAACAGTAGGGGACAGTGTTGGATAGCGAAGGAGAAAACATTACTATTGCCACTCCAGTGAGTGCAACAGTAGAGAAAGTGTTGGATAGCGAAGGGGAATAATTTACTATTCCCACTCCAGCAAGTGTAACAGTAGGGAAAGTATTGGATTGAGGAGACATAAAAATTTCTATTCCCACTCCAAGAAGTGCAACAGTAGGGAAAGTGTTGGATAGTGGCGAGGTAAAAAATACTATTCCACTCCAACAAATGCAACAGCAGGGGAAGTGTTGGATAACGTAAAGGGGAATAATTTACTATTCCCACTCCAGCAAGTGCAACAGTAGGGAAAGTATATGATAGCAGAGGGGTAAAAATTACTTTTTCCACTCCAGCAAGTGCAAAAGTAGGAAAAGTGTTGGATAGCGGAGGGGATAAAACGAAACATTACAGCTATTGAACCTAAATCCCCCAACAAAATATAAATAAAATATTAATGATCAACTAATGTGTAATTTATGTCAACTAAATTTCTTTCCGCCCTCTACCTCAAAAACCACCAAAACACACACTCAATTTTTTTACACATTTTCCAATACTAATTTTACATTGATAAATTAATAACAATTAACATCAAATAATATATATTTTTAAAAATGTTGCCAAAATGTACAACTATAAACCACACAACAATTAGCATGAATTAACAAATAATTAATTAATTATAAATAATTTACCTCTCATCATAATCTATATATATGAAAACGAATGTATGTCTGTCTGTCTGTCTGTTTGTCTTTATGCATTACTACACCATTCATCCGATCGCCATGAAACTTTGGGAAGTTGTTGAGTACACTCCCGCAAAGGTTTCTGGCATATTTTTTTTTTAAATATCGGCCCCCCAGGGCCCTCATAATCTTTTGAATACTGATGTACGCACCAGACGGAAAAACAATAAATCATGTATCCACAAGCACTCGAATAAATAAATAGAATTACAACAGCATTCATCCGATTGCCAGGAAACTTTGGGAAGTTGTTGAGTACACTCCCACGAAGGTTTCTGGCATACATTTTTTTTAAATATCGGCACCCCAGAGCCCTCATAATCTTTCAAATACTGATGTACGCACCAGACGGAAAAACAATAAATCATGTATCCACAAGCACTCGAATAAATAAATAGAATTAAAACGACACTTTGAAATGTTTTCCATACTAAAATGAATAAGTTTCAAAACACCATTCATCCGATCGCCATGAAACTTTGGGAAGTTGTTGAGTACACTCCCGCAAAGGTTTCTGGCATAAATTTTTTTTAAATATCGGCCCCCCATGGCCCTCATAATCTTTCGAATGCTGATGTACGCACCAGACGGAAAACAAAAAATTGTGTATCCACAAGCACTCGAATAGATAAATACAATTAAAACAGTTTTTATCCGATCGCCATGAAACTTTGGGAAGTTGTTGAGTATACTCCCGCAAAGGTTTCTGGCATAAAAATTTGTTTAAATATCTGCCCCCCAGGGCCTCATAATCTTTCGAATACTGATGTATGCAGAAGACTGAAAAACAAAAAATCGTGTATCCACAAGCACTCGAGTAAATAAATAGAATTAAAACAGCATTCATCCGATCGCCAGGAAACTTTGGGAAGTTGTTGAGTATACTCCCGCGAAGGTTTCTGGCATAAAATTTTTTTAAATATCGGCCCCCCAAGGCCCTCAACATCTTTCGAATACTGATGTATGCAGCAGACGGAAAAACAAAAAATCGTGTATCCACAAGCACTCGAATAAATAAATAGAATTAAAACGACACTTTGAAATGTTTTCCATATTAAAATGAATAAGTTTCAATAAAAATGACACAATGTTTCCATGAATTTCCTTTCATAGGAGATCGCAGCAACGCGCGAAGGGTATGCTAGTTAACAATATAAAATAACATTAAGTAAATGTTATAATAGAAAAAGTATTAAAAAATGTTTCGAAATTAAATTACCTCCTACCCTACTCGCCTATCAACCCACAACCTGCTCCTTAAAATTACAAAATTACCATCTTTCGCCAATTAATGAATAATCATTAACAACCAATTAATAAATAATTAATAATAAATTAATTACCACAAACACTAATAAATATTAAATACATAAATAATAATTAATGCACATATTAATTAATTAATTATGATTACATTACTTCCCACCCTACTCCACTATCAACCCACAACCCACTCCTAAAAAACTGACACAATTAACATAATTACCAATTAATTATTATTAATTAGCAATGAATTAATGAATAATTAATAATACATTATTTACCACAATTAATTATACAACATATTAAATACATACATGTTAATTAATAAACCATTAATTAGTTAATTAATTATAATTAAATTACTTCCCACCCTATTCCCCTATAAACCTCCAACCCGCTATGGAACTAAAATGCAAAATGTAATTAAAATAAAATTAAAACTTCTAAAAATGATTAATACATGTATTATAATTAGATTACTTCTCATACTATTACCCTATAAACCACAAACCCACTACAGAACTAAAACGTTAAATTTACCTAAAATACAATTAATAAATTCTAAAAATGTAATACATATATTAAAAAACTAATGCAATACTAAGGCGGTGGCGATCCGCTCACCATTTTCCAGTGCCCGCATGCACTTTACCCCCACCTGATCATGATGGCGGGGTGCCGCGACGGACGGGAAGACCGCCTGCCGCTTTTCCGCCCGGTCGACTCATCGGCCTGGCAGAAAAGGTGTGAATATGGTGGTGGTGTCTATTAGACACCGCCATCCATATTCCTATGCATGCGTAGATAAGCCTGCCGATTTCGCTGTTGGGTGTCCATTGCGGGCCCCCAGGATGTTCAGGGGGTTGGGAAGGCACATGTGGGGGTACATATAGTACCCCCCTGCAGTTGCATGGACGACGTGGTAGGCACAGCGCGGCGCCTGCCACATTGTGCCAGTGTGGCGGGTGCATCCTGATTACCCATGATGGACCGCCGGCCCCTTAGCCGGCTGTCCCATTTCCTGTGGCCATGGCGGTCGGACAAGTTCCACCCGTCGTCATAATAGACTCATGGTTTGCAACAGCAAAATGTCCAGTCTAATGGGTTTTTTCAATTCATAAAGTGAGTTTTGTGACCCATATCAAATTGTAATTCGAAAGGAACGTGGAAGGGGTGTTGCTTGCAATTCAAAAACCTATGTGTGAATGGTTTATGACTAATTCCAGTCATAAACCATTATACCATTACTTACCTAAAACGCAAAGGAGGTTGTAAGTGATTCACAAAGTGAAGATATCCCCTTGTCATCATTTCCCTTTTGAGAATCTTGGTGGGAGTAGGAACTGGGCCAGAAGTCCATGGCCTGTTTCCCCCTGATGTTTTCACTGGCATCAGTTCTTTTCTATTTGCTAATTCAAAAACAGAGATGCTGGTCTGTCACCCTTTGCAGACTACAATCCCTATGTTAATAGCCAATCACATGCGGTCTCAAATTGTACCTCGTTAACAAATGGTGATTTTAGGAACCAACCTAGTGCTATCTATGTTGGTTCTCATCTAAGATTCCAATTGCAAAAAGTTGGTCCACAATTTGCAACCACTTTTTGTAAATGGCATCTAAGTGTCAATTGACCACTGAATGGCAATGTGTTGCACATTTTGATATCTTCGCTGTGCATTTATGCCATGTAGGTATATGTGTTAATATTACTGTGATTACATGTCTGCTAAAAAGTATGCTGTTAAAGGACAGTAACATGTTTAAATGACCCCCACACCTTGAGAGAACACTCCCCACTTAAGGATTTTGTTTTTAAAATACTAAAACTGTTAACGGTTTGACAGATGGTATTGTCAGTTTGACAGCACCATCCATAAAACTTTTAATGAATTGACACAAATGGCTGTGAAGGCGGTTCCTGTCAATGTTAAGAGATGTCTGCTGGCTCTGGGGACATCCCTAATTTCGGAGATTATGTTACTCCTTTTTCCTGATGGGGAAAATCATGTACTCCAGACTCTACAACAGACTTTCCGGCTTTGTTGGAGGTACACAGGAGATTAGTCGGAATTGTCAGTCTCTTGTCTGCATCCATGCAATCAATTATCCCTGCCCTCTTCCAGTATAGTGCACTCCATTATTGTTTACCCCTTCATTTGGGAAGAGGCCTCCCCAATCAGCCTCATTCTGATGTCCAGATGGAAGGGAGGTGGCTTTCACATATGGTGGCATGGAATGGAAGATATTCGTTTGACCTAATACAAGATAAATGTTTATGCCAGCTAGTTGGGTTGGGATGCAATGTATGGAGAGGTGTGGAGTCTCAGGACAGCTCACATGAAGATATAATAGACGGGGAACCTAGAGTAGATGGCACACATGACACTGGAAAATATGCACTTGTAACAAAAAGTTAACATTTCCTAGCATCACATGCACATCACCAGCCACTGGAGGGCGAACAAAGTCAGGCACATTAATGGAAAACCAGGTATTTAAATGTATGAAACTCTCTTGTCTGGCAAAAGCAACTGTTGTGACTCTTCATTTTTTTTTCTTCAGTTTACACTTGTATTATTCTGTGCCTTTCCCTTTGTTGTTTTATCCCTAGTTCCTTTTTCCTTTGTGGCCTTGTAAGCCTTGTATCACCTTTTCTCCTTGTCCAGGCCATTTCTCTCACTGTGAAGTGTGGTCATTTCATCTTCAGCACTTGAGTGGGGGTGTCCAGTACCCTGAAGGCTTGCACAGGGTAAGCCTAACACTTTGGTACCTCTGTGTCTAAAAACTATAACATGGTGTCAACTGTTAACTAATACTGATCTCCCACCCATGGGTGAGGACGGTGACATTCATGGTTTGGCCTGAGATGCTTTTCTTCCACAGTTCATTTTTTGGTTTTGTGAACAACAGTCTGCAGGAGTGTCTTTTTCTCTCTACCTCTTTACCTACTCTTTCCTTTAGTTTGGGGGTTTATTAACATCATTGCTCAGGAAAAGAGGTTTAGTCAAAATTTGGAGTAATACTGCAGAATTGGCCTCACCATCCATTCTCACGAGTAACTGTGTTTTCTACAATACATGGGTCTCAAAGAAAGTGGTCCTTCAAAATGACTTGCTTTTTGCCCTTTTTTTTAGCAGCAACATGTCTGGTACCCAAAAGTGTGCATATTTCTCTTCTACTACAGATAGCTAATAATTCTGTAATTAAGACACATAAATGCATTATGGGTCTGGTTGTTTTGGCCGTACACTATTGGCATTTCTGGCTGTGCTAGTAATATGTGTTCAGGCACAATATTCTTTGGACCTCTTCAGTAGGGTAGGTGATTGGAGATTCAGATATCTATAACACAGACGTGGCAGATTACTTAGGATTCAGCTGCCTAACTATTTCTTGGAATATTCACATCTTTGTTTCCCAGCTCAGTCACAAACCTCCACTGCTCTTCAGGTGAAGAGCATATCCATTCCAGAGTCAGAAGTGGTAGAATTGGGTAACAAGTCAGTATTATGTGTTTCCTCCTTTATCATTTATGTTGAGGACTCTGGTTCCTAACTGAAGACAAAGGGTTTTGAAAACACCATTCTGTGTGTCACATTACAGTATGACTATCTCCTGTAGCTGTCCATAAGTCTGCCCATGTAATTATCTTCCTTTTGTCATCGTATTGCAATAATTCTGAGAGCCCCACATAGTCTAGTGCTCCAGGGTATTCTTAGGTTAATAGTATGAACATTTTTAGGGAGTCTTGAAATATTTCAGGCCTTTAACAAGAAGCTTTGTCTGTCATCAGAAACTTTTGGTGCTGTCCTACTCAATGTAATTCACTGAATCTAATTTAAATTATGTCTCTATCTGGGTTCCTTGCTATTATATTTCCAACTGCGGTAGACATATGTACATCTATTGGTAGTAATAACCTCAAATTCATTATGCCTTAAAGCTACTCCTTGACTGAAGAATTCTAAACTCTGGAATGTGGGAATAGTCCCAATTTTTCTTTTGCCGTGGCCATTTCATCAAGAACTTATATTAAATGTATTAAAATTACAAATGTGATTGTCTTTAACAACGAGAAGACCACCGACCCCCTCGAACCACGCCAAAAACCTCAGCATCAAACTCAACTCATCCCTCACCATGAACCGACAGATTAACGCCATCACCTCCAGCTGTTTCCTCACCCTCCGCATCCTCTGCAAGACCTTATAATATATCCTCCCAGACAAAGAAGACAGTCACCCACGCACTCATGACCAGCAGACTGGACTAATGAAATGCACTATACGCCGGCATAAACAAGTCCCTGCTCTGAAAACTCCAGACGATACAGAATAGAACCGCCCAAATCGCCCTCATCATCTCCCAGCAGAAACACATCAGCCAGCACCTTTGAAGGCTCCACTGGCTCCCCATGGAGAAAAGAGTCACCTTCAAAATCCTCATCCACACGTACAAATGCTTACACAACACCAGACCCAAATACTTGAACGACAGAATCAACTTCCACTTACCCAAAAGAAACCTCCGATCTTCCAATCCCACGCTGGCCAAAACCCCGGGCATCTGCAGAGCCAGAGCAGGTGGAAGATCCTTCTCTCACATTGCAGCCAAGACCTAGAACAAGATACAGGCAGACACCAGACTTGCCCCCTCCCTGAACACTTTCAGCAAGACCCTCAAGGCCTGGCTCTTCGGCAAAATGGATCTGCAATCCCCCATCTATGCGCCTTGAGACCCTCACGGGTGAGTAGCGCACTTAACATCCCCTGATTGATTGATTGATTGATTGATTGATTGATTTTTCAGGGTTTAATCTCTTTTATGAAAGTGTCTGATGTTAAAGCCTTGGATGCAGCTAATAGATCTTTTTCTCATGGAAGAGGCTACATTTTATATTACTAGAAATACATAGATATTTCAATTTCTCTTTTCTATGCTAGTATTCCTAATTGTGCCAATTCATGTGTTACTAAATATCTTCAGTGTTATGAAACACAGGCTGCCATATCAGACATCCTTCAGCGTCTCAGCCGTTGACTTCATTCAAAACACTATTAATCTATGTGAGAAATTGGATTGGATACTCCCTCTGGTCTTACCTACAGAACTCAGCTGCTCATACAGAAAGGGGCAGGAATGGTTCTTTTAGCATACGTGTTTCACATTACCATGGGAGCCAAGGGACTTTGTTAGGATATGCCTTAACATGACTTTATGCAGAGGATGCATTTCTAAACTTCTGGTGTAACCTTCCTGTGTTTTGTTTAAGCATCCACAGAGCGTATACACCACTGTAGAATTGGTCCTGATGAGAATGATTATTGATTTCTGTCTGATTATTTTGAGGGTGGATATCTTCAGCTGAGATCTGCCATCTCAATGAGCAACCATAACTGGACTTTCTCAACCAATACAGACACACATTTGTCTCCCAATTATTAAAGAAAGCACATCTTTTATTTTCAGATCTCTGAAAACGTTCATGGAGGATGGCTCAAATATCTATTAAATAATAATGTCTTAAATGTTATCTCTATGGTCTTCTCAATTGAACTGTGATTGTGGATGCCACCTAACCTACAATGATTTAGATGAAACAGTGGGGGTTCAGTTTCTGTTCTGAGTTAACCCTAATAACATGATGAAATTCAAGTAAAATATCCATCTTCACCATTTATGAGATATGACTTTTGGAGCTAATTTTTTTTAAATGGTTCAGTCACTCAATTCCAAAATGTATTCATTATTGTTCAGAGGCGTCAACAGTTAAAATGTTGTTTTACCCAGTTTCCTTGTACACAACAACAACACTTAATACATCATTGTCCAGTTTTAAGAGAAAAAGTACATGTGATACACATGCACTACTAAATACTAAAGACCTGACCAACTTATGGTAGTCTTCCCCAAACTTTTTTGCTTGCCTCCCTCCATTTTTCGGACCTTTTATTTTTCTGGCATTAGGACTCTGTGCAGTTTATGACTGCTAACCAAAGCTAAAGAGCTTGTGCTCTCTCGCATAAACAGGGTAATATTGGCTCACCCCACGTTGGCATAATCAATAGGCCCTGGCGTAAAATTTTGCTCCGCTTGTCGAGTATGCAGAATTGAACTACTCCGTGGAGAACGCAGAGTTACTGATAAACTCTGCACTCCACAAAGGAGTGGAGTTTTTGGTGTGCTTGTGCATTCCTGGGGAGTGCAACAAGACAGTGGTTGAGGAAGGGGGGGCTCCGAGCACGTCAACAGGATTTCATCCCCCAACCAGAAGTGGGCCAGGAGGCCCCTGTGCATATTGGTTCAGAAAGGGGGAGGGCCTCCGACCACTTCCCAGCAATCAAGCTATGGGGGGACTTACTTGTCACAACAATAGCGGTTATTGTCCCTCAATGACCCTCAGGAGCCAAGGGGACACCATTCGCCATGGATGAGAAATACCTGTGCATGGAACTCTGTGGAATTCGGCAGAGTGAAAGTCCGTGAGCCCTGCCCAGACCTAATATTTATTTTAATTCTAAGTCCCTTTTAAAATGCACTACATGTGATACCTCTTACCAGGCCTAAACCTTTCCTTGTTATACATATGTCACACATCAGGACTGCCCTATATAGCCCACAAAGCAGGGTGTAATGTATGTAAGAAGTGCAACACATACTTTTCACATGATTTGGTAGTGAAACACTCCCAAAGTCTTTTATCAATACTGCTAGGCTTTTCTCTCCTGTGTGGTATCATTGGGAGTACCTTATACCATCTTTTAAGTATCCCAATTGTGAAGAGATAGACTTTTCAAATCTGGTGTCAAATTTGGTGATGAAGTTGGATTTTAAATTGCAGTTTTAAAAATGCCACTTTTAGAAAATGGGCATTTTCTTACCTTAGCCATTTGATGTCTACTGCCTGTCTCTGTTCAGTGTGGGCTGTGTGACAGCTGGGCTTTGTGTATTCCCTATGGACAGCCACATGGGTAATGGGAGGGAAAAGCTGGGCACAGCCACACACTCAGACCTGAATAGGCTTTGTCCTGTCCACACACAAAGGGCTTCATACCCCCTTGTAGTGAGTCTGGAGCCAGGGCAGGAACGGAAAACCTCTGTGCACTTCTAAGTCTTCTTTGAAGTCTCCCCTACTTCAAAGTCACAACTGAGTACAAGTACTGGACGTTTGACACCCTGCCTTTAGTACACTTCTGGACCTGTGAAGACTCAGCCAGGAAGAAGAACTGCTGTGCTGCTAAAGGACTGCCACTCTGCTGTACTGCTGCTTTACTGAACTCCTGCCTTGCTGTGCAGCCTTCCTGCCTGCTGTTTCCCTACCTGGGTGAGAAGAACTGCCCTTGCATCACTTGAGCGGTGAGTTACTCCATGGTCTTGCTGGTGTACCTCCTGATTGAAGTCTCAGAGACATAATTGACTTCCAACTCACCACCATCTGCACCTAATCTCTTCCATCTGTAAGTCTGCCCTGCTAAGTGGTGTCACCCTAGTCCTGGACCATTGTAAGTGACGTCTAGGGTGCTTCTCTAAGCCGTCCCATGCATCCTCATCAGAACTGGTGCATGTTTCCCTTTGCATGGTTTGAAACCATGGCATCTTCTCCTTTGCATGGAACGTGATAGTCATATCCTTGACGTTGCGTGAAGCAGACATGGCGCAAAGCCTTCAGAACCAGAGCATTGCCCTTGGAACCAATGTTTTCTCTGATGCAGGAGCAGTAGCAGCACATCACATTAGGAACCTGCTCATCGGACTCAGAACCAATGCCTTGCCGCATTTGCATCGAGAAAATCAATACATCTCATCCACTGCATTACTCAACACCAACCATCTCTTTGTTTGAACCTTGCATCTTCGTCAAACACGACACAGTCTGGAAACAGGCACTTTTGTTCAGCTGGCTCAATTGGGGGCAGCACACACATTACTGCGTTCTTTCTTTTCAGATAGTGTGCAATTTTTAGAATTAGATTCCTTAACTTCCAAGTCCTTTTCCCGCAGCAGGTATAACAGCAGACAGGTGCCTTCACATTTAGCACAAGTTCAGCACCTGCCTGCCTGACCTTATGAAGAAGCTGGACTTTGCTCCACCTGTCAGACACTCATTATATCAGGAAAAAGTTGGGGGGTCAACTGTTCTGGATAGGTCACTGCTGACATCAACTAAAAAGAAAAAGGGTAAGTATACAATCCTATCTAAAGCCAATACCAATTTTATAGTTAGCAGTACATATACCATTTCTAGAATATCGTACACTTTCAGAGGTCCCAGAATATAAAAGTTTTAAGAGCTGTGCATTTGCAAATCTACACCCAACTTCACCATAAGTGCCCACAACTTCAAATGGTTCACATAGTCAAGGGTAACAAAGAAATCTATAGATGCCTGTTAGACATGGCTTTTACAGCGGGTTTACCCCCAGACTTTTTGCTTTTTGGTCTCCTGTTTTTGAGCCTGTTTTGGTCGGTTTCGGAAATCGGGGCACTTTACAACTGCTAATCAGTGCTAAAGTCTACATGTCTCAGTGTAAAGTATGCTATTGATTGGTCTTCCCATGACTGGCATAATTGATTTACTGGTAAGTCCCTAGTAAAGTGCGCTGAGAGGGCCAGGACCTTCAAATCAAATGCTACTAGTGGGCCTGCAGCACTGATTGTTCCACCCACAGAAGTCTCCCTGTAAAGATATCTCAGACCTGACAGCACTACGAAAAGCACTGCATCCCTTCTCACCGCAGCCCTGGTCTCATCAGTGTCGCTGAATGACTGTCACCGAGCCGCTGCCTGCACCGCGACTTGAGGTTGCCGCACCGCTGTATTTTGCACTGCAGCCCTGATGCATGCCGGTGTTCCCAACTTCAAATGTGAGGAGTTTGATCTGGAAGGCGTGTGACTTCAAGGGCGTGGTGACTCCTTTACTGACCTCCGGAACCAACGACTGTGGATGCCAGCTCTTTGGGGCTCAATGAGAGTTTGCCGACACCCTGCAATTCTAAAAGGAATTGTTTTGTGGGTCTTTCCGTCCCCGTGGCTGGCCCGCAATACCACGGTCAGCCAGAATTGTTTGAATTTGTTTTCACAATGCTGGTATAGCGCGGGACGGAGCTATCAACTTCAAGGAACTGTATTTTCATCCTGTTTTTGATTATTGAGATTTGGTTTATGGTGAATTTTTATCGTTTTTGTTTTGGATATATACAAATATTGCTTATTTTTCTAAACTGGTATGGTGTGCTTTTGTAGTGTTTTTAATGTATTACTGTTGGTCATGTGCAAATGCTTCACACACTGCCTCTTAAATAAGCCTGTCCGCTATTCCAAGCTACCAAGGGAGTGAACAGGGGTTATCTTAAAAGTGCATCCCTCTTACCCTGACTAGGAAGAAGGGTCCCTACCTGGATAAAGGTGCAAACCATTGCCAACTAGAGATCCCCATTTCTAACAAACCTTTTACCTGCTTACACCTTCCTTTTGCTGAATCTTTTTGTTGGCTTTAGGACAATAAGCACTTTACTACTGCTGACCAGTGCTAAAGTGCATGTGTGTGTCCCCTAAACATGTTAACTCTAATGTATTTACAAGTTGCTTATTCAGTCCCTTGTAAAGTGGTATACCATATACCAATGACCTGTGAATTAAATGATAATAATGAGCCTGCAGCACACATTGTGCGACCCACAAAGTATTCTCTCAAACCAGGTTCAGGACTGCCTCTATATTGCTTCTGTATGCAATTTACTGCCACTTTAACTTGGCATTAAAAACCCTTGGTCAAGCCTTAAACTGACCATTTGTTTTACATAAGTCACCCCTACGGTAGGCCCCCTAGGTATCCCATAGGGCAGGGTACTGTGTAAGTAGAAGGTAGGTCATGTACTGTTAATTTTTGAATGCCCTGGCAGTGACAAACATCCAGATTCATGTTTCACTATTGTGAGGCCTACTCCTTCTATAGGGTAACATTGGAAATTACTGAATACACTTTAAGGTGTAATTTCTGATTAAGAGAAGCTTTGTCATAATTTATATTCTGTAATAGTAATGATAAGTCATCTTTACTGATAAAGGTGGATTTAATTTTACTGATTTAGAAATGTCACTTTTAGAAATTGGGCTTTTGTCTGCTCTTACCGCTCTTACTGCTCTGTTTACTTGCAACCTGTTCCCAATACATGTCTGGGGTGGGTGACAGCTGCCTTGTGTGCATTCTCTAAAGGCAGCCACAAACACAGGAAGGCTAATTGTGCCTAAGACAATTGCACCTGAATAGGTAGCTTGCTGCCCCATCACAACGGGCTGAACACCCCCTACTGATAATCTGGAGCCAAGGCTGGGAAGAATGAACCTCTGTGCACTTCAAAGACACTTCTTTGAAGTCACCACCCCTTCAGAGACAAAACTAAATTTAAGTATTGGGCCTCTGACCCCTTCAAATCAGACAATACTGGAGCTGTAAAGAACTCTGACAGGAGGAAGGGCTGCTGTGCTCCTACAAGGACTGCCACTCTGCTGGACCTCTGCTCTGGAAGAACTGCCTTTCTACTCTGCTGTGCTGCCTTGCTGCCTGCTGCCCTCTCCCCTGCTGAGGAAAGTGCTGGACCCATCGTACTTGAAAGCAGAGTGACTTCAAGGGCATGCTGGCTTGCCACCTTCTGAAGTCTCAGGGAACACAAAGACTGCCTGCAGCCTTCAGCAACACCTGGATACTGACATCTGTGATTCCCTTGCCTCCCAAGTGGTGCCAATTCAGTCCCGGGCCCTTGAAAGTGAGGTTTTCTGTGCTGCAGCTGTCAACGCCGATGCATTACCAGCTTTGTGCCAATCGAAACTGGAACATTTCACTCAACAGGAACACATCGCTTGTCTTTGGCAGTGCTTAACAACAAAGCATCCCGAGTGCTTGGAGCGACAATGATGCATCACCCATCTGCAGTACTGCTTGATGCTGGAGCTTTCTGCAAGTGTGCTGCTCGAAGGTGACACATCACTTATGAATCCTTCGGATCGACAATGAACAATCGCCTCCCTGCTCCTCACATGTTGTCCTTGACGCAGTCCCTCCAAAGTTACTGCTTTCTGTGGGCAAAGTCTAGTCTTTGTATCTGACCCGTGCTCCATTGCTGTGGGCGGGAACTTCTGGATTTATCCCAGTCAAGCACTACCGGATATCCCGCATTGGAGCTTTATGACTCTAATCACTATTTTTTCATTTAATCTTTGAAAATTCATAATTCCAGCTCTAGTTTTGGGCTTTTTGTCATTCTGGTCTTGTTTTCCTCATAAACGTATTGTCTGTGTCTCTAACCCTGTTTGGTGTCTTTTGTTTGTGTTTTCATTGCATGACTATATGTTGTGTGGTACAAATAATTTACACATTGCCTCTGCTCTGTGCCAATTCACCAGAGGGTGAGCACAGGTTTTCTTTTAGTGTATATCGAGCATGTCATGACTAGGATTGTGGCCCCTACTTGGGCAGAGTGCATACCTCTGCCAACTAGAGACCCAATTTCTAATGCAGACCATGCCAAATTGTCACACAGTGCATTCTCTTGATAAAAGGTTCTTATAGCCATAGCAACTCAAAAATAAAAACAAAAATAAGGAATGAGGATTGACCAACTATCCTTAACCAAAAACTCTTTCAGAAACGCAACAGCCTGTCCACCCTCTAATAACCCTAGATAAAACTGTAGGTTGCAGAGTTCAACCAACAACAAAAGATGTAGCAACTAATGCCTGACTAGATAGGGACAAGAAAAGAAACTGGGGAGTATAAACATCTTAATAATGTTGCTCTTTCCAATCAACCTAATAATCAGTATGTTCAAGTTCATCACAAGGTTTTAATAATGTTTCATGCTTCTAATGTTTACATTTTTTATTGTGGTAAATAATGAATGAAAACGCTAGCACTGATTTTCAAAAGTCGAGTAAGGTGCAATGAATCAACTTCTAATGTCGTAATGTTGTATTTTGAGTTATGTGCGAAGAGCTTAACCAATAAGTCATCTTTAGGCAATATGAAAAAGAGATTAAAGATCTGTGACGACCGAGGTATGCACCAATCTGCTTTAGAATCAAATCATCCTACAGGATGGTCCCTACTAAAGCAAATGATGGAGCGAGGTGTTGAATAACATTTTGTTCAACCTCGCAAAGTTAAACTTCCATAAAAAATGTAACAGTATTAACTAGCATGTGGTGAAATTACTAATCAACTTAGTTTTAAAATGCATTCATTCAGAAACGCGTGGGATTAACCTATGTGCTCTATGTTGCAATTGCGAAGAAAATAATAAACTAACCTTGTCTATTGTCTTTGTCAGAATTAAATGCGGCTGTTTAACTAATGGCATGTGCTTATTTCGTGTGCTTATGTTATGTCTTTTCTGTGACAAAAGCTCGTGGAGAATCCGTGCGGCTTAAAAGAAGAAGGTAGATATAAATGCTGCTTTGTGTGCTCAGCTAGGTAACATAAATTAACGGGTTATTAATTAGCAAAGGGGGTGTGTGATAATTAGCACTGCAGCTTTAATAGAATCTTAGGATGTCACGAGTTATGTCACTTATGTTATCATAGGAATGTTCTGATATGAGTCAGTTGATGTCTACTGGCATTGTAAGTGGATGGGATCTTTATTTCTGGATTAAACTTCACTTAATTCATCTTCCTGCACCTTGGATTTATTTATGGAGATACTTCACTGGCGTAGTCGGCTTGGAACCCATTCATCTGGAACAGATCCCAACACAAATCTTCGTGAGGAGAAGAATTAACTCTGGCAACACTCTGGCAAATTTTGTCAACCCTCACTTATCTTCCTAACATCTATTATTATTTACATCAATGAAGATCAAGAACTCTCGTCATTATTTTCAATCAACTTGTGAGTAATATTTTTCAGCTTATCCAGCGTGCTCTGCGCTCCTATATAAACCTTCATACTTGTTATCTGCTCATATACTCTCGTCATCTCATACGCGCAAAGCTTTAAATTAATTACATTAACCTCACACTTTTACAATTCTCCTGCACTGTACTCTAATTAATTATTCTGCGTGAAACAATCTGATTAACAGCTTTAGCCAAGAGCGAGCAGCCGAGCGTAAACCACTTAATTGAAGATAAACATTGTCATGCGCTAGCCAAGCGCGTGCAGCCCAGCGTGAAGCATTTGACTTGAAAGTAAACATTGTCTTGCGCGAAGAGCCGAAGCCAAGCGCGTGCAGCCCAGCGTGAAGCATCTGAATTAAAGATAAACATTGGCATGCGCGAAGAGCGGTCTGGAAAAGAACGTGAAGCAGCTGACTTTGAGCGTCAGCCTCGCGGTCTGGAAAAGAACGTGAAGCAGCTGCCTTTGAGCGTAAACCTCGCGCTCTATCTCGTGTCTTGCCTGAAGAAAAATGTGTTCGCGTCTCAAATAAAAGTAAACACGAGACTCTATCACTTTGAGCGTCAGCCTCGCGCTCTTTCTCATGTCTTGCCTGAAGAAAAAATATGCTCCCATCTCAAATAAAAGTAAACACGAGACTCTGTCACTTTGACCCGCGTTTATTTTAAAGCGAGTTAAGCGCAAACACCTGGAAATTAATAATTATTAAATAAACCCTTGATTGCCAGTCTATACAATTTGTTCGTGTTTCTCACAAATTAACACACAAATTCTAGAGACAAGTGCCTTCTATTGACGATACCTGTTCAACTAATACATGTGATCGCTCAAGTCAAAACAAATACAAGTATAACAAGGAACTTTCTTCAAAATTTTTTTTAATTAACGCTTATATCAAAGGATTTTGGATTCTACCTTCTCTCACTTTCTATTTTCAACCAACTCCTTTTGAAAGAAAGAAAGGATTTATGCATATCACCTCAATCAAACCCTTTTCAGTGGAATTTTAAAGAACGAATTTCATTGGATTTTCAAAGATCACATTTAATTGGTTCATACTCATTTCCTCATATGAGCATTCTGATTGGTTGTTATATTTCCTGTAATTTTTTTTTTCACAGGTTTATAATATTTCTAATTACTTAGGAAAATGCAAAATGTAACAGCTGCACCATTTTTTTTATCTTGTCCTGGTGAACCTCCAATCAGATGGAAAAAATGGAAAGTAGTTTTTGAACTCTATGCTAAAGTTTGTGGGACTAATCTCAGTGCTGAGAGAAAATGCTCTTTATTGCTTCATTGTTTAGGATTTGAAGGCCAGGATATATTTGATGATTTGCCCGACCTTCCTCCTTCAGAAGCAAATGGCTTAAATGAATATGAGATTAGTATAAGGAAATTAGACTTACACTTCTTACCCAAAGTTAGTACTATCCTTGAAAGGTACCAATTCACCAAATGCATGCAAAATAATGAAGAAACTATTGAATCTTATGTGACTCGTTTAAGAAAACTTGCATCTTCTTGCAAATTTGGAGCTTTAATTGATGAACGCATTCGTGATCAATTTATGTTTGGGTGTGGAATAGAAAAAGTTCGAGATGAGTTGTGGCTAAAAGATGAGCCTTCACTTGATGAAGTTTTGTCTGTTGCCAAGCGTATAGAACATTCTCTTAAATGTGTGGCAATAATACAAAAAAGAGTCCTGAAAAAGAGAATAAAGTTCAAATAGTAAGGTCTAAAAGTGATAAATATGTTAAGGATCCTGCCAAGCCAGATTCTAAAAAGAGTGGATATGAACTGAAATGTTTTAGATGTGGCAAACCTGGTCATCTAGCCAATGATAAAAAAATGTCCTGCCCTCAAACAAACCTGTTCTAAATGCAAGTTGAAAGGTCATGTCACTGCTTTGTGTAAAACAAAAATTAGATCTAAAGTAAAAGAGGTAGAAATTTTTGAGAAAACTTCTTCAGGATCTGATTGTGATATTGAAGTAGTTCAAACCATTGGCGATGGTGGGGAAATCTAGCGTAAAAGACCTGATCCCATTGATGAAATATCAGTTGAGGGCAAAAATACCAAAGTATTGTTTGATTCTGGTGCAAAAATCACAATTGTTTCTGATGAGTTTTTCACTAGGAAATTGAAAGGTAAGGTGTCTCTTTTAAAACCCGACATCATTCCTTTAGGGTATGATTAGAAACCTATAAAGTTGCATGGTTATTTCATAGGCCTTATAGAGTATAAATCTAGACTAGTGTCTGGGAATATATATGTCTCGAAAAAAGGAGACAGCATTATCAGCTGGATACATCATAGTGACTTAGGAGTATTTTTAGATCCCAATGCTAGTCCTTGCATACAATTGAGAGATAATATTCTTAGTGTTTTAGATGGGAAAGAAAAATCTATCGAAGGGAAACAATTGGAAGACAAATTTTTATGTGAACTAAAAATGAATTTTCCTAATGTGTTTAGAGAAACTCTAGGGTGTCTTAAAGGTTATCAACATAGAATACGAGTAAAGAATGATTCTATTCCAGTGAGTTGTAAAGTCCGGAGTGTACCTTTAGCAGTAAAAGAAGATATGAAAAAAGAAATTGAAAAACTCATTGAAAATGGCATAATTGAAGAAATAGAAGGTTGTGAATGGATGGCTCCAGTCGTCGCAGCCCGAAAACCCAATGATGATTTGCGTTTATGCATTGATCTCAGGCAACTTAACAAGTGTGTAATAGTTGACAGATATCCTCTACCTAATATCGCTGAATTGTTAGTATTGTTAGGAAAAGCCAAAGTTTTTAGTACGATAGATCTTACTTCTGCATATCACCAGATTGAATTAGAAGAGTCTTGCAGAGATTTTACGTCCTTTATTACACCTCTTGGCACGTATAGATTCAAGAGGATGCCATTTGGATTAGTATCTGCTTCCTCTGTGTTTCAACGAGTAATGGAAAAAGTTTTAAAAGATATTCCTAACGTTTGTATATATCAAGATGATGTATTAATCTTTGCAGAAAATTTATCTGATCATGATGTGACACTGAATATGGTATTGGAAAGATTCAGCAAACACAATCTCACTATAAAAGCAAACAAATGTAGATTCAGATCCGACTCTATAAACTATTTAGGGCATAATATTTCTGGTGAGGGCGTGAAACCAAAATCCGAATTGGTGGACACTATAAACAAAATGGTGACACCAGAGAATAAAACTGAACTCATGAAACTTTTAGGCATGATTGAATATTATGCGAAATTTATCAAGAATTTTGCCGAATTAACAGTAAACATGAGGTGTTTGTTGAGGAAAGGTGTGGAATTCATTGGTCTGATCAATGTGAGAATGAATTCATCGAAATTAAGCGAAAGCTAAACAGTGCTCCTTCGTTAAAAAGCTTCAACCCTAAGATTAAGTCCATCTTAGTTACAGATGCAAGTAAAAAAGGGTTAGGTGCGGTATTGAAACAAAATGGTCCTGATGGCATGCAAACCATAATGTTTTTATCTAGAAGTTTGAGAGACGCTGAAACTCGTTATTCTGTCGTAGAGAGGGAGGCTTTGGCTGTGTTTTGGGCGGTGAGAAAACTGAAGAAATTTCTTTGGGGACTTGTTTTTGATGTCCACACTGATCATAAACCCTTAGTGGAAATCTTTAGTAAAAAAGGTTTGGATCTTGTGTCTGGGAGAATAACAAAGTGGGTTATTGGCTTACAAGAATATAGCTTTGGTGTTCAATACATTCCAGGTGTTGATAATGGAATAGCAGATGTTCTTTCACGTCTTGTCTCTAAAAGTAATTTGGGAGATGATGATCATTTGGAGTTGGATGATGAATTGGTTTGTTCTATCAATTACGAATTTCTATCAGAGAAGAAATGGTCGGAGGAATTAGGAAAAGATAATACATTGTGTGAAGTTATGTCTTTGATAAAAAATGGTTGGGCTAATAGCAAGTAAGGTTCTTCTTCAACTAAACCTTTTTGGACGGTACGCAGTGAATTATCTGTTGATAGTGATTTGTTGTTTCGAGGGACAAGATTGATTCCTCCAACTAGTCTTAGAAAAGATTTGATAGATTTAGTTCATGTTGCTCATTCAGGTTTATCCAAAAGCAAAGAGAGGCTTCACATGTCTTATTGGTGGCCAGGCATGGATAAAATGGTTGAAAGAATAATTAGAGAATGTATACACTGTAATGTTAGCGACAAGTCTTATAATACACACACACAACCCATGTTTTTAAGGAAAAGACCTAAGGGTCCTTGGCAGGATATAGCTCTGGATTTGGTGGGTCCTATACAACATAAGGATTCTCAGGTATTTATACTGGTAGTCATTGATATGTACTCAAGATGGCCGGAGATTTTTTTTTTTGTCAGGTATTGATTCAGGTAAGATTATTCAATGCTTAAGTGAGTTATTTTATAAAGAAGGTTTTCCTGCAACAATGTTATCAGATAATGGGGTGCAATTTGTTTCCAAAGAGATGGCACACTATTTATCTTCTAAGGGCATTACATATAAAACTTGTTCTCTTTACCACCCTGAGGCCAATGGTATGGTCGAGAGATTCAACAAAGTGATCAAAAATACTATCAGTTTAGCAAAAAATATGTCATCTGACTGGAAAAAATGTGTTATAGAAAAGATAGAAGAATACCGATATACTCCTCATGCTACAACTGGAAAGACTCCGTTTTTGTTGTTTCGTGGGAGAATTCCTAACACACAAGTGGAACCTTTTTGGGTTAATAAGTATGAAATGTTGAAAGGTAAAGAATGTGTGTGCAACAAAGATGACGTTGTTAAAAACGAGATGGATAAAGCTGAACGTAGAAAAGCATATTTTGATGTTAAAAATAGTGTTAAAAAAACTGTTGTCAGTGTTGGTGATATGGTCATGGTCAAACGTCCTGGCATAGTGGGTAGCTCAGAAACAAAGTTTATGAAGCCAATCAAAGTGATCAAAATTTTTGAAGTATCTCCTTAAATAAATCCAAGGTGCAGGAAGATGAATTAAGTGAAGTTTAATCCAGAAATAAAGATCCCATCCACTTACAATGCCAGTAGACATCAACTGACTCATATCAGAACATTCCTATGATAACATAAGTGACATAACTCGTGACATCCTAAGATTCTATTAAAGCTGCAGTGCTAATTATCACACAGTGGGTAACAGAATGGGTCTCAATTCTCTAATTAACTGATGTCTTGTGTTTGTTTGAATAATAGTTTCCGAGTGAGGCCTAAGACATGCTAAGAAATGGCGTTTCGAATCTTGTCCAGAGAAGAGCCTTGCACATTTCAGAAGTGGAAAACTTTTACCACAATGACATTTTTTGTCAGGAGAAAAACGCAGTTAAATAAGTTGTGCTAACCGTGCTCTTGGAGAAAGGCTCAAGGACAGGAAACCAGTAAGATTGCCAAGGCAAGGAAGTAGAGAACTGTAACTCGAGAGAAATGTTTCTTTTTCGAGGAAGCCAAATGACACGAAAGCAAAGGACAATGGGGCTTAAGAAAAGCCTGATTTTGGTGTTGAAACGGAGATGACCTAAGTTGGACTGACATAAGTCAGCCAATGGAAAGTCTGGATTTGCTTGGAGAAATATAAAATGTAGACAGTTTAGCTAGATAGAAAGGTATAAAACCTGACCTCATGGGCAGGAGGGCGCTTCTCGCTTTCCGATTCCTGAATGGCGTGACGTGCTGTTGGACATTTTGGCGCACGTAAGGACAGCAGTCTTAATTTGATTTTTCCTTTTCAGGTGGAGCAAGAATAGTCAGGGAAATAGTTTGAGGGAATAGAAACTGTTATTTTGCTTAAATTCATGCTTACTGATTTGTTTTGAAGATGTCAGTCGAATAAATCATTTCCTTAGAAATGCTACTTTCTTATTGCTAATAAATAAAGTTTCTTAATAAAATGCACTTTCTTGAATAATGAAGTCAAAATAAATTATATTTTGACAAGCTGGTCTTGTTTATTCATGGTCTAGTTACCATTAGTTGATCCATTTACCTAAGTAACTTAATTAAAATGATAAATGTTTAAAACCATGGTGAGAAATGATAAACTGCAGTTGTATATAAATGTGTAAATAGTTTGAAAATAGTTCTGATTAATTAGGTCACATGATTCAGTCGCCCAAAAATTGTCTCGTTGGTTTATGGGCCTTTGTGAGTGATTTATGAATAATGGTAAGTATTGTTGTGTTGGGTAGCGTTGGTGAGACAGTTTTTCTTTAGGGGCGCTGGATCACCAACATTGGCACGATCTTTCTGTATCCTTGGTCGTTTTACCTTCCCTCGCTGTCTTCCTTCTCCTTTTTCATAATTGCGGTTCTGTTTCCTTATCTGTGTTCTATTGTTGTAATCTGAAGTTCTGTGATTCGTTTCGCACACCATAGCAGGCCGTGCCCGTATTATGCATTGTGTCTCAGGGGCACAACAGGCATATCCACCTTCTTTTTGCAACCCCGGGGCACAATAGTATTACAGAAAGGGTCTGTAGATTATTGTGAGTCCAATTCTGTGCTAACTGATAGCGCTGGTTCACAAATAGCGCCAGTGCTATCTCGAAAGGGAATTCCCTTATTTGTTTGGGGGCAGTGGCTCCAAGCAAATGAGAGAATCTTTTTGCCTATGTACCAATGCTGTATTATGGACACAGTGGCAGAGGCAAACATGCCAATATGAGGCGCACTGAAAGTGTGCCAAAAAAGGAGACACACTTTCAGTGCACCTCCGATAGGCAGCCCTCTTGATGGACCCCCCATATATCCACCTGTAAGCAGGTGCAGTCACTTACTACACCCAGGTGCAAGGCAATTGCTCTCGCCTCCGCTGCTTTGAAGCAGTCGCTCTGTAACTCACCTGAATGCGCTACCCCCAGAGCAGCACAAGTTCAAGGCTGCTATGGAAGCCCTGCATTCTTTGCAAAATCTCCATATTTGTGCCCAGGGCCCCTTTTGAAAGGTGTGCCTGAAATAAACAGGAAATTGTGTCATATACATAGAACAGCTACAGGAACGAATCAGGTACATCATCCTCTTTTGCTGAAAAGAGTAATGTGATATCAAGGAAAATCTGTTATTGCAGAAAATGTGTGCTGAGAAATTGTTTTACCCAAACAATTTGATCAGAAGTTTCCAGAACAAATGTCCCTTTATTTGCTTTTATTCAAAGCGGATATGCATTATGAAAAGGGTTGTCTCACAGGTTTATGTTTCTCTTATTATGTAAAACAATTCTTCTGGGGGGTTATCCTAAACCCTCCTTCACTCTTTTCCAGGTTTTAAAAAAATTTCTACATACTCTTTTTCTCTTTCCTCATTCTACTGCATCCCACATTATTTTCTCAGGGAGTCCCTCCAACCCATTGTTTTTGAACAAGTCTACTCCTTCCTGATTTTATTGTGGCTACCTATCTCATACCCTCATTACTTCACTTACTCTTACGTTTCTTCCGGACAGAAATAATTAAATGAGGACCCAACAGAATGTGGGAGGATTTGAAGGAAAGAAAGAAGGACCAAAAGATGGGAGGGAAGAAAGAATGTTTGAAAAAAGAAAAATAATATTAGAAAATAAAAATATAGAAACAGAAGAACGAATCTAGGAAAATCGCAATAGAAAGAAATAAAGATTGAACGAAGCCTGACATGAAGGAAAGTATGCTAGAAAAAGGAAAAACAGAATGGGGTAAAGGGGGATGGGAGGAATGAAAGTATATAGCTTTAATTAAAGAAAGATGGAGTTATAAGCAAGCAGGAAAAAAAGCAAGAAATAAAAAAAAGATTTATTATTAAGTATGGTCATGAGGAAGAGAAATGTGGAGATAAAACATAAATTACTTGAGGTCAAACTAATTGTCTGCCTATTTCACATTCTTTTGTTATGACATCATGTATAGAAATGCGGTAATAGGACATATTAGGGTTAGGCATGTGTTTTGTGGTAGTATGTGACCCTTGTAATGTATGTTGCTGCAAATATGCCATTTAGTGTACCATCTACATCCAACTACAACAGGTTTAAAAAGAAGATACAACATTATTTGTTGGAGCATGTAAGGGCAGTACATGAAGACTACACAAGTGCTATTGTGATTGGTCAGCAGTAACCAATCAGGATAGACCTAAGTCATGACACTATTTTTTTTGTAAAAACTTTCTTTACAGAATGTTCCATTGTGCACAGCAGTACAATAAACAATGTCATAATCCTTATATCTAAGTACATACATTTTATTGTTGGGATCAGTTGCCTCTCACCTAAGGATTGTCGAGTACAGAATGAGGTAGCAGTTGATAACACCGCTGGCACACACAAGTACAAAACTACTTTTCTCCTCATACACTTCTCCCCCACCCACATACCCCAATTAAAAAGGTAAACAAGGATAATACCTGTTATTTATAGGAGAGATTAGTATATGTTAATCGTATCACCTGTTAGCCAGAGGTGTGTCCTGAGGGTGCAATATCCTTCCCCCAAGGTCAGTCCTCAGTGGAGTTCTCAAAATTGGAAGAGATGCAAGGATTGTGTTCTTTTTGGGCAGGCATACTGGGAAGATCTCTAAACACATATTCCACCAAAGGACCCCCGATATATTCAAACATGTTTCTGTGTCTGCCCTTCCATCGAATCTTGTTCAATATATGCTATATTTTCCCTTTCCCTCTTGATCCCCATTTGTCTATCTAGGTTTGTTAAACCAAAGGAAATGATGGACGGAGCGTTGACAATACAAGCACTCACCCCCAGTCAACTGATCTGGGTTTAATCCATCACCATTCTTTAGCCCACTCTGCCACCCCAGTTCATACATGGCCATATGCAAATGAGTCTGACCCTGTGCCTCATGGGAACAGTCCAGCCCAAACTGCCAAGCCATGCCTTCCCTGGACCGGAAACAAGCTTCCCAGGACCGGTTTCTGGCATTGCAGCCGTCTTCAGCCGGGCTTGCTTGAATCCAGTGGCAAAGTGAGCAAGGGACTCACGTCTGAGCATACCCTGCCAACTTATGGCCAACAAAGCAAAACCAAAGGAAATGATGGACGGAGCGTTGACAATACTAGCACTCACCCCCAGTCAACTGATCTGGGTTTAATCCATCACCATTATTTAGCCCACTCTGCCACCCCAGTTCAGACATGGCCATATTCAAATCAGTCTGACCCTGTGCCTCATGGGAACAGTCCAGCCCGAACTGACAAGCCATGCCTTCCCTGGACCGGAAACAAGCTTCCCAGGACCGGTTTCTGGCATTGCAGCCGTCTTCAGCCGGGCTTGCTTGAATCCAGTGGCAAAGTGAGCAAGGGACTCATGTCTGAGCATACCCTGCCAACTTATGGCCAACAAAGCAAAACCAAAGGAAATGATGGACGGCACGTTGAAAATACAAGCACTCACCCCCAGTCAACTGATCTGGGTTTAATCCATCAACATTCTTTAGCCCACTCTGCCACCCCAGATCAGACATGGCCATATGCAAATCAGTCTGACCCTGTGCCTCATGGGAACAGTCCAGCCCGAACTGCCAAGCCATGCCTTCCCTGGACCGGAAACAAGCTTCCCAGGACCGGTATCTGGCATTGCAGCCGTCTTCAGCCGGGCTTGCTTGAATCCAGTGGCAAAGTGAGCAAGGGACTCACGTCTGAGCATACCCTGCCAACTTATGGCAAACAAAGCAAAACCAAAGGAAATGATGGACGGAGCGTTGACAATACAAGCACTCACCACCAGTCAACTGATCGGGGTTTAATCCATCACCATTCTTTAGCCCACTCTGCCACCCCAGTTCAGACATGACCATATGCAAATCAGTCTGACCCTGTGCCTCATGGGAACAGTCCAGCCCGAACTGCCAAGACATGCCTTCCCTGGACCGGAAACAAGCTTCCCAGGACCGGTTTCTGGCATTGCAGCCGTCTTCAGCTGGGCTTGCTTGAATCCAGTGGCAAAGTGAGCAAGGGACTCACGTCTGAGCATACCCTGCCAACTTATGGCGAACACGTGCTATGTATATCTCCTATAGTCTGGGCATTGCAAACCCAAAAGTGCAAAGTCCAGTTCCTCCTATAGCCTAGAATGTCTTTAATATGTGCCAAGATTTCCTACCAAAATTGGAGGAACTTCGGGCAGTGACACGAGATGTGTCTGAACTTTTTCAGTTGACTGCATCCCCTCCAACATAGATCTGAAGTAGTGGGAAAGATCTGTTTCAATTTAGTGGGGTATAAAATACCAACCATATAATGCTTTAAAATGAACCTCCCACATCACCATTGAATTATTGAATTTAGGTATGTCTTTGTAGAGTTTATCCCACCTGTAGAGTCTATCCCACGGTTTTTCTGGGATTGTGTTACCCAGAGTCCACTCCCAGACGGCCATATGCCATGTTTGGAAGGCTGACAATGGTATAGATTAGTAAAGAGTACATACACAAAGTGCTACCTTTAGACCCACTCACACCTCTCACAAATCGCTCATTTGTTGTGAGGTCCCTGGTTGCTGCTTACCTCAGCTCAGAGCTAAGTACCCAGTGCCAAAGTAGGGTGCAGTGAGTGATAATGTCCATTTGCCCGTAGGTGGAAGTCCCTTTGACAGTGCTCAAAGGTGAGAATCTAACAATTATGGATGAGATCTGACACAGTGAGGTATCTTCCCAACCTCCATGCATCAAAGGGTCCGTGTTGCAAACCTGGTAGAAATCTGAGGTTGTAAAGAATTGGTATAAATAGGAAAGGGAAAGTGGCCTAAGTGACTGTCTTGTTGACCTCACCCACTACCTTAAGTGTAGTCTTCGAGGGGATACTAAGGTAGGTATTCAGCGGGCGGTCCACTTTAGGCTTCCACAGGAGGTCCCATATGTATCTTACCTCCAATGCCCTGTCCATATGGGGCCAATGTTTATCGAACCAGCGGGCTGACCACTGACAGATCACTCACAGTTGGGATGCCCTATAATAAAGTTGGAAATCTGGCAAAGCCTGCCCCCCAAGGCTCCTTGGAAGATGAAGTTGTTTATATGAAAGACGCGCCCTGTGATCTTGCCATATTAAACAAATGAGCATGGATTTCCGCATAGGCAAGAACCGCCGATCCAGATCAATCCGCAAGCCCTGAAATAAGAACAGAAGTCTGGGTTACATGTCCATTTTAATGGAATGTATGTAGCTCGGACAAAAGATATACATGCACGCACATCTTTGAAATACTGCCCTCAGTTGTAGTAGGAGTGGAGGGTAGTTAGCCTTAAACAGGTCTGAGATTCTGGGAGTAATCTCTATGCCTAGATATGTTATATATTTGTATCCCATTGCAAGGGGGTGGATGTCACTAAAGGCTCCATTTCGTGGTGCAGCAGGGTTAGATGAAGCAGGTAGGATTTGGTCAGTTTGATACGAAATCCCACCCCTTGTTCACAGTGTTATAGCTCTACCTGCATTGCTTCCAGGGAGGACCTGGGAAAGGTGATGGTCTTTAGTATGTCATCGGCAAAGAGGGAAAGTTTGTGCCCCTCTGCACTAAACGGAATGCCATGAATGGAGGATGTCATGCATATCTTAGCCGCCAGAAGTTCAATGCTAGGGAAAAATGATAGGGGTGAGAGGGGACACCCCTGTTGCGTTCCCTCTCCAAGTGGAAAAGATCAGATCCCACACTATTTACTTGGACACAATCACTAGGAAACACATAGTTAGCTCTGCTCAAAGTAATCCCAGAAGGTCCAATCCACCTGGTCAAAAGCCTTCCTGGCATCTAAAGCTGTGTTTGGTGGCCTTTGATAAAGTCGGACTGGTCTGGTTGTATCAAGTCAGGCATGAGACCTTCAAGTCTAGAGGCTATCATTTTTGTGTATATCATAGCATCGAAGTTGAGAAGAGCTATTGGGGGGGTAGGAACTACACCACCCAATAGCTCTGGAAGCTAGCTAACCTGGTTGATGAGATTTGATGCCTCGAAACCGGTACCTGGATGATTGTTCCCGGTCTAAGGAGGACCTGTCTGGCAATTTGGGAAGGGTCAAGACGGTTATGTATATGGCTGGATCCAAACTGGAGTGGCGTGGTGAGCAAAAGAACAATGGATTAAACCGGATCCTTGTGGCTGGGGGTGAATGTTTGCATTGTTCAGCATTCAGTCCATCAATTTTTGCTTATGCATTGTCGCCCTAAGTGGGGAGGGTATGCCCAGACATGTGTCCTGTGCTCACTGCGACACTGGATTCAAGCTAGCCAGGCTGATGAGGGATGATACCTAGAAACCGGTGCCAGGATGCTTGTTTCCGGGCCAGGTAGGACCTGGCTTGGCAGTTTGGGCTGGACTGTTCCCTTGAGGTACAGGGTCAAGACTTGTTTGCATATGGTTGGGTCCAAACTGGGGTGGCATGGTGAGCAAAAGAACAATGGTTTATACCCAGATCTTTGTGACAGGGAGAATGTTTGCATTGTTCAGCATACCATTCATCATTTGTTGCTTTTGCAGGCCAACTAGTAGCATTTTAATTTACAAGTATTGCACTTTAAATATGCCAATTCGGAATGAGTCAAAATTAGTGTGAGAATTCAGGACCTATTTGCAGTGTCCCCCCACCGTATGCCTCTATTTTGACTACTGGGTGCTGGTTTTCTGACTCTACTGTGCCCTGAGCTCTGCTCACCAGATCCAGGTTCTGTGCTCTGAGTAAACAGTACATGGTAATTTGGTATATTTACGATTGTTAATGACAGACCCTGTAAGTTCCTAGTACATAATAAGGCAGGGGACTTCAAACTACATATACGTTCCTAGTATATAATAGGGCAGGGAGGGTTTAATGCCCAGTAGATTTCCTGCACTTGAGTATGCACAACCGTGGTGCCTGCTGTCATTTTAAAAGCCAGCCTTGCCTTCCAGGCTGCTTTTAAATTGAAATTATGTGCAAATTCAACTTTAAATTCAAAGGTACTTGGAAAGTATTAATCTACCTTATTTTCGCAAATGTCACCCCTACAGTCTCCCCTAGGTGCACCAGATGTAGGGTGCTTTGTAACTAGAAGAAGGGACATTATAAAAGATGTTTTATAAGCACTGGTGAGGGAAAAAACCTATGTTTTCCCCATTTAGTGAATGGCTTCATCGGCTAACATTGTAATATTATGTTTAAGTATAAATATTGATAGGAGTCACACACAATTATATTTTAAGGTTTCCAATTAATAGCTAAGCCAAATCTAACAACTTGCCACTGTTAGATTTACAATAACTTTGACAGAATATGTTAATACTCTTTTTATCTGTGAGCCAAAATCCAGCCTTTCAGCTGCTCTCTCCTGATTGGCCAGCCTCTGCCAAAGCTGGCCAGGCTGCCCTAATGAGGTGTGAAAACAAAAATGTTTTTTTCTGTGGATGGAGAAGTACACACTGCAGAGCAGATGGCAGGAAGAGGGTGAGAGGTAGCCAAACTGATCTTCAAAGAGAAATGAACCTTTGGGATAGCACAGGCTGAACCTCCTACCTGCCACCTCAGGCACACAGGAGCCCCCGTAATTTGATTAAAGAGAGGGTTGTAAGGTAGTGTTTGGGGAAATTAGTCACACCAACAGTTTGGGTAAGTCTGAACCAGCTCCTCTGGAGAGACTTTCTCCATTTTGGATTTTGAAAGAAATAGTGCTTTCTGGGGCAAAAATCTGCAACACTTTGGAGGATGCGGTCATATTCCTGGGTGGCACCCCACATCCCATTGGTCAGGTTGTCTCCCTGCTTGACACCGAGGAACACTGAATAAATATGGAAGAGCTACATAGCTCCTCAGGTCTGGTGCCTGAACCTACCAGGCAAAGAAGGACTTCCCTGCTGGAATCTGGATCTGCACCCCAAGGACTAAACCCTGACAGACAGCACCTGCTGCACAATATGGTACTATAGCTTTGGAGCTCCAGACTTCCAGGATTTTACTGAGGCCTTGCAGAGAAGCAATCTGATGATGTTGCATCCAAATCGGCCTGCTAGTGGAGACCACTTGACATCAAGAGAAAATCCTCCAGAAGGTAAAGCTTTGACCAGGGCCTTCTGCTTATTGTATAGGACCAGGGCTCCATCATGTTTGCCCTCAAACTTGGACTTTGCCCCGGTCAAGTGTGAACACATGTCTAAAAGTGGTACTATATGTTTTTAAGCACTAGAACGTATTTATTCGTAAGGGACAGTGGCAGAGTCCCTCGATCCGCTTGCTTCACTGAGGTGCCTAATCTGTGCTCTATGCGCTACGCTGTGCTGTGTATTTTAATTATAATCTGTCATCATTAATCCTTTTAAATTAAATCCGAATTGAATTTTAGCCGTTTGTACCATATGGGAATTGCACTTTAAAACTGCCAGCGTGTTAGTGGCAGCCTGCACTTGTGAAGCATTAGTATTCACAACTTTTCCCTGAACCTGATTTAATAGGGGGGAACGGTACCTGCAGGGCAGCGAGGAAGCCTGGGCTCAATCTTCATCCCTGACCGCATCGTTCCGACAGGGTAGCTAGTACCATTGTGCGGAGGGGGGGGGTCAGGTGAGAGCCAGGCACTTCCTGTGAATCACTGGAGCGGTTAGCGCTCTAGTGGCTGGATTCGAAGGGCTATTTAGCCCTCGCCTGACCCCGAGCGCGCAGTGGTCACGCGCAGGGGAGCCGAGGCTACGCCGAAGAGTAGCCAAAGAGTGGCCCGTCTGCGCCCGTCCACGACAGGACGAGGCTAGGGGCTATGGACTCTGCTCAGGTGGACCAAGCTCAGGATGAGGTACATGTTATTAGGTATACAACCCGAGCACTGAAAGATCTGCAGACAGCCTCGCTACCGGGATGTGCTCAGGGCTCCTGGCCATTCCTGGAAGGCCCTTTTTCCTGTTTTAACTGTCATTTTCAGGCCTCACACACTACCATTACCATCGGCAGAAATACTGGGGAAGCCATACTACCCTGTGGCTTGAAGAGCTTTCTTCTGAATATCCGCTCCCTGCCCAAACATTATGTTGAACTTTGGGGTCTTGTTTACACAGTAAAACCGGATTATTGTTTCCTAACGGAAACCTGGTTGAAACCTCACACAGTCCCCGTAATAATGTTGGGGGTCCCTATTGGATATAAAATACTAAAACTGGATTGCCCGGACAAAGTAGGGGGTGGCATAGCTATTATGTACAGAGAAGACTTGAAGATCTCCGTGCTTGAGCAAAGGAGTTGTTCATCAATGGAAATTATGATATTTAAGATTAGCTCAGCCTCTAAAACTCACTGGAAGGGAGCCTTAGTTTATCGCCCTCCTGGACCCTACTCAGGCTTTACACTTTCTCTTATGGAATTACTGGTCCCGCATTTTAAGGCAAACGAAGATTTCATCCTTTTGGGTGATTTTAACACTCATGTAGATATTCCCACGCACCCTGATACTATATCCCTGCTTTCTGATCTTTCTTCCTTAGGGCTTGTGATACAGACTAGTGGCCCTACACATGTAGGGGGTCATACCTTGGACTTGGTCTTCTCCAACTGTTCCAAAATCCGGTGTCGTCCCGTGACTCAAGTGAATTGGTCGGACCATTTTTTGGTCGCATTTTCTCTGGTAGGCACGGATAAGCCCCTTAAAAAGTTCCCTCTCCTGCCTGTTTGGCGCCGCCAATTGCATAAGGTAACAGCAGAGGAGCTACAGAGGGTGTGGAAGAAACCCATAATTTTAGCAACAAACAATGTGGAGTCCGCTATATTTAAGTTCAACAACTCTCTTGTAAAGGCACTTAATTTGCTGGCCCCTTTGAAACTACACAAACAGTACCCCAGTTCAAAACAAGAGGTATGGTACACAGAACAACTTAGAATAGAGAAACAGGGGTGCAGAAAACGAGAAAATATGGAGGAAATCACGCACTGAGGGTAGTAAGAAAGCATATCTAGATGCTCAGTCCAGCTACCATAAAAATATAAGGCTAGCTAGGAGGAACAGCCTTACTCTGCAGTTAGCCGAAGCAGGTAACTCGTCCAAGGAACTGTATAAGATTTTGCAGACCTACGTAAAACCAGTGGCTTGTGAGAGCCCTGATGATTACTCGCAATTCCTTTGTGATGACATCTCTCTGTTTTTTGAGAATAAAATAGAGCTGATTTATGAAAAAATCACGAAGACCACCGAATTCAGAAGTAATACTGTTAGACCTGTCAGCCTTAGGGTGGTCTTTCCCAGTGATTTTTTGCCCTTGCCTCATTTTTCCCACCTACCCACCTATTTTGTGCTGGCCCTTAGGTCTTTGGGCACCTTTTCATAGCTGATCTGTGTTAGGGTGCAGGTGCTCTCTACTTTCAACATGGCTGCCACTGGCCCCTGCTACTGCAGCGTGGTCTTTTTAGTGTAGCACCCTAGTTGCCAGGAGCAGGCTGGGTCCCCATACAATGTTGCAACACCAGCCACCCATCCCCTGTCCATAGTTAGAGTGGGGAAGCTCCTAGAACCTTCCAGAAGGAAGGCGGACCTGACTTTTCCCGCCTTAGAGAGTGGTCACCTGACCTGGGCATATATAAGCCAGGAAGGGAACTTTTTCCAGTCAGTTGGGGCATCACTGACCTGGGGAACCCACGCAGGAGTTTTAGGCGGGAGGGCCTAGTGAGGAACCTATGCTACTGGGAGTGACAGGATCTAGGTGCTGCCTCTTAAGCTGGGTGAGGTGTCCAAAGCTAGCCCCATGATCTGGCCCAGTGGTAGGGAACCCCAGGGCCCATCTGCAGTGACTGAGGAGAAATTCTTCAAGCCCTCAACTCATCACCCCCCCTCTTCAACCTCAAGAAACAAGCAACTAAGGGCGCAGAACCATCCAAGTGCCAAGAAACCTACTTCCTGGGACCAGGTACTGGACTGAGCTGCCCTGCGCATCCCCTGCGCATCCCCTGCCTCCAGCTGGGCCTACCTGTCCCCCCCCTGACTGAACTGAGTGATAAGCGCTATGATTTGTCCCCATCCTGCCTGCAAGTCTGACTGACTAACTTTCAGAGCACTGTAACCTGCCCTCCTGCCCAGCGCTGTGTCAGGGGCTGCCTGCCCTGAGCTGTCTGTGCCCCCGTGACTCCAGCGCTGACGCCCCCTCAGGGATCATCCTGGTTGTGAGACGCTGCAATTGCCCTCACGCGCTCGCCTGACTCGGCGCTAGCGCTGTACGTCAGCTCCCCCAGGCGCCTGAAGAGGCCCCCACGTCATCGCGGCATCAGCGCCGCCCACGCGACGCCTCTAAAGCGCGCCCGGTTGCCCTGGGGCTGCCCGCCTTCGCATTGTGTCCAGCGTCACCTTTGACTCCCCTCGGCGGCCCCCGGTACCAGTAGAGGGCCGCCGCATTGACACTGACAGGCCGGGCTAGGCCTGAAGCCGCCCTGGGCCTACACCACGTGATGGGGGACGCGAGCCGCGTCATTTGCCGCGCCCCCGCCGGAGTTGCACAGCGATTGGCTGCTGCCCCGCGCCTCGTCCCTCACACGGGGAAGCCCAGGATCGCTGAGGAGGGGACCGTGGAGCCTGAGAGCCCCCTCCACTTTGCCCCGTATGCAGCCCCCTCGTCCCCAGCGCCGGTGCCCTGAAGTGGCGCCTGCACCGCGCTGGGTCGAGTGAGGCCTCGAGAGGGTCAGAGCACCCTCTCCCTCCCCAAGAACCACGCAAGGGCCCCGGAGGGCCGAAGAAGAGAGGTAACCCCCTGGGGAGGAGGGCGGTAGGCCGAGTGAGGCCCGAGGTCGCCCCTGCCCCAGGGTTCACTGTGACTGGGTCCTGTTGGCCCCCTTTTGAATGTGCCTCACTTTATCGTATTACCTGCATATTTACAAGCCTGAATTACTCATCGTGACCATATTTACAAGCCCGAATTATTCCTCGTGTATCCTATTTACAAGCCTGTTAATGAGAGGGAGAGTCACTTCACTGTACTGAATTTTCTTGCAGAGGTGGACTTCCATAACATTCTGTTGATCTGATCTGGGTCGCAGCCGACCCGTGTTCACAAGAAGAAAGGCTTGTCATGAATGACTAAAGGCTGTGTTCTTTGAAGTTCTTTGTTAGACTTATGAGTACTTGCTGATATGTTTTATTCCTTTACAGGAGAAGCGTCCATGAGAAGTTTGATGTGCTACTTAGATGCATCATAATTGTCGCTTCTTGTAGGATCCTCCAGGTTTAGACCATTACCCCTTTGCCTGTCAAAGAGTCTGAAGCGACAGGCGGGGTTAGTTAATGTTTCACTGCATAGATGAGCTGGCTGTAGTTTTAATGAAAAGCCTTACTGAAATGCTTACTCTTCACAGGAAATGCAACCTGCACGTGATATATGAAATGTCTTAATGAAATGCTTCTTTGAGATGCTAATGAATTACCAATGCCTTGCTCTAATTGAAAGCCTATATAAAAGATCTTGATTTTTCAAATACAACATCTGGTGTGGTCTCCATTATTGCGCCACTGTGTGTTACATTGGATGTGTGTGTTAAGTAGCTGCTTTACACATAAGCCCCCGGCTGCCTTCCTGCTCGAGCCATGCTACCCCCCGGAGAACTGGCGGTCCCAGTTCTTACATTGGTGGCAGCGGTGGGATCCAGGACCTGTAGCTACCTAACACCCTCCAGTGGGACGGAGTGTGCTGCAATTAGTTAGACACCTATCGTGCTACAAGAAAACCCAATTGCTCACCACTGTCTAGCCTGCAGCAAAGTGTGTTGAACCAGTATTGTTGCCTACGTCCTAGAATTTTTCTTCCAGGTTATCTAGGTCCTCACCTGACAGAATGGAGTTCCAGCTGGCTGACCTTGATAAGTACATGGCAGTGCAGTTAAGGGAGTTTTGTCAGGGGATGGGGGTGCCTGTGGGGACGAGAGCTGTAAAAGAAGAGCTCCGTACCGCCTTAAGGGCATGGGAAAGGGCCCAGCCAGAGGAAGAAGAGGATGGGGAACTGGTCACACACGGGGATGTGGACACTCAAGAAGACCCAGGCCTGCTCAACATTGACATATCAGACAATATATTGCCAGGAAGACGTTCTGGGGCAGGGAGCAGTGTATCTAGGGTGGGTGTGTCACCGCAGGAGTACGAGGACAGGAGGGAAGAGAGGCGATTGAAGTGGGAGCTTGCCAAGTTAGAATTAGAGAGAGAAAGGGAAGATAAGCAGTTTGCTTTGGAGAGAGAAAAATTAGCATTGGAATAAAGGAAGTGGGCGCACGAGCTTCAGCTCAAGGAAATGGAACTGAAAGCATTGCAGTTGAGTGCGCCAGGAAGTCCTAATGGTGGCAGCGTACCAGAGGCTCAGCAGGAGCCCAGATTCTGGTTACCCAAGGAGGTGATAGCAAGCTACACCAAGTGGGATGACATTGCCAGGTGGTTGGAGGCATATGAAGTGGCCTTGACTCCCCATGGGCTGCCTGAGAAACACTGGGGAGGTGGATTGTACCGGTATATACCTCCTGATGTCAGGGACTCACTCCTGTATTTGGAGAAGGCAGACCAGTTTAGGTATTCCCCCATGAAGGAGGCGCTTATCAAACATTTTGGCCTCAACTCTGAAAGGTATCGCCAGAGGTTTCGTGGTAGCTATAAGCTGTCCACGCAGAATTGGGCGGATTTTTTTGAGTATGCCCGAAAGGCTTTGGATGGTTGGGTGCGTGGCAGCGAGGTGCGTGATTTTGAGAGCTTGTATAACCTTTTTTTGAGAGAGCACCTCTTGGATAAGTGTTTTCCAGAGTTGCGCCAACATTTGGTGGACCGCAAGCTTACTGATTCCTGTGAGCTCGCGGAGGAGGCGGATATTTGGGTTAGCACCTGGGTGTCACACAAGGGCCCCGGGGGAGATGGCCCGAAAGGTAGACAGGGCGCCCCTCAGAAGAAAGAGGGCGGTGATAAAAGAACAGAGTTCTCACGAGGCCCACAAACTAGACAGTTTGGGAAAGGAGTAGGTACCCCACCTCAGAACCGTTCCCCAAAACCCACTTACCCTGACAAGAGTCAGCAGCCAAAAGTGGTCCGGTGCTATGAGTGCGGAGAGGTCGGACACTACAAGGGAGACCCCCAGTGTCGCAAACAACCCCCAGCCCCCACTGGTGGTAAGAGTCCTGGGGTGGCTAGTATAGCGCTTGGGTTGGAGCTGCCCCTAGATAGGGAAGGGTAGTGGACAGGCCTGACCCTGGTTTCACTCGGGGATAAAGAGATGGTCCCAGTGACGCCCTTACCATCGAATACTGCTAAATACCAGCAGAGGGTGGAGGTCAATGGGGAGGAGGTGGACGCTCTGAGGGACACAGGAGCCAGCATGACCACCGTAGTGAGGCGGCTGGTGTCCCCTGAGCAGGTTGTTCCTGATGTGTACCATCCGGCCGTGTTGGCTGACGGCAGAATGAGCTACTATCCAGTGGCTCAAGTTCCCTTTGAATGGGGAGGAGTGTCAGGCCCGTTGAGAGTTGCGATCAGCCCTGCCTTGCCTGTGGACTGTCTGCTCGGTAATGACCTCGAACATACCGCCTGGAAGGAAGTGGAATTTAAGGCCCACAATGAGATGCTGGGATTACCAGGGTGGACGTGCGTAGTCACGCGGTCCATGGCTGCCCGGCAAGAAGCTCAACCCGGGTTGGAGCCTGAAACAACGGCCCAACCCACTGTCGGTCCAGAGGAGAGTGTTGTGGAAGACACACCCCATGTGATGGATGGGGAGCCCGCGGAGGTGGATGTCGTTCCCGTGGGGGATTTGCCGATCTTTGCCGAGTGGCATGTAGAAGGAGGTCCTACCTGGGAGGAATTCTGTCGGGCGCAGAAGGAGTGCCCCACGCTTGAAGGCATGCGGCGACAGGCCGAAGCCCAAGCGGTGAACAAGGAGACCAGCAACTACCACGTGTATTGGGAGGATGGCCTCCTGTACAGTGAGCCAAGGGTTCCGGTGCATGCATCCTCGAGGGCCTTAGTGGTCCCCCAGTGCTACCGAGCCTTTTTGATGGAACTGGCGCATGAGATACCTCTAGCCGGACACCTGGACCAGGACAAGACCTTTGCGAGGCTAGTCCCACATTTTTATTGGCCTAGGATGAGAGTTGCCTCTGACACCTATTGCAAGATCTGCAAGACTTGCCAGGCCAGTGGCAAGACTGGGACCAAATTGAAGGCCCCATTGGAACCACTCCCAGTGGTCGGGACCCCTTTCGAGCGGGTCTGTATTGACATCGTTGGGCCGTTGGACCCTCCGACCTCTGCGGGACATCGGTTCATTCTGGTATTGGTGGACCACGCCACTCGGTACCCGGAGGCCATTCCTCTGAGGACCGTTACTGCACCTGTAGTGGCGCGGGCCCTGATGAGGATATTTACCCGAGTGGGATTCCCCAAGGTCATGGTGTCGGACAGGGGCACAAATTTCATGTCGGCCTACATGCAGGCCATGTGGAAGGAGTGCGGGATGACCAATCGGTTCTCCACTCCTTACCACCCCCAGACTAACGGGCTCGTAGAGCGCTTCAACAAGACCTTGAAGGGGATGATCCGGAGTCTGCCAGAAGACCTGAGGCGGAAATGGGACATCCTCCTGCCTTGCTTGCTGTTCTCGTACCGCGAGGTACCCCAGAAGGGAGTCGGGTTCAGCCCCTTCGAATTCTCTATGGCCATCCCGTTAGGGGACCCCTCAGTCTGGTCAAAGATGGGTGGGAGAAGACTTCGAAGAAGCTTCCCCGTGATGTTGTCAGCTACATGCTGGCATTCCGCAGATGGCCAAGCTGTGGAAGGAAGCCTCAGACAATCTGGAGGCTAGCCAAGCCGTCATGAAGGAGTGGTATGACCAAAACGCTCGGACGGTGGAGTTGGATACTGGATAGAAGGTGTGGGTCATGGAGCCAGGGGAGCTTAGTGCCCTCCAGGACCGGTGGACTGGTCCGTACAAGATTGTGGAGCGCAGAGGCCAGACTACCTACGTCGTGGACTTGAAGACCCCCCGACAGCCCCACCGAGTGATCCACGTCAACCGCCTGAAGCCTCATCATGAGCGATCAGAGCTTGCTCTCCTCATGGTGACGTATGGGAGCGAGGAGGAGGAAAGTGAGCCTCTTCCTGACCTTCTAGCGGCTCAGGAGAAGGATTGTTCAGTAGAGGGAGTTGTCCTCTCTCCATCCTGGTGGAGAAGTGTGGCTCACTGGTTAGAGGAGGTAGACCCTGAAGCAGAGGTCAGACCCGGGACCAGGGTTCAATTCCCGACGCGGCAGGGTCTTGAGCCCAAAATATTCACGGACTCGATAATTCTCGTTTCGGTACCTACTCAAATCACGGGTTCACACTCTGCAGCTCTGGGCATCAGCCTGCTTAATCTCCACTACGGCCCCCCCGCGGCGGGATGCCTGGCTTTCACCTTGGGGATGCCCAGTACGGGTATCTCACAGGGAAAAGCCAGGACGGGTTCCCAAGGCAAGCGCCGAGATGCCTACGGGTAATCGAGCGCTATATAAGAACGCATAATAATAATAATAATAATAATAATAATAATAATAATAATAATAATAATAATAATAATAATAATCCTTGACCCCAGAACAACAGAGGGACTGCCGCCAGGTTTTGGCGCAGCACGCCTCGTTGTTCTCCCTCATGCCTGGAATCACACATCTGTGTACCCATGATGTGGACACAGGGGACAGTCCGCCAGTGAAAACCAAGTCTTACCGGCTGTCTGACAAAGTAAAGAACAGCATCCAGGGTGAGGTGACCAAGATGCTGGAGCTGGGAGTGATTGAACCCTCCAGCAGCCCGTGGGCTAGTCCGGTCGTGCTAGTGCCAAAAGCGGCTCCACCGGGCACCACACCAGAACTTCGGTTCTGTGTGGATTATCGGGGGTTGAATTCTGTCACCAAGACAGATGCTCACCCGATACCACGGGTAGACGAGCTGATTTACCGGCTGGGAGCAGCCAAGTACCTCAGCACCATTGACTTGACATCAGGGTACTGGCAGATTGCCATGGCCGATGGAGCAAAGGAGAAGACAGCGTTCTCCACCCCCGAGGGCCACTTCCAATTTCGAGTGATGCCCTTCGGCTCAAGAATGCTCAGGCCACCTTCCAGCGGTTGGTGAACCAGGTATTATCTGGCCTGGAGTCCTTCTCATCAGCTTACCTGGATGACATAGCTGTCTTCAGTAGCACCTGGGAGGACCATCTGCAGCATCTCCAGGAGGTGCTGCGGGCGTTACAACGTGCTGGCTTGACCATCAAAGCTAGAAAGTGCCAGATTGGACAGGGCTCTGTCGTGTACCTGGGACATTTGGTGGGCGGAGGTAAGGTGCAACCCCTCCAGGCCAAGATTGAGACCATCATGGCCTGGGAGCCCCCCAAAACTCAGACTGAGGTCCGAGTTTTCCTCGGCCTCACTGGCTATTACCGCAGATTCGTCAAGGGGTATGGTACCATCGTGGCCCCCTTGACCGAGTTGACCTCCAAAAAGCAGCCACGTCAGGTCATCTGGACGGCTGCTTGCTATGAGGCATTTGAAACACTGAAGCGCGCGATGTGCACCGCTCCGGTGCTGGCCACTCCGGACTTTCAAAAAGAATTCATCGTGCAGACAGATGCCTCAGAGCATGGCGTAGGCGCCGTGCTGTCGCAACTCAACGATGATGGCCAAGACCAACCTGTGGCCTTCATCTCCCGAAGACTCCTTCCTCGGGAACAGCGATGGAGTACCATCGAGCGAGAAGCTTTCGCTGTGGTCTGGGCTTTGAAGAAGTTGAGGCCATACCTCTTTGGTTCTCACTTCCTGGTTCAAACTGACCACCGACCCCTTCGCTGGCTCATGCAAATGAGAGGCGAAAACCCAAAGTTGCTAAGGTGGTCCATTTCCCTACAGGGGATGGACTTTAGGGTGGAACATCGGCCCGGAGCTGACCCTCCCCCGTCATCAACATATGATGATAGTTCACTAATGAAGTTTCCTGAAGTTAACGACTCTGATCTCACCTCCCTCATCAGCCAAATTAAAACAGGGTCCCCTGATGATTTTTTACCTGCTAAAATGGTTGCCTCCCTGAGCACCTTGCTCGGGCCAGAAATTCGGTCCATAATAAATCTCTCCCTTAAGGAGGGACAGGTGCCCTAGTGTGGAAGAAAGCAGTGGTGAATCCTATCCAGAAGAACGCGGCATTGCCTTGGACGAACTTTTCTAACCTCTGCCCCATCTCCCTTCTGCCATACCTCAGCAAGATCGCCGAGAAACATGTGAACACCCACTTGTCTAAATACATCGAGGCAGCGGAAGGTCTAGACTATTCTCAATCTGGGTTTAGACCTAACTACAGCACCGAATCTGCCCTCCTCTCTGTGACCGACAACATCAGGATGGCACTGGATGGAGGGGGTTCTATGATTCTGGTGCTGTTAGATCTATCCGCTGCCTTTGACACGGTGTCACATGATATTCTTCCCGGTCGTCTACGGAAGGTGGGGATTGGAGGCTCGGCCCTGTCCTGGCTGGAGAGTTTTCTCTCGGGCCACTCACAAGGCGTCAGACTTGGCTCCCTTCATTCCATCTCCAGGGAGCTCACCAAGGGAGTGCCACAGGGCTCATGCCTAAGCCCCACACTCTTTAATGTGTATGTGGCCCCCTTGGCTGACATTGTGAGAGTGCATGGATTCACCCCGGTGTCGTATGCCGACGACACACAGCTTTTGTTCCCTTTTCAGACCCTCACACCTGCAATTAAAAAATCCTTTGCTGAAGGTATGAGAGCGGTGTCTGATTGGATGGCCTGTAATTGCCTCCAACGTAACGTGAGCAAAACTGAGGTCATGCTGTTCGGGGAGGCTCCCCTTCTGTGGTCTCCTGAGTGGTGGCCATTGGATTTGGGGCCGGTACCCTGCCCCCAACAGGCAGTGAAGAATCTTGGAGTGCGGTTAGATCAGGCATTATTGCTAAAAGAACATGCTAACCAGGTAACTGGGTCTTGCTTTCGGGTCATTGGACTCTTAAGACGTGTGTTCCCATTCCTGTCCAACAGCTACAGAAAGACCCTGGTCCAGATTCTTGTGGTCAGTAGACTAGACTACTGTAATGGCCTCTTTATTTCAGCCAATGAGGAACAGCTCAGCAGACTACAAGTGGCCCAGAACACCACGGCAAGACTGGTCCTTAACACCCCGGCCAGATCCCCCTCACGCCCTCTTTTGAACAAACTCTACTGGTTGCCTGTTCGGCAACGTGTCAAGTTCAAGGTCTGCTGTACAATACATAAGTGTCTCTTTGGCTCAGGCCCTAAATATCTAGCAGATAAATTCAACCTTCATAATCCTGGACGCTCTCTGCGCTCCAGTAATCAACTGTTGCTTCAGGTCCCCAAGATTAGGAAGGTTAGACAGGGAGGTCGAGCTCTATCCTACAAGGGCCCTACACTTTGGAACTCACTCCCTTTCACTATGAGACAAAATACCAACTTTCAGACCTTTAAGAAATAACTTAAAACATACCTGTTCTCGGCATCCTAAAATACAGTACAGCCTATGGACCTTAGCTAGACATCTTAGCTGCAGCAAAAGCGCGGATATACCCCTTCGGGTGTCGAGTCCCGTGCTATACAAGCAAATAAATAAATAAATTCTTCAAAAACCTCCAGTTCCATTTCTTAGACTTTTGGGATTTTGGTGTTTGTTTGTTCATAGAAATATAATCTATTTTTATAAATTGGAGTTGGATTTTCATTGTATGTTTTTTATCTTACTTATTTAATGTATTTTTGTTTGTAAATGCCTTACATAACTGTCTCCTAAATTGTGCCTTCCTGCTTGTAGCCAGCTATAATGAGTTGAGCAAGGGAATCATTTATTGAGACCTTGTCTGACCCTCCTATAATGTTTGTGACCTCATTACTAGTGGTAGGTCTAACAATATAATATTAAAAAATGCCCTTAATTATTTTTCTGGCTGGTCCCTATGCTCTCACTGGAATTATGTTCCTGGCTTTTACTAGACTCTCACTGGAATGTGACCATAACGGTGAAGTATTGAACACCAGGTAGATTTTGTATAGATCGGGCAGAATGACCCTTGTACCACATGGTTAAGAATATCTTCCATGAGAAAAGGTCCCAGAACCCTAAACATCAGTGTCCGAGAGCCCTCTATTGGTAAATTCTTCGTTGACAACCACATCAAATCTCTCACATTGGAGGGTGAGCATGGTCTCTGGGGTTTATCAGCTTCTGTTTTCATTTGTGTCTAATAGGAAAATAAAATATCATGTACTTAGTGTAGTGCAACAGCAATTTTCTCATGGTGTACCATGACAGAAGGAACAGCGGATCACAGGATAATATGTCTACATGAATAGTCTTAGGGTGGCTCCCATTCACAGAGTAAAACGGAGATATTTCTGTTGCATTTTGAGATCCATTTTGACAATAAACTTCATAAGATTTGCTTTATAGAATGATTCACTTGTTCTGTGTAACCAGCTGTCTGTGGGTTGTAGGCAGATGACAGACAAACATCAATGTTGAAGGAGAAGTAGAATCTATGTCAAAACTTGGAGATAAATTGGGGAACTTGGTCTGAGATCAAGACAGCAGGTAAACCATGTAGGCGCACGATGGGCCCGATTCACAGAACTAGCTTAAGACAATATCCTAAACTTACTACCATTTTGGTATTCACAGAAGATACTTACTCATTTTGTTATTCACAGAAGGCACTTACTCATTTCAGTATTCTACTCCTAACTGCCTTCTGTGAATACCGAAAGTCTTAAAGTTAGGATTTTTCTCAGTTTAGGAGTAGTAAAGTTAGGACTTCTAACTTTAAGACTCCTAAATGCCTTCTGTGAATACCAAAAGTTCTAAAGTTAGGACTTTTCTCAGTTTAGGAGTCCTAAAGTTAGGAGTCCTAACTTTAGGACTTCTAAACTGAGAAAAATCATAACTTTAAGACTTTCATTATTCACAGAAGGCATTTAGGAGTCCTAAAGTTAGAACTCCTAACTTCTGTGAATACCGAAATGAGTAAGTGCCATCTGTGAATACCAAAATGAGTGTCTACTGTGAATATCAAAATCGTAGTAAATTTAGGATTTTGGCTTAAGTAAGATCTGTGACTCGGGCCCGATGTGTTGTATGAACAAATCAAGTAATCCTGTTGCTGCAGACAGTTCTTTCAGAGGCACACAAGGAGTGTTTTGGAAAGGATATACACTGTCATACAATTAAACGAGTAGCCATTAGATTCTGGTAAATCAGTGTCAAAGTCAATTCTTAATCTCCACTAAGGCCCCCCCGCGGCGGGATGCCTGGCTTTCACCTTGGGGATGCCCAGTACGGGTATCTCACAGGGAAAAGCCAGGACGGGTTCCCAAGGCAAGCGCCGAGATGCCTACGGGTAATCGAGCGCTATATAAGAACGCATAATAATAATAATAATAATAATAATAATAATAATAATAATCCTTGACCCCAGAACAACAGAGGGACTGCCGCCAGGTTTTGGCGCAGCACGCCTCGTTGTTCTCCCTCATGCCTGGAATCACACATCTGTGTACCCATGATGTGGACACAGGGGACAGTCCGCCAGTGAAAACCAAGTCTTACCGGCTGTCTGACAAAGTAAAGAACAGCATCCAGGGTGAGGTGACCAAGATGCTGGAGCTGGGAGTGATTGAACCCTCCAGCAGCCCGTGGGCTAGTCCGGTCGTGCTAGTGCCAAAAGCGGCTCCACCGGGCACCACACCAGAACTTCGGTTCTGTGTGGATTATCGGGGGTTGAATTCTGTCACCAAGACAGATGCTCACCCGATACCACGGGCAGACGAGCTGATTTACCGGCTGGGAGCAGCCAAGTACCTCAGCACCATTGACTTGACATCAGGGTACTGGCAGATTGCCATGGCCGATGGAGCAAAGGAGAAGACAGCGTTCTCCACCCCCGAGGGCCACTTCCAATTTCGAGTGATGCCCTTCGGCTCAAGAATGCTCAGGCCACCTTCCAGCGGTTGGTGAACCAGGTATTATCTGGCCTGGAGTCCTTCTCATCAGCTTACCTGGATGACATAGCTGTCTTCAGTAGCACCTGGGAGGACCATCTGCAGCATCTCCAGGAGGTGCTGCGGGCGTTACAACGTGCTGGCTTGACCATCAAAGCTAGCAAGTGCCAGATTGGACAGGGCTCTGTCGTGTACCTGGGACATTTGGTGGGCGGAGGTAAGGTGCAACCCCTCCAGGCCAAGATTGAGACCATCATGGCCTGGGAGCCCCCCAAAACTCAGACTGAGGTCCGAGTTTTCCTCGGCCTCACTGGCTATTACCGCAGATTCGTCAAGGGGTATGGTACCATCGTGGCCCCCTTGACCGAGTTGACCTCCAAAAAGCAGCCACGTCAGGTCATCTGGACGGCTGCTTGCTATGAGGCATTTGAAACACTGAAGCGCGCGATGTGCACCGCTCCGGTGCTGGCCACTCCGGACTTTCAAAAAGAATTCATCGTGCAGACAGATGCCTCAGAGCATGGCGTAGGCGCCGTGCTGTCGCAACTCAACGATGATGGCCAAGACCAACCTGTGGCCTTCATCTCCCGAAGACTCCTTCCTCGGGAACAGCGATGGAGTACCATCGAGCGAGAAGCTTTCGCTGTGGTCTGGGCTTTGAAGAAGTTGAGGCCATACCTCTTTGGTTCTCACTTCCTGGTTCAAACTGACCACCGACCCCTTCGCTGGCTCATGCAAATGAGAGGCGAAAACCCAAAGTTGCTAAGGTGGTCCATTTCCCTACAGGGGATGGACTTTAGGGTGGAACATCGTCCCGGAGCTGACCCTCCCCCGTCATCAACATATGATGATAGTTCACTAATGAAGTTTCCTGAAGTTAACGACTCTGATCTCACCTCCCTCATCAGCCAAATTAAAACAGGGTCCCCTGATGATTTTTTACCTGCTAAAATGGTTGCCTCCCTGAGCACCTTGCTCGGGCCAGAAATTCGGTCCATAATAAATCTCTCCCTTAAGGAGGGACAGGTGCCCTAGTGTGGAAGAAAGCAGTGGTGAATCCTATCCAGAAGAACGCGGCATTGCCTTGGACGAACTTTTCTAACCTCTGCCCCATCTCCCTTCTGCCATACCGCAGCAAGATCGCCGAGAAACATGTGAACACCCACTTGTCTAAATACATCGAGGCAGCGGAAGGTCTAGACTATTCTCAATCTGGGTTTAGACCTAACTACAGCACCGAATCTGCCCTCCTCTCCGTGACCGACAACATCAGGATGGCACTGGATGGAGGGGGTTCTATGATTCTGGTGCTGTTAGATCTATCCGCTGCCTTTGACACGGTGTCACATGATATTCTTCCCGGTCGTCTACGGAAGGTGGGGATTGGTGGCTCGGCCCTGTCCTGGCTGGAGAGTTTTCTCTCGGGCCACTCACAAGGCGTCAGACTTGGCTCCCTTCATTCCATCTCCAGGGAGCTCACCAAGGGAGTGCCACAGGGCTCATGCCTAAGCCCCACACTCTTTAATGTGTATGTGGCCCCCTTGGCTGACATTGTGAGAGTGCATGGATTCACCCCGGTGTCGTATGCCGACGACACACAGCTTTTGTTCCCTTTTCAGACCCTCACACCTGCAATTAAAAAATCCTTTGCTGAAGGTATGAGAGCGGTGTCTGATTGGATGGCCTGTAATTGCCTCCAACGTAACGTGAGCAAAACTGAGGTCATGCTGTTCGGGGAGGCTCCCCTTCTGTGGTCTCCTGAGTGGTGGCCATTGGATTTGGGGCCGGTACCCTGCCCCCAACAGGCAGTGAAGAATCTTGGAGTGCGGTTAGATCAGGCATTATTGCTAAAAGAACATGCTAACCAGGTAACTGGGTCTTGCTTTCGGGTCATTGGACTCTTAAGACGTGTGTTCCCATTCCTGTCCGACAGCTACAGAAAGACCCTGGTCCAGATTCTTGTGGTCAGTAGACTAGACTACTGTAATGGCCTCTTTATTTCAGCCAATGAGGAACAGCTCAGCAGACTACAAGTGGCCCAGAACACCACGGCAAGACTGGTCCTTAACACCCCGGCCAGATCCCCCTCACGCCCTCTTTTGAACAAACTCTACTGGTTGCCTGTTCGGCAACGTGTCTAGTTCAAGGTCTGCTGTACAATACATAAGTGTCTCTTTGGCTCAGGCCCTAAATATCTAGCAGATAAATTCAACCTTCATAATCCTGGACGCTCTCTGCGCTCCAGTAATCAACTGATGCTTCAGGTCCCCAAGATTAGGAAGGTTAGACAGGGAGGTCGAGCTCTATCCTACAAGGGCCCTACACTTTGGAACTCACTCCCTTTCACTATGAGACAAAATACCAACTTTCAGACCTTTAAGAAATAACTTAAAACATACCTGTTCTCGGCATCCTAAAATACAGTACAGCCTATGGACCTTAGCTAGACATCTTAGCTGCAGCAAAAGCGCGGATATACCCCTTCGGGTGTCGAGTCCCGTGCTATACAAGCAAATAAATAAATAAATGCTTCAAAAACCTCCAGTTCCATTTCTTAGACTTTTGGGATTTTGGTGTTTGTTTGTTCATAGAAATATAATCTATTTTTATAAATTGGAGTTGGATTTTCATTGTATGTTTTTTATCTTACTTATTTAATGTATTTTTGTTTGTAAATGCCTTACATAACTGTCTCCTAAATTGTGCCTTCCTGCTTGTAGCCAGCTATAATGAGTTGAGCAAGGGAATCATTTATTGAGACCTTGACTGACCCTCCTATAATGTGTGTGACCTCATTACTAGTGGTAGGTCTAACAATATAATATTAAAAAATGCCCTTAATTATTTTTCTGGCTGGTCCCTATGCTCTCACTGGAATTATGTTCCTGGCTTTTACTAGACTCTCACTGGAATGTGACCATAACGGTGAAGTATTGAACACCAGGTAGATTTTGTATAGATCGGGCAGAATGACCCTTGTACCACATGGTTAAGAATATCTTCCATGAGAAAAGGTCCCAGAACCCTAAACATCAGTGTCCGAGAGCCCTCTATTGGTAAATTCTTCGTTGACAACCACATCAAATCTCTCACATTGGAGGGTGAGCATGGTCTCCGGGGTTTATCAGCTTCTGTTTTCATTTGTGTCTAATAGGAAAATAAAATATCATGTACTTAGTGTAGTGCAACAGCAATTTTCTCATGGTGTACCATGACAGAAGGAACAGCGGATCACAGGATAATATGTCTACATGAATAGTCTTAGGGTGGCTCCCATTCACAGAGTAAAACGGAGATATTTCTGTTGCATTTTGAGATCCATTTTGACAATAAACATCATAAGATTTGCTTTATAGAATGATTCACTTGTTCTGTGTAACCAGCTGTCTGTGGGTTGTAGGCAGATGACAGACAAACATCAATGTTGAAGGAGAAGTAGAATCTATGTCAAAACTTGGAGATAAATTGGGGAACTTGGTCTGAGATCAAGACAGCAGGTAAACCATGTAGGCGCACGATGGGCCCGATTCACAGAACTAGCTTAAGACAAAATCCTAAACTTACTACCATTTTGGTATTCACAGAAGATACTTACTCATTTTGTTATTCACAGAAGGCACTTACTCATTTCAGTATTCTACTCCTAACTGCCTTCTGTGAATACCGAAAGTCTTAAAGTTAGGATTTTTCTCAGTTTAGGAGTAGTAAAGTTAGGACTTCTAACTTTAAGACTCCTAAATGCCTTCTGTGAATACCAAAAGTTCTAAAGTTAGGACTTTTCTCAGTTTAGGAGTCCTAAAGTTAGGAGTCCTAACTTTAGGACTTCTAAACTGAGAAAAATCATAACTTTAAGACTTTCATTATTCACAGAAGGCATTTAGGAGTCCTAAAGTTAGAACTCCTAACTTCTGTGAATACCGAAATGAGTAAGTGCCATCTGTGAATACCAAAATGAGTGTCTACTGTGAATATCAAAATCGTAGTAAATTTAGGATTTTGGCTTAAGTAAGATCTGTGACTCGGGCCCGATGTGTTGTATGAACAAATCAAGTAATCCTGTTGCTGCAGACAGTTCTTTCAGAGGCACACAAGGAGTGTTTTGGAAAGGATATACACTGTCATACAATTAAACGAGTAGCCATTAGATTCTGGTAAATCAGTGTCAAAGTCAATTCTTAATCTCCACTAAGGCCCCCCCGCGGCGGGATGCCTGGCTTTCACCTTGGGGATGCCCAGTACGGGTATCTCACAGGGAAAAGCCAGGACGGGTTCCCAAGGCAAGCGCCGAGATGCCTACGGGTAATCGAGCGCTATATAAGAACGCATAATAATAATAATAATAATAATAATAATAATAATAATAATAATCCTTGACCCCAGAACAACAGAGGGACTGCCGCCAGGTTTTGGCGCAGCACGCCTCATTGTTCTCCCTCATGCCTGGAATCACACATCTGTGTACCCATGATGTGGACACAGGGGACAGTCCGCCAGTGAAAACCAAGTCTTACCGGCTGTCTGACAAAGTAAAGAACAGCATCCAGGGTGAGGTGACCAAGATGCTGGAGCTGGGAGTGATTGAACCCTCCAGCAGCCCGTGGGCTAGTCCGGTCGTGCTAGTGCCAAAAGCGGCTCCACCGGGCACCACACCAGAACTTCGGTTCTGTGTGGATTATCGGGGGTTGAATTCTGTCACCAAGACAGATGCTCACCCGATACCACGGGCAGACGAGCTGATTTACCGGCTGGGAGCAGCCAAGTACCTCAGCACCATTGACTTGACATCAGGGTACTGGCAGATTGCCATGGCCGATGGAGCAAAGGAGAAGACAGCGTTCTCCACCCCCGAGGGCCACTTCCAATTTCGAGTGATGCCCTTCGGCTCAAGAATGCTCAGGCCACCTTCCAGCGGTTGGTGAACCAGGTATTATCTGGCCTGGAGTCCTTCTCATCAGCTTACCTGGATGACATAGCTGTCTTCAGTAGCACCTGGGAGGACCATCTGCAGCATCTCCAGGAGGTGCTGCGGGCGTTACAACGTGCTGGCTTGACCATCAAAGCTAGCAAGTGCCAGATTGGACAGGGCTCTGTCGTGTACCTGGGACATTTGGTGGGCGGAGGTAAGGTGCAACCCCTCCAGGCCAAGATTGAGACCATCATGGCCTGGGAGCCCCCCAAAACTCAGACTGAGGTCCGAGTTTTCCTCGGCCTCACTGGCTATTACCGCAGATTCGTCAAGGGGTATGGTACCATCGTGGCCCCCTTGACCGAGTTGACCTCCAAAAAGCAGCCACGTCAGGTCATCTGGACGGCTGCTTGCTATGAGGCATTTGAAACACTGAAGCGCGCGATGTGCACCGCTCCGGTGCTGGCCACTCCGGACTTTCAAAAAGAATTCATCGTGCAGACAGATGCCTCAGAGCATGGCGTAGGCGCCGTGCTGTCGCAACTCAACGATGATGGCCAAGACCAACCTGTGGCCTTCATCTCCCGAAGACTCCTTCCTCGGGAACAGCGATGGAGTACCATCGAGCGAGAAGCTTTCGCTGTGGTCTGGGCTTTGAAGAAGTTGAGGCCATACCTCTTTGGTTCTCACTTCCTGGTTCAAACTGACCACCGACCCCTTCGCTGGCTCATGCAAATGAGAGGCGAAAACCCAAAGTTGCTAAGGTGGTCCATTTCCCTACAGGGGATGGACTTTAGGGTGAAACATCGGCCCGGAGCTGACCCTCCCCCGTCATCAACATATGATGATAGTTCACTAATGAAGTTTCCTGAAGTTAACGACTCTGATCTCACCTCCCTCATCAGCCAAATTAAAACAGGGTCCCCTGATGATTTTTTACCTGCTAAAATGGTTGCCTCCCTGAGCACCTTGCTCGGGCCAGAAATTCGGTCCATAATAAATCTCTCCCTTAAGGAGGGACAGGTGCCCTAGTGTGGAAGAAAGCAGTGGTGAATCCTATCCAGAAGAACGCGGCATTGCCTTGGACAAACTTTTCTAACCTCTGCCCCATCTCCCTTCTGCCATACCGCAGCAAGATCGCCGAGAAACATGTGAACACCCACTTGTCTAAATACATCGAGGCAGCGGAAGGTCTAGACTATTCTCAATCTGGGTTTAGACCTAACTACAGCACCGAATCTGCCCTCCTCTCCGTGACCGACAACATCAGGATGGCACTGGATGGAGGGGGTTCTATGATTCTGGTGCTGTTAGATCTATCCGCTGCCTTTGACACGGTGTCACATGATATTCTTCCCGGTCGTCTACGGAAGGTGGGGATTGGTGGCTCGGCCCTGTCCTGGCTGGAGAGTTTTCTCTCGGGCCACTCACAAGGCGTCAGACTTGGCTCCCTTCATTCCATCTCCAGGGAGCTCACCAAGGGAGTGCCACAGGGCTCATGCCTAAGCCCCACACTCTTTAATGTGTATGTGGCCCCCTTGGCTGACATTGTGAGAGTGCATGGATTCACCCCGGTGTCGTATGCCGACGACACACAGCTTTTGTTCCCTTTTCAGACCCTTACACCTGCAATTAAAAAATCCTTTGCTGAAGGTATGAGAGCGGTGTCTGATTGGATGGCCTGTAATTGCCTCCAACGTAACGTGAGCAAAACTGAGGTCATGCTGTTCGGGGAGGCTCCCCTTCTGTGGTCTCCTGAGTGGTGGCCATTGGATTTGGGGCCGGTACCCTGCCCCCAACAGGCAGTGAAGAATCTTGGAGTGCGGTTAGATCAGGCATTATTGCTAAAAGAACATGCTAACCAGGTAACTGGGTCTTGCTTTCGGGTCATTGGACTCTTAAGACGTGTGTTCCCATTCCTGTCCGACAGCTACAGAAAGACCCTGGTCCAGATTCTTGTGGTCAGTAGACTAGACTACTGTAATGGCCTCTTTATTTCAGCCAATGAGGAACAGCTCAGCAGACTACAAGTGGCCCAGAACACCACGGCAAGACTGGTCCTTAACACCCCGGCCAGATCCCCCTCACGCCCTCTTTTGAACAAACTCTACTGGTTGCCTGTTCGGCAACGTGTCAAGTTCAAGGTCTGCTGTACAATACATAAGTGTCTCTTTGGCTCAGGCCCTAAATATCTAGCAGATAAATTCAACCTTCATAATCCTGGACGCTCTCTGCGCTCCAGTAATCAACTGATGCTTCAGGTCCCCAAGATTAGGAAGGTTAGACAGGGAGGTCGAGCTCTATCCTACAAGGGCCCTACACTTTGGAACTCACTCCCTTTCACTATGAGACAAAATACCAACTTTCAGACCTTTAAGAAATAACTTAAAACATACCTGTTCTCGGCATCCTAAAATACAGTACAGCCTATGGACCTTAGCTAGACATCTTAGCTGCAGCAAAAGCGCGGATATACCCCTTCGGGTGTCGAGTCCCGTGCTATACAAGCAAATAAATAAATAAATTCTTCAAAAACCTCCAGTTCCATTTCTTAGACTTTTGGGATTTTGGTGTTTGTTTGTTCATAGAAATATAATCTATTTTTATAAATTGGAGTTGGATTTTCATTGTATGTTTTTTATCTTACTTATTTAATGTATTTTTGTTTGTAAATGCCTTACATAACTGTCTCCTAAATTGTGCCTTCCTGCTTGTAGCCAGCTATAATGAGTTGAGCAAGGGAATCATTTATTGAGACCTTGACTGACCCTCCTATAATGTTTGTGACCTCATTACTAGTGGTAGGTCTAACAATATAATATTAAAAAATGCCCTTAATTATTTTTCTGGCATGTCCCTATGCTCTCACTGGAATTATGTTCCTGGCTTTTACTAGACTCTCACTGGAATGTGACCATAACGGTGAAGTATTGAACACCAGGTAGATTTTGTATAGATCGGGCAGAATGACCCTTGTACCACATGGTTAAGAATATCTTCCATGAGAAAAGGTCCCAGAACCCTAAACATCAGTGTCCGAGAGCCCTCTATTGGTAAATTCTTCGTTGACAACCACATCAAATCTCTCACATTGGAGGGTGAGCATGGTCTCCGGGGTTTATCAGCTTCTGTTTTCATTTGTGTCTAATAGGAAAATAAAATATCATGTACTTAGTGTAGTGCAACAGCAATTTTCTCATGGTGTACCATGACAGAAGGAACAGCGGATCACAGGATAATATGTCTACATGAATAGTCTTAGGGTGGCTCCCATTCACAGAGTAAAACGGAGATATTTCTGTTGCATTTTGAGATCCATTTTGACAATAAACATCATAAGATTTGCTTTATAGAATGATTCACTTGTTCTGTGTAACCAGCTGTCTGTGGGTTGTAGGCAGATGACAGACAAACATCAATGTTGAAGGAGAAGTAGAATCTATGTCAAAACTTGGAGATAAATTGGGGAACTTGGTCTGAGATCAAGACAGCAGGTAAACCATGTAGGCGCACGATGGGCCCGATTCACAGAACTAGCTTAAGACAAAATCCTAAACTTACTACCATTTTGGTATTCACAGAAGATACTTACTCATTTTGTTATTCACAGAAGGCACTTACTCATTTCAGTATTCTACTCCTAACTGCCTTCTGTGAATACCGAAAGTCTTAAAGTTAGGATTTTTCTCAGTTTAGGAGTAGTAAAGTTAGGACTTCTAACTTTAAGACTCCTAAATGCCTTCTGTGAATACCAAAAGTTCTAAAGTTAGGACTTTTCTCAGTTTAGGAGTCCTAAAGTTAGGAGTCCTAACTTTAGGACTTCTAAACTGAGAAAAATCATAACTTTAAGACTTTCATTATTCACAGAAGGCATTTAGGAGTCCTAAAGTTAGAACTCCTAACTTCTGTGAATACCGAAATGAGTAAGTGCCATCTGTGAATACCAAAATGAGTGTCTACTGTGAATATCAAAATCGTAGTAAATTTAGGATTTTGGCTTAAGTAAGATCTGTGACTCGGGCCCGATGTGTTGTATGAACAAATCAAGTAATCCTGTTGCTGCAGACAGTTCTTTCAGAGGCACACAAGGAGTGTTTTGGAAAGGATATACACTGTCATACAATTAAACGAGTAGCCATTAGATTCTGGTAAATCAGTGTCAAAGTCAATTCTTAATCTCCACTAAGGCCCCCCCGCGGCGGGATGCCTGGCTTTCACCTTGGGGATGCCCAGTACGGGTATCTCACAGGGAAAAGCCAGGACGGGTTCCCAAGGCAAGCGCCGAGATGCCTACGGGTAATCGAGCGCTATATAAGAACGCATAATAATAATAATAATAATAATAATAATAATAATAATAATAATAATAATAATCCTTGACCCCAGAACAACAGAGGGACTGCCGCCAGGTTTTGGCGCAGCACGCCTCGTTGTTCTCCCTCATGCCTGGAATCACACATCTGTGTACCCATGATGTGGACACAGGGGACAGTCCGCCAGTGAAAACCAAGTCTTACCGGCTGTCTGACAAAGTAAAGAACAGCATCCAGGGTGAGGTGACCAAGATGCTGGAGCTGGGAGTGATTGAACCCTCCAGCAGCCCGTGGGCTAGTCCGGTCGTGCTAGTGCCAAAAGCGGCTCCACCGGGCACCACACCAGAACTTCGGTTCTGTGTGGATTATCGGGGGTTGAATTCTGTCACCAAGACAGATGCTCACCCGATACCACGGGCAGACGAGCTGATTTACCGGCTGGGAGCAGCCAAGTACCTCAGCACCATTGACTTGACATCAGGGTACTGGCAGATTGCCATGGCCGATGGAGCAAAGGAGAAGACAGCGTTCTCCACCCCCGAGGGCCACTTCCAATTTCGAGTGATGCCCTTCGGCTCAAGAATGCTCAGGCCACCTTCCAGCGGTTGGTGAACCAGGTATTATCTGGCCTGGAGTCCTTCTCATCAGCTTACCTGGATGACATAGCTGTCTTCAGTAGCACCTGGGAGGACCATCTGCAGCATCTCCAGGAGGTGCTGCGGGCGTTACAACGTGCTGGCTTGACCATCAAAGCTAGCAAGTGCCAGATTGGACAGGGCTCTGTCGTGTACCTGGGACATTTGGTGGGCGGAGGTAAGGTGCAACCCCTCCAGGCCAAGATTGAGACCATCATGGCCTGGGAGCCCCCCAAAACTCAGACTGAGGTCCGAGTTTTCCTCGGCCTCACTGGCTATTACCGCAGATTCGTCAAGGGGTATGGTACCATCGTGGCCCCCTTGACCGAGTTGACCTCCAAAAAGCAGCCACGTCAGGTCATCTGGACGGCTGCTTGCTATGAGGCATTTGAAACACTGAAGCGCGCGATGTGCACCGCTCCGGTGCTGGCCACTCCGGACTTTCAAAAAGAATTCATCGTGCAGACAGATGCCTCAGAGCATGGCGTAGGCGCCGTGCTGTCGCAACTCAACGATGATGGCCAAGACCAACCTGTGGCCTTCATCTCCCGAAGACTCCTTCCTCGGGAACAGCGATGGAGTACCATCGAGCGAGAAGCTTTCGCTGTGGTCTGGGCTTTGAAGAAGTTGAGGCCATACCTCTTTGGTTCTCACTTCCTGGTTCAAACTGACCACCGACCCCTTCGCTGGCTCATGCAAATGAGAGGCGAAAACCCAAAGTTGTTAAGGTGGTCCATTTCCCTACAGGGGATGGACTTTAGGGTGGAACATCGGCCCGGAGCTGACCCTCCCCCGTCATCAACATATGATGATAGTTCACTAATGAAGTTTCCTGAAGTTAACGACTCTGATCTCACCTCCCTCATCAGCCAAATTAAAACAGGGTCCCCTGATGATTTTTTACCTGCTAAAATGGTTGCCTCCCTGAGCACCTTGCTCGGGCCGGAAATTCGGACCATAATAAATCTTTCCCTTAAGGAGGGACAGGTGCCCTAGTGTGGAAGAAAGCAGTGGTGAATCCTATCCAGAAGAACGCGGCATTGCCTTGGACGAACTTTTCTAACCTCTGCCCCATCTCCCTTCTGCCATACCGCAGCAAGATCGCCGAGAAACATGTGAACACCCACTTGTCTAAATACATCGAGGCAGCGGAAGGTCTAGACTATTCTCAATCTGGGTTTAGACCTAACTACAGTACCGAATCTGCCCTCCTCTCCGTGACCGACAACATCAGGATGGCACTGGATGGAGGGGGTTCTATGATTCTGGTGCTGTTAGATCTATCCGCTGCCTTTGACACGGTGTCACATGATATTCTTCCCGGTCGTCTACGGAAGGTGGGGATTGGTGGCTCGGCCCTGTCCTGGCTGGAGAGTTTTCTCTCGGGCCACTCACAAGGCGTCAGACTTGGCTCCCTTCATTCCATCTCCAGGGAGCTCACCAAGGGAGTGCCACAGGGCTCATGCCTAAGCCCCACACTCTTTAATGTGTATGTGGCCCCCTTGGCTGACATTGTGAGAGTGCATGGATTCACCCCGGTGTCGTATGCCGACGACACACAGCTTTTGTTCCCTTTTCAGACCCTCACACCTGCAATTAAAAAATCCTTTGCTGAAGGTATGAGAGCGGTGTCTGATTGGATGGCCTGTAATTGCCTCCAACGTAACGTGAGCAAAACTGAGGTCATGCTGTTCGGGGAGGCTCCCCTTCTGTGGTCTCCTGAGTGGTGGCCATTGGATTTGGGGCCGGTACCCTGCCCCCAACAGGCAGTGAAGAATCTTGGAGTGCGGTTAGATCAGGCATTATTGCTAAAAGAACATGCTAACCAGGTAACTGGGTCTTGCTTTCGGGTCATTGGACTCTTAAGACGTGTGTTCCCATTCCTGTCCGACAGCTACAGAAAGACCCTGGTCCAGATTCTTGTGGTCAGTAGACTAGACTACTGTAATGGCCTCTTTATTTCAGCCAATGAGGAACAGCTCAGCAGACTACAAGTGGCCCAGAACACCACGGCAAGACTGGTCCTTAACACCCCGGCCAGATCCCCCTCACGCCCTCTTTTGAACAAACTCTACTGGTTGCCTGTTCGGCAACGTGTCAAGTTCAAGGTCTGCTGTACAATACATAAGTGTCTCTTTGGCTCAGGCCCTAAATATCTAGCAGATAAATTCAACCTTCATAATCCTGGACGCTCTCTGCGCTCCAGTAATCAACTGATGCTTCAGGTCCCCAAGATTAGGAAGGTTAGACAGGGAGGTCGAGCTCTATCCTACAAGGGCCCTACACTTTGGAACTCACTCCCTTTCACTATGAGACAAAATACCAACTTTCAGACCTTTAAGAAATAACTTAAAACATACCTGTTCTCGGCATCCTAAAATACAGTACAGCCTATGGACCTTAGCTAGACATCTTAGCTGCAGCAAAAGCGCGGATATACCCCTTCGGGTGTCGAGTCCCGTGCTATACAAGCAAATAAATAAATACATTCTTCAAAAACCTCCAGTTCCATTTCTTAGACTTTTGGGATTTTGGTGTTTGTTTGTTCATAGAAATATAATCTATTTTTATAAATTGGAGTTGGATTTTCATTGTATGTTTTTTATCTTACTTATTTAATGTATTTTTGTTTGTAAATGCCTTACATAACTGTCTCCTAAATTGTGCCTTCCTGCTTGTAGCCAGCTATAATGAGTTGAGCAAGGGAATCATTTATTGAGACCTTGACTGACCCTCCTATAATGTTTGTGACCTCATTACTAGTGGTAGGTCTAACAATATAATATTAAAAAATGCCCTTAATTATTTTTCTGGCATGTCCCTATGCTCTCACTGGAATTATGTTCCTGGCTTTTACTAGACTCTCACTGGAATGTGACCATAACGGTGAAGTATTGAACACCAGGTAGATTTTGTATAGATCGGGCAGAATGACCCTTGTACCACATGGTTAAGAATATCTTCCATGAGAAAAGGTCCCAGAACCCTAAACATCAGTGTCCGAGAGCCCTCTATTGGTAAATTCTTCGTTGACAACCACATCAAATCTCTCACATTGGAGGGTGAGCATGGTCTCCGGGGTTTATCAGCTTCTGTTTTCATTTGTGTCTAATAGGAAAATAAAATATCATGTACTTAGTGTAGTGCAACAGCAATTTTCTCATGGTGTACCATGACAGAAGGAACAGCGGATCACAGGATAATATGTCTACATGAATAGTCTTAGGGTGGCTCCCATTCACAGAGTAAAACGGAGATATTTCTGTTGCATTTTGAGATCCATTTTGACAATAAACATCATAAGATTTGCTTTATAGAATGATTCACTTGTTCTGTGTAACCAGCTGTCTGTGGGTTGTAGGCAGATGACAGACAAACATCAATGTTGAAGGAGAAGTAGAATCTATGTCAAAACTTGGAGATAAATTGGGGAACTTGGTCTGAGATCAAGACAGCAGGTAAACCATGTAGGCGCACGATGGGCCCGATTCACAGAACTAGCTTAAGACAAAATCCTAAACTTACTACCATTTTGGTATTCACAGAAGATACTTACTCATTTTGTTATTCACAGAAGGCACTTACTCATTTCAGTATTCTACTCCTAACTGCCTTCTGTGAATACCGAAAGTCTTAAAGTTAGGATTTTTCTCAGTTTAGGAGTAGTAAAGTTAGGACTTCTAACTTTAAGACTCCTAAATGCCTTCTGTGAATACCAAAAGTTCTAAAGTTAGGACTTTTCTCAGTTTAGGAGTCCTAAAGTTAGGAGTCCTAACTTTAGGACTTCTAAACTGAGAAAAATCATAACTTTAAGACTTTCATTATTCACAGAAGGCATTTAGGAGTCCTAAAGTTAGAACTCCTAACTTCTGTGAATACCGAAATGAGTAAGTGCCATCTCTGAATACCAAAATGAGTGTCTACTGTGAATATCAAAATCGTAGTAAATTTAGGATTTTGGCTTAAGTAAGATCTGTGACTCGGGCCCGATGTGTTGTATGAACAAATCAAGTAATCCTGTTGCTGCAGACAGTTCTTTCAGAGGCACACAAGGAGTGTTTTGGCAAGGATATACACTGTCATACAATTAAACGAATAGCCATTAGGGGCCAGATGTAGGTAATTTTATTTTACCGACTCATAAATACCGAATTTTACCGATTCGGTATTTATGAATCGGTAAAATAGAAGTACCGACATGTAGGTAAATCCAGATGTGGATTTACCGAATCTTTAAAAGTCGGTATTTACCGATTCGGTAAATACCGACCTGTAATGCTCCATTCATTCCTATGGGCTTTGAAGCCCATAGGAATGAATGGGGCATTACAGGTCGGTATTTACCGATCGGTAAATACAGATTTTTGGCAAGGGTGCAGGGGGTGTCACTTTGACACCCTCTAGCACCCCCAAAAAAGGTTCGGGGGCCATATGGCAGGCAGACCTGCCCTAAGGGCAGGTCTGCCTGTCATATGGCACAGGTGTGCATGCGCACATTTGCATGCACACCTGAATCGGTATTTCACCATCAAATTGAATTTGATGGTAAAATACCGATTTCTAAGGCCTTGTGGGACTCATAAGAGTCCCACCTACATATCGATTTTACAGATTCTGTGAATATACCGGTCAGTAAATTTACCGACCGGTATATTTACAGATTCTGTAAAATTACCTATCGGTAAATTTACAGAACGGTAAATTTACCGATTCTGCCCCCTACATCTCAAATTCCTTTTACCGGTCGGTAACGGCCGAATTCGGCCGTTACCGACCGGTAAAACCCTACCTACATCTGGCCCTAGATTCTGGTAAATCAGTGTCAAAGTCAATTCTTAATGTATGCCAAGGTAAGGGAGAGATGGGCTAGGAGTGTAACAAACCTAAAGAAGGTTGTGAGAAAATGGTGTTCGGTTGCAGTACCGCCTCACATTTTGCCTGTCTTTTGATGCAACTTTGACTGTAGCTACTGTACAGGTTCCCAGTACCAGTGTCTTTCCCTAAAAACCTGTTTACAGTTGGTACTTCTGCCCCCCCTGTAAGACCCTAGTTCGTGGTACCCTAGGTACCTAGGGCCTGTAAGCAAAAGAGGGCCCCCTGAGATCCCCATAGTCACTAGGACCATGCCTCTGCCCCTGCAGCTGGCAAGCCCCTATGAGATAACAAAATGACCACGTCGACATGGCACACTGCTAGCACTGCCTAAGATAAGGGTGAGTCTAGCAGGCCGTACTAGCCCTAAGGCAGGATGCACTATTGCAGGGGTGGGTATATTTGTTGAACAGAGCCCCTACAGTATTAAGGTATATTCTCTAATATTGTAAGTGTCAGGGAAGCGATAGAGAGTACATGGGCTGGAATGTGGCTACTCAAGTGCTACAGCACCATGATGGCTTCACTGAACCCAGGGGTGTTTGTTACTAAAGATTTCCACACTGATGCCAATGTGAGATTGATTAAAACATGTACTCAGAAGGCACCTCAGAGGTGCCCCCTCAAAACCTAGCAATCCTGGTGTGAGCAATGACTGGTTTTAGGCAGCCTACCACACATGGACATGTTTCTTGACTCCTTGAGACAGGAAGCAATGCATATCCTGGCCAGAGGTGCCACATCTCCTCCCTCAGAATGGACCAGTGCTCAAGAGGGAAGCTTCAATGGCCTGCTACCTTAGTAATGCGACCCCCAGCCTCTGCTGCTAGAGCAGATGACAGCCCATGATGTACATCCCCACTTTTGGGTAGGAAAACTCAAGAGAATAGGAGGTGTGCCCACCTCTGCCAACCCTACCCATAAGGAGGGGGAGGCGAGTTGAAGCACAACTTTCAGTCCCCGCCATCTTAAAGATAGGGAGACCCATCTAATCAGGGCTAGGTCTATGTCCCCTCCCTCAAGAGGGTGTCATAATAGAGCGTGTAGCCACCCCAGGTAAGGTGCCCTACCTTCTGCTCCCCTAAAACAGCTCCTAAATGTTGAATGTAGGCGTCATTCACACACCTGTCCCTAGGATCGGCGACTGGCTTAAAAAGAAAAAAGACACCCTGCAGCCCAAGCCCAGAGATGACAATTGCCTTGATCCCAGCCCTACCAGCCTGTCTCCCCCTCTGTCGAAACCTGTGACCTGTCATGCAACACAACATTCAAAACCTCGGGAGGACTGCTCCCTTTATTAAAGTCTCCATTTTCTCGAGGACAGTAGACCTGTCCAAGAACAACCAAAACTCCTAGAACTTCCACATGGAGGACTGACCATGGTTGACGCTACTCCCTGCCGTACAAGAATTCATGGTTGAGGACCAACACTGTGTTGATGCGATTCACTATGAACAAGAGATCTCCCAACAACTGTACCAGCACTTATTCCAACGCGACTCCCACCAAACACACTGCAACTGAATGACCTCTGCGAACTCGAGGGAGCCTCTTGAGCTCGAGACGCAAGTTGCCCACAGCTACAGGCCCGAGAGCCTATACCCTCCTGCTATTTGCCCGTCACCTCCTACACTGTTGCCCACGATCTCTCTAAGACGATCCAACAACGCCAGACCTCCATCCAAACTACAGTGACGGTAACTGTGCTGGCTACCTGCTGATCCCTATCCTGTCCCTTGCCTCCACCGATCAGAAGGGCAAAGAACACTGCTAGTATTGACTGCCTCGCTGTAGGGACTGAGGTCTGCACTATATGGCTGCCCAGTACCCCATGACCGACCCTGCACTGAGAGTGGGTCTGACCACCCAAGGACTAGAACTGTACGTTATATACTCACTTAATCCCCCCCCACAGGGATCATGAACTATTTGAATATTGAACTGTCGATTTTTGAAAGAGAAAAGAAGCTTGACTTGAAACGAACTTACCTTATTAAAAAGTCTTACTTTTAAAAATAAAAGCACAAAGTGTACATTTATAAAATTGTTCTGGATCTCCTTCTTGAGCCGTGTGCCCACTATTGATCCTGTGTGTACAATACAAGTCAATATATGTCTTACACTCCTCTGTGTTGGGCGAAAGGCTGCTCAGCCACGCTAAAACAAATAGAGCACTTTGAGTTTTGCAATGAGCCCTGTACATTTTTGGGGAAACCCTGGACTGTGTGCACAGTGTCACCACCCAGTGGTGATCGTATATGCATAGCCAGCTTCCTACAGTGGTGTAAGGGAAGATTTTCTTTGAATACAAGTGCGACGATTTTGGACATAGGGGCATATTATCAAGGGGGTTTATCTCCGCTTTTTTGGCTTTAAAAGCCAAGAAAGCGGAGATAAAATTATCTCCCTATTACCTAGCTGTCGCTAACACCAGTTAGCGACAGCTAGTAGGAGATAGCGACCATCTTGGGCCCCACTTTGCATGTCAGTGATAATTATCACTAATGACATGCTAAGTGGGCGTGCCAAGATGTTAGCGACTGAAAACAGTCGCTAACATCGCTATCTCCTATTACCAACTTATGGAGATATTCGCGCTAAGCGCGAATATCTCCAAAAGCTAACACCTGTCCTGAGCAGTTCTTAGCCATGTTATCCAATGGGAGGTGGATAACATGGCTAAGAGCATTAGCTCGGTAATGCCTGAATATCGCTGACTTTTCAGCGATATTCATGCATTGCGGCCGTTTTTTATCGCATTTGTGATAAGCGCCTTGAGACCCCCCGGGTGAGTAGTGCGCTTTATAAATGCTTTGATTGATTGATTGATTGATAAACCTTGGTAATACCAAGGTTTATTTGCGATAAAAATCGCCGCAGCTCAGCGGTAAATTTTTGTCTCTAACCAAGCAATAGCGATAATTATCGCTATTGCTTGGTAATATGCCCCATAGTTCTTAAAATCTCTCTCTAGCCCTGGCCACCAAAACCACAGTTTGCACAAATCTATTGTTTTACGTTCACCTGGGTGCCCTGCCAGAGCGGTGTCATGGCTCCATTTTAGGACGAATTCTACTGATTTAAGGTTAGCTAGTGATAGATAATTTTTATAATATACTAAATCACTGTGTTATGTTAAACCTCCTTCTACCTTCATGTTTCATTATGTAACCTTGAGTTTCTCTAGAAACACTTCAGAATTACAGGAGGCTATTATGTAGGGGAATGGTATCTTGTGAAGTTTCTGTTTCCTCATCTGCTGCTGAAAAACAAAAACGAGACAACAGACCTGCTTTCAGTTGTTTAGTGCCAGGACAATAAGTGATCACAGAGATGTATTAGCTGAACAATGTTAACAAAAGTATTTGCCTTGGAGTAAGAGCTTTGCTGGTCGAAAGAACTGTACGTTTCTATGGAAAGTGTAAATGATGACAGTATGTTGTGCTTTGAACAGCTGATGTCTTTCTTCCTGTAATGCTAGTTGTATTGCTCTTCCGGGTAGCTGCATTGTTTGAGGTTTTAAATTGTTGTTTGAAGTCATGAAGAGAGTAGGCAGAGAGGATGGATTAGTGAAGCTTTTTCCAGGCCATTGTGGCTAGAGAGGGGAAGGAGTGAGTCCCAGTTTTGATGCGGTGTACGCAAAGCATCTGAGCAAGCAGGAGAGAGGTGGATCGCATGTGTCTGGATGGAACATCAAAGTGTATTTTATTACTAAGGCAGAGGGGCAAGGTTAATATGACAGAGACATTTGAAAAGATCAGACTTGTAAATGCGAACTGAGTGAAGGCTTTGAAGATGATTCGAAATTAAGGCATGATAATAAAGATGTGACACAAAAACATGGGTTTTATTTCTTTTCAATCAATTTGAAAATTCATTTTCTCTTAAAAAATCAATTTTTAGAGGTTTTCTTCGGTTTTCACAGGGACAACATGTAAAAAAGAAATTTTCATTAGACCACAAACTTGATTTTTACACATATTTCATATATTTAACATCACACTCTGTATAGTTGGACAAAGCATAGACATGACATAGACAACAAATCCTACATAACAAATTCAATAAGCTTGACTACAGTGCTTCAAAAAGATCCGCTTTGTGACCAAACAAGTGTGTGAAAATACACTATCAAGCTAACCCCCTGTTTCTTTAAAAAAATCTTGTGAAGGGCCATCAAATAACAAAACAAATTATGTTGGTTACCTTGAATAGTACACTGTCTGGCCGCTGCCCTTAACAAAGTTGTGTAAAAAACTCAGTCTTAAAAAATGTCAACCTGTATGGGCTTTTTTTCTTTTGTTTCATTTATTCATGATCTTTCCTGATCTTTGTTGTGTTCATTCTTTTTATAGCACTGATCTCGAGCTTATTGCATTTGATTGAAAAAAATCAAAAACCCGTTTTTTGGTCGCATCAAGTGTCATATGTGATCCAATAAAATGATGAGAAACTGATATCAGTACTGGCATGTGTGTTGTTGTGTGCTTGTTATATTGGCCTAGCCTTACTGATTATGGGCAAAAACCCTCTTTAGTTGATTTACATTGCCCTATGGACACCACTGTCTTTACTCTGAGTGCAGGCTACTTTCAGGGATTATCCATTGTATCATTCCAGAGAACAGTAGAATGTACGATCCAAAGGATCAGGGCAAGGCATTAATTAGCAATGACCCTGTACCACAGACAAATCCATTGGAAACATTCCATGCCAAGGGGTTGTTTTCACAAACCAGGGACTCTCTGCTAGTAACTTGTCTAAACTCTATCAGGGAGTGTGGTCGCTTTGAAACAAGTGGGTCCCTACTAGAGACCAATCCCTCAATGACTACTAGCACAGAATACCCACCAGTGACAGTGGGTGACACCTTAGGAGTTGAGATCTCACAGGATATACCTTTTACCCCACAACACAAAGCAGGGCTGACCCTCCTCTCATGGATCCTCGCTGGAATTGGTAATAAAATAATATCTCCAGAATGGTGTAGGTTCATTGACCAGCACGATATTAACCTTTTCCAGGAATCTTGGTCGATGGTTCCAGTCTTCCGCCTGGGGTTCCTTAACTTTCACGTCCCCGCCACTAAAAAATCTAAAGGTCGACCAATAGGGGGTCTGATAATTTGGGTCCGCCAATCCCTACGATGTAAGGTGCAGCAAATTAGTTCTCCAACGAATGATATCCTGATAGTCAAAATTACATGGCCAAGTGGCCATGGGGTGGCTATTTTTAATATCTATGCTAGGGGGACAGTAGGGGACAAACATCTGAGGTAATTACTGCTCTTGATTTCCAACTTGAGGCCCTCCCAGTACAGTTGTCTATAATTGTAGGTGGTGATTTCAATACAACTTTTGAACCACTTGGCCAAGAGGACCAGATCCTTGCCGCAGAAGAGGATAGTAAATGGGGAATTCCTCAACCTGAATTGCCTGCTGTAAGAAGATAGTCAGCTGTAGCCATACCACTTAAGGCTTTGTGCCTAGAAAGAGGGCTTAGTGCAGCAAATGGGAGAACCCCGTCTGACGGCAGGGAGAGAACACCCTCGATAATGGTAGGCATAGCAGCCGTATAGATTATCTTTTGGTGGATATAAGAGCATGGCATTGTCTGGTAGACATGATTGTTAAACCTAGTGCGGAAAGTGATCACAATCCACTTTGTTCGACATTCCAAGTTTATAAGGGGATCAGAGAACCGACCCCAAGGGGAGGGATAGACACATTAGATATTGTTGCCTCTAATAACATGCGTCACATTAAATGGGGTATATTCATTGAGAAACCTGAGAAACTGGGTCCTCAAAAATGTGGTTGTTAGCAAACTGGCTAATCTTAACTTACACACCAGCAGCCTGGATTTCCCTCAAATAATGCTTGAGGCGCATACCCACTTTTTTTCTAAACTTCAATCCCTCTTTAGGAAGACCATAAATCCGGTCAAGGGAATTAAAAAGCCACCCACAGATAGGTGGTACAACAATGCTTGTAAACTAGCTCGCCAAAACCTGAGTACAGAATTATGATCTAGGAATCCCCTCAGAGTGAGAGAGGCAAGGGAGACATACAGACATGCACAGAAAGCTGCAAAAAAGCAGTGGAATGAGGATCGGTGGCGTGATCTGAAATCGGCCAGTGAAGCAAAGGATCCCAAACAATTTTGGAACATCTTTAAATGGGATAGAGGAGGTGTAGCTGAACCCCCTCAAAATAATGTTGCAAAATCACAATGGTTAGATTTTTTAAGACCACAATATGCTTGTAACCAAGTTGAGGAAGAGTGTCCGCCACCCCCCACAATTTTTTACCAAAGTCAGCTTTTTACAGTCAAAGATGTTAGTACAGCGTTAGATTGCGTGACTGGGGGCAGAGCTCCAGGTATGGACGGTATCCCGGCTGACGTGTTTTTAAGTGATAGATCGTCCTGGTGTCAGCACTTTGTATTGCTAGCAAACTCGGTGGCAAGGGGTGCTATAATTCCACATTCGTGGAAAGGTGCTGAAATAATCCGGTTTTTTAAAAAGGGCGACAAATCCCTACCAAGTAATTATAGACTTATTAGTCTTATAGACTCAGCCCAAAAACGTATAGGTCGACTAGTGCAAAACAAATTGCAAACATGGATAGAAGAACATAATATTTTGTCCCCATTTCAAGCCGGCTTCTGCCCATGCACCAGCTCAATTGATCAGGTCTTTTATTTCATAGCACTTTATTGGAGGAATGTTGTTTTAACTAATGGGTCACTTTATGCAGTCTTTGTAGACCTGAAATCGGCTTTCGATTTAGTCCCCCGTTCCAAAATCTGGAGGGTTCTTGCTGAAGCAGGGATGTCCTCAGAGCTATTGACCCTTCTCGTCCGCCTACATGAGAACAACTTCGCTAGAATTAGATGGGGGGCACTGGGTGAGGTGACCGATTCATTCCCCGTTGAGCGTGGTGTTCGGCAGGGGTGCGCTTTGGCCCCCACGCTGTTTTCATTATATATCAACGGTATTGTGGACCATCTTAGCCGTTCCCCCACTGATGCTCTCGTTTTAGCTGGGGCCCGCGTACCTGTCCTCATGTTCGCGGACGATACACTGATTGTCTCCCGGACTCCAAGTGGGCTTCAGAAGGCTGTGAATGCTTTTGGGGAATTTTGTCATCTGCGTGGACTTGAGATAAACACCTCAAAGACCAAGTTCATGTCCCTGAATCAGCGGAAAACCTTTAAAGGTAAAATCTATTTAAATGGAACGCCACTAATCACGTGGAGGCATTCACGTACCTAGGAATTTCTCTCCAGAGTAATATGGGTTGGAAAGGTCACATAGACATGGCTGTTTTAAAATTCCATCAGCTTGCAGGTGCCCTATCCTCCAAACATGAAGCTTTTTTTACCAGGCCAATTACACCTGCCTTGGAGATCTACAATATGAAGGTTATAAGTGCCACTTTGTATGGTTCAGAACTTTGGGGATTTACTAATTTGAACCAACTAGCAAAGGCGGAGAAAAAATGTCCATGCTGTCTAGTTGATGTTCCCCAAAGTACTCCTACTGTACCACTTTTACATGATCTTGGTAGGAAAAACATCGAGGACCTGGCGCGGTTACGGCCATTACTGTATTGGAGACGAATCTTGACCACTCCTGAATTAGTTCACTATGCCCATGCACTAAAGGACGTGATTAAGGCAGATCGCTTCCACACTATTCAATGGCTTAAAGAGATAAGGGAACTGCTAAAAAAGTTGGAACTCGGCCAGTTATGGGAAGATCCTGGCTCATCAAGGGTCCCACCAAATAAACATCTGAAAGAAAAGTATTGGGAAATGGTCTGGATAACTTCCCACAGAAATAGTGCTAATACCAATCTAACTGGACGTTTCCTTGAACATAAATCTCGTCCACTTTGTGAGGCTTATGGGGACACCATAGAGAGTCCGCTAGACCGCAAATTCTATTTTCAATTTAGGATCGGGAGCCTCTCAGTCAAAGCCTTCACTTGTAAATGGGCATCAACAAGGGATGACAAATGCCACAGATGACACGCAGCTCCTCTTCCCCTTTCAAAATCTCACCACAGAAATAAGAAACTCCTTCTCCGCTGGCATGAAAGCCGTCGCACAGTGGATGTCCACCAACTTCCTACAGTGCAATGTCAACAAGACGGAAGTAATGCTGTTTGGAGACGCCAAATTACTGTGGACCCCTGACTGGTGGCCGTCTGATCTGGGTACTGTTCCAGAGCCCAAACAGATTGTCAAAAGTCTGGGGATACGCCTTGATTACGATCTTTCTCTCAAACAGCACAGTAATATGGTAGCTGGCTCATGCTTCCATACCATCAGCATGATGCGCAGAATATTTCCACTGCTACCGGACTCCTTCAGAAAAACGTTGGTGCAAGCCCTTATACTGAGTCGTATTGACTACTGTAACGGGCTGCTCCTTTCTGCTAATGAAGGAGTTCTGGACAGGCTCCAGGTGGTCCAGAACACGGCAGCTCGCCTTGTCCTAAATGCTCCCCCAAGAACAGCATCAAAACCCCTATTACAGAAACTACACTGGTTGAGCGTTCGACAAAGAGCCAAGTTCAAGATATGCTGTATCATTCATAAATGCCTAAATGGAAATGGCCCCACATATCTGGAGCGGAAATTTACCTTCTACACCCCCTCCAGATCGCTGAGATCCAGTGAGAATTTTCTGTTGGCTGTACCTCGTGCAAAAAAAACCAGACTTGGAGGGAAAGCCCTATCTGTTGCGGGGCCCACACTGTGGAACAAACTGCCTCTGGCCCTCAGGCTCTGCACAGACCATTTAAAATTCAGGAAGCAACTGAAAACTCTGCTGTTCACTGATAAAATCTAGACCTTATCCCTCATCTGCATATTTGTTGGACTCTATTTGGTATCACAGCGCAGAGATACTCCGATTGGAGTCGATTCCAGCGCTATAGAAACCCATAAATAAATAAAATAAATAATTGTACAGATTTAGCTGAGACCATAGCTCATATATTGTTTTTATGTCCCCTCTATGTCGTCCCTCGTCGCAAATGGCTAAAACCAACATGTACTAACTTGGGCACCCGGAGGTATATTGAGACCTTAAGGATATTAGAGTCAGATTGCTCACCCTGGATAGCGGTTGCTGTAGCTAAATTCTTAAGGTGGGCCTGGATCATACGCACTCGCACTTTACAGTCACTAGATGTTAGCTAATGAACTCTAAGATCTTTATTACAAAAAAATGTCCACCATTTTATGTAGAAATTTGTATCTGATCTAAAATGATTTTTAAAAAATGTTTTATCCTGTAAACGACAGTAATATAGGTATTTACTAACTTCTTAATAATTGTACTTGATATGTATTATTTATAATGTTTTGTGATGTGATGTATGTCTCTTGCTTTTATGACATTCTGTCGAATAAAGTTTTGAAATTGAAATTGCTTGTTATATTGGCCTAGCCTTACTGATTATGGGCAAAAACTCTCTTTAGTTGATTTACATTGCCCTATGGACACCACTGTCTTTACTATGAGTGCAGGCTACTTCCAGGGATTATCCATTGTATCATTCCTGCAAAACACTGACTCCTACTACTACCTTCACAGATACACTTCCGGGGGCTCACCTTGTTTGAGGAGAAAACCATCTCTTGATCGCCAAGATCCTAAACAAGATCCTGAGGGTGGGGGGGGCGGGGGGGGTTCATGACCATAGGGTCCTCGACCTCAGAAATCTATAATTGTAAAGTAACCTTTTTTCAGTTACATTATGGAAGTTCAGGGTGAATTTAACAACTACACCCCACTCTTTTGTTTTACTGTTATGCCTTTAGTGTTCAATATGCCCTTGAATACAATTGAAAATGCTATTTGACTTTGTATTTGTTTATTATGTTTGTATAGTGAATCCTTTTGATTTTGTTTCACCTTGTAATCCTACGGAAGGTTCCTTTATACCCTGGATATCTAGCATGTCTACTTCCCTGGGGGACAATGTCCAGTCGGCTGTCTTACAATATGATAAGACCATTACAGAGGCTCTGGAAGTACTGGCCCCCACACGGCCATGTTATTCTGCTAGGAAAAGACCTTCAGCCCCGTGGTTTACGGAGCATTTAAGACTACTCCGACAGGAAGCTAGGAGACAGGAGCGTTTATGGCATACCAGCTGGGATCTAAGGGATAAGGAAACCCATAAGATCTTGATAGGAAAGTATAAATTGGAAGTTATCAGGGTAAAACAAGAATACTTTACTGCCCTAACTTCCTCACTTTCCTCTCCCAAAGAGCTCTTTAGGATAGCGGATTCCCTTACTACCCTTCAGACCCCTGACCCGGTGATTGCGTCACAGGAGCTCTGTAACAACATAGCTTCTTTCTTCCAGACTAAGATCCTGGACATTTACACCGCTTTAGAGTTGCTGAGACCTGTTACCACCAAGCCCGCTGTCCCTGCTGCCCTGGACCCTGCCCTTTCGGAGAAACTTCAGGCATGGTGCCTGGAATCTTTCCCTTCTCTCTCCCTACAGGATGCAGAGACACTTCTTAATAACATTAAATCTGGCTCTCCTCTAGATGTTTGCCCGCTTAAGATCTTAAAGCAGTGTAGAAACTCTCTTTTACCCCCCCTTGTAGACATCATGAACAGGGCCATGAGGGAGGGTATTTTTCCTCAGCAGTGGAAAAATGCAGTAGTAAAACCTTTACTCAAGAAACCCTCTCTCGACCCTGGGGTATTAAAGAATTTCCGTCCCATCTCACTGCTCCCAGCCCCTGCGAAGATGTTAGAAATCCATCTGAATAAACATCTTGCTGCCTTCGTGGAAAATTCTGGCTGTTTGGATCCCTCCCAGCATGGATTCAGGAGGGAACATAGCACCGAGTCTGCCCTCACCATAGTACTGGATAATATCCGTATGTGTGTGGATGGGGGACGGACCTCCCTCCTGATCCTCTTAGACCTTACAGCCGCCTTCGATACCCTTTCTCCCTCAGTTCTAACATCTGGCCTGAGGGAGATTGGGGTTCAGGGGGAGGCACTAGCTCTACTTACCTCTTTCCTCGATCAACGAGAGCAAAGAGTGAAGCTGGGTACATTTCTATCTCCATCCCTGTCTGTGCAATGTGGGGTCCCTCAGGGGTCGGCGTTAAGCCCGACCCTTTTTAACATCTATGTGACCCCCCTTGCCAGACTAATTAGATCTTTTGGGATGGAGGTAGTTTCCTATGCGGATGACACCCAGATCCTCGTCTCTCTCTCCCAGTCAGTTACTCCAACTGCCTCCAATTTTAGATCTTGTATGGAGGCTGTCAGACAGTGGATGATTCACAATTCGCTGAAACTGAATGGGGAGAAGAACGAGGTGATGGTGTTCGGAGGTAAGGAGGAGGTATGGTCAGCCGATTGGTGGCCAGACTCACTGGGAGCATGTCCTGTCCCTGCTGCATCTGCCAAAAATCTCGGGGTAGTGATCGATCCTACCCTCAGTATGTGTCAACAGGTAAACAGGACCATCTCTACCTGTTGGGGTATCCTTCGCATACTGAGGAGGATCAGGCACGATCTTTCGCAGCAAGCTAGGAAACAACTGGCAGTTGCTCTAGTGGGCTCTCGCCTGGACTACTGCAATGCGCTGTATGCGGGACTGAATAAAAGCCTGCTGCAGCGCTTGCAGGTAGTCCAGAACGCAGCGGCTAGGTTTGCTTTGGACCTACCTCGGGGCACCTCGGCCACTTTGGCCAGAAAACGGCTTCATTGGCTTCCCATGGAGGATCGTATCCTGTTTAAAACCTTGTGCCTGATCTATAAGGCTTTAGCAAAAAACAGCCTTATAGGAATTGGATCTATCTTGTCCTGTTATAGTCCTTGCAGGAACTTACGTTCCTCAAACAAGGCTCTCCTATCAGTCCCGCGTATCCGAAGAGCTAGATGGGGTGGTAAAGCCTTTTCCAACTTGGCACCCAAGTGGTGGAATGTTCTCCCTGTGGAATTGAGGTCTCTCCCCACCCTGCAGTTATTTAGAAAGGCCCTGAAGACCCGTCTTTTTGCGCACGCATACTTGTAGTTTGATCTGCCATTTTTTTATTTATTTTGTTAGGCGCCTTGATACCTTAGGGTTTTAGTTGCGCGATATAAATTATTTTCAAATCAAAATCAAATCAAATCCTAACTCAAAAATAAATTACATAAATCAAAGCTGCCTATGCATTCCCCTGTCAATATTTTGCCTCTTAGTTTGGGTACTCCTTAGAGGTCATGTCTCCAGATGAACATCCACCGTTAATGGCTGAACCTCTGCATCCATGGAGATACATGTCCCACGTTCACCATCAGGGATCACATCCCACTTCACAACAGCACATGGAGAGATGGTTTATATACAGCCAGTACAATAGGCTCTGGGACTGAGAACTTTCTTTTCAAAGGTGTTTTTAGTTCTTCTTTGTATAGTTTAACTTAACTCAAATAAAGTCCCTCCTGCTGCATCATCTCTTCTTCTAAGTGTACCTGGAGTTTTAAAGTGACAGGCGTCACCATTTTCCTGGATTCCCTTGGCAGGGCTTGCTCGTGAAACTAAACTCCTTGTATTGTTTGCTGACAGGTAAGGAGGTCAGCTGTGGAAGACATACAATCAACATAGTTGCTGTTGTTCTTTTACTTTAAATCACTTTTCTTTAGGTGTTTCATGAATACAGTTTTTGAGGTCTTCTTCAATTTGGTTCACCCATATGATGTCTGCACTGAACGTTACCTATGCTGCACGCGTCTAGTACATAAGGCACTGTCAGCCATCAGGTCATTTCACTTTAAACCTCAAAGGCTTTAGATCAGTTTAAGTATAAGAGGGTGCCATGAACCTCAGAGCAGTTTATAATGTACTGCTCAATTTACCACTTGCCTTGTGCTGCCAGTAGTATAACTAGAGAGACCATGTCCTATAGAGTTTCTATATGTGCCCTGTGTAGGACCTGACTGCATAAGCATGGGACATATGCTAGCCATTAGCATATAAAGCGAGGGTTTGGAGCACTAAGTTAAATCCCAGGGCTGTGTATCATATGGCGATGACTGTGTGCACTGAGTTTAGACACTGGGGTAGATGTGATGAACACTCACGCATTGCAGCGCAGCAACCAAACCTGCTGGGCTGCAATGCATGGGAGTGAGACAGGGCCATGTCTACTATGATCTGGTGCTCTCCTGCTCTCTCCCCAGAGCTGCTGCTCTCTCAGGCTGCCCAGTGACAAGCACACACCTTGGCGCCCCAGCACAAAAGGGATTTGCATCATATCGTTGTTGTAAAAAGCTACTTTTCCAGTACAAAATACCAACAAAAAGCACTATGTCTAGACAAACAATAAAACATTTCCCACTTTAGATGTGTGCGGCAGCCATACATCAAAAACCATGGACGGTCATGTAGGAATGTCCAGGTACCATCCAGAGAAGGTCATTTGCTGTAAAGATGTGTATTTTTCCAGGCAACTTTAAAGTGTGAAATACATTTTGTGCTGAAAAGTACAATAACGAAAACATTTTGTAACTGGTTTGCATCACTTTTATATTGCAAGCCAGGTGCAAAATGTTAGTAAATCTACCCCACAGATGTGGGCTGACTGGGATCCTAAGTAGTTGGAGAGCTGGAGTGGTACTTTTTTTGTTTACCACAATACACATTGGTAAATGGTTGCTTGTTAAAGGAACTTCCAACTAATGTTCTGTTTTGCCAGGAAATGTAGCAGCATTTTCTGACATACATGAAGTAAATAACAGAGCCTAACACAATAAATATACACAAAGCAACAAGACAACACATTTAAAACATAACCGAGCAAATCACAAAACAACAGTTAAAACAGAATACAACACAACTACTGGAGCAAAATACAACAAAACCACATTACAATAATGCATCACAGGGCAACAGTAGAATAAAAATCAACAAAGCAATATGCCCAGACATTCCTGTCACAAATTACCACCTACGACATCCCGTTTCAATACCACCCTGGTAAAAGGTGTTTGTACCAAGCACTGGCTTAATTTACCACCAAGGACATCAACACGCAGCAGTCAAAAATGTTTTGTGATCTGCGGCCTTGTGTTCACCTACAAAGGGAGGATGCTAACACCTATATATAGACTTGTCTTCCAGTCACTGCTTGCCTGCATCCTTGCAGTTTGTCGTGCCTGATGAAGCAAGGCTGTTCATCTTTTCAGTAAGGAAATAAAAAACTACTTTGAAAAGCCAGTCTTTAACTTCTGACTCATGTAACTGTGCTGATGTATTGATAAACTTCATAGTAGGGCAGCTATTGACAGAGTACACATGATGAAAAGGGTTGTGCAATGGTTTTTAACCAGGTTAACCAGGGTAACCAGGTGAACGGCTATCAGTGGTAGAGGATGGCAGTGACACTTCTGACTCACATTACTCCCCAAATACATCACTGTGCCTGTTTTACACGATTGAAATAAGGGTTGCACAGGAGTGCGGCGGAGAGCATGACTTCGAAGAGATATTCTCAGGAATGCACAGCCCTATAGAACTGGTACCTTAAAGAAAGGCGTGGCTAACCAATCAGAGGGAACACCTTGAGAAATAAAAAGTGAGAAATTGAACATAGGTTTAAAACACGGGGAGAGGCATAATCTATCTACAAAAAAGTTCTTTGCAAATCAAATATGGTGTCTAAAAAATATTAATCACACATTTAACTGATCTCATATTTGAGGCACCATTGCGCTAGCATGCTTCTTTTTTGGGTATACATTGATTAATTTCCCACCTTCACTTGGCCTATATGGTTTTTCTACAGACATCCCAGTAAATTACAGAGAAACAAGCAATGACCACAGATTAACCTCTTAAAATTAGAACGTAAGCCTGGGGAAAATAGTCACATTTTCTTTTTGAGGGTGCATATCACACCCAACTATAAGATCTTTAAATGAAATCTGATTGGATAACCGACGTTCTGGAGCTAAACTATGTCAGTCCAGTGGGAGCTTGTTCAGTGCCTCTTCCCCTCCCTCCCTTTCACTCATTCTGCACTCACCTCTCAATAATGCGTTCCACGGTGGCTGAGTCTCCTTGCATCTCCACCTCTCTCCTTCCTCCACTCTCGCTCCTGTATTCAGCATAGCTGCCAAGGTTTCAGATTGCTATGTGTGACATTTTCATAATTTCAGTGTAATCATGAGTGACATTTCAACGACTATGAGTGACACTTTTTCGCATGCAAAATCAAGCAATGAAGATATGGGAAACATATAAATATCCAAATTTACATCCATTTGAACAAAGAGAAACTCAAAGTTAACTCCTGCAACGTATAAGAAAATACTTAGTCTGCCACTGGTGACATGAGCAGTAAGTATGGCTGCACTGGAAAGCTGACAGAGGAGGCATTCATTTAGGTCACAAATAGATTATGGAAACTCAAAAAACATAGTTGAAATTTGTGTAGAAGTGAATAGCTGATTTTTTTTATGACACTGACATTGGGATGTTAAGCTGCACCTATCCATCAGTCAGGACACCTGAACAAAAGCATAGCTGACGGCGTGAGGAATTGAGGTGGACCCAGCTGGAACTGAATATAAAACGGCTCGCTCACTCGAAACACAACAGTTCAAATAAATAAGAACGGACTCCCATGGCGCCTCTCCTTGACCTGAACAACCTTCCAAATAAACACGCACGTAAGTGGCTGTGGGCCCAAGCTCACAGTCCCAGAAAAAAAACAACGTACTTGTAAGTCTCTGCACTCAGCCACAGACAGTTCCGCTTTTTTTTTTTATAGATGCCAGTGCATACACTAATGTAAATCCCATAAATATGGGCACTCACGTAACACCAAAGACAAGATAAACACGGAAGGAAGCAACCTACCGGCTTTGCTCCAACCCAATGCCTCACCCAAATTGCTGTCTTTTTCTCTAGTGTGCGACAAATGCCTCGGCATGCTGCGGCCGGCTGAGAGTGGTCTAGAATTATTAATGTATGCGCAGCCAGCAGCAACTGAGGCAGCACACTGGAATCGGGTCTACTATTGGCATGTGTGCACTACAAATCCTCCGCCGCTTCTTCTCAGGATACCTCACTTGCTGCAGAGCAGCGTGAGGTCACATCCGGCCCTCCCATGTTTAAGGAGCAGAGAGTGTGGGCTGGAAGACAGCCTGGCGCGCGGCGCCGCGAGTGGCCCGGAAATGAAGTCAGGCTGGCAGGCGGCTGAGGCCGCAATGTAACATTGTAGCGCTGCAGTCAGCTATGCAGCCAGCACTCTCGTGACTCACTCAGCCAGAGCTGAGGGGCACAAGAATTTAACTGTGTTTCCACGGCAACCGAATACACACTGAGTCGACGTCGGACTCTAGCACTGCAGGCAGAGAGCTCAGCTCAGAGCTGCTGCAGTGTCTGTGGTTTCTGTAGACAGTCGGCAAAGGCTGAAGCTGCGCAGGCAGCATAACTCTCAGAACTAGAGAGCCCGGGCCCACAGGAGCTGCTGGCGCGCCGCTGGCACAGGTGGCAAAATGCGTGACAAATGCATTCAGTGCGGTGATGCGGATCACCGCACTGATATGCGTGAGTGTCACACCAGTTGCGTGACGCTTGACAGGACTGATTCAGGTGGGGCTAAGGATGCTCCATCATGTGGGGCGTGTGGTCCAGGGTCCCAGCCCTCTGCTTCAATGCAGTGTGTGGCTCCTGCTGGTCAGGCAGTGACCACACCAGGCCCAGCAGCAGGGTGAGGGGTTCTGCGGATGTGAAGGGGTCACTGGTGTCGTTGTCTTTGCAGGGATGCCTTGCTCGGGGTGGAGGCGGCGGGAGGCTCAAGATCGAGCTTCATGAAGGACTGGGGGGTCTGCAGCCACCACCCCGGCCACGGCTGCTCACTTTCGCTTCACTGAAGAAGATGTGGAAGCCGCTGCCGCACAGTGTCCTGCTGGTGGACATCAGCGCACCGGGCTGGGTACCACTTTCCAGCCAGCAGAGTTCCCGCAGGCATTTCCAGTCTGGACACAAGTTGTGGCCAAGGTTAGTGGACCTGTGCATGGGGGGCTGGACAAGGGAAAGGTGAGGCGGATGTGTAATTATGTCCGACACTGAGGCCATCATCCCAAGGGCCTCGCCCCATGAGTGTGGTAATACTGCATGGAAACATGAAGACACCATGTGCAAAGTGCACCACATTTCCAATGTGGCTTCACCTCCCCATTGCCATCCGGGGCTGGCTAAATGATCTGTGAAGATGTTATTGACATTTGTGAAAGTGCAGTTTCTGTTTTCCCCTAGAATCGAACATAGGCGCTTTGTGCTTTCTACTTGTTTTCGGTGAGACTATCAGCTGTGCAGCAGGTGCAGTGGCGCCAGGGCAAAGAGCGTGAGGAGCCCACTTTACCCCAATTACAGCTTTTTTTTCTTACACAAACAGGAGTCTGGGTGGCGAGTTTCCTTGCACAAGGTAGGACCCATGCCTACGTTGCTGTACCACTGGACAGATGTGCACAAACCTTTGTGCGTACATGTCTACTTTCTTAAAAGGCTCTGTTTTGGTTGCTTTTGTGAGAGGAACAGGCATTGAAAATCACTTGTCAACTTCCATTCAATCACATGAGCCAGTCACTTCGGGCATATTATCAAGGCAGAGGAAATGAAATTATTGCCGCTTTAGCGGCCGTTTTCAGCCGCTAAGTGGCGATAATTTCATCGACCTAATAGCAAGCTGTCGCTAACATCAGTTAGCGACAGCTTTTAGGTGATAGCGAGCGGTTTGGGGCCCGCTTTGCATGTCAGCGATATTTATCGCTAATGACATGCAAAGTGGGCGTACCCAACCTGTTAGCGACTGAAAACAGTTGCTAACATCGCTATCGCCTATTATCAATGCAGGCGTAGCAATGGAAATTTGCGCGAATATCTCCAAAACCTAATGCCTGCTCAGACCAGTTCTTAGCCATTATATCCAATGAATATCCATTAAAACCCTATTGGCGTTAATGCGTGAATATCGCTGTATACTCAGCGATATTCACGCATTTCCCCGCTATCGCCGGAAATTTTTATCGCTTTAGAGATAAACGTTGTTAATAGCACATTATCTCTGCGATAAAATCTGGCGATGCGCGGCGATAAAAAATTGTCGCTAAGCCTATTTAGCGATAAATATCGCTATTTGTTGATAATATGCCCCTTCATTTTTACTCAAATGAGTAATCATACAGAGGAAACTGAAAGCATCAAATAATCCTCTCCCAACCGCACTCCACTTTTGTGAAAAACAGGTACGTTCTTCCTTATTGGAACGTTTTCTTTTTTTTTATTCGGCATTAGCTGCACCAACTAGGTATGTTTTCTCTTTTTCTCTTTTATTTTTTTACTGGCCAATGCCTCAAACAAGGGCACGTGTCTGACTGCATGGGGATGTGCATCCTTTGAAGTGCATTACAGAGGCCCTTCTTGAGAGTGCTGCTGTAATGCATCCCTGGTAGAACATATCCTGCAGTCCATGTATACATGACATAGCTGCTCAACTGTAATAACATACTGCAGAAGCCTGACTGAAAGGCTGGACAAAGAGCATAACAACAACAACGAAATGTGGCTTTTCGTTCTTCTGTTCTCTTTTCTTAGATAGACAGTGATAAGCAGAATAGAGATTTATATGACAGCATGTTTATTTTTCGCACATCTAAGATACTAATAGAAACAATAGAAATTCCCCGCATGTGTTTTTACACATTCCAGGCTAAAGCACTTTTTTTTCAAATTGACTTAATCTGATCCTCAAAATTGTAAATTGTTTTACAACAAATATGGATTAGCCTTTTTTGTGATTATTTGCACTAGAAATTATACTCTTATTTTTCTTGTGGGCAAACATGCTAAATCTTTCATGTGATAGAGCAATGTTCCATTGATTTAAGTGTTTTGTGGGAAGCGGGTGGTGGTGTGACCATGTATTATACGAGTGAAGTACCCGCTGCCATATATTATAAGGATATTGCAAGTCATTGTGGAGTCTTTGACCTTCTAATTGAACTTAGCCTGTGACCATGTTCCTTTATGGGGTCACAAAATCATCCGTAGCTTGCAATATCCTCATAATGTACAGCGGAGGTACTTTGACCCTTATGTAATATCACATCAGGTATCACTCATATGCACCTTTAATAGGCCATGACAAACTTCTGCCACTGGGATGGGGAAGGCAGTGCAAGATAATGTAGGCCTCATTTATGGGGATTTGGTGTAGGGCAGCACAAATCACTATGCCTAGACAAACAATAAAATATGTTTGTTATATTTCAAGGGTATATATATATATAATCTGCCAATCGTGCACCACTTAAATTCCCAAAGTCCTGCCCCAGTGGGCGGGGCCATTCGCATGGCCGTGTGGTCTTGGTAGTGCTAACGATAAAATAAATCTCAAGTGAGTCAGTTAGGTGCGCAGTCTTTAAAGCCAAGTTTTCCCCATGTGAGTTGCTGAAAATCCTGTTTGCAATCCGCAGCGCTCACCAGCTGTCATCAGCGAACACCACCTCCCGTTATTACAGTTGAAGCCGGCTGACTCCGTCCCGGGCCCATGATTCATGGTGAGCTTTCTCCCGCGGCTGGGCTCAGCCTCTCCAAATCAAACACACAAGGTTAGCCCCGAAGGGAGAAGCCACTACCAAGACCACACGGCCATGCGAATGGCCCCGCCCACTGGGGCAGGACTTTGGGAATTTAAGTGGTGCACAATTGGCAGATTGGTGTTTGCGAGCTGAATGCCATTGATGAAGAGAGGACTATTCTCGAAACGCGTCTGGTGTGGCTCATTACTTGTGCTGAGGATTACTGTTTTGTTTCTGCCTGCAAGCTGTCACCATTAAAAGAGTGAATATTACACACGTACCTGTGGCTTCTCCCTTCGGGGCTAACCTTGTGTGTTTGATATATATATATATATATATATATAGCAGAGCAAATGCCCAAGCGCTTCGGGAGGGCTCACCGCTTCATCCGACCCTCCGGTCTGTGATTTGGCTCCTCTGCAATGTTCACAGATTCCCTTGAGTTAAAATTGGGTCCGACGCGTTTCGGGGCCACAAACGCCCCTTCCTCATGGACTGTGCGCAGTTCAACACCATGTTCGCTTCACGCTAATCAAACATGTCTTAGTTTGAGCAGCTGGCGTCGTCCTCCCTGAGTGGGTGGAGTTTGGCAACACCAGAACTTCTGGTCAACGTAGTCCTGTGAAGTGAAACAAAATAGTAACCTTGAGTAGGTTGGCGTGTCTGCACTTTCATTACTGTCATTAAGATCCTTAAGTAGGATGGTAGGGAGGCTGCGGGCATCACGTTTTATTCAAATTGGATGTTGCGTTGATAAGCGAGTGTGTGTGTTATCGCCTCAGTCTCTTAGGACAGGATACTAATTCCGCCATCAGAGTGGAGCTCCTTCCGCGACCGAGGCTGGCCCGCTTAATATAGTAGAGCAAATGCGCAAGCGCTTCAGGAGGGCTCACCGCTTCATCCGACCCTCCGGTCTGTGATTTGGCTCCTCTGCAATGTTCACAGATTCCCTTGAGTTAAAATTGGGTCCAACGCGTTTCGGGGCCACAAAAGCGGTGAGTCCTCCCGAAGCGCTTGCGCATTTGCTCTACTATATTCAGGCGGCCAGCCTCGGTCGTGGAAGGAGCTCCACTCTGATGGATCCAACTGGCAAAGACAGGCATATATGCAGGGAAATAGCGTGGCACAAAAGGAAGTACCTCTTCAGGAACGAAAGGGGCAAAGGGATACATACTAGCTAAAAGTCCAAAAGTAAACTAGAACGGTGCAGTCCAACCTGCCGGAGGGTGCTTCTTTCCTGTGTCCGCTTAGAGCCTCACAGGCAGAATCCTATCGTTCATCACAAACAATACCAAAACAAGCTTCTCAGGTTAGAGTTATGTTCCCACACAACCCTTGAAGAAAATGCTACCTGGGCCTCTTTAGGCAAGAAATTCAGTCTTTCTTTCTGAACAGAGCAAGCAAATGTTCAAGGCTCTCAGAGCGGTCAGTCCAGTGTCTCGCTCAGTACCCCAGAAGCACATCTAACAGATATTCTGTAGAGCAGGTCTGTACCCTATCACTCAATTCTTTCCCTATCTCCTACCATGTTCACCAGGGGTCCGGCGTTGTTTTCTGGGCCGCAGGTTGTATCGAGCATGGCCAGGCACTTCCTGATCAGGAAACAAAATGGAGGATGATGAATCCAATGAAACAGGGGTACTTCGAGCCTCTTGTTCGACTGTAGGGGCAACAGAATCTAGGGCAACTACTTGCGCAGATGACAGAGCCCCTTCTGAGCCTGGAACACCTTCTCCTTGCCCTTCTCCAATCACCTGGGCATCAGAAAAAGGGACAAAACGAGGAACTCGCTCACTTTCCTGGGTCAGAACCCCTTCCTGGATTCGCTGATCATATGGAAGCGGGAGGGACAGTTTTTTCAGATGAGACACGTGTACCAGTGTCGCTTGCCGTTCACCTTTACTGCCGTCCGTGTGGCCAGCAGGATCTGGAATAGTTCAGACCAACGGGGATCCAAGCTGGATTTTCGCTGATAGTTGCAGACCAGGCAGGGGCTGCAAGACTGCTGAGACCTGTTGATGAATGGAACGGAGATCTTTAGTCAAAGCATACAGATAGTCTGTCAACATAGAATACTCTATATCACGAAATGTTCTGGGTCTCGGGACACCCCAAACATTAGCAGGGCGCCCAAAAATGACCTCATTCTGAGATAAGCCAGAACGAGAATGTGGGGTAACTCGGGTTGATTACTGCCAGCGGCAAAGCATCTGGCCACTTTAATCCGGTACTCTCTTGAATTTTGGCTAATTTGAGCTTCAGTATTCCATTATACTTCTCGACCAACCCAGCGGACTGGGAATGTCGAGCCGGATGGATTTTCTGTTTAATCTGTAATCCATTACAAATGTGATTGATAAGATCTATATTAAAGTGTTTTCCGTTATCACTCCAGATCGCCCAAGGCAATCCATAGCGTGGGAAGTACTCTTTTACCAACACTTTTGCCATTGCCAAAGCAGTATTTTCTTTGGTCGGGTAGGCTTCCATCCATTTAGTGAAAGCGCATACCACGACCAGGACATACTTCAAATTATTTACGCGCTCCAGCTGGATATAATCCATTTGAAGCACCTCAAACGGCAAAGATGGTGGTGCAAAGTTTTCACTCAGAACAGGCTCACTGCCCCCAGGATTATGTCGTAAGCAAGTCATGCAATATTGCACCAAATGAGCAGCAGTCCTTGGAATATTGGGATTGTACCACACAGGATCTAATAATGAAAAAATACCCTTTGCCCCAATATGAGCTGAACCATGTGCCATTGTCACCACCGCATTTACTAATGCATGTTTTTCTGTCAAATCAATCCAACAATCGTTTGCATCTAATTTCCCCACTTATCCTTTCCAGTGAGCCAGCTCAATAGGGGTGGCTTCTTTCTGTATTTCTCGGACACTCTCCATGGTGTTATTAAACATCTCTGTTTCAGCCACCCACCTCGCAGAGCTAGTCACAAACATTGAGATATTTTTAGATTTTGCAATTTCCTTAGGTACCTGATCAGCAAAGGCATTACCTTCACCCACTGCTTCAACCACAGCCTTGTGTGCACTGCATTTAACTACAGCCACCATCTCTAGTAACGTCAATGCTGTCAGCAATCACAAAATCAAGGGGCCATGCTATATTCGCTGACCATGGGAAGTGAGAAAACCTCTTTCGCCCCACAGTCGGCCGAAACTATGAGCCACGCCGAAGGCGTACTGGCTGTCGGTGTAAATATTTACTCTCAGTCCTTCACTTAACTCACAAGCCTGAAGTAATGCCTCTAACTCAGCTGCCTGTGCTGATTGATAGGGTACTCGAGAAGCCTCAACTACAGTGTGGAGAGTAGTTATCGCATTTATGCAGCAGTTGTCTTGCCATCTGGTAATTTGAAACAAGAGCCATCGACATATAACTCCCCTTGAGGGTCAGATAGAGGAGTATCTATCAGGTCTACTCGTCCCTTTGTTTCTTCCTCCGTCCAAAATATACAATCATGAATATCATTGTTCTTTTCGTTCAAAGGGAGGGGTAGTAACGTGGCAGAGTTCAGAGGGGCACATCGTTTAATCGTAATATGAGGAGCAAACAAAGTCAATTAGTAACCGGTAAGACGCGCACTCGTAAGGTGCTGGGTCTTTGTTTTGTTCAATAATGTATCCACAGCGTGCGGTACCATCACTGTGAGGTCAGTATTCAAAACTAGCCCTTCCGACTGTCAAATAGCCACAGCGACAGCAGCAGTAGCCCTTAGACAGCTAGGGAGTGCTCTGGCGACGTTATCCAACACCACAGAGAAATAGGCACAAGGTCTCTGCTTACCACCAAAGCCTTGTGTTAACACAGAAAGCGAGCAACCGTCCACCTTGTGTACATAAAGCACAAAAGGTTTTCGGTAATCAGGGGTACCAAGAACAGGTGCAGAGCAAAGTGCATATTTCAAAGAGTCAAAAGCATCCTTACTCCTGAGGCACAGCCGGGAGCTCTGCTTAAAAACTTTGTATTTTTAAAACTATTGCGTGTATTTTGTGTTTTTAGAATCTTACCTGCCTCACACTCTAGTGGGACACCCAGCACATCCTCGCTCACCCGCGCAGCCGATCTTAACGCTGCGGCGGGCTTGTGAATTTCTCCTGCCGCCATTAGCGAGCGCGCCTGTCGCCTGGACACGCCCACTCACAACGAGGCCACGCCCCCTCCCCTTATATATACGGGCTGAACACAAGCCCACAACAGATCCTTACTCCTGAGGCACAGCCGGGAGCTCTGCTTAAAAACTTTGTATTTTTAAAACTATTGCGTGTATATTGTGTTTTTAGAATCTTACCTGCCTCACACTCTAGTGGGACACCCAGCACATCCTCGCTCACCCGCGCAGCCGATCTTAACGCTGCGGCGGGCTTGTGAATTTCTCTTGCCGCCATTAGCGAGCGAGCCTGTCGCCTGGACACGCCCACTCACAACGAGGCCACGCCCCCTCCCCTTATATATACGGGCTGAACACAAGCCCACAACAGATCCTTACTCCTGAGGCACAGCCGGGAGCTCTGCTTAAAAACGTTGTACTTTTAAAACTATTGCGTGTATATTGTGTTTTTAGAATCTTACCTGCCTCACACTCTAGTGGGACACCCAGCACATCCTCGCTCACCCGCGCAGCCGATCTTAACGCTGCGGCGGGCTTGTGAATTTCTCTTGCCGCCATTAGCGAGCGAGCCTGTCGCCTGGACACGCCCACTCACAACGAGGCCACGCCCCCTCCCCTTACATATACGGGCTGAACACAAGCCCACAACAGATCCTTACTCCTGAGGCACAGCCGGGAGCTCCGCTTAAAAACTTTGTATTTTTAAAACTATTGCGTGTATATTGTGTTTTTAGAATCTTACCTGCCTCACACTCTAGTGGGACACCCAGCACATCCTCGCTCACCCGCGCAGCCGATCTTAACGCTGCGGCGGGCTTGTGAATTTCTCTTGCCGCCATTAGCGAGCGAGCCTGTCGCCTGGACACACCCACTCACAACGAAGCCACGCCCCCTCCCCTTATATATACGGGCTGAACACAAGCCCACAACAGATCCTTACTCCTGAGGCACAGCCGGGAGCTCTGCTTAAAAACTTTGTATTTTTAAAACTATTGCGTGTATATTGTGTTTTTAGAATCTTACCTGCCTCACACTCTAGTGGGACACCCAGCACATCCTCGCTCACCCGCGCAGCCGATCATAACGCTGCGGCGGGCTTGTGAATTTCTCTTGCCGCCATTAGCGAGCGAGCCTGTCGCCTGGACACGCCCACTCACAACGAGGCCACGCCCCCTACCCTTATATATACGGGCTGAACACAAGCCCACAACAGATCCTTACTCCTGAGGCACAGCCGGGAGCTCTGCTTAAAAACTTTGTATTTTTAAAACTATTGCGTGTATATTGTGTTTTTAGAATCTTACCTGCCTCACACTCTAGTGGGACACCCAGCACATCCTCGCTCACCCGCGCAGCCGATCTTAACGCTGCGGCGGGCTTGTGAATTTCTCTTGCCGCCATTAGCGAGCGAGCCTGTCGCCTGTACACGCCCACTCACAACGAGGCCACGCCCCCTCCCCTTATATATACGGGCTGAACACAAGCCCACAACAGATCCTTACTCCTGAGGCACAGCCGGGAGCTCTGCTTAAAAACTTTGTATTTTTAAAACTATTGCGTGTATATTGTGTTTTTAGAATCTTACCTGCCTCACACTCTAGTGGGACACCCAGCACATCCTCGCTCACCCACGCAGCCGATCTTAACGCTGCGGCGGGCTTGTGAATTTCTCTTGCCGCCATTAGCGATCGAGCCGGTCGCCTGGACACGCCCACTCACAATGAGGCCACGCCCCCTCGCCCTACCTCGTCTAATGAAACATGTGCCTCTCACGTACGCGCAGTGGACAGGCGCAGCGGGCGCGCCTAAGGCAAGCCCGTCTGGGCCTGTCCGGGCCCGACCGGACCCAGGCCCAGCCACTCTGCCCAAATCCTCAGATGGACGATTAGTTTACACGAGAGATTGTCTCCTCGCACTCAACGTCCCTAAAAACCGTGCTTGCAAGTATCTCCATCAAGGTGGCACACCCTTCACCAAGTGCGATATATGTAATCCCGCCCCTACCAATTCGGTAGGAGAGAACAGCACACGGCTCGGCCTTCTCAACTGCCGGTCCCTACCCAAACACTCTCACGAAATTAATCTTTTGATCAGTGACCATGGATTCGACGTCCTGTTCCTTACGGAAACGTGGCTTACCGCCTGGTCGGAGTCCGACATCGTTGACACCCTGCCACCAGGATATCAAATTCAATATCAAAACAGACCTCTTGGCAGAGGAGGTGGCCTGGCTATAATCCATAGAGATGCTATTCTGTGCAGAACAAGGGACGCCACCATCACCGACTGCGAAAGCTGTCATTTCATGTTACAATTATCCCCTCTGCACTCTCTATCGGGGCTACTGATTTACCGCCCGCCGGGAACCCCAGGTAAATTCCCTGGTAGCCTTATGGACATTATTACTCAAACAGCTACTATCACCCCCAACTTTCTCATTGTGGGAGACCTCAATCTTCATTTTCTAGATCCTAGTGACTCGACCGTTTCCGAACTTTTAGCTGATCTGACGTCATTTGAGATACGTTTAGTCAACTCTGAACCCACTCATGACAAAGGACACCTCCTTGACCCCGTTCTCACCACCATAGCATCCCTTACCACCAGTCCCCCTCTCCCCCTTCCATGGACTGACCCCTTCCTAGTACCCATCTTCTGGCACCTGCCCACTCCACCCAGACAACAAATCAAAACTCGGATCTCAGACAGACGATGGCACAAACTTCCATCGGACATATGGGCATCTGCTCTTACGGTGTCCACCCCTACCCTGACCTCTGACCCTGCCATTGCTGATGAGCAGTATAACTCGTGGATCACTTCGTCATTGGACGAACTTCTTCCTAAAGCCACAACCCTTAAACGAATTAAAAGAGTGGCCCCAGCTCCCTGGTACACTCCCGAGCTTAATCTCCTCCGGAAGGAATGCAAGAGAGCAGAACGTTCTAGGAGAAAAGATAAAGTAATTGGGAAAAAAATCGCATTTCGCACCTGCTTAAAAAACTATAAAATGGCTCTGCGTAACATTAAGAGTAGTTTCTACCAGGAAAGAATAGCCAACTCCGCCTGCTCTGCAAAAGAATCTTTCACTCTTCTAAAAGAACTTTTGAAAGTCCCAGATGTGGCTCCAAAGCACCCTCCTGATCCCAAGGCAGACGAAGAGAAATGTACCAAACTGGCCAAATTTTTCAAGGAGAAAATTCAGAACATCCTCGTTTCCCTCCCGGCAGTTAATTACAGTACGGCTGAAGAGTTCGGTACGAGCCTAAACCACACCATCCCCCACTTAAGCTCCCTCGGGCCAGTCAGCATCGAAGAGGTATTAGCCACTTTGGATTCCATCAAAAGCGGCTCTCCCAGGGACCCTGCCCCTCTACGCATTCTGAAAAAAGTGGCCCCCACCATTGCCCCCCCCCACTCACGCATCTCTTTAATGCCTCACTGCTTCAAGGGAAAGTCCCTCCGGGCTGGAAAGCGGCAGTTGTGAAGGCATTAATGAAAAAACCTTCCTTGGACCCTTCAGAATTGGCCAATTACAGGCCAATCTCTCTCCTTCCCGGCACCAGCAAAATTGCGGAAAAGCTAGTGAATAAGAAACTGTCGCAATTCCTGGAAACCAACAACTTGCTCAAACGTTCACAAACGGGTTTCCGCCCAGGGCAGGGTACCGACATCGCCCTGCTCGCAGCAGTGGAGGAGGCCAGAGCCCTGCTAGATGCAGGAGGATCAGTGGCAGTGATCCTCCTGGACCTCAGCGCAGCCTTCGACACTGTCAACCATCAGGTGCTGATCGAGCGACTTAAGAGCATCGGTGTTGAGGGCATGGCTCTGAACTGGTTCAGATCATTTCTCGACCACCGTTCCTTTCAGGTCTGGGAGAATGACGCCCGCTCCCCCGAAACCCTCCTCCAATGTGGTGTGCCCCAGGGCTCATCATTAAGCCCGACATTATTTAATATCTATATGTCGCCGTTGGAGGAGGTTGTTACACCATTCGGGGTGAGGATCATCAGCTATGCTGATGATACACAATTAGTGGTGTCCCTATCCCACCCGAACCAGGAGCCATCACACCTTTACAACTGTCTGGTAGAAATTCAAGGTTGGATGAATAGGTCATCTTTGAAACTCAACGGTTCAAAGACGGACATTCTCCTCCTTGGCCAGAAAGGGCTCTCTCTCCCACAGAACATCTGGCCCCCGGTTCTGGGCGTACCCCCTACTCCCAAGTCTGAGGTTAAAAGCCTGGGAATATGGATTGATAAAGATCTGACCTTTGTGACACAAGCCACAAAAATCACCGGGACCTGTTTTGGGCTCCTTAAAGCCATCAGAAAGATTCTGCCCCTGCTTCCTCCCAATTCCCAGAAACTTATAATCCAAGGCCTTATCATTTCAAGGCTGGATTTTAGTAACGCCATTTACCTGGGCGCTCCCGAGGCAACATACAATAAACTGCAGAGAATCCAGAATGCTGCAGCAAGGATTCTCACTAACACCTCGATGAGATCCTCCGCCAAACCAGCCCTGAGGCAGCTCCACTGGCTTCCAGTGAGAGAGAGAGTGGCCTTCAAGGCTCTTTGCCTGTTACATAAAATCTTACAGGACAAGGGACCGCCCATCCTAAAACAATTCATCAAACCCTATAAAGCCCCGAGAGCCCTTCGTTCGGACCACGAAAACCTAATCACTATCCCTAAAGTGAAGAAGGTGCGGACGGGCGGACGGTGTTTCTCCGTCAATACGGGCCGTCTATGGAACTCCCTCCCCCGGGACCTTAGGATAGAACCTGACTACCTCCGCTTTAGGAAACGGCTCAAAACACACTTGTTCCCCTGATCTCCCCCCCTTTTTTCTCCCCTCCCTCCTGAGCCACCCTCTGGTTAGATCGGATCTTAGCGCTGGGATACTTACGGGTGACTACGCGCTTTACAAGACCCAATAATAATAATAATAATAATAATAATAATAATTTTGGGAATCATCAGTCAAAGGTAAAGGTTCATGCACATCTTTAGTGGTTAAATACAGGAGAGGTTTAGTGAGAAGAGAAAAATTAGGGATCCATTGGCGACAATAAGAAGTTATGCAGAGAAATGCACGAACATCATGCTGAGTACGAGGTACAGACAGATTAAAGATGGTAGTCACACGCACAGGGGTTAGTCTCCTCCCCTCCTTCGACAGTAGATGACCTAGGTAGGTCACCTCCTGTTGACAATATTGGAATTTGGAAATAGATACTTTATTGCCATTAGCCGCCAAATGAGACAACAATTGAACAGTAGCATCCTTCCAAACTTCCTCAGTGTCAGAGGCCACTAACAGATCATCTACATACTGCAAAAGCACATTACCAGGGGGCAGGACCAAATCATCCAACAATGTTTTTAACGCTGGACTATAGATACTAGGGCTCTCCATGTACCCCTGGGGAGCGCAACAAAACCAGAAGCTGCGACCGGACAATGAGAATCCCAAAATATGACGGCTATCAGGATGTACTTGAATTCTAAAGAAAGCATTTTTCAAATCGATCACAGAGAAATATTTGGCAGTGGGAGGAATCATAGTGAGAATAGTAGTGATGTCAGAAACCACAGGGTATTGGGGCACCACAATTTTATTAATTTCCCGTAAATCAATCACAAAACGATATGTATCAACGTAGAATCAGGGGCCTTTTTTAGGATCGGTAAAATAGGGCTATTGCATACGTTAGCAGCTGTCTCGTCCACCACACCCCTTTTGATCAAGTCTTGTATGATGGAGAGCAAAGCTTTGTCACCAGCCGGAGAAATCTTGTACTGAGGTATACGTGGAAGCCGAGCATTCTGCTTCAAAGTAATAGAAATGGGTGGAATCCTTAATAATCCTACATCTGTGTCTCCAGCGGCCCACGGTGTCGCTGGAATAGAGGCAAACTCAGGAGGGAGGGGTTCATTTTTGGTGAAACAATGCAAAGTATGTTTGCCAAGGGGATCGAGAGTCAAATAAACACCATCAGGTGAACAATGAATGTTTGCATGTAATTTCTTCAACAAATCCAAGCCCAATACATTTTCACTACAATGGGAAGTCAAAAGAAACATGGAGTCTACTGTAACTGGACCAATTATCAACGGAATAGGTTTGGAAATGGGGCTCACCACCAAGATTCCCGAGAATCCTACTGAAACGTTATTTTGCCCAGACAGCAGCCCCTGGGACCAGAGAATGAGAAATAGAACTATTCATTGCACCCGTATCAACCCAAAACTTTTCAGATGTCCCCATTAAATGCGCCTTTACATAAGGACCTTGCTGATCAATGGGTACTGACACCTGGCCCCCTCTCCCTCCTTGGCTGTCCTATGTATAGGCATACTCTTCGGTTGCATCCGTCACAAAGTCCTCATTATAATATTGCCTATCTCTCGGATTATCGAAATCATTTTTTTCTGATCCAATTTGCGTCACCTCCTCTCGTCGCATATTACTGCGATCCACACCACCCCGACCTCTTCCTCTACCTCTCATAGCCCCATTCTGAGACAGCAATAGGGGACACTGGAATCGCCAATGCTCTTCCTCCTTACAATAAGCACACTGGTTTATTCCCAAAGCAACAGTAGGCCCTCCGCCTCGCCTGGTTCCCGCCCCCCTCGGGACGAACCGACTACCACCTCTCTCTCTGCCTCGGCCTCGAACAACTTCTACAACAACACCCGTGTCTTAAGATCTTTTGCTTTCTTTTCCGTCTTATCCTTACTCTCATTTTCTCTATGCTCGTAATATTGAGCCATGCTCAATATTATCAAGGGCGTAGAAGTGGTCCAGGTGCTTTCAGCGGCAGGCAGCCGTGCAGAGACTTCTGGAAACAAATTGGTCACAAAGCGTTTAACAAACGTATACCGCCTTCCAATGATAAATCCTGTCCGCTGAAATCAATAAATACACCTCCAAAACTAGTGAGGAAATCAGGAACACTTCCATCTTTCTTCTGCTTACATGCTGTCAATTTATCCCAGTCTACCTTACGAGGCGGAATTAGGGAATGCATGTAAGTATTAATACGGCCAGGTAGCGCCAATAGTTCTGGTTTTGGCTTATCACCAGGCTTACGTTCCTTATCCCAATCTTTTATCTGCTCCCATGTTCCGCCCAACTCCTGAAGATGGTCCTGATCATGTACCTGCTGCAATATATCAACAGGAACTAGCAACGCGAAAAATAGCTCTATGTCAGCTAGGGTTATAACGGCTGAAGAAGCCGCTTATGTCAATTCTTTATAGTAAACTGTGGGATTATTACGGGGGTCAGGTAGTTGTGATTTTAGTGAGAGGACTTCACTCCTCTTCCAGGGGGTGTAAACCCATGGCTCCTGTAATCGTGCCTCCACACGCGGTCTAGTCACGCATCCTGGTCATTTTTTAACTCCGGTATTTCAGGATGAAAAATTGGATGGACTTCCCGCATTGAGTGCTGAGAGTCCCTTGAGGGACATTTTTGGTGCATTTGTTCTCGATAACTTAATAAAACCTCAATATTTTTGTACACTTCTTCTGGTTTAAGTTCAGACTTATGAGCCCTGTCCCGAATATCATACATCACTTGGGGGGCCAACCCCCCTGCAAAACACTGTTCCTATAAAGTAATAAGACAAGTGGCCATGTGTTTCAGAGCATGTTACTGCATAATAGGCTCATAGTCTCGAAGCGTACTCCATATATCAGCTATAGCATAAATAGGCTGTCGCATCCACTGAGAGGTGTCAGGTTGCCCCACAAGTCTTACCTTTGCTTGTGACGCGATTCCGCAGAGACGACAAGAGCACCCGTCCCTGTACTCACCTGACCCTCGTGGAAGACAATACCCAGCAGGGATGAGATGGACGCAGGGATGGGAGCCAGGGTGTAGGGTTAAGGATGGCGTGGAGCTGGCGGGGCGTCCCGGTGTCAACTGGAAACCAAAGAAGATAGATCAGAAACTGAAGCAGACCCGAAAAGGAACCACCCCCACATACACACACCGGACTAGTTACCCCTTGAGGACTCACCAAAGCTCCCGGGAAGAAAGGTCCCCAGATGAGTACAGCTCCGGATGTGAATAGCGAGGTATGGTGCTCCTGCGCGTTATCGCCAAGTTCAAACTAAAGAAAGCGCTCCTGCGCGTTTCACCCAAGCTAAAACAAAAAGAAAGCGCTCCTGCGCGGGTAGCTGAAAACTGGAAGCAACCACTCAACCTGTGGCATCCCTGGTAAGGAACCCGAGTCTGTAGGCTGAGTTATTTTCCTTTAGCGCTCCTGCGCGGTGGGAAACCGAAAGTGTAAACCCCAAAACACAATCCAGGTTCAATAAACACCCTCAAGGCGCTCCTGCGCACCAAGGGTTAAGAAAACAAAAACGGGCGCTTTCCTGGAACCCCCAGGTGAAGAAACAAACAAGCGCTCCTGAATGGCGCAGTCTTGAGGCAAAGTAGCGCTCCAGCGCGGCTTGCCTCCTTGAAGTCCGCTGAGGCTAAGGAGAGCTCGGAAGGGCGGCTGACGTGACAGCCGAGCAGCGCACCTCTTCTCCGGACAGGCAGGTCTCAGCAAGCGGGAATCCCAGAAGGAATCTGGAATCCGAAGCACTCAGCCGGCGGGAAACGCGAGGTTTAAGCGTTTTCCCCCGGAAGTGCTTCTGTGCCTTGCTGCCCGGTGACTAGACCGGGTACTCAACTTCCGCCGGAAGTGAGTATTCCGGCCTCCCGTGTGTGTCTGCGGGAACGGCCGGCCGCGGCAACGCCGCGAACCGTGACAAGAGGACTGATTTTAAATCATCTGTTTCTCATTGGGTCCTACAGTCGAACGAGTAACCAACTTTCGTGTGTCGAAATCCCCCAGAACAAGAGCTGGAGTTGAAACAGCTAAGGATGGGGTCGTGCTCGCGGACTGGGAAGCCTACGCAGGGGTAGGAGGAAACAAAACAGCTGTGGACATAACAGAAGACGGCAATGTAGCAGACCATAAGGAAGCCGTCTCAATCACTGTGGGAGATAAAACAGAAGACGCTCCCGGAGAGACAGGGGAAGAGGAAACAACAGGGGCTGTCTGCACCACACCTTCAGAGCCAACTAGGGTACAGCCACATCTAGCAGATTTGCACTACCCTGAATTTACTGTCATGCCTCCCTGATTCCTCTCACAATTGGGACTGTCTTCTCTATAGGTTGAATTTGGACTGCCCCACCACCTCAAGACTTCCTGGGTTCTCTCAGGCTGACCAAGTGTGCGGGACTCATGCATTAAAGGCTCATAGAAGCACTGCGTGAGCGTAGAATGTGATACAATAGCCCCATCTTCAATCTGCTCCTCCTTGTTTCTTAAGTAGGAATTTCACAAACCCTTTTTTAAATTTCAACATCACCTATATTCATCTTAAAGCTATGACAAGAGAAGTTTTTTGTGCCTGGGAAAAGTCCTTCAATAATTGTGATTAATCATAGGCCATCTGTACAGCTGAATTTGAATGAAAATCAGATGTTACTTAACATTATGGAGTTCTCATAGGGCGCTCAGTCGGATCATAGACGGCTTGTTAAACCTGCTCAGACCTAAGGTGAGATGAGGACAAAAAACTAAAAAAAACAACAACAAAAAAACATTATGGAGTTCAGAAGAGGCGCAGAGTATGCATAATCTTCCAGTATTGATGGGGCACTGGTTATCTCAGTACTGCAGCCTGCTTGTGTTAGAAGAATGAACTCTGCATGTTCACCGGCACCTACAGTACTCTCTAGTATTTACATTGGGAATTATAGAGGAGTAATCAAAAACTAATTGTTGCGGTGATTGTGATCCGCAGATTTATTTAAAATTTTTAGTAGATGAGAAATTTGCTGGATTTTTTAAAGATTGAGGCCTTCAACTTGTTTTTGTGAAAATATATTCAAGTTCTTCCAAGACAGGACAGAATGCAGCCTGAATGCCCTGGTCAAAGTTGCCAAAGAGCAGTCAGTGATGTGGTTAGCAGATCTTAAATTCATAATGGAGCTCTCCTTAAAGGAGAACTATTTAAGTGTATTTTTCAATTTGAAGATTGAAGTTCAAAAAAGAAATTATTGCTGATTTTTTCAATAAAGAACTCTGCAGAAAAGGAGCAAAGAATTCAAGTTGTCCTTAGAGTCAGAGGCATTAGGAGTAGAGGTGGTTGTCTGTTGAAAACTCAAATACTTTATTTGGGATTTTTGAGGAGCCTTCCAATTTCTGATATCCAGCAGATTTCTGCACTTTTACATTGTGTTTTAAAGCACATTGGATTAAATCATTCAGATTTGAGCAATACAAGTGTGCATTATACTAGGGCCACAAGCTTCTGTGCACTTTTGCTGTATAATTTCCTGCCAGCAAGCATCTGCTGTGTTCTTGACAAGTTCTAGCTCCAGGCTGGCCTAGCAGGGTTTGCTTCAGCGTGCTGTAGGCTCACATCTGCTGCACTTACTCCTTAGAGGCTGCTCATCTCTGAAACTGAACACAAACCCAAATTCCAAGCCCAATCTCGAAGCTCCTCATACAATGGATTTCAGTACCAGAAGAAGTGTAAAAACAAGTAGCAAGACACCAGTAATGGTCTGACTAAAGACCTCTGTAAATGTCCCTAACATTCTTAAAAATAAATCTCCCACCATTAGCGTGTAATGGCTTGAATTACCTAGCAAAGAAGTTAGGAAATATATTTGATCAGTCCTGCCAAGTAACACGCATCACGCGTTAGACTAACGCATTTCAGTGTGGTACTCCGCATTACTGTACTGAAATGCATTGTCACGTATATACTGTGTGTCGGCTGTCACAGAAAGCACTGAATACAACTTAAAGTCTGTGTCTTGCCAGTGACTTGCATGCGCTGCTCCAGCAGGCTCGAGGCTCTGAGATGAACTAAGGCTGCTGGCAGCCTCACTTAACTGTTAGAGTGTATCATGAAGGTGATCCAGTCCCGGGGCGCGGCTATCACTGTCAGCCTGACGTCCTTGCGGGGGTTCGTCACATCCTCTACTGGAGCGAAGGGAGTTTAAAAGAGCTAAAAAAAGGCAGCTGGCTTGTTTATCATGGCCGGAAGGAGGGCTGCCTGTAATCATGGGTGGCCTGAGAGAGCGCCGCATAATACAGTGGCCGGAGCACTACAATAATCCCGGAGCGCTACAGATTATCATGGCACCTGGTGTAACACTCACAGCCCTTTCTGCTGCAGCTCACACAGGCCTGGGCCACCGTGTGCTATCAGTTGCTGTTATTTTGCCCCCTTCCCCCTGCTGAATTCAATATTTTACGGCAGAGACGAAGACTGGATGGCCCCGCCCAGGACTCACAGGAGTCAGGACAGTACAGCAGACTGGACCGCTTTCACTGGAGGCAGGCCTGGGGGCTAACTTGAATTGCCATGGCCAGCGTTGGCTCAGGCCTGAGTCTGCCCTCAGCCAGCTGTAGACCAGAGACCGTGGCCTGGAGGCTTACCCTTGAGGTGGGCCTGGGGGCTAACTTGAATTGCCATGGCCAGCGTTGGCTCAGGCCTGAGCCTGCCCTCAGCCGGCTGTAGACCAGAGACCGTGGCCTGGAGGCTTACCCTTGAGGTGGGCCTGGGGGCAACTTGAATTGCCATGGCCAGCGTTGGCTCAGGCCTGAGCCTGCCTTCAGCCAGCTGCAGACCAGAGACCGTGGCCTGGAGGCTTACCCTTGAGGTGGGCCTGGGGGCAACTTGAATTGCCATGGCCAGCGTTGGCTCAGGCCTGAGCCTGCCTTCAGCCAGCTGTAGACCAGAGACCGTGGCCTGGAGGCTTACCCTTGAGGTGGGCCTGGGGGCAACTTGAATTGCCATGGCCAGCGTTGGCTCAGGCCTGAGCCTGCCTTCCGCCAGCTGCAGACCAGAGACCGTGGCCTGGAGGCTTACCCTTGAGGTGGGCCTGGGGGCAACTTGAATTGCCATGGCCAGCGTTGGCTCAGGCCTGAGCCTGCCTTCAGCCAGCTGCAGACCAGAGACCGTGGCCTGGAGGCTTACCCTTGAGGTGGGCCTGGGGGCAACTTGAATTGCCATGGCCAGCGTTGGCTCAGGCCTGAGCCTGCCTTCAGCCAGCTGTAGACCAGAGACCGTGGCCTGGAGGCTTACCCTTGAGGTGGGCCTGGGGGCAACTTGAATTGCCATGGCCAGCGTTGGCTCAGGCCTGAGCCTGCCTTCAGCCAGCTGTAGACCAGAGACCGTGGCCTGGAGGCTTACCCTTGAGGTGGGCCTGGGGGCAACTTGAATTGCCACAGCCCGCGGTGGCAACAGCCTGCCTTCAGCCAGCTGTAGACCAGAGTCTACCAGCACTTATAGAGTGCGCAATGCCAGAATTGGTTTAAGAAGTTATAGGAGCCCGGAACCAATCTGCTGCTTCTGAAGGTGTCCAGGGGACTCCCGAGCAGGCCTTTGACATGCATACCTGGATGATGGTAGGATAGTTTTTTCTGAAGTTAAAATTGTGACGTGGATAGTGAGATGTGCTAACCTCGAGCTTTGGGAGGGAAAGGTTGGTGTTTTTCTTGAATAGCGGTCCCAAGCACAGTGACTGTTTCTTAAATTTTTTGAAAGCAAGATCTGCATTACATGTTATTAGCTCTTCTGCTTTTGCATTCACAATCTGGAAGCACTATAGCATTGGAAATCTTAACCTGCATTAGAGTGAAAGGTAATTTTTGCTAATTATATGCACAAGAAACTATTTGTAACAGTGCACTTTATATTCGTTGACCCAGCACCAGCCCACAGACAGACCTGCAGGTACCTGAACTCACTGGCTCTCGAGTGCTGCCCTCTTTAAATCTCTCTCTGTGATTGACAGTCTTGCTGATAGCTCTTACCTGTTTATGTGCTTTCGTACATATATGATATGTTTCCCTCGCCTTCATTGCTTGATTTTGCTCATGAGAAAGTGTCACTCATAGTCGTTGAAATGTCACTCATCATTACAGTGAAATCATGAAAATGTCACACATGCCTATCTGGAACCTTGGCAGCCATGTTTAATTACATTTAAAAACACCACATAAGCTCAATTTAAAAGTCAATTAAGTGTGAATAGAACATTGATTCTATTTAAACACATAGCACCGTTCTGGAAAGAACAGTACAGCAGGAAAGGCTCCCCATAGAGCAGGGGGCGGAGCTACCAATGGTGCAGAATGTGCAATGGGGCCCATAGCTGGGAGGGGGGCTAACAACAACAGCCCTCCGACTCCTGAGAGGGCACCTAAATTACCTTGATGAAGTTCTGAATGTGAACGAGCATCAAAGAGAACTTGACATTTTATGTATCCAGGTAACATTTGCTGTGGGTTCGAAGACAGAGGTCAAATATCAATCTAGTTTTCTGACAGACTGCAGCTCATTCTTTTATAATGGAGACTAGTGTTTCCTTTTGCTTACTGCAAACGGTGAGGTTTTAATAAAGTGAAGCTTGTGACAAGAAAGACTGTAGGATGTAGTTGTCCTCAACACAAAACAAAATGTAAATACATTTGAATGAACTGTACAAATATTTGAACATAATTATATAGGAAAGCTTAAATGAAGTATTTGTTTTATTACTGAAGAATGATGGAAATGAAGATTTTAACGGGGTTGAAGCAAATCAGGGTTCTTTACTTAATGACGCACCAAGATTTGCTGAAATCCAATTTCCACACATTTGTGCTCTATGTAGATGTATCAGTAAAATTGTATGTTATGCATATTTTGTGGTCATTACAATAGAAAATAAGTGGCCTGTAAATGACTTTGGCTATCACATCGTGCTTCAGTAAATACAGATTCTTCAGAACGTGGCAGCACGTCTTCTCCGGAGAATCCCCAGACACAAGTCTGTTTTTCAGGCCTTGACTCCTGTCAAGAAGCACATAGGGGCACATGCATCATTGTAGGATTTTGCACTTCCTAAATTGCGAAAATTAAGGAATCGCAATTTAGGAAGTGCAAAATCCTATGCATCAAGAAATCCTAAAAGTTTTTAGGATTTCTTAATTTTCGGAAATTGTGATTCCTTAATTGCGAATCGCAATTAAGGAATGGCATTACATTGATTCCTATGGGCCTAGAGGCCCATAGGAATCAATGCCGTTTTGCATTTCTTTTTTTTGGAATTCGCAATTTGTTGATGCATTGCAAGGGTGCAGAGGGGGGTCCAAAGGACCCCCCCTGCACCCCTGAAATGTATTTTAAAGTGCATGTTTCACACACACATGTCCTAAGGACTTGTGTGTGTGTAACATGACATTTTCCAAAATGCATTTTTGTCCTTTTTAAAAGAATGTAGCAAATTAACACGAGGGTCAACCTCGTGTTAATTTGCACTTCCTATTTCAAAATTGGCATTTTTTTTAAAATTGATGCATTGCATTTAAGGAATCGCACAAATGTGCCCCCACATGCATCAATCTAGGATTTTGCATTTCTTAAATAGCGAAAATTAAGGAATCGCTATTTAGGAAATGCAAAATCCTATGCATCAAGAAATCCTAAAAGTTTTTAGGATTTCTTAATTTTCGGAAATTGCGATTCCTTAATTGCGAATCGCAATTAAGGAATGGCATTACATTGATTCCTATGGGCCTAGAGGCCCATAGGAATCAATGCCGTTTTGCATTTTTTTTTTGCACTCGCAATTTGTTGATGCATTGCAAGGGTGCAGAGGGGGGTCCAAAGGACCCCCCCCCTGCACCCCTGAAATGTATTTTCAAGTGCATGTTTCACACACGTCTGTAACATGCAAGTTTAAAAAATGCATTTTTTTGCTTTTTTATAAATTTTCGCAAATTAACACGAGGGTCAACCTCGTGTTAATTTGCACTTCCAATTTCAAAAATCGCAATTTTTAAAAAAATGATGCATTGCAATTAAGGAATCGCACAAATGCGATTCCTTAATTACATTTGCATTTTTAAGAAATGCAAAAAATAGCGAAATATGGCACTCTGGCCCACATGCATCATTGAGACATTTTGCACTTCTTAATTTGCGAAAAATAAGGAATCGCAAATTAAGAAGTGCAAAATGGTATGCATCATTATTTTCGGTATTCATTTGTGATTCGGTAAAAATCGCAATTTTTACCGAATCCCAAATAAATACCGAATTCTTAAGTTAATTTTCGCAATTCCCATTGATTCCTATGGGCCAAAAGGCCCATAGGAGTCAATGGGAAGGCATTAGCAAATTGCGAGTGGCACTTTGAAAATTTCATGGGTGCAGGGGGGGGGTCCAAAGGACCCCCCCCTGCACCCTGAAATGTATTTTTCGCATCATGTTTCACACACACATGTCCTAAGGACATGTGTGTGTGAAACATGAATGTTGAAAAAAAAACATTTTCAGCATTTTAAACACTTTTTCCAAATTTACCGAGTGGTTCAAACACTCGGTAAATTTGACACCCTAATTGCGATTTTGCACTTTTAAAAGTAATGATGCATTGCTTTTAAGAAATCGCACATCTGCGACTTCTTAAAAGCAATCGCAATTTTAGAACTCGCAAAAATTTTACGAATTCTAAAATTGCTTCATGCATCCCAAAAAGCACTTTTGGAATCGCAAACGGCCGATTTTAAGGAATCGCACCGTTTGCGACTCCAAAAATGCTTGATGCATGTGGGCCTCTGTTTGATGCATCCCAAAAACGTATTTAGGAAGTGCAAACGGCCGAATTTACCGATTCGCACCGTTTGCACTTCCTAAATAGGTTGATGCATGTGGGGGGTGATTCCTTAAATGCATTCGCATTTTTAGGAAATGCAAAAAAAAGCGAATTTTGAAAAAAATGTTCATGCATCCCAAAAACGTATTTAGGAAGTGCAAACGGCCGAATTTACCGATTCGCACCGTTTGCACTTCCTAAATAGGTTGATGCATGTGCCCCATAGACTCTAAGGGCCCTATGCATTACTTTTAAAGCATGGTATGGCTCTGGACCTGAATACCTAACTGACTGGCATATGCATCAACGTTCGTAAATACCAGTCGGTAATACCGAAAAATAACGAATCGCTAATATGAACATGCAAACCGCGATGCATCAAAGTAATCGGTAAAAAATACCGAGTCGGTAATAATCGCTAATAAAGAACGAGTAAACGCCAGCGCGAGTAACAAAAACCGTAATCGGAAATACCGAGTCGGTATTACCGGATCCGGTAATAGCGGAATCGGTAATACCGAAAACGGGAAAATAACGCGACGCTTCGGAAGCAGGCTGATGACATCACAACCAGGAAGTAGGACACCCACGCTGCATTCAGTGTCCGGAGTTGCACAGAGGAGGAGGCAGAGCTCAGGAGCTGAGGTCCCACACTGAACCAGAAGCAAGCAGGAAAAAGGTAGCAGGACAGGATGGAGAAGGAGGCCCCCCAGCATGGAAAGGACACATCCCGAAAGCGAAAACGAAAGTTTTCAGATAAGGAGCTGGAAATCCTCATACAGAGTGTGAGCAGCAACCATGATCGCATATTTGGCAAGTTGTCGCTTAAGGTGCCAGAGGCAGAAAAAAGGAAGATGTGGCTGCGCATCATGGACAAGGTGAATGCCTGCGGAGTCACCCACCGCAGCATCGACGACCTCAAAAAACGATGGTACGACCTGCGTAAGAGGGCCAAGGAGAAGATTGCGCAGAGGGTCAGGGATGCTGCTGGCACAGGAGGGGGACCATCAAACGTGACGCCTAACACTGACCTGGAGGATCTAGTGGAGGCCACCATAGAACGTGAAGCTGTTGTGGGGGTCACAAGTCTGGACACCTCAGGTGCTGCGGAAGGAGGACAAGGTAAGAGGCATGCCAGCGTAACGATGCAGCGTGTACGTAGTCCCTGCCCACTCCCCCATGCCAGACCCAGTGCACATGTAGCGTTGCCCTACACACACACCCTCACCACTGTGTTGCACCATGGGAGATGTAGTCAATACATGAATGGGTGCATGCCTGAGCCCAGAGATGAATACAGCTGCCAAGGGTCAAATGTCAGTCAACAAAAGTAATTTATTGTGAGATGCCACAGCTATTGTCACATACCATACCATGATATTAACTATGCACTGTTTCACACACAGATGCATCCCCCATCGATTCAGACGACAGTGGCCACCTTGTCATCTCAGAGACGCCAGTGTTGTCAGAAGCGGAGTGCTCAGAGGGAGCTGAAGTCATGTCCTCCCCTTCACCACCACGCCGGACAACACCTCCACCGTCCTCCCGGCCGAAGCAACCACCACCGCCACCGTCCTCCCGGCCGAAGCAACCACCACCGCCACCGTCCTCCCGGCCGAAGCAACCACCACCGCCACCGTCCTCCCGGCCGAAGCAACCACCACCACCACCATCCTCCCAGTCCAAGACACCACCACCACCACCCTCGCGGACCAAGACACCACCACCACCAGTGCTGCCCACTCCGCAGAGCCACAGAGCAGATGTTGCCGCCCTGTCCGTGATGGAGTCAGATCAATCTTCATCACACCCAAATGTTCCACGCCAGGCTGTCGTCACTCCAACCAGCCACACTGCAGGCCGACAGCGCATCAGGCAGAGGGTTGTGTCCCCGGGTCGGGCTGCTGCAAGACCGGTCGATCTGTCCGGAGGGTACGGAGTAGTGGAGGCCCGGATGCTGCGTGTCCAGCGCCTGCAGGGGAGACACATGGGTGCCATGAAACTCAGCATGACACAACTATGCAACAAACTAGGCTACATGACTGCCGCAGTGCGTGAGCACACCACTGCCGTATCTGCGGGCAACAAAGACATCAAGCTGTGCCTGCAAGAACTGACACGTGCCATACTCGCAGGCCAAAGGAGTGAGCGCCGGCGTCACAGGCAGGTCATGCTGGCAGTGAATACCACAAACAAGGCCATCAATAAGATGTGCAACAGCACGGCTGTGCTGTCACGCAGGTCCGTGTCCCTGCAAGTGGATCTTGGTCATTTATGTGGGGATGTGGCAAAGGCCCTTGAGAGGGTGACCACTGCAGTGGAGCAACTGCAGCCAGGGTCAGCCAGTGTCAGCAGTCTGGGGGCGGAAGAGGGGAGTGAGGCAGCCTCCAGTGTCAGCAGCGTCTCCCTGCCGGACACCAGCGTGAGGAGGCGCAGTGGCCGCAGTGCAACTGCCACTGACTCCCATCGTGTACAACCCGAGGAGTCACAGGACAAGAGACTGGGGGTACGCGGCAAACGGAAGTAAACATGTGGCATAGTCACACTGTCCTTGGTGAGGTAACCATGGACAGACCAAAGTGCCTCACGCGCCACCTGTTCTGAGAAGGGACATTGCTAGTTTTTTTCGCTGCGGCAGCAGCTTGTTTGTGTTACGTTTTTCTGCACCAGTCAGGTGTCCATGCCCATTAAACCCTTGCAAAACTGATCCTGTTGTCAAGTCACTCTCTTACCTGTCTCAGAAATGATTACGTGTGATGTATGCCCGTCTCCTTTGCCCTTCAGCTGTGTTGGGCACATGTGCCTGTTGGTGTTGTGGGGGGGGTTGCTGGGCACGCAGTTCTTCCTCTCCCTCCACCTCTATGTGTATCCCCATGCGCGTGGCGATGTTGTGCAGGATGGCACACACAGCAATTATCTGGCAGCAGGTCACTGGGTCGTACTGCAAAGCACCTCCAGTCTTGTGCAGTATTCGGAAGCGGCTCTTCAGGATGCCGAATGTTCGCTCAACCACATTCCTAGTACTGATGTGTGCCCTGTTGTAGCGCTGCTCTTGCGGGGTAGCTGGGTTGAGATAGGGCGTGAGGAGATATTCACGCAATGCGTATGCGCTGTCACCTGCAGGATGGGGAGAGAATGGTAATCAGCATTAATGGAATTATACATGTGGGGAAGGAGTGGATGGGGAGTACGATGATGCAGCTATTTGTACCTAGTAGGTGTCCCTCTCCGAATTCTCCGTTGATCAGGCGCCTGTGGAGGCCACAGTGACGGAAAATGTAGGCGTCATGTGTGCTCCCGGGAAATTGGGCTACAATGTCGGTAATGATCAACTTGGCATTGCACACCACCTGAACATTTATTGAATGATACGATTTCCGGTTGCGGTAAATGTATTCGGTGGCTGATGGAGGACAGATGGGGACATGCGTGCAGTCGACACACCCGATGACATGGGGGAATTGTGCCACCTGGTAGAATTCCCGTTTGGTGCGGGTTAGCTGCTGGGGGGTTCTGGGGAAGGTGATGTGGCGATTGAGAAATGTCAGCATGGCCTCTAGAAACCGGTGGAAAAAGCGTGATAAGGCACTTTGCGACACGCCTCCTGTCTCAGCTATTACCCCCTGGAAGCTTCCAGATGCAAGCAGGTGCAGGCAGCATAGCACCTGCACATGGGCAGGTATGGCGTTGGTCCGACGGGTCTCGTGCTGCAGTAAGGGTGTCAGGTCTGCTATTAGGTGCATTATCATGGCACGGTTCAGTCTGTACTTGACGTACACCTGTTCCTCGGTCTGCCCCAGCAAAGTGATGCGAACCCTGAAGATCCTGTCCTGTATCATCCTCCTGCGCTGGGCCTGGGCGTTGATCCTCCACCTCCTAGCAAGCACGTACAGGGCAGCCATTTTGGTGTACATGTGGGGTTTCCCAGGGCATTTATGAAGGGTAACTGATTGTCAGCACCTGCTGATGGGGTTTAAATTTTTTTTTCTGTCCTTCTGTTAACTTTACCTCCTGATTGTGATTCCCCTTATTTTGCTCATGCTAAATAGCGATTTTGGGGATTTCCGGTATTAGCGACTGTTCATGCATACCATTTCCATTCGTTATTGCCTATTCGGTATTTCCGAACTATTGCTTTGTGGTTCGGTATTTCCGAATGTCTGTTTAACGATTCGGTAATTTACCGCGGGGCCATTTAGCGGTTCTTTATTTTTTTCCGATTTTCGGTTTGATGCATTGCAATTTATGGTTTTGCGGTCGGTATCGGCCTGTTTTTCCGAATCGCTGTTTTACCGGGAGGTATTTCCGTTGATGCATATGCCTGATAGCTCTTTCAGCACTATCCCCCACATGCATCAATCTAGGATTTTGCATTTCTTAAATAGCGAAAATTAGGGAATCGCTATTTAGGAAATGCAAAATCCTATGCATCAAGAAATCCTAAAAGTTTTTAGGATTTCTTAATTTTCGGAAATTGTGATTCCTTAATTGCGAATCGCAATTAAGGAATGGCATTACATTGATTCCTATGGGCCTAGAGGCCCATAGGAATCAATGCCGTTTTGCATTTTTTTTCTTTTTGCACTCGCAATTTGTTGATGCATTGCAAGGGTAAAGAGGTGGGTCCAAAGGACCCCCCTGCACCCCTAAAATGTATTTTCAAGTGCATGTTTCACACACACACATGTCCTAAGGACATGTGTGTCTGTAACATGCAAGTTTAAAAAATGCATTTTTTTGCTTTTTTATAAATTTTCGCAAATTAACACGAGGGTCAACCTCGTGTTAATTTGCACTTCCAATTTCAAAAATCGCAATTTAAAACAAAATGATGCATTGCAATTAAGGAATCGCACAAATGCGATTCCTTAATTGCATTTGCATTTTTAAGAAATGCAAAAAATAGCGAAATATGGCACTCAGTTTGATGCATCCCAAAAACGTATTTAGGAAGTGCAAACGGCCGAATTTACCGATTCGCACCGTTTGCACTTCCTAAATAGGTTGATGCATGTGGGGGCATTCCTTAAATGCATTCGCTTCTTTAGGAAATGCAAAAAAAAGCGAATTTTGAAAAAAATGTTCATGCATCCCAAAAACGTATTTAGGAAGTGCAAACGGCCGAATTTACCGATTCGCACCGTTTGCACTTCCTAAATAGGTTGATGCATGTACCCCATAGACTCTAAGGGCCCTATGCATTACTTTTAAAGCATGGTATAGCTCTGGACCTGAATACCTAACTAACTGGCATATGCATCAACGTTCGTAAATACCAGTCGGTAATACCGAAAAATAACGAATCGCTAATATGAACATGCAAACCGCGATGCATCAAAGTAATCGGTAAAAAATACCGAGTCGGTAATAATCGCTAATAAAGAACGAGTAAACGCCAGCGCGAGTAACAAAAACCGTAATCGGAAATACCGAGTCGGTATTACCGGATCCGGTAATAGCGGAATCGGTAATACCGAAAACGGGAAAATAACGCGACGCTTCGGAAGCAGGCTGATGACATCACAACCAGGAAGTAGGACACCCACGCTGCATTCAGTGTCCGGAGTTGCACAGAGGAGGAGGCAGAGCTCAGGAGCTGAGGTCCCACACTGAACCAGAAGCAAGCAGGAAAAAGGTAGCAGGACAGGATGGAGAAGGAGGCCCCCCAGCATGGAAAGGACACATCCCGAAAGCGAAAACGAAAGTTTTCAGATAAGGAGCTGGAAATCCTCATACAGAGTGTGAGCAGCAACCATGATCGCATATTTGGCAAGTTGTCGCTTAAGGTGCCAGAGGCAGAAAAAAGGAAGATGTGGCTGCGCATCATGGACAAGGTGAATGCCTGCGGAGTCACCCACCGCAGCATCGACGACCTCAAAAAACGATGGTACGACCTGCGTAAGAGGGCCAAGGAGAAGATTGCGCAGAGGGTCAGGGATGCTGCTGGCACAGGAGGGGGACCATCAAACGTGACGCCTAGCACTGACCTGGAGGATCTAGTGGAGGCCACCATAGAACGTGAAGCTGTTGTGGGGGTCACAAGTCTGGACACCTCAGGTGCTGCGGAAGGAGGACAAGGTAAGAGGCATGCCAGCGTAACGATGCAGCGTGTACGTAGTCCCTGCCCACTCCCCCATGCCAGACCCAGTGCACATGTAGCGTTGCCCTACACACACACCCTCACCACTGTGTTGCACCATGGGAGATGTAGTCAATACATGAATGGGTGCATGCCTGAGCCCAGAGATGAATACAGCTGCCAAGGGTCAAATGTCAGTCAACAAAAGTAATTTATTGTGAGATGCCACAGCTATTGTCACATACCATACCATGATATTAACTATGCACTGTTTCACACACAGATGCATCCCCCATCGATTCAGACGACAGTGGCCACCTTGTCATCTCAGAGACGCCAGTGTTGTCAGAAGCGGAGTGCTCAGAGGGAGCTGAAGTCATGTCCTCCCCTTCACCACCACGCCGGACAACACCTCCACCGTCCTCCCGGCCGAAGCAACCACCACCGCCACCGTCCTCCCGGCCGAAGCAACCACCACCGCCACCGTCCTCCCGGCCGAAGCAACCACCACCGCCACCGTCCTCCCGGCCGAAGCAACCACCACCACCACCATCCTCCCAGTCCAAGACACCACCACCACCACCCTCGCGGACCAAGACACCACCACCACCAGTGCTGCCCACTCCGCAGAGCCACAGAGCAGATGTTGCCGCCCTGTCCGTGATGGAGAATGATCAACTTGGCATTGCACACCACCTGAACATTTATTGAATGATACGATTTCCGGTTGCGGTAAATGTATTCGGTGGCTGATGGAGGACAGATGGGGACATGCGTGCAGTCGACACACCCGATGACATGGGGGAATTGTGCCACCTGGTAGAATTCCCGTTTGGTGCGGGTTAGCTGCTGGGGGGTTCTGGGGAAGGTGATGTGGCGATTGAGAAATGTCAGCATGGCCTCTAGAAACCGGTGGAAAAAGCGTGATAAGGCACTTTGCGACACGCCTCCTGTCTCAGCTATTACCCCCTGGAAGCTTCCAGATGCAAGCAGGTGCAGGCAGCATAGCACCTGCACATGGGCAGGTATGGCGTTGGTCCGACGGGTCTCGTGCTGCAGTAAGGGTGTCAGGTCTGCTATTAGGTGCATTATCATGGCACGGTTCAGTCTGTACTTGACGTACACCTGTTCCTCGGTCTGCCCCAGCAAAGTGATGCGAACCCTGAAGATCCTGTCCTGTATCATCCTCCTGCGCTGGGCCTGGGCGTTGATCCTCCACCTCCTAGCAAGCACGTACAGGGCAGCCATTTTGGTGTACATGTGGGGTTTCCCAGGGCATTTATGAAGGGTAACTGATTGTCAGCACCTGCTGATGGGGTTTAAATTTTTTTTTCTGTCCTTCTGTTAACTTTACCTCCTGATTGTGATTCCCCTTATTTTGCTCATGCTAAATAGCGATTTTGGGGATTTCCGGTATTAGCGACTGTTCATGCATACCATTTCCATTCGTTATTGCCTATTCGGTATTTCCGAACTATTGCTTTGTGGTTCGGTATTTCCGAATGTCTGTTTAACGATTCGGTAATTTACCGCGGGGCCATTTAGCGGTTCTTTATTTTTTTCCGATTTTCGGTTTGATGCATTGCAATTTATGGTTTTGCGGTCGGTATCGGCCTGTTTTTCCGAATCGCTGTTTTACCGGGAGGTATTTCCGTTGATGCATATGCCTGATAGCTCTTTCAGCACTATCCCCCACATGCATCAATCTAGGATTTTGCATTTCTTAAATAGCGAAAATTAGGGAATCGCTATTTAGGAAATGCAAAATCCTATGCATCAAGAAATCCTAAAAGTTTTTAGGATTTCTTAATTTTCGGAAATTGCGATTCCTTAATTGCGAATCGCAATTAAGGAATGGCATTACATTGATTCCTATGGGCCTAGAGGCCCATAGGAATCAATACTGTTTTGCATTTTTTTTCTTTTTGCACTCGCAATTTGTTGATGCATTGCAAGGGTGCAGAGAGGGGTCCAAAGGATCCCCCCCCCTGCACCCCTGAAATGTATTTTCAAGTGCATGTTTCACACACACACATGTCCTAAGGACATGTGTGTCTGTAACATGCAAGTTTAAAAAATGCATTTTTTTGCTTTTTTATAAATTTTCGCAAATTAACACGAGGGTCAACGTCGTGTTAATTTGCACTTCCAATTTCAAAAATCGCAATTTTTAAAAAAATGATGCATTGCAATTATGGAATCGCACAAATGCGATTCCTTAATTGCATTTGCATTTTTAAGAAATGCAAAAAATAGCGAAATATGGCACTCTGTTTGATGCATCCCAAAAACGTATTTAGGAAGTGCAAACGGCCGAATTTACCGATTCGCACCGTTTGCACTTCCTAAATAGGTTGATGCATGTGGGGGGTGATTCCTTAAATGCATTCGCATTTTTAGGAAATGCAAAAAAAAGCGAATTTTGAAAAAAATGTTCATGCATCCCAAAAACGTATTTAGGAAGTGCAAACGGCCGAATTTACCGATTCGCACCGTTTGCACTTCCTAAATAGGTTGATGCATGTGCCCCATAGACTCTAGCCCCCACATGCATCAACCTATTTAGGAAGTGCAAACGGTGCGAATCGGTAAATTCGGCCGTTTGCACTTCCTAAATACGTTTTTGGGATGCACTAAACAATTAGCTATTTTTTGCATTTCTTAAAAATGCAAATGCAATTAAGGAATCGCATTTGTGCGATTCCTTAAATGCAATGCATCAATTTGTAAAAAATAGCGAATTTTGAAATTGGAAGTGCAAATTAACACGAGGTTGACCCTCGTGTTAATTTGCGAAACATTTTTAAAAAGCAAAAAAATTCATTTTTTAAACTTGCATGTTACAGACACACATGTCCTTAGGACATGTGTGTGTGAAACATGCACTTGAAAATACATTACAGGGGTGCAGGGGGGGGGTCCTTTGGACCCCCTCTGCACCCTTGCAATGCATCAACAAATTGCAAGTGCAAAAAAAAAAAATGCAAAACGGCATTGATTCCTATGGGCCTCTAGGCCCATAGGAATCAATGTAATGCCATTCCGTAATTGCGATTCACAATTAAGGAATCGCAATTTCCGAAAATTAAGAAGTCCTAATAACTTTTAGGATTTCTTGATGCATAGGATTTTGCATTTCCTAAATAGCGATTCCTTAATTTTCGCTATTTAAGAAATGCAAAATCCTACATTGACGCATGTGGGGGTAAGGGCCCTATGCATTACTTTTAAAGCATGGTATAGCTCTGGACCTGAATACCTAACATAGCTCTTTCAGCACTATCCCCCACATGCATCAATCTAGGATTTTGCATTTCTTAAATAGCGAAAATTAGGGAATCGCTATTTAGGAAATGCAAAATCCTATGCATCAAGAAATCCTAAAAGCTTTTAGGATTTCTTAATTTTCGGAATTTGCGATTCCTTAATTGCGAATCGCAATTAAGGAATGGCATTACATTGATTCCTATGGGCCTAAAGCCCATAGGAATCAATGCCGTTTTTCTTTTTTTTCTTTTTGCACTCGCAATTTGTTGATGCATTGCAAGGGTGCAGAGGGGGGTCCAAAGGACCCCCCCCTGCACCCCTGAAATGTATTTTCAAGTGCATGTTTTACACACACATGTCCTAAGGACATGTGTGTCTGTAACATGCAAGTTTAAAAAATGCATGTTTTTGCTTTTTTATAAATTTTCGCAAATTAACACGAGGGTCAACCTCGTGTTAATTTGCACTTCCAATTTCAAAAATCGCAATTTTTAAAAAAATGATGCATTGCAATTAAGGAATCGCACAAATGCGATTCCTTAATTGCATTTGCATTTTTAAGAAATGCAAAAAATAGCGAAATATGGCACTCTGTTTGATGCATCCCAAAAACGTATTTAGGAAGTGCAAACGGCCGAATTTACTGATTCACACCGTTTGCACTTCCTAAATAGGTTGATGCATGTGGGGGTATATTCCATCCTGGCCTCTTTGTTCCTGCTCTAACTTTTATCTAGTTGTTCCAAAACTCAAAAAATCCAATTGGGGAGGCAGGAGCTTTGTCATTTATATATTTAAGCTGTGGCACCACACAACCTGAAACTTCAGCAGACTTTGCCCATGCCCTCCAGAACTTCTCTGTCTCGATGAACAAAAGTACCAACAGAGTTGCTGCAGTTAAACTAACAAAAATCAACAAAACCTTGAAGCAAGCCAGCTGGTACACCCCGGAACTCAGAACCACCAAGCACAACTGCTGCTGACTCGAGAAGAGCTGGGATTCCACCAACGACCCATCAGACACAGCCGCCCACAAAGCAGCCATCAACAACTACCACCTGTGCATAAAGGAAGCAGAGAGAGCAGCAATCATCACCAGCATCAACACTGCAGCCAACCCACATGCAGGAACTCTTCAAAATCATCAAAGAATACTCCAACCCAACAACCACAGAAAACATCATCCACCCCTCCCATGAACTCTGCAACTCTCTCTCAGATTACTTTAACGACAAGATTGCCAACATCTACAAAGACCTCAACCCTCAACCCACCATTTTCAGGCTAGACAACCTCGGACAACCAGTGAACACAAGTCAAATTATATCTACCTGGTCTCTGCTCACCACACAGAACGTCTCAGCCATCATGACATCCATTCGGTCCTGGGCGTACAACGACAATGCCTCCACTCCCCACTTTCTCATCAACATCTGCGCCAACCAAATTAGCCCAGAACTCGCCAGCATCCGTAACAACTCCATGTACACACAAACCTTTACAGACTTATAGAAACACACAGCAGTCATACAAATCGTAAAGAAGCCCTCTGCTGACCCCGTGACCTAAACAATCATGCCCAATCTCCCTGCTCTGCTTCCGAGCCCAGGTTATCAAGAAAGCCATCAACCAACACCTCACAAACATCTCAACCAAAAGCACCTCTTCAACACCCCAAAATCAGGCAAACAGCAACACTGAGACTGCATTCATCACTTCTAAAGACAACATCAAAACTCTCCTCCATTGTAGAGAAACTGGCCCTGATCCTCCTTGACCTCTCTGCTATATATGACATCATGACATAACACCCACACTGACAGACTCTACAACATTAGCATACCGCAGTACACCCTCAAGTGGATCACTGCCTTCCTTTTAGGATACACTCTGAGCCTCCAAATGCCCCCTTCACCTCCGCACCTCAGAACATAATTGCAGCATACCCCCAAGGCTCATCCCAGAGCCCCACACTGTTCAACACCTACATGACCCAGCTCGCAGACGTCATCAGATCCCATGACTCAACATAATCTCCTGCACTGAGAACCCTCAACTAATCCTCTCACTCACTGTGGACCACTCCAATGCCAAACCCAAATTCTGCATCGCCATGACCAATGTAGAAAATGGATGAGAGACAGCTACCTCAACCTCAACTCTGACAAAACAGAAGTTCTGATTTTTGGAAGAAACACCTCTGTATGGACCACCACTGGTGGATGGCAGAACTCTCACCAACTCCCACACCAAGAGACCATGCACGCAACCTCGGCATCATCCTCGACAGCCAACTTACCATTAAACGACAAGTCAACGCAGTCACCTCCTCCTGCTCCAACACACTGTGCATGCTCCACAGACTCTTTAGATGGATCCCCATCAAAACCATAAAGACCATCACAAAAGCCCTCATCATCACAAGCTGCCTCCACTATGGAATAACTCTCTTTGCTGGAATCTCCACTCAACTCCTCAAAAGACTTCAGACCATAGAGAACACTGTAGACCCACTTATCCTGTACCTCTCCGAACGGACTTGCATCATCCCTCACCTCAAAAACCTTTACTGACTCTCCATCTAGAATTGATGCCAGATGAAGATCCTTACACACGCATACAGAGCTCTCCACAATCATGGACCATCAAACATTAACCATCAACTGAGCATACTCCTGCCCATGAGACAACTATGCTCTGCCTTTCTTGCCCTATCACATACACCCTGCACCGTTCACAACCACAGTGGGGGCCGCCAAGTCTTGGAACAACCTGCCCCTCCACCTCTCAACATCCCCTCCTTGGTGGACTCCAGAACAAAAATGAAGACCTGGCATTTCACAGTGACACAGCACCCTCGTTGCCCAGATACTCATAGGAGTGGCAGTGCTGTGCTTTACAATGCTGTTTTGTTTGTTGTTTGTCCCAGGCAGCCATTGCAGCATGAAGGCAGTGTTCTACTGCCACGTTGACTTGGCATGTAAACCCCCTTGCCAAGCCTTAAATGTCCCCTTTATTACATACAAGTCACCCCTAAGGTGGACCCTAGGTAGCCCATAGGGCAGGGTGCTGTGTAAGTAAAAGGTAGGACCTGTACTTTAAGTTCTACTTGTCTTGGTAGTGGAAAAACTCTCAAATACATATTTCACTACTTTGATGCCTACCCCCTCATAGAATGACATTAGGCATTCCTATTTACAATCAATCATCTGAAATTCCTAATTGAGTCGGAGTATAACTGTCATGGTTGCACATATATACATGTAATGATAAACCCTCTTTTATGGCAAAGTTGGAATTATTTATACTTTTAGAAAGATGGAATTTTCCTGCTCCTAGTAAATGTGTGCCTGAGCCCTGTCTCTGATACACAGCTGGACTTTGTGTATTCCACCTAGCTAGCCACTCACAATAGGTGCCTATGTGTGAGTTTATAGGCTATCCTGAGAGAATTGGAGGAATGAGCTAGGTACAGCCTTACAATTAGACCTGAATAGGCTGTGGCCTGTCCCCACACAAAGGGCTACATACTCCCCTGTAGTGATTCTGGAGCCAGTGCAGGAAGGGATAACCTCTCTGTACTTCAAAGACCCTTCTTTGAAGTTTCCCTCACTTCATGGGCACCACTGGGCATAACAATTCGACCTCAGACCCAACCACTTCAGTACACTTCTGGATCTGTGGATACTCTGCCATGAAGAAGGACTGCTTTTCTGCTTAAGGACTGCCATTCTGCTGGATTGCTGCTCTTAATGAACTGCTTTTCTCCTGTTCTGAGGTGCTGCCTGCTGCCCTCCTGGTATGGGTGAGAGGGACTGGATCAGCATCACTTGGCCTCCGGAACCTAGAGTGACTCTAAGGGCTAATTGACTGGCCTAATGATCTGAATAAACTGGGACATAAAAGACTTCCAACTATCCTGCTTCTGCACCTGGACTCTGTCACCTGTGAGTCTACCCTGCCAAGTGATGCCACACCAGTCCTGTATCCATGGAAGTAGACCTAAAGGTTTTACTCATCAGACTCAACCAATCATCGTGTGGAGACAGAACAGGCCCATTGGCATCACTGCGTGGGTCAGCCCGACTCATAATCAATTGTGAGCAGATTTGAACTGATGTATTGCCCCTTGTTGCGTGGTTCAGAACCAGCGCATTACTGCTTTTGAGTGTCTCAGAGACAATCTCTGCCTTCAGGACCATCACTGCATGACGCTCGTCTATGAAAAGTCCTTGCATCACCATCAACAATAACTTCAACATTGAAGCTGAAACTCAACAGCACAGCAACCCACTCATGGGAGCTGACACATCATTGATGTTGATTAATTATAATGGGGTGACCCATTGGTTATGTCGGAATTCAAGACAATTTCTTTGTTATGTTAAACTCTAATAGATACTTCTAGTGCATTTCACATTATTAATCATGGAAATACTGTATAAGACATTTTTAAAGGGAAGGAAGAAGACACACCACGTAAAATGCTTGAACCCGCCTTAAGTTTAAGCGGAACCGCTATGTTTGAAAAAAATATGGTACATTGCCAGTTTTGTAATTTTACGTGAAAATCATTGAACCCGATTTGATGTGATTCTTGACGGTTAAGTTCGAGAAATGTAGCCAGGCCAACATTCCACAACATGGGTTGCATCCAGTACTAGGCCTTACAGTTTGCCTTAAAACTCATGGAGTTACATGCTGCATATCACGTCAGCCACGCACCCGGTCCGGTTAAAACAGGACGGCGTGCGCGGCCCCTTGTAATCTTTTTTCCGAACGGAGACCGATACAGATGCTTGCTGTTCTTCTCCCAAGTAAGTTCTATTCCGCATAGCGCAGGAATGTAGCATAATCTTCCTATATTTAGTTACCATTGCCACAGAGGGTTTTACGGATAGTCTGTCACCATAATTATTTATTTTTTAGAGCCATAACAGCTTGAGTCGTGTTGCGAGTATCACCGCTGTGAGTGTCGGTGATATTTCAAAGCCACAATCGATATAATTAATTTAGTTTTCGGTCGAATTTTGAAAGATTATATCATGGCCTTAGCGATACTCGGTGTTCGAGTGCCACTGTGTGGCTACGTTGATTCCCTTGTAGTACCCCGCCTTCCTTGCACTGGTCACGTTAACAATTTCCCTAATCGCGGGACACACCTTATAGCAGGCCGGCTATTTCATTACATAAGTTAATTTTCAGAATCCGAAGCAGGGGATTCCAAGCTACGTCTTAAAATGAACTTGGAAAATTTGGCTTGTTCACTTTTGCCTTCCCACCCCTGGAGCTCTAAGCCAGCATCCTCCCTCAACCATGTGTTTTTTTACATTAGCATCAAGTAGTGAGCCTTGTCCCCTGGGACCTGTACTGACAGAGGGTCTCCAATATTTTCACAGGTGATCGCTATCGCAGCACTTTTTCCCTGATTTATCTACCAGCTGGTGAATAACTCTGCATTTATTGCCAAGGTACGTACAGGTATGAACCTCCAGCACTTATGTTCAACCCTTACAATCGTGGTACTGAATATCCATATGACCTACAGATACACCTCTTGAGAAATACCAACAAGGGTGTCGGCTGAAACCCCGCCCCCAGAGGCTACGGAAGAAGCATCCATACCTTCAAAATTACCCGGTGAGCAGGCCATGTTGGGCTTTGACTCACTATTCATTGCACAGTACACACACCCTGTACTAAAGACACCCCTTATTCATTTGCAGGTTGTCCTACCTTTTTGTCCTGATGAAAACCCGATATGGTTGCTAATAAGTCTGCACCATCTACTGGGGTCGAAACGTCGACGTTACACGATAAGTCCGTCCATACTGCATCTCAGCAGATACAATGAATAAGCGTGTTGCTTGAAATTACTGATGTCAAAAGATGGACTGATGTTATTCTATGTGTCTATATGTTATTGTGTCACTGCATAGTCACATAATCACTTATCACTATCACTCACCTTAGCACTTCACCCTAACTGTAATTTCAGTTATTATTGTTTTTGGACAGCCAATCTTTTAACTTGGATAAACTCGTGCAAATTTACAAAAAATAAGAATACCCTTGCAAAAATCATATTTGTGGTGTGTGTTCTTCCTTCCCTTTACAAATGCTGTATACAGTATTTCCATGATTAATAATGTGAAATGCACTAGAAGTATCTATTAGAGTTTAACATAACAAAGAAATTGTCTTGAATTCCGACAAAACCAATGTTTTTGTTTGAAACATCATTGATGTTGAGCAACCAGGGCCCGAATATCACTGCTGCCGTGTGAATAGACATTGGCCCATCCACTTTTGCACTCAGCAGCCTCCCCGTCGAAGAGACCTTTGAAGTTGAAGCAACCTAGACTAAGGTACATTTGCTGACTGGACCTAATCTGGTCCACATAGCCGGCCCATGTTTCATCGTGATCAGCCTGAACATTTGACTTTGTCCTGGTCCAGTACTCACATATGCCCCTTGCTGGCGCTTAGTGCTTTTTGGTGCTATGTTCAGTTTATTCTTTGAAAATTCATATCTCTGGTTTACTCATTAGATTCTTGTTGTTTTAGAGTTAAATAGATTATTAAAATATAATCTATTTTTCTAACTTGGTTTAGGATTCTTCATGTGTTGTGTGCACTTTATTTCGGTTTGTGTGTTGCATAAATACTTTACACATTGCCTCCAAGTTATGCCTGACTACTTGTGTGCCAAGCTACCCAGGGTTAAGCACAGGGTAATTTAGTGAGTTTTAGTGGTTCACCCTCCAAGGGAGTGTGGTTGTTACCTGACCAGGGTTCACACCCCAGACAATCAGCAATGCCATTTCTCCCAAGTGCATTTTTAAGTAACCAAAAATGGAAAACAACTTATGTGATGATCCATTTAATTCATAGGGGCATTCCACCTTGATTTAGTTTGTATATTATCCATTCCAACTGTGCCAGAAATCTGATTAAATTGGGATGTGTACATAAGACAACATAATGCAAGGTGAGATACCTTTGTACTGCAGAGAGGTCTGATAAGTGACCGTGGGAGTTTATTGTTTCAGCACTTTAAAGAAGGATTATGACACCTTGGACATTAAAGCATGTGCTCTATAAGATACTGAAAAAGCTACATTATATTTTACAGATGTGACATCATACAGTTGAGGAAGAGGGAAGGGGCATCAAGGGATTGGTTGTTTAGGGTAGTGATCACTGGCCTGCTAGCCTGTCCTCTTTAAAACACCCTGATGAACCTACTATTCTAAAGTTAAACCATTAAAAGGACAGACAAATATAAACAAATCCCTGGTTTCCCTGAGGAGGAAATCCCAGAATAGCTGTTTTATCTTTCACATGAATTACACCATCCTAAAACTGGTGGATTCTGTCTCCTGAGCTAACTCCATGGCAGTGTGGAGTTTTGGTCTGCTGTGGAATCCAAAACATGGTGTCTTGTCTACTCACAAGGTCTGGATTGAGAAAGTTTCCGCCCCTTGGAAGGAGTGGCAATTACCTGCCATACTATTAGAGCTTTGTAGACTTCCAGGGAAGGACAGATGGAAGGGGCGAGCATCATCTGTCTAACACACAGCTGGAAAAATTCACCTTTACTCAGGCAGAACTTTTCACTACAGCCATATTTGATTTTCCGTGACTTTGAATTCAATATGTATGAGATTGATGTTGGCTCTGCAAATGCCGACGCCTGGGTCAACCGGCTTGATTGTTTGTACTTCTGGAAATGATTCGCAGTTGGACTTTAAACTATTTGATTGATTCAGGCTCTAGCACTTTTTTGAAACTTGTATTCACAAGTCTACTATGCTCGGGCCTTAGATCTTGTTAAATCTCTCTAGGGGAATATTTTCTAGGATACTAGCCTTTTGTTGTTGATTATCATTGGATGGTTCTTTTACCATTATTTCTTTTAGGATTTTTAATCACTCCAAGTCACAGTTTTGCTCATTTGCCTTATATCATTTATCTTGTATATGTAGTTTGATTTTGAAATGTACTTACTTCATTTATTTGCTTATAATGCTATTTGGTTCATTTTCTTGCACATCATAATTTACACTTGTAAAGATTTGTCAAATTGCCAAAGGAAAGCAAATGCAAAGATTTGGGAAAATGGGTTGGGAGTGTGGGTCTTTCTGTCTGGGTAAAATGGAAGCTCAGTTAAACCTCACATCAATTCAGCGAATTTACCCCACAATAGCATGACAGTCAGATTCCGAAAAACCATATGGCATATAATCAAGAAAGGGCGTTACATTATCGCCGCTTTTATCGGCAGGAAACTGCCGATAAAGCGGCGATAATGGGCTTGATAATATGCTCTATGAATTCCAATTGAAGCCCATGTTAGATGTGAATTACAATTTTTTATTCATTTTGTAGAACTATAGTGCAAGAGTTGTGATTCTGACTAGGAAACCTTCATCTCTGAATCAGTTGAAAGTAAATTCAAAGTTCTCTTGTGTTAATTTTCCTTTTTCTTCATTTAAAGCCAGTCTTCTCGACTTGACAAATGGAACCATCAAATCGGACCTCACATGATAAATTCTTAATTGTTGGATTCTCCGATTTTCCAGAGATACATGTTCCAATGTTTGTTGCTTTTATACTAGTTTACCTGACAACATTGACTGGAAACCTTCTTATCATGGTAATAATATATTCAAACCCCTGTTTGCACACCCCAATGTATTTCTTCCTTACACATTTGTCCTTTATTGACATCTGTTGTACCTCTCTTATATTCCCAAAAATGTTGGTCAAATTCTTCTTGGAGGACAATTACATTTCTCTAAATCAATGTCTGCTTCAAATATATTTATTTGGCTCTATGATCTCCACAGAATTTCTTCTGCTCTCGGTCATGGCTTATGATCGCTATGTGGCCATCTGCCATCCCTTACGTTATACAGCGATCATGAATGAGACTGTTTGCATTCGTTTGTCCATTGCATGCTGGGCTGTTAGCCTCCTGGATCCAATACCACACATGGTATTAATATCCCAGCTCTCTTTCTGTGGATCACATACAATCAATCACTTCTTTTGTGATGTTACTGCACTAATGAAGCTTTCTTGCAGCAGCACTAGTACTATAGATGCACTTACCTACATAATTGGTGCTGTTGTGTTCATAATGTCATTCATTTTAATCATTTCATCTTACATCAAGATCATCTTGGTCATTCTGCAAATTCCGTCGGTTGTGGGGCGACAGAAGGCCTTTTCTACATGCTCCTCCCACATTACTGTAGTCATTTTATTCAGTGGAACCTTGTCTTCTACCTATATGCGGCCAACATCTGCATCTTCAACAAAAGAAATCAAAATGTTGTCACTGCTCTATATTGTTGTTATTCCACTATGTAACCCTGTAATTTACAGTCTGAACAACACAGAATTTAAAAATGCTCTACGAAAGAAAAAGAATATTGCATAGGAAAACATATTAGGTAAAAGGAAAAAAAAAGATATATTGTGGTTTTCATTTGAAATTGTGTCCATTGACTTGGGGTTGTTAAATCCTTAAAAAGCAAGTTCTCAAGAAAAAGAGGGGATGCAGTTTTTTAAATGTATACTTGTGTATTAATGATTTTGGGATGGTTGCTACTAACAATGCAATAACGCTCTGAAAATTGGAAACTGGGATATGTGTTTGTTGACCTTCCTAGAATATGTTCTATTTATTTAATGCAACTGCTTCTTTGCAATTCTTTCATTTGTTTTCTTTTCCGGCCACTTCAACTCTAAAGACATTAAGGGCCCAATTACAGGTTTTGGTGGTCCTGGAGTGGATCGTCACATCACAGACCCATTCCAGGTCTACCAAACACCAACACCACCCACCCAAGATTTTGGGGTTTTCATGGTCTGGCGGGCGGACAATTTGGCGTTCCTGAAGCGGCACCTTTTGAGGGCACCTATGTATGCCTTAGAAAGGCACCACTGTAGGACTGCCACAGTGCATTCCAGCATGTTGTGGACTGTGAAGTCCATGCCGTGCTGTTACTGGTGGTGCATGCACACAAGAGGGCACAGCATGTGCCCCCCTGCATGCACCCCCATGCCTTGTGCATGAGGGGGTCCTTTCTTTCATTACCATCAGCAGTTTCATCAAGGAAGAACCTCCTTGACACCGCAGGCAGTCTTGAAACTCCTAATATGCATAGCGGAGCCGCAGCAGCACTGCCAGCATATTGTGAGCCCCTGAAAGCTGCAGGTTTGCAAGAGAATGTGGTTCCCTGCCAGCTGTGGTGATGCAATGGCAGTTCAATCATCAAAGTTGTAGTAAGTCAGTTGGACCAACGCTGCAGTGGTGCTTGTCCTGCCACTACCACGCCCCTGTGTGTCTGGTGGTCCTTGGAAATTATGGCAAGTGTGCTATCATAAAGGCACGAGAATCTTGCTCGGGTTGCAGCTGCCAAAATGTTGTGTCTAGAATATGTTACACAGACATGCCGATAAACAGGCTCACACGTTATGATAACCTTGACGGCTCAGCACTCACTGTTCAGACTGGGGACACAATGTATGTCTAGAGATGACGAAAAACAACCCCTTCTCATGTATAGACCTTTGTAAATGCTAACTTGCAAAAACAGCTAAGCCGTGTCGTATGCAAAAGCAGCAAAAGGTAAAATGACGTTTAAACTTCTAATAAGCCATGCTAACATAACATGCTAACATAACATGCACGCAAAAGGAGTCCCTAAACCATACTACACCCTCCCTTGTTCGGGGAACGAACAACAACTGGGGCAAACTTCATAGAACACAGAGTTCAAGTGCGAATGAGACAGAACCAAGTTCAGGAATTTCGCCAAACTTGATAATTGGGAAGGAAAAACCGAATCAATAATTCAAAGTTCATGAAACCAATTCAGGGTGGCCACGGAGTACAAAAAGACCTCAAACATGTAAGAAAAAATGAAGACATTAAAAATATTCATGAGTTCAGTATGTGTTCATGAAGCAGAGAAGAAAAAAAAATCTGTACTTCAATTCAACAGCGTATATGCACCAAACGTTACAACGGCCTCCAATAGGAAGTCGTTATCATCCATGAACATTTCATCCATCCAATTAAGTAACGGGAACGATCATACATGTTCCTCGATTGCCGGAGGCTCTAGCACCATCAGAGGGCAACTCGGACTTATTTCAAGATAACTGCACGCCAGAGAGTCTTTGGCCGCAGTCCAAATGTTCGAATTGCCTAGAACCCCATGAGCTGCTGCGCAGGCCATAATCCCAGCACCAGAACAATCTAGTTCATGAGCAACTAAGGGACTCCTTAGTAGATTATAATCCAAGTCAGGAGACACCGTGTTGCAGAGACACAAATCCAGGGCCCATTCAAATCCACAATCCAGGCAATGGAAAACAGGCTGCACGCAAGTGAAGAATGAGAACCGGGAGGACAAATTGTAAGCCACACTCAGAGTCGCCAGAGGCAGCGATCCATAGTATTGCAGCATTCGGTTATGAACTTGGAGCAGCCAGGACAGATCATCGTGGGGCACAAACTGTGCATCCATTCTGCAGTAAACAAATCAACAGCAGTATGCCCGTGCCTAAAGCCAGGAGCAGGGGTAAAACGCCAAAGACACTCAAAAAATCAAATGAAAAAAATGCAGGGATCACACCAGAACAGAACATACCACTTTAAAAAAGTGTGCCAGGCCAGTGGTCGACGAGGCATTCAAAATTGTGTGAATCATAGCACTGAAATGCAGGGGCAGGTCCGTATTTAATAAGGCATTTACCTCTGTACGAGTATTAGCAACGGGAAGGACGAATGTCTCACGCGCAGATGTAAGGGGGACTTCCTTCTGTGACAAAAGAGCTCTTACTCAACTCATCTTGTTGAACTCTCCTTTCAAGGTTGGGATAGAAGGCCAGATGGAAACATTGAGTCTCCTATGTGGAGGAGGAAACAAGACATTCTTGCAGTAAGTTACACGCTGGGAAACCGTAACGATATAAGGAATACCAGCAAGCATCCCACAACAATCTTCATTATTTAACAATAAATAACTACCGTTTGCAAGCAATGTGAATGTTGATGTAATGGCCGGGACTGGAGTGCCCTTTAAAATACAGGCAAGGTTAGGTGCAAGTACATTACAAGAACTGTGCAATTGAAGATTTCTGTACACTAATGAGTGATCTGGCGTTGTGGTGCAATCTTCGTCATTCAAATAAACTTCCTCAAGCCTGCCTATTGCATAGTGTTTCATGCAAGACTCAAACTTGAAAAGGGGAAAAGGTAGAGTTATCAACCCATGGATGAGCCAAACTGCCGAATTGGATTCTGCTACTGAAATGGGTAAATGTTCTAACTTTTCAATGTGTAACAGTGAAACTGTAGCATCCTTCATTGACATAAATTGCTGCTTAAGAGTCAAATTGAAAGGCAGAAATAACAAACTCGTGTTCATGTAATCCAGAGGAACTCGGCCATTTTTCAATGTTTGGAGTATCCATGCAAACTGCATAACAGAACGCAATTGATTTTGCCCATGATACAACACGGCAACATCTTCCTGCACAATATCTACTACAGATGACACAATATTATCTAAAGTGTAAATTCAGGAACAACGGGTGTTAATGCTATTATCCACAACTGCAAGCACTTTTTCTAAAGTGGCCTGATCAATTGCTCTAAGCCTAGAAGAAGCTTCAATTTGCAACAGTTTCCAAACCTCATTGTAAGCAGCATAGATCCATCTTTTCGATCTGCCTGCAGCAGGACCTTTACAAAATCATTTAAGTCAACAGTGTCAGTGAGTTTGGATAAATGTAGCTTAACAGACGCTAATGATGAATGTCTGAGCCAACTCTGGCATAATTTCTCTACAGAATAGGTGGTGACAGAATGCTGAGACAAAAAGCGGAGATCAATTCTAACATCTGTATAGGCAGGGGACAGACCCAGAAAACGGTGCTAGCAGGAATTTGCACTTCTTTGCCATAGCAACCAGCCTTCGGGGATAATGCTCGAAACATTAAAAGAGGAATCTCATAACAGGGCCTGTAAGTCACTCAGGGAACTACGGCGAAAAATGATCCCAATTGGGAAATTCACCCAAAGCCGGTAAAGAAGGGGCATTTAATTTTTTAGAAGTAGCCAATCCAAAGCAGGTGGTTTGTGAAAAAGTGTCATTCAGAAACAACATATGGTTTGGGATGAGACATGCACGATGCAAAGCCTCTGTGCCTTGCACTTGCCAACTTTTAGAACCCCAAACAGATTTAAGATCAATAGTATGTTTCCACAGTTCATAGCCCCCAACAGCCAAATGGTCAATAAAGGACTTTGAATACAGTAATTTTTAGTGGGTAAGTCTAACCTTGGAAGATTACCTCTCAGTTACCCTAAAATAAAATGCATTAGGATTTGATTGATCAAAATCAGTAAAATAAAAAAACGTTTTCAAAAGCGTTTTCGAGCTGCCTTCCACTGGTGCGGGACGATGTTCCCACTGTGTGTAATTAACCTCATTTCTAAATGAATTTGTCTTATGCAGAAATTGATTGCCATAATGCTGATAACAGTACAAATCACCATAATTTGCAAATTCCAAATATAAATCTTCAGCATCAAAAGCAGCATGGTATTTCAAATCAGAAAATAAAGCCTCCACGGCCTTAACGTCCCAATCATCAAATCGAATATTTTGTTTAACCACATCCCCCATAGAAACACGTAGTACATTGGGGACATAAATAATCTCTGTGGGACCATGAATCTGGAACTTGACAGCATCCCATACAATCCCATCTTAAACGGGCCAAGCAGTTATATTCACAAATGTCTGGTCTCTCTTCATTATGTGCGAAGACAAGTGGGGAGCCAAAGTTCCATCAATCATTCTATTTGAAGTTCTTTCTTCAACGTAGGGTCCATTGATTAAACGGAAAAAATACACCACAAATCCTATGGACATGAACAAAAAAATTGCAAAAAGCACAAACCAAATGTAAGTCCAAAGGGGAATCAAAAAATGTTTTTTAAACCAGGTAGCAAACATTGAAACTTTTGAAGGGGACTTAGATGTGGAAGAGCCAGTGTCAAATGAAAAACAAGATTGATTAGCCACACGGTTCTCCAAATCAGGCATAGACAAGTCAGTGGGGTAAGTATATTCAGTGTCATTAAGAGGTTCACCAGCAGGTTGATTCAATAAAGGATTCGTAAGTGGACTCCTTTGAACGACAACATCATGCCCGATGGCAGGATCCGGGGCCTAAACAGAGTGTCGCACCATTGCTTGACACGAAACCGCATGCGTCATACTATACAGAATGGGCCACGCTGTGTGGTTTGACATTGTCAATTGAAATGTGCCTGTTCCCCTTCCGTCCTGGAAGAGGAGGTAAAATGACTATTCTTGTACACTGCACACCAAGCACAACAATTGGAGCTCGATAGGAGGGACCAAATTCTTTCTTGTTGTCGATCTTCTCTCGGACCAGTTCTCCAACTTGGGGTAGCCAGCCGACTACCGGAATCTGCAATGTAGCTTCAGACATGGAGAGCAAATGTTCCTTTGCAAGACTGTCTCTGGTCTTTTGTAGGTTCTGCAAAACATTAGAATGTTCATCTACGTCAAAGGACGCGGCTCCCGCCGCCATGTCTAGACCATCAATCAATCAATCAGTGACACTTATAAAGCGCGCTACATACCCGTAGGGTCTCAAGGCACTGGCCATGAAGGTCCGGAACACACATCTTGATGCCAAAGAGCATTTTGTATGGGGTCCGCCCACCCAGAGACCTTCTAGGGAGACTATTTAGTGCACGTTGAACGCTATTGAGATGACGATAGCCAGTCTCTGCCAGCACCTAAAACTTTCAATGTCAAGTCACGGTTCATTCGCTCCACAACAATATTACCCTCAGGCCGGTATGGAGACGAAAATTTTACCTGGACCCCCAATGAAGCCATGGCATCCTTGTACGCCTTAGAGGCGAACGCTGGACCCTGGTCCCAATGGAAGGTGCCACACGCAAAAATTCCCACAAAGACACGCAAATCCCTTACAACAGTTCTAGAATCAGCGCTCCTTTGAGGCCACACCCAGACAAAGCGCGTGCAAGAGTCAACTGCTACTAAGATGTACTTATACGCAGTATCAGAGGAGAAAGGACCGCAGTGATCTAAATAAACACACCCAAGTGGCTTATTAGATATGTACAACTGTGTTTGGGGCAGGTGTGCAGCAGAAGAAGGTTTAATTTGCTGACAAATGCCACATTGAAGGACAAAATCACATGTCTCTTTGTACAAACCATGCCACTAGTATCGTTGCTGACACACCGGCATGCATGTAATCAAAGCCTGTCTGCGGTCCGCGTGGGGAATCAACCTGTCACCAATGTTGTTAATTCTCACATAAGGAACTTTATCAGGACTTAAATGATAAGAATACTTAGAAGGGAAACCCTTAGGAAAATTACCTCCCTTCTCTGTTGCGGCAATAGTTGCCAAGATGTCATTATCAATCTTACTTTTGGAACGTGTAACCGCTGCTACTGCATATGTTGCAACTGCTGTCTTCGCGGCCTCGTCAGCGAGACAGTTGCCAACAGCGTGAACCCCAATATGCTGGTGACCCAGAGTATGAATTACAAACACGAGTGGCAATCGTTCTTTAAGTTCAGCCACTCGAACCCAGATCATTTTATGTTTTTTTGTGTGACCCTTGGAGTCACGAAAATCATTTTGTGTCCAAAATGGTAAATTGTCATTGTATGATTGAACACAGTAGTAAGAGTCAGTCACAATAAGAGTAATCACATTGGGATCAGCGTACTCCAATGTAAGCATCAGAGCACGCAATTCTGCCAATTGGGTGGTAGAATCATCTAATGTCTGTGTATGCACGACATCTGACTTGAATTCACCATCCACCATTGTACCAACCACCATTGCGCAGGCTTGCGCGCTACCATCAGTGTAAATAATACAACGGAAATTCTCAGGTAGGCACATAGTCAGAGGGGCAGGATGAACACATTCATACTGCAAAAACTCCCGAGTCTGTAACGAGGAATCAAAAATGAACGTGACATCGGGGGATGTCAAGGACGTGGCCATTGTATCCACCTTGGGTGCAAAGCTTTGGAATTGGGTACACTGGCTTTTGTCACTGCCTCCAAGGCAGGATACGGGGTAACAACCAAAATGCGCTTTCCCTGCGACAGTGCACGTTCCTTAAGAATCGCCATCTGCACTGCTGTCAAAACTTTTTCCACAGTAGAAAAACTGCAACTCAGCCGAAGTGTATCAATCAATCTATTTGTAGAGCGTGCTATTTACCCGTGAGGGTCTCAAGGCGCTGACAAGTGTACAAGTGTGACTTGTAAGCGATAGGGACTCTATAGGCCTCATTAAAAGTGAGGTATCTGAAACCCACCGCCCCTGGCACAATCCTTATCAACAGGTTGGTGTGGTTATCACGAGCCAACAATAATCTAGATTCAAGTAGGTCAGCCTGCCACGATTGCAAGATGGCTGAATGTTCTGGCAGCCACCACGATTTGGAGAAAGAAGGTTGTATCAACGCATAAAGCGGCTTGATACGCTGGGCATATTCCGGAATATATGTATGACCGAAATTCAAAAAGCCCAGCAAAGATTGTAGCTTTTTCAGTGTTGTAGGAGCTCGCAAAAGTGCACATTTCTCCATGAGCTAAACCTCGACCTTCATTGTTGAGCTCGTAGCCCAGGAACAACACTGTGTACTCTGCAATGTGTGATTTCGCAAAGTTAAATTCATAGCCAAAGTCTGCAAAATGGCAAAATATGCGGTCACAATATGCGGTCAACACGGCACAGATGCGGCCATAATTCGTCGTCTGTGAGATAAATGTCATCCACATACGAACATGCATCTGCGTCGATTCTCTCTAGGAGAGAGACTATGCGGGCGGCAAAAACGCCAGGGCTATTCTTGTGGCCCATAGCTAAACGAATGAAGTGGCGCTGTTTGCCACCACTTGTAAATGCTGTCAATTGACTACTAAGAGAGGACAGATTGTGGGCAAAATACCATTGGATATGTCAAGTGTGGTTTTAAACCTTTTACTCACAAGACTATTCACAAGGGCAGAACTGTGAGTATTCTGCACCACGCACATACGACAATGAGAGTTTAAGTGGCGGTAATCCAATACCAAACGGTATGAGCCATCTGGCTTGATCACAGTAAAAAGTGGGCTATTCATCGGAGATACAGATGTTTCAATTACACCTTGATATTCCAATTGTTTAAGGATTTCCGCAACGGAAGCTTTCACTTTGCGTCGCATGGGGTATTGAGGTTGAGGCTGTGGCATTGATCGCAAGTGAATCTCATGTTGAGGGGAAAGTTTATCCCATCCACAGTGAGTATGGTACAACGCTGGCGCAAGCGCCTTAGCCCAATCTTCTGCAAAATGCAGAGCCTGCTCCTTTGGCACTGTGTGCGCGAAAGCGGAGAGGATCAGCTCCTCCCCCTGCGGAGCAGCTAAGACAAAGGGTGGGGGCCAATCGACCTCCGCCAACAAAATATCATAGGTAGTTGTTAGATTTTCCCCAAAAAAAAACCTTTTATGGTACGTTCTATGTCACCTTCAATCATTAGGAATATTTCATAGAGTCGGTCAGGGGGAGACACTTTAGTGTCAGCTGTCTCAACTACAACAAAGGTCTCAGTCGCTGTCACTGTCAGTAGTGGATTCAATGCCTCTCGAAAGATGGTAATCTCCACCTCGCTGTCCAGCAGCGTCAGTGCCCATGTCAGGTCCGAAGCTGCGTTCTCACTATCTGTGGCATATCTCGCTGTTACCGCAGCAACCTTTTTCTTCTGAAACTGGGGCCTTTGATGCGGTGACTCGTCCTGCTTGCCTTTTCCTTCAGCCTTGCGAGGCTGTTCACGGCTCTGTTGGGCACCTTTACCTCTGCCGCCGCCTCCTCCACCGGTGGCTGTTACTGATGTTTCCTGCAAAGAGCGAGGAGAACGTTGTTCAGGAACCTGAAATCTATTAGGCGACATAATAGTACTGCGGTCGCGCACATCATATGTATGCTCAGCAGGGGCAGGTGTAGGTGAAGCAGCACAGGACCCCTGTTTCTGCTGCTGTTTCCCCTGTTTCTTGTTCTTACTCCAATTTTGTTTCTAAACTTTTGGACGGTCATCTTTATCAGATGACGCTTGTTGAGTTTGCTGCAGTTTTTCTTTCTTAGCGAAAGGCTTAACACCCAAACTATTTTCGGTAATTGACGGGGTTTGTCAGCGTCCGGGACATCGCGAAGAGCATTGGAGACCTGAAAACTTACCGCATCCCCCTTGACATTAGCAAGGACGAGATCGCCATATCAAACGCTCCCACGAGTCGCATTCCCAACTCCTCAGCCGCTTCTGGTCGGTGTTCATCCTGAACAAGCTTGATCACAGAGGACAGGACAGTCATAGACGGGGTGCCAAAGCACCTAGAATAGACTGCCGCAAATATCACACCCCAAGTTGTACATTCATTTACGTCTGCTACTAAGTCTTTCTGCAAACTCACTGTGAGAATCCGGTGTTTCTCCACAGGACTAGTATTCGGGAATACTGCTTCGAGTTGGTCGAATTTCTCAGCAAGCCAAAAAGGCATCTCCTCTTTTTCCTGGGGATGCTTGCCCTTGACCGCATTAACCATGACAGGACTAATTGCAGCCCGCTTCCGCCAACTGGATGTGCCGCACTACCTAGGGCCCCACCCGGGAAGCTACGGGTAATGTAATGAACCAGACCCCTAATAACTGATACTGCAGAGGCATATAGGGGCCTTAGTGCCGGCTGTTAACTGCCTCACCTGAGGATGTTGGTGTATGCAGCTAAAACAGTCTAAGTAGCACCTGGGATCGACAACAGCCCTTGTCTGACCACTGTTATAATGTGTGGGAGGGCGCCATTAAACCAAACGGCATGCTGCCAAGCAGAAATCGGAATTTCCACTGTCCGATATGGAGCGTACGCAGCAGAAGCATCAGCATGGGTGTAAGTGTGAAACACACCAGTACCAGCATCTACCGCGGGAAACGTAACCCATGAGTAGTACAACTCAAACGGGTACGCCGCGTCAGCTGAAACAACAAAAACCACTGCCTGTCCCTTCATAGAAACAAGGTATTCCTGCAAATGATTCCGTTCAGCCACACGACTGTGTGCTGGGATATCAACTGCAGCCATATTGAAACAGTAATAGAAAGATACAATGCAATATAAAAAGGCACAACTGGGTAGTAATTCAAACAGAAAACCGTTTTTAAAATATCAAGCTTGAAGAAACCTATGTAACTATCGGTATGTTTTATCCTTCACTACCGTCAACTGGAAACAATAGTGAGGCGGTCGTGGACTGATATAAGCACTACACAAGTGTCTCACAAACGGACCACACTCATTGGTTGCACCATGCTGCAATGATTTCTGCTCATACACAGAACTGTGCACAGAGACCTAGGACATTAGTGAATTGTGGTGTACCAGAAACTCACTTCAGTACCTAGAAACCCCAAACAGATAGCAATCAGTGTCGCATTAGCTCTTTGTCCTATAGCAAAGTAACCAATGATTAGACAACCTAGAACATGCGACTTAGGACCATCTCAGGAATGGTGGGAAATGAGAACACTGTTTTGTTATAATCTCATATCAGTCCACTACAGGAAGAAAAAAAAACCCTAAGGTTAAAATGTTTATTTTAACGACGTGTTCTCATGCGCATTATTTTGGTCAACATAAGCAGATATAGATTAAAAATAATACGGTCATCATGATTACAACTCCATAAAATACAAAAGGAGGAATAATATTACAATGATAGTGCAAACAGGTAATATAGTGCCTCGTTTAAACACCCTCCCTATATAGGAACTAGGTATTATAATCTATAGAAGGTCTCTTGAGCTTGTATCAGGGGGACCCCATTACCTTTCCACTCAGTAAGTGTAAATTACATCTGGATCAGCAAGTCTCTCTGCATCCCTGGAATCTTCCAAGACTCTGAAATTATGGCAAGTGTGCTATGATAAAGGCACCAGAATCTTGCTCGGCTCGCAGCTTCCAAAATGTTGTGTCTAGAATGTGTTACACAGACATGCCGATAAACATGCTCACATGTTATGATAACCTTGACGGCTCAGCACTCACTGTTCAGACTGGGGACAGGATGTATGTCTAGAGAGGTTGAAAAACGACTCTTTCTCATGTATAGACCTTTGTAAAGGCTAACTTGCAAAAACAGCTAAGCTGTGTCGTGTGCAAGAGTAGCAAAAGGTAAAATGGCGTTTAAACTTCTAATAAGCCATGCTAACATAACATGCACGCAAAAGGAGGCCCTAAACCATACCACACCATGGTACCCCCGACTTGTTCATGTACCAGGTAGCAGGCACTGTGAAGTGCCTGGTATGTAGTGCAGTGACATGCATGACATGCTGCTTTTCACACAGCGGCGGTGCTGCTGGCAGCAGCAACCACCGTAATGTTAATCGCCAGAATACGACCGCCGTAGTCGGATTTCGACTGCAGAGCGTCGCAATTGGACCTGCGGTTTTGCCTTGGTCCTTGCGGGCGGTCTTTTCCTGCTCCCATGGCGGTTGGGAAGATTTTCTGACCACCATCCTGTCACCAGGCAGGTCGCTCCCCTCACCGCCACGCAGCCCCCTGTGTGACCCGTAAGCCCCGCCTGTATCACTGCTAAGTATTGTTCTGTTTCCTCTGTCCATCTTGATTCTGTGCCCTCTTTTGCCCCTGTTGTTGTTGTTCTGCCCATCTTTCTTTCTGGGCCCGTTTTTTGCCCCGGATTGTTGCTGTTCTGCCCATCCTGCTTTCTGATCACCTGTGCCCATATTGCCTTTCTCCCTGCTCCCTCGCCCCTCGCCCTCTGTACCCCGCTTCCGTTTTCCCGCCGCTGCGTCCCTGCGGCCCCGCCCCCTTGCCTCCCATTGGCCGCCCGCTCCCACCTCCCAGCGCTCCTCCCTCCCTCTGCCCCTCTTATGGAGGCCGCGCAGAGGTAGAGAAGAAGCTGGAGAAGAAATGGCTCCACGACCGAACACCAGACAGCCACACAGCCCACAAAAGCGCCACCCGCAGACACAACCAACTCATCAGGACCGCCAAGAGGACCGCCTTCAAAGACCGCCTAGACAACAACGCACACAACACCAAAGAGCTCTTCAGCATTGTGAAAGAACTCTCCAAGCCCAGCTCCAACACCAACGACATCCCACCTTCGCAAGACCTATGCGACTCCCTGGCCACCTTCTTTTACCGCAAGATCACCGGCATCCACGACAGCTTCAACTCCAACATCCCCGCACCCACCACTGAGTCCACCACCCCTGCGATCACCACCCACACCAGCCGCCTGACCGCCTGGTCCCACGTCAGCAACGAAGACACCATCAAAACCATGAATTCCATTCACTCCGGATACCCATCCGACCCCTGCCCTCACCACATTTTCAACAAAGCCAGCGCAACCATCGCACCGTACCTCCGGAAAACAATCAACAGTTCCTTAGAAACAGCAACCTTCCCGGAAAGCTGGAAGCACCCTGAGAACAACGCCCTTCTGAAGAAGCCCAAGGCGGACCCCAAGGACCTCAAGAACTTCAGGCCCATCGCCCTGCTCCCGTTCCCGGCAAAAGTGACAGAGAAGATTGTCAACAAACAGCTAACCTGCTACCTCGAAGACAACAACATCCTGGACCCTTCCCAATCCAGATTCCGCAGCAACCACAGCACTGAGACCACCCTCATTACGGCCACTGACGACATCAGGACCCTGATGGACGAAGGAGAAACAGCCACCCTCATCCTCTTGGACCTATCAGCAGCCTTTGACACAGTCTGCCACCGAACCCTATCAGCACGCCTCCATGACGCCGGAATTCAAGAGAAGGCCCTGGCCTGGACCACATCCTTCCTCTCCGGCCGAACCCAGAGCGTCCGCCTCCCACCCTTCTGCTCAAAAACCAACGAGATCATCTGCGGCATCCCACAGGGATCCTCCCTCAGCCCGACGCTGTTCAATATCTACATGGCACCGCTTGCCCACGTCACATGGCAACATAACCTCAACATCATCTCCTATGCCGACAACACCCAGCTGATCATATCCCTCACCGAAGACCCCCATACCGCCAAAGCCAACCTCCACAGAGGAATGAAGGCCGTAGCCAACTGGATGAAGGACAGCAGACAGAAGCTGAATTCAGACAAGACGGAGGTCCTCATCCTCGGACCCACCCCATCAGCCTGGGACGACTCCTGGTGGCCCACATTGCTAGGCACAGCCCCAGAACCCACAGACCACGCACGCAACCTGCGGGTGATCCTCGACTCCACCCTCTCCATGACCAGGCAAGTCAACGCCGTCTGCGCGTCCTGCTTCAACACCCTATGAATGCTCCGCAGGATCTTCAAATGGATCCCCCCGACACGAGAAAAACCATCACCCAGGCCCTCATCACCAGCACACTCGACTACGGGAACGCCCTCTACTCAGGAACAACAACCAAGCTCCTGAGACGACTACAACGAATCCAGAACGCCTCAGCACGACTGATCCTCGACGCCCCCCGACGCAGCCACATCACACCCACCTGAGAGGCCTGCACTGGCTCCCCGTCAACAAGAGGATCACCTTCAAACTCCTCATCCACGCACAGAGAGCACTAAACAACACCGGACCCACATACCTCAACAACCGACTCAGCTTCTACACCTCCACTAGAAGCCTCCGCTCAGCCAACCTCGCCCACGCCACAATTCCTCGCATCCGGAAAGCCACCGGCGGCGGCAGATCCTTCTCCTACCTCGCCACCAAGACCTGGAACGCTTTCCCTACAAACCTACGACAGACTCAGGACCTGCTGGCCTTCAGGAAACTTCTCAAGACCTGGCCTTCTCAAGAAGCTTTCCTTTCCCCCCCCAGAGCCTTGAGACCCTAACGGGTATGTAGCGTGCTTTAGAAATGCAGTGATTGATTGATTGATTGATTGATTGCCCCCAAGGTTAGTGTGTTGGAAAGTTTTGACAAATTATAAAGATCCATAGTTATCATTTTTTCAACCATCGCACCGCAGAAAGCCACCTTGCTTTGCTGCACTGCATGAAAGGGAGAGGGCAGGAATGCATCACATTTAACATTATATGTGCATTCCTGTCCTTTCCCAGCACTTGCGATGTAGGCATGAATGTTTTCATGCAGAAAGGGACACCTTTCTACACAAAAACAAACCTGTGCAGCATTTTCTACTCATTACGACTCACCTGAGGCGGCGTAGCATTTTGACATATTCCCATGTGTACAACTAATGGTAAAACTGGGAATGTGCCACAATCTATCACTGGATGAATGGGAATTACCATGTTTACCCAAGGAATGTGTCCCTTGGGCAGGGTAAATCAAGGAATCAATTTGGGTTGCCATGCATTACTTTAACAAGCCAGATAGAGCCACACAAGGTGGCCTTGGTGACTTGATACATCTCACTTAAAGTTTTGTGTCACTGTTGCACCCCTTGCATGGTGCAAGGGCAAAGCAAAACCATGATATATACACCCCTGAGTATTCTCGTCATTCCTAATCTTAAGTATTTTATGAGAACTCTTTTCCACAACAGTGAAAACATAATGATCTCCACAATTTTGTATTCATTTGTTAGAACTATAGTGCAAGAGTTGTGTTTCAGACAAGGAAACATTAATCTCCGGATCAGTTGAAAGGAAATTCAAAGATCTCCTGTGTTAATTTTCCTTTTTCTTCATTTAAAGCCAGTCTTCTCGACTTGACAAATGGAACCATCAAATCGGACCTCACATGATAAATTCTTAATTGTTGGATTCTCCGATTTTCCAGGGATACATGTTCCAATGTTTGTTGCTTTTATACTAGTTTGCCTGACAACATTGACTGGAAACCTTCTTAGCATGTTAATAATATATTCAACCCCCAGTTTGCACACCCCAATGTATTTCTTCCTTACACATTTGTCCTTTATTGACATCCGTTGTACCTCTCTTATATTCCCCAAATGTTGCCCAAATTCTTCTTGGAGGACAATTACATTTCTCTAAATCAATGTCTGCTTCAAATATATTTATTTGGGTCTATGATCTCCACAGAATTACTTCTGCTCTCGATCATGGCTTGGGATCGCTATGTGGCCATCTGCCATCCCTTACATTACACAACAATCATGAACGAGACTGTTTGCATCCGTTTGGCCATCGCATGCTGGGCTGTTAGCATCCTCGATCCGATACCACACATGGTATTAATATCCAAGTTCTCTTTCTGTGGGTCACATACAATCAATCACTTTTTCTGTGATGTTACTGCGCTAATGAAGCTTTCTTGCAGCAGCAATAGCACTATAGATGCACTTACCTACATAATTGGTGCTGTTGTCTTCATAATGTCATTCATTTTAATCATTACATCTTACATCAAGATCATCTTAGCCATTCTGCAAATTCTGTCTGTTATGGGGCGGCATAAGGCCTTTTCTACATGTCTCTCCCACATTACTGTAGTCTTGTCTTTCACCTATATTCGGCCAACATCTACATATTCAACGAAAGAAATCAAAATGTCACTGCTCTATATTGTTGTTATTCCACTATGTAACCCTGTCATTTACAGTCTGAACAACACATAATTTAAAAATGCTCTACGAAAGAAAAAGAATATTGCATAGGAAAACATAATAGGTAAAAGGAAAAAAATTATTGTGGTTTTCATTTGAAATTGTGTCCAGTGGCTTGGCGTTGTTAGATCCTTAAAAAGCAAGTTCCCAAGAAAAAGAGTGGATTCAGTTTTTTAAATATATACTTGCATTAATGATTTAGGGATGGTTGATACTAACACTGCAATACAACTCTGAAAATTGGAAACTGGGCTATGTGTTTGTTGACCTTCTTATGATATGTTCTATTTAATCATTGCTACTGTTTCTTTGCACTTCTTCGATTTGTTTTCTTTTCCTGCCACTTCAACTCTCAAGACATTAAGGGCCCAATTACGGTTTTGGTGGTCCTGGAGTGGATTGCCACATCACAGACCCATTCCAGGTCTGCCAAACACCACCACCACGCCCCGTAGATTATGTGATTTTCATGGTCTGGCGGGTAGGTAATTTGGCATTCCTGAAGCGAGCGCCTTTCAAAGGCACCTATGTATGCCTTAAAAAGGCACCAATGTAGGACTGCCACAGTGCACTCCTGCATGTCATGGACTGTGAAGTCCATGCTGTGCTTGTATTGGTGGTGCATGCACACAAGAGGGCAAAACATGTGCCCCCCTGCTTGCACCCCCATGCATTGTGCATGAGGGGGCTCCGTTGTTTAATTACCGTCAGCAGTTTCATCGAGGAACAACCTCCTTGACACCGCTGGCAGTCTTGAAACTCATAATATGCATGGCGGTGAAAACTGCAGGTCTGCAAGAGAATGTGGTTCCCTGCCAGCTCTGGTGGTGCAATGGCAATCCAACCATCAAAGTTGTGGTAAGTCAGTTGGACCACCGCTGCGGTGGTGCTTGCCCAGCCACTACCACGCCCCCGTGAGTCTGGTGGTCCTTGCACCGCCAGATTCGTAATCAGGTCCTAAGACATTAAGGTTGATATTCTGGAAATGGGAAACAGTGATTACATCGCATGGGATACATCACCAACCATTAGAACTCGGTCATTACAACGACAACGTTGTTACATTGTGGACCATTACATTGCAAGTTGTTAAAATGACTTTCTGTAGGGGCAGAAGGTATTTACTTCATTGAGTGCCTCCTGAAATTAATGGGAATGTTTTTTTGCTACAGTGCAAACAAAACATATTTCATTGACTTTTAGAAGCTGTAGTGCAAGAGTCATGTTTACCATAAGCTATCATGGTAACAATATATTGTAACTCCTGTTTGCACACTTCCATGTAGGTCTTTCTTACACACCTGTACATTATTTGCAACATTTGCTCTTTAGTTGTATTCCAAAAATGTTATCCGAATCCTTTATTCAAGACATGTACATTTCTCTAACTCAATGTCTTCTGCAAATATATTTATTTGGGTCCATAAGCTCCTCAAAAGCTTTTCTGCTGTCTGTCATGGCTTATGATTGCTATTTGGCGATTTGCCATCCCTTACATTACACAACCATCATGAATGAGACTGTTTGCATCCATCTGTCTATCGTATACTGCTTTGTAAGCCTTAAGGATCAAATACTCACAAGGTGTTAAATATACCAGCTCTTCTTCTGTGGGCACATACGAACAATGCCTTCTTCTATGATGTGAATGCCCTCATCAAGCTTTCTTGCATCAGAAGTAGCCCTAGCACTATAAAGGCACTTACCTACATAATTGAGCTGTTGTGTTTGTAATGTCAATACTTTTAAATAATTCATCTTCCATCAAGATCATCTCAATCATTCTGAAAGTAAAGTCTGTTGTGGGAAGTGGAAGACATTTTCTACATGTTTCTCCCACATTGCAGAGGTCCTTTTGTTCACTGGTACTGTGTCTTCTACCTATATTTGGCTAAAATCTGCACATATAATAACAAAAAGCATTGTTTTCTATCATTGTTACGCCACTATATATCCCAATAATATACTGTCTGAACAATACAGAATTTTAAAATGCTCTACAAAAGGAAAAAAGAATTGAGCACAAGAAAATGAACTAGGTCGATAGACAAAGCATAGTTTTTGCTTTTTTATTTGAAATTGTGTCGAGTGATTTGAGGAGTGTTAAAATGCCTTTAATAAGAAGTTATTTATACATGTGTATTAATGATTTTGGGATAGTTGTTATTAACCACACTTTAATAAATATAAATAAATAATAAACAAAAACTCAGAAAATTGGAAACTGGGATATGTGTTTGTCACATAGGGTAAGCATGTTAAGTTAAATCATTGCTACTGCTCCCTTTTTCTTTTTACTCCTTAACTATGTTTCTTTGTCCCTCTACTACTTTAAAGACATTAATGTTGGTGTGTTGGAAACTTGTGATACAACATTATAATGTATTCTATACATTGAGTGCCTCCTGAATTTAATTTTAATACTGTAGGATGACTATCTTCCACATTAGTGAAAACGTAATAATCTCCACAATTTCTCATTGATTTTTAGAGAAATTAGAGAAAGAGTCATGATTCCGACAAGCAAACACTCATCCGCAACCAAGTTGACAGTTAATAATTCTTGTTATTATGTTATTTTTTTCTTCATTTTAAGCCAGTCTACATGGTTGTACAAATGAAATCATCTTCTCTACCTTCTTCTGCTAAACACCTAATTGTTGGTTGCTCTGATTTCCTAAGGTTACACGGTCCAATCCCTTTTGTTTTTATACTAGTTTACCTAACAACATTGACTGGAAACCTTCTTATCATTGTCATATCAATTCTAACTCCTGTCTGCACACTGTCATGTGCGTCTTTCTTGCACACCTGTCCTTTCTTGACATCAGTTGCACCTCAGTCATATTCTCGAAAATCTTGCCCCAACTCTTTCTGGTGGGTAAGTACATTTCTCTAACTCAATGTCTATTGCAAATATATTTATTTGGGTCAATGCTCTCCACAGAATTTCCTCTACTCTATGTCATTGCTTATGTTCACTAATTGGCCATCTTCCATCTCTTACATTACAGAAACATAGATAATGATACTGTTTGCACGTGTCTGTCTATCACATACTGAGTGTTAGCATTTTAAATCCAATACCACACATGGTGTTAATATTCCAACTCATCTTCTGTTTTCCACATACAATCAATCACTTTGTCTGGCATTTTACTGTTCAAGTGAAGCTTTCTTCAACCACCACTGCCACTATAGATCCATGGGCCTGTATAATTGGTGCTATTGTGTATAAAATGTCACTAGTATATGTTGTGTAAAAAGTGATCCATATTTATAACACCCGTTTGAAACTGTTGTATTTTATCATGAATGATTTAAGTTTATTTCAGCTTTAATTGCATCTAAATCTATCACTGCTTTACAGGCGCGCCAAACCACCATATTACTTGGTGTTCTGCCCAATGTACTATATGGATAAATACATTTTAATTTACATTTTACAGTTCACTTTCATCTATTATGCTTCAATTTTATAATGACAATATACAAAATGCAAAATTGCGCTCAGATAAACACATTCTTTTTGGTGAGTACTGTTTTTGATATTTGAAATGCTTTTTTGAATATAACTGCAAAACATACGGTAGTGCAAGCAAATTTGAGGTACATTAAGTATAGACAAGAGTGAAGCAACCAGTTGAGACCAATAACTGCTGACATACAGAGATAGAGTTAAAGAGGTGAATAGTTATAGTTAACACTGGACAGAGCACCACCAACGCTCGTTTGTGAAGTTTCTGCTACTTCGCACTATGCAAATTGCACGTAGAACAGTGCAAACACGCGTAGCGGTAACTTTTTGCTTGCTTGCGGTCCTCAACGTCAAGTTGGTGACCGCGAGCAAGCAAAATGACATCCCAGCAATACTTTTTCCTTGTTTGCGATCAGCAACATCAAGTTGACGATCGCGAGCGTGGAAAATAAACCTCCCGGTGAGATTCTCAACTCAGGGAAGGCAGGTTTCTCATTGCGAGTTGTCGCGTATGCTCGCGAGGGCTCGCGATGAGAAACTACCAGTCCGCGTAGAGAAAGCTGCTGCTCGAGTAAAAATCTATCCGAGCGGCAGAAAACTACAGCTCGCACTGTGCAAGATGCCGTTTTCAATGATTGCCAAGTGCCGGATGCTTGTCCGCACTGTGCAATAAATGAAAACGGCATCTTGCACAGTGCGAACAGGGTACTACGCAGTTTGAGTAGTGCTACTCGTAGTGTGAAGTGCACTTCGTGTAACTACGTGTAGCACTACTTTGCAAACTATGCCTAGGGTTAGTTATAGTGTTCAAAAACTCATCAAATGTTAGTTTAAACTTGTCTTAGCAACCTTGTGGGTTGAATGATAATTTCTAGGTGTACAAATCTCAGAAAATGTTCTGATAAAAAAATTTAACAACTGGACATTTACATTTTATACAATCACACATTTAAGCCTCTTTCCACGTTCATTTTATTTTTACCTAGCCAGTCAATAAAATGTTCCTGTGTGCTTCTAACTAAGACCTTTCAACCGCAAATGGAAAATTCTACTGCAAATGTGTTACTTAGCTATGCCCTCCAATGTTCTTTCCTGATTGGAGTAAATGCAATGATTTTCAATGCACAATTGGGCTACAGTAATTGCAATCATACAAAATATTCTGTATTGCTTCCAGGTACTTTCATCTGTACTAAGCAGAATTGAATGAATCGACAGACAAAATCAATGCTAATTATAGATCTCAATTAATGACTCCAAATCTCCCTTTTTGTATGAGAGTTGGCAAATATAGGCAGGTCATCAGCTTCATCTTGGCCATACCAAGGGGGGACAGTTAGAATTAATGTGGCAAACCCAGCAAAATAACCTCTTGAGTGAATAATACAACTGAGTTAATCATTTAATGTGCATAAGTACTGTCATAGGAACTTCAATGACATTAAAACTTCTAAAACTAAGGGGCATATTAACAATAAAATTATGAAGTGTTTTGGGAAGCCAAGAAGACTAACAACACGCTGTGTCACTTTAGAAATGCAGGTCTACAGCATATTTACTAGAATATAGCACAGCTGTGATTTTCCGCCTACGCTGGCTCTAAATTTAGCTGCCTAACGCCAATGCAGGAACTCTTACACCATAGTGCAAGGGTGCCTGTGTTGAGGGGAACATTTTTTATATGCAGGAAGGTCACCTTCCTGCACATAAACAATCCTTAAATGCCATTTTGTAACTTCTATGTGTGCTGCTTAATGCACTGACCTAATGTGGAGAAAAGGTCACTGCTGAAACTGGGAAGAAGAGGTGATCGAACCTGGTGTGTAACTATTTTCTTACAAGGGATGAAGAAGAAATCAAGAGTACTACTAAAATAATCAGATTTAAAGCCTGTTAAGAGACCTTGCACCTGGTAGCTCCGCCGGTTTCTATTTCCATCAGACAGCTTCAGCTTAGGGCATTTGAACAGGCACTAATGAGTTGACATAATTTTGGAGCCAACAAGGACTACTGACAATATTGATAGTGAATGAGCCTGCAGTTCCTGGAATCAATATTTACAGTGAGCTGGCTGCGAGTACTTTAAAACAAGAGTGTTACAGCCTGCATTCTGGGGATGTTTAATCATTTTTACATCAAAGTACACTGTGTCCTGTTTAACCTTAAGCCTGCAGTCAGCTCAAGTAAGAAGGGCGTTTTGTACTTGCATTTTGTATTTGCTTTAATTTCAACTGTATGTTGGTTTATGTGAATACTGGGCCCACAAGCATTATTGAGCCTCAAGGTGAGTACCTGCGAGTGTGGCGGTGTAAGCATAGACGGCTGCACTTTGTTGATCCTTACATGCTCCTTCATCTTGTATTTGTTATATTTTGCCCGCACTACGTGTGACACACAAGACATTTATGATGTTGTTTAATAAGCTACTGTTGAGGCCTGTTGACAGTCTGTAAGTACTTTTTGCCCTGTATGTATAATTTGGAAAACAGCATTTTAAAACTAACTTTGAAGGCACTGTGCATTGTTTAGTTTGAGTATTTCACCTTTGTGCTTCAAAAAGCAGTCTTCAAAATTACCTGGGTGCTATGTTTTGCCATTTGAAGTTGGCACAAGTGCCCCCGCACTCGTGTCTACTTCAAATGTCATCCCGCTTGGGATGTAATGTTTTGAAATGAGCGCTGGGCATAGAAAGATGGCAGGTGGCGGTTTGGATTAATTTGTAATTCGTAAGCTCCACATCGTATTGGTGTTTTCTCTTCTTTTATTTGAATTTACCACTATTGAAGACTTTCTCTACACTGGCGGCGATTGGGGAACGTTTCCCATGTTCTACATCGAAATACTTGCATTTTTTGTGCCGGTTTCCAACGTTCATTTCCTGTCAGTTTCCTCTTTCAACTTCAGCATTGTGATTGGCAGCTGAACACCGAGGCAAGCCCATTTCAACAATGTCGTCAGTTTCCTATTTGAGGTTTGTTTGTTTGTTTTGCTGTCCCATGCACACCGGAGTTCATCAGAGATTTTCATTCGCTTCACCATTTACCTTCACTGCTGCTATTGGCTGTTTAATATTGAGGAAGAGCTTATTCCAGTGACGTCAGCAACTTCAAATTGGTGGATTAATTGATGCGTATTTTTGCGATACGCACCTTAATGTTCCTCGTCTGGTGTGAATAGGCGGAGTTGTAAACCCCAGCTGTTCACCATCGGAGGAATTAATCCTTCACAGCGCGATCGCTGGGAGAGCACTATTTCAGGTTTGTTTTCTTTCTTCTGTGACACGCACACATATATCAGCACGCATAAACATGTATTAGGACATACTAGATACAGTGTATGCCATATTTAAAATCTTCTGTGACACGCACACATTGTCTCTTTAATTTTTTACACCATAAACCTTTTGGTCTTTAGATTTTGCGCACCTACAGTTACATATATTTTGTAAGCAGCAATTTCTGGCATTCAACCTCCTCCATTTTTCTCTCATTGCCTGGTGAACCCCAAATTGAATGGGACATATGGGAAGTAATGTGTCTAGCTTATGCTCACGTTCTGGAAGGGGAGGAATGTGAACCTGACAGGAAACTAGCCTTACTAAAACATTGTCTTGGAGGAATAGCCGTCAAGGAATACAAAAATGAACCTCCTTTATCTAGCACGTCTGATTTAAATGTGTATCAAATTGCATCTAAACAACTTTTCATTCATTATGGAAAAAAACCTCAACATGGTTATGGAGAGATTTACATTTTTTTCAAGGAAGCAAAAACCAGATGAATCCATTGACACTTATGTATCTGCTTTGAGCTCCGTCTCGGTTACATGCGAGTTTGAAAATATTAGCTATGACCAAATTTTAAAAGATCAAATTCTTATGTGTACTAACAACAACACAATACAAGAAAGGGTGTGGACCAGTTCAGACATGTCTCTAAACGCTGCTATTGAAATAGCAAAGTCCATTGAGCAGTCAGAAAAGTTTGCTGATGAAAGCAGATCCAGCGATAAAAGTGATATATATGTTGTCAACAAGGAAAATGACATACAGAAAAAATGTACAACCCAAAGGAATGAAAATTCTCAAAAGACTGAAACCAGAAACAGATGGCATAAACCGGATACCAGATGGAACAATGTTTACTGTTTTAGATGTAGTAGTTGTCACCTAGGTAATTCAAAATCATGTCCTGCCTTAGATGAAGTGTGCCAGATGTAACAAAAAAGGACATTTTCCCAGGGTTCGCAGGTCAGCTCCAAGAAGAGTCAATGTTATACAAGAACATGAAGAGTTGTGTGATAATGACTATGATGTAAATACTATACTTTGTGTGACTAAAGAGATAAGCACTACAGCATTTCCTTCATGTGATGTTACTAATAATGGAATTTCTACCAATGTACTAGTAGATTCATGCTCCTGGTATACTATCCTGCCTCACGCTCTTGTCTGTTCTAATTGGCCCAATATGGAGCATACACATCCTGATATTTCCCCAAGTGGTTATACTGGTCATAAACTGCAACTCCTAGGGTATTTCAATGCTGATTTAGCCTTTCATGAACGCAGCACACGTGGAAAAATGTATGTTACTAAAGTAGGACAATCGCTTCTAGGCTGGCCACATCAGGAAAAAATAGGAATCAAATTAGATCCTAATGCCGATCCTCCTGTTTATTCTGTTGATACAATTACTACAAAACAGGACTTGATCAAGAAACGTAATGCCTCTCTACTAGTTTCTAAAATAAAAAATGATTTTCCTACATTATTTAGTAATAAACTAGGTGAATACAAAGGCTTTAAACATCGCATAAAAGTTAATGCTAATGCCATACCTGTATGCCATAGGGTAAGGAATGTTCCTTTGTCCTATAAGAACAAATTGAAAGATAAGCTCCATGATATATGTATGAAGAAAATAATTGAACTGATAGAGTCATCTCCTTGGGTTTCACCAGTTGTTATTTCCATTAAATCTGGTGGAGATCTTCGTTAGTGCATAGACTTATGCAGTCTTAACAATGCTATCTGTGTGGACTCTCATCCCCTTCCCAACCTACATGAAATGGTCTCCACTTTAGCTGATGCACATGTTTTTTCCTGCCTTGATCTAGCTAGCGCTTATCACCAAGTTCTTCTCCATGAAGAATCTAAAGATTTGACTGTGTTTATAACACCAGAAGGTCTTTACTGATTTTGCAGGATGCCTTTTGGCTTAGCTAGTGCAGCTTCTGTCTTCAAAAGGCTGATGAAAGCAACCCTGGATGGTCTCACTGGAGCTATAGCATTTCAAGATGACATTTTAGTTTTTGGCAAAAATGATAATGAACATGACCACAATTTAGTCAAGGTTCTAAATGCCTTAGCAAACAAAGATTTAACGCTCCGTGCAGACAAGTGCAGATTCAAAAGATAAGAAGTGGAATATTTAGGACACAGTATCAGCGGAGATGGAATTAAACCTAAAATGTCACATTTGGAAAACATCAGTAAAGCTCCTATTCCTGAAAACAAGGAACCGTTGGTTGCGTCTTTTGGTTTAGTGGAGTTCTATGCTAAGTTGATTCCCAATTCTGCAACTGTAATTGAACCATTTAGAAATCTGTTGAAGAAAAATGTGAAGTTTATTTGGACTGATGTTATGACTGAAACGTTTTCCACTGTTAAGGAGATGATTCCTAAGGTTCCATGTCTCAAACCTTTTGTAATTGGCAAACATTGTGTTGTAATGGTAGATGCAAGCAATTGTGGATTAGGTGTGGTATTGATTCAAGAGGAATGGGGTAAAGAATGGATTGTAGCATATGCTTCAAGAACATTACGAGAGTCTGAATGAGATTATTCTGTAATTGAAAGAGAACTATTAGCATGCGGGTGGGGTGCTGAACACTTCAGACCAATCCTATGGGGGAACAACATTTACAATAAAGTCTTACCATAAGCCTTTGGTTCATATATAATCACCTGGTGGTGGTCACGCATTGTCATCAAGGTTAGCCAGATTTTCTTCTAGACTACAAAACTTCCAGTATTCTTTAGAGTGTGTTCCTTGTAAAACCAATGTTCATGATGACTGCATGTCTAGATTGCTCCTTCCGTGTATGGAATCGGATAAAGTTGATACTGACGAATGTGAAGTTGCACATGTTGTGCGCGACGTGAATTTGTTGTCCAATGACAATTCCATTATTCAAGTGCAATTTTGGAATGAAGAAATGGGAAAGGATCAAGAACTTAAAGAAGTAAAGAAGTTCATACTAGAAGGTTGGCCAGAAGAGAGGAAGCTTATAGGGAATTTGGTTAGTTAGTTCAATGTTCGAGATGAATTGGCCATAGAGAATGATATAATTTTGAGGGGGGATACTTTTATTCCAACTTTTGGTCTCAGGAGGATGTTTGTTGACATTGCTCATGAAGGGCATTTTGGTGTTTCTATCACCACGAGACGCTTGAAGGATAGCTTTTGGTGCCCAGGCATAGATTGATATGTTGAGCATCACATGAGATTTTGTGATTTGTGTGCTAATAAGTCAGCTAAAGTTTTGAATGCTATTCCAGAACCTGTGGATTTACCTGTTGCACCCTGGAGTAAATTGGGCATTGACATAATTGGTCCGTTTAGTATTTTACCGCATCAATATTCTTTTGGCATTGTGTTAATGGATTATTTTTCAAAATGGCCTGAGATTAAGATGGTCAGAGAAGTCACTTCTGAAGCTATTATACAATTGTTAGATGATATTTTATGTAGGGAAGGTATTCCTCAGGAGCTTGTAACTGACAATGCCCACAGTTTGTTAGTAAACAGATGAAAAATGATTTGATTAGATGTGGTATTGTTCGTAAAAGGATTGCAGTTTTCCATCCAGAAGCCAATGGTCAAATTGAGAGATTTATTAGAGTTGCTAAGGAGGCCATCCAGTTTGCAGTCAAAGGTGGAATGTGTTGGAACAATCCTTTACAATCCATGTTGCTATCTTATAGAACATCACCCATTGCTGTTACTTTGATATGTCCATTTGAACTATTGAGAGGTCGCAGCCCTAGCACGAAACTGGTTCCATGTTGGCTTCAAAATAAGAATGAAGCACAAGAAATTGCTGAGATTGATTTCAAGGACTTTCGTCGTAAAATGGATGCTTACAAAAGCAAACTTAAAGATAACATCTTGAAGAATAGAACCGTAAGGAATGTTTTTGTCCAGGTTGGAGATTTGGTACTGTTAAAAAAAGGTTATTCTGTATTTCAGGGATTGTCTAACTAGTCAGACACTGTGCAAGTGGGGGAAGTGTTTAAAAATGCTGTACGAGTGGAAGATGGGAGTGTTTGGAATTTTAATAGAGTCTCAATTTATAAAGGTAAAAAAGATCTTTGTGATTATACTTCTTCCAATGCATTTTTGGATGTGAATGAAGGTCCTGTGAGCAATTCATGTACAGAATTACCTATTGTAGAACAATGTGTATCTGCTCCAGCATGTTCTACCAGAAACTCAAGAATTCACAAGTTACCTACTAAATTCAAAGATTTTGTGCTTTCTTAATTCTTAATTTCTTTTTATTTATTTTATCATTATTTTTTTTGTTGTTGAATAAAAGGAGGGAGGTGTGTTATGTGTTGCCATTTGAAGTTGGCACGAGTTGGCACGAGTATGTTTTAAAAATGAAATGCTTTATAGTACATCATGAGATCCGGACTTGCTATCCGTCCTCAGATTTTCTTCTGCCTCAATTTCTTCCAGTATATTCTAGGACTTTTAGACGCCCAAATAAAAGTATTTATCTCACTCTGTATCCTTTTTATGGCATGTGAACTAAACTCCGGAGTGGTCGTATTAAAAACAAAAGTTAATTTTGGAAGGATGGCCATTTTTACCATGATAGCTCTCTGTAGTAAGTTTCTTCAGACTATATTTCTTAAAGTTGAAGTTTATTTACTCTCAAGAGATATACAGCACAGATAGCATGACAGCACAGTCAGGAATAACTGTCAAAACCTCAACACTCACATTCTATATAGGAATCCGGGACACCATAACCTAAGAGTTCCAACTACAAGCGCCTGAAGAGACAAAACTAAACACAGAATACTACATTATCCCCTCTCTCCCAAAAACAACAAAAGAAGAAAAGAAGATGTGATATAAGAGCAAAGTAGGGAAGAAAGAAAAGAAAGGTAGAAGAACAAAAGAAGAAAATATAACATGTGAAGACATGTAATATAACTTTAACTCATGTAATATACCTTTAACAAGAGTTACAGACTAAAATGAATATGCAAAAGAAACTCATCTAAATCTAAATCTGAAAGGAACTTTACAAATGCTCACGCTCCTACAAAGATTAGATACAAGGTCACTGTAATTTTTCTTATTGTTTCCCTTCATAAGTTCATTTCTTGTATTAGAATTTGTGTTTGCAGAGAAAGTGTTACAATCAACATTCCAATCTTTTACCTTAACAATTCTACAAATATTCCACCAATTCTTATTGTTGACTCTCACCGCATTCCCACAAACCTTATCAACAATAAAAGGTTCTGAGAATGTTTCCCGCCCCTTGATAACGTGAACAGGACTTTTAATCCGCACATCTCCAACACGAATACTGTGTGGAAGAACCTTTTTCCTTTCATCAAAATATACCTTTTGTCTTTCTTGAGCTCTGCTGACATTACCTCTAGCAAAACCATCTATATCATCCATAACATTCATTTTTACCCATTTTGACATCCAACCCGGGCATATTTTGGTAGATGTTTTTCTGCCTTATAAAAGTTCGAAAGGAGAAACTCCAGTTGACGAATGTGCAGTAGTGCGATAAAACGAGAGCATAGAACGTACTGCATTTTCCTCAACACATTTGCTAGCTATAGCCCACTGCACACAATTATTTAGAACTCCATTCATCCTCTCAACGAGGCCATTTGCTTGAGGATGATAAAAGGAACTCTTCTAATGTATGACACCACCTTGTTTTAAAAAATGTTGAAACTCAGAACTGAAAAACTGTACACCATTATCAGACATTACAAAAGTAGGAAAACCTTCTCTTAAGAAAATATCCTTTAAACAATGAATCACATTCGCCGTAGTAGGTTCATTGATAAATCGAACTTCTGGCCATTTGGAATACTAATCTGCAGCCACTACAGCAAAACGTGATGCAGACGGTAGAAGACTGAACGGTCCTACCAAATCGATACCAATATTTTCCCACGGTCTCCCAGGAAAATCAACAGGTTCCATAGGTGGTGGCCTCACCTTGTCGCTTTTGTCAGATGATTTACACACTACACAACTATCAACAAGTTCATCCACGCATACATCCATGTGTGGCCAACAGAACACATCTCTCAGCCTATGTTTAGTGAACGTCTTCCCTAAATGTCCCTCATGTGCACCATTTAACAGACGTATCCTTAAACTTTCAGGGGGTGTAAATATATCACCGCGTAGAAGAATACCATCTTCTATAGTTAACTCTTCTGAAATTTTCACATAAGTTTGGAACTGATAAAACACATTTTTTTCCCTTGGTCAACCTTTTCTCAGAAAATTCATGAATTGCACAAGAACCTCATCCTTCAACAACTCTCTTTTCTATTCAATTTCACTCATGGCACACATTTCTTCAACATCCAATGCAGCAACAAAACAATCATCTTGATCATCATCTTTTTCAAATTCTGAACCATTACCTGTAACTGGAAATCGTGACAGGTAATCTGCCCGCACATTCTTCAGACCAGGTAAATAAACAATATCAAAATTATACTGCAACAATTTCAATGACAACCTAGCTATTCTTGGTGTGTGCTCTTTGATCTTTTCACCGGACAAAATACATACCAATGGACTATGATCACTCCTCAGCACAAAATGACTTCCCCCAGATAAATGGATTGAATTTCCTGACTGCCCACCAACAGGCTAACAATTCTTTTTCTATGACTGAAAAATTCATCTCTGCTCCTCTCAAAACCCTAGAAGCATATCCTATAGTATTGTCTGCATTTCTGTTTTCTTGAGTAAGTACCGCTCCAAGTCCAAAACCACTTGCATCAACAGTTCTGGTACACTTCTTGTTAGGATCAAAAGGTTTCAAAATTCTATCACTTACTAACTGCAACTTTATCCAATCAAAAATTTCCTGACAACCCTTATCCCACTTGAACGGGGCACTCTTCTTCAACATGTTAGTTAAAGGTTGAACCATAGAAGCGTAATCCTTGATAAATCTAGAATAAAATTCACTGAGCCCAATAAAAGACTTCAAAACAGACTTATCAACGGGTGGACTAGCATCAACGATAGCCTTGACCAACCCTGGACGGGGTTCAACACCATCATGTGAAACTACATGATCAAGAAACTCCATCTTTTCCTTGAGAAAAATACACTTTTCACTTTTGAGTACAACCCCTTTCTCTTGCATAATTTCCAAAACTTGATTTAATTATTTGTCATGATAAATTTTGTTTTCTCTAAAAATTAAAACATCATCCTGGAAAATAATGACACCAGGGGTATCTTTAAACATTTGACTCATCAATCTCTGAAAAACCGCTGCCGCCGATACAAGGCCGAACGGCATTTTGCGGTATTGATAGCTATCGAAAGGAGAAACAAATGCAGTCAAATGTCTAGAAGATGGACTTAGTACCACCTGATGGTAAGCAGATGCCAAATCCAACTTGGAAAACCACCTTGCCCCTCTTGTAAGTGACAGCAACTCTGTGATCTTAGGCAAGGGATGCGAGTCAACCCAGAAACTTTTATTGAGACTGCGTAAATCCACACAAACACGTAAATCACCATTCCTTTTTCGCGCTACTACAAGGGGAGACAACCACAAGGATGACTCTATTGGCTCAATGATACCCTTCATGCATAACTCATTTAACTCTTTCTCTAAACTATCTCTTACACTAAATGGGACACTTCTCACCTTGTGTTTAATTGGAATAGCTCCATCCTTAACTCTTATCTCATGGGTAAAATCTTTGATCATTCCAAGACCCTTCCCGAAAACTACGGGAAAAGAAAGACTCAACTTCTCTGTGTAATCAGAGGAATCAACCACACTAACATGCTCTTTTGTGCCTGGTCTAAGAACCATTTGGAACGAACCCTGTTGAAACCATCCCAATATATTTAAACCTTTTATTGCGACATAAAGTTTCCCAAGTATTTTCCTTCTTTTAAACTGTAGTACATCCTCAAAATAACCAGCTAAATCAATTCTACGCCCCTCATAAGAAACAGGAGCCCTATCAAGTGGTTCTAACTTTCTTTCAGGCCACGTTCCGCTAAATAACTCTTGAGTAATCATCGTTATTCTTCCGCCTGAATCAACAAGGAGCATAAGAGTTTTGCTACCCACACCAATTTCAACATAAGGATCAATACATTCAGATGAATCTCCTGTGATAATTTCTTCATCATGTACCACCACGACCATTTCCTTAAGATTGTCCTGAATACTTTTGATAGAATCACATTCCTTGCCAACAATATCATAAATATCAGAAACATTTCCCACCCCACTAGTATTTCCTTGACTTTTATTTTATCCAGGAATCCTGGATTTGACTGCCTATCAGTTTGACAGATTTTAGCAAAATGTCCATATCTTCCACAATTGCGACAAGCGGAATTCCCTGGAGGGCAGAATTTGTTTCCTCTATTCTGCAACAAATTACCACATCTGTATCAGATGTCACTTTGAGTTGAGTGAGTTGGGGGGTGCAGGTGTGTGGTGTGTGATGTGTAGGATTTGTGTGGTGGGTGTTTGTGTGGTGGGTGTGGTAGGGTGGTGGTTGTGTGTCTTCTATGTGAGGTAGCAGTATCTCGAATAGGGCCTCTTGCTAGCAGCAATGCTGTGATGCAAAGGATTGTGGTAGTGTGTGGGTGTCATTTTATAGTCGTGTCTCAATGGTTGTTGGCAGTCAGGTGGTAGGTGGGCGTGTTGACTAGTGTGCATTATTGGATACTTGGGACGTGTCATGGTGGCTTGTGCTTGGTGTTGGTGTATGGGGGGGCGTTGTCAATGTTCGTATGTTTGCTATGGACTTGCGGTACACTTTCTAACATTTGTTTGCCGCTAGGGATGTTGTGCGTGTTGGCCTTCCGCAGTGATGCTGTGGTTATCGTTGCATTCTTTCCGCCGCGGACGTGGATGGCTGTGCGTTCCGTGGTACGGGCGGATTTATCCTAATTGCGGCCACGGAGTATTCACAGGTATGGCGGTACATGTGTTATTTTCCGCGGTCATTTCCGTCCGCGGCAGTGGTTGTTCATTGGACTCCGTCCGCCGCGGACGGAGTTGGATGTGTTCCGTCCACCGCGGACGGTGTTTGTTATGATCCGTCCGCCGCGGTCGGAGTTTCGTGACATGATTATCCTAATCCCAACCGCGGAATCTCCGCGGCGCAGCCGGGAGTAAAATTTCCCCCACCATGGCGGACAGTACCCATTTCCGTCCGCCATCCTAATTGACCCCTAAATTTCTTAAAGTTGAAGTTTATTTACTCTCAAGAGATATACAGCACAGATAGCACGACAGCACAGTCAGGAATAACTGTCAAAACCTCAACCCCCACATTCTATATAGGAATCCAGAACACCATAACCTAAGAGTTCCAACTACAAGCGCCTGAAGAGACAAACACAGAATACTACACTCTCCCCAAAATTGTAAGGGAAAGACAGTTCCATGACTTTAGAAGTTTCCTCATCTCTTTAGCTTTTAGCCCTAAATTCACCTGGGCGATTTCCTCAATATTCTTTAAAACTTGGATCCCAAGATATTTAATTTTTATTTTTGGATTCGATTTGTGTGGTGGGTATATTCCAATGCATAACCTCAGTTTTCTGCTGATTTATTTGATAGCCAGAGATGTCCCCACTTTCTGTTAGTAATCTGACTATAATGTTAAATGACTCATCTAAATTACTAGAATAGATCATTAAATCATCGGCATATAGTGCCACTTTTAAATTCCAGATATTGAAGCTAAAGGGGGTCATTTCTCTAGGGGACCTGATCAAATTTGCCAGAGGCTCTATGTATAGATTAAAAAGATGGGTGGAAAGTGGGCACCCCTGTCTGGTGCCTCTTTTAATTTGAAAACTGTTAGATGTGCTTCCATTGATGAATATTTTCCCCGAAGGAACCGAGTAGATATTTTTAATAACCCTGGAAAAATGTTGACCTAAATTATTATGTAGAATAACTTTTTGTAGATATGACCAATTGACACGGTTAAAAGCTTTGGCTGCGTCAAAGGTAAATATCACCAGGGGAACCTTCTCAAGGGCTGCAATGTCAATGGCTCAGTTCTGTTGATGGATAAGATCGTGCAGCTGTCTACCCCTAATAAAGCCCTTCTGATCGTCATGTATAAGTTTGCCAGAAAGGGAACCAAGTCTGTTGGCTAGAAATTGAGAAATCGTCTTGTAATCTGTGTTGAGAAGGGAGATTGGCCTATATGACTCACAGTACGAAGGGTCTTTGCCAGGTTGTAAGATCAGGCTAATCGTAGCGTCATTCCACGATTTAGGGATTGGACAGCCCTTCAGAAAAATAGAGTTGAAAAGATCAGTTAGGTTAGGTGCTAAATGGTCTTTAAGAGCTCAGTAGAGCTCATTTGGTATAACATCAGGCCCTGTTGCCTTACTTCTTTTCAAGTTATTAATTGCCTCCATTACCTCCTTCAGAGTGATAGCTGCATTTAATGTTCTGCAAGAGTCTACGTCTAGCTTTGAAAGCTGTGACTTATTTAAATAAGAATCCACAGCTGTAGGTTAGAGTGATAGGTCATCCTCATACAGTGACTGGAAAAAAGTTTGAAAGCTTCTTCCATTTCTACTCTGTCTTCTATCTGTCCACTATCACCCTTGTGGATAGCTGTTATTTTGTATCTATTAGCCTTGGTTTGAAGTTTCCAAGCTAGGAGTTTACCGCTATTCTCGCCAAATTCATAGTTCGCTAGGGATCTGGCTTGTGATCTCTTTCTAATCTTTTCCTCCAAGTCTAAAGTCAACTCTTGTTTCTTTTTGTCTTTTTCTAGGGTTGTAGCGTCCAGCCTCACTCGTATTCCTAGCAAGTCAGCCTCTAATTGTGACATTTTAAGCCTCTTCTGTTTGTTTATTCCTATTGCTATACTAGTTAGTGTGCCTCTAAGTACCGCATTATATGCATCCCACACTGTCGTAATTGAGGTCTCCCCCTCACCATTTTCTTTAAAATAATTTTCCGTCATTAATTTTATGTTATCAATAACTTTTTGATCCAACAGGAGTGTTGGATCCAAAGTCTACCTTTTCTCTCCCTGCACTGGCTCCAGCTCTATGTTTAGTTGAACCATTGAATGATCTGAGAGGTGAGCCGGCTGATGATGAGCTCTCCTAGTTTTATTGCTTAAAAGTTTATCGACTAAGAAAAAATCTATTCTTGACGCGTGGCCATATTTGTGGTTCCTATAGGTGAGTTTATTGATTTGATCTGCTCTAACTTTCCAAATATCAACTAGGCCCAAGTCATCTTTAACCGCATGCGTGCGGGCGGAATTCCGCTCGTACGCTGAGATTTTTTAAAGCGCATGTTACGTGAAGAGCTGGGCTCGTCATCAGCGTGCCAGGAGGCTACCTCATGACGAGCCCAGCTCGTCATCAGCATGGAAGGGGTTAAGTCTGTTCAGGCACTCTCTCATTCTAGGGAGATTTAAAACTCTACCAGGAGGGTGTCTATCTTTCTTGGGGCCTAACAAACTATTGAAATCACCGCCTAGTATAATTGGTGTAGATAATAATAGTAAATGCGAATACAAGGAAGCAAGGTAATCCGTGTTGGGGCCATAATATCCCACCATGGACAATGCCACATCTCTAACTTTTATATTTGCTAGAACCCATCTTCCTCTTATATCTACTGTTTGTCCTACCAAGGTGAGATGGGGAGATTTTTTTATTATAACAGTGACACCCTTAATAATACATGTTTGAGTTGTGCATACTGTCTCTACAATCCATTTCTGATATTTCATAACTTCAAGCCACTCATCTCTGAGGAGATGAGTTTCTTGTAATATAATTATATCACTGTTCAACAATTTGAGGTACTCAAAAATGTTGTGTCACCTCGCCCTAGTTCTTAACCCATTCACCTTCCATGATACTTTTTTTAAATCACCCATTATACCTGTATTCTTTTCTACAATTTTTTGCTCCAGCCCTGTTTGCTATATCATTTAAATATCAGACAAATATAGATATATTTTTAATATATTCCCAAATGCTCCCCACCCAAAAAAAGCTACAGTGTGCATTTAAAAAAAAAAGAAAAACAGCCTTGTGCTTACACCCTCTCTGGAGAATCCTCCCGAATGACATTTGAGCAATCCTAGTTGCCCTTTTTGAGAACCTCAATCGTAGATAAATTTAGTTAACACAGATAGGCTCATTGTGCTACTTGTCTCTATTTATTTTCATACATTCCAGGAGTAGTTCCACTTCTTTCCGTTCTCTGATGTTGTAAGTTTTGTTACACCACATTATACGTAAGAGGGCTGGGAACTTCATCTGAACAGTTGCCCCTTCGGCCCTGAGGTCTTGCATGAATTTTCCTAAGGCCCATTGCCTATCAGCTGTTGCTTTAGATATATCCGAACGGATTTTGTAATTATATCCATCTTTTGTTAAAGTTCTAGAGTTCAGAATGTTATTCAAAATACATTCTTTTATTAAGTAAGATTTAAAATTAACTAAGACTCTGCTGGGATTCTTCCTGTCTTTATTGAGCCTAAATGGATCTCTATGGACACTTTGGATGACCTCGTCCAAATCTTTTTCATCCATATCAGGGACAAAGCCTTTCAGGAGATTAACTATGAAGGACCTTATATTCTAGCCTTCTTGAGCTTTGGGAATATTTATTAGTAATAGGTTATTTCTCCTAGAATTATTTTCTAATGTCTCCATTTTATCTCTAAGTTCTCTCTCCGAGAGGAATGCCTGGTCCATATCCCCTTGGCATCTTGCCTGGTCTATGTCCCCAGGGACATCGTCCCTGATTTGTTCCAGGGCCATTTCAACCACCACCACTCTGTCTACTAATGCATTAAACTTACTTTCCAGGGCCTCACATGTTGCCTGGATTTGTTCCTGATTTTTCTTTGACTTTGCAAATCCAAGATTCATCTCTTTTAAGAGTGAGGCCACCAGATCACCAATGTTGCCCTTCAAGGGGGTATCCACATCTCGAACTATAGCTGTTCCCCGGTAGGTTTACTTAATTGAGGTTGGGTCAAAGAATGTGGCGATTCCTCTATTACATCACTTACTGTAGTCACTTCCTCCTCCACTTCCTCCTCGTCTACATCCTTTGACATGAGGATCTGATATTTATTTGGTGATTCCATTTTCTTTAGCGATGATGAAGACATATCTTTAAGCGAACTGGCCCCCAGGACTGGCTTCTCTTGGATTTTGAAAAAAGAGCACAATGAGGGAGTAATCTTTAAATTTGGACCCTTATTTAGCAGCTTTTTTGCCGTTTTTTGCTGCTCTAGTAGAAACAACTGCTAGAATAGCTCCTTTGGGTTTCTGTGCCCTCAGTTTCCCACTGCTATATTTAGTTGTTCCACTAACATGCAGTGTACCCAAATTCTCTTCTTGCTCCTGATATGATTCAGCAGCTTTGTCTGACTGAGCAGTGGCCTGATCCCCTAGGGGTGCCAAGACCGACTTTTGGGTGCTTTTAAGGACACTTGTCGTCCCATCTTGATCGTGATCCGTATGCTTATAGCTTCTATTTTCACAGGGCAGCGCTGATGAGGGTATTTTTAAAATCGATTGACCCCTACTCTTGCCTCGACCCTTTTACTTGCTTGAATTCATGCATGCAGTGACTTTTACCACATTATCACAGTTTATAGGCAGTCTGAAAGAATTTTCATTTATTTGATTTGAGAAGGTTATATAGCGCAGGCTAGACCCGGAGGTATCAGAGCGCAAAGCCAGAGGATTGTTGCATTACAAGGTATATCTAAAAAGGTTTATATAGCGCTAGCTAGAACTGGAGGTATCAGAGCGCTATACAAGAGGAACATTGTGTTACAAATTACATCAGTTACAATAGTGTATTAAGGTACAGTAAATAAACAATGAGAATGAAAGAATTTGTAGGAAAGGAGGGGAGGAAGTAGCCATAATAAGGGAGACGAGAAAGAACTGTATCCAATGTCGGGCTAGGTAGGTGACGGTCAAGGGGGAACCAGGGCCAATCTTCACATTAGCTGTCTAGCAGCTCCATCGGGCATCAGCCATGTTGCTCAGGTCTCAACGAATGGGAAAAACAGTTTTGAATAGATACATAGGCTACGAGGATAGAGGTAACAGAAGGAGGCGGGGGAGTAAAAACAAACCTTAGTAGGAGCGGGGGCTACCAGAAAGGGCGATTGGGGATGAAATCAAGGTCTGGATGGAGTCCTGTGGTAGGGAAAACTGTGGAGCCATCTTGGGGTCAGGCTAGGGATTCTGACCTTGGAGATAGAAACAGCTGGTACCCATTTTAGTGTTTCGCTCGAGGGGTCATTAGGAGGGTGACGTCCCTCATGGTGGGCCGCCGCCGCACTGTTCCACAGTCCAGTCACAGTACACTCAGTCCGCCTTGCCATTATTTATACACCTATTACACCAAGCCAAATCTCATCACGAAAATAAAGTGATCTACTTTGTCTTACACAGCTGCCATTTTAGGTAAGGCACCGTACAGCTTCAGGACATCGGGAGTCTGCAGTCGTCTCCGTTATCACTAGCTCCTCAGAAACTGATAGCACTGGCTCCTCACGCTTACATGTTGTTCAATGTGAGAGACCTTGGAGCACCGTGTAGACAATCTGATAAATGAGGGGGTCTAGGGGGGGTCCCCTTAAGCTTTGTCTAGTTGTGGCCCCACGTAGTTGTTTAAAGTTACAGGCTGCTTCTGCCCAAAAATCCCCTAAATTGTAACTTACTTGTCTAAAAGCCCCTCCACTGAAGGGATACCTTGGAGCTTCGCCCTCCTCGGGCTTATTCACCCAGTCCTGTTGTTTATCCAGCTTTTTATGTTTTTTGTGCTTTCTGTGCTACTACTTGCTTGCCAGCGAGAGCATGCAGTGACCTCCAGCCGCCATAGAGCTCCCCCTGCTTCACCGCAGTCTCCCAGCAGTCTCCACACAGAAGCTCAACGTTGAGCTCAGCCGCGGCAGCCCCGATAGCTCGATAGCCCGACAGCAGCAGGGGCTCCACCTTACACTCCTCCACCGCGGACCTCGCCGATACCGATGCTGATGACGATGCCGATGCCGAAGTTGGTATTTCTACGGCAGTTTCTAGCGTTTCAGTCAGCCCTCGTCTCCCTGGTATGTAGACAACTGAAATCCAGTAAGATCCACTCGAAAATGAGCCGTTGCAGTGCACTATTGCAAAACGATTGCGGCTCTCACGACCTAGGCGTTCAGCCGGCCGCCATGTTCTCCCTACGCCCCACGAAAACCATTTATTCATTTATTCTGCTTTAGTATGTGGGACTTTGAATTTATTTGGCTGCAAATCTGCCAATTTTTATGTCATCTGCTTCCACATACACCAGGCTAAAAAACAGAAAATGCTAAATTATATGTTACAGCAATTAAGAGCAGTCCCTGAATACTGCACATGTGTTGTTCTGAATGGTCACAAGAAACCCAACAGAATGGACCCATGACATGACTCTATTTTGATTGTTTCCAAGGTTTCAGATTGTTCTTTTAAGTGCAGGTCCTTTTGAGCCCCTCTCTGGTCACTCATGTGTGACACCTAAACATTTCCCACATACTATCACAACAAATACAACACTCTGTCACCGATGCCCTCTTCCGCAGAGCAGTGTGCCACCAATCCAAAAAATGATATTTAGCGCCACACCATGGGACATGAACGGCACTATAACACATGCTCTCTTGTTATCATACAACGTTCAACAAGGGATGTGCCATTTGTTTGTGGTTTGTGTGAGACCGCCCTGAGTGAGACCTAACAGTATAACAAAATCAACATGACTGGAAAGCAAGTGATATTTTGTGATGTTCACACCCTCTGCAACACATAGCATCATACGTTTGTACTTTTTTTGTCTGAAAATCTATTGTAATTGCACGATTAATAACAATCTTTTCAATTGATCTAAAAAATACATAGTTGAGCACTTTTGCAAAGCAGATAAAAGAACAAGAAAAATAAAAGAATACAGGTTAGTTCAGTACAAAACATTAATACAAAAGCATTTCAAAATTTGCAATGTTGATAAATATGAAAAATGTATATATGTACAAAAGCAGTTCAGAGTTTATCCAGTTCATAGACTAGCTGCTGGGTTTAGCGCGGTGTTTGCTAATTTCATAAAGCGAACCAGTCTACAGGCTAATTGAATGTCTTCAATCAATCAATCAATCAATCATACCATTTGTATAGCGCACTACTCACCCGGGAGGGTCTCAAGGCGCTAGGGGGAGGGGGGATGCTACTGCTCGAACAGCCAGGTCTTGAGTTGTTTCCTGAAGGCGAGATGGTCCTGGGTCAGCCGAAGGTGGATGGGGAGGGAGTTCCACGTCTTGGCAGCCAGGTAAGAGAAGGATCTTCCTCCGGCAGTTGCTCTTCGGATGCGTGGTACGGCTGCGAGGGCGAGGATGGTGGAACGTAGTTGGCGGGTGGGCGTGAAGAAGGTCAGGCGGTCGTTGAGGTACTTGGGGCCCAGGTCGTGGAGAGACTTGTGTGCGTGGGTGAGGATCCGAAACGTGATCCTCTTGACGACGGGGAGCCAGTGCAGGTTCCTCAGGTGGCTGGAGATGTGGCTGCGTCGGGGGACATCCAGGATGAGTCGGGCGGAGGCGTTCTGGATGCGCTGGAGTCTTTTCTGTAGCTTGGCTGTGGTTCCGGCGTAGAGGGCGTTTCCGTAGTCCAGTCGGCTGGTGACGAGTGCCTGGGTGACAGTCTTCCTGGTCTCGGTCGGGATCCAGCGGAAGATCTTGCGAAGCATACGCAGGGTGTTGAAGCACGATGAGGAGACGGCGTTGACTTGTCTGGTCATCGAGAGGGAGGAGTCCAGGATGAAGCCCAGGTTGCGTGCGTGGTCGGTTGGCTTGGGTGCGGTGCCCAGGGCTGGGGGCCACCAGGAGTCGTCCCAGGCGGAGGGCGAGGATCCCAGGATGAGGACTTCCGTCTTGTCTGAGTTCAGTTTCAGGCGGCTGTTCTTCATCCACTCGGCGACGTCTTTCATCTCTTCGTGTAGGCAGGTTCTGGCGGTGTCGGGGTCTCTGGTGAGGGAGAGGATCAGCTGAGTGTCGTCGACATAAGAGATGATGTTGAGGTTGTGCTGGCATGCGATGGCTGCAAGCGGTCTCATGTAGATGTTGAAGAGTGAAGATCCTTGCGGGACGCCGCAGATGACTTCGGTGGCCTCGGAGAAAAACGGGGGGAGGCGGACTCTTTGTGTTCTTCCGGCGAGGAACGAGATGATCCACTCCAGTGCCTTGTCTTGGATACCGATGCTGCTGAGGCGCTGGACTAGGGTGCGGTGGCAGACAGTGTCGAACACAGCGGAGAGGTCCAGGAGGATGAGGGCCACTGTTTCCCCTTTGTCGAGCAGGGTCCGGATGTCATCGGTGGCTGCGATAGAGGGCGGTCTCGGTGCTGTGGTTGGCTCTGAATCCGGACTGTGAAGGGTCGAGGGATCCGTTCGTCTCGAGGAAGGCGGTCAGCTGTCTGTTGACGATCTTCTCGATGACTTTAGCAGGAAAAGGGAGGACCGAGATGGGGCGGAAGTTCTTGAGGTCGGTGGGGTCCGCTGTAGGTTTCTTCAGGAGGGCGCTGAGCTCGGCGTGCTTCCAGCTCTCAGGGAAGGTGGCGGTGTTGAATGAGGTGTTGATGATGTTCCGGAGTTGGGGTGCGATGATGGAGTCGGCCTTGTTGAAGACGTGGTGAGGGCATGGGTCGGTCTGTGATCCGGAGTGGATGGTGTTCATCGTGCGGGCTGTGTCTTCGGTGGTTACCGTGGTCCAGGTGCGGAGGGTGGCGGTGGGGGCATTGGTTCGACGGTTGGGTGCGTGGGATGTGCGCCGAAGCTGTTGTGGATGTTAGCGATATTGCGGTGGAAGAACGAGGCGAGGGAGTTGCAGAGGTCTTGTGACGGAGTGATGTCGTTGGTGCCGGTGCTGGGGTTGGAGAACTCCTTGACGATGGTGAAGAGCTCTTTGCTGTCGTGGGCGTTGTTGTCCAGTCGTTCCTTCAGTGATTTCTTCTTGGTGGTGCGGATAAGCTGGTGGTGCTTGCGGGTAGCGTGTTTGAGGGCGGTCATGTTGTCGGTGGTCCGGTCGAGGAGCCAGGCTTTCTCGAGGGTGCGGCAGGTCTTCTTGGATTCCTTGAGTTCGTCGGTGAACCAGGATGCCTTCTTGCTTCTGGGTCTGCTGGGAGGGTTCTTTAGTGGCGCGAGGTCGTCGGCGCAGGCGGTCAGCCACTGGGTGAAGTTGCGGGCTGCTTCATTGGGGTCCGTTGTGTTGGCGGGTGGGCTCTGGCTGAGGGAGGTGGTGAGCTGGTCCGCGGTGATCTTGCTCCAATTCCAGTGAGGTACCTGTTGTGGGTCGTGGTGGGTCGTGGATTTCTTGAAGCTGAAGTGGACGCAGCTGTGGTCGGTCCAGTGGAGTCCGGTGGCATGGCTGAAGGTGATGTGCTTGCTGGAAGAGAAGACGGAATCAAGCGTGTGGCCGGCGTAGTGGGTGGGGGTGTTGACCAGTTGCTTGAGTCCGAGGTTGGCGAGGTTTTCCAGCAGGGCGGCGGTGTTGCGGTCCTTGTTGTTCTCCAGGTGGAAGTTGAGGTCCCCTAGTAGGATGTAGTCAGCGGAGGGGAGGGCGTGTGGGCTGATGAAGTCCGCGATGTCTTTGCTGAATTGTGTGCATGGTCCCGGGGGTCTGTAGACGAGGGTGCCTCTGAGGGTCGTCTTAGGGTCGGTGTGAATCTGGAAGTGGAGAAGTTCGGCTGCGGCGAAGGAGTCGTTGGCGTCGGTCGTGATGCGGATGGTGTTCCGGTGGATGATGGCGATGCCTCCGCCGGTCTGGTTGATGCGGTCCTTCCTGATGATCTTGTACCCGTTCGGGATGGCAATGACGATGTCGGGTGCAGAGGAGGCGTTCATCCAGGTTTCCGTGAGGAAGGCGACGTCCGGTGAAGTAGCGTCAAGGAGGTTCCAGAGTTCCACGGCGTGCCTGTGGATGGAGCGGGTGTAGAGCAGGATGCACTTGAGGTGGTTGCTGCTGGTGTTAGTCTTAGCGGGTGCGGTGCAGGTTCTGAGGCAGGTGAACTTGCAGGTGAGGCAGGTGAAGGGTCCGTGGGAGCGTCTCGGGGTGGCTTGGCAGCAGGCGTGGGTCCAGCCGGCATTGAGTGCGTTGAGGGTGGCGGCGTCGTAGGTCAGTCGGGTCATCTTGCATCGGCGGGGAGGGCCAGGGGTCCTAGCGCTGGGCGCGGTCCAGGCGCGGACGGGCGCAGACGGGCTTACCTTAGGAGCCCCTTCGGCGCACAATCGGCGCGCCCGCTGCGCGAGCGCACGGTCGCCATTTATGGCGAAGTGCAGGGGGGAGGAGTAGCTGGGAGGCGGGAGCGGGGAGGGTACCGAAGGAAAGGGGGCGTGTCCACACTCCCGGCGGCGGGAAGCAGGGCGGGTGGGCGCACTGCGGGGAAACTGCTCAAGGGGGGAAAACAGGACAAAGAAAGGAACGAAAAATAGGAGAAAGGCAAATTACAATACAATTTACAGTAGAATACAATTAGAATGAAGCAGAACAGCAGGGAAATGCGGGCGATCAACGAGCGACGGTGGGGGGCGTGGCCAGGAGGAAGGAAGGCTCAGCGAGGCTGAGAGCGGTGGCAGGTGGGGGGCACACGCGACAGCTGGTGGCCGTGCGGCGCGGGTGTGTCCTAAGATTAGGTCACACTCACCTGTGCCACACGGTCGCCTTTTATGGCCAAGTGCAGGGGGGGAGGAGTAGCTGGGAGGCGAGAGCGGGGAGGGTACCGAAGGAAAGGGGGCGTGTCCACACTCCCGGCGGCGGGAAGCGGGGCGGGTGGGCGCACTGTGGGGAAACTGCACAAGGGGGAAAACAGGACAAAGAAAGGAACGAAAAATAGGAGAAAGGCAAATTACAATACAATTTACAGTAGAATACAATTACAATGAAGCAGAACAGCAGGGAAATACGGGCGATCAACGAGCGATGGTGGGGGGCGTGGCCAGGAGGAAGGTAGGCTCAGCGAGGCTGAGAGCGGTGGCAGGTGGGGGGCACTCGCGACAGCTGGTGGCCGTGTGGCGCGGGGGTGTCCTAAGATTAGGTCACCTTTAAAGCTGGCCAACAGGGCTTGTCTGCGGGTTCGCAAACATCTTTGGTTCCAAAGCTGTGTTAATTGACTCCTTCGTTCACTATCTAAGGCTTTGCAGCTGCATAGCAAGTGCAGAACGTCCTCCTTTGGATCTTCGCAGAGTCTGCACTTTGTGTTAGAATCCAAGCGTCTCCACTGGGGAAAGTGTTCTTTTGATGGTATTACCCCCATCCTCAACCGCTGAAAGGATTCCTTTGCCATCCTCGAGAAGACAGTGCCTAGGTATACCTGTGGTAGGGACCTGGTGTAGCTCTGGATCACGAACCACCCGTGAGTCCTCCTAGTTAGTGCTGCTTTATCTTCTTCCAGGAATTTTATTTTCACAGTTTTGTTAACAAGGCGCTTAAAGCATTTGTGTAAACAGCTCGATTCCCATAGGTTTTTTAGCACAAGGGTGTTTATTGCTGCTTGGAGATAGACCATTGCGGGGGAGTCCATATTTTTTTCCAGCTCTTTCCAAAGGTGAGTGTTCAGGGTGCCCGTCTCAGCACTCTTTACTTTGTGCCAGCATTTTACGTAAGCAACCTTGCGTGCTGTTTGTTGTTTCTGTAAGCCGAACTCAAGCCTTAACTGTGCTGGCGAGGTGTACGGCGGGAGACTGAAAAGTATTCGCATTGTTTTGGATACCACTTTGTCTAGTGTGGTCTCGTCTCTCCCTCTCATACATTCACTGCCATAGGTTATCGATGGCAATAGTCTTGCTTTTAGTATGTCTAGCAGGGGGATTAGATTGGAATAATGACACAATCACTTAGCTGATATTCACATATTTCACCCTAATAAAATCTCCATACGTGCCTGCAGACTCGCGTAGCTTGCTGATAGTAAATAGTGCATTAAAAAGAAAAGTTGTAGCTAACAGTTCATAAGGCACAAATGTACACATTGTGGTTTGGTGCATCATAAAATGCCTGGACATCTGGTGTAGAGGAAAAAACAAGGTGTCTTTACCCACATAGGCTTCGCCGACATTTCTGGTCATCTGCTTTTCACAACATTTTCCACCACAGTTTGATGGGAAAACATAGGCACAACATAAGCATTTACAAAATGTAGACAACATGAGCAACATGGAGCAGTGACTTGCTTTAGGCTAACATAGTTTACCAAGCAATGATGCACAGGGTATAGCACCACATCTCACAAACTTTTAATTCACACAAATACCTAATCAAGGTCTAGAGTTGCCCATGTGTCATTCAAGGTGACGTAAGGACAACGCAAGCCTTAGGTCAAATTTACCAAGCGAATCAGATGGTCCTCTATTACTCGGTAATTCTGGAATAACACAGGGCAGCATCTACACATGAATGTTGATGCACTCCCAAACCTACCAAGACTGGTAAACCTTGGAATGAGTCATGTGCTATTTCTGTCTCTACGACACGCAATGAGGAGAAATATTGTTATTTCTGCTAGTTTTTTCTTCTTTCTAAGGGTGCTGCATTGTACTGTGGATATATACATATGTATATTACCTACTGGCGGTCGCCAGTAGGTAGTTATAGTTACAACTTAGTTTCCATAGGAAAAGCATTTTTTGATTTGCTAATACCTTTGGTGTCGTTTGACAAGTCTCTGCAAAATTCTCCCCCAAAAAATCTATCCAGGTCAGCTCCTATCCTTAAAGTTTGGGGGCGATTCATCAAGCGGGGGCTGAGAAAAAAGGGGGGTCCCAAAATGCATTTTTCCCATGTTAATTTCCATAGGAAATTTTGTAACGAGCTACAGCCCGATCTGCTGAACGAAATGACCCCAAATTTAACAGAAAGGTAGAGCTTGGTTCAGAAAGCGACCTTTTTTAAAATGGTGTAAATGGTGTAAATCTGTTCAGTAGTTTTTGAGAATTTAAAAAATTAAAAGTGAAAAAATCAATTTCCCACAGGAAACTTTTTGCAAGGCTACAGCCGAAACTACTGAACGGAATTACCCCAAGTTTGGCAAAAAGGTAGTGATTGGATCAGAAAGCAACCTTTTTGTTAAGTGGTGTAAATCCGTTCAGTAGTTGCAGAGAAAAAGTAGTAGTTGCCCCTCTCCTGGAGCACTCCATGTGCTTATAACTTTTCGCGGGTTCCTGCGTTTTATTTTAATGAGACCCCAAGGTGGGCTAGGTCTCGGGGGAATTATTTAAAAAAAAATAGCAGGGGCTCGCTGGGGCTGTAGGAGCCCGCTTGGGTCCCCGCAATCACAGGGCTCGCTGGGGTCCCTGCAGTCCCGGGGCTTTACTCATGTTGGAAGGGGTGTTGCGCAGACCCTCTCCTAGAGCCCTCAATGTGCTTATAACTTGTCGTTGGTTCCTGCATTTTATTTTAATGAGACCCTGGGGTGGGCTAAGTCTCGGGGAATTTTAAAAAAATAAATAGCGGGGGCTTGCTGGGGCTGAGGGGCCCAGTGGGGTCCTTGCAGACCCGGGGCTTCACTCATGTTGAGAGGGGTTTTGTGTGGCCCCTCTCCTGGAGCCCTCCATGTGCTTATAACTTTGGCGTTGTTTGATGAATGTTTATGAAATTTCCCAAAAAGTTTCTCTTTTTTGATCAGCTCCTATCTTGAACGTTTAGGGGTGATTGGTCAAAGAGGGTGTTTAGAAAAAAGGGAGCCCCCAAAACGTGTTTTCTCAATGCATTTTCCATAGGAAACTTTAGACAAGGCTACAGGTGAAACTGCTGAACGGAATTACGCCAAATTTGACAGGGAGAAACGTCTTGGTGGGGAAAGCACCCTTGTGTAGAAATGGTGTAAATCTGTTCAATAGTGTTTTGAGATATTAATATAGCGGAGCTCTATGTAATGATGATTTGGACGCAGCAAAGGTTTAAGATTTATTAACAATAAAGGAGAAACAGGTGAGCACCAGGCAGCACGACTTCCACTCCAGGACACCAGTAGGAAGATAACCCTTTCACGTTCCCTGTGCCCAACATCACCACTTCGCAGTTATGCCTTTAGAAGTCAGGCCGTCGGCTTGCAGCTCTCAATCTTTGCGAGCTAGTATGCTGCTGTGGCTCTACCTCTGCAAGCTACTACGCTGCTATTCCTTTGATAGTGGATGACTCGTAGTTCTGCCTCTGTGAGTCGAGCGGACAGACCGCAGTTGTTCCTCTGCGAGCCTGGGTGCAAACTGGTCATAAGTGACACTATATGAGCATTGAAAAGCCATTTTGTGATTCAGTCCGTCAGCTGGTAAATGTCCGAGGCATTTCTGAAAACATACCGGAGCTCTTTCTGTGAGAGATGCCCCTTTCACACTGCATCTCCCCACATTAGCAGGTAACGCAACCTTTTGGCTTGCACCAAAGCCAGGCAGAAACCACCACTCTAGTCAAGGCAAGGGAGTCACACGCCTAGATAACCCCTGCTCACCCCCTTGGTAGCTTGGCACAAGCAGTGAGGCTTATCCCGGAGGCAATGTGTAAAGCATTTGCGCACGACACAGCAACATCCCAGGCACACTACAAAAGGAACTCCACACAAGGTTATATAAAAATAGCCTTTGTATTCTCATAACACGTTAGAATAGTAAACACATAACCTACACTGTGCCAACTGGCACTGGCAATATTCACAAGGGATTATTTACACAGGACAGGGCCACGTGGGCCACTGTCAGAATCAGCACTTAGCCGAAATTGGTAAAAGTAAAATAGATAATAAACATACAACCAGTAACCACTGGTAATCACTGTACTCCACCTCAACCTGTAACATAAACTACATTATGTACAGTCACATCAGGTGCACATTACGTCCTGCGCCAACCTCACCAGCATAAACACATTATGCAATCTCTCACTAGTCTAAACACATTAGACCCTACCTCCTAAGTATAACTCACATTAGGGGCGTAAATCACAGAGTGAAACATCATCTCACTAGCATAACCACAAGAAATGCAAAATACCCTCATAATCATAAACCACAGTTTAGAGCTATAAAACACAGGGTGCGCAAAACATACTAAATGCATTACATTTCCTAGCACCACATTTAGAGCACATCAGTCACATTAGAACCTTGCGCCCTATACATATACCAGCCCCCCTGGCCAACTGGCCATCCAAGAAGGGCTCAAATGAACTGTGTCCAGAATGTCAGGGTGCGCTGCCAACGCAGCGCCAGTCAGGGGTGCACCATCTGCGCCAACCTAAACGTTGCAGCTGCCCACTACTTGCTGGGCAGCTGAGAACAAGAACAGGGCCTAAACGCTGCAGCTGGCACTTAGTGCTGTGCAGCTGTATAAGGCCTGGCACCTCTGGGCCACCTCTGGCCCTCTCAGGGGCTCTCTCCTGAATTGCTCCTAAACGGTGCAGCTGGCCAATACTTGCTGGGCAGCTGTAAAAATGAAACAGCGGCATGGGCTCTCATTAGCCCGTAGGAACAACTGACTGTGCCCCATAAAGTATTGGAGCCACATGGGGCTCTTAAAATACGCATGCCCCCTAGAGCACGCGGGCTCCTAGAACAAATGTGCGCCACTTGTGGAGCACACTGGCTCCATAAAGAAAATAAATAAATGCCCCATTGTTGGAGCTCCACAGGGGCTCAGGAAATAACTGGGGGGCCTGACACTGCCCCTGGGCAACTCGGGCCATCTAAGTAACAAAACTGCCCAACTGTTGGAGCCCTCTTGGCTCTGGAAATAACACATGCCACTAAGAGCATTCCGCTCCTAAACGAATTGTACGCCCCTCATAGACAGAGCACTGTCCCCCAGGAAACCACTCAGGCTCTAAAAATGCAGATCCTACATCTGGGGCACCCATGTGCCCCTCTGGCACCGGAAACAATCTTCGCCACGTTGGAGCGGCCCACTGAGCACATGGGTCCGCTCTGACTCCATCTCCCACTGGCACTACTAGGCTCCATCTGCTCCGTCGGGGAGTGAAAACAGAAATGCCCCAGGCCACCCGGCCCAGCCCTGACTCACAGGGTCGGGCTTCATCGTAGGCCGCGGTCTCTCCTCATCAACCGGCACCAGCGTGGCAGCAGCGCTTCTCTTGAGGCAGCGCGGGCGGGGCTCTCTCGCTCCGGAGAGCCCGCGAGGTCAACTCCTCCATGCCGCAGGGCTCCCTCCGCTCATGGGAGCCCTGCAGAAGTGCCATGCTCCTTCCCTACCCACACGGGGGATCCAAGCGGCACAGCTTCTCTCTCGACAGCATGGGCTGGGGCGGGGCTTCCTTCTGTAACCCGGAAGTCCCGCCTGCCATCAGGCACCACGCTGCCTGACTTCCGTGTCACATCTGGCAGCGGCCTGGAGGTCTCCTCCTACACTCGGGATGCAGCGGTGAGACGCGGGGTGGGCACCTGTGCAGGTAAACACTCTCATAAGAGGGGTGGCACCCACTGGGGGATGAACCAAAGAATCGGCAACGATGCAGGGTGGGCTCCTGCCATTAATCAAAGCAAAACACACCAATGAAGCGGGGTGGGCACCCGCAAAGTCCCGGCGATCTCGGGGGAATCCCTACACCGGGGATTCCCTCCAGGCTAGCAGCATTGCACTGCACATTCCAGGCTCCTACGTAGCTGGGCCGATTACCAGCAAAAATTAATTGCTCCTCCTTGTAACCAGAGCGCTGTTCCACAGAAACAGCACAGCCCTACCAGGGAGCTAAGCAACAAAGCCCCCACAGGTTTCCAGAAGTCCTGGAGCCTCTAGGTGGGGCACAACAGCTCTCAACATAGGAAGAAGTCCTCCAGCATCGAGGGGCCGGGCATCCAGGGGCTGGGCAGGGCCCTGGGAGGCAAGCCTTCCCCTGGACCCCAGCAGCAGCACGCCACTGGCAGATTCAAGTCAGGAACAAGAACAAAATCATGGGGTCACAGCCCCTCTTTTATACACCAAATTCTTTGATTCCAAAGGTGCAGGCAAGAGGCAAACCAGATGCAACTGGTTCTTGAGCACTTTGTTTTGCTCAGCCCCTCTGTCTATTCACAGGGTGGGTCAGGGACATCAGACACACCACAGGAGGTGGAGCCAGCATTGTGGAGGCAAGGCCCAGCCCTATTCAGGTCCCAGGTGCCCTCCTCCCTCCTATCAAAATGCAGTTCTCTCCATTCACGACCTGGGCAGACCCATCCTGACTACTGGAGCCAGGCACACCAGCCAGCTCCAGCCAATCACAAGCCAGACAGTCAATTCACATTCATGTCAGCCTCCGTGTCTTTAATGAAATCCAGATTCTCTGGTCATGTTAATAGGAGAATCGCAATTTCATTACAAGACCGGAGGCTACATTATGCATGTTCGTAGCCCCGAAGGACAACATCAGACATATGCTCGATAGGCTTACAATAATGACGAGCAAAGGTGTTAGCATTTGACCAGTCAGCAGCTTTCAGGATATCATCCAGCTTACCACCTGACCAGAATGATTTACTGGCCATAGCTCCTCTGATAGAATGTGCTTGAAACTTAGAGAGGTCAATACCAGCAAGACTCATGGTAGACTTAACCCATCTAGCTATGGAGGTGGATGAAACAGGTTTAAAATGTTTAACAAAAGAAACTAAAAGTTGATTTGCATCGTTAGGACATAGGAGAGACATCCTCGAGTCATACTCTTTCATACAAGCAACCACACAAAGTTTAGGGAAACTGTCAAAACGAGGATAAAAGATAAAATCTGACATTGTTTTAGTTCTTCTTAGTAATTCAAACTTGACACCAAACATATCGTAACATCTATTTGAAATATCTAAGCTTCTGATGTCGGATACTCTCCTACAGGAGATTAAACACAAGAGAGTGGCGAGTTTGAAGGAGAGAAATATTCTATTGAGGGAAGAGTTATCTGGCCAAGAACAAAAAAGGTCTAGAATACACTTGATATCCCAAAGGGTCTGATACTTAGGTCTAGGGGGTCTCCTTAGTCTTATACTCTTGAGGACGCTACAAATGATAGCATTTTTACCTACCGATTTACCATTGATAGGGGAATGGCCCGCGGAGATTGCGGATCTAAAGCAATTAATAGTATGATAGGATAGACCTCTATAAAATTGTTCGACCAGAAAATTTACGATATTGACGACAGGAGCCTCCACTGGATCCAGACTACTTTCCAGGCACCAATGAAACCATTTTTTCCAAATGTTGTTATACCTAAGGTGTGTTCCGGGAGCCCAAGATTCTCCGAGGAGAGAGAGAGCTGTCAACGAAAGTCCAGACAACTCGTTAGATTGCCTGACACTTTCCAGGCAAGAAGGTTCAAATTCCCATCGAGAATAAGATGATGATCTTCCCGTCTGCGTTTGAGACCAGGCCTGGAGACGCTGGGATCAGAAAGGGAATGTCACATGCTAGTTCCAGGGCTGTCGGGAACCAAGCTTGGGACGGCCAAAAAGGAGTTATTAGGATCAGAAGGCATTCTTCCGTTCTGACTTTCTGGAGGACCCCCTGAATCATGGGAAAAAGGAGGGAAGGCATAACCCAGGAAGTGAGACCATGGTTGGAGAAAGGCGTTCACAGCAAGTGCGCCCGGATCTGTCATCCAACTGAAGTAGTTGGGTAACTGGAAGGTAAGCCTGCTGGTAAATAAGTCCACGTCTATGGGACCCCAAAAATGGAAGAGGGCATTGAAGACGTTCACATTGAGTTTCCAGTCTGAGAAGTCTAGAAGGAATCTCGAATTCCAATCTGCAGAAATGTTTGATTTCCCGGGAAGATATTCCGCCCTGAGGGAAATTTTGTGTTCCAGACAGAACATCCAGAGCTTCCTGGCAAGATTGGAGAGATCTGCAGATCTCGTTCCTCCAAGACGATTGATATAGGCTACGGCAGAAATGTTGTCCATTTTCAGAACAACAGACCTCCCTTGAATGGAGTGTTTGAAGCTCATAAGAGCGTATAAACCGGCTGTCAATTCCAGAAAATGTATGTGATGCGAAGATTCCGTCAGTGTCCAAACCCCTCCGGTATTCTGGTCTTCAAACGTGCGCCCCAGCCATGAAGACTGGCATCTGATTCTAGGATGAAATCCGGGGATGAACCGAAGATAGCTTTGCCATTCCAGGCGTCTAAGTTCTCCAGCCACCAATAGAGTTCTGCTCTGGCATCTGGGTCCAGAGAGACAAGGGCCCCGATGTAGGTAAAATAGATTTACCGATTTTTAATTACCGAATTGCACCGATTCGGTAATTAAAAATCGGTAAATCTAATAGCCCATAGGAATTAATGGGGCATTACCGGTCGGTATTTACCGAATCGGTAAATACCGATTTTGACAAGGGTGCAGGGGGTGTCACTTTGACACCCTCTAGCACCCCCAAAAAAGATTCGGGTGCCATGTGGCAGGCATACCTGCCCTAAGGGCAGGTCTGCCTGTCATATGGCACAGGTGTGCATGCACACATGTGCATGCACACCGGAATCGGTATTTTACCATCAAATATATTTGATGGTAAAATACAGATTCGGTAAGGGTTGTGGGACTCAGAAGAGTCCCACCTACATATCGAAATTAAGAATAGGTAAAAATACCGAATCGGTATTTTACAGATTCGGTAAATTTACCGATCGGTAAATTTACCGAATCTGTAAAATATTTGGCCCTACATACCATTTTGTAAATACCGGTCGGTAACGGCCGAAAAAACCGATTTTCGGCCGTTACCGACCGACCTACATCCGGCCCAAGATCTCCATACCAGAGACCTGAATTGAGCGCTTTTCTCTTTATTCTCTGGAGTGCGCGGTAATTCAGAGGACCGGGGAAAATGGCCTGGATAGAAGAAGAAAGAAGCCCAAGAAGTCTGGCTAGTTCGCGGAGTGTTAAAGATTCTTGTTTCAAGACGGACCTGATCTCCTTCCGGATCTTGGCAATCTTCTTGGCAGGAAGAAGGAGAAGACATTTCACGGTGTCTAGAGTGAAACCAAGGAATTCTATGGTCTTGCAGGGAGAGAGAATGAATTTTTCTCTGTTGATGATGAATCCTAGACTCTATTAAATTCATGGAAGTTTTCAGATCTCTTAGGAGGTCTGAATGGGATTGGGACATGATAAGAATATCGTTCAGGTAGATGATGAGGCGGATACCCCTTTCTCTTAGAATTGTAACAATACACTTCATAAACTTGGTAAAAGACCAAGGGGCAGAAGAGAGGCCGAAGGGTAGTGCTTGGAATTGGAATAGACGTTCCTTCCAAGCAAATTGAAGGAAAGCTTGGTGTTCTTTGTATTAAGGGATGGTGAAGTAGGCATCCTTCAAGTCCAATTTGACTAACCAATCTCCTTTGAGAAGGAGATCACTTAGGAGGTGGATACCCTACATTTTGAAATGACGATAAACCAGAAATTTGTTGACTTCTCGAAGGTTTATTACGGGTCTCCACCCTTTGTCCTTTTTCTGAACAAGAAACAGAGTGCTTATGAATCTTGCATGGGACCAGGGAACCTCCACTATAGCGCCCTTTTTGAGCATAGAAATAATTTCTTCCTCCACGATCTTTTCTTGATCCTCTGAAAGGACAAAGGGTTGGGGAAAACGCATTTGGAAGGGAACCTGTAAAAATTCTATCTTGAAGCCCATAACGGTTTCTAGAACCCATGGATCTTGGGTGATTGAATCCCAAACATGATAAAACTGTTTTAGTCTGCCCCCTACTATGGGAGGGAAAGAAGAAGAAGGAGTAGTACTTACTTGTAGAATTGGAGGTGTTGGGAGTACCACGACCTCTTGAACCTCAGTTTCTTGGACCTCTTCCTCTTTGGGGGAAGGAGGGTTGTCTAGGGGGGTAGAAGGCGCTTCCAGTTCCTCTGAATGACGAGTAGGGTCGTTGGTTGCCTCAGCCGGAAGAGCGACCCCTTCTCCCGGCCTGACCAAAAAGGTTGGTGTTAAACACGCGTCTTAGGTTGTTTTGTGCCCTGTCGAGAGCAGTGAAGGTAGAAACATGTTTACAAATCTCCTTGATTATATCCTCCCCGAAAAGAAGGCCTTTAGGGTTTTGGGAGGGTTCCCTCTCTGCTATGTCTCCTAATTTAGGGTTAATTTTGTTTAAAATGGATCTCCTCCTTTCAACGTTTAAACTGGAATTAGCGTTGCCAAAGAGAACAACGGCTCTTTGGCTCCACCCTCGAATAAGATCAACATTTAAAGGGGAAGAGGAGAGGTGGGATTGTTCAGCCATGTCCAAGATTCTAACAAGTGGTCCTAAGGCATCTAAAAGACGATCTTGACAGCCTTTAAGAGCTCTCTCCAGTCCTTTTCTAGGGACTCGCCCTAACTTAAATAGGAATTTGATAAGGTCTGGATCTAGGTTTGGAGTCTGACAGACCCTCTCCTCAATAGTAGGCCTGGGAGATTCAGATCTCATGGTGTTTCTAGTATTTCTATCTAAAAGGTTTCTTAACCAGCGTGTGACAAACTGGGAAACATGTTCCTGTAGGAACCACTTCGAACTATTAGGGTGAGAGATATTTAGGGGAGAGAACATCTCTTCTCCGATAGGGTTCAAAATAGTATTTTTAGAGGCCGGCTCCGGATCAGGTTGAGAATTAAAGTCATGTTGGACCTCATCTAGGTCAAAGACTAATTCGTCTGAGGGATCTTTGGAGGAGTCGTCATCATAGGAGGAGGAAGAGGAGTCAAAACCAGTATTCTTTTTTTGGTTAGCACTATTCCAAAGCGTGCCGCGAGCGACACCATTCATATTTGTGCCGCCATGGGCACCGATCAAGGGAATGTTCCGAGGGACATCAGGTTCAAGTGAGGCGCAGTGGCCTCCCATCCAAATTGAGGTGCTAGGACCTCCCGTACTATGAGAGGCACTAGGGCCTGTAGTGCTTTCACAATGTTTCGTCTTTTTGGGTCTCTTACCGTGTATAGGGGGGAGATCTTGGGAATCACACGGTCTCTTAGAGAACATGACTTCTTTGAGGGACGACATCATACAGGATTTAATCTCCTGTTGAAGGAATTGCTTAAGTGAATTGCCAATAGGCGCAGGTGAGCTTGCAGTAGCGTCATCTGAATCCATGTCGGACATGGTGTAATAAAAATCCCAGAGGGTATTAAGTGATTTAAATCAAGGAAATGAAAGAATGTTATTAAAAAGAATAAGTATGATAAAATTCTGCTCTTTGTCCTCCTCTTTTTTTTTTTATTTAAACTTAGAATCTAAAAACTTTTTTTTTTTTTAATATCACATGTATCACAGGTAAGTTCTGTCAATTAATATTTTTCTAACCTATTCTGTTGTTCAATTATATCCCACTATTGTTAAGAATAAATTTGAATTAATTATAATTCGGGATTTGTGGGGAAAAAAACGTTAGAATTGATGAAAATAGCGAATGCACAAGGCAGAAAGGGTATCTCCGGCGGCTGAAGCAGAGCAACTGACAAATTATAAGAACGCTCGAGCTCAGTCGCCGGAGAAAGAGGAAAGCCGCTAGGGAAAGGAGGCACGCAACGCAGGTGTTGCTAATGTCCCTCCCTTTGATTACGAGCGTGCTACGGAGCCAAAAGCGAGGCGGACGAAAGAAAAGGTAAAAGACGTCAGAAATATAACAGCGCGATCACGCACTTGAGTTGAATAAATAAAAGTATATGTACAGGGTGGGGGGGGGATGACGACCATAAATTTGAAGTCCATATGGAGAGGGGGGGTGGAATGGGGAAGCCAGCGCCACCCACGGGCAGAGGGTAAGGATTTAAACCATGGCAGTAACGTTAAATAAAACACAGCATTAAAGGTTATAAACGTTATATAAAACACAGCGTTAAAGGCTGAGAGGAAAACTAAAAATGGTATAGAGGCACTAGAAAATGGTTTAAATTGGCAGGAAAACAAATTAAATTAGTATAACATTGCCATGAAAAAATTCAAATCAGCATAATAAACAAAAATATAAGCATTAAGCATGAAATAAAGGAGAAGCAAGTAGTAGTGACTTATCTGCTGGGAGCCGATTTTAAAAGAGGCAGATCATCTCCTGGATACATCCTTTGTCCACTGTTGTGTAAACTCTAGAGCTTTATCCTTTATGATGTAGTGCGGCTGCTGTGAGTTGCTATTAAAGGATAATGCATAATGTCAGCCTCCGTGTCTTTAATGAAATCCAGATTCTCTGGTCATGTTAATAGGAGAATCGCAATTCACATTCACTGAAGAGACATGCCAACTTCTAGAAGTGGCAATTCCACACTAGACACATTAAATCTGCGCACATCATCGCGCAGCATATAATCTCACGAGTTCGCACATACCAAACTCAACCCTGCACTCCGCACACATCAGGAAATACGATGGACACACATATTCCCCATGCATTCCTATGGGAGGGTAGGCCAGTCTCACCACACATAAACAGAGAGCGCACACACTTTACACAGGACCACAGTGAAAAAGTACACAGAGGCCTAAAATCTCCAACACCAGGTTACAGAAACAGGCTAGGAAAATACAAAAAGTTTCAGGGTGAACCTGCCAAAAGGACGAAGTCCAACAAGAATGATGATGGATTAAACCCAGATCAGTTGACTGAGGGTAAGTGCTTGCAATTTTCAACACTCCATCCATCATCCTCTTTGGTTTTGCTTGGTCCACCTAAGTTGGCAGGGTATGCCCAGACGTGGGTCCCTTGCTCACTTTGCCACTGGATTTTAACTAGCCTGGCTGATGACGGCTGATTAACCAGAAACCGGTCCCAGGATGCTTGTTTACGGTCCAGGAAAGACATGGCTTGGCAGATCGGGCTGGACTGTTCCCATGAGGCACAGGGTCAGACTGATTTGCATATTGCCATGTCTGAACTGGGGTGGTGGAGTGAGCTAAAGAATGATGATGGATTAAACCCAGATCAGTTGACTGGGGTGAGTGCTTGCAATGTTCAACACTCCGTCCATCATCCCCTTTGGTTTTGCATCATCTGCCTAAGAGCATGACCATAGTTCATTAGAATAAGACACATAACATCCCAAAGACTGCTGTCTCTAGTAGTAGGCACCAAAAATTTAAGCGAATCAAGTGGTCCTCAAATTTCACAGTAAAATACTTGACATGGAAATCTGCTGTATCTAACCAGAGTCTTCCCCTGTGGCAAACAAAGTACGATCCTTTGTGTAGCCGCTCCTCTATGCCCGTGTCAGTACTCAACCACGGCGCCAATGATCTAGTCTCTTAGGCCCCACTTTACCACACACTTGGTTTATAAAAGATCATACAATCTTGAAAAGGTATTTGAATATAAAGCTGAGATTGCTGAAATCTGTATCTAACACCAATCCTCCAGACAACATTCTCACTCTTCGTAGGTATTGTAAAATCAAATTTGCCATACCAAAAAGAGATGTGAAGTTGCACTTCAGTTAGAACTCTTTATAGTCTGCTAAACTACAAATCCCCAGGAGTTATGGATTATCATTAACCATTTAAATAGAGAAATAGAACTGGTCAAACAAAATGGAAACAATGTCAAGGCTTAAAGCTGGATCATGTACATCAGTACCCTTTACAGAACTACACCGGACAGCCTTAATTTGCCAACAGGTCATCTCAAATTTAATAAGGCACAGGGAAGACCTGTGACTTCTGAAGCCCAAAGACGCCAATAGCTACCAATTTTTGTTGACTTTCACAACTAAAACAATAGCCACTTACAAATATCAGAGCTGATGGTGCCCCTGGACCTAATGGCATCCCATTCTTGATCTATGAACAAGACGTTGAGCACTGGTCTCAATTGATGGGAAGGTCGTTTAGAACATGCCTTGTTACTGACTCCGTCCCCTCATCTTGGCATGAATCAATATCGTATCCCATCTACAAAAATGACCTGGTGGTGAGCTCCAAGAGCCTCCGCCTTACAGCTATCCTGGATGTCGAATCCAAATACTTTGCCTCACTACTTCTTGGAGATTTGGATATATGGGCTAACTTAAAAAAACTGACCCCCTTCAACCAAACAGACTTCAGAGCTATGTTGGGCACCAGTGACAGTCTAGTGCCCTTCAGAATACTAGTGGCAATGCAGATAAAGAAAAAGCAGCTCCACTACTGCTGCTTTGTGGATTACATCAAGGCCTTGAATCAGGTTAATCGCCAACTACTCAAAGCCTGGGAGATTCCCAACCCTATACTCCAGGACAATTAATTGCTCAGTTTCCAACAACATAAAAATTGAACGAGACATTAAGCAGGGATGTGTTTTATATTCAGCCATTTTTAACTTGCTCATATTTTATCTGGCACCCGCAAAGGACTTGATAATCTGTAATGCACCAAAATTAGCAAATCGATCCACCACGTACTTGCTCTACACCGATGATGATGATGTTGTCCTCTTAAGTAAACTAGCAAAAGCTCTTCAAAGGCTTATTGACTCTCTACAGTAGCACAACCGTACCAATGGAACTCTTTGGCTGCAATAAAAGAAAACTGCCACGTGGAACCTAAGTATTTACTACCTGACTGTATCTTCAAATTACAAATATCTGGGATGCTGGCTGGACAATAAGGGTGGACATCTAACTTATTTAAACTCACTAAAACCCAAAGTTGCATCACTAAAATGTGCCTTCCACACCATCCTCAAACAAACAAAACAGCCCACTTTAGAGCCTCTCCTCAAGATAGTAAAATCCAAACTCCTTCCCACACTAGGCCGTGGCCTGGAAGCGTTCCTGGGGAAATTGGGCACCTTTTTAAACACCGCCTAGAGTTCTGTTTTTAGATCATTAAGTAAGCACCCTCACCACACCTCCACGTCTAGATCAGTCAGAAAGCTAGCCTCATCATATATCTGAACTCAGCATGTGCAACAAAAAGAGTTACTCTCAAGAATCCAATTTGGCAAGAAGTGTCATCAGTGAACAAATCAGCACCTCAAAACCCCTGTGAGCTTGCCCTTTCTGATGTCCTTGTGCTCAAAACTGCAGCACCTACTGGAACCAAAATCGTCCTCACCAGTGTTTTAAACTTGCTATAAACAAAGTGTGCCATAAAGAATCTTGTTATGATTAACGAGGCGTTCAAAAATACACCATAGATACATTCTCACTGCGTTATAAAGCCAAGTTCTGCTCTATCCTAACTGTACTTCTCCTTATTAGACCTTCTCCCCCATGGTCAATTCGCCCTTCCAGCAATAAGTGCTGCCTTTGTGGACAGACTCAAGAGTCCTTCTCTCATCTGCTCCGTATCTGCCCTGCATCAATCAACAACCGTAGAAGATTCCTCCATCATCTATTGGTTAAACAAGTGATTCGAAAAGCTCAGTTAGCTTTGAATTTATTTCTGAATAATGCACACCCTCAAGCAATCGCTGAAGTGAAAATGGACAAAGCAGATACAATGTGAAAAATGTATTTTAGAACCACCTCCAACCATTTCAGGATTATAGGGTGAAACACCAGGGACATGCTGTAGAATGAACTCCACCCATGAGCCTGAGTGTGCAATACTCCTACTTTTCTTAGAGAATGATATCGAGGGCAGCTCAGCCAGCAGGTCACGGTCACAGACTGCTCCAGCCCATCACTTCCTATTGGTCCCATGCTGAATCTCACCTGTCCTATCTCCTTGACACTTCCCCTCAACCTGGTGGCCGACTCTAGATATGCCAGTTTTAGTGTGCACTTCTGCAACAACAATCACACTACTCTTTTAGCACATGGCACTTACCTGGCTGTAGCATTTAAGCCTTAACCCTCTTATATAGTCACTCCGGTTTTTGTTCTTGTGTTAATTGGAAGAATGTTTTACCCATAAAGGGCATCAGACTTATAAACTGGTTTTTTTTTAGCTCTCATACTATCTCCAATCTTTAATAATAAGCACCTCCCGTGTTGTAGCAACCCATGTGCCTGGCAGATTGGATATTCTTCTTCTTGCAATAGAGAAATACTGGGCTGCCTCAGCCACGACTTGCTTCCTAGGCCCACTACTATGAGAAGATGTAATCATTGGACAGATCAATTTACCAAGGTGTTCAGCAAATGCCAACAGCCACCCCCCACACTTCTCTTATTTTACCGTCTATCCATCTTTTCAAAAAAGGACACTGAATTTTCCCATGCCTGCTAAGCCGAAGGTTTGAGTCCATAATGTACAGATTTCGTATCTTACAATCAAAATTAGGTAGAACATCAAACGTCTTTGTTTTGCATCCAAACCCAGGCCTAGGTGCCTTATCCCAAACATGATCAAGACAGTGCTTACCTCCGACTCAGTACCCCATACCTCAGAGAAAGTCTTATCCACAGCTAGCCATCTAGGAGGTGTCCCCACCTACTTAGTCCACTCTTTCTGAAGGAGTAGTTAAGAGTATCAAGCATGAATTCCGGTGAAGCTGTGGAATCCCATATTGGTGACATCTTACTATGAGATGCTATACGCAAAAGGGATCTGATCTCAAACCAAATTCAGGCTGCTTCATGTAGGCATTTTAATCTAACCATCTTGAAGTATTTAGGGGCGCCAAATTTGTAAAGAAAGCCTTCCTTAGGCAATCCACAAAGCATTACTCTGTACATTACGCCCACTAAAGTCTCATCAGGGGTAGATAGTAGCATTCTGTTATTTTAAAGCTGGAAGGCCCAGCAATATAGCTGCAGATCCAGGAGCCCCAGCCCCCCACTCCCACTTTCCTCCGCATCTTCTTCCAGGGGAGAAGCATAACCTTATTGGCCCAGACAAAAGATGTTATTTTCCTCTGTAAAGTGAAAATAGTTTTTTATATCAAATTTTAGAAGGATAATATAGAAAAGGAAGGTGACTTTAGGTAGGATGGACATTTTTAGCAAATTGACACACCAGTAAATAGACAGTGGGAGATATGGCCATCTTTTTAACAATTATCCAAAATCTTGCTAGTTTACACAAGATTCAATGTGACAAGTTTCTCTATATCCCTAATTATATTTATCCCTAGATACCTCATTTCTGTAGCGCTCTTTATTTCCCCTTCCTTTTGATTCCAAATCATTAATTCAGTTTCTTCATCATTGATTTTATAGCCTGAAAAATCTCCACAAATTATTGACTCAGCCATAATTTATGGGAAGGCAGAATGGACATCTGAGGTGAAGAGCATCACATTGTCTGCATATAATCAATCAATCAATCAATCAGAGCATTTATATAGCGCACTACTCACCCGGAGGGTCTCAAGGCGCTAGGGGAGGGGGGGTTCGCTACTGCTCGAACAGCCAGGTCTTGAGCTGCTTCCTGAAGGCAAGGTGGTCCTGGGTCAGGTGGAGGTGGGTCGGGAGGGAGTTCCAAGTCTTGGCGGCCAGGTAGGAGAAGGACCTTCCTCCTGTGGGGCTCTTCGGATGCGGGGGACGGCGGCGAGGGCGTGGCTGGTCGATTGAAGCTGGCGAGTGGGAGCGTAGAAGTTGAGGCGGCTGTTGAGGTATCCTGGGCCTTGGTTGTGTAGGGCTTTGTGTGCGTGGGTGAGGAGACGGAAGGTGATTCTCTTGTTGACCGGGAGCCTGTGCAGATCTCTCAGGTGTCCGGAGATGTGGCTGCGACGGGGGATGTCTAGGATGAGTCGTGCTGAGGCGTTCTGAATCCGCTGGAGTCTCTTCTGGAGTTTGGCGGTGGTTCCGGCGTAGAGGGAGTTGCCGAAGTCCAGACGGCTGGTGACGAGGGCCTGGGTGACCGTCTTCCTGGTCTCGGTGGGGATCGACCGGAAGATCTTACGTAGCATGCGTAGGATGTTGAAGCACGACGAGGAGACGGCGTTGACTTGTCTGGTCATGGAGAGGGAGGAGTCCAGGATGAAGCCCAGGTTGCGTGCGTGTTCTGTTGGTTTGGGTGCGCTGCCTAGGGCAGGGGGCCACCAGGAGTCGTCCCAGGCGGAGGGTGAAGATCCCAGGATGAGGACTTCCATCTTGTCCGAGTTCAGTTTCAGGCGGCTGTTCATCATCCACATGGCTACGTCTGTCATCCCTTCGTGTAGGTTGGCTCTGGCGGTGGCGGGGTCGTTGGTGAGGGAGAGGATCAGCTGGGTGTCGTCGGCGTAGGAGATGATGTTGAGGTTGTGTTGGCATGCGATGGCTGCGTGGGGGCTCATGTAGACGTTGAAGAGGGTTGGGCTGAGCGAGGAGCCTTGAGGATCGCCGCAGATGACTTCGGTGGCTTCTGATCTGAACGGGGGAGGCGGACTCTCTGTGTCCTTCCGGCGAGGAACGAGATGATCCATTCCAGAGACTTCTCCTGGATTCCGACGTTGCTGAGGCGCTGCACTAGGGTACGGTGGCAGACAGTGTCGAAGGCCGCGGAGAGGTCTAGGAGGATGAGGGCCGCTGTTTCTCCATTGTCGAGCAGGGCTCGGATGTCATCGGTGGCTGCGATCAGGGCGGTCTCGGTGCTGTGGTTGGCTCGGAAGCCAGACTGCGAGAGGTCGAGGGATCCGTTTGTCTCGAGGAAGGCGGCCAGCTGCTTGTTGACGGTCTTCTCGATGACTTTTGCAGGAAACGGGAGCAGCGAGATGGGGCGGTAGTTCTTGAGGTCGGTGGGGTCAGCTGATGGCTTCTTTAGTAGAGCGCTGAGTTCGGCGTGCTTCCAGCTCTCTGGGAAGGTAGCGGTGTCGAAGGAGGTGTTGATGATGTCCCGCAGGTTGGGTGCGATGACAGCATCGGCCTTGTTGAAGACGTGGTGAGGGCAGGGGTCGGTCGGAGATCCGGAGTGGATGGAGTTCATCGTGCGGACGGTGTCTTCGGTGCTGATCGGGGTCCAGGCGCGGAGGGTGGTGGTGGGGGGCGGTGGTTCAGTCGTGGCGTGCGTTGGTTGAGTGCTGAAGCTGTTGTGTATGTCTGCGATCTTGTTGTGGAAGTAGGAGGCGAGGGAGTTGCAGAGGTCTTGTAAAGGGGTGATGTTGTTGTTTCCGGCGTTGGGGTTGGAGAGCTCTTTAACGATGTTGAAGAGTTCCTTGCTGTTGTGTGCGTTGTTGTCCAGTCGTTCCTTGAATGCAGTTTTCTTTGTGGCGTGGATCAGTTGGTGGTGTTTTCGGGTGGCGAGCTTGAGGGCAGTCATGTTGTTCGGTGTTGGGTCTCTGCGCCAGGCTTTCTCGAGGGCTCTGCAGTTCTTCTTGGAGCTCTTGAGTTCGTCGGTGAACCATGGGGCTTTCTTGCTGCCGGGTCTGCTAGGCGGGGTCTTCAGCGGGGCGAGGTCGTCTGCGCAGTTGCTGATCCACTTCGTGAGGTTGGTGGCCGCCTGGCTTGGGTTTGTTGCGCTGGTGGGAGGGTTCATGCTCAGGGAAGTCGCGAGCTGGTCGGCTGTGATCTTGTTCCAGCTTCTGCATGCAACCTGTTGCTGGTGGTGGTGGATCGTGGTCCTTCTGAAGCTGAAGTGGACGCAGCTGTGGTCCGTCCAGTGGAGTCCGGTGGCGTGGCTGAAGGTGATGTCCTTGCTGGATGAGAACACGGGGTCGAGTGTGTGTCTGGCGTAGTGGGTGGGGGTGGTCACCAGCTGCTTGAGCCCGAGGTTTGCGAGGTTGTCCAGCAGGGTGGTGGTGTTGCGGTCGTTGTTGTTCTCCAGGTGGAAGTTGAGGTCCCCGAGGAGGATGTAGTCAGCGGAGGGGATGGCGTGCGGGCTGATGAAGTCGGCGATGTCTTCGCTGAATTGTGTTCGTGGTCCCGGGGGTCTGTAGATGAGGGTGCCTCTGAGGGTCATCTTGGGGTTGATGTGGATCTGGAAGTGCAGGTGTTCGGCGGGTGCGAGGGTGTCGTCGGTGTTGGTCGTGATGCGGATGGTGTTCCTGTGGATGATGGCGATGCCTCCTCCTGTCTGGTTGACGCGGTCCCTCCGGATGATCTTGTAGCCGTCCGGGATGGCGATGGCGATGTCGGGCGCTGAGGTGGCGTTCATCCAGTTTTACGTGAGGAAGGCGACGTCTGGGGCTGTGGCGTCGAGCAGGTTCCAGAGCTCGACGGTGTGTCTGTGGACGGAGCGGGTGTTGAGCAGAATGCACTTGAGGTGGTTGCTGCTGGTGCTCGGCTTGGTCGGTGCTGGTGTAGTGTAGGTCCGGATGCAGGTGAACTTGCAGGAGTGGCAGCAGAAGGGTCCGTGGGTGCGTCTCGGGGTGGCTCGATAGCAGTCCGGGATTCGTTGAGTGCGTGGAGTTCGGTGGCGTCGTAGGTCCGGCGGGTGGGCTGGTGTCCTCGGCAGCCAGGGGTCCTGGCACTGGGCGCGGTCCAGGCGCAGACGGGCTTACCTTTGGCGCACCTTCGGCGCACAATCGGCGAGCCCGCTGCGCGTCAATGCTGCGCGTGCGCACGGTCGCCATTTATGGCGAAGTGCAAGGGAGGGAGGAGCAGCTGGGAGGCGGGAGTGGGGAGGGCACAGAAAGAAAAGGGGGCGTGTCTGAACTCTCGGCGGCGGGAAGCGGGGAGCGGGGCGGGGGGCACAGGGGGCAACAACGGGAGAATACAGCACAGGGGGGCACACAGAAAGGCGAAAAAGGGGCAAAAATACCTAAATAGGCAACGAGGCAGCAGGAAAAGAACTCGGCACACACAGGCTGCAGGGGACCACGCCGAGCGACGGCAGGGGGCGTGGTCAGCAGGCAGCAGGCAGGCTCAGTGAGGCAGGCGGGGAGCACACGCTACAGCTGGTGGCCGTGCGGTGCGGGGGTGTCCTAAGGCTAGGTCACACTCACCTGCACCGCACGGTCGCCATTTATGGCCAAGTGCGAGGGAGGGAGGAGCAGCTGGGAGGCGGGAGCGGGGAGGGCACAGAAAGAAAAGGAGGCGTGTCTGAACTCTCGGCGGCGGGAATCGGGGAGCGGGGCGGGGGGCACAGGGGGCAACAACGGGAGAATACAGCACAGGGGGGCACACAGAAAGGGGAAAAAGGGGCAAAAATACCCAAATAGGCAATGAGGCAGCAGGAAAAGAACTCGGCACACACAGGCTGCAGGGGACCACGTCGAGCGACGGCAGGGGGTGTGGTCAGCAGGCAGCAGACAGGCTCAGTGAGGCAGGTGGGGAGCACATGCTACAGCTGGTGGCCGTGCGGCGCGGGGGTGTCTTAAGGCTAGGTCACACTCACCTGCGCCGCACGGTCGCCATTTACAGCCAAGTGCGAGGGAGGGAGGAGCAGCTGGGAGGCCGGAGCGGGGAGGGCACAGAAAGAAAAGGGGGCGTGTCTGAACTCTTGACGGCGGGAAGCGGGGAGCGGGGCGGGGGGCACAGGGGGCAACAACGGGAGAATACAGCACAGGGGGGCACACAGAAAGGCGAAAAAGGGGCAAAAATACCTAAATAGGCAACGAGGCAGCAGGAAAAGAACTCGGCACACACAGGCTGCAGGGGACCACGCCGAGCGATGGCAGGGGGCGTGGTCAGCAGGCAGCAGGCAGGCTCAGTGAGGCAGGCGGGGAGCACACGCTACAGCTGGTGGCCGTGCGGCGCGGGGGTGTCCTAAGGCTAGGTCACTGGTCTTCCTGGAGAATGTGTCTGCCTTAAAGTTCTTTATACCCTCATTCAATCTGAATCGTTGGGCAAGTGACTTGATATAAAGGTAAAAAAGAATAGGTGAGAGAGGGCACCCTTGTCTTGTCCCCCTTTCTATCCTCACTGGTGGTGATAAGCCCTCATTCACCATAGTGGGATCAGTTGGATTTCTATATATCTTCTCTAAGGTGTTTATCAGTGGTTGACCCATATCACAGTGATCTAGTACTGCCATAAGATAGCTCCAAGTAACCCTATTGAATGCCTTACTAGCGCCTACAGTCACTACTGCAAGGGTTGCACCCTTTGTTGTAGCTAAATTTATAGTACAGATTAAAGCATGATTAATCTCTCAGCTCTCTCAAGTTCCTTCCCGAAGTGTGTTCTTGCCGGGCTTCGGAAGTAATATTATTACTGCATCATTCCATGATTCCGGTAAGAACCTTATGTGGTTCTTAAAGGCTGGTGAGTCTAGAGAAAAGAGTTGCACTCCTCTTCATCCTCGTTTTTAAACCTTTCTATGACCGTTGTTCTTTTAACGGCATGCAAAACCCACTACGGGCTTCTTCTCTATGCGCTGCGAACAATATATCTCCACGATAGGAAACTTCTTACAGAATCCAACAGGCTGCACTGCCACATCTTGTTTTGAATCAAATGAATCAATTCTTTATGTTCATTTCATCCTTTGTTTCACCATTTTTTATCATTTTACTCTTATTTTGCTCTTCTTTTCTGTTCAATTAATTTTACTCAATTATTTAGACGTAGGAATCTCACAAAGGCTCAGAATCATCTAAAAAAGTATGGATTAATTGAAAATAAAACAGACATATGCATAAATATGTACGCAGTACCCTGATGAAGGGATTAGAGAAACAGTATTCTGGGAGTTGTAGTATCTGTGGGTAAACGTTCGTGATAGGTTTTGATGCGCACACCTGCAATTAATTATCGAGCTACGTAGATTATGGGTGGGAACATAAATGAGTATGCTTGAGTGGTAACAATGTGTGGCTCGAATCGGAAGCGTTCGCGCACGCTGAAAGGGAAGGATGAAATGTTTTATTTTACGCCAAATGGAGTGATACACAAACCGGGGTAAGCTTTGAGGGATGCACATTTGGCTATATGCGGTGCATGGTGCAGCGTACTGAGGGTGAATTGGATGTTTAACAAGCTGTAGACGCAAGGGCAACCAAATGAAATTACCATATTACAACGTTCATGATATAATGCACATTATTTATAAATGGTTTGAAATTGTGGCTCTCTTTGATTAATGTATGAAATAAGTTTAATATGAAGGATGTTATGAAGACATTATTGTCAGCTAAAAATATTTTCTTGTACATTGTAGATGCCCCTGACGAAGGGAATCAAGTTCTTAAAGGCTGGGCCACTCCTGCTACGTACCCCACTTCTCTCTTCTTCCTCCTCCTTACTTAGGTCTAACATGGCTTTAAAATAGGATTTTAGTGGGTGGGTAATTTTGTTAAGCTTAATCATAGTCAGGGCCTGCTTCTCCTTTACTTTAGTGGTGATCTCAGCTCTAGTGGGCTTACCAACACAATTAAATTATTTTATTGTTTGATTAGTAAAAATCATTACAATATAAAAAAGAAAAGTTCACGTTACAAAAGCATGTTATCGTTAATAAACTTCATAAAAAATAATTTTAAAACAATTTCTTAGTTTCCCTCATGAGCTAGTCTTTAAATTTTGTTAGTCTTAGATGAGCAAATATGGGGGTTGAGGTCACGTTAGTGGGTGTCCAGCCATGATTGTTGTTTTCATCGATTAACCTGGAGCTGTTTTCTTACTTCAATCATGAATTTGAGACCCCGACAGGTCAGTATTGAAGAGGATCCTCCCAGCCAGCTTATTACCGCCTGCCAACATGTTTTTATGTTCAGTTGAATCAAAATGTCCCGTAAGTACCGTCTTCTTAGTGCCATGAGATCTGGGCACACACAAAACAAATGAGTTAGGGTTTTGTTGTAGTATCCGCATTGCGGGCTTTCTTCTTGGTATTTCCAGGACAATCGCAGGTCCTTGGAATAATGAAGACCCATTTGATAGTCTATATAGATCTTTTTTAAGTATAGGCTAAAGTGGGTGGCCAAGTAAACCTGTGGTTTTTGTTGGTTGAAGGAGGAGATTACAGTCCAGGCATGGCGTCGATTAGACAGTATTTTTTTGTCCTCTAGAAGTGATTTTCTTTTTGCTGCTATGTTGGCTGTTTTGGTAAAGTATGCTTGGTCTATTTTTTTGTTCCATACTTCTAATAATTCCAGTTCAGACAGGCAGGATCTCAAGTAGGTTGCCCACGAGTTTCTCAAAGGCTCAATGACATCAGTATTTATTTCTTGCCAACAGGTGTAATTCATTGACTCTGGTTGGGCTGAGCGAAGTTTGTGACATAGTTTTACAAATCTTGTCAAGGAGCGAAATATTTGATTTTGTAGTCCCAATTCAAGACGGACTTGAGCCGCAGATGCTGATTTCGGTAGTTTGAATACTGCTTTGTATATTTTGTTTTGTAGGTCATTTAGTAATTTGGCCTCACCACCAAGCCATGTTACAAGTCCGTATGACAGTGTTGGTAGAATTTGTGCGGCCATTACTTTTAGGAGGTGAGTGTGGTTTGGGCCATCCATGTTTAATTGAAGTTGCCTGTAAGCATAAATTAGCGTTTGTGACTTTGCTTTTATTGCCAGTGTGTGTTCTTTCTTTGAATTACCTAGCCCGAGAGTCACGCCTAGATACCGATAGGATTTCTGTTCTTTTAACGCTAAGTTGTCAATTGTCCATTTAAATTATATGTTCTTATGCTCCATTAGTCGCACTACATTAGTTTTTTCCCTGTTTAGTTCCAGGCTCTCTTGATCTAAGTAGGATTGTAGAATGTTTATTAAACGTTGCAGGCCTATTGGAGTCTTGCTTAAAAGGACAATGTTGTCAGCAAACTGCAGAATTGGAATTAGAGCGTTGTCGAGTTAAGTTGCGTGACTTTCGATTAGACCAAGATTACTGCCTAAGTCTGCGAGGTACAATTTAATAGGCACGGGGCCAGGACACAGCCCTGTTTTAGGCCATCCTGGGTTTCTATTTTGGGTGTCATACTTGATCCTTGGCCTTATTTTACTCTTGCCCATGTGTCTGTACATAGAAGCATATCTGCGTTTAGTAGATTATTTGGCAGCCCCCACTCTTTAAGCTTTCCCCAAAGTCTCGACCTGCTCACTCGGTCAAATGCTGCTCTTATATCCACAAAGCACCCATATAGCCGTTGGTTCTTTATTTTGGCTCTCTCCATTAACAGAGCAAGGGTGGTCAGGTTTGTTGTTGTCCCCATCCCCTGTCTGAAACCGATTTGAAAACTCGGGATTAGGTTGTTGTTTTCCACCCATTCTTGGATCTGCTCCAAAAGGCATGAGGCATAAAGTTTTGCTTCCACATCTATTAGAGAGATCAGCCTGTAGTTCCCCGGTAGTCTTCTGTCACCCTTTTTATAAATCGGGTGAATGATGTTTCCTTTCCATGATGTTGGCATATGATTTTGGGTGAAGACTTGCTTAAACAAAGCTGTTAGATGTTTAACCCAAAAATCCTCGTTGTATTTAAATACGGCGGTGGGAAGACCGTTTGGTCCTGGTGCACCCTCGGGTTTGAGCTATTGTATAAACTTTTTTACGCTTTTGCAGGAAATTGTTGTTAACTGGTCGTTCGCCCGTTTTTCCCTGTCTAAATCGGTAGGGATTGTGACCCTACCTAAAAGATCCTACTGGGTTGCCAGGTTCCGTTCCTTTTTTTAAACCTTGAGTCTTATTGGTTGGATCGGGTACCCTTCTTAAGTAAAGGTTCCTTACATGATCTTCCCATCTACTGTCGCCAATTCCGGGGTCCCGTGACATTGGTTCACCGTTGTTTAAATTATTGATGATGCCCCAGAAGTCCCGAGTATTTTGCTTTTTACTTGCGAATAACAATTTTGCCCACACAGCTTCTTTGTGTTTGGCCTTTGCGGTCCATACCATCTTGCGGTATTTTCTTCTCAAGCTCGTAATGAGGTTGTAATTCGGTTTAATTCCCTGTTTTTTGTTCCTTAGTTCCTTTCGTTGCTCCCGGACTATTTTAATCTTTTCTTGCCTTAAGTCTTGGTTAAACCAAGGTTCTCTCAGAACTTTTGTGCCGTTTCGTGGAGCAGGAGGGGCGGAGTGCTTGTGGATCAAGGCCTGTATCAGATTTTCCCAATTTTTTACATAGTTTCCGTCTTGTTGATGTTCATATTTTATCATATAATTGCTTGCTGTTTCTTGGATTGCTTTCGTTTCTCCACCTCTCCATCTTATTTTTCGCAAGTTAAACTTCTCAGGTTGTTGAAACAAGGAGGTTAGTTTTTCGGACCAGGTAAACGTGATGTTTATACGTGTGATTTGGGGAAAGTGGTCGCTTTCTGTGCGTTGGACTATCTTATAGTCTTCAATGGCGTCTAGTAAGTTATCACTGATTATTGTGAAGTCTATTGTTGACATGCCTTTGCCGCTCATATATGTTGGTTCTGACGTTGGAGTTCCCCTTTTCGTCGTTTTTAAAATTGTTAGACCCAATGTTTGTAGTTTATTCAATGAGAACGGATTGATCCCGTGATTGTGAGTGGATGTCCCGTTGCTCGTTAGGTTAGAATTAAAACCCCCTGATATTATCAACGGGCTTTGGGTGTTTGATTTCTGGAATGCTTTAATGAGTTCGACCAGTATGTTTATTTTCTCTTTTTTAGTTGAACGTTCTGGGCGGATATAAACATTTATTATTAGAAGTTGGAGCTGAGGTTTTCTAATGATTTTTGTTAATTGGACCCAACTCAACCCCACGTCCTGAGTCTCAGTTTGCCAATTACATTTCTGTGAGACGTACGTCGATAGCCCTCCACATGGATGACCATAGTTGGACGATCTCTCTACAAGTATGTGGTGTTCAGTAAAGACAGGGATTGCGGGGTGTGACAGTTTCCAGGTCTCTTGTAAAAGAATCATGTCATGTTTTTAAAAAAATGATTGAGTCTCGTGGTCCTGATCCATGCTGCTAAATCCGTGAGTGTTCCATGTGCACATGTTGATTTTTGCCGGGTAATTTATATCCGTGCATTGGTCTTGGATGTTTTTGTCTTGTGCTAATACGTATGTTTTAGGTACTCTTTTGGCTTAGTATCTTCAGAATCCATGACCAGTCCTGGTCGATGCTAGATGGCCCTCCATTGTGTGCCTGGTTTGGATGGATGTTTATTGCTCCAAAGATTTTCTCCTGTGAGGTTGATAGGGCTCCATGGAGGCATGATGACTGCTTACAACTTGTTGGGCCCTCCCCTCTTAAGTGGGATGTACTTTTCGACAGGGGGTGTGGATATCTGGGCCTCATATGTTGTTTAAGAATTATTCCCCAACTCTTGAACGATCCTTTATTAGCAAAGATCTTGGCGGCTATCTCCTTAGAGGCCCAGGTGGTCACAGAGTCTTCAATGTCTGAGTTATCTTTGTTTTGACGGAACTCTACTGCTACCATATCTTGAGAGACTATGCCCCTTAGCTCTGGAATTACGTTAATTAGTTTTATTAAGTTCCCTCTGTTTAGAGTATCCTGCCTTCCCTTTGTAACGTATTCAGGTATAAATGACAGAATTGGTTCAATGCCGTCTATGGAACTTTTTTGTTTTCCTTGGGAGGCTGGTTCCGGAGGTTCGTTTCCACTTGCTTGGATAGATTTGATTTTGGCTGCCACTTGTCCTATGTGGCCCTCTTCCCTTAGTGTCCCTAGTGAGTACCTGTCCTCTTTTTAAGGTTTGATTGTTTTTAACTTGAACTTGGTTTTTACTTAGGGCTATGCATTGCCGGCCGTGTCCGTTTTTTATGATCTTAATAGGGGTAGTGTCCCTAATAGGTTTGTGTCCTCCTATTGTTTTTTGGTTAATTCCCACCTGCTCACAAATTTTACTTTGCATTGTACATTGCCAGTCATTTCCGCTTTTTATGATCTTGATTGGGGTCAAATCTATCTCTAACTGAACAGGCTTTCTTTCCTGATTTTGATGGTTGGAGTTATTGCTCAGTGATCTGCAGGCACTTTCTAGTGGTGTCTCTGTAGTACGATTCTTCGGAGGCGGGCTGACCTCTATGGCTATATTTGAATCTGTTGGTAGTGGTAAGGGTTTTGCTGGATGCTTCGTGCGGGGATATTCCGCCGATGTTGTCGGTATTGTTGCTTGCTTATTTAACATCTTTAGGTTGGTTCTGACTGTGGGTGGTAGCAACCCCCGATTGGGTCCTTTGAGAGTTATTGGGTCTAGTTCATGGAATTGTTCCAAAATTGACGGTTTCTCAAACGAGAAGCTTACCCGGTCAGAATCTAGATCTTCCGGTCTATTAATAGAAGTGTGTGGTGAACTGTTTATCATTGCTCGTTCTTGTCTCGAGGTTCTCTGTAGCTGACAATTGATTACCTTTTGATTTGGGCCTTGCCTTTCTTGCTCGTTTCCCTTGTCTTTTTGTTAATTTGTCTTGAGGCTGAAGGCCCGAATTGCCCAGAGGTTTAGTTGTTTGGTTTTCCTGAATGGCGGATTCCTTTTTCTGGTCCTCCATGTGGTCCTCTGGGTTTGGTTTCCCGTCTCCCTCTCTGCTGCGTTTTAGTTTATTTGGGTAATTGGGCTATTTAGTTTGTCCTTGCTGTTTTTTTTACTGGTGAATCTTGGTTGACCGTCCCCTTGTTCCCTATCTTTACTGTTCCGAGAATGTTTCTCAATGGTACTCCTACAATCACAAGTACTTTGTTTGTGTTTTGTTGAAAGTTGATCGATGGTTCCTTTGTCGTTTGAAATCTTTTTTGGGAGATCATCCATGCTTCCTTTGTTTGCCAATAAGGATATTATTGAGTCAGTCTTGGAGCTGATGTGTGCGATATGCTCTGCAATAATGTTTATGAGGTCGATTTGAACCTCCATTTTGTCAGACTGGTAATTACGCGCCTTTATGGCTTGGTCCAGTGTGCCTATTAGCGCATTACCCCAATGCACGTTGGGCTCCTGACTGCCTATGCTCCCCTTTGGGTCGTCTGAGTGTGTTGTCATGCTTGCCGATGAAATGGAAATTGGCGTCTGCATGATTCCTTTTCTTACTTTACCTCCGCTGTAAGAGCTGTCTTCTATCAAGATTCTTTGGTTGCCACTATTTTCCGTTAAATTGTGTGGCGTGGATGCAACTAAACCCAGCCTTGGCTCCTTAAGAATTAAATCCTGTGCTGGGTTAGGCCCTTTTTGTGGTTTTGGCCGAGTTTGAGTCGCCAGGTCCCCTTCTAGCCTCTGTTTTATCTGTTCTTTGATTCCTCCTAAGGGTGTCTCTTTACGTTGGTCTTTACGTTGGTCTATAGAAGGATCATTGTGGTTATTATCCCCCATACTTATCTTGTTTTCGGAGTTGTTCAAAAAGTCCTCCAGAGATTCTTTTCCTGGGGATATCGAGGAAAACAATGAGATTTGTTGTTCACCCTTCGTATCTGGCTTCCTTATTTGTTGTTTCCCTTCCTCAAGTAGGCTCAGTTTCGGCTTGATTTCAATCGGTGATAGATTTGTTTTATGGACCAGGGCCTGCACTGTTTCAATTTTTTGGGGATGTTGTTTATTCGATTGTTTGGAGGGTGTTTGTTCCGTTGTCGGCTTACCCAGATTTAAACTTCCCGACCGATTTGATGGTTTTGGCTTGTCGGGCTGGATAGGGCTCGGTAGGTTCAGTACCTCCCTTGTTGCAAAGAGTGTGGATACCGGGTCTTTCAGGAAGAAGAATTTGTTAATCTTCTGCTGTTTTCCTATAGTTGGTCCGGGTTTGTCAGGTATCTGAACTGGTCCTACCGTCGCACTCGCCCCCTGGGCTACCAACCTCCCCTTCCGGGCTACAACTGGGGAAGGTATTTCTTGGAGGGACTTGTCTGGGTTAGGTTTTTTCTTTTTTTTACTACGTGGCGCTTTATTCGGTGGTGCTTGCCGGTTTGTTCTTGATCGCATTCTCCTTATTGTATGGTTGGTTGATTTTGTGCTCTGGCTGATTAACAGCAGGAAATGTGCAGTTAGATCGATAAGTTTATAGCTTGTTAGGCTTGTTAGGCCTATTGAGCCTTGGTCGACCTTGCTGACCCTTGATAATTCTTATAAAAATTCTTATAAACATACAGTATGGCCATCTGAAGCCTTGCTCCTGATTTCTTAATTCCTGGCTCCTGGGTCCTAAATGTCGGTTGTAATTGGTTCAAGGGGATTTGCAGATCCTCTTTTGCTAGTTAAATGAATTATACCCTCCGTGGGGCCGTTGGCAAGCTTCCTATGAGCTTGCTGTGAGGCTTCCTAGGGGGCGAGTAGGGTATTTGATTTCGGCAGTGGGGACTAGTTGTTAGCTATGCCCCCCCCCCCTGCGGCAGCTGGCGAGAAATGCTGTGAGGCTGTGAGGGGGCTGCAAATAAAGCCCACGTGAGCGCAAAGAGGATGGTCGGGAGCGGAGCGCTAAGGGTGGACCGCGGGCTAGATCGAGCCTAGTCGGATCTGCCTAGTCAACCCCCCAGGCTCTTACTTCGCGGCTGCCTCTAACAGCAGCCGCGCTTGTGTCTTCCTCCTCGCCCCTCCCTCAGAAGCGGCCTCACCCAGCGGGCTCCTGGTCCCGGTGCCCGGGTCGAGGCAGAAAAGGCCCGGCGGCTTCAGCGGGGCTTCAGCGGGGAAATGCCGAGATATAGGTAAGGCGCACCCGCGCTGCCACCGATGCCGATGCCGATGCCAAGGAACCGCTGCCTGCCGCCCGCTGCCTTCACTTGGGGTGCGGCTGAATCTGCGTCTGCGTCTGTGTCTGTGACAGTTCTGCTCCTGGTGATTCTGCTCCTGCTCCTGCTCGCACTGGCGCCTCCAGCCTCCAGTCTCCAGCCACCAACACATTTTTTGGTTGAGTGTTTATTAGTTTGGGGCTTAAAGTGTATAATTAACATTATCACTGGCGGAAGGTAAATCCTTTTGTCCCTTCACCTGAGGTATGTCGACTCCTGGTTCTCAATTCTCTGACCCACCTGTTTTTCCATGAATGCTGGGGGCAAGTAAACAGAGAAGACTTACCCTCTGACTCAAGACGCTCACAATCCATCAGAGCATACCAGCGGGTAAGATCTCCTTTATCTCCCATCCCGCTAGTGTGTAGCCTCCTGTGCCCACTCAACAGGTGCTGTCTCTGCCCACGCTGACCTTGACAACACTGCAGCCTCCCAGGGCACGTAAATCGGAAGTACCGAAGTTGAACTGCCATGGTGCAGCAGCGAGGTACTCCCCGAGTCACCATCCGGCTTGCCCGACCCCAGTCGCCTAATGACCCAATACCCTTAGAAGAAGGGGGGAATCATCCTTAAAAATTCTAGCACTGTCAGCATAATGCTAACAGACGCGCGATTCCAACCTCATGGTTGCTCTCGACCAGCCCTTCAGCCAGCCACCATGTTATCTATACCTATGAAGTGTCTTATATGTCTCTTTATGCATGCTGTCAAAAAAGCTGGGTATTTTGCTTATAATTCTTTACATTTTTTCATGTAATTTCCTACGTCTGGCCTAAATCTATTTAGGGATTGTGTTATTATGGAGTTTTTATGCTTTTATTCATTGTATCATTTTGATTACCTGCACTAAACAGTTATCACTTTGATGGACTTGATTGTCTAAATAAAGTATTCAATTGGAAAATAGCATTGAATCCTAGAGGCCAACAGTCCAACTTCCAGCAGGTATCCAGAAACACACAGTCTCATCCATGATGGTTGTGTAGCATACTGACTTGTTGATGTCCACATAGAGATTGTAAGCCAAGAAGGGGAGGAGAAAACACACTGTGGATCTGATGAACTCAAAGAAATATACCCCATCAGGCATGTAATATGTGTTCTCCATAAAGAAAAGGCCCACACTTTTGGGGACAGGACAGATACGTAACAAATGTCGATGAAGAATACATTGGTGAGGAAGAAAGGTATTGGGATGTTCAAATGACTGTTTGAATGAAAGTTACCACAATGAAAAGGTTTCCAAACAGAGCCGTTATGTAAGTCAGTAAAAGAGCAATGGAAAGAGGACCTGTGGCCTTGAAAAATCTCAAAATACCATTATTAGAAATTCATCCTTAGAGGTTACAATTTTTGCTCTCATTGCGCTTGGAAAATACTTGTAGATAATCTGAGCGTTAACAGAAGACCAATGGAAGGGGAATTGCTGTTAGTACATTCGCAAACGTGTGGTGGTGAATAGATGGAAACAGAATGCAACAGTGACAAATATGCTTTCCTTAAAGTAGATAAAAGGGCCAGATTTCCAAGTACTTGTGCCTTACTTATGACTTATGTGTGACTTACTTTCAAATAACCGTAAGTTATGAAACTTACTCAGAAACATGATTTTTGAATTTGGTCTAAGACAATTATGTACATATTTAATGACATGTATACTTGTCTATGATTGGAACCCTTTTTTTTTAAAGTGAGTATTATTAAAATAGAATGATTCTATAAATAGCTAGCATGCAACAAACGTTTAAAGGCAGTGGTGTGAAATCATCCTGAATAGACACATGACAACCTCATTTCAGAAGATAGATCTTCAAAATCCTCAACCTCAAACAAATTTTGTTTCAGTTGGAAGGATAGGTAGTTGTTAAAGGTGCAGTATGAAGTGCCCAATGCCCAAATCCAACAACTGAAATGTCTGCCTAATTCACCTTAATTCCAGCTCGATTCACAATCACAGAGATGAATTAGATAACTAAAATGAAAACCTTAAACCCTTTGATGTAGAAACTGGCTTATGTATTCCTCTTTCTTTGTCTTTCTCTTCTTTGGACGCTCTTTTTAATTGTTTCCTTTCTTCTTCACTCTCTTCTGTGTCTCTCTGTTTTTCTTCTCTCTCTCCTGCAAGGTCCCTTAAGTCCAGGAATATATAGTGAACAATCAGATGCTTCTGTTTTCCGTGAGTTGTAGACATGGTAGAACTTGATGAGACAAAATCTCATGAATGTTCATTTACAACTGGCGAATAAGTTAATTTCTTAGACACACAGTTCTGGAAAATGCTCTTTAATAAGTGGCTAATAATCATTGTTAAATGGCCAAAACAGTCACTTCTGAGCTCTTGACGCTAACTCTTGCACAATAATTTGCTATATATCTATTATGCTTTCTATTCTGCACACTTCAAAGCAGTGGAGTAACCTTTTTCTTTTTGTAAAAGAGCTACTTGCAAAAATGTCTATTATGGCATTTGGGTCCTCGTTAGCGATGAAAGACATTGATTTGGAGGATGGAGAGGTAACTTCCTTGATGCCGTCACTATAAGGAGAAAAGAGAGTGGTCCAAACCATGTTAAAAGGGAGCACTTTATCCTCAATAATTTGAAATGTATATATGTATGTATTTATGTATGTATGTATGTATGTATGTATGTATGTATGTATTTCCTTAGAATTGTTATAGTGCAAATCTAACCAAAAGGCAGCAGAGTTATGAACAGGGTCAATGACAAGCAAAAAGTCAATGATTGATAGGAGAGGGAGCTGATTTGGGATAGTTATGTTATATGTTATGTTATAATAGCTTATCGAGCGCACGGCTGCCCCAGCAAAGGGGCGTCCCGGCGCTGAAGCAGAAAACTGCGTGTGCAGATTGGCCAGGAACCCAGGAGAAGAGATTTTTAAAAAAATATATTTTTATTATCACTGTGAGAGAGAGACAAAAAAAAACAGAATGTCATTCATTATGGACATACCATAAAACATGTAAATGTAAATGTATTTGAGCTTGTAAAGCACACTGCTACCCGTCCGTAGGTTTCCTGGTGCTGTATAACTCTGGGGAACCCGTCCTGGCTTTCCCTGTGGGATGGTCCCTGCTGGGAGTCCCCAAGGTGGAGCCAGGCATCCCCGGAATTGATGGGGCCATTGTGGAGATTAGGCAAGCTATTGCCCAGAGTTGCCGAGTGGAACCCTTGATTAGAGTAAGCACCGAAGCGAGAATTATCGAGTCCGCTGACCCAAGTCCACGACCCTGCCGCGTCGGGAATTGAACCCTGGTCACGGGCCGACTTCTGCTCCCGGGTCTGCTGCCTCTAACCTGTGAGCCACACTACTCCACTGTAAATTATTAATACAGAGGTATAAATTATAATTTAAATTACCAACACAGATAAAACATATATCCTGAATACATAATTGCGATGGTCTGAACAGTATTTTAGAGGGGAAAAAAAAGGGGGGTTGAGAGCTCAAAATTCATATAAACATTCCCCAAATTCTCTCCCATTTTCTTAAAGAGCGAGGACCCCTTACTTTTGCTAAAGATAGTTCCATTGTAGAAATTTCATTGACTAGGGTCCACCACTCCATAACATGCGGGGGTTTTGGAGAAATCCGGGCCCTAGCTATAATTAATCTTGCACATGAAAATAAAATAGTATTTAAATCTTTATGTGGGTTATTTACCTCCTGTAAATCTAACAAAATCAAATGTATTGAGAGAGGCGGAAAAATGATCTGTTTCTGAGTAAGAATGCCTTCTATTCCTTTCCAAAACTCAAACAATGCAGGACAAGCAAAAAGCATATGCTCCAAATCAGCTGCCACGAGATCACACTTAGGACATTTGGAACGATCATTGGGTAGGTTGCTTGGTAACCAGATAGAAATTCTTTTGGGGGTATAATACATTTGACAGATAGTTCTGTACAGTTGAAGTCTTATACTAGATGACTGAACCACCTGATTAATTTGACAGAAAGAAGCAGATAACTGATTTGATGTTATATTTGTGCCCGTTCTAATGGTCCATTTAGCCGCTAGTTTACTACAGTCATCCACTTTCATCTGAGTTAAGTGCTTATAGCCCTCAGTGATGAGTGATTTAGTCTTATCTGAGTAAAGACATGTTATGATGTCAGAATGCGCAACTTGATTAATTTCCATTTTCTGGACAAGAAAGTCCCGGATTTGCATATATTTAAAGTACATAACGCCTTTCAGTTTATAAAGGGATTTAAGTGAAGTAAAATCAAGTAATCCAGTGGGGTCATAAAAGTCACCTAAAGTATTAATACCGCAGCAAGACAATAAGGGGCCTGTGCCATCCGAAAAAATTCTAGGAATTCCTGGATTACCCGATATCTGTAATTCTGGATGAAAAAAAAGAAGTCCTGCAAAAAGTCAAGATCAGATTCCAAATGCTTACAATCTCCCTAGCGGTCTTGACTCGCTTAAAGTAGTTTGGATCGTTGACTCTAGCTAGAAATTGATTACAGTCAGAGCCCAACATAAACTGATAAAAAAATAGCAAGTTTTCCTTTTTGAGCAAGCTCCGGAGACGGCCAAAAAAAGTTGCAAAAAAATATAATTTAAAATCAGGAAAAGTTAACCCTCCTTTTGCTATTGGAAGTTTCAATAACTGAATCGATCTATGAGCTTTCTTGTATCCCCAGATGTAGCTACTACATATTCCATCAAGTTTAAAAAAAAAAGATTATTAAGTCGTAAGGGAATTGATCTAAATAAATAAAGGAATTTAGGTAATACTTTCATTTTAATTAAATTAATCCGTCCAACTAGACTAAGTGGGATCTTATGCCATTTTTTAGTGAAAGAGCTACCTCCTTTAATAATGAGTCATAATTTAGTGCAATTAATTCATCAATGTTTGCAGATATTTTCACTCCCAAGTATATAGCATTTTTACATAAACATTGGACCAATACCGGTGGTTTGTGATTGACTAAGACCTGTGTTTTATTTAAGTTTAGTTTGTATCCAGAAATGTCCCCAAACTTTTTTGCTTACTTAGTTATCCCCGAAATAGCTTTAACTACGTCAGTGGTAAAAATCGCAATATCATCCGCATACGCAGTTATTTTTAGAGTTTTCATGCCATGTTGGAAAGGGATAATATCAGTTTGGGTCTGAAGCGCATTTAAAAATGGTTCCATAGAGAGAGCAAACAGCAAGGGTGACAAAGGACACCCTTGCCAAATGTACCTCGCTATTGTGAAGTTAGATGAGCTCATACCTGCATAGCTTATTTTAGCAGTACAAGGACTGGATCCAGCTGAGATATTGACCCTGGAATCCCAAAGCCTTAAGTACCGCCCATAAATAATCACACCCCACCCGGTCGAATGCTTCTCAGCATCCAGCATGACCATTCCGAGTGGGCTGGAAGAACTTGATGCAACATCAAAGGCGGTAATTGCCATATTGACATGGGCGGTAGTATCTCTCCCCATGACAAATCCGTGCTGTTGTATGTTAACCAGCTCCGGCATAAGGGGGACTAATCGAGTAGCTAAAATGTTCGCGAACGCCTTGGCATCCGCGTTGATTAATGAAATAGGTCTATATGACCCACATTCATCTGCGGGCTTATGTTTCTTAAGAAAAGAATACTATTTTTGCTGTATTCCAAGATGTAGGAGCCTTCCCGGTTTCCCCAATTGAATCTATAACTAAGCTAAAGAGAGGGAGTAATTCCTGGATGCATATTTTATAAAGTTCAATGGGAAGCAAATCTTCCCCCGCTGCCTTCTTGCCAGAGGGGAGAGAAGCAATTGCTAATCTAATCTCTATAAGAGTAATATTTTCATTAAGTTGGCTCACTCCTTCTATGTCTCGTTGACCTGTCAGATAAGCGTTAAGGTATGATAATATATGATGGTTAGTAGGAGAATTTTCCGGAGTATATAACCTACTATAATATTTAACAAATTGATCAAGAATCTGTTCTGGTTGGTTGTAATAAGTTATAGTGTTCATACCTTTGATAGCCTTAATTAATGTCTTAGCCTTCATGTCAGCTACTTTGTAAGCTAATATTTTCCCGATTCTATCTCCGCTTTCATATTGTGATAGATGGTACTTATAAAGTTTCACACTATGCTTCTCCCTCAGTGTCTTTTTAGTAGCTGCCTGAAAGTTCACTAATCCCATTCTTAGCTCATCAATATTAGATTTTCCTTGTTGAAGAGCCTCTGCCAGCTGGGTTTCCAGAGACAAGATATTAGAGGTCATAGACTTTATCTCTTTCAAATGTTCTGAGTTCTTTCTAAAAACATATTGCTGGTCGAAACTGGCTTTACAGGCGTCCCAGACAGATATTACTGAGGTAAAATTCAAATTAATCTCAATGCATTCACTAATGTGTCCTTTAAGTTGTGAGATCAAAGCTACATCCGAAAAAAGCAATCTGGGGAACGTAAATTGCCTGACACCTTGTTTCTTAGTGGAGATGTTAAATTCTAAAAGAATAAGATTGTGGTCTGATGTAACTCTTGGGCACAGTTCTATAATGCAATTGTCCAAAACTCTATCTGTCGCCCAAATCATATCTATGCGGGAACACAGTTTATGAGGCGCAGAATAATAAGTGAAACCCGCTATGTTAGGATGAATTGTACGCCAGATATCTTTCAAATTTTGCAAACGACTTAATTCCACTATAGCAGCTCGGATTTTGCGCATTCACTGAAAAGCACCCCGCCTGGTCGAATCCAGATCGTAGTCCATAACACAATTAAAGTCGCCCATGATCAATATCTCTCCTTCCCAGTCTAATAGTTCAACATTTATCCGATCATACATAGTTGATTCATCAATGTTAGGTCTATAAACCACACAAAATACATGTTTGCGGTGTTCGAGTTCTACCTGAGTTATTGCCCATCTACCACCCGTATCAGCAGATGTTCAAATAATTTCAATACTTAATTGCTTTTGCTTCAATATTGCAACCCCCCTAATAGAGGCACTCAAGGTAGAACAAACAATAAGCTCATATACCAATTGCCCTAATAATTTCTTATTTTGAAATCCTATATGAGTTTCTGAAAGCATAACCAAATGGGGTTTATACATATTAAGCCTCCTCTTGTCCTTACTGTTAAGGTCAGCCACATTCCAAACTAGGCATCTTAAAACCAGATAGAGTACCTTCCTCTGTATTGTGCTCTATTGTAAGATACCATAATGTAAGTGTTCTGCAGTGACTTTGTTTGACAATTCTGATTCTCACAGTGAAATATTTATCATTTTTAACCCTGCAGGCCTTAAGCCCACCCCCTCCCCTTAGTCCCTTCGGGGAGAAAACCCCTCTATACTCAGCTGCCGCTGAAAAGGCAGCTCTGCAGAGTGACAGCAGGTAAGCTACTACCGACAGCCCCTGCCAGGGAAAATAAAGTAAGCATAATAAGAGACTATAAGTGAAAAGAAGAGTAAGAGCGAGAGGAAAAGGAAAGAGAGAAGGAAGGATAATAAAAGAGGGTGAAAGAAGTAATCTCACTACTAATTATCGTGGTTATAGTAATTGCAATCATAGAATTTATTCAGTTCCGATCGGGTTTCTAAATATACTTCATTCAGTCTACCCTCTTCTACTCTTATACTAGCATTCCCTTATGTGTATCACTTAACAGGCCCATACCCATCAGTGCACCTAGCCATTAAACTACTATTAAACCACTATTAATATTCATGTACTAAACTTAGAGAGTGCCAACGCTGACTTTTTTAGATCAGTGAAAAAATACGTGTGGCCATCTTTGGCAACCTTGAGATGAGCCGGTTCCTGCAAGTGTACATCACAGCCAATAGATTTAAAAGAATCTATCAGCTGGCGAAGCTTCCATTGCCTATCCATAGTATTTTTACTTAAATCAGAACGTACAAAAAACGTTACATTTTCTACAGTGACAGGGGTATTGGGTCTAGCTTTTAGCGAGACAGCCTGTCTCAGTAGAGAATTACCAAAATATATCAAAAGAGGACGTGGAAATTTGCTTTCTTTGTTTCCTTGGAAAAGAGGTAATCTATGAACTCTTTGTAATTGCGAGTCTCAGTCCCAGTCCGAGAGATCTATAAAGGCCTTTTGAAACAGTTTAACCACGTAAGCTCTTGGATCTGAGCCTTCCGACCCTTCCCGAATGCCAAAAAGCCGAAGATTTTGTCTCCTTTGGCGATTTTCAATGTCCTCAAATTTAGTTTCCAATTTCGTTATTTGCGCAGAATGTTGGTTAGTTAGAGATTCTGTACGCACAGCTACTTCCTCCACATCCACTACTCTTTGTTTTAACTCTTCAATCTCTTGTTTGCTGGATACCTCCAGTAGGAAATTCTGCAATTTGTTGTTGTCTTACCTCAACTGAAGAAAGTGTTGCAGTCCTTCCTGTCGCTGGTCCATAAGAGTCTTCAAAATAGGATCAAAGCAGGAGGTAGCATGTTCTGAGTTCAGAGATCTCTCTAAAGCTAATGGCTCATGAGTGCATGAAGTACAAGGGGTTAAAATTGTAGCATCAACAATAGAAGGGAGGCTTGTAATTGTAGTTGGGCTTAAAGTGGTAATTACAATCCTACTAGCAGGCTCACATATCTGATCCATGCAAGTAGCTTTTGAGCCAGCGTGAGCAAGAATCGGAGACGTCACGTTATCAACCATTGGAGAGAAGACAACTCCATCTCTTACATTAGCATCTTCCATTGAGCTGGCACCAGACAGACGCAAAGCCATACTCTTGATGCCTCCCTTAGCTTGAATCCATTTCCGCAAAGGGCTTTCATCCCTAATAGGCTTAGTACGCAGATTGGCAGAAGAGATAGCAAGATTAGATACATTAAATTTCCCTTTCTTAAGTTTATTTTTCGTCTTAGCTTTTCCTTTTTTATGACCGAGGAGTTTGGCAGTGCAGTCCAGGGAGGACCTGGCTTGGCATTTCGGGCTGGACTGTTCCCATGGGGCACAGGGTCAAGACTGATTTGCATATGGCTGGGTTCAAACTGGAATGGCATGGTGAGCAAAAAAACGATGGGCTTAAGCCCAGATTACTGTACTGGGGTGAATGTATACATTGTTCTGCATTCTTTCCATCAACTGTTGTTTTTGCATTTGTCACCCCGAGTGGGATGGGTATGCTTAGACGTGAGTCCCATGCTCTCCATGCCACTGGAATCAAGCTATCCGGGCTGATGAGGGCTGAAAGCCAGAAACCGGTCCTAGGATGCTTTTTCCAGACCAGGGAGGACCTGGCTTGGCAGTTCGGGCTGGACCGTTCCCATGGGGCACAGGGTCATGAAAGATTTGCATATGGCTGGGTTCAAACTGGAATGGCAGGACGAGCAAAAAGACTATGGATTTTTTCCCAGATCTGTGTACTGTGGTGAATGTATGACATTGTTCTGCATTCTGTCCATCAACTTTTGTTTTTGTTTTTGTATCTGAGGTTGATGATGTCTTTCACTGAATAGTATAATGGAGAAGGACTTGACCACCTTGATCAGTGTAATTGAGCAGATCATGTAGTCTACCGCCACAGATCTTTTCGAGGAGAAGTGTGTGCATCAAAATGGTTCATTACTAGGATAACATCCATTCAGAGCCATGAGTGACATTTCCTCTTGAGCTGCTGTCAGACTCTCTTCTGTTACATTGGCTCTTTGTGGGTATATGCCCTGTGCTGGGATCAGCCACCAGGAGTCTGCTATTTTACTGGAGGGATTGCTTTTTTAAAAACAAATTTAGATTGAAATCTCAGGTCAAGATGAAATTGTCTTTGGGACGTGGGTCCCTGATATCCACAATCAGGCGTTCTGGTTCCTGGGCTTCAGGCTTCTTCCTGGGGGTTGCCTGGTAAACATATACATTTAGCAGGATTGATCGACCCATTGCAGGGTTCTGATTCCAGTTCTTGAGTTGTACACATAAAAGGCTTTGATGGCTGGTAGCATAGGCTGAGGCCATGAAGTTCCAGCGTGGTGATGAAAAAATAGGCATGCTGCCCATTGCATGACCATTGGCAGATTGTCTCAATGCAGGTTTGAAGAATGTGTGGTAGCCTTCTAGTGGGGTTTCCACTTCTTACCATGACTCCTGGATGCATATAATGTCATCATGTGATGTTTAGTGTTAAGAAAGACTTAGCATCCAGGTCTGGTACGATGTTCCCAAGGCCAAGCACTATCCAGGAAGGTAGACTCATGACTAGGCTCTTCCTCCAAGCTTTGGAGTGAGATGGAATGCTTTTTAAATGAGAGTCAGTTTGGTGGTGAGGGTCCAGACAGGGTGGCAGTCAGACAACTTCAATGCTCTTGCTCAGTTTACAATGGTGGTATAGCAAACTTGCAAAGTCCTCCTGTTTGGTTGTGAGCAAAAATAGTTTAAGCTTGCCTGTTGTTGGTGGCACTAAAATACAGAGGGCCTAATGCATTTTCAAGCATGAATGAGGTTCTTGATAATGTATGTTGCCTGTAGGGTCTTTTGATTTTGTCATGGTCAAGAAGGGGCTTATGGGGGCATGCTTAGGGTCATGTTAAATGAGCATGTGGGAATAGCAGGGCTTTGGTGGTAATGTTATCATAATCCCCCATTCTTCTAGGAGAATGCATTTTTCACATATTGTGCTGACTGCTGAGTGAGTAGTCCAAGTCACAGCGGTTGCTTCCTTCTAGGGAAATATGGTTGAAGTAATAAACTGTATACTTCCAATATTGCTGGAGTTGGCAGAGATTTGGATGAGAAGCCAGTAGTTTGACGATATTGCCTGGATTCAGTGTGTCTTGAAGACCTTGTGAAGTGTACTCCAGGTGCAAAATTGTTATTAGTGCTGTGGTTTCATGTGATAAGCGGTTCTGGGCTAAAGTAATGCCAGGATTTATCAACGGCACTGTTGGAACAAGCAGTGGTTCATTGGGGGTACAGCCCCTTGAGTGACAAATGATGGTGTGGACGTTAGCACGGATGGAATGGTTGTTCTCCTTTGAAGGTTGAGGAAGGATGGTAGAGGAGAAAGACTCAGCAACTGCCTCACTTGATGGAGGAGCTCAACTAACCTGGAATTCTTGGAGCAAATGTACCTTTTGAAACACTATAGCTAGTATGTCGGTTTTTGGATTCGTGAGGGTGAGCTCCGGTAACTTCCTGAGGCATTGTTGAGTTGCCAGAAAGTTGACAAATAGTTTGTTTTGTTATCTCTACTCAACAAGTTTGTGGGTGAGATAGTTTCCGCATGGGTCTTGTTTGCTTTGGTATGGTAGACATTTTCAATCTTAGATCTCTTATCAGCCAGTCTCAGGAGTTTTTTCTGTTTCTTATTTTCTTTCCTAAGGTGCTTTATTTTGTGCTTAACTAATTTTAAAATAGGTGTACTCATCCAGATTGTTTATTTGTACTATCTCTTTGGAGCTGTCAGCCACATAAAGATTCTTATAAAAACAACTTAAGGTCTTGGCTTTTTCTGTTTCGGTGACTGCCCTTCCCCCGAATTGTATTCAATATTTCCTTTTTTTTCCTTTTTCCTCTTTATCCCCAATTGTCTAGCTAGGTGTGTGCGCACATTATTTCATCTGTTGCACGTTTAGGTCATAAGATGGTAACTTCAGCCCAATTATTGTATATGGCATAAATCTTACCTCTGAGTGAGGTCAGTTTTCTCTGGAAAGAGAGAGTGGGGTTTTTCTTATGTCCTATATATATCACCTATAGTGTGGCATTTAAGATCTGAAGAAGTGGGAAAGATATGTTTCAATTTAGTTGTGGATAAGTACCAATCATATAGTGCTTTAAAATGAGCCTCCTGCATCCCCATTGAATTACTGCATTTAGGTGTGTCTCTGTAGAGTCTATGCCACTGTTTGTCCGAGATCGTGTTACGCAGAGTCCGCTCTCAGAAAGCCCTATGCCGTGGTATGGAGGCTAAAAAGAATAGAGTAGTAGAGAGTACAGAAAAAACTACAACCCTTAGAGCCACTCCAGCCTTTCACAAATCGCACCTTTGGTGTGAGGTCCCTAGCTGCTGCTTCCCTCAGCTCGGAGCTGAGTACCCAGTGCTGACGTTGGGTGAAGTGAGTGATAATGTTCATTTGCCAGTAGGTGGAAGCCTTTTGACAGTGTCTGAAGATGAGAATCATCCCATTATGAATGAGATCTGACACAGTGAGGCATCCTCCCACCCTCCATGCATCAAAGGGTTTGGGTTATAAATGCTGGGTTGTAGTGAATTCGAATAAGTGGAGAAGGGAAAGTTGTCTGAGTGAATGTCTTGTTGACCTCATCCCCCATCTTAAGTGTATTCTCCGTGGGGGTGCTAAGGAAAGTATTCAGCGGTCGGTCTGCTTTAGGCTTCCACAGGAGGTCCCATATGTATCTTTTCTCCACTGCCCCGTCCTTATGGAGTCAATGTTTATCAGACTCGCGGGCTGACCACTCAGAGATCACTCATAGTTGGGATGCCTTATAATAAAGTTAGAAATCTGGCAAAGCCAACCCCACAAAAGCTTCTCAGAAGTCGAAGATGTTTAAATGGAAGACACACCCTGCGATCTTGCCATATGGAATGTACATTGGATTTCAGTGTAGGCAAGAACGCCAATCCAGATCAATCGGCAAGCCCTGAAAAAAGAACAGAAGTCTGCGTTACATGTCCATTATAATGGCATATATGCAGCTCAGCCAAGAGATATACATGCGTGATCATCTTTGAAATTCCACCACTTGTGTAAAGTGTCCTAGCTCTACCTGCATTGCTTCCAGGGAGGACCTGGGAGATGTGACGGTCATTAGTATTTCATTGGCAAAGAGGGACATTTTGTGCTCCTCTGTGCCAAATAGAATGTCATGAATGGAGGGTATCATGCCTAGCTTAGCCACCAGGAGTTGAATACAAAGGGAAAATGATAGTGGTAAGAGCGGACACCCCTGTTGTGTTCCCCTCTCCAAGTGGAAAAGATCAGAGCCCACACTGTTTACCAGGACCCAGGCACTATAAAACACATGTTTATCTCTGCTGATAGTAAAAAAACAATCCCAGAATGTCAAATCCACCTGATCAAAATACTTCCCAGCATCTAAGATTGTATTTGGTGGCCTTTGATAAAGCCAGACTGGTCCAGAGGTATCAAGTCTGGCATGAGACCTTCCAATCCAGAGGCCATCATTTTTGGATATATCTTGGAATTGAGGTTGAGAAGAGCTATTGAATGATAGGAACTACACCACCCAATAGCTTTGGGTTCAAGCTAGCCTGGCTGATGAGAGGTGATGCCCCACAACCGGTCCCAGGATGCTTGTTTCCAGTCCAGGGAGGACCTGGATGGCAGTTTGGGTTGGACTAGTCCTATGAGACAGAGGGTCAAAACTGTTTTGCACATGGCTGGGTTCAAACTGGGGTGGCGGGTGACCTTAAAAACAATGTATTAAACCCAGATCCTTGTGACTGGGTGTGAATGTTTGCATTGTCCAGCATGCCATCCATCAATTGTTTCTTTTGCATATGTCACCCTAAGTAGGAAGGGTATGCCCAGAACTGGGCCCCATGCTCACTACGCCACTGGATTCAGGCTAGCTTGACTGATGGAGGGTGATGCCCTGAAAACGGTCCCTGGATGCTTGTTTCCGGTCCAGGGAAGATCTGGCTCGGCAGTTCCGGCTGGACTGTTCCCACAAAGAGCAGGGTCAAGACTGATTTGCATATGGTGTATGATTAATACTTGTCAATATAAATACTTTGTTGACAACCAAGTTCAACCTGGTAAGTCTATGTTTTAAGTGTTACAGCATTGTTGTCATTTTGTGTGTTTCCTTTTGAGAGACTCTTTGATCAGCTGGAACCTTGTTGTATGTAAGATGAGGATCAGTCACCTCTCTAGCAGGTCTTACCAGCCCAGAGGCACGGTGCATTATATTCCAGGTGTGGGTATATCTGCATGAGAAGATATGCCCCTACAATATTAAGGTGTATTCCCTAATATTGTAAGTGCCAGGGAAGCCATTGAGAGTGCATGGACCATCAACCTGGCTACTCTAGTTCAACAGCACCATGATGGCTTCACTGAACCCAGGAGCGTTTGTTCCAAACAGCTCCTTGTAATAAATTCACACTAGGAGGACTGTTGCCTTCAATAAAGACTCCAATCTCCCAAGGACAGTGGACCTGTTCAAGAACTAACAAAGCTCTGAGAACCTCCACAGGGAGGACTGACTATGGTTGACACGGGTATCTGCTGCACAAGAACTCCAAGAACCACCATGGTTGAGGACCGACACTTTTCGACGCAACTCACTGTAACTAAGAGATCTCCCAATGTTCGCAATGGTAGAGAACAAGCACTTATGCCAAACCAACTCTGCCCCGCTCACAAAACACCCTGCACCTGGATGAGCTCCATAACCTCAAAGGATCCTCTAGACCTCTTACAGTTAACAACCACCTGCAACTGTAACTGTGCTGGGCACCTCCTGAACCGTCTCCTGCCCCTTGCTTCCACGGACCACGAGGGGGAAGAGCATTGCTTGTATCCCCTGCCTCCCTGTTGGGACAGAAGTTTGCACTGTATGGGTGTCCCAGTCCCCAATGACCAACCCTGAACTCCCAGTGGATCTGACTACCCAAAGACTGGAACTATAAGTTATATACTCACTCAGTCCCCCTCTTAGGGATCTTGACTTATTAGAATATTGAACTGTTGATTTTTCAACTCGAAAAGTAGCTTGACTTGAAACGCACTCACATCATTACAAAGTCTTGGTTTTCAAAATAAAAGCACAAACAAAGTGTCATTTTATAAAATTGGTCTGGATCTCCTTCTTGAGTCGTGTTACCATTTTTGAACCTGTGTGTACAATACATGTCTTACTCACCTCTGTGTTAGACCAAAGGCTGCTCGGCCATGCTAAAACAAATAGAGCACTTTGGGTTTTGCATTGAGCCCTGGCTTTTTTTACGGAAACCCTGGACTTTGCGGACAGTGTCACCACCCAGTGGTGGTCACATCTGCAGAGCCAGCTTCCTACAGTGGTGTAAGGGAAGATTTTCTACGAATACCAGTGGGAACATTTTCGACATAGTTCTTAACATCCCTCAATTGCGTGGGCCACCAAAACCACAGTTTGCACTCATTTATTGTTTTACATTCACCTGGGTCCCCTGCCAGAGTGGTGTCTTGAGTCCAGTGTAGATACGAATTCTACTGATTCATGGTTAGGTAGTGATAGATATAGTAATTCACCTTCTTTTGTTAAACCTTCCACCACCTTCATGTTTTATTCTGCAGCCTTGAGTTTATCTAGAAATACTTTCGAATTACAGTAGGCTATTATATTGGGGAATGGTATCTTGTGAAGTTTCTGTTTCCTCATCTGCTTCTGAAAAACTAAAAGGAGACAACCGTTCTGCTTTCAGTTGTTTAGTGCCAGGACAATAAGTGATCACTGCATTGTATTAGCTGAATAATAATAACAAAAGCATTTGCCTTGGAGTTAGAGATGTTCTGGTAGAAATAACAGCTGATGACCCCCTTCCTGTAATGTTAGTTGTATAGCTAACAGCTCTGCTATAGTTTAGTTTTATTCTGCAGAGAGGATTATTTTTAGAAAAATATGCTACATGATATAAGGGCCACAATTACTATTATGTCATTTTGTGACTCACCTGTGATTTAAATCACCAATATTATTAGTATCCTATATGGAGGGGAGCCGAAATCATCCCAATTTTCAAAAAAGGGGATCGTGCTGATCCTGCGAATTACAGGCCAATTAGCCCAATTGCATGCATTCAGAAGGTTGTGGCTAGGCTTGTACTACATAGAATTCAGAACTGGATAGATGATTCTGGGGTTATGTCCACACTACAGGCAGGCTTTCGCCCTTTTACCAGCACTGTGGATCAAATGTTCAGATTTTCTACTATATATTGGAAATGGGTAATCCTTGGGGGAGGCACTCTTTACGCAGCCTTTGTCGATTTGAAATCGGCTTTTGATCTTGTCCCACGTACCATGCTGTGGCGAGTGCTTCATGAGCAAGGTATGCCACACGAACTCCTCACCTTCTTGATCAAATTTCACGAAAATAACTATGCACAGGTTAGGTGGGGCAACCAGGGCCAGGTTACCGATAAATTCGATACAGAAAGGGGAGTTAGACAAGGGTGCGTCCTGGCACCAACTCTGTTTACGTTATACATAAACAGGGTTATTGAATATTACAGGGAGGTTCACACAGATGCACCTAAACAAAATGGCATCCCAATACCCCTGCTAATGTTCGCAGACGACACCCTTCTAATTTCTAAAACGCAAGAAGTGCTTCAAAAAGCAATTGGCTGTTTGAGGCTTTCTGCAAAGACCATGGTCTAATCATCAATGTGTCAAAAACCAAATTCATGGCAATACACATACACAAGAAAGTGAGGGGCACAGTCTTTATGAATGGTGAGCTTTTAGAACAGACAGATTGTTTTAGCTATCTGGGCATTACACTGGGGTCTAGGATGGAATGGAAGCCACACATGACTTATTTGACTACAAAACATGCACAGCTAGCAGGTGTCCTTTTGAGAGAATTAAGATCATCAGCTACTCAACCAATAGCCCCAGCCTTAAAAATATATGACACGAAAGTTAGGGCTTCGATGTTATATGGGGCCGAACTGTGGAGGGTTTCTGATGTCTCAGCCCTGACAAATGTAAAAAAATAAATTCTTGCGGTGCATAACTAGACTTCCAAAATCAAAATCATTGACACCGCTGTATGTGGACTTGGGTTGTCAGAAAATTAAGGACATAGCTAGCTTTAGATCAGTCGCATATTGGAGGAGGCTATGGGTTACGCCCGAACTATCTCATTATGCTTCAGTGCTCCTAGAAACTAGAAATATGGACACAGGGGGTAAAATAGTATAGTTTAAACAGGTCAAGTCGCAATATAAAGCCTTAGGAATGGTGGAACTTTGGGAAAACCCATTAGAAAATATCTTTCCATCACGAAAGGCCCTAAAAGAGCTGTATTGGGCTAACATAACCCAAAGGGAATTTCAGAAACATACTGATGCATCACTAACCAGGGCTTTTTTGGAACAAAAACATATCTCTGTATATGAGCGATATTGGGACCTTATCACCATCCCCAATGATAGGAAACTTTTCCATCAATACAGGGTAGGAACCCTTCCTATCAACACATTCACAAGCAAGTGGTCAACCAATAAAGATCACCATCAGTGTCCTTTCTGTATAGCCCAATCCGAAACTCTAGCTCATGTTTTGTTCATATGCCCAGTATACAAAGCCCCGCGCCACAAATGGATAAGACCAATTTGTATACAGAAAGGCATCCATAGTGGCACTGTGGCATTTAGGATTTTAAAAACAGATTGCACTGATAGCATGGTAATTGCACTTGCAAAGTTTTTAAAATGGATAAACTGAAATTAATCTAGACTGCAGTGTTTTAACCTGGCCCTTATAGTAGAAAGTATGAGCTGTTAACTATGTAACACATTTTTAAATGGTTTATAAACATTTTAAGATTACGATATATTTTTTTTTAATGATTGTGTTTGGAACACCCTGTATAAAGCATTGATTAATAGATTAATTCATGAACTTTCCCTTGCTATTATGGATATTATGATGTAACAAGTATGAAATGTTGGGTTTTCTATTGTTTTACTGTGTTGTCTTTTATAACTTGTGTCGAAATAAAGACTTATTGACTTGCCTTGACTGTAGTATCCTATATGGGCTAATGACGGTGTACCAATACACATCCTTAAAACAAGTTAAAATAGATACCGGTCAGTAATGCATGTTAAAGAGTATTCAAATTAAAAATAAAAATAAAAATTGATATTGTGTCCTGTATGACCTATCTACCTAACATACATCAATAGACCAAGCTGACATAGATTTAGTCCTCTGTTTATGGGCTTATTACTGTACAGTTCAACCCTTGTGAAATCACACTATACTGAAAAAAATTAAAGAGCAATACAAATCTTACCTCTCTGGAACAGAGTCTGATTCATATTTTTTCCTCTGTTCCAACCTTAGACTCTTGGACATTCGTTCTTGTAAAATGTATGTGCTTGTTTTTATCCCAAATATTCCACCCCCTAGCTAAGGCGTTTGTTTACAACCTGTTTAGCCCTGTAAAGTGCTTTGATACCCTAACGGGTCAAGTCTGTGCTCTGTAAAACACAAATAAATAAATAAAATACTGTGGGAAATCAGGTTCTGAAACCATGATGAGAAGCCTCTGTTATGATATAGTCTGTGGATGAACTCCCATATGATTAAAATAAATTAGCAACTATCAGTAAACTCTGGTTTCTGTGAGGAATCCCACACTGACTCCTTCCTTCTTGCAGCAAGAAGGAATTCTTTCCTCACAATATGTGCATTAGGAACATGAACAGGAGTAGCAAACAATCATTACAGTTATGAAACAAAGAAGCTAAAGCTGTAAAACAGCTTAGTTAAAAACAATATAATGGTTTCATTGGCACACAATGAATGTGTGTGATGTAGAAATCAACAAAAAAAATGTGGATGCTTGGATATCTAATACAATCTGTGAAAGTGAAAAAAATAAACTCACACTTTCTTAAAAAAAAATCACTAAGGAACAGCTAAAAAAATATTAGTTCTAGCAAAATGTTGCCTTTTGAAGAACAATAGCACATATATATATATACTTGATCAAGGCTTTCCTTAAGCCAAAATGCGTTAGTCAACAATACATTTAAAATTGCAGCAAATAACGTTGCGTGGAGTTTGACTGAGACTAACAGTTTGGACATATTTTTGGGATATGTATATACCTGTGACGTCTGATCAGGGAGGACCTGGCTTGGCAGTTCGGGCTGGACTGTTCCAATTGGGTGAAGGGTTAAGACTGATTTGCATATGGCTGAGTCCAAACTAGAATAGCATGGTGAGCAAAAAACAATGGATTTAGGCCCAGATCTCTGTACTGGAGTGATGTCTGACATTGTTCTGCATTCTGTCCATCAATTGTTCTATTTGCACATGAACATGGAAGTGGCAGTACTTCTGGGAATATCTGGAAAGGACATCATTTGTGACGTGCTGGACTGACACATTCAGAACTGGGAAGACATTTTGACAACTCTGCTCAGATTCTACATCGACACATCATTGTTTTGAGAGCTTGACAATACTATCTCTACAAACACAAGGAGACTTTGGATGGAGCACGGAAACATTTCAGACACACATTCCCAGTCACAGATCTGGGTTGAATCAATCACCTTTCTTTAGCTCACTTCACGTCCCCAGTTTAGACCCAGCTATATGAAAATCAGTTTTGACCCTGTGCCTCATGGGAACAGCCCAGCCCGAACTGCTAAGCGATGTCTTCCCTGGACCGGAAACAAGCATCATGGGACCAGTTTCAGGCTAACAGCCCTCATCAGCCAGGCTAGCTTGAATCCAGTTGCAAAGTGAGCAAGGGACCCACTTCTAGGCAAACCCTGCCAACTTAGGGCGAACAAAGCAAACACAAGGAGATGATGGAATGAACAATTGAAACTTTTCAGACACTCACCCCCTATCAAAGATCTGGGCTGAATCCATTGTCGTTCTTTTACTCACTACGCCACCCCAGTTTGGACCCAGCTATATGCAAACCAGTCTTGATCCTGTTCCTCATGGGAACAGTCCAGCCCGAACTGCCAAGGGTAACACCCTTCATCAGCTAGGCTACCTTGAATCCAGTGGCAAGGGACCTAGGGACCCATATCTGGGCATACCCAGCTAACTAAGAACAAACAAAGCAAATACAAGGAAATGATGGATGGAGCACTGCAACTTTTCAGACTCTCACCCCAGGCACAGATCTGGGTTGAATTCATCATCGTTCTTTATCTCACTTCGCCACCCCAGTTCATGGATTCAACCTTGATCTGCCACTGGTGGTAAGTGTCTGAAATGTTTCAGCTCTCTGTTCAGCATCTCCATGTGTCTGCAAAATATCTTTGCCCCAGAATTTCTATTAGTTGCAAACTCCATGAACTAAGTTACAAGCATATTGCTGTTAAAATTTGATGTTATGTTACATTATGTTTTGTGTATATTCTTTATAAATTAATAAATTCATCTCCTCCCTAAGGGTTATTCTGAAGCATAGTAAGAAAGACATTGCCGCAGACCTCACCACAGAAGTAGTGACTAAAATATTGGGGTTTACAGTTTAAAATCGAATGCATTAACACATATTGTCATTATTACCTGCAGAGCCTAGTTGTGATGCACCAATGTCTACCCACCATCGGTATAGTACTTATTCTCGCTAATCTCCCCTTACTCACCGTGGATCCAGGCATAATACAAGCTGCTATTAGAGATGTGCAATTCACTTTCTTAAATGCCCTGGTCAGTCCTCTATGCCTCCCATATCTTTTACCATTTTTTATGGCAACCTCTCCCATCATGTACCACTTTTTCAGTCATCATGCACCAGTCCATGTCTTTTTACCAGTCCCTAGCAGATGGTAAATGTTCCCACCCACATCCCCAGGCAATGTTTCTCTTTGTTACTGCAGGCCAAGTGACAGCCACAGTTGTTTGTATTTAGGTGTCATGTCCTCTCCCCATGTGTTAAGCACAAACCACTTAGCAGTGTGTCACATATGTCATCACTCTTTCTATTGCCCTCCAATAGCCCTGGATCTGGGGACACTCCCAGAGGATATAAAGAAGGAGTACTGTTGACCACAGTCTCTTGCACACCCTTGTGCTGGGCTTTTCCCGATTTTGTATAGGTCTGCTCATCAGTAGTACCACATGTGTAGGACCTGGGACTGCATCATGTGGAAACCCGTCCTGATGTTGCTATCATGTGGGCCCTGAAGTGCCTCCTACCATTCCTCTTATTCTACCTCGCCTAGTTCAAACTCCCACTTTCTTTTTAACTTCTGAAGTAAATTTGGAGAATTATTAAGTATTTTTTGTACACTGGGGATATTTTTTTTTCTTTAGAGGGTGTAGCAGCATCTGGTTCTCTAAAGGGGTTGACAATGCCAGGTGTGTGCCATGGGCAATATAGGAATGCAGAGCGTCGCTGATCTGTTGGTATCTATAGTTTTCTGTGGCCACTTACTGGAAGTCCCTACAAAGGTTTCATCAGCCTGTATGACCGCTAGTTGCCGAGCCTTGAGATTACTATTGTGTCTCAACTTAAAGTTTCCCACCTCCTTAAGTGTGTCACTATCCCGCAGAAGATTTTGCTCCATAAGGATATCTTTCAACTCCAGGCATGTGTCACCTAATAGGTCTGGGTTCTGACCTAGACCTATAAGGTGACTCTGCGGGGCAGGTAACTTGATGCACGTGTGACTAAAGGGCAAACCTATGTTTTCCTGAGGTCCCCAGTGACGCATTTTCCCTCCCAATGAGGGATGGAAATATGAATGTCAAACAGATAATTATCTGTTTACTTATTCCTAAGAAGCAGCTATCTGCCCTTACATAAAAGTAGGATATGGCCCCCCATCCTCTGCTTCAACCATGGAGGACATGTTTCTCTGCCCTGAAGAAAGTCCAGGACCCTCGTGGCCTACACAGGACTGAAACATGTTGGCATCAGGGTCATAGGACCATAACACTTTTTTATTCCTTTTTAATATCCCTGACAGAACCACGAATAAAGGGATACTGGTATCTGTCTGCAGGTTTTTAATCTTCAACTGCCCCAGGCCATATCTCACTAAGAGCTCCCTGGAACACGGTCGAGCCCACCCTGACTTCTAGGCGTCAGAGTGACCCCATGATGAAGCATGACACCACTAGGGTGTGTGAGGGTAATAAAAACAAAAGGAATCCTTTACTTCCCCACTCCCTAGTGGGTACTGACTTCACATATTAGCTTCCCTATCTTATCTTACTAAGAGTCATCCTAGTTAAATTGTGTACATTGTTCACTTTCTCGTGGAGTAATTTTTTGTGGTTTGTTGTTCATACACAGGAGGACGTACTCCTATGAGATAATCCCTCTCAGCCTCTTCGGTACAGGGGAATTTCGTTTCTCTGTTTAGTGGCTTTGAAGATGATTCAAGACTGAGGCACAAAGAGGAAGATTTAGTGCTAGCCTGGCTGCCATGTTATGAAGCAACTGTAGTTACTTGAAGATATGGGCTGAGAAACCCACATAGAGGGCATTACAATAATCTAGCCTCCTTGTAATTGGCGCTTGAGTGGCCAGTGGTAAGCACTTGAATATTTTCTGAGTATCATAAGGATGCTGAAACAGCAGTACTAGGCCTCCGTCATCTGATTGGTCAAAGTAAGCTGGCTGTCCACAATGATGCCTCAGTTCCTAGTGAATAGAGTCCACTGAGGAGGTGGCCCTTGATCCACAAGCCACCAGGTGTTAGCACACAGAGTTGTGACTGCTGGAATGGGACTATTTCAATGCTGTCAATGTTAAGGTTGAGCCAGTTACTTCTCATCTTTTCAGCTACTCTTATCATAAAACAGGTAAAGTTGCCCTGGGTATCATAATGCCCATATCAATAGTTGTTAAATAGAAATAAGCTAGGAGTAGGTTTAAATGGGTGCAGTGAGATAAGATAGTAAGCACACAAGAGTAAATGTAGCTCTGTTCTGCTAAAGAAATAACAGTGAAGTATTGGATGTAAAAGAAAATTATTTAGAGAACATTTGGCACATTTGCCACAAACACACAATATGTGTGCTTGCCACTGAATATTAATGAAATTGTGAGTAAAATACATTAACATTTTTGCTTGTCACTCTGCTTGAACTCACTGATTGCAGACGGTTGTAACCCCTGGTGTAGTGTCAAGGCCAGATTATGCTAGCTCTGCCTACATTGGGCTATGGACACCACTGTCTTCACTCTGAGAGCAGGCTGCTTCCAGAGATTAGAATTATCCAATGTATCATTCCTGTGAAACACTGACCCCCACTACTACCCTCACAGATACACTTCAGGGGCCCAACTTGTTTGAGGAGAAAACAATCTCTTGATCTCTAGGATCCTAAAAGGTTCTACTAGGGGAGTTCTCATGACCACAGGGTCCTAGACGTCCGAAATCCAGAGCTGCAAAGAAACCTTTTCTCTGGTACATTATGGACGTTCAGAGTGAATTTAGCAACTAAACCCTGCTCTTTTGTTTTACTGTATGGGTTTAGTGTTTAATCTGCCCTTGGATACAATTTAAAATGCTATTTGACTTTGTATGTGTTTATTGTGTTTGTATAGTGAATCTTTCTTTTGATTTTGTTTCACACCTTGTAATCCTAACTCAAAAATAAATAAAATAAATCAAAGCTGCCCATGCATTCCCCTGTCAATAGTTGCCTCTTACTTTGTGTACCCCTTAGAGGTCATGTCTCCAGGTGAACATCCAACGTTAATGGCTGAACCTCTGCATCCATGGAGATACCTGTTCACCATCCCACTGCCACCAGCACGCGGAGAAATGGTTTATATACAGCCAGTGCACAAGGCTCTGGGACTGAGAACTTTCTTTTCAAAGGTGTTTTTAGTTTTTCTATGTATAGTTTAACTTAACTCAAACAAAGCACCTCCTGATGCGTCATCTCTTCTTCTAAGTGTACCTGGAGTTTTAAAGTGACAGGCATCACTATTTTCCTGGATTCCCTTGGCAGGGCTTGCTCGTGAAACATTACTCATTGTATTGTTTGCAGACAGGTAAGAGGGTCAGCTGTGGAAGACATACCATGAATATAGTTGCTGTTGTTTGTTTACTATAATTTGCTTTTCTTTCGTTGTTTCAGGAATGCAGGCCTAGATGTATCAAGCCTTTTGCGATTCGTGAAGGCCGAAATTCACAGAATTTCGGCCTTAACGAATCGCAAACTGACATTTTGCATCTTTTGGAATGTATGAGAAATTAGCAAAATAAGGAATCGCAAAAAATTGCGATTCCTTATTTTGCTTAAGCATTTAAGGAATCGCAATTTTGCGATTCCTTAAATGCCATGTATGAAACTTTTTTACATTGCGAATTCAGGTTAAGGAATCGCAAATTAACACCAATTTGAGGTTCGTGTTAATTTGCGAAATCCTTTCAAAAACCAAAATATGACAATTTTGAAGGTGGCATGTGACACACATACATGCCCAAAGGGCATGTATGTGTGCCATATGCACACACCTGTAAGTTTCAGGGGTGCAGCAGGGTGTCCATGAGACACCCCTGCACCCTTGAAATAATTCTCAAATTGCGATTAGCAAATTGCGAATTCGCAATTTGAGAATTACTTCACAATCATTCCTATGGGCCCCCTGACCCATAGGAATGCATGGGAAATTATTCCTTATTTGCGAATTCGCAAAATGCAAATTCGCAAATAAAAATTAATAAGGAATCGCTAAAAAAAAGCGATTTTTTACATACATTCCATTTTGCGAATTCTAAATAGCGATTTGCTAAAAATCGCTATTTAAGATTCGCAAAATGGAATCTTGATACATCTAGGCCGCAGTTTTTTGGGCCGGACTGACCTTCCTGTTCAGTCTGGTTCACCCATATAATGTCTGGAGTGAAAGATACCTATGCTGCACGCGTCTTGTACATACGGTCGTGTCACCCATCAGGACTTTTCACTTTAAACCTCAATGGCTTTAGATCAGGTTAAGCGGGAGAGGGCGCTATGAAAATGGGAGCAGTTTATAAATTACTGTCCAATGTACCACCCGCCTTGTGCTGCCAGTAGGACAACTAGAAACACCAAGCCCCGTAGAGTGTCTGTACGTGCCCTGTGTAGGACCTGCCTGGGTATGCATGGGACACATACTAGCCTTTAGCATATAAAGCGAGCCCTGGAAGTGCTAAGTTAAGTCCCAGGGTCCTATATCATACAGCGATGACTGTGTGCACTGAGTTTAGACTTTGGGGTCGATTTGATAAAAACGCACGCAGCGCAGCACAGCAACCAAACCTGCTGGGCTGCATTCATTGATAGTGAGAGAGCAGGACAGGGCCATGTCTACTAAGATGTAGTGCTCTCCAGCTCGCTCCCTAGAGCTGCTGCACTCTCAGGCTGCCCAGTGCCAAGCACACACCTGGGCGCCCCAGCACAAAAGGAGTTTGCTTCATGTCTTGTTGTGAAAAGCTACCTTTCCTGTACAAAATATGATTATAAAACCCGATGCCTACACAAACGTTAACACTTTTCCCACTTTAGATGTATGCAGCAGATGGTTGTGTAGGAACCCCCATGTACCATCCATAGAGAGGGTCATTTGCTGTAAAGCTGTGCATTATTCCGGGCATCTTTTCAGTGCGAAACACATTTTGTGCTGAAGAGTACAATAATGCAAAAATGTTGCCCTTGGGTTGCATCAGTTTTCTAGTGCAAGCCCGATGCCACATGTTAGTAAATCAACCCCACCCTATCTGTCACAGTTTTTGGAGTCCTAAGTAGTTGAAGAGCTGGAGTGGCACTTCTTTTGTTTACCAGGGCCGTTTCTAGGTGTTGTGCTGCCCTAGGCGAGAATTGAAAAATGCCGCCCCCTCCCTTTTTCTACCATCACTCTCTCCCCCGTCATCCAGGCTAGAAGAATAAATGCATTAGATAGTCTGCCATTTATTGCAGTATTATCCTTCTACCTGTGTTTGGTACTCGTTTGTAACATGCACACGTCACTTTTCTCTTGTAACACACTGTTTTCTACCGCGTACATTTTGTTTACTTTCGATGCCTGCACAAGTGCCACCAGTGCCTACGTAACGTTTGTTCTTGTGTTTGAGTGTCCTCCATTTATTGCAGTATTATACCTCTATGTTTACTTTGTACGCTTTTGTAACCTGCACACATGTCACTTTTTCTGCCCGTTTACTACCTCTTGTATTTTGTTGGCTCACGATTATCACTTTTGCCTCATTTAATGTAACATTTGCTTTTGTAATTTGTTCACTTGTAATGTTCTCATGTATCAGTTCTGTTCCTATTGTGAAGCGCTCTGACACCTTCGGGTAAAGTCTGTGCTATATAAAAACTATAAAAACGCATAAATAAGGTAAGGGGTCCTCTGCTCTTTCTTCTGCACACTCTCTTCGTGCTTCCTTGACCCCCGCTCCCGTGTCCTACTACTCCTCCAGGCTTCAGCCTCGCTCACATATAGGGAGATAGATTCTATCAGCCATCATCACCTCACCTCAGTCACAGGCCGGAGGCCTGGACATGGGGCCGCCACCACCGCCATCTTAGGATTTCAAATCAGTCTCAGATCTTTTTAGCCTACCTGGCCTGCTGCAACAAACAGACCCGCCCCGCCCGCGCCACCATCCAAACCAAACCTCACTCAGACACCCCGCGTCAGTGCTACCTAACCCCTGCTCATGCTCACTCAGTGTTTTGCGCCAGCCAGGCTCACTCCGGCCGTGACCGTGAGGAGTGGACGGGCTCGGACAGGCTCGGAGATAACAGAAACAGATAATGATTCACCCGCCCACCGCCGCCTCATTTACAACATTAGCAAGCAGGCCTGAGTGATGATGAACAACGTCATTATTACATGATGATTCATTTGCAATTGAATTTGCATGCAATGCATCCGATCCGAAATATGTATTTAAATTTATTTTAGCAGCCAGCGGCCTTCTGACTGACTCACCGGTGCATGCACTGCTCAGTCACGACGTTACGTATGTCCCCACGACCAGGCCTGCCCACGACCACTGTGCTGTTTGGAGGGCCGGCGGGAGACGGAGTCGGGACCGGAAAACAAGACTGTGTGTGGCACTGGCAGCATCAGGGTGGCAGCTGCAGTATACTATACTAATTATGGTAAATTGAATTCACGGCCATCACAGGGGGAGCAGTGCGCCAGCCGACACACACAGTCCGACCGTCCCCCGCGCACGCCGAGAGAGATGGTGGCACTGGTGCGCCGTGCGCGTCACCGTCACTGTGCTGCCCTACCTGGCTGAAGCACTGCTCATGGATTGGCTAAAAATTTTCCCCAGGGCCGTCATTGGTAGCACTATCCAGTGCTACAAGATTGACGGCCCTGGGGACCCAAACTTACACTAGTGTGTCCTGGCCCGCACCCCGCTCTACACACACACGCTACGGTGCGCGCCGCCCCCCGCCACTATGCAAGGGTGTGCCGCTCGGCTCTAAACGGTCTGCGCAACATCATGATGTCACAAGGCAACAATTGCAAACAGCAGGTTTTCACAGTGCACTCGGACTCCACTGCATGATTGATTTCCTGTTTCCTTCCAGACTAGTGCCACACACACAAAAATGCCGCCCTCACCATTTTGCCGCCCTAGGCGGCCGCCTAGTCCTGCCTAATGGCAGAAACGGCCCTGTCGTTTACCAAAATAGACACTGGTAAATGGTTGCTTGTTGAAGGACTAATGTTGTGCTTTGCCAGGAAGTGTAGCGCCTGCCTTTCTTCCGTTCTCCCGCCGTGCCGAATGGCATTTTTAAAGACACCACGACAGCCTCATCTTGATTTCTGTGCTCCTTGAGCACATAATATGAAGTTTAATTGAAGGGACAAGTATTGGGTCGACTCCTCACTTTTGTTGTGACCTAAGATACGATTTTTCATGCAACTCTACAGGTTGATATTAACTAGGCTTATAAGAGCCTTGCGCTGAGGTTTGCCCAGCCCATGGGCTCACTTCTATGCTTCTAGCACATTCCTTGTTATGATAAGGAGTGTGTATTATGGCTGATATTTAATTCTTTTATCATCTATTTGAGACGTGATTCTCTGTATGCCTTATCCAAGCTACCTGTGTCTCAGCATCGGACCTACCCGTCACTCTTCTTTAGCATATCTTCTTACCTCTTCAGGAATATGATGAAGTCGATGTACATACTTGATATTGAATAAACTTGATTTAGAAGGGGAATAGATTTTTAGGATACCGATCCCGCTATTTTCTGGCTTCCATCTTGATGAGATTGACTCAGTCAAACTTTCAGGGCCCTGAAGAAGTCCTTTAAAAGGACGAAACGCGTTGGCTGTATCGATGTGAAAAGTAATGTTTGTGACCTCGTTTTAAAAGCTTTTGGAATTGGAATAAAAAGAAACATTTGGAAAATCATCCGCGTTGGATACAGACTACATATTTGTCTTTTCGCCATTGAAATTGGTGTGTGGTGCACCTGTGCTTTTGTTTCAAAATGTAGCAGCATTTGTTGACACACATAAAGTAAATAACAGAACCAAAAACAATAAATATAAACAACGCAACAGGGCAATTCACTTAAAACATATTAGAGAAAATCACAAAACGACCGTTAAAACAGAATGCAACAGAACTACCACAGCAAAATACAACACAATAACATTACAATAATGCAGCACAGAAACACAGTAGAATAAAAAAAATATGCACTAACATTCTAGTCACAAGTTGTTGATGCATTTCAAGGGTGCTGAGGGGGGTCCAAAGGACCCCCCCTGCACCCTTGAAATGTTTTTTTAAGTGCAAGTCCAAAGGACATGTGTGTGTGTAACATGACACTTTCAAAAATGCTTTTTTGAGCACTTTTGAAAGATTTCGCAAATTAACACGAGGGTCAACCTTGTGGTAATTTGCACCTCCTATTTGCAAATTTGCATTTTTTAAAACATTCATGCATTGCATTTAAGGAATCGTACAAATGCGATTTCTTAAATGCAATTGCATTTTTAGGAAATGCAAAAAATTGCGTTTTTAAAAAAATTGTTTCATGCATACCAAAAAGAGATTTTGGAATCGCAAACGGCCGAATTTTCCGATTCGCACCGTTTGCGACTCCAAAATTGTTTGATGCATGTGGCCGATCGACTTTTCTTTGAATCACTGCTTCCCTGCATCCTTGTAGTTTGGCATGCCTGATGAAGCAAGGCTGTTCATCTTTTCAGTAAAGAAATAAAAAGCTACTTTGAAAAGCCAGTCTTTATCTACTGACACTTGTAACTGTGCTGATGTATTGATAAATGGCATACCAGGGCATATAAAGGCTTGTAATCAGGCTAACCAGGCTAACCAGGTTAACAGGTGTCAGTGGTAGAGGATGGTAGCGACTCTTCTGACTCACATTAATCCCCTAATACATCACGATTGAACATGGGGACGGCGGCAAGCAAGACTTGGAAGAGATTTTCTTAAGAATCCATGATCCTATAGAAATGGTACTTTAAAGAAAGGCCTAGGTAACCAATCAGAGGGAACATTTTGAGGAATAAAAAGTTAGAAATTGAACATAGGTTTAAAATACAGTGAGAAGGCGTAACCTAGCAGGAAGTAAGTTCTTTGCAAATCAAATGTGTGTCCAAAACATGTTAGTCACACATTTAACAGATCTCATATTTGAGACACCATTGAGATGGAGTCCGTCTTTTTTGTTTCTACATTGATTAATGTCTCACCTTCACTTGCCCTCTGTGGTTTTTGTACAGACTTCACGGTAAATTAACAGAGAAACAAGCAATGGCCACGACTTAACACTTTAAGATTAGAACTCAAGCCTGGGGAAGTTAGTCACGTTTTCTTGGTGAGGGTACATATCACACCTAACTAAAAGATCTTTCAATGAAATGTAATTGGGTAACCGACATGCTGCATTAAAACTATTTCAGTCCAGTGGGAGCTTGTTCAGTGCCCCTTCCCCTCCCAACCTCCCACTCATTCTGCACTCACCTCTCAATCATCCCTTTCCACGGTGGCTGAATCTCCTTGCATCTCCACCTCTCTCCTCCCACCACACTCGCTCCTGTATTCAGGTGGGTCTATGGATGCTCCATCGTGGGGCCTGTGGTCCAGGGTCCCAGCCCTCTGCTTTGATGCAGTGTGTGGCTTCTGGGGGTCAGCCAGGGAGCGCCCCAGGCCCAGCAGCAGGATGAGGGGTTACTCGTGTTATCGTCTTTGCAGGGATGCCTTGCTCAGGCTGGAGGCGGCGGGAGGCTCAAGAGCGAGCTTCATGAAGGACTGTGGGGTCTGTACTCACCACCCAGGCATGGCACTCACTTTACCTTCATTGAAGAAGATGTTGAAGCCGCTGCCACATTGTCTTCTGCTAACGAACATCTGGACTGCATGCCGGGCTGGGTGCCCTTTGCCAGGCAGCAGAGTTCCAGCAGGCATTGCCAGTCTAGACACAGGTTGTGGCCAAGGTGGGCGTGGACCTGTGCATGTGGGGGGTGGACCAGAGAAAGGTGAAGGGGGTTATTCTGTCCGACACTGAGGCCATCACTCCTAGGGCCTCACTCTATGAATGCGGTAATAATGATAGCCTGGTACAGTGCAATCCATTCCAATCTGGCTTCACCTCTCCAGTCCAATCCGGGCTTTGCAAACTGACCCCTGAAGACGTGAGTTGTTGACATGTTGTGCAGCATTTGCAGTGGCACCGGGGCAAGAAGCGTGAGGAGCCCACTGCACCCAGAGGCATCTTAAGGATTTTGGGGGCCCTGAGCCAAACATATTTTGGGGGCCCCTGTTCGGAACATCTGTGAGTGTATGCTCCAGTCTCAGCTTGGTCTTACCTATGGCCAGGTGACTGACAGTGCACAAGTACACTGGTCCAAATTCCAAATGTGTTTAGACTTAACATTCAGGGATGGTGACTTTGGACACTATTGTAAAACAGCACCAGGTCACTAATCATATTGCAAATAATCTCTGTAACCCTCTTTCATTTCTCATATGTGAGATTCTGTTTTGATCTAAAATAAACTTTTTTGTATGAATGTTACATGAAACATAAACACAGCGTTTCTCCACAAAACGTCTGTAACAGGACACCCACACATCAACCACTTTAAAAAATAATTAAATAACATCTGTTTAAGAATTATTTAAGATCATCGGGGCAAGACTCTCTGCAGAACAGAGTTAGCCCTTTTAGGGGCCCCCTGAGAGCCTGGAGCCCTGGGACAGCGCCCACTCCTGCCCAGGCCTTAGAACTCCTCTGACTGCACCCCAATTATAGCTCTCATTTATCACCCAAAAGGGAGGCAGGGAAGAGAGTTTCCTTGCACACGGTAGGGCCCATGCCTACTTTGCTGCACCACTGGACAGATGTGCACAAACCTGCGTGCCTACATATCGAGGGCCTCATTTATGAAAAGTGACGCATTGCTGCGTGAAAACAGCGATGCGTCACTTTTCACTGCGCTCTCCCTGCGACATGATTGATGCGTCATATTTATAATATGGCGCATCATGTCGCAAGGAGTTACAGATACGTCAGTATTTCTGACGTATCTGTAGGCGCAAAAGTGACGCATTGCTGGAGTGTTTCACAAAAGTGACGCAACTTCAGCAATGCTTCCTTTCACATGGGGAAAGCCCCATGTGAAAGGGCTTGCATTAGTCTTACGCCTGCTGTGAGGCAGGGGCAAGATTTTGACGCAACAGCGTCCTAAAAGTGACGCAGTGAAATCTCATAGATTTCACTGCGTCACTATTACGAGGCTTTTTGCGGATGAACGCCCCCTCTGCATACATTATACCTGACGCAGGTATAATGTAGCGCAGGGGTTTACAAAGTGACGCATCTGCTCAGATGTGTCACTTTGTAAATAGTGCGCATCAGGAGGCATGTTTTACGCCGCCGATGCGTCACAAAAAGTGACGCATCGGAAGCGCAAAACTGACGCAAGGCCTCATAAATGAGGCCCCGACTTTCTTAAAAGTCTTTGTTTTGGTTGCGTTCTTGAGAGGAACTGGGCTTGAAAATCATGTGTGTGGATTTTCGTCCAATCACATGACTCATATGTATGAAGGTACCCATTCGCGAATCTCAAATAGCGATTTAAGAAATCGCTATTTGAGATTCGCAAATTGGTATGTATGTAGAAATTCGCATTTTTTTGCAATTTCTTAAAATTCCTTAATTGCGATTAGCAAATTGAGGAATCGCAATTAAGGAATACTTTCCCGTTCATTTCTATGGGCCAGGAGACCCGTAGGAATGAATGGGTAGTTATTCTCAATTTGTGATTCGCAATTTGAGAATCGCAAATTGAGAATAATTTCAAGGGTGCAGGGGTGTCCAAAGGACACCCTGTTGCACCCATGAAATTAGCATGGGTGCACATGTGGTGCATATGTGCTTCACAGTGCACTTATAAAAATGCAAAAAAGTGCATTTTTCAAGGAATTTGCAAATTACCACCAACTTGAAGTTGGTGGTAATTTGCGATTCCTTACGGCCAATTTGCATTTTTGTAATGCTTCTTACATTGCATTTAAGGAATCGTAAAATTTGCGATTCCTTAAATGCAATCGCAAAATAAGGAATCGCAAATTTTGTGATTCCTTATTTTGCACGCAGATTTGCTTAATACATACCATTTGGCCAAATTGCATTTGCAAACGCCAAAATTCTGCGAATATCGGCGTTTGCGAATGCAATTTGGCTTGATACATATGGCCCTTATTCACTTCATTTTTACTCAAAGGAATAGCCATTGAGAGGAGCGGGCTCTCTCTACTGTACTTACATCTTGCTCACCTGCCCCGGGGTGGGGGCTGATTCTCCAGTGTTGATTTGAACATTCTTAGGGAAGCATCACAGAGTCTTTTCCCAGCTGCACCCCACTTTTGTGAAAAGAAGGCGCGTTTTTCCATATTGGAATATTGTCAGTGGCCATTGGCTGCACCAACTATGTATCTTTTCTTTTTTCCTTTTTTCCTTTTTCCTGGCCCATGCCTAAACAAGGCCTGGACCTGACTGAATGGCGAAGAGCATCCTTTGAACTGCATCACCGGGGCCCTTCCTTAGAGCGCTGCTGTAATACTTCACTAGTAGAACGGATCCTTGTATACATAACATAGCTGCTCAGCTTCTGATGCGTCACTTTTTGTGACGCATCTGCAGCGTAAAACATACCTTCTGTTGCGCACTATTTACAAAGTGACGCATCTAAGCAGATGCGTCACTTTGTAAACCCCTGCACTACATTATACCTGCATCAGGGGGGCGTTCCCCCGCAAAAAGCCTCGTAGAAGTGACACAGTGAAATCTATGAGATTTCACTGCGTCACTTCTAGGACGCAATTGCGTCAAAATCTTGCACCTGCCTTACAGAAAGCGTAAGACTGACGCAGTCTCTTTCACATTGGGCTTGCCCCATGTGAAAGGACGCATTGGTGGAGTTGCGTCACTTTTGTGACACACTCCAGCAATGCGTCACTTTTGCGCTTACAGATACGTCAGAAATACTGACATATCTGTAACTCCTTGCGACATGATGCGTCATACATTAAATATGACGCATCAGGTATGTCGCAAGGAGTGCGCACTGGGAAGTGACGCATCACTGCTTTCACGCAGGGATGCGTCATTTCTCATAAATGAGGCCCACTACAGTTGTGTTGAGACACCGCACTGCATGCTGCCTGAGCCAGAAGTCTGTCTGAAAGGCAGGACACAGGTCACAACAAAGAAAAGGAACCATGGCGTTTGGTTCTTCTGTTCTCTTTTCTTAGATGGACAGTGATAAGTAGAATGTAGACATTAATGGCAACATGTATATTTTTTCGCAAATCTGAGGTAAATATACAAACGATAGAATTTCTCTGCATAGTGCTTGCTACACTTTCCGGACTGAAGATTTTTTTTTTTCTGCCACTGGGATGGTGAAGGCAGTGCAAGATAACCTGGGTCACATTTATGGGGATTTGACTGAGGGCATGGTAGGAATGTAATACGTTAGCCACATTTTCAATACACACCTCCCTTTTTCTTTAAAAAAAAAATATATATATTTATGGTATTTGTACATATACATATAGTGCAGAGGGATATCTTCATAAGGGTAACCTCACACTTGTTCGATGTCTTTGAAGGAAGCTTCCACTGACTCTTCAGTTCCATCTCTTTGAAGGAAGCTTGAACTAGCCCAGCAGTACCACATTTCTTCAATGTCTTTGAAAGAAGCTTGCACTGACTGGCACTGCAGTACCACACGTATTCTAAGTTTTAAAAGAAATGTGCATTGGTCCTGCAGTATCACACTAGTTCCATGTCTTTCTGGGTAGATTGTGATGCTTTTGACCAGTGTTGTATGTCTTATGCTTGTAAGCTAAGGACCCCATGTACTCTGGCTCCTTGTCTTATATATATTTATGTGTGTTTTAGGTCTGACCAGAAGACTGTTTAAGCCTAATGTTTTCACTAAAATAATACATAATCTTGCAACACAGGGCGTTAGGTATACCTAATTCCATTAATCATCAAACAGTGTGTTATTCCCATATTAGTTCAGTCCTTCAGGACACCATAAATTGGACAGTATATCAGTTGTCTTCAGCCATTAGGTTTGTTGCCAATGTTTGGTTAAGCCTAGTGGATAGCTGCTAGTCTTAGGTTGTCCGGTAGTCGAAGTAACAGTATTTCGTCTGCGTACTCTGTGTTACTCAGCATCCAGAGAAATCAGATCTCAAGAGATAATTTCTGTAGTTCATCCCCCAGCAGCTTACCTGAAAATGCAGCATAGTGCTGATTGAGTAATGAGAGTACCAGCAGATCTGCTTTGATTGCTACTGGACCAGTATCTTTTTATGCAGAGCACATAGTTTTCCTGCTGCAAGCATCACAATCATGCCACCATCTTCAACATTATTCCTCATTCTCTATCACTTTTTCATGTTTTAAGAAGGCAAACCTGTGTAAAACGTATTGTTTTTTATTGAAGCACATGCCCTCCACATTTAGTTTACAGCAGTTCAGGCTGGACAGTTTAATGAGGAACAGGGTTAAGACTGATTTGCATGTGTGTTTCGTGTACCACCCTAAGTGGCATAGGTATGCCCAGGTGTGGGTCCCATGCTTGCTGTGCCACTGGAACCAACCTGTATCCGGCTGCTGAGCTAATAACTAGGACTCGGGATTTGTACCGAGACACCGATGGACAGGGCGGGGTCTCCTTAAACCTGAGTCTGTACCAGGTGAGGTGAGGCCCAGACCTCATACAGGACAGGTGTGGAATTTACCCTTCCTGTATGGAGGTACTTTGTATAATCACAGTGTGCACATTACTTGTTTCTTATTTTTTGTTTTCACTAATTGCAGTAGCTACAATTATGAGAAGGTCCTGAAGAAAGCCAGGGCGAATTTGCCCATTGTTGGCAAATTAACGTTCACACACCCATGATTTACTAACTTGTTGTGCAAGGCACAATAGTTTTCACTTTCCTGACATCTTTAGAAAGTCGGGGCCTCATTTATGAGGCCTTGCGTCAGTTTTGCTCTGCTGATGCGTCACTTTTTGTGACGCATCGGCGGCGTAAAACATGCGCCTTGTTGCGCCATATTTAAAAAGTGACGCATCTAGGTAGATGCGTCACTTTTTAAACCCCTGCGCCACATTATACCTGCGTCAGGTATAATGTATGCAGAGGGGGCGTTCCCCCGCAAAAAGCCTCGTAATAGTGACGCAGTGAAATCTATGAGATTTCACTGCGTCACTTTTAGGACGCTGTTGCGTCAAAATCTTGCGCCTGCCTCACAGCAGGCGTAAGACTGACGCAAGCCCTTTCACATGGGGCTTTCCCCATGTGAAAGGACGCATTGCTGGAGTTGCGTCACTTTTGTGACACACTCCAGCAATGCGTCACTTTTGCGCATACAGATACGTCAGAAATACTGACGTATCTGTAACTCCTTGCGACATGATGCGTCATACATTAAATATGACGCATCATTGGTGTTGTAAGGAGTGCGCAGTGAAAAGTGACGCATCGCTGTTTTCACGCAGCGATGCGTCACTTTTCATAAATGAGGCCCTGGGTGTTTTAAGATAGTGTACACCTTTATCCTTACGCCTGTCTTGTCATCTTGCGTTTCACTCATTCATTGCACTTGGCATGGGAGCTATTTCACGCCAGGTGTAACATATTTCACGGCATTCACTTATGCCTTGCTCTATTCACCTTTCATTTTGATTACTCTGCATTTGAAGACGCCTTGGTTTATGAACTTGATGTGACTAAATACGTCATTACAAGTGACTTTACTTTTTCAGTCTATGTTAAGATTTAACTACTACCCTTACATTGGGTCTACAAGCTGTGCACAGGGGGACATCTCCTCAATAGGAGATGCTACTTGGTCAGTGGTGGCTGGTTAAATTTGAAAGTGGTGGGCCGTAAACTTTGTGGGCAAGCACCGAGGCGAGCGAGCATACCGGGTTTGCCCGAACACTTAAAGCGGGGCACGGGCGAAAATCTATCCAGAGAAAATTTTGAAAAAAGAGTGTGTAAATGGTGCATTTTCAAGCAAATTTGTTAGGCGAGAGAAAAGAAGACTGTGTGTGTGTGTAAGAGATAGAGCGAGAGAGAGAGTGTATGGGGATCATGCCTCTTTAAGGAATTATGTGATAAAATACACCTATTTCAGCATAGAAAGTTTAGGAATGTAAACACATTTTTCAGACTTTTTGACATGTTTACTCAGAATGCCCTTTGGTTTTTGGACCCTTGACTTCTGGTATTTTTATCTATGAACAGTTGACACCTGATAATTATCCCCCAACTAATTGTAGCCTTCCCTAAACATGGAAACAACAACACACTGTCCTTGTACAACTTTTGATTGGCAATGGAAAGTCAGCATTATTTGTTGTTAACAGAACAACCGTATTCTGTGGGCCAAGGAAAAATATGAGGAGGGTTGCGCGAGTTATTGGATTTTTATTATGTAATTTTGACCTGGTGTTGTGGTGAGATCTAACTTTTTATAATTCACGATAATGAAGCTTTGTATGGAAGTTTAACTGGAACTTTGCAAGCGCACACAGGATAAAAACCATCAGTTACCAACCATTCCTTTGGTAGGATTAATGTGCTGCACCCAGCCCCCCAAACACAGCCTTCTTATGTTCCAGTAATTTCTGTAAAGAGGGGGTGATTATTTCGAAAAACTTTAAACAATTTGGCACACAGCTTCAAGCTAAAACAGGGGTTGACATCCGAACTGGGAGACAACTGTGAAAACAGTCAATCAAAGCTGCTGCTGACACATTTACAACTCACTTTCGGAGGAAGCTTAGGGCAACATAACTTGTACAAAGGCTAAACAACTAACGTGTAAAGCGCTTAGCACATATTTCACAGACACAGAGACACCTAGCACGCTACATGTGCCAACAAAGAGCAAAGTACTTGCGTTATTATTAGGTGACCTGTGGTTAGGTTACACTCAGGTACCAACATACATTCTTTTTTTTTATTTCTGTAATTTTTTATTGTGTAAAAAAATATATTTACATGGAGCACGGAATATACATGAGTGGAGGAAAAAGGGAGGAAAGAAAGGCAAAAGAAAGAGGAAGAGAAAGGCGTCGGGGGGGGGGAGAAGGTAGGAGGGGGTGTTGGCCACCGTCGTTCCGTGGCTTTGTTCGAGTGTCAGTTTCAAAGTCCAGCTTGTCATCATCTTCTGCCGCCCCCTCCGCGTGGCTCGGTTGGTGTCCTTGACCCGCGCCCCGGACGAAAGAGAGGGTTGCGGAAGATAGAAGTCGAGAAAGAAAGAGTGGAGGAGCCTTGCGTATTAATTTCCTTCTGTTGGCGCGTGGATCCTCAGCTTGCGACCCTCTGCGGTGGTTTAGAGTTTGCGCCTATGGGGGTTTCTGCGATGATAGGTAGAGGTCTAGGGGTTCCCACATGTTCGACTGCCTATGAGTTTTCGGCGTGTATTTCGCTGTGATGTTATCTGCCCCCCTTAGGAACGTGACCCAGTTTAGCCATGCCTGGGGCGCAGCCTTTGAGGTGTCCTTCCAGTTACTTAGGACTATTTTGACTGCAGCCGTCAGCAGTAGGTCAATGAGGTCACGCTCCTCTTTCGTTGTGATGGCCGGGGATGCAAAACCTAGGACTAGACTTGGGAAATCTATGTGTATGGCTACTCCTGTTATCTCATTGATAAGTGTCCCAATTCTGTCCCAGAATTCCCTGATCTTAGGGCAGCTGAGAAGCAGGTGTTCTAAGTCTCCCTTCTCTCTGTCACAGTTCCAGCATGCATCACTCTCTCGGATCCCCAAGGAGGCCAGGCGGGCTGGTGTCCAGTACGCCTTGTGTACTAGCCAGTATTTGGTCTGGTTTAGCGTTGCAGTTATTTTTTTCCTAGAAGTTGATCTCCATAGTTCCGCTTTCTCGGTCTCACTTAGTTCCTTTCCTGCTGCACCTCCCCAGAAATGTGTAACCTTTTCATTGAGTTTGGTCTTTTTGGGGCGGAGTGTTTTGTATAGGTGTGCTACTTGGTGTCCTAGTGTGTTGAGACTGGCTGCAAGTTGTATGAGTGATGGTGTTCGGTTGTTAAGGTTCGCTTTCCTGATTGCCACTTTGATTTTCAGGAAGTTGTAGAGCTCTATGCTTTGTAGATTGTGAGCTTCCTTGAGGGTGTCAAATGTTGTGTACTCGCCCTGCTTTTGAAGGTCCTGGGCAGTGGAGATACCATGTTTGTACCAATCGTGCATGTCTAGAACCCTATCCCTGTATCTTAACTTAGGGTTATACCAGATGGATTCTAATTGGCCTCCCTTGATGCTTGTTGTCAGGAGTTTGTCAACACTTAGGAGAGCTATTTTTGTGTTCTTTAGGACTGGGTTGTCTTTGGCTGCTGGGTGTCGAGTGGCAGTGAGGAGGGCGATGGGGTTCATGCCTTTTAGTAGTCCTCGCTCGAGTGTGAGCCATGCTGGGGTGTATTCCTGTCTTGGGTCTAGCCAATGTAGCCCCTGTCTGGCTATGTAGGCTACCTGGAATCGTTTGAAGTAAGCCCACCCTGATCTTTTGAGAGTCTAAGCTTTTTTAGGCTTATTCTAGGTTTTTTCCCTCTCCACAAAAAGTTGTTCAGTATTTTGCCTAGTCTCTTGTGGAAGTCTTCTGTGTTGGTAAGTGGGAGCATGGTTAGCATGTAGTTGACCATCGGTGTGATCATCATTTTTATCGCTTCTACCCTTCCCCACCATGTTGTGAATCTGGGGGACCACCCTTCTACTTTATCCTTAATTTTCTGGATTGTTGCTTGTTCATTATGTTCCAGTGTCGTTCTTAGGTCTCTCTCAAAGAGGATGCCTAAGTATTTTATGGGCTTCTGTTGCCAGGCTAGTCCAGACGTTCCTAGAGAGAAACCACTGCTCTCCGTGGTGGCAGTAGGGGGATTTTCGTGGGCAGGGCAGGTTTGCTTAGCGTGCGGGGTACGCCTTGCGTAAAGAGTTGCCGATTGACATTTTAGCTTTCCTGATTGTATCTCCTCACTCTTCTGCCTCTGGAGCACTTGTGTAGGCTTGACCCCGTGGGACAGGGTCCAGTGCAGGCTCCCAGTGCCTCTCGGTGCGTGCCTCTCGGTGCGTGTCCCTGGTGGCCGGCTGGCTGTGGTTGCTCAGCGTCTCATGCGGTCATTTTGGCCTCCCCTCTCCGCGCTGTTGCTTGCGGTATCAGTGCGCGGTGTGCCTCGCGGGCCCCCCTGCCGTCTCTGAAGACTGCTGGGCGGGTCGCTGTCCGACACCGGGCTCCTCCTCCGCCTCTCCCCCGCTATTACCTCCCGTATCTCGTCTGGGTCGGGGGGCTCAACCTGCGCTTCTGGCTCCGGTGCTTATTTCTCGGCCGTCCCCGACCGTGCGGAGCTTCCGGTGGCGCCGTCCTTCCGTTTCCGGTCCATCACTTCCGCCTGGATTTGGTGAAGACTACCGGTAATGGCGTTTCTTCCCTGCAGCTACTTCCGGTTCTCCCTTACTCGGTTGGCGGGTCTCCCTCTCGGTAGGCTTGCAGTTGAGCGGGCCCTCCTGTCGCTGCCGGTGATGGCTCTATACAACAACCCCAAAGCGCGGGTGGTGGTCAACGGAGGCACATCAGACATACTACACCTTGGAAGGGGAACAAGACAAGGCTGCCCACTCTCACCAGCCCTCTTTCTATTAGCCATAGAACCGCTCCTCACAATGATCAGAACGAACTAAGACATAGCGGGGATACCAATAGGAGGAGAAACATTCAAGTTAGCGGCTTTTGCTGATGACGTATTAATAGTCACAGAAGATCCAGAAAGATCCATCAAAGCACTGACTGACACTATCGGGAAATACGCGCAGGTATCAGGGTACAACCTCAATACAGACAAATCAGAGTGCAAACCGTTAAACATCCACACGGCAGGTACCAACATACATTCTAATCGATTTTACTTATGGCGGTGCGACGCCGATGGGTGGTGGGGAGGACAGTGAAAGTAGCCCAGTTTATATACAGCATGAAATGAACACACAAACTGGGTGCCACGTGCCAGCACAGGGCCAGACAGTACTGCCCCTGGAGCCAGACTGCAACAGTCTCTGCATTGACGTTCTCGCTCTAAACACTACTAACACTCTTTGAAGTGCAGAGTGAGTCACTCCGCACTTCAAGGAGTGTTAGTGTTTATAGAGTCGAAAGGAACGCAACCCCTTTCGGCAATTGAGTAGAACAGCTGGCGCAGGCGCAACATAAAATGGAGTGTAGACAGTAATGCGGTGCCTGTGGCCTGCGTGCCGTTGTTATCACCCCTGGCCACAGCCTTCACTCAGACAGTGGCCGGAGGCGGCTTCCCTACTGGTTGACATTCATATTATTTTCGACTTAAGTTTTCCACATGCCACCGCGGCGTATGGAAAACTTAAGTCAAAAATAAATTATAATGAATGTCAACCAGTAGGGAAGCCGCCTTAGCCGAGTCGAGATTAAGACAAGTTGGTCACTCCAATGGATCCTATGGGCGTGACGCAGCTGCAGCACACACAGTCATTTTCACGGTCGGACCACGCAAGATTCAGTGACTGAGAATAGTGCTGGTGAGTCAGTCACACACACATGCAACAACGCAGGGCTCGTATACTAGACGACTCTCGTCTCATAAGCTCTCAGGGCTTGCGCTGTGACTGGCCTGATTCCTGAATCTGATGATCGCCTGCTGCTGGCTGGTATGAAGAGAAGACAGAAGTTGAAGTAGTAAGTAGAGGCATCCCAGCCAATGCCAACGAGGTCAGGCAAACGCTCGACTCGAGAGCTCCAGGCTGACTCTCTCTCTCTCACTCGCTCACACTCCCTTCTGTGTGTGCAAATGGCACGTACGCACGCACGGAGGGGAGGGGAGCACCCGGAGCAGAGCAGAGAGAGCGGGGCTAATGACCATGACCAATCACTGCACGTCCTTACAATAAAGCCATGGAGTGATTGGTCAATATGCCCCTATGCTCCTGGACATGCCCGACTATGCCCAGTGACTAGAGCAGCCAATCCAAGTGCTGCTAAGGCAGGAGACCTCTCCACTCCTTAGGAGGCCGTGGGGCTGCGGCTTTGACCCTCCGCAATTTTCGTACAGCGAGAGTGGCAAGACTATTAAGACTGTGCATGCCGGGCTGGCCAGGGAAAGGCACCCAGCCAACCCGACATGCGCATTTTTGCTACACTGGTACAGGGAACCCCGGTATGCCACAAGCCAAGTAAGTGGCCCCCCTCCCCTCTGAGTGAAAGTGACATCATGGTAACGGCATGCCCTTTGGCCGCGGCTAAGTCAGCCTGAGTGAGAGAGACAGCTGTCTAGCTGAGCTGACTGCTGCCGTGCGCTGCAGGCTGAGAGCTTAGTACTGCTGCTAGTGGACCCCTGGGAGGCAAAATAATCAGTGGGGTGATGCCCCAACGCCCATACAAAGGAACCGCCAAAGTACTTGGTTCTTGATTTCTTGATCACACTTTTAGGAGAAGAAAGTGAATCCCCAGGAGCACGCTACAAATTTACCAACCTCTGGAACAACTCTGGTAGTGCGTGTCTCAATTCAGATTGTCATTACCAGGTCTGCCACTATTGATAAATCAGGGAATGCACCAAAATCCATGGGTGGATGTGTGGGAAAATCTACGCTCCACACATGGAGTTTCTCCCTGAGGCAGAGTAACACAAGGCAGTGACTTGGACTGCTTTGTGTTACTCCAGATTAACCAAGCATTGTAAGGCCACACAAGGTGGCATTGTGTTTCTTACTCAGTGCGACTTTACTGTTGTGTTGCCCTTTTGTTGCCTGGCATGACGCACTATGAAATGTCTGGCCCTGGATGTCTCTCCTTTATGTCTTCAATCACAGCTAGAATGAAAATAGTTTAACTATCTTTGCCTCTATGGCTGTCACCTATAAGGTTGTGTCTAAATTTAAGACGTTGTTCTGTGGCGACCGTTTGTAGCAATGTAGCAATGATTTTTCAGAAATAGTGTAATACCAAGTCTTTCCTCCCTTGTTATGGTCAGTGCTCTTTACTTAGGATAGTTTTCATATAATTCTTACAATGTAACGCTTCATTGATATCTCAATTGCCATTTCTGACATGATTATAAGGTTACCTCAGTGTATGGTATTTTCTTGTTTTTTTTTCTTGGCATGCAAATCAGTTATTGATTCATTGAATTACATTTCAAAATATCCTTTTTGCCATCTACATCCAATCATGACTTGCCCTGGCTTATCAGTTGCTCAGGATGTAGGCATCTAGATATTGGTCTGTGGCCTTCTGTCCTGGCTTCTGCCTAACTGAACACCTTGTTTCCATCACTCTCAAGTGAGGCACTGTTAATTGTCAGAAACTGCATAATTGATAATAAACTTGTGACTTCTCTGCAAGTCATGCTGCCTTCATATTCTGACATAGGAATCATGGTTTTCTCTATGGGAATGATGCATACTTGTGTCCAATCTATTCATAACTGACCAACTCACCACCTACTGTTAATTCATTTTAGGAAACCAATACAAAAAGATCTCCAAAACATGGAACGGTGAGATCTCACAACCGAGTTTGGGACTCCCCTCGGGGTTCAGACCTAAGGCCCCTCATATGGTTGATGCAGATGAGGGATGAGAATCTCTAATTGTTGAGGTTGCCCATCTTCCTGCAGGGTAGAGGCTTTATTGTTCAAAACTGTCCATGCTCAGACCATGTCATTGATGATGGGCTCCTCACCTTCTTCAACCTTAGTGATGAGAACTCCAAGGAAGTTGGGTAGTTCTCCCTACTTTCTGGAAGGGGCATGTGTTAGACTTGCCAGCCTTACAGTGGTCTTCCACCAAACATTTTGCTTGCAGTCCGGCAATTTCACAGAATTTGTTTTTATTGGCTTATGGCTCTGTGCAGTTTACCACTGCTAAATAGTGCTAAAGTGTTTGTGCTCACTCCCCTAAACATGGTTTAACTGACATATATGTAATTGCATATTTAATTAACTTGTAAATCTCTTGTAGAGTGGAATACTATGTGTCCAGTGCTTTTAAATGAAATACTTCTTGTGGACCTGCAGCACTGATTATGCCACCCACTTAAGTAGCCCTCTAAAACCTGTCGCTCACACTTCCCAGGGCTACTTATGGAGGCCACTGCATGGCTCCAGTGAGTAGCACTTGACCTTTTGGTTATGTGCGCCTCTCTCCCTCTCCCCCGCGCCCCTTAGCTCCCCTCGGACTGGGACTGCACAGCCAGTAGTTCGGTCCTGGTGCTAGGAAGCGTGCCTGGGTGGGCTTCAGACTCTTTCACCTGTAGATAATTAATGTCTTTATTTAAGCCCTGTTTAGTGGGTTTAATTGTGCTGTGGTAAAGTTTGTTTTACTGGGATAATCTTGTTTTACTGGGTTTATATTTTCTTAATTTTTCTTACTCCCTTGTCTTTCCCACCCCCTTTGATGTTCCCTCTCCTCACCCTCCCATTTCCCTGACAGCCCTTCCCACCTCCTAAGGCTACTTATGGAGGCCCATGCATGACTGCGCTGCTTGCTCGCTGAAGGCACACCAAAGGCAAGCCCTTATGCTCCTTTCCATGCCTGGACAAGGTCAAGATTCAGGACCCCCGGCACTCCAGCCAGCTGTCGATACACTTGCAATGAGCTCATAGACCTGAGCCCAGGGCAACGATATGAGATGAAATGAAATGAAAAGTAAATACATTTGTAGAGCGCAATTGCTGCCCAGAGCCGTCCAAGCGCTAGAGACCAGAATATAAATTGCTTGACAGAGGTACCTTGCAGAAATTAATGAGGGGCGTTAAACAAAAAAGTCTTCAGCTGTTTTCGAAATGAGAAAAAGTTAGGGTTGGATTTGAGGTGAAGAGGCAGTGAGTTCCAGATCTTAGAGGCATTGTAAGTAAACGTCCTGCCGCCAGCTCTTGCCTTTTTTATTCTGGGAACTATAGCCATACAGGCCTGGCTAGAGCGGAGGTTTCTGCTGGGTAGATACTGTTTTACTAGGTCCCGGGCAATCATTGGTCCTATGTCCCAAAAGGCCTGATGGGCAATACACATGGCCTTAAAGAGGACTCCTTGTCGTACTGGTAGCCAGTGTAGGCTGTTCAGACCAGGTTTGGCTGATTGTCTGCGTGGTAGCTGTAACAGTGTGCGAGCCGCACAATTCTGCACTATCTGTAGTCTGCGCAGGATGTATTCCGGGGCGCCAAGGAGAGGATATTATTGAAGTCTAAACGAGACTGTATCAGACCTTGGATGGCCACCTGCTTTGCATCCACAGGCAGAAGAGGAAGGACTTTCTTTAGCATCCTAAGAAGTCCAAAGCAGGTAGCCGAGAGTTTTGTGGCCTGGGTGTTAAACGAGAGGGTTTTGTCCAGCCACACCCCAAGGCTCTTAATATTGTCCTTGGGTACTGGGGGGGGCACCTAGGCAAGGAGGCCACAGGGAGTTGAAAAAGGTGGGGTTCGAGGGGCCCAGGAGCATCAGCTCCGTTTTATCCCCATTGAGCTTAAGGGATGAGGAGGTCATCCAGCCCTTTACCTCCTCTAAGCACTTTATTAGCCCACCTGACGACGGCCGATCGGCCTCCTGCGCCAAGGAGACCACCAGCTGGGTGTCGTCCGCGTAAGAAATAATCTTAACCCCAAATGGACGAACAACCTCAGCCAGAGGTCTCATATAGATGTTGAAAAGCGCGGGGCTTAAGGAGGAGCCTTGTGGGACTCCACACCTCAAAGGTTTGCTCATGGACACTGTATCTCCATCAAAAACTTGGAAGGATCTGTCACTCAAAAAGGATTTGAGCCATAGCCAAGCTCCATCCATTATTCCGACACTCGAGAGGCGGTGCAGCAAGGTGTCATTGCTGACCGTATCGAATGCCGCGCTTAGGTCAAGGAGGATCACTGCCACTGACCTTCCCTGATCTAGGATTTTTCTGGTTTCCTCAGTGACTGCTAAAAGGGCAGTCTCTGTACCGTGTCTTGGTCTGAACCCCATCTGGGTGGCATCTAACAGCTTGTTGTCCTCAAGAAAATTCACCAGCTGTAGATTGATGTATCTCTCAAGGATTTTGCTCACCCAGGGGAGCAGAGAAATCGGCCGGTAGTTGCTAAAGTCAGAGGGGTCCAGGTTGTTTTTTTTTAGCAGAGGTCGGACCATGGCCCGCTTCCAAGCGGGAGGGACAGTGCCAGAGATGATGGAGGCATTCAGGAGGTCCATGATAGTTGGTAGAGTGACCTGTGATGCCAACATCATGACTTCTGGAGGTGCTGGATCGCATGGAGACCCAGATTTTACCTTGCGAGCAATGGAATCCAGAGATTCAAGATCTAATTGAGGGAAGTGGTCCAGTGTTAGCAAGGGTTCCAATGGAATGTCCCCCAGATGTATTTGATCCTGAGCTGTAGGAACGCTTGCTATGGAGGGGAAATATGAGTAGATGTTATTAACTTTCTGGTGAAAAAATTCTGCCAGGTCATTACAGTGGGCTATTGTTTTGTCCTCATGCAAACTAGGAGAGGGGAGTTTTGTGAGTTTTTTCAGTATTTGAAAAATTTCCTTAGGCTTGGACTTGGCTTGTATAATTTTATCGGATAAATAAACAGATTGGGCAGATTTAACCTCGGTTTTGTAAATTTTAATTGCCTCTCGGTATCGGGTTTTTTCCTCCAATGAGAAATCTAGACGCCATCGTCTTTCTATTTTTCTGCATTGGCGTTTCTTTTCCCTAAGAGCCTCTGAGTACCAGGGGGCAGTTTTTTGGGAACGTTTCAACGTTACACCAGTTGCTTTACTTCCTTGCTGTGATCTTTCAAAGGACGCTGATGAATCCTGCACCCCTTCCACTTAGAAGACCACGAACAGCCCAGAACCACTCCAATGCATCCTGATCAAAGCCTGCTCCCTCTGCAAGCATGCCACTAAATTCTGGGACAGCATCACCACCCTCTCCCCGGACATTGCCTTCAGCACTAAAATGTGGCTCACCCCCTCCTCGAACCTCGACATTGCCACGGCCAGTTCTGACACCTACAAGATGATACACAGAGACAGCACTGACAAACACAGCAGGCACATCACCATCATCTTCCAGGAACCCATCTGATGCACCATCACCGATGATGGCTCAATGCCTCTTATGGAACACCTCAACTTTCAATTAGAATTGACACGAAGACCATATTAAGAGGCACCCTCACCTAATAACCCTTGAGAACCCGACCCCCTCATGTGAAGCCATCCCCAAACTCATCAACCCCTTGCAATCAATTCTCTCCACTACATCCCGGTTGGGAACCTCAAGTTCCACATCTATGACCCCAACAACTACAACTCTACAGCCCTGTTGGACAACCTCAACAACATTGGCCTTGTCCAACTGGTCACCGAACCCACACAAAAAGCTAGACCCACACTCCACTGCATCTTTACCTCCGGCAACAGAATCCAATTCATCCCTGCCACAGAACTCACCTACACATACTTCATCTTCAACGCATGAGCCAACCCAATCAGCGCAGAACTCACCAGCATCCACAACACCTCCATCTACACACTAACCTTCACAGAGCTACAGAAACACAAAGCAGTAAGACCCTTACTAAGGAGGCCCTCTGCTGACCCCAGTGACCTAAAAAATGATGACCAATCTCCCTGCTCTTCTTATGAGCCCAGGTTCTCAAGAAAGCCATCAACCAACACCTCACAAACTTCTGCCCCAAAATCACCTACTAGACACCTTACAATCAGGATTCCTTACAAACCACAGCACTGAGACCGCATTAATTACTGCCACAGACAACATCAGAACTCTCCTTAATTGTAGAAAAACTGGCACTGATCACCCTCCACATCTCTGCTGCATTCCACACCGTGTCACACCACACCCACATTGAAAGACTATACAACATTGGCATACATCAGAACACCATCAAGTCGATCGCTTCCTTCCTTTTAGGATGCACTTAAAGCATACAACTGCCACTTCACCCAGAACATACTTTGCAGTATACCCCCAAGGCTCATTCTTCAGCCCCACACTGTTCAACATATACAAGACCCCCTTGCAGATGTTGTCAGATCCCATGGACGCAACATATTCTCCTACACTGACAACACTCAACTAATTCTCTCATTCACCAAGGACCACTTCAATGACAAAACCAACTCCTGCAACGCAATGACCAACCTGAAAATATGGATGAGAGACATCTGTCAAACTTCACTCCAACAAAATGTAAGTACTGATCTTCAGAAGAACTCTGTGTGAGATGACAGCTGGTGGATGGCAGAACTCGCACCGACTCCCACACCATGAGACCCCGTACGCCACCTCAGCATCATCCTAGACAGCCAACTTACCATGAAACAAAAAGTCAATGTAGTCACCTCCCCTGCTTCCACACCCTCTGCACTCTGCAGACTCTTCAGATGGTCTCCCATCAATACCAGAAAGACCATCACACAAGCCCTCATCACCAGCTGTCTCATTCTTGCTACACTCTCTATGCTGGAATCTCCGCCTAGCTCTTCAAAGACTTCAGACCATACAGAACACAGCAGACCAACTCATCCTGGACCTCTCCACATGGATTTGCATCATCCCTCACATCAGAAACCTTCACTGGTTCCCCATCTAGAACTGATGCCAGTTGAAGATCTTCACACACACATACAGAGCTCTCCACAATCAAGGACCATCATATATCAACCATTAACTGAACTCATACCTGCCCGATACACCTAAGCTCTGCCTCTCTTGCCCTCCCACACGCCACCTGCATCTGCCGCAGCCATAGTAGGGGCCGCCAAGACCTGGAACAACCTGCCCCTCCACCTCCAAACATCACCTTGCATGGTGGACTTCAGAAAGAAACTTAAGACCTGGCTTTTCAACAGTGACACAGTGCCCTCACTACCCAGGTACTTTTAGGGGTGACAGTACTGTGCTTTACAGATGCTATTGTTTTTTTTGTTTGTCCCAGGTGGCTATTGCAGCTTGAAGGCAGTGTTTTACTTCCATGTTGACTTGGCATTTAAAACGCCTTGCCAAGCCTTAAACTCCCCTTTTATTACATACAAGTCACCTGTGTAAGTAAGACATGTACTTTTAAGTTCTACATGTGCTGGTAGTGACAAACTCCCAAATACGTCTTTTACTACTATGAGGACTACTCCTCTCGTAGGATAACATCGCATGTTCCTTATTACAATCAATCAGCTGTAATTCCTAATTGAGCAGGAGTATAACTATCATGTTTAGTACCTATGTACATGCAATGATAAATATTTTTTATGGCAAAGATAGATCTATTATTACTTTTAGACAGTTGGCATTTTCTTGCTCCTAGTCCAGTGTGCCTGAGGCCTGTCTCTGATACACATCTGGCGAGGGTGACAGCTGGACTTTGTGTATTCCCCTAGCTAGTCACAAACTATAGGTGCTTTTGTATAAGTCAATTGGCCATCTGATAGGATGAGAGGGATGAGCTGGGCACAGCCTCACACTTACACCTGAATAGGCTGTGTCCTATCCCCACATAAAGGGCTGCATACACCCCTGTAGTGACTTTAAAGATAGGGATGGAAGGGAGAACCTCTGAGCACTTTAAAGACCCTTCTTTGAAGCCTCCCTCACTTCATAGGCACCACTGGGTATAAAAACTGGACCTTAGACCCAACCACTTCAGTACACTTCTGGATCTGTTGATAGTCTGCCATGAAGAAGTACTGCTGTTCTGCTGAATGAATGCCATTCTGCCGGACTGCTGCTCTGAAAGAACTGCTTTTGTCCTGTTCTGAGTTGCTGCCTGCTGCCTTCCTGGTATGGATGAAAGGGACTTGATTGGCATCACTTGACCCCCAGAACCCAGAGTGACTCCAAGGTCTGGTTGGCTGGCCTCCTGATCTAAAGAAGCAGGGACATAAATTACTTCCAACGATCCTGCTTCTGCACCTGGACTGTGAGTCTATCCTACCAAATGGTGCCACCACACCAGTGCTGTATCGTTGGAAGTGGACCTAAGGTGTTTGATCAGCAGACCCAACTCATCATCGCCGCTGCAGAGATGGAACAGGCACATTGGCATCACTGCGTGGGTCAGTGCTGACTCATCATCAATTTGGCAGAAATTTGAACTGGTGTATTGCCCTTTGTTGCGTGTTTTGGAACCAGCACACTGCTGCTTTTGAGTTGTCAGAGACACTCACTGCCTTCAGTACCAGCACTGCATGACGCTCATCTATGAAAATTCCTTGCATCTCCAGCAATGATAACTTCAATGTCGAAGCTGATACTCCACATCGCAGTAACCCGCCAATCGGAGCTGATGCATCATAGCTGTTGTGCAACCAGGGCCAGCACATGAGTGAGGATGTGTAAATAGACATTGGCGCATCCTCCTTTTTGCTCTCAGCTGCCTCCCCCTTGACAGGATCTTTGATGTTGTCGCAACCCAGACAAAGGTACTTTTGCCCACCAGGCCCAATCTGGTCCCTGTAGCTGGCCCACGCTCCGTCATGTTCGGCCTGAACATTTGACGTGGTCCTGGTCCAGTGCACACAGTTGTCCCTTGTTGGCGCTTAGCGCTTTTTGGTGCTGTGTTCTGTTTATTCTTTAAAAATTCATATCTCCGGATTATTCATTGGATTTTGTTGTTTTAGTATCAAATAGTTCATTAAAATATAATCTATTTTTCTAACTTGGTTTGGGATTCTTCTTGTGTTGTGTGCACTTAAGTACTGTTTGTGTGTTGCATGAATACATTACATATTGCTTCTAACTTATGCCTGACTATTTGAGTGCCAAGCTACCCAGGGTTAGGCACAGGATAATTTACTGAATTTTAGTGGAGAAAATGACAATTACCTATCATACTATTAGAGCACTGTGGACTTCCAGTGAAGGACAGATGGAAGGGGCGAGCATCATCTGTCTACCACACAGCTGGAAAGCTGCCCCTTCACCCATCAGAACCTTTTTACTGCATCCATATTTGATTTTCAGTGACTTTGAAATCTATATGTCTGAGATTGATGTTGGCTGTACAAATGTTTCAAGCTCTAGCATCGTTTTGACCCTTTGACCCTTGTATTCACAAGTCATCCATGTTTGGTCCTTAGATCTTTTTAAACCTCTCTAGGGGAAAATTGTCTAAGGGCAGTAGCCTATTCCCATTGATTATCATTGACTGGCTGTTTTATCATTATTTCTTCTAGGAATTTTAATATCTAATTATCTTATTTTTGTTCATTTAGCTTATAACATCTTATCTTATATGTAGTTTAATTTTAAGATTCAATTTATTAATTTCTTTACCTATAATTAGCACTGGGACACCTCTATTGGAGGTAGCTGTTCGCGCTCTACAAATGGCTGTATTATTATTATTATTATTATTATGTTATTTGATTTGTTTTCTTGGACATCATAATTTGCAAGTGGCAAGGATTTTCAAAGTGCAAGAGGAAAGAAAACTCCAACATTTTGGAAAATTGGTTGTGCATGTGTGTAATTAAGTAATTTGTTTATTACCTGTGCGATTACTTAAAATCTTAACAGTATAATAAAACATAAACAACACCCATTTGCACCAATTCCGGCCACCCTCACTGCCTCCCAACCCTTGAAGTTAAAACGCACCATACTTGCATGTACACCAATTATTGCTTGGACCGTTCTTAATCCTACAAGCGAGATAATACATTTAAGTTGAGTTCCTTAAACATTGTTTACAACTGGGGGTCTATCTGTATGGGCAAAATTAATGTTCAGTCAGAGCTCATATCAATTCAGTGACTTTACCCCACAATGCCATGACAGGCAGATTCTGTCCAACTTGACTCTTGATATTCTCAAAAAAATATGTAACCATTAAAATGTGTTTTTGGATAGGACCCCTATCTTGGTTTTGTTCAGTCACATATTTTGCTTCATTATTTTCTCTGCATCTATTTTGTGAATTGTGTTGTTTTGCTGTTTTTCCTTTTCCAGTAGTGCTGACTTTGATCACCATGTGCTGCTAACAAGACCTTTTGTCTAGGCCTAGGCAAAATTAGAAGTTTGCTGGAGTAATTGGCGTAATTTTGGTCGTTTTGCATAGTGAAATTAATGCAAAATAACCAAGATGATGCTATTACACCGCATCGCATGGATTTCCGGAGAAATTTTAATGCCAGATGTAATGTTCAGGTCAGTTTTTTAATGCAAGCAGCATTTCAGGCAGATTTTATGAATGGGCAGACCGTTTGGATGATCTTTGAGTGCAAAATAGGAATCCAAATGCCAACAGCAGTGTTTTGAATGTGAGCAGCAGTTCCCTTAATGTGGGCAGTCAGCAAACATTTCAGGTAGATATTTTACCCATATGGACCATTCGAGTAATTTTTTTGTGCAAAATTACAAATCTGAATCTGAGCAGCAGTGTTTTGAATGGGAGCAGCTAGAAGTCAAACCAATAATGCATTTTCAAATTTACTTTTTACCTGAGCAGGCCGGTCGAGTTATTTTTTTAATGTGAGATGTGTTTTTGCATAATCAAGTTACATGAAATTATGTGAGAAACATCTACTCCTACTTTTTTTAGAAACAGTCTGCAGTGAAAAAGCACTGATGCACATATTACTGTTAGGAGAAATTGACTAAAGAATTAATGGAGAGAGCTAATTTGGAAACTGTCATGAAGCCCACATACTTCAAGCACATGTTGAAACAAACTCCAATGTAGGGGGATGGGTCCATGCAGAAGAAAACTCTTCTCACTCTTTAAAGTACAATATGCTAAAAATACTGGGGCATATTATCAAGGATGGGCGATACATTATCGCCGCTTTTATCGGCAGGAAACTGCCGATAAAGCGGCGATAATGGGCTTGATAATATGTTCTATGGAATTCCTATCGAAGCCCATGTTAGATGTGAAGACAGTTTCCTGCCGATAAAAGCGGCGATAATGTATCTACCGTCCTTGATAATATGCCCCACTGTTCCTCTGGAAAAAAGTGTGTTTGAATATTTACAATAGATTCTCATTGAATTAAATGTTTGAACTTTTCTTCTCACTGCTTATGATAGCAATAAGCAAATTGTTGATTTATTTGTGTGTACTCTGACACTAATTTCCACTTTCACCCATACTACAATTCATCACATGCAGTTTTAAACCACTTATGCTTAATCCAGCATGTTTAGCGGCTGACAGCATTAAAGGGGAAACTCTTGTGGAAAAAAAACCTCATCAGAAATTGGATGGTCCAACAAGTAATTCGCTTCATTATATTACTTTCACCAGCTTGCTTAACATTTTGCAAATACACATTTGGCAATCTTCACTTTCCTTGCAGCATTTCAAAACTATTTTAATGAGGCGACTGTGCACTCATAATTTCAAATGGGACATTATGTCATGCTAAATATCAAAACATCATGATATCTTACTATCTCCTTACATGGAAGGCTCCCTCTAAACATATTTAACAGAGGACCTGTTTGTGATTTTATAAAAGGATTATGCCAGACTCGCCTCCTCCAGTTTGACATTAAAGAGCAAAATGGAACAGTGCCCACCGCCGCACTATATAAATCTTCCAGGTATGTGAGGGGGTCCTCTCTTTGACAGAACTCACTCAGAATAACTAATATATGAAACTGAGATATTATATCAAACTTGTAAGGTTATTCTCATAATTGAGACAAAAAACTTTTGATTGTGTTTGTTGTTTTTTTTTAAACTTATGTTTCAGTGGAAATGTTTTTTATTTTTTTATACCTGCTTATTAACAGTTTTGAAATGGTTGTTGTGACTATGTAGTAAAGTTTCTTATTGTAAAACAAAAGCTAAAAAAACTGGAAGCTGTGATACGTTTGCTGTATAGTGTAAAACGTGTTCAACAGGCTCTAGATTTGTAATACTATGGTTTACTTGTACGCCTTGAATATTTTTACTTTTTCCACAACTTAATCTCTTCAGACATTAAGGTTGGTGTGTTAGAAACTTGTGACAAAACTTTAAGGCTCATAGTTGTAATTTTTTAACGCAACGCAGAAACCCACCTGATGCTTTGCACTGCGTGACAGGGCAGTATTTAATATTACATGGCGCATTCCTGTCCTTTCCTAGCACTGCAGTACTTTTGGCTGCCTAGGCAGGATTTTTTTTGTGCAGAAAGTGACACCTTCAATCCAGTGCAGATTTTTCTCCTCATTATGACTCACCCGCAGAGGAGCAGCATTTTGCTTCATTCCCAGGTCTACCCTACTGGTAAATCTGGTAATGCGCCAAAATCCATGGGTGGATGCGTGGGAACAGCCACGCTCCTCTCATGGAATCCCTCATTGGGGCAGAGTAACGCAAGGCAGCGATTTGTGCTGCCATGCATTACTCTGGAGTTACCAAGCCATATAGGCCCACACATGGTGGCGTTGCGTGACTTCATAAAGCTGTGTTGCTATTGAGCCCCCTTGAGGGGTGCAAGAACAACGCACAAGCATGATATATATATATACCCCTTAGCATTCTCTTCACTGAGTGTCTTCCGATCTTCATTTGAGTAACTTATGAGAACTCTTTCCTGCATGGGGAAAACATAATGATCACCTCAATTTTATATTCATGTGTTAGGAACTATAGTACAGGCATTGTGTTTCCGACACGCAAACATCCATCTGCGAATTAGTTGACAGCAAATTCAAAGTTTTCTTGCATTCATTTTCCTTTTTCTTTATTTTAAGATACATCAACTCGACTGGACACATGGAATCATCAAATCAAACTTCACTTGATACATTCTTAATTGTTGGGTTTTCAGATTTTCCAGAGATACAAGTTCCACTGTTTGTTGCCTTTGTACTAGTTTACCTCACAACATTGACTGGAAATTTTCTTATAATGTTAATAATATATTCAAACCCCTGTTTGCACACACCAATGTATTTCTTTCTTACACATTTGTCCTTTATTGACATCTGTTGTACCTCAGTTATCTTCCCAAAAATGTTGGCCCAGTTCTTCCTGGAGGAGAATTACATTTCTCAAGCCCAATGTCTGCTCCAAATATATATATTTGGGTCTATGATCTCCACAGAATTTCTTCTGCTCTCGGTCATGGCTTATGATCGCTATGTGGCCATCTGCCATCCCTTACGTTACACAACAATCATGAATGAGACTGTTTGCATCCATCTGTCAATTGCATGCTGGTTTGTTGGCCTCCTGGATCCAATACCACACACAATATTAATATCCCAGCTGTCTTTCTGTGCGTCACATACAATCAATCACTTCTTCTGTGAAGTAACTTCCATAATGAAGCTTTCTTGCACAAGCACTAGCACTATAGATGCACTTACCTACATATTGGGTGCTGTTGTGTTCATAACTTCATTTCTGTTAATCATTACATCTTACCTCAAGATCATCTCAGTCATTCTGAAAATTCAGTCTGTTGTGGGGCGGCGGAAGGCTTTTTCTACATGTACCTCCCACATTACTGTAGTCGTTTTATTTAGCGGATCCCTCTCTTCTACCTATATTCGACCAACATCTGCATATTCAATAAAAGAAAGCAAAATGTTGTCACTGTTTTATATCATTGTTATTCCAATATGTAACCCTATCATATACAGTCTGAACAACACAGAATTTAAAAATGCTCTAAGAAAAAAAAAAAATACTGCATAGGAAAACTTAATAGGTCAACAGAGAAAAAATAAGTTGTTTTCATTTGAAATTGTGTCCAATGACTGAGGGGTGTTGACAGCCTTAAAAAGTAAGCTCTCAAGAAAAAGAGGGAATTACGTTTTTTACATTTGTACTTGTGTATTAACGATTTTGGGATGGTTGCTACTAACAACACAATAAAGTTTGTTGTTTTTGTAAAACGAAAGCTCAGAAAATTCAAACTGAGATATGTGATTTTTGTGTTCATTTACCTTGTTATGATACTGTCTACATATTCAATGTTACTTCTTCCTAGCACTTCTTGAATGTGTTCCCTTTTCCCGACAATTCAACTCTCAAGACATTAAGGGCCTGATTGCATGTTTTGTGGTCGTGGAGCGAGCCGCAACAACACAACCCCGCTCCTGGACTGCCACACAGGGCTGTCTCCTGCTCTCAAGATTCTGAGATTTTCACGGTTTTGCTGGCAGGCAGTGTGTATGTCCTGCGGCAGTGCCTTTCAATGGCATCTATGTATACCTTAGAAAGGCACAGCTGAAGGACCTCCACAGTGTGTTCAAGCACGGCATATGCCCCCTTCCATGCACCCCCAAGTATGGGGCACAAGGTGGCCATATAGGGGCCGCTTTGTTTCTTGATGGACAGCAGTTTCATGGAGGAAGAACCTTCACAACGCTACTGATGGTCCCGAATCATGTAATATGTGTGGCAGTGCCGCAGCGGCACCACCAGCATATTGTGAGCCCCTGAACACCGCAGGATGCCATGGAATGTGGTTCTTTGGCAGTTGCAATGATGCAGTGGCTGTCCCACCACCGAGGTTGTAATACATCTGTTTAGACTAATGGTGCAGCAATTGTTGGCCGACCATGGCCAAGTCTGTGTGATTCTGGGGCCTTTTCTATGTGTATCTGCCACATACCTCTGGTCATTTAAATCATCTGTGTCTTCTCCTTATATGAGGACAACATCCGTACATTTAATAAAAGAAAGAAATTCTTTTTCATTGTTTTATATCATTGTTTCACCACTATGTTACCCAGTCTTATGCTGTCTGAACAACACAGAATTGTAAAATTCTCTATGAAAGAAAATTAAGAACGGAGCATAGGAAAAAACATAGATATTTATGCTTTTGTACTTGAAATTGTGTCCAGTGATTTGAGGAGCAGCTCACCGAGTGATTTGAGGAATAACTCACCGGAACTCAGGACCAAAACCACCTACTCAATGCTGAATAATGATTGAAAATTGAAATTTAACTATTTGACTATTTCAAGCTCCAGCATCTTTTTGACTCTTGTATTCACAAGTCATCCATGTTTGTTCCTTAGATCTTTTTAAACCTCCCTAGGAGAACAGTTTTCTTAGGGTACTAGCCTTTTCCCATTGACTTTCATTGACTGGCTGTTTTACCATTATTTCTTCTAGGAATTTTAATATCTACTTGTCATATTTTTGTTCATATGGTTTATAATATCTTATCTTTTATATTTAGTTTCATTTTGAAATTCACTTTATTAATTTCTTTAACTATAACGTTATTTGGTTTGTTTTCTTGAATATCATAATTTACACATGTCAAAGGTTTGTCAAATTGCAAAAGGAAAGCACCCACTAACATGTGGGAAAATGGGTTGTTATGTGTGTAAGTAAGTAATTTATTAACCATGCAATTACTTAAAATCTTTACAGTATAAAACACATAATCAACACCCCTCCGCTCAAGCTCCTGCCACCCTCAATGACACCCATCCCTTGAAGTTAAAACGCACCATGCTTGCAAGTATATCAATTTTTTCTTGGACCCATCTTAATCCTAGAAGCGAGATAATACATTTTAATTGTGCTAACCTTTCCATAAAACTTGTTTAAAACTGTGTGTCTTTCTGTCTGGGTAAAATGGATGTTCAGTCAGAGCTCACATCAATTTGGTGACTTTACCCGACCATGACAGGCAGATTCTGCATAACATGATTCTTTTGATATTCTTATAAAAGTGTAACCATTACAATGTGTTTATAGATAGGACCTCTATCTTGGTTTTATTCAGCCCCACATTTTGCTTCATTCTTTTCTCTGCATCACACTTCGTAAATTATGTTTTTTGCCTTTTTTTCCTCTCCTAGGAGTGCTGACTTTGATCACCATGTGCTGCTAACTAGTCCTTTTTCGCTAGGCCTGGGCAAAATTAGAATTATGCTGGACTAATTGGCATAGTTTTAGTAGTTTTGCATAATGAAATTAATGCAAAATACCCAAGATGATGCTATTACACCACATTGCATAATTTCGGGAGAAGTTCTAATGCCAGTTGTAATGTTCAGGTAATTGTTTAACAAAAGCAGCATCTCAGGCAGATTTTATAATTCTTTGAGTGCAAAACTATAAATCCAAATGCCAACAGCAGTGTTTTGAATGTGAGCAGCAGTTCCCTTAAAGTGAGCAGGTAGATATTTTACCCATATGGACCATTCTAGTCAGTTTTTGTGCAAAATTGCAAATCTGAATGGGAGCAGCAGTGTTTTGAATGTGAGGAACTGGAAGTCAAACCAATATTACATGTTCAAATTGAATTTTTCCCTGAGTAGGACGGTGGGCAATTTTTTTAATGTATTTTTTCCATAATTAAGCTACGTGAAATTATGTGAGAAACATCTTCCCCTACTTTTTTTAGTAACAGTCTGCAGTGAAAAGCACTGATGCACTTATTGCTGTTAGGAGAAATGGACTAAGGAATTAATGGAGAGAGCTCATTTGGAAGCTGTCATGAAGAAGTGGAGAAGTGTGGCTCACTGGTTAGAGGCGGCAGACCCGTAAGCAGAGAACGGCCCGGGACCAGGGTTCGATTCCCGATGCGGCAGGGTTGTGGACCAGGGTCTGCGGACTCGATAATTCTCCCCTCGGTGCCTACTCTAGTCAGAAACCACACTCTGCAACTCTGGGCATCAGCTTGCCTCATCTTCACAACGGCCCCCCCAGACCGCCGGGGATGCTTGGTCGCACCTTAGAGATACCCATCAGGGACCATCTCTCAGGGTGAGCCAGGACGGGTTCCCCAGCAGTCGAAGCGTGGAGATACTTCTCCGGGAGTCGATTCCTAGCGCTATATAAACCTGCAATTAAGCCCACATACTTCAAGATCATGTTGAAACAAACTCCAATGTGGAGGGATGGGTCCATGCAGAAGCAAACTCTTCTCGCCCTGTGATGCGCAATATGCTTAAAAATAATGTTCCTCTTGAAACAAGTTTGTTTGAATATCTTACAATGGATTTCCACTGAATTAAATGTTTGAACTTTTCTTCTTACTGCTTATAATTGCAATCCGCATATTGTTGATTTTTTGTGCGTACTCTAACACAGATTTTTACTTTCTTCCATACTACAATCCATCACATGCCATGCCATTTTAAACGTCTTATGCTTAATCCAGCATGTTTAACAGCTGTCAACATTAAAGGGGAAACTCTTGTGGAAACAAACCATGATCAGAAATTGTTTGGTCCAACAAGTAATTCTCAACATTAAATTACTTTTGCCAGCTCGCTTAACGTTATGCAAATGCACAACATTTGGGAATCCTCTCTTTCCTTGCCGCATTTCCAAACTATTTTAATGCGGCGGTTGTGCACTCTTGGGACATTATGTCCTGATAAATATCAAAACATCATGATATTTTACATGGAAGGCTCCCTTTAAACATATTTAACAGAGGGCCTGCTTGTGATTTTATGAAAGGATTATGCCAGACTCGCTTCCTCCAGTTTGACATTAAAGAACAAAATGGAACAGTGCCCACCGCCGCACTGTATAAACTTTCCAGGTATGTGAGGGGGTCCTTCTTTTGACAAAACTCACTCAGAATAACTAATATATGAAACTGAGATTTTATATCAAACTTGTAAGGTTATTCTCATAATTGAGACAAAAAACTTTTAATTGTGGTTGTTGTGTGTTTTTGTCAACTAATTTACACATTTAAGCTTAATGTTTCAATGGACAGGTTTTTAAAAAACTTTTTTTTATACATACTTATTAACAGTTTTGAAATGATTGTCATGACTATGCAGTAATTTTTCTTATTGTAAAACAAAAGCAAAAAAAACTGGAAGCTGTGATACGTATGCTGTATAGTGTAAAACATGTTCAACAGGCTCTACATTTGTAATACTATGGTTTACTTGTACGCCTTGAATATGTTTACTTTTTCCACCCCTGAATCTCTTCAGACATTAAGGTTTGTGTGTTGGAAACTTGGGACACAACATTAATGGTCATAGTTGTCAATTTTTAATGCAATGCAGAAAGCCACCTGCTGCTTTGCACTGCGTGAAAGGGCAGTATTTAATGTTACGAGGCGCATTCCTGTCCTTTCCTAGCACTGGTGCACGTTTCGCTGCCTAGGCATGATTTTCTTTGTGCAGAAAGTGACACCTTCAATTCAGTGCAGCATTTTCTCCTCATTACGACTCACCCGCAGAGGCGCAGCATTTTGCTTCATTCCCAGGTCTACCCAACTGGTAGATCTGGTAAATCTGGAAATGATCCAAAATCCATGGGTGGATGCGTGGGAACAACCACACTCTACTCATGGAATCCCTCATTGGGGCAGAGTAACGCAAGGCAGCGATTTGTGCTGCCCTGCAATGCTCTACATTTACAAGCCATATAGGGCCACCCATGGTGGCGTTGCGTGACTTCATAAAGCTGTGTCGCTCTTGTGAGAACTCTTTTCTGCACAGGAAAAACATAATGACCTCAATTTTTCATTCATGTATTAGAAACTATAGTGCAAGCATTGTGTTTCCGACAAGCCATCTGTGAATTAGTTGACAGCAAATTCAATGTTTTCTTTTATTCATTTCCCTTTTTCTTTAGTTTAAGCCAATCAACTCGACTGGACAAATGGAACCATCAAATCGAACCTCACTTGATAAATTCTTAATTGTTGGATTCTCAGATTTTCGAGAGATACAAGTTCCAATGTTTCTTGCCATTGTACTAGTTTACCTCACAACATTGACTGGAAACCTTCTTAAGTCAACCCTATATCCAAACCCCTCTTTGCACACCCCAATGTATTTCTTCCTTACCCATTTCTCCTTTATTGACATCTGTTCTACCTCTGTTATATTCCCAAAAATGTTGGCCCAGTTCCTCCTGGAGGACAAATACATCTCTCTAACCCATTGTCTGCTGCAAATATATATATTTGGGTCTTTGATCTCCACAGAATTTCTTCTGCTCTTGGTCATGGCTTATGATCGCTATGTGGCCATCTGCCATCCCTTATGTTACACTGCAATCATGAATGAGACTCTTTGCATTCATCTGTCCATTGCATGCTGGGTTGTTGGCTTTCTGGATCCAATACCACACACAGTATTAATCCCCCATCTGTCGTTTTGTGGGTCACATACAATCAATCACTTCTTCTGTTATGTAAGTGCCATAATGAAGCTTTCTTGCACCAGCACTAGCACTATAGATGCACTTACCTACATATTTGGTGTTGTTGTGTTAATAATTTCTTTTATTTTATTCATTGAATCTTACATCATGATCATCTCAGTCATTATGATATTTCAGTCTGTTGTGGGGCGGCGGAAGGCTTTTTCTACATGTACGTCCCACTTAACTGTAGTCATTTTATTTAGCGGATCCCTCTCTTCTACCTATATTCGACTATAATCTGCATATTCAATAAAAGAAAACAACATTTTGTCACTGTTGTATATGATTGTTATTCCAATATGTAACCCTATCATATACAGACTGAATAACACAGAATTAAAAAAATGCTTTACGAAAGAAAAACAATATGGCATAGGAAAACGTAAAAGTTGCTGTTTTTAATTTGAAACTGTGTCCAGTGGTTTGGGGGTGTTGAATGCCTTCTAAAGCAAGTTCTCAAGAAAAATAGGGGATTCAGTTTTTTTTAAATTATACTTGTGTACTAAGGATTTTGTGATGGTTGCTACTAACAACGCAATAAAGTTTGTTTTGTTGTAAAACAAAAGCTCAGAAAATTGTAAACTGGGTTGTGTGTTTGTTGTTGACCTTGTTATGATACTGTCCATATTTCAATATTACAGCTTCCTAGCACTTTTTTTAATGTGTTTGCTTTTTCTGCCATATTAACTCTCAAGACATTAAAGGCCCAATTACGTGTTTGGTTGTCCTACATCGAGCTGCAATAACACCACCACTCCCCACGATGGTCAAACAGGGACACATCATGCCCTCCAGATTGTGAGTTTTTCTGGTTTTGCCAGTGGGCAATGTGTCGGTCCTGCAACACTGCCATTCAAAGGCACCTATCTATGCCTCAGAAAGGCACCACTGCAAGACCGCAAAGTTTGTTTAAGCACTGCATATGCCCCCCTGGATCCCCCCCATGCATGGAGCACAAGGTGGCCCTGTAAGGGCCCCTTTGTTTCATGACTGCCAGCAGTTGCACTGCTGGTGGTCCTGAAACATGTAATATGCATGGTGGTGCCGCAACAGCACACCAGCACATTATAAGCCCCTGACTACTGTAAGATGCCATTGAATGTGGCTCTCTGGCGGTTGCGGTGGTCCCATCACCAAAGATGTAATACAGCTGTTCGGACCACCGGTGAGGAAATGGCGTGGCCACCACGGCTGCGTCCCCATGAGTCTGGGTCCTTTTCTACATGTATCTGCCACATAAACGTGGTCATGTTATTCACTGGATCAGTGTCTTTTACCTATATGTGGACAGCATACACACATTTATTCAAAGAAAGCAAAATGTTGTTATTGTTTTATATCATTGTTACACCACTATGTTATCCAGTCATATCCTGTCTGAACAACACAGATTTTAAAAATTCTCTACCAAAGAAAAAAAGAATAGAGCATAGGAAAATGTAATTGGTCAATGGACAAAACATGGATTTTTTGCTTTTTAGGTAGAGCATCAGCAATGACACTTTCGCAAACCCACCCAGTGCTAATGGCTATTAGCTGCAGCATTCAGAAATGCTGGTTTCCTATTGGTGCATTTCTGTTAAAGTTCCTCCTTTGTGTGTTAAGCTCTCTTTCTGGTGATTTCACTCAGAGAGCATGTTTGTTGGCTATCACACAGTACAGTGTGTGATGGCCTCTCTTCACTTCTCCCATCTGTTTTGTAGTTTTAAATAACGCAAACCGGACCCGAAGGTCACCAGTTAAGGAGGACACATTCATTATTTAATAGGCACAGGGAGATTAAGCGATTTGCCCAGAATCACAGTACAATCACTTTGGTGCTCGGTCGGACCGTTGCTCAGAAGTGCAGTTTGCACCCACAGCTGGTAATTTCTTAGGAACCGGCTCAAGAAAGGCTGTGCCCTTTCAGATGGAAAGTGTCTTTGATGACGCCACTTAGGATCAGAAAAGAAGCACTGACCACAAGCTATTATAAATTAATTTTTTAATAAATTCAACTAATGTCTAAAGTTTCTCTGAATTTATCAGTTCTGTAATTTTACATTAAATGCAAAAGAAACCCAAAACAAGTAAACTGGGTAGTTTGCTCATTTCTAATTACAAAACCCATTTTTCAAATATTGTTTTCTTTATATAATTATTGTTTTGAACAAAAAGGCTGCTGAGCTGGTTCCACTTTAAGGAAACTAATATTTCACATTTTCTATAAAACTATACAGTTCTGTAGTTTAAAAAAAGGAAATGTCATTCTTAAGATATGACACTGAATATAAACTTGAGAATTCCTATGTTGACTCTGCTTCTGCTTCAAATTAATCCAGACTGACCTACTGAGATCAATCTGGCTGAGGCCTGGGATACAAGCTTAACTTCTGGGACTCAACAGATTACTCATTATTATATGTAAATATATGTTTTAGTGGTAAATAACACATCATGCAGTCTGAATCACATCTTAAATCCTCAACTATGTCTCCCCAACACCCTGGCTTAAAGCATTCCACAAAGAATGGTCAAGTACCCATTTCAGTCTAATAGGAACATCTCTAGTCTTGTAAAACATATACACACTGTAAATGGCTAGTAGTTTTAAATGGGAAAGGAGGGCAAAGTTAAAAAAGGAAGGGGGAGAAGGGGGTGAGGAGAAAGTGGGGATGGGGGAATGCAGGAAGAGACCTAGTAAATCTAATATATAATATATATAATGAGGAAGCAGACAGAGAGATAAAACACATGGGAAAGTACGCATTGGGTAGAACTTATGGTGAGGGCAACAGGCCGGTCTCGGTGCTGGTGGCGGTAGCTCACCGACGATGTGAGTCTAGAATCATTGCTGAGCTGTTGGGCGAGAATGGCAGTATACTAAAAGAGCAGATAGACTTAGTGAACAGTTTCAGCAGATATTACCAAGACTTGTACAGCTCCAAAGTCACTCCAGATGATGAAGACATATTTAATTATTTGGAATACATACAACTAAGACTATGTGGAGATTCAAATGACACTTAATTCTATGCGTGATGGGAGTGCCCCGGGTCAGGATGGGTTCACTGTGTCCTTTTATAAGGCCTTCAGGGATTTACTGGTCCCACACTTGAGTACCCTGTGACAAGAAATGGGAGTATACGGCTTTATGCCCCCCTCCATGCGTGAGGCTTTGGTCGACACCATATTGAAACCAGGAAAGGCTCCACAAGAATGCTCGTCCTACACTCCATTATCGCTGATAAACATGGATATTCTTGAAAATATTGGCTAACAGATGGGCCCCCTCCTTCCCTTTATGGTAGGCCCCGAACATCATCTAATCTGTGGACTGTATTTGCGGTCCTACAACATGTCAAACCATTTATTAAGGTGGCAGCTGTTTTTTAGACGCTGAAAAAGCCATTGATTCGGTTGAATGGAAATTCATGTTGGCTGTACTGAGGCGCATTGGAGTCGGTGAAATATTTCTTAAATTTATCATGGTACTCTACAATGCACCCACAGCCCGAGATTGCTTAGGAGATGCTGTCAACCCCCACATCCTGATATCTAGAGGCATGAGACAGGGGTGCCCCTTTCCCCGCTGCTGTATGCTGTGGCGGCAGAACCTCTGTTGTGCGCACTTCGTGAGTATCATAGTTAAAGAGCTTATGGGGATGCTATGCTATTATATATATGGGAACCTGACTCTAATCTATCACCAATAATACAAGAAGTTCTCAGATTTGGTGGCCTCTCGGGAATTCAAATTCATTGGGACAAATCTATAATTGTCCCTTAACTTTGATCAACGAGCAGACAGTTTTAGAGTTCCCTCTGCAATGGTCAACAGATCTGGTGCATTTTTTGAGGATACAGGTCCACTCTGACACAGAACAAGTCATTAGGACATATTATGGTAAAGCAATTAACAAGCTAGAAGAGGATATGGAAAGGTGGATCTGTCTCCCTCTTTCACTGATGGGTCATATATCTTGATGAAAATGATAGTTCTTCCCAGATTGGTTTTTCTTTTCGTTAACATCCCTATGGTTATCCTGCTACACATATTCAAAACACTGCTGGCATGGGCAGGGAGAAATCTGTGTGTCAAACTGGAAATCCTTACTATGCCCTATTCAATGGGGGGACTGGGTGCGCCAGATTTTGAGTTGTATTATAGAGTGGCTCAACACTCAAACGCTCACAGTTGGATCCATGGCTTGCATAATCTGCCTCACCTCCACATAGAGAAGGTAGCTGTGAGCCCTGACTCACTCCTGCGGTGTCTGTCCTAAGCACCTATTAGGCAGTGCAACTTGCTCTATTCAGTTAATTCAATGGTACACGCTTGGCATAACATGCTTACAAAAACAGGCCGGTGCACAATTGTATTCACCACTTATGCCCGTGGAATGGTGCCACTGGCTTCGCATAAGTTCCAAAAGAGGCACACTTGGATCACTGAGAGCCCTAAGTATCCTCAGGATGGGAGACTTCTTCAAGGAAGGGAAGGTGTGTATGTGGGAGGAGGTAACAGGGGGCACACACACCTCACCCCTCTCACACAATTTCATTATTTTAGAGTACACCAAACATTGCGAGAGTTGCTTGGAGATGAGCTACAAGAAACGCCAGAGCTTCCCACCTTCTCGCCATTACTGCATTCAGAATTCCCTGTCAAGTTGAAAGTTTATGCCATGTCGCAACCCTCTCAGTACACACAATACACCCAGGCTAGGATAGAGTGTCAAACTGACCTAGGGGTGTCTCTGGCAGATGATATATGGCGCTCATACTGGGAAGCTATGCAAAAGATCTCACTTAATGGAAGGCACAGACTGATCCATTTTAGATATCTAAACAGGGTATACTACACTCCTAAGAAATTATTTTGATATGGTCTTAGGAACACTGATTGCTGTTATATGTTATGTTATGTTATCAATCCCTCTGCACGGACCCTCTTCTAAAACTTTTGGGGAATGTGAAGCCTCTTAAGATAGATGTCAGGAAATTAGTCTCTATGGGTTTATTACTGGCTAAACGCAAAATTGTGGTGCGCTAGTTGTGTGTGCCTACACCAACTGTAACAGAATGGAACAGGATATGCTCTACTACAATACTCAATCAGATATTCATAATGAACTGCTGCCCACCCAGTGTAGACCAACACGTTTTTGGGGTCTATACATGCAATATCTAGTGGCAAAACAAGCTGGAAATACAGACGATAATTGATAGAATGATGTAACAATGAAGCCTCTGAATGTATTAGTAGTTTCAGGATTGCATCAAGATGACCACACTGGGTGTACGCTAAATATGACAGCTGGTCATACCTAGGTTAGCAGGTTACATAGACTGCAAAATTGGAATCTTAGATTGCAATGGCCCAATTTCCTGCTTTAGAGCGATGAATCACCCTATTGTGATAAGGTTTAATAACGAATGTTGGTTAACTGGCTGACATATGTATGTTGCTCATCATGCACCTTGTATTGTTGTGAACTGTCTTATGAAAACCAATAAAATAATACAAATTATAAAAAAAGATTACCCTTTTTAGGTCGAGCCTGGCCAGCGCATGTGCTGCTCTGCGAGGCTTGCTGCATTCAGGTATGGAATACAACGTTCACCCATTTCATGCCCATCTTTTCAATTGGTTCCTGCGACTGTCCTTTAGAAATCATTACATTTGACAAATAAATAGGCTTAGTAGTTCCTGGACACTGCCTTGTCTGCATTTGCAACCTCCCATGAGGACTGGACTTTATATTTGTGGTGTTACACAGTCTGCTTTATCAAAGCTGTAAGCACTCTTTTCTTTAATGATCTAACACTATTCCACCCACGACATGCTATTCTACAAGACAGCCCACCGCTGTAGGAAGGTGGATATCTGACTATATGGTGACCCCAACTTTTTGCCTTGTGTTTTGCTGGTTTTCGACTTAATTAGTCTGGGATCCTGCTATTCAGGGCCCCAGGCTATCTGCTCTCTCTATAAAATGGACTCCAAGTATTTTAGGTACATACCAAATTGGATATTGGGTCACCTCTGTGAGCCCCTGTATAGTGTACCATAGGTACCCAGGGCATAGGTGCATCCAAAGCCTACCAGGGGCTGAACCATGTATTATGCCACCCCTGGCTCGCCATCCAAACTGACACCACAGGCTGATCACTCATCTTGGGTAAGGTAGTGTAATCACCCCTTAATTAGATATAGTATACCTATAGCTACCCACATATATAGACACATATACACCTATAAGTCACTCCTATGGTAGGCCTCGACAATCCTGGAAGTAGAGTGCTTAGTTTTATGTGAGAGGATTCCCTAGCATGAGCCGAGCCCCTCTGCAGCTTTTGGAACCATGTCCTTATTGCTGTTCTATGATATGGCCATACTATATACTCTTAAGTGCATTATAATCCTCACAGTTAATGCTATCTTTGGTTTGGCTTTAACAAAACATGTCGTGTTAGGTGTCAAACACTTTGGAATACTACCCCCCCCGCTAATTCTGGCAGCGGGGGTAGCATTCCACCCTTCTAGAGGGGGGGAAGACATGTTGGTTACTGCTTTACTTGGTCAACGTTAAACAGAGCCTCAGCATCACAAAATGGATGCTGCTGCAAGAGACACAAGTCTGACCTCCTGCTGCTGGATGAAACTCCGGCAGGGGAGGCTTGGACAGTAGGTTTCCTGCCTTGGGAGGTGCTAGCACCTCCCCAGACAGGCTTTTAGTTTATTGGGGCAGGGCGGGCTGCAAAATGAGACACTGCCTGGGGCACACAAGGTGCTTCATGCATAGCCCAGTACCAAACAGTTGCTGGGGCAGCCCCAGCTCTGGCACGAAACTGGACAAAGAGAAAGGGGTGTCCACCCGTAGGAGGTACCTAGCAGGTAATCCAGGTAATCCAGCCCCTTAGTTTAGTATAAAGATAGGAGCTGTGTCTAGAGACATTAGATTATCCTGGAACGAAACTCTGAAATGAAACTCTTGGATTTCGACATTCTATACTGACTAGAAGACGGAAGATATCTCCCTTGCGGTCAAGGAGTGACCACCCTGTTCAAACAGGCACCACCAGTAACTTGCCAGTTTGCTTTGTCGATGCTCACGATGGAACCCGATGACTCAGCTACTCAGGACTAGACTTCCAGACTTCTTAGACTCCGATCTACATACACAGCAAAGGTGAGACCTGTGGCTGACACGAGAGATGTGGGACCAGACTCCCTGGACATCCTGCAAATTGTTAATTGCATCAACTCCTGAGGTAACTCGCAGTTGTACATTGGGGCACGAGAAACCCCAGACCTGAGCATCATCTGCACTGGAGCTCAGCCCTCCTCATTCCACAAGTGCCGCGTGGGGCCCGCTCCTGTATTTCAGCTTGACCCGTCTTCCCGGTTGCTAGCCCGTTGGCTAGTGAGCCCTCTGAAGATGATCCTTTGAATTTCCAATGCTTGCCTGGTTGCTCTGGGATGGCTTCAGCTTCCTTCCAAAAGAGAAGCGCCTCAGACCTTGCTGATCTGACCTGAGGCCAATCTTCACTTCCTGCATGGGTTGCGGTTGCCAAGGCTTGTTGGGTCCAATCCCGATACCGACACCGCAGTCAACTAGAGCCTTTGTGGGACAGCTCGACTCCAGATCGAGAAGTACAAGTGCTTGGGGGGATCCTCCGTCCACTTTTGCTCGCAGGGAGTCCAGGACTGATAGGATAACTGATTCCGTATAGTGGGCTGGGCGGAACCCTGCTTGGTGAGTGTCCAGAAAGGCCAACAAGCTTTTGGCTATGTGGGCTTCCAGTAATTTGGCCATGTAAGGGAGCAGTGAGATGGGTCGGTAGTTGGTGAGAGTTCCAGGGTCCGCTCCTGGTTTTTTCAGGAGAGGGATGGCAGATGCATCTTTGAAAGTGTTGGAAACATAACCTTGGGATAAAGAGGTGTTTAAAAGTGCCAGGGGTGCGTCTGGACAGGCCGTGAAGGCTTCCTTTAGGATCCAAGTGGGGCAGCAATCTTTAGGGGAGCCTGATTTAACCTTGACCATAAGGTCAGTGAGTACTTCTCGGTCTATCCTTGGGAACTGTTCAAGTATTGTGTGTTTTTTGGTGGGTTGGCAGGTGGGTTTAGTGCATGAGGGGATGCTTGCTCTGATGATTTTAATTTTGTCAACGAAGAAGTTATTCAGGGAGTTGCACAGGGCTTGCGAGGGTATGATTTTTTTAGCTACTCTGTCAGGGTTTGATTGGTCATTGATTATTGAAAAAATGTCCTTTGATCAAGGTGAGGATTTTTGGTGAGAAATATTCGGTTTTTACAGTCAGAATTGTTTTTCAGTTCTTCGATCCACCCTTGGATCCACCCAGACACTCTTCTTTAGGCCGCCTCCAGCACTTCTTTTGTAGGTCTCCATTGAAACCATCGACGAAACCCGACACGAAAAGACACCTATACACCCAGCTTCCCTGGGTGAGTTAACTCGAGTACTCCGGTGCTCCCGTGGGTATTGACTATCCAAGTGTCCTTGTTTAAAGGGGTTTCACCGTAGTGTACCCGGAAGTGTCCTTAATCAGTAACTTTGTGACTCCTTCGTTTCCCATTGTAAGTCAAGGGTAGTTCGCAACTGTGTTCCCACACTGCACGCGTCTCCCGTGGGTCTCCTACTTCCGAACCTTTGGTTCCGTAGTGTAGCCCCAGTGATTCCCTAGGACCTAGGCATATTCACTACTCCTGAAGTGGTCTTATACCACTTACTTAGTATATGGTTCGTGAGGCCCCTGGGGCAGAATTGTAGTTGTGCAACTTATAGTATGTTTAATGAGTAACTTATAACATATCTCGAACTCTGACCTCATAAAGAGTGCAGAGGGGTTGTGTTAATAATAAATACATATATATTTGATATATACCTTGTGTGGTGTCCTTTCATTTGGTATTCAAGGGATTATATATGGTAAAACAGCTGGCTTCACATGCTCTCTGAAGTTTTAGCCTAAGACTGCTGGTCCACGCAACCTCTAGGATAGCAGGTCTATAAGGTTGACTTTACAACCAACCACCATGAGGGTCGTTTAGACCGGTGCAAGGTGCCCACTAGAATAGTGGACATCATGTACCAGGCTAACTTCTCACAACTGCCTGCTTTTACATTATTAGTAGCAAAGTATTTATTTAAATTACAGCACTGTCCGCTTTAACTATAGAGGCTGTGCTTATTTATTTAATTTACAGCGTGGGCCACTTTAACTATATCGGTCACCCTTATTTATTTATTTATTTTATAGCACGGTCCATTTAACTATATCGGCGACCCTTATTTATTTATTTAATTTACAGCGCGTCTGCTTTCAGTTTAGCGGCTGCGCTACAGAACCTTTCTTTCTATCTTTTTTCTTTTTGGGTGAAAGTGCCCCATAAGTGAATTCACTTTAATGTTGGCGATGCCCCTTTCTTTAGACACTGCTCACTATAACTTGAATACGTCGAGTAGTGTCTAAAGAAAGAGGCGCCGCCACCATTAAAGTGGGCTCGCATTTGGCGAGAGCTTGAACTAGATTGGCGTTATAAAAACAATGCCTTTTATATCTGTGTTGCTTTTGAAAACACATAAATAAAAAAAGGCATTTTTATTTACAATGGTTATAGCTTTAACTCTCGCAAATGCAAGACCTTTTGCTTTGAAAATGCTTGTTTAACTTACCATGTAAACATGTAGTATCTTGTATATTTATTGCAAAGAGTTTAAGTAACCACTCAATTGTCCATATGAAATTAAACTTAAGCTTCAACTTAAACCAGTTTAAGCAAAGAAGCTGTCACAGAATGTACCCTGGCAGCTGTTAACTTGTCTGCTGTGGTTTGTGTTCAGTTCATTTGTATCCTAATATTTGATGACGGATCTATAATATAAATGCAGGTGCCTGGATGAGTCTGCTGTTTTGTTACCATTGTTGAAAGATGAGTCTGTCAGTCTCTTTGGATCTGCATAATGCAGGGATGCCACAGTTTTCATCTGCAGCAGTTTTAAAACAACTGGACCTGAGCACCAAGGGTCTAATCAGAAAGTCATTAAAAAGTTTGTGTCTTTGTGGGCCAGGTTGGGTGGTGTATAGGTTTTTTGTAACATGCGATCTGCCAGGCAAAAGCAGGGATTTCAAGGGCTTATATTGGATTCTAGTAATCAGTGTGAGTGATTTCCAAATAGCATCACTTATTGGACCATTGAGGAGCATTTCCTTGCACAACTTTGACCCCGCCCCTGACCAGCAGCCCTGCCTGAAATTGTTCAGCATAAAAGGGGAGGGCGTGGCCTGGGAGTCCATGCTCATATCCATGTTGTAGAAGCATCAGTGCGGTCAGACTTTGTGCCCCTACATCCATGCGGGAGCACTGACCCATTTCTTGCTACTTATTCACTGTAAAATTACTAGATGCTAGTGCCCGTCCCCGTGTGTTGTGGCAGACTACATGGCAAGATCTGAGAGTAGCTCTGTCCTATTAGTTTAGCAGGAGAGTCAGCAACACAACTTTTTTAGGTCGAGCCTGGGCAGCGCATGCCCTGCTCTGCGGCATGCTGTATTGAGGTAGGGATTCGAAGCCATGCCCACTCTCCACCCATATTTGTCATTGGCTTGTGACATTGCCCTTCACAAATGCTGGCTTCTGATTGGTTAATGGGCTTGTTCGTGCCTCCTTAGTACCGCCTTGTCTTAATTTGTAACCTCCCATGAGCACTGGCCCTTTTCCTCTGTTGTTGCACCGCATGTCTTATTTAGTCTGTAAGCACTATTTTCTTTAATGTCTTTCTCCTACTTCAGGCATGGCGTGCTTTCCTGCAACATTCAGTGCACCATGTGCTTTACAGGGTGTCACATGCTCAGGTTTTATATATATACAAGAGCACCGCTCTGTGTTTCAACACTGCGCCCGCTTTGATGTTTTTTTTTACGGTGATTTTCAAAATGTAAATATTATGGCACCGGCTTCACATACATAGTGTATTTATGCAATGCTTGTTTTATTTGTAAAAGGCACAAGCAAATCTAACCTTTTTTTATGTCTACCAACAATCAGCAGCAAACTGAGTTGTGCCTTACTCATACACCCTAAAATGCTTCAGAGCCTCATCAGAGTATGAGGTGCTAAAGAAATGGGCAGCAATAAGAAAAAGAGCGCGTCCTGTGAATTATATCACAGTATATCACAAAACCTACGCAGACTTAATCAGACACATTCTAAAATGCTTCTTGTTTGATTGAGAACTAAGACTAGGTAAAGTCTATCAGGTACATAGATCAAGTGCCCATTTGCGATTTCTTAATTGCGAAAATTAAGGAATCGCAATTAAGAAATCGCAAATTGGTATGCATTAAGAAATCGTAATTTTATTTGCGATTTCCTAATTTTCCTTAATTGCGATTCACAATTTGCGAATCGCAATTAAGGAATCCCTTCCCATTGATTCCTATGGGCCAAAAGGCCCATAGAAATGAATGGGAAGACAATCTCAATTTGCGATTCGCAATTAGCTAATCGCAAATTGAGATTGCGATTTCAAGGGTGCAAGGATGTCCAAAGGACACCCTGTTGCACCCCTGAATTCAATCTATGCACATATGTCGTGCACACACATGCCCTAAGGGCATGTGTGTGCACAACATGACAGTTTGAAAAATGCACAAAATTGCATTTTTCTAATTTTTCGCAAATTACCATGAGGTCCAACCTCATGGTAATTTTTTCCTCCGAATTGCGAATTCGCAATTTTTTTAAGTGTCATGCATTGCATTTAAGTAATCGCAAATTGCGATTCCTTAAATGCAATCCCAGTTTTAGAAATCGCAAAAAAGCGATTTCTTGTATTTTTTGTTAATGCATCCCAAATAGTGACTTAGGAATTCCAAACGGCCGAATTTTGCGATTCGCACCGTTTGCAATTCCTAAATCACTTGATGCATGTGACAGTTGATGCATGTGGCCCTATATCCCTTTCGCAGCGCCGCTCACAAAGCTGAGCACCGCACTTTAGCACTCAGGCCTCCCCCACCGCAGCATTTCCCTCTTCCATCCCCTCCCTTTCAGTGAGCTTAGAGTGAGGTCTCGCATTTGCAAGAGTTTGTGCTTTTTGCATTGTAAACGACAATGCCTTTTATTTATGTGTTAGTTTTCATAACAGATAAATAAAAGGTATTGTCATTTACAATGCTAATAGATGAAACTTACGCAAATGCGAGACCTATTGCATTGCAAATGCTTGTTTTATTTTAAATTTTGTCCAGTGTTTAGGGAGTTTTAGAAATGCCTTTAATATCAAGTTCTCCCGAGTAAAGGATTCCATTTATTTTGTATCTATACAGGTGTATTTATGATATTGGAAGGCTTGTTATTGAGTACACAATAATACATATAAATAAATAGTCAAAACAGCTCAGAACATTGAAAACTGTGATATGTTTTGTCACATACTTTAAAACATGTTAATTTGAACTTTTATAACATGGTTTAGATAATTAATGCTGTTGCTTCTTTACACTCCTTCACTTTGTTTCCTTTTCCCTTGGCTGCTTCTTTCAAGATATTATGGGATTAACATTGATGTGTTGGAAATTTGTGACACATGTTATGAAGTATTCTGTTCATTGCGTGCCTCATGAATTTAAATTGAATACTGTAGGATAACTTACTTCCACAACATTGAAAACATAATGACACTCATCTGCAAACCAGTAAACAGCAAACACATTCACAGTACTCTTGTATTCAAGATATTTTTTCTTAATTTTAAATCAGTCTTCATGGCTGAACAAATGAAATTATTTTCTCTAATTTCAATTTATACATTTCTAATTGTTGGATGCTCTGACACAAGTTCCAATTGTTACTGTTTTTATACTAGTTTACCTGACAACATTCACTGGAAACCTTCTTATTGTGGTAATAATATATTCCAACCCCTGTCTGCACAGTGTCTTGTATGTCTTTCTTAGACATCCATCTTTTCTTTACATCAGTTACACCTCAGTCACAATCCCAAAATTCTTGGGCCAACTCTTTCTAGTGGGTAAGTACATTTCTCTAACTCAATTGCTGTTGCAAATATATATATTTGGGTCCTTGATCGCTACAGAATTTCCCCTACACTCTGTCATTACCACGTGGCCATCTTGCATCTTTTACATTACAGAACCATAAAGAATGATACTGTTTGCACCAGTCTGTCTATGGCATACTGGGTGTTAGCATCCTAAATACAATACCACACATTGTGTTATTATCCTAGCTCTTCTTTTATTTGCCACATTCAATCTATCACTTCTTCTGTTATGATACTATCCTAGCGAAGCTTTCTTGCACCAGTACTTCCATCATAGGGGCATGGCCCTATATAATTGGCTGTATTGTATGTTTATTCCGATACATTGTAATCATTGCATCTTAAATCATGATCATCTTGGTCATTTTGAAAATGCAGCCTGTTACAGGGAGTTGGAAAGATTTTTTCACATGTACCACCCACATACCCTGGCTATGTTATTCAGTGGGTCTGTGAATTCTACCCATATTTTGGCCAACTTCTGCATATTCAAGAAGAAAAAAGCAGGGTTTTGTCATTATTTTATATTGTTGTTACTTCAATCAACAGTCTGAACAACAGAGAATTACAAAATAAAAATGTTTTACAAAACATAAAAAATAGCATAGAAAAAAATATTAGGTCAACAAAAAAACATGCATTTTTCTCATTTAAGATTGTGTCCAGTGATATGTGAAGTGTCAAATGCCTTTAAAAGCAAGTTCCCAAGAAAATGAGAGGGTTCACTGAATCATGTCAACATGGTGGGATGATATGAACAGTTTGAAAATTATTATTTAAAAAAAAAATACAAATGCATTTTCTATTTCATGTTTCAGAAATTAACATATGATCCAATTGTAATGGTTTCTACATGTATTTCTTGAACTATATATGAACATGTAAATTAACTCCAGGACGTGTTGTGTAAATTGTGACCATTGTTTAATGTATTCAATATGAAAATGTTGTATTTTATCTTGAGTGTTTTTTTTATTTCAGCTTCATTTACATCTAAATCTATCACTGCCTTACAGGCACTCCAAACCAGCACATTACTTGGTGTTCTGCTCAATGTTCTATACTGATATATGCTTTTTAATTTACATTTTACAGTTCACTTTCTTCCATTATGCTTCCATTTTATGATGATAATATACAAAATGCATAATAGCCATCGGATGAACACACTTGGACCTGGCGGGCCAGCACCTCCAATGATAGACCTGTGGCCTGACCAAGACCCATTAACAAGCAGAAGACTATCTTTTGTTATTTTCCTAAAAAATCGCACAGGGTTGCTGCCTCTACACTAAACCCTAATAGTGCAGCTTCCATGTCAATGCCTTTTGCTATTTAAAATGCATCGGGATGACAGTGAGGTCAGGGGGATGGCTGCTATTACTGTGCAACTGTAAACTGAACGGGTATGTGAGGAAACACCTCTTTTTGCATGATCACCCCCAGGTTTTTGGATTGATGGTGCTGGTTTTTTGACTCAGATTGTGCACTGAATCATGCCAAACAGGCCTCAGTGCCAGAATTCTGGCCCTCCAAAGGTTTCTATACAATTGGCTCACCCAATATTAGCACAAGTTAACTTACTCAAAGGTTCCAAGTATATGATACTAAAGATACCCATGGTTTGCAAGGAAAGGTGTCCCTTGTGGACTGCAGCACATATTGTGCCACCACGAGTGTGACCAAGCAAAGAATGACTCCAAGTCTGCCACTGCAGATTGGCAGACCAGCTTCAAACTGATAAATTGACATTGTCATTTAAGTTAATGGTAAAGCCCATACCTTCCTTTTTAACACGTGTACTTCACCCCTAAGGAAGGCCTAATGATCCCTAAGGCAGAATGCTGTATATTCAAAAGTAGTGCATATATTGCTACATGCCCTGGCAGTAAAATCCAACATTGCTGTTTTTTACTGTAGAAGCACTAGCAGCCTGATTGTGAGGACATGCTAACAACACAGCAGTGTTAAATTCTGAGAGGGACTACAAAATATGGTTCTTCAAGGTATCAAAAGAATTGTTGCATTAGAACTGACGTGATGCTCTTGTCAAATTTATTGTAACTTTTCCACAACTTAAGAAAGCCACCACTTTGTTGCACAAAGTTTTCCAGTGACCGTTTATGAATGCTGGCCACAAGATAGCCTTCTGACTTCCAACGGGTAGATGCGAACAACTCTCAGGAAGGAACACAAAGAGCCTGCAGTTGGAAAAGGTGTTACCTCTCCTCTGCAGGCAGGCCAAACAGGGCATGAGCCTAAAAAGCGAGTTTCATAGGGAAGTCACTTTTGAAGGGCAAATGGTGAAAACACACAAAAGGGGCAGCTCTTTTGTATTTGCAGACAGGCGGACATCAGTGACAGAGAGGGGCTAGCTGTTGCCAAATCCATTTTCTCCCTGGGTGCAGAGCCTCAGGCGACCACACCTCCTCAATGGCCTAGAGAGCTCCACATGCCAAGGGAAGAATTATGCCATTTTGAGATGGGGCAGAATGGTGCATTCTGGGTCAGATAGATACCACACTTCACATAAAGACGCAACTAGGCAGGCGGAGACATAGAAACCCATGGCTGAAGGGCAAGAAGAGGGAATAAAAATGTGGCTCACCTGTCACCAAGATCTGACATCACAAATGAACTGGAAACAGGACCGAAGAAGGACTGCTCTGATGTTCCCTGGACCCTACAAAGAGAGATTACACCAAAGACCCAACTGCATCTGCTGCTCCTTTGGCTAACAAAGACAGGACTGTACCTGTTCAGCACTGTTTGAGGAAACATTCAGGTGTGAAACGTTGACCCATGGTTCAAGGCCAGCACTCTCCCCAGCAGAGCAACCTTCAGCCGGTCTCCCAGTCCAGCACTGCGTCGGTCAGGGTTCGAGCGAACTGCCCATCCCTGCGCCGCAGTCCCATGCCTGCAGTCCGCCCACTTCATTGCCCCTGGTGTGCCTGTAATTGTTGTCCATTTATTTTATTTTGACTGGATTTACTGTAATTACTGTACTGTATTGAACCCTGTATTGAACCCTGATCTCTGTTTTCCTTTGGTTGTTTCGCTCCCATTGTGCCAGTTTTCCGCCGCTGCTGCTCTTGCGGCCCTGCCCCCCATCCTGCATGCGCTTGTCTCCCGTCCTCTGCTCCTGCCCCCCTCCCTTTCATATGGCAACCACTGCACAGTCACTTCACTGGCCTAAGGCAAGCCCATCTGAGCTTGGACCGTGCCCAGCGCCAGATCCCCTGGTCCCCACGAGTGTCACAACACCCAAATCCGCTACGATGCCAAAACCCTCCACGCGCTCAATGCTATCCAATCCTCCACCTGCTTCCAGGCAACCCCAAAACTCACCCACAGACCCTTCACCTGCTGCAACTGCAGCTACACCAGCCAGCGCACACCTGCACATCCTGCCCATCCCACCAAAGCAGGTCACAATCACCTCAGATGCATACTCCTCAACACCTGCTTTAGTCCACAAGCACACTGTTGAACTTTGGGTCCTCCTCGATTCATTTTCCCCAGATGTCTCCTTCCTAACAGAGACCTGGAAGAACGCCTCATCGGCACCCGACATAGCCACAGTCATCCCCGATGGCTACAAGATCACCCGTCGGGACCGCACCAACAAACCAGGATGAGGAATCACCATCATCAGCATTTCGACCAACACCGAAGTCTCCCTCAGCATGCCAAGACCTACACTTCTAGATCCACATGGATCAGAACACCTCCCTCAGGGGAAGCCTTGTCTACAGACCCCCGAGACCCCAACCACAGTTCAGTGACTTCATTGCCGACCTCATCAGTATGCACACCCTCGCCTCCACAGACTACTTCCTTCTTGGAGATCTGAACTTCCACCTCGATTACGCCAACCACAGCAACTCTACGATCCTGATTGACAACCTCGCCAACCTCAGACTCAAACAACTCATCATGACACCCACCCACTCGGCCGGACACACGCTCAACCCCATCTTCTTTGCCAGCAACCACGTCCCCTTTAGCCACACCACCGAACTCCACTGGACCGACCACCACTTAATCCACTTCTTTTTCGAGAAACACACAGCGCACAACCAACCACAATGATTCCCACACCGCAGCTGGAACAAAGTCACCAAAGACCAGCTCCTTACCACCCTCGCCCCAGACCCTCCATCCGAACCCTCGGATACCAATGCTGCAGCCCACAACTTCAGACAATGGATCGACGACTTAGTCTACACCCACGCCCCAATCAGGGAACCCTCAAACAGGTGCACCGACACAATAGCCTTCTGGTTCAACACCCACCTCCAGAATTCCAAGCAAACCTGCCGAAGACTAGAGAAGCAGTGGCGCCAAGACCAGACACCATACAACCATGCAGCCCTCGTGAACACCAGACGCAAGCACCACAAACTCATCCGATCTGCCAAAAGAACCTCCTTCAAGGAATGCATCGACAACAACACACACAACAGTAAAGAGCTCTTCAACATTGGGAAAGAACTCGCCACCCCCAGCTCTAGCTCCAATGACATCCCATTGTCACAAGAACTCTGCGACTCACTGCTCTGCGACTCCCTGGTCACCTTCTTCCACCACAAGAACACAGACATCCACAACAGCTTCAGCACCCAGACAATCCGGACTCAACGCTCACCAAACACACCATCCTTCTGCTCTCCTGGAACAATGTCAACAACAAAGACACCATCAAAATCATGAACACCATCCACTCAGGCTCATCCTCCGACCCCTGCCCCCACCACATCTTCAACAAAGCGAGCTCCATCATCTCACCCCAACCCTGAAAGAGCATCAGCAGCTCCTTCAACACCGCCACCTTCCCAGGGAGCTGGAAACATGCAGAGATCAACGCCCTACTCAAGAAGCCCAAGGCGGACCCAAAGAACCTCAAGCACTTTCGACCCATCTCCCTACTCCTGTTCCCAGCGGAAGTCATTAAAAAGACCGCCAAAAGACAACTGACCCACTTCCTGGAGGAGAAAAACATCCTGGACTCCTCCCAATCCGGTTTCGTCTGCAATCACAGCACCGAACATGCCCTAATTGCCGCCACGGACGACATCAGGACCCTACTGGACAACAGCGAAACCACAGACCTCATCCTCCTAGAACTCTAGGCCACGTTCGACACCCTCTGCCACCACACCCTGCACACACACCTCCATGAGGCAGGAATCCATGACAAAACCCTGAAATGGGTCACCTCCTTCCTCATCGGCAGAACCCAGAGAGTCCTTCTCCCCCATTCCGATCTGAAGCCACCACGATCACCTGAGGTATACCCCAAAGATCATCCCTCAGCCCGACCCTTTTCAACATCTGCATGGCACCTCTAGCCAACATTGTCCGAGCACACCAGCTTAACATCCTCTCATATGCTGAAGACACCCAGCTAATCCTCACCCTTACCAAGGACCCGGCCACCGCCAAATCCAACCTCCAAGAGGCAATGAAGGCGGTCGCAGACTGGATTAAGACCAGCCGTCTTAAACTGAACTCTGACAAGACGGAGGTCCTCATCTTCGGCCCCACCCCCTCTGCATGGGACAACCGCTGGAGGCCAGCCACGCTGGGAGCTGCCCGACACCCACCAAACACGCATGCAAACTGGGGTTCATCCTGGACTCAACGCTCTCCATGACCCAGCACGTCAACGCTGTCTCCTCCTTCTGCTTCAATACCCTCTGCATGCTCAGCAAGATCTACAGATGGTTCCCCACCGAAAACAGAAGGACAGTCACCCAAGCCCTCGTCAGCAGCAGGCTGGACTACGGCAACGCCCTCTACGCGGGAACCATGGCCAAGCTCCAGTAAAGACTCCAAACAATACAAAACACCTCTGCACGCCTTATCCTCGGAATCCCTCACCACTGCCACATCCCTGTCCACCTGAGAGACCTGCACTGGCTCCAGGTCCACAAGAGGATAACCTTGAAACTCCTCACCAACGCGCACAAAGCACTCCACAACGCTGGACCAGCAAACCTTAATGAACGGCTCACCTTCTACACCTGAGCCACCATCTTCACTCCACTGACCTCGCCCTCACCCTCTCCACTGTCCCGTGCATCCCCAGAACAAACACCGGATCATTCTCCCACCTCATGGCACCCCCTCCCCATTCACCCATGTCAGACACAAGACCTGCTGACTTTCAGGAGAGTACTCAAGACCTGGCTGTTTGATTAGTAGCTGCGAAACCCCCCACCCCTCTCCAGCGCCTTGAGACCCTCACGGGTGAGTAGCGTGCTTTACAAATGTTTGATTGATTGATTGAGTGATTGAACATTGCGCCTGAGCGCCAGACATGACTCCAAGAGTTAGTTGGCTGACTTCCTGTTACAGCTACAGGGACACGATAGGTGAAGAAACCTACTATGGTGAGTTGGTAGGCAAGAACGCTGACCACACCCTAAAGTACAGCCTGAGAGATCATGTCCCTACCCTCAAAAATTGAACCTGAGTCTGCTAGACCTGGTAGAGTCATTGCAGTTTGGTTTGGTCACCCAACAAGGAATTTGCCACCAGTTGAAGGTACCCACTGCTTTCACTGTAACAGTAGACTAGTAGACCAATGGCAGCTCTTTTTTGGCTTTTTTTTAACCCGGACTTCGAGGAACATCGACCCAGGTGCTGAAGTCCTCCTACTGTGTTCTTAGCCTAAGGTGTGGCCCCTGCAGATCCCTGTTACCAGATCAGTATCCTTGAGCATTTACAGCATCCTATATACCTTGTATCAGGACCACTCCATGAAAGTTCATGGTTGTTCACCCATAGTGCCTGGAATTGGGCTGGAGACTGCTTTGACTGTGATGTAACCTATCTTATTGGTCCCAGTGACTGGTTCCCTGCCACAGTTGGTCATCACTAGAGTGCCCTTATAGCTATTTTAAAGTTTCCTGTTGTGACGTCCTTAAATCTCAGGTTGCTTTAGTTACAATGAATATGTTCAGCAAAGTGAAAATCTGTTCCTCTAAAAAAATTAATATTAATATCAATATCTTCAAAACCAGCCAGTGGATTTTGTCATTCAGGTGTCTGCTTAAAGATGTAAAGGCTCCTCTTTTTCAAAAATCAGTGTTGGACTTGTATTCTATTCCATGTCACTCTTATTCAACTGTTTTGGTACTTCTTAATGCATTACAATTTCTTTGATAAAGCCTGACTGCTCAGAATCACAGCTACCCAGGATTGTGCCAAGGTTTGACATTACACTGTGAGGTCGCACAACAACTCCATATAATAAACCACTTTCTCAAAGTCTACCTGAGACACCGCCATGATACTGAGATTGCAAGCTTCTGTCACACAATAATTGAAAGATGAAAACAATTTTAAAGCTGAATCAGTGTGAAGGATTTTAAGGAAGTAAAAATGCACATCCAATCGGCAAATATATCTTAGTGGTTTGGTTTATTTTCTTTCATCTCTCTTGCTATTCCTAACTTATGGCTGGGGCCACTAGAATTATGTGGCTGGTAAAACCAAATAATGCAAGATGGATGATTAAATTATGAGGCAAAACAGCGAAATATTCTGTGATATAAGTACTTCATTATTTTGGCATTTTTACACATTAATACTGTCGTGGCAAAGGTTAAGTTTCACTAGAAAAATATTCTGCCATGATGTGATAGGCAAAAATTGGCTGGATCTCTGCATTACTATAGTAATGCAGAGACACAAAATTCCGCCAATTTTATTGCTAATTGGCACATTGAACTTACCATTATAAAATACACCCAGGTTGCCACATAAAACCTGCAGTGCGATCTTGTAAAAAAACATTGTTGACTGACAAACTTGAAAAAGTCACGTTTATGTGGGCCTTGCAGCCTCCAAGATAGGGTGCATCGTATTTAAAAGCGGAACACATAAAAAATTGACTTCACCCTTTCCCTACAGTGACAAAGCTCCAAAAGTGAGTTTCATTTTCACAGGCCTGGCTGTCCTATACAGAAAACCAGAGTACAGATTACAATATTAACACTGTCATCTCAGGTTTGGTTCCAGCAAGGAAAATATTTAAGCCCCTATACTGTATAGTTATTAATAATCCAATTAAATTGCGAAGTTAGATTTTTAATAAGTATTAAGGAAAAGTAACTTTTGTGACATTACATTTAACTTGTTTGAAGCTCCTGGTGGGTAATTTGCATTTGCTCTCCAGTAGTTGCCCAGCTGATATATAGTCTTTAATGAGAAGGGAAATCCTTCTAGGAGCCACATAATAGACACACTGATAAACAAGTTGCCATAAATAGGCAGTAATGAGTCCTGTGAGCTGGGATGTACATTCAAGATGAGGGTTGCTGCCCTTTCCATTGTCAAAACAGAGTTAAAATCTTACCTGAGTGGTCTGTCTGAGGTAAATGTACACATTTTTCACTTTGAAAGGGTTCAAGCAGGTCTGGATCACAAATCGTGTATATCTTCTGTCTGGTTGCTGAAGGACTTTGGCTTGTCTTAATCTTACCAGACTTCTGTCTCATTTTTTGTTGTGAGCCCAGGGTAGGGATTGTAGGGTTAAATGTGGGCACACACTCAACTAAGTCTAAGTTTTATGAGGCTGAAATCTTTACCCATATTGGAACTTTGTTCACACCACTTTGGGCAAGTGTACAATAAGGCAAACAAGAACCACTAAATAAGTAGGTAGGCCAGGACCTAACAGCTTTTAACTTACCCAGGAGTCACCCCGTCCACTAGCTACAGCCAATCATATATCTGGCACCTTAAGGTTCCCTCCTCTAAACAAGGTCTGGAATGCAGAAGATCAGAGTTGGCTGAATCTGCTGTCTGTGAGCTTTTTTTTTTTTTTTTTATTGAGCAGAGCAGAGGTCAGTGCAAGAAATACAAAAAGTACCTATTTAACAAACATACTTCAGCAGGGATTATTATACACATCATCAGAATAAAATCAGAATAAAATCAAGCGCATGAGAAGAAACACAGCTAAAACCAAAGAACCAAGAACATTCAATTTCAGTTACACTTAAACAGTTTAGCAGCTTCAAAAATTGACACACGGCTAGTGCAAAAAACTGAATACTCTCCTCCAATTGAGCCTTTAACCTAAAGTGCTAAAGTGCTCAAGTGATAAAGTGCATAAGTGCTAAACATTTTTAAAGTGCAATCGTGCCGTATCATTTTTATTAAAGTGCTATTTTTTTTTCTTTCTGTATATAGTATTCGTTTCTATACCTCAGACCCTGTGTGTTCTTAGTATATTCTCGTGTGAAATGCTATGAGGTGGTGGTAGATGCACGAATAGGAAAATATTTCCAAATATTCATAATTTTCTCGTTGACTCTACTCTTTTAGCATACGCCTCTTCAAATCTTTGCGTCCGTCGCATTTTATTTACCCATTGAAAATAAGATGGTACCTCCTCTGACCTCCAATTTTGAAGGATTAGAGAACGGGCGACTAAAGTGCAGATTGCAGTGAAAGTTACTACTGCACTAAGCAAATCCCTTCTCTTTGTTGAAATGCCAAACAAGGCTATTTCGGCTTCGGGTTCAATTACTTTGTTTACTGCTGATTGAAGAAAAGATTTTACACCAAAAATCGAACAGCTTTGGGCATGTGTAAAAAATGTGCAACCAATCACCCCCTCATGAAGCTGACATCTAAAGCATTTGTTTTCTACTCCCAAAAAGCGTTTGCTCAATGCTTTAGGAGTGAGGTACGCCAGCCAACAGGATAGGAACGACATTCTTTTAAAATTGGCCGCTCTGAGAGACTTACGACCCACTTCTGAGATCCGCTCCCACTCCTGCCACGAGAAGGAACAGTTGGTTTCCAGGGATTTTTTGGCAAGGATTCCGTCGACTAAAGGAGAAGCTCCCTCCTTCCTAAGGAATTTATACCAATTCCCTAATCCTGTTAATTTTACTTTTTATAGGGCAATAGCCAGTGGCATTTCCACTGCCGGCACATTAGATTTATGTAAAAAATTTATGATTTGAAAATATTCCAAAAAACCCGTTTTTAGTTTATTATCGGACCTGGCCAGAACCTCCTGCCAAGTAATGAGCCTCCCTGAAACAAAGAAGGACCCCAAATCCCCAAAGCCTGTCTCCATCCATTTTTGAATTTTACTTGAGTGGATTTGAAGACCGAGGCTCTTGCACTCCTCTATTCTCAAATAGCGCAAACCCCCCCCCCACTTCCTGATTAAGAACGGACTGTAATCTTTTTATTATCTAATGGTCTTATATCTGGTCTTCTTTGGTAACTTTGCTGTTTTTAAAAATACCGGAACTTGCGAGCCTGCCTCTTGGACCATTTTTTCATAAAAAAACATGTCAAGCTGTCTACTAGGTGCCAATAAGCGAGCTGCAAGACCCAAAATTGCGGCTGTGTAGTATGTTCGTATATTTGGTAACGCTAGGCCCCCTTGTGTAGTTCCCAGCTGTAGTGTGCTTAATTTCACCTTTGCAACTTTCTTATTCCAAACAAAATCCCTGACCATTGAGTCAATTTCCCTAAAATAGCGCGAATTGATTTTTAGTGGAACATTTAAAAAAAGAAAATCTAACAAAGGAAGGATTGACATTTTAATAAGTTCCACCCTGCCAATCAAAGTTAAGGGCAGTAAAGTCCATCTTTCCAGTAGAGTTCTAATTTTATTCCGAGTTGCTAGATAGTTCAAGCTATATAGTTGATCGAATTGATTGGAGACATAAATGCCTAGGTATCTGATCGGTTCGTTATTCAGTGCTTGTGATCTAAATTGGATGTTAAAAAATTGCTGTCCGAATTCAGTACTAGCACCTCGGTTTTATTGTGGTTGATCTTGTAACCACCAATTTGTTCAAACTGATTAAGCTCTTGGAGAGCATTATCAAAATAAAATTTATCGGGATGAAGGTATAAAATAATATCATCTGCGAATAATTTAACTTTTGACATTCCTTCTATAGGTGGCTTGATATTTGGGTTGCTGCGTATTCTTATTGCCAAGGGCTCAATAAAAAAGGTAAACAAGATAGGGGACATCGGACAGCCTTGCCTGGTGCCACGGTTGATATTAATCACTCCTATCGAGTTGGCGTTAACTACCACTTTTGCCTGCGCATTCTGATATATGTTTTTTAACATGCTTATTATCATTTCTGGAAACCCAAATTTTAACAAACCCATTAAGAGTGCCTCCCAATTCACCAGGTCGAAAGCTTTTTCTGCATCAACCATTGAAATTAAAGTTGGAATTTTATCAACCAAAACGAAATCTAACGCCTGAATTAAAAACCCGGTGTTTGTTGACATGGACCTTCCTGAAACGAAACCTGACTGGTCAGAATGAATTAACGCCTGAGCAATTGGTGTAAACCGTTGTGCCCATATTTTCATAAGAATCTTAAAATCGGCATTAAGACGACTGATCGGTCTATATGAATTGACATCCTTCTCGTTTTTTCCATTTTTAACAAAACTAACAATAATGGACTCTTTAAAACCCAAAGGAACCGCACCTCCCAATCGAACAAAATTAAATAACTTAACCAGAAAAGGGGTCAGTTATTTTAACAAAAGTTTTGTAAAATTCGATTGGGAGCCCATCTGAGCCACACGCTTTTGCCCCAGCAATTAATCTCACTATCTCTGAAACTTCCGAAGCTAAAATTTCGCTCTTTAATTGTACGGATGATGGACCAGGTAAAATGGGGAGATTTACTTAGTCAAAATACTTATAGATACAATCAGGTCCAACCGCGTACGTTGTAGAGTATAACTTAGAATAATGGTCCAGAAATACCCCAACTATGTCATTTTTTTCTCTAACAATATTTTGCGTTATAGGATCAATGAGCTCAATTATAGTGGCTTTCTCCTGTTTGGTTTTAGTTTGCCCTGCTAGCATCTTTCCCACCATTTGGCTCTCCTCGTAAACTCTCTGTTGGTACGTTCTAGAGCTATTTATTTCTTCAATTACAAAAAATTCTTTTACGGCAGTCTTCGCCCTTGCCAATTGTAATATCGCATCCTACATTCCCAAATTACTAATATTCATAGCATTAGCCACATTCTGGTGGAGGTTGTTGACCTTGTCCCGCCTTTCTTTCCTCTGAGCGGCTGTGCGTGCGATCATCTGACCTCGGATAGCTGCTTTAAACCCGCCCCAGACTGAGAAGATTTCTGCAGTGCCTTCATTTAGGTTAAAAAACTCTAATATCCAATCTTTTGTTCGGGTCACCCAGGTATTGTCTTGGAGGAGTAGACGATCCATCTGCCACCTGGAATAGGCCTCTCCTCCCCCTTCAATCACACACTCAAGTGATATTAAAGAGTGATCTGAGAAGGGGTTTATCCTTATAGAAGTATCTGACACCAACAATGATCGTGAATTAAGAAAGAAATCAATCCTCGAGGCCGTATGGAATTGATTAGAATGGCACGTAAATTCTGCCGCTAACGGATTACCATTTCTCCATTGGTCCACTGGTTGTATGTTCATACAACGCATTCTGTTGAAACGCATGCCTTTACCACGCATGCGTTACAACGGAAAGGTTTTTCAACGCATAACCTTTTCCTCTAATTATTGCATGGTGACGTCGTACGTCGTTGAGAGGAAACGGAAGTTTCTTTCCGTTTCCTCTTAAATGACGATGATTGCCTGCATATTATGACGTGATTTCAGGTGAGGTTTTTTTTTGGGGGGGAGACCCCCCACAAGCCCCCCTTGTTTATTTTGAACCTTTACCACATATGCCTTTACTACATATCTCGTAGTAAAGGTATGCGTGGTAAAGGCTTTCGTGTTAACCACGCATGCATTGTAATGCATGCGTGGTTAATGTATTCGTGGAAACGGCCGCGTTGTAGTGGCCGTTTCCCGGTCCTCAAACTGATGTTCCTGCATTAGGGCTTCCAAAACTTTCCTAGTTTGTGGTTTCAACTCTTTTTGTTTTTATTAGAGGTATCCTTTTTTAAATCTTGGATAAAATTAAAGTCCCCACCCAATACTAATTTTCCCGGGATCCCTCTATGTAGCTCAGTAATCCTCATTAGTGGCGTGGTATCGTCACTTATCGGGCCATAATAGTTAACAAAATTTAAACACATCCCATTTAGCTTGGCCTCTACCCAAATCCATCGCCCCATTGGGTCTCTCTTAATTTGTCCAAACTCCCATGGAAGACTACGATAGAAATATATGGCAACTCCTCTTTTAGCTAACCCTGCCGAGGCAAAGAAAGCATGGGAGAAACACCTGGGAAGATATAGTTTTGGACAATTTGATTTCAGATGGGTTTCTTGAAAAAATAAAACCTGTGGTGAACAGAAAGCCAACCACCTTATTAGAGCGCCGTATTTGGACTTATTCAGCATACCATTAACATTAATAGATAAGATATGACACTTATTATTCATTTTTATCTAAGTTTTTTCAAATATCTCTCTACACCAATTCTCACATTCTTTTAGTTCAATGCCTCTGTTACTGCTCTTTTTACTGCAAAATTTTTTTACCCCCCTTAACCCTACCCCTGTCCTCCTCGGCCTCCTCCCCCTAGAAGTGGACCCCCAAATTTCCCACACACTCCACCTCTTGCCCTCCTCAATTGCTTTGCGGGGTGCCATGGATCTGCACCCAGGTTGACCCTTCCCCCCATGGTAAATATATTATAAACCATCTGGCTAGACTGTTAAATCATACAAGCATTTTCATCTCCAACTAGAATTTTGGAGAAGAAAAAAGAAAAAAAAAAGACCCTCCACCAAACCATTTGACCGGAGCCAGTCGTTGACCCCACACCCGTCACCAATTTATTGAGGCCCTGTCATCTCCTTGAGAAGCTCCTGTGCATCTTCTATGTTAGTAAACATATGGAACTTCCCCTTCACAAGCACACGTAGTTTTGACTGTTGGGCAATCCATGCCTGTGCCCCTTGTGCCTTAAACACAAAAAGTAGTTTGACGAATTCCTTTCGCCTCCGGGCTGCAGCTGCGGACATGTCTGGAAAGAATCTACAGTTAGAAGTCTCGTTCACTGGGAACTGTTTTTGCTGTATGGCCTTGGCGAGGATCTTCTCCTTGATCCGATAGTCTGAGAAATTGACTAAGATTGTGCGTGGGCCACTTGAACTTGGCAAAGGGTGAAAAGGGACTCTATGGGCTCTGGTAATTGTCAAATCTCCACTAAACTCCGGGAGGACTTTTTCCTTGATAAAGCACCCCACCCATTGTGGCGCTTGAGCCCCCTCGATTCTCTCGGGAACACCCACTATACGTAAATTTGAACGACGTGAGTGGTTTTCCAACTCCTCGAGCTTGTTTTCTAATGAAACTTTATCCTTTGCTGCATCACGCACTTTAATGAGCAGTCCAGACATCTGGTCCTCCAACTGGGAGATCCTTGTCTCCGCTTCCTGAATTTTTCTGGGAAAACATGCAACTGCCTCTTCTATTTTATCTAATCTAGAATGAAGAGAGGCGATTTCTTTCTCCTGTGATCTCTTCATGTCCTTAATCTCTTCCAAAATAAGGTTAAGTAGTATTTTGACTTCCATCTGTTTAGTAGTAGCAACGACAGCTGAATCTTCCATTAGGGCTTTAAGAGATACTAGCTCCGGCTCTGGGAGTGTCACTTGTTGATTTTCCTGGCTTTGTGGCCCCATAGGAGGTGTCGGACCGCTCCCATTAGAATCCTGATCTCGCTCTATGTTATTTGTCTGGTCTAATGACCGAGCAGATTGCTGTTGCACAGAGTCTGAACCCGAAGAGTCTGAACCAGAAGGCAGGACCAAGTTTAACTCATTAGATTCAAATTCAGGAGACAGAGAGGCAGGCAGTTTTTGGGTGCTAGAGAGAGCTGGGATCTCCATGAGATTAATCGGTGATGATGAAGCACTTAAATCCATTGGTAGCTGTCCAGGGGGGGTGAGATCTGAAGCCACATTCTGGGATGTATTAAGCTGGGTCGGGGTGGATGGTGATAATTTTTTCTCAAAAAGAGGAAACTTCTTCATACTTTTTTTCTGTTTTTTTCTCAAATTTGGCACTCTCAGGTGCCTGGCTAGGTGAACCAGACAGAGGTACTGCTGGGGAGGTACTGGCTCCCTGGAGTGTACCCGAGGACTCTGCCGTAGGTTCTGGCACTGATTCTTCTTCAGAGCTCTCAAAGCTAGAATTCAATCCCTGATGATTCCCCAGCAATCCTGTCTTGCCTCCTCCCACAGATGCATTTTTTTTCTGTGCCATAGCCAAGCGTGTTTTTGCTTTTAGTCCAGTGGCTGGCTGGTTTAATCTATTATGCCTCCCCATATTGACCTCTACCTCTAACAAGAAGTGAACAAAGCAAGAAGGAAAAAAGAAGAAAAGAGAAAAAAATAATAATTGCTGCTCCAATCCGAGCTTTCTTACTTGTCTACAAAAAGACAGTGCACAATGTCCTTATTGAAGCTTCCTTAGTTAAATTCCTCATTCCTTATTCCTTGTTTAGATTCAAGTCCTTAACTCGGACTGCCTCTGCCTCTCCTCTCCTCGCAGCACACCACCTGCTCCTGCCCCTCCTGACCTCTCACTTTTCACTCGACTTGTCAGATCATTTCAGAGTGTTCTGAGCATTTCAAAGCACCCAGCAGCCAGAGCTCTGTTCTTGATGAAAAAAAATTGCTCCTCTGCTCCACCGTCCCTTGGTTTATAAAATAGAATACAAAGCAGGCAAATGCCGGACTCCCACTCAGCAGTGGCAGCCTGGGCTCTTCTTCGCGGCTTTTCCCGATGTTTTCTCGCAATATCTGCAGCGCCTGCACACGCTGCTATCAGAGCACGCCAGATCAGCAGCAAACCGTCGCCATAACCATTGGGGGGCGTGGTCACCTATCGGCTATCCGGAGGTGTGGTTCACCAGCATAGCCTCCGCCGTGTACTAGTATGTCGTGTATTTCTATAGGTTCTGAATCGATCCCCCTATTCCTGACCCTATTCTGGTTAAACTACCTAGCTAGTTAACTAACAGTCAGCCCATGAGGCAAGAAATCCCCCATGATGCAGATACCGTTATCTGACGCAGTCACACTACGGCACAGGAACGTGTTATCTGATTAGGTCATAACGCTTGAGATCTAATTAGACAAGCGACATTCCTCCAGCCCCTGATAAGGCATACGACGTTCTCATAACAAATCAAACCTATGACAACCTGGAAAATCCGTGCGGCCATTGTTTTGATTTCACAGAGAACTTTTGCAAAAGAATGTGCTAACGAGCAAGTCGTATGACATCTTTATTGACGTACCTATGTCCATCCTTACGTCAATCTCGGCACCTTTAAGGTATAAATATTGCCGACCTTGCCCTATGCAAACACACGCGTGGTGACAAGACGGAGCAGCCATACTTGCCGAAGCCGAGAGCAGAAGCAGACCCCGCAGGCAGCAGCCCCGCCTTCCTGACGCGCTGAGAGATGCGCTGCTATCTCAAGCCGAGAGACCCAGCACCGGCGCTTCTGGGCAGCCCTCGCAGGCAGCCTGGAATATCGAGAGCAGAGAAAGAGATACCATTCCTCATTCATCCTAAATTCCAGGTACAGAACTGAATAACCCCTCACAGAGAATTCTTTAGTTATTCACTTGGCAAAAACAAACTTAACTTAAACTGTAACTTTCTATTCCCGCCCACGCATTAGACTTAGGTCAGGTACACGGGGTAGGCGTATTTAGAAACACCAGTTGAGTACGTTTAGTCAAATGTATATGTGTATGTAAATATATTTTAATCATTTTAAACATCATATGGCTCAGAAACCATATCAATGTTTTTACAGTATTATTTTATACTATTGCTTCTAATGTATGCACTTTACTTAACTATAAGTATTGCAATAATATCGATCCATTTCTCTTGTACGAGAAAAGAGACTGATCAATAAATAACATCTTTTATTGAACACGCCCGTCTCTTCCTTTTCTCTACATTCTGATGAGACTAAGAATGCACGTACTGACTGAGTAAAATAATTGCCTTGTGCTCACACGACTCATGAGATTGACTCTTGATTAGGGGAGAGCAAAGTTGTCATGTTCTATGGTTGTCAGAAACTAAATCCCTTCTTGTCTAATCAGGGGAGTTAATCCTTCCTTGAACATTCGAGAAAGTTTCTAGCGAACTCTGAGCTTAGCTGGCAAACCCAAAAATTAAGTCTAGTATCGACAGTAGTAGACCTAGTTAACGTCTGGCCTAGGCCTTTACTGCTGTAGGTACTATTCCAATGCGCAGAGCCTATTGGGAAAATAGGAGCTACACTACATGGCGCCCAACGCGTTTGGAAAGGGCGATAAAACTAACGTAAGACATTTAGAGTAACTCAGTCGTGCTTTCTCACTCAGACCCCTTTTCCCAAATACTCCAAAGACGTCTGGAGTGGGTGAAAGGTTATTATATCCTCCAAAACCTCGCAGGAGGGAACTCCTATGTATGGTTCTTGGTCAAGTCAACGTTGAAGGATAAAACAGTTCCAAAATATTGTGCATCTAATCTCTGTTTCCATAAGAAACCTGATCTGCAAACAAACATAATACCATCCTGTCTGTAAAATGGCAGAGAGTGATGATGAAAGAGAGGCAATTAGATTAGCTACTGAAATAGCAGATGCTGATGCTACCATGCAAACAGCAGACCCGGATATAATACTCATCCAGGTTGCCAAAAGGAGATCTATAACCTTAAAACTTATAGAAAATGGACTGACACCTAGAGGTGGCACAGTCATATTCGTAATCGAGGCACACGAATATCGGCAGACAGAGGTATACTATACATGGATACATTTTCCAGCAGCAAATGCTGTAACAAAGTACTTCCACTATTACAAAGTAGAGGAACCTCCTGAAACGTACACTCCTTTCGAGGAGGTGGAAGTACCACTCAAATTCCAAGAGCATTTGCTCTTATTTGATGGCGCCCTAATACATAACAATCACATTACAAGGCTCGGTCCTTTAGGAAGACCAGGAGCAACGTGGCCGGTCCTAGCCGGATACACACCACATCCAGACATCGAAAGAATGCCTGCAGCAGAGCTGTTAATACAGCTAAAACAACTACTAAAAATTCATAGACAATTAGTTCAGTATGTAATGCGGACTTCAACAATTCAGCCAGCGATTAAACTTCCACAGCTGACCCCTCACCAGGGGAACACAAATAAAATTACACCACAGAACATCCAATCCTGCCTAGGTAAAGTTCCAGCTAAACGGGAACAAATACCATTCTGGTTGGCACAGAAAATTACCCAAATAGAGGCGGTGTTTCCTGACACCACCCCATTAGAAAAACACAGGATTCTGACTATATGTCTCCCAATGGGAATCGCACCACACATTGAGGACTGTGACACTTGGGGTACAGTCTTTGCTTCCATCTATACAAAAACGCACGGTGTTCCATCCATTTCGGTGATACCAGATGTGCTAAAACAAATTCAAGATGAATACGGTCCAGAACCTGCTTTAACTCTTGGTATGAAATTACTGAAAGACTTCCAGCAGGTCTCGGCTATATTACTAGCAAACATAAAAGGTGAAGCAGCAAACGTGGCGATCCGCCAGAGGTTAAAAGAAACAGATATAGCAGACCAACCAGCTGAAATTGCCAGAATCATAGAAAAATCCTATGAAGAACTAGGCAGAGATAGTCTAGGTGGAATACCAGTAAAACCGCAACTGACTACAAGTCCAGAAAAAATGTTTTTTAATAATAATAATAATTCACCAAAAAAGAACTGGGATGGGAACAAACAATCCAATCCTAAAGAAAAGAAATTCCAGTCCAGAGGAAGGTCTCCTAGGCGAAGAGAGAAATCTCCAAACCCGAGACAAAGGTCACCCCAGAGTGACCCCTCTGGGAATAGATATAACCTTAGAAATAGGGATAATATTAAAAAACCTGATAGATATCAAGACATTGATACACGTCCCTCTCAATCTTTTCAGAATTCCTCGCAGAAATCGGAAAGAAGAGGACGATCAGAAGAGCACGCCAAGTCCAAAGACAAGGAACCTGCTCAACTGAAAAAGAAATTACAATTTCCAAAAAAGAAGGTAGCCAGTATCAAGGTAGTTAACAATGCCGAGAATACTGAGGACACAACTGAAAAACGGAGAGTGGGCTCAGACAATGCTAGACAGCGCAGCAGAGGTGAGCATAGCTCGCAAAGTCCTTATAAATCATCTGGAGACAGTGGACACGAATGAATACCTTCAAGTGGAAACTGCAGATACCAGAGTTAGCAAGCCCCACAAAATATACGAGATAACATTACGTATAGAGGGAGATAAGACTAGGAAAATAAGGGGACTATTTTGGGATAACCTCTCCAAGGGTTATGACATCCTTCTAGCTGAAAAAGACTGGCCACCAGAGTTTGTCAGGGAGTGCCCTCATGGCGAAGAAGTAATTATGCCTGCCTTCTCGAATCAAATCCCGATTCATAAAAAATACACACTTGCTAGAAAGTGGGCAGTGGCCTTAGCACCTGCTTTATATAAAAATCATGTAGGATGGGATGAGGATTCTCCTCCTCACAAAATCCAGTTAAAATCACAACCAACTGCACAAAGGCAGTACCCAATTAAGCAAGAAGCTAAAAAACAAGTAAATGAAATACTAGATCAGCTAGAATACCAGGGGGTGATTGAAACTTGCACCTCACAAATGAACAATCCTTTGTTTCCGGTCTCCAAACCAGACAATTCATATCGCCTAGTTTTGGATTACCGACACCTTAACACATGTTGCAAAACTTTTGCAGTGCAAAACTCACACAGTGCTGCACTAATGAATAACATAGTGCGCAAAAAATACAAAACAACCTTGGACATCTCCAATGGATTCTTTTGTCAAAACATAGCACCAGAGAGCAGATATTTAACAGCTTTCTCAGTAAATGGCACTCAAAAACAATTCTGTCGGTTAGCCCAAGGGTACAAGAACAGCCCGGGGGTATTCTCAGCGAGAGTAACAGAATTACTACAACTATATGATGATGAAGCATTATCTTATGTCGATGACATTTACTTAACAGATGATGACTTGGAGACTCACTTGAAAAGAGTGAACACCATAATACTTGGTTTCGCTGCAGAGGGTTACAAATTCAACTTCAAAAAGTCCAGAATTGCCCATCTGATGGTCCTATTCTTAGGATATGAGCTATCAAGTGAAGGTAAAAGCCTGGCAGACAATTTCCTAGAGAAATGTGCCGTTATCCAAGCTCCTAAAACACTAAAAAACCTACAGTCAATTTTAGGCTTCCTAAATTTTGGAAGAACATACATTGCAAATTACGCAGAAAGGGTGAAACCCCTTTACGATCTAATTAAACCAGACTTTAAAAGATCCAGTTGGACTCAAACACACACAGAAATTTTGAGATCCCTACAAACAGACATGCTAATTAAGACAAAATTAGAAACCCGTGATAATACACGCAACCTTGTGATCCGAGTCATCCCAGGGAGATGCGGATTCACATACCTGACCTCTAATGAGGGAGAAAAGGTACCAATTGCATTCAAATCACACTTGTACACAGAAGCTGAACAGAAATTCAGTAATACAGGGAAAATCATTCGTGCAGTTCAAACCGCAATAGCTAGAGAAAAAGACATAGCTGACGGTAGACATATCACAGTCAGAACAGCAGAATCAGCCTTTGAGGCACTAACAACACCGTGTAATTTACCAACAACAACATTGAATCCGGTATGGATACAATGGGTGAATTCAATCACAATGGACAAAGTATACTACTTCTTTGATCCAGAACTAGAAGAATTAAAAAATCTAAAATATGAAAAGACGTATCCTCTGCCAATCGACATTCTTCCTCTACGACATTACGCCTGTGTAATCTATACAGACGGACATGCTCAACCCTCCGTTTGGGGAGAACATGCATACAACCCCACATGTGAGATTACAAAAGAAGTGTGGCGCGGAGGTAAACTAAGACCTCTATTAACAAAATCACACTCAGTAGAAACTAATTCAGAACTACAAACTGAAATAATAGCTTTGAAAATGGCGCTAGATAATGCGGATCGCGAATTCCCGACACTTTTAGTGTCAGATTCATATTTCTGCGTCAAAGCATATAACAAGGATTTGCAGACATGGATTCAGAACGGTTACAAAGATGACACAGATGCACCAATAAAGCAGAGACTGCTCTGGGAACAAGTAGCTCTTTTGAAAAAAGAACTACCAAAGACTCACGTGACACACTCACTGAGTCACCAGCGTGATGGCGTTCACGTTGCAGGGAATTCATTGGCTGAAACAGCCGCAGCGGCAGCCAGTAAACCGGCTCCCGTAGATCGAAAAAAGCGTACATTAAAATACATTGACGGCGAAACATTGCTGGCGGTGAAAACGTCATCAAAAGGCGACTGCTCAGCGTTACCGATCAACTATCCACTCAATTATACATACATAATCGATGCAAACTCCGTCCCTTTTGCTCGAATCCCTGGAGTGGGGGATAGAGTGATTCCAAACATGGACAGGAGAAACTTGTTAATCGCAGATGCACACATGGGCGAGGGTCTCAGACACCTTAAATTAAAAGATTCTCTGGAAGAATTACAATCACGGTACTGGTGGCCAGGCATGAGCCTGCACTACACCATGTTTGTAAAAAACTGCCCAAACTGCAACAGAGATCGCAGTGGGGAGAGAAGCAGTTTAATACCTCGTCGTAGCAAGGCAGATAATATTACCAACAAAAAGAATGGCTTGCGATTAACATACACAGGCTAGTTCCACTTATCATGTAGATCCACAGCACTCGGCTGACGTCCGGACTGTTATACAAGATTTGCGAGTCTAAATGGCATATACGCTAAGAGCATGCTACGTTCGACCATTTCTTTCACTCAGGCAATCCAGCCTGGGGGGGAAACATGGCCAAATGAGCACAGCCCAGCGGGAATCTTCTCACTTCCTTCCTGAGGGTATGGGATGGTGTAAAGAAAAAACCAAGGCAGAAAGCAATCTATAATGGAAAGGACATTAGGTTCGGGAGCTGGGTGGGTCAAACATCTAATAAGTGTCCAACGTAGTCTAAATAACTTGCCAAGAAATTCTCTGAAGGGATTCAGTCCGTACGAATTATTATTCGGAACTAGGATGTTGATCTCTGACCTTGATAGTCAGACTTCAGTGGTAATAGAAAAAAACCTTTGATGTCAAAGACCGTTTGGCTATTTTGCAGGACTTAAACAAAACAAGAAAAGACCTGAGCAACATACAGTTGAAACAACAGCCAACAACCACTGAAGAATCACCACCTGTCCCAGCAAGACCTGTCTGGATTCCAAAAGTCGGGGATCTAGTCAGGGAGAAGATCGCGGTAAAGAAGGAATTTGGGCCATCTTACAGAAAAGCAGTTCCTGTCTTGTCTGTCAACGGGACAAGATCAGTTGTACTACCGCCACTTGCTGGAAAAAAGGAGAACCGAGTTGTATCCATCGACCTGGTAAAACCACAACATGTGGCCTATAACAAACGGTAGGCCAAGTGGACTCCCAATAAGTAGCAGAACACCAAGGTTTGCTACCAGCACAGAGGTCCTAACAAAAAGGCTCATCACATTCGAAACGCCTAAAGAAGAACAACAAGGACTATGCAACAATGCAATAGAACTCAGACCTCTGAAAACCCAAATAAAGACATTTAGCAGAGACACACCAATCTACAATGAAGTTCCAAGTGAAAATGCAAAAAACAAAAATCCTGAACCAATTGGAACAATTGACAGAACTGCATCTGGTTACTTCATCAACTTCGATGATTCCTCTGACGGCTTCAGTGAATCAAAGACACAGCCATCATCAAAATCCTTTAAAGACAAAGCTAAGGAACTTTTGAAACAACTGAAAGAAACATATCTGGTTTCTCCATGGATTGAATTTTGGGTGGGTTTTGGTGCATTTATCCTCATACTTTGGCTCATCATGGTATTTACTTTGGGACGCTTCATTGAGGGAAAATATGCTAAAATGGACACAGCAAGTCAGAACATCAACTTGGTCCTCAAACCACACACATCTTCACACGTCGAGAAACGAGAACTTTCTTCAGAACTTTCTTCAGCCAACTTCACAGCAATTCCAATACCTGGTGGGGTAGCCTGGGACAACACTGACTATGAAATTTATGGTCCGGTCGAGATCCTGAAATATCCACACCAAATCAAGATCTCCTTGAGTGACTTTGCAAAACCAAACTCATTTGCTGATGATTGGGACTTTGAAAGTATAAACAATATGATGTCTGACTTAGTAATGTCTGCTAAATTTACAAAACATGATTATTTGCAAGGTTCTACAAATTATGATAGTATGTATTGCTATAACCATTATGGTAACCATTTTTTGCATAAATCGGCACAACCTAGAAATTTTTTAAATTATAATCAATGGGAACATTGTGCTACACCTCCAAAAGGGAGCTCTAGAACTGTTTATGACAAATATTCATATTTTTCAGGTTTTAACATAACTAATGCTGAAACATTTTATTACAAATTGTCAAACAAGACAGGGATGAAAACCATGATAACCAACACGAAATTGATATATTCAGATTCATTCTTTGAAAAAATGAATACTTTTGGATTTGATTATTGGGACAAAAATGTTGATTTGAAAAGTGTTTGGGGTACAAAAGAATGGCAAGTACAGGGTATAGAAGCTTTGTTTAGAGCCTGCATGATCCCAGAACAAATGATATTTTTAAATGACACTGTTCAACAAACCACCTGTCTTGGCTTAGCCAAAATCAAAGATTTAAATAACCCGTCTATTCCAAAGCCAACAATGTTTAGCAATAGCTCTGATACAGATGAAGAGATAGACGTAAACCATATACTTAACCAAAACAGAACACATCCTGATTGGAAACAATGGTTGATCTGGCCCACAGATACAAATAACTGTCAAGATAGATTCCTGAATAAAACACAGGGTTTCAAAATGACCAGGCCAGACCCTAGATATCCCCAAAGACATCACCCAGGGATAATAACAACATACAGTGTGGGCAAATTATGCCTTCAATGGCTACAAACTTCCACACTGCCTGAAATTAAGCAACACCTAACTTTACTTACTGATGGTGCTGACTTGCGTGATTTCATACTGGGACCACGCAAACAGCGTCATAAGCGTTTCATAGCAGCCTCTGTATATGCAGCATACAATGAGGCCTGGAAGGTTACTCAAATTGAAACAGCAGAGAGAATACGTGAAATTGATCGTATTAATTTGGAAAAATCACTTTCTGTAGTGGACAATGGGTTAATGACTCTGTCCTCCAGAATTTTTTCATTGGACAGCATTGTGTCTTCAGCAATCGACATATTATCGCAAGACTTACTGTTATTACAGCATGGTCAGTCGCAATTGCGTTCTATTGTACAGCTTGGCTGGACGTTACAAAATCTGCGTTCAGGCTACGTGCCTTGGCGTTTAATCAACACAACGTCACTATTCCAAATCTTTAACCTTACTGATAGACAAATCGGTATGGCGCAAAAGGGTGCTGATTATACAATCTTGAGCATTGAAAAACTAGAAAGATTACCAATGACAATGTCAGAACGACCTGTCAGTGAATGGATAATCCACGGAATCATAAATATTCCAATCTCAACCTTCAGGTTTCAATACTGCCAAAAATATATACAGGCTGGCATGTACGAGAAATTGGGAAAGGGGTACCTTAAAACAACTTGGAACCTGCCCTATTCACATGCATGTGTCAGTAATAAAGGACAGAAAGTGTTTCTTAGAGGCAACAATTGTGCTATGTCACTAAGCGGCACGCTTCTGTGTAACGGAATTAGTTTGCATGGAGCCTGTGAAGGGAATTCATACAACCTTTCATGTCACCAGCAAGGCGCACCTGCAACTGAAATAGAACCATTCTTTCAAAGACTCTATAATGGGAGTTACATTCTTATTGTAGACCGCAGATGTTGTAGTCTTATGCCCGGGACTCCTTATCTCGTCACTACGACGGCGAAGGTCAAGTGCTGTGGACGTTCTTTGTTCCCCAGCTCCTTACCAGACAGGGAGGCAAGGGCATGGCCCGGTTTGAAAATTACTTCTATTCGAATAGACGCTTTAAGCAGAATGAAAACAGTGCTTCTTCAGACGCCTACAAGGCTCACGTCATCTAAAGAAACGTATGATCTACAAGTCGCAAGGACGACTGCAGAGATACATACATTATTATCAACTAATTCCCCCGTACATTTCGCGGAAATCCTGAGCGAAATCTTAAATATTTCTGATACCACTGGGGTCTCAAAGGTATTTAAGACAGTATTTTCGATGGCATTAACACCATTCAAAGCCATACTGGGTATTTTTCCAGATTTCGTCCATTCGATTTTTGGCGGACTTCCCCTGATCCTAGGACTAATTGCAGGAATCCTATTCCTAGTCCTTATTTTTCGTTATGGCAACCCATGTCACAGATCAAACTCTCGCGACAATGGAAGATACGATCCTAGCCATTGGATACCGGGACCGGATATCAAAAATCCTGGGACTTTCCCGGCTTAGAGACCTAAACATGACTTGGTTTCTATCATTTCGACCAATGTGGCAAAGGTGTGTTTTACCTGTACTAAGGTGTCTGCTATGCGGAGAAGAATGCGTGTTAGACACCTGTCTGACGCTACAATCGGATGCGCCAGTGGATGCAGATACACTGTTGGTTCCTACCAAGGTTCACGCTTTGTGCTGCCCTCAAAGGCTGCCAATTCTGATGACGGCATTCCTGGAATCTTCACCACTACGATTGAAGAGTAGTGAAGTTCAAGATGAAAGCAGCATCGAACAGGTACGACCTTCTGTCAGCAATACAAATCAGAATGTCAATGGAGACAATCATGCGCACGAATGCATGGTTACCCCTATTTCCGACTTAGTGGAACTTTCCCATGAAGCTGTTGACAGTTTTTTCGAAAGCCTGAATGATATGATGTTCTCTCCGGAACAGAAATAGAGACTTTTGAGTAAACTCGCACACGGCGTTCCCTGAATTCGGCCTTCGACCTTTAAAAATAAAGTCACATGAACAATTACAATCCAGTTCACGGACAGCAACTTTTTTCAGCAAGCCCTTAAAATATTTTTCTATATATTTTTTCCCCGGGACACTGATCTTCTGCTTAAAGTAAGAAACTATTCCTAGAGAACTAAGATTTCTATTTTTAGATACTTTATATAGACTTTAGCTGCCCGCTGGTATGTTCACAAATATTTTATTTTGTGATGAAATGGTCTCGACCTTCCTTTCTGTATAGCTATATTAAGAGCCATTTCATGTGTATTTCTCATATACCAAAAAGCAATAATGCATAACAATGCGTGTTTACTTTTGCATTTAATTCATAGCTTAAGTGCATACAATATATATGACTGCAATTTTTCAGTATATTTGAAAATTTCGAAATGCATTTATGTATTTTGGGGTGGTAAGGTATACACTATACTCTATAGTATGTTGTACTATGTTATACTATGCATAGATTAGTAGATATGACCATAGTTAGCGGTGAGTGGGTGTCGTGTATTTCTATAGGTTCTGAATCGATCCCCCTATTCCTGACCCTATTCTGGTTAAACTACCTAGCTAGTTAACTAACAGTCAGCCCATGAGGCAAGAAATCCCCCATGATGCAGATACCGTTATCTGACGCAGTCACACTACGGCACAGGAACGTGTTATCTGATTAGGTCATAACGCTTGAGATCTAATTAGACAAGCGACATTCCTCCAGCCCCTGATAAGGCATACGACGTTCTCATAACAAATCAAACCTATGACAACCTGGAAAATCCGTGCGGCCATTGTTTTGATTTCACAGAGAACTTTTGCAAAAGAATGTGCTAACGAGCAAGTCGTATGACATCTTTATTGACGTACCTATGTCCATCCTTACGTCAATCTCGGCACCTTTAAGGTATAAATATTGCCGACCTTGCCCTATGCAAACACACGCGTGGTGACAAGACGGAGCAGCCATACTTGCCGAAGCCGAGAGCAGAAGCAGACCCCACAGGCAGCAGCCCCGCCTTCCTGACGCGCTGAGAGACGCGCTGCTATCTCAAGCCGAGAGACCCAGCACCGGCGCTTCTGGGCAGCCCTCGCAGGCAGCCTGGAATATCGAGAGCAGAGAAAGAGATACCATTCCTCATTCATCCTAAATTCCAGGTACAGAACTGAATAACCCCTCACAGAGAATTCTTTAGTTATTCACTTGGCAAAAACAAACTTAACTTAAACTGTAACTTTCTATTCCCGCCCACGCATTAGACTTAGGTCAGGTACACAGGGTAGGCGTATTTAGAAACACTAGTTGAGTACGTTTAGTCAAATGTATATGTGTATGTAAATATATTTTAATCATTTTAAACATCATATGGCTCAGAAACCATATCAATGTTTTTACAGTATTATTTTATACTATTGCTTCTAATGTATGCACTTTACTTATCTATAAGTATTGCAATAATATCGATCCATTTCTCTTGTACGAGAAAAGAGACTGATCCATAAATAACATCTTTTATTGAACACGCCCGTCTCTTCCTTTTCTCTACATTCTGATGAGACTAAGAATGCACGTACTGACTGAGTAAAATAATTGCCTTGTGCTCACACGACTCATGAGATTGACTCTTGATTAGGGGAGAGCAAAGTTGTCATGTTCTATGGTTGTCAGAAACTAAATCCCTTCTTGTCTAATCAGGGGAGTTAATCCTTCCTTGAACATTCGAGAAAGTTTCTAGCGAACTCTGAGCTTAGCTGGCAAACCCCAAAATTAAGTCTAGTATCGACAGTAGTAGACCTAGTTAACGTCTGGCCTAGGCCTTTACTGCTGTAGGTACTATTCCAATGCGCAGAGCCTATTGGGAAAATAGGAGCTACACTACAAGTACACCAGGGAAAATTTCAGATAATCACTTCCAGAGTGTTGGATTGAATTTCAGCCTAATTCCCAGGAGAGATCTCAGCAAATGCAAAAAATAACACATCCCATTCTGTTTTGGGACTTTTGAAGAATTTCAGCAAAAATTCTCAAAAACTAAAGACCACCAACTTGCTTCAAGTGGCAGAAATGCCTGAGCGGAAAGGAGTTTTCTTCCAAAACTTGACAAGGTCAACTTCTGAAGTGGGACTTTTAACTTTTTGACTTACATTCTTCTACCTTGACCAATCTACTTTATGTATCTGACCCAAGGTCCATTGAAGTTGGCCTCAAATAATGACCCGATCCTGTCTATGATGACCATTGACTACCATTAGCTTGTTGAGATTTATTTTGAGCTAATGTCACCTAAAATGTTTAAAACTCATACCTCCTTTTCTCTTTATTTGATTTTTGTCATTTCATCTCATTTTGTTTATTACATTTCATTTTTTTTTCTATTTCAGTGTAAGATTTTTATTACTTGGTGTTTTGACCTTATTACATATTTGGTATTGCATAAATACTTTGGACAGTGGAGTGGACTCCAAGGGTCAGGTAAGCAGGGAGGGATAAATACAGAAGGGTGAAGGCGGAGGATGATGCTTGTGAGGGGGAAGGACACTGAAGGGATGTAAACAGACTGGGGGACAGTATTAGAATAAGGAGAGGAAAGATTGATGGACAGGGAGAGTGATGGATAAAAAGGGGTTGATGGAAATGGGAGAAGTTTGTGGGAGATAGGAAAACAAGAGATAGTTAAATTTTGGGTCAGTCACATGAACTGTGTTTCTTCTTTGTACCTCTTACAACACATTCTGCTCAAAAGAGTGACAACTAAATAAAGGCTGAGAAACTAATGACAAAATTACAAGTCCAGTTGTCAAACTTGAAAGATGTTCTCTATGCACAGTGGACAGATAGGAGTAGGAACAGGCTCATTTTGATGCCTGGTTTGGTTTTGTTGCTCGGTTTGCCATTTGTGTTGCTCTTTCAATCGCTATCTCACTTATTTAGTTAAAATACCCATAGCCATTGGTCTTTGTAGATCTCATGTGTGTTCATGTGTATGTTATATATAATCCAGGCCTTAGTGCTGCCACGGATTAGAATGTGGAGAGCCACCAGTGAGGAACAGCTGTGGGGACACAGACATGTCATGCTAAGTTGTGCACAGCCATACCCCACACAAGCACATGCTCACCTCACTTTCATTTACATACACAAAATCATTACCCCATAGACAGCAGCAGTGAAGTTTAGGTTGACAGAAGAGAGTGAGGTTGAGAGTCCAGGGTGAGTTGGAGATTAAGAAGGTTGACAGGAAGAGAGTGGAAGGTGAAACAGAGAAACAGCGGGGCAATAGAGAGGAGGCTGATGCAGGAGGGATGATAGAGAGAAAAAAGAACAATGATGAGAGAGATGTCGGGTGAGATGGAAAGACAGAAGAGGCTGAGAAAGAGTGAAAGAAGTTTAAGGAACAGGGTTAAGGGTGAGGATAATAGAGACGGTGAGGAAGAGAGAGATGGGGGACATGGAGAGAGGAGAGTGAGGTGGAAATAGGAGGGTGAAAAGGAGTGAGAGTTAGCTAATACACAGTGACAGGATGGTGAGGTCAAGAGAGAGAGAAAGTAGAATAAGGTGCACAGAGAGAAGGATGAAAAGGAGAAAAAGAAGTGCAGAGTACAGATGCAGGTATTTACATTGGAGAGAGAGTAGTATGAAGTGAAGAGAAAAGAGAGTGCGGTGGGAGGAAGTAGAAGGTGAGGTGAAGGTGAGGTGATGGGGAGAGAAAGGATAGTGAAGTCAGGAGAGAGGAGGGTGAGACAGAAAGAAAGTAGGGTGAGTTTTGGAGAGCAGAAGACATCAATCACATACACTTAAGCATCTAGAAATACACACGTAAAACTAGTAAACAGAAACTGGAAGTAGGTATGGTATGTAGCTTACACTTGTACAAGGCCATCCAGAATGCCCAGACCCAGTTCTCAGGCACTTGGGAGTCTCTGGACAACTCCACTTATTTGTATTGCCTACCTGTTTTTCATGACCCTCCCAGATCCCTAATTCTAGTGCTGTGCTTGCTATACACCCTTATTTATCCAGATGTCCTCCCATACCCTGAACTATCAGCTGCTCCTACCCCCTCCAATTCCCATAAACTCTTCCCTGCTTTTACCCATTGTTCATCTTTAAATACTTTCATGTTTCAAAATCATTCTGTTCCCTTCACCCCCCTCTTAAATCCTCTCATTCTCCTGAAACAAATATTGATCCTTAGAGCTCCCATACCCTTAAATCCACTCTTTTTCCTAGCTCCTCCCATTCTTTTAAACCCTCTCCTGATCCTACCTCTGACACATCCTACATCTGCCCATTCATATCAACACTCAAAACTTCACATACAAAAATATCCACACACTCCCTGTGGAAAAGTAAATTTTGCCATGTTGTATGTGCCTACGTGTTCCCCATGTTATGTTATATGTGCATGACCGATATGCATGTATTCCTTTCTGATCGATTAAAGACGCAATTACAGTTGTGTCCATCTCTAGTATGCCAGTTTCCAGTCCTCGTGAATACAACGAATATTAGGCCTATGTAAAGCTATGTTGCCACGTTTCCCAGTGTGCACGTTAATTCATTGAATTGTCCCCGGTTCTAGGCCTCAAAAGGGCCCGGACTCAGATTCAGCTCCTGTCTCCTGAACCCTCTCCGAGGAGCGATACAGCCCCCACCTGCATCCCTGACCCTTAGCTTACTTCTTGCCACACAGTGCCCGGCTCGGCCTGGCTCTGCCTCCCAGTCTGCCAAGAATATGTTATGTTTCTAGTTATCAGTCCAACCCTCCTTCTCTGCATTCCTAAACGACTGAATCGCATCAATAGTTTCCGTCATGGTCTAGCCTTTATGTCTCCATGTAAGAGAAATACTGTATTAATATTCATAGAATATTCCTCACACACGCACTACATATAGAATTATGCATGCACCAGTCTTAAAGTCTATTAGCCTTTACCCTGATAACTTTTGGATTCTATCAACATGTACTCTAAACACCAGATACCAGATATGCCTGGGTACATGTCGCTCTGACACTCCAGACTTTAGTCTCCTCTTCTAGCGCAGAAGTCATAGCCCCCAGTTTTCCCTGGTAACACGTCATTGCCAGTTTGCGCGCACCACTAGGTTAGAGGTCCCAGCTGCTCAGGTAGCCCCCTCCATGTTTCCGCCCCTTTTATGACATATTCTGTTACGTTTGCATCACATGTCTATGTATACGCCATGTACACGCCTTCTTGTTGCATCAGTTTAGTCCTTATCTTTCGCGACTGTTACGAAACCACGCCTACTGCTACGCCTACTGTATTAAATGTAATGTATTTTGTTTAACTATAAATATTGTGCACTGTTATTAAAAGTTATGCGCATCATTCCCAGATCCTGCCCCCGGCAGCTGCCGGGCCCTGCCATCCTATTCCCATGCAGGCTGTCCTGTTCCTGTCCTTCTATGCCTGATTAAAGCCTGTCAACTTCAGCTACCTCGAATCTTGACTCTTATTTATTGAGCTATCTGTTTATATGAGTATCCCGAAAAATAGATCCGGTAATTAATTATTTATTTACCACATAATGGCGCCCGAATAGGGACTTGCCCTTTCCCCACGCGCCGGAGAAGCCACGCAGGCCCCCTGATCCTCTGCAGCCGTGACGGAACCATACCGTGCACGTGCAGATATTTCTGCTTCAAGTATTCAAGTATCCCTCAGGCCCACGGAGGAGACGGAGGTTGCGGTCCAGCGTCCAGACGAGGCGGTGGAGGAACGCGGCGAGTCCCGACCAGAGCCCAAGCCGAGAGTCCAAGGTCCGAGGTATGCGGAGGCCCACCTGTAACTGAAGTCCGAAGTTCGTCCGTCCGTCGTCATAGCAGTCCAGTCCGAGGCCTTCCGTTCTTGCTGCCCGGTGAGTACCGTTGCTGGGGTAGTATCTAGACAGGGTCAATTAATTTGTCTCTGGTCCGTGGGTTTGGGTACACAGATCCAACACGAAGTGTCCACCTAGGTGGATGCGGGTCCTGACGTGTCTCTTTATGGGACCGGTAAGTTTCGTACTGTTTTAGCAGTGCATCTAGTCATTCTAGTAAGTTTCTGTTCCAGTAAGTTCTGTTCTCGAGAAATTCATGTGTTCTGTTTTCAGTATTCCAGGTAGTATTTTGTCCGAACTGTTATTATAAATGTTATTTCATGTGTTTTCAATGTCGTGGTATGAGTGATTCGTTTTTCAGTTATTATTGTGTTTTATCGTGTATTGTATTGTGTCCAGACTCCAGTCTAAATTATGCCTCTGTTCTCGAAATTACGTCAGTTAAGAACTAGAAAAGGTCTGCTCGAGGAAGCAGTTCCTGTCCCGCCTAGGGACAGTCCAGGTCATTTTATGTATCATAAGCATGGCATAAGTGCCATATTATATCTAGACTTATGGGTGGAGTACACCAAGGAATTAGAAGAAAAATATAGATGGCCCGTATCAGGTACGTGGGATGCCGAGTGCATCATGCGAGTAGAAGAAGCATTATGGAAAAAGAAATCCAGACAGTCCCAGAAAGACGCCATCGAGTTATGGCGCAAAGAATCTCATAAAAGAACAGAAAAAGAAATCAGAAAATCAGAATTAAGTAGAGAATCCTTAGAAAGAGCCCAAGAAAGGGAATTAATCGAAATAGGTGAACGAATTAAAGCCGAACAGTCAGACAGACAGAGAAATGCCCTCATTAAGGGTATGTATCCTCTTCTTGCCGAGGGCTTGCCAAAAGCAACCCCGGAAGCACCATGTAATTTTCCGCCGCCATTAGTTCCGACTAAGCTACGTCACAAACCGACCGCAGCTGATATTTTTCTCTCGTCCTATTTGGACGACACAGTCCCAGAATATGCAAATCCTGTTCCGCCTGCTCCTGTAAATAATGTAATTCCTGTTCCTCCAGCCACCGGGGCACCCGTTACAGCACCTGTTACGTTACCCCCGGTCCAGCCTATAGTACAAGTACCCGCTACATCAGTCACTCTGCCCGCCCGTACGATACCCGTCGACGATTCCAGTTTAGGAGCCGTGGGGGGGGAAGTCCTCCTTGTACCCCGCCGCAACACAAACGTCCGTCATTTCTCGAGTTACATGAACGTGCGCTACAGCGTACGCCCAGACCCCAGTCCGTTGCAGATATCAAGCGAGCTCTTACCGAATGCCGTTATGATCCAGTCCCAGGCGATGATAATATGGTTATATATTCATTGCGTGTAAGACGGGTGACCGAGTATTTGGACACCCTACCGAATATGAATGAAGATCTAGACAGAATATATCGTTTCATCCGTACAGGAGATGATCCAGGAAGTATTGGCGAAATCATGTCTCTAAGGAAAGCCGAGACCCAGCTCATGCTATTAAAGTTTTTAATCAATTGTTTAATAAGGGAACAAGATTGTCCGACTAAAGATCCGATCGAAATGAGAGTTCTGACAAAGTGGAGCGATCATATAGCCGAGGGAAGACACAAGACACTAGCTAGTATAGAGAGTATGTACAAGAAAATTCGTAAAGAAATAATAAGGTTACACGAGAAACGCAAAGCAGCACAAGTAAGCGAGAAAGAAGACGACTCTCCTACCGAAGAGGTAGACGACGAGAATCCCACCAGAATAGCGTATGTAGGTAGAACTAGACTTCCCGACCGACATTCACGCCTGGAACACAAGAAAGTTTTTCCTCTTCCAGCACCAGAACGAGGTTCTCTTGAGCAAGTATTTCAAGCTACCGATCACATTCTGAAATCACGAATCGGTTATAGTGAACTTAGTACCATGCATGAACAAGAACTAGCCCGATCAGCAGTCCGATGGGCTACTGATTCTACCACTTTTCCAGATGAAATAGTGGCACAAATGTTTCTGAAACTGCCCCCAGCCGAGCAGCGACTGGTGGGTATGTATATGATCCAGCACCTCATCACACTGTATGAGGGTCAACATTCTGATCCAGGTCCGTTACATGATGTTCTGAACGAGTTACTCCAGTATAGATGGAAAGGTTTAGGTACCGATTTAATTAGTGTCATTCTAGAACAGCGCCACAAATATAGAACGTTTTTGAATCCGCATTTTGTTCATGTCTCACCTCCAGAAAGTAAATCATTTTACATAGATAGACAGCATCCGTTACGAGAAGTACATCCAGTTAGGACAGCGGGTGGTGAAATGCAACGAGTATTTGTTTACACCCCTATCACAAAGATGGAACTCTTAGAGATGAAGGAATTAATTCCCTGTCACGACAAAGATCCAGCAGGGTTCCATCGAGAATTAAAAGACATGCTCCGTATGGGAGAGTACACGTATCCAGATATCATTAAAATGCTAAAGGTCCTGTTGCCCGCAGGGGTATATGAGAAACTCAAGGAAAAAGAATGGGAGGTGGGAGAGAAAAAGATTGATTGGACAGCTCTAGAAGCTGAAGATAATATACGAGTACCAGGTACCGGTCTTGGGGACAAATTGCCCGAGTTATTGATACAAGTTTTGCCAAGATTACTAGCCACGAAAAAGGAAGATTGGGATGCTATCTCAGCATGTAAACAGAAACAGGATGAAGACACTAGTGATTTTTATTCTAGATTTGAAAAATGTTTTATTATCAACAGTGGTTTGAAGACGAGTAGCGAGTCGTACCCTCATCTTTTTGTTACCAAACTAGTCGAGAATTCAAGTCCACAAGTTAAAAATCGAGTTTTGAAGGTAGAAAGTAGTTGGCAAGCTACTACTCCGTCACAAATGCTTCAAATGCTCCAGTATCACCAGAACAGAATCAGGGAAGAGCAAGAACATGAAAGGAGACGTATGAAAGACACGAAAATGAAAGTATTAGTTGCACAATCTGTTCCACAAGACAGTCAGAAGAGGGGTCCGAATCAAGCCAGTCATCCTGCAGCTCCCGTTAAAGGGACTTGCAATTACTGTAAACAGCCAGGTCATTTTATAAACGAGTGTGCAGTTCTGAAACACAACATAGCTACTGGTAAGACTAAAGAAAGACCACGTCCGCCTAGACAAGAACAAACTACATAGACTTCGCAGTCACCCCAGAATGCACAACAGACAGTTCCAGCACCGCAGCCTATCGCTGCAACACAGCATGTTACACAGCAGATGTATCAGTATGCTCAGTCAGAGTATCCAGAGTATCAACAGTATTCATGAAACAGCCTAGAGAGGGAGGTAGGCTTGCCTCTCATCGAGATACCTGTAGATCAAGAGGGTCCCTATGTGCACAGTCAAGTATTAGGGAAAGACAGAAAGTTTTTGATTGATACAGGGGCAAGTAGGACTACTATCAGTCATGACGAGGTTCCAGGGGCTCCGCTCTCAGGCTCTAGAAATGTTTCCCTTGGATTTTCAGGAAAGCCTATTGTTAATGAGATTTCAAAACCAGTATCCCTAGAAGTTGGTCCATTGTCCCGAACTACTGATTTGTTACTTACGAAATCATGTCCAGAAAATTTGTTAGGCATTAAAACTCTGAAAGAATTAGGTGCAGTTATTTGCTGCTCCCCAGAAGGAATCCGATTGTTTTTAAGAGACTTTAAAGGTCACTATGTATTACGTGATTTTGATCCGAGAATATCAAATGTACCGCAGCATTTATGGGCGCAAGGTCCAACTGATGTAGGTTTTATGCAAATCACACCTCATCGTGTGACTCTCAAACAAGGTATAGTTTTGCCACGAATCAGACAGTACAGATTGCCACCTGAGGCTGTAGCAGCCTTATCCAAAATTATCGACGAGCTTATTGCTCAAGGAGTGGTTGTAGAAACTGACTCCAATGTATGTAATTCTCCTATCATTCCAGTCATGAAACGTACTGATCCAAATGCACCTCCAGTATATCGATTAGTGATTGACCTTCGAGAACTTAATAAATGTATTATACCCCAGTATCCAGTAGTCCCAGATATTTCATCCCTATTGACAGCTATTGATTCTGAAGCTACATTTTTCACTGTTATAGACCTCAAGAATGCATTTTTCAGTGTCCCCATTCATCCAGACAGCCAGTACCTTTTTGGTTTTTGTTTAAATGGAAGGAGCTATGAATTCACACGAGCTCCTCAAGGTTTCACAGAAAGTCCTAGTATTTACAGTCAAGCACTTAAAAGACAACTAGACAATATTCACATGCCAACTGACACTGCCCTGCTCCAGTATGTCGATGATCTACTGATCACAGCCCGTTCTGAACGTGACTGCGAGCGAGCGTCACTTACCGTTCTGTATTTCCTAGCCGAGCAGGGGCACAAGGTGTCCCCTTCCAAATTACAATTCTGTGTCCAGCAAGTGATCTACTTAGGCCACTTACTGTCCAAGTGGGGTAGGCAGTTGACACCAGACCGTATCCAGTTAATAGCGAGTCTTCCACAGCCCAAGACACAGAAGGAGGTACGAGCTTTTATTATCCTCACTTCTTATTGCAGACAATGGATTCCTCAGTATGCATTTCTAGCCAAGCCACTGATACAGTTAACGACACAGGAGGCAGCCGTATCGACTGTCCTCCCTTGGACCCAGGAACATACACTTGTTTTCAATGAATTAAAGAAAGCCCTATGCCAAGCACCTGTTCTAGCTACACCGAACTACAGTAAGCCTTTTACACTTTTTGTCACAGAACGTGATGGTACTGCATTATCTGTTCTCACACAAGATCAAGCAGGACAGTACAAGCCCTGTGCTTATTTTTCGAGCACATTAGATCCAGTAGCCCAGGCTCTGCCTGCGTGCCTCAAGTCAGTTGCAGCCACAGCTCTAGCTATCAGACAAAGTGATTCCATAGTATTAGGACACTCCCTGACAGTACAAGTTCCACACTCAGTGGAAGTTCTTTTAAACCGAACACAGACTCAGCACTTGACAATTGCACGTTTAACAGGTTATGAACTGACACTGTTCCAGCCACACATAGAAATCAGACGCTGCAACGTTCTAAATCCTGCTACACTGTTACCGTCAGTTACTTCAAATCCTGCCACACATGACTGTGTGGAAGTTGTTAACACTATGACCAAGCCAAGACAAGACCTGACAGACATTGCATTACCTAACCCCGACCTGACACTTTATGTGGATGGTTCATGTATGAGAACTAGTACAGGAGAACTAGTAGCCGCGTATGCAGTGACCACTGACACCGAAGTTATAGAAACGCACCGTATTGACACCCTGTCTGCTCAAGCAGCAGAGCTAGTCGCTCTGACCCAAGCCTGCATACGTGCCAAGAACCTGAAAGTAAACATATACACAGATTCACGTTACGCATTCGGAGTTGTACACGACTTCGGAGTGCTCTGGCAGGAGAGAGGTTTCCTGACTTCTCATGGAGCCAAGATTCAGCATGGTCTCCTCATTCAAGCTCTGTTAGATGCAATACAATTACCGACAGCTATCGCTATCATGAAGTGCAAGGCACATACGAAAGTTACTGATATCATTTCCCAAGGTAACGATCTAGCAGATCGAACGGCCAAGCTTACAGCTCAGACACCAGACATTCCAGTTAACAAGACACAGACATCCATTCCAGAACAGACTACTTGTATGACAGTTAAGGACCCTACACAAGATGTCATAGACATACAGTTACATGCTACTCCCGAAGAAATCAAGAAATGGTCCGAACAAGGAGGGGTCCAGACAGATCAGGGATGGGTGACGAAGGGAAAAGCCACATGGTTTCTCCCCGACTCTATGGTTCAAGTCATTATTAATACCGCACATAGTCCAGCACATCTAGGAGAAAAAGCTATGTTAGACAGTATTCAGAACCTATGGTTCAACAAGCACTTACGAGCTGCAGCCAAGCAGAAAGTCCGTACCTGTATGATATGTTGTCAATTCAATCCAGGTAAAAGTGTCCCGGTGGAACAAGGTGGATTCCAACCTCCTGACCACCCTTTTGAAGTCCTCCAGATGGATTATATTCAGATGGAGCGATGTCGAGGTTTCAAGTATGTCCTCGTAGTTGTATGCGCTTTGTCCAGGTGGACAGAAGCATATCCAGTTCCAGATTACACTGCCGCGACCACTGCCAGGCAGTTGGTTCGTGAATTCTTTCCCCGCTATGGACTCCCTAGGGTCGTGTATTCTGATAACGGCCAGCCATTCTCATCTGAGTTAATGAAACATGTTTCCCTTTTGTTAGGGTACCAGTGGAAGTTCCATTGTGTGCGCCATCCTGAAGCAGCCGGTCTCATAGAGAGACATAATCAGACCCTGAAAATTCGTATTGCCAAGACATGTAAAGAGAAAGGTGTAGACTGGCTAGTTGCCCTGCCAGTTGCTTTATTCTTCATGAGGATGGTTGCACATTCCAGATCAGGTCTGTCCCTTTATGAGGTCGTATTCGGCCGCCCCCCCAAACGTGTGGGGTACACCTAGACCCCGCAGTATTACAGATGTTTCCAGTAATATGTTGACAGATTACCTAGCTTCCTTGATGTCTGCCCTACACTCTTGTCGTTCACAGGTTGCCGCCGCATTCCCAGACAATACCGAAGTGAAACCGCATGAGGTCATTCCAGGCGACCTTGTCCTTGTAAGGAACTTTGATCGTTCAAGTCCGCTGGAGCCTCGTTGGAAGGAGCCGCGACTTGTTCTCCTGACCACCCGCACGGCCGTGAAGTTGGAAGGCCGCAAGGGGTGGGTCCATCTGTCCCACGTCAAGAAGTTTCATGGAGTTCGAGAAAAAACATTTTCTAAGGACTGTTCCATTTCTAAAGACTGCCTAAAAAGAGACTCTGAACTTGATTCTGAACTGAAAGTTCCTCTGTTAGAGAAAACTCCGCAACAGGAGTATAAGTTAAAACTCCGGTCTAGTAAAATAAGTCAGCCAGTTTAATTGTCTAAGTCCCTCTCGGGTGAAACGGTTAGACAAGTTACTGACATGTATGAGATAGACCCCCATAGTGAGAGAGTTAGTCAAAACTCTATGAGATGTATCGTTTTTCTAAGTTTCTTATTGTTTCTAAGTCTTATGGTTACCTGCACAAGTTATGCATTACATTTATGTTTTCCAAGTTCACATGTAAACAAGTTTTCTAATACTACAGTAGAGCACACATTTAGTGATCTGCCTCCTCACGAGTTATCCTATCGTCTTGCTATGAGAAATAATACATTTATAAGAATGTTACATTATTCACACCAGACCAGCAATGCCACTAATTGTTGGGTGTGTGGTCGGCTCCCCCCTTTCCAGACACCGAAGGGAGTTCTGCCACTCTTTCCTTATCCGTTTTCACATAATGGTTCGTGTGGAGCATGGTCCACGTTAACGTCCTCCTCCAATGATATGTCCCTTCTGAACAGAACATGTTTCCCAGACAAGCAAGGTCTCTCCCATAGAACAGGGTTAGATCTAGAAAATGAAGTATATGATTTAGGTAATTATTCTTCGAATTTTATGGTCCTGAATGTTCAGTCTGATACTACTCCAGATTTACCTGCTATTACAGTACTACCAGTCAAAGGCGAATTATGTGTCCGAAAGAATGGTTCCGCACATGTAGGACATAGTGATTGTACTACTATTGTCGAGTATAGTGACAGTGGGAAATCTATTTTTAAAGCCTCACGTCATTCTTATTTTGTTTGTGGTCAGACCGCATATGTTCGTCTGCCCCTCGATTGGGATGGAACATGTTACATTGCCTTCCTACTGCCACCAGTTTTTCTAGCCCCATCTGATTATCACAGAAACACACATCTAGTACACGTCAGACATAGGAGGGAGATTGAGTCCCCAATTGTCGATCAAACTGAAACTACTCTAGAACAATATCAAGACTTTAATAAAGGTTTCTTCTTCTTTATAGGACCTGTCCAGAATAGTAAGTTAATACGTAGATTAACCAGAACCCTTGAAGCAGTAGTGAATGAAACTACTTCTGCTCTAGGTAACTTAACCGAAGAGCAATCTGCTATGAGATTTGTCGTGCTCCAAAATCGTCTCGTTCTTGACGTCATACTGGCCGATAGAGGAGGAGCATGTAGAGTCATCGGATCTAGTTGTTGCATTTTCATTCCTAATAACGCGCCGTCTGTTTATTCAGCTATAACCAGACTTCACAAAATTGCCCATCAGTTACACCAGAATCCAGGCACCTGGACATGGTCCGGTTGGCTCTGGAGTATTATATCCGCCTGGGGATGGAAAGTATTGTCATTTCTAGGTATTGCAGTAATGATCATATTCAGTTGCTGCCTCTGTATACAATGTGGCCCTGCGATTTGCGGCATTTGTGCTACCTCTTGTATTCCTAGTCCTAAGTCCCGTTCCAAGACAATTCGAGACGAGCAAATGATGCTATATGAAATGATAGATGGTATCATGAATATTGATGTTTCCTGATGGAAACGTAGGGCACAAGGAGGGAATGTGGAAAAGTAAATTTTGCCATGTTGTATGTGCCTACGTGTTCCCCATGTTATGTTATATGTGCATGACCGATATGCATGTATTCCTTTCTGATCGATTAAAGACGCAATTACAGTTGTGTCCATCTCTAGTATGCCAGTTTCCAGTCCTCGTGAATACAACGAATATTAGGCCTATGTAAAGCTACGTTGCCACGTTTCCCAGTGTGCACGTTAATTCATTGAATTGTCCCCGTTTCTAGGCCTCAAAAGGGCCCGGACTCAGATTCAGCTCCTGTCTCCTGAACCCTCTCCGAGGAGCGATACAGCCCCCACCTGCATCCCTGACCCTTAGCTTACTTCTTGCCACACAGTGCCCGGCTCGGGCTGGCTCTGCCTCCCAGTCTGCCAAGAATATGTTATGTTTCTAGTTATCAGTCCAACCCTCCTTCTCTGCATTCCTAAACGACTGAATCGCATCAATAGTTTCCGTCATGGTCTAGCCTTTATGTCTCCATGTAAGAGAAATACTGTATTAATATTCATAGAATATTCCTCACACACGCACTACATATAGAATTATGCATGCACCAGTCTTAAAGTCTATTAGCCTTTACCCTGATAACTTTTGGATTCTATCAACATGTACTCTAAACACCAGATACCAGATATGCCTGGGTACATGTCGCTCTGACACTCCAGACTTTAGTCTCCTCTTCTAGCGCAGAAGTCATAGCCCCCCAGTTTTCCCTGGTAACACGTCATTGCCAGTTTGCGCGCACCACTAGGTTAGAGGTCCCAGCTGCTCAGGTAGCCCCCTCCATGTTTCCGCCCCTTTTATGACATATTCTGTTACGTTTGCATCACATGTCTATGTATACGCCCTGTACACGCCTTCTTGTTGCATCAGTTTAGTCCTTATCTTTCGCGACTGTTACGAAACCACGCCTACTGCTACGCCTACTGTATTAAATGTAATGTATTTTGTTTAACTATAAATATTGTGCACTGTTATTAAAAGTTATGCGCATCATTCCCAGATCCTGCCCCCGGCAGCTGCCGGGCCCTGCCATCCTATTCCCATGCAGGCTGTCCTGTTCCTGTCCTTCTATGCCTGATTAAAGCCTGTCAACTTTAGCTACCTCGAATCTTGACTCTTATTTATTGAGCTATCTGTTTATATGAGTATCCCGAAAAATAGATCCGGTAATTAATTATTTATTTACCACATCCCATACAATCATATAAACACACATCTACACATGCACCCAAATGCTCCTTTCCACCTCAACCCGTGAAGTCACACACACTTAAAGAACTCTACTTTCACCCATTCCACTTAAACTACCAATTTCTCAAATGTATTTATTTAATATTTATGTAATTTGTATAGCGCCTTATCACCTTGCAGGCATCCTGGCACTAAGCAGCTCAAAAAGAAAGTGAGTAAGAGGCAGAAGCCGACCAGCTAGTTCAAAGGGAACAGCCAGGTTTTTACACGTCTCCTGAAGGGGAGAAGTTCCCTAATTTGCCTAATCTCCCAGGGACGTTTGTTCCACAATCTTGCTGCTGCTACTTCAAAGGATCTACTCCCTGACCTGACTTTCCTAAATTTTGGCACCTTCACCAGTCGGGACTAAGAAGAACGGAGGAGTCTTGAAGGGGTGCACCAGTCACATTTTTTGCGCAGGAACACAGGTCCTACCCCGTGAAGGGCTTTAAAACTAGGCAGAGAGACTTAAACTGCACGCTCTGTCTCAGAGGGAGCCAGTGGAGTCTAGCTAAAGCTGCAGAAGAGGAGGATCTTCTGGGAAGCCCTAAAACTAATCTGGCTGCTGCTGACTGCATCCTTTGTAATCTGTCAAGCAGAAAGTTGGGAGAGTCCAGCAAGAGGGCGTTACAATAATCTAGCCTACTGATGATGGTACACCTTGCCACTAAGGCGCGCGCCTGAGCAGGTAGGAGTGGAAAAAGTTTGCGAAGGGACCTAATAATCGCAAAGCATGAGGCTGTTGTTTTTGTAACCTGGGCTTCCAGAGAAAGCTTGCTGTCAAACATAATGCCCAAGTTGTGTACAGTTTTTATCGGCTGGACTGTGTTAGAAAAGCCTGGGGGCCAAAAGTTGTTAGGAAGAGGACAAGGAATCCTGTTTGCTGCACATACAATCACCTCTGTCTTACCAGCGTTAAATTGTAAAGAATTGGCCTGTAGCCAGCGGGCCCTATCCTGCAGACAATTGTGAAATACTTCCACAGACGTCGAGTCCTCTCCATCAAAGGAGAGAATCATCTGAGTATTGTCTGCATAGTTCACAATATCAATATCGTAAGACTTGATGACCACAATCAAAGGTTTCAAGTAAACGTTAAATAAAATGGGGCTGATAGCTGACCCCTGAGGTACACCATGCAGCACATTGGAAAAGGTGGATTGGAAAGGGGGGAGGGACACTGCCTGCTGTCTATCCTGTAGGAAAGAGCTGAACCAGCGTAAGGCACAGCCTCTCACCCCAGCGTCGCTAAGTCTTTCCAGCAGGATTCCATGACTTACCGTATCAAAGCCAGCAGACAGGTCGAGCAGGATCAGGGCAGCTGCCTAACCCCTGTCTGCCCGCCTCTGAAGCTCGTCCATAACGGTCACCAGGGCAGTCTCTGTCCCGTGTGCTGGTCGAAAACCAAACTGAGCCTCTTCTAACCAGTTGTGCTGTTCAAGGTGCATGGACAGTGTGGTGGCAACAGCACGTTCCACAATTTTAGATGGGAAAGCACCATTCCCCTCACCTCCCTCCCCGTAAGGTAATTGCGTATCCCTCCATATAAAATTAAGCTTCCAATTCTCTCCAAAGGATTAGGTTACTAAATAACTTCTGCCCTGCAGAGGTTAATGCAAAGCATGTTTAGGAGACATCACATGGGGCAGTGATAAGACTCTGGTTTAATAATGAGAACTCAAGTGATGGTATAACCTGGGGTAATTTCATTTCAATACAGTTGTAGCTTTTTTCCTGGTGGACAGTCCACACTTAGAATCATTAGACATCATTGATGACACTTTATGAAAGTGCTTTTTTCTACAAGCAACATGAGATTCTGCTTCAAAACCCAACATGCCATCTCTTTACGCCTTGTTATGCAGTTGATCACAGAAGTCCAATTACCATCAAAAATTGCCACAGGCTTGACAGGCAAGGTTCTGTTCTACATATATCCTGTCCCACTCTTCATAATTGGGCAACCGGCTTGCATTAGGCCCCTAACCTCAGAAGGACCTGTATGCTTTTACTGTGTTCCTCTGATTTGTGAGCCCACAAGGTATGTCAATGAGAGACTCACTAAGGACACACAACCACCAGAAATGCCTTTCACAGCAGAATGAATGCCTTTGCCACCTGGGTGAAAGACACTTGCCTCAAACCCAAATTGGACAAGACCAAAGTCCTCATCCTGGGACCAACTGCATCAGCTTGGGATGGCTCCTGGTTGCTGCCATATTTGGAACCCCCCCACCCCCATGGACCTAAACAAAACCACATCATCATTCTGGACACCTCACTCTCAATGAACCGCCAGATCAATGCCATATCCTCCTCATGCTTCCACATGCTTCACCTGCTTCAAAAGATGGATTGCCTCTGACTCCAGAAAGACGGTCATCCACTCACTCATTAGCATCAAACTCGACTACGGCAATTTACTCCACACAAGCTTCACTCAGAAACTCCTCGGGAAACTACAGAACGCTCAAAATGTCACAGCCAGACTGGTCCTCAACACCCTCCGCTGTAGCAAACTCACTGAACATCTTCGAGAACTACACTGGCTCCTCCTCAGCAAAAGAAACACTTTCAAGCTTCTCAAACATGCCTACAAAGTCCTCCACAATACAGGACAAGCATATCTGAACCACTGTTCTGCCCAACTGGCCCTGGCCACCATCCCACAAATCCACAAGACTAAAAATGGAGGATGTGCATTCTACTACCTCACTGCCAAGACCTGGAACAACCTGCATCTCCACCTCAGGCAATCCCCGTTGCTGACACAATTAGTAGCCCTCCTATGCCACCCCCCAGTGCCATGAGACACTCACGGGTGAGTAGTCACGCTACACATATACCTGACTGATTGAACGATTGACAGGCCCTGGCCCCTCTATCACTGAAATTGGTCCCCCCCATGATTACGGAGCACCTGAACTACAATATCAAGGCCTTCTAAACTGCAAGATTTCTACATTCCTTGGAGCTGATCATCACAAGCCCTAAACCAGTGAAAGGGGTCGTCTTCTCAGGTGTTTCCTTTCCACTTTTCTAGTGCCATGTTACTATGTTCCTATTGTAAATGGAGTTTCCAAATCTGTCACCTGGGTTAAAAATAACAGGAGTTTTGGCATGAATGATATTTGTGTACAGGTCTTTGATTGTGTCACGATCATAAAGAGTATATGTTTACATACTCCTTGAAGTTGTGTGGAACAAAGCCCCATTTGGTGCACCATATTCACATTGTGTCACATTGGTTTCCAGCCGGCACGTGAAGCAAACATTTTGTTGCGGATATGGTACTTAGAGTACTTGGAAGCGGAAGCAACAGTATTTTCACATTTAATGGGGCTAGGATGAGGCTGTAAATGCAGGGAACATACCTGTTCAGTTGACCAAAGAATAAAATTCAATCCAGAAACTTTACACCACAAAGTTATTGAATGCAAGCGCCCATTTAAAGAAAATTCAAATCACTGTATGTTGATGCCACCTACATTGCTGCTGAGTAGTCAGCAAACAATAAAATACGTGAGAAGAAAATATATTTTGGGGTGTAATGTGTAGTGCACAAACGTGCCAGGTTTAATGTTAAAATAGGCCTTGCTTTACTCTACCAGAACCACAAACTGACTTTTGTGGGGAGTGTGAGAGGTTTGGATCAACTTGAATAAATTATTGGTGTTTTGCCACTGAACTCAAGCTATTCATGACTCTGTGGGGATATGCTGCTGTGCAGAAGTGAATGCAGTGTCTAACTGTGCGAACATCTGACACAAGAGCTAATCTCACAGCAGTTAGGGAGGCATAGACAGCCCTGAAGCAGAGGAGGCCTCCTGAGAGGACCAGGAAACAACCCTATAATCAGGTCATTGCAACCCCAGGAAGGTCAAAGGCAAACAGATGGCAGCAGGCAGGCATTGCTACAGATTGAAAGCTAGTGGAAGACTCCACTGGGCTGAATGGATGAGGAGAGTCATCAAAGTCCAAGGACTAGAACGAGAAACCCAATGATTATCAGTGAACTCATGAGTTCAGTGCAGGATTGTGAACAGTGGGGGCTGCTGACATCGTAAAGTTCCAATTGTAAATTAACACAAACCCATTAAAACGTTGTTATTGACGCAAGTGTCCTTGTTTAATTTACTCGTCTTCAAACCCTTCTTTGACTTGGCTGCATATGGCCTACATCCTATGTGACCTTGCTGCTGGCTGAGGTCAGCAGGATGGATCCCACTCTGCACAGATTTAGATCATACAACACAAGTCCTGTGCACACGTTATAATGAGTTAATCATTCAGGTTTTCTTTATGCCAAGAACATGAAGGGCAAGTCTTAAGTAATGAGACAAGGTAGACATATGTAGGTCGTTCTTTTTAAGATGTACGGGAATATAATCGTGGTGTTTCTCATCCGTGTAGTTCCCACACGGATGAGAAACACCACGATTATATTACCGTTGGCATCTGCATTCAGTCTGCCAATTGAACGACGGATGTACCCGCCCGTTGTTTCACTTTCCTGTGAACTCTCACCAGAAACCCAGGTTATTTAACCCGTTAACACCGGGTTTGAATTATCACCGGCTACCCGAACCAGTTACACTTACACCGCCTACAGCCCTGTAGAGTCACGAGTTAACTGCTCGCCTGACGAAACAAGTGTCGGCTGGTTATGTGTTTTTTTATCTTGGAGTCACCCTTCCAGAACAGGAGGGCCTAATGCATCTTAAAAAGAACGACATACATGTGTCTACCTTGTCTCATTACTTAAGACTTGCGCTTCATGTTCTTGGCATAAAGAAAACCTCTATGATTAACTCATTATAACCTGTGCACAGGACTTGTGTTGTATTCAATTTGTTGGGCCCTTGCCAATTCATACAGAGCTTCTTTGGGTCTCCTCTGACTATGTTGCACCGTTCTTATTCTTGTTTTTTTTACCCATACTAACCGCTACCAGCATATGCGCCACTTTTTCTTGTACACTCCAAAACCCTACACTGAATCTTCAGATTCAGATCATGTTGGCCTGCCTTGTCACCAAGTGGTGTAGTGCTGACCACACTGATAAGGTGGAAATTGTGGCAGATGCTCTGAGCTTGCAGCAGTAATGGCATATTGCTGACAGTTCCTACATTTAGGAAACACAGAACTGCAAACAATCTTTTCCAGGCAAAGCTGCTGGCAATTTAGAATACCATCACATTGGACATTCCAATTGTGCATTAGAATTTCTACAGGGCTTTTCAAGCAGTTTTTGCTATGGTCACACTTCTCAGTAATTTTTGTTGCTGGTTGCATTATTTTAACATGTTCGTTTTTTATTTATATTCTGTGTGTTGCACAGATAATAACTGTCCAGGGGAGGTATGGCTTGCAGCCGGGGAAGATGGCTGCCTTGTGAGCAAGTTCTGTGTCGCCCTGGGCTAATTCCCCGCTATCTGTCTTGAAATCCTGTGGCATCAGTCCCGGGTCAGCGGGCACAGTGTAGTGTGCTCCCAGGTGACATAGGGCAGGGTGAAGCAACATCGTAAGGGACTGGCATGCCTAGGAAAGAAGGCGTCCGCAGCCTACCTGCCCCGGGTGCTCGGAGTGCTGTGATCCGCTCCTGTCCCAAACATTATGACCTGGTGCTGGGACTGCCGGAGTTATCAGCGAGGACCGGGGTCCAAATGTCGGCTGCTGGAGCAGGTCTGAGAAGTTGAGGTGTTCATGCTGAGGAGGGCTGTTGGGAGGAGCCGCTGGAAATGGCTCTGCTCCTTATCAGCAACCACGTGTGGGCCCATGAACCCTGGACAGAGTCCTGAGGGAGCCCTGCAGTAAGTCCGATTGGCAGCTGGATTATAGACGGCAGCCCTGTACCATGGCACGCACGTCGGAGCAACATGGTTCTGTTCGCCATGAGTAAATAGGTCCCTGATGATAGAGGCTGACAGCTGGCTCACCAGACAATTGTAGTTGGGCAGGGGCATACCCTGGAATCAGTGCTTGAAGCCCCGGCACTTCTGGCTTAGGTCTCCCTGCTGGGTGGTGCTGATGTGCTCCTGTTTTAGGGGGCTGACTACAAGGATTGATTCGGGAGAAGTGCTGGGGGGCCCCACCCTCTAGTTGGGGGGATCCCTGAGCGGCAGGTGGTAGACCGGCATTTGGGTATGCTTCAGGCCCTAACACCTGCATCAGTAAGACGATAGAGAGCTCAGTGAGCCCAGTAGGCGAGGCAAGCAATGGTGGAGTTTGGCCTACCCCATCCTGTGGAAGTTGGAGTGTGGAAGGGGGCGGGAGAGGTGGAGGCCCCTGCAATGGTGAAGGGCCAGCCTCAAGGCCCCCACAACAGAACGACCTGGACAAGTACACTGTGAAGATGTCCGTGGCTGGGACACCAACCTTTGGGGCGGAGACCTCAGCCCAAGGGTGGGATTCACAGCAGGATGAGGTTTCTTACCTGAACACAATTATGGCTGCCATTCAGGACTTGCAGGGCTCAATAGCTCTTATTGAACCTACACTAGATGCTCTAACAGTAGTTGCTACTCTACTTTGAGCTGGCTTCCACAAAATCTCCGAAAAGGTGGTGTTGGCGGAAACACAAATAAATGGACTGCTCTCTACAACCAAACACTTGGAGGAACAGGTACAGAACTTAACAAAACAGAACACGATCATGTCTGCCAGGCTGGAGGACCAGGAAAATGAACAATATTAGAGAGGTCAGTGTTCCAGAGGGCTCCGAGGACCCTAGTGATGACAAGAGCCTTAACAAGCTGAAGCCAAAACATCTCACAACTGTTTTCTCAGTGGAGAGAGCCCATCAGGCACTGGGTCCGCTGCAGACGCTGGGGGCTTTCCGCAAACCATAATTGCCTGCATGCTAAACTTTAGAGATTGGGATACAATACTGCAGGCTGCATGTGTGCAGGGGGAACCTTACCTGTCCAATGCAGTGATTCACTTCTACCCAGATTTTACCCTGCAGGTACAGCATGAACGGAGCAGCTTCAATTAAGTAAAAAGGCTCTGTGGGCCAAAGAACTGAAATACATGATGCTTTACCCTTCCAAGTTGAAAGTCTTCACGGATGTAAAGACATGGCACTTTGCCAAACCTGAGGAAGGCTGGTGTCGTGTTGCGGCGTTTGCCGTTTCATTGGGGGCTACTAGGCACATACGGGAGACCGGGATACTCACTTCCGGCGGAAGTCTAGTCCCGGTCCAGTCCTGTACCCACTAGGAAAGCACTTCCAGGGGGAAAAGCATAATACCGCGTTTCCCCTCCGTGTCTGCGCTTTGGATTCGAGTGGAATCCACGAACGCCTAAACACTCCTGCAGTGCCGTCGCAGCAGCAAAGCGCAGGAGCACTAATCCTGGTTTGTGTTGTTCCCGCTTGCAGCCGCGCAGGAGCGCTGCTGATTCTCTCTACGATATCCACGCTGGGAGCACGGTTTGCTCCTAACACAAATGCCGTGCTGGAACACTGAAACTCTGTTGGTTTCATCTTCGAGTGCCGCACTGAGGGAGCGGCAGGTTTTCTTATGGTTTTGGTTTCCCACGCTGAAGCGCTGTTGCTTTTTCTTGACTTTGTTAACCTCAACTCTGTCCCAGCGCAGGAGCGCTATCCATGATTTTTGCTTTGCTCAAAAGGAATGCCACATTGAGTGCTTTACACCAGTAATGCACTAACGCGCAAGAGCGCTATACTTTCTTTGGGGTTTATTCTACGCGCAGGTGCGCCTTGTGTTTGTTTTACGCGCAGGTAAACTGTATGCGCAGGAGCGCAATACTTTGGTTTACCTGACTTTGGAGCATCCATCAGTCCTACGCACAGCAGACGGCTCTACGCTGGTGAGTCCACAAGTGAACAGGCTTCTGCATGTGCTTAGACGTCTGCAATAAAAGGGGGGAGGTGAGGTCATTCCCTAATTTAGTCTTCTTTGTCTTCCAGTTGGCGCCAAGACCCTACCCGAGCTCCACACAGGCCAGGCCGTTTGTTTCCTTTCTGGTTTCCTTCCCTGTTCCCATCTCATCTTTACCGTGTACTACGTTCTGTGCGGTTCAGGTGGGTACAGGGGCGGTAGCTCCTGTCGTCTCTGCGGAATCGCTTCACAAGCAGAGGTAAGACTTGTGGGGCTCTGACAGAATCCAAAGCCCACGTTTTATATTCCGCCCAGACGACATGGGCGACCCGGAAATCACCTTGCAAGACATAACTGTCATGCTAGCTGCCATGCAGGCAGATAATCTCAGCCTGCGCACTGATATGGCTGCCATGCAGGGCCAATTAGCCGCTGGGGTCACCAGTCCTTGGGGAACCACCCCGAGTCCCAGAGTCAGACAAGAAGGGCTGTTGCGACCACCCACGTTCACCTTTGGGGGGGTCCTCCACTGCCACCAATCAGGACACTGCCATACAAGTCGTCACTCCCCACCCAGTACAGCTGGCTCGGTATACAACCTTTACCACGCATTTTTTACAACGCAATACCATTACAACGCTGGCATTACAACGCATTGCGCTGGGGGGCGCTCTAGGATAGGGAATAAGTTTAATTTTCTATCCAACACCTTCCCTAGTGTCCACGGGGACTGGAGTTGGAATAGAAAATTATACTTACCACTATCCAGCACCTCTAAGCGCTATGCGTTGTAAAGGTATGCGTGGTAAAAACCGTGTTGTAAAGGTATGCGTGGTAAAAGTATGCGTTGTAATGTCATACATCCAGCTGGCTCCTCCTGAACGCTTTTACGGAGACAGCAGTAAGTATGGCTTTTTCATCCATCAGTGCCACCTGCATTTCATGGCCAGTTCATCAGCCTTTCCCGATGACGCATCCAAGGTCGCGTTTATTCTGTCGTACATGGGCGGGGATGCCGCCCAGTGGTCCATTGCCTTGGTGGAAAACGACGTCCCCATGCTTAACGACTTGCCGACGTTCAAGGAGGCCATGAGGCGAATGTTCGCTCGTCACACCTTTGTGCAGGCAGCAGACAACAAGCTGCTCAACCTCAAGCAAGGCAATAATGACTTACTTCACTGTATCACCCTGTTCAGTAGGCTCGCCATAGTGGCCCTGTGGCCCGAGTCCAAGAAGGTGTCGATATTCTATCGGGGTTTGCGTGACGACCTGAAAGATCTTATCTCACAGTTGCCCAATCCGCCTGATGAAATAGGCCCTTTCATAGATTTAGTGTCAAAATGAACATTCGCCTACAGGAAAGAAGGACCAAAAAAGGGAAAAGCAGTGACAACCGCTTGATGTCCTTCCGAGACAAGGGCGCAGAAAAGGGCAAGGAAGAAGCCGCCCCCCCAGAGTGACACGCATGAACCTATGCAAATAGGTGGCGTCAGAGGACCCATAACAAGCCAAGAAAGGGAAAAAAGGAGGAAGCAGAACCAGTGTCTGTATTGCGGTAAAAGCGGACACTTTGTTCGAGAGTGCCCGGTAAAGCCCACACGGCCACGGGGCAGAAGACCCTTTGCATTGCCCATCGCCAAAGGAGACAAGTCGGGAAACGAGGCAACCCAGTAGACAAAGGGGTCCGTCCTCTGGGTTTTTCTTCCGGCACCTTGGCGATCCCTGCAGTATTCGATGGCAGTCACCACATAGGAGTGGAAGTGACCCTGCGGAACCAGGCAGGCAGTTCTTGGCTAGTGACTGCTATGTTGGTCTCTGGGGCAACAGGCATCTTCATCGACACCGCCTATTCGCAAGCCCTGGGCATAAAAACAGTACCCAAAGCACAACTGGAAAGGGTTAAGGCAGTCGACGGAACGGACCTGACTTCCGCCTTATCAGACACCGTACCGAAGACCTGACTATGTCCCTCGCAAATCACCACGCCGAACACATCAACTTCGACGTCATCGACGCTCCACAGTTCCGGGTCATTTTGGGTCTGCCATGGTTGGTACTCCATAATCCCCGCATCGATTGGGTGTCCCGAATCATACACCTGGATTCGGAACACTGCTGCAGGTCCTGTTACGCGATGGACGACCCACGAGGTGATCGCACCATACAAGCACGCTCATTACCCTTACAGGGCATGGGGATGGTTACCCAAACAGAAGTCTCCGAACATTACCTGGACCTGGCGGAAGTATTCGACAAGAAAGGAGCCAACACCCTACCACCGCATCGCTCCTTTGATTGCCGAATAGACCTGATGCCCGGCTCAACGTTGCCATGTAGCAGGATTTATTCCCTTACGGAGAAGGAGAATATCCATCTACGCTCCTATTTGGACGAATATTTGGACAACGGGTTTATCCGCCATTCCAGGTCTCCTGTGTCCTCTCCTCTCTTCTTCGTATCGAAGAAGGAAGGCGCTCTGAGGACCTGTATCGACTATAGATCGATGAATGCCATCACAGTGAAGAACCGGTACCCGTTTCCGTTGATCTCCAACCTCCTGGATCAGGTGAAGAACGCCTCCATCTACACCAAATTGGACCTACGGGGTGCTTATCACCTAGTCAGAGTCTGAAAGGGCGACGAATGGAAGACCACCTTCCGGAAGAAGTTCGGTCTTTTCGAATACCAGGTCATGCCTTTCGGACTCTGCAATGCCCCCGCAGCGTTTCCATATTTCATTGATGAGGTGTTAAGGGTATACATTGGCGTCTTCTGTATCGTCTATATAGACGATATCCTGATATATTCGCAGAACATCACAGAACACGTCCAACACATGCGCTCCGTTCTCTAGCAGCTGGGAAGGCATGGTTTGTACGTAAAGCTGGAAAAGAGTGTTTTTCATGTCGACTCTGTTGAGTTCCTGGGACACATCATCACTCCAGCTGGCATCCGAATGGACAACAAGAAGGTAGAGGCCATACTACAGTGGCCCACTCCGGAATCAGTAAAAGGGGTCCAATGGTTCCTGGGGTTTTCTAACTACTACAGACGATTCATCACGGGCTTCTCCGAAATGGTGGCTCCTATCACACGTTTACTGCGCAAAGGGGTGTGTTTTTGCTGGGATCAGAAAGCAGACGACGCGTTTCAGGAGCTAAAAAGACGATTCACCACAGCCCCTGTTCTAGTTCACCCGGATACAGAGCAGCCCTTCATAGTGGAGGTGGACGCCTCAAAAGACGCAATAGGGGGCGTATTGTCACAAAGAAATCCCAGCAGTGGACTAGCGCATCCAGTGGCCTTCTACTCCAAGAAACTCCAACCCGCAGAACGCAACTACACCGTGTCTGGCTGGGAGCTGCTGCGATAAAAACAGCATTCGAGGAATGGCGCCACTACCTGAAAGACGCCAAGCACACCGTCACCATCTACACAGACCACCGGAACCTCCAGTTCCTATGCTCAGCACGTGCCCTCATAGCCCGACAGCTTCGATGGACGTTGTTCTTTAATGAATACAACTTCGTGATCACGTTCCGACCCGGAAAAGAAAATGCCAAGGTGGACGCACTGTCACGGCTGGACGAAACCGATGAAGAAACCGTTGCCGTCGAGCCAGTTCCCATCATACCGGAACAACACTTCCAGGGCGTGGTAGCGTCCTCATAGTTCCTGACTCAGGTGCACAAGGACACGAACCTAACCGCTCCAACCATCCTGGCACAAGGACACGAAAGGGTGACCCGTGTTGATGGGTTGCTGTACAAGGGAAGCAAGTTGTACCTACCTGGTGAACCTAGTCAGAAACAAGCCATCCACATGTGTCACGATCATGTCCTCTCCGGCCACCCTGGCTACCACAAGATGCTCGACCTTCTACAGAGACAGTTCTGGTGGCCAACGTTAGTGCCTGACGCTAGAAACCATGTGTCGAGTTGTGTTGTTTGCCTACAGGGCAAGAAATGGTCAGAACCTTCTGTTGGTCTGCTACGTCCCATCCCTGTACCACCTTTCCCATGGCACACCATCTCCATGGATTTTGTGGTTGACCTCCCTCTGACCAAGACCGGCCACAACACGATACTCACCATAGTGGACCACCTCTCGAAGATTACACATTTCGTACCGTTGCCGAAGATACCCACAGCCACAGAACTAGCCTTGGTCTTCGTGCACAACGTGGTCTGCCTCCACGACATTCCGTTAGTGGTGATAACGGACGGGGGGTTACAGTTCGTCTCCCGTTTCTGGAAAGAGGTATGCAGGATCTTGGACATGGATGTGCGCCTTTCCTCCGCATACCATCCCCAGACGGACGGACAAGCTGAGAGAATGAACCATACCATGGAATAGTACCTCCGCTGTTTGCTGCTAATGGTTGAGAAGGAATGGTCTGAGGTGCTATGGATGGCGGAATACGCGTACAACAACAGCAAGCATTCGGCCATAGGCATGTCCCCTTTCTTCTGTCTCTAGGGATGACACCCCCGCACCTCTGCCTGGGAGGAACCTCTGGACAGCCAGTTGCCAACGGTACGGGCGTATCACGGTACCCTGTGCAGCTTCTGGCAACAGGCCCGGTTCGAGCTGGCCAAGGCGAAGGGCTCCTACAAATCGCATGCCGATGCTCACAGACAGAAGGAACCCGAATACCGCATGGGTGACAGAGTGTGGCTTTCCATTCGGCACCTCAATGTGCATGGACCCAAGAAACTGCTGCCCCGTTATGTGGGCCCTTTTCTCCTTGAGAAGGTGGTGAACCCTGTTGCAATGCGGCTCTTGCTTGCTCCGCATATGAAGATCCATCCGGTCTTCCATGTCTCTCTTTTGCATGCAGTTCATCCTGGCAGCACAGTCCCGTCTCCTCCTTCCCCGGTGGTGGTGGAGGACCACGTTGAGTATGAGGTCCGGGCAATCTTGGGTTCCTGTCGTACCAGGGGGAAGCTCTACTACCTAGTGGGCTGGAAGGGGTACGGTCCCGATGAGAGGTCCTGGGAACCCCTGTACCACGTGCGCCACGCTCCCGTTTTGGTCCGTGCTTTCCATCTGAGTCATCCGCTTAGCCCTCGCCCTGCCTCTCCTTTCTGAGTCCGGGTGTTTGGCGGGACTGTTTTTTGGGGGGGTACTGTCGTGTTGCAGCATTTGCCGTTTCATTGGGGGCTACTAGGCACATACGGGAGACCGGGATACTCACTTCCGGCAGGAGTTGAGTCCCGGTCCAGTCTTTCCTGTACCCACTAGGAAAGCACTTCCGTGGGAAAACGCATAATACCGCGTTTCCCCGCCTGGTCTGCGCTTTGGATTCGAGTGGAATCCACGAACGCCTGAACACGCCTGCAGTGCCGTCGCAGCAGCAAAGCGCAGGAGCGCTTATCCTGGTTCGTGTTGTTCCCGCTTGCAGCCGCGCAGGAGCGCTGCTGATTCTCTCCACGATATCCACGCTGGGAGCGCGGAACACTGAGACACTGTTGTTTCCATCCTTGAGTGCTGCACTGAGGGAGCGGCAGGTTTTCTTATGGTTTTCCGCGCTGAAGCGCTGTTGCTTTTTCTTGACTTTGTTAACCTCAACTCTGTCACAGCGCAGGAGCGCTATCGATGATTTTTGCTTTGCTCAAAAGGAATGCCACATTGAGTGCTTTACACCAGTAATGCACTAACGCGCAGAAGCGCTATACTTTCTTTGGGGTTTATTCTACATGCAGGTGCGCAGTGCTTTGTGTTTGTTTTACGCGCAGGAGCGCTATTCTTTGGGTTGGAACTGTATGCGCAGGAGGGCAATACTTTGGTTTACCTGACTTTGGAGCATCCATCAGTCCTGGGTGGGGAACATCCATTACGACAAAACCTTAACAACGCGGTACTGTTACCATGCTACTTTTACAACGCAAGTCGTTACGACGACTTGCGCTGGAGGACGCTCCAGGATAGTAAATAGTTTAATTTACTATCCAACTCCTTCCCTAGAGTCCACGGGGACTGGAGTTGGAATAGTAAATAAAACTATTTACTATCCTGCGCCCCTCAACGCAAGTCGTTGTAACGACTTGCGTTGTAAAACTAGCGTGGTAACGGTACGCGTTGTCAAAGTACGCGTCATATCGTCATACATCCGTCCTGGGTACAGCAGCGGGCTTCGCTGGTGAGTCCACAAGTGAACAGGCTTCTGTATGTGCTTAGACGTCTGCAATGAAAGGGGGGAGGTGAGGTCATTCCCTAATTTAGTCTTCTTTGTCTTCCAGTTGGCGCCAAGACCCTACCCGAGCTCCACACAGGCCAGGCCTTCAGGCTGAAAGGTAAGCGCTGCTGTTCTTAAGGACAATTGCATATTTTAAAGTCGCTGTTTAAATTGCTGGATCTGCGCAACCTGGTCGCGCTTTTATTTTATATTCTACAACTGCCTAATTTAATAATCGTTCTGCGCAACCTGGTCGCGCTTTATTTTATATTTGCCCAATTTAAATTTCTTGGTTTTTTAGTTGCCTTAATTTCGTCGTGCTTATGTGGGGGTAAACGGGGCTTTCTTAGGACATTGCTTGCACGTTAATAGGAGAATTTTCACCGCTGTTACAGCGGCCCTTTAGCTGCTTCTGTGTGCGAGGGGACATCTTGGGTGAGGTAGTGCCGGCTGCGGCGGACATCTTTGTTAGCAGGCTAGCTGCTGCCTGACGCGATAGGCTCACAGGAGGCCATTTAAGACAGATTGACCTGGCGCTCCCCCTGAAAGGTAAGCGCTGCTGTTCTTAAGGACAATTGCATATTTTAAAGTCGCTGTTTAAATTGCTGGATCTGCGCAACCTGGTCGCGCTTTTATTTTATATTCTACAACTGCCTAATTTAATAATCGTTCTGCGCAACCTGGTCGCGCTTTATTTTATATTTGCCCAATTTTAATTTCTTGGTTTTTTAGTTGCCTTAATTTCGTCGTGCTTATGTGGGGGTAAACGGGGCTTTCTTAGGACATTGCTTGCACGTTAATAGGAGAATTTTCACCGCTGTTACAGCGGCCCTTTAGCTGCTTCTGTGTGCGAGGGGACATCTTGGGTGAGGTAGTGCCGGCTGCGGCGGACATCTTTGTTAGCAGGCTAGCTGCTGCCTGACGCGATAGGCTCACAGGAGGCCATTTAAACCTCCTAAATGCAAGCGCGCAGCGTACGCACGCAGCGGGCGCGCCGTGGGCTCGCCACAGGCGAGCCCATCTGTGCCCATCCGTGACCAGACGGGGCCCGGGGCCAGGACCCCTGGCTCACGCATCATCTACGACAGAGGTGAGCAACTGGAAATTAATCTGATTAATACGTCTCTTGCGGAAGGGAGTGCGGCCCTACTTCAACAGGAGGGGTTGTGGAGAATTTCGGAGAAAGGGTCTGGAAGGCCCCATGCACCTAAAGCCGAGGTCTTGCACTACGGGCTGCTAAATACCCGTTCCCTCCAGAAACACTATGGATGTGTGTTCTCACTACTGGAGGATGGGGAATTTGATGTGTTAGGAGTTACGGAGACGTGGCTGGAGGACTCCTCGCTGCCGGATCTTGTGGCCGCTTTACCGGCAAATTTCTCGGCTCTATATTGTAATAGAGTTGGGGTGAAGAGAGGTGGAGGGGTGGCACTCTTGTTTGCCGATCGTATGCGAGGAGAAACAATCCTGGTAGAAAACTTGGGAGGAGCAGAGGTGTTGGGCGTTAAACTGAGGATGGGGATTGATTGCTTGTAAGTCTTGGTGGTGTATCGCCCTCCATGGGCCTTGCCGGAGTTTTCAGACCTGTTTTTGAAATTAGTGCAGGATTTGCGCTCAAGGTATGATAATATGGCATACTGGGTGATTTTAACTATCACTGGGAAGTAACCCCGAAAGAAGGCCAGGCCAGGCCAGCCAGATTGATGAGGCTCTATCATCAATGGGGCTAGCCCAACAAGTGAAGGGGCTGACACATGTGAAAGGGCACACGCTGGATCTTGTGTGGACGTCACTTCCGGCACGGGGCTCGACGATCACGTTGCCTTGTGTCTGGTCGGATCACTATCTGGTGAAGGGGGATCTCCGGATGATTCTACAGAGAGCGAAACCGGTGGAAGGACAGAGGGTGGTGAGGAAATGGAAGAACATCAAGGGAGACAAAGTGGTAGCACAGCTCCTAGCGAATCCACCCCAGCATCCACTGACGACTAATCCGGATGTTCTCTGTAGTAATTTGGATGATAGACTTCGTAGGGCGATCGATCATGTGGCGCCAGCACGTAGGGTCAATTTAGTAAACAGAGGTGCTGGATCCCCTTGGTACAATGACTCTCTCAGGGAGAAGAAGAGGATTTTACGTAAGGCGGAGAGAGCTTGGCGTAAAGCCTATGACACTAATGCGCGAAGTCTGTATTTGACAGAATTAGCGACGTACAAACGGGCAATAATAGCCAGGAAGGCCGAGTTCTATGAGGAAAGGATCACCACAGCCAAAGATCCACAAAAAGAAATCTTTAGAGTTCTAAATGAACTCAGAAAGATAAAAGAGCAGAGGCCGGAATTCACTCTTGAGGACTGTCAAAGATTTCAGGACTTTTTTACCAACAAAATTACTGATATCATCTCTGAAATTGCTCGTACTCCTATGCATGCCTTCCCCCTACATACCACTTTGGCCAGGAAGCAGGTGGATAGTCCTCTGGATACTCTACCCTTGATTGCGAAGGATAGATTGGCATTGCTGTTAGGGCGAGTTAAGTCTGGCTCGCAGGCTGGCCCATGCCCTCCTGAAATATTTAAACTAGCTTTGCCAGGAATAGAAGAGGAATTCTTGGCCCTCCTGAATTCATCCCTAGCATTAGGCAAGGTTCCGTCAGCTCTTAAGGAGGCACGACTGATGATTCCTCTGTTAAAAAAAACAGGGGCAGACGTGAAATGCCTGAAAAATTTCAGGCCTGTCTCCCAGATTCCTTTCCTCGCCAAAGTCCTTGAACAGCATGTTTTGTCCGACCTGTCCAATCATCTGGAAAGGAATGGTTTGTTGGAACCAAACCAATCGGGTTTCCGTGAGAATCACGGCACGGAGTTGGTCATGCTGTCTATCATGGATGAGCTCAGGAATAGGGCTGATAGGAAGATGCCTGGTGCCCTGGTGTTGTTAGACCTCTCCGCGGCGTTGGACACCGTGTGTCATAAACAACTTCTGTCGCGGTTGAGGGATTTCGGCATTCAGGGCACAGCCTACGCCTGGTTTGCTTCTTTCCTACAAGGGAGAACGCAAAGAGTACAGCTGGGAGAGCTGCTCTCTACCGCAACACCAATTTCTTGCGGAGTGCCGCAGGGGTCGGCCTTGTCGCCCCTTCTTTTCAATATATACCTTCAACCATTGATTGCACTCCTCAATCAATTGGATTGCCAGGTGTATAATTACGCTGACGACACCCAAATTATTATCCAAATGGATGATGCTCCTGGGTCGTCAGCAAGGCTGCAAAACATTCTCAAGCATACTGCTAACTGGATGTCTCGGAACTCCTTAAAAATCAACCCCGATAAGACGGAGGTCTTACCAATCACCATCGCGGGTAATCCTTGGCACGACGGGTTCTGGCCAAGAGAACTAGGGTCGCCCCCAGAACCTGCAACGGTCGTAAAAAGTCTAGGCATTCATGTGGATGATAAACTATCCATGCAGAAGCAAGTCACCATGGTGGTAGGAACATGTGTCGGTCTTCTTCGGCAACTCAGGAAAATCGCGCCACTCTTGTCCTTCTCCACCTTGAGGCGGGCTGTGTCCGCAATGATATTATCAAGGTTGGACTACGGCAACTCGCTTTATTTAGGCTTGCCCCAAAAACTTTTGGACAAACTTCAAGTGGTAATGAATGATGCTGCCAGGCTCATCTTTAAGAAGCCAAGGAGTTCGCATGCGTCTCCACTTCTGTGTGCTTTACATTGGCTGCCAGTAAGGCAGAGGGTGTTCTTTAAGGGGCTTTGTATCGCTCACAAATCGCTCTATGGAAAGGCGCCAAGTTATATTAAGACCCGCCTGATTCCATACAAACCGGGTAGGTCGCTAAGATCTTCTGAAGCAACTCTCCTGACCCAACCGCGATTTAGACTGGCCACAGTGGGTGGTCGCGCCCTCTCCAACACCCTCCCAGCAGCCTGGAATAATCTACCGGTGGATCTGCGGAAGGAATCCAATCTGATGACTTTTCGGAAGAAGTTAAAAACTGTTCTCTTCCAGCAAGCCTGGGATGGGCTATAACTTTTAGAACGGTTTCTTAGGAACTCTGCTGTGCTTACCTGTCAAGCGCTTAGGGACCCCTGGGTTATATGCGCTATATAAGTCGAATAAAATAAATAAATACAATTTTGTTTCCTTTCTGGCTTCCTTCCCTGTTCCCATCTCATCCTTACCGTGTACTACGTTCTGTGCGGGTCAGGTGTGTACAGGGGCGGTAGCTCCTGTCGTCTCTGCGGAATCGCTTCACAAGCAGAGGTAAGACTTGTGGGGCTCTGACAGCTGGAAGGTTACCAGGAAGGGGTCTGCCAGTGAAAGAAAGAAAAATCGATCTAAGGGCCCCGGAGAGAGGACACCCCCACGGACAGCCAGCAAGATCCACATCCCCCTGTGAGGGGCACGGGAATACCTGGGATGGGGGAACTTTGTAGGATGGCTTGATGTATGACACTGATGGCAGTTTGCAGGAATCTGGAAGGGGGAGGGATGGGGATGAGATGGGATCTCATGCATGAAGCTGCCAGAGAGGTCAGACTTACCTTGTGCTGAGATATGCTGGTTTTCGAATATGTCTCTGGGGGGTGTTTCAATTGTATTAATGCTGATCATTTGACATGTTGACCGGGTCCCTGGAGCTCACCTCGTTACTAGTTGTTATGTTTTGGGCAACAGGCACTCTGCGACAGGAAGTAGGTAGTTCAATTTCCTCATAGCATGGTAGCGGGTGGGGCATTTAGGGGTCTTACTGTTTAGTTTAATGTTTACTAAGGCTTTGCAGCACTGTGGCCACATGTATCAACCAATTCTGCATAAACAAATGGTCCAATTAGCAGAAACAGCACGTTTGTAAATTCAAAAAAAGGCTTTTTACATGTATCACACCCTATTTTGGGTTTAAAATGAGTTTGTGATTCAGTGTTTGGAAAGGGGCGTCTTTAGGGTGTCCCTTCCAAATTGCGAATCATAACGGTAGGTATGAATGTTTTGTGACCGTGAATGGAGTTGCAAAACATTCACATTTTTTACCACCTACATCAAGTAGGTGGTAACCCATTTACAAATGGGATGGGGTCCCTCTCAAGGATTTGCAATTAGGAAATTGCAAAACGGTTTCTCCATACATCTGGCCCTAAGTCTCTTACGTTGGCAGTGAGGAGATGAGGCTTTGGACACCCTGGTTGTTCCCCAGGTAGTGATGGAGGGTAGCAGCAGCAATTGCGAGTGAACATTCTAAGGGACAAAGATGAAAGGTACAAAGTATATCCCAGAAGACTAAAGATATGGTCTTGGAATGTTAATGGGTTGGGAAGTGGCATCAAACGCACATTGATTTTGAAGCATTTGCGAGGCCACGGCCTGATTGACTGGATATTTGTCGATCATCAAGACCTGGCATACAGGGTAGATAGAGTTTTCATGGCCTGGAGTGGGTATGAGGAACTTCTCTAAGGGGCGTCTGGTAGCAGTCACCGGCCACAATACACACATGTAGTAGTTAATGTATAGAAGGAGGCCATCCAGCTTCTAGGCTGCAAAGAGAAAGTTACTGGTTTGACACTGCTCAGGTGCAGCACATACCTGTCAGAGGTAGGGGGCTTGAATGGATTCCAGAAATGGGAGCTGATGATAATAGCGAGGTGGTGGAGATAGAGGTTCCCCTTGAAGCAAATTGGTTACTCCTAGGGATAAAATGGGAGCAGGATTGGGTCAAGTACAAGAAAATATGGCTGAGACTGGCGGCCAGAGTGGTAAAACAAAATATAACTTGAGCATGGCCACACCTGTAGACACTGATTGGGAAGCAGACCTGGATTGGTGCAAGATAGCAGAACATGTAGTGTATACAGTGAGCGCTGCCCCAAGTAATGGGAAAAGGTAAGGGGGGCTGAGGGATAGAAAAGGGCGTTTTGTATGCGCTGATCCGATTGGCGATAAAAGCGGAGTCTTGGAGCTTGGACATTGCAGCGGAACTGTTTTAAAACTACTGAGGCCTACTGTGCAAGTACTGCAACTTGAATATGTTATTGTCACATAGCCGAAGCCTGTGTTTTTGGTTTTCAATAAAAATAATCTTTGATAAAAAAAAGATAATGACTGTACATTCCTCAGTTTACCTATTTTTTGTGTCCAGCATATAAAAACATCAGTGAAAAGAAATACAAATAAAATTAGCCAAATCCTTTCTGTCACCTTATTAAATGGACATTTAATAAGCGTAATTTTTATTTCGTATTGCACTTTAAGCCTCTTACAATAGATGAAAAACAGGCAAACGTTTAATGACGACTGATCAACTTGAATTTGCTGGCTTTGTTCCTCATTGAGGACGCATTCCCAAGTTTGGAATCACATCCCAGGATGCCAAGAACTCATGGGAAACCTGCTCAATAACTTGTGCCTGGCAACCAGGACATGGGACACCATTCTTCAGCAAGGATGGTTATTGACTCCCCCTTTGTGTGGCTTTCTTGAGTTAGAATGTCCTTCTTGGTCATCATTCGTGGCTGAGTTTGCCTCCTCTCCCCCCCACATACACTTGAACTATTTCTCTTGAAAACATCCTGCATTGACTGACTCCAATGAGGCATACTGATGGACCAGACTCTGCATCTTTCTTTGTTGTACAAAAGGCAGTGCAGCTTCTATCTGCAGACTAGGCTCATCCTGATGTTTGCTCACAGGTACAGGAAAACAGGATCTGTTCTATGGTTACCCCCACTTTTTGATTGATGTAATGCTGTTTATGACAAGTCGGACTGGGATCCTGCTAATCAGGACCCCACTCGCTCTGCTTTTTCTCCTGAATGGTTATGGTCAGTACTTAGGTACAACCCAGATTGGATACTGGGGTACCCTTATAAGTCCCTAGTATATGGTACTAAGGTACCCAGGGGAAAGGTACCCCAGAGGTCCCCCATAGGCTTTATCATATATTATGCCACCTACGGGAGACCACGGAAACCATCACTACAGGCCTGCCATTGCAGGCTATGTAAGCTGGTGCTAGCACCATTAACAAAAGATATAGCTTTCCCTATATCTAGGGTCACTGCACTTAAAACCTATAAGTCACCCCTAAAGTATGCCTTTTCAACCCTGAAGACATGGTGCTTGGTTCTAAGTGTGAGGGTGCCCCTGCATGAGCAGGGCACCAGGGCAGGCTTCGTAGTCCATTCACCTGGGTTGTAAGTGAGACAGCCACCTGACTACACGCAGAGGTACACGAAAGCCTGACCAACGGATCTCTGTGTATTGCATATTGAATGACTGAATATTCAGTAGAGCAGCAGCAGCATTTTTAATTTCTAGTTAGGGGGCACTGTATGGATGACTACTATCACTGCAGTGGATATTTTAAAAACGTGAATCAAATGTGAGACAGTGTTTTGGGGAATTGAATCACTGTAACTTACTTTTAAAAATCGGCGCTTTCTCGCCCCGGTCCACCGCAGCTTGTGCTGATTGTGTGGAGGGAGGCTACAAGCGCGACACACGGGGAGCAAATTTGACACACTTCCGGGGGCACATCATTGGAGGCCATCTTTGGGCGAGGTGACGGTCTAGTCTTTTGGGCTAAGACCATATTCCTCCCCTCCACCCTATATCAAACACTGATGACATGGACGGTCAGCGCGCGCGCGCAGCGGGCGCGCTGATGGCCCACCGGGCCACGACCGAGCCCAGGGCCAGGGACCCAGTCCCTCCAGTAACCACACGGCTCACGAGGGAATTTATAATGTCACTTAATACTGGCCCAAATACAAACACATGCACCCAGACTTTGACCATGGCGAATTGGATGGGACCTGTGAGCTGTAAACAATGTAGGGAATGGTTCGGGTTTTGCGAAAAAGAAAATAGTTGGTCAAAAGATCTGCGAGGTGGACTCATCAATGTAAGATCAATGAGCAAACATATCTATGACCTTATAACTGAAGAGGATCTAGATTGTCTTTTTATAACTGAGACATGGCTGACACCAGAGAGTAATCCAGATGTTGTAAATACTCTCTCCCCTGGCTACCTTATGTCGAAGGTAGACAGACCAAACCAAAGAGGAGGGGGCCTTGCTATCATCTATCGGGATACCCTCCAGTGTCAAACCTTTGACCTCTTAGACCTCAAAGGAGCACAGAGCATGGGTTTCTCAATAAAGGCCCATGACTCATTTACCTTTGCCGGATCATTAATGTATCGACCACCAGGGAAGCATAAGGAGTTTTTGGAGAGTATTGGGGAAGTGCTTAGCAACCTAGTTCTTAGGTACGCGAACTTCACGCTCTTAGGGGACTTGAATGTACACCTGGACTCCCCTACAGACCCAGCGACAACCTGCCTTAAGGACACAATGAGTGTATTGGGACTAACTTAACTTACAACAGACACCACACATAAGACAGGTCATATACTTGACTGCATCTGTTCCAATCTGGGTACTCTTAATGTGAAAAGGCCCCAAATACAAACATGGACAGATCATAATTTTATCCCTTTTGAACTCCCAGTCAGGGTCGGCCCGGCGGCAAAGAATACAGGAAATGCGAAAGGGCTACCCCAAGGAAGGCCCTGTTGGAAGAACATTATAGGTCATCCGGAGTTCCTGAATGTAGTTCTAGAGAAGAGACCTATCCTGACAAGAGACCTGATTAGAGATAGCCAGCTATTTGCAGAATGAATAAATGTACTCAGTTCAGAGACAGGCCCCACTACCCTTAGGACGGTCCCCAGAAAGCAGGCGCAGAACAAGAGGACATCTGCTCCTTGGTTCTCAACGACCCTAAAAGAAGAACAGGGGAAAGTGAGGGCTCTAGAATGGAGATGGCGCCGGAACTGTGAGGATAATGACCTCAACACGTATAAAGAGGCGCATCGACAGTATCACACCATGATAAAAATGGTGAAAATCGACTATTACACGAGAGCTATAAATTATAGTAACAACAAACAAAAAGAAATTTTTAAGACAGTCATTGCATTTATGAACCCTAAAACCATGCAGAAAGACATTCCCCATTCCCAAAGTCTTTGCAACAAGATAGCTGATTACTTCGATGAAAATATCCAGACCCTCACCAAAGATTTTCCTCCCTCGCCGGTACAATATGAAATAGGCGGCATTACGACAGATACAGGCCACGCCAGTATGACTATGTTCTCGCCGATTAGCCTAGAGGAAACTCGGAAAACAATATTGGCTATCAAATCAGGCTCCCCTTTCGATCCTTGCCTGCCCCTGGTCCTTCATGCCATGGTGGACATCGTGAACCCCACCATAAACAGCATAATAAATTTGTCACGCGACAAGCCTCAATCCCGGATGAATGGAAATTAGCCGGGATAGCAGGCAACGTACTGGGCTGGATAAGAAATGTTTTAGTAAAGAGGCGACAGGTGATCACGTTAGGTCACTTTAGATCGGAGGAAAAGCGGCTTACATCAGGGGTACCGCAGGGCTCTTGTCTGAGCCCTTTGCTCTTTAATGTATATATGGCCCCCCTGATCGCACTAATAGCATCCTTCAAGATTAACACCATTTCGTATGCGGATGACACGCAGCTCATCCTGGTGTTGGATGACGACACTACAGAGGCTGAAATGAATTTGAAAAACTGCCTCAAAGCCACCTTTGAATAGATGAGGAACAACCATCTTAAGTGCAATTCAGGCAAAACTGAAATCCTGCCATATGGACAAAACCACCTTTTTAGCCCCACACAATGGTGGCCAGAAGATGCATCCGTCCCCCCATAATACCATTAAGACAGTCAGAAACCTTGGGATCAAATTCAACGCCACTCTATCCTTTAAACACCAAGCTTTGGCCGTGGCGGGAGCCTGTTTCAGCATCATTAAGGGCCTCAGAAAATGTTTCGATCTGTTACCACTCTCAGCTCGGAAAATGGTGGCAGTAGCACTAATAACATCGCGACTTGATTACTGCAACAGCTTATATGCAGGGACAAACAGGACGGTCGGTTATAAATTACAGATGGTCCAGAATGCGGCTGCTAGATTGGTGCTGAGATGCCGTAAGAGAACATCTGCCACAGCAGCAATGGATGTCCTCCATTTGCTACCGATACATAAGAGGGTGCTTTTTAAAGTTCTTTTAATTACGTTCAGGGCCTACCACTCAAGAGGGCCCAGCTACATCCAGTCGATGTTTGAGCGTTATAAACCCTCACGGAATCTGAGATCCTCAAACGCCAATCTCCTTACCATCTCCACTTTTAGGTTAAAAACTAGCGGAGGAAAAGCACTGGCGGTTTTGGGCTCTAAGGCTTGGAATAAATTACCCCTGCCTCTTCGCCAAACAACCTCAGAAGTAGTCTTCAGAAAATCGTTAAAAACCTGGATATATAGCCTACCTGACACGCTATGCAAGAGCTTAATATGAAGCGACAAGATCCACCTGAGATATAGCTGACCTAGTGCCATTTTACCCCTGCTGTGTTTCACGAAGCGGCAAGATGCTCCTTGGAGTGATAGTTGCGCTATATAAAAAACCCCTTACATTACATTAAACAAATAGAGGGGCACCACTTCATTACGCGATGATCATCTCTAAACTGGTTGTAATGAACCCGGACATGTTTGGTATGAAACATGTTGGAATCATGCCCCCACATCATAACCAGTGTGGGAGGTATGATTCCAAGCACTGTAAAGGCTCTGCGATAAGGCCCTCAGTGCTCCCTGTACAAGTCTTCTAGACCCGGACAGAACAATATGTATGCTGCCGACCAGAGATGTGATTCTGCCCTGCTGCTGCTGAGCCAAGCTCGAGCAGGGGAAGCCATAACAATAGTCATCCTGTCACAAGGAGGTGTGACCAGCTCCCAGATAGGGTTTAGTGTATTCGAACAGGGTGGGAGCGCTTGCCACTGCAACATAATCTGCGTGCAGGGCACATTTGATGCCCTTCATGCATGGTCCAGTTCAAACCAGTTCATCGAGCTGTTTGCTCCCGCTCTGCAACGTAACCAGAAATGTTCAGGGGAGTATCTTCCCCCTTGTCCAGCCCTCCTTAGGGAATGACCCCTGGATCGTCCCCTACTCTCCTTCTGTGGGTCTCTCACAGTCAACAACTTCTGTGACATGACTATCCTAGTGACGTTTTCATCTTTAAGAATCATCAATCTGGAAATGTGTAACTTCAGAAAACATGTTACTGTCAAGAGTATCTTTTTTAATCATCATCTCTTACGTTAATACCAGCATGGCTGTTAAATAGAATTATTGGGCTAATGTATGGGATTTTTGAGGAGGTCATTGCACTGCCCCTTGCTAAAGTGAAAGGGGGAATACACTGTATTTAAGCAATATGGTGCATTCCTGTGTTTCCTCTCCACACTGGTGCAGTTTTGGCAACCTAGCACCCACATGGGAAACCTTGCACCATGGTGGAAGGGTGCCTCTTATGCATGCAAGATTGTTTTTGTTAAGAAAGGTGCACTTTCCTGCATAAAAACAATCCTAAAATGTGTTTTCCTCTTTATATCTGTGCTGCAGAATGCACACATAGAACAGTGAAAAAACTAGTAGAAATTAAGATATTTCCCCTTTTTACACCTCACCTTGGAAAACATGTGGATTCGGTGCTTCCCTATTTTTATATGCTTTTCTAAACCTGGGGCAGCATCAAATTACATGGATGTTGCATGGGAAAACCCACAGCAACACTCATGGAATGCCTCATGGGTGCAAAGCAAGGCAATGAAGCAAATTGAGAGGCCTGCGTCACGCATGTACCAATTTATGTGGTGCAAAAGCGATGCAGGTCTTGCATAGATAAGCTCCTCAGTCTATTGAGGGGCACCAAAAATGCTTTTTGACTTGTGCAACACACATCGCTGGAGTCATTTTGTTTGATGGATCTCTGAGCTCAGCGTACATTCTGCTAAAGTCAAAGAACTCAGTGAGTGAAAGAAAAATGCTATCATTGTTGTATGTTGTTGTTACCCCATTGTCTAATCCTATTATAATATTCAGAAAAATTCAGGGTCCTATTGCTACTTAACATACTTTGGAATGCAATTTACAAACCTCTGGTCAAAGAACTCTGCCTCTCCTATATCTTCTGTGCAGAGATCTCCACCAGAAGTGCAGAGTTATCCCAAGTTCAAGTATATATTTTTGATGTAACTATGGACGGGACAATGATAGCGGTTGGAAGAAGGGGATTAGTGCCTTATAAATGGGTGTGATACCAGGAATTCAAGATTGGATTTTAGGATGAACATGCCAAAGCAAAGTACACATCACAATTAAAGTAAGACAATTTTAATTGAATCTAATCCTCATAACTAGCACTGGTACTGAGGCATTCTGTATAATGTTCATTCCTTTGCATTGCTCCTTGGTATGCCATGGCCAGCTGCTTAATAAATATCCATATTGTGGATTCGTCAAAGTTATACTGTGTCTGGTGGTCGAATGGCTGGTCCTCTGTTACTTCATCAGGCTTTCCCTCCCACACCGCGCTGTTCGTGGAAACAGCGTTTCTCCAAGCTTTCCTGCTCCTGTGAAGTCTGCACTACAGGACCTCGCCAGACTCGCTTCGCGGGTCCCGCATCGCCCTTGGACATAGGCGATAGCTTTAAGACCTTTGGGGGCAATTAGTGGGCAACTGGCAGGGCTGCGAGCATTGGCTGGGACTCCAAGGACCAGGAGTCCCGGCGCGCCCTTGGGAACAGCTGGGCTGCTCTCCCTGCCGGCCCCGCCCGCCCGCTCTTGAATTAAAGGGCGGCTGCACCTGGGACCGAGCGCTTTCCCTCCCACACCGCGCTGTTCGTGGAAACAGCGTTTCTCCAAGCTTTCCTGCTCCTGTGAAGTCTGCACTACAGGACCTCGCCGGACCCGCTTCGCGGGTCCCGCATCGCCCTTGGACATAGGCGATAGCTTTAAGACCTTTGGGGGCAATTAGTGGGCAACCGGCAGGGCTGCGAGCATTGGCTGGGACTCCAAGGACCAGGAGTCCCGGCGCGCCCTTGGGAACAGCTGGGCTGCTCTCCCTGCCGGCCCCGTCCGCCCGCTCTTGAATTAAAGGGCGGCTGCACCTGGGACCGAGCGCTTTCCCTCCCACACCGCGCTGTTCGTGGAAACAGCGTTTCTCCAAGCTTTCCTGCTCCTGTGAAGTCTGCACTACAGGACCTCGCCGGACCCGCTTCGCGGGTCCCGCATCGCCCTTGGACATAGGCGATAGCTTTAAGACCTTTGGGGGCAATTAGTGGGCAACCGGCAGGGCTGCGAGCATTGGCTGGGACTCCAAGGACCAGGAGTCCCGGCGCGCCCTTGGGAACAGCTGGGCTGCTCTCCCTGCCGGCCCCGCCCGCCCGCTCTTGAATTAAAGGGCGGCTGCACCTGGGACCGAGCGCTTTCCCTCCCACACCGCGCTGTTCGTGGAAACAGCGTTTCTCCAAGCTTTCCTGCTCCTGTGAAGTCTGCACTACAGGACCTCGCCGGACCCGCTTTGCGGGTCCCGCATCGCCCTTGGACATAGGCGATAGCTTTAAGACCTTTGGGGGCAATTAGTGGGCAACCGGCAGGGCTGCGAGCATTGGCTGGGACTCCAAGGACCAGGAGTCCCGGCGCGCCCTTGGGAACAGCTGGGCTGCTCTCCCTGCCAGCCCCGCCGACCCGCCAGACTTCCTAATAGGGAGTTATTTAAAGAAGGCGTAGACCCCGCTGCGCGGGAGGGCGCCGGGAGAAGCCCGGGACAAGGGCGGGCCCTCTGTGGCCCTCCGGGGACCGAGGGAGCCGGGCCGGGGCTACATCCCTTTCCATTACCGCTTCATGTTAGATACTAGTATATTACATATGTGAGTTCGATATCACTACTTATATACTATTTTTGCTCACTAATTTAAGCCTGAAACTATCTTATATTATGCCCTCCAAACTGGTAACCATGGATAACTTCTTAATCAAAAAGGTTGCCCAAATTAATAGTAACAGAAGGGCGTCTTTGGGATTGGAGCTTCCTTCTACAAACACTCCGGAGCTTCCATCTATTGTGACAGATACACCCTTGTTAGAGGAGCCCCCTGCCCCTGCACGCAAAGCAACGATTGTAGTTGCCATGATTCATGCGGGTCAGAACGACGAGGATTCAAATGCCCAAGCCCTCGCGGGGACAGGTATAGGCTCTTCTGAAATACACGAGCCTGTAGCAAAGGAATCCCCACGAAGATTTAAGAAAGCCCGTGTGAGACGCAGGGGGAAGCAAAGGAAAAACATTCATAAAAGTATACAAGGAGTTTGGATCTCCATCAGTATTTGCAGACACTAGATTAGTTAGTCCAGGAGAAATGGGGGATGTCATTGCGCCTAAACGCCCCAGTGATTCTTTGCTTCTTATCGATCTATCACACTCAGGGATCACCGATAACATTGAAAGGTCTTCTAATGACCCCACCATGATAAGTAAGCACCCGTTGTCTAGTACACCTACTAGCTCATCTGTATTGGACTTACTCACTGGGATTGATAGTGCTAGGCTATCGGGGTCCCCGAAACTCCCCATTGACCCATCGCGTTGGTGACCGTGTTAGACAATCTGCGGGCGCGAGTCGACAGTGGTCGGGCAGCCTTTTTGGTGCTGCTCGACATGTCGGCCGCGTTCGACACGGTCAGCCATCCTACCTTGATTTCGAGGCTGGAAGAGTGCGGGGTCAAAGATAAGGCCAGGGACTGGTTAATCTCCTAACTGGACAACCGTCAGCAACGGGTTTCGCTCCCCCCCTTCAGTTCAGAGGAGCGGAGAGTAGGACAAGGAGTACCTCAGGGCTCAGCCATCAGCCCTTTACTCTTTAATATTTACCTCCGCCCTCTAGTCCAGCTCATCAAATCATTTGGGATCTCCGCATTTAACTATGCGGATGATACCCAGCTGGTCTTTTCACTGGAGGGACAGGATGCAGTCCCACTGGAGACCTTCCACCGGTGCATGCAGGCTACAGAGGAATGGCTCCGTTTGAACTCATTACAGTTCAATGGAACTAAGACAGAGGTCTTGTACTGCTCTAACGACCGAGTTCCCCGAGATCTCCCAGACGATTTTTGGCCCCCGTCTTTTTCAGAGACGGTGTCAGCCGCACAATCGGCACGTAATCTGGGTGTCATTTTTGGGCCCAACCTGCAGCTGGATCTGCACGTAAATAAGACCACCTCAACGTGCATGATGCTGATCCGCATGCTGCGCAAGGTGTTACCCCTCCTCCCTGAGCAAGCCAGGCCTGAAGTAGTGCGAAGTACCATCCTAAGTCGACTCGACTATTGTAACGCACTACTTCTGGAGGCCCCGGTAACACTTCTGGGCAAGCTCCAAAGGGTGCAAAATATGGCTGCCAAACTCGCCCTCTCCCGCCCCTATTACAGCTCTGCCACGGCAGCGTTACAGGAACTCCACTGGATGCCGGTCCATCTACGTGTTCGCTACAAAGCAGCGTGCATTGTGTTCAGGGCTATCCATGGCCTGGGCCCAATCCCTTTGCGGAGAATGTTTGCCTGGTACCTTCCATCCCGAGCCTTATGCTCCTCTTCATCCAGGCTACTAATAGTTCCGCGTTTCCAGAGAGTGAGGATGGGTGGCCGATCGTTCAGAGTAGCGGCGGCCAAACTCTGGAACTCCCTGCCAATATCCCTGAGAAGTCTTGAGGATCTTTTAGCCTTTAGAAAGGCGCTGAAAACCTACCTCTTCCCTAGAACAGGCTAGGCTGCTGAATTTGCTGGATCATGGGTCGAAGCGCCAGGATGCCCTTGGTGGTGACAGGTTTGCGCTATATAAGTATACCACAATACAATGTCCCCTACATCCCCCCTTATTATGACAAATAGCAAAAAAAGGGGGGGCGAGCCATTGGGAAACGAAGCACATAAAATAAGGAGAGGGGTTGTTTATGCACCCCAGACACAAACCGGCCAAACTCTAGGATGTGAGGCGGCCATGATGGCCAAATTTGCAGAACTTATCAGGGGTGCGATGCAACCACTCCTAGATAAGACTATTATAATGTGTGATCATCTAGATCAAATAGAGAAGAAGGTTGATCAGAATTCCCTCCTCTTATTTGACCTGGTTAAGGGGCTAGGAAAATCTAAGGTGAACCCTCTATTAAGAACCAACCCACCTGTCAAACCCAGAGTAACAGGGCCCCCTCCAACGCTAGTACCCATAACACCAGCACTAACTACACTGGTACCTGTACAAAAACAGAAATCTAGGCAAGAGGGGGTAAGAGCGGGTAGCCCTGCAATTACGTTAATAACTCCATCCCCACAGATGGCCATACCCCAATTGGCGGGTCCAGTAATTAAGGAGCAAACACCCAAACTAGGGGGAACTCAAAATCAAGGTGGTAGTAAGGACTTACAAACGACTAAGTCAAGTAAAGGGAATGTTTTGGCCAGTGCTCCAGTAAAAACTAAAACTAATCGTGTTATAGATCTAACCCCTGACTCTGCCCCCTATGTCATTGTAATGGCAGGGGTCCCCGAACTACCTGCAGGAAAATGGGAAGATCATGGAGCACTACGGAATAAGGTTGTCTTCTGGCTCCGTGATAATAGACCGTTACCTGCTTCAATAAATGGCGAAATTATAAGTCTAAGGCGCGCTAACTGGGTGGGAGCCAGGCCAAAGGATAAAATTGGGGATGTTATATTCATCAATTTTAAGGATCATAGGGCCGTGAGGCACATTGGGGATTGGTTCGATGCTAGTAGCAGCGATTCCATCTCTACACATCTTCTTTCCTATTTTTATCCTTATGCACCCCCAAAAAGTTTTAATAACTGGGGCAGGGACAGGCAGCTTATTAAGAAGCCAGTCCATCAACGTCGGGGGTTTGGAAATGCAAGACCATGGGATAGGGCTGGGTCTGGGGGACTACAGTCTTTGCAGGGTAGATCTGGTTATGTAAGTGATCAAGGCCCCTCTCTTTACACTCAGAGGCCGGAGGACTTTTATTCCAGAAACATTTATCAGGGCTATCAATATCTCCCCCCCAGTAATCATTACCCTCCATACTTGGGACTCACCCCTATGCAAGGCAGACCATGGAACAATAGAGGACTGTTACCACATATGTACAATCTACCGATCCAAAACCGTTATCAGATCTTTTCCGGTTTGGACGGGGTAGATTGACAGCAAGTTCAGATTCCCATAGTATCTGTGGCTGGGAAAAAGCCCTTTCTCCCAGCCTCTCAAGTTTCCACAAGGGGTGGGGTTCCCCCTAATACCATTGAGGCCCCCACTGAGTTACCTCAAGAACCTCCCATATTAAATAAGACTTGCACTCTCGATAGGCTGACACCTTGTGACAGTGTTTTTCTGGAGCAGATGCAGCCTATTGTAGGTGACAATAATGGGAGTAGAGAAAAGATAGGTAATGTTTCTATACAGGTGAAGAGTGACTTTTGTCAACTGCTTTTCTGGAATGTAGCTGGGTTGAGGCAAAAAATTACAAACCCAGCTTGGGAGTCTGTAATAAGTGGCCAGGATATAGTGGCCCTGCAAGAAACATGGACCCAAGACCCCATCCATGTAAACGGCTACAGGACCTTTTTTACCCCAGCAATTGGAGGCCATTTTGGAAGGGCAAAGGGGGGTTTGACTACGTTTGTTTCAAACCACCTTAAAATTAAACAGTTCCAATGTCATTTACATTCCAAATATTTCCAGCTCATAGTTCTTAAAGATCTTAAAGGAGCAAAGGTGATTATTATCAATTTTTATAATAATGTCCCGAGGGAAGATATTGTGGTTGCGATGAAGCAGCTTAAGGAGGTAGTTCAGTTAGAGGTAGATAAAAACGACAGAGATCTAGTAATTTTATGGGGGGGGGATTTTAACTGTTCACTCTGTTCCAAAGGGAGTCAGGGCCTATGTGGACTAATGACAGAGAGAGATATGAACCTGACCCATTTCGATCACACTTTAATGGGGGATCTGCTGAACGAATTATTATTCATGTTTGACTTGGGGTTTGCTAATGAAATAGCGTTAAAACCCACACCCTTTGTCCCGACCTTTGTTGGTAGAGGTTTGGCGTCAACCATTGACTTTATTATCGCCTCTAGTAATTTTAATCATAGAGTTCTGGGGGTCACAAATATCTTACTGCCCATAAGTGATCATCTCCCACAATGCCTTAAGGTAGCAGAACTATTCCCAGACCCATCTACGGCCGCGCCACTTGCTGAGGCAGCGGTTGATGTGGTTCTTGGGAGACAAAATGGGTATACACTTAATTGGAGCAAAGTAATCCCCGCAACATTCTTCAAGGAACTCTGGGAGGCGTGCTCTACTAGCTTTTTGACCTGTTTGGGACATAATTCTAGTAGTGATCAAATAATTGAGCACTTTGGTATTATAGCTACAAACATAAAGAGTAGCTTAAGGGTGGAGTCAAAGTGTAGAGGTAAGGGATCCAAGAGTTGGTTCGATAATGCATGCACTAGAGCGCTGAAAAATCTAAAACATGCAGTACACAGAAGCCCCAGGGATACAGGCGAAATAAGAATGTGTAGGTCTGCATATAACCAGGCACTTAAAGTAAGGAAAATAACGTTAAATAAGGAGGCATTAGACTCACTCTGCGAGGCTCCAAAAACAAAAAATCCCGCCGTATTTTGGAATGTAATTAACACCCCTTTCCCTTATGAAACTCACACGGCGCGAATTGAGATCGCAATAAATGAGGATAATTGGGTGGATCATTTCTCCAATCTTTACAAGGCTCAGGATGATACCCGTAGTGGAGGTCCTCAGACCAGCTTGGACTTACAACCAGGTCCAAACTTGGTTGTTACACTTGACGAGGTATTGCTTGCCTTAAGAGCAACTAAAGGAGGAAAGGCAGCTGGGCCTGATGGGATCCCGGCGGACCTATTTAAAGTAAATCCTGAAATCTGGGGCCCAATGTTGGTACAACTGTTCAACGCGGCTTTAGCAAGGGGCTTAAAAGATTCCTGGTTCACCTCTGTCATTGTCCCTATTTACAAGAAGGGGGATAGAAACAGTTGTGCCTGCTATAGGCCAATCTCCCTTCTTGATTCCTCAATAAAAATCTTGGGTCGAATAGTGTTGGCAAGACTCCAAAGCTGGGCGGAGGAAAATGAAGTCATGAGCGACTTGCAATATGGTTTTCAAAAAGGGATTGGCACAATCGAGCAAGGCCTAAATTTGATGTTACTGCAACATAAATATACTAGGATTAAGTCGGAACGCTTGTATTTTACCTTTGTGGATCTTTCATCTGCGTTCGACTGCGTGTCACATGCCAAATTGTGGGCAGTAATGAAAGGTTTGGGAGTGGACAACACCATCATCTCTTTCCTGAGGGAACTTTATAGTGGAGCCACAGCTTCAGTTCGCTACGGTAGAGGGGGCGAATGCTCCAGACAATTCAGTGTGGGTCGTGGAGTGCGACAAGGTTGTGTTTTAGCACCTTTTCTCTTCCTCCTCTACATTAATGGGCTTGAGCATCATCTGCTGCTTGAGTGCAGGGATATGCCCAGGGTGGGGAGGAGGGCAATCCCTGCGCTCATGTATGCGGATGATGCTGTGCTCATGGCACGTACACCTCAAGCTCTGCAAAAACTAGTAGTAAGTTTTGAGAACTTTATGCTGAACCTAGACTTGCAAGTAAATTGTAGTAAAACTTTTACAATGAACTGTGGTCCTAAATCAGGTAAACTGATGAAACGGATGTTTTTAAATAATGTTCCATTCGACAATACCTCAACCTTTTCTTATTTGGGCATTTTATTCCATGAGTCAGGTTCTTGGACAAGTGCAATTAAGGCCAGAACTCTTTTATTTATGAAAACGATCATGGCTTTAAAGAACTTTGTTAGAAAATTGGGCAGAAAGCCGATAAAAGAAATGTTAACCATTTACAAAGCAACATGCTTATCAGTGGCTATGTATGGCTCAGGCTTGTGGGGGTATGCAAATGTTGAACCGATCCAGGTGGTGGAAAATAAATTCATGAGGGAAGTCCTTGCAGTACCACAGTGTGTTGCCACATTTAATTGTCACGCTGAACTTGCTCAACCCCACATAACAGACGTTATCAAAATTCAACCTATCCTGTTGTGGCACAGGGTATGGACCACAAATGAATGCGTCATGAACCGGGCCATATTACAGGATACCCTCAGCCTGGACCACGTGGAGCGATCACAGTGGCTGGGATATGTTAAGTGCTTCCTGACTGACATTGGGTGCTATTCTTATTATTCGGATCCATCTACAATGGACAGCATCTCAAGGAGCACTTTGAAAGTCCTCTGCCTGGACCATCTTGAGGATAAGAGAAGGAGAGTTGAAACTTTGAAACATTCAGTACACTCACACCTCCGTACCCTATGTGAGTCTAAGTCCGTACAGCCATACTTATCTCTGCCCATGACAAACTATGACCGCTTTCTTTTAACCCGATTTAGATTTTGTATATTTTTTAGATTGGTGACTTTTCCCAGTATGAATTCATGGAAACGTATATTGCCCACTTGCCCATGTGATGGCAATTCACAACAATCAGATATCCACATCCTTTTCTTTTGCAGATTTTATAGTGCCTCCCGTAGTGAAATTATCGTCCCTTTTTTAAAAAATATGAATTTAACCAGATGCCGCCCAGCTTTTTTAGAGGTCCAGAGAATGGATACGGTTTTAACTGTAACTGTGGTTTTAAAATTCCTAAAAAGTGTTGTTAAATTACGGAAACAAACGGTATTGGAAACGGTATAAATCTTTTCCTACCGTATAACTGTCTACTGATCTCCCTCACTGAACACCCATTGAGAGTTGTAATCACTGTAACCTGTTTTTTTTTTTTGGTTTTTTTTATGCCTGTTACTTTTATGGTTATTTGTTTTTAACGGAATAAAGTTCTTTGAATCTGAATCTACTTCATCATGATCCAATCGGAGCACATACTATAATTATTTGCATAATGTTTATAAAATGATGCTCCTAACTGGAAACCACAGACCATATTCCATGGTTGGCTTAAAAATGCCCCCACCTCTTTTTGCATCTCTTTCACTCTGCGGAATCAGCAGTGTGTATATATATGGCTGATTATATAATAATAGGATTTATTTATATTCGTGAAGTCTAAATTATTTTGAAGAATGTCTTAAAAGAAATCTATAGTGTAAAACACAGCAACCTGTTGGGTGTAGATAATATTCTGTCCTATAATTCTAACTCTAAATAAAAACTACTTTGGAGCGTCAATAGGGTTATAAGTGCTATAAAATGATAAGAATACATTTCTGCAGCGATACTGATTGTAAATACTGTGCACATCCAGATAACGCATCTGCATGCAGGGTGCTCTAGACAGCAGCAGGACATTTACATTCACAAGCAATATGATTTGCCAAAGTGTTGGATGTAAGTTCTTCATCAACAACTGGGAGATCCATAAAAAACTTAAAACCAGAGTAAAACAATTGAACAGGGAATAGACAACCAAAAGATTAAGTACAGCCATCAAGCAAGGTGGGAGATTATCCCAGAATGCAGGCAACAGATGAACCTTATTAAGACGAACCAGGTCAGCAAAACTCTGTCCGGACTGTTCCTGACTATAGATAGATAGAGTTGCATCCCAGGGTTAGGGAGCAGAGAACAAGGAGATACTATGGTCGGTTGTATTATCTCTTTAAAGGGCCCTCATAAGGTAGCAAAGAATTAAAACGTTTGTAGGTTGTGGCCTCGATACTGGGGGCATATTTATCAATTTGTCACGCAGCGCATCGCTGCAAGTCACCTTGCTGCACTGCGCTGCATGATAGGGAAAGGGCAGAAATGCACTGTACTTAACATTGAATGTGTGGCACATTCCTGGCAATTCCATGCAGTGAGTGGGCCACATATGCACACAAACACACTCACTCACATCCATGCATACACACTCACTCACATCCATGCATACACACATTCACAGCACTCACACACACATATTCATGTATACACGCATCAAACATTAAGAAACTTACCACTTACCTGCTGCAGCTCTCTGAAAGAGAAGCCACGGAGGTCCCAGGAGGGTTGGGACTGATGCCGTATCTTATTGGCTGAACTTTTGTCAGCCAATGAGAGGAAGCAGCAGTCCCATCCCATACTCTTCACACAATTGGATGGTGGGTCAGTGAGGCTGCTGACCCCACCCCATGACGAATCCTTAGTGATGGACACTCGACCCTGGGCACTTCAGGGCTTAAAACCGAAGCTGCCAAGTCAGAGGCTTTCAGTAATGTCCAGGCCGGGACTGGCCAAAGCGGGCACCCAGCAATCCCCCGGTGCGCCGCATGGGTGGGGGCCGATTTTGTTACAGTGCCTTTTTTTGCATAGCTGCACAATCGTCCCTGTAACCAAATCGGCCGAAAACCGGCCCCGGCAAAGAGCTCGGTGGCACCCGATTAGGGAGGGGGGCGGGGGCGGCCGAGCACTTTGCCAGGGCCGGTTTTGGTTCCCTGTCTGGCCCTGGTAATGTCCCCTTTGCCATGAAGGAATGGAACTCCCTGCCCACCTCCATTCGCAGTGAACCTAGCCTTCTAAAATTCCGGAAGGCTCTGAAAACGCATCTGTTCATTTAATCTCTTTCCTTTCAGTATGACGGTACTTAGCGCTACGAGGCCTCCGGGTTGTTTGCGCTTTACAAAACCCGATTAATAATAATAATAATAATAATGAGGGGGACGCCAAGTACACAGACACTGGAGGCTGGGTGTAAAGGGCTGAGGCAAGGACACGAACAATCGAGGGTGGGTAGAAGGGCCTGGAGTGAGCACTCAGACAGTGAAGGGTGGGTGAGTATTAGGGACTATGGCAAGTACACTGACAACAGAGGGTGGATGGAGGGGCTGGGGGAGCACTCAGAGGATGGAGGATCGCAGAAGTGGCTGGAGAAGCACATGGAAAATAGCGACTGGGTGGCGGGATAATAGGACAGGAACATGGGAAGGAGAGGTGCAGAGACAGCAGTAAAATGAAAGCACTTTTGTAAAGTGCTTAAGCAATAAAGAGTGGCGCTGGAGAAAGCGAGCAAGGGAAAAACTGAATACTGCACTCATGCTCCAGAGGAGTAATACACACAAGAAGAGGAAAGTAAGCCTAAGGAAGCTGATGAAAAAGAAGGAAGCAAATCCTCTGGTTACTGACCAGTAATCTTCATTACTCCGAGTCCTAGTCTTCCCTGATCCACTCGTAAGTTTCCCATTCTCCTTTCCCTTGGGAGATTTGTATATGTTATTGATATGTATGTGGTTTGCTTGCTGCTACAAAACTTTTGGTGTGACCACTCCCTTTTTTTAGTGGCTCATGGGTAATGGCAGCCATGTTGGGGGAAGTATTTCGAGTTGGCTCGAGAATAACTTCCGCTGGAAGGAGATGGGATCTAACATGTAAAGACTGGATCTGAGAAGATGGGCAAAGAGGCACTGAGAGTGACAATGAAGCTAACCAATGAAAGGCAAGGGCGGTCCCTAAGACCACTGGAAGGTAACAAAAGGCCTCACAGGAGACAACTCATCGGACGTCATACTTAAAAAGAACAAATGCTGTTTTATGATCACATGTCACAACACAGTGGTATTCAGTGGCACACGGTTCATCGCGTTATTGAAGTATTCTGCATGGAACCATAACATGCTTTCAAATAACACAGAGCTGGCCAGCGTCACACAGTGCTGTCCAGCTGTGCACACATGTTGTTTGAGTCCCCAAAAGCCCGTGGAACCCTCAAACTCAAGTTGTGCTGCCTCACAGCGCCACCTTTAGAGTGCCATGCATTTCTGTCATCATCATGTGCTTGCTCTGGGGGGACACCTCCTGACTTCTCAGTGCACGCCTGGACGGTGGAAGCTGATTGTTGTTTAGGGGGGGCCTAGCTGCTGTCAGGGGTGTTGCCTCCCTGTATTCCTGTGATAAACGTCCAGTGGCTTGGAGCCCCTTCCTTGTTCAGCTAGTCATTTAAGTTTAATATTTGCAACCATTATGCATGGCATCGCCACTGTAACCCTCCACTCTTCGAGTCCACCAATGTTTGACCCACAATGCCGCTTCACATGGGGATCAGTAATATGCAAAGCAGGCATGGTTAGGTTCCACTAGGACAAGTCTAGCTGGGAAATGCCCAAAGTGAGGTTTGACTGGCCATAGACACATGAGAGTAGCACGAAGTATTGGTTCCAGGCACTCAAGGTCTTCTGCTTAGAGGGGGGGGGGGGGGGGGTATGGACTCATATCAAACTTAGAGGGTTCTCTGAATACACACAGTGCCTAAATCTGTCACGCACCCTTATTCAATCTATTCTAGATGTAACTTTATTTGTGTGAATGGTGGGTTTCAGAGTTAGCTAAAGCACTGAGGCATCATGCAGAACTTTTAATGAACCACCAACTTTTAATGAGGTCACTTCTGCAGCTGCTGGACCTGATTTGCTCAGCATCCCTTGGGATGAGGAGGTGATGCAAAGAGGCTTATAAAAGGGTGGTGTCGGTGGGACCAAGTCCGAGGTGAAACTCTGCCTGGATCCTGAGCTCTGGTGTGTTTACACCCCCCTGAATCTCCCCTCCTTGAACGGACTTTACCTCCCCCTGCCTCTGGGTGTACCCCCGTCCCCTTCACCGGGGTGACTGCTGCCGGTCGGAGAAGAGTCTCGGCTGCTCCTGAACAGCCCTCGTGGATTCTTTTTCCAAAGGTGAGTCAATCAGCCTCCGAAGAGGTCACTCTCGTGGGTGACGATCTGTCTGTGGCTTTCAAGGAGGAAGTGACCTCATGCTTCTCGTCATAGTTTAGCAATGACCTGCACATGGGCAGCAAAATAAACTGTCAAGAATAGAAAGGCAAAGGCTATTGGAAAATATTTCGATTCCCAAAATCGTGAGTAACTCTTCCAACAAGTTAATTCGAGCGAATATACATGACACCAAGTTAGTCCAAGCCTGCAGGAACCAGACCCGGGCGCTGGAGAACGCGGCAGAGGGTTAGCAGCAGCTGAGCAGGGTTGCAGCGAGTTGTGTAAGGGTTAACCAATGCAAACCGGAGGGTTCAGTGGCGGCTACTGTCCCCCTTGCACAGGCCACCCAATGATATTACTGTTATGTCTGTCACCCGGCAGAGCCCGCGCTGCTGCAAACCTGCCTTTCTCCAGTGCACACCAGCTGCGCCATCAGTTCACTGTGTGTCCTTCAACCCCTCCTCCTCCAGCAGAACAACCATTTTTAAGGACAGCACTTCAGCATTCGTACCGATAACGAGGAAGGCATGCCTGCATGGTTTCTTGAGAGAGCCCATGAGGTCTAACACCGTGAAAAGCTCACGACAAGGCTTGAAAAATTAGTTTCACAAAAAAAAAACAGGTTGCATGAGGCTTGGGAAAGTCATATAAATGACGATACAGATAAAATACAATGAACGCACTTCACCGTGGTGTTGCATTAAACTGCTGCCTTAAGGTCATTCATTTGTCGGGGAGAGGATTTAGCCTCGAAGCTGGGGAAGTGGGTTCGAGTCTCGGCAACGATGCATAGCACCCTGTGATTCTGGGTAAATCACGTAATTTTCCGGTGCCCAACAAAAATGAATGTGTCCTTGTGCAACGAAACTGGTGCACATTTAAAGCGCCCTGATACCCGATATCTTCAGGTCTAGTAATTCGCGCTATATAAAAAAAACAATTGACTCTTTTCGATGGTTCCTAAACACAGGGTCTAGGTCACATGGCCAGGGCGCACGTATTTTTGCACTGGCCAAACGGAGTAAATTATGATAAAAACTGTCCGTTTATTAGTGCGTAGTTGCTAAGTGAACTTCACAAGTTCTCAGCCTGTCCTCGGACGCTTTCTGAGATTAATTGATAGATTGCAGTGAACAATTTTCGCAGACTAAAGAAGAAAGAAAATATTCTGAAAACTCAAGAGAGTAGAAGACCGTAGGAACCCGTCCACATAGTGGCGGGGAGGGTACATCCTGCTACTGGTCAGCAAGACCTACTTCATCAATTTAAAACCTTATTTGAAAACATATTGCGCTCCCCTACATCGCTTTAAAAGGGCAGGAAGGCGCTGTATTTACGGGATGCGGCGCATTCCTGTCCTTTGAGCCAGCGCCGGTGCACAATGTGGGACTAGCACCAATCCGGGCACCCTCCTGCACAAAAACAACCCACGGAGGCTTTTTAACTCCTTCAATGTGTGTTGCAGAATACAACACACACATCAAAAGAGGAAGCTCCTTGTTACGCCTGCTCTGGGAGGTGTAAGGTCCTGGCACTGTCCCAGGTTTCTGTGATTTTGTAAGTCTGAGGCAGCGTCAAAATCCATGGGTGCAGGGTGGGATCACCTAATGCAACACCCATGGAACGCCTCCTTGACCCGGAGTGAGGCAAGGCGGTACTTTGCGCTGCCTTGCCTTATTCCATATCTACCCGGCCATTAAAAGCAATGCAGCGTGGCTTTGCGTCACCTCATAGTTATGTCTGAGAGGCCTGTGCCAATGGAGCATCCCAAAAAATGACGCTCCAGCGGCGCAGGCCTCTTATAACGAGTCTCTACATTCAGAAAGTAGGCACATCACTTTCTGCAAGGGATGATAGAAAAACATGCAAACAGAGACTGCAGACATAGCAGCTCTGTAGCAGACTAATGTCTGCAATGCAGGTTTTTTCCAACCTGAAAAATGAGTCGCTAAAAGCAAAGACCTTCTGCAAAGGATAATTAACATGTGGACCTTCTCTCCATGATGGCGGCAAACCAAATCAGCAGTTTTGGCTGCTGCACCGTGTTCCATGATATGTAGGATTGTCTGTTAAGTAACCCTAACAATCCTCTCTGCTCTCCGCCCCTCGCCGCCTCGTGCCCTGCTTCTCATACAATATATTTTAGCAAGATATGCCAGCGTGATTGTTGGGAAATTTGAAGCTCACACCCCCACTCCAATTTTAATGACTAAGCTACACCCCCGATGATATGATAATGTTACTGGCACACCTGTGTTCTCTTTGATGTTTACTGGGAAATGTATATAATCACTTGTGGGCTACTGAAATGATGAACCTCCATTATATCCAGTCCTAGCATCCCTAAAATTGGCCTACGCGTTACAGCAGTGCACAGTACGCAGCCGTCTACTGGACCTTAATCCTGATTGCATTACACCCAGTAAAAGTGTCCATCATCTCTCTTGATGACCAACAACTAGACTGCCACATTCTATATGGTATATGTTGAGTGCCTTAAATGCTCAATTGGTTACTACATTCCATGCGTCATTGTTAGTTTATAAGCTCTGCAGTCAGAGACATAATCATAATCATGGGCAGAGAATTTTTTAATCCTGATTCAACTTAGTTCTTAAAAAATCCCCTCCCTTGTAAATATTTACACTTGAGTTTCACTCTGTATCACACAGGACATGTCTCTCACTATCCACCCAATGTGGTTACAGTCATGCAAAGGAGTGACAGCTAAGTGCTCTATTGATCACCATGGTCAGAGCCGGCTCTAGGGTGGTGTGACCGGTGCCACCGCACCGGGTGCTGACTACGCTTGGCAGCGCCTGTTTGCTAGTTTATATTGTGCATTAAAAAGCACCTACTGCTATGTTCTTTGCCTCGAGTAATTTTCAGGCAACAATTAATATGTCACGAAAACTCCAGTGATTCATGTTCTTCCAGGGGAGATCAGAGTTTTGTCTAGTAGAAGTTTTGCCTTGTGGAAGTTCTGATTAATGGTAAGGTAGCGCAGAGTTTTATTATGCCTGCTGCAAAGAACATGTACCATGCAGAACACAAAGTGAACGTAATGTAAACAGTTCAGTGGGTTACTGCTTTTGTCAGAGACTTCCTTTTGTTAGTTGCAGTTTACAGTGAGCTATTAACTGTCATAGAACTGCATGCAGACTTCAAGGTATGGATTAGAGCGTATGGATTTTTTTCCCAGACTTTCATTATTCTAATGTTGCCAAAGGGTTCATTTGGGTACAAAGCAGTTCTTGTTATTGAAGGGAGCCCCAATCCATAGCTTTTAAGTAGAATGTTTTGTACATTTTTATACCTTTTAAAGATTTTAACAAAAGCTGTATATTGTTTTACTAATAACTAACTATGTTCAATACCCTGACATATCACTTTGAATTCCAATACTGAAAGAATACGCTAATGCTCCTGTTTCAAATGGCAGTTTGGTGTGTTTTTTCTAAACTAACTTTGTGACTCAGTAAGCATGTAATGAATCGCAAAATGGGTTTATTAAAAATTAAAAATGTGTCTGTTGCAAACCCTGTCATTTATTGATTCACAGGATATTCAGGTACAAAATCACTTTGGCCAGATTTACAGACACGAGTAATACCAATTTCCTAATTCTGATACTCTCAAAAAACAATTAGGAAATCAGCATTCCTAATGTATGAAGCTCATTGAGTTTCATCAAGGGATTCCCGGCTCGCACATCGGTCTATCTTCATGAATATTAATGAGGTAGGATGCAGTTTGTGACCTATTTGGAATCACAGCCAGATACCCTGCTGAGGTCAGCAGAACACCATGTCTGTAATTGCTTTTTAATAAAGCAAATGCAGCCCTATGTCTTTAAAGGAAACAGGAATGCATTAAAAAAGAAAAGATTACATCTTTCATTTTTTTAAATTAGTCAGTAGTCGGTGGCGCCTACTGTCTGCTCTTTAAGAATACTATTATTAACATTCTGAAAGCCCCTTGGGCACCCCTTCCTCTTTGCGAATGGGTTACCACCAGTTTTAAACCTGTGGTAAAGTATTACTGTTTTTCGGCCATACATACCGCACCGATTCTATATTTGGAAGGGACACCCTAAACCAAGCCCTTCCAAATACCGAATCGCCAATGCAGAATGCGATTCAGTAACAAGTTACTGATTTGTATTTTGCACTTTGTATATTTGTAAAAACATTTTTCTGATCGCAAATGTCCGAATTCTTTGAATCTGCAGTTTGCGATTGGAAACATGCTTTTTACATCAGGCCCTTAGATCCTCTGGCCTTCATCCTTTACCAGTCTTCCAGGCACATCATCAAAAACTTTTGAAGTGGCAGTATATATGTTGTGTCTTTTCCAAAAGCATGACTGAGAGTATGTTTCACAATAACACATAGTTAAGCTATATGATCATTTTTTGTTTCAAATAATGCTTAGAACTCAGCTGACTTTTGCATCTTTCAAAGAGATTGCATGCTCATCTTGCGTCTGACAACATGGAACAATATTTGAAGCTGGATTGCGGTGTCAGCTATTTGCTAATTACGACTGTTTCCACACAGCAAAGGAGCTTGAGAAAGACTCAACCTATAGAAATGCAATAAAATGAAAAAAACAGTGCAGTCTCTTCAGTTTTTGTTCTAGTTTATCTGAACATTAGGGTTAGTTATACATTCTTTGTCTGGTCTCTGAGAGTTATGCCTGTGTCCTCTGTTACTTAAGTTTTCTCCTCTTTCTCCTTCTTATTTTCAAACTTTTCTCCCATCTGTTATGGCTCAAGACACTATCTCTAGCCACTATCTTTGAGACCAGTATCACCATCTTCTTAACTGTTTGCTTTTAAAAGAAAGGACATAAGATTTGTGCACTCTAAAAAATGTCAAAACTGAAATAGGAACTCCTAAATCCCAATGATCAATAAAATTTGAGATCCATCAGCTACCTTTCAACTAGGTATAAGGTCCTAGAATAGTACATTTTGGATATATTCCAGTAAAAAGCAGGCATCTACCCAGGTGGATTTCTGGTGAGTATGAGGAAAGAGGCTGTGGTCCTTGACAATCTTAGTATAGTAGGCTGTGATACTGTTGCTGAGGACATGAATTATTTAGATCCTTTGCTGGATTTCAGGACTGTCATCCATTGTCTGCTTATGCAATGCCCCAGAGCAGTCAGTTTTCTCTCTTGAAGCCTCTACATGACTCACTCAAAAACGTCCACTGTTAATGCTCTGTCATGCATCCCTTTCTGATGCGTCATATCAAGTCAGTTGCATTGTCTCTTTTCAAGTTGCACTTATGCCTTGGAGACGAGGTATCTTACAGTGGTCTGTGATTTCACCTTCCTTCCAATTCCTATAGATATGCTTTGCCTGCTCTAAACCCATTCCATGGTATAATATTTCAATTGCACCAATGTTATTGAATTATTCATCAGCATGTAGGTTATGGACCAAACCCTAAATAATACTTTCAGTACCCATCTTAATTGTATTCAATGCTTGATGGTAAACAAATGTTTTAAAATTCATGTTAACAGCTCTGAAATCTTAATACCAGATTTCCAGCAGTAGCATTCTTTTTTCTGCCATCATGTTTAGGGATTTTCCACTTCTTATACTGGAGTTCAGAACCTGGGGGGCTTATTCATGAGCCCTTGCATCACTTTTGCCCCACCGGTGTGTCACTTTTTGTGATGCACCAGTGGTGTAAAAATGCACCATGTTGCCCCATATTTATGAAGTGATGCATCTAGGTAGATGCGTCAATTCATAAACCCCTGCGCTACATTATTCCTGCGCCAGGTATAATGTATGCAGAGTGGGCGTACCCCCGCAAGAAAGGGTCATAGAAGAGGCGTAAGTGTGACGCAGGCCCTTTCACATGGGGCTAGCCCCATATGAAAGGAACATTGCTGGAGTTGTGTCAGGCTTCCGACACAACTCCAACAATGCGCCACGTTTTGCGCTGACATATACGTCAGTATCTGTCCCTACTTGCGACATGATGCGTCATATTGTAAATATGATGCATCATTGGCATTGCAAGGAGGGCGCACTGAGAAGTGGCGCATCGCTGCTTTCACGCAGGAATGCACCACTTCTTGTAAATGAGGCCCTGGATGTCTGGGTGGATTCTAAACTTTGCAATGACTCACTGAATCATGTTGTTGTGAAGTCAAGTTTTAAAAACATAGATTTCAGCAGCAAGCAATACTCAAACCTTCCTTTCTTCACTGAATAATGGCAACTTATGATTTGATATCTGCAATGCACAATTAAGAGAATGCATTTTATCTAGAGCTGCACAAGTTAGGAATTCATAGATTTCACTACGCCTAGAATGTTACAATACGGGCCCTCTTTTATGGGATTTTGGCATAGAGCAGTGCAGAAAGTTATCTTTCTGCGAGGCCTTACGCCAAAGTGAAAGGGCAGGGAAGCACCGTATTTACACAATACGCTGCATCTCTGTCCTTTCTCTCTGTGCTGGTGCAGTTTCGGTGGCTTAAAGCCAACGTAGGCACCCTTGCACAATGGTGCAAGTGTGCCTGTATTGCACGCAGGATTTTTTTTGTGCATAAAGGGGACCTTCCTGCACAGAACAATCCTAAGAGGTGTTGGACACATAGAAAGAGGAAACAACAAGGAGAAATAAAGGTATTTCTCTGCGTTATCCCTCACCTTGGTAGGTGTAATGATTTGGCGCTTCTCTAGGTTGCATCATTTTGTAAAACTGGGGCAGCAGCAAAACTCATGGGTGTTGCGTGGAAACACCCACTGCAACACCCATGGAATGCCTCACAAGCATGGAGTGAGGTAACGCAGCATGTGTGCTAGGTTGCCTTACTCAAGACTTATGAGGCCACACAGGGTGGCTTCATAAGTCCCGAGTAAGCAACATAGCCCTGTGTAACACATGTATCACTTTATGTGGTGTAAAAGTTATGCACGGCTCTCATAAATAACCATCATAGTTCTTTTAAAACACTTCCAACCCAGCCCAATTGTCTTATACATTTTTAATCTCTCAGTTGGTTGTCAGTACTTAGATGGGGCAGTTTATCTCCTTTAAGTAAGAGTAGTAGCTAATTAAGCAGCCACACTGTAAATAGTGAATGTTCTCTGATGTTTACTTGGCCACTGGCTAAATTGTATAAACTATTTACTATTTGGCCGACATCCTTGAAAATTGCAAAGTAACTTCACTAGTTACCCAGTTGCTGACTAAATAATAGAGATTCAGTACTTTTTGGAAGGCAGCCATGAAAATAGTAGAAAAGCATAACTTTTACCTGGCTGCTGGCTAAATGTGAGAGAATCTGCACTGTTTGGTTAGCAGCCGTGCAAACAACAAGTAAACATCATTATTTACCTGGCCAATAGCTAGGGCAATAGTGATTTTGCACTTGGCCAGTAGTCAAGCAAATATAAAATCGCACTTATTGTAAGCTTTCTAGCAAAACAGCAGACATGTACAGTGAGAAGAGCTGCTATGCACATAGCAAATAAACGTAAGTATATATGAGGATGCTGGTTAAATATACTATTTGACAAGTAGCCTTGCAATTAACACAGATATTTCAATATTTATCAGGCAGCTGGCTAAATAGCAGAAATGATTTGATGTATTGCTGGTGGCCTTGTAAATAATTTGGAGGAAAAAAACTTCATTAGTCACCTGGTGGGTGGTTAATTAGTAGACAGAATGCACACTTTTCCAGTAGCCATGCAAATAGCAGAGGAACTTCACTCTAAAGAGCCCAAACTTACTTTTATTGTGCATTATGCAGATTTCAAAAGGTAGAATTTCAAACAAGAACTGAACTTCATCATGGAGCACAACTATTACAGTCCTAATATTCAAAGAGGGGGATAAATTCAAACTTCAGAATTATCGTCCCATTTCCCATCTGGCCGCCACACTTTTGGGCCATGTTCTGCTGAATAGGCTAGAAGACTGGACAAGGGAAAATAACATACTGATGCCAACTCAGTATGGGTTCCAGAAGGACAGTGCTACGATTGATCAATGGCTGAACCTAAGCTTGACCATTGCTAAGTCAGCCACAGCAAAGGGAGGGCATATATATATGGCCTTCATGGACCTATCAGCGGCATTTGACTGTGTAGGGTGTACAAAACTGTAGGCAATAATGACTGAGATGGGCATAGATTCCAGGTTGATCACCCTCATACACCAAATGTACTCACAGGCAACTGTGTTTGTCCGCTATGGAAGGGACAAGGAGAGTACTAGACCTTTTAACCACATCGCTGAGGCGGCTGTTCCGCCACAGCGCTATGGGGGCACGGCTGTCGCGCGGCGGGCGCATGCTGGTGACGGAACCGCTCCGTCATCAGCCGTGGTTGGGCTGTGCTCATGACGGAGCAGTTCCGTCATGGCCCCGCCCGCTCAATAGAACGCCCAGCGCAGGCGCGGAATCCGCGCCGTGCAGGCGCGGCGCCCGGGACATGACGGAACCATTCCATCATCAGCACAGCGCCACCGCAGCTGATGACGGAGCGGTTCCGTCATCAGCATCGAAAGATTTAAGATTATGGGGGGAGTCAGACAAGGCTTCGTTCTTGCCCCATTTTTTTTTCACTTTATACAAATGGGGTAGAATCCGCCTTAAAAGTATGTACAGCTGATGTCCCCTCTTTTCTCCCAGTTGCACTACCAATCCTGGCCTATGCGGCCAACGACATCCTAACAGCAGGGACAGACGTAGCACTTCAATGCCCAACAGACACCTACGTGAGTTTCATGTCATCCATGGCTCTAAAAGCAAATGCGTCAGCAACTCTCAACTTAGTGGCAGGATTACCCCCTAAAAAGATACAATCTTTACATATTGGGACATGGAAACTGGCAGTTGTGGAGACCTTTTCCTATCCAGGAATTGTTTTGGATAGAAAACAAACATGGTTACACATGGTGAGCAGCAGGGCACAAACTATGGAGCGTACACTGGCTACAATCTCTAGCTTTACTGAGAAACTGAGCTCAAAGCCAATAGCAACATTAAAAAAGATCTATGGTACCAACACAATCTCATATGGGGCAGGGGTGTGGGGTATAGTACCAACAGATTCCCTCTAGTGGATAGAAAATGGTTTCTTCAAGAGGATCACTTCGCTCCCTCCCTCATTCTCAAACTATGTAACTCAATTAGAGCTGGACTTACCCTATGTGTCTGACATAGTGAGACTAGCCCGGATAATGCTGTGGCACTACAATATGGAGCAGACACACAGGGGATCCCAATCAGGCTATTATGCAAAACTGTCTTTCACTGGACAGGGCACATACAATTTCCTGGCTAGCGCATGTTAAATTGACTTTGTATTCAGTAGGCATCCCAGAATTGTATGTAAATCCTAGCTATTGTTCCAGATTCCTAAACAAGAGTCTGAAGGCTTTATTTATAGCAAAGTTAGCCCATGAAAAGAAGGAATCACACCATGCAAAAATAACTGCAAAACTCTATTATTTTATTCCATCTTTAGCAGAGGACAAATACCTGTACTTCGAAGCGGTAAGGAACTCACAGCATAGTTAAATGTTTTTTGTTATTTTAATTCCTTTGCATGGAAGACCTGGCTTAGTAGTTCGGACTGGACTGTTCTCATGAGGCACAGGGTCCAGACTAATTTGCATATAGCTGGGTCTGAACTGAGGGGCTGAAGTTAGCTATAGAATGATGGTGGATTGACCCCAGATCGGTGCCTGGGGATGAGTGTCTGAAAAGCTTTAGCGCGCTGTCCACCATCTCCTTGTGTTTGCTTTGTTCACCCTAAGTTGCCAGGGTATTCCCAGAAATGAGTCCCTTGCTCACTTTGCCACTGGGTTCAAGCAAGCCTGGCTGATGAGGGGTAAGTGTCTGAAAAGTTTCAGTTCTCTGTCCATCATCTCCTTGTGTTTGCAAAGTATTTTTCTAGTAAAAAAAAGTCCAACTCATAAAAAGAGTTTTGCATGTAATGATAAACATTTTTGTCTTCACAAACTTTGTGATTTTAAGACATGAGGCCCTTAGTGCTAAAACTGGCCTAGATAAGGCACTCAATGATATGTCTAAAGTTCACAAATGTTTGAATGTTTTCAATATATTTTGAAAGACAGATTGCAACTCGATGACACTATGGACCAAGAAATAGTGAAATGTGAGGACCTTTATTGAGTTTTCTGCCCTATTACGAACTCTAATCCCCTAGGTTCTGTTTTGTACGACACTCTTACCCCTGTTCCCTGCCTTCCTGGTCATAATCCTTTCAGTTTTCCTAGTCCTCTTGTTCCGGTATTCTGGAGCTCTTGGTGCTGACCCTTTCTCTGGTCTGCCTAGTGCATTGTAGTGACTGTCCTGCATATCCTAGTATCCTGGACATCCTGGCCATAGCTCTCCAGGTACAGATTTTCATAGTCCTCTTCAATCTGGTCCTTATCCTACTAGCCCTAATCCTCCTACAGCTTACATGAATGGTTCTGCAATAGCTTGTCCTGGCCCAGATCATCCTAGTTTTTCCTAGTCCTGATGTTCCTTGAACTCCATTTCATGCTAGGCTATGACTTTTCTGGCTGTGTGCTTTCTGGTCCTTGTCTGTCTAGTTATCATTCCCATATTCTCTTATCACTAGTCCTTTGGATCCCAGGGCTCCTGTTTCACAAGCTCTCGGTTCTGGATCTTTTCATCCTCCTCACCCTGATTCTCATCCCACAGTCCTCCTTGTCTTGTTCCCCTTGTTTATCTAGTCTGGCTTGATGTTCCTAATCCATCTGATCCATCTGATTCTGCCCCCCTGGTCTATGTAGTACAGGGATTAGTACTTCTTTGCCATTTCCTCATGTATAGGGGTTCTTCGGGTGCAAGTCCCACTGGTCTTGGTTTCACTAGCTCTCCAAGTACCCTGGTCAACTTCTCCAGCCTAGTCATCATAGTCGTCATGGTCTTCTGGTTTCCTGTTGTGGTTTTGGGTTCAATCAGGCCTACATACTCTGCTAAACTCTCGAGCACCTTAGAATAGAAGTTGGCACGGACACTGGAAAATGCAAAACACAAGTTTATTAAGACCCCATGGGGTGGTGGTACATTCCTACAGCACCCTTCGGCATTGCAAGAAGTAGCACACCGAACATCGGTGCGTGACCTCTTTTATACAATTCTAATAGCAATAAAAAGATAGGCGTTTACAAGTTTACACATTTTTGGTACATATAAGGACATTTTTGGAGCACAGCCAGCAGGTGGGAGGAGCCCAGTAGTACTGGTCAGTTCAAACTAACATTCCTAAAGAATGACCATTCGATGTATAATGCGCATGTGCGCTTGACCAGTACTAAAAATAGCCTGTTGCTGAGCAAAGTAGATGACCATGGGTATCGAGAAAGGACGAAAGGGCATGCTGACCACGAGGCAGCGTGCTCATGCAAAATGGAAGCCAACGGATTCAAAATGGCCCCCGTATATTTTAGTCAAGTTAACTGAATAGATCGTGTAGCTGAGCTAAACGCTAACTCAGGAGCTGCCAAAATACGACAGACGGCCCTTTTAGCGTTTAGCAAAAGCTACCTCATAACGAAAGTAATCAGGGTCTTCGTCATCAATATTGATCGCCATTATTTTCATCACTTCATCATTAATTAGTTTCTCCTGCTTAATAATAGCTCTTTTGGACAGTATACAAGCTGTGATACATACTGAGCATAAGGTAGGGCCACATTGAATGCACAAACAAAGAGAAAAGAATATTCCAATAATAATACATAGAATAGTTAATAACTTCCAACCCCATGTACTAAGTAGAGTCCAGAACCAATTAGAAAAGGTCCATGTTCCATTCTCTGGGTGAATCTCAGCAGCTATTTTATGAAGTTTAGTGATGGCATCATACACGGAAGGGGAAATATCTGGCACGTACACGCAGCAGCTACTACCGATAATGCGGCATGCTCCTCCCCGATCAGCTAATATCACATCTAGAACCATCCTGTTCTGAAGCATTACAATTCGAGTAATCTGCAACTCTTCAGTTATGTTGCCCAAAGCAGAGGCAGTTTCATTAGCAACCGCCTCCACAACACGTGTAAGTCGTCTTATCTTTCTACTGTTTAATGCAGCTCCTACAAATGAAAATAACCCTAAATTGAAATCCACATATTGCTGTAAAGAGGTATCGGTCTGGTCTATTCCATCAATATCTAAAGTTCTTTTAACCCTATTTAGTACAAAATCATGGTACAACACATAATTATTGTGATACATAGGTGGTGCAACAAACACAGGCGGTAATACAAAAGATATATAACAGGTTCCTAACCATCCCATTGGAAGACGATGATATCCCTTATTTCCACAAATAAAATATGTATTACGTGAGGCTACAAATGCAATTCCATTGGGGGTATCAAATGTAAGTGTGATATTACATTCACTGCGGTCTACAGGGATTGTACCTTTATTTCTGATACAAAGATCTGCTTTCGTATCAATAACTGTTATCACATGCGAGTTCGACACATTTATAAATCTTTGATTTGTAAAAATACGAGGTGTAGATACATTGTCCGGACGGTATTCTTCCCATTCAAATTTAGTTCCTTCAGCTTGTGGATAGCCATCTTTGTCATTGAAACAAACTTTTTTTAACCGAAAAAGTAGTCCACCTTTCGTTGGCCATCGTAAAGTGAAAAGAAGAGTGTACCAAGCATTGCAAGAACCATTATGAGAAAACGGGAGAGGAATAAGTGGGGTTCCCCCCTCTTCTGATGTCCAGGCAACATTCCACATACCCAACAATTGGACATGTTGGTCATGTTATTAGTGTGATGCAAAATCTGAATGAAACTATTATTCAAATAAGTCTGCCTATGCCTCTCTTCATGATAAGGCAAAGTAAAATGAAAATGTTCGGATGGACTTGGAGTGGTAGGCAGTAAATGTTCTCGTGCAGGAAACAATTGTTCTATAGTCCAAGCTATTACTGCTATTACCATTATAGTCAAAACAAACATTACAGCACCAAGAATTCTCCCCTTTCTTGTCGGAGGAGGTGTCATATTTCTCGAAACAATTTTCTCCAAAAGCAAAACTAAAAAAAAAATAAAAAGGTAGTTCTGGACTGAGGCTGCCGTTGGTTTTTTCTCCGAGATTCAAGACGGGTGTCGCTACACTGGACAGAACTGATCCCCCCCCTTGATATTCCCGGCTTCCGTTTCACAAACCTCAGAGCGGTTACTAACCAGTTTAAAAATGCTAAAAAAAATTATTTCCTAGGACGTAGATTGTACTTCACTCCATCAGAAACAGTGTGGTCCGGGAAGGCTCCCTCCGATTCATTAACAGCTGGGCTCTTTTCTGCATCCAGAATATCTCTGTAATCGGATAGCACCACAGGGCTCACCAGGTCCGGAGAGACACGTCGGCAGTGAGTCGAATGTATCCACCTCTTCTTATTCGTGACGCGCACAGCCGTCCGTGTTGCTAGCAGCACTTGTTCTGGGCCACGCCACCTCGGCTCCAAGCTGCTGGTTCTCTCGAATACCTTAATCATCACGTGGTCCCCAGGACGAAGATTGTGAGCCTCTCCAGTGGAGTTGTCGGGGAGCGCTTCTCGAACCTGTTGATGAATAGAAAGTAAATCATTTGTTAATCGTGCCAAATAATCGTTCATCATTATACAAGGCACATCATGTATCAAGCGAGGCTTAGGAACTCCCCAAATATTCATCGGCCTTCCAAACACCACCTCATAGGGTGTGAGGCCAGATCGGGAATGTGGCACTGATCGAATAGACATCAATGCCAAAGGCAAAGCGTCTGGCCATTTCAAAGATGTGGATGCCACGATCTTTGCTAGCTTCAGCTTCAGAGTTGCATTATACCTTTCTACCAAACCTGCTGATTGTGGGTGAAAGACAGCGTGGAATCTTTGCTTGATTCCCAATCCTTTCAGGACGTACTCCACTACTTTCCCAATGAAATGAGGACCGTTATCATTCCACATAAACTTACAAACACCATAGCGCGGGAAATACTCTTTGAGTAACACCTTAGCTGTTGTCAATGCTGTATTATCTTTCGTGGGGTAAGCCTCAATCCATTTGCTGAAGGCACACACCACCACTAAGACATACTTGAGGTTATTACAGTGTTCCAGCTGGATGTAATCCATTTGTAGTACTTCGAATGGTGCAGTAGGTGGAACAAACCCTCCTTTGGGAGTATAAGTCCCTTGTCCGGGATGGTGCTGTAAACATATCAAACAGGTCTGAACCACTCTCTTGGCTGTACTAGCAATCTCAGGATTTTCCCAAACCCGTGTAAGCAATTTAGTGATTGCAAGAGCTCCAACATGTGCCAGCCCATGGGTCATTTGATCCATTGTTTGTAAATAGGCCGTAGGTAATTTCCATCTTTCCATGTCTTTACTACGCCAACAACCCTCATCATCCAATACTCCTTCAGTGGCCCATCTCACAAGTTCTGCTTCAGATGCTGATCTCTGTATGTCTAATATTTCTTCTCTAGCATCATGCCATCGCTCAGCTTGTGATTTCACCACGTACATGGGAGAGTCATTTTGTAGCATAGCAGTTTTTCTCGCAATGCAATCTGCGAAAGCATTTCCTTGTCCTATTTTATCTGTCACCTTTTTGTGTGCACTGCATTTGACTATCGCCACCTTCTTTGGACACAATAGTGCATTCAAGAGATCGTGTACCAATTCTCCATGCATGATATGCACTCCATGTGAAGTCAAGAACCCTCGTTCTTTCCAGAGTAGGCCAAAATCATGCACTACTCCAAAAGCGTAGCGACTATCCGTGTAGATGTTCACACATAGTCCAGCACTTAACTCACATGCTTTCGTTAAGGCTATCAATTCTGCTGCTTGGGCCGATTTCGTGCTGTTTCTACCACTGTTTTAAGTGTCGTGATCGCATAGGCTGCGGAAGTCGTGCCATCTGGTAACTTCACACACGATCCATCAACCCACAGTTCCCCATCTACATCTGGAAATGGTGTATCCTGTAAATCAATACGACCCTTTGTCTGTTCCTCAGTCAGAAAAACACAATCATGTTGTTCTTCCTTCTGAGTCTCAGCAACAGGATAGGGTAATAAAGTAGCGGGGTTCAATGTAGCACATCGTTTTAGTGTGATGTGCGGCGCCAACAACGTTAGCTCATATCCTGTTAGGCGTGCACTAGTTAGATGCTGTGTTTTCGTTTGATTCAACAAAGCATCTACCGCATGGGGAACTAACACCAGCAATTTGTGTGACAAAACTATTCCCTCACTTTGTCGTATAGCTACTGCTGTTGCTGCAACTGCTCGAAAACATCCAGGCAATCCTCGAGCCACAGGGTCGAGTACCGCCGAGAAGTATGCGCAGGGTCTCTGTTTGTCTCCGTGCATCTGCACTAAGACTGATAATGCGCAGCCATCCTTCTCATGTACGTACAATGTAAAAATCTTCATATAATCTGGTGTACCTAACACTGGTGCAGAGCAAAGAGCTTGCCTCAATTGCTCAAAAGCATTTTGACATTCATCTGTCCATTCAATGGGAATCGGTGTATCTTTGGACAACAATGCTAACAATGGTTTAACAATGTGAGAAAATCCCAATATCCATTGCCTACAAAAAGACGTCAAACCTATGAAGGCACGAACATCTTTCTGAGTACGGGGGACTGGTGTGTCTAGAACTGCTTGAATTCGGTCTGGTGTTAATGCACGGCCCTCCTTAGGCAAAAGATGACCGAGGTAGGTCACCTTGGGTCTACAGTATTGTAACTTTTTCCTCGAAACCTTATGATTATGTTCAGCAAGAAAAGAAAGCAAGGAAAAGGTACTTTTCTCACATTGGTCCTGTGTGTCTGCTGCAAGTAGAATGTCATCCACATACTGAATGAGAGCCACTCCAGCTTGTAATTCAAAAGAATCAAGCTGTCGTTTCAGAGCCTGACTATAAATGCTAGGACTTTCTGTATAACCTTGAGGAACTCGACAGAATCTATACGATTTGTTATTTAATGTAAATCCAAAAAGATAGCGACTGTCAGGGTGTACAGGAATCGAAAATAATGCATTTTTCAAGTCGATGACTGTAAAAGTAGTTGCCGTCGGTGGGACCAACGTAAGCAACGTGGTGATGTCGGATACCACCGGGTATTGAGGCACTACTATCTTATTGATTTCCCTCAAATCAATGATAAAACGATAGACCTTAGTATCTGTATCTCTCTTAAGGATCGGAAGAATTGGGCTGTTACAAACATTGTAGGGAACTTCCTCAACCACCCCTGCCGTAATCAAATCATTCACAATGTGTATCAATGCAATTTCACCCTCTCTAGATATCTTGTATTGTGGGACACGTGGCAGAGATGCTCCCTCCTTTACGGTAGTATGCACTGGAGGAATAATCATCTGCCCTACATCAGTATCAGAGGTGGCCCACAACGTCTTTGGTAGGGAGGCTAATACTTCAGATTCATGAAGAAGACACACTCGCTCAAATTCTGGATAATTTTCATTTAACACAACCCGTACTCCTTCCGGAGCACAACGAATAGTAGCTCGAAAATGTTTTAGCATATCGAGCCCCATGATGTTATTTGGTGTGTTTGGGGACAGCAAAAATGGACATGGGGCAGCAAATTTATCAACATAAAATGTAACTGGTTGAGACAGTGGGCTAAAAGTAGGTGTTCCATCGAACCCTATAGCTGTAATTACCTCGCCAGACAGGGGAGCCCTTGGAACCAAGTGTTTGGACAAAGCGCTACGAGTAGCTCCTGTGTCTACCAGAAACTGATCAGTAGAACCCAAGACATGTGCTTCTATATATGGACCCCTTTGATCAACTGGTACCTCAACCGATTCCACACCCCATCCTACGCAATCCTATGCATGACACTCGTCACGTGACTCAGGCGAGTCACCCTCATTTATCTGGTATTGATTTCGTCGATCGAACGTGTTATAATCTGTTTGCCCACGACCCCTTGCTTCACTCCTTCCACGATCATTCGCTCCACCCCTCGATCCTCCATAATTATTCCTAAATCTTCCGCTTCCTCGACCACGCTGACTACGCTGTTCTCTCAGCACCGGACAGTCTGAAACCCAGTGTCCAAATTGTTTGCAGTATGCACACTGATCCTCAGAGATATCGGAACGGGGAGGAGGCGCATTATGATACGATCCTCGTCTACCCCTATCGTTCCCCCTCGTAGCCTGGACCTGAGCCAACATTACCTTTGTCTTCAAATCCTTCACTTTCTTCTCACTACTTTCCTTTGCCTCCAATTCCTGTCGTTCATAGTATTGAGCCATAGTCAATAAAGAAGCAGGGGTTGCCGTGGTCCACGAACTTTCACTTGCCTTTAATCGTTTTGCAATCTCCGGTAGGAGATTGGCCACATACTTGTCAACAAATAAATGTCTGCCTGTGTCTTCTGTTAATGATTGCCCACTGTAATCATGAAACGCTTCCTCAAAGCGAGAAAAGAAATCAGAAACCGACTCATCCGTTTTCTGTTTGCAAGAGGCTAACATGGTCCAATCAATTTTCTTAGCGGGGACAAGCGTTTTTAATTTATTCAGTATGGCTCCTGGGAGTTCTAATATTAACTGGCAAGGCTTACATGCTGGTTCCCTATCTAAATCGGCTTGAACTATGTCCTTTCAGCTTGCCCCAAGAACCGTTTGATCATCAAACTTACGAATCGCCCTCCACATATCAGGGGGCAATATTAGCCCAAAAAATAAGTCAATATCAACTAATGTCATAATACACGAAGAAATTGCACTTTCAACACTTTCATAGAAGGCCGCTGGATTCTTACGGGGATCAGGCAAAGCATTCTTAAGCGCCATAACATCTGCTCTATTCCAAGGCGTATACACCCAATTATATATAAAATAACCCTTCGCGTCTTTAGACATTCTATCGTCATCTGTGCCATCCCCTTTATGAGGGACATACAAAGGAGCAGCTTCCCGCATAGGTCTAACAATAATCGCGGCGTTCTTATCTGTTCCAAAGATAGAGCATTCTTTGGATATCTCCGTCGATCCAGACGCAGGTGAACCCGATGTCTTTTCCAACTCCCGTAGCCGCGACGCCTCATTCCGTAGCTGAACCAAGCGCTTAAAAAACTCATCCGCATCTGAAAGAATAAAAAGACCTTTACGAAAGTCATCACGACCCTTCGATATATCCTTAGGTTCTAGCTCAGAAGAATACTTTCTAAATCGATTAACGACCTCATCTCCAAAATGATCTAAAAAATACAATCGGTCCTTATCAGACCATTGCTCCATTTGCTTACTAATCTCAGAAACAGTTACTGTATTAACATTTAACTTTCGTGCAAACGACCGCAATTCCGTAGCTCGATCCGTAGATAACCGAGTACGCTGTTTATTCTGATCTTCCTCATCCGATTCCTCGTTCGGAGCCGTAGGTGCAACATACGGAGGCGGACATCGATCTAATAACGAAAAATCACCTGTCTCATTAGTAAGGACCGGATAAAGAGGACGTCGGATAGGGAATTGCCCATTAATCTGTAAATTACGTTCTCGAGTCTCCCTCTCTTTCTGTTCCTGTGACTCCTTCTCCTGTAGCTGTAAAGCTTTATCACGCGCAGCCTTTCGCTGCACTTTCTCCGCCAAGGCTTCCTCACGCTTCAATCATTCACGCACCTCTTTCTCCCACATACGCACACAATCAAACATATCCTGTCTAGACCTGCGCTGAAACAAACACTGCTCTACATTTTGAATCTTTCGTAAATCAAATGACCCATGTAGTGGCCATTGCAATTCACGGTCAACCTTGGTACATTTATGCCATAATGTACTATACATTATAGGGGGAAGGCCAAATTTTACGTACATATCGCGATTAGGAGTCCCCTCTGGGGGAGCCGGCTGCGATTCATTTAATCGATAACTGGTACCATTTCCGAGACAGCACATTCCTCGGAACGTGCTGAGAACAGGCATGTCAAAAAAATATCACGGAAACGTGATACTACATAAAATGGCACTTAATGTGCTTCATACACGGCGTGCCGTTCAAATAAAACAAAATTAGAGAAATATCCCTACATGCCTGCCTATGTGAGGTGCACTTCACATATAAATCGAATTCATAGATCCAAACGTTAGCTAACTCAAACAAATTCAAATTCAAATTCAAAAAGCCACAGTAAGTGTCAGTAGACTACCTTACCAATCATAAGCTTACCAAGTATCTTCAAACATCCAAGGTCCAACTGCCAAGTTCTTTAATCGAATCAGCCAAACGGCACTACACGACAATCCAAGATCAGAATCTCAGTCGAGGACCGGCACCACCTGGAAGGTCAGATCAGAAGGAAGGGAAAAACACCGTGGGTGCCAAGACTCGGGTCACTCAGTGGCAGCGATCGCGTCCATGGCGAGTTTCCAAACCTTCGTCACGACCTTTCCTTCGGGCATCCGAGTCGCCGATGAGTCCCTTCGTGGTCGCCAATTGTGGTTTTGGGTTCAATCAGGCCTACATACTCTGCTAAACTCTCGAGCACCTTAGAATAGAAGTTGGCACGGACACTGGAAAATGCAAAACACAAGTTTATTAAGACCCCATGGGGTGGTGGTACATTCCTACAGCACCCTTCGGCATTGCAAGAAGTAGCACACCGAACATCGGTGCGCGACCTCTTTTATACAATTCAAATAGCAATAAAAAGATAGGCGTTTACAAGTTTACTCTTTTTAGGTACATATAAGGACATTTTTGGAGCACAGCCAGCAGGTGGGAGGAGCCAGTAGTACTGGTCAGTTCAAACTAACATTCCTAAAGAATGACCAGTCGATGTATAATGCGCATGTGCGCTTGACCAGTACTAAAAATAGCCTGTTGCTGAGCAAAGTAGATGACCATGTGTATCGAGAAAGGACGAAAGGGCATGCTGACCACGAGGCAGCGTGCTCATGCAAAATGGAAGCCAACGGATTCAAAATGGCCCCGTATATTTTAGTCAAGTTAACTGAATAGATCGTGTAGCTGAGCTAAACGCTAACTCAGGAGCTGCCAAAATACGACACTGTTGTGACTTGTTCATGTCCATCTGACCATGGGCCCCTCCATCATGGTCCTTTCAGTAATTGACCTCCGGATTTTAGTTTTCTTCATCTCTGCGGCACTGGTCCTCCTAGTTTTCATGTTGCAGGTCACCCTGATTCATATAGTCCTTGTCACCATGGTTTAGGGTCCCACTGAGTCCGACCCTCAACGACCTTCTAATCCTGGTAGCCCCGGGCCTAGCGTTCCTGGTCCTTTATATCTCCCCTGGCAATTCTAATCTAGGGGCTCCAGGTCCTGATTGCCCTGGTTATTTCTGGTTGTGGTCTTCCCAGTCCTGGTCAATTTGCTTCTGCCCCCCTGATCCCTGTGGTTTTGGCCCCCCTGTCTGTAGTCCTTTTTTCCAAATGTCTCCAATTACTGACACTCTTTTAGTCTACCTACCTGGGTCCGCTATTCCTGGCTGTGGTTGTCCTCATCCCTCCAGTCCGATTGGTGCACTCCGGACCTCCTAGTTCTCAACCTTGTCGTGGTCCACGGCCTTCTGTTACTTCTACCACTGGTGCTTCTATTGCTTTGGGTCCTTGTAAAATGAGAATATATTCTTCTGCTCTTCCTGATCCTTCTCACCCTGGTCCCACCAGTACTGTTTTTTCTTATCCTGTCCCTCATTGTCCTCATTGTCTATTTGCTCCTGGTACCCTCTGTCACTGATAACCATTGTCCTCGTAGATTACGTCTCACTGGTCCAGGCTCTTATTGTCCTGGTTCTGTTCATCCGAGCCCTCTGAGTGATCCACCTCCTGACCCTTTTTCTCCTTTCCCTGCCCCTTCTACAATCACTTTAGGCCGTAACAGCCTCTAAACCTTTCAGTTAGATTGTTTTTAAAAATGTGGCCTTCCAGATTTTATTTGTTGAAACAGCACTTTTAGGGATAGAAATGTGGGCTTAGTAGAGACAAGTCCTTGCCCACTTAAAACATTGACTATCATACTTAAAATCAGAACAACAATTCCAAAATACACTGTGGTGGTAACTAATATGGAACTGAGGCTGAAGGAGCCACTCAAGACAAGGGCCAAAAAGCATCTGTGCCTGAAACCCACCCCGCTGGATAAATAGTATAAAAGTGTGTTTATTCACAGCATCAGAGTAAACTACTCTGTGATGATTGTCTGATGAATTACTTACTTGTCTCCTGCTTTCACTTTTGTCATTCCAAAAAATCCCCATTACTATGCTACGTTGTTGCTGCTTATTGTTTTTAAAACGTGTATTGCGCTTTTGCACAGAAGTCTTACCTCAGCTATTGAAGACCTCCCCCCCGTGGGTCCCGCCATCTTGGGTGAGGAGACAGCCGGCCGAGCAGACTAGTGCTCCGCTACTCCCGCCCCTTCCCACATAAAAGACCAGATCCAGACGCACCCTCGCTGATTGCTAGTTGGGTGGTGTGTTGCTGGTCCTGAGGCGGAAGCCGGGACCTTGTTAGTAACTTTGCGAGTGCTGCTATAGTTGCTGCTAAAATCTTTTTAAAACGTTGTTGCTGCTTATTGTTTTTAAAATGTGTATTGCGCTTTTGCAGAGAAGTCTTACCTCAGCTATTGAAGACCTCCCCCCCCCCTGGGTCACGCCATCTTGGGTGAGGAGACAGCCGGCCGAGCAGACTAGTGCTCCGCTACTCCCACCCCTTCCCACATAAAAGATCAGATCCAGCCGCACCCTCGCTGATTGCTAGTTGGGTGGTGTGTTGCTGGTCCTGAGGCGGAAGCCGGGACCTTGTTAGTAACTTTGCGAGTGCTGCTATAGTTGCTGCTAAAATCTTTTTAAAACGTTGTTGCTGCTTATTGTTTTTAAAACGTGTATTGCGCTTTTGCACAGAAGTCTTACCTCAGCTATTGAAGACCTCCCCCCCGTGGGTCCCGCCATCTTGGGTGAGGAGACAGCCGGCCGAGCAGACTAGTGCTCCGCTACTCCCACCCCTTCCCACATAAAAGATCAGATCCAGACGCACCCTCGCTGATTGCTAGTTGGGTGGTGTGTTGCTGGTCCTGAGGCGGAAGCCGGGACCTTGTTCGTAACTTTGCGAATGCTGCTATAGTTGCTGCTAAAATCTTTTTAAAACCTTGTTGCTGCTTATTGTTTTTAAAACGTGTATTGCGCTTTTGCACAGAAGTCTTACCTTAGCTATTGAAGACCTCCCCCCCCGTGGGTCCCGCCATCTTGGGTGAGGAGACAGCCGGCCGAGCAGACTAGTGCTCCGCTACTCCCGCCCCTTCCCACATAAAATGGCACCCCCTCCCAGGAAGCACAGCGGGCGCGCCGAAGGCTCGCCAAAGGCGAGCCCGTCTGCGCCCGTCCGCGTCCGGCCGGGGCCAGGGGCCATAACCCCTACTTCTTCCATTAAAACTGTTAGGAGATATACATCCACTGAACTACGAGATATTAAAACACAGGCAAATTTGTCCTGCGCACAAAAGTATCTCCCCCCAGACATACCTACCCAGTGTAGGCATTGCAATATACATCTCATATCAGTGACTCACACTCACAAACAACAAATATTCAGAATGTATCTCCTAAATTGTAGGTCCCTGCCAAGACACTGCACAGAATTATCACTGTTACTTGATGAGATAAGACCTGACGTACTTTTTCTCACTGAAACATGGTTGACTCCGCATTCTTACCCTGAGCTGGTACAAACTCTGGGGCAGGGCTATCAAATTGTGAGACAGGATTGCGTAAATGAAAGGGGGGTGGTTTAGCAATCATCTTTAGAGATTGTTTCACTTGTCGCTGTACCCCCAACCCCTTCACGGACTGCGAAAGCCTGTCTTTCTCCCTGGAATTCTCCCCCAATACAAGTTTCTCCGGAGCACTCATATATCGCCCACCGGGCCCAGCCAAACAGTTTTATGAAGCTCTGCCCCCGTTGGTCGCAGACCTTGCCTTCTCTCCCTCCAACTGCACGTTATTAGGCGATTTTAACATCCATTTCGATGAAGCTAATGATTATATCGCCTGGAAATTAATTGGAGATTTCTCCGCTTTTCAGCTGCATCAGCTAGTTCTATCCCCCACGCACACTAAAGGTCATCTGTTGGATCCGGTGCTCAGCAACTGTCCTAATCTGAAGGCATGCTCCCCTGTAGCACTTCCCTGGACAGATCACGCACTAATTCCGTTAGTATGGATAGCTGATAAGCCCCCGGCTCTCACACCGACAGTGCGAGAAACACGCAATTGGCCTAAAATCCCGTTGGATCAGTGGACTCATGAGCTACAAAACTCAATTCCATCAATAGGTCAGAATCCATCACTAGCCAATGTAATGTTCAATGATTGGATAAGAAACTCTTTAAACGCCACACTCCCCATTAAGAAAACTGTCTTAAAAAGATCTAGGATCTCTGCTCCCTGGTACTCGGATGAGCTCTGGGAGGAAAAGGGTTACTGCAAAAGACTCGAACGAAAATGGCCACTGGGATATGCCGAATTAGATAACATTATTTATAGAGAGGCCATTAGAGCCTATAAAAAAGACATAAAGAGCGCTCAATCCCTATACTACTCCCATAAAATTGCAGAGGCCAGCTCCAGCTCCAAGGAGATTTACAAAATTGTAAAAAGTCTCATCAACCTCTCAACGCCTCCATTAATCGATTATAATCCTCTGCTCCGTTGTGAAGATCTGGCTAATTTCTTCTTCCAAAAAATCGATCTTATATACTCCTCCTTTCCATCCTCAGAGCAGATTAGATCAAAGGAGATATCTCTATGTCCCTCACAAGAAAATAAATCTAACTGTTCCCCAGTGTGGGCGGAACTCCCTCTGATGAATTCGGACCAACTTATCTCCCTTATGCGACAGGTGAAATCGGGTTCCCCTAGTGACCCAGCACCTCCCCATATCCTAGTCTCTGCTACACAGACCATCTTCCCTACTTTGCTAGAAGTACTTAACACCGCGATCTCCACCAGCACAGTCCCAGTGGCTTGGAAACAGGCCATGGTGAGAGCCCTTATTAAAAAACCCAATTTGGACACTAAAAATCTTAACAACGTTCGCCCGATCTCCCTGCTGCCCTGGGCAGCCAAAATTCTTGAAAAATACATAAACGGTCTATTAACAACTTTTCTTGAACAAAACCAGCTGCTCGATCCCTCGCAGACAGGCTTCCGGCCAAGCATGGGACCGAGACTGCATTGCTGGCTGTCACAGAGGAGTCCAGGAAATCTTAGATCGGGGAGGATCGGTGGCAGTCATCCTCCTCGATCTGAGCGCTGCATTAGATACCGTTAACCACGGTATTCTTTTGCAGCATCTCCTGGACACTGGAATATCTGACAGAGCCTTGGAGTGGTTCAGGTCTTACCTGAACAACACATCCTTCCAGGTCTATGAGGGCAATACCATTTCCACCAGTAAGCCTCTGGGTTGTGGAGTCCCGCAGGGATCCTCGTTGAGCCCGACGTTATTCAACGTCTATATGAGGCCACTGGCTGAGATCGTCCGTCCGTATGGTATCAAGATCATTACCTACGCGGACGATACTCAGCTGGTGGTCTCTCTGGCTCAGGAGGGAGGCTCCTTAGCGGACGTGGATCTTGCAGGCTGTTTGGAGATAGTCAAGAGCTGGATGACCAAGTCTTGTCTCAAACTCAAAGGAGACAAGACGGAGCTCATGCTTCTGGGTCGGCTCGCACCATCTTCCATCGATGCTTTCTGGCCACCTTGTTTAGGCCCTGTCCCGGCACCTAAGGATACCATCAAGAGCCTTGGTATCTGGCTAGATAGGTCCATGTCATTTGACCAGCAAGCAACAAGACTATCTGCCATCTGTTTCGGCATCCTCAGAGTCATCAGAAAGATCCTCCCTCTACTCCCCTTTGAGGCAAGAAAGATTGTGGTTCAGGGCCGGATCCACTCCCGTCTGGATTTCGGGAATGCCCTATACCTGGGAGCCCCTGATTTCACTCTGCGCAAACTGCAATTAATACAAAACTGCGCTGCCCGGACTCTTCTACAAATCCCTCGCAGATCATCAGTAAACTCTGGGATAAGGCGACTACACTGGCTCCTCGTTAGGGAAAGAGTCAGCTTAAAATCCCTTTGTATTGCACATCAGGTATTCTGGTCCTTAGGCCCAGCAATCAACCAATCCCTTATCACTCCCTACCACCCTGCCAGACAGCTGCGTTCAACCCATGCCACCCTGGCCATAGTTCCCAAAATAAAGAAAACAAGATCGGGAGGCCGCTCTTTCTCATATAATGTGGCAAAGATGTGGAATGCTCTCCCCCAGCATCTAAGGTCCAACCCCGATCTCACCTCATTTCGCAAGCAGCTGAAAACGTTCTTGTTTAACAATTAGCAGTATCAGGCTGATATCTTCTCTCCCCAAGCAACCAAAGTTTCAGCTGTAATCTCAGCGCTTGGACGCTACAGGGCAGCTATGTGCGCTTTACAAAAACTCATTTTCATTTCATTTCATTTCACTCAATTTACCTCCTGCAAGTGTCGCCGTGCACTGAGTCTCCAAGCACCCATTGTCTATTGTACATATTCCTCACTCTGAGGTGAGATGCAATCTATCCCTCTGCATTCCCTTTTTCCTGCTGCTGTGTTGCCCGGTTTAAAATATTAAAGCAAACACAACGCCCCTTGCAAATAAGCCAAAGGCTAGCACAAGGACTTCCATATGAAGCCCAATAGAGCCTAGCCCTAAAAAATAATCAAAAGGATGATTATGAACATTAAAAAAAAGTATTATTATGAGTGAATAAAACATGTATGTAACATGCTTCAAAACTGTATTCATTGTTCCATGCAGACAACCTTCCAATATTCAGTCTTAAACTGCAGTGCAAAGTATATGTGTTCCATATCCTGGAGTTCCTATAACAGATGTTTGATTCCTGCATTTCTCATTTAAATATTAAAATAACAGAAAAGTTTTATGTACAAACTATGGCACATTTGTACAAATGCTTGATAGATGTTGCATCCTCTTTGCAAGATGGCCACCCGGCTACCATTGCCCGGAGTGCCTTTTTTCTTCATGACCAGCTAAATAAAGACCTCCATCACACTGTTTACCCGGTCAGCTGGCTTACCAGCACAGGTTATGCACTATTTTGCCAGCTGCTCCGAAAATCACTGAGAATATGTAATATTTGGGTGATGTCCTCATAAATAGCCACTTCCTCAAATTTTCTGTATGGGGACAGCGGTGGCTTCTCCGATTTGGAATGAAACAGAAGGATGGTATTCACCTTTACAGGGACTTTTATATTACTGCCCTAATCTTTTCTTTCATCTTTCTCTTTCTTTGTGACACTTTTTGCTTTAGAAAAACCAAAGGAAATGATGGACGGAGCGTTGCCAATACAAGCACTCACCCCCAGTCAACTGATCTGGGTTTAAACCATCACCGTTCTTTAGCCCACTCCGCCACCCCAGTTCAGACATGGCCATATGCAAATCAGTCTGACCCTGTGCCTCATGGGAACAGTCCAACCCGAACTGCCAAGCCATGCGTTCCCTGGACCGGAAACAAGCTACCGAGGACCGGTTTCTGGCATTTCAGCCATCTTCAGCCCGGCTTGCTTGAATCCAGTGGCAAAGTGAGCAAGGGAATCACGTCTGAGCATACCCTGCCAACTTATGGCGAACTAGAAATTTCACTAAAATAAATACTGTCCTTGGTCACAACCTCTGGACTAAATTGTATACCAATTAATATTTTAAAACTAGACCCAGATCAATGGAGTATACTGCTATATAACCAATTCAGGTCAAATTTCACCTTCTTGGAAATGGGCTTTCATACATCCATTCCATAAAAATTACATAAGGATAACTCCAAAAAGGTTTTGGCCTATTTGCCTTGTCAGAATTCACGTCTAACTATTCAATGATAGACAACATTGTCATGCTAAAACTATTGGTGAATTCAAGACAAAAAATCATCTAAAGTTTTATGCCTGATATATTGATTGTTTTTCGCAGTTTAACCCCTTCGCTGCTAGGTCTTTTCCCCTCCTGTGCTAAGCCTTTTTTTGGCGATTTGGGGTAGTGCGCGCTTAGGCCCCCGTAACTTTTTGACCACATAAGGTATCCACGCCAAATTTGCGTCCTTTTTTTCCAACATCATGGGGATTGTAAAGGAACCCAGGGTTTGTGATTCCCTTGGAGGGGTCCCAGAAATTAACCAAAATATAGTGACATTTTTGTTTTTTTCAGAAAAATGGGAAAAACGGGCTGCAAATGAAAGCCTCTGGGTTTTTCCCTACATATGGTTCAAAAAAGGGTTTGTGGGGCTAAAATCTCCATTATCTCAGCTTTTGTCAGAGAACCAACATTTTTCACACAGTTTTGGCATTTTTCTGGGACATAGCCTATTTTTGCTATTTTTAGAGCTTTTCACCACCTTCCAGTTAATGGTAGAAATGAGTATGAAAGCAATAAGGGATCCTGGAAAGCTATACATTTTTGAAAAGTAGACAATATTCTGAATTCAAAAAGGGGTCATTTGTCTAAATCCATGAAGTTTTCTTTATATAAACTAACAGTTAAGTATTGGAATAATTGAACATTTGTTGAAAAAAACAGCCTTTTGTCTCAACGTTTTCACCTATAACTTCTTGTAATTTTGACAACTCTTGGAAAGCAATATACCATTACATTTGTTAGACCTTCCTGGTTGTGGGGATATATAGGACTTGTAGTTTCTCCAAGAACCCGACGAACCCAGATCCAAAAACTGAGCAGCAACTTGCAATGATTTTTGTTTTATTTACTGGGTATAGAGCACTTATTCTTGGAAAATGTATATGTGGAGAAATCGGTATGAAAGACACCTATGTATTTCTGAATTGGGTACAAATTATAGAGTCTAGAAACAGTATATAATTGCACATTTTCAAAATTGGGAATACTCCTACTAGCATGAGAATTATTGGTCATTTTTGAAAAAGATTTTTTTTTTACACAATGTCTTTCATTGGGAAGGGAGGAATGCATGAAAACTCAATTGGTAATAACAGTTGATTTACAAATCTGAATTACCCTAAGTCTCCCGATAAAAACGGTACCTCACTTGTGCCTGCAACAGGAAACGGCGCAAAATGCAACGTGGTCACACCTCAATTTTGCAGTTAAAAATTGACCCTTTTATGGCAAAGTGCCTACCTGTAGTTTTTGCACCCTAGCTCTGCCGGCACCTAGGGAAACCTAGCAAACCTATACATTTTTGAAAACTAGACACCCAGGGAAATTCAGGATGGGGTGACTCGACTGCCATTTTTAAACAAAGGAAGGAGAGAGAGAGTATGGATTCGTTCTCCCTAAGCAACGTTTATAAAACAAGAAGAATCCATAAAGTTATGGGTTGACGATGTCCCTACTGTGGTTGGGAGCACGTCTGATGTTTTTAGGTACCCCTCACACACCAACAGGCCCCTTGGTGTCATGCTTCATCATCGGGGTCATCGTATCCCTCTACGGGATACGGCGTGCTGCGACCTGCGAATGCGCGGGAGCACTCTTATGGCTATGTGTGGTGTATAGTGAGGGTTGTTTTTATCATATAGTGAGTGAGTGTAGTGGTGGGGTTGGGATAGTGAGTGGAAATTAAAAAGGACCTGACTCGTGGGTAGACTCAAAAACTTTAATGGTTCCCCGAGTTGGTACTATTAAAAAGATATAAGAGGAAAAAGCGTAGTATTATGTGCGACGCCTCTTTGTGTGTGTCAACATGTTTCGATGTAAGAACATCTTCTTCAGGACAGGGTTACACAAAATCCCCACCTTACTCACGTTTTTCTAATTTGTGTATATACAAAAAAGTGATATTTACAAGTGAAGGTCTATCATTGTACCTAAACTTTTAGCCGCTATTTTGCAGACCTGTAGAGAGAAAGGATAAAAAAAAATTTCAGGTGATCCTTGCTTTCAAAAAGACCATGGGTTAAATACATCCGTGGTATTGGTCATGCAGAAAAAGTGCGGTTTTTCAAAATGTCGAAAAATAAATAATCATGGCACGAAAGTGTTACTCTACACAAAATTTACGTGCCTATTGTGAAAAATACTATTTCAGAAGAATTCGAAAAATATTCGAAAAAAGAGGACACATACAAGACAAACACACACACAACATAAAGCACACACTCTAAATTCGGGCCATGTTTGGTGCCACGTGAATTTTCCAATGGTGGTGAGGTCACTGTGATGTAAACAGTAAAACGGCAGAAACATACTGTAAAAATAGGAGTTCATTGCTCCATGAGACCGTGTCTAACGTAGGGGTTACCCGGGCTTCCTTGCTGCCTGTGAAAAGGAAAGGTGGACAAGATATATACATCCTGCTTTTTCTATTTCTTGGTACTTACATTATGGTCTGGAAATGTCCGTTTCATTTAGTTACTCACGGGTCTATGAGGAGAATCCCTCTTCGCTGCCTACCACCAGGTTTTGTTACCCAGAATCCCTTGCAAAGCTAAGAATTTGACAAAAAAAACAAATTTTCCTCACATGTCTGTGGTGGAAAGTTCTGGAATCTGCGTGGATCAACAAATTTCCATGTACCCAGCGTTCCCCCAGGTCTCCTGAAAAAAATGGTACCTCACTTGCGTGGGTAGGCATAGTGGCTGCGACATGAAACAGCGCAAAACGCAACGTGGTCGCACCTCAATTTCCCAGTGAAATCTTGCCCTTTTTGGACAAAGAGACTACCTTTTGTTTTTGAGCCCTAGCTCTGCCAGCACCTAGGGAAACCTAGCAAACCTATACATTTTTGTAACGTAGACACCCAGGGGAATTCAGGATGGGGTGACTCGACTGCCTATGACCAGGTTTTGTTACCCAGAATCCCTTGCAAAGCTAAGAATTTGACAAAAAAAACACATTTTCCTCACATTTCTGTGGTGGAAAGTTCTGGAATCTGAGTGGATCATCAAATTTCCACCCACCCAGCGTTCCCCCAGGTCTCCCCAAAAAAATGGTACCTCACTTGCGTGGGTAGGCATAGGGGCTGCGACATGAAACAGCGCAAAACGCAACGTGGTTGCACCTCAATTTCCCAGTGAAATTTTGCCATTTTTGGACAAAGAGACTACCTTTTGTTTTTGAGCCCTAGCTCTGCCAGCACCTAGGGAAACCTAGCAAACCTATAAATTTATGAAAACTAGACACCCACGGGAATTCAGGATGGGGTGACTCGACTGCCTACCACCAGGTTTTGTTACCCAGAATCCCTTGCAAAGCTAAGAATTTGACCAAAAAACACACATTTTCCTCACATTTCTGTGGTGGAAAGTTCTGAAATCTGAGTGGATCAACAAATTTCCACCCACCCAGCGTTCCCCCAGGTCTCCTGAAAATAATGGTACCTCACTTGCATGGGTAGGCATAGTGGCTGCGACATGAAACAGCGCAAAACGCAAGGTGGTCGCACCTCAATTTCCCAGTGAAATTTTGCCATTTTTAGACAAAGAGACTACCTTTTGTTTTTGAGCCCTAGCTCTGCCAGCACCTGGGGAAACCTAGCAAACTTGTACATTTTTGGAAACTAGACACCCAGGGGAATTCAGGATGGGGTGACTCGACTGCCTACCACCAGGTTTTGTTACCCAGAATCCCTTGCAAAGCTAAGAATTTGACAATAAAAACACATTTTCCTCACATTTCTGTGGTGGAAAGTTCTGGAATCTGCGTGGATCAACAAATTTCCACCCACCCAGCGTTCCCCCAGGTCTCCCGAAAAAAATGGTACCTCACTTGCATGGGTAGGCATAGTGGCTGCGACATGAAACAGCACAAAACGCAACATGGTCGCACCTCAATTTCCCAGTGAAATCTTGCCATTTTTGGACAAAGAGACTACCTTTTGTTTTTGAGCCCTAGCTCTGCCAGCATTTAGGGAAACCTAGCTAACCTATACATTTTTGAAAACTAGACACCCAGGCAAATTCAGGATGGGGTGACTCGACTGCCTACGACCAGGTTTTGTTACCCAGAATCCCTTGCAAAGCTAAGAATTTGACAAAAAAAACACATTTTCCTCACATTTCTGTGGTGGAAAGTTCTGGAATCTGCGTGGATCATCAAATTTCCACCCACCCAGCGTTCCCCCAGGTCTCCCAAAAACAAAACTGGTACCTCACTTGTGTGGGTAGGCATAGTGGCTGTGACATGAAACAGCGCAAAATGCAACGTGGTCGCACCTCAATTTCCCAGTGAAATCTTGCCCTTTTTGGACATAGAGACTACCTTTAGTTTTTGAGCGCTAGCTCTGCCAGCACCTAGGGAAACCTAGCAAACCTACACATTTTTGAAAACTAGATACCCAGGGGAATTCAGGATGAGGTGACTCGACTGCCTACCACCAGGTTTTGTTACCCAGAATCCCTTGCAAAGCTAAGAATTTGACAAAAAAACACATTTTCCTCAAATTTCTGTGGTGGAAAGTTCTGGAATCTGCGTGGATCAACAAATTTCCATCCACCCAGCGTTCCCCCAGGTCTCCCAAAAAAAACTGGTTCCTCACTTGCGTGGGTAGGCATAGTGGCTGCGACATGAAACAGCGCAAAACGCAACGTGGTCGCACCTCAATTTCCCAGTGAAATCTTGTCCTTTTTGGACATAGAGATTACCTTTAGTTTTTGAGCGCTAGCTCTGCCAGCACCTAGGGAAACCTAGCAAACCTACACATTTTTGAAAACTAGATACCCAGGGGAATTCAGGATGAGGCGACTCGACTGCCTACCACCAGGTTTTGTTACCCAGAATCCCTTGCAAAGCTAAGAATTTGACAAAAAAAACACATTTTCCTCAAATTTCTGTGGTGGAAAGTTCTGGAATCTGCGTGGATCAACAAATTTCCATCCACCCAGCGTTCCCCCAGGTCTCCCGAAAAAAAACTGGTTCCTCACTTGTGTGGGTAGGCATAGTGGCTGCGACATGAAACAGCGCAAAACGCAACGTGGTCGCACCTCAATTTCCCAGTGAAATATTGCCCTTTTTGGACATAGAGACTACCTTTAATTTTTTAGCCCTAGCTCTGCCAGCACTTAGGGAAACCTAGCAAACCTATACATTTTTGAAAACTAGATACCCAGGGGAATTCAGGATGGGGTGACTCGACTGCCTACCACCAGGTTTTGTTACCCAGAATCCCTTGCAAAGCTAAGAATTTGACAAAAAAAACACATTTTCCTCAAATTTCTGTGGTGGAAAGTTCTGGAATCTGCGTGGATCAACAAATTCCCATCCACCCAGCGTTCCCTCAGGTCTCCCAAAAAAAATGGTACCTCACTTGCGTGGGTAGGCATAGTGGCTGCGACATGAAACAGCACAAAACGCAACGTGGCCGCACCTCAATTTCCCAGTGAAATCTTTCCATTTTTGGACAAAGAGACTACCTTTTGTTTTTGAGCCCCAGCTCTTCCAGCACCTAGGGAAACCTAGCAAACCTATACATTTTTGAAAACTAGACACGCAGGGGAATTCAGGATGGGATGACTCGACTGCTTACCACCAGGTTTTGTTACCCAGAATCCCTTGCAAAGCTAAGAATTTGACTAAAAAAAACACATTTTCCTCACATTTCTGTCGTGGAAAGTTCTGGAATCTGGTGGATCAACAAATTTCCACCCACCCAGCGTTCCCCCAGGTCTCCCGAAAAAAACTGGTTCCTCACTTGCGTGGGTAGGCATAGTGGCTGCGACATGAAACAGCACAAAACGCAACGTGGTCGCACCTCAATTTCCCAGTGAAATCTTGCCCTTTTTGGACAAAGAGACTACCTTTTGTTTTTGAGCCCTAGCTCTGCCAGCACCTAGGGAAACCTAGCAAACCTATACATTTTTGAAAACTAGATACCCAGGGGAATTCAGGATGGGGTGATTCGACTGCCTACCACCAGGTTTTGTTACCCAAAATCCCTTGCAAATCTAAGAATTTGACAAAAAAAACACATTTTCCTCACATTTCTGTGGTGGAAAGTTCTAGAATCTGTGGGGATCAACAAATTTCCACGCACCCTGCGTTCCCCCAGGTCTCCCCAAAAAAATAGTACCTCACTTGCGTGGGTAGGCATTGTGGCTGCGACATGAAACAGTGCAAAACGCAACGTGGTCGCACCTCAATTTCCCAGTGAAATCTTGCCATTTTTGGACAAAGAGACTACCTTTTGATTTTGAGCCCTAGCTCTGCCAGCACCTAGGGAAACCTAGCAAACCTATACATTTTTTAAAACTAGACACCCAGGGGAATTCAGGATGGGTTGACTCGACTGCCTATCACCAGGTTTTGTTACCCAGAATCCCTTGCAAATCTAAGAATTTGACAAAAAAACACATTTTCCTCACATTTCTGTGGTGGAAAGTTCTGGAATCTGCGTGGATCAACAAATTTCCACCCACCCAGCGTTCCCCTAGGTCTCCCAAAAAAAAATGGTACCTCACTTGCCTGGGTAGGCATAGTGGCTGCGACATGAAACAGCACAAAACGCAACGTGGTCGCACCTCAATTTCCCAGTGAAATCTTGCCCTTTTTGGACAAAGAGACTACCTTTTGTTTTTGAGCCCTAGCTCTGCCAGCACCTAGGGAAACCTAGCAAACCTATACATTTTTTAAAACTAGACACCCAGGGGAATTCAGGATGGGTTGACTCGACTGCCTATCACCATGTTTTGGTACCCAGAATCACTTGCAAATCTAAGAATTTGACAAAAAAAACACATTTTCCTCACATTTCTGTGGTGGAAAGTTCTGGAATCTGCGTGGATCAACAAATTTCCACCCACCCAGCGTTCCCCCAGGTCTCCCAAAAAAAATGGTACCTCACTTGCGTGGGTAGGCATAGTGGCTGCGACATGAAACAGCGCAAAACGCAACGTGGTCGCACCTCAATTTCCCAGTGAAATCCTGCCCTTTTTGGACAAAGAGACTACCTTTTGTTTTTGAGCCCTAGCTCTGCCAGCACCTAGGGAAACCTAGCAAACCTATACGTTTTTAAAAAGTAGACACCCAGGGGAATTCAGGATGGGGTGACTCGACTGCCTACCACCAGGTTTTGTTACCCAGAATCCCTTGCAAAGCTAAGAATTTGAGAAAAAAACACATTTTCTCACATTTCTGTGGTGGAAAGTTCTGGAATCTGCGTGGATCAACAAATTTTCACCCACCCAGCGTTCCCCCAGGTCTCCTGAAAAAAATGGTACCTCACGTGCGTTGGTAGGCATAGTGGCTGCAACAGGAAAAGGTTCAAATCGTACGGTGGTGAATTTACAATACCCTATAGCAAAACTACCTTGATTTTTTGGGGGGGGACCTGAGTTTGTGGCCCGGGGCTCAGTGGCCATCTTTTGTAACTACCAAACCCAAACAGTTCTGAAAACTAGACACCCAGGGCAGTCCAGGGAGGTATGGCATGCGTGGGTCCCCCAATGTTTTCCTAAACAGAAATCCCTTCAAACCTTACATTTAGGTTAAAAAAAACACTTTTTCATACATTTTTGGGTGGGATCTCCCTGCCGGCACAAATGTCCTACCACCCAGCGCTCCCCTTGAACTCCTGAGAAAAATTATACCTCACTTGTGTGGGTGGGCCAAAGCCCTCTGACTAAGGTTGGGGTGCTTAATTTGTCAAACCTACATACTAGATTTTTTTTTAATTCATTTTTAGCCTGTTCTGCTTTGGGTCACCCACACAAGTGAGGTATCATTTTACTCTGGAGAACAAGGGGAACGCTGGGTGGTAGGACATTTTTGTCGGCATGGAGATCCCACGCAAAAAAGTTTGGAAAAGGGTTTTTTTTACCTAAATTTAAGGTTTGCAAGGAATTCCGGGTAGGAATACATTGGGGGACCCATGCATGCCATACCTCCCTGGACTCCCCCGGGTGTCTAGTTTTCAGAACTGTTTGGGTTTGGCAGTTTCCAAAGATGCCTGCCAAGCCCCGGGCCAAAAACTCATGGGAACCCCCTTGCAAAACGAAATTGTTTTGAATGAATTAAGTTTTCAATTGGAGAACGTGCGATTCAGGGGACAATATTGCATGAAAATTGTGACAGACAATTTCAAGTTTGCAAGAGATCGTTGACAAAAAACAACAATAGAATTCACCAGAAAGATATGACCATATACTACCATGATTTAACAATAATATCTAAATTTAGAAAGTTATTTATAGCTATAATATACACCATAACTGAGTTACTCAAAAGTCAGAAAATTCAAGCACGGCTATCTATTCCTCAAAGACACACACATACAGGTTGGATTTGGCACGAGGGCGAGTGATGGTTCAGTACATAAAATTTTATTAACATGATATTTCAAAAAAATGAAATGCTCAGTCAATAAATAAATGCATAAAAACCGAACCAGTGACTCGCAACTCGTGAGCTGTAAAGCCACGACACGGCACCAACCGTTTTACAGGCCATTCATGCACCTTTCATACCTGATACAAACCAGACCACTGACACCATCTGGAAGGAAAAGCAACACACTACAACAATCACAATAAGGGGCAAGGTACACCCTACTGCAGAAAGAGAAAAAAAACAAATATTACTGCAAAGCCATCTAATCCGCAAGCACACACACATACTGGTTGGATTTGGCACGAGGGTGAGTGATGATTCAGTACATACAATTGTATTCGCAAGTAATTTCACAAAAAATGAAATACACTCCGTATAATTGAAAGTATGATTAACTGAACCACTGACTCACAGCTTGTGAGCTGTGAAGCCACGTCAAGGCAGCAACCTCTTTACCGGCCATTCATACACCTTTCGTACGTGTGACACATACAAAACATTCACACCGCCAGCCGCGGACCCATCACATTTCAACACTCACACCAAGAAACAGCGCCATTCAAGGGCCCATCACTTTCACACGTCCACATTTCTGACACTGCAACTACACAAAATGATGGAGTGTGTGGAGTGTCACTCAACTAGCAGTGTGTGTAGTGACCAACATAAAGTAACTACTCACACACCGCCAGCCGAGCGCCAGTCCACCCACACCACCATCTAAGCACCAGACCATGCACACCGCCAGCCAAGCACCACTCTGTGCACAGACAGCCAAGTACCACTCCACGAACACCACCAGCCAAACGCCACTCCACACACACTGCAAGCCAAGCACCACTCCGTGCACTGACAGCCAAGTACCACTCCACGAACACCACCAGCCAAACGCCACTCCACACACACCGCCAGCCAAGCACCACTCCGTGTACAGACAGCCAAGTACCACTCCACAAACACCACCAGCCAAGCGCCACTCCACACACACCGCCAGCCAAGCACCACTCCGTGCACAGACAGCAAAGTACCACTCCACACACACCACCAGCCAAGCGCCACTCCACACACACCGCCAGCCAAGCACCACTCCGTGCACAGACAGCAAAGTAGCACTCCACGCACACCACCAGCCAAGCCCCACTCCACACACACCGCCAGCCAAGCACCACTCCACACACACCGCCAGCCAAGCACCACTCCGTGCATAGACAGCCAAGTACCCCTCCACGCACACCACCAGCCAAGCGCCACTTCACACACACCGCCAGCCAAGCACCACTCCGTGCATAGACAGCCAAGTACCCCTCCACGCACACCACCAGCCAAGCGCCACTTCACACACACCGCCAGCCAAGCACCACTCCGTGCACAGACAGCCAAGTACCACTCCACACACAACATCCAGCCAAGCGCAATTCCACACACACCGCCAGCCAAGCACCAGCCTGCACACACCACAAACACATTTAGAATTCTTTTTTTCAAAATAACACTAAACAAATGGAAATACCTACAAATCAGCTAACACAAATTCTAAAACTAAACACTTTGCACTAATGCCAATCCTTGAAACAAACTAAAATTTTTTACAGAATGCAGACCAGGCAATTCACTTTACAGCTCATTAAAACTTCCAAAACTTCTTTTGCGTGTGGTACGATTTAAAACAAGCTGACAGGCACAATCCAGGCTTAGAAGGACAGTCAGAACAGTACATACGAAACGCCTTCCGCACGCCTCTTCGCCAACAGACTCTGCATCTTCTAGTCGGAAAGTCTCTTGCAGTAGTGGGAGGAATGTATTTAGGAAAGTGGCGATCTTTCAATCTAGCCACATCCTCCACCACTCCAAATCTAGGAACACTTGCCTGCTCCACAAGTACAAGGCTGCCTATTATAGACTCCTGAAACCTAACAAAAGGCATCTTCGTCTCAGGACAAGACTTCTGGTAGACAACAAAAGCATTAAAGGATGCCAAGTGGAACAGATGGATAGCCAACTTCTTGTACCAAACGTAAGCCTTTCGAAGAGCAGCATAAGGTTCCAACCTCTGATCTACTCTGTCAACACCACCCATGAACTTATTGTAAGCTAAAATGCACACAGGTTTGCGCACTTCAGCACCCTGACTCCAAACAGGGACAGGTACAGTACTTTCATCGTGGATAGTAGTCAGCATAATAATAATAATAATAATCCATATTTGTATAGCGCACAATCACCCGTTAGGGTCTCTAGGCGCTGGGGGCTGTCGGGAAGACTAAGCAAGCTATTGCCCAGAGTCACATGGTGCTGGGCTAACCTGCCGCCGCAGCCGGGGATCGAACCCTGATCCCCAGATTCCAGCGTCAGTCGCCCTGGCCGCGGCTCCACACCTCTCCCCTTGCATCTACACATCTCTCTTGTCTGAAAACTTCACAGCTAGAAGCTCCCCACATCGCAATGCAGTAGACTGTCCCTGCACAAGCCTTTTGCAAACAAGTTCCTTTGGGAAACCTTAACGGTTAGTGCGCATTGTGCCACAAGCAACAGTGCCTACTTTGGCCAACTCCTTGAACAACCGCACACCAGTGTAGAAGTTATCTACATATAAATGATGGCCTTTGTTAAATAATCCTCTACCTAGTTCCCACACAATTTTCTCAGTCACTCCAAAAGAAGAAGGACAACCAGGAGGGTTAATGCTGGACTCCTTACCAGTGTACACCCTGAAATTGTAGACATATCCAGTCTCACTGTCACACAGCATATACAGTTTGATTCCATAGCGTGCCCTCTTACTAGGAATGTATTGCCTAAAAACCAAGTGGCCCTTGAACAATAGCAAAGACTCATCCACTGCAATTTCTTTACCAGGGGCAAAGATCTCAGAAAAACGATCAACAAAGTGATCAAGGACAGGCCGAATTTTAAACAAACGGTCACAATCAGGGTGATCGCGTGGCAACGCTAAACCATTATCAACAAAATGCATCATCCGAAGAAGAAGCATATACCGATCACCACTTATGACTGCTGGAAATATAACTGTTGCAATCAAGGGACTAGTGGACCAATATGAAGACATTGATGGCTTCCTTAGCAAGCCCATCAAAAAAGTTAATCCCAAAAACTTCTTCATCTCTTCAACATTTGTGGGAGTCCACCGGGTTGCTCTAGAATGGGGCTGAAGGGTGGCACTGTTGTCCCTCAAAAACTGTTCTGCATACAAATTAGTTTGATCAACAATCTCTTGCAAAAACATATCGTCAAAAAACAACTGAAAAAAATGTATTGGCAGAAAATTCTCAGTATTCACTCTACACCCAGGAACACCAGTGAACTCTGGCAATGCCGGCTGCACCATGCCAGGGGGAACCCAGAGGCCATCCCTATCAATGGGGGGGAGCAGCCACCCCAGCCTGCAGCCCAGAAGCCTCTTGCTGCTGTTCACCAACGGGAAGCCTAACAGCCACAGATACTTCTGGCTGCACATCACCAACAGAAAACATAGCATCCCCAGAGGGCTCTTCCTGCACTACACCAACGGGAAGCCTAGCAGCCTGAGATGCTTCATGCTGCACTACACCACCGGGAAACCAAGCAGGCCCAGATGCCTCTTGCCGCTCTACACCAATGGGAAGCCTAACAGCCACAGATGCCTCTTGCTGCACTACACCAACAGGAAGACGAACAGCACCAGATGCCTCTTGGCGCACCACAGGTATGTGAAGCCTTTTGGGCGCAGGCTGCAGCCCACATGCCTTTTGCTGACGTAAAAAGAAAGGAAACCTTGCCGCCCTAGGCAGCAGCACAGATGCCTCTTGGCCCACTACCCCGGCACATCAATGTCCTCCTCTACCATAGGCCCTTCATCAGCACTAGAAGAAGATTCATCATCCGATGATGATGATTCTATGCAAAGAGAAAACTCACTGCCTGAATCTTCCGCCCCTACCTCTGGGTCCAAATCGGACTCAGTCTCTGAACCATGGTCAGAGGAAGACTCAAAAAGCAAACCAAGAACCTGCTGAGCAGTAATCCTGCGACTAGCCATTATCCTTACAAAGCAAGAAGACTGAACACACAAGTGAACAACAACCTACACTGTGCAAAGTAAGAAGTAAACAAGGTAAGGCTTTAACAAAAAGATCAATACAATCCATACAATTTCACTCTTACCAAATATAGCTACACTAACCAGCACCTACTCTGTTGAGACACAGCAAAAAGAAATGATATCCCACTAGAAAGAAAAAAAATGACACATTAGAAAACAAAGTGCACATCAAACACTAATGCTGAAAAAAAAAACACAGAGCCACACAAACTGCCTTTTTCAAAAAGACAAACATCAAGGGAAAGTAGTACAAAATACATTCACTTACCAAGCACAAGCAACTACACAAGCTGCAAAACCAGCAGTAACAGGCCCGCAACCTACAACAATCCAAACAGCAAAAGCCTGGAACAAGACAAAAATAGAGAGGAAAAAAAAATTACTACCACATTTCACAAACAATAAAAACAAGCATTTACAATACAACGGTTTCGCCTTTTCAAAAGTTAGAGCTATTGGCATTGTAAATGACAATTTTTTTGTTTATGTGTTGGTTTTGAAAACAGATAAATAAATGGCATTGTCATTTACATTGCCAATAGCTTAATCTCTCGCAAATGTGAGACCTATTTTACCCTACTGGACGAGCAGACAGCAATTACTACCACACACACACACCCAGAGCCACAGACACCCAGGGCCACACCAACCCAGAGCCACACACACCCACCCAGGAGAGCAAGCACAGCGAGGGCGCAGGGAAGCAAGCACAGTGAGGGGGCAGGGAAGCAAGCACAGCGAGGGGGCAGGGAAGCAAGCACAGCGAGGGGGCAGGGAAGCAAGCACAGCGAGGGGGCAGGGAAGCAAGCACAGCGAGGGGGCAGGCAAGCAAGTACAGCCAGGGGGCAGGCAAGCAAGCACAGTCAGGGGGCAGGCAAGCAAGCACAGCCAGGGGCAGGCAAGCAAGCACAGCCAGGGGGCAGGGAAGCAAGCACAGCCAGGGGGAAGGGAAGGAAGCACAGCCAGGGAAGCAAGCACAGCCTGGGGGCAGGGAAGCCAGGCAAAACCTAATAAAAAGGGTATGCTTGGAAAACTTGTGCAACACCCCGAGGACACACCGTATGAGCCACCCAGGAGCAGCGCATGACCAAGTACACCCGCCTTCCCTCCAATGGAAGTCAGCCCATTCCACCCCGCAAGAAGGACAATGAACGTGGCTCTCATGCCCAGCAAGTCGCACAGACGGCACCGACGTGCTCCCACAAATAAACAGTTGTGCGAGAGCTCCCCGGAGACCCATCCACTGAGCCGCACACAAGCTGTCCCGGGCCGACCCAGATCCACAACTACGCAACCCGGCTCTGGCCACAACGCACCTCCAACCACAATGCCGCCCCCCCCAACAGGGGCAACAAAACATGCAACAAAACACAACCTCCGGCCTCGGGGACTGCAAGTGAGGGGGGGAGACAATGCCCGGGCACTCACCGCAACTTGCCAGCGTGTCCAGCAGACCATGGCATCCACAAGGGGGGGCAGGGGACTCACCGCCAGTGGCGCCAAAGGCAACCACTGACCCGACGCGTGAGCGGCCTGACCATGCGACACGGACGCTCGTTGAACGAACGAGAACGAGAGCAATGGAGGGAGGGTGGGAACGGAGACACAGACAGCGGGAGGGGGCGGGGAACATCCACAACACGGGGCATGTAGAGACGACAGCAAAGACACACACAACAAACAGGGAGACAACATGAGACGGGATACACATACAAAAAGGGAGATGACATGAGACACATGCAAATAAAATGCAAATACACATGCAAATAAAATATTAAACAAAATGCTGCTTACCTGATCGCAAATAACAACTTCCTGGCAACTTAAATCTCGCAGACCACTCCGGCTAAAGGCACTTCGAAAAAGACGAAAACATCACGGGGAAAAAAATAAATAAACACATGCCCACAGCCGCATGACGATCGCAAAGGGGCGGGATGAATAAAAATCGCGGGAACGCCCACAAATCTGCTCCGGCAATGACAGGCAGATCTCTGTTCCAATGGCTAGCCTCCATTTATGGAGCTAGCCAATGGAACAGAGAGGGGAGACAAAGCTACATACTGTGTAAACATAAGATTTCGCCTGCGCGATACTGCTTGCGCAGTAAACGCCAGGAGAAACCTAAAAACAACACAAATTTACATTCGCCCTGATGGGCCATCAAATAGGGCTTAGACCAATTGGGATTAGATGAGGTTTAACATCAAGACACTGGTTAATTTTTTGAATTCTTTTTTACTGCCTGACCCCTTTGGTGCCAGTCGGTCTTTTGCTCCTACCAGTACCCCCATCACACGGGGGCAGTAAGGACATTCATACACCTTTCGTACGTGTGACAAATACAAAAAATTCACACCGCCAGCCGCCAGCGCCATTCAAGGGCCCATCACTTTCACACGCCCACATATCTGACACAGCAACTACACAAAATGATGTACTGCGTAGAGTGTCACTCAACTAGCAGTGTGTGTCGTGACCAACAGAAAGTAACTACTCACACACCGCCACCCGAGCGCCAGTCCACCCACACCACCATCCAAGCACCAGACCATGCACACCGCCAGCCAAACACCACTCAGCGCACACCGACAGCCAAGTACCACTCCACACACACTGCCAGCCAAGCACCACTCCACGCACACCGCAAGCCAAGCGCCACTCCACACACACCGCCAGCCAAGCACCGCTCCATGCACACCATCCAGCCAAGTACCACTCCACACACACCTCCAGCCAAACACCACTCCACACACACCACCAGCCAAACACCACTCCGTGCACAGACAACCAAGTACCACTCCACGCACACCATCCAGCCAAGCGCCACTCCACACACACTGCCAGCCAAGCAGCACTCCGTACACAGACAGCCAAGTACCACTGCACTCACAACATCCAGCCAAGCGCCACTCCACACACACCGCCAGCCAAGCACCACTCCACGCACACCGCAAGCCAAGCGCCACTCCACACACACCGCCAGCCAAGCACCACTCCGTGCACAGACAGCCAAGTACCACTCCACGCACACCACCAGCCAAGCACCACTCCACACACACTGCCAGCCAAGCACCACTCCACACACACCGCCAGCCAAGGCAGTAAGGACAAAAAAAGACCAACTGGCACCAAGGGAGGCGGACAGTAAAAAACGAATATATGATTATACAACACTTACCTGTACCACGCATGGCTTTACCACGCGAATTTTACTTCGCATGTGTCTTTACCACGCAGCAATTGATAACGCAGGATTCTACTCCGCAAATTTTACGTTAACTAACCTCTTACGTCCCTTCTAAATTTACATAATGATACTGATAGGCTAGAAAAAATTATTTCAAAACTGCCTAACAAAGCAAAATATCGATGTTTATTACATACCAATACTACAGATTACCTTTTTCTAAAAACATTTTTAATTTACAATGCGCTTTAATTATATTTTTTTATGTATAAACATTGGATCCTTATTTCACCTCTCCACTGCCCTTCACGGAAACGAGCGTCAACACATGTTTTGAAAAATAGAGATAGGACTACTATAATGACGTACACGCCACGTTGCTGGGGAGGCTCTTTTCTTGATCGTCAGAGGCACTTAATATCTTTTTTTCTCAGTTTTCTGGAAGGAAAGAACGTTGCGTGGTAAAGACGGTCGTGGAATGCACCCGCGTTGAAAAGACGTTTTCGTGGTAAGTGAACCGTAGTAAACGTCATGCGTGGTAAAGACTTCGTAGTAAATGATGTTTCCCGTAAAAAACAACCAAAATTATAACAACCATTGGAACAAAACTCAAATCCTAGGGCCTAGTGGGCCAAAAAACAGGAGGTAAAACGTCAAAAAAAATGGGCCGATTTACCCCCAGGGGGGGCAGAAAAACGAAAAGTTAATGTGAGGCCACCTGGAAGCGACCCTTGCCCAAGGAGTCGCTTCCTAAAAGCTGTATTTCAAAATCCCTGGTGCTAGTGGGCCGATTTGCCCCCAGGGGGGACAGAAAATCGTAAACATAAAATATGGCCACCATGAAGCGACCCTTACCCAAGGGGTCGCTTCCAAAATAAACAGTATGCTTTTAAAAAAAATCCCTGGTGCTAGTGGGGAATTTCTGCCCCCCCCTAGGGGCAAAACGGCCGAAAAATGGACCGATTTGCCCCCAGGGGGGGGCAGAAAAACGAAAAGATACTTATAGGCCCCCTGGAAGTGACCCTTGCCCTAGGAGTCGCTTCCTGTAAACAAAATTTAAATCCCTGGTGCTAGTGGTGGGCATTTCGGCCGCACGATCGCGATGCTGTGCGCGATCGTGAGGCAGAAATGCCCTGCAAAGAGACATCAGGGGAGAGGAAAATATCTTTCCTCTCCCCTGATGCCTCTTTGCGGCCTCACACCCCCGCTGGACTCAAGAAACCTACCTTCTCTCCAGGCACGCAGGAAGCAAATGGCTTCCCGAGCGCTGGGAATCCCTGATGATGTCCGCGCTCTGTGCGCGCTGACGTCATCAGGTATTCCCATGGGGAGGGGCGGGGGTGGCAGCGGAAACTCTTCCGCTGCCACCCCCAGCAAAACGAACGCGATCGGGAATCCTCGGGGGAGCGCCAGCGCTTCCCCCGAGGGTGGGGCTCATGACGAGCTGGGCTCGTCATCAGCGCACGACCGGTGTGCGCCATGACGAGCCCAGCTTGTCATCAGCCCCGAAGGGGTTAAAAAACTTTCCCTGAAGCTGTTGATACCCATCTGTTTGCCACAGAGGCGTGTTTTTACCTGGTGTCATACCCTCCCCAGAGTGGGTCATAACGGGATAGAAAAAAACACAGAAAGATTAATGCACCAGTTTTGGTGGCGCACCGTAAGAACAGACATCCATACGTGAGTCATGGAGTGCAGAGCATGTAATAAAATGAAGACCTTGCATGCTCGACAGGCAAGTCTTCTGCAACCTTTACCAACCCCTGACCATCCGTGGGAAAACATATTCCTGGACTTCATTGTTGGAATGCCGTCAGACAAAGGATACACAACAATCCTGGTTGTAGTGCTCTACCTTATTATAATGGCCCATTTCATCGCCTGAAAAACCATGCCCACTGCAGGTCAGTTAGCGCAACTGCTACTAGTGCATGTGGTGAGGTTGCACGGACTCCCGCAAGTGGCGGTTTCGGACAGTGGACCTCAGTTCACAGCCAGATTTTTGAAGGCGTGGTGTACCACCCTAGAGATAACACCTAATCTGTCTTTGCATTTTCACCCACAAACAGATGGCCAAACTGAGAGGGTGAACCAATCCTTGAAACAATACCTAAGATGCTATGTAAATAACACCACCGAAGCTTGGGTAGACAGTTTATGGTTGGCAGAAATCGCCTACAACAGTGGCACACACAGCTCCCTTTTTTCTGCACTCATGGTTTTCACCCTAGGTTCATCCGTTTTTTGCATCCAGTTAAGACTGAGGCCCTACTAGAGGTGAGGGAGAGGGTTCTCCACATCCAGAGAACCCTGACAGAAACACAGAACAGGCTGAGAGAGGCAAAATACCACTACAAGGCATACACAGACAAACATCAGCGTCCAGGTCCCATCTATAAGTTGGGGAATTACGTATGGTTGTCCACCAGGAACATAAGATTCAAGAGGCATAGCATTTTCAACCCTAAATACATTGGCACATACAAAGCGGTGAAGCTCAGCAACCCAGTGGCAGTTAGATTGGCCTTGCCCTCCTCACTGAGGATTCATCCGTCTTTCCACACCCCATTACTTAAACCCTGTCTTTCAGCTGCCAGAAGAGGTCTGCCTCCAGTGCTGGTGAACGAGGACCTAGAACACGAGGTGAGGGATATCCTAGATTCCAAGATACACCAAACCAGGTTATGGTACTTGATAGTTTGGAAAGGATACGGAGATGAGGAGAATACCTGGCGAGTCAGCGGTAGGGGTTCATGCACCACGGTATTTCAAAATGTTCCACAAACGCTTCCCTGGGAAGCCTTGTCTCTGTCAGTGTTCTTCGGGAGAGGGATGTACTGTTGCGTCCCACCAGAAAGGCACCAAAAGAACACTGCATTGGCGCGCTAAAGCGCAAAATCCGCCATAGAAACTACAGGTACCATTAGCCTCAGGTGTTCTGACGACGGCGACGCCAGCACGCGCCTGAGGCGTTTCCTTGAAAGAACTCCCGAGGCATCGGAGAGACGCCGCTTACTTTCCTGAGAGGAGCAAACGCTGCAACAACGAGGAGGCAGGTAAGGGTGCTTCCAGCACCAGATCTTTTGTTAATCCTGGGTCGCAGTATGAGTGCTCATTTCCTTGTGGTGGTGATTCGGGCATAAGCGCTGCTTTTTCTGTTGCTCCATTGGTGGATCCACTTTGCCGTATCCTTGCGGAGCAATTTTGCAGCGGAGCCCTTTCCGGCATTTAACAGAGGGAGAGATCCGTACAGGATATTGAAGGGGCTTCCTCTAAAGTGCGCAATACTTGTGGCCGAAATTCCTGTCATTGCTGGGCAAGCGAGCCCAGACACGTTTTCCCTTGTTAGCGAACCAACATCTGTTAATGCGGGGAAAACACCCTTTTCTACCTTAGCCCTTATCCGATGACTTGGTTACATAGTAGAAGGAACGCTCAGTTACCTTCGATACCACACAGCCAGGAGCATTGGGCAATTTATCTTATGATTTTGTTGTCATGTGAACATCACAAGTGGTGTGTATAAGTCTTCATCAGTAGGTGGAGCCTCAAAGGAGAACATAGAAGAGAGAGACTGTTATGAGATCTCCTTGTTTGTTGTGGATGTACCCATTTGAACTCTGCCTCTATCGGAGACGTATTGTGGCAGAGGGCCGGAATTGCTTCCTGGTTTAACTGCTACTCACGCACAATGGTCATTTGAGTCATGTATGTTTCTGTATGTGTCCAGTAGCAGAGGTACTGAGTGTGAGCAGGAGGACGGCTCTTCCGCACCCCTGTCTCAGCAAACAGGATTGACCATTTGGTAGGGTGGACTAATCCTCTGTAAACCCTCAGACATTGATGTTATGTGGTGTTGATGAACATGCTGCTTATGATATTTTACCTTCAGATCTAGCTGAGACACTACCCCATATGTGATTCACAGAGTAGAAAAGAAGGTTTTCTTTCTTTGCAGGTACAGCTCCTAGTATTCTATACACCATCCAGAAGGGGTCAGGGTGGGAAAGGAAAAAATTGTAAGGTTGCCCTTTTATTTATACCTGTCTTGCTCCCTTTACAAGTCTCCCTCCCTGCTGTCCCCTTCCTTCCCCCACTTGACCACTCCATTGAGTCTGTGTATTTACATTCAGACCGTGGTGGTGTCGAGAGGTGGACCATTCTAAGCACAATGCGATCCTGAGGATTCCAGACCACAGCACAGGAAGAAATATCTCAAGTTAGCTTTCATTGCAGCCAATACAAGTAATATTAGTAAATCAATTAGATACTTTTTCTCATCAACAGATCTTCAACTCATTGGCAAAGTGCTGACATTTCTAAACCTCACCAAGTGCAGACTCCCAAAAGATGTCATAGAGTAACCTGCATTGGCTTGATAGATCAACCATCTTGCCTGTCATCGCTTTCGTCCCCCAATTTTAAAGCTGTTTCCTGTTGTAAATTATTAGTTTATTGTGATTTTAATATTTATTGTAATTGTATGTTTTTTGCTAAGCAATACATTTACTACTGCCATCCCCCACTGGCTACAGGGCCAGGGATCAACATATGTGTGCCCCATAACTTGATAACCTCATCTGGTTCCTTTTGGGGATACTGAGCCTGCTGTCTTATTCTCCACCCACTGTTTGACGTAATGGTAAATAACAGGTGCAATTGTGTATGCATAGCCATATATATATTTACATAGCACAAATTATCTGGTGGGCATTGGAACACTGAACCATGGAATACATCATCAATTATATCATTAGTAATATTACATATTACATATGACACAAAGAGTGCCATAATCAATACATAAACAAAGCTGCAGGGCAGACATCAAATGACACATACTACTACCAATTACTAATGAATTGAGTCCGAGGACAAAGAATACATTGTGTTCTTTGTATCTTTTTGACACTGTTGAACATTTTTCCCTCTGGTGCTGGAAAAAGTGGGCAATGATGCTGTGTGCACAGCTCACTGGAAACAACCTGTGGCCTTGTCCAGTGGGTACTGGGTATAGGACTTTGACAATGCCTTTAAGCACTCAGTGGATGCGTGCGGGGACTGCACACGTTTAATCAGTATTTAAATGTTTGTGCGATATGTGTGCTGCGTTAGATTAGTGCCTGCTCACCACGTAATAACGAAAAGTTGGCCTGGTACCGAAAGTAGCCAGGACTCTAACGCGCACCAACAATAATTCAAATTCTCCAATATAAGCAATCAATGTTATATTTTAACTCATCATAAAACAGATAGCATCACAAATTCATTTTCAAATTAATCAATGGCATGTGAATATTAGACATTCCGTCCAAAAAAACATGAATTCTTCATTTATAATTTTTCATGGTTCACATAAAGTATTCATCACAGTTGATTTAACCCAATGCATTTCGGGGCACGAGCCCCTTCGTCAGGGGTCTGTTGTGAGAACAAAGGAAAGAAAAAAGAAAAAGAAAACTAAGTTACTCCTAATGCTTAGGGGACTTTGACATTTCTACATGTCTTAGTTACTTGTCTAATCTTACCGCAACTATGAAATCTCGAATCCAATCGTTGATTGGGTAGTTATGTTGCACACACCTCTGCGTTAACCTGAAGGTAGGTGAATATATTTAAGTAAAAACGTTACCACTTGCGCTATGAAAGACACCAATGCCTATGTGTATTAATACGGGCGTACTAGTTACCTGAATCCTTGCGAGTACCAACACTGTAAATAGACAAAAAGTGTGTGATATTCAGAATTACTGAAAACCCGAAAAAGCTGATTAAGCCAATTTATTAACGATATAATGCTGGGCTGCTTGGGACAGTCTATCCTACAAAGTTTGAAAAAAAGAGGAACTGAATAAACAATCTCGTGGCGCGTCAATAATTTGTTGGTAACTAATGTTCTAAACCATTAAAAGATCGGGTTTACCTGTAGTTAATTGGACAGCAGTAAACTTGAATGTTGGGGCAAGAAACTCCGCTCACTGCGAAAAAAAGTGATAGCAGCTTTCAAGAACGGTTCGGATGTGCTTAATCGGAGTTTAGTGACTAAAGTATACTGCTCGACGTGGCTTACCGTTAAAACGAACCGTCTCTCTGCGAACACAGCTTTACTACATAACAGCTTTCATCCGGCTTCTTTAATTAATACCCTCCCCATCTCACAGTTCATGAGGATAAAACGAATATCATCTGATGAATTACAATGTGTGAAAAGTCTTGAAGAGCAAAAGCATAGATACCTAGACAGGGGATACCCCAAAAAATTGTTGGAAGCACATTTGGACAAAATTAAAACAATTCGAAGAAATGATCTCTTGCAAAAGAAACCAAAAGATGCCAAACAAAGGATGGTTTTCGTATCAAAATACTCCACAGCATCTAGGGATATAAAAAGGGCAATCTTAAAAAGATGGGAAATTTTACAAGTGGAAAAAGACTTTGGCATACTGTTCGTTGACAAACCCCTGTTTGCCTATAAACGAGCGCAAAATCTGAAAGTACTATTGAACAAACCTCCGAATGATGTGAGACAGCAAAACGAAGCATATAAAGGCACAACCAGATGTTTCAACTGCAAAAATTGCAACAATGCTATACTAGGAAGCATATTACTACATCCACGTACTGGCGAAAAAATACAATTGAGGCACACAACGAACTGTAATTCAGAGCATATAGTTTATTCAATTAAATGTCCATGTGGACTTTTGTACGTCGGTAAAACTGACAGAAAAATGAAAGTTCGATTATCAGAACATAAAAGTCGAATTCGCAATAAGAACTGCACTTCCCCGTTGGCGAAGCACTGGATTGATGCTAGGCATACTCTGGCCCAACTGAGATTCCAAATTATTGAGCTGATCCCACAGCGCTTAGGCCAAGATAACGCAAGGACCCTCGTCCAGAGGGAGGCTTTTTGGATTCGCAAATTACAAAAATGACCCCGAATGGGCTCAATGAAAAAATGGAAATGAGCTGTTTCCTCTAAACATTTAAAACTGTAGGACCTATGAGGGATTCTACTTCGTGGTGATACTATTATTTGTATGTACGAACACACCTAAACACAGCACTTAAATAGACACTAACCACTCTTTGTTCAAAAAATGCTGAGTATAAATCGGTACTGTTGGAGATTGTAAATAGGCAGGAAATGAACAGTACTACAAGCATAACCCTTTGAGTATACACCAAGGATACTATGTTTATGAAACGTTGAGTCCTAATTGAGTCAGTATAGGATTGTAATTGGACCGGAAATTATTTTGAATATTTTTCTCACTTGTTATTCATCTCATCTGCAATTTGTATTTCTGAAGGTTACCTCTTGTACTTATTCTCCCTGTCTTGTTTTTCCAAACATGCATTCAAAAGATGATTTTTCACATAAGATCACAAATAGGCAGTAAAGGTAACGAATATTCGCTTTATCCGTAAATTTAATTTCTGAGAGTCATTCTCAGCCCTTCAGTACCCCGTTTCTCCATATAGATAATTTAAAATCTGAATGGTTAGCCTCAATCCCAAACTAGAGTGGAAAAAGACACGTTTAATAATGGCGCCCATTTTTTCGCTATCCCAGAGGAGTCCTTCCTCTAATCGTTGATTTCTAAACTTCCTGTATAATAAATAATGGAAGTAGGACAAGCCGCGGTCAGTGTTGCCGCCGCAGTGAAGCGCATTCGCAGAGAGACGGTTCGTTTTAACGGTAAGCCACGTCGAGCAGTATACTTTAGTCACTAAACTCCGATTAGGCACATCCGAACCGTTCTTGAAAGCTGCTATCACTTTTTTTCGCAGTGAGTGGAGTTTCTTGCCCCAACATTCAAGTTTACTGCTGTCCAATTAACTACAGGTAAACCCGATCTTTTAATGGTTTAGAACATTAGTTACCAACAAATTATTGACGCGCCAACAGATTGTTTATTCAGTTCCTCTTTTTTTCAAACTTTGTAGGATAGACTGTCCCAAGCAATCATATTTCAGGTGAGCCCAGCATTATATCGTTAATAAATTGGCTTAATCAGCTTTTTCGGGTTTTCAGTAATTCTGAATATCACACACTTTTTGTCTATTTACAGTGTTGGTACTCGCAAGGATTCAGGTAACTAGTACGCCCGTATTAATACACATAGGCATTGGTGTCTTTCATAGCGCAAGTGGTAACGTTTTTACTTCAATATATTCACCTACCCTTCAGGTTAACGCAGAGGTGTGTGCAACATAACTACCCAATCAACGATTGGATTCGAGATTTCATAGTTGCGGTAAGATTAGACAAGTAACTAAGACATGTAGAAATGTCAAAGTCCCCTAAGCATTAGGAGTAACTTAGTTTTCTTTTTCTTTTTTTCTTTCCTTTGTTCTCACAACAGACCCCTGACGAAGGGGCTCGTGCCCCGAAATGCATTGGGTTAAATCAACTGTGATGAATACTTTATGTGAACCATGAAAAATTATAAATGAAGAATTCATGTTTTTTTTGACGGAATGTCTAATATTCACATGCCATTGATTAATTTGAAAATGAATTTGTGATGCTATCTGTTTTATGATGAGTTAAAATATAACATTGATTGCTTATATTGGAGAGTTTGAATTATTGTTGGTGCGCGTTAGAGTCCTGGCTACTTTCGGTACCAGGCCAACTTTTCGTTTAAGCACTCAGAGCACTTGGTGGATAAGGCCTGCCACCAAAACCCAGCACTCATGGGCATATAACTCAGTGGGTATTATCATGCCCAGTATGAGAAACTGGACAATCCCTTGCACGGTGAACCACAAACATTCAGTAAATTAACCTACTTCTAACCTTGGGTAGCTTGGCGCAAAAAGTAGTAAGGCTTAACTTAGGCAATATGTAAAGTATTTATGTATCCCACAGACACCACTAAAGTGAATACACAACACAATAAAAATCCTATACCAATTTGGAAGAATAGAGTACATTTACAAAGACATTTTGATAACAATATGACAAAAATACAATCAGTGGAAATGGAGTTATTTATTTTGAAAGTTTTTAGTACAAGCTAGCACCTAAAAGATAAAAGTGCCAATCGTGGACATCTCATTGCGCAAGACCAGGTCACTGTCTAAAATATGGCCGACCGCAATGGAGCGTGGTTTGGTTCTAAAAAGTGAATTGGTTCCAGTCAGTGTTTCCCTTAGGATTTCGAAATTGTTTTGAGAAAAAGTGTTCTGAAATGTTAAAGTTCAGCAGAGCAAGGCTGAAGGAGGTGTCTGAGGAGGGAACATCTTCGTCTGAGAGCCTGGAGTCAAAGCAGTGGTGAAAATTTCTATGTTGGAAACTAATCTCTAATTTGGAAATTAAAACTCTCTGGAGGGACAGAGCCAAGGGCTGTAGCTGGAGACAGTTCCATGAGCTCGAATACCACTTTGGTGAAGGACTGCTGCTTTAGGGAAGATTGAAGTGGGAGAAGCCGGTAATGCACCTTAGGAGGTTCCTTTCTCCTCCTGCTTCACAGAGCAGTTTTGGCCAAACATTTTCTAAGTCTTCAGTTTTGGGATTTGCCCGCCTGGGCTCCTTTAGAACCATAACCAAGGGTCCAAGACTGGTAGGACTCCACCAGGGCTCTAGGACTCACTCAGGCTGTGTTCAGGTGCTGGTTTAATATGATGGGAGCCTTTTGTGTTCCTGAGGATCTAAACAGGAGGCCAGCAAACAATCCCTGGAAGTCACTCTGGTAATCCTGGATTCAGGTGAAGATCCATGGCTTAACTGCTCAGCCATCCTCTGAGGGCTCAAAGCAGGCTAGAGACAGCAAACAGGTCCTTACAAGTACAGCATAGCAGTATTGCCCAGTGCACAGTAGGTGTCAACAGCAGACAGTCCAGTGAGAGTCCATCCACAGAACCAGGAGTGATCTAAAGAGTGGATCTTAAGGTCCTTTATTCCTACCCTGGTGGCCTTCATTTCTGGAAAGGATCTTTGATATGTATGGAATTTCCTCCCTCCCTTGCCTTGGCTCCAAGTTGGCTGCAGTGAAAATGTTGAGGTGATAGGTCCTTTGTGTGAAGGCAGAGCACACCCTATTCAGTTGCAAGTAGGGCTGTGTTCATTTCCATCTCCCCAATACTGTTTGGAGGTGGCCCATTGAGACACACCTAATCCTTCAATTGTGTGACTGTCCATAATCAATCAATCAATCAAAGCATTTATATAGCGCGCTACTCACCCGGAGGGTCTCAAGGCGCTGGGGGGAGGGGGTCCACTACTGCTCGAACAGCCAGGTCTTGAGCTGCTTCCTGAAGGCGAGGTGGTCTTGGGTCAGGCGGAGGTGGGTCGGAAGGGAGTTCCAAGTCTTGGCGGCCAGGTAGGAGAAGGACCTTCCTCCTGTGGTGGCTCTTCGGATGCGGGGGACGGCGGCGAGGGCGTGGCTGGTCGATCGGAGCTGGCGTTTGGGAGCGTAGAAGTTGAGGCGGCTGTTGAGGTATCCTGGGCCTTGGTTGTGTAGGGCTTTGTGTGCGTGGGTGAGGAGCCGGAAGGTGATTCTCTTGTTGACCGGGAGCCAGTGCAGGTCTCTCAGGTGTCCGGAGATGTGGCTGCGGCGGGGGATGTCCAGGATGAGTCGTGCTGAGGTGTTCTGGATCCGCTGGAGTCTCTTCTGGAGTTTGGCGGTGGTTCCGGCGTAGAGGGAGTTGCTGTAGTCCAGACAGCTGGTGACGAGGGCCTGGGTGACCGTCTTCCTGGTCTCGGTGGGGATCCAACGGAAGATCTTACGTAGCATGCGCAGGATGTTGAAGCACGACGAGGAGACGGCGTTGACTTGTCTGGTCATGGAGAGGGAGGAGTCCAGGATGAAGCCCAGGTTGCTTGCGTGGTCTGTGGGTTTGGGTGCGCTGCCCAGGGTGGGGGGCCACCAGGAGTCGTCCCAGGCGGAGGGTGAAGATCCCAGGATGAGGACTTTCGTCTTGTCCGAGTTCAGTTTCAGGCGACTGTTCATCATCCACTTGGCAACGTCTGTCATCCCTTCGTGTAGGTTGGCTCTGGCGGTGGCGGGGTCGTTGGTGAGGGAGAGGATCAGCTGGGTGTCGTCGGCGTAGGAGATGATGTTGAGGTTGTGCTGGCGTGCGATGGCTGCGAGGGGGCTCATGTAGACGTTGAAGAGTGTTGGGCTGAGCGAGGAGCCTTGAGGAACGCCGCAGATGACTTTGGTGGCCTTCGATCTGAACGGGGGGAGGCGGACTCTCTGTGTCCTTCCGGCGAGGAAGGAGATGATCCACTCCAGTGCCTTCTCCTGTGGATTCCGACGTTTCTGAGGCGCTGTACTAGGGTACGGTGGCAGACAGTGTCGAAGGCCGCGGAGAGATCCAGGAGGATGAGGGCCGCTGTTTCTCCGTTGTCGAGCAGGGCTCGGATGTCATCGGTAGCTGCGATCAGGGCGGTCTCGGTGCTGTGGTTGGCCCGGAAGCCAGACTGCGAGAGGTCGAGGGAGCCGTTCGTCTCGAGGAAGGCGGCCAGTTGCTTGTTGACGGTCTTCTCGATGACTTTTGCTGGAAACGGGAGCAGCGAGATGGGGCGGTAGCTCTTGAGGTCGGTGGGGTCGGCTGATGGCTTCTTAAGTAGGGCGCTGAGTTCGGCGTGCTTCCAGCTCTCCGGGAAGGTAGCGGTGTCGAAGGAGGTGTTGATGATGTCCCGCAGGTGGGGTGCGATGACAGCGTCGGCCTTGTTGAAGACGTGGTGAGGGCAGGGGTCTGTCGGAGATCCGGAGTGGATGGAGTTCATCGTGTTGACGGTGTCTTCGGTGCTGATCGGGGTCCAGGCGTGGAGGGTGGTTGTGGGGGGCGGTGGTTCGGTCGTGGCGTGCGTCGGTTGAGTGCTGAAGCTGTTGTGTATGTCCGCGATCTTGTTGTGGAAGTAGGAGGCGAGGGAGTTGCAGAGGTCTTGCGAAGGGGTGATGTCGTTGTTTCCGGCGTTGGGGTTGGAGAGCTCTTTCACGAGGTTGAAGAGTTCTTTGCGGTTGTGTGCGTTGTTGTCCAGTCATTCCTTGAATGCGGTTTTCTTGGTGGCGTGGATGAGTTGGTGGTGTTTTCGGGTGGCGAGCTTGAGGGCAGTCATGTTGTCCGGTGTTGGGTCTCTGCGCCAGGTTTTCTCGAGTGCTCTGCAGTTCTTCTTGGAGCTCTTGAGTTCGTCGTTAAACCATGGTGCTTTCTTGCTGCCGGGTCTGCTCGGCGGGGTCTTCAGAGGGGCGAGGTCTTCTGCGCAGTCGCTGATCCATTTCGTGAGGTTGGTGGCCGCTTGGCTGGGGTTCGTTGTGCTGGTGGGAGGGTTCTTGCTCAGGGAAGTAGCGAGCTGGTCTGCAGTGATCTTGTTCCAGCTTCTGCGGGGAACCTGTTGCTGGTGATGGTGGAGCGTGGTCCTTCTGAAGCTGAAGTGGACGCAGCTGTGGTCTGTCCAGTGGAGTCCCGTGGCGTGGCTGAAGGCGATATCCTTGCTGGAGGAGAAGACTGGGTCGAGTGTGTGTCCGGCATAGTGGGTGGGGGTGGTCACCAGTTGCTTGAGTCCGAGGTTGGCGAGGTTGTCCAGCAGGGTGGTGGTGTTGCGGTCGTTGTTGTTCTCCAGGTGGAAGTTGAGGTCCCCGAGGAGGATGTAGTCGGCGGAGGGGAGGGCGTGCAGGCTGATGAAGTCGGCGATGTCTTCGCTGAATTGTGTGCGTGGTCCCGGGGGTCTGTAGATGAGAGTGCCTCTGAGGGTGGTCTTGGGGTTGACGTGGATATGGAAGTGAAGGTGTTCGGCGGGTGCGAGGGTATCGTCGGTGTCGGTCGTGATGCGGATGGTGTTCCTGTGGATGATGGCGATGCCTCCTCCTGTTTGGTTGACGCGATCCCTCCGGATGATCTTGTAGCCGTCCGGGATGGCGATGGCGATGTCGGGCGCTGAGGAGGCGTTCATCCAGGTTTCTGTGAGGAAGGCGACATCTGGGGCTGTGGTGTCGAGCAGGTTCCAGAGCTCAACTGCGTGTCTGTGGACGGAGCGGGTGTTGAGCAGGATGCACTTCGGGTGGGTGCTGCTGGAGTTCGGCTTGGTGGGTGCTGGTGTAGCGTGGGTCCGGTTGCAGGTGAACTTGCAGGAGTGGCAGCTGAAGGGTCCGTGGGTGTGTCTCGGTGTGGCTCGGTAGCAGCCCGGGGTTTGGCCGGTGTTGAGTGCGTTGAGTTCGGTGGCGTTGTAGGTCTGTCGGGTCGGCTTCCGTCGGTGGGGGGCAGGGGTCCTGGCGCTGGGCGCGGGCCAGGCGCGGACGGGCGCAGACGGGCTTACCTTTGGCGCACCTTCGGCGCTCATTCGGTGCTCCCGCTGCGCGCGTCCGCTGCGCGGTCGCTCTGGGGGCATCATAAATCAGGAGCTGGGAGGGCGGGTCAGCTGGGTGGCGGGAGCGGGGCGGCCAATGGGTCAGGAGGGGTGACCCGGCCTGGTAGAAGGCACAGAAATTATGTTACACTCAGTCATGTGACCCAAGGCAGGCTGCAGGCACAAAACAATCCAATTGTGGCAGTTTCAAAATTGTAATAAAAAAATCCGACCTTACCATTAAAGAGATTTTTTCATTACAATTTCATTGATACCAAATATGATCTGGATACTCGTCTCCCAATCAAAAGTTAGCACTTATTAAATTTACTAAGGTAACAAAATGTTATCCTATGGGACAAGAAGCCTCACAGTAATGAAGAATGATTTGGGGTGTTTTTCATTACCAGGACAAGTAAAACTTTAAAGTACATGTCCAATCTTTTAATTGCAATGCACTGTGCCGTACGGATTACCTAGGAACTACGTCATTACCTTATCGGCAATACAATAAGAGTTTACGTCTTGGGAAGGGGTCATAGTGCAAGGCAAATTAGCAGTTTAAATCGAATTCATGCTGCATCAGCAGTACGGAAACATGTTTCAAAATGCCACTGAAGTAAATGGAAATGGAAATGGAAAGGTGTGTATACTTGTAAAGCGCACTGCCGCCTCATCTCGGGACATCCTGGCGCTGTATACCGCTGTGGAACCCTTCCTGGCTTTCCCTGTGAGATGCCCCCTTCAGGGCACCCCCAAGGTGAAGCCAGGCATCCCAGCGCTGTTGGGCCATTGTGGACATTAAGCAAGCTATTGCCCAGAGTTGCAGAGTGTGACCCATGATTAGAGTAGGCACCGAGGCGAGAATTATCGAGTCCGCGGACATTGAGCCCTATACCCTGCCGTGTCGGGAATTGAACCCTGGTCCCGAACCTGACTTCTGCTTCAGGGTCTGATGCTTCTAACCAGTGAGCCACACTTCTCCACAGTGGATTCCACAATAAGTGCTGCAGGCCCACAAGTGGAATTTAACTTACAAGACCTGGGTATATGATATACCACACTTCAATGGACTGAAAAGTACATTAAATATTCTGAATAGGTGTAAACTAATCAAACCATGTTTAGGGTAGTGAGCATAGGCACTTTGCATTGGTTAGCAGTGGTAATATGCACAGAGTCCTAAGGACAACAACAACTAATTTCAGCCCAGAAATGGAGGTAAACAGTTTGGGCGGAAGAACATCATAAGGTTGACATGTCTATCACTCAGTATGTGAGGGGAGTAAGGTACGACAAGATGCATTACATCGATGTGCTTTGCACAAAGAATGGTCTTCGGCCAGGTCTTTCCCGGCCACCAAACTCTCTACAAATAATTTGTACCCCACAGAAACATTTAGAGTTGACCAGGCTCATGCACATTTCCTTGCAATTTAGACTTCGGTACTCATTTGTTTAATCTTACTTTCTATGACTCTTGTGCACTTCTCCTGTCCTTCGAACAGTACATAAGTATAGTTTTTCTTAGTGCAGTGACTGATTGGACGATTTGTTTGAATCCTAAGTTAACATGACCGATGTTACCATCCTTTGGCAAGCGAGAATGTACGATTGCCATTTAAATGCAATCCTATGAACTAACTGGTCATATACCAGTTAACAGATTAACACCAACCTTGACATGAAAGCAGAACTGCAGTCAGAAAACCTGGTGTTTGGATTTGATGTAAATCCATTCCCCAGTTTTGGAAAATGATTCTTTCAAAATTAGTTGGTTGAGCATCAAACGGATAAAAATGAAAGATCTTGACCATTTGGATGGGAGCTATTAGATTTGTTTATAAACTTAGGCCTTCACTTCTTTTTCTATTGATGAAGATTCAAAAAGGGGAGCACAGCTCAACGGGAGGTCAAAAAAGTGTTAATCTGCTGATATGTTTTGCATCATGTGACAAATTAAGTACGCCTAGTTGAAATTTAAATTATGCCTATTTGATCTGTGTAATTTTGAGAATTTCACATTAGGCTTCTTATATAAAATGCCTAACATGATGCAATCATACAATTCTACAGAATTATGTGGCATCCATTGTGAAAGCATGGGGACAACAGAATGCAAAAGGCTGCTTGCAGTTCTTATGTTTAAATGTGCACTTGTGCCAAACTTTGGCACAAAGATGTATTTTACGTTAAATTATAGCACGACATTACGGAGTTACATTTCAAGTTATGCCAAATAATGTATCTAAAACTTCATGGAATTACTTAAAAGCATATTATGCAAATTTCACAAACCCCTAAAATTAACATTACATTTAGCAGAGGTATATCATGTTTAGTAGGCCTGGACACATTTTTTATAATGTTGGAGTAATCATAGTAATTTTAGTAATTTTGCATCAATCTTTTGATGCAAATTTACCAAACATTAAACAATGTTGTCATTTTACATGTAGGAAGGTGGATATCTGACTATGGTTGCCCCCAACTTTTTGCCTAGTGTTTTGCTGGTTTTTGACTTAGTTGGCCTGGGATCCTGCTATTCAGGACCCCAGGCTTCCTGCTCTCTCTGTTAAAATGGATACCATGTACTTTAGGTGCATTTACCAATTGGTACTGGGCCACCTTATCAGTCCCTGTACTCAGGGCATAGGATTACCCAGGGCCTACCAGGGGCTGAAGCATGTATTATGCCACCCCTGGCTGGCCACCTATATCTAACCCTAAAATGTACACATATATTCCTATCAGTCACTCCTATGGAAGGCCTTATCAATCCTGAAGGCAGAGTGCTTGGAATTATGTGAGATCGTGCTCTGGCATGAGCTGAGCCCGTTTGCAGTTTGTGGAACCAAGTCCTAATAGCTGTTCCATGATTACGCTATACCATATACTCTTAAGTGCATTATCAACCTCGCGGTTAAATGCTAACTCTGGTATAACATTATCAAAACATGTCGAGTAAGGTGTCATACGATTTGGAATACTACCTCCTCGCCAATTCTGGCGACGGGGGTAGCATTCCACCCTTCTAGAGGGACACGACATGTAGGTAACTGTGAACCCCGGTTAAAGTTAACTCGAGCCTCAGCATCACAAAATGGATGCTGCCACCACAGACACAAGTCTGACCTCCTGCTGCTGGGAGTCCTTCCAGCGAGGATGGCTTGGACAAAGGGTTTCCTGCCTTGGGAGGTACGAGCACCACCCCAGACAGGATTTTGTGTATTGGGCAGGATAGGCCTGAAAGGAATGAGACATGCCTGGGGCACACAAGGTGTCCTGTGCATACACCGGTTCAAACCAGTTGCTGGGGCATCCCAGCCCCAGCTCTGGCAGGAAACCGGACAAAGGATAGGGGGTGTAACCACCCCCCTTCCTGGTCCCACCCAGGGGAGGGACCTAGTCAGTAGTGCAGCCCCCTTTAGGGGAATAAAGGTAGGAGCTGGTCCCATTCCAGATTAGATTATCCTGAACTATTCAACAAGAAGAAACTCTGGCCTTCGACGTTCTGCTCCACAGAAGACTGAAGAATCTCCCTTGTGGGCAAGGAGTGTCCACCCTGCAACTGCAGGCACCATCAAGCGTCCAGCTGCTTCACTTTGTCGTCTTCCCTCGAGGATCCACACTTCAGAGCCCGACAAGACCCAGATTCCCAGACCTCTCCGGCCTCAACTCACATCTGCAGCAAAGCTGAGACCCGTGGGTGCGACGAGACACGTGGGACCGGCCATCTTTAACGAACCTGCACTTCGCTTCCAGCACGACTCCAGAGGTAAACTCCACCAAGTGCTTTGGGGACTGAGAAGCCCCAGCCCTGAGCAGCCCCTGCACCGAAGATCAGCCCTCCAGCCTCCATGAGATCTGCTTGGGTACCTTCTGCTTGTCTGCTGCTCGACGCGTTGTCTGGTCACTTGCCGGCTGGCTAGTGGCCTCCTAGACGACGAACCTTTGAATCTTTGCTGCTGGTCTGATTGCTCCAGACTGGCCCTTGCTCTCTTCCAAAAGAGGGGCACCCCGGACTCTCCTAGTCCGCACCAGACGTCTTATCCCTTCACCGCGTGCGTTGCCTTTGCCAAGGCCTGTTGAATCCAAACCCGGATCCAACACCGCCGACAGCGAGAGCCTGCGTGGGACAGCTCGTGCCTCCATCCTGGTTGTCGAAGACACCTCCTGGTCCACGTGGCTGCAGAGTCAAGCGTCCAATCTTCACATGATCGCAACGACAGCACCTGATTTTTTCCTGGTTCCACACCGGTCACTGGCTAGTGACTTTGAACACTGTCCACTCTGCTTTCAGTTCCTCTTCTTCGCCAATCCCCCCTTGGATCGCACCGGACATCTTCCTCCTGGTCGCCTGCAGCATCTTTTCTTTCAGGCTCCATAGACTTCAACGCGAGAACCCAACGCACTTTGACACCTGTGCACCCGCAGTCCGTGGGTGAGGTAACAAGAGCATTTCTGTGCTCAAGGGTAGTTTAACTGTCCTAGTGTCCAGTTCCACAGTCGTTTTAGTCCTTTCTAGTCAGGATTGTCCGTACTTACCTTTAACTTGAACTGTACTGTCCATAGACGTTGTTACTCATCTCGCGTGTGAGTTCACACTCTGCACATGCGTTCCTTGGGCCTCCTATTACTTACCTGAAGTTAGTATAGCGTGGTCCCATCGATCCTACAGCCTCTGGACAGCTCCATTCCTTTTATTGACTTTCACATTCCACTTACTTAGTATAGGGTTTGTCGTGCCCCTAGGGCAGCATTGTAATTTTGTGCAACTTGTAGTGTTTTTCGTAAGAGATTATCATGTGCTTAGCCCTCTGACCTCATAAAGAATTCAGAGGTGTTGTTATTAATAAATATACTGTTTATTTTCATAACAACCTGCGTGGTGTCCTTTCATCTGGTTTTCAGGGGGTTATATTGTGGTAAAACAGCTGGCTTCACGTGCCAAAAGAGTTTAGCCTAAGACTGCTTTGTCCATGCTACCATTAGGATAGCTGGTCTATAAGGTTGACTTACAACCAATCACCATAAGGGTTGTTTGGACTGATACAAGGTGATCACTAGAACTAGAACTAGTGAGCATCATATATCAGGCCAACTGTTGTTTTTACCACATATAATCTTGAAATATCATTTGAAAGATCACATAAGGCACCTAGGTACATATAACAAGCTTAGAAATACTCTGAGTTCTACTGAACCAGCTGTTGTAGTAGAAAGGGCTTAGCACACCCTGACTACAACTCTTAGCAAGGGATCAGTAGGAAAACCCATAGTGTAGGTAAGTGCATCACTTACACCTCACTAGAAAGCATGTCTACCACAAGAGAGGCCTCAGTGACTCCCCTTGTGGTTAGTGACCCTCCACAAGTCCTTTCCAGATATGCAGCTCTCAGTTTCCAGGAGATAAGACAAGTGTGTACCTCCAGGAAATTCAAACAGGGTTCTAACCCTACCACTCCTTTTCTGTTAGGTCTCTTAGAGACATATGATGCCAGAAGGGCTGCCAACACAGACCCCTCTAATCCAGATAGGAGCATGCCTCCCTTAGAAGGTACCCTTGGTGATCCAGATCTCCCTGAAACAGAGAATGTAGAGGAGGAGAAGGAGGAAGAAGGGGACGCCTCTGGGGATGAGGCAGACAAAGGTCCTGAGGTAGTCAGCAGACTAACCAGGGCCAACTTAGACCTACATAGGGAAGGATCTGGGGGACCCCCAGTACTGACCCTGACCAGGCCTAACTATGGAGTTAGAAGAGATAGGTCTCATTCTAGGGACTCCATTAGATCTGTGCACTCTCGTACCTCTCATGCATCTGCTCAGAGGAGGATGACTTCCCCTCAGAGGAGAGAGCATGAGGCAAAGATGAAGGAAGCTAATCTGAGGATCCAGAGGGAAGAACTTGCCCTCTGGCCAAAGAGAAGCTTGCCTTTGCTAGGGAGCAACAGTTGAGTGGGATAGTCCCCACTGGTGGCAGCAATATCCCTAGGGATTGAGGCAGGAGTTTTGATAATAGACACCTGAGTAAAATAGTGCCCTCCTATAAGACAGGAGATGATACCACAAGTGGATAACTGCTTTAGAGAGAGCCTGCAAAGTACAGCAGGTACCCCAGAGTCAGTGGGCAGCTATATTGTGGCTCTCCTTTCTTTGAAGGTAAAGGTAGAGACAAGCTCCTCACTGTTAGAGATGAGGATGCTAATGATTACCAAAGTCTTGAAAACTGCTCTGATTGATGGGTTTGGCTTAACCACTGAACAGTACAGGTTGATGTTCAGGGATACCCAGAAAACTCAGGCTCAAGATTGGACTGACTTTGTTGATTGTGCCACTAAGGCTCTGGAGGGCTAGCTACTGGGAAGTAAGGTTACTGATTACAAAGGATTGTATAATCTAATTATGAGAGAGCAAATCTTAAATAATTGTCAGAACCAGTTATTACACCAGCACCTGGTAGACTCTGATCTGACCTCTCCACAAGAATTGGGTAAGAGGGCAGACAAATGGGTCAGTACCAGGATTAGGCCTAAGAACCAAGGTGGTGACCAAAAGAAGGAATCAACCAGCCTCAAGAGAAGGGTGGGAATACATCTACAGATCAAACCACATCAGGGCCCCAAAAATCCTCTGAGGGGGGTGGGTCCCAGAATCCTTCCAATACCCAGAAGAAACCTTATTGCTATACCTGCAAACAGGTAGGCCATTGGAAAACTGACAGCAGTTGCCCAAGGGCCAACAACAATAAGGAGAACATACCCCCAAGTAACACTTCCAAGCCTCCTGTTACTACTAGTAGTAATCCCCCAGGTGGTAGTAGTGCCCCCAAGAATTTGGGTGCATTTACTTTGGGAGTTCCTGGGGACTCTGGCCTAACCAGGTCCCCTAACTCAGATACTCTTGTCTGTGAGACTGGCATGGGGTTTGCCAACTTCACTGATAGTCCCAACACTTTCGGGAAATAAAGACAGGAGCCCCTCATCAGTGGTCTGAAAGTTGAGGCCTATAGAGACACAGGGGCTAGCATCACCATGGTGACTGAGAACCTAGTCCCCTCAAGGCAACTTATACCTGGTGCCACATATCAGATGACACACATTGATGGAGTGCAGAAAAATCATCCCATGGCAGTGGTAAATCTCAGCTGGGGAGGTGTCACTGGCCCCAAGAGAGTGGCAGTGTCATCAAAATTGCCTGTAGATTGCCTACTGGGGAATGATTTAGAGATCTCAGCCTGGGCTGAGGTAGAGCAAGACACCCATTGTAAAATGGTAAACCTCCATGGAAAGGTTAGTGGGGCTGTGATGGCCACAGCCCCAGTCCAAGATGTCCTCCCTGAACAGGTTAGGAGGGTTGTGCCAGTCTCAGCCCAATCTCAGACAGATTCCTTCCCTTAAAAGGTTAGCAGGGCTGTGATGGTAACAGCCCATACCCAAACTGAGTCCCTTCCTGAAAAGGTTGGTGGGGTTGTGATGGCCACAGCCCAAACTCAGACTGATAATAGTGTTGTGAAGCCTGAAACTATGGATCACTCCACTCAAACAGAGAGCATTGAGGAGGAAGAGAAATCTCCCTCCCACCAGACTTTAGGAAAGGATCAGCCTCCTCAGGGAACTGATCTTACCCCTTGTGAAGAAACTGCCCCAGAGGTAGTCAGGCCTAGCCTGGCAGAACCCCTGATGTCAGTGGACCCTTCCAAGGTGGGACACAGTCTGGAGCAGGTAACCTGCCCCTCTCTACCCTGCCTCAGTCAGCCCAGGGCTGTAGTGGTCAGGGAGGCCAGTGGTGGACCCCAAAGGGCCCCCTGTCCAAAAGAACTCCCCAATCAGCAGATTAAGGGCACTGAAGCTAGTAGTCCTAGCCAAGTGAAAATAAAACAAACTCCTGAGGGATCCCCCTTAAAATTAGTTAGGGACCTCCCTCAGATGGACACTGTTGGGCACAGCCAAACCTGGGACCTAAGGGCCCCAAACCTGACCTGTCCCTTCAGTAAGCCAAACAGAGGGACCCAGCCTCCAGCTTTAGGTAGCCAGAGGTTGACCCTGAGAGCATACAGCAACTCAGTCCTGGAAAGAAAGGCATATATGGTGGATAGTGATTGGAGGAAGTTGAGCCCAACATTAGTGGAGCCTCACTTCAGTACTCCATCCCAGTACCAGCCTTTTACTTTGCCAAAACACACCACAGGTAGGGATTCCCTATGGTGGAGACCCTCAGATACTCTTAGGGTGAGGGATTGCTTAGTGGACCATGAGATAGGGGGTAACCATGCCAGTGCATGCACCTCCTCATATGGCCAGTCAGGCAATATAGGCTTACCTGGTCAAGGATAGCCTTATCTCCTTTCGTTTGGGGGGGGGGGGTTATGTAGGAAGGTGGATATCTGACTATGGTTGCCCCCAACTTTTTGCCTAGTGTTTTGCAGGTTTTTGACTTAGTTGGCCTGGGATCCTGCTATTCAGGACCCCAGGCTTCCTGCTCTCTCTGTTAAAATGGATACCATGTACTTTAGGTGCATTTACCAATTGGTACTGGTCCACCTTATGAGTCCCTGTACTCAGGGCATAGCTGTGCCCAGGGCCTACCAGGGGCTGAAGCATGTATTATGCCACCCCTGGCTGACCACCTATATCTAACCCTAAAATGGACACATATATTCCTATCAGTCACTCCTATGGAAGGCCTTATCAATCCTGAAGACAGAGTGCTTGGAATTATGTGAGGTGGTGCTCTGGCATGAGCTGAGCCCGTTTGCAGCTTGCGGAACCAAGTCCTAATAGCTGTTCCATGATAACGCTATACCATATACTCTTAAGTGCATTATCTACCTCGCGGTTAAATGCTAACTCTGGTATAACAGTATCAAAACATGTCGAGTAAGGTGTCATACGATTTGGAATACTACCCCCTCGCCAATTCTGGCGACGGGGGTAGCATTCCCCCCTTCTAGTGGGACACGACATGTAGGTAACTGTAAACCCTTGTTAAAGTTAACTCGAGCCTCAGCATCACAAAATGGATGCTGCCACCACAGACACAAGTCTGACCTCCTGCTGCTGGGAGTCCTTCCAGCGAGGATGGCTTGGACAAAGGGTTTCCTGCCTTGGGAGGTGCGAGCACCACCCCAGACAGGATTTTGTGTATTGGGGAGGATAGGCCTGAAAGGAATGAGACATGCCTGGGTGCATACACCGGTTCAAACCAGTTGCTGGGGCATCCCAGCCCCAGCTCTGGCAGGAAACCGGACAAAGGATAGGGGGTGTAACCACCCCCCTTCCTGGTCCCACCCAGGGGAGGGACCTAATCAGTAGTGCAGCCCCCTTTAGGGGAATAAAGGTAGGAGCTGGTCCCATTCCAGATTAGATTATCCTGAACTATTCAACAAGAAGAAACTCTGGCCTGCGACGTTCTGCTCCACAGAAGACTGAAGAATCTCCCTTGTGGGCAAGGAGTGTCCACCCTGCAACTGCAGGCACCATCAAGCGTCCAGCGGCTTCACTTTGTCATCTTCCCTTGAGGATCCAGACTTCAGAGCCCGACGAGACCCAGATTCCCAGACCTCTCCGACCTTAACTCACATCTGCAGCAAAGCTGAGACCCGTGGGTGCGACGAGACACGTGGGACCGGCCATCTTGAACGAACCTGCACTTCGCTTCCAGAACGACTCCCGAGGTAAACTCGACCAAGTGCTTTGGGGACTGAGAAGCCCCAGCCCCGAGCAGCCCCTGCACCGAAGATCAGCCCTCCAGCCTCCACGAGATCTGCGTGGGGCCCTTCTGCTTGTCTGCTGCTCGACGCGTTGTCTGGTCACTTGCCGGCAGGCTAGTGGCCTTCTAGATGACGAATCTTTGAATCTTTGCTGCTGGTATGGTTGCTCCAGACTGGCCCTTGCTCCCTTCCAAAAGAGGGGCACCCTGGACTCTCCTAGTCCGCACCACACGTCTTTTCCCTTCACCGCGTGGGTTGCCTTTGCCAAGGCCTGTTGACTCCAAACCCGGATCCAACACCGCCGACAGCGAGAGCCTGCGTGGGACAGCTCGTGCCTCCATCCTGGTCATCGAAGACACCTCCTGGTCCACGTGGCTGCAGAGTCAAGCGTCCACTCTTCACCTGATGGCGACGACAGCACCTGGTTCCTTCCTGGTTCCACACCGGTCACTGGCTAGTGACTTTGAACACTGTCCCCCATGCTTTCAGGTCCTCTTCTTCACCGATCCCCCCTTGGATCGCACCAGACATCTTCCTCCTGGTCGCCTGCAGCATCTTTTCTTTCAGGCTCCATAGACTTCAACGCGAGAACCCGACGCACTTTGACACCTGTGCACCCGCAGTCCGTGGGTGAGGTAACAAGAGCATTTTGGTGCTCAAGGGTAGTTTAACTGTCCTAGTGTCCAGTGCCACAGTCGTTTTAGTCCCATCTAGTCAGGGTTGTCTGTACTTACCTTTAACTTGAACTGTACTGTCCATAGACGTTGTTACGCATCTCGCGTGTGAGTTCACACTCTGCACACGCGTTCCGTGGGCCTCCTATTACTTACCTGACGTTAGTATAGCGTGGTCCCATCGATCCTACAGTCTCTGGACAGCTCCATTCCTTTTATCGACTTTCACATTCCACTTACTTAGTATAGGATTTGTCGTGCCCCTAGGGCACCATTGTAATTTTGTGCAACTTGTAGTGTTTTTCGTAAGAGATTGTCATGTGCTTAGCCCTCTGACCTCATAAAGAGTTCAGAGGTGTTGTTATTAATAAATATACTGTTTATTTTCATAACAACCTGTGTGGTGTCCTTTCATCTGGTATTCAAGGGGTTATATTGTGGTAAAATAGCTGGCTTCACATGCCAAAAGAGTTTAGCCTAAGACTGCTTTGTCCATGCTACCATTAGGATAGCTGGTCTTTTAGGTTGACTTACAACCAATCACCATAAGGGTTGTTTGGACTGATACAAGGTGATCACTAGAACTAGTGAGCATCATATATCAGGCCAACTTCTCACATTACATATTTATGAGAAATTTGGCAGGGAAATTCTATAGAAGTAGCACAGGAACACAGATACTACTGAGCTCAAAGGGCTGATGACTGCTGCTGTTCATGCTCTATGGCCTTTAGCACAATTTTTTAAGCACAAGTGCATCCTTGAAAAAAATGTGGACTTGAGAAAATAGTGCAAAATACTGGATTACATACCTCACATAATTCTGCATAATTTTGCTGTAATTTTGTATATAAGGGGATGTTGTAATTGACCATCTTGTGTGTGGTATTCCAACAGATTGCCTTCTGTTGCTGAACTTGTTTTTGTTGGCAATAGGTTTGCATTACTCCAGCTAACCAGTGTTAAAGATCTTTGCTCTCCCTTTAAACATGGTAAAACAGACATGTTCATAATTGTTACATTTCATTTACTTTTAATTCCATAGCATATGGTACTACCAGGGCATGTATATTAAATGCTACTAGTGAGCTTCAGAACTCATGCAGACTAAAGCAACACTATAAAACATGTTTCCAGGCTCGCCAATGGAGCCTGGGAATGCAGATTTAAACTGCATTTTCTACAATGAAAAATAAACCATTTGAAACCTTGCTTTTTAATACCTATAACTCAGCCCTAAGGTAATCACTAAATGCCCGTAGGTAAGGGTGCATGGTACTTCAAAAAGTAGGACATGTATATGCAGTAGTTTACAGTTTTCGGCCTCCAAAAACCTTTAAAGTTATTTTTAACTGTGGCAAAGCAGGATCTCAACACAAGGTTACAATATTACAACTTATAGGGCCTCATTTCAGTTTGGAAGTTGTCCACAAAATATTCAGTGACACATTTCAGTAGTAATTTAAAGTCCAACTCAAGGGTCAAGCCTGATTTTATATTATTATTTTAGAAATGACACTTTTAGGAAGTTTGCTGCCAGACGGGCTTTTTTATGCCAGTATCCAATGTCACCTGTCAGCTGATGGTGAGATGTGAATTGTTCTTAGCCAGTAGTAAAAGGGCGTGGGTGCAGTGGCGGCCACCACAAGCAAAAATTGGTGAGTGGATTGCAGGGTTGCGAGTGAGAGTGCATGAGGTGGAGCGTGGGAGGAAGGTTTAATATTAATAAACAAAAATGATTCTTGTCTTAAGCTTACAGCTGCCTATGTCATCCTATACTTCCTTGTCCCAGCACACACTAGGGCAGCATTACAGACTCCTTGTGCAATCCCCGGGCTGCTCTCATTCTATGAGAGCAGAATAGGGATTGGCCTGAGAGGGCTGGTTTGATGCTCAGCTCAGTCACAAGGAGTCTGTGCTGTTTTTCCAACCTGGGTGTGCAAACTGGAGCTGGGTTGGAGAAGAAACCTAAGGGCACATGTGTGTGAGGCCAGCACAAGGTAGCCGCCAAACACACATGTGCTCTTAGAAGTGCACCAACCAGTACTTCTCTCCCCTCCCATGGCCTCGTCCCTCCCTACACATGCTGGCTAAGCCAGCAGCTGAAAAATAAAACAGTGCTAAAATATTGTTTTATTTTTCAGCTGCTGGCTATGAGCCAGTGGGGTGAAGCTCCTCTGCCATAGTAGAGGTGCTGCTCCTGTTTTGGTCTGTGGAGGTGTTTTTCTTCTTTGAGCCGATTGACCTGGAGGTTATGCTCAGCCCCCTCCTTAACTTCTAAGGGTGCCCACCCTGTCACTGGAAGATGTAGTTCACACGTAGGCATGCCTCCCTTTGTCTTGTTAGCCATCATGACTCTAAACCTAGCGAGAGCCTGCTGGGATAGAAGCAGGATCAGGAAAACTCCTCCGACAAACTTAAAAAAACAACTACAATAGAAGTAACTGCACTAATAAATTCAATTCAAACAACCAGAGAGAAAGGGTCAAAGGACCACTCTTCTACCCCTTCCAGTTATGTATAATAATCAACGTAAGAGTGTCAACAAATATCATAAAACAAGAGCCATGAAAGTTCAGAAAGTCATAGAATTACATTCACCAAAATAGATAACCAGTTAATAAGAAGGTGAAATACACGTGCTCAGTGTGAACTAAAAGGACCCTCAGGCCCCACTATCTTCATTGGGTCCCAGATAGTGGAAAGGAAAATCAGACTTAGTGAGTGAAGTGATTTAAAAAGAGTGTTGACTACTCCTCAAACAATTCATTTTAATGCGAGGGTAGCTCTAACTCAATTAAAACCAGTGAAACAAAAAAGGACTAACAAGTGGTTGTGTTAATTTGAACCAGTAAGTCCTAATAATAGTGAAAAACAAAAAGATATGGTCAACATGTTTCTGCTGAAGAGCTCAAGATCAGCTCAGCATTCATCAGGACCGAAGCAATCATTCTCACTACCTAGTGGACACACCCTAGAGTATCCAGACCTACAATGTGAGAAAGGGAACTAATACAACCTGATCTTGTAAAAGTTCATGTGGATAATTATTCCCAAAGCCTCTCCTCATTACGGGAGACCGAAAACATAAACAACATTTTTGTGTAAGAACGCCATGGGCTGGCGGCAGGGGGATTTCTTCACGCCCAGATAATTTGCATCTAAACGGCTCCCCGCCAGTCCACCTACTGCATCCACATCCGCCGCCCGGGACTGGGACCCAATGAAGACAACTGGCTACCAACTTTCAGTTGGGGCCTGAGGGTCCTTTTAGTTCACACTGAGCACGTGTATTTCACCTTCTTGTTAACTGGTTATCTATTTTGGTGAATGTAACTGCACTAATAACAGATCATCCTGAACACAAGGAGGAGTCAGACACACAAATCATACAACAGCGGAAAAGTCCCTTGCAGGAGATCTATGAATGTGGTGTAGCCAGGAGCCACAACATCACGCCCCAAAGTGAGAGCCTCCCGACTCTGAAGGGGGACCAGAAAAATCTCAAACCAAGGGAAATCACAATCATAGCAGACCACAACTGTGACCAATCTTCCAACAGGGCTAATGACCCCGGCCTCACTGCAGTCAAAGAATCACGTGGCACTCCATCTAACAAGACAGCCATACTAATATTCATCCCAGAATATAAAACCAGAGGCCGAGTGGACGTTTTGAACAAAGGAAACATCATAAAATTGATTTACTTAATCGAGGGCCTGGAGGGCATCTCTTCAACTGACCTACTCGAACTCGAATTCCTACCTGCATTAGTGCAGAACAAATCAGAAACAACTAAGACGACATGGTCATCAAACGACCTGGTCGATCGCATCTTAGGAAAGTTTACCAAATTTGCCCAGTGGGGAATAAAACTTGAACTAGGCAAAAGGTCTTGTTGCCCAACACCCTTTTTAAATGAAGGCGGAAAAGAACATCGCCCCAAAGCTACATCAATATTAAAAGGAGAACTCAGTCCTTCACCAGGCTGCCAAGGGAGGCCTTCCCACATCGAAGTGGCAACAACAAAACTTCCAACTTTGAACTCTGACATAATACTGCGAACAATAACAAACAGAGGTGGGCACTGACAAGAATACTCAGCAGAGCCCCCGGGCCTCGAAAATTCGATCACCCTCAGAATTTGCATCTGGAACATCAACGGTTTGACTGACAAATTAGACGACCAGGACACATTAAGGTACCTAAGGTCATTTGACCTAATACTACTCCAGGAAACTTGGGAAGTAGAAGAAATATCCCTGGGAGGATATATGATGCAAACTTCCCCAGCGACCAGGACATCAACCTTTGGTCACAGCTCAGGAGGACTGACGATTTTTGCCTCAATATCATCAATTAGATCGATGAGGGAAATAAAAACCAAAACCATAACTCCTAATGTGCTACAGGGTGCAGTTATTACACTCAACACTTGGAAGCCGGACCGCCCTCTTGTAATAATCAACTCCTACATACACCCGAAGCACAAGCAGAAGGGTGCAAGAGAGCTGGCCAAAGAAACAGCAAGAATCCTGGATGAGGGGGAAGCTGAGGACTTAATCCTGGCAGGAGACTTCAATCTTTTTCTCCTTGGAACTGCCGCGGATGAGGAACTATCACGAGAACTCGACAGAGCATGGGGAATCCCAGCGCAAGCACAAGTGCCTGTAACTAAACGAACAAAGGGGCATATTACCAAGCAATAGCGATAATTATCACTATTGCTTGGTTAGAGACAAAATTTTACCGCTGAGCTGCGGCGATTTTTATCGCAGATAAACCTTGGTATTACCAACCATTATCGCAAATGCGATAAAAAACGGCCGCAATGCATGAATATCGCTGAAAAGTCAGTGATATTCATGCATTACCGAGCTAATGCTCTTAGCCATGTTATCCACCTCCCATTGGATAACATGGCTAAGAACTACTCAGGGCATGTGTTAGCTTTTGGAGATATTCGCGCTTAGCGCGAATATCTCTAAAAGTTGGTAATAGGAGATAGCGATGTTAGCGACTGTTTCCAGTCGCTAACATCTTGGCACTCCCACTTTGCATGTCATTAGTGATAAATATCACTGACATGCAAAGTGGGACCCAAGATGGTCGCTATCTCCTACTAGCTGTCGCTAACTGCTAGGTAATAGGGAGATAATTTTATCTCCGCTTTCTTGGCTTTTAAAGCCAAAAAGGTGGAGATAAACCCCCTTGATAATATGCCCCAAAGTGCTCAACACAATTGCTAAAAGATCTAGAGGAATTAAACTTAAGGGCGCTGAACGGACGGTATACAGAAGACACCCCCCCAGCATCAACTTACCACTCCGCCACAACCTCCTCCTATTTAGACTACGCATTTGTAACACTCCCGCTATTTGATGTCATCAGCTCATATCAACTGGGCGCCAGCGACCAAAGCGACCACCTGCCACAAGAAATAGTCTTAAAACCTTTTAGTGGGAACCTCAAAGAAGCCAGGGCAACCGCAGGCTCTGAACATACAACAGACTTCAAACGCATCAGATTCAAACAAGACAATATTGAGGCACTGTCTATTGACGCAAAGGAACTAATACACCAAGGGACCTCGGCCGGAAACCAAATAGAGGTCTGGGAAGGGTTTACGAAGGCCCTTGGGACCAAACATGCAACAATACCAATGGCGTCTAAAGGCAAACCCTCGAAGGCTACATTGAGAAAGACAAGCACACCGCAGATAAAAAGCCTAAAAGGGACATCAAGCAAACTTTGAAGCAATTGCGCACACAGCCTATAAAAGAGCCCCTACATTACATACTACGTGGTTTAAAAGCAAGTCTGAAAAAGGCAACCTGGGAGAACAAAAGGCAGATGAATGACGAGCTTTGGGTAAAAATAAAGCATGATTCAAAACAAAAAAACAACGCCAATTTTTGGGAACGAATTCACAGCCTGCAGCGGCCAGGGCACCACGGGATAAGCTCATATATATCAGAGCCAGTTTGGGCAGATTACCTGCACAATCATTTTTATCAACCAAACGTAGACAACTCTACAGGTTCGACAACACAAGGAAATGAGCTTATCACAGAGACCAGCGAAACAAGGAAGGTAGACAAAGGGCCCAGAAACGCAGGAGAAAACATCAGAGCACAACATGACCAACAGAAGGCAGGGGGAGAAAAGAAAAACAGCACATCAACACTTAACACTGAAAACGACATCAAAATAACTACTAATCAGATAAAAACTCAAATAAAGAAAGGGAAAACGGACAGAGCCCCGGGCCCAAATGGGATACCACCGTCAATATTCTAGCATGATATCGAATTCTGGAGCGATATATTAGTGCCACTCTTTTCGAGCACACTGGAATTAGAGACATGCCCGGAATCCTGGAAAGGATCTATCGTAAGCCCTATCTATAAGCAAGGAGACAGGAGCAATCCTGCCAATTATCGGCTGATAGCCTTACTAGATATAGAGGCCAAATATTACGCTGGTATACTATTAGAAGAACTGACTTCATGGGCAGAGACAATGCACATAATTCCACCGACCCAAACAGGATTCCGCAGAGGACAGGGCACTTCCACAAATATCATGGCTCTATCCCTACTTATAGAGGCGGTAAAATTAGGAAAAAACTCGCTGTTTCTGTGCTTCATAGACTATAGCTCAGCCTTTGACCACGTGGACCGGGGCAAATTATGGCAAAAGCTTGAAAAATGGGGGATACCCCAACCCCTCTTGAGGCAACTCATCTTACTTCACACCAACACGTGGCTCAAGATCAAGCTGGGAGAGGGGACGCACCTTTCAAGGCGAATTAACACCTCCAAAGGCCTGAAACAAGGGTGCGTTCTAGCCCCGACCCTGTTCAAACTCTACCTGGCAGATCTACCAGGGGAACTGGACGGTACCAATTTGCACGCCCGCGGCTAGGGGACATTACGCTGACCAACCTCCTCTATGCCGATGATCTTGTCCTAATAAGCCGCACTCCAACAGGCCTCCAACATCTTTTGAACACTACTAGTTCATTCTCGAATCGTAACAGCCTCACCATCAATTTGAAAAAAAAACAAGAATCATGGCGGTGAACTACAAGAAGGCCAGGAAGAACAATTGGCTCCTGGATGGATACAAATTGGGCCAAGAGACGTGCTACAAGTACCTGGGTGTCCTATTGGATAGCAGAGGGTCGTTTAAACCTCAATTAGAATCGCTACACCGAAAAGGAACCATGACCTTCCTTGCGATGAAACCCTTGAAGAAACTTCTGCCTGACCACACGCTCGACCCTTTTTTGCAGGTACTGAGAGCTCGTCTCCAACCGACTCTCACATATGGGAGTGAACCAACTTTTGGAAAAGACGCTCTGACAATAGACAAAGTAATCGCCAGAACCTATAGGTCAATCTTTCAGCTTCCTAGTTATGTCTCAGCAGCACAAATCCGACTGGAGTTTGGGGTACAAAAGCAAACAGTGGAAAGAAGGGGCAGCTTCATAAAATGCTGGCACAAAGATCAGTGGAAGTGGAAGAGGAAGCTGCCTCAAAACTGGACTGGATTAACCACAAGGCCTGCATTTGCGCATTTCCATAGCCACACTTCTGGGTAGACACAAGGAGCTCTGACCATGGGAAGAAGGGTTGTTCCATACTGGTTACTGGAAAAGGAGAACTGTGTGTTAGATTCCCACCTCTGGACTGAACTGCAAAGACGCGAACGATCAAACGCTAGAGAGTACCTGATGGAATCTCTACAAAATCTGGAGCTGACTGGCATTTGGAACAGCCCAGTTGAACACAAACACTTTAAAAAGCTGGTAACAAAAGTAACTAAAATAACATCATTGCTGGAAGACAAAGAAACTCTGGAAAAAAGGGCACACGGATGGATAGTCTTAAACGACTATAAAACTTTAAAGCCTCAAGAGTATTGAGATCAAGGATTTAAACTAAAGATTAAAGAAAAATTCCTAAAGCTGCGGTTAGGCATTCTTCCAATTCTCCCTCATCTGGCTCCATGGAAGAGGACTCAGGAAGACCAATTTTGCCGACTCTGCAAAACAGGCCCTGAAGATCTAGTCCACACAATATGTATTTGTCCCAGTTTAACGGACCTAAGGAGAACACTATTACGTGAAATATGGAATCAGAAGGGGATTAGATCCTGCCGACAGGCAGTCAAACTGTGCTTCAATCCACAAGAGACCCAATTAAACTGCAGAATTACAAAATACCTTGACGCAGTAGCAAAAAGAATTATTGAAGCACAAAAAGATGTAAATGCGCAATAACCAGTCACTGCCCTGAGCAACTCTGAGCTCACGACCCAAAATAAATACATTAACTGACTCATCGATAATACGAACTACGCAAATAATTTTAAATGTTTGATAACCAATTTTTATGCATTTTAAATTGTGAATTTTAATTAACTGTGCAATAAAAATGTACTTACTTAATTTACTAGTGGAAGAGGAAGCTGCCTCAAAACTGGACTGGATTAACCACAAGGCATGCATTTGCGCATTTCCATAGCCACACTTCTGGGTAGACACAAGGAGCTCTGACCATGGGAAGAAGGGCTGTTCCATACTGGTTACAGGAAAAGGAGAACTGTGTGTTAGATTACAGTAAAACACAAAGGAAGTGCTGCAAAAATGGGTAGGGGCACTCCTGGGAACTTTTAACCCATTAGCTAGCAAGTGGTCACTAGTTTTTCCTACACACTGGCTGGCACTGGGCATAAATGGTCACCCCCTGCCCTGTTCAGAACACTTCTGGACCTATGGAGAATCAGAAGACGGGCTGCCCTGCTATCTGAAGAACATGAAGGAAGACTGGACCTGCTTGCCTTGAGCCCAGAGCCCGGACCTAAGAAGTGACTCTAGGGATCAGTTGGCTTATCTCCTGTTTAGACCAAAGGGACATAACAAGCTTTTTGGAGGCCTTTCCATGAACCTGGCCAGCCAACCAGTATCAATTAGACCTGACCTGGTCCCTGCTGACCTTTATTGGAGTTACAAAAGGGGGTGGAGATGGACGGAGCATCTGAACCAATCAAACACTCACACCCAGTCAAAAGATCTGGGTTTGATCCATCACTGTTCTTTAGCCCACTCTGCCACCCTAGTTCAGACATGGCCATATGCAAATCAGTCTGACCCTGAGCCTCATGCCAGAAACCGGTCCTCGGAAGCTTGTTTCCGGTCCAGGGAAGGCATGGCTTGGCAGTTCGGGCTGGACTGTTCCCATGAGTCACAGGGCCAGACTGATTTGCATCACCACCCCCTTTTGTACCGCTTTATTGGAGTTAGTCATATCTCCTAGTTTGTGTCCTAATCTCTTGGATTCTTGTCTGATAGTAGATTGTGATCCTCATGTCTCTAAACTGAGAGACATGGTACTTAAAAACTTTTTTGCCAACTTTCCTGGTTGGAAAATGCTCAGAGACCAGGACTGCTTGTTGGATTGACTCCTCCTACAGACAACTGACTTCCAGAAAAGTTTCTAAATCTGAAAATAGAGGGCTTCATCAGGACAGACAATGAGCAGCAACTGGTCAATGCCTTCCTGGCTACAGACTTTGCCTACAATAAGATTTTCCGCATTTGTCAACAACAGCACTGGGACCCTGCTCTTCAGCCACCCACCATTGTTGAGCCCTGCCGAAGACTTGTTTATGAACACTTTTTTTGCATAAAAGTTTCTAAGTCAGAAGGTAAACTTTCCATCTGTATAGATATGATTCCTGTGTCTGACCCGTGCTACATTGCAGTCAGCCTTAACCTTTTACTTTGGCCCGGTCTACCACGACCAGATAACCACGATTGACCCTTTGTGATTTTTAACACTATTTGCAATTCAAACTTAAAAATGTATATCTCGGGGGGGGGGGCATGGCCAAGATGGCTGCCTGACAAGATGAGTCTTGATCGGCTCCCCTGCTTGAACCCCGTTTTGCCCCCTCTATATGCCCGCAAATCCCTGAAAACGCAGGCATCTTACCCTGGTGAGCTGTGCTTCTTGGCGCTGCCCTTTTGGCCATGGTACGGATGCAGAGGCGGCCCTAGGAGCCACATTACGCCTAGGACTCGTGACCCGACCGGGAGCCGTGGCAAAATGGCTGCTGAGCACTGAGGAGGTGGACGCTGCTCTCAGACGGCGGGCGCTCTGCTGAGTGCCGGCGGCAGGGCACAGAATGATCGCTTTGGAGGCGGGGACCCAGTACAGGAAGGTGGGCCCCAGCACAGAGGGAGCAGCAGCTGGTGGCGGAGGTGGCCTCGGTCCGCGATCGCCCAGCGGGGCGTCCTGAAAATTGAGACCCCGGTCCCGGGCATGCGACCAGCGGAGGAGCGAGGTCTCGCGGCAGCCCTGACACAGGTGGGGGCTCTGTACAGTGGGCCCCACAGCATGGCCCCATCTTGGTACTGTGGGGCTGGCCCCTGCTGCTCATCTGCCTGTGGAGTGCCCGGTACGAGTGGGCTGAGGCCGGTGCCGGCGGCACAGACAGACACGAAAATCGAGGCACAGGCTTTGGGGCCTATGAGGGCCCGGCTGCCGTCAGGGAAGAAGCGGTTTGCCAGGCGCTCCTGAGGGACTTCACCAGGCGGCGCTGGGGGCACAGACTGCTCTAAAGATCGTACTTCCCAGGAGAAGAGTTGGCGTCTGACAGGTGAGGAGGGGCACGGAGGGAGCGGAGGTGCCCAGCAGCAGGCCACAAATCGGGCCGTCCGGTGCAGTGGGGGGAGCTCTGGGAGCGAGCGGGGAGGCAGTCCCCTTGCGGAGTGGTCCCCACAGGAGACACAGATTTTTCGGGAGCGGCCCTATCGCCCTCTGAGCTGTCTGGCCACCTTGGGAGCACCCACTCACTACAACGCACCCGGTTGGGGAGGCCAGCTCACCTGGCCCTCCAGGGACAGCGCAACTGAGGTGAAATGGCCAACACGGGACGCAGGGGAGGCCATTGTAGGAAGACTTTCAGGCCCTGAAGCAAGATTTGGCCGGGGACAAACGCGAACTCCGCCGGGATGTGGTTAGCCTGGGGGAGAGAGTGGCAACGGTTGAGGAGGCTGACCAGTCCCAGAGCGAAGAAGTGGAACTTTCGCAGCAAGAGGTCCTCCGCTTCCGGGAGCAACAAGTGGACCTCCAAGCACGCGCGGATGACCGCGAGAACCGTTCCCGGAGGAATAACATACAGGTCTGGGGAGTTCCATCGAAGGCGGAGGAGAACAGCTTCACTTGCTACCTGCAGGGATTGTTCAGGGAGATCCTAGGCGAACCTGCCGATTTTGAAATTCGCATAGACAGGGCGCACAGAGTTGGCCTGACGCGACGTGCGCCTGCTTCCCCGCCGGACATCTTGCCCTTTCTTCCTGATTTCCCCTTGAAAGAACGGATCCTGAAGGAAGCCCGCCAGAAACAGCCTCTTCAATTCCAGGGCTATCCTGTGGCCTTATTTCAAGACCTTTCGGCCATTACTCTGCAAAAGAGGAAAACCTTCCGGGTGGCCACGGTATTTTTGCGGGATAATGGGGTACACTACTCATGGGGCCACCCCTTTTGGTTAATCTTCAAGTGGAAGGGGGCCCTACACCAGCTTCGCTCGCTCCGGGACACTTGCGCCCTGCTGGGCATCAACCTTGAGGATGATGAGCGGGCGGGGGAGGCATCACCGCGACAGTCGCAGGAGGGATCTACGCAGCAGTCCAGAGGCGGATGACAGCAAGTGGGGAGACAACGCTCTCCTAAGGCGGACCTTAAACCTGACCCGACGACCATGGCCCAGGAACAGGCAGCGGCCATAAAAGAAGTGGTCAAGGACACGACGGCACCACACTGAGGCAACATCAATAAGGGATTTGCTTTCTTCGCACTGAATCCACAAGGGCGGAGGGGATGGGTGGGGGGCCAACGGGGCTGCCACTGCCACATACTCCTCCACACTGAGTTTCTACAGGCCTGGACTGAGTTCTGATAGGCCTGGGACTATGGTTTGCATTTGGGGATTTCTAGTTAGGGTTAGGGAGGGGGGAGGGGGGATGGTGGAGTTCAGGGGGTTCCTTTGTATGAGTGATGGCTGATGCTATCTTGAAGATTCTGACACTAATGTAAAGGGCTTGAACAATCCCGTTAAGCGCAGGGCAGTGCGTTCTTACCTAGAAAAACTCAGGGGCTGAGATATGTCTAATCGAAGAAACTCACCTACTCACGAAAGACTGGCACAGAATGAGGTCCCGCATATTTCCACATCAGTTCTTCTCCTACACACCGGAGAAGAAAGCAGGGGTTGCGATTTTAGTGTCTAAACATTTTCATGGGCAGCTAAAGTGCAAGGTGGACGAGATCAAGGGTAGACTGTTGGCCTACAGCATCCAAGTAGGAGATCAGCAGCTGACAGTAGGGTCTTTATACGCACCTAACACAGGACAGGAGCCATTACTGCGGAACGCGGTTTCTGAGGCGTTGCACTCTCCTGATCCCCTTCTGCTTCTGGGGGGACCTTAACTTAGTAATGGACACTAACATGGACAGGTCTGGGCACAGATATGGTAGCGCGGGCGCTATCTCGGGGGTGGGCGGCGACTGGTTACGGCAAAGGGGTCTAGTGGACCTCTAGAGGGCTAAACACCCCAGGACTTCACAATTAAGCATGGGCGGATTTAGCGAATCTGGCGTACGCAAACTTGCGTATTTAGAGATTCGCAATCCGCAAAATCCACGAACTCTCGCGAATGTGCGGATTTTTGTGTTTTTTGTGTTCGCAAGGGTTCGCGAGGATTTGTGTACCAGTTCGCAATTGCAAACTTACTTGTCGGCTCGCAACGGCCACGACTATGTTGTTTCTACGTCTGGTTCATCATCACAGGTTCACAGCACCCTCTGTTTCACCACTGCCACCCTCTGGTACACCCATGCCACCCTCTGGTACATCCTCACTGCCACCCTCTGGTTGGTTTATCACTGTAAATTATGGGGGTGAAAAAAAGCAAGCACACCTGCCCTGCTTCAACTGCCATGAATTAATTTGGGGTTGATTAATGTGTCAGTGATTTAGAAACTTCCAGTCTGGCTGGCACCTGCTTCCTTCCTTATCTGTAATTTGCTTTCTGTTGCAGTGCAAGTTTTTTTTTCACAGGACCTTTATGGCCTACTTGTAGCTATTCTATGAGCCTGCTGTTTGGGTCAGAGCAGGGTCATCGAATAGTTGCAAATAGGCAACTGAACTCTGGAGGGGCCCCTCAGGAAGCACTAGAGTGAATGGTTACTAATGTTAAGATTGAACTTTAGCACCTGCTGATAGCTTTCAGTTCTGCAAAAATCGTTTTTCTGCAATTTCGCGTGATTTGCAGGGCACGAATCCGTGCAAGATCGATTTCGGAAGCCGCGAATTCGTGCGAATACACGATTTGTTTTTTTGCGGCGTGTATGTTCGCGTGATTTTGTGCGTGTTCGCAAGGCGCTTGTAGAGCTACGTTTGCGAAGTTACCCTAGCGGTCGTACATGGGCGCGGCCATCTTGTTTGCGTGACGTAATTCCGTTTCCGGCCGCTATGTGTAATCTCGCAAAGTGTGCGGCTCGCTAGTACAATTTTGCGCGTGATCGCGAGGAAAATCTCGCGCAAACTTACCCACGCGGTCGTGAACGGGCGTGGCCATCTTGTTTCTCATTCATTGCTATGGTTCTGGGCATGCTCTCTGTATCCTTTCTTAATCTCTGCCATCCTTTGCTTTTTTGAAGTTTTTTTTGATCTATTTTACTTATTATCTATCCCTCTATTTTTCTAGCTTTATTTGTGTTTTCTGCTACTTTTTGTTAATTTTGAACTACTTTTTTAAACGCTTTTCTCTTCTTCTTCCCTGTTCTATTTCTTCTTTCTTATTTTGCTTCCTTTCTGCCCAGACCATGGCAAAGGGAGCCGGGAAGAAGCCCGCAAAGGGGAAGGGTCCCGCACCCCGTGCCCGGCTCCCGTGCGGGCGTTTGAGGGGGGAGACAGTGATAGCTCGGGAGATTTTTAGTGCGGAGGAGGTGGCCGCACTAATATTTCACGTCCAGCGCCGCCTCCCCAAGACCATCATAGGAGGCGGCAAGATCGCAACCGGCTACGGCATCCGGGAGCGCCGGAAGCGGTGGGAGAAGGTGTGCCGGGCCATGTTTAAACTCTCTGGGGTGCGGCGCACTTATAACCAGGCCACCCACCGCTGGACGGATGTCATGGACCGGGAACGCGACTTGCTGGACGTGCTTGGCGTAGAGATCCCCGGGCTTGGTGAGTAGTAGTAGCTATTTCTAGCTATTTCATCACTACTCTGTTTTATCCAGCTCTGTTATTTACAAATGTTTGTTTTTTACCAAGAGCAATAATGCTGCTGATTACATTGTAGGTAAATTATATTTCAAAATCTTCTATGCATTTCAGGTGCACTGCTCTCCTTCTCAGTAGCCTTGCTACTATGCTTATTTGTTTTGTATTTTGTGTTCATTTCATTGGCCTGAGAAATTATGTATGAGTGTAGTGTAAAGAACTGCGTAATGCTAGACACTAAGGGTCATATTTTCAATTACCGGCGCATCCCTGCAAAGTAGCAGGGATGCGCCAGTAATTGTGCGCCATGCCACCACCACCCATGGGCCCAAAACGTCACAGAAGCCTTAGGCATTAGTGCCGTAAAGGCGGCGCATTGCTGGAGTTGCGTGCCAACGATGGCGCAGCTCCAGCAATGCTCTGGGGTGCCCTATCTCCCCAATGCTGCATCAACCCATACGTCGGCTTCAAGCAGGCGCATGGTTTGAGTCACGCATCATTGTCCTAAAAGTGACTGATTGACATCTTGTAGATTTCCCTCAGCCACTTTTAGGATTCGTTCCTGCGCAGGAACGCCCTCCCTTGCGCCGGAACGCCCCCTGATGGCGCAGGGCTTTACAACGTGATGCATCTCCCATATGCGTCACTTTGTTAATATACGCCGCACCATGGCGCCTCTTTTGTTCTGCCGCTGCGTCACAAAAGTCACGCAACAATGGAGCAAAAGAGCCGCAAGGGGCTTCAAAATCAGCCCCTACAGACTCAAGTCCAGTCCTTCCTTTAGACACATGGCTATAAGAAGAAATAGTGGTGGTGGTCGGTGGATTTATAGTTTGAGTATTCACTGATCTGCAAGCACGATGGACTTTGTCTGTCACTTCGCGTGCTGCGGACTGCTGCCTGCCAGGCCATGGTAAACCTTTTTAGTAGTCTGTTTAGTGAGTTACATAGGAACTTTCAAAGTCAACGGTCCGCAAATCAAGCAATACTAATAACGTAGTATACCACATGAGAGCGGTCAATATATCCCGTGGAATAGTTGTCTATCTATTTGCTATTTCGCCAAAATATTTTGTATTGTTATTTTGAAATGTTTGATTTGGTTGACAAATATCATCCATGTTTTCTGATCTTTCTTTCTTTCATGTTGTACATCAGCTCCCCCCAGGGGCAAGAGGACACAGGAGGAGGAAGAGGGTGCTGTTCAGGATGCAGGCCAGGATTGTTATGTTATGTTATGTTATGTTAATAACTTTTATTCGGCGCACAGCTGCCCCAGCGAAGGGGCGTCCTGGCGCCTGATCAGATACCACAACACAACAGGTCGAAACTGAGAAGAAGAAGGATTAATTAACAGAAGCAAACAGGTGAGTTTTAATGGCGCGTCTGAAAAGAGTTAGGCTATCTAAGGCACGGATGTGTACAGGGAGGGAATTCCATAGATCAACTGCCAGGATGCGAAAAGAGCGTCCTCCCATCCTACTCAGTCTGAACCTAGGCTTCACCGCCAGATGGTGAGATTCAGACCTGAGAGACCGCGTGGGGACATACGGAGAAATAAGGCCAGCGAGGGAAGGGGGAGAGGAAAGCTTCAGAATCTTAAATGTCAGACAGAGAGCCTTAAATTTGATTCTCTGTCTGACCGGAAGCCAATGAAGAGAGGTCAGGACAGTGGAGACAGAACATCGTCTCGGAAGGCCTACAATGGCCCGTGCAGCAGCATTCTGCACCATCTGAAGCCTAGTAGCCTCAGCCTGATTCACTCCAAGCAGCAGAGCACTCCCGTAGTCTAGCCGAGAAAGGATAGAGGCCTGAACCACCAGTTGCCGCGTGGGAGGGTCGAAGAATCTAAGGACAGGTCTCAGTCCTCGCAGAATACCAAAGCAGGTAGCTGCTGTCTTCTTTGTGTGGCTGGTAAAAGAGAGATGGGAATCCAGCCAGACCCCCAGGTTTTTAACTTCGGCCGCTGGAATAGGGGAGACTCCCAATTCGGGAGGCCACCACTGGTCTCCCCACAGCTCCGCCTGCTTCCCTAATATCAGGACCTCGGTTTTTTTTAGCATTGAGCTGTAGGCAATTGCTACGCATCCAATTAGCCACAGCTATAAGTCCTGTCCGGAATCTGGGCGCATTCACCTCAGGGTCCCCGCTGAGTGTCACCGCCAGCTGCGTGTCGTCGGCGTACGATGTCATGGTAAGGCCACATTGCCTGACGACAGCGGCCAGCGGTTTCACATACAGATTGAACAGCGTAGGGCTTAAGGCGGAGCCCTGAGGGACACCCAGACCCAGAGAATGGAACGAGGACTGGCCAGGTGGAATGGCTACTTTAAAAAACCAGTCCGAGAGGAAAGAGCGGAACCACTGAAGAGCCGTCCCACCAATACCCACTTCCTCCAAGCGCCGCATCAAAATGTCATGAGACACCGTGTCGAATGCGGCGCTCAGATCTAACAATAGGAGCGCCGCAGTCTGCCCCGCATCCAGCACTGACCGCAGATGCTCGATCATAAAGAGCAAAGCAGTTTCAGTGCTGTGTTGAGAACGAAACCCATTTTGACTCTCGTCAAGAATGTTGTTACGAGAGAGATGGGCAGACAAGATGGAATTCACGTGTGCCTCAGTGACCTTAGCGGTCCAAGGCAGGAGGGAGATGGGCCGGTAATTTTCCGGGAGCAAGGGGTCTAAATTGGGTTTCTTCAAAATAGGGCTGACCACTGCTTGCTTCCAAGAGGGGGGAACCACGCCCTCAGTGAGGGAGAGATTAATCAAATCCAGGATGGGCTCACGACACAGGGGCGGGAGAAGAATGACAAACTCCGGCTTCAGCGGGTCTAAGGGAGAGCCAGATTTAATTTTGAGGCTTAGAGTGTCGAATACCTCGTTAGACATAGCCGGCAAGGAGGACAGAGTTTCAGAAACCGAGACCTTCACAGCACTAGGAGCATCCCCGGGAGCGGATGGTGAAAATCCTCGGTAGATTGCCTGCACCTTCTCCACGAAAAAGGATGCCAAGCTCTCGCAGTGTGAGTCCGTGCAGATTTCTAGCGAGGTAGCCCGTTTCCCCATCAAGTCTTTAAGTACCTTAAAGATTAATTTTGAAGGGTTAGGGCTATTAGAGAACTCCGTTGCATAATAAGCAGCCCGGGTTTGGCAGATAGCTCTGTGATAGCTCTTAAGCTGGGCAAAGTACAGCGATTTTAACGTGGGATCAAAGGATTTCCTCCAGGCTCTCTCAGTTTGCCGGCAAGTTCTCTTAAGCTCGGCAAGGGTCTCATCATACCAAGGGCTGCGGGTTTTAGCGTGACATTTAGACCAACGCAGAGGTATAAGAGAGTCGAGGGCAGTGAGGACCCAGTTACAAAACTGTTCATGTCCCTGTTCCACATTTTGCAGTTTGCCTAGGGGCTGTGTCTCCAGTAACCTGACAAACTCCTCCAACTTGAGTTTACGCCAATTGTGCTTTAGGATCTGTCTATCCACCGGTTTCAGTTGTGGGTTAACTAAGGGACATGACACTTTAACCAACATATGGTCCGTCCAACCCACCACCATCGGGTCAGATGTTCTAGCCCGGGCTAGAGTGGTAAAAAAGGGGTCAAGTATATGTCCTCCTGTATGGGTGGGGGAAGTGACTAGTTGGTTAAATTGCATCGCTTCAAGGTCCGCTAGCAGGGAACTGATAGGTAAAGATGACGTCAGATCAAGATGTATGTTTAAGTCTCCTACTATGTTAAAGTTAGCACAACTAGGAACCAGCGAGCTAACCACATCTACAAGAGCGGCCTTGAAGACGGTGTCGTTCCCAGGTGGACGATAGATAAGCATGCCGCTAAAGGTAAATTGATGGCTTACCTTTACCTTAAAAGAGGCGCTTTCACACATAGGAAGATTCTGAACCTTCCACTCAGCCGAGAAGCAGGATTTAATCGCCATGGCTATACCACCTCCCCTAGTTGTGCGGTTCAATGTAAACGCCGTATAGGTAGAAGGGAAGGCCAGATTTATGATGGCAGTGTCAGCGTCCTGTAACCAGGTTTCGGTCAAAAAGATGATATCAGGGGAGTCCGTATCTATCATATCCCGAAGAGATTGATAATGCTTGACCAGAGATCTTACATTCAAGCTCCATATGTTAAGTGTTCGCTCAGTACAATCTATATGAGTGCCGCGGGCAGTCCCTTCCACTGGGCGTACCCCAATGGGTGAGGCCAGAGAGAAACAGCCACAAGCACAATCATAAGGTCCCGAAAGAGGAGGTAAAGGGACAAGATTACACACTGGAAGATGATCTCTTATAGAGAGGATATCAGCACGATCGTACCTGAGCGTAGCGATGTTACACATGGTGGTACGGTGTCAGAAGGCCAGAGTCCCTAGCCCGCGCCCGCTACCTCGACGCGGACGAGCGCAGACGGGCAGGACTCTGGCACGACTCCGGCTAAGCGACGGCGTCCCTCTGCGCGGGAAAGGACGACTTTAAATAGGCGTCTCAGAGGGTTGCGCGAGCGTCAGGACGCTCCAAAATGGCGCCCGCGAAAAGCACCACTCACCCAATCCAAGATGGCGCCCACCGAAATCCACCCACAGGACCCGGACCCGCCAAATGGCAGTGCGTGTTCCAGTAATTATATGCGGTAAGGGGACAGAAGCCCACACAAGACGGTGAGTTAAAATCAGGGGAGAATGCAAAGAAAGCAACCAAAATACAATAAAGGTCAATTAAAAAACGCAGCGCACTGGCAGCACGACCTGCGCTAATGCAGCAGAGAATTGGGCAGGCGAGGGCTCCTTTGCTGGCCCCAGTAAGTTTTAATTTTAATATAGAGTACCTATTTTTTCCTAGCGTTCCTCATTCGATTTTTTCTAAATCGTCTTTGATCTTCTTGTAGACTGGATCTAAATTCTTATCCTGCCTCGACTATGACTCCCTGTGGTATTACTAGATTATTCTTATTAGTCTGTCTGTGTAGCTAACTAAGATTGCACATTTGGCAATTCCATTGGACTCCCATTCTAGTCAGTAATAGCTCTATGCACTGAGTGCAGTCCTCTGGGATTGTCCATAATGTCTTTTCAAGACTTCGAAATGTTTATGCTTTGACAATTGCCAACAATAAAAAGGTGAATGACCACCAAGAAAGAATAAGATACTACTTTACTTTTGGTTTGGATACTAGGACAATCCATTCTACTACTGTTGCAGGGACAAATCTGCACAAACAGAACTATGGACACGAAATGATGCAATAAATTATTACATTGTATTTAGCTTTTTTCACATTTCTTTATTCCTCCTAGACCAAATATTATATAGTAGTGAGTGGTGTATTCTAACATTCTTAAATGTACTTTGTAGGTGGAACATCTGGTGGCGGGGCCAGCGCGGAGGTGGTGTTGTTGGACGAGGACTCTGGGGAGGAGGCGGTGCAAGTGCCGGACGTTCCTGTGAGGGTTCACCAGGTGGTGGCGGGAAGAGGTAAGCTATATATTCCTTACTTATTGAGATTGAAGACTGCGGGTGTATTATAAATCAACCAGGTAGTAGCCTCCTCTAAATGTACTTCGACTTAGCTGTGAAGTTTTTGGCGAGAAGAATCCCAATAAGATCTGCGATGAACTTGATGGATGGGATGAACAAAAAACGAAAGAAGGGTGTAAGTAAGTGTGGAAGGACGAGAAATTTAATGATGGCTGGCAAAGAAGAATGATGTGTGTTTGCTTGGTCCCCGAGGTGGCTGGGAAGGAAAGAAAATGGTATAGTGCATGGCTGGGTGAATGATGAAGCAAGGATGGGTGGAAGGAGAACAGCCTGGGTGGGTGAAACAGAAACTGTATGTGTGCATATACTTTGAATGGATGGATGCCTGGATCATGGTATTATCTGACTCTTAGATAGCATATGTGTATCTAGAGAGAGTAGACGGTCACTGGATGAACTAAGTGTTACCTTGAAGAGCATGTAACACCACACCCGCACGTCCGTTCCAGTGTAGGAAAGGCAAGGAAAAGAAGTTGTAATTTTGTCCAAATACTACCATGAATAGTAGCAGTAGTTTGTATTGCAACTGCAAGCACAGCATATATCCGGTTCTTATGGTGGACACTCCCTATCTCTCTTAATAACTTTAGTTTAGTAGTAGTACGTCATTCATGTGTGGGTGTATCACTGTTCACTCAATAATAAGCAAAGCACCTAAAGTCATCCCATATGTCATCAAATACATCCCATGTGAAGTGATAGATAATCAAATTATTTAGCTTCTTCATTTTCCTTTTCTAGTACTCATTTGCACTGTAGGGTGAAAGCTAAATTAATTAAGCAGTAGCCCTTGTAATAGAGTATTCTCAGTGCCACCCGTAATAGAAAAGGAAGAGCTTCACCACCTGCATGTACTGGACCGGTACAGTAACGCAAGTCTGTCTCACTCATCATGGTGTGCGTCTGTTTTTCTCGGGTGCAAGTTCACTGCGCTGGCATTATGCCGGCTTGCATAAGATAACGTACCAATTTTCCTAAACAAGAGAGAAGAAGAAGAATAAGACTGGTGGACTGTCATAGTCGACTGTAATGGAAGTCCATAGTGCTCGTAGAATTAGTTCCTTAAACTCCCACTAATGTTAGAGCAAGGATGAAGAAGTGGGAGGTTAGATAGATACTGTCCTCAATAGTTATGTACTGTGCTTTCAATTTGCTACTTGTACTGTGACACAACTTTGTGCTCAATCACTTTGTGTTATTAATCTTAAGGAGCATTGGTTACAGACTATGTCTTTCTTTCTTCATATAGTTGCTCCTTCCAAATCAACTAGACCATCACGGAGGGAGCAGGCTCGAATGGCCCGGCAACGGAGGCTGGATGCCACTGTCGCCGAATATCGGCGGCTGGTGGCCCTGGAGGAGGAGGACACGCAGTCAACCAGTACGACAACAACAACATCTACTGGGACAGCTGCATCCTCCTCCGTGCCCCCACGGGCTGCCAGCCAGCGCAGTGCTCCAGCGGTACGGAGCCGGGCTACCAAAGCCAACCGCCACCGCCGAGCAGCAAAGACATGCCAGCGCCGCTTATCCCTAAGAGTGTCCTACCTGGAGCAGGAGGTCCATACCTACAAGAACTTGGTGGAGGGCCTCCGCTTCGACCATGCCACCCTCCGCAAGGAGTATGATGCCCTGGCCGCTAAAGTCAACAGCACCCTCCCGTAGTGTAGTGTCCCTTGCCCCTTTTTTAGAGACTTTTGGGGGTGGGAATTGGGAGTTGGGTTGTGGGACTTTTGAAGGACAATCGTTGGGGTTAGGGAGGGTCTTGCGGGAGATTATTTTGTTAGGGCTACTAAAATATACTTTCTGAAACTTTATCTGACCATACCTGTTTTTTACTGCTTTTGAGTCTGGTGGGTGGGGGTTTAACAGTAAGTTTGTTTTCCTGAGGAGTCCTAGGACTTTAGTAGTACTACCGTCAATCTCTCGTCTATTCCTAATACTCCATTATATTACCTCCCACAAAACGCTTATCTTACCTGTAATTTGTGTTTGAAAGTAGGGCTAGTCCCAGGGCTGGCTCCACAGGAAATGGCGATTAAGGTTGGCAATCCTGGGAGGATGAAATGTCCTCATTGCGGTGGTACTAGTGGTGTGACACAGTGGCAGTTGCATGCATATGGAAAAAAAGAAAATGAAACCTGGTTTGTCCTTACTATAGCATTACAACGGTACGATAGAGAATATAGGAGGAGACAGTTCACTAGAACAGTGCCACACAGAGCCTAACAAATGGTAAAGTAGAAAGTATAACTAGTACTTGTGTTGAATTTCTTTGACATTGGCTACTACTACAAGAAATAGTACTGAAGCTAGCTGAGTAAGTCTAGAATATATCCTCGGATTCCTTCACCAGCCTGTTGCTATGACCTTATCCTCCCTAGCAAGTGTGTGGAATTATTGATGTCATTTAGTCACACATCAAGCAAAACCACACAGCCCGGGGGGAGACGGTTAGGGTTTGGAAAATGGATGGGAATGGGGGTTTCTTTTTGGGTAGGTTTTGTTGAGAGAAAAAAAAAAGCACAGCATTGACAAACAAGAATTGAAGATAAAGAAATCTTTGGGTACAAAGCTAACTATACATCTTTTAAGTGACATAAATGAAGTGCATGCCCTACTGCATGCATTGTTACTGAAAAGTAAGTAGTACTAGAATGCGACAGTACAGGGCTGCAGCGTTTTCACTTGCCTATCTCTGCACTCAGAGAAACACTTCTTACATTAAATGAGGTTTAAAAATTAGCCGAAGTAAAACCTATAGAATGGCTGTAGGGATCAATTTAGAAGCAGAGAGAGATCCAAGAAATGCAGTCACACTCAGAGAAGAAAACAATGGATACTGTATCTGTATGTTGTTGTAGTTGTCCTGTTGAATTTGGTAAGTAAGTTGCATGCAGCAAACAATTCCTCTTATTAGCGGCACTCCTCCATTCCAGCTGACGCTGCGTCCAGCAAAGTTGGTGACCAGAAGACACCCTGTCCACTGCCTGCCTGGCGGATGCTAAATTGCGGCTCGCTAATGTGAAGCCTGACTCCATCCTTTTTTCCCCATTGCACAGACTGAAACCCGGCCTAACGAGCCCTAAGTTAAGAATAGTGGCAAAGGCTTTCTTTAACTATGCCAAATCCCCCCTTTCCCACCATACTACTGCTTTTGAATCTGGTGGGTGGTGGTTTAACAGTAAGTTTGTTTCCCTGAAACTTAAGTCTGTGTAATTTTCTTCCTTTAAGTGTAAATGGCAAAATCTTTTCAACACTAAGTGCCTCTCACAGAGTAAGTGATCCCCCCTTTCCCACCATGGATTTTCTTCAAGTCGCTTGCAACAAAAATTACACATTCCCACGAGTGCTCTAAAACCCCAGAACTCAGTTGCAAAAACCAAGAACACCCCGAAACCCATGCAATCCTGCTGCTAGGGCTAACCCTAGAACCCTAAGTTACAAAAAGTACCAAAACCTTTTTCATCATGGATGTTGTTAAAAGCAGTTTTATCCGGTATTAGACCTTCCCAGCAATGGCCCCAGAGCCGCCAACCCATGCGAAAACAAGTAGAAGACCCCCAAACAGCCAAAAAGCAAAAGTACAAAAATGTGGACTTAGTCACTTTTCTGAAAATTTGCCAAATCACTCCGCGCGCGCTCTGCAGCTAGGCCCTAACTCCCCTCTGCCTCCATGGATTTCCTTCAAACCTCTTGCTATCTAAACTATCCATACCCAGTAGTGCTCCCTGGCCCCGAAACCCACCCACAAACACCAGGAAGCCCCCCAAACAGACCCCTGAAAACGCTACATTGAGCAAAAAGTCAGAAGAGGCAAAACCTTTTTTCCTCATGAATGTTGTTTAAACCAGTTTTATCTGGTATTAGACCTTCCCAGCAATGGCCCCAGAGCCGTCAACCCAGGCAAAAACAAGTAGAAGACCCCCAAACTGCCAAAAAGCAAAAGTACAAAAATGTGGACTCCGTCACTTTTCTAAAAATTTGCCAAATCACTCAGCGCGCGCTCTGCAGCTAGGCCCTAACTCCCATCTGCCTCCATGGATTTCCTTCAAACCTTTTGCTATCTAAACTATCCATACCCAGTAGTGCTCCCAGACCCCGAAACCCACCCACAAACACCAGGAAGGCCCACAAACAGGCCCCCGAAAACGCTACATTGAGCAAAATGTCAGAAAATTCAAAACCGTTTTTCATCATGGATGTTGTTAAAAGCAGTTTTATCCGGTATTAGACATTCCCAGCAATGGCCCAGAGCCGTCAACCCAGGCGAAAACAAGTATAAGACCCCCAAACAGCCAAAAAGCAAAAGTACAAAAATGTGGACTTAGTCACTTTTCTGAAAATTTGCCAAATTACTCCGCGCGCGCTCTGCAGCTAGGCCCTAACTCCCCTCTGCCTCCATGGATTTCCTTCAAACCTCTTGCTATCTAAACTATCCATACCCAGTAGTGCTCCCTGGCCCCAAAACCCACCCACAAACACCAGGAAGCCCCCCAAACAGACCCCTGAAATCGCTACATTGAGCAAAAAGTCAGAAAAGGCAAAACCTTTTTTCCTCATGAATGTTGTTTAAACCAGTTTTATCCGGTATTAGACCTTCCCAGCAATGGCCCCAGAGCCGTCAACCCAGGCAAAAACAAGTAGAAGACCCCCAAACTGCCAAAAAGCAAAAGTACAAAAATGTGGACTTAGTCACTTTTCTGAAAATTTGCCAAATCACTCAGCGCGCTCTCTGCAGCTAGGCCCTAACTCCCATCTGCCTCCATGGATTTCCTTCAAACCTCTTGCTATCTAAACTATCCATACCCAGCAGTGCTCCCAGACCCTGAAACCCACCCATAAACACCAGGAAGGCCCCCAAACAGGCCCCCGAAAACGCTACATTGAGCAAAATGTCAGAAAATGCAAAACCGTTTTTCATCATGGATGTTGTTAAAAGCAGTTTTATCCGGTATTAGACCTTCCCAGCAATGGCCCCAGAGCCGTCAACCCAGGCGAAAACAAGTAGAAGACCCCCAAACAGCCAAAAAGCAAAAGTACAGGTGATTAAAGTTTTAATTATATTAACTTGTGCAAAACAAAGAAAGACAGAAACACAGGAATAAAAGTCAATAAGTACGAAAAAGAAAATGTCTGAATTCATTGGCTCATTTTCAGGCCTCGGTGTCAGGGAAGAAGAGTTCGTCCTCATACTCTGCGAAATCATCAGGCAGGAATAGGTCAGTGTCACCTAACGCAGAAGAAATTCCCTCATCTAAGTTGCTGTCCTCCTCGTCTTCTTGCGTCGTGCGATCTGGTACTTTGAAATCTGGTGGTATGAGGTGCTCATTCATCTTGATCATTGTCAATATATCCAAATTTTTGGGCGAGAGGCGGGTCCGTTTGCAAGTTACAATGCCCCCAGCAGCACTGAAAACACGTTCAGAAGACACACTTGCGAGTGGGCAAGACAAGTAATGTATAGCCAGGCGGGAGATCTCTGGCCACAATTCTTTTTTCCCATGCCAATACGCCAATGGGTCAGCATTAACATAGACCTCTGTTGAGTCATTCAGATAGTCCTGCACCATCGACTCAAAGTTCTCCACGTTTCCTCCACTTTGCTGAATTTTCGCTCGGACCTTTTCAGAACCATAACCAATCTCAGCTAGCCAATCCTCTTCATCACCCGATATTTCTGTTGTGTCTGGTGCAGATGATGCGGTTGCCGGTGTCTTTAACGGCTGAGAGGTCACTTCTGCCACAGCCACAGGTGAAGAAGTGGAGTATTCTGACTGGGGATGGCCTGCTGATGCTGATGTACTGCCTTTTCCTTCAATTTGCTTCCGTTCTTTTTCAATCCTGATGGCTGACCAGGCTACCCAACGTTTGTACTTTGTAGCATCTTCATCACTAAAAGGAAATATGGCAGAGCCTGCCAGCGCCTTTTTGTAGCGTGGATGCAGAATAGTAGCACAAATGTAATGCTGTTCTGAGTGGATCTTTTGAAGACGTTCATCGCCACGTAGACGCTCTAATAATTTTTCCGCCAAAAGAAAAGCGTCTTGCTTTTCTTCATCGTTTTGAAACTTTGAAGACACCGCCTTCAGTTTGTGCTCCAGCATGCGCAACAATGGGATAGCTTTTCCCAAATTACAGTCCTCCCTGCTGACTGCACGCGTGAAGAACTCAAAAGGACGAAGCATGTCTGTCAGGCTTTTAACTAGCTCCCATTGCGCCGCATTTAACCTCAGGTCCTCCTTCACAGCTGTACCCATTGTTAAGAAATACTGATCGAGTACCGTAAACTGCTCATACAGATGCTCAAGCATGTAGAAGGTTGAGTTCCAATGTGTTGGCACCTCCTGGATGAGTGCTTTCACTGGCATTCGACGTTCATGTAGCAGGCTCCTCAGATGCTTCCGGGCCTTAAAAGAATGGCTGAAATGGTTGCACATTTTTTGGCAGGTGACCACTAACTGGCATGCTGGACTTTCTTTCTCCAAGAATTTTTTAACAACCAGGTTTATACAGTGCGCCAAACACGGCACTCTGAAATAGTCACCAGGTTCCATGGCCTTAACTACATTGGCGCCATTATCCGTGGAAACATAACCAATGCTGCGTTTTTTTGGAGACAGCCAGTGAAAGACCTTTGTGTTGAACTCATTCAAAATGTTTTCTGCTGTATGACATTTCTCCAAGCCAAACATGGCTAGTGTTGCATGTTTCCGAGCAGCTTTAAAAACTTGGTCCAGGTCAGCACTTGCGTTTAGCTTTGCTTTAACCCCTGAAAAAGAGACCCAGTGTGCAGTGATGCACATGTAATCAGTGCCTGCGCCACTGGTCCACATGTCTGTTGTGAGATGTATAGTCTGAACAGCACTCTTCTGCAAAGCTGCCCCAATCACCTCCAGCACATCTTCATGTAGTGCTGGAACCGCTGAAGGACTGGACTTTTATCAGTACCAGCGGTGCCAGGGAACAACACCTATAACCTTCATGGGATACCTGTTTCGGCGCACAAACTACAGAGACACGGGACACTTCCTTCGGCGTCAAAGATTCAAGGTTTATTTCTGCAGGGAACACAGAAGTCACGACAAGTACAACACGTGCAACTTGGGGAGACTGCTTCAAATTGGTTCTGTGGATCGCTCCTTTTATACAGATTTTACCCATAGGACATCATGGTACACAAAGTTTATAACCCGGTTCCCATAATTATCTCTCAGAGGGGTCGCTTTGGTCACTTTGAAGCACATAAGGTCCGGAACATAAGTGCGGAAACATTTGGCGGTTCCCAACTGTAAAAACCCATCTTCCCAACATTAGCAAATTCCAACTGGCAGTAAAACAGATCGAAATAGGAACTAAGACAGGTGGAGAGGAAAAAGGAAACAGTGAGAGAGTCGAAAAGGGTGTAAAGGGGAGGTATCGGGAAACACGAGATACAGGCATCAAAGGGACGTGCCTAATGAGATGCACGGCTGAGACAATAAACCGGCACGGCAAGATGAGCCTCGAGCGGGGCCATTTGCCTTACAGTATCATCCCCCTCATCATAAAGACACTTACAAAGAACATGTGTCTTCCGCAAATATCGTGGGAGTCCCAGGGTCGCGAAGCGGACATCGTCCGTTCGCTGGCTACTTGAGGGCAAGAGACAAAATGGATGCCGTATCTAAGATGGAACCCGTGGGTACAGATGAGAAACCCACATAACTAACGAACGGTTTAAGTTAGCACAGCGAAACTGCGCACACTTACTAAACTCGTCATTTACGGTTCTTAGATACCAGACTCGACCATATTCGTATGAGTCGAAAACATCACCTAAAATTGTCACGGAACCTCAGACGCTCCTTTTGCCCTCATGTAGGCAAGCACTAGTCGGAATCATATTCGATATTCATCAGACCCTCGAGATGTTGTTGTAGCATAGCTCTGTCCAATCGAGACCCTTTGGTAACAGGTGGCTGTCTCATACACGTTGTAGCACAGAGGCCACATAAGGCAGGACCGCACTGCACACAAAGGCAACACGTGAACAGGAACACTACAACGACTCCAATGATCGTCAGAATTTTCCAACCCCAAGTCGACATCAGGCCCCAAAACCATCCAAGTAGTGTCCAATCCCCTACATCCACGTGTATGGATTCGGAAATCTTATGCAACCTCGAGATGGCTTGATAAACAGTCGGAGCGTTATCAGGAATGAAAATACAGCAAGATGAATGAATCACCTTACAAACCCCACCTCGATCTGCCAAGATCACATCTAAAACCATACGGTTTTGTAACGTCATAAGTCTATCCGCCTGAAGTTCTGTGGTGATATTACCAAGGGCACTGGCAGTAATATTAGCTGTCGATTCTACCACTCGAGTCAATTGTCTCAGGTTTCTACTATTAACCATAGGTCCCCAAAACGGGAGGAAACCCTTGAAAAAGTCTCCTGCCTCTTGACCGGCAGTATCCTCTTCGCTAATTACGCCTCTTACAACTCTAGTCTTGTGATAATCTGCATCTACAGTGAACGTCGGAGGCAACAAGTTGGCGATAAAACATGCGCCTATAAAGTCAGAGGGCAACCATGCATATGCACGATCATGACAAATAAAGTAGGTACCCTTGGCAGCCAGGAACACAGGGGAGGAGACCATTGGCAGAATGTAATTTTCAGTGCAAGCACTCTCTCCAAGTCGGGCTTTCGATCTACGGCCACGACCTATTAGACAAAAATTACCAATGTGGGGTACGACCCATATCGGAGGCGAGCTTTTAAGCTGTTTTTCATTAGTGAACACACTATATTCGCCTCTACTTAGGACTCTATAGGCTTGTACCTCTTCTTCAGGGATAAGCGAAGGATCATAGATATCGCTATCTAAATCCTCTATTGCTATCGATAAAGATTTTTGGTACGAAGTAGGACCAGAGTAAGGGGAACGTGGTTCTCGAATGGGGTGGAAACCCAGTGCGCTTCGAAACATTGTTTGAAATGCTCGAGCAGACCCTTGGGAGCTATACGGTAACACCAGATATGGAATTCCCTTATCCGTAGTATGTGGCATCAACCCACATACCCAACAGTTAGTAGTGTTAACCACTAACTGATGCTGATGAAGGAGCTGAATAAAGGAATTATTGCGGAATTCTGCACGTCTAGCCTGCTCGTGTTCAGGTAAAATGTGAAAAGAATGAGGAGAGTCAGTGGAGGTGAATTTAAGGTTAGGGGTAGGAGTAGGTATGTTAGAAGACAAGAAGTGAAACATTGTGTAATACACTGCACCTACCAAAAATGCAGAAATAGTCATAAACAGTACGAATATTTGGAATATAAAACATTTGGTACGACTGAGTTGCTGCAGCTTGAATCTTTGTGCTTGAGCTCTTTCCAAGTCCATCAGCTTCGAAAATGCCATTCCCTATGACCGTCCGCAACGTTTCTTGACGCACTTCGTTCTGTGCAGCAATAGTCAATTCCTAGGAGTTCCCAGGAATCAACGGTCTTTAACCTAGCGTCAAAACCTACTAACCAGAAGGAAGTACACGCGCGGCCCTACGGCCTTTATTTCACAAATACATATATATCAAAAATAAATGTCTCTCAGCTGTGGAAACAAAAAGTAAGGAACGAAGCTCAATGAATATATACAAAATAATTACAATGGTGTGAGTGTTCAAACTGATCGTGGAAAACGGGATAATGCACTTGTTCAGGGACAGAACGGGGTTTTTTATTAGTCTTTAGTGCTGGATCTTAAAAAGTATCGGGTTTTCCCAGGACGTGTCTGTTCATTAAACAAAAAATCCGTAGAAGGGACAACGCCCTGTTGATCAGCTGAATGTTCTGGTCTTGAGTTTTCTGATGACAAGTGTTCAATACTGCCTCTTTGCTGCACTGAGGATTCTCCGACAGGTTGTGCGTCGCTGAAAGGTACAAACGCCGGCAATCCTTCGGTTTCAGTTGATGCAATGCCTTTCCTTACCCACGAGTCTGCTGGCAACGGAATGGGGACTTTCTTGGTGTGGGTGGCATGCACCCAATTTTTGCGCCCCTCGAGACGAACTGCAGTTCTTGTGGCAAGGAGGACTTGGTAGGGTCCAGTGAATCTAGGGTCCAAATTGTTCTTGCGTGAGAAGTTGCGCGTCACCACCCAATCTCCGGGCTGGAGTTGGTGGCCTGGACCCTCCGTCTGTGTTGGCAATGCTTCGTGAACCTGTTGGTGAATTAACCTCAGTTTAGCAGTCAAGTCATGAAGATAATCGATTAACATTGGATACTCAAGTTCACAAAAAACACCTGGTCTAGGGACCCCCCAAACATTGGCAGGACGACCGAACACTATTTCATAGGGACTGAGCCCTACTCGGGAGTGTACAGTTGCCCTTGTTGACAGCAATGCTAAAGGTAAAGCGTCAGGCCACGAAAGACCTGTCGTAGCCTGAATCTTTGCTAGCTTTAGTTTAAGGGTGCCATTGTACCCTTCAACCAAACCAGCTGACTGAGGATGGTTGGCACTATGAAATTTTTGAACGATCCCCAATCCGCGACACACGCTCTTCATCACACTCCCAACAAACTCACTTCCGTTGTCTGACCATACAATTCGAGGCATTCCGTAACGGGAAAAATATTCTTTGAGTAAAATTTTTGCTGTGGATAAAGCCGTATTATCCTTAAGGGGGTAGGCCTCAATCCATCGGGAGAATGCACACACCACAACCAACACATACTTCAAGTTATTACATCTCTCCATGTGGATAAAGTCTAACTGAATAACTTCGAAAGGGTATGCAGGAGGGGCAAAATGGCCAGGTGGAGTGGGAGTGCCCTTACCAGGATTATGCATCAAACACACCATGCAATTCTTAACCAAACGTTCAGCACATTTCGTAATACCATCGTTCTTCCACACAGGAAACAGCAATTTACAGATACCTTTCGCGCTAATATGTGCTAACCCGTGTGCCATAGTCACAACGGCCAACACATACGCATCAGGCAACATCCATCTTCTCTGTTCCGACAAGTCAATCCAACAACCATTCGCATCCAACTTTCCCGTACTTTCTCTCCACTTTGTCTTTTCAGTTTCGGTGGCCTCATTCTGAATGGCTTTCACACTCTCAATAGTGTTTTCACACATACTTGATTCTGCAGGCCACCTAACCGAACTCGTCACATACATTCGGGTGCTAAGGTTTCGGGCAGTCTCCTTAGCAGTCTCATCCGCAAATGCATTACCACGACCAACATCATCCGTCACCTTACGATGCGCACTACATTTAACGATCGCCACTTGCTTAGGCAACGTAAGTGCATCCAGAAGATCATTCACAAGCTGGCCATGCTGAATCTTCGTACCATGTGACGTAAGGAATCCTCTCTCTCTCCACAGTCGTCCAAAACTATGTGCCACACCAAATGCATACTGGCTATCTGTAAACACATTCACCCGTTTATCTTTAGACAATACACACGCTCTCGTTAGAGCAATTAGCTCAGCAGCCTGAGCCGAATTTTGACTCAACCTTGCGCTCTCCACAATCGTTCTCAATGTAACTATAGCATACGCAGTCGTCACATCACCATTCGGCAACTTAAAACAAGAACCATCCACATACAAAGTACCATCGGGATCTGTCAATGGAGTATCCTTTAGGTCAATGCGACCCTTGGTTTCCTCCTCAGTTCTGAGATAGCAGTCATGTACTGCTTCACCACTTGATTCTGTGTCGATCGGCAGCAATGTTGCTGGATTCAACACATTACATCGTTTTATCCGTATATGACTAGCCAGCAATGTCAACTCATATCCAGACAATCTTGCACTTGTCAGATGTTGAGTTTTCGTTCGGTTCAATAGAGTGTCGACTGCATGCGGAACCATAACCGTGAGCATATTATTCATGACTAGACCTGCAGACTGTCGAATGGACGCCGCAGCTGCCGCTGTTGCTCTTAAGCAACTTGGCAAGGCTCTTGCTACTGGGTCTAAAGTCGAAGAAAAGTAGGCACATGGGCGTTGCTTACCACCAAAAGATTGTGTTAAAACACTCAACGCGCAACCATCCCTCTCGTGAACGTATAGTGTAAACGGCTTACTGTAGTCAGGGGTACCCAACACAGGAGCCGAACACAGCGCATCACGCAGTTCAGAAAAACTTTTCTGACATTCTTCAGACCAAGGTACTGGGGATGAAACATCCTTGCACGTAAGGGCTATCAATGGTTTCGCCAACAATGAAAAATTTGGAATCCATTGTCTGCAGTAGGACGTAATACCTAAAAAGGCACGAACATCTCTCTGGGTTTTTGGCACAGTCATTCGGGAAATCGCTGCAATTCTCTCTGGGGTCAACCTTCTCCCTTCTCGTGACAATAAGTGACCTAAATAGGTAACTTCTTGGCAACAATACTGTAACTTCGAAGGTGATACCTTGTGGTGCAAGTCATGTAGATAGTGCAATAATGATACTGTAGCCGTTTTGCAAATGGCTTCTGTATCAGCTGCCACTAAAAGATCGTCTACGTATTGAATCAAAGCTGCACCTTTAGGCAACACAAAGGCATCAAGCTGACCTTTAAGTGCTTGGCTGTAGATTGATGGACTCTCACAGTAACCCTGTGGAGCGCGTTTTAGCCTAAAACTGCGACCTCCTAATGAGAATCCGAACAGGTCTCTGCTTTCTTCTGCAATCGGAATACTAAAGAAAGCATTCTTTAAATCGATCACTGTGAACCAGGAGGCAGATGCTGGAATCATTGTCAGTAAAGCCGTAATGTCAGGGACCACAGGAAATTGCGGAATCACTATTTTGTTTACCTCTCTCAAATCTATAACAAAACGATACACAGGAGGTTTATTTGGGTCAGTTCGTTTCAGAATTGGCAATACAGGGCTATTGCACACGTTTCCACGAGTTTCTTCCACAACACCTTTTCCAATGAGATCATAAACGATTACTAACAGTGCTCGTTCGCCTTCAAGAGAAATACGATATTGTGGTAAACGCGGTAATCGCGCATTTGGTTTCAATTGGATCACATAGGGTGGAATGTCTAACAGGCCCACATCATTGGGACCTGTGGCCCATAAGGACGCAGGGAGGGACTTCAATTCCGGTGGGAATTTATCAACCGATAAATACATGGGAGAGATCACTCTCCTTCCCAATGTAAGCTCCACTCCTTCAGGGGAACAATACAATGTTGCATATAATCGTTTCAACAAATCCAGGCCCAAAAGATTTTCGCCACAACCTGTAGATAGAATCAGTGGAGCCGTTAGCTCACGAGGTCCAATCATAAGAGGCAAAGGGTTAGAGACTGGGTTACTAACAGGGGCGCCAGAGAATCCAACAGAAACATTCGTTAAGCCAGACAAAGGTGCGCCAGGGAGTTTCGAATGCATGATGGAACTTTTCGTCGCACCAGTGTCTAACAGAAAAGGCTCAACTACACCCGATGTAGTCACTGCAACGTAAGGCCCACTCTGATCGACCGGAACTGACACTACTCCCTCTCTTTGTCGTTGGCTGTCCTAGTAGTGGTCATTTGCAACAGTGTCATGCTCTACATAATAATCATCAACATTATACTGTGCAGATCGAACTGACCCCGCATTTCGCTGGTCAAAATAATTATTTGCATCCGATTGATTTTGATAACGGTCATTCTGATTGTGGAATGAACCACGACCTCTACCACGTGGTGCCTGTTGAGGACCACCGCCACGATTTCCACGTGTCGATACACCATTCAGACGGTCCCGTAAAGCAAGACAATCATATTTTAGGTGTCCTTCTTTCCTACAATATGCGCACTGATTATATCCAAGCGAAGATCTGGGATCAAAGTTGTCAGAACGCTGCTGCATCCTATCAGTCTGTGCTCGGGGTCGATACTGCTGTTGCACATCATTTTGGGTCGATCGTGGAGGGTATGCTTGCTGCAACAAAACCTTCGTTTTGAGTTCTTTCGTTTTCTTTTCTACACGATCACTTTCTTCCTTTTCCCTATTTTCATAATACTGAGCCGTTGCTAATATTTGCGCAGGGGTTGAAACTGCCCACGCACTTTCTGAATTCTTTAATTTGTTGCATAGCTCAGGCAGCAAATTTGACACGAATTTGTCAACGAATAACCGCTGACCTCCCTCAGCGCCCATGTCCTGGCCGCTGTGGTCGATAAACGCTTCCTCAAACCTAGTAAAGAAATCTGAGACACTCTCGTCTTTCTTTTGCTTACAAGCTGATAACTTATCCCAATTCACCTTCATCGCTGGCATGAGAGTTTTCATGAGCGTAATGATTCTCTGAGGCAAATCCAAGATCAACTGTTCAGGTTTAGCCCCACCAACTTGTAATGCATCAGCTGCTAGCAGTGCAATCCAATCACCCCCTAATTCAACTGCGTGATTGGCTTGACGAATTTTAGCCCAAATTGGTTGCGGTACAACATTGCCAAACAACATGTCGATGTCGGCAATATTCATAATAGAAGCTTCCACCAGTTGTGATAACTCTTTATAATAACCAGCCGGATTTTTACGCGGATCGGGTAAGGATTGCTTCACTTGCAAAACTTCCGATCGTTTCCATGGAAGATGTATCCACACCCTTTGAAAATGTGGTAAAACCGGAGGGTTTGCATTAGGATCACCAGGCACCCACAGTGGCGGAACCTCTCTCATAGGATACTGACCAGGAACCGCTTTCCAGTTCTCAGTGGTATCATCTAATGACACTCGAGAACGTGCTGTGGGTCTGAATGCTAATAAGCGTTCCACGGCACGTCGTACTTCGTCTCCTATAATCATACCATTCGAAAAGTGACTCTGGAGTTCAATTATGTCGGACGGTACAGTCTCTACTTCATCATTGTACCATCCTTCTCTCAAAAAGTTACACATTTCCTCAAATACGAATCTCTGCGTAGGCTCATTAAACTGAGAAAACGTATCAAACACTACACGTTGAGTGTAATTGGCAGGATGTCTTATCCACCTGCGTGCCATTGTTACTAACGTCTCTTTCTCCCTACCACTAGGGATCTGACTCCGTCTCTGAGGAGTATCAGATGAATCCGACGAAAATAACGGACCAGAAAGAGGTGAATAAAGGGTAGCAACAGAATTAGGAACACGCTTACGAACAGAAGGAGAAAGAAAAACAGGAGCAACAACACTAGAGGTAAAAGAAGGCATAGCAGGAACAGACAAGATAGTCGGAGTAGCAGAAACAACAGTCTGAGAAGGTACAGGAGCAGTAGGAATGATAACAGATGGGGGTACAAACGTAGGGTTAACAGCGGGCTGGCCCGCAGCCGCTGAAGCAACAAGAGGTACAACAGGAGGTATTACAGGAGGGACTACAGGAGCAGTAGCACCCTGTACATAAGGAGGTGGTGATTTCATCAAATATGATAGCAAGCAATCCTCCTTCATATCTTCTTCTGTCTTTTCTGATTTATTCGGTAAAACTGGGTAACATTTATCTATTTTCATATGATGCAACCTAATAGCTATTTCCATATCTTTTTCTTCTTTGTCTTGTCTACATTCTTCTACAGCTTGCATTATCGGAACAAATTCCTGCTTTTTATCCTTTTTAAGTTGTTTGATTTCTTTCTGTTTGGCCTCTTTACGCCATATCCGAAAGGAATCAAACATAGCTGGCCTAGCTTTCTTTAAAAATAATTTAGCCTCAAGATTATCTAAAATCGAAAGTTCAAAAGTTCCATGTGGTGGCCATCTAAGGTCACCGTCCTTCTTTGTGTAGCGGATCCAGTAATCATTATAGATTATGGGACCCACACCATGTCGACTATATAGATCATGAATAGGAGTTCCAACTGGAGGTATCGGACATGAGTCCTCCAACCGGGAATCCATCGCGCAACATTTGAAAATACGAAACAAACCACTATGGCTAGGCATCGTGCACACTAACCTAGTATCAAACTTCAAGGATTACCGAAGCAATATAACCTCGTGTAAGTCAAAACCCTCGGTTTTTGGCAATTGCAACTGTCAAATAATACTAAGAACCAATACTAAGAACCACAAATGCAATGGAACCAAGCAATACAACAAAGCCGTAAGGCTATTACAAAGCTCAGTGAGCTATTACAACAAAAACCTTAGAGGTTAACACCAAAGCTTTCAAAACGCTAAAAACAATCACTAAGGACTGGGAGCGACCCACAAATACTTAACTCAGAACTTCAATGGCGTCACCAGGAAGGCCCGTCTATCGTCTCGCTTTGTACAAAGGTCTACGCCGGGCGTCGAAGACAGGTCGACAGTCAGGGCATCGGTCCGTCGCAGCCGTCAGGAGGCAGGAATCTTCGCAGGGAAAAACTTCGGGCCACTTATTTCGACAACAGGATCGATGAAGCGGGGTGCACCTTCCCTCGGAGATTTCACACGAAGTTCCTCACGAACATCAGGCTTTGGACCGGACCGGTACCGCTGAAGTCGCCCCACGTTGGGCGCCAACTGAAGGACTGGACTTTTATCAGTACCAGCGGTGCCAGGGAACAACACCTACAACCTTCATGGGATACCTGTTTCGGCGCACAAACTACAGAGACACGGGACACTTCCTTCGGCGTCAAAGATTCAAGGTTTATTTCTGCAGGGAACACAGAAGTCACGACAAGTACAACACGTGCAACTTGGGGAGACTGCTTCAAATTGGTTCTGTGGATCGCTCCTTTTATACAGATTTTACCCATAGGACATCATGGTACACAAAGTTTATAACCCGGTTCCCATAATTATCTCTCAGAGGGGTCGCTTTGGTCACTTTGAAGCACATAAGGTCCGGAACATAAGTGCGGAAACATTTGGCGGTTCCCAACTGTAAAAACCCATCTTCCCAACATTAGCAAATTCCAACTGGCAGTAAAACAGATCGAAATAGGAACTAAGACAGGTGGAGAGGAAAAAGGAAACAGTGAGAGAGTCGAAAAGGGTGTAAAGGGGAGGTATCGGGAAACACGAGATACAGGCATCAAAGGGACGTGCCTAATGAGATGCACGGCTGAGACAATAAACCGGCACGGCAAGATGAGCCTCGAGCGGGGCCATTTGCCTTACAGTATCATCCCCCTCATCATAAAGACACTTACAAAGAACATGTGTCTTCCGCAAATATCGTGGGAGTCCCAGGGTCGCGAAGCGGACATCGTCCGTTCGCTGGCTACTTGAGGGCAAGAGACAAAATGGATGCCGTATCTAAGATGGAACCCGTGGGTACAGATGAGAAACCCACATAACTAACGAACGGTTTAAGTTAGCACAGCGAAACTGCGCACACTTACTAAACTCGTCATTTACGGTTCTTAGATACCAGACTCGACCATATTCGTATGAGTCGAAAACATCACCTAAAATTGTCACGGAACCTCACCGCAACTCGGGCAAAATAGTACCGGCTAGGAACCTTCCATTTAGGGCAGAGCCCTGCCACTAATTCGAGAAAACCAACCCCTTCGACAAAAGAAAAAGGGAGAAGATCCACGCTAGCATTTTAGCCAGCTTAGTGTTATACAGACGCACCATTGGGTGGTTGCGGTCATATGGCGCGTCTGAAAACAACATTGTTTTAACGTTCCCCTGGACCATTTTACGGGACGATGATGACTTCTTCGACCCAGTTACGCTCGCTGATGAACTTTTTCGCATTGGTGTCTCACTCTGTCCCACACTCTTAGTGTGGCTCCCAGGGGTACTGGGTGTAAGTGAAGTGTGTGACATTTCTTCCTCCTCGTCAGCATCAGATGGAACATCAACATTTTCTCAACTTGCAATTCGGGCTTCCTTGATCTCCTTTAGGTGCGCAAACCATTGGACAGCGTGCTGTCTCTCAAGATGACCTCTCTGGCCTCCAGTCCCATAGTTGGTACCAAGCTTACCACTGCTACAAATGGCTATCTTGTCCCTTTTTGTGGAAACACTAAAGAAGTCCCAAACTGCGGACTTGAAATGTCTGTGGGGGCCGGAGGAGGCGATACTGGTGGTGGCTGTGCTGCTAATGCCAGATGAAGTGGAGGATGTGTATTGCTGAACTTTACTATGTTGTGCACTTTCACCACCACTAATTGAGGTCGCGGTTGATGGAGGTCCCTTCTGGCGAGTAAGAAATATGGAAGCGGTACGTTGTGGTGTACTAGTTAACATCAATGATTCTGGTGTTCCCATTGCCTCCTCGTCGACTTCATCATCACGCTCAGCAGCCTGTCGGGCTAGGGTCAAAATGTCTGTTTGCTGCATGCCCGCTGGGGCTTCAGTGACGTTAGTGAAGATGACTGCGTCGTCGTCGTGAGAGTCTTCAGCAGCAGGAGTATACGCCACTTCTTGTTGAGCGTCATCACACTCCATAACTTTGAGAGTTTCGACGACCTTCCTTTTACGCTCAGCTACCTTTGTCAGATCATGGTGTGCCTCCTCAACCTCACTCTCAGACGGCAGTGGTGCTGGTTCCCAAGTAAGATCCAGATCATCAGAAGAAGGTGGGCTTGAAGAAGATGTAGACACCAACACCCTTGATCTTTTCCTTGCTCGGGATGTGGACGACAATGAATGATCATCAGGAGGAGTGGCTTCCTCGAATGATACCTCGGCTTGATTGTCGATTTCCAGATGTGCCCCTACTTCTGGAGGAACAACTATTGTGGCCACTTGTTGTGCCCCTCCATGCACCTCTGCTTGCTCCTCTCCTTGCGCCGCCTCTCCTTCCACATGTACTTGGGCTTGTACTTGCACATGTGATTGTTGTTGCGGCTGTGGTTGTTCAACACTCGTCAGATGAGCTACAACAACCTGTGTTGATTGAGGGACATTGCTGCTGCTTTCTTGCAATGAGCCAACATCACTGGTCGATGGTGATTGAAGAACTATACTGGCTGCATCTGAAGCACTCAAGGGCTTGGACCTAAGTTGGCGTGGTGGTTGTGGCACTGAGCCCAATGTAGCGGAGGTGCTGATCCCAGCTTGGTCCCCAGCAGATCCCGCTGCTGCTGCAGGCGTACTTTTTTTTATCCCAAAAAATTTGGCGGTCGTCATCACACCACTCTCCTTGGTAAGTGGCGCCACTTCCTTCTTCTGCTCCTTACTGGCAACTTTCTTGCTAGACGAGCTACGGGCAACTTTTTTTGGGGCCATCTTCTTCAGATGTCACTCTGAACAGCAGGCCGCAGTTGCACAAGTTGCAGAGTTGTCTGTGGCCACACGTGACGTTGTGCTGCACACACCGCAGCAGGACTTCTTCCTGGCACTGGTGGTTCTCTTGTGCACCTACAAGCAATGGAAGACAGAGGAACATCAGTTATACGCCCCAAAAAAGCGACAAAAAACACAAAATTCAGCACAATCCCAGCCCATCCATGGCCTGAATGGTGTTTAAATTCAAGAAGATACCCCACAGAAAGACTAGGCCCATGCAACACTCACCACCCCTGGGCAAAGGGCCCCACCAGCAGCCCCCAAAAAACGACAAAAAACACAACATTCAGCACAATCCCAGCCCATCCATGGCCTGAATGGTGTTTAAATTCAAGAAGACACCCCACAGAAAGACTAGGCCCATGCAACACTCACCACCCCTGGGCATAATGGATGAAAAGTAGGCAAAATAAGTGCAGGCCTCAGACACTGCCTCTCTTCAAAATGGCCCCTTGCACCCCAAGCACATGTTGCCTGTACCAGCAGCACTCAAGATGGCCACCACCACCAACCACATGGCCAGTCCACATCAACAGTACACCCCAAAATAAAACGAAAAACACACAAAAATCACCACAATCCAATGCCATCCAGGATGTTTACATTAAAGAGAGTGAGACCCCACAAGCAGACTCAGTCCATGCACCACCACCCCTGGGGAAAGGGCCCCACCAGCAGCCCCAAAAAAATGACAAAATACACAAAATTCAGCACAATCCCAGCCCATCCATGGCCTCAATGGTGTTTAAATTCAACAAAACAGTTGTATTATGCACCCATAACCAACCCTGGTCCTACTGGATACTGTGGCTACCCACAATATATTTTATTTAATGTTCTGAAAAAGTTCCAAAATTGTAGTTGCAGCAACTGTAATGCCCCAAACAAACTTACTTGTGAAAGTTGATTTCTAATCCAAAAGTGATCCAAAGAAAGTCAACAAGGCCTCAAATCCAAATATCCAGCAGCACCCACAAAAAGTAATCCTTCCAGGTCAAGGTCCAAATGAAAGTGACCAGCACATGAAGAAAGCACTGGGAGGAGCCTGCTGGACAGGAACAGGAAGTTGGAGACTGTGGGGCACTTCCTTCCCCCCCCCCAAAAATGGACTCCTTGCAAAAAAAAAGGGCATGCAAATGTCAACCTGAGGAGTGATTCTGATAAAAATCATCATTTTCTGAAGGTTTATGCTGTTTGCTGGTGGATTTCTTTTGCAGAATTGCAAAATCTCTATTTCGCGAGTGCGAGATTGTTCCTGATCCCGCAGCAAGATCCAAAATGGCGCAGCACTTGCAAAATATGATCGAGAAAAACAACTCGGCAAACGCTGAATGACGGAAAGTGAACGCCGTGCACCACGCCGCGCGCCGCAATATTGTATCACCAAGCAAAAAATCCGCCGCGTGCGAATTCACGGATTTTCGGCAAATTCGCGAGAGTTTGCGGATTGCGAATTTGCCGAAAATCAAAAAAATCCGCGAGCGGAGCGGATTTTACGCCCATGCTTATTCACAATTCACCTTTCATTCACACGTACACCGCACTTACGCCAGATTAGATCACTTCCTCGGGTCCTCGGAACTGGAGGCCCGGGTCACAGATGTCGATATCGTTCCAGCGGCTATCTCAGTTCATGCTGCAGTGGAACTTACACTCACAGTTCCCAAGATTAGAAGACCCCCGGGCAGGTGGAGACTGAGGGAACCCCTCTTGCAACGCGCGGAAGTGGCCCAACAGATCCACCAATGCATCACTGATTACTTAACTAATAACGATAACCCTGAGACGCCAGCAGCTGCACTATGGGGGGCCCTGAAGGTGGTGGTGATCGGAGAATTCATTGCGATCGTGGCAGCGGAGTCAATGGATCCCAAAGTGAAACGTGAGGCCTTGACGGCCCAGGTGGTAGAGCTGGAGAGGGTCCATGGCCGCACTGGTGCACCTAGGGTCTGGAAGCAGCTAAAGGCAGCCAGGGCACAACTGGCAAGTTTGGAGACGGATAGAGCGGAATATGCTGCCCTCCGCCTCCGCCATACTTACTACATTGGCGGAAATAAGACAGGGAGACTCTTGGCCAGCGCGCTGAAGGCGAAGGTCCAACGTTAAAAAATTCAGACCCTGCGGGCCGGGAATGGTGTTAAGCTCCGAGAGGAGTCGCAAATTGCGGAGGCCTTCCGCGATTACTATGCCTCACTATACCACGCCGAAATAACCCCGGCGACTGGGGGAGAGACCTACCTGGTGGGCGCTGCCACTACTGCGCTATCTTCTGCCAATGCGAATTCTCTTGACGCCCCCATCCGCCTAGATGAGGTGACAGCAGCTATCTCCCGACTCAAACCTCTAAAATCGCCTGGTCCGGACGGTTACTCCGCTGGGTTCTACAAGACATACAGCTCGCTGCTCGCCCCTGTTCTCACCAAACTTTTAAACTCTTTTCGAGGCCCAGGTTCCATCCCCTCGGATATGCTGGTGGCAGAGATTGTGTTCTTGCCGAAACCGGGCAAGGAGGCTGCACAATGTCCGGCATTTCGGCCCATCTCTCTGCTTAATATAGACCTGAAGCTTTTCACCGGCATTTTGGCCGCGAGACTTGGACCGTGCTTACCCGGGATTATTGAGCCGGATCAATCAGGCTTTGTCCCCGGAAGGCAATGCAGCGATAATACTAAAAGGATTCTCCATCTGATTGACAAAACCCAATTCCAGCAGTCGGATTTGGCCCTATTAGCGATCGATGCTGAAAAAGCATTCAACTGTGTTGACTGGCCTTTCCTACAAAAGGTCCTGGCACATTTCGGGGTGGGTGAGCGCTTCCAGGCCTGGATCGTGAACTGCTATCATCGCACCCTGGCACGGGTTCGCCTGGGTGGTCTGCGCTCTAGGCCCTTTGATATCCAACGTGGCACTCGGAAGGGGTGTCCCCTCTTGCCGCTCCTGTTTGCGCTGTATGTCGAACCACTGGCGCAAAGGGTACGTGACAACCCGAACATAAAAGGCGTTACGTTCGGTAGGGAAGCTCATGCTATTGGCCTATAGGCCGATGATATTCTAGCTGCTCTCGACCAACCGGAGAGTTCTGTGCCCACGTTTCTTGCTGAGGTAGAAGCGTTTGGAGCAGTGTCCAGCTTCCGAATGAACAGAGGGAAGTCACTGCTCCTACCACTAGGTAGGAATGCCCACCTGAAGTCTGGCGCACCGCGTATGGCGGGGGTCTACTGACATGCACGCAGCTCCCATACCTGGGTATCACCCTCACCCCATCTACGGAACATATGGTCGCCCTCAACTACACCACCCTCACGTCCCAGATTTGCAGGGACTTGGAGCGCTGGTCCAAGCAACCGCTCTCCTTCCTAGGGCGTATTGCTGAGGTTAAAATGTTGGCTCTTCCCAAGATTTTTTACGTCTTTCAGACTGTCCCAGTGCTTCCTCCACCCGGGACTATTTAGAACCTGCAGACCGCCCTCCAGCACTTCATCTGGGCGGAAGCGGCCGCGTCTCCATAAACAACTGGCATATCAGGGGATGGACGAAGGGGGCCTGGGGATCCCCAATCTCACACAGTACTTCCAAGCTATGCAATTGCGTTACATGGTGGAGTGGTACAGACCGGAATCTGAGAAGAGATGGCTCTTCCAAGACAGAGCAATGGCTCAGACATCATTGTGGAAGATACCATTCCTTCGACGCAAGGACAGGCCATGCTACATCCAAAACTCACCTATCACCCGCACCACCCTGCGGGTGTGGGACAGGGTCGCTGTGCTCTGGGGTCTTACAACCTTCCCCTCCCCGCTCACCCCCCTCTGGGACAACCCAGAGTTTCCGCCAGGTACCGACCCCCATGCTTTCCCACAATGGCGAGATTCCACCTGCCGGTCAGCTGGACACCTCTTCGATTTACGGGGATTTCTCCCTCTCTCAGAACTGTCCCGGGGGTATGACATCACCTCGCCACAGCTGTTCCAATACTTTCAGCTCAGACACTGGCTTACACATTCAGACACTGCCCCTCTTGTTGGCCAACGCATGACCGACTTTGAGAAGTGGGTGGTCCTGAAAGAGACAGATAAAGGGCTTATCACAGACATATACAAGATGCTCACACCCCCCCCCTGAGACACGCCATGCAGCAGGACAAAAACAATGGGAAGCGGAGCTGGGGAGAACACTATCACCTCGGGAGTGGTGCTCAATCTACCTCAGATGTTTAGCTTTTCCTCTTCTGGATGTTCTGGTTTGGCTGATTATGTGCGGACTGGTACCTCCTTCCGATCACGCAAAGGTCTGCGCAACCGGCAGCTATTTGGCTAACATGCTCGATACGAATGTATGGATAGTTCTGTCCTTCTTACGCAGACCTCTTTATTGCTTTGTATTGCCTGTGATTTATACTGAAACTAATAAAATATATTTAAACATAAAAATGTATATCTCTATTCTTCCTCATTGAATGGTTGTTGTTTTGGTGTCATTTTATTTATTGAAATTGGCCCAACCTTTTTTAAATTGGCTTGGGATTTTTCTTGTGGGTTTTCAGCTTATTACTCTCCAAGTACTGCAAAAATACTTTGCACATTGCCTCTAGGTTATGCCTGACAGGGACTGTGCTTATTATTTGAAGTGGGTCCTCACCCCTCTAGAAAATACTCCAATTTTCTTATAGAGGGAAACACTTTTAATGTGCTTGCAACCCTAGTGTTGTTTTACGAATCTACATGAAAATTAGCATGTTGTTAGCAGGTTAAGCTAAATGTAGATTTCATGAAGATTCGACATAGAGAGCAAAATTAAATGGAGGGAAATCTGTTTGTGGTATAATGAATTTACATGTTTTTTTAATCTGCAGGACACTTGGTAAACAATTACCATGTTTTACTGAGTTTGATATTTGCATTTTCATCCACATCTAGCTAGGGGCACACAACTAATGGGTGCCATAAATACAGTCTTTCCAAATTAAACTCACATAGCAATCTTTTTTTCTCCTGACTCAAAATAATTACACAAAATTTGGCATGAAAGGAGAATTTAACTCAGGAAAAATGCTTTCCCTGTTATTGTGTACATTTGTTTAGTAATTTTGAGGAGTGAGTGTTTAAAAACTGTGTGGAATAGAAAAGGTTAAAAGGTAGTTATATTTGGACACTTAATTTAAGGAAAATCTTATGACCCTTATTTCTTGGATTATCCATGGAACCAAAAATAAAAATATTAAAATCCCTCTAATGGATGTTGGAGCTTTTAGCTCCTATTGTCCATTTCAGGTCTGTGATATAGGAAACTCCGACAGGCTCTGATTGACTGATTACAACATAAAAGTTTCTGTTGTGGCTGCATCTAGACTGCCCACATTCTGACAAAAAAAGTAAATTAGCCAATAAGAGTGAGAGGTAGAATCCCCTGACCACCTGGATCAACTGGGTGGAACTCAAGGGGACCCACCTATTGGTGGAATTCAAAAGAAATTTTTTGCATTCTGCTTAGGGAGCCTGGAGGCAGGGTTTGCCGACCCATTGTGATGCTCTGAGCTGTAGGAACCATGGATCAGAGTCCAGGAACCTCACAGAAATGCGTCTGTTGCATTTGCAGTCCTAGAACTTCGTTGTTAAACCATGTGGACAATACAGCAAGTAACTACAAGTCTCAAAGCTCACATGGCGATTGTTGTACCTGACAGCTTTAGGGTGGTCTTCCCTCACAGTTTTAACTTCCCTCCCTCCATTTTCTGACCTTGTGGTTGCTGACTGTAGGTCTCTTTGCACTTTACCACTGCTGACCAGTTCTAAACTGTTTGTGCTCTCTCCCCTAAATATGGCAATATTGGCTTAACCCCAATTGGCATATTTTATTTACTTATAAGTCCCAAGTACAGTGCACTACAGGTGCCCATGGACTGTAAATTAAATGCTATTACTGGGGCTGCAGCACTCATTGTACTATCCACTTAAGTAGAGACTAACTGTGGCTCAGGCCTGCCATTGCAGAGCCTTATGCGCATTTTTACTCTTCCACTTTGATCTGGCAAGAAAACCTCTTTCCAAGCTTAAATCCTCAATTTTTATAAATATACATCACCTCAAAGGTAGGCACTGTTTGTCCCACAGGGCAGAAAGCAATGTATTTAAAAGGCAAGGTATTTACATTTAAGTTTTGCATGTTAGTAGTGAAATACTCCAAAAATCAATTTTCAGTACTGCAAGGCCTATCTCTCCCATCAGATAACATTGGGATTACCTTACAACACCTTTCACATGTAATTCCCAATTTTGAAGAGATAGAACTTTCAAGTTTTGTGTCTCTGGACTGACAATTTAAAATCACAAGTTATGGTGCAGCTGGATTTTAAATTGAGGTCCTGAAAAGGCCAATTTAAGAAGGTTGCTATTTACCTACTTTAGCCATTTGGCGCCTGCTGTCTGTGTCTGTTCAGTCTGAATTGGATAACAGCTGGGCTATGTGAATCCCCTCTGGACTTCCACACACTAAGGGAGCTTGGGTGTGTCTTGATGGGCCATCCTGGGAGGTTGGATGCTGGAGCTGGGCCCAACCTCACACTTACACCTTAATAAACTGTATCCTGTCCATACACAAAGAGCTGCATGTAGTGAGTCTAGAGCCAGGGCAGGAGCGGAGTACCTCTGTGAACTTCAAAGCTTTCTTTAAAGTCTGCCCCACTTCAAAAGTACACCTGAGTATACTAACCGGACCTCTGACAAAATAACTTTAGCACACTTCTGGACCTGTGACTACTCTGCCAGGAAAAAGAACTGGCAGACTGCAGACTGCTGGGCTGATGCGTTGCTGGACTGTTGCTTTGTTGTGCTCTTGCCTTACCGAGCTGCTCTGCTGCCTGATGTTATCCTGCCTGGTTCAGAAATAGTGATGCATTACTTCAACCAGGAGTTGATCCAAGGCCTTGATTGTTTTTCTCCTGATTGAAGTCTCAGGGATACAAAAGACTTCCAACCACCTAAATCTGGGCTCTGTTTGCTGCGAGTCTGCCTTGCCAAGTGGTGCCACCCCAGTCCTGTAAACTTGGAAGTGAGGCCTAAAGTGGTTTCTCAAGCAAACCTATGCATTCTCATCGGAACCGGTGCATCTTTGCCTTTACATGAGTTGGGACCAGAGCATCTTTGCTGCTGTGTGAATTGGACCAGGGCACTTCATCTTCAGAACCATGCATCACTTTTGGAATCAATGCATCCTCTGCTGCAGAAACAGTTGTTGTGAGCTGCATGTAAATTATAAATTGATACTTGTATAGTGAACTACTCACCCGCAAGGGTCTCAAGGCGCTTGTACGAATACCGCTGTGGAACCCATCCTGGCTTTCCCTGTGAGGTGTCCACTCCTGGGCACCCCCAAGGTGGAGGCCAGGCATCCTTAGCGTTGTGGGGGCCGTTGTGTAGATTAAGCAAGCTATTGTCCAGAGTTGCAGAGTGGGACTCCATGATTGGAATAGGCACCGAGGCGAGAATTATCAGGTCCGTGGAATTTTTGAGCCCAAGACTACCGAGGCGGGGAATTGAACCCTGGTCCCGGGCTAGACCTCTGCATCAGGGGCTGCCGCTCTAACCATTGAGCCACACTTCTCCTGCATTCAGAAGCAGTGCATCACACTTGGAACCAGCGCATCACTGCATTAATAACATCGATGCATCTTGCCCACTGTTAAGCTCAACATCGATACATCGCATCAGCCGCACATGGCATCTTACTCGATGACAACACATTTCATATTAAGGTGCTTTGGCTCAGTGGTCCCAAGTGGGTCCCTGTATCCAGCTGGCACTCCATTGCGATCGGCCTGAATTTTTTACTTTGCCCTGGTCCACAGTGACCAGAAAGCCCATTTGAGCGCTTATTGCTGCTAACTGACCTTTATTCTTTCAAAATTCATATCCCAGATTCTACTTGTTGGATTTGTGTCATTTTGGTCTTGTTGAATTTTTGTAATTCTTCTATATTTTTGTTTTTGTGGTGTTTTAACTGTGTTACTGTTTGTAGGGTTGCACAAGTACTTTACACATTGCCTCTTAAGTTAAGGATGACTGCTCTGTCCCACGCTACCAGATGTTGTGCACAGGAACATTTAGAGTGTGTTGTGACTTACTCTGACGAGGACTGTCATTCCTGCTTGGACAGGGTGCATACCTCTGCCAACCAGAAACCCAATTTCTAACTGTTGTCAAAAACCCTCTAAAAGGGGAGTGGCCAGCAACCAACGGAAATGGCCGCAGCCCTTGCCTTCATCCTGCAATAATCCTGAGTAAGAAATCATTTCTGAACATCGAGGCAGGCGGACCTCAAGCCCCAGATTTGTCCAGTGTCGGCGGCTCACAGATTTGGAGCCTGACGCTGCGGTAAAATTGAGAGGAAGGTGGCGAGTCTGCCAGAGTGGAGATGCCACAAAATGGTGGCACGAAAACCGCTGAAATCAGTTATCAGCACCCAGAGCCGGTGGAGCCTGTGTCCGCACAGCGTGCCGCCGCAGCACTTGTGAGTGTGGAAAAGAGCAGGGCCAGCCTCCGAGAGGACTTCCTTCCCCAGCGGTGACACAGTTAAACCATGGGACTTGCTCTCCACCGGCAGGAGATGGAAGCGCGCCGGCCCAAGAGAGGGCAGTGTGGACGTGCAGCTTTCACAGGGCCCGGCAGTCGGAAGACAACCAGGAATTGAGGCAGCACCCGGTGACGGCCTGATCTGTGCCCGTGCAGGAGGAGAGAGCCCCTGTCACTCCTGAGGTATGGCACAGCAGTGAGACTGCCAGAGACAATGCCAGCAGACACCCATGGCGACACCCGGGAAAGGCTAGTGATTACTGGAGGGCTGCGACCAGCTGATAACCGATCCGGTCAGTGAGGGGGGACTGTGGCCACAGCAAGGACCAGGTGTGTGCAGGATGAGGTGAGGGCACCGGTGCCGGTTCGGGGATCAGTGGCTGTTTGGGGCATTTTATTGGCCTGGCATTTTGGAAGGTCCCCCGGCTGCACCCCCTTGACCTGCATGGGGGCCCACTGCTCTGTGAGACCAGTGGGGGAGCACGATGCATTAATGTGAATGTCCACAGAAGTTGACACCTTGCTGGAGATTGCAGGAAGAGAACCCCTCCACACACCGCGCTTCCCTGCTTTGCACCACCTACGAGTGCCCGGACAGGGAAACCCAACAGGCCACAGGAGGCATGTGTACCCCCGGGCTGGCGGCAGCGACTACCAGTATCAGCCCTAATTTCACCTCCTCTAGCCGGCCACACACGAAGGGACCATGGCAGGTGTGGGAGGCGCAAAACCCTATGTGCAGACCAAACTCTATAAGTTTGACTGGTCAAAAGCCGGAGAAGATCACAGGGTCTCATGGTCAGAGGTCCGCAATGAAGCGGGCCCACATCTGCCCCAAAAGACCAAATGCTTCAAGATATCATGACCGCAATTAATGGAGTGCACACCTCGCTGGAGACCTGAATTGACGTAGTGAATGTCGAGGTCTCACTCATAAGAGCGGACCTCTGGAAGATGGACGATAGAGTCAAAGAGGTTGAAGAGGTCACAATGGACTCGCAAAGGAGACCCCGCAACTCAAACGAGAAGTACAGAATATGCGAGTCGCCCGGGCCAAAATGGAGATGCAACTGGATGACTGCGAAGGGCAGGCGCATCAAAACAACATGCGCATCCTGGGGGTCCCAGAACGGGCCAATGGCCAGGCAACCAATCTCTTTGTCGAGGACTTGATCTCCAATTGCCTAAAACCAAGGGGACTGTCCAACTACTTCTCTATCGAAAGGGCTCATCGAATTCCAGGGGGGAGACCTAAGCACGGAGCTCTTCCTCGGCCAATCATAGCTAGAGTCTTTAACTTCCGATATCGGGATGCTATTCTACAGGCTGCATGCTCTTGCCCGCAACTCCCTATAGAGAATAGCGCTGTCACAATTTTTCCAGATTTCACCACGAAAGTTTAAAAGCAAAGGTGCAGTTTCATAATGGTTAAAGAAGTGCTGAGAGAATGAGACATTAAATACGCAATGCTCTTCCCAGTGAAGCTACGTGTGGTCACAGAGAGAAAGACCTAGCTCTTATCCACCCCTGAGGACACTTGGGAATGGCTTGAGGGGTGGCACCGAGTGGGTAGGTCCACCACTGAGAAACCAACTGGTCTGCGACACAACAGAATGAAGTCCTCCACTAGGTCCCGGACCAAGTCCACCACTACAGACAATGAGCCACCCCCGGGACCTGAGGAACAATTGGGCCCTGACTCTCCTATATGACGAGTGCCACAGCTAAGTGACTCGGGCTACACATTTGTTGTATGCATGAGTGACTGTTTGGGGTCCTTGGTTAGGTGGGTTTGTTGAGACAATGCTGAATCGTGAAGTTGGACAAAGTACGTTTACCTACTGACTCTCTGGGAAAGGGGAAAGTGTTACTTTTTCTATTAGTGTTTGCCATGTGGCCTACTCTTGGAGGGGTCCGAGCTTCTAGTGAAGCTTGCTTACTGAACAATGTTAGGGTGGGGGTGGCTGCCCATCAGGTCACCTCTGTTATTGTGGGGGGCGACAGGCACTCTGCCTTGTTGGGGAGGGGGCAGTTTTATATCCACTGGCACTTGGCAGGGAGGTGAGAGGGGGAGGGGAGAAGGGTTGGGGTGGCTGGGATGTTATGTTTTTTCTTTTGTATTCAAAGTTCGTTTTTAGCAGTGATGCACCCAGTCACCGTCATTATTGTCACTCACACTTACTATAACTTCCAGCTGCTCGCTAACCTCTGTTCACCTACATACAGTCCTGTCTCTGATGACTGGAGGGGAGACGGGCACCTATCCAAGCAAGGGCTCACATATCCACGCTCTCACTTAAGATATGTCTAATAACTCTGTTGAGACATCCTTTTTCAGCGCTGACGTGGAACGTCAATGGTTTGAGGGAAAAGCTGAATAGGGGCCTGGTGCGGCAATATTTTAAACAACACACTCCTGATCTAGTCCTGGTACAGGAAACTCACCTGGTGGGTAAAAATTGTAAAGCTTTGTCCCACTGAGGTTACAAACTCAGTGGGACAGTGGTTAGAGGCGGCAGACCCGGAAGCTGAGATCAGCTGTGGACCAGGGTTCGATTCCCCGCCTCGGCGGGTCTCGGGCACAAAAATTCCATGGACTCGACAATTCTCGCTCCGGTGCCTACTCGACTCACGGGGTCACACTCTGCGACTCTGGGCAATAGCTTGCTTAATCTCCACTACGGCCCCTCGCAGCGGGATGCCGGGCTTTCACCTTGTGAATACCCTGCCGGGGTATCTCACAGGGGAATACCAGGACGGGTTCCCTAAGCAAGCGCCTTGAGACCCCTGGGTGATTAGTGCGCTATATAAATCTAAACACATTTACATTTACATTTACATAACTCTTTGTTCATGCAAGGTACACCTCCGGTTACAGGGGTACAGGTATACTGGTTGTCAAAGAAGTCTTGCACTTATGCCGACTCATACGTGGGCGGATCCCCAAGGTAGGTTTGGGGTCTTGGCGGCTAGCTGGGAAGAGAAACGTTGGCCGACCTAGGGAGACTCTTGTTGGACCTCTTGAAGGTTCCGTTAATTCTGGGGGGGTGTAATATGACTCCCAATGACCTAGTGGATAGATGCCCAGCACGCCCCAAACACAGCTCTAGTACACATTTGTCTGACTTTTTTGCAGCCATGGGTGTCATTGATATATTGCGCTATTTCAATCCGGACCTGACACAATACACCTTCCACTCAGTGGCTCGTGGCAGTCTCTCTCGGATTGACTTTTTCCTGACCCAATTGATCCATATCCATAAATTTTGGAAGCCATGCTGTCTGCCCTGGGGCATCTCAGAACACTCCCCAGTGTGGGTAGAGCTCACACATTACAATCGGCGACAAAGCAACACCATAGTTATCAAGCCCTGGCTGCTCCAAATCCTGGATATAAAAGAGAGCCTGATATTACAGACCTAGAACTACTTCAAGGAAAACATTGGGTAGGTGGATTTGGTGCAGACGATGTGGGAGGCCTTTAAAACGGTGGTGAAGGGACAGCGCTGGCTCTCAAGGTGGGATAAAATAGGAAACAAAATCTACAACTAGAACACCTTGAAAGAGAACTGTTGCAACTTGAATTTATAGAATATAGTTTAACAACAAATCAACTTGAATATAAAACCCTAGCAGGGAACGGGCAGGTGCACGTCTTCTGGCCACACGCCACAAGCTTTACAAACTTGGAGATATAGCGGGCAAGCTGCTCGCATGGTTGGAGAAAAGGGAGCAATCGGAGCTGTGGGTCCCTCGTTTAAAAATGATAAAGCACAGATGTTATCCGACCCCCATTGCAGATGCCTTTGTGGATCACCTTGAGCGGATATACACACCATCGACCAGAGCCATGGCAGAGGACTCTCGCCACCTACTGGCGTACATGCGTCTGCCAGTTCTGTCTGTGGAGGAGAGAGACAGGTCGGAGGCCAATCTCTCTGATGAGGAGATAGGCTCCACAATTAACAGTATACTATCGGGAAAGGCCATGGGGCCCAATAGGGGCCCCAATTGAATTTCTTAAGTCTACTGCCTCGCTTGTTGTGCACCACCTAAGGGGCATGTATAATGAGAGCTACGAAAAAGGAATTTTGCCGGTGGATCAACAACTGGCATCTATTGTGGTTATCCATAAGTCGCGTAAACCCGCAGACAGTTGCTATTCCTATAGACCATTTTCCCTGATTATCAATGAGGCCAAAATTCTTGCGAAACTCCTGGTGACCTGCCTCACTCCAGTCCTCCCATCACTGGTCCATGCTGACCAGTCCGGCATAATACCTAAACGTAACACCGCACTGAATATCCGTCGCCTCCACATTGTCTTGGGCCATAAACACGTCATAGCAGAAGACGCGGTGGTGTGGTCTTTGGTTGCAAAGATGGCTTTTGACTCCATCGAGTGGCCTTACCTCTTTAAGGAGCTGCAACACTTTGGGTTGGGACTGAAATTCCTGGGATGGGTTAAGCGGCTCTCTACAGACCTTGAGGGTCAGGTGAGGGTCAATAACTGCCTCTCATGAATGTGCTCACTGAAAAGGGGCACAGGACAGGGGAGCCCCCGTCCCAATTGATTTTCTCTCTGATCTTGGAGCCACTGGCATCATGGGTCCGGGGCAATCTGGTGTTAAGAGGGCTGAAATGGACTGCAAGGACGGAAGACAGAATATCCCTCTACGCCTATGATATTCTCCTCTATCTGGCACCTCCAAAAAGATCAGGGCATAGATTTTAAATATCTTAACTAACTTTGGCAAAGTCTCAGATTACTCCATCAATTGGTTAAAATCCATGATTTTCACCATCCACGGCTTGCTCCCTGCACTCCCACCTGACTGTGATATTGAAAAAACAGCTGACGGTTTTCAGTACATAGGGATCTATGTCACCCCTAATCCTGTAGTATTCCACACTAAAAACCTACCTGCACCTCTGGACAGGCTGTGGGGTGATGCCAAACACTGGCAAACGCTACCCCTCTCCCTGTTGGGCTGTGCTGCGCCTTAAAAGATGTTAGCTCTTCTCCGTTTCCTATATATACTCCAGAACTGCCCATTCAAGATTCCTAACATATAATTTAAAAATATCGCGAGTGAGGTACGGTCTCTGCTGTGGGATGTAAGGGTGCCCCGTATTGCCCTGACTAAACTGACCAATGGTTGGTATGACGGAGGTATTGCACTCCCAGATGGGCGTCTGTTCTATTGGACTTCGCAGCTGGTGGTGGTGAACCACTAGATGTCCTGCCCCCCGACAGACCCCGCCTTTCTTCTAGACAGGTACCAAATGGGCCATGCAGGCTACCTGGTGGCCCTCTACTCAAAGGCTGGGAGGGGCCACTATTTGGGCCCTACGACCCTCACTGTGGATGTCTGGCATCAGGCAAATCAGAGACTTGGCTGGCTTGATGTGTTGACCAGGGCTACCCCATTGTGATCAGCCCAAAAGCTAGGTGCCCTCTGCAACTAATCCTGCTTTAACAGACAGGATACTATCAGCATCTCAATGATGGGTCACCTATGGAAAAAGTGTAAAATACTGCAATTCAAAGAACTAGAAAAGGAATATCAATTTGCATAGGGAAATATCTTTTGCTGTCTCCAGATCCATATGCTCTTGCAACAGCTCTCCAAGGGGTCGAGGAACTACCATAATCGTCTCCATTCGAGGATTGTCTCCTCTCTGAACCACTGCTTAAAAAAGCAGCGTCACTTACATACCTGAAGCAGTGTAATAATTTACCAGACCCCTCTCAATCTCTTAGAGATAAATGGCAAAAGTATCTTGGGCAGCTTGAGGATGACGACTGACAAACAGCGCTGATGTCTCCCAGGGAATGCAATGAGCACTGCGCAAATACATCATTCTGACACCACAGTTGGGGCTCCTCAACATTTGGGAAGTCACTGATCTTACTGACGTTGAGCAGCAGCGGGTCACCCTGGGATACACATTGGTAAAAAAGAACATTGCTACCAAGTGGGGGGCAGCGGAAACACTCAAACTTCCGGGGTTTGGGCAAGAGACCTAGATAAATGCATGATTGCAGAAAAATAGGCTTTCAAGTCTAGAGGCTAATCCCAGAAGTGGGATAAAAAATGGGGAAAGTGGAACGTTTATAGGGGGACCTGTGTGTCTCACCGTCCACAGAAATGGAAATGTCAGAACGCTGATGGGACAGACGGAGTACTGATGGCTAAGTTATGCCAATATTTTTGAAGGATAATGTTTGTAGACAACATGTACTTGTCAATGTCTTGATCATTGCTGTATTTGTGACTGGTACTGTTTTATTTTCATTAAAAACTAATTAAAAAAAATCTCTAAAAAAGTTTAAGGTAGAAAAATAATATTTAAGAAATGGGAAAAAACATTAGGCAGTAGCACTTGACAGTCATTGCTTGGCCTTAAGAAGGCTTCGTGCTTCAAGAAATTCACTGGAAAAACACAATTAAAGGATAGTTATGGTTTAGTGCACACACAACCAAAATAAGCCCTGGAATTCACCAGTTACCCCTTCCAAATTACACAGGGGCATTTCAGTTAGGACCTCATTTTCATAGGAAACAGATTGTTGAGTTTGCTAATAACCTTGGCTCTGTTTGACAAATCTGCCACCTCAGCTCCTGCCTGAAATGTTTTTGGGATGATCCATTCAGAACAGGCCAAAAAAATGGGAGGGGGGCTCCAATATCACTATGAAATGGCCATAGGGAAATTAAACACAGCTACAGCCAAAACAGCCACATGGAACTACACCAAATTTGGCAGAAAGTTAGACAGCAAGGAGACTGCCCTGATTGCTCCCACTGATGACATCAGAACCCACCTTGACTAGGAAGACACAGTGGATCTGATCCTGATAGACCTCTCATCAGCATTCAACACCATATCCTATCACACTCTTTTCAAGAGACTCCACCACATTGAGATCTAGGTAGATGTCCTCAAATAGATTGCATCCTTCCTCACAAGAAAAATCAGAGAATCCACTTATTGTCATTCACAGCGGAACCCAAAAGCATGATCTGCAGCATCCATCAAGGTTCATCCCTCTTCCCTACCCTGTTCAACACCTACATGATGCCCCTGCCCAACATTGTTAGAATCCATGCCTTCAACATCATTTCTTATGACAAGCGTCGCTGAAGGAGGAAGACCACTGCCTGAAGCTCAACATGGACAAGACTAAAGTGCTGTTATTTGAAAACAAAGCATCCCATTGGAATGACACCTGGTGGCCCTGTGGACTCAGACGACACAGTAGACTATGCCACAACCTCGGCATATTCCTGGATGTCAAACTCACCAGGAAATGCCAGATCAACGCACTCACCTCCACTTGCTTCCACACCCTTCGCATGCTCTGAGAAATCTTCATATGGCTCCCTATTGAAACTAGGAAAAAAGTTACACAAGCCCTAGTCATTAGCCGACTCAACTACGGCACAATGCTCTATGTAGGACTAACCACCCAACTCCTAAAGATGATACAAAACTCAGCTGCCCAACTGCTCCTCAACCTCTCCAATTGGACAAACATCACCCCCACCTCAGGAACCTTACTGCATCCCATTCAGAAAAGATACCAAGATAAGATGCTGGTATATGCCCCCAACACCCTCCATGACCAAGGAAGAGCATGCATCAACCAATGCCTGAACTACCACGAACCCTCCAGACACCTGCGTTCTGCCTCCTAGCCCACACTCCCTGCATTGTTGTAGCTAGAATGGAGAATTCTCCTTCTCCTACTTCGCTGCCAAATACAGGAGAAACCTACCCTTCTACCTCCGAACAACCTTCTCTCTCATGGAATTCAGAAAGGGACCCACGACCTGGCCCTCAAGAAGGCAGGCTCTTTCCCCAGAGATTAAAGTTGGGCCCAAAACACCAGTATTATGCCTCAGTTCTGTAAGTTGCAGCTCATTGTAGGACTTCATAAAAGGTCAGCCAGGAGACCCCCACAACAGTGCATAAGGCCTCACAGAGCAGGGAAACCCTCCCCCTGAGGTCATCTACGCTGCATCAAGAGCAGGTGCGAATAAAAGTGCATACCTCAATATTGCAAGGTCAATGGGTGTGCTCCCATAGGGGTCTGCCACCTCCTATTACTGAGTCCATTGGATGGATCACTGGGTCTGCAGTAGTAGTTGGCCAGGTCTCGCTGTCAGCCTTTGCACAGGCAGTGATCTGCCACAGCTGCCCGCAACAGTCAGACCTCTAACAATTCGGACAGCCACTCCTCAGTGCAGTTCACAGCCACAAAGCGTTCTCTAGGCACCACAGCATGCCAAGGAGTGCCCCTACCTCCTTTGTTTCCTCAAGGCACCCTCTAATATTCGATGGACACTGTTTTGCTTGCAGGGATGAAGTCTCAGTGCTGATGTGGAGCTCAGGGCAGCAGCCTTCTGGCGCTCTGAAAAAGTGTGCCACAGAAGTCTCCCATATAGTTATTGGGAGCAATTTGGCATGCATCTTTGCTTCATGCGAGTGGGCTATGTCCCCCAATCACTCAAAGCTGCATGTAATGAGCAGCTGCATCAGGGAAATAACCAGGGATGGACTTGAGCAGCCACAACATGCATCTATTGCAATTCCCTGCTGGCCAGCTCTCTCCCTCCAGATTCCATTTTTGTCATAATGTTGAAATCATTTAGGCCGAAGGAATACTTCATGGGCAAAGTGTGATGCAAATCTTTGCATGTTTTCTGATGATAACTTGAATTTCCCCAACAGTGATGAGCAATCACCAGCACAAATCTTTCCTGAATCAGAGTTATGTGTATGTTCTCAAGTGTTGAAACTGTTCCTGTAGCGTCATTAACGTTTGCTTTGAACTATGCTCCTTCTTTGTCACTCCAAAAGTAGGTACCTTGTTTATTCTGGATGTGTATCACCATGGAATGAAATGTATCTAGCTGGAAGCTGAAGAGGCTTAAGAGGTTTTAATTCAATCACACTACATAAAGACATTCATGATGATATCCATGTACCTCTCCAACAAGAAGAGACACTTTTTTATGACCATTTAATGTTACAATTCTACTCAAAAATAGTAAAAAGATAAATATCCATAAGACATTCAATTAAGAAGCTGAACCTAAGCCACATATGAAGCACTTACAATAGCATCTTTGGAAGACTGAGAACCACTATAGGAAATGTGCTAGCAATTGAATGAAGATATTTCATGACAAAATACATTTTATGTATTGTGACCACATGTTGGATTGATGCACTTAATGAAAGTTTTATATAGATGTTACAAGTTCCAGGTCTTTAATAGAAAATTGAATGGTTGCAAAGATAATAAAGAACCTCAGTTAGAGATTGGAGGTACTGAGAATGGTCCTGTTCTTTGAGAAGACTCTAAATAATATGAACTACAATTTCCATCTTAATGAGGATGGTATTGTAGGAGAATTCAACTGTTGAATTGTACTCTAAATCTAGAGTTACCTCCAGAATGTGCAATGACCGCTAAACCCTAAATGAGGCCCAAAATGTTTAAATAAATATTTTAACAAATAATCAAGCAACAATAACTATGAATTTATGTTTTTTTCTTTCAGATATCACAGCAGAGCTGTATCTCTGGGAAAATGAAAGAACAGAATCTAACCTTGGTGGAAAAGTTTCTTATTGTAGGGTTTTCAGACTTTCCTCAGATTAAAGTAATTCTTTTTATTGCTTTTCTACTGATTTACCTATTTACTCTGACTGGAAATCTTCTTATTGTGACAGCAATTTGCTGTAGTTCACAACTGCACTCTCCGATGTACTTCTTCCTCACAAACCTGGCCCTCATCGACATCACTTACACCTCAATACTTTTCCCGCCAATGCTGGCTCGCTTCTTTCTTAATGGCACATTCATCTCTCTCACAGAATGCTTGCTCCAGATGCACTTTTTTGTTGGCATAGTCTCCACAGAATTCCTTTTCCTCACAATCATGGCTTATGACAGGTATGTGGCAATCTGCCATCCCCTGCGTTATTTGACCATCATGAATAGGGCTGTGTGTATTGGGTTGACAGCTGGATGCTGGTTAGTTGGTCTCATAGATCCAACCCCACACACAGTATTAATGTCTAAGCTATCATTCTGTGCAACCCACACAATCAACCACTTCTTTTGTGATGTAACAGCTCTAATGAAGATCTCCTGTTCCAGCACTCATGCTCTTGAGACACAGACCTACATCCTTGGTGCAACAGTGGCAGTGATGTCATTTATTTTAGTCATCACATCTTATGTCAACATAATTTCAGCTGTCCTGAAAATCAAATCTACAGAAGGGAGGAGGAAGGCATTTTCAACATGTGCCTCGCACTTCACTGTTGTTGTTTTGTTCTATGGATCCATTTGTTCTACATATATGCGACCAACGTCAGCCTATTCAATGAAAGACAACAAGATATTATCTTTGACCTACACTGCACTCACTCCACTGTGTAACCCCATTATATACAGTTTGAAAAATAGAGAGCTAAAAAATGTGCTGATGAAAAACTCAGGATAGACTATGAGCGCAAAGTGCTTTAATGTTTATTTATTTGTTTAGCTTCTCATTGAGCTTCCTATGCCTATATAATATATATGCGTATTTGAATATGTCCTATAATTAACCAATTATATTGGCAAGAGTAAGAGTACTTGCAGCATCAGGGTCATTAGGGGTGTATGTAAAAGGGCCATCTGCAAACATTCATGCATTTCTCTTATCTCAGGGTTCTAAATATAGGTGGGGCAGCTTGGCTTTTGATAGTGGAGCTCCAGCTTGCAACGGTTACCCCAAAAAGTTGTACGGCCACATGACCACTAGCTCAACCACATCATGAGTCCCACAATATTTATGGCAGTGCTTCAACTCTGTTTTCTTACTGCTCATATCCCCCATTAAAAGTTGGCAGACACAAAAAGGAAAAATAACAGTTTTGCTAATGTGAGTGTAGCAACTCCTAGGTCATCTTGTTTGCTACCTTGCTACCTTTTTGCTTTACAGAAGCAACCCCCCAGTTTGAATGTTTATTTTTTTTTTTTAACTTCATGAATTGGCATCCTTGTCATGGAGGCCTGGCAACTCTCATATTTTTGATAAAAATTCTCCTACCTTTTGTTTTTGCCTCATGGTGAGTCTACTTCAGCCAGCAGAGATCATGCCTTTGCAGCCACTGATGTTCAGCTGAACTTTAAAAAAGGCCCCACAATTCTGGAAGCCATTGGATTTGCCTAGCAAGTCATGGCACCTATTGGAGCAGCAAAGACCCAACTCCACCCACTTAGTTTTTCTGTTTTACATTTGTCTGTATTAAGTTAACCCTTCATTTCGGACAATATTAACTCATATATTTTCATAGTTTCAAGCATTTTCTTCTTCTTTCCTCTTCATAGATTTCATGACCGTTGCAACAAAGCAATAAAAAGGCACAGAGACTCAATTTCAGATGATACAGAGCACATATCAGCAAGGGGTTTCAAGTAGAGGTGGGTTGTAAGCTCTGCTCCTCTGGTGAAGTTATTGGTGTTTCGGCTACTGTGTTTGGAGTCAGAGTTTCCAAGAAACTCAATTAATCACCGTGTGGTGGAGTTTTTTCTTGCGTTCAGCTCACCAATAGTTTGATGGTGCATGCTAGTGAGAAAATCAAATACTAGACAACCTCTCAGCGAGATTTCTCAACACAGGTGGTCATGGCAGGATGCAACAGCTTGCATTGAAAGCTGCCCCTCACAGTGAGAAAACTGCTGCTCAAGTCGAAAATCTATTCTAGCAGCAGAGAGAAGCACTGCCCCCTGGCCTGCATGGTGCATTCTCACTGATTTTACAATGCAGGACAGGTTCCTGATGCTAAACATCAGCGCGTGCAGCACAACAGGCAGAATATCAGCCAATCGAGGAAATCCACAGAATCTCATGGAGTTTTTGGGTAACTCCGTGGACCTTCGCAGATGGAAATATCGCATGTCCACCCACCCCAAGTTCCCAAGTTTCAAGGTGGCAGTCCAACACAGCTATTGCAGTGGCAGGTAAAGAGTCCTACTTTGTCTAAGGTAGACATGTTTTCTAGGCTTTTTGTAAGAGGAGAAAGTGTTTTCTGATCTCCCCAGAAAATTATACAATGTTGCATTTGCCAATGCAGGTAAAGATAAAGTAAGACACACATTTAGTTACATGAGACAACTACAGGTTCACAAAAATGAAAGATCAGGTTACATCGTAGATAGCGCTCCTGCTGTCAAGAGTGGGATGTAGAGGCATCATGAAAATGTTGATACTACTCAAACTTCTATATTTGTTTGTTAACATATCCACATTGCTCAATAGTATTAGGCATCAGAAAACCCTAAGTCTTCCTACTCACTAACAAGATGAAAACATTTCTCATCACACTACTTATTCAAATGATGCACAGACTCCCTTAAATTCCTTGGTATTTGGGTGCTCAACAACTCACATTTGGTAATACAACAATGGGGTGGCCATCACAAAGATCATGGCGCAAGGTGATTGCTGGATAGCCCTCCCGTTTTTCATAGAGAGACATTATGGCCCCATGAAAATGGTCATTCTTCCCAAACGCCTATATTTATGGGCTTGTTGATGCTCCAAATCCAAATCTATACTATCTATGTACCCTGGTACACTTTTCTCACTACTGGTATTGCCCGACCCCACACGTGCAGCATGATCAGGTGGAGATAGCTGCAACGCTTAGCTCATTGATTGTGACACAAGACCCCAATTGGAGGTAAAAGCCTTAACCATTATATGCACTATGAAGGTCTGGGAGTGATTAAGTATGAAGGGCATTCAAGATGTCATCTACTCCTCAGGACTACCAACCAAAACTAGGTAAGCAATTATAGTTAGGACCTTCTATCCATAGGAATAGTGTTATTTGACTTGCCAGTATATATGGCTTTGTATGACAAAACTCCACAACATTTTGCCCCTTAAATGCCCTGGTGATTCTTGTTGCGCATGGAAAGTTTCAGGGTTATCCATCAAGCGGGGGCCAAGATAAAGCGGAGTCAGAAAACATGCATTTCCCATGTTAATATCCATTAGAAGATTAGACATGGCTAAAGCCCAAACTGCAGAACAGAATTACATCAAATTTGGCACAAAGGTCGATATTTGTCCAGCAGAGTGTCTTTTTGCTGATTTGGTGTAAATCGGTTAAGTAGTTTCAGAGCTCTAAAAGAAATTAACATGTGTATATATAGGCACATGGATCCCCTGAGGATCTGTCAGTCCCCATACTCAAATCTGATTGGCTGCCAACACTTCAAGCCAGGAAGTGTTAGCAGCTATCTTGGGATTTGGCTTCAGCCAAGTCCCAACAAGAAACACAAAGAGTAGGAATACCCAGAACTCCTAGGCCTCCTAATTAAAATGATTATTAAAGAAAAGGCTGGGCCCCAGGAGATGGGATTTAACAGGAGACATCATCCCCTTTCTCAACAACTCTGCAAACGGGCTTCTTGGCAAACAACCTGTTGGGTGTTGAAGTCCCCTTAGCTGATGAGGGTCCTTGGGGGCCAACAATCCCTCTTGTTACCTCCAGTAAGACCCACACAGCACAATTGTTGAGAGGTGATCCAAGTCCCCAACTACCTTTCTCTGCCACTATGCAAGAACGGCTCCTGTTGAACTACTGTTTAGTAGATGAAGACCCCTTAGATGCTAAGTGTCCATTGGGGCCACCAACCCCTCATGTATCCTCTTGTTAGTCCCACACAGTGGGATTGCTGAGAGCTCATAGGAAGCGCCACCCCCTTTCCCAGCCACTCCACAAATTCACTACCTTGTGTTCTACTGGTTGTGAGATGAAGTCCCCTTGGCTCCTTAGGCTCCTTGAGGGCAATAACCCATCCGGTTACCTCCAGAAAGTCCCACACAACGGGATTGGTGAGAGGTGGTCTGAAGCCCTGCCCCTTTCTCCACCAATCTGCAAACACACCTCCTGGTGCACTACTGGCTGAGAGATGAAACATGCTTGACTGCTGAGGGTGCTTGGGGGCCAACAACCCCACCTGATACATCCAGTAAGTCCTATACAGCAGAATTGCTGAGAGCTCATGGGAGGTCCTGGCCGCTTTCTCCACCACTCTGCAAATGCACCTAGTAGTTCAAAAAACATCAAAATTCAATTAAAAAGCGAAGGTTACAGGGATGTTATAGTTAGGAAATAGATTTTAACACCATCAATGCTGCAAAGATTCCTCCTCCATGCTGATGATCTATGAATCCCATTGTTCATGACGAGCTCAGCTCATCATGAGCACACAAGCAGTGTACTGCATGACAAGCTGAGCTCGTCATGAGCATGGAAGGGGTTAAAAAACTGTAGGAAATTACTATAAAACTAAAGTTACAGGGGTGCTATAGTTTGGAAATAGATGTACAAAAACATAGAAATTCACTGAAAAAAACAAAGGTTACAGGATTGAGATTCAGCAGTTATAGTTACCTGAGGTAACTATGACTTACGCCCTTGCAATGCACTGCTTATTACCTCACACATTAAATCACTCCTGACATGGTAAGTAACATCACTCATGACATCTCAAATGACATCACTGATGACATCATCCACAGATCTACTCACACTCCTATTCACACCCCCATACAACCTCTTGTATACCTACTCCCTATGCCACACATACTCGTTCACACACCCATACAAGTACTCACACATCTACTCACTCCACCATAGAGGCACACACACACCTACTCACTCACCCATACAACCACTCATACCACCAGTCACTCACCAGTACAGCCACTCACATAGCCACATGGAATAGACCATGTTACATCACATGCATTTACAACACATACCATTACAACATGGTCATTACAACTAATGGCAAAAAGGAATAGAGATGGTTGGAGGAAGGACATTACACTAACCACTGTATTTAGGGGAGAAAGTGTAATATATGTTTACCTATCCATCACAGCCAAGCAAATCCTGGCCGTTAGGGACAGCACATACACTATAATGACCCCCCACACCCTGTGAGTTTGGTGAACAGCTGTAAAAACTGATGGCAGCCGCCCATTCGACTTTCCGTACAAGTGAAATTGATGTGACATTACTTCCTTTGCTTGTACTATATAAGTCTGAATCATGCTCTCAATATTTTCCAAGGCATTACACATTAATTCTTTGATGTTACTTTGCAACTTGTTGCAGAGTCAGAATAGGCATAATATTGTTAAAAACGCTCCTTGTCATATTTCATCAAAATAGCCATGAACACCTAAAAATAATGGGCAAGACGTTCACAGCAGAGATCGATCAAATTTGGAATAATACCAAACTATTCAGGAATAGGAGAGCCTAAAACTGGGGGTTCATGAAATTGCGAAAGTTCTTCATCTTCAAATGTAGTATTTTTTCAACTATGCATTCCTCGTAAACTTTATGCAATTAGCAATTTTCATCAGTTACATGTGAGATTGTGGGAGAAAATATAAGGCACTGTCAAATGTTCCAATGTGAAATGTTTGCGTTGTGTGTTGTAATGTGTTAATTTGTAAAGCCTGTTATCACTCAAAGGTATCCTGGTGTTGAGAAGGTTTGTGTGCCTGGTCCTGCATATGGTACGTTAGTTAATTGAAAATTCCCATAGAAGCCAAGGTTCTGGTGTTAACCTGGGCTTCTATGGGAATTCACAAGGGCATATTATCAAGCCCATTATCGCCGCTTTAGCGGCAGTTTCCTGCCGATAAAAGCGGCGATAATATGGCCCAGTATTCGGTAATGAACTAAGCATGGATTTCAAAATACACCAAACTTCTATGGGTAGCGAAATTGAGATCACACGCCCTTTGACCTTAATAACATCACAGGTAATGGCATTATGTGATCTTTGATCTTGAACTTTCCCATGAGATTATGTCACATGACCTTAACCATGATGACATCACAATAAGTGACATCAATGAAGTTTCATAGCAGCTGTATCATTAATATAACAACACAACACAGCCTTGTCTATTTTAGATACCACTGATATTAGGGTGCCAACATGATCTTTGAAAGTTCGGGGGGTATATTGACCCAGGATTGGAGTGAGCCAAGAAAGCAAGTGAATCTGACCTATAAAAGGGTTTGTGAGGTCCTGATCCCGAGAAAATTTTGAAAGGAAAATAGTCAAATAGTGCATTATACCATGGTCGACCCTAATGTAAAAAGTTACCTAAGTAAGTCAGGTCCCACATTCATCATAGTTGCCACCCTCTTATATGCAAGGTTGTCATCCCTTAGGACAATAATTACTTCTAACATATAAGAACCATCAATTTGCCATGGATGCCCACATGCCAAGCATTTCCTCAAATGTGCCATCTCTAACATTTTCAACGGGTGCCCTATATTTCAAGAAGTAATTGTAGTATGCAAGTACCAGTATTTTACCATTATGCCAAAACTTACCAGCAGCCTGTTGCAGGTATCTACCATGCCAACAAATACTTATAACATGCCAGTGCCAGTATTTTAAACAAAAATTGAGATAGATTGTGCACTCCTATGTAATTTGGGTTATCTTATTTATTTGCAAGATTAACGGATCAGCTTCCACGCTTGAAAAATGCCTGCCTAGCATGTGTTATATAGGTAAAAAATGGCCAAGCTCCCAAGCCAACTTGGGCTGTAGCTTGCACAGCTATGTGAGATTTACATCAATTATAAAACATTTACATCAGTAGTTTTCTGTTTTACTCAAACATATACATTTTAATTCTTGTTTTTTAAAAATTCTTCAAAGAAAATATGCAGAGCAATACATTACACACATAATGTGTTTTTACCTCATTCAATAATTGTACAATTTTTTTATGTCATTATCAAATTATTGGGAGAAACAGCGCACAATGCATTTCGGGACGAACTGTCCCTTCATCAGGGGAAAACCTGTTAACAATAAAACAAACGTCAACTCATGTACATCAGTGGTTCTATCCTTATAACATTTCATAAATACAAAAAACTGTGTATTACACAATCTCATTAAATTAAAGTGTTTGTACTGCACCAAAAACCTTGTGCAAATCATGTGTGTCACCACTACAAACCAATGTTAAGTAAAGCACCCCAGTGTGGAAAGATTATATGTCATTACTTACAACCATCCAAACTCCAAGTAAAACTCATCTTGAAGTACCAACAAGCAAACCAAGGCCTGAAACGATACATGCCAGGGCGGTCATCTATCTGCTACACCATGCTACAATAGCAGTTAGGAACGCTGAGAATAAAGAATTTTACTTCGTACCTTAATACAAGGTGTCCAGACCTCTTGGAATTACAGCTAGATGTACTTAGGCAAAAGTGTGTCCCCAAAGTATCTGCCAAGACCAAAAAGAAGCCTCAATCACCACAGTTGTTCCGATAACTGCTCAGCCTATTGCAATTACAATACGTCTCTGCACCCGCAATTTTACTTCATGCTCGACATGCTTATTCTCCTAACTCAAGTCTGTGTAAATCAACCGTTACCTTGGTCTCCCATGCTTTGAATTGTAGCATACCAGAATCCCGCGAGAGTTACTTTTCCATGAGTGCCTCCATAGGACAAGATCTGCCTTCGTTTTACCAGAGCAAATGGCGACACACAAGCAAAATACATCATTCGCTCTCATGATCCCTTACATCCACTCAATCACTAGCACGTATTTATGTACACTAACTTACAACTCTTTTACAGTCATTTACGCTCACTGCCCAATTGTCACTCAGTTATTATCACTCATTATGACTCACATATTCTCACTCATTTGCACACTGTCACTCAAAATTGTTTTTACACTCATACGCTCTCACTCACACTCACTTGCACTCACTCTTGTTCTTACTAATTATTTTTTCTCACTCACTGCCAATGCCACTCATTCTCACTCACAATGATATTCACACTCACTGACAACTCACTCTCATTTATTCGTACAGTCACACTTAATCCCACATAGTCTCACTCTATTTCATTCATACTCACTGATGCTCAAAGTCACACATTTTCATTCACTACCTGTTAATGTCTCACTCACTTCCATTCACTCACAAGCTTACACTCAGAGATGTACTCTCACATAAACACACTTTCAGCCACCAGCACGCACACAAATGTATTTTTTCTTACCTCAGCTACCAGGGTAGGTCCCATTCTAGCTACTTGTACTCCATTTTTTGTTACGCTAATATTTAGAAATAACCAAATTTTCAATATTAGTATAATGAAAAATTGGCCCAAAACTAGGAGAGTAGAGCCTCGACTGACCAGAAGGGAGAGCTGCCTCCTGGAAATTAGTACTCTTCCTCTGGGTCAATGGGCCTCAAATGCAGTGTCAGGGGTACCAAGAGGCGCGCCACTTTGCCCAGCTGCGTCCCCCAGCAATGCCTAAATGATGTTGATGGAACTATGAAAAGAGTGTATCATTGAAATTGTTTAGGTAAGGATAAAACATTTTCCAAGATAATACGAAGGAATGGGGCAGGATTGCTTGGGACGTATGATATATTGAGGTCAAATTGATACCAGTCACAAATGGGATGAGGGCAGCATAATCAGAGCATATATTCCCAGAAGGTGAACAAAATAAAGCAAGCCGAATATTTCATGCACTTGGAGCTGCAGAAGGAAGCCTCAGTGTTTGGAGGGAAAACATCTGGAGTGTTTCCCAAGACAGCGGCTCTCTTTGGGTCATTAGATTGCAATGTTTTCTAATAATATACTATCATCTTAATGAATAATTCTGTAGAAGGGAATTTGAATGCATATACTATCATTTTTCGAATAGCCTCTACCTGTGTCTTCCGATTGGCCTACTAAACGCCTCCAGATGGTTCAAAACCAGGCGGCAAGGCTGATCTGGAGGCAACCGAAGTGGCAATCAATCAGAGCTGGGTTGGAAAAACTTCACTGGTTGCCAGTGGCCCAGCGAATTGCTTTTAAAACAGGGTGTATCACCTTCAGGGCGCTCCATGATAATGGCCCTATATTCATTAGGCAATCCATCACTAACTATACACCCTCGCGCAACCTACGCTCCACACATTTAAACCTTGCAAACGTCTCCTCATTTAAAAAAAAACGCCCGGGTGGTAGCTGTTTTTATCATCTGGCCGCCTCTTTTTGGAATGCTCTCCCACTCGTTATCCGACAGAGTAATGATCTACTGGCATTTCGAAAGTCCTTAAAGACGTGGCTGTTCCAACAGGCTTATGCTTAAGAATTGTGTCGTTTGTCTTGATTCTATAGCGCCAAGAAACCCAAGGGTGTATGTGCGCTCAAGAAATTGTTATTAACATAACATAACATAACATGATGAATAATTCTGTAGAAGTGAATTTTAATTCAATCTCCCTTTAAGTTGAAAGGTAACAGGGAAGAAAATGAAGAAGAGAATAAAGAAGTATGCATTGTATTAAATGTCACTGGTAATATTTTCAAAACGTTACTTTAAGCTCAACCTCAATTTCCTGCACATTCTATAACAGGTCTGTTAACCTGCAAATGACTTTTCTTCTCAGTGCAGATACCCCCGTGCAAGGGTGTACCTTTCGACACAGATATACAGCTATATCACAATCTGTAATACAACGAAAAAATCTGTTGATGGTTAAACATGATCGGGATTGGAGATATATGACCAACTGACATCAGACCAACATTTGATGTTCACATTTTGGAGCATTTAGTTTACCACATCTTCAAACACTGCAAATAGTCCTTGACAGTTTGAGGGATGAGATCCTTGTTTTCTCTTCTACATACATTAAATAACTACTGCTAAGGACTCTGAACCCACATCACACCAAGATCTGGTGTAAGAAGCAATTTTTTATAGAAACCCCTCGGTGAATGAGTTCCCCTGTAGTTGTGGTTGGATTTGTTATTCCTACATCAGGGCAAAAGGTTGTAAGGAGCACTCACTCATTGAATCTCATGCACACCCTGACTATTTGGCTCTGCACATCTCTCATAATTTAATTTGTTGCCTTCTCTTTTTACAGAATTGGATGCAGAAATGTGTTTGAGTAGAATTGTAAAACGGGAAGTTTGTAAGCGTTTGTATGCACTGCACTAGCAGATTTCAATGAGTGAGTCTGTAAAGTGGAAAAATGTGTAGCACATATTGCAACCCAAGAGTAAATCACATGACGCACATAAGTAATGTAACTTCACAAACGCTGAGGTAATATCAAGGAAAAAACTCTTTTTGATCATTAATAACTTTTGATCATATTTGATAATTACAATGTAGGAATCCCGCATACTGCAAAGTACACCATGCTGCGGAGAGGACTTCACCTCCCAGACTCCCCGGTGCGTTGTTGCATCATCGCCATGCCTGGAGGCGCTTAAATTAACGTTGCGGGAAGTCTGCATACTTCAAAGTAGACCACACTGGGGAGGGGTCTTCACCTCCCAGACTTCCCGGTCCTATGTGCTGTAATATCCATTGCTGGTCTCGCGGCCCCAAACACAAACAACTGTATCGTCACAGCAGGAGATCCCATCCCCACAATTGATCCCAAGGCCTCCTCCTTGTAAGGCACCATTACCTCCACATGTTGACATTTGTTCCCTCCGAGGTGATAGTGTGTTGCCCATTATATTAAGGGGAAGTTTCTTCTCAATGGTCTACAAACTATATTCCCTGGGACCCTACTCCACCTATTTTGTTGTTACAGTTTGTTCCCTCTGCCCAATTATTTCATCTTCGAAAAATGGGGATGTTGTTCATCGGACAGCTTCTGTTTCTGTCTGGCCGCCTTGCTTTACTGACCATTTCAACCCTACAATGGTAGCATCCCAAATATCTCCCAAAGTTTCCCCGGATGATCAGCCGTGTATTCAAGCCATTTAGTTGCCCCCAGCGGCTACCCCCCTACATTCTTATAATGGTGGGTCACTCCTTTGAGTGAGAATGCACAGGAAACTACAGTCAACTTAAGAACAAAGTAGTTCATTGGCTGGCCACTTGGGTAAATGCATACTAGCCTGTATTCTAGACCCTGGCAGAGGATATTATTATGGTTTGTGTAATAATGTGGAATATACACAGTATTGTGTCCAATAGGTTATATTTATTCAGCCCCAACCAACAGTCAGCTCACAACTGACAATCCTGGAATGACCAGTTATGGGAACCTTGGTGTCATGTGGTTCCAAGCACTAGGTTCCAACATGGAACCAGAATACAGAGGAAGACAGGTCATCACACTTCTCCCTCTTAAACATTAAACAGGTTTACATGTCCAGCAATGAAGTAGACAACAAAAAGATAAGAAAAACAAAGCAGAAACTACCTAGACATAATCACGTAAGTGAACAGGAGGCTTGCATACTCTCACACTCTTGTGAGAATGATTAGAACGCAGATCAGGAACAGCAACAATATCATCACATTTTCCTTTTCCCCCAAAATGAGAAACACGACTATTGTTCCAGATACGACCATCCTCCGTCTTTACAGCATTTTTGAAAATTTTTACAATGGTTCTAGGAACAGAAAACTTCGACCAATTTTGACAGCCCACAGGAGCCCTGATCTTAACAACCTCCCCCACCACGAATTTGGAATCCTTTGCAGAATTTCTCCTATCCACATATATTTTCCTTTTCCTCTGTAGTTCCAATTCCCTTTCTCTCCATGCACCCACCTCATTATTTTTTACACCCTTGTCTGCAGCCATCCAGGCAGGACATAAACAAGTGTTAGGTGCCCTACCCATGAAAAGTTCAAACGGAGTTTTTCCTGTAGTTGAGTGAGGAGAGAATCGATATGCTGAAATTCTAGTCTGTAACTCCTTTCTCCAGTCCAAATTGTTGACCCTAGCCAACTGAATGCTTTCCTTCAAAGTTTTGTTGAGTCTCTCCAAAGCACCATTTGCCTCAGGATGATACAAAGAAATTTTCTTGTGAATAATGCCGCACTTACTGAGATACTCCTCAACTTTCCCTGAACAAAATTGTGGCCCATTGTCCGAAAGTATGGAGTTCGGAAAACTCTCACGTTTAAATACAGACTCCAAAAAGGAAATAACAGATTCACTTGTAGTCTCCCTAACCAAACTAACCTCAACCCATCTAGAATACAAATCCAATAAAACCAACATAAAAGGAGTTTGATGCTCACCATGTAAAGGCCCCACAATATCAATTGCGATTTCATCCCAGGGGGACCTAGGCAACCTCCTGCAAACCATTGGAGAAGACCTAGTCCTCAAAACTTTATCACTCGCCGGACAAGAAGAGCAATCTCTAACAGTGCGTTCCACCAACAAATCGATACCAGGCCACCAGAAATCCATTTGTATGCGTTCTTTCGTCTTTGAAATACCCAAGTGTCCCTCATGAGACATGTCCACCAGCACACTTATGAGATTAACTGGAGGAACTAACCTAGTACCTCTCATGAGTAAACCATCTACCACTGCCAACTCATCAGCAATCAAAGACCAAGGTTTCTTTAAAGAACGAGACCTACCACCTTCCAACAATTTAATGACTTCCTTCAAATCCTCATCCTTACTCAGCTCATCTCTCCAAGCATCTTCCTTCACCGCCCCCAAGGTAACATCACACACCTTTAATTCACTCTCAAAATCGTCTGTTAAAGCTTCCTCAACATTGTCTACAACATCCACCAGCCTAGACAGGCAATCTGCTGAGACATTAGTTTTTCCTGGGATATACTCGAACCTGAACACAAACTCCTGCAAAGAAATTACCCATCTCCTTATTCTTGCCGGGATGGAGTCTAACCCCTTTTTTTCAAACACTTCCTTTAGTGGTTTGTGATCAGACCTGACGGTAAAAGAGGAACCCCAAACAAACTTCCTGAATTTATTCACAGCCCAATATATACCTAGCGCCTCTTTCTCTATGACAGAGTAATTCAACTCTGCTCCCTTCAAACATCTCGAAGCACAAGCTATCAAGACCTCCTTGTCTTTCCTCACCTGTAACAACAAAGCACCCAGACCCTTACTGCTAGCATCTGTTACAATAAACGTCGGATCCCCTGGAACAAATGCCTGTAAATTTGGTGCATTCCTCAGATCCATCTTCACCTGATCAAACTCTCTGCTGCACTCCTCAGTCCAATTAAACACAACATTTTTACACATGATTTTCCTCAGATTGACAGTCTTATCTGCGAAGTTTCTGACAAACTTTTTGTAAAATTCTGCCATGCCCAAAAATGATGAAACCTCTTCTTTTGAACATGGTTCCTTCAATTTTTCAATAGTTTCCACAAGATCCTTCTTTTGAGATATGCCCTTCCTTGAAATGTGGTGGCCCAAATAATCTAGCTCATTGACACCAAACTTGCACTTGCTCTGACGCAGAGTTAAACCAACTTCCAATATTTTCTTCAACACCAGGCAAACCCTCTCATCATGTTCCTGTTCATTCTTACCAGAAATGAGAACATCATCCTGATAACATCTTACCCCCGGTATTCCTTTGAACAGGTCTTCCATAATTCTCTGGAATACCGAGGCAGCTGAAACCAGCCCAAAAGGCATTCTTAAGAACTTGAATGCACCCATAGGTGTAATGAAACTAGTAAGCTCTTGACACTCCTTTTTTAACGGAACTTGGTGATAGGCCGAAGCCATATCTAAGGTGGTGAAATAGCATGCACCATCTAATGTAGAAACCAACTCCTCTATGTTTGGCAAAGGGTACTTGTCAACTATCACCTCTTTATTTAAAGCACGAAGGTCAACACACAGCCGAATCTCATTATTAGGCTTTCTCGCGACCACAATTGGTGCGAGCCACTTAGTAGCTTCTACTGGTTGTATAACCCCAGTTGCCAACAACTTCTCAATTTCTTTACCCACGGCATCCTTTACACAAATTGGAATGCGTCTTACTTTAGCAGCCACAGGCACCGCACCCAACTTCAGTTTGATGTTGTGATTGTACCCCTTTATACATCCCAGTTTTTCACTGAATAACTCTTTGAAGTTCTTTATGAACTTGTTCTCCACATTGTCTACAGCCTGTACTTGAATAACAGGATGAGCATTTGGATTGAGGCTTACACCCAACCTTGCCTGATGAGACCAACTCAACAAGTTGTCCCCCCTGTTTACAACATAAACTTTTGCTTCTGTGTACCTCCCCTTATATTCAATGCAGTCAAAAAAGTAACCCATTATTTTTATGGGATGTTCTTGATAACCTGTTGGTCTTATATCTGGTTTACACAAAGACTTTTCCTTTCCAAACACATTTTCAAACACCTCGTTTGAAATAAAAGTAACATGTGAGCATGAATCAAATTTCATCAACACACTTGCTTTCCCAATCAACACATAATCAGAAGGATGTTCAACAACATCATCATTAATCTGAAAGCTAACTAATTTAGTCTCAGTCTTCGTATCTCTCCCAACTCTTGTTCTGCAATTTCTACCAATGTGTCCCTTTCTACCACACACATTGCAATTGAATTTAAGAGCAGGACACTCTCTCGCATTAGCCATATGTCCATATCTCCCACATCTATAACAAGTTCCTTGAAAAGGAGTTGTGAACTTCCTACTTGTCTGTATTTTAGAAGCACCACCATCAACCTCCCCTTTCAACTTTTCCTCCACACACACTTCTTTTTTTTTCTTCTCATCCTCTCTCTTCACAGCCTGACACACCACTTCCTGCGTTGAAGAACTACTTGACTTTTCCTCCTTTTTTTCCTTGCTTAGTTCTCCAACGCATTTTAACATGTGCTCAACCCTTTTTGCAATACCTACCACCTCTTCCAATGCAGGTTCATCCTTTAGCCACAACTCTTCCCTTATCTTATCACTCACACATCTCAAAACAAACTGATCTCTAATTCGTTCTTCCACCAAACCCCCAAACTTGCAACGTGAAGCTAACTTTCTTAGTGCAGTAATGTACTCCTCAACACTCTCTTCCTTACCCTGCTCCCGTAACCCGAATTAATACCTTCCCATGATTGTACTCACTTTAGGAAGATAATGTGAATCCAACTGCCTAGCACACACCTCATACTCATTCAATCCTCTTTGTTCTGCTTGAGGAATGACTGGAAGAGTCTCCAAAATCTCCTGGCCTTCTCCGCCCAAACAATGCATCAATAAAGCATGCTTCCTTTCACCACTCAAATTTGCACCACACACCCTTGCGTAATTTTCAAATATTTTTTTCCATTTTTTCCACCTAATGAGTGGTTCTCCTGGTTCCATCAGAAAGAAGGGGGGTGCAGTTACATTCTGCATTTTACTGCCCAAGCTCCACTCAACACTCTTACTCTTATTCCACGTTTTAACCACAAACAACAATCAATCAATCAATCAAGTCATTTATAGAGCGCACTACTCACCCGTAGGGTCTCAAGGCGCTAGGTGGGGGGGGGTGCCGTTACTGCTCGAACAGCCAGGTCTTGAGCTTCTTCCTGAAGGAGAGGTGGTCTTGGGTCAGGCGCAGGTCGGTCGGGAGTGAGCATTGAGTTGCCTCCTTTCTGCTTTTACACTTTTGCTATGGTATGTTTTAGATGGTAAAGCGCAGACGTAATTCCGCAGGAAAATATTTTATTTGCACCCGTTGAGAATGTCTTGTGACAGATTGTGCATTGCGCAAATCTGCTCACTGTGACCTCCCCTTAAAGAATGTCCAAGATAGGTCAATGGGTATGTTTTTCTTATACTTTTAGTTGAAAAGATTATTATCCAATGATAGTCCTTTAGTTCCCGGTGACATGATTTTCTGTTTTGTTTTTTAATTTTTTTTTTGTGGTTTTGTAAAGTTTTAAAAAAAAGTGTTATATTATATTGAAACAAAAATAGCAACTGGGACTGGAGTATTTAAAAAATGTGCACTGAGAAATGTGAAAAAACTACAAAAAAGGGGAAAAAAATAAGCATGTATGATTTTTTGCAGCCTTGTGAATAGCTATAACATACTGCTCACCATCGCTTATAACAGCACACAATCCATGCAATATGTGTCCATTCTTGAAAACTCTGGAGCCATATCTGTTGTAGTAGTGAGTGATATAAGTTTTATTTTGATACATAGATATCTTAAAAGCAGTACATACATTTAAATTTACATTTTGTAAGGCTAAGATAAAATACATTTAGTCTCAAAAGGATAAAACGATCAACAGTGCTGTAATAAATAATTTAAAACAGAATTAAATTGAAATGGAAAGCCTTTTAGAACGGATCACCCATACCCACTTTAAAAATTTAGTAATACCACAAACAATGGGGGATGATGTATCAGTCAAAAAAATACGGAGGGCCACCAAATGCTGTTGTGTACCTAAAAGTCTGCACACTGGTGTAAGCCAACGCCTCCTTGGAGCACAATAGTCCGGGCATTCAAAAAGTATGTGTGCCACCGTCACGACACGAGTTGAGCACAAAGCACAGAAGGGTGAGGACTGGGGAGCAGATTTCCACCTAGACACCAGGTTGCATAAAGGTAGAGTACCCACTCTGAGCTTAAAATAGAGAGCCCTGGCCAATGGAATAGAAATGAGGTCCAGCTAGGGCTCAAATGCGACCACGTCTTTAATTCTTAGGAACGCTGTGGTCGAGTTGCAGTGACGAGGATTGCCAATGAGTTTGGACGATACCCACTCCCAATAAAGTTTCTTCAGGGTGGCTTTGGGAGGAGCAGAATGGGTAGCCCAAGAGTCATCCAACCCCAGCTCCCCCAATAGGCTCTTGACATCCCTTAGCCATTTAATTCGATGCCAACCCTCCATTGCAATCACCTCCGACAAGCCTGCTGCATATGGGGCTAGCTCAGGGACCCTCCACAGGCGAGCCCACAGGAGCAAAGGCCGGAGGCGTGCCTGGTCCACAATTGATCTGCAGCCCAAGTCAAGAAGCACCGGGACTGTGGGAGTACTAAGTGGGAGTGCCATAAGTTCTCTCAGGAATTTGCTTTCCGCTTTAGCTAAAACCTCAAGATTTGAGGAGCCCCACAACTCCGCCCCATACAGGGCGGCAGTGACCTCTCTGGCTTTATAAATGTCTATAACCGGGGAAATGCAATGTTTGTCAGATAAGCGATGTTCCCTGAGTAGGACACCGGTAACCCTTTTGTGACTGAACAGCATCTTTTGAATGTGTGGGGACCAGCTCATGGAACTACTAAGGCGGATCCCCAAGTAATCAAACTCACAGACCCTCTCCAGGGAAACAGAGTTTAAGACCGGGGGCGGTCCTAACTTTTAGGAGGGTTCATGGCAGGAAAATAAGTCTTATCTACATTGATCGTCAAGCCCCTGAGAGAGCAGAACTCCTGGAAGCCGTTGAGGAGCTTTTGGAGACCCCAAGGTGTCTTTGCAATGAGAAGGGTATCGTCGGCAAAGAGCAGGGTGGGGATCCGAGTGCCCGCCAGGGACGGGGCATCTGCTGGTTCTTTAAGCAGGTGCTCTACCACACCATTCACATAAAGTGAGAATAGTGTGGGAGCTAGCACGCATCCCTGGCGGACACCCCTACACACAGGGATCCTATTGGTTTTCTCCCCATTCGTGCCCCACCGCACCTGTGCATAATTGTCTATATGGAGTTTGATCAAAAGCGACAGGATGCAGGGGGGCAGCCCCAGCCCCTGCAGAACCCTCCATAACTCCTCCCTGGGTACTAGGTCAAAGGCAGTCTTCAGGTCAATGAAGGCCAAGTAAAGACTGTCTTTGCCCAGCACCACCACCTTCCAATACAGTACCATCAATCTGAAGGCCTGTTCGATCGTCCCAGTGCCTGAACGGAACCCCGCCTGGAAGTCAGACAGTATCTTGTGGTCGTCAGCCCATTGAAGGACCCTCCCCAAAATCACCTTCCCAGCCACCTTTTGGGAAGAGTCAATAAGACTAATGGGCCTGTAATTGGCGGGGCTGTCCGGACACCCCTTTTTAAATATCAGGACAACCTCCGCCCCCTTCCAGGAATCCGGCACTAGTGCGCCCCTCATGATTGCGTTTAGTAGATTAGCGACCAAATGACCCCAATCCTTCGGAGCGGCGGTTAACAGGTCACCTGGTAACCCGTCCGGCCCAGCTGCTTTTTAAGGGACCAGGGACTTGATTACGGCCTCCACCTCCCTCGCGGTAAAGTCATCACTGCCCCCAACAAGGACATCATCCTCCAGGGAGAAGGACTCGCTAAGGGCCCCTTCAGGTTGGGAATACAGGGCTTCAAAGTGGTTGTACCAGATCTGGGCGGGTATGGTGCACGTAACGAGTGATGCGTCAGGCCTATTCCTGGTTCTAACCAAACTCCAAAAGCACCTTGAATCCTTACTCTTACTAGCTAACAACAGCTCTTCCCAGAACTTCTCCTCCCACTCCTTTTTCGCTGCCCTTAAGGTGTGGGAGTAGTCCTTCCTTGCTGCCCTGATAGCTAGTTGGGACTTAGATTTGACTGCCCCTATCAAGGCTTTTTTCAGGGTCCTGCATTTTGTTGTGTACCATCCCTGTCTATTCGTGGGTTTGGTCCTGTTAGAAGTGCCAGAAGAGCTTGAGGGTAAGATGAAAAGCTCGCTTAGGGCCCTTGTTAGATCACAAAAAATCTACGTAGCCTCTTCAGGCACATGGGTCAATGAGCCCAGATTACTCTGGGCTGCAGCCAACAGTGCCCCTATGGCTGAGACTTTCTCAGGAGACAAGACAAGCTTAGCCCACTTCAGTCGCCTCCCACAGTTAGATACACTGGCCATCTGGGAGTTGGATGCCGACAGAGGATGTAATCCAGCCTTGCCCCTGAGCCACTCAGGAGATAACACAAGAGAGATAAGATTATGATCGCTCTCAATGGTCTGGATAATCTCCATATCACTCAGGGTACTCCATAGGCATACGTCGAGAAGAATATAGTCTATTCTAGACGTGTGATTGGGCCTATTGTAGGTATGTGCACCAGTCTGATCAGATTTGGACCTCCCATTGACCGCCCTCAGGTCAAATTCCATATTCAGGGCGTTGATTTGCAACGCCACTTGTGTCCACCTTTTGATGGGGGGCAGGGCCAGGGCCAGGATCCCCTTTCTCGAGTCCTCCTCTTCTATGCCTAGCATGTCATCAGTACCTAGGGACTCGAACGTACAATTTAAATCACCCGCCACCACGGTGCACGATTTTCTTGGCCACTGCCTAAGGACATCTTCCAGAAGGGCAATGGTGGGTGATTGTGCGCCTCCCCTAGTGCCTCTAGCATAGATGTTAAAAATGTCTAGGAGCAGACGTCCCCGTGAATCCTTTAATGTGATGTTGAGGATGTCTGGTGAGTTTGTAGGGTGCTCTTCCACCCTACAATCGAGGGAGACAGCAACCCAAATGAGGAGACTACCCGAAGGGCGACCCCTCCCTGACCAGGGGGAGACAGCTGGAACAAAGTGGGATGAATATCCCACCTTGTGTCAGGGCTCCTTACCCCACGTCTCCTGGAATATACAGATGGAATATCCCTCCACAAGAGCGTTCCAGTCAGGCAACCCCAACTTCCTATCGATTCCCGCGATGTTCCAGCTGAAAATCCTAAGGACTGGATCCGCCACAGCTGACTCACCGCCGGAATCGAGGTCTCCTCCCACCTTCAGCGGGTCCTGGGTCGTTTGACTACCAGCCCCGCCTTGCCTCCCGGGAGGGTGATTGCTCTCTTGTATGGGAGTGGGGACTGCCATACTCAGAGTGAGTATACCATAATCAATGCTCAGCCCTCCTAGCTCGTTGGCTTCGCCTAAACTACCAACTCTTGGGACCTCCCCGGCGATGCCGTCGGTTCAAAAGCCCGGTGGTCTCCACCCTGGCGATGGCCAGACTGTCTGAGGATAGAATTGAAGGTTAGCGGGGAATTCGGAATAGGCGGGGCTATTGCTCCAACCCATGCCGAATTCTCGGCCAAACCTGGGGTTGGCTGGTCTTGTATAAAAAAAGGTTAGGTGCACTGTCCCAATTCCCGGACCCCTGGGATTAGGTTTGTATTTTCTAATAGTTTGAGCTACTCTACTATCCCTGAAATTGACCACAACGCAGTCTCCTTCTAAATGCTTATGGCCATGACCCACCCAACCCACCCTTCTGACTCCTATGTTTGATCCGTCAAAACCCCTAGGAAGGGGTCTGTTGGACTCTAGCCAGTGCAACGTTTTATTTGTTAAGGCTTGAGGGGATTCATTTTGTTCGGCCTTCAGGGTGGGTACATTTGTGGGGACGACAACATATGGGTGGCAGTCTGGGGGTAGGTCCATAGGAGGGGATATTGGGGCAACTTTGGGTAGTGGGACTTTTGGGACAGCTTTTGTTGATAGTGTTTGTGGGTGGATAGGAGCAGGATTAATATTCGTAGTTATGGGCTTTTATTCTTTGTGTCTGAAAGATGCAAAGAAAAAAGCGTTTCACCATTTTCTTGAAATGAAAGCCTCAACTTTAAAAATGCATTCACTAGTAGTATGTACATAAGAAGAGTCTACGTACCAGGCTCTTTTTCTAGAAAGGAGAAGGCTTGTGGGACTTGTAGTCAGGAGAAAGGGGGCACCAAGGGAATCAATCGTTTTCAATGGGCAGACAATTCAATCTGAAAAATCAGGGCATGATTTATTAAAATAAACTAAGCGCTTGTATTGGTGCCATACCAATATATAAGTCCACTACGTCAACTGCAAAGGTCTCACCAAGCACTAACCTTGTATGTGCCGCCAAACGGCGAGATGGCTTGTAAAATATGACCATCTGTGTGTTTTCCTGCCTGAAATAAAGTGAGCACGTATGAATCGATTTGAAAAAAATTTGAAAAAAAACTGAAAGTGAAGGGCTATGCCGTTCTCTACATATTTAAAAGACGCTGTTCTAGCACATACAGGTGAGTACACTCTCTCAAAGTGGGCCGCAAAGGCCTCTGCTATCTCTGCGCAGGAGGAACGTAATTTGCCCACGCCATCCCATGCCACAGCTACCAGAAATGTTTCGGGGCTACAGCCATGCCAATAATGTCAGCGCCTTGTCGCCTACATAGTATAGCCGGTATCGCATGGCTAATGCATCAGCTCGGGCTTTGTGTTTGGTCAATTTCTTAAGATCTCTCTACTTCAGCTATTGCTTGTGAAACGTGTCCAGGGAAGGGGTTGCAGCGCTTCCCCCTCTAGTTGATGAACCTCACTCTCCCGGAGCCGAATCTGAAGGGACTCCTTTTACACCCCAATAAGTGACTGAGCTAGTCCCCGAAGCACTGCTTTATATGCTTCCCATAGGGTTATATGGGAGTCCACGGATCCCTAATTTCCTCCAAAATACAGCTCTGATCCCTCCCTCAGCCTATCACTAATTTGAGGGTCACGAAGGCGCCAAGGGTCTATTCTTGGAAAGACCGCTCTGTTTACTACAGGGCCCTAAGGGAGGTACACACAGGGGAATGATCCGAGATCCCCCTGGCTAGATGAGAGCTAATGCCAAAGTCTCCTATCTGGTCCAGACGTGCAAAGAAATAGTCAATCCTCAAAAAGGACCCATGTCGTGCTGAGTGGAATGTGTATTGCCTAAGTGTGGGGTTCTGTGCGCGCGATAGGTCTTCCATTCCAATTGCAGTAACAAAGTCAGATAGGCCCCTTTCACTCCTCCTACCTGTGTGGGCATTGAACCGGTCTATATCTGGGCACATGGCTGCATTAGTGTTATCACCCAGAAGTAGCATCTCTTCAGGGAGGTTGGTCAGGAACACACTCAGTTTGAGTAAGCACTGGACATGGGGTATATAACATGAGCAGAACACCAATGTATGTACGTCCCATCTACCCACCACTGCAGCGAAACAACCTGCCTCATCCACCCAGGTGCCTAAATAACAAAGGGTAGGGCATTACGTATTAATATACCCACCACACGTGCACCAGATGTGAACGCTGAGTGCACAACCATTCTATAGCCAAATCGATCAAGGGCCTTACATCTACACCCTTTCAGGTGCAATACCTGTATAAGGACCACATCCGGGCAGTGCCGCTTTACATGCTGCAACACCAATGTTCGCTTAATTTTGTTACCCAGCCCATTAACGTTCCAGATCCAGACCTTTACCAGAGCTGAGTCGGTTGAAGCTTTTATTCGATATGCAAGATATCTTGAAAGCGTACACAAATACAGCATTTTTAAAAAAAACTAAAAAAAAAACTGGAAAAAGACATATTAAGAACAGTATTAAATGTACAGTTAAAAAAGATAAAAAGACATGTGATTTATTCCGACATCACATGTCTTTTTATCTTTTTTAACTGTACATTTAATACTGTTCTTAATATGTCTTTTTCCAGTTTTTGTTTTTTAAAATGCTGTATTTGTGTACGCTTTCAAGATATCTTGCATATCGAATAAAAGCTTCAACCAGAGCTGAGTCACCCAAGGTGTCGATTACCCAACAAGTTCCTTGGTAGAATTATTGTCTCCAACATGTCATCCCACACAGTCCCCAGTGCATACTGAATAAACTGGCCATTATCAAATATCCCATCCCCCTCATGTCCCCCCAGGCCAACACCCCAACCCCCCAGCTCTCCCCTCCCTGCCGCCCTTCCAGGTAAGTCCCAAACCACCCATCAAAATCTTGCAGAGTGCATGTCGCCCGATAACACAACCAAAACCATTTGAGAGGAACTGTGGGCTTGCAAACCTAAGGAAGACATACACAACCAGTGATGAATCTAACACCCCCATACTATACATCCCAAAGCAGCCCACTGACAATAGTACCCACCCCCGTCGGACCCAGAGTTCAATAAAGAACCAGGACTATTTGCGTCATGTAAAATGTCTTGATCAAGAAGCTGACTGGAAGCCCCAGTCTCAACCTCCCAATCGACATGGACTCAGCCCAACCAACCAGCCACCCATCCCTCGTAGCCTAAAGTCGATTATTATGCAGGGCCTACCACCAGACACAACAGTGCCAGAGCCATCTCAGAGTCCCGCCGCAGTCTGCTGTTCTCCACCACTGGTAGATCGCTCACCCTCTGAATCCGCTGCTCGGTCTCCCCGGTTCATTGCGGAGTTTTCCCGTCTCCCCTGCCGACCCACAGTTCTCCAGCCTTCCAGCAAGTCGCTGGCATCCGCCGGCGTTTCGAAGAAGTAGGCCTTTTCTCCATCCTGGACCTTGAGTCTTGACGGGAAGAGCATCATATAGTTCACTTCCTTGTCACAAACTGCCTTCTTCACACAAACATAAGGAATGCCGCTGTTGTTGAACCTGAAACGTGAAGTCTGGGAAGAAACTGATCGTGGCGTTGTCCCGGTGGAGGTCCCCATGAGTGCATGCGCTTGTAATATGGCATCCCGGGTCTGAAATTAAGGATGCGGGCAATGATCTACGTGGGGGGGGTCCCAGGCTTGAGTTTCCCTCCCAGGGCACTGTGGGCCCTCTCAACAGAGAAGAAATTTGGCAGACATTTAGGTTCCAGGTGGTTTAGAATCAGATCCTCTATAAACCAGTCTGTCAATGGCCCCTCCAGCCCTTCCGACACCCCAACTATGAGAATATTATTTTGATGGGCCCGACCTTTCTGATCCTCCAAGTGGGCGTGAATATCGGCCTGGTTCTTTGTAACAGCATCCACCTGTTCCTCCAGTCTCTTCGTCTTCGATTGGAGCCCCCCTATTCCGGTTTCAGCAGCAGAGGCCTTTTCCGACATCTTCCGGAAGTCTGCCCGCAGGAGATTAACCTCTTCTGTCCAGTTTCGGCTCCAGAGTACCACAAAAGTCCCTGATGGCCCTCATTATGTCTCTCAGGGAGGGATTTGGGCCATCGTCCTCCGAGTCGTTATCCTGACCACTACCCGTCGTGCCACCCTCTCGGTTCATCGCAACTGTGTATTTTTCAATTTGATTGGTTTGACCCGAAGCCCTATTAAGACCCATAATGGGCCAGTAGCCAGAATAGAACTGAGCACTAGCACGCTGGGGTGCCCCACTTATTCCTGCACACACTGCAGTCAGCTCATTACCACCCCACCTCTGGGTATGCCACCTGCCACCAAGTGAATGGGGGAGGGGCTGCCCACAGATCACACTGGCCCTGTGGCCCCTTGCAGTTTGGGGCCCTCAGTCGACACTGTCCACTGCCAAAGGACCCACGTTGCTAGGCCCCAGACATGTGGGAGCCTCTGGTAACTCCAGGCTGTGTGTCGCACCTCATCCAATGGCGTCTGACATCTGATGCAGCAAGCCACACTTAACCCATATCGCTCCTGGGGCCCACCTCGCAGTTACTTCAGGGGACCCATGGTGTGCAATACAGTTTACCGCAGCCCAGGAGGGGGTCAGTCCTCATCACCAGTGCGCCAAGCCTGCACCATGTCCGTTTCTGCCACCCGCCTCACAATATACCTCAGTGCTCCCGTGGTATACAATGCAGTTTTCCGCTGCCCAAGAGGGGCTCAGTCCTCATTGCCGGCACGCACCACAACCGGGTAGGTGCCATTTTCTCCCAAAGCGAGCCGGCCACAGTGCTCCACTTCACTGCCTTTTCGGGTGCTCAACATTGCTGCCAGATACCGTCTCCAACTGTAGCACTTTCCCACAACTGTGGGCGTCCTCAGTGTCCGCTTCGGTGATTGGATTTTGCTGGATGTCAGGGGAATAACTTAGGCTGTTAACACAGCTAAGGAACTACACCGCCATCTTCTGTGGCTGCAGACCATGCCCCCCAGTAGCAGAGAAATTTAAAGAGATTTCCAGTTGTATGTCTAGGGACATGGATGATCAGTTATCCCTTCCAATCTCGTGCAGACATCAAATTGGCTGCCAAACCTTCAAACCAGGAACTGTTGGCAGCCATCTCAGCTTGAACCGAGTCCCCCAAAAACATTTTTTCCAAAATAAACAGGGGCAGGGTAGATACACTCTGACCCTAGGTCACACTGGATTCATAAATCTCCCTAAAAACCATAAAAGAATAAGGCTCGGGCTCCTGCACTTAATTTCTAATTGGCCCGCGGGTGGGCCACGTCCTGGGGCATGTCCAAAATATGTTGGAGAGGGAACATGGGGACACCCTTCTAGTAGCCCTTAAGCCCTTGGGACTTCTGCTTACCCCAGAGTATTCTTCACAATGTATGCAGGGGTTTCCCTGGGCAACCCTAGTGCCCTGTGGACTGCTGCCTCCCCAAGGCAAATGTTGCATTAATGGTGCCACCAAGCACCGGGGACTGCCACCTCACTGTGGCTAAATAATATATACATGCTGGGGGGCATGCGGCCTCTTCATAGCCCTGGGGACCTCACCTCCCTGGGTCTAAATATAATATTGATGTGGGGGGACAGTAGCCTATGACCTGAAATGGAGGGGGGCAGGGACCATAGATTGCCCTGGAGACCACTATTGCTTCCGCCAAGACATAACAAACTGTGCTCGCTTTCAGCAAGGTAGCAGCTCCCTGTCTGTCAAAGTAATGCTGGCTTCAGTAAGAGGGGGGACCTTGTAGGAACTCCCTCTGCAGTCCCTAACACCACACTAGTGGCTCGGCTGCAGGCTGGGCCACAGGTGATAGGGTCCCTGGGGCTGAAAGCAGGCAGGGAGGGAGGCCCTCACTTTAATAAAAAAAAAATAGGAAAAAAGGTCTGGGCCCCAGGAGATAGGGACTCAGGGCAGAAATTGGCCCGGGAGGGGGGCATAGTCCCCCTCCTCCATTCAGACCATTCCTGGCCCTGGGGGATGCGGTCTCCAGTGCTGAAATAGGCCCTGGGAAGGGGGATCACATGGCCTCCTCCCCTAATAATAAAAATATACATTTAAAAAAGGGACATGCAAGTCACCAGAGGCCCGCCCCTTTTATAACCACTCTGTAAATGTTCCTCCTGGAATACTTCTGATTGGGGGATGAAGTCCCCTTTGCTCCAGAGAGTCCTTGGGAGCCAACAAGTCCTCATTTTACCTTCAGTAAGTCCCACAGAGCTTGATTGCTGAGAGGAATTCCTGAGGATATGCCCCCTTTCTCTACCATGCAGAAAAAGCACCTACTGGCACACTTATGTTTGGGGGATGAGGTGCCCTTGGGTTTTGAGTGTTCATGGGGCCAACAAACCCTCCTGTTACCTGCAAAATGGAGCAGTGTTTGGAGGACACAGGTCCTTTCTCCACCACTCTGCAATCACACCTCCTGGCACATTGTTGGTTGGGGGATGAAGTCCTTTGGATGCAGAGGGTTTTAGTGGGCTGAGAAGCCCTCCTGTTACCTCCAGTAAGTCCGACACAGCTGGATTCAAGCGAGCTGGTCAGAGGTCCTACCCCTTTCTCCTCCACTCTGCAAACAAAACTACAAGTTAAAAAAACACATTGAAATTCACTTTAAAAACAAATGTTACAGGTACATTGTAGTTAGGAAATAAAATTTGAAAAACCTTAGAAATTCACAGAAAAAAACAAATGTTACAGGGATGTTATGGTTAGGCTCAGATTTTACTAGTTCAAGACCAGTAACATTTGGCAGTTATAGTTACCTGAGATACTGCACTGCTTATTATCTCACTTATTCCATCATTCATGACATGGTCAGTCACATCACTGATGATATCATTGATGACATCATCCACAGAACCACTCACATACCCACTCACACCCCGTAAAACGTCTTGTATGCCCATTCATAAACCCACACAACCACTTACACACCCTTTCACAAACCCATACCAATACTCACAAACACTTTCACTCCTTACTAGAGTGATTCCACACCCACTTACTCACTTGTACAAGCACACATTTACTCACCCATGCAGGCAGTCTCAACCACACAGTCACACATACATAAACTCACACACCCACTTTTTTACATACAAAGTTGCTTACATACTGTTGGACTTAGCCCTTTTTGCAGGGTCATCCCTGAACATTTTGCCTTCCTTCTGTATTTCTTCTGACCTGATGTTGGTGGTTATTTGACTATGGGCACTTTACCATTGCTGATCAGTGCTAAAGTGCATATGGGCTCTATTGTAAATTGTTGTAATGGATTAGGGACTCCATGATTTGCTTATTTGATTTACATTTCAGACCCTAGTTCAGTGCACCATGTGTGCCCAGGGCCTGTAAATCAAATGCTGCTGGTGGGCTTGCAGCACTGGTTGTGCCACCCACAGAAGCAGCTTGTAAAATGTGGCTCGGGCCTGCTATTGCAGAGCCTGTGTGCAGTCTGGGACTGCCATGTCGATTTGGTAAGTGCACCCACTTACCAGTCCCAAAACCTTCCAATTTCTATATGTTAGCCACCACTAAGTTAGGCCCAAGGGAAGGTCACATTGTATGTAAAATGTAGGATATGCCATGATGTGTCTGGCATGTCCTGATGTGAATTACAGGCAATTTCATTTTTCTCTATTGCAAGGCTACCTGTTCCCATAGGCCAGCATGGGCAGTTTGATTATAACATCTTATAATCCCAACTGACTCAGGAAGCCAGTTAGAAATTCGAGTTTAGTATGCCTGACCTCAGAATGTTAAAATACATCTTTTAGTGAAGATGGTTTTAACATTCTGTGTTTGAAAGTACCACTTTTAGAAAGTAGGTATTTTCTTGCCTAACCATCCAGCCTGCCTCTGCGGGGTTTGTGTATTATGTCTGGTTTGTGAGTGACAGGGTCAGGGGTGGCTCCAGGAGACAGGGTGAGTCAGCTCTAGGCTGAATAGACCTATCTGCATTTGGAGTGGTGGGAGGCATAGCACCTGGGCCTGAATAGGGCTGTGCCTGCCTTCCACAATGCTGGCTCTACCTCCTGTGATGCGTCTGATGACCCTGGCCCACACTGACAAAGGAAGAAGTAGTGCACTGGCAGAATGCACCCAGAACTGCTATGGACAAGGTACAGACACTCTCAGAGACAAAGGATGAATGTGTATAAAAAGGGGGACCCAGACCCCAGAACATTAGATCACTTCTGGGAATTAAGACAACCCTTTGGCAAGGAGATGAAGCAAGAAGATGAAGGAGGAGACTGCCCCTGTGCTATGCTGTTGGGGCTTGGCCTGCAGTGGTTACTTTATTGCCAAGGAAAGGAGAAAAGGAACATTGTGTGTACTTTTGTAATAACGAAGAAGAATCTCCAAGTGCTTGAAGTGTGCTTACCTCCTGCCTGAAGTCTCATGGGTACAAGACTTCACCACTAGCTCTCCTGAATTACCTTGCTGGGAATTCTGCCTGCAGAGGGGCCTATCATTGTTTGGGCCCTCTGAGAAGACTGCATGTCGCTGGGAGCTGGAAGCGCAACATACAGAGGAGAAGCTTGTCGACACCGCAGCAGTTGCATTCGCATCGCCGAAGAAGCATGCTGCCGCTGCAGCTGTTAACAATCACAACATCGGCGAAGGTTATTGCACCCCCGGTGAAGTGTGTCACCACCAGAGTGGCTGCCATCGCATCACCGGAGAAGCGCCTATCGTGGCTCAGAAGTTACTGAGTTTACCGCACGGCTGTCAGGTGTACATGCATCGCATCCAACATTGTTGCATCGCATTTTGTCACATTGCACCGGATTATCACATCGCATCAAGGCGCCATCTTGTTGCATCGTCACCGGGCCGCAGTAAGAACCGACACATCCACTCCCCACAGAGTAAGGAAGCGACACATCACCTCCCGTGCGCTACAGTCAGAAACCGACAAATCTACTCCCCTGAGTGTAAGGAATGGGGCATCATCTTCCCTGTGATCCTTTAGTTTGTATTGTGTGACGCATCCAAGGTACTTTGGGGGTAAAGTGTCGCAATTACCATCTACATTGAACTGAGCGATTTCTACCATTTTAAAAGTTTATTTTTGATTACATTATTGTGGATTTTTGTCATTTGGTCTTGTTTTAAGTCTAGTAAAGATTTCTTATTCTTCTAAACTGGTGTGGTGTCCATTTGTGGTGTTTTCACTGTATTACTGTATGTGTTCGCAAATGCTTTTCACACTGCCTCTGAGAAAAGCCTGTCTGCTGGTGCCAAGCAACCAAGGGGGTGAGCAGGGGTTATTTTAGAAGTATAGCCTCTTACCCTGACTAGAAGCAAAGGTCCCTATTTGGTCAAAGGTACCTACCTCTCACAACTAGAGACCCCCAGTTCACTATGTCGTGAGTGATGTAATATGTGAGGTACTAAGCAGTGCATTGCGGGGTTTAAGTTATATTTATCTTAGGGAAACATAACTGCAGAATTTCACTCCTTTTTTATTAGTGAAATCTGAGCCTAACTATGAAGTCACCCTAACCTTTGGTTTGTTCTGTGAATATATATAAGTATAAATAAAAGTGCCCTAGTGTTGTGCATGGAAAGTTTCAGGGTGCTCCATTAGGAGGATGCTGACAAAAATGGGGGTGTTAAAAAACATGCTCTTCCCATGTTAATTCCCATAGGAATTTTAGACACGACAACAGCCCGAACTGCTGAACTAAATTACATCAAATTTCGTAGAAAGGTAGCTATTGGAGCAGAAAGTGATCTTTTTTGTAATCTGGCATAAATCTGTCCCGAGCTCAAATCTGAGTTGCTGTTGATACTTAAAACTGTTGGCAGGAAGCTTGGGACTCTGCTTCAGCCATGTCCCCCAAAAATTAATAAAAAGAAAAGAGGGGAGAGTAGAAACACCCTGGCCCCATAGACCTCTTAGGAGTTCCATAAGAGACTCCACCAGGGCATTGCATGAGCTCCAGCTCCCTTAGAAACATATCAAAAGATGTGCTGGCTTGCCCCGCTTCTTTAAAATTAGGCCCCTGGATGGGCCAGGTCCAGGGGGCATGTGGAACTTAAGGGAGGAGGATGGGCCTCTCCTCCAGGGGCTTACAACTACCTGGGGACCACCACTTCTTATGCTATATTAAATGTGGGCTTCTTGGAACCCCCACCAGGTCATGGGGACCACCACCTCTTTGGGGCCACATTAAAAAAAAAATTGATGTGCTGTGCAAGCCCCCAGTCCCGGGCATCACCACCTCCCCAGGGCCAAATTAAAGTTAATGGGGTGGCGCATAGACCTCAGCAGAACCTGGCATCCACCATGTGCCTGAGGTTAAATTAACATTTAAACTGGGGGGGGGGCTGCTTGGGCCTCCTTCTGCAGCAGATAATGGCCTTGGGGACCACCACACCCCAGAGCTGCTCCTGCTATGTCCTGGGGTGCCCAACCCCAGGACAAAGCTGTTTGCTGTAGCATGGTGGGAGCTTTTACTGCTCCTGCTAAACCACAGCAAACACTGGGGGAGAGCAGAAAAATGCCTACGCCTGCTGGAAGCAGAGAATTTGTCTGTTTGTGTCTGTTTGTCTGTTTCACTTCCAGCTGACAAGCTAGCAGGGAAACAGACAAATTGCTTTCAGACACAGGGAGCTGTATCATTAGCATCTCCGTGTGTGTGAATGCAATGCCTGCTCTTGCAGAAGGTGTTAAGATGGCAGTGCCTGGGGTGCGCATTGAGTCTCCGCCACGGTCCAAAAGCAGACTGGGTGCCCTGGGGCACCCAGAACATATGGCCAGATGGTGACTTTCCTAAGTAAATTTTTTATTAAAAAGTCCAGCACCGGGGGAAGTCAACAGAGGCCCGCTCACTTTCTGAACCCCTCTGCAAAGGATCCTCCTGGTACACAACTTGTTGGGCAAAGTCACCTGGACTTGGGGCCAGCACCTCCTGTGTCCTGCAGTAAGACCCTCATAGTGGGATTGCTGAGAGATTGTGGGCCAGCTGCCCCCATTACTGGTTGGGAGATGAAGTCAAGTCAAGTCAAGTCAGGGACATTTGTATAGCACACAAATCACATCCTGGGAGTCTCATGGCGCTTGCAGCGGTCTCTGACAGGAAAATAGAGCAGTTAGTTTGCAAAAAGCCAGATCTTTAACCTCTTACGGAAACAGTCGTGTTCAGGGATGCTACGGAGATGAATGGGCATTTTGTTCCATGAAACAGGAGCCAGAAACAAAAACGCACCATCACCATTTCTAGAAGTCCCCTTAGATGCTGAGGGTCCTTGGGGGCCAACAACCCCTCCTGTTACCTCTAGCAAATCCCACACAGCGGGGTTGCTGAGTGCTGGTTAGAAGCCCCATCCCCTTTCTCCACCACTCAGAAAATGTATCTAGTAGTTAAAACTTAGAAATTCACTTTAAAAAACAAAGATTCCAGGGACTTTATAGTTAGGAAATATAATTTATAAAACTTTAGAAATTCACTTAAAAAAACTAAGTTTACAGGGATGTTACACTTAGTAAATAGATGTAAAAATGTAGAAATTCACAGAAAAGTTACAGGAACATTACATTTAGGAAATAAAATTATAAAACCCATACATATTCACTGAAAAAAAAATAAAGGATAGTTTAGTTAGGCTTAGATAACACTTTGCACGAGGTTTGCTTACAAAAGTGCTGTAAAGCATAAGTAAATCCGGGGCCTAGTCCTAAAACCACAATAAATGTGTCTCAAATTTAAAAAAAAGCTGATTTGCAAGTCAGAGTGAAAAACGGTGCCAAATCATTAGGCACCACAGCTTTGTTTGTGACCCTTGGATCCAGACATCTCTATGACCAGCCACCTCCCCTTGCTGCATCTCCCTGTCATGGAAACTGGTGGGGACTATAAATAAGTGGGTGCTATCCATTTTGGGTAAAAATAAATACATGCTTCAGGAGTGGTCAAGGCCTATGGAAGTAGAAACACTTTGTAAGTTGTAATGCCTTCTCCAAGGAGCTAGTGGCTAACCCATTGACATTCCCTATAATTCCCTTGTCAGCTGCTCGGCCATGTCAATTTATTTTAGGGCTTAAACTCAACAGAGGCAGCCACCAGTCCCTTCAACTACGTTCTCCCCTTTTGTCCTTCTCAGCATGTAAGTAAGCAGCAGCAACCTTCATTGAAAAGTATTCAGGCCCCAAACCTTAACTTCAATGAAATTCAACATCCATAGAGAAAAATACATCATTTTATATGATTCTCAGAAGACAACACAAATGGCATGATTTGTTTATTTTACTGAAGCTTCTATATTAAAAGCATGTATCACAGGCATGGGACTCAATACATTGGCTACCTATTTAGAGATGAAATAGGTTACCTTCCATGTGTATTATCCACAAAGCAGCCTATGGCCTAGCCTAAAAAATTAATATCACATTACACTACACCTATGCCACTTCACTGACTTTGGTGCCCTGTGTTTTAGGAGGCCTAAATCAAGTGGCACGCTGCAAGAGTGATTGGGTCTGCAATATGAAACCCACTGCCATTTGGAATTAAATACATAGATCCCACTCTTTTTAGGCAATATCATAAACATATTTATTTTATTAAGTTTGACCAGCCCTTCTTCTGATTTGACTCTTGGTTTAGCACCAGGAAGCCTGGTGTCAGTTACAGTTGAGGTCAGAATATCACTGATGATATCATTAAATCTTTATTTCGATTTATAAAACCATAAACGATACACAATAAACAGTGTATATATGTTTCATTATACAGAAATTATTTGAAATTTAAGACATTCTTCTGATATTAAAAATAACACCGGCAATGAAAATGTGACGATTAAAATGTAATAAAAAGATGCTAAATAGGTAAAACCACAGGTGTCAAGACAGCAACCAAAGTGCAGATGCTTTTGAAAGTGCATATAGACAAAAATGGAACAAAACAAGACAATTTCTTTCAGACCACTACCCATTTTCAAAGTGCAAGTGAAAAATAGGAAAGTACATGCAGAAAATTACAGCTACACATTATAACATTAACATTTCAGGCCTTTTTTCTCTCTTCATATACCCTCAGCGAATAAGTATCTGCTGATACTAAAACTATTTTCTATAAGGTATTCGTTTTTATTATTCTAAACGCTTCAGAACAAGACCTTCTTCCCAGGTTTCAACAAATGGGTTTAATCCGTTTTTGCCTTGGCAGGGCATATACAGGGCAAATTAATAGGATATGTATCTCATTTTCTGGTGAATTGTGTTGACATAAGACACAGCAGCCATCATTATTAGTCACATCAGTCCTTTGACCCCATTTCGTTGTGTAGAATTAATTTGCAGTATACCATAGCAAAATGTCAGATACAATGTTTTTGCCAACTGGGGATGTACCTCATCCAGGTATTGTGCAAAAACTGGGAACAGTTTTATAAGCAGGAACTGAGACATTAATCTAACTATGTCTCGGTCGTGGGAAACACTATTCTGTATCAATGCCCAGAAAGCATTTTCAATGTCTTTTTGGCTGTCGCTGTCAGTAGAGTAGGAGATTCCCAAAAGTGCTTTAGCCTCAGTTTATCAAACCATGTATGAACATGCTTAAACCACTGGAGAGTGTAACTTTTGTCAAACTCTAGGATCAAATCTAGCCCTTTCTTGTAACTAGCTAGTTCTGTTGTAGTCCAGATTCACACCCAAAACAACAAAGGTCTCAATATGGCCTGATGGTCAATGCATTTTATATCCAGGTCCAAAACAATGGGTATGATAGGTGTTCGCACAGGAAGATGTAGAAGCGATCTAAAAAATGTATTTTCTTGCCTGGCAAATGTGTTCCTACAGCTAGCCCCCCATATTTCTGCACTGTAGAGGGATGCTGCGCGTGCCCTGTATTTATATACTTCAAGTGCAGGAGACACTGCATTTGTGATGCTACTCCCATGTTTTTTTTGGTATTGGTATAGAGTTCTGACTCAGGATAGTCTTACTTTTTTTTTTCTAAATGTGGATGTCAGGTAATTTTTAGTGTCTAGTGTTATGCCTAGATAGTTAAAATATGTCACATATGCTAGCTTTTGTTTTTGGACAGCTATATTCTTCTTGAATAATCTGTGTGGATTGACTGCCATATATTTTGTTTGGCTAGAGTTAATTTCTAGGCCCTTGGAATCGCAATAGACATTAAAAGAATCAAATAGACCTTCAAGGCCCTTCGGGGTCTGCAACACTAAAATAGTGTTGTCCGCAAATAAAAGAGCGGGCACTGGCACCCCACCTAACTTTAGTGAGCCATGTGTGCATCCCGAAAGATAATTTGGAGCATCATTTACAAACAAAGAAAATAGAGTTGGTGCCAGTACACAGCCCTGCCTTACACCTCTCTTTACGGGGATTGCTTCAGTAAGTTCTCCCCTTGGACCCCATTTACCCTTTGCATAATTATCTTCGTGCAATCTTATTATTAGCGCAAGAAGATCGTCTGGTACGCCTTAGCTTCTTAAGGATTTCCGGAGCAAATCTGTGGGGATGAGGTCAAAGGCAGCGTTCAAATCTTTGAAGGCTATATACAAGTGGCCTTTTTTTTAAATTGTATATTTCCAGCTCATACAAACAAATCTAAAAACTTGATTAATGGTACTGGTCTTGGCTCTAAAACCAGCCTGGTATTGGTATAAAATTTGGTTCTCTTCAGTCCAATTGTTTAATTTTGTTAAAATCTTCTTAGCATATGTTTTTTGAAGAACGTCAATTAAACTTATTGGCTGGTAATTAGCAGGGTTTTGGCGGACTCCTTTTTTTAAAAATAGTAATGATTTCAGCTCCTTTCCAGGACTTGGGTATTGGAGCATCTGCCGCCACAGCATTGCAAAGGCAGTTGATGTATGGCCCCCTTACAGCTTTATCTTGCTTTAGCAGGTTGCCAGGTAGTTTATCTGGGCCCTTGACTTTCCCGTGTTTTATTAAATCGATTGCTGCTAGGGTGTCCTCTAGGCTAAAGAACGGTGTTGTTATTGCAGAATTTATTGCATTACCTTGCTGGATGTTTACTGTATCTGTTATAGTTCCTGAATACATTTTAGAGAAGTGTTCTACCCAAGTACCTGTATCTAAAAAGAGATCTTTGGTGCTTCTTCAATATGTGTTTCCTTTAGCTATCAGACTCCAGAAACGTACATGATCCTTACTTTTTGCTGCAATAATCCGTTCCGTCCATACACTATCATCCTACTCTTTCTTGGCTTGAGTTAACACATTCTTTTTTATATTTGAACGCTTTATCTCTTAGTGTAATAACATAATTATTTTTTGCTACCGTAAATAATTTGCACTCACACTTATAGCATTGGTTTACTGTCCTCAACCCCTTTATTTCACCCCAGGCACCCTACTCAGAATTTGTTTTAGTTTGTCTGTCATTATGTTGTGGATCTGTATTATTGGAAGCTCTGCAGTAGGCAAGTCAATAAATGGGGAGATAACGTCTGAAAAGGTGTTATCAATATTTGTCATGATCTTGTCTTTACCTACTATAGGCCATTTCAAAGCTCTACGATTATTAGTAACTGTGGGTTCAATTGAAGAAGGAATATTGTCATTGTGTTACCAAACAGTAGGATCAAAAGAATTGCCTGCTATTGTGAGACACAGAGGATAGTGATCACTGTCATCTCTAATTTCGACCTTAAGTCATGGACACTTGACCAAAAGTTGGTGGAGACAATATGTAATCGATGAAGCTCTTGCTGCTCCCCGTACTGAATGTAGCAGTACTTGGTCTATCGGACGGTAAATGACCATTGAAGGCCCTAAATCCATGCCCTACGACTAGTCGAGTAAGTTGGTGATACTAAAACTGTACATGAAACTACAGGGTCACTATCCATGGATGTATGACAGTACAACGTGATCATTTTGAGGATTATTATAATTTTATATTCCAATACCAGTCCACGTAACAGTAGGGAAGGTGTTGGAATATAAAATTACAATATTCCTTAACCAACAGTGCCATCCAGGGCAAGTTGTAGTAACGACTTGCGTTGTAATGGCAGCGTGGTAAAGGTTGTTTGGTGTAAACACCGCGTTGTAAACAACGTTTACCCTATCCATTGGAGGAATATTATTTGCAATATCCTCCTCTTCAAAAATATTTTCTAATGCCCACTTTTGGTTCGTACTTGCAGTTGAAATCTCCCCTCACAATTACTATAGACTTTGGATCGATTATGCTTAAGGACTCATCTAATAGCTCTAGTACAGGGGATTCCTTACTCAATGGGCTTGGTCTTTTACAGATGTTTACTATATGTATTTTAGTTATATCACTTGTAGAGATTTTTATTCCAAATATATCCTAGGATGCAAAGTCCAACTGGGTCAAATCAACAGTGAGGGTGATCTTGACCCATATAACTAGCCCACCGGACGGTCTGCCTCTTAATGAGTGGGTAGCATTTGCACTATAAGTTTCATACTCAAGCTTATATGGGGTTTCTATGGCCCATGTTTCTTGTAGCAAGCAAACTGCATTATTATCAATATATTCGTGCCATTCAGCATCATTCAACTTCCTTTTTAGTCCTGCAATATTCCATTATATCAATTGTATTATGGATTGCTGGCTTGGTACATTTGGCGTGGCTGTTTTATCAAGAAGTCGTTCTGCCCTTATATCGCCCCTAGTTTTTTTAACTTTGTGGTTACCATTATGGGGACAGGGGAATATGATTAAACTCTAGGTAAGCCTAGTTCCTTGCAGTATAGTGGAGTATGAGTCGGAGAGACTGGTGGCACCATTCAATCCACCTTGTATAAGACTGAATCTGGCCCCGGCAGTGCAACAGGATGTTTTTGGGCCTGGGGCTGGGACATACTGTTAAAGTTATGTTTCATCTGTATACCTGTCGGAGTAGGTGGACATGCTCTCACTTCCAATGCTATTAAATTGTGCACCAGGTTCCCCTCTCTTAAAAGTAACTCTTTTTTAATTGGATTTTGTACAAGAAAAAGACAATACAACACATAAGACAACAGCCCCCCCCCTTCCGATCGGGCAGATTAAATGTGGAACAGAAAGAAATCCTAAAGCATATATATATAATGAAAGAAAAAAGTTAATAAATGAATTTACAAATGATTATTAAAAGACAAATAAACATAGGGTTAGATAGGTACACATCACAGCTAAATGATTGTAGCCTGATTGCTGTTATATAATTAACTTGGATTCAGACCATTCTATAAATGGGGACCAGATTTTTTGCACTTTTATCCTACGTTTCCAACCTTTAGTTTTATATATTGCCATTTCTAGATTAAAAATTGTTAACAGTCTTGAAAACCACTGTTGGTATGAGGGGGCTATAGGATCTAACCAGGCTGATGCTATACAAATTCTTAATACGGCCATCAAGATAAAAATCAATTCATGACCGATATTCTGATTAGTACAGTTTGTTACGCCCAGGACAACTGTTTGATCAGATAGAGTGACCACTATTTTGAGGATCAATGAAAGGAAATGTTCGATTTTTGATTTGAGAGGAATTAAAGAGGGACAGGATGAAAAAATATGTATACAGTCCGCATCTTGTAAGTTGCATCGGAAGCAGCATGTGCCTCCCCCACTACGCCATTTGGCGATTCTGTCTGGAGTATAGTACATAAAAAAACATATTTTATAAAATTGTGTTTGTACTTTTGTTGACATAAGTATAGTTTGTGATAACCCATTCACATACTCAAATTGTTATGTAGAGATTGTAATTTTTTTTTCTTTTGCCATTTCTGAATGATCTTCTGCCTGTCAATGTAACTCAATGCAATCCAATTGAGTATCAAGGTGACTCAGCCTTTTGGCCCATAGTACAGCCTCTCGGATGAAAGACCTATAGCCCCTAACCTTTGTCATCCAATGGATTGATTTATTGATGAGGGAATTGTGGTTTTCATATGTATTGCATAATGGTATTTTACGGAAATTAACCAGGAAGATGCCATTTGATGAGGAATTGGACAGTAAAAGTGAGTCACCCGAGTATCACATGTTGTTATCCTATGATATATTTCTACCTGCTTTTCTACTCTCTAGTTCCCGAGACTTTGTGAAAAATGGTTTTATAGGGGATCATGTAGAAGTGGACATCAGAAGAGGGATGTTGGGAGTGAAATTTCAAGGAGCAACATTTATCTGGAGCAAAAGAGGGAGTGTTACAGGACCACTAGAATATTCTGAAGCACAAGTTTTGGGTGGGTCCCTACCTAAGAGTTGTTTGACCTGAGCATTAAAGTATAAAATTAATAATTTAAGTGAGTTGACTTCTGCCCTTAGGTCCTTGATAATCCCGATCGTATCAGTCCCCAGCGTGGACTCTCCAGACTTGGTCCTGCTTTTATCAATGTTACACTCGTACTCCACTTGCTCCCCACATGCAAGACCTGAACTAGGCAAGTGTGTTTCCATCCCTACCTCAATCACCCGCTCTACATTGTTGTCTATTATGCCTAGTAGGGGAGAAAAGCAATTGGTCAATTGGATTCTGGGCGGGATATTCGAACTATCTATTTTACCAATATCGCCATTTACCTCAACTATCTGACTTCTATCATCAGCTAGAGAAGGACCATATATTTCTGGTGCTTCGTCGTCGCGGTTTGCTACCGACCTCATTGCCGTACTTGAGCTGGGGGTCTTGTTCTTTGTGCTCCTAGTAGCATGTTGGTGAAGATGGAGGGGATTTGTGCAGCCGGCTTCTGTTTTACAGTCATATGAGGTACAGTCTCATCTGGAGTGTGAGGATTATCTACGGGAGATGAATTAGTGTCTGGAGCTAAGATACCTTGACACTCTCCAAGAAGATTGTCTACGCGATCTAGCACACAATTATTAGCTGCTGATCAATAGGCAACTTTTGTTCTTCTACATTTTGAACAAGGCCCAACAGGCATTGCAATGACCTCACTAGTAGTGATCTTCCTTTTCCCCATTTTGTCAAACAGAGGATAAATCCAAAAACAATGAGATAAGAAGCAGTCATAGACTTTAGGCAGCCCAGCTGATGCTTGTTAATGTGTAAACTAAGTTAGTGACCTAAATAATATAGCGAGTATGGCAATAAGCCTAAAGTACAGATTTGAAAAGTATTTCAGAACTCATATTTTGTGTCTTGTTGAGACAGATTGTCCCAAACCCTGCAAAGTTTTTTGCACAGCCAAGGGGGGTGGCCCAGCCCAGCCTTGTCCAGCCGCGGACGGGCACAGACAGGGCCGACCTTGGCCCAGGCTTTACCTGGGTGAGGCACAGGCATGCACACGCGCGTCCAACGCTGCGGAAGTCAACGGATGCTTTAATGTGCCTCCGGGCACTGCAGGTGTGATGGGGCAGTCGAGGTAAAGCGATGGAGTCTGGGAGTTGGAGTCCTGTGGACCCACTGAGCATGGCTCTCATCCCCGGTACTGCTGGCTTTGATGTCCTGTGCTGCATGAGTCTGCCAACGCTTTAATGCACCTCTGGGCGCTTCAGGTGTGATGGGCGGTCAAGGCAAAGCAAGGGAGCCTGGGCGTCGGAGTCCTGTGATCCCGCTGAGCTTGACTCTCACCTCCGGTGCTGCTGGCTTTGATGTCCCACACTGCGGGAGTCCGCCAATGCTTTAATGTACCCCCGGGCACTGCAGGTGTGACTAGGCGGTTGAGGCAAAGAGAGGGAGCCTGGGTGTTGGAGTCCTGTGAACCCAGGACCCCGGTGCTGCTGGCTTCGATTATATCACCTAACTCTGATGTATGTGTGAGAACAATTACGAGGTCATCAGTTCTACATGAGTGTCATGATTGCCTAGCTCACTATAATTCAAAATGTTGAGTGTTTTTTAGGTTCTGAATGGTAACCAACTTGGTATGCAGATATACTGTAAAGCTGTGACTGGGTAAAAAGTGATCCAGCAGGTTTGAGATATTAGCTTTGGAAAGTGGAATGCTGTTTTTCTGATATCAACTATCCCATGGTTCATGAACTTCTATTGAAATAAGGCAAAACAAATTGTGTTCCAAATCAAATAGGTAGCCTTCAAAGTGGGCAAAATAACTCGGATCTCCAGCATGAATGAGTGACTGGTGGCCTACAAGGCCAGCAGCCAAATATCCTCTCTCCAATCATGCAATAGTGATTAGGTAGGACCTACAAGGCCTCCAAGAACCAAGAACCAGAAAGGGAGTCTTATAATAAACCACTCCTGTGCCTGACCCAAGAGCTGTGTATTAAAAGCCTATGCCACAAGCTGCTTGGCCACCAGTCAGCCATTAAAAGTCCTACAGGCTGCAAGTTATTGTTCCAATACCTTTCGATACGTGAAACATATACATTAACAAGTTGTACTCAACCAATACTCACATTTTCATCGACCAGCCTAAGTATTCACATTTAGCATTAGAAATTTCAAAAAAAGAAACAATACCACTGATCACAACCTCTTGACCAATTCGTATACCTATTAATATTTTAAAATAAGAGCCAGATGAACTGGTAAAATAGTAAAATGGGAGATTGACCACAGGTTGCTAAACATTCTGGTCTTTCTAGATGATAGGCCATATCTCCTGATAAAAATCACTAGGAGAATGATGTCACCAAAAATAACAACTCATAGTCACCTAAGACAGGAATGTGTTTTGACAGGAATGTTCCCTAAACATGTCTGATTTTCCCAACGGCCGTGATCACATGGAAGATATGCCACCAATTTTTGTATAAAAGCAAACATTATATATTGATTATATGCAGATGACATAATCATCTTCTCATTAACTCTGGCTGGGTTGCAATTCCAGCTTTCTAACTTAAAATAATATAATTGGGGAACATAAGTCATGTCCTTCAGGAAAACTCAAAACCTATCAAGGAAAATTGAGGGCACCCACATTGAATAACCTAATAACTTCATAACAATGTGTAACTGCATTTAACAGTAGACAAATAATTATCATGGACAGGCCACATGCTAAATTAGCAAATGAGTACAACTGGTATCTCCCAATCCATAAAATTATTTGAAAACATTAATGGTGGATGACAATTGATCAATCACTTTAAGGTATCAAATGCAACGCTTACCCTGACTCTCTAATACAGCTCTATCATCTCTAATGTAAAGACAATTGAAGTCCTGAAGAAAAATTATATGAAACAGAGCAGAGCCTTAGAGAATTCACATTCATCAACTCCGCAAAGCATAATCCATCTTCAGCTCTATGATGCCCAATATGGGATACTGGATTGTTGGTTAACTGGGATGTGAGACCTGGTCAAGTAATAGCCACAATCCCTTGCAGGGTGAGCCACAAAAAGTCACAACATTAATTTGTGCTTAACCCAAGGTAGCCTGGCACAAAAAGCAGTCAGGCTTAACTTAGAGAAAAATATGTAAATAATGTATAGTAATACAAATAGAGGTGCACCATACTTACTATTTTACATGAAGAAAGACCCATTCAAAGTCTAGAATATTCCAGTTCTTCTCTTTATTTTCCTTGTTAAAAACAGAATGCTGTGTTTCTTCCACAAAAATGGACTTCTTCAGGGTGCGTTCTTCTAGGTTATAGTTGCAGGGATTCTGCTTACACAGACCTGTGCGTAGGATTATGGGACCTTAGTGTATAGGGACTGAGTCATCCTACCACCTTACTACCCATGAGCCCAGGACCGACTGGCTATATTGCCTCACTTTCTCACCTACTCACTCACAGAAAAACAAGTAATTAGACACCCCAGAACACTACACTTCAGACTCTTTCAGGTATTGCAGTTACAAGACACACCCTTTCGCTCACACTCTTGTACTTGTCCACAGTAAGTGCTGACAGAGACACAAACAAGTTTAAAATATTTATTTTAACTTACGAGCCCTAATATGCAGTGTAGGTGCCACAACAAGCAGGAAAATGCATAACACAAAAATGGTAAGCATAGCAATTAGTCTGTAAAACATGAATGGAACTGTCATTATAAAAAGACAGTATAGCCTAATCTCACTCACCTTGAACAAAAGCAGAATGATTATTTATCAGAAGATCTCTGGGTATTATCTGCAGATCCTGTACCTAAGTCTATAGATGGAAGATCTACATCATAGCTGATGTCTTTCTCTTCTCCCTGGAAAGGTCCTTCTTGAAGATTGTCCTACCTACTCGTGTATTCCAATAAGACCAAAGTACGTTTTCCCTAACAACAGCTGCAGCTGTATGTTTTGTCTAGGTGCTAGGGCCTGACCAGAACAGAATAACAAGGGGTATTGTTGTTCGACCTTGCGCACAATGTTAATACTAAATCCTAGGAACATGCAGAATGTAAACACAACTACAGGTTCTTATGTGACAACCACAGAAGACACATTTGCAAAATAAATTTGTGTAGTAATATGTGCAAAGCAGCGGACTATCTGCAGCGTGCTCATGGAAACAGAGAGTAGACAACAATGTCCCCATGGGCCATCTGAAATTATCGAACCCTGTGAAGCCAATATACATGATTGCCTTCACAATCTACCATGTGGAATTTATTACAAGGGTTGGTTAGTCTCAGATCCATTTTTAAACATTAGTTTTAATGTGGATCAGGTCAGTCAGCCCCATTGTTGGCACTTCATGCTCCTTTTGCTTTACATGAAGTGAAATCATTTGACTTCACAGGATGTGAAAGGAACACCGTTTAGTCAATTTAAAACAGGAAAAAAGTCTTGACATTTGGCAGTTGCCCCTTCCATATTACCCAGTGGCATTTCGGTGGGAGCACGTATCCATAGGAAACTGATTTTTGAGTTTTCTAAAAACATTGACTTAATTTGACAAATCTTCACAAAACTTACCCAAAAAATCTCATCCAGCTAAGGTCCTTTTTGAAAAGTTTTGGGATGATCCGTCAAGCTTGAGCCAAAAACAAGTGGGGCTCCAAAAAGCATTTTCCCCATGAAATGCCCAAAGGCACATTAGATAGAGTTACACCCACACCAGCTGAATGGAATTACACCAAACTCAACAGAAAGATAGACCTTTACCTAGAAAACATGTTGTTTGTGATTTTGTGAAATCTGTTCAATGGTTTTTGATAAATTAAGGTCAACGTTTATGTATATTTCGGGGCATGGAGGATCCACATCCAGTCAGATGATAAGATAACATCTAATTGTCTGCCACAACATTGAAACAAATGTTGCAGCAGCCATTTTAGGACTCAGGGAACCATGTTTTGAGTAATTCTGTAAATAAATACCTAGGGGAAAAGGGTAGGGATACTTTTAACCACTAGGCCTGGCAAAAGGGATGACTCCAAGGTCATTTTCTTTTTTAACAGGATCAGCAATAACATGTATAACAAAGAGGTAGCTCCTGTCTTTTTCAAATATAAGGTCCCTGACTCTAGTGTTGGCACAGCTATAATTTTTGGGGCAGCCTTCCTCCCTGAGCCACTGGAAGTCCCCAGGGACCTCATAGCCCGGGGCCATAGTTTTTATAGGCAGAGTGGCATCAGGCCCCAATGCCTGAGCCATAGAATTGTCCGAGGACCACCGAGGGTAGGACACTGTCTTCTTACCTACCTAAGGGTGTGTAGAAAATCAGAAAATATAAGTCAAATTACCTCCTTCACTCTCCCAGGCAGGAAATATAGATTTGCTCCCACCTGGTGGGAGCAGAAATAAAAGCTTCTCCCTATGATATAGTAAAAGAACTTGCTAATGATGACACCCAGGTTGGATGCTGGCTGGTGGGTCAGTAGGGGCTCCGACGATATTGGGATTTCCCCCAAAGGCCCCAATGGATGCCTGGTTGGGGCTGGGCACAATTTATTTTTTAATGGACCTGCTTACAGGGCCCGATGCTTTTTAATTTATACACAACAGATATGTGCCAAGCCCTCAACGGATCTACACTCGCCACACCCAGATTTAGGTGCACCAAGATCCAACTGATGCAATATGCTGATGACCTGGTACTTTTAGACCATACCAAAATTGGCTTACAAAAAGCACTTACGGATCTTGCAATTTTCAATGCTAAAAGCAAGCTGGTTGCCAATCCAACAAAGTCCAAAATAGTGACTTTTGGGCATTACCCCAACAAAACCTGTCTAAATGGAGGCTGGGTCAGCTGACTTTGAACTGCCTACAACATTACAACTACTTGGGGGTTTGGTTCAGCGAAACGGGCCGCCCAAGAGTCCATCTCCACAAACTGCAGATGAAAGGGAAAAACATTACCTATGACATCTGTAAATTACACGCCACCTTACATATCCCCACAACAACGGCTATCCAAAGAGTACTGAGAGTGAAATTAATACCATCTCCCAATTATGCCCAACAGACATTCCCAGGGAAATTTGCGAAAGACCTAGAAAAGATTCACTGCACAGCCTACACAAAGCTATTTCGCCTACCAGCCTGAATCAGGAACAATTTGATTTGCCTGGAATTTAATCTCAACCAACAAAAACTGGAAGAGATGGTGACTCTGAGCAAATACTTTTATTTAACAATGGTGGCAATGGAGAACACAATGAAGGCCGCTATAAAAAGTATTTTCCAAGAATCCAACAATCCTTGGTCTGCCGATCTTCCTTCCAACAAAGATCTTTTGTAACTTGCAACAGAGAATTGGGAACCCAGGATAGTCAAGAATGCCACTATTGAAAGTACTATAAAAAAGCAAGTAAATCTACGGTACCATACCTTGGACATGGAATCCCTGGTAGCAAGAGGATTTCACGAGTCCCTAAGCCTCCCGAACATAGTGCATAATCTCAAACCTAATCTTATGCAGGCAGTGGGGAGACAAGCCCTACATACAATTTTAGCAGCCATATTACATCCCCTCCCCCTTAAAGAATTATACCCCATCGGGACAGCAAGGCCAGTGATCACGGAGTGCAGGCTCTGCAAATACAAATGGGAGTCTTTGGACCATATTCTACTATGCTGCCCGGCTCTGCGTCTAACCCGCAGAATCTACCTCAGGCACATACCCGCACAAAATCAGGCAGGCACTCGTGAAGCAGCTGCCCACTACCTTTTACTACCTGATTGTTTTTATCTAAGCTTGTAAAAGAAAATCTTAACAATTGTTGAGTATATAGATTCATCTCTTTTTAGATTTTGGATGTTAGAAACTCTAGATTTTAATTCCATTGTTTTTCAATGCAGTGTTCTTCTTTTTCTATTGTAATGGTTTTGAGTAACCACACAAATAAAGCTTCATTCGTTCATTCCTTCATTCATACAGGGAACCAGTGGGGCTGCTGGGGGCCCTGGGGTTCCCTTTATGGCTCCCAACAAAAAAAGCTGTGGGTGCGATGAATAGCACTATCAAAGAAACAAAAGAATAACATTGGGCAAAAATAATAAATGAGTGGCCAGAGCTGCTATTTAATTATTTACTGCTCCCAAAAAGTAGTGCCTCATAATGCGCATTGAGGGTCAATATATATATATTTTGATGCAGGGTCATGATCTAATCCAGGCAGGGACTCAACCAGCATATTGTTTAAGTGTTTTGGTAGGCTGCAGACCTTACATGAAAGCCTCTAACACCTCTTTAATGTTGTTTTGACTACACATTCTTTATTTTAGTGTTAATAGACAAACATTACAATAACCGTTGACAAAAACAATAGACTTGCTTTTATATAATGAAATTGGCTATACATAAACCCTGGAAAGTCACTGAAAAAAGCAAAGGTTAACATGAAAGGTATAGATAGTTATTAACATAAAACCTTAGGACTTCACTGGCAAAAATAAAGGATAAATTGATGTTATAATTAGGTGACAATGTTAGTTTCAACATAATATGTTTTACTAAAAAAGACTGAAATTCACCAGACATACTTAACTGAGCTAAAATTGTTTTGAATTTTTTTTTAAACTTTTCTTTTTTGGGGGACGGAATAAAAAATAATTTAAAAACAGTGTGCCTGAACTTGGGAAGGCATAAAAAAATCACTTTGCTACAAGTCACCTGTTGAGCTAACAACAGGTTCTTTAGAGCATTGTGCACTCCAGATAAAAGATTACAGTGCTGGCTAAGCCTGCTGCCGGGTGACTACAACATCTGACAGAAGTGCATTTCCAAGAGCCGCCAAGTGCAGGAAGGTAGTGCTAGATATAGACACTACCTCCTGTCTTCTTCTTTTTGCAGCATTCAAGTGATACGAAAACAAGTTCTTGTGTTTATGCATTCCTGAAGAACTGATTGAGTAGTTCTTCTGTGTTCCTCAATTGAACCCTTTTTCACAGGTTTTGCAAGGGACTTTCTTGGTAAGTCCCCTCTGCTTCTCTGCTCTATTGTTTCAGGGTCTTGAGATTTAGAGTGATCTTTTCCTGACACCATACTCACAATAATTTTTAATAATATCACAAAAATGGTGTGAAACAAGTTATATCCTAATACAGGAAATAGGGCTGTACCTACTACAAATTAGATAGATACCAATTACACCAATCAATCAGCTGTATTGAATAAACATCATGTAAATAGAAACAATATCATTCTCACATCTGAGTACCTATATATCTAAGAAGTGTGTTGTTTGTTACTACTATTATGCCCCACTCGATCAACTACACCTTCTTCAGGACATACCTATCGCAAAAGCTGTCTTAAGACTGTTAAAAAAGAGAAAACACACTGGAATATCATTGTAGTATACACCTTTATTATTCTCTTTATCATTTATTCATATAATAATACATTATATCCAACAATGTTATTCCCACATCTTATTTTGGACCGTTCATGTTTTTGTTCATCTAGGTTTGGGATTTCCAAATCTAGGGGTATATGTTATTATAACACTATTCCAGGTTTATCGCTCTAGAAAATCATTCCAGCTTACCATATGCCCAGATTTATTCAAGATCTCTCTTTCACAAAGATCCTGCATTCTTCCTAACCAAACACAAACTATATATCACTTCAGATCTTTAGTCACTATGGACACATTATAGCATTATGGTAATTATGTCCAATCACTCTACTGCCTTCTGTCAGGTTTATTTATACACATGATCTCTCATTACATGTACTCTTTATTGCATTAAACAATTCATTTGAAGTAACTAATCTCTTAAGCTTATCTCCCTATAATTTAACTTACCACCCTTCTTAGAGAGATTTTTTAGTGGACTAATTGCATATTTAAAAACTCTCCCTTGGTATATTATCACCTGTCCTTCTGTTTGTTCTCATGCAATTACTTTCACATATCAGTAATTAAAAGGTGCTCACTGCCCAATCCTTAACTGAAAGGCTGGTGCTCAAACATTCACTATAAGACAAAAAACATATTTGGAAATCTATTTAATGATATCTTAGATTTCTTACCTCACCCCCCTTTCCTTGAGTGAGTAGGATTCAGGGGTCTGTGTTTATTCTTTTGTTCATCCTGTCACTAACAGCTGATGAGGTCCTTTGTATGAGGGCCAAATTTTCCAAATATTTAAGGGGTATGTAGGATCTTCTTTTCTATGCTGATTAGTAATCAAGCACATCATGATACACATAAACTCACTCAAAGGTTATATGTCAAAATGACAAATGTGCTCATATTTTTAAACTTTTAGGTGGTATTAGGGAGTTGTAATGAGTTTCATAATTTGCCCCTCATTTCAATAAAAAACCTTTGCTTACCACCATAATTATTTCTGTTTGCTTTCTATAAAATGTCCATTACCTACAGTTTCATAAGCACTGATTACCACTTTACTATTTTAGTTTATATTTCACCTTTTAAATCTTTTGGTGCAAGTGTTTGACCACCTCCTTGTTTTGAGTCCTGTTTACAAATTTTGTGTAACTCCAACGAGGCGGTCAGGTTTGCAATGCCCTTGTTTATTTAAATCATCAGGTCACTGTTCCATTGCCAAATTAGCACCAGGCTATTTAGTTGACAACATATTCCGGTCATACCACAATATATTGTCAACTACATTGTCTTTCCTCATTTTATTATTGGGTAGCGGTCTTCTTAATCCAAATTGTGAATAATGATTTTTACTGTCTTATCACTTCTGTAATTACTGGTGCATTCATTTTTTATAATGGACTCTTTTACATTATTCAATGTAAGCTTACACCCTGTTAATTATTGTGGCTGTCGATGATCATATAGATATGACCATTTTATAAATTAACTTAATTGCTCATGTTGTCTATACTTCAATGAGCTTTTTGTTGCTACTATCTATTACAAAATGTAAGCTCTGTGTTTTACACAACAGTTCTATACGGTAACTATAGAACGACTACCTTTATGTTAATATATTATTTAATTGATTATTCTATCCCACCCATCCCTATTATTTGATTCTGTTTTTGACATATAGAATTGTTTCCGGCTTTCCCTTTTTATCTAAATCTCCTCCCCTGAAAGTTCCCTCTACTCCTTCCTGAGCAATCAAAAAAAAAAAAAGGAAAAGTAGGTATTAATGCCTAGGTTTTTTCCCACATGTCCCCAGATTTTAGCATACGATTTTAGGGGTAGGAAATAAAATTGTTTTTGGACCCACTAATCTGGTATTTTTAAACTATTTTCTTTACTTTTGCAAAAGCCCATTCTGTTCTAATGTATCATAAGTGGTTAGTTGTATAGGGACACCCAGTATTTTTACATTTCAGTGCTCACACGCATTCATAGGTAGCAGCACGCCCCTGTCCGTAGAGGGCAGGGATGGACCCTATGATGAAGCATCCCACCAAGGGGAAACCCGGGTGGGTGAGGGTTCTACGAATGGAAAAATGCTTTTCTATCTGTAAATATACAAAAAACGTCTCCGTCCATAGGGTACCGCTTTTTATTGTTGACATTGTGCCGTGGAGGATAGGTCTCCTATTTTGTTGACCTCTACACTCCCCCTTTTGTATTATGATTGCTCTTATAACCCAAACATACGATATGGAAGCCCAGAATCATAAGTGGAATTTAAGACTTAACCAGGAAAGAAAACTATTACAGGAATCTATCAAAATGGGAGAGAAGATTTTACTGTCATCCAATCTGAGGGCACGACCCTACAACACAATTTTTTATCTATATTATACCACAGCAAAAATATGTAAATGGAGAGGGGCAGCTGATCGTAAATATACTTGGTGCCTGGCTGAACAGGTGGAAATACTTCATATGTTCTACATGTGTCCTAAATTAAGTCAGTTGATAAGGGTGATGGAACAATTTCTGAATAATATTACTGGCACATCTGTTACCCTTACACCTCTAATGATGCTTCTAGGACTGACTGATGAGACACAATTAAATCGGACTTTGAGGAAAGGAGGCTATTTGATTTTGGTGACAACTGCAGTGGCTAGGTTATGTATTGGCTCAGTCTGGTTGAAAACAGAACCCCTGCGCTATGACTCCTGGCACATTATAACCTGGAATCTAGTCTCTATGGGCCAGATGTATCAAGTGTTTTCCCATTCGCAAATGGGCCAATTTGCAGAATCGGCTTGTTTGCGAACAGAAAAAATCCTTTTGGGATTTATCATCCCAAAGGGCAATTGCAAAATAGGAAATCACAATTTTTGTGATTACCTATTTTGCGAATGCATTTAGAGAATCGCAATTTGCGATTCTCTAAATGCAATGCGCTTTTCAAATTGCGAACCTGCTTTGAGGAATCGCAATTTACCACCAACATCAAGTGGTGGTAAATTGCAAATCCTTCGAAAAATGCACAAGTTCGCACTTTCCTAAGTGCCATGTGGCACACATACATGCCCTTAGGGCCTATAGAGCATGTATGTGTGCCACATGTGCACATATGCATATTTAAGGAGTGCAATAGGGTGTGCTTTACGTACCCACGAAATTGAAAGCGCAATTAGCGAGTACCTATTGGGTACTTGCCTATTGAGCAAGCAATTCCCATAGAGGCCCATAGGAATTAAATTGAAGGCATTACTTAATAGCAAATCGCAATTTGCAACTCACTATTAAGGAATACGTAGGATTCACAAAATATTTGCAGAAACCTACATACATTGCATTTTGCGAGTCTATAATAGCGAACCGGTAAAATTGCCTATTATAGACTCGCAAAATGTAATCTTGGTACATCTGGCCCAATATTCTTAGGAGTTAAGGAAATGTCCATTAGAAGAAATAATCTGGGGCAAGATGTCTGATTGGATGAATTCTTAAGTCTTGCGCTCGGACTTGATCTGTACACTCAAAATATAAAATGACAACAGTTGATTATAAAACTGGCTTGGTTGGCACATGTTCCTGTTAATGTCTTATTTTGCCTGTTACACTTTAGGTCTATGTGATAGGTTTGGTTTATTAAGTTATAATCTGACGCAGCAATAGTCTTTTTTTTTGCTTTAATGTATGAGATGTATGGGCCATAATATTATTATGTATATTATTCTTATGTAATTTATTTATGTAAGTATCAATTTAATGTATTCTAATTCTGAAAGCATTATGAATTCAATATTGTGATACTGCACCTCCCTTTCTTTCACAGGATTTTCATGCAACTATTTTATTCTAAGTGATTTACTAGAATGATCAGTCTTGCTCCACCTATATTTGTGCAATGTTTTTTGTATTGGCTTATAAAAGTAATATATATATACCTATGTATTTCTTTTTTCATTTCAGCTATCACAGTGGAACTGTATCTCTGGGAACATGAAAGAAGAGAATATAACCTTGATGGAAACGTTTCTTATTGTAGGGTTTTCAGACTTTCCTCAGATTCAAGTTATGCTTTTTGTTGCTTTTGCACTGATTTACCTATTTACTCTGATTGGAAATCTTCTTATTGTGACAGTAATTTGCTATAGTTCTCAACTGCAGTCTCCTATGTATTTCTTCCTCAAAAATCTATACTTTGTTGACATCATATACACCTCAATCATTTTCCCACCAATGCTGGCCCACTTCTTTCTGAAAGGCACACTCATCTCTCTCACTGAATGCTTGCTTCAGATGCATTTATTTGTTGGCATAGCCTCCACAGAATGCCTTTTACTCACAGTCATGGCTTATGATAGGTATGTGGCGATCTGTCTTCCCCTGCGTTATTTGACCATCATGAATAGGTCTGTGTGCATTGGGTTGACAGCTGGATGCTGGTTAGTTGGTCTCATAGATCCGACCCCACACACAATGTTAATGTCTAAGCTATCATTCTGTGCATCCCATACAATCAACCACTTCTTTTGTCATGTGACAGCTCTGATGAAGCTCTCCTGTTCCAGCACTCATGCTCTTGAGACACAGAGCTACATCCTTGGTACTACAGTGGCAGTGTTGTCATTTATTTTAGTCATCACATCTTATGTCAACATAATTTCAGCTCTCCTGAAAATGAAATCTAGGGAAGGAAGGAGTAAGGCATTTTCGACATGTGTCTCACACTTCATTGTTGTTGTTTTATTCTATGGATCCCTTTGTTCTACATATATGCGACCAACATCAGCCTATTCAATGAAAGACAACAAGATGTTGTCTCTCACCTACACTGTTCTTACTCCACTGTGTAACCCCATTATATACAGTTTGAAAAATAGAGAGCTAAAAAATGTGCTGATGAAGAATTCACGATAGACTGTGAGAGAAAAACACTTTAATGTTTTATTTTTTATTTTGAGCTACTCATTGAAATCCTTGTTGCAAGTGTTTGGGCCACTTCCAGTGAGCTAGGCACAGGAGCAGAGGTAGAAACTTTGATATTCCTGGTGTCAAGCAACAGTAGGTAAGCCAATAAACCCTTGAAGATCATTTGGACGGAAGCCACAGTCCAGCTCTTCCTCAGCAAAATCAGAGAGCAGCAGGCAGTAGGGCAACAAACAGAAAAGCAGACCTTGCAGATTAGCAGTCCAGTTGAGTTTTTTAAGCAGCACAACAGTTATTTTGGAAGAGTTTAGATACAAGTCCAGTAGTGTCTGAGTTGATGGGGTAAGAGACCTAGTACTTACACCCAAAAGTGCCTTTTATGTGTGGGTGACTTCAAAGCCACTCCCTGTTGTACACAAGTATCCATTTCAACCCAGTCTTGTCTGCTAGGTCCTGTGTTGTGGCTGTCTAAGGGAATGCACAAAGTGTAGGTGTCACCTAGCCATGTATTGGAAACAGGTTGCAAAGCACACAGAGTTTTAGGTACAAAGAAATGTCAATTTCCTAAAACTGGCATTTCTAAAACAGTAATGCCAAATCCAGCTTAACAAGTGAGGATGATTTGTCATTATCATTCCACACATATGAAGTATGAAAAAGCTAATCTTCTCTGATCAGGAATTACAGCTTAAAAGGGTATTAAAGAATTTCTAAAGCTAGCCTATGAGAGGAGAAGGCCGCACAGTAATGAAAAACAAAATAAGCTGTTTGTCACTACAAGGACATGCAAAACATACAAGTGCTTATCCTACCCTTCATTCACACAGACCCTGCCATTAGGAATACCTAGGGCACACCTTAGGAATGACGTATCCATAATAAAATGGGGGTCTCATGTTTGGCAAGTAGTTTTAAATGCCAAGTTGAAGTGGAAGTAAACTGCACACACAGGCCCTGCAGTGGCAAGCCTGAGACAGGTTTCAAAGGCTACTTCTGTGGGTAGCACAATCAGTGCTGCAGGACCAGCAGTAGCATTTTATTTAAAGGCCCGAGGTACATGGTATACCACTTTGCGATGGACTTACAAGTACATCAAATATTCAAAACTGAATACAACTGCCTGCATCTGGTTGGCTGCTGGATGTTGGATAATTAGGTTTTCGGTCCATTAACACACAGCATAGTAATACCTGGACAATTGTTTCCACATAATTAATCATTTCTTCTGTGAGCTGATTTGCATGATGAAGCTTTCTTGCAATAACACTCACTTTTTTGAGATGGTAAGCTACGTCCTAAGTTCCATAGTGACTTTCATGTCATTCTCTTCAATCATCATCTCATATGTCAACATCATTTCAACCATCTTTAAATTACGGTCCAAGGAGGGATGACGAAAAGCCTTCTCCACATGAACTTCCCATTTGACTGTGGTTATTATATTATATGGATCACTCTGTGCTACGTACATGCGACCAATATCCACATATTCAATGAAAGAAAATAATCACCGAAATTGGATTACTAGGTGATGATAAGTTGAAACTACACCGCATAAAAAATATATATATCTATTTATTGTCATGACTGGGTCCCAAGGAGGTGACCTCAATCTTCAACTATAATTATGTGTAAAGCGTGGTGGAATTACAGTATGACAACTCACTGCTCCTGATTCTGTATGGATCAATGTTCCTGGAACCAGCGTTACCAGGTGATGGAGCACGAGACCCAAAAAACAGGCAGAAAAGAGAATACTTGCAGTAATCAACTAAAAATGTCACCATCGGCACTGATGAAAATATACACCTCGTTTTTGGTAAAATTAAAGAGAGAAGTTGTTATGAAGATTCTAGTTTCAATGCATTTTTTCGAAAATTAGAAACATGACATAATGCTATGCAGCACAATTCACTGCCTTGCATTACTTTGCGTCAAGGGGCTTTTCTTGGATGCTACATGGACATTCCCATGCAACCACCCATTTGTTTTGAGGCAAATCCCTCAACACCAAAATCCTATTACTCCCCAAGGCATGTGTAATAAGAAGAAATGTTTTCATTTATCCTTGGTTTCTTCCTCATTGCATGTGTGCTGCATTCTGCACTACATGTACAAAGAGGCAAATTCTTTAAAGTATAGTTTTTGTTCAAGAAGGGCCCCTTCCAGTACAAACATTACACTCACTACAAATGCAAACACACTTGTACTATAGTGCAAAGTTGCTTATGCTGGCACACCACAGCCAAACGTATGCCAGTACAGGAAGAGAACAGAGTAGTGTTGCATCTTAGTAGATATGGTGCAGTTCTGCTCTCTCCTATTCACATAATGCAGCACAGCAACTTTACTTGCTGTGCTGCATTCCCTGATTTATTTGAAAAAATGGATTCTGGGGCTGAGTCAGCCAATCTGAAGTGGGTCTCCTGTAGGCAGCCTGTGTGCACTGAAGAAATGCTGTGCTGCAGTCAAGCCCCCTAGCAGTTAAGCATGAGCCAGGCAGGGACAACCTGCTCAGCATAATTTGAGGATAGGGAGGAAGGGCAGCTGGCTTCCAACATTAGCCTTTTTCAGGGCTTTAAAGGCATCTGTAGCATGTAAGCCTTGAGAGTGCAGCAGCCCTCCATCCTACAACCTGGTGAGTTATGTTGGAAGTTGTGCTTGGCTTCCCTGTGATGTGGCGATAATGCAGTACTTCCAGTCGCAGGTATCAGGTGGTGAGTTGACAGGTTTAAAGTGCTCTGTGGGCATACATGGCTATGGGCCCACTGACAAGTTTTGAGGATTTATTGGTGGACCACCATGGTGGTGGTCCTAAAAAGACTGTGCTATTATGATGTTATGGCTGCCATCAGGCCGACTGCGATTTTCCCAATGTGCTGACAGTGTCTTGGCAGTGGAGTCCCTACAGAGTGACATGTTGCTGCTGTAAAGATATGTTGTTTATGTGTCGTAATACATGGGTAGGTCATGTGTACTGTCTGCTTTGTTGCATGTAATATAATACAAGCCAAACGTAACTGTTACCATACACCACATAGAAGTGAAAGAGAAGCCAATCTTCCATATTGTAGACAACAGGTTTGGTGAGCATCATGTTTGGGGCCAGTAGCACAGGAAGGACCTGGACAATTGTGTCCAACATGGATTCTTAAGTGGGATCCCCTAAAAAAGGTGAGTTTTCACCTCTTTTCCTGTGTTTCTGCCGAGTCAAGCATGGCCAGGACACCCTCCAGGAACCACCACTGGCTCTCCTACAGACTGCCCAAAATATCGACTCCAAAATATCGAGGGACAGAATATAGAATGCCTATCTACAAACAGGTAAATACTAAAATATTGATTCCAAAATATAGAAATTTAAAATATGGGGTCTTATTAGCAAGAACCTCGTTAAAATTATCGCCGTTTCCTGCCGCTAAAATGGCGATAAGGGGTTTGCTAATAGGCATTATATAATTCCAATAGAAGCCCAGGTTAGATGTCCTGCGCATCTAAGCTGGGTTTCTATTGGAATTCTATAACGCATATTAGCAAGCCCATTTTCGCCGTTTTAGCGGCAGTTTCCTGCCGCTAAAACTGCGATAATTTTAACAAGGTTCTTGCTAATAAGCCCCATAGTTAACTAAAATATCGAATTGTTTCAATGTATTAAACATAATATAAAAGGAATTAAATAATAAACACAATTAAATAAAACATAGTTACAATCATGTAAAAAAGCCTAAAATGTAAAAGTTATGAATGTAATGTAAAACATTTTTTTACCATATATATTTACTTAATAATATTATAAAATAAGTATTAATCTTAATTATAAAATATTTAGAACATTATTTAAAATATATTTACACATCTATAAATAAACATTATCTAAATGTTAAAAGTAATAATATATAATAATTAAATTAATTAAAGTAATAATGTTGATGTTAATTAATAATTTACACTACAGGAAATATAACAAAATTAAAAAGGTAATACAATTATTATTCACAATTGAACAAGTACAACATTAGAGAATTTGTTGGAAAGCGGGTGGGTATAAATTACTATTCCCACTCCAGTGAGTGCAACAGTAGGGAAAGCGTTGGATAGCGGGAGGGTAAAAATTACTATTCCAACTCCAGAGAGTGCAACAGTAGGGAAAGTGTTGGATAGTGTAGGGGTAAAAATTACTATTCCCACTCCAGAGAGTGCAACAATAGGGAAAGCGTTGAATAGCAGGAGGGTAAAAATTACTACTCCCAAAATTAATTACCAATTACAAAATATGTAATAATTAATTAATTATACATACCAATGTATGTTATTTATTAAAAATAAATTACCTATTTATAATTGATTTGTAACCAATTAATTTGCAATACCAAAAATGTAATAAGTGATACAACTATTACCAATTAATAATTAACAATAGATTATTTATCGATACACAACAATAATGTAAATAACTTTTTATTTACATTTACATTACGTCCCACTCTATTCCCCTATAACTCACACCACACTCCAAATAATAAATTAAAACAATGAACATAGTTATCAAATAAACAATTAATTAAAATGAATTACCAATTAATAAAAATTAATCACCAATTAATAATTAATTAAAAATTAATTAATTATTAATACACATAAATAAAAATACATATTTACCTTATTAAAATTTAATTACGTCCTACCCTATTCCCCTACAAACCCACAACCCGCTACAGAAAAAAAATCGCAAAATTAAAATTACATTAATTAAAAAGAATTCATAATTCATAAAAACTAATATTTAATTTCCTATAATTAAATTACTACCCACCCTTTTCCCCTATAAAACAACAACCAGCTACGGAATTTAATTACGCAAAAATTAAATAACCTAACATCAATTACTTAAAAAAAATTAAACATACATTGCAAAAATAATATATATTTTTAACACATATACTAGCATACATAACTATTTTTTTTCCAATATTATGGAAAACTATATTTTAAATTTGATATTATGGAAATCGATATTTCTTACCTCAATTTCGATATTCTATCCAACTGTTGGCAGCTGTTTGTGTGTGGTGAGGAGCTGACTGTGCGGTTCCCGGACGATTTTAATAATTTATTTGTTGTTCTTATTTTAACATTAAAAAAGCTAATTTGCCTGATTTTCATTCTGGAGGCACGGGGGTTACTTTGCTTCTTCCCTCTAGTGAGTTTCCTTCTGCTCTCCCCGATTTGCGGGTCCGTCCGTGCGAGCAGACCCGCCATCTTGGGAGTAGCGGAGTTGCAGTCTAGTCTCTCATGCGCTCCTCGGCTCTGCTGCTTAAAATCTGATGCTGGCGCAAGCGCTTAGCATTGATGGCAGTTGTTTGTGTGTGGTGAGGAGCTGACTGTGCGGTTCCCGGCTGATTTTTTATAATTTAATGTCGTTCTTATTTTAACATTAAAAAAGCTCATTTACCTGATTTTCATTCTAGAGGCACTGGGTGACTTTGCTTCTTCCCTCTGGTGAGTTTCCTTCTGCTCTCCCCAATTTGCGGGTCCGTCCGTGCGAGCGGACCCGCCATCTTGGGAGTAGCGGAGTTGCAGTCCAGTCTTTTACGCGCTCCTCGGCACTGCTGGTTAAAATATGACGCTGGCGCGAGCGCGCTAAGTGCAAGCACGTCTTCGCCCGTCCACGCCAAGGACGCGCCCAGCGCCAGCCACGCTGACCCTTTTGGGGTGCCCTTGGGCCTAGGCAACGGGAGCGGTCCTAGATGCTACTCCAGTGAAGAATTGCATTACATTGGAGAGCGGTTAGTGATAAGGGGCACTCTGGTTTGCTGATTCCGCCTCTCCCCTGACAGACTTTCTGGTCGGTGGCCTTCTTGCTTGTGGGCTCCTTAATGTGAGATCATTGCCTAAGCACAGTGTGGAGATAAAGCTGTTGCTTGAATCTCATGAGCTTGATGCCTTGTTTATGACGGAAACTTGGACTCACCCAGACTGTGAGGTCTACTCTGGCAGGGCCTGTCCGCCCAGCTACAAAATCTGCCACAAGCCCAGACTGAATGGAAGGGGTGGGTGCCATTGATATTGATGCAGTCACAGGTTGTGAATTATTTGGGTTTGCCATTAAGAATGCACATGGTCATCTCTTTGTTATGGATCCCCAGGGATTTTTACTGCTTTTCAGCAGCAGCTGTTACTGGAAACGTTTACCAATATGGCCACTACTCACCGCAAATCGGTGATCCTGGGAGATTTTAATCTTTGGCTAAATGGTTCCCTTGACGTAGGCTTTTTTAATGTTCTTCATTCGTGAGAAGACCTTGGCCTTTTTCTGCAGGTGTCTAAGACCACCCATATAGGCGGCCACCTGCTGGATTTAATTTTCTCTGAGGTCAATCTTCTTACTATTGGGGAAATTTTACCTATGGATTGGACTGATCATTTTTTTATTCAATTTTTTGTTAATTCCGCTACTAACAATACTAGGGAGTATGTCAGTAGGGACTGGAAGACTCTTGTACGTAAAAAAGGCTTGGTTCCTTTATTCCAGGTAGAAGAGTGTTTTTCACCTGACATGCAGGTAGATGAGAACTATACTTCTCTCTGGTCTAAGATCACTTCAGTCTTAGACTCCTTCCCCCTTTAAAAAATCAAGGAGTAGGGGAAGACCTTCGGCCCCCTGGTTCACAGATAGTCTTAAGTACCTGAAATTAGAATGTAAACATGCAGAGAGGAGGTGGAGATGAGGATACCTGGACAAGGACAGGCTTATTTGGAAATCTAAGATTGTGGACTACAAGCAGGAAATTCACAGGGTTAAGGCAGAACTATTTTCAAAGGGGATTCTTAATGCCCCTAAAAGCTCCAGAAGTATTTTTAACATCCTTAACAGCCTCATTAGTCCTGACTGTTCTAAGAATGAGATCCCCCATTCTCAAGAACTATGTGAGAACCTGGCTAGGTTCTTCCAAGACAAAATCAAAACCATCATTGATGACTTGGGGGGGGGAGCAACAACAGACTGGGGCTGAATCCTCAGTGGTTGGTGGCAGTGGGGATACTGAGGAGAAGGGCTTGGTGGATCCCAGTGCTACCTTTGATCAGGTCGGTGCTAAGTATATTTCGGAGTTTGCGCCTTTGGCACTTGAGGATTTTAGCAGGTTGGCACTTGGTATTCCGTCTGGGTCGCCGCTTGATCCGATTCCTCTAAGAATCTGGAAAGAGTTTGAGGCAGAGTTATTTACCACACTTTGCATGGTCTGTAACCAGTCTCTTTTTACCCGAGTGGTTCCACCTCAATGGACACAAGCATTGGTGACTCCTCTGCTAAAAAAGCCCTCTCTCAATCCTGAGTGCTTGAAGAATGTTAGGCCCATCTCTCTTTTGCCCTTCCCTGCTACAATTGTGGAACGAGTGGTTGCTATTACTCTCTCCAAGCATTTGGAACAGCATAAACTCTTGGAGGAAGTCCAGTTTGTTTTTCCGGCCAGCCCATGGCACCGAGACGGCCTTGGTGACCGTGCTTGATGAGCTGCGATGGCTGGCAGACACGGGTCAGGCAGCTGTGCTGATCCTGCTCGACCTGTCTGCCACCTTCAACACGGTTAACCATGGGACTTTTCTGAGAAGGCTGAGAGAGGTGGGGGTTACGGGCAGCGCTTTTGGGTGGTACCAGTCCTTTCTTCTAGAGAGACAGCAAGCTGTGTCCCTCCCTCCTTACCAAACCGCCTTTACAAACATCTTGCATGGCGTTCCACAGGTCTTGGCTATAAGACCTATTTTATTCAACAGCTATATGAAATCCCTGATTGCAGTCATCAAAGAACATAACATTGACATCGTAAATTATGCTAATGACACGCAGTTGATTCTCTCTCTTGAGGGAGATCAATCGACTTTAAGGTCAATTCTCTGCAATTCAATGCAGGTAAAACAGAGGCGCTTTACTGTCCTAGGGACAGGGTCCCGTCTGTGCTGCCCAGTAATTTTTGGCCTACTGACTCCTCCCCTTCGGATCAGTCAGTGAATACGGTCCGTAAACTGGGCGTTTTGTTTCATAGCAAACTTACTTTGGAAGCTCAGGTCTCGAAAACGATGAAAGGTTGCTGGTCAATATTAGAATGGTTAGGAAAATTCTCCCCTTACTGCCTGCTCCAGCCCGGGCAGTAGTGATGCATAGCACCGTGCTCAGTAGATTAGATTACTGTAATGCCCTGCTGCTTGAGTCCTCGAAATTTCTTCTTGACAGACTTCAAAGAATCCAGTCGGCCAAGTTAGCCCTAGGGTGGCCTAGAAGATCCTCCTCCTCTATGGCTTTGGCTCAGCTGCACTGATTCCCTTTGAGACAGAGAGTCCAGTTTAAGTCTCTCTGTCTGGTGTTTAAAGCCCTTCATGGGCTGGGACCTGTTCCTCTGCAGAGGAAGTTTGCGAGGTACGTGCCTGTGCATATCCTTCGCTCCTCATCGGCGAGACTGGTGAGGATACCAAGGTTCAAGCAAGTTAAGGCAGGGGGTAGATCCTTTGGTGTAGCTGCAGCTAAACTGTGGAACGTACTTCCCTTGGAGCAAGCTACTGACCGACTATCCTTTAGAAGGAGATTAAAAACCTGGTTGTTTGCTATGTAGTTGGTGTATAGTCACGTTTTTTCCTTCTGTCTGAGTCTGCCAGTGCCAGGATGCCTGCTAGGTGACAGTGCACTTTATAAGCGAAATAAATAAAATAAATGAATGAATAAATATATTTTGCTAATTCGATATTCTGGGCTCTATATATTATTTAATTTGATATTCTGGGCAGTCAATATTTTGGATTTGATATTTAGGGTGTTCACCCTGACCAGTATTGAAATGAGATAGTCTGCATCCCAAGGCAGCTGGGATAAGGCCTCTGAAAAAGCGGCGATGGTCCCAACTTGCCAATCTCCTAATTGGGCCCTATGTCTGTATTGATCAATAGCATCAACAAAACTAATATGTATTTCAGCAAAGAGTCCCTCGATTCTGCAGCTTGGTCATCCATGAGGCATAGTCTGCACCCTCTTGGTCAACACCATTCTAACTACTCATTTTGGGGCCCCTAAAGCAGGCAAAATGGGTTCACAGGATGCTTCTAACTTTTCAGCAGAGAATGCTTGGCCAACGGTTGGTCAGTATCATGGTCACAACAACCTCAGTTTCTGGGCATACAAAATGTACTGTAGGGTATTGTCAATCGCTTCTTCAGTTGGGCAAGCTGGTCAGGCACACTCAGGCAAGAACCATAGCTGCAAGAACGGGGATGATGGCAGGGACATCTCAAGAATGCTTCCGGAGCGTTGCAGTTGTTCCAATGGGTTAGTGGACTGAATCATGGTTGAGAGTATGCCAGTGAAACATCTTGCGAGTCTCTGATGGACGGATGACAGCATCAGCATCAAATACTTCTGTCTAAGTCAGCAGTCAGCTTCTCCTGCAAGCTTAGGTCTGTTTTTAAAATGGAACTCACAGGCCTGAGGCACTCTTTTGCATTTACTTATTCAATGAGTAACATGCTTCTCACACAAAATATGCATTGAACCTCATACTATGAATCTCAGTGCTAGGATTCTTCTTAGCAATGAAATTAGCATGTATGAGCCAACTGGCTCACACTCTCATGATGCAAGGAAAATGTCCTGGTAGAGCTAATATCACTAGCATGGTATGCTATCACAACTTGTCTACTCACATGAACCTGTGAAAGAGACAATATACCTCTGCTACTACTGAGCTCTAGTTCAATTGGCTCGGCAAAGGCAGGACAAGGTCCTCAAGCACATGCTGCATTAGTTTCAAGTTTGGATCAAAATTCCAGAAACCAGGATATCATATATTTACAGTTGAGCTCATAGGGAAGGAAACACGACTGTACACTATGTGAGTCTCAATTTCAACGTTTTTCAATGAGTCAAGTTGGCCACCTAGTAGAACTTTCTTCTGAGGCTCTGTGGTTCAAAGAATAATTTGATCTTGCAACTCTAATTTGTAATTATTCATTTGGGATTCGAACACTGATTTCATCTGTCAAATATTGTGATGTCTACCGGACCAGGCACATCTCTGTACATTGAAAGAAAAACTGTTGCCATGTCTATGGAGGAACATTGAGACGGATGGTACCTTGAGCCTTAAAGGCCAGTCATCAAACTTTTAAGTTTTTAGTTTGTTCAAGACAAACTCCCAATGTGGGAGGCTTTTTTTAAATGAATGCCCCCTACATACAGGGAGTAATCAATTAATTGATTTGTAGACCACAGCTTGTCACCAATGAGGGTATCCAGGAGCTGGCAGGGACTTAGGAGCCAGTTCAATTGTCAGGTCTTCTTTTCTTTTCAACGATATAGGAGAAGGCAAGTCCTCTCTGCCCTGCTGTGGTACATGCGGGAGGTGTGAGCCAACACAGGGGTGGAGGAGCGGAGGTCTCTGGTTGGTATGTCGAATTTCAGGCTGCGATGTATGTAGGTAGATCCAACATTATGTAGGGCCTTGAATGCATGGGTGAGGAGTTTGAAGAGGCATCTGCTCTGTACTGGGAACCATCGAAATGTTTTCTGATGTAGAGGGTGATGCGGCTGTGATGCAGGAGGTCTGCGGTGAGATTTTCTGTGGCATTCCAGATTGTCTGGAGTCTTTTGATGAGTTATGCATTGATTCCTATTTAGAGACTATTTTTGTAATTCAGATGGCTGGTGATAACAGCTTGGGTGATGGAGCATCTGGTGCTTTGGGGGAGGCACTTGAAGATCTTGCAGAGCATACGCTGGATGTGTAAGCAGGCTAAGGTGACGGTGTTGACTTATTGTGCCACCCTTAGAGGCCCTGTTCCCTCACACTCACACACTGCCTTTGCAGGCTGCGTGTCTTGGTGTAGAACAAAGTGAAGAGTCGACATGGCACGCATTCCTGTGTGCCATGCCTACAAACCACTGCCCTGGCATACATCAGTCACCCCTCTTGCTGGGTGCTCTATGCCAGTGGTGAGGGTACAGGTGCATGAGCCCTGTACCCCTACAGGGCCTAGGTCAATTCCTGGGCACTGTAAGTGCAGTGCTGTCATTAAGAGTATATGGTGATGGGAGTTTGTCATTATGAACTCCACAACACCATAATGGGTACACTGAACACTGGTAAGTGTGGTATCAAACTTCTCAGCACATTTAAACCCACACTGAAGCTCTTAGTGACCTGACTGAGTGGCTGCTTAGGCTGTCACCAACAGACATGCTGCTCCCGGGGCCCTGAAACAATGCACATCATGGGACGAGGTGCCAAGCCTCCTCCCCCAGAATGCGCAGGGTCCATGAAAGGGTCGTTTCAAAGGCATGCTGCCTTTGTGAGCCTCCCCAGTTCATTTGCTGCTTTCAGCAACTGGTCCCCACTGGTTCTGACCCCGACATTGGGCAGGAGAACAGGAGGGAAAAACAAGTGAGGAAGAGAGGTGTGCCCACCTCTGCCAACTCCACCCCTCAGGTGGGAAAGGCAAGGTGAAGCAGAAAACTCATTCTCTACCATCTTGCAGATGGGGGTACCCAGCCAACCAGGAAAGGCTTATGCCCCCCTCCCACTGGAGGGTGGCAATATAGTGGGTGTACCCACCCTAGGGAAGGGACCCATTGGTCCCAACCTTTTTACCTTCCCTGTAACACCCCTAAATCTAGTAGTTAGGGGCACCCCTGAATTTTGCATCCTTGGACAAGAAACCAGAAGAAGAAAAGAAGAAGGACTGAACAGCGGTGCCGAAGCTAATAGGAGGAGGACACCCACTGACTTGGCCCCAGCCCTACCGGCCTATCCCCACCTCGAACCTGCTAGAGCGAAATCCCGCTGTGTCCTGCAGCCAGCAACCTCGAGTAATCTGGAGGACCTGCCTGCCTTCCATCCCAAAGACTCTGTCTCCCCTGAACACCGGATTTGTTCATCAACAGACTCCACAAGGATCTGAGCGGCTGCACCACTCTGCACCCGGCGCCCTTGGAAATTGTACTAAATACCAAAAAAAACACTTTTACTGACTTGTTTGCAGGATATTTCCCAGTGGAATATCCATGTATACTGCACTGTGTAAGAAAAGTAATCTGCAAAGTAATCTACTCGTCATTTTACAAAAAATCCGATACAAAGTATATGCACTGTATTCTGAAAAGCACAACATTATCAGTAACACTACTGTAATCAAATCAAAGTACATTTAACATTTGCAATCCGAACTGTGTTACAACTGCATTACTACTGTAAAGTACGTATTGCTTATCTGTGCCAGGCTTGCTTGGTTCTAGAAAATAAAATAACTAAAGGAATATTTTCATACAAAAAGATTTGGGCTGAAGTTCAGTCTTTAAGTGTGTGAAATGATTTGCTGACAGAGTGTGTACAACACATGCTTAACACTTTCCTCTGATGAAGATTTACTGCTCAACCACACTACCACAAATAGAGAGTGAGGTGCTATCTAACGTTTCATCTGCCTACCTTTGGTGTTCCACTGCACTCTGTGCACACCATACCTCACTTTGGTATATTATATACTTAGCCAGCTTCCTACATGCAGTGAGCAGAGGCTGGGGCTGAGAGCCCAGAGGAGTAGTGCTTTAGAGGCTAAAGTTAGGACCATGGTTTCCGGTCACTCAGAAAGGCTGAGGCTCAGATGGGTGCAGAAATGCTAGCTTTTAATGCACCAGCAGCATATCCAATGCAAACATCTGCTATGCATCTGTGCTACAGCTGTTATTAAGTGTGCCCTTGAAAATGGAGGAGTGCAGGTTGTGGTGAGCCATATGCAGAGGGATGATGGGAAATGAAGTTGTCTTTCTTGGCTTCATCTTCTAAAGACAGTTTAGGCAGGAAACCAGTGATGTCACTTCCTGTGCAAATATATGATGGGAATTGCATTAGTCAAGGAATTAAACACTTCTTCTATTGAGCCTACTACTGGTGTGATGAACACATTTTAGATCCATTATCGGAATTGAAGATACCGAAAGGAAAGGGATACTTCTTGGTCTGGGAATAAGGTTTCTAGTGTGAATGGTCAGAACTGAGGCTTTGAAGTACAGATGAGGTATTTGGTATTTGGTAGTCAATCAATGCTTAAAGGATAGAGGGCAGCGGCTTTTTTCGACCGGAGTTAGACCAGGAATTGCTTGAAAAATTCTTTAAGTAACATGGTCAGTCAATGAAGCTTCCATATATGGATGGAGATGAAACATGCCCAGAGACATGACACAGAAGTCATTGGAAGGGGATACTTTACTCATGGAACTTGTCTTTGTAAAGCCAGGTCTCCAAGCAGGAAACAGAAACATATATCGCCTTCTAACAGAACATTGGGTGTACTTTGTTTTTAAAAAAAGGGTAATGTGATGCTATTTCCCCATGTAATTTATTAAACAAACTCTGGGCCTTATTTATGAAGGTCTTGCGCCGCCAGTGTATCACTTTTAAAATGGGAAAAAGTGACGTACGAGTAGCGCAAATCCTTCATAAATGAGGCCCTATATGTTTTTAATTTTTAAAAAATGTATACAAATGTGTATTACTTTGTCGTCTGTTTTGTATAATCAAATAATTTCATGCATTTTTAAGTATTTCATTTTCACAATAGTTTAAACCACCTAAAAAGTTTAATGATGTTTTAACGAACACCCTTAGTGTGTTTAAACTCATAGTTGCTTAACATCATTTTACACGACTTTACCAACTTGTTTGCTGAAAATAAATAATGTTCACAACTCTTTTTAATCTGATGATGCCTGTGTTGTTAAACTGCAAAACTTTAATTATCAGCTAAGTTTTAGTGACTTAACTTTTGCCACAGTGACGCCAGGCATGCTATGTCCAGCTATGGGAATATCTCTAAGGGGACCAACCACTGATGTTGAGCTCTCCCCATGGGAAGGAACATGGGTTAATAAATACCTCCGCTACTCTATGCATGCAGTGCAACATTCACAAGAACTAATCTGCTCCGTTTCATCCTATCCTTTGAAACAACAAATCTGCATCACTGAATCTATCTGTCTTTTGGGGCTGCAGCTGACCCAGAATTAAGTGCTGGAGTCCCCACTATATTGGATTTTTCCTGCAGGTACTGTTGACTATGCATGCCAAGTGCATGCTTTCATTTATTTGAAGTTGTGTCTAGTGCAGCCAGGTTCTAGACCCTAGGCAGTGTGTCAGTGGTCCTTACAGAGGTCAGTGAGTGACACAACACCTTGAGATCATAATCATACAGAAATGTGTCTGCAGCATCAATGATTTTCATGGCACAGGTTTGGATCACAGCAGGTAACTGAGCAGTACTCTGGGACCCAGTGCTTAGTATAATAGTTTAAAGAGGCCAACATAAGACATGTCTGTTGAGCAGGTCTCAGGAGTAGGAGGCTAGTGGTGGGTCTCAGGGAGCACCATGTGCATTATTTATTGATAGTTCAGTTTTTTTTTTCTAAATGCATTCATCATTTGAAAAGTTACATAATGCATGGCAGTGTGTTATGGGTATGTATGTGGAGTATGTAGAAAATACCTGAATTGTACACTCTCAGGTTTCCATTCAAGGCATATTGGAGTTCGTAAAGTAGTACACCTCTAGTCATCGTTCGCATACTCCTACATGACCTTCTGGATTTCCCACAAATCCACTATAATGCTAATATATATCAGTAAACTTACTTACAGGAGTTTGACATTGTTAGCCAATTCACAAAGGCATGCAATGATACCTGACAATTATCCTGTAGTACTGCTTCCAATACTCAGAAATGTGAATCAGCCGGCTAATGGTCAGTTGAATGTAAAGAACTAGGGGCCACTTGCACATAGCATTTGTGTGGTCATAGATAGGCCAATTCCCAGAATCGGCCCCTTAGTGACTGGAAATAGGCCTTTAAAAAGTAAAAAACCCTATTTGCAATTCAGCAGCCTATTACCAAAATTCTCTTTGGATTTGCAATTTGCTATTTCGCAGGAATGTGTTTAGGCAGTCCCTTCCTAATACCAAGTCACAGTGGTAGGTATGAATGTTTTGCGACTGAAATGTGGTCACAAAACGTTCGCATTTTGACCACCAGGTTCAAGTGGAAATCCATTTGCAAATGGTAAGGTGTCCCAAATACCCCTTCCCCTTTGGAAATGGTAATAAAAATAGTTTTAAAGAGCAAGCATTTGTTCCATGGACCTCTACTTACTTCGAAAACATTAAATGAAAACCTTTCATTTTTCTTTTTGAAAAGCATCCTGTTGTCCTGTTAGGACACCTTATTATCCTCAATATCAATTTAATTGACTGGGAAGGCAGGAATCTCATTCGCCCTTTGTAATTCACAACTAAAATATAGCATGGTCTCTTTCAAGCTGTGTAGGTCATAGGCATGCTCATTCATCATTCGTCTATTGGGGCGTGGGGGCATAGCCGCCCCGCCCACAACTCCCTCGGCATCTTTGAACTTAAGTAAACTGGTTCAGTTCACGTAAGTTCAAAGAAGCCAAGGGAGAACTGACAATCATGTCAGTCAGCATGAAGTCGGACCACCCACCCCTTTCAGAGACTGAAGGACGTGGGCGGTCTGGCGTCCTGTTGACTGACATGATTGTCAGACCAGTGAGGGGCACAGGCAGCAGCACAACACAAGTGCGCATGAGTGGGGACGGAGGGCGAATTTTCGCACCGTGCCCACTCATGCGCACTTGAGTTTTGACTTGTTTGCACGTGCCCATTAGGAGCCCGAAGGGTGTGCGGCGGGCGAAGAATAGCTGTGCCCTGGTGCTGCTGGCAGCACCAGGATTGGCTGAAAGGGGCTGTAGGCTGTAGCCACCAATGGACGGACTCGGGCGGCGCGAACCTGCTCAGGAGCTCACAGGTAGGATAAGGATTTTGAAAATTTATTTTAATACCCCACCTTTTCCCCCCACCCCGCAACACCACAATTGCAGTGCATCTGCACGCACAATGTTGCTGCTGACTGGATTCATGGGTGGCGCTCGGGTCGGGTCATGTCAGTGCATGTGTGTGTTAGATTTTGACACCGTGAGCACACAACAGCGTGTCTATCAAAAAGTCACGAGAGTGCACAGGGCTGTTAAAGGGGCTGTGACAGTGAATGTCACTGTAGTGCATGACAGTGTCTGTGGCAGCGTGCTGCAGACAGGATCGTATTAACTTTTGACAACGTAGTGTTTAATTTGTCCCGGTGTTTGCAACCAGTGGGCATCGACACTGAGTTTTGAGGGCCCAAACTTACTTTTCATCATCAAAGGTTGACCCAGAGCGACAGGAAGAAAAGGGAGAAAAATGAGGAAAAGAAGGATAGGAAGCAGGGATAGAATAAGAATGCAACCATGAGACAATGTGTAGGGTAGAAATCAAAACTAGGCAACTTCTGCACTTGTATATTTTTTTATTTTTACAGATTAGTTTTTCGTGAGATTGTAATTGCATTTAAATAGGATTTACTACCCTTGATGTGGAGTTGAAGCACATTACACCGCACTGCTCCCGAACTCAAGGTTATGGATTAGTCCCATATTATTGGTTATTGTTAGTTATTGATTGGGATTAGTCTTGTCCTCTGAGCAAACCATTCAATTTTCTTGGTGATTATATCAATAAAAGTTAGGGTTGATCATTAGTTGGGGGTGGGAGTATGTGCGCTCATGCAGATGGTCGGTGGGATTAACAGGTTGGATTGATTAAACCTTACATTACTGGGATATGACTGTCAACAAAGGAGAGGATGTAGTCTTTGTTATGAGTTGTAGGCAGTTTTCAGAAATGCAATCCTAGAGGTTAAGGAAACGTGCATGTGACTTTGGGAAAGTTGTGCTCAGAGAGGGGGTGGAGGCGTGCACAGGATGGAAGAGAGGGGGAAAAAGGAGAGGAGACAATCGGAAGTAAAGGTCGCTTTCCATGCCGGATTTAGAAATGCTGTGAACACCATTGGTGGAGGTACTTAGAAGTCCTCAGCATCACAAACTTTTATTTCAACAGGTACTCAGGCATTATGTGAATATTAACTGCTTAAGGACACAGCACTGGTACAGTTCCCTAATCAGCTCTGAACTGTGAAATGTGCAGTTAAGCAAAATGTGAGAACATGTATTACTACATATATAGCTGCACTGCCCTATTGAATTCGAACATGCAAAATTGGACAATTGACACCTACAGCTGTGATGCAAAAGACGAATGTGACATACAACTAAATCCCCACAATACGGGGGGAAGACCAGAAAGAGAGGATCTACCGTTAGAGCTAAGGTACACACTTGAGTCACTGACCCTGGTTTGTGGTGTGCGACCACACTACATGGTTTTGGCATCAAATACTTTGTGTCTTTGTTCTGCTGCAGGTCTGCGTTGTTGGGTGCACAACTAGGTTGGGTGGTTGGTTGTGTTTGGTGTAGAGTAGTTTTAAAGAAAGGTGGGTGCACAGTTAATGGTCTGGTGTAGACCGGTCTTCTTTGGCAGGTGTTTAGTGTAGAGCAAGCTGGGTGCACAGTGGGGGAGGGGGACTGGTATCTGGTGTAGTGCTGCCTGTATGAGAGGCTGGGTGCACAACTGGTGTGGGTGTCTGGTATAGTGCTGGGTGTATAGCTGGTGAGTGTGTGGGTATCTGGTGTAGTGCTGGGTGCATAGCTGGTGAGTGTGTGGGTGTCTGGTGTAGTGCTGGGTGCATAGCTGGTGTCTGTGTGGGTGTCTGGTGTAGTGCTGGGTAGTAGCTGCAGGGCCACCATTCGGTATGAGCTAGAACTGGAAATCAAAAAGATGCAGTGTGATTTAGTAGTGTGAGGTCGAAGTGCAATTAGGAGTGCAGTACCTTACTTCCGTAGAAGATAGAAATGGAAACAGGATGCAGTATGTCTCAAATGTTTGAAGTTGAGTGCAAGTCAAAGGCATGCAGCACCACTCTTCTGCGTGTGGTACAAATGACGGAAGAAGAAATAAAGCATCCTTGTGTTGTGTGTGGTGGAAGTGTAATTAGAAGGTATGCTCAGCTCGCTCGCTACATGCCGCTCATCCTGAACTTTTACGCCCACCACTTTCAAATGTCACCAGCCCCCCTGGCATTCATCATTTTCACCAAGAAAATCACATCGTTTTGGGATTTGACACCAGCAATAATGCTAAATAGTTTAGCTTCAATGCCTTTGTTGTGCTGGCCTGCAACCCAGCATGATTACGTCATTCTTTAAAGCTGAAGTGGAATGTTTTGTTTTGTTTAAAGAGAAAGAACAACAGTTTCAGGTTTCTGACTTATTTAGTTGGTGATAACTGATATCTCAATAATCACTGACATTACAATCTGAAGGTGTGAGCGTGCTGCGATGCCTGTACACTTTATATATTTTTTTTACCCATGTGATTCCGTACCAGAATTAGGGTGCACTGGCCCGGTGTGCACACAGTATACATTTAACTGGGGGAGCCAGGGCCTATTCTACTGAGTGTTCTGCTCACATTGTAAACTGGGCACAGCAAATTATTGAAGGATGGACCTTCCCTTGTGTGCAACACAGCACACATTTCGCTGATCGGGTTAGGTGTAGAGCAGCACTGCTTGCCCTACCATGCTCAGGGCCTTTAATATGAAAGTGTTGCATCTCTGCATGACAACAGCAATGCAACACTTTTCAGTGCGCCCTCCTTGCAACACCATGAATGCACCATATTTACTGTATGTCTCTCCATGTCGCAAGAATTCCTGACGTAGCTGCAGATGAATAAGTAGCGCATTGCTGGGGTTTGTCTGAAAACAGACACAACTCCTGCAATGTGTCCTTTCACATGGTGCAAGCTGCATGTGAAAGGGCCTGCATCACCCCTTACGCCTGATGTGAGGCAGGCATAAGGATTTGATGCAGTGGCGTCCTAGGAAGTGTTGCAGTGAAAGCTCAGAGATTTCACTGCGGCACTTCTATGAGCCTTTTCTGTGCTGGCACACCCCCCTGCATATATTATACTTGTCGCAGGTATAATGCAGAGCAGCTGTTTACAATGTGACGCATCTGCCTAGATGTAAAAAAGAGACGCAACGGCGGTGTAATGGGCTCATAAATAAGGCCCTGTGTGTTCTGCTCACATTGTAAACTTGAGCTCTGGCCAGTACTGGCAACAGCACAGTAGTGAAAGATGAACCTGCCCTGGTGTGCAATGCAGCACACATTTAATCAAGTGTGTAGGACGCAGGGATGGACAGTGGGGCCTATTTATCTAGTGTCTGCTCACATTGTTGTACACAAGGATGGACAACGTCCACCCACTATTTTCACAGGGTAAACACTGTTCATCCTGCGAAGAAGTTGGGCCCTACTGATGAATGTGATTAACTTCTCCTGGTATAATTTCCAAACAGTAGGACACATTCAGCAGTGCCTGCATTTTGTCTGCTTTTGATCCTAGCAACACTGTGGAGGCAGTGATCTTTCCTTTTCAGGCTCCAGCTGGTCCCATAAAAAAGCCTGAATTTAAGGGGCCATCAGATTTATTTTTGTTCTTGTATCTTGGCTGGGAGCTATCTGAGCTTTACATTGAGATGCAAATGCAATGAAGGGTAAACCAAGGCTCACAGCTTATTACTTCACAAATACTTTAAAGAAGCATGCTTTCAACAATTTTTGATTTCTTTTTTAACACTACTCCTCCAAATGCAAGGTATCGGAGCGCTTTATATCACATGTACACATTACATTGACAATAAATCACATACATTTGTAAATCGTTGGACTGGACCTGTTATATATGATCTCTGCAGAAGGTGCCTTAGCCCCTTAAGATGTTTTTAAATTCAGACTTTACAACCAACTAAGCAGTACATATTTACTGTCACGTTTCTCCTTGTTTCCAATTTCCTTGTGGCCGAGGTTAAAAAAAAATAATTTATAAGTTGAGGCCATGATTTTGCATCAGGGTTGCATCACTTTTCTAGTAAAACCCAATATTATGTAGAACTCAAACTACTCTCATGACCGGTGAAACAACATTTCATGGCACTGATATTCTGGTCAGTTTGGCATTTGCCTTAAACTGTGAGTAAAGCATACTCACACACCTATTATCAGCCCATTGACAACTCAGAAATTGGCAGAGATCTGAAGATAAAGATAGAGTTTGTAAGTTGCAGGGCATCACTGAACAAGTGCAGATGCTCTGTCTGCCAAACTTCTGATGTGTCGTTCTATTTATGTCATCTCATCTGGTTCCACCATCAAAACCCTTTGACAGACAAGCATCCACCACAGGACCATCACTCAATGTATATCAAAACAACTGTCCTTCCAATGTGTAATATTTCTGCTTTGGACCACCAGGGAAATCAAGGTGGTACCTAATAAAATATGGAAATGACCCCCAAACACTGCTTCAAAATTCTCAACCCAATATGGACCTTGATTTCGTGTTTTCAGTGACAAACCTACTTTAGAACTTTGGTATTGAGAAACAAACACCTTTGCCAAGGTGGTGCATAACATAATACTCACTCAGTAAATAATCATTGCCTTCTACAGTCCCACTGCACTTGGGGATTTCTAGATCTGGTGGGTGGTCCTTTACCAAAGAAATGGATACCATTTCTTCTGTTGACATGGCAGACTCGCAGGCTGCTTACCACACTCTACAAGACCCCTTTATGTAAATGGCAATATTAAATCTTTTTTTACGGTGGTACAGGGAAGAGGTGTAGAGGAAGGGGTTCATCATTTTCACATGAAGAAAAGGAACGACAACAACTGTATATAATAATGCATACGTTCTACTGTGAAAATTGAATTGACTACTTCCCAGTAGTGCCCCAGGCAAACCTGTGTTACAAAAGAGTGGGGAGTTATCTCAGATCTTGGAGTAATCCATCAGAAATACATGTTTTACCTTTGTGTGAGTCAGGGTTTTTATATTTCGTATCTAGGTAGACCAGCATGAATTGCATTTTCACAGCTCAGAGACAAGTTCACCATTTCTCACACTGTATCCGGTTTTCCCAGTGGATTAAATAACGTTTTGTGCGATATTTTAGTTAGGTCATCAGGTCACGTTCCAAATAACTTGCTTGTGCATTTCTCTGATTTGCGGGGGTGCTGTTCTTCTACAGAACATGGTTGTGGCAAACCCCATTCTTTTGTTTATGCTGTCTGGAGGTGAAGCATTAGTATCTCAGTCTTAGGCCCTTAACATTTACAGCTAATGTTAGACTTGAAACTCTCTGCAGGGCAACCCCTCATTTTTTGGCTTCATCCCCCTGCTTTGCTCAATACATTTATTTTGACATTAGGACTTGACCACTGGTAAAATATGGTACAAGTGTCCTGCACCTTACTAGCATATTTAATTGTATTGTAAGTCCCTAGTATATGGTATTACATGTAGTTAAGGCAACAGAGTCTGAGTCTGAGGACTGTGTCAAAGTACATTAGTTTTTGCCATCATTTTATACATTTCATATGGTGTAACTGAGTGATTTGTGCATTTGTATTTAGAACAGGAACCTGGGCCTAGTCACAGAGTCATAAATCTGGTCATTTGATAAGAAGCACAGGTGGGTTTCAACCCTGATTGAACACAATGCAAAGCTGGGGAGTACGTCTCTAGATGCCTAACATGGGGAGCATGTGATCACTGAGTGTAGTGTGCATTCTGTGTTCTGATTGACTGAGTTTTCCTAACTTAGTGTGGCATCTGACTTTATGGTTTTCTGGAAACATGTCTCCTTCTGGCCAATTGGGTTTTATTGGAGGCCAATTTCCTGAGACCATTGTGGCGTATGTTGCCTGTGGGATCTATCTAGTTTTTCCTGTCCACAAGTTTGTCTAAGGGTTCCGTGTCACCCTATGTGTGATCTGTCCATCAGTTACTTTTGGTCTAGCTTGCACAGTCTGCCTGCCCATGTATGTCTGACTCCAGGTTGAGGGTGAGGTCACATCAGGTGATTACTACAATAGTGATGCAAGCTCGTCATTAAACATACATATATTGTGACATGCAGTGATATTATATTTTCCAATGTTAACCCTTTTATGTCCAGAATCCATACTATCACAGAGGTAGAGAGTTTGAAAAGGGCAGTTCAAGAGTTAACGGACCAAATTATTTTGCCAACCAAAAAAGGTTACACCAAAGCCCAACTACCCAAGCAGCTTCCTACAAAAACTCTGATCCGTACAATGACCTTGGATAGCCCCAAGGTATTATCTTTAGGTTCTGTTGCTAATCCAATTCCCAAGAACCCCTCTGACCCCATGCCTTGGTTCATAGCACCCCCACTGAAACAGCTTATAGTCAAATTATAGCTCAGTTGCCACCTAATGGGCCAACAATTCCTCCCTTTACTTACACTCATCCTTGTCGAGATTTACCTAGTAGGAGAGACCTTCCACAAGGAACCCAAGAGTATTTTTTTATCAATGTCTACCGCAAGATACGAAAATAAAGACTCCCTTATCAATAAAATCATACATACGATACGCCCTGTAAGGGGGTGCCGATCAATAAACAGAGAGGACATTTGTGGGGCAAAAAGGGTAATGGCCCCAACTCCATGACAGATTGTGTAGATGTGATTTCAACAAAGCTTTTGGTGCCTTAATTAAGTCCTCCGCATGATCCGGCGCTGATACTCAAAGACTTTGCTTCATGGCATGGTGAGACAACTTGCCAAAGTAATTAGCCTCTACCAATTGTCCCTTCTCACTGGAAGAGAACCATTGTCACTCCTTTGCATATGAAATGAAATCCTATAACTTTGAACACTACTGCTCAATTATTTCACTACCAGCCGTCTCAAAAGAAATAGAAAAATACCTGATAAGAGACCTTTCTAGAAATGTCAAACGTCTTGAAATTGTATATAGAACACAGGCATGATTTTAGCCAAAGCGGAGTCAGTTGTCCTCATGTTTCTTGATAAACCTCTTAAAATCATGGGTGGGGGCAGGCAGGGAGGTTCAGTACAATTCAACCACTTGGATACCTTTGAAGAATTCCCAGATAAAATCCTCATTTAACTTTTTGCTTAATTGGTTCTTCTTAGTGAACAGAACTTAGTTGGTGACTATGTCCCCATGTCAGACTTTAGATTTGAAAATGAGTTGTGAAATCTCCCAAGATTCACCCTTCTCATGTGTTCATTTTCATCCTTACATCAAATCGTTAGGATAGCTAGCAAGTTCATTTAGCTTTTCAGACTGTTTGCACGCAGGTGACAGCCAGCCCATTCTTAGACTTTACCAGTGCTGCTTAGCTAGTCTGACTGTCTTGCACAGGTGGATGTCGGAATGGAGAAATGACAGATGTTTTTATGGTGAGTTTGGACTCTGATGGGTGGTAAATAAGTTTTAGTCCAAACAAGTGTGCACCCTTGTGTTTGTTTCTGTGGGAAATCTGAAGGTGACCTTTGATGCAGACCAGCTAGTTGACTTGCAAATTCAGAAGGTTTGGGCAGCAGGGTTCTTCTCTTTATCTTTGCAATCCTCTGTGGAGGGAGCTTGTGTTCTCTTCCACACAGATTATCTCTCTATAACACAAAAAACATTACTCTACAGGTATCCCCCTATCTTCCTGGTAGTGCTTTGCACCCTGGAACATGGCTTCTTTTGGCTGTACCTTTGTTTAACCCCTTCAGCGCGGGTGACAAAGCCAGCTCGTCATGGGTGTTACCTGCCCTGCGCGCATGACGAGCTGGCTTTGTCACAAACAAGCCATTTTTGAAATTTCAGCGCACGGCGGGAATTCGCGGTAGCGCGGAAGCGGTTAATCACTAAAGAACTGGATCATCATCGTGCTTCAACGCCCTGCGCATTCTCCGCAAGATCTTCCGATGGATCCCCACCGAAACCAGGAAGACGGTCACCCAGGCACTCGTCACCAGCCGACTGGACTACGGGAACACCCTCTACGCGGGAACCAAAGCCAAACTACAGAAAAGACTCCAGCGCATACAGAACGCCTCCGCACGACTCATCCTGGACATCCCCCGACACAACCACATCTCCGTCCAACTGAGAGACCTGCACTGGCTCCCCGTCAGCAAGAGGATCACTTTCAGACTCCTCACCCATGCACACAAGGCTCTCCAATACCTGGGCCCCAAGTACCTCAACAACCGCCTGACTTCCTACACGCCCACCCGCCAGCTACGATCGGCCAGCCTCGCCCTCACCGCCGTACCACGCATCCGCAGAGCCACCGGCGGAGGAAGATACTTCTTCTACCTGGTGGCCAAGACATGGAACTCCCTCCCCATCCACCTACGGATGACCCAGGACCATCTCTCCTTCAGGAAGCAACTCAAGACCTGGTTTTTCGAGCTGTGACGGACCCCTCCCCCCCAGCGCCTTGAGACCCCTCCGGGTGAGCAGTACGCTATACAAATGATGTGATTGATTGATTGATAGAGGTTGCTGCATCTGTCACCTTGCCTCGGTTCTGAAATGTCCTGCCTGTTTAGAAGATGTCTAATGTTGATCAATACAAACTAATCAGGGAACACATATGTTCTTCCCTCTGAGTAGCCCTGCCACCAGAAGACCTTTGGGCAAATACATGGCTTACAAAGAAATAAGTATATGAAATGCAAACGGGAACACAGACAATATAGGATACATATTCACTATTGGCTCATTTACAAGAGGTCTGTGCCCATGGCGCATCACTTTTTATGACGCGCTCTAAATCATATCTATTAGGAGATGCAAATCCATTCTGCAAGGCTGTGAATGGCCTCATAAATATGGAGCAAGGCATGGCAGCGCAAAGCACTGTGTTGCCTTACTCAATGTCAAGGAAGCATACCATGGGTGTTGTAGAGGGTTGTCCCAAGCAACACCCATGGGTTTTAACACAGTCCTAGATTCTCAAGGACCTGGAAATGAGTGAAAACTGTGCACCCCTACCCCGGGAAGTCGCAACAACTGTTTTTGTGAAATAAAGTGTGCCTTCCTCCACAAAAACAACCTGATTACAACACAGGCACCCTTGTGCCATGGCACAAGGGCATCTGTATTGGCACGAGGCTGCCTAAAAGGCACCAGCACAAAGGAAAGGGATGCTTCATATTGCCGTAAATACAACTCATCCATGCACTTACCTTATGGCATTTTAATGCAACTGAGCCCCAATATTTATACTTTATTATACTATTTTTTCATTATTTCAAATATGTGGTGTTGTTTTATTAACCTATATAATAAAGAAAAACATATCTTATCTTTAAGAATATATTGAACAGAGATCATTTTTACAAAAGGATACAACCCACATTTAGAAAAGTACAATCTAAAGTGGAATTAAGTAATTATTAAGTGTGTGAGACATGCACTTTCAGAGAGTAACAGTTTTTCTATTTTGTTATGATTTTCAGACTCTCTTCTAACCTATTCATTGTTACACAATTGGAGAAATGAACAGCGGAAATCTGAGCAGTGTGGATTTTTTCTTGATTGTGGGGTTTTCAGATGTTCCAGAGTTGCAAGTCCCCCTGTTCTTTGTGTTTCTTTTTATTTACCTGGCTACAGTAGTGGGCAATCTATTCATCATGGGAGTAATTTACTCCAGCTCACATTTGCACACCCCCATGTATTTTTTCATTACAAATTTGTCATTTGTGGACATTGCTTGCACTGCAGTAATTTTCCCAAACATGCTTGCCCACTTCTTTGACAATAGTAACCACATGTCTTTATCTGCATGCGTTGTGCAGGTATACTTTTGGGTGCTCCTGATAGCAACAGAATTCCTTCTCCTTACTGTCATGGGCTATGATCGCTATGTTGCCATCTGCAAACCCTTAAACTATGTGATTATAATGAATAGAAATGCATGCTTCCGGTTGGCTGCCGGAAGTTGGATAATAGGTTTCATGGTTCCATTGACCCACACCATAATAATGTCCCAGCAATCCTACTGTCAATCCCATATAATCAATCACTTTCTCTGTGATTTGACAGCCCTGATAAAGCTTTCTTGCACCCATGTTCGCCTTGTTGAGGGTATGAACTACCTCTTCAGCACCATAGTGGCATTACCATCATTTGTTCTAATCATCATGTCCTATGTCAAGATCATCTCAGCCATTTTGAAAATACAGTCCAGTAAGGGAAGACAGAAGGCCTTCTCCACCTGTGGCTCACACCTCATTGTGGTCATTGTATTCTACGGATCTCTGTTCTCTACATATGCCCGACCTATATCCACATATTCAATAAAAGACAACAAACTGTTTTCTTTGTCATATGTCGCTATCACTCCCCTGTGCAACCCGATTATATACAGTCTAAAAAACAAAGACTTTAACAATGCTCTGAAGAGGACAACACTTAAAGTATAGCCTTTATCTCAAATTCTGGCCTTTTGCGTTATTTTAATACACAATAAAATGAATATGCAATGTAAACATATTTCTAAATGGTTGTTGGAATTTTGTGCAAAACTAACACACATGCTGTGCTAACCTTAAGCTAATGCATGCATTATTTGTAAGAACTCTCAATTGCTTGTAACATACATTGTCGGTTTAGTTTCCATTTTTATGACAATGTGTTTTGATGGTTTCCCTTCTACTCACTTTCTTGATGAACAGATACTTTGCCATATGCGAAGGTACATTTCTCAAAATGAAGGAAGAACTATCTTTCTGTAGATCGGTATATTTTGCATGGATAAGTGTGGGCATTTAGAAATCATGGGGCTTATTTAAAAGCCCATTGTGCCGTATGTCACTTTTCCCATGTTAAAAATGACGCAGTAGTGGTGCAAAGGGGTTTGAAAATAAGCCCACATGTATTTAGACAATATTGACATGGGCGTAGTCAGAGGATGCACGGAGAAGCAGATGGCTCTACTTCATCAACAACTAACTGGCATTGTTATGCACCTTGGATAAAAGTTCGAAAACATTAATTGATAGATGGTGTATTTTTCATGGCAACACAAAAAGATGATGAACGGAATGCTAAATATTGTCAAACATTGAACCCCAGTCACAGATCTGGGATAAATCCATTGTTTTCTTGCTCACCATGCCACCCCTGATTGGACCCAGGCTTATCCAAATCAGTCTTGACCCTGCACCTCATGGGAACAGTCTAGGCTAAACTGCCAGGTTTGGGGCTTCCTGGACCAGAAACAAGCATCCTTGGACTGGTTTCAGGGTATCATCCCTCATCTGCCAGGCTAGCTTGAATCCAGTGGCGTAGAGAGCACAGCAACCACATCTGGGCATACCTTTCTAACTTAGAGTGACTATAGCAACACTAAAAGGCGAAGGATGGGGTGCTGAAAATTGACAAACATTCACCCCCAGTCACAGATCTGGGTTCAATCAATCAATCAATCATTCAATCAATCAATCAATCAGGGATTTATAGAGCGCACTATTCACCCGTGAGCGTCTCAAGGCACTAGGGGAGGGGTTTCGGGCACGTCTAAGGTCATCCGAAGGGTCAGGTCTTGAGGTACTTTCTAAAGGCTTGCAGTGTCGGACCTCATCTGATGTTTCAGAGAAGTATCTGCCTCTCGTTCAGGGTCTTGGATGTGGGGGAGTTCGGCCAGGGCTAGGTCGGAGGTTTCGCTTGGCGCCAGAGATGGAGATTCTTTTGTTGAGGTATTGGGATCCGGTGTTGTGGAGGGCTTTGTAGGCGTGAGTGAGCAACTGTAAGGTAAATCTTTTTTCGATGGGGAGCCAGTGGAGGTCTTGGAGTGATGTGGTTGGGTCCTGAATGCTGAGTATGAGTCTGGCTGCGGCATTCTGGATGATCTGGAGTTTGTGAGGGAGAGATTTGTTGATTCTGGCATGGAGAGCGTTCCCGTAGTCCAGCCTGCTGGTGATGAATGTGTGGGTGACCGTCTTCCAGAGATTCAGGCAGCTGCTGCTCATCAAGGATGCAACACCCTTCATTCTTCGTGGAAACTGTGCCTGATGATGTCGGGTTCCTTGGTGAGGGAGAGGATGAGCTGGGTGTCATCGACGTAGGATACTAGGCTGAGTCCATGTTTTCTGACGATGGTTGTGAGGGGGGCCATGTTGTAAAGTGTGGGGCTGAGGGAGGATCCTTGGGGTACTCCACATTTAATCTCTTTGGGTTTGGAGAGGAAGGGTGGGTGGGTGTCTTATTTTTTGTGTTCTGCCAGAGAGGAAGGAGCAGATTCAGTCAAAGGCAGTTCCCTGTATAAATGCATTGCAGAGTCAGGCGGCTATTGTGCAGTGGGAACCTGTGTCGAAGGCTGTTGAGAGGTCTAGTAGGATGATGACTGCAGTGTGGCCTTGATCGAGGAGTGCGCAGATATCCTCTGTGGTGGCTAGGAGGGTGGCCTTGGTGTTGTGGTTGCTGCAGAATCTGGATTAAGATGAGGTATGTCGGGTCTGTGTAGGGCTTTTTGAGGAGGGGTGTGCCTTTGGCGCTTTTTCAGTCATCAGGGAATGTGTATGTTTCCAGAGTGCAGTTCATTGTCCATCGTAGTTCTGGTGTGATGGCGGATGCAGCTCAGTGGAAGATGTGCAGTGGGCAGGGGTCACTGGGTGCTCCAGAGTGAATGCTCCTCATAGTCTTAGCAGTGTCCTCTGTGGTGACAGGGGTCCAGGTGAGGAGGATCAGCTGGTTGGTGTTGCAGGTGGAATATTTTGGGTCAGTGCTTTGGTCTTGGTCGTGGAATATGTCCTGATCTTGTGGTGGAAGATGGAGCTGAGTTTGTTGCAGAGGTCCTGGGAGGGAGGGACGTCGGATGTTTCGCTGTGGGGTTTGGTGAATTTTTGTATGAGTCTTTGGAGTTCCTTGGAGTTGTGGGAATTGGAGAGGATTCTGTCCTGAATTAAGTTTCTCTTGGTATTTGTGATCAGTTGGTGGTGTGCCATCATGGTGGTTCTGTAGGCGGTGTGTGCTTCTAGCGTTCTGCTACTCCTCCATGCTTTCTTCTGTCATCAGCACGAGTGCCTGGATTCTTGTAGGTCTATGGCGAACCAGGTGGGTTTTGAGCTTGTTTGCGCAGTCTGCAATCCATTGGTGGAGGTCAATGGCTGTGGAGTTGGCGTCGGGCATGGTGGGGGAGTAGTGCGGCTGAGGGCAAAGTTCTCTAGGAGGGCAGCAGTGGGGTTAGGGTTGCTTATGTTGTCAAGGTGGAAATTCAGGTCTCCGAGCAGTACATAGTCCATGGAAGCAAGGGTGTGGGGCGCGATGTAGTCTGCAATGATGTCTGTGAATGGCGGGCAGCGTCTGAAAGGTCTGTAAGTGAGAGTTTTGCATGGAGTAATTCTAGGGTTGGGCTGGATCGGATAATGGATGTGTTCCATGGGGGGGCGAGGCATTGTTCGAGATGGAGGTTTTCAGTCGGAGGGAGTTTTTGTGGACAATGGCAAGGACTTCTCCAGGGTGGTTGGGACAGTCATTCCTTGGGATCTTGTATCCATTGGGGATGGCGGTTGCGATGTTGAGAACAGAGCTGGTGTTGGTCCAGGTCTCTGTGAGGAAGGCGACGGGTGAAAAGGTGTTGAGAATATCCCAGATTTCTACTGTGTGTCTGTGAAGGGAGCATACATTGGGGAGGATGCAGCTTAGGAGTTTGGGTGTGCTGGTGTTTGGTGAGTTGGTTGTAGCTGTCTGGGTTCGGAGGTGGGTGAAGGTGCAGCGGCAGTGTCAGCGGGAGAACGCGCCTTGGGAGTTGCTCGGCGTCGAAAGCTAGCAGTTGTTGTTGTGTCCACGGTTCAGTGTGTGGAGCATTCTGGGGTCATAGTGGCAGGGGGTGGGAGGACCAGGGTCGCTGGCGCTGGTTGCGTTCAGGTCACAGACAGGCCCAACAGGGTTCGCCTTTGGCGCGCCGGCGGTGCGGCCGCACAGCGCCCGCCATTATCTTGGTGTCAGGGGGAGGGAGAACAGCTGGTAGGCGGGAGCAGGAACAGGCAGGGGGGGATGGCATGGGCAGCAGCGGCAGAAAAAAACGGAAGCAAACTGGAAAAAAGGAAAACAGAGGAAAACAGTGAAAAGTTAAAAACAAGGAAAAAGGCAAAAGGAAAGAAAACGGAAAAATAGAAAAGAGAGCAGACAGAAAAAAGGCTGGCAGAGCAGACCAGCAGAAGAGCCTGCGGGTGGAGGAGGGCCTTAAACACCTACCTGGAATCAGAAAGGAGCAGGGGGCCGATCCTCAAGGAGAGAGCTGCAAGAGGGCAGAGCAGTTTCCTTGACCAGCATGTCAAAGGTCTTGCACGTCACATAGAGGCTGCCATTAAGTAGGGGTTGGGGAGGGAGCACAGCTGGGTGGCGGGAGCAGGAACACACAGGGGGGAGGGGCTGCGGGGGCAGCAGCAGCAGGAAAAACCAAGCAAACAGAAAAAAGGAAAACACAGGAAAAAAGTGAAAAAGATCAAAAAAGGCAAAATGATAGAAGAAAAACTGAAAGGGGGCAGAAAGTAATAAGGCTGGCAGAGCAAACAAGCAGAAGAGCAAGGCTCTACCACTTGTCTACCTCAGATGAGGTGCAGGCAGGAGCCTGCGGGTGGTGGAGGGCATAAAATACCTACCTGGATCCAGAAAGGCACAGGGGGCAGAGCTTCAAGGATGGAGCTGCCGAGGGAAAGCAGTTTCCCTGATCAGGAGAACAGAGCTCTTGCTTGCCCTGTCGGGCAGCGGCCATCATTAAGTAGGAGTCAGGGGGAGGGCGATCAGCTGGGAGGTGGGAACACACCGGGTGAAAGGCAGTGACAGGAAAAACAAAGGGAAACGGGTAAAAAGGAAAACAGTGAAAAAGAAGAAAAAAGTGAAAAAGAGGAATAAAGGCAAAAGAACAGAAAAAGGAAAAATCGAAAGAGAGCAGACAGAAAAAAGGCTGGCAGAGTGGACCAGCAGAAGAGCAAGTCTCTCCTACTGGACCACCAGGGATGATGTGTAGGCAGGAGCCTGTGGTGGAGGAGGGCCTTGAACACCTACCTGGAACCAGAAAGGCACACAGGGCCAAGCATCGAGGACAGAGCTGCAAGATGGGAGAGAAGTTTCCCTGACCAGGAGGTCAAAGGTCTTGCTCGCCCTGCTACACAGCAGCTGCCATTAAGTAGGGGTCGGGGAGGGAGAACAGCTGGGGGTGGGAGCAGGAATACCTAGGGGGAGGGGCTGCGGTTGTATGAGCAGCGAGAATAACTGAGGCAAACAGAAAAAAAGGAAAACAGAGAACAAAGTGTAAAAGAGGAAAAAAGGCAAAAGGAAAGAAAATTAGAAAAGAGAGCAGACAGAAAAAAGTCTGGCAGAGTACACCAACAGAAGAGCAATGCTCTCCCACTGGACGACCAGGGATGAGGTGCAGGCAGGAGCCTGTGGGTGGAGGAGGGCCTCAAACACCTACCTGGCACCAGAAAGGTGCAAGGGGCAGAGCCTCAAGGACGGAGCTGTGCGAGGGGGGAACAGTTTCCCTGATCAATTGTTTTTTTTGCTCAGCATACCACCCCAGTTTTGACCCTCCTTCCCATGGGAACAGTTCACCCCCTAACTGCCAGCCCAGGTCCTCTCTAGTCTTTTTTGCATTTTTCACCCTTAGTGGGACGGGTATGCCCAGGCTCTGTGCCACTTGAGTCAAGTTAGCCTGGCTGATACCCCCAAACCAGTCCCTGGATGCTTAATTCCGGTCCAAATAGGACCTGGCTTGACAGTTCCGGCTTGACTGTTCCCATGGGGTGCATGGTCTAGTCTGATTTCCATATGGCTGATTCCAAACTATATTAGAATAGGTCTGATATCTGTGCTAGGGGTATATGTTTCACATTGTTCTTCATTCTGTCCATCAATTGTTCTTTTTGTATTTTTCATGGGACTATCTAAGTTTAAACTTACAAGAAGCATAACTGTTGAATATTTTTTAATGATAAGGATCCACCATTCTAGTTACACTGAAAAGCACTGCAATGAATGATCTCATTTAGGGGAACAAAAAGTATAATGGCAAAGAGTGATAATAGACTGTAGTCATTTGTTAGTGGTATCATGCTAACCAAACTATATTTCCTCATGCCTTTCTCCTTGAATTAGGAAATAAGATGCAAGAAGATAAAATGATGGCACATTTTCATTAAATTCACAAGTAGCATCTTTATCTATGAAAGATAAAACATCAGCATCATTCTATCATTTCATTTCCCAGGATTTAACTGCAGCTTCACCACCGACTACTAATAAAAACCTAGAGTGCTAACATATTATATAAATGACAATGTAAGACATTTCTGAAATCCATGTTGTTAGATTTCAGCAGTACAATTGAAATGAGTTATTTTTGGAGAGACCAGAGTGAATAAAAAAGAGGGTCTGCTTTTCTTGCTAAAATTATGGTTAATGTTACATATAGATAAAATAAGGACACATTTTCAAATATCGTTCTCATTTACGTCAGAAAAAAAGCCTGGCAAACTGAGTTAAACCTATTTCTACTGCAGCAGTTAATATCAGGACACCTGACACCCTACTGGACTCATCCCGTCAGTCCGATAGGAGATTCATATAGAATTCATGATTATGTCTCAACCGAACCATTTCATAAGGAACAATTCTCAACTGGACTCACTGCCTCAAGAGGATCTACCTCCCGACGACCCTCTTTCTCTCCAAGGCCTTAATGATTGCGGTGTGAGAATCTTTCATGATTTCTGAACTAATGTACATTCAGTTTCTCTGTAATTTGTATATTGACATGTCCATGATATTGTTTGTGCTCAGGAGAAATGTTGATGCAGATGAAGCTAGTGGCCTCACAGGCAGTGAATGCGTTGCTGTAATCTTGATTTGATCAGTTACAAGACCATTTGATAGTTTTTCCCTCACACCATGTTACCCCAGGAACTGAAGGAACCACGGCACCACCAAATTCTATTGGAATGTCTGTACCATAGCTCACTCATTCTTACAGTCATCCCAGGTGGAAGAGAACCACCTGGTCAAGGATTTGTCGGGGTTGCACCATACCCTCAGTGGCTTGTGAGTGACATTAGGGAGGTGATCCAAAAATGTTTCAACAAATATTGCTTCAAATACAGCAGCATTTTTTATGTTGTCCCGTGTAGTTCCCAGAGGCTCACACTCAGGTCTCCTTTCTCATTTCATATTTTACGGGGTTGCAATTTGTTGGGCTATAACTTTTTCTGAAGCCAATGACTTTATTATATATAATTGGCAGACCTTCAGAACTGAGTTTGGTAGGATTGTTAATCAATGTTGCTGATCCGATCTATGGACAATGAGATAATGGACAGCAAACTACTGAATTAGAATATTATAATAGGCTGATTATTGAATCAGGACAGCCAAAGGAGAAGAGAGTCGCTTTGTTTTACTGGGGGGGACCATGATAAGTTAGAGGATGCTATGGCCCACATCGCACAGGAACCTATTCCAACATGATCGATTTAGTTTTGAGTTTATATGTCGGAAGGTGGCCACTAGCAATAAGACCATAATCACAATACAATGTCCAGTCAAGGTCTCAATAAATGATTTCTTTGCTCAACCCTTGATAGATGGCTGCAAGCAGCCAGGCTTACCTTAAGAGACAGATGTGTAAAGCATTTAAAACACCAATACATTAAATAAGCAAGACACAGCACACAATACAAATCTGACACTAATTTATAAACATAGGTTATATTATTATGAGTAACATGACACCAACATTAACAAATTCCAATATAGGGAACCAGAGATATGAGTTTGTAAATATTCACAGTAAAACTAATGCTTAGAAGCAAGTATCGTACTAAGGGTTAAAAAAGGGCACACTGGACCTGGACAAAGTCAAGAGTACAAGCCACTCATGATGTAATACTTTTGCAGTTACTTCCAGAAGTGTTTTGTGATGCAAAAAAGGGGCCCACAGCATCACCTAAGGGTTCAGAAGCTCTGATTTGCCCCTTGGGGTCTGAGACTACAACTCCCACAATGTGCATGATCAATTCAAATAAAATCTAGTTAAAACTTGTCAGCTGAAGCTGCCTTCATTGGTGCTGATGCAGGTAGCCCTTCCAGCACTTTTCTACCTGCTGCTGATAAAAGGAGCCCACACCTTTTCCTTCAATACAGGCAAAGTCCTTTTGTTGCAAAGCCTTGTGAGTGCAGCAAGTGCAGTGTATACATGTCCAACCCTCTCTTGTGCAGTCCAAGGTTCCAACAGGGCAGTCCTATTCCTGCAGAAGATTCTTTGGGTCTTTGAGGGTCTACAGCACCAATCCAAAGTTCCAGAACCTCTGGTTTGCTCCTTGGGAAGTTGGGACTAAAAGTCCCACACTGCACCTCGCACAATCCTTAAAAGTCCACTGAACTCTGTTCAGCTGGGTTCTTCTTGATGGAGATGGGAAGGCGGAGCTTTTTTAACCTGTTGCTTTCAGGGAGTCCGCTCCTTCAACTTTCAAAACAAGGCAAAGTCCTTTGAGGGCTGGACACCAACATGTGAAGTAAGTGCAGTACTCATGAGTGCAGTCCACTTTTGTGTAGTCCAAGTGTCCAGCAGGGCAGTGCTTGTGCTTCTTGCAGTTTCAAGACAGGAAGCTAAATTGCTGGGGCTCTCCCATATTTATCAAGTGTTCTTGGGTGACAAGAAGGGGCACCCCTGACCAGTGGGGTAAAGGGTGGCTTCCAGAAGTATGACAACTTCCTCCAAAGAGTGGCATATTCCTGTCCTAGAAAGCACTCGTACTTAAAAATCCAATATGGAGAACCGTTTTCCTGGAGGTTAACATGTGGCTAAGCCAACACACTGGTGTCACTAACTTTCCCTAGCACTCCCTTTCTAGCCCCTCTGCAAATTTTTTTACTGGGGCTCCTGTCTGGCTGGGAATTGCAGGATGTGGGGGTGAGCCTCTGTCCTGTCATAACTATAATTCCCTCTTTGAAGACAAGTTTGGCTACTCCACTCCATTCTGCATGTTGCTCTGCAGCACCAGATCTCGTCCCAACAGATGTAATTTGTCTCTATGCAGGCCACTTCACACCTCAACAGAGCAGTTTGACTCAGCCTGGAAAAGGCTGGGCAATCAGAAGAAAGAAGTATATGAAGGGGTCCCAGACAAGGAATACACAGAATATATAAAATCAACTGGATTATCACACAATTATATAAGATCAAACACACAAAGTAACGGTTGACAGTGTTTTTATTTTCACTGAACCCACAAGACCATATAGTGGTTATATATTCACTAGTATTTATACACAAATGTCAAATGCGCCCACACAAGGGAGGGGAAAGGAGTGCAAGGGGAGGGGAGGTGCTTCAATTAGTTAACATCACTAATTAGAAAAATCATTAAGAACAAGTCCACACATGAAACCATCATTGTCATTGATCTATGAATCGGAGATCAAGAGAAAATACATGTTTTACAAAACATTCCACATAACAGAGACTCCTGTGATGATTATTATTATCAAACTTGGGGTGAGGAGTTCGTCTTGAGTAGAAAACGGTCTACGTTTCGACCCAGGGGTGTAGGATGATGGATCCTTACTAGCGGGTCTTCTTCAGGACGTGAGGGGGGTGTGGTGAAGGAAGCGGTGGGGCCGAGTCCTAAATATGATAGTAGAGAAATGCGCAATTACTGTTGCGGTCTCAAAAGAGTCCCGAAGTACATAGATTAAAAAGGCCAAAGGGCCAATGAACAAAATACTAGGCATAAGAGGGAAATTAAGAGTTAAAAAGGAGGGTAGATACACTGAGGGCAGGACAACAAATGATTACCTGGCACGCAGGTAGACAGGGCCAAAGGCCTACTGGGCGTGTTATGTCTCCTGACGTAGTGAGATCCTTCAATAGCCCAAAAGTTTTTACCGAGCGCTTGTCTAAAAAACAATAAATGAGGATTTTTGTCAAAAAGCCAAAGCGCTGTATATGCAGGCAAAACTAGCCTCGCATTATCGAAAGGACTGTGACTCACCCAAACCGGATGATGCAATTCTGTCAACAAGGGGCAGACACAGCGTGTCTCCTTAAGGGCGGCGGATGACTCCGTGGTTTTGGCGTCCCCAGAATTAATCAAATCAAAACATCTAAAGGGATGAATTATGAAGGATTTTTTAGGCGATTAGGGCTCAAACCAGTAAATTAAATAAATGATAGCGGTGTCTGACAGGAACGGTACACTCTCACCACACACAAAGGGGCACACGATACAAAGTAAAACGTGGAGCAATGGCGTCAGGCGCCTACCTTGTATTCTGTGGATCACCCGTTCCGTAATTACCAAAGATTAAAGTAGAAAAGAAACCGGCCTCGTCTAAAAAACATCAAATGGAGAATGTTGTCAAAAGGACGGTGCGCTGCATATGCAGGCTAAAGCTCAACTCGCATTGTCAAAACATTGTGACTCACCCGACAGGATAAAGAATTTCTATCGACAAAGAGCAGACTCAGCATGTCTCCTTGTTTGGCGGCGGGGGCCTCCGTGGTCTAAGCGTCCCCAGAAATTATCGGGTGCATTTTGGAAACCATCTGCAGGGATGAAGGAATAGTAAGGAGGCGATTTGGGCTCTAAATGGTAAAGGATAACATCCGCGGCTCCTATGCAGGGACTCACCCGAAATGGGTCAGAGCGGAGCCATCGTCAGCGCGTGTCTACCTGGAACCAGGAAGTGTTTCCATGGTTACCAGGATCAATTTTAAAGACTCCCAAAAGAAAGACTCGTTGCTGAGTGCCATAGTGACAGAACTTGGAGGAAAGACTACTACACCCGGATACTTAGGGGGTTTCATACATCATCAGGTGAAAAAGTTGCCTAAACCAATGTGCATGGTGACATAATCATAAGGGCCACAAATAACAAAATTTGAGAAAAAGAATGAAAATTGGTATTCAATAAAAGAACACAAGTCAGGAAGCACGGACCTGCCGCACAGGGCGGTCTAGCGCTCACTTACCCAAAGACATTATAGATCATAAAAAATTCAAGGAGTATGAAAGATCATATAAACACACTTATAAAAATTATTATGAAACAACTTCATTCAGGCAAAAGGGCTATACGTATGTCGTAGATGGGCTCCAAATGCGCGGACCAAACCACCATGGTAGTCAAGGCGCAAAACTGGGTCAATAGATTATTTACATCAATACAATCAAATGTACGTTAACCCCGTATGCTCATGATTGTGCAAAAATGGTACTTCATAGGCGCGGACCAACCATGCAAGGCAGTCTAACGCCTATGGGTCATATTTAGTTTGCAAACCACATGCATGATACTATTGGTGTGTACTGCAGATGCTGAAACAGCGTGGAACCACCAAAAAGGTGGGGGGGGGGGGGGGGAAATGAGTCTGAGCATTTTAGTACGTATTAAGAACCGTAGGACCAGGACCTAAATCACAGAGTGGCCATTTGGGCAAAACTGCTTTCCGATTCATTCAAACCACTGGACACTGAGTCAAAGAGACGGATCCATTTGATCTCCCTAACATTGAGGACGGGTTCAATGCTGCCGCCCCTAGGGCCCAGTCGGACCTGTTCCAGGATAGTCCACTTTAGGCTTTCAGGGAGGTGATTGTGAGTGTTACAGTGTTCAACCAATGGGGCTCCTACAACCTTACATTTCACGCGGCTGCAGTGCTGCAAAAAACGTACCTTCGCACGTTGCTGTGTCTGGCCCACATATATCTGGTCACAGGGGCATATTATGCAGTACACCACATTGGTGGAGTTACAATTGGTATGTGACTTGAGGGGAACTTGATGTTGTTTGTGGATGAAGATCTTCGTCTGAATGGTCGAGGGGCAAGCTTTGCAGGACCCACATCGATAATGTCCCACAATCGGAGGGAGGTTCCACATGGTGGTGATCGACGGTTCTGCGGGACTTGGTAGGAAGGAGCGCACCACATGGTCTCTAATATTCCTTGCTTTTTTGAAAGCATGAAGGGGCGGGCACTCCGTATTCAGGTCTTCGGATATCAGATTCCAGTATTTGTTGATAGTTTGTTTTATCTTGTTGCTTTTTGTGGAAAAGGTTGTAACACAGATCATACGATCCTCATTCTTATTCTGTTTAACTCCTGGTTCAAGTAAAGTCTCCCTTGGGTTGAACCATGCTCTCTTCATGGCTTTCTTTACCAACCGCCTGGGGTATCCACGTTCCAGTAGTCTGCCCATTAGGATTGAGGATTGATCCATGTAATCCTCCTTTTTGCTACAGTTGCGGCGAATCCGCAAAAATTGGCCGAAGGGGAGGTTGTCACGGAGGCCCCTGGGATGGTGGCTGGAGTACAGAAGGAGGGAGTTCCTCTCCGTGGGTTTCCTGAACAAGTTGGTCTGAAGGGTCTCATTCTCCACAAAGATCGTAAGGTCCAGGAAATCAATGGATTTTTTATCAAACTTAGTCGTGAATTTGATATCTGGTGATCTATCATTGAGCCAGGTGAAGAAATTGGTGATATCGTCCTCGGTACCGGACCAGACACAGACAACGTCATCTATGTACCTCATCCAAAGGTGTATCTGAGATCTAAAAGGATTCGCGTTGGTGAGTACAAAAGTGTCTTCATACATAGCCATAAAGATTATGGCTAGGTCGGGAGCAAAGGCCGCCCCCATCGCCACGCCCTTGGTCTGCAGGTAGAAGGAATTGCGGAAAATGAAGAAATTCCTCATCATTGCGATTTTGAGCAGTAGGATGATGAATGTGGTTGGTACCTGGACAGGTGCCTCCCGTTTGTCAAGAGCAATCGACATTGCAACCAGGGCCTCATCCTGGGGTATGCTGGTGTACAAAGACACAATGTCACATGTTACCAGGAGGTCTCGTGTGGAGTCGAACGGGTGCCCATCGATCAGATTAATGGTTTGGGTGGTGTCCCTTAAGTATGTAGTCGTAGCCTCGGCCAGTGGTTTTAAAAAGAAGTCGATGTACCTGCACAATGGTTCCAGCAGGGAGCCACAGCCCGAAACGATGGGGCGTCCAGGGGGTTTTAGGAGATCCTTGTGGACTTTGGGTAAAGTGTAGATGGTAGGGAGGCGAGGATGCTTCTGATTCAAATACTGGAATTCGTGTTCCGATAGAAATCCTTGTTGGAGGCCGTCTTGGGTGACTTTCTGGATCTCAGCCATGATGCTCTGGGATGGGTCCCCACCCAGTTGTCTGTAACTGATCCCGTCATTTAGTTGTCGTAGGATCTCATTCGTGTAGTTATCCTGGTCCTGTATTACAATTGCGCCACCCTTGTCCGCAGGTTTAACAACTATTCCGGTGTTGTCCTTCAGGGATTGGAGGGCAAATTTCTCAGCTTTGCTCGTATTGTATTTGGTGAAAGTATTGTCTTCCAAGATGGTCTGTACATCGCGAAGTACTAAACTCTCATACGCCAAAATCCGTTGGCTCATGGCATATGTGGAAGGTACAAAGGTGGACGGTGGCCTCAGGTTAGTTGCTGAGGAGGCTGGTTGGTAAGGCTTATCCTTGAAAAAATAACGTAATCTTATCTTCCTAAAAAACTTGTGGAGTTCGACCACAGTGTTGAAGGAATCAGGTCTTGAGGTGGGGACAAAAGATAAACCACGGCTCAATACTTTGGTTTCATCCTCCTTAAGGGTATAAGTAGAGATGTTAATCAATGGAGAGGTCTCCTTCACCACCTGTAGTTCTTCCTGCGTGTGGATCTCTCCCCGTGCTCCTCTTGGGGGAAGCTCACTTGCTTCGAACCTCTCCCTCTCCCGGAGTCCCAGTCCTGGCCTGCATTGAATTGGCCTCTGCCAGTCCCACGGTCCCAATTGCCCCCTCTGCCCCTTGGGCAATTGGGACCGTGGGACTGGCAGAGGCCAATTCAATGCAGGCCAGGACTGGGACTCCGGGAGAGGGAGAGGTTCGAAGCAAGTGAGCTTCCCCCAAGAGGAGCACGGGGAGAGATCCACACGCAGGAAGAACTACAGGTGGTGAAGGAGACCTCTCCATTGATTAACATCTCTACTTATACCCTTAAGGAGGATGAAACCAAAGTATTGAGCCGTGGTTTATCTTTTGTCCCCACCTCAAGACCTGATTCCTTCAACACTGTGGTCGAACTCCACAAGTTTTTTAGGAAGATAAGATTACGTTATTTTTTCAAGGATAAGCCTTACCAACCAGCCTCCTCAGCAACTAACCTGAGGCCACCGTCCACCTTTGTACCTTCCACATATGCCATGAGCCAACGGATTTTGGCGTATGAGAGTTTAGTACTTCGCGATGTACAGACCATCTTGGAAGACAATACTTTCACCAAATACAATACGAGCAAAGCTGAGAAATTTGCCCTCCAATCCCTGAAGGACAACACCGGAATAGTTGTTAAACCTGCGGACAAGGGTGGCGCAATTGTAATACAGGACCAGGATAACTACACGAATGAGATCCTACGACAACTAAATGACGGGATCAGTTACAGACAACTGGGTGGGGACCCATCCCAGAGCATCATGGCTGAGATCCAGAAAGTCACCCAAGACGGCCTCCAACAAGGATTTCTATCGGAACACGAATTCCAGTATTTGAATCAGAAGCATCCTCGCCTCCCTACCATCTACACTTTACCCAAAGTCCACAAGGATCTCCTAAAACCCCCTGGACGCCCCATCGTTTCGGGCTGTGGCTCCCTGCTGGAACCATTGTGCAGGTACATCGACTTCTTTTTAAAACCACTGGCCGAGGCTACGACTACATACTTAAGGGACACCACCCAAACCATTAATCTGATCGATGGGCACCCGTTCGACTCCACACGAGACCTCCTGGTAACATGTGACATTGTGTCTTTGTACACCAGCATACCCCAGGATGAGGCCCTGGTTGCAATGTCGATTGCTCTTGACAAACGGGAGGCACCTGTCCAGGTACCAACCACATTCATCATCCTACTGCTCAAAATCGCAATGATGAGGAATTTCTTCATTTTCCGCAATTCCTTCTACCTGCAGACCAAGGGCGTGGCGATGGGGGCGGCCTTTGCTCCCGACCTAGCCATAATCTTTATGGCTATGTATGAAGACACTTTTGTACTCACCAACGCGAATCCTTTTAGATCTCAGATACACCTTTGGATGAGGTACATAGATGACGTTGTCTGTGTCTGGTCCGGTACCGAGGACGATATCACCAATTTCTTCACCTGGCTCAATGATAGATCACCAGATATCAAATTCACGACTAAGTTTGATAAAAAATCCATTGATTTCCTGGACCTTACGATCTTTGTGGAGAATGAGACCCTTCAGACCAACTTGTTCAGGAAACCCACGGAGAGGAACTCCCTCCTTCTGTACTCCAGCCACCATCCCAGGGGCCTCCGTGACAACCTCCCCTTCGGCCAATTTTTGCGGATTCGCCGCAACTGTAGCAAAAAGGAGGATTACATGGATCAATCCTCAATCCTAATGGGCAGACTACTGGAACGTGGATACCCCAGGCGGTTGGTAAAGAAAGCCATGAAGAGAGCATGGTTCAACCCAAGGGAGACTTTACTTGAACCAGGAGTTAAACAGAATAAGAATGAGGATCGTATGATCTGTGTTACAACCTTTTCCACAAAAAGCAACAAGATAAAACAAACTATCAACAAATACTGGAATCTGATATCCGAAGACCTGAATACGGAGTGCCCGCCCCTTCATGCTTTCAAAAAAGCAAGGAATATTAGAGACCATGTGGTGCGCTCCTTCCTACCAAGTCCCGCAGAACCGTCGATCACCACCATGTGGAACCTCCCTCCGATTGTGGGACATTATCGATGTGGGTCCTGCAAAGCTTGCCCCTCGACCATTCAGACGAAGATCTTCATCCACAAACAACATCAAGTTCCCCTCAAGTCACATACCAATTGTAACTCCACCAATGTGGTGTACTGCATAATATGCCCCTGTGACCAGATATATGTGGGCCAGACACAGCAACGTGCGAAGGTACGTTTTTTGCAGCACTGCAGCCGCGTGAAATGTAAGGTTGTAGGAGCCCCATTGGTTGAACACTGTAACACTCACAATCACCTCCCTGAAAGCCTAAAGTGGACTATCCTGGAACAGGTCCGACTGGGCCCTAGGGGCGGCAGCATTGAACCCGTCCTCAATGTTAGGGAGATCAAATGGATCCGTCTCTTTGACTCAGTGTCCAGTGGTTTGAATGAATCGGAAAGCAGTTTTGCCCAAATGGCCACTCTGTGATTTAGGTCCTGGTCCTACGGTTCTTAATACGTACTAAAATGCTCAGACTCATTTCCCCCCCCCCCCCCCCACCTTTTTGGTGGTTCCACGCTGTTTCAGCATCTGCAGTACACACCAATAGTATCATGCATGTGGTTTGCAAACTAAATATGACCCATAGGCGTTAGACTGCCTTGCATGGTTGGTCCGCGCCTATGAAGTACCATTTTTGCACAATCATGAGCATACGGGGTTAACGTACATTTGATTGTATTGATGTAAATAATCTATTGACCCAGTTTTGCGCCTTGACTACCATGGTGGTTTGGTCCGCGCATTTGGAGCCCATCTACGACATACGTATAGCCCTTTTGCCTGAATGAAGTTGTTTCATAATAATTTTTATAAGTGTGTTTATATGATCTTTCATACTCCTTGAATTTTTTATGATCTATAATGTCTTTGGGTAAGTGAGCGCTAGACCGCCCTGTGCGGCAGGTCCGTGCTTCCTGACTTGTGTTCTTTTATTGAATACCAATTTTCATTCTTTTTCTCAAATTTTGTTATTTGTGGCCCTTATGATTATGTCACCATGCACATTGGTTTAGGCAACTTTTTCACCTGATGATGTATGAAACCCCCTAAGTATCCGGGTGTAGTAGTCTTTCCTCCAAGTTCTGTCACTATGGCACTCAGCAACGAGTCTTTCTTTTGGGAGTCTTTAAAATTGATCCTGGTAACCATGGAAACACTTCCTGGTTCCAGGTAGACACGCGCTGACGATGGCTCCGCTCTGACCCATTTCGGGTGAGTCCCTGCATAGGAGCCGCGGATGTTATCCTTTACCATTTAGAGCCCAAATCGCCTCCTTACTATTCCTTCATCCCTGCAGATGGTTTCCAAAATGCACCCGATAATTTCTGGGGACGCTTAGACCACGGAGGCCCCCGCCGCCAAACAAGGAGACATGCTGAGTCTGCTCTTTGTCGATAGAAATTCTTTATCCTGTCGGGTGAGTCACAATGTTTTGACAATGCGAGTTGAGCTTTAGCCTGCATATGCAGCGCACCGTCCTTTTGACAACATTCTCCATTTGATGTTTTTTAGACGAGGCCGGTTTCTTTTCTACTTTAATCTTTGGTAATTACGGAACGGGTGATCCACAGAATACAAGGTAGGCGCCTGACGCCATTGCTCCACGTTTTACTTTGTATCGTGTGCCCCTTTGTGTGTGGTGAGAGTGTACCGTTCCTGTCAGACACCGCTATCATTTATTTAATTTACTGGTTTGAGCCCTAATCGCCTAAAAAATCCTTCATAATTCATCCCTTTAGATGTTTTGATTTGATTAATTCTGGGGACGCCAAAACCACGGAGTCATCCGCCGCCCTTAAGGAGACACGCTGTGTCTGCCCCTTGTTGACAGAATTGCATCATCCGGTTTGGGTGAGTCACAGTCCTTTCGATAATGCGAGGCTAGTTTTGCCTGCATATACAGCGCTTTGGCTTTTTGACAAAAATCCTCATTTATTGTTTTTTAGACAAGCGCTCGGTAAAAACTTTTGGGCTATTGAAGGATCTCACTACGTCAGGAGACATAACACGCCCAGTAGGCCTTTGGCCCTGTCTACCTGCGTGCCAGGTAATCATTTGTTGTCCTGCCCTCAGTGTATCTACCCTCCTTTTTAACTCTTAATTTCCCTCTTATGCCTAGTATTTTGTTCATTGGCCCTTTGGCCTTTTTAATCTATGTACTTCGGGACTCTTTTGAGACCGCAACAGTAATTGCGCATTTCTCTACTATCATATTTAGGACTCGGCCCCACCGCTTCCTTCACCACACCCCCCTCACGTCCTGAAGAAGACCCGCTAGTAAGGATCCATCATCCTACACCCCTGGGTCGAAACGTAGACCGTTTTCTACTCAAGACGAACTCCTCACCCCAAGTTTGATAATAATAATCATCACAGGAGTCTCTGTTATGTGGAATGTTTTGTAAAACATGTATTTTCTCTTGATCTCCGATTCATAGATCAATGACAATGATGGTTTCATGTGTGGACTTGTTCTTAATGATTTTTCTAATTAGTGATGTTAACTAATTGAAGCACCTCCCCTCCCCTTGCACTCCTTTCCCCTCCCTTGTGTGGGCGCATTTGACATTTGTGTATAAATACTAGTGAATATATAACCACTATATGGTCTTGTGGGTTCAGTGAAAATAAAAACACTGTCAACCGTTACTTTGTGTGTTTGATCTTATATAATTGTGTGATAATCCAGTTGATTTTATATATTCTGTGTATTCCTTGTCTGGGACCCCTTCATATACTTCAATCTATTACCCAGGTCCCACTGACTATATGGGTCGAACCCCTCTATTTACAATATGGGCAATCAGAAGAGGCTGCTGGAAGGCTGAATTTTGGCACATCAGAAAACTAAGTTCCAAAGTTACTTTCTGTGATAGTTAACATACATGTAACATTGGAAAGTTGTTGGATTTATAATAACTATTCTTTTAATTCTTTAAATTGTATTTTGAGCTCAATCCTGTCAGTAGTTATACTTTATTAACATATTACCATGTACGTCTATAGAGCTAATGCACTACAGTGAGTAAAAATGAAATTTGTAGTTTTTCCCTCATTGGGGCATTTAAAACATATTATATAATGCCTATGCTTACAGTTACAAGGCACCCTACCAATGGGGCACCTAGTGAAAACTTTACAGGTGACTTATATGTGAAAAGAAGTTAGTTTAGACTTTGGAAGTACCTTTAATTCCAATGTTGAATTTGCATATAATTGTACTTAAAAGCATCTTGCAAAGCAGGTTTGGTTTTTAAAGTAACAGCGGACAACACAACAATGCACAATTTGGTGCATTAAATGTATTGGACCCCTAAACATATATGTCCTACCATATACTAGGGACTTACAGGTACATTGCCAATACCAATTGCAATTATTCCTAATGAACATGCACTTTTAATCAAAGCACAGGTCCTGGGCCTGGAATCAGAGCGCAGGGCATAATCAGAGTCATATAACCAGCATCTAGGAGATTAGAATGAGGCAAAACGTTGGGGGACACTGAAATAAACCCTTGTGTCTCACATTAGATCATTGCATTTCTGAAAAGGAAAAGAAGTGATTAAAATGTTCAACCATTAATGACCAAGCTGTAATCAGATTAAGAGGCAATTCAAATTGCAGTACCATGGGCCCATTAACTAAGTCAAGAACGAAAATCTTTGGAGAGGCAATCAAGCTTATACTGTGAGAAGTCTGGGCACTTCATAAACAAATGCCCAACTAAACCTAAGATTCCAATGACCGTAAACTCCAAAATCCATCAGTGACAGAAGGGGGTGTAGAATATTTTTCTCCTCCACATACTTTGGTCAACACTTTAAAATAAGTAATTTCTCATTTAACATACAGAGCATTGTTGAGTTTCTCTCAAAAGTTGATATAAACTGAGTTGATGATAGATAAGGGAGCAATAAGCAATTTTATAGATGCTCTGAATGATAAATCAATGTTCTCTTGTTCAGAAAGCCTACCTGAGAAAGTTTGTGCCGTACTTCAAGATGATAGATAGAACATTGCAGTCTCTGGGAGTTAACCAACAATAAAGAATTTCAATGTGAACTTTAGCTGCAGCACAGTTACAAATCTTGCTAGGATTTTCAGGACTAACCTTGCATGACTCATTAAGGAGTTGGACTGCTGGAACTTTAGCCTTTCCATCATTATATTGTAAAGAAAATCTCTTGAATCTCAACCTACAGGAGAGAAATTCCTATAAAGAAATTTAACTGAAGCTGCAGGTAGGAAATCAGGAATTGCCTTAATGTTAAAGTGATATTTTCGAGGGAAAAAAGGCAAAGTCCTCAACCTGGACAAATCCTTTTGATTGCCAGATAGATTGGGTTGGACATACTCCAAGTATTTTGAGAAATTTTTGAAGAAAATGTAGCAAATTACTTATTTTAGCCATCTAAATCCCCAGGGGCTCTCCGCTGTTCTACATTCTGAAATCAAATGGAGAATAAAGGCTCTGTATTGACTACTTTACCTTAAAAAAGATCACTATTAAATGTTGATACCTGCTTCCTATTCATCATCATCATCAGAAATCTTTATTCGGCTATATTCCAAGCCATAAAAGAATGCAACATACAAGAATACAAGAATTTCTGAATAAAGCCATCATAAAATGAATACAGATATAAAACTCTCCAAATATGCATCACTAATCTGCATAAGACAATATTTGAGTTAATGTTAATAATGAAGTCAAAGGACAATGTTGGTACACTAGCCTTAAAAATGGCAATTTAAATGGCATTATCACTGGAAACTTAACCTCATTTTCCAACAATGTTCCGAAGTCTAACTGCAGAGGAGATATATTTGTAGACCATTGAACAAGTACATTCGTCCTGTAAAAGCTGAAGGTGATACAATGCAGCCTGACATTTCCTTATATTTAAAAATGTTAAAAGTGGAATTAAAAAGGCACGCCTAGGGTTAATATAAACTTAGCAGAAGAACATAAAGTGCAACATGCTTTGACTTGTTTGCGAATCACATGGGCATACATCCAGGCTAGCGTCAGAAAATGCAGTTCTTGGGTATGAGACCAATAAGTGTGAGATTCCGAACCAAAACCTTATAAGATAATATAATTTAGAATGACTAAAATAAAAAGATAGGTAAGGTTCGGTGCCTGGGGAACTGACTAAAAGCAAATGTTCAGTGACTCTTTTTTTCCCCTTGTCCTGCTTATCTCTTTTCGAATATGCAAGTGCCAAAAAGTCTTTCTTCAGCTTTACCATTGATGTTTTAAGAATGTTTCCTGGATTGTGAAAGCAATCTAATAATCCCAAATTCATCAATTGTGTTCTGATATAAGCAATCCACGGGATTTTGGTTACCCATTCTACCTTTAGACAGTCTGTGATAACAGCGCGATTCAGGACTAACTCTTCTTTTGCCCAGATATTATACCACAAGAGAAGAGGTGCTAATTGGTCGAGAAAGGATAGGGGAATCACGCCTAATTCACTGTGACACATAGTGTTAGAAGTACTTGTAGGAACAGTCAGTAAGCATTTCAAAAACATAGTTCCAGCTTTCTTTAGGCCTAATATATTACAAGTGCCCCAGACTCCAGCACCATATAAAGTAGAGGCGCAGGTACGTGCTTTATATATTTCAAGAATTGCTTTTATTGGGCGCGAGCCTAGTTTTTTTGCGAATCTAAAAATAGCCTTCAGATTTTTGTTGAAACCCCTAATTCATTAAGTGGTGCCATACACCTTTTGAATCAAAAAAGATTCCTAAATAGGGGAAGGTGGACACATAAAACAATTTCTCACTGCCAATAAAACAAGCCTTCAAAAGTGTAGGTTGCTTGCCCACCACCATAACATGGGAATTAGCTACATTGGTCTTGAGGCCAAGGTCATTCATAAAATTATTCAAACTCGTTAAAAGTCGTTGCAATCCCACCCCGGTTCGAGACATTAAAACACAGTTGTCTGCATATTATAAGGCCGGTAATGGCCTTTGGCCAATCTGAGGATCAGTAACAACAAATTGAGAGAGAGGGAAACACCGGGACACTCTCAGTCCCCCAGGTAAATCGTACTCAAACAACAGAAGAGTGTCAAACGCAACAAAAATGTATGTGTGTAAGCACAGGAACAGAGAATGAATCAACCTAAATAGGTCGCATTGGACATCATTAGGGATTTTTTTAGGAAGCCCTCACTCACCACCCTGGGTGGTGACATGCTTCATCATTGGGCCCACCAGGAGAAGCCGAATGCCTCCCTGGTGTGCTACAACGCCAGGATACTGCAGAGCTGGTTTTTTGTGACAATAGTGTGAAAAATCAGTGATATTAAAAATGTCAAAGGACTGTACCATACAAAAGTTTTATTCAATGGTTAGCCTGACATGGTTAAAAATATGTGTGGGAAATCTACCAAATAATGTTTTGGATGTTTCCACTTAGAGTGGGGTCGACATGTTTCTGCCCTATTATGTGTAATTTTACTGGGCTTTCTTCAGGTCCGTTAGTTGTGTACCTCGGCGGTATGAGCGCGCTAAGGCCCACCCTTACTGGAGGACGTGAAAGTTAAAATAGAGTGTATGAATGAAAAGGTGCAAAAAAACAAATCATCAAAATGTGGGAATTGCCTCAGTTTGAGAGGAACCTGTTTAGTCTGGAAATAAACAAGACATACATACACAGAAGACACACACTTAGTTAGTGGAATCAGACTGTAGTGTTTTTCGCAAGACAGATCTCTGCATGGGAGTGCTTGAGGCTAGTCAATAGAAGTGGCTGTAGTGCCATAGACAGTACGTTTGTGCAAGGAAACGCTGTTCTGGGGGTCAGACCTGCATTTAGTCATGCACTATGGCAAAAAAGAAGAGGCCGATTGAGAGGGTGGACGTTGTCAAATCACTAGTGATTAGCGATCAATATGCCGGACGGCTTGGCCAGTGGTGATGTAGAAACAAATAATGCTATAGTTAATGACTGGTTGATGAAAGACAAATCGTAATAGATCCTCACTTGTTAATTAAAATATCCACACCCCGTAGGTCTCGGCACACCCTGCAGGGGGACATTACATAAAAAGTAAAGTTACAGTAAGAGAATAATGGGATGTGCGCAATCGCAGGTTTACTTAGCTATGTGATGGTAAAGAGAAAGCATCTTACGCCCGCAACGCCCAGCACGCGCTCAGCACCTAGCGTCTCCTACAACCGGACCTCGTGGATGGTGACCGAGGATGCGAAAACGCTAAAGTAGAGTGCCGGCGAGGGAGGGGAGGATCATCCACTCTCCCATTTGTATTAGAAGATTATAAGTCATTTATATACAGTCAGAATCAAAAAGGGGCAAGCACGCAACCCTGGCGAACCCCACGGTCCATTTTAATTTGTGTTGTGAGTTCCCCACCTGCTCCATAATGGACCCTTCCGATGACATCCTGATGCATAGCTGCTATAAAATTGACTATCGCTGAATCCATGCCTATCTCCAACATCTTCTTCCAGAGCTTTTCTTCTCTGCACCCAGTCAGAGGCAGACGTCAGGTCCATGAACCCTAGATATAGGGATCCCGGCCTGGCTAAAGTATATTTGCCTATGACTAGGTGCAGATTTAGAGACTGTTCTACAGTGCCCAACCCTCTCCTAAAACCATATTGGATGTCAGAGAACTTGCCGGTCTCTGTTACCCAGGCCTCCAAACGTTCTAAAATTACTCTGCCCATGATCTTACAAGTGCAGTCGATCAAGGATATAGGCCGGTAACCTTTAGGATCTGCCCTGTTTCCCATTATTTCAGTCCTACTTAATCAGGTGTTAACAGCCACTGTATACTCAAAATAAAAATAAGAGGAGTTTATACCCTAATCAGGATATGGGAAGGCAATAAGTGGAAGATGGACTTCGAGACCTGGTTCAGTTTAGCTTGTCTAAAGCCCTGAAAGCATTGCAATCTTGGGTTAAGTAGATATTCAAAGAGTTTTTTTGATGTGTTTGTTATCACCTATAGATAACATTTGGTATACTCAAATCCTCTGGATGAACACAAGAAACACATGAGACAAGGTCTCTATATACTGTGAGATAATGATATATAGATACAAGTAAGTAAATACTGTCAAAATTGAGTTTTTAAACTTTGTACTCACTACTATAGGTACCATAATAGGTACACAGATGTTTTGTGCAGTGGAAGAATGGTAGACAGACTCTCTTCGCAATTAAAGATGTGCATGCTTTTCTGAGCTTTCCCACAGAGTCAAAAAACATCTTAGTTGCTCTTAAGAAAACTCATACCACTGCACCAATCATACAGCATCCATAAGTATTATACTTTCACTGGAGAAGATGATGCTTCAGATTCGGCTGTGGAGGCTATTCTCTTGCAATAAGGAGCATCTGAAAAGCAAACAGTTGGTTTCCGCTCCAACAAATTACACCCTGTGAGATAAATGACACCGTAGCCGATAAAGAACTATTAAGTATGTGAGATGCATTTGTAGAAAGGAGATATTACTTTACAGCCTTTACTTGTGGTCTTTGAAAGTAATTGGTTTATTAGTTGTGAAGGATGTGGGGTCTTTCCAAGTAATATATATGCACGTTTCTACTTACTGAAAATTATTTATCAGTTCAAAATGTATTTTTACACAGTTCTAGCCAAGTGAGAGCAGTGGTGTGATTGGAATTTCATGAGTGCTGTTGAGTTGTTGACTGTCACGTGCCACAGAGAGGTTCAAGTGAATGTAAACTGAGTCCAGGTGGATTTGAGATACAGAGGAGACATGAAGTGATGGTACTCTTACTAAAACTGGTGTTCAGCAAGCAATATGCAAGGGGACAAGGTTATAAAATGAGTGAGGGCATCAGGAAACATTTAGAACTCTAGATGTGAGACACAGAAGTCTGATTATGTGTGGCTCAAATGGTGGGAGGTTGCAAAATGTGGAGTGTAGAAGCAAATATGCTATCTGCTGGGCTAGTGGAAGTGAAAAGTGAGAGCTTGGCACTATGATAAGGAGACCCACAGCTAGAGACAGGAAGCAAGCAATGTGATGAGATTGGGCCATGTAGTGGTGATTTTGGAGGAAAAGGTAGAGATATTATTGTTATGAGGGGTGATTAAGTCACAGTTGCCCATGGCTAAATACTTTGCTCTAGCTACCAAGTCATTACAGACAGAAAATTAAAAAATCCCACTACTTTGGATTTCCCTTGAATTTCTAGTTTTCAAAAATAAAAGATCCTTCAAGGTGGTTGTTGCTGGGTCCATTAACTGCAGACATCACACTTGCCAAATTTGTATGCAAACTGTGCACTTGTCATGTCAGCATTTGGTTGATTCCTCTTCCATAAAATCTGCTCCTCTATTTATGTGGATATATTCTGTTGACAATGAATTTCAGTGTTTCAAGCATGTAAAAAGGGGAATTGCTTTGGCAATATTCTACACTTGAAGAATATTAAAGACAAATAATGCTTCCGTGATCCAGACAAATTACATCTTTTTGAATGAATGCCTTTGGATTTTAACTTTAAGAAATGCTATGACTGGGAATTTTCCCCATTAGAGTTCCCAGCTGAGAAAATAAGTGCACACATCTGCTAGAATGATGATTACTATAGTGCACATAGGTGCAGTTCCTATATTTCCCTATTCCGTGACCTATGACGTACTACAAGTGGGATGTACCATTTTTATGGAGAAGCATGTAGCAATTTAGAATGGTGTCAAGTGTGGTGTTCTCAATTTTTTAGACTGTTTTTGATGATTTTTAGGCGTATTGAGGAAAATTATAATTGTGTTTTTGAGTATGTGTGTGTGTGTGTGCATTTGTGTGTGTGTGTGTGCATGTGTGTGAATGAGTATAAGTGTGTGTGTGTGTGTGTGTGTGTCTGTGTGTCTTTACCATGCGGGGGAGCAGATCTCAGACCAACACCCTGCTCACCCAATCAATCCAAGAACCTGGGCATAGTGGGGACTAACCAACTCTCAATACCCAGCCAAGTCAATTCAGCTACCTGATCCTGTTTCTACTCCCTAAAGGACCCTAAATGGCTCCTAATGAACAACATCACCCAGGTCCTTATCAACAGCAAACTGCATATGGCAGCACACTCTATGTTGGCATCCCTTCCCAATGGACCAGTCGACTTTATGGTATTCCCAACACATCATCCAGACTCACACTCAGGTTCCCACCCTGTACACTTATCACCTTGCACCTCAAAAAGTTCCACTTGCTCCACATTCACCAGTGCATACTCTGTGAGCTCCTCACTAAATCCTACAAAGCTTTGCACAACCAAGGTCTCTCTTACCTCAACAGCTGCATCATTTCCACACACAACCAGCAACCTATGATCAGCCAGACTCCAGCCCACTCACATCTCTCTATCCACAGAGCCAGAGTCAGTGGATAGGCCTTCTTTTCCCTTGCACTAAAGGCTGGGAATAAACTACCCCTTCAGATTAGTGCTGCCTCATCAGTCCTTGAATTCAATACAAATAGTGACATTACTCTTTACCTAGACCTCAGACATGACCAGCTCAATCCCCTCCTTCCTACATACCCTTCTAGATGAAATGTGTGCTCTTTGAATATCCATTATATACCATAACACAAAAGATTGGTGTGGAGCCTGCTGGGGGAACTGGAAGTGATGGGTCAGAGTCGAAGTAATGGGGAGCACTATTGGAAAAGAGTAACAGCATAGAAACACAGACACACACACACACTTTGCAGGAAGAACCTACTGATGAAACTACTTCCCTTGGGTGGAACAACTATATAAATGTGTGTATGTGTGTGTGTATATATGCATGTCTGTGTGTGTGCAGAGCATCATTCCTCAGTGTCTTCAGTGACTACCATAGTAAAGAGTGGGGGGAGTAAGTCTGTTTTGGAGTGTCAAGGGACTGAAACTGGATGGTTCTTAACTGCTGCACATAATTGACATCCTTGGGCTCTTCATTCCTCAGTGAGTCTTTTCTCTTCTTCTGTTGGCCTCAGACTGCCTCTGCTCCCACCAGCCTCTGGCCATCCCTGTACATGTGTTACATTGTCTCAATCTCCATATGACAGTCTTTAGCTTCTGTTTCACCTTCACTCCTATAGAGTATTTGTCCTATGATTTCCTCAGTGTTTGTTCACTGTAATGCTTCTGTAGTTTTGTACACCTTCAGGCTCCTAAACTTCTCAGACTGTCCTTGGCAGTCTCTTCATATTAATACGTTTTACCACAAACATAGTCAGTTTCCAATCCCCTTATGATTAGTGATAAAGTCCCAGATTGCACCTGCTCGCCTGATTCATACTTGGACTCAAGATTTTCTGGTTAGGATGACACAGGCTATGACTAACGCTGCAGGTCAATTAATTGCACAAATATTCTGATTCAGCCTTTCATTCTTCCCAGATTGTTCGAATGACGTTAGTAGTAACATGAAAATTCTGTAGCAGCTATGTTGTGGGCCACTGGGTAAATAGAGGGATTTTCTTCTGCTATTTGCTTGTCTGCTTGCTAAATCATAGAAATGATTTACTACTTGGCTGGCAGCCTTGAAAAAATCAAGTCATCTTTGAGATTTACCAAGCCACTGGCTAAATAATAGAGCTTCTGCACTGTTGGCCAGTGGCTGTGCAAATAGCAGAACAACATAACAATATATCTAGTGGTTGGTTAAATAAAGGATATTCGTCACTGTTTGGCAAGCAGGTATTCAAGTATCAGGGCAACTTCAATAATTACCTGTCCACTGGCTAATTAGCAGAGGTGTTAGACTGTCTGGCTAGTAGGCAAGCAAACAGCAAAGATAATTCTCTGATCACCCAGCTGCTGGCAAACAACAAACAGTATTTACAATATGGCCAGCAGCCATGAAAATAACAAATACATTTACATATTGTTCTGGCTGTTGGTTTAAGTAGTGGGTATTACATACTATTTCACCCGTAGCCTAGAAGATAGAAAAAAACAAATTAAATATTTAGCCTGCTGCTTACTAAATTGATGTCTTGTTTGGCCTGTGGTCTTGCAAATGAAAATATACTGCATTATTTACCTGGTGGCTTGCTAAATAGCAGACAATATGCACAACTTGGCCTGAAGCCTTGCAAATCACAGAGGAAATGTACTGTTTACCCGATTGCTGTTGAAACAGATTAAATGTTGAGTTAATGATGCCTTATGCAGATTTCAACAGGAACTTGCCACCTGGTAGAACTGCAAAGAATGAATACAGTTGGCATTCATTTCCTAATGAAAGTTAAGGTCCTGCTGTATTATTTTATTTACAAAAAGTGGTGGCAAATTATACACATAGTTTTTTGTGAATAGAATAGTATTTTACAAGAAGACCTATGTACTGGTAGGTCCGATCATAAAATACTTAAAAGCAGAAGGATTGAGAAAGATCTTTCTCATTAATGTGCACTCTGAAATCCCATAGACAGTGGCCTAAAAGGGACTACATACCAACATCCCTATGACTCTGGTCATTCTAACTCTTCTGGTGGTCTACATCATAGCCCCTATACTCTATCTGGGTATTATCCATCGCCTACTGGTCCTACACCTTCCATCCCCAACCTCATTCCGAAATGACTGTAGGCAGGTAGAGTCTCCAAGCTTCCCACTCAGTTTTCTTTTGTGATCCAGATTTCTTTTGAGGAGATAGCACTGCCAAGGACAGAAATACAACTACCTTGCCTACTTAAAACACTGCTGAGCATGCTAAAATCAAATATACCATTCCCAAGATATTTAATTTTACTGTTTTATTATCTGTAAACAGGTAAGCTTAATTCACAGACTTACCTTTTTATCAACTCTACATTTGTATGTGCATTTATTTTCAAATGACTCATACATTTTGCTTCTCTATTCCATGATGGTCACCACCCTACCATTGCATGTTGTTTCTTTTTTCTTCATGGCCAGATAAATAAAGACCTCCTTCACTCTATTTATCTGGCCACTGGTCAAATTGTAAATCATCTGAACATTTAAGCTTGTGGCCAGCTAACAGCAGAGATGTTGTCCCATTTTGCCAGCAGCGAGGTAAATAACATAACAGCTGTACTATTTGGCCAGCAGCCAGATAAATGGCCACTTCCATTTTTTTAATATCTTTTTTTAATATGACATAGTAGAGGACAATCTTTAGTTCTTGAGGCAATTGCTACTAACTTACTCACAATACAACTTAGCCCACCGGGGCATGATTCATAAAATGAGGATTTTTGGGACATTCTATTACTGCAGTGTGCTTTAATCACTGAGACATCAATTAGTCCAACTTATAACCCTACACATAATTCAACAATAATTTCGAAAATACCCACAGGCAAATGTTAACTCTATGATCAGACCTGCAGCCATCTGTAATGCCCAAACAACTAATGGCTGTCCTCCCCATTACATGGCTTCAGTTTACTGCAGGGTATATATGTAATTATTTTGCAAATAAATCAAAGAAAGACATGCAATACCAAAGGAAAACAAATACATTTGTTGGCTCAATTTAGCTACGAAAAACAAAACTCCCAGTCCTGCAAGGCACTGCTGGAAATCTCACACATGACACCACTGATGACATCACTGAAGGCATGTCAATTGTAGCCTCGATGGGAGCAGATATGAAGTCACCAACTCAAGTGTCAAGTACATTTTATTTATGATTCCGTAGCTCCTGAGAGATCCACTGGAAACCACAAAATTACATACATATAGATAATATACAATTCTAATTTGCAATTAAATGCACATCGTAAAATATTCAACCCCATCATGAGATCAGATAATCATAGAAGGTATCCAAGGTTCTGAAAGTTTTCATTCAACGAATTTCTGGCAAGCAGCAACATGTTATACAGAACAAAATATTGCGAGTCTTTTGTGCCATCCCTGCAAAAATTCAAACAATATATATAAAAATAGAAAAAAATAATTTATATACCACAAAGTTACAATAAAACAATACAAATAACTAGTACATAAAAAGTAAAACATGCCCACATAAGAATCCCTATCAGGATTTAAAAAATGCAAACTAGTGCACCTTAATGTAATTTTTAAAAAACACTTGAAAAGTTTAAAATTATACATCTAAATATTTAATTTGGCGGGACAAAAAAGTGATTGTAGTACTACACATGCTGAGATGGTGGATAACTGCAAACTCATTGGCCTCAGCAGTTTCCACCAACATGACTAATAGGGCAAAAGAATAAAACATGGTTAAAATCTTGGGGACCATTTTTACAAAGGTTATAGATCACTGATTACTCACATCATTTAGCTAGGAGGGGATTTAAGGAAAACATGAACTGCCTCAGCAGTAATCATAAACAATGGAGTCCATGCAGCAGATTCTACAAAGTATAAACTTGGGCTCTGTTTATCTAACAGGAATTGAGAGCCAGATGGTAACACGTCTTAAAAATACAGGCCTCCCTGTCTATACAAAAAAACGTAAGGACCGGATGACTTGTTTTAAAGTAGGTTTTACTTGGTCCGGCATTAGAGTGAAAAAGTCAGTTCTAGTTGCAGCAAATCCATTGCAATCATACAGTTTCTATAGATTAAAGAATTTTCTTTTAGACCATCTAAAATGTATTCATGTAGCCAGAACCTAAGTGTACCATGGTCACTCTTTACTACCCTCACAACCGAACAAACTACACCTGCGAGGCCCTGCACCCAAGCACTTCTAAACCCTAATTGTAGCCTAAAAGCAGCTACAAAAAGAGCTGGGATAAATGAGGCTAGGCTTCAAAGAATTTGACATTCCATTGTGAATAAAAAGCCCCATATCGATTAGTCAATCAATTCTTTGCCATATACTAAGGAGGCAGGAATCTTAGTAAGCATGGGCGTAAAATCCGTTCCGCTTGCGGAATTTGCGGATTTTCGGCAAATTCGCAATACGCGAACTCTCGCGGATTTGCCGAAAATTCGCAAATTCGCGCGAAGCGTATTTTTTTGCTTGGGGTCGCGCTTGACAAATACAATATTGCGGCGCGCGGCGTTCACTTACCGTCATTCAGCGTTTGAAGAGTTGTTTTTCTCCATGTTTGCGTGTGCTGCGCCATTTTGGATCTTGCTGCAGGATCCCGCAGGAGTTTGTCGACCGCGATTACGTCATCGTGGCTTGCCACCTTGCACAGCGAGAGTTTGTCAACGCGAGTACGTCATAAAGGCCCGTGATCACGCATCGCGGGAGTAAATACTTGCGAACACGTACATGCGGCGGGCAGCGACGAGCTTGCGTTTGAGAAATTGCGAAATTTGCAATTCTGCACAAGAAATCCACCAGCAGGCAGCATAAACCTTCTGAAAATGATTAATTTTATCAGAATAACTCCTCAGGTTGACATTTACCTGCACTGTTTTTTGCAAGGAGTCCATTTTGGGGGGCGGGGTGGGAGGAAGGAAGTGCCCCACAGTCTCCAACTTCCTGTTCCAGCAGGCTCCATCCTGTGCTTTGTTCATGTCCTGGTCACTTTGATTTGGATCTTGACCTGGAAGGATTATTTTTGTGGATGCTGCTGGATATTTGGATTTGATGCCTTTTTGACTTCCTTTAGATCACTTTTGGATTAGAAATTTCACAAGTAAGTTGATGTTGTTTGTTTGGGGCATTACAGTTGCTGCAACTACAATTTTGGAACTTTTTCAGAACATTAAATAAAACATATTGTGGGTAGCCACAGTATCCTGTAGGACCAGGGTTAGTTATGGGTGCATGATGCAACTGTTTTGTTGAATTTCAGCATCATTTAGGGCATGGGTGGCATTGGATTGTGGTGATTTCTGTATGTTTTTCTATTTTTTTGCTGTTCTTGGGGTCTTTTGCCCAGGGGTACTCAGTGGTGCATAGACTGAGTCTTTCTGGGGGGTCTCTTTAATGTAAACATCATTGAGGGCATGGATGGCATGGGATTGTGGTGATTTTTGTGTGTTTTTCGATTTTTGGGCTGTTTTTGGGGCCTTTTGCCCAGGGGTACTCAGTGGTGCATGGGCGTAGTCTTTCTGTGGGGTGTCTTGAATGTAAACATCATGGAGGGCATGGATGGCATTGGATTGTGGTGATTTTTGTTTATTTTTTATTTTTTGGGGTGTTGGTGGGGCATGGCCATGTGGGTGGGGGCCATTTTGAGGACTGGTACAGGCAGGGCCTTGCCATGAGGTGGGGTCTAGGGGCCATTTTGAATCCAGGCTGTGTGCTTTGTGCCATAGGACTGCATCCAATGTGCCTTGCTTTCATCCACTATGCCCAGGGTTACTCAGAGGTGCATGGGCCTAGACTTTCTGTGGGGTGTCTTGAATGTAAACATCATGGAGGGAATGGATGGCATTGGATTGTGGTGATTTGTGTGTGTTTTTCGATTTCTTGGGGTGTTGGAGGGGCATGGCCATGTGGGTGGGGGCCATTTTGAGGACTGGTACAGGAAGGGGTCAAGGGGCCATTTTGAATCCAGGCATTGTGCTTTGTGCCATAGGCCTGCATCCAATGTGCCTTGCTTTCATCCATTATGCCCAGGGTTACTCAGAGGTGCATGGGTCTAGTCTTTCTGTGGAGTGTCTTGAGTGTAAACATCATTGAGGGCATGGATGGCATGGGATTGTGGTGATTTTTGTGTGTTTTTCGATTTATGGGTTGTTGTTGGGGCCTTTTGCCCAGGGGTACTCAGTGGTGCATCTGCCTAGTCTATCTGTGGGGTGTCTTGAATGTAAACATCATGGAGGGCATGGATGGCATTGGATTGTGGTGATTTTTGTGTGTTTTTCGATTTTTTGGGGTGTTGGTGGGGCATGGCCATGTGGGTGGGGGCCATTTTGAGGACTGGTACAGGCAGGGGCCAAGGGGCCATTTTGAATCCAGGCAGTGTGCTTTTGTGCCATAGGCCTGCATCCAATGTGCCTTGCTTTCATCCATTATGCCCAGGGTTACTCAGAGGTGCATGGGCCTAGTCTTTCTGTGGGGTGTCTTGAATGTAAACATCATTGAGGGCATGGATGGCATCGGATTGTGGTGATTTTTGTGTGTTTTTTGATTTTGGGCTGTTGTTGGGGCCTTTTGCCCAGGGGTACTCAGTGGTGCATCGGCCTAGTCTTTCTCTGGGGTATCTTGAATGTAAACATCATGGAGGGCATGGATGGCATTGTATTGTGGTGATTTTGGTGTGTTTTTCGATTTTGTGGGGTGTTGGTGGGGCATGGCCATGTGGGAGGGGGCCATGTTGAGGACTGGTACAGTCAGGGCCTGGCCATGTGGTGGGGGTCTAGGGGCCATTTTGAATCCAGGCTGTGTGCTTTGTGCCATAGGCCTGCATCCATTGTGCCTTACTTTCATCCATTATGCCCAGGGTTACTCTGAGGTGCATGGGCCTAGTCTCTCTGTGGGGTGTCTTGAATGTAAACATCATTGAAGGCATGGATGGCATGGGATTGTGGTGATTTGTGTGTGTTTTTCGATTTTTGGGCTGTTGTTGGGGCCTTTTGTCCAGGGGTACTCAGTGGTGCATGGACTGAGTCTTTATGTGGGGTTTCTTTAATGTAAACATCATGAAGGGCATGGATGGCATTGGATTGTGATGATTTTTGTGTGTTTTCCGATTTTTTGGGGTGTTGGTGGGGCATGGCCATGTGGGTGGGGGCCATTTTGAGGACTGGTACAGGGAGGGCCTGGCCATGTGGTGGGGGTCTAGGGGCCATTTTGAAGCCAGGCAGTATGCTTTGTTGTGCCATAGGCCTGCACCCAGTCTGACATGCTTTCATCCATTATGCCCAGGGGTACTCTGTCACTGGTGCATTTTACTGGTCTTTCCATTTTGAGGGTTTGCGTATAATAAAAATGCTTACTTGCAAACTATTAATTGAAGCGCTACACATGCAAAATTTATTTAACTGATGTTCCTCTGGCTTTGTCTGCTTTTATGTGCAGAAAGACAAATCATCAGCCTCATCGTTCCTCATCAGTGCCAGGAAGGTGTGTGCAGCACAACGTCACGTGTGGCCACAGACAACTCTGCAACTTGTGCGGCCTGCTGTTCTGACATCTGAAGAAGATGGTCCCAAAAAAAGTTGCCCGTAGCTCCTCTAGCAAGAAAGTTGCCAGTAAGGAGCAGAAGAAGCAAGTGGCGCCACTTACCAAGGAGACTGGTGTGCCGACCGCCGCATTTTTTGGGGAAAAAAAAGTACGCCTGCAGCAGCAGGGGGGTCTGCTGGGGACCAAGCTAGGAGCAGCACCTCCGCTCCATTGGGCTCAGTGCCACCACCACCACGCCAACTTAGGTCCAAGCCCTTGAGTGCTGCAGAGGCAGCCAGTATAGTTGTTCAATCACCATCGAGCAGTCCCCGAAAGTCTCAGAGTTATGGAGTGTGATGATGATGCTGAAGAAGAAGTGGCATATACTACTGCTGATGAAGACTCTCACGACGATGACGCAGTCATCATAGGCGTCACTCCAGCCTCAGCGGGCATGCAGCAAACAGACATTTTTACCCTATCCCGAAATGCTGCTGAGTGTGATGATGGCGACGTGGCAATGGGACCACCACCAATGCAGTTAACTCGTACACCACCACCTACAGCTTCCATATTTTCTCGCCAGAAGGGACCTCCATCCACCTCGACCTCCATTTCCTCAATTAGTGGTGCTGTAAGTGCACAACGTAATAAATTTCGGCAACACACATCCTCCACTTCATCTGGCATTAGCAGCATTCCCAGTATCGCCTCCTCCGCCCCCCACAGACATTTGAAGCCTGCAGTTTGGGACTTCTTTAGTGTTAGCCCAACAAGGGAAAACATGGCCATTTGTACCATTTGAAAGGTTCGAGTTAGTCGTGGTAAGCTTGGTACCAACTATGGTACCGGAGGCCAGAGAGTTCATCTTGAAAGACAGCACACTGTCAAATGGCATGCGCACGTAAGGGAGATCAAGGCAGGCCGAATTGCAAGTCAACAAATTGTATCCGTTGATGTTTCATCTGCTGATGACAAGGAGGAAGAAGCGTCAAACATTTCTTCATTTACACCCAGTACCCCTGTCAGCAGCACACCCCCTGCAAGATATATGAGCCAAACTAAGAGTGTGGGAGAGAGTGAGAAACCAATGCGAAAAAGTTCATCATCACTGAGCGTAACTGGGTCGAAAAAGTCATCATCATCCCGTAAAATGGTCTAGCCCACCATTAGAAGCATGTTGTTTTTAGATGTGCCATTTCAACGCAACCACCCAACGGCGCGTCTGTATAACACTAAGCTGGCTAAAATGCTAGCAGTGGAACTTCTCCCTTTTTCTTTTGTGTAAGGGGTGGGTGTTCTTGAAATGGTGGCAACGATTTTCCCTAAATAGAAGGTTCCTAGCCGGTTCTATTTTGCCAGAGTTGTGGTTCCAGTACTACATGAAGATGTGCTGGAGGTTATTGGGGCAGCTTTGCAGAAGAGTGCTGTTCTCACTATACATCTGACAACAGACATGTGGACCAGTTGCACAGCCACTGATTACATGTGCATCACTGCACACTGGGTCTCTTTTTCAGGGGTTAAAGCAAAGCTAAGCGCAGGTGTTGACATTGACAAAGTTTTTAAAGCTGCTCGGAAACATGCAACAATAGCCATGTTTGCCATGGAGAAAACTCATACAGGAGAAAACATTTTTGCATGAGTTTAACACAAAGGTCTTTGAATGGCTGTCCCCAAGAAAACGCATGATTGGTTATGTTTCCACGGATAATGGTGCCAATGTAGTTAAGGCCATGGATAAGTGTAACTGTTTCAGAGTGCCGTGTCTGGCGCACTGTATAAGCCTGGTTGTTAAAAAATTCTTGAGTGAAGAAAGTCCCGTCTCCGAGTTACTGACCAACTGCCGAAGAATGTGCACACATTTCAACCATTCTTTTAAGGCCCGGAAGCAGCTGAGGTGCCTGCAACATGAACGTAAAGTGCCAGTGAAAGCACTCATCCAGGAGGTGGCAACACGTTGGAACTCAACCTTCTACATGCTTGAGCGTCTGTATGAGCAGTATGCGGTAGTCAATCAGTTTTTCTTTAAACTGGTTACACCTATGATAGACATGAGGATACAGGTGGAGCAATGGGAACTAGTTAAAAGCCTGACAGACATGCTTCGTCTTTTTGAGGTCTTTACGTGTGCAGTCAGCAGGGAGGACTGTAATTTGGTAAAAGCTATCCCATTGTTGCGCATGCTAGAGGACAATCTGAAGGCAGTGTCTTCTACGTTTGAAAAAGATGGAAAGGAAGAAGCATTTGAGTTGGCGGAGAAGTTATTACAGCACCTACTTCGTGATGATCGTCTTGAAATGATCCACACAGAACAGCATTACATTTCTGCTAATATTCTGGATCCACGGTACAAAAAGGCAGTGGCAGGCAGAGTATACCTTCCTTTTGATGACGCAGATGTTACAAAGTACAAACATTGGCTAGCTGTGTCAGCCACTCGGTTTGAAAAAGAACGGCAGGAAATTGAAGGAAAAGGCAGTACATCAGCAGGCCATCCGCAGTCAAAAATATCCACTTCTGCATCTGTGGCAGAAGTGAGTGATCCCTCTCAGCCGTTAACGACACCAGCAACTGTATCATCTGCACCAGACACAACAGTAATATTGTGTGAAGAAGAGGATTGGCTAACTCAGCTTGGGTTTGCTTCTCAAATGGTCCTAGAAAAAAGTAAGCAAAGTGGAGGAACACTGGAGAACCTTGAGTCGATGGTGCAGGCCTATCTGAATGACTCAACAGAGGTCCATGTTCCTCATGACCCATTGGCGTATTGGCATGGGAAAAGAGGTGTGTGGCCAGAGATCACCAACCTGCCTATAAATTACTTGTCTTGCCCACTCGTAAATGTGTCTTCTGAATGTGTTTTCAGGGCTGCTGGTGGCATTGTAACTTCCAAAAGGACCCGCCTCTCGGTCAAAAATGTGAAGAGGTTAACAATGTTCAAGATGAATCAGCACTTCATACCACCAGATTACAAAATACGAGAATGCACGCAGGAAGAAGACGAGGAGGACACCAACTTAGATGAGGAAAGTTCTTCCCTGTTAACTGACCTACTCCCGTCTGAATTAGCAGAGTTTGAGGACAAGCTCTTCTTCCCTGACACAGAGCCCTGAAAATGAGTCAATGAATCACTAACTTTCTTTTTCGTCCTTATTCACTTTTATTCCTGTGTGTCTGTCTTACTTTGTTTTGCAAAATCTACATAAAAAAACTTTAATCACCTAATCACAAAAACAAGCCCATCAGCATAACTGTCTTTACTTATTTGCTTATTGATTTGAAGGTGCCGCAGTCTGCATTCCTCAGGTTCACAAGTTCACAAGAACATGCTCCTCTATCCTCCTCCTCCAGACTCCTATTTCCCTCAAAGCAGATGGCTGTATTACGCCCAATGAAGAAAGACTCTGCACTTGTGGGGGTGTTCTACTTCTTTGCGGGTGGGTTGACGGGTCTGGGGCATTGCTGGGAAGGTCTAATACCGGATAAAAGTGGCTTGGAGAAAATCGGAGCAGAAAAAGATTTTGCGCTTTTGATCACTTGCCTGTCTTTGGGGTGCTGTTTGGCGGGCTTTTAGGTTGTTGTGGGTGGGTTTTGGGGTCTGGGAGCACTGCTGGCACAGTCTAATGTTGATTGCATTTGTTTTTCAGGAAATCCATGGTGGACAAGGGGAGTTAGGGCCTAGCTGCACAGCGTATTTGGACAGAATTGAAGGTAGAAGGCCCATTTTTGCTTTTTGCCTGTTTGGGGGTGTTCTGCTTTTTTGCGGGTGGCTGCAGGGGTGTGGGGCCATTGCTGGGAATGTCTAATACAGGATAAAAGTGGTTTGGACAAATTCGGAGGTGAACATTTTTTTGCGTTTTTGCTGACTTGCTTGTCTTTGAGGTGCTTTTTGGGGGGTTACAGGTGTTTGTGGGTGGGTTTTGGGGTCTGGGAGCACTGCTGGCACAGTCTAATGTTGATTGCATTTGTTTTTCAGGAAGTCCATGGTGAAAAAGGTGAGTTGGGGCCTAGCTGCAGAGCGCATTTGGACTGAATTCCAGGTAGGCCCAAAGTTTTTTAAGTGTGGCTTTTCCCGGGTTTTGCCTTTTGGCTTGTTGGGGGCTTAAACTTGTTTTCGCCCGGGTTGACAGTTCTGGGGCCATTGCTGGGAAGGTCTAATACCCGAAAGAAAGTGTTTTGGAGACAATCCCTGGGGAAAAAGTTTTTGCACTTTCTGAAATTTCGCTCACTCTACCGTTTTCGGGGGGCTGTTTGTGGGGGTTCCTGGTGTTTGTGGGGGGGTTTGCGAGTTTTGGAGCAATGCTGGGTATGGATACTTTTGCTTGCTTGCAAATGGTTTGAATACAATCCATGGTGAGTAAGGGGGGATTTGGGCCTACTTTAATTTCAAAGTACGTTTGCATTTGCATATAGCCAAGTTCTGAGCTGGGATGGTGCAGTGAGCTAAAAAACGGTGATGGATCAAGCCCTGATCTTTGGACTGGGTAAGAGTGGTCTGCTTAATTCAGGCACTCTGTTCATCACCACCCCCTTTTCTGAATCATTTTGTCCACCATAAGCGTGGAAGGGTATACTCAGATGTGAGTCCCTTGCTCATTGCACCATCAGGATTCAAGCAAGCCGGGCCGACGACGCCTGAAATGGCAGAAACCGGTCCCCAGAAGCTTGTTTCCTTCCCAGTACAAGAATTAGCTTGGTAGTTTGATTTGCCCTGTTCCCATCATGCACTGGGACAGGAACAGACTAATTTGCATATAGCCAAGTTCTGAGCTGGGATGGTGCAGTGAGCTAAAAAACGGTGATGGATCAAGCCCTGATCTTTGGACTGGGTAAGAGTGGTCTGCTTAATTCAGGCACTCTGTTCATCACCACCCCCTTTTCTGAATCATTTTGTCCACCATAAGCGTGGAAGGGTATACTCAGATGTGAGTCCCTTGCTCATTGCACCATCAGGATTCAAGCAAGCCGGGCCGACGACGCCTGAAATGGCAGAAACCGGTCCCCGGAAGCTTGTTTCCTTCCCAGTACAAGAATTGGCTTGGTAGTTTGGTTTGCCCTGTTCCCATCATGCACTGGGACAGGAACAGACTAATTTGCATATAGCCAAGTTCTGAGCTGGGATGGTGCAGTGAGCTAAAAAACGGTGATGGATCAAGCCCTGATCTTTGGACTGGGTAAGAGTGGTCTGCTTAATTCAGGCACTCTGTTCATCACCACCCCCTTTTCTGAATCATTTTGTCCACCATAAGCGTGGAAGGGTATACTCAGATGTGAGTCCCTTGCTCATTGCACCATCAGGATTCAAGCAAGCCGGGCCGACGACGCCTGAAATGGCAGAAACCGGTCCCCGGAAGCTTGTTTCCTTCCCAGTACAAGAATTGGCTTGGTAGTTTGGTTTGCCCTGTTCCCATCATGCACTGGGACAGGAACAGACTAATTTGCATATAGCCAAGTTCTGAGCTGGGTTGGTGCAGTGAGCTAAAAAACTGTGATGGATCAAGCCCTGATCTTTGGACTGGGTAAGAGTGGTCTGCTTAATTCAGGCACTCTGTTCATCACCACCCCCTTTTCTGAATCTTCCTAATAGTTTAGCATACACATCAATCAATGATATTGGCCTATAGCATTGCGGATTGTCTCTACTACCTTTCTTGTAGATAGGGACAATCAATGCCGTGGACCAAGATCGCGGGAGTCCAAATTTTATTGCTGCATTTAATACTCTGGTCATAGTTGGCGCCCATAATTCAGTATTGCTTAAATAAAGATCCGGGGGTCCCGTCCGGGCCTGGAGCCTTGTTTTTCGTCAGACCTTCAATTGCCTTTGTAATTTCCTGTAGGGAGAATTCTAATTCCGTGGGTCTCACCCCCTCCCAGGATTCCGCCCTAGCTATATTACCCTGATGGTTATATAGACTCTCGAAGTGGGTGACCCATTGTTCTGGGAGTATAGTGGTACTAATTACAGGAGAACTGGGGCCAGATGTAGGTAGGCATTTACCGGTCGGTAACGGCCGAATTCGGCCGTTACCGACCGGTAAATGGATTTTGAGATGTAGGGGGCATATGTGTACAGAATCGGTAAATTTACCGCTCGCTAAATTTACCGATTCTGTAAATTTACCGATCGGTATTTTTACCAATTCGGTAAATTTGAGATGTAGGTGGGACTCTTCTGAGTCCCACAAGCCTTACAGAATCGGTATTTTACCATCAAATTCAATTTGATGGTAAAATACCGATTCCGGTGTGCATGCACATGTGTGCATGCACACCTGTGCCATATGACAGGCAGACCTGCCCTTAGGGCAGGTATGCCTGCCACATGGCACCCAAACCTGTTTTGGGGGGGCTAGAGGGTGTCAAAGTGACACCCCCTGCTCCCTTGTGAAATTCGGTATTTACCGATTGAATGCCCATTCATTCCTATGGGCTTCAAAGCCCATAGGAATGAATGGGCATTACCGGTCGGTATTTACCGAATCGGTAAATACCGACTTTTACAGATTCGGTAAATCCACATCTGGATTTACCTACATCTCCCTCCTTATATTTTACCGATTCATAAATACCGAATCGGTAAAATTCGGTATTTATGAGTCGGTAAAATATATTTACCTACATCTGGCCCCTAGAATCTTGAAAACAGGGGCTATTGATGATTCTCCAAAATTGGGTGTAGTCCCTGTTTTCCCCTGCTTCCCTCAGGTCAGCCCAGACTTCCTTTTGAAGCGTGATCTTTCTCTGTTTAACCTTCATTCTGTAATTGCGCCTACACAGAGCAACTTTATTCTTGTCTCTTGGGCGAGTCTTAAGGCTCAATTTTAGCTCCCTTAGAGCCCGCGAGCAGTTAGAGTCAAACCATCGAGGGGTTAGTGATTCCTTTACAGGGCGTTTGGTTTTTAGTAGACCATCAACCACCGTAGTTAAGGACTCAAATGCCAAGACCACGTCTCTGCCCTTTATTGTAAGATCTAGGCAGGCCTCTATTTGTGTTTTCCCTCTGTTTATTAAGGTGCTATAAAATTGATGAGGATTAATCTTTGCCCATCTTAAGTGCCTCCCCTGGTCCGTTGGGCGGATTACAGTGTCTATAGAAGCATTCCTTGCCATCACCCCCTTATATGGGATTTCAAGGATTACGGGAGTATGGTCGCTGAAGGGGCTCCATTCCGTTCTTACCTCCTTAACCTGGACTTTTGCAAATTTAGATATTATAATGAAGTATATGATGGATGAGCAGCCTCTTCCCTTAAATGTGGGTGTGAGAGTGTCTCCTGCTCTCAGAGCCATCAGGTCCATAGTGTGGGTAAGAGCAAATCTATCAAGTAGCATCATAAACAGAGTCCCCTCTTTATTGTGTTCAAAATGTGGACCAGTTTCTTGACAGCATGAAGACCACTCAGGGCTCACGGGGAGAAGTTTTTGGCACAGATGGCAGTTAAAATCTCCCATAATCAGAATAATTTGTTCTGTACCCCCCTGCCTTCGGCGATTTCTTCACTTAATCTGCTCTCCAGTCCTTGTATCACTGGATAGTTCCCATCAATTGGCCCGGAGTTATAAAAGTTAAATATTAGAAACCTCTGATCTTGTCCCTGGAATTCCACTGCTTGTAAAGTGTCTGATACCCAGGGGGTTGCGTCCATGTGCCTTTTAGGTCTAATTCGACATATAAGGCTACCCCTCCCTTTGCCCTGCCTGATGTACCCTCCCGCGCGGGCGCAGAGAAGCATTTATAGCCGTGCAGCTGATAAGGAGTGGAATAACACGCCCAGGTCTCCTGTAAAGCTATAATATGGAAGCCAGTAATATACTCCCTCCAATCTTTACTATCAAACTTCCCCCCCAGGTCCGCAATATTCCAGGACAGTATAGCTAGCCCTGTCCTGGAATCTTTCCCTCCCTCTAAGACCTGGACATTTGGTCTACACTCCGTACTCTTATAGGGTTTTTGCTGGCTAGCCACGTCACCCCTCTGTAGTGGGAGGTCTTCACTCCTCAGGTCTTCCCAGCTTTCCCCCACCCCTTTCATAGTACAAACAGATCCATCCCCTGCATTTGCGTTTTCTTGCCCATTCACTGCAGAGGGTAGTCAATTGTTTCCATCGATCGACTGTAGGGGGGCAAATCTATTTCTCCACTGTGCGTAATCACGGGGTGGTGTGAATTGTCCTTGTGTAGTTAGACATTCTGTCCCTATGGCTATAAGGTGCCCTTTCTGTGTTCCGCATTGGATTAGTCAGGTTATAAGTGTTCCGCCTCTTTGGGTAAAAATAACCCAGAGGGAGGGTGCAGATAGTACTGGTGTGATTTCTATTTGTGTTACCCAGAATGTATTCCACCAGATTGATATCTCTGAAATTTGCCACAATGCAGTCCCCAATTATATCTTTCTTTCTGCTTCCTAGCCAGTTCACTCGTCTTACATGTAAAATCTCCCCAGTTTTCCCAGTGTTCAATGGTCTATGGTTGTTCAGCCATTTTATTATTTTGGATTTGAGTTCTATGTATGATTCTTTTTCTGCAGCCCTCAGTTCAGGCACCCCTGCAAATACAATCACATAGGGGCAGGCTTCCGGGGGTAGATTTATATGTGGTGGAGGACTTTCTGGTCTGTCATGAGAAGCATGGTCATTTAGAGGTAAACTTGTTGGGCCTTGTCCTGTGTGATGACCAACTTGCCCTGTTTGTGTGCAAATTAATTGATGGGCTTTCTCTGTGTGTGTAAATCCCTCATTTTGGGGGTTATCCCTCACTTGATATACCGGGGCCTTGGGTGGATCATGTACCTGCGCGATTGTGTGTTGTGTATTGCTAAAACAGTTGTTCTTGAGCGCTATTTGGCCAGTGACCATGTTTGTAGAATGGTTAGAGCCTGTAATGAGATTATTACTTATTGGGCCCTTTGCCTTAATTTGTTTGGTCAATTAGCTATTTTGTCCATTCTACTTACTAGTGGTTTTATCTGGCCAATGATGAAGGCTTCCAGTTGCTTTTTTAGGTTTCCAATTACCTCCTCTATCCACCCTGTGGGGTTTGCATAGACTGGTGCTAATTCTTCAGGAATGATCTCTTGTCTGTTTTTAGATCGACAAGCTCCTGTGTGTGATTTATTTTTCCTGAGTTGTCCCTTCCCCCGCCCCCGTTGCTTAGGTCTATTCTGTGTGATAGGATTACTATCCCTTGAGTCATCTGCCCCAGACTGTGCTACCTGTTGGGCACAGGGAATGCCCTCGATTGAATTGCTCTCTGTCACTGTTTCGGGACTTACAGATGGGGTTGAGACCCTACATTGTGTGGGGCTAACTAGAATGGGAATTGGTGAGGAGGACAAACTTCTTTACATGCGCTCAATCTTCCCAGAGACTTTCCTCAGCATCAGATCTATTGCAGTAGGTTTTCTGGTTTTATTAGGAGGCGCATCAATTATTTCTATGACATGATTTGGAGTACCATCTAAGTGTGCTTTGCTCGTAGCCGAGCTTGTTTTTGGGGGTTTAGTCATAATTCAAAAACAGTCGGCTATCTCTCAACCCTGACCCTTCTCCTTTCCTGCTGATCAATATCCCAACAGTACTAAGCAAATCAAGGCCACTCCTTCTCCCAGACCAGAGTCTTAAGTTATTTTTGAGACGATGTTAAACGACAGTTCAATCGTGATGGTCTCGTCGTGCTGGTGTCCACACAGATAATGGGCCAATAATATAGATCGATAGTAGAGTACCTTATGTTTATTTTGACGTCTTCGCATCAAGGGGGGTGGCCCGTCCCGTCCTCCTCCGTCCCCGGACGGCCACAGATGGCCCGCTCTTTGCCCGGGCTTCACCCGGCGCCGCCCGCGACGCGGAGGAAGCTGTCGCTGTTTAAGCGCCTCCGGGCGTGGAAGAACAGGAAGTGGGCGGTGCTGTGAGCTGTGCTCGCTGGGAAATGTAGTTCCCCCCCACAGTGGCCGTGCAGTGTGGAAAGCAACGGCGACGGGGGAAACAGGCAGCGTCAGGGCCCCAGGAGCGAGCGCCACGGCAAGTGTGGCAAGTGCAGGTAGGTCTCCAATGTCTCCCGCTCCTCAGTGGGAGCTGTCGCTGTTTAAGCGCCTCCAGGCGCGGAAGAACAGGAAATGGGCGGTGCTGTGAGCTGTGCTCACTGGGAGCTGTAGTTCCCCCCACAGCGGCCGTGCAGTGTGGCAAGCAACGGCGGCAGGGGAAACAGGCAGCGTCAGGGCCCCAGGAGCAAGCGCCGCGGCAAGTGTGGCAAGTGCAGGTAGGTCTCCAATGTCCCCCACTCCTCAGTGGAAGCTGTCGCTGTTTAAATGCCTCCGGGCGCAGAAGAACAGGAAGTGGGCGGTGCTGTGAGCAGTGCTCGCTGGGAGCTGTAGTTCCCCCCCACAGCGGCCGTGCAGTGTGGCACGCAACGGCAGCGGGGGAAACAGGCAGCGTCAGGGCCCCAGGAACGAGCGCCGCGGCAAGTGTGGCGAGTTCAGGTAGGTCTCCAATGTCCCCCGCTCCTCAGTGGGAGCTGTCGCTGTTTAAGCGCCTCCAGGCGCGGAAGAACAGGAAGTGGGTGGTGCTGTGAGCTGTGCTCACTGGGAGCTGTAGTTCCCCCCCACAGCGGCCGTGCAGTGTGGCAAGTAACGGCGGCGGGGGAAACAGGCAGCGTCAGGGCCCCAGGAGCGAGCGCCGCAGCAAGTGAGGCAAGTGCAGGTAGGTCTCCAATGTCCCCCGCTCCTCAGTGGGAGCTGTCGCTGTTTAAGTGCCTCCGGGCGCAGAAGAACAGGAAGTGGGCGGTGCTGTGAGCTGTGCTCGCTGGGAGCTGTAGTTCCCCCCCACAGCGGCCGTGCAGTGTGGCAAGCAACGGCGGCGGGGGAAACAGGCAGCGTGAGGGCACCAGGAGCGAGCGCCGCGGCAAGTGTGGCAAGTACAGGTAGGTCTCCAATGTCCCCCGTTCCTCAGTGGGAGCTGTCGCTGTTTAAGCGCCTCCGGGCGCGGAAGAACAGGAAGTGGGCGGTGCTGTGAGCTGTGCCCGCTGGGAGCTGAAGGTCCCCCCCACAGCGGCCGTGCAGTGGGGCAAGCAACGGCGGCGGGGGAAACAGGCAGCGTCGGGGCCCCAGGAGCGAGCGCCGTGGCAAGTGTGGCAAGTGCAGGTAGGTCTCCAATGTCCCCCGCTCCTCAGTGGGAGCTGTCGCTGTTTTAGCGCCTCCGGGCGTGGAAGAACAGGAAGTGGGCGTTGCTGTGAGCTGTGCTCGCTGAGAGCTGTAGTTCCCCGCCACAGCGGCCATGCAGTGTGGCAAGCAACGGTGGCGCGGGAAACAGGCAGCATCAGGGCCCCAGGAGTGAGCGCCGCGGCAAGTGTGGCAAGTGCAGGTAGGTCTCCAATGTCCCCGTACAGCACATAACTATTGTGGCCAGTATCTATCTAACCTCCCACTTCTTCATCCTTGCTCTAACATTAGTGGGAGTTTAAGGAATCAATTCTACAAGCACTATGGACTCACTCCATTAGAGTCGACTATGACAGTACACCAGTCTTATTCTTCTTCTTCTCTCTTGTTTAGCAAAATTGGTACGTTAACTTCTGCAAGCCGGCATAATGCCAGCGCAGTCAACTTGCACCCGAGAAAAACAGACGCCCGCCATGATGAGTGAGACAGACTTGCGTTACTGTACCAGTCCAGTGCATGCAGGTGGTGATACTCTTACTTTTCTATTACGGGTGGCACTGAGAATACTCTGTTACAAGGGCTACTGCTTAATTAATTTAACTTTCACCCTACAGTGCCAATGAATACTAGAAAAGGAAAATGAAGAAGATACATAATCTGAGTATCTATCACTGCACATGGTATGTATTTGCTTACATATGGGATGACTTTAGGTGCTTCCCTTTTTATTGAGTGAACAGTGATACATCCACACATGAATGACCGAGTTCTACTAAACTTATTAACAGAGGTAGTGACTGGCCATCGTAATAGCCGGATATATGCTGTGCTTGCAATACAAACTACTGCTACTATTCATGGTAGTATTCACACAAAATTACAACTTCTTTTCCTTGCCTTTCCTACACTGGGACGGACGTGCGGGTGCGGTGTTACATGCTCTTCAAAGTAACACTTAGTTCATCCAGTGACCGTCTACTCTCTCTAGATACACATATGCTATCTAAGAGTCAGATAGTACCATGATCCAGGCATCCATCCATTCAAACTATATGTCAATCATTCTTCTTCATGTCTCTCATCTGGACAAACCTTACGTTTTCTCACGGGAAAACAACCTTTTCATGTTATTTGGGAAACCGCAAGCCATACATCCATGCTTAACTTGCATTTGAATTTCAACCAAAGCATACATTGCGCACACATACAGTTTCTGTTTCACCCACCCAGGCTGTTCTCCTTCCACTCATCCTTGCTTCATCCTTCACCCAGCCATGCATCATATTCCTTCCCAGCCACCTCGGGACCAATCAAACACGTATCATTCTTCTTTGTCAGTCATCATTACTTTTAACTTGCTCGTCCTTCCACACTTACTTACACCCTTCTTTCGCTTTTCGTTCATCCCATCCATCAAGTTCATCTCAGATCTGATTTGGATTCTCGAAAAAAAAATCACCGCTGAGTTGAAGTAAATTTAGAGGAGGCTACTGCCTGGTTGATAAAAACTTTGTTCTAAATTTGAAAGTCTGCTTAACAGTATAGTAACTTAACTGTAGAACATATATACTACACCCGTGCAGAGAGCACACTATGCAGTCTGCAATCTCAATAAGTAAGGACGATAAGAGCTTACCACTGCCCGCCACTACCGTGGCAACCCGCACAGCAGTTTCGTCCGGCACTTGCACCGCCTCCTCCCCAGAAGTGTCCTCCTCCACCTTCGCGCTGGGCCCAGCACCAGATGTTCCACCTACAAAGTACATTTAAGAATGTTAGATGTCATAGACATACACCACTCACGAGTATTTTGTCTAGGAATGAAGAAATGTGAATACAGAAACCAATCTAATAATTTGTGACTGTCTACTCTAAAGTAAAAATGTCCCTTTTTCCAGGGAAGGGTGTTGTCTTGCTGCACTTTTTGGCACAACTGATGAATGCTTGCCATTTAACACGCACCATTTTTCTCATAACAGACAGAAGCTTCACTTCTAAGAACAAATCATCATCACTAGGACGGAGTGACCAATGATTCAGCACCAAAAAGAAAAGTTCAAACCAGGTGAGGGCTCGGCTCGCCCACAATAAATGTGTGAAATAAATCACTAAGCACTTTTCCATTTTTAATCAACCATTTATGTTTTATGACAAGCTTGATCTTAATAAATATTTTTACTTTTAATAAAGCTTTAAAACTTAAATAGACTTTGTGGTTTTTGGTCAAGAGTGAATAAGCAAAAGGTTTTGCAATTTGCAAGCATGAGTCCGTGCCTCTGACACTCCGTAGTGTTGTCCTGCGTTGGATAATCATCATTAGGAATCATCGATGAATTCGGGAGCTAAATGACTCTGCCACACTATCTAGTCAGTAAGGAGATTGGGGGTTCTTCAAAGTCTGATATCACTGAGGTATGTGGAAAGTCTACCTGCGCCTATTATAATTGATAAAAAATGCACCATTTAGTGTCCATAGTTCTGTTTGTGCAGATTTGTCCCTGCAACAGTAGTAGGATGGATTGTCCTCCTATCCAAACCAAAAGTAAAGTAGTATCTTATTCTTTCTTGGTGGTCATTCACCTTTTTATTGTTGGTAATTGTCAAAGCATAAACATTTAGAAGACTTGAAAAGACATTATGGACAATCCCAGAGGACTGCACTCAGTGCATAGAGCTATTGCTGACTAGAATGGGAGTTTCGTTTAACACCTTTTGCCAAATGTGCAATCTTAGTTAGCTACACAGACAGACTAATAACTAAGAATAATCTAGTAATACCACAGGAAGTCATAGTAGAGGCAGGATAAGAATTTAGATACAGTCTACAAGAAGATCAAAGACGATTTAGAAAAAATCGAATGAGGAACGCTAGGAAAAAATAGGTACTCTATATTAAAATTAAAACTTACCGGGACCAGCAAAGGAGCCCTCGCCTGACCAATCCTGGCCTTGAACAGCAGCAGCAGCCGATAACCCCTCCTCCTCTGTCCTCTTGCCCCTGGGGGGAGATGATGTACAACGTGAAAGAAAGAAAGACATGAAAACATGGATGATTGTTGTCAACCAAATCAAACATTTCAAAAGAACAATAACAAAATATTTTGGCGAAATAGCAAATAGACAACTAACTATTCCACGGGATATATTGACCTATCTCATGTGGTCTACTATGATATTAGTATTGCTTGATTTGTGGACCGTCGACTTTGAAAGTTATGTAACTCACTAAACAAACTACTAAAAAGGTTCGCCTAGGACTGGCAGGCAGCAGTCCACCGCACGCGAAGTGACAGAGAAACTCCATCGTGATTGCAGATCAGCGACAACACTAAAACGTTTCCTACTACATTAACCAGTCATTAAAATACTCAAACTATCAATCCACCACCACTATTTCTTCTTATTGCCAGGTGTACAAAGGAAGGACTGGACTTGAGTCTGTAGGGGCAGATTTACAAGCCCCTTGCGGCTCTTTTGCTCCATTGTTGCCTGACTTTTGTGACGCAGCGGCAGAACAAAAGAGGCGCCATAGTGCGGCATATATTAACAACGTTACGCATATGGGAGATGCATCACGTTGTAAAGCCCTGCGCCATCAGGGGGCGTTCCGGCGCAAGGGAGGGCGTTCCGGCGCAGGAATGCATCCTAAAAGTGGCTGAGTGATATCTACAAGATTTCAATCAGTCACTTTTAGGACAATGATGCGTGACTCAAACCCTGCGCCTGCTTGAAGCAGATTTACGGCTTGACGCAGCATTGGGGAGATAGGGCACCCCAGAGCATTGCTGGAGCTGCGCCATCGTTGCGACGCAACTCCAGCAATGCGCCGCCTTTATGGCACAGATGCGTAACGCTTCGGTGACGTTTTGGGCCCGTGGTGCGCCGCATTGTAAATACGGCGCACCATGGGTGGTGGTGGCGTGGTGCACAATTACTGGCGCATCCCTGCTACTTTGCAGGGATGCGCCGGTAATTGAAAATCTGACCCTTAGTGTCTAGCATTACGCAGTTCTTTAAACTACACTCATACATAATTTCTCAGGCCAATGAAATGAACACAAAATCGAAAACAAATAAGCATAGTAGCAACGCTACTGAGAAGGAGAGCAGTGCACCTGAAATGCACAGAAGATTTTGAAATATAATTTACCTACAATGTAATCAGCAGCATTATTGCCCTTGGTAAAAAAACTAAAATTTGCAATATAATAACACACAGAGCAGGAGAAAACAGAGTAGTGATGAAATAGCTCCTACTACTCACCAAGCCCGGGGATCTCGATGCCGAGCAGGTCGAGCAGGTCGCGTTCCCGGTCCAGGAGATCCGTCCAACGGTGGATGGCCTGGTTGTAGGTGCGTCGGACCCGAGAGTGTTGATACATGGCCCGGCACACCTTCTCCCACCGCTTCCGGCGCTCCTGGAGCCCGTAGCCGCTTGCGATCTTGCCGCCTGCCATGATGGTCCTGGGGAGGCGGCGCTGGACATAAAACACTAGTGCGGCCACCTCCTCTGCGCTAAAGATCTCCCGTGGCATCACTAGCTCCCCATCAAACGCACGCACGGGAGCCGGGCACGGGGTGCGGGACCCTTCCCCTTCTCGGGCTGCTTCCCGGCTCCCTTTACCATGGTCTGGGCAAAAAGGAAGGTAAATAATAAAGAAGAAATAGAATAGGGTAGAAGAAAAGAAAAGAGTTTAATAAAGTAGTTTAAAATGAACCAAAATTAGCAGAAAACACAAAAATATAGAGCTAGAAAAATAGAGGGATAGATAATAAGTAAAATAGATAAAAAAAACTTCAAACAAGCAAAGGATGGCAGAGATTGACAGAGGATACAGAAAACATACCCAGAACCATACAATGAATGAAAAACAAGATGGCCGCGCCCGTTCATGAGCCCGTGGGTAAGTTCGCGCGAGATTTCCCTCGCGATCACACGCGAACTTGTACTAGCAAGCCAGAAACGGAAATACGTCATGCAAACAAGATGGCCGCGCCCATGTACGACTGCTAGGGTAACTTCGCAATGTTGCGCTACAAGCGGCTTGCGAAAACGCAAAAAATCATGCGAACTAACATGCCGCAAAAAAACAAATCGTATATTCGCATGAATTCGCAGCTTCCGAATTCGATCTCGCGTGAATTCGCGCCCCGCGAATCTTGCGAAATTGCAGAAAAACGATTTTTGCAAAACTGAAAGCACTCAGCAGGTGCAAACGTTCAATCTTATCATTAGCAACCATTCCCTGTAGTGCTTCCTGAGGGGCCCCTCCAGAGTTCGGTTGCCTACTTGCAACTATTCTATGACCCTGCTCTGACCCTCACAGCAGGCTCAGAGAATAGCTACAAGTATGCCACAAAGGTCCTGTTAAAAAAATTACACTGCAACAGAAAGCAATTACAGATAAGGAAGCAGGTGCCAGACTGGAAGTTCAAATTCAGTGACACATTAATCAGCCCCTAATTCATTCATGTCAGTTGAGGCAGGGCAGGTGTGCTAACGAATTTTACAAAACTGAAAGCACTTAGCAGGTGCAAAAGTTCAAGCTCATCCTTAATGAGGAAGCACTTACAGCTAAGGAAGCAGGTGCCAGCTCAAATTCAGTGACACATTCATCAGCCCCAAATTAATTCATGTCAGTTGAGTCAGGGCAGGTGTGCTTTCCCCCACAATCTACAGTGATGAACCAGAGGGTGGCATGGGTGAGCCAGAGGGTGGCAGTGGTGAAACAGAGGGTGGCAGTGGTGAAACAGAGGGTGCTGTGATGAACCAGACGTAGAAACAACCTGGTCGCGACCGTTGCTACCCGACAAGTAAGTTCGCGTTTTGAACTGGTAAAAACCCTTGCGAAATGGCAGAAACACTTGGGAACACAAAAAATAAAAATCCGCAAAATTTGCGAGAGTTCGCGAATTTTGCGGATTGCGAATCCGTAAATACGCAATTTCACGGATTGCGAATTCGCAAAATTCACCCATACTTAAATCTTAGCATCAAAGACCTCTGACAAAGGCGCAACATGTCTTCTCCCTGAGTTCCTATAAAGGCAGCCCATACATTTAGCTTGGGAAGTGGCTTTAGACATATTATTTTCTATATGAGATTTGCCCCTTAAATTTCTGCCACTATCTTCCTCAATAAAAGATACACTTTTACAATTTTTGACCATCTAAAGACATACAAAATTACCAAATGTCAGCTTCTTCCTACATTGCATACACATATTTTTACTTTTAGATGCATTGGTCTTTAAGTAGTGAGCCTCAGCAAATTTTTGGAGTGCCTTCAGGCAAATATTTAAACCTTTAGGGGTTTGATCAAAAATGATTATGTTGTCGGCATAAAGTAGGCACACCATAGACTTTCCCCCAACTATCAGGGCAATACCCTCACTTTGAGCCAAATATTCAGGAAGGTCTAGTATATATATATATATTCACTGAAAAAACCATAGGTTATAGACCATATATAGTTAGGAATTAGCATTTACAAAACCTTGAAAATTCACTGAAAAAACCATAGGTTATAGACCATATATAGTTAGGAATTAGCATTTAAAAAACCTTATTTTACTCACACAAAACCATTGAAATTCCATATATAGTTAGTTGCACTAACTATATATTGCGCACCCGCAATCCACTGCTGATCATGTCACATATTACATCATTCATGACATGGTCAGTGACATCACTGATGACATCACTGATGACATCTCAAATGACATCACTGATGACATCACTGATGACAACATCCAGTGACTATGTTTCTGTAAAGTTAAAATATGTCTTACATATTGAAGAATGAGTGGATGTATAAGTGTCTGGACGAAGGATTTAGTAGGTGCATGACTGAATGTATGAGTGAGTGATTAAATGTGTCTCACTGAGTGCATGGGTTAGTGACTAAACTGTCTTAATTTGTGCATCATTATGTCTGTTGTTCTGTAAACTGCTGCATGTGTTGATCAGTAGCTATATGAGTAACTATATGGGTTATTGATTGATTGCCCAAGTATTTGCATGGGAGACTGAGTGTGTGTGTGGCTGGATGGGAGGTGTGTGACTCTGTACAGATCAATGTGTACTTGTATCAATGATTGTATAAGAGAGTAAGTATGTGTTAGTATATGGTTGAAAACGTAAGGTGCTCTATGTTTAACTGTATAGAGTAGAAAATGGAAGTGTGATTGATTCTTTACAGGACTGACTAGGTGTGTGAGTAACTCCATGGATGAGTGGCAGAGTGTGAGTGTCTGTATAGGTGTATGAGTGCATATGATTGTGTTGTAAACATGAGTGATTGTATGTATGAATGATTGTATGGGTGAATGAGTGAATGTGTGTGTAGACGTAGGAATCAGTGAGTACGTATGTAGTAACTAGTATTGGTGTGTCAATGGTTTCAAAAATTATACTCTGTTTTTAACACTGGGTGAAACAGAGGTTATATTAAAATGTGAAGAGATGCATTGTATTGTCACATGAATAATATCATCAGTGATGTGGTCATTGATGTCAAATGAGATGTCATCAGTGATGTCATCAGTGATGTCATTTGAGATGTCATCAGTGATGTCATCAGTGATGTCACTGACCATGTCATGAATGATGTAATATGTGACATGATCAGCAGTGGATTGCGGGTGCGCAATATATAGTTAGTGCAACTAACTATATATGGAATTTCAATGGTTTTGTGTGAGTAAAATAAGGTTTTTTAAATGCTAATTCCTAACTATATATGGTCTATAACCTATGGTTTTTTCAGTGAATTTTCAAGGTTTTGTAAATGCTAATTCCTAACTATATATGGTCTATAACCTATGGTTTTTTCAGTGAATTTCAATGGTTTTTTAATAGCAAATATCATAAGCTGTCGAATGTCAAGTACGTGGTAAGTGAAAACATTTTCGTGTTTATGCACACTGATCTGCTTTGAATGGTGCCCCCCCCCCTCATTTCTATTAGGAGTACTCTCTCTTTGCAGATAGTGAAAGGTAGTTAACGCAGGCCTTTGCCCCCGTTGTAATCCGTCGTGCCTGCTTCTCTCTTCATTTGATTGATTGTTATCCAAGTATTTACTGTTTTAGAATTAGTTCTCTTTGGTTCATTCTCTATTTACAAACAAACACAGAGTCGCAATACTCTGTTTAGTCTTTGCAGATAACGAAAAATCGTGTAAAAAAAAGAAAAGGAATCGAGCAAAATCAGTAGGCCACTAATGGGATCTCTTTTTGACCTCGCTAAAATAGAAACATTAGGAACAACCCCTCATGACAAATACAAAACTAGTGAGATGAACTGAACTCCACACAATGATGGCTGCAAAACAGCTCGGCTCCGCCACCCACCCCGCCCAAAATAACGATAAAGAGCGGCTGCCATGATTGGTTGCGGAATGGCCACGACGGAGCTACGAAATGATGCTGCTCTCATGCTAACCCCAGCTTCAGTCTGAAACATCCAGAAACACTGTAGACTACCAATTCGATCAGTTCCGGTAGCGCCCCAATGTAACCCGGTAGAGAAGAACTAGCCCTCCCCTCTTTGACTGATGGTTCTTGTTGCCTGTCCCTTCTGTTGTCATTTAACAGAACTATTTAGCCTGCTGAAAGGGGTTGTGTTCCGACCGCTGGTTGGTGGAGACATTTTGACTATATTCTGGACCTGCGTTGTCGCGTAATGCGTCATATGACGCGCCGCGTTAGCGCATCCGGAAGTCATCCGGGGCGCGCAGCGCGTAACGTAAGCATAACAAGTCATGTGACTTGTTAATAAAACTTTTCATTGGTTCATTTTACTTTTCTTATTGTAATGATGAAAGGCTTGGTCATATGACCTAAAAATTACGCTTTTCATTACTTCCGAACATTATTTTTTCTTAAATATATGTTATAATGTTCCAGACTAATGTACTTTCCCGGAAATTTTACAACTGTCCTGCAAGTAAAATATATTCTTTTTTCGAGAAAAAGAGCGTTTCTTCGTCCCATGATGGAGCCGTTGAGCAAAAGAGGGTCGACCTGCTGTCTTAGTCGCCGATACGCCTGAATATGAGATTCTTATCGATCACTTTATGTTGCAGGAATAGAAAACACAACAGCCCTTGACCATTTATCTTTACTGCGTTCCTTCGTATTATACCTTTTACCCTTCATGTAATTGGTCTGCTTTATTTCACTTGCCTTTTAATGATTCTAAAACAGTGACTATTATTACAAACTTTACCAATGTATATACTACTACCATGTTTTCTTTTAAAAACCTTTATTGTGAAAATGTCATTATACAAATACGAGCCTATAACCACGTGGGCCGGCCACGGAGCAAACTGTAATCGTATGTGATGAGTAGACATTTACACTGTAGAGGAACGTAACGGGCGGGCCATTAGGTTGCAAGAACTAAGGTGTCTAACAGTTACGGAATCGGTGGACGTACATTTTATAATTAAAATACGACAGGGCCAGTTACAATAAAATTATCTAGATATACATTTGCGGGCAAGTACCATGGGTGACGTTAATTCGAACTTTCAACAGTACAGTAATCAATAACACATCAGAACTTAATATCAATAGGGATGTCGAAATATTCAATCAATTCTCGTCCCCGCCCGCCATGTGCTTCAAAACTGCATACGTATCTCGTGATTTCAAGGTTCTGCAACCAGTACACAACAAGGAGTTACGAGTCCCATTTATTCCGGCGCCATTTTGGGCGAGGACGGGCAGGTCCAGGATATAGTCAAAATGTCTCTACCAACCATCGACTATGATGATGTTCATATGCTGTATTTATTAGAGTAACACTCATCTGTCCACATGAAATTAATTTGCCACAATCTAAACATGTCATTTTAATCTTTCCAAAGTTCTTCTAAAAATTTGGGACCGTTTCCCTTGCCTCTGAAGCTCTCAGTGCCACTTCTTTGATGAATGTACTAGCAGGTCAGGGGTTCTCCTCCAAATCTCTCTTTTATGCAGCACTATAATTAATTGGTGCCACCTCTCCATATGACGATGCATGGTATAGTTACCACAACTATATTTTTTTTCGGTTCCTCTGGAGAGTTCATCGTGGCAGATGAAGCGTGTAACGTACCGGGCATTTACCTTTTTTTGCATGTACAGGAAAGGAAAAAAAAATCGAGCGTCCGAGTTCTAATGTGTCCCAGGGCCATTTTAGTGGAGGACATGATACAGCGATAATGCCCTGGATAAGGACACTTCCTTCGGGCACCCCACGCCGTCTTTCGGCGCAGCATTGTAGGATGGCCACACCAGTGCGGCAACTTGCTAGACACCACCTCGGTGCCATCCGGATCTCGGCGCCCCACTGCAGATGAACTGCCTCCACATGGAGAAGCGGGAGAGGCTCGTTTGCGCCGCCTCCCCCCCCCCCTTCGGGCACCCCACGCCGACTTTCGGCGCAGCATTGTAGGATGGCCACACCAGTGCGGCAACTTGCTGGACACCACCTCGGTGCCAACCGAATCTCAGCGCCTTGTGTTGTCTTCCATTCCAAAAATATTGTTGGCAGCATTTTGAAAGGAAAGACAAACAGCCGTTTGTGGCCCTCACTACACCGTTCTCCTAGTGAGTCTCACATTGTTACATTTAGGAAGAATGTTGAAGAGTAGTATGTTGAAAATCTGAAGCCATTGTTATACAAACTCTCAACCAGCCTTGGATGGAAAAATCCTGAAGAATGTACAAACTGAAAACCAGTTTTTCTCTGTATAGCATCAGCAGCAACGCTTGAGTCAGCTTTGTGTGAAGCCGCCATTTTGATTCAATCAATAGCGTCCCCCTGCACACATTCAGGGACCTGGTCGTGTCTTCAGGTCAAACGGATTGTGGGACAAGATGCACAAAGGCAAAGGAAAAAAGTTCCGCCGGACCCCGGGAGGTGGCCGCCTATGTCATGGGCGATCTTAGGCCACACCAGGGCAATAGTGAAGCTGCAGCAGGTGCAAATAAGCTTCAGACAGTGTTACAAGCGCTGCTCAGAACTCTCAACTATGACACCACCTCGGTGCCATCCGGATCTTGGCGCCTTGTGCTGGTTCCGGCCTATTCACACATCGGTCCGCTACTGACGCCACCTCACAGGCCAACGGGGCACCCCACGCCGACTTTCGGCGCAGCATTGTAGGATGGCCACACCAGTGCGGCAAATTGCTGGACACCACCTCGGTGCCATCCAGATCTCGGCGCGTTGTGCTGCCTTCGGCCTATTCGCCACAAGTGCGCACGCAACTCAGCTGCATAGCGAGTGAAACACCAAGGGGCGCCCCACTGCAGCCGAGGAACCTCCATCTTGGGGGCGACGCACAGCATCACATTGCTTTCCAATGCAGTCAGATCCTCAAACAGCCCCCACTGACTGACGCGAACTCACAGGCCAACGGGGCGCCCCACGCCGACTTTCGGCGCAGCATTGTAGGATGGCCACACCAGTGCGGCAAGTTGCTGGACACCACCTCGGTGCCATCCGGATCTTGGCGCGTTGTGCTGCCTTTGGCCCCATTCGCACATCAGTCCGCTACTGACGCCATCTCACAGGCTAATGGGGCGCCCCACGCCGACTTTCAGCATTGTAGGATGACCACACCAGTACAGCAACTTGCTAGACATCACCTCGGTGCCATCCGGATCTCGGCGCCCCACTGCAGATGAAATGCCTCTCAACTATGAAACCACCACTGTGACATCCGGATCTTGGCGCGTTGTGCTGCCTTCGGCCTATTCGCACATCGGTCCGCTACTGACGCCATCTCACAGGCTAATGGGGCGACCCACGCCGAGTTTCAGCATTGTAGGATGACCACACCAGTGCAGCAACTTGCTAGACATCACCTCGGTGCCATCCGAATCTTGGCATCTCAACGCCTAGTGGTATCTTACATACAGAAAATATTGTTACGCTACCTTTGGCCCCATTCGCACATCAGTCCGCAACTTAGACATCACCTCGGTGCCATCCGGATCTTGGCATCTCAGCGCCTTGTGGTGTCAGTCAGAAAATATTGTTGCGCTGCCTTTGGCCCCATTCGCACATCAGTCCGCTACTGACACCATCTCACAGGCCAACAGGGCGCCCCACGCCGACTTTCAGCATTGTAGGATGGCCACACCAGTGCGGCAACTTACTAGACACCACCTCGGTGCCATCCGGATCTTGGCGCGTTGTGCTGCCTTCGGCCTATTCGCACATCGGTCCGCTACTGACGCAAACTCACAGGCCAACGGGGCGCCCCACGCCGACTTTCAACATTGTAGGATGGCCACACCAGTGCTGCAACTTGCTGGACACCACCTCGGTGCCATCCGGATCTTGGCGCGCTGTGTTGCCTTCGGCCTATTCGCACATCGGTCCGCTACTGACGCCGCCTCACGTGCCAACGTATTTTCTCCGCATTTTATACCCTATGCCGCATAACAGGTCATGTGACTTGTTTATAAAACTTTTCATTGGTTCATTTTACTTTTGGTTTCCTAATGATGGAAGGCTTGATCATATGACCTAAAAACAACACTTTTCATTGGATGAAAACTTTTTTTTTTTCCAAACGATGAAAGCCCCACCTTGTTTCTGGATGTTTCAGACTGAAGCTGGCGTCAGCATGAGAGCACCACCATCTCGTAGCTCCGTCGTAGTCATTCCGCGAGCAATCATGGCAGCCGCTCCCCACCAGAAGCCTGCAGGAGTCGGGGCCCCCAAAACTTTTGATGAATTCTCAAGGCGGAGGGGACGCTTTCGAGAATGGGGTCCAAGACCTAGCAGACAAGCGTCCGATTTCCAAGGTGTCCCAGGGCCATTTCAGTGGACCAGGCCCAAAAAGGAAAGAGCCTGCCGCCATTTTGAGAGTCCTGTGACAGCCGCCTATCGCTGCACCGCAAGAGTGGGCGCAACTCAGCTGAATTGCGGCTTTTGACACAGTGGACCAAAAACGGACGGAATGGCAACTGAAACGGTAAAGGGGCGCCCCACTACAACAGATGACACTCCACCTGGAGAGGCCCGTTCACGCCGCCTCCCCCGGGGCGCCCCACGCCGTTATTCGGAGCAGCATTGTAGGATACCAAAACCAGTGCGGCAACTTACTGGACATCACCTTGGTGCCATCGTTCTGCTGCCTTGGAACTATTCGCACAACAGTTTGCTACTGAAGACCCACCCCCCGCGACGCCCCACGCCGTTATTTGCTGGGTGGCAACTTACTAGACATCACTTTCGTGTCATCTAGATTTCAGCGCGTTCTGCTGCCTTGGAACTATTCGCACAACAGTTTGCTACTGATGACCCGCCCCACGCCGGAAATCTGGACGTTGTGCTGCGTTGGGACTATTCGCACAGCCGACCGCTACTTCGTTGTTTTTCCCTAAAAATGTTTATATGTTATTACTATTTTTGTTTTCTTGTATATATTTATAAATTATTAAAGTTTTATAATCTTACTACTTTGTCGGAGTGCTATATATTTTTAATGTGACACATAATTGTAAAAACTTTGATGTACAAAGAGTCATCCCTGGAATCTTCCGCTTCACGCTCGGTCCCCTCCCCAATCACAATACAGGATGGTTTTCAGATAATAGCAACGCTTCTGCTGTGACGGATCTCATCGAGTGTGGGCCTTGATCTACTATAACTCCTTTGAAGAGGGGTGAATCTTTACAGCTGTGGCCATAAACTACATCTGCAGGGCTAGCTGATACCCTAGGACCAGCCTGGACAATCGGACACAGAGGAAAAGGAGTGTCAGAGGGTGCAGTAGTGAATAGGGCGAAAGGGAGGTGTCGGGCGGGCACAGGGTGTGATTCTCAGGAAAGAGCAGCGCAGATGGGGGGAGGTTTATTACCCATGCATAAGACAGAGAGCGGGGGTGACCACTGCCTGGGGGAGATGCTTGCGAGGGTGGGGAGCCATGCTAAGGATCGACAGCGTGCACAGAGTGGGTCTGGTCAAGGCATCTAAAATGGCTGCCGTGCACGACAAAAGTGTGGCATTTGAAAAAAGACAAGATGGCGCAGACAATGTTTTTCAACACTTCCTGATTTCCTTCGAATCGAACGTTAACAGACGTTGGGGCATATTACCAAAGTTAAGCGATATTTATCCCTAACGATGCATTGCAAAGATTTTTTTACCGTCAGAAATTATCGCAGATAAACCTTGCCTTGCTATTATCAAAGTTTATCGCAAATACGATAAAAACCGACCGCAATGCATTAATATCGCTGAAAACTCAGCGATATTCATGCATTACCGAGCTAATCCTCTTAGCCATGTTATCCACCTCCCATAGGATAACATGGCTAAGAACTGCTCAGGGCAGCTGTTACTTTTTGGAGATATTCGCGCTTATCTCGAATATTTCCAAAAGTTGATAATAGGAGATAGCGATGTTAGCGACTGTTTCCAGTCGCTAACATCTTGGCATGCCCACTTTGCATGTCATTAGTGATAAATATCACTCACATGCAAAGTGGGGCCCAAGATGGTCGCTATCTCCTACTAGCCGTCGCTAACTGGTGTTAGCAACAGCTAGGTAATACAGATATAATTTTATCTCCGCGAAGCGGAGCGCTGTTACAGATATATATCTTGTTTTTGAACGTTAATTTCTCAAAATGCACTGAAGCACATATATTGAGACCTAGCAAAGGCACATCGGGCTACCAGTCCCTAATATTTTACCAAGTTTCGTGCAAATCCATTCAGCCGTTCGATTATTATTATTATTTATTTTTTTTGCCCCGCGGGGACCTTTTAAAACCTCCACATCAAACCTAGGGGATCAGCGAGGATCTACTATGCCCCCTTATGGTCATTTGCCCCTTCGCTTTGGCCTCCTCTTGTCTCTCGATCCTACCGAGAGACAAGATGGCGGCCGCTACGGACTGTTTGGAATGTTTACAGACACCGGAGAGCCAATCAGCTTCGCTTCGCAAAGCTCCGTAACGCGAAAAGTACGCGAAGCGGTGCGCTGTTACAGATATATATCTTTTTTTGAACGTTAATTTCTCAAAATCCACTGAAGCACATATATTGAGACCTAGCAAAGGCACATCGGGCTACCAGTCCCTACAATTTTGCCAAGTTTCGTGCAAATCCATTCAGCCGTAAGATTATTATTATAATTTTTTTTTTTTGCCCCGCGGGGCCCTTTTAAAACCTCCACATCAAACCTAGGGGGTCAGCGAGGATCTACTATTCCCCCTTATGGTCATTTGCCCCTTCGCTTTGGCCTCCTCTTGTCTCTCGATCCTACCGAGAGACAAGATGGCGGCCACTACGGACTGTTTGCGGCCACTACGGACTGTTTGGAATGTTGACAGACGCCGGAGAACCAATCAGCTTCGCTTCACAAAGCTCCGTTGCGCGAAAAGTACGCGTCCTAGGCCGCTGCCCGGTCCGCGCTTACAGATATATATCTTTTTTTAAACGTTAATTTCTCAAAATCCACTGGAGCACATATATTGAGACCTACAAAAGGCACATCGGGCTACCAGTCCCTACAATTTTGCCAAGTTTCGTGCAAATCCATTCAGCCGTTCGGGCTAAAAGTGAGGCCAACCGCCCTATGGAAATTAACATGGGAAAAACGCGTTTTGGGACCCCCCTTTTTTCTCGGCCCCCCCTTGACGAACCCCCCCCAAATTTTCAAAGGCTGCTCAGAAACAAAATGTGCCATTTTCCTGAAAATTTCAGCCAATCCCGTCCACAAACGGCAAAGTTATTAGACATAGAATTTTCAAAAATCCCATAGAGAAAAAATCCTAACTATATATACCTACTGGCGACCGCCAGTAGGTAATATATATATATATATATATATATATATATATATATATATATATATATATATATATATATATATATATATATATATATATATATATTACCTACCAGTAGGTATATATAGTTAGGATTTTTTTCCTATGGGTATTTTTGAAAATTCTATGTCGAATAACTTTGGCGTTTGAGGACGGAATTGGCTGAAATTTTCACGAAAATGGAACATTTTGTTTCTGAGCAGCCCCTGAAAATTTGGGGGGGGGGGGGTTTCGTCAAGGGGGGGCCGAGAAAAAAGGGGGGTCCCAAAACGTGTTTTTCCCATGCAATTTTCCATAGGGCGGTTGGACTCACTTTTAGCTCGAACGGCTGAATGGATTTCCACGATACTTGGCAAAATTGTAGATATTGTTTGCCCGATGCCTTTGCTAGGTCTCAATATATGTGCTCCAGTGGATTTTGATAAATTAACGTTCCCAAAAATATATATATCTGTAACAGCGCTCCGGTTAGCGCCCCGGTTCGCGTACCTGACGCGTAACGGAACTTCGCGAAGTGAATCTGATTGGCTCTCCGGTGTCTTCTAAACAGTCCGGAGCGGCCGCCATCTTGTCTCTCGGTAGGATCGAGAGACAAGAGGAGGCCAAAACAAAGGGGGAAATGACCATAAGGGGTGTAGTAGATCCTCCCTGACCCCCTAGGTTTGATGTGGAGGCTTTAAAAGGGCCCCGCTGGGCAAAAAAAAAAAATAGTTTTTTTTGCGTGGTATTTTTTTTTTTTTTAAGTAGCAATATGTAGGTACCAATGCAGTGTCAAAAAATTAATATACACCGTCTCCTTTGTAGATATCTTGCATGTTGTTTCAGAAGTTATTGTGGAATATGGAATTCATACCTTAGTGTGTCAGGAAAGCAGAAACAATATGGAGGCAGGAGATTATAAAGAGATGTTAAATACACATTGGAGATAATATAGTTGGAGAAAGGAAGTAACTATGAGCAAAATTACTATGTAACATAAAAAAGTTGCTCAGTATACTATAAGTCTGACTTTACATTATAATCAATTTGGTACTAGTTTATGAATTACATATTAAAATGATTAAAGTCTCAAACAATTTTTGATTATTAAATATAAATTTATTTTTGTGATTCTTTTTCCAAATTTAACAGAACATTTAACAACAAATTGTCGGAAATGTCCTCATTTTCAATCAGCGAATCTACTGCATCTACACATTGAACTAATTCATGGTCCCGTGATTCATCCATGAAATCTGAGTCATCATTGTCCTCAATAACTTTTTCTGTGTTGTTCTCCAGAACAATTTTGAAGGAAATATTCTGCTCTCCTTCCATTTTCTTGCTGTAATTTGCATAAAAAATAAATATATCAGTAGAAATAGGGAACTGTTGGGTTTAAGTTCAGACAAGTACTTGTGAGTTTATAACAGAGAAGTTATCCATGGGCACTGTATGGTTTCAGGCGTGAAGTAGTACTATTAAAAAGTGCCTGTGAAGAAGCCGAAGTAAATTCATAATTATACCACAGAAACCTAAATCAATCCATAATTATAATAAACAAGCCTTTCTCAATGTCTAACTCTTACAGAGGGACAGTATATAACTATCTGAAAATGTTTTCCCAAATTAATTTAAAGTGTATAACATAGTTCTCCTTTCAAATTTATAAAATAACATCTTACCTTTTAAAAACAAGTTTAAGTTGTCAGTGAAAATGCTCTTGCAATGTACTTCAGGAAGTAGTAGTCAAAATGGCTGTGTTTCTCTCTCTTTCTTTATATATATTCAGGTACATAACCAATCAAATGTCAGGTAAAAAAAGTAGAAAATGAAAGTAACATTTTAATTGGTTGTCAATTCCAACACTTCAGATGTGTTTTGTGAAGTAATTTACCTCAGGGTATTTAGAGAGGTCTACAGGCTAAATGGCTAAATGGAATTCCAACCAAATTTGTGAAAATGGTAGGGATTGGTATGTAGTATGAGCTGATCTATTTTTGGTGAAAGTGTCTCCAGTGGTTTTTCTGTAAATTACTTTCCCACCTTTTTTAAGCGAGCGTTTCCCGGTGCGCGCCCCGGTACGCGAACCGGCAGCGTTACGGGAGTCCTCAATTTTGTGTTTCGGTAGAATTGAGATACAAGATGGAGGGCAAATAATGTTCAGAATGGGTATAAGGGGGCACGGTAGACGTATCCTGACCCCCTAGGTTTTCTGAGGGTGGCTGAGGAGGCCCATATGTGCGGAAAAAAACCACATTTTTTTTCAAATTTTCGCGCGGTTAGCGGCCGGTGCGCGTACCGGGTAGTGCTCCGGAAAGTGTAAATCGTGAAAATTAGAAAAGAAAAAGTTACAATTAAAATTTGTTTATAGTGATCATAGTTAGGGTAGCTCTGAGAAGAGCTTTTGGGTCTGTGGTAGATTTAGGTACTTATACGTAGGTACCAATACATAGTTTAAATTCAGGATGAAAACTCTGTTCCCCTCATCTGAGAAGTGAACTCCATCTTCTCTGTAGATATCTTGCATGTAGTAACGCAAGTTATTGTTGTAGATGGAGCCCATTCCATGGTCTCTCATGTAAGCTGAAACAGACTTATTTACATGCTTCCTCGATTTCTCAATTTGTGGACAAAATTCATTTGACCACCTCCATTTCTGTCTTTGGCATATATTTGAATATACCAAGGCAGTTTGAGGAAAAAGTGCCATCAATTGCTCAAAGGTGTCCTTTAAAAGCATTTCCAGACCTACCCCAGTCAAAGTGCCCAAGTCATTTCCTCCACAGTGCGCAATTAACAGGTCAGGTTTTGGTAAATGCAAAAAGGTTTTCACCAATGGTATCAATTGGTGACATCTTAATCCTCTGTGGCCAATCCAGTTGATTTCCACATTTTGAAAATTGAGGTTGTGTAAATTTCTGTTATCAGCATACCTTTGAGCCCAGTAGATGTAACTATGTCCAACAATCCAGACAGAAAACTTGGTGAGAGAAGGTTCTGCTGCAGTCAGATGAAGTGTGGTAATGAAATGGCAGTTGAAACAGTAAGAGTATGTAATGAAAAAAACGGTGGAGTTTCTGTGCTAATGAATCAGTAGCAGTGATTGGTGGATTTTGATTGCTGAAAACAGAAAGTTAGGGTGCATGGATGAGTTCTTTGAAAGATGTAATTTGAATGGTCAAGAAAAAATCCTTTTATGAAAGATTGCACTGGATACGCAGGTGTACTGAGAGTTCAGAGTTCAATTGAAACATTGTTGTGTGAACTTGCAAACATCAGAGGTCTTTCAGGAGGTGGTTGCTATGGAAAAAAGGCAGAAAGGGCAGAAGGGGGAAGGGTGTTGATTTGAAAAAAGTGAGGGAAGAGTTTTGATTGGGTGACATGAGAGATATGTGTGATGAATTACAGCATTTCTGTGCCATTGTTGGTTGCAGCCTCTGGAGTGCATACCCTTTGCTCTGCTAAAGAAAAATTGGTGTGTGTCTGAGACTGTTTTGAAACTCAAAAAGTATTTGCTAAGGTGAGAAGAGATTCATTTAATTTAAATAGAGAATAGTATGCTTTAAGGAGAAAATTATGAAGAAAGTTGTGTATTTAAAATGTTGCTTTGTGTCAAGTGTTTTACAAATAGATTTGGTTTCTTTGAGTTACATAGCCATGTTAAAAGTGACGCAAAAGTGGTGGAAGGGCCTTAAAAATACGCTTTCATGTGTGTTAGGGCTTTTTAAGTCACTTCCCCATGAATCTGGGTGAATAATTAGCTTACTTGATGTGTTTAAAAACGTTTCTTGAAGTCAATTAGGTTTCTTAATATGTACTGCTAGAGTTTCATAGGCTGCTTTGGGCATATTTACAAGGCCTTTAAATCACTTAGACGTTATTTTCCCCATTTTAATTTAAGTCATTTCCCCGTGGTGCAAAATGTTGCTTTGTGTCAAGTGTTTTACAAATAGATTTTGTTTCTTTGAGTTATATAGCCATGTTAAAAGTAACGCAAAAATGGTGCAAGGGCCTTAAAAATACGCTTTCATGTGTGTTAGGGCATTTTAAGTCACTTCCCCATGAATCTGGGTGAATAATTTTTTTACTTGATGTGTTTAAAAACGTTTCTTGAAGTCAATTAGGTTTCTTGATATGTACTGCTAGAGTTTCATAGGCTGCTTGGGGCATATTTACAAGGCCTTTGAGTCAGTTTGACGTTATTTTCCTCATTTTAATTTAAGGCATTTCCTCGTAGTGCAAGGTCCTTGTAAATACGCCCCCATGTGTGCTTGGCAAATTTAAGTACTGACAGGTTGTGCTTGTACATAGGAGCTGTGTTGTGTTTTCAAATTTTAACCACAAAATCGTTTTTTTAAAAAGAAATGCTTTTTACATTTCATAAGAACGTCAATATGGTGTGTGCTTCTTTAAATAAATATTTAATTTACACCATGAATATGGGAGAATAATTCTATTGTTTGCCGGTTTAAAAACACGTTTCTTGAAGTCATTAAGGTTTCACAATATGTTCTGCAATAGTTTCATAGTCAACATGGAGGCAAATTTACAAAGCTTATGAGCCACATTCACGTCATTTTCCCCATGTTAAAAGTGACTTTAAAGGTGGTGCAAGGTCCTTGTAAATAAGCCCTCATGAGTGCTTGGTAAATTTAAGTCATTTCTCTGTGGTGCAAGGCTCTTGTAAATACGCCCGCATGTGTGCTTGGCAAATTTAAGTACTGACAGGGTGTACTTGTACATAGGAGTTGTGCTGTGTTTTCAAATTATAACATGAAAATGGTTCATAAAGAAAAGGAATGCTTTTTACATTTATAACAATGATAAAAAGGTGTCTGCATCTTTAAATACATATATCACTTCTCACCATCAATCTAGGAGAATAAATTATTTGTTTGTTGGTTAAAAAATCGTTACTTTAAGACATTTAGGTTTCACAATATGTACTGCTAGAGTTTCATAGTTACTATGATGATAATGATATACATTTAGTACTGTGTAGGAGGCATGGAAAAACTGAGGCTTCTGTAAGTGTCAAGGGAGGTGAGTAATGTACATTGCTCTGTTGCATACAGTGCTCACCTTCTGCGTACTCTTGGATATGCTAGACTACATCTGCACAATGGGATACTTAAGCTGAGGAAATACAGGTGATGTGATTGTTAAATGAGCAAAAATATTTGCACGTTTTTCAATTATATCACCTGTGTTTCCTAACATTACGAATCACATTGTGCAGATGAGGTTTAGGCCTGTCCAGGGAGACAGAGGAGGTCTGGCCTTTGTTCAAGAGTGCAGTGGACATGACTCACTTCGTTGGTAGGCCTGCACATGTATTATCTCCTCTGTACTCTTCAACAAGCCGAAATTTAATCTGTAACGCTGAGTAACCTCTGGATAGACCACACCTTATCGGCATCCTGAAACAATCATTTAAAATGTTAGGGGCAGATTTATGATGGCCGTGCGCCTCTTTTGCGCCACCATTGCGTCACTTTTGTGACGCAGCAGCAGTGCAAAAGATGCACCATGTTGCAAGATAGGCGTCACTTCATCTGCAACAAGATACCGTCAGTTTAAACTGTATATATTTAGGACTGTGTAGGGGGCATGGAGAAGCTGAGGCTTCTGTAAGTGTCAAAGTTGTTGCATACAGTGCTCACCTTCTGCGTACTCTTTCATATGCTAGACTACATCTGCACAATGAGATACCTAAGCAAAGGAAACACAAGTGATGTGATTGTGGAATGAGCAAAAAAAATGGCATGTTTTTCAATTACATTACCTGTGTTTCCTAACATTATGAATCACATTGTGTAGATGAGGTTTAGGCCTGTCCAGGGAGACAGAGGAGGTCTGACGTTGGTTCAAGAGTGCAGTGGACATGACTCACTTCGTTGGTAGGCCTGCACATGTATTATCTCCTCTGTACTCTTCAACAAGCCTAAATTTCATCTGTAACCCTGAGTAGGACTCACCTCAAACAAATCTCTGGATAGGCCACACCTTATCGGCACCTAGAAACAATCATTTAAAATGTTAGGGGCAGATTTATGATGGCCGTGCGCCTCTTTTGCGCCGCTGTTGCGTCACTTTTGTGACGCAGCAGCAGTGCAAAAGATGCACCATGTTGCAAGATAGGCCTCACTTCATCTGCAACAAGATACCGTCAGTTTAAACTGTATATATTTAGGACTGTGTAGGGGGCATGGAGAAGCTGGGGCTTCTGTAAGTGTCAAAGTTGTTGCATACAGTGCTCACCTTCTGCGTACTCTTTCATATGCTAGACTACATCTGCACAATGAGATACCTAAGCCAAGGAAACACAGGTGATGTGATTGTGAAATGAGGAAAAAAAATGCACGTTTTTCAATTACATCACCTGTGTTTCCTAACATTACGAATCACATTGTGCAGATGAGGTTTAGGCCTGTCCAGGGAGACAGAGGAGGCCTGGCCTTTGTTCAAGAGTGCAGTGGACATGACTCACTTCATTGGTAGGCCTGCACATGTATTATCTCCTCTGTACTCTTCAACAAGCCTAAATTTAATCTGTAACCCTGAGTAGGCCTCACCTCAAACAAATCTCTGGATAGGCCACACCTTATCTGCATCCTGAAACAATCATTTAAAATGTTAGGGGCAGATTTATGATGGCTGTGCGCCTCTTTTGCGCCGCCGTTGCGTCACTTTTGTGACGCAGCGGCGGCGCAAAAGATGCGCTATGTTGCGACATATTTACAACTTGATGCATCTAGGCAGATGTGTCACGCTGTAAAATCTTGCCCCACATGAAACCTGCGTCAGGATTCATGTGGGCCTTTTGTTGCAGGGTGGGCGTTCACTTGCATGAAAGCCCTGTAAAACTAACACAGTGAAATTTATAAGATTTCACTGAGTCAGCTTTATGGCATTGCTGAATCAAATCCTTACGCCTGTTTGAAACAGGCATAAGGAGTGACGAACCATGCAATGTGTGGCTTGCCCATGTGCATTGCAGTAGTCATGTCGCACTTGCGACGTGATTCCTGCAATGCGCTGCTTTTGTGGCACAGATGCGTGACGCATCTGTGCTGTTTTTGCCCCATGGTGCACCGTATTGTAAATGCGGCACACCATGGGTGGCAGAGCAGCGGCGCACGTTAACTGGTGCATCCCTGGGGATGCGCCAGTTAACATAAATCTGCCCCTTTACATTTAAGTATGAGCAGGGGACACAGAGTCGGTGAGGCTTATCCAAGGTTAAGAAGAGATCAGTCCTGTTCATTAAAACTTGGGCATAGGCCTTATCTCCTCAGCATCGATAGACATGGCTAAATAATATCTGCAAAATGTTACTCTTGTTAAACAATTTTACTATTATAGTCTCTGAGATTTGTCTCTTACTCTGCAACATCTCATTGTTGTTCTCTTTGTTTAAAGATAACGAGAACATCAACCATGAGTGATAATGAGCAATCTGTTGATCTCGATCTTATCATTGAACTTGTCATTGAAACGTCAGTGGAAGTAGATCCGTTGGATGAATTATATCCTGTGGATGATGAAGAATATGATGAGGATGCTGATTTGTCAGAATTGTATGACATAGGGTGGGCAGCTGACCTGCTCGAGCCTATTAACCTATAAAGATTTTTAAAAATAATTTAAATTACTGGAAATGAAAAGTAACCATGTTAACCGTTTCATTTGAAATTAAATACAACTTCAAAAACAGCTTGTGTGAAGTGTCTTTAATAAAATAGTGAAATATGTTAATAAAATTAGTTGAGATTCACATATAAAAGAGCACAGGTCAAATGTAGAAGCATTCCATTTCTTTGCTACTGTTTGTGAGTTTGAAAATTGTCAATGCACTAAAAATTATTGAATGTAGAATTGACAACTAGTGTGTTAATTTTTTGACGACTGTTATTGATTTACTGTTTGGTAATAGTGGTTAATAACATTTTTTACTATATTTTACCACAGATTCAACTGCAGATAATTTCAAAATTATACGATGCCTTCGAAGGAAAGGAGGAGAAAGGCTACAAAACGTCAAACACAGCAGCTTACTACATGCTTGCAGCAGTCCTCTACAATAAAAACTCGTCAAGTCACCAAGAAAGCTCCGGGTAAGACAACGAAATCATTCCTAAGAAACATTTCCAGAAAAAAAAGTATCACTACAGAACATGTTTTAGTCCAGAAAAAGAGAGCCAATTTAAACGGAAAGGAAAGGCCAATCAAAAATGTTACTGCTAGAGCAGGAGATAACTCTGTGCATGGTAGTAGAAGGAAAAATCAGTTTAGGGACATTCGTAGACGAATGTACCGCAACAGGATAATTGGCAATTTGTTAAAAAATATTAAGAAAGGTCAACAGAAAGTGGCTTTTTATAAAAGAAAGAAAAATCTTGAGAAAATTATTGATCATGCATTCGAAATTAAGCGAAAGTTATTTATTTTGATAATCAATAGAATTAGGAAACTAAACAAGGCAATTTATGATTTCAAATCAAATAGTAGATGGAAGAGAACAGTTAATCGCAGTAATTTTTGTGAAGTTTTTTCAGGAGAATGGATGCATAGTTCAAGTTGTGAGGCATTTTTTAATGAGGAGAGTTATTTCCAGGATAATGATTTGGTGCATGCAGTTGACACCAGTGGTCGAGCATATGAGGTGAAAGATGGTTGTCCGTTGAAAAAGAAAAACTTGTGACAACAGAGGCAGAAGAGGTGTTAGGTAATGAGGTTTTAGGAAAACGTCCTAAGGGACCAGTGTATACCTGGAAGTGTAGTAGTATTTGCAGTGTGCGACAGGATTCCATCAATTTGCTTTGTGATTTTCTACGGACATTTAATAAGAAAAGTTTGAAACAGAAAATGAAGTTGTTGCAAGAATTAGATCCTTGCAGAGTGAGAGAAGTGACAGGTTTGCATGGTCATTCATTGGCTTGTCTTTCCAGGAGAGTATGCCAGAGTGTTTTTCATCATTTCAGGATGCTAGCAGTGCATCATAATAAAGTGAGGAAATTAGTTAGAATGTTGTATTATGCTAAGAGTCCAGCAATTATGCTTAAACAATTATGCACTGCTCTTTTGCATGGTTCAGAAGTAGATGTGAAGAATATTTGTGCAGAAATTGAGTTTTGTTACTTTGCAAGTAAAGAGGAGAATGTTGAAATTGACCCAGAAGAAGAAGGTAATGTGGAAGAGAGTGTACAGATTTCCAGTACAGATAATTTTCAGAAGGAAATTGCCACGTTTCAGGTGAAATGAAGTGAGATGCCTAATTTCACTTGTGTGTGTTGTCGACGCACTTATTATAAGAATCAGAGTAAGTTAGTGGATTTATATGCAAAAAGTGAAAGGGAAAATAATAGTGAATGGAAGGATTTCGCAACATACTTGATGGTAGAAAATTGTTTTGATTTGGGATCGGATCTACGTGTGTGTACTTATTGTTGTAGCAAATTAAATCAAAACCGGATGCCTGCTAGAGCGGTTCATAATAATCTGGAATTGGTTGACATTCCTTCACAATCGAAGGATTTAAATACTTATGAATCTATTTTGATTCAAAGTGTCCACCCCTTTCAGGCTATTGTACGAATGGAGCCAAAGACTGGGAAATTGCCTCCATCAGATTTTCAGAGAGGATTAAAGGGAAGAGTTGTTTATTTGCCTCTAGATTTGAAGAAAAACATTAATACAATTGGAGTAGAGAAAGTGGAAGAGGAACCTCTGGTTATCTTAGTTAACGGGGTTCCGACAAAGAGTAAAAAAATCTGGCAAGATTTAGTGGATGTTAGGAAAGTGAAAAAGGCAACATTGTATTTGATGAAAAACAATCAGCACTACAAGAATGTATGTGTTGCAGAAGAGGAAGTAAGTGAAGAAGAGGACAGCGATTTGTGTGCTGGACAAATTGAGAAAGTAGAAGCCTCTAAAAATGAAGAAATATATGAACATTATAGTGTTCATCCTTTGCATTCCAAGGAAGTCATGGGGAATGCTATTGAGTTGTTTCAAATGAAACAAGCCAAAGGGAGTCCCATTAGTGTTTGGGAGGAAAGTTTGGAAGCTCGGTGTTTCCCACAGCTATTTCCAACAGGTCAAGGAGGAAGATATGATGAGCGACCTCATCAAATTCCTGCTTCTGAATACCGGACTTTACGGTTGTATGCAGAAGATCCTAGGTTTCGTCAATACATTCCCTATTTGTTTCATCTACTGTTTGAAAGTGATCTGTCTGGACTGTCATATGCAGTGAACCACAGTTTGAAAAGTGGTGTACAGATGCAAAATATCTCGGCAAGGGACTTTATGGATAAAGTCAATGTGCAAGACAGTATTTTGGATTCTCACCTGATTAATCTCATGGCGTGTCAGCGTGGTACTAATGAGTACTGTTACCGTCGTCATGGTGATTTAAAATGTATGCTGAGGAACTTAGGAACTCCCAAATGGTTCCTCACTCTCAGCTGTGCCGAGTATGGCTGGGAAGACTTACTTGAATTTCTACGAGAGGCAAATGGAAACATTGAAAATATCGAATTCAAGACACCCGGAGAACTGTGCTCTTTGGATCCAGTGAATGTATGCAGGTACTTCAATCATAGATTTGAAGCTATGATGTCTTTCATCATGAACAAGAAAAATCCACCTCTTGGAGAGGTGTTGGATTTCTTCTGGAGAAAGGAGTACCAAGCAAGAGGTGCTCCTCATATACATATGCTGCTATGGATCAAAGATGCACCCAAATTTGGAACAGATCCGGATGACTTAGTGATGAGTTTCATAGAACAGTATTCTACATGTGCTGTTCCAAAGACAAAGGAAGACAAAAGCCTAAGAGAACAAGTTTTACGCTTCCAAAGCTATCGTTGTGGAAAGTACTGTCGTCGTAAATTCAGAAACAAGGACAAGTTCTACACAAAATGTCGTTTCGGATTTCCACGACCGGTGGAAAAGTAAATTTTGCCATGTTCTGTGTCCCTACGCCTCATCCATCATATGTTATGTGTGCATGATCAATATGCATATGTTATTCCCCATTTCTGATTAAAGACGCAATTACAGTTGTGTCCACCTCTGGTATGTTAGTTTCCAGTCCTCGTGAATACTACGAATATCAGGCCTATGTAAGTAATGTTGCCACGTTTCTCAGTGTGCACGTTATTCCATTATAAAGTCCCCGTTTCTAGGCCTCAAAAGGGCCCGGACCACAGATTCAGCTCCTGTCTCCTGAAAGCCTCGCTGAGGAGCGATACAGCCCCCACCTGTATCCTCGACCCTTCACTTACTTCCTGCCTTGCAGTGCCCGGTGCACCCCGGCTCTGCCTCTGAGTCTGCCAAAAGTATGTTATAGTTCCAGCTATCAGTTCAGTCCTCCTCCTCTGCATTCCTAAGCTACTGAACTGCATCAATAGTTTCCGTCATTGTCTAGCCTTCTCGGCTCCACGTTAGAGAAATACTGTATTTAATGGTCATTTAATATTCTTCATCACGCACTACATGTAGAATAATGCATGGTCCAGTCTTAGAGTCAAGTTAGCCTCTCCCCTCATGACTTCTAGTTCATATCAACATGTTCCCTAAACATCAGATACCAGATAGGGTTTAGGTACATGTCGCTCCGACCCTCCAGACTCTAGTCTCTGCTCCTAGCACAGAGTTCGTAGCCCCCAGCTTCTCCTAGTAACACGTCATTGCTAGTTTTCGCGCACCATTAGGTTAGAGGTCCCGGCTCCTTAGGTAGCCCCCTCCAATGTTTCCGCCCATTCATGACATATTCTGTTACGTTTTGCATCACATGTCTAAGTAAACTCCCAGTTACACCTCTTTTTACTGTTATCTCTCGCGACTGCTACGCGTCACGCCTTCTACTCCACCCACTGTTACGCCTACTGCAATGTAATGCTATGTGTTTGCGCTATGTATATATGCCTGTGTTTTATTATTGAATGTTAGCGCGCTCATCCCAGACCCAGCCCCGGCAGCTGCCGGGCCTCTTTTCCCCTGCCAGGCCTTATTGTCCTATTCCTATGCAGGTTGTCCTGATCCTGTCCTTATGCTGTAATAAACCTGCAGAAACTCCTACTACCTCGAATCTTGACTCTTATTTATTGAGCTATCTGTTATTCATTCATTCATCCAAAAATAGGGTATTATTTATTTATTTACCACATAATGGCGCCCGAATAGGGACTTGCCCTTTCCCCACGCGTCGGTGAAGCCACGCCGACCCCCTGACCCTCTGCAGTCGTGACGGAACCATACCGTGCACTGGCAGATATTTCTGCTCAAGTATCCCTCAGGCCCACGGAGGAGACGGAGGAGGCGGTCCAGCATCCGAACGAGACGGTGGAGGAACGCGGCGAGTCCCGACCAGAGCCCAAGCCGAGAGTCCAAGGTCCGAGGTATCCGGAGGTCCACCCGTAACTGAAGTCCGAAGTCCGAAGTTCGTCGTCATAGTCCAGTCCCGTCCGAGGCCTTCCGTTCCGTGCTGCCCGGTGAGTACCATTGCTGGGGTAGTGTCTAGACAGGGTCAGTCTAAATTGACTCCTGGTCCGTGGGTTGGTGGTACCCAAGCCCACAAACGAAGTATTCACCTAGGTGGATACGGGTCTTGATGTGTTCCTTTATGGGACCGGTATGTTCCGTACTGTTATAGCAGTGCATCCAGTAACTCTAGTCTGTTCCGTTCTCGAGAATTCTGTTCTGTTTCTGTTTTCAGTATTTTCAGGTAGTATTCTGTTCGAACTGTTATTTATAATGTTGTTCAATGTATTTCCAATGTCGTGGTATGCCTGAATTGTTTTCCCAATTGTTATTGTTTTTCGTGTATTGTATTGTGTTCCGATTCAAGTTTAGAATGCCGCTCTTTTCAAAGTTACGTCAGTTAAAAACTAGAAAGGGTCTGCTGGAAGCAGCAGTTCCTGTTCCGCCTAGGGACAGTCCAGGTCACTTTATGTATCAGAAACATGGCATAAGCGCCATATTGTATCTAGATTTATGGGTAGAGTATACCAAACAGTTAGAAGAAAAGTATAGATGGCCCGTATCGGGTACATGGGATGCCGAATGTATCATGCGAGTAGAAGAAGCATTATGGAAAAAGAAAGCCAGACAGTCACAGAAAGATGCCATCGAGTTATGGCGTAAGGAAGCGCATAAAAGAACGGAAAAGGAAGTCAGAAAGTCAGAGTTAAGTAGAGAATCCCAAGAACGAGCCCAAGAAAGAGAATTAATCGAGATAGGTGAACAAGTCAAAGTCGAACAGTCAGACAGACAGAGGCATGCCCTTATTAAGGGTATGTATCCTCTTCTTGCCGAAGGTGTGCCAAAAGCGACCCCAGAGGCATCCAGTAATTTCCCGCCACCATTAGTTCCGACTAAGCTACGTCACAAACCGACCGCAGCTGATATTTTTATTTCGTCCTATTTGGACGACACAGTTCCCGAATATGCCAATCCTGTTCGCGCTCCGCCAGTCCCTGTAAACCAGGTAATTCATGTTTCTCCAGACACCGGAGTACCTGTTACGGTACCCCCGGGTCAGCCTGCCATACAAGTTCAGCCCACGTTACAATTACCGACCCTTCAAGCACGAAGAATGTCAGTCGACGATTCTAGTCTAGGGGCCGCAGGAGGAGGTCCTCCTCAAACCCCGCCGCCACACAAGCGTTTATCAGCACTCGAATTACATGCTCAAGCATCACAGCGTACTCCTAAAAGTAATAAGTCTGTTACAGAAATCAGACAAGCCCTTAACGAATGTGTTTATGATCCAGTTCCAGGCGAATATAATATGGTTTTATATTCCGTACGTGTAAGAAGGGTGACCGAGTATCTAGTCACCTTACCAAATATGAAAGAAGATCTAGACAGAATATATCGTTTCATCCGTACAGGGGATGATCCAGAAAGTATTGGCGAGATTATGTCTCAAAGGAAAGCCGAGATTCAGCTCATGATATTAAAGTTCCTGATCAATTGTCTAATAAGAGAACAAGATTACCCGTCTAAAGATCCCGCCGAAATGAGAATCCTGACAAGGTGGAGTGATAATATAGCCGAGGGTAAGCACAAGACCATTAGTGCCATGGAAAGTATGTACAAGAAAATTCGTAAAGAAATAATAAGGTTACACGAACAGCGTAAAGCAGCACAAGTAAGCGAGAAAGTATCTCTGATCCTGAAGAGGAAGACGAGAATCCCGCCAGAATAGCGTATGTAGGAAAATCCAGATTTCCAGATCGCCATTTACGTCTAGAACCCAAGTCTATTTTTCAACATCTAGCATCAGAACAAGGTTCTCTAGAACAAGTATTTCAAGCTACCGATCACATTCTGAAATCACGAGTCGGTTATAGCGAGTTAAGTACCATGCACGAACAAGAACTAGCCCGATCAGCAGTCCGATGGATTACTGATTCTACCACTTTTCCAGACGAAATAGTGGCACAAATGTTTCTGAAACTGCCCCCAGCCGAGCAACGACTGGTGGGTATGTATATGATCCAGCACCTCATTACTCTGTATGAGGGTCAACATTCTGATCCAGGCCCGTTACACGATATCCTGAACGAGTTACTCCAGTATAGATGGAGAGGTCTAGGTACCGATTTAATTAGTGTCATTCTAGAACAGCGCCACAAGTATAGAACGTTTTTGAACCCGCATTTTGTTCATGTCTCACCCCCAGAAAGTAAACCATTCTACATAGACAGACAGAATCCGTTACGAGAAGTCCACCCAGTCCAAGGGGCGGGTGGCGAAATGCAACGAGTGTTTGTATACACTCCGATTTCAAAGATGGAACTCTTAGAGATGAAGAAGTTAATTCCCTGTCATGACAAAGATCCAGCAGGGTTCCATAGAGAATTAAAAGACATGCTCCGTATGGGAGAATACACTTACCCAGATATCATTAAAATGTTAAAGGTCCTGTTACCCGCAGGGGTGTATGAAAAGTTAAAAGAAAAAGAATGGGAGGTGGGAGAGAAAAAGATCGATTGGACAGCTCTAGAAGCAGAAGACAAGGCACGAGTACCAGGTACCGGTCTTGGAGATAAATGTAAAGAATTACCAGAATTATTGATTCAAGTTTTACCCAGATTATTGACAACTAGAAAAGAAGACAGGGATGCAATCTCAGCCTGTAAACAGAAACAAGATGAAGACATTAGTGATTTTTATTCTAGATTCGAGAAATGTTTTAGTATTAATAGTGGTCTCAAGACAAGTAGTGAGTCATACCCTCATCTTTTCGTTACCAAATTAGTCGAGAATTCAAGTCCACAAATTAAAAATCGAGTTTTGAAAGTCGAAAGCACCTGGCAAGCAAATACTCCGTCCCAGATGCTCCAGATGCTCCAGTATCACCAGAATAGAATCAGAGAAGAGCAAGAACACGAAAGAAAACGTATGAAAGACACGAAAATGAAAGTGCTAGTTGCACAATCTGTTCCTCAAGACAGTCAGAAGAGGGGTCCGAATCAAGCCAGTCATCCTGCGGCTCCCGTTAAAGGGAATTGCAATTATTGTAAACAGCCAGGTCATTTTATAAACGAGTGTGCAGTTCTGAAACACAATATAGCTACTGGTAAGACTAAAGAAAGACCACGTCCGTCGAGACAAGAACAAGTTTCACAGATTCCTCAGTCACAGAATGCACCACAGACAGTTACAGTACCGCAGCCTATTGCTGCAACACAGCATGTTACATCGCAGATGTACCAGTATGCACAGTCCGAGTATCCAGAGTACCAGTCATATTCATGAAACAGCCTAGAGAGGGAGGTAGGCTTGCCTCTCATCGAGATACCTGTAGACCAAGAAGGTCCCTATGTTCATAGTCAAGTATTAGGGAAAGACAGAAAATTTTTGATCGATACAGGGGCAAGTAGGACCACAATTAGTCATGCCGAAGTTCCAGGGGCTCCGCTCTCAGGCTCAAGAAATGTTTCCCTTGGATTTTCAGGAAAACCCATAGTTAATGAGATTTCAAAGCCAGTTACTCTAGAAGTAGGTCCATTGTCCCGTACTACTGATCTGTTACTTACTAAGTCATGTCCAGAAAATCTATTAGGCATTAAGACATTGAAAGAATTAGGTGCAGTTATTTGCTGTTCCCCAGAGGGAATACGTCTGTTCCTACGTGACTTTAAGGGTCACTATGTGTTACGAGATTTTGATTCAAGATTGTCTAATGTTCCGCAGCATTTATGGGCGCAAGGTCCAACTGATGTAGGTTACATGCAAATCACACCCTATCGTGTGACTCTCAAACCAGATGTAGTGTTACCCCGAATCAGACAGTACAGATTGCCACCTGAGGCTGTAGCAGCCTTATCCAAAATTATTGACGAGCTCATGGCTCAAGGAGTAGTTGTAGAAACTGACTCCAATGTATGCAATTCTCCGATCATTCCAGTCATGAAACGTACTGATCCAAATGCACCCCCAGTATATCGATTAGTGATTGATTTACGAGAGCTTAATAAATGTATAATTCCTCAGTACCCAGTTGTTCCAGACATTTCTTCTCTGTTAACTGCCATTGATTCCGAAGCCATGTTTTTCACTGTTATTGACCTCAAGAATGCATTTTTCAGTGTTCCAATTCATCCAGACAGCCAGTTTCTTTTCGGATTCTGTTTAAATGGAAGGAGCTATATGTTTACACGCGCTCCTCAAGGTTTCACAGAAAGCCCTAGTATTTACAGTCAAGCACTCAAGAGACAACTAGACAACATTCACATGCCAACTGACACTGCCCTGCTCCAGTATGTCGATGATCTACTGATCACAGCCCGTTCTGAACGTGACTGCGAGCGAGCATCACTTACAGTTCTGTATTTTCTAGCCGAGATGGGGCACAAGGTGTCACCTTCGAAGCTTCAATTCTGTGTCCAGCAAGTGGTATACTTAGGACACTTGCTGTCCAAGAGGGGTAGGCAGTTGACACCCGACCGTATCCAGTTAATAGCGAGTCTTCCCCAGCCCAGAACCCAGAAGGAGGTACGTGCCTTTATCGGCCTTACTTCTTATTGTAGACAATGGATTCCCCAGTATGCATTCCTAGCCAAGCCATTGATACAGTTAACGACACAGGAGGCAGCCGTATCGACTGTCCTCCCTTGGACATCTGAACATACACTTAGTTTCAACGAGTTAAAGAAAGCCCTATGTCAAGCTCCAGTTCTAGCTACACCGAACTACAGTAAGCCTTTTACACTTTTCGTTACAGAACGCGAAGGTACAGCATTATCTGTTCTCACACAAGATCAAGCAGGTCAATACAAGCCCTGTGCTTATTTTTCGAGCACATTAGATCCAGTCGCCCAGGCGTTGCCTGCGTGTCTCAAGTCAGTTGCAGCCACAGCACTAGCTATCAGACAAAGTGATTCCATAGTTTTAGGACATTTCCTGACAGTACAGGTCCCACATTCAGTAGAAGTTCTTTTAAACCGACCACAAACTCAGCACTTGACAATTGCACGTTTAACAGGTTATGAATTGACACTGTTCCAGCCACACATAGAAATTAGACGCTGCAACGTCCTGAATCCTGCTACACTGTTACCATCAGTTAATTCAAATCCAGACCCACATGATTGTGTGGAAGTAGTTAACATTACGACTAAGCCAAGACAAGACCTGACAGATATTCCGTTACCAGATCCTGACCTGACACTTTATGTGGATGGTTCATGTATGAGAACTAGTACAGGAGAACTAGTCGCCGCGTATGCAGTGACTACTGATACTGAAGTTATTGAAACACACCGTATTGATACCCTGTCCGCTCAAGCAGCAGAGCTAGTTGCTCTGACACAAGCCTGTATACATGCCAAGAACCTGAAGGTTAATGTTTACACAGATTCACGTTACGCATTCGGAGTTGTACACGACTTCGGAGTGCTCTGGCAGGAGAGAGGTTTTATGACTTCTCATGGAACCAAGATTCAGCATGGTCTCCTTATTCAAGCTCTGTTAGATGCCATACATTTACCGACATCTATTGCTATCATGAAGTGCAAAGCACATACGAAAGTTACTGACATTATTTCCCAAGGTAATGATTTAGCAGACCGCACAGCCAAGCTTACAGCACAGACACCAGACATTCCAGTTAATCAGACACAGAAACATATTCCAGATCTGATTACATGCATGACAGTTAAGGACCCTACACAAGATGTCATAGATATCCAGTCACATGCTACCCCCGATGAAATCAAGAAATGGTCTGTACAAGGAGGGGTCCAGACAGATCAAGGATGGTTAACGAAGGGTAGAGCCACATGGTTTCTCCCCGATTCTATGGTTCAAGTTATTATCAATACCGCACATAGTCCAGCACATTTAGGAGAAAAAGCTATGTTAGACAGTATCCAGAACATTTGGTTCAACAAGCATTTACGAGCTGCAGCCAAGCAGAAAGTCCGTACCTGTATGATATGTTGTCAGTTTAATCCAGGTAAAAGTGTCCCGGTGGAACAAGGTGGTTTCCAGCCCCCTGACCACCCTTTTGAGGTCCTCCAGATGGATTATATTCAGATGGAGCGATGTCGAGGTTTCAAGTATGTCCTTGTAGTAGTATGCGCTTTGTCCAGGTGGACAGAAGCATATCCAGTCCCAGATTACACAGCCGCGACCACTGCCAAGCAGTTGGTTCGTGAATTCTTCCCTAGATATGGACTCCCTAGAGTCGTATATTCTGATAACGGTCAGCCATTCTCATCCGAACTCATGAGACACGTTTCCCTGTTGTTAGGGTACCAGTGGAAGTTCCATTGTGTACGCCATCCAGAAGCAGCTGGACTAGTAGAAAGACATAATCAGACTCTGAAAATCCGTATTGCAAAAGTCTGTAAAGACAAGGGTGTGGACTGGTTAGTAGCTTTGCCAGTCGCTCTGTTTTACATGCGTATGGTCGCACATTCCAGATCAGGTCTGTCCCCGTATGAGGTCGTTTTCGGCCGCCCCCCTAACATGTGGGGTACTCCTAGACCCCGAAGTATTACCGATGTTTCATGTAATATGCTGACAGATTACCTAGCTTCCTTGATGTCTGCCCTCAACTCATGTCGTTCACAGGTTGCCGCCGCATTTCCAGACAATACCGAGGTGGCACCGCACGAGATCGTTCCAGGATCCTTGGTGATGATCAGAAATTTTGACAGATCAAGTCCGCTGGAACCACGTTGGAAGGAGCCACGTCAGGTCCTCTTGACCACCCGAACTGCCGTCAAGTTAGAAGGCAGGAAGGGGTGGGTCCACCTTTCTCATGTAAAACTTTTCAAAGGACCAAAGCCAGTCTGCAAAGACATTTCCAAGAACATTTCCCAGGATTCAAAGGATTGCCAGAACATTGTTTTAAAGGACTGTCCCGCACCAGACTTTATTACAACCCCTCCCTTGTTAGAGAAAACTCCGCAACAGGAGTATAAGTTAAAGCTCAGGTCTAATAAGTCAGCCAGTTTGATTGTATAAGTCCTCCCCTAGGTGAAACGGTTAGATTGTTTCTGACATGTATAAAATAGACCCCCATAGTGAGAGAGTCAGTCAAGGTTCACTCAAATGCATCGTTTTTCTAAGTTTCATATTGTTTCTCAGCATAATGATTTCCTGCACCAGTTATGCTTTCTATCTGTGTTTTCCAGTTCCTCATGTAAATATGTCTGCTCATGCTACAGTAGAGCACACGTTTAGTGATCTGCCTCCTCACGAATATTCATACCGCCTCGCAATGCGTAATAACACATTTATCCGTATGTTACATTATTCACACCAGACCAGCAATGCCACAAATTGTTGGGTGTGTGGTCGACTCCCCCCTTTCCAGACACCGAAGGGAGTTCTGCCACTGTTTCCTTATCCATTCTCACACAATGGTTCGTGTGGAGCATGGTCCACGTTAACGTCATCCTCAACAGATATGTCTTTTCTCAACAGTACATGTTTCCCTGACAAGCAAGGTTTCCCCCACAGAACAGGTTTAGATCTAGAAAACGAAGTATATAATATAGGAAATTATTCGTCGAATTTCATGGTTCTGAATGTTCAGTCTGATACTACTCCAGACTCACCCGCTATTTCAGTACTACCAGTCAAAGGCGAATTATGTGTCCGTAGTTATGGTTCTGTACATATAGGTCATAGTGAATGTACTACTGTTATCCAGTATAGTGACAGTAGGAAATCTATTTTTATAGCTTCACGTCATTCTTATTTTATTTGTGGTCAAACTGCATATGTCCGTCTGCCCCTCGATTGGGAGGGAACCTGTTACATTGCCTTCCTACTGCCACCTGTTTTTCTAGCCCCACCTGACTATCATAGGAATTCTTTCTTAGTACACACTAGACACAAGAGAAATCTCCCGATTGTCGATTATACTGAAACTGCCGCAGAGCAATTCATTGATATAGATAAAGGTGTTTTCCCTTATTTAGGTACAGTTGTAAATAGTAAGCTAATTCGTAGGTTAACAAGAACCCTTGAAGCAGTAGTAGATGAGACTGCCTCCGCTCTAGGTAACTTAACTGAAGAACAATCCTTTATGAGAATTGTCGTTTTACAGAATCGTCTCGTCCTTGACGTCATACTGGCCGATAGGGGCGGGGCCTGTAGAATTCTCGGATCCAGTTGTTGCATTTTCATTCCAAATAACGCGCCGTCTGTTTATTCAGCTATAACCAGACTCCATAACATTGCCCATCTGTTACACCAAGATCCAGGCACCTGGACATGGTCCGGTTGGTTCTGGAATGTAATTTCCGCATGGGGATGGAAAGTTCTGTCCTTCCTAGGTATTACAGTAGCGATCATATTTAGCTGCTGCCTCTGTATACAATGTGGCCCTGCGATTTGCAGCATGTGTGCTACCTCTTGTATTCCTAGTCCCAAGCCCCGTTCTAAATCCCGTTCCAAGACAATTCGAGACGAGCAAATGGTACTGTATGAAATGATAGACGGTATCATGAATATTGATGTTTCCTGATGGAAACGTAGTGACAAGGAGGGAATGTGGAAAAGTAAATTTTGCCATGTTCTGTGTCCCTACGCCTCATCCATCATATGTTATGTGTGCATGATCAATATGCATATGTTATTCCCCATTTCTGATTAAAGACGCAATTACAGTTGTGTCCACCTCTGGTATGTTAGTTTCCAGTCCTCGTGAATACTACGAATATCAGGCCTATGTAAGTAATGTTGCCACGTTTCTCAGTGTGCACGTTATTCCATTATAAAGTCCCCGTTTCTAGGCCTCAAAAGGGCCCGGACCACAGATTCAGCTCCTGTCTCCTGAAAGCCTCGCTGAGGAGCGATACAGCCCCCACCTGTATCCTCGACCCTTCACTTACTTCCTGCCTTGCAGTGCCCGGTGCACCCCGGCTCTGCCTCTGAGTCTGCCAAAAGTATGTTATAGTTCCAGCTATCAGTTCAGTCCTCCTCCTCTGCATTCCTAAGCTACTGAACTGCATCAATAGTTTCCGTCATTGTCTAGCCTTCTCGGCTCCACGTTAGAGAAATACTGTATTTAATGGTCATTTAATATTCTTCATCACGCACTACATGTAGAATAATGCATGGTCCAGTCTTAGAGTCAAGTTAGCCTCTCCCCTCATGACTTCTAGTTCATATCAACATGTTCCCTAAACATCAGATACCAGATAGGGTTTAGGTACATGTCGCTCCGACCCTCCAGACTCTAGTCTCTGCTCCTAGCACAGAGTTCGTAGCCCCCAGCTTCTCCTAGTAACACGTCATTGCTAGTTTTCGCGCACCATTAGGTTAGAGGTCCCGGCTCCTTAGGTAGCCCCCTCCAATGTTTCCGCCCATTCATGACATATTCTGTTACGTTTTGCATCACATGTCTAAGTAAACTCCCAGTTACACCTCTTTTTACTGTTATCTCTCGCGACTGCTACGCGTCACGCCTTCTACTCCACCCACTGTTACGCCTACTGCAATGTAATGCTATGTGTTTGCGCTATGTATATATGCCTGTGTTTTATTATTGAATGTTAGCGCGCTCATCCCAGACCCAGCCCCGGCAGCTGCCGGGCCTCTTTTCCCCTGCCAGGCCTTATTGTCCTATTCCTATGCAGGTTGTCCTGATCCTGTCCTTATGCTGTAATAAACCTGCAGAAACTCCTACTACCTCGAATCTTGACTCTTATTTATTGAGCTATCTGTTATTCATTCATTCATCCAAAAATAGGGTATTATTTATTTATTTACCACACTAATGAGTACTGTTACCGTCGTCATGGTGATTTAAAATGTATGCTGAGGAACTTAGGAACTCCCAAATGGTTCCTCACTCTCAGCTGTGCCGAGTATGGCTGGGAAGACTTACTTGAATTTCTACGAGAGGCAAATGGAAACATTGAAAATATCGAATTCAAGACACCCGGAGAACTGTGCTCTTTGGATCCAGTGAATGTATGCAGGTACTTCAATCATAGATTTGAAGCTATGATGTCTTTCATCATGAACAAGAAAAATCCACCTCTTGGAGAGGTGTTGGATTTCTTCTGGAGAAAGGAGTACCAAGCAAGAGGTGCTCCTCATATACATATGCTGCTATGGATCAAAGATGCACCCAAATTTGGAACAGATCCGGATGACTTAGTGATGAGTTTCATAGAACAGTATTCTACATGTGCTGTTCCAAAGACAAAGGAAGACAAAAGCCTAAGAGAACAAGTTTTACGCTTCCAAAGCTATCGTTGTGGAAAGTACTGTCGTCGTAAATTCAGAAACAAGGACAAGTTCTACACAAAATGTCGTTTCGGATTTCCACGACCGGTGATTTCTAAAGGAAGAGTGAACAGTTTGATTCCTTCGCTGCGACATAATGTGACGAGGAAATCACCCAAACATACATACAATTTGAAAAGGAACGAAGAGTCCAAGTACATCAACGACTACAACCCAGTGATTTTGTCCATGTGGAATGCTAACATGGATATACAGTTTGTGGCTGATAACTGTATGGCCGTGGCTCGGTATGTGACATCTTACATCACCAAAAAAGAAAAGACAGAATTGAAGGATATGTGGGAGGACATTTCCCATGAAAAGAGCCTCAGTAAGAAGTTGTACAGTTTCAGTCTGAAGATGTTGTCGCATCGAGAAATCGGAGCTTACGAATGTTCTGACCGGTTATCTTCAGCAAGTCTCTATGCCAAATCTAGGAGTATCATTTGGGCGAGTCTTGGTCTTGCTGCAACGAGTAATCGAGTTCTGAAACCTGTGCGGGAAATTGAGTATTTGGCGGAAAAGGAGCCATACAGTACCGATATTTTGAAGATCAACATGTTGGATACATATTATCCAAATAGAAGCAGTCACCTCGAGAATGTTTGTCTGTATGAGGTTCTACAAAATTACATATTCAAGAGGAACATCAAAGAAGATATTGATAAAGGAGTGTATGCTGTAATTGGAAGTGAGGGATTTCTGGTCAAGCAAAGAAAATGCCAATTGGTAAACCATCGAAAATTGAGTGGCGAATCTCCTGAAAGAAAAGAGTTTTTCTATTTAGCTCTTTTGCAACTTTTCAAGCCTTGGCGTGCAGAAGAGGAACTGCTTGGAGATTTCCTCTGTTACGAAGACTCTTTCAATGCCGCCAAGGAGACCATAGAATGTCCTGTTTTTCCCAAATATCTAGAAATGTTGAATGCGGAAATCAAGCAGGAAGCAACGATTGCAGCGGAGATTGATAGAGACAGTTCTCAGGACAGTCAGAGTTCTGTTTCATTGAGTCAGGATCCACTAGGAGGACCAGTTATCGAAAATGAAGCTGCCACTGCCATGATTGAAGTGGAAAGAGCCATGGCACATGCTCAGGAGGATGCGGTTAACTTAGAAGATTTGGAAAGACAACTCAACGTTGAGCAGAGGAAAATATATGATGAAGTTACCAACCAAATTGATCATGGATTAAGTCATGAGAAGAAAGAGTGCTCATGTACGTCGTTGAAGCCTGTCCGACTGTACGTGAGTGGAGAAGCAGGAACTGGAAAAAGTTTCCTCATTAAAGCAATTTCATGTTATTTGCAGAAAATGACTGAGTCATCGCTGTCTTGTGTTGTCACCGCTCTAACTGGACTGGCAGCACATAACATTAAAGGTATTACTTTGCATCATCTACTGATGCTGTCAGTGGAGCATGATAACAAATTACAATACCACAAGTTATCTGGAGATGCTTGCTGTGAAGTTTCCAGAGTCTTGAGGAAAAGGAAACTTCTTATCATTGACGAAGCAAGCATGGTTTCCAATGTCATGCTTGCCTTTGTGCATTTGAGAATGCAAGAAGTTCTCAAAACAGAGTATGATGTGTTATTTGGTGGCAAACACATCATTGTTTTCGGTGATCTTCTGCAGCTGACACCAGTGAAAGGACAACCAGTGTTTAAACTGCTCATGCATGAAGATACCAGGAAGTGCCTAGGGAGCATTGGCAACGTTAACATATGGTTAAACTTCAATTATGCTGAGCTGCGTGAAAATATGCGTCAGGCGAAGGATGAAGATTACAAGAATATTCTACAAGATGTTAGAATCGGGAAAGTGACCGAGCATGGGAAAGAAGCTTTACATGCACGATTACTGTCAAATTTGTATCCAGAAGAAGACGTTCTGCCAGAGAATATTTTTCAGAAAATTACTGAGAAGAAATCTGGAATATGTTTGATGCCAACTCTTGCAGAAAGTGCCATCTTCAACAACAAAATGTTGAATTTAGAAAACCAAGAGATTGTGAAACTGGAAGCTATTGACAGAATAGAGCATATGGGAGCAACAAATATTTTGTCTGAGAATTTGAAATCTAAATTGGATTCATTAGAGAAGACTATATCTAAAACTGCTGGTTTTGAAAAGACTCTGAATGTGTGCTTAAATTGCCGTATCATTTTGAGAAGGAATTTACATGTTGAAAGAGGTCTGGTAAATGGATCAATGGGTAATGTTGTTGATTTTGAGAAATACAGAAATAGAGATGGAATTGAATTTTTTAAAATTAAATTTGATGGCATTGAGGTAAGTACAGCTAATTGGTCGTTGCTCTGCTAGGTTTTTGCTTGTAAAAGACTTATATGTTCGCCGTAAGCAGTTTCCTGTTTGCTTGGCATATGCGGTGACAATCCATAAATCGCAAGGTTTAAGTGTAGACAGTGCATTGGTGAATATTGGCAGTTCTGTGTTCAAGGAGGGTATGGCATATGTGGCATTGTCACGAGTCCGAACTTTATCGGGATTGTACTTGATTGAGTGTGATGTCACAAACATTTGTGCGGATCTAGATTGTGTTAAGGAATACAATAGGTTAAGAAGAGAGTATGCGTCACATTTTCCTCAATCTCCTTTGTTTGAGAAACGTGTGGTAGGCCGGAAACGAAGAAATGTGACCAATAGTAGAGAGGTTGTAGCAAAAAGACGAAAAGTCGATGAACCTGAAATTATAAGCAGAAAGAAAAAGGATTCTGTTGAAGATGTTGTTGGTTTTCAATTTGAAAATAGTTCTGGTGTCAACTGCTATGCTAATGTAGTGGTTAATGTTGTCTTTTCTCTAGAAACTTTAAAAGAACAGATTGTGATCAATTCGGATCAAAGTTTTTGCTGCTTGTTGAATTCTGTGTTAGAGAAATGTAGCACTGATAGAACAAAAATAGAAAGTGTGTCTGAAATTCGAAATCTGTTAGACAAATGTTCAGGTCAAACGCAATTCTCTCAAAATATTCAGCAAGATTGTCAGGAGTTTTTAATGTATATGCTTGTTGTATTGCAAGATGAAGGTGTAGATGTAGATCATCTGTTTGGCCTTTCTTATCAATGGCAGCATGACTGCGAGAACTGTAGGGTATCAAGTACTACTAGTGTAGACTCAGAAAGATTTATATATTTAACTTTGCCAGACAGTAAATCAGTGTCCTTTAATAAGCTAGTAAAAGCAGCCGATCAAAACATGGAGTGTAGCCAATGTAAGTCTGCAATGCTATCCACATTATTTATACGAACATATGGCCAGTATGTCATTTTAATGTTCCAATGATGTAGGCCTGATGGAACAAAATTGACAACTTTAATTAAAAATGTTGTGGCTTCACAGTTGTCAATATCAGGAAGGACTTTTGTAACTGCAGCAATTATATATCATGATGGTCCTTCAACAACATCAGGACATTACACAGCTTATTTGAGGTCTGGAAACGGCTGGTCATTCTGCAATGATTCTGTTTTAACTTTCAAAAAAAGATTGCCTTTTGACCCTAAAAATTCTTACCTGGTGTTTTTAGAACCAAAATTTTAGGGTAGAAATCTCGGGATTTGCTCTGAGGAATTTTAAGAGGTTGTAATGGCTCCTACACTATTTGGCCTTGAGGATAAGTGTAGTACAGAGTCAAAAGTTATTTTTGAGTTTTAAGTAGTTCCTGGAAAAAAAAAAGTTTTTCTTACAGAAAGTGGGGGGCACGGATTAGTTAAAGGACAACAGAGTATTTCCCAAAGCAAACGGTGTTCTTACCATCACACTTGACATCATGGAAAAATAACTGCACTTTGAATGAGTTCAGAAAAACTGTTTCGTTTAATAAGCTAATTCAAGCAGCCAATCAAAACATGGAGTAGAGGTAATGTAAGTCTGCAATGCTGTGCCCATTATTTGTACAAACTTTTGGTTATAATGTCATTTTAAAATTCCAACTATATAAACCTGATGAAAGTAAGTCTTCAACTTTAATTACAAATGTTGTGGCTACACAGTCATTGATTTTAGGAAGAACATTTGCAACTGCAGCTATTATATGACATGATGGTCCTTTGACAACATCCGCTTATTACACAGCTTATTTACAATGTAAAAAAAGCTGATGTTTCAGGAATGATTCACATTTGACTGTGAAACAATGTTGCCTTTTGACTTAAAAATATTCTTACTTTCTGTTTTCAGAAGAGAGAATTTTGGGTAGGTAACTGGCCTATAATGATTCTAGGAGTTGATATAATTGTATGTACTGTTTTAAATTGCTTTGTGATTAAAAGTGATGTAGAAAATTAAATAATTGTAGTAGTCATAGAGGTAGTGTAAGTGTGCCTCATAGTAAGCAGTATCAATGTCATAGGAAATGTGGAACTTGAGTGAGCAAGAAGGTGAGATATTACTAGTACAGGATTGTGAAAGTGATCTTGAACGTTTTCTTTCTGAAAGTTGCGGAAAAAGAAAATGACGGGATTTGCTTAGAAGAATTCCAAGAGTTATAAATGGCTCTTACACGATATGGCCTTGAGGAAAAGTGCGGTAGAGAGCGAGAAGTCATTTATTGTATGTAACATATTTGTCAAAACGATGGAGCTTTTCTTTCAGAAAGTGGCGGTCTGAAAATAATAACAGCACAACAGAGTATTAGCTGTTCATAGGACATCCTTCGACGTCATGGAAAGTAAGTTACTTTTAAGGAGTTCTGATTTCTGATTGGTTATGTTATATGGGTTTTTTAAACACAATAATTTTGATTGTGGTTTTTTTTCCCGCTGTTATATGATGAATACCTTCAACTCACTGTTTTTAGTGAAATTTGATATATTCTGAGAACAGCAAAAATAAACCATTTAACATGTATAATTAATTCTGTACTTTGTATAGTTAATTTTAATTTGTACTCGTCTTATCTCATGCTCACTCATCTTTTACTACCTTCTATCAATCCTCCTTACATACTCCCATTGCGTTTTGTTTTATTCTCTTTCACCCTTGCTCTCTAACTCCACTTATCTTTCAACCTTTGTTTCCCTAATCCAACTCTGCTTTTTTCTTTTCCCCCTTGCACCATTTTCCAGCTTTTAGACCTTCTGATTCGCTTGTCTTTTCCATCTTTCCTCCCTTTGTTTTCTAAATTAAATATTTTTGGGTTCTCCTTTTTTGGTGCAATCAGTTAGTATAACTCACCCTCACTCATTTATCTTTCTTTGTTGCCTCACTCAGTCTATATCTGACACTCTTTCCTTCACTTCCTCTGTCTCCTCTCTCCCTCACTCTCTTTTCCTTATTCACCCTTTCCTTATATAGTTTACCTTACTCACTTTCTTTTAGTAGCTTACACAACTTCAATTTAGTTTTCTCTTCTATCCTTCTTTTCTGTCACTGAAAGTATCTTCCTTTTTTTTCTCTTAGTAATTTACTCTATTACAATTTCTTTTTGTCTCTGACTGTCTATCACCGTTTCTTTCTCTTTTTTTTCTGCATGTTTATCTCTAACTTTATTTCTTTGTAAAATTGGATGATTGTCAATCTTTTCCCTTGTCTTTTCTAATTTTTAAATACATGTTTTAATATTTTTCAAATTTTTGGTGTTTCTTTCACAGATTGAAAGTATAAAAATAACAAGTGACTAAGTTATCGACAATTGTAAGGTAAGTGTTTTGTACTCTTTTCGTTACATTTCTATCACATTTAACTTCTATTAGTTCCACTGCTTCATTTCTTTAACCCTCAGTTTCCTGGCTTTGCTACTTCCCTCATTCCTTTTTCTATTACTTACTTACTCTACTCCTTCCACTCCTTTTCTCAGTCCCTCTGTTCTCATAGTTCCTCACTCCTGTTCACTCACTCCGTCTCTATTACTCTCACTATCTCTGACTCATCACTCTTTCACTACTTGTTCATTATGCTTTCTCCCTGTAGTTCAAGCACACTAAGGGGCATATTATCAACACAGGCGATAAAATTATCGCTGCTTTTATCGGCAGAAAACTGCCGCAAAAACGGCTTTAGCGGCAGTTTTCTGACGCAAAAGCGGCTTTAGCAGGACTTTTCTGCCGATAAAAGCAGCGATAATTTTATCGCCTGTGTTGATAATATGCCCCTATGTTATTTACATTTCTTTGCTGTTTCAATCATTTCTTTTCTGTCACTTCTTCTTACCTGCTTTCTGTTTTTTCTCTCTGTTATTCCACATGTTTTAACCTTAGTCACTATCATACATCTTGTTTTATTCCTATTTACTTTCGCTCACTGTTTTCTTAACACTTTCCCTCAGGATTGTTCTTTTAGTCCGGTTCTATCCCTACCTCTCATTCCACATCCTTTACTGTTTTTCTTCTTAATTTGAACATTCACTCACATTCTCTAAGAAACTCTTGTTTATTATTCTTCTACTCTCCTTTTTTTCTTTCACTTCCTTATCTATTTTGTTTTTCACTATTATACCCTCTTCCATCTTTTCTTCGGTAAATAGATCTATTAAACAGTATCTCTGTGTTACTCCCTCTAGCTGTCTTTCATTTAACATCACTCTCTGTTTCCTTCCCTTATACTTACTCTTCTTTTTTTTAATTTTTTTTTTATTTTGGTTCGCTTCCGGTTCGCGTACCGGAGCGCGAACCGGGAAGCGAATCAAAAGAAATAGAGGTTGCCAGAGTGCTAAACATTCTAGCAATTTTTTATAAAGGGGAGGTAGTTCTGAAAAGAACTTTTTTTTAAATTATTTTTGTTGTTTTATATTTTTTTATTATTTTTCTGAACATTTTTTTACTTTTTTTGTATTTTTTGAACGGTTTTATATTTTTTTGTTTTTTTGGGGGGGAACGAAAATGATTCATTATAAAGCGCTCATCAGGAGCAACAAAAAAAAAGATAATTTATTTTCTGGGGCGATTTGGACAATTATGATTGACAATAGCTCTGTTGATTAAAGTGATGCTACTCTCCCTGTAGCAAATCAATTGGCCGCAAAAAATGCACACATGCTTCACAATCCCAAACTTCAGCTGGATATTTGGGACCATCTCCCTCCCTTCTGGTCCCGTCACTGCCTCTTGATTTGATGTACTGGCCGAAGGACGGGGGTTATCCTGCAGGTCACGTACCTGCGCAGCACTATAATTTATAGGGTGCCACCTATACATATGGCGATGCATGGTGTAATTGCCATAGCTGTATTTCTTATCAGTCCCTCTGGACAGAACTTTTTTGCAGATAAGACAGGTAACATAGCGGGCATTTACTTTTATTTGGCCCCGGGGATATTTGAAAAATTGCCAGATGTAATTTTCCTTGACATGGGACCTCCTAGGCTCTTCAGGCAAAAACTGCCTCTCTTGCTCCTCTTCCTCTTCTTCCTCTTCTTCCTCCTCTTGCTGAAGGATAACCTGAGGAGGTGGTCCTCTCTTCCTATGAGGTGGTGGTGGTGGTGGGGGTGCACCAGCTGCAGCTACTACTGAAGCCATTTTTTAGTAAGCAAAATAGGTCTTCCTCTCACAAAGTTGAAAGTCAGAGTGAGAAAAAAGGTGGGGGCTTTCATCATTTTGGAAAAAAAATAGTTCTAAACCAATGAAAAGTGTTATTTTTAGGTCACATGACCTAGCCTTACATCATTAGGAAACCAAAAGTGAAATGAACCAATGAAAAGTTTTATTAACAAGTCACATGACCTGTTACGCTTACGTTACGCGCTGCACGCCGCGCCCCGGTTCGCTTATGCGACGCGTCACGATGTTGTTTTCTAACGCGGCAGTTGCGCAAACGGAACGTTTACCGGTTCGCGGACCGGGTCGCGGCACCAAATTGAGCTAACGGGAAGCTACCCGGTTCGCGGACCGGGAGCGAAACAAAAAAAAATAATAAAAAAAAATACATGCAAAAAATTGTATTAAAAACATATAAAATATATTTTTCGATTTAAAGAAGAATACATTTTAAAGCTTTTGATATTTGCTATTAAAAAACCATTGAAATTCACTGAAAAAACCATAGGTTATAGACCATATATAGTTAGGAATTAGCATTTACAAAACCTTGAAAATTCACTGAAAAAACCATAGGTTATAGACCATATATAGTTAGGGATTAGCATTTACAAAACCTTATTTTACTCACACAAAACCATTGAAATTCGCATATATAGTTAGTTGTACTAACTATATATCGCGCACCTACAATCCACTGCTGATCATGTCACATATTACATCATTCATGACATGGTCAGTGACATCACTGATGACATCACTGATGACATCTCAAATGACATCACTGATGACATCTCAAATGACATCACTGATGACATCACTGATGACATCTCAGTTGACATTACTGATCACATCACTGATGACATCATTCATGTGATAATACGATGAACCTCTTCAGACTCTAATATAACCTTAGATACACTCAGTGTAAACAGACACTCACAGACTATCACTCATCCATGGAGTTACTCACACACCTAGTCAGTCATGCAAAGAATCAATCACACCTCCATTTCCTCAACTATACAGTTATACACACCTTACTTATTCAAACATATACTAACACATATTTACTCTCTTATACAATCCCTGATACAAGTTCACAATGATCCATACAGCCACTCACACATTCACTGGCTCTTATGCACAGTTATTTATATATGTCAACTCTCACATGTACTGTGTTTTACATATGTACTTACTTTATTTATTTATTTATTTATTTGCTGGTTTTTATAGCGATTGAATCGACTCCAGATGGAGTATCTCTGCGCTTTTGGTGCCGGCTAAACAGAAGATGAGAATTTGGAGCAGATGCTAGATCTCATTTTTAAATAAAACAGTTTTCAGTTGCCTTCTGAATTTTAAGTGCTCAGTACACTGTCTTAAGGACAGAGGAAGTCTGTTCCATAATGTGGGTCCTGCAATTGACAACGCTTTATTCCCATGCCTCGCTTTCTTGGCGCAAGGCACCACTAGGAGCAGATTGTTGCTTGATCTTAGTGTTCGAGATGGCACGTAGGGAATTAATTTGTTTCCGAGATATGCAGGCCCTTGTCCATGAAGACATTTGTGGATCAGGCAAGCTATCTTAAATTTTGTTCTTTGCCGGATCGAGAGCCAATGTAATTGCTCAAGGAGGGGTTTGGATGGAGTTCTTGGCGGGGCATTCAGAACTAAGCGGGCCGCTGTATTTTGAATGACCTGGAGCTTAGCCAGCACGCCTTCATTGGCAGAAAGCAGCAGGCCATTACAATAGTCGATCCGACTTAGCACGAGTGCCTGAACTAGCGTCCTCCTAAAGGAATCCGGCAGTAGAGGGAAGACCTTACGCAACAGGCTGATGGTATGGAAGCAAGAACCCGAGATGAAGTTGGAATGCTGTTTTAGAGATAGTTCTTGGTCCAGACGGACCCCCAGGTTTTTCACTATCTGCTTGGGTTCTGGGGCTGCTCCCAAATCCTGTGGCCACCAATCCGGGGCCCATAGCATCCTGGCTTCTCCAAACAGCATGACTTCCGTCTTACTGACGTTGCACTGAAGGCAGTTGGAGGACATCCAGTGCGCCACCGCCTTCATGCCTGATGAGAAGGAGTTTCTTACTTCAGCGGAGAGGGTTTTAAAGGGTTAAGAGGAGCTGGGTGTCATCAGCGTAGGATACTGGGATAAACCCGTACCTACGCATCACTCTAGCCAGGGGTGCCACATAAATGTTGAAGAGGGTCGGGCTTAGACACGAACCCTGGGGCACCCCTTTTGATATCTCCATCTCCGCTGAACGATATGCACCCATGGTGACAGTCTGGGTGCGATCGGATAAAAAACTCCTTAACCAGGCAAGGGCTTTGTTCTTAATGCCTTGAGAAACAAAAAGCAACCCACACTTCACATTTAGCACCATACAGTTTTGGTGGAAAAGAAGATAAACAAAATTTAATATGTTTATCCTGGCAATTAATTGCCTCGTTTTTATTCCATAAAATTTTTTGGGTTGTTATTCATAAAGTCCAGAGAAATGACATTGCCTTTCATGTACTAGCCAGAAATGTCGCGATGTTCACTTGGTACAACACAACACAGAAAATTAAATCAAAATTCAATATACAATGTGCAAAAAAATTTTGAATCAAAATTACATATACAATGTGCAAACATATAAATATTGTGCAAAAAAAGTGATACCATATCTCACAACAAGAAGAGAAGAAAAATATTTCAATCAAAACATGATGAATGCTTATTCACAATTATTTGACCATCAAACAGACTATCACTGTGTCTGTTGAAAGCACTGCCAACGTTCTGTGGAAGTGCTAGTAGGCTACAAGTTCCTAAGCAATTTAACTATGAATCCGGACTAAGGACTTGATCCTATTTAAATAGGATCAAGTCCTTAGTCCGGATTCATAGTTAAATTTAAGTCCTTAGTCCGGATTCATAGTTAAATTTAACTATGAATCCGGACTAAGGACTTGATCCTATTTAAATAGGATCAAGTCCTTAGTCCGGATTCATAGTTAAATTGCTTAGGAACTTGTAGCCTACTAGCACTTCCACAGAACGTTGGCAGTGCTTTCAACAGACACAGTGATAGTCTGTTTGATGGTCAAATAATTGTGAATAAGCATTCATCATGTTTTGATTGAAATATTTTTCTTCTCTTCTTGTTGTGAGATATGGTATCACTTTTTTTGCACAATATTTATATGTTTGCACATTGTATATGTAATTTTGATTCAAAAATTTTTTGCACATTGTATATTGAATTTTGATTTAATTTTCTGTGTTGTGTTGTACCAAGTGAACATCGCGACATTTATGGCTAGTACATGAAAGGCAATGTCATTTCTCTGGACTTTATGAATAACAACCCAAAAAATGTTATGGAATAAAAACGAGGCAATTAATTGCCAGGATAAACATATTAAATTTTGTTTATCTTCTTTTCCACCAAAACTGTATGGTGCTAAATGTGAAGTGTGGGTTGCTTTTTGTTTCTCAAAGTATCTTGGGCCCTTACCCCACTTCTGTCCATATGGGTCAAACTCTTTTTTGTTAGATTGTTCTTAATGCCAGCGTTCGACAACCGCTCAGTCAGGATGGAATGTGACACGGTGTCGAACGCTGCAGACAGATCTAAAAGAACCAAGATGACTGAGATGCCCTTGTCCTGGTACATGTGCAGGTCATCAGTGACTGACAGAAGGGTGGATTCAGTGCTATGTTTGGGTCTGAAACCTGACTGAGAGTAGTCCAGAGCCCCAGCAAGTTCGATATAGCTGGAGAGATGGTGGTTGACATGCTTCTCAGTCAGTTTCCCTAGGAAAGGTAGTAAGGAGATGGGCCTCAGATTAGCCAATTCGGTCCACGGAGTCGCAGTGTTTTTCCTGATTGGTCTAACAATGGCTCGTTTCCATTCTCTAGGGACATTGCCTGTGCTCAGAGAGAGGTTTACCATGTCTCCAATCATGGGGCAGAGTTGGTTCGCTAGGGCGGGCATTATCCTCGCTGGGATAGTATCGTCTGGGCTACCACTTTTGATCTGTGAGATCAAAGAGAGGATATTCTCAGACGAAATAGGAGGGAAGGTATCAAGCGAGTAAGTACTCTGCTTCAGGTCGGCATCTATTTGGAGAGGCGCTGTATCTGTAGTGATGGTTTTGCTGGCACAAATTATTTTCTCATAGATTTTGTCTATTTTTTCTGTAAAAAATTGAGATATTTCATTGCACAACTGCTGTGATGCTACCTCAGATGTTTCACATGCTATAGGTTTGACAAATGTTTGAAGAATTTGATAGAGGACCCTGGGTGAATTCCCTGCAGCTGTGATTTGTGCCGTAATATGGGTTTTTCGTGCTACCCGGATGGCTTTGTGATAGATGGACAGTGAATCCCAATATCTGTTCTTGTCCTCTACCAAATGAGAAGTTCTCCACTTCTTCTCCAGCTTCCTGGCGGTTAACTTTAACGTCCTTAGACGGTCCGAGAACCAGACTTCCTGTTTTTTAGCAGGTCGGGGTTTAAATTGCTTCATGGGAGCAATTTTATCTATCGCATCCCTAGTTGCGCGTTCAAATTTCCCAAGTGCAATTTCAGCATTATCAGTGGGGAGGATGGCAAAGGGCTTGAATTTTTCCTTGAAGGAGTCAGCAGTAACTTTGTGCCATTGTCTGCGTACACTAGGTAAGGAGATAGTGCTTGCAGGGGTAGGGTTAGAATACGGGGTGTAGAATTCCATTAAGAAGTGATCAGTCCAGTTAACCTGAACTCCAGGTAGACATGAAACTGACAGGAAGTTAGATAAAATCAGGTCAAGAGTGTGTCCAGCCTGATGGGTGGGCCCAGAATTTCGTTTTATAAGTCCTAGTAAGGATAAATCTGTCAGTAAGGTCTGTGCCTCATTACAATCCAGCCTTTCGCTGTGTACATTAAAATCCCCTACTAGTATGAAGTTACTCTCATTATTTATATGAGGGGCCAGTAACTCAATCAGCCTGTTGGAGAAGTTTGTGCAGGGCCCCGGAGGACGGTATACTAGGGCACCTTTTTGACTTTCTTTGGGGGACCATACGATTTTAAAAATTAGTAGTTCAATTTCAGGGGTACTCAGCTCATCTAATATCGTGATGCTAATCTCTTGTTTGTGTACAATGGCTATCCCACCACCAATTTTTATTGGCCGGTCCAGTCTGACTATCTTGTAGTCGACAGGGATTCCTAGGGTTATAGCAGGGTTGGAGTGTGGTTTTAACCATGTTTCTGTAAGATAGCATAAGTCGGGCTGTTTTGAGGAGATTAGGTCCCATACTTCTGCAGTATGTTTGGAAAGTGACCTAATATTGCAAAGTATGTTTTTCCTCCCCGAGGGAGTCTGGGTAGAATCATTCTCAGTATTGCTAGGCGATTTGCATGGTTGGTAGTGTTTCGCCCCAATATTATCTCTTATTAGAGTACTAAACTGTCTGTGGCAATGATGGCAGGAAAAAGGGCCCTCTATCTCAGGGAACACATCCCGTTTACAGCCCGATAGTGGGGCAGATTTGAGTTGCCGCAGTACCTGAGATGTGTATTTGAGCACTCGTGGGGGGTGTCCTGAGAGACCAATTGATGCAGCCCCCATGGCCCCTGTGCCCCGTCCTGTCGCGGACGGGCGCAGACGGGCAGGTCTTCGGCTTGTCTTAGGCGCCGTCCAGGGCGCCCCGCTGCGCGCAACCGCTGCGCGCACGAGCCGACGAGGGGCTAAATAGCCCTCAGATAGTGATCAGCTAGAGCGCTAACCGCTCTACTTCCTGTGGGCGTCTGGCTCTTGCCTGCCCCGCCCTCCGCACAACGGTATTGGCTACCGAGTCGGACCGGGGCGGGCAAGCTGGAGTATTGAGCTCAGAGGCTGGGAAGTGTTTTGTGAGCCCTAGCGGCACCGGTGGAATGCAATGTGCAAATAGCAATCTAAAGTGCAAGTACAGTTAAAATTCTTATTCAACTCTAGCTGAAATGCGCCGCTATTGCAGAATGCTAGGCTCAATTAAAAGTGTTCTTTTTAAAATTCGTAATCAATTTTAAAATAGGCAATTGTCAAGGTAAAAACAGTTTACATGCAGAGCATCCGCTCTAATATTGTTTCTAGCGCCAAGCGGGGTCAGGAGATGCTGCCACCGTCGTCCCTTACCGCGCTGGGTTGTGCCTCCTCGCCGCCTAAATAGCCCTCAGATAGTGATCAGCTAGAGCGCTAACCGCTCTACTTCCTGTGGGCGTCTGGCTCTTGCCTGCCCCGCCCTCCGCACAACGGTATTGGCTACCGAGTCGGACCGGGGCGGGCAGGCTGGAGTATTGAGCTCAGAGGCTGGGAAGTGTTTTGTGAGCCCTAGCGGCACCGGTGGAATGCAATGTGCAAATAGCAATCTAAAGTGCAAGTACAGTTAAAATTCTTATTCAACTCTAGCTGAAATGCGCCGCTATTGCAGAATGCTAGGCTCAATTAAAAGTGTTCTTTTTAAAATTCGTAATCAATTTTAAAATAGGCAATTGTCAAGGTAAAAACAGTTTACATGCAGAGCATCCGCTCTAATATTGTTTCTGGCGCCAAGCGGGGTCAGGAGATGCTGACACCGTCGTCCCTTACCACCTTACTTTGACATGTAGCACTGAGATATCCATTCACTCACCAATACACTCATGCACACAGTCAACCGCCCATACAGCTGTTTCCACATGCACTTTTGAACCCATACATCTAGTGAATCAACTGCTCACACATCTATGCACAGAGTCATACACCTCCCAGCCACACACACACACACACTCAGTCTCCCATACAAATACTTGGGCAACCAATCAATAACCCATATAGTTACTCATATAGCTACTGATCAACACATGCAGCAGTTTACAGAACAACAGACATAATGATGCACAAATTAAGACAGTTTAGTCACTAACCCATGCACTCAGTGAGACACATTTAATCACTCACTCATACAGTCAGTCATGCACCTACTAAATCCTTCATCCAGACACTTATACATCCACTCATTCTTCAATATGTAAGACATATTTTAACTTTACAGAAACATACAGTCACTGGATGTTGTCATCAGTGATGTCATCAGTGATGTCATTTGAGATGTCATCAGTGATGTCATCAGTGATGTCACTGACCATGTCATGAATGATGTAATATGTGACATGATCAGCAGTGGATTGCGGGTGCGCGATATATAGTTAGTACAACTAACTATATATGCGAATTTCAATGGTTTTGTGTGAGTAAAATAAGGTTTTGTAAATGCTAATTCCTAACTATATATGGTCTATAACCTATGGTTTTTTCAGTGAATATATATATATATATATATTACCTACTGGCGGTCGCCAGTAGGTATATATAGTTAGGATTTTTTCCCTATGGGTTTTTTGAAAATTCTATGTCTAATAACTTTGGCGTTTGTGGACGGAATTGGCTGAAATTTTCAGGAAAATGGCACATTTTGTTTCTGAGCAGCCCCTGAAAATTTGGGGGGGTTTCGTCAAGGGGGGGCCGAGAAAAAAGGGGGGTCCCAAAACGTGTTTTTAACATTGATTTTTCCATAGGGCGGTTAGCCTCACTTTTAGCCCGAACGGCTGAATAGATTTGCACGAAACTTGGCAAAATTGTAGGGACTGGTAGCCCGATGTGCCTTTTGTAGGTCTCAATATATGTGCTCCAGTGGATTTTGAGAAATTAACGTTTAAAAAAAGATATATATCTGTAAGCGCGCTCTGGGCAGCGCTCCAGGACGCGTACTTTTCGCGCAACGGAGCTTTGTGAAGCGAAGCTGATTGGTTCTCTGGCGTCTGTCAACATTCCAAAAAGTCCGTAGCGGCCGCCATCTTGTCTCTCGGTAGGATCGAGAGACAAGAGGAGGCCAAAACAAAGGGGCAAATAACCATAAGGGGGCATAGTAGATCCTCCCTGACCCCCTAGGTTTAATGTGGAGGCTTTAAAACGGCCCCGCGGGGCAAAAAAAAAAAACATTTTTTTTTTGTTTTTTTGCGTGGGTAGCGCCCGGTCCGGGAACCGGGAAGCTTTCTGGGCAGCGTACTGCAATGAAAAATGAATGATAGACTTTTCAAATACTGTATGTTAATTGATTGTTGGTTTTGTTGATTATTTTTTATTTTTTTTTATTTTTTAAGGATTGTTTATTGTGTTTAATAATTTATTAAACTTTCTAACGCGGCACGTCATATGACGCATTACGCGACAACGCAGGTCCAGAATATAGTCAAAATGTCTCCACCAACCAGCGGACGGCACACAACCCCTTTCAGCAGGCTAAATAGTTCTGTTAAATGACAACAGAAGGGACAGGCAACAAGAACCATCAGTCAAAGAGGGGAGGGCAAGTTCTTCTCTACCGGGTCACGTTGGAGCGCTACCGGAACTGATCGAATTGGTAGTCTACAGTGTTTCTGGATGTTTCAGACTGAAGCTGGCGTTAGCATGAGAGCACCACCATTTCGTAGCTCCGTCGTGGCCATTCCACGAGCAATCATGCTAGGCGCTCCCCACCAGAAGCCTGCGGGAGTCGGGGGCCCCCAAGACTTTTGTAGAATCTTCAAGGATGAGGGGACGCTTTCGAGAATGGAGCCCAAGCTCTAGCAGACAAGCGTCCAAGTTCCAAGGTGTCGCAGGCCCATTTTAGTGGACCACGCCCAAATCTGAGAGATGGCCGCCATTTTGAGAGTCCTGTGGCAGCCGCCTATCGCTGCACCGCAAGAGCGGGAGCAACTCAAGTACATGGTGAGCGAGACGCTGTAGTCGAAAGAGCGGGCGGTAAACAGCTGAATAGCGGAAGAGGCACAGTGTAGCAAAAGCGGGCTGAATGGCAAATGAAACGGAAAAGGGGTGCCCCACTACAGCGTGTCTTTAGGTGAAACGGATTGTGGGACAAGGTGAAGAATGGAAGAGTCACCAAAAGGAAAAAAGTTCCGCTTGACCCCGGGAGCCGGCCACCTATGTCGGGGGCGATCTCAGGCCACACCAGGGCAACACGACTTGGGGAGGGGGCCGGAGCCAAGCGCCCCCTCCGAGTCCGCGACATGACACCGTCCCTCGGGGGCCTCCGTCAAGCGGTTCAGGGTGGCACCGCATCACAACAGCCCCCACTTACTTTAAGAATAGTGAAGATGAAGCAATTGCAAATAGGCTTCAGACAATGTTACAAGCACTCCTCAAAACTTTGAACTTTCAGAGTGCATGAGTTGGGACAGCGAGGGGTGATTTGGTTTCTCGGACTGTTTTTCTGGTCTCTCACCACTGGCATACTTTAACGTTTTCTTGTTTCTAGGACATTAATAGGTTTTATCATTACGTTATGTTATCGTTTCTTTGTTTGTTGTTTAATAAAAGTTCATGTTCATCAGTGGCCTACTGATTTTCGTTTTCCTATTTTTTTCTTTCCAGGTTGTTTCATGGTAAAGTTTCTGTTAACAGGATACAGTGATCACTTCGTTATTATTGCATATGTCCTTTTCACTAGGGGTGCTCTCTGGTCGGGCCAGATGACGTATCTCTAGTAAATGGTCCGGGTGAAAAAGGTGCATCAATCAGTGGGGAGTAGATAGGCATGACAGATTACAACGGGGGAGAAAGGTCCGCATTACGTACCCTTTCACTACTTGCAAAGATTTTCCTACGTTTATTTGCAAACAGGGAATACCTCCAAAAAGAACTAATTCCCAAACAGTCAATGTTCGGACAATCAATCAATCAATGAGGAATGAAATAGGTACGACGTGTTAAAGGCTTGCGTTACCTACCCTTCACTATCTGCAAAGGGAGAGAGAATATTCCTATTCTTCCTCGTTTGCAGGTAGAGAAGATCCTTAAGAGAATTAACTTCGAACAATTCAATGCTCGATTGAAACAATCAACAAGGGGTACTGTGAACACAAATGAACGCCGCTTATGTACATACGCATTGCTATTTTCAACAGGTTGTTCCTAATGTTTCTATTTTAGCGAGGTCAAAAAGAGATCCCATTAGTGGCCTACTGATTTTGCTCGATTCCTTTTGTTTTTTTACACGATTTTTCGCTATCTGCAAAGACTAAACAGAGTATTGCGACTCTGTGCTTGTTTGTAAATAGAGAATGAACCAAAGAGAACAATCAATCAAATGGAGAGAGAAGCAGGCACGACGTATTACAAAGGGGGCAAAGGGCTGCGTTAACTACCCTTCACTATCTGCAAAGAGAGAGTACTCCTAATAGAAATGAGGGGTGGGGGGCAGTATTCAAAGCAGATCAGTGTGCATAAACACGAAAATGTTTTTACTTACCACGTACTTGACATTCGACAGCTTATGATATTTGCTATTAAAAAACCATTGAAATTCACTGAAAAAACCATAGGTTATAGACCATATATAGTTAGGAATTAGCATTTACAAAACCTTGAAAATTCACTGAAAAAACCATAGGTTATAGACCATATATAGTTAGGAATTAGCATTTAAAAAACCTTATTTTACTCACACAAAACCATTGAAATTCCATATATAGTTAGTTGCACTAACTATATATCGCGCACCCGCAATCCACTGCTGATCATGTCACATATTACATCATTCATGACATGGTCAGTGACATCACTGATGACATCACTGATGACATCTCAAATGACATCAATGACCACATCACTGATGATATCATTCATGTGACAATACAATGCATCTCCTCACGTTTTAATATAACCTCTGTTTCACCCAGTGTTAAATACAGAGTATAATTTTTGAAACCATTGACACACCAATACTAGTTACTACATACGTACTCACTGATTCCTACGTCTACACACACATTCACTCATTCACCCATACAATCATTCATACATACAATCACTCATCTTTACAACACTATCATATGCACTCATACACCTATACAGACACTTACACTCTGCCACTCATCCATGGAGTTACTCACACACCTAGTCAGTCCTGTAAAGAATCAATCACACTTCCATTTTCTTGTCTATACAGTTAAACATAGAGCACCTTACATTTTCAAACATACACTAACACATACTTACTTTCTTATACAATCATTGATACAAGTACACATTGATCGGCACAGAGTCACACACCTCCCAGCCAGCCACACACACACTCAGTCTCCTATACAAATACTTGGACAATCAATCAATAACCCATATAGTTAATCATATAGCTACTGATCAACACATGCAGCAGTTTACAGAACAACAGACATAATGATGCACAAATTAAGACAGTTTAGTCACTAACCCATGCACTCAGTGAGACACATTTAATCACTCACTCATACATTCAGTCATGCACCTACTAAATCCTTCGTCCAGACACTTATACATCTACTCATTCTTCAATATGTAAAACATATTTAAACTTTACAGAAACACACAGTCACTGGATGATGTCATCAGTGATCTCATCAGTGATGTCATTTGAGATGTCATCAGTGATGTCATCAGTGATGTCACTGACCATGTCATGAATGATGTAATATGTGACATGATCAGCAGTGGATTGCGGGTGCGCGATATATAGTTAGTGCAACTAACTATATATGGAATTTCAATGGTTTTGTGTGAGTAAAATAAGGTTTTTTAAATGCTAATTCCTAACTATATATGGTCTATAACCTATGGTTTTTTCAGTGAATTTTCAAGGTTTTGTAAATGCTAATTCCTAACTATATATGGTCTATAACCTATGGTTTTTTCAGTGAATATATATATATATATATACCAACACATTTGACACGCAGGGAGCCTGACCTTAGCAGGGCGGTCAGTGCATCTGGTGGGAGGCTTCCAGATAATATGTTCCACACTCTTCCTTTACCTTCGAAAGAAGCACACTGACTCTGGAAATGTTGCTTTCGAAATCCTTTATTCATGGAATGACACGGAGGCCAAGAGGCTCACTTTTCCCAACGTTTCTGCTCACCAGAGCCTTGATCACGGGAGGCAGTCTCTCTAACATTTTGAATTGCCCACGTGGTTTTCCTTTTAAACACGCAGGCCACATTCTCTTGCAGAGAGGCGCAGAGGAAAACTTTCACGACTTTTGAATTGCATGCCGAATACTATTTTCAAACCATGTCTTTCATTGAGTAATCTGCATGTTTTTTCTCATATTATGTCTGTTCCTTTGCACCAAGAAAAATAAAAACAGTGAGCCTCTTGGCCTCCATGTCATTCCATGAATAAAGGATTTCGAAAGCAACATTTCCAGAGTCAGTGTGCTTCTTTCGAAGGTAAAGGAGGAGTGTGGAACATATTATCTGGAAGCCTCGCACCAGATGCACTGACCGCCCTGCTAAGGTCAGGCTCCCTGCGTGGCAAATGTGTTGGTGTGTTTATTGTTGAAGCCTGGCCTGCTTTCCCCCTGAGAAAGGATTTCCGGAGCGTGGAATGTAAGGGAGCAGGAGGAACGATTTCCATTAACTGCAGGAATATGTTGCTTTCAAGAAAATCAGTGGTGAATGTTAAAAACGAACTGTGCTGAGAGGGACACTTTATTTTTCTTGGTGCAAAGGAACAGACATAATATGAGAAAAAACGTGCAGATTCCTCAATGAAAGACATGGTTTGAAAATAGTATTCGGCATGCAATTCAAAAGTCGTGAAAGTTTTCCTCTGCGCTTCTCTGCAAGAGAATGTGGCCTGCGTGTTGAAAAGGAAAACCACGTGGGCAATTCAAAATGTTAGAGAGACTGCCTCCCGTGATCAAGGCTCTGGTGAGCAGAAACGTTGGGAACAGTGAGCCTCTTGGCCTCCGTGTCATTCCATGAATAAAGGATTTCGAAAGCAACATTTCCAGAGTCAGTGTGCTTAGTTAGGACCTAGGGGCCCCCAGCCCTGGGCACCACCACCCCCTCGAGCTTTATTATAAGTTGTGCAGAGGGATAATAGCCCTCCCAGCCCCAGGAACCGTCAGCCCAGGTTCTTTCAAGATAAGAGGGTGGGGGGCTCAAAGGCCCCCCCGCAGCCCCGTGAACCCCCAATGCTGGGTCTTTTTTTCATTAAAAAACCTGTGTGGAGGTTTTGAGCCGCCCCCACATGCCCCGGGGCCCACCACTTACCCGAGCTTCGAGCCCTTGTTGGCCCTGGGGAACGCCAAACCCAGGGCCGTCTCCTGCAGTGTCCCGGGGTGCCCCCCAGGACACTGCCATTTGCAATGACAGGGCGAGAATCTCGCGGCTCCTACCCTGTCATTGCAAACTGCTTTACTATTTGGAAGAGTTCCAAATAGTAAAGCAGATTGCTTTTCCACAGGTGGAGCAGCATGTCCAGCTAACTATAACACCCCTAAAACCTACTTTTTTCAGTGAATATATATATATTCATTGAAAAACCCATAGGTTTCACATGTTATAGTTAGCTGAACATTTCTCTCATACAAAACCTTTGAAATTCCTCCGTTATAGTCAGCTCAGCTAACTATAACTTGCGCGCCCGCAATGCACTGCTGCTGACGTCACATATTACATCACTCATGAAATGGTCAGTGACATCACTCATGACATCACTGATGACATCTCAAATGACATCCCTGATGACATCACTGATGACATCATCCAGTGAATGTGTGTCTTTCTGAAAAATAAATATTTTTAATATATGTATATCTATTATTATTATTATTATTAAACTACACTTGTATAGCGCTGTCTACCTGGAGGCCTCGTAGCGCTTATGACTGAGAACTTACTTAGCGCGGGCTCAGGGCAGATCAGCAGGATTTAGCATACAAGTGAGTTTTCAGGGCTTTCCTGAAGGAGAGATGATTAATAGTTCCCCGGAGGGGTAAAGGGAGGGTGTTCCAGAGCATGGCCGCAGTATATGAAAAGGAGCGGCCTCCCCAACGGGATTTCCTAACTCTGATGGAAGTAGCCAGCTGAAGGGTACAGGAACGGAGGGAGCGGGACGGGACATAGGGAGTGACCAAGGACTGTAAGATTGCAGGGCCAGTGCGATGAAAGGTCTTGTGTAAAATACACATAGCCTTGAATTGTACTCTAGCCGCGATAGGGAGCCAATGAAGCTCCCTTAGGGCATTCCTTGCTGACTGCCAGCGAGGAAGATTGTAGAGCAGACGGGCCGCACTGTTTTGGGTGACTTGGAGCTTTTGGATGACAAAGGAAGGGGCTCCCATAAAGAGGACGTTCCCGTAGTCCAGGCGAGATAGTATAAGGGCCTGGACCAGGATCCTCCTAGCCTGGAATGGAAGCAGGGGGAGCACCTTCCGCAACATCCTCATCAGCCCAAAACAGGTAGCCGCGGTCTTTGTGGCTTGGACCGAAAAGTTCAAGGCTGTATCAAACCAAATCCCCAAGCTTTTTATTTGGGGCTTGGGAACGGGGGGCGGGCCCAAACATGGTGGCCAGATGGATGCAAAGACAGAGGGAGAAGAGTTACCCAATAGAATGACATCTGTCTTCTCCCCGTTAAGTTTTAAACAGGAAGATTGCATCCATCTGGCAACAGCCTCCAGACAGGGGCCTAAGGTGTGGGACGATCCCTCCGCGTGGTCTAAAGAGACCACCAGTTGGGTATCGTCCGCGTAGGTGACAATACGCACACCGAAGGGCTGGACTATCCTGTCTAGGGGTTCCATGTAGGTATTAAACAGAGTGGGGCTCAGGCAGGAGCCCTGAGGAACCCCACACCTGAGTGGGTGTTTAGGGGACACTGCCTCGCCCTCAAAGACCTGGAAGAACCGGTCAGCCAGAAAGGATGTCAACCATTCCAGGGCCGCGCCCGACACGCCCATGTCCGCCAGTCGTTGCAACAGCGTGACATGGTTGACCGTGTCGAACGCGGCGCCAAGGTCCAATAGGATAATGGCGACTTTTCCACCCCGGTCCAACACTGCTCTTGCTTCTTCCGTTACCGCTAGGAGAGCGGTTTCAGTCCCATGTAAAGGACGAAACCCTATCTGAGAGGCACGCAGTAGACTATTTGACTCCAGATAGTTCGTCAAGATGTTATTTATGTGCCTCTCAAGCAGTTTGCTCAGCCAAGGGAGCAAGGAAATAGGACGGTAATTCGCCAAGTTGTTCTGGTCAAGATTGGGCTTCTTCAACAGGGCCCTCACCATCGCGCACTTCCAAAAAGGGGGAACAGATTTAGAGGAGATGGAAGTGTTGAGAACGTCCAATATGAACGTCTAATATATCTAAAGGTCAATGGAAGAATAAATGGGTATATAAGTGTCTAAATGGATGTTTCTTTTTGTAAAATTGATTGTATAACTGACTTATTAAGTATATTTAAGTGAATAGGTGCATTAGTGAGTAATCTTTAAATATTTAAATATCTGTATCAGTGTCTCACTTTGTATATAAGTGGCTGCATGGGTTGGTGAGTAACTATATGAGTGTGTATATGTTTTATTAGTTGCTTTTTTGAGTACCAAAATGAGTGTCTGTATGGTTCGGTGGGGAGTATTACTTAGCGCACAGATGCATGAATGACTGACTCACTGTTTGTATGTGTTTTGAAGACAGCATGTGTGCAGGACTGTATGGGTAGATGAGTGTGTGTATGGGTGTCTTAGTGAGTGAATGACTGTCTCAATAGTATCTTTATGAGCAACTACAAATGTTTTAAACTAGTATATATGAGTATTGATGTATATAAGTAAGTATATGTGAGAGCGAGAGATTCTAAGACTTCCTGTATAAATAAGTATGTGTTTCTATAAGTGATTGTTTAAGAGAGTAAGTATGTGTACGATTCTGTAGAAGTTAGTGTACTGGTGGGTGTATATCTGTATATGCAAGTAAATGGATATTTGTTTATTTGCATGTGTGAGTATGTGTGTGAGTAACTCTATAGATGAGTGTCGGTGTATAACAAGATGTATAGGTGTATGAGTACATATGATGAATGAGTACATGTATGAGTGACTATATAGAACTGTTGGTGAATGAGTGGATGTGTATGTAGATTTTGGAATTACTGAATAGGTTGTTCTAACTGCAATTGGTATCTCCATTTTTTTTTAAATTATAGTTTCTATTTTTGATCGTGTGTATCAAAGGGTATATTACGCTGAGAGGAGGTCTGCCACTCTTTCACAAGGATGATGTCATCAGGGATGTCATTTGAGATGTCATCAGTGATGTCATGAGTGATGTCACTGACCATGTCATGAGTGATGTAATATGTGATGTCATCAGCAGTGAATTGCGGGAGCGCAAATTATAGTTAGCTGAGCTAACTATAACGGAGGAATTTCAAAGGTTTTGTATGAGAGAAATATTCAGATAACTATAACGTGTGAAACCTATGTTTTTTTCAATGAATTTGCATGGTTTTTTAAATGCTAATTCCCTATGGTTTTTTCAATGAATTTGCAAGGTTTTTTAAATGCTAATTCCTAACTATAACGTGTGTGAAACCTATGGTTTTTTCAGTGAATTTCAAAGGTTTTGTAAATGATAATTTATAAATGTATTAATTATTATGTCTTTCTTTTTATACTAATTTCTTATATTTTTAATAAAAATATGTATATTTATTTTATTTTTTAGATTAGATTTCATATTCTTATTATAAAATAATAACAAAACTAAATTGCAAAGTAATTTTTAGATTAATTATTGCTTGACGTCGGTTGCAAGTATAACACAGCTCCAGCAATGCTCTTGGGGCCCTATGCTTACAATGCTATATCAATCCTTACACCTGCTTCAAGCATGTGCAAGGTTTTTACGCAGCATAAGCTCAAAAGTCACTGAATAAAATTGTATACATTTCACGCAGTCACTTTTAGGTAGCGTTGCTGCACCCCCTTCTGCACAAGAAAGCCTCTTCTGGCCCAGCGCTTTACAATGTAATACACCCTTCATATGCGTCACATTGTTAATAGCACACACCATGGCACATCTTTTGCACCACTGCTGTGTCACAAAAGTGATGCAACGGCTGTGTAAAAGAGGCACAAGTGTGGAAAAAGACAGCCAATCTATAACGAATGACAAGGCTGCCCGGCGCAAGATGCCACTATTTTCCTTCAATAATAGTTACCAAAATAAAGAGGCAGGCGCTGTGAACCTGGAAGGCAAGAACAGGTTTATTACTCCAGAGGAGAACACATCAACTCGGACATGCAGAATGTCTTTGGGAGATGTTCTAACAACTTTTCTGCTGCTCCCCCTTTTATATAGTATACAGTCACTTTATTGGTGGTCAAACATCCTAGGAATTCCCGCCCCCAGCAGGTGCTCACAGAGTCCCAACAGTTTGTCGTCCCCCCCACCTGGATCTAACAAATGATTGATATCTCGCAGCTGGACATTCCAACAGGATCTGTAAATGCGTGGGATCGGTCAGATCTAAGGGTTGTGCTAGAGATAAGATCAAGCGTTTCTGTTCATGCAACAAGTCCTGCTGTGTGGGGGCAATAAACTATGTCTGCAGGGGTCGGTTAGTGCCTGAGAGCGGACTGAGTGGCCAGGTGCAAGGAAGGAGGTTATAAAAGGGGGCTTGCCTGTGCATGGAGGATGAAGGGACAAGCGGGTTTGGCGCGGGACGTGACTCCGGGGCATTGTCAGGCTGACAAGGTTTTATGACCCTAGTATGTGTGTTCAGGATTGGTCAGGGTGCTGGGGATGATTGCGAGGTCAGGGTGAATCAAAGGTGACTAGTAGTAAATGGAATGGATGAGATATCTAAAATGGTTGCTGCTTACCCGCACGCAAAGGCTCTTGTTTAGCAAGATGGCACCGGCGATGTTCACGTCTGTCAATTACATTTTAACACAAGGGGATTGTAAATCCGCCCCAACACATACAAATTCACCCAGGAAGTTTCACCAGCAGCACAAATTGAAGCATAGACTTTAGCAAAGTCAGACTCAATATGTGGGTGTGGACTGCTTGCTGAAAATGCTGTTGCCGCAGTTGATGTGCTTGGTGTAGCAGCAGGTGAGGCAGCAGTGAGGATTTATTAATACACAATGGCTGGTACCTAGCATCCTAGAAATCAGTGAAGTCATCATGAAGCTAGAAAACTCGTATTGATCAGTGTGCAACCCATGGCTGCTTTATGGTTTCCCAGTTCACTTAATACATCTCAGAGTGGACTGAATATTGTAGGGACATATCTGGTCAGGCACACACATGGGTTATGGTGCACCCTGCATTAGGGCCAAAAGCCTGCAGTAGGGGTGACTTACCTATACCTTATGCGGTGTATGGGTGGCATGGCACATGGGCCGTCTGTATTTGAAAACGGGGGAAGCACTCCTATCTTAAATATAAGTCTTAGATCAAATAAAAATAATTATTTGGCTTGTCACAATGGTGTGCATGGTGCCTAAACCATGCCTAATATTTTTCTTCAGAAATTAAGTACGTCTACTTGACCACTGTGCATTGTTGCCACTCAATACTGTATTGTACTTATATAGTATTTTAATGACACATAAATCACTTTTAAACTTAACAAATTCACTGTTTTATATCTCTAACTAGCAGCCCGTCCCGACATTGTCCGGGTATGAATTGCTGCCGGCCAGTAGTATATTGTTTTGTAGGATTTCGTTTTGATAGCATTTCTTATCTGTGACAGGCCTGGAAACACTCCAATTCACAGTGCACTGCTGATGCACTTAAGAGTGCGCGTTCAGTAGTGTACTTTATTTTTCCTTGCAATATTATATAGCGCAAACTCGACAACATGGCATGAGCACAATTTACATTACAGAAGAACACATTCATTTGTGGTAGGCATGGGGAGTCAAAGCGATTTGCCTGGAATCACTGGATGTTGAGCTGATGCCGAGATTCAAACGTAGCTCCCCAGCTCTAAAGTTCGCAATTCTAGAACTTGTGGCGGGAGGTGTGTCTAAAAGTGTATGTCGGTTATGGCCATCAATGAGAGAGACCTGTGCATTTTTCAAATCGGTGGTGAAAAAATATGAGTATGTTGCTGGAGATGTGGGCCGCCGTGACACCAATGTATTTACCGGGGAGGGTAAACACCCTTTATTGAGCAACTTTCTTTCCGCATACCATCACTCCGCATACTTTCATTAGGATAGTACCATGAGTCCGCAATGCCATTATAACGCATGGCATTACATTTTATATGCTTTTACCACGCATACATTTACAACAAAATTCGTTGTAAATGCATGAATGTTAAAAGCATGTTTTTTTAATGTTTGGATAAGGTAAGTATGGGTATAGGAGTATATGTTTTGGGGCACTGAGGTATATGTTTTGGGATGTTTGGGTATTTTAAGGGTTCAGATATAGTTTTGGGTTATGGGGTACAGGGGTAGTTTTAGGGTTTAGGGATAGGTATGGGTTTTGGGGTACAGGGGTATTTTTAGGGTTCAGGGCGAGGTTTGGGTTTTGGGGTATAGGGGTATTTTTAGGGTTCAGGGGTAGGTTTGTGTTTTGGGGTACAGGGGTATTTTGAGGGTTCAGGGCTAGGTTTGGGTTTTGGGGTACAGGGGTATTTTTAGTGTTCAGGGCTAAGTTTGGGTTTTGGGGTACAGGGTTATTTTTATGGTTCAGGGCTAGGTATGGCTTTTGGGGTACAGGGGTATTTTTAGGGTTCAGGGGTAGGTTTGGCTTTTGGGGTACAAGGGTATTTTAAGGGTTCAGGGCTAGGTTTGGGTTTTGGGGTACAGGGGTATTTTAGGGTTCGGGTACGTTTGGGTTTTGGGGTACAGGGGTATTTTTAGGGTTCAGGGCTAGGTTTGGGTTTTGGGGTACAGGGGTATTTTTAGAGTTCTGGGAATGGTTTGGGTTTTGAGGTACAGGGGTATTTATAGGGTTCAGGGCTAGGTTTGGGTTTTGGGGTTGATGGAGCGAGATTCAGAATGATATTTTGTTCTGACTCGCAAAGTTAAACTTCCATAATAAAATAACCGTATTAACTGATTTGTGTTGAATTATTAACCAACATAGTTTTAAAAATGCATTTACACAAACATGAGAGATTAACTTATGTGCTCTTTGTTGCAAAAGCAAGTGTGTTGAAAAATAATAAACTAACCCTGTCTATTGTATTTGTCAGTGTTAAATGCGGCTGTTCAATTAATGGCATGTGCTTATTTATTTGCTTGTGTTTGTGTCTTTACGTCTTTTATGTGCCATAAGTCTGTGGAGAATTCTGCGGCCTAAAAGAAGAAGGTTGATATGAAACGCAGCTTTGTGTTCTCAGTTAGGTAACATAAATTAATGGGTTGACAATTAGCAAAGGGTGTGGGTAACAGAATGGGTCTCAATTCTCTAATTAATTAATTAATGTCTGGTGTTTGTTTAAACAATAGTTTTCAAGTGAGGCCTAAAGAATGCAGTGAAAAATGGCGTTGCCCAGTCTTGTCCAGAGAGAGCAAGAGTCCTGCATGAAAACTTTTACCACGTTGAAAATATTTGCAAGCTCGAATGAAAATTGTTTTACGTGCTCTTGGTGAGACTGATTCAAGGACAGGAAGAGGCAAAGTTTGACAAGCTAAGGAAGTCATGGCCTGTGACTTGTAAAATGTTTCTTTTTGAGGAAGTTGCGTGACTTGAGAATAAGAGACAATGGACTCTAAGAAAAGCCCGATCTAGGCTTGGAGAAAGGTGATTACACCATATGAGCTGACATCAGTCAGCCAATAAGAACACTGGATGACAGAGAAAAAATATACTTTTAGTGAGATTAGTTAGGCAGAAAAGGTATAAAAATTGCCCCCATGGACAGGAGGGCGCTTCTCGCTTTCCGAATCCTGATGGGCGTGTCGTGCTGTTGGACTTTTGGCGCACGTAAGGATAGAAGGCTTTAATGACTTTAACTTTTAGGTGAAGAGAGTTTTAGACAGGAAATAGACTTAGGGAATGGAAAACTGTTATTTTGCTTTAACTCATACATGCTGAATTGATATGAAGATGACAGTTCAATATTTCATTTACCTTAATTAATGCTGCTTAAATTGCTAATAAATAAAGAATTCCTAATTCCTAATAAAAATGCTCTTTCTTGAATAATATAGTTTATAAATAGATTTTTTAAACGACAAGCTGGTCTTGTTTATTCATGGTCTAGTTACCATCAGCTGATCCATTTGTCTAAGTGACTTAATTAATATGATAAATTGCATTAAAACCATGGTAAGAAATGATAAACTGTAGTTGTATATAAAAGTGTAAATAGTTTGTGAATAGGTTTTATTAATTAGGTCACATGATTCAGTTGCCCAAAAATTGTCTTGTTTGTTAATGGGCCTTGTGAGTGATATATGATTAATGGTGAGTATTATGGTGTTGGGTAGCGTTGGTGAGACAGTTTTTCTATAGGGGCGCTGGATCAGGGTACAGGGTATATTTATAGAGTTGAAATGGGTTAGTGTTTAAGGGTATTGGCGTATTTTAAGGAGTCAGGGTGGGTTATGATGATGGGGTGCAGGGGTTTTTAAAGGGAGCAGGGTGGACACCTGGAGCTGGAATGTACAGAACCTGGGAAGAAAAAACAATGAAATATTGAGCACAACGCTCGCTTTTTTTCCCTCGTAATCCCGCGCCCCGCACACGCCCGAGCCCCCAGCACACGCCCACAGCACACGATATGAGACATGGCATGAAGGGCTGAACGTACCACACACCCCCAGCGTTTGTCACGCCCCAGCACATGCCCACAGCACAATGCAGACACGCCCACAAGGGACTACTTTGCTGGCACGGTTCTTTTACCTTTTAAATGTATATGGTGGGCGTCTGCATAGCCTATGTCCTTCTGCTGCAACTGCCCTTTCCAACGCTGTATTGGGTGTTGTGATTGGTGCTGTGGTTCCTGAGATTACCCGCCTCAAAGGTTTGGGCTCTCTCTTTATTATATTAGTATGGATTATACAGCGCATAAATCATAAACACAATGTATAGATATGATTTAACATATCTAAATTTCGAATCAATAGTGATACAAATAACAGATTTTTAAATCCTGTGGTGAACAATCTTTGATTCCAATTTACTTATTTGCCCGCCCAATGCATTTTGGGCTCATGGCCCTTCGTCAGATTCATTGCCCAAATAGCCCCGGCTGCTCTCCTACTGATGGCTCTGGTTAGGTTTCAATTAATTTAGATATCTTTAACCTTCCTACTACCTCTACACCAACAGTGATAACTTGATAGAGAAGAGGATGTGGTTGCGGTTGGTGTGATAACATGACCATGGAAGGTAGACACAGTAAAAAACACAAAGTTAACACCATGATAGAAGATAATGAAAAAAGTTGATATCAGGCAGAATAACAGCAAGAGGAAGGCCTGCCTCTTTAGCTATTACCTCATATGGATTAGAAACGGTGTTCTTTTTAATGTTAACTAAATGTTCATTTTTATAACAAACCTTTATCAACTCATTTTCGGATACATACATATCTATATATATTTTTAAACATACCTGTAAAATGAACATATACAATTCAAAAACAGGTTCCACTTTTTTATTACGAAATATATTTTGTCAACAAGACATTTTGATATTGCATTCGTTTTTATTAATGGTATTATGTCTATATGGTGTGGTATAACACTTTTTTTTTGCAGCTTTGCTATTGTGGAAAATAAAAAGTAGTCCTTCACTTTTCCTTTCAAAAGTGCTTGTGAATTACTTTCACCAAAACAATAAGGTTTTTGCAGCATTCTTCAAAAGATGCTACAGAGAGAAAGAAACAATAACATGTCCATTATATTATAACAAATAGAACTACAACAGTCATTGTATTACGTGCAGTTTTTCCTTTTATTCATATAGTTTATTATATGATCTTTGCCTTTATGAGAGCTTTTTTAAACTCTGTGTTTTTTAGACTGTATATAATGGGGTTACACAGGGGAGTAATAGCAACATATGACAAAGACATTATCTTATTTTCTTTCAACGAATACGATGATATTGGTCGCACGTAAGTAGAAAAGAGAGATACATAGAATAAAATAACCACAGTGAGATGAGAGACACATGTGGAGAAAGCTTTGTCCTTCCCACTCTTAGATTTGATTTTCAGGATAGAAGAAACAATTTTGCTATATGAAAAAATGATAAGAATAAATGACATCATGGCCACTATGGAACCATTGATGTAGTTAAGGGTCTCGATGATGGTAGTGCTGGTGCAAGAAATCTTCAACAGGGCTGTAATGTCACAGAAGAAGTGGTTAATGGTGTGGGACTCACAGAAAGAAAATGTGGACATTAGAGGAATGTGTGGCATTGCAATTAGAAGTGCAACTGCCCAGCTTCCAGCAGCTAGGGTCAAGCACACAGTCTTATTCATAATAACCGTGTAGCGCAAGGGATAGCAGATGGCCACATATCGATCATAAGCCATGACTGTCAGGAGAAGCAACTCCACCGTTGCAAATACCATGAAAAAATACATCTGCAGGAGACATTCCGTGAGAGAAACCTCTATACCCTCCCTAAAGAAGTGGAGGAGAAGCTGTGGAAACACAACAGAGGTGTAACCGATGTCAACGGAGGACAAATGTGTGAGGAAGAAGTACATGGGAGTGTGTAGATGGGAGTTTGAGCAAATTATTGCCAGGATCAGAAGGTTCCCCACTAGAGTTATCAGGTACATCAATAAAAATGCAATAAAAAGTGGAACTTGCAGCTCTGGAAAGTCTGAAAATCCAACAATGAGGAAATGACCAGTGGCGCTTAGATTTTCTTTATTCATTACTACAGCAATGCAGCAGATGTGCAATTGCAAACACCCTGTAAATAAACACCAACTGAGTTTAAATTAATTGTTGCCTGGACACCGATATTTTCAATAACAATACAATCATTAAATGAAACATGGTGAGCACACAAATATTATTTTTCACATTGAATTGTATTCAGATTTTTTGATAGTGTTTGATGCTTCCATTTATGTCTGTGGGCTTCTGATGACAAGATAAATAAAAATCATTTATTTCGCTTCATACTTTTAATCAATATTCCTATAGCTCTCAGGGCAGTGAGAAGGTCCTTGCTACACCAATTAAAATCATTTGTTTGTAATGTATTGGCACCCTTGCAATTTCACAAACTAAACATGCATTTCCATTTTGCCTCCTGGGGCTTTCATTGTTCCAAGGGTTCTAGCCCAATATTTAGGTTCATTTTTGTTTCTGTTAAAATCCGATGCCGCAGGGATTGGAATTTATTGGCTGAAAAAGTGATCACAATTAAAAGTTCAGCCCTGTAAATGGAACACAGCATGCATAGAAAAGTTGTCAAAAGTAATGCAAAGTAGCATTGTGCGCTGCTTTGTGCTACTTTGCGTCAGGGCGTGTTTTCACAAAGACAAGGGAACCCGAAAGGTATGCCATAGGGACCTTGGGCAGTATCAATTTACAAAAAACAGTGGTCCCTACATGTGGACAAGATAACATACAAAAAACAATAATCATACACCTGATAAGTAGTATGTCTTTTGTCCAGCCGGACAAGAAAATGTATTTTAAATGTTCTGGTTGATAAAGTGAATTTTAAGAACCAAAAAAGATAACAAGTGGGCACAGCCGTGACCCACAACAATCAAGACAAAACAACAAAGAAATGGCCAAAAGGGCAAAGCGAAAATCTGTCTGTATACTTGTGGTCAGTGCTACAGACTCAATCTCTTAAACATAACCATACCATTGCATCAAATAATATAGCATTATCATATTGCATATGGGGTTTTTTAGTCGACGACGTTTCAATGCCTTTTTACATTTGTGACATCATCATCAGGACAAGAATTATCAACATTATTGTTTTGTACAACAGTTATTAACACAATGCCTTTTATCACATTAATGTTGGTTTCCTCGTAGGTTCAGGAATACTGATGAGTAAACGCTGATAGATGTGCTTTCTTTCACATCAAGTCCAGGGCTTCCATCAGGATTGTATGGATTTGCCAGGAAAGGAGCGTGATGGCTCAATTTGGGATCGATCCCATCGGACTGCCGTATTCGCCATAGCGCTCTGGCCATCACAAATTGAGCCGTCATGCTCCTTTCCTGGCAAATCCATACAATCCTGATGGAAGCCCTGGACTTGATGTGAAAGAAAGCACATCTATCAGCGTTTACTCATCAGTATTCCTGAACCTACAAAGAAACCAACATTAATGTGATAAAAGGCATTGTGTTAATAACTGTTGTACAAAACAATAATGTTGATAATTCTTGTCCTGATGATGATGTCACAAATGTAAAAAGGCATTGAAACGTCGTCGACTAAAAAACCCCATATGCAATATGATAATGCTATATTATTTGATGCAATGGTATGGTTATGTTTAAGAGATTGAGTCTGTAGCACTGACCACAAGTATACAGACAGATTTTCGCTTCGCCCTTTTGGCCATTTCTTTGTTGTTTTGTCTTGATTGTTGTGGATCACGGCTGTGCCCACTTGTTATCTTTTTTGGTTCTTAAAATTCACTTTATCAACCAGAACATTTAAAATAATTTTTTTTGTCCGGCTGGACAAAAGACATACTACTTATCAGGTGTATGATTATTGTTTTTTGTATGTTATCTTGTCCACATGTAAACTTTGCGTCAGGGCTGCATTCCATGGGAGGTACATGGTCATTGCATTGAAACAACAAATAGGTTTTGATGAAAATTCCTATCTAATAACTATTGTAGATTGGGCCCCAAAACGTTACTCCTCCAGGCGTAACAGGGTAGAACTGATTTATTTTCTCTGGGGCAAATTTACAAGCCCCCGCGCCACCAGTACGTCACTTTTCGTAATGTACTGGTGGCGCAGGGGGCTCCTCCATATTTACAAGCACAGGAAAAGCCACCCTTCCTGACTTTTCCTCTCCTTGTAAATATGGCGCCTTCTCCGTTCCATGGGTGTTGCTGTGGGTGTTCCCACGCAACACCCATGTATCAAGACACATCTCCAGATTTACGAAAAATCATAAATCTGGAGATGTGTCTGAATGCTACATCACCCTAGAGGTGGCGTAGCGAGGTGCAATGAGGAGAAATATTTTAATTTCTGCTAGTTTTTTCCTCTTTCAATGCGTGCTGCATTCTACAGCACATATTACAAGACGAAAATGTCTATAGTGGTTGTTTTTGTGCAGGAAAGGGGCCCTTCCTGCACAAAAATAATCTCCCCATGACGCAGGCATCCTTGCACCATGGTGCAAGGGGGCCTGTGCCAGCGCATGGCGCAGTTTGTGCGCCAGCGCAGGGGGAAGCACAGAAATGCAACCCCGAGCTTCGGAAGTGCCGCAGCGTGGCGCAGCCAAAGGGCTTGCGGTGCCACGCTACGGCACTTCCTTGCAGATTTGACCCTCTGTGTTTTCAAGCCCTGTATGTGTGCTGCACTTGACTCCACACACACAAAGTGGGAAAAGTACAAAAGAATCATTATTGTTCTGCAATGCTCCCCTTCCTGTACAAAACCTATTCTTGACCGATCACACATGCCCTTGCACTATGGTGAAATGGTGGGTTTGTTGACGTGCCAGACAAAAGAGAAAAACAACATCACAGTGTAGTCAATAAGACACTGTTTCACATTTCCTGTGAGGGACCACAGTGAAGCAACTTTGGTGGCTCTGTTGCGTTGCGTCACATTTGAATAAAAGTGCTCTTTACCTTTTAGTTTCCATGGTTACAGCAAGAGCTAAAAGCTCCTAACCTCTCTCCTCTTCTGCTGTGTCCTTTGAGATATCCAGCCATGCTGCGTGAATCAAACCAGCAGGGAAACAGCTGTAAATGCAATTTGCATTCAACATTTAAAATTACATTTTTCAAATCGTATCTACTATTTTTCTTTTTATGTAAATGACTATTCAATTATATTTTTCTTTTGCTTCATTTAGCTTTCAGTTGCAACGAGTGTGTTTTGGAACGTGATGTACCAGTTTACTCATGTACAGGCATTGCTTTTGGAGGCGTTTTTGTCAAAAATTAAATGGCCCAGTAGTTAGTTGTATTGTGAGATTTCTGGGTGAGACCTTTAATTGAAACACATTTGAGTACATCCTTTTTTTTTTTTTTAACAGACCGAGGTTTATTGGTGTCTGAGTGATCTTTGCTTCCGGTTCTCGTGTGACCCCGGCGCTGTGTCGTGCCCAGTCTGCCCTTGTGCAAGCATTCATTGTGCACTTTCATTTGCACGAGTGCGGAGGCATTTCTGTGATTTATGCGACTAATCACCAGGCGCAGTATAAAGATGATTGGAGCTTTCCCAGCTTAGACTTTTGCCACTGTTTTTTTTCTTTTTATTTGAGGTGTCTATAGCTAATACGTATATCTCAGAGTATCTCTGAATTAAAGCAACTTTAGACAGTACAAGTCGGAAACCGAAAAATGCAATCCCTGTTGACTTTTTCAGAATTGTCCCGTCTGAATATGATGCATGAATTCGGAAACATTCTAAGTTGATTGAATGAACTTTAGAACCATTAAATGCTAAAAAAAAAAAAAAAAAAACAGCCCCTTGACTGCGGCTGAACCAGTGCAGCTCTTATCAGGGCTTCAGTTAGTCCATTTTTCATCCTGTACTAAACATTTTATGAAGTTGTTCCCAGCTCAGAACATGTGAAACAAATAAGCCAGACCTGTTGTCTCTATATTTTCAGCAGTAACTGAACATAAATGTATATCACGAGTAGCTGCGTTAATCGCGCGAGTGTTGGTTACTCACCGCAGGAATGTTCGACTGCCTGCAAGGGGGGTGGTGGAGGCAGGGGCCAGATCAGAAGGGGCGCAGTAAACCTTTCTTCGAGGTTAATGTTTTTCTTAACGTTTCATGAAAACAAATTGAGTTGCAAAGTTTTGTATTTAGAGATAGCTCTCTTTCTGATCAGAGGCTACTTACCCAGCATATCAAGATAACATTAACAAAAGTTCCTTTTCTACCAGAATCAGAAAAAACCTCGAAACCTCACCACCTACAAAACAGAAGAGAAAATCACAAGCGAGGCTGAGCTCTGTCTGATATTGATGAGGTGGAGACCAGAAGAAAAGCCAAACAAGTGTCCAACGTTCAACCAAAACAAACTGCAACCACTAGCGTGGGCGAGGGATGCAAGGACTGAGACATCTCTCTCCTGGCACTCTTTTATTGTCAGAGATAAGATGCTCAGCATCAGCTGCGGGTCCCCCCCGGGACCTGGCTCCCAAAGCTGTGGAGGGCAGAGAAGGCAGGTGCGACTCATTACAAGTTAGTTGTTTAGTTGGCGCTTTTGTCTCTCAGGTGGGAGGTGAAGCAGTCTTGACCAGCCATCTTCAGGATTGATGGGTTCTGGTGCCAGATAATAGTGTTACCTTTTCTGAAGAGTTTGTTGGTTGCTAAGAGCATCTTCTAGCTTTCTGAGGCACAGGCCTCTCCCTGCTCTTTCTTGTTCAGTCAATCCCAGCAACATTTTAGATTCAGCAGGGTGCATGCAGAGTGTTTCCTTGGACTCTAAAAAGTCCCAGTTACTGCAGCATCATAACCATCTTGGGGGGTTTGTTTTGTCACATCAGGTGTTTGTTAAGCGCGACTACTCACCCGTAAGGGTCTCAAGTCGCTGGGGGGGGGGTGTGTGTATGTGGGAGGGGGGGTCACAGGTTCCAGTCCATCAAGAAGGGGGTCTGTCAAAGAGCCAGGTTTTGAGGTTTCTTGTGAAGATGGGGAGCGATGTTGTCTGTCTGAGGTGGAGTGGAATGTCCACAGGTTTTGTGGGAGCAGCAATTTCTTTTAATATTTTAGGGAGGAGAGAACATGTTAGTGTTATCTCTTCCAACAGCATCTTGAACAGGGATCCTGAGAACAGCTGCTTTCTGTTTCTTTTAGCAAAAGACAGAGCAGGTTAACAATTTATGAGATCTCTTACCTTCAATTTATAAAAGGTCGGACCCGGGCTCAGAGGTCTTGTTGTTTTAATTCAATATTAGAAATATTTTTTGCAGATGCTCAATATTTGTGTCCCAGGCACTTCGCTGTTAAGATTTTTCATAAATTATAATTTTACCTAAGCTTTTGTTATTGTATTTTTTTTTTGGGGAGAAGGGTGTCATTTGGCAGATTCTCAAGTGTGTGCTTTAACACAGCCTGCAAAAAATGGACATCGAGCACTCTTGAACATAGCATTACAACACCCACTGCACCAACACTCTCATCATCTCTGTAGTGTGTAAGGCAACAAAGGCTGATTGAAAGATCCGCACTGCCCACATGTTGGGGGTGTGTGGCATGAGGCAAGGCAGCTCTGGTGGCTTACCTCAGCACCACCTCGTTTCTTGGGGATGCACACTTCTTGCGTGTGGTACACCGATATATACTCCCTCCATCCCTGGACCAGCACCTAGAAGAAATGCACATGTGCTACCATCAGAGACTCGGATGAGTAGAAATTAACATTATCAATCCGTTTTGCATCAGTGTGAATGACCCGTTGAAGAGCCTAGTGAGTGCCCCGGAAGAGACCACGTACTCCCTCACATGGTCACTCATGCTTACACTCGCACACTGTCACACGCACATGCTCACATGCCATCTCACCAGGGTTGGATTGGGATTAGGAATCAGGCCAGGCACGCAAAGCAAAAGTAGCCCACCTTTGTATATTTCCTTTCCACAAAACACTGCTTCGGCACCGTTTTATAAACACCTGAAAACAAGTGAGGCCACTTCTGCTCAGGCCCTCTGCCCAGCTCAATATACACACATTAATTGGCCAGCCAAGCCAGAGAAAGGGAGTAATACCTCCGCCAGATGATAAAAAGGAGGTAACGGACGCCCATCTGCCTCCAGAAAGGCCACTCAGCTGGGCCAATGGGCTGCTGGTGACATCTAAACACACCAGACACCTCCTAAATCGGTCCCCAGGCTGCCAAAAAAGCAGCCCACAGCTGGAACTTTGATACCAGCCCCTCAGCCATTGCCCGAGTGCCCGTCTTACCAATCCGACCCTGCATCTCACTAATGCTTAGACTCACACACTGTACCCTCACATGGTATCTCACTCATGCTTACACTTACACACACTCCCTCTCATGCTCACATGCTATCTCACTCATGCTTACACTCACACACAATCCCTCACATGCTCAAATGCACTCATTCATGCTTATGCTCCCACAGTCTAACTTACATGCTCACTCACTATCTTACTCATGCTTCCACTCCCACAGTCTCACTCACATGCTCACCCACTGTCTCAGTCACCTCCACACTAATTTGCTCAGTTACTGTCCCTAAAATTGACTCGCACCTATATATGTATTCACTCACTTGTTACCATTCTTTCTCAGTTTCACTCATTCACACAACCACAGTCTCTCACGTGTATGTGGAACACACATACTCACACTTACACCCCACACAGACACTAAACATTGGAGAGTATGTTTTACGTCCCTTTCAGCTGTCTCTCTGTCTGTGTGGGCCCTGCTTCAGCCTCTCAGCTGCTTGTGCACAATGGACCATCCGGATGTATGACATCACAACACATGCTTTCACAACGCATGCCTTTACAACACGGTTTTAACAACGCATACCATTACAACGCATAGCGCTTTGGGGTGCTGGATAGTGAATACTTTAATTTACTATTCCAACTCCAGTCCCCGTGGATAGTAGAGAAGGTGTTGGATAGTAAATTAAACCTATTCCCTATCCTAGAGCGCCCCCCAGCGCAATGCGTTGTAATGGTTTGCGTTGTAAAAGTTGCGTCGTAATGGCACTGCGTAGTAAAAGTTGCGTTGTAAAGGTTGTCTCCCGGACCATCCAGGTAAGCGCACAGCTCCCTTAACCACCTACATATTAGCTGGGGCCTGTGGACTGCAAACAGTGTATAACTCTGTGACTTTGGTTCCAAGTGGATGCACTGCACAACCTTCAGCTTTCAGTTACTTCATGTAGAGGCCCCTTTTGTATGTTCATTCTACCCTTTCCCACTGAATCCCAGTGTATCGTTGGGTCAGTACGGCTCACGGACCCCACCCCACACTGCACCAAGGGGATGTGTGGGTGGCAGGCGGATTGTCTCGCAGCCCCAAGAAGTAGAGAGCTGAAACCTGAACCATAAGGGCTACCTTCACAGTTGACTCTGCCGTGTGTCGTCAGAGGTCAGGTCCTGAGTTTGGCTGTGACATCTGCAGCCCTGAACACTCTATCTGATGGTGCTCCAGGTACCTTCACGTGCATGTGTCAGCCATCACACCAAACTCGCTGCCCCAGACTGCCTTGTCCTCGCCAGTATTGGCTTGCATTTTTACCAAAAGTAAACCATTTCTAATTTTTCACTACAAAAGTAATTCAAAAAGGGGTAGATAATAGTGATGGCTTGGCCTCTTCGCCCATTGGAGTGAGACTCCCATGGAAATTATCTGTGCCATCCCTGATGCTCTGTTCAACCCCAATGAAACAGAGCATAGCTACTATAAACACACCCTGAAACCTCCAGCAGTTCACTTGCAAGACCTGAGGTGACAGAACAACAACAAATATAGCTATTGTGGGTAGTTCAGTGTGTGGGAACACATAAATCATAGGTGGCAGTACATCGTGTGAACCTGCAAAATCAGTGGCTGCATGCAATGGTCAACACTACATTTGTTCTCTTTGTCTTTCTGCCTAACAACCAACACACATATTTTTATTTACTTAATGATTTTTCAGAGCACTTCAGAAGAGTGAAGTATGAGGGTATTTGCAATATGTTATCAGAAATGACAACACCGTCTTACAGTGAACAAAGATCTAGATTAGCTCAGATAACTATAACTGATGAATTTGACTGTTTTTGTACGGGTGAAATTGCAACTTAACTATAATGTCCTGTCGTAATTTGGCAGCACCTGAGTTAGCATTTAGCTCAGCTACACGAGCTTTTACTGTTAACTTGACTAAACGTGCGGGGGCCATTTTGTATTTGGTGGCTTCCATTTTGTATGAACATGCGGCCTCGTGGTCAGCGTGCCCTTTCGTCCTTCCTCCATGCCAATGAACCTTTACCCTGCCCAACAACAGGCTATTTTTAGCACTGGTCAATCTCGCACATGCGTACACACGATCTTTGGACTAACGAGTGGTCACTTCTTAGGAATGTTCCCCAAACTGACCAGTGGCATCAAACTCCTCCCACATGTTGGCTGTGTTCCAAAAATGCCCTTATATGTACCTAAAACTGTTCAAATGTATACCGCCTACCTTTTTATTACTGTTAAACTTGTATAAAAGAGGTCCCGCACCGATGTTCGGTGTGATACTTCTTGCATTGCCGAAGGGTGCTGTAGGAATGTACCACCACCCCATGGGGTCCTAATAAACTTGTCTTTTGCATTTTCCAGTTTCCGTGCCAACTTCTATTTTATGGTGTTCGAGAGTTTTTGCAGAGTATGTAGACCTGACGAAACCCAATACCACAATTGGCGACCACGAAGGGACTAATCGGCGACTCGGATGCCCGAAGGAGAGGTCGTGACGAAGAATTGGAAACTCGCCATGGACGCGTACGCTGCAACTGAGTGACCCGAGTCTTGGCACCCACGGGGTTTTTTTCCTTTCCTTCTGATCTGACCTTCCAGGTGGCGCCGGTCCTCGACTGAGATCCTGATCGTTTGGATTGTCGTGTAGTGCCCGTCTGGCTGATTCGATTAGGGAACTTGGCAGTTGGAATCTGGACGCTTTAAAAATATTTGGTAAGCTTATGATTGGTAAGGTAGTCTACTGACACTTACTGTGGCTTTTGAATTTGTTTGAGTTAGCTAACGTTTGGACCTATGATTTGAATTATATGTGGAGTGCACCTCACATAGGCAGGCATGTAGGGATATTTCTCTGACTTTGAATTTGTTTGAACGGCGCACCGTGCGTAAAGCACATTTAAGTGCCATTTGTTATAATATCGCGTTTTCGTGATATTTTGACATGCCTGTTCTAAGCACACTTCGAGGAATGTGCTGTTTTGGAAATGGTACCAATTATCGATTAAATGAATCTCAACCGGCTCCCCCAGAGGGAACTCCTAATCGTGAAATGTACATAAAATTTGGCCTTCCTCCCATTATGTATAGTACATTATGGCATAAATATACCAAAACTGATCGTGAATTACAATGGCCACTACATGGGTCGTTTGACTTACGAAAAGTTCAGTACGTGGAACAATGTTTGTTTCAGCGCAGGTCTAGACAGGGTATGTTTGATTGTGTGCGCGTATGTGGGAGAAAGCGGTGCGTGAACGAATGAAGCGTGAACAAGCCTTGGCGGACAAGGAGCAGCGAAAGGCTGCTCGTGATAAAGCTTTACAGCTGCAGGAAAAAGAATTGCTGGAACAAAAAGAGAAAGAGATTCGAGAACGTAATTTACAGGTTAATGGTCAGTTTCCTATTTGACGTCCTCTTTATCCTGTCCTTACTAATGAGTTAGATGATTTTTCATTACTAGATCGTTGCCCGCCTCCGTATGATCCGCCTACGGCTCCGGATGAGGACTCGGATGAGGATAATCGGGATAATCAGCGTACCAGGTTAACTGCTGAGCGAGCTACGGAACTGCGCTCGGTTGCTCGTAAACTAAATAAAAATGCTATAACTGTTTCAGAGGTTGATGGTTTTATGAGTTCGTGGTCTGAAAGGGAACAATTGTATTTTTTAAATCATTTTGCAGATGAAGTTGTCGAACGGTTTAGACGGAGTTCATCCGAGTTGGAACCTAAAGATATATCAGTTGGTCGTGAGAATTTTCGTAAAGGTCTTTTTGCTCTTGCAGATGCGGATGAATTTTTCCGGCGTTTGGTTCAGCTACGGGATGAGGCGACACGACTGCGAGCGGCGAAAAAGGCATCGGGTCCGCCAGCATCTGGATCGACGGAAATTTCCAAAGAGTGCCCTATCTTTGGAACAGATAAGAGCGGTGCAGTTAATGTTATGCCTATGCGAGAAGCTGCGCCTTTGTATGTCCCTCCAAAAGGGGCAGGCACGGACGATGATAAGGTGTCTAAAGATGCGAAGGGTTATTTTATATATAATTGTGTTTATACGCCATGGAATAGAGCAGATGTTATGGCACTCAAGAATGCTTTGCCTGACCCCCGTAAAAATCCAGCAGCTTTCTATGAAGGAGTGGAAGGCGCTATTTCTTCGTGCGTTATGACATTAGTTGATATTGATCTTTTCTTTGGGTTGATATTGCCTCCTGATATGTGGAGGGCGATTCGTAAGTTTGATGATCGGACGATCCTAGGTGCAGATTGGAAGGACATAGCTCGAGCTGATCTGGATAGGGAACCCGCGTGTAAACCATGCCGGTTAATTTTAGACCTCCCGGAGGCTATATTGACTAAATTAAAACCGCTTGTTCCCCCTAATAAAATTGATTGGACAATGTTGGCGTCCTGTAAACAGAAGTCGGATGAATCGGTCTCTGATTTCTTTTCACGTTTTGAGGAAGCATTCCATGATTACAGTGGTCAATTATTAACAGAGGACACGGGCAGGCATTTGTTCGTTGACAAGTATGTGGCTAATCTCCTACCGGAGATTGCAAAACAGTTAAAGGCTAGCGAAAGTTCATGGACCACTGCAACCCCCGCTTCTTTATTAACCATGGCTCAGTATTATGAACAACAGGAATTGGAGGCTAAAGAAAGTAGTGATAAGAAAGCGAAGGACTTAAAGCCGAAGGTGATGTTGGCTCAGGTTTATGCTACGCAATCGAGAGGGAATGATAGGGGTAGACGAGGATCGTATGTTACGTCTCCCCCTCGTTCTGATATTTCTGAGGATCAGTATGCATACTGTAAGCAGTTTGGACATTGGGTTTGAGATTGTCCGGTACTTCGTGAACAGCGTAATCAGCGGGGTAGAGGAAGTGGAAGGTCGCGGAATAGTTATTCAGGACCAAGGGGTGGAGCGAATGATCGTGGTAGGTTTGAAGCGAGGGGTCGTGGTCAGGCTGATCACAATACTTTTGATCGAAGGAATCAATATCAGATAGCTGAAGGAGAGAATACTGAGTATCAGGATATTCGTTATGCATAGGATTGCGTAGGATGGGGTGTGGAATCGGTTGAAGTACCAGTCGATCAAAGGGGTCCATATATATCAGCACATGTTTTGGGTTCTACTGATCAGTTTCTGGTTGATACGGGAGCTACTCGTAGCGCTCTGTCCAAACACTTGGTTCCAAGGGCTCCCCTGTCTGGCGAAACAATTACTACAATAGGGTTCGATGGAACACCTTCTCTAAGCCCATTGTCTCAACCCCTTCCATTTCACATTGATAAATTCACTGCCCCATGTCCGTTTCTATTATCTCCAAATACACCAGATAATATTGTGGGACTTGATATGCTAAAGCATTTTCGTGCAACAATACGCTGTGCCCCTGAAGGGGTGTGGGTTATTTTGAATGAGAACTACCCAGAGGTTGAGAGATCGTGCCTCATGCAGGAGGCCGATGCGTTAGCATCTCTTCCCAGCACTTTATGGGCGATTTCCTATACTGATGTGGGTCAAATGATTATTCCTCCTGTACGTATTACTGTAAAGGAGGGAGCGACTTTGCCTCGTGTCCCTCAGTACAAGATCTCCAGAGAAGGCGAAATAGCTTTGACACACATTGTGAATGATTTGATAATGGCAGGGGTGGTGGAGGAAGTTCCCTATAATGTTTGCAACAGCCCAATTCTTCCGATCCTAAAGAAAAATACAGACACTAAGATCTATCGTTTCATTATTGATTTGAGGGAAATTAATAGGATAGTTGTACCCCAGTATCTGGTAGTGTCTGACATCACCACCTTACTCACTTTGATTCCACCCACATCTACTACATTTACGGTAATCGACTTGAAAAATGCTTTCTTTTCGATCCCCATTCATCCTGACAGCCGATATTTGTTCGGTTTTACACTAAATAATAAATCTTATAGATTTTGTCGAGTTCCTCAAGGTTACACAGAAAGCCCTAGCATTTACAGCCAGGCTTTAAAAAGACAGCTTGATTCTTTTGACTTGCAGTCTGGGGTGGCTCTTATCCAATATGTTGACGACATTTTGCTTGCAGCAGACACGCAGGAGCAATGTGAGGAGAGTACTCTCTCCCTACTTTCTTTCCTTGCTAAAAACAATCACAAGGTTTCACGAAAGAAGTTGCAATATTGTAGACCAAAGGTGACCTACCTCGGTCATCTTTTGTCTAAGGAGGGACGTGCATTGACATCAGATCGAATTCAAGCTATTTTAGATACACCAGTCATTGCACTCAGAAGGATGTTCGTGCCTTCATAGGTTTGACGTCCTTTTGTAGGCAATGGATATTAGGATTTTCGTACATTATAAAACCTTTGTTAGCATTGTTGTCCAAAACGGCACCAATCCCCCTTGAATGGACGAATGAATGTCAGAATGCTTTTGAACAATTGAGACAAGCTCTTTGTTCTGCACCAGTGTTAGGTACACCAGATTATACAAAGCTCTTTACATTGTATGTACATGAGAAGGATGGGTGCGCATTGTCAGTCTTAGTACAGTTACACGGAGACAAACAGAGGCCTTGTGGATACTTTTCAGCAGTACTCGATCCTGTGGCTCGAGGACTGCCTGGATGCTTTCGAGCAGTTGCAGCAACAGCAGTAGCTATACGACAGAGTGAGGGAATAGTTTTGTCACACAAATTGTTGGTGTTAGTTCCCCATGTGGTAGATGCTTTATTGAACCAAACGAAAACGCAGCATCTAACCAGTGCCCGTTTAACAGGATACGAGTTAACACTGTTGGCGCCACATATTACATTGAAGAGGTGCGCCACTCTGAACCCTGCTACTTTATTGCCATATCCTGTTACTGAGACCCAGAAGGAAGAACAACATGATTGTGTTTTTCTGACTGAAGAACAAACAAAGGGTCGTATCGATTTACAAGATACGCCACTTCCAGATGTAGATGGGGAACTGTGGGTTGATGGATCGTGTGTGAAGCTGCCAGATGGCACGACTTCCGCAGCCTATGTGATCACGACACTTAAAAGAGTGGTGGAAACAGCACGAATACTGCAAAGATCGGCCCAAGCGGCTGAATTAATAGCCTTAACGAAATCATGTGAGTTAAGTGCTGGTTTTTGTGTGAATATCTACACTGATAGCCGTTACGCATTTGGAGTAGTGTACGATTTTGGCCTACTCTGGAAGGAACGAGGGTTTCTGACCTCACATGGAGCACACATCATGCATGGAGAGCTGGTACGTGATCTCCTGAATGCACTATTATGTCCAAAGAAGGTAGCGATAATTAAATGTAGTGCACACAAGAAGGTGACAGACAAAATAGGGCAAGGAAATGCTTTTGCAGACCGCATAGCGAGAGAGACTGCCATGTTACAAAACGCCTCTCCTATGTATGTGGTGGGATCACAAGCTGAGCGATGGCATGATGCTACAGAATAAATTTTAGACATACAGAAATCAGCATCTAAAGCAGAACTCGCAACCTGGGCAACAGAGGGAGTGCTGGATGATGAGGGTTGTTGGTTGAAGCAAAGATATGGAGAGATGGAAATTGCCTGCCGCTTATTTGCAAGCAATGGTTCAAATGACACATGGGCTGGCACATGTTGGAGCTCTTGCAATTACTAAATTGCTTACTCGAGTTTGGGAGCATCCTGAGATTGACAGCACGGCTAAAAGAGTAGTGCAGACATGTCTGCCTGTCTGATATGCCTACAGTACAATCCTGCTAAAGGGACTTATACTCCTAAAGGAGGGTTCGTTCCACCTACTGCACCATTCGAAGTACTGCAAATGGACTACATCCAGCTTGAGCGTTGTAATAATCTAAAATATGTCCTAGTGGTGGTGTGCGCCTTCAGTAAATGGATTGAGGCCTACCCCACGAAGGATAATACAGCATTGACAACAGCTAAGGTGTTACTTAAGGAATACTTCCCGCGCTATGGTGTTTGTAAATTTTTGTGGAATGATAATGGTCCTCATTTCGTTGGGAAAGTAGTGCAGTATGTCCTGAAAGGATTGGGAATTAAGCAAAAGTTCCACGCTGTATTCCACCCGCAGTCAGCAGGTCTAGTAGAGAGGTACAATGCGACTCTGAAGCTGAAGCTAGCAAAGATCATGGCATCCACGTCTTTGAAATGGCCAGACGCTTTGCCTTTGGCATTGCTGTCTATTAGATCAGTGCCACATTCCCGATCTGGCCTCACACCCTATGAAGTGGTGTTCGGAAGGCCCAGGAATATTTGGGGAGTTCCAAAGCCTCGTTTGATACATGATGTGCCTTGTATAATGATGAACGATTATTTGGCACGATTAACAAATGATTTACTTTCTATTCATCAACAGGTTCGAGAAGCGCTCCCCGACAACTCTATTGGAGAAGCTCATGATCTCCGTCCTGGTGACTACGTGATGATTCGCGTTTTCGAGAGAACCAGCAGTTTGGAGCCGAGGTGGCGTGGCCCTGAACAAGTGTTGCTGGCAACGCGGACGGCTGTGCGTGTCACGAATAAGAAGCGGTGGATACATTCAACTCACTGCCGACGTGTCTCTCCGGATCTGGTGAACCCTGCGGTGTTGTCTGATTATCGAGATATCTTGGATACGGCGAAGAGCCCAGCTGTTACGCCTCACGAGTCGGAGGGAGCCTTCCCGGACCACACTGTTTCTGGTGGAGCGAAGTATAACCTGCGGCCAAGGAAATAATATTTTTTATATTTTTCGAGACTGGTTAGTAACCGTTCCGAGGTTTGTGAAAACGGAAGCCGGGAATATCAAGGGAGGGGGGGGGAATCAGTTCTGGCCAGTGTAGCGACACCCGTCTTGAATCTCGGAGAAGAAACCAGCTGCAGCCTCGGTTCTCAGCACTACATTTTTATTTTTTATTTTGGTTCTTGAGACTTTGTTCTTTGTACTATGGCACCTACGATACTGAGAAATAGAAGAATTTTGGGTGCAGTTCTTTTTGCTACAACTATAGTGGTAATAGCAGTGATAGCTTGGACTATAGAACGACTGTTTCCTGCACGAGAATATTTACTGCCTACCACTCCAATTCCATCTGAACATTTCCATTTTACTTTGCCCTATCATGAAGAGAGACATAGACAGACTTACTTGAATAACAGTTTCATTCAAATTCTGCATCATACCCACAATATGACAAACACCTCAAATTGTTGGGTGTGTGGAATGTTGCCTGGACCTCAAAAGAGAGGAGGAGCTCCTCTTATTGCTCTTCCATTTTCTCATAATGGTTCTTGTAATGCTTGGTACACTCTTCTCTTTACCTTAAGATGGCCAACAAAAGGTGGACTACTTTTCCGATTGAACAAGGTCTGTTACAACGATAGAGATGGCTATCCACAAGCAGAAGGAACTAAATTTGAGTGGGAAGAATATCGACCGGACAATGTATCTACACCTCGTATTTTCACCAATCAAAGACTTATAAATATGTCTAGTTTGCATGTGATTATGGTTATTGATACAAAAGCAGACCTTTGCATAAGAAACAAGGGAACAATTCCGGTAGGGAGGAGTGAATGCAATACTACTCTCACATTTGATACACCAAATGGTATTACTTTTGTGGCCTCACGAAACACTTATTTTATTTGTGGTAATAAAGGATATCATCGTCTTCCTCTTGGATGGTTAGGAACCTGCTATATATCTTTTGTACTACCCCCTGTGTTTATTGCCCCGCCTATGTACCATAATGATTTTGTATTGTATCACGATTTTATATTATATAGGGTTAAGAGAACATTGGAACTTGACAATGTTGACCAAACTGACACCTCACTACAACAATATGTAGATTTTAATTTAGGTCTGTTCTCTTTTGTTGGTGCTGCATTAAACAGCAGGAAAATAAGACGGCTAACACGAGTTGTGGAAGCTGTTGCTAATGAAACTGCCTCTGCTTTAGGGAACATAACTGAGGAACTCCAGATTACGAGAATTGTTACGCTTCAGAACCGAATGGTTCTGGACGTAGTATTAGCTGATCATGGGGGTGCATGCCGCATTATCGGGAGTAGTTGTTGTGTTTATGTCCCCGATAATTTGCCTTCTGTGTATGATGCCATTTCCAAATTGCACAAAATTGCTGCTGAAATTCACCCCGAAAACGGTACATGGACTTTTTCTGGTTGGTTTTGGACTTTGCTCAGTACATGGGGTTGGAAGCTGTTAACAGTTCTATGTGTGATTATTGGGATATTCTTCTACTTTTGTTTATGTATCCAATGTGGCCCTACTTTATGCTCTGTATGTATTACAGCCTGTATCCCATCCAAACAAGCTATTGCTAAAAATGTACAGATGAGTAATGTTGAAGTGATGAAAATAATGATGATTGACATTAACGATGAACACCCGGATTACTTCCATTATGAGGTAGCTTCAGCTAAATGCTAAAAGGGCCGTCTGTCGTAATTTGGCAGCACCTGAGTTAGCATTTAGCTCAGCTAGAAGAGCTTTTACTGTTAACTTGACTAAACGTGCGGGGGCCATTTTGTATTTGGTGGCTTCCATTTTGTATGAACATGCGGCCTTGTGGTCAGCGTGCCCATTTCGTCCTTCCTCCATGCCAATGAACCTTTACCCTGCCCAACAACAGGCTATTTTTAGCACTGGTCAATCTCGCACATGCGTACACACGATCTTTGGACTAACGAGTGGTCACTTCTTAGGAATGTTCCCCAAACTGACCAGTGGCATCAAACTCCTCCCACATGTTGGCTGTGTTCCAAAAATGCCCTTATATGTACCTAAAACTGTTCAAATGTATACCGCCTACCTTTTTATTACTGTATAAAAGAGGTCGCGCACCGATGTTCGGTGTGATACTTCTTGCATTGCCGAAGGGTGCTGTAGGAATGTACCACCACCCCATGGGGTCCTAATAAACTTGTCTTTTGCATTTTCCAGTTTCCGTGCCAACTTCTATTTTATGGTGTTCGAGAGTTTTTGCAGAGTATGTAGACCTGACGAAACCCAATACCACAGTCCCTGTAACCTTTGGGTTTTTCAGGGGTGGATGAAACAAATATATTTATATATTAATGACTGGTGATCTCCAAGACACTACACCATAACAGCTATGAAAAGGGCTCTCAGCTACTGTGATGGTTCGACGCTGGGAGTCTGTGGGCTGCACCTGGTGGGGACTTGATGTCTGCAGGGAGGCCCTACATTGGAACTCGAGCTCGTAGCCGGCCGCTGTTGATTTGAACAGTGAGTACAATTGGAACATGACATTAAGCAGTGCCTGCTTAAATGATTTATTTTAGAAGTTTATTCAAGAAGGAATGGAGTGAGTGCTATGACTGTGAATGAGACGTTTTGATTTATCAATTTTTCCTGGGAAAAGCAACGTGGAGAGCTCGGCTGACATTGTTAACTTAAAATAATATACCTGCAAGTTTGCATAAAACACACATAACAACGTGAATAAAGTGGACTGAAATAGCGAAGTCACTAAACAGCCTTTCCAGAGAAGAAAGCATGCACGCTGCCAGTAATGGATTTGGAAATAAAGCAATTCAATTTTGAATTTTCAACTGCTAGCTGAATGAACTTTGTTAAAGCTCTTCCACAGTGCATTGCTTACAACAAGGACTGTGCCTTTAGTTGTAAGTTAAAAAATTGACAGTAGCTCTTCAGTGTCGTTTTCACAACCAACACCTGTGGGCAGCATTTAAATGTGCAAAAGATATGGTGCACTTTTAGGTTGACAAAGGCTGCAAAGACAGCCGAAACACGTTTCTTTTATTTGTGCAAGCAATTGCTGCTACATTAAACAAGGATTTCCCATACAATTAAATGCAAGGTTCTTCTGGATTTTGGAGAGGAGTGTTTGGATGTATATCCAAACTGACCACCAGTGGGTAGTTTTAGTTAGGACCATATTTCCAAAGTAAAAGTATTTTTTTGGCTTGCCTATATCTTTGACGCCATTTCATGAATCTTCACAATGTTCCCTAAAAATAGAATGCCAGTCATTCTAGTTGTGCATAAATATTTTAAATATTTTCAGAGTGATCCGTCAAGTGGGGGCCGTGAAAAAGGGGGATAAAGAAATGTATGGCTAATTACCATAGGAATTTTTGACCCGACTACAGCCTGAACTGCCTGACAGTCTTAGCAGAAAGCAAGCTTTTGGTCCAGAAAGAGTGCTTTTTGGTTATTAGTTGTAAATCCATTCAGGAATTTTTGAGATATCAAAGGAAAACAAATTTGTATGTATATGAAAACAGATCCTCTGGCAATCTGACAGTCCCTGTGCTGATATGTGATTGGCTGCCACAACTTCAAGCAGGAAGTGTTGGCAGTCATCTTGGAACTCAGCTTCAGCTCTGTCTCAAAAACGGTTTTAAAAAGAGAAGAGCGGACTGTATAGAAATACCCTGACCCCCTAGCTCTGGTGCTGGGGTCCCCCCAGGACCCCACAGGGGAAATTATTTTATTTAAAAATAAATATTTGCAGCAAAATTGCAATTGAGATGCAAATATATGGCAATTTTGTGTTTAAAATCAAGCACAGTCTCCCTTGCATGCTCACAAAAAAAACACAGATTTTGCCAGATCCTGGGGTTATGCACCAATATTATTTTTACAAAAGGAGGGGGGTGAACTAGGCCCCACTCCAATTGGTCTTTTTAGCCCCAGGGAACACCATCAACCAAGGGCTTTATTTAATTTTCGGAGTGGGGCATGAGGACTTCCCTCCAGGGGTTCTACTACGCCTTGGTGACACCACCTCCCCGGGGCTGAAGAAAAAGTTATGGGGGGGCTGCACTGACAACCCTGGGTACTGCCATCCCCCAGGTCTAAATATAAAATAATGAGGAAGCTACGTGGAACCCCCTGGGCCATAGGGACCACCCTCCTTGGGCCAAATAACTTTAAAAAGTGGGAGGGGGCCGGGCTATACTCCTCCTAGGCCATATATGGCCCCATTGAACAACATCTCCTTGTGACTGGCCCCCCTGCGGGAGCCAGTATTAATAGCGGGTGACCGCCACGCCTCAGGGCTGGTTCCTACTATGTACTAAGTTGTACACCTACAGGACATAGCAATTTGGTCTTGCTTAGTGGAAGTGGATATCTACTGCCAAGCAAGAGCAAAAACTAATTCTGCCCCGAGGAAGCAGGAGCTGTCAAACCGCTCCCGCTTGCTGGGAGCAGAGCCTTTGTGTTTTTCTCTGCACACTGTCATGCAAGCAGGGATACACAACAAATAAATGCTCCTCCTCACAGGGGTTTTCAATCAATTAATAGGGGTCATCTATATTGTACACAATAATCCTGAAGATGGGCTCACAGACGATTGCATGAGAGACGGCAACGTCGACGTTTATACTTTTTTCTGAATACAATTCTGTAAAAAAGAAAAGTGTCTACAATTCTAACATTGTAAGACCATCTAAATGTTTATGATATCCTCTTGATACTTTGTGTGTTCTGTAATTGAAATACCCTTTATGAACTCTTGAAACATAAATTTCTCTTTTTATATTCAACCGTGTCTGTATATTTTCTGGTTTTATGTATCAGGATTTAGTCATTGTTCTGATTTTGTACAGAATTTAAAATATTAGAGTTATATGCTATAACCAACATTTCTATGACAAAGGAATTAATCAACAAGTTGATTGAAAACTCTTGTGTTGAATGATAATGTGAAATAATATAACCAAGTATTGCAAATAAAACCATTGTAGGCACCCTTACCCGTTTATTTGACTATACCCAAGCCTTCAAGGGTAGATTGGGTTTCCCATTACTTTTGACCGCCTCACGGGGAGCTGTATGTTTAGCAGCTTCCTGCATGCAGGAACAATGCCAGGGACCACAGGAGCATTGAGGCTCTCCCCCCTCCCCCGAGGTCCCTGCACACTGTGTACCTGGGTGCTCCAGGGTACTCAGGAACAGTATGCTGGGTCCCAAGGGGTTGGGTTTTCGTGGGCCAAAGTTGGCCTCTGGGATGGGGCCACATGGGCAAATGTGGACCCCGCCTCTTTTCAGGGCAAGAACACAAGCAGAAAAGAAAGACATGGGGGGCGGTAAAAAGGGCAGAAAAGCAAAACAGAAGGCAGAAAAAGCAGAAAAGAAAAACAGCGGGCAGAAAAATGACCAGAAGAGGCAAAACAGAGAGAAAAAAACAAGCAGGAAAGGCAAAATAGAGAAAAATAGGGCAACACATAGGGCACTCAGACACCTATACACCCACTCACAGACATACTAAGAGACTCATACACCTACTCACAGACCACCAAAGAGACTCATATACCCACTCTCAGACCACTCAGAGACTTGCGCACCCACTCAAAGACCCATGTAGACACTAACACACCGACTCATAGACCCACTCAGACACTCATGGATCCACTCACACACCCACTCAGAGACTCACACACCCACTCTCAGACCCACTAAGAAACGTACGCACCCATTCACCAACCCACTCAGAAACTCATGCACTCACTCACAGATTTACTCAAACACTCATGGAGGCACTCATAAACCCACTCAGCCACTCTGCCTCCCACTAACAGACTGACTTAGGCTCATGCAACCACTCAGACACCCACTCAGACATTCATTGTTAGAAAATGGAGGTCTTTAGTTGGCAAGGGTGTGCACCCCTTGTCTAAGTAGGGACCCTTCTTCCTAGTCAGGATAAGTGAGTTATACTCCTAAGGTAACCCCTGCTCAGCCCCTTGGTAGCTTGGCATGAGCAGGCAGGCTTATCTCAGAGGCAGTGTGTAAAGCATTTGCACATAACCAACACTAACGCAGTAAAATCACTACAAAAGGACACCAGACTCGTTTTGAAAAATATCCAATATTTTATATACTCAAAACAAGACCAAAAACAATTAAAACATCCACAATACAGTACTTAAAAATGTATCCCGGTCTGGTGGCTCTGTGGACCAATGCATCCACTGCAGGGGCCTGTGTTCGACCTCATGGTTACAGGTTCAAATCCCGGTGGGTCCACTCAGCCTTTCATCCATTTGAGGTCTCTAAAATGAGTACCATTGAGATGGGTAACAATAAACATCTGTTATTTCAGCACCAAGATGCCCCGTTGCTGGGGTGGACGTGTACCTTACAAATACACGTTATGTTATACTTTGCAAGAATACTTGAAAAACACAGTTCGTAGTATTCGGTATCTCCCTCTGGTGCTACCGCAATACTGAAAAGACATGTTTGTGCAAGCCGGTCATAACAACAATTGCGGTTCGATTGCAAAATAGAAGCAGTGCAGGGTGCTGTGCACTCTCGATGCAGTGCAAGCATCAGCTAGGTGATGATTGTCCGATTGTGTTGGTGAGACCTAGGCTTAAGGTGCAGGGCGACGTGGTGCTCGATGCTGTGCTGGCAGTTTGCGGTGCAAGCGACAGAGCTGGTTAGCGGGAGCTAACATCAATTGGCCCAGACAGCTGTGTGGGACGAGGCGGGTGCCTCGATGCCTCCAGCCATGATGCGGTCATGGGTATCGAAGTCAGCAGGGATGGTGTAGTTGAGACCCGGATGGCGAAGTGAAGCGAGGCATTGCGGAGTGCTGTGCCCACAGGTCATGGTGCAAGTAGCGGCTCGGTAGCAGCGGCTGAGGTTGTCATTGTCGGTAAGACCAGGTTTGTGGTGCAAGATGTGGGCAGTGCCTCCTGCGGAGCTGTCAGGCAACGGAGTCGGTGACTGAGTTGGTTGTGTTTTCCTTCTCTGTGGCAACTAAAACAGCGGTTCCAGAAGAGGTACCCAGAGGTTGGTGAAGTGTTTGCAGTCCCTGAGACTTCAGCGGTGGAGGCAATCTCAGATTCAAGCCCTTGGAGATACTCAGCACACGTAAAGAAAGTTCAGTCAAGTCCTTTTACTACCCAAGGCAGAAGCAGCAACTGCATGCCAACACTACACATCAGCAACACAGCAAAGGGGCAGTATTCCTCCTTTTAGCTCTTCCAGCACTTCTTCTTAGTAGGATCCTGTTTTCCTGAGTGTTTAAAAGTTCTGGGGTCGGGCCCCAGTATTAATACTACAAAACCCATTGTTTTCTCAGGCAGAGGGTGTCTGTGTTTAGTACAAACCAGTTCTGTCCTCTCTGGCCCAGCTTCCTGGCAGGAGGTGGCGACAGCATTGTGGAAGGCAAACTAGGCCCATTCATGTAAAAGGAAATCTGCTCCGCTACTCTAAATGCAGCTCAGGTCCATTCAGCCCAGCCCTAACTCATTAGACTCTCTGGAGCCAATGCACATCACCAACCCCTGTCAACCCCAAAGCCAGACAGCCAATACACATCTAGCACACTGGATGGCTAAGCAAGAAAATACCTACTTTGTGAAAGTGGTATTTTCAAACACAGGATGCAAAAACCGACCCCACTAAAAGATGCATTTTATCATCATGAGGTCAGGCATTCTAAACATTTTCTTCTCCTACCAGGTTCCCAGGGGTTATTATGTTTATAAGATGTTATAAGCAAAGTCTCCATTCTGTCCTACGGGAACAGGTAGCCTTGAAATAGAGAAAAACAAAATTGGCAGTATTTCAATATCAGGACATGCCACACACACCAGGGCATGTCCTACTTTTCACATACACGGCACCCTGACCACAGGGGTACCTTGGGCCTACCTTCAGGGTGACTTACATATAAGAAAAGGGAAGGTCAGGAACTGGCAAGTAGGTACACTTGCCAGGTCGACATGGCAGTAACAAACTGTGCATAGACTCTGCAGTAGCAGGTCTGAGTGAACTTAACAGGACTACTTCTGTGGGTGGCACATTCAGTGCTGCAAGTCCACTAGTAGCATTTGATTTAAAGGCCCTAGCATTCTGATTACAATTTACTAGGGACTTACCAGTAAATCAAATATGCCAATCATGGAAATACTAATCCATAACACAATCTACAAGAGGAACACTTGCAATTTAACACTGAACAACAGTGAGAATGTGTGCAGTGGCACTAAGCCAGCAAAAACAGACTCAAACCCAGGAGGTCAGAAAGCAAAAATACAGGCGAAACATACCAAAGATGTAAAGCCTAACATTCATGCACCCACTCACAGACCCACTCACTCACCCAGCCACTCAGACACCCAGTGAGGCATGTATACAGCCACTCTCAGACCCTCTTAGACACTCACACACCCACTGACAGACCCACTCAGAAACCCTCACACCCACTCACAGACACACTCAGTCATCTACTCACTCACACATCCATTCACTCTCAAAGGTTACAGGTTACAGTTAGGAAATAAAATTAGAAACACCTTAGAAATGCACTTAAAAAATAATTACAGGGACATTATAGTTAGGCAATAATGTTAAACAACTGTAGAAATTCACCCAAAAAACAAAGGTTATAGGGATGGTATAGTTAGGATGTAAAAAAATAAAATCTTTGATATTCACTGACAAAACACAAAGGGTACAGGGATGCTGTAGTTAGGTGCATATTTCGCACGGTCACCCTCCCTGAGCCATTGATGTGCCGGAGGACCCCATCACCCTGGGCCAGCTCACATTCTGTGTTCCAGGGACTCAAAGGACTCCACCTCAGGGATACAATAATTACCCTGCCCACACTGGCACAGATTGTGAAACTTACATTTGCTCCCACCTGCTGGGAGCATTTTTAACACTCCCTCCAAACTGGAGCAAACCCACAGTCTGCCTCCAGTGGACTGGAAGCAGAATTTGGAGCTGACTTTTGATCTGTTTCCCTGCCTGCACTTATGCAGGCAGGGAAACAGATCAACAGATTGCTTCCTCCTAGAGGGAGCAGCGTAAGTAGATGCTCCCTCCAGGTAGGTGTAATGCCGCCTTCCTCAGCATGCCCCAACAAGTGTTTGGGGGGGCCTTGGGTAGGCACCATGGCACCCACCTATCATTAGGAGAGACCCCATGTGATGGGGTCCCCGGGGCTGATAACAGTTCAGGGACGGGTTCACTTGACATGTCTGACCTTTAAAAAAAAACAAGAATAATTGGAATGGGGTCCCTAGGGCCAATTTAAAGCTTGTTGAGGGGGATGTATTGACCCCTTGCCTTAATTAACACATTGGTCCTCAGAGATATGTGGTCTCTGGGGCCAAAATAGGCTTGGGGCGTGGGGCCATGTGGCTTTCCTTTAAAGCCAAAAATGGTCTTGGGGATGAGGTCCCCAGGGCCTAATAATGCTTCTGATGGGGAACACTCAGCCCTTCTCCCCTTAAAAATACATGGGGCTATAATGGGTGGGATCTCCAGGGTCAAATAAGGTTTAGGTAGAGGGCCACATGGCCCCCTTCCATTTAAAAAAGAAATGGCCCTGGGGAATTTGGGCCCAGGGCCATGAGGCCATATATGGCATGGGATAGCTGACAGTGGGGACATGGCCATACTCTGCCATGCAGAGCCGAAGGTCATGTGCAGCATGGGGTTGGCTGCCTAGGGACACCCGCTGCTGTGCACAACTGAAGGCCCTGCACAGCGTGGCGTTGGCTGCATGCGGGGGGTAGTCAGCAGGGCCTGGCCCTGCATTGCTAATTACCCCACATATTATGTAACTCATGACTACTTCTATAACATCATTGATAATATCACAGCAGCATGAGCAGTTACACTATTGATGAAAAACTGAGCATGATGGGGGCGCGAGTTATAGTTACCTAAGAGCTTGGGTTATAGGGCCAGATGTATGAAAATGCAAATGTTCTTTTCATAAATAGCGACTCCTTATAAATCACTATTTAGGAAATGCAAAATTATATTTATGTAATGTCTGATTTCCTAATAGTGATTCCTACAGAGTAGAAATCACTAATAGGAAATCACAAATAGGAAATCATAGGTAAGTATGGGTGAAATTTGCGAATTCGCGGTCCGCAAATTTGTGCGAAATGGCAAAAAAATCTGCGAGTTCGCGAATCTTACTGCAAACTCACGGATTTCTGTGCCATTTACACAAATATGTGACCACGTGTGGCTGTAACTTTGCCAGCGCGCCAAAAGGCGCCGAGGTCCCTTGAGTGAGCTGACCATTATAGTGGGGACGGGCGGGAAGACGTTTCATACCGCTAGTGTGTGCTGGACGGGGCCAAACAGGCGGGGCTTCTATGCGAGTTCACAAGCATCTTGTTTATAAAGGGTCAGAGACCGAGCAAAGCAGCAGATGAGGAGAAAGCAGCCTCCTGGCCACAGGAGCTACACAGGGATGGCGCTCGGGAAACTCATGGATGCAAAAATACGTTTGGCACAGGACCCTAGAATCCTTCAGATGTCCAAGATAGCTCTGCTGCGCGTGTTGGTACAAAGCCATTCTGATCCTGCTCAGTGGGTTCAGGCGCATGCAGCTGCTGCTGCTGGACAATGTCCCATCACATACTAAACTGCCCCGTATAGGCATATACTGGCGCTGGGCAGTAGAGGGCAGTGGCTCAGTGGTTAGAGGCGGCAGACCCGGATGCTGAGATCGGCCGTGGACCAGGGTTCGATTCCCCGCCTCGGCGGGTCTCGGGCTCAAAAATTCCACGGACTCGACAATTCTCGCTCCGGTGGCTACTCGACTCACGGGGTCACACTCTGCGACTCTGAGCAATAGCTTGCTTAATCTCCACTACGGCCCCTCGCGGCGGGATGCCTGGCTTTCACCTTGTGGATACCCTGCCGGGGTATCTCACAGGGGAATACCAGGACGGGTTCCCTAAGCAAGCGCCTTGATACCTTCGGGTGATACGTGCGCTATATAAGTCGCAATACAGTGGCATGTGGGTGCTGCATGCCTGGTACATGCGCATACCGGTGCCAGGGGGGACACGTGTTTATTGGTGCTGTGTAGCAAGTTATGACTTTACATTTTGACTGCACCAGACGGTGGTACCACCTACACGGATCAGGAGCATCCAGGCACCAGACTTCATGGTGCAAGAGTATAATGGTGCTGTGCGGTACAGGTATATATGTACTGGGGGCAGGGGGGCACTTAGCACAATGTGTGCTCACACCCAGAGGGCTCCCAGGCAATTGAGCACAAATCATTTTCACACTGAGAGGGCTCTGGGGCAGTTGAGCAGGATGGGGGCTCACACCCACTGGGCCCCGGGGCAGTTGAGTAGCGCGTGGGCTCACAACCCCTAGGCAGCTCAGCAGCACGGGGGCTCGCACCCACAGGGCTCCCGGGCAGTTTAGCAGCGCCACCCTCTGGTTCATCACTGCCACCCTCTGGTTTATCACTGCCACCCTCTGGTTCACCACTGCCACCCTCTGGCTCATCACTGCCACCCTCTGGTTCACCACTGCCACCCTCTGCTTCACCACTGCCACCCTCTGGTTCATCACTGTCACCCTTTGGTTCATCACTGCCACCCTCTGGTTCATCTCAGCACCCCCTGGTTCACCACTGCCACCCTCTGGTTCATCACTGCCACCCTCTGGTTCATCACTGCCACCCTCTGGTACACCACTGCCACCCTCTGGTTCACCACTGCCACCCTCTGGTTCCTCACTGTCACCCTCTGGTTCAACACTGCCACCCTCTGGTTCATCACTGTCACCCTCTGGTTCATCACTGCCACCCTCTGGTTCATCTCAGCACCCCCTGGTTCAACACACCACCCTCTGGTTCACCACTGCCACCCTCTGGTTCATCACTGCCACCCTCTGGTTCATCACTGCCACCCTCTGGTTCGCCTCTGCCACCCTCTGGTTCGCCTCTGCCACCCTCTGGATCATCACTGCCACCCTCTGGTTCATCACTGCCACCCTCTGGTTAGCCACTGCCACCCTCTGGATCATCACTGTCACCCTCTGGTTCATCACTGCCTCCCACTGGTTCATCACAGCACCCTCTGGTTCACCAGTGCCACCCTCTGGTTCATCACTGCCACTCTCTGGTTCATCACTGCCACCCTCTGGTTCACCACTGCCACCCTCTGGTTGATCACTTCTATCCTCTGGTTCATCACAGCACCCTCAGGTTCACCACTGCCACCCTGTGGTTCATCACTGCCACCCTCTGATTCATCACAGCTCCCTCTTGTTCACCACTGCCACCCACTGGTTCATCAATGCCACCCTCTGGTTCATCACTGCCACCCTCTGGTTCATCACAGCACCCTCTGGTTCACCACTGCCACCCTCTGGTTCATCACTGCCACCCTCTAGTTCCTCACTGCCACCCTCCGGTTCACCACTGCCACCCTCTGGTTCACCACTGCCACACTCTGGTTCACCACTGCCACCCTCTGGTTCACCCCTGCCACCATCTGGTTCATCACAGCACCCTCTGGTTCATCACTGCCACCCTCTGGTTTGCCTTTGCCACCCTCTGGATCATCACTGCCACCGTCTGGTTCATCACTGCCACCCTCTGGTTCGCCACTGCCACCCTCTGGATCACCACTGTCACCCTCTGGTTCATCACTGCCACCCTCTGGTTCATCACAGCACCCTCTGGTTCACCAGTGCCACCATCTGGTTCATCCCTGCCACTCTCTGGTTTATCACTGCCACCCTCTGGTTCACCACTGCCACCCTCTGGTTGATAACTGCTATCCTCTGGTTCATCACAGCACCCTCAGGTTCACCACTGCCACCCTCTCGTTCATCACTGCCACCCTCTGATTCATCACAGCTCCCTCTTGTTCACCACTGCCACCCACTGGTTCATCACTGCCACCCTCTGGTTCATCACTGCCACCCTCTGGTTCATAACAGCACCCTCTGGTTCCCCACTGCCACCCTCTGGTTCATCACTGCCACCCTCTAGTTCCTCACTGCCACCCTACTGTTCACCACTGCAACCCTCTGGTTCACCACTGCCACCCTCTGGTTCATCACAGCACCCTCTGGTTCACCACTGCAACCCTCTGGTTCACCACTGCCAGCCTCTGGTTCACCCCTGCAACCATCTGGTTCATCACTGCCACCCTCTGGTTCATCACTGCCACCCTCTAGTTCACCACTGTCACCCTCTGGTTCACCACTGCCACCCTCTGGTTCATCGCGGCCACACTCTGGTTCATCACTGCCAACCTCTGGTTCACCACTGCCACCCTCTGGTTCACCCCTGCCACCCTCAGGTTCATCACAGCACCCTCTTGTTCACCACTGCCACCCTCTGGTTCACCCCTGCCACCCTCTGGTTCACCACTGCCACTCTCTGGTTCATCACTGCCGCCCTCTGGTTCATCACTGCCACCCTCTGATTCACCTCTGCCACCCTCTGGATCATCACTGTCACCCTCTGGTTCATCACTGCCACCCTCTGGTTAGCCACTGCCACCCTCTGGATCATCACTGCCACCCTCTGGTTCATCACTGCCACCCTCTGGTTTATCACTGCCACCCTCTGGTTCACCACTGCCACCCTCTGGCTCATCACTGCCACCCTCTGGTTCACCACTGCCACCCTCTGCTTCACCACTGCCACCCTCTGGTTCATCACTGTCACCCTTTGGTTCATCACTGCCACCCTCTGGTTCATCTCAGCACCCCCTGGTTCACCACTGCCACCCTCTGGTTCATCACTGCCACCCTCTGGTTCATCACTGCCACCCTCTGGTACACCACTGCCACCCTCTGGTTCATCACTGCCACCCTCTGGTTCACCACTGCCACACTCTGGTACATCACTGCCACCCTCTGGTTCACCACTGCCACCCTCTGGTTCCTCACTGTCACCCTCTGGTTCAACACTGCCACCCTCTGGTTCATCTCAGCACCCCCTGGTTCAACACACCACCCTCTGGTTCACCACTGCCACCCTCTGGTTCATCACTGCCACCCTCTGGTTCATCACTGCCACCCTCTGGTTCGCCTCTGCCACCCTCTGGTTCGCCTCTGCCGCCCTCTGGATCATCACTGCCACCCTCTGGTTCATCACTGCCACCCTCTGGTTAGCCACTGCCACCCTCTGGATCATCACTGTCACCCTCTGGTTCATCACTGCCTCCCACTGGTTCATCACAGCACCCTCTGGTTCACCAGTGCCACCCTCTGGTTCATCACTGCCACTCTCTGGTTCATCACTGCCACCCTCTGGTTCACCACTGCCACCCTCTGGTTGATCACTTCTATCCTCTGGTTCATCACAGCACCCTCAGGTTCACCACTGCCACCCTGTGGTTCATCACTGCAACCCTCTGATTCATCACAGCTCCCTCTTGTTCACCACTGCCACCCACTGGTTCATCAATGCCACCCTCTGGTTCATCACTGCCACCCTCTGGTTCATAAGAGCACCCTCTGGTTCACCACTGCCACCCTCTGGTTCATCACTGCCACCCTCTAGTTCCTCACTGCCACCCTCCGGTTCACCACTGCCACCCTCTGGTTCACCACTGCCACACTCTGGTTCACCACTGCCACCCTCTGGTTCACCCCTGCCACCATCTGGTTCATCACAGCACCCTCTGGTTCATCACTGCCACCCTCTGGTTTGCCTTTGCCACCCTCTGGATCATCACTGCCACCGTCTGGTTCATCACTGCCACCCTCTGGTTCGCCACTGCCACCCTCTGGATCACCACTGTCACCCTCTGGTTCATCACTGCCACCCTCTGGTTCATCACAGCACCCTCTGGTTCACCAGTGCCACCATCTGGTTCATCACTGCCACTCTCTGGTTTATCACTGCCACCCTCTGGTTCACCACTGCCACCCTCTGGTTGATAACTGCTATCCTCTGGTTCATCACAGCACCCTCAGGTTCACCACTGCCACCCTCTCGTTCATCACTGCCACCCTCTGATTCATCACAGCTCCCTCTTGTTCACCACTGCCACCCACTGGTTCATCACTGCCACCCTCTGGTTCATCACTGCCACCCTCTGGTTCATAACAGCACCCTCTGGTTCCCCACTGCCACCCTCTGGTTCATCACTGCCACCCTCTAGTTCCTCACTGCCACCCTACTGTTCACCACTGCAACCCTCTGGTTCACCACTGCCACCCTCTGGTTCATCACAGCACCCTCTGGTTCACCACTGCAACCCTCTGGTTCACCACTGCCAGCCTCTGGTTCACCCCTGCCACCATCTGGTTCATCACTGCCACCCTCTGGTTCATCACTGCCACCCTCTAGTTCACCACTGTCACCCTCTGGTTCACCCCTGCCACCCTCTGGTTCATCACTGCCACCCTCTGGTTCATCACTGCCAACCTCTGGTTCACCACTGCCACCCTCTGGTTCACCCCTGCAACCCTCTGGTTCATCACAGCACCCTCTTGTTCACCACTGCCACCCTCTGGTTCACCCCTGCCACCCTCTGGTTCACCACTGCCACTCTCTGGTTCATCACTGCCACCCTCTGGGTCATCACTGCCACCCTCTGATTCACCTCTGCCACCCTCTGGATCATCACTGTCACCCTCTGGTTCATCACTGCCACCCTCTGGTTAGCCACTGCCACCCTCTGGATCATCACTGTCACCCTCTGGTTTATCACTGCCACCCTCTGGTTCATCACAGCACCGTCTGGTTCACCAGTGCCACCCTCTGGTTCATCACTGCCACTCTCTGGTTCATCACTGCTACCCTCTGGTTCACCACTGCCACCCTCTGGTTGATCACTACTATCCTCTGGTTCATCACAGCACCCTCAGTTTCACCACTGCCACCCTCTGGTTCATCACTGCCACCCTCTGATTCATCACAGCTCCCTCTTGTTCACCGCTGCCACCCACTGGTTCATCAATGCCACCCTCTGGTTCATCACTGCCACCCTCTGGTTCATCACAGCACCCTCTGGTTCACCACTGCCACCCTCTGGTTCATCACTGCCACCCTCTAGTTCCTCACTGCCACCCTCCGGTTCACCACTGCCACCCTATGGTTCATCACAGCACCCTCTAGTTCACCACTGCCACCCTCTGGTTCACCACTGCCAGCCTCTGGTTCACCCCTGCCACCATCTGGTTCATCACAGCACCCTCTGGTTCATCACTGCCACCCTCTGGTTCATCACTGCCTCCCTCTGGTATGCCTTTGCCACCCTCTGGATCATCACTGCCACCGTCTGGTTCATCACTGCCACGCTCTGGTTCGCCACTGCCACCCTCTGTATCACCACTGTCACCCTCTGGTTCATCACTGCCACCCTCTGGTTCATCACAGCACCCTCTGGTTCACCAGTGCCACCATCTTGTTCATCACTGCCACTCTCTGGTTCATCACTGCCACCCTCTAGTTCCTCACTGCCACCCTCTGGTTCACCACTGCCACCCTCTGGTTCACCACTGCCACCCTCTGGTTCTCCACTGCCAGCCTCTGGGTCACCCCTGCCACCATCTGGTTCATCACAGCCCCCTCTGGTTCACCACTGTCACCCTCTGGTTCATCACTGCCATCCTCTGGTTCATCACTGCCGCCCTCTGGTTCACCACTGCCACCCTCTGGTTCACCCCTGTCACCCTCTGGTTCATCACTGCCACCCTCTGGTTCATCACTGCCACTCTCTGGTTCACCACTGCCACCCTCTGGTTCACCACTGCCACCCTCTGGTTCATCACAGCACCCTCTTGTTCACCACTGCCACCATCTGGTTCATCACTTCCACCCTCTGGGTTATTACTGCCACCCTCTGGTTCACCACTGCCACCCTCTGGTTCACCACTGCCACCCTCCGGTTCATAACTGCCACCTCTGGTTCCCCACTGCCACCCTCTGGTTCATCACTGCCACCCTCTGGTTCATCACTGCCACCCTCTGATTCATCACAGCACCCTCTGGTTCACTAATGCCACCCTCTGCTTCAACAATGACACCCTCTGGTTCACCACTGCCACCCTCTGGTTCCTCACTGCCACCCTCTGGTTCACCACTGCCACCCTCTGGTTCACCACTGTTACCCTCTGGTTCATCAGTGTCACCCTCTGGTTCACCACTGCCACCCTCTGGTTCATCACTGTCACCCTCTGGTTCATCACTGCCACCCTCTGGTTCATCTCAGCACCCCCTGGTTCACCACTGCCAACCTCTGGTTCATCACTGCCACCCTCTGGTTCATCACTGCCACCCTCTGGTTCACCACTGCCACCCTCTGGTTCACCCCTGCCACCCTCTGGTTCATCACTGCCACCCTCTGGTTCATCACTGCCACCCTCTGGGTCACCACTGCCACCCTCTGGTTCACCCTTGCCACCCTCTGGTTCATCACAGCACCCTCTTGTTCACCACTGCAACCCTCTGGTTCACCCCTGCCACCCTCTGGTTCACCACTGCCACCCTCTGGTTCATCACTGCAACCCTCTGGTTCATCACTGCCACCCTCTGGTTCACCTCTGCCACCCTCTGGATCATCACTGCCACCCTCTGGTTCATCACTGCCACCCTCTGGTTCACCACTGCCACCCTCTGGTTGATCACTTCTAACATCTGGTTCATCACAGCACCCTCAGGTTCACCACTGCTACCCTCTGGTTCATCACTGCCACCCTCTGATTCATCAAAGCTCCCTCTTGTTCACCACTGCCACCCACTGGTTCATCAATGCCACCCTCTGGTTCATCACTGCCACCCTCTGGTTCATCACAGCACCCTCTGGTTCACCACGGCCACCCTCTGGTTCATCACTGCCACCCTCTAGTTCCTCACTGCCACCCTCCGGTTCACCACTGCCACCCTCTTGTTCACCACTGCCACCCTCTGGTTCACCACTGCCACCCTCTGGTTCACCCCTGCCACCATCTGGTTCATCACAGCACCCTCTGGTTCATCACTGCCACCCTCTGGTTTGCCTTTGCCACCCTCTGGATCATCACTGCCACCGTCTGGTTCATCACTGCCACCCTCTGGTTCGCCACTGCCACCCTCTGGATCACCACTGTCACCCTCTGGTTCATCACTGCCACCCTCTGGTTCATCACAGCACCCTCTGGTTCACCAGTGCCACCATCTGGTTCATCACTGCCACTCTCTGGTTTATCACTGCCACCCTCTGGTTCACCACTGCCACCCTCTGGTTGATAACTGCTATCCTCTGGTTCATCATAGCACCCTCAGGTTCACCACTGCCACCCTCTCGTTCATCACTGCCACCCTCTGATTCATCACAGCTCCCTCAGGTTCACCACTGCCACCCTCTCGTTCATCACTGCCACCCTCTGATTCATCACAGCTCCCTCTTGTTCACCACTGCCACCCACTGGTTCATCACTTCCACCCTCTGGTTCATCACTGCCACCCTGTGGTTCATAACAGCACCCTCTGGTTCCCCACTGCCACCCTCTGGTTCATCACTGCCACCCTCTAGTTCCACACTGCCACCCTACGGTTCACCACTGCAACCCTCTGGTTCACCACTGCCACCCTCTGGTTCATCACAGCACCCTCTGGTTCACCACTGCAACCCTCTGGTTCACCACTGCCAGCCTCTGGTTCACCCCTGCCACCATCTGGTTCATTACAGCACCCTCTGGTTCACCACTGTCACCTTCTGGTTCATCACTGCCACCCTCTGGTTCATCACTGCCACCCTCTAGTTCACCACTGCCACCCTCTGGTTCACCACTGCCACCCTCTGGTTCACCCCTGCCACCCTCTGGTTCACCACTGCCATTCTCTGGTTCATCACTGCCACCCTCTGGTTCATCACTGCCACCCTCTGATTCACCTCTGCCACCCTCTGGATCATCACTGTCACCCTCTGGTTCATCAATGCCACCCTCTGGTTAGCCACTGCCACCCTCTGGATAATCACTGTCACACTCTGGTTCATCACTGCCACCCTCTGGTTCATCACAGCACCGTCTGGTTCACCAGTGCCACCCTCTGGTTCATCACTGCCACTCTCTGGTTCATCACTGCCACCCTCTGGTTCACCACTGCCACCCTCAGGTTGATCACTACTATCCTCTGGTTCATCACAGCACCCTCAGGTTCACCACTGCCAACCTCTGGTTCATCACTGCCACCCTCTGATTCATCACAGCTCCCTCTTGTTCACCGCTGCCACCCACTGGTTCATCAATGCCACCCTCTGGTTCATCACTGCCACCCTCTGGTTCATCACAGCACCCTCTGGTTCACCACTGCCACCATCTGGTTCATCACTGCCACCCTCTAGTTCCTCACTGCCACCCTCCGGTTCACCACTGCCACCCTATGGTTCATCACAGCACCCTCTAGTTCACCACTGCCACCCTCTGGATCACCACTGCCAGCCTCTGGTTCACCCCTGCCACCATCTGGTTCATCACAGCACCCTCTGGTTCATCACTGCCACCCTCTGGTTCATCACTGCCTCCCTCTGGTTTGCCTTTGCCACCCTCTGGATCATCACTGCCACCGTCTGGTTCATCACTGCCACGCTCTGGTTCACCACTGCCACCCTCTGTATCACCACTGTCACCCTCTGGTTCATCACTGCCACCCTCTGGTTCATCACAGCACCCTCTGGTTCACCAGTGCCACCATCTTGTTCATCACTGCCACTCTCTGGTTCATCACTGCCACCCCCTAGTTCCTCACTGCCACCCTCCGGTTCACCACTGCCACCCTCTGGTTCACCACTGCCAGCCTCTGGGTCACCCCTGCCACCATCTGGTTCATCACAGCCCCCTCTGGTTCACCACTGTCACCCTCTGGTTCATCACTGCCATCCTCTGGTTCATCACTGCCACCCTCTGGTTCACCACTGCCACCCTCTGGTTCACCCCTGTCACCCTCTGGTTCATCACTGCCACCCTCTGGTTCATCACTGCCACCCTCTGGTTCACCACTGCCACCCTCTGGTTCACCACTGCCACCCTCTGGTTCATCACAGCACCCTCTTGTTCACCACTGCCACCATCTGGTTCATCACTTCCACCCTCTGGGTTATTACTGCCACCCTCTGGTTCACCACTGCCACCCTCTGGTTCACCACTGCCACCCTCCGGTTCATAACTGCCACCTCTGGTTCCCCACTGCCACCCTCTGGTTCATCACTGCCACCCTCTGGTTTACCACTGCCACCCTCTGGTTCATCACTGTCACCCTCTGGTTCATCACTGCCACCCTCTGATTCATCACAGCACCCTCTGGTTCACCAATGCCACCCTCTGCTTCAACAATGACACCCTCTGGTTCACCACTGCCACCCTCTGGTTCCTCACTGCCACCCTCTGGTTCACCACTGCCACCCTCTGGTTCACCACTGTTACCCTCTGGTTCATCACTGTCACCCTCTGGTTCACCACTGCCACGCTCTGGTTCATCACTGTCACCCTCTGGTTCATCACTGCCACCCTCTGGTTCATCTCAGCACCCTCAGGTTCACCACTGCCAACCTCTGGTTCATCACTGCCACCCTCTGATTCATCACAGCTCCCTCTTGTTCACCGCTGCCACCCACTGGTTCATCAATGCCACCCTCTGGTTCATCACTGCCACCCTCTGGTTCATCACAGCACCCTCTGGTTCACCACTGCCACCCTCTGGTTCATCACTGCCACCCTCTAGTTCCTCACTGCCACCCTCCGGTTCACCACTGCCACCCTATGGTTCATCACAGCACCCTCTAGTTCACCACTGCCACCCTCTGGTTCACCACTGCCAGCCTCTGGTTCACCCCTGCCACCATCTGGTTCATCACAGCACCCTCTGGTTCATCACTGCCACCCTCTGGTTCATCACTGCCTCCCTCTGGTTTGCCTTTGCCACCCTCTGGATCATCACTGCCACCGTCTGGTTCATCACTGCCACGCTCTGGTTCACCACTGCCACCCTCTGTATCACCACTGTCACCCTCTGGTTCATCACTGCCACCCTCTGGTTCATCACAGCACCCTCTGGTTCACCAGTGCCACCATCTTGTTCATCACTGCCACTCTCTGGTTCATCACTGCCACCCCCTAGTTCCTCACTGCCACCCTCCGGTTCACCACTGCCACCCTCTGGTTCACCACTGCCAGCCTCTGGGTCACCCCTGCCACCATCTGGTTCATCACAGCCCCCTCTGGTTCACCACTGTCACCCTCTGGTTCATCACTGCCATCCTCTGGTTCATCACTGCCACCCTCTGGTTCACCACTGCCACCCTCTGGTTCACCCCTGTCACCCTCTGGTTCATCACTGCCACCCTCTGGTTCATCACTGCCACCCTCTGGTTCACCACTGCCACCCTCTGGTTCACCACTGCCACCCTCTGGTTCATCACAGCACCCTCTTGTTCACCACTGCCACCATCTGGTTCATCACTTCCACCCTCTGGGTTATTACTGCCACCCTCTGGTTCACCACTGCCACCCTCTGGTTCACCACTGCCACCCTCCGGTTCATAACTGCCACCTCTGGTTCCCCACTGCCACCCTCTGGTTCATCACTGCCACCCTCTGGTTTACCACTGCCACCCTCTGGTTCATCACTGTCACCCTCTGGTTCATCACTGCCACCCTCTGATTCATCACAGCACCCTCTGGTTCACCAATGCCACCCTCTGCTTCAACAATGACACCCTCTGGTTCACCACTGCCACCCTCTGGTTCCTCACTGCCACCCTCTGGTTCACCACTGCCACCCTCTGGTTCACCACTGTTACCCTCTGGTTCATCACTGTCACCCTCTGGTTCACCACTGCCACGCTCTGGTTCATCACTGTCACCCTCTGGTTCATCACTGCCACCCTCTGGTTCATCTCAGCACCCCCTGGTTCACCACTGCCAACCTCTGGTTCATCACTGCCACCCTCTGGTTCATCACTGCCACCCTCTGGTTCACCACTGCCACCCTCTGGTTCACCCCTGCCACCCTCTGGTTCATCACTGCCACCCTCTGGTTCATCACTGCCACCCTCTGGGTCACCACTGCCACCCTCTGGTTCATCACTGCCACCCTCTGGGTCACCACTGCCACCCTCTGGTTCACCCTTGCCACCCTCTGGTTCATCACAGCACCCTCTGGTTCACCACTGCCACCCTCTGGTTCATCACTGCAACCCTCTGTTTCATCACTGCCACCCTCTGGTTCGCCTCTGACACCCTCTGGATCATCACTGCCACCCTCTGGTTCATCACTGCCACCCTCTAATTAGCCACTGCCGCCCTCTGCATCATCACTGTCACCCTCTGGTTCATCACTGCCACCCTCTGGTTCATCACAGCATCCTCTGGTTCACCAGTGCCACCCTCTGGTTCATCACTGCCACTCGCTGGTTCATCACTGCCACCCTCTGGTTCACCACTGCCACCCTCTGGTTGATCACTTCTATCCTGTGGTTCATCACAGCACCCTCAGGTTCACCACTGCCACCCTCTGGTTCATCCCTGCCACCCTCTGATTCATCACAGCTCCCTCTTGTTCACCACTGCCACCCACTGGTTCATCAATGCCACCCTCTGGTTCATCACTGCCACCCTCTGGTTCATCACAGCACCCTCTGGTTCACCAGTGCCACCCTCTGGTTCATCACTGCCACCCTCTAGTTCCTCACTGCCACCCTCTGGTTCACCACTGCCACCCTCTGGTTCACCACTGCCACCCTATGATTCATCACAGCACCCTCTGGTTCACCACTGCCACCCTCTGGTTCACCACTGCCACCCTCTGGTTCACCCTGCCACCATCTGATTCATCACAGCTACCTCTGGTTCATCACTGCCACCCTCTGGTTCATCACTGCCACCCTCTAGTTTGCCTTTGCCACCCTCTGGATCATCACTGCTACCGTCTGGTTCATCACTGCCACCCTCTGGTTCGCCACTGCCACTCTCTGGATCACCAATGTCACCCTCTGGTTCATCACTGCCACCCTCTGGTTCATCACAGCACGCTCTGGTTCACCAGTGCCACCATCTGGTTCATCACTGCCACTCTCTGGTTTGTCAGTGCCACCCTCTTGTTCATCACTGCCACCCTCTGGTTCATCCCAGCACCTTCTGGTTCCCCACTGCCACCCTCTGGTTCATCACTGCCACCCTCTAGTTCCTCACTGCCACCCTCCGGTTCACCACTGCCACCCTCTGGTTCACCACTGCCACCCTCTGGTTCATCACAGCACCCTCTGGTTCACCACTGCCACCCTCTGGTTCACCACTGCAAGCCTCTGGGTCACCCCTGCCACCATCTGGTTCATCACAGCACCCTCTGGTTCACCATTGTCACCCTCTGGTTCATCACTGCCACCCTCTGGTTCACCACTGCCACCCCCTGGTTCCCCACTGCCCCCCTTTGGTTCACCACTGCCACCCTCTGGTTCATCACTGCCACCCTCTGATTCATCACAGCTCCCTCTTGTTCACCACTGCCTTCCACTGGTTCACCACTGCCACCCTCAGGTTCACCACTGCCACCCTCTGGTTCATCCCTGCCACCCTCTGATTCATCACAGCTCCCTCTTGTTCACCACTGCCACCCACTGGTTCATCAATGCCACCCTCTGGTTCATCACTGCCACCCTCTGGTTCATCACAGCACCCTCTGGTTCACCACTGCCACACTCTGGTTCATCACTGCCACCCTCTAGTTCCTCACTGCCACCCTCTGGTTCACCACTGCCACCCTCTTTTTTCACCACTGCCACCCTATGATTCATCACAGCACCCTCTGGTTCACCACTGCCACTCTCTGGTTCACCACTGCCACCCTCTGGTTCACCCTGCCACCATCTGATTCATCACAGCAACCTCTGGTGCATCACTGCCACCCTCTGGTTCATCACTGCCACCCTCTAGTTTGCCTTTGCCACCCTCTGGATCATCACTGCTACCGTCTGGTTCACCACTGACACCCTCTGGTTCGCCACTGCCACCCTCTGGATCACCAATGTCACCCTCTGGTTCATCACTGCCACCCTCTGGTTCATCACAGCACCCTCTGGTTCACCAGTGCCACCATCTGGTTCATCACTGCCACTCTCTGGTTTGTCAGTGCCAACCTCTTGTTCATCACTGCCACCCTCTCGTTCATCCCAGCACCCTCTGGTTCCCCACTGCCACCCTCTGGTTCATCCCAGCACCCTCTGGTTCCCCACTGCCACCCTCTGGTTCATCACTGCCACCCTCTAGTTCCTCACTGCCACCCTCCGGTTCACCACTGCCACCCTCTGGTTCACCACTGCCACCCTCTGGTTCATCACAGCACCCTCTGGTTCACCACTGCCACCCTCGGGTTCACCACTGCAAGCCTCTGGGTCACCCCTGCCACCATCTGGTTCATCACAGCACCCTCTGGTTCACCATTGTCACCCTCTGGTTCATCACTGCCATCCTCTGGTTTATCACTGCCACCCTCTGGTTCACCACTGCCACCCTCTGGTTCACCACTGCCCCCCTTTGGTTCACCACTGCCACCCTCTGGTTCATCACTGCCACCCTCTGATTCATCACAGCTCCCTCTTGTTCACCACTTCCACCCACTGGTTCACCGCTGCCACCCTCTTGTTCATCACTGCCACCCTCTGGTTCATCACAGCACTCTCTGGTTCCCCACTGCCACCCCCGGGTTCACCACTGCCACCCTCTAGTTCCTCACTGCCACCCTCCGGTTCACCACTGCCACCCTCTGGTTCACCACTGCCACCCTCTGGTTCATCACAGCACCCTCTGGTTCACCACTGCCACCCTCTGGTTCACCACTGCCAGCCGCTGGGTCACCCCTGCCACCATCTGGTTCATCACAGCACCCTCTGGTTCACCACTGTCACCCTCTGGTTCATCACTGCCATCCTCTGGTTCATCATTGCCACCCTCTGGTTCACCACTGCCACCCTCTGGTTCATCATAGCACCCTCTTGTTCACCACTGCCACCCTCTGGTTCACCCCTGCCACCATCTGGTTCATCACTTCCACCCTCTGGTTCATCACTGCCACCCTCTGGTTCACCACTGCCACCCTCTTGTTCACCACTGCCACCCACTGGTTCATCAATGCCACCCTCTGGTTCATCACTGCCACCCTCTGGTTCATCACAGCACCCTCTGGTTCACCACTGCCATGCTCTGGTTCATCACTGCCACCCTCTAGTTCCTCACTGCCACCCTCTGGTTCACCACTGCCACCCTCTTTTTTCACCACTGCCACCCTATGATTCATCACAGCACCCTCTGGTTCACCACTGCCACCCTCTGGTTCACCACTGCCACCCTCTGGTTCACCCTGCCACCATCTGATTCATCACAGCAACCTCTGGTGCATCACTGCCACCCTCTGGTTCATCACTGCCACCCTCTAGTTTGCCTTTGCCACCCTCTGGATCATCACTGCTACCGTCTGGTTCATCACTGACACCCTCTGGTTCGCCACTGCCACCCTCTGGATCACCAATGTCACCCTCTGGTTCATCACTGCCACCCTCTGGTTCATCACAGCACCCTCTGGTTCACCAGTGCCACCATCTGGTTCATCACTGCCACTCTCTGGTTTGTCAGTGCCAACCTCTTGTTCATCACTGCCACCCTCTCGTTCATCCCAGCACCCTCTGGTTCCCCACTGCCACCCTCTGGTTCATCCCAGCACCCTCTGGTTCCCCACTGCCACCCTCTGGTTCATCACTGCCACCCTCTAGTTCCTCACTGCCACCCTCCGGTTCACCACTGCCACCCTCTGGTTCACCACTGCCACCCTCTGGTTCATCACAGCACCCTCTGGTTCACCACTGCCACCCTCTGGTTCACCACTGCAAGCCTCTGGGTCACCCCTGCCACCATCTGGTTCATCACAGCACCCTCTGGTTCACCATTGTCACCCTCTGGTTCATCACTGCCATCCTCTGGTTTATCACTGCCACCCTCTGGTTCACCACTGCCACCCTCTGGTTCCCCACTGCCCCCCTTTGGTTCACCACTGCCACCCTCTGGTTCATCACTGCCACCCTCTGATTCATCACAGCTCCCTCTTGTTCACCACTGCCACCCACTGGTTCACCACTGCCACCCTCTTGTTCATCACTGCCACCCTCTGGTTCATCACAGCACCCTCTGGTTCCCCACTGCCACCCCTGGGTTCACCACTGCCACCCTCTAGTTCCTCACTGTCACCCTCCGGTTCACCACTGCCACCCTCTGGTTCACCACTGCCACCCTCTGGTTCATCACAGCACCCTCTGGTTCACCACTGCCACCCTCTGGTTCACCACTGCCAGCCTCTGGGTCACCCCTGCCACCATCTGGTTCATCACAGCACCCTCTGGTTCACCACTGTCACCCTCTGGTTCATCACTGCCATCCTCTGGTTCATCATTGCCACCCTCTGGTTCACCACTGCCACCCTCTGGTTCATCATAGCACCCTCTTGTTCACCACTGCCACCCTCTGGTTCACCCCTGCCACCATCTGGTTCATCACTTCCACCCTCTGGTTCATCACTGCCACCCTCTGGTTCACCACTGCCACCCTCTGGTTCACCACTGCCACCCTCTGGTTCATAACTGCCACCCTCTGGTTCCCCACGGCCACCCTCTGGTTCATCACTGCCCCCCTCTGGATCATCACTGCCACCCTCTCGTTCACCACTGCCACCCTCTGGTTCACCCCTGCCATCCTCTGGTTCATCATAGCACCCTCTTCTTCACCACTGCCACCCTCTGGTTCACCCCTGCCACCATCTAGTTCATCACTTCCACCCTCTGGTTCATCACTGCCACCCTCTGGTTCACCACTGCCACCCTCTGGTTCACCACTGCCACCCTCTGGTTCATAACTGCCACCCTCTGGTTACCCACGGCCACCCTCTGGTTCATCACTGCCACCCTCTGGTTCACCACTGCCACCCTCTGGTTCATCACTGTCACCCTCTGGTTCATCACTGCCACCCTCTGATTCATCACAGCACCCTCTGGTCCACCAATGCCACCCTCTGGTTCACCACTGACACCCTCTGGTTCACCACTGCCATCCTCTGGTCCATCACTGCCACCCGCTGGTTCACCACTGCCACCCTCTGGTTCACCACTGCCACTCTCTGGTTCATCACTGTCACCCTCTGGTTTACCACTGCCACCCTCTGGTTCATCACTGTCACCATCTGGTTCATCACTGCCACCTTCTGGTTCATCTCAGCACCCCCTGGTTCACCACTGCCACCCTCTGGTTCATCACTGCCACCCTCTAGTTCATCACAGCCACCCTCTTCACCACTGCCACCCTCTGGTTCACCCATGCCACCCTCTGGTTCATCACAGCACCCTCTTGTTCACCACTGCCACCCTCTGGTTCACCCCTGCCACCCTCTGGTTCTCCACTGCCACCCTCTGGTTCATCACTGCCACCCTCTGATTCGCCTCTGCCACCCTCTGGATCATCACTGCCACCCTCTGGTTCATCACTGCCACCTTCTGGATCATCACTGTCACCCTCAGGTTCATCACTGCCACCCTCTGGTTCATCATAGCACCCTCTGGTTCACCAGTGCCACCCTCTGGTTCATCACTGCCACTCTCTGGTTCATCCCTGCCACCCTCTGGTTCACCACTGCCACCCTCTGGTTGATCACTTCTATCCTCTGGTTCATCACAGCACCCCCAGGTTCACCACTGCCACCCTCTGGTTCATCACTGCCACCCTCTGATTCATCACAGCTCCCTCTTGTTCACCACTGCCACCCACTGGTTCATCAATACCACCCTCTGGTTCATCACTGCCACCCTCTGGTTCATCACAGCACCCTCTGGTTCACCACTGCCACCTTCTGGTTCATCACTGCCACCCTCTAGTTCCTCACTGCCACCCTCCGGTTCACCACTGCCACCCTCTGGTTCACCACTGCCACCCTATGGTTCATCACAGCACCCTCTGGTTCACCACTGCCACCCTCTGGTGCACCACTGCCACCCTCTGGTTCACCCCTTCCACCATCTGGTTCATCACAGCACCCTCTGGTTCATCACTGCCACCCTCTGGTTCATCACTGCCACCCTCTGGTTTGCCTTTGCCACCCTCTGGAACATCACTGCCACCGTCTGGTTCATCACTGCCACCCTCTGGTTCGCCACTGCCACCCTCTGGATCACCACTGTCACCCTCTGATTCATCACTGCCACCCTCTGGTTCATCACAGCACCCTCTGGTTCACCAGTGCCACTATCTGGTTCATCACTGCCACTCTCTGGTTTATCACTGCCACCCTCTGGTTCACCACTGCCACCCTCTGGTTGATCACTGCTATCCTCTGGTTCATCACAGCACCCTCAGTTTCACCACTGCCACCCTCTGGTTCATCACTGCCACCCTCTGATTCATCACAGCTCCCTCTTGTTCACCACTGCCACCCACTGGTTCATCACTGCCACCCTCTTGTTCATCACTGCCACCCTCTGGTTCATCACAGCACCCTCTGGTTCCCCACTGCCACCCTCTGGTTCATCACTGTCACCCTCTAGTTCCTCACTGCCATTCACCACTGCCACCCTCTGGTTCATCACTGCCACCCTCTGGTTCATCACAGCACCCTCTGGTTCACCACTGCCACCCTCTGGTTCACCACTGCCAGCCTCTGGGTCACCCCTGCCACCATCTGGCTCATCACAGCACCCTCTGGTTCACCACTGTCACCCTCTGGTTCATCACTGCCATCCTCTGGTTCATCACTGCCACCCTCTGGTTCACCACTGCCACCCTCTGGTTCACCCCTGCCACCCTCTGGGTCATCACTGCCACCCTCTGGTTCATCACTGACACCCTCTGGTTCACCACTGCCACCCTCTGGTTCATCACAGTACCCTCTTGTTCACCACTGCCACCCTCTGGTTCACCCCTGCCACCATCTGGTTCATCACTTCCACCCTCTGGTTCACCAATGCCACCCTCTGGTTCACCACTGACACCCTCTGGTTCACCACTGCCACCCTCTGGTTCATCACTGCCACCCTCTGGTTCACCACTGCCACCCTCTGGTTCACCACTGTCACCCTCTGGTTCATCACTGTCACCCTCTGGTTCATCACTGCCACCCTCTGGTTCATCACAGCACCCTCTGATTCACCACTGCCACCCTCTGGTTCATCACAGCACCCTCTGGTTCACAACTGCACCTTCTGGTTCACAACTGCACCTTCTGGTTCATCACAGCACCCTCTCGTTTACCACTGTAGATTATGGGAAGAAAGCACACCTGCCCAGCCTCAACCGGGGGCTAGTTAATGTGTTACTGAATTTGAGCTTCAAGTCCGGCACCTGCTTCCTTATCTGTAAGTGCTTCCTGTTGTGGTTTAATTTTTGTGACAACCTGTAGCATTGTGCCATACTGGCAATTATTCTCTGACCCTGCTTCGAGGGTGAGAGCAGAGCCAGAGAATAGTTGCATGAAGGCACCAACTCTGGAGGCGCCGCTCAGGAAGCATTTACAGGGTTACAGCAGGTGCCCATGGTGAAGCTAATTTCTTTGTAACCATTTTGTAAATGGTTACAAAGAAATTAGCGTCAACTTGGGCACCTGCTGTAACTCTGTAGGTGATTCATGTACTTCCGTTTTTGAAAATCCGTCCCGCGCGCTATTTCGCAAGTTTTTCTGCAATTTCACGAGATTCGCGTACCGCGAAATTGCAGAAAATCCGCAAATTCCACGAACGGAACAGATTTTACGCCCATGCTTAATCATAAGTCACTCCTTCCAATAGACAGGTTTAGCATTTCCAAAATAGCGATTTCCTATTAGGAAATCACTATTTTGGAAATGCTAAACTAAGGATGGCTATGGGGAAAAAGCCCCAAAAGGTGAACCCCAAAAATAGTGGTGCACATGTAGAGTACACATATGCCCTAGGGAAATGTGTGCACTCTATAGTACTTTAAAAAAAGCAATTTTGGGTGCTTTTGTTTAAACTGCACTGAGTTACCATCAAATTGTAGTCTGTGGTAGTCCATTTCCTAAGTTTCCTAAATGCCCAATTCTCATTTAAGAAATGCTTTGTCCCTATGTGTGATTTCCTATTCAGGAATCACAAAAAAGCAATTTCTTCCTGTTTAGAAATCTCATTTTGTGATTACCTAAAGGACTTCGTACGTATGTAATGGGAGTTTTGCATTTCTTAATGGCCCAAAATTACAATTTAGTGCATTAAGAAATGCAAGCTCTTCAGACATATGACACATAGTTACTTGACTGCATTACTTTTGCACCATGTACTGTGGTACATGCATGACAAAAACCTCTAATTCTGATTATTTTAACACACCCAAAGGTACAATATGCAGTAACACAACGCAGCACAAATTGTTGTGTTGTGTTACTCTGCCCTGGGAAGGTGTTCCATGGGTGTTGAGGTGGGTGTTACCATGTAACTCTCATGGAATTTGATACATTCCCATATTTATAAGACCTTGTAAATCTGGGACTGTCCCAAAAAGAGACACCTCCCCCAGTAGACGCATAATGAGTAGAAATATCTTTCTTTTTCCTCATTACTTCCTCTTTCTATGTGTGGCACATTCTGCAGCACACATAGAAATAGGAAAACGCCTCTCAGGATTGTTTCTGTGCAGGAAGGGGCACCTTCCTGCACAAAAATATTCCTGCGTGCAATGCAGGCACCCTTGCACCATGGTACAATGGTGCCTGCATTGGCGCTAGGCATCTCATTGTGTGCCAGCGCAGGGGGAATAGTCAGGAATTTGCCGTATGTCTTAAATGTGGTTCTTACTTGCCTTTTCCAGTGACACAGTGCAGCAAGGTGACTTGCTGCGCTGTGCCACTTTTTAAGAAGAGGAGAAGAGCTTCCTATATTAGGAAGGAGAGGATGGGTTTTATTGAATGCCTACAGAATAATACATGAGAAATATGTACAGTTGCAGCGTGAGTGTAAAGGATTTGAAGAACAGTATGTTGAACCAAAGAATGCCACTACATTGTTAACATTTCAAAATAAATTATTGTTGGACAACATAGAGACTTACCAGACCGTAGAGGAAAGGGCTGTGGTGCGCATTGCAAAGTACAAATATAGGAACAAGAGAGGGAGAATTAATAGGAGGAAAATACACTCAGCTATTGCAAAGGCAGGACTTGACTGGGATCCTGAGGAGTGGGATGGAAATATCTGGGATTCTTCTGAGTTTTCAGGCTCGAGTGAGGAAGATAACAAGAAAGTGGAGCCTATTAAGACTAAGAAAGAGAATAAATCAGAAGGACGCATAGAGGTGCATGCGCAGCCGATACATCGAAGAACGTTGCAGGGTGGTCCACAATACACCCACGAGGTAGCTTTAGATAGCTTGGAGGATTTTACGCAGCAAGAGATTATGGACATCTTAGACAGGTTTCGGCAGAGACCTGGTGAACATTTACTTACATGGATGGTTAGCATCTATGATTTGGGTGCCACAGGCGTGATGTTAGACCAAGGAGATGCAGTGAAATGTTGTACATTAAGCACAGATCCGACAGTTCAAGAACATTTTAGAGACTATGCACTTGATGACCAGATTAGTTTATTACAATTAGCTGTAGCTGGATGTAGTCACAAATACCCGACTGAATCAGACTGGCCGATAAACGAGAAACCTTAGTATACTTTGAGGGATGCGACACAAAGACTGAAGGAAGAGGTGATAAAAATCTCTATTTTCCTAGTTCAAGCACATAAATTAACGGCAGGGTTGCTTAATACTTCTGTGCGAAATAAGACTATTCGTACTGCTCCTCCTGCTTAAAAGCAGGTGATGATGACATTATTGAGAATCAGACTGAAATACTTTAGCACAAGTGATTGAGGCAGTTTGTGAGTTGAGCGAACTGGGAGAGAGGATGAAATTTGAAAGACCTTCTAGACATGAAGCTTGCATGGATGATAACAGATTGACTAGACGAGATTTGTTTACAGCTCTACTGAATGATGGGGTGAAGAAAGGGGAAATAGATGGGGAACCTACTCCAAAGTTATGGAATATGTTTCGAAAAAGGAGTTTAGACAGGAAAGAAGGGAGCAGAAGAGTCAATAAACAGAATCATGAGCGGAGATACACAGATGGAATCGGTGTTGAGTCATACCGGGGGAGAAGGGAAGAATCTTCAAAATATAGAACACGACATGAGAGGGAAGAATCTTTAGATCGCAGAGTCAGAAGTGACAGAGGTAGATCCCCAGGATAGAGAATGAGAAACAAACGAGGGAGATCCTCAGATCGAAGAACGCAGAGAGAAAGAAATTTGAGAAATTCATATTATGAAGAGAGAGTGTACGAGGAGATGTGCTTCCTAAACTATATGAAAGTCTCTACCCTGATTTGTCTTGGGCTCAGGACAAGAGCAAAAATGATTAGGAAATAGGTTAAGCTTCGGTACAGATTTGGGCTCGCAAAGATAATAGACCCTATGTGGATATAGAGATTTTATGGAAACACCGAGTCCTAGTAGATACGGGAGCGGAGGCCACTTTAATATATGAAAATCCCAAGAAATTTAGAGGACAGTATTTTACAATTACAGCTTTAGGTAGTAAAGAGACCCCAGCAGTGCAAACTAATGTTAATTTAAAAATCGGAAGAAAACCAAAAAGAGAATATAGTGTATTAGTTGTGCCTCTTTCTGAATACATCATCGGAATTGACATTTTAAAAGGAATGACTTTGTGTTTAGATGACGGGTACTATCAGTTTGGAACAAAACGTTACATTTCAGCTAACGCAGTGAGAGTAGGTCATTTGAAAATTCCTCCTGTGAAGGTGCCTCAGGTGACTAAGGTGATATCTATGAAACATTACAGAATTCCTGGTGGGCATGATGAAATCAGTGCCACAATTCAAGACTTGATGGACTCATGAGTAGTGGTTCCAATCACTACTGCGTGGAAAATCCTGTATGGCCGGAGCTTCCGGCTCGGAGGTGGGGATTTTTGCCATGCTGAAATTGCCAACTCTGGGCCGCAAGCTCCGACTCCGGGCCGGAACCTCCGCCTCCGGGCCGCAAGCTCCATCCCCAAGCCGGAAGCTCCGCCTCCGGGCCGGAATTTACTCCCCGATTTCAGACTTAGAGTTAGTAGTTTTAAATCTATTCTGTGAATACCGAAAGTAGTAAGTTCACTCTGTGAATCCCGAAAGTAGTAAGTGCATTCTGTGAATACCAAATAGTAGTAAGTTTAGGATTTAGTCTTAAGTTCATTCTGTGAATCGGGCCCGATGTTATTTTGAGACCTGAGGTTCCAATAATGCCATGGATTATGATTTTCCCTAAAACTCACAGAATCGGACATGCACAGGAAGCCAGTGTGATTAAGTGGGAATGGTACATACAGGATAGGGCTCGAGTGGGTCCTAAAGGCACAGCCATGTTACATGAGCAGGTGGCGCAGTCGCCAATAGAGGAGACAGATGTGGAATACAATGTACCTATAATACAAGAATCCCCTGTTAAGTGGGGTAGACCATTTAGCAATCTTTCTGCGGAGGATAGACAGCATGTGTGGTGTACGGATGGTTCAGCCAGGTATGTTGGAGCAAAGAGACAATGGAAAGCAGTGTCATACAACCCTGTTACCCAGGAATTGTTGAGCAGGACTGGTGAAGGTAAAAGCAGTCAGTTTGCAGAACTTTATGCTGTTTACCAAGCTTTAAAACAAGAGTTACCTGGAGTTTGTCATGTTTATACTGATTCATGGTCGACTGCTAATGGGTTAGCCACGTGGCTCCCCACGTGGCATGCTCACAAATGGTTAATCAATTCAAGGGAGGTATGGGGACTGTGGAAAGAAGTGTGGGATATGCTTCCCCAAAGTACTGTGACTGTGTACAATGTTGACGCCCACTGTTCAATTGATTCACTTGATAGGTGGTTTAACCTCATTGCAGATGAAAATGCTAAAATCTCTGAGGCAGAGGTGGAGGCGCAGAATTCTGACCTGGTTGGATTGGCAAGGTGGGAACATCAGAAGTGTGGACATTTTAGAGAACAAATCACTAGCAGGTGGGCAGCAGATAGAGGGATTCACCTTTCCCATGATATGGTTAAAACGGTAATTTTGCAGTGTCCCATTTGACAACATTCCCGACGTCGAATGATACCGCAGATAGTGAGAGGTCAGTTGAATAGAGGTAAGTTACCAGCACAAATTTGACAGATAGATTACATAGGTCCCATACCAACGTGTAGAGGTTGTCAATGCGTATGCACAATAGTAGACCCCTATTCTGGATATTTGATTGCATCCCCATACAAACGTGTTACCCAGATGAATACACTTAAAACTTTGGACTTGTTGATTTTATACTACTGAATTCCTTTGCAGATCCAATCAAATAACAATTCACATTTTAAAGGGAGGATGATACAAGAGTATTGCGCACGACATAGTATTGAATGGATTTTTCATATTCCTTATTACCCACAAGCCGCAGGCTTAATTGAGCGCATGAATGGTCTTTTGAAAGATCAATTGAAAAAAATTTCTGATGGTTCCTTAAAAAACTGGAGAGATAATATATTTGATACTTTACAAATTTTTAATAAGCGCCCCTTAACTAATGCTGAAACGCCCCTAATGAGAATGTTAACTCCATCTGTGAATATTCAGCCCCATATGGTAGTAGCTACGATTGTCTATTGGGAAATGACTCCTGGAGCCTTGGCTTCACATAGAGCAACTCCTGAAGCTGCTGGTCTTGATTTACACACTTTGAAGCAGCATACTTTGAAACACAGAAATATTGTTCTCATTGAAACTGGAATTGGTGTCCAAATACCTACAGGACACTTTTGTTTGATTGCCCCACAGTCTGGACTAGCGCTTAAAGGCATCAAGGTGTTGGGTGGCTTAATCGATTCTGAATACCAAGGTGAAATCTAAAATATTCTGTTGAACAGTGATGATCTAGATTTAACAATCCAGCCCGGAGACGGAATTGCCAGTTGGTTATAAGGCCAGTTTTGGGAGGTGTGGTGAGAAAGGGGACAACCCCGACCCTCCTAACTGTACGTGGAGAAGGAGGTTTAGGTTCAGAGTGGTTTAGGAGCCAGAGTGTGAGTTCAGTCCCCCAATCAAACCCCCGAACAGGCTGAAGTAATCGCCACGGGCAGTGATAATACAATACTGGTCATGAAACCTGGACAGAAAAAGTGGGACTGCATCCCAGTGTATAAATGTTAGCTTCGAGAATGAGTAATACCTGTTTTTGACTCTTTTCTTTAGGTCATTGTATGGAGTGCTGCTGCTGGACTTATCGTCGCTGGATTCCTTTCGGCATGGTGCGCATGGGGCCAAGGAGAGCTGGAGGGATCCCAAGGCAAGGCAGTCGACCGACAGCCCAGAATGAACTCGATTTTGACCAACAAACTGAACGTTTGGGAAAACCTTGCATGCAAGGTGTTAAACCGTTCCTATTCCTGCATGACGAACATGAGGAGTGTCCTTGATATAGTTTCCACTTGTTTGGTAACTGTGCTGACTCCTTCTGCTGTTTTGATGAATGTCTTCAACGTTACACATATCGACAGAAATACTGGCGTTGATGATATTAGACATCACTTATCGATTTATGAGTTTTGCAAATTTTACCCGGAGGCGACTGACTCCAACGAGTTACAAATGTTTGAGATACACACTTACAATATCACTGAGGGTGATGTATGTTATAACTTTACGTGCGATCCACAGTTAATTGGCAAATGCGTACAGACTAAACAGGAAAATGCTTCTAGCTTTCTCAACATGAACTGACTTTGTGCCTCAATCGTAGACTTAGTATGTGTTCCTCAGTCCATAATTCCATGTTTTACAAAAATACCGTTCTTGCTATTAGTCATTATAGAAATGTTTTACTGCCAACAGGATGGCTCTTTTCATGTGGAAATCTATCATGGTCCTTTATTCCAACAAACATTTCTGATGGACCTTGTGCTTTAACAAGACTCAGTTTGATGATGTTTTCTTTAATTTCTTCTATTCATAGTTGGACTGTACGTGAGACTCCTCAGTTGGATGTACATTGCTAATCTAAGTGGCATTTGCTTTCTAAATCTGAATATATTATTCCCTCTGCCTCATTCCTGGATTGTCTATTCACAATTCTAGAGCTATTAGTAGACTGGCTTGTCTTATGGTTAAGTCACTCAACCACACTTAAATTGCCTTATCAGAACTTTTGCTTGATGCACGGGGTGAATGACGAGCAATTTTGCAGAATAGAGCTGCTATCGATTATATTCTCTGAAACACAATCATGGGTGTTCCAACTTCGAAGGTTTATGTTGTTTTAATCTTTCTGACCACTCTAATCTATCCAGTCTCATATCGATGCTTTACATGAATTATCTTCAGAATTTCGACAACATTTGGATCAACGATGGTGGGATTGGCTTTTTGGGTGGTTATCTGATCTTGCTTTACTTCGTTCTATTTTGGGTGGTGCACTATTGGTCATTTGTTTTCTAATTGCAATATGTTGTTGCATTCAATGTGTACCTAATCTTTTGAGTATGTTTCGACCTGGTACTTCCTTGACTAGATCTGTCAGTTATGTTTCCTATTATTCTAGCAATGATTTACGTACTGTTTAATACGACTATACGTTTGACGGTGTTGGACAATGGTCATGGGCGGAATGTAATGAATGTGCCATTTATATGGTCGAATGGCCCGATTATGACCTTTGCCCATCACCATCTCAGTATATTCTGATCTAATATAGTGATGTGTAGGTGTCCATAGCATGAATAAGCTACAAAGTAGGGCTCGATTATGCCTTTTTCTGTTTCCAACTTTCTCTTGCTTAATGGCAGTGCTTGTCTATTGGCTTTGGCATACTCTTATGCCGTCTTGCATACTAATCTTGCTCATTTACGGGAATGGTGGCCTATGCTTGAGCAACTCCATTTTCTAAGCTGTCGCCATCTTCTGAGCCTTTCTAGGTGAGAAGCCTTGTTGTGCTTTTCACTTGTTTTCTTTACTTTGTATGCTGGTAGAAACTGGTTCTTGTCAGAGGAATGTACTCGCTCTGCTCTGAAGTCATAACAGATGCCTGGCCATCCGAAGCTGTGGTCTTGGTATGGAGGGGTACAGAATCTGATGGGAAAAGGGGGGGGTGGCTCACAGGAGCCTCGTCTTACGTCTCCACTAGTACTAAAGTGGGTGTCTGGGTCCCGATCACCAGAAGTCCAGCACAGGGCAGACGTGCAGCTGTGACAGTGGAGCGAATAGTACCCCTCTGTCTCCCGATTCGGCCGGAGAAACGGGCTCCCCTCTGGCGAATTGAAAGCAGGATGTGCAGACAGTTGGTGAGGTGTTCCACTAATTCTTATATTCCTACTGATCTTGCCTACCTATCTTCTCCTATTTTCCGGTCCAAAACATTTTTATACATATAAGTTCCATATATGTTTTACTGATTGCGTTTAGCAATTGCTTAAGTGCTAGTGTGAAGAAGGCCTACCATGTACTATTTTCATTATGTAATAAAAGAAACCCCAGAGTATATGGTTCTTTGTCTGTGTTCCTTGTGGAGGGAGAACGTTCCCCTGTTTGACCAAATGCTTGTGGAAGGATGGGTAAGTTCCCTTCCAATGGGTAATTGTTGATACGGTAGGTTGGCCGGCTCCCAGCAAGGAGCGAAATTCTAATTCTTCTACCCCCAGCCTTGTTAGGAGAGGAATGCATTGGATATATGTAGTCCTACCTGGGGGAGTATTCTGTGAATGGAGAGTGCCTGTCACCAGGAGGTTTGTGATATTTTGTTGTTGTGTGCGAGCCTCTCGGCAAGAGCTATGGAATTATTGTTGTTGTTGTTGTTCCTTTCTTGGGTAAGTATTGTGGAGTGTTGTATCTTTTGGGTCCCAAGAGGGATAAGCTTTCATGTCCTGATTATTGGCAGAATTGTCAGGCCATTACAATCCCTGAAACCTCTTTTTTTGTTGTAAATTTCAAAGGTTTTTTAAATGCTAATTTCCAACTAGAACATAGCAGTCGCGTTTGCAGAGTGATAGAGAAAGGTGACCGTGGCCTCCGAAACGCCTCTTAGCAATCCCACTTTGTGGGATTTACTGGAGGTAACAGGAGGAGTAGTTAGCCCCCAACGTCAGTCAACCTTGGGGGCCAACTATCCCTTTTACTACCACCAGTAAGTCCCACACAGTAGGATTGCTATCTTTTTATATCAGCCCCCACCCCCTCCCTGCACCACTGTGCAAACGTGCCCCCTGGCATGATGTAAATTAATGGATTAAGTCCCCTTGAATCCTGAGGATCCCTGGGGGCCAACTAGCTTACCAGGTACCTCCAATAAGCGGCACAGAGCAGCTTTGCAGAAAGGTGGTCTGAGGCCACGCCCCTTTTTACACCTCTCTGCCATGCAGCTCTGTGGCGCTTACTCGACATAACTGTTGGGCTAGTTGTACCCCAAACAAGCGTTGGCCTAAATATAGATCAATGTGTAAGGTTATAAACACACTACATTGAATGAAATCTGGGGAGAAAGAACGCCAGAAGATAAGGAAGAAATGAAATAAGAAAAAACTGATGTGAAGCCAAAGGATAAAAGCCAGAGTGGATCAAATGAAAGAAATCAATAGAAATCCATATTAGGAGAGAGTAACAGCTGTCAAGAATGCATTGCATAAGACCTCACATATTACATCCACTCATGACATGGTCAGTGACATCACTGGTGACATCTCAAATGACATGTAGTTACTTATAGCTACTAATATCACACAATCACAAACAAGGTCCAGTAAAGTCTCAATAATGTAATCCTTGCTCACCTCTTGGTAGCTTGGCTCATGAGCAGTCAGGATTAACTCAGGAGACGGGTGAGTGAACCATATAATATCATCAAAACAATAAATAGGTAAAACAGTACACACAATACACATACATCACTAATTTATAAAAACAAGAAATATGTGTATGATTAAAATGACACCACAACAACAGAAATTCAATGTAGGAAACCGTAGATATGAATGTTTACAAGTGCCTAGAAACAAATAGCACTCAAAGGGTAAATAAAAGTTATATGGACTGGCGCAAATTCAAGAATTCAGGCTGCCCATGATATACCAATTTTTCACTTACTTCCAGTGTTTTTGAAGCAGGAAAGTGGTCCACAGCACCAGCCAAGGGCTCAGAAGATCTAGGTTGCCTCTTTATGTCTGGGACTACAACTCCCACTAAGAACCTGGTCAATCCAAGTACAGCTCAGGCGAAGCTTCTCAGCTCGAGTTATCCTTGTTGTTGATACTGGTAGCCCTTTCAGCACTTTCTACCTGTTGCTGAGCAGGGAGTCCACTTATTTTCCTTTAAGTCAATCGAAGTCCTTTTGTTGTGAAGTCTTGTATGCACAGCAGGTACAGTCTTTATGAGCGCATTCCTCTTTTTTGCAGTCCAAAGGTCCAGCAGGGCATTCCTTCTCCTTCAGATGTTTCTTTTGGGTCTTTGAGGGTCCACAACACAAGCCAAGGGCCCAGAAGCTCTGACTTGCCTCTTTGAGGTTTGGTATTACAATTTCCACAGTGCACCTGGTCAAATCATTTAAAGTCCAAGTGAATCCGGCCAGCTAAGCTTGTCTTGATGGAGTTGACAAAGTTGACTTCTTAAAGCTCATTTGTACCTGTTGCTTTCAGGGATTACACTCCTTTTGAAGTCAGGCAAAGTCATCTTTCGTGAAGCCCAAAGTTTGCAGCAGGTGCAGTCCATGAGTCCGGTAATTTTGTGGTCCAGACCAGGGTTTCTGCAGAGCAGTTCTTCTTCTCTTCATATTTCCAGGTAGGGATTTGTGTTGCTGGTCTACTCGCCCATATTTATTGCAGTTTCTGGGCTGGTAAGAAGAGGAAAACCCTGGCCAATGGGACACAGGCTGTCACCCTCTGTGATTACCACTTCCTTAGAAGTGTGACATATTCTTGTCGCAGAAAGCAATTCTCACAAACATTAAATATTGAGCAAATCTCTCCTGGAGGCTCAGGTCTGGTTAACTCAATCGACAGGTATGGTTACATTTTTCCTACACTCCCCTTCTATCCGTCCCCTAATCCAATTACAGGAGCTCCTATCTGGCTGCAGGTGTAGGAATTGGGTGTGGGCCTAGTTCCTGACCTAACAGTATTACTCCCTACTCCCTTTGAAGACAAGTTTTTTTACCCAGCCCCCTTCCTGTCATGACATCTGTTGCTGCAGATCTCCTACCTCCGAATGTCTCCTTTGTTTCAGACCAGGCTACTTTATAACTCATCATAGCAACTTGGCTCAACAGGTCAAGGGCTGGATAATCAGAAGAGGCTGCTACAGGGCTGGATCTGGTAACTTCAGAAAATCAAGTTCTATAACATCCTTTCTGCAATAGTTATAACCATTGCAAGTTGTCAGATTTATTGTAATTATTACTTTAACACTTTGATGCATTATTGTAGTGCACTCCTGTCAAAGATTAGGATTTCTTAAAGTGAAATAAAGCCTTCTCATGTTAGCCTATAGAGTTAATGTACTAAAACGGCGAAAACATAACTGGCAGCTGTTCCCTCTCCAGGGCATATAAAACATTGCTTATAATGTCCCTGCTTGTTACAACAATGCACTATACCCTTGGGGCACCTAGAGTAGATCTTAGGGGTGACTGAAAAGTAAAAATAAGGTAGTTTCCGACTTTGCAAGTACTTTTAATTCCAAAGTTGAAATTGGATATAGTTTTGTTCTCAAAGCAGCTTGCAAAAAAGGGATGCATTTAAAATGACAGCAGTCACCACAGCAGTGTACACTTAAGTGCATTAAATCTACTGGGCCTCTTAACCTACATGCCCTTCCATTTACTAGAGACTTACAGGTAGGTTGTTACCATATACCTTTTAAACAGAGGACTGGCCCTGGGCCTGGTTAGCAGCTCACAGTGCACAAAAAAGATTCAGAAAGCACCAGTATCAGTCGTAAATGGCAGCAAAAAGTGGCTGGCAGCTGCATAAAGCCTTGCTTTCTCACAAAAAGTGAGACAAGGCCTCCATGCATGGCCCTGCATTGATTGGTACATCTGGAGTAACACACACCAGTGCAACTCACTCTTTTGCATTACTCTGCATGCCATAATCAGCATTGCTGCTTAATTTCACTTATCTCCTTACACCACTCCACTGTATGCCACTACACTATACACCACTACACTTTACGGTATTCCAGTATATGCCACTCAAGTGTACACCACTTCCCTGTTCGCCACTTCACTTAATGCAACATTACTATAAACTACTCTAATATGTACTATTATACTCTACATCAATCCATTCTACACCTCTCCATTCTACAAGACTCCACTCTACATCACTCCACTCAACTCAATTACACTCTACACAACTTCATTGTACACCGCTACACTCTATGCTCTTAGACTGTACACACCTTCACTCTATATCACTTTAGTCTACACCACTCCACTGAATGCTACTCCACTGGATGCTCTTCCACTATATGATATTATACTGTGCACCACTCCACTCTACACTATTCCATTGTATCTCTACAATACTCCAATCTATGCTATTCCACTGTATGCCACTTCTCTTTAAACAATTCTAATCTATGCCACTCCACTGTTTGCTATTACACTCTACCCCACTCCGCTGTACACCAGTCCAGCCTACAACACTCCAGTCTATGCCACTCCACGTTATGCTACTCCACTATATGATATTAAACTCTATGCCACTCCATTGTACAACACTCCACTCTACGCCACTCCACCATACACCATTTTCACCTTACACAACATCACTTTATGCCAGTCCACTCTATGCTATTACACTGTGTGCAACTCCAATCTAAGCCACTTCAGTGTACGCCACTGTACTGTATGCCACTCCATTATACACTACCCCACTGAATGCTATTCCACTCTACACTAATCTACTGTGCACCACTTGGCTCTATGCTAGTCCACTGTATGACAGTCCACTGTATGCTTTTTCACTGTATGCTACTACATTATACACTAATCTATGCCATTACAGTGTTTGCCACTCCACTCTATGCTGCTCCATTCTATGATGTTCCATTGGAGGCTACTCTACTGTATGCCACTCAACTGTATGCTATTATACTCGACCCCATTCCAGTGTACTGCACTCTGGTCTACACAAATTCACTGTGCACAAATGCACTGTATGCTAGTCCACTATACACTATTCTACTCTACTCCAATTTACTTTAAGATTCTCTACTTTAAGCAGTTCCACGTTATGCCACTATACACTGCTCCACTCTATGGTACTCTATTGATGCAACTCTACTCTTTGCCACTCAACTGTACACTAGTCCATTGGATGACACCCCACTCTATGCTGTGCCACTGTATACAATTACACTCTACCCCACGTTACTGTACACCACTCCAGTCTACACCACTCTACTGTATTGTACTGCACTATACACTAGTTCACTCTAGGCTACTCCACTTTACAACACTCAACTCTATTCAACCCCACTGTATGTCACTCCAATCTACCCTACTCCATTGTACAACACTCCACAGTACACTACTCCACTATCTGCTATTCCCCTGTATGCCACCCCACCCTATGCCCTTCCACTGTATGCCCTCCGCTATATGCTGCTCCACTCTACGCCACTCCAGTGCTCTCTCCCCACTCAATCTAACTCTACTCTACAAAACTCTTCTACAATCTGTACCACTCTTTTAGACTATACTCCACACTATCCACGTACACTCCACTGTCCACATTTTGCACTCAACTCTATGCCCTATTTTGACATGGTTAGCCTATACTTTTTGCCTGATATGTGATTTCAACATATAAGTGCACTGGGTCCTTGCTAACCAGGTTCCCAGTGTCAGACCTCTTTCCCAAATTATGTACCAAAATTGGCACATCTTTAGTTAACCCTGTAAGTCCCTAGTAAGTGGTACCCCTTGTGCCAATGGCATGGGTATGGAAGAGGGCCCCCCTAAAGCTGCAGCACTTATTGTGCCACTCCTGGGACCCCTCAACAAGACTAATTACTCTGCCATTGCAGGCTGTGTATCTTGGTAAAGAGAAATCCAAAAAGTCGACATGGCAGACAGCCCTATGTACCATGCCACCCATACACTGTATAAGGTATAGGTAAGCTACCCCTACTGCAGGCTTTTAGCCCTAATGCAGGGTGCACCTTATTCCATGTGTGAGCCTACCAGCATGAGCATATATGTCCCTACAATATTCAGTCCACTCTGAGAAGTTTTAAGTGAACAGGGATACCATAAAGCGTCCATGGGATGGACACTGATCAGTACGAGTTTCCTAGCTTCATGATGACTTCACTGATTTCTAGGATGCTAGGTACCTGATATCTTGTGTTAATAAATCCTCACTGCTGCCAGTAATTGATGTATTAATAAATTCCCACTGGAAACCCTTGTAGTGGGGCCTCTAAAAATACACCCAGCACAGGTGTCACTTCTGACTTGTTTTAACCAGTCTGCCATCACCAGGCATATTTCTGACCTCATGGCCTGACAGCCAATTCTCCCAGAGAACAGACAGAATGCCTGGTCCAGGTGGAGAAGCTTCAAACCTCCACAAGGACAGGATGACCTTCCTGTACAAAAGTTACTTCTATTCACTAAAATTTTCTTCTCATATTGTCTCCTCATGCAAACACACAACTTTGTCAAGAGACTTTGTTCTATTTAGAATCAAAATGAAAAGCTTCCTCTTCAAAGCAAAGGCCTTATCAACTACTATCTCAACTTGTTCATTCTCTTTCATTGCATCTCTCCTTTTTTGAATTTCTCACAACATTTAGGACCACTCTACTAGAAAAGATCCTGGCTCTGATTTCCTAAACTGCTTTTGTCTGCTGGTTAAATTTGTCCATATTTTCTGTTTTTGCAATGCACACTTTGTCCAGTCTTATTGTTTCTCAAAGTCATAATTTAATTTTCTTAATTTTGTTATCTTTGAAAACGTTCATATATACCTTTAAGACATGACTTTGTCCTCTTTCCAGTTGCTCTTTTTTCTTTCACAACTTTATCTGCATTTTACTCCTTTCGTAACTCATTTCTGCAGACATACTGTAGTTGCTTCTGTTTCTTCTTCATCCAAGCTTTTGTAGGCATTCTAACTGCCTGTACTTATGTAGATATTGTTCTGTAAAAAAACAAGTGTCTTAACTTATGCCCTAACCATTGTGCCAACTACTTTACTCCTGACTTACAAAAAATACAAAAACAGTTGTCATGTTATTTTCCAGTTTTTAAATCTGCAGATGAACCTAGACATATTACTTCATGCACTTACTTCAATGTAACAAACCCAAAGCAAAATACAACATTTTATTTATTAGTTACCTTTTAACATGTTATCACCCTGTTGTACAACACAGCTGCACCATATTTCACTTCTCACGTCTACACGTGAAAGAATAGTGTATCTCTTCTGTAGTAAATTTTAAAATGAACATCAAGCAAAGGGGGCATATTTACAATCCTCATGCACTTTCAGGTGTGCCACTTTTTTGGACACTGTCGGCGAAATGTAGTGACTTTTCATGGCCTTATAAATACGGGACCTTTTCATGCAGCACTTTGCATAAAAGGGGAGTGCCATGGGTGTTGCTTTAGGTGTTCCCATGCAACATCCATGGATTCTGTCATATCCCAAATTTACAACAATTCTTAAACCTGGGAATGTGTCTGAATCCTACAGTAAGTTTCTAAAAGGGAAAACAACATTTTGAAATTTGTCAAAGTAAATGTCAAATGTCGGAATTTTGTAAAGCGCACAGCTACCTCCACCGGAGGTGTCCCGGCGCTGTCCGTATACCGCTTAGGAACCCTTCCTGGCTTTCCTGGGAAATGTCCACTCCTGGGCAACCCCCAGGTGCAGCGAGGCATCCCAGCGCTTTTGGGGCCGTTGTGGAGACTAAGCAAGCTATTGCCCAGAGTTGCAGCGTGCGACCCATGATCAGAACAGGTACCGAGGTGAGAATATCCAGTCAGGGGAATTAATGAGTCGGAGACCCACCGAGGCGGTAATCGAACCCTGTTCCCTGGCCTGAGCTCTGCATCAAGGTCTGCCTGCTCTAACCATTGAGCCACACTTCTCCACATTGAGCCACACTTCAGCACAAAACCTTTTGTGAATTGCATAAAAACATAATTCCTAAAATACTTCTTCTGCTTCTTAAACATATATTCAGTATTTCTCAAACAAAAGTTACACTCCCAATGAAGCTAGCTCAAGAACTTTTGAGGTATTCTGTACTAATAGTCCTCCTCAATTTAAAACAATCCATTTTTAAAGAAAAAACGCTACCCTCACCATATACATGAAATTTTCATCAGCCTTACTGAACATAGATACTCTTGTAAACATATATGACATTTCTTAATAGATATTCATCTTCAAGCTATCTTTCTAGAAATATATACTTCTCTGCATCTTTAACTAAACTTAAAAGTACCACCATATATATAGCTATGTGCATTTACAAAAAACATTTCTCACCAGCTAAGCATATGCAAAGTGGCCATATAAGCTAAAAACCATATCGATAAACACTTTTCATCACATGCCGAACAAGTATTACTTCTTTCTAATGCATATACATGCAGACAACATGTACTCATCTTTTATTTGTGGGTACACTAATCCTGGTTAATAATGTTACTAAAAGTACTAAGACTCCCATAATGCAAATAACGGATGAATCTATTCTGTATATGAAGTTTCGACGTGTAAAATAATTTTAGTTCCTCATTCCAAATATCCCCAATACTATACTATAATCCTGTGAAAAAGATAGGGCCACTCTAAGTAGGAGGGCCCACGGTGGCTTGTTATTAAGACTTATTCGAGGTGCCTACCACAAGCATATTTGGGAACAGGCTTTTCAAGAGCAGTGAAGGAAAGCTTCCTGCGTTTGAGACTGGGAATTCGACTGGCAACATGGCACTTTCCAACATGGAAACAAAATGAAATTATAAAACAGCGTAGCCAAAGAGGATGTCTTACATTTACTGTGTATCTGCAAGGATTTAGATAAGGAACACCGACTACTATTAAAACCACTCCTAAAGGAAAGACAGATTTGAACTTGCAGACAAGCAGTGAAAGTTTGCTTTGAAGGAGGAGACAATCAACTAGCCTGCAGCCTGGTCCGTTTTATGAGTGCAGCAAAAACAAAGTTAAATTCAATAGCAAACTGACAAAGCAGCTATAAGTCTGTGATTACTGTCAATTTTAGAACTGGCTGCATAAGCTATTGTCTGGTAAAAGTTTATAATCTATTTTAAACTCTCTGGTTAAAAGCCTCTGTCCCAAACAGACAAAATTGTTTAAAACCGTTTATATTTTTGGGTATATTAACAAGGTTTAAAACTACTGTATATTTGAGCTTCTCTTTATGTTTTTTTTATGAAACTGGGGACAGGAAGTCCGGCACAAGCTGCCTAAAAATATTATGGTATTTTAGATCTATTAACATGATTTTATGAAGAAGTGGATTCTTTTAGTGTGGTGTAATTTCTTAATGGTTTTAAGCAACTGAAAACAAATCAATGCTGTTGTTGTTGTTACTGTTAGTTGAATGCTGCAATAGTAACTTATTGAAACAAAATATTGATAACCTGTTATAGCTTGTTTTTTCCAACAGAAGACACTGATGTACTTTTTTTAGCTTGCTTGCACAATGAAATCACTGTTCCTGTTTACTGCACACTTGTACTTTAAACTTGGTCTAGGTCTCAATGAACTACATAGTTGATTTCCACAATGATCTGTAAGGACAATCAGACTTCAATGCATGATTACCAATGTAACTACAAAACGTTGAGGACATTTTGGTGAAGTTGTAAAAAGAAACATATACAAAGTTTACAGTATGGCTTGTAATTATAGACTTGTCTTTTATACACGTGATTATTAATTATATGAATGTGACAACACTTTATATTGTATTTTTTTTAAGATGTTTTATTTGTAATGATTTTTATTATTTAAGCAATAAAGAATTACTTACTTACTTACTTACTATACTATAAGTTTTCAATAAAGCATGTAATGTAATAAAGAGGCACAGATTCATTCTTCACTTACTTCTCAAAACATTCACAACTAACCTATTTATCACATACACTTTTATATATACAGTGTATCTGATATATTTTTCCCCCATATACATCTTAATTTCTAATGTGATTTTCATAAACAATAAAACAATTAGGTACATACCATGGAATTTAGTTTGTAATTTATATTGTTATCTTACCTCTTTGTGGATAGTTTTGACACTGTTAAGGTTTGCAAGAACTATGCACAAGAATGGTACACCACTCTCATACAAAGCAAACATAAATTGCAACCTCTTCAAATCTGCACTCTGTGATCTTGAGAAAGTCAGCAAATTAAATGGGCTTTCATTATAGGCTACACTATCTCTTTTTGTGAATGGTTAGTATCTCTTACCCTCTCCCTATCTTTCAATAAGAGATTCCTATCTATGTGTTAGTGATGTTTTCACAATGATCTTAGAGAAATTGCGAAATAACCTGGAGTTCAAACTAATATCTAGCATCATTTAAAAAAAATTGTAATACTACACAAGAGCTGATTACACAGTCCTGAATTAGAAATTAAATCTTGCCATTACTTACGTTGTATCATCACTCCTCAACTTAAAAGAAAAATGTCTGTCTCTTTAACACCCTTCCCCCAATACACTCTGAGCTCAGTGTACCTAGTAACCCAGTGAAACTAGTAGGTCACAAGTTCATAACACATTCTAGAAGCAACATGCTAATTCCAAATAAGATACAGCAGATATGCTTTACTCCACAAATTCAAAAGCGGTATTTGCAGGAACTTGGGTTTGCCCAGTGTGCAGATTACTAGGTTTGGTCAGAGAGGGTTAAAGTTTGTTCAGTTGCTTGGTTTGGCTAAATCCATTGTGGATTCTCAAGCTCCTCACCTCATGATTGTGCACTGCGATGGCAAGGAGTTAGGCACAGTGACTGGGTTGGACTGGAAATCCTAATAAAAGAAACCTCTGTAGAACTGATGTTGCTTTTCCCTCACACTGTCTTGGTGAACTCTGATACATGAGAAAAGGAAGGGTTCCCTTAGGGCACTGCTAGATACAGGTTTAAAATAATGGACTTTATGACGAAACAGTAACATACAACAAGGCTGCAAGGAAAGTTAAAATATCATTTATTTTGAATACATTAAAATTGACACATTATAAGGATTGCGGGACTGGATCCCTTAATTAAAATAAAAAGACAATAAAACTGAAACAACACAAATAATTGCGACCTGCACAATTACAAGCAGACAGAACAGTTACAACATAACATTGTTGGATACATTATTATATATTCTTGCTCCGATCTACTAACACCAGTATTAAGTCGCTACCACTTCAGCATATCAATTACGGTGTTGGAGACTTGAATTATACATTTTAGTTGCGTCGACGCATTTCGGTGATGTCTCTTTATTATGACCACCTTTATCAAGACAAATATTTTATCTGCGAAGGCCAAGGGGTGTATTTGGTCGCCCCTGGAGTGATGTGGTAATTCACTTGTTACTATTTATTTCCGTTTCTTTATATACACGTGGACTTCAAAGTTACTTCTACTGATGGTAGTGTATTCTGTTCTGATAGTATACGACTTATGTACTCCCCATTTAACAACAACAACCGGATTTAAATTGGTTGTGTCGTGTACCTTTTGAATATATCTGAAATTCGGTCAAAATTATCAAATAATGATCTCATATTACCAACTTCTTGCAAATTATGATGCAGTTGATGGCTGTTGTGAAGAGATTCTCAGTTAATTTCTTGAGAGAAACCTAATGGGGCGGTAATTATTTCCACTATCCCTTAGGTTCTCTTTCTTTGCTGAGATCAACTAGAGACTACCAGTTCGTGGTACAGAGGTCTGCTCTCTATGGGGGTCCGAGTCGTATCAGTTAAGGGGTACCTCTCTATTTTTAACGAACTCTGATATATGCCAAAGACAGAAGTGGAAGTGGTCAAATCAGTTCTCTTCACAGATTGACAAAGCAAGGAAACATGTTAATAAAACTGTTTCTGCATCCTCAGAGACCATCACATGGTTTGTATCTATAATAACAATATACGTTTTGACATGCATGGAATGTATAGCAATGATGGAGTGCACTTTACAGATGAAGGCAACAGGGTGTTTCTAAGTAACCTGAAACTGTGCATCCGGTCTTAAGTGAAGTAGCCATACACACACAAGCAACTCTTCAGTGCCACCCTAGTACCCAAAACATTGCTAAGTTTCATCAAAAATAGGCTTTTTTAAAGTTTTGTGGGGTCTTTGCGACAACATCGCAATTCCTACAAATACATTGTGAGAATCGAAAACAAAAGCAGACATTCAATGGCCACCAACACATCCAAAATAATATGTAAAGATCTATTCTGAACATTGAACTACATATTACTATATACATACTTCTTTCGAAGCATTTTTAGACTTATATTTTTCTACTAATTAAAAAAAACATCTTTAAGACCAATGTTCTATTTTCACAGTTATTCGGGTCGTTGCAATGACAATGTGAACCGTGACAATCACACCTTTTTCATGAACTCTAAAATACATGGATCACTGACATAATATCGACAGTCAAAATATCGACTTACCAAAATATCGAGGTAAAAATATAGAATGCCAAAATATCGACTTCCTATCTCCAAACAGGTAAGTACAAAAATATTGACTCCAAAATATCGTTAGGAAAAAATATAGACAGTTAAAATATCGATTTTTTAAAATATCTTAAAAGTAATTTTAAAGTACTATAATAATAATAATAATTAATTTAAACATACTTAAAATACTTAAATAAACTTAAAATTAATAAATAATTATTGTATTTTTTAATATATATATATCTAATGATCACCAAATGCCCTTGAGCTACAAGAGGTCACACAACGCAGCTCCGACCATGTAGTCTGCATGCCTTGACGCTACTTGCAATGCTTGCATCCATTTCTTATCACCACCCCGACGCGTTTCAAGGCACAACGCCTCTTCCTCATGGGTTGCTTTAAAAGGACAACGAAAAACTCACCAGTGTTCTCTTCGTATTTATTTAGTTGAAAACACCGCCCTCAGTGGGCGTGGCATACACTTAATGCTCGAAGGCATGCTAGTATATGTTGTCCCAAACGGTGAGTACACATTAAAACCTTCAGTAGGCTCATTGTCTCTGTATTTAATTAAGCGGTTTTTTTCTTCCTTTAGTAGGTAGGAGTAAAGCATTGCAAGTTGTTTAGCTCTGGAACTGCATGCTTACGAAACAAAGTCAGTTTCATTCCAAGCCTATATATATCTATATATACATATTATTAACAAAACATATACAATATTTTTTCCGTAGGATAGCGAGAGGTTTAAATTTACTATTCCCACTCCAGTGAGTGCAACAGTAGGGAAAGCATTGGATAGCGTAGGGGTTAAAAATAACTATTCCTACTCCAGAGAGTGCAACAGTAGGGAAAGCTTTGGTTAGCGTAGGGGTAAAAATTACTATTCCCACTCCACAGAGTGCAACAGTAGGGAAAGCGTTGGTTAGCGTAGGGGTAAAAATTACTATTCCCACTCCAGGAAGTGCAACAGTAGGGAAAGCGTTGGATAGCGTAGGGGTAAAAATTACTGTTCCCACTCCAGCGAGTGCAACAGTAGGGAAAGCGTTGGATAGTGTATGGGTAAAAATGACTATTCCCACTCCAAAGAGTGCAACAGTAGGGAAAGCGTTGGATAGCGTAGGTGTAAAAAGTACTATTCCCACTCCAGTGAGTGCAACAGTAGGGAAAGTGTTGGATACCGTAGGGGTAAAAATTACTATTCCAACTCCAGCAAGTGCAACAGTAGGGAAAGCATTGGATAGCGTAGGGGTAAAAATTACTATTCCCACTCCAGCGAGTGCAACAGTAGGGAAAGCGTTGGATACCGTAGGGGTAAAAGTTACTATTCCCACTCCGAAGAGTGCAACTGTAGGGAAACCGTTGGATAGCGTAGGGGTAAAAATTACTATTCCCACTCCAGCAAGTGCAACAGTAGGGAAAGTGTTGGATACCGTAGTGGTAAAAATTACTGTTCCCACTCCAGCGAGTGCAACAGTAGGGAAAGCGTTGGATAGCGTAGGGGTAAAAATTACTATTCCATCTCCAGCAAATGCAACAGTAGGGAAAACGTTGGATAGCTTAGGGTTAAAAATGACTATTCCCACTCCAAAGAGTGCAACAGTAGGGAAAGTGTTGGATAGCATAGGGGTAAAAATTGCTATTACAACTCCAGCGAGTGCAACAGTAGGGAAGGCGTTGGATAGCAGAGGGGTAAAAATTACTATTCCCACTCCAGTAAGTGCAACAGTTCCCACTCCAGCGAGTGCAACAGTAGGGAAAGGTTGGATAGCGTAGGGGTAAAAATTACTATTCCATCTCCAGAGAGTGCAACAGTAGGGAAAGCGTTGGATAGTGTATGGGTAAACATTACTATTCCCACTCCAAAGAGTGCAACAGTAGGGAAAGCGTTGGATAGCGTAGGGGTAAAAATTACTGTTCCCACTCCAGCGAGTGCAACAGTAGGGAAAGCGTTGGATAGTGTATGGGTAAAAATGACTATTCCCACTCCAAAGAGTGCAACAGTAGGGAAAGCGTTGGATAGCGTAGGTGTAAAAAGTACTATTCCCACTCCAGTGAGTGCAACAGTAGGGAAAGTGTTGGATACCGTAGGGGTAAAAATTACTATTCCAACTCCAGCAAGTGCAACAGTAGGGAAAGCATTGGATAGCGTAGGGGTAAAAATTACTATTCCCACTCCAGCGAGTGCAACAGTAGGGAAAGCGTTGGATACCGTAGGGGTAAAAGTTACTATTCCCACTCCGAAGAGTGCAACTGTAGGGAAACCGTTGGATAGCGTAGGGGTAAAAATTACTATTCCCACTCCAGCAAGTGCAACAGTAGGGAAAGTGTTGGATACCGTAGTGGTAAAAATTACTGTTCCCACTCCAGCGAGTGCAACAGTAGGGAAAGCGTTGGATAGCGTAGGGGTAAAAATTACTATTCCATCTCCAGCAAATGCAACAGTAGGGAAAACGTTGGATAGCTTAGGGTTAAAAATGACTATTCCCACTCCAAAGAGTGCAACAGTAGGGAAAGTGTTGGATAGCATAGGGGTAAAAATTGCTATTACAACTCCAGCGAGTGCAACAGTAGGGAAGGCGTTGGATAGCAGAGGGGTAAAAATTACTATTCCCACTCCAGTAAGTGCAACAGTTCCCACTCCAGCGAGTGCAACAGTAGGGAAAGGTTGGATAGCGTAGGGGTAAAAATTACTATTCCATCTCCAGAGAGTGCAACAGTAGGGAAAGCATTGGATAGCGCAGGGGTAAAAATTACTATTACCACTCCAGAGAGTGGAACAGTAGGGAAAGCATTGGATAGCATAGGGGTAAAAATTACTATTCCCACTCCAGCGAGTGCAACAGTAGGGAAAGCGTTGGATAGTGTAGGTGTAAAAATTACTATTCCCAATCCAGCGAATGCAACAGTAGGGAAAACGTTGGATAGCGTAAGGGTAAATTTTAATATCCCCACTCTAGTGAAAATAAATTAATATAAATCACATAATTATGAATTAATCAATTAATACATTTTAATTACCAATTAAGAATTAATTAATTACCACTAAAAATGATTTAACAATTTATTTTAAATAAATACCAATTAATTAATTATCATGTTTAATTAATTATATTAAATTACTTCCCACTCTATTCCCCTATAAACCAACAACCCGCTGCTAAAAATAAAATAATATTATTCACATAATTATCAATTAATCAATTAATAAAAATTTAATATAAATTAACAAATATTTAATTACCAATTAAAATGTATTGACAATTTATTCAAAATACCAATCAATTAATTAATTAACATATTTAATTAATTATACTTAAATTACTTCCCACCCTATTCCCCTATAAACCCATAACCCACTACAGAAAAAAAAATATTAATCACATAATTGTCAATTAAACAATTAAATAAAATTAATTATCAATTAACAATTAATTAATTATCAATTAAAAATTATTTAGCAATTAATTCAAAATATTTACCAATTAATTAACATATTTAATTAATTATAATTAAATTACTTCCCACCCTATTCCCCCATAAACCCACAACCCACTGCAGAAAATAAATGACTATAATTAAAATATTTATCAATTAATCAATTACAATTAATTATCAATTATATTGTAATTAATTACCAATTAATAATTAATTAACAATTAATTCTAAATAAATACAATAAATAAATTAACATATTTAATTAATTATAATTAAATTACTTCCCACCCTATTCCCCAATAAACCCACAACCCGCTACAGAATTATATTACTCAAAAAATAAAATTAATATTATCTTACCTAAAATTCGATATTTTTGTTGTCTATATTATGTTTAGTCGATATTATGTCCATTCTATATTTTTGATTCGATATTATGTCCATTCTATTCGATATTAAAATGTTCTAGTCGATATTTTGGTAGTCTATATTATGTCTAGTCGATACTATGTCTATTCTATATTTTTGACTCGATATTATGTCTAGAAGAAATTAAAAACTAGATATTTTGACTGGTTACCAAAATACATATATACACACATTACAGTATTTTACACACCAGGGGTTTCTTACAGTATTCTCTAAAGTCATGTTTTTCTAGGGCGTTTCTATAAAAAATCTTTGTTAAAACCTATTTTATATTTTTGCCTGGACTCCACAGATTGCGATGAAGTTGATAATCTTGATTTACCCCAGACACGTCAAGACAATGTAAAGAAAATGTAGGAATTCAATAGCTCGACTGCAATCAAAAATTAAAACTATATAATGAATTCTAACCATCACAGTTGATAACTCCCTATATAAATAACTCTATAAAAACATTTATCATAATCTCAACATCACTATAACAATGCATATTAATGATTCACTGATATATTTATTTATATTCCCACCAATATTCGCAGCGATGTCGGTAGTCATGATGTCCCCAGACGGTACACGGGGGACTGCACTGGAGGTCATCTCGTCATCACAAATATCACACAAGATTAAAAAAAAAAAATTGTACACATAACTTGTGTCACTAACACACCCAAGTCCATTCAGTGATTTTGGCTGTAGGTGTGGCTAAAGGTTTCTATGGGAATTGACATTACAAATGCACCCTTGTTTCATGCCCCAGTTTCTCGGTCCCTACTGCAGGGATCATCTCCAAACTTTCTAAGATGACCAGAAACTTTTCTTTTGACAATTTCATGAAGATTGGTCAGACTACACCAAAGTTATAAGCAATTCAAAAAATGTTTTTCATACGGAAACATGATCCTAACTGTTAGACCTAGCATCATTGGCATGAGTCTCTCCTCCATTTTTTCTGTTTGCCTCCTCTGTTTACGATGTTTTTGCTGGTATAATGCTTTGGGCACTGTGCCACTGCTGATCAGTGCCACAGTGCAAGTGCTCCTTATGTGAAAATGATGTATTGATTGGATTCCATGTTTGGCTTATTTGGTTTACTGTCAGTCCCTAGTAGAGTGCACCAGGAGTGCCAGGGCTTGTAAATACAAATGCTGCTAGTGGGCTTGCAGCACGTGTTGTGCCACCCACAGAAGCGGCCTAGTAAAAGTATGTCTACAGCTCTGCCATTGCTAGACCACGTGCAGTCTGACTGTCACGAGGACTGCGCAAGTACACCTCCTTGCCAGTCCCTAAACCTTCCCTTAACTTCATATTAGTCACCCCCATGGTAGGCCCAAGGGCAGGGTGCATTGTAAGCATAAGGTAGGACAAGCCTGACAAGGTTGGCATGTCCTAATAGTGAATTACAGCCATATTCGTTTTTCACTATTGTAACGTAACCTGCTCTCCATCAGTTAGAATGGGCTGCCAGGATTATTAATGCTATAATCCTAGCGGGCTCGGGGAGCATGGTGCAATGTCGAGTTTGGTATCCCTGAACTCAGGGATTAATAACGCATCCGTTTGGGTGGATGGTTTTTGGACTCTGTGTTTGAAAATAGCACTTTTAGAAAGTAGCTATTTTCTTGCCTAACTGTCTACCGGTCTCTGCTGGTTCTGGTGTGCGTGTGACAGGAGCTGGGTGGCTCCAGAGGTCTGAATGAGTCAGTGTGGGGTGAGTGGGGCATTTGCATTGAAAGTAGGGGAAGAGTAGCTCCTGATAGCCTGCCCTGCCTGATACAATGCTGGCTCCGCCCCCTTGCCAGGCGACTGATGACTCTGTGCCTGCCAGGGACTTTCCGGGCCCCACCTCCTACCGGGCGACTGATGGCCCTGCCCCTGCCAGTGACAATGCTGGCTCCGCTCCTGCTGGGCGGCTGAAGACTCTGCCCTGCACAGTGAATAGGCCAAGTGCCTCGGCCTGGCAACACCCACAACAAACCCGAGATGGGGGGAAATTCCCCTGCATGGACAAAGGGATCAAAGCCAAAAAGGGGTATAAGAGAAGGACCCCTGAACCAAGAATTCAGAATTTGCCAAGGAACCAGGAGAGAGGAACTGAGTGTGTACTCTCAAGCTTTGCCAAGGAAAATCTCCAAGGGCAGGGCTGGAAGAGTGCCAGCCTCCTGTTGAAGTCACAGGGCCAAAGGACTTCATTTATTTGCTGAAAGTGCTTGTTGCTGGAACCTGAAAATCTGGACTGTTCCCATGGGGCACAGGGTCAGCGCTGATATGCATATCGCCATTGTCTAACCCAGGGTGGTGTGGAGTGGAAAAACGATGGATTTGGGCCCAGATCTTTGGACTGGGGTGAATGTGTGACATTGATCCACATTCTGTCCATCACTGTTGTGTTTGCAATTACCGCTCTAAGTGTACTGGGGATGCTCAGACGTGAGTCCCAGACACTCCACACCACTGGATTCAAGCTAGCCGGGCTGACGAGAGGTGTTACCTCGAAACCGGGCCGGTCCTCGGATGCTTGTTTCCGTTCTGGGAAGGACATGGCTTTTGTAGTTCAGACTGGACTGTTCCCATGGGGCACAGGGTCAGCGCTGATATGCATATCGCCATTGTCTAACCCAGGGTGGTGTAGAGTGGAAAAACGATGGAATTGGGCCCAGATCTTTGGACTGGGGTGAATGTGTGACATTGATCCACATTCTGTCCATCACTGTTGTGTTTGCAGGAACCTGAAAATCCAGCACCTCTGAAGAATCCAGCAATCTCGCCGCCGACGGCCGCCGCCGAATCCAGCTCGACATCGTGAGTGCAGCTCCCGTGTCCCGCACCTTCGACGCCGGCCGCCGGGCCCGATCGACGCCAGTAGCGACGCCAGTGAGTAGCAAGTTCGGCTCCAGCTCCAAGTGACCCTGTGTCGACGCCGCCGCTGATCGCATCGACGCCGAGCCCACTCGACGCCGTGAGCGCTGCTCACTCTTGCAACATCGACATCGACGACGACGCCGTATCCTGCTTCACCTCGTGAGCGCTGCTCCTGCCTGACATCTGTCGACGCCGCTGCAGATCGCCCCTACTCCGAGGCCCGATCGACGCCGAAGACGCTACACCGGACATCTCGACGCCGCTGATCATCGAGTGCTTCACTTTTCCAAGGTACTGTGTTGTGGGGGGTCTGTGCGACTCCGGGCTCGACGTAGCGCTCCTCGCGGTCGACGCCGAACCTTTGGATTAACTTTGCCTCGATGTCGTGTGACTCCCGTGTGGGTTACATTGTTGCCAAGAACTGTGTTTTAAAGAAGAAGAGTTGCTTTTGTTACTAAAGACTTTGTGCTAAGAAGAAATCATGCTTGAACTATTATTTTTTCCTTCCAAGAGTATTTATTAAGATTGTGGTATATTTTTGTCGTTATTTGGTCTTGTGCTAAGTCTTATATAAACATCCTTATTTTTATAATACTTCTGTGTCGTGTCCATTTGTAGTGTATTCACTTTATTACTGTATGTGGTCATAAATGCTTAACGCACTGCCTCTGAGATAAGCCTGTCTGCTTTGCCAAGCTACCAAGGGGATGAGCAGGGGTTATCTAAGTGTGTGATCCCCTTGCCCTGACTAGAAAAGGTGTGTCCCTATTTGTCAGAAGTGTATACCTCTGCCAACTAGAGACAGCCGCTTCTAACACTAACTATATATATGTATAATTTTTTTTCCATATACTTTCTCTTAGGAAGCTCACCACTATGGTGGCAGAGATTTCCACCTATGTGTGAAAGGTTACTTGCAGTTGGAGGCATGTCATTCTTTCTCTTTGTAAATCAGGCACCAGTGCCTACAAATATATTTGAGGAAGAATGATGTTTAGGTTCAGGTGTCTATTGATACCATTTTTCAAACAAACTAAGCAATGTACCTAAATCCTTTTTCCTAAGTATAATACAAAGGATTTTAAGGATAGATTTTACCAAGCATCCAGAAATTGTAAAGGTTTCATTTTTAATCTTGACTTGGCAGCCACTTTCTATACCTATTGAAGTCTATATAAATTGTCTTTGCCATCAATGGAGACTTGTTTTTTTACAACTTTAATAGTTTTTTTTGTTTTAATGTAAGCATTGCTTTGTTATATTTTGAACTTTTGTTAATTGAATGTCCTTCTCCCAAGGCTAGAAAGTCTAGAGGATTGATAGACCCTCAAAAAAGTATTTTAAAAGCTAACACATTTTATACAACTAAAAGATTAAAGCAAATTAGTATTCCCAATTTTCCCTACCCGGTCTCATCCTTCCTCAAGTCTCCATTTCATTCTGTGTAGAATGTATTTGACTTGGCCTGCTAGGGGCTTCTATACTATATTGAACAAGCTGCTGTAATTAGATTTTAATTGTATAAAGTCAGGCTGATGTAAATATCTTGGGGGTGTTGGTAGAGTATTAGGAAGGAAGGTGGCTGTTGTGGGGCTTGTTACAGGTGAGGGCATAATAGAAGGTGTCATCATTCCGTGACTTGGGCCCTGGAAATTGTGGACTGCTAGGGGGAATTATTTCAAATGGGAGTTAGGGCTTGTGTTTGGGATGCCAGTCTACTTTCATCTCCTTGACTATTACATTCTTGAATCATGGTGTCCCAGTATGAAGCAAATGGTGTTTTGCCAATATCAGTGGCAAGTTTAGTAAATTAGTTGACACATTAGTGTGTTTTGGATGATGTTAGATACCCAACAGGCAGGCCACTAGTCTTTAAAGCCAGGGGTCAGCTGTCACATCTGCCAGTGTATCCAGGACTCTTTCCCAGAAAGGTCAGAACAGAACCTGGAGCCATACCACATGGTGGACATCTGGGGGGGAGTATTGATACCTGAAGCATGTTTCAGGCACTGTTGCATGAATCCTTTGGAGTCTGGAAAAGATGAGATTAGTCCTATGTTAAATATTACATTGAATACATTTAAAGTGTGCATTTCAAGAGATTTGTGTGGAGAACTCAAGTGCCCTCTGCCATTCCTTCATAAATACAATACGATAGCGTTGGCCATGCATTCCTCCAACCAGTATCTTAGTGATTGCAGAGATACCCAGATGTGTTCTAACATGGCTCTGTTGATCAAGGTGATTAGTCACCACCCTTATCCTATAGTATATAAGGTCTGCAGTAGTGAATGGGTGGAAGGTTCTGTGTGCCTCTCCACTGCCTTTGGAGTGTGTACTATCTGGCCATATAGTAGACTAGTTCCCAGGTAAGCCTGTTGTGTCTGTTAAGGTTTGAACGTTTTTTTTGTTTGTTTCTTAACTGAGTTTTATATAGCCTGAACTTGACCCAAAGGTATTGGGTATCAGAGTGCTCTACATAGCACCAGTTGCGTTACATGTGGACATATTCATTTGCGTTGGGTTAAGTGCCCAGTATCACAGGATGTTCAGTGTCATTGCCGAGACTCGAACCCAGTTCACCCGATTCAAATTCAACCGCTCTAGCCATTAGGCCAACTACTCTTCCCTCTCTAATAGATTGCTCAGTTCTGTGATTACCAGTTCCTGTTGACACAACCCTACCTTTTTTACCCTCCAAAAAATCAGTATGAGTATGCTACATCTGGATGCCAAGGTATCTAAAGTTGTGTGTGACTCACTGTATTTATCAGCGTTCCTGGGTTACAGATGTTATCAGTGTGTTGCTTGTAAAGGGAAAGGTGTATGATTTTGAAAGATTAACCCTGAGACCAGCAGTCGTTCTGAAGTCTTTTAGGGTGGTTAAGAGAAGGGCAAGGTCGCAGCAGCGCATCAAACATAAACATAAAGAAACAATATGTGTCTGTGTATCTTCTACTGGGATGCCCCAAGCTTAACCCTGTCAAATCTTTATGGCTAGTGGTTCTATGGCTAGTGAAAACAGTAAGGGTGAGGTCAGGCACCCCTGTGTCAAGTCCAGCACAATGGACAGGACTCTGAGATGTGTCCATCTGTTTACACCCTGGGCCACGGTGATGCATGAAAAAGCTGTATCCAGTGGATGTAGGAGTTAGGAATCTTATATTGCTGGAGGACATCCAGTAGGTATTGTTTGTCGGAGTATCATTGCATATTCAAGATCTAAAGCTAAGCAGGCAACTTGAGGTTACTTTTGGTGTGTCACTTCCATCACTCGGTACAAGCACCATCTATTGAGGGACATGCTACGGTGTGGTTAAAAAACATTTTGATCTTAGTGTATGGAACTCCATAGCAATTGTAAGTGTCTGTCTGCCAGCAGTGTGCTTAGAATTTTACAATTCATGTTGAGAATATAAATTGATCTGTATGAGGACAATGGACATGTATCCCTTCCTGTTTTGCATAAGGAAGTAACATCTGTTCCAGTCGAGGAACGCGGTGGCCCTCCTGTGAGAACAGCTGTCTGGTAGACAGCCACATCTCCATAAGGACAGTGCTGTGCGGGGCATTTTGACTTGGGCTGGTGCTTTGAATTCTCCCCGTGTTTCCTATTTGGTGACAGGGGTGCTCAAAGCTGCAGCCACTCCTGCTGTCAACTTTGGGAAAGTCACTTTCCGCCACAGCTTGCCGACCATAACACTGTGTAGTAGACCTGGAAAGCTTGGTTAACTTCATTTTGTGTGTCTACTCGTTTTCATCCCAGGTTACAACTACCTTAATATGTGTATGTGTGGTCTAGTTATCCATGCTAAGAGATGTCCAGCCTTCTCGTCCTCTGTGCGGGAATTGGCTCTATAGCCTACTTGGTCTAGACACCTCTGAGCTAGCCATTTGTTTGCCTAACTTTGTCTAAATCTATGGTCTATTCTGGGCTTTGATTTGCCTCATGTTCCAACTCCAGGAACAAATTCTATGTTCTTTTGATTTTAGAGTAAAGTGGACAGCAGGTGTCTAATGTGGTCATTACGCATGTGCCCCGCAGCATAACCTAGAAGGCCTCCCATTCCCTTATTATAGATGAGGAAGGGTATTAGATTTCTCAGAAGTACTAAATGATGACTTCTCTGCTTGTGTAAGGTAAAATCACAAACTTTGATGGGTTTGTCAAGGTAGCCCATCTCATGGACACGGCCCCAGCAACGCCGGGGATGCCTGGCTTCACCTTGGGGTGCCCTCTCACAGGGAAAGCCAGGACGTGTTCCCCAGCGGTATACAGCGCCAGGACGCCACGTAATGAGGTAACAGTGCGCTTTACAAGTATACATACATTACATTACATTACGTGCTCCTGTGTGAGGCCATTATGGTGTGGGGGAACCCGGTTGTGTTTTGACTGCACTGCTTCTGTGATCAGGTACTTAAGAGGGGCCCCCTGCTAGGAGAGGGAGAAGTCTTGTAGTTGAGATGGGTAGCCTTCCATTGCTAGGTTACAATTCTTCAGTTCAGGAGGGGTATGCGCATGTCACTCTCTGCTGTGCAGTTCTGCCCAGCAGGGTGGGGTTGTAGGACACCACAGTTCATAGCAGTGCCTCCACCATTTGCAGAGACACTATGGGGGTGATCTACACATCATCACTTGATTTTTATTCTCGCTCATTGTTAGACATGTAAATAAGAGCAGAAGTGGAGGACACATCTACATAGCCACTGCTGTGCTGATGGGTGCCTCTCAATCTATCTGGAAACACGCCGAGGTCAACCCCCTCCTAAAGAAACCCTCAGCGGACCCCACCGACCTCAAAAACTACAGACCCATCTCCCTGCTCCCGTTCCCAGCGAAAGTCATCGAGAAAGCCATCAACAGCCAACTCGCCACATTCATTGAAGAACACAACATCCTCGACTCCTCCCAATCCGGCTTCAGAAAAAAACCACAGTACGGAAACCGCCCTCCTCGCCGCAACAGACGACATCCGCACCTTACTGGACAAAGGAGAAACAGTAGCCCTCATCCTCCTCGACCTATCAGCGGCGTTCGACACAGTCTCCCACCGCACCCGAATACGCAGACTCTACGATGCAGGAATCCAGGACAAGGTCCTCGACTGGATCTGCTCCTTCCTCTCCAGCAGGACACAGCGGGTCAGACTCCCCCCTTTCCTCTCGGACCCCACACCTATCACCTGCGGAGTCCCCCAGGGCTCCTCCCTCAGCCCGACGCTCTTCAACGTCTACATGGCTCCACTTGCCCCCATCGTCAGAACCTACGGACTCAACATCGTGTCATATGCAGACGACACCCAGCTCATCCTCTCCCTATCCAACGAGCCCAACACCGCCAGACGCAACTTTCGAGAAGGCATGGAAGCCGTCGCCAAATGGATGAAAAACAGCTACCTACAACTAAACACCAACAAAACAGAATTACTCATCATGGGCCCAAACCCCGACGCCTGGAGTGACACCTGGTGGCCCACCGCCCTCGGAAACCCGCCAACCCCCACAGACCACGCACGCAACCTGGGAATCATCCTGGACTCCGAGCTCAAAATGGACCGCCAGATCAACTCTGTCTCATCTTCCTGCTTCCACACCCTCCGCCTCCTTCGTAAGACCTTCAAATGGATCCCCCTCGAACACCGAAAGACAGTCACTCACGCCCTGGTCACCAGCAGACTCGACTACGGCAACGCACTCTACGCCGGAATAAACAAAAACCTCATCCGCAAGCTACAGAACATCCAGAACGCCGCCGCAAGACTGGTCCTCAACCTGCCAAAACACTGCCACATCTCCCAGCACCTGCGCACACTCCACTGGCTCCCTGTCGAGGCGAGAATCACCTTTAAGATGCTCACCCACGCACACAAGGCCCTCCACGGCACCGGACCAGCATACCTGAACAGCCGACTCAAATTCCACGCACCCCAAAGGACCCTACGATCAGCCCAGCTTTCCTACGCTGTGGTCCCCCGCACCAGAAAGACCAGATCGGGAGGCCGCTCCTTCTCCTTCCTCGCGGCCAAAGCATGGAACGCCCTTCCGCTCCACCTCAGACAGACAACATCGCTCCCCATCTTCGCAAGAAACCTCAAAACCTGGCTCTGCGACAGACCCCCTCCTTGATGGAATGGAACCTGCACCCCCCCAACCCCCCTCCCACCCCTAGCGCCTTGAGACCCTTACGGGTGAGTAGTCGCGCTTTAACAAACTCCTGATTGATTGATTATCTGGATCAGAGAATACTTGTAATCCTGGATGATCATGGGCCTGGTTGGTAGTAGGGCCACCACTATGCTGGTCAAGCCATCTCCATATCTCTTCCATATATCTTCTTGGTCAGTAAAGAAATGGGATCGTTAGTAAACCCGAATAATCGTTTTTGATGAAAACATCAGGGCGTAAGTCAATTCTATTTTATATATATTTTTCTTGGGGATTAGGAAGGTAGCTTTCTTCCATTGTACCATCAACGTGTACTCTAGGAAGATCATGATTTCGGAGTTTTCCATTGTCATTGACAATTGGCCAAGAAAGAACCCCGGGAGTGTATTCTGTTTGATACCCTATGTGCCCTATCAGTTATTAACATTGCCAATAGCCTCATGGCTGCCACTTTTGTCCACAGCCAGTTCTCAATATTTAGCATAGCATTTGTAACTTTGAGATTTTTACATTATTCCTTCAACTACTTCCTTCTGATTGTCAGCTTATTGTTCCAAAAACTAGATCCGTTACTTGAAATGTTCAAGGGCATTTTCCATGCGAAGTGACTGGCGGGGGAAATCTCAAAGGGTGTCTTCATTAGTTATAATCCTGGTCTAAAATTTGGGCTGATCTCTGCAGAGCAAATGAATATCAATTGTTAGTGTGACAATCTTTGGTTCCATCACTTTGCGTGTATCACCAATGACTGTCAGAATTTGTTCTGATTTGTCTGGAGGTGCTGCATCTTCTGTGGTTCCCAATCCGTATGAAGGGCTTGCTCCAGATAAGTCTCTCATACACGTTTCATGTTAGGTCTCACCCAGGGCCCTGGGTGTGTTTGTCAATTCTTAGGTTCTACTCATAATTGCAGCTGGTGGTGGGTCCCCAACTTGGGTTAATAAAAGGCACATTGAATGTTCACAGTCTGTCAGACACCTGTGGGAGATGTCCAGAAAGCTCTAGGCCAGCATCAGCAGCTGTTACAGCTCTGCAGAAACCCAGAGCCTTGTTGGTCAGTAAGTGACAAGGAAGACAGGCAAAACAACCCTCCCCAGGCGCCATTCATCCACAGGAGCAGAGCTGTTCAGTGCTGCTCATGCTCTGCTCTTTCCTCTTTGTTATGTAAGGGGGAAGTAATGGGTAGTCCTGTGTTTACTACGTGCAAACAATGACAGTGTTGAGACTATGGGATCAATAGCCTCTAAAGTCAAATAGCCTCTCGACTTGTCCATTCACCATACTCCCTGCCACCTGTATTTGGACAAGATCATAATCTCCTGTCACCCTTTAAAGCGGCCCCCTCCAGGAGGTAGATTTTCAGCCAGGATGCCATCCAGGCACAACTGCTTGTCTGCAGCTCTACTCCCTGCCTCTGTGGCACCAGGGTGGCCACACTCCACCTGAATACCTGTTGGGGAGAAGGCAGGGAAGCAGGGGGCAGCCTCACTTTTGTTGATTTCCAAAGCTAGGAGAAAGAGGGAGAAAGGTCTCCAATGGGCCACTTCATGGCCCTCAGGAGCCCCCTATGTCCCCCCAGTTCACCCTCCAAGTGTGTCCACCACAGCACATACCCATGCTCACTGTGGGGAGGAACAGAAGAGGGGAAGGAGATGAGGTTGTCCTGTAGCTCCTGTTAACTCAATCAGCCCAATAGGATTGATTGCTAGAGTGCCACCAGAGCCTCTCTTTTAGTTAGAGGGAGCTCCCCACCCTGTGGCAGCACCTGGATGAGGAAGCCACCCCCTCACAATAGACACCCCAGTGGGCCCTCCTGACTTTGGGGGAAAGTCGAGTGGCTGGCATGACCTTAAAATCAGCACCTTCACGAAGCACAGGGCAGGCTTCAAGTCCAAGACCCTAAAAGATACAAGAGGTTTCACCCACCATCCTCAGCCTCCGGGGAATGCAAACGTCACTTTCACCTCTTGGATGCAGCAGATGAGGACCTCCCATGGCACCAATTTTGTATGCAGTGCTGGGTTCACTGGGCTCTCCCTCGCATTATGATGGATTAGGACAGGATAGGTTTTGGGAGCATGCTGAGACATATCTGCCATGTTTTGTGGTTAGCCATTCCCCCTTCCATCCACAGCACAATAAAAATCAAATGTTTTTGTAATATACTTGGTGCCTACCCATTGAGTTGGTTCATACGTTGAAAGACAAAGTATTTGAAGAGTTCCCTCTGAGAAATTCTTGATACTTTCAGTTCAAAGAAGGTGGTATTCAGTGAACAATAACTAATATCCATCACCACTTTCTCAACCAGAGCACAGCAAGAGCTGGGATTCAAGAAAATACTGTCCGGGCCATACCAACTACATACAGGAGAGGTTTTAGACAATATAGACATAGTGAGAACAATAGGTAGCAGAACAGTGCATCAGCATTGACCCAAATGTGAAGGACTCCAGCTAACCTACCTGAACCCTATCAGTGGTGGTTGACAATTTGAAGTTTTTAAACAAATTTAATAACATTAACGCTTCACCACCAGCCATGTTCTCCCTGAATTTTCCATTCACTATCCCACTGCGGAAGCCAGGTCTTAGTTCAGCTAATGCAGTGGCAGTCACAACTTTGTAGCTATAGTTAATTCAGCGATTCAATAGGAAAAGTGTTTTGTATCTCCATAGTAACCATTTGACTAATCTGCTTGAAAGATTTGAAAAACAAATTCATCGACCTAGGCTTATTAATGGAAAGTTTTGTGCTGATCCATCAAGCGGGGTCCAAGAAAAATGTGGAGTCCAAAAAGTGTGATTTCCCATGCTAATCCCTATGTAAACTTTGCTCTCTGATTCAGAACATTGTTTCAATGTATTTACACAAAATGTTCCAAATATTAAAACCTTAATAAAAATATGAGCTTTTTGTGATTTGGTGTAATGCTGGTAAGCCATTTTAGAGAAGTTATCAAATAAAAGAATTGAAGGGGTTAACCACCCAAAAATGTTTATGATACCTGGACTGTTGATATCTAGATATGCTCTTGTGGGCCACTTTAAAAGGGATTGGTCAATCCTGATTGACTGGACACAACATTAAAAATATGTTGTGGCAACTATTATAGGACTCAGGGCATGGTCCCCTCATCCAGAACATGAATTAACAAATGTTTAAGAGGTAAGGGGAAGCCCACTATGATCCTTAGGAGCCTGGGAGTGAGTACAGCGGATTCCTCCTTAATCAGGAGGCCACAACATGAGCAACATATTGTGGCAGCCATTACAGGACTCAGGGATCTGGTCCCTATTGAAATGCATTATAGTGAAAGTCTTTTATTGAGCGTCACAAAAAGGAGCACAAGAAAGGTGATAACAGATTTTAGTCACAATGCGAAGCCTTTTTGTTATTACCTTGCAAATTTTAGAAATTAGAGATTTCATCAACGATTAAATTTTGGATGCCATCAGCTAACTCATAAATGATGTCATAGAACATGTCATGAATTATGTGATATGTGAGGCCATAAGCAGTGTATGGTGGGGGCAAAATGTATATGTAATTCCCTGAAAAATCAAAGATTCCAAGAATGTTATAGTTAAATTCAGAATTTACACACACAAAACTAAAGAAATGTAGTAATTATAAATAGAGATATCACAAGAAAATGCATCTTGTGCCCTACGGTAACTATAGCACGCACCCTCACACTCATTTGTCATTTGAGATGTCATCAGTGAGGTCACTGACCATGTTATTAGTGATGTGATGTGTTATGTCATAATCAGTGCTTTGCAGGGGCATACGTTATAGTTAGCCTAGGTAACTATAACTGCTGAATTTCAATGGTAGTGTATGAGTGAAATCTGAGCCTAACTATAATGTCCCTTTAACCTTTGTTTTTTTGTTACTGAATGTTAACGTTTTAAATTCTTTTTTCTAACAATAACCAGGGCCACAGGAATGATGTGATTGTGCGACTGCGTCGATTGTCAGATAAATGTAGATTCGTGACATTTGCCCAATAATCTATCATCTGCCACATGATCTGCAGATTTCAACAAAAAAGGCTCAAATGGTCCAAAAGTTAGTAAAAGCTCAGCAACAGGATGGCCTGCCACTGGAATGTCTTTTGCAAAGGGTGACTTCCCACCTTTCTGTGGCTTAAAAATAACAAAATAATGAGTTTTACCTATCACAGTAGGTACTGCATAATGCCACGCAATTTGTGTTTTCTTGTGCATAATTTACTCAACCCTCCCGCATAATATGACCCTCCTCTGCTTCATAAGTCCATTGACCCTGACTATACCATCCCTGTATCCTTTGTTTTAGTGAATTTCTAAGATTTCTTGATTCCATTTCCTAACTTTAACGTCCGAGTTACCTTTGTTTTTTTGGAGGGTGTTGGAAATGGCCCTTTTTGCAGGGATATCCCCAAACGTGTTGCTTCTTCCTCCCTTATTTTTCCTGACCTGTGGTTGTTGGCAATAGGACTCTGGGCACTTTACCACTGCTGATCAGTGCTAAAGTGCATATGTTCTCAGTATAAATTGTTATTGTGATTGGTTATCCATGATTGGCATATTTGTATTACCAGGAAGTCCCAAGTAAAGTGCACTGAGTGTGCCAGGGCTGGTGATTCAAATGCTACTAGTGGGCCTGCAGCACTGATTGTGCCACCCACATGAGTAGCCCAAAAATGGTGTCTCAGGCCTGCCACCGCAGTGCCTGTGTGCGGTCTGTGAACTGCCATGTCCTACTGGTCAGTGCCCCCACTGACCAGGCCTAACCCTCCCCTTTCTGTACACCCCTATGGAAGGCCCAAAGTACCCCACTGGGCAGGGTGCAGTGTATTTGTATGTGAAAGGTAGAGCATGTACTAGTGCAGGTGACATGCTCTAGTAGTGAATGACAGCCATTTTCGTTTTTCACTATTGTAAGGCTACCTTGCCCATAGGCTATCATGGGGAATGCTAGCTACAGTGGCTACCAGCATATCTTCCCATAGGAGCAAGGTAGGACATAAAAGTCTGGTATCCCTGAACTCAGAATTTAATAACACAACTTTTAGGAAGGGTGGTTTTTAAATCCTGTGTTTGAGAACAGCACTTTTAGGAAGTTGTTGTTCTCTTGTCTGACCTTTCTGTGTGCCTTGGCCTGTTTGCGAATTGACTGTCTGGTTTGAGAGTGACAGGGGCTGGGGAGCCCCAGGTTGCTGGCTGAGTCAGCCCTAGGCTGAATGACTGCATCTGCATCTTGAGTGGTGGGAGGGGATAGCACCTGGGCCTGCCTTCCACAATGCTGGCTCCACCTCCTGCTGGGCGGCTGATGACCCTGCCCCTCACTCTGAAAGGAAAGGAGAAGCCAGGAAAACAAAGTGCTCAAGGAACACCCAGAACTGGTTCAGACTGGGCTCAGAGCCCTCTTGCACAAAGGGAACAAAGACTTTTAGGTGTGTAAGTTCAGGACCCCTGACCACAGAAAATTAGATCAGTCTGGAATTAAGAAGGAACCTCTGCCAAGGAGAAAGCTGAAACTGAAGATGGAAGACTGTCCTGCTGTTGCTCTGCTGGACTGACCTGCTGTTGCTTTGCTGCCAAGGAGAGGGGTAGGACGTTGCTTTTTGCTGTGTCCCCTCACTTGAAGGAATCTCCAAGGGCCTGAGAAGAGCTGGCTCCCTGTCAAGAAGTCCCAGGAACACAAGGACTTCAACCCCAGCTTCCCTGAACTCTACTGAGAGAGTTCTGTCCTTCCTGGAGTGCTTGGCCCATGTGTGGTGCCTCTGGAAGTTGTACCTGTGTCTGGAAGCTGGAAACCAAGCTTTTAAGGAACTTTCTGCAAGTTTTATCGCATCCCCGGCAGAGCGAGAAAATTCCCGCTGCTACAAAGATCGAGATCGTCGCAGCGCCTGTCGCCGCTGCCTGAAGATGTTGCATCCTTTGTTTGTGGGAAGATTTCCGTCGCTGCGAACATCGTCGCAGAGCCTGTCGCCGCTGGATGAGACCACCGCATCTCGTTGGTGCGAGAATCGTCGCAGAGCCATCGCATCCAGGAACTGGGAGTGAACGATAGCCGCTGAGTCGCTCATCGTCACCCCGGAGATCGTCTCAGTACCTCAAGATCGTTGCATCGTGCCTTTGCGAGCATTTTCCTATGGACCCTCTGCACCGGAATCCATACAAGGTATCGCCTCCCTCCCAGATTCGTCTTTTTTGGAACTTTTGTCGCATTGAAAGGTACTGTTGTCAAAACGAGACGCAACTGTGGATTATTTTATCGCTAACGCTAAGAACTCTTTTGCAACAATATTCTTGAACTGTGTATGTTGGGTTTTTGTCAGTAGAGTCAGTTTGTGGTGTTTTCACTGTGTTACTGAGAGTTTCGGTACAACAAATACTTTACACATTGCCTTTGATAAACCTTGACTGCTCATGCCAAGCTACCAAGGGGGTGAGCAGGGGTTATTTTTAGAGGGTTTCCTCCTTACCCTGACTAGAAGCAAGGGTCCCTATTTGGACAGTGGTACCTACCTCTGCTAACTAGAGACCCCCAGTTCTAACAGAGGGGAATATGTTTGTATGTTAAAGCAAGGTGCATATAGGTGTTATTTAAGTTTAAATATTTTGGTACTCAATATTTTGTCTATGATATTACTGATTCGCAATTCAATATTCAGGATACACAATCTCCAAATCAGACAACTTTTGCATTGATGAGTCTTTAATGAAACAAGTATTATTAATGACTCACAACAGTACACTGTGCCATGTGCAGCTTTGGGATTTCTCCCCCGTGGGAGGCCAGTAGTTGAACACCTGCTGCGTACCTTAGGATGTCAATAAATAGAGAACCAGGCGAAAGGTGTTATGAGCCACCGCGGTTCCTGTTGCTTTGTTTCTTGCTTAGTCCATGCTGGCTATCGGACTTACATGATTTTTCTTTAGAGTTGTGGAGAAACTTTCTCATTTCAACTGGAGCTGGTTGTTGCCTCTTTCTCTGCAATCAGGTGCTGCTCAATGACACTTAAGTTAAGGTATTTTAGGATATGGTGAAGTTTGACTGTATTTTGCATTTTTGCTGACTCTGTTTTTTAACTTCTCACAGATAAGTAACACATGAGTAGAAAGCAGGACATTCGTCCACTTGCAACTTTAAAATAGAAGGTATAGTTTACTGTGTCTTTGCTAAACCAGTTGTTTCCTTGTCCACACTAGGCACACAGATGTCACCAACATGCACAACGAGACAGGCTGCTAGGAATAAGGTTGCTATATCTGTTTTCAATCAACCGTCTGGTTAGGATCAAGTTCAACTAGTTGAGAAGGAAGATAGTTCTGCAAATATTTTTGTAGTTGGCCTCCATCCTGTCTCTGAAGCAGAAGACACCATGCCTGCCCAGCTGTGTCCCATGCAGGTAAGAGCAGTGGGGGGAATTTTGAGAGACAACGACGAGGGAAAATTAACTATTTATTAATTTTCCCCTGATCATCGTTTGGCGAAAATTCCCCTTCCCTGGCAAAACCTTTCCACCGCTCTCATCTGCAAGGGCCATGGCTGTGTGTGCGAGAGAACAAATTCATGCTGGGAATGTAGGGGCATATTACCAACAACTAGCGATAATTTTTGTCTCTAACTTGTTTAGAGACAAAAATTATCGCCGCACATCGGCGATTTTTATCGCAGATAAACCTTGCTATTAGCAAGGTTTATCGCAAATGCGATAAAAAACGGCCGCAATGCATGAATATCGCTGAAAAGTCAGCGATATTCATGCATTATCGAGCAAATGCTCTTAGCCATGTTATCCACCTCCCATTGGATAACATGGCTAAGAACTGCTCAGGGTAGGTGTTAGCTTTTGGAGATATTCGCGCTTAGCGCGAATATCTCCAAAAGTTGGTAATAGGAGATAGCGATGTTAGCGACTGTTTCCAGTCGCTAACATCTTGGCACGCCCACTTCTTTGCATGTCATTAGTGATAAATATCACTGACATGCAAAGCGGGGCCCAAGATGGTCGCTATCTCCTATTAGCTGTCGCTAACTGGTGTTAGCGACAGCTTGGTAATAGGGAGATAATTTTATCTCCGCTTTCTTGGCTTTTAAAGCCAAAAAAGCGGAGATAAACCCCCTTGATAATATGCCCCTCAGTTTCTGCAATAATCATATAATAAAAACGCCAGTCTCTCTGAGATTGGATGCAGTTATTACAATGCTTCCGTCATACCTTCCAGACATATCATAGATCAGAGAAAAGCTGTTGCCAGCCTGATATGTGCTGGGATATGGTGTATATTCATGTGTGTGAGATATAGTTCAAAGAACAGCTTGCTCCTCCAAAGAGGAGGGCACACACAACCTTGTGGCTAAGAGTACACACATTGACAAAGCAAAGCCACTAAGTGAGCATGAATGCTACAAAATGCTAATTACAGGTGGTAACGAGAGGTGTAAAAACTGATGTCATGGAATGTACATTCAGCCACCACAGCTCTCAGTGGACACAAGCCCTGTTTGGAGTTTAGCAGAGGGTCACTCAGTCACGATGGATAGTTTGATGGCCGCAGGATACAATACCCATGTGATAACTGTCACTTTGGTGACAGTATATTCGTTTCTGCTAAACTCTAATTCATGTATGGAAGGGCAGAGGGCAATGAAGCAGGGTGCTGGAGGTGCTGTGGCACCCCCAGATATCCTTGCAGGAGTACAGAAGGGAGATGACCAATAAAGAGGCATTTTGTTCTTTTTAAATCTTTCTACATTTGCAGTGAGGTTGAAGAGAGGAGTCAGACGCCATGCAGTGTAGACACACATGGCTGCTTGTTTAAGATGCAGCTTAAATTTTTTGATTTCAAATACATTTTTTTATATGTGAAAAAATGACGATCTTACTGGAGCACAGGAAGTCTCTAAGAAAAGGCTACATTAGCTAAATGTTTTCTAGTACACAACAACATTTAATACTTGTAACTAAACTTAACAAATAGTTCAAACTATATTATCAGCAAGAATCAGTCAAAGGACACATTTCCTTTTTGATATAATACTGGACTATGATCGAAACAAATAGGATCAAAACAAACCAAGATACTTGTGTAGTGCACAAATCATAAATATTCACAAAAGTCAAATTCCACATTACCATTTATGTGCCGCATAGGGTTATAAAGTAAAGTTTCAAGATTGATTAAATTGTGCACCTTCCCAATATGTTCTAAATCCAAATGTGTTATATGTAAAGGTTAACTACTCACCACTAAGGGTCTCAAGGCTCTGGGGGCCATTGGGAGATGAACCTGTTGCACAAGGTCACACAGTGCTGAGGTGATCTACCGCAGGGGATCGAACCATAAGTCCCACGCTCCGGAGTCAGCCGTCCTGCGCTACGCCACACCTCTCCCGCTCTGCAAAAGGCAGTACTGCTACTCGAGGCTGTTACTTCTCACACACCTGATCTTGTAGGATGCCCCATATCAAATCTGCATAGGAAGCTGATTTAACTATGCTCAGTCAAACAAAAAGTGGGTTTACAAAGATCAATACATGTGCTATCAGATTATTCTAAAAAGAACAGTCTGGTAAAAAACTTAAGAAAACAAGGCAATGGTAATTTATAAGAAAATAAGGAGAAAGCAAGAATGGAATCTCAATAGAGGGAGTGGAAGAGTAGAACTATTTTGGAGTACATAAAGACCCAAGATGGTCTTTTTGTCCCTGAAAGAGGCAGCTGAGCGTTAAAGGTCACTCCTTAGTGGCGGCTTTTCTCACCTTATAAAAAGCCTTATCTTGCCATGATTTTACCGCAAGCTATTGCCAATACTTACATATGGCAATGAAGCATTGTGTAGTAGTGATGCAATTGTGATGGATAACTTCATCTCCAGAACTTATAAACACTTTTGGTCTTTCCAAAAATGTGTCTGAGCACACATATGCATAGAATTTGGGATTATAGGGCATAATTTAGGGCAAAGTAATTATAAAATACTGCCATAAACTCAGGGCCACGAGTCATTAAAGGGAGATATATTTACAAGAGGAGTTGCACTCAACATGGTACAAGCGCGATGTAAGCACAAAATGCAAATTATGAAGCCACACAAGTCTCCATACCCTGGCCGAGTGGTTTCAGAAATCTTGAGTAATGCAACACATCGTAAATAGCTGCACTGCGTTACTCTGCACTGGGAAGGTGTTCCATAACATTGTGTGGGTGTTCCCTTGCACCTCCCATGGATTTTGACTCATTCACAGATTTACCTTCACTGGCAGACTTGGGAATGCACAAAAAAGATGCCCCTCCTCAGGGGAGGCCAAATGGGGAGAGTTAATTGCCTCTCAGGTTTGTTTTTGTGAGGAAGGTGCTACTTCCTGTTCAAAGACAGTCCTGCATGCAGCAAAGGCACTCTTGCAGGTTGGCTTCATCGGTGTTAGACAGTTCATTTTGTTCAGACAATAGACCTATGAAACGCACCAGTAACATATATGATCTTTTACAGCATTAAAGAGAGGAATAAGGCAGATTTCTCTCCTTAAATATCAACTACACAGTTGAACTATTCCAAAACTTGGATGCTGGTGAAAAACTGTGATATCCTGAGAATGCAAGCATATACCATCAGAATGTTTAATCCATGTAAAGTTAGGACTCATGCTTCTATGATTCAGATGCCTCCCACCGCTCAATCAGACATCACTGTGGGTTTAAACTGTGGAAATATGATTTGCAGATTATGTGGCTTCACAAAGTTCAAGTTCAAGTTCGGGCATTTATATAGCGCACTACTCACCCAGAGGGTCTCAAGGCGCTAGAGGTAAGACATAGAAACCCGAGGGTGTTATTTATGGGAGCCTTGTCTTACTTTTTCACCATGTAAAATGGTACATGCGTGATGGCGGGATCAGAATCAGATTCATGGAGCCAGGCAAAGCCACCCTTCATAAATCTTGAATTGCTGCATTGCCTTACTGGTCACTGGGGAGGCATTCCACGAGAGTCGGTGAGTCTTTCTACACAATACCCATGGTCTTTGACGTTTCTCCAGATTGCAAAATCTTGTAAGCATGGAAAAGTACCAAGGCCCTCATTTATGAGGCCCTGCGTGAGTTTTGCGCCGCCGGTGCGTCACTTTTTGTGACGCACCAGCGGCGTAAAAAATGCGCCTTGTTGCGCCATATTTAAAAAGTGACGCATCTAGGTAGATGCGTCACTTTTTAAACCCCTGCGCTACATTATACCTGCGTCAGGTATAATGTATGCAAAGGGGGCGTTCACACGTAAAAAGCCTCGTAATAGTGACGCAGTGAAATCTATGAGATTTCACTGCGTCACTTTTGAGACGCTGTTGCGTCAAAATCTTGCGCCTGCCTCACAGCAGGTGTAAGACTGACGCAGGCCCTTTCACATGGGGCTTTCCCCATGTGAAAGGACGCATTGCTGGAGTTGCGTGACTTTTGCGACACACCCCAGCAATGCGTGACTTTTGCGCTTACAGATACGTCAGAAATACTGACGTATCTGTAACTCCTTGCGACATGATGCGCCATACATTAAATATGACGCATCACTCATGTCGCAAGGAGTGCGCAGTGAAAAGTGACGCATCGCTGTTTTCACGCAGCGATGCGTCACTTTTCATAAATGAGGGCCCAAATCTTTATGCCTGTGGAGGGGAGACGTAAGCAGGAGAAATATATTTATTTCTCCTTGCTTTTTCCTCTATGTGTTCTGCAATCTACAGCACATATTCAAAGAGGAAAGTGGCTTCTAGGATTGTTTCTGCGCAGTGAGGGGCTTCTTCCTACACAAAAACAACCCTACATGCTCCAGAGGCACCCTTGCACCATGGGGTGCCAACATTGGCTCTAAGCTGCCGTACCAGTCCCAGTCCCAGCACAGGGAGAGAGGACAGCAATGCACTCTATTGCTAAAATATGGTGCATTGCTGCCCTTTCACCTTGGCATAGGGCAGTGCAGCAAGGTGACTTGCTGAATTGACCTATGCCAAAATAGCTTAAATGCCGGCCTTGGTTTGCATCTCTCCTTCTCTTACAGATGACAGAAGAACGCTATTATGTTCTGCTCTTAATCAATGGAATATCCGCACATGTAGAGGAGCTATCATGGCCTTTCTTGGCCCAAGGGCGCTGTACTGATCTGTCTATTCACAAAGTGAGGGAACAAAAATGGTAAAAATAATGGGAATTGTATAAACTTTCTGTGCTATATGTTTACGTGGAAATACTTTAGATGGGATTAGAGAGATGAGGCGAGACTCGAACCCAGTTTCCCAGATTCGAGGTTGACCGCCGTAGCCATTAGGCCAAGCCGCCCCTCCGCCACAGGTTTGTTGGTACAAGACAGACATAAATAAAAGCGGTGGTCGCCTTGCATCTGGTGCCGGTCGACCTGCTGTAGTATTGACAGTGATTGCGCCTTGAGGCGCATTCTACTCTTCATTGTACAATGACCCAAAAGCATTGTCTGCTAACGTCAGTACATTATTTACAGGATGCCTGCTGATTGTTGTGATATCTCTGTGACGTAGAAGCAGCTCCGGGTCCAAGAGTCATGCTTCAACACTGCTGCTGTATGATGCGCTGGTTTTGAGGTTGGAAGCCTTTTAACTGGGTACCATGTTTGCATATTTAAATTACATTCAGAGCTATTTCATAGCTATATCGTGTGTCACCTGAATACAAGTAGGGTGTAAACTCAGATGCACAAATATATTTTCTCCTCTGATATTGGTGCTGTGCATTCTTGGAACATGCCTACTCTGCTGAGTATGACTTTGGCTGTCCTCCTGTGGAGTGCCACGTCAGCGCTCTGCAGGGAAGCAGCCAAAGCTGTTCTGACACCGCCTGCCAGATTACGAGTGTGACCACCCGCTGATCTGTGGTGGCTGGACATGCTGCAGCAGTCTCACAGCGGTGCCCCTCATCAAAAGGCTCATATGCGAGCCGTGGACAGGAACCACTGTGGGACAACAGCAGTATGTTCCTGCATGGGGAGGAATGCACCATGTCATGGATTCCTACTGGGGCAGAACAGCCACAATGGGTTCGGAGGTCAATGGACCACCAAACTTATAATTAGTCCCATATATTGTTTTTAGTAAATATTAGGGTTAATTGATAATTTGGGACAAAACAAAAGGGAGTTAATGTAAGACTGCAGGGGGTTTTAGGAGGGAGAATGGAATAAACACATTCACAATCTGAAGTGGACATTGGTCTGAGATAAGTCTGATCATTTTGCCCAAACTACTGAACGCACTGTTATGCCTACGAATCTTCACCACGAAAATGGCAAATAAACATTAAAAATATCAACAGTTCATGAATAAATTGCCAATAATGTAATAGCAAGAACAAGTGTTTCTAGCACCACAAAGCCTCAGATCTAGCGTCACAGAAGGCTCAATGTCACTTGGATACCACTTTCCCATTCCAAGACTTTGCTTTTACATATCAGTGCATTACGGGACTCGTAGTCTTGGTTAATTTTAATTTAGTTAATTGGACCAACACAATTGTTGTATGATACGTAGAAGCAAAGTTCAGATATGGGCAAGGGGGTCCGATGACATGAAGCCATCTGGTCACCATGCTACTTGTATACAATTTGGATCAATCATTTTTCTTTAAGTTTAAAAAGCTTTATTGAATCAAATATACCAAGTAAAACATCAGTACAAAAACACAATCAATAAGAGAAACAAAAAATGGAAAGATCGGATAATACAATATAAATGTGAAATATAAAACAAGAATCCCAAAAGGGAAATATAAAATATATACTGAGGGAAAATGCTTTTTTTAATTTTGTGGAATAGGGAAAGGAGAGAAGTAAAGGAAAAAAGAAAAGAAAAGGAGAGAAAGAAAGGTAGAAGAAAGGGGAACAGAAAGTGGGAAATTTGAAAGAAAGAAAGAAAGGTAAAAGCGAAAGATGAGGCATATCATGGTAGACGTCTGGAAAGAAAATCGGTTAAAGGTAACCATAACAGATCTCTTTTAATTAAAAGAGAGGTAGTCACAGCATGTGCACGATCAAGTCTGTGATGATGACATAATAAGTTCCACCAGGCAGTAGAGGAGATCTTTGAGGTATCTTTTCAGTTTGAAGTAATAATCTGCACAGAAATGGCTATAAACAAATCTATAAAGTTACGAACATTATAAGAAACATTCCAAATAGGAGAGGAACCACCTAGAAAAATATGAACAATGTCAAAAGTATGATTGGAGCTTAAAATCTCATTCAGCTTGCACCATATATGTTGCCAAAGGGATGCGACCAAGGGACATTGAAAAAACATATGAAACAAAGTGCCATCAGGGTGAGGACATGACCAACAATGGCTGGAGTCTAGGACTTTTAACTTAAAAGGTCGTAGGGGTAAGAAAAAGTCGATTATAGAAGAAATAAAGAGCCTGAGTGGTGCTAGCTGAACGAAAAACGGTGTGAATTTTAGACCAAATAGATTCCCAAATAGGAAAGGAAAAATCCTGTGCAAGATCCTTTTCCCATGCAAGTTCAGGTTTGGAGATCAATAATTTTTCTGATATTCTCCTCTTAGTTCCAGATACAGTAGTGAAAAAGACCTTCCTATGAAGCTCATTATCCCATCCCTCTTCATGTACGCTGCTGATTGATAACTGCCTCCTGCTTTCTTGGAGACTCAGGGCCTGTTACAGAAAGTGCCCTGGGGCGCAACATGCATTTGTGCCTGCTTTGCATGTCCCAGGAGCACTGTGGTAGTGTAGACGGGACCACAGATACATGTGCAGCCCATTCTGTAATACTGAAAGCCCTGGCACACTTACAGCACCAGCACATCCTCAAGAGGGTGTTTCCTCATTTGCACAGGGCTTGGTACATGCACCTGCAGCGTATTATAGATGCGAGAGCAGAGGCAAAGATGCTGTCAGGAGGCACACTGACAGTGCACCACCTAAAAAGTGAGTCAGTGCGCCCCCTGATATCAGCCCTCTAAAATACGATTCAAAGCTATGCAAATCAGCTGGAAACAACCCAGAAATAAAGCAGCATGTGCACCTGCATAGCAGCATATTGTTGGAAATAACCTTCACTTTCTCTCTGTTATTGGTGGTTGCTGAATTTGTTGAGCAGTATGAGCAGCTTTAGAGACTGTTGTGGATTCTGTGGCTTGTGTGAAGTGTTTGGTTTGTGCTAAGTATGTCTGGAAAAGGGAGGATTGCCAACGTTGATGATAGGGAGATTGGTGCTTTAATCTGGCTGTCACTGCAGTACCTCCTTTGCATACTCAGCGCAGGAGGGAGAGTAAAGCGAGGCTATGTGATGACGGAGAGACACATTTAGTGGGAAGGCATCCTAAAGCATATGATTCCTGTGACAAGTCCATCAATAACATCATTGATGGGCTGATGTTGTCACAAGGGAGGCAGACATACTTGACCCTCTGAGGTTTGAGATTGCTTTGCCTGTTGTATATATGTGCCTCCTGAAAATGTTAACATTATCAGTTCTGTGTTATTGTCATTTTGTCCAATATGGTAAGTGCATAGACATTATATAAGAACCTCAAAATGATGTTCCAGCAGTGCTTTTCATAAGCAATCCAGAATGTGGAAAACTCCAGAACAAAATGACTTGTGGCAAGGACTGTATTGTTTATTTACTGTATTCCAAAACAGAAGCTGTAAACACCATTGAATGAGAATTGATTTATAAACGTCATTCAATTCAAATATAAAACATATTACTTTGCAAGTTCCCAGTTAATGCTGCTTGTGTGCAGTATAGCAAGATGTATGTCTACCATCATTCATGTTTCAAGGTTACAAGCACTACGATAATGACAATTTTATTTCTATCCTGCCCAAATACAAATTGTGCCCTCTTTATGTGGGAATTACATGACATATATTGGCAGATCTAAGTCTGCTAGGCAATAAATATAAATGATTGTTCACTGCTCGATTGGCTTTATCATGCAGTGGTTCATGATCCAACAATGCATCAGTTTCATCTAAGAGCAATAGGGATATTAAAAAAATGATATTTAGCATACAGGAAAATATGTTTTTGAAATGTGTGATATATATTTACAAGTTATGTATGTAATATCTAAATATTTGCTATGATATTAAAAACTATGGTGAATGCCATGTGGCTAAATCTAACAACTCTCTTCAAAACCATATTTTAGGTGGACACAAGCTTTTTGATGAGTCATAAAATTGCCTTTCTCTTGATGACCGCCTAATGTATGTGTCAGTACCTAACATAAATAATTCACAGTACCAGAGTTAGTAGGAGGTCCATTATTCACCATAGGTAAGTGTCTACATGAGACCTGGAGATTTATCCTGCATGTTGGGTGCTTACTGATTACATTTTTGTCATGTACAAACTCTTGTGGAAATTTCTTCACAAGGCCCCGTCAACATGGTAAAGTTGGTACGGTTGCATTCTTTAGCAATGTTGTGTATTACTATGGGTACCACCAACACAGGCATCATTGCAGTGCTAACGCGGGATTACTGGTTACTAATTATCTTACCAAATCCCATTTCCTGTCGACTGAATCGTTGGTACCTGTCTTGAGTAAAAGGTAATCTCACAATAAACAATCAATTTAAGAACTTACACCACTCTAAATGACCACTGACCAACATTAAGTTTTAAAGTTTTAATATAAAGTCAAAGATAACTGAAGATACAAACTTCTCAAAATGAGATTCAAAAGGTATATCGGTATCACTATGAACATGAACTTCTTGAATAGTCTGAGTCTGAAGAACAAAATAATAAGTACAAGCTCTAATAACATGAGCGTTGCCAAAATGAATACAAGTTGCAACCTCAAAGTCATTACAGAAAAGAAAATTAAGGTTAGTCTGTCCCTACACTACACTAAATGACATCCCTACTTAGCAAGATCTTAACCCTCTAGGTGTCAGCCGTGGTGATTTCCTAAGAAGATCACGCACTTCTCTTTGTCTCTTCTCAGATAATAGGTCTCTCCTGATCAGCCTATCTGCCTACCCATCCGCTTCCTTAGGCTCCCAAAATCATCTGCTCTGCCCTCCTCCCGGGTCACTTTCCCTAATACCAAATCACATTTCCAATAGAAACGCCCCTTGGGACGCCCCTCACGTGGTACATCTTTCCGCGGCAAACTCCATGATGGTACTCTTGAAGACCCTCGTTATAGTTGACCTTGGTTCCCAGGCTTCTTCTTCCGTGCGCTGATACCCCCCGAAATTCCTGGAAACTCCTACAGGCCTGCGCAAGGCGCCACTGAACAAAGTCCCTTTCATTCGAGCTGATTAGGACCCTCGCACCTGCATACAGCTCGTCCTGCAGTGGGCCTCAAATTCCAGACTTCACCATATCTTAGGCCATAAAACACTCTCAGAGCTCCATACTGGACACCTCACGACCTCTCCTCTAACGAGCACATGACGATTTAAACTACATGACATTATCTGTTCTGGCCTACTTGATTTACATGCAGCAGGTTCCTGCACTCTTAAAACGTTAACTTGATTTAAACAGCAAACATTCTTAACTAGCATACGTTTCTAAAATAACACATCTATAAAGCATATACTTTTAACCCTAAGTTCAATAGTACATTTAGAAGAACCATGTCAACCTTGTCTCACATTATTTTAGCAGCACGTTTAGATTTGCTTGTGAATTGCCATGAGGCCTACACAAAATACTGGGTTTTAGAGGTACATTCAACTCTTACATTATTCCTTTAACATGAGAACGTGAGGTTTTCATATTCATCCCAAACATTTCTACATTAGTCTCACACAGTTATGATTATTGTTACTCTACTTAAACATTCTATGCATTTCACCACTGAATATAAGACACTCGGTGTATTTCACTTCTAAATATAAACACTCTGGTGCAAAGTACATGTTAACTAACTACGTGCTTGTAAATATGGCGTACTTATACATTTTTTTCAAACTTGTGCTCTCTCAGTCCCCCCTTTGATGACCTTCAGGGGTCATCATTACCATGACACTAAAAATGTAGAACCTTTTAAAGTGAAGTCAGGACAGTACCACTTCTTTTCATACTCTCTAATGCTTTCAGACTTTTGTATTGGGTGTCCTGCATCGCTGTCAACTCTTCTTCCTGTTTCTTCATAGTTCTCTGTAACCTATTTGCTCTATACCATTGATACAAACGCACCAATCCCCACAAAGTGATTACACAAATCACTACTATGATGATGGGTTTCAATATGTACCAAACGATACCCTTTCCTAAGTTGGCAAACCAACTTCCAACTTTACCCATTCCATGACCTACTTTTTCCCACACATTTACCTTTGCCAGGTCCTCAATTTCGTAGTGTATGGCAGTGATGTTTTGTATATACTTCTCTAGAGGCTTTGAATTGTCTGGAATGTAAGTACAACATTCCTGGACCTTCAAGGCCCTACAGACTCCTCCCTCTTTTGCTAACAGAACATCTAAAGCAAGTCGGTTCTGAAGAACCATTGCCCTAATCGATTGCATCTCCCCTTCTATCAGCATCAAGGATCTTGCAGTACTGGCAGACAGTCTATCTACGACTGTAGCTAACCTCCTGATCTTAATGTCATTCATTATCAATCCTAAGAAAGGGAATGCAGCACCTATTACATCTCCAACTACTTCTGCTGCACCCAGCCCTCGCTTCCATCTAGTTGATATTTCTTTCTTAGGCGTGTCTAAATTCTCAACATGGTATATTTTAGGGAAGACAACAGCCAGATAGCATGATCCGTACCAATTATCTGGTAACTTCACATAGGCATATCTTCCACATACAAAATATACATTTGGTATTGCTTGCATCCCTTTCATGAAGTTCTTAGAGTAGTACTCCAATTGAAAAGCATGTTCGCAATTGACTTGTCCTACATAAACGTTTTCATAGTAGGAGTAACTCCTGTGAATGCACAGTTTCCCCCGTTTCTCCTTATCCAAAGCAATTGGACCAATACTTCCTTTTCGTTGTTGTGCCCTTTCTTCCTTGGTCCAATCTGTTTCTCCTTGTCCTGATGCCTTCAATACCTTCTGCTTCCTGTATCTAGTATCTACCTGTGCTATAAACTTTTTCTCAACTTCTGATATTTGACAAGTCAGATTGTTTATTCGAGCATGTGAAGTATCTAACGTTCTCCATGGAATAAACCATTTGTGTAACCTGTCTTCGCTTTTGTAGTAATCCCATTTGTTCAAATGCTTGAAATTCGGAACCTCTGGCAATGTCGAGTCGAAATTCGAGAAGTAATACTCAAATCCGTCTCGTCCATAAAACATACTTAACAATAAACTGCACGTTATCCCATATGTCAACGGGAGATGATGGTATTTGATACCCTCCTCCACCGAAATTGGTAATTGCATACAGACATAACAGTCCTTTACCTCCATGGCATCAACATATTCGTAAAGCAACTTAGCATAAGCATTTGACTTGTAATTCCCCTGTGACTCATCCATGTGTAACCTTTTTACTTCTGCATCTAACAACGCTTTGTCTTTCTCATTGATGTTTCCCTTCTCCTTAATAATGGTAGTTCTCGGTGTTGACACTCCCTTATCCTCCTTAACTGTGGTTCCATCCCCTTCGTGTCCCGCTAGGAATGAAACAGTTACCACTAAAATTATAAGAGAAACCACTACTCCTAAAAATGTAACAGCTATACATTTTGCCCTGCGGTTCGGGTTGCCAGCCTCCATGTTCTCAAACAGTGTAGTTTTCGACTATCTTCCAGCATTCACTTCCTCTTCTTTTCAAACAAAGTCTTTCTCTCTTGCAATGTCTTTCTTGGAACACTTGGAAGCTTGACAATTTGCTTCCGCAAAACAGTTCAAAGTCCAGTAGAAAATAGACAACCCTAGCCCTTCTCCATCCACTAAAATGAAACCCCTATCACTTTTCTTCTTCCACTCGGCGCTAGGTTATCTTGCAACAAGTTTACAATTTCTTTTCAAAAGTCTTATTTTCGTCTGAAGTTATGTATGACTCAAGGAGTGACACTACTTCTTCATAAACGTCCATCCGAAGTATCATTCCCTCAGGTTCTGGACAGTTCGTACCACACCATGGAAAGTCAACCTTTTCTAGGATTATTCTCCTTATTTCGCTCAAGACAAGTGGACGGACGAAATTGAGAGTTAGCGTTTTTTCAATTTCTAATCCTGGTACTATCAGTTCTATATCCACAATTACAAAGGGGTCCGTTCTAATCAAGATCACTTTCTTCACTTTTCCAGATCTGCACCCCTTTGAAGACATTCGTAGTATGATATTAGTCCACAACAATAAGCACTCCTAGCAATTCTACTACTCGTTCAAGCATTTCCAAACGAAGAAGAGTTCCCTCCAATATTGGATATCGTGAACAGCAAACTGGAAACTCAACTGTCTCTAAAAGCAATTTTCTTATTCCACTCAGGAGAGCAGGATGAACGATGTTGAGTGTCAGCAACCTTTCGGTCTCCGCTCCCGGCAGTAGAAACTTTATTTGCACTGTGATGATCGGGTCAGTTCTGATCAGTTCCACTTCCCTGATCCTCCCTGTTCTGTGTCTCCCAGACATCTGCAACGAGGTAGGTCCAGTCGGGAGTAGAGTATCTTCTGCTAGGCACTCGCACCCTACTTGATCTTCTAAGACCCTCCTCGGCTTGATCCTGGATATCTTCTTCTGGATCTGAGTCTTCGGATATAGGAGTAAGCGTTTCTTCCTGGGCCGACCTCAAACTTAGCCTTCTTCTCCTTGTTGGCCAAGTGGCAGCTCCAAGCCTTATTCTCCTATTCCTTGTCCTCTCACTTGGTTCTTGGTCGCTCCGATACGGATCTGAGTCTGAGTCGTATTCACTTCTGCTCTCTCCTTCAGTTGCGTCTTCTGTCTCACTGCCGTCCTGCCTTCGCTCTTCTTCTGAATCCGATGCGTTCCCAACTTCTTCCGACACCCCCTCAGCTGCCTCAATCCCTTCTTGCGACTCTTCTTCCACTTCCGGGCTTTCGTCTGGGATGGGAGCTGTTCCTTCTAGAGGTGCTGGAACTCTTCTAGTATGGGATGCATGGATCCAATTTGGCAGCCCCCCGCACTTCACCGCGGTGTTCGTGATCAGGATTACCTGAAAGGGCCCACGCCAGCGAACATCTAGGCAGTTCTTCCGGACGTGTTTTTTAACCAGGACCCAGTCCCCTGGGTTCAGGTCATGACACAGGTTCCTCGCTGCTGGAACTTCAGCCGCATGCACCTGAAGGGACACAGAATGGATGGCGTCAGACAGTCCTTTACAATAATCCAAGATCAGATCATCTGTAATATTCAATAGAGCAGTAGTTGGAACTGTAGGAAGTCTCATGGCCCTCCCCATCAGGATCTCGTGGGGAGAGAGACCTGTCCTCCTATCAGGTGTGCTGCGCATGCTCATGAGCACCAATGGAAGAGCATCTGGCCAACTCAAGGATGTGGATGCCACTACTTTAGCCAACCTATTCTTCAAAGTGCCATTCACTTGTTCCACAATTCCTGAAGCTTCTGGTCGATAACTACAATGCAGCTTTTGATCGATATTCAGTGTGGAGCACAACATCTTCACTATTTCGCTGTTAAAATGTTTTCCTCTGTCCGATTCCAAAGAGGCAGGCACCCCGAAGCGCGGTATCAACTCCCTGAGCAACAATTTAGCCACTGTGAGTGTATCGCACCTACGTGTAGGGTACGCTTCAACCCATCTGGAAAATACGCATACAATCACCAACACATACCGAAGGCGATTGACTCTTGGCATCTCGATGAAGTCTAGTTGCATTCTATTGAAAGGCCCCCCCGACCTCCCAATGTGACTCAATGTGACTGGTGTTCGTTTGCCTACGTTCAGTTGTTGGCAGGTAACACATCGCTTACATACTGATTCTGCTGCTATTCTGAATTTCGGGCAATACCAAGTCTGCCTAAAAACTCTCATCATAGCATCCCTTCCTAGATGTACTGGACCATGTATTTCTCTCGCCATGGGATTAGCTAATTCTTCAGGTAACACAGCTCTCCCATCTGCTGAAACCCAAAAATCCATTTCACTTCGCACACAGCCTGCTATTTCCCATGCCTTTTTCTCTGTTTCAGGTGCGTTCTCCTGCATTATCCTTAAATCCTCCCAAGTGTCTACAGTTTCTAACATCATACTTAATTCAGTCTATTCTTCTGCACCTTCTATTTCCACCTTTGAGAAAGAATAACTTTGTTCCGCACAATAGCGTGCGACTTCATCAGCATATCTATTACCTTGTGACACAAAATCTGTATTCTTAGTATGAGCTACACACTTCACTACTGCAATGTTAACAGGACCTTGTAATGCTTCTATCAGCAATCGCACAAATTCTCCATTTCGAATGGGCGAACCAGAGGAGGTCATGTAACCCCTCTGAGACCACAACTGCCCGAAATCATGAACCACACCGAAACCATATTGGCTGTCCGTGTAGATGGTGACTCTCTTTCCATTTCCTGCTATGCAGGCACGAGTTAGGGCAATAATCTCTGCTACCTGTGCGGAATGTACTCCTTCCAGGCAAGCGGCTTCCACAACTCCAGTAATGGTACAAACAGCATAAGCTGCTCTTAACCGACCAGTATCGTCTCTTAAACATGAGCCATCAACAAAGTAAATTTCATCGGGGTCAGACAATGGCTCATCCACTATATCTGGTCTGGGTTTCGTGCATAGTTCAGTCACATCAAGGCAATCGTGGTCTTCACATCCTTCGCCTTCTATTACAGTAGGTAATGGCATCAAAGTAGCAGGATTCAAGACAGAGCATCTCCTGAGAGTCACGTTTTCTGCGGCAAGTATAACTTGCTCATAACGCGTGAGCCTACTATTGGTCAGATGCTGCGTCTTCGTCCTGGTCATTAACAATTCAACTGAATGCGGTACATACACCACTACTGGATGTCCCATCACAATACTCTCGCTCCTTTCAATGCTGACACCCGTTGCAGCAACGGATTTGAGACATCCGGGCAACGCTGCGGCTACTGGATCTAATGTAGCCGAAAAATATGCAACTGGTCTACGGGCATTACCGTGGGTCTGTGCCAAGACTGACAAAGCACATCCCTCTCTCTCACAGCAATAGAGTGAAAACGACTTTTCATAATCTGGCATTCCCAGAGCCGGAGCACGACATAAATCGTCTCTCAGCTGTAAAAACGCCACCAGACATTCTTCATCCCATGGTACCGGATCACTCACCTCCTTGTGCGTCAGTTTCTGTAAGGGCTTTGCTTTCAGTGAAAAGTTAACTATCCACTGTCGGCAGTAACCCACCATTCCTAGGAACATTCTAACCTCTCTCTGAGTTGTAGGCGCATTCATTTTCATTATCGCCTCAATCCTCTCTGGGGACACCTTACGTTTCCCTTTTTCTAACCTGTGCCCTAGATACTGTACTTCTGTCAGACAATACTGTAACTTGCTCGGAGATACCTTATGTCCATTTTCAGCTAAATGATTCAGTAAGGCAATTGAATCTACTTTACAAGCTTCCTCTGTTTCTGACGCAACAAGTAGGTCATCTATGTACTGTACCAGAACCGAGTTCTGTGGCAGTACTAGATTCTCAAGATTCTTCTTCAACAACTGATTAAAGATGGATGGACTGTCTGTGAATCCTTGTGGAATTCGACACCATGTTAAAACGCGATCTTCCATTTTAAACGCAAAAAGGTACCTGCTCTCTTCATCCAATGGGATTGAAAAGAAAGCCTGACAAAGATCTATCACTGTGAACCATTCTGCTTGACATGGTATTTGAAACAATATTACTGATGGATTCGGTACCACGGGACAACATGAAACGACTATGTTGTTAATCTTTCGTAAATCCTGAACTATCCTAAATTTCCCGCTAGGTTTCTGCAAACCCATAATCGGGGAGTTACAAGGACTGCCCACAATTTCTTTCAGTATTCCCTGCTGTATCATTGACTCGATCACAGGCTTTATTCCCGCAATCGTTTCCTGGGACAATTTGTATTGAGGCGTTCTTGGAAATTCAACATTTGGTTTTACCAGAATTTTTACCGGTTCTACCCCTTTAATCAATCCTATATCTTCTCCTGTGAAATCCCACACGTCTGACGCCACTGCATCTCTTAAGTCTTGTGGAAGATCTTCTACAGTCAGAGTAGGATATAGTTCTACACAGAATTTTGAATTGGCCACCTTAAAGGTAGCATCATCGTCGGTAGTCTGTACCTCCACTCCTTGTGGGGTGCAGTATATGGTGCAATTCAATTTGCATAACAAATCCCTACCTAACAGACATACCGGACTCGAGTCACAAACCACAAACTGATGTTCGTTCATATGATTTCCTATTTTCACAGATACTGGTTCTGTCAAGGGACTAGTCATTCTTTTATTTGCGACTCCTACCACTTGAATTGTTTCCCCTGACATTGGCAAGTCTGGAACTACCGCTGATCTCAGAGTCGAACGAGTAGCCCCAGTGTCCACTAAGAACGTAGTGGGACACCCTGCCACTTCTGCCTCAACAAATGGCCCTCTCTGATCCACTTCTAGAACTGCCCCGAGGGTACAGTCCTCTTCACTGCTCACCCGTTGTCCTGTCAATGGATCAATGTAATAACATTTTTCTTCCTCGATAAACAGAGGCATTTGTTTAAAGACCTTTCCTCCAGCTGCTATCTTCGGTGGCTGTGGGAATTGGGCCCGTGGAGCCGAAGTCCCCCCTTTGGCCACCTTACTGCTTGGGACTGTCACTTTTTGCACTGGGTCTTCTTGGACCTGCTCTTCTACTTCTTGCTCTCCGTTTTCAGGGTTAAAGGGACACTCGCGTCGCCAATGCCCCACCTGATGACACAGATGACACTTTGTCGTTTTCTTTAAAGTGGCAAAGTCTATCCTAGGTCTCTGCCCTTCTTCATTATCTTTGTTCTGACCATTTGGTTTTCGTCCCATCCCCTGCTTCTGCTGGCCACCCTTCCCAGCGGACTGCATTTGCACCACCATCAATTTCTCCTTTAGATTCTTGGCTTTAGAATCTATCTCGTCACTGCAGTACCTCGCATATCGTAAAATCTCATCTAGTGGTTTGTTCTGCCAACAGATTAAATGTTGCTGTATCATCAAACAAATATCAGGCCTCAACCCCAAGACAAACTTTGACACGAACTGCCCTATGTCTTTGGGATCCATTACATCTAGTCCACTGTATTGCTTGAATGTTTTCAACAATCTTTCATAAAACTCGTGAACTGTCTCCTTGGGTTCCTGCCTTGTTCGGTCTATTTTTACCCAATCTATATCCTGTGGTGGTACCTTATCTTTCAGCCATGCTATTACCCTTTCATACTTTCGCATGACAATCTCAGATGGTCCATTTGTTCGAACATCCCTCAATGGTTCAGCATTTGGCCATTCGACACTAGTCTTGCACGGGGTCCACAAATCAGATGGGACCACGATGTCAAACAACGTGTTCAAATCTATCCACAATACTTTCGAGATTTTAACAAACCTCTCTACCTGCTTATACCACTCGACTGGATTGTCCCGCAACTTCGGAAATGAGTTGGTAAATGCGGCTAAGTCTCCTCTACTCCAGGGCACATGTACATAATTTCCATTTGATATTTCTCGCAAAGGGAATGCCTCCATCTGCATTACCCTTCCCTCAGGGGTCATCACATTTGTACTTCGCCTAACTGTGCCCTTTTTCGACCACCTTTCTTCCCATTTATCCAGTTCTCTCCACACTCTTATCCCTGTTACCAACTCTCTTATGTGTGTTTTTAATCCAGTAGTTCTTTTCTCATCTAGATCTTGGTCTGCGTACTGTAATCTGTGGTTGCTCTGCAATGCCCTTGTCCTAGACAAATCCACGGCATACTTGTCTGCCAAATCAGTCAGTTTTTCATGAAACGCTCTAGCTTTCCTAGTAATATCCTTTGCCATGAACAATAACTCATCCTGTTCATACAATTCTATCCTTTCCAAAGGCAATGTTCCATCTATTATCTCATCAACATCTGATTTTAAACTGGTAACATCAAGCCTTTTTGCCTTTATTTCAGCTTTCAAGACACTCAATTTAGCTCCTCCATCTGCATCTCTCCCATCCCAGCTCCGAGATCTACGTTTAGGTATTGGTGAATTATAGGGAGTCCTCCCCTGTTCCCATCTCTCTAAGTCCCATGCCTTTCCGTCTTCTCGGGGTGGGTGGTGAAACACTCCTTCATGCCTCATAGCCCTTCTCTCCCCTTCCGGGCTAGTTTCACGGGATGCAGGGTAAGGTGTTCCCTTACTCCCTCTTTCTTCCCTACTTCCCTGTGATTCCTGATTATTCGAGGCGTGGCGGGACCTATCGCTGTTCTCCTTTCTCCAATGTTGAACGTCTTCCCCAAGGGTATGATGAAGGCACCTAAACCTATTCTGGAAAGCCCGTACCGCCTCATCTCCTCCGTTCCCCCAGAGACGGGACATTTCCTCACATTCTACAATCCTAGTATTTTGTTCCGGCTGTTCTCTCTGATTTGTAGGACATGCATCCCCTCTATTCTCTTGACTTTGGCCTTCCCGGCTCTGACTACTCTCGCTGGCCCCACAATGAGATACTGTCCCGTTACCCCTGCTTTCCCACTCTGGTTCCGTTCTTGTCCTGTTACTCGGAGATACTATGGACCCGTCCCATTCCCTCAAATCAGCTCTTAACTCTGAAAAAGATCTTGGCCGCGGTCCCCTTAGATCCATTGGTCCTCTCGGACCTCCCTGTTCTGAATTGGGACCGACAGTTGTGTCTAATGGGGTGTTCCACGTTACCGAACCTGGTAATTGTTTCCATGCATTCGTCACATTATTCCTCCTTTCCATCTCAATCCTTTCCCTATCCAATTGCCTTTGTTGTTCCCCTCTATCTCTCTCAGAATTATAGATCGAAACTATGGGTCCTATGGTAACAGGCACTTGAAGAGCGTCTGGCAATCCCACAGACTCAACCCTTTCTGTGGTTGGCGTTTTCTGCACCACAAACCTTCCCACTACACTCTGTACAGTGTTGTTTGGAGGTGTTTCTCCGCCTTTGCTAGGTGTCCATTCCGATATAGGGAGTGGTGTATACCCCTCTATCTCATTCCCATCTTCCCTTGCGAGCCCTCTATCTTCTATCAATCCCACTCTCGGAGGTGGTCTATCCATTAACAATCTGTTTATCAGATTGTCCTCCGACTCGCTTTCCTCGTCTTCTTCCATGAGGTTTCCTCCTCCTGACACCTCCCTCATCGGATACATTTTCTCCACCTCAATAGTCTGTACCCTCCAACGCTTTTCCTCCTCATCCCATTTGGAATCTCGCACTGCCCTTACCGATCGCGTCAACCTTTGTTGACGCCTGTTCAAATTTCGGTCGTGTGCAGCCTTAATCCATGCATTAAGAGCCTCAAACTGTGTTGGTCTAGGTGAGGGTTTCAATGAGGACATGGTTGCTTTTAGCCGATGTAACACCTCTAACTTAAACGTTCCATACTTCGGGAACTGCATTTCCTCATTTCCTTCCGTAAGCTTATTCCAAGCCCCAATCCACAATATCGTATGCAGCCCCACATTCGTTGCCATATAATGAGCTGGCGTACCCTCTGGGGGAGCCTCTTCCCCGTAATAATGTTCACTTCGTTTACGTTTAAAAATCCCTTTCAAACACTTAAAACACTTCATGATTTCTCTTTTCTCCACGTTTGTTTACTTCCTGATGATATTCCACCAATCTCAGCGCCGTTCTTACTAACTGGCCTATCCGTACGCGGCTTTCCTCCGACGTCACTCTAGCCGCCCAACCAGAGCGCGGCTCTAGCTAACGTCACACCAACCGCTCAATCACAGCGCGGCTCTAGCCGACGTCACCCGTCCCCCTTCGCAGCAGTTCCCCTCCTTTCTCAGCTCGTCTCCTCGGTCATGCACGCATCCCATTCATACTCTGAAAAATGATTACTTCCGTCCAAGCGATCACCTTTCTTTGACTGTACGCCCACAGTCTTTCTGTAGTTGTCACCCTAACTTGGCGAAATGTCTTTCCGTTTACTTCCAGACAATCGCCTTCTCCGATAGGTTACTCACACGCAGTAACTTTCGACCAGCGTCCGTTACTCATACACTCACTCTTACACTCCCCCTATCTTGGATCCACGGCGGTCAATGGTACCTCGTGACCTCCGTACTATGGTCGACAACTACCCTGGATGTTCGATACACCCAAAACCACTTAAGCTCTGGCCTGAACTTAAGATTTCACCAGTTCACCCGTTTACCAGGTTACCAGTTTACCAGGTTGCGCGCGCTCACAACCTTCTCTCATTCACACTACAGGCATTCAACTCCGCAAGACATTACAATACAAATACAACACAAAACACCGCAATCTGTTCACGCATGACCCTTTTTATACTCACTCTCCGATACTGCTGCTTTTCTCGCACCGTCTGCACCTTTCGGCACACGATTCTTCCGCTGCTCGTCTCTCGACGTCTCGGGCCTTGGGGTAAACTAACCTCTCTAGATTACCTTCCTCAAGAAGATAACCATCCTCACTCTGCTACCAACTGCTAACGCGGGATTACTGGTTACTAATTATCTTACCAAATCCCATTTCCTGTCGACTGAATCGTTGGTACCTGTCTTGAGTAAAAGGTAATCTCACAATAAACAATCAATTTAAGAACTTACACCACTCTAAATGACCACTGACCAAAATTAAGTTTTAAAGTTTTAATATAAAGTCAAAGATAACTGAAGATACAAACTTCTCAAAATGAGATTCAAAAGGTATATCGGTATCACTATGAACATGAACTTCTTGAATAGTCTGAGTCTGAAGAACAAAATAATAAGTACAAGCTCTAATAACATGAGCGTTGCCAAAATGAATACAAGTTGCAACCTCAAAGTCATTACAGAAAAGAAAATTAAGGTTAGTCTGTCCCTACACTACACTAAATGACATCCCTACTTAGCAAGATCTTAACCCTCTAGGTGTCAGCCGTGGTGATTTCCTAAGAAGATCACGCACTTCTCTTTGTCTCTTCTCAGATAATAGGTCTCTCCTGATCAGCCTATCTGCCTACCCATCCGCTTCCTTAGGCTCCCAAAATCATCTGCTCTGCCCTCCTCCCGGGTCACTTTCCCTAATACCAAATCACATTTCCAATAGAAACGCCCCTTGGGACGCCCCTCACGTGGTACATCTTTCCGCGGCAAACTCCATGATGGTACTCTTGAAGACCCTCGTTATAGTTGACCTTGGTTCCCAGGCTTCTTCTTCCGTGCGCTGATACCCCCCGAAATTCCTGGAAACTCCTACAGGCCTGCGCAAGGCGCCACTGAACAAAGTCCCTTTCATTCGAGCTGATTAGGACCCTCGCACCTGCATACAGCTCGTCCTGCAGTGGGCCTCAAATTCCAGACTTCACCATATCTTAGGCCATAAAACACTCTCAGAGCTCCATACTGGACACCTCACGACCTCTCCTCTAACGAGCACATGACGATTTAAACTACATGACATTATCTGTTCTGGCCTACTTGATTTACATGCAGCAGGTTCCTGCACTCTTAAAACGTTAACTTGATTTAAACAGCAAACATTCTTAACTAGCATACGTTTCTAAAATAACACATCTATAAAGCATATACTTTTAACCCTAAGTTCAATAGTACATTTAGAAGAACCATGTCAACCTTGTCTCACATTATTTTAGCAGCACGTTTAGATTTGCTTGTGAATTGCCATGAGGCCTACACAAAATACTGGGTTTTAGAGTTACATTCAACTCTTACATTATTCCTTTAACATGAGAACGTGAGGTTTTCATATTCATCCCAAACATTTCTACATTAGTCTCACACAGTTATGATTATTGTTACTCTACTTAAACATTCTATGCATTTCACCACTGAATATAAGACACTCGGTGTATTTCACTTCTAAATATAAACACTCTGGTGCAAAGTACATGTTAACTAACTACGTGCTTGTAAATATGGCGTACTTATACATTTTTTTCAAACTTGTGCTCTCTCAGCAGCATACCTCACAAGTTCATGTGCAATTCCTATCTTCTCATACTTGCTCAAATGGAAATTATCCTGCCCAACGTTGTACATTATATCCATACTGACCTTTGTAGGTCAGCTGCAGTCTCCTGTCCAATGTCAATTGCTTCATGTGTAGGCAACACACACACTCATTCTGTAGCATCAAAGCACAAAGTGGCTATTGTATATGTATCGCTACAACCCTGACAAACTACCACTTACTATCCACATATTGTACACCATTATGGGTGGATGAATGTGCAGTCCCATGCGTACAGAAAGGCATTATTTAACAAGGGTTGATCAAGGATACACATTGAATTATACTCATATATGAAGTTTGTAGTCTCAAACTAAAAAGAAATGGCTTGACAAAGCTCTGAAGTAAAACAATACATATACCTAATGTATTCCTGACATTAGTTACCTAAAAGGAAAATTGACTATGGAACAATTAAAAATAGATGTCAGCTTTTCAATCCTGGCCTCATAGTTGTAGAGACATATAGGTCATATGTAAGCACAATCCTTGCCATTTTCCAACACAGCTTCCCCTGCCCTAGAACATAACTTATATATGGCATCTATAGATTTATGACATGAACCAGAGTAACATAGAAGGCTCCCAACACCATTTAGAACAGCGGAAGAATGCTTCTCTTCATTGCATGAGAACTTTACAGTAGTACTGACACCTAAATAGGCATAATGCGTGCCTCTAATGGTGTTTCCTAGTGCAGGCCCACTGTGTTCTCATCAGGACCTACACTGGAAATATAGGGCCATATTGCATTTCTGAAGTAAGTTATCACTCCATTAAATATTATCAAAAGCTGCTCCATATGTCAATGTGTATGTGTACCAGTGATCACATTCCACTGGTAAAAATACTGTAACTATTCTCCATATATAAGTACCTCACCTTTACAAGTAAGCCTAGGAGGGCAACACATCAGGCTCACATACATTTCACCTGACCATCAGTAATTACAAATTGAGTGCCAATTTTACTAAACCCTTGCATTGCTCTTGCATTATGCAAGTTGACATAGGGTGACGCAGTGGTTTACGTTATATTTAACAAGCCATGCAAAGCCATCCAGCATGGCCCTGTTTGGTTTGGTTAATCCAGAGTAAAGTAAGGTAGTGCAAATCGCTACTTGCATTACTCTGCATTGGGAAGGTGTTCTATGGGTGGAGCATGGGCGTTCCCATGATTTCACCTATGGTATTTTAGACAATATCAGATTTACTAAGGTTATTAAATCTGAGATCAATATAGAGTCAATTATAGTTTTTTTCTTGATGTGTAGCTAATGTGGCTGTGGTTCAATGAAAGCAGCATGCAATAATAAATAATGTATTACTCTCTGGAGTACCGGAGCGAATGCAGCTAATTATATTTAGTGAGTGTACAGGCTTCTGAAGGAGGTCTTACAGGTTTACCTTTTTTTTTTTTTACCTGATTCAACGATTTGAAACTTATTTTAATATGACAACTTAGGTAAATTGTAATCTGTATGATCCTTCATAATGTAGCACCTGATGTATAGGTGACACGTATATGGGACGTACGTATAGGAAGGTATTTATATGGCTGGATAAGGGTGGACCGATATAGGGGGCATGATTGAAATTGTGATAAGGCTTGACAGTGTGATATCATGGAAAAACAACATTTTATTTTAGAGGAGGAAAGCCAAGCAAAAATAGAATCACTTTGAGAAATGAAAGTGTATAGTAAACATGGGATTTACAAGAGAAGATTGACCTACTAAATATTACCCTTAGCAAAAAAAGGATGCTTCATGTGTGGAAAAGTAAATTTTGCCATGTTCTGTGTCCCTACGTGTCATCCATCATATGTTATGTGTGCATGATTAATATGCATATGTATTCCCCGTGTTCAATTAATGACGCAATTACAGTTGTGTCCACCTCTAGTATGCCAGTTTCCAGTTCTCGTGAATACTATGAATATCAGGCCTATGTAAAGCTACGTTGCCACGTTTCTCAGTGTGCACGTTATTCCATTGTAAAGTCCCCGTTTCTAGGCCTCAAAAGGGCCTGGACTCCAGATTCAGCTCCTGTCTCCTGAAGCCTCGCTGAGGAGCGATACAGCCCCCACCTGTATCCTCGACCCTTCACTTACTTCCTGCCACGCAGTGCCCGGTTCAGTTGGCTCTGCCTCTGAGTCTGCCAAAAGTATGTTATGATTCCAGTTATCAGTTCAGTCCTCCTTCTCTGCATTCCTAAGCTACTGAGCTGCATCAATAGTTTCCGTCATTGTCTAGCCTATACGGCTCCATGTAAGAGAAATACTGTATTTAATGGTCATTTCGTATTCTTCATCACGTACTACATGTAGAATAATGCATGGTCCAGTCTTAGTGTCTGTTAGCCTTTCCCCTCCTGACTTCTAGTTTATATCAACATGTTCTCTAAACATCAGATACTAGATACTGCTTAGGTACATGTCGCTCTGACTCTCCAGACTTCAGTCTCTGCTCCTAGCACAGAGTTCATAGCCCCCAGCTTCTCCTAGTAACACGTCATTGCCAGTTTGCGCGCACCACCAGGTTAGAGGTCCCGGCTCCTTAGGTAGCCCCCTCCATGGTTCCCGCCCCATTCATGACATATTCTGTTACGTTTGCATCACATGTCTATGTATACGCCCTGTTACACCCACTTTCGCCCTTATCTTTCGCGACTGCTACGCATCATGCCTTCTGCTCCACCCACTGTTACGCCTACTGCAATGTAATGCTATGTGTTTGCGTTATGTATATATGCTCATGTATTGTTATTACAAGTTATCCTCTCCATTCCATTCCCTCTCCCGGCAGCGCTGCCATCCTATTCCTGTGCAGGTTGTCCTGTTCCTGTCCTTATCCTGTATTAAACCTGCATAACTCCTACTACCTCGAATCTTGACTCTTATTTTATTGAGCTATCTGTTATTCATTTATGTATTCAAAAATAGGGTATTATTTATTTATTTACCACATAATGGCGCCCGAACAGGGACTTGCCCTTTCCCCAAGCGTCGGTGAAGCCACGCCGACCCCCTGACCCTCTGCAGTCGTGACGGAACTCTTCTGCGCACCGGCAGATATTTCTGCTTCAAGTATCCCTCAGGCCCACGGAGGAGACGGAGGAGGCGGTCCAGCATCCGAACGAGACGGTGGAGGAACGCGGCGAGTCCCGACCAGAGCCCAAGCCAAGAGTTCAAGGTCCGAGGTATCCGGAGGTCCACCCGTAACTGAAGTCCGAAGTTCGTCGTCCGTCGTCGAAGCAGTCCAGTCCAGTCCGAGGCCTTCCGTTCTTGCTGCCCGGTGAGTACCGTTACTGGGGTAGTATCTAGACAGGGTCAATTTAATTGACTCTGGTCCGTGGGTTGGTGGTACACAGTCCCACAAACGAAGTGTCCACTTCGGTGGATGCGGGTCCTGACGTGTCTCTTTATGAGACCGGTAAGTTTCGTACTGTTTCAGCAGTGCATCTAGTTTCTGTTCCAGTCAGTTCTGTTCTCGAGAAAATTCATGTATTCAGTATTCCGTATTCCAGGTGGTATTCTGTTCGAACTGTTATTCATAATGTTCTTCATGTATTTCAATGTCGTGGAATGAGTGAGAAGTGATTTTCGTGTTTATTGTGTATTGTATTGTGTCCAGATTATAGTTCAGTCATGCCACTCTTTTCGAAGTTACGTCAGTTGAAAACTAGAAAGGGTCTGCTGAAAGCAGCAGTTCCAGTTCCGCCTAGGGACAGTCCAGGTCATTTTATGTATCAGAAGCATGGCATAAGCGCCATATTGTATCTAGATTTATGGGTAGAGTATACCAAACAGTTAGAAGAAAAGTATAGATGGCCCGTATCGGGTACATGGGATGCCGAGTGCATCATGCGAGTAGAAGAAGCATTATGGAAAAAGAAAGCCAGACAATCACAGAAAGATGCCATCGAGTTATGGCGTAAAGAAGCTCATAAAAGAACCGAAAAGGAAATCAGAAAGTCAGAATTAAGTAGAGAATCCTTAGAACGAGCACAAGAAAAAGAATTAATCGAGATAGGTGAACAAGTCAAAGCCGAACAGTCAGACAGACAGAGGCATGCCCTTATTAGGGGTATGTACCCTCTTCTTGCCGAGGGCTTGCCAAAAGCGACCCCGGAGGCATCCAGTAATTTCCCGCCACCACTAGTCCCGATCAAGTTACGTCACAAACCGACCACAGCTGATATTTTTATTTCGTCCTATTTGGACGACACAGTCCCAGAATATGCAAATCCTGTTCGCGCTCCGCCAGTCCCTGTAAACCAGGTAATTCCTGCTCCTCCAGACACCGGGGTACCTGCTACGGTCCCCCCGGTCCAGCCCGCCATACCAGTCCAGCCCGCATTTCCCACCCTGCCAGGACGAAAAGCATCAGTTGATGATTCTAGTTTAGGGGCCGCAGGAGGAGGTCCTCCTCAAACCCCGCCGCCACATAAACGTTTAACGGCAGCCGAATTACATATGCAAGCGTCACAACGTACGCCCAGACTGTCTGTTGCAGAAATAAGAAAGTCCCTTGCCGAATGCTGTTATGATCCAGTCCCAGGCGAAAATGATATGGTTTTATATTCATTACGTGTAAGAAATGTGGCCGAGTATCTAGTCACCCTACCAAATATGAAGGAAGATCTAGACAGAATATATCGTTTCATCCGTACAGGGGAAGATCCAGAAAGTATTAGTGATGTCATGTCCCACAGGAAAGCTGAGACCCAGCTCATGGTATTAAAGTTTCTGATTAATTGTCTAATAAGAGAACAAGATTACCCGTCCAAAAATCCGGCCGAAATGAAAGCCCTGATGAAGTGGAGTAATAGTATAGCCGAGGGTAAGCACAAGACTATCAGTGCTATGGAGAGTATGTACAAGAAAATCCGTAAAGAAATAATAAAGTTACACGAACAACGTAAAGCAGCACAAGTAAGCGAGAAAGAAAGTAACTCTGATACTGAAGAGGTAGAGGACGAGAATCCCGCCAGAATAGCGTATGTAGGAAAATCCAGATTTCCAGATCGCCATTTACGTCTAGAACCCAAGTCTACTTTCCATCATCCAGCACCAGACCAAGGTTCTCTAGAACAAGTATTTCAAGCTACCGATCACATTCTGAAATTACGAATCGGTTACAGTGAGTTAAGTACTATGCATGAACAAGAAATAGCCCGATCAGCAGTCCGATGGATTACTGATTCTACCACTTTTCCAGACGAAATAGTGGCACAAATGTTTCTGAAACTGCCCCCAGCCGAACAACGACTGGTGGGTATGTATATGATTCAGCACCTCATTACTCTGTATGAGAGTCAGCATTCTGATCCAGGTCCGTTACATGATATCCTGAACGAGTTACTCCAGTATAGGTGGAGAGGTCTAGGTACCGATTTAATTAGTGTCATTCTAGAACAGCGCCACAAATATAGAACGTTTCTGAACCCGCATTTTGTTCATGTCTCACCCCCAGAAAGTAAACCATTTTACATAGACAGACAGAATCCGTTACGAGAAGTCCACCCAGTTAGAGGTACGGGTGGCGAACTAGAACGAGTGTTTGTATACACTCCAATCACGAAGATGGAACTTCTTGAAATGAAGAAATTAATTCCCTGTCATGATAAAGATCCAGCAGGGTTCCATAGAGAATTAAAGGACATGCTCCGTATGGGAGAATACACGTATCCAGATATAATTAAAATGTTAAAAGTTCTGTTGCCCGCAGGGGTGTATGAGAAGCTCAAGGAAAAAGATTGGGAGGTGGGAGAGAAAAAGATCGATTGGGCAGTTCTAGAAGCTGAAGACAAGATACGAGTACCAGGTACCGGTCTTGGAGAGAAATGTAAAGAATTACCAGAATTATTGATTCAAGTTTTACCCAGATTATTGACAACTAGAAAGGAAGACTGGGATGCAATCTCAGCCTGTAAACAGAAACAAGATGAAGATATTAGTGATTTTTATTCTAGATTTGAAAAATGTTTTAGTATCAACAGTGGCCTCAAGACGAGTAGTGAGTCATACCCTCACCTTTTTGTTACTAAATTAGTCGAGAATTCAAGTCCATCAATTAAAAATCGAGTTCTGAAAGTCGAAAGTACCTGGCAAGCTAATACCCCGTCCCAGATGTTGCAAATGCTCCAGTACCACCAGAATAGAATTAGAGAAGAGCAAGAACACGAAAGAAAACGTATGAAAGACACGAAAATGAAAGTACTAGTTGCACAATCTGTTCCTCAAGACAGTCAGAAGAGGGGTCCGAATCAAGCCAGTCATCCTGCAGCTCCCGTTAAAGGGAATTGCAATTATTGTAAACAGCCAGGCCATTTTATAAACGAGTGTGCAGTTCTGAAACACAACATAGCTACCGGTAAAACTAAAGAAAGACCACGTCCGCCTAGACAAGAACAAGTTTCACAGACTCCTCAGTCACAGAATGCACCACAGACAGTTACCGCACCGCAGCCTATCGCTGCAACACAGCATGTCACATCGCAGATGTACCAGTATGCACAGTCTGAGTACCAGCAGTATTCATGAAACAGCCTAGAGAGGGAGGTAGGCTTGCCTCTCATCGAGATACCTGTAGATCAAGAAGGTCCCTATGTTCACAGTCAAGTATTAGGGAAAGACAGAAAGTTTTTGATTGATACAGGGGCAAGTAGGACCACAATTAGTCACGCCGAAGTTCCAGGGGCTCCGCTCTCAGGCTCAAGAAATGTTTCCCTTGGATTTTCAGGAAAACCTATTATGAATGAGATTTCAAAGCCAGTTACTCTAGAAGTAGGTCCATTGTCCCGCACTACTGATCTGTTACTTACTAAGTCATGTCCAGAAAATCTACTAGGCATTAAGACACTGAAAGAATTAGGTGCAGTTATATGCTGTTCCCCAGAGGGAATACGATTGTTCCTACGTGACTTCAAGGGTCACTATGTGTTACGAGATTTTGATTCAAGACTGTCTAATGTTCCACAGCATTTATGGGCACAAGGTCCAACTGATGTAGGTTACATGCAAATCACACCCCATCGTGTGACTCTCAAGTCAGGTGTAGTGTTACCACGAATCAGACAGTACAGATTGCCACCTGAGGCTGTAGCAGCCTTATCCAAAATTATTGACGAGCTCATGGCTCAAGGAGTAGTTGTAGAAACTGACTCCAATGTATGCAATTCTCCGATCATTCCAGTCATGAAACGTACTGATCCAAATGCACCCCCAGTATATCGATTAGTGATTGACCTACGAGAACTTAATAAATGTATTATTCCTCAGTATCCAGTTGTCCCAGATATCTCTTCCCTATTGACAGCCATTGATTCCGAAGCCATGTTCTTTACTGTAATCGACCTTAAGAATGCATTTTTTAGTGTTCCAATTCATCCAGACAGCCAGTTCCTTTTCGGATTTTGTTTAAATGGAAGGAGCTATATGTTTACACGAGCTCCTCAAGGTTTCACAGAAAGCCCTAGTATTTACAGTCAAGCACTTAAGAGACAACTAGACAACATTCACATGCCAACTGACACTGCCCTGCTCCAGTATGTTGATGATCTACTGATCACAGCCCGTTCTGAACGTGCTTGCGAGCGAGCATCCCTTACAGTCTTGTATTTCCTAGCCGAGACAGGGCACAAGGTGTCCCCTTCTAAGCTCCAATTCTGTGTCCAGCAAGTGGTATACTTAGGACACTTACTGTCCAAGAGGGGTAGGCAGTTGACACCAGACCGTATCCAGTTAATAGCGAGTCTTCCTCAGCCCAAGACCCAGAAGGAGGTACGTGCTTTTATTGGCCTTACTTCTTATTGCAGACAATGGATTCCTCAGTATGCATTTCTAGCCAAACCACTGATACAGTTAACGACACAGGAGGCAGCCGTATCGACTGTCCTCCCTTGGACATCTGAACATACACTTAGTTTCAATGAGTTAAAGAAAGCCCTATGCCAAGCTCCAGTTCTAGCTACACCGAACTACAGTAAGCCTTTTACACTTTTCGTTACTGAACGTGAAGGTACAGCATTATCTTTTCTCACACAAGATCAAGCAGGACAATACAAGCCCTGTGCTTATTTTTCGAGCACATTAGATCCTGTAGCCCAGGATCTGCCTGCGTGCCTCAAGTCAGTTGCAGCCACAGCACTAGCTATCAGACAAAGTGATTCCATAGTCTTAGGACACTCCCTGACAGTACAAGTTCCACATTCCGTGGAAGTTCTTTTAAACCGAACACAAACTCAGCACTTGACAATTGCACGTTTAACAGGTTATGAATTGACACTGTTTCAGCCACACATAGATATCAGACGCTGCAACATCCTGAATCCTGCTACACTGTTACCCTCAGTTACTCCGAATTCTGCCACACATGACTGTGTGGAAGTAGTTAACATTACGACAAAGCCAAGACAAGATCTGACAGATATTCCATTACCAGACCCCGACCTGACACTTTATGTGGATGGTTCATGTATGAGAACAAGTACAGGAGAACTAGTCGCCGCGTATGCAGTGACTACTGACACTGAAGTTATTGAGACACACCGTATTGACACTCTGTCCGCTCAAGCAGCAGAGCTAGTTGCTCTGACACAAGCCTGTATACACGCCAAGAACCAGAAAGTTAATGTTTACACAGATTCACGCTACGCATTCGGAGTCGTACACGACTTTGGAGTGCTCTGGCAGGAGAGAGGTTTCATGACTTCTCATGGAACCAAGATTCAGCATGGTCTCCTTATTCAAGCTCTGTTAGATGCAATACATCTACCGACATCCATTGCTATCATGAAGTGCAAAGCACATACGAAAGTTACTGACATTATTTCCCAAGGTAATGATCTAGCAGACCGCACAGCCAAGCTTACAGCACAGACTCCAGACATTCCAGTTAACATGACACATACTCCAGATCCGACTACATGTATGACAGTTAAGGACCCTACACAAGATGTCATAGACATACAGTTACATGCTACTCCTGAAGAAATCAAGAAATGGTCCGAACAAGGAGGGGTCCAGACAGATCAAGGATGGTTAACGAAGGGTAGAGCCACATGGTTTCTCCCCGACTCTATGGTTCAAGTCATTATTAATACCGCACATAGTCCAGCACATTTAGGAGAAAAAGCAATGTTAGACAGTATCCAGAACATTTGGTTCAACAAGCATTTACGAGCTGTAGCTAAGCAGAAAGTCCGTACCTGTATGATATGTTGTCAGTTTAATCCAGGTAAAAGTGTCCCGGTGGAACAAGGTGGATTCCAGCCCCCTGACCACCCTTTTGAAGTCCTCCAGATGGATTATATTCAGATGGAGCGATGTCGAGGTTTCAAGTATGTCCTTGTAGTTGTATGCGCTTTGTCCAGGTGGACAGAAGCATATCCAGTCCCAGATTACACAGCCGCGACCACTGCCAAGCAGTTGGTTCGTGAGTTCTTCCCCCGTTATGGACTCCCTAGAGTCGTATATTCCGACAACGGCCAGCCATTCTCATCTGAGTTGATGAAACATGTTTCCCTTTTGTTGGGGTACCAGTGGAAGTTCCATTGTGTACGCCATCCTGAAGCAGCCGGTCTCGTAGAGAGACATAATCAGACTCTGAAAATCCGAATCGCCAAAGTATGCAAAGAAAAAGGTGTGGACTGGCTAGTAGCTCTGCCAGTCGCTTTATTTTATATGCGCATGGTCGCACATTCCAGATCAGGTCTGTCCCCGTACGAGGTCGTATTCGGCCGCCCCCCTAACATGTGGGGTACTCCTAGACCCCGAAGTATTACCGATGTTTCAAGTAATATGTTGACAGATTACCTAGCTTCCTTGATGTCTGCCCTCAACTCATGTCGTTCACAGGTTGCCGCCGCATTTCCAGACAATACCGAGGTGGCTCCGCATGAAATCGTTCCAGGATCCATGGTGATGGTCAGGAATTTTGACAGATCAAGTCCGCTGGAGCCTCGATGGAAAGAGCCCCGACAGGTCCTCCTCACCACACGTACAGCCGTGAAGTTGGAAGGTCGCAAAGGCTGGGTGCACCTTTCTCATATAAAACAATTTAATGGACTGAAACCCGTCTTAAAGAACATTTCCCAGGATTTGAAGGATTGCCAAAATATTGTTCTCAAGGACTGTCCCGCAAAAGACAATATTGCTACAACCCCTCCCCTGTTAGAGAAAACTCCGCAACAGGAGTACAAGCTAAAACTCCGGTCTAGTAAAATAAGTCAGTCAGTTTGATTGTATAAGTCCTCCCCTAGGTGAAACGGTTAGACTGTTTCTGACATGTATAAAATAGACCCCCATAGTGAGAGAGTTAGTCAAAACTCAATTCGATGTATCGTTTTTCTAAGTTTCATTTTATTTCTCAGCATTATGACTTCCTGCACCAGTTATGCATTTTTCCTGTATTTCCCAGTTTCTCATGTAAATAAGTCTGCTAATGCTACTATAGAGCACATGTTTAGTGACCTACCCCCTCATGAACTCTCTTACCGCCTCGCTATGCGAAATAATTCATTCATCCGTATGTTACATTACTCACATCAGACCAGCAATGCCACTAATTGTTGGGTGTGTGGTCGACTCCCCCCTTTCCAGACACCGAAGGGAGTTCTGCCACTTTTTCCTTATCCATTTTCACATAATGGTTCGTGTGGAGCATGGTCCACGTTAACGTCATCCTCAACAGATATGTCTTTTCTTAACAGTACATGTTTCCCAGACAAGCAAGGTCTCCCCCACAGAACAGGTTTAGATCTAGAAAATGAAGTGTATAATTTAGGTAATTATTCGTCGAATTTTATGGTCCTGAATGTCCAGTCTGATTCTACTCCAGACTTACCTGCTATTTCAGTACTACCAGTCAAAGGCGAATTATGTGTCCGAAATAATGGTTCCGTACATGTGGGACATAGTGATTGTACTACTATTATCAAGTATAGTGACAGTGGGAAATCTGTTTTCAAAGCTTCACGTCATTCTTATTTTATTTGTGGTCAAACTGCATATGTCCGTCTGCCCCTCGATTGGGAGGGAACCTGTTACATTGCCTTCCTACTGCCACCTGTTTTTCTAGCCCCACCTGACTATCATAGGAATTCCCACCTAGTACATACTAGACACAAGAGAGACCTCCCGATTGTCGATTATACTGAAACTGCTCTAGAACAATATATAGATATCAATAAAGGTGTCTTCCCTTATTTAGGTACTGTCGTGAATAGTAAACTGATACGCAGATTAATGAGAACCCTCGAAGCAGTAGTGATTGAGACTACTTCTGCTCTAGGTAACTTAACCGAAGAACAATCCTTTATGAGAATTGTCGTGCTCCAGAATCGTCTCGTCCTTGACGTCATACTGGCCGATAGGGGCGGGGCCTGTAGAGTCATCGGATCTAGTTGCTGCATTTTCATTCCAAATAACGCGCCGTCTGTTTATTCAGCTATAACCAGACTTCATAAAATTGCCCATCTGTTACACCAAGATCCAGGCACCTGGACAGGGTCCGGTTGGTTCTGGAATATAATTTCCGCGTGGGGATGGAAAGTCTTGTCCTTTCTAGGTATTGCAGTAGCGATCATATTCAGCTGCTGCCTCTGTATACAATGTGGCCCTGCGATTTGCGGCATTTGTGCTACCTCTTGTATTCCTAGTCCCAAGCCCCGTTCTAAATCCCGTTCCAGGATAATTCGAGACGAGCAAATGATACTGTATGAAATGATAGATGGTATCATGAAAATTGATGTTTCCTGATGGAAACGTAGTGACAAGGAGGGAATGTGGAAAAGTAAATTTTGCCATGTTCTGTGTCCCTACGTGTCATCCATCATATGTTATGTGTGCATGATTAATATGCATATGTATTCCCCGTGTTCAATTAATGACGCAATTACAGTTGTGTCCACCTCTAGTATGCCAGTTTCCAGTTCTCGTGAATACTACGAATATCAGGCCTATGTAAAGCTACGTTGCCACGTTTCTCAGTGTGCACGTTATTCCATTGTAAAGTCCCCGTTTCTAGGCCTCAAAAGGGCCTGGACTCCAGATTCAGCTCCTGTCTCCTGAAGCCTCGCTGAGGAGCGATACAGCCCCCACCTGTATCCTCGACCCTTCACTTACTTCCTGCCACGCAGTGCCCGGTTCAGTTGGCTCTGCCTCTGAGTCTGCCAAAAGTATGTTATGATTCCAGTTATCAGTTCAGTCCTCCTTCTCTGCATTCCTAAGCTACTGAGCTGCATCAATAGTTTCCGTCATTGTCTAGCCTATACGGCTCCATGTAAGAGAAATACTGTATTTAATGGTCATTTCGTATTCTTCATCACGTACTACATGTAGAATAATGCATGGTCCAGTCTTAGTGTCTGTTAGCCTTTCCCCTCCTGACTTCTAGTTTATATCAACATGTTCTCTAAACATCAGATACTAGATACTGCTTAGGTACATGTCGCTCTGACGCTCCAGACTTCAGTCTCTGCTCCTAGCACAGAGTTCATAGCCCCCAGCTTCTCCTAGTAACACGTCATTGCCAGTTTGCGCGCACCACCAGGTTAGAGGTCCCGGCTCCTTAGGTAGCCCCCTCCATGGTTCCCGCCCCATTCATGACATATTCTGTTACGTTTGCATCACATGTCTATGTATACGCCCTGTTACACCCACTTTCGCCCTTATCTTTCGCGACTGCTACGCGTCATGCCTTCTGCTCCACCCACTGTTACGCCTACTGCAATGTAATGTGTTTGCGTTATGTATATATGCTCATGTATTGTTATTACAAGTTATCCTCTCCATTCCATTCCCTCTCCCGGCAGCGCTGCCATCCTATTCCTGTGCAGGTTGTCCTGTTCCTGTCCTTATCCTGTATTAAACCTGCATAACTCCTACTACCTCGAATCTTGACTCTTATTTTATTGAGCTATCTGTTATTCATTTATGTATTCAAAAATAGGGTATTATTTATTTATTTACCACACATGACAAGAACAAAGCAACATGCTAAATTACATTACACCAGAAGATAAGACTGCAGTTAAATGTAAAGTAGATGGCATGATGACAAACCCCAACCTCCCTCATGGACATCCGAAGGAACTTCAAGACATGGCTCTTCCAAATGAAACAGGCATTAGCTCCTCCGAGTCCTCCCATCGCAGGCCTAACGTATTCCATGCCTGGATACCCTGACGGATGATTAGCTGAGCTCTACAAATCCACATAACACAACATAGCATAAGATAACATAACTGAAACAGTCAGGGTTAGTTTACTTGGGAACTCAACAATTTTATCTTCCCTTGTCAATATTGTCCAGGTGTTTGTTGTAGCTGTCTTCCGCCATCGGGGCTGGGAGTAGTCGAAGACATGTTGCTCATCCAGGACAAGCTGCAGTACAGGAGAGGCAGTTATATCCTCTGGAAAAGATGTAGGAAATGTTTGCATTTTTTAGAGGTTGTAATTGATGTTGAGATTGTTTTTTAGATTATGACAGAAATGTATTTCACTTTCTCATACACTGGAATATTTCAAGCATATTTAGCAACATGGTGATTTAGCAGAATTGTAGGCTAGGCCAAAGTCATTACTATGCATGGATGCTGTTGGTTCACACCCTCCTTTGGTATTATGGCAATGTTTATATATAAGCGCAACAGTTCACCATATTGACACACACATAAGTTATGCTTAAACATCCCTACAATGCTCATTTCTAAATAATAATTTGAAAAATCAATGTATCAACAAAATTAATTCTTATCACATTGGGGTCCTAGCCGCTTAAAATGTCTGCACATACCGCCATAGTCTCTGAAGCTTCAACAGTAATAAATAGTAAATTGAGAGGATCTCCATGCTCTAACCATGTTCACCAAGTGCAATACGACCAAAACATTATTTGAGTATTTCTGTTATACTGCGCCTTCACTTTTCTATTACATTGTGTATAACTCACATATCAAGGTGACCCATTTCACATTATTATTGAGTAATCAAATTTGAGCCTTAACATCCACACATATTTCTGAACATTACACACATCATGCTGGATGATAGCTTTACAATATGCTACTACATTGTGCTAAATATAACTCCTCTAGCTTGCCTGAACCGCAGCACTATAATTCACATTTATTTACCTAAATGAGTTTTAAGATATGATTAGATGGATCCTTTTACGATTCTATTAGATTCAATTCAAATCTTAAACCTTTATTTTTGCTCCCAGCCATAAAAGCATACAGTTAAAAAATAATAACACTTAAATGGTCAGAACTCAATAATTATTTGTTATAAAAACAAGTACACCTATAAACCACCTTAAAATACAACAATCATATGTATGATGATGACCATTCAACTTCATAACACAGAGACACTTTGTCAGAAAAAATGTGTACATATTATCATAATAGCATCATTGTTAACCATTAAAGACACAAATGTTTGCCTTGATTTTCCACATTGCAAAGAGGTTACAGGTGAGTGTGAAAACAAATGGTTTGCTAAGGTCCATTTGTAATATCCTTAGGTCAAGTTTATACTCTCTAATCCCCAAATTCCAGGAAAGAAGAGAAATCTAACATTGCCTACTACTTAAGTTGGCTGGGCAAAAAGCATTACATGTTCTAAAGTCTCCTTAAAAGCCTGCATGCCTAACACAGCTGTTAATCAATCATAGGGAATTTTGCCCATTTACGTTGTCCATCAACAAGCCCATCTTTATGATAAAATAATTTCTTATGTGGAAAAAGGACCCTTTGAAAAATAGAGTTAAATAGAGTTAAGGCAATTGGTACTCAAAGACTGTGAAAACATGAGAAATGTGTGTCATAGAGAGACTGTAATTCTCAGCATATTTTGAAAAAAAGTGTCTTTGAAATATTGCCATCGAAAATTGGAATGCAAATCCTGCTGTTAGTGATAACAAGCAGGGCCGCCTTAATTTCCCGTCCGCATGTAGTAAATTACACAACCTCTGAAATAGTAAATAGTAAATATGGAACATCCATGATGCAAAAAAGTCAATTAACGGAGCTCAACACATTCTCATGGAACAAAGCACTGAATGAGTCTTAGTACATCTGGGCCCAAGAGTTTGTTAGCTCAGGGTATGCAAGCTCAAACTGTGAATATTTCTTCTGGGAACAATAGTAAGGAAGGTAATTAAGCATAGTTGTAATGGTTCATTACTGTTTTGGGAATATAAGGGCCTAATATACAAAGAATATTTGTGTTTGCAAATCCTGTGATTCTTAAAATTACAGGGTTTTGACCATACAATGTCTTTATCGTACGTATGATACTTATGATATGGTTTGGAAAAACATTTGTTACTCACAAAAAGAGTTTGCCAACTCATAAGAAATCTCATTGTGAAATTCTTTCTACTCTTTCATTGCTCGATGGGTATCCAAATCTTACCCCCCAAAGCCCTTGCCCTTTTGCCTTTCCTCTCATAGATAGCTTTCTCCAGATTATATGTGGAAAGTAGTCTTGCTATCCATGTCTGAAACGTCGGTGCCGTTTTATCAATCCAGGCTTTCGCAATAATGATCCTAAAAACTGCTGTAGCCATAAACAAGAATTCTGGATGTCTGTTATTATCTCCTATACTTATGCCTAATATTATCATCTCATCCGTTAATTAAATTTTTAACCCCAGAGAGCTCTCCAAAAATTTCTCTATTGCCAATTTTAACGTATAGAGTTGTGGACATTGTGAAAACATGTGAGTAATGTTGGCGCTTGATGAGTTACAGCGTGGGCAAGTTATTCCAGTGCTTCCCCCCCATTGTGCAATTCTAGCCGGTGTATGGTATAACGAGTAGACTGTCTTGTAATGTTGAGTTTGTAGTGTTGCTGAGCACAGCACAGTTCGGGCTAGGTCTAATGAGGCTTGAAGAGCTTCAGGGTGAGCCCTTACTTGTTCCACCCATTTTTTGCCATATTTCTCTCTATCATCTATTTTGTAATCCTGTAATTCTGCATATAATTGTCTGATTGTGCACTGTGGGCTGCTTCCCAGGTAGTCCATTATCCTACAGCTTGTCATTCCTACTGTCCCCCCCTGTTTGGTATGAAAGTAGCTCCTCACTTGTAAATATTTAAAAAGGTTATTCCCAGCTATTTTAAATCTGTGTTGAATCTCTTGGAACAGTAAAAACCCTCCATTTACATCCAATAAGTCTCCTAGTTTTTTGATCCCTCTGCCATCCCACTCTTTCATAACTGTATCCCTAAAAATCTCTGCCGGAAGCTCGTTATTCGTATACAACCTTAGGTATCTATTGCACCTTCCCAGCCCTAGCTTTTTCTTAATTGTTCTCCAGATTTTATATACCGCGTTCAGGGTCTTGAACCTCGTGTGCTTGAAGTAGGCAAAATCCACAGTTGTGACTAAGGCATTCTCTGCCGCCTTTCCCAGGAGTGCTTCATGTACGTTCACTGGGCATTCTCTCTCATCCTGTTGGTCACTCCCACCTAATAACCCTTTAGAATATTGGAGAGCTGCCGCCCAGTAATAAAATCTAAAATCCGGTGCCCCCCAGCCTCCCTTCTCAGCATCCAAAAAAATAGCCGCGACAGGGTCTCCTGCAGCCTCCACTGCGTCTAGGATAGTGATCATCTGCCTAGTATGTTGGGTGGTCCCCTTGCCAGGTATAAATCCATGTTGCGTTGGGGATACTACCCCCTCTATCACCTTGCTCAACCTATTAGCTAACGATTTGGAGAATATCTTAGCATCGGCATTTAACAATGTAATTGGCCTATATGAACCCGGTTCTGTTGATGGTTTATCTTTTTTTAATAACACTATAATATCCGCGCCGGCCCAAGATTGTGGGACTATTCTGCCCCCCCTGTGCCAAACAACAAATTACCCACATGTCCTTAGCTAACACATCCCAAAAGGTTTTGTAAAACTCTGCAGGTATTTGGTCTTGTCCTGTTGCTTTGCCAGATGGGAGGCTGAATACCGCATCTCTTACCTCCTGTACTGATAACTGCCCATCTAGCTTATCCCTCTCCTCTGTACTTAACCCTTCCTGTGGCCCTTGTAACAAATATTCCATGCTTTCTGCCTCCAGATTTCCACTCTTTGTGCCTTGTTCATATAAGATCTCGTAAAACCTTCTAAACACCTCCTGTACCTCCTCCACCGGATGTACGACGTTACAACGCATACTATTACAACGTATGCTTTTACAACGCATTTTTTACAACGCGTTGTATACTACAACGCAATATTTTACAACGACTACTATTACAACGCGATATATATTAAGTAATAGAAAAGTACTATTACAACGAATACTCTTACAACGCATACTTTTACAACGCATTAAAATGTTTTTTTTTTTTTTATATATATAAAATCTGTCACGGGATGCAGGGAAATTAGGGGTTTTGGGTGGGGAAGTGTTTTAAAATGTGGGGATAAACTGCACGGAAATAGTCATAAATTACCGATTTTTAAAAAATTAATACTCGAGTAACAAAATTAATACTCGAGTAACAAGATTAGTACTCGCATTTATAAAAAATTGCAATTTTTACTACACAAAATATTATCTTTGTTTAAAAAGTGCCTTTAAAACATAGAAACTTACTTAAGAAAATGATAAATAAACATTTCATTTCAACGAAAAGATATTGCTTATATAAATCCGCCATTTTAAGTACTTAGTTAAACAAAGAAGTCCATCAACTATTTCCTTGACCTTAAACATAAACATAAGTCTCAAAATGGATGCCAAGAACGGAACGAAATTCTCAAAACAACACTTTATAAGCAAACATTTTAAATTAAACGTTTCCACATTATAAGTCTTACTATAAAATTAGAAGTGTAACGGTGTAAATTAAAAAATTATTGATGCTATTGAGTAAAACATATAAATAGAAGCAAGACACCATTTTACATTCAGTTCATTATCAACTCCCAGACTAAGCAGACGTCAACTGGTGACTCTCTGACCTCTTGAACTACATATCAGCAGTAGCCAACTTTATAGCGTTTATTCACGAATATTCATGTAAGTACTTATTATGAAGTAAATGAATGTTTATATTGAACATTTAATCAACTTAACTTAAACATTTTAATTTTATTAACACAGTTAATATTATCATATTAGCCATTATTTTAAAAAATACCAGATTATATTAACAAAATTCTCTCACTAATCCAATGTAAAAATAAATGTAATTTTTATGAAAACGTTATTAATATCTCATGTGGCAGTAATTATGTCCGAAAATTCAGATAACTTGTTTTAAGCAAAGATACAATTTTTTTTTTTATAACAGTTCTCCAAAGAAGTGACACTCATACATAAGTTTCGTTTCATCAAAAGCTTGTTTTCTACTAATGAACATATCTCAAGACGACTTATATTAAGGTATTTTTTTCAACAATTTATCTAAAAACGAGACTAAATATTTCACAAACGTTACTAGAAAATAATGCTTAGCTATAATTGTATTTTCTTCACACAGATAAACCAACTAAGTTTACGAAAAAACATCGTTTCAAATTTCTACAAAAAATAAATAATTTTAAAAAGGTAAATTATTAAATATTATTAGATATACAAATTTATTTCAGAAAGCAAAAATGGATTATTCACTTCTCAGTTATCATTTACTTGAAAATAATTCCGATTTATACCAAAAAAAAAAAATTTCATTTTAGATACTGAAAATTATCTTTTGAGGCCCTCCAAAGAAGAGTCAAACAGAGAATATACCTCGACAGACAAAACCAACAAAGAAACATCCAAATAATTACAATTATTACTAAGGTAAGTCCTTGATAGTGTAAATACTCTATTGTAACTCTATAAAAGTCCCTCAGTAGGGTAAGTGCTAAATAGTGTAGGGGTGCCAGTTACTATTCTAACTCCAGGAAAGTGCATCAGTAGGGTAAGTGCTAGATAGTGTAGGAGTGCCACTTAATATTCCAACACCCGGAAAGTGCCTCAGTAGGGTAAGTGCTGGATAGTGTAGGGGTGCAACTTAATATTCAATGTTCAGGAAAATGCTTCAGTAGGGTAAGTGCTGGATAGTGTAAGGGTGCCACTTAATATTCTTACTCCTGGAAAGTGCATCAGTAGATTAAATGCTGTGTAGTGTAGAGGTACCACTTAATATTCCAACTCCAGGAAAGTGCCTCAGTAGGGTAAGTGCTAAATAGTATAGGGGTGCCACTTAATAAACTAACTCCACGAAAGTGCATCAGTAGGGAAAGTGCAGGATAGTGTAGGGGTATCACTTAATATTCCAACTCCAGGAAAGTGCCTCAATAGGTTAAGTGCTGGTTAGTGTAGGGGTGCCATTTAATATTCCAAGTCCCGGAAAGTGCCTCGGTAGGGTAAGTGCTAGATAGTGCATGTATTATAATGAGTATTCCAACTCCATAAAATTGCATCAGTAGAGTAATTGCTATATAGTGATTGTATACCACTTACTATTCTAACTTCAATAAAGTGCACAAGTTGGGTAAGTGCTGGACAGAATAAATGTACCAATAATTAATCTGATGTTTAAAAATATGACACTTTTCTGAAAAAGTTATACATTCAAAATACATGTTTTATACCAATTTGAAAAAAAAACATTTAGTAATTTGCCATACATTCTAATTTTTGAATAATCAAATTACATGATACATGTGCAAAACATTAGAAACAAACTCCAATTTGTATTTTAGAATTCAACTGTAAAATCCAAACGAGACAAACCAGTCAACCAAAAACCAAAACAAACATAAAGTAGAAGACCAGGAAGAGCAGCAAGAAGCAAACACCAAAAACCCAAGGTAATTTATCATAAAAGTCACCTGTAAATGACATAATTGTGACCAAAATATAGATAAATCCATTTTTAAAAAAACTGAAAAATATCATCAAAATAGTAAGTGCTGTTTAATGTAAATAAGTCACTTTCAAATCGAACACCATCAAATTGAAACAGTAGGATTAATTTTAATTTTTTTCAAGTTTATATTTTTTTATGTAACCCAGTGAAAAGTGCTAGATTCTGGTAAGTGCTGGATAGTGTAGGGGTGCCACTTACTATTCTAACTACAGGAAAGTGCATCAGTAGGGTAAGTGCTGGATAGTGTAGTGGTGCCACTTACTATTCTAACTCCAGGAAAGTGCATCAGTAGGGTAAGTGCTGGATAGTGTAGGGGTGCCAGTTACTATTCTAACTCCAGGAAAGTGCATCAGTAGGGTAAGTGCAGGATAGTGTAGGGGTGCCAGTTACTATTCCAACTCCAGGAAAGAGCAAAAGTAAGGTAAGTGCTGTATAGTGTAGGGGTACCACTTAATATTCCAACTCCAGGAAAGTGCCTCAGTAGGGTAAGTGCTGGATAGTGTAGGGGTTCCAATTACTATTCCAACTCCTAGAAAGTGCATCAGTAGGGTAAGTGCTGGATAGTGTAGGGGTTCCAATTACTAATCCAACTCCTGGAAAGTGCAGCGGTAGGGTAAGTGCTGGATAGTGTAGTGGTACCACTTACTATTCTAACTCCAGTAAAGTGCATCAGTATGGTAAGTGCTGGATAGTATAGGGGTGCCAGTTACTATTCTAACTGCAGTAAAGTGCTTCACTTGGTTAAGTGCAGTATAGTATAAGTGTACCAATGTGTATTCTTATGTGTAAAATAAATGAGACATGTGTTAAAAATGTGTACATTCAAAAAACATGTTTTATACCAAATTGAAAAAGATTCATTTATTATCTTGCCGTACAATCACATTTTTAAAAAAATACAATAACATGAAACATTTGGAAACATATGAAACAATCTCTAATTTTTTTTTTTAGAATCCAACTTGAAATTCCAAACCAGAGAAAACAATCAACCAACAACCAAAACAAACATAAAGTAGAAGACCAGGAAGAGCAGCAAGAAGCAAACACCAAAAACCCAAGGTAATTTATCATAAAAGTCACCTGTAAATCACATAATTATGACCAAAATATAGATAAATCCATTTTTAAAAAAACAGAGAAATATCACCAGAATAGTAAGTGCTGTTTAATGTAAATAAGTCACTTTCAAATGGAACACCATCAAATTGAAACAGTAGGATTAATTGTAATTTTTTTCAAGTTTATATTTTTTTATGTAACCCAGCGAAAAGTGCTAGATTCTGGTAAGTGCTGGATAGTGTAGGGGTGCCACTTACTATTCTAACTCCAGGAAAGTGCATCAGTAGGGTAAGTGCAGGATAGTGTAGGGGTGCCAGTTAATATTCCAACTCCAGGAAAGTGCAAAAGTAAGGTAAGTGCTGTATAGTGTAGGGGTACCACTTAATATTCCAGCTCCAGGAAAGTGCCTCAGTAGGATAAATGCTGGATAGTGTAGGGGTTCCAATTACTATTCCAACTCCTAGAAAGTGCATCAGTAGGATAAGTGCTGGATAGTGTAGGGGTTCCAATTACTAATCCAACTCCTGGAAAGTGCAGCAGTATGGTAAGTACTGGATAGTGTAGTGGTAGCACTTACTATTCCTATATTAAATCCAGGAAAGGGAACAGACTTCTGCAACATTGTGGATATATATATTGTAATGAAAGATTAAGTGAACCAAGGAAACATTGGAGGTGTGTGAAATATTATTCTTCCTGTTGCAGCGCCAGAGCGGTTACTATTGGTGACATCATAGTAAATACCACTGACCATAACCACTCTGCCTCTGCAATGGAGATTGAAATACGTCAAACAATTAACGAGATGAAAGATATTGCATCCACCTCCAATTAAACTCCTGGTTCAATTTTAAGAGAGGTTGCACAGCATGTCCCTGGTCACATTGCTTGTAATATGCCTATTATACCCAATTTGCGTAGAATTATCCAACGTAAAAAGCAGGCAAGTAACACACACACAGTTACTCCTCAAACTTTTGCTGACATAACTATTCCTCATGACCTTACTCTGTCTTTCTCTAATGAACCTTTCTTACTCTATGACAACCAAAACCCTCTGAAACGTATTTTAATTTTTAGTACTCCCCGCAACCTTTTTAAGTTAGAGAATACTGAAATTTGGATGATGGATGGAACGTTTAAATGTACACCCCATCCATTCACTCAAATTTACAGCATTCATGCACAAATTAACAAAAATGTAGTTCCCTTAGTGTACAGTTTACTACCAGATAAGCAATCTGCAACCTACACTGAATTTTTAACAGTGATTAAAGACAAAACATCTGGCAAAAGTCCTCGGAAAATCATTATTGATTTTGAATTGACTATGATCAATGTGATCAACAAATTGTACGTGGATACCCAAATTCAGGGGTGTTTTTTTCACTTTTCCCAGGCATATTGGCGTAAGTTACAAAAAACATCCCTGGTTACAGATTACTGCTCAGATAGTAAACTGCAATTTGAATTAAAAAAATTAACAGCACTTTGTTTTGTACCTCCTGAAAGTGTAGACGAGTACTACACTGCAATTTCTGAATCTAAATATTATGTCGAAAATGAAGAAAAATTGGCTCCCTCGTTAAATTACTTTGAGGAAACATGGATTGGGCATCTAAGTCGATCGGGTCGCAGGAGGAAGCCACGTTTCCATGTGGAGTGGTGGAACTGCTACTCAACCTGCTTCGAAGGAGGTGCTAAAACAAACAATGCCATAGAGGGATGGCATAACTCCTTCAGTCATACAATTGGTAAACATCATCCAAATTTCTACTCTTTTTTGAAAACTTTGAAGAAGGAGCAAAGTTTTCAAGAAATGAGACTTGCTCAAGCATTAACAGGTAGCCTAAATCCACGACCTTCTAAGCAAGCTAAGGAAATGTCTGAGAGACTATTGGGAGTACTTCAACAATTTTCGTTGACTGTGGCATTAGACTACCTGGAAAATGTTGCTAACATATTACATTTCTAATCATTTTTCACAATTGTACTTTCCTGCTTTGACCTAAATTTTTGTAACAAATTTAATTTAATTGGAATTTTTATCTAAATTTTTTTTTCAATTTTTTGTCGGGTTCTTTTACCTTTAATAATTTTTATATTTAATTTCCTCATTTTTGCCGAGAAGGTAATTTCACTGGAATATGTTTCCTATTCAAAAGACCCTTTACATTTTTAAAAAATTATGTATCTCCTTATTTTTCCAAAGTTATGATGATATCCATTGAATTCAATATCTAATATATTTGTTGTGAAAACATTTTGAACGAGAATATTCTAATATTCTATCCTTTCTCACCACTTATTTTTTCCAAAGTGATGCTTTAATAATCAAATGTTTGATATCCTAAAAACTGTAATTAACAAAATAGTTATATGACAGTATTTGTCATAATTTTTAATATTGTTACCTGAACTTATTTTAGTTATTTACAGTAATGCTTTGTATCTCATAATTAACTAAATAATCAAATGGCATAAAATTCCATCCTTTTTGCTAGGGAAACAACATCCTTTTTGCTAACGTATTACATATATATTTTTAAATCATTTTTTAAATTTTAACCAAAAAAGTACGTCTTTAAAAAAAAATACGTCTTTGTCACACAAATCCTTAAACCTTAAGCATTTTTCGGTAAAATATATTGTTAAAATTTTTTACAATCCCAACCTGGATATTTTTTTGTTATCATATATCACATCCTAACTATTATTACTATCTAAATCAAATAGTATCACATTCCAAAACTTATATTTTCCTACAAAAAACCCCAAAATGTCTTTAAAGCAATACATCAAATCACCGCCTCGAAACGAAAAATACAATATACAAAAATGTAAAGCTTTGAAAGGTAAAAAAACCACAAATCCCCCAAAAATGACTCCTTTTTTCTCGTACAATTCGAAATAACAGTTTTATTTATCAAACACCTTGTGCAAAGCAATCATTTTGGAAAAAACAAACAAACAAACTATCCTATTTCTCCGCTTCAATTTATCAATCGATAAACATATCTAAGTTTATTCAAACAATTAAACGTTCAAAATGTTTTCAATAAAACAAACATATATACTTATTTTCACTCTGTATCCATTACATTTTTTGTTACATAACCCGACGTAGACATATGTAAGTAAAATGTTCGGCGACATACTGAAAACAAACTTTAAACATCATTTAACAACTATCGCAACCTCTCTTTAATCTTTCATTACAATATATATGTTCAATAAAGTTTTTTAATTATAAAATAACTTTGTAAAGTTTCTTACCTGTGCGCAGATCAGCTTCCAGCTGCTTCCAGCAATCGATGCTATCCAAAATGGCCGCTAACGTCGACGTCAACATAAAGACGTCATCAAAATGTAACAAGATAAACAAAGGACTACTTATTAGACATTATTAAAAAAATATATATTATTTTATTTCACATGTTATTTGATGTTATTAAATTATTAAAAAATATTAAATATATTAATAAAAATTGGAAATATTTTTATATATTTTTTTAACAAAAATAAAACAAATTTGAAAAGAACGTCATTGTCTTTATACTTTTTTACTTCATTAATTTTACTCTTTAACTATTTTATTCACTACGATAAATAATGTTTTTGTTCACTTACCTGTATTCTGGTCTTGTTTTCATTTTCTCTCTCCTCCTTCTGTTCTTTTTCGTCCTTACTAATCCATTGCGTTAGGTTACTATGGAGCGGTCATTGCAATAAACGAAGGACTAAACATCCCATTGAAATCAATGTTAAACCGTGGGAAAAAAGCCTTACATTTATTTCACATGTTATTTGATGTTATTAAAATATTAAAAAATATGAAATATATTAATAAAAATTGGAAATATTTTTATATTTTTTTTAACAAAAATAAAACAAATTTGAAAAGAACGTCATTGTCTTTATACTTTTTTACTTCATTAATTTTACTCTTTAACTATTTTATTCACTACGATAAATAATGTTTTTGTTCACTTACCTGTATGCTGGTCTTGTTTTAATTTTCTCTCTCCTCCTTCTGTTCTTTTTCGTCCTTACTAATCCATTGCGTTAGGTTACTATGGAGCGGTCATTGCAATAAACGAAGGACTAAACCTCCCATTGAAATCAATGTTAAACCGTGGGAAAAAAGCCTTAAATTGTATTAATTATATGTGTATAATTTTGAAAAAAATATATATATTTTCAATAATTAATTTTTAAATAAATATATTTATTAATAATAATTTTCAACTTAATATAATTATATAAAGTTAATTATAACTCTTTTAAATTAATAACCTTTATTAAATCATTAATCACTTCATTAAGTCAAAACAATATATTTTTTTTTTAAAAATACCTAAGTATTAATTTTTGTTACAATAATGCAAGATTATAATTAAATAATAAAATATTAAAATATAAATATAAAATATAGAATACTTACACTTGTAATAAATAATACATGAGTATTATTAATATAATAATTAATTAATTGAAAAAATAAATTGTTTAATAATTAAAATGTTAAAATATATATTTAATATATAGAAATTAAGTTATAATTGTATTAACATTTATCTAACATTTACACCAACATTACATTTAAATAATTAAATATTTATTACTGAAAATAAATACCTGAGTATTACATTTTTTATTTATTATGATAACATTTATCCAAAAAATAAAAAATTAATTATATTATATATTTCAAACAATTATTTTTTCTAAAAAAATTACCTGAGTATTAATTTCAGTAATTGAAATACATTGTTTAATAATACAAAATGTTAAAATATATATTTAATACATATGAATTAATTTAAAATTTTATTAACATTTATCTAACATTAACACCAACATTACATTAAAAAAATTAAATATTTAATACAGAAAATAAATACCTGAGTATTAATACTTTTCATTTATTGTAATAACATTTATCCAATAAATAAAAAAATAATTACAATATATATTGAAAACAGTTACTTTTTCTAAAAAGATCCCTGAGTATTAATTATTGTAATTTAAATAAATAGTTTAATATTTAAAAATTTAAAATATATTTGTAATACATAGCAATTAAATTTGTATACTATTAACATTTATCAAAATTAACCCATTAACCTTAATTTAATTAATTAAATATTAAATAATATTACATAATTAAAAATGTATTACTCAAAATAAATACCTGAGTATTGTGATTATAATTATTTTAGTATTTTAGCATTTTATAATTAAATATATTTAATACATAAACAACATTTTTATTTGTAAAAATTAATATTTTAAATTTAATAAATTGACGTTGTAATAACATGCGTTGTAATAGTTTTTGCGTTGTAATAACGTGCGTTGTAATAACATACGTTGTAATAGTTTTTGCGTTGTAATAAATGCGTTGTAATAGTACTACGTTGTAATAGTTGCGTTGTAAAGGTTGTTTCCCCCTCCACCTTATTGACAATCGTCCCAGAGCTATCCTTAATTTCCTTTATCTCCCCTGCCGCTAAGGTTTGTCTGGTCCTGATTGCCAGCAAATGACCGACCCTCTCATTAAATTCATAACATTTCTCTTTTTTTGCTAGATAGTTCCTTGCAGTTTTCTGCACCAGAGTAGTGCCTGCTTCTGCCTTCTGTACCTCCAAAGTTAACAGAATCTGTTCAATAGGTTCTTGTCTACCTATTGCATCCACTAGAGCCTCTTCTAATTCCACCAGAACCCTAATCCCCTCTTCCATGTTCTCCTTTTCCCTCTTACTTCTTACTAGTGTGTAACTTAGTGTCTCCCCCCTCACTCCTGATTTAAAGCTGTCCCATACCATATCCGCTGAGGCCGAATACCTATTCATGTCCCAGAATTGTGTTATCCAATCTTGCATTCTTGTAATATATTCCTTCTCCTTCAGCAGCCCTCGTTCAAATGTCCAGATAGATCTTGGTATTTCCTTAATTTTAGGCACTGCTATACTTAGTACCAGAAGAAGTAATCCAGTCTGGCTATTGTTTTGTGGTGGGCTGAGTAAAAAGTACTTCCTGTACCTATAGGGTTCATTTCCGCCCACATATCCACCAGCGCATTATGTCGAACAAGATTTTGTATGGCTTTATATATCTTTTTTTTCCTCCCTTGATATTTACCCCCATTCTTAGCTATTAGTCCATCCAAACCATTGATATTAAAATCCCCACAGCATATCACAGGTTCTGGCCACAATGCTAATTCACCATCCATAAATTCCATTAGTTCCGGTTCATCCTCATTTGGGCCATACAATGAGGTAAGTGTAATTCTGCCTGCCATAGTTTCCATATCTAGCATTACCCATCTCCCGTCACAGTCCTCCTTTTTCTTTTTAATTTTTACAGTATTTTTCCTAGCCAGAACTGCCACTCCCTTGCTTCTCCCTTCCTGACCTGTATAAGCGAGAACCTCAAAACCCATTTGATTCAGCATAAACTTGTCTTTAGCGGCTACATGCGTTTCCTGTAAACAAATTATATCAATTCTCCAGAATCGTAACAATGCAGTAAGCTTTTGTCTTTTCTCCCCGTTATTTAGACCACAAATATTAATCGTGATTATCCTGATTGCCATAACTCATGTTTTACTTTTACCATCCCTTCAACTGAACACTTAAGGTTATCCACACATTTTCTCTCTTCCTCATATATTCTACGAATCTGTACTGTGTAACTACACCAACCTTCACCAGTGCCCCTACCCCTCCACCCCCCCCTTTTAACCCCCCCTCCCACACTGCTGACCCACCCCCCCTGTGACAGGCAAATAGGTCACTCCTGACCTATGCGTGTCCACTGAGCGTTGTAGCGTCGCCCCCCTCTCCTCCCCTCAGCCCACCTTCACCCATTGATATACCTATCTACCAGGTTCATCTTTTCCCATTGCCCTTTTCCATTTTTCTCTCCCCCTTCACTTTGTGATTTCTTTTTTACTTCCTTCTGGCTTCTGTAAGTTCCGCCAGAAATTCTCCTGCTTTAATCTCCGAGAAAAACATTCTTGATCGACCTGCGGAAATAACTTTTAACTTTTCTGGGAACATTAAGTAGGCCTCTACTCCTTGGTTCTGAAATGCTCCAATCAATTGTCTAAGTCTCCATCGCCTCTCCACCGTTACGTGGCAAAAGTCTGGTCTAGCAAAGAATGTTATTCCATCGACAGTCTTCCTAGAATCCTGTCTAGCTTTTTCCATCAGTTCTTGTCTTGCTAGAAAGTTTCCAAAAAATACTAGCATGGCTCTTGGAAGTACCCCTGTACCCTCTTCACGTCTTTTCTTTACCGTGAGTGGGAACCTATGGGCTCTCTGTACTTCTTGCTCCCACTGCCATGGCACCTCCGGGAAAGCTCCTTTTAGCAGCTTGATAACGAAGCCTCTGGGATCCTGCCCCTCCACCCCTTCCTCAATTCCAAGGAGTCTGGCATTATTGCGCCTTTGGCGGTTTTCCAAATCCTCCACCTTCCATTGTAGATCCTCCACAATCTTTGTCTGCTCTTCTCTAGATGTCTGCCAGTCTGTCACTTTATCCTCTAGCCTCCCAGTTCTCTCTTCAACTCCTATAACTCTCTCGTCCACTTCCTCAAACTTCTTATTTACTTTCCTGATTGAGGCTTGGATTTTTTTGGTGTCATGCCTAGCTCTCCGACTTTTCAGCTCTAGCTTCTGTTTGCATCTGTTTTAGTGTGGCAAACATTATATCCAATGTCCCTCCTTCATTTTGTCCATCTTGGCCATCCTCTTTGTACATATTAGAGGTAGCGGAGTAATCCCATAGCAGCTTCTTATGTGTACTCTTATATGAACTCAGTGGGGAGCCTACTTTTCTTGATGCCATTTTGCGCCTTTTTTGAGTGCCCCTTCCCCTGGAGCCACCACTATCACCAGAGCTTGAGCATGAGTCTGAATCTGCAGAGTCTCTTTCTTCGTTGCTACTTGCCATCGTTGATTCTGTATCCTCAGGAACTGAGAAGAATTTGTCCCCCTCCGCAACATCAGCCTCTGCCTCTGCCTGCTCATTCTGTAGTCTGTAGCTAGCAGCGCCACCACTCTTTGAAGCGCTATCCTTTTTTTGTTGAGCTTGCTCCTCGCGCATCTCATCCTCCACCTCTTTGAGGGCTTCTAACATTTGACCCGTGTTCAGAGTCTCTGCCCCGCCAGCCCCACCAGCAGCCTCTCTCACCTCTCGCTCGACATCGCTCCGCTCATCCTGGCTCCCCTGCTCCATCTCTCGCCCAGCGTCGTCCGCCCAGCTCACCAGCGGGAGCTCCGCAATACGTGTGAGTTCTGTGTGTCCTAGTTGCCCAGCAACGCTTCCGCGTGCGTCCTCGAGGACGTTGCTGCCTGGATACCCATCGAGCAATGGAAGAGTAGAAAGAATTAAAAGTACATGAAATGTTATGCTTTTTGTTTTGTGTTTATGGCTCTTTATGAGCTATATTAACTTTGGTTTTGTCAGATATGAAGATGATTGTACTTTATATGTATAACTTGGTAAACAAATCTGTACTGTAAAAACTGAAAAAAAAAAATCTCATTGTGAAATATGCATTCCTCCCTAACTGCAATTCTGTGTTTTATGTATCAGTGGTTTACTAGAGCAATTGCGGTTGAAAACCATTGATCTGTTACTGACACCTCAACAGAGGTGATAACTGATTTGCAAATTGGAAGGAGTCCCTTGGGATATATTCTCCTCTTTTAATGGTGTTGGCAGTATTAGAGGAAGTAGAAAGTGGCCCAGAGGCCCACTACCTGCTCTCCTTGATGTTTTCCCAAATGGAAACCTTTTTTTAAAAAAAAGCAGCACTGGTTCCTTAAATGAAATTGGGCTGCATACAAACATTCCATTTGGGATACAATCACATGCATGATGGTCTGCTTTTCCTTGCAGGCCACCATTCTTAAGATTGCAGCCAATCATGGGGAGGTCACATTTAGTGATCGGATGTATGACATTACAACGCATGCTTTTACATCGCGTGCCTTTACAACGCGGTTTTTACATCGCATACCTTTACAACGCATAGCGCTTTGGGGTGCTGGATAGTGAATAGTTTAATTTACTATTCCAACTCCAGTCCCCGTGGACACTAGGGAAGGTGTTGGACAGTAAATTAAACGTATTCCCTATCCTAGAGCGCACTCCAGCGCAATGCGTTGTAATGGTTTGCGTTGTAAAAGTTGCGTCGTAAAGGCACTGCGTGGAAAAAGTTGCGTTGTAAAGGATGTTTCCCTTAGTGATCTGACAAATTAATATTTATTAGGCTAGTAGTTTTGTATCCTCCTGTGACTAGACATTTTGTGATACACCTTATCAGTACATAGTTTCCATGACAAAATTAAAGACGGATGTAATGTTGGTACACATTCTGAAAAGTGTTTGCACTTCTTCGTAAAATATATGGTGCTGGGAATCGAATGCTAGGACATATCAGTCCAAATAAATTTCACAGCATTCTATATCATGATCTTTAACACATTCCTGCAGAGAGTAGCACTTCGTTTGTGAAATTGAAAATGTTCATTCTCATGGAGGACGTCTATCCCCCATTGATGTTTAAATGCAAGACAGCTCCAAGATACCTACATTCTCTTTGTGTGAAATATAAAGGGTGTAGCCACTGCTTAAATATTTTGTACTTCCTCCTCAATTACCAAATCACAAGGGAGCACTTGGGATAAAAACATTAAATAAAACAACTTTTTAGAAAATAAAGATTTTTTTCAATTCAGAAGTACAAATAGGTTGCTGTATGTTCATATTTATTTTCAAAAAGTAGTATCATTATTGGAAATGCATGGAATGAATCGTTTTTATACATTTGCCCAATCGTTTCACCATTTGCCAACAAATATAATAACAATTGGACATTTATTTTCAGTGTCTTTAATTCCAAGACTTGCTGCATTCCTGGATGAATGGAAAAACCTAATCTGAGCATGAATGGAGACTTCCTTGTGGTTGGATTTTCTGATCTTCCACAGTTGCAAATTCTTCTATTTTTAGTTTTTTTACTGGTTTACCTATTTACTTTTTTGGGGAACTTTTTGATCATGATAACAATTTGCTCAAATCCACATTTGCACACACCAATGTATTTCTTCCTGTCATATTTGTCCTTTCTTGATATAAGTTACACCACTGTCATTTTTCCGAAGATGCTGTGCTACTTCTTTATGAAAGGTATACAGGTTTCGCTCACTGAATGCCTTTTGCAGTTGTATTTTTTCATGAGCATAGGTTCCATAGAGTTCCTGCTTCTCACAGTAATGGCTTATGATAGGTATGTTGCCATCTGCAATCCTTTTAATTACATGTCCATCATGAACAATGCTGTATGCATGAGACTGGCTGTTGGAAGCTGGGGAGTTGGTTTCATAAATACGATTCCACACATTGTACTAATTTCCCGGCTCTCCTTCTGCAAATCCCACATAGTTAATCACTTCTTTTGTGATATGACAGCCCTTTTGAAGGTCTCTTGCACTGACACTGTTATAATTGATACACTTAACTACATCAACGGAGTTGTAATGGTATTTCTGTCATTTATTTTAATCATTATATCTTATAGCAAAATAACTTCCTCAATCCTGAAAATGAAGTCTAAGGTTGGCCAACACAAAGCCTTCTCCACGTGTGCCTCCCACCTTACTGTGGTTATGTTATACTATGGATCTGTACTTTTTACCTACATGCGACCAACATCAACATATTCAATGTCAGATAGTAAGATATCATCGTTGGCATATGTTGCTATGACCCCTTTGTGCAACCCTATTATATACACTCTGAAAAACACAGAGTTTAAAAATGCCCTGTTAAAGAGAAAAGCACAGCATATAATTTAAAAACAAGATCTCAGCATTTTTCAATGCTAGCAACAACCTACAAAACCATTTCACAGCATGGTATCATAATATCACTGTATATAAATAATGTGTCCTAAATATAGCTCACAAACTATCAATTTATTGGCATCTATGTAGTTGAGCTTATATGTAGTTGAGCTTATATAGCGCACAGCTACCCGCAAAGCAGGTGTCCCGGCGCTTGCTTAGGGAACCCTTCCTGATATTCCCCTGTGAGATAGCAGGGTATCCACAAGGTGAAAGTCAGGCATCCCGCCGCGAGGGGCCGTTGTGGAGATTAAGCAAGCTGTTGCCCAGAGTCGCAGAGTGTGAACCCGTGAGTCGAGGAGGAACCAGGGTGAGAATTATCGAGTCCGTGGAATTTTTAGCCCAAGACCCGCCGGGGCGGGGAATTGAACCCTGGTCCAGGACCGCTCTCAGATTCCGGGTCTGCTGCCTCTAACCCCTGAGCCACACTTCTCCACATCTACATCTATAGAGAATGTACAAAGTATTTATGTAGATAATATTTTTGTAGCCAATAATATGAGTTAGAAATACAGTTAACATCCATTAGGCACCAATATTCCGTTGAAAAAATATAGGATTATATGTAAGTCTGTGTTGTGCTGATAACATGCTGAGTAGAGTGAATAGGACTTTGCTGATAAGCCTTGTAAATTCAATTTAGTCAAGTGTCTTTAACAATAAATGTATTAATAATGACTATGTTAAAATAGGAAAAGTTGCCACACAGGATTTCTTTGGTATTTTACATGTGGCAATAGCCACATTTGATATTGTTTGTCTTGAATATATATGCTCAAGTATGTATGTGCTTTAAGCATAAAAGGCGAAAAGGTTATTAAAGGCATAATCAAAAGTTAGTTTTGTGTTTGGAATTAAGTCTTGACCATTGCATGAACACATACCAAAAACCCAACTCAGATATGTTTTCTTGATATAGGTTATTTTTTCTGTTTTTCACGCTGCCTCATTTTTATTAGATTACTGAGTTATTGTAGATTTGGCTAGTCAACGTATTTGTAATTATGTATTAATCCGGGATACTTGATTGGTTGTTGTTGTTAAAATAGTTCCTACTATTTGTTCCCTACTTCATGAGTTGTGGTCACCTTAGAGTCCTTACCTCTTCTATGTAAACTGTTTGTTTCTCATGGTGCTCTTCGATCTCCTCTTAGTAGCGTGCCCTTTTAAAGTTTTCATTTCAAGGTGACTCATCAAGATCTCATTGTGGAGTGTGTAATCAAGGTCTCGTAAGTCAAATCATCAAGATCAAATTGCTTGGTAAATCAAGTTCTCATTGCAGGGTGAATTACCTAAATCTCATTGTTATGTGTATCATCTAGATCTCAGTGTAAAGTGACCCATCAAGATAACATTGAAGGGTTTATAATATATAATCAAGATCTCATTGCAATGCAACTTGCTAAGATCTAATTGCAGAGTGAATCTGTAAAATTAATGAGCAAATATCAAGTTAAGATCTTGTTAAAGGACAATACAAAACTATTTAAAAGGGTCTACTACTTGTCTTTTTAGAATTTCTGGAAATCTTAGAGCAATAATTAAGCCATGCTTGTGTTGTAATGTCAATATTTGGAAACAGTTTCCTCAAAATCTTGCTTATCATCAAAACAGAATGCTGTGTGTTGGATTCAGCCAGTAACCACAGTCTCACTGGTTTGCAAATATGTTTCCATTGAGGCAATATTCTCTCTTTTTCCCATTCACAGTTTGCCTGGAAGCACAAATGATATTTTGGAAGCAAATCAAAAGAATCACTCCTGTAAAATATATTTAAAAAAACAATCTTCAAAAGTGGAATTCTTTGAAAATGTGAACTCACACAATTTCTGTCTTTGACATACCTCAACAGTTGCTCTTTTATCCTGGAGTAAGCTTGCAAACGTTTAAGACTCTACTTGCCCTTCTGACTACTTTGTTAGTGTAAAGTTGTAGTTACTTCTGTATCAAAAATACAGTACCTTTGGTCAATTGTTCCTCAAGTCTTCAATGAGATTGTTTTACTGCTTGCATCAAAACAATTAAGAATGAATACGTAACTTGTACCATCATACAGGTGCAACAGGGCATTTACTTCTGTGCACCAACCACCTGGAACAACATTCCTGTATCCCTATGCACTAAACCAATCTTGCCCCAATTTGATTGTATGTGTTTTACTTGAAAAACAAACACAGAGAAAATGGTCCTGACAAATGTGTGTATTCTAATCATTAATACGCAATACTAAAACCAAACTGAAGAAAAACACTCGTAAGTAAAAACATTGCTTTTTCATGTTTGTAGTTCTCTTTATTCCTTTGAAGAGGGGGTTCCCCCCCTCAACACACTGTTTTTTAAAGGGAGAGTTCTGTTTGAGCCTCCTCTTCCCTTCTTCTCCTCCTCCATGTATTTCTGAGATCTATTCCATCTCTATTGCTAGCACTGGTCTTTCCTGCTTTCACCCTGTTTTCGAATAGACATGTCATTTTTTCATGAATATATACTGTTTTCTTAGGAGGGTATTATCTCATTTTTACATGTGTCGATGATAGCCTTTTATTAGGCTGTCTTTCTGTATTATGGACATTTTCAAAAATGATGGGGTTCTCCCAAATTAGAAACTATCTGAACACCTCTTTAAAGAACAGTACATCATGTTGCAATAACAATCCCCTTCTGCTCCAAGAAGCAAGCAATTTGCCAACTCTGGATCTGATTCACAAACTGCAATTTTAGTATGGTTTGTAGTATGACAATAGTGCTAAAAGACTAGCTACAAGGTGCTATTAACAGACAGAAATTGTGATGTACATGCATTATTTAATACGCTTACTACTTTTCAGTATTCTGAAACTTCACTTTTGTACAAACGTACACATTTGTAGTAACTTAAACTTTTGTAGAATGTCCCTTCCTTCATTATGGGACTTGGTTGCTGTACCAGTAGTTAATCTTGGGAAGGGCTGAATGTACTACAAAGGTTTGTTATTACAGAAGTCCAAGGGCCTAATGTTGCAATATTTCTCCCCCACAGTGATGAATTACTACTTTGCCTAGTCAGCTAAACAATAAAATGTTAAACTAAAAAAAGACTGAAATTCACCAGTTATAGTCATGGACATCGATTCACTAAAATACCAGTTGTAGCAGAAGTGACATCATGTACCAGTTGACCTTAAGGGTGTCACACCAAGTGACATCATATGACCTTTTACCCTGAATATTCCCAGAAGTGGTGCCACAAGATGTGACATCCCAATAATGAACACTGCTGATGTTCCACAATATTTGTAGAGCTAAGATAACACAAAACAAACACATTTCTATTTTGGATATCACCTATATAATGGTGCAGACATAATATGTCATGGGATAACATACTTGATTAGTGGTAAGACTGGCATCCTCTAGGAAAGATCAGATGAATGGAATTTCTCTTACTTGAGAACTCTTTGAAAACTCTAATAGATGATAATAGTGCATTTTAATGAACAGTTTTCAAATACATCTTCTAAAATGCCATAGGCCTTGCAAAAACACTTATTAGGTATTCAAGTCTCCCATGGTGCGCCAAGCTAAAGAAACCCCATTTAAAATAATAATGTCCTATGAGTGCCGCCATGTCAAATACTGCCTCCATTGCTAAGACGAGCATTGTGCTTGGATGTCCCTGTTTCCCAAACATTACATACAATATGCCAGTGCCAGAATGTTGGTAATATTCCTGTCAATGTTGTATGGAGGACCCTCATATGAATTGGTATATATAGAATGTCTAAGAACTCCAATTCTTAGGGGTGACCCTGAATTATGCTACAGTTGTCCACCCATGTGCCGAGAATTGCCTCCAATTAATTACTGTGGTATTGGGTTTCGTCAGGTCTACATACTCTGCAAAAACTCTTGAACACCATATAATAGAAGTTGGCACGGAAACTGGAAAATGCAAAAGACAAGTTTATTAAGACCCCATGGGGTGGTGGTACATTCCTACAGTACCCTTCGGCAATGCAAGAAGTATCACACCGAACATCGGTGTGCAACCTCTTTTATACAGATTTAACAGTAATAAAAAGGTAGGCGGTATACTCTTTTCACAGTTTTAGGTACATATAAGGGCATTTTTGGAACATAGCCAACATGTGGGAGGAGTTTGGCACCACTGGTCAGTTTTGGAGAACATTCCTAAGAGATGACCGCTCATAAACCAGAATGTTCGAGTGCGCATGCGTGAGCTTGACCAGTGGTAAAAATAGCCTGTTGCCGGCAAAGTAAATGGTCAGAGAGATGGAGGAAGGACGAAAGGGCATGCTGACCACGAGGCCGCATGTTCATACAAAATGGAAGTCAGGAAATACAAAATGGCCCCCGCACGTTTGGTCAAGTTAAAGGTGAAAGCTCGTGTAGCTGAGCTAAATGCTAATTCAGTTGCTGCCAAATTACGACAGGCGGCCCTTTTAGCATTTAGCTGAAGCTACCTCATAATGGAAGTAGTCAGGATGTTCATCATCAATATTAATCATCATTATTTTCATCACTTCTGCATTACTCATTCGCTCATTTTTGGCTATAGCTCGTTTGGATGGGATACAGGCCGTAATACATACAGAGCATAGGGTAGGGCCACATTGGATACATAAACAAGAGAAAAAAAGTACTCCAATAATCATACAAAGGATAGTCAGTAATTTCCAACCCCAGGTACTAAGCAAAGTCCAGAACCAATTTGAGAATGTCCATGTACTATTTTCGGGGTGAATTTCAGCAGCAATTTTGTGCAATTTGGAAATAGCATCATATACAGAAGGTGAATTATCTGGGACGTAAACACAACAACTACTTCCGATAATGCGGCATGCAACCCCACGATCAGCCAATACTACATCAAGAACCATTCAGTGCTGAAGCGTTACAATTCTAGTAATTTGGAGTTCCTCTGTTAAATTCCCTAAAGCAGAGGCAGTTTCATTAGCAACAGCTTCCACAACACGTGTTAGCCGTCTTATTTTCCTGCAGTTTAACCACTTGGATGCTAAGCCTATTTGTTGGCCTTCATGTAATTTCCATTGAAATCAATGGAAACTCCATGACGAGTTACTCTTGTCATTAACAGCGAAGTGGTTAAGGCAGCTCCAACAAAAGAGAACAGACCCAAGTTAAAATCTACATATTGTTGTAAGGAGGTGTCCGTTTGGTCTATATTTTCAACCTCTAATGCTCTTTTAACCCTATTTAATATGAAATCATGATATAGTACAAAATCATTATGGTACATAGGCGGGGCAATAAATACAGGGGGTAGTACATATGATATATAGCAAGTTCCTAACCACCCAATAGGAAGACGATGATATCCTTTATTTCCACAGATAAAGTAGGTGTTTTGTGAAGCTACAAAAGCAATACCACTTGGCGTGTCAAATGTAAGAGTAGTATTACATTCGCTTTTCCCCACCGGAATTGTTCCTTTATTTCTCACGCAAAGGTCAGCCTTAATATCAATAACCGTAATCACATGCAAACTGGACATATTTATAAGTCTTTGATTAGTGTAAATACGAGGTGCAGATACATTGTCCGGCCGATATTCTTCCCACTCAAATCTAGTTCCTTCTGCTTGTGGATAACCATCTTTATCATTGTAACACACCTTGTTTAGTTGGAAGAGTAGTCCACCTTTTGTTGGCCATCTTAGGGTAAAAAGAAGAGTGTACCAAGCATTACAAGAACCATTATGTTAGAATGGAAGAGCAATAAGTGGAGTTCCTCCTTTCTTTTGATGTCCGGGCAACATTCCGCATACCCAACAGTTCGAAGTGTTCGTCATAATATGGGTATGATCCAGAATTTTAATGAAGCTGTTATTCAAGTAAGTCTGTCTATGTCTCTCTTCATGATAAGGCAGAGTAAAATAGAAATTTTCAGATGGGATTGGAGTGGTAGGCAGTAAATATTCTCGTGCAGGAAGCAATCGTTCTACAGTCCAAGCTATTACTGCTATTACCACTATTGTTGCAACAAAAAGAACTGCACCCAAAATTCTTCTGTTTCTCATCGTAGTAGGCGCCATAATACAAAGAACAAATGTTTCAAGAACCAAACTGAAAAAATAAAAATTGAGTGCTGAGATCCGAGGTAGCCGCTGGTTTCTTCTCCGAGATTCAAGACGGGTGTCGCTACACTGGCCAGAACTGATCCCCCCCCCCTTGATATTCTCGGCTTCCGTTTTTGCAAACCTCAGAACGGTTACTCAACCAGTCTCGAAAAATGAAAAAAAAATCTATTTTCTTGGCCGTAGGTTATACTTCGCTCCACCAGAAACAGTGTGGTCCGGGAAGGATCCCTCCGACTTGCGAGGTGTAACAGCTGGGCTCTTCTCTGCATCCAAGATGTCTCGATAATCAGACAGCACCGCAGGATTCACCAGATCCGGAGAGACACGACAGCAGTGAGTTGAATGTATCCACCGCTTCTTATTCGTGACTCGCACAGCCGTCCGAGTTGCCAGCAATACTTGTTCAGGGCCACGCCACCTCGGCTCCAAACTGCTGGCTCTCTCGAACGTGCGGACCATCACATGGTCCCCAGGATGAAGATCGTGAGCCTCTCCAATGGAATTGTCGGGGAGCGCTTCTCGAACCTGTTGATGAATAGAAAGTAAATCATTTGTTAATCATGCCAAATAATCGTTCATCATTATACAATGCACATCATGTATCAAACGAGGCTTCTGGAACTCCCCAAATATTCATGGGCCTTCCAAACACCACTTCATAGGGTGTCAGGCCAGATCGGGAATGTGGCACTGATCTAATAGAAAGTAATGCCAAAGGCAAAGCGTCCGGCCATTTCTTTTTTTTTTTTTTTTGTTTTTTAAAGTTTTATTGTTTTATTGCAAGGAAATACAGCAAAACATGGTAAGCAAAATAACACATCATATTCTGAAGTCAGGAAATCTATGTAGCAAAACTTTTTTCTTCTTTTTTTTTTTGCAAAATGCATAATGAAAAAAATTTAGAACAGGAAACAAAGGAAATTAAATCCACTCGGCAATTGGTGCCCAGATTTTTTCCCCCATAATTCTTTTTTTAACCCCCTTTAACTTATATATAGCAGATTCCATGTTATACATAAACAATAATTTTTCCCGCCACATGAAAAACGTGGGGGGATCCTGACTAATCCATTCTTTGGTAATACAGGATCTGATTGCAGCCATGCATAGAAAAAGAAAATAAGAAATTGACCTGGGCCTAGTAACAGTATGATCTATACCAAGCAATACTAATTCGGAAGTTAACTTAATGTCACATTTCAAAATAATAGATATAAAAGTTTCAATTTGTTGATACAATGATGACAGTTTAGAGCAAGAAAAAAACATGTGTAATTCATCGGCTGCGTATACTCCACACCGACTGCAAGTCGTGCCTACCGTCGTACTCCATTTAACAACTTTACTTGGAGTGTAATACAAATTATGGATGCACATGAAGTGTTGGGATTTCATCATCCCAGTTATAAGACACTCTGCAGCCATTTTAATCGACAATAAAATATCAACATCCGGTATGCCTAAAGTGTTAGCCCATTTCAGCTGGCATTGACCCAGATCATCCCCACATTCCTGCATTAAACTTAAATAAATTGCTCCTATACAGGGTTTTTTTTGTAGTAGCTCTAGCAGTGGAGTCTTAACTGGAGGAATTAAAGGATGATTCTGTAAAAAGCTACGAAGTTGTAGATATTTAAAAAAAATCATTTCTTCCCACCGAAAAATTAGTTGTTAAATCCAAAAAAGAAACGATTTGACCATTAAAAAATAAATCACCCAGGTACCTTATTCCTTTCTGCTGCCATCTATACATGGTTAAATCGTGAAAAGTTTCTGGAAGTAAATCCTTTGACATAAGGGGAGTATAGAAATTTAATTTCCTTAATTTTATATGTCTTCGAATTTTTTGCCAGACTCGGAAAGCTGATTTCAGGGTTTTATATTTAGTTTTTTTATAATAGCTAGGTTCTACGACTCTCAGAAAGCTGCCCTTCATTTTCTCACCCAAGATCATTTGATAGATTGATGGAGTCTGGCAATCTAGAAGTTCGACTCTATCTCCCATAATTAGGGGACCAATGTATTGTAAAACGGCAGAGAAATAATAGAAAAGAAAATAAGGAACATCCCAACCGCCACAATCGCTGCTAAGAATCATTTTCTTCGCAGCTTTCCTATGGCGTTTGTAGCCCCAAAGAAATCGAAATATAGTTCTCTCTAAATTTCTAAAAGAAAGTAATTGAAAATCCAGAGGTATTGTACGAAATAAATATAGAACCTTAGGTAGAACGAACATTTTTAAAATGTTAAGTCTACCAAAGAGAGATAAACGTAGATGATCAAGGCGGTGTAATGAGGTATTGATTTGGGCTACTATAGGATTTAGGTTGCGTTCTGGTATTTTTTATATAGGTAAAGAAATGTTGATTCCTAAATATATGACTTCTGAGGTGAGAGAAATGTTTAAAGGTGGATTTTCTCCTGAGCAGAGAATTTGAGTCTTTTCCAGATTTAATTTATAGCCCGAAAAAAAACCAAACTGTTTAGCAATCTCATTGATAATAGGTAGAGCGGTTTGAACGTCCGTAGTAGTGATCACAATGTCGTCGGCGTAGGCAAGAACTTGATAATTAATATTAGCTAAATGTATCGGTTTAATGTTAGCTTCTAAAAAAAAACGGTTAATTAAAGGGTCAATATAAAAAGCAAAAATTAGGGGAGAACAGGGGCATCCCTGACGAGTACCCCTAGTGATTGATAAAGGTGACGATAATTGCCCATTGATACGAATGTACGCTCTAGGGGAAATATACAAAGTTTTTAAGGCTTTTATGATACCCTGTCCTAATCCCTTTCTAAGCAAAATTTCCCAAAGGTAGCCCCAAGCAACCCGGTCAAAAGCTTTCTCAGCATCTAAAAATACAAGTCCAATATAAGACCGAGTTGCTTGGGACCAATCCAAAAAGGAAATCACACGTCTAATGTGATCGGCAGTGTCTCTAGCTGGGATAAAACCATGTTGATACTTAGAAACTAAAAGGGAGATGATGTTAGATAGTCTTACCGCTAAAATTTTGGAAAAGATTTTGCTATCAGTATTTATAAGTGAGATAGAGCGAAAGGATGAGGGTAATAACGGAGGCTTGCCTTTTTTAAGAAACACCGTAATAATAGAGTCATGCCATGATTGAGGGGCGTTACCTTGCTGTGCCTTCAGACATAAATCCATTAGTTCTACTTTTAAAGCATTCCTAAAGAATTTATAAAATTCTAAAGGAATAGCGTCGGGTCCTGCAGCTTTTCCTGAAGCTAGCGACATTAGAGAGAGTTCAATCTCCTCCCATATGAATGGTAAGTCTATTTTCTCCTTCTCTTCATTAGATAAAGTAGGATTTGGAACTGAGTCAAGAAAGAGATTAATCTGATCTGAGCAATCAGGACGATCATCGTCAGCATATAGCTTAGAATAGAAATCACTAAATACCTTAAGAATGTCATCCATTTTACTAACGGTCGTCCTTATATGATTTTTTATATTATTGATACTAGCAAAGGCTGCCTTTTGTCTCGCCCTCTTTGCCAATAATTTGCCAGAGTTTTCTCCAACTTCATATAACTCTGTCCTGAAGGCAGAGACTTGTTGCGCAAGCTTTGTAGCAAATCGTTGGTAAATCTTGACTTTCAAAGTTGTTAATTTCTTTTTAACAGTTTCAGTAGGTAATCCTTGATTGCATGCTTGCATAAGTTGAACCTCTAGAGATCTAAGATTTTTAATTTCAAAGTTTTCTTGGAACCTAGCTTCCTTTTGTTTAATTATTGAGTAACTCAGTGTTTCACCCAGAACCCCACATTTAAAAGCATCCCAAACTATTTCAGGAGATGCAGTACCTTTATTATTAGAAAAAAATTCCGTGATCCAAATATTCATATGGTCAATATAAGATGGGTCATACAGTAATTTGCGGTCAAAAGACCATGAACGAATGGGGTTAGCAGTGTTCAGTTCAAATTTAAGCACTAAGGGATTATGATCTGAGATAATTTTCGGAAGAACCTCATAATCCACTTGCACTAAGTCATTGTATAGTCCCTTAAATACAAAAAAGTAATCTAATCTAAAAAATCTTTGGTGTGGTGCCGAAATAAAAGTATACCCAGACATCCCTGCTCTTTTCTCATACCCTACTTCGGTTAGTCTATACTCTTGAATAATCCCTTTAAGTGCTGCAAATACCTTCTTCTTCCTACCCTTATATGGAGTACTACTATGAATATCAAATTTTTCTTCCAAATGTAGATTAAAGTCTCCACAGAATATAATATTTGGAGGCCATTGTGCCAGTTCTACACTTAGAAGGTCAAGCGCAGCGGAGTCATCCAATATAGATGCATACATTGAGCATATAGTAATAATCAGTCATCCATATTTGAGTTCAGCAATCACCCAACGTCCAGATAAATCTTCCTTAACTCTCTTTACTTCCCCCATTCCATGTCTCTTAAGAATTGCGACCCCTCTTGTAGTAGAATTCTGGCGAGAGCACCCTACCAGTTCCAAACCAAGATCTCTTAAGTTCCCTCTGCTAGACCAGGCAATATGAGTTTCCTGAATGCACACTACATCCACCCGCATAGTTTTTAACATCTGAGCCATTATGCCTCTTTTTCTTTTATCGTTCAAACCACATACATTGATAGAGTATATTGAAAATTTAGCCATTATACAGTGTTTTTAAATAAGCTTTCCTAGACAAAAATACATGAGCAGCAATTGCCAAAATTCGGTATCTACCATAAATGGATCTTAAACAAAAAACACATACATCTTCCAGCTGTATGACCTTGCACCCTAAAAAAAAAAAAATCCCTTCCCACCCACAACCCCCACTCTTTTCCCACCCTTCCCTTCCCCCAACACCCCCCACCAGAAGCGTAAGGGCTATTGCCCTCATTGATGGTACGTGAGTAAGTACAGTGAGTTCCGCCCGGGTCTGACCAGCCTGGCAAAAAAAAGAATATAGTGCATCTAAAGATATGAAGGCAAAGAAAAGTAGCATAAGGCACTGCTAGGGGGTCAGCCCATTCAAACTAGATACATTATTAACCATAACCTCCATCCTATAAGGATTATTGCATAGTTTCTAGGTATTGTTGTGCTTTTATCTCTGAAACAAAAAATAAGGTTCTTCCCTTATGCACAACTTTCAGCTTAGCTGGATTCAATAAGAAGGTTTGACCCCCCTTGGCTTGCATTGGTGCCATAAGCTGTTTGAGTCTCCAGCGTTGTTGAATCGTTGCAGCACAGAAATCTGGTCTAACGAAGAATTCATGCCCCAAGCCTTTTCTAGGTTTAGATGGCCTTGCCAGATCATATAAAATCTCTCGGAGAAGATAGTTCTGCACACAGATGAGGATAGCTCTTGGATATTTCTTCCTCCCCTCCTGATCCGGTTTTTGAACAAATGGGAATCGATGGGCTCTTATAATTTCTTTATCCCAGTCCCAGCCAGTAAGTTCCTGAAAGGCATCTGAAAGCATCTCTACTACAAATCGGCGAACATCCTTCCCTTCTGATTTTTCCCCAATTCCCAAAATACGTAAATTGTTACGCCGTGCACGATTCTCTAAATCAGTTAGTTTCCAGTCCACATCTTGCCTAGTACTGTCCAAGTCCTTAATTGAGTTCTTTTGTAGAGTTAACTCATCCTCTACCACAGATATACGTGTTTCAGTCTCTTGCACTCTCAAATTGGTATCCGTGCCAGACTTGGCCAAACGTCAAACAACATTCTGGAGTTTACGTACGGCTCCCTGAGTCCGAAGACCCTCAGCCTTTGTTTCCTCTCTATGAGTCATAATCATACGATACATTGAAGCCTGTAACTTATATATAGATTTTAGTGTAACCTCCTCAGTTTCCTCAAATAACTCTGGAGTTTCAAGATCAGTTTCATTGTTTGCAGCGGCCCCATCCCATTGAGGTTGATTCATGGCACTGATGGCACTGATTTTCTCATTAGATTTCCCCTCTATGACCTTGCGTACAGTGTTTGATATTCCTTCATTTATTACAAAATCAGGGCCAAGCATATCATCCTCTGAGATTCGATTACAATCATCCGCCCAGTCTTTTTCATGAGAACGCCCCTCGGTTAGCAGCACCTCTTCAAGATCTCCTTCCGATGTAACTGATAAATCAGACATTGAAAAAAATTGACCCCCTGATTCTATAGATTCTGCATCTTGTTGTTCTTGTTGCTCAGTCAGCCTAGGTGAGACTCTAGTTCCCTCCACAGCGAGGCAAAGTTCAGATATTACATCATCATCATTCACTCCCCCTCTGGTTCCAGCTCTTTCTTCATCTGAGACTGGAGCAGCAGAAGGTTCAGCTGGTAGGCTTATGTCATTTCTTTTAGAGCTAGAATGTGCCAGAGCCTTAGAGGGGGTTAATTCATTTGTAGCATTTTTATTAGGATTGGTTATAGCCTTTTTTTTTAATAAATCAGGTATAATGGGTTCTTTAGTAACACCATTATTTTGTAAATTGCGGTTATCTAGCTCTACTACTGTGGCTGTCATTGATTTCTCAGCCAACCCCGAGGTGGTATTTGCAGAATTTCCAGAATTTACAGAACTTGTCAAATTGGTAGTATTTTTTTTTGTTACTCTGGTTTTGGGAGCCATGTTTAATCTCCCAAATAATATGTCTCGAGTTTGTAAATCAAAGAATGAGGAAAAAAGGTTTATTCATTCAATTAAGGCACTTATCTCCTGTCAATTTTTGCCAACTGCAAAAAAAAATAAAAAATGTTCAAGCTCCACGTAGTAGCAAGCTCAGTAAAAAAAAGTATCCACTCACCGGCTGAGGCTTTTGTAAATCCAAGCGTAGCAAAAGAGGCTCAGAAAACTGCTACAATATCAATTAATAATAACAGGGGCTTAGGAATTCGGTCGCCTGGTCAGCATCAGCAGAAGACGCCTTTAATCGCGCCCTCAATCTCCATACAGCAACCAAAACGCCAGCATTACCTTCCTACGTGAAAGCGCTTTTGAATCCAGCCCAGAGTCAGAGTTTCAGTCACGGTGCCAGAGATCAAGTTGCAACAAATGTAGCAGCCGAGGTAATAAAAGCACACGAGGGCTTTTGAGAATATAAAGCCTCGCTGACAGAAACGCCCGAAAGCCGCGTCCTTGCACACCACGTTGCAGCCGGCTTCTCAATTGTAATGGGACGCGGTGAGGCTAAATCGCTGTGAATACACAAGCACCTGGACCCCGCCGTCCGGCGGGAGAAAAGCCCAACACAGTTCGATGGCTCAGCAGTTCAACGGCTCTAGTGAGAGCAAGCCGGTCTTTCTCTTCTTTCTCTTCGGAGCTTCGACCTCAACCTCGATAAACACCTGACAGCCTCAAACTGTAACAAACATCACGGGTTACGCCAGGCTGGATCGATCACCAGGCAGAACGCAGGCAGCTCCTCACACAGCTGCAGTAGCGGCCGCCATCTTGCTTCCCCGCGTCCGGCCATTTCAAAGACGTGGATGCCACGATCTTTGCTAGCTTCAGCTTTAGAGTCCCATTATACCTTTCCACTAGACCTGCTGACTGCGGGTGGAATACAGCGTGGAACCTCTGTTTAATTCCCAATCCTTTCAGGACATGCTCCACTACTTTCCCAACAAAATGAGGACCATTGTCATTCCACAAAAATTTACAAACACCATAGCGTGGAAAGTACTCTTTGAGTAACACCTTAGCTGTTGTCAATGCCGTATTATCCTTCGTGGGGTAGGCCTCAATCCATTTACTGAAAGCACACACCACCACTAAAACATATTTGAGGTTATTACAGCACTCAAGCTGAATATAATCCATTTGCAGTACTTCGAATGGTGCAGTAGGTGAAACGAACCCTCCTTTTAGGAGAATAGGTCCCTTTAGAGGGATTGTACTGTAGGCATATCAGACAGGTCTGCACTACTCTCTTGGCCATGCTGGCAATCTCAGGAGGCTCCCAAACTCGTGTAAGCAATTTAGTAATTGCAAGAGCTCCAACATGTGCCAGCCCATGTGTCAATTGAACCATTGCTTGCAAATAAGCGGCAGGCAATTTCCATCTCTCCATATCTTTGCTACGCCAACAACCCTCATCATCCAACACTCCCTCTGTTGCCCAGGTTGCAAGTTCTGCTTCATCTCTAGCATCATGCCATCGCTCAGCTTGTGATCTCACCACATACATAGGAGAGACATTTTGTAACATAGCAGTCTCTCTCGCTATGCGATCTGCAAAAGCGTTTCCTTGTCCTATTTTATCTGTCACCTTTTTGTGTGCACTACATTTAATTATCGCTACCTTCTTTGGACATAATAGTGCATTCAGGAGGTCACGTACCAACTCTCCATGCATGATGTGTACTCCATGTGAGGTCAGAAACCCTCGTTCCTTCCAGAGTAGGACAAAATCGTGCACTACTCCAAAAGCATAACGGCTATCAGTGTAGATATTCACACATAAACCAGCACTTAACTCACATGCTTTTGTTAAGGCTATCAATTCAGCTGCTTTCCGTGTAGCCTTGAGGAACTCGACAAAATCTTCATGATTTGTTATTTAATGTGAAGCCGAACAAATATCGACTGTCAGGATGAATGGGAATCGAGAAGAAAGCATTTTTCAAGTCGAAGGTAGTAGCTGTGGGTGGAATCAAAGTGAGTAAGGTGGTAATGTCAGACACCACCGGATACTGGGGTACAACTATCTTATTAATTTCTCTCAAATCAATAATGAAACGATAGATCTTAGTGTCTGTGTCTTTCTTTAGGATCGGAAGAATCGGGCTGTTACAAACATTATAGGGAACTTCCTCTACCACCCCTGCCATTATCAAATCATTCACAATATGTGTCAAAGCTATTTCGCCTTCTCTGGAGATCTTATACTGTGGTACACGAGGCAAAGACGCTCCCTCCTTTACAGTAATACGTACGGGAGGAATAATCATTTGACCCACAACTGTATCAGAAGAGGCCCATAAAGTGTTTGGAAGAGAAGCTAACGCATCGGCCTCCTGCATGAGGCATGATCTCTCAACCTCTGGGTAGTTCTCATTTAAAATAACCCGCACCCCTTCAGGGGCACAACGTATTGTTGCTCGAAAATGTTTTAGCATATCAAGTCCCACAATATTATCTGGTGTATTTGGAGATAACAAAAACGGGCATGGGGCAGTGAATTTGTCAATGTGAAATGTAAGGGGTTGAGACAATGGGCTAAGAGAAGGCGTTCCATCGAACCCTATTGAAGCAATTATTTCGCCAGACAGGGGAGCCCTTGGAACCAAGTATTTGGACAGAGCGCTACGAGTAGCTCCTGTATCGACCAGAAACTGATCAGTAGAACCCAAAACATGTGCTGATATATATGGACCCCTCCGATCGACTGGTACTTCAACCGATTCCACACCCCATCCTACGCAATCCTATGCATAATTGTTATCCTGAGACTCAGTAAACTCTCCTTCAGCTATCTGATACTGATTCCGTCGATCAAAAGTATTATGATCAGCCTGACCACGACCCCTTGCCTCAAACCTACCACGATCATTCGCTCCACCTCTCGGTCCTGCATAACTATTCCGTGACCTTCCACTCCCTCGTCCACGCTGATTACGCTGTTCTCGAAGCACCGGACAATCCGAAGCCCAATGTCCAAACTGTTTACAGTAGGCACACTGATCCTCAGAAATATCAGTACGAGTAGAAGACGTACCATACGATCCTCGTCTACCCCTATCGTTCCCTCTCGACTGTGTTGCATAAACCTGAGCCAACATCACCTTTGTCTTCAAATCCTTCGCTTTCTTATCACTACTTGCTTTAGCCTCTAATTCCTGTCGTTCATAATACTGAGCCATAGTTAATAGAGAAGCAGGGGTTGCTGTGGTCCATGAACTTTCACTAGTTTTTAAACGTTTTGCAATCTCCGGTAGGAGATTAGCCACGTATTTATCAACGAACAAATGTCTGCCCGTATCCTCTGTTAATGATTGCCCACTGTAATCATGAATTGCTTCCTCGAAACGTGAAAAGAAATCAGAGACCGATTCATCCGGCTTCTGTTTGCAAGAGGCCAGCATCGTCCAATCAATTTTTTTAGGAGGAACAAGCGTTTTTTATTTATTCAAAATAGCCACCGGAAGATCTAAAATCAATTGACATGGCTTACATGCGGGTTCTCTATCTAAATCAGCTCGGGCTAATTCCTTCCAATCGGCACCTAGAATCGCTCGATCATCAAACTTACGAATCGCCCTCCACATATAAGGAGGCAATATCAACCCAAAGAAGAGATCAATATCAACTAATGTCATAACACATGAAGAAATAGCACCTTCCACACCTTCATAGAAAGCTGCTGGATTTTTACGGGGGTCAGGCAAAGCATTCTTAAGCGCCATAACGTCCGTTCTATTCCATGGCGTATAAACCCAATTATACACGAAATACCCCTTCGCATCTTTAGACCTCTTATCATCGTCTGTGCCTAGCCCTTTAGGAGGGACATACAAAGGCGCAGCTTCTCGCATAGGCATAACATTAACCGCAGCGCTCTTATCTGTTCCAAAGATAGGACACTCGTTGGATACTTCCATTGATCCAGACGTAGACGATTCTGATGCCTTTTTCGCCGCTCGTAGCCATGCCGCCTCATCCCGTAGCTTAACCAAACGCTGGAAAAACTCATCCGCATCTGTAAGAACAAAAATACCTTTACGAAAATTCTCACGACCAACTGATATAACTTTAGGTTCCAACTCAGGTGAATACCGCCTAAATCGTTCGACAACTTTGTCTGTAAAATGATCTAAAAAATACAATTGTTCTCGGTCGGGCCACTTACACATAAGGCCATCAATCTCTGAAACAGTTATAGAATTTACATTAAGTTTACGAGCCAACGCGTGCAAGTCCGTAGCTCGATCAGCAGTTAACCTGGTACGCTGACTGTCCAGATCGTCCTCGCCCGAGTCCTCATTCGGGGCCGTAGGCGGAACATACGGAGGCGGGCAACGATCTAGCAATGAAAAATCATCTGACTTATTAGTAAGGACAGGATAAAGAGGACGTCGAATAGGAAACTGACCATTAACTTGCAAATTACGTTCTCGAGTCTCCTTCTCTTTCTGTTCCTGCAATTCTTTTTCCTGCAACTGTAAAGCTTTATCACGAGCAGCCTTCCGCTGCTCTTTGTCCGCAAAGGCTTGTTCACGCTTCATTCGTTCACGCACCGCTTTCTCCCACATACGCACACAATCAAAGATATCCTGTCTAGACCTGCGCTGAAACAAACACTGCTCCACATACTGAACCTTTCGTAGATCAAACGACCCATGTAGTGGCCATTGTAATTCACGATCAGTTTTGGTATATTTATGCCATAATGTACTATACATAATGGGAGGAAGGCCAAATTTTATGTACATTTCACGATTGGGTGTTCCCTCTGGGGGAGCCGGCTGAGATTCGCGATATTACATAAAATGGCACTTAAATATGTTTTACACACGGTGTGCCGTTCAAACAAATACAAAGTCAGAGAAATATCTCTACGTGCCTGTCTATGTGAGGTGCACTCAAATCATAGGTCCAAATGTTAGCTAACTCAAACAAATTCAAACAGCCACAGTAAGTGTCAGTAGACTACCTTACCAATCACAAGCTTACCAAATATTTTCAAACGTCCAGGTTCCAACTGCCAAGTTCCGTAATCAAATCAGCCAAACGGGTACTACACGACAACCCAACAGATCAGGATCTCAGTCGAGGACCGGCGCCACATGGAAGGTCGAGTCAGAAGGAAAGGAAAAAACACCGTGGATGCCAAGACTCGGGTCACTCAGTGGCAGCGTACGCGTCCATGGCGAGTTTCCAAGCCTTCGTCGCGACCTCTCCTTCGGGCATCCGAGTCGCCGATGAGTCCCTTCGTGGTCGCCAATTTGTGGTATTGGGTTTCGTCAGGTCTACATACTCTGCAAAAACTCTCGAACACCATATAATAGAAGTTGGCACGGAAACTGGAAAATGCAAAAAAAAAAGTTTATTAAGACCCCATGGGGTGGTGGTACATTCCTACAGCACCCTTCGGCAATGCAAGAAGTATCACACCGAACATCGGTGTGCAACCTCTTTTATACAAATTTAACAGTAATAAAAAGGTAGGCGGTATACTCTTTTCACAGTTTTAGGTACATATAAGGGCATTTTTGGAACACAGCCAACATGTAGGAGGAATTTGGTACCACTGGTCAGTTTTGGAGAACATTCCTAAGAGATGACCGCTCATAAACCAGAATGTTCGAGTGCGCATGCGTGAGCTTGACCAGTGCTAAAAATAGCCTGTTGCCGGGCAAAGTAAATGGTCAGAGAGATGGAGGAAGGACGAAAGGGCATGCTGACCACGAGGCCGCATGTTCATACAAAATGGAAGTCAGGAAATACAAAATGGCCCCCGCACGTTTGGTCAAGTTAACGGTGAAAGCTCGTTTAGCTGAGCTAAATGCTAATTCAGTTGCTGCCAAATTACGACATTACCACCAGAAATTCACCATGGTGCCACCTAAACAAATTCACAAAAAATACTCCAATTACACTCTATTCGAGACCAATTCTCAAAAAGTGTACGATGTCAGAATGAATACCTATCGTGGTATGGAATGTGCACACAACCACTTAGGGAATTGGGATCATGCTAGTCATGTCCCTGCTGTATAAGGGAAAAAAACGAGTTCTTTTTAGTTACCCTCACACACCCTAGTGGTGTCATGCTTCATCATCGGGTCACCCCGACCACTAAAAGTCGAGGTGGGCTCCACCACAGTGCTGGGTGGCTCTTTAGTAGATGAAGGCAGGGGGAACCTAAATCTGACCCCTGGTTTCCCTTTATTCTTGGGTCAGATCGGATTATTAAAAAACTGTAAAAAACGGGTTTTTTTGGATTGTGATGGTCCTAAGACCCTAGTGTCAATGCCGACATGTTTCAGTCCACGAGGGCCGTAAAGGTCCAGGACTTTCTTCAGGGCAAGCGTAGAATGCCCCTCTATGTGTAAGGAATTAAAGGATGGAGTTCCCTATCCTATTCGTCTATCAAGCGAAGAGTAGCTTCTCCTTGTTGGTGTATTAGTGTGTCTCTGTATTGCCAGGCTCCATCCAAATTTTGGGGGCACTTCGTGCACCTCAAAGGACCCAGGGTTGCGGTGTGGTGGTCTCAGTTCGATGCCTCACCGTCCTTGACACCTACGTTCCTCCCGGTCCCTGGCTTTTTGCGAGGGGCCGGGACAAAGACATTCCACCAGCATGCCTTTACTGACATTTATATATGGGTTCCCCATGCCAAAATGTACTTACAGTGTTCCAGAGCTAGCATTTTGCAAGGGGTATCCCATATGCAAATAATGGTTGCACTATACCAGTGCCAGAATTAGCCATGGGTACTTCAATAAGCCAATTCCAACAGCAAACTTGCAAGCATTTCAACACATTGTCACTTTAACTCACCTATAATTCACTTACTAGCAATCAATCGCTCAAACTCAGTCTCACTCACTCAGTAGCATTCATTGTTCTCTTTCATTTGTACTCTGTCTCTTGCACTCTCTATTAAAATGATTCCTTCGTTTGCACTCTCTCACTTACTCACCCACAAACACCCTAACAACATACATTCATAGCCATTGTATTCTTCTTACAAAAGATGTCAGTGAAGAACCCAAACCAGATTGTGCCACTTTCCCTTTTATTACAATATTAGTGAATAATGGGCTATCATTTGTATTGGTATAATGGAAGAGAGAAGAAATTGAGATGGGAGCCTGGCTCTGATAAAGCAAGACGCCCCTGTGTCCATGGCACTACATTTGTCACCTCAGGGGTTGCTAAAGCAGTGTCAGCGCTGTGACCCCTGGCAACCTCTTAATTACATTTATGGTAATAGTTAACTGAACTAACAGTACCTTGTGCACTTGCCAAACACTGCTTATGACATCACATATTTATAGCAATTAATACGTTGGAGAAACAAATCAATCTATAAATAGTTCACAAATCTCTCATAAATACATTCAAATATAATATATTGTATGTTCTATTTTTTTTTGTTGATGTTTTATCATTTATTTATCCTAAATGTGTAAACTTCACAATTGTCTATTAATTCTTTTATTGTAAACAATATTAAAGACAATATACACATTGTGTAGCTCAGTTCAAGAATCAATATGGTCTTTGAAGCGCTAAGCCATAAAGTTCTGTCCCTCAAAGCAAACCTCCCCAAGACACCTGAGAAGCTCAGTCTAACAAATCATCCTGCAAGCAGTCTGCTATCCTAAAGGTTTTCTGGACTTGGTAAACCACAAAATGCTAGAACCTTATGTTGGTAAGTGGATTATTAGTAGTGATAAGTAGTGACTTACCACTAGTAATAGGGCCACAAACACAATAAAATGTTTAGTTAGAGTATCGATAAATTATTCCCTTGGTAACTGGCAATGAGCAGGCAGGTTTAACTTAGGAGACGGGGTGTAAAACATTTAAAACACCCACGTGTTAAGTAAGACACAGTACACAAAAGCAATCCAACACTGATTTATAAAAATAGATTATATTTTTAGGAAAACGTAGACACTAAAATGACAAACATCCAGTGTACGAAACTGAGATTATGAATTTTTAAAGATTAAATGTAAAACTGGCACCTTGTCAGAGACCACTGCTTACCAATCACGGTTCTCTAGTTCTTGCACGGGAACAGAAGATGCTAGCTTCCCGACTCCCACTTCCAATAAATCAGGGCCAGAGTGAAATCATGGCGCTAATCCATTTGAAAGGGGGAAGGGGGAAATTGGATAAAATAATAAAGAACAAAGAAGAGACTGGTCCTGAACCTTCAGTTTCCTGTCAGAGTCCTCTGTCAGCCATCTACCAGCCCACCGAAGATACCTAAGGAAACTAAGCATACACAAATTATGAGTCTTTTCCTATCTCACTACTCTCTCTCTTCTCCAGCATCTCTCTAAAATGATTACCTACCCTAGATCCTACTTTGACCTGCTTCTCTTCTTGGAGTCTGATGGGTTTTCTTTCTCTTCTTGCTAGTTGGTTTAAACCCTCATCTGTAATTACAGTAAACAAGTTTAATTCATGTCTTTCCTTTCTACTCTATTTTATCTGTCTTATTATAGAAGAACCTACCAGAATCTATACTGTGTGTTGCCTTATCTTGGGATTCTCTTTTAATATCTGTTGTATTCCATATTTGTATTCCTCTATTCCTTGAACTTCTTGATTTTCTTTTAGAGTTGACATGTTGCTGGCTGAAACTTAGGTAGGTTCTCCTGTCTTTATTTGATTTTAACAAGTATTTCTGCAGTTCACTCAAGAGTATCTATTTTTCCTTTTCTTTTCTAGATGCTGAGACTGAATTTCATGGTAAGTATTTCTTATTTTAGCATTTAACCTTAAAACGTTCTATGTGATTGCTGTCTGTTATCATGAAAACTCTTTGTCACTTAGCTTCGTCTTCTCATATTTCCTCCAGTCAAACTCGCTGGAATGCGTCTTCCTCCGAAACTCCGTCGTGAAGAGATGAACCTCTCAAGACGCGTTTCCAGCACACACAATGCTGCGAACCTTCGGGGAATTTCCTGGAAGTGTTTAAACTAGTTTTCTGTCAACTATAACTTTTCTTTACTCTAAAATTCTAGGAAACTACGAGCGCTCAAAAAGGGGGCAGGCTTTCAACGGGAAAGCTTCAGTGAAGTGCGCACTTTCTCTGGTGCGCGAGCATCACGTAAGCTCTCCGCTAACGATCGCGGATGACTAGACAGCTGACCCCAGCTCCCTGGCGGCCATCTTAAGATTACTCAATCGCCACAGGGTTGACCAAGAGGGTTCTTTCTTCTGCCCTCGTCTGGATTTGGGTTCTGGAACGTTTGGGTTCCTGACAGTACCCCCCCACCAAAGATGGTCCTCCCAATCTTGGTTTGGTGGGATATTTTTGATGAAATTGTTTGACTAGTCTAGGAGCATGAACATCTGAATCTAGTTCCAGGACCGCTCCTCTGGTCCATAACCCTTCCAGTCGATCAGATAATACAATCTACCCCTCACTAGTTTTGAGTCCAGGATTTCTTTGACCTCGAACTCCAACCCAGTTTCTAACTGAATCGGCTGTGGCGCGTATTCTTTTCGTAGATTGGGAGCTGATTTTTTCAATAGTGAGACATGGAACAATGGGTGGATTTTGAATTTAGGTGGCAATGTCAATTAGTATGTCACAGGATTAACTTGCTCCGCTATGGGATAAGGGCCAATGAATATGGGTTGAAATTTTCGATTGCCCTTTAATCTAAGATTTTTAGTATTCAACCAGACTTCATTCCCCACCTCCAGAGGGGGAGGTTCCTTTCTTTTTCTGTCCGCATACATTTTATACCTTTCCTTAGCCTGTTCTAGGTTCTTAGATGCAGATTTATGTACTGACTTTAGATGAGACACTAAATCCTTAACTGCGGGGACTGGACTCTCAAAATCCTGCACTGAATTAGGATGTCTCCCATAATTCAAATAGAACGGAGAATACCCAGTGGACACATTCTTAGCATTGTTTAAAGCAAATTCTGCAGTCCATAAGCAGTCTGGCCATTCACCGCTCTGTTTCAAAGAGAATAATCTTAGATATTGCTCTAGCTCCTGGTTCACTCTTTCAGTTTGTCCATCTGTTTCCGGATGGAAACTAGTGGAATATCGTGTCTCTACTCCTAAACTGTTCATGAAGGCCCTCCAGAAATGGGAAACAAACTGAGTTCCTCGGTCTGATATAATGACTTTTGGGATCCCATGCAATTTTGCTGTTGGAATTCCCTTTAAGGCCACAAAATGTGTCATCTTGGTGTATGCATCTACTACCACTAGGATTGTATTGAACCCTTGACTGGATGGTAAATCAGTGATTAAATCTAGAGTCACGGTGTGCCAAGGAAAGGGAGGAACGGGTAGCGGCTGCAACAACCCTTTGGGAGCATGCCGTTCTGATTTTTCCTGAGCGAATATCTCACAGGTTTTTACATATTGTTCAATATCTTTAGTGATCTGTGGCCACCAATATTTTCGTTTTATGAGATCCGCCGTCTTGAGCTCTCCTTTATGTCCCGCTAACTGATGATCGTGACACTCTCTCAAGGCTTGCGCCTGCAATGCTGGAGTTGGCAGGTACAATGCTCCTTCCTTGTAGGGCAATTCATCGAAAACTTCTCTTCCATCCTCTTACTGAGCCCACTCCTGCATTTCTTCTGGAGACAAGACTCGGACTACCTGCTCCTTCAAACTCTGGGTATCTGTGGCACCAATTATTTTAGAGTCAGGTATGATCGTTTTAGTGTTTGTTTGATTCTTCTCCTCTCCAGTTGCCATTCGAGATAAGGCATCCACCTTTCCGTTTTCAGTTCCTGGCCTGTAAGTTATTACAAAATCATAGTCAGCAAAATACAGCGACCAACGAAGTTGTCGAGGAGTTAGAGTTCTGGCTGACTTCAAGAATTTTAAATTGCGATGATCTGTATAGACAGTAACTACATGGTGAACTCCCATGAGATAACGTCTCCATTCCTTGAAGGCATCCTTTATTGCCAACAACTCTTTTTCCGTAATCGTGTAGTTGATTTCTGGTGGCGTTAATTTCCTCGAACGAAAGGCCACTGGGTGCAACTGGCCTGTTTCCTTGTTTCTTTGCGAGAGTACTCCACCTACTGCAAGATTAGAAGCATCTGTTTCAACATAAAAAGGTTCCATTGGATCCGCGTGAAGGAGAATGGGTGCTGAGGTGAACTCACACTTCTAGGACTTAAAGGCTAATTCTGCTTCCTCGGACCATTCGAAACGTGCTCCTTTCTTCAATAGTCGAGTAAGAGGCAAGATTCGTCGAGAGAATTCACTTATGAATCTCAGATAGAAGTTGGCAAACCCGACGAATGCTTGCACTTCCTTGACACTGGTCGGTGACTTCCATTCAAGCACAGCCTGAATCTTCCGGGTGTCCATCTTGATTCCCGATGGTGCGATCACGAAACCCAAAAATTCCACTTGAGTGACACTGAAGGCACACTTTTCCAACTTGACAAATAATTTATTCTCCTGAAGTTTCTGTAGAACCCCTCGGACTTGTTTCTGATGCTCTTGAGTATCAGCTGAGTAGATCAGTATATCATCTATGTACACAATTGCACATTGATCGATGTATTCACTGAGTACGTCATTGATGAAGTGCTGGAATGCTGCAGGAGCATTACATAACCCGTAGGGAATCACCTGGTATTCAAATAACCCAAAGCGAGTTCTGAAGGCCGTCTTCCACTCATCACCCTCTCTTACTCGAATGAGGTGGTATGCTCCTCTTAAATCCAGCTTCGTAAAAATCCGAGCTCCCTTTACCTGATCCGATAAGACTGAGATAAGTGGAAGTGGATATCGTTTCTTCTTGGTTATTCTGTTCATTGCTCGGTAGTCTATGCACGTCCTCAACTCCCCTGCTTCCTTCTTGGGCACAAAAAACAGAGGCGAAGATACGGGGGATTGAGAGGGGCGAATAAACCCGTTAGCCAAGTACTTATCAAGATACTCCCTCAGATGGCGATGTTCTTTTTCTGTCAAGGCGTAAACCCGGCTGCATGGCAGATTAGCACCTGGTTCAAAATCTATTTTGCAATCCTAAACACGATGCGGTGGCAATTGTTCAGCTTCTTGTTCATTAAAAACGTTTTCAAAAGCTAGATATTCCGGAGGTATTGGCTGCGTGTTGATTACACACACCATGGCTTCCGCCGAACATAGGACATGGGCCGGATTCTCTTTATTCACTTCTTCTTGATTTCCGAAACAATTCTCTCGACAAAAGGTTGGAATCATCTCTATCGTTCTGTTTCTCCAGTCTATTGTTGGATTATGCTCAGTGAGCCAAGGGAGTCCTAAGATGAGCTGAAACTGAGGGGCATCAATTAAATTAAAGTGAATGGCTTCCTTATGCCCATCGTCTCGAATTAACTCCACCAGCTCGGTGTGACTCACTATGGGTCCAGAAGAGAGATTAGTACCATCGATAGCTCTGACTGGTTCACTTTTTGCCTTGGGGATTGCTTGCAACCCGATTTTAGCTGTGAATTTCAGGTTGCAAAAATTGCCAGTGGCTCCTGAGTCTACCATCACTGCCACTCCTTTCATGGTTTCTTGGCGAAGTGTGGCGAAGAAGACTGTAGGGTATTGGCCAAACGATGTTCCTGTGGAGTTTTTTCTTCCCTCACATCCACCTGTACAACTCTCTCTACAGGTGGTGCTGCAAGTTTTCCTTCGGCTTGTAGGTGCCTTTTGGTTTCTTTGGGCAGTTTCAAACAAAATGTCAACTTGAACCACAATACATACACAAATTACTGGTCCGCCTCTTTTCTTTTTCTTCCTTGGAAAGTGGACCCCTGATAGCTCCTATCTGCATCAGCTCCGATCCTGAAGATCCTTCCGAGCTTCTTCCTTCATCTGTCCTTGCTCTAGCAAACCGGGGGACTATACCTCTGGATTCTCGCTTTCTCTCCCCTCTTCGCTCTCTTTGGCGGAAATCCAGCTCTAACACCAGATCAATCAAGGCAGATATTTCCGTAGGACGGTTCGGTATCTGCGCCAACCCATCTTTCAATTTGTCACGCAGACCACGATAAAAGATTGCTGTTCGCTTACTTTCCGGCCAATCGGTTGCCATAATAAGTTTGTTGAATTGGGCCAAATACGCCACCAGATCTCTGCTTCCTTGTTTAAGCTCCAACAACTCATTATCCACTGCTTGGGAGATTCGTCTTCCATCAAATATTCGCAGGAATTCTTTTTTAAACTCGTCGTAGTTCTGTAAGAGCGGATCGTCTCGTGACACTATCGGCATTGACCAGGCTGCCGCATCTCCACTTAAGTATGATAGAATAAAGGCTACATTGGATTGCGCATCAGGGAAGATAGAAGGGCGGCACATAAAATGTAAAGAACATTGCGTGATAAATACTTGTGCCTTCTGTGGGTCCCCACTGAACCTTTCAGGCGCAGCTATAGGTATTACAGGAGACAAGGAATGGATAACCTGTGTTGTTAGTTTTTTTGTGTACCCCCAGAAGTGGATGGACTCTCTCTTCCTATTGGGTACGGTTGTCTTATTCTCTGAGCTAAGTCTGCCATCTCTTTTCTTGAATTCATAATTTCTTGTCTTAGACTTTGATTTTCTTCTTTTACCGCTACTAACTCTTTCTGTATAGCTTCCAAGACCGCCCCCAGAGTCTGCAAATGTATTCCGTCAACCATTCTGTTCAGGTGCAAGTTAATACGTGGGCACTTCACTCTATCAGAGACCACTGCTTACCAATCACGGTTCTCTAGTTCTTGCACGGGAACAGAAGATGCTAGCTTCCCGACTTCCACTTCCAATAAATCAGGGCCAGAGTGAAATTGTGGCGCTAATCCATATGAAAGGGGGAAGGGGGAAATTGGATAAAATAATAAAGAACAAAGAAGAGACTGGTCCTGAACCTTCAGTTTCCTGTCAGAGTCCTCTGTCAGCCGTCTTCCAGCCCACCGAAGATACCTAAGGAAACTAAGCATACACAAATTATGAGTCTTTCCCTATCTCACTACTCTCTCTCTTCTCCAGCATCTCTCTAAAATGATTACCTACCCTAGATCCTACTTTGACCTGCTTCTCTTCTTGGAGTCTGATGTGTTTTCTTTCTCTTCTTGCTAGTTGGTTTAAACCCTCATCTGTAATTACAGTTAACAAGTTTAATTCCTGCCTTTCCTTTCTACTCTATTTTATCTGTCTTATTGTAGAAGAACCTACCAGACTCTATACTGTGTGTTGCCTTATCTTGGGATTCTCTTTTAATATCTGTTGTATTCCATATTTGTATTCCTCTATTCCTTGAACTTCTTGATTTTCTTTTAGAGTTTACAAGTTGCTGGCTGAAACTTAGGTAGGTCGTTCTCCAGTCTTTATTTGATTTTATCAAGTATTTCTGCAGTTCACTCAAGAGTATCTATTTTTCCTTTTCTTTTCTAGATGCTGAGACTGAATTTCATTGTAAGTATTTCTTATTTTAGCATTTAACCTTTCAAAACGTTCTATGTGATTGCTGTCTGTTATCGTGAAAACTCTTTGTCACTTAGCTTCGTCTTCTCATATTTCCTCCTGTCAAACTCGCTGGAATGCGTCTTCCTCCGAAGCTCCGTCGTGAAGAGATGAGCCTCTCAAGACGCGTTTCCAGCACACACGATGCTGCGAACCTTAGGGGAAGTTCCTGGAAGTTTTTAAACTAGTTTTCTGTTAACTATAACTTTTCTTTACTCTAAAATTCTAGGAAACTACAAGCGCTCAAAAAGGGGGCAGGCTTTCACCGGGAAAGCTTCAGTGAAGTGCGCACTTTCTCAGGTGCGCGAGCGTCACGTAAGCTCTCCGCTAACGATCGTGGATGACTAGACAGCTGACCCCAGCTCCCTGGCGGCCATTTTAAGATTACTCAATCGCCACAGGGTTTACCAAGAGGGTTCTTTCTTCTGCCCTCGTCTGGATTTGGGTTCTGGAACGTTTGGGATCCTGACACACCTACAAGCCAATAGCGCCTAAAAGGTTAAACTAAGAGGTCATGCTGGACCGTAGCAAAGTGAAGAGTTTTTTACACTTACTTTCCAAAAGTGTTTCTTGATTCAGGAAAGTGGTCCACAGCACCAGTCAAGGGTACAGACGTTCTGGTTCGCCTCTTTGGCTCTGAGGCTACCACTCCCACAATGCCACAAGAAAGCTTATGGAGTTTTTTACAAACGTGGCTTTAGTCTTCTCCAAACGTCTGGAACTTCTTCCATAAGGTCTCCTTGAGGGTTCAAAGTGTATGCAAAACCAATGCAGGGGTCTGGAATCTCTGATATGGTCTTGGGCACTGCACTTGGCCAAATCCTTAAAAGTATTATCAATGGAAACTAGCCTCAAAGGGCATAGGGATAGAGTGTTTGTACAGAAGAAAGAAATATTACTTCTTTTGAAAGCCCTCAACCTAGTTGGTGGCATGCTTCATCATCTGGCTCCACCCGGTGACACCGAATGTGTCCCGGGTGTGCTTCAACGCTTGTATACAGCAGAGTGTGCAGTGATAGCGTGTGAGTGTGAATTTAAAACTGTCCTCAGGTCCAAATTCCTGTACTAGGTAATTTTATTAGCGGGCCGTTGACAATGTTAAAAACAAGGCAATGGATGTGTTGTGGAGTTATCCATGGTCTCCCACGTCATGTGTGGTCAACATGTTTCTGCCAGGCCTTGGTAATGAGCTGTCTTTCTTCAGGACCTATGAATGTGTGAAGTGCTTGTGAAGTGATTTAAAAAAGGCAGGGTCAGGAATTGAGTGTAAGTTACCCACTATGTGGTGCACTCGCTAAGGTGCAATATGGGTAAGAGGGTGCTTCCCTCTGGGATTTGTACTCTTGAGACTATCAGAGCAAAGCTTCATGAGTATCCAGCATTGGGGTCAGCTTAGAAACGCCTTTTGTGTGAAGCTGGGTCCCTGCGTCAGCACCTACTTGGTATGCATCGATGCATACCGAGTAGATTCTGACTATCGGCGTCCGTCCCCAACCCAACCCTAGCCACCGCAACCAGCGCCAGGTACCCTGGACCTCCCTCTACCCATCACTACGACACCACCACCCTCCTCGCACTCAACCCTGGATGAATGCCAACAGGCCTTGCCAAACATGACCCATGGCCAGTTCTCATGCCTTCACTGCCGCTAGACCCTCACCGCCACCTGGCCTCCAACACCGCCAATGCCAGCACCAGCGACAACCTAAAATGCTTCCTCTTCAATGTACACTCCATACACAAACATGCCATGGAAATCTGGAACCTACTCTGCTCTTTCTGGCCTGACATCGCCTTCTTCACAGAGACCTGGACTAACGCTTCCTCCGCCCCAACATCAGCACTGCCATTCCAGATGGATACAAGATCCAGAGGAAAGTCCACCCCAACCACCCAGGAGGGGGCCAATTCATTGCCCAAAAGAGCACCCTCTAACTCACCACCTCCAGCAAAACCTTCCCCTCCTGCGAACACCTGCAGTGCCAGATCCAGACCACCCCCAAAGCAACACTTCAAAGAACCCTCATCTACAGACCGCCCAGCCACCGAACACCCTTTGCCACCACCATCACCAGCTTCATCGCACCCCACGCAATCACCTCAAAAAATTAAATACTCATTGGAGACCTGATCCACGACAACCCCAGCAACTCCATCTCCACTATCCTTCATGACAACCTCGCCAGCATCGGACTTAAACAACTCGTCAACACACCAAGGACACACCCTCGACCCCATCTTCATGGCAGGAAACAGCATCCAATTCAGCCACACTTTGCAGCCACCATGGACGGACCACCACTGCGTAAACTTCGGCATCAACAATCCCAAGGCACCCAAGCCAGCCCCACGCCCACCAAGAAGGAACTGGAGCAAGGTTACAGACAAGCAACATAACTCCATCCTCACCCAAGACAACCAAACCTGGACAGCCAACGCGAACAACGCAAACGATGCAGCCAAAGTACTCCACACCTGGATTTCCAACTGCTCAGACGAACTCGCCCCGCTATGCAACCCCAACAGACAACGACCCAGGAAAGCCCCCTGGTTCACCACCGCTCTCCAAAAAGCCAGACGCACCTGCAGGCTCCTGGAGAAGAACTGGAGAAACACCAAGACAACTGAAAACAACACCACCTACAAGGACACCATGATGGATTACCACAAACAGATCAGAGCCACCAAGAGGAACTTCATCCACAACAATATCCCAGCCAACTCCACCAACTCCAAGGAACTTTTCAGTCTCACTCAAGAATTCACCAACCCACGCAGGGAAGCCACAGATGTCAACCCATCCCAAGACCTCTGTGACAAGCTTGGAACCTTTTTCCACCTCCAGATCAAAATCCTCTACAACAACCCCCCAGAAACAGCAGCCAGCCCACCATTTCCAACTGGACACCGATCACGGCCAAAGACACCACCTCAACCATAAAAAGCATCTACTGGGGGGCCTCCACCGACCTCTGCCCCCGTCATATCTACCACAGAGCCACGGCCAGCACCGAATCCAAAATACAACACACCATCAACACCACCTTCAAAACAGGCACCTTCCCAGATGAATGGAAACGTGCAGAAGTCAGACCCCTGCTCAAGAAGCCCACAGCTGACCACAGCAACTTCAAGAACTATCGGCCAATCTGTTCCTTTGCTTCGCAGCCAAAGTTGCAGAGAAAACTGAAAATAGAAAACTGACACGATTCATTGAAGAGAATGCTGTCCTCGACACGTCCCAATCTGGATTCTGAAGCAACCACAGCACACGGATCACACTACTCGAGTCGCCGCTACATATGGCATCCGCACCCTCCTGGACCGAGGCCACTCAGCAGCCCTCATCCTACTTGACCTACCAGCGACCTTCGACACCGTTTCCCATTGCACACTAGTCGCCAGATTACACGATGCAGGCATACAAGGAACAGCTCTGAACTGGATCTGATCATCCTCCCTGGAAGAAGGCAAATGATCAGACTCCTATCCTTCCTTTCCAACCACCTGCGGAGTCCTAATGGGTTCATCACTGAACCCCACTCTCTTCAACATCTACATGGTTCCCCTTGCAGCCATTGTCTGACAACACAACCTCAACATCGTATCCTACACCGACGAAACCCAGCTCATCATCTCCCTCACCAAAGACTCCACCATTGCATAACTCAATTTCCATAAAGGAATGCAAGATGTTGCAGCTGCCTGAAGCTCAACGCCGAGACTAACAGAAGTCCTCGTACTTAGTATCACCCATTCTGCATGGGACAGCACCTGGTAGCCGACTGCCCTTGGAAGCCCACCTATCCCCTCAGACCATGCTAAGAACCTCAGCATCGTACTCAACTCATCACTCACCGTGAACCGACAGGTCAGTGCTGTCACCTCCAGCTTCTTCAACACCCTCCGCATCCTCCGCAAGACCTTCAAGTGGATCCCCCCTGAGTCAAGGAAGACAGTCACCCACACACTCATCACCAGCAGATTGGACTATGGAAACACACTCATAAATCAATCAATCAATCAATCAATCAATCAATCATTCATTTGTAAAGCGCACTACATACCCGTGAGGGTCTTAAGGCGCTGGGGTGGGGAGGAGGGGGGCCGCTACTGATCAAAAAGCCAGGTCTTAAGAAGTCTTCTGAAGGCCAGCAGGTCCTGGGTCTGTCGTAGGCTGGTAGGGAGAGTGTTCCAGGCCTTGCTGGCGAGGTAGGAGAAGGATCTGCCGCCGGTGGTGGATTTCCAGATGCGTGGGACTGTGGCAAGGGCGAGGTTGGTAGGGTGGAGGCTGCGAGTGGGGGTGTAGAAGCTTAGTCGGTCGTTGAGGTATGCTGGTCCGGCGTTGTGTAGGGCCTTGCTTGCGTGGATGAGGAGCTTGAAGGTGATCCTGTTGTTGACGGGGAGCCAATGCAGGCCTCTCAGGTGTGGTGTGATGTGGCTGCGTCAAGGGATGTCGAGGATCAGTCATGCCGAGGTGTTCTGGTTGCGATGCAGCCGTCTCAGGAGCTTGGTTGTTGTTCCTGCGTAGAGGGTGTTCCCGTAGTCCAGTCTGCTGGTGAAGAGGGCCGGGGTGACTTTTTTTATCGAGTGTCGCAGGGGATCCACTTGAAGATCCTGCGGAGCATTTGGAGGGTTTTGAAGCAGGAAGTGGAGACAGCATTGACCTGCTTAGTCATGGAGAGGGCGGAGTCGAGGATGACCCCCAGGTTGCGTACGTGGTCGGTGGGTTCTGGGGCTGTTCCTAGCGATTTTGGCCACCAGGAGTCGACCCAGGCTGAGAGGGTGGGGCCGAGGATGAGGACCTCTCTCTTGTCAGAATTCAGCTTCAGCCTGCTGTCCTTCATCCATTCGGTGACGGCCTTCCATTCCTATGTGGAGGTTGGCTTTGGCAGTGTGGGGGTCTTTGGTGAGGGACATGATCAGCTGGGTGTCGAAGGCGTAGGAGATGATGTTGAGGCTATGTTGTCGTGCGACGTGGGCGGGTGGTGCCATGTAGATATTGAACAGCGTCGTGCTGAGGGATGATCCCTGTGGAACGCCGCAGATGATCTCGGTGGTCTTTGAGAGGAAGGGTGGTAGGCGGACACTCTGGGTTCTGCCAGAGAGGAAGGATGTGGTCCCGGCCAGGGCCTTCTCTTGGATTCCGGCGTGATGGAGGCGTGCTGTTAGGGTGCGGTGGCAGACCATGTCGAAGGCTGCTGATAGGTCCAGAAGGATGAGGGCGGCTGTTTCTCCTTTGTCCAAAAGGATCCTGACGTCATTGGTGGCGGCGAAGAGGGCGGTCTTGGTGCTGTGGTTGCTGCGGAAGCCGGACTGGAATGGGTCCAGGATGTTGTTGTCTTCGAGGTAGAGGGTCAGCTGTCTGTTGACGATCTTCTACGTGACCTTCACCGGGAAAGGGAGGCGGAAGTTCTTGAGGATGTTGGGCTCCATCTTGGGTTTCTTCAGTAGGGCGTTGATCTCAGCGTGCTTCCAGCTCTCTGGGACGGTTGCTGTCTCAAAGGAGATGTGAGATGGAATGTGATGGCTGTGCTGGCTTTGTTGAAAACGTGGTGAAGGCATGGGTCACATGGGGATCTGGAGTGGATGGAGTTCATGGTCTTGATGGTGTCTTCGTTGCTGACGTTGGACCAATCGGTCAGGCGACTGATGCGGGTGGCGGTTGCAGGGGGGTTCTCGGCGGTGGATGTGGGGGTGGCGGTGTCAAAGCTGTCGTGGATGTCGGTGATCTTGCGGTGAAAGAAGGTGGCCAGTGAGTTGCACAGGTCTTGTGATGGTGGAATGTCGTTGGGGTTGGAGCTGGGGTTGGAGAGTTCTTTTACGATGTTGAAGAGATCTTTGCTGTTGTGTGCGTTGCTGTCTAGGCGGTCCTTGAAGGTGGTCCTCTTGGCGGTCCAGATGAGTTGGTGGTGTCTGCTGGTGGCGTTCTTGTGGGCTGTGTAGCTGTCTGGTGTTTTGTCATGGAGCCAGCTCTTCTCCAGCTTCTGACAGGTTTGCTTGGAGGTCCGGAGATCTTCGGTGAACCAGGCGGCTTTCTTGTTGGTGTGATTGGTGGCGGAGGTCTTGAGTGGGGCGAGGGTTTCAACGCAGCCGTTGATCCACTGTTTGAGGTTGATGGCGACGGTTTCGGGGTCGGTGGGGTCGGCGGGTGGTCCCAGGGCGAGGGTGGTGGTCAGTTGATCCTCGGTGACCTTGCCCCAGCAGCGGCGTGGCATCTGTTGGGTGCGGTGGTGTGTGGTGGGTTTCCTGAAGGTGAAGTGAACGCATCTGTGGTCTGTCCAGTGGGGTTCGGTGGTGTGGTTGAAGGAGACGTGGGGGCTGGTGGAGAAGATGGGGTCCAGCGTGTGTCCAGCGGCGTGTGTGGGTGTCGTCACGAGCTGTTTGTGTCCAAGGTTGGCGAGGTTGTCGATCAGGGTGGTGGAGTTGGCGTCGTTGTTGTTCTCGAGGTGGAAGTTCAGGTACCCGAGGAGGATGTAGTCCATGGAGGCGAGGACGTGGGTGCTGACGAGGTCGGCGGTGGTGTCGCTGAACTGTGGTTGTGGTCCGGTAGGTCTGTAGATGAGTGTTCCTCTGAGGGTGGTGTTGAGGTCGGTGTGGATCTGGAAGTGCATGTGCTCGGCGTCGGTGTTGGTCGAGAATCTGATGGTGTCTTTGTGGATGATGGCGATTCCCCCTCCTACTCCGTTGGTGTGGTATCTGCGGGAGATCTTGTAGCCTTCTGGGATGGCTATGGCGATGTCTGGTGCCGAGGTGGTGTTCAGCCAGATCTCAGTCAGGAAGTAGACGTCGGGGGTGGTTGAGTCTAGGAGGTCCCAGAGTTTGATGGCGTGCTTGCGAGCAGAGCAGGTGTTGAGGAGGATGCATCTGAGGTGGTTGGGTTCTCTTGCTGATGGTTTGGCGGGCCAGATGCTGGTGAAGCTGCGGTTCCGGCATGTGAAGGGCCCTTGGGTGTGCTTCGGGGTGGCCTGGTAGCAGGAGTGAACTCATCCGGGGTTGAGTGCGTGGAGGGTGCTGGAGTCGTAGTGCAGTCTGGTGTTGTGGCGTCTTCGGGGTCCAGGGGTTCTGGTGCTGATCGCGGTCCAGGCGCGTACGGGCGCAGACGGGCTTGCCTCCAGCGAACGCCATTAAGAAGGGAGGAGGGAGGGAGGAGCAGCTGGAAGGCAGGAGGGGAAAGCGAATGGGGGCGCTAGGGGGTTGGGGCCGCAGGGTTGCAGCAGCAGGAAGGCTGAGAGTGGCCCAGGGAGAGCCGGCAAGGGGAGCGCAGAAGGGGAGAAAATGGCACAAAAAGGCACAAAATGAAAAACGATTGCAATAGCAGCACAGTAAAAGCAAGGCACAATAAAACAAGGCACAAATACACGAGTCTAGGAACGCTAACCAGCAGCCCACTAGACACCAGGGATGAGGTGCAGGCGGGTGCCTGCGAGTGGAGGAGGGCCTCGAAAACGCGAACAGCAGCGTGGGCGGGGGTTAGGGACACGGGCACAGCTAGGTGGTGCTGCGCACGTGGGGGAGCTAGCTCATGACCAAAGTCAGGTCAGCATCAACAAGTCCCTACTCCGCAAACTCCAGACAATACAGAACACCGCTGCCAGACTCGTCCTCGGCATCCCCTGACACGAAGACATCAGCCAACACCTACAAAGTCTCCACTGGCTTCCCATGGAGAAAAGAGTCACTTTAAAAATACTCACTCATGCTTACAAATGTCTACACAACAACGGACCCAAATATCTCAACAACAGAATCAACTTTCAAGTACCCAAAAGAAACCTCAGATCTTTGAACTTCACACTGGCCGAAACCCCATGCATACACAGAGCCTGAGCAGGCGGAAGATCCTTCTCTCACATTGCAGCCAAGACCTGGAACGAGCTACCGGCAGACATCGGGCATGCCCTGTGAGAAGTTGTCCTGGCATATACTGTCTACTATTCTAGTGGGCACCTTGCACCAGTCCAAACCCTATGCCGCCCAAATGAAAAGCACCCCCAGAACATCAGGGTATCTACCTACATTGCACCTACCTCCAATACGGAATCCCAACCAAAGCCTCTATAGAACTAGAACTGCACAACGCAGCTTGGCTTTCTCTACTCTTGGCTGATACTACTTAGTGGAGGGCACAGGGGAGTTGCTGTTCATCTTCCTGCAGCTCTCCATGATTTCGTCCTTGTCGTCCAGTGAAAGACGATGCCCCACTGCTTCTGTTCCACGCCTATCGGCACCAGCTTGGCATCCGGGCCGTTGTGGTCTCTCACAAGCAGGGCTTCATCGTGGTGGAGACCTATCCACCTCATCTACGCCTACACAAGGATTTACATAGGCCCGGTCCTGGCGTACCTGACTTTAAAATAGCGGCCTCCGCTGCCTATGTTTCTCCGGCAGCCACTATGACAGACCCCAGTTCCTTCTCTGATACTGACCTGGACTACACCAAGCGTCGCCATCTCCACCTACACATTGATTTCAGCAGCAACATCATTCAGCGGGGATGTTTCCATGAGTGTGGAGTTCCAGCAGGGCGGCCTCTCCTTTTTTCTCCATGGGGGACTTGGTATTCTATGTTTGTCTATGTAACTGTAGCTAATACACCTACTCAAAATTGATTATTTCTGTCGTCCCGACCGCGGAGACCTGAGCAACATGGCTGATGCCCGGTTGAGCTGTTAGATAGCTGTAGCGGAGATTGGCCCCAGTTCACCCTCTTGACCATCACCTACCCAGCCGGACATTGGGCATAGTTCACCGTGTCTCCCCGTTGTGTCTCAAGTCCCTCTCTGGCTTGTTTCCATGCCCTCCCCCCACCTTCTTCTTTTACATCTATTCTAAACTGTTTTCCCCGAATGTTGAGACCTGAGCAACATGACTGATGCCCGATGGAGTTGCTAGACAACTAATGAGGAGATTGTCCCTGGTTTCCCCTCAACCGTCACCTACCCAGTGGGACATTGGACACAGTTCATCTTCATCTCCCTGCTATGGCTCCTTCCTCCCCACCCTTCCTTTAAATCCTCTCAGCCTCGTTGTTTGTTTACTGTACATTATTAGCTATTGCAACTGATGCAATTTGTAACGCAATGTTCCTCTGTTATAGCGCTCTGATACCTATGGGTCTTGCCAGCGCCTTCTAATCATTTTGTTGTACCTCCTAATGCTACGTTCCCTTGGTTAAGTGCTCTGTTACCTCTGGGTCTAGATAGCACTATAGAACCGTCACAAATCAAATAAACTAAAAACTGTTTTTTCCTGAACGCTGAGACCTAAGCAACATGGCTGATGACCGGTGGAGCTGTTTGACAGCTAATGAGGAGATTGGCCCTGGTTCCCCCCTTGACCGACACCTACCCAGCTGGACTTTGGGCATAGTTCCTCCTTGTCTCCCCGCTATTACTCCTTCCTCCCCTCACTCCTACGATTTATTGAAAAAAAAGAATTGGTGTACTGTGCCTTACTCACATGGTGAGGAGTCAGGGAACATCTGCAGCAACCAGGGAAAATCAGAGTTGCCTTCACAGGGACCCACCAGTTGAAGGACAAGGAATCGCAAAGGAGCTTTGAGCAGAAATGCAAGAAGCAGACTCATAGAACACTCGGGAGTGTAGGCTCACAATCTTCAGTGCAGATGGTGCTCGGGGATTGGGCTACAAGTACCCCATAGCACAACTTCAAGAGACGTCGAGAAGTCAATGCACTTGCAAATGTGCAAGGGGTCCAGGAGTTCCGGTTCCACATCACTCACGAGGGCTGCAGGTCTCAGCTTTGCAGTGGGCTCGGGTCGGCCTCTAAGAAGTCTGGAAATCTTCTTCATGGGCTGCAGATATTTATTTATTTATTTATTTATTTTTGATATTTATAGAGCACAAACAAATGCCCTTGGGCGTCTCGGCGCTATAGACCCAGTTTATGATTCTAGTAAAGCTAAACCGAAGCGTGCCTGGTGCAGAGTATGGTAAGCTCACTGATTGAACAGCCAGGTGTTTAACCTGCCACGAAACTGTAGGAGAGATTGGGATGACTTGATCGAAAATGGAAGAGTATTCCATAGTCTGGCTGCAGAAACAATGAATCGTCTGTCCCCACAGGAGACTGTTTTCGTGCGGGGGACCACCAGATGATACTGTGTCAATGAACTCAGTTGTCTTGGAGGACAACAGAGTATCAGCTGATCTCTGAGAAACTGTGGGCCTTGTTTATGTACCGCCTTGTATGTAAAGCAAAGGGTCTTAAATTGAATGCGGTTTTTAATCGTCAGCAAATGAAGGTTCCAATTTGCTTGGGCAATTGGTTTGAATTTGGGGGTCCTGGAAAGCAATCTTGCAGCAGCATTCTGTATGGATTGCATTTTGTTAATGACCCGTGTTTGTGCATTGGCAAAGAGACTGTTACAGTAATCTAGAGAGGATAATACCAAAGTGCTTACCAGAGTTTTTCCCGCACTTTCAGGCAAAACGGTATTATTTTCCTTATAAGTTTTAACTTATAAAAAGTGGTAGATGCTATTTGGTTGGCATGTGTGAGGAAATTAAGGGATTCGTCAAAGACAATTCCCAAATTCCTGACCTTTGAGGCTGGGATAGGTAACACTCCAAAGGAGGCAGGCCACCATGTGGAGGACCAGCTAGGGAATAATTTTCCAAAGATGACCACCTCCATCTTCTCAGATTTAAGTTTAAGACAATTGGAGGCCATCCAACCTCCAAATGCCAACATACCCTCCTGGAAGCGCTCTGCCACCTCTTCTCCATTATTGTTAATGGCGAGCACCAACTGGGTATCATCAGGATACGAGGTAAGGCTCATCCCGTAAGCTTTGATGACTTTTGCTAGGTCCGACACATAGATGTTAAAAAGTGTCGGACTTAGGGATGAGCCTTGAGGGACCCCACATGGTAGGGACAGCTCTGCCGACTGGAATGATCCCAGGGTGACAGCCTGTGTTCTTCCGGATAAGAAGGAGGCCAATAGATTCTTCGCTGCCCCTTGGATACCTATTTTTCCGACACGGTCGATCAGAATAGAATGATCGACCGTGTCGAAAGCCGCAGATAAGTCCAACAAAACAAGCACCGCCATGCCTCCTTGGTCTCTGATGACTCTGATATCCTCTGCCGCTTTGAGGGCGGCTTCCGTGCCGTGACATCTGCGAAACCCAAACTGAGTGTTATCCAGCAAATGATGTGTCTCAATATATTCGGATAATTGACTATTTATAGCCTTCTCTGCCACCTTTGTGGAGAAGCGTGGCTCAGTGGTTAGAGGCGGCAGACCCGGAAGCTGAGATCAGCCGTGGCCCAGGGTTCGATTCCCCGCCTCGGCGGGTCTCGGGCTCAAAATTCCACAGACTCGACAATTCTCGCTCCGGTGCCTACTCGACTCACGGGGTCACACTCTGCGACTCTGGGCAATAGCTTGCTTAATCTCCACTACGGCCTCTCGTGGCGGGATGCCTGGCTTTCACCTTGTGGATACCCTGCCGGGGTATCTCACAGGGGAATACCAGGACGGGTTCCCTAAGCAAGCGCCTTGAGACCCCTGGGTGATTCGTGCGCTATATAAATCGAAATAGACTTTGCCACAAATGGAAGATTGGCTATGGGTCTATAATTCTTTAGATCGTCTTTATCCAGATGTGTTTTTTTTAAAAGAGGCTTTAGCAAGGTGTTTTTTAACGCATCTGGATAAATACCCGATTTAAACATGGCTTTGCTTATTTGTGTAATTACCCCTGTTATAAAGTCCATGACAGGGGGAAAAATTTTGGAAGGACATGGGTCAAGAGATGATCCAGCTTTTATAGTTTTGATAATATCCGCTATTTGCGGCTCTGTAACCTCATGGAAGTGGGTTAATAGACAATCAGTCGAATTAGTACAGATGGAATGAGTAGTAAAATTGACATTAGATGAAAAAGCTAAATAGATATCATTGACTTTAGAGAAAAAAAAAGTTTGGCTACAGAGTCACAAAAAGATTGAGAGGAGGGGGGAGTCAAGTCTGGAGCTTGTCCCGCTAGTTGCTTATCTACCTCAAACAGTTGTTTGCTAGAATTTTTAGCACCATCAATTTGTTCGCTAAAGAAATTCTTTTTTGCCTCTGTAATCATTTTTTTGTATATCGCCAGTGCCTCCCTATACATAGATTTGCTTTCAGCGTTATAGGATTTCCTCCAATGTCTCTCTAAGTTCCTGCATATTTGTTTTTGTTTCCTAAGCTTCTCCGAGAACCAGGGTGCAGTGGGAGCTGTTCTATTTCTTGATATAGTTTTATATGGTACCAATGTTTTCACTTTACCTAGCCATTGCGAGTATTGATCCATGGCTTCATTTGGGTCTGTAGAAATGTTAGGACGCAAATTTTCCAATAGTGTTCTTAACTCTACATCATTAATGTCCTTCCAATTTTTGAAGGGCTCCCGACCAAGGGTAGCTGATTTAATTATGGGTACATCATTAATGGGGATTGTGCAAAAAATAGCATGATGATCAGACCAAGATAGAGGGAAGATGTCATGTATTTTGATCCCTTTTTGGTTGGAGAAAATACCATCTAAAGTGTGGCCTGCATCATGAGTAGGAAGATTAACCAGTTGGGGGAGTCCTAGGGTTTCCAGATCTGTCAGTAAGGAAAGGGTTTCGTTGTTCTCTAATTTTTCTAAATGAAAGTTTAGGTCCCCTAAGATCGTGAAGGAGTCCTCTGTTGCAAGAGATTCCAGCATAGTGTTCAAATTCAAGAGAAAGTCTGAGCGAGCTCCTGGTGGTCTATATAGGAGTGCTCCTTTGAAGTTATGCGAAGGGGTAAGCATAATGGCGAATTGAATAGCTTCACATGAAGAGGATGGTATCGATGAAATCCTTACCGTGAAGCAATTACGGGCAATTATCGCCAGGCCTCCACCCTTCTTTCTCTGTCTATCCTGCCTATATGCCTTATATCCTTGAGGAACGGCAACCACCAGATCTGGATCAGAAGCACTGTCCATCCAAGTTTCGGTCACGAACAATATATCTATGTTCCTATCCATAATGAGATCCGCAATTTCTTGTCTATGCCTACATAAAGAACGGGCGTTAATAAGTGAAATCAATATGTTCGTGGGAGTGGAAGTAATAGGAATCCTAGGCTTTGTGATTGTATTAACAAATGGAAATGGAGACTTGCAGTGAGGACAGCTAATATACGTGGAATGAAAAATGTGTTCCGGAGCAAGTTTTATACAGTCATTATTTTGGACTAAACTAAGTTTAATGAGATCGGCTTTGGAATAACGTATTTGGCGCGCCGCCCGGCCCAAACCAGGGGTCGTGGCCCTAAACCCGGTCCCGGCGCGGACGGGCGCAGACGGGCACGCCTTTGGCGCCCGCTGCGCCAGCCCGCTGCGCGGACGGGAGGTCATTGTTTATATATCCAATAGAGGGGAGGGTGGGAGGCGGCCAGCAGCTGCACCGCGACCATTTCCTCACCCAATATTGCGCCTATAACCCTTCGTCCCAGAACGTAAGCACCTAATCGGCTGCACAGAGGGACCGGGGTTCATGATCCGATATAGTCAGGGGGAACAAAGATTTAAAATGCAAAGTGTGGAATTATTCCAGCAATATAAAGTAAATAAATGTAAAAACACAAATTGTTAAAAACAGTGTAGTGACAGGCTAAACCCCCGGCTTCCACCTCAGGGGAGAAACACAGCTAGATACTTCGGAGTCCATCGGGAGCTTCGGAGATGCAGACCGGCATTTGCTTCATTGGTGCCTGCCTAGCAGGGAAGTCACTCCTTGACCCCAAGGGAGATTTCTTCAGTCCTCTAGCCTTGAGTAGAGCGTTGAAGTTCCAGATTCAGTTGCAGAGTTTCAACCAGGGATATCTGAAGTCCTGTTGCCAGTGGTTCATTACTTACACCTAAGAAAGGGGTTGGACTTACGCTGGGGACCCACCTGTGGGAGGGATTGGAAGAGGGGTGGCTACACCCATTTCCTATGACCAGTTTTGTGCCAGAGCACGGGCTGGTAGGCCCTGCAACCGGTTAGAACTGGACTATGGATAGGGACAGCAAATGTGCCCCCAGTGCAGACTTCAAAGCACTCTCAGAGTGCACCCACCCACCCCCAATACAGTAAAGCCTGTCTGGGAAGTGGTTACACCTCCCTGTGACAGGAAACCCATTGTCCAGATCACCCCTGCCGGGAGTTTCGGTCAGCAGCAGGAGACCAGACTCGTGTCTGTGGCTGCAACATCCATTTTGTGATGCCAGGGCTCTTTTAAACTGTTACCGGGTAGATATGTGTGTACATGTCTCTCCCTCTAAAAGTGTAGAATTCTACCCCAACAGCCAGGACTGGTGGGGGGGGGTAGGATTCCAAAGTGTTTGACACCACACACGACATGTTTCCGTGCACCCATCCCAAAGTTAGCATTTACCACGAGGATATAATGCACTTAAGAGTATATGGTCAAGCTGCATCACAGAACATCCCCAGAGAATAGGCTGCAGAGGGGCACTGCTCATGCATGGGCACCCTCTCACATGAAACCAAGCACCCTGCCTTCAGGATTGATAAGACCTGCCATAGTGGTGACTGATAGGTCTATGTGTAGTGTTTTAAGGTAGATATAGGTAGCCTATATCTCAGTAATAGGTGTATGCATCTCCTTAACCAAGCTGCTGTAGTAGTCCTGTAATATAATTTTGGAAAGCATAATTCATGCTGCAACCCCTGGTACCCCTCTGGGGTACCTATGCCCTTAGTACCTAGTGTACCATATACTAGGGACTCACAAGGGTACCCCAGTAACCAAACTGGAGTGTACCTATAGTACATGGAATCAATTTAGAGAGGAAGTAGCTAGGCTAGGGTCCTGGATAGCAGGGCCCCAGCCAGACTAAATACAAAAAAACTGTGAAACATCAGTAAAAAGTGGGGGTAACCATAGTAAACAGATCCTACTCTCCTACTCACCCCCTCCCTAAACACCTTCAGGAAGATCCTCAAGACCTAGCTCTTCGGCTAAACAGATCTGCGACTCCCCCCCCACCCCTCCCACCAGCACCTTGAGACCCTCACGGGTGAGTAGCGAGCTTACAATTCCCGGGTTAATGTATTGATTGATTGGGGAAACAGGAACTAGAGACCTGGGCCAATATCTGCTTCATCCAAGGCAGCTGATACAATTCCCAAAAAGGAAACTATCTCATGGAGATGTTTTAAACTTTTCAAATCAGTTATCACTTAATTTCAGTGTTCAATAACTTATCATTGCTTTGCAGTGGCAGCAATTTTGGTCACACAAGCCCATACACACTCACCCACACCCATGAATTCACAAAGGTCATTTACAACCCTTACTCACAACAAATTCATACATGTATACATACATGCACAACACATGCACCAAATAATCAAAAACATAACACTTACCTGTCTTGCAGCTTCTGGAGAGGAAAGCCTTGGAGGTCCCAGTAGGATTGATCTGATGCATTCTCTCATTGGCACACCTTAGGTCAGCCAATGTGGGAAGGGAAGGCAGCAGTTCCTCACCCGTCACAGAGTGGGGTGGGGTCAGTGAGACTGTTGACCGCACCCGACTCTATGACGAGGTGTAACTGATTGACACTCGGCCCAGGCCCTTCACAGCTTACAACTGAGGTGCACATGTACAAAGCAATCAGTGATGTTCCCTCTTGTCACAAGGGAGTGACCTCAGGGCACATTTGACAGGCTGAAGTGGTCACACCCACAAGGCTGTGAAATCCTCAGCTTGGCAAAGTTCAGCTCAGTAATTCCTACTTGTGAATTCCAGTTACTCTGTTAATAGTCCAGCTTTTGTTGCAGTGCTTCTGTGTAGCAAGGCTGCACCGCTGAAAGTCCAAGTAATTTGCTCAACTTATGAGTGTTAGTTTGACCATGAAAAACACAGGTCAACTAGGATGTTTGTTGAGGAGGTAGCAAAAGGAAAGTAATGATTGAGTATTGATATCACAAAATGTAATTGAGGAGTAGACACTGAGGAACAAGAGACAAATGAGGAGACGTCAATTAGTTTTAGTCCAAAATATTGTTAGCAAAAATATTGTTTGACACAACCATTTTGCCCTAAATATTGTCTGGAAAATATAATGCTACTAGGTGTACACTCTCCATTATCAACTCCAATAGGATGATATTTTTGTAAAAAAACATTCTTAGGACACAATAATAAAGTACTGATTAAAGGCTCATTCAACTAGGGTATTTCTAAAAGTGCTTTCCTCTAAGCACTGCCTGTAAGTGCTCTGTCGCCCACACTAACACTGGTCACTTGGCCTAAATAATTTATTATCAACAAAACAAATACCATATATACCATCATTTTTGTTGAGGTATTTTTTTAGTATATATCCTTACATATATTCTTACATATTCTAACATAAAAAATTCACAACATTGTACATAAATCAGAAAGGAGCCCCAAAATATACACAGAAAAAGTCATACAATGAATATACATGTCTCTGCAGTGACAGATAGACAAAAACATATAGTGAAACAATACTAAAATAGATTACACTGAACATACAGACAACATTAAATACAATATGTAAACACCACAAAGGAAATGCGCCGATGGGCGTTTCTGAGGTACCATGTACTGAAACACTCCTTCATCAGGGCACTGAATTTATGCAGTGGTCAGAAGGCCATCTGTAATTTATATGCTGTGCCCATACATCACATTACACCAGGGCTCAGTACAATATAAAACACACGTCTGTGGGAACACACAAGCAATACATTTAATACAATATAGCTAAATTCCAAAACAACTGAAAAATGGAGCAAGCCAGTTAGATCCAAGAAAATCCCAAACCATAAATAGTGCAACTATAACCAAAGCCATCACCTTTCATGCACCAGTCCTAATGTCCTGGTGAGCTTCGTGATACAGAGTATGATTAAACCAATAACAGGAAAGGTAACAGAGACTAAAAAACATGTTAAAGGAAAAAAAGTATTTTAAGCAGAAAAAAGGGAAAAATAATAAAGGAAAAGAAACGGAGGGGCAGAAAAGACTATGGTACAAAATATACAATATATACATAGTGCCTCAGGATTCCTAGTATGTGCCATAAGGTTTATGAAACAGATAAAGGCACAGTGGCTATAATGCGAAAAAAAGGAAAACAATATATTCAATAGTAGTTCATCCTACTTCTACCTTTGGACCAAGAATGCAGAGAATTAAAAGGAAGTTCTATCTATAATAAATGGTCTGATGTACTGATTTTTTAAAGAAGTGTAGGACTCTGCACTTTACTATAGCTAACCAGTGCTTAAGTGCTTGTGCTTTCACATTTAAACAAGTACACACAATTGACAGTTTAAATTTACTTACAAGTACCTTGTTAGGTGATACATCTATCACCCAAGGCTTGTAAAATACATGCTTCTATTATTTATTATTTGTCTATTTTATAAAGCGCGCAGCTACCCCAACGGGGTGTCCCGGCGCTGATTGAACAGACAACAGAAGGTCCAAAGCAGATATTTACAGGCAGAAAAGAAAGGTTTTAAGGGATGTGCGGAATTCAAGCTCCGACTTGCACATGCGGAGGTAAGGCGGAAGCTTGTTCCAGCGCTGGGTGGCACACACTTCGAAAGTTTTACCTCCAGAACGTGCTTTTTTTAATCTAGGAGTAACTAGTAACAGTTTAGTGTTAGAACGGAGAACTCTGGAATTACTGTATGGACGGAGACTTGACCTAAGATGGGCTGGTCCTTTGCCTTTCGTAGACACATAGGCCAGGGTCATAGCTTTGAACTCAATTCTTTTAGAAATGGGAAGCCAGTGCAATTTGCGAAGGTGTGGGGAGATGTGTTGCCTAGGTGAGATGCCCCCGACCAAACGGGCAGCAGCATTTTGCACTATCTGGAGTCTGTGGCACAGACCTGCTGTGAAGCCCAGATAAAGTCCGTTGGCATGGTCAAGATGCGATGTTATAAGTGAATGGACTATGGTTTTACAGTTATCGCTGGGCAGATAATTTATACGTTTTTTTCATAATTTTGATTTTAAAGAAGCAGGCAGCCGAGGCTGTTTGTACCTGATACACAAAGGATAATCGGTTGTCCCATCGGACCCCCAGATTTCTAACCGAGTTCTTAGGGAGAGGAGCCTGGCTCAGGTCTTCTGGCCACCATAAGTTATAGTCTAATGGGGATGGTTGGTTGAAGAACAGGACCTCGGTTTTTCCCGCATTGAGGCCGAGAAAATTTAAGTCCATCCATTTCGCAATATTTCTTAGACATGATTTCAGGGGGTCGAAGGTGGTGGATATTGGCTCATCAAAAGAAAAAAGGAGCTGAATATCGTCAGCATATGATGTAATTTTAATGCCCGATTGTGGGATCATTTCGGCCAGAAGAGTAAAATACACATTAAAAAGGAGCGGACTCAGCGAAGAGCCTTGAGGGACACCCCATTTAAGTGGCCTGACTGAGGAGGTATGGGGGGGGTATGAACCTGTTGTTTACGGTTCGAAAGGAATGAGGCAATCCAATTTTGAACCGTACCCTGGATACCAATGGATCTCAACCGTCTCAGCAGAATTGAATGAGAGACGGTGTCAAATGCTGCCGATAAATCCAGCAGCACTAACACCGCTCTCGAACCCTGGTCAAGAGTCCACCGCACAGAGTCCGCCATTTCAATCAGAGCAGACTCTGTGCTGTAGCCCGAGCGAAATCCATGCTGAGAATCATGAAGGAGACCATGGGACTCTACAAAACTGGCAAGTTGTTGATGAGCCAGTTTTTCCAGGATCTTGGCTGGGAGAAGGGAGATCGGTCTATAGTTTCCCGGGGTCTCTGGATCGCATTGGCTTTTTTCAAAGTAGGGACAAGAAATGCGTGTTTCCAAGCTTCGGGAAACATACCCGAACTCAGGGAGGCGTTCCATATGAAGTTAAGATGGGGATGAGTAGTGAAGCTAGTGCTTTATATTGTTTTGCTGGCCAAGGCTCTCTAGGAGAACCAGAATTGCATTTGAACAATTCCTGGAGGGAGATGTTGTAGGAAGGTGGATATCTGACTATGGTTACCCCCAAACTTTTTGCCTAGTGTTTAGCTGGTTTTTGACTTAGTTGGCCTGGGATCCTGCTATTCAGGGCCCCAGGCTGATTGCTCTGTCCTTAAAATGGACTCCATGTACCTTAGGTACATACCCAATTGGAACTGGTTCACCTTATTGGCCCCTGTAACAGTGTACCCTAGGTACCCAGGGCATAGGTGTTCCCAAGGCCTACCAGGGGCTGCAGCATGTATTGTGCCACCCCTGGCCTGGCCTCCATATTTGACACAACTGGCTGATCACTCAGCTGGGGCAAGTTGGTGTAATCACCTCTGGCTTAGGTATAGTATGCCTATATCTAACTTAAAATGGACACACATGTTACTATCAGCCACTCCTATGGAAGGCCTCATCAATCCTGGAGGCAGAGTGCTTGGAAATATGTGAGATGGTGCTCTAGCATGAGCTGAGCCTGTCTGCAGCTTTCGGAACACACGTCCTTTAGCTGTTCCATGATACTGCCATACCATATACTCTTAAGTGCATTATGAACCTCGCGGTTAAATGCTATCTTTGGTTTGGCTTTATCAAAACATGTCGAGTAAGGTGTCATACGAATTGGAATACTACCCCCTCGCCAGTTCTGGCGACGGGGGTAGCATTCCACCCTTCTAGAGGGACACGACATGTACACAACCTGAACCCCAGTTAAAGTTAAACATGAGCCTCAGCATCACAAAATGGATGCTGCCACCACAGACACAAGTCTGACCTCCTGCTGCTGGGAGTCCTTCCAGCGAGGGAGGCTTGGACAAAGGGTTTCCTGCCTTGGGAGGTGCTAGCACCACCCCAGACAGGATTTTGTGTATTGGGTAGGACAGGGCTGAATAGAATGAGACATGCCTGGGGCACACAAGGTGTCCCTGTGCATAAGCCAGTCCAAACCGGTGCTGGGGCTTCCCAGCCCCAGTTCTGGCATGGAGATGGACAAAGGAAAGGGGGTGTAACCACCCCCCTTCCTGGTCCCATCCAGAGGAGGGACCTAGCAGGTAATCCGGCCCCTAGATTTGGATTCAGAGTAGGAGCTGTGTCCCAAGACTTCAGATCATCCAGAACTCGACTTGAAACTAAGAAGAAGACTGGACTTTGACATTCTGCTGCACAGAAGACTGAAGAGAATCTCCCTTGTGGCCAAGGATTGACCACACTGTGAATACAGGCACCAACCAGCAACTCGACGTCTGGTTTTCTGCTGCCTCCCGCCAGAGCCCGAGCCCAGAGCCCAACAAGACCTAGATTCCCAGACATGTCACAGACCGATCCACAGTCCCTGAAAAGAAGAGACCCGTGGAGGCACCGAGAGACGTGGGACCGGCCATCTTGAAAGACCCCCGAGAAGCTGACTGCGCAGCACCCGAGGCACCCTTGATGCTGTGCTTTGGGCTTTGAGAAGCCGCACTACCGAACAGCATCTGCACCAAAGATCAGCCCCTCAGCCTCTCCACGATTTGCGTGGGGCCCTTTTGCACTTCGCCACTCGACGCATCATCCAGGTCGCTAGCCCGTTGGCTGGTGGCTATCTTGGCCACAAAATCTACAAACAACACCACTGGTCTGGTTGCTCCAGACTGGCCCTTGCTCCCCTGAAAAGGAGAGCCCGCTCTGACCTTGCTGGTCTGAGTAACAAGCTTTCTCCACTTCCTGTGTGGCTTGCATTAGCCAAAGCCTGTTTGCTCCAATCAAGTTACCGACACCGCCATCAGCTAGAGCCTTTGTGGGACAGCTCGTGATCAACTCCTGGACATCCTCGACCTCTTCGTGTCCACGTGGCTGCAGAGACAAGCTACACCTCTTTGCCTGTTTGCACCCGACATCGCCTGGTTCCATCCTGGTTCCACAGTAGTCACTGGCTAGTGGCTTTGAACATTGTCCCCTCTGCTTTCAGGTCTTCACATCTTCAGATCCATCCTTGGATCCACCGGAACTCTCCTCGACGACCCGCCTGCAGCATCTTCATCTCCAGGCACCATCGACCTGCGTGACGAAACCCGACACATCTTCGCACCTGTGCACCCGCTTCCTGTGGGTGAGGTAACTCAGCAACGCCGGTGTTCCTACACTGGTACACACCTCTAGTACCTAGATCTAACGTTTTGTCCTTCTAGGTCAGTTGGAAGGTTCCTAAAACAGTAACTTTATAACTTTTACGCACCATTGACATTGCATTGGTGCATTCGTGTGCTTTAAGCGCTGCACTCGAGTCCCGCGGGCCTTTCCCGACTTCTTCACTGTTAGTCCCGAATAGCTCCAGCGATTCCCCAGGCCCTAGGCCTATTTCCTTTCCCATTGTTGGTTCTTATACCACTATTTTAGTATATGGTTTAAGTGGCCCCTAGGGATCATCCATATTGTGCAACTTTTGTATATTTAAACTGTGTCTTGTTTTAACGCATTTTCTTCTGTGCTCATAAAGAGTATAGGGGATTTTGTAGTAAATAAATATATATATATTTTCAATATATATCTGTGTGGTGTCCTTTCATTTGGTATTCAAGGGGATTGTGTATGGTAAAACAGCTTGCTTCGCATGCCTTTAAAGAGTTTAGCCTAAGACTGCGTTGTCAACGCTACTAGGATAGCTGGTCTTTTAAGGTTGACTTACAACCAATCATCATAGGGGTTGCTTGGTATGGTACAAGGTGATCACTAGAACTAGTGAGCATCATATACCAGGCAAACTTCTCACAGATGTTTTCAGATATTTCAGAGAATTCCGCGAAGATTGGAGCCGAGGTTTTATAAATCTTCTGTTCCTCCTCAATATCAGAGCTATCCTTTGTAGGAAAAGAAGCATAGATAAGAGCAATTTTCTCTTCAAAGAACTCAGAGAGTTGAGTACAGAGAGACTGGACACAGGCTGACGCTGATTCAAAGCCTGTGGATCAGTGAAGGATCTAAAATTTTTGAAAATCTCTCTGGGAGCATTGCTAGCATTATCAATTCTGTCTGATAGAAAACTTCTTTTGTGTTTTATAATAAGTTTGCAATATTCTTTAAGGGCTGTCCGGTACTCAATCTTGCTTTCTGTGGAATACTTCAGTCTCCAGCAGCGTTCCAATATTTTGCAAGCGGACTTTTTCTGTCTCAATTCCTCCGAATACCAAGGAGCTGCAGGAGAAGACCTGAAGGTTTTAATTGGTCTAAGAGGGGCCAACGAGTCGATTGCCTTGCCCATCCTATCATTAGGATTGGCAATACTTGCGTCCAGGTCAGAACCTGGGGGCGGACAGGAGTCTTTTAAATACTCTTGGAGGGATTATGGGGAAATTTTGCTCCAGTTTCTACCAAATTCCTTAGGGGTTAAAAAGGGTCTATCATGATGGGTCATGTGAATAGCAAAGGGAATAAGATAGTGATCAGACCATATAACTGGTATGGGATCCTCAACCAGAATGTCAGGGAGATTAGAGCAAATGAGATCTAGCGTGTGACCGGCTCCGTGTGTGGGGAGAGCTACTAGTTGGACAAGATTACAGGCAGCCAATGTGGAGGTGAAGTTCAAACTGAGGGGACATGTAACATTTTCCACATGCAGGTTAAGGTCTCCTAGGACCGTGAAATTGGCATACCGTGTGCATGCTTGGATGATATAATCCATCAAGGCTGGTAAATGGGAGGAGCTGGAGTGAGGGGGACGATACAACAGAAGGCCAGCACATGAAATGGAGGCCGACAGTTTGATGCAAAAGGGAAGACCTTCAATGCAATCAATATGATCGTAATGGGGAGAAGTAACCGTCCATTTAGATTTATAAATAACTGCCACCCCACCCCCTTTTTTACCGTTTTGTCGATTGGCACATATAATACTGTGGCCTTCAGGAATGGCCAAAGTCAGGGCGGGTTTGTCTCTAGTGGGCCTACTGCATTTATTGGGACAGTCATTAAAAGAGGCCTTAAAAACATGTCTCAGGGTTGCCAGTGCAGCCATTTTGACCTGCAAAATTACATTTATTGTCAGGGCTAAATCAAGGGTAGTCCCAAAACAGCCATGTTAAACCTGAAATACTAAGGGAGGTCTTTCACCAAAGTTTTTTCCAGCTGCCTCCAATTTTGCTGAATTCATTTTGTTGGGTTAGGGCTCTGAGCCCCTTACCACTGCCACCCAGTGTTAAAGTGTGCGTGCTTATCTACAATTGGCATATTTTATTAATATTTATCTATACGTCCCTAGTAGAGTGCACTACTTGTGCCCCTGGCCTGTAAATTGCTACTAGTGGGCCTGCAGCACTGATTGTTCAACCTACACCAGTAGCACTTTAAACATTTCTAAGGCCTTTTACTGCAGAGCTTGTGATGTGCTGTTTCCACTGCCATGCCAACTTGGCATTTAAAACCCCTTGCAAGTCTTAAACTCCCCATTTATCACCTATAAGTCACCCCTAGGGCAGAGAGCTGTGTGATCAAAATTTAGGACATGTATTTTTAAGTTGTGCATGCCCTGGTAGTGAAAAAAACAGGTTCAGTGTTCACTACAGTGAGGTCCACCCCTTTGATAGGTTAACATTGGGAATTACTTATAACACTTTTAAGCTGTAATTCCTTATTCAGAAGAAGCATATCTTTCATGTTTCATATCACTGGAATGGTAATGATCAATTTTTTTTTCTTGTTAAAGATTAATTTCTCACTACCCATTATAAAGATGACACTTTTAGAAAGATGCAAAGCAAATACAAAGCAAATTTAGAAAGATTACATTTTTCTGCTCTTACCACTGCCTTCTCGCCCTCTGCGTGGGAAGTGGCTCTATAGCCTTCCTGGTCTAGACACTTCTGTGGTTGTTGTTTGTTTGCTTAACTTTGTCTAATACAATGGTCAGTTCTGGGTTTTGGATTGCCTGATGTTCAAACTTTAGGAGCAAATCCTCTGTTCATTTGATTTTAGAGTAAAGTCTGCAGTGGGTGTACAATGTGGTCTTTATGCATGCGCCCAGCAGCATTGAAGGCCTTCCAGTATATTATTGTAGATGAGGAAGGGTTTTTGTTTTCTCAGAAGTATTGAATGATGGCCTATCTGCTTGTGGAAGGCAATTTCAGAAACTTTGAGGGGTTTGTAGAGGCAGCCCATCTCATGCACACCCATGCTCCTGTGTGAGGCCTTTATGGTGTGGGGGAACCTAGTTGTCTTTTCATTGAGCTGCATCTGTAGTCGTGCACTTGAGAGCCCCCACCCCCACTAGGAGAAGGAGAAGTCTTGTAGTTGATATCGGTAGATTGCCATTGCAAGGTTACAATTCTTCAGTTCAGGAGGGATATGTGCATGTCACGCTCAGTTCAGGAGGGATATGTGCATGTCACGCTCTGCACATCATCACTTGATTTTGAGTCTCCCATACTGTTAGATATTTAAATAAGAGTAGAAGCGGAGGTCATGTCCTACAGAGCCACTCCTGTGGTGATGGGTACCTCTCATTCTACCTGAATCTTGGAGTACTGATAATCCCGGAAGCCCATGGGCCTACTTGGTGGTATGACCATCACTGTGCTGGTCAAGCCATCTCTATATTTCTTCCATACCTCCTATGGGTCATTAAAGAAAAGAGCGCGTTAGTCAAACAGAATCTTCGATTTTGATTGGAACATCAAGGCGTAAGTCAATACTATTTCATATATTTTTTTCGTTGCGCTTAGGAAGTGTTAGGGTTTGTGCACAGCAAAGAGCATGTCCCCTCTCATTGCACTAGTGGTCTCTGTAATAGCTCTCTTTAAACATACTATTGAAAGCCTTTCTTGTTATCGCAGTCCCTCCCTAGGACTTCTGTGTATGTTGCTCAATGTATTCACAAGTTTGGACATTGCTTTCTTGTTTGCACATTGGACCTTGCTTTTGCCAAGGCTTATTTAGAGTACTCCTCCCTAGGCCATGTGTTACTTCAACTCATTAGCATAATAACTGAAGCTCTGCACACCTGCTTGTGAGAACCACACCCAGTTCTTCGAACCACACCCAGCTCTTCGAACCACACCCAGCCCTGTCTATAAAAGGCAGCCCCCGAGCCTCACCCAGTGCTTGTGCTCGTCTACCGCCCACTTACCTGAGAACAGATCCTTCGGCGCTGGCCCTCCTGCTCTCTCCAGACCTTCATTGGCTTCAACGGGCGTGGCTGCTGGCTCTTCCTTCTTCCGGTTTCCAGCTCCTTCTTGCCTCAGCCCCTCATCTGTCCACTGCAATCAACCTGCAAAAGAGAAAGAGGACAAGGTTAGACTGATCAGTATCCCTTTTCAGCAACAAGTAAGTGCAAAACTTTTTATTACCTGAAAGAACTTTGTCGGTGATTTCAGGATTCATGTAATGTCATTTAATTGCCCTACAACTCCCACGAACTTTGTGGTTCAAACCCTTTGTTACAAGAATACTTTGCGGAACTTTGTGAAATAAACATTGTTTTAAATGGAACTTTTTAAGAATCAAACAGAGGAAACCATTGACAGCAAGGCAAACAGTAAATCAAGGACTTGCACAAATTACCTGCTGTATTTTGATGTAAAAGTACAGTATTTGTTTTATAAAAAGTCTGCAAATGTGTGAAAAGTGAGTTTGCTATTAAGAATGTAGGCTTTAGTTATATTAAGGTGAATGTTAGATGTTGGTAATTCTGATAATGATATTCGCTTGATTTTACAGAAGTTTTACATTAATAGAAAGCAAATCCCAGAACAGTAACACATTCCAAACCTGGAAGCTAGAGACCAGGATCCAAGAGGTACTTTTAGAAGAGAATTTCTAATAGATTAGGGGTTAGTCAGGAACACATTTGGGGATAGGTTGCACTTATCTGTTCTTTGTTTATGTTTCATTAGGCACCAGTTTCTACAGAAGTCAGAGAGGGCCGCAGATTTTAGCAGCACTTCTACAGTGGAAACACAAGAACGGTGTTGTCTCTCTTTTTTTTATTTTATCCACTTTCCCCCTTCCCTTGAGCTTCTGGTTCTTAGTGCACTGTTTAAAACTAGTGTGATGGAACAAGCAGTTTCAGGATGGGGTCGGACTGTCTTCAACCTCCATCAGAACTGAACAGAAACTCAAGTGAGCTGGGCTTTGACAGGAAGGTAGCTCTTTTCCATTATACCATCAACGTGTACTCTGGGAAGATCATGATTTCTGAGTTTTCCATTGTCTTTTCCAATTGGCCAGGGAAGAGCCCCTGGGAGGTCTCCTGTTCGAAACCCTATGATCCCTCTCAATTATGAACATTATCAGTAGCCCCATGGTTGCCACCTTTGTCCACAGACAATTCTCAATACATAGCATAGCATGTGTAACTTTTAGATTTTTTTGGGACTTCTATGATGAGAACATTATTCCTTCTATTCCTTCCGTCTGCATTTTCAGCTCATTGTTCCAAAAACTAGATCAGTTACTTGAAATCTTCACAGGCCTTTTCCATGAGAGGTAACTGGCGGAAGAAATCTCGAAGGGCGTCTTAATTACTTATTCTCCCACTCTGAAATTTGGGATGATCTTTGCAGAGCAAATTAATATCTATTGTTAGTGTCACAATCTTTGGCTCCATCACTGTGTGTGTGTATTGCTAAATGGTTTCCAGAATAAGTTCTAATTTGTCTGGTGGTGCTGTGTCTTATTTGGTTTCCAATAGGTCTGGAAGACTTGCTCTGGATAAGTCCCTTATAAGCCTTTCAAGTTGGGTCTCACCCATGGCCCTGGGTGTGTCTTTCAATGCTTAGGTTCTGCCCATAATTGCAGCTGGCGGTGGGTTCCCAACTTGGGATAGTAATAGGGTCATTTGGTGTTCACAGTCTGTCAGACATATGTGGGAGATATCTAAAAAACCATAGGCCAGCAGCTGTACCAGCTCTGTAAAAACCCAGAGTCTAGTTGGTCTGGGAGTGACAGGAAGACAGACAAAACAACCCACCCCAGTGCTATTCATCCACCGGAGCAGAGCTGTTTAGTGCTGCTCCTGCTCTGCTCTTTCCTCTTCATTATATAAGAGGGAAGCATTGAGTAGTCCTGTGCTCACTACAAGCAAACAATGACAGTGTTGAGCCATTGGGGTCAATGGCTTCCAAAGACAAACAGCCTCTGGACTTGACCATTCACCATAATCACAGCCACCTGCATTTGGACAGGATCGCATCTCCTGCCGCTCCTTAAAGCGGCCCCTGCCATGAGGTAGTTTTTAGCCAGGATGTGGTCTGGCCCAACCATTTGTCTGCAGCCACCCCTCACTGCCTCTGTCATGCCTGAGTAGCCCTAATGGGCCACACTCCACCTGACCACCTGTCGGAGGGAGGCAAGAAAGCAGGGAGCAGCTTGCTTCTGTTGAATTCCCAAGCTGGGATAAAGAGGGAGAAAGGTCTCCCCTGGGCCACTTCACAGTCCTTAAGGAGCCCCCTATGTCCTCCCGGCCCCACTCTAGGTGTGTTCACCAGAGCACACCCCAGTGCTCACTGTGGGGAGAGAAGAAGAGGGGAAGGAGGTGAGGTGTCCTGTCACTCCTTTTAACTCAATCACCCCAATAGGATTGATTGCTAGAATGCCGTCAGAGTTGATCTTTGAGGCAGAGGCAGCTCCCCACCCTGCTGCAGCACCTGGGTGAGGAAGCTGCCCCCTTACAATCACCACCCCAGTGAGCCCTCCTGACCTCAGAGGAAAGTAGAGTGACTGGCATGACCTCTAAATCAGCACCTTCAAGAAGCATCAGGCAGACTTCCAGTCCACAACCCCAAACTTACAAGGGGTTTCTCCCGCCGTTCTCATCCTCTAATGCAATAGTCACTTTCTCATCTTGGATGCAGCAGATGAGGAACCTAATGGCATCAATTTTGTATGCACTGCTGGGTTCAATGGGTACCCCCTCGGATTATGATGGATAAGGACAAACTAGGTTTGCGAGCATGCTGAGACATGTATGGCATGTTTGGTGGTTGGCAATAACAACTTCCAACCACAGCAGAATAAAAACACAATGTTTTAGTAATTTATTTGGTGCCTACCCATTGAGTTGGTTCATAAATTGAAAGCCAAGTCTTTGAAGAGTTCCCTTTGAGGAATTCTTGATAGGTTCAGCTCAAGGAAGGTGGTTTTCAGCCAACAATATATAATGTCCAGCACCACTTTCTCAACAAGGGACCAGCAATAGTTGGGCGCCAAGAAAATACAATTTCTGGACCATACTAACTACATACAGGAGTTGAGTCCGACAATGAAGACACATTGTGAACAATAGGGAGCAGAATGGTGCATTAGCCTTAAACCAAATAAGAAGTACTCCATCTGACCCACCTGAACCCTAATAGCCGTGGCTGACAATTTAAAGTTTTTCTAAAGATTTGTGCTCTGCCACCAGCCATGTTATACCTGAATTTTCCATTCACTATCACACTGCAGAAGCCAGGTCTAAATTCAACCTGGTAAAAATGAAAAGATTCTCCTCAACACTTCATGCAGTGGCAGTCACAACTTTGTAGTTATAGTTATGTCAGCTATTCAATGGGAAGGTGCATTTTTATTTCCCTAATAACCATTTGACAAATCTGCAGAAAACATTTGAATAACAAATTCATCGACCTAAGCTTATTAAGGGAACGTTTTGTGTTGATCCATAAAGCAAGGTCCAAGAAAAAGGTGAAGTCCAAAAACTGTGATTTCCATTGTAATCCCTATGTAAACGTTGCTCTCTGATTCAGAACACCAGCTCAATACATTTACACAAAATTGTCCAAAATATGAGAACTTTATTCAGAATGTGTTTTTTTTTTGCCTTTTGCTGTAATACTGTTCAGACATTTTTGAGAAGTTATCAAAAAGGCACAGGCATTAATCACCAGAAAAATGTAATGATACCTGGACTGTTCCATATATGCTCTGGTTGGCCACTTTAAAAGGGATTGGTCAGTCCTGATTGACTGGACACAACATGAACAATATGATGTGGCACCTATTATAGGACTCAGGGAATGGTCCCTGCATCCAGAAACTGTATCAAAAAACATATAAGAGGGAATGGTGAGGACACTATGATCCCTAGGAGCTGGGGGTACTGAAGATGTATCCTTAATTGGGTGGCTATACCATGAGCAGCATATTGTGGCAGCCATTACAGGCCTCAAAGACCAGGCCCCCATTGAAATGCATTATAGTGAAAGACTATATTTGCGGGTCACAAACAGGAGCACAAGAAAGGTGATAACAGATTTTAGTCACAATGTAAAACATTTTGGTATTACCTTGCTAATTTTAGAAATCAGAGATGTCATCAATGATGAGATTTTGGATGCCATTAATGATCTCATAAATTATGTCATAGAACTTGTCATGAATAATGTGATATGTGGGTGGAAGCACAATGCATATATAATTCACAAATGAAAATCAAAGGTTACAAGGGCGCCAGAATTTATATACACAAAACCATAGAAATTCAGCAGTTTTAATTAGAGATATCACAAGAAAATGATCCAAGTTAACTATAGCGTACGCCCTCAAACTAATTTGTCATTTGAGATGTCATCAGTGATGTCACTAACCATGTCATGAGTGAGCAGGGATATACGTTACAGTTAGCTTAGGTAACTATAACTGCTGAGTTTTAATGGTAGTGTACAAGTCAAATCTGTGCCTAACAAAAACCTCTCTTTTTTTGTCAGTAAATTAAAAAAAGAGAATTATATTTCCTATCTATACCCAGGGCCACGGGTATTGATGTTATTGTGCGGCTGCGGTGATTTTCACATAAATGTAGATTTGCTGCATTTTCCTAATAATCCATCAACTGCTGCACGATCTGCAGATTTAAACAAAAAAGCTCAAACGGTTCAAATGTTAGTAAAAACACAGCAACATGATTTGTCTGGCACTGGAAGGCTCTTTGCAAATGGTGACTGGTCACCTTTCTGTAGCTTATTATCATATGTGGATGTTAAACTGGTACTACTGAGGTGCACCTAATGTTCAGACAGTGTTAACAAGTTTAAAAATGACAAATAATGAGTTTTAACTTTCATGATATATGGCGCATAATGCCACCTAATTTGTGTTTCCTTGCGCATAATTTACTCAACCCTGCCGCATATTTTGACCCTCCCCTGCTGCATAATTCCAGTGGCCCTGACTATACCATTTTTTTAAATTCCATTTCCTAACTATAACGTCCATGTAACCTTTGTTTTTTTAGTGAATATGTATATGTATTGGCAAGGTTCATTCATGTGATACAAGTTTTCAATATTCAGAATACGCGGTCTCCAAATCAGACAACTTTTGCACTGATAAGGCAACATGCACAGTCTATAATAAAAAAAATATTTTTAATGAATCACTATGGCACACTGTGCCATGTGGAGCTTTGGGATTCCTCCCCTGTGGGAGACAGTAGTCGAATGTCAGCTGCTTACCTTAGGTTGTGAATAAATAGAGAACCAGGCGAAAGGAGTTATCAGCCACCACTGATCTTTTTGCATTGTTTCTTGCTCAGTCCATACACATTTTTTCTTTAGAGTTGTGGAAAGGTGTTCTCGTTTTCCACTGGAGCTGGTTGTTGCCTCCTTCTCTGCATTCAGGTGCTGCTCAATGCCGCTTAAGTTAAAGTATTTTTGAGGGTGTGGAAGTGGTAAAGTTTGGCTGTATTTTGCATTTTTGATGACTCTGTGGCCTTTGTTTTTTTTTTATTTCACACAGGTAAGTCGCACATTTTATTTTATTTATTTTATTTCTTTCGATTTATATAGCGCTATATAACCCAGGGGTCTCTAAGCACATGAGTAGGAAGCAGGACATGAGTCCACTTGAAGCTTTCAAGGCAGATTGACTTTATGAAACTTTGAGAAAAAATTTGCAACAGAAGGCATATTTACTGTTTATTTTCTAAACTGGTTGTTTCCTTGTCAACACTAGACGCACAGAGGTCACCAACATGCACAACTAGACAGGCTGCTAGGAATAAGGTTGCTATATCTGTTTTTAATCGACCACCTGGTTAGGATCAAGTTCAGCTGGTTAGGAAGTAAAATAGTTCTGCATATATTTTCTGTAGCTGACCTCTATCTGCAATATGACAGGTAGCCTTACCACCTTATTACAAGTGCCATAGGATATAATCCCATATAATAACAGTCACGCTGGTGAAAGAATAACCTGTCTGCTAAACTCTACATCAGGCCCTGAGTTAACAGAATGTGAGGGAGTTTCCTGTGGGCTGGTAGCTAGTAAACTGTTTTCAAGGCTGGAGGTGTCTGTGGAATGGAAGCAGGGATTCTCATGGTGCTGCAGCACCCCCAAACTATCCTTACAGGATTTCAGAAGGGAGATGAGCAGTAAAAGAAGGAGTCAAATCCCATGCAGTGTAACTGACACACACTGCTGCTTATTTAACATACTTTTCCTTTCTTTGATTTCACATGCAATTTGTATAGGTGAGCAAAATGACAATATTACTGAGGTACAGAAAGGAGTATCAGCAAAAGAGAGGGAGTCGAAGAATATAAATATTTTGGAGTACTTGTGAACTCAAGAGGGTCTTTTTTACCCCAGAAGAGGCAGATGAGAGTTAAATGTAATTCCTTAATTGTGGATTTAATCACTTTATATAAATCCTTCAAAGGTCCCTGTCACCGCAAAACTAATGCCAACACTTACATAAGGCAGCATGGATCATAACGCATAAATTAGCACGCCATGGAACCATTATTAAATACTGTCATGAACTCAGGCCAACAAGACATTAAGAGGCATATTTGCAAGGGGAGCTGTGTCGCTTTAGCACCAATCAACATGGTGCAAGTGCAATGCAAGCCCAAAATGCATTTTATTAAGCCACGCTAGGCCCCTTTGAGTGCTCCTGTGTGGCTTCATAAATCCGGAGTAACGCAACGTAGCACACATTGCTGAATTACTGCGTTACTCTGCCATGGAATGGCATTCCATGGGCGTGGCATTGGTGTTCCCTCACAACTCCCATGGATTTTGATGCACTCCCAGATTTACCATCACTGGAAGACCTGGGAACGTGACAAAAAGTTTCACCTTCTCAGGGGATTCGTAACGAGTATATCTTTAATTCTCCTTGTTACTCCCCCATTCTATGTGTGCTGCATTCTGCAGCTAACATAGAATGATGAATATGTCTCTCACGATTGTTTTTGTGCAAGACGGTACCCCTTTCTGCAGACAACCAATCCCTCATGCAACGCTGGCACCCTGGTGCAAGGGTGGCTGTATTAGTGTTAGGCTGCTCATTGTGCTCAGGCAATAGACCTATAAACACACCAGTATATGACATATGGCATATATGATCTTTTAGCCTCTCTGACGTCCTTTTGTTTCCCTACAACAATGCTCAGCTTATCAATTTCATAATATTTTTTAGATTATGTATTTTCTTTTTGCATTTTGATATATACATGTACTGGTATGTGAGATTCTTCTGAACCTTTGACCGTATTTATATCATTTTTTATATGTTAACTTTTCATTATTTCAATGGTTATTGTATAACATTATCATTCTTTATTACTTTTTCTTGTACTTATACATTGGCTAATGACTGTCTATCCAAAGTATTGTTTTTATGACTATATGATTATTTTCAATAAACCTTTTCTTGAACTTAAAAAGCATTGAAGAGAGGAAAAAGCAGATTTGTCCGCTTCGAGATAAACTACGCTTTTGAAACATCCCCATGCTTGGATGCTATTGAATAATGGCGATTGCCAGAAAGTGCAGGCATCTACCTCAGATCAGGATGTTCAATATATGTAAATTAAACGTTCATGCTTCTGCGATTCAGATGCCTCATGCCGCTTGATTACACACCACCATGGGTTAAGAAATGTGAAAAAACGATTTGCAGATGTTTCGGCGACACAAATGAAGACATTGCTAACTGAGGTGGTCATGTATGAGAGCCTTGCATCACTTTTACACCACGGAGAGTGGTACATGCATGAGGCAGGCCTCTGAATCAGATTCATGGAGCCATGCAAAGCTGCTCTGCGCTTGGGAGGCTTCCATGGGCTTTGCAGTAGGTGTTTCCACACAGCACCCTTGGATTTTGATGCTGCCCCAGGTTTACAGAATCATGTAAATCTGGGAAAGGGTCAGATCCGTACACCTCTCAACTTGAGGCGTAAAATGTACATATTTCTCCTTGTTTTTCCCTCATTCTATGTGTGATGCATTCTTAGGATTGTTTCTGTGCCCTTCCTGCACAAAAACAACTCTGCTGACAACACATGAACCCTTGCACCATGGAGGCACCCTTGCACCAGCGCAGGGAGAAAGGGCAGGAGTGCACAGTATTGCATAAATAAGGTGCATTCCTGCCCTCTCACTTTGGCATAGGGCAGTGTAGCATGGAGACTAAAATCCCATAAATAAGGGCCTTGGTTAGCATCTCTCCTTCGCTTACAGAAGTCAGAAGTATGCTATTAATTTCTGCTTTTAATCAACGGTATATCCGCACACGTAAATTAGTTATGATGACCTTTCTAGATCCAAGGGCACTATATTGTATTGATCTGTCAATTCACAAAGTTAGTGAACAAAACTAAAACTAAAATAAAAGGAATTACATGAACTTTCTGTAGTATATTTGCACGTGGACACACTTGAGATCGGATTAGAGAGATGAGTGTGGAATGTTGATTTAAAATATAAACTATTCTATAGCATGATGACGCAAGATGTATTGGTAAGCTTCCGCCTTTACTCTATTTATGTGTAGTACTTTGTATATGCAATGATTGAAATTATTTATGCATCTTAAAATTCTTTTAAAAATCTTTTCTTTCGGTCCTGTAGGGCACCGTGCTTTAGTCATATGCACGGGACACAGTGCAGCACTCACTGCTGTAACATCGATGGCAGCACCCCTACTCTGAGACGTGTTCCGGGACCGCTGGGAGGGGCTGGCACTCCCCCCTGAAAGCAGCCCGGTGTGAGCGGGTGCTTCCTGGGACTGTTCCCTGTCTTCCTGCTGCCTAAATTCTCTTAGAGCAGCGACCATGGCGCGTGGGAGGAGTGTTTCTCCACAACAAATGCACCGATGCTCGGAGAGGAGCAGGAAAGGCAGGGCGGAAGGAACAAGGACCAGTGCGGTGCAAAGGGGCTCAACTGGGCTGCTGGGGCTGGTAAGCCTCGCACAGGAACATCCCAGCCCATCAACGGGGTAGCGAGGCAGCCCCGGCCCTAATGCAATGGCCCCTCATCCACAGGTTCGTTTGTACAAGACAAAAATACAAGGAAAGCGGTGGTCGCATTGCACCAAGTGCCGGTGGACCTGCTGTACTCTTTAGTGATAGCTTTGCACCTAGAGGCACATTCTACTCTTCATAGCACTATGACAAAAGCACTGTGTACCAATTTTCTTTTTGCTATTGGGTGAAGATCCCTTGCCAGTCAGATACCAGAAATGCGTTGGTGAAGGGCCAGATTGGCGTAACCCTGGAGGCCTTCTCTTAATTCTCTCAATGTCAAAGTGCACTGCAATCAAAGTGTGGGGTCTTCACCCTCACAGCCAAACTTTGAGTGAACTACATCTGTGAGAAGGGAAGGCAGGAGTGCTTTATCTCGACCCTTCAGTGGACTCTTTGCAGGATGTCTGCTGATCGTTGTGACGTCGCTGTGACGTAGAAGTAGCTCCGGCAAGAAAAGCCTTCAATGCTGCTGTTGTGTGATGTGCTGCATTGTGACATTGGAACCCTTATAACTGGGCACCAGGTTTGCATAATTAATTCACATCCAGCGGTAGAGCATGGATATATTGTGTGTCTGCTGAACGAAGGTCGAATGTAAGCTCAGATGCACGACTGTATTTTGTCCTCCATTCGTGGAACGCGCCTACTCTGCTGAGTTTCATACATAGGTTGTCTTTTTTTTACACTTATGGGGTGATGCAAACCACCGGCATCAGAGAAAAGTGTTAAAGCATCAGTTTGGAGCCACTGCACTAAGGGAGCTCAGTGGGAGAATAACGTCCACTGTATCTTTTCAACTAAAATACACATCATGCTGAAATTTTAGTGGGGCTGACTTTGCCTTTTATCATTGTTATACAGTATAAACCAGGAGGTAATGGGTAGACTATGACAGAACGACAGGAAATTATTCTTCGACTGCAGGAGGCTTTGGATGGAGACCGGAATAAACACGTCCACAGACTGAACTCGACCTTGGTCTGTGGTAAGGCCCAAATTACTGAACATACAAATGTGCACTCTGATATGCCAAATAAACATGGATGTGTGTGTGTGTGTGTTAGAATGTTGGAAGTTTGAATGGAGGGGCTCGCTATGTATGTACTTTCTTACTTGTAACTTCATTCTTCAATAAATATACTCGAAGTTACCAACAGCGAACGGACATTCATCTTTTATCTGTTCATTACAATTGGCGACGATTGGAAAGAACCTACTCTTCAACCCTCAAGAAACTTCAAGATAATGAACCTCAAGATAAAGTAAATTCTCTGAAAAGCAGCTCAAGCTAACTGGCACCAGGAGCCCCACCAGTGACCTCCCAACGGTCGCCCTTAACTCCAGATGTGCCAGTTCCTGCCTGCACACAACTTAAGTGTGCCAGTTCCTGCCTGCACACAACATCATGCTTTTTCCTGCCTGCCTCTACTTGCCATGGAAGGCACTACCTGTTTCCATGTGGAAGAGCGTCAAGGGCTACTACTGCTACAGTCCTGTTTACAGCTCATGCCTGCATGCCCGTATGCCAGCTCCTACCTGGTCTGGTATGAGTACCTGGCTTTGTTTTACAGGCATGGACCCTCTCACTACTGACACTTCGAGCAACCAGTGCTTTACACTCCGCTACCCACCGAACCAGAGTCTCATTCGCCTGCTCCGATCTTCATGGAAAAGACCCCTACGTTGTTGCTTGTTGTAACTTGCCGCCCGTTTACCTAATCAGGAGCGTCAGTATTATTTGTTTGACAGATCTTCTGCATTTTGCATTCTTTGAACACTTTTCTGTACGTGGTCCCAGACATTGGCGGTGAATTATTTATTAATTTACTTATTTAATTATTTCTTCCGACATTGTTTTTTTGGTGCGCGTCACTATGGCAGTTTAAACACCTCTGCCACACTTTCAAATAGTCGCTCGGGCTCATACAGAGCCTGCTCGTGCTCTTACTGTCATTCCTGCTGCCTCACCACTCCTGCATTCATGTCTCTGTGACGATTCTCCTCAGTGTCACTGCAGCTGCTAAGCAATCCTTAGAGCACCCTTTTGCCGTGAGCCACCCTTCCTTACATCATTATACGTGCCGCCATTTTGCGCTTCCACCGGAAATCTGCACTGCTCTAACTCTGTCTCTGGTACTTTATCTTTCAGCACTCTTCTGCCAACCATTCTGCCAACCACGTTGTTCCGTACTTCAAGCGTGGTGCACCCAGTGCCTCAAGCATCAATGCCACAACTGTAAGTTTTTGTCATCTTGTTCCTGTGCACCGTAAATACTCTTTGATTGTGCTGCCTCCTTACTTCGTTTTGATGTTAGCTGAGCTGTCAGGGAACCCTTTTAGAACTTCACTATGCCAACGGAGGTGATGATATTCCCGTTTTTCAATTTCCCCCTGCTTGCCATGGGTACAGATTACTCGTTACTCATCGGAATTTTACATCATTCACTTGCACTTTGTTCACCACGCTGCATCTGCTTCACAAAACTACTATGCGTTATCTTGCAATCAGCAACATTTACTGTTCTTTTTCACCATTTATGGTGGTTGCGGGCACTCATATTTAAAATAAGTACTGCAGGATGTGTTTTATGAAATAAGTACTTCCCGACATATTTTTACAGTTTAGTTTAAAATAAGTACTTCACGATGCATTTTTACAGTCATAATATAAAAATAAGTATGTCACGATATATTTTTTTACAGTCTTGTTTCAAATAAGTATTCACAATGCATTTTACAGTCATATTTAAAATAAGTACTTCATGACATCTTTAAAGTCATATTTAAAATAAGTACTTCGCTATATATTTTGTTTTTTCATGTGGTACTACCACATCTTAAGCACATTTTTTCTTAATGCGTTTACGTTCTTTCATGTGGTACTTCCACATCTCATGCACATTTTTACAAATTGCATATACCTTGTTTCATGTGGTACTACCACATCTCATGCACATTTTTACAAATTGTATTTACCTTGTTTGATGTGGTACTACCACATCTCATGCACATTTCACATATTGCAATTACATTGTTTCATGTGGTACTACCACATCTTATGCGCAAATTATTGTATTGTGTCATGTGGTGTTCCCATGTCTACTTTTTACTTACCTTGTTTAATGTGGTACATCCACATCTTATTCACATGTTCTACTGTCAATTTTATGTGGTGTGTCCCCACATCTATTTATTGTGGTCACCTCACATCTGTACTCTTGCATTTACATTGTTTCATGTGGCACTTTCACATCTCGTGTGCATAATATTGTATAGTATGATGTTGAGTTCCCGCAACTACTTTTTACTTACCTTGTTTAATGTGGTACATCTACAACTTATGCACATGTTCTACTGTTTTATGTGGTGCATCCCCACCTCGATTTTATGTGGTGTGTCCCCACATCTATTTAATGTAGTCACCCCACATCTGTACTTGCAAATTGTTTTATTGCCTCATATTGTGCACTTTGCTTTCCTTGTTTTCTTCTTCACTCTCTTGATTGTACTCTTGTACTTTCTTTGTTTCAGCCCAGCCAGCTTTAATGATCTTTGTACCTGAGTCGCTTCTTGCTTTTGTTGTGGGAGTGTGTTGATCGCTTTGTGGGAGAAAGGAAGATTGGTGATTGAGTCGTCTTTCGTGCCTCCTGTCTTACTTATTCTTCCTTCCCACTCACTACTTTATCTTGGCGTTTTCTATCAATTTTCATGCAATTCGCTTCATTCATCATATCTTGCCATGTTTTCACCTAATTCTTTTAATGTGACTTTTGTTATACCTTTTTAGAGTTTCTCCCTTCTCATTGTAAAGAAGGGAGATGTTGTAGTATGCTGCTCAGCCAGGGTGTGTGTATTTTAGAATGTTGGAAGTTTGAATGTTGGAATGGTTTGAGTCAGTTGGTCTATGGGCTGAGTAGCATACAGGCTGCTCCTGGTGGGGCTCACTATTTATGTACTTTCTTAATTGTAACTTCATTCTTCAATAAATATACTTGAAGTTACCGACAACGTCTGTTCATTACAAAAGGTCATGGGTAAATTCTCCTACGTGGAGTGCTTGCCAAGGATGTGTTTGAAGAACAAGTGTTTCTAGCAAAGCCTCAGAGCTCGCGTGACAGATGGATCAATGTCGCTGGAAATCCACTCTTCCATGCCAGGCCTTTACTTTTTTTTACATATTTGTGCATTGTGGGAGTAGTAGTCTTGGTTTGTTTTAATTTAGCCAATTGGACCAACACACTTGATCATGATATCTAGAAGCAAAGTTCAGGTATGGAAAAGTAGGGTCACAGTGAAACAAAACCACCTGATCACCTGCTCTTACTTGATACGATTACCATTGAGATTTTATTTCTCAGATTTCTCTTCACATTTCCAGATGCAGTCCAAAAATACTCCTTCCATGAGGCTCATTACCCCCACCACCCATAACCTCTTCAGTTACTATGCTGAAGGCTGCCTGCCTCCTGCTCTTTGGGAGACCAGATGTTTCACAATTAGGTGTAACTCACATTGATAGGACCCCCTACAGAATGTAACAAGCATTTGCAATTCAATAGGTCGGCATTTGCGAGAATTTAAGCTATTGGCATTGTAAATGACAATGACTTTTATTTATCTGTTTTGATAATTAACACATGAATTAAAGGCATTTTTATTTACAGTGCCAATAGCTCAAACTCTTGAAATGAGAGACCTATTTCATTTCAAAGAAGCAGCCGCCATTTTCCTGGGCTGCTTGGAAAGTGAAAGTGTGCATGGCGCGCTGAATATTGCAGGAAAGCATGTGGTGCCTGCAGTAGGAGAAACTCAAGGATAATAATGCTTTCAGACTAAATAAGACATGCTGTGTATCAACAGAAGTAAAAGGGCCATTCCTCATGGTAGGTTACAAAGGAAGACAAGGCAGTACTTAGGAGGGACTAACAAGCCTATTAACGAATCAGAAGCCAGCATTAACGAAGGACACAAGTCGGCTTCTTATTAATGGGAGTTGGCTTTTACCACTGCTCACAGTATCCAATCCATCCATGAACGATATTCCACATCACCCTACATCTATGTGCACATCCTAAAACTGTAATTTAAAAGTGTTCTTTGATCTCAAATTGACATCCAAACTGTACCAATTCTCAATTGAGCCAGACCTAGTTTTGTTTGTTTCCACTGCTTTTTTTCAGGGGCTACTTCTAAAGAGAGTTTTCTGAGTATCTAGGACATAGTCCAGCTGGATGTAAAAAAAAGTTACTATCATCTTACAGCTCAGTTGCCAATGTAGGAACCTCGCACTTCTCTGATAACCAACAAATAAATGTAACACAATATGCTAAACACCTTATGAGATTATGGTTGCATGTGTGGTGCCCCTAGTGGTCTTTAGGTAATACACCTTGTGGGTCTTTGGAGTTAGTAAAACTCCTGCATATAATGGTTCTGCTTCCATTTCTGAACCTATCCCTTCAATATGTGATATTCAAAACCTGTAATTACCTTTTACCATATGCTTAATCTGACTGGTGTGCTGATGCATCAAGGCAAAACGTTTCCCGAGGGTTTTTTCTTATGTGTGTTTTCTTTGTCATAAATACTTCTCCTTCAGTAGAATGCACTGATGCCTCGATTAGATCTAGTTCAAAACATTAAATGTAACTGTGGAGAAAATGTGATATAAAACCAACTGTAGTTAGGTTCTTAAAGCAAGAGGTGCTATTCTCCATTACCCATGTGCCCGCAAACCTCTGCAGGCAGGCATATGATTCACAACATCACACACGGTGTCTTGAAAAGTCATGCCCTAATGTGGCAGTTGTAAATTTTGACACTTTGCAAATAAGTCAGCTCCAAAGACAGACAGTGTCAGAAGAACAGGAGAAATGATAAATGCATAGAATATTTTTGTGAATACAGACAAAGCATTATTATTCATTCTGTATTTTTAAGCAGTGTCCAAAGAATGGAAATTGTGTTTGCTGTAAAGGATTCCCATGTGTGAACATTCACAATGCTTCATATTTTATGCATTTAAATAAGCATTAATTCTTGACTATCATAAGTGACAACCCATTTTCATAAAAAAGACAGAGCTCTGCAGGAGTCGGGTAAGTCCACGCGCCTCCATTACTGCATTTTCCTATATACACAGAGCATTGTCTTCTGTGGGAAAGAGGTTATAGGGCAGATGGGACAAGAATATGGCTAGGCGGCCTGATGGTATGTTGCTGGAAATTGTGTAGTGCCCAGTCTGCCATTAGTACGGTCTTGTGGCACTGTTGGCTTTCCGCTTTGTATCTCGGTACGAGATTCTTAGGTTTGCACTGCAGACCGGAGTTTCTAGTACTGTGTTATGGGCAGACTCAGCATGGGAGGTACGTCATGTTCAGTGGGCTATGTGTGTATGATATTGGTAGAATTCACAGTAGGAAGAGACAAGGGAATGAACCTTCTCTGACTCCCCCTCCAAAATTTCAACTCACCAGACAGAGAAGGACTGAGTAAAACTAACAAATGAGCTAAGAGCAGAATAGAAACATCTATTAATGCCCCCCTCTTCTCACTATGAGCTTTTTATAATTTGAACAAAAAAGGGGCAGAGCAAAAAGGGAAAAGGATTAATTTTCTTAATACTGCCCTCACACACTTTGCAGCGTCATGCTTCATCATAGGGCTGTATCTGACGTGCATGTGCAGACCAACACTCTGGATGGAGCGCACAACATTTTTTTAAATGTATAGTGTGGTGAGGTAAAAAAGATGTAGGAAATTAGGAAAAAAAGGAAAAAAAAAGTACTGCCTCAGGAAGGGATCTTGAAGTGCAGACAAGTGCAAGTAAAACTATCTCAGCGGATACCAAAAGATACCTTTATTCTCGGTTCCCCTCGATAGGGTTAAAAGATCAAAAATAGGGATATACAGGGGAGATCAATGCCCCAATATTCCACCTTTCTGTGCTGCATCACTGGGAAAGGGCAAGAAAGTGCAGTAATTAAGGCATCAACTCCTGGACCCCCATCAGCAGTGAAGATACCATCCACGTCATGAACACCATCCACTCCAGCTCCCCCTCCGACCCCTGCCCCCATCACATCTTCAACAAGGCCGACACCATCATCGCACCCCACCTGCGGAACGTCATAAACAGCTCCTTCACGTAAGCCACCTTCCCTGAGAGCTGGAAGCACGCAGAGAATAACGCCCTCCTGAAAAAACCCTCAGCAGACCCCAGGGACCTCAAGAACTTCCGGCCCATCTCACTTCTCCCCTTCCCGGCTAAAGTCATCGAGAAGACCGTCAACAAACAGCTGACCGCGTTCCTCAAAGACAACAACTCGCTTGACCCTTCCCAGTCCGGATTCCGAGCAAACCACAGCACCTAGACCGCCCTCATCGCAGCCACAGACGACATCAGAACCATGATGGACGACGGAGAAACAGCCGCCCTCATCCTCTTGGACCTCTCAGCAGCCTTTGACACCGTATGCCACCGCACCCTAATACACCGCCTCACAACACAGGAATCCAGGGGAAGGCCCTGGAATGGATCACCTCATTCCTCACCGGCAGAACCCAGAGAGTCCCCCCCCCCCCTTCCGCTCCTCGGCGACCGAAATCATCTGCGGCATACCCCAAGGATCCTCACTCAGCCCAACACTCTTCAATATATACATGAGCCCCCTCGCCACCATCGCACGCAAGCACAACATCAACATTATCTCCAAGGCCGACGACAGCCAGCTGATACTCTCCCTCACCAAGGACCCAGCCACGCCAAAACCAACTTCCAGGGAGGAATGAAAGAGGTAGCAGACTGGATGAAGCACAGCTGCCTCAAACTTAACTCGGACAAAACAGAGGTCCTCATCCTCGGACAAGCCCCCTCGGCATGGGCCAACTCCTGGTGGCCCTCGGCGTTGGGCAGCGCACCGACACCCACGGACGACGCACGCAACCTGGGCTTCATCCTGGACTCCTCGCTCACAATGACCAAACAAGTCAACGCCGTCTCATCCTCATGCTTCAACACCCCGCGCATGCTCCGGAAGATCTTCCTATGGATCCCCACCGAAACCAGAAAAACAGTCACCCAGGCCCTCGTCACCAGTCAACTGGACTACGGGAACGCCCTCTACGCTGGAACAACCGCCAAACTCCAGAACCGTCTCCAGCGCATACAAAACGCCTCCGCACGACTCATCCTGAACATTCCTCGTCACAGCCACATATCAACCCACCTGAAAAATCTCCACTGGTCAGCAAAATGATCTCTTTCATATTGCTCACCCACGCACACAAAGCACTCCACAACAGAGGCCCGGAATACCTCAACAGCCGACTCACGTTCTATACCCCAACCCGCCAGCTCCGCTCCACCAACCTCACCCTCGCCATCATCCCACGGATCTGCAGAGCCACCACCGGAGGAAGATCATTCTCCTACCTGCCAGCAAAGACCTGGAACGCCCTCCCCACACACCTACGACTGAACCAGGACCACCTCAGCTTCAGGAAGCACCTCAAGACCTGGATCTTCGAGCAGTAGCAGCACCCCCCCTGCACCTTAAGACCCTAACGGGTGAGTAGCGCGCTCTATAAATTTGTTGATTGATTGATTGATTATAGTGCATTTCTGACATTTCCTGTGGTGCTGGTGCACAACAGGCTACTAAGTGCCAACGCAAGCACGCTACAATCCTGAGAGTAGTTTTCCTCCTTCCATGTGTGCTGCAGCATGCAGCACACATAGAAAGAGGAAGTAACAAGAAGATATTTCTCTTTGTTATGCCTCTCCTGGGGGAGTCTTATCTTTTTTGTGCATTCCAATGTTTACTGGGTCTAGGAATGCATCAAAAAGCATAGGAGTTACATGGAAACACCCATGCAATGCACATGGAATACCTACCTGGGGCAGAGTCATGCAACACAGTGATTTGTACTGCATTGAGTTTCTCCAGATTTTTGTAAATGTGGCTTTGCGTGCCTTAAAAAATCTGACTTAAGGTTTGCCTCGCTCTTGCACCATGTGGCATGGTGCAAGAGCGATGTAAACTGGGTCAAAAGTCTGGACCTGGTGCCCGGCCTTGAGTTGGGGTATAATATTGAGGGGTGGTATCCAGTCTATGATGTAGCCCTTAGAATACATAGGGTCCCAGAGGAGTTTTGGGGGTGCAGTTTGTGAAGACACATGTCAGCTGTAAGGAGAGATAACCTGTTGGCTTTAGAGGTGGCTGACTAGATGTCCTTCACCCTCATGAAAGCTATACAAACAAAACCCACTGCACACTACATTAAAAGTTTTAGCATTTCAGATGTCTCAATGGACATAAAGGTTCGGTTTTTCATAGATCAAGAAGGGGAACACCAGTATCTTGGTGACCGCACCCGGAACCAGTTTTGAGAACACTCGCACTGTCGGCGTCTCATCCCGCACTACGGGGTGTCACCCCTCAGAAGTCTACAAGTGTCTGCACTCAACACATGTGGACTAGAATTCAAGCCAAATCAAGCGATTTGAACAATTTCTTAACTGGCGTAACCATTAATCAAAGTATCTCTGAATACTCGCTGGAGAACCATACTCCTTGACTAAGGAATCTTATCTGCACAAAGACGCAACCCGGTCTCGAGCAGGGCCGGGACGGAATTATCACCGGCACTGCGACCTATGGTCCTACACAGACCACCAACAGCCCTGAGGAGTCGCGGCAAAAGTGTTTCCCTGCGACGAAACACGTGTCGGCTGGCCTTGTATGAACATTAAAAGAGGAGCCGAAATACTGGTGTTCCCCTTCTTGATCTATGAAAAACCGAACCTTTATGTCCATTGAGACATCTGAAATGCTAAAACTTTTAATGTAGTGTGCAGTGGGTTTTGTTTGTATTGTTTACGTTGTGTTCCTCAACACAGCTTTGAGAGGTTTAGGGTCTTGCCTCTTACCTACTTGCACCTTCTAGTTATACCATAGCTCCTGCGCATGACCTGTGAGCTGTGCGCCCAGTATTTCCCTCAGCCCTAAAAAATACCCTGCTCGTATTTGTTGTACCCTCATGAAAGCTGTCTCAAGATTAGTCTCACCACAGATGGATACCACGTAAGGTTTCAGGACAGTCTTGGACTGTCTGGCCAGTCTTGGGTAACAGGTAACACATAACATAACAGGTGTATTTGTAAAGCTCACGATGACCCGTGGGTGTCCTGGCGCTGAATAACACATGGTTATTGTCACCCAAATCAATGGTACTTTTATCGACTTCAGATGGATGCAAGGCTGAGTGGACCCGCTGGGATTTGAACCTGTGACCATGATGTCGAACACAGGCCCCTGCAGTGGCTCCTTTAGTCCACTGCGCCACCAGAACCAGGTATATTTTCTTGGCTTCTCCAATAAGGCACTGAATGGTTTAGTGAACAGCAATCAAGTGAGTATCCATGAAGGGCTGTATGATCTAATTTTTAGAAAGCACATGCTCATTAACTGTTTCACATAGTTGCAACACCTGGATGACTGCAATCTTACTGACCCCAGGGAGCTTGCAAAGGTGACAGACCTCTGGATTAGAACCTGAGTGTATGGGAAGGTACTTGGGCTTGACCCTGAGGGTGGTGGTTCTAGTTCCCCCAACAGAGTGAAGTGAAGGTACACAGTGACCCAGATGGGTGTATGGTGTGGGGGGAATTGGTTACCATGCATCTTCTAAGAATCGGAGGGGAGGTTCAGGTGGGAGAGCCCAGGATGCCCCACGTTGAACCCCATTGCTTTGAGTGCACTCAGGTGGAGGCACAAGCAAGGCGACACGGTCTGTACGAGGAGACCATTCACTGGCAGGAGATCCACAGTGTCAGGAGAGCGTGGAGGGGTGGAAACCCAGGTCAACCGGAAAGCTCTGTTTTTTGGGGGCATAACTCTCACAGAGAAAGTACAGAGGGCCTGGTGTGTCTTGTAAAAAAAAGTGTCCATGCACTAGTTGTGATTACATATGGCATACACAGATAAATGTAATGTGTTTATGTAATAATTTTGTTTTATGTCTATAAATGATTTTTATGGTTTTGTGTGTATAAGGATTTACTACACGTAAACGCGCCTCCGGCCACGCCCATTCCCGGAAGAGTGCGCGCTGTTGACGGAGCCTCAGCTTCATATACAGCTCAACCACATCGGCTCTTGATCGTCGAGACGCGGTCTGGAGGGCTGGTCAGGTTCACACACGGGTGCCTGGCGTCGTGGGCGTGAGTGTGGTCCCGGTTATCTTCTGCTTCCTTCGGCATGAGCTAAGTACCTTCGAGGCTTCCTTATTAAGTGTGTCTCGTGTTTGTTTGTCTCTCTACTTTACAGGATGTGCCAAATGCGCCGTCACCCCCCTCCCGCAGTCTATGGGGTGATATTTTCTCTCCTTCCAAGTGAGAACCATTAAACGAGTATTTCGTTTTTCTGGGGATATTGGTCACAGGCCTTTGGCCCATTGATCGCTTAGTTCCTATCAAAGAACGCGTTATAGATTGAGAAACGCCCATCCCCCACCATACCACGCAGTTTCCACGCGCCGCATGTAATGACACATGCTCACTGGTGGGCCACATTTGTGTTCGCCCATTAACACTGGCACTACGTGATAATGATATTACACGGATAACGCTATCATGTAGTATGATAAGATATAGCCACAGGCAGAACCACACACCTCTGCGAAATAGTCGTGTGTTGTGCACTTGCCTGTACATATGAGCACTAGTCACCATCTTGTGTCTGTTGGCCTGCAGAACAATAACTAATTGTGTATTTGTCTGTTCATGTCTGTTTGTACCCTTTATCTTCACAGGTGCATCTAATTTTTGAGTCTCTCATTTTGAGACCAGAAGGGTTGTGCCTCCCGTTTTTTGATCGGTGAAGCCACCTTTACAGTGCACTCCGACAGATATTTTAACTTTCACGTCCTTTGGTAGGGTGGGCCTTAGCGTGCCCACACCGCCGGGGTTTAATCACTTTAGGTCCTGACGAATGCCAGGTTAACTACACCAACATTGGCAGAAACATGTTGACCGCTCACGTAATGTTACTGGAAACATGACATCAAATTTAGTTGACCTTGTTTACCAACACATTTTTTAATATGTCCTTCGTGATTAACCATTAAATTAATTTTTGATACACTCAAGCCATTTTTAAATCACCACATCACTCTATTCACTTGAATTTGTCACTTAGCCTTCACACCTTCACATTACCCGCTCCGCAGTAAATCTGGCGTTGAAGCACACTGGGGTGACATTCGGTCACACCCAGTGGGGCCCGATGATGAAGCATGTCACCGACCAGGTCGGTGAGTGAGGGCTTTCTAAACACACCTAATGGGTGTTGTTGATCTTCTGTGCTCAGCTATCTTTGTGTCCTTCACTAAGTAGCACTCTTTTGTTGTTAGTTTTCCTGTATAAGGATTTATACAAACTGTACATAATTTGTCTTTCACACGCTATTGAATGTATTACGGATGGTGTCTGAAGGAAAAATTATGAAATCAAGTGAGAAACACAGTTTATAATTGACATGTGTTCTCTTTAGTCTATGCAATTTAGAGGGTTTACATTAATAATAGATGTGAGGTTGGTAACTGATTGAAGACAAAGTTAAGAAATGTATAATGGTCAGATACGAAAAAGTGACATATCTTTACTTAAGCAAAATAAGGATAGGGGGTATCCTTATATTGCTCAAATGTTTTTGGTCCCAGCCCCTAGGCTCAGAACAGGATCACTTCCTGTTGGTACAGATGCATAAATAATTTACACATTGCCTCTAAGTTAAGCCTGACTATTTTGTGCCAAGCTACCAGATGGTTGAGCACAGTTTAATTTGGGGATTGCTTCTGTTTCACCCTGACAAAAATTGTGGTTATGCTTGAGTATGGTTTCACTCCCTCGACCAGTACCCAATTTCCTAAATAGTTTATGTTTATTTATTTGATATATATGTAATTTATACTCTATCAATTTTGGATAAGGAAAATTAAACCCAACCCCGCAAAGTTTACCACTGTTCTTATTATTGCATACATTGTTGTGGGAATAGTAACTCTGAATTCTCCAAAGTCCAACACTTTCCCTACTGTTTTGTACATTGGGTTGAAAATGGAAAATCTGAATCCTCCAAGACAAACACTTTTCCAACTGTAAATTCAATCCTTCCAAACTCAGCACTTTCCATACTTTCCCAACTGCTGCTTATGTTAGAGTAGGAATAAGAAATCTAACCCCCTCAAAGTCTTAAACTTTCCCTGCTGTCAGTAATTTTAATGTGGGAGTATTATTCTGACCCCTTCTGATTTCAAACACCTCCAAAGTTAAAGTGGGAGAAGTGAATATTATAATATTACCTGATTTAAAAAAGGTAATCTTTTTTATATTAAATTACATTTTTAGTATAGTGTAAATTATGTGTTGTTTTATGTTTTTAGTAATGAGTGTTTATACTTTTAATTATTGTTTTACTTTATTGTGATGTTGAATTAATATTAAAACTTAAAATTTGTATTTATCCTAATGTAATATTTTAATTACATTTTTTAAATATCGAGTCTTTCTAATAAGAATTAATTGTAATCCTGTGTTTTATTTATGGTTAAATTATGATGTAATTTGTTTAAATATTTTGTTTAGTTTTCTCATGTTTTATTAAGTATTTTCTATATTTTATGTTTGTAGATACATTTTATTGCATCTTTCTAAATTAATTATGTGTATTTTTAAATGTGATAACATTTTTAAAGATAGTTTATGTTATAAAGTTAATAACGTGTATGCTATTTAATTTTAATATCCTTAACTATTGTTTGAGAATATTGAGGTCTTATTTTTATTTTCAATATTATTGACTTTACATGCAAAGTATGCCAAGTCGATATTTTTGTCCTTGATATCATTTGGTGGCAGTCTTATTTCTGATATTTTATGTTGGAATGTTTTCATCAGACATCTGCTTTGCAGAAGGTCTCTTTATTCAATGAACTCTGTATAGCTGGGTCTGCCTGTGTCGAGTCCAAAAGACAGGTCTCGGTTCAGGTCACCAACCAGGAAAATATTCCCCAAGACACGTAGTGGCATATTGGAGCAAAAGTCTATCGGACGTAGAAAAAGGATACTCCCAGCAGGAAAAAGAGAGCTTGGCTGAAGTGTGGGCATGTGAACACTACCACATGTTCATCTACGGAAAGCCGTTCACAATCATAACAGATCACCAAGCACTGATAACAATATACGGAAACCCAAACGCAAAGATACCGCCCAGGATAGAGAGGTGGGGGATAAGGCTGATGGACTACAACTTCAAAATAATACACAAGCCCGGGAAGGAACACAATCCAGCAGACTATGTATCAAGGCACCCCCTGCCACAAGTGTCCCAAGCGACAACTATGGCGGAGGAATATCTAAATGTTGCACTCAAACACAACACACTGGCAACCATAAAAATGGAAGAGCTAGAGCAGGAGACAAAGCAAGACCTCACCATGCAGACCATAATGAAAGTGACCACGCAGCAAAGGTGGAGACACATAAACAACAACAGCAGTTGGGAAGAAGGAGTAATGAAGGAAGAGCTGTTGGCGTTCAAAAAAATCAGTGAAGAACTACCAGAAAGCGAGAACGGAATAGTGATGAGAGGCACCAGGATAGTAATGCCCCGGATGCTGAGAAGAAGGACAGTAGAACTAGCGCATGAGTCACATTGAGGGATTGTAGCAACAAAAAAAATGCTGCGAGAAAAGGTCTGGTTCCCGGGACTAGACAACATGGTAGAAGAAACTGTGATGCACTGTCGCATATGCCAAATAACAGGGCCCCCATCAAAGCCGGAGCCACTGCAAATATCCACACTTCCTAAGGCAGTGTGGACAGAGCTGGCTGCTGATTTCTATGGGCGTTTGGAAATAGGAAATTACCTATTGGTAATAATAGATGAATTCTCCAGATTCCCAATAGTGAGACAAGTAGCATCAACATCAGCAAACACAACTTTGCCAGTCCTGGATGACATATTCGAAGTATGGGGCTCACCACAGACACCGAAGACCGACAATGGCCTACCATTTCTGGTGAAGAATTCAAAAGGTTCATGGAGTACCTTGGGATCCACCATCGACGAATAACGCCTCTGTGGCCACAAGCAAACGGAATGGCCAAACGATTTATGGGAACGATCAAAAAGGCAATACAGAGGGCCAAGCTAACACAGATCTCAATTGGACAAGCACTATGCCAGGTGCTGAGAGACTATCGAAACACCCCTCAGAGCTCCACAGGAAGGTGCCCTGCAGAACTGGTGTTGGGGCGATCAAGTAGAACGAGGTTGCCCCAAGTGAAACAAGTGGAAAGGGCGGCGCAAACAGACATAGCCGAAAGAGACAAAGAAGCGAAAAAAAAAATGAAGGCGTATGCTGATCGGAGGAGACATGCAACAGACGCAAAAGTGAAAGAAGGGGCCAGAGTGTTAGTCCGGCAAAGACAACTACGGAAGTCAGACAGTGCTTTCTCAAGAGACCCACTGACGGTGACAGAAGTGAAAGGGCCAATGATAACGGCGTCAGCAGGACAATATCACATCACCAGAAATAGCTCGCATTTTAGAGAATTGAAGACAAAAGAAGAGGAGCTGCCGACACATGGGCTGAAGGAAGATGCCCAAGAGGAAGCAGCACAAGAGAACATCAGAGAATAGCGACCAAGAAGAGAATGCAAGAAAACCAAAAGACTGATTGAGGAGATGTAAAGAGACGGAGGCCTGTGGAAACTCTCTCTCTCTCTCTCTCTCTCTCTTTCTCTCTCTCTCTCTCTCTCTCTCTCTCTCTCTCTCTCTCTCTCTATCTATCTATCTCTAACCTATCTCTCCATGACCACAGGCAGCATCAGTCGAAATGTTTGTTTTGCAACAAGGGGGAAGATGTCATGCCCTGGGCAGGGGCACTAGGACCCTGGACAGAGGGCAGAGGCCAAGGGACACCGGACACCGCTTCCGGTGCAGGGGAGGTGCAGGAAGGGACAGGGGCAGTCTAAGGAGGACCTTGGGGCGAGAGGTCAGGGAACCACACAGCTGTATCAAAGGTCTGAATAAAGCGTACCTTAAACAAGATATCGTGTCCTGCGTATTTCCTGAGGATAAAGAACACGACAGTTTGTAAAACCATAGATGTGCTTCCCCAATAGATGAGCATGCTCCGGAAAGGGGAAAGGGCCAACGAGGAAGCGGATGGAGAGTAGACTGATTATGGAAACGTATGGCGAAAACGGACATAGCAAAGGGAGGAGTAAAAAATGTACGAGGGAGTGAAATATGCGGGGAAGAACAAGACACAGGAATAGGAGCAGTCAGAGAGAGGAGCAGGCAGTGAAAGTGGCAGGCAACAAGCTCAGAGAAAGGGAAAAGTTAGGGACACAGAGAAAGGGACTGAGAGTAGAAAGGGATGAGGCGAATTGAAGAGAAAAGGTTGATGGAGAGAAAAAATATTGTACTGACCTAAAAGAGAGAGAAACCATGGCACACAAAGAGCGCACTGCGGATAAAGGAAAAATATTCAGGGAAAGAGAGTTGGACACACAGGGTGATAAACTCACGATAAGGAGCTAAAGAAACAGATTAACAGACAGAAATACCTCATATGCATCTTTTCCACTCATCAAACTCAGTGGCAGGATGTAGAAAGCATTTTATGGTAACAAAGGGTCCAATAGTGAGTTTGTGATCTCAAAAATGCTTTTGCAATTTACTAAACTTTATAAGTCAATAACTTTTATTTAACTCTTGAAATGGGTTTCAAAATGGACAATCAATCCTGATTCTGAAGGGGTCGTCGAAGTCATTCCATCAACCAGCGAGACCTATCCACATGTTACAAGGATTTAAGGACAAAATAGCATTATATATCATTGTCAAATAACGGCATGTCAATTTGGGGTGGTAACCCATTAGGGCCCTTTCTCCTTTGTGAATGGTAAAATAAAGTTTATTGGGGAGGAGGAAGAGGCCTACAGGGCAACTAACAACGCTCAAACAAACTCTGAAAGTAAAGTAAACTTTTTTTTTTTTAAATGTAGGCCCAGTTTCTCAAAGGAAAGTGGGCTGCATTAAAATAAAATGGTTACTCTATCGAAATTGAGCATCAGACATGGCGGTCTGATGACTTCTGTAAGCCACCTTCCCTGTGATTGTGCACAATTTTATTGAGTCACAATGTATGACCTACCTAATGAATATTAATTACATAGGTCAGATTATGACCCAATCTAATTCGTTTTTAATGATCTTACCTATTTACACATAGGTCAGTTTGTAAAAAATATTTCCTAGTCATAAAAATGATGCTTGCATATCGCGACCAGTTTTTTGCCCCCAGTAAATAGTACACCTGGTCCCTCATTTTTATTCACCACTCTACCCCATCATTTCCTTTTCTTTTTTCACTCCTCATTCTTGCATAGCTTTAATTCCTTTATTCAGCGTTCTGCTTTGTCATACCAGGTTCCTCCTTTTCTTCCTGTCATCCATTCGACTTTATGCTTTTTTGTTTCCCTGTGTTTTCTCTTCCTGTTTACATTATTCCTTGCACATTTCACTGATCATGCATTTATCATAATTTATGTTTTCCTTCTCCTTCATTTCAACGTCCTTCCCTTTTGTGCATTGTCCTACTGTCTTCCTGTTTTTTCTCCCCATCTCGTTTCCTTCATCTTTCTGTACCCATAATGCCAATGTAAGCATGATCTCACCTGTTAGTCTTATCCTACACTTTCCCTTTACTTCTCTAATTCTCCACTCATGCCTCATTGGCATTCTTAAGGCAATATAAAGTGGAAAGTCACCCCGCGTTAGATGAAGTTCAAATCTGTCATGTCCTGCTGTATTTCAGTACAAAATGCTTCCTTGTGTAGATGTACGCCACAAGAACATATTTAAATGAAAGCACTATGAGGAACAAGTGAATGTATTTAGTTTTTCTAAGTTATTACAGCAAATGCATGTTAGTAGCAAATTTTGACTGTGAATGGTGCATATTCATAAGAGATGCAATATAGTAATTTCAGGGTTTTCACATAACACGCAGGGGCGTAACGAAACTTGAGGGGGCCCCTCTGCAAAGCACAATGAGGGCCCTCCCCCCCAGCGGCCCGGCCCACCACCTACCACTTTGCCCCACCGACAAAAATAAGCAGTCACCTCAAAGCCATATAATTAGCACTTATCTGTGCATACTTCGAACAGCAAATATAAATGGAATCCACTTTAATTGTGTTCTAGGGCTGCCTCAATAATGAAATCCATGGCTGATAATTGAAGGGAACAAAGACAGAAAAGTCACATTACAATGAATACATACTTTTTTATTTATAACCCTATGTAGTGCCAAGGCAAGGGCTTTCCAGGCTCTTTAAACAGATGTCTGGCATTTTTCTCTTGGCAACCCTACTTTACATTCCTTTTCATGGAATGCATTTTCACACTACAACAGTAAATGTTAATTTCAAATGCAAGGAATAGGCAGAGTGGGGGCCCAGGGTTTACTGGAACCAGAAAAAAACTAAGCCTCTGTAATCAGTTTACAAAGGTATGTAAATATGCAAATGGTCTCTGGCCTCGAGGCAGTTGCCTTCAATAACCCTTGTTACCGGGCCTGGAAGCTCAGGTCACCTGCACCCACAGCATGCGGCACGCACCATTTACTTTATGAGGTAGGACTGTTATGAGGCAACTCGCTGGTACAATCAACACCAGAGAGTGTAGTGCTGCCTGTGTGTGCTACAGCGCTGATGGGCCCCTTGGAGGCTGGAAAACGGGGGCTGCTGGGGGGCATGGCGGCCAAGGATTTAGATTGCCATGTGTGACATTTTCATATTTTCAGTCTAATTATGAGTGACATTCAATGATTATGAGTGACATTCAATGATTATGAGTGACATTTTTCGCGAGCAAAATAAAGCAACAAAGTGTATGGAAAGAAATATTAGAAATGACACTTGAGCAATGAGAAGCTTTAAAGAGATCTTGAAACTGCTACAAAACACCTGGAATGGATTGTCACTAATAGACTCTCCTCGAAAATGCCTCGATACACTTGCACAATCTCTACACATCCTAAATTTTACACCTGCTCCACTGCACCTGCTTGCACTACAATGGATAAATCATAATGCCTGACCATGTTTGACTGTATAGATATTACCATAAGGCTGATGATTAAATCAAAACTCTTCCTTTTCAGAGGTAAATACCAAATTACACCTCTGCAAAGAGACATCACTCTAACCAGTGGATGCCCCTCTTGTCCTGGCTACTTACCCACTGATGGGAAATGTTGGATGCTACACTGCATGTGCCTCAATGCTGTGCAGTGCTGGACTCTTTGGCCCTGCTAGGCAAGTTCCAAGCCTCTTTCTCTGGGCTGGGGGGTGGCTCAGATGGTGCTGCAGTCAACGGTGAGCTGAGTCTGTTATACTTCTCAGCTATGTCTTTTAAAGACAGGGGCAGTGCAGCGCTCATCCCCAGACACAAGCCTGTGCCCCCGCTGCCCTCCAAACACAGGTGGGGGGCAGATGAGTTGTTAAACGTGGGCCTGCCCGAGCGGCAGAGATTTCTGCGTGGGGGCCATGGCTGCTGATCCAGGGGGCAGAGGTGCCAAATCACAGAATATCTGGCAGAGAACTTGATTATTCTCTTCTGCTTTTCAGTCTCAGGTAGCTCCTGCATTGACATTTAGGGTCACCTTTCCCTTAATTGTCGTATGCCTAAGACTATTCAGAATCCTGGAATCAGGCCTGGTGTCAACTATTGTGCTTCCCGCCCGTGCACCCTGATGCTGAACATTACAACATGGACAACTACGTGCCCTCTCTCTCTCACTATCCTTTTCTGGAATGAGTACCTCCTAGCACTGTGCTGTTTATTCCAAGATTGAGTCAGTCACACACAACTCTACAATTGTCCATCAGTTCTGAGTATTTCACACAACTTTTACAAAGCACATTAACTTTTACCTGCAGGACCTGCTGCAATTACAATACCGGGGTCACGTCATGTATCTGCAAAGTAATCTCCGATGGGATGAGGGGGTACTGCTTCACACCGGAGGGAGATTGGAAGCAGAGGCTGCAGGCGCTGCGCCCCCTCCCAAAGATCTCCTACCATTGACGTACTCCTCCTTCTTCTGGGCTCACCCCGAGACGTCTCTAGTTTATTGTGCTTACATCAGGGAACCATATCCAAAACACACTGTGGCTTTACTGTGGCATGTCTGCCTTTGGTTCAAGGCTGAGTATGTGGGTACATGGGGCGTGGCCAACAGCATGCAGGACTAGACGTGTCTCCCGGGAGCTCCCGGCCGACGTCTAAATATCCGACATAAATTCATATCACCACTAGCAAATAATCACCCACGGACTGTCGGAGGTCGCCTAGAGAGGGACGAGCGAGCCAAAGTGCGAATACGGAGCCTCCGGTGTGAGTTAAGCCGAACTTTCCACGGCACTCGTGGTGGAGGAGAAAGGGCCAAGCAAGATGGCGGCTCGGTGAAAGGTCCGGGACCAGGCGACACTTCGCACCGGGCTCGAGACTCTGCATGGGAGGAGAGTGGCGAGAACAAGCTCTGACGCCAGACCGGAGCACCCGGAACACCCGCCGGGCGAAGATTCGGAGTAGGGCGGAGGTGCTCGGGTGAAACAACGGCTGCATGGACGTGGAGTGTAGAGGGGCCGGAATCGGAGGTGCCCTGTTGGACGTCATCCTAACCTGGGCGTAAGAGGGGCACCGGGACACGAGCTGAGTGGACCGGGAGCACCGGATGGCACCGGGATTCGGGACGCCCTTTCACAACATGGCGGTCGCTACACCCAACTGACGACCGGAGGAAAGCCCAGAGGTGCCTACGGCGAAGGAGAGGGATTCCCGGCCCGCACCGACTACAACAAGGGCCCGGACGAGGTACGCAGGGTGCGGCCAGAGCGGGGGAGGCACAGACGCCGAGAGCCCAGAGGCAGCCGACCTTTACCAACATGGCGGCCGCGACCTCAGTTGACCGCGGTGAGTGAGCTGCGCGAGTCCCGGCCAGAACTACACGGCTGAGGGTGCAGGAGCCGGCGGTGGGGTGGGACAGCCTCTCAACGAGGGGAGATTGTGGCAGATACCCCCCTCCCGACCCCCACCCCCCACGCTCGCACCGCCAACTCACAGGAGTAAGCTCGCAAACAACGCTTGCTACCGCCACACATCGGCTGTCACGCAAACACGAGGGAGGCACCCCTTGACCACACCGGGACTACACTATTGAGGCGGACCGCAGGCACTGAGAGGGGAAGCCTTTTGACGACGCAGGAGCCGCACAGTGCAAGGTTGGAGCTCGGGGGAGGAGATACCGGGACCGCAGCAACGGCGAGAACCTGGTGGTAGACTGAGATTGCACCCAGAGGCGGGCACCCGGGGACACCCTTAGGAATCTCGCTAGACGCACCACGACATAGAGTGGGACTGCCACAGGTACATCTGAGTGGAGGCACCGCCAACCGCCCAGAGCAGTCACAAGGAGTGGTGGGGCAGGCAGCGCAGACGGTCGGTAGGAGGCACACAGCCGGAATATGTTCTACCAGACAGTCGGAGAAGCCAGTGCACCATCCTGGACGGCCACCTAGAGATACTAACGGTGGGGCTAAGCCGTAACGGAATTAGTGCAAGATATCGGACATAAGGCAGGCAGTGCCCGGCGCTACTAGATCCCTGCGGGGCATACTACGAGGAAGCAGCCAAGACAACTCTACCTACACCCTTCGTCGCAGGGTACACAACTGAATCAGTGAAGATGGGGAAGAGGGACCCCCCACCCAAGCATCCCAAACAAGGCACTCTGGAACTCTTCACGGCGCCAAGACCGCCCAAAGACAGCGCAGGCCCGGCAGCGGAGGGGGCCACTGACACAGACAGGCTACTTGCAGCAATCCAGGCGTCTAGATCGGACATACAGGACTCCCGATCTGCATTGGAGGTCAAAATTGGGGAAGTGGGCTCGGAGGTCACGCTCCTGCGCCAAGATTTCAAGAACCTCTCCGCCAGAGTGACTGAGACTGAAACTCGCATTGGAGAGGCCGAAGACTCGATAACGACAATCCGAAAAGAAATGGCGGAGCTTCAGGCGTCCCACAGACAGTTACTCTGGAAGGTGGATGACGCCGAAAACAGGGCAAGACGCAATAACCTCCGATTCGTAGGCTTTAGAGAGGGAATCGAGGGGACCAATATGGCGTCATTCTTGCACAAATGGCTCACGGACACCTTCCCAGGAGCCCGTTTCTCCCCATGCTTTGTGATCGAAAGAGCACACAAGGCGCTCCTTGCGAAACCTCCGGAGGGCGCAAGACCCAGACCAGTAATCGCGCACTTCCTAAATTTCGCTGACAGACACTTAATATTACGGGAGGCGAGGAAGATGGGCGACATCCGAGTGGAGAACACCAACATAATGATTTTTCCGGACTATAGTCAAGAGGTCCAGAAGCAGCGGCGCTCCTTCGACTCGGTGAAAGTCAAATTGAGATCCTTGATCATTACGTACATGTTGCTCTTCCCGGCGAAACTCAAAGTCCTTTACAAGGAGAAGGCGCACTTCTTCAACCACCCGGAGGATGCATGGCAATGGCTGGAGGAGAGGCCGATCCTCAATGGTCGGGAAACGGCAGGGAGAGAGGAGCTGGTAAGGGCAGCACAAGAAAAGGCGCGGTGGGGCTCTCCAAAACAGCAGAGGAGGAGATCCAGGAGACTATACTCGAGATACACAGGAACTCCATACCGTTCACACACATCGGCAGGATCCAGGAGGGGTAGATCTGAATCGCCGGGGACATCGAGAACGGTACACATGACACAGAAGGGATCCCGGGACCAGGCCTGTTCTGAGAGAGAGGGGGAACACCGCATGGACTCGGAGGTGGATGACGAGGCGTCAGACAGTGACCAACACTCCTTACACCCACTAGAAACAGAGATCCGGCAGTTGGAACAGGACTTATCCGACAAGAACTGTAGCACAGTACCGACCACGCAAGACTCACACTCGTGAACCTGGAAGAAGTGGATGATTGGATTGTCGGCCGGGACACGGATGTGACACGCAAGTGGCCGTCACCCTTTTAGTTGTTATTTCCTTTTCTTTCGTTAATCCCTTTTTCTTTGTTTTCAGGCACAGTTTACTTGTTAGTTTCCCAGTTTTCCGCCGCTTTGACATACATTCAGGGAGTGGTGCATACCTTTGGCAGGGGTACAATCCCGGCCGGGGGGATACATCACAGGTTACTATAGGCGGCTCTTGAGGGACATAGTTCAATAGAGGGGGGGAGTGGGGGGGTGACAGACCGACTTCTACTGACGGCTTGGACCTGGATGGGGACGAGTCTGGAAGGGGAGAGAGGTGGGGCGGGGGGCGGGAGAGGGTACAGGGGAGTTTCAACCAGTTGTGGGAGTTGGGGGGGGCGTTGGGCATGGGAATACACAGTGGGACACAGTCAGATGCATGAGAATCAAAGTTGCCACACACAGCTGCTATGGTCTCCTACGGATCGCCAGAAGAGCTACACAGTATGGCAGGTACACTAACAACCACAGAAAGACTACACAGGGGGATCTCCGTTTTGACTTGGAATGTTAATGGATTGGGGTCCAAAATAAAGAGAGGATTGGTAAACTCTTACATCAAGAGGGTCGCCCCGGACCTTATCCTCCTGCAGGAAACTCACCTTAAGCCGGGAAAATGTACATTCATAGCAAGGGGGAGGTACAAAGTCTTGACTCACGCGGGCTACACCTCAGGCGCCAGGGGAGGCGCAATACTAATTAACAAAACGCACCCCTTTAACGTAACACGCACATGGAGCGATCCACAAGGTACATATGTGGGAATACAGGGGTCGTGGAATAGACTAAGCATGACAGTTGTCTCGGTATATGCCCTGCCAAAACTCCAATCACGCACGCTCAGAGAGGTAGCAGCCATCCTACTGGAAACGGCGGACACGATGGGTTTAGATCGTTCGGGAGCAACACGCAGAGGGGGGACGCAAACAGCGCTTGCAAAATTCATGGCAGACATGGGACTCAATGACACGTGGCGATGGCGACACCCGACGCAGGAGACGTTCTCCTTTTATTCAGGGACTCACAAAACCTTCTCTAGGCTAGACTACATTTTTGTTGCAAGGCAATACCTGTCGGAGAGAGATGAGTTCACGTACAAAGCGAGGGGAATATCAGACCACTCACCCCTCTATGCAGATTTAGGGAAAACTACGGAGAGGCGAGCGACGGAATGGCGCTTAGCCGCCTGGGATATTCAAACCCCTGAGATAGCACGGGGTCTGAGGGCAGACATAAAAGTATACGTAGCTGAGAATAAGGGTTCAATGGACTCTAACATCACATTCTGGGAGGCCATGAAACCAGTGTTGAGAGACAGACTTAGAGGGAGACTGAGAGATGAGCGGAATAAACAGCACAGGGAGGCAACAGCGTTAGAACTGGAAATCCTGACCCTAGAAAGACACTATCATGTAAACCATGGGGAAGATATACTGAGGCAGTTATATGACAAACAAAGGGAGTATAGGGAACTGGTCTCTAATGAGGCAAAGACACAAGCGCTAGCAACGTTACACCGCCTATATGATGTAGGCGACAAATCAGGCAAGCTTCTGGCGTGGCTTAGCAGGAAAGAACGAGCTGCAAGATGGGTGGAAAGAATCAGGAGGGATGGGGGAGGCCTGGAAACTACTGACAAGGGCATAGCAGAAGCCTTCGCATTGCACTATGAGAACTTCTATAGAGGCAGAGACCTCGGGACAGTGGACGAGGCCGTACAATATATGGAAAATGTGGATATCCCGGTATTAGATGTAGAACTCAGCGCCCCACTAGAGGCGGGAATCACACTGGATGAGATAACTACAGCCATAAATAAATTAAAAATGGGGAAAACACCAGGGCCCAACGGGTTCCCGGCAGAATTCTTTAAAAAAACGGCTGACCTACTGAAACCTCACCTATTGGCTCTATATGTTGAAGCCTACGAGATAGGGAGACTCCCACGAGACCTAGCATTGGCAACCATAGTGCCGATATACAAACAGGGCAAGCCGGAGGAGGATTGTGCCTCGTACCGCCCCATCTCACTTCTGAATTTGGAGGTGAAAGTGCTGGCTACAATTCTAGTGGCACGCCTACGGACAGTCGTTCCGGACCTTATACACGCAGACCAATCCGGGTTTTTGCCGGATAGAGCGACAAAGCTCAACCTCCGACGGACTCACAACTGGCTACAAGAAATACAAGATAGGAAGGAGCCGCACTGGTTCCTGTCCTTGGACGCTGAAAAAGCGTTCGACGCGGTACATTGGCCCTTTCTCATGGCAGTATTGCGGCGATTTGGTTTTGGTCCACACTTTCAGAAGTGGATAGGGCTGCTATACACTGCACCGAAGGCACGGGTACGGGTGAATGGATGCTTATCACGCGAATTCCAGGTGGAGAGGGGCACCAGACAAGGATGCCCGCTGTCCCCTCTACTCTTCACACTCACCATAGAAATATTGGCGGCCAAAATTCGACAAAACCCGGAGATCCATGGCTTCACGTGGAATGAGTCTGGGGGTGCTCAGGGAAAAGTTTCATTATATGCCGACGATGTATTGTTATATATCACGAACCCAGAGGTCTCCATAGGGACACTGTTCAGAGAGTTAGAGGGCTTTGGGGCAATGGCGGGCCCCGCCATCAACTGGCACAAATCAGTCCTGTATACGCCGGGGGAACAGTGCAGGGAGTAGCGTTACCAGACCGTCTACTCACGACCTCAGAGGGGTTCCAGTACCTTGGGATCTATATCACCCTGGACAAGAAGCTCTCGTTCCAAAGAAATGTGGAACGAATAATGAAAGAGGCAGTAGAAGACATGACGAGATGGAGACAGTTGCCGCTCACCCTACTGGGAAGGGCGGCGATGTATAAGATGATTACCTTACCCAAATTCCTATACGCACTTCAAAATGAGTACTATCCGCTCCCGACAAACACTATCACCAAAATTCACGCAGACCTGCGATCGTTCCTATGGCTAGGCAAACAACCATGCATCGCACTCCAGACACTCCAACGACACCAATATAGCGGAGGGATCTCATTGCCGAACCTGGAGGCATACTATTGGGCGGAACATCTGACCCCCATAAACGACTGGTTACATGCACCAGCGGCCCACCCGACGTATGCATTAGAAAGGCATAAATTGTCCACACACAACGTACTTCACTTTCTGTATGGGGGGAAGGCAGGGAGAACGCTCTTGCCCGCGACTATGATTACGATTCGAGCTTGGACACTCGCCACGAGATCCACGGGGTGGGGGGAGAGGCCAACACGTCAGACGCCACTATGGCAATGCACATGGTTCACGGAACTCCAAAAACTGAAAGGCTTCCAAAGGTGGGATGACATAGGGATTTCTACTATTGGGGATGTGATTAGGCACAGGGAGCTGAAGACATTTGCGATGCTACAGGCAGAGTTTGGATTACACCACACACAACAATACAAACACCTGCAGCTAGTACATGCATGGAATGCGCAGAAGATATCACTACAGGATATACCGGAATATTCACCCTTAGAAGGGAGACTCCTACAGGAACAGATGTTACACCAGGCAGTGTCTCTCACATACAAAACCCTCACAAACAATATGTTGGGAAACTTGGCGAAACTCAGAGGTGTATGGGAGGTGGAAGTGGGGCAATTAGAGGACTTGGACTGGGAGCTGATACTGATGCACCCCCGAGAAGTGGCCATTAAGTCACGGCTGAGGCTGATCCAATTAAATGTGCTACACAGGACATACTTCGACCGGAGGCGTCTCCTCAAGATGGGTAGGATAACAGACGCCACATGTCTTTGGTGCAGATCCGAACAGGGGGATTTTTACCACACTATCTGGTCCTGTGAAAAGATTCAAGAATATTGGTCCCACATCTTCATGGAATTGGGGGAGGTACTGGGAATAGAGCTAACACTGGACCCGAAACTGGCGCTACTAGGAATGGTGACCGAAGTAGACCTGCCACGCCCGCTTATCATTTTCCTGGTGTTGGCACTGGTGGTGGCAAAAAGGGACATTGCGAAATATTGGGGGGTGGCGGAGAGGCCAGAAATAGAGGAGTGGAGGAGAGGGCTAGACCTCTATATGGCAGCAGAACGAGTGACATACAAAGCTAGAGGCTGTCCCAAAAAATTCCGAAGGGTATGGAGTAAATGGAGGCAATACCATGGCTTAGAAGTGGGGCGATTAGGAGGTGACACATAGAGGGGTAGACGGCGGAGGCGGGAGGAGGAGACCACATGATAACGATAAGTGCCCGAAAGAAGACGGAGACATTGAACGTTCAGAGACTCCAAACATATGAGATGTTATATTGTGCCATGGGTGGGGGAACAAGCGCCAGTATATTATGCACGAATGGAACTGATGGATTAGTGCCACATAGATTGATGGCCATGTGATCTGACTGTCACCACTTTGAGGGGGATGTGTTACCAATGTTGTAGAAAGGAGTGGGTGGGAGAGGAAGGGAGTTGTGGGAGTAAAACAACAAAAGCAGGATTGAGGGGTTCCATGCAGAGCTCGTAAACATGAAATTAATTGCACACTACGGGAAGAAAAATGTGTTGCCGCCCGGCCCCAGGGTTGTGGGCATAATGGCTGTGAAATAGAAACATAATGTAAGTTTGACGTGCTACTGTGGGCCTGGCACATCGGTATTTTTTCCATACCTGCACAAAAATAAAGTTTTAAAAAAATAGAAAAAAAAGAGTATGTGGGTACATAATACTGGGTTTTATTTGCGCTGGGATGGTTCTCCTTCCGTGAGTATCACATGGTAGCTAGTTAGCTCAGATATTTAATGTTTTATGTCTATCTCGCCACCTTTCAAGTTCTCTGTTGCCAGGGTACACGACTCACCAATTTAGATCGAGCAATTTTTAGAGAAGCCTCCTCAATGTTATAGGAGTTTTCGACAATTCATAAATGAGCAGGTGTGAAAACAGCACAGTCACTTCTATGTCAGAGATGAGTGCCTTGTCACCTCCTCCAATGCTAACAGGTTTATAAAACTGGGACACACAACTCCTTTTAGAGACAGTTCCTCGAATACATGGGTACAACATGCTCCTTCGTGACTTTAATGCTCAGAAACCAGGTCAAACCACCACTGAAAAGCCAACTCAAAGGCTTACGGAATGAATGTTAATTTCTTTCAGTATGATTTAAAGGTGGATCAGATAAGGAACCATCTAAATATGGTTCACCCAGATACATCCTTAAGCGCACAAGACATGTTCTCTCAGAGCTCTGCTCTGGACACCAACACTGCTCGGAGCATACTTGGGGGCAAGGCTGCAGTGCCCTGGCACCAGACTACCACTGCTGCCTTAATGAGCCAACATACTTGAAAGTAGCTGACTAACGTCCGCCACGGCATACAGCACCGGTGCAGGCCTTCATTCGGGAGAAGAGGCTGCGACGTGCACACGCACACACACACAGTGCAGCAGCTGAGTGAGCCAGGGCGCTCCATAGCGCACTGTGACGGGAACTTACTGTTGAAAAAATGTACTTACATTGCGAGGTGAGCACTTACTTTTTGTTGGGCCTGCTGAACGGTGACATCCCCAGGCAGCTCTGCCGCGGTCCAGAAGACGACTTGACTCGAGGAGCATATTAATCACCAGCCCCACCCTGTACTCCACCCCGAAGACCGCGCACACGCAGCCTGAAACAACAGAGCGTGGCCGTGCACCATTTAAATATGAAGAGCCTCAGAGGCCCGGCCGGGGCCCAGGCCTGCGCACCAAGAGGCAGCCGGACAGTGGCGCGCATGCACACCATTAACTTTAAGGGGACGCTGGGCATGCGCAACTGAGCACCATTTAATTCTAGAAGCCTTGAATAGGCTTGCTGGCTCTCATGAGTGAGGGGGGCCCCTGGAGAGTGGGGCCCTGAGGGGGCCACCTGGAGTGTGGCCCCCCCCGCACCGCGTGGGCTGCGGGGGCCTGTGTTACACCCCTGATAACAAGCATAAAGCAAAAACCCTGAAATTGTGCAAATGGCACTGGTTTAAATCACAATTCATGCAGGCCTGATAGTATCCTTTGACACTTGGTTTACATTGAATGGATGTCCGTCATGTTTGTAACAGAGTATCCCATCGCCAAACTCTAAATGACGCATATGTATCTAAGGTTGTTGTAACTAGCTGGATATACAACTTCCAATGCCTCCTTATTCTGGATTATATATGTTTTATTTTTCCACCCTGCCCCTTTCAGAGAGGGTCTCAGTCACAACACAATATTGATAGTGTATTCAGAAGCTGCATGATGGAATAATAAAGAGAACTGAAATATAGTACGGTCATTGGTGTTAAGGAGAGATGACACATGGAAGTACAGGTTCTGCATTGCTTACATCCGATTTAAGATAATGTATACGAAATTGTCCTGACAAATGCACCATTGTGTGCCATTTCCACAAAAATACATTAGGAAGTGTAAACCTGGAACATTCCTGGGGGGAGTCACACCAAAATATGTAGGCAAATTTCAGTATTTCAGACCTAGGGATTGTTATCATATTTATTTGAACTTGAGCTGCAAAATGCAACATTTGAACTGATTTTTTACACCAAGCTTTGAGCAGAATCAACGGCGGCTCAAGGTGGCATTAAAGGTGGGAGTGGGCAGCACCAGTTGTCGGGGATTGGCAGCAGCGCAAGCATATAATCGCCACTAACCTTTGCTCAGGATGTCCGGCAGAAACGACGTCGGATGCTAAGTTCCCCAGCCCTACCAGCTACGGATTCCACAGTGAAGGATTACTCACTGTGTGAACACATACCCAGCAGGGAAAGGGTAAGTGGATAAAATAAAAAACATGTAATGGTGAATCTTTAGGATCCCTCTTGGTCTGGTCTAAAGGTGGCAGGGGACCGACAAGGGCACTCCACCAGACTCACACACCACCCAGGCCTTTGAAACCGGACAACAACAGAATCCTGCGGGACAGAGAGCCCTCTGACTCTTCAGGAAGAAATGCGTCCGGAGGATGGTTGACTGTTCCTTGGACAGGCGTTACCAGAACTGGACCTGTAGCGGACAGAGTACATAGACTGTGACGGTTTGTTGACAGCACAAGCCGAACACAGCCTGAATTCCAGGGAAGTATACGAGTGTTCACAAAAGTAAATGAAAGAGTCTCTGCCTCACATTCAAGGCTTCCCGTACAGAACGTCACAAACACTACATCTCCCAGAATGCCTCTCTGGGGAGTAGCGGACTGAAAAGAGGCAAAACCTCGTCTTAACAGCAGACGAGTTCCCCTCTTGGAATCATCAGGGGGCAACCAGGGTCCATAAACAAGCAAGCGCACTGTACCAAATGAATCCCTATCTAGCTATGGTACCATGCGAACACAGGGTTTGAAACGGAGACGGGCCCGCCTCCGTTTGGCAAAGTACTTATCGGTATGCAGGCAGCAGGCGGCAGGATGTAAACGGCTTCAGCTCCTCTGCAGTCTTGTGCTTCTACCTGAAATCCGGCGGGGAACACCATCCGCCCTTCCCACGGCTTCCGGATCGATTGACAAGCACCTTTCTGAAGGAAGGGAGGTGCCTATGAATGCTTGGTCTCGTGGCTCCGCCCACTTTTCCCTGGGCATGCTGGTTCCTGTAGTTCGTGTGACGTGTCCTACAGATTCTCCCAGGCGCACTACAGCGACGGGGATTTCTAAGGTGACCGGTACCCAGCCCCCAGGACCCAGCAATCGCTACACCAGTGATGAAAGTAGCCGGTGTCAACGGTCAAATGGGGTGGTCAACTCCTACAAAAATGAGTCCACTAGCACATATTTGTTTTTTTGTTTTTGTACAAATTAATACCTGGAGATTGGCATGGTTATGTCCTTTACAAGGTGGAAAAGGTCTAACTAATGAGCTATTACAATACAAAGGTTCTTCTTCAGGCCTGCTTTTAACATCTCTGCAACCAAAATATTTATTTAATTCAATCTATGTGATAGTATTTTTTTTACCTCCATATGCTCCAAAATGTTATTTACTTATTGTACAGCTGGGACTGTAATACCTGCATTGTGCAAATATGTGTGTGCAGCATATTACCGAGCTGCACACAAATCACATATGTTTAGAAAACCAGCCATTTTCTTTGCAAACATTTCTTGGTTGTTTTAGTTTGAAAATGAATATAGCCTGTTGACAGTTTTTATAGTACCACTCTTTGTAGGTATTGCATTTGGTATAAAATATGAGTGCAGAAATGACAGTGTTTTACCTCTTCTGAAATTAAGGTCTGTCATCAGGAACAATGGGTTCGAAGTAAAATGTCATTACTTTTTAGGTTAGAATGCGATCACCACAACCAATAGAGCCTTAGGAAGACAGAATCAAAGCAAAAAAAGGAGTGGGGTGTTTCAGCTTTACCTATAAGAGATCATATTATATACAAATACATTGCTTTGCCTAGAATGTTTTATTTTTTTTCTGCAGGGAGATGGGAAAAGTTTACTTGAAGAGCGAACTGACTCTATTATGACTCAAGTCTGACTCCAGAATGTTAGCACCTATGTAGAACAGACGTTAATGAGCTCTACATTCGTGAACCCAGGTTTCATCAGTAGTACTTGGCGTAATGCATGTTTTGGCTTGTTGTGTAAAACGTGGTTGTGTTTTACAGGATCAGGTATGGCACACCCTGAGGACGTTACAATATTCAAACAGATCTTTAAACATGATTGCTACACAGACTATAGACTGCATCAATCTATTCCCACTCCAATCTAAACCAATTTGGGGAAGACGGACATTAAAGTGGTGACATTTACAATTCCCATTGCAGTCTAACTATATTGAGGTAAGGTGTTGAACACTAAAGGGGTAACATTTTATATTTCCACCCCAGTCTAAGCATGTTGGGGAAGGTGTTGAACACTAAGGGGGTGGTATTTATTAGGCCCACTCCATTCTAACCATTTTGGGGAAAAGTGTTGGACACTGAAGGGGTCACATTTAGTATTCCCACTCCAATCTAACCATATTGAGGGAAGATGTTTGATACAAAAGTGTTTACATTTACTATTTTCCCCTTGAATCTAAAGCTATTTTAAGTTGTTAAATGTTAGATCCTAAAGAGGTGAAATTTACTATATATACTTCAATCTAAAATGTTTTAAAGAAGGGCATTCAAATTAAACCTTTTATATACCCGAGCAATACCCCGTGCTCACACACAATTTTCTAACTATAAAATACAATATGATTTACTATTAAAACACACTATGTAAAACTACAAACCTATGTGTACATATTTTGTTGTAGTTCTATCTAGGACCCTAAATTCGATAGTCCTGATTTATGCCCTAATGTGGTTATAATAAATAATATCCTTATAAAGGCATAAGAATCATATCCATATTTAGTCATAGCCCATGCTGTCCAAATTAAGCAAGGCTACTTCCCCAGGCTCCTAGAAAGTACAACGAGTTCTGTAAACAAACCAAACCTCCAGCAACCTGGGAATTCCCCATTGCTTTTGTTTTGATTTTGTCCTTGAACTCCTGTGAGCACTCTAAGAACGGCCAGTTATTAGTGACATCTTCATTGACGTCTTATGTCCAACCTTACGTCAAAACCCGGCACCTTTCAGGTATAAATATACCAACATTGCCTTAAGCAAACACACGGTGGTGGTTTTGGAGCAGAGCGGCTATCTACTTGCCCGAGAGCCCAGCTGATGCGAGAGCCCACGGACGCCGCCCCTCCTCTTTGACGCACTGGGAGAGACGCTGTCTTTTCTCCTGCCGAGAAATCCAGCTCCGGTGTTTCCAGATACCCTCACGGGTTACTGGGATATCGAGTCCTGAGAAAGAGATACCAGACCTCCTGCTTTCTATTACCCAGGTACGGAGCTGACTAAACCCTTTAAGAGAATTCTTGATTCAGATTCCTTGGCAAAACCAACTTAAGTTAAACTGCTACTTACTTACTCCTTCCCACGTATTAGGCTTAGGTCAGGTACACCGGGGTAGGCGTATTTAGAAGCACCAGTTGAGTACGTTAGTCAATGTATATTTGTATGTATATATTTTATCTATTTTAAAGTATCATATGGCTTAGAAACCATATCAATGCTTTTACAGTATTATTTTATAATACTCCTTTTACTGTAGGCACTTTACTTTACTATGAGTATTGCAATTGTGGCAATTCATTTCTCTTGCATGAGAAAGAAGACTGCTCAATAAAAACCACCTTTTATTGAAAACGCCCGTCTCTCTATTCTCTGCACTCTGGTGAAACTAAGTATGCACACTTGACTGAGTGAAATAGCTGTCTATTGTTTTCACACGACTCTAGAGATACACTCTTATTCTGAGGGAGCAAAGTTGTCATGTTTTATGGTTGTCATAAGCTAATCCCTTCTTGTCTATCCAGGGGGGTTAAACTCCTCCTCGTTTATTCGAGAAAGTTTCTAGTGACCTCTGAGCTAGCTGGCAAACCTTAAGTCTAATATAGTCAGTAGAGACCTAGTCGACCTCAGTCCTACGTCTACACTGCTGAATATATTATTCCAATGCGCAGAGCCTATTGGGAATATAGGAACTACACTACAATTTAAAGATAAAAACATTAAAATTAATAATTACTATATTAATACAAATATTTACAGCCCTTTCTAAACATTATACCATAAAAAATAAAATCATAATCCAACATTAACTTTCATGAAATTGCAAATGAATGAAAACCACATTTGTTAATAAAATATAAATATTTGTATTGTTTAGAATTATTATTCTGAAAAGTTTGAAAATGTTACATTTTTATATGAAAATATTTTCTAATTTTTTACTTCATTAAAATACATTATTAAATATTTTTGTTGTTAAATTATTGTACTTATGTAAATATAATGAAACAATCATATTCATATTGCATACAATGCCATATATTTTAAGTTATAGTCAATTTCAATTCATTAAAATATGAATGTAAAAAAATTAAGGTAAAAAATATAAAATATGTATTTGCATATCATTAACATTAATAACTTAAATGTAGTTTAAAATATACACTTTTTAAAATCTCCCCAACATTATTACCTAAAAACCAAATATTCCACAAAAGAAAAAATATCAAACCATTATTTTCATTCATTAATATAAAAAAAGTTTATATTTTTAACATTTTCTTAAATAATAAATCATCAAGCTATTCTGGCTGATGAGGGGTAACACCCCGAAACCGGTCCTTGAATGCTTAATTTATGTCCGCGAAAGCACCTGGCCTGGCTATTCAGGTTGGACTGTTCCCAGGAAAAGCATAGTCAAGACTGATTTGCATTTGTCTGGGTCCAACCTCGAATGGCATGGTGATGAAAAAACAATAGATTTTGGCCCATATCTCTGTACTTGGGGTGAAGAAATGACATTCTGAGGCCACTGAGAGGCCCTGTTGAGCCCTGCATCTTCACTAGAAACCATGACTTTCACAGTGGCTCAAAGGATAGTTTGCTGGTCTCTTTTTCAGAGCCACAGGGAGTCAAAAGACTCCCACTATCCTGCACCCACACCTGGACCCAGCCTGAGTTAGTCGTTAAGACCTACCAGGTGTCCCAAATGTCCTGGATCATTGGTTGTTGTGCTAAACGTGCCCAGATGGGCAACATGCGAAACTGAGGACTTGAATTTTTTGCCCTAAAACTGCCTGTAGAAAAATGAGGAGACCAGTAGCAACTTGCTCGCATATCCGCCCTAGGTGCATCACCAGTTGGATGGATTTCGAAGCTTCTCCTGCTATGTTCTTCTCCGCAGCAGCAAATCCTGTTCAGTGGTCCTTCGCAAAAAGGGTTATCCAAACCCCTGAAACTGTCTTCAGCTACAACATTATGCCTTGTCCCGCTGGAGAGTTTTGACTTCCATTTCAAATACTAAGTCCGAACATAGAACTTTTTTACCATGACTTCAACCCAAAGCTCCTGGACGATGACGATCCCTCCTTGTACACCACTTGCAGCCTTACTGCTTTGAACTTGACTTTTTCATAGCATTTTTTTCCCTCAAATGTTTTCTAAGTCTGAAGGTTAGTGTTGACTGGACCCAAACCACTTCTTGTAGCTGAACCACACTCCATGGCAGTCGGACATCTTTTTCAACTTTCACCCAGTCTCACATGACTAGATGTCCACCGCGTTTACATTGATCTTTTAGGCACTCGTTTTTTCAAAAATCTTTAAAAAATACTAACTCTGTTTCTGCTGATTAGATTGGTGTCAAATAATGTATTCAAATTTTTCTAGTGTTGTGTTTTCATTTTATTTTGGTTTGTTTTCTGCATAAATACTTTATAATTGCAGCTAGGCTAAGCCTGACTCCTTTTTTGTATAAAGCTACCTAGGTTTAGCACAGGTTAATTTAGGGCCTGATATTGACCTTGGCAGAAAGAATATTATGAGCTATTGATGAACTTTTTAGAGTTTTAATTGCATGGTTTGTGATGTATTTTTGTTTTTAACTATGAATATATGTATTATGTTGTATTATTGATTGATTGATTGATTGATTGATTGATTGATTGATTGATTGATTGATTGAGTTTGGCAGTGTGGGAGAAGGGGTGGTATAACACCGCCTCGCTCCCGCACTGCCAACACAACAGCTGTCCACACGCCAGAATATGAGGTTTCTCGTTGTCTGGCAGGTGGACCTTTGGCGTTCCCACAGCGGTGCCTTTGAAAAACTCACAGCAATAGAAATGCCAAAGCACACCATGTGCCCCCTGCATGCATCCCCATGGTCTGAGGCACCAGGGGCCCCTGTTAGGCACCATTAGGTTCCTCATCACCAGTTGGACCTCCATTGTGGCAGTGACCGCCGAACCCCCGCGGGTTTGGCGGTCCTATGGTGCCCTTGATGGTAACAAATATTTCATTATTCACTGTAGTTCCTGGAAAGTATACACCTAATAATAAGTAGTGAGTGGACAGCCTACCTAAGAATGTTGTGCAAGTCTAGTTTATTTAGAGAGGTATGCAACTTATTTTATTATGACAACTTTTGTAAATTGTAATCTGTATGACTCTTCATAAGGTAGCACCTGATGTATAAATGACACGTATACCTGGCTTATGTATACAAATGTATTCATATGGCTGAATAAAGGGTACCTCTGTAAGGGCGTAGTTGGAATTGTGATAAGGCTTGACAGTGTGATATCATGGAACCTGACATTGAACACTTCTATTGATCACATTCTCTCCTCCATTAATTTTTGGCAAGTAGAATTATCACCATGAAAGGTTGACAACGTTAGACTGTTGATAAAACAAAAGTTTATTTTAGAGGAGGAAAGACAAGCAACACAAATAATTAAATTGAGGAATGAAAGCGTATTGTAAACATGTGGTACACAAATCGTGACTGACCTACTAAAAACTACCTTTAGCAAAGAAGTATATGCTGACCAGTAATGTATGTATAGGCTGTGGGGTTTTAGGTTTAAACCTATAATAACTGATAAAACCCCACTGAAAGAAAAATAGCCCTCACCGGTGAAAACATATAAACACTGAAAAAACACCTGGACAACCACAAACTAAATGCCATTCAAAGAAAGGAAAAAGAGAGTGAAAGTGTCATTTTTTTCTTCCTGAAGGGGTCAATACAATGTAACTTTGTTATACAAGCTAGCAGTAAGAAAGATTGGCTAACATTATTCTGCTTGAGTTTTGTTCTTTAGGGATGCCACTAAAATATTGTTTCTTCTTCCTTTTACTTTTTTCGGTTTTGTGGCCTTTGGTCTAAAGATGCAGATTTCATGTTTTAGGTCTAGTTTAATCATTTTATAAACTATAGAGAATCAGGAAATATCGAACTCATATTTGATATTTTGGCTGCATTTATTCTTTCACTGATAGGTAAAATGGCTGGTTTCATAAAAATCTTTCCTAATATGTGTCACCACATTTACCCACAGAGAATGAGTAAAACCCTTAACACATCAGACCACCATAGTTTGTAGTGGGTCAGTATTGATAGTAGGTGAATTGCCAACACCTCTGGCTTTAAACATTCAATGCAAGGTATAGTGACAAGTATATATATCACCAAGCATCTGGGATAGTGGTGAAAACATGACACCAGACTTTTGGAAAACATGGAACGCATTGTCACTTGTAATGCTCTGCAAAAAAGGTTCTTTCCAAGTTCAACAAATATTGGAGTGATATTGTTTGTATTTGCAGTGATTCAGCTACGTATATAAAAAAGTTGTGTGATGACCTGTCAAAATTGATACCCGAGCTGAAGTGATTCCCTGTAGGAGATCCTTGCCACTTGTTAGATGGTATGCTGAAAGCATCTTTACAATCTTCAGAGTTAATGAGGGATGCTATTGACTTTTTAGTCTATTCTGGTGCACTGTTTTCTTATGCACAGGAACTAAAACACAAAGATTTATCATTTTGTGCTTTATGTGGCATCAAAGAAAGAGTCATTCCAACTGTGTCCCTTAGCTGATGGTTCTCAGCCCAAGGGGCTATGAATGCTGAAAGGGCCTTTTCATAGAAGTTTACATAGGAAAGAAAGGGCGAGCGCACATGACCCAAAGACTCACTGAAGAAGTATTGTATGGTGTACTACAATAAGATTAATTTGCAAAAATCTATTTGGACCTCATATACATTATAAGTACACTATATATATACCATGTTCTTTCAGTGCAATAAGCAAGCAATAATAAAAGCAAAACATTTCATAAACACCAGAAAAACACTTTTTCTGTTGCTTTTAGTGGCGCGAAAATGTGTAACCACTGATAACAACTGTTTTTTAAGATATTGAAAACACTGAAAAAACCCCACCAGAATTTACCAAAAATAGAAACTGAAAACAGGAAAGCCTATGTATGTAACATCTAAATATTTGCTGTAAAGATGAAAACTATGGTGAATGTCTTATGTGGTTAAATCTAACAACTCTCTTCAAATAAAGTTTTCAGGTTTACAAGCTTTTTGATGAGGCAGAAACTTACGCTTCTCTGATTTTCTGCCGAAGGTATTTGTCAGTACTCACCTTATAAATAATTCACAGTATACGAGTTAGTAGGCTGGTCATTAGAAAGCACAGGCATTAGGTTTAAGTGTCTACATGAAACCTGCAGTTTTTCCTGCATGTTGGGTGCTTATCAAGTTCATTTTTCTCATGTATATAGTCTCACGAAAATGTCTTCATAAAGCCATGTCAATATGGAAAAGTTGCACTTTCTAGCTGTGATGACCGTTATCATGGGTACCACCTGCACAGGCACCATAGCAACATGCCTCAGAAATTCAGGTGTAAGTCTACCTTCATTTGCTCAAACAAAAAATCATGAAACCTGACATTGAACACGTCTAAAGTTTATTAGACATAACCCTTCTTTTCCGGTTTAAAACCAATTTCATATGAAGACTACTGTTGATCACATTCTCTCCTCCATTAATTTTTGGCAAGTAGAAATATCACCATGAAAGGTTGACAACGTTAGACTGTTGATAAAACAAAAGTTTATTTTAGAGGAGGAAAGCCAAGCAACAAAAATAATTAAATTGAGGAATGAAAGCGTATTGTAAACATGTGGTACACAAATCGCGACTGACCTACTAAAAACTACCATTAGCAAAAAAGGATGCTTCATGACAAGAACAGAGGAACAAGTTTAATTACAAAACACCAACTGAAGACTGCATTTGAATATAAAGGTGATGGCATGATACACAAACACATGAGTTCTTCATGCTCTGATGAATGTTCAACCTCCTGTGCTTGCTGTTGAGGTACAATTGGAGGCTGTGGAGGATTGGTTGGTGACTCTGATCCACAAACTTTTGATCAAGAAGATCTATGCCCTATTTTTGCCAGAATTTTAGTGAATGTCACAGAGGGTGCTTGGTTTCTCTGGTAAGGACTTTCTGGTTCTGCAGCACAACAAAAACTTGCTGTTGAGGGCACTAGTTGTTGTCATGAAGGAGTCCATCTTTGCACCCATTCAATTGGCTAAGGCCTCGTGTCCTTGATACAAGGACTGGATGGAGGTATTGATGGCTCATGCCTGAGTAAAGACATCACTGGTGCATGATGTAGAAGGCTTTTCTTGATCGTTATTCTGCGTCATAACACCAGCAATGTCAGCTAAGGAGGCATCACTCCAATGAAGCCATGAATGGGTGTCTCATACTACTTCTACCAACCCCTAATTGGGGCTCGGACACCTCTGGACTCCTTCTAGGGTGCCCAGTAATGTATCTATCCCCAACCTGACTGTTTCCACCATACCCTACTGAATCCCTACAACTCTCTGCTGAAATCTTATTTGTGGGTCATCAGGATCCTCACCGGAGGTATGAGGACTTGCTATATTGTTTCTCTTCCAACAGCAGGATCACTACCACCCACACAGTGCTGAAAACATGGCCTGATGACTACATCATACATTTCAGGATACCCACCAACCAAGCCACCCCATCAGAAAAACCCAAAGCACTATTATTTTATTTTATTTTTTTGCAGAGTTTTATATAGCGCAAACTTGACCTGAATCGGGTATCAAAGTGCTTTACATAGCACCAGCTACGTTACATGAGGACACACACCTAATTTTTGTAAGGCACGGGGAGAGTAAGTGATTTGCCCAGAATCACAGGAAGTTTATCAAGAAACTGGGGCAAAGTATCAGAACAAAACACTACAGGAATGACCACCCAACCACGCTGGGAACCTCAATATTGACACCAAGGTCTTCAATTGATGGCTCACGGGCTGTGCCAACCACACCACTCTCACCAATAACATCAACCCCAAAATCAGCAAACAACTGATTTGGTAGATGAACCAAGAGCCACTGCATACAACTTAAGAGAAAATGGAGACTCAATAGAAAAAGCACTGCAAGATCCATATGCAAAGCCGCCCTCAAGCTCTACCACCAACAACTAAGAGTTGCAAAGAAAAAGTCCTCTGATTCTCAGACTTAAAGCCACCCCCAATCAATGGCAAAGACATCTTCACCATCATCAAGGTGGTCTCAAACCCTGCAGTTGCCAATAACATCATTCTATCTCAAGCAATCTGCAACGACATTTGAAACGATTGCCAAGATCTAGAACAATTTGATCCACAGCATACTGATATGAGCTCCCAGCAGGTCACTTCCCTAAACGCCAAACAGTCGATAAGCAACAGCAAGACCCTCTCGAATGATGACACCACCGCCCTGATGAATACCATGTACTCAAAAGCCAAACTCAGATTCATGCATCCATTTCACCTACAACCTTGGAAGAGCCATCATCTGCTCTGCAATCACCGCTCCCATCGACACCTCCATAACCACTATCAACTTCCTATTCTGCCGGGAAAATGAAGAAGTCACCACCCTATTAAAGAAACCAACATCGGACCCTAAAACCCTCAGTAGCAACAGACTTATCTTTCTCCTGCCTTTCCCAGTTAATTCCATGGAGAAAGCAATCAATACCCAACTCGCAGACCTCCCAGAACTTAATCATGTCCTATACAGCTCTCAATCTTCCTTTCGCATCAACCACAGGAGAGAACCAGCCCTCATTACAGCCACCAATGACATCAGAGGAACCCTTCAATGAGGAGAAATGGACGCACGCATCCTCCTCAACATCTCTGCAACTTTCAATATGTTCTCATGCAAATCAGTCATCAGAAAGCTTCAACACTTGGGTATCTGTGGACTGGCCCTCAAATGGATATCCTATTTTATCACAGACTTCCCACTACACCTCAGAACCCAATACACTCATCTGTGGAGTCCCTCAGGGATCATTGCTCAGCTCAACACTCTTCAACGCTACACGACACCACTCGCGGACATTGTCAGTACCCACAGCATCAACATTGTAGCCTACACTGATGACATATAGTCTATCATACTGTCTAATCAGCAGTTTGAATGCAAACTTCACCACCTGCATAAGGAACATCGCTGCGTGGATGAAAAACTACTGTCTTCAGCTCAACACAGACAAAACCGAAGTCCTAGTCTTCTGCGACAATCACTCTCCAGGGATGCCCACCCACCACTGTGGACCAGGCCAAGGACTTCTAGATCATCCTGGACACCAACCTCTCCATAGGCAGACAGAATAATACTATCACCTCAGCATGCTTCCACATCCTGCGAATGCTAAGCAAAATGTTGAAGTGGATCCCACTTATCACCAGGCAAACTTTCACCCAGCCTCTTATCACAAGTAGACTAGACTATGGAAACACCCTCTACATTTGAATCCCAACTCATGTCCCATGTAGGTCTGGGCAGAGCTCGCAGAGTTTCGATTGGTGAAATTCCACGCAGTTACTGATATACTCCTCAAGGTTTAAGATTCCCCGGAGTTCTGTGAGTGAATGGAGTACAAAACTATGCTGCTAGACTCCAGATTGAAGGTACAACATGAATGATGCTGTCTTCCAGATAGGGCTGGGCATAGAGTCTGCTCTCCTGCTAGACTCCAGAGCAGAGGGTAGGACACTGGTGTTTGAGTTCCTTCTGTGACCCAGCTAGGAGAGGACCAAGCATGCCGCAGTGCTGTTGAGAAAACTTCACACCTCGTCTTCTGCTGCCACATGCACAAACACCTACATGCTGTGCCTCTGCTAAGCTGGGCATGCTGGTGAGTTCATCCTCTAATTTAGGACCATACCACCCCGTTTTTCACCATCTTTCCCCTTCGGTGTTAGCATACCTTAGAAGTGCTGGCTGGCATGATGGGTTTTGAGGGGCTGTAGTCATGGGAAGCTGGTCAGACTTCCTCCAATCTTCACTACAAACTTTACAGGATGACAAACAGAAGAGGCAGCATAGCGGTCCCAATGCCACTGCTACAGAAGTTGTGTCACATGAAACTGAGCGCTCAAGTCAGAGGTGTCGATGAAGCGGCAGGCATATTAGGTGTGTAGGAACTCCACTTCAGTGAGGTGTGAGGTTAAAACATGCCCAAAATTATACAATGATGAAAAAGGGCTATAAATGTGACCAAAAAGGTTTGCTTCCTGAAAGAGATTTGAAACCACACCAGTTCTGCCAACAGCTGACTGAGGTGACAGGAACCTAAAGTGGTTTGTTTATTTGCTGCAGGCCGCCATGCTCCAGAAGCAAAAGTGTGCACCCTTCGATCTGAGCCCTCACTCCAAACACTCCAATCTGTGATGTCTGTGGAGCACCTTGGTCTCTAGCCTGCTGCTGACGCTACAACCCTTGCAATGTAGTAGAAGCTTAGGAGTAACTTTACATCTGCAGGGGCAGCTAAGACAGAGCCATGTCAGGCATGCTAGTACTGTGTGGAGCTTCCATCCAAAACAACTAAATGGAAGGGAACCTGCATATGCCATCTTCCTCTCCTGACTGGGTCTGCCAAGACTGGGTAATGTTCAGGCAGACCGCTTTTCCACACGATTACCTAGGTCGTGTTATACTTTCCAACAAGTTTTATTTCAGGCCAACCAATAACGGCTTTTTGCCACAGGTATGCTGCTTTTTGGACTCTACGTGGTCAGATTCTCAATGTAAACCCTGACATACACTTACCCGGCATGCAGTGTTTTGTAGGATAACAAGGATGGACTAGCAGACGGTGCCACAGATGACATGGTGCTCTGCTAATAAGTAGCTATACTGTATACTGGAGACACTTTCTGCCAGTGACAGCTTCTTTTAATGGCAGTCTCTTACCTTGCACTCGGGGAGGAATCTGCTCATTTGGGCTTAAAATCCGCTCTCGGGTTGGACATCTGCCCCGAGCATGGAGATTCCACTCCAGGTGCCAAGGGGAATCTTCGCACTCGAGGGGTGGGGGGGGCAAGATTCCACCCTGAGTGCGGAAGCTCCAGAGTGTGCAGTGTGCATGTAAAGATACTACTCATTACTTACGTTTGCCAATACTGAAAAGTACTAAAGTTAGACCTTTGGTCTAACCTTAGACCAAAAATCTAAGTTTACCTTTGTGAATCAGGCCCTCAGGTTGCATGGTGAGCAAAAGAATTATGGATTGGAGTGCAACTCCATGCAATTGCCTGTGGTTAACGTATTATAAGCAGCCTCCCATCACCTTTGGCGTGGTTCTTGTACCACCCCAAGTAGCATGGGTATGCCTATATGTGGGTATAAGACTCACTGTGTCACTGGAAGCAAGCTGCACCTTTGTGAATAGTCGTAATCTCAAGACTTTTGGTCTAAGTTTATCCTTCTGAATTGGGCCCACTGTTCGGACCCAGCCATATGCAAATCATCCTTGCCCCTGTTTCTTACGGGAGCAGTCTAGCCCAAACTGCCTAGCCATTTCTTCCCTGAAGAGGAGCAAAAGAAACCCAGGGCCGGTTTTGCCCTAGTTATGGGCTCATCAGCCGGGTACAGCTTGGTTCCAGTGACACACTGAGCATGGGTCCCATGTCTGAGCATACCTATGCCACTTAGGGCAGTACATAAAACACACAAAATGTGATGGGAGGCTGCTTGCAATAAGTCCAACCACTGGCATTCACTCAGGGTAGCACTCCAACCCTTCATTATTTTGCTCATCATGCCACCTCAGGATAGATCCTGTCATATGCAAATCATGTACAGCTGGCTTGCTGCACCTAACCGTGTCTTGTGATAGGTTGTGTTATGGAGCGTTATGCTGAAACTACAACCTTGGTTATGCTGCATGTTGCATCTCTCTCCTTGTATCATGGTGTGCTGTGTAGTAAATAGGATGCATCCATGATGCACAAAAGTCAAGTAACGAAGATCAAAATATTCTCATGCAACACAGCTCTGTGTGAGTCTTAGTGAATCTAGGCCCAGGTGTTTGTCCTCCCAAGGTATGCAGGGGCAAACTGTGATCTTCCTTCTGGGAACAATAGTATGGAAGGTAAATAAGTATAGTTTCAATCTTTCTTTACTGTTTTGGTAATATACGGCCCGGATGTACAAAAATGTTTTGTGGTTGCAAACCCTGTGATTCTTAACATTACAAGGTTACTGACCACAAAATGGCTATTTGGTATGTATGAAACTTATGATGTGGTTTGGAAAAACATCTGTAACTCACATAATGAGTTTGCATCTCACAACAAATCACATTTCGGAAAGGGTGTGAAATATGCATTCCTTCCTAACTGCAATTCAGTATTGTATGTAACAGTGATTGTGGTTGCGAACTATTGATCATCTACTGACATCTCAAAGGAGGTGGTAACTGATTTGCCCATTGGAAGGTGTTACTTGGGATGTCTTCTACTCTGTTAATGATGTTGGTTGTCTCAGAGGAAACAGGCAGTGACCACAGGACCACTGCCTGCTCTCCTTGATGTTTTCTCAAAGGGAAACCTTCGCCCGGGACTGGTTCCTTTAATGAAAATGGGCTCCTGAAAATAATCCCAATTTCTGATGCAATCACATATATGGGGGTCTGCTGCTCCTTGCAGGCCACCATTCTTGAGATAGCAGCCAATAGCAGGGGGTCACAAATAGGGATCTGCCTAGTTAATATTTTTTAAGAAGATAATTCTGTATCCTCCTATGACTGGACATTTTGTGATGCCCCGTATTAGTACGTAGATTCCATCACAAAATTAAAGAGGCTTTGAATGTTGGGGACAATTTGCAAACTTTTTGCACTTCTTTGCACCATATATTGTGATGTATCCTAATGCTAGGACATATCGGTCCAAATTAATTTCACAGCAGACTATATCATGATCTGGAACTCATTCTGGCTAAAAAGTACCACTTCAGGTTGCGAAATTACAAATTGTCGTTCCTTTGGACCGTGTCTAACCCCTGTTGATAGCATTACAAATTGCTCTCTGAATGAAAGACAGCTGCAAGATACCCACATTCTCATTGTGTGAAATCAAAAGAGTGTAACCACTGCTAAAATATTTTTCACATCCTCCATGATTCCCCAATCATAAGTGAACACTTAAAATAAAAAAACATTAAATAAAAACAACTTATTGGAAAATAATATTTCTTTCAGCTTAGAAGTAAACATAGATTACCGAATGTTCATAAATTGAATAGTTTTTTTAACATTTGCCCAATCGGTCAACCACTGCCAACAAATATAATAACAATTGTACCTTTATTTTCAGTGTCTTTAATTCCATGACTTGAAGCGTTCCTGTATGGATGGAAAAACAAAATCTGAGCATGAATGAAGACTTCCTAGTGGTTGGATTTTCTGATCTTCCACAGCTGCAAATTCCACTATTTTTAGTGTTTTTACTGATTTACCTATTTACTTTTTTGGGGAATGTTTTGATCATGATAACAATTTACTCAAATTCACATTTGCACACACCTATGTATTTCTTCCTGACAGATTTGTCCTTTCTAGATTTCAGTTACACCTTGGTAATTTTTCCTAAGATGCTGTGCTACTTCTTTATGAAAGGTACTCATGTTTCTCTCACTGAATGCCAATGGTGAAGTAACTAACCCATTTAACATCACGCGGGGCACCCGCCAGGGTTGCCCTCTCTCTCCCCTCCTATTCGACATATATTCAGCCATTTGCTCAGCAGCTACGTGACAACTGTAACATCAAGCCTTTTAACTTTGAGGGATGGGAGAAGAAGGTATCCCTGTATGCGAATGATGTCCTTGTTTTCACCTCTGAACTCCGCTCGGCTTTTCCAGCTATAATTGCTTTGGCCCAGGATTATGGTAACGTGTCTGGGTATGAAATCAATGCCTCAAAGACTGACATCATGGTCTGGAACGACCCTGAGCCTGTGGCAGGGGCTCAGTTGAGTTCTGTTTTACGTTACCTGGGCCTAAATATATATAACGATATAAACGAAATAGTTCCATCAAATTTTTCGTTCATTGCTAAGGAGTGTCGTAGATTGATGAAATCATGGTCTTCGCTTCCTTTATCTTTATTGGGCAGAGCCAACTTAATTAAAATGTCTATTCTCCCTAAAGTTTATTTTTTGTTTAATACCATCCCTCTTTTTTTTAACCCTCTATGATAGCCAAACTTCAAAGCGATATAAGTTCTTTTATTTGGAATGACCACATCCCTAGAATAGCTTGGAAGAAACTAAGGCGCCGTAGGGAAAAGGGTGGTTTGGTCTGATATCCAGCTATATGCGTGGGCTTTTCAATTCTCTCATGCCAGGATGTTGCTAAAATCACCCATTAACTCTGCCTGTGGGTATATGTTTGCAGCACTGCTTAGAGGGGAAAAAATAGCTGAGCATGCATTTTTGTTTAAGTTTGGCGACCCCAAGTTTTTTAAGAAAATAAAACTGAAGGTATTGCGAGATATATCAAAAACATGGGTGAAACGTAGGCGCTCCTTAAAACTTGATTTTTTCTCTGGTAGATCTCCACTCTGGAACTCACCTGGTTCCCCGAGTTGGCTTCTGGATGGTTTCGCAGCACCTCTAAGAGAGGCAGGATTGGAGGAGTGGGGGGACCTCTTTGTGGAGGGTAGCTTACTCCCATGGGAGGTGTTATTCTCTAGGATAGGGCCAGGGCTCTCCAGGTTTAAATACCTGCAGATACGAAGCTGGGCACACTCACAGGTTCCTGCTAAGGGCAGATTTTTGTTAGGGGGTAATAGCAACATGGTCTCCCTCTTAATCGACAAGCCTCAAACAAAGAAAGAGGTTTCATTCTGGTACAGCCTACTACTGGAGGAGGTTGATATTGAGTTTCATCTGCCCGACACACTGTGGGCCGCACACATTACGAATCAAAATGTGGAGAACCTGTGGTTTGAGTCCTTTAAGATCTTGTGGAATATAGTGAAACCATTGTGGTTACGCCAAAACCACCTTTTTACCCTACATACGGCATATTATTCGCCCGAGAGGCTCTCAAAGTTTCCACACAACTCAGCAGTGGCATGCCCTAAATGTGGTCTGGTGGCGGCTTCTGATCTACACATGTTTTATGATTGCCCTTTGTTACTTTCTTTTTGGAATGCGGTCTGTCTTACACTCACTACCGCCTTAGGTTCCCAAGCCCGGCTATGTCCCGCTCTTATAATCTTTGGGGTTGCACCAGAATTTCAGGGTTCATCAAAGAACTTACTCTTTTTTGGAATCTTGTTAGCCAGAAGGGAAATTTGTAAGAAGTGGAAAGACCCGTTACCCCCCTCCCTGCAGGACTGGCGCATTTCAGTGCTACAAACATCAAAAATGGACCTACTAAGATCAGGCAATCCAGATAAGAGAAACTTTTGGTCTTTACTACACTGGCCATAGTTGAGTATGATGGATTGGAGTGCTACTCCAAGCAATTGCCTGTGGTTTAACGTATTAAAAGCATCCTCCCATCACCTTTGTTGTGCTTCTTTTACCACCCCAAGTGGCATGGGTATGCCTAGATGTGGCTTAAAGACTCACTGTGTCACTGGAACCAATCTGCACCTTTGTGAATACCGAAAGTCGTAATATCAAGAATTTTGATCTAAGTTTATCCTTGTGGATTGGGCCCACTGTTCAGACCCAGCCATAAGCAAAACATCCTTGTCCCTGTTTCTTGCAGGAGCAGTCTAGCCCAAACTGCCTAGCCAGTTCTTCCCTTAAGCGGAGCAAAAGAAACCCAGGGCCGGTTTTGCCCTATTTATGGGCTCATCAGCTGGGTACAGCTTGGTTCCAGTGACTCACTGAGCATGGGTCCCATGTCTGAGCACACCTATGCCACTTAGGGCGTTACATAAAACACAAAAAAATGTGATAAGAGGCTGCTTGCAATAAGTCCAACCACTGGCAATCACTCAGGGTAGCACTCCAACCCATCATTCTTTTGCTCATCATGCCACCTCAGGATAGACCCAGTCATATGCAAATTATTTACAGCTGACTTGCTGCACCTAATCTTGTCATGTGATAGGTTGTGTTATGGAGCGTTACGCTGAAACTACAACCTTGGTTATGCTTGCATAATGGTGTGCTGTGTAGTAAATAGGGGGCATCCAGGATGCACAAAAGTCAAGTAATGAAGATCAAAATATTCTCATGCAAAGCAGTTCTGCGTGAGTCTTAGTGAATCTAGGCCCAGATGTTTGTTCTCCCAAGGTATGCAGGGGCAAACTGTGAACTTTCTTCTGGGAACAATAGAATCAAAGGTAATTAAGTATAGTTTCAATCTTTGTTTACTGTTTCGGGAATATATGGCCCCAATGTACGATGAAGCTTTGTGGTTGCAAACCCTGTGATTCTTAAAATTACAAGGTTACTGACCACAAAATGGCTATTTGGTATGTATGAAACTTATGATGTGGTTTGGAAAAACATCTGTAACTCACACAATGAGTGTGCCATCTCACAACAAATCCCATTTTGGAAGGGGTGAGAAATATGCATTCTTTCCTGACTGCAATTCAGTATTGTGTGTAACAGTAATTGTTGTTGCAACTATTGATCAGCTACTGACATCTCAAAGGAGATGGTAACTGTTTTGCCCATTGGAAAGTGTTACTTGGGATGTCTTCTACTCTGTTAATTGTGTTGGCGGTCTCAAAGGAAACAGGCAGTGACCCACAGGACCACTGCCTGCTCTCCTTGATGTTTTCCCAAAGGGAAACCTTCGCCCGGGACTGGTTACTTTAATGAAAATGGGCTCCTGAAAATAATCCCAATTTCTGATGCAATCACATATACGGGGGTCTGCTGCTCCTTGCAGGCCACCATTCTTGAGATAGCAGCCAATAACAGGGGGTCACAAATAGGGATCTCCCTAGTTAATATTTTTTAAGAAGATAATTCTGTATCCTCCAATGACTGGACATGTTGTGATGCCCCGTATTAGTACGTAGATTCCATCACAAAATTAAAGAGGCTTTGAATGTTGGGGACAATTTGCAAATTTTTTGCACTTCTTTGCACCATATATTGTGGTGGATCCTAATGCTAGGACATGTCGGTCCAAATTAATTTCACAGCAGACTATATCATGATCTGCAACTCATTCTGGCTAAAAAGTACCACTTCAGGTTGCGAAATTACAAATTGTCATTCCTTTGGACCGTGTCTAACCCCTGTTGATAGCAGTACAAATTGCTCTCTAAATGAAAGACAGCTGCAAGATGCCCACATTCTCTTTGTGTGAAATCTAAAGAGTGTAACCACTGCTAAAATAGTTTTCACATCCTCCATGATTCCCCAATCATAAGTGAACACTTAAAATAAAAAACATTAAATAAAAACAACTTATTCCAAAATTTATATTTATTTCAACTTAGAAGTAAACATAAGTTACTGAATGTTCATAAATTGAATTGTTTTTTAACATTTACCCAATCGGTCAACCATTGCCAACAAATATAATAACAATTGTACCTTTATTTTCAGTGTCTTTAATTCCATGACTTGAAGCATTCCTGTATGGATGGAAAAACAAAATCTGAGCATGAATGAAGACTTCCTAGTGGTTGGATTTTCTGATCTTCCACAGCTGCAAATTCCACTATTTTTAGTGTTTTTGCTGATTTACCTATTTACTTTTTTGGGGAATGTTTTGATCATGATAACAATTTACTCAAATTCACATTTGCACACACCTATGTATTTCTTCCTGACAGATTTGTCCTTTCTAGATTTCAGTTACACCTTGGTAATTTTTCCTAAGATGCTGTGCTACTTCTTTATGAAAGGTACTCATGTTTCTCTCACTGAATGCCTGATTCAGTTGTATTTTTTCATGGGTATAGCCTCCGTAGAGTTCCTGCTCCTTACCATCATGGCTTATGATAGGTATGTGGCAATTTGCAATCCATTTCATTACATGACCATCATGAAGAAGGCTGTATGCATGAGACTGGCAGTTGGAAGCTGGGGAGCTGGTCTTCTAAATGCAATTCCACATATTGTTCTAATGTCCCGGCTCTCCTTCTGCAAATCCCACACAATTAATCACTTCTTTTGTGATATGACAGCCCTTTTACAGATCTCTTGCACTAACACTGTTATAATTGATACACTTAACTACATCAATGGATTTGTAATAGCAATTATGTCCTTTATTTTAATCATTATATCTTATAGCAAAATAACCTCCTCAATCCTAAAAATGAAGTCTAAGGTCGGCCAACACAAAGCTTTCTCCACATGTGCCTCCCACCTCACTGTGGTTATGTTATACTATGGATCTGTAGTATTTACCTACATGCGACCAACCTCATCTTATTCAATGTCAGAGAGTAAGATATCATCTTTGGCATACGTTGCTATTACCCCTTTGTGCAACCCTATTATATACAGTCTGAAAAACACAGAGTTAAAAAATGCTCTGCTAAAGAGAAAAGCACAGCATCAAGTTTAAATACAAGAACTTTGCATTTTTCAATGCTAGCAACAACCCACGGTATGGTACCAAAATGTTGTTATCAGAATATCATCGGACATAAATATTAAAACCTTAATATAGTTTATCAAAATATCAACTCATTTAAGTTCATAGAAAATATACAAAATCTTAAAGAAAGATTATTTGTCTGTAGCCAATATTGTGACGTAGAAAGCCAGTTAACATCCATTAGACACCAATCTTCTGCTGAAAGCATATAAGATTAAATATACATCTGGATTTTGTTGATAACATGCTGAGTACAGTGACTTCTGTTGTACTTGAACTTTGTTGTTAAGCCTTGTAAATTCAATTAAATTGAGCGTCTCTAACTATACAATTATTAATAAGGACTAATTTAAAATAGGAAAAGCTACCAGACAGGATTGCTTTGGTACTTTACATGTGGCAATAGCAACGTTTGACACTCTTTGTCTTGATAAACATATGCTCAATCATTTCTATGTGTTAAGTATAAAAAGTGGAAAGGTTATGAAAGTCATATGCAGTAGTTGGCTTTGTTTGGAATTAAGTCATGACGATTGCATGAGGATAAAACCAAAGCCCAACTCAAATATGTTCTCTGTCTCTCAGTCTGCCTCATTTTTCTTAGAATACTGAGTTGTTGTAGAGTTGGCTTATTAAAGTATTTGTAATTATGTATTAAGCTGGACTACCTGTTTGTTGTTGTAATGGTTCCTACTCTTTGTTCCTTATTTCATTATTGTGTGGTCACCTTAGAATCCATACCTCTTCTCTGTAAATAGTTTGCTTCTCAAGGTATGCCTTTGAGCTCCTTTTTGTAGCTTGCCTTTTTAAAGTTTTCATTGCAAGATGATTCATTAGGAGCTGATTGTGGAGTGTGTAATCGAGGTCTCATTGTAAGGTGAATCATAATGGTAAAATTGCAAGGTGAATCAGCAGGATCTCATGGCAGGGTGAATCACCTAAATCTCATTGTTAGGTGAATCATCTAGCTCTCAGAGTAAGGTGACCCATCAAGTTAACTTTGAAGGTTGAAGGGTGTATACTCCATAATCACGATGTCAATACAAGGGAAATTGTCCAGATCCAATTGCCGAGTGAATCTGCAAAATTATTGAGCCAATATCAATTTAAGATCTTATCAAAAGACAATACAAAACTATTTTTAAGTGTCCTTATTTGTCTTTTTAGATTTTCTAGAAGTCTTAGTGCAAGAATTACGCTGTACTTGTACTGAAGTGTCAATATATGGAAACAGTTTCCTCAAAATCTTATCGAAATGACAGCCCTCAATTCAATCAAGCAGGACATTGTCATCTTTGATGTTTGATGAGAGCTCCTTCCCTTCATATGTCCTGATCTCAAGCCTTAGATAAAGCAGTCCTACTGTAAAAAAAAAGGCAAAGTGCAAAAGACACAGCTTACCTTCAAAACAGGACACCTAGTGCTGGATTTGGCAGGAACCATCTTCTCACCGGTTTTCAAATACTTTTTCTTTGAGGCAATATTTTCTCTTTTTGCCATCCACAGTTTGCCTGGAAGCATGAATAATGTTTTAGAATCAGAACAAAAGAAACACTTCTGTGAAAGATGTTTAAAAAGACAATCTTTAAAATGTTATTATTTTGAAAAGGTGCTTTCACACGTTTTCTGTTTTTGACATACCTCAACAGTTCCTCTTATATCCTAGGCTAAGCTTGCAAATGTTCAAGACTCTACTTTTCCTTGTCACCTCTTTGTTAGTGTAAAATTGTAGCTCCTTCTGTATCTAAGATACGGTCCCTATCATCAATTGTTCCTCAGTTCTTCAAAGAGATGGTTTTCTACTGCTTGCATCAAAACAATTAAGAATAAACAAGTGACTTCTACCATAAGATAGGTTCAACAGGCCATTTACTTCTGTGCTCGAACCACCTGGAACAACAATACTGTACCCATCGGCACTATGTCAATCCTGGCCCAATTTGATTGTATGTCTTTTACATGAAAAATTAACACGGAGAAAATTATTCTAACAAAAGTGTGTTTATTCTTTCCACTGTCAGGGTCTCTAGTTGTCAATGGTTTGCTACATTGTTCAAGTAGGGACCCCTCCTTCTAGTCAGGATAAGGGGGATACACTACTGAAATAATCCCTGCTCACCACCTGGGTAGCTTGGCTCAAGCAATCAGGCTTATCTCAGAGGCAGTGTGGGAAGCATTTGCACATAACCAACAGTAATACAGTGAAAACACAACAAAAGAACACCACACCTGTTTCGAAAAATATCCAATACTTTAAATATTCAAAACAAGACCAAAATAATACGAATCCAACATACAGTACTTAAAAGTATGCACTTTGCAACATTAACCTTAAAAATTCAGATCTTTGAAGTCGGTAGCTCCGTCCAGTGCTACCATAGTGATGAAAGCAACAGAATCCAACAGTCCCGTCTGACCGCATCGGTGAAGGTGTCGGCAGACTCATAACAGTACCTTTTCTTTGTGGCCGATCATGTTGGTGTGAGTCGGTCATCGCAACCGTTGTGTTTATGATGTGAAGTGAAGCGGTGCAGCGTGCCCTGCCCTCAAGATGTGATGCAGGCAGTGGCTCGGTGAAGGTCATCCAGTGGCATCAGTGAGACCAGGGCTGTGATGCGGTGTGAGGACATGCTTTAATCGGTGCTCGTGGGTCACAGTTCAAGCAACAGAGCTGGTTTGGTGGCATCAGTCAGCCCAGACTCCAGTGTGGGATGAGCCGGTGCATCGTGAGGCTTAAGAGCGGTGCCCCCAAGCCACAAGGTGGTCATGGGTGTCAAAGTCAACAGGCAGTGATGGCATCAGTGAGACCAGGGCAGCGAAGCAAGGCAGTGTGGTGAGGATTGTGGTACCTATAGGTCAGGGTGCAAGCAGCGGGTCGGTGTCAGCACCAGCGGTCATCGTAATTGGTGGGACCAGAGTTGTGGTTTGAGTTCTCAGCAGTGCCCTCTGCGGTGCCTTCAGGACACGGAGCCAGCAACGGAGTCAGTGATAGAGTCAATTGCTTTTTCCCTTCTGTGGCAACTGAAACGACGGTTCCAGAGGCAGTTTCCAGAGGTTTGTTAAGTATTTGTGCTCTCTGAGACTTCAAAACGGGAGACAACCTCTACTTCAAGCCCTTGAAGATATTCAGCAGCAAGTTGAGAAAGTTCAACCCAGTCCTTGCACTGCCCAAGGCAGAAGCAGCAACTGTAGACCAACCCAACAAAGCAACAACACTGCAAAGGGGCAGTACTCCTCCTGTCAGCTCTTCTTCCTGGCAGATTCCTTGATTTCAACGAGTTCGAAAGTTCTGGGGTTTGGGCCCCAATATCAATACTCAGTTTCTCTTTGTTCTCTTAGGCAGAGTGTCTGTGCCCAGTCCGAACCAGATTGGTCCTCTCTGTCTTAGCTTTCCGGCAGGAAGTGAAGTCAGCATTGTGTGAAGCAGACCAGACCCAATTAGGTGCAAGGAAATTCCCTCCCACTACTCTAAATGCAGCCCAGGTCTATTCAGCCCAGCCCTGACTCATCCGGGATAGGCAGTACACACCTTGACTCCCCGCCCCAGTGGCTGTCTGAAGAAAAGGCACTTCCTCAGCTCCTGTCACTCCAAAGCCAGACTGTCAATCCAAAAACTTGAGGCTGAGAGGAAGGCTAAGCAGGAAAAACACTACTTTATAAAAGTGGTCTTTTAAAACACAGAACATAAAAATCATCTTTACTAAAAGATGCATTTGTATATTCTGGGTCCAGGCGCACTAAACTCCATTTTCCTATTTTGTCCCAATGGTAATTTATGCTTATAAGATGTTATAAGTAAGCTCCCATTCTATCCTATAGGACAGATGGCCTTTCCATAGTGAAACACAAAATGCATTGTAATTTACTTCCAGGACATGTGACACACACCAGTGCATATCCTATCCTTAACATACACAGCACACTGCTCACAGGGGTACATTAGGCCTACCTTAGAAGTGACTAATATGCAACAAAATATAAGATTAGGGATTTGCAAGTGGGAACACTTGCCAAGTCGAAATGTCAGTTACAAACTGCGTGCAGACAATGCAGCGGCAGGTCTGAAAACCCTTTACAGGACTGCTTGTCTGGTGGCACAACCAGTGCTGCAGATGCACCAGCAGCATTTGATTTAAAGGCCCTGGCACTCTCAGTGCACTCTACTAGGGACCTACTAGTAAATCAAATATAGCAATCACAGAAACACCAATTCATAATACAATTTACGACAGGAGCACTGACACTACAACACTGAACATCAGTGAAAAAGTTCACAGAGACACTAAACCAGCAAAAACAGAGTTAAAACCGGGAGATCAGAAAGCTTAAAGACAGGGGAAACACGCCAAAAAATACCAGGTCTAACATCCACTACTAAGGATTATTTTTTTTCAAAGTGATTTTCACTGGGTTAATGAAACTCATCTAAGAGGTGTGTTCCCTCCCTGTTTTTTAAGGGAGAGATCTGTATAAGCCTACTCTTCCCCTCTCCTCCCCCTCCTCCTCCTTGTATTCCTGTTACCTCTTCTCTATCTACTGCTAGTACTGCCCCTGTTGTATAGTTCCTAGGATTCTATATAGGATCTTCGAGTTTAGACAACATAAACCAAGGATTTTCTGTCCAGACTAATTTCAGACACCCCCAAAGCATATATTAGCACGTATACCAGCTAGCTCACAGTGCCCCTAGAGACCCCAAACCTTACCCAGGAGTGAGTAGTTCCCTCCATTCCCTCCATTACTAAGGAAGAGGCCATCCGTAGCGGTTTCAAATCACCCACAAGTCATTACGATTTTATCATCGAACTGAAAGATTCACCAACAGAGAATTGGCAAAATATACAACACAAATAAGCAAGGATGGCTATCCATGCCCTTTAACATAGAGATCCAAAAAAAGTCATATTGGAGACATTAACTAATCTGGATAAAGAGATCGGCTGATCTCATGATGATAAGCTATTGGTCCTGATGAGAACCCCTCAACTTTGTTAGTTCGAAACGCGTCGACCACGCATTACCCAACAACAAGTGCAGTAAAAAGAAAAAAGGCCCTGTATCTCGCTACAATGGTATAATAAGCGGTTTTGTTTTCTGAGATTTAGTCGTGGCGAGAAGAGGGTTGTTAGATTAATAGACACTGTTGTTTCTGATGAACTTCATTTAGCGAATCACCAGTGAAAAATTCTATTGTTTTATGTACGTCATGTTTGGTTTTTGTACATTTAATTTTTTTGTGTTTTTTATGTTATAAAATCAATTGTTTTGTTACTTGTATAAATGTGCAAAGAAAGGTGTGGGTTGTAAATATGAAATGTGTAAAGCATATCAAGCATTTTTTGAATAAAAATTGAATGAATAATGTCAAAGAATAATAAAAAAAGAAAAGAAGCAAATTCCGCATGTCACATTGAACCAGGGATGTGTACCATTTAGAGAATTAGGGAAGGAAATTAGTTACAGTATTGGCAGTTCTAATGGTGTTTTGTTTAATGGGCTTAGCCTTGCTGTTGAGAGGCCGAACCTTCTAGTGTTAGCTGGTATGTAGAGCAAGGCAGGAGAAATGCAGGTAAAAGGTTGTGCAACTACCTAGGCCTATATTGGGGAACATTCCTGCTTCTCCCACTTTTTTCATAGACATGTAATTTTTCCATGAAAATTTACTATTTTCATAAAAATGGTTTGTGGTGTGGGACAGACCTCGCATTTCCAGTGCGTGCCTTTTCCAGGAGGAGCTGAAACTTCGGGGCTGTGGAGCTGACGGCAGGGCTGCGAGTAAGGAAGCAGGGACTCAACCTTCCAGGAGTCCCTGCGAGCCCTCGCCACACCTGGGCTGCTCTCCCTGCTGGCCCCGCCCCCCCGCCCACGGACTGAAAAGCAGGCGAGGTGCCTGTTTGTGCGGGACCCTTTTAATTGTTTTTGCTGCCTGATTTTGCTGCAATTCCTACCGACTCTTCACCTGCTGACCGGGTTTGTGGTGTGGGACAGACCTCGCATTTCCAGTGCGTGCCTTTTCCAGGAGGAGCTGAAACTTCGGGGCTGTGGAGCTGACGGCAGGGCTGCGAGTAAGGAAGCAGGGACTCAACCTTCCAGGAGTCCCTGCGAGCCCTCGCCACACCTGGGCTGCTCTCCCTGCTGGCCCCGCCCCCCCGCCCACGGACTGAAAAGCAGGCGAGGTGCCTGTTTGTGCGGGACCCTTTTAATTGTTTTTGCTGCCTGATTTTGCTGCAATTCCTACCGACTCTTCACCTGCTGACCGGGTTTGTGGTGTGGGACAGACCTCGCATTTCCAGTGCGTGCCTTTTCCAGGAGGAGCTGAAACTTCGGGGCTGTGGAGCTGACGGCAGGGCTGCGAGTAAGGAAGCAGGGACTCAACCTTCCAGGAGTCCCTGCGAGCCCTCGCCACACCTGGGCTGCTCTCCCTGCTGGCCCCGCCCCCTCGCCCATAATCTCTCCCTCTCCATTTTTAAAGGACCTTCAGGGGCCGCTGCGCGGGAGCGCGCGGGAGCGACCGGGAGAAGCCCGGGAGAAGCCCGGGACAAGGGCGGGACCGTCTGTGGCCGTCCGGGGCCGACAGCGGCCGGGCTGGGCCACTACCCCTGGCCAGTGTGACATTCCATCTACCATAGTAAGTGACATAGCTTCCCTTGTACTGTTTTGTTACCACTATGGCAACTGCTGCAAATACAAGTCCTGCAACCAGCCATTTGATGTCTCTTCCCACAGAGTCTGGCCCCTTGGCCATTGGTCCTTTAGATAAATTCTTTTTTAATCGCTCACTTGCAATAGAAAAAGAACTAACTTTGGCAGAGAAGCGTGCCGAGCGTAGGCTTTCCATTGAAATACTTAAGAACTCGACGGACAAGTTTCCAAATGTAGTCTATCCCACTTTGGTTACACCTCTATCATCAGTGAGTATCCCGGTTACAAACAGAGACTCTGAGGCCTCGGGGGATAAAACAACTGAGACTGTCGTAGCAGATTTAAATAATACCAGTGGTAGTATATCTGACCTACTATTGCATACTGATGCGGGTCCTCATGTTGTATCGTCTAAGTTTAAAACTGGGGCTAAAAGGAAATGTCCAGTTTCTGTTAAAAAGTGTAAAAAAATGGTCCAACCACTACCAAAAATCAGGAAGTTACATAAGCTTGTGAACAGTGGGAATCCAGATAAAGAACCAGTACAAAGAACAGGATGTGTAACGTCAACTATTCCTACTTCCCAGGATATCCAAGACAAAGAGGACAATTCATGTTCTGTTCCCAAAGCACCAAGTAATGATAATGATGTACTATTTGCAAATGTGCTTCCAGAACTGGAAAAAATGTTTAGACTGGTACTCATTCCCATTGAGGATAGAATTGCAAAACTCATAGATAGGTTAAACCACTTTGAGCAAGCAACTTTAGACAATTTCTATTCTACTAAATCCCTGATTAAAACGAGTAGGTTGGAAACAAGCTCAAATTCTCAGGTTGTAAATAATCCCCACACACAGGACAAGGGTAGAACTCCAAGAAATGGCTCACCCATACCTTCCAAACAAAATAAACCCCCAGCTAAAGCCACCGCAAAACCCTTAGTTAGGGCTGAGAAAGCTACTTCAGGTTCCGAATCATCGCAGTCCAACTCAACACATCCCGTACAGTCCTCATTACCCCGGCCACAAAACCAACCGGCCGTTGTAAACGTTGTGGTTACTTCATGCCAACAAGTGGGTAAAGTACCAGCTCCCGTGAACACAATTGCCAATACATGTATACCTCCCAACATCACGGGGGTAGGAAATAGGGTCAGTGTTAACCAGTCGGCTGTTAAAGCCACAACAGCACCCCTTGCTAATAATAAACAGGTGCAGAAACCAGTTCCCCAACCTCCTCCCCAAGTTCCCAAACCTATCCCAACGCCCTTGCAAAAGCCACCTCATAGAAAACCCCCGATCAATCTTACTCCAGACTCCTTCCCCTATGTGGCAGTTCTCATCAATGTACCATCTTTACCCCCAGGGCAGCGAGAAAATTTCCAGATGCTTAAAAATAAGACCATGCACTGGTTAAAGGAAAATCGTCCTCTGCCGGGTGACATTGATGGGTTAATAATAGGGGCAAGGAGAATAGACTGGATGGGTTACACACCTAAAACCCTGGGGGGGGACTGTATAGTGGTTAATTTTCAAGATCCTAGGGTGGTGGGATGGATAACAAGGCAAGGATGGGGAACAAATAAGGGCGGTATTGGTATTGTGGATCTCACCTTTTTTTACCCCAGATCAACAAGTGTAACCACAAGCCTACTCAACGAGCCTATAGTCCCCCCAATGGCGCAATGGCCAGTGACTTCTTTACCACCTCCCCATGTCAGTTTTAATTATACCCCACATACACACAATAATCCCCATGTAGGATGGCAGGACTCAGGGTGGGGCTACTGACATACTGGTATTAACGACGTGGGTGGAATTACAAAAGAAGTAGAGGGGCTAGTAGATGTCTGTGGTAATATTATTGCTACAGACATTAAGGAGAACAGCAATGAGGCCGGGTGTGTGGCCGACGAATGTGGTTTTAGATTAGGAACATTAAAATCAAATGTCTTACACCCTGTAACGGATGATTTAGCTGTGGTCACAGTAGATGACCCAGAAAGGCTGGCAAACCTAACGGGAATATCGATGTCGTCCCATGAATCTCCAATCGCTAAATCTAGGGACGGGACAAATGTAGATATTGGCACCTTTTTGTCTTGGAATGTCGCCGGATTGGCTAGCAAGTTGGACTCCCAACTTTGGGTGGATTTTATAAGTGGTTTTGACATCTGTTGTTTTCAAGAAACCTGGGCTTGTGATCCATTATTTTGCTTAGGTTACTTGAATTATTATATACCTGCCACAAAAGGGGGAAGAGGGAGGCCAAAGGGTGGCCTAACTGTGTGGGTTAGACAGGGTTTGCATATCGATATAAAAATCCTAGACCAGGGAAATAGTGATTTACAAGTCCTAAGAATCTCTGTTGTAAATGGTGCACCAATAGATTTATACAATGTCTATGCGAGAGGTGGTAAAGAAGTTAATCCATCCATAATTGAGTTGTTGTCCGACGTTATGGAGGTTAATTCACAGGGTAATTTAAAGATAGTTGTTGGGGACCTAAACAGGACTTTTGAACCCTTGACCTGTACAAATGTCCTTATCGAGTGTGAAGAGGACAATCTATGGGGAGTACCTTCCTTAAACTTACAACCTGTGAAGCGATGGACTAAAGAGATTCTCCTACTAAATGGAATATGTTTGGAATATGGTCTAAGAGCCCTCAATGGTAGGACACCCGGGGATAAGGAGGGCAGTTTTACCTTTGATAATGGTATTAACAGGAGCCGAATTGATTACATATTGTGTAGTCTCCAGCTGTGGAACGGGGTTGTTGACATGGCAATCAGGCCCCGGGTTGAAAGTGACCACAACCCCCTATGTGTGTCACATAAGTGGTGGAATGCAGGTTCAAGAAATCCTAACGAGACACATGATGAAACTCCTTTGTTAAGTAATGATGAGCGAAGGCTAAAATGGCCCAAGGTGTTAGCAAACGAAGTCACTATGACATACATAACTAATATGGTAGATTGTGCAATTTCTGCGATTGAAGCAGCAGCCCTAGTGGCTCCTGGGGACAACGTTATCACAGACATCCACAATAAGTTATTCACCGCTTTAAGACCATGTTTTTTTATAAAGCAAAGAAAAGGGAAGAAAACTAAAGAAGTGGGTAGGTGGTTCGATAACCATTGTAGAGCAGCACGCCTAGATTTGGGGCATGCGATAAGGAACAGGGATCGTGCCGCAGTGATAAAGAATAGGAAATTGTACAAAGCAGCCATCTATTGTGCAAAAAAGAAATGGGACGAAGACCACTGGGCCCAATTAAAAGAAGCCTCTGATAATAAAGACCCAATGTTATTTTGGAAAATTATCAAGTGGGGTAGTGGTGTGGGCCCAGCAAAACCCGACAATAATGTACCAGTGGAATCCTGGGTTGACTACTTTGGGCCCCAGTACGCGGAAAGTAATAAGTCTGTGACAGCTGATGAAATAACACCGGTCTACGCAACAGATGATCTGTTTTCCCTTAGTGAAGTGGTAATTGCCATTAGTTCCGCGAAATGCGGGAGGGCGCCAGGCCCAGATGGTATCCCCCCTGATATTTTTAAATACGATGTGGCCAGATGGGCGAGATACATCCTTCTTGTAGCAAATGCATTAGCAAAGGGGGCAGTGGTTCCAGACATCTGGAAATGTGCAACCATTATCCCCGTCCACAAGAAGGGCGACCGCTCATTGCCTGCTAATTACAGGCCTATAAGCTTAATAGCCACCGTGCAGAAAATAGTCGGGAGAATGGTAACTAACCAGCTAATGGACTGGGTAGAAGATAACAGTGCCCTCTCGCCATACCAGGCGGGATTTAGGCGTGCTACTAGTACCATCGACCAGGTCTTTCGCTTCATAATATTGCGGTGGAAGACCGTTGAGCTGGGGAGGGGCAGCCTGTATGTCGCGTTCGTTGATCTACGGGCTGCGTTCGATCTAGTCCCCAGGTACAAACTATGGTCGGTGCTCCAAAAGTTGGGGATTCCTGCAGAACTGCTAACTTTAATCATGCAACTGCACGAATCCAACTTTGCCAGAGTCCAATGGGGAGGAAGTAGCGAGACAACGGTGGACTTTCCAGTTGAAAGGGGTGTTAGGCAGGGATGTTCCATGGCCCCTCTACTTTTCTCGTTATTCATTAACGGGATAGTCGAGAGAATGTTGAGGGCTAGTGTTGACGCCCCATCGTTAGCGGACACCAGGGTCCCGATCCTGATGTTCGCTGACGACACTCTTATTTTGTCAAAGACTCCTATGGGGCTACAACGTGCATTAGGTATTTTTGATGCTTTTTGCTTGGAGCACGGGCTAGAGGTAAACGTAGGAAAAACTAAACTAATGGCCTTCTCTGCTGGACGCAGAAGCTTTCCTAAAATTACCCTAAATAACAGCAGGCTCGATATAGTTAAGGAATTTACATATTTGGGAGTGCAGATTGCGGGGGGGACTGGCTGGACGCATCACGTGAACAAAGTAGTCCTAAAGCACCAGCAGCTATCGGGGGCCCTAAGGGGGGAACACCGTAAATCAAAAACAAAACCTATAAAACCCGCACTGACGGTGTATGATGCGAAGGTTTTGGGTGCCACCTTATACGGCGCGGAACTATGGGCTTGGAATGGTCTGACAGCTCTTCAGACTTCCGAGAACAAGTTCATGCGTAGTATTACAGGACTTCCTCAGAGCACCCCCCTAATCCCATTGTTTCTGGAGCTTGGCAGACGCACGATTATCGACAGAGCTCGATTGCGGCCAGTTCTTTACTGGAGACGCCTCTGGACGACTCCGGAAATAAGACAGTACGCTGAGAGCTTTCTGTGGATCATCAGGGAAGACATCTTCCATAAAATAAAATGGTTAAAACATCTGAAGACCATGTTGGAAAATCTAGGGTTCTTAAATCTTTGGAATAACCCCGAGGGAGAAACCTTCCCAAGTAAAGAAGCTCTTAAAAAGCAATATTGGGATTGGGTGGGTGGCAAGATGCTGAATGACAATAGGGCAGATTCTATGTCTGGCCGTTTTCTGGAGACTAAAATTTCACCTGTCTTGGAAAACTATTGGGATAATGTTACGGTACCAATGGACAGGAAACTTGTCTTCCAGCTGAGGTCAGGATCTATCCCTCTCAAGAAATTGACATCTGGTTGGCACAGACCCACTAACAGTCTATGTCCTGCCTGCGAAAACGCTGAGGAGAGCCTTGGCCATTTTCTCTTTTCATGCGAAGCCTATGTGAATCCAAGGAGGAAATGGCTCTCGCCGGTATGTAAAAACTTGGGGACACGCGAAAGTTCAGTGGCTCTAAGAATCCTATGCACAACACAGCAGGATTCGATAGTTATGGGTGTCGCCAAATACATGGATTGGGCGTGGGCGATAAGACGACGGTTATTGGGGGGTCGTATGTAATCAGGTATCCTTTTTTAAGTTTTTTATGTATTAGGTATATATTGTTTTATTTGTAATACTGTATGAGCGCACTGTGTTTAATGCATTTTTTATTCTGTATTATGTATTTTGTAAATATTCTGATTTAATGTGCTTTTATGAGAATTGTCTCGAATAAAGCTTATACAAACATAAAAAGGTATTATGTCATTTTGGCATTTCTCGATAATAGAGTTTTATTAGGCTGTCTTTCTTTATTATGGAAATTTAAAAAAAATGATGGAATTCTCACAATTTATAAAATATCTGAACACCTCTTTAAAGAACAATACATCATGTAACAATCCCCTTCTTCTCCAAGAATCAATCCATCTTCCCACTCAGGTCTGAATCATGCAACTGCATTTTCAGTATGTTTTGTAGTATGACAATCATGCTATAAAACCTGCTACAAAGTACTATTCACAAACAGAAATTTTGATTTTACTTGCATTTTTGAGTACATTTACTACTTTTCAGTATTTTCAAACTTCACTTTTGTACAAACGTACACATTTGTAGTAACTTAAACTTTTGTAGAAACTTTTGTTCTATGAGAAGGTGATGCTGGTCTAGTGGTTGATTTTGGAAGTGCTGAAGGTTTCTTTAAAGTTTATTTATTACAGAAGTCTAAGGGCCTAATGCAATGTTGACGGACGGCCTGTTTCTTCCTCAGGGTAATTGAGTAAATTACTACTGTGCACCGACGTAGGTGCCGCCCACCAAATTTAGAAACGTTGCCGGTCCAGTGGACAGTTCTAGCATTGGCAGGAACTGCCATCACATTGATTTCTGTCAATGCATTGTAAGTTTGATGATTGGCCCCATCAGCATGACAGAGCCAAACAGCAAGTATACAATGCAGTATTTTCTTTTTGAAAATTAAAATTATAATAAAACAATGTGGTCGCAAATGGCCCAATTCTGCAAGTGAGAAACCTCAAATAAGCTTCATCTTGCCCCTAATTACATCAAAAATAAAATGTACAAACTAAACAAAAACACTGACATTCAACAGTTATTGTCATGGACGTCCATTCACCGGAAGTCACCAGAAGTGACATCATATACCATATGATGTTAACGATGTCACAGAAAGTGACACCATATGACCTTTTACCCTGAATATTCCCGGAAATTGTGTCACATGACCCTAATCTTGGTGACACCACAATAATCAACACTGCTGACATTTCATAATATTTGCATGACTAATGTAGCAAAACAACACAAACAAACATCTATTTTGAATATCACTCATATAATGGTGCAGACATGATATGTTGAGGCAACACTCACCTGATTTGTAGTCTGACGTCTTCTAGGAGAAATCGGATGGTGGGAATTTCTCTTCCCTGATAACATTGTGAAAAATTTAATAGACTCTAATAGTGCATTTTAATGCACAATTTTCAGACACATTTCCTAAAAAGCATATGCCTCGAAAAACATTCATTACGTTTTGAAGTCCTTCTATGGAGTGGCAAGCAGATGAAACCCCAATTTTATAAATATCCTATGAGTGGCCCCATAAGTAAAAGAACTAACCTGCTATGTTAGGGCCAGCATTTTGCATGTATTCCTCTTTTTTTTGTCCAAATGTTACATACAATGTGCCAGTGCCAAGAATTTTATTTATATTGCTGTCCATGTATTACGGGGGACCCTTATGTCAAATGCTCAGGACTTCAATTTGTTATGGAGGACCGTGACATATGCCAACGTTGTCCTTCCACGTGCCAATAATTTCCTCCAATAAATTACCGCCAGCAATTTGCCATGGTGCCACCTATGCCAAGAATACCATCTAGTATGCCTTTGCAGATATTTATACATGGGTTTCCTGCGCCAAAACTTACATACAGTGTTCCAGAGCTAGCATTATGTCATGGGTATCGCAATGCAAGTATTGCCTGCACTATGCCTGTGCCAATATTTTGCCAAGGGTGCCTCTATAAGTCAAGTAGCATACCAATTCCAACAGCAGACTTGCAAAAATAACAACACATTCACATTTATAATCACCTATATTCACTAGCTAACACTCATTCACTCAGTCTCACTCATGTAGCATTCACTTGTTCTCTTTCATTTTCACTCGGTCGCTTGCACTCGCTCTTACACTGATTTAATTGTTTGTTCAATAGTCTTTATTCAGTTATACCAATGGCTATACAAACACAGATTTAAAAATACATTATTTATCATATGGATTTCCAGAATCAAATATTGTGAAAACATCACATATTAATTATACTTTATAAGCACCCATGGAGGCTAGAATTCATTTAAGTACCATCACAATCTCATCAGGACTAAAAAAATGTATATGAAACATACCTCCTCTTCAAGTTTATTGCTAACAAGATGTAATTAAAAATGCCATTTAACAACGCGTATTCGCTAACCGAGACAGAAGACTTTTCATGTATTAACTCAGACCCTTATCAAGGGTTACACTGGATGACATTTTGTGATTGCAGACATTTAGATGTATATATTTATTTATTTATAAAGTTTTACATATATCGCAAATATGACCCAAGCGGGAATTATAGCTTTTGACAGAAGATCAAAAACAACAGAGAGTTAGACAAGTAGGTCAAACATCAATCTGAAAGTGCAGGATAAATGAGTAAAGAAGAGTACCGAAATATCAGAACACCACATAAACACTATACACAAGCATAGATGTGCGGAGGGAGCATCAGAGCATGGCCTCAGGGGGGAGTAGGTACATTACAAGTTCAGAGAGTATGCATTATTAGTACTTTCACTTCTGTTTTGAAAGAGGACGTTGAGGGATTCAGTCTGGTTTCCGGAGGCAATTCGTTCCAGATTCTAGGGGCAATATCGAAGAAGGCTCGAATATAGGTTTTCTTTCTTTGAAATGTTTGAAGTTTGAGCAGCAAAGTGCTAGAACTCCTCAAAGATCTGCAACCACCCGAGACTTCCAGTTTCTGGACGAGGGTCAAAGGAATGTTAAGGTGATGGGCTGTGTGGGTCATGCAAGCAATTTCAAGATGATTCCTAGCCCAAAATGGAACCCAGTTTAGGGATATCAAATCTGAAGTGATGTGTTTTTTTTCTTTTGGATCCTGTGATGAGCCTCACAGCTGAATTAAAAGGCCCTAAGCGGTGCCAACTTGTAGCTCGGAAGACCACAGAGAGTTGCGCTCCCATACTCCAATCTGGAGATAACTAGCACTTGAACAGCAGAATTGAATTCTTCTGAGGAAGGAAGGGTTTTATCTTTCTTTGTTTGCTCATTTGGAAGTGTGCTCATTTGATGGCAGCAATGATGTGCTCCTGCATGCTCAGGGCCTTCTCAATTATTATTCCAAGAGATTTGGAAGAGTCAATGATGTGTGGAATACAGTTGAGAGACGTTAGGTGTTTCATGTATTCAACGATATAGCTGGACCATCTTTCTAATTGGCTTTAGCCCCAACTTTCTTTGCAAATCTAAACTATGACTTGCACACTACTCCCATTTTCTGTATTCTCTGGTTGGGCATGCCGCCCCATGACAAATTTGCTTCAAACAGGTTACATAGATAATCAAAACAAAAAACCTTAGTGATTGGGGTCTCAATAATGATAAAGGATTTTGTTTTTGTGGTATTTGGACTGCAAGTCGCAAAAAATGATTTCTGGTGATTCACTTTTAAATTATTTAAAGGTTTCTGGAGGCCAATAGATGCTTGTGTAAACTAAAACCACACCATCCCCATATAAAAGAACTGGGACTGTGGAGAAGTGACTCCAGGAGTTTTGATACTACATATGCTCAGGGCTTTGTCTAAAGAATTACTTTAAAATAAAAGAAATAAATATGACATTATACAGCCCTTCCTGACCCCTCTTAATGCCTTAATAGGTTGTGTACAATCGCCTTGTTGAGTATAACAGACCTTGGTGGTAGGATCCCAGTGTAGCAGTGTAGCAGCCTAATAAGGTTCTATAATGGTGGGTCCACCCCTGCAGCCTACGTCAGAGACCACAACTTTCCCCTGTCCACCAAATCAAAAGCATAGGAGAGGTCCATAAATGCCATATGTAATGAACCTCTTCTGGCCTTAATATATATGCGCATGATAAGGGATAAATAAAGTGCCTGCTCGATGATCCCGAAAGCCGGGACAGGAACCATATTGACCCTTTGAGAAAAATGAATTCATTTCTGCTCATACTTCCAGCTCTTGAGTGCTCTAGGAGACAACAACTAGACCGCTAACCTGCTCCTCCGTATACGCGGTCATCATCAGAGCTCTTTGCTTAACTAGAGCTCTCCACATCAAATCTAGAGCCAATCTTCTACAGCAACATCGCCACCTTTTGTCGCGCTTCCCCTTAACCTTCAACAAACAGACTTTGTGGTGGGGGAATTGGCAATGTTCTTAAGATTCCTGACACCTGACACACACTTATAACACTCTCAAATATCTTTCCTCATGCCCATTAGATTGGGAGTATAACTCCATTGGGTAATGAAGACCAATTATTAAGGCAGGGAATGGGATTGACTGAGTGATACATAAGTGGATGATTAAAACACCAAGTGCTGCATTTGCATACCTTGTGCTTTACACATATATGTCTATATATCTGCAGTACATGGTTTACTTTAGATCACCAAGCATGCATCATATTTAATACCTATACTTTTGCTATTTGCTTATCTGTTTAATCATAGTGAAGTGTGTGTTGTACTACGGATGTTGTTTGTGTTCACCGTAAAGGTGTTGTTTTTGTCAATAGATGGATTCTGGGTGTGTGTTTCTGTGTAGTTGGTGTTTTAGGTGATGATGTATTTGTGTTTAAAGATGTGTGTTTTTGAGGAGTAGTGAGAGTGGGTCATGATATGTATGTTGACTGAAGGTGTGTCCTTTGCATGGTTTCGATACTGTTTGAGGGTGTAGGGTAGGATGTGGCAGTGGTAAAGGTTTAAGTTGTGTATGAGGGTGTGGTAATGGTGGAGGGTACAAGTGAGGGTGTGGTACTGGTTGAGGCAGTGGATATGGCTCAGGTGTGGTAGTTGTGGTGGTTGTGGATGTTGGTGAGGGAGTGGTAGGGTTGGAGGTTCTGTTTATGATATTGATTGAGGGTGTGATGATTGTTGAGGTTTTGAATGAGTATAAGGTAGTGGGTGTGTGTGTAAGTCTTATTTTCGTAATACATGTATCCAAGTCTCTATGTGTAGTTGATGTGTCTGTGGTTATGAAGGGTGTGGTGGAAGTATGAGTCTCAGTATGCGTATGTTTGTTTTGATTTTTTGGTAGCACTGTGTGTGTACATGTGTGTTTATGTTTGTTGGAATGTTTCTGCGTTGATGTGAATATATAGCTATGTACTGGAGTAGTGGTTGCTTGGACTGAGGTGGTTTGCGGGGGTATGCTGTTTCGAGGAAGTATCTTGGAAAATGATGGGTCCTAAGAGGAATGGTAAGGTGGTGGTGGGTGCGTGGAAGAGATGTCGGAGGATAGGATTCAGCCATTCTTCTCTGTATGGTACATATTGCATCCAGAAAGGCTGATAATTGTGTTAAAAATTGTTGACTGGCCCCTGGCCAACAGAGATACTTCTCAACGCATCAAGAGTCTCCTCAGACATCAGTGATTTGTGCTCAAGGGCAGTAGCAGAGACGCCTTAGGTAAAGAAGACCCCAGCCTTTTCAGAAGCTGGGTGTTCACCACTGGGCAGCATTTGGGCTAATAGTAAGGAGGGTGCTGATGTTACTGGGAGCATGTACAAAGATGGAACAGTCCTATATGCTCCATGCTCCACCACCACTCTGTCCATCACCACCCCCTTTTGTACCGCTTTTGGCCGCCATAAGTGTGGCAGGGTATGCTCAGACGTGAGTCCCTTGCTCACTTTGCCACTGGATTCAAGCAAGCCGGGCTGAAGGCGGCTGTAATGCCAGAAACCGGTCCTCTGAAGCTTATTTCCGGTCCAGGGAAGGCATGGCTTGGCAGTTCGGGCTGGACTGTTCCCATGAGGCACAGGGTCAGACTGATTTGCATATAGCCATGTCTGAACTGGGGTGGCAGAGTGGGCTAAAGAACGGTGATGGATTAAACCCAGATCTTTTGACTGGGTGTGAGTGTTTGATTGGTTCGGATGATCCGTCCATCACCACCCCCTTTTGTACCGCTTTTGGCCGCCATAAGTGTGGCAGGGTATGCTCAGACGTGAGTCCCTTGCTCAATTTGCCACTGGATTCAAGCAAGCCGGCTGAAGACGGCTGTAATGCCAGAAACCGGTCCTCGGAAGCTTGTTTCCGGTCCAGGGAAGGCATGGCTTGGCAGTTTGGGCTGGACTGTTCCCATGAGGCACAAGGTCAGACTGATTTGCATATAGCCATGTCTGAACTGGGGTGGCAGAGTGGGCTAAAGAATGGTGATGGATTAAACCCAGATCTTTTGACTGGGTGTGAGTGTTTGATTGGTTCGGATGCTCCGTCCATCACCACCCCCTTTTGTACCGCTTTTGGCCGCCATAAGTGTGGCAGGGTATGCTCAGACCTGAGTCCCTTGCTCACTTTGCCACTGGATTCAAGCAAGCCGGGCTGAAGACGGCTGTAATGCCAGAAACCGGTCCTCGGAAGCTTGTTTCTGGTCCAGGGAAGGCATGGCTTGGCAGTTCGGGCTGGACTGTTCCCATGAGGCACAGGATCAGACTGATTTGCATATAGCCATGTCTGAATTGGGGTGGCAGAGTGTGCTAAAGAACAGTGATGGATTAAACCCAGTTCTTTTGACTGGGTGTGAGTGTTTGATTGGTTTGGATGCTCCATCCATCACCACCCCCTTTTGTACCACTTTTGGCCGCCATAAGTGTGACAGGGTATGCTCAGACGTGAGTCCCTTGCTCACTTTGCCACTGGATTCAAACAAGCCGGGCTGAAGACGGCTGTAATGCCAGAAACCGGTCCTCGGAAGCTTGTTTCCGGTCCAGGGAAGGCATGGCTTGGCAGTTCGGGCTGGACTGTTCCCTTGAGGCACAGGGTCAGACTGATTTGTATATAGCCATGTCTGGACTGGGGTGGCAGAGTGGGCTAAAGAACGGTGATGGATTAAACCCAGATCTTTTGACTGGGTGTGAGTGTTTGATTGATTCGGATGCTCCGTCCATCACCACCCCCTTTTGTACCACCACCACTTGAGGCACGTCTTGCATTGGAGGTCTAAAATATCTAGAGATTTTGTGGCCTCCTCTCCATACCTATCACACTACCTGCCATTGGGATTCAGTGTGACTAGTTTACACCTCCCAGCAGATGTCCAATTCCACATCTTCTTGCCCAGAGACTCCTTGGACAGCTCTGGAGGATAGATCTAAAAAACATAAACAAACTCCATGTTTGAGGGCCTAACTTAAATCCTTTGCAAATGCATGTCAGACACAAGTCCTTAAAATAGTACAATATCATAACTAACAGCCCTGTAAAATTCAATAAGTCAAATGTGTTGTCTAAATATTCACATCATCATTTTTTTACCATTCTGGATTTATTAAGATTTTGACTTACAAGCCTCATAAAACAGTTGTCATGTAAGAGGCGTCTTATGAAATGATCTAGTTGCATTATAGGTCACTAAATACATAACTTTGTCATGTAACTGGCATTTGCACAAATATTTTTATTTTCATCACCCCTAATAGACTGGTTAGTACCGGAGCCTGTGTAACACATTTATAACTATGTTGATCTAATGTTGTATCCCTAGCTCATATCCTACAGACATAGTATACCTAACTTGAGTGACAATATGTTTAGGTTAGTGCCCTCTGCATGGGCCACTCCCAACCTTTTCACCTTTACAGCTCCTTGTTTTTTATTTATTTAGGAAGTGTAGGACTTTGTGCATTTAACTATTGCAAACCAGTCCCCAAAGGCTTGTGATCTCATATTCAAACATGGTAAAATTGGAGAACACACAATTGACACACAATTGAAACATTGTATATACTTACATGTCCCTAGGAATGTGTTACACCTTTTAATGAGGGCTTGTAAAATAAATGCTACTAGTGGGCCTACTGCATTTTTTGGGACCATCATTTAAACAGGCTATTAAAACATGTCTCAAGGTTGCTGGTGCAGCCTGTAGTGCATTTTGAAACTGTCAATTTGTCCTGCAAAAGTAAACCATTTGCTAGGGCAAAACCAAGAACAGCCCTGTTTAACCTGACAGCCATAGAGTGGTCTTTCCCAGAACTTTATATACCTGCTGCCTCCAATTTTGTGAATTACGTTTTGGGCCTTAGTGCTCTGAACACCTTACCACTGCCAACCAGTGCTAAAGAAGGGTTACTTATCCACAATTGGCATATTTAATTTATATGTATATATAAGTCCCTGGTAGAGTGCACTGTTTGTGCTCAGTGATAAATGTGGGTCTACAGCACTAATTGTGCCAATTACAAAAGTAACAGGGGTAGCTGGGCCCAGCGGGAAGGAGGGTAGGCAGGGCCTCACAACTATGAAATACAAATATTTGCCTATGCCTCCGGACTACTTAGAGCACTCACAAATTCATGTGCGAGTAAACAATAGTTTATTAGTTTACCCAAACAACACTTTATGTTTTTTAATCGGTAATCAATTCGTGAAACATTCAAAAAGATTTTAGAAAAAGCAGAACAAACACTGCTATCAACTTCATTTCTTAGCCATACATACTTTAAGAGAAAAGATTTTGTGCATATATACAGTGAAACAACAAAATAAATGACGTTTTCTAACAAGAAATGACAAAAAACATATACCGTGAATACATGTCACCACGAAAAAAGATAAGTAACATTGGTCATATAACCATACATGCTAGAAAAACTTTTCGAAAACAGGAGGGAGACAGGAATGATATTACAAACAAATTGATTATGCTCCCTGGTCCTGATTACAATGTTTTCAAATCAATGTCAGGAACATTGCTAATTTTTGCATCAATAAACAATGGCCAACTGGCCAGTGAATCAAAGAGGGAAAGAATGCCGACGCGTGGATTGCTGGATTCTCGTCAGGGCCGTGTGATTCTATTCCGTGGGAGCTGTTTAAAAAGACAGACAATATGTTTGTCAAAAAGAGAGTCCTCTAGCCATTCCTTACTAGACTTATTTGGGAACAGATTAGAGCGTACCTTATGATGTTTAGCCCACAGTCGCTCCAGTTTGCATGAAAAATGCCATCTATGTCATAGCTAGCAATGCAACTATAGTGACCCCATTCCATCTGTTTTTCACAGAATCGAAATGAGCACAACTCCGAATATGTAAAGACACTGGCAAACAACTTGTCAAACGTCCAAGAATTTTTTCAGGTAATTAACAATCGGCGAAATCTTTCACAAAACAGAAAAAGTATCGCCTCCCCCCCTCTCTTCCCCCCTTTTTTTGACTAGAATTCACTCTGGTGCAGCGCAAACTGACAGACATAGATGACATAGATGGCATTTTTCATGCAAACTGGAGCGACTGTGGGCTAAACATCATAAGGTACGCTCTAATCTGTTCCCAAATAAGTCTAGTAAGGAATGGCTAGAGGACTCTCTTTTTGACAAACATATTGTCTGTCTTTTTAAACAGCTCCCACGGAATAGAATCACACGGCCCTGACGAGAATCCAGCAATCCATTAAACTGGATTCGAAACGCGTCGGCATTCTTTCCCTCTTTGATTCACTGGCCAGTTGGCCATTGTTTATTGATGCAAAAATTAGCAATGTTCCTGACATTGATTTGAAAACATTGTAATCAGGACCAGGGAGCATAATCAATTTGTTTGTAATATCATTCCTGTCTCCCTCCTGTTTTCGAAAAGTTTTTCTAGCATGTATGGTTATATGACCAATGTTACTTATCTTTTTTCGTGGTGACATGTATTCACGGTATATGTTTTTTGTCATTTCTTGTTAGAAAACGTCATTTATTTTGTTGTTTCACTGTATATATGCACAAAATCTTTTCTCTTAAAGTATGTATGGCTAAGAAATGAAGTTGATAGCAGTGTTTGTTCTGCTTTTTCTAAAATCTTTTTGAATGTTTCACAAATTGATTACTGATTAAAAAACATAAAGTGTTGTTTGGGTAAACTAATAAACTATTGTTTACTCGCACATGAATTTGTGAGTGCTCTAAGTAGTCCGGAGGCATAGGCAAATATTTGTATTTCATAATTACAAAAGTAGCACTTTAAACATTTTTCTGGACTGGCACTGCAGAGTCTGTGATGTGTAGTTTACACTGCTGTGATGAATTGGTATTTAACAACCCTTGCAAGCTGTAAACTCTCCTTTTATTACATACAAGTCACCACTTGGAAGCCTATAGGTCGGGGGGGGGTGTAATCAAAAGATAGGACAAATACCCACATTCATTTTTCACTTCTGTGAGGCCTACCCCTTCCATAGGTTAACATTGGAATTTACTTCTTACACATATAAGCTGTACTTTCTTATTTAGAAGGAGTTGATATTTCATGTTTCATATCACTGAAATGGTAATGACAAAACATCTTTATTTGTAAATATTAATTTGTCACTACCTTTTTAAAAATGGCACTTTTAGCAAGATGACTTGTTTCTGTTTTTAGCCCTGTGTGCCTGCAGCCTATCTCCAATGCATATTTTAGGTGGGTGACACATGGGCTTCGTGAATTACTTCTAAACAGCCACACAGAAAGGGAGCATAAGCGTGACTGAGGGGCCATCCACATCCTGATGGGCCATCCTGGGCAGGATGGGAAGGGGGAGATTACACTTAAACCTGAATAGGATGTGTCCTGTCCCCACACACTGGGCTGCATGACCACAACCCCCCGTAGTGGGCCTGGGGCCCCTCTGTGCACTTTAACTCCCCTCTTTGAAGTCACCTCCAATTCAAAGGGACAGCTGGCTGTGAGGAACCCGACACCCACTTGTAATCTGTATGACATGACCCACTCACGGTTGAATCGGATGAGTGGTTTATGAACGAAAACAACGCAGTAGCAAGTGGGTTGTACTAATCACTATCACAGACGTAGTCTATCACCTAGCAGTACGATCGTCTGTGCACTTTACAGTGACTAAATAGTCTAGTCATTGAAAGACATCCACAACATTGTCTTCACATAGTTAGATGTTGTACACAAGGAGCTCCTCAAGCACAATATATGTATAATATTCATGTACCATGTGTTTGTAGCCCCAACCCCTTCCCTCTTTGTTTCCACAGGTTTTTTTCCTAGGAATCCTGGAGAAGTACACCACTTTTTTAAAAACTACGAATTTGTAGTTTCTGTTTTTTCACAGAGTCGAGGGGAGGGTACACCTAAGCGTGTGTACACCACCCCGACTACCACCACTGGTCCTGATGAAAACCTTATACTTACATCATGGTTGAAACATGTAGACCAATATTTTATTTCAGTACGCGACTTCTGACACCACAGCCTACCTAATTAGGCAAAGGTGTCCCACGTTGTTTTATCCGTTGCCCAATCACTCCAGAATAAATTTGATGAGTGAGTAGTATTGGACAACTTTTAAATATTCACTGATAATAAAGAAAAGAAAAACGCTCCACTGTAGTCAGGTGTGCAGCACACTCTGTCCCCTGTTATGTGGCACTTTATGCACCTCGATATCCTCTGAAGAGAAGCATTATATAGCCTCTAGGAGGTACTCCTCCATTCGTTGTTAAATACTGATTATGGGGATTAAGGGGACCAGGAGTTTCCTCCCGACTTACTGTCAAACACCCTTTCTCTCCCATTTGTTTCTTATAAGTACTGACTCCCATTAAATCAGGCACTACTGGAACTGTGAAGAACTCAGGAGAAGGATTGCTGTGCTGCTTCTGTGACTGCCACTCTCCTAGACTGATGCTCTGGAAGAACTGCGTTTATGCTTTTCTGATGTGCTGCCCTGTTGCCTGTTTCACTCTGCCCTGCTGAAAAAGGACTGCATCTATCTCACTTGAACACATAGCAACTCCAAGGGCATGTCTCAGGGACATCAGGCTTCTAATTAATCTGCAACAGCACCCAGACTTTGCTTGCTGCAAGTATTTCCCTGCCAAGTGGTGCAAATCCAGTCCTGGGCCCTTGGAGATGAGTATGACATTCTATAAATGCTAAAAATCCATGCATCAATGATTATTATTATTTATTGCATTTCTATGGCGCAGCAGCTACCCTGAGGGTTTCCCGGCGCCCTGGATCAGCATTTTAGGAGACGTCTTGTGGCCGTTATAGATCAAATAACCAGGCGTTCACTCCTTTGCGGAATCGAAGATAACAAGGTTCCAGTCGGAGATGGATAGGGAGTGAATTCCATAGTACTGGTGCTAGGTATGAGAAGGAGCGGCCACCTAGTCGAGCTCTTTTTATCCTGGGTACAGAAAATTTAGCTTGCCCTGCTGAGCGTAGATTTCTTGAGGGGATGTAATTGCTAACTATATTACATAGGTACTTAGGAGCTATTCCTGCATTTATTCTGTGCATATAGCACAGAGCTTTAAACTTTACTCTGCTGGAGATCCGCAGCCAGTGTAAGTTTTTGAGATGTTCTGTCATCCTTGTTCTCGCTGGGAGATTCAGGAGTATTCTTGCGGCGGAATTTTGTACCACTTGTAATTGGTTTAGTGTTCTATTCGTTGTTCCAAGAAATAGGACGTTACCATAGTCTAGACGCGACATTATTAGTGCCTGGATAACAGTCCTTTGTGCTCCCTCTGGTAATTGCCATAGGATTTTCCTGAGCCATTTGAGGATCTGAAGGCATGTGGAGGCCGTTTTGGCAATGTGTAACTGCATAGTCATGTTGTCATCAATAATTATCCCTAAATTCCTTGCATGTTGGACTGCAATTGGAGTGTCGCCCATCTCATCAGGCCAGTGTGTTGGGTTCCAGAGATGCTTTTGATTACCGAAAATTAATAATTCGGTTTTGTCTCCGTTCATTTTTAATTTGTTCGTCTGGAGCCAGTCGGCCATTTTAAGTAATCCAGCACGAAGGGGCGAGACAGTGTTTTCGTTTGGGGTGGAAAGGGAGAACACCAGTTGCGTGTCGTCAGCGTAGGAATAAATGGTGAGTCCCATTTTTTCCGCAATTTCTGCTAGAGGAGTGACATATATATTGAATAGAAGGGGGCTTAGTATGGAGCCCTGAGGTGCACCATAGGGAGATGAGTGTATCTCAGATCGATTATTATTGGAGAAGACTTGATAAGTGCGTTGCTGGAGAAATTGTTCCAGCCATTTCAATGCCTTCCCTTTTATTCCAATCTCTTCTATTCGTTTGATTAGGATATCATGGCAAATGGTGTCGAAGGCGGCACTCAAATCCAAAAGGATGAGTGCCGCCGTGCCTCCTCCATCAAGTTCTTGGCGGATGATTTCTGTCACTCCAAGTAGGGTAGACTCTGTGGAGTGCCCTATTCTAAAACCCGATTGGGAGGGGTGTAGGAGATCATTCTTATTGATGAAATCTGACAATTGCCTATTGACGTGTTTCTCTATAACTTTAGATAGTGTAGGTAGTAGAGAGACAGGGCGGAAGTTGGAAAGCACCTCCGGATCACTATTGGTCTTTTTTAGTAAGGGGACCACCATAGCGTGTTTCCATTCTTTCGGTAGTGTAGCTTCTTGTAGGGAGGCATTTAGTAGTGCCCTGAGTATCTCGTGCGTGGGCAGCTCAAGTTGTTTGAGGACATGTGCAGGCAAGGGGTCTAAGGGTGAGCCTGATTTGATACTGTTCAGGGTGCTTTTGAACGTCTGCGCGTCTATTGGTGTCCATGTTCTAATTTCTTGTTTAACGGGAACACTATGTTGGTCCTCTATGCGGGTTGCAGATGGGAGCTTTCCTCTAATTTCATTCTTTGGTGGGAAGTTATCATAAATAGTGTTTATTTTCTCATGGAAGAAGGTAGCTATTTTATTACATTGAGTAGTAGATAGGGACGGCGGTTCAGGTATAGCTGTGTCTCCTGCTAAATTCTTTAAGACCTTGAAAAGCGTCCCTGGATGACTCTGGGCTTCTAGTATTTTGTTTTTAGTGAAATTTCCCCTAGCTATTTTGCAGGATAAGTGATATGCCTTGAGTGCTGTCTTATACTTTTCTTTACTGTCGGGCTTATATTCTTTTCTCCATGACCTTTCTAGTCTCTTACATAAACTTTTTTCTGTTTTTAGTGTATCTGAGAACCAAGGAGCAGGGGGGCAACAAGATTTTTGTTTGCTTTTGGTTGGGGGGACAACCGTCAATGCCGCGTTAGCTAGCCAGTTATTGATTTTAGTATAGTCCTTCGTAGTAATGTCTTCTATTTCATAACCCTGTTTGGACTTGGATAGCTGAGCCTCCAGATCAGGCATGCACAGTTTCCTCCAGTTTCTGACCCACGTATCTGTCTTCTGCTGGTTTCTAAGCGCTGGGGCCCAGATGGTGAATTTGCTCAGATGATGATCGGACCAAGTAGTGGGTACTGTCGAGTCCCATTTGATACGATCAAAGTTGGTAAATATGGGGTCCAGTAAGTGGCCAGCTTGATGTGAAGGGCCAGAATTCCGTAATTGAATATTTAGTGCTTCCAGGTCTGATATTAGGTTTGCTGTAATTGGGCATTTTAGATTCTCTAAATGTATGTTTAGGTCGCCCAATATGGTAAACATAGATGCTTCAAGTACCATGGGGGCTATAAGATCAGGAAGAGCCTCCGCCCATTCCCTAGCAGGCCCAGGGGGGCGATATATCAGAAGTCCGGTCAAAGTGAGCTGGGGCGTCAATGTCAATTTAAATAGACCTGCTTCACATTTACCTAGCTTCTCGTCTGTCCAGTTACATTTATATACATTTTTGAAAATTATGCAGGTGCCTCCTCCTCCTTGGTTAATCCGATCTTTCCTCACGATCGAGTAGTTAGGAGGGAGGGCGAGTGCTATGTCTAGGCCGGAGCTCTCTGTTAACCATGTCTCCGTGAGGAACATCGCATCCGGCTTCTGATCCTCTAGGAGATTGTAAATGTCATTTTTATGCTTGGCCAATGATCTGCAATTGGTTGTAAAAAATGAGAAACGCGCCTCTTGATTTCGAGGTTGCTGGTCGGGAGGGGATATAATATCTCCTGAGACTCCCGTGATACCTAATCGTGCATGTGAGAATGAGTACTCACAGTAAAGGCACTTGCTCATGGGGTTGTCAGGGTGGAGTGTTCTACAGCCAACATCTAGTTTTGGTCTGAGCACTTCCAGTGTATCCCTCGAATATCTAATAGTTTTTGTTTTGTTTTGGGCAGGGGTTCTGGCCCGTGGTCCTGGCCAGGCGCGGACGGGCGCAGACGGGCTTGCCTTTGGCGCGCCGCCGGCGCGCCCGCTGCGCTCGTCCGCTGCGCTTCGAGTCCATGGCCGTCTAAAATAGTGCTTCCCCAGGGTAACTCCCGCCCTCCGACCTCTAACCCGTCCCTGCCCCGCCTTCACTCCCTCCACGTCAAGCGGGACGAACCCGTGGTGGAACGGGGAGCCGGCGGGCAGAGCAGAGCGTCAATGAGGCGGCGTCAGGTAGTGCGAGTTAATTAAAAGTAATCTTTAAAACAACACACAATTTAAATGCTCTATGTAAAATCTGTATCCTTTTAAAATTCGTTAGTTTTTACGTTCCTGCAGGTTCAGTGTAAATTAGCAGTAAGTTAAAATAGTACTGGCAAACATATTGTTCATATATCCGCCCGCCCGTCTTACTTAAATTCTGATCCAGCGAGACCCTGTCGTGTTCTGCACTAAATAGTGCTTCCCCAGGGTAACTCCCGCCCTCCGACCTCTAACCCGTCCCTGCCCCGCCTTCACTCCCTCCACGTCAAGCGGGACGAACCTGTGGTGGAACGGGGAGCCGGCGGGCAGAGCAGAGCGTCAATGAGGCGGCGTCAGGTAGTGCGAGTTAATTAAAAGTAATCTTTAAAACAACACACAATTTAAATGCTCTATGTAAAATCTGTATCCTTTTAAAATTCGTTCGTTTTTACGTTCCTGCAGGTTCAGTGCAAATTAGCAGTAAGTTAAAATAGTACTGGCAAACATATATTGTTCATATATCCGCCCGCCCGTCTTACTTAAATTCTGATCCAGCGAGACCCTGTCGTGTTCTGCACTAAGTAGTGCTTCCCCAGGGTAACTCCCGCCCTCCGACCTCTAACCCGTCCCTGCCCCGCCTTCACTCCCTCCACGTCAAGCGGGACGAACCCGTGGTGGAACGGGGAGCCGGCGGGCAGAGCAGAGCGTCAATGAGGCGGCGTCAGGTAGTGCGAGTTAATTAAAAGTAATCTTTAAAACAACACACAATTTAAATGCTCTATGTAAAATCTGTATCCTTTTAAAATTCGTTCGTTTTTACGTTCCTGCAGGTTCAGTGCAAATTAGCAGTAAGTTAAAATAGTACTGGCAAACATATATTGTTCATATATCCGCCCGCCCGTCTTACTTAAATTCTGATCTGATCTGATCTGATGATGTTGCATGGATTGGATTAGGAGAATCTCCAACAACTCTGACACGTCGCCACTTGTGCACAAACCGCAGACCTCACATCAACGAAGCTTCTTGCATCTCATCTCCATTGACGATGCATCCCAGGCACTTTCCGCAGGCCAAGGCTGGTCCTTGTATCTAACCCGTGCTCCATCACTGTCAGCCTTAACTTTTGGATTTACCCCGGTCAAGCGAGACCAGATGTCCCCGGTTGGCGCTTTAAGCTTCTAAGTACTATGGGCCTATTAGGATGGCGGACGGAAACGGGTTCCGTCCGCCATGGTCGCAGCAAAAATACTCCCGACCGCTCCGCGGAGAAACCGCCGGTGCGATTAGGATATTTTTGTCAACACTCACCGACCGCGGCGGACGGATCACACCAAAGACTGCCGCAAGCGGACGGAACCACAGAAACACCGTCCGCCGCGGACACAAAGGCCGCGGAAACAGGCTCAACCGCCGCAAAACCTTCGGAGGTTCTGGTCGCTTGATTAGGATAACCCCGCCATCCCAACAGAACACACCAACTTCCACGACCGCTGCGGAAAAAAAGCATCGACAAACGGAGCTTGGCTGCGGAAGGACCAAACGAACATCACCCCTGCACCCCTGCAGTCAAACCGAAGCTAAAATGGCAGACGGTAGTAAATAGGAAAAAAAAATAACAGAAGACACACCCACCTGGAACACCCACCTCCAACAACTACATGCTCCAATAACACCCCCCCAGCACAAACAAGAGCACCCAAGTCAACACAACTACAAAACACCTGACCGCCATAAACCATTGGGACACAACCACCACACAGAGTATAAAAGGAATCCCTCCCATTACCACAATCCTTTGCATCACAGCACAGCTGGAACAAAGAGGCAGAACATCAGAAACAACAGAGACACACAAACACACATAGAACCTGCACACCAACACACCCACCACACCAACCCTCACAGCACCATCCCTACATACCATACACCTGCACACCCCACACCACAAACACCTTGCACATCACACACCATGGCACCCAAGAAATACCCCAAGTTCACAGAGAGTGAGTTGAAAGTCATGGTGGATGAAATCATCCGTGTCGAACCACATTTGTTTGGTAGCCCAGTCCAGGAGACCACCTTGGCAACTAAAACCACCATGTGGGACAGGATAGTGACCAGAGTCAATGCTTCAGGGACCGTGCCATGCACCAAACACGACATCCAGAGGCGGTGGCACAACCTCAAGACAAGGGTGAAGGGCATCAGGGCCAAGAACCACCTGCGGGCACACTACACTGGCGGCGGCACTCCCCCGGATCCCATACCATTTACCAAATGGGAGGAGAAGGTGCTTGGCATACTGCACCCTGAGAGCCTGGAAGGAATAGAAGAGGGACATGAGGCTGGTAATTACATACCAATGACCACTATCACACTATCATGTGCTGCCTTGCACAACTGCTAAGACACATCTCCCATGCTCCAATCCATGCATGTGATTCACACAGTCACCCAAATGTGAAGGCCAGGGATCAAATGCAGCCACCATGACCAACCGTAAATGTTGCCTCCTAACTTCCCATGCTCGCATGTGGTCAAGCAGCGACCACTACTACTCCCAACAGGCCCACATGTCTCCTGGGATTGTGGGGGTGGGAGGGGGGGGGGTCCAGCACTACAACTCCCAACAGGCCCACATGTCTCCTGGGAGTGTGGGTGTGGGTTGCGGGGTCCAGCACTACAACTCCCAATAGGCCCACATGTTTCCTGGGAGGGTGGGTTTGGGTGGGGGGGTCCAGCACTACAACTCCCAACAGGCCCACATGTCTCCTGGGAGGGTGGCGGTGGGTGGGGGGGTCCAGCACTACAACTCCCAACAGGCCCACATGTCTCCTGGGAGGGTGGCGGTGGGTGGGGGGGTCCAGCACTACAACTTCCAACAGGCCCACATGTCTCCTGGGAGGGTGGGTGTGGGATTGGGGGGGTCCAGCACTACAACTCCCAACAGGCCCACATGTCTCCTGGGAGGGTGGGGGTGGGTGGGAGAGTCCAGCACTACAACTCCCAACAGGCCCACATGTCTCCTGGGACGGTGGGTGTGGGTGGGGGGGTCCAGCACTACAACTCCCAACAGGCCCGCATGTCTCCTGGGAGGGTGGGGGTGGGTGGGGGGGTCCAGCACTACAACTCCCAACAGGCCCACATGTCCCATCCCAGAGCAAGATGTAGTCCGCCCACCATTTGGTGATCAGTGCATCTCCCCCTTCAAACTTACAGGTAGGTAGCCATCTGCACAGGGGCACCATCCAGTAAGAGGACAGGAACAGACATAGCCAAGTATTGTCTCCCCACCTCCACACCCCCAAAATGTCCACTACTGTGTGCAACACCAATATGATGACACCAACAACCATGTCCGGATTCCATAGAGATTTGAAATGTAACTACAACACACCTGTCATGTCCACAGCATTGATTCTTACATTCTTGTCCCTCAGGTGATCACGACTTGACACGCCAAAACACCAACCGCCAGCACCAGTCGTCCCCCTCACAGCCAGGTCTCTCCGGAGAGGATTCCCAGGACACCTCGGGTGCAGAGGACTATGCTGCGCCAAGCACACTTCCAGGGCCATCAGGCTCCCAGGACATCCCTGCTGTCACCACCTTGGCCAGTGGTACTACACAAACAACTGCCACTGTGAGCTCTGCAGCTACCACCACCACCACCACCACCCCTGCCAGTGCTACCCTGCCTGACCCATCGGACGATGATGGGCCATCAACCTCTCAGGCAAGCAGGGAGAGTGGACGTGGGAGGACCCATGTGAGGACACAGCTCACCAACAGGAGTGGAGGTGTAAGGGGAGGTCGGGGGCAAGACCCAGCCCATCCTGGGAATGAGACCCTGGAAGCCATTGCCAGAGTGAATGCTTCCTACGAGCGGTCGTAGGCCAGGCGGATCGGGCACATCAAGATTCGCAACAGACCTGCCAGCTGTTGAGGTCCATGGACACCCGTATGGGCCAAATTGTGGACCTCATGGGGCAGCAAACTGCACTATGGAGGGAGTGGTTATCCCGCGCCACACCACCTCCCCCTCCCCCAAGTGCCCAGCGGGACAGGTCACCAACACCACCGCCACCATCAACTGAGGCCACTGACAGGGAGGTGGACCCTGAACAACCTGCCCCCACAGCTGGGTCTGCTCCAGCTCCAAGACAGAGGGGCCGTCCAAGGCTGGACCCAGCACAGAGCAGTGGCAATGCCCCATCCACCCGCCCAAAGAGGGGCCGAAAATGACTTCACCCTTCCTTGAGCCTGGCATTGACCCTGCTAACTATCTTGTCCCACATTGCCAAGCATCGTCACACGTCTGTTGGACTAGGTGTACATCACACAATGAGGTGTCCCCATCGGTGTTTTCATCTGACATGACTTTAAACTCACTCTCCCCCACCACCACCTTTTTGTAAATATGCACAAACACATATCCACACCCTGTAAAAAAAATTCACTGTAACGCAGTGGCGTCACTGGGGTTGGTGTCACCCGGTGCGGGTAACTCCTGGTGTCACCCCCTCACGACTTACCGCATGGACCACTTCTGTCGGAAATGTACGGTGCTAGGTACTGTCTTACTCCCTCTAGCTCCCTCTCTCTGTCTAGCTCCCTCTCTCTGTCTTACTCCCTCTAGCTCCCTCTGTCTCCCTCTCTCTCTGTCTTACTCCCTCTAGCTCCCTCTCTCTCTGCCTTACTCCCTCTAGCTCCCTCTCTCTCTGCCTTACTCCCTCTAGCTCCCTCTCTCTCTGTCTTACTCCCTCTAGCTCCCTCTCTCTCTGTCTTACTCCCTCTAGCTCCCTCTCTCTGTCTTGCTCCCTCTCTCCCTCTCTTACTCCTTCTAGCTCCCTCTCTCTCTGTCTTACTCCCTCTTGCTCCCTCTCTCGCTGTCTTACTCCCTCTAGCTCCCTCTCTCTGTCTTACTCTCTCTAGCTCCCACTCTCTCTATTACTCCCTCTAGCTCCCACTCTCTCTGTCTTGCTCCCTCTAGCTCCCTCTCTCTGTCTTACTCCCTCTAGCTTCCTCTCTCTCTCTTACTCCCTCTAGCCCCCTCTCTCTTACTCCCTCTAGCTCCCTCTCTCTCTCTTACTCCCTCTAGCCCCCTCTCTCTCTGTCTTGCTCCCTCTAGCTCTCTCTGTCTTACTCCCTCTAGCTCCCTCTCACTCTGTCTTGCTCCCTCTAGCGCCCTCTCTCTCTTACTCCCTCTAGCTCCATCTCTCTGTCAAGAGCCCTCTAGCTCACTCTCTCTCTGTCTTACTCCCTCTCTCTGTCTAGCTCCCTCTCTCTCTGTCTTGCTCCCTCTAGCTCCCTCTGTCTGTCTCCCTCTCTCTGTCTTACTCCCTCTAGCTCCCTCTCTCTCTGTCTTACTCCCTCTAGCTCCATCTCTCTGTCTAGCTCCCTCTAGCTCCCTCTCTCTCTCTTACTCCCTCTAGCTCCCTCTCCCTCTGTCTTGCTCCCTCTCTCTCTATCTTAATCCCTTTAGCTCCCTCTCTCTGTCTAGCTCCCTCTCTCCCTGTCTTACTTCCTCTGTCTCCCTCTCTGTTTTAATCCCTCTAGCTCCCTCTCTCTCTGTCTTACTCCCTCTAGCTCCCTCTCTCTTACTCCCTCTAGCTCCCTCTCTGTCTTGCTCCCTCTAGCTCCCTCTCTATCTGTCTTGCTCCGCCTAGCTCCCTCTCTCTCTGTCTTACTCCCTCTAGCTCCCTCTAGCTCCCTCTCTCTCCGGCTTGGTCCCTCTAGCTCCCTCTCTCTGTCTTGCTCCCTCTAGCTCCCTCTCTCTCTCTTACTCCCTCTAGCTCCCTCTCTCTCTGTCTTGCTTGCTCTAGCTCCCTGTAGATCCCTCTCTCTCTATCTTACTCCCTCTAGCTCCCTCTCTCTGTCTAGCTCCCTCTCTCGCTGTCTTACTCTCTCTAGCTCCCTCTCTCTCTGTCTTACTCCCTCTAGCTCCCTCTCTCTGTCTAGCTCCCTCTAGCTCCCTCTCTCTTGCTCCCTCTAGCTCCCTCTGTCTCCCTCTCTCTCGGTCTTACTCCCACTTGCTCCCTCTCTCTCTGTCATACTCCCTCTAGCTCCCTCTCTCTCTGTCGTACTCCCTCTAGCTCCTCTCTCTGTCTTCCCCCCTCTAGCTCCCTCTCTCTCTCTTACTCCCTCTAGCTCCCTCTCTCTCTGTCTTACTCCCTTTAGCTCCCTCTTTCTCTATCTTACTCCCTCTTGCTCGATCTCTCTGTCTAGCTCCCTCTCTCTCTCTGTCTTGCTCCCTCTAGCTCCCTCTGACTCCCTCTCTCTCTGTCTTACTCCCTCTAGCGACCTCTCTCTGTCTAGCTCCCTCTGACTCCCTCTCTCTCTGTTTTACTCCCTCTAGCTACCTCTCTCTGTCTAGCTCTCTCTAGCTCCCTCTCTCTCTGTCTTACTCCCTCTAGCTCCCTCTCTCTGTCTAGCTCCCTCGAGCTCCCTCTCTCTCTGTCTTACTCCCTCTAGCTCCCTCTGTCTCTGTCTAGCTCCCTCTCTCTCTCTGTCTTACTCCCTCTAGCTCCCTCTGTCTCCCTCTCTCTCTGTCTTACTCCCTCTAGCTCCCTCTCTCTCTGTCTTACTCCCTCTAGCGCCCTCTCTCTCTGTCTTGCTCCCTCTAGCTCCCTCTCTCTTATTCCCTCTAGCTCCCTCTCTCTCTGTCTTGCTCCCTCTCTCTCTCTCTCTCTGTCTTGCTCCCTCTAGCTCCCTCTCTCTCTATCGTACTCCCTCTAGCTCCCTCTCTCTGTCTAGCTCCCTCTCTCTCTCTCTCTGTCTTACTTCCTCTAGCTCCCTCTCTCTCTGTCTTTCTCACTCTAGCTCCCTCTCTTTCTGTCTTTCTCACTCTAACTCTCTCTCTCTCTCTGTCTTCTTACTCCCTCTAGCTCCCTCTCTCTCGCACATTAAACCCGGGGGGGGTGGGGGGGAACCCCCCCCCCTTTTACACTCTCTGCCGCTTTCAGGTGGTTTCTCTTTTAAAGCTTTTCAAAATGCAAAAAGAAATCTGTGTACAAGGCACCAGCGAGTTTGTAGACGTGAGAATTTTACGATATGAAACAGCTAAAGTAAAAGCTAATTTCCAAGCGGTTAAAACCCCCCTCCCCGGCCCCCCCTCTTTAGCACTGTGTCTTTTTCCATATAAATGGCGGGGGCCCCTCATTATTGTTGTTGTTGATAGCTTTATTTCGATATGCAAGTATCATAAAAGCATTACAAAATTTATAAAAAACAGCACATCGGCAAAAAGACTGTACATTTAAGAACAAAACAAATAAAAAGTAGCAATAAAATCAGCGATGAGTTAATTAAAAGTATATTACATAGATAAAGACAGTCTTTTTAAGTGGATCAACCATGCACATTTTAAAAATTTAGATACAGCACAAACGACCCGAGAGGATGTATCAGATAATAAAATCCGTAAAGCCACCAAATGCTGGCGAGTCCCCAATTGTTTGCAAAGCGGCTTCAGCCAGTGGGATCTTGGACGGGCATAGTCAGGGCATTCAAAAAGGAGATGGATCACAGTTTCGGGCCTATTAGTACATAGGGCGCAGTAGCGTGAAACCTGCGCGGGCTTGTCCCATCTAGAGATAAGGTCATTTAGAGGTAGTGTACCTAGTCTAAATTTAATGAAGAGTCCCCGGTCCATAGGTTTCGTGATTATGTCCAAATATGGCTCAAGGGCATCAACGTCTTTTATTTGCAAAAAAACTGCGGTGGAATTGCAGTGGCGCTGATTGCTAATGAGCTTGGCAGAGACCCATTCCCAATAAAGTTATTTTAAGGTCGCCTTCGGGGGTGCACAATGGGTGGACCAGCACGATCCCAAGCCTAGGTCCCCTAAGAGATTTTTAATATCCCTAAGCCATTTGATCTTGTTACAGCCGTCCAAACCCATCACCTCTGACAGCCCGTCTGTATAGGATTTTAGCTCCGGAACCTTCCACAGACGGGCCCAAAGGAGGAGAGGCCGTAAACGGGCCTGATCCTTAATTGCTTTGCAACCCGTATCCAAAAGCACAGGAACTGTCGGGGTGCTCATCGGGATGGCCAGGAGGTCCTTTAGGAATTTGTTCTCTGCTTTAGTCAGAGCCTCCACCTTACCTAAGCCCCAAAGCTCAGCCCCATAAAGTGATGCAGTTACAGCTCGGGCTTTGTAAATATCTATTATTGGAGCTACACATTGTTTAGATGAATTCTTATACTCCTTCAACAGAGCTCCCCCCACCCTTTTGTGACTGATGATAATTTTATTTATATGGGGTGTACAGCTCATGACATCACTCATACGAATTCCCAAATAGTCAAATTCTGACACTCTTTCGAGAGGGATAGAGTTCAGAATGGGAGGGCGGCCGAGCTTACGGGGTGGGTGCATAATGAGGTATTTGGTCTTATCCACATTGATGACAAGTCCTATTTTTGTACAAAAGTCCTGGAAGCGGTTCAAGAGCTTCTGGAGGCCCTGAGGGGTTTTGGAAATGAGGAGGGTGTCGTCGGCAAACAACAAGGTTGGAAACCTAATGCCCCCCAAGGAAGGTGCATCTGCTGGTTCGCCAAGCAGGTGCTCTACCACCCCGTTCACATACAAGGAAAATAAGGTGGGAGCTAGTACACAGCCCTGCCGGACGCCCCTAATGACCGGGATCCGATCGGTCTTTTCCCCATTCAGTCCCCATCGCACCTGGGCATAGTTGTCTTTATGCAGTTTGATGAGGAGCATTAAAATGTAAGGGGGCATCCCCAGACCATACAACACCCTCCAGAGTTCCTCCCTAGGAACCAGGTCAAAGGCAGTCTTCAGGTCTATAAAGGCCAGATAAAGACTGCCTTTGCCCAGCTCCACCACCTTCCAATAAAGTAACAGGAGTCTAAAGACTTGCTCGATAGTTCCTGTACCTGAACGGAAACCAGCTTGCATATCGGACAATATGTGGTTGTCATCCACCCACTGGAGAATCCTCCCTAGAATTGCCTTACCCACCAACTTCTGGGTTGAATCAATGAGGCTTATTGGCCTATAATTTCCCGGTGAGTCCCGACAACCCTTTTTAAAAATTGGCACTACCTCTGTCCCTTTCCAGGACTCAGGCACAAGACCTCCCTTGAGAATAGCATTAAGGAGGCCAGAGATCAGCACTCCCCATTAGCTTGGGTAGGCTCGGAGAAGGTCCCCTGGCAGCCCGTCTGGACCAGCTGCTTTTAGTGGTGTTAGAGTTTTAATCAAATTCGTGACCTCCCGTACAGAGAAGAGGTCAGTGCCTCTATCCGCAGGTGAAGGGGGGAGAAAAAAAGGGTCGTTAAGTGTGCCTTCCACGGCAGCATAGAGAGCCTTAAAGTGGTTAAACCACACCTGGGCAGTAATAGTGCAAGTCCTCAAGGTATCATCTGGACGGTTTCTGCTACCCACCAGGTCCCAGAACCCTTTGGCGTCCCTCCCTCGACTGGCGACCAAAAGGTCCTGCCAAAAGCTGTCCTCCCATTCCTTTTTGGCATTTTTTAAACAGTGTAAATAAAGCCTTCTGGCCTCCCTAGTCCTGGCTTGTGATTTGGATTTAACCGCTTCTACAAGCAATGTCTTTGCTTCCCTGCAGTTATGATTAAACCAATCCTGTCTGGCCCGAGGCCGTGATTTCTTCCCGTTGGGTCTGGCTGGGACAATAAACAGGTTGGTTAGCGCCTGAGTTAGGTTACAAAACCTATTAGACACCCCCACCACCCCACCCTCAAGGGGGTCAGAGTTGTCTAGGGCTGCCGCTAGAAGCTGCGTTATAGAGGATGTTATCTCGACTGAAAGCGACAGCCTTGCCCACTTTAGCCGTCGTCCACAGTTGGAGACAGATGACAGGTCAGAGACAGTGGCACATGGGGTTCCATTCCCTGTACCTTCTAACCACCACGGGGTCATGTCGAGAGAGAGCAAATTGTGATCGCTCTCGACGGAGGGTATAATCTCCATGTCTTTGACCGAACTCCATAGGTTGACGTCAAGCAGAATATAATCAATTCTTGACGTATGGCTGGGCCTATTGTATGTGTGCGCTCCCTTTCTGTCCGAATTAGTCCTACCATTAAGGGCCCTCAGGTCAAACTCCATTAATAGGGAATTTACCTGGAGCACCACTTCCGTCCATCTCCTAATAGGGCTGATCTCCAAAGCCGGTATCCCCCTCCTATAATCTACATCCTCTTGATCTTGTGTAACATCTGAGCCAAGAGGCTCAAATGTGCAGTTGAGGTCGCCCGCTACCAGGGTACAAGACTTATAGGGGGAGGATCGAAGCAAACCCTCAAGGCAGGTTATAGTAGGGGATGCTCTACCCCCCTTGATTCCTCGTGCATAGATGTTATAGATGTTTAGAATAACACGGCCCTTGGGGGATTTGAGAATGATATTAAGGAGATCCGGACACTTTGTGTCATGCTCCTCCACCCTACAATTAAGAGAGGAGGCTACCCAAACAAGGAGGCCTCCCGAGGGACGACCCCTACCAGTCTCTGAGTGTACAGCTGGTATGTGGTGGGATGAATATCCTGCCTTATGAGTCGGCTCCCTACTCCAGGTTTCCTGGAAAAGGCATATGGAGTACTCCTCCACAAGGGCGTTCCAGTCGGGCAGGTCCAATTTCCTGTCCAGACCGGCCACATTCCAACTGAGAACCCTAACAAGTGGGTCCGCCACAGCTGAAATGCTACTGGGCTCAACAGGGCCCTCCGTGTCTGTGTCTCCCGAGGAAGGACAGACAGTGTCAGGCTCAATTTGGACCATCGCCACCCCTACTTACCATGCATCACCAGGGGCGACCTGCTCCCCAGGAGTGGGCAGTGGGTCATTTCGTACTACAGATCTGGAGCTTCTAATATTAGATGTTCTATCCACTCTGTTGATTCTACCCCTACTAGTTTTCCGGTGATCAAGAGTTTGTCACCATCCCCTCCCTAGGTCTTGCCAACCACCCGAAGGATTACAAATCGGGCCAGTAGTATGGTTATAATACTGTGGCTGTGGAGGTGATGCGACAATCCCTGGCCACGGACAACTTGAGGGGCAATTTTGCTCATTAAACAGAGAAGTCAAAACACTGGTAGGACGTGGGTAGAAAAAAGTAAGGTCAACAATGCCAATTCCTCCATTACTTGTGCCCCAACCCTGTCTTGTTAGCCATCCTGCCACCCTTGGATCTTGAAAGTTAACCACAATACAGTCCCCCCCAGGCTTTTGGTGGTAGAGCCTATCCAATCTATTCTCCTTACCCCTAATATGAGACCATCAACTTCCCCTGGTAGCGGCCGATTCACCCTTAGCCAGTGCATAGCTTTATTTTTAAGCATCTGGACGGTTTCTCTCTGTCCCAATAGGAGTGGTGGGACATTTATGAGGACTACTACAAAGGGGAAGGAATCTGGGGTGAGGTTCATGGGGGGTTTCTTATGGGGTGGCTTTATCAGGGGTGGTACGGGCGGTCTGGGGACAATAGGAGCAGGGCGGGGTATTATTTACTAAAGGTTGATTTTTAGAAGGTGGAGTAGATGGTAAAGCAGTACCCAATCTGGTACACACGACACCCCCTGCTACTACATTGGTCAAGGAGTTTGAACTGGGCAGCGGTTGTTGCTCCGCAGTCTGGGCTGGGGCTACAATGGAGGGGGGATTTATGACAAGTCCCAGTGGTGCTGAGTTGGGAGGCTTAAGAGGTCTCTTCACAACCGCACTAACATTCTTTGGTGGTAATGGAGAGTTAGGTTGTTGCCTTTGTCCCTTAACTTGTGGTGCAACTTGGGTAGTGTTCTGGCACTTACTGCTATCGTCCAGCCTAGCCTGAGCTTTTATCAATGCCTTTGTAGAAAAGAAATTATCTAATGTTACCTGCTCGAAATGGTCTAAGCGTTCAGAAAGCTTACTAATACGTTCCTCTAATGGGAGCAATATTGAACGTAGCAACCTTTCTAAGTCAGGAAACAAGCTGCTTAGGGATGGCGGTTTATCAGCCGTTACCAACCCAGTGACTGGAAGATTGATTGGACTAGGATCTGAGCTGTCTAGTGTCACAACAACCCCCTCTTGTATAGTTTCCCTACCTTGGCTTACTTCGGTGACAGCCTTACTGGGACACATATTTTTGTTTACTTTTCTGAGTTTGTATGGGGGCTTAGCTGGGAGACATTTTCTAGATGCAGTATTCCTTTTTCTTTTAGAACCTGATTTAGGGTGGGTCAATGAAGCCTGAGCACATAATTCAGCTGTACAAGTTGTAGAATCTGTATGACTCACACAAGATGGAATCAATTTGCCCACAGTACCCTGGTTCTCCTTATTAGTGATCGCATCATGAACTAATTCGGTTACAACAGGCAAGTTTAGTGATGACAGGGGTGTTACCAATGCAGTATAGATTTGTGCAGAGCGCTTATCCGCTGGATTTTTAAGAAGTTTGATGGATAATCTCCGCTCCGCCCGCCTCTCTGCAAGCGATATTTCTCTGTCAATAGGCTGATTCGGGCGGTTGAAAAATGTATCTAAAGGTCCAATAACTGTTGGCCCAGCATCGTCCGGTGAAATCATCAAGGCGGTGCTACTTGGGAGTTCCGGCATTCCTTGAAGTTACCCGCCCTTTACAACACTTGCTGGTGAGCACTTGTATGACACAGCAATGTACTACGGGATATAATAACCGTTTGGAATCAAAGTCAGGGGGGTGGCCCAGCCCGGCCTCCTCCGGCCCAGACGGCCACAGACGGTCCCGCCCTTGTCCCGGGCTTCTCCCGGCGCGCTCCCGCTCTCTCCCGCGAGGCGGTAGCACGATTCACCTTTAAACCAGAGATGCAGCAGTCTCAAAGGCTGATAGGCGGGTGGGCGTGGCCAGCGGGGAGAGCAGCCCAGGTGTGACTAATTGGGCGCGCAGGGACTCCTGGACACTGGAGTCCCTGCCTTTAAGCTCGCAGCCCCGCCGACACTATCACCTGCCCCTGCACTCCTCACCAAGGAGCTCCAAGCATCCAGCAGCTTCACGAGTCAAGAAAGCGCTGCGGGACCCGCGAAGCGGGTCCGGCGAGGCGCTTGGGTGTTCCTCACAGCCGAAGCACACAGGAGATCAACAAGAACCAAGGTCCAAGTAAGGGCGGTCGCAATTCACCAAAGGGGTCCCGGTGGGCCGTAGGCAGGGTCCGCTTTTACTCCGTTGGCGGGGGGGCGTGGCCAGCGGGGAGAGCAGCCCAGGTGTGACTAATTGGGCGCGCAGGGACTCCTGGACACTGGAGACCCTGCCTTTAAGCTCGCAGCCCCGTCGACACTATCACCTGCCCCTGCACTCCTCACCAAGGAGCTCCCAGCATCCAGCAGCTTCACGAGTCAAGAAAGCGCTGCGAGACCCGCGAAGCGGGTCCGGCGAGGCGCTTGGGTGTTCCTCACAGCCGAAGCACACAGGAGATCAACAAGAACCAAGGTCCAAGTAAGGGCGGTCGCAATTCACCAAAGGGGTCCCGGTGGGCCGTAGGCAGGGTCCGCTTTTACTCCATTGGCGGGGGGGCGTGGCCAGCGGGGAGAGCAGCCCAGCTGTGACTAATTGGACGCGCAGGGACTCCTGGACACTGGAGTCCCTGCCTTTAAGCTCGCAGCCCCGCCGACACTATCACCTGCCCCTGCACTCCTCACCAAGGAGCTCCCAGCATCCAGCAGCTTCACGAGTCAAGAAAGCGCTGCGGGACCCGCGAAGCGGGTCCGGCGAGGCGCTTGGGTGTTCCTCACAGCCGAAGCACACAGGAGATCAGCAAGAACCAAGGTCCAAGTAAGGGCGGTCGCAATTCACCAAAGGGGTCCCTCATTATTACACTTTTCAAACTTTAACTAATGAGAACATTTTAATTCGAATACTGTCCCGGAAGTCATATAGCCCACCTGTTAACTACACTCTATTAAAGTATTTCTTAGAGTGTTTCCTCATCGTGCCGTATCTTTCCTTCCATTTGTCTTGCACTCTCTTTTGCTGTTGGTTTCCTGTCCTCTCCCTCACTGTCATCCCATCCTTCTCATTCTGTTGGCACTTCCCTCTCGTTCCCGTCACTTCTCTCAAACTCACGGACAGATTAATCGATCTCTGTGCATCCTTCTTTCGGTTCTCTTTAGCTAACTATACCCATACTAAACAAAGGGGTCTGCTTTTGTGGAAACTGCCTTTTCCTGACTCTACTTGCTAAGTATCGAAATAGTTGACACTAGTTAGATACTTCTCATTAAAGTTGCATTTGTCCTAGTCAATCTCTTGCTCTTTCTTCCCACAGCTGCCTTCAATGCCCAATTTGTCCCTCATTTTCTCCATCCTCACTCACTCCACTATTGCCTTTTTCAGTTAAGTTCGCCCTCAGCCTGGGTTTCTCCTTCTTATTCTTCAATCTCTCTCAAATACATGTGCACAGTATGGCCGGTCGGTGTTGGCTGCAGGGGCCTGTCTCTTCTCATTGTGGGAGAGGTGACCCACACCAATCTACATATCCGATTATTAAGACACTCCCAAACAACCTGGCAGAACTGTGGAAGTGCAACCTACGGACTCAGGCTGAGAGGCCCCACAACGACCTGTGCTGAGTACCTACTAAGCATGCTGAAAAATGTAGACTGGAAGTTGCGGCCACCGTTTTTAGTACAAGATCAGAGAAAGAATCATACCATGAACTTCAAAGAAGCAAAAAAATGACTAATGGCTGTGTGTGGGACAGCCTCTGATTTAAAATCATCAAGCACACATAAATATTTGGGCCTCAAATTCTCCGTCCCATTCTGGATGCTGAGGGCAGTCCCTCCACCTCTCTGTTTCTATGGCAGGCCTCAGACCTAAAATGTATTCTGCTGATTAAACATATTGGGCTTGGATCTGCGCCCCTGAACTGAACGCTATATTCCAATTACTGTGAGCACCACAGCACTGAAAGCCCCATTTGTAGGGCAAGTGTTAATGACGCTGCTAGAAGTTGTATCAAAGGGAGAGGCCCCAGCGGCCAGGGTGGAACACCGGACCTGGAATGCTTTGTAACCCAAGAGCCACAAATGGAGACTGATCGGCATTATTAATCTCCCCAAAACAGTTTGTGCTGATGGTTAGCATATTTTCACAAGTAGAAATGCAGTTTTAAAGCTAATAGTACCTTGTGAGGAAACCACACTTTGTTGTACAGCTCGGCCCTCCCAACCCTGAGCCGATTTAGAGACTGTTCCCTTGCTGTTTATGTTAGTAAACAGAACACGAGCAGCGTGAGTATTGTCTGGGTCACGTGAACCCAGCGCTCCTTAGGCGACTTGGGGGCTGCTGCGACTGCAATCCTCGGGGCTCCTAACCTTGCGCAGGTAGGAGAGGGTTCAAGTGTGCATGACCATCTGGTCAGAGCAACACACCCGTCCAACCCGACGTGCCACTTTACTCCAAGACTCAGCTGAGCAGAATCAGGTAATGTTAAATATCTCTGTTCGCTTTTGTTTTTAAAGCGGATCGAGTCTCTCCGAGGCCTTCGGGTGCGGTGCAGGGGGTGCCATGTACAGAGGCCTGCTGGGGGGGGGAAGGGGCGCAACCAGATGGTGTCACCCCCATGTGAGGGTGTCACCCGGTGCGGTCCGCACCCCCCGCACCCCCTAGTGACGCCACTGCTGTAACGCTCAATGCTGTGTGATCTCCATGTTTATATACAAGTACATCTCATTTGTTGTCATCAGCAGGTGCAGGTATCAATGTTGTTTTGAATCCTGGCTCGGTCTGAGTGACCTAGGGACAAACAGAGAACAACATGCACAGGTCAGGAAACAGAATCACAAACATCACAAAAGAACGTATTGCAACATCCCACAAACCACAATCATCACAAAGTAAGCGGATCACAGGACACACATCAGGGAGCATTGCTCGTACACCATGACCCACACCCATGTGCAAACATAATATAACAGGCAGCATTCACACACCACATTCAACCATCTCCAGCAGACATACTTAACGCATTGAACAGCAGCACAAGAGGTAGTTACTCACATTCAAGGAAAGTAGTGAGCAATGAGCTGACGCCTCTGGTCCACACCTTCTTCCTCCCCACTATCCTCATCACTGGACATGGTTGCGATGGGAGGCGGAGCAACCTGTTGGTCTGCAGGGTCCATGATCAGTTCAATATTGTTGCGTAAGGCTGTTGAATCTACGGTCAAGGGACAATCGATATTTGCCCGGCGGTATCGCCTCTTTAACCCTCGAATTATTACTCAATGAAGAGGCAGGCGCTGGAGACGGGAAGGCAGGAAACAAGGTTTATTCTCTCCGGAGGAGAACACAACAATTCAGACAGCAGGTATCGTCATGAGGTGCTCTACCCGCATCTCTGAGGCCTGGCCTCTTATACACAGGTTTATTACTTTATTACATATTACATACTCGTGGCAATGCTTTGATGTACGGAAAGACATTCTCGGAACCCCCGCTTCAAGCCCGTTCCCACACACGTATACAGCAGAAGTCCCACCCCGGTCACAACAGGTGATGATTATCGCGCAGCTGGACATTCCGCCGATTCATGGAATGTGGGGGTTTGATCGGATCTCATAGGGTGGGGGCTTTGATCGATTCGGGGGTCCTTGGATGAGGGAAGCTTTCTACTGTACGGCGAGGGGCAATAAACAGTATCGGCAGGGCTAGGTGTCGGCCTGGGAACGAGGAGGACAAACGGGCACACAGGAAAAGGGGGTTTGCATCAAAAGGGCCTGGGACCATGAAAGGAATGAAGGGAGGTGTCGCGCTGGGAACAGGATGGGGTTCTGAGGCAACGCTGCGCTGAAGAGGGGTTTATGACCCAAGGCATGTGCGAGCGGGGGTTTGTCAGAGTGCGGGCTTTGTGAGGGAGGAGGGCTATGCCGGAGGTCAGTGGCATGCAAAAAAAGGGTTGTTCTGATCGAGGCACCTAAAATGGCGGGTGCGCACGACAAAAAGTGTGGCATCAGGGGAAGAGGCAAGATGGCGCAGATAATGTTTACCAAACCGTACTAATTTTCCACAGTCCTCCCTTTAACATATCCAAGACATCTTGCTGGCCTATTTCCAATTCATGTCGACTGTGGTGGTCATAGGAAAAGAAGTAGGTACCCAGGTGAAGGAGTTATAGACATTACATTTTGAAATCTTTCATCTTAGGAGGCGGGTCTATCGATAAAAAAACTCGTTTGCAGGAAAGTCATAGTAATGTGATAACAGACAAAAATGATTCTGTAGTGAGAGCATTGAGTACATTTCATAGTTGCTTATAGTTGTTTGGAATGTGAATTGATAGGTCATTACATATGTGAGTTCTGTTCATGTTACAATGGTGGAGCATAATTAATACAATGGTGGCTGGGAGAGAAATGAGACGTAGCAGAAACGATGATTGAGGGTGTCAATGTTCGAAGTTAATGAGTTCTCAGCATTCTTTGTCGTCCTTTGTTGGCGCTGTGGAGCACCGGCGGTGGAGCTAAGGGTCCAGCTCTATTCTGGGTCCCGCGTTGCAGGGCACGACCTTTTCCTCGCGTTTCTGGTCAAAAAGGTCCCTTTCGCCCTGTGTCCTTTGAGTTGATTGTCAAAAAGGTTCAGATGGAAGAAATGTGCATGTGAGCAGTCCTTTAGGGTAGGTCAGAGAAAAAGGGGGATGGAGCAGGGCCAGATCGGGAACAGACTAGGGGGACGGAAAATTTCAGGTAGGCGGGCTCATGACCGAGTTTTAGGGAGCCGGGACTTTTCGGCATACATTGGACATCGAGCAGGGGCATCAGGTCAGCCCTTTCCTCTTATTTTGTCGAAAACAGTGCCTCGTCCTGCAGCTCCTTACTGTCGCGGTCTCGCCTTGGCCAATGTCGCAGATGTTCCATAGTCTGTAGTCAGGCCACGTGCTCCCACATCCGGTCCTTCTTTCCTCCGACAGTCATACCCTTAAATGAGTTTGGAAAGACAGTCTTTAGAGAATTGGCAGAGGAAGGTAATCACATAAGTCTATTTCTCTCCCAGCTCCAGGTAAATGAGAACACAATGGTGTTTTCTGCCCGGTCATGGCACGAGATCTGGTGCCTTTTATTGCATTACAGTTACGTCAGCTCTTCTGACGGAGACCCACCTTCCTAGTACGAGCCTTACAAAGCTATACCGTTCTCCTGGGCTTTATATAAAAAAACGCAATGTGCTATCAGCATGGTCTGATAGGTATCTTTCTGAGAGATGAACATAGGCTAAACAATTTTCATTCTATCAATGCATCCTGCCTTTCAGCTAAACATTTTACTTTCAACAGGGTTCATTGCAACGATTTCTTCACTTCGGTCTAATCTTAATTTTGCAAACATCGTTCTAGTTCCTTCATAGCCTCTTACAACCTGACTACTTAATTAAAAACCGGGGTCTTGTGGAAAACAACTAGGGACATAGAAAACTGTGGTAAGGGGGTAAATCGACCCATCTCTTACAACCGGGGGGTGAGGGGCAGTTTTAAACTCCCGTCTGGGGCAGCTGATACGAAACTGGGGGTGTTCTGGGAAGATGGGGATGTTTCGATCACCTTTTCTGTTTGGGTATTGCGACAATTCGGGACGGGGAAGGTCGCGTTATCTGAGGCATCTTTTTATAACACAGGAGCCGCTGACATGTAGTTCCCTTATTTCGGGTCAGATTAGGGAACCTCAGTCGTCTTACCTGTCCTTTCCCTCTTGGCCAAATCTTGGTTTCATCAATTTAGCAGAAAGGAGAGGTAGTGAAACGGCGTCAGGGTGATTTTTACTTAGGATAAATTTGGAGCAAATACTTGTGGTATTTTGGGGCCAATTGGTGGGGCACTAGGGGTGGCGGTTTGCCAATTTAGGTGCTTAGTCGTTCGGAAGAGCGAGAGAGAGAGAGAGAGAGAGAGAGAGAGAGAGAGAGAGAGAGAGAGAGAGAGAGAGAGAGAGAGAGAGAGAGATGTGCAACAACAGGCTAAATAGTACACGTGCGACATGGGGAGTGGCCGTGCATTAAGACAGGCTATTCAACGCATTACGCAACATAAGGCATTATGGGTCTGTGTTAGAATTTTGAATGCATGCAGTTTGGGATGGACGAGCATTAGGCCGGGTACAGGGGACATGCATCGAGAAAAAAGGGCACCATTGTGTCACATTTCTTGCATTCTCGGTCCGTTAATCAGTTAAGTCAACGCGTCAGTCATACACAAACATCATCTCATAGTTTCAGACATACGTGACAGGTGTCCATTCACGCAACACGGATCAAGGGTGATCTCTTTCATCATGTCATAAACTCTATTGGCTCTTTTGGTAAAAAGAGCAGTTTGTGGGTGTGTTTAGGTGCCACCAGGCAGTGTTAGTCCGCTTCGTGTATCAGACATGGCGAGGCTTCAGATCTTCACCATACTTCGGTCGTGATTCCGGTGTGGCCTGTAGAGGGGGGAAAAAAGAGGGGAGGGGAGGGGGACAACATTCGAGCATATCAAAAGCACGCGTACGAAAGTCCTTTACTTACCTCATACTCGTCTTATCTCCTCGGGATAGAATCCCTGGGGTTTTGGTTTCTGGAGCCAAGGGGGGGAGGGTGGGGGCAGTGTGACCTTATAGGCTGTGAGTAGGGAAACGTTAGAGAATCAGAAGCACTTAGTGCGAGGTTTCCAGTTGGTAGGTGTATTTAGCTATTGGGGTCCTTAAACCTCTTTCAACGCTGTGATGTTCTAAGGTTTATCAGCTCTTCGGTCAACTCTGTTCCCTAGTACCTGTGAGTGTCGTATCTTTATAATATTTTATCATTTACATCGTTTCACTTTACCCAACCTTTATATTCCATCTTTTACACCATTTCGCTTTTACCCATCCCCAAAAGTCGAGGTCTTTCTCCATGCGCGAGTCCCTGAGTCAGTCGCATATTTGACGGCAGAGTGTCATGTCTCAGATTCGATCCTCCATCCGGGGCTGGGCAACCATCTTCTATTAACCTTAAAGAGAGAGCAGAGTAGGGTGCACAGAAAAGAACTCCCCCGCCGATCCCATATTTTAAATAAAGCATGTAATACCCGTTCATAGTTTGAAAAACCTTTATTTTGCAAAATCATTCAGCATGTAGATTTATGAAGGTGCAGTCGTACTTGGCCGGACACGGCAATGGCTAAAGTGCGTACAGTAGGGGGTTATTTTGCAGCATTAAAAAACATTAGAAAGGTTTATTCATTCACTCGTAGGAAACTAAAACGTCTATAAATTGGTTGGGGGATCGGGGGGCATTTATTTCATAATTTAGAAGCACCGTCAGACTAGTCGCAATCAGATTTCCTATATGCATACCGTGTACGTGCGTCATAAGCGAGGTTATACATCAGCAAAAAATATAATACATCGTACATTTGTAATCAACATTTTTTAACGGAGTCCTTTTATATGTTCGTCGAGTGAACTCTCTTTCTTTCTCGTCAAGTGTACAAAGGATCAGGTACATGTCTCAGAAAATCAAGTTTTTCTTTATTAGCAAAAAGAAAACACCACGTGGCGTTCGTAAGTTCCTATTGTTACCTGCGCCATTTTGGGCGGGGCCGGGTTAGTCCGGAAGTAGCATCAGAAAAAAAATGTTTCCTACAACCGGCAGTTGGACCAGAGTCCTTTTCGGCAGTTCGAGAATTCATGCTAACAGAAAGAGTGGCAATGTCATGCTTGTTTTGTTAGCGATTGAGGCAGTTGTCCCTTACCGGAAGCCTGCAGGGACCGAGGGCTCCTGGGACGTTTGTAGAATCTTCAAGGCTGTGGGGGTGCTGTCGGAGGTGGGGGCTCGTGCCCCGGTGGGCAAGCGCCCGAGTTACATTGCTGTTCAAAGTTACTCTAGCGGCCGAGGCCCGCCTTCCAGCGGACCCATGCACATTCGGAGCCCTCCTGTGTGGGAGTAGATGGGAGCAGATGTCAATTGAACAACACCGCATAGCTGTGCCACACTATCACATCTTGACCAAGACAATACAAATAATACATGTTGCAGACACTGATTGTATGTGTGATGTTACCGAAATATAAGGCACTACAGCTAACTACACACATAATGTTCACACACAAACAAACTTCCTGTGTGCAAACATGTCCAATGTAACGTGCACACAAGTTGAAAGAACAGCCAACATCACATGACTGAGGGCACAAGTGTGGACAAGCGTCCCCACAGACACACATGGACGTGCACACACAACATGAACATGGAACACACCCTCCTTGTCTTCATACACCCATGACCCCACCTACAATGCTGTGCATCCCCACATGACATGCATGGGCACGCAACAGGCGACTCACATACGCGTACACAGAATGCATGTATACCCCCATCATTGCTACTTGCACACACAAACAACGCACTCACAACAGCTTCTGAATGTGGGTACACAGCCTTTATGTACTGAGTAGATGTGTACAAATAGAAACGTGTGTCCGCAAAACAAAGACGTCAACACATCGCCATGCACATCTGACGCAACTTGGGTGCAAATCACTGGCTTTTGTTAACCCCTGGTAAGGTCAATAGTGTGACCACACATGCAACAAATGAACATGAATGACACACGTGGACACGGGCCATTGACTGCACATAATGATTCTTGATGCATTCCGGACATGTCCTGACACACATGTACAACTATGAACATTACATGTGTGCGGAGACATGCAGTGTGTGTACACACGCCATCCGTGTACGCCTTCCCCCAACACAGAAGATGATCCCTGATACTGCAATTGTGCATAACATATGCTGCATGGTTAAGGACCATCACGGTCTCACCCCGCAAAAACGCATGTGCGCACTACCGCGACGGTGCATCTTTTGAAAATCATCACTCACTGGCATCGCAATGGCGGAGCATGGATTCCGCGGGGGCGTGGCAGGCTAACACATACATTTGAATATGCAAGTGGAAATGGCAGTTGGTACCCCCCCTTACTGTCACATTACAGCACCCACCGCCGGCCCTGGCAGGTCACCCACCGCCGGGTTATGGCGGTGGGTGACCGCTGTGTACGGGCGGTGGGTGACCGCCGGGTGTGGGCAGTGGGTGAGCGCTGGGTGCAGGTGGTGGGTGTCCACTGGGTGCGGGCGGTGGGTGAGCGCCCTGTGCATTGAGATCACCCTGGCATGGATGGGCCTGGCTGGTCACCCACCGCCAGGTTATGGTGGTGGGTGTGCACCCTGTACGGGTGGTGGGTGACCGGCGGGTGCGGGTGGTGGGTGACCGCCAGGTACGGGCGGTGGGTGACCGCCAGGTGCGGGTGGTGGGTGACCGCCGGGTGCCGGTGGTGGGTAACTGCCGGGTGCGGGCGGTGGGTGAGTGCCCTGTGCATTGAGATCACCCTGGCATGGATGGGCCTGGCCGGTCACCCACTGCCGGGTTATGGCAGTGGGTGTGCGCCCTGTGCGGGTGGTGGGTGACCGGCGGGTGCGGGCGGTGGGTGACCGCCAGGTACGGGCGGTGGGTGACCGCCCTGTGTATTGATGTAAGCCTGGCATGGTTGGCCCTGGCCGGTCAACCACCGCCGGGCCTGGCTGGTCACCCACCTCCGGGTGCGGGTATTGGGTCACCGCCCTGTGTATTGATGTAAGCCTGGCATGGTTGGCCCTGGCCGGTCAACCACCGCCGGGCCTGGCCGGTCTCCCACGGCCCGCACCCGGCGGTGGGTGACCGGCCAGGCCCGGCAGTGGTTGACCGGCCAGGGCCAACCATGCCAGGCTTACATCAATACACAGGGCGGTCACCCACCGCCCGCACCCGGCGGTGGGTGACCGGCCAGGTTCGGCGGTCTGTGGTGGGTGCTGCTATGTGACTGACAGGGGGGATAACAACTGGCATTTAAAATTGCACATTCAAATGTATGAGTTATCCTGCCCCGCCCCCGCGGAATGCGTGCTCCGCCATTGCGACACCAGTGAGTGTTGAATTTCAAAGGATGCACCATCGCGGTGGCGCGCACATGCGGTTGCCGGTGTGTGACCGTGACGGTCCTTGCACATGTAGCCAATGGAAACAGGTAATGCGGGGCGCGTAAGCGAATTAAAAAATAGCGGAAGCCGTGCACTGCAACAGCAGGGCCAGTCGTTGGCTAATTTTGAATGAGGCAGCCCGGGAACACCAATTGCTACAGACGTGTTCCACTGATATCAGCTCAGGGCCCTATAAATGTGTGAAATTCTGCAGAACACATCCACTGCTTCCAGCCACTGCTGCCTGCACCCATCACCTCTGCCTGCTGCTGCTGAGCAATCCACCAACTGCTGCCTGCACCTATCACCTCTACCTGCTGCTGCTGAGCAATCCACCAACTGCTGCCTGCACCCATCACCTCTACCTGCTGCTGCTGAGCAATCCACCAACTGCTGCCTACACCCATCACTTCTATCTGCTGCTGCTGAGCAATCCACCAACTGCAGCTGTTGTGCCACTGTCCTGCACTCTTGCCATGGCGAGAGTGCGAGAGATCCGGACTCGTCCCTTCACCGCAGCGGAGCTGGATGTCCTTGTGGACGGTGTGCTCCACCACTATAAACGGCTCTACGGTGCCCCAGGACAGGTGGTAAGTGCAGTGGGGTACATGTTGGTGTGCATTAGGTGGTCACTGACTCCTGGCTTATGCAATCTTGGCGGTGTGCTGTGTGACCTTCACATGTGCTGTACTGTGCATGGCTGCTGACGGATACGTGTTGCTCCTATCTGTGTGAATGGCCAAATGTCCACTGACTTTCCCCTCTTGTCTCCCATCATGGTAGGTCAAACTGCACCTTTGCAAGGCCATGTGGAGGACCATAGCACGTGATGTACGGGCAGTGGGGGTGTGCAATAGACGACACAAACACTGCCACAAGCGCTGGGACGACATCTCCAGGCTCAGCAAGAATGTGGCGGAGATGACACCGGGTCAGATTCCACGATCATCCCGGCTTGCACGAAGTACCATGACCCCTCTAATGCACCGTATCATTGCTGTGACGCATCCTGACCTGTCCGCCCGGTTGAGAGGGGAGCAGCAGCAAACTAGCGGTAAGCACAATGAATGTGTTTGTGATTTGTGCATGCATGCATGTATTGCTGCTCAGATACAGTGGTGACATCCGTGGTGTGTATGTTGTGCTGCAAATGCATGTTAGTGCCATTAGCAGAGTGAGCGTTAGCATCCATGTCAGCCAGGTGGACATATCAGTTGCATTGTAGTGCTGGGTCCCAGGACATGCCGTTGAGGTCTGTGTTCCCAAGGCACCACATGTGTGGTGGCCTGCATGCACTTGCCCTGTTTGCTTGATGTACATGTTTCACCGGCACCTCCGGTTCTTTGACATAAGGATGTCTGGTAGGGGTGGTTTGTGTGCAGGATGGGTGCTACATGTTGGTCAGCAGTCAAGGAAGATTTGATTTTGTAATTTGCATTACGTGAGTGTGGCACTTAGGTATACCTCTTTTCTCTCTCTTTCAGCTTTGGCCGAGGGCACTGATCCACAAACGACAGAGCTCAGTGGTGGCAATGCATCTGAGGTCACACACACGTAGACTGAGACTGAAGAGAGCAGCCCCGGAGAGGGGGACAGAACTGTCCCTGAGGAGTCACATGTGGAGACACCATCGTCCTCATCTTCAGACAGTGTTGGTGAGTCAGCACTGTTGGTAGACGCAGGGAGTGGGCAATCTACACCTTCAGTCGGTACACAGCACACAGGGCCCACACTGCCACCAACTGCAACAAGTACTGCTCGTGCTCGCCAGAGTAGGGGGAGCAGAGTGGCCTTCGGTGCAGGCACCGCTGCCCCTGCCCCTGCCCCTGTGACACAAAGACCCCTTTGTGCTGAGGCACTTGATCTGCTGCGACAGCTGTGTGTAGGGCAGACCAACATGATCAATGCATTCCTAGACCACGATAGGAAGTTGGGGCAGGTGACAGCATTCATGGAGGGGATGCATGGCGATGTTGCTGGTCTCCACAGAACAGTCCAGTCATTATCCAACACAGTGTCTGCAGCCATTCAACAGTCGCATGGACAAGGTTCTACTTCAGTTCCCCCAACCACACCACTTGATGTCTCAGCGGAGAGTGACATTATTGACCAGGCCTCATTTTCGGGGTATTGCACTAGAAGCAGCCACAGGCAGCAAGGCAGGGCACAGAGGGCACGTACACCATCCCCTAGGACAGGGACATCTTTCACAGAACATGACATCAGCTACCCTGGAGTTGACACACAGGATCCTCAAGGGGTGTTGGCGGACAGGGATTCACATGTAACACAGGCATCCCCCTCAAAAGGTACACCCAAGGCAAGGGCACCTCACAAGGGCAGAGACACTCCCAAGGACAAGGACACTGCAAAGGAGAGGGCACCTCCCAAGGGCAGGGACACTCCCAAGGACAAGGACACTGCAAAGGAGAGGGCCCCTCCCAAGGGCAGGGACACTCCCAAGGACAAGGACACTGCAAAGGAGAGGGTACCTCCCAAGGGCAGGGACACTCCCAAGGACAAGGACACTGCAAAGGAGAGGGCACCTCCCAAGGTCAGGGACACTCCCAAGGACAAGGACACTGCAAAGTAAAGGGCACCTCCCAAGGCCAGGGACACTCCCAAGGACAAGGACACTGCAATGGAGAGGGCACCTCCCAAGGCCAGGGACACTCCCAAGGACAAGGACACTGCAAAGAAAAGGGCACCTCCCAAGGGCAGGAACACTCCCAAGGACAAGGACACTGCAAAGGAGAGGGCACCTCCCCAGGGCAGGGACACTCCCAAGGACAAGGACACTGCAAAGGAGAGGGCACCTCCTAAGGGCAGGAACACTTCCAAGGACAAGGACACTGCTAAGAAGAGGGCACCTCCCAAGGGCAGGGACACTCCCAAGGACAAGGACACTGCAAAGGAGAGGGCACCTCCCAAGGGCAGGGACACTCCCAAGGACAAGGACACTGCAAAGGAAAGAGACACAGCAAAGGACAAGCCAACTCCCAGGGACAGGGCACCGCCCACGGATCAGGCACATTCCAGAGACAGGACACCTCCTACGGCCAAGGCACCTCCCAGGGCCAAGGGTTCTCCCATGGACACGAGCTCCATCAAGGACAGGCATGAATCACCCCTGCCTGCCCTGAGGCTGATGTTGGTGAAGGAACGTAAAACACATGGGTCAGCGGTGGAGTCCCCCAATACCTCTACTCCCATCCACACCCCTCTGAAGCAGAGGAAGGAGTACACTGTTGTTGCATCCCCCATTACACATGATGCAGAGGGCAGAAGGCAGGGCCACAGCAAACGTCAAGCAGGGTCCAGCACGTCCCCAGAGAGCAGACCCACACCAGCACATGATCCACCTTTGATGGGTGATGTTTCTGATGTGGCCACACAACTTACCAGTCCAGTCATGTCCAGGGTGCCCCTACATATCCAAAAGAAACGGAGATACACACCAGTGACACCTGACCACCCCAATGTCGCTCCAGTACGGCTGTCCCAGGCTCCCAGAGCCACCCTGCCTCCTGGCCCATACAGCCCTGTGGCTCATCATTTCAGTGGCTCTAGTGGGTCAGCTGCAGTTCGCTCTCATGTGTCAGATAGTGGCACTGTGTCTGTTGTTCGCTGTCATGCCTCATGTAGTGACACTGTGTCAGTTGTGCCCTCTACTGTTTCAGGTACTGCCACTGTGTGTGTCCCACACTCTCATGTCTCAGATGCTGGCATGGTATTTGTTGGTCACTGTTAGACCTGGCATCTTTGGCGTGGTTTTCCCCTATCTTTTTACCTCTACCTCCTGTATTTTTGATGCTGTGCTGGATTTTGTTTTTGCTGGTTTAGATGCTTTGGACACTCTGCCACTGCTGATCAGTGCCAGAGTGTAAGTGCTCCCTATGTAAATTGTTATCATGATTGGATATACCTGATTCGCAAATTTGTATCACCATGAAGTCCCTAGTAAAGTGCACTGGATGTGCCAGGGCTGGTGATGACAAATGCTACTAGTGGGCCTACAGCACTAATTGTGCCACCCAAATGAGTAGCCCTAAAATGGTGTCTCAGGCCTGCCACTGCAGTGCCTGTGTGCAGTCTAGGAACTGCCATGTCCTCCTGGTCAGTGTACCCACTGATCAGGCCTAACCCTTCCCTTTTTGTGCACATTAGTCACCCCTATGGAAGGCCCAAGGTACCCCCCTGGGCAGGGTGCAGTGTTTGTGAAAGGTAGAGCATGTACTGGTGCAGGTGACATGCTCTGGTAGTGAATGGCAGCCATTTTCGTTTTTCACTATTGTAAGGCTATCTTGCTCCATAGATTAACATGGGGGATGCTTGCTAGAGTGGCTACCAGCATTTCTTCTCATAGGAACAAGATAGGACATAAGAGTCTAGTATCCCTGAACTCAGAATTTAATAACACATCTTTTAGGAAAGGTTGTTTTTAAATCCTGTGTTTGAGAACAGCACTTTTAGAAAGTTGCTGTTCTCTTGTCTGACCCTTCTGTGTGCCTTGGCCTGTTTGTGTATTGACTTTCTGGTTTGAGAGTTACAGGGGCTGGGGATTCCCCAGGAGGCTGGCTGAGTCAGCCCTAGGCTGAATGACTGCATTTGCAACCTGAGTGGTGGGAGGAGTTAGCACCTTGGCCTGAATAGGGCTGTGCCTGCCGGCAACAATGCTGGCTCCACCTCCTGCTGGGCAGCTGACGACACTACCCCTCACTCTGAAAGGAAAGGAGAAGCCAGGCAAACAAAGTGCTCAAGCAACACCTAGAACTGGTTCAGACTGGGCTCAGGGCCCACTTGCACAAAGAGAACAAAGACTTTGAGGGGTATAAGTACAGGACCCCTGACAACAGAAAATTAGATCATCCTGGAATCAAAAGGAACCTCTGCCAAGGAGAAATCTGAATCTGAAGAAGGAAGACTGTCCTGCTGTTGCTCTGCTGGACTGACCTGTTGCTTTGCTGCCAAGGAGAGGGGAAGGACTTTGCTGTTGTGCTGTGTCCCCTGTCTTGAGGGAATCTCCAAGGGCCTGAGAAGAGCTGGCTCCCTGTTCTGAAGTCCCAGGAACAAAAGGACTTCACCCCCCAGCTTCCCTGAACTCTGCTGAGAGAGTTCTGTCCTTCCTAGAGTGCTTGATCCAGTTGTGGGGCCTCTGGAAGTTGTACCTGTGCTGGGAAGCTTGAAACTAAGGTTGAGAGACTTTTACAATTGAAAAGTTATTGCATCGCTCGCTGCGGAGCGCATCCCCTACAGTGCGAGGAAATTCCCGCCGCTACGAAGGCCGAGATCGTCGCAGCGCCTGTTGCCGCTGCCAGAGCCGTCGCATCCTTCGTCTGCGGGACGCACCAGACCGGTGCGGGAAAGTCTAACATCGATGCGAGTGTTGTTGCAGAGCCTGTCGTCGCTGGGTGAGATCACCGCACTGCTTGCTTGCGGACCGCATCACTTCGCTGCGAGTGTCGTCGCAGAAACCATCGCGTCGAGGAGCTGCGAGAGAAAATATCACCGCTGGTCTGCCCATCATCGTCCCGGAGATCGTCGCAACTCCAAAGATCGTCGCATCCTGCCTTTGCGAGAACAAACTTCCTACGGAACCTCCGCACCGGAATCCATACAAGTGGCCTTCCTCCCCATACAGACCGGATTCGTCGCAAGACGCCCTCTGCTGCAGCGAGGCTGTCGCAAACGCCTCCCCAGGGTCTCAGGAGCAACGCATCGCTTGTTTTCCACCGCACCAGCTTCTGCTTTTGGAACTTTGTCGCAACTAAAAGGTACTGTGAGCTAACGTCACGCAACTGTGAACTTTTCACGCAACTGTGGATTATTTTATCGCAACCTACAGAATTTCTATCGCAACCGTAAGAACTCTTTTGAAACCATATTCTTGAACTGTGTATGTTGGATTTTTGTCGTTTTGGTCTTGTGTAGTTTAGATTAAATACCTTTATTTTTCTAAACTGTTGTGGAATCCGTTCGTGGTGTTTTCACTGTGTTACTGTGAGTGTTGGTACAAAATACTTTACACATTGCCTCTGGTTAGCCTAGACTGCTCGTGCCAAGCTACCTAGAGGGTGAGCAGGGGTTATCTCAGAGGGTTTCCTCCTTACCCTGACTAGAAGCAAGGGTCCCTATTTGGACAGTGGTAACTACCCCTGCCAACTAGAGACCCCCCGTTCTATCAGTCACTGTACAGGGACATGTCCTGGCAGTGTGTATGGGTCTATGGCTCATGTGTCAGTCACTAGAGCTGTGGCTGTGTCTCACACTCCTGTATCTGGGTCTATGGCTCATGTGTCAGTCACTAGAGCTGTGGCTGTGTCTCACACTCCTGTTCCTGGTGCTGCCAGTGTGTATGGGTCTATGGCTCATGTGTCAGTCACTACATCTATGGCTGTGTCTCACACTCTTGTATCTGGTGCTGGCAGTGTGTCTGGGTCTATGGCTCATGTGTCAGTCACTAGAGCTGTGGCTGTGTCTCACACTCCTGTTTCTGGTGCTGCCAGTGTGTCTGGGTCTATGGCTCATGTGTCAGTCACTCGACCTGTGGCTGTGTCTCACACGCCTGTTTCTGGTGCTGGCAGTGTGTCTGGGTCTATGGCTCATGTGTCAGTCACTAGAGTTGTGGCTGTGTCTCATACTCTTGTTCCTGGTGCTGGCAGTGTGTCTGAGGCGACTAGGTCAGGCAGTCCACCAGATTCTGTGCTGTGAGGTGTAGCTCCCATCACTCACATGTCATTGTACTTGGTGTCTAGATCATCCATTGTAACCACCCTTGCATTATTTATGTACATGGGACGGGGCGCTTAGCCCCTCTCATGTGCTGCTTCAGATGTACCTGCTCTGTTATGGACACTGCCCTGTTGCTGTTATGATACTGCATTGTGCACTCTCATGTGCTGCCTCTGATGTACATGTGCCTTGCCATGGACTATTGATGCACTTAGCCCCTCTCATGTGTTGCTTCAGATGTACCTGCTCTGTTATGCCCAGTGCCCTGTTGCGGTTATTATACTGCATTGTGCCCTCTCATGTGCTGCCTCTGATGTACCTGCTCTGTTATGGACACTACCCTGTTGCTGTTATGATACTGCATTGTGCCCTCTCATGTGCTGACTCTGATGTACCTGCTCTGTTATGCCCAGTGCCCTGTTGCTGTTATGATACTGCATTGTGCCCTCTCATGTGCTGCCTCTGATGTACCTGTGCCTTGCCATGGACTGTTGATGCACTTAGCCCCTCTCATGTGCTGCTTCAGATGTGCCTGCTCTGTGCCTTGTCATGGACTGTTGATGCTCTGTGCCCTCTCATGTGCTGCCTCTGATGTACCTGCTCTGTTATGGACACTGCCCTGTTGCTGTTATGAAACTGCATTGTGCCCTCTCATGTGCTGCCTCTGATGTACCTGTGCCTTGCCATGGACTGTTGATGCACTTAGCCTCTCTCATGTGCTGCTTCAGATGTACCTGCTCTGTTCTCTGCCATGGACTGTTGATGCACTTATCCCCTTTCATGTGCTGCTTCAGATGTACCTGCTCTGTTCTCTGCCATGGACTGTTGATGCACTTAGCCCCTCTCATGTGCTGCTTCAGATGTACCTGCTCTGTTCTCTGCCATGGACTGTTGATGCACTTAGCCCCTCTCATGTGCTGCCTCTGATGTACCTGTGCCTTGCCATGGACTGTTGATGCGCTTAGCCCCTCTCATGTGCTGCCTCTGATGTACCTGTTCCTTGCCATGGACTGTTGATGCACTTAGCCCCTCTCATGTGCTGCTTCAGATGTACCTGCTCTGTTCTCTGCCATGGACTGTTGATGCACTTAGCCCCTCTCATGTGCTGCTTCAGATGTACCTGCTCTGTTCTCTGCCATGGACTGTTGATGCACGTAGCCCCTCTCATGTGCTGCCTCCGATGTACCTGTGCCTTGCCATTGTCTGTTGATGCACTTGGCCCCTTTCATGTGCTGCCTCTGATGTACCTGTGCCTTGCCATGGACTGTTGATGCACTTAGCCCCTATCATGTGCTGCCTCTGATGTACCTGTGCCTTGCCATGGACTGTTGATGCACTTAGCCCCTCTCATGTGCTGCTTCAGATTTACCTGCTCTGTTATGGACACTGCCCTGTTGCTGTTATGATACTGCATTGTGCCCTCTCATGTGTTGCCTCTGATGTGCCTGCTCTGTTATGCCCAGAGCCCTGTTGCTGTTATGATACTGCATTGTGCCCTCTCATGTGCTGAGACTGATGTACCTGCTCTGTTATGCCCAGTGCCCATGCTCCTGGCTACTCTGGGATTGAAACCCTATTATGTGCAATAAACAAGTTAATCGTGTGTAGTGGTTTGTCTTTGTCATTCCTGGTTGTCTGCTGGCATTGTTGATATATTCGTGCTATCGTAAATGCTGTTTCTCCAACATGACCCTCCCCTCCCCACGTCACGGCCCTGGAAGGTACTCCCCTTCCGACAGCGGTTGTTGTGTTTGCGTACCTGCGTCGTCGGCGGCGACGGTCCATGACTTGCTGGTGGTGAAGCACGAAGAGTATAGGAAATGCGTGTAGCGCTGGGTCCATGACGGCGATCTGGCTGTGGTGGGTATCTCTGCAATGTTTTGTCTCTCCGCTGTGGTGAATCCGCCGTGCTCAGGCAGGTTGTTTTTCCGCTGCGATTTGCTGTGTCTTTTCTGCCATCGTGATTTAGAGGACGGTCGGAGACGTCATTCCGTACGGCGGTGTCTCGGGATTGCTTACGTCCGCCGCGGGGTCGGGTGTATTTCCGCGGCAGTGCGTGCTCTTCCGCGGCGTACGGACATTTGACAGTGCTTCCCATCCTAATATGGCGGATGGACTCTCCGTGGCTGGCGGACTTTAAAAAGTCATTTTCCGCCAACTCCAGGACGGCGGTCGGCCTTCCGTCCGCCATCGTAATCGACCCCTATATTTCCATCTAGTCTTTAAAAATTCATAATTTTAGTTCTACTGATTGGATTTTTCGTTGTTTTGGTCTTGTTTTGTCCATCAAAATATAGGCTCATTTTCAAAACTTGTGTGGAGTCTTTTTGTGGTATTCTCACTGTGTTACTGTTTGAAGTGTTGGGCAAATACTTCACACATTACCTCTTAAGTTAAGCATGCCTGCGCTGTGCCAAGCTACAAAAGTGTAAGCGCAGCCTAAATTATGGTGTGTATCTGACTTACCTCGACGAGGATTGTGGTTCCTGCTTGAACAGAGTGCATACCTCTGCCAACCAGAAATCCAAGTTCCAAAAAGCTCATAGGGTAGGGTGCATTTTATTTAAAGATTTGGGCATATACTTTCATGTTTTACATGTGTTGCTTGTGGAAAAATGTAAAACTGTTAATTACTACTGTGAGCCCTACCTCTCACATAGGACAACATTGTGTTACATTATTAGAATTATTACATGGTATGTTTTGATTGGGAGCAGGCACAAATGTCCACTCTGGACTCAAATGAAATGCAATTTTAAATCCACTTTAACATTAACGTTTGAATGCATCATACATTTAGACAAAATCACTTTAATAATTTGCCATTTTTCTATTCTAAAGTTTCTGATAATTCTACGAATCTATAGCAGCCGGAGCCAATTAATAGCTCCCCCCATCTGATTGAGTATTCAGCCAAGATATTGCACAAACAGAACTTGGTGCAACTGGGAGAGGCCAATCCTGCCAGCATGTGAGGGGCAGAGTTGTATCCTGCCCCACTTACACTTCAAATGAACTACCTCAGCACATTCACGTTTAACTGAACACCAGGCTTTGGTTATCCCAGACATCTGGAGACCTGGGCAGGGAGTCAGAATATTCCTGAACCATCAGTGGGTAAACAAACTGCAGATATTACTTCCAGGTCAAAGCTGGTACCAGGTATAAATAGTAGACCATCAGTACACTCCTAGACCTGGAGGAGACTGGAGAATGCCTGCCTTGTACTCCAGAGGGCTGCCCTGCTGTTTGAAGGAAGGAGAGAGAGGGCCATCGCATTGAACTTAGATCTACCAGAGTGACTAAAGGGACACAACAAGCCCATGAGGCCTCCAAGCAGAAGCCCAGCTGAACCGATGCAACTGGCCCTGCCTAGACCAGCAATTGGACTTGCATGAGCCCTACTGGCTTCTGCTGGAGTGAGTTTCTGATCCCTAAGATGTGCCTCCCCCAGGCCTGGACTCTTGTCTAGCATCCGTTGTGCTCTTACATTTCTAAATGTTTCATCTCTGTGAACAATACTTTAAAAAGGTAACTTTGTAAGAAGCGCCAACCAAATTGCTGTATACGGTTCACAAAACATTGCAGTTGGTCTGAACTTATCATATTACCCCAGCTCTAGCAAAATCACATACCCAAATGTAGCACATTGTGCTTTTAATGATGTAACATCGTTCACACTTTTTATTTGTATATCTCAAAATGTACTGATTTTATTGTTGACCTTGTTATTTCATTTAATTTGATTCATGTTACTCAATTTGTCTTAATTGGTCTGAGATGTTACTTGTGTTGTGTTCTCAGTTCAAAATTGTTTGTGCGTTACATACATATGTATCAAAGTGTGCATGGTCCCATAACCTTATCCTTCCAGAAAAAGAGGATGAGGACATGAATTACCCACTAACAGTCTTCTGGGCCTCTAGGTGTCTTTTGGAGGCAAGGGAACCCACTGTCCAGCGAAGATCATTCCAGTGCTGCCTAACTTCCTCCTGTGCGCCTCTGCTTTAAAAAAAAAAAAAAACATTCAGTCTTGTGACAATTGCCTTTGACATGTGCCATTTCTTTTTAATGCTCCAAGCAAGTGTGGCTATTAACTAATTACTTCATCAACCATGATTGTTAATTGTGTGCCTGGAAATCTGGGGTTACTTCTTCCAGTCGTGGTGTGGTGTAAAAAATTTAAAAATGTAATTGACTTTTAACTTTTAAAAACGTAACTGATATTGTATACAGTAACATAAACAAACCCCTATCTCTTTAAGCCTCACAACAAGAAAGGCTAAGGATCATGGTATTGACTGAGGTTTGTTTTATAGTGTAGTGTTCAGGTGAGGTGAATTAGTGCATTCTTGTCAGCTGTGTGACCTATGCATTCGTCTTCACCATGAATGTATATGGCACAGAAAAACACATCCAGAACAAATGTACTCCATCACCCAAGCGAAGCTGTCTCCATGACAGAAACATGTAAATTTGGCAAATGTTGTACTGACGCAAAAACGACAACGGAGTAGTGTCTGATGACAGAGGATGATACACCGCTGATGGGAGGGAACTGGTAACACTGTAATCCTTCCATTGTGATAGACATCGCTTCTCCAGTCATAGATCTAAATCAGGTGGGAGATATTCTGCATGCTCAACAGACAGATAGCATTCTCCATCGCAGAGGACGGCCCGACGACAATGGAAAAATCAGGCCCCAGGTCTCAAAGTAACACCTTCAAGTGGATTGAACCTAGTTGTTGTATGTAACCAGTAGTCCATCACAGTTGACCTGAAATTGTGCCTAGATTCCAGTCTACTGCAACCAGTTGCCCGGCATTGGCGCTTAGTGCTGTTTGGCACTAATTTTACATACATCTTCTAAAATTCTTATGTATGATTACCATGATTAGATTGTTGTTGTTTTGGTGTTATTTTGCTCATTATATTATTCTCTGTTTTCATAAAGTGGATCAGTGTTTCTTGGGTGTTGTGATTTTGATGTTATGTTTTGGTAGTATTAAATGCTCTCACATTTTCTCCAAGTAAAGCCTGTCTGCTCTGTGCCATAGCTTTTAAGGGTTGACAGCAGGTTTAAATTACTGCAACCTTGTATGGGACCTAAAAAGATAATGCCTTTATTTATTTATTTAATCTTTATTTCGGCCACGTGGCCATCAAAGATATACAACAACATAAAACATATGCACCATAATAAAATCACCACAGGTATCAACAATGTATATTTATACACTATAAAATCAATCATTTCAAGAAGTTAAAACTACAAAGGTTACATTTGGAAAGGACTATAGAATTAAATCTGGGGCTGGGACTTCAAAATACTAGTACGGATATGCCAGACGTTAGTAAGAAATTTTGCCAATGCAAACACCATTAAACTCGAAACATCGGTTTTTAAAATACTGTACATCGGGAGATACTCCCTACAACCAAGGTTTCTAATGAGTGGGAGAAGCCAATATTTCCTAGCTTTCATGTAGGTTGGGCAAAACAGGACTACATGTAAGTCACTTTCCTCAGCATAAGAGCATGTCGGACACCGCCTAGAGGAGGGTGGGTTTGTCCAGGAGCTGGTAAAAGATCGCAAGGGCAATGTGCCGTATCTCCATTGGAGGAACAGCTTCCTGGCCAGCACGGGTGACATGGCGTCCAGAACCCTTTCCAACCTGTATGAGTCCTTGCTAAGGATAAATACAGATGTTAGTGATCCCTCCCGCTGGCGATCCATGGCAATGGATAATTTCTGGGCGTGATAAACATTGACCAAGGTTCTGCGTGAGATGTTTAATGAGGCGTCAGCGGGGTCTGACCAAAGATCTGGGAGCCCCAATGTCGTGCATGATTTTTGGATATATATAAGGGATCTGTAACGCTTTCGGATGAGTTAAGAGCTCCCTTAGTTCCGCCCTATAAGCAGAGAGTTCTTCACTGCTCCTCAGTCTTCGCCAGAAGACTATGGGTCTAAGACCTATTTCATCAGCTATTGGTCTCAGTCCCAGATCTAGCCTCAGGGGAAGGAGCGGGGTGCTGGGCGGAAGTGCAACTATCTGTCTAATAAAGTTGTTCTCAGTTACCGACAGACTACGAGTTGGTGTATGTCCCCACAGTTCCGCCCCATACATAGTAGCGCCCCTAGCCTGTGCCTTATAGATCTGAATGAGCGGTCCCAACGGCCGATGTGTCGAATTTTTCAACATCCGTGCGATGCCCCCAGTAGTCTGCACTAATTTAAGGTTGGCCCTAGTCTGGGAGGCCCCCAAGACATAGTCTCATTGAGGGTCACGCCTAGATATTCGAAGGTAGAGACTCTCTCCAACCGTGACGCTCCCAGTAATGGATTCGGGCGCAGTTTTTGACTTGGATTCAGGACCATAAATTTAGTTTTTGCGGCATTGATTTCTAGGCCCCTATCTGTACAAAAGGCCACAAAAGAGTCGAGAATCCGCTGAATCCCCATTGGGGTTTTAGACAGCAGCAGGGTATCATCTGCAAACATAATTGCAGGAACCCTGCTGCCGTTCAATTTTGGGGCGTCAGTATGTTCCGTACCGTTCAGATGGGCGATTACCCCGTTGACAAAGAGGCAGAACAGGGTCGGTGCAAGCACACAGCCCTGCCTGACCCCCCTGTCAACGGGGAATCTATCCGTCAGTTCCCCTGACTTCCCATACCTCACTCGGGCATAGTTATTATGATGTAATCTCTGTAAGATTATCAAGATGTCCGCGGGTACACCCATCTCAGACAGGACACTCCAAAGTTTGCCCCTAAGCACCAGATCGAAGGCAGCTCTCAAATCCACAAATATTGTGTATAAGCTACCGCCTTCGCAAAACACTGCCCTCCAATAGATGATATTCAGTCGGAAGGCCTGGTCCACTGTTGAGATTCCCTTTCTAAATCCTGCCTGATAGGGGCTGAGGATACCCGTTTCTTCTATCCAGTCCTGAAGCCGATTCAGCAGAACCCTACCAAGCAGCTTCTGCGGTACGTCAATTAAGCTGATTGGTCTGTAATTGGCTGGGAGCAGAGGCGAGCCCTTCTTAAATATGGGAACCACCTCTGCCCCCAGCCAAGTACTCGGAACTTCCATGCCGCTCAAAACTCCGTTAAACAGAATGGAAAGGTAGGGGGCCCAAACGTCGGGTTCCTGTTTAAACAGGTCCCCAGGTAGGCCGTCCAATCCTGGTGCCTTACCCGAGGTCAGACCTGCTATTGCTACCCTAACCTCTCCCACTGTTATTGGTTCCCCCTTGTATGCCGCCTGACCACAACCAATATTGCTCATAATTTCTCCCAACTCTGAGCTATAGAGGGATTGAAAATGAGCCTCCCACACCCCAGCTGCAATGTTGGGCTCGATAGCTGAGTAGAGATTCCCCGACCCCCATTCACTACTCTCCAGAACATTCTGTGATCTCCTTTTACAAGGGAGTTGTTAAGCTCCTCCCATTGATTCACCTCCCATTAAGTTTTAGCGTGGGCAAGTAGTTTTCTATAAGCCCGTCTGCTTTCTCTTACCTTCTCTCCACCTAGGCCCTCCTTAATATTTTTAAGAAGTTCTCCTTTTGCCTTTTTGCAGGCTGTATTATACCACGAGGATTTGTGAGGCTGCCCCCTCCTCGAGTTTTGTACGTTACTAAATAGGATGGGAGCCACACCCTTTATGAGATCCTCGTGTGCCTGATATAATTGGCCCAGTGTGTCTTTATTGCCATTCTCAATGGCTAAGTCTCCTACACTCTCTAGAACAGGGATTAACCCTGCGTAAAGCTTCGGGAGTTTCTCCTGGCTCGAGGCAATTTTTTCCCACCTGATTCTTTTTTTGTTATTGGCTAACAGAAGTTCAGGTATGTTTTCCTCACTCATTATTGCAGGGGTGTGAAGGCCAGGGTGAATGAGATCAAGTTATAAAGCATTGTGATCGCTATCTAGCCTTTCGAAAACCCTAAAATCCTTGATAGTTGACCAGTTCGCTATCTGTACCAAGACATAATCCAAGCGGGAGTTTCTTCCCACTCTATTATAGGTAATTCTACTAGGTACATCTGATTTGGTGCGCCCGTTGCATGCTCGGATTCCGAACTTTAGGGTTAGGGCTGTGATCTGCAATGCTACGGGGGTCCATGCCTTCGGGGGAGGGGCCTCTACCGAGGGTACTAACCACCTGGCCTATTCTTCCATCGTAAAACCCTCTAGGAGGCCGGGCAGCGGCTCAAAATGAGAATTTAGATCCCCCCCCACTATATAGGCTAGATCTCCCGGTATTTCAGCTAAATAAGCTGAAAGCTCATCAATGGTAGGTGACTCCCTGGCAACTCCCACTGGCCTCGAATAGATGTTAATCAAAGCAAGTTTTGCTTGATTCGGCCATGATAGTAGGACCACAAGAATATCGTCAGATGGTACCGGTAGGCGTAGGGCCTCGCATCCTAAATGGGATGCCACCCATGTTGTTAGACCACCAGAAGGACGGCCTTTGCCCTCCCACCTGGCCGGGATAAAGAATGACTGGTATCCCTGGTGCATGTATTCCTCCCTTGCCCAGGTCTCCTGGAACATGCAAACGTCCCCAGTCTCAATATATGTTATCCAGTCCGGGGTGTTCAGCTTGTTAGCAAGTCCAGCCACATTCCACCAGATGAGTCTCAAGTGCTTAGTAGTGGAAGTCGCAGAGAAAGAAGTGTCAGGGGGAACAATCCCAATTATTTCAATGTTTGATACATCGGTGACGTTCTCGACAATAGGTCCAACTAGCTCAGGGAGAACACAGGGGCCGTTGTCCGGGGTCACAAGCTTGGGAGCTAAATTTGAAAGCAGTCAATCAACCCCATCCAACCCCCCCAAACAGTTAAAACGATTATAATGAAAGAAGGGTGTATCAGGCGGTTGGTAAACTGGACATGCAATATGTTCCTTGTATCTGGGTCTCCGCTCTACCCTTGTCCAGTTGCCTTGTGGTGGCTCATGATGCATGCGGATGGGGGGGAAGAAGAAGGAGACTGGCAAAGACTGTATGGTGGAGTCCAATGATCTATTTGACCCTGCGCACATATGCAAAACAGTGCCAGGGTCTCGAAAGGACACCATAATGCAATCCCCTATTATTGTTTTCTTTGTCCTCCCCAGCCATGGTACCCTTCTAACCATGGTGATCTCGTTATTAAAGTGGGGTGGTAAGGGTCTGTTCCAATTGAGCCACTTAATGACTTTCCTCTTGAGTGTTTGGAAATTTTCATTTTCACCCCTTTCAAGAGGGGGGGCACCCGCCAATACCACCATAAAGCTATTAGCTTCCGGAGGCAGGTCCGGTCTCCGGGGTCTGGGAGCGGGCCTTGCCGACGAAGAAGGGGATTTCCAAACATTTGGTAGGGCCCTATGCATTATGCCTGGGGCTGGACTATAAGAGGCTGTAGCCACTTTCTCGGGGGCGCAATGTTAGGAATGTTCGATGGAACTGGGACTTGGATAGACATAAGTGGTTGCAAAGGGGGAGCTAAAGCGGTGCCCTGTGAAAGTCCTGCATTGAGGTGGGGATTTTGTAAATAGGGGAGGGTCCCTAAAGAAAGATTGGGCCCAGCGGGTTTAGTCTGCTTGCTAGCCGCGGAATTCAGACCAGATAAGGTAGTTTCTAAGATAGTGAGCCTGATCTCTACTTTTTTTAGACTCTCACTTATAGGCAATAGGAGTGATCTTAGTAAAAATTCTATACTCCCCAAGGATATAGCAGGGGATGTTGTATTGGGTGGTATAATCCCTAGGTCACTATTGACGACAGCAGTAGACATGTTAATACCCTTTGGGGAGGCGGCTACAGATATCTTCACTCCGGGCCTATCTGGGGTATGTACCGGCTTAAAATTTTTCCCAAAGTCTGAGTAGGGAATTTTAGTTTTCCCCTGCCCACCCCTCGTCTTTCTTCTACGCTTGTTGGGTGGAGGGCCATGTACCTCCGCCACAACAAATTGCTTAGGCTTGTTTTTCTTGGTTTTGGCTCCCGAGGGTGTTTGGGTAGTCAAATCGACAGTCACACTGCTATCGGTTAGGAGTGGGATGGCCTCCATGGTCTGTTCAAGGAGTGTGCCGGGATTAGGGATAGTGTCCCGTAGTAATAGAGGGACACCCTCTTGGGTTAATATATCCTGACTACCTTGACGGGGGCTTTCCTCTTGAGAGATAGGGTAGGGGGTTATCTCACTAAGGGGTCGATTTTTCATATTTTCAATGGAGCGACAACGCTCAACCCTTCGCTTCTCTAGGGGGCTTTCCTTTCCCCCTTCCCCCTTTGCTGGTTTAAAAAAGTTGTCCAAAGTCCCAGTGTTACTGCCCCCTGCCCTTGATGAAGTATCTCCTAGGGCTGGTGAGGGCATGGCTGTATCCTGTAGCACAGTCCAGCCAGGGTCCGAAAAGTGCAGGCTAAATAAGGTGGGCCCAGCCCAGCCTCCTTCGGCCCCTGACGGCCACAGACGGTCCCGCCCTTGTCCCGGGCTTAACCCGCGCGCTCCCGCGCAGCGTATGGAGTTCGGTCTTTATAGGTGGATTAATGAGGCAGGTGTGGCTGGGCGGGGCGGTCAGGGAGAGCGGGCCTGCTGGATCGGCCAAGACAACCCGGGACTCCTGGGAGATTGAGTCCGGGTTGTAGCTCGCAGCCCTGTCGCACACTCACCGCCCAGCAGCAGACGTCCTCAGATGCCCTCCTCCTGCGACGTGGGACCTGCGAAGCGGGTTCCGCTAGCTATGGGCTTAAGTCCGTGAAAGCAACAAGTGTAGGTGGCGTCTCAAAAGATCCTTTATTACTTGTGGTGCATCTCAGTCCCCAGCAATCACTTTATCACACTACTCCTCACCACAGACATGTAAATTAGTTTATTGATGCCTTGCATACTATAGATGGTATAGCTATTCTGTGAAGCTCTGTTCAATACCCTCTTTGGAGGCTAAGCAAAGCAGCTTCTCTGCTCAATACAACTTTAAAAGCAGCACCTTTGTGCATCAAATCAAATGTTCCCAAGACAGCTGAGAAGCTGGAGAAGCAAAACATTTTTCTGGTCTAAGGAATTATCATGAATATATGTACCCTTAAAGTTTGTTGGTCCTGATAAGCAAAAAAGAGAATAAATGGTTCTGCACCTTAAAAAGCTAGCAGGCTTCAATAGCAAAGAAAGGTTTTCATAAAAAACCCTCTGTATTATCTAATTCTGTTAAGCAATGTACATCAGCAACGTCTTTCTAATTTTGTGCTGGATTTCCGACACATTTTATGCCAAAGGTACAACAGATTCTAATAAACACAATGCTCTAATGATGCACACCTGCCTACTTTGCCATCTACAGCTTTGGGAGTCAGGTCCTAGGGGAGAAAATATCTCATGCTGAATGTCTTCAGCTTTATAATAAAAAGAGTGTCAGACGAGGTGTAGTGAGTCAGTCTTATTTTACTGATTCTCTACACGTTTCCCTGTTCTTCTGAACAGAGTGTTGCTCTCCTCCACTGACTTCAGGCGCAGCTCAGCCTCACTTAAGTGTTTTTTGTATTGTTAAGTTTTGAAGGTGATGCCATTTTCCTATATTCCTATATTTTGTGATTCTGCAAAGGTAAGTAATCCCTGAGTAGAAAGAAACACATGCCTGATTCAATTTGCCTTGTTTGGACCAGAAAAAGATGGATCTAGAAAATAGACTTATCTGCGTCCCATATTTATTGTATGGTTCCCTGCCCCTAAACAAATCACAGTTTTTATCTTTCTTGGCCAATATTAACTATTGGTTTAGGGAGGTGTATAATTATGCAACTGATGCTTTGATATTGGTATATGAACGTATGTTGCAATGTATATGAACATAATCCCCTTCTTAGGTAGGGAGATAATTTATTTTATGCAGCTGACTGTCATGACATCTCTGCAAGGGTTGAGCATCACTGGTCAAAGTGATATGTTGCCAGTATATGGTTGATGTTTGATTTCAATTCACAAACCAGTGATGTGCACATTGCATGCTTATTGGCTTTCCAAATAGGAATAGGATCTCTGATTCTGCGCATCTGCTACAACAAATTGTTCATTCACAGGGGCATGCCAAATGATCTGCCGAATCAACAGTGCTTTGCAAGGTTGCAAGTATGTTTGGATACTAATGTAAGGATGGAAGTCACATCCCAAAGCTCTAAAATGGACAGATGCTCTCTGCTTCAATCTAAGGTTGGTAAAATATTTCCCAAAGGGGACGCTATCTAAATGGGACAGTTTCAGCTTTGCAAATCAGTTATCTCAATGGTCAGTAACTGATAAATGGTTTGCAACCACCCTTTTACACTCCCTCATATTTGTAAAGAGTTGAATAGATCCTTTTATCCAGATCGTGGAGAAGCGTGGCTCAGTGGTTAGAGGCGGCAGACCCGGAAGCTGAGATCGACCGTGGACCAGGGTTTGATTCCCCGCCTCGGCGGGTCTCGGGCTCAAAAATTCCATGGACTCGACAATTCTTGCTCCGGTGCCTACTCAAATCACGGGGTCACACTCTGCAACTCTGGGCAATAGCTTGCTTAATCTCCACTACGGCCCCTCGCGGCGGTATGCCTGGCTTTCACCTTGTGGACACCCTGCCGGGGTTTCTCACAGGGGAATACCAGGACGGGTTCCCTAAGCAAGCGCCAGGATGCCCTTTGGGTGACAGGTTTGCGCTATATAAGTACACCTACATTTTTTATGAGTAAGAAAGTTTGCTCAAGCTCTTAAAAGGGATGTTGTAACAGACCATCCTCGTCGCCAGTGTTACAAAGATGAAAGAAGCGTAGACCAGGTGATGTTGAACAGGATCTCTGCTTTATTCTTAAGATCACTTCTTAGTTACAGATAACCAGATGTAAGTCAGATCCTTTAAAGTGCCCCACCAGGAGCAGCCTCCTCGCTGCTCAGCCCATCCACACCAACTGACACTCTCCACATACAAACACACTCAACATTCTATATGACCTCATCATAGGCTGAGCAGCAAGGCAGAGAACTTCTGTAGGGAGAGTGCATTGAGTAAAAGGTACATTACAACATTGTCATTTGTACATAGCCACTTTTGATCGCAAAGCATAACTGTGAGATTTTGTGAATCACAGGGTTTGTGACCACTGAAGTGCAGTGCAGATTTGTCCCATAGATCTGATCATTTTAGTGGGAATGCCAGTACCTCTTTGTTAAAAGTTTAGGCTGTTATTACAATGTTCTAGTTGTCTAACAACATAGATTTGGCAATGAAAGGTCTTAGCCTTCTATGAGCAGGAAAAAGTTTCACATTAATAACAAGACTGCATTGTAGAAGGATTGGATAACTGCTAACTTTAGAAGTGTTGTTGTGACCAGAAAAACAACAGCACATGTGGGCAGTATCCACATGAAGTACAGAACGTGATGAGTACTGATGTCACAAGATTTAAGTGACAAATAGATACTGATAACAAGATATAAATAAGCAGAGGGCACTGGGTTTTATGTCAGAATATTGTAAGCAAAAATATTGCCTGATACAATTTTGTGACCCAAATGTTGCTTAAAAAATGTCAATGTGTGTAGATGTTGTATTATTATATGCAGTGTGTTTATATTTTGTAAACATTAATTGGGGCTCAATGTGTCAAAGATATAAGGCTAGTTCATAATGCAACCTAAAAATACCTGCTGCTAAGCACTGCCTCTAAGCTCTCTGTTCTGCAATCTAACATTGGAGGCAAACCAGTGTACATTGCCTCAAGGTTGCAACTACATCTATCTATTTTCTAAATGATCTGGGTCTTTATCATAAATAATATGCACAAATTGGTGTGCACACCTTCATTTACACATGTGCAATTGAATTTCTGTAACATCTGGTTTCACTCTTTTGGTATAATTACAGATGCTCATAATATATTTTTTGTTTCTTAGTGTGCCTTTTATAAAGTGTTTACTAAAACACAAAATAATTGACATTTTCACTACATCCTCAGATCAGAACAACCTCATAAAATGAGCACTAATTGATGGAATAGAAGTCCTTGGCCAAAACCGGGGCTGTGTCGTGACCATCTTTGTGCCCATTTATTCATAAGATGGGAGCAACACATATGGTGCCAATATTGTGCTGTCTTCTGCTGATAAATTGACTATGAAAACACTGGGAAACACAGAGCCCTCAATGTTCCATATTCTTTAATACACTCTAGATTTTAGAAAACATTAGCACATTGACCTCTTCTGTACCTACATATGTCGGAGAATGCCAGCATATAGGAAAATACCTCATAGAAATGTAGGAACCTGAGCAGTTGGAGGTGTCAAGGAAATGTTTTTTTTCAAACTCTCTCATTATTCATCATACAGTCCACATTCTCTACAATTGGTATTCAATGTAAATGTGTTATTTACTTCATCTGATCAATAATGATACTCTGAAGATCTTTATTGGATGTGATTAATGGCTATTAGATTTTCTGTGATAATATGCAGTACCAAAATCTACCATTCCTGATATTTACCAGAATTTTACCTCCCCAAAAATATTGGCAGGTTTGTCTTTCTGGTATTTACTTGCAGAGCACACATCTGTAATTGTAATATCTGTGCAAACCACAGACACTGGAAGTAGAGATACTGGGTGTCATGAAGCAGCCCCTGGAGTTCAGAAGGTGAATGAGCACTGAGGATGGCTTTAAATTGTGTTTATCTTCTGACATGTTCTGCATGTTCAAAGACAAAGGTGAAATGTCAGGTTATGTCATTACCAATTGTTGTTTATTATTTAAACAATAAAACTGGTGCTTACTTTTCTTTCTCTGACTGCAAAGTGAGGATGAGGAAAATCAGTTGGGGTAAGGGGAGTCAAAGGAAATAATGTAGGAAGTAATGTTATTCAAAAACAACAAACTTTAAATACCCAAACATGAACTACACATGTTTTAAAATATATTAGCAATTACGAAGGCACGTTTTTGCTACTTTGTAATTCTAAAGGGTGATGGAAACAGAGATTTAATAGTTTCAAAACACTTTACTTGTTGATGCCCAAATAATAAATATTTGTTGAAACCTGATTTCCACACATTATAGTTTTTGTGCATGATATAGGTTTAAGAGAAAAACCAGATAATCATGCAAATTTAGAGGCCCTTTCAATGACAAAATGAGATGACTGTAAATAACAGCGTGTTACCTCACCAATGCTCCAAAATGCACCACCTGCTACGTACTACAGACACCCTTACCACTGTCCTGCTCAATGGGCGTGACACGTTTGCTAATCTTGTTTTTGCATATTGAATGGATTTTTCACAATTCCTATGACTTTTGGAGCAGTGTCCCTTCTCTGAAAAGTATGCCAGCACCACTGATATAAACGGTGGTTTACAACGATGCCACAATTAAAAAGTGGCACTCGTTCTTTGGGTTTTATAGAACCGACAACTGAAAGAACTAATAGAGCAACATTCCCTCAACCTCAAAATTCTCTGGGAAAAAATGTGTTTGCAGGTTTGGATTTTTTTTATGTCTACTGAAAATCACAACCAGCAATGTTGCTGTACCTGCGTGATAGTTCAATAACATTTTCAAACTGTAATAGAGTACAATTCTTGACTTAATAGTGTCTCCCAAAATACTCCTCATTTCAACCAAATGTTAAATTATCCCAAAATGTGCTTGAATAGTCTTTTATTTAAAGGACACACACCATCAAAGATGATTTGTTTTGGAAATTAATGTTATGGATTCAAGGCAGATACATTCTAAACTTGTCCAATTTAAAAGCATAAACTGTGAAAAAAACAACTGATTCCCTGCTAATTTTCCTTAAATAACATGCTTTTTGTGGTGTGCAATGCAGTAACATGCATTTCAGCCTCGAATAGTAATGGATTCGGAGGAAAGGAAGGAAGGATGCTACTTTAGAGGTAACCATGGACCAATAGTGGTACCTTTGGGATTGGGATTTTTGTCAGTTAATAATCTGGCTTCGACTGGTCTGAGGGGAAGACCATTTGGGGGCATGACCATCCTCATAGGGTCCCATTTAGGATGTACAGTGACGCAATTAATTTCCTTCTCATTAGATCTTCGATGCATTAGACTTTCTTTTACACCCAAATTTAGTGTGACCCTTATAAATGTTTATTCCCGTCCCACCAGGCTGGGAAAAGAATCTCCTACTCTGGATAGATTAGATAACCTTATTGCGAGGGTAAAAGGGGAGAGTACTTTGATTGTTGCAGGAGATTTAAATTTTCAATATGAACCGCTCCCGGGCATGATTGAACCCATTTCTAGCACAGAGGATTCATTATGGTCCATTCCAGATCCGCAAGTACCCCCGATTAGGGCATGGACACCAATAGCCCTTCAAATGAATTCCATTACCCTGGCCCACTCTTTGAGAGCCTGTAATGGTCGTACACAATCTGATTTAGAGGGTAACAATACTTTCAATCGCCCAGGACAGTCTTCCTGCATTGATTACATTTTGGTTGAGGTTAGTTCTTGGCCTAAGGTAATTGATTTTGTGGTTCTCCCACGCCACGATAGTGACCATAATGCCCTGGTACTCTACATAGGCCTTCCCGAGATAGGTTTAAACTTGGTTGAAAGAGAAGACAATGGGGAGACTCTAAATTAACCAATAATAGAAGAAGGCTTAAATGGCCAATGGTGAAAAGATCCCCTGAATTAATGAGTACCCTCTACCAAGTCGTTCTACGGGCACTCGATGATCTTAGTGGTTTACTAGAACAGGGGCAGGTAGCATCACCTAATCAAATCCATAATATTCATACAGGTCTAGTGACCGCTCTCACGCAAATACTTAACCCCCCTATGGGCAAATTAAGGAAAAATAGGTCCTCCAGAACAGCTACCATTACAGGACTTGGAGCTAAACAGCAATCTGGACTTTCCCCCTATAGTTTCTTTTATTAACAAATCTATAGAGACCAAAATCGCAATGAAGGAGATTGAACTTGCTATAAATAGGCTCCCAGCTGGCAAGGCACCTGGCCTTGACAAAATCCCCGGCAATCTTTTTAAAGACCAAACAGCGATCTGGGTCCCTTATTTCTATATCTTGGTCAATGCTATACTTCTGGGCTCTAAATTACCTGCTACCTGGGTAGGAGCTGAGATCAGACCGGTGTTTAAAAAAGGTTCTCCTCTTCTTCGGCGGGTTAATTACCGGCCGATCAGGCTGATCGATGTAAGCCAAAAAATATTCTCGCGTATTATTCTCGATCGGCTTCAGATTTGGATGTAGGAACTTCAGATTCCCAGCCCCTTTCAGGCCGGTTTTAGGGAAAAGACTCTGAGAGTAGAGGGTGTCAGCCTATACTTAATTTTTGTTGACCTCAAAACAGCCTTTGATTTGGTGCCCTGCAAAACCCTTTGGGCTGTTTTGGAGGATATGGGGGTTCCAGCTTATCTTCTTCACATCAAGAGACTCCACTCAGATAATTTTTCCCAAGTTAGGAGTGGTAAATGGGGTAGTCTTACATTGAAAATCCCAGTCAATAGAGGAGTTTGATGGGTGTGTGTTGGCACCCACCCTATTCTGTCTTTTCGTCAATGCATTGATTGCCCACCTTAATGGGGTCAAAGACATTGACGCCCCTAAACTGAAAAATGAACAGGTGGTGGCATTGATGTTTGCTGACGACACTCTTCTATTGTCAAAATCACCCATGGGTATTCAACGTGCCCTGGACAGCTTTGCAAATTTTTGCCATACAAGGGGGTTGGAGATTAATACTCAAAAAACCAAGTTTATGGTCTGTAATCCATCTAAGACCAGATGTCCCAATCCCTCTTTAAATGGTATAGAATTGGACAGGGTCACAGTTTTTGAATATCTAGGTATCACTCTTACTGTTAAAATGGATTGGGCGCCTCAACTTGCAAGGGCCAAACTTAGACAAGCCCAGATCACGGGTGGTATTTTTAAAATTGCACCGAGAATCCACTCTTAAGCCAGTTGCTCCCATTATAGAAATTCACAAAGCACAAGCTAGGGGAGCAATTTTATATGGGGCAGAACTTTGGGGCCATCGCCCGGTTGATGGCATCAGTAAGACTGAATTTCAATTCTTAAGATCGTTGCTGGCTCTGCCATCTAGTACCCCTACACCCCCATGAGAATGGATTTATTTATCAGACCAATACAAGATGAAGTCGCCCTGCGCCCTGTTACTTATTGGCGCAGACTTTGAGTAACCCCTGAATTAATACATTTTAGACTGTACTGGGCCTCCCTGGGTCTGAGAAATTGCTGTGGTTTGCCTTTATAAAAAAGGAGAGTATGGGACTAGACTTACCCGGTCTTTGGTCCAATCCTGCAGTGGTCTGCGCACAGTTGTCGCGTGCTGACCTAGTTAATTTTGATCACAGGTCCAGAATTTCAGCTACCCTTGGTAATTACTCTTTGGGCCCACTTACTGTCAAGTTTTTTAATATGAAAGGCAAATACATAGTAGAGCCATTCCTAGATGAGATTTTACCTATTACAGCGAGGAAATATTATTTACAATTTAGATATGGCACACTTCCGTTTAGAGTCTTCTTCCACAAATGGTCCCCGAACAAGTTAGTTGAATGTCCGGCGTGCGGGGCCAAAGAAGAATCTGAGTCCCATGTTTTTTTCTTTTGCCCTACATATAAAAATATACGGCAACGTTGGCTTATCCAACTTTACAAAAACTTGGGATTTAGATATCATAAAGAGGCCCGAAGAATAGTTAAGAGTAATACTTCCACCCCTGTTGTATACTCAGTTTCACGCTTTATTGATGCTAAGTGGCGCAGGAGAAGAAGCTTTTTGTAGAAAATACTGCAGGCTGACCTTTTTGCTCACTTGCCCAGATGATCCACCTTTCCCCTTCATTTTGTCATCCTCACAAAAAATCTTGTCCTGAAACTCTTCTGTAAACATACATAATACTCTGTGGCACTTATCACATGTTGTGATTCTGTTACATTTCTATCTTTATTATCACTGTTTACTTTTAGTATATATTATCATGTTCAATGTCAGAGATGCCTGGATGGTATCCTAGATGATTGTTTTGTTACACGTGAGATGATCCATGTTCAAAGTAGTTACCTAACGAAGATCTCATTTAAATTTGTATTCTGCATTGTTGGGGAGAGAAGTTCTCTTTGCATATCTTCATATTAAGTTATCTTGCTCTTTTTAGGATTTTCTGAAAATTAGTGGTCAGCATTCTTTTAAGATTTCCTGACGTGGTCACACTTGAATCCAAACTGCAAACAGACTCAATAATCACCCCAAGCTTGGAGTAATATCAGAACTATTCTTAAGCACCCTCCTTTGGTCTAATCTGTGCATTACTGGGGGATGAGTAGGGTGCTTTTGAATTTGCACAAGCATAAATTTCTCCCTAGCTGGCTGGGCTGATTCCAGGTGCTGAGTGATATTTGATTTGGTGGTAAAAAAAAATCAATCAATCTTAGTTTAAATTGTGTTTTTATTTCTTCTAGATAAGCTTGAAAGGGTTCATTGAGTTGCCCACTATTTCTCTTATGTGGTTGTTTCATAACGATCATTCAGCTGTGGAGTGGAATTTTAACTTTGGATCATTTCAGGTATAACTTTGTCGTTATGTTGGTGTTTTATAAGATACGTCAGGAGGATAGTTGTCTGTGCTGCTTCTTTCTAATTAGATTGAGTGCATATATTTTCTAGTGATTTATTTGGTAATTTATTTTCACACAGTGTATGTGGTGGCTCTGGCAGCGACAACAGGCGCTGCGACGATCTCGACTTTCGTCGCGGCGGGAATTTCCTCGCACTGTCGGGGATGCGCTCCGCATGCGAGCGATGCAACAAAACTTGCAGAAAGTCTTTAAAAGCTTGGTTTCCAGCTTCCCAACACAGGTACAACTTCCAGAGGCACCACAACTGGCCCACACACTCTAGGAAGGACAGAACTCTCTCAGCAGAGTTCAGGGAAGCTGAGGATGAAGTCCTTTTGTTCCTGGGACTTCAAAAACAGGGAGCCAGCTCTTCTCAGGCCCTTGGAGATTCCATCAAGACAGGGGACACAGCACCAAAAGAAAAGCCCTTCCCCTCTCCTTGGCAGCAAAGCAACAGCAGGTCAGTCCAGCAGAGCAACAGCAGGACAGTCTTCTTTCTTCAGTTTCAGCTTTCTCCTTGGCAGCGGTTCCTCCTTGATTCCAGGATGATCTAATTTTCTGCAGTCAGGGGTCCTGTACTTATACCCTTAAAAGTCTTTGATCCCTTTGTGCAGTATGGATCTGAGCCCGCTCGGAACCAGTTCTGGGTTTAACTTGAGCACTTTGTTTTCCTGGCCTCTCCTTTCCTTTCAGGGGGAGGGGCAGGGTCGTCAGCCGCCCAGCAGGAGGAGGAGCCAGCATTGTGGAAGGCAGGCACAGCCCTATTCAGGCCCAGGTGCTCTCCCCTCCCACTACTCTAGATGCAGATGGAGCTATTCAGCCCAGGGACGGCCCACCCAGACTCTGGGAGCCACCCAGCCCCTGTCACTCAAAAACCAGACAGTCAATTCACAAACAGGCCAAGGCACACAGAAAGGTCAGACAAGAGAACAGCAGCTTTCTAAAAGTGCTGTTATCAAACACAGGATTTAAAATCAACCTTTCCTTAAAGATGTGTTAATAAATTCTGAGTTCAGGGATACCAGACTTGTATGTCCTATCTTGCTCCTATGGGAAGATATGCTGGTAGACACTGTAGCCAGCATCCCCCATGATAGCCTATTGGGCAAGATAGCCTTACAACAGTGAAAAACGAAAATGGCTGTAATTCACTACCAGAGAATGTCACTTGCACAAGTACATGCTCTACCTTTCACATACACTGCACCCTGCCCAAGGGTGTACCTTTGGCTTTCCATAGGGGTGACCAATGTGTACAGAAAAGGGAAGGGTTAGGCCTGGCCAGTGGGGACACTGACCAGGAAGACATGGCAGTTCACAGACTGCACACAGGCACCATTTTAGGGCTACTCATGTGGGTGGCACAATCAGTGCTGCAGGCCCACTAGTAGCATTTGTTATCGCTAGCCCTGGCACACTTAGTGCACTTTACTAGGGACTTCTGGGTGACACAAATATGCCAATCATGGATTACCAATCATAATTACAATTTACACAGGGAGCACTTGCACTTTGACACTGAACAGCAGTGGCAAAGTGCCCAAAGCATCTAAATCAGTAAAAACGAAATCCAGCACAGCTTCAAAAATACAGGAGGTAGAGGCAAAAATATAGAGTGAAACCACGCCAAAGATGCGAGGTCTAACAATGGGATTTTCATTGTGCACTTGCATTTGCATCCTCAACTGCTTATGTGCTCCTTGTGCTCCTGCTGTTTTCAAATCAGATTCTAATTTTAGGCCTTGCTGGGAGTTACCATGGGATCTTAGTATCCGTTCCAGAGTGTGATCTGTACCTCCATTTATTTCAAGTTAGTGTTTCAAATTGTAATAAGGATTTTGGACGCAATTACATTGTTTTTACATTCATCATTGCACCAGTAAATGAATTGCTACTCTTTTCTTTTTGTTTTCAGGTTTCCTTTATTCAATTTCTCCTTTACTTTGATAATACCTTCCAGGATGCAGTCTTGCTCTGGTTGAGATTGTTGCTGCACTTTTTCAATAATTATTTAAGGATTTGTTTGCCCCAGTTGCTCCTTTCAGAGCCAGACTGCACTCTCAGAGCTTTGGCACTGGTCTATTTTGTATTATAGGTTTTTGTCATCTAACACATACATTTCCCCAATTCTCCCCAAGTGTGAAGCAAATGAAGAACAAATGCTAGATCCATCACACCCAAACCTGTTGGAACACACCACACTAAACCTCCTTGATCCACCCACACCAGCAGCATAGGCAGATGCCACCACCACCCAGGTGCCCAACTTGACTCACAAGTACCCTACGCTGCTGTGACTCAAGAAAATAGCTGTGTGGTAAGGGAGTAGTGACGGCTACCGTGGGGAATTTTCTACCGTACTTGGCTTCATGAGCTTTGAAGGGCAGGACACACCCAGTCAAGGCAACTTGCTGCACTCAAGCCACGTCTGTGGTCCATAAATGGTCGGGAAAGTTTCTTAATACAGGCTCGATTTCAGGACTTGATTCAGGCCGTAAAGCCGAAGTTAGTCTACAGTCATGCCTGATGTAACAGCTCAATAGCAGTAGTCAAAATCCCCATCTCAGGCAACCAGTAGTTTGTTGCAACTCAAATCCAAACCGACCTGCTGCTGCGGCATCCAGCATCCGTGCCCCCTCTACTCCACCTCCTATTCTCAATCACTTGATCAGATGCAGGGCTGGACTGGCCACGTCGGGCACCGGGCAATCCCCCGGTGCGCCGCAAGGGTGGGGGCCGATTTTGTTACAGGGCCGTTTATGTAGCATAGCTGCAAAATCGGCCCTTTAACAAAATTTCCCGAAAACCGGCCCCGGAAAAAGCTCGGTCGCACCCCCAACCTTCCCCCGGGGGGCCGGCCGAGCACTTTGCCAGGGAGGGTCTTGGTTCCCAGTCCGGCCCTGATCAGATCATGCCAAGTAGAAGGGTAAATAATCAGTTGACATGGAGAGTTGCTTGTGGCTTATGTATGTCAGGTAAGCTGTGATGGGTCTCTGTCTAGTTTATATTGTGTGCTGTACATTCTTGGTTTTATTTGTTGTATCTTTTTGGTTACTCCCTTTATATGGTTTCTGTTTCTAAGTACTTATACTTTTGTCCATTATTTACTTGTCTCCACTGTTTTTAGTGTTATATCTTCCCCAATGTATGTCATATTGTTCTTTTGTCAGATTGTGAATAGTGGGTTTAACAAACTTGTTGGTATGTGTATGGAAAGAGTGCCTGAAGTGCAAAGGTTTTGTATGCCATTATTGGTAAGTGATTCTGCCTTATTTGTTTGATTTACTGTCCCTTACTTTTTCAAGAATTTAAGGTTTTCTGAGAGGGATTGTTTTGTGAGTGGGAACTCTTTGCTATATCTGTATAATATTTCGTGATATTTGGGGTTTTAAGCAGTAATATATGTTGCGTAGTATGTATAAGTACAAATATGATAAATAAGCATTCCCATCTTTTCATTACCACTTGTATAACTGTTGCTAATATGTTATCTGATTTGTTGTTTGTGATTCCTTCAATGTTTCCCATTTCTATGAGGACTGTTTGTGAAAGGGTAATATAAGTAGTTTTTGTTTTATTGCGTTTTTGTTTTGTTGTTCTTTTATGAAGTTGTTTGTTATGTTTGTGTTGGCATCATGAATCTACTGGCAGTGATTGTTGTGGCAAAAACTGGTTAACCACTTCTCTGTGCGCGTCGACCAACGGCTGTCGCAAGCACTACCTGGTTCTCACAACATTTTATTCAGTTCACCTAAAAGGTGCCTGTCAACTAAATTATCCAGCTTTTGGTGCTTAATGTTTTGTTTTTCTCTATCCACTTTGTCACTCCAATGCTACGTAAACTGGTTTCGCTTCCTTCTGAAGGCAGATGTCAGCTGTGATTTATTTTGAAGTGTCACGTATTCCCAGTCAAATTGCCTGTTTTGTATTGTATAGCGAGGAAGCTAGGACAGGCTATTTCCATGTGAGGTTATTCTCTGCTTTAAAGCAATGCTTGAGGGGTCTCAGTCATTTGCAATGCAATAGGGCTCACATTTATGAGAGTTTGAGCTATTTGCATTGTAAATGACAATGCCTTTTATTTATGTGTAATTTTTAAAACAGTTAAATAGAAGTTATTGCCATTTACAATGCCAATAGCTAAACTCTCACAAATGCAGGACTTATTGCATTGCAAATGTGTTTGGCATTAAGAGTGAGCATGTCATGACAAAGCAATTTGCGAAAATTGTGTTCTGAGGCTGTAATTAAAGCCTACAGAGCAACAATACATGTAACAGGGGGTGTCCTAATGGGAGGTTACAAGATGGGAAAAGGCAGTACTAAGGAGGGACTATAAAACCTGGAACACCCGCCCCATCCACCTATGCAAGACCCAAGACCTGCTGACCTTCAGAAAACTCAAGACCTGGCTTTTCGAGCAGTAGCAGCATTCCCTACCCCATCGTCTTGAGACCCTCACGGGCGAGTAGTGCGCTTTACAAATTATATGATTGATTGATTGACCTATTACTATTGAGCCACAGTTTAAAATGGACAATGACACAAGCCTATGAAAAATACGAGTGGAGAGTGTGCATGAACACAGCATGCCTCGTAGAACAGCGCATGCCCTGCCCAGGCTCGACCTAAAAAGGCTCCTAGCTCAATCAACGCCTTATCACCTCTCACACATCGAAAAGTATACTGCGATGAGAGGGTCACAAACTATTATTGGCCCCAAGGATCAAGAGAACAAGATCCAGAGTTAGATGCTTTGCATTTAGGGTACCCAAGCTTTGGAATGCCTCTCCCAACACACATCACCCTGGACAAATCAGAAATTAGCTTCAGAAAAAAGTTGAAATCCTACCTAATGTAATCATTAGACATGAAAAAAAGTATGTAGTAGAGTTTTAATACCAGTGTTGGGATGCCCGTTGAGTAGTCATGCACTATATAAATAGATGAATGAATGAAGGTAGACATATAACAGTGTTGGTCAGAGGTTAATGGGAATGCCTCTAATGATGCTAGGCATGCAGTGACTATAAGTTTTTCCAGCATGGAGCGGATTCATGCCACTGCGCTGGTTAATAGTCGTGTCTATGATGAAGCTACAGAGTGTTACTTGTGTGGGCGGGGTCTCATGGGATGTTAGAAACTTCACTGCGATGTAGATGTATGCAGCAAGGCTTAAGGTGCCATCACATATTGTCAGAGCTGAATATTAGCTGGTTACAACATAACAGTTGCATGATGGGACAGTTCCATTATACAGTAAGTGGTGTCTGTGTGGTGGTTCCAAAGAACCCTACACTGATGTTGCAACGAAAGGACAGGTAGGCACTAGGACTGGCTTCACTATGATTCAAGAGACAGCACATTATTCAGAATATTACACTGTTACATGTATTATGCAGCACATTCTGAGACATCATCTCAATACTTTAACCTTCTGAATACAATTTGCTGCAAATCTGTACATTACGAAGCAGGTGCTGGGTTGTGTGGTAAATGTGGCATTCCACAATTATGTGAAAAAGTGACATGGTCACAATCAGGGAACTCAAGAAGCTCTGATTATAAGTAAATAAATGGATGGCGGGCCGTCTCCGGTTTTTAATCGATGAAACGTACTCTTTCTCGGGTGTGAAGTCACTTTGCGGTATATTAATGCATGCAGATGCCATAATAATGCCCCGTGCCTCTGTATAGTTAGTTGTTACAGTGTGTCAATAAGCAGCTCACGGCGTATTTGGAGGAGAAAAATATTCTTCATCCAAATCAAGCTGGTTTTAGAGCCCATCATTCTACAGAATCTGCACTTCTGTTTACTACAGGGACCATACAAGCTGCACTGGATCAGGGAAAGAGGGCAGTCCTGATCCTATTAGATCTATCTGCAGCGTTTGATATGGTGTCCCATGCTATCCTATTACATCGCCTGGCCAGTGCAGGCATAGCGGGCACCGTGTTAAAGTGGTTTAAGACCTTTCTGATGCAAGGACGGCAGGTTACTATGTTGGGCCAGTTCTGTTCCGAAGAGAAGATGGTTTGGTCAGGGGTACCTCAGGGCTCTAGTTTGAGCCCTACCTTATTCAATCTGTACATGGTCCCCTTGATTGATCTCATCTCCTCCTTTAACATCAGTACAATAGCGTATGCAGACGACACTCAATTAGTCCTAGTTTTAGATGAAGACTCGGGAAAAGCCGACAGACCCTGAAAGAGTGTTTGACGGCTACCTCTGCCTGGATGAATAACAACCACCTTAAATGTAATACTGCCTGTAAAACATTTGTTTAAAACCTTTACCTGATGATTGAGAACAGCAAGTGCTACCATGTTCAGCATATGAATCTAAGCGCCAAGATGCTCCTTGGAGTGGGAGTGCGCTATGTAAATTCCTATCATATCATATCATACATTGTCCTTCGATCAATATATAACTCATAGCACTAACCCTCACTTATTAAAACATATTTATTTGTTTATTTTGCATTTTTATGTAGCATGGAAGGTATCAGAGGATTTTTTATTAACACATGTTTTGTTACAAAAGATGCAAAGTTGCAAGCAGTTGCTAGCTATGATCATTACAAACGGCACAAAGTGGCGGGTAGAAACATAGGGATATGTATTCATTTTGATCACTACAAAGGCCTGGTCATTCAGGCTGTTAGAGGATGTAGGGGGGGTGTAGGTAATGGTAGCAAGGTTAGGTTAAACACAGGTAGTGCAGTTAGTATCGGGGAGGGTACATTGCAGGGCATGGTTTACCCATGTGGACCTTTCCTAAACTTAATCTGATATAATTTACTTGTTTGCAACAGACACACACCTAGGGCTATGAAAACAGTCATTATTGTTTTTTTAGTTATTTCATACTTGAACGTTACCACATGCATGAAAGGAATGCTAGTAAATTCCCCAAACATATGTACTTTAAGAACAGATCTAAATGTGACTGTTAGAACTGGGGGTCTCTAGTTGGCAGAGGTAGGTACCACTGTCCAAATAGGAACCCTTGCTTCTAGTCAGGGCAAGGAGATAACCCTCTGAGATAACCCCTGCTCACCCTCTAGGTAGCTTGGCACGAGCAGTCTAGGCTAACCAGAGGCAATGCGTAAAGTATTTGTACCAACACTCACAGTAACACAGTGAAAACACCACAAACTGACTCCACAACAGTTTAGAAAAATAAAGGTATTTTAATCTAAACTACACAAGACCAAAACGACAAAAAATCCAACATACACAGTTCAAGAATATGAATTCAAAAGAGTTCTTAAGGTTGCGTTAAAATTCTTTAGGTTGCGATAGAATTCTCTACGTTGCGATAGAATTCTCTACGTTGCGATAGAATTCTCTACAGATGCGTGAAAAGTTCACAGCTGCGTCACGTTTAATCACAGTACCTTTTAGTTGCAACAAAATTCCAAAAGCAGAAGCTGGTGCGGTGGAAAACAAGCGATGCGTTGCTCCTGAGACCCTGGGGAGGCGTTTGCGACAGCCCCGCTGCAGCAGCGGGCGTGTTGCGACGAATCCGGTCTGTATGGGGAGGAAGGCCACTTATATGGATTCCGGTGCGTAGGTTCCGTAGGAAGTCAATTCTCGCAGAGGCACGATGCGACGATCTCGTAGGGGCTGCGACGATCTCCAGGGTGGCGATGCACGGTCCAGCGGTGATCCTGTCTCTCGCAGCTCCTCGATGCGATGGTTCTGCGGCGATGCTCGCAGCGACAAGCAAGCAAGAGGTGCGGCGATCTCACCCAGCGATGACAGGCTCTGCGACGACACTCGCAGCGATGTTCGATTTACCCGCACCGGTCTGGTGCGTCCCGCAAACGAAGGATGCGACGGCTCTGGCAGCGGCGTCAGGCGCTGCAACGATCTCGGCCTTCGTAGCGGCGGGAAACTTCTCGCACTGTCGGGGATGCGCTCCCGAAACGAGCGATGCGACACTTTTCAATTTCCTAAGTCTCTCAAGCTTAGTTTCAAGCTTCCCAGCACAGGTACAACTTCCAGAGGCCCCACAACTGGATCAAGCACACTAGGAAGGACAGAACTCTCTCAGCAGAGTTCAGGGAAGCTGGGGGTGAAGTCCGTTTGTTCCTGGGACTTCAGAACAGGGAGCCAGCTCTACTCAGGCCCTTGGAGATTCCTTCAAGACAGGGGACACAGCTCAGCAGCAAAGTCCTTTCCCTCTCCTTGGCAGCAAAGCAACGGGTCAGTCCAGCAGAGCAACAGCAGGACAGTCTTCCTTCTTCAGTTTCAGATTTCTCCTTGGCAGAGGTTCCTTCTTGATTCCAGGATGATCTAATTTTCTGTTATCAGGGGTCCTGTACTTATACCCCTAAAAGTCTTTGTTCTCTTTGTGCAAGTGGGCCCTGAGGCCGGTCTGAACCAGTTCTGGGTGTTGCTTGAGCATTTTGTTTACCTGGCTTCTCCTTTCCTTTCAGAGTGAGGGGCAGTGTCATCAGCCGCCCAGCTGGAGATGGAGCCAGCATTGTGGAGGGAAAGCACAGCCCTGGAGCGCTTTGTTGACATGATTCCTTCTCTCCTTTCACAGTGTAGGGTAGAGACATCAGACACACCACAGTGGGTGCAGCCAGCACTGTGGGGGGCGGGCACAGTCCTATTCAGGCCCAGGTCCTAACTCCTCCCACCACTCAAGTTGCAAATGTAGTCATTCAGCCTAGGGCTGACTCAGCCAGCCTCCTGGGGAATCCCCAGCCCCTGTCACTCTCAAACCAGACACTCAATACACAAACAGGCCAAGGCACACAGAAGGGTCAGAAAAGAGAACAGCAACTTTCTAAAAGTGCTGTTCTCAAACACAGGATTTTTAAAAAACCTTTCCTAAAAGATGTGTTATTAAATTCTGAGTTCAGGGATACTAGACTCTTATGTCCTATCTTGTTCCTATGAGAAGAAATGCTGGTAGCCACTGTAGCCAGCATCCCCCATGTTAATCTATGGAGCAAGATAGCCTTACAATAGTGAAAAATGAAAATGGCTGTCATTCACTACCAGAGCATGTCACCTGCCCCAGTACATGCTCTACCTTTCACATACACTGCACCCTGCCCAGGGGGGGGGGTACCTTGGGCCTTCCATAGGGGTGACCAATGTGCACAAAAAGGGAAGGGTTAGGCCTGGTCAGTGGGGACACTGACCAGGAGGAAATGGCAGTTCACAGACTGCACACAGGCACTGCGATGGCAAGCCCGAGACACCATTTTAGGGCTACTCATGTGGGTGGCACAATCAGTGCTGCAAGCCCACTAGTAGCATTTGTCATCACCAGCCCTGGCACACCCAGTGCACTTTACTAGGGACTTCATGGTGATACAAATATGTCAATCATGTATATCCAATCACAATAACAATTTACACAGAGAGCATATGCACTTTAGCACTGATCAGCAGTGGTAAAGTGTGCAGAGTCCTATCGCCAACAGCCACGGGTCAGGAAAAATAAGCGAGGAAGAAGCAAAAAGTTTGAGGATGACCCTGCAAGAGGGGCCAGTTCCAACAGTGACCAACCAGAATTTTAAGATAAGCCTGTTTGTGAGAATGGGGCAATTTTTTCCATTCAAGGGAAATATATTTGTCGCATCAGCAAGGTTTTACCTTTTGATGTAGTCACTTTTGGAAGTCAAAATCACCCACGTGGCAAGGCTAGAGGCCAAAGCTGGTCCCATTAGCGAGGTCCTGCTACAGCACTTTTTAGTTTAGCAAAAAACACAGAGTGGGGATAATCTGGTTATCTTGGGCAAGCCTCAGTGCACAGTCCTAGTCCTACAGAGAAATAATCAGTCCCGCATTTTTACAAGTGCTGGAAATGTTTTGCCTGGTCAGTCCTGCAGGCTCTCTTTCCTTAGGGAAGGCCTATCTCTTGCAGGGTCAAGTCCTTTGTGGTCAGCTTGGCCTTCTTGATGGCAGGCAAATAGGAGACCAACCACTTAACCCTCGAAGACCAGTTTTAGTCCCTGGGTGAGTGAAGGATTCAGGAATCCTTGAGTCTGTGAGTGAGTCATCTGTTTTCAGCTGGAGTCATATTCCAACAGATCCTTCTTCAGTGCCATATATACCCTGTGCAGAACAAATGACTGGCGATATTCTTCCATTCCAACCTAACTATTTCCTGCAATGCCCTTCTTCTGTTTGCAGCACTTATTTTTTTACAGTAATTTCCCCAGGTGTCCCACTTTCAGGATGGCAGGCTCGCATTTCCACCAGGCAGACTTTTCTTCTGCTCTCTAGCCATTTCCCTATCTAGATGAAGCCTCCTCATATATAACAGGTCAAAACTGGTTCTCTCCCCTATAGCGACTGGGAAATGGCTATATATGTAGTTTGCCCCATGTTTATACATTAGGACACTTAAGCCTTCGTTTACCATCTGTTGGTCTAAATAACCCCTTTTCCACAATACCCCTTTACATAGCATTATTGGATTTCGCAGTTCAACACACAATGGGTTATGGTCATTGTAGGCACTTTCTTGTTTAAAGAAACCCTGAAATGAAGATTCAAAAATGATGAAATTATCTTGAAATCAATAATTGTAGCACACCCTCTTCCTCTGAAGGAAGGAAGGGCTGCCTTGCTACAGGGGTCACCTAATGAAAGGAGAGATTCATGAGGGAGTTTGTTCAGGACGTCCCCCTGAGCGGTATGCTCAAAATGCAGCCCCCTCACACAAGGGCAACCTAAATCACCCAGTCTGGTCAACATGGGATCTCCACAAAGGTGTGCATTAAAGTCCCCTGTAAGATTTTTGTATTCAGTTGTACAATAATGCCTTATAAAGGAGCCCAATAGGATAATATTACACTCACCAGACTTAGGGGTCAATTAGGATGGCGAACGGATCGCCACCGCCATGCAGGCAGGGGCGATCCGTCCGCCATCCTTGCCCGTCCGCCACCTATTTTCCCCCCGCCATATTACAATGGCGGGGGAGACTGTGGCGGATGGGAAGACCGTCCACCGTTTTTCTGCCGCGGTCGCAAGCTCTAATATGGTGGCGGTGTCTATCAGACAGCGCCAGTCATATTAGGATGTGCTGGGGGCTATGCCTTTCCACGGCGTCAATGCCGCCACGAAAAGGCATATGGTCCTTGCTTTGGGGGTCTGTTGCGGGCCCCCAGGGTGAAGGGGGGTTGGGGTGCACATGGGGGGTACCTTTTGTACCCCCCTACGTTTCAAAATACAACATGGCAGGCACCGCACAGTGCCTGTCATGTTGTGCTTTGAAACGCACAACATGCATTTTTAACACTGCCGCCGCAATGTTAAAAATGTGGCGGGTGCATCCTAATTCCACAGACGGGACCTCGGTCCGACCTCCGTCCCTGTGGTGTCCGTCCGCCATCCTAATTGACCCTATAGTTAGTACTGAATTATACAAATTAATAAGGCCCAGTTTTCTGGATCCCTTTCTTAAAATCAGGTGTTGTATACAGGGACTATGTGAGGGTGGACCCAGAATCTGACAATCCAATGAGACTAGACCACCCCTAGCTCTTCCAGCCATTAAGGGAGAGGCCGGGACCAAGAAAGACTTATAGCCCTCTATAAATAAACTACAACCTATCAGCCATATTTAGTTTCCACACAGCCAGGTATTTTTTAATCCCACTATATACACTCAGATTCTTCCACTCTCACATCACACATAGCATCACTTCACTAACAAGTGCTCCCTCATCATCCTGGGTCGTAGCACGCCCAATCTTGCAGTGGGTGGGAAGAACCCAATAATGAAGCATGCCACCAAGGGACCTTTTGGTGGGTGAGGGTTATTTTAAGAAAACAGTGTATTTTTCCTATACAAACTCAGGAAAACTAACCAGCTTTCTCTAATACTGAAGGAAGAAGGATAGTAAAATGTGTGCAGGTAAAGGTTGGACTTTTTGTGTTTTTCATTGTCAGTAGAATCCCAAATTACACATTTGTACATTTTATAAGAGCATTATAATAAGCTTAAAAGTAAAAAGTATTATATGAAAGCTCACAATGTTAACTTTAGTAGATGTGATATTTTTGGAAATGTCACACAAAAATCACATTCCCATACTTACCCCTCTGATCCTTTTGCCAATAATTAAATTGAAATGAATTTTGTATTTATTTACAGGGTGTCTTCAGATACAAGCCTTGTTGCATTGCTACATAAATGAATGAATCAAATATGAGTACAACTACAGGGTTCCTAATTGTCGGATTTTCAGATATTCCACAGTTGAAAATTCCACTCTTTTTTGCCCTTTTTTCGATTTACCTCATAACACTAATGGGAAACTTTTTGATCTTGATAATAATTTACTTAAACTCAAATTTGCATACAGCTATGTATTTCTTCCTTACACAGTTGTCATTTGTTGACATCATTTTCACTTCAGTCATTTTTCCACAACTGCTTGTCCACTTCTTTGCAAAGGACAGGGAGGTTTCTCTCACTGAATGCCTACTCCAGCTGTATTTTTTCATTGCCCTGGTAAGTGCAGAGCTCCTTCTCTTGACAGTAATGGCTTATGATCGGTATGTCGCCATCTGTGTTCCCCTCCGCTACACGACCATCATGAATAAAGCGATGTGCATGCGGTTGGCTGCTGGAAGCTGGACAGTGGGACTTCTACTGGGAGTACCACATCCTGTACTAATGTCAAGGTTCTCCTTCTGTGAGTCCCACATCATTAACCACATTTTTTGTGATGCAACAGCACTGTTGAAGATTTCTTGCAGCAGCACTAGCACTATTGAGACTCTTAACTACGTTGATGGTTCATTAGTGACAATGACATCATTTATTGTTATCATTATGTCGTATTGCAAAATCACTTCTTCCATCCTGAAAATCAAGTCTAAGACTGGGAAGGAAAAAGCTTTCTCCACGTGTGCCTCACACATCACTGTGGTTGTTTTATTCTATATGTCTATCTTGTCTACATACGTGCGACCAATATCAACATATTCAATTAAAGAAAATAAGATAATGTCTTTGTCATATGTTGCAGTTACTCCCCTATGTAACCCCATTATATACAGTCTGAAAAATGCAGAGTTTAAAAAAGCTTTGAAGAAGGCAAAGAGCATAGCATAAATCATAAGCCAAGAGCAAAACGCATGATGTCAGTGACTGCGAAGCAAATCTAAAAGCCTACGCATTTTAACTAGTTATAGTACTGTCTTGTATATTGTTTGAACTATTTAGTTTATCACACACTGTGGAAAGTGTCTATCTTAGCATTACAATGCTGTAATGAAGAATTACTTGTTTACAGAAATAAGTTGTGAATGTGTATACCCAGGCCAGTGATTTGATACATTTTATTTTTCCAAGAATTTAAGCTGTTGAACAAATGACAATGTACAGCATTTATACATTATAAAATTAACCAAAAAAATCTGACGTATTGATACAAAAAATTGGGAACAAAAAGAGGGAATTATTTCAGCATTTTCATGTGTCTTTTCGAAGGTGTTAAATTATGTATCGGCATGCTTGTGATGAGATTGTTTTTTTGGTGTGAAATTAAAACATGTTCAATGGTATTTTATTTTTTCCTAATTTTCTAATTCTGTGGTGACAAACATTCCTGAACCTGATGATATAAAACGAGGTTGGACAAAGTAATTTTGAACATGAGTAATTTGAAACTGAAGTCAAGTGGCACAGACCTTTTACCATCTTTTTCAGCGGAAATTGATTCTGATTCACTGAAATTTGACATAAATGAATTACTTTCAACAGTACACTAGCACCATTTGTTACATTCTGTAAACAATGGAAAAACACAATGACAAGCCACAATACCAAAAAAGAACTAAAAGAAAAAGCAGAACTACCATAACATCACAATGGCAATACATTACCAAGAGGAGAACTAGCCATATCAATAACATGATCCTGTGATTTAATGCAAAAAACAACTAACCATAATGTAAGCCATCCCAACACACCACCAATGCAATAACATACAATTCTGTTAATTTCCCAATCTAAAATAATTCACTCCAAAATATTCAGCTACAAGATCTTAGGGCCAAGGTAGGCCTTACTGCTTGTAAACCAGAGTGCTTGGTATTTAAAGGAAGGACATGTAATATTTAACATGTCTTTAAAATGAAATGGCCATTAAAGCTGTTTTCACTGAAGCAGAGTTTGTGTCTTCATAGGAAAGGACTGGGATAGAATATTACATTTAATTTTGGTATCTCCAGTGAGAAAGCAACTGCAAATTTCATATTTGGATTTATAATAAATATTTTTGAAAAGGTACTTTTAGAAAATTAACTTTTCCCTGCCTAAATCCTACACAAGCCTATTTATATGAGCACTTACTCTCACCAAGAATAGACTAGCCCTCTTGGGTGTGGGGAGTTGTCCTGTAAGTAACAACTGGGCCTGCTGACTCCTTTATCCCTCTAGTCAGGTAGGTATTTTAGAGTGACCACAGAGGAGGAGTTACTCATTTCCCCGGACGGTCCTCAAGGAGGAGCACTGCCCAGGTAAGAACGGCTCTACCATCTTGGTTTTAGGTAGAGAAGAGTTGTTCAAGATTGTTTTCAGTAGAGCACGGAGGAAAAAAGTACAGGGTCACCCCTAAGAACTTGACCCCCAAAGTTTAGGGAGTGGCTAGATAGTTAACCCACCTACGGGCTGGTGCACAGTATTATTATGGCACCCTCAGTACCCTCTTTCTATTAGATTATGTATCTTTGGAGGCCTGGGTCTGCTGGCTGTGTAAACCGAAGCTTGAACCTGCTCTTCATCTTGTACTCAAGAAGTGGAAAAATAAGTGGCCTCCGGTAGTTATAATGTGACCTGTTCAAGCTACAGGGACACAACAAGCTACACAAGGTATTTTCTTCAATTGACCAGCTGACCTATTTCAACTGGACTTTAATTTTGGTATGTCCAGTGAGAAAGCAACTGTAAATTTCATATTTGGATTTATAATAAATATTTTTAAAAAGGTACTTTTAGAAAATTAACTTTCCCTGCCTAAATCCTTTAGAAGACTATTTAAATGAGCTCTTACTCTCACCAAGAATAGACTAGCCCTCTTGGGTGTGGGGAGCTATCCTGTAAGTAACAACTGGGCCTGCTGCCTTCTTTGTCCCTCTAGTCAGGTAGGAACAAGGAACCATTTTTCAATGATCACAGAGGAGGAGTTACTCATTTCCCTGGACGGTCCTCAAGGAGGAGCACTGCCCAGGTAAGAACGGCTCTGCCATATTGGTTGTAGGTAGAGAAGAGTGGTTCAAGATTGTTTTCAGTAGAGCACGGAGGAAAAAAAGTACATAAGAGGGCTGGGTCTGCTGTCTGTGTACCCCGAAGCTCTTCATCTTGTACCCAAGAAGTGGAAAAATAAGTGGCCTCCAGTAGTTTTAATGTGACCTGTTCAACCTACAGGGACACAACAAGCTACATTAGGAATTTTCTCCAACTGACCAGCTGACCGATTTCAACTGGACTTTCCCTCGCTCTAGCTGCTAGCCTCTGCCTTAGAGATTGCTGACCCACAAGTCTTGTTCCCAAGGTCCCAGGCCCTTGGCTGGCTCTCCACACAATGATGAATCCCAATCTTTCACTTACTTTACTTTTGGGACGACGAATACCAAATAGAGCATTGGTGCTGCCCAGAGTTGTTTCTTCACATTCTGCTGTGGTGTAAATGATTCAAGGGAAAGAGGTATGCCAAAGTGTATCTAAGGAGAAAAGCACTGACTCACACTGATTGTCTAAACATTTAATGTCTCACATAAAAACTTGGGTACCACTGTACGCATTAGAAATTTTAATAATATTGTATTTAAGACTAATAAATGACATCATCAATATTGTAATTTATCATGTCATGAGCAATGTAATATATGAGGTCATAAGCAGTGCATGATAGGAGTGCGAGTTATAATTAATTGATCAAAATGCGTACTTCAGCATTTGTCCTATACTGTTACCTCATGACTCATTTCAACAATCCGACTATAAGCTTGCTTTAACCATTATTTTTGTTTCAGTTAATATATCAGGATTTCAATCATATTCTGAATTGGCCCAGCATTCCAACCATCTGTGAGTGCTCAAGCCCTATTATGTAGGGCTTGGACTGTATGCAGCAGGGGTTGGCCTGTGCTCAACACTCTGCTGTCACCCAACATGTGCTGTACAGATACTTTGGCGGTCCACAATGGTGATTAGCCTCGAAGCCTGACTTCAGGTCTAGGCCTTGCAGCCAACACTCTGCAGGCAGCCAACTCTTGCTGAGCACAGCCCCTAGCGATGTGGAGTGGCTACTGGGTCTTTGCCGGATTCTCTGTGGATTCGTTCTGGGGGCCCCCAGTTATAATTGTGAATGGTTTGCCTACCAAAATCGTTACTATTTTAAAATTATGGAATGGTAAAGTTACTGAAAAGATTGTCTGAGTGAGTAAACAGATAGGGAAAGGGATGCTGCAGTTATGCAAATATGTCTCTCTTTATCACTATTTTTAGCCCTTATAAAATATTTTGTGCATCAAATTACAAGAAAAGCCCACACATCTCCTCATAATTGTAACCTGTTGGTTTCACCTGTATGAACATATGGTAAGAAAGGAGATTGTTAATTGCAAAGCATGTGGGACCATCACAAGTAATAAAAGACACAATATTTAGTTTACTAAGAACCAAGTACATGATTTTTCACTTTACCTTCTCAGGTGGAAAAGTAGGGCAGTCTAAGACAATCTCAAAGGAGGTGGTGTTAGCTAATTCCCCTGCTCACTGTTAAGAAAAAAACAACCTTGAATAAATCTTATCTTAAGGGGGACTTATATAGCGTTCTGTCACCGTAGGTTTCCTGGCGCTGGGTGGTGCTGAGAGATGTGGAGAAGGGGAGCTAGCCAGACTGTGTGAAGAGATTGGTTTTAAGACATTTTCTAAATTCCAGCAGAGACATGGAAGATTTGAGCAATAGCGGCAGCTGGTTCCAAAGTTTGGGGGCTAGATGGGCAAATCTGCAGCCACCATATTTTTTAAGTTTGATTGGAACTGCAGTCAGAAGTTGACGATGGGAGGACCGTAAGTTACGTGCTGGACGGTAAGGAGTCACTAGAGATCTTAGGAAGGCGGGAGACGTACCAGTCACAGCTTTGTAGGTCAGGCAGCCGATCTTAAACGCGGCTCTCTGTTTGACCAGCAGCCAGTGGAGTTTGCGAAGCAATGGTTTTGCAGACTGCCACTTCGGGTTCTTATAGGCTAGTCGGGCCGCCTGGTTCTGCACAATTTGCAGCCTATGAAGCAGATATTTCGGTAGGCCATGGTACAGGGAGTTGGAGAAATCCAGGCTGGAGAGCACTAGGGCGATCAGAACTTGTATCAAGGCTTCAGGCGATAGGAGGTGGGAAACTTTCGTGATTCTCCGAAGCTGAAACATACAGGAGGATACGACTGCACCAACCTGAGGCTTGAGGGAGAGCTCAGGATCGATAATAATCCCCAGGCTCTTTGCCGACTTAGCCGGAATGGGCGGGGAACCCAACTCTACAGGCCAGAACTGTGGGCCCCAATGGGTGGAGCTACTGCTCGGGAGAATTAGCTCTGTCTTCCCTGGGTTCAGCTTAAGCTGATTGAGGTTCATCCATTGGTGGATATGTAACATGACCGCCTGACAGTTGAGAGCTGCGTTAGAAGTGTTGAGAGGAAAAATGATTTGCAGGTCGTCTGCGTAAATGAAGACGGTGATGTCCCAGCTCTTCAAGGAGTGGATGAGCGGGCGAAGATAAAGATTAAAAAGCAGGGGAGACAGAGAGGAACCCTGAGGCACTCCACAGGTGAATAGTTCCCGGGTGGCTGTGAAAGGACCCAAGTGGACAGCCTGGGTTCTGCCTGTCAAGAAGGATTGAATCCAGGCCAGGGCCGAACCCCGGATGCAGGCTTACTCGACACGGTGGATGAGGATGTTATGGTCCACCGTGTCGAACGCTGCCGACAGGTCCAGAAGGATCAGAGCCTGAGGAGACCCTTTATCGGCATTGCTCCTGAGAGAGTCCATAACCGCCAGGATCACAGCCTCAGTAGAATGGGCAGGTCTGTAGCCGGCTTGGTTAGGCTCGAGGTGGCCAGAGGACTCGATGAACTGAGAGAGGCAGCTGGTGACATGTGCCTCCAAGATCTTAGAGAGATAAGGCAGGAGAGAAATAGGCCGATAATTGGCACGGTCCTCTGGATCAGCTCCAGGTTTTTTTAGCAATGGTACCAAGGCAGCCTCCTTAAAGGAGTTGGGTACAATGCCAGCCTCAAGAGAGGTGTTTAGTAGAGGCAAGATGCAGTTCGGCAGGGCCACGCAGATGTCCCTGAAAACAGAGGGAGGGCAACAATCATTGGGGGAGCCAGATTTGACTCGAGAGGCGAGTTTGGCAAGGGAGGAAGAATCGAGGAAGGGAAAGTGTAACAGTGAAGATGGGTTTCCAGGGAAAGGGGCAAGTGGAGTGGCAGGAGGGGCAGGGGGAATAGTGTTCTTGATCTTGATGATCTTCTCAGTAAAAAAGCTGTTTAAAGCATCACAGGATTGTTGGGTGGGGACCTGGGAAGGGAGGGTTCTGGCGTCAGACGTCAACTCACCCATGATTCTGAATATTTCCTTGGACTTGTTGGGGGCAGCGGAGATTCTGTCGGAGAAGTATGAGGATTTTCCAGCTATAATAGCACTTTTGTATATTTTTCGTGCCTCGACGTAAGCCACTCTGTCGGGTGGTGAGTAGGAGCGTCTCCACCTGCGTTCCATCTGGCGCAGTTTAAGTTTCTGGGATTTCAGGGAGGTATTGAACCACCTGTGTGACTTGCTGTGGCGAGAACGGGGAAATTTGGAAAGCGGGGCGAAAGGATCACTAGCTTTGGTGATCCAGCTGGAAAAATCATCTTCCAAGACATGGACTGTCGCGTTGCGACGCAATGGAGGTTGAGTGTCAGCCAGGGAGGACAGAAAACCTTTCGAATCAAGGGTGCCCCATTTGCGAGCTACCCCACCTGCTACGGCAGGAGCTTTGACACGACCCCTGACTGTGTTCACCGTGTCGATTAAATGATGGTCCGACCAAATACATGGGTGACCATAGGACAGGAGAGAGTGAGGTTGTAGGTCAAGATGTGGTCTAATATGTGACCCCTAGCATGAGTGGGGGAAGAGACATGTTGGTGCATGTTGAAGTTAGAGAGGACTTCGAACAGCTCAGCAGCGTGGGGGCCAGCAGCGCTGTCATCGTATCAATAGTTAAAATCGCCAAAGATAGCGAGTCGGGCGGATGAGGTGATCAGATTGGCTAATTGTTCACTAAAGGTGGCAGGGAACAAAGGCATGGAGGACGGGGGACGATAGAGGACAATGAGAGTAAGGGCTCCCTCTCCTGTTTCAACACTGATGATAAGATTATCTACATCGGCAAGAGTGAAGGAGTATGTAGAGATGAATTTGAGCTCCTTACGTATCACAGCTGCCACCCCACCACCGGCACGGCCGGGGGGACGATTGATGTTAAACATATAGTAGTCAGGGGGTAGGGCCGCCAGGATATCGGGGAGAGAATCATCAGTTAACCAAGTTAACCATCATTGCCCAGTCAGTGCTTTTTCTTATAAAAAGGGAAAAATATTTATTATACATACTACTGAGTACTACACTTCAACGTTCACACATCTGCAAATAAGCAGAAGGAAATACCTATTGTGACACTCTCAGAACATGTTACACCTCTAGCGAAAACTGAACCCTATAACCACACCCCACACGCATTCAGATAGGGTGTTGTCATCAAAAGCTAAGGCTACTGACCTTTTGGGTATCACCACATTATTATAAACAGAATAATTGGCATGGTAATCCAATTCAACGCATTTAAAATCAATAAGGATGTTCCTCCAAGACGTTCATTAAGGCATGTCAGTGATAACCTTGAGGTTGTCAAAAAGCATTTCAAAATGTGTCAATGACCAGCATCAAAATTAATGATTGACTATGTTCTCTCAACACAACCTTTTTAATGACCTTGATGAAACATTGTCACAGTTAACAAAGTATTGTCAAATCAAATCAAGTTGTGCATAACTCTTTAGTCTACATTAATATCATGCCTCTGAAGCGTTAGTGCCAACAAACCTGCATTCCAGAGCTAATGTGCAACAGCAAAAGCTCCAGGAGTGTTTGAAATTCTGAGGAACTTCTCTCAAGTTCAAAAAAATAATGCCTAGGGTGAACTAGGGAGTCATCTGTGAACCTTTGGTAGCAGGGCTTGTGCACATTTGGAAGCCCGCAGGGCTGGTGCACACCTGGAAGCCTGTACAGTATTCCATTAAACGGTTGGTTGTGACCCTGCACTTTAAGAGGCACTACCAAAACCATAAATGCATCTTTTAAGTGCTACAGAGGATTCTGGTAGTTTCCTTTAGCCTAGAGGCATGTATATATTCTAGAGTTGCTTTCCAGTTCCAAGGTTTTTTGATTGCTATATAGCCTTGCATGGCACTGTTGGAAAGCGGTTTAATATTAGTGCTAAACAGTGACCTACCACTAGTCAAAAGGCCACCAACACAATAAAAGGTCCCAATATGGTCTCAATTTATTAATCCCTTGCCCCATCCTTGGTAGATGGTAATGAGTAGGTAGGTTACAGGACACAGGTATGTAAACCGTTTAAAACCATCAATACATGAAATAAGACACAACACATAGTAAAAAACAGCATTAATTTATAAAAATGGTAATATTTTTATCTTTAAAATAACACTGAAACAACAAAAATCGAATGCAGGGAACCGGAGGTATTATTTTTTTTTAAATAGTAAACACTTTCTAGTGCTTAAAAATCAAAAGCACCAACTTGGGACATATGGTTGTGCTTGACTTCGACAAAGTCAAAATTTCAGGCTGATCGCAATGGAGCCCTGGTCGGATACACTAAGTGGGAGGACTCGGTCAATAATTTACCTTCACACTTAGAAACATTTTCTAGAGGATTTTCTCTTGATGTCAAGCAAGACTCCTCTACAGGCCAGATTCACGTCAATGTCTCTGGCTTGATCCACTTCTAACCCTCGGCCAACTCATGGAAGTCTTCAGCTCTTGAGCTTGCAGTGGAACAAACTTCAAATCCAGGCAGGGTCGTGGTTGGGGTGGGCAGAATTTGCTGAGTTGCCTTACTCAAAATTCTGCGAAACTGCAAGAAATCTCAGCAAGCACGCAAAATTTCACGTGCTCGGGGAGATTTTGCTGTGCCTGTTATAATCTATGCAGGGTCACTCTCAGGGGCAGATGAGTATCGTGCCCCCCAGAATGAATCCTGCCCTGCAAATTTATCCAAGAAGATGCCACTGTTTTGTGCAATACCTCCACTCAACTGGAGTACTTTCTACTGGCTAATCAGTAAGTGCAACCTTATTGGGAAAATGTATAGTGCTTTTCCTTCACTACAGCTGCGTAAAGGGACAGAAGAGTTATCTCCAGTGACACTTAAAAAATCTAGGTCATAACTGTTATGACACAGTGGTAAGTAAGTGTGCGTGCGTAGGCTTTAAGACTATGCTTGTTTTCATACGAGTGCCATCATAGAAAACCAAAAACAATCTACAAACAGTACGCATTGGCAAAGTAAATCATAAAGGATGTATTGCCTGACTGGTGCTGTCATAGGCCTGTGTACTGCACTTGTACTTTCCAACCACTTAGGCCTCACAAACCTCACAGACAGGATCTACACAATAAGTACATGTTCTACCACCCCAGGTAGGAACACACCTATCTTTTTGATCAGCATCAATATAATCAACATATAATGTAGCTGGATTCAAATACCACTGTGGGGGAATAACAGGTGAAAGAAAGTGGCACTTTAGGCACTTAAGAACTTGAGAATTCACTCATTGAACCTGATCAGACAATTGAACAGATAATTAGCTCTGTTACATTGTGGAATTTTGATATTCATTCTTAGGTATACCAGACTCTGGTCTCAGTGCATGTGTGTTTCAGGTAGCTTTTGTTCCATGGATGAAGGTACCAGCTGCCACATCCAGTGGTGGATGCTAGTTGTATATAATAGACACAAACGGTAGCTTCCCATCCCATGTAGCAGACTCTGTGATAAGCTGCACATGCAGGAGGCTGCAGAGAGTAAACCAACCAGGATTGCCAAGCCATCTGTACTCTTACTATGTTTAGAGTTTAGATACTACGAACACGTCAACTAGTTTATTGTTGCCTTTCACATTACAGATGCTACAGTTGTTCCTTGAATATTAGGTCAAGATGCTCTTTGATGATCTAAGCTCAGAAGTTTTTCTACTCAATAACATTTTGAAATCATCATAAACATCAGCCACTTCCGTCTCTCAAAGCAAACCTCCCAAAGACAGCTGAAAAGCTGAAGAAGCGAGTATGGGTTAGAGTCTAACAAATCCTCTTGCATGCTCTCTGTTGTCAAAAAATGTTTCTCAAACCCTAGAATGCTAACACTTCAATGACAGAGAACTGTCTTAAGAAAAAGCCACAAAGCAAATCGTGTCATTTTTTTAGATTTAGGATTACTTCATTCGGTCTGTTTTGTAATCTAAAGATCATAAAAGTACAAAAGGATAAAAATACTATTAAACCCATATTAAGTTAAATAAATAGAGGTCAGTTAGAAACTGACAAACTAATTAGTCAAGGTAAAAAGATCACAAGATTATCTAAGTCCTTTAAAAGCCACTTGAAGATATCTGAACATATTAAAAACCAATGTCAATATTAAAAACAATGTGACGATCAATCATTCGCATATATTCATAAAATAGCCCAAAATAGTTAGTCATTACAAAATAACTATTCAAACATATTTCATGTGCACTGAGAGAATCTCTTTCCTTATTCTTAGGCAGGGTAGTAAAAAAGGGGCTGTTGCAAAGCAGATATTTGAATCCTCGAGTTGTTTTATATACAATAATGCCGGACGGCATTACCTAATATTTAGCTTCTTTCGAATTGGGAGGATAAATCTATCTCTTTCCTTCTTGTAGAGCACACAGAAAAAAATGTATGAAGGTCTGACAGCACCGACTCCCCATCACATGGGCATGACGACAAGTCAGAGCTCCTATACCTTCTTGAAGGATAACCTAACATCAATGTAATTAAGTTTAAGCGGAATCTCAGCAAAATAAATATGTGTTGTCTACTTCCATTGTTATACAAATAAGAGAAATCCCCAACAATTATACTTGGTAATTGAAGATATAGCATCACTGATTTTTTCTGCTGATTTCTTTCCTTGTGTTCATATACCGTGTTTGAGAAAGAAAATGTCCTTCAGTTTGCGCATCAAAGTTATTCTACAAAAGTTAGGACAAGTCAACAATTCCTCTAAACCTAAGGCAGCTAGGTTTACCCTCACATACTGAAGTCAAGGGAATTCACATGCATTTTCCAAAGAAATGCCAATTTTATTTATAAGCAGCGTTGAATCTACAGTATCTCTGTGCCATATTGAGTGCCACAAAAGTATTGGGCGATCTTGATAATATCTGGTATATGCGGTAGTCCTTCTTCCGTGTGGCAAATGTAATTCGAACATGATCTGGGGAGAGAGAGTACTGTCTTTAAAAAATCGGTCCTCCAGATTTTGGAGTTGCATTGCTGGGACCGTTCCCCATGGACCAGCCCCACATGTGGCTGCGGAGAGTAACTTTGCCTGGTATATTAACTTTATAATGGCTAGTGGTTTTGTTCCTAGACTTCCAGTGAACGAATTTATAGCTTACATGCTCATTTCTATCCCCAACCCTCTATTTTCCACTATATTAGCTTAGGACTGTTGTTTGTCAAAATGGACACCTAGGTAGTGAGAAGGCACCCCTGCCTAACACCCCTTGCGATCTTAAATGAGCGGGTGCACTCCCTGTCCTTCCCGTACCTGACACTGGCAGTCGCATTTGAGTTCAGCTGACAAATAAAACGGGTTAGTTCTGGGTCCACCCCCATTTCCTCCATGATCTCCCACAAGCAGGGATCGATTACGCAATCAAAGGCAGAACTTAGGTCCATAAAATCGAAAAAAATCTGCTCTAGTTTTGCTCTGGTATATTTATCAGTTATCATAGCTAGGTTGAGGCACTGGTCTATAGTTCTTCTATCAGCCTGAAAACCATTGTATGCCTGCATCATAATCGTTTTCCCCTTTGCCCACTCTTTTAACCTGTTTAATAGAAAGCATCCCATTAACTTAGCTGTAGTATCCAGTAATGAAATGGACTGTAGTTCTGTGGTTTTTCTTTGTCGCCTCTTTTTATATACAGGAACGATAAAACTAGTGTTCCATGAGGCTAGTGGGGTGATTTTAGAAATATTGTTAAGAACATTAGTTAGTAAAGGGGACAATAAGTCCTGGTGGTCGCGAAAAAAATCTATGGGGACACCATCGGGCCTGGAGTCTTTCCACTAGTATCCTTGCCAAGGTCCCTAGTAACCTACTGTACTGAAAAGGTGAGATATTCATTTATTGGTCTTTCAAGATCAGGACCTTTAGACCCAGAAATGTTATTAGAATCAAAAATCTCTTTGAAAATGGGCTACCCATTAATCTTCACTTACATGAGGATCTAGAGAAGGGTCACTGTTTTTTAAAAGTATGGAGCGTTAATCACTCTCCAAAAGTCTTTCGAATTCTTTAAGGCTGCCGCTATCTCCAAATGTTCCCATGCTTCTTCTCTTATAGCCTTTTGTCTATCCTTTCTGGCCACCACATATGCCGTACGAAACAGCTTGATCCGATCCCTGTCTTTTTGTTGTTCTTTTAGGGCCTTATGCAAATTCCTAAGAGCTTTTGAACAACAAGCTCAATCAAACCACCCTTTCTCCTGTGTTTTTGATGGAGTTTTAGTACTCGTCACGGCGACCTTTACTTTTTTCAGTAGGGTCTCAAAAAAAGAGGGCAAAAGGGATGTACTGCCCTCGTACTTTAGGCATTTTAAGACAAGCTCCATAGTCTCAACTAAGAATTGTGGTATTACTTTCAACTTGTCTATTTGTGCCCACTTTAGCTGGTAGCCTTTATTTCGAGCTAAGGTAGGTTTCTCAATTTTCAGGTCCAAATTTTCCCCCCTTAGATTTCTCATTAAAGAAGTGGAAAGGATAGCATGGTCACTAAAAGCAGTAAATTGTATTGCTAGTTGGGCAATCCTACCCTGTATTGGGCCTGACAATATAATATAATTCATGGTTGAATCATAATCCTTTTTTTTAAAAGTCTTATGAAATTCGCCATTGGTTATGTCCAACTCGTTTACCATTTCCAGATTCCTTGTATGGAGGAGTCCATTTAAGCAGTTTTCACACTCCTGATGTGTAAAGTGAAATAAGTATTTGCCCTGTATATCTTCAAGACCACAAATCTTGTTTGATTTGAGCTTGCATGGCTGCACATTAAAATCTCCCAACCAGAATATATGTATATCTTTTTTCTCTTTCCTATGCTAGCATTTCTTAATTCCATTTATAGAAAACTCACCACTATTTGAGGTTCTATAAAGTTATTATTATAGATATTTAATAATAGCCAATCCTCATCGTTATATTCCTCTATCAATCATAAATTAAAATGGGGGCTTGGGGAGACATATTTTTTGATTTTGATAAGCTTGCTGGTAGAGTTATTACACCCAACAATAGGTTCAGGTGAAAGAATACAAAATCGACAATTAAACAATAAATAGTTAAAGAAAGAAGAATGAAGAAGCCTGTGCACACACATTAACAAATTTACAAAAATAGTTATAATTGATTATAAATATACATTTTATTTTAAAAACATTCCTAGAAAGAACAATTACGCTTAAAAAAGGGGGATGTTGGCAAAACAAAAACAAACACTTCAAATGCCAAACAAGTGGCTGACATACAAACATAAGGAGTACAAAAAGAAACAACCTATCTTGCCCAATTAATGAGCGATTAGACCAACAGAGATGCACGCGACGCGGAACACGGGAGAGGCAAGATAGGTTGGCACAACTATAGGCCACCCACAATATCCACTTCTTGGAGAAACCCGCAGGCTGTATCCTTACGCCCTCACCCAAAGTTGATGATTGCCCCATGGTATTCACTATTTGCAATGTGGAAGCTTGATTTATAGGCCATTCTATTTATGACTGGCTTGTTTTATATTCAGAAATTGTATGCTCAAAACTACCTGTTGTCCTGAAGATGACCGCATTGTTATCCAGCGCTTAAAACGCCGTCGACGCTTTTTGTGGCCATAATTTGTGAAAGGACATATAATTTATTTTGCGGTTCCTTTTTGTACACCTTATGTTTGGATGTCAGCCACTTGTTTGGCATTTGAAGTGTTTGTTTTCCGCTGTAGATGAAACTGCGTTTGTTTGATCTAAACCCATCTATATGAAGGTTTTCCAGGGCCTAAGTCTCCTGGAAACATACAATATCATGGTTTTGCCACAATGCCAACCATGAGTAATTACTTTTTTTTGCCAAAACCTGCTAAGTTTTAGGAAGCTATTTTTACCATAGTTTTATGACTCTCTCTACAAGGGGGAATGGTACTCTCTTTCACCTTTCAAAAAGAAAATCTTGTCATTTAGAAATGACTCATATCAGGAAACATGAGTGACCTATGCACTCATAATTTATACAATAAACAGAAAAGCTAAAATTCTTGCTTAAGTCAGTTAAGTCACAATGCCTACATTTCGATATTCACAATCATGTTTAAGTTTATTTCCCACACTTAGCAAAATATTTACCTTACAAACGGAAATCCAGATGCACCTTCGGCAGAAAAAGTGAGACTGAGCCATAACTTTAAACGTTTCACAGGAATTGATTAAGGATGGACAAGTTAGGACAAAATATATTTAATTAAGCTTTGGAGGAATTTATAATGATCTGCAAAAGATGCAAACTTAGGGTTTGAAAAAAATATATATTTTTTGTATTACTTCCATACTTAATATTTACCTCCTGTGTGTAAGGAATATTATTGATATTCCAAAAATGTAAATGTGACATAGGAGAGTCTTAAGAGTATTTTTGAGATGCACTGGCTGCTCAGGAAATGCTTACCCAGATGCACATCCCTCTGCAAGTCAGGTCTCCTTCTTGTCCAGTACTTTATGGTCAGCTGGGCCCTCTCGGAGTCAGACAAATAGAGGGCTAACCACTTGACCCTTGGTGAGCAGGTCGAGTCCCTGCCTGCCAGAATTATGCAGGAGTCCTTGATTTATGAGTCAGTCTTCTTCTTTTAGCAGGAGTTAGGAGCCTCATTCCAGAACGGCCTTTTCACTTCCATATTTACACCTAGTACTAGCCGTGACAGTCTACCACTGAATTCAAAACAGTTTCCTGCAGTCCTCCACCTTCTTTTGCAGTATTTCCTCTTTGTTTTACTGTAAATTGCCCAGGAGTCGATTCCCCAAATTTTCAGAGAACAGTTTCCACATGACAGGCTTTTTCTCTGCTCCTTTACCATTTCAGTATTTAGATGAGCTCTCCTCCTGTCTTATCCGGTTATAACATGTACTCACCCATTCTGTGACTGGGGCTTGACTATCCAGCATGGTCCCGGTAAAAAATAGTGTGTCCTATTTTGATATATCAGCACACTTCCCTTCAGGACTGCAAGGCACATTTTCCATGCATAACATACAAAACAGTCCATGGAATATATTTGCAATATATGTTAATTCTGAATATGAATGCATAAAAGGTGCAGAAAAACTATTTTGAATCTGCTTTGTCAGGAACATTTAGCTTTTATCCTTAAGGAAATTCACAAAAGTTTTCAGCAAATGTCTAGTCACCCTAGCCGGCACTAACATTAAAAGCCACTTTTGCTGAAGCATTGGTTACCTTATGTGAAGGAATTGGAAACCAGCCCATTTGCACTAGGTTGATCAGGTAAGAGAAGGTGTCTTTGAAGATATAGTGGTGGTGGAAGTTGTGGTGCTTGTTGAGGTTGTGGATGAGTGTGAGGTAGTGTGTATGGGTATCAATAATAGTTTTGCAATCAGACGTGGGTGCATGCCTTTATATGAGTCTGTATGTGTCTGGATGGTGGATGGTGGTAGAGAGTGTGGTGGAAGTGTGTGTCTCAGTATGTGTATGGTTGTGTGTGTTTTGATTTTTTGGTAGCAGTGTTTGTGAGTGCCTGTGTGTTTATGCATGTCGGAATGTTTGAGTGTTGATGTGAATGTGTATCTATGGGCTGGAGTAGTGGTTATTGGGACACAGGTGTTTTTTGGTGGTATGGTGGTTGGAAGGAATATGCTGGAAGAGGAAGGGTCATTAGAGGAATGGTCAGGTGGTGGTGATGTCAGGGGACGATAGGATGTAGGCCATGCTACTCCCTATGGGACTTACTGCACTGCTAATGACATCCAGGAAGGCCAATATGTGTGTCAACAATTGTTAACTGACCCCCTGGATGGAACACCACACTGCAGTCTGGAAAATAGAGATACTTCTCGACACATCCACATCCTCCTCAGACATCACTGATGGGTGATTACGGCAGGAGCAGAGGCGCTTTCGACTATGGTGACCCCAGCATTTTTAAGGGCTGGGTGTTGACAGTTGGGCAACACTAGGGGGGACAAGAAGGCGGATACTGATGTTACTGGGGGTGAACAAAAAAGGAACAGTTGTAGATGCTCTATGTCCTACCACAACTTCAATCTGGTCCTGCATTGGAGGACTCCGAATCTGGAGATATTGTGGCCTCCTCTCCAGCCCCATCACCATCTGTGTCACGGGGTTTCTCGGTTTTGGTGTAAGTAGCTTCTGACTCCCAGCAGATGTCCAATTCCCCAACTTCTTGCCCAGCGTCTCCTTCACCAGCTCTGGAGGATGGTTTTAAAAAACATAATCAAATTCCACATTTGAGTGATTAACCTAAATCCTTTGTAAATACATGGCAAACACAATTAATTACAAACGTAGACAGAGGAAAAAGCCAATTCTGATTGTTTCTGTGCCGGAAAGTTTCCCTTCCTGCACAGAAATAATCATCCCCGCAACGCAGGCACCATGGTGCATAGGTGCCTGGATTGGTGCACGGTGCCCATTGTACACCTGTGCAGGGAAAAAGGATAGGAATGTGCTGTATCTGATAGATACAGTGCATGCCTGCCCTTTTCTTTTACCATAGCGTAGTGCAGCAGTAAGGCCAGCAGTGCTGCCCTAGGAAAAAACCTCATAGATAAAGCCCTATGTACTATATCACTGCTAACCTGTGCTCAAATGTGTGTGCTCTCTTCTTCAAACACAGTCAAATTGGCTAACACACAAATGACACAGTTAATTTACTTACAAGTCCCTAGTAATATGTCACAACTTTTACCCAGGGCTTGTATATGTATCCATAATTGTCATATTTAATGTATCAATAATGTCCTAGTAGATGCACTACCTATGCCCAGAACCTGTACATTGGATGCTATTAGTGGGCCTGAAGGACTGATTATGCCACCCATCCACTTTAAACACCTTAAACATGTCTAAGGCCTGCCACTGCAGAACCTGTGTGTGTAGTTCACTCTGTCATGTCTACATGGCATATATAAGCACCACCAAGCATTAAAACCCCCCATTTTTTACATACAAGTCACCCCTAAGATAGGCAGTAGGTATCCCATAGGGTAGCGTGCTGTGTATTCAAAAGGTACTTTTAAGTTGTGCATGTCCTGGTAGTGAAAAACAACCAAATTCATTTTTTACTATAGTGAGTCCAACCTCTTGCATAGGTTTACATTGGGAATTCTGTATTACACGTCCTGATTGAGAAGGAGTTCAGTATCAATTGATTGGTAATAATACATCCCCTTTTCTGGTAAAGATGAATTTGTCACCACCCTTTTAAAAAAAGCCACTTTTATAAAGATGACATTTTTCTTCTCTTAGCTCTGTGTGCCTGAAGCCAGTCTTCAATACACATCTGGTGTGGGTGACAGCTGCACATTGTCATTCGTTCTAAACAGCCACGCACAAAGATGGCTAAGGTGTGATTGAGGGGCCATCCACATCCTGATTGGCCATCCTGGGCAGGATGGGAGATGTAATGACGTTGATGCAAAGTGCCCAGTGACCAAACTGGTCAGGCACTAGGACCGGCCCGAGTGAGGGACGAGGGCGGGTGGAAAGGGAGGAGCTGGGAGACCAAGGGGCAGTTAGCTGTTAGCCCTGTATGAGGAAGGAGCTGAATAAAGGAGCTGATGCCTACAACTGAGTCCGTGTGCAGTTTATAATAAGGAAAGACACTACAACTGGCGACGAAGGTATTCTGTCCCCACGCGGCTAACTCGGCAACCAGAGGTCATCGACCCGCCTGGAGCTCACCCCACGTCAGGAGGTTCGAGCGCGTTGCCAAAAGCGCCCACCGAGTGCCCACCTCGGTGGCGGAAGCATGCTACTGAAAGCGCCCACCGAGTGCCCACCTCGGCGGCGGAAGTGCGTTGCCGAAAACACCCACCGAGTGCCCACCTCGGCGGCGGAAGAGTGTTAACCAAAGCGCCTACTGAGTGCCCACCTCGGCGGCAGAAGCGCGTTGCCGAAAACGCCCACCGAGTGCCCACCTCGGCGGCGGAAGCGCGCTACCAAAAGCGCCCACTGAGTGCCCACCTCGGCGGCGGAAGCGTGTGGCCAAGGAAAACGCCCACCGAGTGCCCACCTCGGCGGCGGAAGAGAAAGAAAGCTGCCCTACCTGATCGTGACTCAAGCGGTGGATCCTGGCTGCGGTGAGTGAAAGCGCCGATTACCTGGGGCCCCGGTGAAGAAACAAAGAAAAACGGCCGAAATCTCGCTAGAAATGAGAGTCCCGGGCGGCCATCTTGGAGTCAGGCAGCACTGACCAATCCCCTGCGAGGGATCGTTGGCGGCCATTTTGAAGTCAGGCAAAGAGCCTGAAACAGCAAAAAAGCATTGCCCAGTGCAACAAAAACAGCAAACAAGCACTGATGAGTGCAACAAATAACAAACAAGCACTGGTGAGTGCAACAAAATAACAAACAAGCACTGGTGAGTGCAACAAAGATAGCAAACAAGCACTGGCGAGTGCAACAAAGACAGCAAACAAGCACTGGCGAGTGCAACAAATTTTTTTAACAAACAAGCACTGGCGAGTGCAACAAAGACAACAAACAGAGAGTGAATTAGGATTGCAAAAGCCGTCAGGAACCACAAGCGTACAATGCCTGACTCAGCTAACGAAAGCATGATGAGAGCCTCTCTCCTGCACCGCCCGAGCCCCTTGTTCTTGAATCCGGCGGGAGCATGGGCCCGTGATGGCAAGAATGGATAGAAGATTTTGAGGATTTCATGAAAGCATCCAAGGTGACAGACCTCGGAGAGAAACTGCTTATTCTCAAGAACGGGATTGGCAGGGAAGGTGGACGACTCATAAAAGAACTGCCAGAAGAATCCTCTGATTCCTACACTAAAGTACGTGAAGCACTAGACAGCAAGTTCCTACACAAAAGGAACATCGACTTTGAGCGGTACACTTTCAACCTGGCCACGCAAGAGAAAGGTGAACAAATGGGGGCGTTCGTAACACGTCTGAGACGATTGGCGAAGCACTGCGATTTTGACAAATTCTCAACTGAAGACGCCCTGCGACTGAGAGTCATAGAAGGTTCTCTCTCCGAGCCACTGAGACGCAAGTTACTCAAGAGAAGCTACGCGTTGGCAGAGATCGTAGAGATGACGAGAGTAGATGAACAAGCTTACGAACACACGAAGAAAATGGAAACCGGGAAAAGTGAGAGACGGGAACAAGTCTTCAGGATGCAGTCTCGACAAGAGCACAGACGGTCTCCACCACAGGCTCGTTCCTCCAGATCAAAGAGACATCACCACCAGTCAAACAAAGGACACAAAGACACGAGTCACAAGAAGGGACGATCAGACAGACAACTCAAATGCTACCGATGCGGATACGACTTCCCGCATGCAGATGCATGCCCAGCACTAGGACAACAATGCCGGAAATGTGGTAGAGACAACCATTTTGAAAGCATGTGCGGAGCAGTACCAAAGAGTGACCACGGGGGAAGACACCGACGACACCAACCTTCAAACAGTCGTCATCATGTCAGAGCAGTCCAGGATAGACGAGACTCATCCTCTGGGTCGTCACAATCCAGCTGCCGCTCCTGCAGGACATGTCAATCTCGGCGATCGTCATAAAGAGAATCTCGATCCCCATCGCCCATCCCCCGAGATCGAAAGGAATACCTTTACCATGTAGCTGACCTTGATCAGCTGAAAGAGTACTAGCGTCTAGACATCAGGTTTGGCTCCCACCCCACTTAGTTTGTGCTAGATAGTGGAGCAATGCTAAACTACTTACCAGTAACAGAGTACCAACGCATGAAACCACAGCGAAAGCTAGTTAATGCCCACGTACAAGTGTATACGTGGATGGCCAAGGAGCCACTTACATGTCTTGGGAAGTTCGAGACCGAACTGTCATATGAAGATAGAACAATACCAGCCTACATCCATGTCATCGAGGGGCCTGAAGCCGACTGCCTCCTGAGCCTAGCCACTGCTGAGCGATTGAAATTGGTGGACATCTTATTCAGAGTCACTGACAAACCAGCACTCATCCAGAAGTTCCCCAAGCTCTTTCGAGGCCTGGGAAAAATGAAGAACTGCCAAATAAAATTGCATATAGATGAACAAATCACACCGGTGGCGCAACACCACCGAAAAATCCCGTTCCACCTGCAAGAAGCCGTGGAGAAGGAACTCCAAGACCTGCTGGAAGTCGACATCATCGAGAGAACAGATGGACCAACTCCATGGGTCTCCCCGGTCGTGGTGGTCCCAAAGAAAGGAGAAACTGGCCGAGTCCGTCTGTGTGTAGACATGAGGGAGCCCAACACGGCAATAGGGAGAGAGAGACATCCAGGCCCTCACATCAGTGACATGATCACTTCCCTCAATGGAGCCAAGATCTTTTCAAAACTGGACCTCAACAAAGGATACCACCAACTAGAACTGCACGAAAGGTCGATACATTACAATATTCTCGACACACCTTGGGCTATTCAGATATAAAAGACTAAGCTTCGGGGTGTCATCAGCAGCAGAGATATTCCAAGAGGCCATCAGGAGAACAATACACCACATCCCACAGGTCCTAAACTACAGCGATGACATCCTCGTATATGGAGCAACGACTCAAGAACACAACAAAGCACTGGATCAGGTCTGTCAAGCACTGATGGACGCGAACCTCACACTCAACAAAGATAAGTGTGAACTTCACAAACCAACGCTAACATTTTTCGGACACCTATTCTCTGGAAGTGGAATGAAACCAGACCCAGAAAAGGTAGCAGCGCTAAACGACACACCAAGCCCGGAGGACGTAGGCGATGTACGATCATTCCTAGGCATGGCCAGCTACTGCTTCAGATATATACCTGACTACGCCACGCTAAGCTACCCGCTAAGGATGCTCACGAAACAAGGACAGCCCTTTCAGTGGTCCACTCAGTGTGAAGGGGCATTTCGAGAGATCAAGAGAACTGTAGAATCAGCAAAGAACCTAGCGTACTTCAATCCAAAAAAGAAGACGGAGATAACAGTAGATGCCAGTCCTGTAGGATTAGGAGCCATCCTTGCGCAATATGATAGAGAAGGAGACCAACGGCATATAGTAGCATATGCCAGCAGAAGTCTGACGGACACAGAGAGAGCATACTCACAGCCAGAAAAAGAAAGCCTGGCTGTTGTCTGGGCGTGTGAACACTTCCACATTTTCATTTTTGGAAAACATTTTACACTGATAACTGACCACCAAGCCTTGATCACAATATTTGGAAACCCACGAGCAAAAATGCCACCGAGAATAGAGTGATGGGGCCTACGGCTCCAAGAGTACACCTATACCATAATTCACAAGCCAGGAAAAGATGCAAACCCTGTAGACTACATGTCCCGACACCCCATCAGATCCAACAAATTAGAAAAATCAATCGCGGATGAATACATTCACTTCGTAGTGAACAAAGCGAGGCCTCCGGCTGTTCCACTAGAGGCCATTTGTGAAGCGACGCAAACGGATGCCACCCTGCAAGAGGTGAAACGGCTGATCCAAACTAACAGCTGGAGACACACGCCAAGCAATGGACAAAACAACCAAGAGATGGCGGCATTCAAACATGTCCACGAAGAACTGTCGATAGCAGCAAATGGTCTCATCTTACGAGACACCAGAATAGTGATCCCACGACAATTCAGACAAGGGGTCATCAACCTAGCGCATGAGGGACACCGGGGCATAGTAGCCACAAAAAGAGAACTCCGTGAAAGAGTCTGGTTCCCAACACTAGACCTGATGGTGGAGACGACCCTGAAGGACTGTCCGCAATGTCAACTGGTAAGTCGTCCGGATCCCCCTGCACCACTACAAATGTCTCCACTACCGGAGGCTGTGTGGCAACACATTGCCATTGACTTCTTTGGGCCAATCAAATCGGGCCAATACGTCCTGGTCATCATGGACGAATACTCCAGATTCCCCATCGCACAACTGTGCACATCCACGAGAGCATTGAGTGCCATACCGATCCTAGAGGAGGTCTTTGCCAAATGGGGCATTCCCCTAGTGGTGAAGTCAGACAATGGGCCTACATTCAACAGCCATGACTTTGCTGATTTTGCTCATCACCTCAACTTCACACAATGCAAGATCACACCACTATGGCCACAGGCCAATGGAATGATCCAACGCTTCATGGCCACGATCAAGAAGACCATCCAGCAAGCAGAACTCACCGGAAAGAGCCTTCAGACAGCACTCGACGAGGTATTGCGAGCGTACCGAAATACGCCTCATTCCACCACAGGCAAATGTCCTGCCACTCTCATGCTAGGACGCCCAGTGCGCACCAGAATACCAATGATGAATATGGCAGCGCACGAACTGTATCTCCACTCTGATCATGAGGAGATTGCGGCCAGAGACAAGATAAAGAAGGAAAGAATGAAGGACTATGCCGATGAGCGACGTCATGCTACTACCCCTCAAATCCAAGAGGGAGACTGGGTGCTGGCACGACAAGAGCAGCACAGAAAGACTGTTTGCCGATACCATGAGGTTCCACTCAATGTGATACAACAAAAAGGAACCAAGATCACTGCAAAGACCGACGGAAAAAGACTTACTAGGAATGTGACGTACTTCAAGAAGTGCGGACCCAATGTCAAAGAGCTACTGACCGAACCGAAACTGGAGCCGGGAGACCCAGAGACACTGCCAACTCACAGTCAGTTATTGATGGAGATTGCCGATGAGAATGAGCGCGACAGTCCCAACCTCCAGTCACGCCCCAGACGTGTGATCACAAAACCGTCTCGTTTTATCGAAGAATTCTAAAGAAAAATAACTTGCTGTTTGCTGTGGTGTATATTATTTTGTTTGGAGTGAGTCTGGAGCCAGTGCTAGGAGGGAGGACCTTTGTGGACTTCAAGACCCCTCTATTATAAAGGCACAACTGTGTATAAGTACTGAGTCTCTGACCCCACAGAACACAACACTACTGGACCTTTTAAGAACTCTGCCTGGAGGAAGAACTGCTATGCTGCTACAAGGACTGCCAATCTGCTGGACTGTTGTTCTGGGAGAACTGTTTTCCTGCTATGCTGCCCTGCTGCCTGCTACGCTCTGCACTGCTGAGGAAGAACTGTATTCCTCTCAATTGAACTCAGAGTCCAAGAGCATGCAGGCTTCCCCCCTGTTCTAAGTCTCAGCAGGGACATCAAAGACTTTTCATCCACCTGCAACAGCACCTGAACTTTGCTTGCTGCAACTCTTCCCTTGCCAGATGTCAATCCAGCCCTGGGCCCTTGGAAGTGGCTATAATCCACTCATCAATGACATTCCATCAGAACTGGTGCATTTCCCAGATGCCGATGCATCATCACTGCTGCATGGACCTCTCATACCAACTGCATGACTCATTGCCTCCCATTCCATTTTTTTATTACTATTTTTATTGGTATTTCAAAAAGAAACACAGCGAACAGCTAGCCAGCAGACAATCAGTACATAATCATAAACAAGATTGCACCCCCAATACAATTCAGATAGCATTTCGTGCATACCCATCCCAAGGATATGCACAGGGCAAAGAAGGTCGTCACTATATAGAAATTCCAATCAGGGGAAGAGCATGTGATAGTATAGTCAAAATTCCAGAACAGCACCCCACACATTATGCAAAACAGGTTCATCCGCTGAAAAGAAACACAACTCTGCCCCTCCTGATCTGCCCCAGGATCCCAGCATCAAGTGATGTATCCCCATCTTTCCCCTGTCTCTCCCAGGCCCAAGTGATAAATGGTTCCCAAATATCTCTGGGTCTAGAGGTGGGAGGCATTAGTTCCCAGAAAGGGGTCAATTGGGAGTGTCCGTACGCAATGTCCCTGTCCCACTCCTTAATGGAAGGCACCCTCTTCCTCCCCCTATGTACCGCAATTTGGTGTTTGGAAAAAAGGAGAAGCAGTGCATGCAATTTAGAAACCTTAACAGTTGTGTCTTTTACATAGCTCAACAGGCCCAGCAGAGGTGTGGGAGCCAATTTGAACGGCTCAATAACAAGGCATCGACTGCGATCTTATGTGTTGGATGCTAACGTATTTTTCACAGGGCCGGGCCGGGTAAAAATTCAATTTGTTGTTTTGGTCTTCATAGAAATATAAGATTTTGTTTTTTTAACTGGTGTGGTGTTTTTTGTGGTGTTTTTTGTCTGTGTAGCACAAATACTTTACACATTGCCTCTTAAGTTAAGCCTACCTTCTCTGAGCCAATCTTCCAGAGGGCAAGCACAGGTTACTGTATAGTGTATATCTGACTTAGCCTGACTAGGATTGTGATTTCTCTGGAACCTGATGTATTTTATTTGGGTGAGGGACCACATGGATCCCCTCACAGGGCTGTTTTCACCCCGGAAGACCTCATCCAGAAGGGTCTGTAGTATTTGTTAGGGGGGGGGCAACTTGAGCTACTTGTGTCCCAGGGGATCGCATCCCTTAGGACCTAATGTTAAATTTAGGAGAAGGGCCCCCTCCCCTATCTTCTGAAGGCCTCAGGGACACCATTCCCCAAGGCGCTAAGGCAAGTAAAAAGGGAGTGCGCTGTGTGACATCCCTTCCCGACCCATTATTTGTCCCACGGACCCCATTCCCCGGGCTGACTCATATGCTGTGTACCTGGGAGCCTGCCTATGCCCCAGGGGCTCTGCAGTTTCCCTACCCACCCAGGGAGGGGCAGGGAAACATATGCTTACTCCCACTTAGCAGGAGCATTTTAAAGCCTTCAGTCATGTGGTATCAAATACAAAGTCTAGCCAGCTGGAGCTTTGAAAATGCTACAGTCGGCTGGGAGCAGACCCTTGATCTGTTTTCCTGCCCACACTGAAGCGGGCAGGAAAATAGATCAATAAATATTGCTCCCGTCTGGAGGGAGCAGCATTAGTTGCTGTTCCCTCTGGGTAGGAGCATTTCCGACTCCAGCTGAATGCTAGGAGCCAGCTGGTGCTAGGGTGCTCCCACCACAGTCCCCAATGATTGTATGGTGTGTTGCCTGGGTAGACAGTAGGGTATCCACCTTTATATTAACGGGCTCCAGGGATGTGGGAAACAATACTCAGGAAAGGAGGTGCACACTGCCACCCCTCCCCTTTAATACCAAATAGGGGCACAGGGGATGTGGTTCCCAGGTACTGATGAGACTCAGGGTGGGGGGCTATAAGGCATGCCAGGCGTAGTGTCCAACCCATAGCTGCACACAGCTAAAGGCTTTGTGCAGTTAGCCGAGTGCAGGAGTTAAGCCCCAGGGCCTGGCCACAGGCCAAGCCTTACAGTCAACCCACTGCCATGCCTAGCATTAGACCCTCCCCATGCACATCTAATTACCCCACATTTTAAATCACTCATGGCATGTTCTATGAGATTATTGATAATATCACTGCAACATTTGCTTTAAAATTATTGATGAGAAAACTGTGCATGTAGGGCATGAGTTATAGTTAGTTGAGACAACTAAAACTATGACTCCTGAATTTCTATGGTAATGTGTGTGTGTAAAATCTGAACCTAATGTCCCAGTAACTTAATTTTTTTCAATGAAAAACAAATACATATTTATAAAACCTACTGGTGGTCAACAGTAGGTAGTTATTGCTAGGACCTTGTTTCCATAGGAAAGGTGATTCATCAAGCCAGGGTTTAGGAAAAGGGGGTGTCCTAAAATGCATTTTCTCAATGTTAATTTCCATAGGAAACTTTAGACACAGTTACAGCCCAAAGTGCTGAAAGGAATTACACTGAATTTGGCAAAAAGGTAGCTATTGGTTCAGAAAGCACTCTTTTTGTTAAATGGTGTAAATCTGTTCACTAATCCCAGAGAAATGTAAAAATTTCTCAGATATACAAATAGGGGCATGAAGGGTCGGCGACCTCCCCCCCGATCTCGTGCCTGCAATAGGTGTTGGCAGCGATCTTGTGACTCGGTTGAAAGAAAGGATAAAAAACAGAAAGAGAGGCAGAGTAGAAACACCCAGACCCCCTATTCATCCTTGAGGGGTCGCAGAAGGACCCCAGGGCCTAAAAGAGCATTTAAAAAAAAGTTTGGCTGGATTAGATCCGTGAATCCATCAGAAAATTTAAAAAACCAAGAACGGGCTTGTGCGCTATGTTACCTTTAAACCCCCAGGTGGGCCAGGTCCTGGGGGCTATAAAAAAATGTGATGCAGGGGCCTGGGTGGGCCCCCGCAGCCCCGTGGACTGCCACCTTCCTGAGGCTTATTCATTCAATGCAGAGGAGGCTACTACAACCCTCAGAAGCCCAGGGGCTGCCACCTCCCCAGGGCTATAATTGTAAAAATTAATGAGTGGGAGGGCTTCTGCCCAATCACGCCGCCCTGGGGATCGCCACCTCCCCGGGGCTATGTTTGTAAAATGCAGAGGGCCATGTAGCCCACTGCAGCCCTAGGACCACCACCGCCCAGGGCAAAATATATAATTAGGCGTGAGGGGGGACCTGGCCCCGCAAGCGGCTACTGGGTCCACCACCTCTGTGGGGGTATTTACAAATGGGAGGGGGGCTGCACTGTCCCCCTTCTGGAGCCAGAAATGTCCCAGGGGACTGAAACCCTCCAGGGTCGCCATCCTGGGACATTACAGTTTCATCCCAAAGCAAACAGTGTGTTTACTTTTAACATGCAAGAGCACTTTGTTCAAAGCAGGCACACTTTGCATTTTACCTTCAGGGATCTGCATGTCAGCCACTCCCTGGGGGAACCAAGCTACGCTGGTTCCCGCAGGTGGCGTGAGCCGGTCGGGAACGCAGGGGTTCAGGACCTTCCTGCGGTCCCGAACCTGCTGGCCATGCCCTGAAGAATTCCCCTTTGCTATTGAGGGTGCCTAGGGGGCAACTAGCCGATCTATTACCTCTTGCAAGCCCCACATAGTAGGATTGCTGAGAGGTGCTCAGAGGCCATGCCGCTTTTTCTACCACTCTGCACATGCACTTATCAGTGCACTGATGATGAGGATACGAGGTCCTTTTACTTTCTGAGGGCCTTATGACTAAAGTGAACTTCATCACCCAAGCAGGAATGCACCAGGAGTGTGCCAGGAGATGAGTTTGCAGAGTGGGGGAGGAAGGGGGCATGACCTCTGACCTTCTCTCAGTAATCCAGCAGTGTGGGGCTTACTAGAGGTAAAATTAGGGCTAGTTGGTCCCCAGAGACCCTCAAGAGGCAAGGGGAATTCATGCCACAACCAAGTGCATGCCAGGAGGCGTGTTTGCAGAGTGGTGGAGAAAGGGGGGAATGGTTTGAGACCACCATGCTGCAATCCCACTGTGTGGGGCCTACTGGAGGTAACAGGTAGGCAAGTTGGCCCCTAAGGATCTCCAGCAACATAGCAGACTTTATCCCCAACCAAGACAGCACCAGGAGGAATGTTTGCAATCCTACTTTACTTTACTTACTGGAGGTCACAGGAGGGGCCGTTGGCCCACCAGGACCTCCCTTGGGCCATCTACTGCTCTTGTTACCTCCAGTAATTCCCACAGAGTGGGATTGCTAAGAGGTCTTTGGAGGCTACGCTCCCTTTCCACACCACTCTGCAAGCGTGCCTCCTGGCACACTACTGGTTGAGCCTGAGAGATGAATTCCACTTTACTCTGGAGTGACCTTGGTGACCAAGAAGCCCTCCTGGTAGTTTCTGTAAGCACTATACAGTGTCAAGTCAAGTCAAGTCATAACATTTATATAGCGCACTACATACCCAGAGGGTTTCAAGGCGCTTAGGAAGGGGAGGAGGATTATTTGTCAAATATCCACGTTTTAAGCTGCTTTCTGAACGCTATGTGATTTTGGGTGAGGCGAAGGTAATCGGGGAGAGAGTTCCATGTTTTGGCAGCCAGGTATGAGAAGGATCTGCCTCCCATGGTGGTCTTGTTGATGCGAGGTACAGTGGCGAAGGCTTGGCTGGAGGAGCGAAGTTGGCGGGAGGGGGTATAAAAGGACAGTCGAGAGTTGAGGCACTCTGGTCCGATGTCGTAGAGTGATTTGTGTGCGTGGGTAAGCAGTCTAAAAGTGATCCTCTTATTGACGGGTAGCCAGTGGAGGTCTTTAAGGTGACCAGAGATGTGTTCGTTGCGTGGGATGTCTAATATGAGCCTGGCTGAGGCGTTTTGGATTCGTTGTAGTTTCTTCTGGAGTTTTGCGGTAGTACCTGCGTAGAGGGTGTTTCCGTAGTCCAGTCGGCTCGTGACCAGAGCGTGGGTGACTGTTTTCCTTGTTTCGGAGGGGATCCAGCGAAATGTTTTTCTGAGCATGCGAAGAATGTTAAAGCAGGAAGAGGATACGGCGCTGACTTGTCTGTTCATAGAGAGTGAGGAATCCAGGATGACGCCTAGGTTCCGTGCGTGGTCTGTCGGGATGGGTGCTTTTCCGAGGGCTTCCGGCCACCAAGAGTCGTCCCATGCAGAGGGGGATTTACCTAAGATGAGGACTTCTGTTTTGTCTGAGTTCAGTTTCAGACGGCTTTGTTTCATCCATTCAGCGACTTCTTTCATTCCCTCGTGTAGGTTAGTTTTGGCGGTGCTGGGGTCCTTGGTGAGGGATAGGATCAGTTGAGTGTCATCCGCGTAAGAGATGATGTTGAGGTTGTGTTGGCGGGCGATGGCCGCGAGGGGGCTCATGTATACGTTGAAGAGGGTGGGACTGAGTGAGGATCCTTGTGGTACGCCGCAGATGATTTCAGAGGCCTCGGACTTGAATGGTGGGAGGCGCACTCTCTGGGTTCTTCCGGTGAGGAACGAGGTGATCCATTCCAGTGCCTTTCCTTGGATTCCGATATTTCTGAGGCGTTGTAAAAGGGTGCTGTGGCAGACTGTGTCGAAGGCTGCAGAGAGGTCGAGGAGGATGAGGGCGACTGTGTCTCCATTGTCCAGTAGAGTTCGAATGTCGTCTGTTGCTGCGATGAGGGCGGTCTCAGTGCTGTGTTTGGCTCGGAAGCCAGATTGTGAGGGGTCGAGTGATTTGTTGGCTTCGAGGAAGGCGGCGAGCTGGATGTTGACAGCTTTCTCGATGACTTTGGCCGGGAATGGAAGAAGCGAGATGGGGCGGTAGTTTTTGAGTTCGGTGGGGTCTGCTGTTGGTTTTTTCAGAAGGGCGGTGAGTTCAGCGTGTTTCCAGTCTTCTGGGAAGGTAGCGGAGTTGAAGGAGCAGTTGATGACGTCTCGGAGGTGCGGAGCTATGACGGAGTCTGCTTTGTTAAAGATGTGGTGAGGGCATGGGTCTGTGGGGGAACCAGAGTGGATGGAGTTCATCAGGCGGATGGTGTCCTCAGTGGAGATTGGGTTCCAGGCGTTAAGGGTGTTAACGGGGGGAAGATGGTCAGCTGATGGTAGGGTGGGTTGGCTTCCGGGTTGGTTGTCAAAGCTATTGTGGATGTCAGCAATCTTGTTGTGGAAAAAAGAGGCTAGGGAATCGCAGAGGGTTTGAGAGGGGGTGATGTCGTTGGAGTTGGCCGAGGGGTTGGAAAATTCCTTGACGATGTTGAAAAGTTCCTTGCTGTTGTGGGCGTTGTTGTCAAGTCGATCTTTGAATGCTGTTTTCTTGGCTTTTCGGATCAGTTGGTGGTGAGTACGGATGGCGCTTTTGAAGGCGTCCTTGTTGCTGGTGGATGGGTCTTTTTTCCAGGTCTTCTCAAGGGAGCGGCACAGTTTCTTGGACTTCTTGAGGTCGTCATTGAACCATGAGGCCTTTTTGATGCCAGGTTTGTGTTGACGTTTTTTCAGTGGTGCTAAGTTGTCGGCGGTGTTGGATAACCAAAGGGTGAGGTTGGAGGCGGCTTCGTTGGCGTTTGAAGAGAGGGCTGGGGAGGTTTGAAGGAGCGATGTGGAGATCTGTTCTGTGGTGATTTTGTTCCAGTTTCTTTGTAGAGTTGGTTGGAGGTGGATGGTGGGTTTCGGCTTGTTGTAGGTGAAATGAACGCAGCTGTGGTCAGTCCAGAGGAGATCCGTAGTGTGGCTGAAGGAGACATGGTTGCTGGAGGTGAAGATGGGGTCTAGAGTGTGACCTGCGATGTGGGTGGGGGAAGTGACCAGTTGTTTAAGTCCGAGGTTGGCGAGGTTGTCCAAGAGGGTGGCGGTGTTGCGGTCGTTGCTCTTTTCAAGGTGGAAGTTGAGGTCTCCCAGAAGGATGTAGTCTTTGGAGGGGAGCGCGTGTGGGGTGATGAAGTCCGTGATGTCTTCACTGAATTTTGCGCGGGGTCCTGGTGGTCTGTAGAGGAGAGTGCCTCGGAGTGTGGTCTTGGGGTCGATGTGGATCTGGAAGTGAAGGTGTTCGGAGTTGGCGAGGTTGGCGTCAGAGCTGGTTGAGATGCGGATAGTTTTCTTATGGACGATGGCGATTCCACCTCCTGTATGGTCAGTGCGGTCCTTGCGTGTGATCTTATAGTCATCAGGGATAGCGATGGCGATGTCAGGGGCGGAGGAAGCGTTCATCCATGTTTCCGTTAGGAAGGCGACGTCAGGAGAGATGGTGTCAAGTAGGTTCCAAAGGTCAATGGCGTGCCTGTGGACCGAGCGGGTGTTGAGAAGGATGCATTCTAGGTGGTTGGGGTCGGGAATCTGTGTTGTGGTCGTAGCGGAGATGTTGTCGGTGCCGCTAAATTCGCAGGAGGGGCAGGAGAACGGTCCATGGGTGCGACCAGGAGCGGCTTGGAAGCAGTTTGGGGCGCGACCGGGGCTAAGGGCTAGGAGGGTGGCGGCATCGTAGGTAACGCGGGGGGGCTGGGCAGCGCGAGGGGCAGGGGGTCTGGCGCTGGGCGCGGTCCAGGCGCGGACGGGCGTAGACGGGCTTACCTTTGGCGCACCTTCGGCGTGTACGTAGCGCGTGGACGCTGCGCGTGGGGGCATTGGCCATAAATGGAAGGTGGAGGGGGCGGAGCGTGGGAGGGTGAGCTGGGAGGCGTTAGCGAAGGGGGAGGGACGGGCTGCAGGCACAACAAAATGGAGGGTTTCTAAACAACAACACGGCGCTATGCGAGGGCAGAGTAGATGCACCAAAACAAATGCGGTCAGTTACAGCGTCGGCGCTATGCACACAGGTAGCAATTAATATTAAAAATCTCCAGGTGGGCAACAGTAGTAATAGCACAATACGCCTGAGATAGTGTCTGCACTAAACAGCTATCAGCTACGCAATGCGGAGCGCTACGCGGTGGAATGGGCGCTTTATCACGGGAGAGTAAAATGCTAGATGAAAGATAAGCCAGTGATTCAAATGAATCAAATAATCAGCGCTACGATACCGCAGTGGCGCTTGTAGGTCAGGAGGTGAGCAAGGAGCAACCGCTTCGCAGGGAGTTCAGCTGGTCACAGGGGCTTCTCAGCCGAGTGCTTCCAAGTGCTTCGTGGGTGGGAGGGTGAGCTGGGAGGCGTTAGCGAAGGGGGAGGGACGGGCTGCAGGCACAACAAAATGGAGGGTTTCTAAACAACAACACGGCGCTATGCGAGGGCAGAGTAGATGCAGCAAAACAAATGCGGTCAGTTACAGCGTCGGCGCTATGCACACAGGTAGCAATTAATATTAAAAATCTCCAGATGGGCAACAGTAGTAATAGCACAATACGCCTGAGATAGTGTCTGCACTAAACAGCTATCAGCTACGCAATGCGGAGCGCTACGCGGTGGAATGGGCGCTTTATCACGGGAGAGTAAAATGCTAGATGAAAGATAAGCCAGTGATTCAAATGAATCAAATAATCAGCGCTACGATACCGCAGTGGCGCTTGTAGGTCAGGAGGTGAGCAAGGAGCAACCGCTTCGCAGGGAGTTCAGCTGGTCACAGTGGAATTCCTGAGAACTTTTTGGAGGCTAGCCCCTTTTCTCCGACAAATGTCACAATGAGAGGGAGATACCCTAAGACTATGAAAAGGGATGGTATGTATAAACAACAAGCAAAATGTTTCCTTTTCACGTTATTTGGAGCAAACCACTACATTTGTAGCAAACCCAAGCAAAGCAGATATGATGAGGCCGTTATCAATATAAAAATTGTATCCAAGATTAAATCCACATTTATTGGAGTACTCACAAAATCATCCACTGTAACATGATCGAAAAAGGATAACATGAAATATTATGAGATTTCTCATAAAAACACATTTATTAAACTAATGCAGTACATCCATAGGTTTCACCTGAATTAATTTCACAAAATCATTGTATTATACTAATTAAAGAAGAAACTTTCAGTTTATGCATGTTTTAATAAAATTCAATAAAATGAAGAAAAAACTGTTGACGTGGCGTTTCGGTGATAACAATTGATTTGTCACCTTCTTCAGGACAAGTAAATAATTAATCCAAATGATAAAATAAAAATGACTGTATTAGCCACATAAACATTTCTTTTTTGATTTTACAGAGGCAAGAGTACTTTTTAACAACATAGAAGATTCAACGTATTTGTGCTAACTAAAGATGTCTACAGCTTTTCTTGTTTTTTAGTTACCATATTTTCAATCACCATCAGAGCTTTTGTCATGTAGATAAAAATGGATTCACGGTGATTCATATTATCTAAACGTTTGCTAGTTTGCTAATCAATCTAATCATAATGCCCCACTAATCGTCACAATTTCCGTCTAAGGGCTGCTGATGCAATTACTGCCTCCAAACAAAAAAAATTATTTTGCCGGACAACATACCTATAATTGTATATACGTAGCCTTTGCAATCCTTCTGTAGGCTATCATTAAAAATTCCAAGATAGTTGTTATTTCGAGACTCTCTCGGGGGCGCTCACTTTAAATCTGCAATGAACAAAGGAAATCACAATTCTGCAAATGAAGGTTCCTCTTATAATAAGCTAAAAAAGAAGGAAAATATCTAAAAGCCCACCTGTACGATCTCTAGATTCTTATTGGAGTCTCGTACTGTAGTTTTCAGATTGATTTGTAAGCACTTTCACAAATGCTATAAAAGAAAGCGATATTGCCAATAAGATGTTTCTTCACGCAAACACATGTTTTAAATATTTATGTTGATAATAGCCATTTCCTAATAGTTGTCCCGTTTCTCATTGGCTCACCATCATTTTGTTAAATATTATGCACAATTCAAATTTTGGATATACATATGTTTCAATTAGCCACAAATTTAAAAGAAATAGAGACAGGTCATATATTGTTGCTCAAAGCCTCCAACTTGGGCTGGTAGTCGATCCTCTTATGATCAAGCGACATAGAGTTTTTGATTAACTCTAATTCAGAAGTAAGTGTAAAGAATTATAGACTTTGTCCCAGTTCAGAATGACTTTTTTTTTTTAACCCTTTTCAGCTCTAATTGCTTCTAAGCACTAGTCTAACATTTAATCTTTAAAATTGTTTATCTCTGGCTCCCTCCATATGAGGTTTGTCATTTGTGTGTCTATTTGTTCACAAAATATAGTCTATTTTTTTAAAGATAACAATATCAGTTTTAATACATTGGTTTTGGATTTGTATTATGTGTTGTGTCTGATATACTTCATGTATTGGCTTTTTCAAGTGCTTTATACACTTGTCTCCTAAGTTAAACCTGCCAGCTCACATCCAGCTACCATGGATTGAGCAAGGAAATCAGTTATTAAAACCTTTACTGAACCTTTTGTTGTGTTAGCGGCCTTATTACCAGTAGAAGGTCCCTACTTAGCATTACTAATAACTCACTTTCCATTAATAACCCACAGGCTTTTCAAGGAATTATTTAAGCTTTCCCTAGGCTGAAGCTTTTGTTCTACAGCTAGTAGTACTGTGCTCTCTTGGAGCAAAGACTATAGCTGCATTCCTTGCAGCCTAAAGTGGTTTAATGTGAGGTTTCATATTGTATTGACATATTTTGGAGTAAAACGTGGTTATTGCATGTTTATGTATATTTTTAAAGGTGATGTGTCTTTAGGGACTATGGGGCAGATTTATGAGGCCCTTGCGTCTCTTTGCGCCGCAATTGCGTCACGTAATGTGACGCAACGGCGGCGCAAACAATGCGCCCTATTTACAACCTGACGCATCTAGGAGATGCGTCACGTTGGAAAGCCCTGCGCCATAAGGAGGCGTTCCTGCGCGGGGGGGGGGGGCGTTCCTGCGCAGGAACGCCTCCTAAAAGTGGCTGAGTGAAATCTATTAGATTTCACTCAGTCACTTTCTACGTCAATTCCTTACGCCTGCTTGAAGCAGGCGTAAGGGTGACGCACCATAGCATTGAAGAGGTGGCCCCTGTGCATTGCAGGTGTCATGTCGCACTTGCGACATGACTCCTGCAATGCGCCGCCCGTACGCCAAGAGATGCGTCACGCATCTTCACTACCTTGCACCATGGTGCGCCGCATTGTAAAAGCGGCGCACCGTGGGTGGCGGAGCAGTGGCGCACTGTGGCGCACATTAACTGGCGCATCCTGGGGATGCGCCAGTTAACATAAATCTGCCCCTATGTCTGGTGCACACATTTTATGCAAACACCCTCTAGTAGTAATTTTACTGGGGAGATGTGTATTGCTGAATCATACAAACAGTTATGAGTACCCAGACCGGTAATGCATTGACATTTCCTCTTGCGAATGCTTTATTTAAATGATGAGACTGACAGCCACTGGTGGTAAATTGTGCATGCTTTATTGCAGGATTACACACTTTTGGTCATGGTTGTATGCAATTATTACATGTATTCCTATATATAAATGCATTATTAAATAATGAGGTTGACAACCACTCACTTTATTGCAAGTATTACGTGCTCTTACTTAATTCAATACAATTCAATATTTATTAAAGATTTGGATCTCCAATGAGGTCCACATAAAATATACATACAATTATTACATAATAAAGATAGTGAAATATAAGCTCGGCTCATTTCTTCGTCCATTGTAAAAGTATCAAAACCCTTCCTGGCCATTCCAACGTTCTCCCTCACAGGCTCTAGATGAGAATGTCCACAAGCGGATGGATGAAATCAATTGCCCCAGTGAACGAAATGTAAATAAAGGTTATCATCATTAAGACAGATAGGTAAATTACGATACCCTTAATAAATCCTCTACCAGAACAAATAGCTTAAGTTTGAATCCATATAATACGATAGCAGCTTCATAATAGATCCAATTTTGAATAAAGTGCATCACGTAGCAGCTACAAGTTAAAACAGGAACATATTCTAAAACAACCAACATATTTGTATAAACAATCAATTTTCCTTCAACAGCAAAATACTGAAAGCTAAATATATTCGATTTTTTGTACCAAAATGCATTTAAATAGAAGCAGTTACATGTGCGAATTTCTAGAATATTACTCAGCATTGTACTATAGCAGCTTCATAAGAAAATCAAATTTGAGATAGCAGCCAGAGTTAGGAACACAATGTATCCCAGTTTTGTGCTAAGAGCAGGTGAATAGCAGTCGTAACATGTACACAAAAATACAATCCAAAAATAATGCTAGTATTCCTTTAACCTTAAAGATACCCAGGCCCAAAGATAAAGCATGATTGATGAGAGAGTCATGCATCTAAAAAGAAAGCATTCTTATGTAAGATATAACTCAGTGAAAAAATTAAATAGTTTTACACACACCGTTTTTTTCTTTGGATAAAAAGAAATTAACGGGCTGATGTTACATTTTTGATACAGTTCTGTATGAACATTTGAAAAAGCCAACAATGACGTAACAAAACCAATGCTGGCCAAACAAACAAGACATGATCCAGGCTCTGAGGGTCCAAATACATAGGTTGCAGTTGTTTCCATTGTTCGTGGAGTATGACGACTTTGGGGCAGATTTATGATAACTGGCGCATACCCAGGGATGCGCCAGTTATCTTGCGCCGCTGCTCCGCCACCCATGGTACGCCGCATTTACAATACGGCGCACCATGGGGCAAAAGCGGCACAGATGCGTGACGCATCTGTGCCGTTGAGGTGGCGCATTGCTGGAGTTGCGTCGCAAGCGCAACGCAGATCCAGCAATGCCCGGGGGTGCCCCATCTTTGCAATGCTGCGTGAAGACCTACGCCTGCTTCAAGCAGGCGCAGGGTTTTGACGCAGCATTGGCCTGAAAGTGACTGAGTGAAATCTTATAGATTTCACTCAGCCACTTTTGCGAGGCGCACCTGCCCCGGAATGCCCACCCTGCGCTGGAAAGCCCACAAGCGGCGCAGGGCTGTACAACGTGACGCATCTGCCTAGATGCGTCACTTTGTAAATCGGTCGTATGGGTGCGCCACGTTTACGCCGCCTTGCATGACGCAACAGCGGCGTAAACGTGGCGCAAGGGCCTCATAAATCTATTTGTTAACTCATTTAATGGTAAAAGATTCATGCAGCATAGACTAAGCACACGTCAAATACATTGCTCTAAGTTCCAATATAAGTAGTTTCTAGGAAATTCTCAGTGTATTCAACATGTCTATTATCTTTAGCCTTCCTGTTCTACTACACAATATGACATCTCTATTGTAGCTAATCATACAATGTGTGGTGTTTAAAAAGTATTTAAATTCTAGAAGTGGGAGGGAAATCACAGACTCTTCCTGTGTACGGAAGATATTCAGTGCCAGAGAGAAGTCACTAGAAAAATAATATTTACCTATAGTTCCTCCCAAAATTTCTTGACACATTAAACCTCTTAGGGGTATATTCACAAGAACGTGTCATAACTACCGCAAGAGTAGCGTAACGCAACTTTTAACATCGCAGCCCATCGTGGGAAAACAATTCTGTGACACCGTGGAATTCACAACACAGCGGTAGCATGCGATAGTCTGCTGAAACCGCAGAGAATGTCCGCAATACAAACACCACGATGGAGACAAAAACGCAAACCACCACACCAAAAAACCTGGGATGGGCCAAAGCGCAATGAGGAAATTAGCGCTAAGCAGCGCCAGGCCTGCAACACACACCTGGAAGGCTGGAAAAATCACCATAAAAGTAGAAAAAACACCCAAACACAAACTGACCAACACCCAAGCACCAAAGAGGCAGCCGGAGCAGGTGCAGAGGATGAGTGAAACCCCACAAGCACCCCGGACGACCAGCCTGGGACCTCGGGGACAGGGAAGGGCAAGGACAAGAAGAAGAGGAAGACGAAGTTCAGTCCCCAGTCGAACAGGAGCATAGTCACGGAGGTGATGGAGCACCATCAACAACTGTTCGTAACCTCCAACGTGTCATTGGGCACCAAAATGGAATCTGGTGGAACATCGTGGACAAGGTAAATGCCGTCGGGGAGCACAAGAGGACAATTGACGAGGTCAAGAGGTGATGGAATGACATCAAGCAGAGGACCATGGAGAAACTCTTCGCCAACCAGAAGGCAGCAATGCAGACTGGAGGTGGGGGCCCAGCACCACAGCTTGTGCTGGATGACATGGAGGAGCTGGTGTCGACAGTCATCAGTGTGGAGACTGTGGCCAGAGTCGGGGGATCTATCACTGCTTGACAGGACACAACACAACTGCAACAGGACGAGTGACCACCAGGTACTGGGGGGACAGGTGGAGATGGGCACAATGGCACAGCATGCACAATCAATCAGAGCACAGTGCACACCCACAATGAGTCTGGGTTCACCCAGATCTACAGAATGTCACAATGTACAATATCATGCTGTCTGAATGTCAACATGTACCATGCGGCTACATACATGTGGACACATTGTAATATACCAACTCCCCTTTACATCGCATGGGCACCATCAACACACCCTGCAGGGAAGTCCCAGCCACTCTTCACTGATGACAAGGAGGACAGCACCAGCATCGACACCCAAACCATCCAAGACATCATTTACCTCATCCGCCACTCAACTCCAGGATCAGGGCTGCCCAGCTACATCGAGGAGACCCCACCCACTACCCAAAGCAACCAGCAGGAGGCACCCACAGCCCTGGCACTCCCCCAAATATCCCCAGGAACAACACATGGACTTCCAACGTCGTGTGCTGGTGTGCTAGAGGGAGACCGCAGAGCAGGTGCGGTTGGGCTTCTGCATCATCGCAATCAAACTTAACTCCATCCTTGGGTGTGTAGGCCCTCACCATGGTCTCCAACGAGCCCTGACTGACATCGCTGGAGTCATGACGTGGAGAGAAGAACACCTGTCTGCTCAGAGTGGCTCCAGCAATAGCAGCTGTGAGCTGGCCACATGCGGAGGCTCATTGATGACCTGGTGAGGATGGAGGCGGAAAGTATGGAAGCACCACTGCACATCAGCGGAATGTAGGTGGGATCTACCATGCCCTGCAGATCATCATCATGGCATTGCTGTCACAAGGCGTGGCGATGATGAATGCTGCTGCCCCAACACCATCCACATCTCTGCTCCCTGGTGTGTCTCTGCCCCCAGTGCGGCAGGCCTAACCACTCCGGCACCTGATGTGTCAGTGGCACACAGTGCAGCCGACAATCCACCTCCGGCACCTGAAGTGTCAGTGACACACAGTGCCGCAGCCGGTACAACAACACCCACAGGTGGGCCAAAGCACTCATCTGGGGCCAAGGACATGGATGTGCCTGTGATCAGAAGGATTCAGTAGCATTCATTTCCTCCACCTGGCCTGTTCCTGCTTGGTCCAGCACATGGACTCATGACCTTCCACTGACCCCCGATTCACTCAGATGCACTCAACTTGGACAACGACATGGACTGCCACATCCTGTTTGATGACCAATACCACGGCGACCAGTCTGCAGACTGGACCCTACCTCATCCACAGTACTTGTTTTCCCCGGATGGACTCTGGCTGGCCCTCCACGGGCCCATATTGTGTCGAGTGCTCGGCATTGCCCTGTTTATGTTTATGTTTAAGCCATTTTTAGAGCGCGCAAATACCCGGGGGTGTCTCGGCGCTAGAATACAGAACCATCGCTGAGGTGAAAAGTTATACTGGGAAGAGCCAGGTTTTTAGTTTCTTCCTGAAACTAAGGAGGGTTGGGGCGGTTTTAATGTGGAGGGGAAGTGTGTTCCAGAGTTTGGATGAAGAAATAGTGAAACACCTGTCACCCCAGTTAACCTTTTTTGTTCGGGGGACTTTCAGCATGTGTGCCGACGAAGAACGGAGGGTTCTAGGATGATCAAGCGGGCGAAAAGCTTCTCTAAGGAACTGTGGGCCCACGTCATTGACTGCCTTGTAAGTGATACATAGGGCCTTAAACATTATTCAGCTCCTAACCGGGAGCCAGTGGAGTTGACGGATGTGAGAGGAAATGGTTTTGGATTTGGGAATGTTTAAAAGGACTCTGGCCGAGGCGTTCTGGACTAATTGGAGTTGCTTGATAACTTTTTTCTGGGCGTTCAATAGAAACGCATTACAGTAATCGGTTTTTGAAAAAAACAATGTGCTAACCAAAGTTTTGCCGGCTGATGATGGAAGGTAAGGGAGCAGTTTTTTTATTCTTTTTAGGACGTAAAAAGATGAGGAGACCACTGAATTGACGTGATGCTGAAATGTCAATTTGTCATCAAATATGACTCCAAGGTTGCGAACCTTGGTAACAGGTTGAGGTGGATCTCCTAGCTCCGATGGCCACCAGTGAGAGGACCAGATGGGGTCCAGCCTCCCGAATGTCATCACCTCTGTTTTGTCAGAGTTTAGTTTGAGACAATTAGATGACATCCAGGCGCTGATGGCCTTCAATCCCATTTGAAAGTTTGCAGCCACTGATGTCCCATTGTTGTGTACAGAAAGCACCAGTTGGGTGTCATCAGCATAGGTTGTCAGGGCAATTCCGTACCCTGTACCACTCCAGCAGCCGAACTGCACGGGATGTGCAATAAACATCAGTGCCGCAGTGCTGTGTCATGTCTATCGTCATTCATGTATGTATGTGTTGATGAATGTAGGGACAGTGATTTCCTTTGCGTCAATGATGCTCATTCTGTGGGATGCCAGTCAGGGGGTGTTAAATAGCAATTTGTATCCCGGGTCCCATGGACTGAACCACGCCCAGTGGCCACGTGTCAGTTTTGTAGGCCCTGCACTGTTCCGGCATACAGCAGGCCAGACCACTCTGCTAATGTTCCCAGGGGGGCCTCATTGCTACCTGTCGCAGGCGTACCCGCTGGTGGTGTGCAGGTCATTGGTCTAGTTGCCAGCATGTCACAGCCACTCCCTGAGGACAGGTTTGCACGCTCACGACACCCATCAGGCATAATCGTCACAGGCCAAGTGACCCCGCAAATATGAGGGGCCGACTATGTCACATACCCTTCTGCCGGTGGTGACTGGATGACGGACCCGAGACCTAGAGGCCGGCATGGGCCTACCACTATGTGGCACTGACTGGGGTTGAACAGGGTTTGTGGCACACGGTGCATTGAGGATGGCATAGGCACTCTGCCACGGGACGCTGACTGGGGTTGACAGCGTTTGTGGCACACACTGCATAGCAGATGGCACAGGCACCCCGCTGTGGGATGGAGACTTTGGGTGCACTGAGTTATTGGGACCTTAAGCTGCTGAGCGGGTGTGCAGCCAGCGATGATGCCCCATCCCGGCGGTCTGGACTGCTCAGGATTTGTGTGCCTTGCTGGACCGCAGTGTAGGCCGAGCCAGCAGGCTGCACTGGCCTACTGCCACGTGGCCTCCATTCCAGGATAACAGAATTAGTGGATGTGTGCAGGACACACCGTCTCATCATGTTTTTTATCTTGCAGGCTGTGACCTACGGGTTGTCCCGAGGGGTGCCGCCATGTGTCTTCATTTCATTTCAGTGTTCATTTCAATAAAGTTTCATTGTTGCTTCGAAAGTGAATGTGTGATGCTAATTTCTGTGACAACACATGCATGTCAACAGTTGTGATTGTGCGACATCAGGTGGAATATTTCGTACATGTTTAGGTGTAGCTGATGTGACATGTCTTGGTTGTCCGTGCTGCATGTTCCGTTGCTCCATGGCATCTGTTTGTCTTCAGGTGTGGCTGTGGGCTGGGCTCCCTTTTGTGGTGCAGGCTGTGGCCATACTTTACACCAGGTCAGAGCAGGTGTTACAATTCTGCTCCTAACGTGCCTCATCTCGTGTTTTGTGTTCTTATCACCGATCTGGCTGGTCGTTGAGAATGTTCAGGTGTCGTGTTTTCGCTGCTTTTTGCACAGGAATGCCTACTCTGCATGTCATTAGGGATAGTAGGCGGGGGTCCTCTGTGGTGATGATTTTTGCGGCTGCTATCGTGGGAAAACTGGTGCTGTGGGCTGTTAGCACCAGCTTGTGAATGGGGGGTGTTAGAAATGGGGGTCTCTAGTTGGCAGAGGTAGGTACCACTGTAAAAATAGGGACCCTTGCTTCTAGTCAGGGTAAGGAGGAAACCCTCTGAGATAACCCCTGCTCACCCTCTAGGTAGCTTCGCAAGAGCAGTCAAGGCTAATCAGAAGACAATGTGTAAAGTATTTGTACCAACACTCACAGTAACACAGTGAAAACACCACAAACTGACTCCACAACAGTTTTGAAAAATAAAGGTATTTAATCTAAACTACACAAGACCAAAACTACAAAAATCCAGCATACATAGTTCAAGAAAATGGTTTCAAAAGAGTTCTTAAGGTTGCATTAAAAATAATCCACAGTTGCATGAAAAGTTCACAGTTACATCACTTTTAGCTCACAGTACCTTTAGTTGCGACAAAGTTCCAAAAGCAGAAGCTGGTGCGGTGGAAAACAAGCGATGCGTTGCTCCTGAGACCCTGGGGAGGCGTTTGCGACAGACTCGCTGCAGCAGTGGGCGTGTTTCGCCGAATCCGGTCTGTATGTGTAGGAAGGCCACTTGTCTGGATTCTGGAGCGTAGGTTCCGTAGGAAGTTTGTTCTCGCAAAGGTACGATGCGACGATCTTTGGAGTTGCGACAATCTCCAGTGCGACGATGCGCGGACCAGCGGTGATCTTCTCTCTCGCAGCTCCTCGATGCGATGGCTTCGGCGCCGACTCTCGCAGCGGCGTGATGCGGTCCGCAAGAAGGCGGTGCGGCGATCTCACCCATCGACGACTGGCTCTGCGACGACACTCGCAGCGATGTTAGACTTCCTGCACCGATCTGGTGCGTCCCGCAAATGAAGGATGCGACGGCTCTGACAGCGGCAACAGGCGCTGCGACGATCTCAGCCTTCGTAGCGGCTGGAATTGCCTCGCACTGTCGGGGAGGCACTCCGCAGCGAGCGATGCGATAACTTTTCTGTAGCAAAGTCTCTCAAGCTTAGTTTCCAGCTTCCCAACACAGGTACAACTTCCAGAGGCACCACACATGGGCCAAGCACTCGAGGAAGGACAGAACTCTCTCAGTAGAGCAAAGGGGAAGCTGGGGGTGAAGTCCTTTTGTTCCTGGGACTTCAGAACAGGGAGCCAGCTCTTCTCAGGCCCTTGGAGATTCCTTCAAGCAAGGGGACACAGCACACAGCAAAGTCATTCCCCTCTCCTTGGCAGCAAAGCAACAGCAGGGCATTCCAGCAGAGCAACAGCTGGACAATCTTCCTTCCTCAGTTTCAGCTTTCTCCTTGGCAGTGGTTCCTTCTTGATTTCAGGATGATCTCATTTTCTGTTGTCATGGGTCCTATACTTATACCCCTAAAATTCTTTGTTCTCTTTGTGCAAGTGGGCCCTGAGCCTGGTCTGAACCAGTTCTGGGTGTTCCTTGAGCACTTTGTTTTCCTGGCTTCTCCTTTCCTTTCAGAGTGAGGGACAGGGTTGTCAGCCACCCAGCAGGAGGTGGAGCCAGCAATGTGGAAGGCAGGCACAGCCCTATTCAGGCCCAGGTGCTATCTCCTCCCACCACTCAAGTTGCAAATGCAGTCATTCAGCCTAGGGCTGACTCAGCCAGCCTCCTGGGGAATCCCCAGCCCCTGTCACTCTCAAGCCAGACAGTCAATACACAAACAGGCCAAGGCACACAGAAAGGGCAGACAAGAGAACAGCAGCTTTCCAAAAGTGCTGTTCTCAAACACAGGATTTAAAAACAACCTTTCCTAAAAGGTGTGGTATTAAATTCTGAGTTCAGGGATACTAGACTTTTATGTCATATCTTGTTCCTATGGTAAGATATGCTGGTAATGACTGTAGCCAGCATCCCCCATGATAGCCTATGGAGCAAGATAGCCTTGCAGCAGTGAAAAATTAAAATGGCTGTAATTCACTGCCAGAGCATGTCACCTGCACAAGTACATGATCTACCTTTCACATACACTGCACCCTGCCCAAGGGGGTACCTTGGGCCTTCCATAGGGGTGACCAATGTGCACAGAAAGGGAAGGGTTAGGCCTGGTCAGCGGGGACATTGACCGGGAGGACATGGCAGTTCACAGACTGCACACAGGCACTGCGGTGGCAGGCCAGAGACAATATTTTAGGGCTACTCCTGTGGGTGGCAAAATTAGTGCTGCAGGCCCACCAGTAGCATTTGTCATCACCAGCCCTGGCACACCCAGTGCACTTTACTAGGGACTTCATGGTGATACAAATATGCCAATCATGTATATCCAATCACAAAAACTATTTACATAGAGAGCATATGCACTTTAGCACTGATCAGCAGTGGTAAAGTGTGCAGAGTCCTATTGCCAACAGCCACGGGTCAGGAAAAATAAGGGAGGAAGAAGCAAAAAGTTTGGGGATAACCCTGCAAAAAGGGCCAGTTCCAACAGGGGGTAAATTTATCACGACTATGGCTGCGATAAAGTGCCATTAATTCAGCGATAGCTCCTTGTGAATATGCCCCTTAGTGTGCATGACTCACTATTCTTTCACTGATAACCCCAACCTAATATCCTGGCTAAACCTTGATTTAAAAGAGCTTATCAACCCAAATTCCAATCTAATAGCAGATATTGGGACCAAAACTTTTCATAAAATCTGGCCTTTAATCTTATCTAGGAAACTCCAGTCCTGTACTAAGATAGATTCAATAGCATATAGCAAAGAAGAAGGGATTTTTTCTTTAAAAACAGTAAGCAGGTGCAAAAAGTATATTGGATCCATTACACTATAAAAAAATACGCAGGCCATTTGCATGTAATACAGCTTTACAAGAGCTATGTTCGATATGAGGCGTATTCTTTGTATTGCCCGTTATTACTTTCCCTAAATCGAGAGAAAAATCTACCAGGTCTGGATTTTCAAGTCCAATTTTCCAATTAAAGTTAAGTAATTTTCTGCTTCTATTATATTTCATAATCAATACTTTACTTTTAGAAACATTAATCTTCAAAAATTGTGCCATCATATATTTTTGTAAAGATATCAGCTTTTTATTCAGCCCATTGCGGTTAGATCCATTACTGCTATATCACCTGAATACATAATGCAAAAGGACGGCCGCGTATCTTCGGGCATCTCCCATCAAAATGAACAAAAGTATTCCGGGAGATCTGCTGCATACAAGTAAAAGAGTAGCAGTGCTAATGGACAGCCTTGTTTCAGGCCGTTTCTGTGGATATTCCAGTATATAAGCCTTGATTCCCTCCAATTAGCACCTGGCACTATGTTCGTGAGACTAGGGCAATAAATAATGATAACAGGGGGGTAGGCGCTCACATTTTATGTAATTTTCTCCACAGTAAGGTCTGGTCTACCTTATATAAGGCTGTTCAAAAAACTCGTAAGGCCACATATACATTTGACCTACGGAGAAGTGCTTACTCCAAGTTATGTTCAATCCTTGCATTTAAGAACAAGATCATTTTTACATATGTGAGTTGTCGTACTAAACCCTCACTTTTTGGGAGGGGTAAGAATATTGAATGATTTTTAAATTTGGGTATATTTGTAAACTTCTGCATAGTATTGAGTAGTGATGTGTATAATAAATGTACTTTTTGCTTTTTCAAAAGAAAAATCACAGACTGGACAATCATTTATTGAGGGTCATTATTGTGTATCTGTGAAAGGTGATTACTAGCCCACACCACCACCCTTGAGAAGGCCTTGGACTGCTCCGCTTCACTACCCCGATGCGAGTCAAGCACTGCAACGTTGTTTGGTTCCCAGTTGAGGACAAACGTAGACCCATTTCTTGTGCAGGTCACATAACTAATGACTCATTTTTTTAACACACCGCAACACTGGCAACAGAGTAGGTCTGGCGATGGAAGCACTGTAAAACCTCTGTCACGGTTGAACACCTTCTCCTGTCAAAGATATAAATCAGGCAGGACATACTCTTCACACTTGGCAGCAAGGTTGAAACCTCCATCACAGAGTACAGACCGCCGAGATATAAATCAGGCTCCAAATCTCAAAATAACATCTTCAACAGGGTCAAAGCTAGTTGCTGTATGCAACCTGCACTCCTTTGCGATTGGCCTGAAATCGCACCTTGGTCCCAGTCTACTGCAACCAGCTAACTTGCATTGGCGCTTGGTGCTGTTTTACACTCTTTGTAGCTAAATCCTCTAAAATTCGTATCTACAAATTCCCTTATTGAATTCTTGTTGATTTGGTGTCATTTTGCACATTATATTAGTCACTATTTTCATATATTGGATCACGATGGTTAGGGTGTTGTTATTTTGGAGTTCTAGTTTGGTAGAATTTGGGCGCATATTATCAAGGGCTGACGATATAATTATCGCCACTTTAGCATCCGTTTTGAGGCAAAAAGCGGCAATAATTATATCGCAATATCATCAGCCTGCTGTGTGTATTACTACCACTGGCTTGTTACTAGCGCCGGGACGCCCCTTGGCTGGGGCAGCTGTCGCGCTCTACAAAATGATTAAATAGAAATAGAAATAGAATCAAGGACACGCTAGTGCGTGTTTTCCTTACTTGGCGCCCGTTTCCAGCACGCCTACCATCGCATCGCATCGCTAATGAGTTGCAAAGTAGGCAAGGGCTGTCGAAACAACACGGGTAAATATCACAAAGGCAGCTTTGCGGTATTACCAATGAGTTGCAGCGAAAATTTTAATCACGCTAACTCTGCCTAAACGCAGGAATTCAACGTCTGTTAAATTCCTGACTAAGGCATGCCTAACATAGGGGGTGGATTGTGCGGCTAAGGCCACAGGGTCTTATTATCAAGCCTATCGCCGTTTCCTTGGAGGATCGCTGGAAAACCAGTGATATTCCATGGAAAACCCCGCTAACCCTGATTTTCTTATCGCCTTTGAGATAAGCGTTGATAATATAACGCTATCTCGGCGATTACATCCAGCAATAGCCGGCGATAAAAATAACAGCGCTATGCGCACTTTGCGATATTTATTGCAACCCCTTAGTAATATGCCCCTAAATGCTCTCACATTTTTTGTAAGTTAAGCCTGTCTGCTCTGTGCCATAGCTACCAAGCTTTGACCACAGGTTTAAATTCCTCAAACCATGTATGGGACATAACAAGATTATTCCTTTATTAATTGGTGATGGACCTCAATCCTCACCAACTAATAAACCACTGTATCACACTACTCATTCCATATCTAGACACTGCACACATGTAAATTAGTTTATTGTTGCATGACATTGTTCTGTGAAGCTCTTTTCAAGATACTCTTTGAAGACAAACCTCAGTAGCTTCTCTGCTCATTACAATTTTAAAAGCAGCACTTTCGAGCATCAAAGCACACTTTCCCAAGACAGCTGAGAAGCTGCAGAAGCAAGAATGTTTTAGGGTCTAAGGATTTACCCTGCAAGTAGCCTGTTCTCCTAAAGTTTGTTAACGAACAACAAAGTGCAGAAACAGGCCTGTGCCTTAGAAGGCTAGCAGACTTCAATAGCAGACAAGAAAAAGTTCATAAAAACCCTCTTTATTATCAAAACCTGTTCATCAAAGTACATCAACAGTGTCTGTATATTTTTCTGCTGGATTTCAGGCACAGTTTGGGCCGGAGAAACAAAAGTTTCTAATAAACAACAAAACTTTAATGATGCACACCTGCCTACTTTGCCATCTACAGGTGTGGGAGCCAGGTCCTAGGGGGACACTATCTGATGCTGAGCGCCTTCAGCTGTACAATAAAAGAGTGTCCGAAGAGGTGTTGTGAGTCACTGCTTTTCTACCATAGGTTTCTCCATTCTTCTGAAGCGAGTTGTGCTCTCCTCATCTGACTTTAGGCGCATCTCAGCCTCACTTGTGTATTTTTGTATCATTATCGTTTGAAGGTGGTGCCTTTTTCCTGTGATTCTGCAGACTGTGTAGCTTTTGAAAATGTAATAGCAAAGGTGAGTACCCACTGATCAGAAATAAACACATGCCTAAATATTAAACTGATTCAGGTGTTTTTTAAGGATCAGAAAAAGATGGATCTATTAGACTGACTTAACTGTGTCCCATTTTATGACAGGTTTCCCTGCCCCTTAAAGTCACCATTTTAGTTTTTTTTGGCCAATATGCCGCTCCTATCTTTCCCGTATATAAACTATTCGTTTAGGCAGATTTATAATTATGAAACTGATGCATTGATTGTGATATATTAATTTATTATGCAATGAATATGAACATATTCACCTGCTTGGGTAGAAAGATAATTCATTTTATGCTGCTGACTGTCATGAAATCTCTGCAAGGGTTGTGCATAATTAGCCAAAGAGAAATTGTTGCCAATATAAGGTTGATGTTTGATTTCAGTTCACAAACCAGTGATGTGCTGTATGCAAACTGCCTAGCTTGCCAAAAAGGAATGCAAACTCTGATTCTGCTCGTGCACTAGCACAAATTGTTCATCCACAGGGGTATGCATAATGATCTGTATAATGAACATTAATTTGTAAGGTCGCTACAGTGTTTGGATACAAATGTAAGGATGGAAGCCTGCCAGGGACTGCAGACCTCCGTTTATTTATTTGCTTTCCTCAACTGGAAACAATTTTATGAAAGCATCCCAAGCCTTTTCAACGGATAGGTGCTGTTCTAAACAAAAAAATGAAAGAAAGACATTGGGAGAGGAAGCAGTGTCCTCTTGGACACTCTCTGCTTCACCCCAAGTCCAGTACCACAATTCCCAAAGGGAAATCTATTTCATGGGGACAGTTTCAGCCCTGCAAGTCAAGTACCCTCCATCTCAATGATCAGTAACTGATCCTTACATTTGTAGCCAAACACTGTAGCGACCTTACAAATTAATGTTCATGTAACCTCCCTTTTTTCCTCCTCATGTTTGCAATTTGTAAAGGGCTGAAAGATCCTTTTTTGAGTAAAAACGTCCCTCAGACACTTCAGGCTTTTGTAGTTTATAGAAAGTCACTTTGTGGTCGCAAGAGATGAGGTTTTGTGAATCACAGGGTTTGAGACCACAGAAGTGTAGGTTGCATTTGACCCAGGGATTGATCATTTTTCTTTGGATTCCAGTACCTCTCCGTTAGAAGTGTATTATGGTATTACAATGGTCCTCGCATGCTACCAGCATAGAATTGACAATCACAGCTCGATATGCGGGAACATAGTTTGCACAAATAGCAAGACATATAGTAGAAAAAATAGGTAACTGCTAACTTTAGGAGTTTTGTTGTGAACAGAAAAACACAGGAGAACTGGGCAGTGCCCACATGGAGTATTAAAGGAAAGCAATGAATGAGTACTGACAAGTGAACACTGGCGAACAACAGACCAATGAGAAGTGGGCATTCAGATTTATGTCAGAATATTGTTAACAAAAATATTGTTGAATTCAAATTGTGTTGTAAATATTGCTTAAAATTGTCGCTGGGCGTATATGCTTTCTTATTATATGCAGTGAGATCACATTTTTTGTAAATATTAATTAGGACACAGTGTATCAAAGCACCTATCTTAGCTCTCTTTTCTGCACACCAAGAGGGTTATTTATGGGAGCCTTGCTTCACCCTCGCTGTGCGTAAAGTGGTACATGCGTGACGCAGGGCTCTGAATCAGATTCATGGAGCCTCCCTGCGTGGCTTTGAGCGGCCTCATGAATCGTGAGTAAGGCGACGCAGCGCACATCGCTGCGTCGCCGTACCATGTGCATGGGCATTGCACTGGGTGTTTCCAGGCAGCACCCATGGATTGTGATGCTGCCTCGGATTTACAAAATCTTGTAAAACTAGGGAAGCTCCAATCTTTACTCCTTCCAAGGTGAGGCGTAAAGAGGAACAATATTTGTATTTCTCCTCATTTGTTTCTCTTTCACATAGAAAGAGGAAAAAGCCACTTTATGTGCAAGGTGCAGACAACACTACTGAGAAACACAGAGTAATCAGTTGTCCATAATCATTTCTACACTGCAGGCAGCTCGATTTCAGTAAACATTAGCACATCGACCTCTTCTGTTCTTACACATGGGTGGAGAACGCCAGCAAATAGGAAAATACATCATAGAAATGTGGTGAACCTGAGCAATTAGAGATGGTCAAGCAACTTTTTTTTCGAACTCTTTTATTTTTCATGATGCAGTCCCATTGCTCAGGATTTCGTATTTGATATAGATGTGTTACTTATCCTCTCGGATACATAATGAAACTATAAAGACCTTTATTGGATGTGATATATGATTATTAGATTTTCTGTGATAATGCAGAATAAAATGCAGAATGTAGTGCTTACTACACCCACATCTACCAGTCCTGGTATTTACCAACATTCTTTCCTCCCAGTAAATATTGGCAGGGTCGACTTTCTGGTATTTACCTGCAGAGCACGCCTTTGTAATTGTAATACCTGTGCAAACCACAGACACTGGAAGTAAGGATGCAGCAGCCCTAAAGTTCAGAAGGAGAATGAACACTAAGGATTTATTTAAATTATATCTTTCTTCTGACTGTATGTTTAAAGACAAAGGTGACATGCAAGGCTATGTCTTGGCCAATTGCTGTGTATTCTTTTAACAATAAACCTGGTGCTTACTTTTCTTCTCTGACTACAAAGTGAGAGGATTTTGGAAATCAGCGGGGAGTCAAAGGAAAGATTGTAGGATGTAATGTTATTCAACGACAACAAACTTTAAATACCCACACATGAACTATACATGTTTAAAAATATTTTAGCAATTCGGAAAGCACTTTTTGCAATTTTGTGAATCTAAAGAGTGATGCAAACAACAATTTTAATAGAATCAAAACACTTTACTTGGTGATGCGCAAATGATAAATGTTTGTTGAAACCTGATTTCCACATATTATTGTTTTTGTGCACGATATAGTTTTATCAGTACAACTGCATGGCTATATACATTTAGTGGCCCTTACATCAAGTCAAGTCAAGTCAAGTCATAGAATTTATATAGCGCACTACATACCCAGAGGGTTTCAAGGCGCTTGGGGAGGGGAGGGGGATTATTTGTCAAATATCCACGTTTTAAGTTGTTTTCTGAACGCTAGGTGATTCTGGGTGAGGCGAAGGTAAGTGGGAAGTGAGTTCCATGTTTTGGCAGCCAGGTATGAGAAGGATCTGCCTCCCATGGTGGTTTTGTTGATGCGAGGGACGGTGGCGAATGCTTGGCTGGAAGAACGAAGTTGGCGGGAGGGGGTGTAGAAGGACAGTCGAGAGTTGAGGCAATCTGGTCCGATGTCGTAGAGTGATTTGTGTGCGTGGGTAAGCAGTCGGAAAGTAATCCTCTTATTGATGGGTAGCCAGTGGAGGTCTTTAAGGTGACCAGAGATGTGTTCGTTGCGTGGGATGTCTAATATGAGCCTGGCTGAGGCGTTTTGGATTCGTTGTAGTTTCTTCTGTAGTTTGGCGGTGGTACCTGCGTAGAGGGTGTTTCCGTAGTCCAGTCGGCTCGTGACCAGAGCATGGGTGACTGTTTTCCTTGTTTCGGTGGGGATCCAGCGAAATGTTTTTCTGAGCATGCGAAGGATGTTGAAGCAGGATGAGGATACGGCGCTGACTTGTCTGTTCATTGAAAGTGAGGAGTCCAGGATGACGCCAAGGTTCCGTGCGTGGTCTGTCGGGATGGGTGCTTTTCCGAGGGCTTCCGGCCACCAGGAGTCGTCCCATGCAGAGGGGGATTTACCTAAGATGAGGACTTCTGTTTTGTCTGAGTTCAGTTTCAGACGGCTTTGTTTCATCCATTCGGCGACTTCTTTCATTCCTTCGTGTAGGTTAGTTTTGGCGGTGCTGGGGTCCTTGGTGAGAGAAAGGATCAGTTGAGTGTCATCCGCGTAAGAGATGATGTTGAGGTTGTGTTGGCGGGCGATGGTCGCGAGGGGGCTCATGTATACGTTGAAGAGGGTGGGGCTGAGTGAGGATCCTTGTGGTACGCCGCAGATGATTTCAGAGGCCTCGGACTTGAATGGTGGGAGGCGGACTCTCTGGGTTCTTCCTGAGAGGAACGAGGTGATCCATTCCAGTGCCTTTCCTTGGATTCCGATGTTTCTGAGGCGCTGTAAAAGGGTGCTGTGGCAGACTGTATCGAAGGCTGCGGAGAGGTCGAGGAGGATGAGGGCGACTGTGTCTCCATTGTCCAGTAGAGTTCGAATGTCGTCTGTTGCTGCGATGAGGGCGGTCTCAGTGCTGTGTTTTGCTCGGAAGCCAGATTGTGAGGAGTCGAGGGATTTGTTGGCTTCGAGGAAGGCGGCGAGCTGGTTGTTGACAGCTTTCTCGATGACTTTGGCCGGGAATGGAAGAAGTGAGATGGGGCGGTAGTTTTTGAGTTCGGTGGGGTCTGCTGTTGGTTTTTTCAGAAGGGCGGTGAGTTCAGCGTGTTTCCAGTCTTCTGGGAAGGTAGCGGAGTTGAAGGAGCAGTTGATGACGTCTCGGAGGTGCGGGGCTATGACGGAGTCTGCTTTGTTGAAGATGTGGTGAGGGCATGGGTCTGTGGGGGATCCAGAGTGGATGGAATTCATCAGGCGGATGGTGTCCTCAGTGGAGATTGGGTTCCAGGCGTTAAGGGTGTTAACTGGGGGAAGATGGTTAGCAGATGGTAGGGTGGGTTGGTTTCCGGGTTGGTTGTCAAAGCTGTTGTGGATGTCTGCAATCTTGTTGTGGAAAAATGAGGCTAGGGAGTCGCAGAGGGTTTGAGAGGGAGTGATGTCGTTGGAGTTGGCCGAGGGGTTGGAAAATTCCTTGACGATGTTGAAAAGTTCCTTGCTGTTGTGGGCGTTGTTGTCGAGTCGATCCTTGAATGCTGTTTTTTTGGCTTTTCGGATCAGTTGGTGGTGTGTACGGATGGCGTTTTTGAAGGCGTCCTTGTTGCTGGTGGATAAGTCTTTTTTCCAGGCCTTTTCAAGGGATCGGCATAGTTTTTTGGATTTCTTGAGGTCCTTGTTGAACCATGAGGCCTTCTTGATTTTGTGTTGGCGTTTTTTCAGTGGTGCTAAGGTGTCTGCGGTGTTGGATAACCAAAGGGTGAGGTTGGAGGCGGCTTCGTTGGCGTTAGAAGAGAGGGCAGGGGAGGTTTGAAGGAGCGATGAGGAGATCTGTTCCGTGGTGATTTTGTTCCAGTTTCTTTGTAGAGTTGGTTGGAGGTGGATGATGGGTTTCGGCTTGTTGTAGGTGAAGTGGACGCAGCTGTGGTCAGTCCAGAGGAGCTCCGTAGTGTGGTTGAAAGAGACATGGTTGCTAGAGGTGAAGATGGGGTCGAGTGTGTGACCTGCGATGTGGGTGGGGGAAGTGACCAGTTGTTTAAGTCCGAGGTTGGCGAGGTTGTCTAAGAGGGTGGCGGTGTTGCGGTCGTTGAACTTCTCAAGGTGGAAGTTGAGGTCTCCCAGGAGGATGTAGTCTTTGGAGGGGAGCGCGTGTGGGGTGATGAAGTCCGTGATGTCTTCACTGAATTTTGCGCGGGGTCCTGGTGGTCTGTAGAGGAGGGTGCCTCTGAGTGTGGTCTTGGGGTCGATGTGGATCTGGAAGTGAAGGTGTTCGGAGTTGGCGAGGTTGGAGTCAGAGCTGGTAGAGATGCGGATTGATTTTTTATGGACGATAGCGATTCCTCCTCCTGTTTGGTCGGTGCGGTCTTTGCGTGTAATCTTATAGTCGTCAGGGATAGCGATGGCGATGTCAGGGGCGGAGGAAGCGTTCATCCATGTTTCCGTAAGGAAGGCGACGTCAGGAGAGATGGTGTCTAGTAGGTTCCAAAGGTCAATGGCGTGCCTGTGGACCGATCGGGTGTTGAGAAGGATGCATTCTAGGTGGTTGGGGTCGGGAATCTGTGGTGTGGTTGGAGCGGAGACGTTGACGGTGCCGCTGAATTTGCAGGAGAGGCAGGAGAACGGTCCATGGGTGCGTCCTGGAGCGGCTTGGAAGCAGTTGGGGGCGCGACCGGGGTTAAGGGCTAGGAGGGTGGCGGCATCGTAGGTAACGCGGGGGGGCTGGGCAGTGCGAGGGGCAGGGGGTCTGGCGCTGGGCGCGGTCCAGGCGCGGACGGGCGTAGACGGGCTTACCTTTGGCGCACCTTCGGCGCGGGTTGGGCGCGGACGCTGCGCGTGAACGCTGCGCGCGGGAGCTACTGTCATATATGGATGGTGGAGGGGGAGGGGCGAGGGCGTCTCAGCTGGGAGGCGGGGCGGGCTTCTGACGACGCCAGACAACAAACAAAATGGAGGCGGAGGGGGGGAGTACAGCCAAACACGCAAAGCACAGTGAAACAATTCCTAAAATGCACTTTAATAATGCAGGCAAGCGGAGCGCCGATCTGGCAGGTAGCAAGCACAGACAATGATCAATTTTGACAAATAAAGCGGCACAGCGCGCAAAACAGTCCCAATTCGGCACAACAAGCTATGTAAAGCGCGAGTAAGCCCAGCAGCGATCAGGCAGGCGGCAGGCACAGAAAGGAATCACTTTAGATAGGCACAGCGCTAAAAACGAGGCAAAGCGCTAGAAACGATACCAGGTCTTTCAGGGGACGCTGGGGAGCGACCACTCAGCTCGAGGGAGGAGAGCAAGTCACAGCGTTTGTAGTTAGTGAAGCGCTGTTCTACTAAGTGGGAGGGCGTCTCAGCTGGGAGGCGGGGCGGGCTTCTGACGACGCCAGACAACAAACAAAATGGAGGCGGAGGGGGGGGAGTACAGCCAAACACGCAAAGCACAGTGAAACAATTCCTAAAATGCACTTTAATAATGCAGGCAAGCGGAGCGCCGATCTGGCAGGTAGCAAGCACAGACAATGATCAATTTTGACAAATAAAGCGGCACAGCGCGCAAAACAGTCCCAATTCGGCACAACAAGCTATGTAAAGCGCGAGTAAGCCCAGCAGCGATCAGGCAGGCGGCAGGCACAGAAAGGAATCACTTTAGATAGGCACAGCGCTAAAAACGAGGCAAAGCGCTAGAAACGATACCAGGTCTTTCAGGGGACGCTGGGGAGCGACCACTCAGCTCGAGGGAGGAGAGCAAGTCACAGCGTTTGTAGTTAGTGAAGCGCTGTTCTACTAAGTGGGAGGGCGTCTCAGCTGGGAGGCGGGGCGGGCTTCTGACGACGCCAGACAACAAACAAAATGGAGGCGGAGGGGGGGGAGTACAGCCAAACACGCAAAGCACAGTGAAACAATTCCTAAAATGCACTTTAATAATGCAGGCAAGCGGAGCGCCGATCTGGCAGGTAGCAAGCACAGACAATGATCAATTTTGACAAATAAAGCGGCACAGCGCGCAAAACAGTCCCAATTCGGCACAACAAGCTATGTAAAGCGCGAGTAAGCCCAGCAGCGATCAGGCAGGCGGCAGGCACAGAAAGGAATCACTTTAGATAGGCACAGCGCTAAAAACGAGGCAAAGCGCTAGAAACGATACCAGGTCTTTCAGGGGACGCTGGGGAGCGACCACTCAGCTCGAGGGAGGAGAGCAAGTCACCTCAGAACATGTTTTTTTGTAAATGGCAGCATTACCTCGCCAGTGCTCCAGAATGCACCCCCTGCTACATAGTACACACACCTTTACCACTCGCCTGCTGAATGGGCCTGGCAGCTTTGATGAACTTATTTTTGTGTAATGCATGGATTTTTGACAATTCCTATGACCTGAGTGATATAACATTAGGGGTAGCTAACACCACTCTTAAAAGTACCCCACCACCACTGCCACACTTAAAAATGGCACTTATTCTTTGGGCTTTACAGAACCGACACATGAAAGAACTAATATCCCTTCGACCTCAAAATTCTCCTGAACAAATGAATATCCAGACTTTAATTTTGAATTTATGTCTAATAAAACCATAACCAACAATTTTGCAGTACCTGTGGTGATAGTGCATTTCCGTTTGCTCAATGTAATACAAGTACATTTTTTAATTTGAAGTATGTGGTAGCTGTTCAGATGATTTGATGAGGGCTATAAATGACTAATATGTGGCTCATTTAGAGAGGTGGCTACAATGAAAGCATCAAGCTTTTGCCAAATGGGCATCATGCTTGATCCAACAGCTTGGCAAAAGTTTTGTTTTGTTGAAACAAACTCCCCAAAAAGAGTTTGAGTTCAGAAAAGTAAAACATTGCTCACACGAAGGGCATGTTCTCCCTGCTTGTGCGGGCGATTGGGCATTTTCCCTATCCTGCCATGTCACCAGTAGGCAAACTGAGTGATGGTTTCCCACACCTCAAAGGGCGAGACTACAGCTGCTGTGGCCTGATGACCCTGTGGTGGGAAGTCCATCAGGCCAGCTGTTCAGCTTGGGAGAGACAAACTAAGTTCTGCCTGTGTAAAGCCAGCACTGCTGCCAAGTCTAAGTAGATGGGGGAAATCACAAGTTTGGAGGGGTGGGGTCTCTGCTGATTTTCTTGCTCCTGCTCCCCCAAACTCTAAATGACACCCCATATTGTGTCCATCATCAGTGATGTGTGATAGTGTGTCCTTTTAGAAAGAGCTAATGAAAGACAGGAAATAAAGGATTATGATCAATGTTTAGAAATGATGGAATTAGCCTACTGGTGGCTGTGAGTCTTGCTGTGGGGATGGAAGATGTTCTTTTAATGGATGACAATATTGGGAGACAAAAGCTTTCAAATGTTGGCCTTTCCAGACCCTAATGTGCATTACCAAGGTCTGTGTTAGGATGCACCCTAGATACGGAATGTGTTCGAAGGTCAGGGTCTGAGTAAAGTCACAGAACAACGTATATGGCGTATTTGCATGTGCACTTGAGTGTTACAGTGTTATTGGATTGCTCTAAAATGCACAATGCACATTTCTGTGGCCCAGATGATCCTGTGAAACACTGTTGGATTGAAACATTTCCTTTCCTGAGATCAGATTGTTGTACTTCAAAACTACATATCCTAAGAGCCAAGGCATAGCAACTATTCTACACTCATTACAAGTCCCACCATCAGCCCATTGTGCTGCTTGCTATTAAAAAAGTCTTTTGGTGCAACATTGCAATTGTTGACTCAGTTGTGGGGCACTGTGGTTTCAGCTGGAATAGATCCCCTATTTCTGTTCTTCATGTAACTTTGAGTGTGTATTGTACCTTCCCTCTCAGCCCTGCCTAGTGCTGATTGCATGGGATTGCAAGGGATTATAGTAACCACTGGCCATGGGCAGCAGTGGTTGGCCACTGAGTCAGTGTGCAGCCCTCTGCAGGGTCCCTCTACTGGCACCCAACCACCACTCAGCACAGTTTGAATCCAAAAGTGTTACTGTTTTAAAGTTAGCAAACTGTTAAGCAACTGGGAAGATGGGTTGGGTGAGTAAAGATATATGGAAAGTGATACTGTACTTATGCAGACTTCTCCCACTTGAACAATGTTTAGCCCCTTTAAAAATAAATTAAGCATCAAGATAAAAAATATACCTCTCCTCACATTTTTTACCACCTGCATTAACACATTTTAAGAAAATGGGCTAGTAATTGCAAAAGAAATGAATGAGTTCACAATTAATTAATTAAACTTTCGGTTTACTGGGAATCAAGTATCCCATTGTGGAGCTTCAGTCTCCAGGGTAGAGAAGTAGAGCAGTCTAAGGCCTGTTCAGAAGAGGTGGTGTGGGCTAATATCCCAGCTTGCATCTACACAAGGGACATCCAATAAATGATTGTCCAATGATTTTTCTCATGAATAGGAAAGGTATGATACCACACACACACTCACACTGCAGCATATTGCACTTTAATTTACAAATATCTACAAACATGCACATGGAATACCTACAGTAACACTCTCATAACATGTTACATCTCCAGTGAGTCCTACAGCCACAATGCCCCCACCTATACTAGACACAAGTAGAGGGGGTGTTGGTACACAAAAAGGCAAAACTACTGGCTCTGTCGGGTGTCCCCACAGTAATGTAAGCGGAATCATAGCATATTGAGAACCAATACAGCAACACTGAGATCAATAGGGATGGTCTTAGCGCCGGGACACCCCAGTGTAGCGCCGGGACACCCCTGTGTTGGGGGTAGCTGCCGCGCGTAATAAATTACAGTATTATTATTATTATTATTATAATGGCATTCATTAAGAGCAAATATGGCTTAATGTTAATCTTGGAGTTGTCAATAAATATTTCAAAATACATCAATGAATATCATTAAAACATGTAATAAATGACTGTTCACAACATACTTGTAAATCAAAACTTTTTATGACCTTGACAATCCTTACAACACTGTACTGTCAGTACTGTAATTGTTAATAATGCATTAGCAATCTATTTAAATGTGTGCATGAATCTTTCTACTACTTGTCTTATGCTTTTACTAATGCTGTAGAACCAACCTACACCCCATAGCATAGGTGCAACAGTACAAGCTCCAGTGGTGTTTGTAATTGTAAAAAACATCTCCCAGGGCCATAAAGATATCCCGCTTTGGAAATTTGATTTGACATCCGGAGAACATTTGGTGGTGCGGCTGCTGAACATCTGGCAGCCCATGAACCATTCGTTAACATGTTTGGTGGTGCCCTGCCCTCTCTGATACAACACTGCAGTAAAAAATGCTACATTTCGGAGGACTTCAGACAATTCTTGGATTCTTCCTATGCCAGTAAGAATGAATTAATAACATTGCAGGATGGGGAGCAAACTCAAGAGCTGTCTGGCTGGCTCCCCATCCAGCTCACATTCTCTTGAGCCTGCAAGGGAGTCAGCATCTTTTTTCTCTCACCTGTACCATCATGGGTTTGTGGTGCTGAGGTGTGTGTCTTGCACCCCCCATACAGTGCATGGAGAGTGGGCAACACACACCGCAGTAGAAGAATGTTGGGGCACTCCTGCATTTGCCTCTGTCCCTGGGATATAGGGACCCCTTAGACAGTTTTCCATGCTCAGGCCCTGGGTTATGGAATCCCCAGGGTTGAGGATCTCTTTTGAGGAGAAACCATATCCCTTTCTGTAGGAAAGTAGTATCTGCGTTTATGGTTATCCATACTAAGCTGGTATTGACTATCCTGACTGGGATCCTGCTAATCAGGACCCCAGTCTATCTGCTTTCTCCCTTAAACTGTTATGTTCCGTACTTAGGTACATCCCAGATTGGATACTGGGGTACCCTTATCAGCCCCTGGTGTATGGTACTCAGGTACCCAGGGCATAGGTACCCAGAGGTCCCATATGGGCTGAAGCATTATGCCACCCATGGGAGAACATTAAAAATGGAACTACAGGCCTGTCATTGCAGCCTACGTAAGTGCCTGCTAGTACCACTCACTACAGATATAGGTTTCCTATAGTGGGGGTCACTGCACTTAAAACTTATAAGTCACCCCTATAGCAGGCCTTATCAATCCTGAAGGCAGGGTGCTTGGTTCTAAGTGTGAGGCTGCTCCTGCATGGGCAGGACACCCCTGAAGCCTACGGAGTCCATTCTCCCAGTTTGTAATTATGGGCTCTGTTGGGTCCTCAGTGCTCCCATTACCAGTCTTCCAGTCCCTGTCAGCACAACATGGATGGTGCTGACCAAATACAATGATTCTGCCCTTCTGCTGCTGAGCAGGGGAAGGCAGAACAATAGACATACTGTCAATCTCCTCCCAGACAGGTTTTAGTGTATTGGAGCTGGGTAAGTGCACTTGCCAGCACCACTCAGTCTGCATGAGGGGCACATTTGGTGCCTCCTTGCATAGTCCAGATCAAACCAGCTCTGCCCAGACCCTCGTCTGGGAGGGTCCCCTGAATTGTTCCAACCCTTTCCCTGCGGTAATTAAGGGCTTACCTTGGTGTAGGTCCCTAGATTCGTCAGCGGACAAGATTCAGATTAGACACCACCTCTTCTTCTTCAGTCGGGCCCTGTGGACTTTGCTGGACTTCGTTTGGGCTCAACTTCATGTCCCTTACAGTCTGCTGCATCACCTGTGCCTATGAACCATACAGAAGCCTTCTAAGGCCTGTGGGCATTAAAGACACCTGAAGAAATCTCCCCTGAATTGAAGGAGTCACTTCACTGCATTCGCAGGCACCGCAACTAAGTCGACTGGTTTGCTGATCCTGAGCTCCTACGGACTCTGAAGATTAGCCAACACAGGTGGTGATTCTCCACAGCTCTCAGGACCTGCCCTGCCCTCTCACCAAGTTTGAGGCCAGTATCCCTCAAGGGGGCTGCAATAACTGAACCCCTGTGTACTGCCCCAACTTTGAAGTTGCATAGGCTTGTTGGCTTTCTTCTAAGAAGATCTATGGGCTCCAAGTAGCCTCAACCTCGAGCATCTCCAGTGACCTGTATCATTGGCCACACCACATTGTTTTGCATTGTGGAACAATGCTCTGTGCCAAACTTGTGTTTAAAAGCATGTAAGGGGTGGCACAGTAGCGGTACATTTATGATCCACTCGGGCCAGTCGATTTGATGTTATTAGAGTTAATGCTACTATTACCCGCTCTCATAAAACTAAAGGCAGGTGGCAAATGCTCAAACTGTTTGAAAGGAATTAAGGCTGCAGTTTTTGTTTACTTTTGAAGGATTTCCTAGTAAAGTGCTTAGATGGTTTGGCGATTCATAATTTGGGCCCATTTACTGATGAATGCTCTGGTTTTAGCTACAATAATGATTCAGGTAAAAGACAGCTTGAATTTTCTTTTAGCATCTCTAATCTGACATTTTTATTTGCATTTTTCTCATAGGAGTTCAGTTCACTACAAACTGTCTAAAGTGATTGGACCTTTGTCTATGCAAGGTTTTGGAGGCCTGTTGGATCTTGTGTCAAGGTATTTTAATTTTCTCCTAAATAGCTGGTCATACAAGCTGTCAAAAGGGATTGCCAAACAGCTGTGTGCATGACAATGTTGTTATCGCCTCGGGCCTATTTAACCTTTGACTTTATCAGATATAAGTAAGTAAGTAAGTAAACTTTATTGTTTTAGGTTAATTAAAACTAATACAAAAATACATTGAAACACATGTCTTCGAATAAAAGTTAAAAAGAAAAAGTAAAAAAAAAACAGTAAACTTTAGTTATAAAAGTTATAAAAAAAAGTCAATGTCATATGGGAAGTCAGCATTATTCATTGCATCATTGTCTTGACCATAGTTCCAGTGGTCTGGTCAGGGGCGCATTCATAGCTTGTTAGTTTCAGCTCCACTAGTTTCAGGAATTTCACCAACTTCCCATTTAGTTGTGGAAGACCTGGGTCAAAACAAGCGAGAACTTCTTGTCTTCATGTGCGAATTCTTCTTTCATTAAAAACGGTTTTTAGCAGGGCTGCTCTTTCCTCTTTCAGCAGGTGCATAGCAGATGTTCAAAGTTTTTGTTACCTGCACCGCACAGTCTACATTTTGACCCACAGTTCCTTCTCAGCCATGGTTGTAGATTTGGTATGGCTGGTAGGATTCCAAGCCTATGTTTTAAAAAAGCTTCTTTACTTTTCCTGCCGTACCCCAGACCGAAGTAAGCTTGTAGCCCTGGTGATTTGTATGTGCACAGTGTCATCCAGGCGTGACGCCTGTGGGAAAAGGTGGCTTTATCTTCCACTTGCAAATGTCTCTGTATGCTCTTGTTTACTACACGCTCGAATTGCGCGTGCGATAGTGGGGTTTCCCATAATTCTTTCAGACCTGTGAAAGCCAGGGACTTCTCTAAATATGCTTTCGCCGACGATTTGGAAAAGCTGTCAAGTCTTGCCAGAGCTGGTGGTTCAATGTGTTTTCTGGTGAATTCTTTATTTTATGCCAACACTTTAAGTATGCCCCTCTTCTTGGAAGCATTTGGCAGGTCAGTCCAAATTCTAACCGGATCTGGGCTTGTGAGGTGTAGGTTGGCAGGTTAAAGAGCAGTCTGTAGGCCTTTGCAATGATTATGTCCACCAGTTTTACGTCTGTACCTCTTAGAGCCTCACTGCCATACGTAATAGATGACTCTATCTTGACTTGAGCCACGCGGAGCATTGGCAGAAGAGAAGGACCATTCAAGTTTGATTTTAGCTGTTTAAGTGTCGTAGCTATCAGCATACCTTTCCTCTTGATGGCCCCTAGTTGATTTGAATAGCACCACCTTTGTCGACTAGGATTCCGAGATATTTGTATTCCGAGCAATTTGCGACAACCTTCGTTCCAATGAACCATGTGTGCGGCCTTTTATTCCCAGATATAGACAAAACTTTGGTCTTATAGATGTTTACTTCTAGTAGGTTTGCTTCGGCGTATCCATGCAGCGTATTGATAAGATTCTGGAGACCTACTTTCGTGTGGCTGACCAGGACCATGTCGTCTGCATAGGATATGCTGGGTAGGGCTTTGCCCCCCAAGCGCGGTGCGTGCGCATTGCAAGCCTCTAGAGCAGGTGGCAGGTCGGCTGTAAACAGATTAAAAAGGGTGGGCGCTAAAACGCACCCTTGCTTTAGACCTTTTGGAGACGCAATGCATCTAGAGAGGTGAGTGCCTTTCCCGAGCTTTACCAGAACTCACGTGTTGGTGTGCAATTCGATCAGAAGGTTTAGTAGAGGCGCGGGGATCCCCAAGAGGCCAGTTTTCTCCAAAGGTTGCCCTGGTTGACATTGTCAAAAGCCGCCTTGAAGTCCACAAAGCAAAGGTGAAGAGACTGTTTGGTCACCCTTGCCTTATCGATAAGTAGCGAAATTGCCAGCAGATTTGTTGTTGTTCCCGTTTCTCTGCAGAATCCCGTTTGGCTAGATGGGATTAAGTTGCGGTTTGTTGCCCATTCGCGGAGCTGGGTCAGTAAGAGCCCCACGTAGTATTTCACCTCAATATCCAAAAGTGCTATCAGGCGGTAGTTTTTTGGTAAAGCCCTGTCCCCCGCCTTAAATATTGGATAAATGGTGTAGCCCCTCCATGAGGCAGGAAGGCACCCCGAGTGGCTGACAGACATATAGAGGGGGGTCAGCGTTTCTGCCCAATATTCCGGCTCCATTTTAAAGAGGGCCGGGGAATTCCGTTTGGCCCTGCTGCGCCATCTTTTCTACCTTTGGAGATTAGTTTCTTGAGTAAAGCAGTAGTAGTTCCAAATTTGAATTCACATAGTGTTGTTATTTGTGGGGGTTGGACCTCTATTGGAACATGAGGCTTGCTTATTATAGCGACCTGTTGGTTGAAATGTGTGTCTAAAAAAGATTCCCACGAAGTTTTAGTTATGTGGGATGTTATTCCACAGTTTTTCGGATTAAACATTTTGTTTATTGTGGACCAGAACTGGGCGCTGTTGTTTCCCTTTGAATCGTAGTGAAGTTTGGCCCAGAAGTCGTCGTCGTTGGATCTTTTGACTGCCCATTTCAGTTTTTTTAGGTCTGCCCGGTGTTTATGAAGCTGTGCAAGAAGACCACCGTCCCCCGGGCTTTTTCTCAACAATCTTAGGGATTTATTGATCGCTTTTTGGTGAATTTTAAGGCTAATTTCTGGGTGCTTGAGGTCTTCCTTGTGACACCGGAGCCCGAAGATGGAAAATGCCGTACAGTTGTTGAGTATTTGTTTGCAAAGTCGACTGTGAATTTTTCCCATCCTGCTACTGGGTTTCCTGCAGGATAGTTTAGGCTGCTTAGTTGAGATTTTGCTGCTTGAAGTACCTCTACCTTATTTGCGACCGAAGTTTTGATTCTTTTAAGGTTTATGGTATAACTGGCATGTGGTCCTGTTGGGTTTGAAGGGATTAGGTCCGGAAGGGCGCAAAAATAGATTTATTGGGGGCGATGGTCACTATCGCCCTTGTCCCCTAGGTTGAAGCCCAATACATGGTGAAAAAGTGGAAGAGAGACTAACGTATAGTCTATTGTAGAGGTTACATTGCTTGAATTGAACGAGGCCATAGATGGAGAATCTTCAGGAAATCTTCCGTTTAGAACCCTCAGGTCTGTATGTTCCAAATCTTCCAGCAGCTCCTTTGCAAGCTTGGGAATTTTACCTTGGCTGCTGAATGATTGGATTGGAATAATTCAGTTGTAAGACTGGGCCTGTATGTCACTCTCTAGTGATGACCCTAAAATGCATTGATTAAAGTCTCCGGAAAGAATTAAATTGGGTGAGGTTTGCATAGCCATGACATAATATAGGTGGTCCATTAAGCATTTCACCTCTTGTTTCTTCCTCTTTGGGTTTATATAGATGTTAATCAACTGAACCTCTTTCTTCTTTCCCCCAAAATTTAATGAGATCCCAACTGTGTTAATCGCCGGAGAGTTGGTAGTAAATGCCTGCATATTGCCAACAGTTGAGATTTTGATGTAGGTTGCTAATCCGCCTGCCATCCGTCCGAACATGCTTTTCCTTGTGGCTGGGGAGTTATAGCAGGTGTAGCCCTCTATGTGAACCGGCTCCTCCAGCCAAGTTTCCTGGAAGAGGATGATATCAAATGATTTCACGTATTGTAGGAAATCTTCGTCTGCTACTTTGTTGTTGAGCCCATTTAGATTCCATGAGCATAATTCCAGATGTGGTACGGCCGAGTGCAGGCCTGACACCGTTGGATTTCCTTGTCATTGAGGATTACTTGGTGTGTTACTTATTCTGAAGAGCCGGTGTTTGATCGCGCTATACGGGTTGGCGATCATTAAGCTGTTTTTAATCCGCGTCACCTGAGCGGTTGTGGGAGATCGACCCAGTGCGCCCCTCAGCACCGACCTTGTCTTCGGAGTTGTTGTAGATTGTAGCTGCTTAGGTCTCTTGAGCAACGGCACCGGATATCCTATGTTATGGTATACCGCAGATTTGATCCCCCATGTTTTAAGGAGATTTCCCTCTTTTGGGATTTTATTTGCAATTCCGGAAGAAATCCATGTTGCTTTTGTCGCTTCGTTGCCGTATGTCCTATCAGTTTTTATGAATTCTATAGCTGAGGATAAGTCGTTTAACGCTGGTATGGTGCTAAGTACCCGTAGTAAGTTCCCTCTATTCAGTATGTCGAATCGGCCCTTTGATTTGTACTCTGGAGTGAAGAGGACAATGGTAGAGTTCCTGTTTGGGTCATTTGACTGTGCTGTTGGCAGATGGGTAAGAACTTGGGTTGTTAGGTTGCTGTTGTCGGACTGAGGTGCAATTCCTATGAGAGTATCCCCGGAGGAGAGATTCTTGGAAACGGGAGCAGGTGGAACTGTAGGGATACTCACTATGGTGGAATATAGCTGATTTTGAGGGCACGGGAGCCCTATTGCCCTCTGTTCTTGAGCTCGTGATCTTTCACAGTGGGTGATAATAGGAACTTCTCGTGCCAAGTCCGTACTATGCTTAGGCTGTAGCCCCCTTGGTTCGAATGTTGATGGTAGTTTGACGGGACTAGTATAATTCTCTTTATCAGGGCCATGATTTTCTATCGTGTTTTGGTTTTCAGTATCATTGCTGGTCCAGGCCCTCCCGTCCTCCTGCGTAGATGCCCCTATGGGTCTACTGCATGTATCCCGTTAGAGGAAGATCTGTGCCCCGTAGAGATTAATTCTCCGCTGTTGTTGTTAACTGTAGTTGGACCCAGGTTTTGCTGCTCCTGTCCTCCACCTGACTTAAAAAGTGGGTAAACTCCTGGCATGCTTATGGATGTTAGTTTTTTACGGCCTTTCCTCTTTTGCTGCCGCCGCCCTTTCGCATTTAGGGACGGCATGTTAACCTTTGGAGGTGGAGAGGAGCATGTTATCAGGTCACTCGATGGCTGCATCTGACAACCCGATGGCGGAACCAATACAGCCTTGTCTGCAGTGCTGGCTAAGATATGCCCTCCTTTTGGTAGTACACGAAATGCTGTTTCGCCGAGATTGATGTGCTGGGGCCTTACATTGAGCCCTTTTGGCAAACCTTCTATCAGAGAGGATACTATTTCTGGAAGTGCTGCCAGTTTGTCGATGATAGGACCACAGCTGCATACCAGCTTTGCCTCTTGCTGGGCTCTGCTAATTAAGGAGTTTAATTGACCAAGTTTATCATCTATCCGCCCAACGAAAACAGCCAAGGTATCAAGTAGAGTCAGCTGTAGGTCCATTTTATCAGATTGGAAGTGGAGAGTGTCTACGGTCCGTTGCATGGTGTTTAAAAGAAGTCCCACGTGTTTGACACGTCTGATGCTTGAGTCCTGGGTAGGGACTTTTTTTGGGTTGTCAGTTTGTTGGGTGTGGAAGACGTAGAAGAGTTTGGTAAAGCGGTTGAATTCGAAAGATTTCCCTCCCAGACTGAGCCCCTTTTAGTAGGCTGGGTTTTGTTGTTTGATTCCTCTGTAGGCAAGGATGGGTTAGCCAGCGTGGTTGGAATGTATAAGGCAACTAAATCGGCCCACTCCTGTGAACTCAAATAGGTTAAGTTGGCGGGGCCGTCGCTCCCAAAATTTGATGCCGCTACCACATCCTCCTTCTGATGGTCATTGGACCTCTGTTCTTTTGCCGTTTCTTCAGTTAGCTTAAGGTGAGATTTTGAGCTTTCCAGTTGGTCCAGAAGACTTTTATCAATGATCAGCGAGCTGTTTACATTTTCTGGACTTTCGCTGCTTCGGGCTCCTTGCCATTGAGAGAAGTCCTTGCCGCTACAGATAGTAAGATTGTGCGAAGAATGCTTTAATTCCTGACTGGTTATAAGTGAAAGTAAGGTGGTTGATGTCGGTAGGGAGTTGGTATGCGTGAGAAAGGAAGATAAATGTGGGGCAGGCGTAACCCCCCTATCGCCTGACCGTAGGGCTGGTGGGCTGCAAATAGCCTTGATTGTTAACTCACCTTCACCTTCACCTTCACCCACGGACCCTATTTTCCCTCTGCAGGTGGACTTGATGCAGGTAGGCCATCTGCTGTGGAAGAGCAGTTCGTGATTTCACTTATTTGACCCAAGGGTTGGTCTTTTGGCAGTTCACAGGGGGATAGTGGAAGAAGTGAGTCTTGGAGGCCCAGGATTTTTCCACTGGACGAAAAAATTGTGGAGAGTGGATCCTTCAAAAAATTAAATGTAGATGTTATTTTTGGTTGTCAAAGGTTGGGGCGAGAAATCGCAGCCGATGGAGCTTGGTCGCTGGACACTCCCATTTCTCCTGCAGTTGAATCCCACCTCCCGCTGGCATCATTTGCGTTTTCCTTTTTGTTGGCGGTTGCTGCGGCATTCTGCTTTGCCTTTTGCTTGGTTTTAGGCTTGTTCTCGAGGTGGACCCTTTTCTTGCCTGACCTTATACTGAAATTAAGCCAGTAAGTTAATCCAATAGGCCAATAAGTTAAGAAATACACTTAACTGTGCAGACTTTGTTCCAAAAAGCTTATTCAGTTGCCGGTGTTGCGGAAGTGAGGTGCGGGTAAAGGGACACAGTCTTGCAATGCACCAGTCTCTAGGTTTCATCTCCTCCCGCTGTTCGCAGGCCGCAAGCATCGGGCCTCTGGCCCTCTCTCTTCGGGTCTTCCGGTCCACTCTGCTCTAATCAGCACCGTTGGAACAGCGGCTCGTGGTGCTGCTCTCTTACCGCGGCTCTCTGTTCGCCGCGGGACCGCAAACAGCTGATTGGGGTAAGCTTGCCTGCTAGTACGACTGGCTGATCGGCTGGAACAACTATTGGATTTTTGTCCGATGAAGCTGTTGAAGCTGATATGGCTGTTAACCTTTAGCTATTGACTGTTTAAGTGGCAAATGGGCAATGATGCGGTGAGGGCAGGGAGGGCCCCTCAAGCCACAAGTCTTTTGCTTTGCTTTGCCGGTAATGACTGGCGTTTGGAGTTTCTCAGGTGGATCAAGTAGCTCAGGTCCGGTACGTCTGGTGGCTCTGGTCGCGAGTCGCGAGTTGCGAGTCGCGAGTCTGGGGTCACGGCGGCGGCTCCCTTTCAATGCCTCGCCAATGCCGCTGGCACCTCCGCCGTCGCTCCTTCACCTCCGCTCTGCTCCTCTCACTCCGCCATTCCGCACACGCCACCCGCTGCAGCAACTGCTTCGGTCTCCTCGCACAGTCCTCGCAGCTCCACGCAAAACACGGACTGGACAAATAACGATTAGGATTATCAGCTATAAACCACATCCTTTTGATTAAAATGCCCTGCAGGAATTTGAATTGCTATATGTAGGCATTATTATTTTCTTATGTTGCTACAACAAAGTGCCAATTTGTTAGTTTTTTAAAGCACTTGTATTGTGAATTTGCTTCTTAACTAAAAGGTAACTAAACAACAGACACTTTTTTTTTAAAATAAAAAATGAAAACAAATTACCTCTCATTAATGAGAAAGGTACTATAAACTGTGGAGTACAAGTATTCTCTCTCTTGCTGTGGTGGTATGTCTCAGCTGGCGCCCTCGTTGTACTGATATTCTCTGCAGTCAGCAGCTGTTGCATCTATAACAGACCATTTTTTAATGCCAATGTCCCTGCTCTTCTCCAATGCCTATTGCTTTTACCGAGACTACAAGGCAGAAGAATGATATGAATGATACACATTGCTTATAAAATAAATCAATCATGTGGACATCCTATCTGCCGCAAGTAGACAGTGGGAAATGTGATGTACTGCAGCACAGTCAGTTTAAGATTTAAGGACTGGGGTAAAGTTTAGGCACATTTGTCACAGACTATATCATCCACAGAAGTCAAGCACATTACATTGTCCATTCTGCATTTCATTGTACTTTTAATATTATTGATTTTCCCCCTTGGCTTTGACATGCATCAATTAAGCTTTACATTTTCTCAACCGCTCTTTCACCGTAGAAAACTACTCATCATTTTCCTATCAATGATTAAACCATCCAAACATAGCTCCACACAGACCTTTCACCAACATCCATTTACCCACCCATGCATCCTTGCTTTCTCCAATTCCATTTACCCTTCCTGCTTTTTTTCACTGACCGAGGCGTTTATTCTTCCAGTTTCCCCATATATACCCTTTCATCCATCCTTCACGCAGCCATGCAGATTAATTCCTATCATCAATCATGACCCACCTATATGCATCCTTACACCCATGTATCCTTTCATTCATATATTACATACATTTCACCAATCCTTTCTCCTTCCATCCTGTTTTTTTCCTTGAAAATCAACCCGTCATTCTTAAAGTTCAGTTATGATCTTTTGTCTGCTGAGTTGCAGATAGAAGAGGACATGATTAGGTCAACTCCTTAGAATGAAGGGGTGGGGTACATCACTATACATCAATCAGCCAGCTGACATCCTCTATTAGGTTATTGCCTTCTGCAAAGGGTGAGCAGGCAGTAGCAGTAGCATGAAAAGGTTCTGCATGATGGCTATTTGATAGAGCCTTTTTGTAACCTCCAGCCTTTCTTCTACACATTCAATCTCGTTATTAGCCCCCATTGCCGTAGTCAAGAAGCTGGTTATTGAAGCTGCCACAGGGTGCTCCTTTGCAGCAGGAATATCAGACTTTCTCTTGCCCATTATTCTTACCTTTGCTTCCAGCAATATCACAAGAAAATGGGTAGATAAATGACATCAGGAAAAGACCAATATAAGGCCAAGAGGGATGGCCAGGCCTGGTCTCTTTCAGCCGCTGATGGGCACAGACGGACCCACTCTTGGTCCGGTCTTCCCCGATGCATGTGAACACGCGCATCCGACGCAGGGGGAGCCCCTGCCAGGTTTTTAAGCACCTCTGGGCTCGTAAAGCCAAGCATGTAGGTGACAAAGGCTGCAGACACCTATGGGGCCTGTAGTCTGTCCCTCCAAATGTTGTCAAGGGCATCCCAGTAATTAGATTAGTAAGGGAACTGGAAGGGTAATGTTAGGGAAACTTAGCCAAACTAGTGGGATGGCTTAGCCTGACGTTCAAGAGAATATTTCTCCATTTTGAATTTTGAAAGAATAGTGCTTTCTTGGGCAAGAATATGACAAACTTTGGAGGAAGTGGTCATGGTTTCCCCCTGCTTGAAATTGAGAAACTCTGAATGCATTTGGCAGAGTTGCCCAGCAACTCAGATTACATCCTTGAAAAATCAAGAGGAGAAGGACTGCCCTGCTGGAACCCCTGGTTTCCACCCCACAATGACTACACCCATAAGGACTGCACCTGCTGCACACTTTGGAACAACAGTGCTGGACAGGGCTTCAGGAGGCAGAATACCTTTACTGCAAGGTCTTGCTTTAGCACTTTAGAACTTAGCAAAGTGTGGTGAATTTAGTTGTCTTAGTTGTGACTTCCATGAGTAAGGCTCCATGCCTAGTTCAAGTCCCCCAGAGGTGTTAACAAAGCTCCAAACTTTTCCTAGTGCTGGAACAGTTTTTCCTGTCCTTATCGCCTCCTAAAAGGCTTCATGGGGCCAGATCATCCTCCAGACAGGTCTCCTACAGGGTCCTGCCTTTTGTTGTTAGCTGGACCCTCTTCGAGTCAGGTAAATAGGAGACCAACCTCTTGACCCTTGGAGAACAGTTCCAGTCCCTGAGTGCCAGCAGTGCCCAGGAGTCCTTTATTCTGAGAGTGAGTCATCTCTTTTTCAGGTGGAGTCATATTCCAGCAGTTCCTTCTTCAGTGCCTAGCTATCTAGGACGCTCCTGGTGATATTTGGTTTGCACTCTTTTTTATGTTAGTACACTAACCTGAATACTTGAAAATAACAGTTTTGGGGTAGCTTATACATCTATCTAAATATGTCAATGTAATGCACTTCAACTGCAGCACAGTCAGAGTACATTGTTGCTCCTCTGAGGCATATATTTGCATTGTATACATCGGTGGTGTAAATGCAGACTTCATCCCTCACAAAGGTATATGTATTCACCATGACCAATGCTCATGCAGGGCAGTTAAAGGGACTAATTGGACAAAACCAATCATACCCCAAAAAGAAATGCAAAAAATGTTAGGTCACCATACACAAAATGTGCAATTGCTACCCTAGGACAAAGCAATGAAAATGTTAATAGCATATATGATGTGGGTTGTCCTAAAAAAGAATGCAATCTGTGCCATCACCTGGGAACACACTCAAGGTAAATAAACATACCACATCAATTGTCTGGATATACATACTAATCATATTCAAAGATTCATGTGCTCCAAACAACATCAATCATACATAAGCATCTGACCCAAAATGTGTGCATTTCCTAGACAAATTGAAAGAATCACTACATGACTATCAAATGGAAGTATGCATATGGGATGTTAGGAAACATCTAAAGCTAGTATCTCAAGACCGCTAGTAGTATCAATTCAGGGCTCTGATTATCTACGGTTTGGGTAATGTTTGCAATTTCCTACATCTGTAACTCAAACCCTAAAATGCAATTTATCAAGCTGCACAAGGCCACTGTGCATGGCCCAGAGTGGCTTAATAAATGAGTAATGCAACTCAGCCAACATCACTGCGCAGTGTTACTTGGCCCTGGGAAGGCAATCCCTGGATGTTGCTTGGGTATGCCACACAAATCGCATGGATTTTGACACATTCACAGATTTACCACCAGTGATAGACCTGTGAATGTCGAACAAGATGTGTTTTCCTGTGCGAGGTTAACAACAAGAAATATCTGCATTCATCCTCGTTACTTCCTCTTTCTATTTGTGCTGCATACTGCAGCACACATAGATAGAAGAATATGCCACAGAGGCTTCTTTTTATTTTATTTGAGAATTTATAGAGCGCAAACAAGACCCTCGCGATTATCAGAGCGCTTTACAACACTGTTTATGTTTATGTTTATGTTTTTTAAATTTGTATGGCGCACAAATACCCGGAGGTGTCTCGGCGCCTGAGATTTAACAAAGGACAAAGTACAGAGAAGGAGGTCATTGGTCAAAAAGCCAGGTCTTCAATTGTTTTCGAAAGATAGTAAGTGTGATGCTGGTCTTGATAGAAAGAGGGAGAGTGTTCCAAAGTTTCGCCGTAGCCACTTGAAAGCGTCTGTCTCCCCAGGAGACTGTCCTGGTGCGGGAAACGGGTAAAAGATGAGGGAGAGATGAACGAAGGTGTCTGAGGGGGCTGTAGATTGCGAAAGCTTTTCTTAAGTAATGAGGTCCTGAGTTGTGCATTGCCTTATAGGCTATGCAAAGCGCCTTGAATTGAATGCGGCATCTGACACATAGCCAGTGCAATTGCCGGATTCCCGCAGCAATTGAATGAGACTTGGGGGTGGAAAGTAGGACCCTGGCTGCAGCATTTTGGATAGACTGTAATTTATTTAGAACTTGTTCTTGAGCGTTGAGCAGGAGAGAATTACAGTAATCCAATTTGGAGAAAACCAAGGTGGACATAAGAGTTTTTCCCGCATCTGTTGGTAAATATGGAAGAAGCTTCTTGATTTTTCTTAGGACCAGAAAGGAGGAGGAGACCGCTGTGTTGACATGATGATAGAATGTTAATTTATCGTCAAATATGACTCCAAGATTTCTGACCTGTGAGGTTATTTATGCAAAAGTAGATAGTTATACAATACATACAACAAATCAATCAGGTGTACAAAACAGCTTGTGCAAGGAGAGCAAAGTGGATGCTAGCGAGTAAGGTCCTGTTGAGTCAAGGCAAAGGCAACTATAATGACTAGGTAGTCGAGTGGACAGATGTCAAAGGAGGAATATTATAATGACTAGGTAGTCGAGTGGACACTTGTCATAGGCGGAATACTGGTGAAGGTACGAAAGATCATCCGATATTCTTAAGTTTATGTTCATGTGAATTGAGCCATGAGGATCGATTTTACTTCCTTTTTGAAAGAAACAGTGGAGGGATTGCGTCTGGTTTCCGGAGGTAGAGCATTCCAAATCCTGGTTGCCATCCCTGAGAAGGATCATGTATATGTTTTTTTCTTGTTGAATCTTTGTGGCATCAGGAGTAGATTTTCTGCGCTTCTTGTGGATCTTATACCACCAGAGATTGTGAGTTTCTGTAAGAGGTATTGTGATGCATTGTGATGTAAAGCCTTAAGCTCCATGCACGCAATTTTCAGGTGCATTCTGGCTTCAAATGGTAGCCAGTTCAGTGATTTTAGGTCTGGGAGATGTGGGCCCTTCTTTTTGAGCCCGTGATGAGTCTCGCTGCACCATTGATGGAGTCTTCAAGGGGTGCTGTTGTTGCTTTAGGCAAACCACAGAGAGAGACATTTCCAAAATCCACCTGTTGGATGACTAATGCTTGGACTGCCAACTTGAAGCCATTGTGGGGCAGGAAGGGTTTAAACTTCCTTGGAGTATTTATCTGGAAGCTCCTTGCTGCATGAAAACAATCCTGAATTCAATGCAGGAAACCCTTGCACCATGTTGCAAGGGTGCCTGTTTTAATGCAAGGCAGCCCATTGTACACCAGTGCTGGGGTAAGGATCGGAATGCACTGAATTGTAATAAATGTTGCACATTTCTACCCTTTTCCTACAATGTAGCACAGTGAATTGCTGTGCTGTGTTACTTTTTTATAAATAGGCTCCTTAGTATGTTTGTGATAGGATAATTTGTCCACTGAAAGCTAAATCAGGTCCTGAGGAGACTGATTCATATATTGATGGAGTGGGTATTCCATTACAATGACAACAGAGATCCCTCACTGCCAATATAGTGGTCTACAAGACAAATGTAGCTGTGTGTGTAACTTGAGTTTGGCCACGGTGGAGACTACTCTGTCTCCACTGTGATAAAACCTCTCCAATGGCCCTGGGGAGTAAGAGCAGACAGAGGAATAGCTACACATCCGACCCCTCAATTTAGATGCATGAACATATGCTAATTTTTTACTGTTCCTTTCCGTCAAGTAAAACCTCACAGTAAGGACCAGTAAAATAATCCTTATGCTCCCCGCGCCATGTTAGAAGCCTGCCATGACTCAGGAAGTATTATTTTGTTTATTTTTATTTAAAGTCCTGTTTCAGTTTTTATTTTTAGAAAAAGAAAAAGAATACTGTTGGCTGAAGGAGGGCTGTTACCTTCCGTTGCAGCCTTGCTGCAAACAGTTAACTCCTTAACCGCGGCACAAATTCCACTGTGGTGAGGGAGTCCTATTGAGTGGGCGGGGCCGCGACTGCCAACGACCGTGCGCAGCACTACCGATGTAGTGCTTGCGATGGCCATTGGGTGATGCGAGCATGCAAGGCGTTAAATGCTCTGACAGGAGCCTCAATGACTACGGCTCTTGACAATTCCTTTATACATGACTGCCAACTTGGAGGTAATTTTAAATTAGGTGAACTGTCTCTCCATCATGGGTACAGAGTAATTATTTCTTCCCCAGGGCATATTGGCCAGCTGCGGGCCTAAATATAATGCAGGCCCTTGGAATTATTGTCTGCATAAGCTCAAATAATACATATGTGCAGAGTGTTATAATAATCTTCAAAGTAAAAGTTATATATGCAAGCTCACCTTTAGTAGCTGTGATAGTTTTGGAAAAGTCCTGCAAAACTCTCATTCCCATACGTACACAATTGATCCTTTTGAAGAGAATTAAATTTGTATAATTGTGTATTTATTTACAGGGTGTCTTCAGATACAAGACTTGTTGCACTGCTAGATACATGAATAAACCAAATCTGAATTCATCTGCAGGTTTCCTAATCGTCGGATTTTCGGACTTTCCACAATTGCAAGTTCCAATCTTTGTTGCCCTTTTATTGATTTATTTCATAACTATAATAGGAAACATGTTGATCGTGACAATAATTCACTCAAACCCAAATTTACATACAGCTATGTATTTCTTCCTTACTCATTTGGCATTTGTCGACATCTTTTCAACATCAGTCATAGTTCCACAACTGCTGGTCCACTTCTTTGCAAAAGGCATGCAGGTTTCTCTCACCAACTGCATACTGCAATTGTACATTTTTATGGCCATGGCAACTATAGAACTTCTGCTCTTGGCTGTCATGGCTTATGATCGGTATGTCGCCATCTGTGATCCCCTCCGCTACACGACCATCATGAATAAGGCTGTGTGCATGAAGCTAGCTGCTGGAAGCTGGACAGCAGGATTTCTTCTTGTAATACCACAGAATGTTCTAATGTCAAGGTTCCACTTCTGTGAGTCCCACATCATTAACCACATTTTCTGTGATATGACAGCACTGTTGAAAATGTCTTGCAGCAGCACTAGAATCACTGAGAATCTCAACTTTGTGGAGGGTTCATTAGTGACAACGACAACCTTTATTATTATCATCATGTCTTATTGCAAAATAGTTGCCTCGATCCTGAAAATCAAGTCCAAGTCTGGAAAGGAAAAAGCTTTCTCCACATGTGCCTCACACATCACTGTGGTTCTCTTATTCAATGTATCTCTCTTGTCTACATATGTGCGACCAAAATCAACATATTCAATGATAGAAAACAAAATAATGTCCTTGTCATATGTTGCTGTTACACCCCTTTGTAATCCCATTATATACAGTCTGAAAAATGCAGAATTTAAAAAAGCTTTGAAGAAGGCAAAGAGAATAGCATAAATCATTGGCCAAGAGAAAAGTGCATGACTTCAGTGGTTGCAAAGAAAATGTAAATGCCCAAGTATTTTTAATGTATGTTACAGTACTGTTTTGTATATTGTTTGCCATATTTAATTCATCACACACTGTGGGCAGTGTTTTTTCAGCATTACAATGCTGTTATGAAGAACTACTTGTTTACAGAAATAAGTTGTAAATGTATTTGCCCAGGCCAGGCAGTTGATAAATTAACAAAAACATTCTAGCTCACTTATTGACTCAATTAATGTAGAACAAAGGAGTGGGAATGATTTCCTCATTTTACATGTTCATTTTTGCACGTCGTATATTATTTACAGGCATGCTTGAAATTAAAATATTTTCGAAAAGTACAGAGTTCTACGTACACATAATGAGCTCCTTCCATCAGCACACAACATTTTTAGAGTTGTCTCATGGTGTGTTGTTTTATTTTTTCTTAATTGCCTAATTCTATAATGAGAAATCTTTCTCGGGCCTGATCATATAAAATGAGGGTGGAAAAGGTAAGTTTGAACATTATCATGCTTTTAGACTGACTGGGGTCATTTGAAACTGAAGTCTACTGGCTGTGACATTTTCCACATTTATCAGCTGAAATTCAATCGTATTCACTGAAATTTGGCAGAAATTAATCACTTTCAATGGGATACTAGCAACATCTGTTACAGTATGTAAAGGAACTACAAGAAAACAGAAAATACTAACAATACACAACACACTGACAAAGAGAATACACGAAAATAACCACATGCAAACGAAGGACTACAATAGGAACACATTGGCTATTCAATAACAATAGTAGAACTAGCCATGTCAATAATTGGATCGTGTAATGCAGTGCAAATAACAACTAACCATAGCGTAAGCCAACACAACACACCACCAATGCAACAAAATAACATTCTTTTCTTTTCCAAGTGTAAAATTCAGTCCAAATATTCAGCTACAATTCTGAGAGTCTAAGTAGTCCTTACTGCTTTTAAACAACAGTGCATGGTATTTAAAGGTACAACATGTAACAGTTTAATGTTAACCATTTCCTTCAAGTGAAAAGGCCCTGAAAGCTGTTCTCCCTGAAGCAGAGTTTCCAGCATTGTTATACAATATTAAATGTAGCTATGTTATCTCCAGCGAGGAAGCAAATGCAAATTTCATATTTGGATTTGTAATAAATATTTTTTAGAAGGTTCTTTTAGATAGTTAACCTTTCCCTACCTGAATCCCACAGATGCCCATTTATATGAGCTCTTCCTCTCACCAAGACCTGAATAGCCATCTTGGATGTGGGGAGCTGTCCTGTAAGTATAACAAGGGTCTGCTGCCTCCTTTGTCCCTTTAGTCAGGTAGGCAGCAGGAACCATTTTTGAGTGACCACACATGTGGGGTTACTAACTTCCCTGGCCACACCTCCAGGGTGGCCAAATGAGCTCTACACAGGTAAGGAAGGTTCTGCCTTCTTGGCTTTAGGTAGACAAGGGTGCCTTAGGATTGTTTTCAGTAGATCACACAGGGAATGCTACAAAAGTGTGTTGGGTCACAACCAGGAATGTCTCTCCCATTCTTTAGGGAGAGGCTAGATGTTACTCCCACCTACACACCAGTTGCTCAGCATCAATGTAGCACCCACTTTACACGCCTCCTAAAACTTTCTGTACCTGTGGAAGAACATAAGAGTACTGGGCCTGTGGGCTGTGTTCTCTGAAGCATGGCCCTGCTCTCCATCTTGGTCTCAGGTTCAAGCTACAGGGATGCTCCAAGCTCCAAGATGTCTATCTCCAAATCCCCAGATGACCTGTTTCAACTGGACTTTCTCTGGATCGTGCTGCTGGCCTCAGCCATAGCAATTCTTGACCCCAAGTGCTGTCTCCAAAAGACTGGATGCTTGGCTGTCCCTCCACACCACGATGAATCCCAATTTTTCTCATACTTTACTCTTGGATTGTTGGATGCAAAATGGAGCATTGATGCTACCCAGAGTGGACATGCCCATCTCTTTCCTCTTCTCCAAACCCTGCTGTGGTTTAAATGGTTCAAAAGAAAGTGGTATGCTAAAGTATATCTTAGGAGGAAAGCAATGACCCATACTGAATGTCTGAACATTTAAAATGTCACAAAATACCTTGGCTATTATTGTATTCTTTAGTAAATTTCAATCTAATTAGTGACATCATAAGGATGTCATTTATCATGTTATGAGTAATCTAAAATGTGAGGTCATAAGTAGTGCATGATGGGGGTGTGAGCTATAGTGGATTCAACTGATGTACATTAACTGTTTTTTTAATTTAATATGTGTCTCTTTTCAACCCATCACTACAAAGTCACTTACACCTTTGTTTTTTCAATGAACCTGTAGTATTCTTGATATCTTGAACATGGTCATGATGATATGGGTGTCATCACAATAGTGGTTCTGAGCTAGCCTGGACCTTTATAATATATCCTTTGAAATGTACATGAAGCTGTTAGCTGACTTGGCTGTGGCTTGAATGTGTCTCTCTTTCCTTGGATTAAACCTAACAACTCATCAACCTTAACATGTGTCCTGCCTAATTCTTCAGCTGAACATGGATCTTACATTGGCGTAGTCGGCAGCTGAAGCAAAGAGAGACTAAACAACCTCAACTATCTTTCTTTACTTCATAATTAATCAACCTCAAGGTACTGTACAGTTTTTTCTTATAGTTATGTGTCATGATTGCACCAGCGGCTGTAATACAAGACACACCGTTGTCATTATTAGTGCAGTGATAGCACCAGCGGCTGGATTTTAAAATAGCAGTGGTCTGCTGGCTCAAGATTAACTCTGTTTGCCAATTTAAGAGTGACTGTATCATCAGTTGTGTGCTGATTTAAGAAAGGCTCTCATGGAGATATTGTAAATTCAGGGCTCTCATGGAGATATTGTAAATGCATGTGTCTTGATTGCACCAGCGGCTGGAAAACAGTGTTTACTGAGCACACAGTTGTCAGTAGTAGTGCAGTGATAGCACCAGCGGTTGTAGTTAACTCTCATCAACAGTGTGCCAATTTAAGGTTACCTCTGATGCAACTGTGAGCAGCGTGTGGCGCTATGAAGGTCTATGATGTCATTTCAAGTTGAATAGTCACAGAGCAACGTACCGCTGATATTTCAAGTGTGACTCTTGCTAGTGGTGATCGTCGACATTATAAAATTTTGGGCAGTGTACTGCAGCTACTTCGAGTGTGTTTTGGGCATTTAATCTTCAACTTTTGTATTTCTCATGTTCCGCGTTAAAGAAGCTTCGTGCAAATAATGAGCGTGTCATCTTCACAGTGACACGCACACTTTATACTTTGCATCTTTATTTTCAATTGTGACTATCCAACAATGACATGCTCATTTCCATCATTGGTACAGAGATAGGTTCAGCGTGTCACAATAGTGACACACACACTTTCCTGCTGCAACAGTGACACGCTTACTTTCTTGCTACAACAGTGACACGCTCACTTTCTTGCGTGCTACAACTGTGACACGCACACTTTCCTGACGCAACAGTGACACACACATTTTTTTTTTTGTGTTATCTTTATGTAAAACAAGTGTGCTTTCAAGTTGTCCTGTGTTGTACAAGGGTGCTGCAACAGTGATTCACATATTATTTTAGGTTTTTCATCTCAGGTAACCTTTTCACAATACTATTGCTAGATTGCTTGCATTGTGCTTTGTGTCACATTAATATTTTGCCTTTAAAATCATTCAGAATGTGACAGCAGCTCCATTTTATTCTCTTCACTGGGTGAACCTGTCATTAAATGGCAAAAATGTAAGAACGTTTTTGAGCGGTATGCTAAGGTTTGTGGTGTAAGTTTAACTGCAGAACGCAGAACCACCCTTCTTCTTCACTGCCTTGAACCTGAAGGCCAGGATGTTTTTGATCATCTACCAGAACTCAGTTATGCAGAACGGAGAGATCTAAATGAGTATGAAATTTGTATAAAGAAGCTAGATAAGCATTACTTTCCCAAAGTAAGTACCATCCTGGAGAGGTACCAATTTGCAAAAAGGGTACAAAACGATGAAGAAACTGTTGAAGGTTATGTTACTCAACTAAGCAAATATTATTCATCTTGCAAATTCTCTAATTCCTTGGATGAAAGGATCAGAGACCAGTTTATGGTTGGGTGCAACATAGAAAAAGTTTGTGAAGAACACAAAGGATTTCACAAAAAGTACCAACCCTAATAAAATCAAAAAGAAGCTTTTTGTACCTAAATGTTTTAGATGTGATAAAGTAGGACATTATGCCAATGATAAAAATGTCCTGCTTTAAATGTTACATGTTTAAAGTGCAAAAAAAGGGGGCATTTTTAAACTCTTTGCAAGAGCAAGTTTCCTTTCCGTCCTCTCAAGTAAATTCTGTAGATGAATTGGATGAGGATTGTGTCTGTGGACAAGTAGTAGTTCAAGTTTCTTCTACTTCTGATAATAGGTCTTGCCCTGTTGACACAATTCTAATAGAAGGGGAATCCACAAATGTTCTTTTTGATTCAGGGGCTAAAATAACCATAGTCTAAAAAAGTTGTTATCAAAACAAATTAGCCAACAAAATTCACCTGTCTAAAGCTGACATACGTCCTTTGGCAAATGGTGGAGAGCCAATTCTTTTGCTTCGGTTTTTCACAGGACTTATTGAGTACAAAGGATGTTTTGCTCCTGGGAAAATGTATCTTTCACAGAAAGGAGACAGCATTATCAGCTGGTTCCACCTGGGGGATTTGAATGTCATGCTCGATCCTAACTCATCCACTCCTGTTAAACTTAAAGAGCAAATCCACATCATCAAGTTAGACTCTAACATCAATCAAGTAAATCGTATTAAATAGAAGTTTCCAAAGGTATTTAGGGAAGATCTTAGTTGTCTTAAAGGTTTCAAACTAGAAATCCCTGTACGTACCAATTCACATCCTTTTACTTGTAAAGCTAGGAGTGTTCCATTAGCTGTGAGGGATGAGATGATGAAAGAATTAGAAAAACTAAAGAAAGGAGGAATCATTGAAGAAGTCTCTGGTACTGATTGGGTTGCTCCGGTAGTTGCTGCTCGCAAACCCAATGGGTCTTTTCGTTTGTGCATTGATTTGAGGCAACTTAATAAGTGTGTAATAGTTGATTGGTACCCCCTAACCTCTCAGATCTGTTAACGATGTTGGGTGGAGCCAAAGTCTTCAGCACCTTAGATTTGGCATCCGCCTAGCATCAAATTGAACTTGAAGAATTATCCAGGAATTATACCTCGTTCATAAGGTTTTCAAAAATGCAGTGAGAACTCAAGATCACAGAATCTGGAATTTAAATAGAGTTTGTGTTTTTTCTGGTTCTATTCCATCTCAAAAACCTATGTCTAGCACAAACAATAAGTGACAGTCTTTTTCTCCACGTTGCTCTTCCAGAGCTATCAAGAAGCCATATTAATTGAAGTACTATGTATCTTGATTCACATGCATACTTTCATCACATTGTATTGCTCTTCCAGAGCTATCAAGAAGCTGTATTACTTTAAGGACTATGCATCTTGATTCACATGCATATTTTCATCACATTTTATTGTAGTATTTTGCTTTTCTTTTTTTACTTATCTTTATTTAGTTGTTATCTTTTCTTTCTACCTTTTATATTTTTGTGTTCAAGAGGAAAGGTATGTAGTATTCTCGATATCTTGAACATGCTCATGATGATATGGGTGACATCACAATAGTGGTTCTAAGCTAGCCTGGAGCTTTAGAATGTATCCCTGGAAATGTACATGAAGCTGTTACCTGACTGGGCTGTGGCTTGGATGTGTCTCTCTTTCCTTGGATTAAACCTAACAACTCATCAACCTTAACATGAGTCCTGCCTAATTCTTCAGTTGAACATGGATCTTACAGAACCTTTCTGTGTTTTCAATCATATTCTAAATAGGCTTAGCCCCGAAACCATCTGGAAGTGCCAAGCCATGTTAAGCAGGGCTCAGCCTGTATGCAGCAGGGGTTGGCTGCAGTGCTTAACCACAAGGTCAGGTCCTGTACTCAAGACTCTGCTGGAACACAACCTATGCTGCACACACCCTTTTGGGGTGCATATTTACAATGCTGGTATTTCATTTCGTATTGGAGTTGTCTACAGGGCCTGACCTCAAATCCAGGTTCTGCAACCAACCCTCAAAAATCAGGAAATCTATGTGCATCACAGCCTCTGATACATAAATGATGGACAGAATGCGGAACAAAACATTCACCCCAGTGAAGAGATCTGGGCTAAATCCATTGTTCTTTTGCTTACCATGCGACTCCAGTAAAAGCCCAGTCATATGCAAACCAGTCTTGAGCCTGTGCCTCATGGAACAGTCCTGCCTGAGCTGGCAGGCCAGGTCTTCCCTGGACCAGGAATAAACATCCTAGGACCGGATTAGGGGTTTTAATCCTCATCAGCCATGCTAGCTTGAATCCAGCGGCACAATGAGCCAGTTACCCAGGTCTGGGCATACATGGCGCACCTAGGGTGCGAAAGCAAAAGACACACAAATGATGGACGGAATGCAAAACAAATCAAAACATTCATCCCAGTAAAGAGATCCGTGTAAAACCCATCATGCTCTGGCCTTGGAAGTTGGGTGAGCCACTAGTTATTTTCTTTTTAAAACCCTCCCTTTGTGTGCACACAACCATAACTGTGCATCCCCCAGCACAGTCCACCCTAGAGGGGGTGGATGTCCATCACCAGAGAGGGGTGAATGACCATCCCCTTGGATTGTCCACCACAGAGGGTGTATGTTCATTCCCCCCAGCACAGTCCATCCCATTGGGGGTTCATTGTCCATCCCTCCCTGCTTTGTCTACCCCAGAGGTGGTGGGTATCCATCCCCCAGCACAGTCCACCCCAGAGGGTGTGGAAGGCCATCCCTCAAGCATTGTCTAACCCAGAGGGGGTGTACGTCCTTCCCCCCAGTATAGTCCACCTGAATGGGGGTTAATTGTTCATCTCCCTAGCATTGGGATGGATGTCAATCTCCCCAGCACAGTCCACCCCAGAGGGGGTGGATGGCCATCCTCCCGGCACAGTCCAGCCCAGTGGGCGTGGATGGCCACCCCTTATTGTCTACCCCATAGGGGTGTATGTCCACCCCCCAGCATTGTCCAGCCCAGAGGGGATGGATGTCCATCCCCCAGCACAGCCCACCACAGAGGAGGTGGATATCCATCCCCCAGCACAGTCCACCCCCAAGGTGGTGTATGTCCATCCCCCAGCATTGTGTACCCCAGAGGGGGTATATGTCCATCCCCCCAGCATAGTCTACCCCATTTGGGGTTCATTGTCAAGCTGGTAGAAATACGTGGGTCAACATGCACTAAAACAACCATCCAACCACACACTGCAGAACAAACACAACATGGGTGTTTGTGTAAGTGTCTCGAGGCTACCACCACAAACACGATGGTGGTCTAAACTCCACTGAGACATATTCATTCTATGTATAATCCAGATGCATTTCCATTATTGTGTAACAGAATGTTGGCAATCTGGCATTGTTTGATGTCCAGGACCACAACAGTAACCTGTTTGGTGTAAGTTTGGTGGAACTCCAAGCAATACATCATGAGACTGAATCTCTATCAGTATCCTGTCTGATAAACCTCTATGATGCTAAATTATGATGTGGACCATACTTTTGACCACACTCACTCTAGTGCACTGTGTCCTGTGTCTTGCCAAAACAACTTCTATTACACATACCCAAACATTACGCACATGGAATGGCCTGTAATGTATGACCACAATGTAGGTAGGGGCCTTGCCAAGAGGCAAGTCACATTTGGCCAGTCTAAACACAACACACCTTGATCACACGCAATGTGCATCAGCTAAGCCTACATTGAATGGTAATATTGCACATGCACCCACAGCTAGGCATTACACATGGTGGAATTTGTCACTCAGCTTAGAACAAACTACATGTGCATAACGTGAAATGTATCAGACACATTGTTAAATTTAATACTCTCCCAGACCAATGAAACACTCAAGGAGGCCTACAAATAAGACACCTTGATATCAGGTGACAGGGAAGGGAAGAATCGGCTGAGTGTGAGCAGTCATACACATATACAAGTGCCAAATCCCCAAAAACAGATGACAGATAAAAAAACACGCTGATGTTGGTAGCACAGATGTGACTTGTGGAATCCTAAATATGTCAAATGTGAGTTTACCCACAAGGCAGGCACTTATAGCAACCCAACCAGGTTGAACATCATATTTACTTCATTTGTCCAATGCACCCACATCACAGACACTCACAGTCAAATAAGCTGACAAATCACTGGACCAGGCACCACAGGGACATAATTAGGGCTTGCCAGGATGGGTAATGGGAGGATTGGGGGCTTCTGGAGTGTCTGTAGCAACTGCAGTGGACAATTCAGATTGAGAAGGTTGTGTGCTCCAATGCAGTGTAGATGTTTGACTGAGGGGGTCGTGGCTCCACTGCAGTGCCCATGTCATATTGATGGGGTGGGGGCTCCACTGCAGTACACAGGTCAGATGGGGGAGCCAGGGTCTCCACTGCAGTGTCTGGTAGTGACTGAGGGCGTAATTTTGTAGGAGCGGAAGTGCCTGTGGTAGGGGGTGAGGGCCTTATCATCTTGGGTATGGTGTAGTGGTGTGTGGGTGAACCTGGGATGCTTTTGATGTGTGAACTTTGGGAGGGGTGGTATTGGCTTTGGCAGATGTAGCTTTCGGGGGGAAGTATGGGATGGTGATGTTGTTTTGCTTTTCCATGGCCTGGAGGATGTATGGATGGGGGCCTCAGTGTTCCTACTCTTAGGGGAGGGTGTGCATGTGGTGGGGGGTCTCCTCTCTGTGCATAGTGATTTCCTCTTCCCCTTGTGAGTCTGGTCTGATGTATCAGTGGAGAAAAGGCCAATGTCTCAGAGGAAGACTCACTGGGACGGGGGGTGTTGCAGGAGAGTCAAGTGTAGGGCTTTTGGAGGGAGAGGTAATTGAGGAATGTGGAGTGGTTGTGGATGTGTGTGTTTTTGGTCTATCATATGTGTGTGTGATGTCATTCCCCTGCGTGTTTGTTTTGACTTTGTCTTAGGTTGCTGTGTGCTTCTTCTGTCTGTTGGGGTGTGTGCATGTGCCAGTGTGAGTGTGCTTTGGGCAGGTAGGTTAGTGTGGACTGTGGATGGGGCAGAGGAATGAAGGGTGATTGACTGTTGTAGGAGGGACACTGCTGCAATTAGTTAGGAGGCCATGGACTGATTTGTCCACTGTAGGGCAGACATGTTTGATGATAAACTCTCCATGTATGACACCAATGGTGTCAATAGACTGGTGTGCGCATGGAGGACACTCAGCATTGATATCTGCCCCATATGTAACTGTTTCAGCCAGTCCACAGATTCCACACTCAGGGCAGCAGGTTTGACAAATGCAGGGTATGCTGTGTTCGGAGCAAAGTAGACATGCTCCCTCACATGGGAGTGTCCACAGACCTTTGGAATGAGAGCAGCTGGGAGGGTGGAGGTGGTGGTGGTAGTGGGGAAAGACTCCGTGGGTGCAGCCTCTGCTATGGTAACACCCACCACAACAAGGGAGTCATAACTGGAGCTGGATGGTTCCCCAACTGATGTTGATATTTCTGAGCGGCCCTCAGTGTGACTCCCCTCACCCTCTGTGCCACTAGGTACCTCAACCTCCTCCACAGGGGACCCCGTCTGGCTAGTCCTCCAGTTGCTGTAGATGATGCTGTGAACAAGGGAGAGAAGCAGATTCACATCAGTCATCTGCATAGACTTGACACATGATTTCTTTTCACAACACATCACAGAGCAAGGCCTTGCATATTGTCAAAGCCACTATTCATGTTCATCACACATATATTAACATGTCACTTGTCAGTCTACCAGTGAATCAAGGTTACCAAACATATTATGGCAATGGAAACATCTGTTTTGTGTATGTCTCAAATTAAAATAAATACATGGCCAACAGGGCACTGTTTTGCCTGTTGTTTTATCTGTAATGCTCCTGAGTCTCAGGGCTTATCACAAACATGTGATGGATCAAGCCCTGATCTTTTGACTGGGTATGAGTGTTCTGCTTAATTCAGATACTCTGTCCATCACCACCCCCTTTTCTGAATCGTTTTGGCCACCATAAGCGTGGAAGGGTATGCTCAGATGTGAGTCCCTTGCTCACTGCACCATCAGGATTCAAGCAAGCTGGGCCGAAGACGGCTGTAATGCCAGAAACAGGTCCCCGGAAGCGTGTTTCCTTTCCAGTAAAAAATTGGCTTGGTAGTTTGGTCTGCCCTGTTCCCATGATGCACTGGGCCAGGGACAGACTAATTTTCATGTAGCCAGGTTCTGAACTGGGATGGTGCAGTGAGCTAAAAAACGGTGATGGATCAAGCCCTGATCTTTTGACTGGGTATGAGTGTTCTGCTTAATTCAGATGCTCTGTCCATCACCACCCCCTTTTCTGAATTGTTATCACAAACATGTCCCATCTCATGCAAGGGAGTCTGAAAGTGGGCACGCAAATGGGATGGACAAATTCCTAAGTTGACATGATGAACATACTTCCATCCCCCTTTAACCATGATGGGCTCATGTCTTGAACTCCAATGCTAAAATGGTCTGAATGCAGGACAATTGCCAAGTACACAGTTTGCATTTTCAAAAATGTTCATGTGGCACACTATACCACAGTCCTTTTTGCCTAAACAGTCTATTCTGACTTTATACTCGGGCAGTGAATCATGATTTTACAGTAAGCACTAGGTCACACTCATGTTTACACTGTTCAAGTAACATCTGTTGTGCTGAAGTATACATGTCCCCTAAGTGCTACATATAATTCGAACACTTTGACAAGCTCACGTTGTTCAACTGAGACATTGGAGTGTATGAAGTCTCAAATCTGTATACAGGAACATTTCGCAAGCTCCCAAGAACAAAGTAATGCAGCATACACATATATGTTGAAGCCACCATTATGCACAGTCAAGGGATAACACACACATGTTTAGTCCTGTCTATCTGAGTCAATTTCCATGCATGAGATTGTCTGTTCATATCCTATAAATGTGCCACATGTGTAAATAAAATAACTCGGCCTGTAAACACTGACACAGAGTCAGACACATGAATCTACATTTTCAATGGTTACAGTGTTGCCTGACACAAAAATAGGATGTGACAGTGTCTCAAATGGCCAGAGTTGGCATACCAGTCCTTGGTCCATGTGAACCATGGGATTAGTGGGAGCACAAGGCTGGATACTATGCATTTTGAAAGCTTATCAAGTTCATTTGTCTGAGGCATCAATATTGGTCTTACCTGCTGCCCGTGTGTGTAGTATTAATCTCACAAACCTACGTTTACCTAGATCAGCTAATCGTACATTTAGCAATGTACCACACAGAGTGCTGATCATATTTCTCTCAAGTTACTGTTCTGCCTGGTTTCTCAGATTAGATAGAACCAGCTCGTCAGAGCCTTACTAACTCAGCAAGAACGTTACCCTCTCCCCCTCCCTAGGACCTATTCACAACAGGTAACAACATATATCTACCACCTAAGGACAGGGAATTCCTAAGATGCATACCATGTACCTCCTATAATATCAGCAATCGGCGGCCTCGCGGTCCCATACGAACCCAGACCTCTCTACCCAGACGGCAGTATATGAATCGGCGGCCTCGCGGTCCCATACGAACCCAGACCTCTCTACCCAGACGGCAGTAATCGGCGGCCTCGCGGTCCCATACGAACCCAGACCTCTCTACCCAGACGGCAGTATCAGAATCGGCGGCCTCACGGTCCCATACGAACCCAGACCTCTCTACCCAGACGGCAGTAATCGGCGGCCTCGCGGTCCCATACGAACCCAGACCTCTCTACCCAGACGGCAGTATCAGAATCGGCGGCCTCGCGGTCCCATACGAACCCAGACCTCTCTACCCAGACGGCAGTAATCGGCGGCCTCGCGGTCCCATACGAACCCAGACCTCTCTACCCAGACGGCAGTATCAGAATTGGCGGCCTCGCGGTCCCATACGAACCCAGACCTCTCTACCCAGACGGCAGTATCAGAATCGGCGGCCTCGAGGTCCCATACGAACCCAGACCTCTCTACCCAGACGGCAGTATCAGAATCGGCGGCCTCGCGGTCCCATACGAACCCAGACCTCTCTCCCAGACGGCAGTAATCGGCGGCCTCGCGGTCCCATACGAACCCAGACCTCTCTACCCAGACGGCAGAATCAGAATCGGCGGCCTCGCGGTCCCATACGAACCCAGACCTCTCTACCCAGTGGCAGTTTATCCTATGATTACCATTACATAAAGGGATCGGTCTCACTATTCATCAGGGTTACAGAACTACAGTATTCCCGATCACACAACGGTTGCCAATTTGGATAATGTACAACGTATTCTCTAATTCAAGGGGCTCCTCTCTCCCTTATTCAGTTACCACTTACCTGATCAGGGTTAGCATCTGTTCACATAGCAGCATCTGACTAGAAGAATAGGTTACCCTCTCATACAAGAACACGCGGCACATGTCGGTTCACTAAGAACTGGGGTACTTTATTTCTCATTACAATAAACAAACATATAACACCATACTACAACACATAACCTGCAAAGAGAAGTGAAAGATTAGGTTGTACACTCTAATAAGAAAGGGTCGACATCACCTTATTAATATGAAGTCTGCACTCAGCAGTCATCTAGGTTCCCTTCTCGTCTGTGCCTTGGCTCGTCTTGAAGTCACACCTCCGCAATCACGGGTACACGGCTGCACCGCTATGCGCTGTTCCCTTCACCCTTCTCCAAGTCACTGGAACCTTCCTCTCATCGGCTACTCTCTTTCCCTGGCTGTTCTGCTAAGAGAGTATCTGTTTCTCGATTCTTCTCCGCCTTTGGAATGGCGTCTGTCTTCCCTAGAATAAGTAATAGGTTTGCTACTAACGGCTAGATGCCGCCTACGGACTAACTCCACAACTATCTCGGGCTTTCACTAATATAGAAGCTTGTTTCTTCATGGAATATTCCAGCCAGTAACCTGCCGCCCACCAAATTCTTGTACCTCCCCGTACCAAGGACACGTTCCCAGCCGGCCGGCCTGATGTTGTGTCTTCGGCATGAAGAAAAATACAATCCTTCGACAAGGGCCGGCCTGAACCGGTTCTCTCCAAGCGAACAACACCTCGTAACTAAAACATTACACTTGACCTAGAAGCATCCCAAGCTGCCGGGGCAGAAAGAAAGATGGAGTCTCTCCCGTTTGAGGCCTACCAGGCCCGAATTCAGCATAACTCCATGGAAAGTATAATAATACCCTAACTAAAGGACGGATTATCCCTAATACTAGCGAATCTATCCCCTAGCCTATATGTATAAGCCCTAATCTAAGGAGGAGAATACAGAATTATATCAAAGTGCCTTGTGAATAGGCTCTATCCACTACTCTAACCCTTGCACTGGAATGATAAGAGACTGAAGTCACCATCAATCACCTTTCCTCAAAAGAGGGCCGGGAAAATCGAGCAGAACATTTCACCCTTGACTTCAGTCTATTATACATTCATCAAACAGAACTAACATCTGTGGAAGAATAATAGGAAACAAAACTAACTGATCTATGTCTAGTACCAGGTTTGCAGTATTGAAGTAGAGAAGGAATACACTGAATGAAGCAACAGATAGCAATCAGAATGCTAATAGTAATCAAAATACCCCCTAATGTTTGACGCAACATATGTAAATCAGGTAGCCAATTAAAGAGCCAGTCAAACCAGCCCTCGTCAATGTGTTTTCTAACCTCTTCCGTCAAGTCATGAAGTTTGTCAATATGAGCCTGAATGGATTTCGTATGGTCAGACAGGTTAAAACAACAAAGACCCTCAAAGTCAGAACAATCATGTCCATGTTTAAGCAAAAGATAATCAATAGCCGCCCGGTTCTGCAAGATAGCTCTACGTTCACCCTGGGCGTCTAATAGTATGTCAGACAGGATCGTAGAAGTATGATTAATGGATTTTACCATCCAGCAGGCCATTTTCCCAATAGACTTGGCATTATAGACCGCCAAGGCAGGAACACCAACAATTGAGATAGCTAAACTAAGGTATTCAGATTTGGAATATAAATGCATAGACGAATCACAGTCCTCCTGTAGCATTACAGTATCTCGGATCACACGGGAATTAGCATTAGGATGCGAGGAGAACATTAACAAACTCAGTCTGGTAATGGCACAAGGGCCTCCGGAAATGTTCGCGGGAATATATGGCCAGGATGTATTACCACAAGAGAAGAGCCAACCAGAGGGTAGCAGCATTGTACGATAATGACTGGGGGTAACCACTAAATTCTTACAAGTCATATTATTTTGAACAGAAGTACATAATTTCAGTGATCTTCGGAAACACAAAGTCCTTTCATGAGTTGTGAATGAAGTAGTACCTTTCAATTTTAAACGCACACACTCAGAAATAGCATTGGGATCACAAGTAAGGAAAAAACATAAATCACCCTGCGTGATATTATAAGTGATTATCTGGGACTGGATCAGGGGTGTCGAATCGGACAACTCAGTACATAAAGGGCAGTATTCATGTGTAGCAAAATCTCCCAAAAGGACATTAGGACGGGCATTCGATACATTAAAAATATGGGCCAAAGTCACTAATGAAGCAGGGACAGCAACTAAACAAGTCGCTAGAATGTCAGTCACCGAACGCATCGGTGTTAAACAAAAATGAGGGGCATTAGTCACTCGCTTGGCCAAAGTAGTCCAAAAATTCGATGACGAATCCCACGCAGCAAAGGAACGCGGTACTCGGGTTCTCAGATCAGCCCGGGTCGATGGGTTCCCTCCTCTCTCGTCGTAGCAGTCCAAAAGGAGTCCAACGCCGACACATCCTGCAGCAACAGTCCAGAGAATGATCTGAAAGAAAATCAAATACGGGCATTATTCATTCTCGTAGGTAACATTTGTCAGCCGGGACAGCTTCCCAGCTATCTTTCCCTGGTCTCATGACTAGAACAGTATTATCATGACCGGTTGCAATAATCTCAGCTTGTTCAGGGGGATTCTTAGGCGATTGCACCCAAACTCTAGCTCCAGGATTATCCGTGGAACCAAATCCTTTTTGTCCTCGTACAGTTAGCAACGTTGGGGCAGGGCCTTTTGTGATCTCACCACTGAAAACAGGCATTATCAACAATTGAGCAATTCGGTCAGTTTTATAAATCGGTAAATCAACCTCACTGCTATTCAGCAGGAGCACCTTAATCTCTCCCTGATAGTCACTGTCAATGACTCCTCCGAGTACTTGAACACCTTTCACAGCCAGCCCCGATCTAGGGGCGATTAATCCAAAATTTCCAGTGGGTATACAGACACCAACACCGGTTTCAATGATGACTCGATCTTTACTTTTTATAATAGTATCATTCATGGCATGCAGGTCTAGACCTGCCGACCCCGGGGTCGCTCTGCATGGAGCCAGTGCTCCGGGGGTAATTTCCCAGTACATCACAGTGTCACCAATAGAATTGGGCTTTGCATCAACATTCGGAGGAAACAAACGCATCAATGGAGATTCAGCATTTAGAAAGGAACGATTATTCAAAATTAATAAGGCCTGGAACAAATAATCCCTCCAATTCTTATATCTGTCATCGGTTAACTTACGCAGTTAATTTTTCAGCAAACCGTTCATCCTTTCAATCAGGCCCGAGACCTGCGGATAATATGGTATATGAAACACCCATTCAATATTATTTTCCACACAAAATTCCTGCACCAATCTTCCACGAAAATGGGATGCATTATCAGATTGAATTTGGAATGGGATACCATAATAATGGTATTCACTTGGGTAGCTTGTTTACAGGGGAGGGCCACTAACAGGCCACTGTATGTATCAACAATGGTGCAAATGTATTGACAATTTTTACTCATAGGAAGTGGACCAATATAATCAATTTGCCAAATTTGAGCGGGCAATTTTCCGCGATGTAAATGACCTTTGACAATTTGAGGCACTTTCCACTGTCTAGCATGCTGACAAATGGGACAATGCAAAATAATTTCTTTGATTAAATCTAAAGGAATATAAATTCCTCGATCAGCGGCCCACCTGCTAGTGGCTTTCTCTCCATAATGTCCTGCTTTCTGGTGGGCCCATTTCGCCAATCCTTCCATATCAGAATCCTGCATGTCCACCAGTGCCTCAGCAATTTTAGATTGTTCAGCTGCAATGTTATGAAAGAATTTGTCAAGGGAGTCTATTGGGGTATGAGCATCCACATGAAAGATTGTAACAGTACTTTGCGGGAGCATTTCCTAAATCTCTTGCCATAATTCTTTTCCCCACAGTTCTTTTGAATGCAATTCCCAATTATGGGAATGCCAAGTCGGTAACCAAACTGCCAATCCATTGGCAGTAGATCAGGAATCAGTAAAAATATGACATGTGCCAGGTAACTCTTGCTTCAGAACTTGATAAACAGCATAAAGCTCAGCGAATTGGCTGCTCTTTCCCTCACCAGTTGTACTCAGCAACTTTTGTGTGATCGGATTATAGGACACTGCCTTCCAATGTCGTTTTGTACCTATGAACCTTGCCGAACCATTCGTAAACCAAACGTGGTTTCTGTCCTCCGGGGACAAATCATCAAATGGCTTACCCCACTTAACAGGGGATTCCTGTACTAAAGGTACGGAGCATTCACTCTCCGTCTCAACCGATGGCGCCCGCGCCACCTGCTCATGCAAGGATGCAACTCCCTTTGGTCCCACACGTGCCCTGTCCTGTATGTACCATTTCCACTTAATCACACTCGCCTCCTGAGCGTGTCCAATTCTGTGAGTTTTCGGCGAACTCAAAACCCACTGCATGATAGGAATTTCAGGTCGCAGGACCACATCATGTCCCAAAGTTAATTGCTCGGTATCCACCAGAGCCCAGTAGCATGCAAGCAACTGTTTCTCAAAAGGTGTATAACGCTCACCAGCATCGGGTAACTTTTTAGTCCAAAAAAGCTAATGGTACTTTACTTCTGCCTTGTTTCTGCCACAAACTCCAATTGGCATAAAGGCCTTGTACAGACACATTCAAATCCACATCACCATCGCACACAGGCCATAAATCCAAGGCATACTGAATCGCTTCTTTTGCCAAACTAAACGCATCTTGCTGTGGTTTACCCCATTCAAACGCATTCTTTTTACGAGTGACTCGATACAAGGGGGCCAGTATTTGACTCAAATGTGGAATATGCTGGCGCCAAAAACCAAACAAGCCGATGAAGCTTTGGGCTTCTTTCCTATTCCTCGGAACTGCAAAATCAAGAATCTTCTGTTTTACTTGTGGGATCACTTCTCTGTGACCTTCATGCCAATTAATACCCAAAAATTTTACAGTCTGGGATGGACCTTTTAACTTATCTGGGTTGATTTCCCAACCTTTCTCACGCAAACACTCAAGGATTTTATCTAATTGGGTCTGAACTTCATCTTGTGTTTCACCTTGAATCAGAACATCATCAATATAATGACATATCTGAATTCTCGAATGTACAGGTACCTCAGCCAAATGCTCTGCCACCAGCCGGTGACATATCGTAGGACTATGCACATAGCCCTGGGGAAGACTTCTAAATGTCATTTGACGTCCGTTCCATGTAAAACTGAATTGTTCCTGGCATTCAGGGGCAATCGGGATTGAAAAGAAAGCATTAGCAATATCAACGGACGCATACCATGTACCTGGATGCTTTTGAATTCTTTCAATTAAATTAATGATATCCGGTACTGCGACAGTCAAAGGGGGTGTATACCTATTCAATTCTCGATAATCGACAGTCATGCGCCAGGAATTATCACTCTTACGCACGGGCCAAACAGGATTATTCCAAGCAGAAGTAACCGGAGTTATAACTCCTGCATCCACCAGATCCTGAATAGTGGTACATGACCACCTGGAATACGATACTGCTTCTGGCAAACCACTTTTGTCGCCTGGGGAATCTTTATGGGGGGCATTCTTAAACGACCAACCCGTACGGGTCTGGATGATATATAATGTTAAGTTCCAAATTGATAACATCCATCATCCAAATGCAAAGTCATTCCTTTCAAAATGTCAATTCCAATTATGTACTCTAAGAGTGGCACGACTAATACAGAATATTCTTTTCTAGGGATTCTGCCTATTCTCATTTCAATTGTAGTTTGTACTGCGGGAGTTTCCTTTCCACCTAAACCAGTAATTGTAAAAAATTGGCCTTTACATTTCTTTGATTTTCCATGAATAAGAGTGGCCTCCGCTCCTGTATCTACCAATGCTCGGGCCCTTTGAATATTACGATGTCTCCAAAAAATTTCAATATCTACATAGGGTCTATTATCTCGGTGAGCCCATCTGTGTACGGGAGCTTGACCTACTTCCTAGTCATTTTTACTGCGTTCTATCATCCAGGACAAATCAGGATAAATGTTCTCGCGTTTCTCAGGTATCAATATATCATGTTCATATCCATCTCCCTTACGAAATGGATTCCTGTCCTCCGTATTGTACTGTGAATTTCGATCAGGAAATCTGTGTCGATCCTCCCTCCTCCTCAACTCAGGGGACTGATCCCTCTCATCTCTACGTCTGCTGTTAACATAATCATCTCTCCCCCTTTCTCTTTCCCCCTCTCTCTCTCTCTCTCTTCCACGACGAGGGGACGCATCACGTACATATCGTCGATCATCACGACGATCAGAACGCACACAACGGTTGTCATCACCGCTATCATCAGAATACTCACGATCGCACTCATTCGTCCGCACACGCCGGGCACCCTCCTTTCGGTCTAAACCACGTTTGCGAAACAAGTCCCACAAACGAGAAGTAGTTTCACCATCAATATCCTCCTTCCTCACACCATCAGCCAAAAGTGCCATAAACATGTCACGTCTAGTAAGCTTATTGTCTCCAGGAGTACGAGTGTCAGACCGGGACTGACGTTCAGGTTTAAACCAATCACCCAACTCACCAAGCTGGCGTACAGATTCCAGTACCATAGACAACGCGTTACCAGTCTGATTGATCAATAAAGTCATCATGACTTGCTTATAAGCAACCGGGAAGAACGAATAATACGATTCCGCACAGAAGACGTCAACAAACCATCAAGCAATCTGTCAGCAGTACTCAGAAAAATCTCAGTTTTCATCACCTCCTCTTTGAGACGTTGTGCAGCATCGCGCAATGTATACCACGGCTTGTCATTCACAGGCCAGTCAGATTCAGTAGGGTACTTTTGATTACAACCCTCAGTCGCCAACTGAAGCAAACTGATTTGACCACCACCATTATAATTACGAAAATGATCTTGTACAGTAGAATCCGAACTCAAGGAACAAAATTTCAAAGAATCGCCAGCATCCAACATAATGCCAGCAGCGCCCAGTTCATAAAGGCGCACCATCCACGTAAGCAAGGTCTCACCAGCGCGCTGTCGAAATCGCTGCAAAATATCACTAATTTCCTGTTGAGTAAAATCCTCCAAAGAATCCAAAGGAATACCGTTCGGATTACCGGGAGCCTGCTGCAACTTCCTACGAAAAACAGGATGTGCAGAGACCGCAGGAAGAGTACCACAAGGAGCCCGATCAGTAAACTTAGGGGAACAATCCGTATGAGAAGTATCAACATAATGCAAAGAGCGATCGTAGTCGCGGGACTCAACATCTGTAGCACAAGAAGCAGATTTAAAAGCCTGTCCGGAGCGAGAAGACTCGCGATTGTTAGACTCCTCATCCGAGGAACGAGAATCACTCGAATTCCAGATATTACCATCCCATTCATCAGGATTCCAATCCAGTCCGGCTTTCGCCACGACCAGTCGCACTTTCCGTTTAGAAACGCGACCCCGACGATTCTTGTATTTATATCGTGCAATCCGCACAGCCGCCCTTTCAGCGATAGTCTGATACGTTTCAAGTTTGTCGGCAAGCAATTTATTTTGACACCGCAACAAAGTATGATCATTGTGAATTTCAACAAACTTCCATTCCATTTCCACATGCTCCTTCTGCAATTTCAACAACCTCTCATGTACAAGCCTGTACGCAGACAAGACAATCCAACCTCTGCGCCCTAAAATAGGAAGCTCATCACCCTTCGCTACTGGCGCCTTCTGCAAACAGGAAATCACATCAGCCGGCTCCGCCAGCTCCAGACAAGAATTCCAATGTTCACTCAAACCAGTAGAATCAGCCCACTCGCGGGCCAAGGCCTCATAAGGCGTTGAATCCCAGCCGGGAATATCAACAGGCAACTTAAAAACAGATTTCGACTTTTTCAAAAACATCCTGACAAAACAAAAACTATACACACAAATATAGACAAATAATACACAAACGAAATCACGTACGCGCCGAGTACAAATTGAAAAACAGCTACAACGCACACAGGTTTCGTAAACGGTTCGTGACGCCAAATGTTCTGCCTCGTTTCTCAGATTAGATAGAACCAGCTCGTCAGAGCCTTACTAACTCAGCCAGAACGTTACCCTCTCCCCCTCCCTAGGACCTATTCACAACAGGTAACAACATATATCTACCACCTAAGGACAGGGAATTCCTAAGATGCATACCATGTACCTCCTATAATATCAGCAATCGGCGGCCTCGCGGTCCCATACGAACCCAGACCTCTCTACTCAGACGGCAGTATCAGAATCGGCGGCCTCGCGGTCCCATACGAACCCAGACCTCTCTACCCAGACGGCAGTAATCGGCGGCCTTGCGGTCCCATATGAACCCAGACCTCTCTACCCAGACGGCAGTATCAGAATCGGCGGCCTCGCGGTCCCATACGAACCCAGACCTCTCTACCCAGACGGCAGTAATCGGCGGCCTCGCGGTCCCATACGAACCCGGACCTCTCTACCCAGACGGCAGTATCAGAATCGGCGGCCTCGCGGTCCCATACGAACCCAGACCTCTCTACCCAGACGGCAGTAATCGGCGGCCTCGCGGTCCCATACGAACCCAGAACTCTCTACCCAGACGGCAGTATCAGAATCGGCGGCCTCGCGGTCCCATACGAACCCAGACCTCTCTACCCAGACGGCAGTATCAGAATCGGCGGCCTCGCGGTCCCATACGAACCCAGACCTCTCTACCCAGACGGCAGTAATCGGCGGCCTCGCGGTCCCATACGAACCCAGACCTCTCTACCCAGACGGCAGTATCAGAATCGGCGGCCTCGCGGTCCCATACGAACCCAGACCTCTCTACCCAGTGGCAGTTTATCCTATGATTACCATTACATAAAGGGATCGGTCTCACTATTCATCAGGGTTATAGAACTACAGTATTCCCGATCACACAACGGTTGCCAATTTGGATAATGTACAACGTATTCTCTAATTCAAGGGGCTCCTCTCTCCCTTATTCAGTTACCACTTACCTGATCAGGGTTAGCATCTGTTCACATAGCAGCATCTGACTAGAAGAATAGGTTACCCTCTCATACAAGAACACGCGGCACATGTCGGTTCACTAAGAACTGGGGTACTTTATTTCTCATTACAATAAACAAACATATAACACCATACTACAACACATAACCTGCAAAGAGAAGTGAAAGATTAGGTTGTACACTCTAATAAGAAAGGGTCGACATCACCTTATTAATATGAAGTCTGCACTCAGCAGTCATCTAGGTTCCCTTCTCGTCTGTGCCTTGGCTCGTCTCGAAGTCACACCTCCGCAATCACGGGTACACGGCTGCACCGCTATGCGCTGTTCCCTTCACCCTTCTCCAAGTCACTAGAACCTTCCTCTCATCGGCTACTCTCTTTCCCTGGCTGTTCTGCTAAGAGAGTATCTGTTTCTCGATTCTTCTCCGCCTTTGGAATGGCGTCTGTCTTCCCTAGAATAAGTAATAGGTTTGCTACTAACGGCTAGATGCCGCCTACGGACTAACTCCACAACTATCTCGGGCTTTCACTAATATAGAAGCGTGTTTCTTCATGGAAAATTCCAGCCAGTAACCTGCCGCCCACCAAATTCTTGTACCTCCCCGTACCAAGGACACGTTCCCAGCCGGCCGGCCTGATGTTGTGTCTTCGGCATGAAGAAAAATACAATCCTTCGACAAAGGCCGGCCTGAACCGGTTCTCTCCAAGCGAACAACACCTCGTAACTAAAACATTACACTTGACCTAGAAGCATCCCAAGCTGCCGGGGCAGAAAGAAAGATGGAGTCTCTCCCGTTTGAGGCCTACCAGGCCCGAATTCAGCATAACTCCATGGAAAGTATAATAATACCCTAACTAAAGGACGGATTATCCCTAATACTAGCGAATCTATCCCCTAGCCTATATGTATAAGCCCTAATCTAAGGAGGAGAATACAGACTTATATCAAAGTGCCTTGTGAATAGGCTCTATCCACTACTCTAACCCTTGCACTGGAATGATAAGAGACTGAAGTCACCATCAATCACCTTTCCTCAAAAGAGGGCCGGGAAAATCGAGCAGAACAGTTACTAACACATGTAAGACAATCATATCACTCATGATGGTCAACTCAACGCACCTGTTGCATACGGTACCGTACACAGTAACCTTGGACTACAGCAAATACACAGGAGACTATTGACACATGTCACAGACAGAAAGGGACACCCCTAGACATCAGATGAGATTGGGGCATCTTTACATTTTGGCACATAAGTGTTGTCTCAGCCGACAGACAACCTGTCAGAGTGTTACCAGGCTTAGGGAGTGCAACATGCATGTCAGACATAGTTCAGCTAAATGGCACAAACTCACCCCCTCCTTGCCACTGTCTTGGCGTCAACTGCCCATCCAGGTCAGGGAAGACCACAGTGAGTATCCGGAGCATGTGGGGGGTCAGGGTCCGTCATCCATCCCTTTTGTGAGGAGGTGACTGCTTCAGCTGGACTCTTGCAGTCCTCTGGGTCCAGCCACCGAGGTCCTGCCACCTCTTCTGGCAGTGGCAGATAGGGCGTTTGAAGACCCCCATAGATCTAACAACCCGTGCGATGGTCAGCCAAAGTTCTTGCTTCTGATGGGCATCGACCTGTAAGAATAACATAGTGACACACAATTACTACACATGCTATGTATTTGTTCATCACACATGTGGACATATAGATCATTGGTAGAAGGGCAGATAATGTATTAAGGTAGTTCAAGTATCAGCAGAGGCAGTTGTCCTGTGTGCAAAGCTGCCTTAACAACATGAGTACAGTGAATTAAATGAATTGCACAAGATCCACTTTAGATCACTGTACTTGTCCCGAACATGATTCTACACACTGTGAGACTTACAATAATTATGTGTGTATTCATGTCCTTGAGAATCACAATGCTAGTAGCGCCTGTTAGGAAACAAAGTGTATTGAGAAGTCAGTGCAATCAACACTCACCTTCTCCCCTGGTTTCCCATACAGCTTGCTGTACTGTGGAAGGAGGTTGTCCAGCAGGGCCTGGTTTTCCTCCTCTGTGAAAGTTTGTGCCCTCTCCACAGTGTGTGCCATTGCAGACTCCAGAGAATGCTGAGACAACAGCAGTGGTATGTTGAGATGTAGGCACCCTCAATTCAGATACATGAGATTTTTTTTGTTTCAAAGTAGGTGACTCTCGATACCCCAGCATGCCAAGATTGCAGACAACACTCCACAACCATGTCACCGCTGATGAGATGTGTTTTAATGAGGCACATGGGGGGACCAGGCGAGTGATTGAGCGGACATTTGAAAAGCAGTTTTTGCTGCCTGGACCGAACAGGAGGGTCCTCCAATATGCACCAGAAAAGGTGTGTAAGGTCTTCATTGTGTGTTACATGCTCCACAACCTGGCAGTGAGGAATGACGTACCTCTCATTCAAGATGACGGTGACCAGCAGCCTCCTTCCATGGAGGATCCAGCCCTGAGTCATGTTGCCAGTGATGATGAGGGGTAGGAGGATGTTCGGAGACAGCTCATCAACAACTTTTTCTCATGATTGCGAGTATACAGTAATGAGTTGACTAAGATTTTTCTTTGCATGATTTGTGGCTGTAGTGCAATGTCTATGCATACGTGTGGCTGCATGGTACTTGACATGATCCTTGTAGTTATGTGTTCATTGAGTTAGTATGTGATATGTTGTGTTCACAAATAATAAGACTTATGTATTGAATGTCTATTGGAGTTGTATGCAGAAATGTAGCTATTTAAAGAAGGTTCTATTTCTCTCCTTCACAGGGTCCCTTGGCTGTTGTCTGGTGACATTTGACCTACAAAACACACAATGCTATTACAGAGGGCTTGGAAACATGAAACGGTGCCACACACCCAATGAATAATATTTTGGACAGTCTTGGTTACTTTTTGCTCATTGTCACAGTGTGGTTAGCTTGCATCAGTTGTGGAGGCAACATGTTGTGACTGTATAATAAACCTGCGCTCCACATTGAGGTGTGCCTCATCTGTATATATTCATTTCCATACTGTAACTGTGGCCTGATTTCCACTTTATCTAAATTAGTTTAGTGTTTGTGCATTCAAGTGTCTTTTGAGTTTACAATACTGGAGGCAATGAGTATGTATGACGTGATATTTGTGTTGTGTTGACCTTCTTGTGTGTATCTCTCACATGTGTCACATCACAATTACTCACCAGACTGTATTTTTTGCAGTACTTGTTTTCCTGCATAGTATTTGTTTTGCAAGTCATCTCTATATCACAAACCATGTTTAATTCACAACATAGGCAAGTATTGTGTGAATATGATTCAATTAGGAGGTATGTGTGAAACAGTACAAAATAATTGATAGTGCTGTACAGAGTGATAAAACTGGGAGCTGTGATAGTCCTTCCCGTCAAAAGACTCAAATAATCAGAGTGATAAAACTCCAAAGTTCACAGAGGAGTTGTTAGTGTTAGCAGATTAAATTTTCAATGCCAAGTCCACAGTCATTTGAGTCATTGTTCAAACTTAGACCCTCAATCCCATGTGGGAGAGTTCAGTGACAGTCAACAAGGTGAATACTTGCCATACAATGGAGGATATCGGGAGTAGGTTTTCACTTCCTGGGGGTATGCATGGCCATCTATCTCTTATTTGTCCTTCTTCGGATGACCCCTCTTCTTCTTTTGAGGGGGTCCTCAGGTGCAGGCTGCTCCGGTGCAGGGGAATCTCTGCCAGAGTCATCATTCCTCCCTGTAGCAGTTGCAGATGTAGTTGCAAAAGTTGTGGTGGGCACACAGAGAGATGTGGTCATGTTGACAGCAATCTCGCAGAGGCATGTGAGTATGTCCCTGTGCACCGCAGTGAGGTCATCCATTTTATCCATTCTTGACTACATTCTGTACAATTGGGTCTCCATCCTGGACATTTGGAGATCCACCCTGGACATGCAGGACTCTATTTTAGACATGTTGTAGTCCATTTTGTCAAACTGGGCAGCCTGCTGATGTTGCATGTCCTTGAGGATCCCAACTACCTGGCCCAAATCTCTGCTGCATTCTTGGTATACATTTAGAATGCATCCTAACTGTGAGAGGTCTTGATCAGCAGCACCATTTTCAGGACGTGACCTCACCCCGTGTACCCTCACATCACCCCTACCCACACGAGCGGGACCTGCATTTGAAGACACAGACAACACTGAGCCTCCTTCATTGTTGTCACTGGTGTTGTTGTTTGCCACCTCCAGGGTGCCTTGTGTTGCTATGCGGTCTGTGTGTTCTTGCCTTGGTCTGTCCGTGTTGGTAGAGGTAATCAGGGTATTGGCAGATGTTACGTGAGTGGTCGCGGGGGGCTGGAGTTACAGCTGCTGGTGCATCATGCTGATTCACACCGGAGGGGACAGGTCATTCATCCTTGTCTGAAGAGGACTGACAGACATTCACACTGGAGAGCTCAGGGTCAACAAGAGTCTGGGACTGTGATTCTTGTTCTGTTCCTGCAGTGTCCCCAGCATGCCCTGAGGGTAGGAGGAACACACAATGTATGTTGTAGTTTTGCACACGCCAACGGATCACAAATTACATTTGCTATTGTACATCAGGATGAGTATATGTACATTGCATTGTCCGCAATTGTCACAGAGGCCTATATTGGTTAAGGACATTGTAATTCGATCTCAATGCATTTTGCCGAGCAGGTTGAGCTTTTTTTTTTTTTTTTTTTTTTTTGTCCTCATATGCCGTAAGGATATTCTCAAAGTCAGTGTTTCCAACCACCCTCTGCAAGAATGCAGAGGGGTCCCTTATAGACTCTGACGATCCTTATAGGTGCGCTTTCTGCAGATACCCAAGTGCGTCCATAGCAAAACTGCACTATACCGGCTCAATTCAGTTCTACCGAGTATCGAGGCCCATGAACTGATCTTAGGGTAACTCCGTCTGCAAAAAGGCATAATCATTGGACAAGGTTATTTACATCCTATCCAACCAATTAATACATGGGTTCCAGAAATGCTTCCTTCTTTTCCATACAACCTTATCTAAATTAAGTGTATGTCTGATTGCCCTAATCCAATCAATATACAAAGGTGATTTATCACTCACCCAAAGTTTACATATTTCTCTGCGAGCAAGAATTATTAAATAAAGAGACAGTTTGTTGGTATCTTGAGAGAGTTCATCATAATTACCAAATAATCCAAAGAAAACTAGTAATATACTGACCTGTATATCAAAATTAAAAAGTGATTTCATACCTTCTTCAATCTCGGCCCAAAAAATCTTTAAATTAGGACAGGTTAAAAACATATGGAGATCGTCCGCCTTCTCCAACTTACACTTTGGACAGCATGGAATAGAGCCTTTAGAAAACTTAGCCAATCTAGCCGGAGACCAATAGACTCTATGAAGGGAAAAGAGATGGTTTCGCTTTAAATTGGCAGGTGAGACTGTCAGATATAGTAAGTCAAAAGATACTTGCCATATAGTCTGCAAGTCGACATCTAGGTCATGATTTTTCCAAAGATGCTCCGGTAGGCTAAACTCCCCATCCTCTGCTTCTAAGATTGTCCAATAAAGCACCGATGTTTTAATTTTCCTTGCTTTATTCAATAAGAGTTCTTCCAAAGGAGAGTTTACACCAATCTGAGTCAACTTATCCTGAGCCCAACTTTTGATTTGTAAGTATTTAAACTTGGATAAGTTATTGTCAGTAAGCGTGAGGATCTCCTCCCAACTCAAAAGAACTCCTTCCGGAATTATCTGGCCCCATGCATTCAAATCAGCTGCCCGTAGAGGCAATGCTAAAGAATCTTTAGTCCATTCTGGCGAGCCTGGTGAATCCCAAATTGGAGCCATCGCAGAGTAATATGAAATATTCAACGCCCTTCTCATTCTTGCCCATACATAGGCCATATCTCTAAGGACTTTTAAGCGAACTTTTTTGAAAAAACGGACATCACCGAACTTAAACAAAAATCCATGAGTTCCTTCCTGGAGCTCAGAAAGCATAATCTGGAACATATTATCTGTTTCTGTCATTGTTGGAGAGTCGAATAGCCTGATTCCTGCCTTGATCAGTAAAGTCCAGGAATAGAGTTTCAGATCCGGTGCACATAGTCCGCCTTTACATTTACGTCTACGTAACTTCTTCCATGCGATTCTTATGCCCTTTGAGGCCCAAATAAAAGTGTTCCATTTAGCTTGAATTTTATTTAGCTGGGCTTCACTAAAGGCAAGTGGAACGTTCTGAAAAATAAAGATTAATTTAGGTAACAGCATCATTTTGATCATATTAACCCTACCAATCAAGGTCAGAGGAAGAAGTGCCCAACCTTTCAATGCTTCCTCACTTTCCCGCTCTACTTTTATAAGATTTTTTTCCGCTATTCGGTTTATATCCTGCGTAATTTGAATTCCCAAATATCTTATTTCCTGCTTTAAAATTGGAATATTTGGTAAAGTTCTGACATTCCAAAACATGCATTCTGTTTTGGCCTGATTGATTTGATAACCTGAAATTTGACCAAAATGAGACGCGGCACTATAAATAAAAGAAATAGCATTAATTGGATCTGCTGTATATATCATCATATCGTCAGCATATAAAGAAACTTTTTTTTCCCAATTATTAAATTTAAATGGTACGATGCGCTGGTCTTGTCTTATATTTTCTGCCAATGACTCAATATAAAGGTCAAAAAGCAAGGGTGAAAGCGGACAACCCTGTCTTGTGCCTCTGTTAATTTTTATGGGAGAAGATAGATTTCCATTAATTAATACTATAGCAGTTGGTGCTTGATAGAATGCCGCAATAAATCTACAAAAATTCCTGCCTAAATTACACCTTTCTAAGACCCTGGTCAGGAAAACCCAATTGACACGATCAAACGCCTTAGTAGCATCTAATGTTATGACCGCGAGTGGGATATTGTGCAAAGTAGCGAGATCGATTGAACCTACTAGTGCTTGGGTTAAGTCTTGTATAGATCGCCCTCTAACAAATCCCTTTTGGTCAACGTGTAACAGGCTAGGTGCTACCCCATTTAATCTCTCTGCCAGTATTTTCGCCAACAATTTGTAATCAAAATTGAGCAGAGAGATGGGTCTATACGAATCACACTGTGATGGTACCTTCAATGGTTTAAGAATAAGCACAACTGTAGCCTCATTCCATGAAGGAGGAATTTGACCCCCTTCCTCAAAAATATACGTAAAAAGCTTTTGTAGAACGGGAGTAATTATGGGAGCCAAGATCTTATATACCTCCGCCGGCAATCCATCCGGACCTGAAGCCTTACTTTTTTTGGCGGAGTTTATTGCCAACATTATTTCATTTGAGCTAATTCCCCTATTTAAATTCTCCGATCTCTGATCATCTATCTGACGAAGAGCATATTTATCCATCCATGCCCGGATATTTTCATGATCAGGGTTTAAGTCCTCATTATACACTGTGCAAAAATGTTGATAAAAGGCCTGTTCGATATCTGTGCTGTTTTCTGTGACCTCAGCCATGGTATCTATCTGAACTCCCTTGATAGTGTTCCTCTTCTGCTCTTTCTTAGCTTTCCAAGCAAGCAGCTTGCCGCTGGTCTCCCCATACTCAAAGTGGGCCAGAGAACTAGCCTGCCAACGTTGTCTAAGCCTCTCATCCAAAACCTGTTCAAGTTGTAATTTACAGGCAATCAACTCTTCCTTAATATTGTCTGAAGTTGCAGAGCTTGGATCAAATAGCCGAGATTCTAAAGCTTTAATATTAATCTCAATCTGGGTAATCTTTGCTCTATATATTTTATATTTAGCAGATTGCAGAGCTAATAATAGTCCTCTTAAAAGAGCTTTATATGTGTCCCAAACTAGGGGGATCGTAGCTGTTTCTAAGTTAGTTTTAAAAAACTCGTCTGATTCAAAAAGCAAGGTCGCTACTATTTCTTCATCCAAAAGAATGCTCCTATCTACAGTATATCTTCTAACCTTCTGTATGTCTGGTAATTTGAGAGATAGAGAAACAGCCGAATGATCTGAGATATGGGCACCAACGTGTTTAACCTCTTTGACAGACTGACAGAGTTGCTGTGCTACTAAGAAAAAATCTAATCTAGATTTGTGCCGAAGCTTCTTGTTATGAAAGGTGTATTCCTTATATTTGCCTGCTCTCTTCCTCCATATATCTTTCCAGCCATACTGTTTTATTGCATTTAATAATAATAGTCTCGTTTTAGGATTATGCAAATATTTAAGTTTATGGGATTTATCTAAGTGTGGGTCTAAGACTAAATTAAAATCCCCAGCAAAAATTAAAGGATCATCAAAATCTAAGAGCTCCACCAAAAGTTCTTTCAAAGGGAGTGTATCATCTAAATTTGGCCCATAATAGGAGATTCTTAATAGAGCATTGAAAGCAAATTCATTGTCAGCGGAAGGAAGCACTTTCCAGATTAGATCAGATGTGTCCTCGATTACAGCATCTAGGCAATGGGAGCTTGGCAAATTATTGGATCCTTTTAAGCAGCTAGGCGCCACAGCTCAATTAAAGTTTCCTGCGTCATTGAAAGTGATGTACAAAAACAAAATGAGAATCTTCAAAAGGGTTGATGAGGCTGAAGAGTATCTCCAACTAGTTATACAGGACAGTAAAAGCACACCAGGAGAACAATGAACTATTCAAGACTTAACAATTATTATGCTATGCCTGAGGATATAAATTAATAAATTACGGGCGTCCGGACATCGGAGATGGAGTCTCAATGGCCAGGAGTTGGCCAAGGAAAAGGAGGGGGGTTCTCCAGGGGAGCACGGGAAGGAGTGGATCTAGACAGGGGTGGGGGAGGAAGGGGCACCGGGTGGGGAGCATTTGGGAAAAAAACAAAAAAAAAGTTCCAAGTATGCCAAATAGGATAATTAACTCTTTATTTTCATTAGGGCAAAATGTCTCAGGATAGAGTTACTTCGTCAGCATATATCAAGTTCTTGTCGTGGAATCTGAATGGGTTGAGAGTTAAATATAGAAGGGAGAGGATTTTTCAATATTTAAAGGATGCGCCGGAACATGTCTTTATTCTACAAGAGACACATTCTACTGAAAAGGAGCTGAGAGATATGTGTAGTAATAGGAAATGGATCCAGCATGTGATAACGACCACACAGCAGACTACAAATAAGGGAGTTGCTATATTGATTAAGGCGAATCTGGATATATCCTTAATAAAGTCAAGAGTGGATAGTAAAGGGAGGTGGGTGACAGTTAAGATCAAATATAACACACATAATTTCACAGTTGTAGGAGCAGGTTGAGCTTTGTGCATGAACAGCTCATGTATTGATTTTTTGACCGTACATAACCATTGGAACTCAAGTGCCACCCTGTGCCTGACACAGGTGTGTTGTTCTTACCACATTTGTGCTTTTATGATGACATACACATACTTCCTCGTATGATGTGTTGCAAGATTTGTGCATGTATGCGGACTGTAGTGCATGTTTATTGAAGTCACACTGGTGTGTGATAACAACATAGTCACAGTCCTGTCTGTATGTGATTATTTGCGAGCTACTATTTTGTCCATTCTGTTCCTAGTTCTCATCTCATTGCACACGTGTGATTGTGTTTCTTTAGCAAATGGTGTTGCTGCTGAGTTTTGTGTGGATTAAAGTTATTCACATTGTCATTGTCCTCCATGGACAGATGGGTTACCAAAGGCTGCTTTCTTACTTTTACATACTCATAACTGTCAGGTCCAGAGGTTTGTGTGCTTGGGGACTGCTGCTGTAAGTTGTACCCCTACTCTTATCCAGTCCAGATTACTCCTCATGTTAAAAGTGTCAATGACAGTGAGGGGAGTGTAGTGCCAAGGATGCTGACAACGCTGCATGATATAGGAGTTGAATGCAGCTCACAACAGTGCTTTGTGTAAATGACACCATGCACAGTATCAGGTATCTTGTTGTGGCCATTCCAGTCACTGTCAGGTATTCCTTGTCAATGATGTATATGGTCATTTGTGTGTGTGTTTATTGATGTGTGGTATGTCTGCATCTCACTACATGTCCTGTACTCCACACACCTTCACAGCCAGCCAAGGGGGCACCCCTGGGACAATGCATCACCAGACAGTGGGTGGAAATGTACAGTTAAGATGGCTGAAAGTATGAACTTGTATGAGAGGTCCTGAGCCTAGGTGTGACTTGTGGCAAATTCATACATAAGGCCCATGTGTCAGCCATCTTGCTGGTACATTTCCTTTCACCGTCATGGACTGAGTAGTCCTAAAAGTGATATTTGTTCTGGATCCAGAAGGTATGTGTAGGGAAGGCCTTGATCGTAGTTGAAGGTTTTGAGGGCCCTCCTCCTCCCGCACAGCCCAGGTAGGCCACCAAGAACCATGCTTCTATTACAGGAAGTCAAAGTTTATGTTCAAGATGTCTGACATTGGTGTCCTGGTGTTTGAGTGGGCACAACTCCCAACAGGGCATTGTGCTCCCCACACCAGAGCCCAGTGTCAGCCATCTTGGCATATTTTTCCACTCCCTGTGAGATGAGCATAGTTCAAGGTGGGATTCATGGGCCATGTGGGAGGAGGGTTGTTATCTGTGACTATGACTCCGATCATGCTTTCAGCTATTATTATTATTAAGCAATTTGTACTGCGCAAACTAAAACGCGAAGGTGTCAAGGCGCCTATCAAAAGGAAATCAAAAATGCAAAGCACAACTACAGGTACGCGCGCACAAAGAGGTGGGTCTTCAGAATAGTTCTAAATAATTGTAGGGTGGGAAGAGACCTTAGTTCAAGCGGGAGAGCGTTCCACCATTTGGGGGCCAGATTGGAAAAAGCTTTACCACCCCATCTGGTTTTACGAATACGTGGAACTGAAAGAAGAAGTCTGTTTGAGGAACGAAGATTCCTGCCAGGATTGTAAGGAGACAAGATGGATCCAATGCCAGTAAGGCAATTTTTTTTATCAAGCCTTATAGACCATGCACATAGTCTTAAAAAGTATCCGCTCCTCAACAGGAAGCCAGTGGAGCTGCTTCCTGGCAGAGGTGGCAGAGGCACGTCGGGGTAGGTCCAGAACAAATCTGGCTGCAGCATTCTGGACCACATGCAAGCGCTGCAGCTGACTTTTATTCAGTCCCGCATACAGCGCATTGCAGTAGTCCAGACGAGAGCCCAGAAGGGCAACGGCAAGTTGCTTTCTTGCCTGCAAAGAAAGATAGTGCCTGATTTTCCTTAGTATGCGGATGATACCCCAACAGGTCGATACAGTCCTGTTGACCTGTTGGCACATACTAAGGGTGGGATCAATCATAACCCCGAGGTTTTTGGCTGAGGAGGTAGGATCAGGACAGGCACCTAGTGAATCCGGCCACCACTCACCTGACCAGATCTCCTCCTTTCCTCCAAACACCATCACCTCAGTCTTCTTCCCGTTCAGTTTTAATGAATTGTGAATCATCCAGTGGCCGACTGCCTCCATAGAAGATCTAAAATTGAAGGCAGTCGACTTAACTGACTGGGAGAGAGAGACGAGGATCTGGGTGTCATCCGCATAGGAAACTACCTCCATCCCGAAAGATCTAATAAGTCTGGCAAGGGGGGTCACATAAATGTTGAAAAGGGTGGGGCTAAGAGCCGACCCCTGCGGGACCCCACATTGCACAGACAGGGATGGAGATAGAAATTTGCCCAGCATGACCCTTTGCTCTCTATGATCAAGAAAGGAGGAAAGGAGCCCCAGGGCCGCACTCCGAACCCCAATCTCCATCAGTCGAGATGTTAAGACCGGGGGAGAAAGGGTATCGAAGGCAGCCGTGAGGTCTAAAAGGATCAGGAGGGAGGTCTGTCCCCCATCCACGTGCATGCGGATGTTATCAAGCACGATGGTGAGGGCAGACTCGGTGCTATGTTCCCTCCTGAACCCATGCTGGGAAAGATCCAAACAGCCCGAACTCTCCACAAAGGCGGCAAGATGTTTATTTAAGTGAGCTTCTAACATCTTTGCGGGAGCCGGGAGCAGTGAGATGGGGCGAACGTTTTTTAGTACCCCCCGGGTCAAGAGAGGGTTTCTTGAGCAGTGGTTTTACTACAGCCTTTTTCCACTGCTGTGGAAAAACACCCTCCCTCATCGCCCTATTGATGATGTCGACCAGAGGGGGCAAGAGGGATTCTCTACACTGCTAGAGGATCTTTAGAGGACAAGCATCCAGCGGTGACCCAGATTTAATTTTGTTGAGAAGAGTCTCTAGATCCAGTAAGGAAAGAGGAGGGAAAGATTCCAAGCCTTCGGACGGAGACAGCTCTGTGGAAACAGAGTCTAAAACAACGGAAGCCGGAGGCTCAACGGTAACAGATCTCTGCGACTCCAGGGCAGTATAGATGTCCGATATTTTGGACTGAAAGAAGGAGGCTACCCTATTGCAGAGCTCCTGAGATGCAATTACCGGATCGGGGGTCTGGAGAGATATAAGAGAGTCCACAATCCTGAAGAGCTCTTTAGGAGAGGAAAGTGAGACTGTGAGGGCCGTAAAGTATTGTTGTTTGGTCCTAATCACTTCCAGCTTATATCTTTTTAGCAGGATCTTGTGGAGTTCCCTATCCTTCTGGTCCCAACTAGAGTGCCATAAGCGCTCCTGTCTCCTTACTTCCTGTCTAAGGAGTCTTAGATGTTCTGAGAACTAGGGGGCTGAAGGTCTTTTCCTGGCTGAATAACATGATCGAGCAGGAGCTAGTTCATCCAGGGCCTCCGTAATGATCTTTTCATATTGTGAGACCGCCGACAGAACATCCTTCTCCTGAATTGTGGACAAACTAGGCGTCCACGGATCAAAAGAGTTTTCGCTGATGTTTTTAAAGTTCCTAGGTACTTCCGTCGTACTCGGAACTTTCCTAATGAAGTCCTGGATCGGGTAGGTCAGATTAAAGGGAACGGCCAGGTGATCCGACCATGACAGCAAAAAGGGATCCATTACTGTCAACCTCTGATCATTAGAAAAAAAAACATCGAGCGTATGCCCCGCTCGGTGGGTAGGTCCTTTCACCAATTAGGTGAGTCCACAGGCTGACATAACTTCCAGCAAGGAAAGAGTGTCATGAGCCTCTAACAACTCTAAGTGAAAATTAAAGTCACCTAGAATAGTGAGATTTTCGCGGCCGAAATAAGGTTCCAAAACATGAAACAGTTTCAGCCCAAAATCTACTCTAGGACCAGGAGGGCGATAGACCAGAATCCCGTTAAATGCGGGATTAAGAGAGTCGGACAGGGAGAAGTATAATACTTGGAAGACATCCTTAGGGTCAGAGACAGGTATGGTGTGACAATGAAACCTGTCTTTATACAGGATAGCCAGTCCACCTCCAACTCGGCCCATTCTATCCTGCCGTACTAAGCAGTACCCCTCAGGGACCGCTTCGACAAGATCGGGGCCTGAGGAGTCTTTAGCCCAGGTTTCGGTAATAAAGACCCATGAGGGTTTCCTCTCTAGAACGAGCTCTTTAAAAACTATGTTATTTTTAATGAGTGAGCGAGCGTTAATAAGAAAGCAGTTTTCGCTCAGCGCACTAGGTCCCGGCGGAGAGCAGGACTCCAAGGGAGAGGAGGGGGAAGATGGATTAGAACCCTCCGAGCCTACTTGGTAACACCCACAGCCCATGGGTAGTAGGAAGTCGTCGGGGGTACTCCTATGAAAACATGATGCTACTGGAGGTTTGAGACGCAGTATGTCCTGTAGAGAATATTTCAATAAGTGATGACCTACCTTATCCAGACATGGAGCCCAGCCATCCAGCCCATCCTCAGCGCGGACGGGCGCAGACGGGCTGGACTCTGGCATGACTCCGGCGTGGCTGCGGCAGACACGCTGCGCGTCATTACCACCGATTTATATAGGGCTCTAGCGAGTCCACCTGACTGCTAGAGCGCGGCGACTCTCAGCGCTCCCTAGTACCCACCCAAGATGGCGCCCACCAATATGCGAGCGTGAGGGTCCGGCCCGCTAGAATAGCGGTGAATGACACATATTACAGTGCAGCATTGCGGCAATGAGGATTAAAAGCAGGGGGGCAAAGTGAGCTAAATGAAAATCCAAAATAAAGAGAAAACGGGTAGGTTTAAAAACAAAAGCGCATCTAAGTGCGCACGCAATGCAGTAGTAAGCAGGAGAGCTCTTACCTCGGGCCCTTAAATACAGCAAGCCCCCGACTGCCTCTAGCCAGTCCACCTGACTGCTAGAGCGTGGCGACTCTCAGCGCTCCCTAGTACCCACCCAAGATGGCGCCCACCAATTTCCGAGCGTGAGGGTCCGGCCCGCTAGAATAGCGGTGAATGACACATATTACAGTGAAGCAATGCGGCAATGAGGATTAAAAGCATGGGGGCAAAGTGAGCTAAACGAAAATCCAAAATAAAGAGAAAACGGGTAGGTTTAAAAACAAAAGCGCATCTAAGTGCGCACACAATGCAGTAGTAAGCAGGAGAGCTCTTACCTCGGGCCCTTAAATACAGCAAGCCACCGACTGCCTCTAGCCAGTCCACCTGACTGCTAGAGCGCGGCAACTCTCAGCGCTCCCTAGTACCCACCCAAGATGGCGCCCACCAATTTGCGAGCGTGAGGGTCCGGCCCGCTAGAATAGCGGTGAATGACACATATTACAGTGCAGAAATGCGGCAATGAGGATTAAAAGCAGGGGGGCAAAGTGAGCTAAACGAAAATCCAAAATAAAGAGAAAACGGGTAAGTTTAAAAACTAAAGCGCATCTAAGTGCGCACGCAATGCAGTCCACCTGACTGCTAGAGCGCGGCGATTCTCAGCGCTCCCTAGTACCCACCCAAGATGGCGCCCACCAATTTGCGAGCGTGAGGGTCCGGCCCGCTAGAATAGCAGTGAATGACACATATCACAGTGCAGCAATGCACCCCTTCCCAGTAATCACAACCTCCCTTCCTGTGACTTTGCTTTCCTGTGGGTAAATGTGTGCAAACAAGATGGCTGCTGCACGTAAATGGTGTTTGGATCACATTGGCTTGCTGTGGTTTAGTGCAAAGTTAGTTCATTCATGTGAATGGTGACCTCCCCAGCTAAATAGCAGGTATGTGGTTCTTAAGACTTTTTGTTTGGTCACATATCCCAATCATGGACTTCTGCTCCCCACACCAGAGGCCAGAGTCAGGCGTCTTGGGAGTAGATTTCCCGTCACTATCATGAAGAGCATAGGTGTGTTGTTTTGTTTTGATGGGAGGGGTGTATGTGAGAGAGGGCCTGCTGGTAGATGTATTCAGAGCTAGCACTCCTCCTGCCCCACAGCCCAGGTAGGCCACCATGAACCATGCTTTTATGGCAGTGAGTCAAACTTTACGCTCAACGTTTCAGGCAGTGAGGTCTGATGTTTGTTTGTGCACTACTCCCAACAGGGCCTTGTCAGTCAGTCAGTCAATCTACTCTATTTGATTACTTAAAATCATAAAAGTACAAAAACAGAACACAGAGATAAGCAATATTACAAATCTTTAGACATAATAATTAAAATACATAGACGATAATTCAATTCATGATAAAACACTATCACTAATCAGACCCCTTAACCTAAAAATAGCAGTAGACCTTAAGCGATATCCTCAGATTTTTCTTATTCTTAATCCTCACTGCTGCTAATAAAAATGATGCAATTTTCAGGGTTGCACAGAGATTGTAGGAAAATTAACGTTGGTCTAACCTGGGAAAAACCCCTTCCTCTCAGGATAGGTAATAGAAATCTCATGCGAATATCAGAGTAAAAGTGACAGAACATCATAAAATGTAATGTGTCCTGTGGCGAAAAATTATCACATTGGCAAGATTCAGCATCATCAGGATTACACCATCCCTGATAATCCCCTGATGTTAGATGGATCAGATTAAAACGGAGCCTAGTTAGGAGCCAACGATGATACGGCTTGTTGACAATTAACAGGTAGGATTCGATGTTAATAGATGTTTTTCACAAGTAATTGGCCCTAACTAAGGGTTTGCATAGCTCCCGTTCTTCTCGCCCCACTGACAAGAAGTTCTTAAAATTCAATTTTATCCACAAAACCTCCTCCTTCCGAATCTTATCCGGTTCCTCATAAAGCTCTGTCCGTCCTAGTTTGATAACATACTTTTAACGTACGCCAACCATTTGATTTTTACGGACTTATCCAGCACAATACAGTCTCGTAAAATCATATGATTCAGGGTTAGTTTGGGGTTCAGCCAAGTTTTGAGCCAGCAAAGCAACAGGGCTGTACTCAAAATATCGGTGACATAACCTAACCCTAACTCCTGATGTATAGCACGATGGAGTTGATTGTGGGACAGACAAAAGGCTCCTTAAAAATTTGTTTTCAGCTATCTGTATGCCAGCCTGATCTTTATAGCCCCAAAAAGAGGAGCCATAGGCCGCAATAGCCAAACACTTGACCTTGTAAACCTTTTGGATAGCCTCTATCGGTCTAGCCCCCAGACGCCGTGCAAATCCTAAAAGGGATGAGGAAGCTCGTATAACTGCGTTCTTTTTCACTTTTTGTTGTTGAACCCAGGATGACCGGTCATCAAAAAGGACTCCCAAATAAGTGAAGGAAGACACAGAGGAAACCTCCACACCATTACAGTAAAACGTCTTTCTAGGTCTGTGACCTACTGTCATAGTGTGTGACTTTCCATTATTCACAATAAAATCCAATGAGTGCATAAACACCCCAAAAGCATCTAAAAGCCACTGTAGACCTATCAATCAATCAATCAATCACAGCATTTATAAAGCGCGCTACTCACCCGGGGGGTCTCAAGGCGCTGGGGGAGGGGGACCGCTACTGCCAGGTCTTGAGCTGCCTTCTGAAGGAGAGATGGTCCTGGGTTCGCCGAAGGTGGGTGGGGAGGGTGTTCCAGGTCTTGGCTGCCAGGTAGGAGAAGGATCTTCCTCCCGCCGTGGGTTGCGGATGCGTGGTATGGTGGCAAGGGCGTGGCTGGTCAATCGTAGCTGGGGGGTGGGCGTGTAGAAGGTCATGCGGTCGTTGAGGTACTTGGGGCCCAGGTCGTGGAGAGCCTTGTGTGCGTGGGTGAGGAGACTGAATGTGATCCTCTTGCTGACGGGGAGCCAGTGCAGGTCTCTCAGGTGTCCGGTGATGTGGCTGTGTCGTGGGATGTCCAGGATGAGTCGTGCGGAGGCGTTCTGGATGCGCTGGAGTCTTTTTTGAAGTTTGGCTGTATGGCGAAGTGGGAGGGAGGGAGGAGAAGCTGGGAGGCGGGAGCGGGGAGGGCAAAGAACGAAAAGGGGGCGTGGCCGCTTGGACGGCGGCGGGAAGCGGGGAGCGGGGCGGGCACAGGGGAACAACAACGAAGCCTACACAACAGCGTGCAGGGGAGAGCAGAGACGAGATAAAAAGAAATAAACAGTTACAAAAGGAAAGAAATAGCACTTAAATACAGTTGGCAAAAACACACGCACGCTTCAAGCGGCGGAGGGGCGGGGAGATACAAAAAGGAATAAACAGTTAGCAAAGGATAAAATAAAAGTTAAATACAGTTGGCAACAACACACGCACGCTAGAAGCGGCTGAGGGGCAGGGAGCAGAGAGGCAGACACAGCGAGGCTGCGGGCAGCAGCAAGGCGGGGTGCACACACACAGCTGGTGGCCGTGCGGCGCGGGGGTGCCCTGAGAACAGGTCACACTCACCTGAGCCGCATGGTCGCCATTTATGGCCAAGTGGGAGGGAGGGAGGAGCAGCTGGGAGGCGGGAGCGGGGAGGGCACAGAACGAAAATGGGGCGTGGCCGCTTGGACGGCGGCGGGAAGCAGGGAGCAGGGCGGGCACAGGGGAACAACAACGAAGCCTACACAACAGCGTGCAGGGGACAGCAGAGACGAGATAAAAAGGAAATAAACAGTTACAAAAGGAAAGAAATAGCACTTAAATACAGTTGGCAAAAACACACGCACGCTTGAAGCGGCGGAGGGGCGGGGAGATACAAAAAGGAATAAACAGTTAGCAAAGGATAAAATAAAAGTTAAATACAGTTGGCAACAACACACGCACGCTAGAAGCGGCGGAGGGGCAGGGAGCAGAGAGGCAGACACAGCGAGGCTGCGGGCAGCAGCGAGGCGGGGGGCACACACACAGCTGGTGGCCGTGCGGCGCGGGGGTGCCCTGAGAACAGTATGGGCTAAAAGAACCGCGTCATCCGCGTAGAGGAGAACAGGGATTGGACATTCTCCCACTCGCGGAATATCCAACGCAGCCTCTACGAAAGATTTGTCTAGATCATTCACATAAAGAGTAAAAAGCAGGGGCGCCAAAATGCATCCCTGCCATACGCCTCTGCTCGAGTTAAAAGATCTAGTACAATCGCCAGCTTGGGAAATCCTAACAGACGCCTTGTGATCCGCACTCTAGAGCCCAGAGGCTGAGATCCAGCCAGTACTTTTACACTCCCTGTGAGATGAGCATAGTTCAAGGTGGGCTTGATGGGCCATGTGGTAGGAGGATTGTCAGCTGTGACTATGACTCCCATCATGCATTTGGCTACACCCACCTTTCCAGCAATCCCAACCTCCATTTCTGTGTCTCAACTTTCCTTGGAGTGAATGTGAGCAAACACAATGGCTGCTGTATGTGAATGATGTTTGGATCTCATTGCCTTGCTGTGAGTTAGTGCCTAGTTTGTAAATATGTTTACATAGTGAGCTTTCCTGTTACATTTTAGGTATGTTGTTGGTTACAATTTACATTTGGTTACATATCCATTCATGGAGTGGTGCAACTCACACCAATGCCCAGTGTCAGGAATTTTGGAAGTAGATTTACCTTGACTCTTAGGTTGTGCATACTACCAAGTGTGGTGTTTGGTGTTTGTGGATGGGGTGTATGTATTACAGGGCCTGCTGGTAGATGGAGCAGACCCTGACCAAATAGGCCACCATGAACCATGCTTCCAAGACAGTGATTAAAAGTTTACCTTCAAGATGTCTGACAGCAGTGGCCTGGTGTTTGTTTCAGCACAGCTCCCAACAGGGCCTTGTGCTCCCCACAGCAGAGCCCAATGTCATCCATCTCGGCAGTACTTTTTCAATCCCTGTGAGATGGCATAGTTCAACGTGGGCTTGATGGGCCATGAGGGAGGAGGATTGTTAGCTGTGACTACGACTCCCATCACGCTTTTGGCTACACCCATTGTTCCCATGCAAACCCTACTTTCCTTCCTGTGACTCAGCCTCCCTGTGAGTGAGTGAAACAGAGCTGGCAAGATGTCTGACACTGTTGGCCTGGTGTTTCGTTTGAGCACTACTCCCAACAGGGCCTTGTGCTCCCCACAGCAGGGTCCAGTGTCAGCCATCTTGGCAGTACTTTTTCACTCCCTGTGAGATGGGCACAGTTGAAGGTGGGCTTGATGAGCCATGAGGAAGGAGGATTTTTAGCTGTGACTATGACTCTCATCATGATTTTGCGTACACCTACCTTACCAACACACCCAAAATTCCTTCCTGTGACTCAGCTTCCCTGTGAGGTAGTGTAACAGTGCTGGCAAGATAACTGACTGTGGTGGTTGGTGGCCAAAGCCTTGCTGTGTTTGTTGGTAAGTTTGTACATGCTATGACATAGTTACATATTACTCTAAGATTGCATGTATTTTATTTGTCTAACTCGCATACACATCCCAGGATCATTTCCTTTATATTGATATGGCTTGGCTAACAGTGATTGTAACACTGTCCCCTTGACAGTGATGTCTGTCTGTGTGTTTTGGCTCACAATATTAGCTAGTTGGTTATGTACTCACTAGGCTCTGGTATTGCTGATAATCCATGGATGCCCTCCAGTGGAAGGATGGCCTGCACATTCTCCTTCCTGGAAGTGAAGTGTGTAGGTTTTGTAGTAGGGCCACAGCTGGTCCGCTGGCTCAGGGCATGGTCTCTGCCAATCAGCGTATTGACCCTCCTTCGCACCTGTTCCTGATGTCATCCATTGAGCATAGGCAAAAACAACAGGTGTTGGACAGAATGCAGAACATTGTCATACATTCACCAAAGTACAGAGATCTGGGCCTAAATCCATCGTTTTTTTGCACTCCACACCACCCCAGGTCAGACATGGCCATATGCAAATCAGCCTTGACCCTGTGCCTCATGGGAACAGTCCAGCCCGAACTGCCAAACCATGTCTTTCCTGGACCGGAATCAAGCATCCAAGGACCGGTTTCTGGCTATCAGCCGTCATCAGCCTGGATAGCTTGACTCCAGTGGTGTGGAGAGCATGGGACTCTTGTCTGAGCATACCCGTCCAACTCGGGATGACAAATGCAAAAACAACAGGTGATGGACAGAATGCAGAACATTGTCATACATTCACCCCGGTACTGAGATCTGGGCCTAAATCCATCATTTTTGCACTCCACACCACCCCAGGTCAGACATGGCCATATGCAAACCAGCCTTGACCCTGTGCCTCATGGGAACAGTCCAGCCCGAACTGCCAAGCCATGTCTTTTCTGGACCAGAATCAAGCATTCAAGGACCGGTTTCTGGCTATCAGCCGTCATCAGCCTGGATAGCTTGACTCCAGTGGTGTGGAGAGCCACAGCTGGTCCGCTGGCTCAGGGTATGGTCTCTGCCAATCAGCGTCTTGACCCTCCTTCGCACCTGTTCCTGATGTCATCCATCCAGCATAGGCAAGGTGCTTGTGCGTTCACCTTGTTGACAATCCTCTCTCACGTTTTGGTTTTCTGGGACTGTCGGGTATATTGGACCATATGCCAACTAACTGTCGCTCTACTCTACCATGACTTCCATCTCACTGTCTGTGAACTTTGGATTCTTCTTTGGGGGCAGGGTGATGGGTGGTGGTGGAGATTGATGTGTGGGTGAGTGTGACAGTGAGGGTGAGTGAGTATAAGTAAAGGTGTGAGTTTATGAGTGTGGTATTTGACAGGTGCTAGTAGTGTACAGGTTGTGTGGTGGGTGGGTTGTGAGTGTATGTCTCAGTGCGGTGTAGTGGTATTAGCTGGCAGGTCTGTTGAATTTGCAGAGGATTATTGTAAGGAATGTGGCTCCTTATGTAAGTGGAGTTGTGGGTTTGTCTTACATTTTATTTTTTTATTTTATTTTTGCCTTTGACAATTTGTGATTGGTCTTTTTATGTCTGTTTTTGTTGTATTTAGTGGAGCTTGACGGAGACATTCAGTTGACCGCAATAGATGCTTTTCTCAGCATTTGCAGGGTAGTCCGAGTCTGTTCCATTCGTGTTAAGCTATTCTGCAGCGTTCTCATACTAGTCGGGCTCTTTTCCATCTGATTTACTCAGACGGCTTGATTCCCGTAAGGGTCTGTCGTACATATTGTTCTCCGTGTGAGTCGGTTGCATCGTACTCTGCCGCTCGTACAGCACATGTACGTGTTGGTCGGCATACATTCCCGGTCCCTGTTGGTCGGAACAGTTTCCCAGCAGGATCGGAATCGGGCCCTTAAGCTTTAAATTATTTTTATTTCTGGCTTGCTGCATATGATGTTTGTCATGTTTGTGTCTATTTGTTCACAAAATTATAGGGCCATATGTATGAACACATTTTCCCATAGAAACAGAATGGGTAAAACCCTTTGATACATATGGCCCATAGTCTATTTTTTAAAGATAAAAATATTTCCATTTTTATACATTGGTTTTGTATTTGTATTATGTGTTGTGTCTTACATATTTAATGTATTGGTGTTATTAAGTGCTTTACACACCTGTCTCCTAATTTAAATCTGCCTGCTCTCAGCCAGCTACCAAGGACTGAGCAAGGGAATCAGGTATTGAAACCTTTACTGAACGTTTTATAGTGTTTGTGGCCTTATTACCAGTGGAAGGTCCCTACTTATCACTATCAAGAAAAAAAAGAAAATAATAATCTTTATTGATTGGTTTTAAAAAAAACATTTACAATTTAAAATTTGACAAAAATTGAGTAATAGAGATGACTGTAATAAGAGATTAAAACAATTAATTTAAACTGACTTAAAATTCGGGGGCCAATAAGATCTGATAATGTTCTAATATAGTACATAATCTGGATTTCGTATAGTCTCTAATTTGGATGTTGGTTCTGTTAAATCTGCCGCTCTACTATGGTGGGGAGAATTTGGATGGGAGTGTGGCTTCAAAGAGTTTTAACGCTTTGTGGACAAATTTCAAAAGTCCAATGTTTAACTTGGTGATGTCAGGGTTGAGAGCGGCCATTATTGCTTGGCGACAAGATCGTACGCCCAACATAATACATTGGCCTCGCAACTGTGACCGTCTGGCTGTGAGCAGTGCGGGGCATGTGCAGATAATATGTTCCATTGTTTCTGAATGGTAGCCACACAATCTGCATTCCGTGCTACTACCCGGCCGGCGCCATTCGGGGACATTCTTCGAAAAGGGCCATTCTCCCATCCTCAAGGCCGTAAACTTGTGTTTCCAATAAAGTGCGTATGTGCTTGATAAGTAGAGCGGCTGAACACCCACTTTAAAATTGGCGATTACAGCCCAGGCGTGTTCTCCTCTTCCAGAGTTTTGCCCTGTCAAAATGAAAGGACCACAATCTAACAGTTTTTTGGATGGCGGACTTTAGCACCGGGAGAGAAGGATTTGTATCCCAGAGCTCATTTGCACCTAGTAACTGTAGGCTGTAATCCAGGAGTTGCCGATGCTTGTTGCTGGTCTGATTTTTCTGTATTTCCTGCCAAAGCCGGGCCTCCAAGGAACCCTCCCGGGCGTGGCGCAATCTATGACACAGTTTAATGAATGCACCTGCCTCCACTCCATTGTGATCTTGGAGTCCCAATTCAAGTCTCACTTGAGCTGGCGAGGCAGATTTTGGCAACCGAAAGGCTATTTTAAAGATTTTTGTTGTTAGTTTGTTTAATAATATACTGGTTGTACCCTTGGTGATCTCGTGGCCGTACGTCAGGGAGTGGATTACTTTGGCTTTCATTACTTTCAGCATGGGGGTTAGGCTAGGACCTAGTAGCTGTTTTGACAATTTTGCAGCGGCCACCTCTAACGACAGAGCTTTAATTTTTAATGCTTCTTTGTACTTGATAAAGGAGCCTCTTGTATCCAGAAAGATGCCCAGGTATTTATAACTGTTGGTTGACTCTAGCTTTATTTTGTTGAAGTACCACCTTTCTGTTGACCTTTTTTGCTTCCCAAAAGAAATAGTTTTGGTTTTGACAGGTTAAGCTCTAGATGGTTTCTTGTCGTGTAGGGTAGCAATTCATTCAGTAATCTCTGGAGACCCACTTTTGTGTGACTTAGCAGCACCAGATCATCGGCATAAAGCAAGTTGGTGATGCGAGTCCCATCAAGTTGAGGAGGATGGCAGTTTACACTCTCGAGAGCTGGAGAGAGGTTGGATATAAACAGATTGATTAGGAGTGGGGCAATACACACCCTTGTTTGACGCCAGTTTCAGTTCGGATCTTCCTGGAAACGTGGCAGCCTTCGCCCAGCTTGATTCTTATCCACGTTTGAGTGTGGAGTTGAATTATTGCCTGAAGAAGAGGCTGAGGTATGCCCCATGATTTTAGTTTCTGCCATAGCAAACCCCTGGGCACACGGTCGAAGGCTGCTTTGAAGTCCACAAAGCAGCAGTGCAGCTGGATATGTTGCATGTCGCTTTGTCCATCAAGACGGTTAGTGTTAGCAAATTGGTTGCGGTACCGGTGTTGGCCACAAAGCCCGTCTGGTTAAAAGGAAGGCGCGCGGTTGTTTTGGCCCAAGCCTGTAGCTCCTCTAGTAGAATATTTGCAAAGTACTTAGACTCCACATCGAGAAGTGCTACCATTAGGTAGTTTTTTTGCTCATTTCTCTTCCCGCTTTTGTAGATTGGGTGAATGACTTCACCTCGCCAAGATTCTGGGACCATGTTGTTTAGACTGCAGTAAAGAAATAAAGTAGTCAGATTTGAAGATAGCTTAGGGGAGGCCATTCGGGCCTGGGGCTCCTTCGGTTCTGGCTTTCCTTATGAAGCCTGAGATCTTATTTTTTAAGGCATCCAGTGACACCGTTGGTTCTGGTGAGGTATCATTCCATTTTATTGACTCCTTGTGTGTCAGATCTTCAGGTGGAGTGTTTACAGGCCGAGCCCGCCTCGAGCTCTCCAGTCCCAAAAGAATGCTCAAGTGGGTGACAGGGCTAGCGGGATCGGTGCAAGCTTTGTTTTTGTTGGCATCTCTGAAGTGAAGAGATAGAAACTTACTCCAGACTGCTTCCCTAATGTTTGCACTACCGTATCCATTTGTACTTTGGGTACTCCTATTTACAAGAGACCAGAATTGCTTCTGGTTAGGATTTTTACTTTCATGGATAAGCTTCAGCCAGAATTGATCCGAGGCCGCTAGATTTTACTTTTGTGTGGCGATTCCAAAGGTTGCTTGAGCTTGCTTGTAGTTATTGAAATAGATTTTATTGCTAGGGATCTTTCTTGATTGACGGAGTACTCGATTTCTCTTGGTTCTTAATTTCCTTGTGGCTTTTGAGATGTAAAATTGAGACAACATTTGACAACATGAGTATTTGGCTCTTGAGAATGATGTAATAAGGCTCTGCATTTTTCCGTCAGCGATAGGACCGTGGAATCTGACCACTTTATCCGCTTTAGATCCTCTGTGTGACTGTCTGAATGTTCTTGATGGTGTGGGTAGCCAGTGGAGAGTGTTATTATTTGTGCCTGGTGATCACTCTCTCCTTATGGGGCAATTTGATAGCTCTTGATCCAGGGCAGTATTTCTCTTCCCCCTAGAGTAAAGTCCAAGAACGAGTGGGATCTGCCATCTGATCGGGTCCATGCGGGCAGGATGTCAAAGGAAAAGCACCCATTCAATAAGGTAAATCCTAGGCTGTTGAACTGCATTACCTCATATTCACCCAACATTGATGATTTGTTCCCAACAGGAATTGACTGGGAAGCAAAATGTGGCGGAATTCTTGGGGGGTCCGTTCCTGTATCGTCGGCAGGATTTCAGTAGAGATTAGTGTTGAAGTCACCTGAAATGATATTTGGTGTACTGCCATTCTTGCCGATTAGGTCGCAAATGGTGTTGATCAGGCTGTCCATTTTAGATTTTTTCTTAGTGGTGCAGGGGGAAATATAGGCGTTGAGGATGAGCAGCTGGAGGTTCGTGAGCGAACTTCCCAGAGTTATTCCAGAGAGCCAGTCCTCCTCAAATTTAATCTGTTTGATGCATTTGGATAATTTTGTTGATACATAGATCGAGAGACCGCCACTTGGTCTGCCGAACTTGGACCGCCTGGTGGCAGGTGTCATAAACGCCAGAAAGCCAACTATTGGTATACTTTCTCCTGCCTGTGTCTCCTGTAAAAGGAGGATGTTGTGTTCTTTTAAAAAGTCCAAGATGGCTGGGGATTGTTTTTCCTGGCCAAATCCGTTGATGTTCCAAGAACATATCGTCAGGCTTTGGTTAGTGGTGGTTCAACCTGTCTGCTTCACCAAGATTTTGTTGCTCAATTGCGGACTCAGGGGTTCCGGTTGGTGAGCTGCCTCTTGTGGACCTCAATACCGAGTAGGGGGCTGAGGAGGAGCTAGTAGTACCCGCCTGTTTGTTTTCCAATATTGAGGGGTAACGAGGGGCACTTGGTTTTGTAATTGTTATACCCCAGGTTTTAAATTGGTCAATTTTCGTCAAGACCAAATCCCGGGTTGCCGGTGTTACGAGTGTTACCTGCTTTGCTTCGCCCGTGTTAGATCCGGTAGATGGAATAAATTCGATAGCGATTATATCTTTCGATTGTAGATGATTTAGGTCTGGCAATGATTTGAAAAGTTTTAGTATATTCCCCCGGTTGAGGATGTCGTGAGGGCCCCTCAAAGTGAATTCTGGGATGAGCAGCAGTTTAGTGTTCTGGGGGCTGCTTAGGGACTCACGGGGCTGTTCTGCCTGGTTTCTCAGATTAGATAGAACCAGCTCATCAGAGCCTTACTAACTCAGCCAGAACGTTACCCTCTCCCCCTCCCTAGGACCTATTCACAATAGGTAACAACATATATCTACCACCTAAGGACAGGGAATTCCTAAGATGCATACCATGTACCTCCTATAATATCAGCAATCGGCGGCCTCGCGGTCCCATACGAACCCAGACCTCTCTACCCAGACGGCAGTATCAGAATCGGCGGCCTCGCGGTCCCATACGAACCCAGACCTCTCTACCCAGACGGCAGTATCAGAATCGGCGGCCTCGCGGTCCCATACGAACCCAGACCTCTCTACCCAGACGGCAGTATCAGAATCGGCGGCCTCGCGGTCCCATACGAACCCAGACCTCTCTACCCAGACGGCAGTATCAGAATCGGCGGCCTCGCGGTCCCATACGAACCCAGACCTCTCTACCCAGACGGCAGTATCAGAATCGGCGGCCTCACGGTCCCATACGAACCCAGACCTCTCTACCCAGACGGCAGTATCAGAATCGGCGGCCTCGCGGTCCCATACGAACCCAGACCTCTCTACCCAGACGGCAGTATCAGAATCGGCGGCCTCGCGGTCCCATACGAACCCAGACCTCTCTACCCAGACGGCAGTATCAGAATCGGCGGCCTCGCGGTCCCATACGAACCCAGACCTCTCTACCCAGACGGCAGTAATCGGCGGCCTCGCGGTCCCATACGAACCCAGACCTCTCTACCCAGACGGCAGTATCAGAATCGGCGGCCTCGCGGTCCCATACGAACCCAGACCTCTCTACCCAGTGGCAGTTTATCCTATGATTACCATTACATAAAGGGATCGGTCTCACTATTCATCAGGGTTATAGAACTACAATATTCCTGATCACACAACGGTTGCCAATTTGGATAATGTACAACGTATTCTCTAATTCAAGGGGCTCCTCTCTCCCTTATTCAGTTACCACTTACCTGATCAGGGTTAGCATCTGTTCAGATAGCAGCATCTGACTAGAAGAATATGTTACCCTCTCATACAAGAACACGCGGCACATGTCGGTTCACTAAGAACTGGGGTACTTTATTTCTCATTACAATAAACAAACATATAACACCATACTACAACACATAACCTGCAAAGAGAAGTGAAAGATTAGGTTGTACACTCTAATAAGAAAGGGTCGACATCACCTTATTAATATGAAGTCTGCACTCAGCAGTCATCTAGGTTCCCTTCTCGTCTGTGCCTTGGCTCGTCTTGAAGTCACACCTCCGCAATCACAGGTACACGGCTGCACCGCTATGCGCTGTTCCCTTCACCCTTCTCCAAGTCACTGGAACCTTCCTCTCATCGGCTACTCTCTTTCCCTGGCTGTTCTGCTAAGAGAGTATCTGTTCCTCGATTCTTCTCCGCCTTTAGAATGGCGTCTGTCTTCCCTGGAATAAGTAATAGGTTTGCTACTAACGGCTAGATGCCGCCTACGGACTGACTCCACAACTATCTCGGGCTTTCACTAATATAGAAGCGTGTTTCTTCATGGAAAATTCCAGCCAGTAACCTGCCGCCCACCAAATTCTTGTACCTCCCCGTACCAAGGACACGTTCCCAGCCGGCCGGTCTGATGTTGTGTCTTCGGCATGAAGAAAAATACAATCCTTCGACAAGGGTCGGCCTGAACCGGTTCTCTCCAAGCGAACAACACCTCGTAACTAAAACATTACACTTGACCTAGAAGCATCCCAAGCTGCCGAGGCAGAAAGAAAGATGGAGTCTCTCCAGTTTGAGGCCTACCAGGCCCGAATTCAGCATAACTCCATGGAAAGTATAATAATACCCTAACTAAAGGACGGATTATCCCTAATACTAGCGAATCTATCCCCTAGCCTATATGTATAAGCCCTAATCTAGGGAGGAGAATACAGAATTATATCAAAGTGCCTTGTAAATAGGCTCTATCCACTACTCTAACCCTTGCACTGGAATGATAAGAGACTGAAGTCACCATCAATCACCTTTCCTCAAAAGAGGGCCGGGAAAATCGAGCAGAACATTGGCTCATTGGCAATTACTGGCTGTATTAGCTTTGGTTTTTCTTCGGAGGGCTTTCTTGACACTACAGGTATAGTAAATGCTAAGAGGGGCAATTCCTTATGGTTGGTGTTTAAAGATTGTAGGAGTTGACTTTTATTTATGGGCACCAACTTGCGACAGCTTCTTAGGTTTGTATCGATCTCACAACCGGATTCTATAGCTGTACTCTGTGTGCATGTTTTGTTCTCCTCGACGATAAGAAGACGAGGGAAGCTAGTTTCCTGGGCTGGCATTTGAATAATTGCAGGACTATGTTGCTCTGCTTCTGATACTGGGTGCTTAGGAAATGGTTACTTAGAGCCAGGTTTTACTTGTATTGATGGCTGGAGGGGGTATCCCAAAACATGAGGTGGCCCTGACTGCTGACTGATCCCGGTTGAGGGTTCTGTATGAAGGGGCAACTGATTTGGTAATAGTTGTGGGCTTGTCTGTTCTCCTTCCAAAAGTAATGCCGATGCGACCGATGAGACATGTCCTGGAGGTGCTGTGTCGCTCCTACAGGAGTTGCTCATATTTGAAGTTGTTACGCCAGTTTTTAGTTTATTCCGGCTTTTTCGCTGTCTTTTCTTTACCCTTTTCGACAACCGATGTGAGTTATGGTTTTTAGATGGTTCGATGGAGGGTAGTTTAGAGACTATGTCTCTGTTGGCTTTGGGAGAGTTGGACTGGTTTGTACTTTCAGGCGGGGTGGATCATGTGTCTGGCTTGAAGCCTGGGTTGAGGCGTCTGGCGACTAGGGCCCAGATGTAGGTAAAAAATATTTACCGATTCTTAATTACCGAATTTTACTGATTCGGTAATTAAGAATCGGTAAATATGAAGGGTGGACATGTAGGTCCATCCAGATGTGTATTTTATCGAATCGGTAAAAATCGGTATTTACCGAATCAGTAAATACCGACCGGTAATGCTCCATTCATTCCTATGGGCTTTGAAGCCCATAGGAATGAATGGGGCATTACCGGTCGGTATTTACCGAATCGGTAAATACCGATTTTGACAAGGGTGCAGGGGGTGTCACTTTGACACCCTCTAGCACCCCCAAAAAAGGGTCGGGGCCATATGGCAGGCATACCTGCCCTAAGGGCAGGTCTGCCTGTCATATGGCACAGGTGTGCATGCACACATGTGCATGCACACCTGAATCGGTATTTCACCATCAAATTGAATTTGATGGTAAAATACCGATTTCTTAGGCCTTGTGGGACTCATAAGAGTCCCACCTACATATCAATTTTACCGAATCTGTTAAAATACCGGTCGGTAAATTTACCGACCGGTATATTTACAGATTCGGTAAAATTACCGATCGGTAAATTTACCAAACGGTAAATTTACCGATTCTGCCCCCTACATCTCAAAATCCTTTTACCGGTCGGTAACGGCTGAATTCGGCCGTTACCGACCGGTAAAACCCTACCTACATCTGGCCCTTGGACTCCGAGGGTTTCTTTATTTCCGTTAAGACGCTTGAAAGGAATTGGGGCAGTGATGAGAGGGAATCGATTATAGGGGAGCAGCAGCACACTGATTGCACCAGTTGGGTTTGGGCTTGTGCTTTTTTGATGAGAACGTTAAGCGCCTCCAATTTTTGGTCGATCCCGGCAGTATACACCGCAAGTGTGTTTAGCAGGTGCACCTGCATATCCATCTTGTCTGAATGGTATGTTAGTGCAGCTGACGTTGTTTGAAGGGTTTGTAATAGTTGGGACCATAGGTTATTAAGGTTAGCCGAGGGAGAGCTGTCCTGCCTTTCGGGCTCTTTGGGTTCGGTATTGAAGAACAATAAGTCCAGAGAGTTGTTAATTAAGTTAATATTTGGCCCTTCTCGGTTGACTGTTTGGTCGGTCTCCGCCCCATGATTTACCTTATCCAGACAGTAATCTGATTCTGGTTGAACTGGGATGCTAAAAAACGCTTGTGGATGGGCCCCGGCCTGTAATGATGAGGCTTTTGGACTCTTTTGTAGCTTGTCCGATTTAGGATTGGTTGAGGAGTAAAATACAGATGGGGTAAACAGACTTAAATTTAAAAATGATTGAAGGCTTGACGGATCAACGTTACTATCGCTTATTACCTTGGATAAAACTTGGTCTGGATGAGTTGTATCTTGGACAGAGGGTTGGAGGGGAGCCTGTTGTGATTGACTGACGTCCAGGGGTTCAGGGCCTTGTTTGCAGGGAGATTCTGTTGTTGAAAAAGCGCTCAATTGCCTTAAGTTGATGAACCCTCCGTCAACGCTGTGGATCAGTGGCAGAACCGTTAATTGATGTGGCCATAGCTCGGAGGCTACCGGGGCGAGTACCTGCTGGGGGGGCGTTCCTGTTGTTTAACCTGGGTACTTGTTGTATTCTTCCGTGCTGTGGCTGGGACTGCGGTCCTAAAGTAATCCCTTAGTGAAACCTTGATTTTTGTTTGTTTAAATTGTTCTTTAGAGCCAGATGTTTGTTCCTCAGCGGTTGGATAGGCATGTACAGGCCCTGGATTAGAAACTGTCCTTTGGTTTACTGGTGCTTGGTGAGGCGAGGATCCCATTGGGGGTTCTACCCGAAGATCGCAGTGGTCCATTTTCTTTGCACCTTTTTTGGGAAGTTTTGATGGGGCTTTCCTTACTCGTCCTGACCTCATCCCCGGTGCCTTTTTTCTTTTTTTCTTGTTTATTTGTTTATTTGTATATATATTTTAAGGGCCGCGGGGCTTACCGATTGATCCTAGAAAATCCTGTTGAATGGTTTGTGTAGTGGTCCGGGTTGGTAGATTAAGGCAGTCAGGTTAAATCAATATGGGCCCTTAATTTTTTGCTGTAGTTTTGTTGTGATGTAATTGAATGTTGTTGATTATTTGCTTGTTTTTACAGATTAGTTGCTGAGTTGTTGATTTGAAGGTTTTTTGTTTTTTTTCCCCATTTTTTTGGGTATTAAGAACCTGTCTTGTTACCGATGCCAGATGACCCTTAGGCGGTCCTTTGATGATTCTTGGGTGTCCGATTTTCTAGAGACCCTGAACAAACGGGGTAAATTGAATTTCCTTGTTTTTTCCTAGTTTTTCGTGGTTTTTCCTTGTTTGTTCTTTGCACGTGTCCTTTTATTGGTTCTGTCCTTCCAGCCCCTCCTATGTATTGGTGAGGTGTTAGAGCCTTGGAACAGGGGGTGCCTCAGGGCTCTGCCCTGAGCCCAACTCTTTTTAATTTATACATGACCCCCCTGGCCGATGTGGTGCAAGCGTATGGGGTAGAGTTGGTCTCCTACGCAGATGACACCCAACTGCTGACCTCTTTGTCTCAAGCACCTTCAACGTCGGCATCCAATTTCAAGGCTTGTATGCAAGCTTTGGCAGAATGGATGGACTCGCATTGTCTGAAGCTAAACGGATCCAAAACGGAGGTAATGGTGGTGGGGGGGAGCAACCTGAGCTGGACACCAGACTGGTGGCCATCATGTCTGGGTCCAACGCCGGTCCCCTGCAAGGAAGCTAAGAACTTGGGTATATGGGTTGATCCCACTCTGTCCTACGAAGGCCACATTCGTCGCCTAGTGGGAAAGTGTTTTGGGATATTGAAAACACGTAATCATACCCTAGACCTACTCCCGCTGGATGCCAGACTCACTATGACTCAGGCGCTGGTGACGTCCCGTATGGTTTATGGGAACATTTTGTTTTTAGGCGTCACAGAGAAAAGTCTGGGGCGCCTACAAGTCCTCCAAAACACAGCGGCCCGTCTTGTTCTAAGACTCCCTAAAAGAGCAGTATCTAAACCAGCTTTAGCGGCCCTACACTGGCTACCGGTCAGGAAAAGAGTGATGTATAAAGCTCTCTTAGTGTGCCATAGAATACTCCGGCATAAAGCTCCATCTTATCTTCAAGATCTAGTACAGAGGTATGAGCCTAGCAGAGCTTTACGCTCAGAGGGGACGGGTCAGCTGATGATCCCCCGTGTAAAAAGAGCGAAACTCGGTGGTCGCTCTTTTAGAGCTGTAGTGGCAAATAACTGGAACAGACTCCCGACATCCCTAAAACCGGAAGAATCCGAGACCAAATTTAGAAGTCTCTTGAAAACATATTTGTATAAAAGGTCACAAAAGGGGACCCAAGAAAGGGCCACTGCACGGAACACCGCAGCACCGTAGTCCGCTTTGCAGACCTCTTCAGTCTTCCGCAGTCCTGGACCCGCTTATGAAGATGGGGGTTTAGGACAGCGGTCAGAGAGCGGGTTCAGGAGAGGGAGCAGGCACGGCAGAAGCAAAGCGACTCTCTCGCTGGGGGAGCAGCGCAGATGGTACTGCCGGCTGCAATGAGGGACTGGGTGGGGGTCCAGAATCAAGACAGGGACCGCTGCAACCACTCACTGGCCCCCCTGCAGTCTTCTGTGACCCCACGCAGCCTCTAGGCGCCTCCCACTGTAATCCTGCTGTGATTCACGGGTTACGTGGCTCCTAGCCCAACTCCAGAGCACACTGCCGAGTCAAGCCAGGCCACAAAACAATTCAAATTGAGCACTGTCCCAGTTGCGGTTTCGTTGCTCCTACCGTGGCTGCCGTGGCTCTTAGTGCAGAGGATCAAAACTCGAGGCTTGCGGCGCACGGTAACAGGGGTCGTCCTCCCTCTACCTCTTCGCCGCCGCTGCTACTGCTCAGCTCGGAGCGGGTCGAGTCGGGGGAGGCCTACGGCCTCTTCGCTTCGCCGCTCTGCCTCTCAGCTTCACCTCTCGCCTGCTGACTGCACATGGATTGCAAAAACACGGACTGGACTGGGACCCCGCATAGCTGTACGTCGAAATCCAGGCCGTGCTGGATTTATCACTAATAACTCACTTTCCAGCAATAACCCCCAGGATTTTCAAGGAATTCTATAAGCATTCCCTAGGTTGAAGCTTTTGTTCCACAGCTGGCAGTACTGTACCCTCTAGGAGCAAAGACTATACCTGCATTCCTTGTAGCCTAAAGTGGTTCAATGTAAGGTTTCATATAGTTACTGTATGTTTATGTATATTTTTAAGGGTGATGTGTCCTTTAGGAACTGTTTGTGAAGCGGGCATTTTATGCAAATACCCTCTGGAGGGGGGTTACAATTGCACTGGTTGTAATTATAAAGGTGAGATTTGTATTTCTGATTCATACAAAGAGTTATTAGTACCCAGACCAGTAATGCATTGACATTTCCTCTTGCGAATGCTTTATTTAAATGAGACTGACAGCCACTTCTGGTCAAAGTTTGCATGCTTTATGGCATTATTACACACTCTCGGTCATGGTTGTATGCAATTATTACATTTATTCTTATAAAGAAATGCATAATTTAATAATGATTTTGACAACTACTCGTTTTATTGCAAGTATTAAGTTCTCCTACTCAATTTGATTCAATTCAATTCAATATTTATTAAAGATTTGAATCTCCAATGCAGAATTTACATGTGCAAATTTCTAGAATATTATTCAGCATTGTACAATATCAGCTTCTTAAGAAAGTCTAATTTTAGATAGCAGCAAAAGTTAGAAGCACTACATATCCCAGTGTTGTGCAAAGAGCAGGAAAATAGCAGTAATAATGTGTAAAAAATACATTCTAAAAATAGTGCTAAAACTCCTTTAACCTTAAAGATACCAATGCCCAAATCTTTAAATCATGATTGGGGAGAGAGCCATGTATCTAAAAAGAAAGCCTTCTTAAGATATAATGAAGGTTAAAATATATTCATAAACTCCTTGAGAAAATGAAATACTTTTACACACAGTGTTTTATTTTTCAAATAAAAAAGAAATTCACGGGCTGATGTTACATTTTTGATACAGTATTAAATGAACACTGGACAAAGCCAATAATGACCAAATCCTGGGAAATTCTCAGTGTATTCGACATGGCTATTATTATTTTTTGCCTTTCTTTTGAAATACAAAATGTGACATCTCAATTGTAGCTAATCGTACAATGTGTTACTTAAAAAGTATTTAAATTCTAGAAGCGGGAGGGAATTCACTGACTCTTCCTGTGCACAGAAAGCATCCAGTGCCAGGCAGAAGCCACAAGGAAAAGGATATTTACTCATAGTTCCTCCAAACGTTTCTTGACACATGAAACCTCTTAGTGTGCATGGCTCACTATTTAAGAACTGATATCCCCAATGTAATATCCTGGCTAAACAGGGCTCGGCCTTAAGTCCGACGCTCTTTAATATTTACATGAGGCCTTTGGCAGGGATTATCCACCCATTTGGCATTAAGATCGTCAGCTGAGCAGACGATACCCAGCTAGTGGTATCACTACTCCACGATAAGAGTTCACCTAGCGCCCTGGCTCCCTGCCTTGAAGCAGTGGTCAGATGGATGGAGCTTTCCTATCTCCGCCTCAACGGGGACAAAACAGAGATTATGCTGCTGGGGAATTCACCACCCACTATCTCAGTCTCCATGTGGCCGTCCTACCTGAGCCCTGCACCATCCCCGGAAGCCACAAATAAAGAGCCTTGGCATGTGGCTCGACAACTCCCTCAACTTTGTGTATCAGGCTACCGCGCTCTCATCAATCTGCTATGGATTGATGGGAATGCTTCGCAAAATGATTCCCCTTCTTCCTTTTGAGGCAAGAAGGATAATGGTCCAAGTTCTTATATTGTCCCGCCTGGACTATGGGAATATTCTGTATTTGGGAGCTCCCCAGGCCACAATAAATAAACTGCAAGTAGTTCAGAATTGTGCTGCAGGGATTCTCCTGCAGGTTCCACATTGGCAATGAGCAAGGCCAGCACTGCGACAGCTACACTGGCTACCAATTGCTGCCAGGATACAATTTAAAGCCATATGGAAGACTGGTCCACCCATTCTGCACCCATTATTAACACCATATATTCCACATAGGACTCTACGCTCCAGTTCCTTATATTTGGCCACCATTAAGAAAACAAGGAAGGTGAGATAGGGAGGACGCTCTTTCTCATCCACTGCTGCTAAGTTGTGAAACTCCCTTCCCCAAGTTATGCGGGGGAATAACAACCTGCTGACCTTTCGCAAGCTCTTAAAAACACATCTGTTTGGAATGCTTCCTTAGCTCTGCGGACTGATGCCGTTCTGCTTTTCTTTTCCACAAGCGCTACGAGGCCTTCGGGTAGTTAGGCGCTATAGAAATACTCTTCTATTCTATTCTAAACCTTGAGTAAAAGAGCTTATCAACCCAAGTTCCAATCTAATAGCAGATATTGGAACCAGTGTGTTAAAATTACATAATTTGCGTAAAATCTGGCCTTAAATCTTATCTAGGAAACTCCAGTCCTTTACTGGATAGATTCAATAGCATATAGCAAAGTAGGAGGGATTTTTGCTTTAAAAACATTAAGCAGGTATGAAAAGTGTCTTAGAACCATTTCACTATAAAAATACGCAGGCCTTTGCTTGTAATAGCGCTTTGCAAGAGCTATGTTCTATAGGAGGCTTATTCTTTGCATTGCCCGTTATTACTTTCCTTAAATAGAGGAAAAAATTGGGGGGCTGAGCTAACTCACAACGAAAATGGCTGCTTTAGCCCGGCACTCTGCCGTGTCTATTAAATATCCTTCACTAATCCGGCAGTAGTCCCGTGATTTATCTCCCCAGAGTTTAGGAGTGGCTGGCGGAAGGCGAGCGGCAGCTTCGGAGCCACCTCAAGCTGAAATCTGTTGACCACAACCACAGAAAAAGCGTGGTGCGGCGAGGCAGCTTGAGAGTTGAGAAGCACCGGGGTAAAGTGCCTGCAGTGATGGACGACGTAGGCTGACGTGCGGCAGATGCTGGTTTCCTGCGGCACGCTCTGGTGCAGATGACACTGCTGCGAGCCCGGGTGCAGGGACACACTGGTGGCGGTAAGCGGTGGGATCAGGATCGGCGGCCGCTCTGAGCCCCTATAGCACTGCCGGGACTGGCGGCATGACACGCAGGCTGGGCCCCGAATAAGGACGGGACGAAAGAGTGACCCTGCCCACACCGACCACACAGGCGAGTACAGTGAAGCGGAGTGAAGCACTGGGAGTGCTGGGGGTGATATTTCGCTGCTCAGAGTAGAAGCTTGGAGAGAACGGGAGAGGACACCATAGACAGGGGGACACAAGGCCTGCTCTGTGGAGCCAGCCAAGCAGTAGTGCAGTGCCAGTGGGCCTGGTCCTATCCGCGCCCAGGACTCCGGCAGCAGGTACCTGGGAGGAAGAGGCAGTGCCTGGAGGTGGCACGCACAGCCTATACAGCAGGAATAGTGTGCTGAAGACCTATTAGGCCTCAATTGGGCACTGCAGGTGTGTTCCCCCCATAGACACACTTGGATGCTCAACTGGGAAATAAAACCAACCTGGAGGTGGGGCGCGTAGCTGAGATTGAGTTGACTGTTTCCCTGCCAGGGAGTGGCAGACACTCGTGGACAAGCCCGCATGGCACCCCTACCAGCATAGCACTGAATGTTGCATAACTGTGGATGGTAGAAGACACAGAGATTGGCCGGGTCTGATCATGCAGTGCACCCGCCGCAGGGTGGGACTACCTGCTGGGATAGGCGCCCGTTACGGTACGTCTACTGGGAGTCGCAGTGGCATGGGGCTACACAGGCGTTCAAGCACAATCTACTAGCGCTCAGGCAGAAGAAATTACAGAGACAGCGCTACCCCCGGAGTGGGGAGCTGCACCACTGCAGTAATGGGCAGGGGGGATAAGACCCAGTCCAAACTCTCATTTGAACAGAAACGCTCGAAATCTCACGATGGTGCCTCAGGCGAGGACACAAGACTGCAACCCCCAATAAGTGACGACCCGGACTCGGACATACGCAACATGCTCCAATCCATGGAGAAATCCCTGCAAAGTGGCATTGCAGTGCTGTGCACAAAAAAGGATGCCCTCTCATACAAAATGGATAGCATGGCGGAGCGTCTTGATAAACAAGCAGAAAGACTGGACATGTCTGAAACACACCTCATGGAGGTGGAAGAAGTGCATACCACACTGGGGGTTGAGCACAAACAGTTTGGGAAGGTGATGAGCATCCTGCAAATCAAGACGGAAGACCTGGAAGCATGTTTGCGAAGATGCAACTTGCGAATTACGGGCTTGCCGGAGACCACCGCCAGGCAAAATATGGAGAAATTTGTGGAGAAGCTGTTGGTGACTTTGCTAGGAGAGGAAGTCTATTCTGCAATGTTTGTAGTTGAGAGGGTGCACCGCTCTCTGGGACCCAAACCGCCAGTGGGCCCCCCACATAGGCCGACAATTGCAAAACTGTTTAACTATCGCGACAGGGATGTGGTGCTTCGTACAGCCAGAGAGAAGAAGATCCTGAGGTACGAGGGATCCGAGCTGTAACTGAATCCGGTCGTTACTGCCCGAGACCTGGAGGCGCGTAGACACTTTGTTCCTCTGAAGAAGCAGCTCTGGGACCTGGGAGTTGACTACGCCATGCTGTATCCTGCGAAACTCAGAGTGAATAGACAAGGACGCTCGCATATCTTCACGGACCCCAAGTCATTACAGCAGGCCATCAAACGCTGGGCGGTGGAATACCATAGCAGCCCGGAAAGCAGGCTCTTGGATGAGGCAACTTGCGGACCACTGGATGAACAAGACTGAGACCCTGTGCCGGTGGATACAAGATGAGTAGGATGGGAAGGGTGGAGGGGCGGTAGCAGGAGGGCAGGGGCACAGGGTGTTGGTTGGCTGCCATTAAGTGATTGAGGATTGCATAGACTGTTTGGTTGGAGCTATGGGTCTCCGAGTTTGTGAAGCGAGAGACATTGCTGACTGTCTATACTGGAGACCCTATTGGACTGCAAGATGTGCAGGGTCTTGGGGTTGGATGAGGCAGCATGTTTTTGTTTTTTTTGCATTATGATACCGGAGAGGGTACTTCCCAGTGGGGATAGAGACTCGAGTCTTTTTCCGTTGAGAATTATTTGTTGGGAAATACTGCAACCTATGGCGGACGACGCGTGTGTGGAAGGGCTGGGCTGAGACATTTCTGTTTGGCGATATAGTTTGACCATGGGGATACCTCCGCTTCTGAGTGCCTGGCACAAAGGTTGCATCTTGAGGAAGGATTGGGAGGGGGGCTTGGGGCTGTAGTTTGGATTCATGCGTGACCAAGTTGGGGGTGGTCTGCTGTGTGAGGGGGCCAGGAGGGCAGGCGGCAAAGTTTTTGGTTCTGGGATGTGGGGGAGTGGGAGGGGGAGGCTCGCTTGGAGAGGAATGGTTTTGTTAATGTTTTCTGCACGCTATGCATATGAACACAGTACACAAAAGCTCACAAATCGGTTACTGGAAATGTCGTTTATTGTGGCATCATGCGACACACTTTGCTCAAGCACACAGACGGTGGTACACTACTCAGGCACATTTCAGGATAATTACGACGGATAGCAGGAGTAGAGAACCGAAGCCAGTAGACTACCTGAGTGCCATGACTTGGAACATTAGGGGACTTAATGATTTCCAAAAAGTATGTAAGGTGCTCAGCTTCCTGCATAGGCTCAATATTGACGTGGCACTATTACAAGAGATGCACCTCCCACAAACGAGTGCAATACTGAGGAGCAAAGGGCTGCTAGGGAATATTAACTCTACAGGGTATACGACACATGCCAGAGGGGTGCTGACCTGGGTTAACCCCAAATCTGATTACGCGCTGGAAATGCTGGAGTCGGACCCTAATGGACGATATGTCATATCAAGATGTGGGGGAAGGGGACTTGACTTGCTTATGGTAAATGTATATGGACCTAACTATGGCTGCCCTGAGTTTTTCCCGCAGTTAGCTAACACAACACAAAGATTCCAAGGTACGCCTGTTATGTGGGGCGGTGATTTTAACATGGTTAGTGACCCAGGCCTAGAGAGGTTAGCGGGACAGGATAGGAAACCAGCAACAGCTGCGAGAGAGCTGAATAGGGTGATGACCTGCAATGACCTTGACGATTTATGGAGGGCACATAACCAGAAGCAGGGGGGCTTCACTCGCTATTCGGCTTACCATAATATTCACACATGCATAGATTATTGACCTCAACTACACTGTTAGAACATATCCGATCGTGTAAAGTCTTACCGCACACACTTTTGGACCATTCCCTGGAACTATTAGCATTGGCTACCCCCAAGAAATCAATACCGCCATTTACCTGGCGCTTCCCACCTTATTCACTGCTTGACCCTCTTTTCACGGGGGAACTAGTGGAGGCAATAGAAAAAAAAATTGTGTCAATGTAGGCTTGGTATATAGTTTCAGACAGTCTGGGAGGCCTTTAAGTTATATATAAGTGGAATTGCAATGTCCAAACATTCTGGGGTATTGAAGGCCCTAAGGCAGAGACTGAAGGACCTAGAGAACTGGAGGATCAACAGGGGATGGACGGGGGCGGGAGGACAAAATAAATACGCTGCTTGAAGAATATCATGAAGTGGCAGATAGTGAGATCAAGCATTAGGTAAATATGCCACTGCCCACACCTACGGGGGGGGGATAGACCAGGTTCCATACTTGCCCAGACCCTGAAAGCAAGAAGTCAGAAGACACTGATAACACAGGGGAAATCTGCTTAGGGAGGAGGCAGACATTGCAGAGAGATTTAAACAATTCTACGCAGACCTTTATACATCGAGGTCGAAGGACTTGGAAGATGAAATGCAGGACTACCTAGAACATATAGAACTACCCCACCTCTTGAATGTGCACAGAGAATTCTTAATGCACCCCATAGAAAGAGATGAAATATTAGAAGCCATGGGGGGCATGAAGTCGAATAGTGCTCCAGGGGTGGACGGCCTACGGGAAACTTCTATAAAACCTTCATAGATATTCTGCTGTTTCACTTGGCCATGCTCTTTAATTATCTATGCATAGAGGGCACCATGTCGAGATCCATGAGGGAGGCGATATTGGTGGCGATTCCCAAACCGGGGAAATCTCGGGAAGACTGTAGCTCGTACCGCCCACTGTCACTTCTGAATGTGGACACTAAAATATTTGCAAAGATTCTGGCCAATCCCCTAGCTCCACTGTCCTCGATATTGGTGGCACCAGAACAGGCTGGATTCATTCCCAGCAGAAACCTCACATACAATATCCACACGGTGTTTGGCACCATGCAGCATGTGAGACGAGATACCAAGGTGGTGGCAGTGTTTCTGGATATATAGAAGGACTTCAATTTGGTGGAGTGGGCATTCAAGCGTAGGGTATTGACAAGGATGGGACTGAAGTTGGTCTTTATACAGCTAATTGGCACACTGTACCACAAACCCACGGCCCGAGTATGCATAGATAACCTAGTCACAGAACGGTTCGCCATCACTAGAGGCAGGAGACAGGGCTGCCCACTGTCACGATTGCTGTATACGCTAGTCGCTGAGCCCCTGGCATGCACCCTCAGGGAGTATCATGGACACAAGGGCATTGGTTTCCCGTCATACAGGATAGTATTTTCCACCTACGCAGATGATACGCTGTTGTATGTGCGAAATCCCGCACAAAACATGATGGCGGTGCATGATGGCGGTGCTTCGGGAAGTGGTACACTTTGGTGCGCTATCGGGACTTAAAGTCAACTGGCCCAAGTCCTTAGTTTTTCCGCTGGCCACGGAAGAATTTGAAATGGAATACTCGCAAGAAATGGACTACTGACCCAGTCCGATATCTGGCGATTAGACTACAAACAGACAAACAGACTTGGAGACGGTACTACGGGAGAATTATGGTACAGTAATGGATAGACTAGAGGATGAGGTAGAGGCTTGGTGCAAGCTCCCTCTGTCCTAAATGGGAAGAATATCAATTATGAAGATGGTGGTTCTACCAAGAATGCTGTTCCTATCCATAAATATACCAATAGTACTGTCACAAGCCTTTTTCCAAAGACTTACCCAATTAATGCTAAAGTTGGCGTGGACAGTTAAGCAGGTGAGGGTAAAATGGGGGATCCTTACGTTACCATATAGCATGGAAGGTCTGGGAGCGCCAGATTTTGAGCTCTATTACAGAGCAGAGCAGAGCAGAGCGCACATTTACATACTTGGATCCATGGTGAGGCAGGTGTACCATTCTTGCGTTTGGAATCGTTATTTGCTGCTCGACTCCCACCACCGGCAACAATATTTGAAGCGCCAGATCATAGAACTGGCATCCTTGACTCAATGAACGCTACTAGACATGCATGGCATTGCTTACGACAGCAACAGGCAGGAGCATTACTATACACGCCGATTATGCCTATAGAGTCGGCTCGTAGGTTCACTCCGTGCAGGGATAGGGTAGTCATCAGAGCTCTACATGCATTGAACATTACAGTTGTGGGGGATCTCTTTCAAGACGGGGTAGCAAAGGCCTGGGAACAAGTGGAGGCGGGGCAGGGGCGGGCACACAGTTGCAGCGCTTTCAGTTTTACCGTCTGCGGCGGGCGATGCTGGAACTATTTGGGGAGGATTTGCAGAAGCCTCCGGAAGTTCCGGAATTAACATATGTCATTAAATCCAACTCCCCCCGTAAGATAGTCACCAATAGAATAGCTATGGCGCGTAGAGCAAACAGATACACGACAGCCAGGCTGGCCTGGCAAAGGGATTTACAGGTGACAATTTACAACATGATGTGGCAGTACTGCTGTTCGAATACAAGACGTGTCTCACTTCATGGAAGGCATAGGCTTATACATTTTAAATTATTAATAGAGTATATTACACGCCAGCACAGCTATGTAGGTATGGGCTTCAGGAAGAGGCAACTTGTGAGCGATGCCACGCACAGACTGCGGATTTCATACATCTAGCTTGGACTTGCCCGGGTATATTTGCATATTGAGAAGATATCTTCAGGGAATTGGGGACGATCGTGGAGGTGGATACCACGATAGCCGTGCTTGGGTACTCCAAAAAACTGCCCAAGGCGATATGCAGGCTTGTGGATATGGGACTGCTACTAGCAAAAAGGGAGGTGGTGCTATGCTGGATGAAGGGTCCCTTACCAACAGTAAAAAGATGGTCACATGATATGCTATACTGCTGTACACAGACGGAGAATTATAGTGAGTTGCTTCCCCCCCGCAGCAGACTCAAGAATTTTTGGGGACTGTACAAGACATATAAAGATATTGATTATTATTATTATTATTAAATGAAATTTGTAAATAGCGCGACTAAACCCGTAGGCATCAAGGCGCTGAAGATGGAAAAGAAGAGGCTCAGAAATCACCCAAGGAGGAGTTATGGATAGGCATCTTGAAAAAGCCAGGTCTTGAGGGCTTTGCGAAACAAGGAGTGAGAAGAGATCACCTTGAGGTCGCTGGGAAGTGTATTCCAAAGTCTAGGTGCAAGGAAGCGAAAGGACCTTCCGCCCCATCTGGTCTTGGCTAAGCGAGGAACAGCTAGCAGGCTTTTGCTGGAAGAGCGGAGTGCTCTACCAGGGGTGTAGAAGGCCACCAGAGCGCGGTTAGCCTCCAGACCAGAACCATTGAGAGCACGATGAGTAAGACATAAGGCCTTGAAATTAATCCTTGCCTGCATGGGGAGCCAATGTAGATCTTTCCTGATGGCCGTGCCCGAGGTGCGTTTAGGGGCGTCCACAACAAACCGGGCAGCCGCGTTCTGCACAGTCTGGAGGCGATGGACCAGACCACTGCTAATGCCAAGGTAGAGTGCATTGCAATAGTCCAGTCTGGAGGCAATGAGTGCCATGACTACCTGCTTGCGTGACTGAGGGGAGAGATAGTGAGTAATTTTTCTCAAAATCCTGAGAGCATTGCAACAGGTGGACACAGTCCTGCTGACCTGTTTGTCTAGCGAGAGGGAAGTGTCCAAAATGACCCCAAGATTGCGGGCAGATAGGGACGGCAAGGGGCAAATACCTAATACAGAAGGCCACCAGCCCAAGAACCAGATCTCACTTTTACCCCCAAAAATAAGGACCTCCGTTTTCTCCCCATTGAGCTTGAGGAAATTCTCAACCATCCAGCCGGCGACCGCCTCCATGCAATTTTTAAAGTTAGCGGCAGTGATACTCGCAGATTGGGAGATGGAAGCCATAATCTGCGTATCATCGGCGTAGGAGAGAACTTCCAGCCCAAAAGATCTTATGAGCCTGGCGAGAGGGGCAACATAGACGTTAAAAAGCGTCGGGCTCAGTGAGGAGCCCTGGGGGACCCCACACTTCACTGCCTTTATAGATGACATATACTCACCTAGCTTGACCCTTTGCTTCCGTTGGTCAAGGAAGGATGTTAGGAGGCTGAGAGCAGAACCCTTGACTCCCAGCTTACTGAGTCGGCTAGCCAGAATGGTAGGGGACAGGGTGTCGAAAGCCGCCGTAAGGTCAAGTAACACTAGCAAGGTGGTCTGGCCGGTGTCCACCTTAGAACGGATGCTGTCGACAACCACAGTGAGCGCCGACTCAGTACTGTGGGTCCTCCGGAAGCCATGCTGTGAAGAATCAAGAGAGTTGGAACTGTCCAGAAAAGTGCTCAAATGGAGGTTGAGATAAGCCTCTAGGAGTTTGGCAGGGGCAGGGAGATGGGAGATGGGACGAAAGTTCTTCAATATCCCTGGGTCCAGGGTGGGCTTTTTCAACAGAGGCTTGACGGTGGCCATTTTCCAGGATAGGAGATAAGTCCTCTCTGAGATGGCCCTATTCAGTACCTCCATCAAAGGGGGCAGAATAGTCTGTCTGCAGTCTTTAAGGACTTTTAGGGGGCAAGGGTCTGATGGTGACCCGGACTTTAATTTGGCCAGCAGCGTGTTAAGGTGCATGACAGTAATAGGAGGAAACTCGGAAAAGGAGTGGGTAGAGACTTGGTCTTCAGCGATAAGATTAGGGGAGATGGCAGATTGGGAATAGGAATTAAGGTTTTCTAGATCAGTATAGATGTCCAAGATCTTCTCATGGAAGAATGTAGAGATTTGGTCACACAAAACCTGGGAGGCTGTAATAGGGTCAGGAGTCTGAATGAGAGAAAGGTTATCCACTATCTTAAACAGCTCACCGGGAGATTTAAGCGAGGATGTAAGCCTGGAATAATAGGTCTGTTTTTCTGTGAGGACCGCAGCTTTATAGTCCTTAAGAAGGGACTTACGTTTTTCCCTCTCCACGGGGTCTAGGTGTGTCCTCCAGAGTCTTTCCTGCCTCCTACATCCCTGTCTGAGAGCCCTAAGGGATTCAGAGTACCAGGGGGCCGAGGGACGTTTCCTGGCCGAATAATATTGCCGTGCCGGGGCAAGCGAGTTAACAACCTCCATCAAAGCATTGGAGAGATCAAGGGCAGCAGCATGAACATCACCGGTAGGTCGGAGTTTGAGAGTGGCTAAATAAGGAGTGAGGGAGTCGTTGGTGATGTCCCCAAAGTTCCTTCTCAGGGCCCAGTTGGTGTAATCAGCCCGGAGGCCAGTGGGAGAAGAGGAGAGAAAGTCAAAGGGGACGGCAAGATGATCTGACCAAGACAAGGTGAAGGGAGTACCAATTTGAAGACGGGAATCGTTACTAAAGATTCCGTCCAGGGTATGCCCCGCAGAGTGGGTAGGCCCGGTCGCCAACAACGGTAGGTCATAAGAAGAAAGAGAGTCCAACAGATGGGCCGTGTTAAGAGAACTATGATTTTCTAAATGGAAATTAAAATCCCCCTAAGATGGTTAAACTGGGCCCATCGATATAGGGTTCTAAGATTTTAAGAAGTTCAGAACTGAACGTAGACCTAGGACCAGGAGGTCGATAGACCAATATTCCAGTGAGGGAAGTCGTGGGGGAGGGATTAAGAGTAAAATGAATTGCCTGGAGGCGTTCGGATGGGGAGGACAGATGGACAGTCCTACATTTAGTGGAGCTGAGATATAAAATCCCCAGACCCCCTCCCCTCCTTGATGCCAGGGAGAAGAGCGAAACTACAGAAGCACAGGGGCTGGTGAGACGGCAGAGGGTTAAGACAACGTATATTGGGGTATGACACCTGACATTCGGAAATGGAAGGATCAGCCCGGGGAAGTACGTACGAAAGTTGAGGGACAGCACCTTGACGGTGGAGAACAGGGGAATGCTGACTGTACACGGGGTGATACACTGCGTTTCCACCCCTAGCAGTTTAGCGGAGTCCTGATATTGGAGGGAACTACCCAAAGGGCTAGATAGAATACAACAGGGGAACATTGAGAGTGGATGACAACAATCATTGTCACTTGGTTCGGATATGGTAGAAAATGGTGGGAGTCGCTGCCTGCCCAAGTTGGGTTGTTGGCTTAAAAGCTGTGTAACCAAAAGATACATGGGAATTTTCTTTTTATTTTGTTTTTTCATAAGGGACTGCGAAAATGTGCAGCATGGCAGTTGTGTGCAGATGTGTTATTATGTAATAACACTTTATAAATAAAAAAAATAACAAATTTGGACCAATTTTCCAATTAAAATTACGTAATTTTCTGCTTCTATTACATTTCATATTCAAAACTTTACTTTTAGAAACATTGATCTTCAAACATTGAGCCATCTTATATTTATGTAAAGATATCATCTTTTTATTCAGCCCATTCACCTGTGTACATAAGGCATGCAAAAGGACAGCCGCGTATCTACGGGGCATCTCCCTCTAAATGAAAAAAGTATTCAGGTAGATCTGCTGCATTCAAGTAAAAGAGTAGTGGTGCTAATAGACAGACTTGTTTCAGGCCATTTTCAGTGGATATTACCGTTTATAATCCTTTATTTCCTCCAATTAGCACCTGGCACTATGTTCATGAGAGTAGGGCAATAATTATTGATAAAAAGGGGAAGGAACTCACATGTTATGTAATTTTTTCTGCAGTAAGGGCCGGTCTACCTTACCAATGGCTGTTGAAAAATCTATAAAGGCCACATATACATTTGAGCTACGAAGAAGTGCTCTTACTCCAAGTTATGTTCAATCCTTGCATATTGTTTACACATGTGAGTTGTCATACTAGACCCCCCACCCTTTTGGGTTGGGTAAGACTATTGATGGAGTATGCAATTTAGGTATATTTGTAAATGTCTGCATAGTACTGAGTAGTGTGTGTATAATAAATGTACTTTTTGCTTTTTCAAAAGAAAAATCAGAGACTGGACAATCATTTATTGAGGGTTAATATTCTGTATCTGTATATGGTTATTACTAGCCCACACCACTTACCTTTAGAAGGCCTTGGACTGCTCCACTTTACTCTGTATGCAGGTCAAACACTACAGCGTTGTTTGGTTCCCAGTTGAGGACAAATGTCGACCCATCGCTTGTGCAGGTCACGCAACTAAAGACTCATTTTTTAACACGTTGCAACACGGCAACAGAGTAGGTCTGGCGATGGAAGAGAACTGCTGGAAGCACTGTAATACCTCCATCAAGGCTGAACTCCTTCTCCCGTAATAGATATAAATCAGGCTAGGTACTCTTCATGATTGAGAGCCAGTTTGAAACCTCCATCGCAGAGTACGGACCACCAAGATATAAATCAGGCCCCAAGTCTCAAAGTAACATCTTCAACCTGCTCAAACCTAGTTTCTGAATGCAACCTGCATGCCATCGCGGTTGGCCTGAAATCACGCCTTGGTCCAGTCTACTGCAACCAGCTGACTGGCATTGGCGCGTGTTGCAGTCTTTCACTATTTTTTTCGACATCCTCTAAAATTCCTATCTCCAAATCCCCTTATTGGATTTTTGTTGATTTGGAGTCACGTTGCTTATTATATTAGTCACTATTTTCATAAATTTGATCAGCATTTTTTGGGTGATTTTGGTGTTTTGGTTTGGTAGAACCAAATGCTCTCACATTTTCTCTAAGTTAAGCCTGTCTGCTCTGTGCCTTAGCTACCAATGTTTGACCACAGGTTTAAATTCCTCAAACCATGTATGGGACATAACAAGATTATTCCTTTATTACTGGTGATGGACCTCAAACCTCACCGACTAATAAACCTCTTCATCACACTACTCATTGCATATCTAGACACTGCAGACACGTACATTAGTTTATTGTTGCATCACATAGATGTTACCGTTGTTTTGTGAAGCTCTGTTCAAGATACTCTTTGAAGACAAACCTCAGTGGCTTCTCTGCTCATTTCACTTTTAAAAGCAGCACTTTCGAGCATCAAAGCACACTTTCCCAAGACAGCTGAGAAGCTGCAGAAGCAAGAATGTTTTAGGGTCTAAGGAATTACCCGGCATGAAGTCTGTTGCCCTAACGTTTGTTGACAAACAACACAGAGCAGAAACAGGCCTGTGCCTTAGAAGGCTAGCAGACTTCAATAGCAGACAAGAAAAAAGTTCATAAAAAGCCTCTTTATTATCAAAAGCTGTTCATCAAAGTACATCAACAGTGTCTCTATATTTTGTGCTGGATTTCAGACACATTTTGGGCCGGAGAAATAACAGATTCTAATAGCCAACAAAACTTTAATGATGCACACCTGGCTTCTTTGCCATCTACAGGTGTGGGAGCCAGGTCCCAGGGGAGACACTATCTGATGCTGAGCGCCTTCAGCTGTACAATAAAAGAGTGTCAGCAGAGGTGTTGTGAGTCACTGCTTTTCTACCATAGGTTTCTCCATTCTTCTGAATCGAGTTGTGCTCTCCTCATCTGACTTTAGGCGCATCTCAGCCTCACTTGTGTATTTTTGTATCATTATCGTTTGAAGGTGGTGCCTTTTTCCTGTGATTCTGCAGAATGTGTAGCTTTTGATAATGTAATAGCAAAGGTGAGTACCCACTGATCAGAAATAAGCACATGCCTACATTTTAAACTGATGCAGTTGTTTTTTAAGGACCAGAAAAAAAATGACTTAACTGTGTCCCATTTAATGCCACATTTCCCTGCCCCTTAAAGTTACAGTTTTAGGTTTCTAGGCTAATATGCCACTCCTATTTTCCCTTATATATACTATTGGTTTAGGCAGATTTATAATTGTGAAACTAATGCTTTAGATGTGATATATGAGTTTAATAAGCAATGAATATGAATATCTTATGCAGCTGACTGTCATGACTGGCCAAAGATAAATTGTTGCAGGTACAAGGTTGTAGTTTGATTTCAATTCACAAACCAGGGATGTGCAATTTGCAAACTGCCTGCCTTGGAATGAGGTCTCTGATTCTGCACGTGCACTAGCACAAATTGTGCATCCACAAGGGTATGCATAATGATCTGCCTAATGAACATTAATTTGGAGGGTCGCTACCGTGTTTAGCTGCAAATGTAAGGATGGAAGCCTGCCAGGGACTGCAGGCCTCCCTTTTTTCATTTGCTTTCCTCAACTAGAAACAATGTTATGAAAGCATCTCTGAACTGGGCAGGGGCTGTTGTAAACAAAGAAAGAAAAAAATTGGGAGAGGACCCAGTGGTCCTCTTGCACACTCTCTGTTTCACCACATGTCCAGTAACAGAATTCCCAAAGGGGAATCTATCTCATTGGGACAGTTTCAGCCCTGCAAGTCAAGTACCATTCCATCTCAATGGTCAGTAACTGATCAATGGCAACTGATTAACAGTTTGTAACTTCCCTTTTTCCTATTTGCAATTTCTAAAGGGCTGAAAGATCCTTTTTTGAGTAAGAACGTTCCTCAGACTCTTCAGGCTTTTGTAGTTTGTACAAAGTCACTTTGTGATTTCAACAGATGAGTTTTTGTGAATCACAGGGTTTGTGACCACAGAAGTGTAGGTTGCATTTGTCCCACAGATTGATATTTTTCTTTGCATTCCAGTACCTCTCCGTTAGAGGTTTAGGCTGGTATTACAATGGTCCTCGCATGCTACCAGCAGAGAATTGACAATCACAGCTCTTTATGCAGGAACATAGTTTACAATAATAGCATGATACAGTATTGTAGAAAGAGCAGGTAACTGCCAACTTTACGAGTGTTGTTGTGAACAGAAAAACACAGGAAAACTGGGCAGTCCCCACAGGTAGTAATAAAGGAAAGCAATGAATGAGTAGGTACAAGTGGATCGTTTACTGATGAACAACAGACCAATAAGAAGTGGGCACTCGGTTTTAGGTCAGAATATTGTTAGCAAAAATATTGCCTGATTTAAATCCTGTGTCGTAAACTTTGCTTAAAATTGTCGCCTGGTGTAGACGCTTTAATTATTATTATATGCAGTGGGCTTAAATGTTTGTAAATAATAATTAGGACACAATGTATCAAAGCACAGATTAAGGATTGTTAATAATTATTGGATGTGATAAATGGTTAGATTTTCTGTGATAATGCAGAATAACGTACGAAATGTGATACTTAGTACACCAAAATCTACCAGTTCTTGGTATTTACCAGAATGTGTTCCTATCAGTAAATTTTGGCAGGTTGAGGTTTTTAGTATTTACCTGCAGAACTCTCATTTGTAATTGTGATATCTGGGCAAACCATAGACACTGGGCGTAGGGATGCTGGGAGTCAGGCAGCAGCCCTAAAAGAAGCATGCTGGAGTTCAGAAGGGGAATCAGCACTGAGGATCACTTTAAATTGTGTCTTTCTTCTGACAGGATCTGTATGTTGAAAGACAAAGGTGACATGCCAGGCTATGTCTTTAACAATTTCTGTTTATTCTTTTGACAATAACACTGGTGCTTACTTTTCTTCTCTGACTGCAAAGTGAGAGGATTTTGGAAATCAGCTGGGGGTCAAAGGAAAGATTGTAGGATGAATGTTATTCAGACACAACAAACTTTGAATACACATACATGAACTATACATGTTTCAAAAATATGTGAGCACTTAGGAAAGCACTTTTTGCAATTTTGTGAATCTAAAGAGTGATGGAAATATTGTAATAGAATCAAAACACTTTACTTGGTGATGGGCAAATGATAAATGTTTGTTGAAACCTGATTCCCACACATTATTGTTTTTGTGCACGATATAGTTTGATCAGTACAACTGCATGAATATATACATTTAGTGGCACTTACAGCAGAAAATGTTTTTTTTGTAAATGGCAGCATTACCTCACCAGTGCTCCAAAATGCACCCCTGCTGCATACCACAAACACCTTTACCACTGGCCTGCTGAATGGGCCTGGCAGCTTTGATAAACTTATTTTTGTGTAATGCACAGATTTTTCACAATCCCTAAGACCTGAGTGATATAACATTAAGGACAGCGGCCCAACTCTTAAAAGTGCGCCGGCGCCAATGCTGTAAACACTAAACAGTGGTTTCCAAAGCTGCCACAATTTAAAAATGGCCCTTATTTTTGTGGCCTTATTAGACCCAACACCTGAAATAACTAATATCCCTTCGACCTCAAAATTCTAGGGAAAAAAGTGTATCCATACTTTAATGTTATTTTATGTCTATTGAACACCATAACCAACACTTTTGCATTACCTGCGGTGATAGTTGATTTACGTTTGCTAACTGTAATATAAGTACATTTTTTTAATTGATTGATTCCAAAAACACATCCTGTTGCCACCAATTGTTAAGCTAAATTATCGAAAAAATGTGATTGGATCATAATTTATGAAAAGGCCACACACCATCAAAGATGTTTAGAGAAATATAATTGTATGAGTTCAAGGCAGTTAAAATCTAAATTTTGTGCAATTTAAAAAACTTAAACCGAGGAAAGAAACAACTTATTCCCTGCTGGTTTTCTTTACGTAACATCAAGCCAGGTCCAGAGCACACATCAGGAGTTTAGATTGTTGTGAGATGTTTCACATATTCCAACAAAAAAGGGGATGAGATCGTCACCAGAGAATGTTGTACCCAATGGAATTTATTCTTTTTCACAGCTGGTGCTCCTGTCAAGAGGAGATCAACCAGCAAAAATTGCCAACCGACACGTGTTTCGTCACGGCTAGTTAACCGTGACTCTTCAGGGCTGGTCTCAAGTGAGACAAAGAGGTATCAGAGGACCGGTGATACTTCCAACCCGGTCACAGTCGGGTTTGCGTGTTCAAACAGAGCCGATTCAATTGTTTATGTCGAGAAAATCATCTCATGTCCAAAGTTTTGAAGAAGGGCAGACGAGCGGGTAATGCCGTTTGTAGAGCGATGGCTGTTTGTCACAGCTCGGTCGGGGGTAGAGTGGTTGCCGGGTACGCAACATGCTTTTTGTAGTGTGCATTGCACCAACATGCATGGCAGCCTCAAACATTAAGGGACACAGAAGAAGGGGATGGTGGTTGTAAGATGCTACTGCAGTGGTACCCATGGAAATATAGTGGTAACCTTAGAAACCAGAAACTAATGACATTCTCTGGTTAACTTTTTACTTTTCTGAATCATGCATGCGGCAGTTATATGTGCTAGATTACTCTGCTCTGTAGAGAGACTGGCATGTACCAAAATGCACCGAACTACTCAGGGCCATATGTACGACCAAGTTTCGGAGCATGTTGTTATCCTCCTTGGCTTAACAACACGCTCCGTCACTTCGGAAACTCAAGGCTGCACCATATTTACAAGCATGTGGTGCAGTCTTGTGTTTCCCCCTGCGATGGTGCTAAGTTTCACAATTTAGCACAAACGCAGGCATCTGTATGCAGGGGAAGATTTGTTATGTATAGGAAGGTGTGCCTTCCTGCACATAAATAATCCTAAAATGCCATTTTGTAACTTTCATGTGTGCTGTTTCTAGCAGCACACATGAAAGTTACAAAATGGCATTTTTTAAAGTTTTGTTTATGGGCACCTTCCTGTACATAAACAAACATTTTTTTCTTCTTTTTCCATGTGTGCTAAGCAAGACAGCACACATGGAACAAGCAAAAACGAGGAAATAATGCATTTCTCCTCGTTTCGCCACCTTAAGATCAGGGTTTTACCTGATCTTAATTTTGGTGCTGCCTCCTATGTACCCCACCGTTGTACATAGGGGGCAGTGTCAAATACAATGGGTGTTGTGGTGGAACGCCAACCACAACACCCACTGCATGTCCCCTTTCACACTAAACATAGCGTGAAAGGGGGACTTATGTACAAGGCAGTGTTAAGCCAGGTTAAGTTACTGAGTCAGTGTGCAGCTTTCTGAAGGGCACCCAACCACCACTCGGCACAGTTTGCATTCCAACGTTTTACTATTTTAAAGTCAGCAAACTGTTAAGCAACTGAGAAGATGGGTTGGGTGAGTAAAGTGATATGGAAAGTGATGCTGTACTTATGCACAGACTTCTCCCACTTCAATCAATCAATCAATCAATCAATCAATCATAATACTTGTATAGCGCGCTACTCACCCGGAAGGGTCTCAAGGCGCTTGGGGGGAGGGGGCCGCTACTGCTCGAACAGCCATGTCTTGAGTTCTCTCCTGAAGGCGAGGTGGTCCTGGGTCAGCCGAAGGAGGATGGGGAGGGAGTTCCATGTCTTGGCCGCCAGGTAGGAGAAGGATCTGCCTCCGGCGGTGGCTCTTCGGATGCGTGGTACGGCGGCGATGGCGAGGCTAGTGGACCGTAGCTGGCGAGTGGGCGTGTGGAAGGTCAGGCGGTCATTGGGGTACTTGGGGCCCAGGTTGTGGAGAGATTTTTGTGCGTGGGTGAGGAGCCTGAACGTGATCCTCTTGTTGACAGGGAGCCAGTGCAGGTTCCTCAGGTGGCCGGAGATGTGGCTGCGTCGAGGGATGTGCAGGATGAGTCGGGCGGAGGCGTTCTGGATGCGTTGTAGTCTTTTTTGTAGCTTGGCTGTGGTTCCGGCGTAGAGGGTGTTTCCGTAGTACAGCCGGCTAGTGACGAGGGCCTGGGTGACCGTCTTTCTGGTTTCGATCGGGATCCATCGGAAGATCTTGCGGAGCATGCGAGGGTGTGAAATCATGAAGAGGAGACGGGGTTGAGACAACAATGTTTAGTCCCATTAAAATATATATTATACTATACCTAACCTCACATTATTGACTATCTGGCTTCATCCCTGCATTAACATCTTCTAAGAAAGTGGGTTATTAATTGCAAAGGAAATGAATGAATTTACAAGTAATTTCTCCACATATTTCGGATTTACTGGGAACCAAGTACCCCATTGTTGAGCTTCAGTCTCTCCAGGTAGAGAAGCAGAACATGAATGATTGTCGAGAGATTTTTCTAATACATAGGAAAATGTGGTTATTACAGACACACACTACTGAATATTGCACTTTAATTTACACATATCAACAAACTGGCACAATACCCATAGTAACACTCTCATAACTTGTTAAAACTCCGAGTCCGGTATCCTACAGCTACAATACACTTACCTATACTATACACAATATAAGGGGGTGTTGGTATAAAAAAGGCAAGACTACTGGCTCTGTCAGTGTGTCACCACCACTGTAATATAAGCAGAAATACTACATAATTTGAGCCAATACAGCAACACTGAGATCAATAGGGATGGTCCTACAATGACATTCATTAAGGGCTAACATTGGGGTTGTCGATAAAGTATTTCAAAATATGTCAATGACTATCATTAAACTATTTAATAGATGACTGTTCACAATGTACTTGCCAATAAAAACTTGTTATGGCCTTGGCAATTGTTATAACACTGCACTGTCAATAACATAATTGTAAATAATGCATTAGCCATTCATTTCAATTTGTGCATGAATCTGTATACTCCTTGTATTATGCTATCACTAATGCTGTGGAACCAACCAACCAGTAGAAGTGCCTTCACCCCAGAGCATAGGTGCAACATTACAAGCTCCAGTACTGTTCTAAATTGTAAGAAACCTCTCAAGGGCCATAAATATAAACTGCTTTGGAGATTTAGGATGGCATCTGGAGAACCTTTGGTGGTGGGGTTGCTCAACGCCTGGCATCCCATGAACCACTCCATAACATTTTGGTTGTGCCCCTGATGCACCACTGAAGCCAAAATCAAATTGTCTGTGAACTACAGAGGTTTCATCTTTACACATGCATTCATAATATAGCAGCGTGGGGCGCCCACTCCAGCGCTGTCTGTCTGGCTCCCATCCAGCCAACTATGCTCTTGAGCCAGCATGGGAGCCAACATCTCTTTTCTCCGACCTTCATCATCATGGGCTTGTGGTAATAAGGTGTGTGTCTTGCACCCCCAGACAGTGAAAGGAGAGTGTGAACACACACTGCAGAAGAAGAATGGGGAGGCACTCATCTACATTTGCCTCTGTCCCAGGGAGATGGGGACCCCTTAGACAGATTGTAATGTGTCAGGCCCAGGGGTATGGGATAACCAGGGCTGAGGATCTTCTTTGAGGAGAAGGCATATCCCTTTTTTCATTTAAATATGGTTTAGCCAATTCCAGGGCCATTGCCCACCTGGGGTGTGTTTTTAGAAACTCTGGCAGAGTGCTATAAGCTTTGTTTCCTCGTCCTAACCCTCCCCCAACCTGGGTCCCATAGTTCACAAGACCATTTCTCTGGCCCCATTAGGGCAATTTTCATAATTTGTATGTGGCACATTGCTCATAGTGGCTAGCTGTGTTCAACCAAAACATTCTTTTTAGTCCTCGTGTCTGAACAAAACTTCCTGGATCCCAGTTTCTCTGCTTCTGATGCAGGACCTGACCTCTGTTTGGGCTCTAGGTACCAGCGTTCCCTAGCAGAGCACACTCTCAGTCACACCCCACAGATTTCATGGCTTTGTCCATCTTACAGGGCAGAAGTATGTTGGCAGTGGACTTAGGAGCCTACTTTATAACAGGGGTCTCCCATCTGCAGGCCAAGTCCACAGTAAATCCAGGAGAACCCTGCAGGGTCCCCACAAGCAGATCTATTGCTCTATTCTCATTCAGAGGGTGTAAAGAGGGCAGCCCCACTGGTCCTGGAGAAATGCTCCTAGCCCCTCATTGACTGCTATATCCATCTTTACAGAGGAGTCAGTTGGCTTCTCCCTTCAGCTGGGTACTCCTCTAGCATTGTCTCTTCCAGGTTTTTCAACAGTCTCTCCCTTCTGCAGGTGTTTTAAAAGCGGGTAGAACATTATTGAAGCTAGGCACCTCTGCCCAATGCTTGGGTCCAACAGCATCTTTCCACCCATGCCCAAACTCATCTGCAAAGCCACATGGGGCCATAGTGTGTTTTGTTCAATAAAATTAACACCCTGTCAAATCTCATCGGAATACATTAAACAGCACCAAAGCGTGTGATATTGTTTGTGCTCCTCTAAACTGTGCCCCTCCTTTTTTTATCAATGCAAAACTTGCCATACTCACAGATTTCATAGGGATTCACTAAATGATAGCACAGTTATAACTATTGTAATATTTTGCCCCCTTTTTATTAACTGTGGCTCCTTAATGAATCGTCGCAAACGTAAAAAAGCAAAGAGTAATCTAAACATGTTAAGAATCTGCTGAATTTCGTTACAGAGAAATAAACAAATAATTAATATCTTTCTGTATCTTTTTAGGTTTGGTAGACAGAATGGCTGAGATTGATGCCTATAAAACATATGTTTCTAATGTTAGGCACTTCAATCAGTAAAGATTTATTTTCATGCCATATTTGGGGTACTTCAATTCAGATATTTTTCTAAATAGGAGGCCAAACCCAGTCCTAAAATCTAACCAGCAATCTATCACAGTCAACCTCAACTTTTGGCTGTATTCCAGTCTAGCGCGACCAGTTGACCTCAGCTGGTGCTTTGCACTTCTTTGTGCTGCTTTTGTTTAAAACTTTGCAAAGTCATATCTCTGGGAGCCCTTATTGGATTTTTGTAATTGTGTTTATTAAACCTTTCTCTATTTGTTAAACTGGAGTGGGATTTCTATTGTGTTGTATTTTACACTTTTTAATGTTTTAGTGCTTCCAAATGGTTTACACATTTCCTTAAGATAAGCCTGCTGTGTGCTTGTTGCCTTAGTTGCAAGGGGTTGAGCTGAGGTTTAAATTACTGAAACCCAATCCACTTTCCAAGAGACCCTTGTCCCTCACTTTCTTCACTCCATTTACGTCTACAGTCTTCTGACAAATACACCTATATGATTTGAGAGTAGTGCAGACATAGATTGTAAGAGGGATCTAGCGGAATACAACATGAGAGCATAAATACCCCTGTATTTAGCAATATTGATGACATGCCATTGCCTTCACAAACATTCATAAAAACTCTTAGACATATGAAGAGTGTTTGGGTACATTTTCAAGAGCTATGGAGCAACCACTCAAAAGGACAGCTGGTGGTCATATTTACCAACAACACAGTGCAATGCATTACAGCAAGTCATCTTGCTGAGCTGTGACCGTGAAAGGGCAGGAATGTGCCATATTTAATAATATCCGATGCATTCCTACCTTTTCCCAACACTAGACCTCAATGTGCTGGCGAGCGGCAATGCAGGCACAGATGGTGCAAGGGTGCCTGTGTTGTAAGCAGGATTATTTTTGTACAGGAAGGACACCTTCCTGCACAAAAATATCCTTTGGGCCATTTTCCTCAATGCAGCACACACACAAAGCAAAAAAACTAGTAGTAAAGATATTTCTCCTCGTTACTCCTCCACTGAGGATGCGTTGCAGTATTGAAGCTTTCCCAGGTCTACCAATTATGGTAAATCTGGGATTGCAGCAGAATTCACAGGTGTTTCCTGGGAAAACCCATGCACCACCCATGGAATGCTGCCCTGGAGAAGAGAAACACAGAATTGCAATTTGCTCTCCATTACTCCAGATTTTTAAAGTCACTCAGGCCACGAAAGATGGCCTTGCATGGCTTGATAAATCACACGTACGCGTTGCGTCACTTTTACGCCCTGTTGCATGGTGCAAAAGCAATGCCATCCTTTGATAAATATTCCCTTAAGACTTAAAAAAACCAAGAATGCTCATTCAGTGATTTTCCACTGTAGCAACCAATTACAATTGGGGACTTTAACTCCCATTGTGCTAATAATATTGATATGACACACATTCACCCACACATAGTGCATCCTATAAAAAATCAGAGAGTCACAAGATGCACTCTGAACCCTTGCCAGCATCTCCTCACTGAACATGAGACACACCCACAAAGGTGATCCAGTGGTATGAAAGGTAAACTCTTCTCTCTTTTGCCAAGCCTGATTTAGTCAGGTACATCCCTTTCTGCTTTTGATACCACCTGTTTTAATGTATTGTTTTTTTAATAGGATTTGTAGCCATGAGTAGCACAGCTGCCATGCACTGTGTACCACATGGAACAGTATACCAGAACTGCAAATAGTTCACTACTATCCGTACTTAACCGTAGACTGAGAATCTCATACAGTGATGCAAGATATAAAATGGCTAATGATAGATGCTTAATAATATGCATATGCACTCACTCTACATCTTTGATCCCCCTTGTCCTAGTAGCCGGGTCTGAGACCTCAGCAGCAAGTTGAGAGAAATGTACCCTACTGCTGGACCTCTCAGTCTTAGTGTTTTCGCCCTTCCAATGTTTTACCTGTCTCCCTTCATGTTTGCTAAAAATCATTATTGTTGGGTTTAGTACTCTGTGCACTTTACCACTGCTAACCAGTGCTAATATGCCTGTGCTCACTCCCTAGACATGGTAAAAATGGTTTACAATGGAATGGTATACTTAATTTTCATATACATCACTTTTAGAGTGGTATACTGTTGGATTTGGCCCTTTTTGCAGGGTCATCCCTGAACTTTTTGCCTTTCTCCTGTATTTTGTCTGACCTATTTGTGTTGGATTTATGACTCTGGGCACTTTACCACTGCTGATCACTGCTAAAATGCATATGCTCTTCCTATTGTAAATTGATGTATGGATTAGTGATTCCATGATTGGCTTGTTTGGTTTACTTGTCAGACCCTAGTACAGTGCACAGAGTGTGCCGAGGGCTTGTAAATCCAAATGCTGCTAGTGGGCTTGCAGCACTGGTTGTGCCACCCACAGAAGCAGCCTTGTAAAATGTGTCTAAGGCCTGCCATTACTGAGCCTGTGTGCAGTCTGGTACTGCCATGCTGACTGGGCAAGTGCACCCACTTGCCAGTCCCTAAACCTTCCCTGTTCTTCATATCAGACACCCCATGGTAGGCCCAAGGGCAGGGTGAATTGTAAGTATGAGGGAGGACAAGCCATGCTGTGTATGGCATGCCCTAATAGTGAATTACAGCCATTTTTGTTTTTCACTACTGCAAGGCTACTTTTCTCCATAGGCCAGAATGGGCAGTTAGATTATTTAATTTTATAATCCTAACTGACTCAGGGAACATGGTAGAAATTTGATAATATACATCTTTTAGTGAAGTTGGTTTTAACATTCTGTGTTTGAAAATACCACTTTTAGAAAGTAGGTATTTTCTTGTCTAACTATCCAGGCATGCCTCTGCTAAGTTGTGTATTCCTTGTCTGGAATTTGAGTGACAGGGCTGGGGGAGTCCAGGGAACAGAATGAGTCCACCCAGTGGTGAATAGAGAGATCTGCATCTAGATGGGAGGGAGGAGTAGCACCTGGGACCTGAATAGGACTGTGCCTGCCCCCAACAGTGCTGGCTCCACCCCTTGTGGTATGTCTGATCTCTCTGCCCTGCACTGTGAAATAAGAGAAAGACTCATGTCAACAAAGTGCTCCAGGGCTGTGCTTTCACTCCACAATCCTGGCTCCACCTCCTTTGGGGCGTCTGATGTTTCTGCCCTGCACTGTGAAAAGAAAGAAGGAGTCATGTAAACAGAATGCTCCAGAACTGGTTTGGACTGGGCAAAGGCCCCTCTGCCCTCAGAGGACAAAGGATTTTGGGGTATAAATATTGGGACCCTGATCCCAAGAAATTAGATCACTTTTGGACTACAAGAAGAAACCTTTGCTGAGGAGAGGAACCTGAAGAAACTGAGGAGAGACTATACCTAAGCTGAAGTGCTGCTTGTAGATTGGCCTGCAGTGGTTGCCTGACTGCCAAAGAAAGGAGAATGAACTTTTTGTGCTTTGCTTTCAACCTGTGAATGATCTCCAAGGGCTTGGCATAGAGCTTGCCTCCTGCTGAAGTCTCAGAGGCAACAGACTTCAACCCCCAGCTCCCCAGATTTCTTTTGGAAGTGCCTGCTGCTGTTTTGGGGCTTCTGAGGGACTACGTGTCGCAAAGAGCTGGAAGCGCGACGCAACGAGGAAGAAGTATGTCGCCATCGCTGCTGCTGCCGTCGCATCTCTGAACAAGGGTGTTGCCGCTGTAGCTGTCGTAATGCACCGTATCGAGAGAAGCATCTTGCAACGAAGTGGAAGTGTGTCGCCATCGCTGCTGCTGCCGTCGCATCTTGGATGTCGCCGCTGTAGCTGTCGTATTGCACTGCATCGAGAGAAGTCTCTCGTAACGAGGAAGAAGCGTGTCACAGTCGCTGCTGCTCCCATCGCATCTTGGATGTCGCTGCTGTAGCTGTCGTGTTGCACCACATCAAGAAAAGCTCCTTGCATCCCCAGATAAGCGCGCCGCCGTCAGAGCTGCTGCCGTCGCATCTTGGATGTCGCTGCTGTAGTTGTGCATTGTGCGAAGCTTCTCGCAAAGTCGGAGAACAGTGTCGCAGCCGAGGCTGTTGCCATCGCATCGCTGAACAAGGGTGTCGCCGCTGCAGCTGATGCTTCGAATCAAGACTTCTTGCATCCTCGGAGAAGTGTGCAGCATCTGGAAGATCTACACGTCTTTATTTCTTTGCACCAGAGCTTTGCCGCCTTTCTATCGCTGCAACATTGTTTCTTGTGGAAGCGCAACGCATTCTAAGGTACATTGACGCAAAGTATCGTATTTTAAGAACTGAGCAGAACTAAGCTAAAACTACCATTTTAATTACAGTATTGTGAATTTTTGTCGTTTATGGTCTTGTGTTAAATCTATATAAAGAATATATATATTTTTTTTTTAAACCTGTGCAGTGGCCATCTGTATCGTTGTCACTTTATTACTGTATGTGGTCACAAATGCTTTACACACTGCTTCTAAGATAAGCCTATCTGCTCGTGCCAAGCTACCAAGGGGGTGAGCAGGAGTTATTTTAGGAGTGTACCCTTACTCTGACTTGAGGCAAGGGTCCCTATTTGTCACAAGTACCTACCTGTGCCAACTAGAGACCCCCAAATCTAATATATACCACAAGGCCAGGGCCTGTAAATTAAGTGTTACTAGTTGGCCCGCAATACTTATGTTGCCAACCACTTAAGTAGCCCCTTAAAACATGTACCAAGCCTGCTATTGCAGCCTGAGTGCAATATAAAACTGTCAATTCGACTTGGCAATATAACCTCCTTGTCAAGCCTTAAACGTCCCTTTTTTTTGCAAATATGTCACGGCTAAGGCAGGCCCTAGGTATCCCATAGGGCATGGTGCATTCTACGTGATACATGCCCTGGTAGTGAAAAACTCTTTCTTCTGTGAGGCCTACCTGTCTAATAGGATAGCATTGAGTGAGTTTATTACATATCATGAGAGCTGACTTCTGATTGGAACAGATACGCATTATGAAATTTCAATTTAATGGTAGAGTTGGATTTTAAGCTGTAATTTTGAAAATGCCACTTTTAGAAACTTTGCATGCTCTTGCACGCTCCTGCACTCTCCTGTTTGGTGTCTGCAGCCTGTCCTAAGTGACACGAATGGATGTAGTTGGCAGGTAGACGTTTTTAATTCCTTCTAGACAGTCACACAATAGAGGGATTGGATGTGACTGAATGGGCCACCTGCTGGCAGGATGGAGGGATGGAGCAGCATGGAGCCCCACTAGCAACTGAATAGGCTGTGTTCTGCCTTCACACAGCTGAGCTGTCTCTACACACAGCTAAGCTGTCTCTGCAGCCAGCATGGTGCAAGGGCAGGGGAGTCAGGACAAACAAGGAAATACCAAGCCCTTCAAAGAGAAACTTCTAGAAAGTTCTTTCATTTTAAAGAAGGCAACAGGTATAAAAATAGGACTCTCAGACCCACTCCTCAGTTCACATTGTGGACCTGTGGAAGGACACTCAGAAGATTGTTGATGCTTTGGCCTGCTGTGTACTCCACAATACTGCTTTGCTACACCGGGAAGGACTGTTTTGCTGCCTGTAGCCTTTCTTGAACCCTCAGGGGCATGCCCTGTTGCAAGAGCCCTGCTCCTTCACTTGAACCAACGACTAACAGAGTGACACTAAGGGCTAGTTTTCTGGCCTTCCATTCAGAGCCAGAGGGACATAACACACTCCCAACCTTTTTAACCTGCTCCTGGAACTTGTCTCAGTGAGTCCTACCCCCAGGTGGTGCCTCTATAGTCCTGGACGCTTGATCGTAATGCTAAAGGTACCAAAACAGCAACAATCTCAAACTTGGGCCTTAGAAAATAGAAAACTATTCTGAGAACTGTGGGAAGTCCAGGACAAAACAGCTATTCTGTCTTGCTAAGGTGCATCACAGGTCAGCCTGACTTTGCATTTTCTGCCACTACCTTCTTCTCCATAGCAGCTAATCTTTTGGAGCAGCCCTTTGTCAAAGGGGTATCCAGCCTCCTGGAACTCTCTTCTGGCTACACCCTCCTTCCCTGTCCCAGTGGAGATTTATTTTCGGCTTCCAAAAAAGTGAGTAAGGGCCTGATTTATATATTGGCTGAATTGATACCGTTGTAGCTCTTTCGCCTGTCTTCCCAGCCACTGAAACAGACGCCCAGGTTCTTCACCATCTCCTTCGGCACCGGTGCGGGCTTCAAATGATCGGGCCACCATTGCTCTGACCAGAGTCATGGTCCGTCCCATACAACAAGATCTCGGACTTGCTGGCATTTAATTGAAGGTAATTAACCTTCATCCAGGCCGAGATAGCTGTTAAATCCTCCTTGAAGTTTTCCAGATTGGTCCTGAATTTTTGGGAGAAGGCAATCACCAACTGGGTGTCGTCGGCCTACGACACCAGGGACAGCCCCCTATCTCTGGCCACCTTCGCCAAAGGTCCCACATACAGATTGAACAGAAGGAGGCTCAAGATGGAGCCTTGAGGAACCCCCCTACCCAAAGCATGTTAGTGAGAGTGGAACGGCGGAACAGACACTTGGAACGAACGCTCAGCCAGAAAGGACCAAAACCATTCCAAGGCAGCATCCCTAATACCAATCGTCCAAAGACGATGAAGAAGAATCTTATGGGACACCGTATCAAATGCGGCACTTAGATCCAATAGGATCAAAGCCGCTGAGTAATTTGCATACAAACTACGTATGGATTCCGTGACCGCCAACAGAGCAGATTCCGTACTATGGCGGGGCGGAACCCATGTTGAGATGGGTCGAATATGTTATGCTCATCAATGTAGTTGGATAAGATGGCATTTATGTGGGCCTCTACTACTTTCGCCATGAAAGGGAGCTGTGATATTGGGTGATAGCTGCCTGGGTCCTCTGGGTATAGGGGTGGCTTTTTCAACAGTGGAATGATCTTAGCGTGCTTCCACGCCCTGGGAACGGAGGCTGACTTCAGCGAGAAGTTGGTCAGTTCCAATGCATATGCATATGTCTGTAACATTGATGTCTTAGAAATTAAAAGAATCACACCTACAACAAAACATTGGACGTATGAATTTGGTTGTAGCTGCCTCCCCAAAAATGATTACTTGCCCAAAAATAGGATATCAAATTTAAAACTTAAAAGTCACAATACAGGTGTATCTAAAGATAAATTAAAAATTCCAACATTAAAAACATACACAATACACATCAAAGTGATAAGTGCAATATTACATGAATTGCACGAGACAAGGTATTACCTTTACCTTTGAATTCAACAGTCAAAAAAATGTCTGCAACAAATTAGTAGTAATCAACAAAAACATACATGCAACATTTCCCCTTGTCTAGTGCAAGTCCTCTCATGTATCTAATATCAATGGTCACAATTGAAAATTAAAGGTGTCATGCATATCTGCTCATAATGTATGACAGATGGCAAAATATTTTGTTCCATCATATAGCTGGTGCAAGTGCCCATTACTATGATGAATGCCTGCATCTAAATTCAAATGACTATCACATACAATGTTAAGCACTGTATGCACTCAAAAAAGAAGGCATTAAACAAATCAGTTGTACCAACTACCATCACGACAAAGGACTGTTGTGCAACAGCACTCAGCTTGCCTCCTACATAGCTGCCAAAGGGAACCTCCTAAGGAAGGGGCATCCTGTGGGCAGAGCAGGCACTTTCAAGATCCTACATAGGAGTGGTGTCCTTGATTTTGGGATGGGTGTCCCTAGGTTTTGAATGAGTATGTATACAACTACAAGATCTTAATCATGATAGAAACAATCAAACATATTCTTTTTGGTAGGATGTTGATTTGTCTTTAATTCTGTTTTCATTGAGCCAAAAAATAAACCAGCCGACACGTGTTTCATGACTTTTGGAAATCACTTCCGCAACTTCCTCAGGGCTGGGAAGGATACAAAGGGTATGGATGATACAGATTTCTTGGAAGGCATACATAAAAAGTGGTGAAACCTGTATAGTTTTTCGTGACATCACACTTCTACTAGTGGAAACCCTCATCACCATGAAATCGTGAGACAAAACACAAATTTTCAAATGTCAGTACGGCTAATCCGTTTGTTTTTTATCTAAAGCAACAGACCCTTTAAGGTGACATTTTGAGTGCCTAAGCAATTTAAGTCCAAATATTTAAATTATATGCGAAGACATGATAGTAGGTGTAACTAGATCTTAAGAATCTAAAGATACATGTCACCTAACTAATGAACCAGGGAGAAAATCCGATCTACCTGTATAGAGGTGTAATAGTCCTTGTAGTCTGGAATATAAGAGCAAAGAGAAAGGAGGACAAGAAAAAGAAACATGAGAATAATAACCTGAGGTGAGTTAAGAAATGAGGCAAAATTGAAGTGTTACAAGGAAAAAAGGGGGGAGAAAAAGAATCGATCGCTTACCGTTCAGCAGGTGATAATTCCAACCCGGCTGGGCTAAACAATTTCAGCAGTGTTTACTGTCTCTAAGAATGCCTGAGGACGAATAAAAAAAATAAAGAGAAAAATTAACCTCTACGTGTAATGTCAGGTTGGACATTAGTAGAGGTATCAAGAATAGGTAGATAGCCTATATTCGTCATTACTAAAAGAAAAGCGATTACCGCTCTGCTGGTGATAATAATCACCCGGCTGGCCCACACAAAGTCCTGGAGTGCTGGACAAAAATGATAAGTAACCTGTGTCAGAGAAATGAAAAATGCAAGTAGAGTCACCCTCTCAAAATGTGGTATGTTAGTCGAGTACTTATCAGTGTGTAAAGTATAAAATGTGTGAAAGGAAAGTTACTGCTGTAATGGTTACTTTCAGGGTTGTAGGTGCCGTGAGGGTAATCCATATGTACGGGCAGTCGTTCTTTCAGTTTGAGATCTGGAACCAGATCATCCAACATTATCTGCATGATAGTCTTACAGTTTAAGAATAAAGGGGCATATTACCAAGCCTGGCGATATTAGATTATTGCCGTTTTTGGCCGCTAAGCGGCGATAGTTATATCGCCCTATTAGCAAGCTGTCGCTAACTGATGTTAGAGACAGCTTTGATGCAATAGCGAGCGGTTTGGGGCCCGCTTTGCATGTCAGCAATATTTATGGCTAATGACATGCAAAGTGGGCGTACCCAACCTGTTAGTGACTAAAAACAGTCTCTAACATCGCTATCGCCTATTATCAACGCAGGTGTAGCGATGGAAATATTTGCGCTAAGCGCGAATATCTCCAAAGGCTAACGCCTGCTTAGCCATTATATCCAATGGGAGGTGGATATTATGGCTAAGACCCATTTGGTGTTAATGGGTGAATATTGCTGTATTCTCAGCTATATTCACGCATTTCGCCGCTATCGCCGGATATTTTATCGCTTTAGAGTGAAAGTAGCTAATAGCACGTTATATCTGCGATAATATCCGGCGATGCTTGGCGATAAAAAAAACTCGCTAATCCAATTTAGCGATAAATATCGTTAGTTGTTGGTAATGAAGCATGTACCCTAGAGCTCCTCACAGCTGATCACTGTGTTTCAGGTATGGACATGTGATTCTGATGCCAGTAGTTGTATTTAAGCTGCCATGTGGGCTGCAGAAAAAACTAGAACGGTAACTCTGTAAGCTATCATGAATATGAAACTGGAAGTGTATTCAGATGCCAGGCCGGCTGACAAGACTAGAGGTGTAACATCGTTGCTATCAACTCAACAAACTTTATTGTTACCGCGTAGTGGGCCAAAAAGACACAAAAATTCTTGTATCTTTCAAAATTATTTTTTTTGTTCGATTCTATGGCCAATCCAATAGAAAAATGAGGAAAGATAAAAAGAGATGAGAAAGGAGAGAATGCCGTACTTGCATCAGTATTTTTTCATGTATGGGAATATGGAGCAAAAGAGTATGTGTTCTCATGAGTTTGTTTGTGGAGATATTTTTCAGAAGCTGCATATTTGTGTTACATCTTGTCGCACGTTTCAATAACATCTAAATTGGTTATTATTGCAAACATATGTCAACATATTAAACTTCAGATGGAAATAGTGACAGGAACAACATATTTGCATGTGATAATTGCTTCAACATGTGTATGGGGGAATTCAGATGGTGCTGGAATAGTGGCGTCTGTGAAAGGGAAAATGGTCGATTTGGCCCAAATTATAGAGATGCCGGAAAGCCTACCAGATTTTATGAATTTTCGGAGGAGTGCATCAAGGTGTACCGCTTGGTCTGTGTCATACAGGGTAACGTCATCAGCGTATAAAGAAACCAAGAGGCTTCTAGATTGAAACCCAATCCCTCTGGTGGGGTGATGCTGATGGACATGAGAAGCCAATGGCTCCATCGCGAACAGCAATGGGGACAGTGGACATCCCAGTCTCGTGCCGCGTGAGATTGTGAATGGTGCAGACAGGAGCCCATTCACCCCAAGTCAAGCCAAGGGCAGTGTGTAAAGTAGCCGCATTAGAATAATGAACAGCAGGCTAAATCCTATGCGACCCAAAGTGTATAACAGGTACGGCCATTCAAGGGTATCAAATGCCTTCATGGCATCAAGAAAGACTGCAGCTCAGGATGGAGGTAAGACTGCAAGTCAGGATGGAGGTAATGGAGCACCGAGAACACAGTCCAAAGATTATGGGATGTCGATCTTCCATGGATAAAGCCTGATTGGTCCGGGCGGGCTACCAAGGGGAGCAGAGGCTGTAGTTGATTGGCAATTAACTTAGCCAGAATTTTCACATCTACGTTGATTAATGACAATGGTTGATATGAGTCCAAATTATTTTTGGGTTTCCCAGGTTTTCAGGAGAGTTATGATAATCGCTTCCAGAATAGATGGCGGCAATACACCTGATGATTGGGCCTCTTCGAATAACGCCAATAGGTGTGGTGCCAGCTCCTCCACATATGTCTTGTAGAAGGCTGTAGTCAGACCATCGGATCCCATGGCCTTGTCTAGTGTCAAACTCTTTATCACCTGAGTGACATCCTCCAATGAAAAGGGGAAGTCAAGATAGTCCCTGTACCTCTGACTCAGCCACAAGAGTTCTAGTGAGTCGTGTAAAGCTTTGAGTAGAATCGGTGAAATTCATGTAAGATCTCTGTCTGGCCTCTGTTGGTGGCTCCCTGAGAGCCACGCAACTCAGGCACATAAGCCATGGAGCGGGGGCGGATCATTGCCGCTAGAGTCCTCCCTGGCCTGTCCCCCTCACCGTATCTCCTAGCTTGGGCTTGTTTTCTCAGCAATGTAACCTCCCGCTGTGCCTCTTCGTCAAATTCCAACAGCTTCTCTTTCAAGGAAGCCAGGGACTGTGATTTGTCAGTGGTAAATAATTTGGTTTCGCGCTCATTAATCTGTGTTTCGAGAGAGGCAAGCGTGCCACGGATGGCCTTCAGCACTCAAGCTTGTCTGGCTATGCATTTACCCCTAATAACAGCCTTTAATGTCTCCCAGAGAGAAGCCTCTGTGTTGACTGAGCCAGTGTTGAGGGTAAAATAGTCAGTAATGTCGCCTCTGATCTCTTCCTTAAATGCCTCATCAAAGAGTGCCTGGGGGGCAGCCTCCAAGTGAAATGCTGTGGAGTCGAGTCGGGGAGTACTATCCGCAAAAGACATGGTGCATGGTCTGATAGGTGTGTTGCCCCAGTTGGCAACATCTTTTGAAACCAACCAAAAATCCAATCTTGACCAAGCCCTGTGATACTCAGATATACAAGTGCCCTCCTTAGTCATTGGGTGAAAGTTCCTCCAAATGTCCACCAAGTTCCCATCTGTGAGGATTGCTCGCAGTGTGGCACTGGCAGAGGGGGGAAGCATGCAGGATGTTCCCTTCCTATCTTGCTCATCATGTAAAATGGTATTAAAGTCTCCCCCCAGATAATGGTATCACAGTTCAGTGCTTTGATTCTATACCAGATGTCCTGGAAGAAACTAGGAGAATCGACATTGGGATCATATATCGCAGATATTACCATTGGAAACCGATCTAAAGTTCCCATGAGTATAATCAATCTCCCTTCCGGGTCAGACTGCACAATCTCCTCCTTCCAACCTAATCCCTTTCTGATTAGTACAGCGACTCCCCGGGAATTGTTCAAGTATATGGATGAGTACACTGGGCCCGATTCACAGAACTATCTTAAGACAAAAACCTAAACTTACTACTTTGGTATTCACAGAAATTAGGATTTTGTCTTAAGTTTGTCTTAAGAAAAATTTAAGACAGACTAAAGACAGACTTAAGTTCGGATTTTGTCTTAAGTTTGTCTTAAGTCTGTCTTAAGACAAACTTAAGAGAAAACCCTAACTTCTGTGAATACCAAAAGTAGTAAGTTTAGGATTTTGTCTTAAGTTAGCTCTGTGAATCATGCCCACTGTGCCCCACCTATTGTGCCCTAATCTGGGGGAGGGAACAACAGTACGGTGTGTTTCCTGCAATATGAAGGTGTCCACTTGGTGTCTTAATAGGAATGCATGAACGAGTCTAGACTTCCTCCCATCATTTAGACCGAGAATGTTCCAAGTTAGAAAATTGATCCTAGCAATTTAGTGAACAGTCCATCAAGTGCCCAAGTAAAGAATTAACAGAGCAACACATCACAATAAATGTCACACAATTATGCACAATAAGTCTGCGTACTGACCTGGCTTGAAACAATTCAACAATGCCCCCCTCCAACCCACATCCCACACCAACACCCAAATCAGGTTGTAGCAATCCCATTCCCAACAACAGAAGAGTAATTAAATCAGGAGGGAAACCTCATGTAGGGGCATAGTACCACCAGCGCACTCCCCTGCATGCACAGGGTGGCCAAGAGAACTGCAAAGCGCTGGGCTTGGACATTAGCAATTAAAAACAGAAGTAGCCCATCATTTCGAGCACCCTGAGGAAATAATCTATATGTGCTGCAGAGCATCATTAAAAAGCAAATCAAAGAAAAGTGGCTTGCCCCACATATACTTCCCCAACAAATCGCGCATCGTAATCCCACCAGTTAGCACCCAAGGTCGACATACCCCGCACAACAGATAAGACCCAAATGCATCTATTTGAAAAAGCCATCCCCAGTTTTGCATTGAGAACATCCCACATGCCCCCGCCACAATGTAAGACACAAGAGAACAGGGAAAAGAAAGGAATCCGGGCCGCCACGGTTTAGTCATTATTGCTCAGTCTGTTCTCCGGCCGGTCTGCAGCCCCGGGACCTTGTTTGGGCTTCTTCCCATCCACATGTTTGGCGAATTTCAGGGCGGACTTAGCATCCGTAAAAAAATGGGTAATTCCATCAAATGTGACTTTGAGTTTCGCAAGGTATATAAGTGAGTAAGGGATTTGGGATTGCAGCAGGAGATGTTTGGCAGGCAGGAACTCTCGTCTCGCAAACTGCACTGCAGGCGTAAGTCAGGGTAAAAGGAGCTATGATTACCTTTATGCGTGATGGTTACCTTCTCACGTACCAAGCAAAGGATACAATCTCAGTCTTGGTAGTTCAGCTTCTTGGCCAGGATGGGTCTAGGTGGCACACCAACCGCCGGTTTTGGACCCAGGGTGCGATGTGCTCTTTCTACAGTAAATACTACAGAGAGCTGGCCCTCGAAGAGCTTGTGGAGGAGGTCATCCAACAAGGTCTCCATCTTGGTAATGGCTGTGGTTTCCGGTATTCCAATGAGCCTCAGGTTATTGCGGCGCAACCTGGCTTCCAAATCTTCATTCTCAGCGTGTATTATGCACAACATCTTGTCCATATGCAACCGTTGTTCCTTGGTTACCACTTGGAATTCACGAAAGTTGGAAGCCCTATTTTCGTGTACATCCAGTCGAGTCTCATGTGAACCCACCTTTGTCTTTATGGCATCGAGTTGGGGAGTTAGTGTGTCCAGCTTGGTGTCAATATTCCGCAGACTGGATCTCATTTCAAGCATCAGAATGCGCAAATCTTTACTGCGGTCTTCCGCCTGGGCTTCCGATGACCTCTCTGCAGTCACCTCCGGGTCCAACTCAGTGAGCCTCAGGGTTTGCCTCTGATCAAAAGTTAACTTGCTTTTCTTCACATCTTATTTCCCCATGGCGTAGGCAGGAGTTGCCTGTCTTGGAGCACCCCACTTGTGCAGTGTTGGGCCTGTGCCACGTCCGTAGTCTAAAGAGATATCGCAGTTCTAGCCCTGCCGACCCAGTCTACTCCCGCTACAAACAGCACCACAGATGCAAGCCTCACGATCAAGCTTCCAGCCTTTACGTGTTCTAGGAGGGGACCACCACCAGCCAGCAAAAGTGACAAATAAGGTCCATCAACAGAGAAAGAGGGGTGCAGAGATACTCAAGCACATGCCTACTAATTTTTCGCCAGTCCTGCAGGTTACTTTAGCAGGAAATCATCCTATGGCAAAGACCGATCACCTGCACTTCTGTCTGGGCCCCAACTCACTTGCTGCTGAATGAGCAAATGGCATCCGGTCTCCACACTGCCAGCAACCCTCACATCCACTGGGTTCTATGTCGTTGTCTCAGTTGTGGGTCACACCAGTAATGTCTCTATGTTGAAGGGGCAAGTTAAGCGGCCTGGCGCTAAAGGGCACTCGTCTCCAATGCTCAGGCAGACAGTGCTTTCCCTTCAGTATGGTGCCACCGCACCAGGTCTGTATGAGAGTAACGGGGTGAAATGGCCTCACAATAAACAAATATGGTCTCGCTCCTCACCTCTGCAGTCTCTGGCTTACGATGGCCAGCCTCTCCGCTCCTGTGATCCACAGTGGGCGCCCGCTCTAGGTGCGGCCCTCATCAAGTGGCGCATCGCAATCTCGATTGCCCAAGTGGTCCGTCAGCCCACTAGCAGAACCATCGCGTGAGGCCGGGTCTGTCTCCTCTTGGGCTCAGATCTCCCGGCCGGCGCCTTGCACAGAGAAGCAAGTCAGCAGAAATGTTGGCCCTCTTCCCCAGGAGTACTAAGGGCTGCAATCAGTATGGCAAAAGCGCTCCAATGTGAAGGGTAATTGCAGGATTCTGCCGAAGCCGGCAGAGCTCGCACACAGAGCGGCCATTCCGAAGCTCAGCAGGCCACACACCCTTCTTTCCAGCACTTTAAAGGCATAAGTGAGTGCCTGCATCTTCCCCCTAATCAACTCTCTTTGGGGTGCAAATGAACCTCTTGCATCTATTTTGACTCCTAGATACACATAAGTCGGTGCTTCATCAACTATATTTCCACAAAGCTACCACTTGTGCTTGTTTAAAATGCAGCAATTGAATGTAATCACTAATTTATTTTATGGCATACTTCCACTTCGTTCTTATCTGCATATGAGCCAAGGCAATTGAGTAGCCTCCGTAGGCCTATTCTTGTGTTGCTGTGAAGTAGCAAATCATCGGCATGCAGGATGCTTGACAGTTGTTGGCCACCCAGGCTCAGTGTGTGGGATATCTGCCTGTCCAATTCATTTAAGAGATCTCCAATATATAGAGAGGGGTGTGCCTGTGACTTTTACTCTACTAAGTATCAGTTCCACAGCCGTAAGGTTGGTTGAAGTCCCTTGACTCCTTGTAAATATGGTTTGTATCGGAGTCTCCCATTTTCTAATGCCCATATCTCCAGATCATGAATCAGTAAGTTGCAGAAGAATTTAAGGTCAGTCCTTTGATGTTGGGTGCCATCCAGAGAGAGGGTGCGCTGAGGCCCTAGGCACACCTGTCCTACCAGTACTGATGATGCTGCATCTCTTTATCCCATTTCCTCAAGCCGCACTCAGCGACCAACTGTGTGGTCGCAGTTTTTTTAGATCAAAATTGTTGGTGAAAAGAGGATTTGGGTGAACAAGTCCCCTTTAGAAACCTTCCTTCCTGCTCTCTTCACATGCTGATTCTCGCTTGATGGGGCCTGCCACATTGGTTGCTTAACGTCTGAAAGAAGTCTGTTATCTTTGATGTGTTACGCTGGTCCATTGGCTTCTTGCCCTCCTCTTTGGGTTTATGAATTCCCAGAGTACCACTGCTCTGTGGCTATCTGATATCAATCAATCAATCAATGATAACTTTATTGCGGTCATAGACCATAAAAGCACAGATAAAATATATACATACACAAGATAAAATACATAAATAATTGAGAATACATGGTTAAAAAGTTATTAAACAGTAAGTTATCAAAAAAGAAAAAAGGTAGCAAACATCACAAGTAATCACGATTTATCACAATTCATTAGAGTGAGCCTTCTGCGCCACATACCATGTAAAAACCGTGAAACCGCAAACACAATAAGAGGGGAGGTGTCATATCTTAACATTCTAGCAGCTTGTGCACATTGCCTTAGGCCAAAACTTCTGCATAACGGTACCAACCAGCATCTCCGTATTATACTATAAGCTGGGCAGAAGAATAAAACGTGAACAATGTCCTCTTTGATATTGTTACAGACTGGGCAAGTTCCCTCCTTTCGTCCATCCCATTTACAAGTAGATGCCCCAATGGGTAGGCAACCATGTCTTAATTGTGTATAGAGTTTTCTTGCAAGGGGGGGCTGTATTAAGTCCAAAAACTCCTCCCTCTTGGGCACGAGTTTTACCTGCAAAAATTCTGTGGACAATCTGCCCAAAGTTGTCGAGCTATACAGCAGACTTAGGTTGTAATGTCTCAAGGAGGCCGAGAGCTCTATTCTCTTCACTTACGGGCAGCTCACCTCCGGGGTCTCCCATAATTGGGGCATACCAATTTGATGTGCAAGGGTTTTAATATGGGCTAGCCAGGGAATATTCTTGTTCTTCAACTGCCCCCAAACTGCAGTGAATTCAACTCTATAATCCTCGAGCTCAGGTACTTTCCAAAGCCTTCTCCAATACAGGAGAGGTCGAGCAGCTAGCAGTTCTGAGATGGACTCTAAACCTAGGTTTAGTCTCAGGGGTGTGAGCGGGGTGCTCTGGGGGAGGCCTACCAAATTCCTCATAAAGGCCTGCTCCACCTTAAGAAGGCTTGGTGTACTCTTTCGGCCCCAGAGTTCTGCACCGTACGTCACAGCTGGTCTAGCTTGTGTCCCATAAATCTCAAGGGCTGGGGCAAGTGGCTTAAACAGGGTTGTTCTCTGGAACTTGCCAATGCCCCCTACGATCTGCGACAATCTCAGAGCAGATTCAGTCAGGGTGACGCCCAGGTATACAAAGGTTCTCACCCTTTCCAGCGGGACACCATTTAATACAGGGTTAGGGCGTGTGCGCTTTGGGGGGTGAAAGATCATAAATTTCGTCTTTGCTAAATTAATTTCCAATCCCCTCGAAGCACAGAATGATACAAAACCGTCCAAAACCCTCTGGATACCTGATGATGTTCGAGACAACAACAAGGTGTCGTCTGCAAACATCAGAGCAGGCACCCGACCAGTGGCCAACCATGGGGCATCACTGTCCCTGACATTGTCCAATTCACCCACCAGGCCATTTATATAAAGACTAAAGAGCGTGGGAGCCAGGGCGCAACCCTGGTGTACGCCTATGGTCACGGGGAAGCAAGCTGATAATTCCCCCTTCTTCCCGCATCTCACCTGGGCGTAATTCCCTGCATGGAAACGCTTCAGGACGTCTAATAGATAGGGAGGGAGGTCTAGTTTTTTCAGGACCCTCCATAAACTCTCCCTGGGGACAAGGTCGAAAGCGGCCCGCAGGTGTACGAAGACAAGGTAGAGGCTGCCCCCCTCTACTCTTGCTGTCTTCCAGAAAAGGACCTGCAGCCTAAAAATTTGATCCAGGGTCGAGATTCCAGCTCTAAAGCCGGCCTGAAGGGTAGTCAATACTTTATGCTCCTCCATCCACCCCAGCAATCTATCCAGGAGGACTCAGCCCATTAGCTTCTGTGAAGTGTCCAAGAGAATAATAGGTCGATTATTTGATGGCGCTAAAGGGCAGCCCTTCTTAAAAATTGGGACAATCTCGGCCCCTGCCCCGGTGTCCGGTAACTTAGCTCCCCTAAGGACCGCATTAAATAAAACAGCCAAGTACGGTGCCCAGATTTTTGGCTGGGAGCGGAAAAGATCTCCACGTAATCTGTCAAGGCCTGGGGCTTTGTTAGGTAGCTGCCTGATGATCGCCAATTCCACCTCTTTAACTGAGATACTCTCAATGTCTCCAGGGTCCACCCTCGCCCTGGCATCCCACTGACCTATCGGATAGCCCAAGTCCGAGGCCCCCCGCAGTAGACACTCGTGCGGGAGGTCTGGGGCTCGGGACATCCGGAGGGCATCATCTGGCACCAAAATCTCTGCCCCATTTAAATGTTCACTGGTGTCAGTCTCAGGGCTAGTGTAAAGCGCAGCAAAGTGCGCCTCCCATACTATTGCCCAGAATAATTTGGCATCTTTTGCCAGGAGGGCACCTCTCAGTTCTTCCCACCTGGCTTCTTCCCACTCCTTCTTACCCCTAGTGAGCTCCTTTTTATACAGCAGTCTAGTTGCCCTAATATTCACTCTGTCATTAGATTTGATTGCCGCAAGTAGCTCCTTTTTTAGTTTTTTGCATGCATCATCAAACCAGGGGTGAGATTTTGGGACACGCCTTTTAGTTCCACTTACAGGGTAGAACACGTCCCCCAATGCCGTAACTAGCTGCCTATGTGTCTCCACTGTCTGATACCTGCAGGATGAGTCACCAATCTGGGTTATAAGTGGGATTGCAAGTTGGTAAATTTTTGCTAGCCGGGATGGTGAATCTGCTAGGTGGGGCCATTTAACCCTCCTTCTATTATTAGCCAACATGAGGGGAGGCATCATCGCAGCGGGTTTGGGTTCAGGGTTAGTTAAACCGAAGGACCCCGCTTAAGAGTTAAAACCAGGACATTATGGTCGCTATCATGTCTTTGTACGACCCTAAATTCCTTTAGCTTGTCCCAATTTTTAGCATCCACCGTGAGGTAATCAATGATGGATGTTTGACCTACTCGATTGAACGTGGCTATGGCTGGGCAATCAGGATCCAATCTCCCATTGCACGCCCGCAGGGATGTTTCAAGGGAGAAGGATTTTATTTGAACAGCTAAAGGCGTCCGGAGTAGTATTGAGCTCTGGAATATGCCAAAGTGCGTCAACTTCGTCTTGCTCACCCAGCTCCAGGCTACCCAGTGGCTCGAATTGACAATTAAAGTCTCCCCCAAGAATTATTGACATAGAGGGGTCTAGCCCCTGAATGAAGGAGTTCAGGGCTTTAATTGTTTCAGATTCTTGCCCATTCCTGGATGGCCTCGAGTAAATATTTATTATTGCTACTTTGGGTTTGCTTGCGGGTTTTAATAAGACGCACTGTATATCCAGGGAGTTTGTTTGTATTTGGGTCGCCTGGATACCCAAGTGGGTACCTATCCAAATTGATAACCCACCCGATGGACGGCCTCTTCCAGTAGACACTGCCAAGATGTCAAATGTTGCGAAAGTCGAGCTGATGCTCTCTTCCAGTGCCCAGGTCTCTTGCATAAGGCATATATCATGTGTTGCCATAAAGGTGGCCCACTCTGGAGTTAATTGCTTATTTTTTAACCCAGCTATATTCCATGAGATCAACTTTAGGCATCCTTCTTGTAGATTTTCGGAGCCCTCTCCTTCCCCATCCACTCTGGAGAATCACTCGTTAAGTCCTCCCTATCAGTGGATAATGAAACGTTTTCCTCTATTACCCCAGCCCTTCTAGGAATTTCATTAGTAACTTGTGGAGGAGGATTTCCCCTTAAACTGAGTCAATCCACCTCTTCTAGAACACTAAACCTATTCCAGTGTGGTTGCAATGGGAATAGGGGACCGTATGGAGACATACCCTCCGTCGATACCCCTCCATATGGCGTTCTCTGTGGTGGAGGATTGCATCCCCTGTTATAGTGTACCCCTCTGTGACGGGAAGGCTCCAGACTAGGGATGGGGTAAAAGTATGAAAGGTGCAGTGAGCATATTTGTGTATTTGTTCTAGTAAATTGGGTATTGCAGATATACTCTACGGCTGAGACATCCCTGAAGTTCAAGATTATAACATCCCCTGCTATAGTTTTTGGGCCCCTCCCAATCCATGCTACTCTTCTGGCCGACATGATTTCACCTGAAACACTCAGTGGCAAGGGTCTATTAATTGCAAGCCATTGGATGCACTTGTTTTTTAACTCTGTCTCCCTTTCTCTTTTCCCTTCACTTAGGGGTGGTACTCCTGAAAGTATGACCACATATGGTTGGGCTGCAGGGGGTAAGTGAATCGATGGTAACTGATTTGGAATAACTCTTAGTGTTGCATTTCTATCTAGTGTTTCACTAGTTTTACTCCCTGTTTCGCCCTTTTTTGTCTTTGCTGTGGCTTTATCTCTATCATTTATCAAATTTACCCCTATTTGATGGGTATGACTCTGAGAATTAGAACTGGTCATAGCCTGTGGTGTAGCGTGCGTCGCCTTTTGAGCGGTTGGTATGGCTCCTGCATTGGAGGTCTGTGCTAAGGGGTTTTTATTTTTGGATACACTAGCACTATGGTTGTTTTGAAGTAGAGTATCACTAGCAGGATGTGTCGGATTTCTCGACTGTTTGGCAGTCTCTGTTGTTCCTGCCCCCTTGGAATTTATAGTAGAAATAAGTTTGTCAAGTTTTGACACTAAGGGTTTGAGTTGGATAGCTATGGCCCGTTCCAAGGATGCTTGTAAATCAGCAACCATATTAGTGACCCAGCACGGCACTCCCAGTGTTGGACATGATGAATTAGAGGTCGGGGTCACCAAATCATGGTTTGCTGGTTTGATATTGCTAGTATTTTTAGAACTAATATCGTTCTTCTTCCTAGAGCATGTTTTCCGTGCCTCAGGCCTTTTCTCCAAAGAGGGGAAGGTTGGAATCATTGGGGGATCCTGAACAGCGATAGGAGTCTCCACAGGCAATTGGCTACAGGGTAGATCTACATATGACGATGACAAGTAGGAACTAGCTTCTAATACATCAGTCACAATAATTGAAATGTCCCCTTCTTGGTTTGGAATACATAGTGTTGGTGTAATAGCTAGCCTCCTCTCCGTATTCTCGATGGCATTTGCTACAACACCAATAGTTTGTTGCAGCATCTTATCAATAGCAGTCAGAGTGGGTAGGGGCTCTGATTATGCTGCATGCTGTCTGGTATGTGGGCGTGTGACTGATATCTTTGCTTCCCCCCCCGATTATTCATTTTACAGATAAAGGTATTTGATGTGGAGATGAATAATGGGGTACACCAGAGTCCTGTGTACAGACAGTGAGAAGTTCCCCCTCGCGTTGAGCCAATACTTTATTTTAACAATAGCAATAGTTTGACCAAGGGATGTGTATCCAGAAGACCACAGTACCTTTCTGCATGATGCCTTGCCAGTTTCACTTCTTCGAGGGTTGAAAAGAGGGTGGCCAGTCCCGTCCAACTCCGACCACAGACGGCCGCAGACGGCCCGCCCTCTGCCCGGGCTCAGCCCGGCGTCGCCCGCACGCGTCCCGCGACGCGGGGGGAGCGGCTGTTCTTAATGCGCCTCCTGGCGCTGGCTAGTGACGCAGCAAGCGTCGTCCACGGGCCCTCGCTAGGGATGCTGGGCAATGTAGGCAGGCTGTGGTATCAACGGTGAACGCTCCCCCCACTCGACGGCCGCTGTGGCAGGTGCGGCGGCGGGGGAGAGCAAAGCAAGGAACGTGGCTGCCAACTGGACCTCTCGGGTAGGTGCGGTGTCCTGGAATTGCTCCCGATCAGCTCGTGGCCCCCCATGATATACCTAGACTGGTCTGTGAGTCTGGACTACCATTGTCAGGGAGGAGTCTCCTTAACATTGTACTTGATGTTGTGGTTTTAAATCCTCTTTTTGCAGCCACACCTTACAGATGACAGCTCCCACTTTCTTTTGTTGACAACCTGTACTTTTCATCGTAACCTGCCAGATCTCATTCTTATGCGGGTTAGGGGTTGTTAGGATAGGCGGCACATTTTGCAAAGATCTTACACTGAGACTTAGCTCTATCCTATCGAGTGCACAATCACGCTGGTGGTGCTGCCACACCATTCCTGTTTGCCTTGCTTAACTCCATACCCACTCTTTTATAGTCCTTGCACTGTTAGATGCACTGTGAGAATATTCTGGTTAGTGTAGAACACTATTTGCCATAATATGCTGTAGTCCATATAATGATTGGGGCACAAGCACACTAGTAACACCTCCACACCCATCTGGAGTCTTCCTGGATGTTTCTCCCTCTACTCCCTTAAAATCAATCACTCACAGTTCACAATTGGCCCGTGGGGTATCCTGATCACAAACTGCACCCGGTCCTAGTCGGGTCACTTCCATGAATACAGGGCCCCACTCACCAGCTGCACAACTAATTGCCACCCTCCTCTGCCCGCCATATCTTAAAGTGTGTTACTCTGACCGTAATAATTGTAGTCACAGGTGTGGAATGGGGCAACTGGTGCAGAGCCTCTTGCATCTCCTTTTGGTGGCTGTCAACCAATTTCTTGATCTGTACTAGGAGCAGAATGCCACAACTGAAAGGCTAGAGCCAGTTGGGTGACCAGTATGTGAGCAGTATGTGGGGAGGGCGAGAGGGGGCTCACTGCTGCCTGCTGTCACTCCTCAACCTCCTCTACCTATCCCCTTCCCCTTCTCTCACCTCATCTCAGACACTCAATCAATCAATCAATCAAAACATTTATATAGCGCACTACTCACCCGGAGGGTCTCAAGGCGCTTGGGGGAGGGGGGTCCGCTACTGCTCGAACAGCCAGGTCTTGAGCTGCTTCCTGAAGGCGAGGTGGTCTTGGATCAGGCGGAGGTGGGTCAGGAGGGTGTTCCAGGTCTTGGCGGCCAGGTAGGAGAAGGACCTTCCTCCTGTGGTGGCTCTTCGGATGCGGGGGACAGCGGCGAGGGCGTGGCTGGTCGATCGAAGCTGGCGAGTGGGAGTGTAGAAGTTGAGGTGGCTGTTGAGGTATCTTGTGCCTTGGTTGTGTAGGGTTTTGTGTGCGTGGGTGAGGAGACGGAAGGTGATTCTCTTGTTGACCGGGAGCCAGTGCAGGTCTCCCAGGTGTTTGGAGATGTGGCTGTGTCGGGGGATGTCGAGGATGAGTCTTGCTGAGGCGTTCTGGATCCGCTGGAGTCTCTTCTGGAGTTATGTGGTAAATAAATAATTAATTACCGGTACTATTTTTGAATACAGTGAATAAAACAGATAGCTCAATAAATAAGAGACAGGATTCGAGGTATCTGAGTCTAACAGGCTTTAATCAGGCATAAGGGAAGGGACAGGAACGGGATAGCCTGCACGGAAATAGAATGGATGGCAGCTGCAATGCCTCATCGACAGTGCAGCATATATATAGTATCATACATTACATTACATTGCATACAATAGGCGTAGCAGTAGGCGTAGCAGTCGCGAAAGATAAGGACACATTGATGGAAGAAGAAGGCGTGTACAGGGCGTGCACTGAGACATGTGATGTGAAACGTCATAGAAATGTCATGAGTGGGCGGAAACATGGAGGGGGCTACCTGAGAGCAGCTGGGACCTTTAACCTAATGGTGCGCGCAAACGGGCAATGACGTGTTACCAGGGAGAACTGGGGGCTATGACTTCTGCACTAGAAGAGGAGACTAAAGTCTACGGTGTCAGGACGACATGTACCTATGGCATATCTGGTATCTTGTGTTTGGAGTACATGTTGATAGAAACTAAAAGTTATCAGGGCAGAGGCTACTTGACTCTAAGGCTGGTACATGCATATATTCTTCGTGTAATGCGTGGGCTATGAATCTTCTATGAATATTAATACAGTAATTCTCTTGCATGGAGACATAAAGACTAGACTATGGCTAAAAACTGTTGATGCAGTTCAGTAGCTTAGGAATGCAAAGACGAGGAGTTGAACTGATAGCTAGAAGCATAACATACTCTTGGTAGACTGGCAGGCAGAGCCAGGCACCGCGCTGCGCGAAAGGAAGTAAGTGAAGGGTCAGGGATGCAGGTGGGGGCTGCATCGCTCCTCGGAGTGGGTTCAGGAGACTGGAGCTTGAATCTGGTGTCCGGGCCCTTTTGAGGCCTAGAAACGGGGACAATTCAATGAATTAACGTGTACACTGTAAATCGTGGTAACATGGGCCTAATACTTGTTGCTTTCACGAGAACTGGAAACTGGCATACTAGAGTTGGACACAACTATAATTGCGTCTTTAATCGATCATAGGGGGATACATATGCATATTAATCATGCACATATAACATAGATTGGGGAACACGTAGGAACATATAACATGGCAAAATGTACTTTTCCACATTCCCTCCTTGTGCCCTACGTTTCCATCAGGAAACATCAATATTCATGATACCATCTATCTGTTCATATAGCATCATTTGCTCGTCTCGAATTGTCTTGGAACGGGACTTAGGACTAGGAATACAGGATGTAGCGCACAAGCCGCAAATCGCAGGGCCACATTGTAAACAGAGGCAGCAACTGAATATGATCATTACTGCTATACCTAGGAATGACAATACTTTCCATCCCCAGGCAGATATGATACTCCAGAGCCAACCGGACCATGTCCAGGTGCCTGGATCTTGGTGTAACTGATGGGCAATTTTATGAAGTCTGGTTATAGCTGAACAAACAGACGGCGCGTTATTAGGAATGAAAATGCAGCAACTAGATCCTATGACTCTACAAGCTCCTCCTCTATCGGCCAGTATGACGTCAAGAACGAGACGATTTTGGAGCACAACAAAACGCATAGCAGATTGCTCTTCGGTTAAGTTACCTAGAGCGGAAGTAGTTTCATTCACTACTGCTTCAAGGGTTCTGGTTAACCTATGTATTAACTTACTATTCTGGACAGGGCCTATAAAGAAAAAGAAACCTTTATTGAATTCTTGATATTGTTCTAGAGTAGTTTCAGTTTGATCGACAATTGGGGACTCAGTCTCCCTTCTATGTCTAACGTGTACAAGATGTGTGTTTCTGTGATAATCAGATGGGGCTAGGAAAACTGGTGGCAGTAGGAAGGCAATGTAACAAGTTCCATCCCAATCGAAGGGCAGACGAACATATGCGGTCTGACCACAAACAAAATAAGAATGACGTGAGGCTTTGAAAATAGATTTCCCACTGTCCCTATACTCGACCATAGTAATACAATCACTATGTCCTACATGTGCGGAACCATTCTTTCTGACACATAATTCGCCTTTGACGGGTAGGACTGAAATAGCAGGCAAATCTGGAGTAGTCTCGGACTGAACATTCAAAACCATGAAATTCGAGGAATAATTACCTAAATCATATACTTCATTTTCTAGATCTAACCCTGTTCTATGGGAAAGACCTTGCTTGTCTGGGAAACATGTTAGATTCAGAAGGGACATATCGGTGGAGGATGACGTTAACGTGGACCATGCTCCACACGAACCATTATGTGAAAACGGATAGGGAAAGAGTGGCAGAACTCCCTTCGGTGTCTGGAAAAGGGGGGAGTCGACCACACACCCAACAATTAGTGGCATTGCTGGTCTGGTGTGAATAGTGTAACATTCTGATAAATGTGTTATTACGCATAGCAAGACGATAGGATAACTCGTGAGGAGGCAGATCACTAAATGTGTGCTCTACTGTAGCATTAGGAAACATATGTACATGTGAAATAGGAAAACATAAATGAAAAGCATAACTTATGCAGGTAACCATAAGACTCAAAAATAATAAAAAGAATAGAACGATAATACATCTTTTAGAGTTTTGACTAACTCTCTCACTATGTGGGTCTATCTCATACATGTCAGGAACCTGTCTAACCGCTTCACCCGAGAGGGACTTAAACAATTAAACTGGCTGACTTATTTTACTAGACCGGAGTTTTGCTTTATACTCCTGCTGCGGAGTTTTCTCTAACAGGGGAAGTTTAGAGTCTGTGTCTGGACAGTCCTTAAGAACGGGGCAGTCTTTGATAAATGTCTCTGGCCGTAATCCATGGAATTTCTTGATGTGGCTGGTATGCACCCAGCCTTTGCGTCCTTCGAGCTTGACGGCGGTCCTTGTTGTTAATAACACCAGCTGGGGCTCCTTCCAACGGGGCTCCAACGGACTTGAACGATCAAAATTGCGCACCAGGACGAAATCCCCCGGAACGACTTCATGCGGTTTCACCTCAGTGTTGTCTGGAAAAGCAGCGGCAACCTGTGAACGACAAGAGTGTAGGGCAGACATCAAGGAAGCTAGGTAATCTGTCAACATATTACTGGAAACGTCTGTAATCTTTCGGGGCATAGGTGTACCCCACATATTAGAAGGACGGCCGAATACGACCTCGTACGGGGACAGACCTGATCTAGAGTGTGCAACCATTCTCATATAAAAAAGGGCAACTGGCAGTGCTACCAACCAATCTACACCTTTTTCTGTACATACTTTGGCAATGCGGATTTTCAAAGTCTGGTTATGTCTCTCCACGAGACCGGCTGCTTCAGGATGGCGTACACAATGGAACTTCCACTGGTACCCTAACAGAAGGGAAACTTGTTTCATGAGCTCGGATGAGAATGGCTGGCCGTTGTCTGAATACACGACCCTAGGTAATCCATAACGGGGAAAATACTCACGAACCAACTGCCTGGCAGTGGTCGCGGCAGTGTAATCTGGAACTGGATATGCTTCTGTCCACCTGGACAAAGCGCATACAACTACGAGGACATACTTGAAACCTCGACATCTCTCCATCTGAATATAATCCATCTGGAGGACTTCAAAAGGGTGGTCAGGAGGATGGAATCCACCTTGTTCCACCGGGACACTTTTACCTGGATTGAACTGACAACAGATCATGCAGGTACGCACTTTCTGTTTGGCTGCTGCTCGTAAATGCTTGTTGAACCAAATGTTCTGGATACTGTCTAACATGGCCTTTTCTCCTAGGTGTACTGGACTATGTGCGGTATTAATAATGACTTGAACCATTGAGTCGGGGAGAAACCATGTGGCTTTTCCCTTCGTCAACCATCCCTGATCTGTCTGGACCCCTCCTTGTTCGGACCATTTCTTGATTTCATCTGGAGTGGCATGTGACTGTATATCTATTACATCTTGTGTAGGGTCCTTAACTGTCATACAAGTAGTCTGATCTGGGATGAGTGTCTGTGTCGTGTTAACTGGAATGTCTGAAGTCTGAGCTGTAAGCTTGGCTGTTCGATCTGCTAGGTCGTTACCCTGGGAAATGATGTCAGTAACTTTCGTATGTGCCTTGCACTTCATAATGGCAATAGCTGTCGGTAAATGTATTACATCTAACAGAGCTTGAATGAGGAGACCATGCTGAATCTTGGTTCCATGAGAAGTCATGAAACCTCTTTCTTTCCAGAGCACTGAAGTAACTGACGGTAACAGTGTAGCTGGATTTAGAATGTTGCAGCGTCTGATTTCTATGTGTGGCTGAAACAGTGTCAGTTCATAACCTGTTAAACGTGCAATTGTCAAGTGCTGAGTCTGTGTTCGGTTTAAAAGAACTTCCACGGAGTGTGAAACTTGTACTGTCAGGGAGTGTCCTAACACTATGGAATCACTTTGTCTGATAGCTAGAGCTGTGGCTGCAACTGACTTGAGGCACGCAGGCAGAGCCTGGGCCACTAGATCTAATGTGCTAGAAAAATAAGCACAGGGCTTGTATTGTCCTGCTTGATCTTGTGTGAGAACAGATAATGCAGTACCATCACGTTCTGTAACAAAAAGTGTAAAAGGCTTACTGTAGTTCGGTGTTGCTAGAACAGGTGCTTGGCATAAAGCTTTCTTTAATTCATTAAAAACAAGTGTATGTTCTTGGGTCCAAGGGAGGACAGTCGATACGGCTGCCTCCTGTGTCGTTAACTGTATCAGTGGCTTGGCTAGATATGCGTACTGAGGAATCCATTGTCTACAGTAAGAAGTGAGGCCGATAAAAGCTTGTACCTCCTTCTGAGTCTTGGGCTGTGGAAGATGCACTATTAACTGGATACGGTCAGGTGTCAACTGCCTACCCCTCTTGGACAGTAAGTGTCCCAAGTAGACCACTTGCTGGACACAGAATTGTAATTTAGAAGGGGACACCTTGTGCCCCATCTCGGCCAGAAAATACAGAACTGTAAGTGACGCACGCTCGCAGTCACGTTCAGAACGGGCTGTAATTAGTAGATCATCGACATACTGGAGTAGGGCAGTGTCAGTTGGCATGTGAATATTGTCTAGTTGTCTCTTAAGTGCTTGACTGTAAATGCTAGGACTTTCTGTGAAACCTTGAGGTGCTCGTGTAAATTTATAGCTTCTTCCATTTAAACAGAAACCGAAAAGAAACTGGCTGTCTGGATGAATAGGGACACTAAAGAATGCGTTCTTGAGATCGATAACTGAAAAGAATGTGGCTTCAGAATCAATAGCTGTCAAGAGTGATGAAATATCAGGGACTACTGGGTACTGGGGTATGATACACTTATTAAGTTCTCGAAGGTCGATCACTAATCGATAAACTGGAGGTGCATTCGGATCAGTACGTTTCAGGACTGGAATGATAGGAGAATTACATACATTGGAGTCAGTTTCTACAACCACTCCTTGAACAATAAGCTCGTCAATAATTTTGGATAAGGCTGCTACAGCCTCAGGTGGCAATTTGTACTGTCTGATTCGTGGTAATACAACACCTTGCTTTAGAGTCACACGATGGGGTGTGATATGCATACAACCTACATCAGTTGGACCTTGCGCCCATAAATGCTGTGGTATATTCAATAATCTTGGATCAAAATCACGTAATACATAATGACCTTTAAAATCACGCAAGAACAGGCGGACCCCTCCTGGGGAGCAGCAAATGACTGCTCCTAATTCTTTCAATGTCTTAATGCCTAACAAGTTTTCTGGACATGACTTCGTAAGTAACAAATCAGTAGTTCGGGACAGTGGACCAACTTCTAGAGTAACTGGTTTCGATATTTCATTAACAATAGGTTTTCCTGAAAATCCAAGGGAAACATTTCTTGAGCCTCAGAGCGGAGCCCCTGGAACCTCGTCATGACTGATGGTAGTCCTACTTGCCCCTGTGTCAATCAGAAACTTTCTGTCTCTCCCTAATACTTGACTATGTACATAGGGACCCTCTTGATCTACAGGAATCTCGATGAGAGGCAAGCCTACCTCCCTCTCTAGGCTGTTTCATGAATACTGCTGGTAATCTGGATACTCTGACTGTGCATACTGGTACATCTGCTGTGTAACGTGCTGTGTTGCAGCTATAGGCTGCGGTACTGTAACTGTCTGTTGTGCGTTCTGCGGTGGCTGGGAAGTCTGTAAAACTTGTTCTTGTCTAGGCGGACGCGGTCTCTCTTTAGTCTTACCAGTAGCTATGTTGTGTTTCAGAACGGCACATTCGTTTATAAAATGACCTGGCTGTTTACAGTAATTGCATGTCCCTTTAACGGGAGCTGCAGGATGACTGGCTTGATTCGGACCCCTCTTCTGACTGTCTTGTGGAACAGACTGTGCAACTAATACTTTCATTTTAGTGTCTTTCATACGTCTTCTTTCATGTTCCTGCTCTTCCCCGATTCTGTTCTGGTGATACTGGAGCATCTGGAGCATCTGTGATGGAGTATTAGCTTGCCAAGAACTCTCGACTTTCAATACTCGATTTTTAACTTGTGGACTTGAATTCTCGACTAGTTTGGTAACAAAAAGATGGGGGTACGATTCACTACTTGTTTTCAGACCACTATTAATAATAAAACATTTCTCGAATCTAGAATAAAAGTCACTAGTATCTTCATCTTGTTTCTGTTTACAGGCTGAGATGGCATCCCAGTCTTCCTTTTTCGTGGCTAGTAATCTTGGCAAGACTTGTATTAACAGTTCGGGCAAAGCTTTAGCTTTATCCCCAAGACCGGTACCTGGTACTCGTGTGTTATCTTCGGCTTCTAATGCGGACCAATCTATCTTTTTCTCTCCCACCTCCCATTCTTTTTCTTTTAGTTTTTCATATATGCCCGCAGGCAACAGGACTTTTAACATTTTAATGATATCGGGATACGTGTATTCTCCCATACGGAGCATGTCCTTTAATTCACGGTGGAACCCTGCTGGATCTTTATCATGACAGGGAATTAACTTTTTCATCTCTAAGAGTTCCATTTTTGTGATAGGGGTGTAAACAAATACTCGTTCTAGACCACCACCCTCTTTCTTGACTGGATGTACTTCTCGTAACGGATTCTGTCTGTCTATGTAGAATGATTTATTTTCTGGGGGTAAGACGTGAACAAAATGTGGATTCAGAAACGTTCGGTATTTGTGGCGCTGTTCTAGAATGACACTAATTAAATCGGTACCTAGACCTTTCCATCTGCACTGGAGTAACTCGTTTAATACATCATGTAGCGGACCTGGATCAGAATGTTGTTCCTCATACAGTGTAATGAGGTGCTGAATCATATATGTACCCACCAGTCGCTGCTCGGCTGGGGGCAGTTTCAGAAACATTTGTGCCACTATTTCGTCTGGAAAAGTGGTAGAATCAGTAGTCCATCGGACTGCTGATCGGGCTAGTTCTTGTTCATGCATGGTATCAAGTTCACTATAACCTATTCGTGATTTCAGAATGTAATCGGTAGCTTGGAATACTTGCTCAAGAGAACATTGTTCTGGCACTGGAGGAGGAAAAACTTTCTTGTGATCTAGGCGTGAATGTCGGTCGGAAAGTCTAGTTCTACCTACATACGCTATTCTGGAGGGATTCTCGTCGTCTACCTCTTCAGTAAAAGAGTCGTCTTCTTTCTCGGTTGCTTGTTTTGCTTCTCGTTTCTCGTGTAACTTTATTATTTCCCTACGAATTTTCTTGTACATACTCTCTATACAGTTTTGTGTCTTGTGTTTTCCCTCGGCTATATTGTCACTCCACCTGGTCAGGACTTTCATTTCTTCTTGATCTTTTTCCGGACAATCTTGCTCTCTAATTAAACAGTTAATTAGAAACTTTAAAATCATGAGCTGAGTCTCGACTTTTCTTTGAACCATGGCTTCGTGAACACTTTCTGGATTTGCTCCTGTACAGGTAAAACGATATATTCTGTCTAGATGTTCTCTCATATCGGGCAGGGTGTCCAAATAGTCGGTCACCCGTCTTAAACGTAATGAATATATGACCATATGACCTTCGCCTGGAACTGGATCATAACGACATTCGGTAAGTGCTCGCTTGATATCTACGTATGTATTCACTTTTGGCGTACGCTGTAACGCTAGTTCATGTAGCGTCTATGTTGAGGCGGGGTACTAGGAGAATCTCCCCCCGCGGCTCCTAAACTAGAATCGTCGGTGTGTACTGTACGTGCTGGTAGAGTGACTGACGAAACGGGTACATGTACTGTGGGCTGGGCCGGGGGTGCTGTAACGGGTGCTGTAACATGAACTGAACCCACGGAACCAGCAACTGGAGGAGCAGGAATTACATTATTAACAGGGTGCTGAGGTTGAACAGGCGGAATATGATTTGCATATTCTGGGACTGTATCGTCCAAATAGGACGAGAGAAAAATATCAGCTGCGGTTGGTTTATGACGTAGCTTAATCGGGACTAATGTTGGCGGAAAATTACTGGATGCTTCCAGGGTTGCCTTCGGCAAGCCCTCGGCAAGAAGAGGATACATGCCCCTTATAAGAGCATTTCTCTGTCTGTCTGACTGTTCTGCTCTAACTCGTTCACCTTCTTCTAGAAGTTCCCTTTCTTGGGCTCTCTCTGAGGATTCCCTACTTAACTCTGTTTTTCTGATTTCTTTTTCGGTTCTTCTATGAGATTCTTTGCGCCATAACTCAATGGCATCTTTCTGGGACTGTCGGGCTTTCTTTTTCCATAATGCCTCTTCTACTCGCATGATGCACTCGGCATCCCATGTACCTGATACAGGCCATCTATATTTCTCTTCTAGATCCTTGGTATAGTCGACCCATAAATCTAAATACAATATGGCACTTAAGCCATGCTTATGATACATAAAATGTCCTGGACTGTCCCTAGGCGGGACAGGAACTGATTCTTCGAGTAACCCTTTCCGGGTTCCTATCTGACGTAACTTGGAAAACAGAGGCATTCTAGACTTGAATCAAAACACAATACAATACACGATAAACACAGTAATGAATAGCAAAACAAATCACTCATACCACGACATTAAAATACATTAATAACATTAATAACAGTTCGAACAGATTATTACCTGGTACATTTTAAAACAGAACACATGAATTTCTCGAGAACAGACTTACTAGAATTACTGGATGCACTGCTAAAACAGTACAGAACATACCGGTCCCATAAAGAGACAACTGAATAGCTGGGTAAACACTCTAAAGGAAAATCTTCAAGGGTACGAGATCATAGAATCAAAAATCACTAACCTAGAGTCTTTCAAAAAAGATGTTTCCTACTGGTACTGGGCTCTTACAAGAGCAGGAGAGTTTTAGTACAAAACTCCTCAGATCATCTGGGAAAAAGACATGCCAGGCCTAGACCACCTAAACCTCTGGCATACTTCGAACGCTATTATGGGTCGAACATTAAAAGCTGCCCCCTTAAGGAAAAACCACCTTTTCACAATTCACTGATCCTACTGGTCCCACAAAAAACTATCTAAAATGAGCAGCAACAAATTAAAAACGTGTCCTAAATGTGGAGAAGACAGAGCCGATGATCTACATATGTTCCGGGACTGTACTTCACTAAAAGACTTCTGGGACCAGATCGGTAAGACCATCTCTAACGTGGTAGACAAGCATATAAAGGTAAGCACAGAAATGATTATTTTTGGGATACAAAGCAGTGTAACATCTCTACCACTATCTAAAGATCAAGAAAATATTATCTTTATTTTAATCCTGCGGGCTAGAAGAGAGATCTGCATAAACTGGGTTAAGGCTGTACCACCAAAGCATACAGACTTTTTAAACTCTATATTAAGAGTGTATAATCTAGAGAAGCAAAGGAAAAACACTAAGAAAAATAAATTTTGGAAACTGTGGGAGCGGTACAATCTGAGGTACACCAGGGGGTCCAATGATTAAGGCAACACAAACAACGATTTCAAGTTAATTCTTGAACCGAGAAGTCATAATGACTAGTAAAACCCCCACCGAAAATCGTGTCCCTCTTGGTTTGGAAAAAAGAATGCCCCAAAAGGATAAGGTTAAACAGTTTTCCATTCAGGGTAAAGCTGGGCCCCTCACTCTAGAGCTCTGAATGGATACTGGGGCTTTCAACTACTCCTTACTCTAAGGGTTTTTGCTAGTCCGCCAGCTAATTTAGTAGGGGAAAGTATGGAACTGTAAGTAGCATTACATCACATAGCAGGTCGCTAGTAAAAATAATACGCCGCCAAACATAATACAAACATAATAAACATTTATATTAGGACCCTTTGAGAAAAAAAAGACAACGCAGACTCGAGGTAGGATATAGTATAGACTGATATACAAAACAGAATAGGGAATGAGACTATTCTCTTGTTCTTTGTAGATGGTTAATTGATAAACCACGTAAGGAGGACATCCCCTGAAAAGAGCGCTGGTATCACGACATACAATTGCATGCGCAACCCAGGCCTTGTTACATTTATACTAGGTAAGTTGACTAAAGTAAACCTTGTGTATAATTAAGAGACTTAAGACATTAGGTCAGTACTAATCAAAATGAATGAATATTCACTCTTTTCAGTATCCTCTGAAAGAACACAAACCTCGGTGGCTCCCTTGTACACACACATCGAGCAAACCGGAATACTCTAAGGTAATATGCCTGGCTAAATTTGTGATCGATACTAAACAAGACCATACCAGTGTAGTAAGCGGGTTTCCTTATCTATCCCTAAAGTTTTTTAATCAAGAGGATATTGATTCCATTTGATTGATGAAACAAAGCTCACGGAACCAAAGACGATATCTTCAGAATAACGTGAAGCCTTGAGTAAAAATCAATTGATGCGAGGTACGCAATGGGTTTCTTTTTGGAGACATGTATAGGCCTTTTTCTAATATTAAAAAACTTTGAGAACCCATTACAGTCAATGAGAATTGTGATCCCACTAGAAAACCTATATGACAATGTTGCTCCACAGTCTGAAACCATGATCCACTAGTTTGCCTTGATCAGTGCCCTAAAGTACCAAAAAGCTTGTTTTGAAATATTGTGAATTGTTGTTTTTGAGGATAGATAAAATGATTATTAGGTAAACGTGTTTATGTTAAAAAAAAGTGATGACAAAGTACACTAATTGTATGTTTCTTTTATTAAATAGAAAACTGTCCTGATGAAGGTGTAAAACCAAATACCGAAACGCTGCATCGACAACTTGTTTTTTCTGTTTTAATATGTCTATGCGAATTGACACATTTTTAGTTTTGTTTTATGGTACTTCTGTGGAGAACAATGTATTGTATTGAATACATTGTGCATTGTTAATGATCAAATTGTACTGATCTATATATTATTGTATTCATTGGCTATGATTATGTAATGTTATTTGTGGCACTAGTGGTTTCTTGAGTGGTCAGTGGATGCTTAAATCTGTTCTTGTGCTTGAAACCATAATTGGTTGGTAAAACTGCAGGGACTTGTTTGTTTACAATACTTTTCTCATTGTCCCTTATTGGATTTCTAAGGAGACCTCCCTTTTTCTTTTCTTTTATTTTATCTGTACAATTTCAGCCACCTGACCATGATGAGGGTAAGGTGGAGACATGACCAGCGAGGCAGCCAGCATCTGGGATGCCAGAACGCAGAGGAAGGCAACGTTTTGAGTTGAGTGCTGCAACACCTTGAATCACTTCTATACACCCTCTGACCTGACTCCCCACGTATCAATGCAGCATAACACACTCACAAGCTAAGAAGCCGGGGAAGATTTCATCGGCTTCAGGCTTCTCATACTTTGTTTCTACATTAGAATATACACATGCATGTGGGCAACATTTTAAGATGGCACTTGGTTTCACTTATGTCATTCCCCAGGATAGATGCTATATCATGTACGATTTTTCCTCCTTTATTATGTTTCTTCAGGAAGTTTTTCCCACCTCTGAGTGGTTGGCCCTTGTTGTACAGATTACTAAACCAATGTCACCAAAATGGATATACATCAACTATACCTTTGTACTTTGTGTTCACCAGGTCCTAAAATCTGCATACTTATCATCATTAATAATTTAAATATGACTCAATGTCTGTCAAAAAATACTGCAATATTGTTCCAATATTTGCATAAACTGAATTCAGGTTATTATTATTTGGACATTTGATGATGGTAACACTCACCACAAGTCAATAAAATATATGTCAGGTGCCAAAATGTATACATGAATTCTGAACTGTAGCACCTTAGCAACGTATCACATACTACCGACATACCTATGCTGTTGAAGGGAGTCCTAACCTAATATTTGTGGGCATTGACAAATGACTACTGTAACATAATGAAATACATTGCCCTTAAAGCATTTCGTTTGTATTTCAGTACACATAAAACATCTTCACATTTGACTCCTAAATATCTCTAGTTATTTGAACTGTGTTGCATAGTTGTGAAATGGTTGTACTAAATATGCTGTCTTTCACTGTAATTAAACATGGTGGACTATTACACTAATCATTACATACAATGATTAATTTATGACAATTAATTCAGAGATTGAAATGCGGTTCACAATATGCAACATAGCGCCAGGGGCGGCTCTAAGGCGGTGCAACCAGTGCCACCACACAGGGCGCTGACTTAGTGTGGGGGGACTGTGTTTCCACGTATATTAGGTGTTAAAAGTACCTACTGCTGCGTTCCTGCCTCCAGCAATTTTAGGCAACAATAAGATTGTCAAGATAACTGCAGCAATTAATGTTCTTCCTGCAGAGAGATTAGAGTTTTGTCTAGCGGAAGGTTTGACTTATCATAAGGTAGCACAGAGGGTGAATATGCACACTACAAAGAATATGTACAGTGCATATCACAAAGTGCATATAATATGAATAAGTTAGTCGGTTACTGTTTAGGTAAGAGAGATTCTTTTGTTACTTGCAGCTGACAACTGTCATGAAAGAGCTCTATGTAAAGTGTTATGTACAGATTAGAGCGTTAGGTTTTGTTCCCTAGTTTTTCATTATCCTAATGTTGCAAAAAGAGTTTATTTGGGTAGAAAGGAGTTCTTAATATTAAAGAGAAGTCCCAATCATTGTGTTACATTTTAAATTCTGAGTTTGTGCTTCTCTAGACCAAGTACTCTTAAACTATGCTGCCTACCTGCAAGGATGACATGACTCCTACTTCATGTAGTCCTCTGTCCCATGTTAAATTTCCTATACTTTGATTTACACACATATGATTGATTGTCTCTGAGATGTACACTGCTCTGACACCCTACACTGACACCAGTGGCACTATAAAACTACTTAAATGCATCTGGGAGAGAGTTTTTTCAAGACTTGAGGGGCATTGTTAAAAGGTGATAGTGAGGGAATCAATGACAGAGGTGCCACCAGGTGCCACCACCGCTAAAGCTTGTCCTGCATAGTACACCCTTATGCATTTCATCCTTAGCCTATTGAGTCTTGAGTTTGGCTATATATGTGATACAACAGCTAAAAAAAACCTTTATGTTTTCTATTTTACTCCATCATTAATAGTTCATCTAGACATGACAAAGGATGTTGTTGAATGCTTTTGTGTCTTTGTTACTTTGTCACCATTGTGTACATATTCCTGTCTGTGTTTCATCAAACATTGTATGACTATGTCAACTGTTTGGCCAGAAGCAGACTGCCTTAAACCCACATTTGTGAAGCAGTAAGACATCATGCAAATCTGTCACTGTTTAACATGTATGACACAGTATTTCTGATGATAAACAGATTTTGTATATGGCTTAATACCAATATGTGGCCACAATTCCGCTGAGCTTGTCATGCTGGATCACATGGTCACTCTGGTTCACGTAGAACCCTTACTTTCCAATGTGATGATTGGTGCATCCACTGTATCATAAGTGCCTAGTATGCTACACCACCTATAATAGGGCTAAAATGGCATCATCCAAATCAGTGAAGGAGCACCACACCTGCCACAATAAAGACCAGTTCCCAATTTAATACAACTGTACCTCATTACATCTAACAGCATGATACATATGTGAATTTTAGGCCACCATGTTTCAGCTCAGAACAGTTCACTGGTCATGGATCAGAATCAAGTGGGATCAATATCCAAGAACAATAGGCAAACCACATCATCATACAACTCGTACAAAACGTACTCATTCAAGTACTCTTCTTGAGCGTTGGACATGGGTCACCCTAAATGTTATTGGCAAAAATCCTGTATGTAACAAAAATGGGTCATCTGACGTGTAACACTGATAAGAACATAACCCCTCCTTGTTGCTGTTGTTGGGCACTCACCTGTCCATCAAGCTCCATATAAGTCAGCGCAAGAATGCGTGCCATTTGGGGGATTAGGTTGCGGCCTCACACATCAGGAAGTCTTTCCATGTGGACCTCAGTGATCTAACATGTCCAGCATCTTGGGTACTCTCACCTCTTGTGGCAATGGATGCTGTGCCACCTGTAGACCCCAAGGATCTGCACCTTGCTGGCAATAGCCTTGCATATGTTGCACTTCTGATGTGCATTGATCTGTATGGGCACATGAAAGGAATGAACAAACAATGGCATTGTGACTGTTTGTTTGTCTGTATTGCTGTCAAAAAAAGTGGCTACAGCTTTCAGTAGCATAACTCATAATTTACCACACAGCATGTGTATTGTCACGTGCTGACCTAAAAGAATATCCTTATACACACTTTAATAGTGACCTGTTGCTCATCCTCATCCCATGTCATGGTCTAAACACAAAAATTCAGGCCTTTGGCATCACTAGCCCAGGCACCCCTACATAATCAGTGATGTGAGCTACTTCAGATCAATGCTAAGGATTGCACTGAAGAAAAAATAATACTGATTATGTTACTGTGAATAATGACCACTGTGAATAGGGGAACTGGAGTTTGGATATGACATTCTTTGAAATGGGAGTCAATTGAAAAAGAAATTTAGCTCTAGAAGTCAGGGAAATCTCTCTTTCAACTGCTGTCAATTTAAAAGCATCCAGGGGCATTTTTAAAGCACACCTATAAGTCTGCATGGCAAAGGATAGATCTGCTTGACATCTGTACTAGGGGTGGGCGTAATTTGCGTAGTCGCAATATGCAAAGCTCCGCGAACCAGTAAAAAATATCCCTCAGCACGCAACAAATCCAGCAACATGCAGAATTGCTTGTTCCGCCCGTTCGCGATGCCTTTTTCCTGTTCGCGAATGCTGTTTGCGTGCTCGGGAAGAAATATCTTGTGAACACTCATTTTGAAAGCGCGAACTAGCAAAAAATTCAGCGAAGCCACGGATCGCAGAATTTCTGTTAATTCCGCATTCTCCGCAGAACGCAAAATTACCCTAATTACCCACATTCCGCAAGCGGAACGGAATTTACCGCCCAGGCCTCATCTGTACATCAGTGCATCATTTGTATTGCCCAGTGGCTCAGCCCCTGCCTAGCCATTGATTCTGAATGAGCACTGCTCAATGACAGGCATTGCAGTATGCAGCCTGATGATCATGATGTCACATGAACATCACCTTTCCTCAACTATTACATTACAAGGGTCACCTTGTACCCATTCAATAAGTGACCTCTGGCTGTGTGCTACTCTGAAGGGGTCTGGAAGCTCCAGGTAGTTTCCAAATGAAATTGTAGAGAGCCCTGGTCTAGAATGGATGAATTGTTAGACTATACTTAGAGCTAACTTCATTTACACTGCACATACATATCTGCAGAATATATAACGTGTTCACCCTTTACCATGACAAAACTGTTGAGTCAAGCAAAGCATCAACTATGCATAACAGGTTATATCTAACACTCATGCTCGTATTTGTTTGTGGCAGTAATGTGCTACCACTGTTCATTTTTTGTTCACGAGTTGGCTGTTATGAAAGGAAGGTCTTACACATACTTACACCATTTGAAGATACATTAGGATATTTTATTTTCAAGATAACAAAACTTTAACTGAACACTTGTTATCGTACAAAGTCAAGTCACATCACATCACCTAATTTAGAATATTTGCTCTAAACATACTTTTTATGGGTCTATGGTACACAGTTGTTCAACGTAAAGTGACCGGGTGTTTGGAGAAGTGATCCAGTTTTGTCTCACTGTTTTTGCGGTTCAGATTGCTCTGACGTAAGCTTTATTGACACTTTTTGGAATATGGAAAAAACCACAATGGGTAATTTGGTTACACGTAAAATATAAACAGTGATCACCAGGGTGAGAACATCGCTCATGGTATTGCTCTTCGTGAAAATGAGTAAGCATATACAGGTAGATTTATCAAGCATTTTTGCGAGCGCAAACGGTGCGAGTCGCAAAATTCGGCCGTTTGCGCCCGCAAAAATGGCATTTGGAATTTATCAATGGGTCATGAACTCGCAATTTGAAAAATCGCAAATAATTGTGATTTCTCAAATTGCGATCGCATTTAAGGAATCTCAATTAGAGATTCCTTAAATGCTATTCATGAACCTTTGAAAAATTGCGAATTCGCTATTTTTTTACCGCTATTTATCGTGAAGTCTGACTTTGTAGTAAATAGCGAAAACTTAGAAAAATGCACTTTAGTGCATTTTTCTAAGTTGTATGTTACACACACACATGTCCTTTGGACATGTGTGTGCGCAACATCAGTCTACATTGACATTTCAGAGGTGCTACAGGGTGTCCTTTGGACACCCCTGGCACCCTTGAAATCGCATCCTTATTGCGATTAGCTAATTGCTAATCGCAAATAAGGAATGACTCCCCATTCATTCCTATGGGGCTAATCGCAAATAAGGAAGCTGTAGGAATCGCAATAAATATTGCGATTTCTACATGAATCCCGTTTTGCGAGTCTGTAATAGCGATTCCTTAATAATCACTATTACAGACTCGCAAAACATGCCGATGATGAATCTACCTGATTGTGTGTTATACACAGTACATATTATATACATGCAGTGACCACTTGGGTGAGATAATTATTGATTAAACAACCATTTAAAGCATCGCATGCTTGCATGGATTGGTTGGTGATCAGTGCAAATTAATATATTTGCATGGAAGTCACGGTCATGTCACACCATTAATTAAAGGACTGATGTTGGTTCTTTTTCATAGTTGATACTTTGTTTGCCTCAACAGTTTTCTTCACGTTTGTGTAATTGATTAAGAATTGGAGAATTGGAGACATTGAAGAGAATATAATCTGTTAGTGAATATATTTTAAGATAATTTTTTCAGAGTCCCCCGAATACATTGGATTGGGACTGAACTGAAAAAGATAACATTTGAGTTTTTGTCTTTATATCACTTGTTTCTTTCAACTGTGATTTGATTGTTTATTGAGAATATTACAGTCACAAGTGTGTATATACATAAAAGGTTCAATTTTGGAACATCCGCGAGTAGTGTACAAAGCATTTTTGCTAAACAATTGGAAACTTTTATTTGGCAGAGACAAACCTTATAAAATTCAACTGGAATGCAGTCTGGCCAGGCCGCTTTCCCGTCGGGTAGATTAGTCAAAGCCTTAGCAATTTCATCCCATGTGGGAGGATTCTCAAGTTGTTCCTGCTCCTCTTTACTGAGGAGTGACAGCAACATTGGGTCCAAGTAGTTATTAAGGGCAGATTGCCCATCTACTTGAGGTCCTGCATCTTCCTCATAATATAAGCACTGATAAAATTGACAGAAGGTGGTGCAAATATCATCTGGATTGGTGGTAATGGCCCCAGAGGAAGTTGGGAATTTGATCAATGGTGGTCTGTTGCCTGGTTCTCATTCCCAGCGGGTGGCCAATCTTTTCGCTGCATTCGTATGCTTTTTCATGAGCGGCATCCAACTTGGAAGCGGCTTTCTCTGCCAAAATTGAACAGATCTCGGCCCTGGATGCAGCCACTGCCAGTTGTGCTGAATCTATCACCCCCTGGACTGGACTGTAGTGATAAGGTTTTCCTCAGCTTTCGCTAATTTTGAGTGTGACTCCACCAGCTGAGCCTTCTCCTGCCTATTTTTCCTTAGTGAAAATTGTAAAGATTCACCCCGAACACAAGCTTTTAACGTGCCAAGGTTAATATCTAGAAAAGCTTGCATCCACTGTTTCATATAATTCTGATAGCCCTCATCTAACAAACGTGCTCTCTCAAAGCTCCAGGATTAGATTTCATTGCAGGTAATCAGACCCCGGAGAGTAAAGCTTAAGGGATTATGATATGATAAGAATATCAATTTCACTGTTATGGATTGGAGAGGTACAGACCAGTACGAAGTGTAGTCGTATGAAAGATTGATGGGGTGCAGAGAAAAATGTAGAGCCTGGCTGGGTTGTATTTAAGTAAGACCATGCATCCACAAGCCCATGTAGATGTAAAAGATTTTTAATGGTTTGTAGCACCTTGGGTTTACGGGTAGCCGACCCTAATTGTAAGTTTGGCCCTAAATTGCAAGGTAGATTGATATTAAGGTCCCTGCATATAATGATGGGGAGGGGCCAGTGTGGTAGTTCCGCAGACACCAGGATCATCCAGGATGCTCCCGTATATAGAGCATAAGCTGAAAGAATAGGCAATAGTTAGACGATACTCTACAAGCACCCATCTTCCTTGGGGATTAGATTTAACTCGGTAGGTTGACTTAAGCAATTATGGCGTGCTAAGATGGCGACACCCCTCTTTCGTGTTCCCTGTAAAGTTCCCCTAATAACTTTGAATCCCAGAGTATGTAAAAGATATAACTGAGAGACTTCTATGTGTGTTTCATGAAGGTAGACAATGTTAGCCCCCATCAACCGTAAACTCTGAGCTATCTTCCACCTTTTTGATTGTCATTCAGCCCGCAGATGTTCAGAGAAACAATTTTAGGAGTTGTTGTACTCATCAAAGTTTTACAAGAAAAATATCCAAACAATAAAACTCTGTAGGTATTGTGTGCCACATACATATTAATTCCCTGATGTGTTCTAAAACCATTTAAAGAAAACACACGTAAGGGCCAATAGCCCTACCACCTGAGATTAAAATAAGACACAATTAAAACTGCCCAGCATGATCAGTTATATGACCCATATCAGACTGTAATACATTCAAAGTATACTTTTAGTGGAGGTTCGCTAATGAATATTAAACATTTGGCACATAAAGAAAGCAAAAACAACTTATTTAAGCTCAGTCCAACACCACCCTTCCCCATCCAGCCCCTGTCCCTGCAGTTACCCCCAACCACCCCCAAAAGTGAGCAATCAGGGAAACCCTGAATGATGGTTGCCTATAGTAACACCCCACCACCCCTTCCCTGCCCAGTAGGTCAAACCCATGTTCAAAATACAGCAGGCATTAGCACATCTGGCAAATGTAACCTGTTACGGAAAAGGGCCCATAAATGGCCACCTAAAACCTGAAACCTGAAACCGGCTACCCTAGAAAAAACATGTAGAAACTGAAAAGTAAAAAAGAAAAAAATAAGAGTGAGAAGAGACAAGAAGAAAAACGAGAAAGAAGAAAAAAATAGATGGAACGAAAGAAAGGTTTAACACAGCCCCTATCACGAATCTCTTGATCGGCTAGCCCCTTACTGGGGTAAACCAGATGTTTTCCTAAGGGCTACCCTAACCACATTACTATCGAATAATTCATTAGGGACAAATTCCTGTCTAAAGATTTTGCCCCCCTCCCCTCTTAGGCCACCATCTTAAGCCTCCCAAAAAAAAGAAAACCATTAATAATACCACAAGTATGGTGACCATCATACAGCATATAAGGCTGTGCACCATACCTTGCCGAGCTTGGTTGAAGATCAACTGTATTAATGAAAAGTTCCCAGAGAACACCAGGAAGGCTCGAGGCTTTGCTGCTTCGTTAGTGTTGCCGGATTACTTCTTTAATCTAAAGGGAAAAAGGTGGGCTTGTTGGACTTTGTGTTCCCAAATCCACTAAGTCTGCTCTGGGAAGGCCCCCCTCAGGAGTTTTAAAATGTAGCACTGAGGATCTTCCCCCTCCGCCACCTTTGGGAATCCCAAGAAGGCGGAGGTTATTTTGGCGCTGCTCTTTCAACTTCCACATGACATCCCTCATGCAATCACCCTGGGAAGTACACTGACTTTTGAGCAAGGAGACATCTGTTTCTAGGCTTTCAGTAAGACCTTCCCCCATAGTGACTCTTTCACTGATGTCTGAGCATGTTTTATTGAGTTTTCCGAGATCCCCTTGCAAGTTTTTGGGCAGCACCTTTAGCATGTTGGCTATCCACACAAACTTCTTCCTGAAATTATTTGATTGAAGCCAATATAGCGGCCAGAGAAGGCTCCCCAGCTGATCTTGTAAAGCACAGGCCATCTTGACGGGTTCGCCACTGGTGGAAAAGGAAAGGTGAGACGCTGAGTAGTCCTATTTAAGCTGATCTTTCTTTTCTAACCGCTTCTCCCTACTTTTAGCTGCGATGGTCTTCTGTCTTTGAAACATGCTTTTCCCTTTAGAAACATTACTAAAATTGGGGTCATAGAATTCGCCATCACTTGATGAAGAAGAGCTTCCCTCGACCAGGGAGTTAGATCCAGCTGAGATCGAAAAAAAATGCTCCCCCACAGGATGTGGAGACACTGGGTTTTGCGACTATTGTGTACCAGTACATTTCGCATTAATAGTAGTTTGCCCCAGATTTTGTGCTCCAGGAGAACACTTACAATTGGAATTAGGCTGGATCCATCACAAGTCAGTAATTCTATATCCTTAGGGGGAGCTAATACTTATTATTATTAGAGCCGATTATCGGCTATTAGGACCCTTGTCCTTGAGCTGCAATACTGGTCTCTGAACCAAGTATGACAGGTAAAGGTAGAGCATACTGTAAATCTGGCTGCACAACATTGAGCTGGTCCTCGATGGACAGGGTTGCCTTTATTACGCTACTTTCTCTATTGTCGTCAGGACCACTTGCGACTCTTGCCCTGCTGCTAAGTCCAGAGTTAGCCACCATCCCGGCTACTGAGAACAGTTTAGCTACTGAAGGCCAGGAGCTACCCCCATCCTTGGGGAGCACCCCTCCAGCAGATTTGTTTATTGCTTTTTAAGGCTACCAGTCTCTCGCCTGTTTTTAGGGAACGGGTCGACATCAAGAGGGGGGGCGCTGCATTAGAGGGTCCGGAGCCGGGATTAGGCGGTATTTTGTCTTTTGTGCCCCGAACCCCACGGGACGCCTGCTCCGCTCACCCGTGAAGGAAACAGCCAGCAGCCCAGTCGGATCCCGTAAGTTCCATGAGGGAAGTCGCCTAGCCACCAAAGAGAGCAGCCAGACTGCAAAAAACCCATGAAGGTAAACAGGCTATGGAAATTAAGGAAGACATGTCCCCATGAGTTTCTTAACAGCTAAACCACTCTGTAGCTGGAATTCAAAGTATGAGTTGTGTAGTGTGTATGAGTATGTCCGGTATGTAATGATTGTATGAGAGGTCAAGATAGTTACAGATGGTAGAAAAGGGCATACAGCTAACTATAACTATACAGTTTGATAAGTTGATTAAAAAAGCATACTATGCCAAAAAAAGGCAGCAGTGTAAAGTAAAAGTAAAACACCCAAAGTATAAGGTAAGTGGCAAATGCATCACTATCAGAAATGAAATGCTTTTACATGTTTCGTTTTTAAATTTATATAAGGTATCAGCGTCCCATGCTTATATGTATGTTGCAATCAATTATTTGTTTACACAGAATTTCTCATACTGGAGTAACACCCTTTGAATTCTGTTTGATTTATTTATCATGTGATTGTAAAAACTTCCAAAGTCTACAATTTAGCTGAGGGTCTGTAGAGTCGAGGCTCCTCATGATTGCTGTTCTGCAGGTACGAATCCTCCTCTCATTAAATAAGCGTTTTAGGTATATGGGGCATATATTAGTTAGTATGGGACATATGCAAACCAAATTCTAAAAATCCCCCTTAGGGGCACCACATAACCTGCACGTTTTTGTGCCTTTGTTTTTCCACAGTTCTTGTAAGCGTATAGTCCAACAAAAGTCCAAACTCACGGTCCTAACTCCCTTCCCACCCTCTCCACCCACAACAAAATCCCTCCCAACAAAACAAAACATTAAAAAAGGCCTAGAAGAGGACATCATTTATGCAGGTCAGGTAGACATCAATGTTCTGCTCTTTCAGGGCCAGCCTTTTCTCAAATCTGTCCAGCTGCTGCTAGAGGTGGCACTTGAATTGGCAGTCTGAGTGGGAGGAGAGACAGCACTGGGTGCTAGGGTACCTGACAGCTGGCGGTGGAGTATTCGCTTGGAGGCTGGAGGCTGCTGTAGGCTGGGGTCTGCCTCTGCCAGTGCCTCCTCATACGCAAGGGTCACCAGCCAGCTGTATTCATCCTGGAACGTCTCCAGCCTCTGCCGCCGTAGCCAGGCCACTATCTCATGGTGTATCAGTACAGGTGGTGGGCCAGCAGGAGTAGCTATATGAAGAAAAAAAAAGAGAAGGAAATTGTAAACAATGCTCTGTACATACACTTGTTTAAAATTAAGTAGTTGCACAGTGGGAGTGTATTGGACCATTGGAAATTGATTGGATTAGCAGAGTCACAGGGCCATTTTTTAGACACACATCCCTCATATAAGAAGCGCTGACTGTTTGGCTGAAAAGAATTAAGGCATGATAATGATGTTATGTTTTCTTTTGAAGGATTTCCTAGTACAAAAACTAAACAGCACTTGTTTGTGGAAAAATATAAATAGATTACCTCTCATTAATGAGAAAGGTCTAATGCACAGTGGAGTTCAGGTTATTGTACTAAATGAATGGAAGCATGCTAGCCAGCGCATGGGGTACTTTGCTACTCACAGTCTGCAGCTGGGGCAGCTGATATGGGCAGTTATCTTACTTTAATTTCAATGACCCTGCTCTTCTCCGAACACCTTTCAAATCCTACCCAGACTCCAAAGAGGCAGATGAATAATAAATAAGATAATACACAAAACACATCACAAATAAAATGTGGATCTCCCTTCTGCCATAAGTAGACAGTGGGAAAAACAAAGCACTGCACTACAGGGAAAGGAATGTGAAATATAGATTGTATTTGGCATGTTCATCACAGAGTATCACATCTACCATACTTGAAATCTGGCACTTTGTTTCATTTAACTCCCTGGACTCATGCGCAATACAATTTATGTCTTACTCTACTGCAGGGAAAGTTAGAGTGATTAGGCTGGGTAGGTAGAGCTTTTGCTATAGAAAAGTGGGGTGTCACGTATCATTAATATTAGCCTTTGCTTTGGCTTATTCAGTCACATTGTGCTTGATTTTAAATGCATTGAACACTTTGTAAATGGTACATTAAATGAAGCAGATACACTTTACTTAGCCAGTACTGGGTTCATAATGATGTACTTAGGTCATGGGTGGTAAAATGCCGTGGGCAGGGAGAGAAGTGATTAATGAAGATGGGTGAGATACATATCTGCCTCATTTAACAAATACAGTAATTGAGTCAAGGGAGTAGACCAAATATCAAAACACCCCCACTTTGAACCATAGGTTTGATAATAACCAATTAAGTGAAGTAGGTAATCATACCCCTCTCTAGAAAAGCCCCCTTGTTTCTTTATCCAAGCAATTATTCAGTACTCCTTTCATTCTTCTATATTCACCCATTGATAGCCACCATGATTTAAGCTTTTACTTTCTCTCATTCAGTCTTTCACCAAAATTTTCAATCCACATATCCAATCAATTCAATAAACGTTATTCAGCCATCAGATCATAAATGTACAAAGTGCATATGTACAGCCCAATAACAATTTAAATATATTAAAAGACCTTCATAAGACATAGATACACAACAAATTGTCTTTAAAAAACATAATCGTTCACTAAAGTGTAAAACTGTAAAATTATGACTTTTTAAGAAACGGCTAACTAGTCAATTTGAGATACCCAATACATAAGTGCACTAGATTATTTAAACTGTATTGCTAGGAATGATATGCAGAGGCTGTTACAGTAGCACTTCCGATGGCAAAAAGCACATTAAAATTAATACCTGAATATTTGCTCAGTGGCTGAACTCAATAGTAATTGGGCGTGAGGTCCACCTTCAACAAACCTGCGGGGATATATCATATTTAGGGCTCCCGGTTTAATGGTGTTTATTTTTTACCATTTCCGTCTGTATTTATCCAAATTTATTTTTGCCCATTTTATCTGTATGTATCCATATTTATTGTGTGTTTTGTGTAAAAATGTAGTCCATATTTATTTAACTGATTGACACACACTGATACTTGTTGTGTTTTAGCTATTTAAGCTGCCAAATAATACACAACAATACATTCACAGGTAGATATTAGCATTATACCACAAATGTATGTTGACAAGTGCCTTTATTTAAAGAAAGATCATACTGTATTTTCAATTCCCATGCTGTCCATCTGCTCAGCTGTTGGGCTAATATTCATGAAAGACAGCACAGAGATTCACTTAAAGAAGCACAATTTTTTGCATTTATCCACCTTTAAAAACAAATGCAGATAGAAAACACACCGTTTTCTGTCTGTATTTATCTGTAAAAATCCATAAAAACAGAAAACAGGGACCCCTAATCATATTATAGGCCTGTTAAGGTGGTGGCAAAGTTCAACTCTGGGCCTTTCTTCTGATTCCCCACATGTGGCCCAGGAACTTCGCAATTGCGCACACAAATAATGGTCTAGTACCTGCTTTTAGTATCCGAAAAGCTGCCCCAGAGTCACTGGTTACAAGCAGTTTACGGACAGGGACAAGCCATTTTGCCTAGGTCTGTGGCCAGTTGATTCAGTCGAGCGGAGCAAAAAGGGCAGACTTTATCTCGGGCAGTGCTAAATGACCAGGAATTTATGAATGAATTTATAGGCAGAGAGCTGTGCCTGAATTGTATGTATAGTTTCCTATCAGCCGGCCCCTGGATAAGGTCAAGGTATCCTTCCAGGGTTATTTTAAAATCTGTAAATTCCTTGGTTAGTCTACCCGGTCTGCTATCCCTGATTTCGTTCTCCGCTACCCTGCCCCAATACATTCCTTTAATTTGTTTCTTAGTTATTGGTTCTGGGCAGCTAATATGTTCCCTTTGACCCCAATGCTAGTAATAAGATTTCTAATATTTCTAATCCAGCCTATTTTTTTTGATGGATCTAATGAACAAAGTTCTTCAAAGGCAAGTGTGTACTGGGACAGTTCTGGAGTGGATATTAGCCTCCGCCAAAATAGAAGTCAGCAGATCTTTGCTAGGTCCTTGACCAGTTTAATGCACATGTCCAGTTTAAGGGGGCAGAGTAATGTACTTTGTGGAAGAGAAACTAGGTTCCTTAGGAACTGGTTCACAATCACTGTTAGGTCATCATTTTATAAAAACACCACAGATCTGCCCCGTAGAGGGCACTGCTTATAGCCTTACAAATATATAGCTCTAGGGCTGGTGCAGACAGTTTTGTATAGGAACAATAGTTTTCCTCCCTTAGAGCCCCAGTTACCTGTGTAAACCTAAGGTAGGCCTTGTTTAGGTGTGGTTTCCACACCATACCTTCGGTAGGTCAGATGCCCAACTATTCGGAGCAGCTCCCTCTCTCTAGGGGGCTGTTGTTTAAAAATAGGAATCCTTTGAATGATTTGTGGGGATTCAACATCATCAATTTCATTTTGATGCATTTATTTTAAGACCCCTCTCATCTCAAAAGATTTTACATTTATTTAATAAAGTTTGGAGCCCCATGGTTGTTTTATAGACAAGGAGAGTATTGTCTGCAAAGAGACAAGTTGCAATTTTCTCATTCCCTATGGAGGGCACATCTGCTGAAATTACTAATAGAAAGTTAACCACTTGATTGATATACAACAAAAACAATGTTCGAGCCAAAACACAGCCCTGACGGACCCACCAGCTAATCTTTACAGGATCAGTGACTTGGCCCTGGCTGCCCCAACTCACCCTGGCATCATTTTCTTCATGGAGGTTTATGAGTAGTAAGATAATTTCTATGGGCATCCCCATCACCGTAATCACCAACCAGAGGTTGTTCCTGGGCACAAGGTCAAACGTAGACTTCAGGTCTACAAACACTACATATAAACTCCCCTTGCCCAGTACCACCACCTTCCAGTAAAGAAGAACAAAACGGAAGACGTGATCGATTGTTCCCATTTTTTGGCAAAAACCATGCTTGTAATGGGGACACAATGTGATTAGCAGTCATCCAATCCTGTATCCTTGGTAGAAGGGAGCAGCAAAATACCTTTTGTACTGCAATCAATCAAACTAATGGGCCGATAGTTGGCCAGATTACTTATATTCCCCATTTTAAGAATGGGAATCACTTCTGCTCCCTTCCAGGATTCAGGAATTGGAGCCCCCACCAGGAATGTAATTGGAGAGTGCAATTATATATGTTGCCCAATTATCCTTATCCGAACAGAAGAGGTCTCCTGGAATCCATTCCAATCTAGGGGCTTTGTCAGATACAATCTCCTCCATAGAGGCCAGGAGTTCCTTCTTGTAAAGGATATCGCTGGTGTTGGGTGGGAGAAGTCTGGAGGAGATAGCCCTATGGTGAGACTGAAGGTGTTAGTATATAGAGCACCATACCCTGTGTCGGATTAGATGTTATTTGCTAAGGGAGGTTGGTTGTCAAAATTTCCCTTTCCCACAAGAGCCCAGAATGTCCTGGTATCTGGTTGGTAATCATATGTCCAAATTATCCATCCATAAATCCATCCATTCAGTATCCACCCTGTCAACCATTTCTCCATTTTCCCAATAGCCACCCAGACATCCTTTCACCCATCTATGTATCCTTTCTCCTAAATATTATTTCACCCAAGCCATTATTTTAACCTTACGTTCTTTCGCCTTTCCATCAACCCATAATTTTTAGTGTTCATTATGGAAGCTTTTGCTTAGCTACATATAGAATCGGCCATAAGAACTCAACTACAGCTGTGGCTAGTAAAAGCTTGGGTTCACGAGTCCTGACTCTTACAACGCCCTTGTAGCTAGTGAGTATATTAGTAATTGTCCATAAGCAAGCATTGTGACTTACCACTGCCCATCCCTGCCACCAACCGCCTCCGAAGCAAAACTGCTCTCAGCACTTGTAATCTGTGTGGCTTGAAAAAACATTGCACATTTTTTAGATGCCAGATGCTGCTCCCTTTATTTTTTAATAAAAAAAAATATTGCACTACATCACTGCAGTCGGAAAACAGTATCTTCTACGAAAATATCACTTTGGGCATTTTGTGGGTCGAAAATATTAGAAAAGCCAGGTAGTCAAGCCAACCGAAAACTTTTCATAATGGAGGAGCAGTGCTATAGCTTATGATGATGATTTTGAGTCATTGAAATGCAATGATGGGATGGAGTAATGGTGAATGTAGGACATATGGTGTTGGTTGGCAAATTCAATCATGTGACCTCATAATTTCTAGAAATGATGCACTATCATGGAATTGCTTGTTTACTGTATAAGTGAATTTAAGTATTACATATGGTGGGTTATGTGGTACATGACATTGTCCAATGTCTCATTAACTGTGAGGGCATGAACAAGAAATGAAAGCTTTCTCAACCAACATGGGTTGTGAATAATATTTGCTTACTTGTGCCCGTAATTTTCACAGCAGATATTAGAGTACCAAAATTCTGTTCTTAGTCTTACAGTACTGCAAGATATATATAGGGGACACTGAAAGCCTACTAACAAAGCAGAAGAAAACTACAGACTAATACAGACAGGAGAAAGTCAGCTACAAAAAGAATCATGAAATAACAAGAATTAGACAAAAATTGGAAAAAGGAGACATTATAAAAAATAAACAAGGCAACATTAAAAGTAGTATAATAGTGGGCAGAGGTAAAAGTTAGGGAAATCATAATAAATATTATGACTTACTGGGTAAACAGAACCTTCAGAGGCAGTGCTGGTGGTCAGAACCTCCTTACCTGCTCCTGGACCTGCCTCCGAGCTGCCTCTCCTTTTGCCCTTGGGTGCTGAGGTAAGAAATAAAGAAAAAAAAACTGATTAGTGGTACAGGTAATCTCCCTAAAATTATTATGACAGGCAAAAGCAGAAAACATTGTGCTTTTCTAAATCAGATCGCCTAAAGTACCAGTATCAACTATCGAGTTGGCCATACCCCTATATCAAACTTCCTTGACAAAAACTACATTAGGAACTAATAGTGAATTTTATTCCCTCTCCGAACAGTCAGATGGGACTGACCTTGATGCCGATCTGGACGACGACCTTGTAACTTATGACGAAGCTTGCGGATACATCACTCCTACTTTGCAGGATACCGCAAGAAGTGGCGAAAGTGGTATAAGCCCTGGCACTGCTAGAGATAATTTAGATACTGTTCGGAAAAGAGATGCTGTAAGAGATGTGTTTCCTGCTTCAGAATTATCGGATTGGGATCTTGCAGGGGGTTAACATCTCTTGGAAAGATTATATTTATCTGATCAGGCCAGTGCGAGCTTGAGTGCAGAGACAACTAGCCAAGTTTCACTTGAGAAAATCTATAGGTCCATTTCGGATCATCGGATTGAGGCTCGTGCAGAACATCTAAAAACCCACACGGCATGTAGGAAGCTGCAGAATATGGTCGTATCACTGCATTAGAGGATCAAATGGCAATCCAAAAGGTAGAAGTTGCTGATATAAAGACATATTAAGATGACTGCACGATAAGCTTACTGATATGGAGAATCGTCTACGGCGTAATAATCTGCGTATTCTCGGAAGGGCAAGATGTCCGCAAATTTGTGATTGAGCTTTTTGAGGAGGCTTTCCCTGAGGTGAAGGAGTTGAACTGGTCCCTGGAAATTCAACTTGTGCACCGATTTCCATTTCGTCAACGACCGGCTAGGAGTGGGCAAGGTTTACAACATCCATGTGCTATTTTGATTTCATTGAATAATTTTTTAGAAAGGCAGACGCAGTATGACCTCGCTCGCCCGGAGAAAAGAAGATTGGGTAAAGGAACTCACTTTTTTGTTCGTCCTGACTATTGCCATTCTACTGTGGAGAGACGGGCCAGCTTCGTCAACAAATTGCACCGTTTCAATCCAAGGGTTTACAGGTTTTTCTTTTACAGCCAGCGACTCTCAAGACAGTTCACAATGGACAGAATAGTTTCTTTACTTCTGAGGCCTCGGCCAAGGAATATCTTGGTTCTTTGGGCTGATATCTAAGTGCCTTGGGTTGGTGGCTAAGGCCACCCATTTATTAGATAATTATATTTGTTTTGCATAATGCACTTGGATCGTGTTATTTTTGTGTATTGTGTATTGAGTTCTATTGATATATCGTTTGGAAATGGGACTACCCGAGCATTTATTGAGTCTCATATTCATCTAAAGGGCAATAGGCCCTATTGCCTTGATTTTGGGGGAGGGACACTTAAGGGGTGGGGGGGTTTCTGGGTGGGGTGGGGGTGTAGGGGGTGCAGGGGTACACTTTTTGGGTAACGGGTTGGGTGATTATGTGGGTAAGGGTAAGGTTGAAAAGGACAAAATATCAGTTCATAACAAATGTTGCAAAGTTTTAGGAGTACGTTTTCTAGTTTTATATATTGACGACCAGCGAGTGACCAGCGAGTGACTTGGGGTAATGGCTAATAATAGTTTGCGTATATGTTCATTTAACGTATGTGGGCTGAACAATGTTTTTACACGGAAGCGAGTGATTGAGGAACTGCAGTTAATTAATCCTGATATTATTTGCCTTCAGGAAACACATGTGCCCTGGGTAAATTGCAAGATATTAACAGAACTAGGCTTTACACTCTTTGCTGCGTCTAGGCAGGCTACTATGAACCGCGGAGTGGCAATTCTGGGGCGAAAAGCAATAATCGCTACAGGTAAAGAAAAGGTAGACAATTTTGGGCGCTGGGCAATAGCTGAATGTATCATTGGTGGTGTTGCGACCACAGTATGCACCATTTACGGTTAAAATTTAGACGAAGCTGAGATTCTAGATTTATTGAATGTCGAACTTGCATTATGGGGCACCCCCTGTTATTACTTGGGGATTTTAATATACATGGTGAATTAGATACTTGGGACCCCCATTTCTATAGATATAATGGTCGCAAACCGAAAGTATTTAGAGCACTACGCCAATTATTGTCTCAGCATGGCTTAGTTGATGGATGGCCATTGTCGAATCTGGGGGAATCTGGATATACGTTCTTTTCAATTCCACACAACAAAGCCATTCGACTAGACTATATCTTTGCCCCCAGGTCATTAATCTCCGGGGCTAAAATGCAGGTAATGCCGCGGATCACATCTGATCATGGTCCCGTAGTTATGGATTTGCTTCCCTTCCATATCAAGCGGGCACAACAGCCATTTACATTTAGTAAAAAGCTTATAGATGATAATGAATATGTACCCTACATCCAAGAATGGGCTAAGCGGTTTTTAGAATATAACAGAGGCACTGCTTCACAACCTATGGTTTGGGATTGTTTTAAGGCTGGGATCAGGGGCGAAACTTTTACTTATGGGTGGGCTCAACAAAGGAAACGAAAAATTGTAGTGGAAAAGCTGTTGTTAGATTTAAAGGATGCTGAGCTTGAACTTATCCATGCGATTAAATTACATAGGGATAGCCAAACTGCTCAGACTAAGGTGGCAACCTGTAAGGCGAAGATTAATGGGGTTTGGAGCCTGGACATAGCAAGGCAGAATAAAACAAATAAAAATGAGAGATATAAGTACGGTGAAGCTGTTGGTAGATGCCTAGCTCAAAGACTCCGTGGTCGGCAAACATCCCAACATATAGAGGCATTGGAGAATTCTCAGGGCCACCTGGTGGAAACAACTGATGGTAGTATGGAAGTTTTTCAACAGTATTATAAGGTGCTATATAATTAGGAAAGTTTATCTCAAGATCAGATTGACCAGTTTTTGTCCAGTTTTGACTTACCCGTGGTGGGGCTGCACGCAAGAGAGGAATTAGAGGCTCCAATATCTTTGTTCGAAATAGAGACAGCCCTTAATGATCTTGTGCTTGGGAAAGCAACCGGCCCGGATAAACTTCCTTTAGAGGTTTATTGAATCTTATATCCTATTATCAAAGATGATATGCTTGCTACTTTCATTGCTGCTCAGTCTGGCACTCCCCCTCTTTCTTGGGATGATGCAACTATTGTGGTGTTCAAAAAGAAAGATAAACCCCCTAACCTCCCTGGGTCATATAGACCTATTTCATTAATAAACGCAGATGCTAAGATATATTTTAAAGTACTTGCTAACCGCTTAATTCAATTGGTTTCATTATTGGTTTCTAATTATCAACACAGGTTTCTTCCTGGTAGGAGTACTGTTAATCATTTGCACAGGGTTATAGCTGTGTTAGACTATGCGTCTGTGCATCATAAAAATATTGGCCTAGTGTTTTTAGACGCTGAATAAGCTTTTGATCGTGAGGCATGGGCATTTCTTTGGTCTGTAATGTATAAAATGGGATTTGGCCCCTTTTTTGGTGTGCTTTGCAAACCATGTATAAACGACCGAGGGCTAAGATTTGTGCGATGGGGCAAGAATCCGCTTCTGTTTCTATCACACGGGGTACACATCAAGGATGCCCATGCTCACCATTATTATTCGCAATTTATATTGAGCCACTACTGCAAATGCTTGAAACTACCCAGGGTATACAATCAATGATAGTGGCCAACCATCCCATTCGGGTCTGAGCCTATGCTGATGACATTTCGCTAATAACATCAGACCCTGAACAAGCATTAGGTGAAATCGAACACCTGACACAAGAATTTGGGAAATGCTCGGGATACAAATTAAAAATCTCTAAAACACAGGTAGTTTGCACGGCTGGGCTATGCCCTAATGAATTGTGAGTGACACGTGTCCGCTGTCTGCCCCTGGACCGCTGGTGAACAACTAATGACAACTAATAACCCTCACTACAGGCCAGAATAAATAAATGCACTAGGAATATCCAACCTTTTTTAACAATTCACGCACTCACTGCACCACTTAGTATCTACACACACACACACACGGCATACACACCCCCACTTCATCATACGGCAAAGGAACAAAAGATCTCTGATAAAGAGACCATTAGCGGGTGCCCGTTGGACATTGCAGCGCCGGTCCAACGAGGAGCAGGTCCAGATGATGAAGCATGACTCCTAGCTTGCTGGGTGTGTGAGGACCCTAGTTCCGCCAAAGCGGGATCCCCATTCCCACTTCCATTTTCTTTCCTACCCCTCACCACCATCCTCAATACTGATTGATGGTTGGTCCCCTTGCCAGAGGAACAGCTCCACTTCGCTTTGATGAACATGTCCCAGGTGGGCATGGACCTTGGACCTCTTTAAAAAGCCCCCCCCCCTTTTTCCCTCCTTTTTGTTGAGATAGCTCAAACTGTATCACATAATATTCTTAATGTAAACTTAAATACCTCCGACTGTGAGTAGCATGAGAGTTTGAATTGTTTTAGCATTGTAGAAAAGAAACACAACAAATAATTACTCATCAAGCCCACAATCACCACGCTTAGCAGGTCCTGCTCGCAGTTGATCCTCCCAGTGGTGTGTCAGGTGCTGTTGGGTGCATTGGAATTTGGTGGTGTGGCACACACACTAGTGTACCCTCCCCCACACAGTTGACAATCCCACAGGGGGTAGCCACTACCAGGCCTTTCATTCATTGCCAGCATGTAGGGGAGGTGGTGCTGCACAAAAAAAAGTGCTATCTCCTCACCTTACAAAAAAATGCGCAGGACCCACCCCTTTGTGGCACTGACAACCAAATGGCTTGGGGTCTGGGGCCGGCGCTCCCCTGCTCACCTTAGTCTGCCATGGAGTGGTGTGTGTGGAAATATAGAAATTACAGATGCATTATGACATTTCATGTAATTTGGAAATTAAACTATTCTCATTAGAAGGATATTTCACTATCCTTAGTTTTACATGGTAACTTATTATACTTTAATAGACTGTGGTCTCAATAAACTTGACTTACTGTTTGAATACTATGTTTCAGTTGATAGACTCCAAACATGGGGTATAAAGACTATTTTAGATAAAACAATCCCATTACACGTCCCGATTAACAAAGAAAATCTTTTTACTTACAACTGACTTATACCTGGAAATTTGAGTAACCTACGTCTTCATAAATTGTACCATATTCACAAAAGCCAGTGCAGTAACCATGCCTAATGTTTGATATTCACAAACATGTTTAGTGCACTTCCCACACTGTCTACATATTTAACTTTTAAATGGAACGTTCAGATGCAACTGTTGGACAAAATGTGGAATTGATCTATACATTGAACTTTGTCTAAAAATAATTTACCTATTTGAACATTTCCTAAACCTAATCTGGTGTATTTTGCATGTGTGCAAAACACACAAATTTACAGTCAATATAGTTTTTAGGTAATTCCATACTTGAAACCTACCACTAGCATGAAAGGATTGTTAGTGAATACCTCAAACATGTGTAACTTATAACAAGTGTACATTTGGCCTTGGAAAATGTTAAGATAGCCTTTTTTTGAGAATGGGGCCAATTTGTTCCATGTGAGATAAATATGTTGGTTTATATATTGACAGTGAGGGTACTCAATCACAATGTAGAACGAGTTCCCTCACCACCAATATAATGACCCGCAAGACAAATGTAATTGCAGGTGGACTTTACGTTTGGCCACGGTGGAGACTACTCTGTTTGTGATGTGATCAAACTTCTCCAACAGCTCTGGGGAGTAAGGGCAATCAGAGGAATAGCTACACTTCCGCCCACTCAATTTAGATGTACGCACATGTACTAATTTTTTACATTTCCTTATCGCCAAGTGAAACCTAGCGCTAATGAGAAGTAAAACCATCATAATGCTCCCCTCTCCATGTGAGAAGCCTGCCATGGCTCGGGAAGCATTATTTTTTTTCTTAAAAAAAAGTCCTGTTTTAGGATTCTAAAAAAAAATACTGTTTGCTGCATTCGTTCCAAAGTTGAATACATTGACAGGAACCTCCATGGCAGCGGTTCTTGCCGAGTCCTCTATAAATGAGTGCCTCCTTGGAGGTAATTTTAAATTATGTGGAGTGTCTCTCCACCGTGGGGACAGAGTAATTTATTTCATCCCCATAGGGGGAATGGCCGGATGCCCGCCTGAATATTAACAAGCATTGGCATTGCAATAGGTCTCGCATCAGGAAAGTGTGAGCTATTGGTATTATAAATTACAATTTTTTTTAATATGTGTTGGCTTTGAAAATATATAAATTAATAGCATTGTTATTCACAAAGCCAATAGCTTACACTTTCCTAATGCGAGTCCTATTGGCTATGACAATGCTTGTTGGTAGCAAGTAAGGACCGTGCTGTTGTGGTGCTGAGTGATGATGTGGTTGGGCTGAGTGATGTGGTGGTGTATTCGAGTGATGTGGTGGTGTATTAGAGTGATGTGGTAGTGTATTAGATTGATGTGGTGGTGTCCCAGAGTGATGTGGTGGTGTCCCAGAGTGATGTGGTGGTATCACCGAGTGATGTGGTGGTGTCCCCGAGTGATGTGGTGGTATCCCAGAGTGATGTGGTGGTATCCCCGAGTGATGTGGTGGTATCCCCAAGTGATGTGGTGGTGTCCCTGAGTGATGTGGTGGTGTCCCTGAGTTAGGTGGTGGTGTCCCTAAGTGATGTGGTGGTGTCCCTGAGTGGTGCCCCTAAGTGAGGTGGTGGTGTCCCCGAGTGATGTGGTGGTGTACCCGAGTGATATGGCGGGGCCCCCGAGTGATGTGGTGGTGTCCCCAAGTGATGTGGTGGTTGGTGTCCCTGAGTGATGTGGTGGTGTCCCTGAGTGATGTGGTGGTGTCTCTGAGTGATGTGGTGGTGTCCCTGAGTGGTGCCCCTGAGTGATGTGGTGGTGTCCCTGAGTGATGTGGTGGTGCCCCTGAGTGATGGGGGGGTGTTCCTGAGTGATGTGGCGGTGTTCATGAGTGATGTGGTGGTGTCCCAGAGAGATGTGGTGGTGTCCCGGAGTGATGTGATGGTGTCCCTGAGTGGTGCCCCTGAGTGATGTGGTGGTGTCCCAGAGAGATGTGGTGGTGTCCTGGAGTGATGTGATGGTGTCCCTGGGTGGTGTCCCTGAGTGATGTGGTGGTGTCCCCGAGTGATGTGGTGGTGTCCCTGAGTGATGTGGTGGTGTCCCAGGCCTCGCAGTCATGGTAGGGGGCTGCACTTATGGCAGGACCTCCGCAGTGAGAAACTGATTTAGATCTTGTCGAACGTGTTACTCCGTCACAACATTGACAGATATCCTGTCTGCCAAAATATAAATCTCATTATATCCTATGGGATTTATATTTCGGCGGACGGAATATCAGTCACCGTGGTGATGCAGTAACCCATCCGCTAAGATCTAAATCAGGCTCTTAGACATAAATCAGACTTGCTGTAAAGTGATGGATGGGGGTGCAGCTACAAGGTTTAGGAAAACTGGTTATTGCAATGTTTTATGACCGGTGGTGAGACAGAGGGTGAGCACACCACCAGTTCCTGAACCCCAAAAATTGTGCAAATTACCCACACCTTTAAGTAAAGAAAAAAAATGCATCATGCTGCAGTTCAGGTTTTTAGATCTTTCTGAACTAGCGAAAAAGAAGAACCCATACTGTATGGCACAACTTAAGAGTCCCTTGAAGGGAGATGGAAGAGGGCTCAGAGTTGCCACTTTTTTGCATGAATGGCCTTTGAATCCAGGCCTCCGCCAGCATAAAGACATATTTAAAAAATGTAGCTACTTGTTGCATACATCTTGGGCAGTGCTTTAAATAGGCCGGTACTGTCCTTTACGGAGTACCAGCACTTTTTTATTTTGAGAGGAAGAGTCAGGGCCGGACTGGCCGTAGCGGGCACCGGGCTTTTCCCGGGGGTGGGGGGCGCTAGGGTGGGGGCCCATTTTTGTTGGCACCTGTAATCGGGGGCCGGACGAGCTCTTTGCCAGGGACAGTTTTGGTTCCAAGTCCGGCCCTGGGAAGAGTAGCGGCACTTCTCAAGAGTGACGTAATACATTTAATGGGAGAGTACCAGCACTTCTCAGAAACAAGCAGGTACTCTGGTACAGAGTACCTGCACTTTTATTTCTCCATTTCAAGCACTGATTTTGGGACATGACTGTTTTTACAGTTGATTGTTCTGCCAATAACTGGATTGTCTGGGTGAGGACATGGCCCCAAACCAACCCCAGCACCATTTACGGGATAGGTAGTTAAGTACAGCCATTGTTTGGGTTCTGTGGGCCTTTAAGGCCATTGCACTTGCTGCACTATTGACAGCCGCTCCCTTGGCGCCATTCACATTGTTAGCATGGGACTCCGGCACTGTGTGTCAGGGAGCTGCTGACGTCCCCACCGAATGTCTGCTTCTGATGTGCGCGTGCCCTAACGGCCTTACTGTACCACCGGCAGAAGTTGGCACGCGCGGGCTCTGGGCCACAGAACCTTACGCCTGTGCTTCAGGTACAGGCAGTGCTGCAGCGAGTAATGGTAGGAACAGGAAACCGGGCAGGTGAATGTCGCTTTACATAGAGGACTTTGGGGCACCACATGAAGTCCACATTACCACTTTGCTTAATCTAAAGCCCTATTTCCAGTGGAGTGTGCCATACAACCCGCCAGTTCAGAAACACTCAGGGCAGAGTGTGCTTTACATACAGGGAACTGGGTCAAGTAAATGGCATACAGGCTCCCAATCTCCACCATGACAAAGGCAATAGAGCTTTAAATTCAGAGAACTGTGGAAACACTTATAATACATATGCTTTACATGCAGGGCAGCGCGGAAACCTTTCCTGCATGCAGAGCAGTGTGGACACTGGCATGGTGAAATGTGCTATACATAGTCAGGAATTGTAAAATTGGCATGGCAAAGTGTGATTTACACTCTGATGCAAAAGCAATATGGACATGGAAGCTGCAAAGTTACATTACATATTCATTAAATACGAGGCCAACGTGCAATTACCATTAGGGGAGTATCTGATTTGTTGTATAGTTGTGCTGTCTGATGTCTGTGCTTGTATGTTCACCAATCACAGGACAACCAGTAACTTATACCTACTTTGTCACCCTGCTAATAGGGCTGATGCGCCTAGAAGTCCTTTGGCACTACGGGCATCGCACTATTTCAGTCTGGTATAAAGTCCATATTTCAGCCCCCATCCTGCCGGACTAACAGGTTGTCAGCATATTGTTGGCAGCACCCGGAATACTTAACCAGAAGGTCGTTGGTCGCACACTGGAATATTTGTCCAGAACGTATATATAATTTGGTTTTTCCAGGGCATGGGTGGGCAGCAGCGTGGAATAACAAGTCATCAAGTCTTGCATAATTTCATTTTCTGGAACAGCAGTTTGATGGACGATTAACTGATTTAGGAATACGGGTGCTCATCATGCCTGGAACATTATTTAAACAGATGTAATGGCTCCTCGCTCAGGATGTTCCATTTTCCCACAACGGGCGCGCCGTGTCTTTCGTTTACTTCTTCTCTGCTGTGCACCAAGTGTGGAGTGTCGGACCGATCATTGTCTCACAGAAACATGCACAGTTGAATGCTGGCAGGCTGTAGTATTTCGATATATTTCATTTGTTCCCATTCAGAATAACCTGAAAATATATGACTTTGCAGCCAATATTTCGGAAAAACTGACCTACACTTGATTCTTTCATTTTTATTGGAAGTGAGAAGCTCTGCCGATGGTCGTGCTGGGTGTTTGTGCTGCTCGCTCGGGGTTGTATGTTCTTACAATGCATTCCGTTGCAACGCATGCCTTTACCACGCATGCGTTACAATGGAATGGCTTTTCAACCCATAACCTTTTCCTTTAATTTTTGCGTGGTCACGTCGTACGTCGTTAAGAGGAAGCGGAAGTTTCTTTCCGTTTCTTCTTAAACGACGCCGATTGCCTGCACATTGTGACGTGATTTCAGGTAAGGTTTTTGTTTGGGGAGGAGACCCCCCCAAGCCCCTCTTTTTTATTTTGAACCTTTACCACATAAGACTTTACTACATACCTCGTAGTAAAGGTATGCGTGGTAAAGGCTTTCGTGTTAAGCACGCATGCGTTGTAATGCATGCGTGGTTAATGTATTCGTGGTTGACGCGTTGTAGTGGCCGTTTCCCCTCGCTCGGTGCCAGAGCTGGCTTTAGATTGCACTGTAGCACGGATGAGGTGTAATTTATTCTCGTCCCGAGCACAAAGCGTTCACTTTCAATGCGTTACTTTCCCTTCTGTATGAGGGAGGTGCCAGGCAAGATATGATCCCCCAGCCTTAGTGAAAGGAAGTGGTTCGGTTCTGCCTTTATTTACTTTGCAGTGGGCTTTGCGATAATATGTCTGCGCTCCTTCCAGAATGACTGACAGGAAACGATTGACACCATTGCTTCAAGCCAGTGCAACTCTGAGACGTTTCCGATTTGTTTGAGCAACAAGCGTTTCCCAGGAGAACAATTCACTGTAAATGAATGCAGCTGAGATTATCAAAGGGACAGGGCCCCTTCTATACATCCCTTTAGGGGCACAGAACAAGGTCAACTGGGGGGACTGTGTTAAAATTAGGGAGGCCCTTGCCTGTGCAGGGTGAAGGTGGCTCACCTATCATTCGCGCTAGACTCTGCGACTGCCATTCGAACAAGAAAAGAGATGTCACCCCCTTCGGCTGTGGGTGACCTGAAGCCACTCCAAGCCCAGCCTGCCTCGAAGCTCCTCCGGCCATCAGGAGGTCACCATCCAGGGTACGGGTGAAGGCTTTGGACAAGAAATGTAGATTTCTACAGAGAAGACGGCGCCACCATTAAAAAACAAGACGTAAGCAAAAACGAAACCGTGAGCAAAAACGAAACCTGCCGTGGGACGGGACTTCCGTCTTATGAAGCCCGCGCCCACGGAGTGCCTGGGCAGAAAAGCAGTGCTGGTGACGCGGGGCTCCCATGCCCGAGGGAGAGCCCCGCGGAGGCTGCAGAGTCCGGCGATGCGGTGAGTGGGGTTAGTTGGGGGGTCTCTCTGTATGTGTGCGTGTGTGTGTGGGCGGGGGCGGGGGCGGCGGCGGGGGGAGGAGGTGTGGTGTGTGTCTGTATGTGTGCGCTCGTGTGTGTGTCTCTGTGTGTGTGCGTGATCCATGGTGACTGAAGAGCCTGCCGGAATCGGGGCGCGTGTTCACGCGTGAGACCTGATCCGATTCCGGCAGGCTGCGTGCGCGTGCCAGTCTCTTGTCTCCTCTGGGTAGTCCTTGAAAGCTGAAAGGACTGAAACGATTACAATAGACTTGCTTTGCGACAGCAGGGGCTTTGCCCCTGCAATCGCACGTGCGAGACCTAAAAAGGCCCTTGGTGTTTATTGTATGCAAAAGCTTAAATAATACATAGGTACCTTTGTAAGGAGCATTACAATAAACGTCAAAGTAAAAAGTACAAAAAGTACATATGCAAGCTCACAATTTCTTGCATTCCCATAGTTACTGAATTGATCATTTTGCCAATAGTTACATTCATATCAATTGTGCATTTTATTACAGGGAGTCTTCAGATAAAGGACAAAGATGCATTGCTACACAGATGAATACATCAAATATGAGCTCATCTGCAGGTTTCCTAATCATTGGATTTTCGGATTTTCCACATTTGCAAATTCCACTCTTTGTTGCCCTTTTATTGGTTTACTTCATGACTATAATAGGAAACCTTTTGATCCTGACTATAATTCACTCAAACTCAAATTTACATACAGCTATGTATTTCTTCCTTACTCATTTGTCATTTGTTGACATCAGTTTCACATCAGTCATTGTTCCACAACTTCTGGTCCATTTCTTTTCAAAGGGCATTGAGGTTTCTCTCAACAAATGCCTCCTGCAGCTGTACTTTTTCATGGCCTTGGCATGTGTAGAACTCCTTCTCTTGAACGCCATGGCTTATGATCGTTATGTGGCCATATGCGATCCCCTCCGCTACATGAACATCATGAATAAGGCCACATGCATGAGGTTAGCTGCTGGAAGCTGGACAACAGGACTTCTTCTTGGGATACCACATAATATTCTAATATCAAGGTTCTCCTTCTGTGAGTCCCACATCATAAACCACATTTTCTGTGATATGACAGCACTAATGAAGATTTCTTGCAGCAGCACTAGCATCACTGAGACTCTCAACTACGTGGAGGGTTCATTAGTGACAATGCCATCCTTTATTATTATCATAATGTCTTATTGTAAAATTGCTTCTTCCATCCTGAAAATCAAGTCCAAGACTGGAAAGGAAAAAGCTTTCTCTACGTGTGCTTCGCACATCAGTGTGGTTATTTTATTCTATATATCTCTCTTGTCTACGTATTCACGACCAAAATCAACATATTCAATGATGGAAAACAAGATAATGTCTTTGTCATATGTTGCTGTTACACCCCTATGTAACCCCATTATATACAGTCTGAAAAATGCTGAGTTTAAAAATGCCTTGAAGAAGGCAAAGAATATAGCATGATTCCTTAGCCGAGAGAAAAGTGCATGATTTGAATGGTTGCAAAGCTAATTCAAATGCCAAAGTATTTTTAATTTCTTTTAAAGTACTGCTTTGTATATTGTTTGCCATATTTAATTTATCACACACTGTGGGCAGTGTCTCTTTTAGCATTACAATTCTGTTATGAATGACTTATTGCATACAGAAATATGTTTCTAAATATCTTTGCCCAGGCCAGGGATTTGATAAAGTAACAAAACATTCTATCTGACCCATTGACACAAATAATTTGGAACAAAAGTTGGGAATTATTTCAGCATTTTACATGTTTGTTTTTGCAGGTGGTACATTATTTGATTGTGAAATGAAAATATTTTTGAAAAGTACACAGTTCTTCGTACACATCCATCAATCATCACATAACATTGTCACAGTTTTTTCATGGTTTGTCATTTTATTTTTTCCTAATTCTGTGATGAGAAAACCAAACCTTCTTGGGCCTGATCATATAAAATGAGGATGGAAAAGATACGTTTGAACATGATCTGTGCCATGCTTTTAGACTGCCTGGAGTCATTAGAAATGTAAGTCTAGTGGCAGTGACATTTCCACCTTTATCAGCTGAAATTGAATCTTATTCACTGAAATTAATTACTTTCAATGGCAAATCAGAAACCAGCAACTACCAACAAAACTGAAAATAATAACAAAAAGCAACACGCTGAAAAATCATAATATATGACAACAACCACATGAAAACGTAGGAAAACAATAGGAACACAGTGGCAATACAATAATAATAGTAGAACTAGCCCTTTCAATAATATGATCCCGTACTGCAATGTAAAAAACAAATTAACATAACGTAAGTCAACACAACACACCACCATTGCAAAAAATACAATTCTGTACTGTTCCAAATATTTAGCTTCAATTCTGAGGGTCTAAGTAGGCCTTATTGCTTGTAAACCAGGGTGCATGATATTTAAAGGTATGACATGTAAGAATTCAATGTTAATCATGTCCTTAAAGTCAAAAGGACCTGAAGGCTGTTTACACTATAGCAGAGTTTGCATCATTGGTATACAATATTACATGTAATTTTTTTATGTCCAGCAAGGAAGCAACTACAAATTTTATATTTGGAATTGTAATAAATATTTTTGAAAAGGTACTTTTAGAAAGTTAAATTTCCCCTGCCTAAATCCTCTGGATGCCTATTTATATGAGCTCTTCCTCTCACCAAGGGCAGAGTAGCCCTCTTGGGTGTGGGGTGCTGTCCTGTAAGTAACACCAGGGCCTTCTGCCTCATTAGTCCCTCTAGTCAGGTAGGCACCAGGAACCATTTTTGAGTAACCACAGCAGAGAGGTTACTCATTTCCCTGGCCACACCTCCAGGGTGGGCAAATTAGCTCTACACAGGTAAGAACATTTCTGCCATCTTGGCTTTAGGTAGACAAGGGTGCTTCAGGATTGCTTTCAGTAGAGCACACAAGGAATGCTACAAAAGTGTGTTCGGTCACCCCCAGGAACTTGTTGAGTAGGGAGTGGCTAAAGTTTTTCCCACCTACAGGCTGACCAGTTTTAACTGGACTTTTTGTTGGATCTTGCTGCTGGCCTCTGCTGTGGAGATTCTTGACCCACAAGTGTTGTCTCCAAAATCCTGCTTCCTTGGCTGTCCCTCCACACCATGTTGAATTTCAATATTTCTCCTACTTTACTGTTGGATTGCTGAATACAAAATGGAGCACTGACGCTGCCCCGAGTTGATATGCCCGCCCCCTACTTCTTCTTCAGACTCTGCTGTGGTGTAAATGATTTGCCAGAAAGAGCTATGCCAAAGTGTATCTAAGGAGGAAAGCATACTCATTGTCTGAACATTTAAAATCTCACATAATGCCTTAGGTATCACCACACTCATATGTAATAAAAAAAATTACAAAATGTTGTCTTTAAATCTAATGAGTGACATCATCAAGAATTTCATTTATCATGTATCGAGCAATCTAATATTTGAGGTCATCAGCAGTGCATGATGGGAGTACGAGCTATAGTTGATTAAACTGATGTACAACAGTGGTTTTTTTTAACGTTACTTTGTTTCTCCTTTCAAACACCTCACAATAAATTCACTTTAACCTTTGATTTTTCAGTGAATGTATGTGGATTTTCAATCATATTCTAAAGTGGCCCAGCTCTGAAACCATCTGTGATTGCTAAAGCCGTATTAATTAGGGCTTGGACCGTATGCAGCATGGTTCGGCTGCAGTGCTTGGCCACAAGGTAAGGCCCTGTGCTCAACTCTCTGCCTGCACCCAACCTGTGCTGCACACACCCTTTGGCGGTGCAAAATGTGGGTTGTCCTCAAATCCAGGTTCTGCAACCAACTTGCAAAAAGCAGCAAATCCATGCTGAGCACAGCCTCTGGCCATGTAGAGTGGGAATGGCCACTTGGGGGCAGATTTACAAGCCCCTTGTGCCACCAGTGCGTCACTTTTTGTGACGCACCGGCAGCGCATTTTACTGCCACCCTAAGTGACTTTTCCAGTCCTTGTAAATATAGCCCCTTTGCATGCAGCACTTTGCGTGAAAAGGGCATTCCATGGGTGTTGCTGTGGGTGTTCCCACGCAACACCCATAGGACCAGACACATTTTCAGATTTACGAGAAATCGTAAACCTGGAAATGCGTCTGAAGGCTACGCCTCCCCAGGGGAGGCATAGTGAGGCGCAACGAGGAGAAATGTATTTATTTCTCCTCCGTTTTTTCCTCTTTCTATGCATGCTGCATTATGCAGCACAAATAGAAAGAGGAAATCATCTCTGATGATTGTTTAAGTACAGGAAGGTGTCCCTTCCTGCACATAAACAACCAGTAAAACAATGACGTTTTGCAAGTTTCTATGTGTGCTAATGCAGCATACATAGAAGTTGAAAAACGCCATTTCAGATTGTTTATGTGCAGGAAAGGAACCCTTCCTGTGCATAAACAATCTCCCCACAACACAGGCATTCTTGCACCATGGTGCAAGGGAGCCTGCACCAGCGCATGAAAGCAGTTTGTGCACCAGCACAGGGGGAGGCACAGAGATGCAACATATTGTTGTAAATATGTTGCATCCGGTGCAGGCCAGCCAAATGGTCTGCTGCACACACTGAATCACTTTTCTTAGAAATCTACCCCTAGGTATTTTCTAAACTCCTTTTTAGGCACCCTGCCATAACTGTGCACAGTTTGCCTAACAATATCTTTACTTTTTTAAATTATGGAACAATTAAGTGACTGAAAAGATGGTTTGGGTGAAAAAACATATGTGGAAAGGGATGCTGCAGTTATGCAAACATCTCCCTTCTTAACTATTTTTAGCCCGTATAAAATATATTGTGCCTCAAATTACTATAAGCCAAAATAATCTCCTCACAGCTGTAACTTGCTGCCTTCATACCTGGATGAACATCTTTTAAGAGCACGAGCCGTTCATTGCAAAGCATGTGAATCCTTCACAAGTAATAAAAAAAACACAATATTAAGTTTACTACAAACCGAGTTCCCCATTGTAGTGTTTGACTTTCATCAAAGCAGAGCAATCCAAGGCTAGCTCAAGGGAGGTAGTGTGGGCAAATAACTCAGCTTACTGTTACACAACAAACAACATTCAATACATCATTGTCCAGTCAATTCTTTTTTTTTCATAAAAAGGAAAAATACTTCACATCAGCATACACATAGCTAAAAATAGCCAGATGGAAATGCCTATTTTGACACTTTCATAACACGTTACACCCCTAGGGAATTCAGAACACTATAGCCCCCACATCAGACACAATCTGATAGGGTGTTGTTAACACAAAGATAAGGCCATTGGCTTTGTCCGGTTGTCACCACATTAATAAAACTAAAATATGACTTAATAAACAAATTCAACAAAGGTCAAATTAATGAGGCTGTTCCTACAATGACAGTCATTAAGGCATTTCATTTTTAAACTTGAGGTTGTCAAAAAAGCATTTCAAAGTGTATCAATGACCATCATCAAAATGTAATGATTCACTATGTAATTGTCAATACAACCTTGTCCATGACTTTGATCATATAACATTGCATTGTCAATATTGTCATTGTTAACAAAGCATTGTCATATCAATTTAATTTGTGCATACATCATTATGCTGCACTGAAGCTATAGGACCAATCAAAAGACGTTCTTGCATTCCAGAACTAATGTATAACAGCAAAAGCTCCAGTAGTGCCTGAAATTGTTAGAAACCTCTATCAAAGGCGTTAAATGTAACCCCCTAGTTGAACTAGCGACTCATCAGGTAACCTTTGGTGGTAGGGATACTGCACACCTGGATGCGGGTAGAGCATTCCATAAAAGGGTTAATGGTGCCCCTGCACTTTCTAAGGCACCGCCAAATCCATAAATGCATGTGCCACAGGTTATTCTGGTGGTTTCCGTTATCCTGAGGCCTGTATGTTTTCTTACCCATTCCTAAATGCATTTTTTATTTTTCGATTACCACGTAACCTGGCGAGGTGCCTTTACATGTTTAGGGGACTTTTGGCTCCTGCCCCTATTGGGGCATCTGGCATATGGAGGTGGTAGGCAGTGGTAGGAGCCCACTCCAGTGCTGCTCAGGTAGCTTTTCACTAGGCAGACATTGCTCATGTGCTTGCACAGGAGTAAGTATTTGTTTTCCCCTGCCCTCCCCTCCATGAGCTTCCAGCCAAGTGGTATTTGCCTTCCACCACCAAGACATGGGTATAGGAAATGGGAACGCACTTCCCAGTAGAGGAGTACAATGACACTCATCTGCCTATGGCTCTGGTCCAAGGAGATGGGGGCCCGGTAAGTGTTCCATGTGTTGGACCTGGGGGATAGGGTCCCGGGGTCATACAGATTTTAACATGATTATGCATCCCCAGGGCCCAAGACCATCCACAAGGTACTAAACTTAACAGGCTCAAACTTTCTGTGTCGTTTTGCTCATGGTAGTATGGTAAACAAGGGTACCCCAATATTAGAACCTGGGGTGAATAAGGAACATATGTATGAAACTTTGGTTTTGCGATTCTCAAATAGCGATTTTTTGCAAAACGCAATTTGAGAATCGCAAAACGCTATGTATATAGGATTTGCTAATAATTTTGCGAATCCTACATATTCATTAATTGAGACTTGCAAATTGCGATTCCCAATTAAGGAATACCTCCCCATTCATTCCTATGGCCCTAGAGGGCCATGGGAATGAATGTGAAGACATTCTCAATTTGCGATTCTCAATTAGAGAATCTTAAATTGAGAATGCAATTTCAAGGGAGCCAGGGTGTCAAAAGGACACCCTGTTGCATCCCTGAAATGTGCATGTGTGCTGTTTCCTGCCGCTAAAACGGCGATAATTTTAACGCGGTTCTTGCTAATATGCCCCATTATTTGGCCAAATGATCCAGCTGAGCATTTAGCACTTCTTTCGCAAGTCAGTTGACTAATGACCAGGAAACCCTAACTCAGGCCTTTGGTCACAATCCTAGCACATCTTCTTTCTGCTCCAGCTGGTCATCTCCTCTCTGGATTTTACCATCTTGAACCTGCATTCACTAAACGGCTTGTCGGTAAATACCATGGGGCAGATTTATGAAGGCCTTGCGCCGCCGGTGCGTCATTTTTAACATGGGAAAAAGTGACGCACCGGCGGCGCAAGGCCTTCATAAATCTGTCCCCATGTTCTCATGTTGCCTTCCATTAGAGCAGAAGTTGTGACCGTGCTGCATAGCAATATTCATGAACTATTTACTTTGACCTATTGTTCTCATATCTTGGTGAAGTGGGCCTCCATATGCTCTGATCCAACCAAGGCCCTTCCCAGCACAAGAACTAAATAACTGTATTATGTAAGTTAGGTTTTGCCAGGCCTGATAAATCAAGTTGACTTGTAATCTGCTAGTGTGGTTGTATTGTGGTTGCAGTGTCTACCATCATTTATGTTTGCAAACAACTAAAGCAGAAGGTATTTGGCGGCAGTATTGTTATTGCAGCATTAAGTACCAATGCTAAAGAATGCTGTTGATGGTATTTTCACAACACTCAAAATCAAAAGACTTTCTTAAGTTTGGGCAGCCCTAAAACTGAGAGTCTCCTTATGCCCTGCAACAACTCTGCCTTGGTTGCTGGCAGAGGTCAAGGCACATGTAATGTTATTTGCAGTAGTACACTATTCATGCATGAGATATGGGTTATGTGCCAGCTTGCTGCTGATTGAAGGTTAGTGAAGGCCTGCTGTCATATGGACCTGCATTGATAAAGTGCCAACAATGGTCTGGGGCTGCTTACATGCCACTGTTGTAGAGGGCAAGGTGCATCTCCTGTTATGTTATGTTATGTTAATTGTTTATTTCTATAGCGCGCGGCTACTCAAAGAGAGTGTCCTGGCGCTTTATTGGAGAAAGAGACAAAACTGCAACATACTAACATAACACCAGATAAAAAAACTAACAGAAGAGTGGGCCAAAGATTCACGGAAGACCGGCTACTGAGTGAACAGCCAAGTTTTAAGGCCTTTCCTAAAAGCCAGTAGACTGGTGGCTCCCCGCAGGGCCAGTGGTAAAGAGTTCCACAACTGAGATGCCAACAGTCCAAAAGAGCGGCCTCCGAGGCGCGCTTTCTTTACCCGGGGGACAACAGCAAGGTACAGGGCTTCCGACCTCAGAGACCTGGTCGGATGATAAAAGACCAGCCTCTTTTGGAGGTACTTGGCTCCCTCCTTGTAAAGAGCTTTGTAGGCCAAGGTCAGTGCCTTAAAGGCGATCCTCTTGCGGATAGGAAGCCAATGTAAAGTTGCCAGCAAGCCCGAGGCCCTGGAGCGCCTACCAAGGCCAAAGATTGCCCTGGCAGCGGCGTTCTGTACCACTTGAAGCCGCTGCAGCAAGTACTCTGGAAGGCCCAGGTAAAGAACGTTGGAATAATCCAACCTGGACCCAATCAGAGCCTGGACTGTCAGCGTCCTATGTTCCACGGATAACAGAGGAAGGAACCTCCGCAGCATCCTGAGGATGCCAAAGCAAATGCCCGACACCCCCAGGATCTGGGATTTCAAGGTAAGCCTGTTATCCATCTTCACCCCCAGATTCTTAGCAACCTGAGAGGAGCAGGACGGAGGGAACATATCCAGTGGCCACCAGGTCTGCCAATCTGGCTCTGTGTCGCACCCAAAGAAAAGTACTTCGGACTTGTCGGAATTGCACTTAAGGCTGTTTAGATGGAACCAATGAAAAACAGCCCCAAGGCAATCCCGAATACTCTCCCCATCAAAGTCGCCTCCTCTCTTACAAGAGAAGAGGAGCTGGGTGTCGTCCGCGTAGGATACGATCTGGGCACCATGCGACTCCACCAACGCCGCCAATGGGGTCATAATGATGTTAAAGAGGGTCGGGCTCAAAATAGAGCCCTGAGGGACCCCAACTCCCAGAGGCGGCATCACGGCGGAATCAGGCGGGGCCCAGATCGATTGCCGGCGGCCGGCTAGGAAAGAGGAAAACCAGTCGAACACCGTCCCCCGTAAGCCTATCTCGAAAAGTCTAGCGAGAAGACCATCATGTGGAACGTTGTCGAACGCCGCCGACAGGTCTAACATCACCAGCATGACTTTGCCCCCAGAGTCCAGAACCCCTTTAATGGTTTCCGAGACCTCCAGGAGCGCTGTCTCAGTACTGAGATGGGGACGAAAGCCCGATTGGGTGGCATGCAGGATCTCATTAGATTCAAGAAAGTTGGAGAGCACGCCATGGACGTGCTTTTCCAGAATCTTCGTGAGGGCCGGCAGCAGAGAGATAGGCCTATAATTAACAGGGGCCTTCGGGTCTAGACCAGGTTTTTTGAGCAAGGGAATCACCATCGCCTGCTTCCAGGTTCGCGGGACCACACCGAGCCTCAGCGAAAGATTTAAGAGTGGATTAGCCAGCGGGTTGATCACCTCCGCGACTTTCGCTAGAAATTTAGCAGGACATGGGTCAAGGGGAGAACCCGATTTTAAATTGCCCATGAGAGCCAGGGAGTCCAGAGCAGAGATTGGGGGAAACACACTCAACGTCGCCCCTGGCCCGGCCTGTGGCAGTGTGGTGAAGTCGGGCTCAGTCTGGCCCGCAGACGCTGGTACCAGGAATGACTCCTGGATGCGTTGGATCTTGCTCGTGAAGAAGTCAGCAAGGTCCGTGGCCCAGGTACCAGATGGTTTTTGGTCCGAGGTGTTAGACCAAGGTGAGGTGAATTCTCTCACAATGGAGAAAATCTCCTTGCAGGAGTTGGAGGCAGCATCAATTCTCCTGGCTAGATAAGCTTTTTTCTCCAGGCGGATGTCCCGGTGATAAGCCTTAACCACCGTTTGGTATGTCAACTTGGCAACAGTGTCATATTGTGCCCGCCAGGCTCTTTCGGCTACCTTGCACTGCTGCCGCGTAGCCGACAGTGCAGCGGTAAACCAAGGCGCAGAGACCCGTTTCGGTGTCGGGCGAGATGTTACTTCCGGGGCAAGATCGTTTAGCCTGTCCACTAACCAGTCTTGCATGGTCTGCAGATCCCTGTCTAGATCACCTGAAAGAAGGCAGGGGTGGGCCTCAGCTGCCTGGGCCAGCATCTCCGGGGTTACTCGATGGAAAGCCCTATGGACACGACCCTGTTGATATGCCTGGATAGGCACTGATTTAACTATGCCCTTGATCACAAATTTGGCAAGAAAGTGGTCAGACCATAGGACAGGAGTGATCTCTATACCCTCGAGAGGGACAGACGAGAAGACCTGGTCAAGGGTATGCCCCTTCTCATGCGTAGGCTCCTGAAAGTAGGGGATAAGCCCCAGCGGGGTCAGCGCCTCCGAGAGTTTGGCGGCAGCCGGGTCGGATGAATCATCCATCCGGAAGTTAAAATCGCCAGCCACGATGAAATGTTCGGCTTTCAGGGCCAACTCCACCAGCACCGTATCCAGATCTTCAAAGAAGGTGCCGGGAGTACCAGGTGGCCTATATACGAGCAGTCCCTTGAAGGATTGGTGGGGCGAAAGAGTGATAGAGAAGGCTAGGGTCTCCGAGCCTCGGATGTCAATAGCTGGCAGGATCTCACAGGGGGTCCTTTCCGGACCACTAGCGCTACTCCACCTCCCCTTCCCTTGGCTCTATCCTTTCTGAAGATGTTGTAATCAGGCGGGATTGCCAAAGCGACGTCAGGGTTAGAAGAGTCACCCCACCATGTCTCAGTAAGCATGAGACATAGTGGTTTATCTATATCGAGAAGCTCATAGATGTCCTGCGCATGTTTGCAAGCTGACCTGGTGTTCAATAGCATGCACCCGAAGCCCATACTAGAGATGTTATTGCTCGGCCGTAAAAAGAGCGAGCGGGTCGGGCACCAGCCACAACCCGGGCAGCGGGATTTCCCATGGTAACGGCCAGGGAAAACAGTGCGACAGCCAGAGCCATGAGGATAGAATGAGCGAAGTTCGCTAGGGGAATAGCGCAAGGCGGGGGTCCCAGGGGGACACATCCCTGTAGAAAGAATCCCACCCGCCGCTCCGCCCGCCTCCGGGACGCTGACGGGCGCAGACGGGCAGGACTCTGGCTTGACTCCGGCGAGAGTCCGGCGCTCCCGCTGCGCGTCACCGCTGCGCGCAGGAGGCGAGCATTAAGTAGGGCTCACCTGTGTTGCAGATGAGCGCTAGAGCGCTCACACACGTGGCACACTCGCTCCACACCACCCCCAAGATGGCGCCCGGCGCCAAACACGAAGGCTCAGAATAAAATGAAATAGATCCGCGAAAAGCGCGGTGGGGGGCCCAATTTAGGGTGCAAGTGAGAGGGCACACAGAGATCGTTCTAAAAACAAAGTAAATGCAATTTACCAAACAAAAATGCAAAAGCAATATTTAAAAAGTTACAGCAGTGCTGAGAATGACAATTCAGCAGAATAGCGCGCGTGCGTGCTACTACCTTTCTCCAGGCCGAGCTACTGCCTAGCTCGCCTTAAGTAGGGCTCACCTGTGTTGCAGATGAGCGCTAGAGCGCTCACACACGTGGCACACTCGCTCCACACCACCCCCAAGATGGCGCCCGGCGCCAAACACGAAGGCTCAGAATAAAATGAAATAGATCCGCGAAAAGCGCGGTGGGGGGCCCAATTTAGGGTGCAAGTGAGAGGGCACACAGAGATCGTTCTAAAAACAAAGTAAATGCAATTTACCAAACAAAAATGCAAAAGCAATATTTAAAAAGTTACAGCAGTGCTGAGAATGACAATTCAGCAGAATAGCGCGCGTGCGTGCTACTACCTTTCTCCAGGCCGAGCTACTGCCTAGCTCGCCTTAAGTAGGGCTCACCTGTGTTGCAGATGAGCGCTAGAGCGCTCACACACGTGGCACACTCGCTCCACACCACCCCCAAGATGGCGCCCGGCGCCAAACACGAAGGCTCAGAATAAAATGAAATAGATCCGCGAAAAGCGCGGTGGGGGGCCCAATTTAGGGTGCAAGTGAGAGGGCACACAGAGATCGTTCTAAAAACAAAGTAAATGCAATTTACCAAACAAAAATGCAAAAGCAATATTTAAAAAGTTACAGCAGTGCTGAGAATGACAATTCAGCAGAATAGCGCGCGTGCGTGCTACTACCTTTCTCCAGGCCGAGCTACTGCCTAGCTCGCCTTAAGTAGGGCTCACCTGTGTTGCAGATGAGCGCTAGAGCGCTCACACACGTGGCACACTCGCTCCACACCACCCCCAAGATGGCGCCCGGCGCCAAACACGAAGGCTCAGAATAAAATGAAATAGATCCGCGAGAAGCGCGGTGGGGGGCCCAATTTAGGGTGCAAGTGAGAGGGCACACAGAGATCATTCTAAAAACAAAGTAAATGCAATTTACCAAACAAAAATGCAAAAGCAATATTTAAAAAGTTACAGCAGTGCTGAGAATGACAATTCAGCAGAATAGCGCGCGTGCGTGCTACTACCTTTCTCCAGGCCGAGCTACTGCCTAGCTCGCCTTAAGTAGGGCTCACCTGTGTTGCAGATGAGCGCTAGAGCGCTCACACACGTGGCACACTCGCTCCACACCACCCCCAAGATGGCGCCCGGCGCCAAACACGAAGGCTCAGAATAAAATGAAATAGATCCGCGAAAAGCGCGGTGGGGGGCCCAATTTAGGGTGCAAGTGAGAGGGCACACAGAGATCGTTCTAAAAACAAAGTAAATGCAATTTACCAAACAAAAATGCAAAAGCGATATTTAAAAAGTTACAGCAGTGCTGAGAATGACAATTCAGCAGAATAGCGCGCGTGCGTGCTACTACCTTTCTCCAGGCCGAGCTACTGCCTAGCTCGCCTTAAGTAGGGCTCACCTGTGTTGCAGATGAGCGCTAGAGCGCTCACACACGTGGCACACTCGCTCCACACCACCCCCAAGATGGCGCCCGGCGCCAAACACGAAGGATCAGAATAAAATGAAATAGATCCGCGAAAAGCGCGGTCGGGGGCCCAATTTAGGGTGCAAGTGAGAGGGCACACAGAGATCGTTCTAAAAACAAAGTAAATGCAATTTACCAAACAAAAATGCAAAAGCAATATTTAAAAAGTTACAGCAGTGCTGAGAATGACAATTCAGCAGAATAGCGCGCGTGCGTGCTACTACCTTTCTCCAGCAAGTGCTTTCTCCTCATTCAGCACTTAATAATTCCACATTGCAACCATGCTCAATTAATTCAAAAGTGCCATTGTTTGTTGGGTATAAAGGCAAAGAATGATATTGAGCAATGCAAACAAAGGACGTATTGTCTGACTGGTGCTGCCATAGGTCTATGTACGGCACTTGCACTTTCCAACCACTGAGATCCCACACATCTTACAAACATAACCTACACAATAAGTACACGTTCTACAACCTCAGGTAGGAACACATTTTATCTTTTGATCATCATCACCATCATCAAAGTGTAATGCAGCAGCACTCAAAAGCGATTGTGGGAGAATTTGATGTGAAAGAAGGTGACACTTTAGGCTCTTCTCAACTTGAGAATTCAACTGTTGGAACCTGACCAGACACTTAAACAGATAATACGCTCTGTTACAATGTGACATTTTGATGTTCATTATTAGTTATACCAGACTCTGATCTCAATGCAGGTGTGTTTCAGGTGGCTTTGATTCCATTGATGAAGGTACCAGCTGCCGCAACCAGAGGTGGATGCTACTTGTGTATCACAGACAAAATATGTAGCTTCTCACCCCATGCAGCAGGCTCTGCTGTAAGCCACACTTTCAGGGGGTTGCACAGTAACCCAACCAGGATTGCCAAGCCTGCCTCTACTCTTCCTACTTTTAGATACTGTGGACATGTCAACCAGGTTATTGTTGCCTCACACTCTACAGATGCTACAGTTGTTCCATGAATCTCTGGTCAAGATGATCTTTGATGACTTAAGTCCAGAAGCATCACTTCTGAATACAAGTTTAAAAGTAGCACAGACATCAACCACTTCTGTCTCTAAAAGCAAACATTCCAAAAACAGCAGAGAAGCTGAAGCAAGGAGGATGTGTTAGAATCTAATAAATCCTCCTGCACACTGTCTGCAGTCCTAAAATATTGCTCTTATTGTTGAACCACAAAAAGCAGGAACCTCAAAACGCTAACAGTCTTCAATGACAGTCAACAAACATTCTAAAGAAAAATCATGGATATGATTTGATCATATTCTTCAGTGCACACTAAAAATGTCTATCCAATTATGTACTGCATTTCAGAAACCTTTTGGGATGAAGGGAAAACAGGTTCAACTAAGCAACTAACCTTTAATGATTCACATCTGCGTACTCTGCCATTTATACCTTTTGGAGTCAGGGCCTAGGAGAGATCAACATCTGATGTTGATGTAGTGTCATACGCCGATGACACTCAGATTCTGATCACCCTCGGTCCTGACCCCATCGATACAAAAACACGCTTTAGTAATTGCATGCTGCACTTTGACAGATGGATGAGCACTAATCATCTGCAACTTAATGGTAACAAGACCGAGGTGATACTCTTTGGGAAGGCACATGAGCACTGGTCAAAAGACTGGTGGCCTCCCAAACTGGGCCCCTGTCCAATTCGTAGGCAGGCAGTGCGTAATCTTGGTATTCTAATTCATGACCAACTATCAATGAAGAACCAGGTTAACCAAATGATAGGCACCTGCTTTGGCATCATTTGCAGTTTGCACAAAATCTTTAAATGGATCCCGATAGAAGCAAGAAAACCTCTATTACAGGGATTGATCATCAGCCGGATGGATTATGGAATGCCTTGCTGACACCAATAAATGAAGATCTGCTGTCCAGGCTACAGGTTCTGCAAAACACCGCGGCCAGGCTAGTGTTGAATCTCCCGTCTAGATCACCCTCAGCACCTAGCATAAAACTCCTTCACTGGCTTCCTGTAAGGAAGAGAACCTGGTTCAGCACTCTCTGCCTAACACATAAGATTATGTACAGTAGGTGCCCCAGCTTCTTGGCAAATAGACTCAGCTGGTACCAGCCTCGCAGGCTATTAAGGTCCAGTAATACATTTCTCCTTACCCCTCTCAGAGTCCGTACTGCAAAAAATACCAGAAAATCATTTTCCTTCTTGGCGCCCACTCTCTGGAACAAACTGCCCCCCTACCTACGCACTGCAACTGATCACAATTGCTTCCATAGGGAGTTAAAAACATGGTGGTTTGATCATTAAACCAGCAAGATCTCTTCTCTAGCCGGAAAGTCGGAGTTGTCCATCATCGCCATGAGACCTTTGAGTGATATGTGCGCTCAATAAATATCCCTGATTTGATTTGATTTGCTTTGAGTGTCTTCTGCCTTACAGTTAAAGAGTGCCAGAAGAGAGGTGTTGTGAGTCTCTGCTGATTCTGTCTGAGACACTGCATATCTCTTTTACACGTGGGCTAGAGTGACATCCTTTGATAGCACTGTGGACATATTTGTATCTATTCCTCTGAGGTGAGTTGTGCACTTATTCACTGACCTCAGATGCCATTCACCCTAGCTTCTCTGTATGATGTTTTGCCATGTTTTATGGTTTTGATGCCTGCATGGTTTTTGTCAATGTAATCACAAATGTAAGCCGGTGGAAAGGTATCCTTAAATAATTAACTGATCCTATTGTGTTTTATGAACCAGAGAAAGATAGATCTGGAAGACAGACCTACGTGTTTCCATTTTTTACTGCACATTTTTCAGCTTCATTAAAATTGTAGCTTTGACTTCCTTGACCTAAATGACACTCTTATGATTCCCTTATATAAAGTATTAGTTTTAAGATTTAAAATGATGAAACGGATGCATTGGTATTGATAGATGACATTTTTGATGTGATATATGCACTAACATAAGATGTCCATTCACTGGGGGTTGAAAAATTACTTGCCTAATGAACTTAAATTGAGAAAGTCACAATTTGCTTTGGCTGCAAATGCAGGGATGGAGGCCTGCAAGGATCAGTAGACCTCTGTCCCTGCGGCTGAATTCCCGAACTGCAACAATTTATCAAAAGTAGCTCATCTACCTGAAATAGGCAGTTGCTGATCTTAAAAAATATATCTCTTGTTTAGGAAGAAATTGGACGGGGGGATCAAGGCCACTGATACAATTCCCAAAGAAGAAGCGATCTCATGAAGACAGCTTGACTTTGCAAATTAGTTTTCACTTCACTTCTCCTTTAATGTCCTTCATATTTACCATTCATAAAGGAATGTACAGGGTCTTTTATGAGAGAGAAGGCCTTTTCAGACTCTTAAACAGGCTTCTGTATATTGCAAAAAAGACACTTTGTAGTCACAAACCATGTGATCTTGTGAATCATAGGTTTTGTGACCATAAAAGGAAATATTCCATTTGGCCCACTGTTCTTATCCTATATTTTTAATGTGTATTGCAGTTACTCTCGATTGATAGTTTGGATTTTTATTCCAATGTTTCTGTCATGCTACAAAGACAGATATGGCAGTCAAAAGCTCTCACTGTGGCGTAGCTGGGCCTAGTGCCGCCCACGGCCATGTGAAGAGCAGGGATGTTTCTGGCAGTTGCTGCGGCGGCTGCCCCAAAATCTATATCATGGGTACACACATGTGCAAGCTCAGATGTGAGGTGAAACAGTGAGGCAAACTGCCACAGCAACTAGTGACAGTCCCTCTGCTGTTCTCTGGTCAGGTTAAGTGAGAAACCTTCAACTGACCAATCTTTCTTCTTAAATAAAAGGGGAGGCTCACTCTACTCCTCCAGTAAATCCAGTAAATCATCTGTTACCAACAGCATGGTGACCTTAGACCTTCTATACTGGGGTTTGAGATGATTGATGTGGAAAAACCGTAAGGGATCTCTTGTGGTTTGAGGTTTCCTTCTTCTCGTTCACCTCATTGGGCCAAAATGGTGCAAAAGTGACACAGGGCTCTCATAAAGAGGCCCCTCTGTCTTTCACACTAAAACTGGATACTTGGCTGAAGTTTGCAGCTAAATCCAACCCTTTAAATGATATGGACTGGGGACCCTGCCATGAACAATGTGAGCACCTCTGTTTGCACTCATGCAGGGGCGGCCTTAGGCATGTGCAAGCTGTGCACCTGCAAAGGACCACCAAACCCCAGGGGCCACCACGCCAATATATATCCATAATATAATAATCCACTGAGGATGGATACATATATGCGTGGCGGACCCTGGCAGGGATTTGGTGGCCTCTGGCTCTGTTCCACTTCCAAACACCCTGACCCCCTCCCCATCACTGGCCTCCGTGCTCCGCCCCGCCCACTCTTCTGGGGTCCTCTAGCTATGCTCCCTACCCGGGGCCGCCATGAGCCCAGAGCCGCCCCTGACTCATGCAACTGCATTTCTACGATGTTTGCTTCTAAATTCAAACCCTCTGTTGAGGTTAGTACAGATGTTCATATTACATTAATCAATGGTTAGTGTGTCACATATAAAAGTTTGATCAAATAGCAAAATAGCAAAACAACTAGTACTGCTCTTTTCACAAGTACAGTTCGAAACAACTTCATAACATGAACACTAGCTGATGAGAAATGTAAATTGTACATCAGAGCTAAACACCACAGAGGTCCACAGCCCAAACTGAGGCTGCATCAGTGTCCACATACATACACAGAATTGGACCAGAATATTTTATCCAACATTGTGCTCTATACTGCAGATTCAATAACACTGAAATTCTAAGGATTTGTGTGTGGGCTGCAGGCAGTACAATTGGAAAACACAGAGAAATCGATTTTTAAATAAATGTTTCCACTCAGACAATAGAATGTCAGCAAAGAATAGCACATGGACCTCTTCTGAATCTACACGTGGGTGGAGAATGTGAGTGGGCACATCCATCACAGATAAACGACTGACCATGTGCCCCTAGGGTTCTCAAATCACTTTTTTCTGAATCTGTCATTGTCCATGATACAGTCCCAATTCTTAACATTTAGTACATGAAATAGATTTACTAATTATCCCCCCACCTCCGATAAATAAAGACACCCTGTAAAGCAACTTTTATTAGATGGGATAAATTATGTCAGTTTCGAGATTTCTTGTGATAAAACAGAATTAGATGCAGAATTTGGTGCAGTAGCTATGGTTTCCAGAATGTTACCCCTTCGTTAATTGTCTACAGTTTTAGTCTTCTGGGGGCATATTAGCTAGGCGGCGATATGAAACTATCGCAGCTTTTGCGGCTGTTTCTGGCCGAAAAGCAGCAATAATTTCATTGCCTAATCAGCAAAGACACGCTATTGCGTGTTCTGCTGATTTTGCGCCCTTTTCAACAACGCCCAGCTTGCATTTCTAATGAGATAAAAAGTGGGCGTTCCAGGGGCAAATAATAGGAGAAATGTCGCTAAGCGACATTTCTCCTAATATTTTTTTTATTTTATTTTATTTTTAGTGTTTTCTATAGCCCGAACATGACCCAGTTTAGGGTATCAGAGCGCTTTACAGTAGGGCTTCATCAGGCAATAATGTTTCACACTTCAGATTAGCAATAATACAGTTGCCGTGGCGGCGTTAAAGTACAGGATCATCTTATAGCATGACCCAGTGTGTTGTAGCGGGGCTCTTTAAAATAGTGTTTCATCTGTCATAAATTTTTACGCTTCAATTTCGCTTATGGACATATATACATTCAGTAGTAAAAGTTGGGCAGTTTATAGATAGCAGGCCTCCAGTATAGTCTTTATGAAAGAAATTTGTTCATATAGTATGATTTTGCTTCCTTTTTGAAGGTTGCAGTGGATGTAATTCTTCTGATGTTTGGTGGGAGTGCATTACTAATTCTCGGTGCTGCTCCTGAGAATGCTCGGTCATAAGTCTTTTTCTTGCGGAAGCGAGCCGGTTTCAAAAGAAAGTCTGATTTGCTCCTAGGAGGTCGGTTACCTCCGGAAGGCATAAGTTTCTGGGCCAGGTAACCTGGAGTTTTGTGGTGTATTGCCTTATGAGTGATGCATGCCAATTGAATTGAATTCTCTCTTCGAAAGGCAGCAAGTTTAGCATTTTCAGGTGAGGGGAGATGTGCTCGAATTCTTTGGATCCCGCTATCAGCCTAGTGGCTGCATTAAGACAAGCTTTCAATGGGGCAGTGGAGATCTTAGGAAGTCCAGCCAGGGTAGTGCACCCATATTCGATCCTTGATATGACCAGCGCTTGAACTGCTGTTTTAAGATCTGTTTTGTTCAGGAAAGGTTTAAGTTTTCTCAAATAGCTCAAGTGGAACCTGGCGTTTTTTGCCATTGTATTAATATGTGCTAACATATTGAGGTTTTTATCGAGGGTAATTCCCAGTGATTTGGTGGAATCTACGATCTTTGGAGTACAGTTTAGAGCAGTGATAAGGTTGGTCCATTCTGTTGAATTTAGTTTTCTTTTATGTTGTGTAATCAGTAAGAATTCGGTTTTTTGTGGGTTTAGTTTCAGGTGATTCTTGATTAGCCATTGGATGGTTCTTGATAGAGCATGGTTCATGGTCTTAATCTCTTCTGTTGATGCGACCTTGATGTATAACTGAGTGTCATCCGCATACATGTGGAAAGCTATGTTTGCTTTTTGTAAAATTTATGTGAGTGGTTCAACGTACAGGTTGAATGGTGCTGGTGAGAGCGTTGATCCCTGTGGAACTCCAATTGTATTATTTGTTGGGCCAGAAAGGGTTTGGTCGACCATTCATTTTTGTGATCTATTCTTAAGAAAGGAGCTGAACCAGTTAAGTACTGTACCTTCTAGGCCCATTCTGTTTTTCATCCGATCTATGATTTTTTCATGGTTCACCGTGTCAAACGCGGATGACAGGTCCAGCAAGAATAGTAGGCAGGTTTCATTTTGGTCAACAGCCAACAGTGCGTCATCTACGATGTGCAAAATTGCAGTTTCTGTGCTATGGTTTGGACGGATGCCCGATTGGCAGACATTTAGCAGGTTGAACTCAGAAATGTGTAGACTCAATTGCTGTTGTACACATTTTTCCAGGACTTTGGCTAACATGGGAATGTTAGTAACAGGTCTGAAATTGTTTGGAACAGAGGGGTTCTCTGAAGGTTTTTTTAGCAAAGGGATGACTTGTCCTGTTTTAAGGCATGCTGGAATTTGTCCTTGTGACAGTGAGGCATTTATGATCTTTGTCCAAAGTGAGATTAACAGATGGTTTATTGAGGACAAGCATTTTGCTGGTAAGGGATCATTATAGTGGTTGTTGGGTTTAGTGGTGGACATGATATTTGAAATGTCTAGTTCATTTACCACTTTAAAATCTGACCATCATTGTTTTTAGGTTTCTTTACTTCTCGTTCAACCAGTTCTTCGACCTCCGAGTCCCTCGTACTTTCTATGTCTTCAGCTGCTTTTTTTAATTCCCTCTCCAAAGAGTCAGCTTTATCTGTAAAGAAGGTCGAGAAATCTTCACTATTTAGGTAATTACTGTTGAGGGCTGGTGCTACTTTAGCAGATTTATTAGATTGTACTTTAAGAAGGTCAAAAAGTTTCCTGGGTCTATTTACTGCATTGTCCAGTTCTTTCCTGAAAAATACTTTTTTTGATTCAATGATGCTTTTATTGTAGGCCTTCTTTGATTGTCTTAGTAGGGTTAAGTGGGGTGCGGAAGGATGTTGTCGCCATTTGCGTTCTGATAGTCTCAATGATCTTCTTTCTACATTAAGTGCATCCATGCGTTTTTGATTTTGTCAGTAACCCTTTTCAGTTTTAGAGGGGCTATGTCCTCGAGAATACTTGACATTGTCTTTTTATAGTGCAAAGTGAGGTCATTGACGTCAAACATGCTTATGGGTACTTGTAAATCTAATGAGCAGCGTGCGGCTATTTTTTCCATATTAGTTCCTCGAGAGTCTCTCATCCATTTTTTTGGTTTAGCAGCTTGTGAGGACGATTTGGTTTTCTTGACGGGAATTTCGAATGTAATTATATGGTGATCGGACCAGTTGCATGGTGTGATTACAATGTTCTCTATCGCTTTCTCTTTAGCTAGGATCCAGACTAGGGTGGATCCTTTAGAGTGGGTGGGGAGATTACATACTTGGACTAACGATTGCTCTACCATTTAGGTTTTAAGGATGTTAGTTTGACTATCTACCTGATCTTCCCAGTGGATATTAAAGTCTCCTAAGAAGATATCGTTCGATTGTGGGTTGGAGTTAGTGGTAATCATATCTATTAGCTCTTCTATGAGTTTGGTCTTTGTACCTGGTGGGTGGTAAAGAGCGTGAAGTTTACAGTTGTGGTTATCATCTGATCTAAGTGACAAGCCCATATATTCACAAGACTCTAATGGTTCAGCGTGAATTTTTGCGATGGAAATGTTTGATCTGTGAATGCAGGCGATACCTCCACCCCTTCCTCCATTTCTGTCCTGTCTCAAAATCTGGTAGTTCGGTGGGACTAACAGGTCTAGACATGGTGAGGACGAGTCCGACAGCCATGTTTCAGTTAAGATGATAACATCTATTTCCTGGTTTAGTATGGTGTCTGCTATGTCAGCCGCGTGCTTATTTGCTGAACGACAGTTGAGTAATATACACCATATGTGTTCCTGATCATTTATCCTAGCCGAGCCCGCTTCCTCTGGCATTAATGTCACATTCTTAAGGTTGTTGGTGTTAAGCCCTCTCTCTTTGGATTGAGAAGTTCGGTTCCATTCCTTATGATAGTATCGATTGTTTGGATGTTATTTTCTCCTGTCTTATTGAGAGCCGTGGGAGTGGGTTCATATGATGCGAGAATGGATAATAGTTCGCTATTTGTCAGGTAGTTGAGTTGAGAACGAGTACGGTACGTTCTGTTAGATGTCGCCATGGGGGTGGACCTGTGCTTAGCTAGTGTTTCCCTCAAGGTAACCTGAAGGACCTCCATTTTCGCAAGCCATTTTTCTGATGGGCATAGCAGGTTTTTCATGTCTTTAATAGCGGATAGCATAGCTTTGTAAGTTTTGTTAGTTTGCGAACTGAAGAGTATAGAATCCCCATTGTGTCCGGGTCTAGTTTTTCCCGCTTCCAATCTGTGACGCGTGCAAGTGGGTTGTTGTGTGAATGTTCCTGTTAGATGGCGAGTTTTGACTATCTCTGCCGTCTCTGTGAGTGTATTTGAAAGCTTGGAGTCGGGTCTGCAACTCCCTGTGGTGTAACCCTGTGTGTCTCTTCCGCTATCAAGATCAACTGGCGATCTTCCCTTCCATCTGATTGATCCCCGTTTAGGGTCAAGAATATCTTTAGGGGTAGGAAGAGAGCAATTCTCAAGAGGAGAGTCGGAGGCTGAGGTGACAATTGAGCGTTTTGTGTTGAAGTCTCTACTTTTAGCCTTGCTGGCTTCTTGACACACTTGTTGGTGCTCCTCGTTGGGTGACATGTCTTTTAATGATTGGGTATTAGTTAGCTGTTGAGGTTCTAGTGTCCTGGTGGATCCCTCTTCACTGTCACTTGATAAGTTGATTACTTGGGGTGATATTTGGGGTTCTATCCTGGTTTGTGCTAGTTTGTTTACCTACTCTACCACTTTCACTGGACTGCGCATTAATGGTTTCCTGGTATATAGGTGGTTGTTCATCATTGGTATTAGTATGGCCAACAGACCTATCTTGACTGGACTGTTGTAAATCATTCTCCCTGCCTATTTCCACCATATCCGGTAGGTTCCCCATAGGGACCGTGGCTAGATTGGTCGTGTGTGGATTACGTTTTCTAGGGATGGAACTGCTGATAACCTGATTTTTTAGTGTCGAGAAGAGCTTCTCGAAACGTTCCAGATCTCTGTTGGCAGCTTGAATGAGCAATGTCCCATTTTTATACCATGTAATGTTTAGTGTTGCTCGCAGATTTCTAGATGGCGTAATGAGTAGTTGAGATCCGTAGGGAATGTTCTTAGATTCCTGAATTTTTAGAGAGTTACTTAGCGTATTTCTCCATCTGGCCATTCTGTTTGTAAAGAAAATAAAATCATTAATGATCACGCCTTTTTTCATGTTTACAGATGGATCCAGGATTAAAGTTTCAGGGTTACTTCTGAGAATTTTATGCTTAAAGGATTTTGAAGAATTTTTTGTCATACTGGTAGGGTAGATTATTAAATAAGAGTTCAATCCTTCTGGTTTTAGATGGTGTCCTGCCATGTTTCAGACTAGGAAGGGCGTGTCCTAATTTACTGTATGAGCTACTGCAGATAGGGTACACTTTCCCCCAGTACTTCTGTGAAAAACCGATCTAGTGAGATAGTAAGTGGTCAGGTTTTAGTTTTAAATTATATATAGTATTAGAATGTAGTATGAAATTATATACAGAAAACTGCAGGCTAACAAGCAGAGCGTTAGGAAAAGTAGCGCTAACCACAGTTAACGCTACTTTCCTAACGCCTGCTTGTGACCCGATTTAGCCACGTAATCCAATGGGAGGTGGATTACATGGCTAAGATTGCCCTGCCCTATTAACAAGGTTATCGCCATTTTCCATGGAATATCACTGGAAAACCAGCGATATTCCATTGAAAACAGCGATAATCCCCGCTATCGCTGGGATTTTCATCTCCATGGCGTTAAGCGTTGTTAATACAATTCTAACATGGAGATTATCGCCAGCGATAACGGGCGATAGATTTACTCACGCTAGCAGCAGTCAGCGATAATTATCGCTGCCGCTTGCTAATATGCCTCCTGGTTTTTACCTATGGAAAACTCAGAGGGATCAACAAAAATCTAATCGTAATTGCAATACATGTGTAAATAATGGTTTCTACAAAGCCACAATTTAAAAATGCCTCTTTTTCTACTTAGAGAAATACAACTCGAGAGCACCAATAAAGCAATGTACCCTTAACCTCAAAATTCCTTTTGAAAAAAAATGTGCACTCAGACATTTTTATGTTTATTGACACCACAACCAACAATGTTGCAGTACCTACTTTAAATGTTCGTTCACGTATGCATATAGTAATATGAGTGCATTTCTGGACTTGATTATGCCTCCATAAATGCATCCCATTGCAACCACATAATAAATGAAACTATAGACATAATTATGATTGTAAAAGGATCTGTACCATTAAAGATGATCAAGTCTGTTCAAATGCAAACTCTGTACAAAAACCCCCAACTTGATTCATTTCTTTGAAAAGTTTTATATAGCACAAACGTGACCCTTGTGGGTATTAGAGGCTAGTAAATGAGGCAAGGGTATACAAATCAATAAACATAGTAAATGTACATACATGATAAGAGAACAGTAAGCTCATGAAGCAGAATTCTGATGCTCTATTCAAGAAACTTGTTCATAAATAAAAGTTTGACTTCTTTCCTAAAGGAGGCAGTGAAGGGGGTCTATTTTATTTCAGGGGGGAGAGAGTTCCAGCTTCTGGGAGTGATGCCAGAGAAAGCTCTGTTGCAGGTTTTCTTCCGGCCAAAAGTGTGTGGCTTTAACAATAGTGTGGTACTGCTTCTAGAGGATCTTGAGCCTCCCAATCGTTCACGCTTATTAGCATGATAACTTGGGGTGCTGAAGTGCAAAGCTTTGTGCATCATGCATGCAATTTATAGTTGAATTCTTCTTTTATATGGGAGCCAGTTAAAGGCTTCCAAGTCAGGGGAGATGTGGTTGTTCCTTTTTTATGTTGTGATGAGTCTTCGCACAGAGTTAAATTAGGCCCTCAATGGGGTTATTATGGATCTGGGCAGGCCTGAGAGTGTAATGCTTCCGTATTCCAATCTAGGAATCACAAGTGCTTGCATGCAGGCTTGAAGTCGTTTTGACGGAGGAAAGGTTTTAGCTTCCTTATTATGCTGATATGGAGGTTTACTCATTTAGTGGTGGTACTAATATGCTCCTGCTTATTAAGGTTTTTGTCAAGTATTATTCCTAGCAATCTTACTGACTCGATAATTTGTGGCGTGCAATTGAATGTTGTTAATTGTTTCATCCAATCATTAGTATTGTGTATCTGATTGGGTGGGGTGATTAGGAGGAATTCCGTTTTTTGTGAGTTTATGGTGGTTGACTGACAGCCAGTTTTGGGTATTTTGAAGAAGAGGACTGAGAGAACCTATGTCTTCAGGGGATGAGCTTGTCAAGTACAATTGGATATTATGAGTGTACAGATGATAGTGAATGTTAGAAGACTGTAGAATTTCTGTTAGTGGCTCCATGGATTGGTTGAAGATAGTGGGTGAAAGAGAGGAGCTGTGTGGGTCCCCAAGTGTGACCAGAGCTGTCTTAGAAAGGGATTGATAAACCTTGAGTTTTTGTATTCTGTTTTGAAGAAATGAGGTGAACCAACTTAAGACAGACCCTGATATTCCCATTCTGTGCTCCAGTACAACGAGAAGGTAGTCATACTTAACCGTATCATACGCTGAGGAAAGGTCCAAGAGGATTAGTAGGCATGAGTCATTTCTATCCAATAGTTTAGCGCATGGTCCACTATATGTGTAAGGGCCGGTTCAGTGCTATGCCCTGAGCGGAAACCAGATTGGTGACGATCAAAGAGAAAAAATCGGTCAATGTGGTTACAAAGTTGGACATGAACACATTTTTCTAAACCCTTTGCCAGCACGGGAAATGGGGTGGATATTGTTAAGGTTTGTTGAATCAGCCATTGTTTTTTAAGACCTGCTCCGATTTTAGGCAGTCTGGTATTTTTCCCTGACGTAGTGAAACATTTACAATCTTAGTACGGAGAGGGAGTATAGACGTTTTGATGTTATTGAAAAGAGTGGAGGGAAATGAATCAATGAAGTGGTTTGAGGGTTTCAAGACTGACAGCATTTTGAGTATTGTGTTTTGCTCAATTGTTTCGGAGGCCTTATATTTGAGTAAGCGCTCTGGAAGGTACATGGGTTCAGTTATCAAAGTGAAGGAGATTCCAATGTCTAGTGAGTGAGGATATTGTTGTTGTGATGCCTGAAGGTGAGCTTTCAAATTGTCTGTCTTTTCAAGGAAGAAGGTCGCAAAGTCTTCACAATTGGGTAGTAGACTGGATCCCTTTGTGGAGAAATTGGGCAGGCCCTTAGCATGATGCTTGGTCAAATCAGGTAGCTTTTTTGAACAGTTTTTGGCTTGGTCCAGTTCGTTTCGGAAGAAGTGTGCTTTGGCATTTATGATGCCTTTGTGATAGGCGACCCTAAGAGATCTTAGATATTGGTAGTGTTGAAGAGATGGGGAGAATCTCCATTTTTGCTCAGCTAGTCTAAGGTTATGTATTTCGGCATTGAGGCTGTCATTGTACCATGGCTGCTAATACTTTGTGTATAGTCTTTTAAGTTTTAAGGGTGCAGTTGAGTCAAGAATATTCTTCATGGAGCTAGAATAGTGGTTTGTTAACTTTTGAAGGTCTACCATATTTTCAGGGGGTGCTAGGATTTTATCGCTGAGTGATGTCACTTTGGTGGGATTTTTATTTCTCTGACTTCTTTTCCAAATTTTTGATTTGAGTACTTGTGTGGTAGTTGTTCTCAAGGGAACAGTGATGAGGAAGGTGATGTAGTGATGGTCATACCAATCACTTGGGACGATAGATTTCAATTGGGAAGAGTTATCTTTTGCAATTATAAGATCTAGGATCTCACTCTTGTTGTGTGTGGGGCTATTACACATTTGTATCAAGTTAAGATCGTAAATAAAAGATTTCAGGCTGTTAACTATAGGGTCATTCAGTTCACTCCAGTGAAGGTTAAAGTCCCTGAGGAAGATTTAAGTGCCATGTTGACCAATGTTTGTTGTGATGATACCCATGATTGCTCTACAAAGCTGATGACGTGGGAAATTTGCAGAGGTGAATGTTATTGCAGGCTGTCTCAATACACATATATTCACATGATGACAGAGCAGGGGACTGGCACTGTTTAGCTGAAAGGCTGTTATGGTGAATACAAGCAATGCCTCTAGCTAATCTGATGGGTCTATGTAGTCTGATGATTTCGTAACTCGAAGGGGCTAGAATGTCGAGGATAGGTGCATTTAGCCAAGTTTCTGTCAGGATTAAGAGGTCTAGATACTGTGCTAGGATGAGATCTGCCAGGTCTGCTGCTTGTCTACCAGCCAATATACAATTGAGAAGAATGTATTTCAGAAAGGATTAGGGGATGTCTGGGTAAGAGTAACTCTCTTGAGGTTATGGGTATTTATCATTCTGTGGTTGGGTTTAACTTCTCCGTTGCAGATTGCAGAGATAGATTGGATTTGACTCTGATTATCAGTGCTCTCTAGGTGAAGAGGGTTGTATGATAGTAGGAGTGATTCCATATTCTTACTTATCTCATAGTAGCTAGCTGCCTTAATTGTGAGATGTATAAGGCTATGTAAGTCTTTCTTTGTTTGATATAATGTTTGTGCAATCTCATCCATGCTGGACTCTTGTTGGATGTGTGAGGATAAAACCAGAACTTAACCACTAAAACAAAGGGGTCCCTGAAAGCGAATAATAGGCAGGTTGGACAGGGGAACAATAACCAATAACAGTCAAAAGAACCCAACCTGTCTAAAGATAATATAGGAAGTGCTCGAAAAAGTGACTGCAAGGTTAGAACATTGTTAAGCTAACAAGAACAAATTCCCCCCCAAGAATAGAGATTTTTTTTTTTTACATAAGACAAAATAGATAGTTTTTTTTAATACTTGGTCAGAGTTTGCAAAACAATAACATATGACATGCAGAACATATAAATAGGGTCCCACATTCATACACTCTGAACAAACTCACATCTGCAAATACACACATATTTATACTCTCTAACCACTCAAGAGCAATTTATTATAGGAACTGTGGTTAAAGATCCAAAGCAATTAAGGGTCCTATACAAGGGATCAGTATTAACAAAAAAAACTATTGTGCGTCCTCTCAGTAGTGGTTGTAGAAATATCTGGAGGCACGAGGTTCTACAGCGCCAACGTGCATTTGGGTGTCTAACCCAATGTGGGTCACACCTTCATCAGCGCGACCAGTTCAAATGTGGGACACCTTAATGCGGGGAATGTACTAGGGAAGGTTAATTGAGACCAGCTAAACATACTGAATCAATACGATAATGTAGGTATGATAGACGGGTGGGCTCCTCAGGCTCCAGCACTTAACAGGTTTAAAATTCACAGACACTCAGGTCCAGTATGTTATGTTATGTTAAAAAATGTTATATAGCACACAGCTGCCCCAGCAAAAGGGGCGTCCCGGCGCTTACAACTAAGTGGAATAACACACACAACAGTACAGTTCACACAACCAGAGGACTACACTGCGGGGAAGAGTAGAGTTTTAATAGCTTTCCTAAAGGCAAGAAGGCAGTCTATGCCTCGAATATGTTCAGGCAAAGAGTTCCACAACCTGGCGGCAAGACAACGGAAAGAGCGCCCACCCGCACGACAAAGCCTAACCCGTGGGACAACAAACAAGTGTTGCCCTGCCGAGCCAACCTAGGGGGTTGGCTGTTACATAAGGAGTGAGTAGATCACTCAGTAGAGCAGGGCTAGCAGCTTTCAATATCTTAAAGGATAGACATAAATATTTAAAATGAATCAGCTTCTCCATAGGAAGCCAATGCAGCCCTCGAATAGTATCAGCCACAAAACAAGAAAGCGGAAGACCCACCAAAATTCTAGCTGCAGAATTTTGGACACGTTACAGCCAAAGTATTTCCGCCTTATTTGCCCCTAGAAGCAGGGAGCTGGCATAGTCCAGGTGAGATAGTATGGTTGCCTGCACAATCAGCTGTCGCAATGACGGCTCAAAAAACTTCAGAAGAGACTTAAGACCCCGCAGCAAACCGACACACGTGGTGGCTACTAATCTTGTCTGGATCTGGAAACTAAGGGATGAATCCATCCAGACTCCGAGATTTTTAACCACTGCCTTAGGCGTGGGGATGTCCCCCAGAGCCGACGGCCACCAATATTCGCTCCACAAACTAGCCTCAGTTTTGTTAGTATTTAGTTGCAAGCAATTGGTGGCCATCAATTCGGCTACCGCCGTCATTCCTCTCTGAATCTGGAGGCAGTTGCAGAGGACCGCTCAGCCAAGGTGACAACATGCTGCGTGTCGTCAGCATATGAGACCATAGTAAGGTCCCACTGTTTAGCGACAGCAGCCAGAGGCTGGACATAGAGATTGAACAACGATGGGCTCAGCGCTGAGCCCTGGAGAACCCCCTGACCGATGGAATGGGTCTGAGAGAGGAACGGGGGGCGGACACTCGAAAGGATCTTTCAGACAAAAAAGACCTAAACCATTCCAAGGCCAATACAACAACCCCAGCTTCCTCTAACCTCTGAAGAAGGATGCCATGGGACAAAGTATCAAAGGCGTCGCTGAGGTTGAGCAAAAACAGAGCCGCACTTTGACCGGCATCAGGAATCGACTGCAGATGTTAAGTAGTTGCCAAAACAGCCGTTTCCGTGCTATTGCCCTGTCGAAATTCATTCTGCTAAGGGTCAAGAATATTATCAGAGCTCAAGAACTGAGTAAGCACATTGTTGACATGTGCTTCTGCAATCTTGGCTACTAAAGGGAGGAGGGATATGGGTCTAAAATTCTTGGGTTTAGTTGAGTCCAACGTAGGTTTTTTTAAGAATGGGCAACACCCATGCCTGTTTCCATATTACCGGAACAATAGCCGTAGTAAAAGACAAATTGATTATTTGGTGACTCACTAAATTGGGCCGGCCTCCGAGGGTCAGCGGGTGACCCAGTTTTAATTCTACTGCTCAATCTGGTAAACTCCTCCTCAGACATGTTCGGAATAGCTGCTAAAATCAGACAGGACTCAGCATCGGAGGGCGATGAGATGGAAAATGTGGACACATGTGGGAAGGATTGATAGATGGTTCGTACTTTTTCCACGAAAAAAGTAGCGAGCTCATCACATTGCTGCGCGGACACTATGACAGACAGTGTAGCTTTCTTAGTTCTAAGGTCTTTAAGAATCTTAAAAATTCACTTTGCTGGATTAGAATTTAACATAATTTCATTTGCACAGAAGGCAGCGCGAGCTTTGCAAATGGCTCAGTGATAGAGATTAGTTTTAGCAAGATAACATAGTTTTTTCTCAGACTGATAGTCCATTCTCCAGTCTCGTTCAGCTTTTTTGCAGGCTTTCCTTAGAGCAGTCAGTGAGTCATTTTACCAGGGACTCGTGGTAGAGGCACGCCCCTTGACCCATTTAGCAGGGATAAGAGTGTTTAGGTCCTTTGTAATCCAGTCACAGAACAGGCAAAGTCCGTCTCAGGATCCTCTAAAGGTCCCAAGGGGTTGGCGGCGAGGAAGGCATGGAAATCTTCTAGCCTCAACTTACGCCATGGACGTCTAAAGACCGGCTTTCCTGTATCTGAATTGAGAGGCTCTATAAGCGGAACAGACAATTCTACCAAATAATGATCGGTCCAACCCATGGGTTTCGGCAACTCTACCTTAAGAGATTGCATATTTGAGAATAAAGGGTCTAACAAATGACCAGCTACATGCGTAGGGCCTGACACTAATTGGTCCATCTGTAATGCACCCAGGTCAGCGAGTAGACTGCAAATAGCACTATTGTGTGAAAGATCAAAGTGGAGATTAAAATCTCCTAAAATACTAAAGTTAGCAGATCCCACCTTGAGCGTACTAATCACATCCAGGAAAGCATCTTTAAACTTGGCAGCCGGCCCGGGGGGCGGTAGACCAGAAGTCCTGATAGTGTCAGGTGCGTGCTTACGGACACCCTAAAGGGAGCACATTCACAACCCTCAATAACTTCCTTAAGAAGAAGACAAGAGTAGCAAGATTTAAAAATTACGGCAACACCACCACCCTTAGCGTCCCTTTTAATAGTACTGATGGAGTATCCCGGGGGAAGAGCGAGATTAGGTTCCGCTGTCATGTCATCCCTTAGCCACAACTCGCTCATAAAAAAGTAAGTTTCCTCTATAAAAAGGTCAAATACTTCCAAATAATGTATAGCCAATGACCTCACATTCAATTGAGCTATTTTTAAAGGGGCCTGCGGTTGCCTACCCGATACATGCAAAAGGGTTACAGGGGCGGGGATGGCAAAGCTACACACTGGGCACTTCAACTGTATATCCCCCAAGTTAAACGAAGATGCACCACATGTAGTAATCCCAGATTTGATTGCCAAGAGTTTCTCCCTACCATAGGACAGCGGTCCAAGCTGCTTCCGACCAGACGTCCTGGCGAGAGGCGACATATATCCGCGGACGGGCGCAGATGGGCTTTCCTTTGGCATGCCGCCGGTTCGCCCGCTGTGCGTGTCCACTGTGCGTCTTCTCAGGGGGATCCATTTTATGACTAACTGTGCTGAACAACTAGCCCACTGCCCGCTCCGCTACTTCCAAGATGGCGGCGGTTTTCTGCGGCAGTCTTGAGTGTTCCCAGCCGCCCTGATCAGTTCCTAATCGACTGAGAGAGATAAGCTGAGAGCAATAAATATGATTTAAAAATGAGCATACAAAAATCAAGAATAAGTTAAAGTAACAGAAAGTATTAAATGCAGAAAAACTCCCGGCTTCCGCCTCAGTAGTCACAAACTAGTGTGGCAAATGTGTGAGCGAGCAGAGAAGGGCGTCTTTTATGCCTAACTGTGCCGAACAACTAGCCCGCTGCCCGCTCCGCTACCTCCAAGATGGCGGCAGTTTTCTGCGGCAGTCTCGAGTGTTCCCTGCGGCCCATATCAGTTCCTAATCGACTGAGAGAGATAAGCTGAGAGCAGCAAATACAATTTTTAAATGTGCATACCAAAATCAAGAATAAGGTAAAGTAACAGAAAGTATTAAAAGCAGAAAAACTCCCGGCTTCCGCCTCAGGAGTCACAAACTAGTGTGGCAAATGTAGTCGGTACGCTCTCAGGCGCAGATTCAAATCAGTCCAATTCTCATCCCTGCCATGAGGCTCAGATTCATCATTAGAGATAGGTGCCATGACTATCACAGGGTACTTTCAGATAATCACCTGCTACCTTTGCTTCTAACGAAGTGCGCCAAAAGTATAACTTGAGACTGACTGCTGCAAAGGCAGAAGAGGAAGAAGACTCCAACTAACCAATAAGAGAAGGCGTGAGTCATATAGTGCCTCCCCGGAACGTAAACCAAGGAAAGAAACAACTTATTCTCTGCTTGTTTGATTCAAACAGAATGCTTTTTGCAGTGTGCAATGCACCAACTTGCATGACTCTCTTAAACAGCAAGGGACACAGTATCAATCACACAGGATTATCTTCCACAAATATTGCAGTTTGAACCTATCACTCACCTTTCCAAGTGATGCTCCTTACCCCTTCATGTTCTCTTTCCCCACAAATAACTTACCCAAAAATCTGCTCTAACCATACAGCATATGCTATGGCTGCATTAAGTGTCAATCTGTTTTCTCGTCACTGTCTTTGTTGTGTGTTCCTTGCAGTGTGTAGAATTTGCACTGTTGCAATAGTTAAGCCTGATATAAACTTGTTCAACTGCTTGCTTGCATAGTGCCATGTGAACAGGTTTGAAGAATGCTGCCAGTGATAAATCACCAAAGGAGGGAGTTGATGGAGCGAGGTGAGAAACAACATTTAGTATATCCCTCGTGAAGTCACTTTCTCATAACGGTAACATGAACTAATTGTGTGGTTTGGATAAAACTAATCAACATAGAATAAAATTCCCACACACATACATGTGGGATACTAAAATTGCTCATGTTGCAAACATAATCGACTAACTGAGTGACAATGTGATGGTTGAATCTAATGCCAGAGCTATAATATAACCAAAAGCGGCATAAATGTGCTTACTGTTTGTCTATTTGTGGCAGAAACAGGAAGACAGGTGAGAAAATCACGCATATATGTGGCTTTATTTGCTAAGTAATCACTAACAGGGATACCTTAGTAAGGGGGGAGGTAAAGGGCTATAATTCCCCAATTAATGTTAAATTGTGTTTGTTTCTATAATAGTTCTTGTTATGGCCTGTGAGGTCTAGTAAAAGATGGAAGATTTTAAGACTCCGAGATTGATGTGAACCACGCATGGGCTCGCTGAGTGGAGCTGCAGAAGCGTACAAGCTGACTGTGCTGAATGGGATGTGTCAAGGGCGAGATGCCCTGAAACCCTGAATGACTGCCAACAGAATGGACTTCATCATTTTGAACCCTGGGAAAAAATCCCATACTAGCATTTTAAAGGACATGTACGAACCAATTGACCCAAAGACAATAGTCAAATTCATTTCGCTGACTCGACGGATATAAAGTAATAAGAATATGAGGTTATTCTCATCCACCCCTTGGAACAGCCAATAGAAATCATCGGACACCCCAAATGTTTCAGAATTTAGATAGTTTAACAGGGAGAAAAGGGTTTAAAAGAATAGGTCTGTTGTAATTTTACAGCGATTAGGTTAGCATTAGCAGAAGCCATCCTGTACATGGAGGCTATCTTGTCCGTTTTGTGGAATCCATTTTGTATTTCTGGCAGCCATTTTGTTTGCCATGTGCTACCGTGTACTCACCATGTGCTCTGTCCTCCCTCAGTGTTGACTGCTCCTGTAATCTGCCTAGAAACAAACTATATTTAGCATCTTCCACATGCTCAGTTGAGATTGCAGCTGGCCATGCAGCTGCTGTTAGTCTGTAACTGTCAGGATGTGTTCACCAGAATTAGCAACTGTTAGATCCTCCCACTTGTTGACTGTGCATTTTCTGTATGACCTTATATGTACCTAAACCCATCTCCTTGTACCACCTTCTTTTGAGCCCCTGGGTGGGTATAAAATGACAAAACTCCTTCCATTCAGTGTGCTACTTCATACATTACCGAAGGGTGTTGTGTGAATGTAGTTCCACCTCATGAGGTTTAATAAACTCTGTATTTTCTATTCCAGTTTCTGTGCCAACTTCTTCCTATTGGTCTGAGGACTCTTTGCAGAGAAGGGCAAATCCCTTGCACTGGTGGGCCTTGCTGAGGCTCACCACCACAGCTCGGAGTTTAGAAAGGAGCTCTCTTTTCGATTTCTATCTGTGTATCCTGACATGCTGCCGGAATGCTGAATTTCCTTGGAGCGTAAGAACTTTGACTTCTTGACTTTAAACTTTCTTTGAGGGAGTACGGAGTCTTTAGATGAGGGAAAATAGTTAGAGAGGATGAAGAAATGGACTTTGGGAACATTTTGTCTTTCTAATGTCTTATGAACATCAAATTCTGTATTAATTTTCCTTAAAATTAGAATTAAATGAAAATAAATGTATGAGTTACATTTTCTTTCTTCCTTTATGACTGATTACAATAAACATTAATTTAAAGTGATTAAATATTGATTATGCTAGGAGAATTGTCTTTAAATAAAAATTAGATTAATGATGAATTAAGCTGGGCTTGTTCATCCTTAGCCTAATTTTGTTTACTAGCAGATCTATCGCCAATAATGGTGGTGTGTTTAAATAATTTTCTCATTGATAATAAACAATAGTATATGAATTAAACTGCAGATGCATATATTATAAATTGTTAGTAAAATTTAGACACTCCGCTAATTCAGCAACTCTCCTTTGATTCATAACGATCCATGAAAGAAAGTGTGTACGAGTGATTTGCAGTGTTATGGGCACCACTGGTGAATAAGTGTATGATTGGCTATTTCAGGGAAAGGTAATGTTAGTTTTGGAAATTATTTACCGAGATGCGCTGCAACACATAGTGCCATGTGGACTAGTTTGAAGAATGCTGCCAGTGCCGATTTTAATGTCCATTCCATCCCTTTGCTTTAAATCATGTGTAACTTTGCAAAGTCCAATTCAATTCAAATTATTTGGATACAATTCTATAGAAAATCTACAAATGTTACGTTCATACTTTACACCTCTGTCCCAAACCACATGCCAGACAATATACTCAAAATGTGAACTGTCTGGTAACCTAAGGGGTGAATGAGAAAAAAGGAAAGGGACATTCTATGCACATCTGTTTTAACACCAAGTCAGTTATGACTAAATGATGAATCCAATTTAACTATACATTTAGAGTTTACAACTAAACGTAATACGCATAAGTGCAATTCATGTTGCATGAACGTCCTCCAATGAATCCCCTTTTTCCCATGGAGTGTGGAGGAAGTAATGTGTTTGGCAACCATAATTACATTTGAAAGAAATATGGTGCCCAAAAGGTAAATCAGGAATTTCATTAATGTACTAGCTCTAAGTATGGTGTGCATGAACGGGATTGGAAAATGAGACATGAGTCACCTTTTGTAAGGAACATCATGAACATATGCCATGGAACTATGGCAGGTGTAACTTATTTATGCAGACTATACTTTTGACAACATCAGACAATAATCAATCAAATGTTCAATGTAAATTAAACTGATGACTGCTGCTCTGGTTCTTCCTCCTTGTTTGTCTGTAATATTGAATATTTTTACAGTGTTATTGATCCTTAACTGCTTTGTTTCTTCCTGGTACAGAGCATGCTGGTAGTGATACTCATTGCATTATTCCTTCTATTGCAAAGTACATGACTGTGGCGTGACGGATATTGTTTCTCTGTTGCACAGTAATAGAGAATGTCGTTACGCATTGCAGTATTTCTTTCCTTTTACAACATGTGTGATTCTAGCAGTACGACTTGCCTAACGTTTTGGAACCAGTTAGAAGTGAGCTTAACTGTTGGTTAGAAGCGGTGGTTGGGATTAGAGCCTACCAACCCTCCGGAAGGAATACTACCCATTCTTATGTGTTGGTTTTGTATCGTGTGGTCATATCGTATAACTTCTTATAGAAAGATTATACATATTTTACAAAGACTCGGGTGGAGTCTATTTGTGGTGACATCATTGGGTTGCACATATTGTACACTCGTGCCATGGATATAAAACTGGCTGCTCATGTCAAGCTAGTAAGGGGGTGAGCAGGGCTATCTCAGACAGTGTCCTTACTTAGCCTAACATTGAAGCGAGGGGACAGGGACTCCCGCCTCCAGCATCTGGTGGCGGCGGTGAGGGATAAGGGCCCCCACTTCCAACATAGAGGAATAGTAGTGATGGACAAGGCTAATTACAACAGTAAGATTAATAACATGTTGGCTGTTCCTTAACACTACAAAAGAGCAAATTCCTTGGCGCTGAGTAAAGTAGATGCTCATATTCACAGAGTCATTAAAAGAGTCCTTTCAGAGGGAACAATTTTTGTCAACAAGAATATGTTTACCTTAACAAGACCATACTGTTATTACCAGCTCTCTATGGGGTTCCACAAACCCCTAAAATCACTGCTGATCCACCATTACAACCAATTATTTCCACGAAAGGAGCCAGCACAGAGCCCCTCCCCAAATATGTAGACACTTCCCTATGCCCACTGACCAAGAACTGCCAATCATACATCAGGGACAAAGGTGATATGATTGACAAAATTGAGAACATGCCCTTTGACCCTGCTTGTGAGGTCTTAGTAATGCTTGACATTGAGGCATTGTACACCAATATTCCTCAATGTCAAGCAGTCTCTTATTGAAAGAACACCGGGTAACAGAACAGATGCTTTTATCTTGGAATGTTTAGAGGTGGTCCTCTTTAAAAACTTTCTTTAATTTATTGGACTAATGTACCAAAAGATCAAAGGCACAAGCAAGGGGGCCTCTTGTGCTCCCAGTATAGCAAACATCTATATGGGGGAATAATGGCTGAAGAATGTCTTCAACGAGGCAGTACTATTCTATGAAAACGTCAAAACGTGGAGATTTTTTTATAGATGATATCTTCTTCAGATGGAGTGGAGATATTGTCATGCTACAAGAATACATTGCATGGCGGAATGCTAGTGATACCAACCCAAAATGTGAGGCCAAAATCAGAACAGAATTGCAGGTAGGCTTCTTTAGAAAACTGATGGCTAAAAACACAATTCTCCAAAATCAGAGCTTTCAGCCTCTAAGCCAAAAAGATCTGATTCCATTTGGTGAATTCTAATGAATTTATAGGAATTGTACGAATATGAAGGATTTTAACTGGCATGGAGAATCGCTGAAGAAACACCTGTTAGATCAAGGGTATCCCCACTGGTTAGTCAAAACATCTTTGAAACAGGCTAAATATTATAACAAGGATGCATTGCTAAAAGGAATAACTCGAGAACCTAGTGACAAGATATGTTGTGTCATCAACCACTCACAATTGAATTTCACGGCAAAGAGCTGTTTGTCCAGTAGAGGGTGCTAGAGAGCTACATGAGCTGTGGAGCAGAGAGCGAGGAGCTGGCGGGAGTAGCGAGCGGCTGGCGGTGTGAGCGCTGAATGAGCGCTGTGAAACAACACCGCGGATGCTACCAACAACATCGAGGAGCAGGAGAACCGCGATTGTGACTAGGAGTGTGACGGTGCTACGGTGCTACGGTTCCTTCACAGAGGTTCCCGGCAGCCGGCAGCCGCTGTCACGGTCACAGTCCCTCTCCTTTTCTTCGGCAGAGCGGAGTGGAGCAGCCAGAGCAAGACGCTTTCAGCGGGTGAACATCTCGGTCCATCAGAGCCGTGAGTACCACACTCTCTTTGGCGGTTTAAGCCGCAATACGCTCCTCCATAACAGCCAGAGCCAGTGTTAGCCAGCGAGACCCAGCGAGTGTTTGACCAGGGCGGCCGGAGCCGCGATTGACTGCCTCACATAGGAGTCCTTAGGTGTCCGTGTGGGTGAGGGTGAGGGTGAGGGTGGGAGAGGCGAATGCCCAACATCCCTTTGCCCTAGTACTGGGCATCCCGGAAAACTCAGTGTGCTCCAGTCCACTCCACTCCGGTCCACGTTTTCTACAGCCATTCAGCTGAATCTCTGGCCAGCTGCGTCTCCTCTGGCACTGGGAGTGAATCCAGTCCACATTTTGCGTTTGGCAGACCAGTACGTAGGAGAGGAGGCTACGGGCTACGGGTGCGGTCAGGCGTGAGCGCTGATCGAAGCGCTGTGAGAACAACGCCGCCGCCCCCTCCCCCTTCCAGTGCCGCAGGAGAGTTGATTTGCCCATTCTAAAGCAGGAACTAGACCAAGAACTAGGACTGCAGGTCCGGCAGGTCCACCAAGACCTACAGGTTATACGAGGGGGGGCCTATGCCTTTGTCAACCTAATTCAACATAATTCAACCTAATTCAATCAATTCCAGCTGGCTGTTCTCTATTCTCTTTTCACACAGCCTGCATGAGAGCTAACACTCCGGGTTTCGGTTAAGTCTACCCCCTCAGGCTCTGTGTCTCCCTACACCAATAATTCGACTGCTAAATTCGCCTTCATTGCAGTGTTTCCCCCTGACGGCAGCTGCTCCTTTGCCCTGACTTACCTGTGTGTGGTTTTCTGCCCATGCGGTAGGATATCAGAGGTAATATAAGAGTAGACAGGCTTGGGAGTGCACGGGGTGCTGTGCGGATCTAACGGCTTGGCATCTTCAGTCTTGAGACACGAGTGTGCAAGAGGAGAGACGCAGGAGCGTTTTCAACGATCAAATTAGCAGACAAAACGAACTTATTAAATCTACAATTATAGCTCAGTCCGCGACATGAGATCAGGAAAAGTAAGGACTGTGGGAACAGCAACCAAACGCACAAAGAGATTGCAACAATCTACTGTATTTAAAAAAGTAAAAACTAACGCACCTGGCCAGACCCAGTCACTTATATCCCCGATTGCGCGGATGTTCGAGAAAGCCGGAAAAATACCAGACAAATTTCAATTTTTGAAGGATCCTGCAGGTGGTATGATGACAATGAGTACAGAAACAAATATTGACAAACTACAAAACCCTATGAAACCTATTAATACCACTATTGAAACCCTAAATCTGCCGCAAAACGACAAACAAAGGGAAAAAATGGGGCAAACTGATCATAACTGGAAAAAATACTAATACGCTGATTTAGTCATACAAAAAAGAGACCAACGGCAATGGCTATCCCAGCAGAATCTCCCAAAGGAGAAGCAAAATTCCAATTCAATAACAATGAATGATATTAACGCCCTTGAAACATCTGATTTGGATGTCACAACCTCAAACAAGTTGATGTCACAATCCTTGGAAACCAACCATCATGAAAGCCAACCCATGGAAACTAACCACCATGAGAGCCAAGATAGAGCTGAACAACCAGTACAAAGGATTCCCTTTGAAGTGATAGACGAGATAAAGAATTGTTCGGCTATAACCACTGAGGAATCCGAAATAAACCCCAATTACCACCGGGAGTACCAAACGAGTGCTAAGAATAACGAAACCCTCGAGGAAAGAACAAATGAAACTAGGATGTTAGGGGAAAACCCAGAAGGATCTCAGGAAACTAAAAACGTATCCATTAATACGACTGACTACTCCATCAACAACGACAATACCAAGGAAGAATTTATACACGCCACGGGATATGATCAACCTAAGCGTGAAACTGCCCAAATAATAGAATTAGGAGGCAAACATCATGACACAGTGAAACCCTGGGATATTTTCTATCAAACATCGACCCTTACATTAGAAGCCCTTCATTACCAATCAAACAAAATGGACATACAAATTGACCTGCTAAAAATGATGGCAAACAATGTGGCGGGAATTGACAACAAACTTGCCCAATTAAATGATTTGATAATCAGAGCACAAAGAGAAAATGAAAAAACAACCTCTGACTGCATCCATGTACCTATCATGGACAAACTATCAGCCCTTCCAGGAGTACTAACAAGTATAATAGAAGACACAAAAAGAAACATCCAACCCAGTAAGGATAAACCTAGAACGAACATGGCTAGTATGAAGGTAATGGAAAAATCTACAATTGGGGTTGGCTTGGACAACCCAAAATCCAATGAATCACTACAGCAAACAAATCAATCTGGTGACATAGTCACTCTTCCATTCCCCCAGGTAAAGTCTCCTCCGGAAAAGCAAATTATGTGTGAAACTCTATGTAACACCTCCAAAAAAAATCAAATCCATAGTGATACCGAGTCAGACGATTTCTCTAGGATGTCAAAATGTCAAAAGAAAAAACTCCGCAAAGCAAGAAAAAATGAGAAACCGAAGCTGAATATCATAAGCAACATAGTTGAGGATCGGTCACTATCTACTTCAGGAAATAATAAAACTGATAAAAAGAACTTCTTCCCTATTTTTGAAAAAGAAACAGCAAATGGCCCAAATCTAATATCATCTAACAAGATAAAGGAACCTCCATTCCCGGTACTGGAAGACAACAGATCATGGGAAGTTCAAGTAACAAATAGTATAACAGCCAATGTGCAAATAGGACCTATTCAGGATGAAATCCAAAATAAAGAAGTAATAGAGCCTATAATTTCCAACTGTGACAAAATGAATGGAACTATGCCTACTAAACTGACTGAAATTAGGATTGCTTCCCATAATAAAGCTGCCACGGAGGATGAGTCAAAAAAAGAAAGGGTCCTCACAGTACGGAGGGTAAAAACCAGTCCTGAAATAACACCTGAAAGGGACCATCTGCAGATTATAACAAGGGACGGGAATAAAACAATCAGCTACACAGCAAAACAAATTGTGAAAAAGGAGGCCGCTATTCGACATAGTCCAAAATTCAGCGAGAAACTTATATTCACCCCAGAATTTCACTCTAGAGGTAGACACAACATACTTAATCGAGGGAATCTACTTCGACTGTTCAAATCCATACCCTCACTGAATAACATTTCAGGGTGAAGACATTATTTCTGTACAGTTTATGGAGGATAAACAGAGTTCCTAGACTCCAACCCTAATCTCACTAACTTCATTTCTCATAGCTGAACAGATAATGAAGGAGCAGACGACATTTAAATCCTGGGGCATAATACTAACTAAACAAACCCCAGAGGTCTACCCTATCCCTTTTAAAGAAACTGATACATCACCCAAAAAAAAATTGGTAGGGCCAAAGACTGTATGTCTTAAAAAATGCACTTGGCAGATCACCGGTAAAAAAGGTATGCCCCACCTTCCAAAACGCGCCAGAAAGAAACCTAGAATTAAACGATAAATGGATTAACATGGCACTCCATAATAATGAGTCACAATGATATGGCAATCCAACACTAATAGGCGATAATAGTGAAGTCAAAGAAAGAATAAGTCTATTTCCATGGAACATCAATGGTTTGAGGGGGAAAATCAATAATGCACAAATCGACTCTATAGTGGGAAATCCAGACATTGTAGCTTTGCAGGAAACCTGGGAACTTAATCCATTTATGCTACATGGCTATGCCGGCTACTACGCAAAGAAAGAGCAGAGGTTTGGGAGAGCCAGTGGAGGGCAGGCAATATTTATTTCTAATGCGTTGCATATCGACCATGAGCAAGTGAAGATAGATGACTCAAATATTTTGATGGTTAAACTTAGTTTCAAAATAATCTCTCAAAATCCTAGAACACTATACTTGATTACGGTTTATATTCTGCCAACCAACAAGAGTAGGGAGTCAACATGTGGAACCCTGAACAACGTTCTAATCGATAAAATGTTGGGGGATCCGAAAGCAGATTTTCTGATAACCGGCGATTTTAATCTTAACTTATTGTCATCTTATCCAAGAGATGAGACCACGCTACTCCAAAACCACCAATGGCTAATTTCTGAGCAGGACATAGGGACCGATAACAACAGCATTACAAATAAAACAGGACAGAAATTTGTAAAGGATATGGAAGCAATGGGACTTCGAATACTTAATGGGAGAATAAAAAAGGATGTCCCACCAAGATACAGTTACTTCGGGCACAAGGTAAACTCGAGGATTGATTACACCATGACAACACTATATATGTTCCATAACATCATCTCATACCAACTAAATAAAGTAATTGAAAGTGACCATGCCTAGCAGTTAATACTAACGGATACTGGAATAGCTATGAAAAAAGCCTATCAGACGGTCCAAGGGCACATTGGTACTATAAAAAATTTATCTGGAACATTAGGAATAAAGAGGAAATGAATGATCAAGTGGAGAAGATCTTGGATAAATGCCTGAAAGACACTACATCAAAAACAGTAATTGAGCAATGGGAAAATCTGATTGAGACGTTGACTAAAACAGAAGGACAAATTAAACAAATAGGTTTAAATATGGAAACGTACCCAAAAAGGAAAATAAGGGTAATCTAAACCTACCTCATACAATTAGGGTATTGAAAACAGAACGAAATAGGACTATCAGACTGACTAAGAAACTGGGGGTAAACGCAGAAATCACAGGAAAGTTAAAGTTAATAATTCAGAATTTGAAATAATTGATATGGGGTGAGAAAAACAAAGTGAAACAAGCAATCTGGGCAAAAATATTCTTCGCAAGTAACAAGAAGAACTCAGAGACTTCTGGTACCTTATCAATGGTCTTACTAGACCCAACAAGCATGTCGTCTCATCTCCGATAACGGAGCAGGAATGGTACAAGTTCTTGAGACAACATTTGAATCAAGACTCCCTACAGGCAACCTTTCTGGAAATCCAACAAGGGCATAAATCTCACAAAGAGAATGTCTTTACTTATCATGATGATGATACGGATACACAATTCCATACAGGAAAAGAAGAGATTATTAAACTCATAAAACAACAAAAGATTGGTGCTACTGGACCAAATGGGATACCGTCTGCGCTCTTCAAAGTAAACCCGGAATTATGGGCGATTTACCTAGAGAAATTGTATATAGAAGTCGCTCGGACAGGAACGGTACCCAAGTCATGGCGCGGATCCTCAATTATTCCAATCTTTAAAAAAGGAAGTTGGCCACTGCCAGAAAATTATAGACTTATAACATTGCAAGATACTGATGCCAAGCTATTTTCCAGAATAATATTGACGAAACTAACTGCCTGGGTGACGGAAGCAAAAATAATGCATTTTAACCAAACAGGTTTTATTCATGGCTTAGGAACTACCACTGATTCTCGCCCTACTTATAAACAAATCATTAAAATCAAAACAACCCTTGTATTTTTGTTTTATTGATTTTAAATCCGTGTTCGACTGCGTCAATCGTAAACTACTCTGGAAAAAAATAGAACAAATGAAAATTCCAGTCCCCCTACTTAACCTTATTCGCCTCTTATACTCAGAGACATGGGTGAGTGTGAGGATGGGGGATGGTCAAACACTATCTAGGGAGATCCCAGCTATCGAAGGTCTGAAGCAAGGCTGTGTTTTAGCCCCCCTTCTTTTTAATTTGTTTCTTGCGGACCTACCAGGAATATTGGATGAGGAAAACGCGCACCCCGAAACTAGCTGACAAGTGGCTCACATGTCGGATGTATGCGGACGACGTCATACTTATGAGCCACACAAAAGTGGGCTTACAGCGCTTTATGAAAAGGACCTATACCTATTCTAAAGAGAACAGAATCAATCAATCAATCAATCAAGCATTTATATAGCGCACTACTCACCCGGAGGGTCTCAAGGCGCTTGGGGAGGTGGGGTCCGCTACTGCTCGAACAGCCAGGTCTTGAGCTGCTTCCTGAAGGCGAGGTGGTCTTGGGTCAGGCGGAGGTGGGTCGGGAGGGAGTTCCAAGTCTTGGCGGCCAGGTAGGAGAAGGACCTTCATCCTGTGGTGGCTCTTCGGATGCGGGGGACGGCGGCGAGGGCGTGGCCGGTCGATCGAAGCTGCCGTGTGGGAGTGTAGAAGTTGAGGCGGCTGTTGAGGTATCTTGGGCCTTGGTTGTGTAAGGCTTTGTGTGTGTGGGTGAGGAGACGGAAGGTGATTCTCTTGTTGATCGGGAGCCTGTGCAGGTCTCTCAGGTGTCCAGAGATGTGGCTGTGTCGGGGGATGTCGAGGATGAGTCTTGCTGAGGCGTTTTGGATCCGCTGGAGTCTCTTCTGGAGTTTGGCGGTGGTTCCGGCGTAGAGGGAGTTGCTGTAGTCCAGTCGGCTGGTGATGAGGGCCTGGGTGACCGTCTCCCTGGTCTCGGTTGGGATCCACCGGAAGATCTTACGTAGCATGCGCAGGATGTTGAAGCACGACGAGGAGACGGCGTTGATTTGTCTGGTCATGGAGAGGGAGGAGTCCAGGATGAAGCCCAGGTTGCGTGCGTGGTCTGTTGGTTTGGGTGTGCTGCCCAGGGCGGGGGCCACCAGGAGTCGTCCCAGGCGGAGGGTGAGGAGCCCAGGATGAGAACTTCCGTCTTGTCTGAGTTCAGTTTCAGGCGGCTGTTCATCATCCACTTGGCTACGTCTGTCATCCCTTCGTGTAGGTTGGCTCTGGCGGTCGCGGGGTCGCTGGTGAGGAAGAGGATCAGCTGGGTATCGTCGGTGTAGGAGATGATGTTGAGGTTGTGTTGGCGTGCGATGGCCGCAAGGGGGCTCATGTAGACATTGAAGAGGGTGGGGCTGAGCGAGGAGCCTTGAGGGACGCCGCAGATGACTTCGGTGGCTTCTGATCTGAACGGGGGGAGGCGGACTCTCTGTGTCCTTCCGGCGAGGAAGGAGATGATCCATTCTAGTGCCTTCTCCTGGATTCCGACGTTGCTGAGGCGCTGCACTAGGGTGCGGTGGCAGACAGTGTCGAATGCCGCGGAGAGGTCTATGAGGATGAGGGCCGCTGTTTCTCCGTTGTCGAGCAGGGCTCGGATGTCATTGGTGGCTGCGATCAGGGCGGTCTCGGTGCAGTGGTTGGCCCGGAAGCCAGACTGCGAGGGGTCGAGGGATCTGTTCGTCTCGATAAAGGCGGTCAGCTGCTTGTTGACGGTCTTCTCGATGACTTTAGCCGGAAACGGGAGGAGCGAGATGGGGCGGTAGTTTTTGAGTTCGGTGGGGTCCGCTGATGGTTTCTTCAGCAGACCGCTGAGTTCGGCATGCTTCCAGCTCTCCGGGAAGGTAGCGGTGTCTAAGGAGGTGTTGATGATGTCCCGCAGATGGGATGCGATGACAGCGTCGGCCTTGTTGAAGACGTGGTGAGGGCAGGGGTCGGTTGGAGATCCGGAGTGGATGGAGTTCATCGTGCGGCTGGTGTCTTCGGTGCTGATCGGGGTCCAGGCTCGAAGGGTGGTGGTGGGGGGCGTTGGTGCGGTCGTGGGGTGCGTCGGTTGTGTGCTGAAGCTGTTGTGTATGTCTGCGATCTTGTTGTGGAAGTAGGAGGCGAGGGAGTTGCAGAGGTCTTGTGATGGGGTGATGTCGTTGTTTCTGGCGTTGGGGTTGGAGAGCTCTTTAACGATGTTGAAGAGTTCCTTGCTGTTGTGTGCGCTGTTGTCCAGTCGTTCCTTGAATGCAGTTTTCTTGGTGGCGTGGATCAGTTGGTGGTGTTTTCGGGTGGCGAGCTTGAGGGTGGTCATGTTGTCTGGTGTTGGGTCTCTGCGCCAGGCTTTCTTGAGGGCTCGGCAGATCTTCTTGGAGCTCTTGAGTTCGTCGGTGAACCATGGGGCTTTCTTGCTGCCGGGTCTGCTAGGCGGGGTCTTCAGTGGGGCGAGGTCGTCTGCGCAGATGCTGATCCACTTCCTGAGGTTGTTGGCGGCCTGGCTGGGGTTCGCTGAGCTGGTGGGAGGGTTCTGGCTCAGGGATGCGGCGAGCTGGTCGGCTGTGATCTTGTTCCAGCTTCTGCGTGCAACCTGTTGCTGGTGGTGGTGGATCGTGGTCCTTCTGAAGCTGAAGTGGACGCAGCTGTGGTCCGTCCAGTGGAGTCCGGTGGCGTGGCTGAAGGCGATGTCCTTGCTGGATGAGAAGACAGGGTCGAGTGTGTGTCCGGCGTAGTGGGTGGGGGTGGTCATCAGCTGCTTGAGGTTGGCAAGGTTGTCCAGCAGGATGGTGGTGTTGCGGTCGTTGTTGTTCTCCAGGTGGAAGTTGAGGTCCCCGAGAAGGATGTAGTCGGCGGAGGGGAGGGCGTGCGGGCTGATGAAGTTGGCGATGTCTTCGCTGAATTGTGTGCGTGGTCCCGGGGGTCTGTAGATGAGGGTGCCTCTGAGGGTGGCCTTGGGGTCGGTGTGGATCTGGAAGTGCAGGTGTTCGGCTGTTGTGAGGGTGTCGGCGGAGTTGGTTGTGATTCGGATGGTGCTCCTGCGGATGATGGCGATGCCTCCTCCGTTCTGGTTGACGCGGTCCCTCCGGGTGATCTTGTATCCGTCCGGGATGGCGATGGCGATGTCGGGCGCTGAGGAGGCGTTCATCCAGGTTTCCGTGAGGAAGGCGACATCTGGAGATGTGGTGTCGAGCAGGTTCCAGAGTTCGATGGCGTGTCTGTGGACGGAGCGGGTGTTGAGCAGGATGCACTTCAGGTGGTTGCTGCTGGTGCTCGGCTTGGTGGGTGCTGGTGTAGTGCAGGTCCGGATGCAGGTGAACTTGCAGGAGTGGCAGCTGAAAGGTTCGTGGGTGCGTCTCGGGGTGGCTCGGTAGCATCCAGGGATTCGGCCGCCGTTGAGTGCGTTGAGTTCAGTGGCGTCGTAGGTCTGGCGGGTGGGCTGGTGACTGCGGGGGCCAGGGGTTCGGGTGCTGGGCGCGGTCCAGGCGCGGACGTGCGCAGACGGGCTTACCTTTGGCACGCCCGCTGCGCATCAATGCTGCGCGTTTGCCACTCTGCCATATGTGGAGAGTGGGGGGGGGCAGAGCGAGGGAGGAGAATGGTTATAAACAAGACCAAAACCAAGATTATAGTAGTTGCCAAAAACGTTAAGCCGAAACACAAAAGCCAATGGTTCATGGACAAAATCGAGCTTGAACATGTAGAGGTCTATAAATACCTGGGCGTATTATTCGATTCAAGCGGCAATTACCAGCTACATAAAAGTGACGCTCAAAGAAAAGCGAACTCACTAGCGGCTGCATTTAGAACTGTGCAGAAGTCGCTTCCCACCCTGTCGTATGGACCTCTCCTGAGCATTGTCGGTGCAAAACTCCTACCCACTATCGCTTATGGTTGCGAAGCCTTAATGGGTAAAGACAGTAAGATTCTGAACAAAATCATAACCAGAATATACTGAGTGTTATTTCATCTCCCAGTGAACGCTTCCCCGCCGCAAGTAAGGTTGGAGTTTAGACTAACCAATCAACAATTTGCAAGGCAAGGTCATTTTATAAAAGTCTGGAATCAAATAAAAAGCGACCAGCAAAATGAGATATCGCTGCTCTTATGGAGAGAAATAAAGAAGGATACTACCTCCTCTGCAGCTCTATATCTTAGAGATTCAATTAACGAGTTTGGGGTTATGTCTATATGGGAAACAAATATAACCAAGACATCATTCAAGAAAATCATTAACAAAACCGCAGCCCACCTATCCATCGTAAAGGATAAAGCTACCCTTACAAAGAGGAAACACGCTTGGGTGGTGCTAAATGGTTACAATAAGCAGGAGATACAACAATATCTAATAACTCCGTGGACGCAAAAAAACAAGCAGGTGCTCCTTAATGCGAGATTCGGATCCATGCCAGGGCTCTGCCATCTTCCCCCATGGGAATTTCAAGTAACCCAAACGAAATGCAGACTATGCAATAGGGGTGAGGAAGACATTCAACATCTTCTGTGTATTTGCCCCGAACTCCTCCAAGAGAGAAAATCATTGCTAAAAGTTCATCTCAAGTCACGCGGCATACGGTCATGCAGGCAGGCGGTGATTAAATGTATGATCCCAAATGATATCATTTTAAACTCCTCCTTTGTAAAGTTCCTACTGTTAGCTAAAAAGAAACTCAGAGATGTAACTATTGCAAATACTTAATGGGTTATAAAGGTTATTTAATGTCATTTTATATGATTTTAAACTGGAATATAACTTTTACATTTTTCTTTTAGTTTGTAAGATTTTAAATAATCATCACAATAAACTATGTTTGTACCTTTGTACCTTTGAATTTCAGAATAAAAAACATCTTGAAGAAAAATTGAAAAATCCTGAATGTCTATGATGATGAGGAATGGATACAACTCCCAAGAGTAGAATATAGAAGAAACCGCAGTCTTAAAGATGCGCTGGTGCACATTAGGGACTAATATGACACTAAGAATACTCAGCAGACTATCACCGTCTTAACACCAATTATGGGACACCAGAAATGCAGCTCCTGATATGCATGTAATACAGCCGTGGTAACTGATTGGACGAAATATAGAAGCAAAAGAGGTAAACTCAAAGACATGACCAATTGCAGAAGCAAGAACATAATTTACATCTTACTGTGCCCGTGCAATTTTGGGGTACAAAGGGGAGACTGGTAGAGAATGTTGCTAGAGATACAGCAAACACAAGTCTGCAATTCGCACAGGTAAGATGAGTGCCCCCATTGTACAACATTGCTTTGACAAGAAACATTCAGACACAGATTTAAAATGGTGCATCTTAGAGAAGGTAGGATCTAAAGCAGGTGTAACCACAGAAAAGATCCATAAACTGAGGGAAACCTTTTGGAACTTCGCTTTAAACACTGTAAAAGAAGGACTCAGTGAAGAAATTATCTGGAACAAATCACAAAAATGAAATCTCATGTTGTATTATGGTCTGCTGAATGTTAGTATCTATAACACTGGTAGTTGTGCCTTGACTCCGAAATGACAACAGTTGACTTGAGAGCTGTTATAATTAACCTTTGTTAATGAAATACCATTGTTGAAGCAACTAGACGTAAACCACATCCTCTATGACCTGTGTTCAAATAGATCATTAGCACACAGGGTATAGGGATTTGGAGCTAACTCGTTTACCCCTTTACAAAAGTTTGTTAGGGTCTTTTGGTGGGTCAAATCTCCTACACTCATGTGGGAGCCACACACGGTTAGCTTTGGTGTGAGATATAACCACATCAAATGTTCTGTACACACACAATTGGGCCCTTATATCTATATTATAAACTGTGAGGTACATTAAACATCTACTACATCGCCCTGATGCTCGCATTTATCTGGCATTTCTTTATAATCTAGCTCTCTATTTCCAAATGACTCATGTTTCAGATGAATGCCTTTATTCTATCAATTTGTTGTCACTCTGCTATTTAGGTAGTAAGTTGTGACGAATGCTAAACATTAGTTACATTGTTCTGTTGTTGGCATGTTATTTGTAAAAGGTTTTTTTAAGTTTAGCTATCCACCATCACAACTACTCATGTTATATATTTGTGCCATTACCTTATCGCAACATGGTCACACCACTTTGTGCTAACATTCTAAAATATGTTCAGACCCTGAAAGCGGCCACATTATAGGGCGTACTGTGCTTAACATATAATCAGGAAAATAAAGTCAATAGTTGGGCAATGGTTTCCATATCTTTGTAAAACGTGTTAATACGAGTGATTCAACTATCATAGTTACTTTAGTGCCTCCAAGATGGCGCTTGCTGTGGTATTTAACTCATAATAGAGTTTATTACCAACATACAGACCGACGTCATGACGCGTATGCAGAACAACGCAGAGTACGGTTGCAATCCCGCGTAATCGCGCGTTTGCGGCTACATGGCCCAGAGATGGATCTCGCACACCATGTTGAAGGTAAGACAGATAGCAGAACCACATAACTGTAGGATTTACAGACAAGATACCCGACGACGAACCCCACTATGTGGTGGGGGGTATCGCAAGAGGGAGGTTGCTCGTAATGTAAACCTTGGTGTAATTCTCTGATACCAAGCCATGGTAGGTGTGTTATTTGGAGTACCACAGCCCCAAGACAGAGCCAGGATAACTCTAAGAGGCGGCCAATATTGCTCTACGGAGGGACTATTAAACAGAGAGGAGTGACAAATTGATTTATTTTATGAACCATATTCTTTGAGATTGCAACAAAGCAGTGACACTTCATTGACACCAGGTAGATATGTATGGGACTGGATTTAAATATAGTGGTTGGATACCGGGCTGAGAGGAGCGGGGATTTTAATATATTCTTATATTTCCCATAGTGGCATATAGAGACTCATGCATTAGCTTTTGAAAGAGAAGTATGTTCCCTTCGTATAGTTCTTGTAAGTTAGAGTATAACATAATTATGTACACTCTTGCGTGGGTACTTGTGAAACACAAAATAGTAACAGAACCACTAAAAAGCATTTATAAAAAGAAGTCACTTCTGCTCCAATAGTAACTTGCACTATGACTATGTGGTAAGGTGCACATATACTTCTGAGCTAACTTTTCTCTTCCAAAATAAATATTTCTTCTTCCACTTGTCTGGGTTTAAGGTTTCTATATAGTACTTGTAACTCTTTTTTTTATCATACTTTTTTCTCGAAGCTTTTTTTGAGGATCTTCTAAACTTGAATTACATTTTGGAGTTTTTTGAGGTTCACTCAATTAAAAACAATTTACATTTTAGTGTGTACATGGGTTTATTGAAACATTTTTGTTTTTTAAAATACAGATACCCCAATCATTGGCCCAAAATCTGCAGACCTTGATTGTCCTGAAGAAGGTGGTCGCAATCTAGTTAATACCACTGAAACGTTAGTTGACCTGTTCTTTTGTGTGTTCCATACCCACAACACTGTCACAGAGAATAAAAACATCTTTGTCCTTTGTATGAAGCACAGGTATATGTGCTCCTGAGTGGGTTGATAGTTTGGGTGCTTTGTGTGTGTACGAGGGTGGATGCGAGAGGTCAGTATGATGTTGATGTAATATATTGGGGTTCGCTCGAGATAACTATATCTATGTGCAAATATGTAAATGAAATGTGTAACACAATTGTAAAAAAAATAATAATGGATACAATTATGAATATACTATATGGTTTTGAAATGTTTTGATACAAGCAATGAAATAAATCATGATACAAAAATAGGAAATAATAAATAAATACAAATATTTTTGATAAAGTAATGATTGTTCTATGTATCGTGTCTCAAATTAAAGTACAATAACCCATTGGAGCTTGTATGCCCTATAGGAAAGACATGTAGGTCAGGTGGGAGGTTTTGATTATGTGTGTGGTGTTTGCTGTCCCCCCTTTTTCCCAGACCTAAAAGTGTAATTAGAGTGTGGTCCCTTCTTTAGAAGCAACATCTTAACCTTTGCATTGAAGTAGGTTGATAAGAGTTGCTGCTTTCCCCCGGTATATCCTGTTTGTATATCATTTCCATGGAGGTCAGTCTCTGGTATTTAGGTAATATACCCTTTTGTCTACTTTCTGTGCACATCTGCTGCAAGTTAGTTGGTATTTTGGAGGCGGTGAGTATGAAAATTTTTATCGGGATGCCGTTTGGTCCTATTGCCTTAGCTGTCTTGATACTACAGATCGCAGCTGATATTTTGCCTCTTTTATGTCACCTTCCAGTGCTGACCTATCTTCCGGGGAGAGAGTGAGTAGGGCAAGGTTAGCTAACAGCTACCTAGCGTACTCAATTGTTGCGGATGTAGTGGGTGAATACAGCAATGTAAAGTAAGTTGTGAAAGCCTCTGCTTTCTCAGAGTCTCCATATTTAGGGGTCGATTAGGATGGCGGACGGAAATGGGTACTGTCCGCCATGGTGGGGGAAATTTTACTCCCGGCTGCGCCGCGGAGATTCCGCGGTTGGGATTAGGATAATCATGTCACGAAACTCCGACCGCGGCGGACGGATCATAACCAACATCGTCCGCGGTGGACGGAACACATCCAACTCCGTCCGCGGCGGACGGAGTCCAATGAACAACCACTGCCGCGGACGGAAATGACCGCGGAAAATAACACATGTACCGCCATACCTGTGATCACTCCGTGGCCGCAATTAGGATAAATCCGCCCGTACCACGGAACGCACAGCCATCCACGTCCGCGGCGGAAAGAATGCAACGATAAACACAGCATCACTGCGGAAGGCCAAAACGCACAAATGTTAGAAAGTGTACCGCTCCTCCAAAGCAAACATACGAACATTGACAACGCCCCCCCCCATACACCAACACCAAGCACAAGCCACCATGACACGTCCCAAGTATCCAATAATGCACACTAGTCAACACGCCCACCTACCACCTGACTGCCAACAACCATTGAGACACGCCTATAAAAATGACACCCACACACTACCACAATCCTTTGCATCACAGCATTGCTGCTAGCAAGAGGCCCTATTCGAGATACTGCTAACTCACATAGAAGACACACAACCACCACCCTACCACACCCACCACACAAACACCCACCACACAAATCCTACACATCACACACCACACACCTGCACCCCCTAACTCACTCAACTCACACACTGAGCACCACACACCATGGCACCCAAAAAAAAACCTAAATTCACGGAGACCGAGTTGAGGGTAATGGTAGATGAAATAATCCGTGTTGAGCCCCACATCTTCGGGGCCCAAGTCCAGCAGACGTCCGTGGCGCAAAAGAACCACATGTGGGACAAGATCGTCACTCGGGTGAATGCGTCGGGGACTGTGCCGAGGACGAAGCATGACATTCAGAGGCGGTGGCATAACCTGAAGACCAGGGTGAAGGGCATCCGAGCTAAAAACTTTGCTAGAGCCAATCATACTGGCGGTGGAACACCCCCGGAGCCCATACCCTACACCGATTGGGAGGAGAAGGTGCTGGTGATACTACACCCAGAGAGCCTAGACGGACTTGACGAAGGAGAAGAGGCTGGTAAGTACAAACCAAGCACCACGATCAGCACGACATGGTCAGGCTCACACAACTGAGAAGAAACATCTCCTATGCCCCAACCCATGCACGTTGGACACCAACTCACAAACATGTACATGGCTCCCAACAGGCCCCCATGTTCACGGTGAGGGTGGTGGTGGTGGAGGGTGGGGTGTGTGAGAGGCCCAAACTACAACTCCCAACAGGCCCCCATGTTCACGGGGAGGGTGGTGGTGGTGGAGGGTGGGGTGTGTGAGAGGCCCAAACTACAACTCCCAACAGGCCCCCATGTTCACAGGGAGGGTGGTGGTGGTGGAGGGTGGGGTGTGTGAGAGGCCCAAACTACAACTCCCAACAGGCCCCCATGTTCACGGGGAGGGTGGTGGTGGTGGTGGAGGGTGGGGTGTGTGAGAGGCCCAAACTACAACTCCCAACAGGCCGCCATGTTCACGGGGAGGGTGGTGGTGGTGGAGGGTGGGGTGTGTGAGAGGCCCAAACTACAACTCCCACCAGGCCCCCATGTTCACGGGGAGGGTGGTGGTGGTGGAGGGTGGGGTGTGTGCGACAGGAAACAGAAATGTCTACAAATCTATATGAACATGTAATATCCACATTGCTGACCAGCTCTATCTTGTCCCTCAGGTGATCGTGAACTGACTGGGGAAACCAGTACCCGGCCGCCAGCCTCGCCTCCCACACATACAGGACTCTCTGGTGACGAGGACACAGGCAGCTCCGGTGCGGAGGATGGAGCGGGACCAAGCACACAGCCAGGGCCATCTGGCTCACAGGGACTCCCGGGACCGACCAACGTCGCATGTGTGACTCCAGCGACACCTGTCTCTGTGATCTGCACAGTCCCCACCACCACCAGTAACACCAGTATCACCAGTACCACCAGTACCACCAGTACCACCAGTACCACGACTCCTGCCTGTGCCACCCAGCCTAACCCAGCGCACGACGCTGGTCCATCGGCCTCACACACAAGCAGGGTGAGTGTGCCACAAAGAGAGGCAACGGGACATCAGCCAATCAGGCGAGCTACACACCGCCGTGCAGAGGAAGGACAGCTACCCCATCCAGTGGCAGAGTCCCTACAAGCCCTTGCCAGGTGCCAGGCGTCATACGACCGGTCCCAGGCAAACGCTGATCGTGCACACCAGGACTCAGTGGACAACACCAACATCTTGCGCGAAATCTCTGGGTACCTTGGCCAGATGGTGCACATCATGGGCCAGCAGGCAAGGATGTGGAGGGAATGGGTTGGCCGGAACAACCCCCCCCCCTCCACCAATTGTCGTAGCGCCACCGCCACCGTCACCTCCGCCTCCACCGCCACCGTCACCTCCGCCTCCACCGCCGCCACCACCACCTGTGCCCCTAGCGACGGATGTGGCCCATCAACAACCTGCCCCCCCAGCTGCCTCTGTTCCACCTCAGAGACGGAGGGGCCGGCCGAGGCAGGAAGTGGCTGAGAGCAGTGTTGGAGCGCCATCCACACGCTCCAAGAGGGGACGCCAATGACAATGTCACTGCCTGTGCCAGACATTCACCCTGCTAAGTATCCTGTCCCACAGACAATCATTCCCACTGGTCTGCTGGACTACCCTGACACCCCCCAATGTGGTGTCAGCACGGACATTTCATCTGCCATTACCTTCAACTCCAACTCCCTCCACCCCACTTACTTGTAAATAATCACCAGCACAAAAGCACAACCTGTAAATAAATTGCACTAACAAACACAATGATGTTTTGCCTCCATGTTTATTCACATGATTGCCTTCAGAAACAGACGTAAACAGGTTCAGGGATCATAGTCGTACATGATCATGGCGCTGCGGGAGTGACCTAGGGAAAATCAGAGACAGCAAACACACGTCAGGAAACAGATTGACACACATCACAACACAATGCACAGCAACATTACACAAACTACAATCATCACAAAAGCATGGGATGAGAGCACACACATCATGGAGACTTGTATGTCCAAAGAAATGAAGACACACATATGCAACCATCACAAACAACACCCAGCTGATGAACCCCACATCCACACAACACCAGCAAACATACATGAGGCATTGTCAACCGCCACTAGAGGTAGTTACTCACATTCAAGGGAAGTAGCGATCTATGAGCTGGCGCCTCTGGTCCACACCTTCCTCCTCACCACTATCCTCATCAGTCGACATGGGTGGGATGGGAGGCCGAGGAACTTCTTCGTCTTCAGGGTCCAACAGCAGTTCAATGTCATCGCGTACTGCCAGGTTGTGGAGCATGCAGCAGGCAATCACGATCCTGCATACTTTTCCTGGTGAGTAAGGCAGGGCCCCTCCGTTCTTATCGAGGCACCTAAACCTAGACTTTAGCAGTCCAAAGGTACGTTCGATGACTCTCCGTGTCCTTCCATGTGCATCATTGTACCGCATTTCACCCGCTGTTGTAGGATTACGTAGGGGACTAGGGAGCCAGGGCCGGTTTGGGTACGCCGAGTCGCCTATGTAGGGGGATGACAGACACAGACATCACAACAAGATATGGTGGGTACCCCATGCCACACAGAGATCACAAGAGTCCCCACTGCACACTCACCAACAAGCCACGCTTGACCGGGTCGCAGATTTGCCATGAGTCGTGGGACAATGCAGCTCCGCATGATGTGGGCGTCATGTGCGGAGCCAGGAAATCTTGCACACACATGGGAGATAATGTTGTTTGCCAGGCACACCACCTGCACGTTCAGCGAATGGAAGTGTTTGCGATTCCTAAAAACTTGCTCACGTGCCCGTGGTGGAATGATAGCGATGTGTGTGCCATCAATTGAACCCACAACGTGAGGTATGTGGCCCAGTGCATAGAAGTCAGCTTTGACTGCTGCCAACTCTTCCGGCCGTGGGAAATGTATGTAGTCATTCTTGTACAGCATCATAGCTGTTAAGACATCCCGAAGAACCGTGCTGAACATGGCCTCTGACATCCCCCCGGCATGTCCAACTGTGTACTGAAATGTGCCAGTAGCAAAGAAATGTAGTACCGCCATGAACTTTGCAGTGGGTGTAATCGACCCAGGATACGTCCTACGTGGCTGCAGATGAGGAGACAATTGAGCCACAAGCTCCAGCAACCGACGTCGATCCAGCCGGAATTTCCTAATCACCTCCTCGTCAACCATATCCTCCAGCACAGTGTATGGCCGATGCACATTTGGAGCCCTCCTGTGTGGGAGAGAGATGTAACTTAGGTCAACTTACAAACGACGCATACGTGTACAACTCCTTCACATGTGAACCTTACTGACAAAACGTCAGTCTTCACCCTAATGTTTAGTAGCCACATCACAGACACACATGCAACTGCATGCACACAAACGATAATTATACACACGCCATGTCATCAAGCACCAATGCCAACACCAATAATGTTGTGCATACGGTAATTACATGCATGGTGACACAACGTCCAAAACACATACGCGGAATGCATGTGTACCACCACCACTGTAGTCACCTCGCCAGAACAAGACACTGACAACAGATGCATAATTTGGCCATACAGCCGTGATGTACTGTGTAGTTGTGAAGATGTAATAAGGTCTGTAGGGTCACACCCGACGTCAACACGTCAAAATGCACATCTGTTGCCCATTGTGTGCCGACCGATGGGCATAGTATGGACACACATGCTATATTGTATGACATATGACCTTTCCCTATCACGCTCACAACCCTCATGACGCAACTGCACACAACACATCACGGTGCAGCGTCTGACAAGATAACATAATTGGCGCCGCCATGGCAGTGCACAACTTCCGCTACTTGCCAAAGGCCATACGCGGCCAGCGTCCCTCTTCCCATTGGCTGCATGTGCACGGACCGTCACGGGCACACATCGGCAACCGCACGTGCAAGCTTCAGGCACGGATGCTTCAGTTGCAACAATGTTCTATCACTGGCGCCACCATGGCGGTGCACGTACTCAGCGGGGGAGGTGCAGGCCTATACACCCTATAGATGTACTCAATGGACATGCCAGTTCATGTCCCCTCTTACAGTCACATTGCATCATCCACCGTACACTGGCTGGAACGGCCGGGGCAAGGACGGCCGTGCCGGCCATGTCCACAACCGCCGTGCCCGGCCATGTACACACCGGCCGTGCCCGGCCATGTCCACACCCGCCGTGCCCGGCCATGTCCACAACCGCCGTGCCCGGCCATGTCCACACCCGCCGTGCCCGGCCATGTACACAACCGCCGTGCCCGGCCCGGCCTGGCACGGCGGTTGTGGACATGGCCGGGCACGGCCGTCCTAGGCCGGGCCGGGCACGGCGGTTGTGTACATGGCCGGGCACGGCGGTTGTGTACATGGCCGGGAACGGTGGTTGTGGACATGGCCGGGCACGGCCGTCCTAGGCCGGGCCGGGCACGGCGGTTGTGTACATGGCCGGGCACGGCGGTTGTGTACATGGCCGGGAACGGTGGTTGTGGACATGGCCGGGCACGGTGGTTGTGGACATGGCCGGGAACGGTGGTTGTGGACATGGCCGGGCACGGTGGTTGTGGACATGGCCGGCACGGCCGTCCTTGGCCCGGCCGCTCCGGCCGGTGTACGGTGGATGATGCAATGTGACTGTAAGAGGGGACATGAACTGGCATGTCCATTGAGTACATCTACAGGGTGTATAGGCCTGCACCTCCCCCGCTGAGTACGTGCACCGCCATGGTGGCGCCAGTGATAGAACATTGTTGCAACTGAAGCATCCGTGCCTGAAGCTTGCACGTGCGGTTGCCGATGTGTGCCCGTGACGGTCCGTGCACATGCAGCCAATGGGAAGAGGGACGTTGGCCGCATATGGCCAATCGCAAGTAGCGGAAGCAGTGCACCGCAACAACAGGGCCAGTCATTGGCCCATTTCACGAACACGCTTCCAGGGCTGACCAATTGCTGGCGACGTATGCCACTGACACGTGCTGAGGGCCCTATATATGTGTGTTGGCCAAAATGACACTTCCTACCCTGGGGACCAGTGCTGCCTGTGACCATCACCTCGACCTGCTGCTGCTGCTGAGCTGACCACCGACTGCTGCCTGTGACCATCACCTTGACCTGCTGCTGCTGCTGAGCTGATCACAGACTGCTGCCTGTGACCATCACCTCGACCTGCTGCTGCTGCTGAGCTGACCACCGACTGCTGCTCTAGTGCCATACTCCGTGATCTTGCCATGTCGAGAGGCAAAGAGATCCGGTCTCGACCCTTCACCGCCGCGGAGCTTGATGTCCTCGTGGACGGTGTACTCCGCAACTATGGACGCCTCTACGGCGCACCAGGACGGGAGGTAAGTGCAGTGTGGGACATGTTGGTGTGCATGAGGGGGCCAAATAATCAGGCCTATTTCTATCTTAGCTGTGTAGTGTGGGCTAGACATATGTTCCTGATTGTGCATGGCTGCTGACAGTTACGTCTTGCCCCTATGTGTGTGACAGGCCAACTGTCCACTGACTTAAACCCTTTTGTCTCCCATCATGGTAGGTCAAGCTGCACCTTCGCAAGGACCTGTGGAGGAGCATAGCACGGGAAGTACGGGCATTGGGGGTGTGCAACAGACGACATACACACTGCCACAAACGCTGGGACGACATTTCCAGGCTGAGCAAGAATGTAGCGGAAGTAACACTGGGCATGATTCCAAGGACGCCCCGTCTGGCCCGACGCTCCATGACCCCTCTTATGCACCGTATCATTGCAGTGACGCATCCTGAACTGGCCGAACGTCTGAGTGCCGATCAACAGCAAACTAGCGGTGAGCATACTGTCTGTGTAGGAAACCTGTGAGTGCTATGCATGTATTGGTGCACAGACACAGTATTGAGTTCCGTGTTGCGTATGTATCTCTGTGATGCCATTTTGGTCCCATTGGGTGGGTGTCATTTGACATCCAGGTCCGCCATGTTGACACGCCACTTGCTTAGTAGTTGAGTGTTGAAGCACATCCCCTAGTGGTCCATGGCCCCATGGCAGGAAATGTGAGGATGACTGGTAGAGGTGGGCCGTGTGCAGGATGGGGGCTACAAAATCTTTGTCAGCTATGTAATTTGGCAATCCTGGTCCTTCTGTACGTCAGTGTGCCCATGACTCACACATCTTTTATGTGCATTTCAGCTATGACAGAGGACACTCAGCCACAGACGGTGGAGATTAGTCGAGGAAATGAGTCCGGCTCAGACTTCGCACACACGCAGACTGACACAGAGGAGGCCAGCGCCGGAGAGGGGGACAGGACCGTCCCTGAGGACTCGCATGTGGAGACACCATCGTCCTCCTCGTCGGACACTCTTGGTGAGCCTGCACTGTTGTCACAGACTGGGAGTGGGCTATCATCACCTTCTGTCGGAAGACAGCAGACAGGGCCCACACTTCCGCCAACTGCACCATGTACTGTTCGTGGCCGGAGGAGTAGGGGGAGCAGAGTGGCGTTCGGTGCAGGCACCGCTGCCCCTGCCACGGTGAGCCAAAATGCACTGTGTGCTGAGGCCGTTGATCTGCTGCGACAGCTGTGTGTGGGGCAGACCAATATGACAAATGCTTTCCAGGACCATGATAGGAAGTTGGGGCAGGTGGTGGCATTCATGGAAGGGATGCATGGCGATCTTGCAGGTCTACACAGGACAGTGCAGTCATTGGCAAGCAGTGTGTCATCTGCAATAGTACAGTCGCATGAACAGGGTGCTACTTCTGTTTCCCCATCTACACCACTGGATGTCTCAGGGGGTAGTGATTATTCTGAGCAGGACTCAAATACAGGTTATTGCACTAGAAGCAGCGTCAGACAGCACGTCAGGGCACGCAGGGCACAGACCCCATCCCCTAGATCAGCTAAATCTGTTCACGTAGACAACGTCAGATACACTGGAGTACACACACAGGATCCACAAGTGTTGTTGGGGCACATGCCTTCAGGAGCTACACAGGCATTCAACACAAAAGGTACTCCCAAGGCAAGGGATACTCACATGTCCATGGACTGTACCTTGGACAAGGCCAGTCAGAAGACAAAGGCACCTCCTAAGAGCAGGGAGACTCCCAAGGGCAGGCCCACAACAGAGGAAAGGGACACTCCCAAGGACAGTGAAAAGACAAAGGCACCTCCTAGGAGCAGGGAGACTCCCAAGGGCAGGCCCACAACAGAGGAAAGTGACACTCCCAAGGACAGTGAAAAGACAAAGGCACCTCCTAGGAGCAGGGAGACTCCCAAGGGCAGGCCCACAGCAGAGGAAAGGGACACTCCCAAGGACAGTGAAAAGACAAAGGCACCTCCTAGGAGCAGGGAGACTCCCAAGGGCAGGCCCACAACAGAGGAAAGGGACACTCCCAAGGACAGTGAAAAGACAAAGGCACCTCCTAGGAGCAGGGAGACTCCCAAGGGCAGGCCCACAGCAGAGGAAAGGGACACTCCCAAGGACAGTGAAAAGACAAAGGCACCTCCTAGGAGCAGGGTGACTCCCAAGGGCAGGCCCACAGCAGAGGAAAGGGACACTCCCAAGGACAGTGAAAAGACAAAGGCACCTCCTAGGAGCAGGGAGACTCCCAAGGGCAGGCCCACAGCAGAGGAAAGGGACACTCCCAAGGACAGTGAAAAGACAAAGGCACCTCCTAGGAGCAGGGAGACTCCCAAGGGCAGGCCCACAGCAGAGGAAAGGGACACTCCCAAGGACAGTGAAAAGACAAAGGCACCTCCTAGGAGCAGGGAGACTCCCAAGGGCAGGCCCACAGCAGAGGAAAGGGACACTCCCAAGGACAGTGAAAAGACAAAGGCACCTCCTAAGAGCAGGGAGACTCCCAAGGGCAGGCCCACAGCAGAGCAAGGTCCATCTCCCAAGGGCAGGGACACACACAGAGAGCAGGTGTCTACTGGAGACAGGTGCACCACAGACGACAAGTCTGCTGGCAGGAACAGGGCGGCGACCAGGGCACAGGCTACATCCAGAGACAACACTCCACCTAAGGATAAGGCACATCCTACGGACAAGGCATCTAGCATGGACAATGGCGCAATCAAGGACAGGCATACTTCACCCCTGGCTGCACTGAGGCTGATGTTTTCTACTGAACGCCAAACAGATGTCTCCGCGGCAGAGTCCCCCCATACCTCCACTCCCATCCAGGCCAGTCAGTAGCAGAGGAGGGTGTCCCCTGTTGTTGCATCCCCCATTACACATGATTCCGAGTCCAGGCGGCAGGCACACAGCAAACGACAAGCAGGCTCCAGCACGTCCCCAGAAACCCGATCCCCGGCTGCAGATGCTCCACCTATGGTGGGTGGTGATTCTTTAGAGTCCCCACCACTTGGCAGTCCTGTCCTGTCCAGGGTGCACTCACACATCCCTAAGAAACGCAGACACACACCATTGACACCTGCCAACCCCGATATGGCTCAAGGTCAGCTATCCCCAGCTCCCAGGCCCACCCTGCCTCCTGGCCCATACAGCCCTGTGGCTCATCATTTCAGTTGTCCCAGTGGCGCTGGTGCAGTTGACTCTCATGTATCAGATGGTGGCACTGTGTCTGTTGTTGGCTGTCATGCATCATGTAGTGGCACAGTCTCAGTTGTGCCCTCTCCTGTTGCAGGTCCTGGCAGTGTATCTGGGTCTATGGCTCACGTGTCAGTTAGAAGATCTGTGGCTGTGTTGCACACTCCTGTTTCTGGTGCTGGCAGTCTGTCTGGGTCAGTGGGTCACGTGTCAGTGACTACATCTGTGGCTGTGTTGCACACTCCTGTTTCTGGTGCTGGCAGTCTGTCTGGGTCAGTGGGTCACGTGTCAGTGACTACATCTGTGGCTGTGTTGCACACTCCTGTTTCTGGTGCTGCCAGTGTGTCTGGGTCCGTGGCCCATGTGTGTGTCACTCGGGCTGTGGCTGTGTCTCACACTCCTGTTGCTGGTGCTGCCAGTGTGTCTGGGTCCGTGGCCCATGTGTGTGTCACTCGGGCTGTGGCTGTGTCTCACACTCCTGTTGCTGGTGCTGACAGTGTGTCTGGGTCCGTGGCCCATGTGTGTGTCACTCGGGCTGTGGCTGTGTCTCACACTCCTGTTGCTGGTGCTGCCAGTGTGTCCGAGACAGGTAGTTCACGCAGTCCCCCTGATTCTGTGATGTGAGGTGCTGAACACTTCACTCAAATGTTATTTCACATGGTGTGTCCATTGAGAACTGCGTGGCACTCTTGTGGTTCCTGTGACGGGTTGGTAGGGACACGTACTTGTGCTGCCTCTGATGTACCTGCTCTGTACTCCACAATGCCCTGTTGATGCTCTGATACTGCATTCTGCACTCTAGTTTACTGACTATGATGTACCTGCTCTGTACTCCACAATGCCCTGTTGCTGTTCTGATACTGCATTCTGCACTCTCATGTGCTGCCTCTGATCAACCTGTTCAGTGCAATGGACTGTTGATGCACTAAGCCCCTCTCACGTGCTGCCTCTGATGGACCTGTTCTTTGCAATGGACTGTTGATGCACTTAGCCCCTCTCACGTGCTGCCTCTGATGGACCTGTTCAGTGCAATGGACTGTGGATGCACTTAGCCCCTCTCATGTGCTGCCTCTGATCAACCTGTTCAGTGCAATGGACTGTTGATGCACTTAGCCCCTCTCACGTGCTGCCTCTGATGGACCTGTTCTGTGCAATGGACTGTTGATGCACTTAGCCCCTCTCACGTGCTGCCTCTGATGGACCTGTTCAGTGCAATGGACTGTGGATGCACTTAGCCCCTCTCATGTGCTGCCTCTGATGGACCTGTTCTGTGCAATGGACTGTTGATGCACTTAGCCCCTCTTACGTGCTGCCTCTGATGGACCTGTTCAGTGCAATGGACTGTTGATGCACTTAGCCCCTCTCGTTTACTGCCTATGATGTAGCTGCTCTGTTGGGCACAATGCCCTGTTGCTGTTCTGATACTGCATTCTGCCCTCTCGTTTACTGCCTATGATGTACCTGCTCTGTACTGCACAATGCCCTGTTGATGCTCTGATACTGCATTCTGCCCTCTCGTTTACTGCCTATGATGTACCTGCTTTGTACTGCACAATGCCCTGTTGATGCTCTGATACTGCATTCTGCCCTCTCATGTGCTGCCAATGATGTACCTGCTCTGTACTCCACAATGCCCTGTTGATGCTCTGATACTGCATTCTGCCCTCTCGTTTACTGCCTATGATGTACCTGCTCTATACTGCACAATGCCCTGTTGATGCTCTGATACTGCATTATGCCCTCTCATGTGCTGCCAATGATGTACCTGCTCTGTTGTCCACAATGCCCTGTTGCTGTTCTGATACTGCATTCTGCCCTCTCGTTTACTGCCTATGATGTACCTGCTCTGTACTCCACAATGCCCTGTTGATGCTCTGATACTGCATTCTGCCCTCTCATGTGCTGCCAATGATGTACCTGCTCTGTTGTCCACAATGCCCTGTTGCTGTTCTGATACTGCATTCTGCCCTCTCGTTTACTGCCTATGATGTACCTGCTCTGTACTCCACAATGCCCTGTTGATGCTCTGATACTGCATTCTGCCCTCTCGTTTACTGCCAATGTAACAAGACACTCCCCCTCCCTACGTCACGACCCTTGCTGGTATTCCCCTCCAGACATCCAATGGTTTGTGCCTTACCTGCGTCGTCGTCGATAGTGGGCCATGACTAGGACGTGGTGGATCGCGAAGAGCATCGGGAAAGCGTGTAGCGCTGGGTCCATGGTGGTGGTCAGCTTGCGGTGGGTATCTCTGCTATGTCACCTATGTTCGCTGTGGGGATTCCGCCGTGTTCAGACAGGTTGTTTTCCGCTGCGGTTTTATGTGTATTTTCCGCCATCTTGATTTGGGGGACGGTCTTAGACGTCAGTACGTACGGCGGGGCCTCCGGATGTGTTCCGTCCGCCGCGTGGTCGTGTGTAGTTCGGCGGCGGTGCGTGCTTTTCCGTCGCGGACGGAAATTTGACACGTTTTCCTATCCTGATATGGCGGACGGAGTGTCCGCGGCAGGCGGACATGGAAAAGGCTTTTTCCGCCTACTCCAGGGCCGCGGTGGCTCTTCCGTCCGCCATCCTAATGAGCCCCTATATGTCTTAAGGAAGGCCATCTGTCAGTTTGCCCGATCTCATCTTTCAAGCTAGGCCAGCCTTGTCTCCTGTCTCATATAGTTTGTGCTGTATTGCAATGTCTAGCCTTGTCTGCCTCTGTCACAGCATTACTATACGCTTCTCGCTTTATGTCTAGGGAGTCCCTTGCATTTTCATCATCAGTGTGTGCTGTACATACCTCTTTGTCCAGTATGTCTTTCTCCATGATAATTATTGTCATCCTTTTTTTCTTTTTTGTTGCCCACTGTCAGCGAGACTGCCTGTCCTATAATCACAGTTTTGAATGCCTCCCAGAGAATTTGTGGGGATTCAACTGAATCCTTCTTTTCTTTAAAATAGTATTTTGTGGTCTGAATTAAACCTGTTTATTTGGGCAGAATTTTCAGGTACCAGGGATTCAGGGAGATCATTTTTCAAACCGTGTTGTAACCAGGATGCAAGGTGCCCATATTGGGGAATGATCAGCTACTCCTCGTGCGAGAATTTTCATAGGTCTGCATTGGGCAATTTAAGTATCAGCTTCCTCAAATCTGGAAGGGCTATTTTATGGAGTGTTGGTGGGATGTAGGCAGATAGTATATTATCATTTGCCTGCCACTGCCGCAAACTTGCTCTGAGCGTCCGTCCATGCCTGCTCCACAATTAGGAGGAAGTGTTTACATAAAATTATTTCCATTCCTCTGGACCCAGAGGTAAACTAGGCATGTGTGAATAGTTTGCATACCCATCTATCTAAGGCCTTACAGGTATTTCCCACCAGGTGTGTCTCCTCTAAGTGGACTACATCAGGCAAGTGTTATTGAATGAACTGAAGGACTATTCCCCACTTCTGTTTGTCTCCCGCCCTATTAACATTCCAGGAGAGTAATCAGAGAGATGGCTCTGTAGCCCTATCTGCCATCAGTGAGCCAGTATAGTCTACCCATCCCCATCCCCTTTAGTGGATTAGGGTAAGGGCGGATATCATGAACTCAACTTCAGGTTTCCTAATCGTCGGATTTTCGGATTTTCCTCATTTGCAAGTTCCACTCTTTGTTGCTCTTTTATTGATTTACTGCATAACTATTATAGGAAACATTTTGATCCTGACAATATTTCACTCAAACTTAAATCTACATACAGCTATTTACTTCTACCTAACTAATTTGTCATTTGTCAACATCAGTTTGACATCTGTCATTTTTCCACAACTGCTTGTCCACTTCTTTGCAAAGGACTTGGAGGTTTCGCTCACTGAATGCCCTCTGCAGCTGTATTTTTTCATTTCCCTGGTAAGTGCAAAGCTCCTTCTCTTGACAGTCATGGCTTATGATCGGTATGTGGCCATCTGTGTTCCCCTCCACTACACAACTGTCATGAATAAATCTGTGTGCATGCGGTGGGCTGCTGGAAGCTGGACAATGGGACTTCTACTTGAAATACCACATCCTGTACTAATGTCAAGGTTCTCCTTCTGTGAGTCCCATGTCATTAACCTCTTTATTTGTGATTCAACAGCCCTGTTGATGATTTCTTGCAGCAGCACTAGCACCATTGAGACTCTTAACTATGCTGACTGTTCATTAGTGCCAATGACATCATTTATTATTATCATTATGTCTTTTTGCAAAATTGTTTCTTCGGTCTTGAAAATCAAGTCCAAGACTGGGAAGGAAAAGGCTTTCTCCACGTGTGCCTCACACATCACTGTGGTTGTTTTATTCTATATATCTATCAATTCTACATATGTGCGACCAAAATCCCCATATTCAGTGATAGAAAGTAAGATATTGTCTCTGTCATATGTTGCTATTACTCCCCTATGCAACCCCATTATATACAGTCTGAAAAATACAGAGTTACAAATGCTGTGAAGAAGGCAAAGCACATATCGTAATTCATTAGAAGTGACAAAAGTGCATGAGTTCAATGGTTGAAAACAAATTTAAATGCCCAAGTATTTTGCTAAATACTGTTGCAGTACTGTTTTGTATATTGTTCGCCTTATTGTATTTATCACAAACTGTGAGCAGTGACATTTTTAGCATTAGACTTCTGTTGCGGAGAAATCCTTGTTTTCAGAAATAAGTTGTAAATGTGTATACCAAGAACAGTTATTTGGTACAATTCACTTTTAAAAAAATGACTGCTATTGAAAAAAATGACAGTGAACACCATTATTGCATTTCAAAATGTAAAATTAATTTTATCTGACCTGTTGACATACACATTTTGGAACAAAAACGTGGGAATTATTTTAGTTTTTTACAAGTTCTTCCTTGCAGGTGTAAAATATTTGCGAGTATCCTTGTGATGAGTATGTCGATAAAGCGGCGATAATGGCCTTGATTCCAATCGAAGCCCATGTTAGATGTGAAGACATCTAAAATGGGCTTCGATTGGAATTCATAGAGCATATTATCAAGGCCATTATCGCCGCTTTGTCGGCAGTTTCCTGCCGATAAAAGCGGCGATAATGTAACGCCCTTTCTTGATAATATGCCCCAAAGATATTGAGCTGCTCAAAGTGCATTGTGACACTTCTGTTTCAATTATCACTTGCCATTGTCGCTGTTTTATAGTTTTTTTTAATGTTTCCAAATTTCCTAATTCGGTGATGTGAAAGACCTTCTTAAGCCATATCATGTAAAACGAGGTTGAAATTGGTAATTTAGGGCATGATCTGTGCTATGCATTTAGACTGACTTTATTTAGTACTATGAATCTGAAGACTAGTGGCAGTGGTATTTTACCACCTGAATCAGTTGTAATTGATTCGTATTCACTGGAATTTAACTGAAATGAATTACGTTTAACTGTACACAAGGAACATGTGTTAAAGTCGGTTAAGGATATACAAACAAAACAGAACACAATAATACAGCAAACAACAACACAGTAGCATGGTACAACACAAGAAAAGAACCACAAGAACATGCAAGACAACAATTGCAACACAATGGCAATAATAAAACAACAGTATTACTAGCAATATCAATTATATGATGCCATCATGCAACACATAAACAAACACGCTTTCCACACAACACATATGGTGAGGTACTCAATGAACTGAACTTTAGATACAATCTAGAGTTCATGGAACATAATTCAAATAGTAATGGAATGTCATTTTAGGGTCTATCACTCATTGTTGATGTCACTCAATATTACAACACAGTGGACCAAGGGACCACAACTTGCTGAATACAAAGAAACCCAGGACACAAACAGTATTAGCCTTAGGTGGACAAACGTCAATGGATCCTCAATATTAGGAAAAGGTATTAAGGACTACCCAATTGAATTTTCTACTTGCACCAAGCAAAATTCTCTGCCTCACCAAATTATAGAAGCTTTTAGTAAAATATTAACAGCTATGGCAGGTAACTTGAGATCGACCAGAAAGAGGTCCGATAAGAAACTCTTTGGATGGCTTAATCTGCAAACTACAAACTGGAACTTAAGAAGGCCCTTTAGACCCTCCCCAGGCAGCTGGAATAAGCGACGTCACTCTTTTTTGTAAAACAACTAATCAGCACTTTTTAAAAGCTTCATAAGCCCCCAGGTTACAGGTGCTAATCCAATAGGCCAATTGGTTAAACCATTGCGGAGTAATTTTTAATCTAGAAAATCTCAGCCTGGAAATTGCCACTGTTTAGAATAGGTTAATACCTCCCTGGAAACATTGTTGCTGCAGAGGAACCAGGCACAGCAGGGATCCCATTTGACACATTTACATCATGCATTATTCTGGGGCAGTGTCAAAAATCAATGGGGCTTGTGTGGGAATGCCCACCCATTGCAGGCTGCTTTGCCATTGAAAACTGTGACAAGGAGGGCCATATTTAGGCAGTGTTAACCCATGTAAAGTGGCTCAGCGCTGCCTTATAAATATTCAGCAGGGCATTGTGCCACCGGACCATTAAAAAAGTGACGCTCCAGTGGCACAATGCCCTTGTAAATATGTCCTATGGCTTACGAAGGGTTGTGGGCACTATGGAACAATGTAGTAATCTCCATTTGAACTTCTGTAAATACACACTGGGAAAAGAGGGTCACATCTGCCTATGTTTTGCTGATCTGAGCAGTGCCTTTGATCTGGTTAATCGCACCAAGCTGTCGCAGTCACTGGCTGAGATGGGTGGCCCAATGAGATTGTGACTTTCTTGTCACAGATATATGCACATTGACTTCAAAGTTACACTATGGGTCAAGGGGAGAAGTCACAGTGTGCTTTAACATCACCCGAGGAATTCGACAAGGCTGTGTCCTTGCCCTGCTTTTTCATTATATATTAGGGGGGTAGACAATTTCCTGCAGAAGATCAAAGCAGACAACCCAAAAGTTGGTCAAAGTTTAACTCAAGTTCTGCTATATGCAGACAATGCCATCTTGATCTCTAGAACTGGTAATGACCTGCAACATATGATCAATGGTTTAATTATATATATGGAGGACAAGGACATGAAAATTAATTTAAAGAAATCATGAACCCTGACATACAGGAAAGGGAGACCCAAAAAGAAAATCCATCAGATTAAAGGAGAGTTTTACATACCTAGATGTGAAGTTTTACAATGGCCAATGGGAGACACATGTGGATGCAGAAAAATTGAAATGTATTAGATCCTCAGAAACTCTTTTCAGGTTCACATCTAAAATTAGAAACACGCCCATTACAGAGTTGCTGACCATATACAAAATGAAATGTATACCTAATGCCAACAATGGGGCCTCTCCATTGGGCCTGACCAATTGTAAAGTGTTGCAGACCCAGGAAAACATCTTCCTATGATGATTATTAGCAGGGCCTGTTTGACCTTCTCTCATATAGCTCACAAGGAATTAGTGATACCCTATCTAGAGGATGGCTACTGATTATTTGCATTACACTTTGGCATAATATATGGAGTAAGGATGCCAGTTAATTCAGCAAAGAGATAATAACAGATTGCCAACATAGAGCAAGAAAACAATGTCTGACCTATGTAAACAACCTGATAAAGTAGTTGGATGGGAAATTCAACTAGAGGATCCGGTTGGAGTGTTAAAATTTAGTAAGAATGATTTTAAAATTCTGATTGGAAAAAAGATGGCTGCCAGGGAAAATGAGAGTTTTAAACCGACTGTGCCAAAATACCTCTCAGGTCCCACACAACCAAGTATCCAGTGCTACCTTTTCCTAGTATTGAACATCCAACATAGATTCTACTAACTAGAATGCAAATATGCACACTGCACTTTTTGCCTCCTTTCCATAAGATGGGCTTTTGTTCCTAAATGTTACCCAAATGCCCATGCGATGGCATGAGCCCACAATTCTTTTTATTGATTTTTTTGCAAATTTTGTAGGGGTGGGAACAATCAAATATTTTGGCCATTGTTTTTAAAAGGAAACATTTGTTATCATAAAAATGCATTTTACTTTATCAGTACCATTGATAATGTGAATTTATGCAATAGAGTTTCTACTTACATTTCTTATGTCATTCAAAGAAGCAAACAGCTCCAATACCAGGATATGCATTTGAATAGCAAAGTATATTACTGCCTTAATACTTCCCTGATTCCCTTTGTGAAGCTTCTGGTAATGTTTTGTTTCACTCCTTGGCCATTGCGTTTGAATCCTAGCTCTGTGTCTTTTGTTCTGTATATTTAATCTGTCTATGTCCTGAGACCATTCTGTATGACTGTTTTTAAGATCTTTGTATGATTTTGTATGCATGTCTCTTTTATTGATTTTTTATCCAAATAAAGAGTTTTTTGATTGATTGATGCCATAATGCAACATAAAACAGTTGAACAACGCATAAGCCAACACAACACAATTGCAACAACATAAAATTGTGTACTAGACAAAACACCCCAGCACAAAAAACTTGCAACACCCCACAACCTAACAAAATAACAGACAATTTAAAAACACAATGCAACAAGGCAGCTGATAAAATCAATGCAGCACAAAACAGAACAAAATAATGACACAAAATTAACTTGAGAGCACAATTCACAGAATGTAAAAAATTAAAATGGAACACTGTTTATAAAACATGTAAGGGAACTGCAACAATAGCAGATCAATAACATTCAACAACATAGCATAGTACAATGATGCATCAAAAGAAAATAAAGCACACATAATAAAACAAGCAACATGACAGCACATTTCAATATCAACATACTACAACAACATATCTCAGTAAAATCACAATCACAACACAAGAACAAGTCACTTGCAGCCCAGAAACACAACTAAATCTGAAATATTAGCTCGTAAAGCACAGCACACGTATATTGCTGTATTTTTACCTGTTGTTTTAATGTTGTTTGCGGAGTGGAGCTACGACCTAGCATGTATTTTTTTGCATAGATGTGCTTTGATGTGCATCTGATGTTGACATGCGAGCGTCTCGCTGTCTATCATTGGACTCCATTGGGCTAATGTTTCTGTGCAGTTGGGCTGTGTACTGTATTACTTTGTTAGTAGCTTACTGTCAATGGTGACTAATTACCATATGGTATGAAGTGGGTCAACTCTGAATGTGTGCAGTTCCTCTGGCAATTGTGTGTTCTCCTTGTTATTAGACTTCATATTGTTAGTTCTGTACTCGTAAAGTTCTTCAGTTGAGTTACTTCAATTGAGAATGATGCAATAAAGTGAGTAAAGATCTCATGTTGGAAAGCTCATGTTGATGGAGCAGCCTGCATGTGTCTCATATTTGTATTTAGTTAACAAGGTGCCCTTTTAAATCCCTGCAGTTTCTCACCCAACCTCACTCATAGTACATGTTTAATTCAAATAAATATTGTGTTGGAAAGTTCATGTTTGCGTAGCAGAATACATGTGTCTCATCTTTGTATTGAGATGCATGGTGATGCCCTTGATCTAAAGCTCATAGAGATAGAGTTCCCAGATTTAGTTACTCAGGTGTCATCTAAGCCCCTGTAGTATCTCTTTCATCCCAAATACGTTAGCCTATGGGTGTGTCCGTCATGGAGTTTACCGCCCACTACAGGTCAACATCTGTCACGTCCATCTGCTTCCAAATGTACTATTGGTGAGGGCAGGCACATGCATTTTAGAAGTTCAAACTAGTGTGTTTGTGACTGTTAAGTGCATCACCACTGCTCAAAATGGGTGCTAGAATGTGTATATAAACAAACTATAATGGACACTCACTGTTTTAAAAGCAAACATTTAAATGTAGAATGTTACTGTGTTGTAAAGCAATATTTTCTCAGTGATGTTACACCTCAGTTAACTGTGTTTTTGGAGACAAAAAGAATTGTGTAAGTAATATATTTTTCAAATTAATTGTAGGCTATAAATGTCATTTGTGAAGTATTACGGACAACAGGCAAATTATATTGTAAAAACATATATTTTGTAGAACTGCATGCCTTTAGTGTTGATTATCAAATAAGTTGCTTTTAAAAATCTAAACTTTGTTAAAGGTGCTCCGGGAAAATCTGCCGGTAGGCCAGTTTTTACGGATTTTGAACAGCATGCTAAGGCTCTGTCCACACAATTGAGGACCCGCCAATATCCCAAACGACTGGTGCGACAAGCATGGAAAAGGGCCTCTTATAATAATCGGGAAACTCTTATTGAGATACCAATGGCAAAACAACCCTTGGGGAGATTGACCTTTGTGAATACATTTAGTGTATTATCCAATCAAGTACAAAGGTCAGTACGTAGACATTGCAAGATTTTGAATGTGGCAAATGAGACCATCCCTGCCCCTCTTTTCTCATTTAAGAGAGGAGTTAGCCTGCGAGATAGTCTGGTCCATACGAGACCTAAAACTAAGGTTCCAGACTCAGTCAATACACTTTGGGACCTCCCTGCAGGTCAAAGGCCATTTCCCTTGTGGGACTTGCACAGCATGCCCCCAAACTCAGAGAACCAAAACTGTAGACATTGGAACTGGCATGCCTTGGATTTTAAAGAAACACACTAATTGCAACACTGAAAGAGCGTTCTATATGAAAACGTGTCCTAGCACTTTGAGATATATTGGCATGACGACACGCAAGGCCAAACAGAGGATTAATGAGCACATGAGCACGATCAGGTGCAACAAACAATCTACACGCTTGACTAGTCATTTACTGAGTTTTAAACACAAGGCAGAAGACATGAAGTGGATAATACTTGAGCAACCATTTATTCCATCCCATGTCAGTGATGTTGCCAAATTCCTATTTGTCAAGAAACAGAAATTGATTTTTTAAGCTTAAGTGTGATAGTCAGGGCCTGAATGATGATTTTCCACGGGTTACATTATGAACTTACTCCCACGTTACTTTTGATCTCCAAAAACCTGAACAAGTCATCACTATATCAGAAGAGGTTATTTCAGCCATAGCTCCTGGTTCTCTGCTTGCTGATCATGTTATTTAGGATGTTTTACCACCTATACATTGTTTCTTAGACATTATGTGATCTTTACAGGGTTACCAATGAGAGAGCACTACACTATATGGCTTGTATCTTGGAGTATAATTGATTGTTGTTATGTCAGCACACCTCTAACAGGTCCGTGTTGTAACGACAAAATCTTATGGGACTTTTTTCGTATTAATAATAAAGCGGTCTCACACCTATATGCCTTGGTGTTCCTCTATCCAAAACGTAAGCTTCCAGAATAACGCGTGAAGTTTTAAATCTTTTGCAAGTGAAATATCATGTATTACGAGAATCTGTTCGAAATATGTGGTAATCCTGAGTGGCGAACTATATGGCTTGACTTTTGCAGTACAACTGATCTTGGTTATGCCAACACACTGGGATCAGGTCTGTGCTGTAGTCAATACCACAAGGGGTACTCTTGTGTCAACAACTACAAATTGGTCTCAACACACATGCCTAGCAGTTCCACTAATACATAATTTAAGCTTCTACAATATAGTGTGCGGTTTTAATCCTTCATGAACATAGTATTACGTATCATGAGCATTTATTCGCAATGTGGCAATCCTGAGTAGCGAACTACGTTTCCCAAGTTTCATGAGCCCATTAGATTATGACCCGCGTCACGCAATCGACGCATGGGCTGTACAGACCAGGAAGTGCTCGTTAGACGTGGGGACGCTCTAGCGACTAACTCGGTTGCCTTGAATACGGCCGCCGTTTTAAACGTGTAAGCTTCACCATATGACTCTGGTTGACCAATGAATGAACTGAGTAAGTGATATTTAAATGGGACATACCTGTTAGTTCGGTTATCTCCCATTTTGCTCAGCGTAGCCCTGTGTACCAATGGACAGGTAAGGAGCAAGTGGGTTCCCGTTTTCGCCTCCCTGTGTTTCTGTTAGTTGACTGGATTTTGCGGACTGACAGACATATAGAAGGGGATCTAGATAATGCCCAAGCTGCTTCGGACTAGTGATCCTCTGGAAGGATTTATATACATGAGGCGTATAAGTGTGAGGCAGAATTCTGGTTAGATGACTGTCATATTTGCACATGAGCAGCCTCGGCATAGCGTGCAACGATCTATACTAACTATCTACACATATGATCTTATGGGTGCGCTAGACATTTTGTACTTGTAATCATCGTTCCTCACAGATTGATATTCAGGTTAAACAGGATACACCATGGAGTCCTTGTTAGTGACATATTTGGATTTTTATGTGCATTTAGATTAGAGGGACCTCTGTATGGGTCCATAGTTTGTTTGTCTACACGTGACAAAGATTTTTTGAATGAGATGGGAAACTAACTTACAGAGATACTTACTCTGTTTGTGACCTTTTGTGTTTACCCACAATACAGAGCGGGCCTCATTCCCTGACCCGATGCCAGGTGAGGTGAGGAGTACTCCCACACAAATATGGGTGAGTGCAAATCCTTTTAAATAATCTTTTTCTGATGCTCATATCGAGTGATATATTGGACAATATAGCCATTGCTAATAAGATGGGACATTGGACGGCATTATTGCATTGTGTACTGGGTCTCCTAATACGATTCATGATTGGATATCATTTTATTTAGGAATGACTTCAAGATTCCTGTTAGATTTGACCACCACTTGGGATACAAAGGTTATGGTAGGGTGTATTGTACAAACCATCTAAGTTGTTATATTTATTCTTATTTTCTTTTTTGCACAGTATTCATATCAATACATTGTCCGGACGAAAGCCTGGATTACAAATATCCTTGTGGCTGAAACACGTGGACTTGCAATTTCATCGCTTATGACAGTTATTTTTTCAAACTGTCAGCACACTGTTTTTAGACTTGACACTAGGATAGCGTTTATTAAAGTTTTTGTGGTGTCTTAGTAGTCAATTTTAATATTTGCACTTACTCTATTTTCACCTTTTTGCACTGCAAATCTTCAGCACCACTTACTGAAAGAAAGTTGTGGCTGTATCAATCACTGGGTTATGAACTAAGCATAGCTCTTCATCTAGCATTGTTGGTTGCACTAGTTCTGCAACCTAGAGAAAATCCCAGATGATGAAATTTTCCACCCCCGTGGGTTGATGGTATTCTTTTTTATTGTGAATATGTATTTTCTTTGACCCAGACACTTTAGCTTTTCTGCCAATCCTTGTCTCGCTGTTCTTAGACCAGTAGTTTCTTTGTTTTTTTCGGGACAGTGATAAGACCATCAAGATCTAAATCAGGAACAAAATGAGTTTTTGCTGTTATGTGAACATTTAGTGATAAACACATCAACAGTTCCATTAAATAAACATCAAGAAGTAGCATTAAACAAGGGCAAATTATTCGCTATAGTACACAGAGATCTAATCAGCTTTAAACTTAAATAGCAATTTTCAAATTCATGAGGAGTTTAGGTTAAAATATGTTTTCTCAACCCTTGATGTTGATACAAAAAATTCAGTGACATCAATACAAAGAGTTCAGCCTGAAAAGCAACTTTATGCAGCCTATTTCACATCAAACATCAGGTAATTTTGAAACTTTAATTCGCAATAATTTGAAATCTTTAAACTATGGTCAGAAAAAGCATCATAACTTGATCAAAAAATATTTGGCGTGGGTACTAAAATTGCTGGCAGACAACATATACATTGCATTTCAAATGCCAGACAAAGATGGAGGTTTTTGTGTTGATAAACACCAAATTTTACATGGAGAAAGTCAATGTGCATGTGCAGAAAAATAGCAAGGTGACCCCACAACCATATTATAAAAAAATTATCGGATCTAATTCTTGAAGAGGCCTAAGAATTGGATTGGATATGTGCCATTTTGGATGATATCCAATTTTGAGCATTAATGAACTGTTTGATGGATTCTAGATGCACGTGATGAAGTGATAATATTGCATTTGAAGTTAGTTTAAGATAATACAGCTCTGAATGGTCACCAGCAACTATTTAATGAATGAATTAAAATGTTGCCTACCTCCCATAGGGTCCTCATGGGCCCTGGAGGGACACCAGTAAATATTTCATTAGTTTATTCAGTTTTTGTCTGTCTCCCTCTACCTTCCCCTATCTCCCATAGAGTGCCCAGAAGGACACCATACATTTTTTATATTAATGTATTTGATGTTTGTCTGCCTCCACTTCCCATTCCAAATGTCTCTTATGAGCCCTGGAGGATAATTAGCGAGAATTTCATTAATTGATTCAATTTTTGGCTCCTCCACTTACCTCCCAAAGAGCCCTGGAAGGGAACCAACAATTATGTAAGGGCCTGATTTAGATCTTGGCGGGTCTGGTCTCGCCACCGCTTTATTGGTGGTCTTCCCACCTGCTGGCTTGGCGGTCTACCCGGCCGATTTAGGTGTTGGCTGGGCACTGGAGTGAACAACCCCATGGTCCTGCCAACTCTACCAACACTCCTGCCCCTGTGTTGATGGTGGTGGAGCAAGAAGCAGGTTTGGGAGTGAGTCCACCGAGATTACCATTGTCCAGGTTACAATGTGCCTACCCACAGAGGCAACTGTAGCAGGGATAGATCCAAACTCAGGTTGATGGAAATGAAGGAAAGAGGTGAAAACTCACCTTTTATCGGGGTATCACTTCAGAATCCGTCTTGCACGCCATTGTCCAGGTCCCTCATTTGCTGCTCAGACTCCAGCACAATGCCAAATGATTCAGATGTCTCCAAGATTGATTGCATGTAAGCTGCTTGTACAATTTTACTATTTATCATGTGTTCGCAATCGTTGTTGGCTCGTTATGTGTGTTGCAGGTAATATGTGACACAAAGGGACATAAAACATTGCCTACATATCATTGCACACAAACAATATCTTGCGTAGAACAAAGATGTACTTACCTGTCTCCACGCCCCATGTATTTCACTCCATCAGGACTCCTGAGCCAGGACATCGCCAGCTCAATGGGAACTTCTCAACTGGCTTGACGCAATCCCATCAGCCTGAAAACGCCTGAGTACTGTGAGCCAGCATTGAAGACAGCCGCTGCCACGCAACATCTCAGTAATGTGGGCCACACCCCTTTAGCTCAACCGCTGCCACAGTGGGATGGTGGCAAGAATGCCAAGATCTATATAGTCATTCAGTTATTCAATTTTGCCTGCCTCTCATAGTGTCTTCATACGCATGGTAGGACAAAAGCAATTAATTTGTTTATTTGATTTTTGTCTGCTTCCTCTCGAATGCCAAAGATGCCCAATTATCCCTTAAGGGACAACAACAGTTATTTAATTTCACTCATTTTATTTTTACCTACCTCCAAGAGGGTCTCAATGGACCCTGGGGCAAAACCACCAATTATTTATTAATGTATTTGATTTATGCCTGCAGCCTCCTGCTTCCAATATGGTCCACTCCCCCTGTGTCTAGAGGGACATCAACTATTATTTACTTATTTGTTTAGATGTTTATCTTTCTTCCGCTACCATCTGCGGTGTCACAATGCATCCTGAAGGGACACCAGATAATAATCGATTATTTTGTTCCATTTATTTTTGCTTGACTCCCTGAAGAGACCCCAGCAATTACTTGATGTTTGCCTGCCTTCTATTGTCTTCCAAAGGCCCCCTGGGCCCTGGGTGGTAAACTAACCATTTCTTAACTACTATGTTTTATTTTTGCCTGCTTCCCCTGCCTTCTATAGAGTTCTAGTTGGCCTTGGAGGAATACCAGCACTTATTTATTTACTATGTGTTCCTTGCTTTCCTCCCATAGGGTCCATGTGGCCTTGGAGGGAAACCAGCTATTAATACATAATTTACTCAATTTTTGCCAGCTTCCTCTTGCTTCAGAAAGAGGTCCCATTGGTCATGGAGAGACATCAGCAACTACTTCATTAATGTATTCCAATTTTGTCTGCTTGCTCTTGCCTGCTATATGTTCTCATTTCCCTTAAGGGCACCAGATATTATTCAATGTATTTACCCAATTTTGTCTGCCTCTCCCAGCCTCCCAAAAGTATTACATGAGCCCTGTTGAAATATCAGCAATTACGCAATGAATTGATTCAGTTTATTCTTGCCTCCTCCTGTCTCCTAAATGTGTCTTATGGGACGTGGAGTCACACAAGCAAATATTTAATTATTGTATTTAATTTAAATGCATCCCATAGGGTCCCAGGGGCCCTGGTGGAACACCAGAAATTAGTGAATTAATTTATTAAATGGCTCCCCTTTAGCCCCTTCAGAGCCCTTACGGGCTCTGGAGGGGCACCATATTTTATTCAATGATTTATTTATTTAGTAAGTCATGTATTCAAATTATTCCTCCCTTGCCCCCTGAAAGTATCCCAGGGTGCATTTAGAGACAGCAGCATTATAGTGACGTGTTTATTCTATTTTGGCCTGACTCTTCCTATCACTCATACATTGCACCTTGGACCCGGAGGGACACCAGCAATTATTATTTCCTATGTCAGCCTTTCTTCTTTAGGCCCCCTTTGGGCTGTGTATTATTTAACTAAAGAATTTGATTTGTTCCTACCTTGCCCTCCTCCATGGGCACTCAAGGGACACCAGCAAATATTGAATTATTTTATTTGATTATTACCTACCTCACCCATGGTTCCCATTGAGCCTGGAATGACACCAGCTACTATTTAAAATACCACCTTCAGACCCTTCCTACACAGGTATTGACGAACATTGAGTTACTGCCTCATGTAAATGAAGAATATCATCCTAGAAGGTTACCCATTAATGGGACCATAGACCAGTTTGTGGATTCTGCGTTCCTTATTCAAACCATAACCAGAGCACTGGGGAAAATATAGGTTTTATCTCTTAGAATGTCGCTGGCCTAGCTGCAAAATTCACAGGTGATAGGCGGATTGAGTTCATTAGGTAATTTCATATTATTTGTATTCAGGAAACCTGGAAGGTTGAAAATAATTTTTTAATTGAGGGTTACAACACCTTTTTCCCCCTGGCAGATGGTTCCAGGGCAGGAAGAGGGAGTGGAGGCGTAATCATCTTTGTAGCCCTTGGACTCTGTGGGTCTGTGAAGCCTTTAAAATGGGACTCTAAATTACTCCATGAACTCAAATTAATAGTGGGAAGATCGTTTAGACTTACAATAATTAATTTTTATAACACAAAAAGGAGGAAACAAGGGTCCTCAAGCCTATGAGACCTAAGTGGTTTCCTTGAATCATTACAGGGAGATGGCCTGGAGAATCTTATTTTGACAGGAGATTTTAACTGCCACCCATGGCCAGGCTCTTAACAGAACCCGCAACGTCTGCCTACATATACAATCATGGAAGGATTGCATATGGAGCACTCTTCAGAAGGTTTTTAATTGAATGGTCTTTTAAATACTTATGGTTTAATGTTCACCTTAGGTAAGATGTTTTAGCCCATTAATTCTCACTTTACCCCAACCTATAAAGGTAGGTTATGTGCAACGATCATTGATTACATATATGTTTTATCTTTTTTGGGCCGGTGCACATTTTCTTTTAATATTGTACACAGCCCATTTAGTGACCATAACCCCCGACTCTAGTACTTGAAGAGGTTGGCAACCAGACAGTACCCAGTAGCACAAATGTGAGCACACTATCCTTAACCGATATGGGGAGGCATTTACATTAGTTACAGTTAGATACTAATCATTTTATTCTTTCCCTTTTTTAAATGAAAAACAAGAGATATTCCTACCTCTGAACACCTGAATTGGTTTGATGTAGAGTGCTTATGGGCATTCCGGCTCCTTAGGAAGGCCCTGAAACAGACCCTGTGATAGAATATGGGTGGCAATCTATTGCAGTAATTATAAGGTGGCCCTTAGCGAACAGAGGCGCTCTCTAAAAAGACAAGCATGGGAAGAGCTAACGAAAGCAAGTGAACCGAGGGACTGCCCTCTTTTCTGGCATGTTATAAATAATCCTTGGTCCACAAAGCCGTTAAGACCAGCCTTATGTCACCATATTACCCCGGATCAAGGAACGCCCATTTTAAGGGGGTATATAGTTTTAGGCAAAGTGAGAGATCTACTAACGATTTAGAACCCTGCCTGAATGATGCTCTCATCAATCTTTCTTCTGTATGACGTAAGGTTGGGCATTGAGGGATTGCCCCAGAATAAGGCCCCAAGGACAAGGTGGTATTCCTCCGGACTATTTTTGGGACAAAATCGATGTGTGGACTCCGGTTTTGACCAGGGTCCAAAACATCTCAGTAAGTAACAGGATGCCACCCTTATGGTCTACCGCTACCATCATCCCAATTTTTAAGAAGGGTGTTACTGTCCTATATTGCTTATCGACTCCCCATTCAAGTTCTTGGGCCGGGTTTTATTAAATAGGCTCTCTTTCTGGGCTGACACAAACCTAATTATCTCGGAGGTGCAATATGGATTTTGCACAAGAAAATCAACCACAGAACTGTGCCTAAATCTTTATCTTTTCATTTCCAAATATACAATCGCCCAACCAGGAGATCTCTTTTTAGGCTTCATGGGTTAACCGCAAGAAATTATGGATTTTACTCAGTTCTCTACAAGTTGAGCCTCCGATCATAACTGTATTAATGACCATCCATGCTCACACCACTGCTGCAGTTAAATATTCTCATGGATGGGTCTTACCGATTATTTTAATTGCACCATGGGGGTTCGGCAAAGGTGTATTTTAGCCTTTTTTATTTTACAATATATATTTACTGTCTAGAATCTGCACTGATATCATTACAGACTGACACCCCAGGATAGGCATGAAAGCAGTACCAGATGTATTATACACGGACAACACTGTATTGATGGCACGCACACCAATAGGCCTACAGGCCTAGATAGACAGGTTTGCTTCTTTCATGAATGGGATGGACTTGTTGCTCAATTTTACAAAATTGTATGTTATGGATGGATGACTAAATCAAAGAACTTCAAGGCAGGAACCCTTAGTTCAGCCAAGATCCTGGCATTTTCATACCTGGGAAATTTATTCGATGCAAAATTAAAGTGGAAACACTTGCGGGATGGGAAGTTAGTGGACATGCATAAATCAATCAGAGTTATTGCCAACTACTTCCATAGATTATGCACCTGGTCATGGGTAGTGATCCTAAAGCTATACCAGTCCTTCTGCATATCCAAGGTCCTCTACGGCAGCGAGGTCTGAGGTATATGATGGTCAGCAAACTACAGACTTCCCAAAATACATAGTTGAGATGGTACCCCTTCCTTTTCCGTACACTAAGAATTAGGACTTAAGTATATAGCTGACCTAAGTATATAGCTGACCTGGTGGCATTTAAGCCTTTGTTGTGCTGGGTGAAGATCTGGTCTAATAATGGAACAGCTTATAATCACTCGTTTATCCTGGACTGCCTCTCACTAGACCATGCATTAAAAATCCCCTGGTTACGGTATGTAAAAGAGTCCCTCACGGCCCAAGGAACAACAGACATTTTCTTGAAATATGATACAGTGAAGTCCTGGGATTTGAAAAAAGTAAAAGAGTTGTTTTACAAATATGACACAGTCTTCCATGAATAGAACAAGCTTAGTAAACCTGTGGTGAGAGGGCATGCTTTAGTTAAGTCAGTTTAGGGTATGGAGAAATATCTCTCTATTTTATCCAGTGCCTCTGACAGAGTGTTAATAACTTGATTCAGAATTAATCAGCTCCACCATCTTTTGGCATCTCTGGCTGACTTTGTTTTACATGTAGAGGATAGAGGTCCCTTTAGCTGCGACGACAGGTCTCCAAAGGATACCCTACATTTTATTCTTTTATGCAAATACTTTATTCATCCTAGGAGACTGTTTCTTAAACCCTTTTAATAGGTTTGAGATTTAGACTTGCCTGTGTCGCTTTATTGTATTTTTAGCTTCTGCCCACCAATCACACACTTTTTGTAGTAATGAACTTCTTGAGAGCAGCATTAAGATCCAGGAACTCTAGATGTGACTAACGGCTGCTAGGACTTTTGCGATCTGGCACAAATTGTAAAAGAACTTTTAAATGAATTGTTGTTGTATCATATTTCCTATCTTTTTATCTTTCATGCCTGTGATTACTGCCGGATAAAGATTATTCTCTCTCTTATTCTCTCTATTTAATTAATTTATTCAATGTTACCCTGCCTTCCATTGGGCTGCTGTGAGCACTGAAGAAAAGCAGGGCTGCATGAGCACTGAAGGGAAAACAGCAAATATTGAATTTGTTTATTTGATTCATGCCCAGCGTCCCACCTCCCAAAGGTGACCAATGGGTCCTGAAGGGGCACAAGGAATTATTTACTTCTTTATTGCAATTTGTATCTGGCTTCATTGGGGCCCCTAAAGGCAGTGGTAGAACAAAACCAATAATGTCTTAATTTATTTGATACATCACACATCTGTCTGCCATTGGAGCATCACCAGGAATTAATTAATCAATTGGCTGCCTTATTTACCTAGCATGGCTGCCGTCCTATTCTGTTTTGACTGGCCCTGGTGGGACACTAGTATGTATTCAGTTGATGTATTCAATTGTTGCCTGCCTCCCCTTGCCTTCCAAATATATCCAATGGACCTTGAAGATACACCAGCAAATTAGACTATTTTGAGTGCCTTCTCTTGCATACCATAGAGTCCACATGTGCCCTGAAGAGACACAAATAATTGTTTAATGAATATAGTATAATGTTTCCTGTCTCCCCTTGCCTCTCATAGAATCCCAAAGCCCTAGAATGACACCAGCATTTAGTTAATTAAATAACTAGATAGTCTGCATCCATCTGGCTTCCATAAGTTCTCAGTGGCCTTGAGAGACAACGGCAATTATTTAATCAATTTATGTGAGTATTGTCTGCCTCCCTTTGCTTCCAAATGATGTCCTATGGGCCTTGGAGTAACATTAGCAATTACTTAGTTCAGTTATTTGGTTTTTAGCTACCTTCACCTGCCTCCCATTGTGCCTCCTTGGACCCTAGAAGGACACCAGCAGTTCTTTAATTAATTTAGTATATGCGTGCCTATGTCCCCTTTCCTCACAACTATCCCCCATTGTGCCCAGTATGTATACTAGTATTTATATGAACATTTTGGGATTTTCAGCATGCCTACCTCTGTCTCCCATAGGGGTCCCATGGTTACTGGAAGCACACAAACAGGTATTTAATCAGTTTTCTCATTTTGTACCTGCCCTCTCTTGTCTCCTAAAGGTAACTATGGGACATGCTGGTATGCCAGCAAATATTTAAATTATGTGTTCAATTCTTTCAGCCTCCTACTCCCTCTGATAGTGTCTCCTTGAACAATAGAGACATCTCATCTAATATTTAATTAATGGTTCAATCTTTTGCCTGCCTTCCCATGCCTCTATAAGGATATTATAGCATAAACAAGAGTGTCTCAAAAGGAAATCATTAGCAAAGACAATGACAAGAAGTCACTTGAGGAAGGGAAAAAAAGGAGAGGCGACCAAAAGCAGATTTGTAGAATATATGTTGTTATTTGTAAGTAGTTATATCAGCACTACAGTACAATTCAACCTAAAGTAACTATAACAACCAGGTGTGCACTGAACGTGCTAGTGTGAGGGAATGGCACAGTGACACAAAAAGGTTCAAAAATAGCCTGAATGGTGGGAAAAACAGAAAAAAACAAGTAGTACTAGGGTCAATGATACAAGACAGATCAACATAAGTCAAGTATTATGATTTAGGTATAGTTGATTGACCTGTGGAAAGCGCAATTTGCGCTGAGTAGTCAACGACGTTTCAACCTGTTCGATATCAAGTCATCTTCAGGACGATGGTTACTAAATCATGAATAGTGCTGAGAGGGAAATCCAGATGGCATGGTTGAAGGATGTAACCTTCTGGCAAGAGGGTATCTGAATACTCTCTGATGGGGGATCAGTAAATGGATCCTGGGGGTAGCCAATGGGTGGCAGGATGTAGGATTCAGACTCGACCTAGGCACTGGAGAGAATGCTGCCCAGCATGGAGCAAGATGACTCAGCGTACGTGTGTGGGAAAGGAATCACCAAAATAAACTCACGCAGGATGAGTGAAGCATCCGGGACCTCGGCCAAGCCCGCTCTGAGCACGCTTGGCTGAGGTCCCGGACACTTCACTCGTCCTACGTGAGTTTGATTCTACCGCCAATCCCCTTATTTCGTCCACTTGTAAGTGCGCTTGGTTGTGCCTTCGGATGCCTAGCCCATCCAACACCCTTGACAGCAGCTATTCCTTTCCCGCAACCATACGCTGATTCATCTTGCTCCACGCCGGGCAATGTAATCCTCCAAGTCCACAGCTTTGAGGCTGCAATCAACAATCTGTTGTATTTCGGGGAACATTTTAAGGGAAAGATTGCCGGGTGATAGCTCTGCAGCATTCAAAGAGCCAGTTTTAACAACTGAGGACCCCAACCCCACAGATGCGGACAATGATTTATCTGGAAAATGTATTTAAGTTTGGCCCTTGATTTCTTCATTAACCATGTCCATTTTTGTTAGAAGCGGCGGTCTCTAGTTGGCAGAGGTATACACTTCTGACAAATAGGAACACACCTTTTCTAGTCTGGGCAAGGGGATCACACACTTAGATAACCCCTGCTCACCGCCTTGGTAGCTTGGCAAAGCAGACAGGCTTATCTCAGAGGTAGTGCGTTAAGCATTTATGACCACATACAGTAATAAAGTGAATACACTACAAATGGACACGACACAGTAGTATTATAAAAATAAGAATGTTTATATAAGGCTTAGCACAAGACCAAATAACGAAAAAAATATACCACAATCTTAATAAATACTCTTGGAAGGAAAAATAATAGTTCAAGTACGGTTTCTTCTTAGCACAAAAGTCTTTAGTAACAAAAGCAACTCTTCTTCTTTAAAACACAGTTCTTGGCAACAATGTAACCCACACAGGAGTCACACAACGTCGAGGCAAAGTTAATCCAAAGATTCGGCGTCGACCGCGAGGAGCGCTACGTCGAGCCTGGAGTCGCACAGACCCCCACAACACAGTACCTTGGAAAAGCGAAGCACTCGATGATCAGCGGCGTCGAGATGTCCGGCGTCGCGTCTTCGGCGTCGATCGGGCATCGGAGTCGGGGCGATCTGCAGGGGCGTCGACAGATGTCAGGCAGGAGCAGCGCTCACGAGGTGAAGCAGGATATGGCGTCGATGTCGATGATGATGTTGCAAGAGTGAGCAGCGCTCACGGCGTCGAGAGGGCTCGGTGTCGAGGCGTCGGTAGCGGCGTCGCTAGTAGCATCGATCGAGCCCGGCGGCCGGCGTCGAAGGTGTGGGACACGGGAGCTGCACTCACGATGTCGAGCTGGATTCGGCGGCGTCCGTCGGCGTCGAGATTGCTGGATTCTTCAGAGGTGCTGGATTTTCAGGTTCCAGCAACAAGCACTTTCAGCAAATAAATGAAGTCCTTTGGCCCTGTGACTTCAACAGGAGGCTGGCACTCTTCCAGCCCTTGGAGATTTCCTTGGCAAAGCTTGAGAGTACACACTCAGTTCCTCTCTCCTGGTTCCTTGGCAAAAATAAAGAAGCAACTGTAGGATTCCCCCAACATACAGCAAACTGGCAGAAGGTGTAGGCAAGTCCTTGGATCAGCAGGCTTCTTGTCCTTGCTTTAGGTTTCCTTGTCAGAAGTGATCTAAATTCTTGGTTCAGGGGTCCTTCTCTTATACCCCTTTTTGGCTTTGATCCCTTTGTCCATGCAGGGGAATTTCCCCCCATCTCGGGTTTGTTGTGGGTGTTGCCAGGCCGAGGCACCTGGCCTATTCACTGTGCAGGGCAGAGTCTTCAGCCGCCCAGCAGGAGCGGAGCCAGCATTGTCACTGGCAGGGGCAGGGCCATCAGTCGCCCGGTAGGAGGTGGGGCCAGGAAAGTCCCTGGCAGGCACAGAGTCATCAGTCGCCTGGCAGGGGGGCGGAGCCAGCATTGTATCAGGCAGGGCAGGCTATCAGGAGCTACTCTTCCCCTACTCTCAATGCAAATGCCCCACTCACCCCACACTGACTCATTCAGACCTCTGGAGCCACCCAGCTCCTGTCACACGCGCACCAGAACCAGCAGAGACCGGTAGACAGTTAGACAAGAAAATAGCTACTTTCTAAAAGTGATATTTTCAAACACAGAGTCCAAAAACCATCCACACAAACGGATGCGTTATTAAACCCTGAGTTCAGGGATAACAAACTCGACATTGCCCCATGCTCCCCGAGCCCGCTAGGATTATAGCATTAATAATCCTGGCAGCCCATTCTAACTGATGGAGAGCAGGTAACCTTACAATAGGGAAAAACGAATATGGCTGTAATTCACTATTAGGACATGCCAACCTTGTCAGGCTTGCCCTACCTTATGCTTACAATGCACCCTGCCCTTGGGCTTACCATAGGGGTGACTAACATGAAGTTAAGGCAAGGTTTAGGGACTGGCAAGTAGGTGTACTTGCGCAGTCTGCGTGACAGTACCAGACTGCACGTAGGTCTAGCAATGGCAGACCTGTAGACATACTTTTACTAGGCCGCTTCTGTGGGTGGCACAACACGTGCTGCAAGCCCACTAGCAGCATTTGTATTTACAAGCCCTGGCACTCCTGGTGCACTCTACTAGGGACTGACAGTAAACCAAATAAGCCAAACATGGAATTCAATCAATACAGCAATTTCACATAGGGAGCACTTGCACTGTGGCACTGATCAGCAGTGGCACAGTGCCCAAAGCATTATACCAGCAAAAACATCGTAAACAGAAAAAAATGGAGGAGAGACTCATGCCAATGATGTCAGGTCTAACAATTTTCAAATCTGTATCTTCCACTACGTTCATTAAGGTGCACTCATCGGTGGCCTGAGTTAGTGGAGTTATCCCCCCTGAGTTCTAATAAGTGAACTTAGGGTAGTGTGGAACAGTCATCTCAGACAGAACCGAGCAAGCACGCACCTCATCTTCACTAACTACAACATGGGCCACCCCAGAAACCCTATCCTTTATCGCTGTGCCCCTCATTCCTTTCGAGAACATAGTCAACACCTTGGGGGTGGACTTTCAGTTGTAACAAATGACCCCAAGTTTTTTTCACCTGATGGTTTTTTTGTAGCTTGAGGGGGCTAGTGTGAATGGAGGGACAACTAGCTGGCCCTGTTGTAGTCCCTGGTGACCCTGTAGAAGATCCTGAAGGATCGGTTATGCACCCTGTCACCATGAACGCAGACACCTGGAGGGCATCACCTTTTAGTTTGTGGGCTTACAGACCCCCAGGGAAGAAAACAAGTGGTAGGACACAAGGATCACAAGAGAACCCTAGAAGTTGCTGAGAATCACTAATAACACGCAATAACACATAATATCATGTAATAGCATGTGAAGAAGACACATTTAACAGGGGAAATTATATAGGCCCTATGTACAGTCCATGTAGTGCATCCAGAGAATGCGGGAAAATGCAACTAGGATCAAAGAATCAATTACAAAAAATAAAAAAGGAGATAAAAGTAGGCTGGTCAGTGATGAAGAGGTGAGCAGGTAAACAGGTAAGCGGATAAGTAGTTCAGCAAGTAACAGCAAGTAAACAGGTGAGTAAATGTGCCAACAAGCAGACGCACACATGTGAACCATGACTGAGCAGAACTCACCAGGCCATCCCACAAACCGCGCCCAGTCCTAGCTGGGCTGTCTCCTTGGGAGGCCTGGCTTTTGCTCTTCACAGAGGGACACTACGCCCTCTACACTCAGGCCCCTTACCTTCCCCTTTTTGAAAGGCTGATCACTTCTTACAACTCCTTCCATCTTGCATCTCACGTCTCACATACTATGCATGTTCTGTGAGCCCAATCACTGACTGCTAACAGTGCAAGAATTCGCTCTTGCACTCTTGCAATCTTGCATCAGCTGGTGACCCCCTGTAGCTCCACAGCGCACAGTACACATCTGCTTCAGAACTGGAGCATTGATTACCTATGCTCCCGCTGAGTAGGTGACATCAGGCGTCAACTGGGTAATTTTCCTGGATGATCCTAGTGGGACTCAACAGACAAGACCGCAGTCTGCACCCAAGCCTAGTCGGGATGCCTCCGCAAACTGCCTGTGTCACGCACTGTGGCCGCCAACTATCAGCGGCTGCACTCGTCTGTAGTCTCCTGCAGAAGCTGTACTCCGAGCCACTCCCTTGAGGGCTGGACACACCTGCAACCAAACATGCATTCATCACGGGTGTCATGAGCGACGTGGCCCTGCCAATAAAAGGGCCCGGGTGCACGTGTTTGTGGCCAGTTACTGCACTACCATATCTGGTGTCTGTGTCCATAATTTGCATAATGCGGGCCTGAGGCGCCACACAACATTGGCGATGAGGCAGGCAGCTAACCTCGCCTGCATGCTGCTCGGCTTTCATCGTTCCTCGTGGGGGAGGAATGAGCCGGGCAAGCGGCACCCCCAGCGAGCCGTCAACAACCACCCATGACTGCACAGGGACTGAGCCCCTCGTGTCACTCAGTCACGGCCTCCTAGACCCGCTAGGACAAGCGGTGCTGGCACGGTGGCTCGCACATACTCATTGACACCACAAGAGCCATGGCCGTGCTGAGAAGGAGAAAAGGCTGCAGCTGTCCAGTGCCGGAATCGTCGGCCAGTGCCTGAATTGGCATTACAGAGGGGGTCTCAGCAGACGGCCACACACGACCACCACTGCAGCACTGATGCCGACCATCTCGACAGCTGAAGGTCAATGGTCCATAAGGCAGATAGATAGGATTGCCGCTGCCAGCGTTGCGCTAGAAGCACCCGAGCCCCTGACCCTCTGACAACCACGTCCATGCCCAAAGGCATCCACAGACTGTCCCACCCGCTGTTCCTGCACTGAAAGCACAGGGAGAAGGGACACAACGCGACATGACGGCTCCCAGCAACTGCCCGAGTCCGGGGAGAGCACCTATGCACATAACCCCCTGCAATGCTGATGTGTGCCCACAGCTGTACCCAGGCGGCCGCCTCCACAGTTAAATGGCTGTGTGACCCGCAACGGGTGAAGAGAGAAAAATGTTGCAGCCCCCGCTCCGCTCCCTCTTACCGTACAGCCTGAGGCACCGGATGATTCTTGCACACCAACGGCTGCTCAGCGCAGAGATGTCACGAAGAGAGGAGATATTGATGTTGTGGGAGGCCGGGCGCCGGCTGCTCACAGGACGCATCACAGCCAGCGAGTACAAGAGTGGCGACCGCAGCCGAAGAAGAGGGGCGCCTGCCGGCAACACCACCTAGCGGCCGCATGCCCGTGCTGCACAGCGGGCTGACATCAACAGAAGCACACGTGGCAGCAAGCTGCTCTGTCGACCAACCTGAGTGACGGAGCCACACTGCCACTGCAAGTCCGCTCCTCCACAAATTACCCCAATGCCCACGGGGAAAAGCAAGCAAGTTAATCTACCAGCAAGAATAACTCCACAACCGGCAGCCTCTGTACCTGCTACACCAGTAGGGGGCACTCCCTCCACACACACACACAGGTGGAACGTACCTAGTACTACAACAGCCAACAGCCCACCTATCAAGAGCCTCCAGTTCAGGCTGTGAGTTAGACTTTCCACAAAGAGATGGCTACAGTGCCACCTAGGGGCCACTGAAAGATACCACATAAGCAGAAAAGAAACTACAGCAAAGGTGGCTGCAGCTCCACCTAACGACTGATCAGAAGTGTCTCCAAAACCAATGCCTAGGTGCAGCTGCCAACAGTTGGAAGAGGAGAAACTCCAAAACCACACCTAGCATGGGGATACAAGGGGCCCAGGTCTGCCCCAGCAAAGGAAAATGCCAAAGAGCGAAGGACAGCAAAGCCCAGCAAGACGGCAAGCCCCAAGAGAAGCACACAAAGACGGGGTGCATTGCGTACCACCTCAATGGGCTGCACATCACCAAAGGCTCCCTGGAAGCCCAGAACCTATAGCAACCAGGGCAGGCCACCAAAACAACTGCAGAGCCACCTGGTTGATCCCCAGGCAGAACGCCCTAAAGGACGGTGCGGATAGCCAGCTGTGCCCCACGACCGTCAGCCCAGACAGCACCATATACAGGAGGAGAGGCCCTGACACCCCACTACTCTTCTGGAAGTGGCTGGATCAGCAAGAGGAGTTTGCTAAGTGATCCTAGCAAGGGGATCCACACTGGCGCATCCAAAGAGTGGTCCAACACACAAACAGCTCACCGCGACCAACGTCAGCAGTACCAGAGCACAGCACAGCATCCGGCTAACTAACCAGTGACAGCAGTCAACAGATCCAAGAGTGCGCACTGCCACCACAAAGAAGACAGCCTGCTCACACCCAGTTGCTGATACACACTGCACCAGACACAACAAGAAGTGTCCTCAGACAGGAATGATCAGAAAGTGGCCCTCTGCACCCTGCAAGTGAGAGCAGCAAGAACACCCTCAAAGACTGCAACGTCTCCAGGTAGATGCCACACCTTTAGACACAAGAAAAGACTGGTGCAGAGCACACACCACACGTGGCTGCTCAACGCCACCGCCAGAGTAGAGATTGAGCAAAACTGCAAACTATACCCCAGGCACACCACGTGCCGTAAGAAAGCACCCAGAAGAAGACGGAGCGCACTAAGTCAGGGGCATGCAGAAGACCTCGCCAGTGAACCTGACAGCACGAGCGGATGTCCAGGAGATAGACACATCCACAAAGAAGCACTGCTGAACACAGGGCAGAGAGCATCCACATTTCCACCACCCCAGCGAAGCCCCACAGTGGACCCAAGGAAATACAAAGTGTCCTCCATCACACTGCCTCATGGCAGAGTAGGCAGTGACCCACGACAGGCAAGAGATGAGTTGCACACTCCATGTGGAAGGCCGCCACAGCGACGGGCGCTCCGACAGCATGGCAACACGTGACTGAACATCACAGTGCACAGCAGACAAGGAGCACATCACATGAAGTGACCAGTCCAGAAAAGCACGCTGAAGCGAAAGTAGAAGCCGGGGCCACAACAGCGCTGCCTTGAGGTACAAGTGCACTGCCATCAATGAAAGAAGAGAGTGACAGCCATGTCAACCAGAACACCGGGTGAACACAGGTCGGATGAACAGACCAAAAAAGTGAGAAGACGGAGGACTCTCACAGCAAGCCAAGAACATACCCTGACACAACAACAGCCACCAAAGCAGACCGACGTCCCTGGATACAGCTTCACGGGAGAACCGAACGTAAGCTGCAGCAAGCACAAACCGCGTCTCATCCCAACGCATCCCCAGGCGACCTTCAACCGGCCACCCTGGATACAGCCTCACTGGAGAACCGGACATAGGCCACAACAAGCGCAAACCACGTCTCATCCCAATGCATTCCAGGTGACCGACCATTCCAGAGTGTCGGCAGTCTACATCAAACGGCAGCCCTGCTCCTGACTGCAGGTGCCATGGTTGAAGATCAGCACCAAGTGTCTTTCCTCACACCACCTCAAGATGGAGTCGGCAGTGGCTCCAAGCCAGGCAAGAGAGGATCCCCACACTCTACGTGTCAAGCCACCACCGAAACTCAACCTCAGCAAGGCAGAGGCACATGACTGCCAAGTCCCTCCTGACATCCAACTCTCCCAGCAAGTCCCCACTACCTGTCATCCCGATTCACCACATGGATGGCAACCGCCATCACGCCAGCCCTCAGCACATGCGTCAAACACCACTACCAGAGTATCAATGGACTGGATTCCTACGCTGTTGCCACACCAGCCAACAAAAGAGACCGGAGGCTACCTGTAAACCTCGCATACCCCTGAACTGTGGCAGCGAGAGCAAGTGTCGGCCAAGACACATCCAACCTCAAGGGTTGTGCGTGCGACTATGTAATGGCTCCTCGGCGGTCCTGCAGCTGCTTCCAGTTGGCACACAAGCGGCCCCAGCGCAGCTCTCCTACAGTCCCGCAGCAATCCCGACAATGGGCCTCCCCAAGCCGGAGAGTGAATAGAGACTTTGTGCCAGCTGGTGTATGTCGTTTTAGATTCCGAATGAATTTTCCCGATTCATGCCCTTATATAGGTACAATTTGTGTTGCACTTATGTAGGCATAGAAATCTTGCCCTTATTTAGGCATAGCCCATGCTACCCAAATACAGGCATGGCTACTTCCATCCGTTCATCTATGTCACAATGAGTTCTAGGAAAACCAGACTCTTACGCTGTAAGGGACTTTCCTTTGCTTGAATATTGGTTTCTTCAAGAACTCATTTATTATGCATGAACAACTATTCTTTAGGGGTTCCTTCATGACATTCATATGCCTGATTTTACGTCAAAGCTGGCGTTCCTAAACACCTTCAAGGTATAAATATACCTTCACTGACAAAGCACGATGTCGTTCGGTGCAGTTCGACTACCTACTTGCACAATGCAGTTCACTAGAGCAAGTGCCAAAGAAAGCCGACTCTCTAGCTGACGCACTGATAAGAAGCTGACAACCTCCTGCCGAGAATTCAGCTCCAGTGTTTCAGACTCCCCTTGCGGGGTTTTGGGAAATCGAGTCCCGAGACAGAGATACCAACCTCTTTCATTCTAAAGGTATGGAGGTGTTTCGAACCTAGAGAATCCTTTGGCAATTCTTGGCAGAACTAAAACTTAAGCAGCACTTACTTCTTCCCTGGTACTAGACCTAGGTTAGGTACATTGGGTAGGCGTATTTTAGAAGCACCCGTTCAGTATTTTAGCCTGTGTTATTTATGTATGTATTTTATATGTCATAGCACCTGACAATTTTATTACAGTATTATTTTATAATACTATTCTTGCTGTACGCATTATACTTTGCATTCTGTCTAAAGATTGTAGCAGTTCACCTCTCTTGCACAAGAAAGAAGACTGTTCAATAAACCCTTTTATTGAAAACGCCTGTCTCAGTATTGCTCTGCAACTCTGTAGAAATGAAGCATGCACGATTGACTGAGTGAAATAGTTATCTATTGTTTTCACGACTCTGAAGATATTTGTTCCAGTCCTAGGGAAACAAAGTAGTCATGTTTATGCAGTTGTGACTGTCCTGACTGTATCAGAAGCGGTCGCTCCCCACGCTCCCTGGTCTCCATTGGGTATCGTTGTGCCTCGCTCGCATTGCTTTGTGCTGTTAAAGAATTGGTGCCTGCTTTGATCTCATAGCGCTCTATTGCTTATTTGTGCTGCTTGAATTTCATAGCGCTCTACTGCTCAGTTGTGCATTGCTCGTTTGTTCAGTTTGTACCGTAGCGCTCGCATTGCATAATAGTAATTAATTATCAGTGCCTGACTGCGCCGGTGCCACTGCCCACAGCGTAGTCACACTCTGTGCCCCAACCTGTTTCGGTTTTACTTTGCTGCCATTTTGTTGTTGTGCCTCGGAGCCTGTCCTCTCCACCCCGCTCCCGCCTCCCAGCTGCTCCTCCCTCCCACTGACTGATTAGGCTCGCCCTGTCTCCAGAAGTGCTGTGACCGTCCTGACTGTATCAGAAGCGGTCGCTCCCCACGCTCCCTGGTCTGCATTGGGTATCGTTGTGCCTTGCTCGCATTGCTTTGTGCTCTTAAAGAATTGCTGCCTGCTTGGATCTCATAGCACTCTATTGCTTATTTGTGCTGCTTGATTTTCATAGCGCTCTATTGCTCATTTGTGCTGCTTAGATTTCATTGCGCTCTACTGCTCAGTTCTGCATTGCTCGTTTGTTCAGTTTGTACCGTAGCGCTCGCATTGCATAATAGTAATTTATTATCAGTGCCTGACTGCGCCGGTGCCACTGCCCACAGCGTAGTCACACTCTGTGCCCCAACCTGTTTCGGTTTTGCTTTGCTGACATTTTGTTGTTGTGCCTCGGAGCCCGTCCTCTCCACCCCGCTCTCGCCTCCCAGCTGCTCCTCCCTCGCTCCGCCCCCCCACTTTCCACTTATACCTGAACAGCCTACGCGCAGCGTTCACGCGCTGCGGGCGCTCCCCATGCGCACCGAAGGTGCGCCAAAGGTAAGCCCATCTACGCCCGTCCGCGCCTGGACCGCGCCCAGCGCCATACCCCCTGGCCCCCGCAAAACCCTCTCCACCCGCATAACGTACGATGTAGCCACCCTATCAGCACTCAACCCCAGCCGTCTCCCAGATTGCTACCAAGCCGTCCCAGGACACACCCATGGACCCTTCACCTGCCACTCCTGCAAATTCAACTGCATCAGGACCCACACCAAATCCACATACTCCAAACAGAGCCCCGACACTAACCACCTGAAGTGCATCCTGCTCAACACCCGCTCGGTCCACAGACACGCCATTGACCTTTGGAACCTAATCGACACCACATCACTGGACGTCGCCTTTCTCACAGAAACCTGGATGAACGCCTCATCAAACGCCCGACATCGCCATAGCCATCCCGAACGGCTACAAAATCATCCGAAAAGACCGCATCAACCAAACAGGAGGCGGCATCGCCATCGTCCATAAGAACACCATCCGCATCACGACCAGTTCCGACGATAACCTCGCAACCGCAGAACACCTCCACTTCCAGATCCACACCGACCCCAAGACCACACTCAGAGGCACCCTCATCTACAGGCCACCAGGACCCCGCACACAATTCAGCAAAGACATCACTGACTTCATCAGCCCACACGCCCTCCCCTCCGAGGACTACATTCTACTGGGAGACCTCAACTTCCACCTGGAAAAGAACAACGACAGCAACACCACCACCCTTCTGGACAACCTCGCCAATCTTGGACTCAAACAACTTGTGGACACCCCCACCCACTATGCCGGGCACACGCTCAACCCAATCTTCACCTCCAGCAAGCACATCTCCTTCAATCACACCACAGCTCTCCATTGGACGGACCACAGCTGCGTTCACTTCAACTACAAAAAAACCACGAGCCACAACCACCCACAACCAATTCCCCGCAGAAACTGGAACAAAATTACCACCAACCAACTCTTCACATCACTTCACCAAAACCCTCCTGCAAAATCATCAGACCCTAACCAAGCAGCCACCAACCTCACACAATGGATCAACCACAGCGCTAAGGAACTAGCACCTCTGAAAAACCATCAAATCAAGCAAGGCAGCAAAAAAGCACCCTGATTCAATGATGACCTTAAGAAATCCAAGAAGATCTGTCGCACCCTCAAGAAAGCCTGGCGAAAAAACCCAACCACTGACAACCTGGCCACCTTCAAGAACGCCACCTGCAAACACCACCAACTAATCCGATCCACCAAGAAATCAGCATTCAAGGATCGACTCGACAACAATGCCCATAACAGCAAGGAACTATTCAACATCGTCAAAGAGTTTACCAACCCCACCGCCGGCACCAACGACATCACTCCCTCCCAAGACCTATGCGGCTCTCTAGCCTCGTTCTTCCACAACAAAATCGTTGACATACATAACAGCTTTGGAGACCAGTCCACCCCACCCTTCTCTGAACTGAAACCCCCCTCCAACAACCTTAGCGCCTGGAACCCAATCTCCACTGAAGATACCATCTGCCTGATGAACTCCATCCCCTCAGGATTGCCAACCGACCCTTGTCCCCACCACATTTTAAACAAAGCAGACTCCACTATCGCACCCCATCTCCGAGACGTCATCAACTGCTCCCTCAACTCCGCTATCTTTCCGGAAAGCTGGAAACATGCTGAACTCAGCGCCCTCCTGAAGAAACCCACAGCAAACCCCACTGAACTTAAGAACTACCGCCCCATTTCGCTCCTCCCATTCCCTGCCAAAGTCATTGAGAAAGCCGTCAACAATCAGCTCGCAGCCTTCCTCGAATCCAATAAATCCCTTGACCCTTCACAGTCCGGCTTCCGAGCCAAACACAGCACCGAGACCGCCCTCATCGCAGCAACAGATGACATTCGAACTCTACTGGACAACGGAGAAACAGCCGCCCTCATCCTACTTGACCTCTCCGCAGCCTTCGACACAGTCTGTCATAGCACCCTCATACAACGCCTCAGCAACATCGGAATACAAGGAAAAGCATTGGACTGGATCATCTCGTTCCTCGCCGGAAGAACCCAGAGAGTCCGCCTTCCACCTTTTAGATCAGAGGCCACCGAAGTCATCTGCGGCGTACCACAAGGATCATCACTCAGTCCAACCCTCTTCAACGTATACATGAGTCCCCTCGCATCCATCGCGCGCCAACACAACCTCAACATCATCTCCTACGCAGACGACACCCAGCTGATCCTCTCCCTCACCAAAGACCCAAACACAGCCAAAACCAACCTACACGAAGGAATGAAAGAAGTAGCCGAGTGGATGAAGAACAGCCGTCTAAAACTGAACTCGGACAAAACGGAAGTCCTCATCTTAGGATCATCCCCCTCTGCCTGGGACGACTCATGGTGGCCACCTGCCCTGGGAAACGCACCCATACCAACGGACCACGCACGTAACCTGGGCTTCATCCTGGACTCCTCCCTCTCGATGACCAGACAAGTCAACGCCGTCTCTTCATCATGCTTCAACATCCTACGTATGCTCAAAATAATCTTCCGTTGGATCCCCACCGAAACAAGAAAGACGGTCACCCATGCACTGGTCACAAGCCGACTGGACTACGGAAACGCCCTTTACGCCGGAACCACAGCCAAACTACAGAAAAAACTGCAACGCATCCAGAATGCTTCAGCCAGACTCATCCTAGACATCCCCCGCCATGCTCACATTTCCAGTCACCTGAAAGACCTCCACTGGCTCCCCGTCAACAAGAGAATAACGTTCCGTCTCCTCACCCACGCACACAAAGCCCTCTACGACCTAGGACCAGAATACCTCAACTCGCGCCTGTCCGTTTACACTCCCACCCGCCAAGTACGATCATCCAATCAAGCCCTCGCCGCAATTCCACACATCCACAGATCCACCATGGGGGGAAGATCCTTCTCCTACCTAGCAGCCAAGACCTGGAATTCTCTCCGCACTTACCTATGCCTTACACAGAACCACCTCTCCTTCAGAAAACAACTTAAAACTTGGATTTTCGATGAGTAAAGTACCCCAGTCCCCCAAGCGCCTTGAGACCCTCTGGGTGAGTAGTGCGCTATACAAATTTTAAAGTTGAACTTGTTGTCAGAAACTAATCCCTTCTTGTTTATTCAAGAACGTTTCTAGTGACCTCTGAGTTAGTCGGCACACACAATTAAGTTTAACATACTCAATAGAGACATACTGACCTCAGCCCTATGTCAAATCTATAGTGTATATTATTCCAATGCGCAGAGCCTATTGGGAATACAGGAATTACACTACACAATAGGTCATCGGTTGCAGCCAAGAGGTTCCACAGAGACAATTTATCAGGCAACACCTCCATGAACCGTCACCACAAACTCCATCCATGCTCATGATGCATCCCATTGAAAGAAGTGTTTGAATTCACCACAGACCATCACTGATGGAGGTGGAAGCCTTGCAAGACTGCAAGACATGTGAACTGACTGTATGCAGCGGATGTCTCCAAGCCAGCGGTCATGTCCTGAACCCTTCAGGTTAAACTACGAGTGCCTGCCGAGATGGTCCTGCTGCAGGCAGAGTCATCAGCCCACGTCTGATGTCTTCCTGCCACCTGTCTCAGAAGACTGATGGACCCTATGGTGTTTAGTTAATTGTTTGTTTTGTCCCCCCCAGGTTGGACTAACATTTTGTTTGTTCTTCAATAAAGTTGGGGAGGAATGTAGTGTCCTGCGGGACACGTTCTAGAGTCTGGCTGGAAGCAGTACTCCCAGCCACTCTCTTGAGGGCTGGACACACCTGCACCCCCACACGCATCCATCACGGGAGTCACAAGTGATGTGGCCCGCCAATAAAAGGGCCCGGGTACACATGCTTGTGGCCAGTTACTGCACTACCTCGCCTGGCGTCTGTGTCCATCATTTGCATATTGCGGCCCTGAGGCCCAACACCACATCATCCTCATCTGTTCACCAGCTAAATCTGGGAGTTTTGTCAGCGGTGGCACAATCTGTGACTCGCTAGAATAGCACATGATTTGGATTTCAGCCAGCGGGTCGCAGTTCTCGTCTCAAATGTCGCAGGCTGCGGGGGGCATAAGCAGTTTGGTTTGCTCCCTCGCTCCTCTCTGGATCTCTGGCTCTACCGCCTCGCATCGTGCAGAAAACACAGGTTGTTTAATGATCCTGGTGGTACACCAGCTATTATACAGTGAGCTGCATATTTATCAAGTTTACAACCAATGTAACACAGCAAGCCACACTTAAACAAAGGTAGCAACAAGGAAAAGTAAAGGTATTTTTCCTTGGTGTGCCTCTAGCAGAAAGACGTAAAGTTCTGACACATTACCAGGTCTAACAAAGTTGTTAAATCTGGGAAGGAGGCAACAACCCAGAACCATGTGACGCGGCTGCAGGATGCAGCTCGTCACATGTCCAGAAATTCTCTCTATGAAAGGAAGATGCAACCCTGCACATCGCCACCTTCACGGCGAGCCGCAGAAACTGTCCACCACAGAGGACCACCCTTGATGAAGTAAGGCGATGGGCAGGGAGTCGCTCCGCAGGATGAGGCCACACATTGATGCCTAAGCGTTTTCTGATAAACTGGCACTTAGAGCACAAAGATTGCTGGCATACTGGGGTCTCTTACCAGGTACTACAAGGGGAAATACAAAAGTCAACACTGTTTTCAATCTAATAGTGCTTTATCAAAACATTTATCTTGATTGTCTTTGAAAGGATTCATACTGAATTTGCCTCACTGCACATTACGGTTATATGTTACTATTGAACCTCATCAATGTTTCCATTTGTCTCCTCAGAGTTTGACTAAAGGGTGCCTCTCCCATAAACTCACCATTTAGGCATTGTTCTTGATGAAACTCAGTGAGTTGTTTCTTTGCTGCACTTCCTGTATGTGCGCAACGCTAATACATCTTATGTCGGTCATTCGAAGTACAAGTATCTGCGTAAGTCTATTTTTAATCTTCCCATTACTATATGGCATGTTTAAAAAATAAATATTTTTGGGGACACATTGGAACTCATGAACAACTAATTGGTTTATGAATAGTAAATTATATGTAGGTGGCATTATGGTAAGTGTGCAAATCCATACAATGAGAAGGCATCACGAAGGGTGCACAGACATTAATATCGACTCCAAAATATCGTTTGGACAGAATATCGAGTCAAAAATATCGTTTGGACAAAATATCGACAGGACAGAATATAGACAGTCAAAATATCGTTTTTAAGGTAAGTGAAGTAATATTGACTGTAAATAATATAGAAAGTGAAAATATGTAAGTATATAATATAGATAGTAAAAAAAATTGTTTTTATTTTTAGGGTTCAGGGTCAGTTTTGGGTTTTTGGGTAAAGGGGTATTTTTAGGGTTCAGGGTCAGTTTTGGGTTTTTGGGTAAAGGGGTATTTTTAGGGTTCAGGGTCAGTTTTTAATATTTGGGTAAAGGGGTATTTTTAGGGTTCAGGGTCAGTTTTCAGTTTTTGGGTAAAGGGGTATTTTTAGGGTTTAGGGTCAGTTTTCAGTTTTTGGGTAAAGGGGTATTTTTAGGGTTTAGGGTCAGTTTTCAGTTTTTGGGTAAAGGGGTATTTTTAGGGTTCAGGGTCAGTTTTGGGTTTTTGGGTAAAGGGGTATTTTTAGGGTTCAGGGTCAGTTTTCAGTTTTTGGGTATTATTTTATTATATTTTGTTACTATATATATATATGTTTTAATAAATATGAAATAAAAAAATATTTATTTAACTTTCATTAATTATTTAATTATTATAAGTTAATTTAAGTAATTTTAAGTATATTTTAGTAATTAATTATTAATATTAATTTAATTTAACACTGGTTTTAGTAAATACGATATTTTTTACAACTATATTTTTGTAAACGATATTTTTAACTCAATATTTTTGTACTTACCTGTTTGTAGATAGAAACTCGATATTTTGACTGTCGATATTTTGTCAACGATATTTTTGATGGTCGATATTCTGTCCCTCGATATTATTTCAGTGATCCATCACGAAGGCCTAAACATAGTTTGTATGAGCTATCTCAGCACGCATTAATTTTTTTACTTTCCCCTACAGATAACCAATTATACTTTAGGGATACCCTACACTTGGAAATCACAGTTTCCTAACACTACCTACTTGGTAGAGAGGGTGAATATAACACTTGGGATCCGATTGGTTCTGAAGAATGCCAGTTTGACCCAACACTGTGGGCATTTTATACATGGCTGAAACATGTCGACACTTTGGCAGAACTGAGGGGTGTAGGGACTCTTAATACTTCTCCTATCACAACCATCCTTCATGTTTTTAGACCTAGACGGTGCGTCTAGGAATAAGTTGTTGAACAAAGACACCACCAAGCTACTTTTATATTTTTACTCCACTTTCTTGCAGTGATCCCAATGCATATTGAGATATCATTTCTTTTTATGTGTATATTGTCTTTCCCTTGGTCAGTGCAGGGTGCATTGTAATGGGGTCCAATGATGAAGCATGTGACAACATTGTGAGTGAGGGTAGTATTTTCTTACAGAGCATGTGCCACTTTTTCAACACTGATCGCTGCTCTTCCTGTTGTGTTAGTGCTATATGATTGGGAAGGCCGGAGTGTAGAGATTTGCTTCTCACTCCTTCATAGTGTGTAAAACAAATCTGGGAATTTGACAGACTCCATGGGTTGATATGTGGAAATGCTAATGCTCTACCTTAGGCACATCTTTCTGCCCCAGAGTAACACATGGCAATGATTTGTGCTGCCTTGTTTTACTCTAGATTTATCAAGCCACTCGCGAACGTGCAAGCTGACCTTGTGGGACTTGAGAAATCTCATTCAGGATTTGCATCACCCTCGCATGTTCTTGCATAGTGCAATGGTGATGCAAAACCTTGATAAATGTTGGCATAAATGTACTTGATATTTACTTTCCTTTGCTTGCATCCAATGACCATGTGCACTTTACGGCACTTCTATAGGGCCCCCCCTGGAGCCCTGGATCAAAACCAGTTAACATTAAATTGATTATATCCCATAGGGTGTGCAGGGGTCATGGAGTGACACAAAAAACTTTTTAACACATATTTTCCTGACTCCTCCTTCCACCCATAACGTTTACATGGGCCCTGAAGGAACATCTACCATTTTTCTAAATTACTTTATATGTTTCTTTTCTGCCTCGTCATGCCTCACAAAGGAGTTTCAGGTACCCTGGGGGGACACCAACAAGTATGTTATTTGATTTGCCATCTGATTCCCATAGTATTGACATGGGCTCTGAGGGACAAAAGCAATTATTTAATACATTTATTGAATATATTCTCACATCCTATAGGGTCTTCATTGGTCCTAGAAGGAACCCGTTATCATACAGGTAATTTTCTGGATGTGTACGTGTATCCCACTACCTAGCAAAGGAGTTCAATGGCCCCTGCAGTGGCAACAACAACATGTAGGTATTTATTCATGTTTTGGCTGCCTTCCCCTGCCACTTTTAAGGTGCCTGGATGTACATCAGCAATTTTTTAATATACATTTTTTTAATTTTGGCCTGCTCATTCTGCATTCCATTATATCCTTTAAGTCCCCAGCTATTATTCAATTATGTTTTTTGTGCCTCCCCTTCACTCCCAAAGGTGTCCAATAGACCCTGGACGTATACCACTAATTATCTAATTAGGTATTTTAATGTTTGCATGCCACCTTTTGTCACTCTTTGGTCCCTCAATGGCCCTAGAGGCACACCAGCTGATGTTTAATCACATGTATTTTTGCCTGCCTCTCCTTACCTCCCAAAAGGGTACTATTGTCCCTGGGGTGCATCAGAAATTACTTAAATCATTAATTTAATTTGATTGCCTTCCATAGAGTGTTCTTTAGTCATGCAAAGGCACAAGGTAATATACAGGCAATGTATTTGCTTTTTGCATGCCTCCAAAAGGTGTAACATGCAATTGAGAGGAACACCAGAAATTACTTAACTAAGTATTCGATTTTCCCCTGCCTCTTCCTAACTCCTCTAGGGTTGTCCTGGGCCCTGAAGGGATACCAATTATAATTATAATATTTAAGTTGATTTTGGAATGCCTCCCACTGCCAATCACATGGGCCCTGAAGGGGGCTATAATTTATTAAATTAATTGTTCAAATATTGTCTGCCTTCCATAGGATTTAATTGGGCCTGGAGGATTCTGAAGGATGTTTTCTGCCTCTTCTTTCCTCCCAAAAGCCATGGAGGTACACTAGCATGTATTCAAATATTTTATTTATTCCTTTCTACCACTCTTGCCTCACAAAGGTGTCCCATCAGCAATTCATTCATTAATATATTCATTTTTGCCAGCTTTCCAATGTCTCTCGTAGGGTACCCTTGGATCCTAGCGTTTATGGACATCAGCAAATATGCATATTTATGATATGTTTTCAGCCTACCACTGCCTCAATGGCCCTTAGTACACACTAGCAAATATGTTATTAATTTAATTGATGTTTGTTTACTACAGTACACACTCTTATCTTTCTTGCATATGAATAACCTTCTTTCTTATAACTTTCAATGCATCATCCGTAAAGTCATTTTATCTTTTGAATGGTTGCCAAAAATCACTGTTTGGCACCTGCAGTGACAGCTCTCTTTCTGTCAATTACTTGGAAAAGTGGGTCATGGTGTCAAGGCTTTCCTTGTTACCAAATGTCTGGATTTCCTGTCCCCGTGGCCATGCCTGGGATGCAAGTGCCGTGTCCACCCAGTGCTGACCATTTCTTGACCATTTTGTATGCCCTCAAGTTTCCTTGCCATGAGGCAACCCGAGGACCTTGTTTGGGCATTTGTCCTTTTATGTCTTTGTGGGAAGATAATTTGTGTTTACCCAGCTGCAGCCCCCTGCGTGATTTACTCCCCTTGGAGATTTTAGGATTTGCGACTCAAGGGAAAAATTGCTCAATTTGAATTAAACAGGCAAGGCATGTGCTGGCACCATTCTAAACCAATATATTTGTGATTAATCCATGGGTTGCTCAATTTGCAAGTGCTCACTAACCAATGTCAAAATTAAGGCACTGAATCCGTGTAGAACTCCTGCAGAGAAGGAAGCTTAACATCACTTTAACTGCCACTGTGCCCTCATCAACACTAGATCATTAGTAAAAATGCGATTGAATTTGCTGATTTTCTCAACTCCCAGTCTATTGACTGGGCATTTATAATAGCGACCTGGGGGGATGCTGTGTCAGGCCCTGACCTGAGCTCAGAAATTCCAGCTGGCTTTTCCCATTTTAAGGATGGGCCAGGGATCGTATTATGTATTGGGATTGTTTGCGCCTGGCGCACCTTTAGAAAATGTGCGCTGGGCTCAAACAATGCCAATGTGCCCTACTATGGTGAATGCACTGCCCCGGGGGCAGCCGCACACTTGTGCTGTCCTCAGGACAGCACATTCATGTGAAAACACAGTGCAGCTGCTCCGTGTTTTCACTTTCAAAGGGGATTAGAGACTTCCTTGCAGGTGGGTTCAGTCAGTGATTGTCCCCGCCTGCAAGGGGATGTCTAGGGGGTCCATGGAACTCCCTTTACCCCCTACAGAGGGATGCTGTCAGGAGGCGCACTGACAGTGTGCCCCCTTTTAAATAGCACACTGACAGTGTGCTCCTTTTTAAATGATGCACTGTCAGTGCGCCTCCTGAAGGCTTCTTTGACTCTGCGCCCGCGTCTGTAATATGACGTGAGTGCAGAGTCAAAGGAATTCCCTCATTTGCATAGAAGCTTCACTGGCTTCCTGTCAAGAAACGTTTAGTTTTGTAAGGGCCTATATTATCAGTACGAGGGATTCTTCCCTTGTACCATTTCTACTGCACGCAGTCAGGGCTGGAAGAGCGCTACTTGTTTCCCTCGGGCTCAGCGGCATGCTTAAACTGTTTTGCACCTTTAATGGGAGGTGGGCACCGCCCCATTTGCTCCTCAGTTTCGGGGGGCCACTCCCCGACTCACGCTGCCTTCAGTGCTTCTCACAGAAGTGGTACCTGCAATGGGAGGCATGTCTCTTCCTCCAAGGCAAATAAATACTGATGCTGGCCACATTTTGTCACACTTATGGCCACGCCCCCTCTGGCCTGATTGGGCCATTTGAATAATCACTTGTGGTCACTCTGACGACCACTGTTTTGGTGCCCTTTTTGATCCTTGCCACTACCGTGCCCTTTTGGGTGCCGCCCACAGGGGTAATGGTGTGAGCCGCTGTCCCTGTAGAACTTATCAAAACCTCTGAGCAGTGACTTTTTTAGCATTACAATGCTCTTATGAAGAAATACTTGTTCACAGGAATAAGTTGTGCATGTGCTTACCCAAGTTATTTGGTTCATGTAAATTTTCCAAAAAGTAAGGCTCTTGAAAAAATGACAATGTGCACATTTATTACATGTTAAAATAAAAACAAAAACATATCTGAATAGTTGACATATACATTTTGCAACCAAAACGTGGGAACTATTTAGCATTTTAAAAGTTTCTACTTTTACAGTTGTTAAATTATCTGCCGGCATTCCTCATTGTTTTTATTTGTCAAAAATGTAAAGATTTTAATTAATTATGTTCTCTAAAGCTACATTTGTATTACGTTTGAAATTGAACATATGTTTGATATTTTAAAAAAATATACAGTTTTCCATACACATAGGGGTCGATTCCGATTCGGGAAAAAAAACGTCTGTACGATTTGTATCCGGAGCCCTCTCCGTACGAATCGTACCCGTCCGTCAGAGTCACGTAGTACGATCCGTATTCCGTGAATCCCTCCGAATCGTCGCGATCCGTACGTATTGCAAGGCTGAAACCGTGAACCGTACGACTCGTACACATGCCGTACGACCTGACGAGTACGATCCGGACCGGGGTATGAGGATGCGATTCGTGCGGTCCACCTCAGGTAAGGGCGAGTCGTACGGAAAAGCACACAAACACATACACACCGTACGGTCCGTACCCCCCATGATCGCAGGGGTACACACCGTACCCCTGCGATCATGGGGTGTACGAGCCGTACCCCATGTATGATGGGTGTACGAGTCGTACCCCAGGTATGATGGGTGTACGAGCCATACCACATGTACGATGGGTGTACGAGCCATACCCCATGTACAATGGGTGTACGAGCCGTACCCCATGTACGATGGGTACACCCATCGTACATGGGGTATGGCTCGTATACCCATCGTACATGGGTATGGCTCGTACACCCATCGTACATGGGGTACGGCTTGTACAGCCATGGTACATGGGGTACGGCTGTACGGATCGTACACAAATCATACATGGGGTACGGCTCGTACACCCATCGTACATGGAGTATGGCTCATACACCCCATGATCGCAGGAGTATGGTGCGTACCTGTTTAGGTGCGAACTCTGCTTTTACGGCTGTTTTCAGCTCCCGTAGAAAAAGGGTTGTACGATGCGTACCCGACACGTACCCGTACAGATGTCGCGTACAGCGGGTTCCGAGGGAGAATCGAACGGAGATTAGAGTTGTACGGTCTCTGTATGACTCGTATGGAGTACGGCTCCTGGTACGAATCGTACTTCGTCGTACGTACGGGGGACGTTGCAGGGTACGATTCGTATGGAAAAAATGCTCTGAACGGCTATTCCGAGCGGTTTTTCCCGCATCGGAATCGGCCCCATAATGAGCTGCTTAAAGTGCCCTGTGACACATCTGCGTCCATTGTGACCTGCCAGTTTCACTGTCTTTTTAGCGTGCTGTTTAATGTTTCCTAATTCCCTAATTGTGCGATGTGAAATACCTTCTTAAGCTTCTTAGGCCAGAGCATATAATAGGATTTTTTAAATTGTAATTTAGGGCGTGATCTGTGTCATGCATTCATACTGACTTTATTGCTATGAATCTGAAGCCTATAATTGTAAACCAATAACAAACATTAAAGTCTGTAAATTATCTACAAACAAAACAGAACCCAACAATACAGCACACAACAACAAAATTACACAGCACGACAAATGAAAACAACCACAAGAAGCTGCATGAAACTAATTGAAACACAATGGCAATACAGTAACAGGCTACCAAGCAATATCAGTCATATAATACCATAATGCAACACAAAACCAATTTTACAATGTATAAGCCAACACAAAACAACACAGCACAACACCAGTGCAACAACATAACATTCTGTACAAGCATAATACAAAAAAACACAAAAACTCATAACACAACCTAGCAAAATAACACACTATATCAAAAAACAAAGCAACAATTTTGTTGCGCGCAGTGCATTGCATTTGGCGATGATGTGCGAGTAACGAAATTTTTTACATTTATTTATATGCTTACTTACTTCTACTTGGCCGTAATCTGTAGTTGACTACCCCGCATCTTGCCCTTCCCCCGCCCCACGTCAGCACCTACTAGCACTCCCACCATGGGCCGCTACTGTGTCATACTTGCCAGACAGAGATTTACCTAGCCACGCAAGGCCCCCTTGCATGGCCCTGGGTAACTTGGTAAATATGGATTACAGCAAGGCAGTGTAAGTAACCGCTTTGCATTACTCTGCCCCAGGAAGGCATACCATGAGTGGAGTTTGGGTGTTAACATGCATTTACCCAAGAACTTTCACATATTCCCAGATTTACTACGATTGATAGACTTGGGAATACACAAAAATGGTATGCCTCCCCAGGGGATGCTTAACTGGAGAAATCTTCATTTCTACTCATTTTCTCCTCATGCTACATCTGCTACATGCTTCAAAGATTTGTTTTTATATAGGAAGGTGTCCCTTCCTCCACCAAGAAAATCATGGTGTGAGAATACTTGCATTGGTGCTAGCAAGCCAAAAGTGTGCCTGCGCAAGGAGAGAGTGGGAATGAGCCTTATCTTGATACGTATGGCACCTTTCTGCCCTTTCACGCAGCGCAGCAATGGGTCTTGCTGAACTGGGTTGCGTGAAAACATTATAAATATGACCTATCTGCATTGCAGACACTGCAATGTGTTCCAGTTTTCAGCCATCATTTTCTCTTCCTGAACCTTTTTTATGTTTTCCATTATTTTGAGCCCTCAAGTCTTTCTCGTTTATAATTAAATAGTTGCAGTGTATAACCCATTTTTTCATCACCTTGGCTGTGTCAAGTTTTCACAGATGTTCTGTAGGTATCCAGATCTAATTACAGCTCATGAAGACCAGTAGGCAGTAACAGCTTTTTGTTGGTATGGATGTTAAGAACCTATATTTACAGTAGTACTAATGTAGCGCTTTTTTTAACAAGAGATTCTGAATGATTTAAAGTAACTGCAGTGAATGATGACCTAATGACCAAAATAGCAGAAGCCTGTGTTTCTTTCTCTCCTTCCATTTCCCCACGTAAGCATAGGTATGTATGTACATACATGGCCACATACAAGTCTAAAGTTAATGAGTAAGAAGCGAGGAAGTTGGGTTGTGGATGTTTAATGCCGTTTGATGTGAGTCTTCAACTGTTTCCCAAATTGGAGCAGAGTTGGTGCAGTTCCGATGGATACAGACATTTTGAATTTGCAGAGAAATATTCAACCCAACACAGGAAAATGGAATGAAGTGTTACCTCAATAGGGTACCTAACTCTCCATTTCAACTGTCCTCCATTGCAAAACATTCAAAGGTAGTTTGTATGCTTGCAGCTCCTCTTGTGATTTGCCAAGGAATCCTATTTCAATAGAGATATACTTCAGTGCATCAGTTGTTTGCCACTCTGATGCAGCCCCAGCCTGGCCCATGAGCCTGAATGAGCAATGCTCATTGTTAGGCCCTGCTATCTGCTTCCTGATGATCATGATGATCAGAGAGTATCCTTAAGAGAACATGCTGAATGATTGATGAGGTAAGATGTCTTAAGCTGCTACACTAGAATTTGGAGGTTTCAATTAAATATCGGTGGAGTAAGACACAACCCCTATCTTTTTCAGAGAAATTTGGTCCTGAGGAGAATTCCTTTCCCATAGGAATTCGAAACGCGTCAACCACGATTTTTGCTAGGCCAATCAAGCAAAGTCATCATTTCAAGAATTATTTGATTGTTGTATTTATAGATGGCCTATTGTAGAAATTTCTAGATCTAGCAAATATGGTTTTCACCACTGAATAGAGTGATTCAAGCATTGATAATATTAGTTGCAGGTACCCCATGGTGGGATTCTAGTGAATGTTTATATGATGTATGTATGAATGTGTGAATGAGTTGGAATAAAGGTATGAATGTTGTATCACTTGTGAGTCTGAAGAAAAGAATGTTGCTGTGAGTTTGTTGAGGTAGGGACAAGAATGAGGTTCCATTTATGTGTGATTTTTTCTGTGGGGATTTTTGTAAAGTTAGTATTATGATTAGAGAATTTTGTAAGGATTTCGAATTCAAAAGGATTCAATTGTACTTTCTGAAAAATAAATTGATAAGTTTTAACTGAAAGAGTGGTTAAGAAGGGTCAGTTTCATTCTGCCTCTTCTTATTTCGAATGTGTCCAATTAAGCGACAGTACTGGCAATCGTAGTTATCATGATGTCAAAACAGCACAGCATTCCCTCAACTTCTACATGAATAAATGACCTTGTACACATTTAATAACTGACCTCAAGGTTGTGAGTAGGCCTAGATGGTGATCTCTGCTTTGTTCATGGATTTACAGAGTTTTCCACACTCCACCCTCTGCACAGCCAGTGGAATCCCCAAAAACTCTGCTCTTCAGAGCAGAGTTAGTATCCTCTCTCGCACTCATCAATGTCAATTTTGTGTGTAAAAGTAAAGAAAATCCACCTCTCTGTGAGATTTTTTACTCACTTGAAGTTGTCAACATTAAGTTGACAAGCAAGGAAAGTCAACCTCCCGGCGAGATTTCTCAACACGGGCAGTCGCATTTCTCAATGCGTGTGGTCGCGGATGGTCTCTGCCCAGGCTTAGTTGTGAGCTTCTCTGAAGGGGTCTGGAAGCTTCTGGTAGCTCACAATTGACTGGTTAGAGACCCCTGAACCAGGCTGAGGTGGGCGATACACTTAGCAAACATCATGTCAATTTGGTTTGTCAAAGATATGTATCTATTTAAAGTTATACATATAATCTTATGTAAGTTCCATTTAACAGGATGTGTATTTTCATTTACTTGTTGTTTTACCATATACATAGATTTCTCTCCATAAACACATAACATGCAATTAAGGGCTTTAGACACACAACACATACTAATGTTGTGTTTTAAAAAAAAGGAATGTCAAAAAAATCACATCAGACACGAGAAACACTTATAACCTGGCAGAAGGCCAGGCCACAGGTTTGGTGGTGTGGGAGCAGGCCGAGCGCATGGTGGTCTGCTCTCGAACCACCAAACTCGTAATTAGGTCATTAGTGTAAACTGTCCACATGCTGCACGCATTGTGTAAAATGTATGTATGTCACAAAGTGATGCTTTTAAATGACTTCAGTGCCCAGGATATGTTGTTTACAGTTGTGTGTATTTTTGGTACTGTTTCAGTTTTATAGCCTTCCTCAGAGACAATGTATAGTTTGCTATAAAGCACCATAATATTAAGCAGTGATGGTGTGCTATATAAGACCGTTTTGTTCCTGACCTCCCTCTCCACATTCCACATGCTCTCAGTGCTTGGTTACTCAGACTCTTGTTCCTGTGCTATGATCTTCAAATACATTTACCAGTGCATTCGATTAATGTTCACTTGTAATTAAGTACCAGCAGCAGTACCTCCTTCTATCCCAGTGCAGGCGGACACACTCAGCTGTGCCAAAGCAATCCCCTCAGGTCTGATAAGGTATATCAACGTTTGCCTACTCTGCTACTAAAATAATGCCTACTAATATTTCTGATTAAAAACTACCATCACCCCCACCTGCACCCGCACTTATAATCATAATTCCACATGGCACACATGCAAACGTAGCTCTGTGCTCTGCAGAGAGGCCAAAGATTAGATGAGCATGTTGTCTGAACACCTTTATGGTATGGTGAGAAGCAGTGGGAGAAGCAGTGGGAGAAACCTACCTTGCTTCTGACTTAACTTTGGAGTGTTCAATTTTGCCCCGTCATGGACACTTTCCACACCCTGACCTAGAAGCAACTTACCTGCGTGATATACTCCACAAGACAATCTGCAAAAGTAAACAAATATGATTACATATACTATACAACCTGAAGTCAAACGAGTAAAATGTAGTAGGGAGTGCACCGCTGACTTTCATTACCTTTCAAGTGCAAATATAATAAAAAAAAAAAGTGTTTTTGCTTGCAACCTTAATGAATGAATATAGGAGTCAGTAAAGATAAATTGCTGTTTTTACCTGGACTTGCCCCCCATAATTCCCCGCTCTCGGAAACTACACCCCTGTGGGCTACTTGAATCCCAAAATCGCAGTGTCATGCAAAAATGCCCTTTGAAGCCTAAAGGCACTGCTAAATGTCCAGTTAACATTAGCAGAACACCTAGGGCATCAGTTGCACAGAACAGTTTATTCTACCTCATCCACAGCCCATCCCCCACCCTGACCTATCATAGTGCCGTTCCAACAGCCTAAGATCAGTTCCCAGGAGGTAAGGGGTAACCCTGGGCGTAGTTCGCGTAGTAGCACTATGCGTAGCTACGCGAAGTGCACTTCGCACTATGTGAGCTACGCGTAGCACTACGCGAACTGCGTTGTGCGGTAGGAAATGTTGTCCACAATGATTACACAGTGCCAGATGCTTGTGCTACTGTGCAATCATTGTAAACGGCATCTTGCACAGTGCAAGCGGCCATTTTCTGCTGCTCGAGTAGATTTTTACTCGAGCGGCCGTTTACTCAACGCAGACTGGTAGTTTCTCATCGCGAGGGGTCGCGAGCATACACGACCACTCGCAATGAGAAACCTGACCTGCCCGCATTGAGAATCTCACCAGGAGGCTTATTTTCCACACTGGCAATCGGCAACTTGATGTTGCTGATTGCAAACGAGGGATGTCATTTTCCACGCTCGCGGTGGTCAACTTGACGTTGAGGAGCGCTAGCAAGCAAAAAATGCCTGCTAGTCTACGCGATTTTGCACTGTGCACTGTGCTATGTGCAATTCATGTAGTGTGTAGTTGCGCAAACTATGTAAACTACGCGAGTGAAGCGTAGTTTTCAGCCCAGGTCTAATAAGGGGCTCACACATTATCAGAATGGTTAAGCCGACGCAGAGACCGGAGCCTGGTTCCCCAGCTCTAGCCAATATGCCACATCATCTCCCCCTTTCATCCTTCGTTCAAGATTCTGTTTTAGGCGGTGTGTAGGGTTTCTTCTATACCTTCTATACATTCTCCTCTCGTGGAGGCACCTTTTCTACAAAACAATGCTGTTTAAATGTGTGTTTTGTGCATTGACAGGACCGACAGTTTACAGTTGTGGCTGGGGCTGACCGTCCTGCAACGAGTCTGGTCGAGAATGAAGGAGTTTCAACCTTCCTTGAGTAGGGAGTCCCACTACACGGTGCTAACAGGAGAAATGGCTGGTGCAAGCTGCCTCCTGACGAGAGCCCTGACACTTATCTTTTTACAAATTAACCACTGGGCTGAGGTAAATAGAATCCTCTCTAAGCTACAGCAGGTTTGCTTTGAATGAGGTGTTCATACGGGTGGATTTACAGATGAGGCACCCAGTGCCCAGATGAACCCTGGACAGTTCCTTTGAATAAACATCAAGATGTCACACTCAACAAGGGCACATCTTTAGTTCCAGTACACATAGATTTATTCCTCTGAAAAAAGAAATAATAATTAAAAAAATCATGAGGAGATTAAGATTAAAATATTTTCTCTCAATCCTTAATGCTAACAAAAAAAATACAGTGACACGGTTAGAAAGAGTTCAGGTTGAAAAACAACATTCTGCAGCCTATTTCACATCAAACATTGGATCATTTGGAACCATAATGATATGAAATCTTTGAACTATGTTTAGAAATGGCATAATAACTTGACAAAAAAAGGACTGGGGTTGGAGGTACTGAAATTGCTCGCAATACAGATAGACAGCTAATGTGGATGGAGTTTGAGTTTAAAACATTTATAGAGCGCACGTTCACCAGGCGGTTTCATGGCGCTGAAGTGAATAGGACCCAGAAACAAGAAATCGGCGAGAGGCAAAACAGAACAATTATTGTGGAAAGGCTTGTGCAAAAAGAAAAGTTTTTAACGCCTTTCGGAAATAAGAATATTGAGAAGAAGATCTGAGGTGAACGGGAAGAGAGTTCCAGAAGATGGGGGCAAGTGTGGAAAATTTCGTGCCCCCCCCCACTTTTTGCGTCTGAAGCTAGGGACTGTCAGCAGATATTGGGAGTAAGAGTGCAGCTCCCTGACCGGGGCATAGGCTTTGATTTCCGATGAAATGAAAAGTTCAAGTTCAAGTTCGGCATTTGTATAGCGCCTCATATACCCAGGGGGTCTCAAGGCGCTTGAGGAGGAGGGGGAGGGGGTAAAATATAATCTATTATATGTCGAATATCCAAGTTTTCAGTTGTTTTCTGAATGAGAGGTGGTTCTGAGTGAGGCGGAGATGGGTGGGGAGAGAGTTCCAGGTTTTGGCCGCTAGGTAGGAGAAGGATCTTCCTCCCATTGTTGATTTGTGGATGTGTGGGATTGCGGCGAGGGCTTGAGTGGATGATCGCAGTTGGCGGGAGGGGTTGTAAAAGGACAGACGCGTGTTGAGGCATTCGGGCCCTAGGTCGTAGAGGGCTTTGTGTGCGTGGGTAAGGAGGCAAAATGTTATTCTCTTGTTGACGGGGAGCCAGTGGAGGTCTTTCAGGTGTCCGGAGATGTGAGCTCGGCGGGGGAGGTCTAGTATGAGTCTGGCTGAGGCGTTTTGAATGCGTTGGAGTTTCTTTTGTAGTTTGGTCGTTGTTCCGGCGTAGAGGGTGTTTCCGTAGTCCAGTCGGCTGGTGACCAGTGCGTGGGTGACCGTTTTTCTTGTTTCGGTGGGGATCCAATGGAAGATTTTTTTGAGCATGCATAGTATGTTGAAGCATGATGAGGAGACGGCGTTGACTTGTCTGGTCATTGAGAGGGAGGAGTCCAGGATGAAGCCCAGGTTGCGTGCGTGGTCCGTTGGTTTGGGTGCATTTCCCAGGGCCGGTGGCCACCACGTGTCGTCCCAGGCGGAGGGGGATGAGCCTAAGATGAGGACTTCTGTTTTGTCCGAGTTCAGTTTTAGCCGGCTGTCCTTCATCCACTCTGCAACATCTTTCATTCCTTCGTGTAAGTTGGTTTTGGCGGTGTTTGGGTCATTGGTGAGGGAAAGGATCAGCTGGGTGTCATCTGCGTAGGAGATGATGTTGAGGTTGTGTTGGCGTGCGATGGAGGCGAGGGGACTCATGTATATGTTGAAGTGGGTGGGGCTGAGCGATGATCATTGTGGAACGCCGCAGATGACTTCGGTGGCCTCTGATCTAAAAGGGGGAGGCGGACTCTCTGAGTTCTTCCGGCAAGGAACGAGATGATCCAGTCCAGTGCTTTTCCTTGTATTCCGACGTTGCTTTGGCGTTGAGTAAGAGTGTTACGGCAGACAGTGTCGAAGGCTGCGGAGAGGTCGAGTAGGATGAGGGCGACAGTTTCTCTGTTGTCCAGTAGTGTTCGAATGTCATCTGTTGCTGCGATGAGGGCGGTCTCGGTGCTGTGTTTGGCTCGGAAGCCAGATTGTGAGGGGTCGAGGGATTTGTTGGATTCGAGGAAGGCGGCGAGCTGACTGTTGACGGCTTTCTCTATGACTTTGGCAGGGAAAGGGAGGAGCGAGATGGGGCGGTAGTTCTTGAGTTCAGTGGGGTCAGCTGTGGGTTTCTTCAGGAGGGCGCTGAGTTCGGCGTGTTTCCAGCTTTCCGGGAAGGTAGCAGAGTTGAGGGAGCAGTTGATGACGTCTCGGAGATGGGGTGCGATGATGGAGTCAGCTTTGTTGAAAATGTGGTGGGGACATGGGTCAGTTGGTGATCCTGAGTGGATGGAGTTCATCAGGCGGATGGTCTCTTCAGTGGAGATTGGGTCCCAGGCGCAGAGGTTGTTAGAGGGGTGTTTAAGTTCGGAGGTTGGTGGGGTGGACTGGGTTCCGGCTTCGTTTGCGAAGCTGTTATGTATGTCTGCTATTTTGTTGTGGAAGAATGAGGCTAAGGAGTCGCAGAGGTCTTGTGAAGGGGTGATGTCGTTCGTGCCGGCGGTAGGGTTGGTGAATTCTTTGACGATGTTGAATAGTTCCTTGCTGTTTTGGGCGTTGTTGTCGAGTCGGTCTTTGAGTGCAGATTTCTTGGTGGATCGAATTAGTTGGTGGTGTTTGCGGATAGCGTTCTTGAAGGCTGCCTGGTTGTCGGTGGTTCGGTCTTTTCTCCAGGCTTTCCCGAGGGAAAGGCAGAACTTCTTGGATTTTTTGAGGTCTTCATTAAACCAAGGGGCTTTTTTGTTAATATGTTTGGATTGTTGTTTTTTCAAGGGTGCTAATTCGTCAGCGCTGTGGGTGATCCATTGGGTGAGGCTGGTTGCTGCAAGGTTTGGGTCAGATGATTTAGCAGGGGGGTTTTGGTGTAGTGATGTTAAGAGTTGGTCGAATGTGATTTTGTTCCAGTGTCTGCGTGGAATCGGTTGTGGGAGGTTGTGGGTTGTAGTCTTTTTGTAGCTGAAGTGAATGCAGCAGTGGTCTGTCCACTGGAGAGCTGTGGTGTGGTCGAAGGAGATATGCTTGCTGGAGGTGAAGATTGGATCGAGCGTGTGCCCTGCATAGTGGGTGGGGGTGTTGACAAGTTGCTTGAGTCCGAGGTTGGCGAGGTTGTCCAGCAGGGTGGTGGTGTTACTGTCATTAGTCTTTTCTAGGTGGAAGTTGATGTCTCCCAGTAGAATGTAGTCCTCGGAGGGGAGGGCGTGAGGGGTGATGAAATCAGTGATGTCTTCGCAGAATTGTGCTCGGGGTCCTGGTGGTCGGTAGATGAGGGTGCCTCTGAGTGTGGTCTTGGGGTCGGTGTGGATCTGGAAGTGAAGGTGTTCGGCTGCCGCGAAGTTATCATCGGTGCTGGTAGAAATGCGGATGGTGTTCTTATGGACGATGGCAATGCCTCCTCCTGTTTGCTTGGCGCGGTCTTTACGGGAGATCTTGTATCCGTCCAGGATGGCAATGGTGATGTCGGGAGCAGAGGAGTTGTTCATCCAGGTTTCTGTGAGAAAGGCGATGTCCGGCGCTGTGGTGTCGAGTAGGTTCCATAGTTCGATGGCGTGACAGTGGACCGAGCGGGTGTTGAGCAGTATGCACCTCAGATGGTTGGGGTTGGGGCTCTGTTTGTGTTCTGGTGGTAAGATGGGTTTCTTGATGGAGTCGAACTTGCAGGAGTGGCAGGTGAATGGGCCATGGGTGTGTCCGGGGGCGGCTTGGTGGCAGTTTGGTAGGCGGCCGGGATTAAGGGCATAGAGGGCTGCGGCGTCGTATGTGATGCGAGAGGAGATGGGGTTACGGGGGCCAGGGGGTTTGGCGCTGGGCGCGGTCCAGGCACGGACGGGCGTAGACGGGCTTACCTTTGGCGCACCTTCGGCGCGACCGCTTCGCGTGAACGCTGCGCGTAGGTCCATCTGTCATAAATGGATGATGGAGGGGGCGGAGCGAGGGTCGCTCAGCTGGGAGGCGGTCGCGGGGGGGAGGGACTGGCTCAACAACAAAATGGCATCAGCACAACCAAAATCGAAACACGACGAGATTGGGACACAATCGCAGTATAGCGCTATGATATCAAGCAAGCACAATCGCAATATAGCGCTATGATATCAGGCAGCAATGTGGCACAGATCAAGCAGCAGGCAAAGCGATCTAAGCACAATCAAAATTAAGCCAAAGCGCAGTGAGCAGTATAGCGCTATGAAATTAAGCAGCAGACAGCAGTGTGGCGCTACGATGTATCAGGCAGCAGGCAGCAGTAAAGCGCTACGATACCAAGCAGCAGATAGCAGTAACCAGTAAGTCTGTGAGGTCAGGGAGCGTGGGGAGCGTCCACTTCTGAGGAGGTCAGGGTGGTCACAGAGCTTGAACAAACGGGCCGGATCTTATCATTCAGTGGGAGGGTCGCTCAGCTGGGAGGCGGTAGCGGGGGGGAGGGACTGGCTCAACAACAAAATGGCATCAGCAAAACCAAAATCGAAACACGACGAGATTGGGACACAATCGCAGTATAGCGCTATGATATCAAGCAGGCACAATCGCAATATAGCGCTATGATATCAGGCAGCAATGTGGCACAGATCAAGCAGCAGGCAAAGCGATCTAAGCACAATCAAAATTAAGCCAAAGCGCAGTGAGCAGTATAGCGCTATGATATTAAGCAGCAGACAGCAGTGTGGCGCTATGATGTATCAGGCAGCAGGCAGCAGTAAAGAGCTACGATACCAAGCAGCAGATAGCAGTAACCAGTAAGTCTGGGAGGTCAGGGAGCGTGGGGAGCGTCCACTTCTGAGGAGGTCAGGGTGGTCACAGAGCTTGAACAAACGGGCCGGATCTTATCATTCAGTGGGAGGGTCGCTCAGCTGGGAGGCGGTAGCGGGGGGGAGGGACTGGCTCAACAACAAAATGGCATCAGCACAACCAAAATCGAAACACGACGAGATTGGGACACAATCGCAGTATAGCGCTATGATATCAGGCAACAATGTGGCACAGATCAAGCAGCAGGCAAAGCGATCTAAGCACAATCAAAATTAAGCCAAAGCGCAGCGAGCAGTATAGCGCTATGAAATTAAGCAGCAGACAGCAGTGTGGCGCTACGATGTATCAGGCAGCAGGCAGCAGTAAAGCGCTATGATACCAAGCAGCAGATAGCAGTAACCAGTAAGTCTGGGAGGTCAGGGAGCGTGGGGAGCGTCCACTTCTGAGGAGGTCAGGGTGGAAATGAAAGCAGGGCCTGCCTCAGCCCTTGCCTGAAAAGTAATGCAGCCCATCTTGAACTGAGCTCGTTCTCGGATAGGAAGCCAGTGCAAGGACTTAAGGAGAGGGGTGAAGTGGTGGGACTTGACCAAATTATAAACCAGGCGAGCGGCCTGGTTTTGGACCAACTGTAGTCGTCGCAGACTGTAAGCAGGCATGCCACAATATAATGCATTACCATAATCGAGGCGAGATATTACCATCGCCAGGACTATGAGTTTTAAAGCAGAAAATGAAAAGAAACGGGAAACTTTGCGAATGGTGCGCAATGAAAGAAAGGAGGAGGACACCACTAGGCTGACCTGGGAGTGCAAAGTGAGTTTGTCGTTCAACTTAATCCCAAGGGTTTTCACAGAAGAGGATGGAGAAGGGGAGGGAGGCCAGAAAAGAGAACCAGGGACTGGAGCAACCACCTGTCAGAACCAGCTCAGTCTTGTCTGGGTTTAACTTCAGGTGGTTGTAGTTCATCCAGTCCTGGATAAAGATCATAACAGTCTGGAATTTAAGCATAGAGTCAGAGGATGAGGACAGATTAAAAATAAGCTGAAGGTCATCCGCATAATTGTAGACGGAGACCTCCATTTGCTGAAGGGCAAAAATAAGAGGGGAGATGTACAAGTTGAATAAAAGAGGGGAGAGGGAAGAGCCCTGAGGAACCCCGCATTGTACCTTCCGGAGGTCTGCCGAGAAGTCGCCCAGGTGCACAGCCTGGGTGCGGTCCTTCAGGAAGGACGACAGCCAGACCAAGGCCGAACCTCCAACCCCCGCCGCCCTGACATGGGAGAGTAAGATAGAATAGTCAACCGTGTCAAAGGCGGCGGAAAGGTCAAGGAGAACCAGGGCCTGGGGATGGTTAGTGTCCATACCCTCCCTGAAGTTGTCAAGGACCGATAACACCACGGACTCCGTAGAGTGTGCGGGGCGAAAACCAGCCTGGCGGGGGGCTAGCAGGCCGTTCTCCTCCACAAAGGTACTGAGCGCTCTAGTTACATGGCGCTCCAGTACCTTCCCCAAAAAAGGCAGCAAAGAAATAGGGCAATAGTTGGCAGGAGCGGGGGGATCCGCTCCAGGTTTGACGTAAGAGAGTTCATAAAATTGCAAGGTAACATCACAATCTAATTTAAATAGAAATATTGGATCAGATTCTTGAGAAGGTTCAAGAATTGCATTGGATTATCAAAGTGTTTTTTTAAATGTGTGATTTTGGGTGACAAATAATTTTGCGCATTAATGAACTTTTTGGAGGGATTCTAGACATAAAAGATGAATTAATGATAATCCATATGAAGCATGTTTAATATAACAGGCTCTGGAGGGTCACCAGCAACAATTTAATCAATATATGCACTTTTTGCCTGCCTCTCACAGGATCCTCATGTGCCTTGGAGGGTACCACCAATTATTTAATTGAGTGATTATTTTTTCCTTCCTCATCTCATAGGGCCTTCTTGAGCCCTGTAGGGACACTACAATTGTTTTCATTAATATTTAATTCCTTCCTGTCGATGGGCTCTGGAGGAACACCAGCAAATTCTACATTAATTTATTCTGTTTTTGGGTGCCTCCCTCTGCGTTCCCCTACCTTCCAAAAATTAATTGCTGTGTTTTATGTCTGTTTGTCTCCACATTGTATCCCAAGGGGCTCTCAAGATCCCTGGAGAGTGACCAGCAAGTATTTCATTAATTTACTCAATTTGTGCTTTCTCTTCTAACTTCCCAAGGGGTCCCTATCAGCCCAGGAGGGCCACTAACAATATTAATTAAGTTATTCAATTGTGCTTGCCTCCCATAGTGTCTTCATACGTTCAGGTAGGAGAAAAGCAATTATTTTATTAATTTGTTAGATTTCTGCCTGGAGTGACATTAACATTTAATTAACTATGCATATACATGGGCCTGGAGAAACAGCAGCATATAGTTCAACAATTTATCAAAATTTTGCCTGCCTCCCCATGCTTCCAAATGATGTCCCATGGGCCTTAGAGGAAAACTAGCAATTAATTATTTCTTTTTTTGCAACTTTTTACCGACATCCAACTGCCTTCCACTGGGTCTTCTTTGGTCCTAGAAGGACAGTAACAGTTTTCAAATTAATTTACTAGATCTTTGCCGCTTCACGGTAGGACCTTTCACCTGCACGTACAGCCACTTCACCTGCTACTTCAGCCCCACCCTGAGCACAGCACAGACTCCAACTGAACAATGATCCCTTCTCAACACACACTCACTATGCAAACACATGACTGAGAATTGGGACCTAATTTCCCCCCTCACACCCAACATCCTCATCCTCACTGAGACCTAGCTCAAACCAATTTGCGGGCCAGAAATTGCCACATAAATATCTGAAGGATACATCACCCATCCCAACTGCATCAACAAACCAGGCAGAGAGATTGCCATCATACAGAAGGAATCCATCCAATGCACCACCATAAATGGCGACATCACACCAGCCATGGAACACCTCAACTTTAAACTCCAAACAGACAGCAAAATCACCATCAGGGGCACCGTTACCTACCATCCCCCAGGACCACAAAAGCCTTCTGAATCTTCATTGCTGGATTTATCCCCCCCTCACCATAGACTGCAACATACACATTTTCCTCTGTGACATCAACTTCGAACTTGACCACCACAATGACATCAACACTACCTACCTTCTCGACAGCATGAACAATGACTCACCCAACTGATCCATAATCTCACACACACAACAGACCATATGCTAGACCCCATCTTCACCTCTGTGACCATATCAGGTACAGCCCACCACCGAACTGACCTGAATGCACTACTTCATCGACCACTTCCACATCAGCAACTCACGGACCTCCACCCCCAGTCTGCCTAACATCCCCTGCACAAAACACAGTTGATGGACAGAATGTATAACAATGTCATACATTCACTCCAGTACAAGGATCTGGGCCTAAATCCATCAGTTTTTTTGCACTCCACACCACCCTGGGTTAGACACTGGCTATATGCAAATCAGCTCTGACCCTGTGCCTCATGGGAACAGTCCAGTCCGAACTACCAAGCCATGTCTTTCCCAGACCGGAATCAAGCATCCAAGGACCGGTTTCTGGCTATCATCCTTCATCAGCCTGGATAGCTTGACTCCAGTGGTGTGGAGAGCCTGGGACTCACCTCTGAGCATACCCAGCCCACTCGGGGTGAAAATTGCAAAAAACACAGTTGATGGACAGAATGTAGAACAATGTCATACATTCACCCCAGTACAAGGATCTGGGCCTAAATCCATCGTTTTTTTGCACTCCACACCACCCTGGGTTAGACACTGGCTATATGCAAATCAGCTCTGACCCTGTGCCTCATGGGAACAGTCCAGTCCGAACTACCAAGCCATGTCTTTCCCAGACCGGAATCAAGCATCCAAGGACCGGTTTCTGGCTATCAGCCTTCATCAGCCTGGATAGCTTGACTCCAGTGGTGTGGAGAGCCTGGGACTAAAGTCTGAGCATACCCAGCCCACTCGGGGTGAAAATTGCAAAAAACAAAGTTGATGGACAGAATGTAGAACAATGTCATACATTCACCCCAGTACAAGGATCTGGGCCTAAGTCCATAGTTTTTTTGCACTCCACACCACCCTGGGTTAGACACTGGCTATATGCAAATCAGCTCTGACCTTGTGCCTCATGGGAACAGTCCAGTTCGAACTACCAACCCATGTCTTTCCCAGACCGGAATCAAGCATCCAAGGACGGGTTTCTGGCTATCAGCCTTCATCAGCCTGGATAGCTTGACTCCAGTGGTGTGGAGAGCCTGGGACTCACGTCTGAGCATACCCAGCACACTCGGGGTGAAAATTGCAAAAAACACAGTTGATGGACAGAATGTAGAACAATGTCATACATTCACCCCAGTACAGGGATCTTGGCCTAAATCCATCATTTTTTTGCACTCCACACCACCCTGGGTTAGACACTGGCTATATGCAAATTAGCTCTGACCCTGTGCCTCATGGGAACAGTTCAGTCCGAACTACCAAGCCATGTCTTTCCCAGACCGGAATCAAGCATCCAAGGACCAGTTTCTGGCTATCAGCCTTCATCAGCCTGGATAGCTTGATTCCAGTGGTGTGGAGAGCCTGGGACTCACGTCTGAGCATACCCAGCCCACTCGGGGTGAAAATTGCAAAAAACACAGTTGATGGACAGAATGTAGAACAATGTCATACATTCACCCCAGTACAAAGATATGGGCCTAAATCCATCGTTTTTTTGCACTCCACACCACCCTGGGTTAGACACTGGCTATATGCAAATCAGCTCTGACCCTGTGCCTCATGGGAACAGTCCAGTCCGAACTACCAAGCCATGTCTTTCCCAGACCGGAATCAAGCATCCAAGGACCGGTTTCTGGCTATCAGCCTTCATCAGCCTGGATAGCTTGACTCCAGTGGTGTGGAGAGCCTGGGACTAAAGTCTGAGCATACCCAGCCCACTCGGGGTGAAAATTGCAAAAAACAAAGTTGATGGACAGAATGTAGAACAATGTCATACATTCACCCCAGTACAAGGATCTGGGCCTAAGTCCATAGTTTTTTTGCACTCCACACCACCCTGGGTTAGACACTGGCTATATGCAAATCAGCTCTGACCTTGTGCCTCATGGGAACAGTCCAGTTCGAACTACCAACCCATGTCTTTCCCAGACCGGAATCAAGCATCCAAGGACGGGTTTCTGGCTATCAGCCTTCATCAGCCTGGATAGCTTGACTCCAGTGGTGTGGAGAGCCTGGGACTCACGTCTGAGCATACCCAGCACACTCGGGGTGAAAATTGCAAAAAACACAGTTGATGGACAGAATGTAGAACAATGTCATACATTCACCCCAGTACAGGGATCTTGGCCTAAATCCATCATTTTTTTGCACTCCACACCACCCTGGGTTAGACACTGGCTATATGCAAATTAGCTCTGACCCTGTGCCTCATGGGAACAGTTCAGTCCGAACTACCAAGCCATGTCTTTCCCAGACCGGAATCAAGCATCCAAGGACGGGTTTCTGGCTATCAGCCTTCATCAGCCTGGATAGCTTGACTCCAGTGGTGTGGAGAGCCTGGGACTCACGTCTGAGCATACCCAGCACACTCGGGGTGAAAATTGCAAAAAACACAGTTGATGGACAGAATGTAGAACAATGTCATACATTCACCCCAGTACAGGGATCTTGGCCTAAATCCATCATTTTTTTGCACTCCACACCACCCTGGGTTAGACACTGGCTATATGCAAATTAGCTCTGACCCTGTGCCTCATGGGAACAGTTCAGTCCGAACTACCAAGCCATGTCTTTCCCAGACCGGAATCAAGCATCCAAGGACCGGTTTCTGGTTATCAGCCTTCATCAGCCTGGATAGCTTGACTCCAGTGGTGTGGAGAGCCTGGGACTAAAGTCTGAGCATACCCAGCCCACTCGGGGTGAAAATTGCAAAAAACAAAGTTGATGGACAGAATGTAGAACAATGTCATACATTCACCCCAGTACAAGGATCTGGGCCTAAGTCCATAGTTTTTTTGCACTCCACACCACCCTGGGTTAGACACTGGCTATATGCAAATCAGCTCTGACCTTGTGCCTCATGGGAACAGTCCAGTTCGAACTACCAACCCATGTCTTTCCCAGACCGGAATCAAGCATCCAAGGACGGGTTTCTGGCTATCAGCCTTCATCAGCCTGGATAGCTTGACTCCAGTGGTGTGGAGAGCCTGGGACTCACGTCTGAGCATACCCAGCACACTCGGGGTGAAAATTGCAAAAAACACAGTTGATGGACAGAATGTAGAACAATGTCATACATTCACCCCAGTACAGGGATCTTGGCCTAAATCCATCATTTTTTTGCACTCCACACCACCCTGGGTTAGACACTGGCTATATGCAAATTAGCTCTGACCCTGTGCCTCATGGGAACAGTTCAGTCCGAACTACCAAGCCATGTCTTTCCCAGACCGGAATCAAGCATCCAAGGACCAGTTTCTGGCTATCAGCCTTCATCAGCCTGGATAGCTTGATTCCAGTGGTGTGGAGAGCCTGGGACTCACGTCTGAGCATACCCAGCCCACTCGGGGTGAAAATTGCAAAAAACACAGTTGATGGACAGAATGTAGAACAATGTCATACATTCACCCCAGTACAAAGATATGGGCCTAAATCCATCGTTTTTTTGCACTCCACACCACCCTGGGTTAGACACTGGCTATATGCAAATCAGCTCTGACCCTGTGCCTCATGGGAACAGTCCAGTCCGAACTACCAAGCCATGTCTTTCCCAGACCGGAATCAAGCATCCAAGGACCGGTTTCTGGCTATCAGCCTTCATCAGCCTGGATAGCTTGACTCCAGTGGTGTGGAGAGCCTGGGACTAAAGTCTGAGCATACCCAGCCCACTCGGGGTGAAAATTGCAAAAAACAAAGTTGATGGACAGAATGTAGAACAATGTCATACATTCACCCCAGTACAAGGATCTGGGCCTAAGTCCATAGTTTTTTTGCACTCCACACCACCCTGGGTTAGACACTGGCTATATGCAAATCAGCTCTGACCTTGTGCCTCATGGGAACAGTCCAGTTCGAACTACCAACCCATGTCTTTCCCAGACCGGAATCAAGCATCCAAGGACGGGTTTCTGGCTATCAGCCTTCATCAGCCTGGATAGCTTGACTCCAGTGGTGTGGAGAGCCTGGGACTCACGTCTGAGCATACCCAGCACACTCGGGGTGAAAATTGCAAAAAACACAGTTGATGGACAGAATGTAGAACAATGTCATACATTCACCCCAGTACAGGGATCTTGGCCTAAATCCATCATTTTTTTGCACTCCACACCACCCTGGGTTAGACACTGGCTATATGCAAATTAGCTCTGACCCTGTGCCTCATGGGAACAGTTCAGTCCGAACTACCAAGCCATGTCTTTCCCAGACCGGAATCAAGCATCCAAGGACCAGTTTCTGGCTATCAGCCTTCATCAGCCTGGATAGCTTGATTCCAGTGGTGTGGAGAGCCTGGGACTCACGTCTGAGCATACCCAGCCCACTCGGGGTGAAAATTGCAAAAAACACAGTTGATGGACAGAATGTAGAACAATGTCATACATTCACCCCAGTACAAGGATCTGGGCCTAAATCCGTCGTTTTTTTGCACTCCACACCACCCTGGGTTAGACACTGGCTATATGCAAATCAGCTCTGACCCTGTGCCTCATGGGAACAGTCCAGTCCGAACTACCAAGCCATGTCTTTCCCAGACCAGAATCAAGCATCCAAGGACCGGTTTCTGGCTATCAGCCTTCATCAGCCTGGATAGCTTGACTCCAGTGGTGTGGAGAGCCTGGGACTCACGTCTGAGCATACCCAGCCCACTCGGGGTGAAAATTGCAAAAAACACAGTTGATAGACAGAATGTAGAACAATGTCATACATTCACCCCAGTACAAGGATCTGGGCCTAAATCCATAGTTTTTTGCACTCCACACCACCCTCGGTTAGACACTGGCTATATGCAAATCAGCTCTGACCCTGTGCCTCATGGGAACAGTCCAGTCCGAACTACCAAGCCATGTCTTTCCCAGACCGGAATCAAGCATCCAAGGACCGGTTTCTGGCTATCAGCCTTCATCAGCCTGGATAGCTTGACTCCAGTGGTGTGGAGAGCCTGGGACTCACGTCTGAGCATACCCAGCCCACTCGGGGTGAAAATTGCAAAAACACACAGTTGATGGACAGAATGTAGAACAATGTCATACATTCACCCCAGTACAAGGATCTGGGCCTAAATCCATCGTTTTCTTGCACTCCACACCACCCTGGGTTAGACACCCGCTATATGCAAATCAGCTCTGACCCTGTGCCTCATGGGAACAGTCCAGTCCGAACTACCAAGCCATGTCTTTCCCAGACCGGAATCAAGCATCCAAGGACCGGTTTCTGGCTATCAGCCTTCATCAGCTTGGCCAAAGTCAGAGTGGAGCTGCAGGGGCCTAAGTAGAGGTGAACAAAGCCTCATTAACATTTAAATGGTCTTTTTTTTTTTTAATCCTCATTTGCCACAATGATTTGTTTCCATGATGAAGTCGAGTGGTGTACGAGCGGGGTGCTGTCTCAGCAGATATTTTAGCAGGTAGGGTTCAACTTTAACTTTCAATACTTAACCCTCAGCTCCTCCTTCTCAACCAACTCTATTTCACCCACCGGAAACCAACCATTAAAGAAGTGGAAGTTTCCACAATGGTATCTGGCCCTGGAGTCTGACCAAGTGGCTTAATCATTGAACCCGGGGAAAAAGAAAAAAAAAACCCCGGACATTCAATGTGCCCAATTTAGTAGATAGCAGAATGCCTTTTTGTTTGAATTACTAGATCTGCCAAGGTCTAATCTGGAGACAGTTAGAATCGAGGAGTACCAATCTTCTATTGTAGGGGGCAAATAGTCTTTCCATCTTCTACATATCTCCCTCCTGGCAAGTAAGATAGAATAGAAAACTAGCTTCTTCTCTGAGCTGTGGCGACCCTCCAAAATACCAAAGATGATCAGTGGGAGATCGAGGGTTATGTTCGAGTTCAAAGATAGAGACAAAGTTCTTTTTATGTCCTCCCAAAAAGTTGACAAAACGGGACACTCAAAAAACATGTGACAGTCCGAAGCAGCTACCTCACCACATTTAGGGCATGCTACCTGGCTCTCCTGCGTAAATTTCGAAAGTCTTAATGGAGATTAGTAGGCCCTGTGGATAGTAAAGATGTGATTCCTACGGAGCCAAGATGGTTTCACTACATCCCACAACATACCACAGGATAAGCTCCAAAGCACTTGTAGATTACAGCCCATTATGGTTGATGACCAAAGGTCCTCTGGTAATGTGAAGGCTCCATCCCTTTCCTCCATAATCAGATTGTACCATGTTGAAATTTCCATTTTAGCGGGAGGTTTATCGACCAAGGATGATATTAGTTGGCTGTAACCTCCTATGGGGAATTTATTTCCACGCGTTGTACGAGAAGCATATGCGTGGGACCAGCTAGCTATTTGCATATATTTAAATCTAGCGAAGTTGATGCCAATGTTGTTTCTAAGACACTCCCACGGGAGCAAATCTCTTCTGTGAACAGATCGCCCCAAACAGCCAACCCAGCTTCCTTAATTGGTATCGCTAGACTGTCTCTCAACCAAGCTGGAGTCTCAGGGAGGTCCCAAAGCGGGGTCCTGCTGTTGTAATACCCTACCTTAATGGTTTTAGTTATCTGTGCCCACATTTTGGCCATACCTTGCAAAATCTTCAACTTAATTTTTTTTAAAAACTTGTGGTCCCCGAACTTAAACAAAAACCCTGAATGGCTAACACCTTCTCCTGTGAGAAGGGTGGAATACAACAAACCAGCCCCATACCCTGATGGATTTTTAAGAAGCACTCTGGCATGTGATAGCTGAAATGCCCATGCATATATTTGGAAGTCTGGGGCCGCGATTCCACCTTTTTCTCTGCACCTCCTAAGCTTTTTCCATGAGATCCTCGAAAGGCGGTTACTCCAAATAAAGGAGTTAATATCACAATGTAATTTATTTATTAATAAGGGATCAAAATATAGCGGAATTGTGTTCAAAAGAAAAGATACCTTGGGTAAAATGGACATTTTAATTAAATTAACCCTTCCTAAAAATGATAAAGGAAGTTGTGCCCATGACATTAATAGTTTACGGCATTCCTTAGCTACAGCTACAAAGTTTATCTTGGCGATCTGATTGATATCTTTGATGATGTTAATACCCAGGTATCTCATCATATTCCCTGGGGGTATCATGATATCTGCTGGAATCTGATCTATGTTCCATATCAGCATCTCTGTTTTTTCAGGGTTGATCTCATACCCAGAGATTTCTCCAAACTCCTAGGCCAGCTTTAAAACTGCTGGGAGCGCCGTGTGTACCTCTGAAGTATATACCAGAATATCATCGGCGTATAGAGCCACCTTTCTCTCCCACCCCTTATACATGAACGGTCTGATGTTAACATTCTCTCTTAAACACTGGGCAAATGGTTCAATGTATAGATTTAACAGGAGTGGGGAGAGAGGGCAGCCCTGCCTAGTACCTCTCGATATGTTCAAAGGCTCAGATAGAGTGCCATTTACCAAAATCCAGGCACTAGGATTCTGATATAATAGATTAATTGCCCTCCGCATTTTTTCACCCACGCCGAACTTTGCGAAGGCCTCCGACAGGTAAACCCAGTTCACCCTGTCGAAGGCCTTTGTCTTTTAAAGACCTGTGAAGTACTGGGGTGCAGCTGTGTGTGTGCCTGGGAGGATGTGTCAGCCCAAGCTGACACACACAGGGGGAGGGGTGGGCAGCAGGGACTGAGAGCCCAGTGAGGTGGGAGGGCAGAGCAGGAACTGAGAGCCTGGTGAGGTGGGACGGCAGAGCAGGGAGTGAGAGCCCGGGTGAGGTGGGAGGGCAGAGCAGGGAGTGAGAGCCAGGGTGAGGGTAGCAGGTAGCTGAAAGCCCGGTGAGGTGGGAGGGCAGCAGGGAGTGAGAGCCAGGGTGAGGTGGGAGGGCAGAGCAGGGAGTGAGAGCCCGGGTGAGGTGGGAGGGCAGCAGTTACTGAGAGCCCGGTGAGATGGGAGGGCAGAGCAGGGAGTGAGAGCCCGGTGAGGTGGGAGGACAGCAGGGAGTGAGCGCCCGTAGGAGGGTGAGGTGGGAGGGCAGAGCAGGGAGTGAGAGCCCGGGTGAGGTGGGAGTGCAGAGCAGGGAGTGAGAGCCCAGGTGAGGTGGGAGGGATGCAGGGAGTTAGAGCCTGGTGAGGTGGGAGGGCAGAGCAGGGAGTGAGAGCCCGGGTAAGGTGGGTGGGCAGCAGGGAGTGAGAGCCTGTGAGGTAGAAGGGCAGCAGGGAGTGAGAGCCCGGGTGAGGTGGGAGGGCAGAGCAGGGCGTGAGACCCTGGGTGAGGTGGGAGGGCAGCAGGGAGTGAGAGCCCGGTGAGGTAGGAGGACAGCAGGGAGTGATCGCCCGGGTGAGGTGGGAGGGCAGCAGGGAGTGAGAGCCCGGTGAGGTGGGAGGGCAGAGCAGGGAGTGGGAGCCCGGTGAGGTGGGAGGACAGCAGGGAGTGAGCGCCCGTAGGAGGTGGGATGGCAGCAGGGAGTGAGAGCCTGGGTGAGGTGGGGGGTCAGCAGGGAGTGAGAGCCCGGTGAGGTAGGAGGGCAGCAGGGAGTGAGAGCCCGGTGAGGTGGGAGGGCAGTAGGGAGTAAGAGCCTGGGTGAGGGGGGAGAGCATCAGGGAGTGATAGCCCGGGTGAGGTGGGAGGGCAGCAGGGAGTGAGAGCCTGGGTGAGGTGGGAGGGCAGCAGGGAGTGAGAGCCCGGTGAGGTGGGAGGGCAGCAGGAAGTGAGAGCCGGGTGAGGTGAGACAGATAGAGATAGATACAGATAAAGGCATATAGAGACAGAGACAGATAGAGGCAGAGACAGATAGAGACAGGGACAGACAGAGCTAGATAGGGTCAGAGACAGGGACAGAGAGAGACAGATAGAGGCAGAGACAGATATTGGTAGAGACAGACAGCAATAGAGAAAGACAGAGAGAGATGGAGAGAGAGACAGAACGAGAGAAACAGAGAGAGAGAGAAACAGAGAGAGAGAGAGAGAGAGAGAAAGAGAGAGAGAGACAGATAGAGACAGGGATAGAGACAGGGACAGATTAAGACAGAGACAGACAGAGACAGATAGAGGCAGAAGAGACAGAGATAGATACAAAGAGAGATAGAGGTAAAGACAGAGACAGGGACAGACAGAGACAGATAGAGGCAGAGACAGACTGAGACAGAGAGATGGAGAGGGAGACCGAGGGAGGGAGACAGAGATAGGGACAGACCGAGACAGATAGAGGCAGGGACAGGAACAGACAGATAGAGGCAGAGTGACAAAGAGACGGAGAGGGAGACAGAGGGAGACTGAGGGAGACAGGGATGGGGAGACATAGGGAGGGAAGGGGAGGGAGGGAAATAGAGGGAGGGAGGGAGATAGAGGGAGATAGAGTGCTAGAGGGAGAGAGATAGAGGGAGATAGAGAGAGGGAGACAGAGAGAGGGAGACAGAGAGAAGGAGATGGAGGGAGAGAGACAGGGGGAGGGAGACAGAGGGAGGGAGATAGAGGGAGGGAGACGGAGGGAGGAGACAGAGGGAGAGAGACAGAGGGAGGGTGACAGAGCAAGGGCGATAGAGGAAGGGAGGGAAACAGAGGGAGGGAGATAGAGGGAGGGAAATAGAGGGAGGGAGGGAGATAGAGGGGCATAGAGGGAGGGAGGGAGATAGAGAGGGAGATAGAGAGAGGGAGACAGAGAGAGGGAGATAGAGAGAGGGAGATAGAGAGAGGAAGACAGATAGAGGGAGACAGAGGTAGGGAGACAGACAGGGGGAGGGAGACAGGCAGAGGGAGGAAGGGAGAAAGAGGGAGGGAGGGAGATAGAGGGAGGGAGGCAGAGGGAGGGAGACAGAGGGAGGGAGACAGAGGGAGACAGACAGAGGGAGAGAGGGACACAGACAGAGGGAGGGAGACAGACAAATGGAGGGAGGGAGACAGACAGAGGTAGGAATGGAGACAGACAGAGGAAGGGATGGAGACAGACAGAGGGAGGGAGGGAGACAGAGGGAGACGGACAGTGGGAGGCAGATAGAGGGAGAGAGATGGAGGGAGACGGAGAGAGGGAAGGAAAGAGAGGGAGGGAGACAGACAGAGAAAGAGAGGGAGACAGAGAGAGACAGAGGGAGACAGAGAGAGTGAGGCAGAGACAGAGGGAAGTAGGGAGCGAGAGAGAGAGAGATAGAGGGAGGGAGACAGAGAGAGGGAGGGAGGAGAGAGAGAGAGAGAGAGATAGAGAGATGTGTGTATATGCCGGGTCTGTTGGCTCAGTGGATGAAGGCGTCCGCTGCAGGGGCCTGTGTTCAACTTCATGGTCACAGTTTTTTTTGTCTAGCCCCTCCCCCACTGACCCCGCCTCCGCCGGTGCGGCCCTTGCCACAAACCACACTGTAAATTTGGCCACCGAGAGAAAGTTTGTGAGTACCCATGCTCTACACCATCGATCCCATCTCCTCCAACAACCTAGACCAGAATGTCAGAAACCTCTACAATTGAATCACAAACTGAACTAAAAGCGTTTCTTCCCATCTGCTAAAACAACCACACAAGGTCCATCAAGCAGGCAAGCTAGTACATTGAAGACCTCAGAACCAAAGGACAACACGATAAACAACTAGACCAACTTCCACAGCTGCATGACAGACGTCACCGATTGGATGGACAACTACCTAAAGCTAAACATGGACAAGACAGAGGTACTGGTTTTCAGAAACAAAAGCTCCCCATGGGATTCATCCCTGTGGCCCTCAACACTCAGTCCTATTCCCATCCCCACTGACCACACCAGAAACCTACTCATCATTCTGGACAAAAAGCTTACCATGATGACTCAGGTCAACTCTGATTCCTCATCCTGCTTCTTCATCCTCTGCATGCTTCACAAGCCGACTGGACTAGGGCATTGTTCTCTATGCAGGGATCGCAGCTCACTTTCGACAATTACTATATACCATATAAAATGGCACAGCCAGACTCGTCCTAGATCTCCTTTGACACATCCACATAATCCCCTGCCTCAAGGAACTCCAAAGGCTCATTCACCAGGAAAGATGCAAGTTCAAGCTCCTGAGTCATGCATGCAAGGTCCTACACAACTACGTGAACCATTGCTGATATTCCACCAGTCCACCAGACACCTCGATTCCACTTGCCTTTCTTTAACCATCACCCGCCGCATCCAATATAGAAAATGCGGAGGTCACTCCATCTCCTATCTAGCAGTGAAAATATGTAATGAGCTACCCTTTCATCTACGAACCACCCCATCTCTTTCAGAATTCCAAAAGTCCCTGGAGACTTGGCTATTCAACTCATCAACTAGACCCTGCCGGCACCCGGATACTCTAATTGGTGATAATAAGTTCTCTGCAATTCATCTGATTGATTGATTGTTCCCTCACCTCACATTGATTTGCCTTGGGCTCACAATTTACATTTGTATTTCTTTCTATTTTAGCATGCCTTCCCCTGTCTCCCGTAGGGTTCCAATGGGCTGTGGAGGCACACCACCAGGAATTTAATTCAGTTGTTTAAAATTTTGCCTCCCTTCCCTTGCCTTACAAAGGTGCTTATAGTATGTAGTGGAACACCAACATTTTTGTAACCCCCCACATGATAGGTCTGCCTGATCAATAGAGAAATCTCAACTATTATTTAACTATGTTTTGCCATTCCGTGCCTCCATAGGTTCCCCTTGGGCACTAGTAGGACATAATCAATTATTTAATTTGCTTGCTCAATTTTTGCGAGCCTCCCTCTGCCCCCATTATGTTAACATGAGCCCCGACGGCACACCAACAATTATTTAATTAATGTTTTTACCCTGCCTCCACTTGTGTCCAATAAGGTCCCCATAGCCCCTGGAGTGAATCTGGCTACTATTCAATTATTTTATTCAACTTTTGCATGGGGTTCTCAATGCCCATAGCAAAACAACAGCAATTATTTATTTAAATGATTTGATTTGTCATTCTTCTTACTGCCTTAATAGAGTCCCCATGGACATACAGAAACACCAGCAATTACTTATTTATTACATGTTTACCTGCCATCCATAGGGTCCTCAGTGGCAATGAGACACCAGCACCTATTCAGTTACTTAATTACTTTTTATCTGCCGCCCTTTGACTCCCAAAGTCTTCCCAATTGGCACTGATGGGACACACCAGCATTTATGCAAATCAAGTGATTGATTTTATTTGCAACCCCCTGCTTCTATTTTTACTATTTTACCCCTTCACTTCCAAAAGTACGACATGGCCCAGGAGTGTTCACACTGTCTCCCATACCATCATCATGGCCTAATAATTAATTTATTGGCCTATTAATTAATTTATTCTATGTTTACCATCTTCCCTTGCCCTCTTATTGAGCCATTGAGAAACCAGCAATTAATTGTTTTTTTTCATTCTTGCCTTCTATAGCGCCCCCAGTACTGGCTAGACACCAGCTATTATTCAATTCATTTATTTGTTTAATTCATTTTCTTTTGCTTCCACTTGCCTTTTAGAGGTGTTCCATGGGACATGGAGAAGCACCAACAGGATTTTATCACAGTAATCAATACTTGCCTATCTCTCTCTGCCTCACATAGGGGTATATTAGCAAAAACCTTGTTAAAATTATCGCTGTTTTAGCGGCAGGAAACTGCTGCTAAAATGACGATAATGGACTTGCTAACGTGCATTATAGAATTCTAATAGAAGCCCAGGTTAGATGTGCAGGACATCTAAACTGGGCTTCTAATGGAACTCTATAACGCATATTAGCAAGCCCATTACGCTGTTTTAGCGGCAGTTTCCTGCCACTAAAACTGCAATAATTTTAACGAGGTTCTTGCTAATATGCCCCTCAGTTCTCTGGAAGGACATCAGCAATTATTTAATTATGTCTTTCTTTTTCTGGCTGCCTAGACTTGCCTCCTATGGGGTGACAATGGGCCCAGAATGGGCACCAATAATTGATTTCTTTGAATTTTGCTTGCCTATCAATGGTGTCTTATGGCCCTGCAGAATCACCTGCAATTAATCTTTCAATGTATGCAAATGTTGTCTGCCTCCACCTCCCTCCAATTCCATCTCAATGGACCCTGGGGGGACAACAGCAATAGTGTAATTATTTTATAAATGTTTTGCCTAAATGTCCATGTGCTTTATAGGTCTCCCTTGGGCCTGGAATGATATCAGTTATTCTTTAATTAAATTAGTTAATATATGCCTGCCTACCACCTTCCCCACATGATACCCCATGGGCCCTGGAGTGAACCAGCATGTATCTAATTGATTTACTCCTCTTATGTTCTTTCTCGGTCGGCCTTGTATTATGATATCATGAGTCCTGGATGGACAACAACAGCTATTTAATTAATGTATTTTATGTTTGCCCACCTCCCTATGCCTCAAAAGGTGTTTTGTGTGCCCTGGAGGGCCGCCAGAAATTATTTGAAGACTTTTTCCTTCCTCACCTTTACTCCAATAAGTTCCTATGGCCCCGTGAGGCACACCAGCTATTATTCAATTAATTTGTTCAATTTTGTATCTGCCTTTCTTTGTCTCTAAAAAATGCTCCATGTGCCCTAGAGGAAAACCAGCAATTATTAAATTAAAGTATGCAACTTTGACTACCTAGCACTGTTTCCCAAGGGATTCCCATACATTTAGGGACAGCAGCAGTTATTTAAATCATATATTCAATACAGGCCTGCATCCCCAGCCTCCTAAATGTATCCCCTGGATCTTAAAAAGGACACAAGCAGATAATACAGTAATTTATTTGATATTTACTGCCTCTTATAGTGTTCCCTAAGGCCCCATCAGAACACCAACAAATATTTCATTAAATGCCTCCCAAAGGTGTCCCATGGGCCCTGGAGGGATACCAACTATTTATTGTGTTATTAATTTATTCTATTTTTCACTGCTCCCTTTGTCTCCCATAGGGCCCTAAGAGATACCAGCTATTATTGAATAAAAGTATTTGATTTATGCCTGCCTCCCCAGTTCCAAGAGATGTCCCATTGGCCCTGGATGAACACAATTGTTTATTTGGTTTAACTCTTCAACTTTTACCTGCCTCCCATAGAGTCTCAAAGGGCCTAACTAGAACACCAGCCATTATTTAATTAATGTATTTGATTCTCCTAGTGCCCCCGTGGACTATGGAGGATCACCAGCACCTAATTTAAGTATTCAAATTGGATTTTTGCCTGCCTCCCTTATAGTCTTCATTGCTCCCAGAGGGAGAATATAGCTAAATTACTTTATTTATTCTTTCCCTTGCCTCCCAAAGGCGCCCCATAGACCTTAGAGGCACACTAGCAATTATTTAAGTGTTCCCACGTTTCTCTGCCACCCATGTCTTCTTTATGGTCCCATTTGTACTGGTCGACAACTGCAGCTATTTGTTTTTTCCCTGCCTCACACGGGCAATTATAGGCTCCTATGGGCCTAAAGGATATCAAAATAGATTTTGCTAATTTATGTGAGTTTTGTCTCCTTCTCTCTGTCCTGCACAAGGCCTGATGGGCTCTGGGGGGACACCCTCATTTATTTGATTACTTATTCAAATGTTGATTTCTTCCCACTGGCTTCCATTGGGGTCCCCAGGAGCCCTATAGGGACACTAGCAAATATTTAAATAATTTTTGACCGCCTTATATTGTCTACCTAAGGGGTCCCATGTGCCCTGGAGGGTATTTGCAAATATTTATTTTATTTGATTTCACCTGCCTCTAATTGACCCCCCATAGGGTGTCCCATGGGCCATGGTGTTTCACCAACAAATAATTTTGGCAATTGTTGCCTGCTTCCACTTGGCTTCCATATGGTCTCCATGGGGCGTGAAGGGACACAAACATACATTTCATTAATGTTCCTGATTTTTGCCTGCTGCCCCCTGCTACTAAAGGGCCTTCAGGGGTCTGCTGGGACACCCGCAATGATTTATTTGATTCACTCGTATTTTGCCTGCCTTCATCTACCTCCTATGGTATGTCCACGAGCCCTTGGGGGATACCTTTAAAATTGTATTAATTTATTTGAATATTATCTGCTCCCCCCAATCTCCCAAAAATTTCCACTACACCCTATTGGAACATCAGCAATAAGTTATTAATGTATTTAATTGTTGCCTGTCTCCCCCTGTGTCCTGCAAATAGTTAATGAATGTACTCAATTGTTCTGCCTCCCATGGGATCCTCAGGGTACGAAAGTTGACATCAGCAATTATATATTTGATGTAGTCAAAATCTGCATGACTCCCATTGCTTCCCTTAGGTGTTCCACAGGTCCTGGAGGTTCATCTGTAATTATACAACAATTTTCTTTACTTTTGCCTGCATAGCAGGTCCCCATGTTACCAGTATTGAAACAAACATTGGTTAATTGTATTTGTTTTATTTTACGTGTATAGCCGGACTCCCATGTGGTCCTATAGGCTCCAAATGGACTACAGCCATTTTTTCAATAAAATTGTTTGATTTTTGCCTGCATCCCCCTGCCTAATACAGGGTGAGATGGGAAATGCAAGGTATCAGTCGGAAATGGACCATTGGGACGTTTGCAACTGGTAAAATGAATTTTTCTATGTACAAACCCTATTTTGCGAGTGACCGAACTTGAAAACAGGCTCCCATTGAAAAAAGGGGTGGTTGGGGAAAACCTTGCACCCTCTGGCGAGCACCCCATGGTGTCTACCACATTGTGCATGGTTGAGAAGAGGGGTCACTTGGTTCCCCCATAGGACACATTCTGATGCCTCTGGGTGAAGGGGATACCTCAACGGACCCCCAAAGATTCCGAAAGCTGTTTCATCTTGGACAAATTGAATCAGAACAGCTGTCTGAATCGGTCATCGCAATCACTCATCTGGAAACCGTGTAAGATACAGTTCTGAACGCCTGTCTGGGTGTCTTTCAGAGCCGATTCGGTCTACTCAAATGGTTTCCGGGCATCGTAATCTGTCAGTGGGAAAACAGTACAATTCAGTAGGAAACAAGGGTTCCGAATCGGATTCAGCAATACCGAATCCCATCCGGAGCCCTTCCTAACATCATAATCAGCCCCGAAGTAGTGTACACTTTGGAAGTTGTCCATGAGCGAGTGCAGAGTGAGCAATATGCCTGTGTGAGTGCAGCGTGAGGAATATGCCTGTGTGAGGGCAGCAGTGTGAGTGTGAGGTTCCTGTATATTATGTATTTGTGTGCATGCACTTTACAAGGACTAAACCTTTTTGCTTTGGTAATGCTTTTTATGGCTATGGCAGTATAGTGTGTGTATAAGAATACTAGTGAGTTTTGATATGGCAGATGCAGATTCTGTCAAAGGATGCTGTGGAGTGTCAGGGGCAGCTGACAGAGATGTCACCCTAGTGAGGGAGGGCAGTTATACTGTTTGCACAAGGGCCTATTGTAGCCTAACTATGCCACTGAAAATGGTACATTTAATGCACTTCACCACAATTTCAGTTCCATTCTCTGCTCTCACCTTATAAATTGTCTGCATTTCACAGAGCTTGACTAGGAACCAAAATCGACCTTGGCAAACATGTCTAAACGTTCTCTCTCAATTGGACTGTGCATGGAGAGTAGTAGGCATGCCAACCCTTCCCAGTGGGTGTTATATGTTTTAATACTGTGTGCATATTTCAAAACATTTCTTCAATATTGATATACGAGCTTTCAGTGCATAGGCATCCAGCCCAAAAAGCAGTTCCCCAGTTTACAGTCCACCTGGCAAATGCCAGAACGCTCAAATGGATAGTACACCCTGTCGATACTGAAGTTGAAGTGATTAACCTATGTGCTTATTTGTGCTGTGGATGGAAATTGAGTAACAACATATACTACTGATCTTAATCAATACAACTGAAAATGAAGATGAAAGAAGTGACACAAAGGCAGATCAATTTGAGGCTACACTGTAGACTAAAATATTATTATAATTGTAGAAGAGGAACATTATAACGTATTGAACAATGTAACTGGGGATCTCCGAATGCAGCACACATGAAAAGAGGAACAAACATAGAGAAATAAACATATTTGTCCACATTACGCCTCATCTCGTGAGGTATATGGATTTGGTGCTTCCCCAGGTTTACATCACTTTGTATATCTAGGGCAGTGACAAATTCCAGGGGTGTTGTGTGTGAACACCTACTGCAATGCCCATGGAATATCTCCTTGGAGCCGAGTAAGTTTGACACAGTAATTTGTGCTGCCTTGCCTTACTCAAGATTTATGATGCCACTCAAAGCCATGCAGGGTGGCTTTGCGTGGCTTTATAAATCTGTATGAGAGCCCGGGGTCACACATGTACCACATTACGTGGTGCAAAAGTGACACAGGGCTCTTATAAATAAGCCCCTCAGTGTTCCATGTCTAGCAGGAAAACCTAATGCTTCAAGAGGAGAAATATATCAAAATTCATGTTGGAATAACCCTTCTGTGCTCACAATAATAGCTTTATTTTTTGTAAATTTCATGATATAATTAAATCAATTAACTTCAATTTTTTTTATCTACAGGGTATCTTAAATTTCTCGCATTGGTGCATTGCTAGATAAATTAAGGAAGAAAAATCTGAGCTTCTCAGAATATTTTTTAGTTGTCTGATTTTTGGATATTCCACAGTTGAAAATTCCACTTTTTTTTTGCATTTTTAATAGTGCATGTGTTAACTCTAGTAGGACATTGTCTGATCCTGACAACAATTTACTCAAACTCACATCTGCACACACCTATGTACATCTTCCTCACACATGTGTCCTTTTTTGATGTCTGTTACGTCTCAGTCCCATTTCCACAGCTGCTGACCCATTTTTTCTCTGGAGGACATACAGGTATATTTTCCTGAATGTCTGCTACATGTGTTTTTTTCCTAGACATGGTAACGTTTGAGGTACTTCCCCTCACAGTCATGGCTTATGATCAGCATGTCGCTGTCTGCAGTACCCTCCATTAGATGACCATTGTGAACAAGGTTGTGTGCCTATGGTTGGCTGCTGGAAGCTGGGGTGTTGGTCTTATAATTGCAGTTCCACATACTGTGCTATTGTCCAACCTCTCATTCTGTGATTCTCACATAATTAACCACTTTTTCTGGGCTTTGACTGACCTGGTAAAGATTTCTTGCAGTGGTACTTCCAACAATGAGATACACATTTACATTATTGAAGTTATAGTTGCAAAGCTGTCATTTATTTGAACCATCATATCTTATAGTAACATTCTGAAAATCAAATCCAAGAGCTGGAAGGAGCCTTCTTCACATGTGCCTCCAACTTCATTGTGATTGTTTTAGTCCATACATACATGTGGCCAACATCCACATATTTAAATAAGAATAGCAAGATAATGTATTTGTCATAAGTCGATGTTACTCAACTGTCTAACTCAATTATATAATGATTGAAAATGACAGTTTAAATAAGCTCAGAGAAAGACAAAGAAAGCAACATAAATTATGATACAGTAATTTTTCAAAGTACTATTGTAGTACAATTACTTTCACTGATGTATTGATCCCAAACTGTGCATGGTATTTTTTCCAGAGTTCCATGTTGCTGCAATTGTTTTACAAGACTGGGTTTTTAAAAATAATTTCCAAAGAGTAGCCATTTGATTGCAGCACTGTGTAACAAGAGGAATGCTTTCAGAAATGTACAATAAAAGTAAAATAATAGGTTTACATGAATAAAAAGATCTCCACGTCACAGCAACTTAACATTTGACCCACATTAAGGGGCCGATTATGATGGCGGACGGACCTGAGTCCGTCCGCCACCATAGATCAGGAGGGAACCTCCGCATGGCATGCGGAGTTCCCTCCTGTGCAATTAGGATGTGACCGCCACCCTGGCGGTCACATCCTCTATTTTTACCATTGCGGCGGGTGCGGCTTCAAGCTGCATCCGCCGCAATGGTAAAAATGCATACATTGCATTTGTATGCAGAGAGCGGCAGGCACCCTGTGCCTGCCGATTTCTGCATACAAATGTAGGGGGGTACCATAGGTACCCCCCATGTGCACCCCCCACCCCCCCTTCACCTAGGGGGCCCGCAACGGGCCCCCGCAGTGAAGTTACACATGCTTTTCCACAGCGGAAAACCCGTCACGGAAAAGCATTTTTTAAAGCCCTTCCTAATATGGCGGACGGTGTCTGAGAGACACCGCCACCATATTAGAGCTTTTCCGCCGCGGTTGTAAGCCAACCGCGGCGGAAAAGCTGGGGACGGAAACCAGGACCCGCCAGCCATCCTAATGTGGCGGTGGGTCTTTGGTGGGTCCGCTGCGGTTTTTCCGCATCCTCCGGGCCGGCGGTGGCTTCCGCCGGCCCGGAGGATGCGGAAAAACCGCAATCATAATAGGCCCCAATGGGTGGGTATAAAAATGCCGCGTAGCAGAATTTATTGATACCCACTGCTACCATTCTGCTACATTCCTGCCTTCTATGTCTATCTGCTCCGTGCCTGCAAGCTCGCTGGCAGAGGTCAAAACCCTCCACTGCAGTGCATGGGCCTGGCAATGCCTCTGCCAGAGGGCGAGACTGAACTACATCTACTCAGCTGGCCTTGAAGCTGCAAATACCTCTTTGCTGCCCCCCCACTGGAGACCAGCTTGAACAACGACAGCTCCGTCTGATGGGCCTGGTAACTATGGGGGTCTTGTACCTGGGAGGAAAATTCCTACCCTTGAGAGACTTGCAAGGTCAAGCTACTGCACACCTATAGATACCTTCCTGTTACCGATTGCGCAGCACATGCAGGGGAACACCACGCTCTTTTCCTCATGAGCCCCAGGACTTGCATGCCTTGGACTGTATCCTTGACGCACCCACGCCACACCCTACTCCACTATGCAGGACAAGGCTCCAGTCATTAAACCAAGAGCACTGGTGAAGTGGTAGGTGGACTTGGGAACGACCTGACAGCAGAGAAACTGAGATATTGCTGCTCCCAAATGTGTTTGATGTTGCACAACTACAGATTGAGGGTAATACATGTTAACTTTGTCTATTGTGTATACTACACACCCAGGGGTGGCCTGTACGAGATGGGGTTGGACCCAGAGATGCTGTGCTCATGCTGCAGTGGCATAGGAGTATTGGTTACAATTTTCACCTGCATAAATGGGGTGATCTTGTGCTCTGTGCCTAGATCACTGCATGGGGTGTTGCTGTGCTATGTGAGAAACATCCCGCCTGCACCCGCACCTGACAACCATGACGCTGCTACTTGCCAAATGTCAGGTTAGGATGCACCGGGGAGGATGCAGCAGCCCCACAATGGAGAGCTGGGACGAGATTTTACTTAGTGTCCGGAAAGGCTGGAGGAGTGCTGGGTGCTGCAGCCAGTCAATTCTCACCCTCAGGACATTTGCAGCCCCTTTAGCACGTACCTAGCACCCCAGACTAAAGGAGAATCTCTGAGTCAGGGCTGTCCTTCCACATCACCATCACTCCTGTCATGTAAGTTCAACACTTGATGAACCTATACAGAACAAAGAGTGGTATGGTGCACCCATAATCAAATAAATCAATGAGTCTCTAGGTCCATTAGACACATTCCTGCTTTATTCAAATCCAATATGCAAAGTCGTAAAATCCAATGAATAGAAGCATCCAGCTAATGCATTTTGTTCAAGCTGACTTGAACTTCATCAGGGCTAATATTTATGTATTGTTAGGTATCAATTATGTTTTTCATTTGGCCCATTAATTGTTTTCTCTATTATTCAGTCTGCATCACAAATGTCTGTAGTTTGCTGTGGGGATAATTGTTCCCCTAGTCCTAATACCTGAATCAATATTGCAAGTCCTCAAACTCACATTTACATATTCAAATGTATTTCGTGCTTGCAAATTTATCCTTTATCTATATCTGTCACATCTCAGTCTTTTTTACAAAGCTTCTGGCTTACATCTTTCTGGAGGGCATACAAGTATATCTTATAGAAGCCTGCTACACCTTTTGTCATGGTCATTGTAACAGTTGAGTTCCTTCTCCTCACAGTCATGGCTTATGATATTTGGTGAACTGTCGTCCCCTCCATTACACAACAGTCATATACAAGGCTGTGTGCATGTGGTTGAGTGATGCTAGCTAGGGAGTTGGTCTTCTAAATGCAATTCCTCATATTGTGCTATTGTCCAAGCTCTCGTTCTGCAATTCCCACATAATTAACCACTTTTTCTGTGACTTTACTGCCCTCTTAAAGATGTCTTGCATTGAAACTTTCATCAATGAGACAATCATTTTGTGAAGTGACAATTACAGCAATGAGACATATATTTGCATCAATGGAGTTGTCATAGTAATCATTCAATTTATTGTTATCATTATATCTCATAGTCAAATCAGAGTGTCAATTCTGAAAATGAAATTCTAAGAGTGGGAAATACAAAGGTGAGAAAGAGCACACTATTACATTTGTAGTTCAATGTAGGATCTTCACATGTTGCTCTGAGAAGTACATATTCTTTATTTCAAATTATTCTGGAAATGTCTTCACAGCTTATCGTAGTACAGTACATCACACAATTAGCCTTGTATTACAATTCTTAACAAAAAGCAGCCAATACGTGTTTTGTCATGTGCTGTTATGCACAAATGACTTCTTCAGGGATGCAAAAATCCAAAATATATTATAAACAAAATTAATAATAATTATATATTTCTTAGCCTGTCTTTATATGCTATGTAAAGCCTTCACCAATATTAAAGATTTGTAGACTCAATCACCGAGTGATAGAATCAAGTTGATGCATAAAAGAGAGAGCAGAAACAACGCATAACCAAGAAAAAAAAAGAGGGGGGTAAAGGAGATCAGTTGTTAGTGTAACCAAAAGGTATGGTCAGTAAATAAACTAAAGTAAAATACGTTAATTATCAAAACTCACATTGTTAAAGTAATTAACCTCACCTGATAGCAAAATGGTGTAATGCTCCACAAGTAATGCTCCAGCGAAGTAAAACTTTCCCCAGTACCTACGGGATAAGACATAACCAGTTACCTTTAACTAAAATAAGTGACTGGGCTTGAACTGCATAAAAGTTGATGTTTATAATATACCTTCACACTTGCTGAATCAATCTTTGCAAGTGAAGATTAGTCTAATTGCATCAGACTCCGTATTCCACTTCCAAAACTGAAATAAAATACATATGGAGAGTTACAGGATATAATTATACTAAGCTCTCTACAGGCTACCCTACATAGACTATTGGGGTTACCTGTTAACGTAGAGAAATGTCTTCACAGTTGCTGATTCAAGCATTGCAAGTGTGGAATTATTGAATTGTGTCGGACTTTGTTATCCACTCCACACAAACTGAAATAAAATACGCGTCGAAAATTAGAAAGAATAATAATTACTACGATATCTAAAGCTACTGTAAATAAAGTGTTCACCTGTTGACGTAGAGTAAAGTCTTCTGGTGGTTCACCTTCTGTCAGTGTTGTAGAGTAATCAGAATTGTATAAATAGTGATGTGGTCACAAGTTCATGACCTGAATGAAAACACATTAAGGTTGCTATAACCAAAACATAAAAATAAAAAATAAAAAAAATTGGCAGCCATCCGCACATAAGTAGCCATATTCTCGCTTCAAGAGTGAAACCGGGGAGTTAACCCACAATAATTATTCTTTATTCTAACAGTAAATATACTCAGCGCATAATTTGACCCAACTAAATCGGTAAAATCACTGCCTATATAAAAATGAAAGCTTCAGTCACTAATAACTTCTAGGTAATGAATTATCCCTCCGATAAGGATTCAAGTCACAACATAAAGTCTAACTCCACAAACAATACCTTACCCCAAAATACGTAGTGCTTCGTCCGAGACTCCGAGAAGTGGCGTTCAGCGTAAGTGCCAATTTTGTAAACCGCCTATATATCGTTGGCCTGCCACGTGGTTCACGTCATGTGATGAGTACCCATAACGTGCTCCGCCATCTTTGAGAAGTGAATAAGAAGCATAAGTAGCAATATTCTCGCATCAAGAGTGAAACAGGGGAGTTCACCCACAATAAGTATACTCTATTCTAACAGTAAATATACTCAACAAATGATAATACCAAACTACATCGGTAAAAACACTGCCTATTTAAATACGAAAGGTTCGGTCACTAATAACTTCTAGGTAATAAATGATCCCTCTTTTAAGGATTCAAGTCACAACATACAGTCCAACTCCCCAAACAAAACCTTACCGCATTATACGTAGTACTTTGCCTGAAACTCCGCGAATTGACGTTCAGCATACGCACCATTTTGTGAACAGCCTATATATCGTTGGCTCTGTCACATGATTCAGGTCATGTGACGAGTACCCATAAAGTACTCTGCCATCTTTGAAAAGTGTATAAACTATTGCAAATGGGACGCTACAGGTCAAACAGTATGTGGCTGAAAGGCAACAGAAAGTGGCATAGGCTGTGTCTTATGTATGTGGCACCATAAGTGTATAGAAAACCCATCAGCCCACCCAATGGCGGAGCATCATCATCTGGGATTTTTTGAAAAAGAAAAACTGGTATCTCATCCAGGAGTCCCACTAGTTGTTATCGTGGGACATCCAAGGAAGGATCCGCCAGTGATGTACCACAACCGGAGATGGAATGCGGTGGTGCTGAACAATGATAAATTGCAGTGTGAAAAGAATGAAAAAGTGAAAACTAAAATTGACTATTATAACGTAAAAAGAAACAGTTTATTGAGCGGTCATCATAATGTCAAGGTTAAAAATGGTGCTAGGATAGTAAAGATAGATGGTAACTATCCAATGGTATTCAAAAAGGTCGACATGTTTCAGCCAATAGGATGGTACGTAGTCCAGTGGCTTTCTTCAGGACCAAATTATTTAGAAACCCTACTGCAAATATGTGAAGAAAAATAATTCAATAAACACAGAGACCCTACCATTTGACGGTGTTCCAGACCTGGAAGTGGTGTCTCTGAAAGATAGTTTGTATCCTGAAAAATAAGGTGCATACACATATATATAACGACACATACATATATATGGACACAGACAGGAAAAACCACTAAATGCAACAGTAACAACCCACATAGATCAATGGTGTAGCTAGTGAATTCTATCAGCATACTTATTTGATGTCCACATGGTATATCAATTATAACTCAGCCAGAGCAATCTTGGGATCAGACCTCACCTCTCCTGGCGCTCGCTTAGGCAATGAGGCAAGAGAGACAATATTATCCTGCCATTTAGTCATGTTTTGTAAGCAATCATAAAGCCTTGGTATGTACTTGAGACACAAAAGGACAATCACTAAGAGACCTGTTGATGTTTATTGATGTTTATTATAACCAACTGGTTAGGTGGCCTGGTCTATCTTGTTGTAAAATACCAGGTATTACATCATAACCTGGTTATAATAGTTGATGCATAACCGCTAAACTAAGCGTTATCTTTAAAGAAGTGGCCCAGGGGAAATCGAGTAGCGGCTGAAATAGACGAACCGGCACTCAAAAACTAAAAATTAGAAATGCCAGAAGTCGAAAAAATATAAAGGTGCCGCCAAATTCAGATATCGTTCCTGAGGAAGCTGAGGCAGTTAGCAGTAACCCAAGTAGTGCCTTCGCTGATATATTCTTGCCGTACCTGTCCGTCGGTACCTCGGGCTTAGTCCTAAGCCAAGGGGAAGGTACCGACTGGAGCAGGACGAGCAGTATTTGTAGGCCTATCAATTATCTTGTAATTGGTCTTCCCGCTTGCCAAAGTGCGGACCGGGAAGGGGACTGTTCGTATGTTTACACAGGCTGATGTGGGCTCACACGGATACAAAATGAACAGTCTTTGCGGACCACAAAGGAACCTGTCTTTCAAAATTAACCAGAAAATACTTGGTCATATCCGGTAATAGGGGAACAAATTAGCTACCAATGCCGTGAAGTATTTCGAAAAAGAGAAGGAAGCTGCGCTCATTGGCTGGTAGCAGCCTAATGAAATATCGGTTTAGTAGACTGATATCAAAGTCATTGACTAAACCGCTCGTAATCCATGCGTTTCGAAATGTTTTCTAAAAACGAGTTATCATCTTTAGCTAGCGTATGTATTATCTCTCATGATTCTGTTTGATGAAAAACCAATTCGGTGCTTAACATCATAGCGGACCACAGAGGGGCCCGTGTAGCATGTTTAGCCGGAAGTATGGAGTCCATCCGGTTAAACAAGAATTTCCGTATGTATTATAAAAGTAAAGGCTGCGCCCAATTCCGGAACCATGATAGTTTAGATGCTTTCTGTTGTTATCAGCAATAGTGACAGAATGCTAGCAATATACCATCTGTCCCATGGGTATGAAGCGAATATCTGTGAACATTGCATGAATCAGATGTTTTCACAGGTCTTAAAGGGGCACACATGAAACATATCCAGATGATTAAATGCCATGGCAAAACTCTACGTTGTTATATAAGCCAGAGTAAGAATACACAACATAAAATCAATGGAAAAACTGCCCATAGTCAGCAAAATAATCGAAATAATACCTCGGGCTATTCCGCGGTTTTAGTTATTTTCATGTAACATATTCATAAAGAAAATTATAAAAATTAGAATGGGGGCTGGAGAAATAAAATGTGCCGATATTCAAGTCATAATACATGTAATGGCACATATGCACTCAGATAGTAGACCGCAGTCTCCTGACTAAAGAGTCTTCCAATTTTTTAAATTTATATTTACATTTTTATATGGCCCCTCTGAAGTTCTACTAGTGGTGGCCACACGATATATAGATAATAAGATACTGCTAGGGTATTAATATATCCTTTGTCCCACCCTGGCATTAACCACTCAGATTTTTTACAATATGTATATGGACCGCTGTTGTATGTCCTGAATGTCTAAAGATTGAAACAATGTAGGATAGACATAGGAAATAGAGTCCATATTAGATAGTGACCCATGGAATGTCATCGTTCAGACCTTCTGTATCGCTTTTCAGCTGAAAGATCCATTGTTGTTCTCTGATAAACAAGAAACGTGCAGGATCACTGACATGATGGGGGATAAATGGTTGTTCTAATACGACCCATCGCATTTCTTCAGGTTTGTGTTTTTTTTATCAGGCAGTGATTTGTGAGACGCGTTGCTTGTTTGTTGCATCTTATTGTACTTTTATGATCGTTGATGCGAAGCATCACTTTTCTAGTGGTCATCCCTACATATCTAAGGGAACATGGGCATGTCACCATATATATGACTTTCTCACTATTGCAGTTCGTATGTTTCTTAAGTGTCCAAAGGTATGTTGGTACCGATGTCGACCGTCAGTGTCTTTTGTGTTTGTGGGCAGGCTGTGCAAGAGCCACAGGGATAGTGAACTTGAACAGACGGAAAACCCCACAGTGTAGTGGTCATTTCTTGGTTGAAGATTTTAGGTCTAGTGTGTATCAACCCATCTCTTAGACTCTGTCCTCTTTTGAAAGAGAACAGTGTGAGAGATAGAGATCTTCCCACTGTATTCAGAAAACGCCAGTTCCTTCTGACTGATTTTTGTACTTGGGTGGGCAGAGTACTAAAAGTAGTTACAAAGGTTAGTTTTTCAAGAGGAGGTTTAATGACCTGAGGGTCTAGGAGAGCCTCTCGGTGATTATTAGAGGCTCTCTTGCAAGCTTTTCGCACCAAATGATTGGGGTAACCTCATTGTTTCAATTTGTTGGTCAGATCTTTAGACTGAATTTCAAAATCCACCCTCTCTGAGCAATTTCGTCGGACCCGCAAGAATTGGCCGAAAGGGCAAATTTTCTCATAGGGATCTGGGATGGTAGCTATTAAATGAAAGCAGAGAGTTTCTAGCCATGGGTGTTCTGTATATTATAAAGCAATAAACCCTATCAAGTATATCAGGTCCAGGAAAGGGCCCCGTCATCTTTCGTTTTTGCAATGTTATCTCTTAGTCTTTTGTGTAATTTATACGGGCATTTATTACATTTTATTTTATGTTTTTAACCAGTATAGATGTTTCTCTGCATTAAAGTGAGTTTCTTTGGCAATGCAAAATTTAGTAACGTACACTGACCTCTTAATTTCCTTTTTAGCACTGTACACTCACCCAATTAATTTAGCACCGTATTCACATGTAAAAGGGGTAAATATGGCCTTTGAACAAAATGCCTGCAAAAACCACAGAATGGTTCAGATGTGAATTTGCTGGCAAATATGCTCATTGGGCATAGTAAAGTCTTAACTCCTTGCTAGAACAGTGGGGCAGATTTACAAGCCCCCTGAGCCACTAGTAGGTCACTGTCTGTGATCTAGTCTTGCTTCCCATCAGCGGTAGAGGCTGTGTGTGCTTTTCTGCAAAAAATGAATGTCTTCCAATGTGGTATAGATTCCTGACATGGGCCCTCAGTATTACTTCAATGTTAAAATGTAGTGTAATAATGGATTGGTATCGAACGCATAAGCCATTGTACCATAAATTGTGATTGAGTTGGTGATATTTCCATTGTTGCGAGGTCGGAAGGCCATATTTGTGTAAGACAGGTCAAACGAGATTAGATCACCGTCATGCATCAAGTCCTCACTGTGCTTTATTCATTTGTATCTACTCAGGGACCAGTTATTTTCATCAGGCCTCATTGTGATTATTCCTGATTCTCCACACTGGAGCATGTAGGTGGACAGAGTCTGGAGAGAGAAGCAATTTATGAGCCAGTTGCCATGTGAATTGTGAAGCATTTATGATAGGGATGCAGTTGGGGCTGGATTGAGCATGGCCACGGCAGAATGTTGTTTGAGTGCCTATTGTTTGCAGAGTGAGTTTTTCCATGGAAAACCATGTAGGAGTTTCTCTGTGGGTCTTCAAAATATTCACAGCATGCACTAATTGGTAAGTCAAATAATAGAGTTTTGTACGTGCAAGTCATAGCTCTCCTGCAGTGGCTTTGGCATAGACCTTGGTAGCGTTGAGACGCTGTCTATGGCCTCTTCATATACATTTCCTAATGAGTATGTCAATCTCCCATACCAATGCATGGGAGAGTCTCAGTGGCAGCATGGCAAAGATCGTTCTGCAACAATGGGTTTTATGCTGTTTCTCACTCAAAGGTGCTAGTTGGAGTCACAAGTGACTTGGACCCACTGTACTCTAAAATGAGCATAGGTCATATGTTGGATCATAATGCCCTCACTCACCCTTGCAGGTGTCATGCTTCACCATCCGGGCTGCTCCTCGTTGGGTCGGCGGTGCAATACCCAACGGGCTCCCTAAAAAGGGGCTCTTTGGCGGAGATCTTCTATCCAACTGCCATATGGCCTGGTCTGTGTAGACGCAGTGTGGTGGTGTAAAATAGGACTGGGAGTACCTAGAAGGACACATTTTATTCTGGGGGGCTCCTGTCCTAGTTAAAAAGGTGTACAAGGCACTCGCCCGAGGACTATCCTCGTGTGTTGGTGTCCTTGTTAAAATACATGGGTCAACATGTTAGAACAGTCTTTGAGGCCTCCTTTATGCTGGACCTCCCCACTCCTTCTTGGGTGGAAAATAGACCACCCGTCCCTCCCTTTGTTGTTCAAAATAATGCCAAAGATGTCATCAAATCTCAGCATTAAATTCATTTTTATGATAATCACTTTGCCCCTTAGTGACAACCGAAGTTTAGACCAGTTTGTGAAATCTTTTTTGACTTTTTCGATGATGGCGATGAGATTCAAATACACGCCATGGTATTTTAGGCACCTATGTTTCCGAGTAATTGGTGAGGCTCCTAGTGATGATTTGGTAGTATGAAATGTAATCGGCATGGCCTCAGACTTATTTTATAGCCCAAAAAGCTGAAAAAATACATGATGACATTATTTGAGGCTGGTATAGACTCTGATGGGTTGAACAGAAGAAGGAGTATGTCATCTGTAACAGAATGCTTTCTTTATCCCATGAAAGATTTGTTGCTACTAGTGGTTCAGTGCTATAAAAAATAACAGATAGGCGAGCAGGCAGGGAATGTCTAAGAATTAGTATGACAAGAACCCGCAAGTCACTGAAGCTGTGGGTGAACTGTATCGCCATTGGACTTTGATAATAAACCCAACATTAGCATTATTCTAAACAAATGTGACTACTCCACATGGTCAAATGCCTTTTTGGTGTCAAGGGCAATGAGAATCTTTCATCCCTGTCTTGTCTAACTTGCCATACTAAGTGGAAGAGTGTTCTCAAGTGGATTCAACAATGAGTAACCAGGCACTAAAGCTTACTGTGAAGGGTTGATTTAGAAGGGATATTACAAAAGAATTAAACCTCTTCAAAATAAGTAGGACAAGTTATTATTTACAAATCAAGCTAGCAACGAGTATTTCTCGAGAAAAAACTAGATGCTCAACATGATCAGAAAACTGTAAAATCCTTTACAAATCCAAAAATACTAGTCAAGGAAATTCCCCAGTATCAGATGTTATGCGATTAGATTTCCAGTTTATTGAACAAAAAGTTTTTAACATTCAAAAAGAATTCAGCACTTTAAACATGCATCCTCTAGATTTAGAGCTGGATCCCACCTACACAGGACCGTCTCTCCAGGATTTTGATAATATCTCACTGGATCAATCACGCCAAGTTATGATTGCTTGTAAATCGGCATCGCCCTTTGATGCATGTCCTCCTACTGTACTTCATGAAATCATAGATACTGGCAATCGAGTTATTATTAATATAATACATTCATCCCTAGCCACAGCACCAGTACCTGCAAAATGGAAATTGGTAGTGGTTAAACCACACTCTATATTAGAGGTCTTCAAACTTTTGGATGCCGAGACCCCCCTGTCAAAAAATCTAAGGCATGAGGACCCCCTCCTAATAAAAATTTCTAGAACTTACTACTCCTCATAATTGTTGCTCCCTCTTTTCCGTTTTTACAGATTTTACAGATAACTACAGACAGAAAACATTGCCTGTATCTACTTTTAAAAGTGGAAAAATGCAGATAATTGGCTTCTTTTGGGTGACCCTATGCTGAGTTTATTGACTTTCAGGCCAGTAGCTGTACATATTGCCAGCATAGGGAGTTATAAAGCTCACTGAGATTTGCTTAAATTACTTGTTGCATTTCTCGAAGGGTATTTGTGCTATTATGTCAATTGTTTGATGTGCGTATTATATTATTTTGGCAGTGTAATTTGCTCAAACACGACAGGCATCAAAGTATGAGTGCACCTCTATCTGTTAAGTAAATATGGAAATATACGAGTTATCACATCATCTATTCACAAAACAAAACAATTATGGATAAATAAATATGGATAAATACAGACAGCAAGAGACTGGTTTGAGTAGAAAATGTTTCTCAGCAATTCTTTTTAAGCATGGCCCATTCTCCTACTACCCTACTTTAGACTCACTGCTGCAAGTAAAACCTAGCCTCCTAGTCCTTACTTCCTCTGTCTCAGGGTTGCTACCCTCAGAGATCAGAACCTGGGCCACAGCCCACAAGGCAACCACAGACAATGCAGTATCTAGGACAGACTCACCTACCCATCTCTGTTTCTCAGGGTCCTTGGCAACTGCCACTGCATCTTGCCCTCCCCCAGGCTTCATTCTGCCCCATCAATAAAAATTGGGATGCAAACCACCACCTGCTTACTCCTCATGGACAACCTCCATACTGCCAGGGGGTGCTATGGAGCAGACAACCCAGTCCTGCCTCTTCAGAGGCACACCTTACTTACCTTTTCCAGGGAACCACATTGCATCCCTCTTTACCGATAGGCCAGACTCTGAAGCCAGTCTTAGAGCTCCGCAAAGAACCCTAGTTTTCATAGGGACGCTAAATTACAATATGCTACCAGGTCACTATGGATCTAGATCTCAGAATGAAGGCCAAACACCATGGTATTTATTTACTAAAGTATATATTTGAGGGTGCATAACACAATTCACTAAAGCATACATGCCTTTAAAAAGTAAGTAGATTGACACTAACTTTTGTGTAGCCTTTTAGAGTAAAAGCGCCCTTACAAGAGAGGGTCCAGGCATCCATTCTCAGGGTTACATTTTTACAAACGATTGTTATCAGGTGCAGCAATCCAACTGATCTTAAACACTGGAGGACTACAATTCCCAGAAAGCAATACTTTGTTCAAATAACAGGCAGAACAGGAAACACAGTGTTCCTCTCTACAGAGAGACAAGGTTCTACAGGAAGTTTGAGGCAAATTAAAACATTGTTCATTCCTCCTGTTCTCTAGAAAACCATTAATGTCAAAACATAGTTTCCCTGGTTAATATGTTGGATAATAATGGAAGGGAGAGCTTGTAGAACAGGGCATGTCAGTCCCACTGGAGGGGTGAGAGGGCAGCACTCACCCAAGAGAGTCCCAGTGTGGGAGAGACACTCCTTATTCACAACAGAGGGAGACCTTGTGGCACAGAGCGCAAGGCCTTGCCATGCCAGATGGAGGATGAGAGGACAGGACCCACAAGAGGCCCCAACTTTGGAAGACACCAGAGGGAGACCTTATGGAATAGAGAGTTAGGTCCTGGCAGACCCACTGGAGGGGTAAGAGGGCAGGACCCACCTGAGAGAGCCCCAGTGTGGGAGAGACACTCCTTACTCAGAACAGAAGGATAGATATTGTCTAAGACAGAGTTAGGTGTTGACCACTGGAGTTATGAGGGGACAGGGCCCACATGATCCTGATGGTGGGAAATGCACTTATATAGCGAAAGAGAGAGCCATACCTGCCCTGGACATGATGGCAGCGGGGGGAGTGCGAGGACAGGTGTCGAGAAAACAAAACCAGGCGTGAAGAAGCCACCTGAAAGATTTTAAGGGAGAGGAGATAGGAAAAAAGACAGGAAGTTTGACAAGGAGGTGAGAGTGTAATACACCCCCCTTGCCCCAGCTATGGACAATCTTCCAAACAGAAATACAGTGAAGGGACCTCCTTGGCTTTCTATGGTGATGCTGCACATTTGACAACATTATATGGGTGATGTCAGCAGCAGGACAAAAGTGAAAGAAAAGAAATGAGAATAAAAGACAAAGATGTGTGGACGGAGAGACGAGGTTTCAAGCAGAGGATGGAAGAGAATAGGAATGTGTGATAATTGTACTTTAACACAGAAACACAGTATCTGCTCATGTACTAATAACATATTTAGAGAATGTTTAAATAGTCATAAAACACAGTGCAGAGTTTTTGGTGATATCAAGCAAAGTATAAAAGATCTGAAATCATAGCCAAGGCATGTCAGCAGGTGCCTTGCTGAACCTATAAGAAATGATCTTCTGCCTGCGTTCACTATTCCAACCTCGTGTTATTGTTGTGTGACTTACTTTAGCAGAGGGATCCCAAAGACAGCAGTGGGGAAAGGGTGGGCGTGAATTTTTGGAGTTAAGAATGTGTGTGTGTGCATGCGTGTATGCTTGTGTGTGGGTCTAAAGATTAAAAAGCCAGGGAATGGCCGAGAAGATGGGGCAGAGGCAACCTACTTTCAAGTTCCACGAAGTCCCGGTTGCTGCTGAAACCAGGAAACAGCCACAAGATTGTATTTCAAAGGCAGCCACGAAGAAGAAGCACAAAAAGGACCCCAGATTGCAGCTTCAAGCAGTTCCAGGCAAAAGTGCAATGGGGGTCGACCCACAGATTAAAGACCCCTACTCTAGAGGTACTCAGAAATAAATAATTGAGGGATACCTGTGTGAAATCATCTACGCACTCTCTCCACTTTTTCATTATTTGAAAGTCAGCACATGGATACATTTTATGAAAGAGAAGATAACAGCTTTCTTTATTACACTCGGAGGGTGGCCTTTGAAATACATTTTGTACAGGACCAAATACAGAAGAGGAGAATCTGTTTTCAGAGCTTCCAGTGTGTGCAGAAAAATTGCAATTCTTTATTTGACTTTTCTGCCCATTTCCTCCTCTTTGTCCCAACCTTCCCTCCAAACGTACCCCATTATTCTCAATCTTGGCCCTCTCCCACATTCTCTCCCACACTGCGTCCTTCCCTGCCATCCTGCAAACATGCCTGCCACCTATCCTCCACCTCAGGCACTCTGCACCTTCTCCCACTGCTCACTTTTCTCTTCCGCTATCCCTTGTCATTACCACGCCTCCTGTATTCTCTCTCCATCCCTTGTTTTGTCTTTCTTTGTCCTGATTGATCTCCCTGTTCCCTCTCACCTTCAGTCTCTCTCTCTCTCTTTCTCTCTGTTTCTCTTCCTCTCACTCTTTCATTCATATAAATCTTGGGCCTAAAATATATTTGCGGTTAATACAAGAAAAATGTGAAATACAAGGAGTAATGAAGATATTAGATGGAAACAAGAACGGGGAGAGAAAGTAAGAATGGCCTTGATTTAGTGGTGAGAGAAAGTATTTAATAGTAAAGGACACGAAATGTGATCTAAAAACACTGGCAGCATTGCTTGCTTGTGAGACACCAGATCTCACTAAAACATATTACGTACAAAATGTGGTGATAGTGTCTCTCCAAAGAGAGAGCGTCCGCACATAAAGCAAATTTAACTCAAACTGAAATTACTGATGTAATGATCTTAGTATAAAGCCAACAAGGTGCACTGCTTTCCTGATTCACACCCACCACCACGGGTGTCAAAAATAGCGAGAAAAGGATTTCAAGCTAATATCAGGAGCCAAAAAAGAAAACAGGTTAAGCAAGCACTCTCTAGATTAATCATAAATACACCATATGTTCATCATCATTATTAAATCATGATATGCTTGAAAGAAACAATTTTCATGGTGTATATTTTAGATTGATGAATCAATACATAGTTCATTTAAGGAATGTAGAAAAGATTTGTTTTCTCAAAATATGGATCCAAAAACTGATGTTAGTATTCCAAGTCATTTATTTCATGAATTAAAAACAGGTATTATGTTTTCCAGCATACACGGCCGACACGTGTTTTGTCTTTTTAAAAGACTTTTTCAAGGCAAACGCTAATCATAATACTGGCTCACGATAAGGAAGATCCTGTCTCGTAGTTCGTATATAAGAGAAGTAGATGGTCAAAGATAATATCTGTCTCCTAAAATGGTAAGCCCAGAAGACGTGGTTGAAATCAACACGCTTGTTTTCATAAATTTTGATGTGGGGTGTCAGGTGTAGACCACCTTAATAGTCCGTAATGGCGAGAGATGTCTTCAATAGTTCAAATTTCTTGCTTCGTGGAGGTTAGAACCTTCATGTATATATGGTTAATCGACCCTGATAAGTCTACGGAAACGCACCATCCGTACGGAGCCTCCACTGCTGCCACTAAAACATATGCTCTCATTAGTTATGTATTTTTCAAGGTTTTACTGTAATTACTGGAAGTGTACGTGCCATATATATCCTGTTTGTTAGTGCCTCAAAATCAAATAAATGTGAAAGAGAAATATTGTTCTCTGAAGAAAATCCTATTATCAAATACGAACACGAAGTTCCAGGTGCTGCGGAAACCAAGAAACAGCCACTGGATCGTATTTCAAAAGCAGTCACGAAGAAGCATGAAAACGATACCAGCTGCTGGAAAAATTACAGCAGCAGCAAGGAAGTCCAGGAAATGCAGCAGGAGTGCAAGGCAGCAGCAACAACAATAACATTGAAGCACTCCAGACGCTTTGCCAGAGCATATTCATGGCCCCAGTTCCCGGCATTTCCTGATGTTAAATCTGTAATTTGTCTGATTGGAGGACAATCACCAATGACGCTGTATGCTTTCACGATGTCCTTCAATCAGAGAGAGCCGGAAGATGCCACTAATCAGAATCCAAAACGAAGCGCAAACGTTTTGGTTTGCAGCTTCAGGTAGTTCCAGGCAAAAGTACGATAGGAATGTGCGAACCCCTTTCTAGGACTCCACGCCCCCCCTGGGGGTCGAGCCCCACAGATTGAAGACCCCTGCTCTATATCCTTTGGCCTATTTTCTTAATACCCATTCTTGGGAAAATTGCAGAGCGACTGCTCAATACACAGCTTACTAATTTCCTTGAGGCAGCCAAGATATTGCACCCCTGCCAATCTGGATTTTTGCATAAGCACTCAACCAAATCTTCAATACTGGAAATGGTAGATACATTGAAACTAGCCTTAGATAAAGATAAAAATGCGGTATTGATCTTATTAGATCTGTCAGCCGCTTTTGATCTTCTATCCCAAATGAAAAGCTGCAGCATTTCTTCCACTTCCTTAACCTGGATAAAATCTTTTCCTACCAACTGCAGGCAAACAGTGACTTGAGGATAATTTCTTTCTGCAGAAATGGTTTTATTGTACCTCACAAAATGTTGAACACTCTTGAGTACGTTGTGTTTAATTAAAACAACTTGGTTCTGTTTTCGCAAACTTTTGTTGTCTTTTTAGTTCCTTAAGGTACATTAACATCTGAGCTACAAGGAGGTAGAGGACATACGCCTACCACCCTGATGGACATAAGACTGACAAACATGTATATCACCGCTGACCTAGTGGTGATCTATTTGACTACAGATGATCCACATCACAGTGATTTATCTGAAGACATTACCAATTGGTGCACATTTTTCAGGTGTTCACACCTCAAACCTATTTGTTTTTCAAAGACAAACTTCCAAATCAGATAGAGATTGTGATTGGAAAATGTAAAAAAATGAATGACCCCCAAACCCTCCAAGATGTAGGAGTAATTGGAGACCTCAAGAGAGCGGTTGAACTTTCCGTTCAGTGAAGAGGTAGCTCAACCACCTTGTGGCAAAATCGTCTGTCCAGAAACCCTAAAACTCTAATTTGGGCCCTATGTCTCAAATTAAGCTGTATAGTGCTTTTCATTGCCTATATACTCCCAAGGTACGTGATATCATTTTTAGCCATCTCAGTTGTCATATAAGTGGAATGAAGCCATAGAGTAATTGTCGCATTTTTAAACTACTGTACGTTTGTATAATACAACAAAAATTCTGATACTTTGCTCTTTTGCACTTATTAGGGTAGGAAAAATGTGAATATAATGTACACGCCTATTGAAGCTTTACTTGACTTTAATCAATGTTGTCAGAACCAACATGTCTTTCAGGACACATATTTCTTCAGTACATTTCCAATTTGCATCCCAATAGGAATACACCAAGCATTGTCAGCATTTGTGCTTATTGGGATAAAGTTGTAGAATATAAAATATAAAGCTACAGTAGCAGCAGCATACACCTATGTTTGCTGTTGGTTGGTAGTGTTCCTGGAGGTAGATTGCTACAGCCAATGTGACCTTACTTGCCAGACAGTGTTTTCTGGCTATGAAGCTGCCCTGAAATGCTTCCGGCCTAGGAGCTGGGGGACCAGGTTTGAGCCTTTGCATCCATTCAACATCCTGTGATTCTGGGAAAATCACTCAATCACCCATGCCATAAATGAATGTGTCCTTAACTGGTGCTCATAAAAAACACCAGTGTTGATAATTGAGTGCCGGTGCTGAGCACAGGAAATCACCTGCTCAAATAAGCACTGCTGCACACGATAAAAGAATGGTTGTCACCTTATGCAATCCAATGATGATGCATCTGATCTAAAGTCCTGCCACGCCAGCTCCTCATCTAAGCACTGTGGAGAGGGACATCTCCTCATGAAGCAACTGTATGTCTCTTGTGTGCTCATTGTATGCTTCACACTTTATGCCTGCTTCGAGCAGGCATAAGGTTTTGATGCAGTGGCATTCTAGAAGTGGCGCAGTGAAATCTTGTAGATTTCACTGCGTCACTTCTACGAGGCTTTCCTGCGTGGGAACGTCCACCATGCATACATTGTACCTGACGCAGGTATAATACGATGCAGGGCTTTACAACTTGACGCATCTCTCTAGATGCATCACGTTGTAAATTGGCTGCATTGTTTACATTGCTGCATCGTCAAAAAAGTGAAGCAACAGCGGTGAAAAAGTGTTGCAAGGGGCTTGTAAATCTGCTCCGTATTTATTTCCTAAATTTAACAAACAATGGGAAAATCTCATTCTTAACTTACCCCCTCACCAGTGGTTCACGAGGAAGAGGTAAGAAACACCTCAGGTGGATGGAACGAATGCTTGTTGGTAAATATGGCATCTTACCTTGAGCATTGCTCCAGTGCAGAGCTTCTCTAGTGACTTCAATTACAATACATGCTGGTAATTGATTCTCCAGTTTTTCTTGAACAAAAAATGTGTCCTTGTCTTTTCTTGTGCTCAGTTTTTTCTCTGCGTGCTAAAACAAGTGATCATCTTTCTAATAATGGTGAAATAGTTCGTCTACCCCACCAGGCTTCGGCGCTCTTTAAAACTTCTTAAACAGCTACCTATTTTGAATTATGAAAAACATATTTTGGAAAGTAATTTAAGTAAAGCCTTTCCAACCACCCCCTGGCTGGGGAGAAATGACCTTACATCTGTTCCAATGTGCAGTCAGTTTAGATATGTGTATATATTTATAATCTTTTTTGTTGCTGGAGCAAATTTTATAACATTCAAGAAAAATCAAATACTTTACGTTAATTTCTTCCAGCGCATTAACAATGATTTTCAAATTGATTTTGAAAAATAAACAAATACACACATTTCAAATACAACAATAACACCCAAAGCCTCATAATCATACCACTCACCATACCATAAATCAATAGCCATGTCCAAAACAAAATATTTATCAATATTCTTCTCTGGTTATCTCCAAGCCCTCTTATTCACACCCAGCTATAAAAATCCACCCTTCTTTTGTTAGGTGGCTGCAATGTGACTCACTATCTCTGAAAACAGCCACTTGTCTTTGTGTTTACATTTTCTTTCACTGGACCGCATTTTGTCCATTTATTTTGTATTCTGAATTTTTAAATTGAACATTTCATGTCAATGTGGTCATTGACAGTCCGTGGATGTATTGTATCTAGTATGTTTATCAGTCACAAATACGAAAATACAATATGAATTCTTGTTCCCAGCACCACAAGGAACATACGACTATAAAAAATGTATAGGTTTCACCTGTGCCAACCTTCTGGGATGCAACATCTCAGTGCAGTGACTTTGCTATTGTTTTTAGGGGGCGGGGGAATGACTAGGAGCCAGATGTAGGACACCAAATACCAGTAGGAGGGCCTAAAATGTACAGAATCGGTAAATTTACCGATTCGATAAATTTACCGATTCGGTGAAATACCGAATCGGGGAATTTACCGAATCGGTAAATCTAGATGTAGGTGGCACTGAAAACAGTGCCACAGGCCCTTAAGAATTCGTTATTTACCACCATATACTATTTTGTGGTAAATAATGAATTCCTGTGTACATGCACATCTGTGCATGTACACCTGTGCCATGTGCCATGTGCCTGTACGACATACAGGCCCTAAGGGCATGTATGTGTGTCACATGGCACACAAGCCAGAATCAGGGGTGCAACAGGGTGTCAAAGGGACACCCTGTCCCCCTTGACAATTCGGTAATTTTACCAAATCGGTATTTACTGATTTGGTAATTGACATTGATTCCTATGGGCCTCAAGGCCCAATGATTACCGAATCATACTGATTCGGTAAAAATTACTGAATTATTTCCTACATCTCATTTACCGAATCTAGAACACCGAATCAGTAACGTTCGGTATTCTAGAGTCGTTAAATGAGATTTACCTACAACGGGCCCTAGGTGAGGTTGCCTCCAGGACCACCCTCTAAGCATCTCTGCCCCCTTATTCTACTCAAGGACATTATAAACGTACTATTCAAACTCCAAAACATCCCTACCTCAATGATTTGTTTGTTGTCCATATTGCAAAGTGCATATAACTTCCATACTGAAATAGTACATCTTTGGGAAATGAATATTTCGAAATTTTAAAAACTGTAAGAATTGATTAGTTTAAATCTAATACCTATAACTTATGCTTTGAAATAAATGTATCCTGTTACTAATACGCTTATTAGAGTCACCCTTTGTCTTTCTCTTTATTTCAGTAAACTGGATGAGGAGACGTGGGTCCCCATTTACAAGGAATGACGCATCGCTGTGGTAAGGCAGCGAAGCGTCAAAATAACTTGCACTGTGGTAAGACAGTTTATGACGCCATGGATGCATCTTCGTTACTATACGGTGCACCCTGATGTAAGGTCCTAAGGATGTGTCAGGAATTCTATTGCACTATTGCATCTGTGGGAAGGATGAAGCCATGCATCAGCCCCAAAAGTGATGCATTGCTGATGTTGACCTTGTGGTACTGAAAATTCTGGACTCGTGAAATAAACTTTGTTGTAGAATGACGATTTTTATATCAAAAGACCGAGAATGGCTAGTACACTATGTACAAGCATTTTCGTCTTATTCCAGTAACGATTTCACCTCGAAATCGGCATTTCCGCCCTGAACCCTTGGCTTCCATTTTGTGTACAGCAGCCATTTTGTGAGTTGCCCTCACATAGGCTTATAACTACAGCCAAATTCGATTCCAAAGGACACTTACACCTTAATTGACTTCTCTGTGACCTGGGCAAGCTGAAACCATTGCCCCAGGCCGAACCTGCCAGGCCGGTCCCTTTCCCAGTTGCCTAGCGAGATAGCATCAAGGCACAACATGCCATAAACCTTTTCATCGCACACACACCCTGTCTTATCTTACTCACACCTGTCTCTGCTCCATTCTTTATGGCCTGTTAACGATGGGGATGTGCCGGGTTTTTATTATGGGTTTCTGCAGCTTGTGTAAGAAGGAATGTTGGGTTTTTTGCATGTTTGCAAAAGCTAGAACTGCCCCTTTCTTTTTTTGTACTGAGTCATGTAACGCTAAAAACATATAAAAGCCCTCTGCCCTCTTTGTTCCTCAGACTACCTCATCCACTTGCTACGGCTTCTGGGTGACGTGGCCTCACTATGTTAAGTTTAATAAAGATGTCTTTTCATATTTTCAGAGTCTGTGCCAAGTTCTTGTTATATTAGTAAGTATTCCCTGAGCGCGAAAATTACCAAGTTCTTCAGTTGGCGCCCTAACGCGGGGATCATCAGAGAAGTGACTTTCTGTGGGAGTGATCGTGCCAGGAGACTGAAATAAACTGAGGAGGACAGAGCAAGATTCTACTAAGAAGGTACTCTGTGCACGGGGTTTCTGGAGATTCTTTGATTCTGCAGCCCAGTATATTTCGGATCTTCCTGATTTTTGATCCTCCACATGATGTCACTCCTGACTGATAACCTTTTTGGCGTGAGTATTCTTAAAAAGACCATTAGGTCGTGTAGAACTTGACAGTTAGAATCTGGGTAACATTTTGATTAGTAAAAGTAAGAGTTAAGTATAAGTGGGTCGCTCCCAGTCCTTTGTTCCTTGGTTCTTTGATTTTGATTGGTTCTTAGTTTGTTTGGTCCTTAGTTTTATTTGAAGATTGCAATTTTCGAAAACCGAGGGTCTTGTATATTTACGAGTGTATCGATAGAGATAGCCCCTTGAAGTTTGAAGCTAGATTAGTGAGCTATAAGATGCCTGATCTTAGCAAATGTTGAGATTTGTGTTGCCCAACTTTGTATAGGTTTGGATTAGCCGGCTTCCCCTAAAGGGGATATCTAAATAGGTTTAGATTTTAAAACATATTTCTTCCTTGGTGATTTGGTATCCCCAGGGAATTAAAATATGACATAATACAAAACAAGGATCCTTTGTTCTGCGCAGTTTTATGAATGGAGATATGCAGAACGATTTTTGGTTTCTGCCAGCCAAAGCTAGTAAATTAAGTGTATTGTGGCTTCGTGCACATACAGCAGTCTGTTGGGCTATGTTTTTTTTTTTGCAGTCTTTTGGAACCCTATTGCGACGTGCTTCTTGTAAATATGACTTACAGCTAGTATTTACAAATGGCTTTGTTTTCGTCCTGAGTCGATTTGTGGGTTCAATGTGTGTTTCAATGTCTATGTGGTTTTTCTCATTAGTGTAACTTCAGTAATAGCTACAGCGCTGTATTGTGTGTCCTTGAGTGTTTGAATACTTTCTATTTATGTCTGCAATGAGCTCTCAATGTGTGTTTGTGGGTTTCTTGATGTTTTCAGTCTGTTAAGTAAAATGTCAGATTAATTAATATTAAGTAGAAATTAAATAACACTCCAGCTTACTATGTCACATGCTAAAAATCGCTATGTGTTGCTATTTAATTTACAGACTAAGCAAAAACGCATATGTGCAAACTGTTAAATGCTTAAAATAGATACGTTAAAATTCACATTCACTAGGAATACGAAGGGCCTCAAAAATAATTGTGTGTTTTTTAGCAAAGCGAATTTATCGCATTTTTTTTTACTTACATGCATTGTAGTACATGAAAAAGACAAACACTTCAGCTAAAGTGGATTTTTGCTAGATTTAAATGCATCTTTTTGCACGCGCATTTTTAAAAACTTGAAATGTCTGTTTTCAGTAAAACTGAAAGCGTGCTCAGGTTTCAGCACTCTTTCAGGTTTCAGCCTTTCCTGCCTTAAGGCAGCAGATGTTGTTTTTCGAAGCCCATAAATAGCATTGGAATTTTTATTTAGCCCAGGACTTAGCCGTTAGTTAATCACAGTTGGACTTTTTCATTTCAGAGTAGTGTTTTAGAGGGTTACAAAAATAAGGTTCATCACTTTGTATCACTGGAAGACATTCCAAATGGGGTTTTCTTCTCTTTAAGATTTTTTTTTTTCTCACAGTATAATATTTGGTTCTGTTACTAAATACTGATTGTCCTTTAAACATGGCGCGAAAAATGTAATGTTTTAAGTTAGGCTTTTTGTGCGTAGGCGCATAAATGAATGCATCTAAAAATGATGGGAAAGGGATGCAGCTTACCTTTATATGTGGAGTTATCATAAAAACAGATAATTGGTTTTATTGAACGAAAAATTATTAATTATGGAAAAATTATTTAAAAAAAATAATAAGTGCTTTTTAAAGTCGTTTTTTGATATTTATAAAGCTTAATACTCATACTATGACCTCCCAGTATTAAAATTTGATTTAAGTTATATGTTACGGTGTAATTAGGTAAATTGCATGTTGGTTTTCACTTGGCGCAGGTGTAAAAAGCTCATTTTTCCAAGGATTTACATGAGATATGACTAATGTCTAATATCTGTAACGTGTAAAGAACATCCTGAGGATGATTAATATGTAAAACAATTATAGGATATTTATTTTTAAGTGTCCCAAAGATAAAAGTCGAAATTGAGTTAAATGGTTTTTTAACACAGATTCTTGTTATTTACCATAGCCTGAAAGCTTCAGTAAATGCATACATTTGTGTACAATACAAACTTGCGAGTTGTTATTAAGGTTGTTTTTCATAGCTCAGTGAGCCAATGTGCCCGGTGCAGAGGTTTGTGTTTAATATCAGGGTTGAAGGTTCTAAATTTAGAGGGGCCCATTTCAGACGTTCATCAATGTTAGGTTGCTAAAATGAGTACCATTGTATAGGGTGGTAGCAAACATTTGTTCTAAAAACCGGTATGTGTGAACCCTTCACAGTAAATGTAGTACACCTTCTGTCTTTGTCATATTGACATTGCGACCTTTTAAATTCGAGCCTTGTCTCTGTGAAATGCAGAATAACATTGCTAAATAGGCCTCTGAAAGGTGGAATTTCTGGTTTAAAGTTAAAGACTTAATTCCAAAGGGAAATATAAAAAAGGTTTCTTGAAAGGTTTCTTTAAAAGTCCCAACATCATGACATTTGTATTTCTGCTCTAAAAAAATAATGTCTGCTAGTACAGAAAACGAAGTGTTGCATTACGTCTTAGACAAAAAAAAAAGATGCTGCCTTTTACTAAAATGTTGAAACCTACATGAATAAGTAAGAACGATTTGCCAATTAAGAAGTTTTTTTTTATCATGGAGATTGTGGCACAAGGCTAATTTTAGGTGTCAGGTAAAGGATTTTACCTCTAAAAGTTAAAAAGGCTTCATGTTGCAAGGTGACTGACAAGATGGTAACAGTTAAGTAATGGAAATTTGTTTTTGTGTTTGTTAATGTGTATCATGTTTTGTCTTCTGCTTAAAAGTTACAATTGATGTCTGTATTATCTGTACATATTGTATATGTCTCTCTTTTGTGTGCTGTGTATTTTTTTTTCCTTTTCTCTTCTGCTCACAGATCATTCATGGATTGCTCTGGGGGCTTTTAAGCCTAACAAGACACGTGAGTTTGGTTGGTTGAAATGAGATGGGTTTTTTTTTTGTGCAACTCCTTTGAAAAGAAATGTCCATGCGTTTTTCATGTTTGTGTATTTTGTTCTATCATGAATTGTTCTTGCTGGTTCTGTGTGTCCGAAAGTTGTATATGACAGCAGATACCCACTATTGGCGATCTACTGTCAAACAGGAGGGTATCCTTACACGGTATTATGCGTCACCGCTCATTTATATATGCTATCGTTTTACAGCGAGTATATCTGATGGCTTGACGTCCGTGTTGTGCGTTTTTGCATGTTTTATGTTGTATGTTGCCGCTTAAGAAATTATTACAAATTCACCCGTGTTGTTGTGAGGGACATGTATGACGATACGTGTCGCTGTCAACAGTTGGGTACAATTTTCGCTGATACTAAAACTCACAGATATGATTTTTTTACATATTGTGAACCAGACAGACAACACTTCACCAGTGTATGTCAAATTTGGCTATAAGTATTGAAGAAAAATAAACAGCAAATTGTGTCATTTGTAGTCACGATACTGCCCTTTCCTGTAAGGACCAGGCAGCCATAAAATTATATATCCTGATTGGACGTAAGGATAAATTATAGATTTGTGACTCTTGTACATGGTGACCTAATTTCTATTTCACATTAGTCAGTTTTATTCTGCTTCCTAAGTGGCTTTCCTATGGCTCTGGACCGTAAAAGAAACCAGGTTTCATTTTTTTCTGAAGAAGGAACTAGAACATTAGCTGAGATTACCGTATATGGTGTAGTGGCCAACGGTAGAGTTACATTTGTAGACTATTGTGATTTTTTTTTTGTGTATCACCCATACTCTTGGTATTGTGTCACATGCCTGACTATCACCCAAGCGCATCGTGTCTAGTTATTGGGGATTTTAGCTGTGTACTAGTCCCATTCCTCTTTTCTGTATTCCTTTCACCAGTCAGCTTTTATTATTATTAGTGTATTGTGCAGGTTCACACTTTCAGATTGCAGTAATGTACCATGGACCCCCATCTTATGTATAATTCCCTTTTGCATAACTAGACTGGTTCTAAGAATTTTCTTTAGGCCTATTCTGATGTTTTTCCAGTCTGTCTGTTAAGGTAGTCATGGACTGATTAACTGACTCAATACTATGATACAATAAGCTTTCCATCTCAATAGAGACACTTTTACGTTTTTTTTTTTTAATATGACAAATTCAATGCCTATTCTAATTTGGTTTTTAGTTCCTTTTTCTGCTGCTTTAATTTTAATGGACCAGATGTATTTTAAATAATGGAAATACCAGGACTCTCTAGTTCTTGTCTTTTGTTCCCACATCTTGATCATTAGCTTTTGCATTGCATAGTCCCACCTGATGCACAATTATTATGATAACATGTATGTGATCCCGCTTTTGAGATGTTCTAGATGAGGAATTTAGGAACACCTATGTGTATCATTTAGATAAAATGTGTTTGCCCCATTAGACATGCCACTATGTGTGAGGACATCCATTCAGATAGAATTCCCATGTCACTATGATGATGAAAGATATGCTCTCACACGGAAACCCAATTGAAGAGACTAGAGGCACTGTTTTGCCTATTGCCTTTGTTTTTGTATTGCCTTTGGGAATGACAGTGTATTTCAACGCAGATTTGTCCCATGGCTGTGGCCACCCCTTTGAAGATCGCAGGCCACCTGTTTGCAGTCCCCTTGTTGTACAGTGAACTGTTTAAAGCATCGCACTTGCTTCATCAGAAGGCGTTCAACATCAGAAAAGAAGAAGGAGCTGGTTTTGCCACAGTCCCTTGAGATTTCAGTACAAAAGAGCGCCTGTTATGTGCTGGTTAACCTCCGACAGTGTGAAGTCCCTTGAGATTTCAGTGCAAAAGAGTGCCTGTTATGTGCTGGTTAACCTCTGACAGTGTGCAGTCCCTTGAGCCCCTTGGCCTGTGTTTTGGCCATGCAGCCCTTTTTCCCTTGCTTCAACGGAAGTGCAGTGCACCGGAGGATCCAAGAGTGGCAAAGGGCACTCCATTCTGGTGCCCATGAAAGAGCAGCCTGAGCGTCCTCTGACACTGAATGATGAGTGTTGGAGTCTGAGAATGGTCCCGGGTCTGCACGAGAAGAGCACAATATCTGTAGTATCTGCCGCAGAGGAGAGATACGGTGCACTGCCTTGAGACATTGAGACTTTTTGAATGAGCTATGAGTGTTTGCCAGGAGGGCACTGTGAGAAGTTGGCCTGATATATGCTGCTCACTAATTCTAGTGATCACCTTGTATCAGTCCAAACAACCCTTATGGTGATTGGTTGTAAGTCAACCTGATAGACCAGCTATCCTAGTAGCGTGGACAAAAGCAGTCTTTAGGCTAAACTCTTTTGGCATGTGAAGCCAGCTGTTTTACCACAATATAACCCCTTGAATACCAGATGAAAGGACACCACACAGGTTGTTATGAAAATAAACGATATATGTATTAATAACAACACCTCTGAACTCTTTATGAGGTCAGAGGGCTAAGCACATGACAATACTACAAAAGAAATACGAGTTCGCACAATATCTACAAGTGTGCCTGAGGGGCACGGCAAACCATATACTCAAAACAATGGAATGCGAGGAAGGAAAATACTTTAAGAAGATCCAGAGGCTGGAGGATCGCTGGGACTACGCTACGAACTAGGTAAGTAAGGAGCAGGAGGCCCACGGGACTCACATGCAGAGTGGAAACTCTCACGCGGGATGCGTACCAACGTCTATGGATGCTACAGTTTAGAAAGTTACGGATTCCAGACGAACCCGGCTGGATGGAGGGAAAACAACAGTGGACCTGGACACTAGGATAGTGAACACTGACTTCAGCACCTAGAAGCTTTAGTTACCTAACCCACAGGCTGCGGGTGCATAGGGCTGAAGTTGCGTCGGGTTTGCTGCATTGATCCCGGTGATGCCTGAAACAAGAAGTTGCTGGCAGGCAGCCAGATGGAGGAGTCCGGTGGTTCCAAGGGTGGAACTGGAAGATAGAAGTCCTGAAAGGGAAGGGGACAGAGTCTTGGTCACTAGCCAGTGACGGTGCTGGAACCAGGAGGGAACCAGATGCTGTCGCCGCAGTCAGGTGAAGGAAGGGTCGCTTCTCTCTGTAGCTGCGCGGACCAGGAGCTGCTCTTCATGACCAGGCTGGAGGCACGAGCTGTCCCACGTAGTCTGCTGCTGTTGGCGGTGTCGGATCGCCGATCGGGACAACAGGCCTTGGCTAATGCAAGCCACGCGGTGGAACAAAGATGGCGTCTGGTGTGGACCAGGAGGGTCCGGGGTGCTTCTCTGTCACAAGGAAGCAAGGGCCAGTCTGGGGGACCAGACTAGCATTGTCGAAATCTTTGGTTCGTCGTCTCAGAGGTCACTAGCCAGCCGGCAAGTGACCAGACAACAGGAAGGGCTGCAACCAGGCAAAAGGGGCCCCACGCAGATCACGGGGATGCTGGGGGGCTGGTCTTTGGTGCAGGAGCTGCATTGGTGTGGGGCTTCTCAGTCCCCAATGCACTCACTCGAGTAACCCTCAGGGGTCGTGCTGGAAGCGCTGTGCAGGTTTCTTCAAGATGGCCGTCTCCACGTTGCTCGTCGCACTCACGGGTCCCAGCTGTGCTGTGGATGTGGGTAGAGGTCAGAGAGGTCTGGAGGTCCGGGTCTTGTCGAGCTGGATCGTCGGATTCCAGGATGGAAGGACTTTGCAGCAAACCGCACAGGAGCTTGATGGTGCCTGCGAAGCAGGATGGTCACTCCCTGACCATAGGGGAGATTCTTCAGTCTTCTGATGTTCAGGAGGTTGAATGTCAAGAGTTCTTCGTGGAAGTTGTCAAGAGTAATCTAATCTGGAATGGGACCAGCTCCTACCTTTATTCAGCTAAAGGGGGCTGCACTATCACTAGGTCCCTCCCCTGGGTGGGACCAGGAAGGGGAGTGGTTACACCCCCTATCCTTTGTCCAGTTTCCCGCCAGAGCTGGGGCTGGAGTGCCCCAGCAACTGGTTGGAACCGGTGTATGTACAGGGCACCTTGTGTGCCCCAGGCATGTCTCATTCCTTTCAGTCTTGGCCTACCTAATACACAAAATCCTGTCTGGGGTGGTGCTAGCACCTCCCAAGGCAGGAAACCCTTTGTCTGAGTCTCCCTTGCTGGAAGGACTCCCAGCAGCAGGAGGTCAGACTTGTGTCTGTGGTGGCAGCATCCATTTTGTGATGCTGAGGCTCGAGTTAACTTTAACCGGGGTTTACAGTTACATACATGTCGTGTCCCTCTAGAAGGGTGGAATGCAAACCCCGTCACCAGAATTGACGAGGGGTTAGTATTCCAATTCGTATGACACCTTACTCGACATGTTTTGATAAGGCTATGCCAAAGTTAGCATTTAACCGCGAGGATTATAATGCACTTAAGAGTATATGGTATAGCCTTATCATGGAACAGCTATAAGGACTTGGTTCCGCAAGCTGCAAACGGGCTCAGCTCTTGCCAGAGCACCATCTCACATCATTCCAAGCACTCTGCCTTCATCATTGATAAGGCCTGCCATAGGAGTGACTGATTGGAATATATGTGTCCATTTTAGGGTTAGATATAGGAATACTATATCTAAAGCAAAGGGTGATAACACCACCTTGCCCCAGCTGTCGTGTAGCCAGTTGTGTCAGATTTGGGTGGCCAGCCAGGGGTGGCATAATACATGCTGCAGCCCCTGGTAGGCCCTGGGTACACCTAAGCCCTGGATACCTAAGGTATACTGTACAGGGACTGATAAGGTGGCCCAGTACCAATTGGTAAATGCACCTAGGGTACATGGTTGTAATTTAGAGAGAGAACAGCTAGGCTGTGGGTCTGATTAGCAGGCCCACAGCCAGCGAAAGTCGTAAACCAGTGAAGCAAAAAGCAAAAATCTGGGGTGGCCATGGGATTGCAGACCCCACTCTCCTACAAAACCCCCCCCAAACTTAGGGACATTAAACTAACCTTGACCAGGTGAGTCTTCTTGCTCTAAGTGGAAGTACCTGGAGAGACCATCTGCATTACCATGGTCAGTAAGCATGAGTGCAAAATCCGCTCCGATCGCGGATTTTGCGGATTTTCGGTAAATTCGCGGTCCGCGAACTCTCGCGAATTTACCGAAAATCCGCAATCCGCGAGCGGCGGATTCCGCGGTCAAAAGTTCAAAGCCTAATTTACGATGGCGCCGGCAAGCTGCCAGCGCCATCCTCAAATAGTTACTTAATTAGCTTCAACAGGAAGCTCTAATAGATAAGATAAAGCAGGGGCTCGAGCGCCTGCTTTATTTTATCAGTTGGAGCTTCCTGTTGAAGCTAATTAAGTAACTTTTTCAGGATGGAGCTGGCAGCTTGCCGGCGCCATCGTAAATTATTTACGATGGGGAAAAACGGTGGTGTCTTCTTGAATAAATATGAAGGGCAGGGTTCATTCTGGCACGACGGTCCTGGCACAAAAAATAAACCTCAACAGGAAACACTTGCAGATATCAATAAAGCATGTGCCCTAGTTGAAGCTTAAATTCAGTGACTCATTCATCAGCCCAAAAACAATTGTGAGCGTTGTGGAGGCTGGGCAGGTGTGCCTTCTTCCCAAATATACCGTCGATAATCCGCTGTGATGCTGGCCAGAGGCATTTGCATCTTTGACTTTCACGAGCGCAATCCCCGTGCTGTTCCTGTGACCAGGAGCTTCTGTCTCTTAATCTGCTGCTCTGATCGGTCTCTGACATTTTATACACACAAGAGGCATGTGCGCTCGCATGGAAGCCCCGTCCGTTTGGCCCCGCCCACACACTCGAGGAAGCCCCGCCCCCAAATCCGCCGATCCGCGAATTCGCAAATTCGTGAATCGTGGATCCGCAAAATCCGCCCATGCTTAATGGTCAGTCCCTGGGCGGTGCTCCACTGTAGGGAAATGGACCACCTAAGAAGTTTGGGGTTTTCACCCTTCATGTGATTTAGCCATAAGAGGGGCTTATGGTCGGTCTGAATCTTGAAGTGAGTACCAAACAAGTATGGGCTCAACTTCTTCAGGGCCCAAACCACAGCAAAGGCCTCCCTCTCAATAGCTGACCAACGTTTCTCTCTAGGGGTCAGCCTTCTACTTATAAAAGCAATGGGCTGGTCATGACCATCAATATTCAGCTGAGATAGAACAGCTCCCACACCCAACTCAGAAGCATCTGTTTGGACAATGAAAAGTTTGGAGTAGTCTGGACTCTTCAGAATAGGTGCAGTGCACATGGCCTGCTTTAGATCATCGAATGCCTTCTGACAGCTAACTGTCCACTGAACTTTCTTTGGCATTTTCTTACTTGTCAGGTCATCAAGTGGAGTCACAATGGTTCCATCATTTCTGACAAATTTCCTGTAATAACCAGACAGGCCCAAGAAAGCTCTAACCTGTGTCTGGGTGGTTGGAGGAGCCCAGACCTTTATGGCCTGTATCTTGCTCTCCAGAGGTTGAACTTGGCCTCCACCTACAAGGTGGCCCAAGTATACAACTTGACTCTGCCCTATCTGGCACTTAGTAGCCTTGATAGTGAGGCCTGCCTTTGCAGGGCCTCTAAAACTTTCCTTAGGTGGATCAGGTGATCCTCCCAGGTGGAGCTAAAGACAGCAATATCATCTAGATATGCTGCACAAAAGTCATCCAACCCAGTGAGAACTTGGTTCACCAACCTTTGAAAAGTGGCAGGTGCATTTTTCAAACCAAAGGGTATCACCACAAATTGGTAATGTCCTCCTGGGGTAGAAAATGCTGTCTTGGCCTTGGCATCCTCAGCTAACCTGATTTGCCAATAACCAGCTGTCAGGTCAAATGTACTTAAGAAAGTTGCAGAAGCCAACTTGTCTATCAGTTCATCTGCTCTGGGTATTGGATGGGCATCTGTCTTAGTGACAGCATTGAGACCCCTGTAGTCTACGCAAAACCTCATCTCTCTCTTACCATCCTGGGTGTGAGGTTTAGGCACTAGAACCACAGGACTAGCCCAAGGGCTCTCTGAGGGTTCAGTGACTCCCAATTCCAACATCTTTTGTACTTCAGTTTTTATGCAGTCCCTGACGTGGTCAGGTTGCCTGTAGATTTTACTCTTTATAGGCAGACTGTCTCCAGTGTCCACCTCATGTGTGCACCAGTTTGTCTGACTGGGGGTCAGAGAAAACATTTGTCTGAAGGATTGAAGGACTTGCTTAGAATCCTTTTGTTGATGCTCAGGGAGGCTGTCAGAAAAGACTACACCATCTACTGACCCATCATCAGGGTTCTGAGTGAGCAGGTCTGGGAGAGGGTCACTCTCTTCCTCATTGTCCCTCATCTGTGGCCATGAGCAAGCCCATGTCCTCCCTGTCAACAAATGCTTTGCGCCTATTCACATGAAGTACTCTGTGAGGGCTCCTGGGAGTTCCCATGTCCACCAAGTAGGTGACTTCTCCCTTTTGCTCAATGATGATGTGGGGCCCAGACCATTTGTCTTGGAGAGCTGCTGGGGCCACTGGCTCCAACACCCACACCTTCTGTCCTGCATGGTAAACAGTTAGGACAGCCTTTTGGTCATGCCAAGCTTTTTGAAGTTCTTGGCTGGCCTCCAGGTTTTTAGATGCCTTTTCCATGTACTCTGCCATCCTGGAGCGGAGACCAAGTACATAGTCCACTATGTCAAGTTTAGGCTTTTTGAGAGGTAACTCCCATCCTTCCTTCACAAGACATAGGGGTCCTCTTACAGGATGTCCAAACAAAAGCTCAAAAGGGCTGTAACCAACCCCCTTCTCTGGGACCTCTCTGTAAGCAAACAGAAGGCAGGGTAAAAGGATGTCCCATCTGCGCCTAAGCTTTTCTGGTAACCCTTTTATCATCCCTTTGAGGGTCCTGTTGAATCTTTCAACAAGCCCATTGCATTGTGGGTGATAGGGTGTGGTAAATTTGTAATTTACACCACACTCCTTCCACATAGCAGTCAAGTATCCTGACATGAAGTTTGCACCTCTGTCAGAGACAACCTCCTTAGAAAACCCCACTCTGGAGAAAACTCCAACCAGGGCTCTGGCCACAACAGGAGCTGTAGTGGTCCTAAGGGGAATAGCTTCTGGATACCTGGTGGCATGATCCACTACACCAGTATAAATCTGTGCTCAGAGGCTGTTGGGGGGTCCATTGGTCCAACAATGTCAATCCCCACTCTTTCAAAGGGAACCCCCACCACAGGTAGTGGTATAAGGGGGGCTTTTGTTGTGCCACCTGATTTGCCACTGGCTTGGCAGGTGATACATGAGCGACAAAACTCTTTAGTGTCCTCAGACATATGAGGCTAGTGAAAGTGTGGGGCAAGCCTGTCCCAAGTCTTGTTCTGGCCTAAGTGACCTGCAAGGGGAATTTCATGGGCTAAGGTGAGAAGGAAACCTCTAAGAGACAAGGGGATGACCAGCCTCCTGGTAGCACCAGGCTTGGGGTCTCTTGCCTCAGAGTATAGGAGTCCATCGTCCCAATATACCTTATGGGCACCTGTAGCATTCCCTGCAGCCTCAGCAGCAGCCTGCTGTCTGAGGGGTTCAAGAGAGGAACAGTCTAACTGTGCCTGCCTCAAGTCTGCCCTGGAAGGTCCCCCTGTCCCAAGAAACTCAACCTGTTCAGGCTCAAGCTCTTCTAGGACAGTTCCTTCTGGGGTCTTGGGGTCAGTCTCCTGTGAGAGCTGATCCTCCCCCTGAGGCAGGGGGGAAGGGTCCACCTTACCCCTACTGCTCATTCTCTTGGGTAGTGTCTGGTCCATTCTTCCAGGATCCAGCACTAGTTCAGCTGGGCATTTCTTGGCCTGTGACCTAGTCACAGCAAGGACATGTGCTGACAACCCTAACATTTCCACATGAGTCCTATACTCCACATCTGACCATAAGGAGGATTCCAAATCATTGCCCAAAAGACAGTCCACTGGGAGGTCTGAACTAACAACAACCCTTTTGAGGCCATTTACCCCTCCCTAGGAGAAATTAACAAGTGCCATACTATGGGAGGTAGTGGCATTGCTAGCATTGGTCACCAGGTAGTCTGAACCCAGTATTACCTGGTCAGGGTCCACAACGTTTGGTGTCACCATAGTGACACTGGCACAAGTGTCCCTGTAGGCCTGAGCCATTTTTCCATTGATCAAAGGCATCTGCCTGTACTTGCCCAGAGTACTGGGACTTATTGTAGGGGTCATATCCATGTCCCCAGTGCAAACAAGAACAGCCTGAGTAGGTGTCCTGACTAAGTCAGAGCCCGCCTCAGTTCCAGGGTTAACCCCACTATAGCCTTGGGAGGATTACTACCACTACTTACTGTACTAGGGGGTGCAGGTGCCTTAGGGGCAGTAGTGGTAGGAGTTGGGCCTTTCTTGGTGCACTCACTAAACCAGTGAGTATTACTTTTACAGTATTGGCACCATGGTTTCTTCTGACCATTATTCTTCTTCTGTTTGGAATTCTGGGAATTCTGGGACCCACCCTCTTTAGATTGTTGGGGCCCTGTTGAAGACTTCTGGTCATTTTGCTTATTCTCATTACCCTTGGGGTCTGCTTTCTTTTGGCCACCACCCTGGTTCTGGTTCTGCTGCTTGACCCTTGTCCTGACCCATCTGTCTGCCTTCTTTCCCAATTCTTGGGGAGAGGTCAGATCTGAGTCAATAAGGTGCTGATGCAACAACTGATTCTGACAATTACTTAAGATTTGTTCTCTCATAATTAGATTATACAACCCTGTGTAATCAGTAACTTTACTTCCCAGTAACCAGCCTTCAAAAGCCTTAGTGGCACAATCAACAAAGTCAGCCCAATCCTGAGACTGAATTTTCTGGGTGTCTCTGAACAGCAACCTGTACTGTTCAGTTGTTAAGCCAAACCCATCAATCAGTGTATTCTTCAGGACTTGGTAATTGTTAGCATCCTCAGCTGTAGTAGTGAGGAGCTTATCTCTACCTTTACCTTCAAAGGAGAGCCACAATATAGCTGCCCACTGACTCTGGGGGATGCACTGGACAGTGCAGGCCCTCTCCAAAGCAGTCATCCATTTGTGGATGTCATCCCCTTGTTTAAAGGGGGGCACTATCTTACTCAGGTGTCTAGTATCAAAACTCCTGTCTTTATCCTTAGGGATATTGCTGCCACCAGTGGGGACTGCCCCACTCAACTGTTGCTCTCTAGCAAAGGCAAGCTTCTCTTTGGCAAGGGCAAGTTCTTCCCTCTGAATCCTCAGATTAGCCTGTTTCATCCTTGCTTCATGTTCTCTCCACTGAGGGGAAGTCATTCTCCTCTGGGGCAAAGTCATTCTCCTCTGAGAAGAGGCATGAGAGTGCACAGATCTATTGGAGTCCCTAGAATGAGATCTATCTCTTCTAACTCCAAAGTTAGGCCTGCTTAGGGTCAGTACTGGGGGTCCCCCAGATCCTTCCCTATGTAGGTCTAAGTTGGCCCTAGTAAGTCTGCTGACTAGCTCAGGACCATTGTCTGCCTCATCCCCAGAAAGAACCTCTTCATCCTCCTCCTCCTCTACTTCCTCAGTTTCAGGGAGGTCAGGATCACCAAGGGTCCCTTCTAAGGCTGGCATGCTCCCATCTGTATGAGTAGATTTTCTAGCATCATATGTCTCTAAGAGACCTAACAGAAAAGGAGTGGTAGGGTTAGAACCCTGTTTCAATTTCCTGGAGGTGCACAATTGTCTCATCTCCTGGAAACTGAGAGCTGCATATCTGGAAAGGACCTGTGGAGGGTCACTAGCCACTAGGGGAGTCTCCGCAGACTCTCCATGGGTAGACATGCTACTAGTGTGGTGTAAGTGATGCACCTACCTACACTATGGGTTTACCTACTGATCCCTTGCTAGAGTTGTAGTCAGGGTGTGCTAAGCCCTGTTACACTACAACAGGCGGTTCAGTAGAACTCAGAGTATTTCTAAGCTTGTTATATGTACCTAGGTACCTTATGTGATCTTTCAAATGATATTACAAGATTATATCTGGTAAAACAACAGCAAGCTTAAATCCCACCGCTGCCACCAATGTGAGAAGTTGGCCTGATATATGCTGCTCACTAATTCTAGTGATCACCTTGTATCAGTCCAAACAACCCTTATGGTGATTGGTTGTAAGTCAACCTGATAGACCAGCTATCCTAGTAGCGTGGACAAAAGCAGTCTTTAGGCTAAACTCTTTTGGCATGTGAAGCCAGCTGTTTTACCACAATATAACCCCTCGAATACCAAATGAAAGGACACCACACAGGTTGTTATGAAAATAAACGATATATTTATTAATAACAACACCTCTGAACTCTTTATGAGGTCAGAGGGCTAAGCACATGACAATACTACAAAAGAAATACGAGTTCGCACAATATCTACAAGTGTGCCTGAGGGGCACGGCAAACCATATACTCAAAACAATGGAATGCGAGGAAGGAAAATACTGTAAGAAGATCCAGAGGCTGGAGGATCGCTGGGACTACGCTACGAACTAGGTAAGTAAGGAGCAGGAGGCCCACAGGACTCACGTGCAGAGTGGAAACTCTCACACGGGATGCGTACCAACGTCTATGGATGCTACAGTTTAGAAAGTTACGGATTCCGGACGAACCCAGCTGGATGGAGGGAAAACAACAGTGGACCTGGACACTAGGATAGTGAACACTGACTTCAGCACCTAGAAGCTTTAGTTACCTAACCCACAGGCTGCGGGTGCATAGGGGTGAAGTTGCGTCGGGTTTGCTGCGTTGATCCCGGTGATGTCTGAAACAAGAAGTTGCTGGCAGGCAGCCAGATGGAGGAGTCCGGTGGTTCCAAGGGTGGAACTGGAAGATAGAAGTCCTGAAAGGGAAGGGGACAGAGTCTTGGTCACTAGCCAGTGACGGTGCTGGAACCAGGAGGGAACCAGATGCGTCGCCGCAGTCAGGTGAAGGAAGGGTCACTTCTCTCTGTAGCTGCGTGGACCAGGAGCTGCTCTTCACGACCAGGCTGGAGGCACGAGCTGTCCCACGTAGTCTGCTGCTGTTGGCGGTGTCGGATCGTCGATCGGGACAACAGGCCTTGGCTAATGCAAGCCACGCGGTGGAACAAAGATGGCGTCTGGTGTAGACCAGGAGGGTCCGGGGTGCTTCTCTGTCACAAGGAAGCAAGGGCCAGTCTGGGGGACCAGACTAGCAGTGTCGAAATCTTCGGTTCATCGTCTCAGAGGTCACTAGCCAGCCGGCAAGTGACTAGACAACAGGAAGGGCAGCAACCAGGCAAAAGGGGCCCCACGCAGATCACGGGGATGCTGGGGGGCTGGTCTTTGGTGCAGGAGCTGCGTCGGTGTGGGGCTTCTCAGTCCCCAATGCACTCACTCGAGGAACCCTCAGGGGTCATGCTGGAAGCGCTGTGCAGGTTTCTTCAAGATGGCCGTCTCCACGTTGCTCGTCGTACCCACAGGTCCCAGCTGTGCTGTGGATGTGGGTAGAGGTCGGAGAGGTCTGGAGGTCTGGGTCTTGTCGAGCTGGATCATCGGATTCCGGGATGGAAGGACTTTGCAGCAAACCGCACAGGAGCTTGATGGAGCCTGCGAAGCAGGATGGTCACTCCCTGACCATAGGGGAGATTCTTCAGTCTTCTGATGTTCAGGAGGTCGAAGGTCAAGAGTTCTCCGTGGAAGTTGTCAAGAGTAATCTAATCTGGAATGGAACCGGCTCCTACCTTTATTCAGCTAAAGGGGGCTGCACTACGACTAGGTCCCTCCCCTGGGTGGGACCAGGAAGGGGGGGTTGCACCCCCTATCCTTTGTCCAGTTTCCTGCCAGAGCTGGGGCTGGAGTGCCCCAGCAACTTGTTGGAACCGGTGTATGCACAGGGCACCTTGTGTGCCCCAGGCATGTCTCATTCCTTTCAGCCTTGGCCTACCTAATAATCAAAATCCTGTCTGGGGTGGTGCTAGCACCTCCCAAGGCAGGAAACCCTTTGTCTGAGTCTCCTTTGCTGGAAGGACTTCCAGCAGCAGGAGGTCAGACTTGTGTCTGTGGTGGCAGCATCCATTTTGTGATGCTGAGGCTCGAGTTAACTTTAACCGGGGTTTACAGTTACATACATGTCGTGTCCCTCTAGAAGGGTGGAATGCTAACCCCGTCGCCAGAATTGGCGAGGGGTTAGTATTCCAATTCGTATGACACCTTACTCGACATGTTTTGATAAGGCTATGCCAAAGTTAGCATTTAACCGCGAGGATTATAATGCACTTAAGAGTATATGGTATAGCGTTATCATGGAACAGCTATAAGGACTTGGTTCCGCGAGCTGCAAACGGGCTCAGCTCATGCCAGAGAACCATCTCACATCATTCCAAGCACTCTGCCTTCAGGATTGATAAGGCCTGCCATAGGAGTGACTGATAGGAATATATGTGTCCATTTTAGGGTTAGATATAGGAATACTATATCTAAAGTAAAGGGTAATTACACCACCTTGCCCCAGCTGTCGTGCAGCCAGTTGTGTCAGATTTGGGTGGCCAGCCAGGGGTGGCATAATACATGCTGTAGCCCCTGGTAGGCCCTGGGTACACCTATGCCCTGGATACCTAAGGTATACTGTACAGGGACTGATAAGGTGGCCCAGTACCAATTGGTAAATGCACCTAGGGTACATGGTTGTAATTTAGAGAGAGAACAGCTAGGCTGTGGGTCTGATTAGCAGGCCCACAGCCAGGGAAAGTCGTAAACCAGTGAAGCAAAAAGCAAAAATCTGGGGTGGCCATGAGATTGCAGACCCCACTCTCCTACAGGCACTCCAACAGACACTGAGCATCAGAGCATGGGAGGCCTGAATCCAAAGGCCCATACAACAACGGGAGCAGACTTGATTGGACAATAGAAGCCTGCCAGAGAGGCTTTTTGAACATACTCTGGGCATAGTTGGTTTCACAAAAGGTTTCCGTGTGATTGTATAGACTAAGTGTTAGGAGATTGATTTTATTGTTCAACTGGCATTATTTTTAAGTAGTATTCTGTTTAGTAAAAGCAGAATAAAGTCCATTTTCTGTGAAAGAGTATCCCCTTTTCACCTCAGAGCATTAATGAGGGTCACCACTGTTTCACTTGAACATATAATAAATTACAGAAAATGCATAGGAGGACCTACAATGTTACTAGATAATTTTAGGATTTACCTTTTGCTTAGGGTTGTGAAAAATTATGATTTCATTTGTAATAGCGGTCACTACTTTGTCTATATGTTCTTAATGACGTGTTTTCTAGTGTTTTTTAAACATGGCATTGTCTTTTATGGGTGGGATTGTTTTTGCTGCCCAATTCACATCTGTACCCACCTCCCAACCTATGTCTTCTTCCTACTTCTACTTCTTTGCATTCTTTCCCGATTTTACCTGAACATGGACTAGTTAGGAGGTCAGAGTTTACTGATAATTCCTTTTGTACAGTTTCTGCATCGACACCAGTTAGTAGTGAACATCACTAATTGTTGGGTGTGTGGTCGTATACCACATAGATAGAGGCATTCCCTATTTGGTCCTGCCATATATGGCCTTTGTGCTACTGCGTGTGTAAGGAGACCTGTCCCGAGAGAGTCGCTAAGTAATAGGATTATGCTTCAGCAACATCTTGATGATTTGATAAATATAGACCTGGACTCAGACTAGCGTGAGTATAGGTTATTGCCTATGTAAGGGCAAAAGGAGCGTCTGTGGTACTGAAAATTCTGGACTTGTGTAATAAACTTTGTCGTAGCATGACGATTTTTATATCAAAAGATCGAGAATGGCTAGTACACTATGTACAAGCATTTTCGTCTTATTCCAGTAACGATTTCACCTCGAAATCATCATTTCCGCCCTGAACCCTTGGCTTCCATTTTGTGTACAGCAGCCATTTTGTGAGTTGCCCTCACATAGGCTTATAACTACAGCCAAATTCGATTCCAAAGGACACGTACACCTTAATTGACTTCTCTGTGACCTGGGCAAGCTGAAACCATTGCCCCAGGCCGAACCTGCCAGGCCGGTTCCTTTCCCAGTGGCCGAGCGAGATAGCATCAAGGCACAACATGCCATAAACCTTTTCATCGCACACACACCCTGTCTTATCTTAATCACACCTGTCTCTGCTCCCTTCTTTATAGCCTGTTTACGATGGGGATGTGCCGGGTTTTTATTATGGGTTTCTGCAGCTTGTGTAAGAAGGAATGTTGTTTTTTTTGCATGTTTGCAAAAGCTAGAACTGCCCCTTTCTTTTTTTGTACTGAGTCATGTAACGCTAAAAACATATAAAAGGCCTCTGTCCTCTTTGTTCCTCAGACTACCTCATCCACTTGCTACGGCTTCTGGGTGACGTGGCCTCACTATGTTAAGATGTCTTTTTATATTTTCAGAGTCTGTGCCAAGTTCTTGTTATATTAGTAAGTATTCCCTGAGAGCGAAAATTACAGAGTTCTTCAACCTGAGGACAGATGCAACTACAGCAATGCGTCAGAAGACAGAGGATATTTGCCAGTGTGGGGACCAATACAGACTGAAATGGTGAAAAACTCACCTTGGACTCTGCATTGGCCCTGTATGTATCGCATGCAAGTGCGAAGTATGGCTCTGAGCCTCATTACAGTAGGAATAGTCTACCCATGTGTATAATGCCTTGCTGCAGTTGATGGTGACATCATGTGATATCATAGGTGCCATGGTCCTAGGTTGGTCAAGGTTTCCAACAACATGATTGTTACATGTGTAGACCTACTAATAGTTGAGAGGATGTAATTCAATGTTATGTTAAGACTGCAGGCTCCTATTATGCTTTTTTAACTTGCTTAATTTTTTTCAGCAGCAGTCAAGATGAAGAAAAAAACGCAAATACCAAGGAGGCCAAGCACCCTGGAATACAGAGAGTCAAAACACAGTAACCAATAACATCACTGAACCATGAATAACGTCCTACTTGACTGCAAACTTGACTGCAAACAGCCATCTTTTCTTGTTGCTCTAAGTCATGATAAGTGCATTAGTTTTTTCCTCCATATGTTGTATTTATAGGTGCTAGGTTGTTATATGTTTTGGTCTTTTATTTCAGTATTCTCGGCCTTAACTTTTGCTCCCGCTCACCTGTTTAATTCCTCACTCATGCTTCTTCCCTGCATGTCGCATGAGTCCGCCATTACGGGAGCATCTGTCAGCACCTCTCAGCTGTCAATTTTGCGCCAACATTTCTGACGGCGGCGTTTGTTTTCCGTTTTACCGTGCTTCATCTTTCTGCTATTCTGATGTCCCTATCGGACAACCTTCTCTCTTCAGGGGAGTGTTTTTTTCCTCTTTATCTCCCCCGGGGGTTTTCTTTCCTGTCAAATACACATGGGGTTTTCTGCACTTCAGTTCAATCAATTTGAATTTTAACCCTTTTTCTGCTGGTTGCTTTGTTTTCCTGTGCCTAATGGAAATAGATAGATCACCCCTTTTAAAATGTGATAATGAGGAAGGTAAGGCTTTTAAAAATGATGTGAATGTTTTTGTTCATTCTTCTGTAGAGCAGGCAGTTGCGCCTTCCCTGTAAACATTTTCCCAAAATATGGAAAATTCCATGCTAAACATGATGTCCAAGACCTTATTGGTCCATTCTGCGTGCAAAAGAAGAAAACATAAATCTGTGCTTCTTTCCAATTTTAAAAATCATGTTCCTGATTTGGATTCCATCCACGTGATCAGTAAGGTTTCCTTACCCACGGGTGAGGACGAGGTTCCTCTCAGGCCTCCTTCTAAGGAGGGGATCTCTAAATCATTTGTAAAGTGTGAACCAAAAGATGAGGGGGCAGATGTATCACGCATTTTGCGATTCACAAAGGCTGAAATTCAGCGACACACACATGTAAATTTCAGGGTTGCAGCAGGGTGTCTTTGAGACACCCCTGCACCCTTGAAATTATTCTCAATTTGCGTATTCGCAAATTGCGATTCGCAAATTAAGAAATATTTCACAATCATTCCTATGGGCCTCCTGGTCCATAGGAATGCATGGGAAATTATTCCTTAATTGCGAATTTGCAAATTGCGAATTCGCAAATAAGGAAGACTAAGAAATCGCTAAAAAATAGCGATTTTCAACATACATTCCATTTTGCGATTTCTAAATAGCGATTCCTTAAAAATTGCTAAAAAGAAATCGCAAAATGGAATCTTGATACATCTACCCCGAGGTTTCTAAATAGATTATAATCACCAACATCTTAGACACTAATGACGACATGAGTGAAACAGAAGATATTTATGATAAGTTTGGAGCCAATGACGCTTCCTCTTCTTTTTCCTATAAACCACTTCTGGATGGTGAAGGTTTTCAAATATTCCACCCTTCCGTGATCCGCCATCCTAACTCCATTGAGTAGTTGCGACGGAAAGGAGGTGAAGGCACACATGGAGGAGCGGGTTCATACGCTGGGAGCCTCAGCTCCCTTGGCAGGGTCTGGAGCTTCTCTGCTCATTGTCGTAACCTCCCCCTGGTATAACCTTTCCTACCATGGAGCTAGGCACCGCGAATGGTGCTGACCAAGGATGCGGTGATCTCGTGGGTTTGTACTGCTGCTTATAGGAAATGTTTTCACTGGACCCAAGGAGTTGAAACTTTGAGCAGTTACCACTGTGAGTCTACTTTTATTTTTGAAACAATGGTACGAAATTAAGGAATCTGTCTTCAAACAAAGATCAGACTGCCCTCGGAAATGTGTGCTTCTTTTAAGCGACATTTCTAACAAAGTTGGTAACAATGCTTGAAGTAAAATTGTCATGAACTTTAAATAATGCATTTTTGTTGGAATTTTAAAAGACATTTTGCAGCTGCTTTGGTTTACAGTTGAGGACATGATTAAATCCAGTCCGGGTTTTATGGAAAACGGAATGTGGCATGATGGGAACCTCTCTTAAATGAAATGAACTAGAGGGCATTAACACGGACCGGCACAGGATGTGAATGACTTTAAAAATTGTTTAAAAACGGAAGGATTTACACTGTTGCAGTCTGTTAAGTAATCGTGATTTTGCCGAGTTTATGAGTGGTTATTAGCCCACATGTTTACTTTTACCCAATCATGACTAAATGTAGTGCATCTTCAATGTCAATGAATGTTTCTTTTAAAAATGAGCACCAATATGGTGCATTTCAGGTTGATAAAGAAAGCTTGACTGCCGAAGTAAGTTGCACAATAAACGAGAGAAACCCCACGATGAAGAGTGTTTTTTCCTTAATCTGAAACGAATGGGGATTCTTTTTTCATATATGCATATATATATATATATATATATATTCACTGAAAAAACCATAGCTTATAGACCATATATAGTTAGGAATTAGCATGTACAAAACCTTGAAAATTCACTGAAAAAACCATAGGTTATAGACCATATATAGTTAGGAATTAGCATTTACAAAACCTTATTTTACTCACACAAAACCATTGAAATTCGCATATATAGTTAGTTGCACTAACTATATATCGCGCACCCGCAATCCACTGCTGATCATGTCACATATTACATCATTCATGACATGGTCAGTGACATCACTGATGACATCACTGATGACATCTCAAATGACATCACTGATGACATCACTGATGACATCTCAAATGACATCACTGATGACATCACTGATGACATCTCAAGTGACATCACTGATGACATCACTGATGACATCTCATTTGACATTACTGATCACATCACAGATGACATCATTCATGTGATAATACGATGAACCTCTTCAGACTCTAATATAACCTTAGATACACTCAGTGTAAACAGACACTCACAGACTGTCACTCATCCATGGAGTTACTCACACACCTAGTCAGTCATGCAAAGAATCAATCACACCTCCATTTCCTCAACTATACAGTTATACTTACCTTACTTATTCAAACATATACTAACACATATTTACTCTCTTATACAATCCCTGATACAAGTTCACAATGATCCATACAGCCACTCACACATTCACTGGCTCGTATGCACAGTTATTTATATATGTCAACTCTCACATGTACTTTGTTTTACATATGTACTTACTTTGACATGTAGCACTGAGATATCCATTCACTCACCAATATACTCATGCACACAGTCAACCGCCCATACAGCTGTTTCCACATGCACTTTTGAACCCATACATCTAGTGAATCAACTGCTCACACATCTATGCACAGAGTCATACACCTCCCAGCCACCCACACACACACTCAGTCTCCCATACAAATACTTGGGCAACCAATCAATAACCCATATAGCTACTGATCAACACATGCAACAATTTACAGAACAACAGACATAATGATGCACACATTAAGACAGTTTAGTCACTAACCCATGCACTCATTGAGACACATTTAATCACTCACTCATACAGTCAGTCATGCACCTACTAAATCCTTCATCAAGACACTTATACATCCACTCATTCTTCAATATGTAAGACATATTTTAACTTTACAGAAACATACAGTCACTGGATGTTGTCATCAGTGATGTCATCAGTGATGTCATTTGAGATGTCATCAGTGATGTCATCAGTGATGTCACTGACCATGTCATGAATGATGTAATATGTGACATGATCAGCAGTGGATTGCGGGTGCGCGATATATAGTTAGTGCAACTAACTATATATGCGAATTTCAATGGTTTTGTGTGAGTAAAATAAGGTTTTGTAAATGCTAATTCCTAACTATATGTGGTCTATAACCTATGGTTTTTTCAGTGAATTTTCAAGGTTTTGTACATGCTAATTCCTAACTATATATGGTCTATAAGCTATGGTTTTTTCAGTGAATTTCAATGTTTTTTTAATAGCAAATATCAAAAGCTGTAAAATGTATTCTTCTTGTAAAGGAAAAATATATTTTATATGTATTTAATATAATTTTTTTATGTATATACTTTTTTGAGGGAACGAATTTATCAACTATCATGCTGAAGAAGAGTGTGGGGAAAAAAAAACAAAGAGGAGGACTAAGAGGAAAGAACAATCAGTTCAAAATACAATTGCTTTAAAGCATGAAGTACTTTTCCACACATTTACATTTAAATAACCCATATTAGAACATACAAAATATCTACAGAGGAGACGGTGTACATTGAATTTTAGACTCTTCATTGGTACCTACATGTTGGTACTTACATCACCCACACAACACAACAGCTCTATTCAGAGCTACCATACCTCAAAGCACTCTAAAATATTATTTTAATATTTCCCTTGGTTTTCCCCTTGTTACGCTTTCCGGAACGCTATCCGGTGCGCGGACCGGGCGCTAACCGTGCGAATTTTTTTTTTTTTTACATATATGGGCCTCCTCAGCCACCCTCAGAAAACCTAGGGGGTCAGGATATGTCTCCCGTGCCCCCTTATACCCATTCCCAACATTGTTTATCCTCCATCTTGTGACTAAATTCGTCCGAAACACAAGATGGCGGGCTCCCGTTACGCTACCGGTGAGCTACCCGGTTCGCGTACCGGGTAGCGCTTCCACTGCGAAAAATCGAAAAAAAAAATATTTTATTTTTTTGCCCCGCAGGGCCCTTTAATAGCCCCCACATCAATCCTAGGGGGTCAGGAGGGGTCTACCTTGCCCCCTTTCATTCATTTCCCCCTTCGTTTAGTTCCACCTCTTGTCTCTCGATCCTACCGAGAGACAAGATGGCGGCCGCTCCGGACTGTTTAGAATGTTGACAGTCACCGGAGAGCCAATCCGCTTCTCCTCGCGAAGTTCCGTTACGCGTCTGGTACGCGAACCGGGGCGCTAACCAGGACGCTGTCACAGATATATATATTTTTTGTACGTTAATTTCTCAAAATCCACTGGAGTACATATCTTGAGACCTAGCAAAGGCACATCGGGCAAAAAGTCTCTACAATTTTGCAAAGTTTCATAGAAATCCATTCAGCCGTTCGAGCTAAAAGTGAGTCCAATTTTCAGAAATCCCTATTAAAAAAAATCCTAACTATATATACCTACTGGCGACCGCTAGTAGGTAATATATATATATATATATATATATATATTACCTACTGGCGGTCGCCAGTAGGTATATATAGTTAGGATTTTTTCTCTATGGGATTTTTGAAAATTCCATGTCTAATAACTTTGGAGTTTGTGGACGGAATTGGCTGAAATTTTCAGGAAAATGGCACATTTTGTTTCTGAGCAGCCCTTGAAAATTTGGGGGGGGTTCGTCAAGGGGGGGCCGAGAAAAAAGGGGGGTCCCAAAACGTGTTTTTAACATTGAGTTTTCCATAGGGCGGTTGGCCTCACTTTTAGCCCGAACGGCTGAATGGATTTGCACGAAACTTGGCAAAATTGTAGGGACTGGTAGCCCGATGTGCCTTTTGTAGGTCTCAATATATGTGCTACAGTGGATTTTGAGAAATTAACGTTTAAAAAAAGATATATATCTGTAACAGCGGACCGGGCAGCGCTCCAGGACGCGTACTTTTCGCGCAACGGAGCTTTGTGAAGCGAAGCTGATTGGTTCTCCGGCGTCTGTAAACATTCCAAACAGTCCGTAGCGGCCGCCATCTTGTCTCTCGGTAGGATCGAGAGACAAGAGGAGGCCAAAGCGAAGGGGCAAATGACCATAAGGGGGAATAGTAGATCCTCGATGACCCCCTAGGTTTGATGTGGAGGTTTTAAAAGGGCCCCGCGGGGCAAAAAAAAATAATAATAATAATAATCGAACGGCTGAATGGATTTGCACGAAACTTGGTAAAATATTAGGGACTGGTAGCCCGATGTGCCTTTGCTAGGTCTCAATATATGTGCTCCAGTGGATTTTGAGAAATTAACGTTCAAAAAAAGATATATATCTGTAACAGCGCTCCGCTTCGCGTAACGGAGGTTTGCGAAGCTGATTGGTCATTCTGTCACTGGGCTATAGTTGGGCTACATCTGGCTGATATTTGGGCTACATTTGTTTTTTTTGTCTCTGGCGGCCATCTTTGGGCTGCATTGGGCTACATTGGGCTTCATTGGGCTTCATTGGGCTACATTGGGCTACATTTGGGCTCCAACATATATATAGGCCAATGTAGCCCAATATATATTTTTCAAAGTTAATTTTCGTAAAAACCACTGGAGCATATATCTTGAGACATAGCAAAGGCACATCGGGCTACCAGTCCCTACAATTTTGCCAAGTTTCGTGGAAATCCATTCAGCCGTTCGAGCTAAAAGTGAGTCCAACCGCCCTATGGAAATGAAGGAAATTAATGGGTAATTTGTAATTAGCAAATAGCTCATCGCAAACTAGGAATGGTAAAGAATCGCTATTTATTCCTTAAAGTTCGCTATTTAGGAAATGCAAAAAACTTTGATGATACATATGGCGGTTCATCTCGAACAAGATAAGAAGCATAGGGATAGATTTATGATGACTGGCGCATCACCAGGGATGTGTTAGTCATTCTGTGCCGCTGTTCCGTCACCTATGGTGTGCTGCATTTACAATGCGGCGCATCATGGGGCAAAAACAGCACAGATGCGTGATGTAACTGTGACGTAAAGGTGGCGCATTGCTGGAGTTGTATCGCAAGTGTGATGAAGCTCCAGGAAGGGTCGGGGGTGCCCCTGTCGCAGGGTTTCTGTTCTCACACAGAACTGTGGACAGAGGATTGGAACCTCGGCGAATTAGGGTGCCCCAAAACTCACCTTAGTACTCAAAAACCCCTTAGCAAGCTAGGTACAGTGTCACATTGGATATAACAAACTCTCAATGTTTAGACAATCCAGAATATGAACTTATAGTACCTCAGGATACGTGGAACTCATGAACAGTCGGTCGTTATATATTTCTTAGAAACCAGAACATGGAGTTAAGAAGAACACATGTGTATTTGAAATGTTTATTTACTAATGCCGTCTTCTCAGGCGTAGTATCTTAGATAATAGTAGTACACATATTATCAGTAGCAAAATTACCAGCATAGTTACTAGTACATAAAAAGCGAATGGTGACAGTATGTTAACATGCTGTAAATGAATAAGAGTTATCAACACTTATAAGCAGCCACGGGCCGTGGAGGGAGTTACGGTGGGGCAGGGAGGCGGGGAGGGGGAGGGGCAGGGTGCTCCCTGCCCCCCCCCCCTCCCCGCCTCCCTGCCCCACCGTAACTCCCTCCACGGCCCGCGGCTGCTTATATCTCACCCTCCCTAATACACATATTATATTATTTGCTAAGAAGGTCTCTTTGTGTTGGTTTAGGGCGTGCCCATACTTTAGTGTCTTAGATTTGAAGGAATCACATCAGCATACACCAGCTCTCTCTTCATGTGAACCGCATCAAGTGTTGTGTATGTGTGTTCGGCAAAGCAATATAAAACCCGCCTCATGCCCAGAATTGGCAGAAGCTGCACTTATGTTATGAGTATGAAGTCGTGGAGATCAGACCTCATAACAATTCTGTATCGTGTTGTTCTTGAAACTTCAGCACTCGCTGTACAGATATAGTTTAACAAGTAAAGCAGATAGTAGAGCAATAACATATTATTCTCATGTAAATCACGATGAACTATTAGGTTGAAAGCTAAAGCAACAACTAAGTGTTGTGTGCAGAAGTTGCAAAAAAGGAAAAATGGCGTTTAAACCGGTAATGAGCCCATGCTAACTTAACACGGTGTAAAGATATCCAGGACCTAGATGACACCTCCCCATGATCCGGAAACGAACTGAATAAGATAATAGAAGTGCCATCTCATGAGAGCAGATTGCAACTTTATATGTGGACGGTCCGCAAGGTAAAATATTAAAAACTAGGAAAATTTAATGCTAAAGAAAAATAAAACAGCCAAGTACTTTATCGAGTCTTAAGCCAATAGGCAAGCTAAATAATAAAAACTTGACGACAAATAAGTCAATGAATTGTCAATGAAATGCTAGTACTCAGCATATCAAACATGAAAAAGGTCTATGACATAACTGTGTATGCAAAATAAGCTGCAACAGCCTCCAATAGGAAGTCACCGTCTTCATCCGAAAAGAGTTCAGCCATCCAATTTAAAAGCGGAAAAGAACATACGTGCTCTCCCAGCACCGGATCCTCTATCACCATCAGAGGACAGCTCGGTGGGTTTTCAAGAAAGCTCTGTTCCAAGAAAGACTGTGTTGCCGCCAGTAAATTCCAGGGACCAATTAGTCCATGCATCAATGCCACAGCCATAATCCTTTCGCCAGGACAAACCAACTCGTGAGTAATGATAGGAGTCATCAGCTGATTAAAGTCGACGTCAGGAGAAACCGGTCCGCAGAGACACAAATCAATGGCCCAATCGAAATCACAGGTCAGGCAGTGAAATACAGGCTGGACACAGGTGAAGTAGGAGAATCGAAAAGATAATCCATATGCCGTGCTTAATATCGCCAACGGCATTGTGCCATAATATTCTAGCATGCGATTGCGGAACAGTGTCAGCAGCTGCAGGGCGGGAGGTTGCATAGGAGGGACATCCATATTTAAAAATGTAAAAAAGCACAAGAGCGTCCGCTGGTAATGCAAGTAAAAATGGCAATCCATGAAGCAGAGTGGAAAAAATAGAATGAAAGAAAGCAGGGATGACTCCAAAGATTTTCTCAAATGAAGTCACGAGACCACTGGTAACAACTTTAAAAAAGTGCGCCAGGGCCTTTGTGGAGGATGCGTTAAAGATAGTCCGAACCATCTTGCTGAAATGGAAAGGCAAATCTGAATTGAAAAGGGTCTGCACCTCTGTACGGGTGTTCGCTATGTGAAGCACGAAAGTTTCACGGGCCGAACTCAAGGCCACCTCTCTCTGAGACAAAAGAGCTCTTATTCTTGCCATGCCGTTGAAATCTGCTCCCAAGGTTGGTATTTGTGGCGAGATTGAAAACTCCCTATGTTCATGTGTGGGAGGAAATAGAACATTTCTGCAGCAAATAACCCGTTCACTTACTGTTACGATAAAAGGAATACTTTTAATTAACCCAGAACAATCTTCATTATTGAGCATCAAATAACTACCATTTTCCAACAACTTGAACGTGGGGATGATAGCAGGAACTGGCGTGCCTTGCAACACGCAAGCCATATTTGGTCGGTGTTTGTTGCATGAACCGTGTAACTGTATGTGCCTACACATTAGTGAATGATCTGGCGTCTCAGTGCATTCCTCTCCATTCAGATAAACTTCTTGATCATCTTTGAAACATCTGTATGTGTATGGAAGCGACCAGACCTCATGAAGAAAAGCACTACCTAAAGGTTCATAACGACCTATTGGTATATATTTCATACAATTTGAAAACTTATATAAAGCAAAAGGCAGCATTATTAAACCGTGGATAAGGCACGTTGCCAAAAAACCCGCAATCCTCTGCTGATGATGTCACTGAGCATGTCATGAATGATGTAATATGTGACATCATCAGCAGTGGATTACGGGTAATAGTACCTCTAGTTTACTCCCCTATAGCTGTCTTTCTTTTAACATAAGTGTCTGTTTCCTTCCCTTATACTTACTGTTTTTGGTACGCTTCCGGTTCGCGTACCGGCGAGCGAACTGGGAAGCGAACTAAGAGAAATAGAGGTTGGCACAGTTCCAAATATTGTACCAATTTTTTAATAACGGGGAGGTAGTTCTGAAAATAACTTTTTTTTGTATTGTTTTTGTTGTTTTATATTTTTTTTATTATTTTTCAGAATTTTTTTTTACTTTTTTTGAATTTTTCTGAACAGTTTTATATTTTTTGGGGTTTTTCTTGGAGGGGGCAATGAAAACGATTCATTGTAAAGGGCTCAACAGGAGCAACAAAACAAAAAAAAAGTATTTATTATTTTGGGCGTTTCGTACAAACTTGCATATGATAGTCAATAGCTCTGTTGATCAGAGTGATGCTTCTTTCTCCGTAGCAAATGAATCCATCGCAATATACGCAGATGTGTTTTACTTCACCAAATCTCATTTGTATATTTGGCACCATCTCCCTGCCCTCTGGTCCCGTTACTTCCGGTACAACAGATCTTCTGGCCATAATAGGGAGATTATCTAGGTCGTTCCGAAACTGTGCAGCACTGTAGTTGTTAGGATGCCACCTAGTCATATGGCGATGCATTGTGTAGTTTCCGAAACTGTATTTTTTCTCGGTTCCTCTGGACAGTCTATCTTGACATATAAGGCAAGTTACGTATCTTGCATTTACTTTTTTCTGACCTTTGGGAATTTTAAAAAATTGCCAAATGAAGTTTTCTTTCCGGTGAGACGTCCTGGGCTCCTCAGGCAAAAACTGCCTCTCTTCGTGCTCGTCGTTCTGTTCCTCTTCTTCCTCTTCTTGTTGAATTATAACTTGAGCAGGTGGTCCACTCTTCCTTGGATGTGGTGGAGGTGGTGGGGAAGCACCAGCTGAAGCTACTAAAGAAGCCATTGCTCAGTGATCACAAAGGGTCTTTCTCTCACAATGATGAAAGTCAGAGTGAGGAAAGAAGGAGGGATTTTCATCATTTGGGAAAAACAAGAGTTCTCAACCAATGAAAAGTGTTCATTTTAGATTATATGACCTAGTCTTACATCATTAGGAAACCAAAAGTGAAATGAACCAATGAAAAGTGTTATTACCAAGTCACATGACCTGCTGTGTTTACGTTAAGCGCTTTGCAGGGCCTCCCGGTTTGCTTCCAGAAACCTGCGCTTTGCGACTCGCTTCGCGTACCAGTTCGCTAACGTAGCACGTCATATGACGTATCACGCGACAACGTGAAACGTCATGCGGACGGGAGGCGTCACGATGTTGTTTTCTAACGCGGCAGTTGCGGTAAAGAAACGTTTACCGGCTCGCGGTCTATTTCGCGGCATCAAGGTCAGCTAATGGGAAGCTTCCCGATTCGCGAAGCGGGAACGAAGAAAAAAAAATATTTTAAAAAAAAATTATTCATAAACATATACAATATATTTTTGGATTTAAAGAAGAATACATTTTACAGCTACAGATATTAGCTGTTAAAAAACCAATGAAATTCACTGAAAAAACCATAGGTTATAGACCATATATAGTTAGGAATTAGCATTTAAAAAACCTTATTTTACTCACACAAAACCATTGAAATTCCATATATAGTTAGTTGCACTAACTATATATCGCGCACCCGCAATCCACTGCTGATGATGTCACATATTACATCATTCATGACATGGTCAGTGACATCACTGATGACATCACTGATGACATCTCAAATGACATCACTGATGACATCACTGATGACAACATCCAGTAACTGTATGTTTCTGTAAAGTTAAAATATGTCTTACATATTGAAGAATGAGTGGATGTATAAGTGTCTGGATGAAGGATTTATTAGGTGCATGATTGACTGTATGAGTGAGTGAATAAATGTGTGTCAATGAGTGCATGAGTTAGTGACTAAACTGTCTTAATTTGTGCATCATTATGTCTGTTGTTCTGTAAACTGCTGCATGTGTTGATCAGTAGCTATATGAGTAAGTATATGGGTTATTGATTGGTTGCCCAAGTATTTGTATGGGAGACTGAGTGTGTGTGTGTGGGTGGCTGGGAGGTGTATGACTCTGTGCATAGATGTGTGAGCAGTTGATTCACTAGATGTATGGGTTCAAATCAAAAGTGCATGTGGAAACACCTGTATGAGGGGTTGACTGAGTGCATTGGTGAGTGAATGGATATCTCAGTGCTACATGTCAAAGTAAGTACATATGTAAAACACAGTACATGTGACATTTGACATATATAAATAACTGTGCATAAGAGCCAGTGAATGTGTGAGTGGCTGTATGGATCATTGTGTACTTGTATCAGGCATTGTAAAAGAGAGTAAATATGTGTTAGTATATGTTTGAATAAGTAAGGTGTGTATAACTGTATAGTTGAGGAAATGGAGGTGTGAATGATTCTTTGCATGACTGACTAAGTGTGTGAGTAACTCCATGGATGAGTGACAGTCTGTGAGTGTCTGTTTACACTGAGTGTATCTAAGGTTATATTAGAGTCTGAAGAGGTTCATCGTATTATCACATGAATGATGTCATCAGTGATGTGATCAGTAATGTCAAATGAGATGTCATCAGTGATGTCATCAGTGATGTCATTTGAGATGTCATCAGTGATGTCCATGTCATGAATGATGTAATATGTGACATCATCAGCAGTGGATTGCGGGTGCGCGATATATAGTTAGTGCAACTAACTATATATGGAATTTCAATGGTTTTGTGTGAGTAAAATAAGGTTTTTTAAATGCTAATTCCTAACTATATATGGTCTATAACCTATGGTTTTTTCAGTGAATATATATATATATATATATATATATATAACATTTCTATGGCAAAATGAAACCCCTCATTTTGTTCATTTTCAAATTAAATGTATTAAGTGTTACCACTTTATTCCAATCAAGATGACTTCAGGTGTGCCATACTTTTGTCATAAGTAAGACTGTTAGCGCTCTAGTTGTTCTTTAGAACACTCTGGGACAATCTGTCACTGGGCTATAGTTGGGCTACATCTGGCTGATATTTGGGCTACATTTGTTTTTTTTGTCTCTGGTGGCCATCGTTGGGCTACATTGGGCTACATTGGGCTACATTTGGGCTCTAACATATATATAGCCCAATGTAGCCCAATATATATTTTTCAAAGTTAATTTTTGTAAAAACCACTGGAGCATATATCTTGAGACATAGCAAAGGCACATCGGGCTACCAGTCCCTACAATTTTGCCAAGTTTTGTGGAAATCCATTCAGCCGTTTGAGCTAAAAGTGAGTCCAACCGCCCTATGGAAAACTCAATGTTAAAAACACGTTTTGGGACCCCCCTTTTTTCTCAGCCCCCGCTTGACAAAACACCCCCAAACTTTCAGGGGACGCTCAGAAACAAAATGTGCCATTTTCCTGAAAATTTCAGCCAATTCCGTCTATCAACGCCAAAGTTATTCAACATAGAATTTTCAGAAATCCCTATTCAAAAAAATCCTAACTATATATACCTACTGGCGACTGCCAGTAGGTAATATATATATATATATAACATTTCTATGGCAAAATGAAACCCCTCATTTTGTTCCTTTTCAAATTAAATGTATTAAGTGTTACCACTTTATTCCAATCAAGATGACTTCAGGTGTGCCATACTTTTGTCATAAGTAAGACTGTTAGCGTTCTAGTTGTTCTTTAGAACACTCTGGGACATTCTGTCATTGGGCTATAGTTGGGCTACATCTGGCTGATATTTGGGCTACATTTAGGCTCTTTTGTCTCTGGTGGCCATCTTGGGAGACTGCATATCAGAATTTTTTTAATGAAATATAAGAGGATTTGAGAAGTCACTCAAAATGTGCCCTAATTTTTCTTTCTTCAGCACTAATCATAATATCTATGGCAAAATGAACCCCCTCATTTTGTTCCTTTGCAAATTAAATGTTTTAAGTGTTAACACTTTATTCCAATCAAGATGACTTCAGGTGTACCATACTTTTGTCATAAGTAAGACTGTTAGCGCTCTACTTGTTCTTTAGAACACTCTGGGACATTCTGTCACTGGGCTATAGTTGGGCTACATCTGGCTGATATTTGGGCTACATTTGTTTTTTTTGTCTCTGGTGGCCATCTTTGGGCTACATTGGGCTACATTGGGCTACATTTGGGCTCTAACATATATATAGCCCAATGTAGCCCAATATATATTTTTCAAAGTTAATTTTCATAAAAACCACTGGAGCATATATCTTGAGACATAGCAAAGGCACATCGGGCTACCAGTCCCTACAATTTTGCCAAGTTTTGTGGAAATCCATTCAGCCGTTCGAGCTAAAAGTGAGTCCAACCGCCCTATGGAAAACTCAATGTTAAAAACACGTTTTGGGACCCCCCTTTTTTCTCGGGCCCCGCTTGACGAAACCCCCCCAAACTTGTAGGGGACGCTCAGAAACAAAATGTGCCATTTTCCTGTAAATTTCAGCCAATTCCGTCCCTCAACGCTAAAGTTATTTGACATAGAATTTTCAGAAATCCCTATTCAAAAAAATCCTAACTATATATACCTACTGGCGACCGCCAGTAGGTAATATATGTGTATATATTACCTACTGGCGGTGGCCAGTAGGTATATATAGTTAGGATTTTTTCTCTATGGGATTCTTGAAAATTCTATGTCAAATAACTTTGGCGTTTGAGGACGGAATTGGCTGAAATTTTTAAGAAAATGAAACATTTTGTTTCTGAGCAGCCCCTGAAAATTTGGGGGGGTTTTGTCAAGGGGGGGCCGAGAAAAAAGGGGGGTCCCAAAACGCGTTTTTCCCATGCAATTTTCCATAGGGCGGTTGAACTCACTTTTAGCTCGAACGGCTGAATGGATTTCCACGAAACTTGGCAAAATTGTAGGGACTGGTAGCCCGATGTGCCTTTGCTAGGTCTCAATATATGTGCTCCAGTGGATTTTGAGAAATTAACGTTCAAAAAAAAATATATATCTGTAAGCGCGCTCCGGGCAGCGCCCCGGTTCGCGTACCTGACGCGTAACGGAACTTCGCGAAGCGAAGCTGATTGGCTCTCCGGTGTCTGTCAACATTCTAAACAGTCCGGAGCGGCCGCCATCTTGTCTCTCGGTAGGATCGAGAGACAAGAGGAGGCCAAAACAAAGGGGTATATGACCATAAGGGGGCATAGCAGATCCTCCCTGACCCCCTAGGTTTGATGTGGAGGCTTTAAAAGGGCCCGCGGGGGAAAAAAAAAAAATCCTTTTTTTTGCGTGGGGAGTGCCCTGTACTCGCACCGGGAAGCGGTCTGGGGAGCGTACTATAAGGAAAAAAGAATGATAGACTTTTTAAATATTGTATGTTTATTGATTGTTCATTTTGTTGGTTTTTTTTTTTGCTTTTTTTTATTAAATATAAATTTATTTTTGTGATTCTTTTTCCAAATTTAACAGAACATTTAACAACACATTGTCGGAAATGTCCGCATTTTCAATCAGCGAATCTACTGCATCTACACATTGAACTAATTCATGGTCCCGTGATTCATCCATGAAATCTGAGTCATCATTGTCCTCAATATCTTTTTCTGTGTTGTTCTCCAGAACAATTTTGAAGGAAATATTCTGCTCTCCTTCCATTTTCTTGCTGTAATTTGCATAAAAAATAAATATATCAGTAGAGATAGGGCACTGTTGGGTTTAAGTTCAGACAGGTACTTGTGAGTTTATAACAGAGAAGTAATCTATGGGCACTGTATGGTTTCAGGTGTGAAGTGGTACTATTAAAAAGTGCCTGTGAAGAAGCCTAAGTAAATTCATAATTATACCACAGAAACCTAAATCAATCCATAATTATAATAAACAAGCCTTTCTCAATGTCTAACTCTTACAGAGGGACAGTATATAACTATTTAAAAATGTTTTCCCAAATTAATTTAAAGTGCATGACATAGTTCTCCTTTCAAATTTACAAAATAACATCTTACCTTTTAAAAACAAGTTTAAGTTGTCAGTGAAAATGCTCTTGGAATGTACTTCAGGAAGTAGTAGTCAAAATGGCTGTGTTTCTCTCTCTTTCTTTATAAATATTCAGGTACATAACCAATCAAATGTCAGGTAAAAAAAGTAGAAAATGAAAGTAACATTTTAATTGGTTGTCAATTCTAACAATTCAGATGTGTTTTGTGAAGTAATTTACCTCAGGGTATTTAGAGAGGTCTACAGGCTAAATGGCTAAATGGAATTCCAACCAAATTTGTGAAAATGGTAGGGATTGGTATGTAGTATGAGCTAATCTATATTTGGTGAAAGTGTCTCCAGTGGTTTTTCTGTATATTACTTTCCCACCATTTTTGAGCGAGCGCTTCCCGGTGCGTGCCCCGGTACGCGAACCGGCAGCGTTACAGGAGTCCTCCATTTTGTGTTTCGTAGATTTGAGATACAAGATGGAGGGCAAATAATGTTGAGAATGGGTAGAAGGGGGCACAGTAGACGTATCCTGACCCCCTAGGTTTTCTGAGGGTGGCTGAGGAGGCCCATATGTGCGAAAAAAAAACATTTTTTTTCAAATTTTCGCACGGTTAGCGTCCGGTGCGCGTACCGGCTAGCGCTCCGGGGAGCGTACTTTGGTGAAAATTAGTGAAAAAAGTTAGAGTAAAATAATAATTGTGAGTGATCAGATGTAGGGTAGCTTTGAAAAGAGCTTTTGGGTCCTGTGGCTGATTTAGGTACCTACAAGTAGGTACCAATGCACAGTCTTAAATTCAGGATGAAAATTCTGTTCCCTTCATCTGAGAAGTGAACTCCATCTGCTCTGTAGATATCTTGCATGTAGTAATGGAAGTTATTGTTGTAGATGGAGCCCATTCCATGGTCTCTCATGTAAGCTGAAACAGACTTATTTACATGCTTCCTCGATTTCTCAATTTGTGGACAAAATTGGTTGGACCACCTCCATTTCTGTCTTTGGCATATATTTGAATATACCAAGGCAGTTTGAGGAAAAAGTGCCATCAATTGGTGAAAGGTGTCTTTTAAAAGCATTTCCAGACCTACCCCAGTCAAAGTGCCCAAGTCATTTCCTCCACAGTGCACAATTAACAGGTCAGGTTTTGGCAAATGCAAAAAGGTTTTCACCAATGGTATCAATTGGTGACATCTTAATCCTCTGTGGCCAATCCAGTTGATTTCCACATTTTGTAAATTGAGGTTGTGTAAATTTCTGTTATCAGCATACCTTTGAGCCCAGTGGATGTAACTATGTCCAACAATCCAGACAGAAAACATGGTGAGAGGAGGTTCTGCTGCAGTCAGATGAAGTGTGGGAATGAAATGGCAGTTGGAACAGTAGGAGTATGTAATGAAAAAAACTGTGGAGTTTCTGTGGTAATTAATCAGTAGCAGTGATTGGTGGATTTTGATTGCTGAAAACAGAAAGTTAGGGTGCATGGATGAGTTCTTTGAAAGATGTAATTTGAATGGTCAAGAAAAAATCATTTTATGAAAGATTGCACTGGATACGCAGGTGTACTGAGAGTTCAGAGTTCAATTGAAACATTGTTGTGTGAACTTGCAAACATGAGAGGTCTTTCAGGAGGTGGTTGCTATGGAAAACAGGCAGAAAGGGCAGAAAGGGGAAGGGTGTTGATTTGAAAAAAGTAAGGGAAGAGTTATGATTGGGTGACATGAGAGATATGTGTGATGAATTACAGCATTTATGTGCCATTGTTGGTTGCAGCCTCTGGAGTGCATACCTTTTGCTCTTCTGAAGACAAATTGGTGTGTGTCTGAGACTGTTTTGAAACTCAAAAAGTATTTGCTAAGGTGAGAAAATATTCATTTAATTTAGATAGAGAATAGTATGCTTTAGGGAGAAAATTATGAAGAAAGTTGTGTATTTAAAATGTTGCTTTGTTTCATAGGTTGCTTGGGGCATATTTACAAGGCCTTTTAGTCCCTTTGATGTTATTTTTCCCATTTTAATTTAAGACATTTCCCCGTAGTGCAAGGTCCTTGTAAATACGCCCCCATGTGTGCTTGGCAAATTTAAATTTTGTTTCTTTGAGTTACATAGCCATGTTAAAAGTGATGCAAAAATGGTGCAAGGGCCTTCAAAATACGCTTTCATGTGTGTTAGGGCATTTTAAGTCACTTCCCCATGAATGTAGTTGAATAACTGCTTTACTTGATGTGTTTAAAAACGTTTATTGAAGTCATTTAAGTTTCTTGATATGTACTGCTAGAGTTTCATAGGCTGCTTGGGACATATTTACAAGGCCTTTGAGTCCCTTTGATGTTATATTCCCCATTTTAATTTAAGTCATTTCCCCGTGGTGCAAGGTCCTTGTAAATACGCCCCCATGTGTGCTTGGCAAATTTAGATTTTGTTTCTTTGAGTTACATAGCCATGTTAAAAGTGATGGAAAAATGGTGCAAGGGCCTTCAAAATACGCGTTCATGTGTGTTAGGGCATTTTAAGTCACTTCCCTCTGAATGTAATTGAATAACTGCTTTACTTGATGTGTTTAAAAACGTTTATTGAAGTCATTTAAGTTTCTTGATATGTACTGCTAGAGTTTCATAGGCTACTTGGGGCATATTTACAAGGCCTTTGAGTCCCTTTGATGTTATTTTCCCCATTTTAATTTACGTTATTTCCCCGTGGTGCAAGGTCCTTGTAAATAAGCTCCCATGTGTGCTTGGCTAATTTAAGTACTGATAGGGTGTGCTTCTACATAGGACCTGTGGAAAGAAGGTGGGGGCTTTCATCATTTGGGGAAAAAAAAAATTCTAAACCAATGAAAAGTGTTATTTTTAGGTCACATGACCTAGCCTTACATCATTAGGAAACCAAAAGTGAAATGAACCAATAGAAAGTTTTATTAACAAGTCACATGACCTGTTACGCTTACGTTACGCGCTCCGCGCCGCGCCCCGGATCGCTTCCGGGGAGCTGCGCTTCGCGCCTCTGTTCGCGCTCCGGAGCACTTCCGGGTGCGCTAACGCGGCGCGTCATAAGACTCATTACGCGGCAACACGATACGTCGCGCTTACGCGACGCGTCACGGTGTTGTTTTCTAACGCGCGAGTTGCGCAAACGGAACGTTTACCGGTTCGCAGACCGGGTCGTGGCACCAAATTAAGCTAACGGGAGGCTACCCGGTGCGCGGACCGGTAGTGAAACAAAAAAAAATAATAAATAAATATATACATAAAAAAATTATATTAAAAACATAATATATATTTTTTGATTTAAAGAAGAATACATTTTAAAGCTTTTTATATTTGCTTTTAAAAAACAATTGAAATTCACTGAAAAAACCATAGGTTATAGACCATATATAGTTAGGAATTAGCATTTACTAAACCTTGAAAATTCACTGAAAAAACCATAGGTTATAGACCATATATAGTTAGGAATTAGCATTTACAAAACCTTATTTTACTCACACAAAACCATTGAAATTCGCATATATAGTTAGTTGCACTAACTATATATCGCGCACCCGCAATCCACTGCTGATCATGTCACATATTACATCATTCATGACATGGTCAGTGACATCACTGATGACATCACTGATGACATCTCAAATGACATCACTGATGACATCACTGATGACGTCTCAAATGACATCACTGATGACATCACTGATGACATCACTGATGACATTTCAAATGACATCACTGATGACATCACTGATGACATCTCATTTGACATTACTGATCACATCACTGATGACATCATTCATGTGATAATACAATGAACCTCTTCAGACTCTAATATAACCTTAGATACACTCAGTGTAAACAGACACTCAAAGACAGTCACGCATCCATGGAGTTACTCACACACCTACTCAGTCATGCAAAGAATCAATCACACCTCCATTTCCTCAACTATACAGTTATACACACCTTACTTATTCAAACATATACTAACACATATTTACTCTCTTATACAATCCCTGATACAAGTTCACAATGATCCATACAGCCACTCACACATTCACTGGCTCTTATGCACAGTTATTTATATATGTCAACTCTCACATGTACTGTGTTTTACATATGTACTTACTTTGACATGTAGCACTGAGATATCCATTCACTCACCAATACACTCATGCACACAGTCAACCGCCCATACAGCTGTTTCCACATGCACTTTTGAACACATACATCTAGTGAATCAACTGCTCACACATCTATGCACAGAGTCATACACCTCCCAGCCACCCACACACACACTCAGTCTCCCATACAAATACTTGGGCAACCAATCAATAACCCATATAGTTACTCATATAGCTACTGATCAACACATGCAGCAGTTTACAGAACAACAGACATAATGATGCACAAATTAAGACAGTTTAGTCACTAACCCATGCACTCAGTGAGACACATTTAATCACTCACTCATACAGTCAGTCATGCACCTACTAAATCCTTCATCCAGACACTTATACATCCACTCATTCTTCAATATATGACATATTTTAACTTTACAGAAACATACAGTCACTGGATGTTGTCATCAGTGATGTCATCAGTGATGTCATTTGAGATGTCATCAGTGATGTCATCAGTGATGTCACTGACCATGTCATGAATGATGTAATATGTGACATGATCAGCAGTGGATTGCGGGTGCGCGATATATAGTTAGTGCAACTAACTATATATGCGAATTTCAATGGTTTTGTGTGAGTAAAATAAGGTTTTGTAAATGCTAATTCCTAACTATATATGGTCTATAACCTATGGTTTTTTCAGTGAATATATATATATATGAAAACCAAATCCTTTCTGCGAAGCACACGCAATTCTCCGCGCTGCCACACCTTGAGGAACGGACCACAGCAAAGGTAGTTTATAAAGTGCAATTTATTCCATAATTCACAACATGACGCCTATATATTCACTTAAAAAACCATAGGTTTCAGTCCAATTCCTAACTATATAAGGCCTGAAACCTATGGTTTTTTCAGTGAATTTGCAAGGTTTTTAAAATGCTAATTCCTAACTATATAAGGCCTGAAACTTATGGTTTTTTAATTGAATTTCAACAGTTTTTTAAATGACAATTTTTAATTTAATTTGTTTGTTTTTTATACAGATTTACTACATTTTTGTAGGCAGGTGTTCAGAGGGCACTCCCCCGTTTTACAACTCTATGCAGCGCAACCCCTGGCGCGTTTGCAGAGGAGGAACTAATTCCCCTTGCATACTGGGGGTCCTTGGGGGCCAACTAGCCCACCAGGAACCTCCAGTATTTCCCAGGGGGCTGCATTGCAGAGAGGTGTAATGAGGCCACACCCTTTTTTACACCTCTCTGCAGCGCAGCCCCCGGCGCATTTGCAGAGGGGGAACTAATTCCCCTTGCATACTAAGGGTCCCTGGGGGCCAACTAGCCCACCGGAACCTACAGTATGCGCCAGGGGGCTGCATTGCAGAGAGGTGTAATGAGGCTATGCCCCTTTTTACACCTCTCTGCAATGCAGCCCCCTGACGCGTTTGCATTGGGGGAACTAATTCCTCTTGCATATTGGGGGTCCCTGGGGGCCAACTAGCCCACCTGGAACCTCCAGTATGCGCCAGGGGGCTGCATTGCAGAGAGGTGTAATGAGGCTATGCCCCTTTTTACACCTCTCTGCAACGCAGCCCCCTGGCGCGTTTGCAGAGGGGGAACTAATTCCCCTTGCATACTGGGGGTCCCTGGGTGCCAACTCGCCCACCAGGAGCCCCAGTATGTGCCAGGGGGCTGCATTGCTTTGTCCCGGGGGACGGCGGTCCCTGGGGCAGTGTGGGGGGGGATTGGGGCCCCCCCACACTTCTTTATCACTATGCCCCTGCGATTTGGTCCCCCCGGGGGGTAATTTAAAAAAAAAACAGACCGGGTTTTCCAAAAACATTTTTTGGGCATTGGGGTTCCTTGTGGGACCACCTGGGCAGGCCTAAGGGATCAGGGTGTTTCTACCCTACCCCCTTTTTGTGTTCTACACATTTTTTTCTGATTTCTTGTGCCTCGGTCTACCGAGCACAAGATGGCTGCCAACACTTCCTGGTTTGAAGTGTTGAAAGACAATGAGCATGCAGCTCGTGCTAATTGGCTGCCACTGTCTTTCAACACTCCAAAACAGAAATTGTTGGCAGCCATCTTGTAGACTGAGGCACAATAAAGCAGAAAAACAAACGTGTAGAACTCAAAAAGGGGGCAGGGTAGAAGCACCCTGACCCCCTAGGCCTTCTCAGGGGGTCCCACAAGGACCCCCAAGGCCCCAATGTTTTTTATTTATTTTTTTAAATCACTGGTACGCGTACAGTACGCGTACCATACTCATACGGTATGCGCACGGTGCGCGCACGGTGCACGCTAATAGATATATATTTGTTTTCTCATTTGATTTTCTCAGGAACTACTGGAGGGATTTACACCATTTAAGCAAAAGCATGATCTGCGAATCAGACTCTACCATTTTGCTAAATTTCTTGTAATTCCGTTCAGCCGTTCGGGCTTTAGCCGTGTCTAAAACGTCCCATGGAAAATAACATGGGGAAAACACGTTTTGGGACCCCCCTTTTTTCTCAGCCCCCACTTGACGAATCCCCCCAAAACTTTCAGGGAAGGAGCGGAGCGGGACATCTTCTTTGAGAAATTCACGAAGATTTATTAACCGGCGCCAAAGTTATTCCAAATAGAATGTTGTGGATTTCCTATGGAAACTAGGTCCTAACTATATCCAGTAGGTAATATATATATTACCTACTGGCGGTCGCCAGTAGGTATATATAGTTAGGATTTTTTCTCTATGGTTTTTTTGAAAATTCTATGTCTAATAACTTTGGCGTTTGTGGACGGAATTGGCTGAAATTTTCAGGAAAATGGCACATTCTGTTTCTGAGCAGCCCTTGAAAATTTGGGGGGGGTTCGTCAAGGGGGGGCTGAGAAAAAAGGGGGGTCCCAAAACGTGTTTTTAACATTGAGTTTTCCATAGGGCGGTTGGCCTCACTTTTAGCCCGAACGGCTGAATGGATTTGCACGAAACTTGGCAAAATTGTAGGGACTGGTAGCCCGATGTGCCTTTTGTAGGTCTCAATATATGTGCTCCAGTGGATTTTGAGAAATTAACGTTTAAAAAAAGATATATATCTGTAACAGCGGACCGGGCAGCGCTCCAGGACGCGTACTTTTCGCGCAACGGAGCTTTGTGAAGCGAAGCTGATTGGTTCTCCGGCGTCTGTCAACATTCCAAACAGTCCGTAGCGGCCGCCATCTTGTCTCTCGGTAGGATCGAGAGACAAGAGGAGGCCAAAGCGAAGGGGCAAATGACCATAAGGGGGAATAGTAGATCCTCGCTGACCCCCTACGTTTGATGTGGAGGTTTTAAAAGGGCCCCGCGGGGCAAAAAAAAAAAAAATAATAATAATCGAACGGCTGAATGGATTTGCACGAAACTTGGCAAAATATTAGGGACTGGTAGCCCGATGTGCCTTTGCTAGGTCTCAATATATGTGCTCCAGTGGATTTTGAGAAATTAACGTTCAAAAAAAGATATATATCTGTAACAGCGCTCCGCTTCGCGTACTTTCCACGTTACGGAGCTTTGCGAAGCTGATTGGTTCTCCGGCGTCTGTCAACATTCCAAACAGTCCGTAGCGGCCGCCATCTTGTCTCTCGGTAGGATTGAGAGACAAGAGGAGGCCAAAGCGAAGGGGGAAATGACCATAAGGGGGCATAGTAGATCCTTCCTGACCTCTTAGGTTTGATGTACCATTTTGCCAAGTTGGGTGTAATTCCGTTCAGCCATTCAGGCTGTAGACGTATGTAAATGTCCTATGGAAAATTGCATGGGGAAAACACATTTGAAAGTGTTGAAATTTAGAACCAATTAAAATGTTACTTTGGTTTTGTATTTGTGTGTGATGAAAGTTAATTGGTTATGTATATATTTCAAATGAGAGGAAACCACAGCCATTTTGTGATACTACTGTCTGAGGTACATTTGTGAGGAATTTTTGGTGGTGAATTTCTGGTGTTTGATTTACACAGTACTAACACTTCTCCTACTTTTAAAAAGGTGAGTTGTTAATTTGTAAGGGGAACTATGTTGTACACTTGAAGATAATTTGAAAAATGTTTTCTGTTATTTATTTGCAGTCCTTCTGTTATACTAAATACTTGATAAAGTTAGTTTTATATTATGTATTACTAAAAACGATAAATGAAAGTGATTATTTTTTTCTGCAATTTACAGCAAGCAATTTCAAAATAAAATGGCTCACAATGAAGAGACCGTGGCAATTTCTTTTGAATTGTCCACTACATTGATTGAAATTGAGAGCACCAATAATGAAATATTGTCACAAGGAGGACATGACTTGTATGATTCCATTAGATTGATTGAAATGGACAGCACCAAGAATGAAATATTGTCACAAGGAGATGACTTGAATGATTCCACTACATTGATTGAAATTGAGAGCACCAATAATGAAATATTGTCACAAGGAGGAGATGACTTGTATGATTCCATTAGATTGATTGAAATGGACAGCACCAATAATGAAATATTGTCGCAAGGAGGAGATGACTTGAATGATTCCACTACATTGTTTGAAATTGAGAGCACCAATAATGAAATATTGTCAGGAGGAGATGACTTGAATGATTCCACTACATTGATTGAAATTGACAGCACCAATAATGAAATATTGTCACAAGGAGGAGATGACTTGAATGATTTTTTTGATCAATCTCTTGATGGCGAATTTATCGAGTGTTTGGAGACCATAGAGTTACAAGAATCATCATTGGAGACTTTTCATGAGGACATTGCTGATGAGGACATGTTACTAGTTCTTTCAAATTTAGAAAATTCTGAAGAATAAATTTATATTTAGAAATCAAAAATTGTTTGAGACATTATTCATTTTTATTTTTAATTTATGAGGTTGTAGCGAAGTGATTGTAGTATAAAATGAGACTTATAGTATAGAGTGCAACATTTTTATGTTACATGGTAAGTTTACTCATATTTACTTCCCTTCTGCCACTATATTATCTCCAATGTGTATTTGACATCTCTTCTTCATCTCCGGCCTCCTTTCTCTCACTGTGTGTCTCCGATGCATCTTATCGCTGGCTATTTTGTGTAATTACAGAAGACAGTAAAATAAAATAGTTCGGAACGTGAAAAGGGGGCAAAGTAGAGTACTCCTCACCCCCTAGGCCTTTTTAGGCGGTCCCAAAAGGATCAGTTTCTGCTTTCCTGAGAGATTATGGTATGAGTTCCATATACCACAATAACTTGCATTACAACATGCAAGATATCTATCTCCTATTACCAACTTTTGGAGATATTCGCGCTAAGCGCGAACATCTCCAAAAAGTAACACCTGCCCTGAGCAGTTCTTAGCCATGTTATCCAATGGGAGGTGGATAACATGGCTAAGAGCATTAGCTCGGTAATGCATGAATATCGCTGAGTTTTTAGCGATATTCATGCATTGCGGCCGTTTATTATCGCATTTGCGATAAACCTTGATAATAGCAAGGTTTATCTTCGATAATTTCTGACGATGCTTAGTGGTAAAAAATTCGTTGGTAAGCATCGTTAGCGATAAATATCGCTTAACTTTGGTAATATGCCCCAACGTCTGTTAACGTTCGATTCGAAGGAAATGAGGAAGTGTTGAAAAACATTGTCTGCGCCATCTTGCCTTTTTTGAAATGCCACACTTTTGTCGTGCACGGCAGCCATTTTAGATGTCTTGACCAGACCCACTCTCTGCACGCTGTCGATTCGTAGCATGGCTCCTCACCCACGCAAGCATCTTCCCCAGGCACTGGTCACCACCGCTCTCTGTCTTATGCATGGGCAATAAACCTCCCCCCATCTGCGCTGCTCTTCCCTGAGAATCACACTCTGTGCCCGCCCGACACCTCCCTTTCGCTCTATTCACTACCGCACCCTCTGACACTCCTCTTCCTCTGTGTCCGATTGTCCAGGCTATCAGCTAGCCCTGCAGATGTAGTTTATGGCCCCAGCTGTAAAGAATCACCCCTCTTCAAAGGAGTTATAGTAGATCAAGGCCCACACCCGATGAGATCCGTCACACCACACGTGTTCCTACTATCTGAAAACCATCCTGTATTGTGATTGGGGAGGGGACCGAGCCTGAAGCGGAAGATTCCAGGAATGACTCTTTGTACATCAAAGTTTTTACAATTATGTGTCACATTAAAAATATATAGCACTCCAACAAAGTAGTAGGAATATAAAACTTTAATAACATATAAATATATACAACAAAACAAAAACAGTAAAAACATTTAAACAACGAAGAGACCGTGGCAATTTCTTTTGAATTATCCAATAGATTTATTGAAATTGACAGCACCAATAATGAAATATTCTTGTCAGTAGCGGTCTGTTGTGCGAATAGTTCCAAGGCAGCAGAACGCGCTGAAATCTAGATGGCACGAAGGTGATGTCTAGTAAGTTGCCGCCCAGCAAATAACGGCGTGGGGCGCCGCGGGGGTGAGTGAGTCCAGTAGGCACCACAGCTATTCTTACCGGCATTGCAGAATTACTGCTGGGGACAATGCCTGTGCTGTAGCAGGGTCACAGCAGAAACAAAAAGGATTCTGTTGAAGATGTTGTTGGTTTTCAATTTGAAAACAGTTCTGGTGTCAACTGCTATGCTAATGTAGTGGTTAATGTTTTGTTTTCTCTAGAAAATGTAAAAGAGGGGGAGGCAGTCCAAAGTTCCGTTAAAAGGGCAAAGGAAAGGATCGGTGGTTTGAACTATCAGTCAAAAAGGGGAGGGGGTGCAATAATTTTTCCTACCGGGTCACACTGTGCTTTCACCGGAAGTGAGGTCTGCAGGATTCTAGTAATTCAAAGTGAGGCTGGCGCCAGCATGGGAGCGCCGACGTCCCGCGGATACAGTTTCGTCACTCCACGGGCGATCATGGCAGTCATTCCCCATCGGGGGTCGGAGACTCCCGCGGCTCCTCTAGAATCTTCAAGGTCGTGGAGGACTACGGTGGTGGAGTCAACCAGTGACCGGGCCATTTCTTTATGCTGGGCCCGCTCTTGCCAGGTCAACCGCCATTTTGAGAGTTCGGCAGCTACCGGCGATCGCGGGGTCACATGAGCGGACGGGCTCCACCCTGCCGGGCGAGACGTTGCAGCATGGCCACAGTGGAAGAACCCTTTTCCGGGCGCCTGGAGCGCTGAGGGTGCAGCTGGGAAGCCTCCACCTGGGGAGGCGGGAGAGGCCTGTTCGCACCGTCTCTCCCTCCCAGTGCACCCCACGGCGTCTCGCTTGAGATTTGTTATGGCCGGACCAGGCGATGAGGACGAGGGGGGGGGGTCGGAGGCATGTGCAAGACATACCCCCCAGTGTTGTCGCAGCCATTATTCAAGAAAGAAGAAGTGTCCCGTCCGTCTTCGGGCCGGGCTTCCGGTAGATGTCGGCCGGACGCCCCTGGCTCTGGCCCCATGAACGGGTTTCTTGGTTTATCGGCTGCAGCCGGATCCCGTCGGCCTCGGCCCCCCGACCGTTGGTGGCCGGACCGGAAGAGCATGTGGCGGGACTACCTGCAACTCTCAAGGGCCACCGCGGCCGGACTGGGAGAGAGAGGGGAGGGTCGAGGAGACATTCCCCCCCCCTGCAACTGTTCAGCGTTGTAAAGGCAATCCCCTGGCCGGGTCCCGCTGGCCTCGGCCTCTCCTCCGGCTACACCCTACGTTAGGATCTCCTGGCCGAGGCGTGGCAGCAGGACCTGCCTTATATGGGCTGCTCCCGGCTGGGCGTAGTCGGAACCCTGCCCCACCTTGGAAGTTTCCAGAGTGGGGGCGGATGTTCTACTGACTTGCATTTTCCGTAGTCTATCGATTTTTTGGGCGTGGCAGGCGGTGGGACAGCGAGGGGTGATTTGGTTTCTCTTACTGTTTTTCTGGTCTCTCACCACTGGCATATTTTAACGTTTTCTTGTTTCTAGGACATTAATAGGTTTTATCATTACGTTATGTTATCGTTTCTTTGTTCGTTGTTTAATAAAAGTTCATGTTCATCAGTGGCCTACTGATTTTCGTTTTCCTATTCTTTTCTTTCCAGGTTGTTTCATGCTAAAGTTTCTGTTAACAGGATACAGTGATCACTTCGTTATTATTGCATATGTCCTTTTCACTAGGGGTGCTCTCTGGTCGGGCCAGATGACGTATCTCTAGTAAATGGTCCGGGTGAAACAGGTGCATCAATCAGTGGGGAGTAGATAGGCATGACAGATTACAACGGGGGAGAAAGGTCCGCATTACGTACCCTTTCACTACTTGCAAAGATTTTCCTACGTTTATTTGCAAACAGGGAATACCTCCAAAAAGAACTAATTCCCAAACAGTCAATGTTAGGACAATCAATCAATCAATGAGGAATGAAATAGGTACGACGTGTTAAAGGCTTGCGTTACCTACCATTCACTATCTGCAAAGGGAGAGAGAATATTCCTATTCTTCCTCGTTTGCAGGCAGAGAAGATCCTTAAGAGAATTAACTTCGAACAATTCAATGCTCGATTCAAACAATCAACAAGGGGTACTGTGAACACAAATGAACGCCGCTTATGTACATACGCATTGCTATTTTCAACAGGTTGTTCCTAATGTTTCTATTTTAGCGAGGTCAAAAAGAGATCCCATTAGTGGCCTACTGATTTTGCTCGATTCCTTTTGTTTTTTTACACGATTTTTCGCTATCTGCAAAGACTAAACAGAGTATTGCGACTCTGTGCTTGTTTGTAAATAGAGAATGAACCAAAGAGAACAATCAATCAAATGGAGAGAGAAGCAGGCACGATGGATTACAAAGGGGGCAAAGGGCTGCGTTAACTACCCTTCACTATCTGCAAAGAGAGAGTACTCCTAATAGAAATGAGGGGTGGGGGGCAGCATTCAAAGCAGATCAGTGTGCATAAACACGAAAATGTTTTTACTTACCACGTACTTGACATTCGACAGCTTATGATATTTGCTATTAAAAAACCATTGAAATTCACTGAAAAAAACATAGGTTATAGACCATATATAGTTAGGAATTAGCATTTACAAAACCTTGAAAATTCACTGAAAAAACCATAGGTTATACACCATATATAGTTAGGAATTAGCATTTAAAAAACCTTATTTTACTCACACAAAACCATTGAAATTCCATATATAGTTAGTTGCACTAACTATATATGGCGCACCCGCAATCCACTGCTGATCATGTCACATATTACATCATTCATGACATGGTCAGTGACATCACTAATGACATCACTGATGACATCTCAAATGGCATCACTGATGACATCACTGATGACATCTCAAATGACATCACTGATGACATCACTGATGACATCTCAAATGACATCACTGATGACATCACTGATGACATCTCATTTGACATTACTGATCACATCACTGATGACATCATTCATGTGATAATACGATGAACCTTTTCAGACTCTAATATAACCTTAGATACACTCAGTGTAAACAGACACTCACAGACTGTCACTCATCCATGGAGTTACTCACACACTTAGTCAGTCATGCAAAGAATCAATCACACCTCAATTTCCTCAACTATACAGTTATACACACCTTACTTATTCAAACATATACTAACACATATTTACTCTCTTTTACAATGCCTGATACAAGTTCACAATGATCAATACAGCCACTCACACATTCACTGGCTCTTATGCACAGTTATTTATATATGTCAACTGTCACATGTACTGTGTTTTACATATGTACTTACTTTGATATGTAGCACTGAGATATCCATTCACTCACCAATGCACTCAGTCAACCGCCCATACAGGTGTTTCCACATGCACTTTTGAACCCATACATCTAGTGAATCAACTGCTCACACATCTATGCACAGAGTCATACACCTCCCAGCCACCCACACACACACACTCAGTCTGCCATACAAATACTTGGGCAACCAATCAATAACCCATATACTTACTCATATAGTTACTGATCAACACATGCAGCAGTTTACAGAACAACAGACATAATGATGCACAAATTAAGACAGTTTAGTCACTAACTCATGCACTCAGTGACACACATTTATTCACTCACTCATACAGTCAATCATGCACCTACTAAATCCTTCGTCCAGACACTTATACATCCACTCATTCTTCAATATGTAAGACATATTTTAACTTTACAGAAACATACAGTCACTGGATGTTGTCATCAGTGATGTCATCAGTGATGTCATTTGAGATGTCATCAGTGATGTCATTAGTGATGTCACTGACCATGTCATGAATGATGTAATATGTGACATGATCAGCAGTGGATTGCGGGTGCGCGATATATAGTTAGTACAACTAACTATATATGGAATTTCAATGGTTTTGTGTGAGTAAAAAAAGGTTTTTTAAATGCTAATTCCTAACTATATATGGTCTATAACCTATGGTTTTTTCTGTGAATTTTCAAGGTTTTGTAAATGCTAATTCCTAACTATATATGGTCTATAACCTATGGTTTTTTCAGTGAATTTCATTGTTTTTTTAAAAGCTAATATCTTTAGCTGTAAAATGTATTCTTCTTTAAATCAAAAAATATATTTTATATATTTATTAATAATTTTTTTTATTATTATTTTTTTTTGTTCGCTCCCGGTTCGCGAACCGGGAAGCTTCCCGTTAGCTCAATTTGGTGCCGCGACCCGGTCCGCGAACCGGTAAACGTTCCGTTTGTGCAACTGCCGCGTTATAAATCAACATCGTGACGCGTCGCGGAAGCGCGACGTATCACGTTGTCGCGTAATGCGTCTTATGACGCGCCGCGTTAGCGCACCCGGAAGTGCTCCGGTACGCGAACCGAGACGCGAAGCGCAGCTCCCCGGAAGCGATCCGGGGCGCGCCGCGAAAGAGCGACGTATCTCGTTGCAGCGTAATGCGTCTTATGACGGGCCGCGTTAGCGCACCTGGAAGTGCTCCGGAGCGCGAACGGAGGCGCGAAGCGCAGCTCCCCGGAAGCGATCCGGGGCGCGTCCCGCAGCGCGTAACATAAGCGTAACAGGTCATGTGACTTGTTAATAAAACTTTTAATTGGTTCATTTCACTTTTGGTTTCCTAATGATGTAAGGCTAGGTCATGTGACCTAAAAATAACACTTTTCATTGGTTTAGAACTATTTTTTTTCCAAAATGATGAAAGCCCCCACCTTTTTTCTCACTCTGACTTTCAACTTTGTGAAAGGAAGACCTATTTTGCTGAGTGGAAAATGGCTTCACTAGTAGCTGCAGCTGGTGCACCCCCACCACCACCACCACCTCCTCATAGGAAGAGAGGACCACCTCCACAGTTCCTTCCCAACACAGAGGAGGAAGAGGATGAAGAAGAGGAAGAGGAAATACAGGCAACACAGTTTTTACAACAGGAGCCCCGGATTTCTCATCATAAAAATAGTTTCATTTGGCAGTTTTTTTCTTTTCCTGAAGGACAAAAAAAAGTTAATGCTCGCTATGTGACGTGCCTCATATGCAAAGAGGACTTATCTAGAGGCACAGATAATAAGTATAGTTACGGCAACTATACTATGCACCATCACATGCAGAGGTGGCATCCACTAAATTACAGCAGGGCAGAGATTCGTGACCTCCAGGACAACCCACCAACTCCTGTGGCCAGGACATCGGCACAGGTAACTCTGTCGGGGCCAGAGGCACGGGAAACAGTGCCAAACATTCAAGACAACTTTGTCCACATGAAGATAGTGTGTTTATATTGCGGTACCTTACTCTCATGTGGCAATATGAGTATTAATTTGATAAACAGAGCATTTGAAAACCACAAGTGCTCAAAACGCCCCAAAAAATAAAAACATTTTTTGCTCCTGTTGAGCCCTTTCCAATGCCTGTTTTTCGTTGTTTCCCCCCCCAAAAAACCAAAAAAAACATAAAATTGTTCAAAAAATACAACAAAAAAAATGTTCAGAAAAATAAAAAAAAATATAAAACAACAAAAACATTAAAAAAAAGTTCTTTTCAGAACTACCTCCCCTTTATAAAATAATTGCTAGAATGTTTAGCACTCTGGCAACCTCTATTTCTTTTGGTTCGCTTTCCGGTTCGCTCTCCGGTACGCGAACCGGGAGCGAACCCAAAAAATGTTTAAAAAAAAAAAGAAGAGTAAGTATAAGGGAAGTAAACAGAGAGTAATGTTAAAAGAAAGACAGCTATAGGGACTAAACCAGAGATACTGTTTAATAGATTTATTTACGGAAGAAAAGATGGAAGAGGATATAATTGTGAAAAACAAAATAGATAAGGAAGTGAAAGAAAAAAAGGAGAGTAGAAGAATAACAAAGAAGAGTTTCTTAGAGAATGTGAGTGAATGTTCAAAATAAGATTAAAACATGTGGAATAACAGAGAGAAAAAACAGAAAGCAGAAAAGAAGAAGTAACAGAAAAAGAATAATTGAAACAGCAAAGAAATCTAAATAACATAGGGGCATATTATCAACATAGGCAATACAAGTTTTGCAGCTTTTATCGGCAGAAATGTGTTGCTAAAGCCACTTTTGCGGCAGAAAACTGCCGCTAAAACCGCTTTTGCAGCAGTTTTCAGCTGATAAAAACAGCAATAATTGTATTGGCTGTGTTCATAATATGCCCCTTAGTGTGCTTCAACTACACAGAGAAAGCATAATGAACAAGTAGTGAAAGAGTGATCAGTCAGAGACACTAAGAGTAATAGAGACGGAGTGAGTGAACAAGAGTGAGGAACTATGAGAAGAGAGAGACTGAGAAAAGGAGTGGAAGGAGTAGAGTAAGTAAGTAATAGAGAAAGGAATGAGGGAAGTAGCAAAGGCAGGAAAGTGAGGGTTAAAGAAATGAAGCAGTGGAACTAATAGTATTTAAATGTGATAGAAATGTAACGAAAAGAGTACAAAACATTTACCTTATAATTGTCGTTAACTTAGTCACTTGTTATTTTTATACTTTCAATCTGTGAAAGAGAGAACAAACATTTGAAAAATATTAAAACATGTATTTAAAAATTAGAAAAGACAAGGGAAAAGATTGAAGGACAAACAGTTTTTCAACAACTTTGACACTTACAGAAGCTTCTGCTTCTCCAGGCCCCCTACACAGTCCTAAAGATATACATTTTAAACTAACAGTATCTTGATGCAGATGAAGAGAGGCCTATCTTGGAACATGGCGGATCTTTTGCACTGCTGTTGTCTCACAAAAGTGACGCAATGGCAGCGCAAAAGAGATGCACAATCATCATAAAACTGTTCCTAACATTTTAAATGATTGTTTCAGGATGGCAATAAGGTGTGTCCTATCCAGACGTTTGTTTCAGGTGAGGCCTACTCAGGGTTGCAGATGAAATTTAGAGTTGTTGAAGAGTACAGAGGAGATAATACATGTGCAGGTCTAATAACGAAGTGAGTCATGTCCACTGCACTCTTGAACAAATGTCCGACCTCCTCTGTCTCCTGGAACAGGCCTAAACCTCATCTACACAATGTGATTTGTAATGTTAGGAAACACAGGTAATAGAATTGAAAAACGTGCAATTTTTTTTGCTCATTCCACAATCACATCACCTGTGTTTCCTTAGCTTAGGTATCTCATTGTGGAAATGTAGTCTATCATATGAAAGACTATGTAGAATGTGAACACTGTATGCAACAATTTTGACACTTACAGAAGCCTCAGCTTCTCCATGTCTACTACACATTTCTAAATGTATATCATAAGTACAAAAAATACAGAATTAATTATACATGTTAAATGGTTTATTTTTGCTGTTCTCAGAATTTATCAAATTTCACTAAAAACAGTGACTTGAAGGTATTCATCATATAACAGCGGGGAAAAAAAAACACAATCAAAATGATTGTGTTTAAAAAACCCATATAACATAACCAATCAGAAATCAAAACTCCTCAAAAGTAACTTACTTTCCATGACGTCGAAGGATGTCCTATGAACAGCTTACACTCTGTTGTGCTGTTTTTATTTTCAGCCCGCCACTTTCTGAAAGAAAACCTCCATCGTTTTGAAAAATATGTTACATACAATAAATGACTTCTCGCTCTCTACCACACGTTTCCACAAGGCCAAATCATGTAAGAGCCATTTATAACTCTTGGAATTCTTGTAAGCAAATCCCGTCATTTTGTATTTCCGCAACTTTCAGAAAGAAAACGTTCAAGATCACTTTCACAATCCTGGACTAGTAATATCTTACCCTTCTTGCTCACTCATGTTCTACATTTCCTATGCCTCTATGACTACTACAATTATTTAATTGTCTACATCACTTTTAATCACAAAGCAATATAAAACAGTAGATAAAATTATATCAACCCCTAAAATCATTATAGGCCAGTTACCTACCCTAAATTCTGTCTTCTGAAAACAGAAAGTAAGAATATTTTTAAGTTAAAAGGCAACATTTTTCATAGTCAAATGTGAATCATTTCCGAAACACCAGCTTTTTTTACATTTTAAGCTGTGTAATAAGCGGATGTTGTCAAAGGACCATCATGTCATATAATAGATGCAGTTACAAATGTTCTTCCTAAAATGAACGACTGTGTAGCCACAATATTTGTAATTAAAGTTGAAGACTTACTTTCATCAGGTTTATATAGTTGGAATTTTAAAATGACATTATAACGAAAAGTTTGGTCAAATAATCTAGACAGCATTGCAGACTTACATTCCCTCTACTCCATGTTTTGATTGGCTGCTTGAATTAGCTTATAAAAAGAAACAGTTTTTCTGAACTCATTCAAAGTGCAGTTATTTTTCGATGACGTTAAGTGTTATGGTAAGAACACCGTTTGCTTTGGGAAATACTCTGTTGTCCTTTAACTAATCCACTTTCTGTAAGAAAACCTTCTTTTTTTCCAGGAACTATTTAAAACTCAAAAATAACTTTTGACTCTGTACTACACCTATCCTCAAGGCCAAATTGTGTAGAAGCCATTAGAACCTCTTGAAATTCCTCAGAGCAAATCCTGAGATTCCTTCCCTAAAATTTTGGTTTTAAAAACACCAGGTAAGAATTTTTAAGGTCAAAAGGCAATTTTTTTTTAAAAGTTAAAACAGAATCATTGCAGAATGACCAGCCATTTCTAGACTTTAAATAAGCTGTGTAATGTCCTGATGTTATTGAAGGACCGTCATGATATATAATTGCTGCAGTTACAAAAGTCCTTCCTGATATTGACAACTGTGAAGCCACAACATTTTTAATTAAAGTTGTCAATTTTGTTCCATCAGGCCTACATCGTTGGAACATTAAAATGACATACTGGCCATATGTTCGTATAAATAATGTTGACAACATTTCAGACTTACATTGGCTACACTCCATGTTGTGATCAGCTGCTTTTACTAGCTTATTAAAGGACACGGATTTACTGTCTGGCAAAGTTAAATATATAAATCTTTCTGAGTCTACACTAGTAGTACTTGATACCCTACAGTTCTCGCAGTCATGCTGCCATTGATAAGAAAGCCCAAACAGGTGATCTACATCTACACCTTCAGCATGCAATACATCAAGCATATACATTAAAAACTCCTGACAATCTTGCTGAATATTTTGAGAGAATTGTGTTTGACCTGAACATCTGTCTAACAGATTTCGAATTTCAGACACACTTTCTATTTTTGTTCTATCAGTGCTACATTTCTCTAACACAGAATTCAACAAACTGCAAAATCTCTGATCCGAATTGACCACAATCTCTTCTTTTACATTTTCTAGAGAAAACAAAACATTAACCACTACATTAGCATAGCAGTTGACACCAGAACTGTTTTCAAATTGAAAACCAACAACATCTTCAACAGAATCCTTTTTCTTTCTGCTTATAATTTCAGGTTCATCGACTTTTCGTCTTTTTGCTACAACCTCCCTAGTATTGGTCACATTTCTTCATTTCCGGCCTACCACACGTTTCTCAAACAAAGGATATTGAGGCAAATGTCGCGCATACTCTCTTCTTAACCTATTGTATTCCTTAACACAATCTAGATCCGCACAAATGTTTGTGACATCACACTCAATCAAGTACAATCCCGATAAAGTTCTAACTCGTGACAATGCCGCATATGCCATACCCTCCTTGAACACAGAACTGCCAATATTCACCAATGCACTGTCTACACTTAAACCTTGCGATTTATGGATTGTCACCGCATATGCCAAGCAAACAGGAAACTGCTTACGGCGAACATATAAGTCTTTTACAAGCAAAAATCTAGCAGAACAACGACCAATTAGCTGTACTTCCTCAATGCCATCAAATTGAATTTTTAAAAATTCAATTCCATCTCTATTTCTGTATTTCACAAAATCAACAACATTACCCATTGATCCATTTACCAGACCTCTTTCAACATGTAAATTCCTTCTTAAAATTATACGGCAATTTAAGCACACATTCAGAGTCTTTTCAAAACCCGCAGTTTTAGATATACTCTTCTCTAATGAATCCAATTTTGTTTTCAAATTCTCAGACAAAATAATTGTTGATCCCATATGCTCTACTCTGTCAATAGCTTCCAGTTTCACAATCTCTTGGTTTTCTAAATACAACATTTTGTTGTTGAAGATGGCATATTCTGCAAGAGTTGGCATCAAACATATTCCAGATTTCTTCTCAGTAATTTTCTGAAAAATATTCTCAGGCACAACGTCTTGTTCTGGATATAAATTTGACAGTAACCGTGCATGTAAAGCTTCTTTCCCATGCTCGGTCACTTTTCCAATTCTAACATCTTGTAGAATATTCTTGTAATCTTCATCCTTCGCCTGACGCATATTTTCATGCAGTTCAGCATAATTGAAGTTTAACCATATATTGACGTTGCCAATGCTCCCTAGGCACTTCCTGGTATCTTCATGCGTGAGCATTTTTAACACAGGTTGTCCTTTCACTGGTGTCAGCTGCAGAAGATCTCCGAAAACAATGATGTGTTTGCCACCAAATAACACATCATACTCTGTTTTAAGAACTTCTTGCATTCTCAAATGCACAAAGGCAAGCATGACATTGGAAACCATGCTTACTTCGTCAATGATAAGAAGTTTCATTTTCCTCAAGACTCTTGAAACTTCACAACAAGCATCTCCAGATAACTTGTGGTATTGTAATTTGTTATCATGCTCCACTGGCAGCATCAGTAGACGATGCAAAGTAATACCTTTAATGTTATGTGCTGCCAGTCCAGTTGGAGCGGTGATAACACAAGACAGCGATGACTCAGTCCTTTTCTGCAAATAACATGAAATTGCTTTAATGAGGAAACTTTTTCCAGTTCCCGCTTCTCCACTCACGTACAGTCGGACAGGCTTCAACGACGTACATGAGCACTCTTTCTTCTCATGACTTAATCCATGATCAATTTGGTTGGTAACCTCGTCATATATTTTCCTTTGCTCAACGTTGAGTTGTCTTTCCAAGTCTTCTAAGTTAACCGCATCCTCCTGAGCATGTGCCATGGCTCTTTCCACTTCATTCATGGCAGTGGCAGCTTCATTTTCGATAACAGGTCCTCCTAGTGGATCCTGACTCAATGAAACAGAACTCTGACTGTCCTGAGAACTGTCTCTGGCAATCTCGGCTGCAATCGTTGCTTCCTGCTCGATTTCTGCATTCAACATTTCTAGATATTTGGGAAAAGCAGGACATTCTATGGTCTCCTTGGCGGCAATGAAAGAGTCTTCGTAACAGAGGAAAACTCCAAGCAGTTCCTCTTCTGCACGCCAAGGCTTAAAAAGTTGCAAAAGTGCTAAATAGAAAAACTCCTTTTTTTCAGGAGATTCGCCACTCAATTTTCGATGGTTTACCAAGTGGCATTTTCTTTGCTTGACCAGACATCCCTCACTTCCAATTACAGCATACATTCCTTTATCAATATCTTCTTTGATGTTCCTCTTGAATATGTAATTTTGTAGAACCTCATACAGACAAACATTCTCGAGGTGACTGCTTCGATTTGGATAATATGTATCCAACATGTTGGTCTTCAAAATATCGGTACTGTTCGGCTCCTTTTCTGCCAAATACTCAATTTCCCGCACAGGTTTCAGAACTCGATTACGCGTTGCAGCAAGACCAAGACTCGCCCAAACGATACTCCTGGATTTGGCATAGAGACTTGCTGAAGACAACCGGTCAGAACATTCGTAAGCTCCGATTTCTCGATGTGACAACATCTTCAGACTGAAACTGTACAACTTCTTGCTGAGGCTCTTTTCATGGGAAATGTCCTCCCACATATCCTTCAATTCTGTCTTTTCTTTTTTGGTGATGTAAGATGTCACATACCGAGCCACAGCCATACAGTTATCAGCCACAAACTGTATATCCATGTTAGCATTCCACATGGACAAAATCACTGGGTTGTAGTCGTTGACGTACTTGGACTCTTCGTTCCTTTTCAAATTGTATGTGTTTTTAGGTGATTTCTTCATCACATTATGTCGCAGCGAAGACATCAAACTGTTTACTCTTCCTTTAGAAATCACCGGTCGTGGAAAGCCGAAACGACATTTGGTGTAGAACTTGTCCTTGTTTCTGAATTTACGACGACAGTACTTTCCACAACGATGGCTTTGGAAACGTAGAACTTGTTCTCTTAGGCTTTTCTTCTCCTTTGCGTTTGGAACAGCACATGTAGAATACTGTTCTATGAAACTCATCACTAAGTCTTCTGGATCCGTTCCAAATTTAGGTGCATCCTTGATCCACAGCAGCATATGTATATGAGGAGCACCTCTTGCTTGGTACTCCTTTCTCCAGAAGAAATCCAACACCTCTCCAAGAGTTGGATTTCTCTTGTTCATGATGAAAGACATCATAGCTTCAAATCTATGATTGAAGTACCTGCATTCATTCACTGGATCCAAAGAGCACAGTTCTCCGGGTGTCTTAAATTCGATATTTTCAATGTTTCCATTTGCCTCTCGTAGAAATTCAAGTAAGTCTTCCCAGCCATACTCGGCACAGCTCAGAGTGAGGAACCATGTGGGAGTTCCTAAGTTCCTCAGCATACATTTTAAATCACCATGACGACGGTACCAGTACTCATTAGTACCACGCTGACACGCCATGAGATTAATCAGGTGACAATCTAAAATACTGTCTTGCACATTGACTTTATCCATAAAGTCACTTGCAGAGATGTTTTGCATGTGTATACCACTTTTCAAGATGTGGTTCACTGCATATGACAGTCCAGACAGATCGCTTTCAAACAGGAGATGAAACAAATAGGGAATGCATTGTTGAAACCTAGCATCTTCTGCATACAATCATAAAGTCCGGTATTCATAACCAGGAATTTGATGAGGTCGCTCATCATATCATCCTCCCTGACCTGTTGGAAATAGCTGTGGGAAACACCGAGCTTCCAAACTTTCCTCCCAAACACTAATGGGACTCCCTTTGGCTTGTTTCATTTGAAACAACTCAATAGCATTCCCCATGACTTCCTTGGAATGCAAAGGATGAACACTATAATGTTCATATATTTCTTCACTTTTAGAGGGTTCTACTTTCTCAATTTGACCAGCACACAAATCGCTATCCTCTTCCTCACTTACTTCCTCTTCTGCAACATATACATTCTTATAGTACTTATTATTTTTTTTCAAATACAATGTTGCCTTTTTGACTTTCCTAACATCCACTAAATCTTGCCATATTTTCTTATTCTTTGTCGGAACCCCATTAACTAAGATAACCAGAGGTTCCTCTTCCACTTTTTCTACTCCAATTGTATTAATGTTTTTCTTCAAATCTAGAGGCAAATAAACAACTCTTCCCTTTAATCCTCTCTGTAAATCTGATGGAGGCAATTTCCCTGTCTTTGACTCCATTCTTACAATAGCCTGAAAGGGATGGATACTTTGAATCAAAATAGATTCATAAGTATTTAAATCCTTCAATTCAGAAGGAATCTCAACCAATTCCAGATTATTATGAACCGCTCTAGCAGGCATCTGGTTTTGATTTAATTTGTTACAACAATAAGTACACATACGTTGATCCAATCCCAAATCAAAACAATTTTCTACCATCAAGTATATTGCGAAATCCTTCCATTCACTATTATTTTCCCTTTCACTTTTTGCATATAAATCCACTAACTTAGTCTGATTCTTATAATAAGTGCGTCGACAACACACACAAGTGAAATTAGGCCTCTCACTTAATTTCACCTGAAACGTGGCAATTTCCTTCTGAAAATTATCTGTACTGGAAACCTGTACACTATCTTCCACATTACCCTCTTCTTCTGGGTCAATTTCAACATTCTCCTCTTTACTTCCAAAGTAACAAAACTCAATTTCTTCACAAATATTTTTCACATCTATTTCAGAACCATGCAAAAGAGCAGCGCATAATTGTTTAAGCATAATTGCTGGACTCTTAGCATAATACAACATTCTAACTAATTTCCTCACTTTATTATGATGCACTGCTAGCATCCTGAAATGATGAAAAACACTCTGGCATACTCTCCTGGAAAGACAAGCCAGTGAATGACCATGCAAACCTGTCACTTCTCTCACTCTGCAAGGATCTAATTCTTGCAACAACATCATTTTCTGCTTCAAACTTTTCTTATTAAATGTCCGTACAAAATCACAAAGCAAATTGATGGAATCCTGTCGTACACTGCAAATACTACTACACTTCCAGGTGTACACAGGACCCTTAGGACGTCTTCCTAAAACCTCATTACCTAACACCTCTTCTGTCTCTGTTGTCACAAGTTTTTCTTTTTCAACTGGACAACCATCTTCCACCTCATAAGCTCGACCATTGGTGTCAACTGCATGCACCAAATCATTATCCTGGAAATAAATCTCCTCATTAAAAAATGCCTCACAACTTGAACTATGCATCCATTCTCCGGAAAAAACTTCACAAAAATTACTACGATGAACTATTCTCTTCCATCTACTATTTCTTTTGAAATCATAAATTGCCTTGTTTAGCTTCCTAATTCTATTGACTATCAAAATAAATAACTTTCGTTTAATTTCAAATGCCTGATCAATAACTTTCTCAACTTTTTTTTCTCTGATAAAAAACCACTTTCTGTTGACCTTTCTTAATATTTTTTAACAAATTGCCAATTATCCTGTTGCGGAACATTCGTTTACGAATGTCCCTAAACTGTTGTTTCCTTCTACTATCATGCACAGAGTTATCTCTTGCTCTAGCAGTAACATTTTTGATTGGCCTTTCCTTTCCATTTAAATTGCTTCTCTTTTTCTGGACTAAAACATTTTCTGTAGTACTACTTTTTTTTTTACAAATGTTTCTTATGAATGATTTCGTGGTCTTACCCGGTGCTTTCTTGGTGACTTGACGATTTTTTATTGTAGTGGACTGCTGCATTACTTGATGAACCTGCTGTCTTTGACGTTTTGTAGCCTTTCTGATTCTATCCTTAGACGGCATTCTCAAAATTTGAAATGATCTGCAGTTGAATCTGTGGTAAAATATAATAAAAAATGTTATTAATCACTATTACCAAACAGTAAATCAATAACAGTCATCAAAAACTTAACACACTACTTGACATTTTTACATAGAATATTTTTTAGTGCTTTGGCAAATTTAGAATACACAAATATCAGAAAAGAAATGGAATTCTTCTTCATTTTACCTGTGCTGTTTTATATGTGAATCTGATCTAATTTTATGAGCATATTTTAATATTTTATTGAAGACACTACACATAACCTGTTTTTGAAGGTGTGTTTAATTTTAAATGAAACGGTTTACATTTTTACTTTTCATTTATTGTAAATTTTAAAAATAAATGTTTATAGTTCCATAGGCTCAAGCAGGTCAGCTTCCCACCCTATGTCATACAATTCTGACAAATCGGCACCCTCATCATGTTCTTCATCATCCTCAGGATTTAAATCATCCAAGGGATCTACTTCCACCGACGTTTCAATTACAAGTTCAATGATAAGGTCGAGATCAACTGATTGCTGATTGTCACTCATGGTTGATGTTGTCGTTATCTTTAAAGAAAGAGAACAACAATGAGATGTTGCAGAGTAAGAGACAAATCTCAGAGATTATAATGGTAAAATTGTTTAACAAGAGTAACATTTTGCAGCTATTATTTAGCCATGTCCAGCGATGCTGAGGAGGTGAACCCTATGTCCAAGTTTTCAGTGAACAGGACTCATCTCTTCTTAACCTTGGATAAGCCTCACCGACTCTGTGTCCCCTGCTCATACTTAAATGTACAGGGGCAGATTTATGCTAAGTGGCGCATCCCCACGGATGCACCAGTTAATGTGCACCGCTGCTCTGCCACCCATAGTGTGCCGCATTTACAATGTGAAGCACCATTGAGCAAAAACAGCACAGATGCGTCACGCATCTGTGCCGCAAAAGCAGCACATTGCAGGAATCACGTCATAAGCGCGACATGTCTACTGCAATGCACAGGAGGAACCCTCACATTGCATGGTGCTTCACTTCTTATGCCTGTTTCAAACAGGCGTAAGGATTTGATTCAGCAATGCTATAAAGCTGACTCAGTGAAATCTTCTAAATTTCACTGTGTTAGTTTTACAGGGCTTTCATGCAAATTAATGCATACCTTGCAACAAAACACCTATATGAAAACTGACGCAGGTTTCATGTGGCACAGGACTTTACCGCTTGACACATCTGCCTAGATGCATCAAGTTGTAAATATGTCGCCACATAGCAAATCTTTTGCACCGCCGCTGCGTCACAAAAGTGACGCACAGTGACGCAAAAGAGACATACACCTATCATAAATCTGACCCTAACATTTTAAATGATTGATTCAAGATTACGATAAAGTGTGGCCTATCCAGAGGTTTGTTTGAGGTGAGGCCTACTCAGGGTTGCAGATGAAATTTACGCTTGTTGAAGAGTACAGAGGAGATAATACATGTGAAGGCCTACCAATGAAGTAAGTCATATCCACTTCACTTTTGAACAAAGGCCAGACCTTTTCTGTGTCCGTGGACAGACCTAAACCTCATCTGTACAATGTCATTCGTAAACTTAGGAAACACAGGTGATGTAATTGAAAAATGTGGAGTTTCTTTTCCTCATTTCACAATCACATCACCTGTGTTTCCTTTGCTTAGTTATCTCATAGTGCAGATGGACTCTAGCATATCAAAGAGTACACATAAGTTGAGCAGTGTATACAACAATGTTGACATTTACAGAAGATTCAGCTTCTTATCTTGTTGGAGATGAAATGAGGCCTGTCTTGCAACATGGTGCATCTTTTGCATCACTGCTGCATCGGTTTCATGTGGCACGGGACTTTACAGCATGACACATCTGCCTAGATGCATCAAGTTGTAAATATGTCGCCACATAGCAAATCTTTTGCACCGCCGCTGCGTCACAAAAGTGACGCACAGTGACGCAAAAGAGGCATACACCTATCATAAATCTGTCCCTAACATTTTAAATGATTGATTCAGGATGACGATAAGGTGTGGCCTATCCAGAGGTTTGTTTAAGGTGAGGCCTACTCAGGGTTGCAGATGAAATGTACGCTTGTTGAAGAGTACAGAGGAGATAATACATGTGAAAGCCTACCAATGAAGTAAGTCATGTCCACTTCACTCTTGAACAAAGGCCAGACCTCTTCTGTGTCCGTGGACAGGCCTAAACCTCATCTGCACAATGTCATTTGTAAACTTAGGAAACACAGGTGATGTAATTGAAAAATGTGGAGTTTCTTTTCCTCATTTCACAATCACATCACCTGTGTTTCCTTTGCTTAGGTATCTCATAGTGCAGATGGACTCTAGCATATCAAAGACTACGCAGAAGGTGAGAACTGTATGGAACATGGCTATGTAAGTCAAATAATCAAAATCTAAATTTGCCAAGCACACATGGGGGCGTATTTACAAGGACCCTGCACCACTGGGAAAGGTCTTAAATTAAAATGGGAAAAATAACATCAGAGAGACACAAAGGCCTTATAAATATGCCCCAAGCAACCTATGAAGCTCTAGCATTACATATCAAGAAACCTAATTGATTTCAAAAATCGTTTTTAAACACATCATCTAAATCAATTATATACCTACATTCATCAGGAAGTGACTTAAAATGCCCTAAGACACATGAAAGCGTTTTTTTTAAGCCCTTGCTCCATTTTTAGATCACTTTTAACATGGCTATGTAAGTCAAATAATCAAAATCTAAATTTGCCAAGCACACATGGGGGCGTATTTACAAGGACCCTGCACCACTGGGAAAGGTCTTAAATTAAAATGGGAAAAATAACATCAGAGAGACACAAAGGCCTTATAAATATGCCCCAAGCAACCTATGAAGCTCTAGCATTACATATCAAGAAACCTAATTGATTTCAAAAATCGTTTTTAAACACATCATCTAAATCAATTATATACCTACATTCATCGGGAAGTGACTTAAAATGCCCTAAGACACATGAAAGCGTTTTTTTTAAGCCCTTGCTCCATTTTTAGATCACTTTTAACATGGCTATGTAAGTCAAATAATCAAGATCTAAATTTGCCAAGCACAGATGGGGGCGTATTTACAAGGACCTTGCACCACAGGGAAAGGTCTTAAATTAAAATGGGAAAAATAACATCAGAGAGACACAAAGGCCTTATAAATATGCCCCAAGCAACCTATGAATCTCTAGCAATACATATCAAGAAACCTAATTGTTTTCATAAATCGTTTTTAAACACATCATCTAAATCAATTATATACCTACATTCAAGGGGAAATGACTTAAAATGGCCTAAGACACATGAAATCGTTTTTTCTAAGGCCCTTGCAACATTTTTGGGTCACTTTTAACGTGGCTATGTTAGTCAAAGAATTAAAATCAAAATTTGCCAACCACAGATGGGGGCATATTTACAAGGACCTTGCACCACAGAGAAAGGTCTTAAATAAAAATGTGAAAAATAACATCAGAGAGACTCAAAGGCCTTATAAATGTGCCCCAAGCAACCTATGAATCTCTAGCAGTACATATCCAGAAACCTAATTGTTTTCTTAAATCGTTTTTAAACACAACATCTAAATCAATTATATACCTACATTCATGAGAAAGTGAGTTAAAATACCCTAAGACACATGAAAGCATTTTTGTAAGACCCTTGCACTATTTTAGCGTCACTTTTAACATGCCTATGTAACACAAAGAAACAAAATCTATTTGTAAAACACTTGACACAAATCAAAATTTTAAATACACAACTTTCTTCATAATGTTCTCCCTAAACCATACTATTCTCTATCTAAATTAAATGAATCTTTTCTCACCTTAGCAAATACTTTATGAGTTTCAAAACAGTCTCAGAAACACACCAAATTGTCTTTAGCAGAGCAAAAGGTATGCACTCCAGAGTCTGCAGCTATAAAAAGCACAGAAAAGCTGTAATTCATCACACATATCTCTCATGTCACCCAATCAAAACTCTTCCCTCACTTTTTTCAAATCAACACCCTTCCCCCCTCTGCCCTTTCTGCCTTTTTTCCATAGCAACCACCTCCTGAAAGACCTCTCATGTTTGCAAGTTCACACAACAATGTTTCAATTGAACTCTGAACTCTCAGTACACCTGCATATCCAGTGCAATCTTTCATAAAATGATTTTTTTTGACCATTCAAATTACATCTTTCAAAGAACTCATCCATGCACCCTAACTTTCTGTTTTCAGCAATCAAAATCCACCAATCACTGCTACTGCTTCATTAACACAGAAACTCCACAGTTTTTTTTCATTTTAAACTCTTATTTTTTTAACTCCCATTTCATTGCCACACTTCATCTGACTGCAGCAGAACCTCCTCTCACCATGTTTTCTGTCTGGATTGTTGGACATAGTTACATCTACTGGGCTCAGAGGTATGCTGATAACAAAAATTTACCTAACCTCAATTTACAAGATGTGGAAATTAAGTGGTTTGGCCACAGAGGATTAACATGTCACCAATTGATACCTTTGGTGAAAACCTTTATGCATTTGCCTAAACCTGACCTGTTAATTGTGCACTGTGGAGGAAATTACTTGGGCACTTTGACTGGGGTAGGTCTGGAAATGCTTTTAAAGGACACCTTTGAGCAATTGATGGCACTATTACCTCAAACTGCCTTGGTATATTCAAATATATGCCAAAGACAGAAATGGAGATGGTCGAACCAATTTTGTCCACAAATTGAGAAATCGAGGAAGCATGTAAACAAATCTGTTTCAGCTTACATGAGAGACCATGGAATGGGCTCCATCTACAACAATAACTTACGTTACTACATGCAAGATATCTACAGAGGAGATGGAGTTCACTTCTCAGATGAAGGGAACAGAATTTTCATTCTGAATTTAAAACTGTGCATTGGTACCTACTTATAAGTACCTAAATGTACCATAAACCCAAAAGCTCTTCTCAGAGCTACCCTACATCTGATCACTCACAATTATTATTTTACTCTAACTTTTTTCACTAATTTTCAACAAAGTACGCTCCCCGGAGCGCTACCCGGTACGCGAACCGGAAGCTAACCGCGCGAAATTTAAAAATTATTTATTTTTTTTCTCACATATGGGCCTCCTCAGCCACCCTCAGAAAACCTAGGGGGTCAAAATACGTCTACCGTGCCCCCTTCTACCCATTCTGAACATTATTTGCCCTCCATCTTGTATCTTAATTCGACCGAAACACAAAATGGTGGACTCCCGTAACGCTGCCGGTTCGCGTACCGGGGCGCTCACCGGGAAGCGCTCCATTAAAAAAGGTGGGAAAGTAATTTACAGAAGAAACTCTGGAGACACTTTCACCAAATATAGATTAGCTCATACTACATACCAATCCCTATTATTATTAAAATGTTACTTTCATTTTCTACTTTTTTTTCCTGACATTTGATTGGTTATGTACCTGAATATATATAAAAAAAGAGAGAGAAACACAGCCATTTTGACTACTACTTCCTGAACTATATTGCAAGATCATTTTCACTCACAACTTAAACTTGTTTTTAAAAGGTAAGATATTATTTTATAAATTTGAAAACATTTTCAGATAGTTATATACTATCCCTCTGTAAGAGTTAGACATTGAGAAAGGCTTGTTTATTATAATTATGGATTGATTTAGGTTTCTGTGGTATTATTATGAATTTACATAGGCTTTCTCACAGGCACTTTTTAATAGTACTACTTCATGCCTCAAAAGTACCTGTCTGAACTTAAACCCAACAGTGCCCTATCTCTACTGATATATTTATTTTTTATTCAAATTTCAGCACAAAAATGTCATGAGAACAGAACGTTTCCTTTGAAATTGTCCTAGACATGAATAATGAGGAAATAATTGAACCAATTGACTTGGAATTTATGGATGAATCACGAGACCATGAACTTCTACAATGTGTAGAATCTGTGGATCATTTACTTCATTATGATGACGGTCAAATGTGGGAAGTTATGTTCACTCAACAAGAGAACATATCGGACAGTCAAATGTTAGACGTTCTATTAAATTTTGAAAAAGAATCAGAAAAATAAAATTATATTTAATAATAAAAAATTGTTTGAGTCTTTAATCATTTTTATATGTAATTCATAAACTAGTACCAAATTGATTATAATGTAAAGTCAGACTTATAGTATACTTTGCACAATTCCAAAAATAAATTTATATTTAATAATCATTAATACTGCTACTTAAATAAAAAAAAATTAAAAACAACAAAAAGAACAATCAATAAACATACAATATTTCAAAATATCATAGTCTATCATTCTTTTTTCCTTATAGTACGCTCCCCGGACCGCTTCCCGGTGCGCGAACCGGGCGCTACCCACGCAAAAAAAAATAAAAAAATATTTATTTATTTTTGCCCCGCGGGGCCCTTTTAAAGCCTCCACATCAAATCTAGGGGGTCAGGGAGGATCTACTATGCCCCCTTATGGTCATTTCCCCTTTTTTTTGGCCTCCTCTTGTCTCTCGATCCTACCGAGAGACAAGATGGCGGCCGCTCCGGACTGTTTAGAATGTTGACAGACACCGGAGAGCCAATCAGCTTCGTTTTGCGAAGTTCTGTTACGCGTCAAGTACGCGAACCGGGGCGCTGCCCGGAGCGCGCTTACAGATATATATATTTTTTGGAACGTTAATTTCTCAAAATTTACTGGAGCACATATATTGAGACCTAGCAAAGGCACATCGGGCTAACAGTCCCTACAATTTTGCCAAGTTTCGTGCAAATCCATTCAGCCGTTCGGGCTAAAAGTGAGGCCAACCGCCCTATGGAAATTAACATGGGAAAAACGCGTTTTGGGACCCCCCTTTTTTCTCGGCCCCCCCCTTGACGAACCCCCCCAAATGTTCAGTGGCTGCTCAGAAACAAAATGTTCCATTTTCCTGAAAATTTCAGCCAATTCCTTCCACAAACGCCAAAGTTATTAGACATAGAATTTTCAAAAATCCCATAGAGAAAAAATCCTAACTATATATACCTACTGTTGACCGCCAGTAGGTAATATATATATAACTGATAGTACACAATATAGTTCAGTTTTTAAAATAACAACTCACCTTTAGAAAGAAGTTGAAGTGATTAGTGAAAATCCAATTGAAATGTACACAAGGAAGTAGTAGTCAAAATGGCTGTGTTTCATTCTCTTCTTTTATATATATTCAGGTACATAACCAATCAAATGTCAGGTAAAAAAAGTAGAAAATGAAAGTAACATTTTAATTGGTTGTCAATTCCAACACTTCAGAGGTGTTTAGTGAAGTAATTTACCTCAGGGTATTTAGAGAGGTCTACAGGCTAAATGGCTAAATGGAATTCCAATCAAATTTGTGAAAATGGTAGGGATTGGTATGTAGTATGAGCTAATCTATATTTGGTGAAATTGTCTCCAGTGGCTTTTCTGTAAACTACTTTCCCACCTTTTTTGATGGTGCGCTTCCCAGGGAGCGACCCGGTACGCGAACCGTTGAGCGCCCCGGTTCGCGAACCTTAAGCGTTACGGGAGTCCACCATTTTGTGTTTCGGTCGAATTAAGATACAAAATGGAGGGCAAATAATGTTCAGAATGGGTAGAAGGGGGCACGGTAGACTTATCTTGACCCCCTAGGTTTTGTGAGGGTGGCTGAGGAGGCTTATATGTGCGAAAAAAAAACATTTTTTTAAAAAATTTCGCGAGGTTAGCTCCCGGTTCGCGTACCGGGTAGCGCCCCGGGGAGCGTACTTTGTTGAAAATCTGTGAAAAAAGTTAGAGTAAAATAATAATTGTGAGTGATCAGATGTAGGGTAGCTCAGAGAAGAGCTTTTGGGTTTATGGTACATTTAGGTACTTATAAGTAGGTACCAATGCACAGTCTTAAATTCAGAGTAAAAATTCTGTTGCCCTCATCTGAGAAGTGAACTCCATCTCCTCTGTAGATATCTTGCATGTAGTAACGCAAGTTATTGTTGTACATGGAGCCCATTCCATGGTCTCTCATGTAAGCTGAAACAGATTTGTTTACATGCTTCCTCGACTTCTCAATTTGTGGACAAAATTGGTTTGACCACCTCCATTTCTGTCTTTGGCATATATTTGAATATACCAAGGCAGTCTGAGGAAAAAGTGCCATCAATTGCTCAAAGGTGTCCTTTAAAAGCATTTCCAGACCTACCCCAGTCAAAGTGCCCAAATCATTACCTCCACAGTGCACAATTAACAGGTCAGGTTTGGGCAAATGCATAAAGGTTTTCACCAATGGTATCAATTGGTGACATTTTAATCCTCTATGGCCAAACCACTTAATTTCCACATCTTGTAAATTGAGGTTAGGTAATTTTCTGTTCTCAGCATACCTGTGAGCCCAGTGGATATAACTATGTCCAACAATTCAGACAGAAAACATGGTGAGAGAAGGTTCTCCTGCAGTCAGATGAAGTGTGGCAATGAAATGGCAGTTGAAAAAATGAGAGTTTAAAATGAAACAGTGATTGGTGGATTTTGATTGCTGAAAACAGAAAGTTAGGGTGCATGGATGAGTTATTTGAAAGATGTATTTTGAATGGTCAATAAAAAATCATTAAATGAAAGATTGCAGTGGATACGCAGGTGCACTGAGAGTTCAGAGTTCAATTGCAACATTGTTGTGTGGACTTGCAAACACCAGAGGTCTTCCAAGAAGTGGTTGCCATGCAGAAAAGGCATGAAATGGCAGAGGGGGGAAGGGTTTTCATTTGAAAAAAAGTGAGGGAAGAGTTTTGATTGGGTGACATGAGAGATATGTGTGAAGAATTACAGCATTTCTGTGCTTTTGATAGCTGCAGACTCTGGAGTGCATACCTTTTGCTCTGCTGAAGACAAATTGGTGTGTTTCTGAGACTGTTTTCAAACTCAAAGTATTTGCTAAGGTGAGAAAATATTTCTTTAATTTAGTTAGAGAATAGTGTGCTTTAAGGAGAAAATTATGAATTATGTGGCGCAAATTGCTTGTAAATATGCTCCCACCTGTGCATGGAAAATTTAGATTTTGAATGTTTGTGTTACATAGCCATGTTAAAAGTGATACAAACATGCTGCAAAGGCAATCAAAAAACGCTTTTATGTGTCTTAAGGACATTTTAAGTAATTTTCCCATGTGCAGTGTTTTGAAATTATGATTTGAAAATCGTTTTTGGGGAAAAGGAATTGTTTTTAAATTTATGACAAGGACATAATGGTGTATGCTTCTTTATAAGGCAATTGACTGTCCCTGATGTTATTTTTCCCATTTTAATGTAAGACCTTTCTCTGTGGCGCAAATTGCTTGTAAATATGCTCCCACCTGTGCATGGCAAATTTAGATTTTAAATGTTTGTGTTACATAGCCATGTTAAAAGTGACCCAACCATGCTGGAAAGGCAATCAAAAAACACTTTCATGTGTCTTAAGGACATTTTAAGTCATTTCCTCATGTGCAGTGTTTTCAAATTATGATTTGAAAATCGTTTTTGGGGAAAAGGAATGGTTTGTAAATTTATGACAAGGACATAATGGTGTATGCTTCTTTATAAGGCATTTCAGTGTCTCTGATGTCATTTTTCACATATTACATTAAAAGACCTTTCCCCGTGGAGCACATTCCTTGTAAATATGCTCCCACCTGTGCATGGTAAATTTAGATTTTGACGGTTTGAGTTACATAGCCATGTTAAAAGTGACCCAAAAACTTGCAAAGGCTTTCAAAAAACACTTTCATGTGTCTTAAGGACATTTTAAGTAATTTCCCTGTGGGCAGTGTTTTCAAATTATGAATTGAAAATCGTTTTTGAGGTAATGGATTGTTGTTAAAATTTATGTGCTCCATATGCCCCCAAATTTATTTTTCAGGGGTGCAGCAGGGTGTTCTTGAGACACCCCTGCACCTTTGGAAAAATTCCTAATTTGCGATGAGCTAATTGCTAATCGCAAATTGCACCTTCATTCATATGGGCATCCTGGCCCATGGAAATGAATGGGTAATTTGCAATTAGCAATTTGCTCATCGCAAATTAGGAATGGTAAAGAATCGCTATTTATTCCTTAAAATTCGCTATTTTGGAAATGCAAAATAGTTATATGATACATATGGCGGTTGATGTCTAACAAGATAAGAAGCTTAGGGATACATTTATGATGACTGGCGCAATGAAGTGGACATCACTTACTTCATTGGTAGAGCTTTACATGTATTATGTCCTCTGTATTCTTCATCAAGCGTAACTTTAATCTGCAATCCTGAGTAGGCCTCACCTTAAACAAACCTCTGGATAGGCCACACCTTATCGTCATCCTGAATTAATCATTTAAAATGCTAGGGACAGATTTATGATAGGTGTATGCCTCTTTTGCGCCACTTACAAAACACTGTCCACGGGGAAATGACTTAAAATGTCCTTAAGACACATGAATGTGTTTTTTTAAAGCGTTTGCAATTTTTTTGGGTCACTTTTAACATGGCTATGTGACTCAAACAGTCAAAATCTAAATTCACCATGCACAGGTGGGAGCATATTTACAAGGAATGTGCTCCATGGGGAAAGGTCTTATAATGTAATATGGGAAAAATGACATCAGAGACAGTGAAATGCCTTATAGAGAAGCATACACCATTATGTCCTTGTCATAAATTAGCAAACCATTCCTTTTCCCCAAAAACGATTTTCAAATCATAATTTGAAAACACTGCACATGTGGAAATGACTTAAAATGTCCTTAATTCAAAATTTGCTATTCCTTATTTTGCGATTGCACTGAAGGATATGCAAATTTTGCGATTCCTTAAATGCAATGTATCAAACAAAAAATATGTAAAAAATGACATTAAGGATTTGGAAACTACCACCAACTTCTAGTTTGTGGTAATTTGCGAATTCTTTTCAAAAAGCATTTTTTTCCAAAAAACAAAAGGTGCCATATGACGCCAATACATGTCCTTAGGGCATGTATGTGCGCCATATGCCCCCAAATTTCTTTTTCAGGGGTGCAGCAGGGTGTTCTTGAGATACCCCTGCACCCTTGAAAAAATTCCTAATTTGCGATGAGCTAATTGCTAATCGCAAATTGCACCTTCATTCCTATGAGCCTCCTAGCCCATGGAAATGAATGGGTAATTTGCAATTAGCAATTTGCTCATTGCAAATTAGGAATGGTAAAGAATTGCTATTTATTCCTTAAAATTCGCTATTTAGGAAATGCAAAATAGTTTGATGGTACATATGGTGGTTCATCTGTAACAAGATAAGAAGCTTAGGGATACATTTATGATGACTGGTGAAATAAAGTGCACATCACTCACTTCATTGGTAGGCCTTTACATGTATTATCTCCTCTGTATTCTTCATCAAGCGTAACTTTAATCTGCAATCCTGAGTAGGCCTCACCTTAAACAAACCTTTGGATAGGCCACACCTTATCGTCATCCTGGATTAATCATTTAAAATGCTAGGGACAGATTTATGATAGGTGTATGCTTCTTTTGCGCCACTGTGCGTCACTTTTATGATGCAGCGGCGGTGCAAAAGATTTGCAATGAGGCGACAAAATTACAAATTGATGCATTTAGGCAGATATGTCATGGTGTAAAAAAAACGTACAACATGAAACCGATGCAGCAGTGATGCAAAAGATGCACCATGTTGCAAGACAGGCCTCACTTGGGGCCATATGTATCAAGCTAATTAGCATTCGCAAAGATCAAAATTCTGCGAATTTCGGCCTTTGCCAATGCTAATTAGACAAATGGTATGTATCAAACAAGTTTGATGCAAAATAAGGAATAGCAAAATTTGCTATTCCTTATTTTGCGATTGCACTGAAGGATTTGCAAATTTTGCGATTACTTAAATGCAATGTATCAAACAAAAAATATGTAAAAAATGACATTAAGGATTTGGAAACTACCACCAACTTCTAGTTGGTGGTAATTTGTGAATTCTTTTCAAAAAGCTTTTTTTCCAAAAAACAAAAGGTGCCATATGACGCCAATACATGCCCTTAGGGCATGTATGTGTGCCATATGCCCCCAAATTTCTTTTTCAGGGGTGCAGCAGGGTGTTCTTGAGACACCCCTGCACCCTTGGAAAAATTCCTAATTTGTGATGAGCTAATTGCTAATTGCAAATTTAACCTTCATTCCTATGAGCCTCCTAGCCCATGGAAATGAATGGGTAACTTGCAATTAGGAATTTGCTCATTGCAAATTAGGAATGGTAAAGAATTGCTATTTATTCCTTAAAATTCGCTATTTAGGAAATGCAAAATAGTTTGATGGTACATATGGTGGTTCATCTGTAACAAGATAAGAAGCTTAGGGATAGATTTATGATGACTGGCGCATCACCAGGGATGTGCTAGTCATCCTGCGCCGCTGTTCCGCCACCCATGGTGTGCTGCATTTACAATGCGGGGCAGCATGGGGCAAAAATGGCACAGATGCGTGACGTATCTGTGTTGTAAAGGTGGCGCATTGCTGGAGTTGTATCGCAAGTGCGATGCAGCTCAAGCAAGGCTCAGGGGTGCCCCATCTCCACAATGTTGCGTCAAGACCTATGCCTGCTTAAAGCAGGCGCAGGGTTTTGACGCAGCTTTCTCCTATCTGATTGTAAATACGGCACACCATGGGTGGCAGAGCAGCGGTGCACGTTAACTGGTGCATGCCTGGGGATGTGCCATTTAACATAAATCTGCCCCTTTACATTTAAGTATGTGCAGGGGACACAGAGTTGGTGAGGCTTATCCAAGGTTAAGAAGAGATGAGTCCTGTTCACTGAAAAATTAGACATAGGCTTCACCTGCTCAGCATCGCTGGACATGGCTAAATAATAGCTGCAAAATGTTACTCTTGTTAAACAATTTTACTATTATAATCTCTGAGATTTGTCTCTTACTCTGCAACATCTCATTGTTGTTATCTTTCTTTAAAGATAAAGACAACATCAACATGAGCGACAATCTGCAATCAGTTGATTTTGACCTCATCATTGAACTTGTAATTGAAACATCAGTGGATGTTGATCCCTTGGATGATTTAAATCCTGAGGATGAAGAAGAGCGTGATGAGGATGCAGATTTGTCCGAATTATATGACATAGGGTGGGAAAATGACCTGCTTGAGCCTATGGAACTATAAACATTTATTTTAAAAATTTATAATAAATAAAAAGTAAAAGTGTAAACCGTTTAATTTAAAAATAAAGACACCTTCAAAAACAGGTTATGTGTAGTGTCTTCAATAAAATATTAAAATATGCTCATAAAATTAGATCAGATTCACATATAAAATAGCACAGGTAACATGAATATAAATTCCATTTCTTTTCTGCTATTTCTGTATTGTAAATTTGCCAAGGACTAAAAAATCTTCTATTTAAAATGTCAAGTAGTGTGTTAAGTTTTTGATCACTGTTATTGATTTACTGTTTGGTAATAGTGGTTAATAACATTTTTTAATATATTTTACCACAGATTCAACTGCAGATCATTTCAACATTTCACCATGCCAACGAAAGAAAGAGAGAGAAAGGCTGCAAAACGTCAAAGACAGCAGGTGAATCAAAAGAAGCAGCAGTCCTCTAACAAAAAGATTTGTCAAGTCACGAAGAAAGCACCGGGTAAGAGTACAAAAACATTCATAAGAAATATGTGTAGTAAAAAAAATATTACTACAGAAAATGTTTCAGTCCATAAAAAGAGAAGCAATTCAAATGGAAAGGAAAGGCCAATCAAAAATGTTACTGCTAGAGCAAGAGATAACTCTGTGCATGATAGTAGAAGGAAACAACAGTTTAGGGACATTCGTAAACGAATGTTCCGCAACAGGATTATTGGCAATTTGTTAAAAAATATTAAGAAAGGTCAACAGAAAGTTGTTTTTTATAAGAGAAAAAAAAAAATTGAGAAAGTTATTGATCAGGCATTTGAAATTAAACGTAAGTTATTTATTTTGATAATCAATAGAATTAGGAAGCTAAACAAGGCAATTTATGATTTCAAAAGAAATAGTAGATGGAAGAGAATAGTTAATCGTAGTAATTTTTGTGAAGTTTTTTCTGGAGAATGGATGCATAGTTCAAGCTGTGAGGCATTTTTTAATGAGGAGAGTTATTTCCAGGATAATGATTTGGTGCATGCAGTTGACACCAGTGGTCGTGCTTATGAAGTGAAAGATGGTTGTCCAGTTGAAAAAGAAAAACTTGTGACAACAGAGACAGAAGAGGTGTTAGGTAATGAGGTTTTAGGAAGACGTGCTAAGGGTCCTGTGTACACCTGGAAGTGTAGTAGTATTTGTAGTGTGCGACAGGATTCCATCAATTTGCTTTGTGATTTTGTATGGTCATTTAATAAGAAAAGTTTGAAGCAGAAAATAAGGTTGTTGCAAGAATTAGATCCTTGCAGAGTGAGAGAAGTGACAGGTTTGCATGGTCATTCACTGGCTTGTCTTTCCAGGAGAGTATGCCAGAGTGTTTTTCATCATTTCAGGATGCTAGCAGTGCATCATAATAAAGTGAGGAAATTAGTTAGAATGTTGTATTATGCTAAGAGTCCAGCAATTATGCTTAAACAATTATGTGCTGCTCTTTTGCATGGTTCTGAAATAGATGTGAAGAATATATGTGAAGAAATTGAGTTTTGTTACTTTGGAAGTAAAGAGGAGAATGTTGAAATTGACCAAGAAGAAGCGGGTAATGTGGAAGATAGTGTACAGGTTTCCAGTACAGATAATTTCCAGAGGGAAATTGTCACATTTCAGGTCAAATCAAGTGAGAGGCCAAATTTCACTTGTGTGTGTTGTCGACGCACTTATTATAAGAATCAGACTAAGTTAGCGGATTTATATGCAAAAAGTGAAAGGGAAAATAATAGTGAATGGAAAGATTTCGCAACATACTTGATGGTAGAAAATTGTTTTGATTTGGGATTGGATCAACGTGTGTGTACTTATTGTTGTTGCAAATTAAATCAAAACCAGATGCCTGCTAGAGCAGTTCATAATAATCTGGAATTGGTTGAGATTCCTTCTGAATTGAAGGATTTAAATACTTATGAATCTATTTTGATTCAAAGTATCCATCCCTTTCAGGCTATTGTAAGAATGGAGCCAAAGACAGGGAAATTGCCTCCATCAGATTTACAGAGAGGATTAAAGGGAAGAGTTGTTTATTTGCCTCTAGATTTGAAGAAAAACATTAACACAATTGGAGTAGAAAAAGTGGAAGAGGAACCTCTGGTTATCTTAGTTAATGGGGTTCCGACAAAGAATAAGAAAATATGGCAAGATTTAGTAGATGTTAGGAAAGTTAAAAAGGCAACATTGTATTTGAAAAAAAATAATAAATACTATAAGAATGTATATGTTGCAGAAGAGGAAGTAAGTGAGGAAGAGGATAGCGATTTGTGTGCTGGTCAAATTGAGAAAGTAGAACCCTCTACTAGTGAAGAAATATATGAACATTATAGTGTTCATCCTTTGCATTCCAAGGAAGTCATGGGGAATGCTATTGAGGTGTTTCAAATGAAACAAGCCAAAGGGAGTCCCATTACTGTTTGGGAGGAAAGTTTGGAAGCTCGGTGTTTCCCACAGCTTTTTCCAACAGGTCAGGGAGGAAGATATGATGAGCGACCTCATCAAATTCCTGCTTCTGAATACCGGACTTTGCGATTGTATGCAGGAGATGCTAGGTTTCGACAATGCATTCCTTATTTGTTTCATCTCCTGTTTGAAAGCTATCTGTCTGGACTGTCATATGCAGTGAACCACATCTTGAAAAGTGGTATACACATGCAAAACATCTCGGCAAGTGACTTTATGGATAAAGTCAATGTCCAAGACAGTATTTTGGATTCTCACCTGATTAATCTCATGGCGTGTCAGCGTGGTACTAATGAGTACTGGTACCGTCGTCATGGTGATTTAAAATGTATGCTGAGGAACTTAGGTACTCCCACATGGTTCCTCACTCTGAGCTGTGCCGAGTATGGCTGGGAAGACTTACTTGAATTTCTACGAGAGGCAAATGCTAACGTAGATAACATCGAATTCAAGACACCCGGAGAACTGTGCTCTTTGGATCCAGTCAATGTATGTAGGTACTTCAATCATAGATTTGAAGCTATGATGTCTTTCATCATGAATAAGAAGAATCCACCTCTTGGAGAGGTGTTGGATTTCTTCTGGAGAAAGGAGTACCAAGCAAGAGGTGCTCCTCATATACATATGTTGCTGTGGATCAAGGATGCACCTAAATTTGGAACGGATCCAGAAGACTCAGTGATGAGTTTCATCCAACAGTATTCTACGTGTGCTGTTCCAAACGCAAAGGAGAAGAAAAGCCTAAGAGAAAAAGTTCTGCGTTTCCAAAGCCATCGATGTGGAAAGTACTGCCGTCGTAAATTCCGAAACAAGGACAAGTTCTACACCAAATGTCGTTTCGGCTTTCCACGACCGGTGATTTCTAAAGGAAGAGTAAACAGTTTGATGTCTTCGCTGCGACATAATGTCATGAAGAAATCACCTAAAAACACATACAATTTGAAGAGGAACGAAGAGTCCAAGTACATCAACGACTACAACCCGGTGATTTTGTCCATGTGGAATGCTAACATGTATATACAGTTTGTGGCTGATAACTGTATGGCTGTGGCTCGGTATGTGACGTCTCACATCACCAAAAAAGAGAAGACAGAATTGAAGGATATGTGGGAGGACATTTCCCATGAAAAGAGCCTCAGCAAGAAGTTGTACAGTTTCAGTCTGAAGATGTTGTCGCATCGAGAAATTGGAGCTTACGAATGTTCTGACCGGTTGTCTTCAGCAAGTCTCTATGCCAAGTCCAGGAGTATCATTTGGGCGAGTCTTGGTCTTGCTGCAACGCGTAATCGAGTTCTGAAACCTGTGCGGGAAATTGAGTATTTGGCGGAAAAGGAGCCAAACAGTACCGACATTTTGAAGACCAACATGTTGGATACATATTATCCAAATAGAAGCAGTCACCTCGACAATGTTTGTCTGTATGAGGTTCTTCAAAATTACATATTGAAGAGGAACATCAAAGAAGATACTGAGAAAGGAGTGTATGCTGTAATAGGAAGTGAGGGATGTCTGGTCAAGCAAAGAAAATGCCACTTGGTAAACCATCGAAAATTGAGTGGCGAATCTCCTGAAAAAAAGGAGTTTTTCTATTTAGCACTTTTGCAACTTTTCAAGCCTTGGCGTGCAGAAGAGGAACTGCTTGGAGATTTCCTCTGTTACGAAGACTCTTTCAATGCCGCCAAGGAGACCATAGAATGTCCTGCTTTTCCCAAATATGTAGAAATGTTGAATGCGGAAATTGAGCAGGAAGCAACGATTGCAGCCGAGATTGCCAGAGACAGTTCTCAGGACAGTCAGAGTTCTGCTTCATTGAGTCAGGATCCACTAGGAGGACCTGTTATCGAAAATGAAGCTGTCACTGCCATGAATGAAGTGGAAAGAGCCATGGCACATGCTCAGGAGGATGCGGTTAACTTAGAAGAGTTGGAAAGACAACTCAACGTTGAGCAGAGGAAAATATATGACGAAGTTACCATGCAAATTGATCGTGGATTAAGTCATGACAAGAAAGAGTGCTCATGTACGTCGTTGAAGCCTGTCCGACTGTACGTGAGTGGAGAAGCGGGAACTGGAAAAAGTTTCCTCATTAAAGCAATTTCATGCTATTTGCAGGAAAGGACAGAGTCATCGCTGTCTTGTGTTGTCACCGCTCCAACTGGACTGGCAGCACATAACATTAAAGGGATTACTTTACATCGTTTACTGATGCTGCCAGTGGAGCATGACAACAAATTACAATATCACAAGCTATCTGGAGATGCTTGTTTTGAAGTTTCAAGAATCTTGAGGAAAATGAAACTTCTTATCATTGACGAAGTAAGCATGGTTTCCAATGTCATGCTTGCCTTTGTGCATTTGAGAATGCAAGAAGTTCTCAAAACAGAGTATGATGTGTTATTTGGTGGCAAACACATCATTGTTTTCGGAGATCTTTTGCAGCTGACACCAGTGAAAGGGCAACCTGTGTTCAAAATGCTCACGCATAAAGATACCAGGAAGTGCCTAGGCAGCATTGGCAACGTCAATATATGGTTAAACTTCAATTATGCTGAACTGCATGAAAATATGCGTCAGGCGAAGGATGAAGTTTACAAGACTATTCTACAAGATGTTAGAATTGGAAAAGTGACCGAGCATGGGAAAGAAGCTTTACATGCACGATTACTGTCAAATTTATATCCAGAACAAGATGTTGTGCCTGAGAATATTTTTCAGAAAATTACTGATAAGAAATCTGGAATATGTTTGATGCCAACTCTTGCAGAATGTGCCAAATTCAACAACAAAATGTTGCATTTAGAAAAGCAAGAGATTGTGAAACTGGAAGCTATTGACAGAGTAGAGCATATGGGATCAACAATTATTTTGTCTGAGAATCTGAAAACAAAATTGGATTCATTAGAGAAGAGTATATCTAAAACTGCAGGTTTTGAAAAGACTCTGAATGTGTGCTTGAACTGCCGTATAATTTTAAGAAGGAATTTACATGTTGAAAGAGGTCTGGTAAATGGATCAATGGGTAATGTTGTTGATTTTGTAAAATACAGAAATAGAGATGGAATTGAATTTTTAAAAATTAAATTTGATGGCATTGAGGAAGTACAGCTAATTGGTCGTTGCTCTGCTAGATTTTTGCTTGTAAAAGACTTATATGTTCGCCGTAAGCAGTTTCCTGTTTGCTTGGCATATGCGGTGACAATCCATAAATCGCAAGGTTTAAGTGTAGACTGTGCATTGGTGAATATTGGCAGTTCTGTGTTCAAGGAGGGTATGGCATATGTGGCATTGTCACGAGTTAGAACTTTATCGGGATTGTACTTGATTGAGTGTGATGTCACAAACATTTGTGCGGATCTAGATTGTGTTAAGGAATACAATAGGTTAAGAAGAGAGTATGCGCCACATTTGCCTCAGTATCCTTTGTTTGAGAAACGTGTGGTAGGCCGGAAACGAAGAAATGTGACCAATACTGGGGAGGTTGTAGCAAAAAGACGAAAAGTCGATGAACCTAAAATTACAAGCAGAAACAAAAAGGATTCTGTTGAAGATGTTGTTGGTTTTCAATTTGAAAACAGTTCTGGTGTCAACTGCTATGCTAATGTAGTGGTTAATGTTTTGTTTTCTTCTAGAAAATGTAAAAGAAGAGATTGTGGTCAATTCTGATCAAAGATTTTGCAGTTTGTTAAATTCTGTGTTAGAGAAATGTAGCACTGATAGAACAAACATAGAAAGTGTGTCTGAAATTCGAAATCTGTTAGACAGATGTTCAGGCCAAACACAATTCTCTCAAAATATTCAGCAAGATTGTCAGGAGTTTTTAATGTATATGCTTGATGTATTGCATGCTGAAGGTGTAGATGTAGATCAGCTGTTTGGGCTTTCTTATCAATGGCAGCATGACTGCGAGAACTGTATGGTATCAAGTACTACTAGTGTAGACTCAGAAAGATTTATATATTTAACTTTGCCAGACAGTAAATCAGTCTCCTTTAATAATCTAGTAAAAGCAGCTGATCACAACATGGAGTGTAGCCAATGTAAATCTGAAATGATGTCCACATTATTTATACGAACATATGGCCAGTATGTCATTTTAATGTTCCAACGATGTAGGCCTGATGGAACAAAATTGACAACTTTAATTAAAAATGTTGTAGCTTCGCAGTTGTCAATATCAGGAAGGACTTTTGTAACTGCAGCAATTATATATCATGACGGCCCTTCAATAACATCAGGACATTACACAGCTTATTTAAAGTCTAGAAATGGCTGGTCATTCTGCAACGATTCTGTTTTAATTTTCACAAAAAAATTGCCGTATGACCTTAAAAACTCTTACCTGGTGTTTTTAAAACCAAAATTTTAGGGAAATAATCTCGGGATGTGCTCTGTGGAATTTCAAGAAGTTCTAATGGCTCCTACACAATTTGGCCTTGAGGATAAGTGTAGTTCAGAGACATAACTTCTAACCATAAGACTGGACGTCATGGAGAAATAAGTGCACTTTGAATGAGTTCAGAAAAACTATTTCTTTTTAAAAGCTAATTGAAGCAGCCAATCAAAACATAGAGTAGAGGGAATGTAAGTCTGCAATGCTGTCTACTGTATTACATTGCTTTGTGATTGAAAGTGATGTAGAGAATTAAATAATTGTACTAGTCATAGAGTTAGTGTAAGTCTGCTTCATAGTAAGCAGTATCAGTGTCATAGGAAATGTAGAACATGACTGAGCAAGAAGGGGAAGATATTACTATTCCAGGATTGTGAAAATGATCTTCAACATTTTAATTCTGAAAGTTGCAGAAATGCCAAATGACGGGATTGGCTTACAAGAAATCCAAGAGTTATAAATGGCTCTGACAAGATTTGGCCTTGTGGAAACTTGTGGTAGAGAGCAAGAAGTCATTTATTGAATGTAACATGTTTTTAAAAACGATGGAGATTTTCTTTCAGAAAGTGGCGGGCTGAAAGTAATAACAGCACAAAAGAGTGTAAGCTGTTCATAGGACATCCTTTGACGTCATGGAAAGTAAGTTAACTTTAAGGAGTTCTGAATTCTGATTTGTTATGTTGTATGGGTTTTTTAAACACAATCATTTTGATTGTGTTTTTTTTTCCCCGCTGTTATATGATGAATACCTTCAAGTCACTGTTTTTAGTGAATTTTGATACATTCTGAGAACAGCAAAAATAAACCATTTAACATATATAATTAATTCTGTACTGTTTGCATTTATGATGTATATGTAGAACTGTGTAGGAGGCATGGAGAAGGTGAGGCTTCTGTATGTGTCAAAGTTGTTGCGTGCAGTGCTGCACTTCTGCGTATTCTTTCATATGCTAGACTACATCTGCACAATGAGATACCTAAGCAAAGGAAACACAAGTGATGTGATTGTGAAATGAGCAAAATAAATTGTACGTATTTCATTTACATCACCTGTGTTTCCTATCATTACGAATCACATTGTGCAGATCAAGTTTAGGTCTGTCCAGGGAAACATAGGAGGTTTGGACTTTGTTCAAGAGTGCAGTGGACATGACTCACTTCATTGGTAGACCTTCACATATATTATGTCCTCTATTCTCTTCAACAACTCGAAATTTCATCTGCAACCCTGAGTAGGCCTCACCTCAAACAAACCTCTGGATAGGAGACATCTTATTGGCATCCTGAAGCAATTATTAAAAAAATTAGTGTCTTGCGACACTTTTCTGAGACAACAGCAATGCAAAAGATGCACCATGTTTTAAGATAGGCCTCACTTCATCTGCATCAAGATACTGTTAGTTTAAAATGTATATCTTTAGGACTGTGTAGGGGGCCTGGAGAAGCAGAAGCTTCTGTAAGTGTCAAAGTTGTTGAAAAACTGTTTGTCCTTCAATCTTTTCCCTTGTCTTTTGTAATTTTTAAATACATGTTTTAATATTTTTCAAATGTTTGTTCTCTCTTTCACAGATTGAAAGTATAAAAACAAAAAGTGAGTAATTTAACGACAATTATAAGGTAAATGTTTTGTACTCTTTTCGTTACATTTCTATCACATTTAACTACTATTAGTTCCACTGCTTCATTTCTTTAACCCTCAGTTTCCTGCCTTTGCTACTTCCCTCATTCCTTTCTCTATTACCTACTTACTCAACTCCTTCCACTCTTTTTGTCAGTCCCTCTCTTCTCATAGTTCCTCACTCTTGTTCACTCACTCCGTCTCTATTACTCTTAGTGTCTTTGACTGATCACTGTATCACTATTTGTTCATAATGCTTTCTCTGTGTAGTTGAAGCACACTAAGGGGCATATTATGAACACAGCCAATAAAATTATTGCTCTTTTTATTGGCAGAAAACTGGTGCAAAAGTGGTTTTAGCGGCAGTTTTCTGCCGCAAAAGCAGCTTTAGCGACACATTTCTGCCAATAAAAGCTGCAAAACTTTTATTGCCTATGTTGATGATATGGCTCTATGTTACTTACATTTCTTTGCTGTTTCAATTAATCTTTTTCTGTTATTTTTTGTTTTCTGTTTTCTATTTTTTCTCTCTGTTATTCCTCATGTTTTAATCTTATTTTGAACATTCACTCACATTCTCCAAGAAACTCTTCTTTGTTAATGTTATACTCTCTTTTTTTTTCTTTCACTTCGTTATCTATTTTGTTTTTCACAATTATACCCTCTTCCGTCTTTTCTTCGGTAAATAGATCTATTAAACAGTATCTCTTCTTTACTCTCTATAGCTGTCTTTCTTTTAACATCACTCTCTGTTTACTTTCCTTATACTTACTCTTTTTTTTTATTTTTTTTATTTTGGGTTAGCTCCCGGTCCGCGTACCGGGAAGCTAACCGGGAAGCGAACCAAAAGAAATAGAGCTTGCCAGAGTGCTAAACATTCTAGCAATTTTTTTTGAAAGGGAAGGTAGTTCTGAAAATAACTTTTTTTTTTATATTTTTGTTGTTTTATATATTTTTTTTTTTTTTGAATTTTTTTTGTTTTTTTTGTATTTTTTGAACGATTTTATATATTTTTTTTTTTTTTTGGGGGGGGAAACAACAAAAAACAGGCATTGAAAAGGGCTCAACAGGAGCAAAAAAAAAATTACTGGGGGCCGTTAGGGCAATTATGATGTTCATACGCCAGGTTGATAGCATTTATGCTCATATTGCCACATGCTAACAACGCACAACAGTGCATACAAGTGTGAATCATGTGACCAAAATTTTCTTGTATGTTTGGCACAGTTTCCCGTGCCTCTGCTGGTGTCAATGAAATGGATATTCTTGATCTGGCCACAGGAGTTGATCTTGGATTTTCCTGCAAATCCCGTATTTCCGCCCGGCTATAATTGAGTGGATGCTTCCTTGTCATGTGCCTGTGCATAGTATGGTTCCCATAACTATATTTCTCATCCGTCCCTCTGGATAATTTTTCTTTACAGATGAGGCAGGTGACATACCTCGCATTGACTTTTTTTTGGCCAGGAGGGATCGAATAAAACTGCCAGATGAAACTGGCTTTCTTATGGGAAACCCGGGGCACCTCTTCTAAGAACTGTGGTTCTTCTCCCTCCTCTTCATCCATTTCTTCCTCTTCCTCCTCAGTGTTGGTCATGACCTGGGGAGGTGGACCTCTCTTCCCATGAGGAGGTGGAGGTGGTGGTGGGGGTGCACCAGCTGAAGCAACTACTGAAGCCATTTCTGATATAGTAATAAAGGTCTTCCTCTCACAATGATGAAAGTCAGAGTGAGGAAAGAAGGAAGGGGTTTTCATCATTTGGGAAAAACAATACTTCTCAACCAATGAAAAGTGTTATTTTTAGGTCACCTGACCTAGCCTTACATCATTATGAAACCAAAAGTGAAATGAACCAATGAAAAGTTTTATTAACAAGTCACATGACCTCTCACGCTCATGTTACGCGCTGCGGAACGCGCCCCGGTTAGCTTCCGGGTCGCTGCGCTTCGCGCCTCGGTCCGTGCCCCGGGACACTTCCGGGTGCGCTAACGCGGTACGTCACAAGACGCATTACGCGGCAACGCGATACGTCGCGCTTTCGCGATGCGCCGCGGATCGCTTCCGGGGAGCTGCGTTTCGCGCCTCGGTCCGCGCCCCGGGGCACTTCCGGGTGCGCTAACGCAGTACGTCATAAGACGCATTACGCGGCAACGCGATACCATCACTATGTTGATTTCTTACCGGTTCGCGGACCGGGTCGCGGCATCAATTTGAGCTAACGGAAAGCTTCCCGGTTCGCGGACTGGGAGCGAAACAAAAAAATTATTTAAAAAAAATTATTAATAAACATATAAAATATATTTTTGGATTTAAAGAAGAATACATTTTACAGCTATAGATATTAGCTTTTAAAAAACCAATGAAATTCACTGAAAAAACCATAGGTTATAGACCATATATAGTTAGGAATTAGCATTTACAAAACCTTGAAAATTCACTGAAAAAACCATAGGTTATACACCATATATAGTTAGGAATTAGCATTTAAAAAACCTTATTTTACTCACACAAAACCAATGAAATTCCATATATAGTTAGTTGTACTAACTATATATCGCGCACCCGCAATCCACTGCTGATCATGTCACATATTACATCATTCATGACATGGTCAGTGACATCACTGATGACATCACTGATGACATCTCAAATGACATCACTGATGACATCACTGATGACATCTCAAATGACATCACTGATGACATCACTGATGACAACATCCAGTGACTGTATTTTTCTGTAAAGTTAAAATATGTCTTACATATTTAAGAATGAGTGGATGTATAAGTGTCTGGATGAAGGATTTAGTAGGTGCATGACTGACTGTATGAGTGAGTGGTTAAATGTGTCTCACTGAGTGCATGGGTTAGTGACTAAACTGTCTTAATTTGTGCATCATTATGTCTGTTGTTCTGTAAACTGCTGCATGTGTTGATCAGTAGCTATATGAGTAACTATATGGGTTATTGATTGGTTGCCCAAGCATTTGTATGGGAGACTGAGTGTGTGTGTGGGTGGCTGGGAGGTGTATGACTCTGTGCATAGATGTATGGGTTCAAAAGTGCATGTGGAAACAGCTGTATGGGCGGTTGACTGTGTGCATGACTGTATTGGTGAGTGAATAGATATCTCAGTGCTACATGTCAAAGTAAGTACATATGTAAAATACAGTACATGTGAGAGTTGACATATATAAATAACTGTGCATAAGAGCCAGTGAATGTGTGAGTGGCTGTATGGATCATTGTGCACTTGTATCCAGGATTGTATAAGTGAGTAAATATGTTTTAGTATATGTTTGAATAAGTAAGGTGTGTATAACTGTATAGTTGTGAAAATGGAGGTGTGATTGATTCTTTGCATGACTGACTAGGTGTGTAAGTAACTCCATGGATGAGTGACAGTCTGTGAGTGTCTGTTTACACTGAGTGTATCTAAGGTTATATTAGAGTCTGAAGAGGTTCATCGTATTATCACATGAATGATGTCATCAGTGATGTGATCAGTAATGTCAAATGAGATGTTATCAGTGATGTCATCAGTGATGTCATTTGATATGTCATCAGTGATGTCATCAGTGATGTCACTGACCACGTCATGAATGATGTAATATGTGACATGATCAGCAGTGGATTGCGGGTGCGCGATATATAGTTAGTACAACTAACTATATATGGAATTTCATTGGTTTTGTGTGAGTAAAATAAGGTTTTTTAAATGCTAATTCCTAACTATATATGGTGTATAACCTATGGTTTTTTCAGTGAATTTTCAAGGTTTTGTAAATGCTAATTCCTAACTATATATGGTCTATAACCTATGTTTTTTTCAGTGAATATATATATAGAAGAGCTTTTGGGTTTATGGTACATTTAGGTACTTATAAGTAGGTACCAATGCACATTCTTAAATTCAGAGTGAAAACTCTGTTGCCCTCATCTGAGAAGTGAACTCCATCTCCTCTGTAGATATCTTGCATGTAGTAACGCAAGTTATTGTTGTACAGGGAGCCCATTCCATGGTCTCTCATGTAAGCTGAAACAGATTTGTTTACATGCTTCCTCGACTTCTCAATTTGTGGACAAAATTGGTTTGACCATCTCCATTTCTGTCTTTGGCATATATTTGAATATACCAAGGCAGTCTGAGGAAAAAGTGCCATTAATTGCTCAACGGTGTCCTTTAAAAGCATTTCCAGACCTACACCAGTCAAAGTGCCCAAGTCATTACCTCCACAGTGCACAATTAACAGGTCAGGTTTGGGCAAATGCATAAAGGTTTTCACCAATGGTATCAATTGGTGACATTTTAATCCTCTGTGGCCAAACCACTTAATTTCCACATCTTGTAAATTGAGGTTAGGTAATTTCCTGTTTTCAACGTACCTTTGAGCCCAGTGAATATAACTATGTCCAACAATCCAGACAGAAAACATGGTGAGAGAAGGTTCTCCTGCAGTCAGATGAAGTGTGGCAATGAAATGGCAGTTGAAAAAATGAGAGTTTAAAATGAAAAAAACTGTGGAGTTTCTGTGTTCATGAAGCAGTAACAGTGATTGGTGGATTTTGATTGCTGAAAACAGAAAGTTAGGGTGCACGGATGTGTTCTTTGAAAGATGTATTTTGAATGGTCAATAAAAAATCATTAAATGAAAGAATGCACTGGATATGCAGGTGCACTGAGAGTTCAGAGTTCAATTGCAACAAAGTTGTGTGAACTTGCAAACACCAGAAGTCTTCCAATGAGGTGGTTGCCATGCAGAAAAGACAGAAAGGGCAGAGGGGGGAAGGGTTTTCATTTGAAAAAAAGTGAGGGAAGAGTTTTGATTGGGTGACATGAGAAATATGTGTGAAGAATTACAGCATTTCTGTGCTTTTGATAGCTGCAGACTCTGGAGTGCATACCTTTTGCTCTGCTGAAGACAAATTGGTGTGTTTCTGAGACTGTTTTCAAACTCAAAGTATTTGCTAAGGTGAGAAAATATTTCTTTAAGTTAGATAGAGAATAGTGTGCTTTAAGGAGAAAATTATGAATTATGTGGCGCAAATTGCTTGTAAATATGCTCCCACCTGTGCATGGAAAATTTAGATTTTGAATGTCTGTGTTACATAGCCATGTTCAAAGTGACCCAACCATGCAGGAAAGGCAATCAAAAAACGCTTTTATGTGTCTTAAGGACATTTTAAGTAATTTTCCCATGTTCAGTGTTTTGAAATTATGATTTGAAAATCGTTTTTGGGGTAAAGGAATTGTTTTTAAATTCATGACAAGGACATAATGGTGTATGCTTCTTTATAAGGCAATTGACTGTCCCTGATGTTATTTTTCTCATTTTAGTGTAAGACCTTTCTCTGTGGCGCAAATTGCTTGTAAATATGCTCCCACATGTGAATGGAAAATTTAGATTTTGAATGTTTGTGTTACATAGCCATGTTAAAAGTTACCCAACCATGCAGGAAAGGCAATCAAAAAACGCTTTTATGTGTCTTAAGGACATTTTAAGTAATTTTCCCATGTGTAGTGTTTTGAAATTATGATTTGAAAATCGTTTTTGAGGTAAAGGAATGTTGTTAAAATTTATGTGCGCCATATGCCCCCAAATTTCTTTTTCAGGGGTGCAGCAGGGTGTTATTGAGACACCCCTGCAGCTTTGGAAAAATTCCTAGTTTGTGATGAGCACATTGTTAATCGCAAATTGCACCTTCATTTATATGAGCCTCCTAGCCCATGGAGATGAATGGGTAATTTGCAATTAGCAATTTTCTCATCGCAAATTTGGAATGGTAAAGAATGGCTATTTATTCCTTAAAATTCGCTTTTTGGGAAATGCAATATAGTTATATGATACATATGGCGGTTGATGTCTAACAAGATAAGAAGCTTAGGCATACATTTATGATGACTGGCGCAATGAAGTAGAAATCACTTACTTCATTGGTAGAGCTTTACATGTATTATCTCCTCTGTATTCTTCATCAAGCGTAACTTTAATCTGCAATCCTGAGTAGGCCTCACTTTAAACAAACCTCTGGATAGGCCACATCTTATTGTTATCTTGATTTAATCATTTAAAATGCTAGGGACAGATTTATGATAGGTGTATGCCTCTTTTGCGCCACTTAGAAAACATTGTCCATGGGGAAATGACTTAAAATGTCCTTAAGACACATGAATGTGTTTTTTTAAAACGTTTGCAATTTTTTTGGGTCACTTTTAACATGGCTATGTGACTCAAACAGTCAAAATCTAAATTCGCCATGCACAGGTGGGAGCATATTTACAAGGAATGTGCTCCATGGGGAAAGGTCTTATAATGTAATATGGGAAAAATGACATCAGAGACACTGAAATGCCTTATAGAGAAGCATACACCATTATGTCCTTGTCATAAATTTGCAAACCATTACTTTTCCCCAAAAACGATTTTCAAATCATAATTTGAAAACACTGCACATGTGGAAATGACTTAAAATGTCCTTAATTCAAAATGTGCGATTCCTTAAATGCAATGTATCAAACAAAAAATATGTAAAAAATGATATTAAGGATTTGGAAACTACCACCAACTTCTAGTTTGTGGTAATTTGCGAATTCTTTTCAAAAAGCATTTTTTTCCAAAAAACAAAAGGTCCCATATGACGCCCATACATGCCCTTAGGGCATGTAGGTGTGCCATATGCCCCCAAATTTATTTTTCAGGGGTGCAGCAGGGTGTTCTTGAGACACCCCTGCACGCTTGAAAAAATTCCTATTTTGTGATGAGCTAATTGCTAATCGCAAATTGCAACCTTCATTCGTATGAGCCTCCTAGCCCATGGAAATGAATGGGTAATTTGCAATTAGCAATTTGCTCATTGCAAACTAGGAATAGTAAAGAATTCCTATTTATTCCTTAAAATTTGCTATTTAGGAAATGCAAAATAGTTTGATGGTAGATATGGTGGTTGATCTGTAACAAGATAAGAAGCTTAGGGATACATTTATGATGACTGGCGCAATAAAGTGCACATTACTTACTTCATTGGTAGGCCTTTACATGTATTATCTCCTCTGTATTCTTCATCAAGCGTACCTTTAATCTGCAATCCTGAGTAGGCCTCACCTTAAACAAACCTCTGGATAGGCCACACTTTATCGTCATCCTGGATTAATCATTTAAAATGCTAGGGACAGATTTATGATAGGTGTATGCCTCTTTTGTGCCACTGTGCGTCACTTTTATGATGCAGCGGTGGTGCAAAAGATTTGCTATGAGGCGACAACATTACAAATTGATGCATTTAGGCAGATATGTCATGGTGTAAAAAAAACGTACCACATGAAACCGATGCAGCAGTGATGCAAAAGATGCACCATGTCGTAAGACAGGCCTCACTAGGGGCCATATGTATCAAGCTAATTAGCATTCGCGAAGATCAAAATTCTACGAATTTTGGCCTTTGCGAATGTTAATTAGACAAATGGTATGTATCAAACAAGTTTGATGCAAAATAAGGAGTAGCAAAATTTGCTATTCCTTATTTTGCAATTGCACTGAAGGATTTGCAAATTTTGTGACTACTTAAATGCAATGTATCAAACAAAAAATATGTAAAAAATGACATTAAGGATTTGGAAACTATTGTGGTAAATTGGTGGTAATTTGTGAATTCTTTTCAAAAAGCTTTTTTTAAAAAAAACAAAAGGTCCCATATGACGCCAACACATGCCCTTAGGGCATGTATGTGTGCCATACGCCCCCAAATTTCTTTTTCAGGGGTGCAGCAGGGTGTTCTTGAGACACCCCTGCACCCTTGGAAAAATTCCTAATTTGTGATGAGCAAATTGCTAATCGCAAATTAAACCTTCATTCCTATGAGCCTCCTAGCCCATGGAAATGAATGGGTAACTTGCAATTAGCAATTTGCTCATCGCAAATTAGGAATGGTAAAGAATCGCTATTTATTCCTTAAAATTCGCTATTTAGGAAATGCAAAATATTTTGATGATACATATGGCAGTTCATCTCTAACAAGATAAGAAGCTTAGGGATAGATTTATGATGACTGGTGCATCACCAGGGATGTGCCAGTCATCTTGCGCCGCTGTTCCGCCACCCATGGTGTGCTGCATTTACAATGCGGCGCAGCATGGGGCAAAAACGGCACAGATGCTTGACGCATCTGTGCCGTTAAGGTGGCGCATTGCTGGAGTTGTATCGCAAGTGCGATGCAGCTCCAGCAAGGCTCAGGGGTGCACCATCTCTACAATGTTGCGTCAAGACCTATGCCTGCTTCAAGCAGGCGCAGGGTTTTGACACAGGTTTCTCCTATCTGATTGTAAATGCGGCACACCATGGGTGGCAGAGCAGTGGTGCACGTTAACTGGTGCATGCCTGGGGATGTGCCATTTAACATAAATCTGCCCCTTTACATTTAAGTATGTGCAGGGGACACAGAGTCGGTGAGGCTTATCCAAGGTTAAGAACAGATGAGTCCTGTTCAGTGAAAAATTAGACATAGGCTTCACCTGCTCAGCATCGCTGGACATGGCTAAATAATAGCTGCAAAATGTTACTCTTGTTAAACAATTTTACTATTATAATCTGTGAAATTTGTCTCTTACTCTGCAACATCTCATTGTTGTTATCTTTCTTTAAAGATAAAGACAACCTCAACATGAGCGACAATCTGCAATCAGTTGATTTTGACCTCATCATTGAACTTGTAATTGAAACATCAGTGGATGTTGATCCATTGGATGATTTAAATCATGAGGATGAAGAAGAGCGTGATGAGGATGCAGATTTGTCCGAATTATATGATATAGGATGGGAAGCTGACCTGCTTGAGCCTTTGGAAATATAAACATTTATTTTTTAAATTTATAATTAATAAAAAGTAAAAAGGTAAACCGTTTAATTTAAAAATAAAGACACATTCAAAAGCAGGTTATGTGTAGTGTCTTCAATAAAATATTAAAATATGCTCATAAAATTAGATCAGATTCACATATAAAATAGCATAGGTAACATAAATATAAATGTCATTTCTTTTCTGGTATTTCTGTATTGTAAATTTGCCAACGACTAAAAAATCTTCTAATTAAAATGTCAAGTAGTGTGTTAAGTTTTTTATCACTGTTACTGATTTACTGTTTGGTAATAATGGTTAATAACATTATTTATTATATTTTTCCACAGATTCAACTGCAGATCATTTCAAGATTTCACCATGCCTACAATAGAAAGACAGAGAAAGGCTGCAAAACGTCAAAGACAGCAGGTGAAAAATAATACGCAGCAGTCCTCTAACAAAAAGATTTGTCAAGTCACGAAGAAAGCACCGGGTAAGAGCACAAAACACTTTATAAGAAATATGTGTAATAAAAAAAATATTACTACAGAAAATGTTTCAGTCCATAAAACGAGAAGGAAATCAAATGGAAAAGAAAGGCCAATGAAAAATGTTACTGCTAGAGCAAGAGATAACTCTGTGCATGATAGTAGAAGGAAACAACAGTTTAGGGAGATTCGTAAACGAATGTTCCGGAACAGGATAATTGGCAATTTGTTAAAAAATATTAAGAAAGGTCAACATAAACTAGTTTTTTATAAAAAAAAAAAAAAAGTTGAGAAAGTTATTGATCAGGCATTTGAAATTAAACGTAAGTTATTTATTTTGATAATCAATAGAATTAGGAAGCTAAACAAGGCAATTTTTGATTTCAAAAGAAATAGTAGGTGGAAGAGAATAGTTAATCGTAGTAATTTTTGTGAAGTTTTTTCTGGAGAATGGATGCATAGTTCAAGCTGTGAGGCATTTTTTAATGAGGAGAGTTATTTCCAGGATAATGATTTGGTGCATGCAGTTGACACCAGTGGTCGTGCTTATGAAGTGAAAGATGGTTGTCCAGTTGAAAAAGAAAAACTTGTGACAACAGAGGCAGAAGAGGTGTTAGGTAATGAGGTTTTAGGAAGACGTGCCAAGGGTCCTGTGTACACCTGGAAGTGTAGTAGTATTTGCAGTGTGCGACAGGATTCCATCAATTTGTTTTGTGATTTTGTACGGTCATTTAATAAGAAAAGTTTGAAGCAGAAAATGAAGTTGTTGCAAGAATTAGATCCTTGCAGAGTGAGAGAAGTGACAGGTTTGCATGGTCATTCACTGGCTTGTCTTTCCAGGAGAGTATGCCAGAGTGTTTTTCATCATTTCAGGATGCTAGCAGTGCATCATAATAAAGTGAGGAAATTAGTTAGAATGTTGTATTATACTAAGAGTCCAGCAATTATGCTTAAACAATTATGCGCTGCTCTTTTGCATGGTTCTGAAATAGATGTGAAGAATATATGTGAAGAAATTGAGTTTTGTTACTTTGGAAGTAAAGAGGAGAATGTTGAAATTGAGCAAGAAGAAGAGGGTCATGTGGAAGATAGTGTACAGGTTTCCAGTACAGATAATTTCCAGAGGGAAATTGCGACGTTTGAGGTGAAATCAAGTGAGAGGCCTAATTTCACTTGTGTGTGTTGTCGACGCACTTATTATAAGAATCAGACTAAGTTAGTGGATTTATATGCAAAAAGTGAAAGGGAAAATAATAGTGAATGGAAGGATTTTGCAACATACTTGATGGTAGAAAATTGTTTTGATTTGGGATTGGATCAACGTGTGTGTACTTATTGTTCTTGCAAATTAAATCAAAACCAGATGCCTGCTAGAGCAGTTCATAATAATCTGGAATTGGTTGAGATTCCTTCTGAATTGAAGGATTTAAATACTTATGAATCTATTTTGATTCAAAGTATCCATCCCTTTCAGGCTATTGTAAGAATGGAGCCAAAGACAGGGAAATTGCCTCCATCAGATTTACAGAGAGGATTAAAGGGAAGAGTTGTTTATTTGCCTCTAGATTTGAAGAAAAACATTAACACAATTGGAGTAGAAAAAGTGGAAGAGGAACCTCTGGTTATCTTAGTTAACGGGGTTCCGACAAAGAATAAAAAAATATGGCAAGATTTAGTGGATGTTAGGAAAGTAAAAAAGGCAACATTGTATTTGAAAAAAAATAATAAGTACTATAAGAATGTATATGTTGCAGAAGAGGAAGTAAGTGAGGAAGAGGATAGCGATTTGTGTGCTGGTCAAATTGAGAAAGTAGAACCCTCTAAAAGTGAAGAAATATATGAACATTATAGTGTTCATCCTTTGCATTCCAAGGAAGTCATGGGGAATTCTATTGAGTTGTTTCAAATGAAACAAGCCAAAGGGAGTCCCATTAGTGTCTGGGAGGAAAGTTTGGAAGCTCGGTGTTTCCCACAGCTTTTTCCAACAGGTCAGGGAGGAAGATATGATGAGCGACCTCATCAAATTCCTGCTTCTGAATACCGGACTTTACGATTGTATGCAGGAGATGCTAGGTTTCGACAATGCATTCCCTATTTGTTTCATCTCCTGTTTGAAAGCGATCTGTCTGGACTGTCATATGCAGTGAACCACATCTTGAAAAGTGGTACACAGATGCAAAACATCTCGGCAAGTGACTTTATGGATAAAGTCAATGTCCAAGACAGTATTTTGGATTCTCACCTGATTAATCTCATGGCGTGTCAGCGTGGTACTAATGAGTACTGGTACCGTCGTCATGGTGATTTAAAATGTATGCTGAGGAACTTAGGTACTCCCACATGGTTCCTCACTCTGAGCTGTGCCGAGTATGGCTGGGAAGACTTACTTGAATTTCTACGAGAGGCAAATGCTAACGTAGATAACATCGAATTCAAGACACCCGGAGAACTGTGCTCTTTGGATCCAGTCAATGTATGTAGGTACTTCAATCATAGATTTGAAGCTATGATGTCTTTCATCATGAATAAGAAGAATCCACCTCTTGGAGAGGTGTTGGATTTCTTCTGGAGAAAAGAGTACCAAGCAAGAGGTGCTCCTCATATACATATGTTGCTGTGGATCAAGGATGCACCTAAATTTGGAACGGATCCAGAAGACTCAGTGATGAGTTTCATCCAACAGTATTCTACGTGTGCTGTTCCAAACGCAAAGGAGAAGAAAAGCCTAAGAGAAAAAGTTCTGCGTTTCCAAAGCCATCGATGTGGAAAGTACTGCCGTCGTAAATTCCGAAACAAGGACAAGTTCTACACTAAATGTCGTTTCGGCTTTCCACGACCGGTGATTTATAAAGGAAGAGTAAACAGTTTGATGTCTTCGCTGCGACACAATGTCATGAAGAAATCACCTAAAAACACTTACAATTTGAAGAGGAACGAAGAGTCCAAGTACATCAACGACTACAACCCGGTGATTTGGTCCATGTGGAATGCTAACATGGATATACAGTTTGTGGCTGATAACTGTATGGCTGTGGCTCGGTATGTGACATCTTACATCACCAAAAAAGAGAAGACAGAATTGAAGGATATGTGGGAGGACATTTCCCATGAAAAGAGCCTCAGCAAGAAGTTGTACAGTTTCAGTCTGAAGATGTTGTCGCATCGAGAAATCGGAGCGTACGAATGTTCTGACCGGTTGTCTTCAGCAAGTCTCTATGCCAAGTCCAGGAGTATCGTTTGGGCGAGTCTTGGTCTTGCTGCAACGCGTAATCGAGTTCTCAAACCTGTGCGGGAAATTGAGTATTTGGCGGAAAAGGAGCCAAACAGTACCGACATTTTGAAGACAAACATGTTGGATACATATTATCCAATTCGAAGCAGTCACCTCGAGAATGTTTGTCTGTATGAGGTTCTGCAAAATTACATATTCAAGAGGAACATCAAAGAAGATACTGAGAAAGGAGTGTATGCTGTAATAGGAAGTGAGGGATGTCTGGTCAAGCAAAGAAAATGCCACTTGGTAAACCATCGAAAATTGAGTGGCGAATCTCCTGAAAAAAAGGAGTTTTTCTATTTAGCACTTTTGCAACTTTTCAAGCCTTGGCGTGCAGAAGAGGAACTGCTTGGAGATTTCCTCTGTTACGAAGACTCTTTCAATGCCGCCAAGGAGACCATAGAATGTCCTGCTTTTCCCAAATATGTAGAAATGTTGAATGCGGAAATTGAGCAGGAAGCAACGATTGCAGCCGAGATTGCCAGAGACAGTTCTCAGGACAGTCAGAGTTCTGCTTCATTGAGTCAGGATCCACTAGGAGGACCTGTTATCGAAAATGAAGCTGCCACTGCCATGAATGAAGTGGAAAGAGCCATGGCACATGCTCAGGAGGATGCGGTTAACTTAGAAGAGTTGGAAAGACAACTCAACGTTGAGCAGAGGAAAATATATGATGAAGTTACCATGCAAATTGATCATGGATTAAGTCATGACAAGAAAGAGTGCTCATGTACGTCGTTGAAGCCTGTCCGACTGTACGTGAGTGGAGAAGCGGGAACTGGAAAAAGTTTCCTCATTAAAGCAATTTCATGCTATTTGCAGGAAAGGACAGAGTCATCGCTGTCTTGTGTTGTCACTGCTCCAACTGGACTGGCAGCACATAATATTAAAGGGATTACTTTACATCGTTTACTGATGCTGCCAGTGGAGCATGACAACAAATTACAATATCACAAGCTATCTGGAGATGCTTGTTTTGAAGTTTCAAGAATCTTGAGGAAAATGAAACTTCTTATCATTGACGAAGTAAGCATGGTTTCCAATGTCATGCTTGCCTTTGTGCATTTGAGGATGCAAGAAGTTCTCAAAACAGAGTATGATGTGTTATTTGGTGGCAAACACATCATTGTTTTCGGAGATCTTTTGCAGCTGACACCAGTGAAAGGGCAACCTGTGTTCAAAATGCTCACGCATGAAGATACCAGGAAGTGCCTAGGCAGCATTGGCAACGTCAATATATGGTTAAACTTCAATTATGCTGAACTGCATGAAAATATGCGTCAGGCGAAGGATGAAGTTTACAAGAATATTCTACAAGATGTTAGAATTGGAAAAGTGACCGAGCATGGGAAAGAAGCTTTACATGCACGATTACTGTCAAATTTATATCCAGAACAAGATGTTGTGCCTGAGAATATTTTTCAGAAAATTACTGAGAAGAAATCTGGAATATGTTTGATGCCAACTCTTGCAGAATGTGCCAAATTTAACAACAAAATGTTGCATTTAGAAAAGCAAGAGATTGTGAAACTGGAAGCTATTGATAGAGTAGAGCATATGGGATCAACAATTATTTTGTCTGAGAATCTGAAAACAAAATTGGATTCATTAGAGAAGAGTATATCTAAAACTGCAGGTTTTGAAAAGACTCTGAATGTGTGCTTGAACTGCCGTATAATTTTAAGAAGGAATTTACATGTTGAAAGAGGTCTGGTAAATGGATCAATGGGTAATGTTGTTGATTTTGTGAAATACAGAAATAGAGATGGAATTGAATTTTTAAAAATTAAATTTGATGGCATTGAGGAAGTACAGCTAATTGGTCGTTGTTCTGCTAGATTTTTGCTTGTAAAAGACTTATATGTTCGCCGTAAGCAGTTTCCTGTTTGCTTGGCATATGCGGTGACAATTCATAAATCGCAAGGTTTAAGCGTAGACAGTGCATTGGTGAATATTGGCAGTTCTGTGTTCAAGGAGGGTATGGCATATGTGGCATTGTCACGAGTTAGAACTTTATCGGGATTGTACTTGATTGAGTGTGATGTCACAAACATTTGTGCAGATCTAGATTGTGTTAAGGAATACAATAGGTTAAGAAGAGAGTATGCACCACATTTGCCTCAGTATCCTTTGTTTGAGAAACGTGTGGTAGGCCGGAAACGAAGAAATGAGAACAATACTGGGGAGGTTGTAGCAAAAAGACAAAAAGTCAATGAACCTAAAATTACAAGCAGAAACAAAAAGGATTCTGTTGAAGATGTTGTTGGTTTTCAGTTTGAAAACAGTTCTGGTGTCAACTGCTATGCTAATGTAGTAGTTAATGTTTTATTTTCTCTAAAAAATGTAAAAGAAGAGATTGTGGTCAATTCTGATCAAAGATTTTGCAGTTTGTTAAATTCTGTGTTAGAGAAATGTACCACTGATAGAAGAAACATAGAAAGTGTGTCTGAAATTCGAAATCTGTTAGACAGATGTTCAGGCCAAACACAATTCTCTCAAAACATTCAGCAAGATTGTCAGGAGTTTTTAATGTATATGCTTGATGTATTGCATGCTGAAGGTGTAGATGTAGATCACCTGTTTGGGCTTTCTTATCAATGGCAGCATGACTGCGAGAACTGTATGGTATCAAGTACTACTAGTGTAGACTCAGAAAGATTTATATATTTAACTTTGCCAGACAGTAAATCAGTCTCCTTTAATAAGCTAGTAAAAGCAGCTGATCACAACATGGAGTGTAGCCAATGTAAATCTGAAATGATGTCCACATTATTTATACGAACATATGGCCAGTATGTCATTTTAATGTTCCAACGATGTAGGCCTGATGGAACAAAATGGACAACTTTAATTAAAAATTTTGTAGCTTCGCAGTTGTCAATATCAGGAAGGACTTTTGTAACTGCAGCAATTATATATCATGACGGCCCTTCAATAACATCAGGACATTACACAGCTTATTTAAAGTCTAGAAATGGCTGGTCATTCTGCAATGATTCTGTTTTAATTTTCAAAAAAAAATTGCCGTATGACCTTAAAAACTCTTACCTGGTGTTTTTAAAACCAAAATTTTAGGGAAAGAATCTCGGGATGTGCTCTGTGGAATTTCAAGAAGTTCTAATGGCTCCTACACAATTTGGCCTTGAGGATAAGTGTAGTTCAGAGACATAACTTCTAACCATAGGACTGGACATTATGGAGAAATACGTGCACTTTGAATGAGTTCAGAAAAACTGTATCTTTTTATAAACTAATTGAAGCAGCCAATCAAAACATGGAGTAGAGGGAATGTAAGTCTGCAATGCTGTCTACTGTTTTACATTGCTTTGTGATTAAAAGTGATGTAGAGAATTAAATAATTGTAGTAGTCATAGAGGTAGTGTAAGTCTGCTTGTATCAGTGTCATAGGAAAAGTAGAACATGACTGAGCAAGAAGTGGAAGATATTACTATTCCAGGATTGTGAAAATGATCTTCAACATTTTAATTCTGAAAGTTGCGGAAATGCCAAATGACGGGATTGGCTTACAAGAAATCCAAGAGTTATAAATGGCTCTGACAAGATTTGGCCTTGTGGAAAATTGTGGTAGAGAGCAAGAAGTCATTTATTGCATGTAACGTGTTTTTAAAAACGATGGAGATTTTCTTTCAGAAAGTGGCGGGCTGAAAGTAATAACAGCACAAAAGAGTGTAAGCTGTTCATAGGACATCCTTGGACGTCATGGAAAGTAAGTTAACTTTAAGGAGTTCTGAATTTTGATTTCTGATGTTGTATGGGTTTTTTAAACACAATCATTTTGATTGTGTTTTTTTTTCCCCGCTGTTACATGATGAATACCTTCAAGTCACTGTTTTTAGTGAATTTTGATACATTCTGAGAACAGCAAAAATAAACCATTTAACATGTATAATTAATTCTGTACTGTTTGCATTTATGATGTATATGTAGAACTGTGTAGGAGGCATGGAGAAGGTGAGGCTTCTGTAAGTGTCAAAGTTGTTGCATGCAGTGCTGCACTTCTGCGTATTCTTTCATATGCTAGACTACATCTGCACAATGAGATACCTAAGCAAAGGAAACGCAAGTGATGTGATTGAGAAATGAGCAAAATAAATTGCATGTATTTCAATTAGATCACCTGTGTTTCCTATCATTACGAATCACATTGTGCAGATCAAGTTTAGGTCTGTCCAGGGAAACATAGGAGGTTTGGACTTTGTTGAAGAGTACAGTGGACATGACTCACTTCATTGGTAGACCTTCACATGTATTATGTCCTCTATTCTCTTCAACAACTCGAAATTTCATCTGCAACCCTGAGTAGGCCTCACCTGAAACAAAACTCTGGATAGTAGACATCTTATTGGCATCCTGAAGCAATTATTTAAAATTTTAGTGTCTTGCGACACTTTTCTGAAACAACAGCAATGCAAAATATGCACCATGTTTTAAGATAGGCCTCACTTCATCTGCATCAAGATACTGTTAGTTTAAAATGTATATCTTTAGGACTGTGTAGGGGGCCTGGAGAAGCAGAAGCTTCTGTAAGTGTCAAAGTTGTTGAAAAACTGTTTGTCCTTCAATCTTTGCCCTTGTCTTTTGTAATTTTTAAATACATGTTTTAATATTTTTCAAATGTTTGTTCTCTCTTTCACAGATTGAAAGTATAAAAACAAAAAGTGAGTAATTTAACGACAATTATAAGGTAAATATTTTGTACTCTTTTCGTTACATTTCTATCACATTGAACTTCTATTAGTTCCACTGCTTCATTTCTTTAACCCTCAGTTTCCTGCCTTTGCTACTTCCCTCATTCCTTTCTCTATTATCTACTTACTCAACTCCTTCCACTCTTTTTCTCAGTCCCTCTCTTCTCATAGTTCCTCACTCTTGTTCACTCACTCCGTCTCTATTACTCTTAGTGTCTTTGACTGATCACTCTATCACTACTTGTTCATAATGCTTTCTCTGTGTAGTTGAAGCACACTAAGGGGAATATTATGAACACAGCCAATAAAATTATTGCTCTTTTTATTGGCAGAAAACTGGTTAAAAAGTGGTTTTAGCGGCAGTTTTCTGCCGCAAAAGCGGCTTTAGCGACACATTTCTGCCAATAAAAGCTGCAAAACTTTTATTGCCTATGTTGATGATATGGCTCTATGTTACTTACATTTCTTTGCTGTTTCAATTAATCTTTTTCTGTTATTTTTTGTTTTCTGTTTTCTATTTTTTCTCTCTGTTATTCCCCATATCTTAATCTTATTTTGAACATTCACTCACATTCTCCAAGAAACTCTTCTTTGTTAATGTTATACTCTCTTTTTTTTTCTTTCACTTCGTTATCTATTTTGTTTTTCACAATTATACCCTCTTCTGTCTTTTCTTCGGTAAATAGATCTATTAAACAGTATCTCTTCTTTACTCCCTATAGCTGTCTTTCTTTTAACATCACTCTCTGTTTACTTTCCTTATACTTACACTTTTTGTTAAAAAAAAAAATTTTTTGGTTAGCTCCCGGTCCGCGTACCGGGAAGCTAACCCGGGAGCGAACCAAAAGAAATAGAGCTTGTCAGAGTGCTAAACATTGTAGCAATTTTTTTTGAAAGGGAAGGTAGTTCTGAAAAGAACTTTTTTTTTTATATTTTTGTTGTTTTATATTATTTTTTTATTTTTAGAACATTTTTTGTTTTTTTTGTATTTTTTGAACGATTTTATATTTTTTTTGGTTTTTTTTTGGGGGGGGGAAACAACAAAAAACAGGCGTTGAAAAGGGCTCAACAGGAGCAAAAAAAAAATTACTGGGGGCGGTTAGGGCAATCATGGTGTTCATATGAAAGGTTGAGTGCATTGATGCTCATGTTGCCACAAGCTAATAATGCACGACAGTGCATACATAAATGTATCATATGACTAAAATTTTCTTGGATATTTGGCACAGTTTCCCGTGCCTCCTCTGGTGTTAAAGAAACCGGTATTGTTGGTCTGGCCACAGGAGTTGGTCTAGGATTGTCCAGCATATCCCTTAATTCCGCCCGGCTGTAATTTAGGGGATGTTTCCTCGTCATGTGCCTATGCATGGTGTGATTACCATAACTGTATTTTTTGTCCGTCCCTCTGGACAATTGTTCCTTGCATATGAGGCAGGTGACATACCTCGCGTTGACTTTTTTTTGTCCACGAGGCATCGAAAAAAACTGCCAGATGAAACTGGCTTTCTTTCTGGAAACCCGGGGCAACTCTTCCAGGAATTGTGGTTCTTCTCCCTCCTCATCCATTTCTTCATCTTCCTCCTCAGTGTTGGTAATCACCTGGGGAGGTGGTCCTCTCTTCCCATGAGGAGGTGGTGGTGGTGGTGGGGGTGCACCAGCTGAAGCAACCAATGAAGCCATTTTAACACAAGCAAAATAGGTCTTCCAACAAGCAAAATAGGTCTTCCTCTCACAATGATGAAAGTCAGAGTGAGGAAAGAAGGAGGGGTTTTCATCATTTGGAAAAAACAATACTTCTCAACCAATGAAAAGTGTTATTTTTAGGTCACCTGACCTAGCCTTCCATAATTATGAAACTAAAAGTGAAATGAACCAATGAAAAGTTTTATTAACAAGTCACATGACCTCTCACGCTCATGTTACGCGCTGCGGAACGCGCCCCGGTTAGCTTCCGGGTCGCTAAGCTTCGCGCCCCGGTCCGCGCCCCGGGACACTTCCGGGTGCGCTAACGCGATACGTCACAAGACGCATTTCGCGGCAACGCGATACGTCGCGCTTTCGCGCCGCGGATCGCTTCCGGGGAGCTGCGTTTCGCGCCTCGGTCCGCGCCCCGGGGCACTTCCGGGTGCGCTAACGCAGTACGTCATAAGACGCATTACGCGGCAACGCGATACCGTCACTATGTTGATTTCTTACCGGTTCGCGGACCGGATCGCGGAATCAAATTGAGCTAACGGGAAGCTTCCCGGTTCGCGGACCGGGAGCGAAACAAAAAAAATATTTAAAAAAAATTATTAATAAACATATAAAATATATTTTTGGATTTAAAGAAGAATAAATTTTACAGCTATAGATATTAGCTTTTAAAAAACCAATGAAATTCATTGAAAAAACCATAGGTTATAGACCATATATAGTTAGGAATTAGCATTTAAAAAACCTTATTTTACTCACACAAAACCAATGAAATTCCATATATAGTTAGTTGTACTAACTATATATCGCGCACCCGCAATCCACTGCTGATCATGTCACATATTACATCATTCATGACATGGTCAGTGACATCACTGATGACATCACTGATGACATCTCAAATGACATCACTGATGACATCACTGATGACATCTCAAATGACATCACTGATGACATTACTGATGACATCTCAAATGACATCACTGATGACATCACTGATGACATCTCATTTGACATTACTGATCACATCACTGATGACATCATTCATGTGATAATACGATGAACCTCTTCAGACTCTAATATAACCTTAGATACACTCAATGTAAACACAGACTCGCAGATTGTCACTCATCCATGAAGTTACACACACACCTAGTCAGTCATGCAAACAATCAATCACACCTCCATTTCCTTAACTATACAGTTAAACACACCTTACTTATTCAAACATATACTAAACATATTTACTCACTTATACAATCCTGGATACAAGAGCACAATGATCCATACAGCCACTCACACATTCACTGGCTCTTATGCACAGTTATTTATATATGTCAACTCTCACATGTACTGTGTTTTACATATGTACTTACTTTGACATGTAGCACTGAGATATCCATTCACTCACCAATACAGTCATGCACACAGTCAACCACCCATACAGCTGTTTCCACATGCACTTTTGAACCCATACATTATGCACAGAGTCATACACCTTCCCAGCCACCCACACACACTCCCAGTTTCCCATACAAATGCTTGGGCAACCAATCAATAACCCATATAGTTACTCATATAGCTACTGATCAACACATGCAGCAGTTTACAGAACAACAGACATAATGATGCACAAATTAAGACAGTTTAGTCACTAACCCATGCACTCAATGAGACACATTTAACCACTCACTCATACAGTCAGTCAGTCATGCACCTACTAAATCCTTCATCCAGACACTTATACATCCACTCATTCTTCAATATGTAAAACATATTTTAACTTTACAGAAAAATACAGTCACTGGATGTTGTCATCAGTGATGTCATCAGTGATGTCATTTGAGATGTCATCAGTGATGTCATCAGTGATGTCACTGACCATGTCATGAATGATGTAATATGTTACATGATCAGCAGTGGATTGCGGGTGCACGATATATAGTTAGTACAACTAACTATATATGGAATTTCATTGGTTTTGTGTGAGTAAAATACGGTTTTTTAAATGCCAATTCCTAACTATATATGGTCTATAACCTATGGTTTTTTCAATGAATATATATATATATGTATGCACAGGAAAACTAAACAGGCCCTTCCCTTACAAAGAAGTACAAAGTTTGCATGTCTGCAGCCTTTCTTATTTTTCACCTTATTCATCTTCTGCTCAATCAACACATCATCCACCCATACACACACCTACTTGCTCCCTTTCCTGGCTGGGGTTATCAATCATTCTTCTTTAATTTAAATTCAAAGTACAGGCCCTTTATCAATACTTTTTATTATAACAACTACCACGGCTGAAGGCACTATGAAATTTGCACACTTGCTCCCTTTCTTGGCTGCACTTATCAATTATTCTTCAATTTCATATTTTGATTCAAACTCACGGCCCTTTATCGAGCCTTTTTGTTGTAACTACTGTTGCAGTGATTCTGCTCCTATCACAACTGTGCATAACGACTTACGACCTCAGTGAATTACGGTGTTCCAAACCCCACCTTAGTACCCAAACCCCCTAACAGACTAGCAATTGGTGATTAATTGGTTCGTCCTCCTATAGCAAAAACACCAATTATTAGTCAACCCAGTCAGGAAAGGTAGATAACAAGAGCACTCTTTCGTTACATTCTTACACCAGTCCAAGCACTTAATAAACACACCTGCAACTTTCAAATGTTTATTTCTAACACCGTAATCTCATGCCCAGTACCTTATATAACACAAGCAAACATATTATGAGAAACAAAGTTGTCAGCATTGTTACTATTCCATAAAATACAAAGGGAGAAAGCATGCTATAATGCAAAAGGGAAACAGATTTAAAATATACCTAAATTTCACCCTCCCTACTTAGCAGGTTAGTTTATAACTACAGAAGATCTCATACGACTACATAGGCAGGCCCATACCTCTGTTACTCAGCAGTAGTGGATCACATTGAGTTCTATACAAACTTTCAAGATACGAATGTTCTCAAACTGTGTGTAATCATCCCTGCACACTTCATTACCAAACGCGCAAGTATAAGAGATGCCACAGCTGCATATCTCTTATGGCTCGAACGTGTGAACATCGTTCCGAATAACACACACAGTATCCAACATAACCTTGATGTTTCATGCTCTCACTATACACACAAAAGTAGTGAGGCAGTCTACAAATGTAGTATATCAAATTATTCTCATATGAAGCAAAATACTCACCCTTCTCTAAACAATATTGCAAGTGTGTGTTGTGTGCAAAGCAGAGCAGGAAAACAAAAATGGCGTTTAAGCTTATAATAAACCCATTCTGACTTAACACGGTGTGAGTGCAAGGCTCAGCACACAACACATTTCCTTGACCAAAGCACATAATATAAACGTGGGCAAATTACGAACGCAGAGTCCCAGCCTAAAAAGCAGAGTCAAGTTCAATTTTGCAAAACAAATTATTCGATCTTTGATAAAAAGCAGTAACTAAATAATAAAGAATAGGTAGAAAATTAAACTGTCTTATTCCACCAGCGTATAAGCACAGTATGTAGCAACAGCCTCCAACAGGAAGTCATTGTTCAAATCTGAAAGCATTTCAGCCATCCAATTCAATAGTGAGAATGAACATACATGTTCCTCAATGACCAGAACCTCTATCACCATCGGAGGAAAACTCGGGTAATCTTCAATGTAACTGCGTGCCAAGAAGTCATGAGCCGCTGCAAAAACATTCCAACATCCCAATATTCCATGTATCGCTGCTAAGGCCATAATCCTGCCACCAGAACAGAGCAAGTCATGAACCACTAAGGAGCTCATCAGCTGGTCATAATCCGCGTTGGGAGACACCGTACTGCAGAGACACAAATCCAGGGCCCAGTCGAAATCACAGCTCAGGCAATGGAACACAGGTTGAACGCATGTGAAAAAAAAAGAATCAAAACGATAATCCATAAGCTGCACTCAGCGTTGCAAGAGGCAGCGCTCCATAGTAACTAAGCATTCGGTTGCGGACCAGCAACAACCGAGAAATGTTGTTGTCTGCTGCAAGATGTGCATCCTTATTTAAGTTAACAAATTAATACAAGCACACCGGCAACTAATGTGAGCATTAAGCACAATTCACCAAAGATGCTGGAAAAAATCAAATGAAAAAACACCAACAAGAATAATCAGTTGAGATTCTAAAACATTACCTTTCTGCTGTACTTTATCCATGAATTCCTTTGCCGAAACATTTAGCAGATGTACACCTGTTTTCAATATATGGTTTACTGCAAAAGAAAGTCCAGACAAATCGCTCTCAAACAAAAGATGAAACAAATATGGAATACATTGTCGAAATCTTGGATCTTCTGCATATAATCTTGATGTCCGGTATTCAGATGCAGGAATCTGCACTGGTCGTTCATCATATTGTCCTCCTTTTCCGGTGGAAAACAACTGATGGAAACAACGAGCTTCCAAGCTTTTTTCCCATACACTAATGGGAATTCGTTTTGCTTCTTTCATTTGGAATAACTCTAAAGCATTCCCCATCATTTCTTTGGAATGCAGTGATGAACACTGTAATGTTCATAGATTTCTTCAGTTCTGGACACATCCACTTTTTCAATTTGTCAAGATGGCAAGTCACTATCTTCTTGTACAGTTATTTCTTCTTCTCCCACATACACAGTTTTGTAATATTGAATATTTTTTACCAGATACAACGTTGCCTTTTTCACTTTCCTAACATCCACTAATTCTTGCCAGATTTTCTTACTCTTAGTAGGAACGCCATTAACAAGAATAACTAAAGGTTCATCCTCTACATTTTCTACACCAATAGTTTCAATATGTTTCTTTAAAGCTAGAGGCAAATATACAACGCTTCCCTGTAATCCTCTCTGTAAATCTGAAGTAGGCAATTTTCCTGTCTTAGGCTCCATACGAACAATAGCCTGAAATAAAAGCACACATTGAATAAGAATAGAATCTTAGATATTTAAATCCATCAGTTCAGAAGGAATATTTACCTACTTAAGAATATTATGCACCGCTCTAGCAGGCATTTTGTTCGTATCTAATTAGTTATAACAATATTTACAAATACGCTTATTAGAACCCAAATCAAAACAATTCGCAACCAAAAAATAAGTTGCAAAATCCTTCCACTCATTATTATTTTCCTTTTCACTTTTTAAATACAAATCAACAGTCCTGGTCTGATTTTTGTAATGAGTTTGTCGACAACAGATACAAGAATATTTTGGCCTTTCACCTGAAATCACCTTAAACTTTGTAATTTCTTGCTCAAAATGTTCTACACTGCAATGTTCTACATTCTCTTCCACATTTTCTTCTATTATTGTCTCAGTTTCTGCACTGTCTTCCTGAGGACCAAAATAACTAACCTGAATTTCATCACAAACATTTGTTACATCTGATACAGATCCACTCAAAAGGGCACTGTTCAACTTTTTTAACATTAGTGCTGGACTTTTTACATAATACAATGTTCTCACTAATTTCCTCATTTCAGAATGATGTACTGCTAACATCCTGAAATGGTGAAGAACACATCGACATACTTTTTTAGAAAGACAAGCCAGAGAATGACCTTGCAAACCATATTTTCTCTCACTCTGCAAGGGTCTAGTCCTTGCAACATCTTAATCTTTTGTTTAACACTTTTCTTAGTATAGTTATGAAAGAAATTGCGTAAAAAATCAATAGATTCTTGCCGCACACTGCAAATACTACTACAATTCCAAGTGTACACTGGAGCTTTAGGACGTCTCCCTAAAACTTCATCAGCTAACACCTCTTCTGCATTTCTAGGAACAATTTTCTCTTTCTCAATAGGACAACCATTTCTAACCTCATAAGCACGACCACTAGTGTCAACTGCATGCAACAAACCATTACTCTGAAGATAACTTTCTTCATTACAAAAAGGCTCAGAACTTGAACTATGTTTCCATTCACCCAAAAAACTCACAAAAATTACTTCTGTTAATTACTCTTCTCCACTTATTTTTGGCCTTCATTAAATGGATTGGCTTATCTAGTGATCTAATTCTATTGATTACTAAAATTAACAATTTTCTTTTCAATTCCAAAGCTTTCTCAACTACATTTTCTATACCATTCTTCTTGTTATAAAATACTGTTTTTTTCTTACATCCCTAAATGTCTTTAAATAAATATGACACACCTTTATTATATAAAGCATGTTTATCCTAATTTCTATAAATTGTTTTTTCCTCCTTTTACTATACACAGTTTTCTCTGCACTTGATTTTCCATCATTGTTCTCTTTATTCTTCTTTTTCTTTTAAGTTGCAGATACACTAATAAAATGTTTCTGTTTGTGCACACTCCTCTTAGTCGTTAATGTTTTCCTCAAAAAAAGTGTTCCTTGTCTTACCAGGACTTTTCTTTTTTTTTGTTAACACATTGTTCTTCATGTAAATCTTGTTGATGACTTCTCTTCAAATAAACACCTTTCTTTCGTTGTTTCCGCCTTTGAAATTTAGTAGGCATCATACAGTTGTTTCAGTATCGATAAACAGAATCTATAATAAAAAAATATATATAACATTACAGAAATAAATATATCAAATATTCTATTATATTACTTACAAGAACAGAGGGAGGATTATGAGGACAAACGTGGGGCTATAAAAATAAAAGGACTTACAACAAGTCCTTTTACAAGAGAGGAAGGAATATGAAACAAGGGAAAATATAACAAAAAAGGGGAGTATAAACAGACACTGCAATATAACGGAATAAAGGAAGTATGAATAAACTGGAAAGTATGAATAGGTAAGGGAGAGTATGAAGAGAAAGATGGACATATGAGAAGAAAGAGTATAAGAAGAAAAAAATAGAGCAAGAGGACAGAAGGGGCACTAAAAGAAGAGAGAGAGAAAGACGAAAGAAAAATAGAAAGAATATTTGAAAACTATAAGAACAACTATAAGAACAAAAAAAGAATACTAGCAAAGGACAGTGTCTATAAGGACAGAGAGAACAGTACCAGTTGAAAGCACGAAGATTGTGACGAAAAGTGGAGCAAAAGGAAAAAAGGGGTAAACAAGAATTCCCATAGAAGCCCAGGTTAACACCATAACCTGGGCTTCTATGGAAATTCACAAGGACATATTATCAAGCTCATTATCACCCCTTTACCGGCAGTTTCCTGCCGATAAAAGCGGAGATAATATATTGCCCTTTATTGATAAAATGGCCCATAATCCCTTAATGTACACAGACGCACAAAGTGATATTAAACAAAAAAAATAACAACATGCATTATAGAAAAACACATTTACTACTATAAAACGTTTAACAACGGACAAATATAGGGGCATATTATCAAGACAGGCAATCATTTTATCGCCTTTCTTGATATTATACCCCATAATTCCTTAATGTACAAAGATGCACCGCATAAATTCCCATACAATTTATCAACTCACCTTTCAAATTGATTTGTAGATTAAGAAGAATACCAGTCACACAGTGGATATTCTTATACAGAATCTCTCTAGTTCAGTGTTTCCAGCAGAACCATGAAATGGAAAATGTTCCCTCTCATTTTACACATACATACATATAAATAACCAATTATAATCCGTTACACATTAATTCAAAACGAAACACAAATTCCTATTGGTTTACCATTCCAAACCTTTCCATCTGACATAACTTTCCACCCTACCTCCAACAAATAATGCAAAAGTCAACTGTCAACAGAGGTCAAAAGTTCAGCACTGCATAAAACACTGCTCCTCAACAAATTTAGACTATGCATAAGCACTTACTTATAAGTACCAATAAAGCGAAAAGGTCTCATTACAAGCAACCAAGATATAAACACATAAACTTGATAGATATCAGTAAAATATTTATTTTTAATTGAGTTTTCTTGCTTACGTACTCTTATGGAACAACTTTCAGAATTTGCACCGTACGCATACACTAAATATACCGTAAAAAAAATTGCATCTATCACTAATTTTTTACAATCCCCGGGACCCCATCGACCGGGGCTCAAATATAACGTTCAAGACCATGGTGGGAGCCCCAAAACACCCACGGTCCCAGCCGGCTCCCTGTGTCCTTCGGGAGCCGGCATTGCTTTTTGTCAGAGAAACCAGCTTACATACTGCTCTCTCAGCCGAAAAACAATCTGCTTTCCTACTTCAAAGAAAACTCTCGCCCAACCATAGCATACAGCAGTGTCCCAGGGATAGGCACCCTGTAACACTACAGGAGCCGGCCCTCGGATATGGTGCTCCCCAAGGCCATCAAAGGCTCAACAAAGGCCATCGAAGATTTTGACCTTGGGGATCATTGTAAATCCCCCTAAGCAGTCCTACGGGATCAGGAAGTCCTATAGCAAATAGCAAACTTTTTCGATCAAGCTACACACATATACAAATAAATAAAAAATCACATTTATTCCCACATTAAATCAAAACGAAACACACCTTTATATTGCTTGAACTTTTGCAACCTTTCCAACTGACAAAACTTTCAACCCTTCCCCCATTCCGCAATCTGCCAGTTACCATATAAACACTTCAGGGAACACCTAACTTAGCACACAGGTGAAAACTTCATCATACATTGTTGCAAATTAAAACAGCAAGTATGCTTGACTTGAGAATATACCAGCTTATCTTATGTAATGTTCTTTTCTATCAGTTTTTCTTAACCAATAAAAATAAGGCTTTTAAAAAACAGAAACATGCATCCTAGTTTTTTGTATAATGTTGTCAAACAACCAATCATTTCTTTTCTTTTTTCAAAACTGCATGTTGTCCACCATTTTAGAAAAATCTTACTTTTCAAACTGACATTTCATTTACAGAGACCATCAGAGTGCATCCAGACCTCTCTTCTAAATGGTTACAGTGTGGATTGTGGGACACAGCTACATTTTCTGGAGCCAAAGGTACGCACAACAGAAAATAATTCACAAAGACCTAGGTTTACCAAATGTAGACATTAAATGGATTGGACAGGGAGGATTAAAGTGGCACCATTTGATGCCATTGGTGAAATCCTTTTTACATCTCCAACACCCTGACCTCATAATTGTGCACTGTGGTGGCAATGACCTAGGCACTTTGACTGGTGTAGGTCTGGAAATGCTTATGAAGGACACCTTTAGAGAATTGATGGCACTTTTCCCCTAAACTGGCTTTGTTTATTCTAATATATGCCAAAGGCAGAAATGGAACTGGTCCAACCACTATTGTTAATAGATTGAAAAAGCTAGGAAACAAGTGAATAAATCTGTTTCTGCTTTTCTCCGAGACTATAGAATGGGGTCCATTTAAAACAACAATCTGCGTTTCAATATGCACGGCATCTATAGGAGAGATGGTGCACATTTTACGGATGACGGGAACAGAATCTTCCTCATAAGCTTAAGACTCTGCATCGGCACTTACTTATAGGTACTAAAATCACCCATTAAACACAAGGGCTCTTTTTAGAGCCACACAACACATAAACATATACACTTCATAAATATTTAAAATTATTTTTATTTTTCTTGCTTAGGTACGCTTATGGGATGACTTCCAAGCTTCCAGTGGTACGTCGTTCATACGTGCTTGGTACGCGTACGATAAATCTACCATGATAAAAAATAGCCGTTATCACTAATTTTCTATAATCCCTGAGGACCCCATCCCCCGGGGCTCAAATCTGACGTTGCGGACCGTGGGAACAGCCCCAAGGCCTCCACGGTCCCAGCCGGCTCCCCACTTCCCACAAATTTTGTTCCGTGCAGGGCGCGCAACGAAATTTGTTTTATTAATTTAATTGTTTACTTACCTGCAATCATCCAGATTCCGTTGTTTATCACCCCCCACCCTGCCCCTCTCCCGCCCCGCCTGCCTGTCCCACCGCAACTCCCTCCACGGGCCGCGGCTGTCATAAAGTCACATAGAAAAAAGAAAGCCACTCTTACGCTACCAGGAAAACACAACAACAGTATATGGCCCACATTTCCATTGTAGTGATTTCTTAGTTGCAGCTCTAGTTGTCAGTTCGGCACACACACACCCTCATGGCTGGTATACACCCATACCACACCCATCCAGCACATTCGTCACTACACACGTGACCCTACCTATAAAAAAGATGGAGCGCACGTGTTGTACGCCATTTTAGAGTTGTTCCCAAAGCACCGAACAAGGGGCCCACTACTACATGCGTGGCCTCTTTGGTCTCTGAGTTAGTGGTGCCGGCAGCACTGAGCGGGTGAAGAACCTGCGATGATGATGATGGGAGCACGAGTATGTCGTTAACCATAGAGATATCAAGACTCGGCCCCCTATATGAGACTTCTTTGTTGTAGAACGTGACTACATCATGAAGAAAGTGTCGTTTCCACAAAAGGTGAGCAGTGAGACTTGAGTACGCATTAGTCAAAGGGTTGTAGCTGACTACATACAAAAATGCAAATTAATATTTTAGACTAACGCACTCCTATATAATGTATTAATTTACATGTTTAATTTTTTTTCCCAACAGCAGTAATGTTTTTAATAATCGCTGAAATGTCTGGAATATATTCACAATACAAACAGGGACAATTTTATCACCGGTCCTTGATAATATACCCCCTGGTTCGTAGAAATATGACAATGAACATCTATAAAAGCGCAATGTTATCTAACTCCAAATTAATATAGCAACAATTACCAATCATAACATCTTTATTTTCATTTCTTTTAGTTGTACAACTTCACGATGGATTATGTAACAAGGATGACAGCAATAGCACAAGGTGAGCAAAGAAGCTTGTTTCTGAAACAACGACAAGTTAACTGTAAAAAGAGAGAATCTATAGTATGCAGCAGGCGCGCAAAACACACATTGGGCTAACAAGGCTTCAGCTAGGTTAACATACCTTCCTGCGCCCACACACTGTCGCACCCGAGTACGTCACAGGTCTTTTAAAGACATTTTGCTTGTTAATGAGGCTTTGATGTCCCCCCGCTTACAGCCCCTGCAGCTCTTCTTTTTGCTTGAACTTAAGCCCCGCCGAAAATGTTGACTGTGGTTGCGCCTCTGCCATCAAGTAACCCCCCTGTTGTGTGTGTCTCCCATATTTTAATGTCCTTTTTTCTCTTTCTCTTTCTTACTCTCTCACATCTTTTCTCTTTCTTTTTTAAAGTTTTGGACGCTACTATCTCCACTCTGCTGTATACAACCTCATCTGAATTGAAGTAGTTAACTTTTTTTATTACAGTGAAGGCTTCTTCCACAAGTAGAGAAACATCTTTCAATCGCCCCAATGGCACTAGGTGACAAAGAATTTTGTTTCTGAAACAACAACAAATTATTTGTGAAAGGAGAGACTAGGAGGTCTGCAGCAGCTTCACTGTGTAGAAATGTATAATTCCCTCCGAGCAGTGACAACAGATAGGTTACAACAGTCTGACAAACAGATCTACAAGCTTATTACGCAACTTTTCTGTCACTTTTAACATGGAGAAAGTGACGCGAGGAGCTTGTAAATCTACATCTGACTTTTGAAGAAAAAATCTCAACTCCAGACTCTGCGAGACAGTTTTAATGTTCTTTTCTCTCTCTTTCTCTCTCTCACTCTCTGTGACATCATTTCTCTTTCTCTCTTAAACTTATCGACACTGTTGTCTGCTTGGATGTGTAGAAGAACAGCCCAACTGAAGTTGTGAATTCCACTGGCTAAGTGTTTGGCCGCAGTGTTTATACAACAGTAAGAATAGAGGCCTAGATCTACAAAGACTTCATAGCAATGCATTAGAAATAAGTCCGCATATTTACAATCCCATTGTGCCAATTTTGTGTCAGTAACACAGTAGGCACTTCCATATAGACACCACTTGAATGCGGCACTATAACAGAAGTGAAATGTACCAGGCACATTGCACAGATAAAACCGTAGAGTTACCTTGACTTGTAATGCTTCAGCTCATTTACTCACATCTACATCATTCTAAACTCTAATTTTCTTTTTTGTTTTGCAGATTACCAATCGGACATCTTTTGGAGTCCATTTCACAATTTGTTTATAATATTGTTTTTTTTAAGTTATTTTTCTAGTTGCTTCTAATATAGTTATAATTAAGTTTCATTTACAGTTATTGTTTTAATAAAAGTTAATTAAAAAACTACATACTTCTTTTAATTTGTGGGGGGGGTTTGACTGTCCACAATAAAAATAATGTTGAAATACTATAGTTAGATGTTCAAGACTAGGATTGAAATGTACGCCCCTCAAACTATGGAAACAATCACCCCACAAAGATTTCCATATTGTATGAGGGGTTGCGTGGCCCTCCGCCTACTGCCCTGGAGTCCACGACGCCCGGACCCAGTTGCTGCACTGTCCATTGGGGAGAAACAGCCATTACAACGCGGTCATAAGCATTTGTGATCATCACCACGAAGCCATTAGCATGCATATAACTTTACCACGCATGCCTTTACCACGCATGCTTTTACAACTAGTATACATTTACCACGCATGATAAAGCCATAATCATAATAATGTCTTTCTGTTGATGAACAAGCGCTCTAATGGCTGTGGCTTACGTGCTTCAAATTAGTTCATACGTATACGTGTGATCAAGTCTGATAACATCAGAGGCCAAGGACAAACACCGTGGTGTCTGTGGCAGGAAATCTCATCGATCACAGAGAAAATAGGAGGACGGTAAAATGAAAGTAAGATATAATAAAAATAACGGTGAGAAACGGAGTACGTAATCAACGTTTGGCACCTCGACACTACATTTCAAATAAATATAGATAGAATATGATTATTAATATATTACAAAAGTAGAGCAGCGAATGACACACGACCCAGGAAAAGAAAGCGGCAAATTTAATACCTGAAATAAAGAATGGTTTGCTTGATGACCTTGAAGAAAAAGAAAAAAACATGAGCTTGGAAACGAGGCTGCGCATGTGTAGAGAGTACAACTGCAGCACCAAAAAAAAAATGGAAAGTTTTACATACTATCAAAGAAATATAGCTCTTTTTTTGACCAGTAAACTTAGGGGCATATTATCAAGGATCGGGGTTAAAATTATCGCCGTTTTATCGGCAGGAAACTGCCGATAAAACGGCGATCATGGGCTTTATAATACGGCCTTGTCATTTACCGTAGAAGCCCATGTTAACACCAGAACATGGGCTTCTATGGGAATTAATATGGGCGTATTATCCAGCCCATTATCACCATTTTATCGGCAGTTTCATGCCAATAAAATGCCGATAATTTTATCACCAGTCCTTGATAATATGCCACCTGGTTCTCAAAAAATAACTCTTTTTTTGTACGTTTAGCCCCAGTGCCCCCACGATCCCAGACGGCTCCTCGCATCCTACCAATCTGCTTTCCTACTTGAAAGTGAGAGAGCAGATTAACTTGCTCTTCTTTCAAATAGAAAAATGGTTTGCTATGGTAAAGTGGAAGCGGCGACGGTACCGCTCTACCATAGCAAACAGCTGTGTCCCGGGAGTACGCACCCCGACACGCTGCAAGAGCCGGCCCTGGGAAATGGTGCTTCCCATGACCATCAAGGGTTCCAGTAAGGGGGCTGGGCGGCGCCCTCAAAACATTAATAAAAAACCCCAGACAATGCAGGTACTCGGAGCTGGAAGGTAATTTTACATATCACTGCCCCAGAAAGGTAGCATTCCCCGCGACGTGTACGGGGAGAGAGGGAGGGAGAGATCAAAACCTATTTTTTTTTAAAAAGCCCCGATGGGTGCCGCTCCCCGAGACTGCAGGGAGGAGGACCGTAACCCCCTCGCATACTTCAAAATAAAACCAGAGGAGTGGCGTTCCCCAGTGATCCGGGCACCTTACAAGCCCCCGTAATTTGCCCCCCGGAACATAATAAATAAAACGGACTTCTTGTTTTTTTTTCACCTTTTCCACCTCGTATGAGTAGCACACGAGTACCCCGCGATTTTTTATTTAAAAAAAAAAAATTGAGCCTAAAGATCCATGTACCACTCCCTGAGCAACCCTATAGGGTCAGAATGTTTCTACCCTGCCCCCTTTCCTTATTTCTCAACTTTATTTTACTGTTTTCTTGTGACTCGGTTCTCGCGACAAACAAGATGGCTGCCAACACTTCCTGGTTTGGAGAGTTGACAGCCAATCAGCATGCAGTTCGTGCTCATAATTGTACGGATTTCTGTACGCCTACCCCACGATTTTTCTTTTAAAAATAAAATAAAAAATAGAGCGTAAACATCCATGTACGACACCCTGAGCAAGCCTATACGGTCAGAATGTTTCTACCCTGCCCCCTTTCCTTATTTCTCAAATTTGTTTTACTGTTTTCTTGTGACTCGGTTCTACTGACAATCCACAATTGCATTGTTTCTATCTCTTACAGAAGGCACACAGACATTCCACTAGACCGCCAGGGAGGCCTATTGTATCCTCCATTGTTGGCTTATTTGAAAATATGTCTATTTTCCTTGAGAATTTGTTGGCACCTTTCATAACAAATTTAAGATCATACTGACGAGACAGTATGTATTTTCTTAGGAGGATACATGACATAAAGTGGAAAAATACTTACCTAATGTTATCTTTGGACGTCTCCTTTCTCTACATGTGAATTGTCCAAAAGTGCATGCATGTATTTCTTTCAGGGTAGGCCTATATACATGTTAGATCACACTAATATGCTGAAAACCATGATGTTATACTGTTTGGAGCAAAATATTTTTCCTTTCTACAAAATGGTATATTAACAAAGATCTTGGGCGACAATGGGCAAATGCATCGACCCTGGCCTAGCGTATATATTCCTGGGCTGATGGGAGGAGCAGGTGGTCTAGGTCTCAGTCGATGCTAATGAGAAGTACACTGAACATGTACCCTTATGGATCAGATATAATGATGGTCTTTCTCTGATTTAGGATGGGTAAGAAGATCTAGCTCTTGAATTTATTGACATCTTTTGTTATGTTATGTTATGTTAATTGGGTTCTTCTATAGCGCAACGGCTACTCCCGTAGGAGTGTCCCGGCGCTTTGGCGAAGAGGACCTTTATTGGAAAGGAAACATAACTGCAAATAAAGAACATCACAATTCACTAGTAAAAAGCCAGGTTTTTAATGCCTTTCTAAAAGACATCAGACTGGAGGCCTGTCTAAGAGCAAGAGGAAGTTCATTCCAAGTGCGCGGGGCCAGGTAATGGAAAGAGCGCCCCCCTTGTCTGGTTCGTTTGATGGGTGGAACGACCATTTTAGACAAGGAGGCAGATCGCAGAGCTCTGCTCGGTTTATAAAGAGCAAGACGCTTTCTAATGTACCTAGGACCCGAATCATGAAGGGCCTTGTAGGTTAGCGTCAGACTTTTAAAGAGAACCCTCTTGGCTATAGGGAGCCAGTGCAATTCCCTCAGCAAGTTAGAGGCACTAGCACGTCTAGGGAGTCCATAGATAGCCCTGGCAGCTGAATTTTGGACAACCTGGAGTCTCCTTACGAGATATTTAGGGAGACCTAAATAGAGGGCGTTTGCATAGTCCAGACGCGACCCGACAAGTGCTTGGACAATAACCCTTCGATGGTTCACAGAAATCAAAGGGAGAAATTTCCTGAGCATCCGCAGGATTCCAAAACATTTCCCCGAAAGACAGGCTATTTGAGGTCCGAAAGTCAACTCATTGTCAACAATGATACCAAGGTTTTTCGCCTTGATACTGCCGTTAGCAGGAGGAAACAAATCCTGAGGCCACCAACTTTTCCAGTCTGGCTCAGAGACGCACCCAAAAAAAAGCAGCTCCGATTTATCGGAGTTGCATTTCAGGCCGTGTCTTTTGAACCAATCGAAAACTGCTTCTAAGCAGCCTCTGATACGGATCCCATCAAACACCTCGTTCCTGTTGTAAGTAAACAAGAGCTGGGTGTCATCAGCGTAAGACACGATCTGAGCGCCAAACGACTCCGCAACCTCTGCAAGGGGGGCCATAAAGATGTTAAAAAGCAGGGGACTAAGAATGGACCCCTGAGGGACCCCCACTTCCAGGGTTGCCATAGCTGCGGAGTGGGGTGGCGCCCAGATCGTTTGTCGACGGCTGGCTAGGAATGATTTAAGCCAGTTCCACACCGTCCCCCTAAGACCACAATCCCAGAGTCGAGTTAGGAGGGTATCATGGGGAACGGTGTCGAACGCCGCTGACAAGTCGAACATAACCAGCATGGCCTTCCCTCCAGAATCTAAGACCTCTCTTATGGCGGTGGTGACTTCAAGTAACGCGGTCTCTGTGCTGTAATTCGCACGAAACCCAGATTGCGTAATGTGCAATAAGTTGTTATTCTCGATGAAGTCAGAGATAGATCGGTGCACATGTCTTTCCGCCACCTTCGCCAGAGCGGGGAGGAGAGAAATAGGCCTATAGTTGGCATGTATGATGGGATCTAGATTTGGTTTTTTTATTAGTGGAAGAATGAGAGCACTCTTCCAAGCCTGAGGGACTATGCCAGAAGACAGTGAGGAATTAAGAATGGAATTAGTGAGACTATTTAACACCGGGGCTATTTTATTGAGACAGGAGACCGGGCAAGGATCTAGAGGGGAGCCCGATTTCAAACCAGTCAGATGGTCTAATGAGGCAGTAAGACTTAGCTGCGGAAATTCCCAAAGGGTGGGTTTTACAAAAGGGAGGACATCAAGATCCGCAACCTGAGGCTGTTTGGAATGAGTAGCAAGAGCAGTTTGAATAGATGTTATTTTGTCAACAAAGTAATGTGCCAGTTCATTCAGCCAAGGTTCTGAGTGAGACTGAGCAGAGATGCCTAGGGATGGAGAAGTAAAATCCTTAACAATTTTAAAAATCTCCTTACAGGAATTATCAGATTCATCTATCCGACGTTCAAGATAGGATTTTTTCTCACTCCAAATCATCTTGTGATAGGATCTAATTAAGTTTTTAAACTTTTCTTTCTCAAGAGGATTGTAGTCTTTCCTCCAGGTTCTTTCTGCTCTCTTGCAGTTTTGACGGGCTTCTCTAAGCTGAGATGTAAACCAAGGAGCGGAAAAATGTTTATTTCCAGGTTTAGAGGCTTTCTCAGGCACGAGGTCCGCCAATATGGTTGTGAGCCATTCCGTGTAACGAGCTAGGTCAATTTCCACATTACCTGATAAAGTGCAAGGTGAACGTGCCAAGGCCTGAACTACCATCTCATTAGTTAACAAATGAAAAGGCCTGGAAAAACGTTTAGCAAAGGAAGTGGGATTAGATCTAGCGGAAGGGACACTTGATAGGCTAAAAGTGATTAAGAAATGATCCGACCATAATACCGGTTGAGGAACAAGTACGTTAATCGGAACGGTGGAGAAAACTTGGTCCAAAATATGGCCCTTATTGTGTGTAGGATCATGAATAAAAGGTGTAAGTCCTAATGTTGCTGTGACCTCCAAGAGTTTCATTGTGTCAGAGTTTGTAGCCTCATCCATGTGTATGTTTAAGTCGCCTAAAAGTAGACAATGTTCAGATTTAAGACATGGGACTGAGAGTGCTACCTGTAGATCATCCAAAAAAGAGCCTAATGGACCAGGGGTACGATATGCCAGAATACCGGTGCATGCTTGATGGGGAGACAAATGGAGAGTGAAACCGAGCGCCTCGGTGTCCTGGATATTATTTACCGGGAAGGTAGTGCAGTGCAGCTGGTTGTTAACTATTATAGCTACACCGCCCCCACGCCCAGATGTTCTATCCCTCCTAATGATGGAATAATTAGGTGGGATGGCGTTGGCTAGGTCAGGGGCCGAGGTGTCGCTCAGCCATGTCTCGGTGAGAAAAAGACAGGATATAACGGAATTGTCGAGCAAATTCCATATATCTAGCGCATGGCAACCTAAAGAACGAGTATTAAGAAGTAGGCAGGTGATAGTAACTGAAGGATGAGTCGATTTTGGTTTACTATGTATAGGAGCACGCCAGCCACAGACCTCACAGCCTTTTCTAAGGACACGACGGCCCGGAAAAACAGAATGGCAGCGACCTACCGGAGGGCGGAGATTGGACAAAGTCTCTGATGAATAAGAGTAACACATTACTAAAACTAATAAAAGAAAGATACCAGCCAAAAGAATGAGCAGCCAGCCGTCCTGCCCCGTCCGCTGCCGGAACGCTGACGGGCGCAGACGGGCAGGACTCTGGCACGACTCAGGCGCAGAGAAGGCGCCACCGTGCGCGTCCCCGCTGCGCGTTGAACCAAGTGGAGCTTTAAGTAGGCCGGCGGAAGTGAAGAGAACCAGGCGCCACGACCCGCACCAATATGGCGGCGTCAGGCTTCACTAGTTACACCAATATGGCGCTCCCTCACCACCCCAGAACCGGGCCCGCAAAACAGCGGTGCTAAGGTAAGTTTTTAACGTGCAAGTGAGGGGCCAGGAGAAGCGCTAAGGCACACAAAGTAGAAGCAATTTAAAATTACAAATACGAAAAGAAAAAAATTACAGCGCTATGTAAGCAGTCTTAAAATCACCGCGTTAGCGCAGAATCGCACAGTCCTTAAGCGCAGAATACACAGCCTACCCTTAAGGCACCTATTGCCAGGAGGATTCGCCGAGCAAGTTCCGCCTTAAGTAGGCCGGCGGAAGTAAAGAGAACCAGGCGCCATGAACCGCACCAATATGGCGGCGTCAGGCTTCACTAGTTACACCAATATGGCGCTCCCTCACCACCCCAGAACCGGGCCCGCAAAACAGCGGTGCTAAGGTAAGTTTTTAACGTGCAAGTGAGGGGCCAGGAGAAGCGCTAAGGCACACAAAGTAGAAGCAATTTAAAATTACAAATACGAAAAGAAAAAAATTACAGCGCTATGTAAGCAGTCTTAAAATCACCGCGTTAGCGCAGAATCGGGCAGTCCTTAAGCGCAGAATACACAGCCTACCCTTAAGGCACCTATTGTCTTTTCACAAAACACTTTGAATGTCAGCTTCATCCACATGATTAGTGGCTATTACCATCAGCAATAACAAACTGACCACCTCTCTGTTCAGAAAAGAGACTGCGGGAAACAGCATGCTGCATGCTTGCAGCCATCAACAAACTTCACTCATCAGTAGTATATTGTATGGTTAGGTTTTGACAGCACATAGATAGTGCGGCACAGAGGAAGACTTTCTTGATAAACAAAACAACATTACACACATTTTTCAGGGAAAGAGGATTCTCCAATAAAGTTTTGTTTGCAATTCATCATTGTGTGGCGCCAGAGGGGTGCAAGACAATAAAAACATAATATACTCTACAAGTGTTAAAATGTCAGTCCTCTCTTCCTTCATTCATGACTCACAGCACGCAGAAATCTGCTGACACCAAATACAATTGATTGTGAACTATCTATTTTTAAAATTGTCAGGGCCTCTGAAAATGTCCTGGTCCTCAAACCCAGGCACAATGGAACTGTGTACTGAGCTGGCTGTCAAGTTCCAGTAGCTCCCTAGGTATTTATCCGTGGGGGGTTTAGTTCTTCTGTGACCCAAATTTGTATGCAATATAATAGAGGTCTCAATACTGATAGATGTTCCAGTCACTTGATACCAGTGTCATAAAACAGTGGAATCAAAGGTGAACTTTGGGGGAGCCATGTTAGCATTCAAATTAATTAGTTTTCTCCTGTAACTATTGGGTTCAGATTCTCCCTACCTCATAGTTCCGCCCCATATAGGGCTGCTATCTGAGGTCTATATCTATACAACTCCAAAGCTGGGGAGGCCACCTTGTACTCAGTAGCTTGTTGCTTTTTAATATTAGGTATGGTGTTTTAAAACAGGACTATCTTTGCCTAATTAATATGATGTTTCCATGCCAGTTTTGAGTAAACTGTTATACCAAGTTATTAAAACTAGATACATGCTCCAGGGGGTTTCGATCAATCGCTATGTCAGTCTCAAAACTTTCATGTAGTCTAATGGCCATATATTTGATTGCACTGGCATTTGTTTCAAGGACCTTCAGTCTGCAGTAATTCCTAAAATTATCAAGTAGTCTTTGTAGCTGGGCTTTTTGACTCCAAACCCTATCTGCCAAAAATGTGAGCCAGGGTTTTGCAGTATAAATAAACGTCACTTGAAAGGAGGAGTTAATAGGAGAAATATTTTCATTTCTCCTCTCTTTTATAACTTTGCATGTATGCCGCACTGCACAGCACACACACAAAGTAGGGAACTTTTTCGAAGTTGTATTTTGAACAGTTGGGGATCGCTTCCAGTGCAAACCTGTGCTAGACTCATACACACACCATTGCACTCTGGAGCAAAGGGGTGGGCATGTAGCTCTGCAGCAAAATCCTTCACTTGAGCTAGGGAGAGTGGAGTGAGCCATATCTCTGTAGATATTGTATATCTGTAGAGCATATTTGGCTGCTGCACTGCATTGTGTGAAAATCTGGCCCTAAAGGTTGTTTCAAAACATTCTTTTAAAGGCATATTTGAAAAAGGTAAGAATTGTTATCATAATAAATGCTTTTTATGAAAGTTTAGGACCATATTTACAAAATTCTCACCCAATAAAGTACAGCAGCAAAAATGCGCTGCTGAGTTGTGTGAGAAGGAGAGAGCATGAGAATGCCATATCTACAGAGATATCTAAATCTCCCCTCTCTCTAGCCTCAGTGCAGAATGTTGATGCTGAGCATCACACATGCACATTTGTGCCATAGTGCACGGGTATGTGCATGAGCCTAGCGTAGGGTTGGTACTAGAAGGGTTCTTTTCCAGTAAAACATACTATGCCTAGAGATTTTGTTTCAACATTTCCTACTTTGTATGTATATGTACAGTGCAGCAAAGTCAGAAAAGAGATAAGAAATGAACGTAAAACTCTTTTTAACATCTTCTTACAAGTGACTTAAATTTTGGAAGCACAACCCTGTTTCAGATTTCTGGTTGAAAGGGTTTTGTGTAAAAAGGATGGGGGGTTGCATGGGAATGCCCATGCACCACCCATGTATAGCCCCTTAATGCTAAGTAATGCAAAGCAGTGCTTCATGCTATTTTGTGTTAGTTTTAGGAAACTTTCCAGCGCTAAACAAGGTTTGAGCTGAGAATTAAATAAAAAAACATTTTATGCGAACGCAGCTCAAAATATTTGTATATCTGGCCCTAAGTAAAATAAAATGAAATATAACACATCTATACAAAGTCCTAAGTGCTACAATAAGGTTAATGGTTATGATCAAGGAGCATGACAAGGTAAAGCATTTTAACATGGGAAGGGCAAAGTGATGTGGTAAGGCTTAGAACAAGGTTATAGTATGATCTGTTTAGAGCTGAGCTTGAAGGAGGACAAACTACAAGTAAAAGGCTCAGTTTACGGTTAAGGTAGGAGTAAAAGGCCAGGGTTCAGGAAAGGAAAGGAAACATAATAGTAATAGTAAAGGGCAAGAGTGGTAGCATTTGTCCATCTAGATGTTTTTTTTTCACCTAGAAATGCATACAAGTCACAACTTCTTGAACCTCTAAGTATTTAATTCTACATTCTCCCTTTTATTATTTGAAAGGTATTGTTTTTCATACAATTCGTTATTTTCAGAGCCCTTCTTTTTACAATATGATTTTTTGCAACCCAAAATGCATAACTTGGAATGAATATTTATGCCTATTAACTTAGCTCTGCAGCTGCGGCGTACACTGGGCTTTGGGGACCATGCCCCGTGGGAGGCCAGCAGCTAAGGTAAGAGTAGTGGTGCTTTATAAAAGCATGGAGCAGGTAACAGACCTTCGTGTGCAACAGTGAGTCCTCTCTGCCCACATAGCTCAAGTTTGCTCCACCTCGACTCTGGCTCTTTGGGAAGAAATGCTAAGGCCCTGCCCTGTGCTGCTGCTCCGGCAGCTTTCTCTGTCCCTGAAGCCAGATGTTGCCCCTCTCTCTGCACCTCTGTCTCAGCTCACCACATCTCTTTCTGTAACGAAAAAAATTTGCAGCGTTTATTTTTCTGCCCTTTCAGGTGCGACTTGTGTTGAGAGTTTTATCGAAGGTAAGTAGACCTTGTTCAAAGGAAACGTAGAACAGGAAAGGATGTGGCTCAGCTTTTTAAAATGAACAGATATTGATTTTGTTTATCTGAATCTATAGATTACAATGATTAAAATGTCATAATGGAGTACCTCTTTTTGTTGATGCATGTCAGAGTCCTATCAGCTATCAGGGGCTTGGCCACTTACAGTTTCATATGAATGCTAGAAGGCATTAATCTGACATAGCACACATATCGAAATTTGTGCGATTTTCACATACATACATTCAGCTTTGCTCTTGGCTGCCTGCTTCCTTCAAATTAAACTCGTACAAAATAACAGCAAGACTACTGGGACAACAACAGGTAAAAACGATGTTGGAAATATTTCTATTTTATTTTATTTTATTTTATGTATTTTATTTTATTTTACTCAATTTTCTCAATATAATATTTTATGTTCTGTAGCTGGTTCCATATTATCACTCAGTCAGGGCTTCATCTGCTCCCCAGTATGACCCATATATTGTTATTCATATGACGCTCACAAAATAGTTTTATTCACCAGCAAACAAACCTCTGCCATGGACTCCCACTTACATGAGTAAAGTGATCTTTGAACAATTCACAGTCGTGCACAAAACGTTTAAGTTTCCTGGCTCTCAGGACCACAGGGAGCATTCATTCACATTGTAGCGCTGTCCAGACAACAATGGGCTCCTGGGGGTGACGCGCGCAGCGTGTTCACCCCCGGGATATTTCGGGCAATGCTACGCCACTTCTCCTTGCCGGTAACGCGCGCAGCTTGTGTGACAGCTGGCGCTCATTAGGGAGGCAGCGCGAACGTATTTTCACACAGAGGAAATTTCTGAGGTGTGAGGGGTGTTTTTGGTCGCGTTTTTTGACCACCCGCCCGCCCAACTATGTTAGTCTACTGTTTTTTGCAATTTTACACTTAAAAGCGTTGGTTTCAATCTCTATTGTTGTTTTCTGTTTCTTTATGATGGTAATTGTCGCTTGGACAGGTGGCAGATTGGGAGGAAAGTAGGACAGGCAGGAAGGGGTTGGGGCATTACGATCATGTTGCCACAGAGGGATGCAGGGTGGGAGGAGTTGGAGACAACAGGTAGGCAGGAGACTGAGTTAGGCGTTTGGGGAAGGATGCAGGAGGTACAAGGGGGGGAACTAGTGGTTAGGGGGTCAGGGTTTAGGAACATGGGGTGTAAGTTCATGAAAATGTTTATGTATAAATTGTATGCATAGTTATTTCTGCCTATCTGTCCAATAAAGCGGCCTTTTACCCCAGCTTGGTGTGAGGCGTATTTATTGCCCGATGTTAGCCTCTTTTAGAGGACAGACATTACTACAGGGGGGAGGAGGGTGCTCTGCTCTGCAGAGGAGCTGTTTCAATAAAGTGGAACACCCTCCCTCTACACAGCTCACCATCGCTGACTGACTTTAGGACTGGGGCGCAGCTTAAGGCGTGCAAAGTGGACAGCCGGCCTTCCCCTCTCTTAGATTTATAAAAATGAATTATAGCAATTGGGGGAGTCCTCCCCAAGTGCATTCTTATGCTTTAAAACACCTGCCCATCCTACTTATTAATATGTAACTCCTTGTATAGTTCCAATTCAACAAACATGATAAGCTAGGGAGAAAATCCTCTTATAGACTTATTCTCTGTCTCCCAAGTTTCCTGCTGGCATATGACTTTATGTGACCTGATAAATTATAACTGTCTATCGTCGGAAAACTTGGGGGACAGGCCTGTCACATTCCAAGAAATTAAGCTAAATTCTCTACTGGGATTGTGGTAAGGGCCACCAGTGGGGGCCGAGGAAGGGGGGACATGTACAGTCTTGTCAGGCATCGGGGTTGGACATGGAGGGCACCAGGAAAAGGGGGCAGATAGCATCATAATTGGGCTTGATGCTGGAGGGGTGCTGGTGATGGAGCGAGATAGAAAACAAAATTTTGTTTAAACTCGCAAAGTCACATTTCCATAACATGAATAATAATATTAATGATTTGTGATATGTTATGCTAATACAACTTAGATTAAACTTTACACGTGGGGGGACTAACATGTGTGCTCATAAACGTGCATAAATGTTGCATCTTTTTGTTCGTGCAAAATAATAAAATAATTTATTGTTTTCGTTTTTGTCATTACTAACTGCTGCAAACTTAAAAGAAGCATGTGCTTGTTTTGCTTTTCCTTGTCTGTGTGATGTCATTTCTACTATTTTAGGTGCATATGGGTCTCTTGGAAAAACGGAGACAGGTAGATATAAACGCTGCTTTATTTGTTTGCAATGGCTAGGTAACATTTTGATTAATCGGGTGGGTTAATTAATTAGTGAACCAAGGGGTGGATACAGAATCTACATTATTTCTTACATTAATACTTTTCTTGTGTTTGTTTTATATTAGAAAACATAAGTTGCCTGCTTTTGGGCCTAGTCATTTGAACCGCAGAAAAAGAGCTGACATATAATTCTGCAGAAAGTCATGAGACGCCCATTCTGAATTAAAACGTTTATTGAAGCTGCATTCACAAAGCAAAAACTGATGAGCTGACATCATTCTGTCGGACATGGCCAAGGTCGAAAGTGAACATTTTGTCAATCCTTAACTTGGCATCCGCAGAAGTATAATGAAAGTCAATGGACGCTGCGAGAATGACTTAATACATTTGTTGCAACATGAGGAAGCTTCTGGCTTCACGTGGAAGGAACAATGGTCTCTATGAAATATGATTTAGTGGAACTTTTTTGAGAAACGGGTGACATGTCACTTGTCACTCTCAGCCAATGAGACGTCGAAGATTTCTGAAAACTTTCCTTTGCTTAGTTTAGTTAGCGTAGAAAGGTATAAAAAGTCATACCCTTAGGGTTGGGTTGGCTGCTGCTTTCTGACTTTCCGATGAGGGTGATGTGCTGTTGGACTTTGCGTGGAGCACGTAAGAATCCTCAAAGAACTTTACTTTAATTTCTATCTATTTAGCTTAGTTAGGGAATTAGGTTTTAGAAATGCTAAACTTTATATATTTTCTTTAAAATTGTTTCAATTGCTTAAATAGTAATTTTCTCATATTTCATTATAATCATGCTTGCATTATTGCTAATAAATTTCATTTATAAAACTTTCAACTTATATACCATAATTAGTAAATAAAATCTTACTTTTGACAAACAAGCTGGTCTTGGTTATTCAGAAGTGTAGGTTACTATTAGCTAGATCACGTCGCCTATGGTGGTCATTTAAATGGTTGGGTTTTATTCTAATGACAATATTCTTTCTGCAAATGTATAAATATGTATATAGTTTGTAGATAATGTGTATATAAATTTATTCTGACCACCTGATTCAGTAGGCCCAAAATATATCAGGTTTATAAATGGGTCCATATTTAGTTTAGAATTTTGTTTATAGGTTATGAAGTTGGGTAGCGTAGTTTATGATATATTTTCTATAGCCCGTTGGATCAATTCTCTGGTAGCAGAAATTGATGGTTGCTAAGAGGTAACCAAGGTAATATGTTGGTTGCTAAGGGTTGCGTTATGGTATGGAAATAGGATCGATGTTTTAACACATGTTGAGTTCGTTTTTCGTGCTATCTGTAAGCTATACCGGTATAGATTGTGTGGCGAGAAATTAGTCACGCAAGCCATCTGTTCTGTTTGTAGTGATATCGCCGAGTATCACAAGAGGTATCGCCGTGTACCATAGTGTTGTCGCCGAGCAGCACAGTTTTAGGGCTAGGTCTGAATCTTGTATAGTGAGGGTTTTCTAAGAAATTAAAGCAGCATGAGAATAGGGACAAAGCGCCTTCCATAAAACTCACTGTGATGAGAGTATTAGTTACATCCGAGCTTGAGTGAAGGGTAAAATTAACGTCGGTGCATGATTATCTATAAACAGGTTAGAGTCCTGTACGGGTACATGTTTCATATCTATAAACAGGTGAGAGCCCTGTACGGATAACGTCGTTATTTTGCTAACGGTGCATGATTTCTATAAACAGGTGAAAGTCCTGTACGGATTTCATGTGTGTTTGAAATTAGGGAATTTTCCGTGTAAAAGTGCGAGTTTGAATTGTATTTTATGTTCAAGTGGAACTCTTAGAACTTTCACTTCGCGGTGGGTTCAGAGCAAAGCGAGTTCATAATTATACTTGTTAGAAGGGTGGGGTAAGGTTACTCTACTGACAATTGAATATTATCCTTAGTGTGAATAGCGCCGTCTATTCCGAAGTGTGGATACTTGAATGTATGTAAACTATCCTAAATAGTGAAACGAACAGATGTTGTCTTTATAGTCATTGTTAAGAATTAATTTACACTGAAAAGTGTCCTTAAAATGGCGCTGTGAAAAGATTTTGTGAAGGAGGGGTAAGCGCCAGGAGTGAGAAGCGAGAAACCGCAGCTGCTGTGTACGTCACAGAGCCGCGCTGGGATTGGGTGACCTACGTCACAAGCTGTATTCTGATTGGCTCTTAAGTCTGTGACGGCCAGTGAGCTGATTGGTTGTTCGGAAAAATCTCCAAATTTATTGGTTGAGCAGAAAAGTGACGTAGCTCAACTGTTATTGGCTTGTTGGTGTGTTTCGCGCACGGATTGGTTGTTTTGCGGAACATCCCGGAAATATTTTACGAACGATTTTGTGAATTAAATTTAACTTTTAAAAATGAGTTATCATTTCAAACATGTTGAGAAAAAGACAACATTATTTCAGAAATTCAAAAATTTATTTTCACCTGACAAGAAAATCGAAACGCGAGGTGGTAAACTACTTCATAAGTATAAAACACCTGCAGCGTATATGGAAGGTGAATACGGATATCATACTGTCTTATGGTTCGACAGTTGGAAACGCTATACTAAAAACGACGGTGTTTTAACTTGGCCTGATGAAGGTTCATTTAATGTAAGAGTTTTAAGAAATTTACGAGAGAAAATGAATGCTCTTGTTCCAAAACCGAGACCAACTCAATTTGAAGCTTTAGTTGAGTGGGAAGACGAAATGTATCAGTTACAAAGAGAAGCTAGTGGAATTAAAAGACCTTCTAAAAATCCATCTTGGAAAAGAGAAACTCATGAAGATAGATTGCGAATGTGGAGACAGGGAAACATGAGTGAAGGATTGTATTTAATTCATGAAATGGTAATGGGTTCTCCTACAGGGAAATCTATAGAAAGTGAATCTGAGGATGCAGTTATGGAAGAAATATATACAACTACTAGAAAGAATCAGCCTAATCAGCCTTTGAGACCTCCTAGATCATGGTCTACTCCGGTGGTTTCTACTGAAACTTCACCGAGTGCACCTCCAATTAGTGAAGCTCCTAAACTTTATCCAAATAATTGTGAAATCACTGAAACTCCTAGAAGATCAGAATTCGAGAATGCTCGAAATGAAGGTAGACATTTTACAATGACTCCAAGAGCAAGGGAACCTCCAAAAGATTATGCAAGAGAGACAAGAAATGTTGAAGATGTTGATTATAATGAATATTTAAGATCTAAAGAAGAATTAATTAAAAGAATGACAAAAGGCATGGAAGCTGTCACAGTTCCAGTAACAATTGGTCCTGTTCAGCCTGTATTTGATCAAAAGAATACAAACAAAAATGGATTAACTATTCCTTTAAATACAGAAATTCAAAAGACTGCTGAAAAATTTTATTCAGATTTAACGGAATTAAACACTTCTAAATCAAGAATGCCTGATTTAACTTTTAATGAGGATTTATCTCCAAAAACACCAATGGGTGCTATATCAGATATAGGGAGTCCTGAAGTCAGGGTAACCACACCAAAACTTGATGTGGCCAAATTAAAAGCGAATATTGAAGAATTAATAATTGGAACAATTGGCCCAGATAGTTTAAATTACTATCGGGATGATGAACTACTATTCATTTGCAAAAGCATTCAGTGGAAAACGAAAAATAAATATGATCAACTAGAGGATCTAGCTGCAGAACTTGAAATCGATGTGAGTAAACAAAAGAATTTTGCAAAGCATTACAGATTAGACTTTTCAGAAAGTGACATTGAGAGTTTGAACTCAATGGGAAGAATAGTTCACATTAAAGATTTGATTGTCTATATCAAAAAGCTAGGAGAACTGAATAAATGGAGAGTAAAATGGACGAAAAGGAAGGAAGATGAAAGATTGGATAAATTGTCAAAACAATTTCCAATGAGAGAAGTTGCAGGTGGAGGATATGTTCATATCCCGTGGTCGAGACAGGACATTCTGTTATTTACAAATGACTTTCCAAAATTGAGGGAAAAACCAGTCGAGTGGTACAGGCAAGTTGATAGATTTATCAAAGTGTCAAAAGTTCTGTGGATTGATTTAGATGGATTTTTTGACATTGTCGTTCCATCTGATCTTTGGACAGAATGCAAAATATCGATTAGTTGGCCAAAAACAGAACCTGAGCGAATTAAAGAAACAGGTGCCCCAAATCCACTTGTAATGGATTTTTATGAAAAAGTAATTGTTTGGATGAAAAACAAAATTCCACCCAAAGAAGTTGATTGGGTTAAAATAGAAAGAACAGAACAGGAAACAAAAGAATCAGTTCATTCTTTTTATGAAAGACTATTGTTAATCTTTAAACAATACAGTGGTTATGAAAAATTAGATGAAAAAGACATGAGTCATTTTATCTATAGATTTGTTTATGGATTAAAACCTGAAATTGGAGAAATGATCAGAACTAGTATTGTCGGATGGCAATCACTATCTGTAGATGATATTCTAAGAAAAGCAAAATATTGTAGCGATGAAATAGAAGTAAAACAGAAGAAGCTGAAGGAGAAAGCCATGTGGGCTCAGGTAAAGGTGGCTGAGCAACAGATTGCCAGCATGGGAAATAAGAACACTAATTTTGTTCAAACTGGAAATACAAACCAGATACAAGGAAAGTTTAAAGGTAATAATTTCCCAAAGAAATTTAGCCCAAAGATAGAAGAGCTGAAACAAAGATTACCTTGTTTTAATTGTGGCGAAATTGGACATTGGAGAGACGAGTGTCCTCATCCTCCTAAAAACTTAAAGAATCCCTTATTGAATCCACAGATGCAGAATGGTGTTAACCTGCAGCAACAGCTACAGATGCAACAGGGGTTAAACGAATTTAATATTCAGCGACAGTTACAACAACAGCAACAACAACAGGTGAATAATCGTCAAGACCAATTGCCACAACCACCTTTTCCGAATTGTGGGGGAGTTCAAAAATATAATCCAAACGTGGGATTTCAGGGAAGTGAACAGGTAATAAAACCACAAAAACAGCAAAAGCAGCAAAGGGTTCAAATGCAAAATGCTTCACAACAATTTTTATTAGCAGAAAGTCAAGAAAGTGATTCTGATGATTATTGCTGACGGTGCCCGAGAGAGGAGGAAGAGTGTGTTGTTGGAGCCACTCTTGAGGTTGACCAGTCTGGTCCTTATGTAAACGGGAAAGTTAATGATGTAGACATCACTTTTCTAGTGGACACTGGTGCTACCCGTTCTACTGTTAGATCAGTGGAAATTGAAAACCTACCTCTCTCTGGGGATACCATCCAAGTTGTGGGAGTAAGTAATCAGCAAATTAAAACAGACTTAACTGATCCAGTACCAGTTGAAATTGGAAATTACAGAGACAAACACAGATTTGTGGTTTGTAATAGTAGTCCAGTAAATCTATTAGGCAGAGACATCCTATGTAAAATGAATTGTAGAATATATTGTTCTCCTGATGGAGTTGAGTTACAAACAATGGAAGAAGATGGTTTATACAGGATGACAATGATGATGATGGAAGCAGAAGAAACAAAATTGTTTCCTGCATTTGAAGAAAAGGATTTACCCGAAGAGCTAAAAGAAACAGTGAAATCTGAAATATGGGATTTTACTGGGAATGAGATGGGTCTAATGAAAAACGTAGATCCTGTAAAAATTGCATTGAAACAGGGAATAGAATTTCCAAACACTCCACAATATAAAATGAAAACAGAAACAATTGAAGGTATTACACCTATAATTGAAAAATTGATCAAGCAAGGTGTATTAAAGGAAATGAAGAGTAGCTCTTGTAATTCACCAATTATGGGAGTTAAAAAGTCTAACGGAACATTTAGGATCGTACAAGATTTGAGAAAGGTTAATCAAATTGTCATTCCATGTTGTCCTGTGGTTCCAAATCCAGCAGTAATTCTATTTCAGATTCCACATGATGCTGAATGGTACACAGTCATTGACCTTTGCAATGCATTCTTTACTGTTCCCTTACATCCAGACAGTTATGAAATCTTTGCTTTCAGATTCCAAGGTAAGACCCTTGGATGGACAAGAATCCCTCAGGGCTATACAGAAAGTCCTTCAATCTTTAATGAATTGTTAAAAAGATCATTAGAAGATTTAGACTTACCAGGTAGGTCTACGTTGGTGCAGTATATTGATGATTTGTTAATAGCTGCAAAGACAAGAGAAAATTGTGTAACAGACACAATAATTCTGTTAAATCGCCTTGCAGAAGAAGGACATAAAGTGTCCCCATCAAAACTACAGTTTTGCAAACAAGAAGTAAAATATCTTGGTCACAGAATTGCAAAAGGAAAAAGACAAGTAACAATAGAGAGAATAAAAATGATTCAAGCAATGTTACCGCCAAGAACACAAAGACAGGTCAGAATGTTCCTGGGAATGGTAGGTTACTGTCGACAATGGATAAGTGGATTTTCAGTAATTGCAAAACCACTACAAAGACTGACCAAATCAGATGTAAAAGATCCAATTATTCTCAATGATGCTGAGATGGAATCTTTTGAGAACCTGAAAAAGAGCTTATGCCAAGCTCCTGCTTTAGGTATGCCAAATTATGAGAAAGATTTTGAACTGTATTGCAGTGAGAGAGAAGGATGTGCATTATCTGTATTAATACAGAGACATGGAAATATAAAGAAACCTATTGCATACTTCTCTGCAGTTCTTGATCCAATTGCAAAAGCATTACCAGGATGTTTGAAAGCAGTTGCAGCTACAAGTATCAGCCTCGAACAAAGTGAAGGAATCATTATGGGATTTCCTGTGAAAGTTTTTGTGCCTCATTCAGTTGAAATATTACTGACAAGAGGTAAGACTCAACATTTAACAAGTAGCAGATTGACAAAGTATGAGAAAATCATACTGGGAGCAGATAATGTTTCGATATCAAGATGTTTGAATCTGAATCCTTCTACATTACTGCCTGATTCTGAAATTGTTGATGACATTGAGACAGAACATGAATGTTTAGATGTCATGGAATTCTGCACTAAACCAAGAAAAGACATCAAAGACAGACCTTTGTCTGAATCGGATTTTGTCTACTTTGTAGATGGCTCATGCTTAAGATCCGAAGGAGGTGTCTTGAAAGCTTCATACTCAGTTTGTACAGTTGCAGATGTTGAAGAAGCATCATGTCTTGAAGGAGTTCGTTCAGCACAAGTGGCTGAATTGATTGCTTTAATTCGTGCATGTGAAATATCAAAGGATATAAGAGTTACCATCATTACTGATAGTCAGTATGGGTACGGAGTTGTGCATGATTATGGACAACTCTGGTCACAGAGAGGATACATGACATCAACAGGATCACCAATTAAAAATGCAGTTTTCATTAGAAGATTAATTGAAGCAATACAATTGCCAAAAGAAATTGCCATTGTCAAATGTGCAGCGCACACTAGAGGAACTGATTATATTTCCAAGGGAAATGCCTTCGCAGATGAAACAGCAAAGTACTGCGCAAGGAAAAATTATTCATACAATCGGGAGAGGAGTAAAGAAACTGATTCAAATTCATTAATGCTAACAACTGTTGTAGAAACATGGAATGAGATTAGAGATTTACAAAACGAAGCAGATGATGAAGAAAAAGACCTATGGTTAAGATCAGATTGTAGACCACGTGAAGAAGATGGAGTGTGGGTTTACAAAGATGGCAGAGTAGTCTTACCAAATTGCTTGATTGCTGACATGGCTAGATTATATCATGGTCCTGCACATCTAGGAAGAGATTCTATGGTCAGACTTTTTAGAGAAACATGGTTCAATACCAAATTTAGAACCATTGCTGAATCTTTTTGTCAAAGGTGTTTGTCATGCCAACAAATGAATCCAAACAGAAAATCAGTGGTGGGGACAGGAATAATTGGTCGAGAGGGTGGTCCCTTTACCAGGTTACAAATGGATTTCATTGAAATGCCCTTACACAACTGTTTGAAATATGTACTTGTAATTGTATGCTTATTCTCAAGATGGGTAGAGGCTTTCCCTACACGACATTGTGATTCAATTACAGTAGCAAAACTATTGCTCAGAGAAATCATCCCAAGGTACGGTTTTCCAGTCACTATTGAGAGTGATGGAGGAAGCCATTTTGATAACAAATTGATGAAGTTAATTTGTGAAGCTTTGAGCATTGAGCAGAAAATACACTGTGCATACAGACCAGAGGCATCAGGTGTAGTTGAACAAATAAATGGAACAATCAAAAACAGAATTGGAAAAATGTGTCTTGAAACAGGTATTAAGTGGACAGATGCTCTTCCACTTGTTTTGATGTCATTAAGAAGTACACCAGATAAAAAGACAGGTTTGAGTCCTCATGAAATTTTGATGGGAAGAGTTATGAGGCAAGCTTTTGTACCTGTAGGTAAACTGTTGAGCATAAATGACAGTGCAATTTTGGATTACTGTAAAAGGTTATCTGATATGGTAACTTCTGTGTCTAATCAGGTGGGAACTGAAGCTCAATCAAATGAAAAAGTTTTGACTCATGATCTGAGACCTGGCGATTGGGTCAGAACGAAAGTACATCGGAGAAGGAATTGTCTAGCTCCTAGATGGCAGAAACCTAGGCAGATAATCTTGATCACTACTAATGCTGTAAAGTGCAGAGGATTGAAGCGTTGGATACATCCTAGTCATACTATTCCAGTACCAACTCCTGAGAGTTCTGATGTTGAAAGTGATACCACAGATGATTCTGATTCTGAAGCAGAAGACAGAACAGAAGGTGAAGTAATTCCAGATTCTGAAGATCGACAAGAAAGTCGACATCTGGAAACTGTGCCAGTGAATGGAAATCTGACAAGAAAAGACTTAGAAATAATTGAAATAGATTCTGAAGGTGAAGAGAATCTGTTAAAAGGAAAGATAACTGAGGATTCGGTTGTCTCTATTGAAGACAAAGAAGCTGAACCAAAAGAAGTTTCAGACCAGGAGAGTATCGAAAGGCAGAGAACAAACTCTGAAGTAAGGAACAAAAATCCGAAATCTGGGAAGTTAGAGGTAATTGAGGAAGAGGAGGAGAACGAATTACCGAGTACCAGTGATGGAAGACAAAGTGAAGTTCCTGAAGGAGTGAAATTGCCGAATAGAGAAGTTCCTGAGTCAATTGAAATTTCAGATTACGAAACTGAAGAAAGTGACGTGGAAGGTGGAAGTGAAAACAGAAAGAAAAGGACTTGGAAGTCAGAATCAAATAATTCTGAACCAAAGAAGAAGTACGTGAGAAAAGCAGACTACTGGCCAGGTGGAAGATTGAGAGTCAGATTGATCAAAAAGCCAATAGAACAAGTAGAGGAAATAAGTAGTCAAAAGAGTCCAGGAAAAGAAGTTGGAGTTGGAAGAAAAATTGAAGTGATATCGAGAAAAGGGAAGAGAATAATAAGACCAAACCAGAAATACAAGTCTCCTGAGTGGACTTACTTAGTAATTCCACCTGTTATTGACATATATGATAGTAGTGAAGAAGAAAACGAAATACAAGAAATTAGTGACAATGATTGAAGTACAGAATTATTAAATTGGCAAAAGGCTGAAGAAAATTTGTTAGTTGACACAAGGTCGAAGAAAAACTGTTTAGTTGAAGAAAACTTATGTATGACATAAGGTCGAAGAAATCTTGTTTAGGGTTATAAAAGAAAAATATATTTTAAAAGGGGGGTGTATATAAATTTTAAAATTTATTTTTATTTTGAGGCTAAAACTAACCTAAAAATGCCTTATGTTAAGGAGAGCACTTCAAAGTGTTCTGTTTTTAAAAGATGCTGTAAGATGACTCTGGTATGTCTGCTCATTTTAGTTCTGCTCTGGTTGGTACTAGCTGTGATTATCCCTTTAGAAATGAATAGAGAATTACACAAAGTTAACATAACAAACAAAGCTCTGGTTAGCCAAACTAAACATAGTACATCTGCAAAAGTTATTGATCATCAGCCTAACATTCATCAAGATAAATCAATAGGTGATTTTTCAAGTAATACATTCACAAAGCTATTGAGTGAATATGTAAAGGTAATGGATGCAAAAGACTGCTATGTCTGTGTTAAGTTACCTGCTTCTGTTTCTGAGGGAGTAACATATAATATGCTTCCTCTCACTTATGCTGTAACATGTAGTGTATTAACTAGTTTATTTTATCAAACTGGTCGTTTAGAATATTACTATTCAAATTATGATGAAATTTTTGCTAATGTTAAGATTGATAATGCTTTAAATAAGCATAAGAAAGCAAAACAAATGAGAGAATATTTCCTTGTTACTAACGAACTCACTTACGAGTATGCTTACAAGAATAATCTAACATGTAAATTAAGTGCTGAAGGAAAGAAATTTTTGAATATGGTTGAGGAGAGAAGAGCAATTTATAAGAGAAATGAATTAGTCAAGCAGACTAAGTCAGCCTTCTGGCAAAAAGAGGATGAGAAATTAAATGGCAAAATGCTTGAAAATATTGCAATTCACATAGACAAACCAGTTAGTGGAAAGCTTTGCATTAGAAGAGATAATACACTTTTTGATAATTATTTTGTAGGTGCAAGTAACTGTGAAGATACTTATCAGATTATGGGAGGTTGGGGATTTAAAGGTGGGAAAGATCCTATCTTTCCTGGGATTTATTTTGTTTGTGGTGACAAAGCCTACTACAACCTTCCAGACCATTGGTATGGAACTTGTTATGTGGGAATTGTTTTTCCTAAAGTGTTTCATGTTGACAGAGATTCAGAAGGATTGTTTAAAATTCATAATTATGTAAATAGAGCTAAAAGAGAAACTTTTACTGAAGTTCTGGGAGATATTTTTCAAGCTGTAATACCTTTTGTTGGTATAACCCTAAATGCTGGGAGAATTAGAAAATTGTCCACTATAGTTGATAGATTATCAACTGACACTGCTGATGGGTTTCAATTAGTGAATGTTGAAGTTATTGCAATTAGATCCATGGTAATTCAAGATCGTCTTGCTTTAGACATACTCCTAGCAAAAGAGGGAGGAGTCTGTGGCATTTTACATGTCCAACATTGCTGTACATATATACCTGATGAAAGTAAGAATATTGAAATGTATATTAAGAATATTACACAAATGCATTCAGAGATAATTCCTTTAGAAGAAGAAGATTTTACAGGGAAACTTTCAAAAAGGTTTCAAGCAATTAAAAACTGGTTTCATAATATCGGAAGTTCAATTCTTGGCAAGATTCTGGCACCTTTGATTATAATAGTATTCATTTTTATTTTGACCAAATTAGGTTGTTTGTTACATAAAAGAAAGAAACACTTGAAAGAAAAGAAAAGAATCTATAAACTCAGAAAAGAAGAAGAAAGGGAGATCGAATTACAGGAGTTACATAGAGAGCGTCATGTTAATTGCAAAGATTATACAGAAACAGACTTTTAGGTTTACTGATACAAATGAATTTGAATCGATTTCTTAAAAATTTAATTTACCAAAATTTTGAGTGCTGGTGTGGTGATTTTTTAATCACCAGATGAGGGAGTTGATGGAGCGAGATAGAAAACAAAATTTTGTTTAAACTCGCAAAGTCACATTTCCATAACATGAATAATAATATTAATGATTTGTGATATGTTATGCTAATACAACTTAGATTAAACTTTACACGTGGGGGGACTAACATGTGTGCTCATAAACGTGCATAAATGTTGCATCTTTTTGTTCGTGCAAAATAATAAAATAATTTATTGTTTTCGTTTTTGTCATTACTAACTGCTGCAAACTTAAAAGAAGCATGTGCTTGTTTTGCTTTTCCTTGTCTGTGTGATGTCATTTCTACTATTTTAGGTGCATATGGGTCTCTTGGAAAAACGGAGACAGGTAGATATAAACGCTGCTTTATTTGTTTGCAATGGCTAGGTAACATTTTGATTAATCGGGTGGGTTAATTAATTAGTGAACCAAGGGGTGGATACAGAATCTACATTATTTCTTACATTAATACTTTTCTTGTGTTTGTTTTATATTAGAAAACATAAGTTGCCTGCTTTTGGGCCTAGTCATTTGAACCGCAGAAAAAGAGCTGACATATAATTCTGCAGAAAGTCATGAGACGCCCATTCTGAATTAAAACGTTTATTGAAGCTGCATTCACAAAGCAAAAACTGATGAGCTGACATCATTCTGTCGGACATGGCCAAGGTCGAAAGTGAACATTTTGTCAATCCTTAACTTGGCATCCGCGGAAGTATAATGAAAGTCAATGGACGCTGCGAGAATGACTTAATACATTTGTTGCAACATGAGGAAGCTTCTGGCTTCACGTGGAAGGAACAATGGTCTCTATGAAATATGATTTAGTGGAACTTTTTTGAGAAACGGGTGACATGTCACTTGTCACTCTCAGCCAATGAGACGTCGAAGATTTCTGAAAACTTTCCTTTGCTTAGTTTAGTTAGCGTAGAAAGGTATAAAAAGTCATACCCTTAGGGTTGGGTTGGCTGCTGCTTTCTGACTTTCCGATGAGGGTGATGTGCTGTTGGACTTTGCGTGGAGCACGTAAGAATCCTCAAAGAACTTTACTTTAATTTCTATCTATTTAGCTTAGCTAGGGAATTAGGTTTTAGAAATGCTAAACTTTATATATTTTCTTTAAAATTGTTTCAATTGCTTAAATAGTAATTTTCTCATATTTCATTATAATCATGCTTGCATTATTGCTAATAAATTTCATTTATAAAACTTTCAACTTATATACCATAATTAGTAAATAAAATCTTACTTTTGACAAACAAGCTGGTCTTGGTTATTCAGAAGTGTAGGTTACTATTAGCTAGATCACGTCGCCTATGGTGGTCATTTAAATGGTTGGGTTTTATTCTAATGACAATATTCTTTCTGCAAATGTATAAATATGTATATAGTTTGTAGATAATGTGTATATAGATTTATTCTGACCACCTGATTCAGTAGGCCCAAAATATATCAGGTTTATAAATGGGTCCATATTTAGTTTAGAATTTTGTTTATAGGTTATGAAGTTGGGTAGCGTAGTTTATGATATATTTTCTATAGCCCGCTGGATCACTGGCTACATCCAATCCCTGGGACAGGGGGCATGAAGGGTAAGGCGACTCAATAGGTCTAGCATCTGACTCCTGAAGTCAGCCCAGCTCGTTCAAGTCCGCTAGGGGTACAAAGGGATTAGAGAATGGCAGTGGCCTCCCATACATCCTTTAGCGCGCCCTCCCCCCTGTGGGGTTCCTTATCCAGGTTACTTAACGGGGGTCTATAAAAAAAGCCCAGAAGTAATACTTTAATTCATGTTCCAGGGGAAATTATTTTAGATGCTCCAAGGAGGAATTTCCAAGCTAAATCTAGGTGTTGTACTTAGATTTTAATACAGTCTCCTACAAATATTTTCATTGAGGGGCCTATCCAAGCCACCCTCTGTGCCATCAATATGTTGTGGTAATTCCTGATAGAAAACCCAGAATGCTTGTAGAACCAGTGCACAGCTTTGTTGATCAATTGAGTGGCGGGTTCCTCCTTATGAGCATCCAAACCAGGTACCCCTCACAAAGCCACAGTATAGGGAGCGCATGCTAGTGGGAGGTCAATCACTGGGAGCTGTAAAACCTTCAAAGGATGCACCCCCAAGTGGAACTCGTCTGCCATCCCAAGTCCCTGAAGGCTGTCTCCAGTTTGTCCAATCTGATCAAAACCATTGATTATAGGTTGCTCAGCCTTGCCTTGAGTTTGAGTGGAGCGGTCGCCAGCTGGTTAGCCGATTCCTCGACATTGGACCTAGGATCCGTGCTTGGCTGTAGCCACAGGAGATTCCTTCCCCTTCATAGCCTTCTGCTGCCGTTTGGGGGCCAGGTTCTGGTGGAGTCATTAAATCCGTCGGTGAAGTAGACGAGAGGGGGGAAAGGCCAGGGGCTAAAGTTTCTTGGAAAGATGGCCCAGCTGGTGGCGGGTATATGGGCAAGGGGGATGTATCTAGAGGTCGAACGGCCTTAGGTGTGTGTGGAAGGGCAGGAGAGGTACACAATTCCATACTTCCCATGTCAGCTGAGGGCCGTCCATCGGCTTGGTCGATCTCCTTATTGATGGTTCCTACCGCCTTTGCCATGAATGTGTCCATGGTAAGACACGGCTGGCCTGTGGGAGACTACCTTCCTTTTCCCCATTGGACTAGGGGGATGGATCAGGGCAGTAAGTCCAAATGCCCAAAATAACTTGCAAGTGTGCAGCTATAAACAGAATGTGCAGGGCCCCCAGGAAACCTGCCAAATGAAAATGAACCCCTGGTATCACAATGTGTTTGGTCTTTAATCAGCCCCTTCATTTCATATTAGTGGTGGAAGTTGTCCAGGAATCCAGTCTCCATCATCTAAGCACCAACCAAAGGAGTAGGCCCAGCCCAGCCTTATACAGGCACTGACGGGCATAGTCAGGCCCAATCTTGGCATGGTCTGTGCCGGGGCACGTGCCCGGACATTCCCCATGCTGCGGGAGACCGAAGCAGACTTTAAACTCACCTCGGGGTGTGGGTAAGGTGATCCTGGCAATGTCTGCCGCATAGGGCCAGACTGGTGATGCCGGGCAACGGGCAATCCCTCGATAGGCCGGAAGGGTGGGGGGGCCGGTTTTGTCACAGTGGATTTTTTTTACCAAAACAGCCCCCAGTTTAAAAATCAGAAATCCCCCTTCCGTGACAGTCTATTTCTCTGCACCCTGGCAAAAAGCTTGTTTTTACTCGCCGCACAAAGGTCAGATCGCGCACACACACTACTAATTTCAAACAACAATGCACTGTTGTTTGAATTTAGTAGTGCCTGAGCTGTGCACGCTGCTTACACTCTCGGCGCATCATGTAGGCAGTCAGGGGTGGCCTTAGGCATGTGCAAGCTGTGAACATGCACAGGGCCACCAAACCCCAGGGGCCACCACTCCAATATATATCCTTAATATAATAATCCTCTGAGGATGGATACATATTTGCGTGGTGGCCCCTGGCAGGGATTTGGCGGCCTCCGGCTGTGTTCCACTTCCAAACACCCTGACCCCCCCTCTTCACTGGCCTACGCACTCCGCCCCACCCGGACCCCCTCTTCCGGGGCCCCCTACCTACGCTCCCTGCCCAGGGCCACCATGAACCTAGAGCCGCCCCTGAGGCAGTGCACCACACCATCGAGGACTAGAACGCCCCCCGCCAATGACATTGCACGTATAGGGTGAACTTGGTGAGGGTGTGCAGATCACGGAACAATGATCCACGCCCCCTCCGACATCGCAGCAAAGTAGGTAGTAGGGCGCATGTTCTCCTCGAGACGCAGCAAAGTCCTGAGCAGGCTTCGAGTCTGCCCACACGATCCACACCAGACCTCCCAGTATTAACTAAAGTAAGTTATAAAAGTTGTAATGTTGTACTGTCATGATTGGGCAAACACGTATTAAAGGTACAGAGGCGCGCGCTGCACTGGCAGTGGTAATATCCACTGTGAATCCTGCTCTGTTAAAACAGTTGTGAAGTGAAGCACTAGCACAATTGGCTCAACCGAAACGACCCGAGACTAAAACTCCCGAAATGCATCATTAAGTTTAAAGAACTCTCGGTACAGTGAACACCAAGTACTTGGGACAAGGTAGAATGTGTTCTCCGGCCAAGACTGACTGTTTCTCAGCTCTGGCCACCTAGAAAGTATTTGATGCAGTTCACCAAGCCAAACAGAAGTGACTGGTAATTCATTCAAAAGGAAGTGGATGAGGGCTTGTGAGTTCATTTGTTTTTTCGGTAAAATAACCAAGTTTGCTTCTTAGTGTTGCAGATGATTTTTCTTTCTTTCTTTATCGTTGTGAGGGTATGCGTGCATTTTATCTGCTTGTTTCATTTTGTGGAGTTAGTTTTCCTCTACTTTTGTGCTAAATGTTTTCTGAACTCTGTTCTCTCTTTTTTGGCATGGTGCATAGTTCCTGGTTTAGTTTACTCGTACCTAGTTATGTTGGGGTTTAATTTCCAATGTCTGGTAAACTCAGATTAACTGACATAACCCATCTAAATAGTACTAAAGATGACTATTATAGCAAGGCAGTTAGGGCCCTTGTGTAAGCAAAAAAATATAAATTGTACCCAACCACCCGCCGACCACTAGGCTGTAAAATACAGCCATACATTGGGTTCAGTGGCGCAGGTACCTCTGTATCTGCTGCACTATAGCTGGGTTTGCCTATGAACAAGTAAACGTATTCCTTGGTTTGTGGCTTCTGTTTATGAGGGATGCTAAACACACCTCTACCCATGCTCCATCTGCCCTACATTACTCGCATAACTGGCTCCATATACAAACAGCCTCCTCTTTCTTCCCACACCTAAATCTGGTTAGTAAAACCAGCGATTAGTACTGGGCTGCACCTCCTGCATTACAGTGCGCCCCTCACTTACTGTAACATGGACGTTTCTCGCCGCTCCGCGGTGCAGGGAATAAGCACAACTGCAGTGGTCCATGACCCGGTGCAGCCAGGTGAATTTAATAATCAGGAGGAGGTGCTGGTGCACAGCGCGCAGATATCCCTGCCGGTAGGCAGACAAAATATCGAAATTAAAATATCGATATACAATAATATCGATGTTTTAATATCGATGGTATAGTATATCGATGTGCCATAATATCGACAGACAGAATATCGAGATTAAGGTATGTATGTTAGTAATATCGCAATTTTGTTGTTTAGTGTTATGTATTTTATTTTGTTGTTTATATGTTTGCTAAATATGTTTAGAAATGTATGTTTGAAAATTAGTAATTTTGTTAACATTTTGCGTTTTAGTATTAGAGCGGGTTGTGGGTTTATAGTGGAATAGGGTGAGAAGTAATTTAATAATAATTAATTAATTAATATATGTTTGTAAATGTTTTAATTAATAATTAATCGGTAATTAATTAATATTAATTAGTTAATTAATTAATATATGTTTGTAAATATGTTTAAATAATAATTAATTGGTAAGTAATTAATATTAATCAGTTAATTAATTAATATAATTTTGTACATATTTTTAATTAATAATTAATTGGTAATTAATTAATATTAATTAGTTAATTACATTAATTAGAGTAATTTTTTTATATATATAATTTTTTATTGTTAATTAATTATTTGGGAAACATTAATATTAATTAGTAAATTAAATTAATTATAGCTAATGTGCTAATATATTTACTTTATTGTTATTGTTAATTAATAATTAATTGGTAATTAAATAATGTTAATTAATTTTGGGTAAAGGAGTATTTTTAGGGTTCAGGGTCAGTTTTCAGTTCTTGGGTAAAGGGGTATTTTTTGGGTTCAGGGTCAGTTTTCAGTTTTTGGGTAAAGGGGTATTTTTAGGGTTCAGGGTCAGTTTTCAGTTTTTGGGTAAAGGGGTATTTTTAGGGTTCAGGGTCAGTTTTCAGTTTTTGGGTAAAGGGGTATTTTTAGGGTTCAGGTCAGTTTTCAGTTTTTGGGTAAAAGGGTATTTTTAGGGTTCAGGGTCAGTTTTCAGTTCTTGGGTAAAGGGGTATTTTTAGGGTTCAGGGTCAGTTTTCAGTTCTTGGGTAAAGGGGTATTTTTTGGGTTCAGGGTCAGTTTTCAGTTTTTGGGTAAAGGGGTATTTTTAGGGTTCAGGGTCAGTTTTCAGTTCTTGGGTAAAAGGGTATTTTTAGGGTTCAGGGTCAGTTTTCAGTTCTTGGGTAAAGGGGTATTTTTAGGGTTCAGGGTCAGTTTTCAGTTTTTGGGTAAAGGGGTATTTTTAGGGTTTAGGGTCAGTTTTGGGTTTTTGGGGTACAGGGGTATTTTTAGGGTTTAGGTTCAGTTTTGGGTTTTTGGGGTACAGGGGTATTTTTAGGGTTCAGGGTCAGTTTTGGGTTGTTGGGGTACAGGCGTACAGGGTAAAAATAAAATAAATTTAAATTTATTTTAAATCAATTAAATGAAATAAAAAAAAAAAAATTACATTAAATTATTAAGTTTTTAATTTATTTTAAATGTATATGTATTACTTTAAATTTTTTAATTATGTTTTAATATTTTTATTTAATATTTGTTAAATTATATGTATTTTAAAAATATTTTTACATTATTATTAATACATTTAAAAAAACGATATTTTTTATTTCGATATTTTTGTACTACGATATTATTTTTTCGATATTTTTGTACTTACCATTATGTAGATATAATTTCGATATTTTTGATTTCGATATTTTTGTGTCGATATTTTTGTATGTAGATATTCTGTCTGTCGATATTATGTCAGACATTTATCTCTGCCACTGCTGCGTCTACATGCCACTCTTCAGTGCACCCTCAGAGTGGGGCTGGTGGGTCATGCTGCATGTGCTTTGGGGCTCACGCAATTAAAAGTGCGCGTGACTACCTGGTGAGGCATCCCAGAGACGATTGAGACAGAGAGGCACCGTTGCAGCCATAATTTTAAATAATTTTTAGCCCCCCTCAGCGGTCTGCAGGTGAGTTTGTCCGTCGACTCGGCATCAGTCATCATGGGCAGTGGGCACTGGGCGGGCGGGCATCGCGACTGGGCTGGGTTTATTAAACCAAAGCAAAAGATATAGGCCCCGGCCCGGTTCTAATCTGTTCAGTCCATTTGAATGTGAGCAGGGTGGAGCGAGGTCAGGTGGCTTGAGTTGCCCACCGTTGCGGGCCGTCGCTGGCTGCAGGCAATAAATCAAAACTTGTATTCATGATGATTACCACCGTCAGCGACCGTGACAATCACCATAATTACAATTTTTGATTTGGTGCGCGCAGCCAGGCTGTGATTAAAGTAGGAGAACAAAGGTAAGGCAGGCTGCTTCGTTCTCCTACTTATGTAACTCATTTCAGGGAGGGGTCTTATTATTTGTTATTTGGTGTCTTCCCATTTATATCACAACACGTGGTACTTAAGTAAGCAATAAAAGTTACGGCTGAGCAGGCGAGGTCAGGGAGATCACGATAGTGATGCTGACAACTTAATACACCATGTCTGTGTCCCACAGTACCTATTCCGCTGCCTAACTATATGTGTGCCTCAGCTCAGCTAAACAGGCCTGGGCTGTGAGCGCCAGTGTGTCAGCTACGCACAACACAACAGCATGCATGGATGAGCCTCTGCAAGTGTCTGCATGCCGTGCTTTAGAGGTCATGCAATGATATCTGGACGTCACACCCAAATGGTGAATGCATGTATGTAGGTGTCTGCCTGTTGTATAGTATGGGTGTGTGTGTATGTTGTGCACTGTATGTGTGTGTGCCTCTCATGTGCAGTATGTTGTGCAATATAGGTGTCACCTGTCGTGCAGTATAGGTGTGTGCATGTTGTGCACTGTAGACGTGTGCAGATCATGTATGGTAGGTGTCTGTATGTTGTGCACTCAAGGTGTGTGCATGTCATGCAATGTAGGTATGTAAATGTCGTGCACTGTAGGTATGTGTATGTTATGTATGGTAGGTGATTGCACGTCATGTATCGTTGGTGTCTGCATGTTGTGAACTATGAGTGTGTATGTTTTGTACTATAGGTGTGTACATGTTGTACACTGTAGGTATGTGCATGGCATGAACTGTAGGTGTGTTCACTTTCGGCACTGTAGATATGTACATTTCATCCAATATAGGTATGAGCATGCAGCTTGGGCACTATAAGTGTGTACGTGTCATTTACTGTAGGTGTATGCACATCGTGCGGTGGAGTGCAAATCGTGGACTCCATAAGGTAATAATTTACTATGCTTTAAAAGATAGTACAAAATGTGTTGAAAAATGCTTTGTTCTGGCCTTTCTGTCTCCAAAATGTTCTTGGGGTGAGAACCTCCTCAAACTCACTCCCCCTAGTAGTGGTCGATCACTGCGCTTGATCGGTACACACCATGTGGGGGCTGGTCTCACTTTTACTTTGTTCTCTCTGATTCACTACTCATGTCTATTTTTGGTGCTCTCTGAAAGAATGTCTGTGGGTACATATGACTCGATGGATAACCTGGTGCTCTTCAAGGTCATCATCTACTATTTACTGTGCTTCGAAAGTTGATACAATAGAATATGTAATGAAAAATGTGCTGTAAAATTCACCATTTTGGTCTGTATTTTTCCAAAATTTTCTTGGGGGGAGAACCCCCCAAACCTCCCTATTAGTGGTTGGGCTAGCTCACAGCGCTCTCTCAGGGCTGGTCTGGCAAAATTTACAAGTGCTGCTTTCAGTTAAAGCCATGCTGCCGCGGGAAAGGCTGGGGCTTGTAGTCCACTACCTCCTTGTAACAGAAAGCGGCTCCCATGCTGCAGGAGCCCGAAGCAGCTTTTAAACATGTCTCTGGGTGCGGGAAACGTGAGGCTGGTGGCGGCTGCCGCAGGAAATGTTGGGCTTTTAATCTGCCCCCTTCTTGTAGTAAAAACCAGCTCCCACGCTGCAGGAACCCTAAGCAAACTTTAAACGAGCCTCAGGGGCAGGAAATGTGATGCTGGCGGCGGCTAATGCAGGAATCTTCTCAGTAAAGAAATGAATAGACTCTTACAAACCTCCTAAAAGGTGGTGCTTATGATATTACTGCTATCTGCTAGTGAGGTAATCATGCCAGGTAGATCAGATGTTACTCTTTTCGTTGGATAGATTGTTTAACAAAAGGTTCCATCGATGTTGCTGCAGCTGTAAGTTCAGCAAAACTGCTCCATTTTTGCATTATTCTTGGCACTCTTTTTCATAATCTAAAAACATATGCAGGAGTGAACTAAATATGGAGCAGTTTTCTTATTGCATTGTATTACCCACCAGGTTCACCATGCCTTGCAGATATCTCCATACATCGTTGGCAGTAGCCGTGTGCAGAACACATGTGCCACCAGTTCATAGTCGTCATTTAGAGGCCAATGGAACTGCCAGTGTGGTGAACAGGAGGGCCACCACTTTAGGGCAGAGCTCAAACTTCATTCAGGATTTGTGTTTTATTAAACAGTCATAGCACACAGCTTTGTACAACTGAGAGACATTTTTCAGTGGGATCAGCTTCCGGGAGGATTTCATATTGAGGTTTAGCTCTCTTTAACACATGAAATTTAGGAACTGTTGTTGAAGCAAGTGTAAGAGACTGCGGAAGAGAGATGAAAGAAGTCACTGCTTAAGTTACTGATTGTTCTGATTCTGTGAGGGAAACGTTTCTACTTACTCTAGTAATCAATGCTCAAATATGACAAATAACTGTTTCTGTAAAAACAAAAAGTTTTGTTTGACCTCTGGCTGAAGAATAATTCTTGCCTCTCCCAGTTTTTTGAGCTGCACTATTAGTGTCCCTGGTCTAGGACGAAAATATAGTTCATCAAGAAAAGTGGTATTGCACTTTAGATGAGGAGAGAACAAATAATAATACATTTTGGAATAGTCCCTCTGTGCTAACAATGTTTCTTTTAATAGTTCTATTTTTTGTTAATGCCTAGTAGCAATCAATCAAATCAATTAACTTCAATTTATTTTATCCACAGAGTATCTTCAATTTCTATTATTGCTGCATTGCTGGATAAATGAATAAAGAAAATCTGAGCTCTCCTGAATATTTTTTAATTGTCGGATTTTCAGATATTCCGCAGTTGCAAATTCCACTTTTTGTTGCATTTTTAATAGTGTACCTGTTAACTTTAGTAGGAAATCTTCTGATCCTTACAACAACTTACTCAAACTCACATCTGCACACACCTATGTACTTCTTCCTGACACATTTGTCCTTTCTTGATATCTGTTACGTCACAGTCCTTTTTCCACAGCTGCTAGCCCACTTCTTTCTGGAGGGCATAAAGGTATCTTTTACTGCATGTCTGCTACAGCTGTTTTTTTTCCTAGGCATGGTAACGGTTGAGTTCCTCATTCTTACAGTCATGGCTTATGATCGGTATGTCGCTATCTGCAATCCCTTGCATTATATGACCATCATGAGCAAGGCTGTGTGCATGTGGTTGGCTGCTGGAAGCTGGGGAGTTGGTCTTATAAATGCAGTTCCACATATTGTGCTTGTGTCCAAGCTCTCGTTCTGCAATTCCCACATAATTAACCACTTTTTCTGTGATGTGGCAGCCCTGTTAAAGATTTCATGCAGTGACACTTTCAACAATGAGACACTCATTTACATCTGTGGAGCTGTAATAGCAATGATGTCATTTATTTTAATCATCATATCTTATAGCAAAGTTGCTGCATCAATTATGAAAATCAAGTCCAAGAGTGGGAAGGACAAGGCCTTCTCCACATGTGCCTCCCACCTCACTGTGGTTGTGTTATTCTATGCATCACTCTGTTCTATGTACATGCGGCCGACGTCCACATATTCAACTAAGAACAACAAGATAATGTCTTTGTCATATGTAGCTGTTACTCCACTGTGTAACCCAATTATATACTGCTTGAAAAATACTGAGTTTAAAAAAGCTCTGTGGAAATCAAAGAAAGCATCATTAATTATGATACTGCAAATACGCTGCATATTTTCAAAGTGCTAAAGCAATAAAAAAGAAAATCATTTTCTAAAATACTATTGTAATACAATTACATTCACTGATGTATTGATCCCAAACTGTTTATGTTTTTCCAAAGTACAGTCTTGTTGCAAGTGTTTTAGAAGAAGGCTTATAGAAAAAAGGATTTCCAAAGACACAACCATTTAATTGCAGTACTGTTTCACAAGGAGTGGTTGCAGATATGTTTAACAAAAGTAACATTATTATGTTAAATCATGAATAAAAAGATCTCAGTGAAATAAAAAGTCGGGACTTATATTTTTTACAAAATGTAAACAAAGTATAGAGTTTTCTACATTATCTAGCTTTTTGTTACTTGTTAAGTTGTTTAATTTCTATGTTCCTAATTTTGCATGCCTTACAACATTTTAGAATTAAACTGTGCAGCCACCATGTCTTCTCTTTCAGGAATCCCTGTTAAACTAGAGGCGCACAGAAGCTTAGAGGCTTCAAAATACCAGGATTCTGTCTGTTCTCTGACATGGGTTCCAAACATGATTGAGCCTAGTTTGAAGGCTTCTACATTCATAAAATGCACATAAGACTATTGATGGCCATGGTGCTCGGCTCACTCATCATGAGAGCAAGCCATTGTGGCTCTATAAACGTAGCTTAGTCATCTAAGTAGAGTTATACAAAACAGCAATCCCTGTCAATTACATGAGGGACAAGAAAGAGCCCCATTCTCTGTGATGTTTTTCACAGTGTTGTCTCTTTTGTGTACTGTAGTCTTTACAATTAAAATGTGTCTTTATGTTAGGTGGTAGAGAGGTTTTTCTTCATTAAACGTGTCCCATTACTAAACAAACATTCAAAAATAAGGTACTCATCTAATTTTTTCCTTTTACCTCTATCCCCTCACCCAATTTAATTTAGTCCAGGATTTGTTGAAAAAGAGGAAGATGTGGCGAGTTTAATGAAATGCCTGCAGAAACAGCAGAAAGTTTGCATGGGAATGTGCTTGATAATCTGCTCCTTGTGCAGAGTAAAGCCTTTCAGTCATTGGTGGACAAAATATTTACTCTGATAGGAGCCATTCTGTATGAATAGTCTGAAAAGAAGACTACAGTGTTGCGTTAAACAAGTCTCCAAAATGTAGCCTTCAAGCCTCCATTGTGCCCCTTTAAAAATCTTCAAGATGTTAGATTTTGAAGTTAGATCTGATTGGCTGTCACAATCGTGCACAAAACATTTACGTTTCCTGGCTTTCAGGACCACAGGCAGCATTCATTCCCATTGTAGCGCTGTCCAGACAACAATGTCAGCCTCTTTTAGAGGACAGACATTACTACAGGGGGGAGGAGTGGGCTCTGCTCTTCAGAGAAGCTGTTTCAATAAAGTGGAACACCCCCCCCCCCCCACCCTCACCATCGCTGACCGACTTTAGGACTTGGGCGCAGCTTAAGGCGTGCAAATTGGACAGCCGGCCTTTCCCTCTCTTAGATTTATAAAAAAGGAGTCCTCCCCATGTGCATTTTTATGCCTTAAAACACCTGCCCATCCCACTTATTAATATGTAACTCCTCGCATAGTTCAACAAACCATATATGCTAGGGAGAAAATCCTCTTATAAAGTTATTCTCTGTCTCCCAAGTTTCCTGCTGGCATATGACTTTATGTGACTTTATGGGACGATTAAGTGCACTTTCGACTGTGGTTAGAGACATCCTTGTGTTGCTGCATCCAGGTGGATTTTGATTTGATTGCACACACCTGTGAGAGCAGCGAGAGCAGCGAGCGAGCAGCGGTGAGCGGCGAGCGGAGGAGCGGAGCAGAAGCGAGGGGTGAGACGCGGTGTTGTCGGAGCTGCCGGGGGGCCGCAAGAACCAGGGAAGCCGCGACCGAGGTGGGGGCACCCGCGGCACCCGCGGCAGGCAGGCAAGCAGTGAGTGACAGTGAGTGGCAGCAAAAACGTGCCGGCCCTCCCCTCCCCTCCCCCTCAGCAAAACAATTGAGGATTCGGAAGCCGGCAAAGGAGCCGCAGGGGTGCCGCAAGAGAGCGGTGAGAGCTGCGGTGAGAGCTGCGAGAGCTGGGCGGAGCCGCTGCAAGGAGATTGTTGGCTGGTGCATGCCCCACCGCCCGCTCCCGTGGCAGCAGTATTAAGATCTATGTCCTGCACCCTACAACAAAAACCCTCACCTGCATTTACACCCGCATACGAGTGGAGTGCGGAGGACGCAGATGTCCCAAGGAGCAGGGTAGAGGAGCGAGGAGCCAGCAGCGAGGGGCTAGGAGCCCAGACTTCCATCAAAAACTTTGAAGGCCGAAGTCCGCCCCACTCCCATGGTGTCAGCGGCACTGGAAGTGGCAAGGCCTTCGGAGAGACTTCGGTGAGTCTTGGAGAGACAGCAGTTGGGGACAGACAGCAGGATTATAGCGTCAGCAGCATCGGAGCAGCGGCAAGAAGGCAAAAGAAGGCAAAAGAAGTGAGTAATCCTAGTTGTAGGCAACAAAGAGACAATAAATAATCTACAAATAAATAAAATAATTTATAAACTCACACAGCATTCAAGAAAAGCTCGTCATAGAGCAAAATAGGGGGTTAGGGTAGCTAGAGGCGGTGAGAAGCCACAAGAAGCCCCCTGCCTCTACCATCCAGGCGTTATATTGGAGTAAGGGAGCAAAAGGGAGGCGCTGTCGAGCTTGTGTCCCGGTAGCATTACAGGGTTGATCCATAACCCCCCCCCAAAAGAGGAATACCTACTCCAGGCGCTAGGACTAACTGAACCATCAGAAACATTTGAGAAATTAGCAGCACAGAAATCGGTAGCACAGGTCAGCCAATTAGAAAGAACCAGTTTGTCAACACGAACCAGGACTATGCGGTCAGGCAAAATTCGACAAGCACCAATACATAAAAACAAGAAAAGAGGGGTCAAAAAAGAACAAATTAAGGGCCCAAATAAGAAATTAAAGGAGTCCTTAAGCACGGAGCAAAATAATTTTATCCCAATCCCCACGCCAGAACCATTCAAGTTTGGGGAGAGCACTTCAAGGCATAAATTTCAGTTTCTAAAAAAACCCAGGGAGGTAATTTATTCGACAACGGAAGAGGAAAAAAGTTTACAAAGTCCGATAAAACCAATAAACTTAATTACACCGAACAAAATGGAAGGAAAAACCCAGGCAGAATGGGATCCGTTGGAAGAAAAATCACATCACTCACAATGACCACAATCACAAAATAAAAATAGAAAAGAACAGGAGGGCAACACTGGTTCATTGTCACAAGGAAAATCAGCAATTAAGAATTGGTTGTTAAAAACCACAGCACATATTCATGCACCAATGGGCCAACTTATGTCCACACCAGATAAGGTGAATAAAGAAGTAAATGGGAAAAGTCTGTCTTTAAAAAACGATCAAAGTCAAATCGGATGTCAAGTGAATTGTCAGGGAACCCCACCAAAGTCAGCCTGGTCAAGATATTTCTCAATTTCTGAGGAAGAGGAGCTAATGAAGGTGTTAGAAATAAACACACAAAATGATGAGGAGAAATTGGGGGTAAATAGAAAATCGGAAAATATAGATATAGACTCATCGGAAAAAAGGAAAAGTTATTTTAACCCCCATAAAACTTATCCCGAGCCCAACCCGATGGAATGGACATAAATATGGAAAAAATGGCCACCCCAAAGGAAATTTAAAAAAACTATCGCCAATCACAATTTCCTCCGCTAGTGGTTTTGATTCTATGACAGGGGCGCCAACGCAACCAAATCCCACACAGTCGGCTCCCTGGAGTGAATCGTTATTAAAAAGCTTACAGCATGCAATCGATGTTTTGAACTTTCAATCGAATAAACTAGATGTCCAGGTGGATCTAATGAATTTAATCGCAACACATATAATGGGAATAAACACCAAACTGGATACAATCTCAGCCCACATTTTAAAAGGAACAAACAATGAAAACGTATCAAACAAGAAACTAATTGATCAACACTGTGTTTGCGGGAAGATAATAGACAAACTGGCCTCACTACCAGAAATATTGTCAGAAATCCTATGCGTTACTCGCACAAGAAGGTCCCCTGGTGGAATCCTCAACCAAGAAAAAAATGGAGAAGCCTCAAAGATGGAAAAGTATAAAAAAACGAGTTCTACTAACGATTTGGAAACTGGTACAAACTGGGCGGAACAAAGTGATATAAAAGAAAACGGACAAGGCGAAGGAAATACATCCAGGTTAACAGATAAAATAGAAAAGCAAACCAAAAGACAGCAGAAACGAGTGCGGAAAGCCAGAAAGAAAATGTTTAGAACCAAACAGGAAAGTCAAATTTATGCCATATTTTCTCAAAAGAGGAAAAAAAGTACAATTGACCAGACAGAAGAAATCAAGCAAATAGAAACAAATAACCAAGAGGCACTCACATCAGAACATACGGCATTCACATCAGAAAATACGGGACCGCTGAGAAATTCTAGTCATAAAACGACACAGATAAACGTCAAATGCAAACCAAAATATGAAGACAACACAGGAATAAAAGAAACAAATAAAATAAAAAGCATATTGGAGGAACCAGTAAACAATCAGAAGGTCTTTGACCACAAGCAGCAAAGATCATCTGATAATGATCAAACACAAAAAATTCAAGATGTCTTAAAAACGCCAGATCATGCAAAACCAATTGCAGGTGGAAAAGAAGAAACACGTAACCCACCTAAAAAAGAAACAAGCTGCAAGATTGAAGCAGAACAATGCACAAATATGAATGTCAATCTAAAAATTAAAATAGAAAAAAATGTAAGGTCATATAAGGCACCGTCAGGAAATACACAAACGGACAAGGGGAGACCCATTACGAGTCTCAGAACATTTGACCCAGAAACATGGCACCATAAGGAAGAGGGGATGTCATCCGGGGTCTAGCCCATTAGAAGTACCCTTTGTCGAATGCCCAAGACAAAATAACCCTTGGAATAAAATAAAGGAAAATAGTGAATCTAGAGAGAACCTGGATAATCAAATGACCCCAATAGAGTTAGGTTGTAAATTATTATTCAAACTAGAATATCAGACAAAAGGAAAGATGGACGCGTTGAACCGGGGTAACATATTGCGGCTATTCAGAGAGATTCCAGAACTAAGGGAAATAACAAGATATGATCCCAAAGCAGTAGAATTTGTTCAAATAAATAAAGATACAGACTGGGAAATAAGCATTACAACTTGGGCATCAAAAGAGATAACCAACCTCATCTTCTCAACAAGATCAGTCTTTGCAACATGGGGAATAATATTGGCATACCCAACGCCTATAAAGTACCCATATCCACTGTTGAACAATATGGCATCCAAAGTCCCAAATGTAAAAGGAAAAGCATCCTCTATCTTAATAGGAGCAAGAATCAGGTCAATAAATCAAGAAGCTAGCAGGGAATCCAAGCCCAACAGTTTAAAAGGACACCTAAACTATCAGTCCGAGGAAGATCAGGATTGGTCTTGGATTCCACACGCACTGAACCCACACCGATCCTGATGGAAAAACCGGGACCGAAAAGAGTAAAGTGAGAAACATCCAGGTAAAATTGAAATATGAAAGATAAATAAAAATGTGCTCCTGGAACGTCCATGGTTTCAAAGAAACGGAACAAGACCAAGAAACCATTACCTTCCTGTGTAATTACGATATAATCCTCCTACAGGAAACATGGAACATCACCCCAAGACATATTGTTGGATATGAGGAACATCATGAAATGGCGGTAAAGATTTCTAAGTACGGTCATCCAAGGGGGGTTTATCTACATATATAACAAATACATTCAATTGGAAGACAGAGACAATGGACGCAGGAGTAAGCTGGATACAAGTTATAAAATTAGAAAATAATCGGCCTGTAAATGGAGTTGGGTGGAATTTATTGGTTGTAAATGTATACATACACCCTGAGAAGCAAACAAAAGTCAAAAAATTGTCTGAACTAGTCAACATAATAAAAACATTACAAATAACGCATCAACATTACGAGATGCTAATCACGGGAGACTTCAATTGCAATCTGACAAGTTTTAAGGGAAGGAAAAGCAATATCAAAACATCATGGAACGATTTAGAAGCACTAGGATTAGTGACATTAAATGGAAACATGAGGGGTGATCAACCGGCAAGTACCACCTTTTTGCGTGGAAATAAATCCTCCACAATAGATTATACATTAATCAGCAAAGAGCTCATAAAGCAAACTGAGCAGTTCAGCATTGTATCGCGACAGGAGAGTGACTATTTTCCTCAAGAAACCATACTAAATTTAAACATCCACCAAAAAACCACCACAGTGTCACTGGTTACAATTCCGGAAGTATTCAATCAAAAGAAACTAAAATGGAAAGGAATCACAACCAATGAGATAATGCGAACAGTGTATATATACGTAGATAATACATTGTTCCTGGAACCTCATTCACTGGTGAAAGACTGGGAGAATTTACACACATTGCTGCTAGATAAATTCCCTGCAAAGTCAGTAGGGACCGCGCACCCGACTCAAATAAAGAGGCATGGTATACCTACAAGTTAAGAGACAAAAAAAGGAACATTGCTAAAGCTTTGAGACAAAAGGCCTCATTAAACAGAATGGGAAAATAATTTGACAATAGTGAGATACAAAAAATGAGGAAAGAATATAAAGATGAATGCCGAAAAGCAAAAAGGGCACACATAGAAAAACTATGGGAAGACCTGCTATGGGCAAGTAAATTACCAAATAGCAGTGAATTTTGGGGCATAATCAATAAATTATCAAAAGGAACAGGAGCACGACAGAATATAGGAATCAGTGAAACGACATGGCTACAATACATCGATAGCCTGTATAATATTCTCATGGACCAATTCCCAAGCTCAGATGCAAGAGAAGACACTCAATTGGGAAAAGAAATAAGAAGCGCCGTCACTTTAAATAAAAAAACAAACGAACCAGAAGAAGAAACAACGAGCAGGGACACGGGAAACCTATTTCCATTAACAACAGTGAAACAAACATTCTCTTTGATAAAAAAAATTTAAAACCGGGGGTGCCGCTGGCCCAAATGGACTACCAAATGCTCTATTTAAACAAGATCCTGAATTCTGGGCAAATTATCTCACACCACTCTTTAACCAACTGTTTCGGGACAACAAGATGCCATGGTCCTGGAGCGGAAACATCTTCCACCAAATTTACAAAAACGGGTGTAGATTGGAACCAGGGAACTATAGGCTAATAGCCCTTATTGATGTAGAGGCAAAACTTTTTGCATCCTGTATATTACGACATCTACAGGAATGGACAAACATCAATAAAATAATCCCTAAGTTCCAAACCGGCTTCAGGGAAGGCATGGGCTCAATCATAAACCTTTCAGCATTGGCAATGTTAATAGAAACAGCAGAAAAAAAGAGGGTAGGATGCTACATTGATTTAAAATCAGCTTTCGATAGAGTACCACGAGACCGCCTGTGGAAAAAGTTGGAATCATGGGGACTCCCGCAGAAACTAATAGAAACCATTAAAGCCTTATATACTGAAACATGGGCCAAAGTAAAGCTTGGGGATGGGAAAAGAATATCATCACAAATAAAAATAGGAAACGGCCTAAAACAGGGCTGTGTGCTGTCTCCAAGCTTATTTAACCTGTATCTAGCGGACCTAAACACCTACCTGCAACACGTAAATGGTCATCCGCCGAAATTGGCAAATGAGCCAATACAATTTTTGCAATACGTGGACGATATCGTTGTAGTAAGTCAAACTCCGATTGGCCTGCAAAGAGTCATAAATAAATGAATCGATTATTTTGAGATACTAGGTCTGGAACTCAATAAAACAAAAACCAAGGTAGTGAGATTAGCGGGCCCAAGACGAGGAAAATTTAAATGGAACGCAAAGGACATACAGATTGAGGAGACAACTACATATAAATATCTGGGTGTTAAATTGAGCAGAAACATGTCACTGGTGCACCAAAAAAGGGACATCACAGCCAAAGCCCAATCGCTTACCTTCACTTACAAACGGTTGCAAAAGAAATTACTCTGCCCCTCATATGGACATCTCTTAAAAATAATGGCAGCTCAACTGCTCAAAACCCTGTCATACGGGTTGGAAATTTGGCATGGGAAAGAAACTGAAATTTTAAATAAATTACAGATAAAAGTCTACAAATCAGTTTTTAATATTTTTAAAGGATCATCCCCAGCACAAATACGTTTAGAATTTGGTCTACAAAACCAAGAGAACCAAAGGAAAGCAACCTTTACAAAATGGTGCTGGAAACTCAGAGCATCGGAAAAAGGATCATTAAATAACTTATGTTGGTTAGAAATCAAGATACAATACGAGCAAAAAGAACCAAATACTTGGAGCGATTACTTGCGACTTGCATTGGAAACACTAAACATCGAGGAAGTTTGGAAAAGCCAATTGGAACGAACATCATTTAATAACATTTGTAATTTAAATGCAAAATTGTTATCCCTGGCAGAGGATAAAAGGAGACTAGCCAAACGCCGCCATGCATGGATTGTAATTAATTCGTATAAAAGACTAAAACCCCAAATTTATTTAGAAGCTCACTTTCGGTTATTGTTAAAAGCAAAATTCATGGCATACAGACTGGGCGACCACTGCTCAAAAGACTTGATTCCTTCTTGGAAAATCAAACAGCAAGCCAAGATATGCCGCCTATACGGGTACCACATGGAAAGCTTGTTCCATCTAATGTGCACGTGTGAGGCAGTAAAAGAGAAAAGAAGAAAACTGCTGAAACAAGTTCTAAATAACCTAAAAATTTGCACCTGCAGACAGGCGGTAACAGCTTGGATGGGTGCCACTTCGAACATTTTAATATGCCATGGTGTAATATTCATGACTTTAGTAGAGACTTTACTCTTAAAAAACGAATAGGCAAAGCTGGGTTCGGAAAGATGATTTTTTTTTTTTTTAACACTGCAAAAATTTTAAGAAATGTATTTTAATTTTCTGATTCTAGATTGTTATTCTCTTCTTATTGTGTATACTTTAGGGTTGTGATAAACCAAATAAAGTAAATCTTTGAATTGAATTGAATTATGTGACCTGATAAATTATAACTGACTATCGTCGGAAAACTTGGAGGACAGGCCTGCCACATTGCAAGAAATTAAGCTAAATGCTACTCTGGGATTGTGGTAAGCGCCACAGGTGGGGGCCGGGAAAGGGGCGGCATGTACAGTCTTGTCAGGCATCGGGGTTGGACATGGAGGGCACAAGGGAAAGGGGGCAGATAGAATCATAATTGGGCTTGATACTGGAGGGGTGCTGTCTACATCCAATCCCTGGGATAGGGGGCATGAAGGGTAAGGCGACTCAATAGGTCTCGCCTCTGACTCCTGAGGTCAGCCCAACTCGTTCAAGTCCGCTAAGGGTACAAAGGGATTAGAGAATGGCAGTGGCCTCCCGTACATCCTTTAGCACGCCCTCCCCCCTGTGGGGTTCCTTATCCAGGTTACTCAATGGGGGTCTATAAAAAAATCCCAGCAGTAATACTTTAATTCATGTGCCAGTGGAAAATATTTTAGATGCTTCAAGGAGGATTTTCCATGCTAATTCTGGGTGTTGTACTGAGATAATAATACAGTCTCCCTCAAATATTTTCATTAAGGGGCCTATCCAAGCCACCCTCTGTGCCATCAATGTTTCGTGGTAATCCCTGATGGAAAACCCAGAATGCTTGTCGAACCGGAGCACAGCTTTATTGATCAATTGAGTGGCGGGTTCCTCCTTGTGAGCATCCACACCAGGTACCCCTCACAAAGCAACAGTATAGAGAGCGCACGCTGGTGGGAGGTCAGTCACTGGGAGCTGTAAAACCTTCAAAGGATGCACCCCCAAGTGGAACTCGTCTGCCATGCCTAGGGCCCAGGTAGGACTGGTAAAAAGGGATGCTCCACCATCCTCCAAGCGTGATCAGCAGCTCTATTGTCCTATGGACTGAGGCACCACCCCTTGGACTTTGTAGGAGCATTCACATACAGGGTACCACTGCTATTTACAGAATTACAAACTGGAGTAGCATCCACCAATGGGGGGGTCACTGGCAATTGAGTCAATGGGGACTTTGCCCAAACAGATAAAACAGTATCCACTTTTTCTTCCCAAGCCCCTGAAATCTGACTCCAGTTTGTCCAATCTGATCAAAACCAGTGATTAAAGGTTGCTCAGCGTTGCCTTGAGTTGGAGTGGAGCGGTCGCCAGCTGGTTAGCCGATTCCTCAACATTGGACCGAGGAGCCGTGCTTGGCTGTACCCGGCATGTAGCCACAGGATATTCCTTCCCCTTCATAGCCTTCTGCTGCCGTTTGGGGGCCAGGTTCTGGTGGAGTCATTTGATCTGTCGATGAAGTAGACGATAGGGGGAAAGGGCAGGGGCTAAAGTCTCTGGGAAAGATGGCCCAGCTGGTGCCAAGTATATGTGCAAGGGGGATGGATCTAGTGGTCGAACGGCCTTAGGTGTGTGTGGAAGGGCAGGAGAGGTACACAATTCCATACTTCCCATGTCAGCTGAGGGCCGCCCCTCGGCCTGGTCGATCTCCTTATTGATGGTTCCTACCATCTTTGCCAGGAATGTGTCCATGATAAGACACGGCTGGCCAGTTGGAGTCTGTACCTTCCTTTCCCCCATTAGACTAGGGGGATGGATCAGGGCCAGTCCACATGCCCAAAATAACTTGGAAGTGTGCAGCTATAAACAGAATGTCCAGGTCCGCCAGGACCCTGAGAAGTGAAAATGTACTCACTGGTATCCCAGTATGTCTGGTCTTTAATCAGCCCCTTAATTTCATATTAGTGGTGGAAGTTGTCCAGGAATCCAGTCTCCATCATCTAAGCACCAACCAAAGGAGTAGGCCCAGCCCAGCCTTATACAGGCACTGACGGGCATAGTCAGGCCCAATCTTGCCATGGTCTGTGCCCGGGCACGTGCCCGGGCATTCCCCATGCTGCGGGAGCCCGAAGCAGACTTTAAACTCACCTCGGGGTGTGGGAAAGGTGATCCTGGCAATGTCTGCCGCGCAGGGCCAGACTGGTGATGCCAGGCACCGGGCAATCCCCTGATAGGCCGGAAGGGTGGGATTTGTCATAAAGGGCCATTTTTTACCAAAACAGCCCCCAGTTACAAAATCAGAAGGCCACGGTCCATGATAGTCTATTTCTCTGCACTCTGGCAAAAAGCTTCTTTTCACTCGCCGCACAAAGGTCATATCACACACACACACACTACTAATTTCAAACAACAATGCACTGTTGCAGGCGCGGCCGTTGGTGGGAGTACCTGCCGGGCAGTTACGTGGGGAGGGCGAGGGGCAGGGTGGGGGGTAGCAATGTATGGATTACGGAGTTTAACGGGTAAGTAAACATATACATAAATAAAACAAATTTCATTATGTGCACTGCATAACCAATTCATTGTATTTATTTATATGTTTACTTACCTGTTAAACTCCGTAATCCATACATTAATACCCCCCACCCTCCCCTCCCCCTCCCCACATCACCGCCCCACAGGTACTCCAACCACCGGCCGCAGCTGCACTGTTGTTTGAATTTAGTAGTGCGTGTACAGTGCGCGCTTCTTACACTTTCGGCACATCATGTAGGCAGTGCACCACAGCATCGAGGACTAGAACGCCCCCACCCAATGACATTGCACGTATAGGGCGAACTTGGGGAGTGTGTGCAGATCACGGACCAATGCTCCACGCCCCCTCCGACATCGCAGCCTTGCAGGTAGTAAGGCACATGTTCTCCTCGAGACACAGCAAAGTCCTGAGCAGGCTTCGAGTCTGCCCACACGATCCACACCAGACCCCGCACTATGAGCTAAAGTAAGGTATAAAGGTTGTAATGTTGTACTGTCATGATTGGGCAAACACGTATTAAATGTACAGAGACGCGCGCTGCCCTGGCAGCGGTAATATCCACCGTGAATCCTACTCTGTCATGTGCAAAACAGTTGTTAAATGAAGCACTAGCACAATTGGCTCAACCGAAGCGACCCGAGACTAAAACTCCCGAAATGCATAATTAAGTGTACAGAACTCTCGAATGGCCTTATTTATGAAGGCCTTGCACCACTGGTGCGTCACATTTAACATGGGAAAGGGCCTCATTTATGAAGGCCCTGCGCTACTAGTGCGTCACTTTTTCCCATTTTAAAAGTGACGCACCAGCGGCGCAAGACCTTCATAAATAAGGCCCCAATTATTTGGGACAATGTGGAATATGTTCTCCGGCCAAGACTGACTGTTTCTCAGCTGTGGCCACCTAGAAAGTATTTGATGCAGTCCACCAAGCCAAACAGAAACACCAACACATTGAAAGGATACCCACGCAGCCACGCTATCATCTAGGCTGTCCCTGCTGTGACCACCTGCTCTGCCCCATATTTTACCTGCAGGCCCTGGATGCCCTGGATATGACGCTATCTGTTTAAAGCTCGATGTCAGCCTTCATTCTCCATTAAGGAACAATGAATAGGCCTCACCTGGAACGAGTTGGGGTTCGCTCTGTGGAACGGATGCTGATCAAGTGGGACTGGTAATTCATTTAAAAGGAAGTGGATGAGGGCTTGTGAGTTCATTTGTTTGGTGGTAAAATAACTAGTTTTGCTTCTTAGTGCTGCAGATGTTTTTTTTTTTCTTTCTTTCTTTATCGTTGTTAGGGTGTGCGTGCATTTTATCTGCTTGTTTGATTTTGTGGAGTTGTTTTTCCACTACTTTTGTGATAAATGTTTTCTTAACTCTGTTCTCTCTTTTTTGGCATGGCGCATAGTTCCTGGTTTAGTTTACTCATACCTAGTTACGTTGTGGTTTAATTTCCAATGCCTGGTAAAATCAGATTTACTGACATAACCCATCTAAATAGTACTAAAGATGACTATTATAGCAAGACAAATAGGGCAACTGTAGGAGAGTAGGGTCTGCTTCCTATGTTCACTCCCACTTTTTGCTGTGATTTTCTGGCATTTCGACTTTAGGGTGGCTGTGGGCCTGCTAATCAAACCCACAGCACAGCTGTCCTCTCTCTAAATTGATACCACGTACTTTAGGTACATACCAGATTGGTTACTGGGTCACTTTTTTGAGCCTCTGTACAGTGCGCCCTAGGTACACAGGGCATAGGTGGATCCAAGGCCTACCAGGGGCTGCAGCATGTATTATGCCACCCCTGGTTGGCCATCTGAACTGACACCACAGGCTGATCACTCAGCTTGGGTAAGGTGGTGTAATCACCCCTTACTTAGATATAGTATATCTATATCTACCATGTATATCGACACATAGACACCTATAAGTCACTCCTATGGCAGGCCTTAACAATCCTGGAGGCAGAGTGCTTGGTTTTAAGTGAGAGGGTGCCCTAGCATGAGCTGAGACCCACTGCAGCTTTCGGAACCATCTCCTTGTAGCTGTTCTATGATATAGCCATACCATATACTCTTAAGTGCATTATAAACCGCACGGTTAATGCTAACTTTGGTTTGGCTTTATCGAAACATGTTGTGTAAGGTGTCAAACACTTTGGAATACTACCCCCCCCCACCAATTCTGGTGGTGGGGGTAGCATTCCCCCCTTCTAGAGGGAGAAGACATGTATGTTCTACTTTACCCGGTTACAGTTAAACAGAGCCTCAGCATCACAAAATGGATGCTGCTGCCACAGACATGAGTCTGACCTCCTGCTGCTGGACGAAACTCCGACAGGGGAGGCCTGGACAATAGGTTTCCTGTCCAGGGAGGTGCCAGCACCTCCCCAGACACTGTTTTGTGTATTGAGGCAGGGAGGGCTGCAGCAACAGATGCTGTTTGAGACACTGCCTGGGCCACACAAGGTGTTCCATGCATAGCCCGTTTCAAACCAGTTGCTGGGACACTCCAGCCGCACTCTGGCACGAAACTGGACAAAGGGAAAGGGGTGTAACCACCCCCTTCCCCGGTCCCACCCATAGGGGGGACCTAGCGGGTAATCCAGCCCCTTAGATTAGTATAAAGATATGAGCTGTGTCTAGAGACTTTAGATTTGTCATGTATTTCCATAGGTTCTGAATCAGTCCCCCTATTCCTGACCCTATTCTGGTTAAAACTAACTATCAAGTTAACTAACAGTCAGCCCATGAGGCATGAAAACCCCCATGATGCAGATACCGTTATCTGACGCAGTCACACTACGGCACAGGAACGTGTTATCTGATTAGGTCATAACGCTTGAGATCTAATTAGACAAGCGACATTCCTCCAGCCCCTGATAAGGCATACGACGTTCTCATAACAAATCAAACCTATGACAACCTGGATAATCCGTGCGGCCATTGTTTTGATTTCACAGAGAACTTTTGCAAAAGAATGTGCTAACGAGCAAGTCGTATGACATCTTTATTGACGTACCTATGTCCATCCTTACGTCAATCTCGGCACCTTTAAGGTATAAATATTGCCGACCTTGCCCTATGCAAACACACGCGTGGTGACAAGACGGAGCAGCCATACTTGCCGAAGCCGAGAGCAGAAGCAGACCCCGCTGGCAGCAGCCCCGCCTTCCTGACGCGCTGAGAGACGCGCTGCTATCTCAAGCCGAGAGACCCAGCACCGGCGCTTCTGGGCAGCCCTCGCAGGCAGCCTGGAATATCGAGAGCAGAGAAAGAGATACCATTCCTCATTCATCCTAACTTCCAGGTACAGAACTGAATAACCCCTCACCGAGAATTCTTTAGTTATTCACTTGGCAAAAACAAACTTAACTTAAACTGTAACTTTCTATTCCCGCCCACGCATTAGACTTAGGTCAGGTACACGGGGTAGGCGTATTTAGAAACACCAGTTGAGTACGTTTAGTCAAATGTATATGTGTATGTAAATATATTTTAATCATTTTAAACATCATATGGCTCAGAAACCATATCAATGTTTTTACAGTATTATTTTATACTATTGCTTTTAATGTATGCACTTTACTTAACTATAAGTATTGCAATAATATCGATCCATTTCTCTTGTACGAGAAAAGAGACTGATCAATAAATAACACCTTTTTATTGAACACGCCCGTCTCTTCCTTTTCTCTACATTCTGATGAGACTAAGAATGCACGTACTGACTGAGTAAAATAATTGCCTTGTGCTCACACGACTCTCGAGATTGACTCTTGATTAGGGGAGAGCAAAGTTGTCATGTTCTATGGTTGTCAGAAACTAAATCCCTTCTTGTCTAATCAGGGGAGTTAATCCTTCCTTGAACATTCGAGAAAGTTTCTAGCGAACTCTGAGCTTAGCTGGCAAACCCAAAAATTAAGTCTAGTATCGACAGTAGTAGACCTAGTTAACGTCTGGCCTAGGCCTTTACTGCCGTAGGTACTATTCCAATGCGCAGAGCCTATTGGGAAAATAGGAGCTACACTACAGATTATCCTGGACTGAAACTCTGAAATGGAACTCTTGAGCCTTCGACGTTCTATATCGACTACAAGACTGAAGACATCTCTCTTGTGGTAAAGGAGTGACTACCCTGTGCAAACAGGCACCACCATTAACTTTACAGTTTGCTTTATCGATGCTCCTCCTAGAACCTGAAGACTCAGGTACTCAGGAACTAGACTTCCAGACTTCTCCAACTCTGATCCACATCCACAGCAAAGCTGAGACCCATGGCGGACACGAGAGACGTGGGACCGGACACCCTGGACATCTTGCATTTTGCTAACAGTGCAACGACCGAGGCACCCTCGAAGTTGTGCATTGGAGTTTGAAAAAGCCCCAGACCCGAGCGCCATTTGCACCAAAGCTCAGCCCTCCATACTCCACGAGTGCTGCATGGGGCCTGCTCTTGCATTTCGGCTCAATGCGTCTTCCCGGTTACTAGCCCGCTGGCTTGTTAGCCCCCCTGAAGACTTTTCTTTGAATCTACACCACTGGCCTGGTTGCTCCAGGCTTGCTCCTGCTTCCCTGCAATGGAGAAGCACCCCAGACCTTGCTGGTCTGAACAGAAGCCCATCTTCATATCCTGCATGGGTTGTGGTTGGCAAGGCTTGTTGGGTCCAATCCCGACACCAACACCGCAGTCAACTAGATCCTTTGTGGGACAGCTCAAATCCAGTTCCTGGTTGTCATCGACGCCTCCTGGTCCTCGTGGCTGAAGAAACAAGCTTCACCTTCTTCACCTGATTCGACACAACATCGCCTGGTTCCTTCCTGGTTCTTTCCTGGTCACTGGCTAGTGACCCAGACTCTGTCCCCTCTGCTTCCAGGTTCTTCAGATCTTCGATCCACCCGGACACTTTTCCTCTGGTCGCCTTCAGCACTTCTTCGCAGCTCTCCATTGGAAACGACCACGAAACCCGACACAAAAAGACACCTATGCACCCGGCTTCCCTGGGTGAGGTAAAACGAGTACTCCGGTGGGTCTTGACTCTCGAAGTATCCTAGTTTAAAAGGGCTCCATCCAAGTTCATCCAGAAGTGTCCATAAAATGTCCTTTTGTAACTTCTTCGATTCCCATTATAACTCAATGGTAACACGTGGCTGTGTTTAGACACTGCACGCGTCTCCCGTGGGCCTCCTACTTCCAATCCATTGGTTGCCAGTGTAGCCCCAGTGATGCTCTAGGCTCTAGGCCTATTCACTATTCCTGAAGTGGTTCTTATACCACTTACTTAGTATATGGTTCGTGAGGCCCCTAGGGCAGAATTGTATTTGTGCAACTTATAGTATGCTTAATGAGTAACTTGTAACGTATCTCGAACTCTGAACTCAACTAGGGATCAGAGGGGTTGTGTTAGTAATAAATACATATATATGTGATTTATACCTTGTGTATTGTCCTTTCATTTGGTATTCAAGGGATTATCATTGATAAAACAACTGTCTTCACATGCTCTCTGAAGTTTTAGCCTAAGACTGCTGGTCCATGCTACCACTAGGATAGCTGATCTATAAGGTTCACTTTACAGCCACCATCATAAGGGTCATTTAGACTGGTGCAAGGTGCCCACTAGAATATTCGACAGCATACCCCAGGCTAACTTCCCACACCAACCACCACCGACCACCAGGCTGTAAAATACAGCCATACATTGGGTTCAGTGGGCACAGGTACCTCTGTATCTGCTGCACTATAGCTGGGTTTGCCTATGAACAAGTAAACGTATTCCTTGGTATGTGGGTTATGGCTTCTGTTTGTGATGGATGCTAAACACACCTCTACCCTACATTACTCGCGTAACTGGCTCCATATATAAACAGCCTCCTCTTTCTTCCCACACCAAAATCTGGTTAGTAAAACCAGCAATTAGTACTGGGCTGCAGAGGACATGTGCCACAACAACTCCTTCATTACTATGCGCCTCTCCCTTACTGTAACATGGATGTTTCTCTCTGCTCCGCTCCGTGGTGCAGGGGAAAAGCACAACTGCAGTGGTCCATGACCCGGTGCAGCCAGGTGAATTTAATAATAAGGAGGAGGTGCTGGTGCACAGTGCGCAGATATCTCTGCCACTGCTGCGTCTACGCGCCACTCTTCAGTTCACCCTTAGCGTGGGGCTGGTGGGTGATGCCGCATGCGCGTTGGGGCTCACGCAATTAAAAGTGCACGTGACTGCCTGGTGAGGCATCCCAGAGACGACTGAGACAGAGAGGCACTGTTGCAGCCATAATTTAATTATTTCTAGCCCCTCTCAGCTGTCTGCAGACTGCCGCCCACAGCAGGTGAGTTTGTCTGTCGACTCAGCATCAATCATCATGATCAGTGGGTACTGGGGGGGCGGGCGTCTCGACCGGGCTAGGTTTATTAAAACAAAGCAAAAGGTATAGGCCCCGGCCCGGTTCTAATCTGCTCAGTAGATTTTTTTTTTGATTTTTTTTTGGGAGTTTTATATAGCGCGAACTAGAACCGAACCGAATCAGTTATCAGAGCGCTTTACATAGAACCAGTTACGTTACATGAGGACACACTTTTCATTTTTTTTTTTTTTAGGCACGGGGAGATTAAGTGATTTGCCCAGAATCACAGGGGGTTATTGGCGTCGTTACCGAGACTCGAACCCAGATCCCCAGGTCCGAGGTCGAGCGCCTTAGCCGTTAGGCCAACCCCTCTGGATTTGATTGTGAGCAGGGCGTAACAAGGTCAGGTGGCTTGACTTGCGCACCGTTATGGGCCGTCGCTGACTGCAGGCAATAAATCAAAAAATGTAATCATGATGATTGTTACCATCAGGGACCGTGACAATCATCATGATTAAAATTGTTGATTCGATTCACGCAGAGCAACTGCATGGTGCGGGCAGACGGGCTGTGATTAAAGTAGGAGAATGAAGGTAATGCAGGCTGCTTCGTTCTCCTACTTATATAACTCGTACTCGCTACTGTGGCCCTGACCCATTTTAGGGAGCGGTCAATAGCACTATCTTCTCCTTTCCAGAACGCACCTATTTCTTAAATTAAATCCCAGGACTAGAAAACTGGTGTCCCGTTTACAGGGGGGAGTCTGGTCACCATTACAGGAGAGAGATAGAAGGGAGGTACTGAGGGAAGAGAGCCCTGTGCACAGGAGGGATGGAAGAGGGGTATTGAGGGCAGCGAGCAATGTGCACGGGAGAGATGGAAGAGGGGTATTGAGGGCAGCAAGCAATGTCCACGAGAGAGATGGAAGAGGGGTACTGAGGGCAGCGAGCAACGTGCACAGGAGAGATGGAAGAGGAGTGCTGAGGGCAGCAAGCAATGTGCACATTAGAGATGGAAGAGGGGTACTGAGGGAAGAGAGCCCTGCTCACAGGAGGGATGGAAGAGGGGTACTGAGGGCAGAGTTCCCTGTGCTGAGGCCAGAGAGCCCTGTGCACATGAGATGGAAGAGGGGTACTGAGGGCAGAATATCAGAGTGATGTTCTTATCCTAACATCAGTCGCTGCGCTTAAGCGGGATCTCTCTCACTTCATTTATCAATGTATTTAATTGAATAGTTGTGCGCTGACTTTTGGCTGGTGGCCACTTTGTAATGCTGTTTTGGATATTGAGTCTAGGTGTATTTCATGTGTAACCAAAACCCCTACATATGCACAGGATGAGCGAAATATGACAGGCTAAGGTCACTTGTTCTTTACTCCGTTCACAGAGCTCCTCTGTGGCACTAACATTTTTCAGTGACTTTTTCCTTGCTTGAGTTGGGAGGCATCCTGTGAGTTTTGTAGAGGGCTAGAAAAACCTCCTTGAAGAGGCAGGTTTTCATTTTTTCCTTTGGCACAGCCAGGTGGGAAGGATCCTGAATTCTGGGTAGAAAGCATTCCAGGGCTGCTCTTCACACCTTCACACCTTCAGTTTGCTTGAAAATGCATCATTTGCCCACTCTTTTTTTTAAATGTTCTCAGGGGAGTACCCCCTGTAGGTGATTCAGCTCGCTCGCTCCCCTCGCTCGCCACAGTGAAGTACGACATTTGGTTTACGCCACACCACATTCAAATGTCACCAGCCACCACTGCTCAAATATGACAAATAACTGTTACTGTAAATACAAAAAGTTTTGTTTGACCTCTGGTTGAAGAATGATACTTGCCTCTCCCAGTTTTAAGAGCTGCACTCTCAGTGTCCCAGATCTAGGAAGAAAATATAGTTCATCAAGAAAACTGGTATTGCACTTTAGATGAGGAGAGAAATAATGATAATACATGTTGGAATAGTACCTCTGTGCTAAGAATGTTTCAATTAATAGTTTTATTTGTTGTTAATGCCTAGTAGGAATCAATCAAATCAATTAACTTCAATGTATTTTATCCACAGGGTATCTTCAATTGCCAGCAGTGCTGCTTTGCTGGATCAATGAATAAAGAAAATCTGAGCTCCCCTGAATATTTTTTAATTGTCGGATTTTCAGGTATTCCACAGTTGCAAATTCCACTTTTTGTTGCATTTTTAATAGTTTATCTGTTAACTCTAGTAGGAAATCTTCTGATCCTTACAACAACTTACTCAAACTCACATCGGCACACACCTATGTACTTCTTCCTGACACATTTGTCCTTTCTTTATATCTGTTACGTCACAGTCCTTTTTCCACAGCTGCTAGCCCACTTCTTTCTGGATGGCATAAAGGTATCTTTTACTGAATGTCTGCTACAGCTGTTTTTTTTCCTAGGCATGGTAACGGTTGAGGTTCTCATTCTTACAGTCATGGCTTATGATCGGTATGTCGCTATCTGCAATCCTCTGCATTACACGACCATCATGAGCAAGGCTGTGTGCATGTGGTTGGCTGCTGGAAGCTGGGGAGTTGGTCTTATAAATGCAGTTCCACATATTGTGTTTGTGTCCAAGCTCTCGTTCTGCAATTCCCACATTATTGACCACTTTTTCTGTGATTTGACGGCCCTGTTAAAGATCTCATGCAGTGGCACTTTCAACAATGAGGCACTCATTTACATCAGTGGAGTTGTAATAGGAATTACGTCATTTATTTTAATCATCATATCTTATAGCAAAGTTGCTGCTTCAATTATGAAAATCAAATCCAAGAGTGGGAAGGACAAGGCCTTGTCCACGTGTGCCTCCCACCTCACTGTGGTTGTTTTATTCTTCGCATCGCTCTGTTCTATGTACATGCGGCCGACGTCCACATATTCAACTACGGACAACAAGATAATGTCTTTGTCATATGTCGCTGTCACTCCACTGTGTAACCCAATAATATACTGCTTGAAAAATACTGAGTTTAAAAAAGCTCTAAGGAAAGCATCATTAATTATGATACTGCAAATACGCTGCATAATTTCAAAGTGCTGAAGCAATAAAAAAGAAATTCATTTTTTAAAGTACTATTGTAATACAATTACATGCACTGATGTATTGATCCCAAACTGTTTATGTTTTTCCAAAGTACAGTCTTGTTGCAATTGTTTTAGAAGTCTTATAGAAAAAAGGATTTGCAAAGACACAACCATTTAATTGCAGTACTGTTTCACAAGAGGAGTGGTTGCAGATATGTTTATAAAAGTAACATTATTATGTTAAATCATGAATAAAAAGATCTCAGTGAAATAAAAAGTTGGGATTTAGATGTTTTACAAAATGTAAACAAAGTATACAGTTTTCTACATCATCTAGCTTTTTGTTACTTGTTACGTTGTTTAATTTCTATTTTCCTAATTTTGCATGCCTTACAACATTTTAGATATAAACTGTGCAGCCACCATGTCTTCCCTTTCAGGGATCCCTGTTAAACTAGAGGCACACAGAAGCTTAGAGGCTTCAAAATACCAGGATTCTGTATGTTCTCTGACATAGGTTGCAAACATGATTGAGACTAGTTTGAAGGCTTCAACAATCATAAAATGCACATAAGACGAATAATGGCTACGGTGCTCAGCTCACTCATCATGAGAGCGAGTCATTGTGACTCTGCAAGCGTAGCTTAGTCATCTAAGTAGAGTTATACAAAACAGCAATCCCTGTCAATTACATGAGGGCCAATAAAGAGCCCCATTCTCTGTGATGTTTTTCACAGTGTTGTCTCTATCGTGTACTGTAGTCTTTACAATTAAAATGTGTCTTTATGTTAGGTGGTAGAGAAGTTTTTCTTCATTAAACCTGTCCCATTACCAAAGAGAAATTCAAAAATTAGGTACTCATCTCATTTTTTCCTTTTACCTCTATCCCCTCACCCAATTTAATTTAGTCCAGGATTTGTTGAAAAATAGGAAGTTGTGGCGATTTTAATAAAAGGCCTGCAGAAACAGCAGAACGTTTGCATTTGAATGTGCTTGATAATCTGCTCCTTGTGCAGAGTAAAGCCTTTCAGTCATTGGTGGACAAAATATTTACTCTGATCGGAGCCATTCTGTATGAATAGTCTGAAAAGAAGACTACGATGTTGCGTTAAACAAGTCTCCAAAATGTAGCCTTCAAGCCTCCATTGTCCCCCTTTAAAATTCTTCAAGATGTTAGATTTTGAAGTAATGGATGTGCTGGGAAGTCTAGTACCAGTGCACTGACAATGAATCAAATAGGGTTGCATGACATTACAATGAATACCTTTTGCATGCATGCCTTTAACGCGCAGTGAATGATCCATGCATTGCCTTTGCAACTCAAGTATTTCCCACATGTACACCTTTACGATGTACATATATATTCACTGAAAAAGCAAATGTTACATTGATGTTATAGTTAGGGTCAGATTTCTTAAGCTGAACTCTGCCTGTGGCACTGCCTACACTGATTGGGTGGCCTTGCCCTATCAGAAGCATGGTCGGGAGGAGCCAGTTCTGCCTCTAGGCCATTTCAGGCCGGTCGCAGCGCGGACGCAGTAATCTGCTATTACCTGATTGAAGCGCATGCTAGTGTTCATTGTTGCAGTCTAATGTCCCGTTTTTTAAATCTACTTTTAAATTTCACTGCACTTTGCTGCTACTGTTGTTTGAGCTCATTTAGGCTAAACTCTGCCTGCAGCACTGCCTACTCTGATTGGGTGGCCTTGTCCAATCAGATGCAAGGTCGGGAGGAGCCAGTGTTGCCCCCCGGCCATTTCAGTTCGGTCACAGCACTGACACATGCCTCTTGTGTGCTGAAGAGCGCAAAAGGCAAGTCAGTCTGTGCCCATCCAGGCCTGGATGCTGCAAGGTGCCAGGCACAAGAAAATGGCCTGCTCGGTTCCGCTCCTTCCCTGAAAGTTTGGGGGTGAATCATCAAGTGGGGGCTGAGAAAAAAGGGGTGTCCCAAAATGTGTTTTCCCCATGCAATTTTCCAAAGGGACCTTTAGCCAGGGCTACATCCCGAACGGCTGAACGGAATTACACCAAATTTGGCATTGAGGTAGAGTTCGGTTAGCAGATTGTGCTTTTTGTTAAATGATGTAAATCCATTCAGTAGTTCCTTAGAAAATTACTGTTAAAATCATAGCGATATCTAGAGACGGAGTACAGCACGCATACAGAAATGCGTACAATTACGAGCAAGAGCTGCATGCTGATTGGCTGTCAACTGTGCGTGAACACTCCAAACCAGGAAGTGTTAGCTGCCATCTTGTTCGTCGCTAGAAGCGACTCACAAGAAAACGGTAAAACAAAGTTGAGAAATAAGGAAAGGTGGCAGGGTAGAAACATCCTGACCCTCAAGGCTCAATTTTTACGCGTATGATATACATATGCGTTGGAAAAGGGAAATAAAAAATAGAAGTCTGTTTTATTCATTATGTCCCGGGGGGAACATTTCGGGGGCAATTTTTTTCATAATGGGGGTTTGTAAGGTGCCCCGAGCACCGGGGAAAGCCACCCCCCTGTGGTTTTATTTTGAAGTATGCGGGGGGGTTATGATCCTCTTCCCCTCAGTCTCCGGGACCGTCACCCCGACGAGGCTTTTTAAAAAAATATATATTTTTTTTAAAAGTGTGTTTTCAGCTCTTCCTCTCCCTCTCCCCGTCCATGTCGCGGGGAATGCCACCTTCCTGGTGCAGTAATATGTAAAATGACCTTCCAGCCCCGGGTACCTGCACCCCCCTACTGAAACCCTTGGTGGCCCTGGGGTCCACCATCTCCCAGGGTCGGTTCTTGCAGTGTCTCGGGGTGCGTGCTTCCTGGATACTGCTGTTTGGTATGGTAGGGCGGTACCGTTGCCGCTTTCACTTTAGCACAGAAAAACGCTTTCCTATTTGAAAAAGAGAGCAAGTTAATCTGTACTCTCTTTCAAGAAAGCAGATTGTTTTTCGAAAGAGAGAGCAGCATATTAGGTGATGTCTCTGATAAAGCAATGCGGGCACCCGAAGGACGCGGGGAACCGTATGTGTTCGTGGGGGCATTGGGGCGAAAAAAAAGTTATTTTTAAGAACTAACTTTAGTGGTCAAAAAAGAGCTATATTTCTATTATAGTATGTAAAACTTTTCGGGTTTTTTTTTGTGCACCAGTTGTACTCTCTACGCATGCGCAGCCTCGTTTCCAAGACAACGTATTTTTCATATTTCTACAAGTTCGCCAAGCAAACCTCTCCTCATTTCAGGTATTAAATTTGCTGCTTTCTTTTCCCGGGCCGTGTGTGTCATCCACTGCTATGCTTTTGTAATATATTAATAAACATATTGTATCTATGTTTATTTGAAATGTAGTGTCGAGGCGCCAAACGTTGATTACATACTCCGTCTAACGCCATTTTAGTAATTTTTCTACGTTATTTTTATTATACCTGTTACTTTCATTTTACTCTCCGCTTAACTTCTCTAAGACCCATGAGATATCCTGGCACAGACACCACGGTGTTTGTCCTTGGCCTCCAATCTTATGACTTGGTCACACGTAAACCTAAAAGCTGATTTGAAGGACGCCACCTTCCTGGGGCAGTAATATGTAAAATGACCTTCCAGCCCCGGGTACCTGCACTCCCTGAGGTTTTTAAATGTTGGGAGGGGATCACGCTGCCCCCCTCCTGGAATGCTTGGTACCCCTGGGGTTCAACATCTCCCAGGGTCCGTTCTTGCAGTGTCTCGGGGTGCGTACCTCCGGGACACTGCTGTTTGGTATGGTATGGCGGTACCGTCGCTGCTTTTACTTTACCACAGGAAACCACTTTCCTATTTGAAAAAGAGAGCAAGTTAATCTGTTCTCTCTTTCAAGAAAGCAGATTGTTTTTCGAAAAAGAGAGTAGCATATGAGGTGATATCTCTGATAAAGCAATGCGGGCTCACGAAGGACGCAGGGAGCCGTCTGCAATTGTGGGGGGGTTGGGGCTAAAAAAAAAAAAAAAAAAAAAAATGTTCTTTTTAAGAACTTACTTTACTGGTCAAAAAAAGAGCTATATTTCTATGATAGTATATAAAACTTTCCAGTTTTTGTTGTGCACCAGTTGTACTCTCTACGCATGCGCAGCCTAGTTTCCTAGCCCACGTTTTTTTATTTTTCTTCAAGTTCACCAAACAAACCTCTCCTCGTTTCAAGTATTACATTTGCCGCTTTCTTTTCCCGGGCAGTGTGTGTCATCTGCTGCTATACTTTTGTAATATATTAATAAACATATTGTATTTATGTTTATTTGAAATGTAGTGTTGAGGCACCAAACGTTGATTACATACTCCGTGTTTCGCCATTTTAGTAGTTTTTCTCCGTTATTTTTATTATACCTGTTACTTTCATCTTACTCTCAGCTTATCTTCTCCAAGATCCATGAGATTTCCTGGCACAGACACCACGGTGTTTGTCCTTGTCCTCTGATCTTTTGACTTGGTCACACGTATACCTAAAAACTGATTTGAAGGACGTAAGCCAGAGCCATTACAACGCGTGTTTGTCAACACAAAGATATTATTATTATTATTATTATTATTAAAGGCTTTTATAGCGCGCTCCATTACTAAAAAAATTGTATCCTGGCGCGTTGAGGGCGGAGCAGATTGAGAGAGAGCAGATACCTGCAGACACTACATGGGGGAGGTTTAAACTATAGTATTGAAGAGATGAGTTTTTAGACCTTTCTTAAATGCACCAAGAGTGGATGCAGTTTTCAGACGGAGGGGCAGAGTATTCCAAGATTTGGCTGCTCTTACTGAAATAGATTGGCCGCCAAGTCTACAGTATTTAAATTTGGGGATGGACATTTGGCACAGATTAGCCGATCGCAGTGGGCGGTTAGGGACATACAAGGAAAATCTTTTTCTCAAGTAAACAGGGCCAGTTTGATGAATAGCTCGGTAGGCAAGCACTAAAATTTTAAATAGAATCCTATGAGCAACTGGGAGCCAGTGAAGAGCGTGGAGAAGAGGGCGAGCACTAGAACGCCTGGGGACATTAAACAGAAGTCTAGCGGCGGCATTCTGGATAACCTGAAGGCGATGGATCAGATATGCCGGCAATCCGCAGAATAGTCCATTCGCGTAGTCGAGCCTAGAAAGTACTAAGGCACGGATAACAGTCTCTTTAGCTTCTTTTGGAAGGAGGGGAAAGAACCTGCGTAAAGTTTTTAAAGTAGAAAAACAAACGCCAGTGAGTTTCTTTAGATGGTCCTCAAACTTAAGGTTCTGACCGAACCAAACCCCTAAGTTTTTCACCGGGCCAGATGAGGCTTTTGGTGGGGGAAGGTCCGCAGGCCATAGACGTTCACTAAAATCCTCGGGAAAAGAGCCATACAACAAAATCTCGGATTTACTTTCATTACATTTTAGCTGGGTACTTGCAAGCCATTGAATAATAGAGGACAGACAGAGTTGGGCCGCCGACGTATCTAAATTATCTTTGGACCAGGTAAACAGAAGTTGGGTATCGTCGGCGTACGCCATAGTTTTAGCCCCCAACTGTTCTGCGAGATAGATCAAAGGGGTGAGATAAATGTTAAAAAGCAGAGGGCTTAAAGTAGACCCCTGCGGAACACCAGTGGAAAGTAATTTGGGGGTGGAGGCAAAAGGAGGCAACCAGACTTGTTGAGTGCGATGACTCAAAAATGAGGTCAGCCAGTCAAAAGCAGGTCCCACAATGCCTATGTCGGCCAGTCTGGAGAGTAGAAGGGAGTGAGGCACCGTATCGAAGGCAGCAGAGAGGTCAAGTAAAATCAGAGCCGCTCTGCCGCCTTCGTCCAAACACTCCCGAATAGCCTCCGATATTTCGACTAAGGCCGTCTCGGTACTGTAGGCGGCCCTAAAACCGGACTGGGCTGGATGTAGTGCTTCCGTGGATTCAACAAATTTATCCAGCTGATTGAAGACAGTCTTTTCGCATATTTTTGCTAGCGCAGGAAGCAAAGATAATGGGCGGAAATTAGACGGAGTGGCTGGATCTAATCCATTTTTTTTTAATAATGGGAGCAGTTTAGCTTGTTTCCAGCAAACGGGAACAGTAGCCGTGAGAAGCGAGAGGTTAATAATCTGGGTAACCTCATTTCCCACTGTTTCCGCTAAGCCCGCAAGAACTCTAGCCGGGCATGGATCAGAAGGAGATCCGGATTTTAAGGCAGCAACAATAGCAATGATGTCAGAATTAGATTGAGGGGAGAAGGTGGCCAATTTCTCGGTGCGAGGGGGCATTAAAGGAAGTGGAGTTATTAGGGAAGGTGAAAGGCCGTTGCAAACATTTTGCAAATCCACCTGAATTCTAACAATTTTATCAACAAAAAATTCAGATAGTTCTTCACACCATTTCTCTGATGCACGCAGCAGAGGTTGTGACGCACAAGGAGATACAAAACTTTTTACAATCGCAAAAACTTCTCTACTATTGTTGTTTGCTTTATTAATGCGACCAGCAAAATAGCTACTTTTGGCAGATCTGATGGCTGCGTAATACTTTTTTTGCGCAGTCCGCAGATCCTTTTTTGCTTCAGGAAGATACGCTTGTCTCCACACCCGCTCCAGCTTTTTACAGCCTGATTTAAGGGTACGGAGGGCTTGGGAAAACCATGGTTTGGAGGGGGTAGCACGAAGTCTGCAGACTCGGCTATTTTTGATTGATGCCGCCGTCGCACCTTTCACCCATTGATTGAATGTGCTGGCTGCGGCCTCAATATCAGGAGGGAACACTGGACGAGAAGCAGCAAGGCCGTCTGAGAGAATATCTAAGTTAATCTTCTGCGTATGGGCGCTATGAGGATGGGGCACAGCAGAAGTCAATGAAGGCCAGGAAAATCTAATAAGCTTATGGTCCGACCAGATCACTGTCTCAGGATGGGCCATACTGATGTCAAAGTTCGAACATACCAGGTCTAAAATATGACCTCCTTGATGGGTTGGGGCAACCACCCATTGTTCTATTGTTCTAGCTGGGCCATGGAAAGAGCTTCGGCAAGGCGAACCGCCTCTGGTAGGTCCGAACTATCTACATGGATATTGAAGTCACCCAGGAGAAGATACCGGGAATGACGTAGAATCCGGGGGACTATGGTCTCTTCTAAGACCTGCACAAAGTTGCCGATATAACCTGGGGGGCGGTAAACCAGCGTGCCACCTATGGATGAATGAGCATTGAATATTAGAGAAAAGTGGAGCATCTCAGCTTCCGCCAGCTGTTCTTGGGAATCATAAGAAAAAGTCCACAGTTCTCTAAAGACAACCGCAGTCCCACCTCCTCGGCCCGAAGGGCGGTCAGATCGAAATATTTTAAATCCGCGGGGGATGGCAAGTTCAACATTTAAGATTATGCGTTTAACATAGGTGGTAAAGGCATACTAGTTGTAAAAGCATGTGTGGTAAAGCCATATGCTTGCTAATGGCTTCGTTATGACGATCACGCGTGGTTATGACCGCGTTGTAATGGCTGTTTCCCTCCAGGACACTGTAGGAACCGGGTCTGGGCGTGGTGTAATCCCGGGCACCAGGCGGAGGGTCCGTAGTCCCTCTCATATAATATAGAAATTTTTGTGGGGTGATTGTTTCTGTGGTTTGAGCGGCGTCATTGAGGCCCACACTTAATTTTGTAGGGTGGTAGGTTTGCATGGGAAATGGCGCAAGAGGTTTGTAAATGTGGTACACATTGTTTCGTATTAGTTTGATTTCTTTACCATGTTGTAGTGTACCCAGAGAAAATATAAGTCAGTACTTTTCAATCTTACTCTTGCACATCTTACTATAGTACTTGAACATTATTACTTTACACAAAAGTGGCGTAATAAGCTTGTAGATCTGTTTGTCAGACTGTTGTAACCTATGTGTTGTCACTGCTCGGAGCTAATTTTACCTTTTAGACAGTGAAGCTAGTGCACACTACCCACTCACTCCTTTCACAGATAATTTGTTGTTGTTTCGGAAACAAAATTGTTTGTCACCTAGTGCCATTGGCGTGATTGAAACATGGTGCTCTTCGTGTGGAAGAATCCTTCACTGTAATCAAGAGAGTAAATCATTTCAATTCAGATAAGTTGTATACAGCAGAGTGGAGATAACAGCGTCCAAATCTTTAAAAAAGAAAGAGAAATTATGTGAGAGAGTAAGAAAGAGAAAGGGAAAAAAGGATATTAAGACGTGGGAGAGACACACACGACAGGGGAGGGGTAAGTGAATCCAGAGGCGCAACCAGTCAAAAATAACGGGGGTGAGGAGGCTAGAAAAAATTTGGGGTGGGGGCTTTAGTTCAAGCAAAAAGAAGAGTGGAGCTGCAGGGGCTGTAAGCGGGGGGGATTATCAAAGCCTCATTAACAAGAAAAATGTCTTTAAAAGACATGTCACGTACTCGGGTGCGAGTGTGTGTGGGCCTAGAAAGCTATCTCATCCTTGCTGCAGCCCCGTTAGCCCAATGTTTTTTTGCGCCTGCTGCATACTACATATTATCTCCTTTGACAGATAACTTCCTGAAGCTGTACATCTAAAAGATATTAAAAGAAAGATGTTATGATTGGTAATTCTTGCGATATTAATTTGTAGTTAGATAATATTGCGCTTTTATAGTCGTTTGATTGTCAGATTTCTACGAACTGTTTGTATTGTGAATATATTCCAGACATTTCAGCAATTATAAAAACTTTACTGCTATTGGGGAAAAAAATGTAAATTAATACATTATGTAGGAGTGTGTCCGTCTAAAATACTGTCGCATTTTTGTATGTAGTCAGCTACAACCCTTTGACTCCTTCTGATGCATACTCAAGCCTCACTTCTCACCTTTTCGTGGAAGACACCTTCTTCATGAGGTAGTTCCGATCTCCAACAAAGAAGTCTCATATATGGTTCCGAGTCTTGATATCTCTATGGCTAACGACATATTCGTGCTCCCATCATCATCATCGCAGGTTCTTCATCTGCTCAGTGCTTCGGGCACCGCTAACTCAGTGACCAAAGAGGCCACTAATTTGGTATTGGGCCCCTTGTTCTGTGCTTTGGGAACAACTCTAAAATGGCATAGAACATGTGCGCCCCGTCTTTTTTATACATAGGGTCACGTGTGTAGTGACGGATGTGCTGGATAGGTGTGGTGTGGGTGTATACCAGCCATGAGAGAGTGTGTGTCGATCTGACAACTAGACCTGCAACTAAGAAAGCACTATAATGGAAATCTGGGCTTTGTACTGTTGTTGTGTTTTTCTGGTAGCGTAAGAGTGGCCTGTACTAACGTATTCAGTCTCGATTAATTTATCACCTCCCCTAGGGGCTATTAAATGTTGGGAGAGGGGTCAATATTTGTGTTGACTTTTCTTCTTTAGTGTGTAGTGCTATATTGTATTATAAAATGTATAAGTCTTCAAACTAGCTTTACTCTTACGATGTACGTGCGATTTTTCCGTAATTGATTTCAAAAGTAAGATACGCTTTTTTACAGTTTTGAAAAACTATTTTTATGATTATCCCAGATAATGTCTTCTCTTAATATGTACATTAAATACATAAATATATGATTTTGAATAATTAGAATCTTACATGGAGTACGTGTACGGGGAGCCATATATGACGTCACGCGGGATATTTTTATTTTTTATTATAAAACGCAGGGTACGGGTTTTGGGTGAAAAAGAAAAAAAAACGTGAAGCCCGCTTTATTGTTAATTAGCCTCCGGGGGGGTCAAATCTTTGGGGCTATTTGTTTTTCATAATGGGGGGCCTAGAGGGTCTCCCCTGCGTAGGGATCGCTACCCCCCAGATGTTTAAGTATATATATGCGGGGGGAGCTCATGGCCCCCCGGAGTTCCGGGGACCACTTTCTCCTGCACTCGATTCCCTCCGCCCTCCCCCACTTCTGGGGCCTCTTTTTATTAAAAAAAACAGTGCAAAGGTGTTGCAAATGTGGTATTTTGGTTTCGTTTCTGTCTTGTAGAGGACCCAAGGGAAATATAATGTTTTTTTGTAAGGCCACTACTTTTCTGCCTGTTACTATAGTAACAGTTCATGGATCAGTTGTTTGAGTACAGAGGTTAGAAGTTCACCACAATATGTTGGTAATTGAAATACTTACTGTGCTGTAGATTTATATATTTTTTTTCATAGGAACCTTTAGTCGTAGGAGAAGTTTGTGGAAAAGTTTTATGAAGGATTCCTTCCTGTTCTTGAAGTATTAGGGTAATGTGCTCCAAGCGGAACTTTACGAAGTTTAATGTTCATTGGCTGTAAAGTATTAGAAGTGGAAGGCTTAGCAGTCGTTCCTTGCTCGTCTTTGGAGAACATGGACATTTTATTAGCTAAAGTGTTCCGAACACAAGTTTGCTCCTTATTGGGTGGGAACGGTTCACTGTTGTCAGTGATATTGTGATACATTTTCCAAAGGAGTATGGGGTAAGAAAGTGGTAGAGGGTAGGTTAGGAAAACTATTATCTGTGTGTAGTGCCCATAAGGTGGTGGAGAGGAATTATGAGGTAAACAATTTTTTATACATGTTTTAAGGGCCATTCATATAATTGCCACGTGGTGTATAAATCACGGCGGAAAAATGACAATGTTTTGCGCTGTTTTCTTTTATCAAGATTGTAGGTGATATACTTCTTAGTACTACTATTTAATTATAATGTCATGTTTACTTTCTTGATGGGGAGGTGTGGTTGCGCAGCAAAAAATTCAGTCTAGGTTTGAAACAGTTTTTATTAAGCAAATACAAATAAACTTTCTTCAGAAACTGTCGTAGTATATATGAAAGGGGTGACAATTAAAAATGAAATTTCATAAAATATCAGTTGAGCGTGGCTATATAGTTGATTTTTGTGCTACAGTTTGTAAAACTGTTGCCCCACATTCTTGTTGATGTAAGAGGGCATCAGTTACTATTAGATAAAGTAGAATAGAAGTGCTACAAGAAAAACTCCCGCACTACATTATCTCAGAAAGAACAAGTAAAACATTAAAATCTAAATGGTTTGATATTACATAGAAATGCATGCATTATTATTTAAAAAATGTGTATTCTGTACAATTCAGAAAAATGCTGTCGTAGTGTTTACAAGTTGCAGACTGTTCCGCTAATAAATCACATACTCACCAAAGAATATATAGAATGTTACTCTTATAATATATAGTACATGTCCTATATATTCTTCAGGGAGAAGGTGAATAGGAATCGCAAATAAGAATAGAAAATAACATTCAGAAATGTAGGGTTTATTAAATATTTAAAGTAACAAAGTATGCATGATAGGTATATTTTAATATATATAAAAATATTTGATCAAGTTTTTAAAAATATTTGATAATTATATCACAGATGGCGCTGAAAAATCTCCCATTCCTGTTCTGTACCAATAGGACAATCTATTATAATATAATGATTGATACCATTGCTGCAGTAAAAAGAAAAGGAAATTAAAGTTATGTATTTAACAGAACATCCATAATGAAATATTTTCGAGCGGTAATTATTTTCTGAACTTCTTTCCTCCGGAGGTGAAAAAATCAGGTCTTCGTGGTGACGGTCAGAAACTCCTCTGAGATCATGACGATGAGAATAATAATATGTGTATATTCTCAAAGCATATGAGCACAAGGGGAAAATAGACTGAAAGCCGCAAGCCGGTAACGTTGCTTACTTATCGTTACTGTTTGTGACGACGGATTGTGAATTCCGCTAGGATCACTATGACTGTTAATGTTATAATGTACATATTAACAGTAAGTGATCTCTACAGGAAAACATAATAACAAGTGCATTATTGTCACGTTGATGGTAAATGTTTAGGGTTTGCGTCGACGGGTTAGCAACACCTCTCGAGCGTAGTACAGTATGAATATTATAATATAAAAAGTCACTATATATAAGGTTAAAGGAGCCAGAAAAGGAGTAATATTTGTTATAATATATCTGTATCTAAGAACAAGCTGCTGACGTTACAGAGAAAAAGGAAAAAACATGTAATACATTTTTTTTCTACATATAAATGTTTAAATATTGACAAATAGTCACAATTTATAACTAAGTACTATGCCTATGCCATCTTGAAACAACTTACAACTCCAGAATATGTTTGTTGACGCAAAAAGAGAATCTGATGCTGGAGAACGGAACCTGCAACAGAGATTGGCGATTCAGAAATAACTCAGGAAAACGAAACTAATTGCACAGAAGGTGTGGTTTACACAGTTTTTTGTTGTTTAGTAGTCTACAGAAGGAAGATGTAGCTCCGCCTTTGTAGATGGCACGTTTGCAGTTTACACGTTCTCACGTTTTAACTGTTTTTCATCTGCACGTGTTCAGAAAAGTTTCAAACTGTGAAGCTGTAAAGGTT